>NC_072022.1:14172047-18972047 GCF_027791375.1 Indicator indicator | reverse complement strand
TCCTTCTGTAAGGAAGGGAGACGTTTAGAGGTGAGGCAAGACAGCCGGGGGACCCTGCGGACCCCGTGGGGCTGGGTGTCCCCACGGCGCTGTCAGCCCTGCGCACCGCTGCCTTTCTCCGCAGGTTCTCCCGCCCGTTGGTGGAGATGCTGATCAGGAACTTCAGCGTGCCGGCAGCGTGCTTCTCCCTGCCGCCCACCTCCCGGCAGCTGCTGCACCGTAGGTGGGGGGACTGGGTAGCGGGGGGACCCTCCTCTTGCCACTGGTGGGAGCAGGACAGGGATGAAGGATGTAGGGTGGCTGTAGTGGGTGCAGGGAGGGAGCAACCCCGAGGAAAGGGGGAGGCAGCAGGGTGCTGCTTGAGTCTCAGCCTCCCACCACATAGCCTGGCCTGTAGGGATGGGGACAGGTGACATAGAACATCGGAGCAGAGGGGGAGAAGCATCAGCTCTGGCATGACCAGACATGTTGAGGATAGGGCAAGAGGCTTCCCAAGCCTGTGTAGTGGTGGGTCAGGTGGCAGCTCCCTGCCGTGGTGGCCCCAGAGGGCAGAGGACCAGATGGAGCTGGCTTCTTACCCCTCCCTTGCAGAGCTGGACCTGGCACAGCTCGCCATCCTGGGCCTTGCCACCATCATGACCCTGCTGTCAGTTGTGATCTACGTGGAAGAGGCTTTCTATCTCACACGCAAGATCCGCTGCCCCATCAAGATGAAGACCCTCTGCTGGACTAGCTCAGCCCCTGCAGTGAGCATCACCCTAAGGGCCCAGGGCCACCCAAGGGGTGCCAGCCCACAGGGTGGGGGAGCGTCAGTGTGCCAAGTTTGTGTCTTCCCCAGGTTGTGTCTGTGGTCAGCTGCTTTGGGCTGTGGATCCCACGCTCCATGATGGTGGTGGAGATGGCTACCACAGGGTCAGTATCACCTACCCAGAGGCAGGGGCACTGGGGAGCCCCTCCTCTTCCCTCTTACTTCCACCTCCTCCTCCCTAGGTATTTTGCTGTCTGCTTCTACCTCATGATGCTGGTCATGGTGGAGGGCTTTGGGGGAAAGGAGGCAGTGCTCAGCACCCTGAAGGATGTGCCCATGGTGATTAGTACTGGCCCCTGCTGCTGCTGTTGCCCCTGCCTGCCCCCAATCACTATGAGCAGGTAAGGAAGAGCCAGGTTAAACCCCCTGCTCCTGAGGAAGGCTTTCACACCCTGCTTCTGCTGGGGATGGAAGAGAAGGCCCTGAGCTTAGGAACCTCAGGGTGATACTGATCATTCTTGCTGTACCAGGAGAAAACTTCGACTGATGATGCTGGGGACAATCCAGTACCCCTTCTTTAAGGCAGCTGCTGTCTTCCTGGGGCTGATCCTGGCTGCTGATGGGAACTACAACCCTGCTGATGTGAGTGCCAGGGCATGGGGATGGGCAGGATGAAGTTCTTGCCTTGCACAGCAGCTTGGTCAGCCCAGGTGTGTTTTCTGTGTCCCCTCCAGATCTCAGCAGAAAGCGTGGCCCTCTGGATCAACACTCTGACTGGTGCTTCCACCCTCTTCGGGCTGTGGGCTCTGGGCATCCTCTTCCGGCAGGCCCGGCTGCACCTGCGTGAGCAGAACATGAGTGCCAAGTTCTTCTCCTTCCAGGTGAGCCCCTGTTCTGCCTGGCTACCCCTTAGGTGAGGGGCTCCTCCAGCACAAACAAGATGAGAGGGTGACGGGGCAGGAGCCAGGTGTGGTTGCAGGAGAGTGGGGAAGACAAAGGGTAGGAGCCTGGCAACACCACACCCCCCACCACCTTGAGTGTTGATGGTTGCAGATCCTCCTTGTCCTGACGGCACTGCAGCCTGCCATCTTCAGCGTCCTGGCCAACAACGGCAACATTGCCTGCTCACCACCCTTCTCCTCCAAGGCCAGGTCACAACGTAAGTCGGGAAGCAGGGGAGCAGCATCAGGTGCTCCCCGATGATCATCTCCATTGCATGGCAGGGAGTGGGGAATGGATGTGGTGGTTGAAGGCTTCTCCTCTTCCAGAGATGAACATGCAACTGTTGATCCCACAAACATTCATCTTGGTAGTGGTGACACGGATGTACTACCGCAAGCAAGATGATAAGCCAGGCTACCAGCCTGTCAGCTTCGTGCCCACAGTCACTGATGGCAAGGTGTGAGCAGGAGTGAGCAACTGGGGAGCCAAGGGCAGAGTGAAGTGAGGGCCTGGTCAACTGTCTCCTCTTCTGGCCCTGGGGAGCTGCCAGCAGGAGAGCAGTCAGAGGAGGAAAGAGCATCTCAGTGTGGGGTGAGAGGGTCTGAAACCTGAAAGCCACAAGCCAAAGTGATTTACAAAGCCTAGGGGGCTCTTATCTGGCATTGAATAAAGATAAATTTGTACTTGAGTCTTGTGTGAGTGACTGGGCTCTGATTGTCACCTGCCCAGGATGACTGGGAGATGACTTCATGCAGGGGGAGGAAGATGAAGACCAGACCGGCACAGCCATGGAATGGAGCCATCCACAACACTGACTTCTGGGTGCTGCTGGCTGGGGCCTGACAGCCAAGGCAATGCCAGGGCAGCGGCCCTTTCTCTCAAGATCTCTGGATAGGTCTTGCCCATCCCTGCTCCACATCCTTCACAGCAGTGGTTGCTCCCAAGAGCACAGGACTGTCCACACCTGCCAGCCTGGGGCCAGGTAAAGCAAGGAGCCTTGAAGCACCATAACACAATTGGTTAATGCTCCCTTATTGGGAAAACTCCCCAAGTTTCCTGTACCACGAGGAGGGGAGAAAACGGACATAGAGCTTTTTGCAGAGGGCTGTGATCAAAGGGCAATTGCTGAGCCAGAAGATGCACTGGTGATTCATTACGAGATAGCCACATTTGACAGACTCCTGGCAACAGCACATGGCTTTCTAGGCACCAGCAGAAGCACAGGTGCCCAGTGATCTCATGGCTTTGCCAAGAAGCAACACCCAAGCAAGCAGCAAAATACGGGATTCATCCCCCCTACATCAGACTACCAGACCCTGCTTACCTCCAGCAGGCAGCAAACCCACACCTTTACACCAGAGAGCCCTTAGCAATGTGAAATCCACCCTGAGGGCAGAGGGCAAGGCACAGGCGTCAGTCCCACCAAGGTCACTGCTACTGCCAAGTGTTACTTGCTGCTCCAGCACTTACCTGCCTCTGGTTACAAGAACTGTGCCACACAATAAAGTCCCAACTCTCTATAAAATGCACAAAATCATGTCAGTGCAGATGTGTGCTAGGATTTTCTCAAGAGATTAATGAGCTTTTGTACTGCTCTAAACAATACGATGATTACATGCCACAGTCTTTATGCCTTGCTTTTACCAGCATCCTTGGCACATTTCAGCTTTGCTCTGCTGCTGCTGTTCTTTGCCATCAGAAAATCCTCTCCTAGGGCCTGCAGCCTCACACCCTAGACCTATAGAAGAATGGAGTAAAGGGCTACTGCAGGAGTTGACATCTCTGGATTTGGCAGCATCAAACTCCACACATTCTTCAATGCATGCTAGTAACGGTTTCTTTTTCCACTCTTTGTGCTTGATTCAATCATGTCTCTTTTGGATGCTTCTTCTGTCGAGTGCATGATGGGTTAGGGGTGTGCAGGACTGCCTTGAAGCAGCAGCATTGGGTACATCTGCAAGAAATGTGACATTCCTGGAGAATTTGGCTCACAGGTTTTGGATGCTTCTTCTGTCGAGTGCATGATGGGTTAGGGGTGTGCAGGACTGCCTTGAAGCAGCAGCATTGGGTACATCTGCAAGAAATGTGACATTCCTGGAGAATTTGGCTCACAGGTTTTGCCCCAAAAATCAAGCTCTGTTCTATTCCTGATACGACAAGGAAGTGTCGGAGATGAAGCTGGTCCAGCAATCCAGGAAGAAACAAAAAAATAAAATCACAAAACAAAACAACAAAGAGTAGTTTGGGATCTGAGTGTTCAATTTAATTTAAGTGCAAGGAGGAAGCAAGGATTACTGGTTACAAGATACAGCTCTGTTATTCCAAGCTACATGTAAAACCACGGCTGACTTCTTACCAAGCACCCCAGGTTTTGCAGAGAGCCCAAGAAATGCATTAAGGTCTCTGCAGAACAAACCACCATTCGTTATCTACACTTCCAGAACACTGTTGCATAACTTGTGTTTGAAACAGTAGTAAGGCTCGAAAGTAGCCTGGTCTTTGTGATCTGGCTCGGGAAAGCAACACAACCTTCATACCAAGGGAAGGGTGAGGAAAGGAAGGTGGGAAAGATGAGGGAAGAGGGAATGTAGGTGATATAAAGTAAGTGCTCTACCACTCATAAACCAGGGGATTAACAACTGGCTTGTACCAAGTGACCATTATTTGTTCCTTACAGCTTAAAATTCCTAGCAGCCAGGCCACACTCCTAGAGCCGCTGCACGTTCCTGCTGAGCTGACTGAGTGGCAGATGAGGAATCCCCAAGATGCCCTTTTCCATACTGGCTCTGGCCTCAACAGAAGCACAGAGTTCTATCAAGCCCTTTGGGCATCGTGACAAAGGATTAGCAAGATAAAAGCTAGAAAGAAGTGTCAGCCTGCTCTTACCACAGGACCCCTGTATCCCCTGGAAGCACTGCACTGTGCAGAACCTATGGCAGCACCTGATGCTTTGCCTCCTTGCACCCACTGCTCCCCGAGCCCCACACATCGCTCTGCAGACCCCCCTGCAGTATTGCTGACCAGGCTCCAAGTCGTCTTTTCTGCTCCCAGTATTGCAGGATACAGGCAGCTCAGCCCAGCAGCTCCACCCAGAGACGACAGGCACCCCAGGCAAACCCGAGCAGAAAAGCAAGTGGGGTCTTCACAGCTTGTCCCTCTAGCGCTGGCTGCTGGGACCTGGGATCTGTGCAGACACAGGCAGCATGGGGAGGGCAACTGCCCGCAGGAACCTGTGGGCTGCAAAGCTTCAAAGTGTTGGTTATAGACACAGCAGCAGGCACGACTTAGACCACGGTTTCAAATGAGCAGGTTACATGGTTAACATCTTAAAAAGCTGCAGCACTCTGAGCTCTTCCTGGCTTGCCTCAAGGGGCACTGTAAGTGGGCACTGTCGTTGCCCAGGGCAGGTAACTGTCACATGGGACCAGGACCCTTGACTGGGCTAAAACGTGCCCTGCATCTGTCCAGCTGCAGGCACGAACGCAGACAGCAAACTGGCTGTACCAATTCTGTGATGCTCACACTGACACAAATTCACATTCTGTCTTTACAGCAGCGACGTCATGGCACCAGTGCACAGGGCTGCTCCAGCCCCTTGGAGCACAGCAACTGAAACACAAACACGCACAAAGCATAGTGTTGAGGGGCCATTTGGACAGACAGCAAAACCTAGTACAGACCAGAGACTGGGACAAGGAGCTTCTCAAAGGAGTACACACGTTGGTTTTTCTACCTGGGCTCTCTTGTGCCCAAGGAAACGCACAGACAAGTGCCCCGAAGCCAAGATTCATTCTCTTCTCTCCAACAGCAACTGAGGACTGAATTTAGCTCAAGATGTAGCATTCTTGTTACGATTAGCTGGGAAGGCCTTTCCCCTGCAGCTGCTACACAACCTGGAGCTGTGAATGCTGGCTGTGCACCTCTACGGTGCTGTGAGTTCTTCCAGGGCGTAGCTCCTGCGTGCTAAGCTGGCAGCCCCCCGCCCAGCACGTCCTCACCGCCACACGCCGGGAAGCTCAGCTATGAGGCACACGAGCACTAGAGGCTCTGCTGGACAGATTGTTATCAGCTCTGGTGCAGCAGAGATGTCTCTATTTCCTAGAAGCCTCTTTACACTATCGCTTGCTGCGTGCTCTTGAGGTCACGCTGGTTGTGGAACCGAGGGGTCTTTCGTTTGGTAGAGGTATGGACACTGCCTGGAGGTGGGAGGAATAAGACAGAGGGGCTGAAGGAAAAAAGAGACAGCTGGGTCTTCCCGCTCTGCCTCTTGCCTGGAGGTAACGGAAAAGAAACCAAAACAAAAGCCACACGAGTGCTATTCTTTGCACTTTTTAAAAGGGTATTTTCTTAAAATATAAAACCCATCTTCCCCCTGGAAACCACTAGAACGTAAACAATAAAAAGGGGTTTTAGGGAGAAGGGAGAGGAGGTTTGAATGTGCTTCCAGGCAGCAGCCCTTGCTAAGAGAAACGGGTGCCTCCAAGGCCCTGTGCTCACCATCAGCCCTGTTCTACGGCTCCCTTGCTCATTTAGAGTTCCCCGGTGGATCCAGACTTAGGATTCAGCGATTAGCGGTTCGCAGTGCATCCCAGCTGGTAGCTTAATCCTCTTCATCTTCACTGATGTCATAGGTGACTGTGGACTCGTTCCTGGAGCGGTTGGCAGGCGAGGAAGGAGGAGTCTTGGTTGAAAAGGGCCAGCGGAAGGAGGGAGATGGGGAGCGGTCGTGTGTGGGGCTACTGCTGGGACTCTGCTTTGGGCTGATGGCCTGCAGCATCCGGCCCTTGCCCTCCTTCAGCATGTGTTTCTAGCAATGGAAGCAGGAAGACAGTCAGCATGGCTCAAACAGCGATGGAAATGGACACTACTTACAGCTTGGGCAGTGTTCTGAGTTGTGTCCCTTCAATGCTTTGGGCAATACAAGAGCAGAAAAAACCCAGACGTTGCTCTAGGCTTTGGAAACTACATGCAGTGCAATCACTCATTTTCAAGCACTTCTAACACAAAGTTTCTGTGATATTTACCCACAGGACAGGAGACCCTGGCAAAAACTAGCTTCAGACTCATCCTAAGCTGGTGACAAAGTGACTGCCAATTTCTTGGCTGCTCAGTGGCCTGCAGGACACAAGCTGCAGTTTACAGGCCAGCTGGCAAGGGTGAGGGCTCCCTGTAAACAGGCTGCCTGAGCCTGGGACAAGGGTGGCAAGATACTGGAAAATGCTGCCCAGGGAGGCCATGGATGCCGCCTCCTTGAAGGTGTTCAAGGCCAGCCTGGATGAGGCCTTGAGCAAGCTGGTCTAGTGGAGAGTGTCCCTGCCAATGCCAGGGAGATTTTTACTACATGATCTTTAAGGTCCCTTCCAGCTCAAACCATTCTATGAATCTATGAACTTGTCTGGAGACTGGTGGCTCACCAAGCATTGCACTGAACTGTAAACCTTTGCTCTCCAGAAGCCCTACGATGCCTGCTGAGCTCTCCAAAATCCTCTTTCCCCTTTTCCCAGAATGGCTCCTTACCAATGCGCCTTCTGGGCCAAACATTTCCAGGAAATTGCCAATGAACTCCCGGGACTTCTCTTCCCACTTCTGAATGAGATCAATACTCTTCTCCTCCACTTTTTGGACAAATTCCTTTGACTTCTCTTCTACATCCTTCACTCTCTTTTTCACCTTATCCACACGTTCCTGGAGGTGGTATTTCTTCTCCTGTAGAGTAAATGGTGGATGAGAACACAGCTCAGCAGATCTGAGAGATGATCATCTCTGCTCTGTGTTATTACACTCAACTGCTGCTTAAGACCCAGAAAGTCCATTAGTCTTGTGACACTTGGCAAACACAGTGGGGCTGTGAGATGCTTCATGACAGGCACTGGCAGAGCATGCAGAGCCAGACTAAACCCAGAGAAACGCACTAATAGGAGTGCATGGAAGAGGGAAATATTTACACAATATACAGATTAGATTTGAGCAACCTGCTGAAGGCCTCTTTGCATTATCACAATTGCACAAGTCTTTCTCTGGGGTGTTTTTAAACAGAGGCAGAATTACATGCCAGGGAGAGATTGAGCAGCTGCTACTTCTCTTGTTTCATTTTTGTATTTGATTGTATTTTACAACGTAGGCATGGTATCTCAGTGATAAAAGTCCAAATGTGTACTACTTCCAACATTAGAAGTGCCTTTTGCCATGTAGTCTGCTTGTGGGCTAGAGCTACTCAGCACGGGATCACAGCATGTCCTTCTCTCCCAGCCAAGCACTGCTGCTCCTGCAGCTCCCCAAAGGGAATAGTATGGTGAAAACAGGATCAGATTTTATCCTAACAAATGACTCTACCTTAAGAAGATGGCTGAAGGAAGAGTGGTGAGGTACAGCAGCTGCTGCCAAGAACAACCCATAGTTCATTCAATTCATGAAAACACACAATTTGCCACATGCTCTGTCTCCAGCTCTTTCGACAGCAAAACATCACCAAGGCACTGCTGACAACGGAGCACTATGAGCAAAACCTCAGTTCCTCTGGGTAGGTCCCAGGGCAGGGGCAGAAGTCGTCTAATTTCTACTCCAAAGACACCAGTTTGGTGCAACTCCTTAGCTCTGCAGAGTGGCCTTTTACTGCTATGTGTCAGGACCGTGCTACCAGTAGAGAAGACTCTACACCTCCACACCCTGTGAGATTCTGCCTCAGCAGCCTGTGGTCAGGCACACTTCAACTCACGTTAATGAAGCTGACGTTGAGCTCTTTAGCTGTGTAGCCCCGCTGCAGGTTCCGCCTGGCATACACGTCGTAGTCCCGCACGATCCGCGTGATGATGTCTGACGTTGAGATCCCCTCCGTCCTCTGAGTCGGTGCAAACATGCCTAAAGTTGGGCAACAGGACCCAGGAGAGCTGTAAGCAAGATATGGCAAAAAGCTGCTCCTGCCTCTATTAGGAAACACCCTCTCCTGTCAGGAGCTCATTTCCTAACTGTCCTCACACCATCACACCTTTGTCTTTGACCGTATAACACCAGTGTCCTCCTTTCTGGACTGCAAGGAAGACGTAGGAAAGATCAAAGCATGGCACAACCACATCGAACTACTATGTCTTCCAATTAAAAGCTCTTTACTGCAGCTGGTTTAAAGATTATTGACTATAATCCACAGCACACAGAGTAGTATAGTGATAAGGACAGGGCAAGGTGGGGGTTCACACAGTTTAGTGGGTGGAAATATAACAAGCTCTGGTGGCTGGGTTTGGATATGAGCTTTACAGCAGACAGCTAGAGGAGCTGCTTTGCTAAGTCCATGAGATTCTTAGTTTGTGAGAATCTGTAAAACACACCATAGTATTTTTTTTCCAAAAGGTGGCTGTTAATTCAGTCACAATAACTAGACTGGAAGCTGGGCAGTGCTTGGCCTGGGATATGGTACAGTCCTAGCCTTACAAAGTATGGCCCAAAGCTGGGCCTTGTTCTGCCCTCAGAGCCTCCTGGGCAGACCTTGCTCCCAGAGAGGCATTGCCACTTCCCCAGGCATAATCCTGCAATACAGGAGCACAGGAGAAACTACAGCAGACCTCTGAGAGGAAGCCTTGGAAAATCTGACCCAGACCCACCTGCTTCTTTTATATGCTTATAAACATCATCACTGCCAGCAGAGGAATAGGGGATGTCATCGTGTGCAACAAAGTCGATCTGGAAATTAAGAAAGCAACACGAGTCAACATTTTATCTTGAATGTGCAGGCCTCCTGCCTTCTGTCAAAAGATGAACTTTTGCTCAACACCTCCACACAGAGGTGTCACAAAGCACAGCAAGGCAATTTCCTCTTAAAAAGCAACACAGAGCAGTTCCAAGTTCTCACTGACAATAGCATATCAATTGTAAGCACACTGCAGAGAGGAAAGGCTGGGACTAAGGACACAGATGTCTAGAGCTCCACAGAGACAAGACTTGTTAATGGCAACAAGGCTGAACTAAAATGCCCCTGAAGACTCTTTCCCCTCCTAAAGCAGTTCAACAGATGTTAGAGACTCCTTGCATCTCATCTTACCAACTGATAAAAGCCTCTCAAGACAGCTTGCTTGGTCTCCTGCTGCAGGAAAGCTGATGAAAATCTAAGCTGCTCTCACTGTAAGTAGGTGGTTGAACCAGATGCCCTCCAGAAATCCCCTGCAACCCATGTTATCCCCTTCCTACTGCATTTCACACCAATCTGCAAGCAGCAGGAACAGTGAGAACTCTCTCAGGGTTTTTCACCATGTCACAGTCTCAGCCTTTTTTTAACATTGCCTTCAAGCTCACCAAATACTTCCATCCAGCATCCCAAGAAACCCAGTCAATACCCATAACCCACTTCATTCTATACTCCAGGAGTTTCAACAGAAATGGGGTTGCGAGGGCAGAGGTCACCCCATGGATGAATTCTTGCTGTAAACAGGAAGCACAGACAGAGGCATAACAGATCAGCTGTCACAAATTACCCTGTGCTCTGCCAGGAACTCAGGAGTGAGCGTCCACGGTGCATTTCTCACCACTTCATCCACGTAACGACAGTGCTGCACAGCATCATACCGCTCGTTTTCGTTCATGACCGTGAAGCCCTTGAAGTTATGGGTTAGCTCATCGCTGCAGACTGAAGAAACAGGCAGAGAAGAGTGAGCCTGAGGTACTTACCCAGTGCTTTACAGTAAAAAGACCTTGCACACATCCTTGCTAAACCAGGCAATGCCAGCTGGTGATAGCGGCTGGTGCTGGTGCTTTCAAACCCAGCTCCAGGAACAGGGAGTGTGCAGGGCACTGAACCTCTGATCAGTTCTAGGCAGGTTGTTTGGGGGATTTCTGACCAAGCTACACCACAAGCCCTCAAGGTTTCTGGAGCCTACAAAGCTTATCAAGGAAACCAGCCAATACAGAAGAGAGCTGTCATGTAGGAGATGCTCCGGTTCCAGGAGCACTGGAACAGTCTCCCCAGAGGGGTTGTGGAGTCTCCTTCTTTGGAGACTTTCAAGACCCATCTGGATGCATTCCTGTGTGAACTGTGATAGATTCTATGGTCCTGCTCTGGCAGGGGGGTTGGACTCAATGATTTCTGGAGGTCCCTTCCAGTCCCTGTTATCCTGTGAGATGACATCTGAGGGTCTATCAGGTAAAAATCTTCTTTTAATCCTTGGTTTGGAAACTGAAGCCCATGAGGGAAAAAAAAAAAAACAAACACCACTGCTTAAGCTTCCAACTTCATAAAATGCCATTCCACAGGCTAGTTCTTGGAGAGCTGCATTAAAACAAAGGGTGAGTTCACAGCAAATCAAGTTAGCTTAATTATGTTCTATGAGAAAGTAAACGAACAGCTCTTCATAATCTGCAATGTAAGACATTCAGAAAGAGGGAGTTTTATTTGGTTATCAGACTCAAAAGTAAACAAGGCATTACCAGGCTCACTGGTATTGGACATATTTATGTTCTAGACAAACATGATAAAGAGTGAGTAAGATTGCTCCCAGCTTGGAGCTAATGTTCACTTGGGCTGTGGCCTCTCATCTCAGTTCCTGGTGCATGGGGAGCAGTTCATTGCCCTCACCTCCTCACCAGACTATCAGAGGCAAGGAGCAAGGTTACACACCTTGCTACATTAACCTGGTAATAGTTTGATCTGAAGTTACTTTTCTGCTTGATGTACATTTATGGACATGGGGATGTCTTTCTTCCTGCAAGATTCCTAAACTCAAGAGTGTGTTGTAGGTTGGAACAACTATTTCAGCTCTCCTCCCTCCCTTCCCCCTTCTAGACATTGCTGTAGCACACAAAACATACAGAAGTATCAGCAATTAGTGAAACTGTGGTAAGGAAACAAACCACACTAAGACATTATGATTGCTCTACCATAATGCATGCAGCATCAGTTTCATTTTGCTTCAGGAAGATAAGGGCAGGGGAAAAAACTAGCTCAAGGTATTCTCAGCTCTAATACCTTAACATCGTTATGCAGCCTGACCAGAGGTCAGCTCCTGATGGACAATATGCACAGCCTGACATGTCTTTAAGGTGGGTGAGGGTACAGGCACAGAGGCACTGCCTGGACAGTGCATTGCAGCAGCCAGAAGAAAGGGTTGCTTTTTTCTCTTTTATATCCTTGAAGGAGGCCTGCTTGAAGCACCTCTTCTAGATCCCCTCAAGCAGTCAGCAGGATATTCTTGGCATCAGCTAAAGACTTTTGAACCTAACAGACAACTGGGAACTTTTATTTGGAGAAATGAAGCCTCACTGACTTCCATGTGGCCAGGCACATGCCCAAAGCAGCACTGTGATCTCTGTGCTCCCAGCAGGACCTCTTTGGGATCAGCCATAAGCAATTCCCAGCAGAGAGCTGGAACAGGGGAGTGACTTGGAGGGCAATAAAGGTAACATAAATCTCAACCAGTCACAGAAGGGCTGTTACTTATTCTTCATCTGTCTCATTCAACAGGCAGATGCTTAACCGTCCCATATCTATTTTTATATGTGCAATTCACCATTATCTGTCTAAACTAAGCAGAGATGTCAAATTAGAACAGTGTGATCAAAAATCTTTTCCTTACACTCCCATTTGGTACAGGACATCTTTCTGCAGACACATCCAACACACTGCAGTAAGACAACATTTGGGACAAGTGTTTGAGGCCATAATGACAAAAGGCTTGCTGTGCCATCTGTATGCACAGCCATGGATGAAGGTGAACTGTACTCCTACAACAGTCAAAGTCAACCAGGTCACTCCTTACCTCCAACAATGAGGTATGTGTTTGGGAAGAGGTTCTTGGCTTGCATCAGGGCTCGGGCGTGTCCGGAATGAAACAAATCAAATATTCCATCGGCATAAACTCTGACAGGGCGATCCACTGTGCCAAAAGGACAGAGAGACATTTGTGAAGATGCCTTCCTGGAGAAACTCGTGGCTGCTGCTCATGTCTGCATTTGGGGACCTTCTGAAACTCAGGAGGGTGTGGCAGAAAACTGGCAGAATGCAGAGCTATAGCCAGGAAAGATTTGGGAAGAGAAACGGCTGGCTCTCTGCCTTCCCACATGGAAACAAATGCAGCTGAGAAGAGAGCTGAAATACAACCATGTCTGAAGGCACATCCACTGAAAACAAGATGAAGGAAGACCAAGGAGAGCACAAGCATCTCCTTCCCACAGAAATCCAAATGCAGCATTAACTTTTTGCACAGCAGTAAGCTACCAGAGAGGAACTGGCCCAAACATTTCACAGGTGCCCCATTTCCTCCTGACAGCCCAAATGGCTTCTTGAGACCTTCTCAGCATCCTCATCTGCTTCTTGCTGCCAAAGATTTAAGTCTAAATGAGGGACCAGACTTCCAATTCCCCACCAGCATGATTAGCTCTCCTCCAGACCAATGAGTGTATAGCTCTATCCAAACATCCAGTTGGACTGCTAAAAGAAAAGTCGATACAATTCTGCTGAACCACTGGCACCATCAGCTAAATCTACATCTAAATAAGTAGGAACAAAACTTTTGTCAGGCCATCCTGGCCTGGAGAAATGATAGCTTATATCTCTGAGGTAAAGTGAGACAGTCCAGCACTGCCACATAACAGTAGGAGGTTCCCTCATTTCTGATCTCCTGGAACCACACAGGTCAGCAGTCCTCTTGCTGCTGGTAACAGAAAGCCACACATTCTAGGTATGTGAAACATTTGGGTATGGCCTGCTGCTTCTTGGCTGAATTCAGGCAGACAGAGAAGTGGTGTGACTAGAGGCACATCAAAGCTGCCAGAAGAGGGCTGGTCCTAGCAGGCCCTTATTAAAGTACAGTCATGTTCTGAAAATTGGCGGGGACATCCTTCCCTTTTCCTCCATAGCTGCAGCAGCTACAGTGTGTGAGCATAGGCACCACCAACAACAAGAAAGCAGGCAATACATTTTAGCCTTAGCTGGCAGGAAAGCCATCACTGTTGAAATCGGAGACTTCTGTGCAGGCTCTGGAGACTTTCAGATGGAAGTTAAGGCAGATTGTGAAATTCACTGGATTTCCAGAACCTCTGGCAGGAAAGCACTGCCAGATCTCAGTCTGAGCTGGTTCATCTCTCAGCAGCAGTCAGGTAGGTAGAAGTACAGCATTTATATTGTCTCTGTAGCCATAACAGAGAGGCCAAGTAGGAGGCCAAGCACCATCTGCACATTCTGTTTGGCAAGAGAGGGTAGCTATCTTGCAGGCATCAGTCCTGTCTCTACCTCCCTTTTGGACCTGCAGAGAGAAGAGTACTTCTTCCAGCCTGATTTTAGAGACTAAAAGGACACGTTTTTGTCATGGGGCTGGCCTACTGTGTTAAATGACACTGACTTTAATTCAAATCCAGACTAGAACAGGATGTTCTGGAAAAATACATATGTTGGTTTTACTTGCCCATTGCAAGTTTCAGAAAAGATGACTTTTAAAGTGCTTAACTTCAAGATGCCTCAGACCAAGTAGTACAGAAAAATGTTCAGCTCTGATATATTACTCTATAGCTGTGAGCAACAGAGGAAAAGCTAAACCACAAACATCTATTTGCCTCAAATAGCCTTACTGGTGAAGTACAGCTCCTCACACACATGAGCTCCAATTTCAGTTGTACTGGCAGGCTCAGTTTCTGATGGGAACAGTTATCTAATCACCAAAGCATTAAGTAAGTCATTGGCTGCAAACCTGGTCTGACACACAAGGCTGGTTTGGTCTCAGAGCTATCACAATCATGCCTCCCCACCCTGCCCCATTTATACAATCCCCTTCCAATCTGGTTTTTTGACTTACAAGGGGTCCCTCTCATCGCTTCTTCATAGGTCACTCTGATGTACGGCTTGCTGTAATCGATTTCCACTTCATCTGAGAAAGGAGCTGGTTCCCGCAGTCCCTGGAGAGCCAGAGAAGGTTAGCTGTGAGGATGCAAGGCTGAGAGCAGAACCTAACAGCAGCACTGCCACTGCAATGTCCTAGGCACTCAGTGACTCACTGTGCCTCGGCATGATTCAAACACGTGTACTAGAAGACTAATTAGCGTTAAACCTCAAAGCAGCCCTGTGGGGTGGTTAGCCTGAGTTTAGAGGGGAAGAGAGAGAAACACAGAGTTAAGATGCTGGTAGTCACACTGGACCCAAGAGAAACGGAGGCTCAACTGTGCAGCTGGTAAAGCCAGACTTTTGACAAAGAGCAGTTCACAGCAGCACAAGCCAAGCTTCATCAAATCTCACTGCTGCAGCTCCAGCTATGTCCACCCAGGCAAGACCATCGCTTTGCTGTGTCCGAGTGCTCATGCTGTGCTGTACAAATTCTAACAGCTCCTTAACAAGGAGAAGAGCAATAGTAACAGCAGAACAATTTCCCAAGGGTATCTGTGTATCATCACCCACTTCTGAGCCATAGTGAGAGACTGACCTTGATTTGTGGCAGATCATCTCCAAATGCTGCAGGAAATTGCCTCCCTCCAATCTACTACCTTGACCACAGCAGTGTGGTAATCAACAGCTGAAGTCCAGGTATGCTTCTAGACTTCTCTGAATGGAAACAAAACATCTGCCCTTCCCCTAACAGAACAAACAGTTCAGTTTCCTTCTAGCAGGAAGGTGTGGGGCAGCGATGGATGTTTCTTTCCTAAGCCACAAGATCTTTATAATAATACCTTCAAGCTGCAGAAAGCTAATCAGCAGTTTCCTCTCTGGCTTCCCTGTCCCCTGCAGCATCCTGCCATGGTGCCCAGCACCACTGCAACCAGAAAGACAGCTTCTCTAACTGTTTATGTCATTCCTTATTGGAGTGCTAAAAATGAATTGCACAGGGAAGCAACCACGGAGCAGTACACTCAAGCAAAGTGATGCTGCTGACAATCTCCCTTAACTTACTGAGGCTGTAGTACCTGTATTTCACACACCACCTCCTCTAGCAGGATCCTTACTGTCAGGTAAGGACAGCAGGTCTTTGCTGTCATCACTGCCATTATATCAGAGACTTGTGAGTAAAACCAAATTCTTTGTAGCTTAGTTGGCACACATCTGATATGATGCTAGGAACAAAAGCATTGAAAAAAAAAAACAAACTATCAAAATTATCAGAGAATCACAGAGAAATGTCCTTAAAAGTCCCTGCCAGAGTCTTGTCCTTGCTCTGCAGGGTGTGCAAGGGTCAGGACTCAACCTGATGCACACAGTACAACACGCTGATGCTTCAGTAGTTTCATTACCACCCTCTGCTGTTGAGCCCTGCTGCTTCAGGAGCACTCTGCCAGCCAGCTGTTTAGCCAGGAGTGGTAAAGACTTCAAGGTAATGTCACAGTTAGGCAACACTATTACTTTTGCCACACTAAATAACACTTCCACAAAAGAAACAGAAAAGGAAACTTCCATCACGAGGTTTGTGACTGAAAAAAAGATGTGGCCTGGAAGTTCAGAAGGTAGCTTGTGCTGCTCATAGAGAGCAGAACGTTGTTATCAAAGCAAAAAGCTACAACACATCACCATAGTTTGCCAAGGACTATGACCCCAGTATGACGTGGCAGGGATAGTAACTGGCTTTTGACAGAGATAGGGAAGAGCAACTAGAGCACATGTGATATGCAGGAGAGCTCCAGGAGAAGAGCTGTAAAAAAGCCAATCATCCCAATATATCAGCAAGGACAAGTTAAAGTCAGCTCTTTACACTAGCATTAACTGGCTCTGGAAAGAGATTGCTGCTTTTACCTTCCTAGAGCCATCCCAATGCTGATCTAGAAGAAGAAAACCTTTCTTTTTTTTTTTTTTTCCTTCTTTGTTCTGGTCTTTTGTTTGTTTGTTTGTTTGTTTTCCCCCTTAACACTCCCGAAATATCAGCAAGACAAATGCAATCTCCTGCCAAAGAGAACCAAACTAACCATCATCCTCCTACTATTTCAGAGCACAGATTCGATAGATCAATAGATTGCTTCTGCAGATGCTTACAGACTTCAGACCCTCCTGCAGTTCCCCTGACTTGAACAGGACTGCAAGGTGCCCCAGTGGTGATGTGCTTGTTTGGAGTACTTCTCCCTCCTGCTGGGCCACTTAAGTATACCCAGCCCTGAGAAACTAATACTTACTTCTGCATGGGTATCTCTGTGCATGCTGGGGTTCAGCTTAAGTGGCTACAAACAAGCCATACACACCACAAAAGCAGCTTAGCATGCTTGCCTCAGACCTAATTTAAGCCCATGTTGTAAGTACATTACTAGTATTGAACAAAGGAAGGCTCTGAACTGGCTTTACAAGAACGATAGCTGCTGCCATTTGCTTCTTTCCACCCACCACTTGCTTTCTGTGTCCACATTAAAAACACCACATTTCTCTCTCTGCTGCCAGGTCGGAATGTCCTCATCTCACAAGCACCTAAAGCTCCTATCTCTGCTTACTTACGAGTGAGCGTCTGGACATTTTGGGAGGGATTCCATCCAGCTCTGTCGCCCCATTGGGGCCAGATGCATCTTTCCTTCTCTTTCGGGAATTCAGCCTGGAGGATGTTGGTGGCTCCATCTTGCCAAGCACGTCCAGTAAGAACTGGAATAAAATGAAGGAGAGAGGGGGAGAAAAAAAAAATAAATAGAAAAAGCAGAGATTTCTCAGCTCTTCCAAAGCAGAGTCAGTCAACAGCAGCACAGTGCACGGAAGGTCAGCGCAAAGACACAGCCACCTAACAAGGGGCTTAGCCAGTTGTATTTGGCATCAGCTGCCAAGGCTTGACAAACAGTGCCTGATGGGAATACTGAATCACTGACTGCAACTCGGGGCTGTTCCGCAGAGAGAAGCGTGCAGCAATCAGCTGGCTGGAGAGAAACACAAGAGTTGCAATGCAAGTTATAAATCATTACTACAAGAATAATTATGCTATTTTAGCATCTGGAAAGCAAACTAAGGATGAAGGCATGCCCAATCTATATTCAGCTCTCCCTCAGCTCTCATTCTGATGAATGCAAACAGTACTCTTCTGTTCCTCACCAAGACAGCTGCTGAGTGTGCTGCATCCCTGTACAACCCTGAAGAGAGGAAGGAGCAGGTTTAAGTGGAAGGGTAGTGGTGAGGGAAGGGCTGCGACGCATGGTCGTAACTTTAACTAGTGGGCTTGCTGTGAGCTTTGTTGTTTGTGTAAGACCAAGCTGCATCTCCTCAGTGGGGACACCTTGGGATGGCTGCCACCATGCTCCCTGCTTGTCCCACTGCAGTGGTGACTCAGCTGACAGTGAAGCAGCTGCTGACACCACATTAGGGCACACTTCTAGCACTTTATGTACCATGTAGCAATTAATGCTTGTTCTGTTGAACTGCTTCTATGAGGAACAGACAGACAGACAGTTTTGGACAGAAATCATGTCAGCCATCTGGCAGTAAGCTATCTGTGCTTTTGAGCTGGAGTCATTGTACCTTCCCAAAAGGGCCCTGGAGCATTAGGAAGCCCAGCACCTCACGTAACTGAAGCAAAGCTAGGGATTTATAGAAAGGCATGGCAGCAAACATTCCCTTTTCAGCTGCTGCAGGAGCTGGAAACTGGATTTACAAAATTTATAACTAAGAGCAGCATTACCTCCTACTCACTTGCAGTGTGCTCTCCAATGCAGCAAATAGCACTTCTGACCTGCCATTCCTGGGAGCAGCATGACCCCTCCAACCCAGGAATGATGCTTACGTGAGTGCCTCAACACCCTAATAACAAAAGCCGTGTGGAATTTAAAACGTCTCCCCACCCACATGCAGTGAGTGTGCTGGAATACCTTAGGTGGGGCAAGCACCAAGTACAAGAAAGGGCAGATGTCCTTCTGAATGTCAGCCCCTGTCCTTGACAGAGGGTCTCTTGTGAGTGCTCCTGTTTGGTACGAGCTGAGACTGTCCTCAGGTAGGGCCACTGGGCAAAGCCCTGCTGTTCAGCATGGAAGAAGAGTGGGCTTTGGGCAAGAGCTGTTATGAAGCAGATTCAATGATCAGACTTACTCAAGCACAAATGACTTCAGGTTAAGGAATGTTCCAAAGTAAGGAATTAGGTGTAGTTTAATAACATGTGAACTTACTGCTCTCCCCACCTAGCATCAACAAGATAATACCTTATGAACAGTGTTAGGGCCAAACATAGCTGAACTGGTTTTGGGCTGTGTGCATATAAATATCCCAGGCTGCTCTGGAACACTCAACACTGCACTAAGAACAGGAAAAGAGAATCTTAGCTGAGTGAGAAGCCAAAAAAACTGTTGGGGAGAAGACAAAACTGATTATGAAGAGCAGCCAGAAGGACATTTCACAACCCCACGAGCCACCTAGCACTCTCTCCCTCCTCCATGCCTGTGAGTCACATTTGCTGAGTTTCCTCCTATTCCAATAATTAATTTACTATTTCCTAACAACAAACAAACATATTGGAGTGTGCAAAAGCAATCTCAGGCAAAAAGGGCTTGCAACCCTGAGCTCCACATCTTCAACTACTTCGGCACACATTTAACCTTCAAGCAAGATCTGTGCTATAAATGCAGCAGCTTCCAGAGTGCCTCTGTGAAAACACAGGGTATGATACAAATAGTTCTCCAGTTTTGCAAGGTGCCATCTTGCAAGCACACTCTGCATCAGTTACCTACTTCACCACTGTGGTCCTAGCAGAAAATAACCGCTTTACAAAAACCAGAAGACCTCTGTCTCTGGTTCAAGCAATCCCCAGTGTTCAGGGAAACAATGGGGGGAAACAACAGTAGATCTTCTTGTTACTTGGCCAGAACAATTTCACTGTGCTTCAAGTCACCTGTTGGTCTGACACGTGCTTTCCTTCCCTTTGGAATGAATTAAAAGGTCTGTTAACAGGCTGAATGCATCATTCTGAACCACTGCCCAGCAAAACATCACAAAGCACTGGCAGAGGCTTTGCTGCTGAAGTATGGACATGGCAGGCTCCACGCAAACAGATGAAGCTCTTCCCACATTAGCTCAGTCTATCAGAGCAACCAGGCTTCTCTGCACACAGGTACAGTCTCTGCTGAGTTACTGCCAGCATGTTACTACTGGGTGCAGAGCTCAGGGTCAGGCAGAGAACTGCAGGTTACACCACAGGGCAACACTGTGCTCTGCACACTGTGGTACAGAGGCACTGTCCAAGCCCAGGAGAAATCTCCAACAGCTTCTTCCAAGTCCTCCCACACTAAACCATCTGCTTTCCTCCACCCTAACTCACTTTTCTACGTCTCAGGGTGTAGTCAAATGATAGCAAACAAAGGCTTAAGTGAATGGATTTGCTTTGCATTAAGTAAGCAGCAGCAGTCGGACAGCACCAGCTGCCCAGCAGCTGCAGCTCCACCTGACATACCATGGGAGAAATCAGCTTTGAGGATGCTGTAAATGTGCTCTATCTGCTCTGATGTTACAGGCTAGATGTTACTGAAGGAGCCTCTGCAGTGTCCAGAGAGCTGACCTGGGCACCTCATGAGCGATGCAGCTCTGCTAATTACTCATATTAATGCAATAATTTTACCACTCTTCAGGGCTTTGAAACCTCTACCCCATGGCTGGTGTGTTCCTGGGAAGTCCTCTCAGCACCAAACACATCATTAAAAACCGGGAACATGCTGTTTTGGAAAACAAGCCACGATTTGCTGTGATAAAGAGACTAATCTTAGAATGCTTCATTTTGACCCAAATGACTAAAATAGCATCTCAAACAATTACTTACTAACAATGGGATCCAGCATCTGTAGCTGAGCTTAACACTTGAGCACACAGCTTTGCTTCCCCAAACGTGTAAAACACTGAGTGTTCCAACATTGATGATGTTTGCAGCAGATGGGGAAGGGGAAGGAGAAGGTAGCTCTCAAAGCTCATTCTGAAAAACTCCAAGATAAAACCCAGGCATAACCAAATGAAAAGCCCTGCTATAAAATATTAGCACTGTGCTATTTTGTATAAGATGTCACCCCCTGCATTACAGAGGCTGTGCTGAATATGAGAAACTGCTTGCAAGGAACAAAGTTAGAAGTGCCCCCACTAGGGCAAGCCATGGGCAAGTCACCATCTCTGTGCCCCTATACAAAACACTCAGTGCTTTGTTTCTGAAACTTCTTTTTCTGATGCATGCCCTGTACCAAACAAGCACCTTGCATGGCCTGCCAGCTAGCTCACCTCAAGAGTTGTACAGGCTCTCCAAGGAGTAACTGACTGCCAGATTGGAGAAGAGTTGCTCTTCCTGTCAGGGAATCACTGAATCCCCCTGAAACATAGCCACTTCTGAGAGGGAAGAAGGACAAGTGTCGATTACGACAAAGGGAAAAAAAATGGGGAAGGAATTAAAAACTTCTCCCTTAGTGTGAGGTAACTACACCATGATCTGAGCTGGAATTTAACCACAGCACCAAAGTTAACACTTCTGGCAGATGGACTAGGTCAGGACAGGCACAGCAAATCTTGCTTAGCCAAAGCCTGATTTCACTGTTCATGGATAGTAGAGATGTTTTGTTTAGCCTTGGTGGTGCCAAGAGAACTGGTGCCTTGCATTACACAGAAGAGTTGGATCAGATAGTTCTGCATCCTAAGCACACTGATGGCATGAGGTCCTGACCTGTCTCCATTCTTTGTGTTTTGATGTCCCAAAGAAATTATTGAAAAACATTATCTGCAAATCTACAGGCAGTACCAGGATTGTTTCTGTCACTTCCACTGCTTTTCTCTTGCAGATTTACACACCAAGACAAAATAAATCCTGCTACTTAAAGCCTGTGCAAAACATGAGCTGACTGCAACAACCCAGTAAATGCTCCAGCCCAGGACTGCTGCATTTCCCACCTGAGATCTGAGCCAGCACAAGACTAGCAGGTAGACTGGACTAGTAAAGCCCCTCAGACATCCAGAGCTGCCAGGCTACCCAGTGGCACTGCCTGCTCCTGGACTCCCTCTGAACTTGGAAGGCATTGGCAGTCAGATGTGGCTGTCATGTGCTGCTTTGCCCACAAGATCATTCCACTCCACAGCAGCAAGTTATTTCTCTTTTGCTGACTCATCTGCAGGAAACTACTACTAAACTTTGCACTCTGCCAGCTGTCTACAGAGAATGGCCTTGACACATGGACAGCACCTAAGCTACAGTCTCAGGGAAAAGGAAGAAGTCCTGTCACTTCCAATGATTTCCCTGCCAGGCTGTAAAGTACCCAAACAACCCTGCATCCATCAGTCACAGTGCAAGGAGAATCCTTTTCCCCATCCTTCCCAATGTCCAACCCCCAGCTTGCAATTAACCTTCCTGGTGTGTTTCCCTGTAGGAATCAGTTGTAGACAGAAAGATGTTAATGGCAGAAGACTCATCGCAGTGAGAAACTGACTAAAGCCTATTTACAAGTTAACCTGTACGTGATTACTGGGAGAGATCAGGATCTCTCTTCAATCTGTGCATAGAAGTCCTCCCAATCTCCAAGGCAACTTCATTCCCAGATGAGGCTTGCAAGGCTCAGCTCTACCCCAATCTCCAGACTGAGAGCATCTGCTTACAAAACTGAGTGCTAACAGTTGCAACCCAGCCTGCTCACCTCCACAGAAGACTGCAACTCTCTCCAGCATGGCTGCTCTCACCACAGTCAGCATCTGCTCCATCTAGACAGTCTAAGCCCTCAACTCCCCCAAAAAGGTTACTGCAGGACCTCGCAAGCAGAGTCCTGTCTACATCTAAAACACAGGCTGCTTCAGCTACTCCTGCAGTGCTGCATGAATGTATAAAAGCGATTCCAGTTCAGCCAGTGCCACAGACTGGTCCAACAGCACTCAGACCTCTGTATACAAGCAAACCAAACCACTGGCCTTGCATTCCCTACTGCTACAAGCAGGCTGGTAACATTTTCTCAAGCAGATTGAAGGATGCAAAAGATCATAGAATCATAGAATCAGTCAGGGTTGGAAGGGACCACAAGGATCATCTAGTTCCAACCCCTCTGCCATGGGCAGGGACACCTCACACTAGATCAGGCTGGCCAGAGCCTCATCCAGCCTGGCCTTAAACACCTCCAGGGATGGGGCCCCAACCACCTCCCTGGACAACCCATTCCAGGCTCTCACCATCTGGTACCTGTGTCCTGCAATCAATGAAAAGATGCTGCTTTTCACCAACCAAGTCCCAAATGGCTCAAGATCATTCTAACATCACCACAACTGACAACAGTGCAGCACAATCACCTAGGCAGCACTCCTGTGGAATACACAGAGAGAAAAAACTGCTAGCAAGATCTTCACGAATTCATGGTCCTTCTGGGTACACCAGAACCCCAAGGCAGTGAGAGTCCCAGCATGCGACAAAGTCTCTGCTGTGGTGAGTGAAGCAGCAAGAGTTGGCTTTGTGCAGAATGCCTGAAGATTTAGAGCCTGCCCAGGGACAATAAAGTACAAGGATAGGTGGTCATGCTGTCCTGACTTTTGTGTTGAGTTGCATTGCGTTTCTTTTTCAGGCATTAACAACACAGCCTTTCGAGACTTCAGGATGCAACCTCCTTTAGCAGGTTTACACATCACTGCCAAATCCTTGCTTCAACAGTTATTGTTTGTGGCTCATCTTAGAGTAATCTCAAAACAATTACAACCCAGATCATGGACCAAGAAACTCTGAGTCACAGATTTTAATAATTCTGTATATGCAGGGAATTTTTTCAGGAAATAACCAACAGACATTTGCCAACTGAATTTCAGAAACAAAGAGAGTGGCTGTAGTTCACAGGCCCTGGAGTCCTGCAGATGGAACCTCCACCAGTATTTCCTTCTGACCACACCAGTCCTTACCAGCCCCAGGCTGGGGGACCTGGTGCTGCAACAGCACAGGGCTGGGAGAGAGGGAGGGAAGGTCACCTGCAGTGTCATGCACCTCCCTCCACAGTGAGCGAGGGCTACCGAGAAGCATCACAGTTCTCAGAATTCCTGCAGACTTTAATTACACAACCACTAATCAATGCAGCCACGACTCTGGTGGGCACAAAAAGCAGGTTAGGGACAACGTGCAGCAGCAAGGTCACACCTTCCTTCTTGACAGTCAGGGCCACCTCCTTGCTCTCCTCTTCTCTCCCAAGGCCTTGGCTGCATCCCCCAGGTGGGAAGATGTTCTCCAGAGCCCCATGCTTCAAGCCCTGGGGACATACTCCCAAAACTGCTGCTGCGGTCTCCTTTCAGCCTGCCCCCTCTGCTGCCACTCTCACCATCACCTGAGCATTGCTCCTAATGCCCCAGCCTCTCCCCAAGTCCTATCAAAGGGGAAGCAGCACACCATGCCCCTCCACAGCAGACATTGCCCCCTTACCCAAAGAGCCCCCCTGACAGCCAGCACCTCCCAGAGGCCCCCTGCCTCCTAGCAAGGCTGGCCCATGCCTGTTCCACGGCCACCTCGCTCGGGGAAAGGTGCCGGAGTGGAACCCCGCAGGGGCAAGGTGAGGAGCAAATCAGGTGCCTCCAACCACAACCCACTCACCTGCCTCCAGCCTCCGCGGCGGGCACCCCCCAGCCCTACAGCGAGTGCCCCGTCCCGCCGCACGCTACTCCACACAGCGCTCCAAGGGGAAACCTGTCCCCGGTGCCACAGCACAGCCCCGCACGGCCGCGGCAGCTCTCCCCACGTCCCACCAGTGACAGACCCCTCATCCCCCCACCTCACCCCCCCCCCAACCTGCCAGTGACAGATCTCACCTCTGAGCCCCCTCAGCAGCAGCCGCCGGTACGCACTGACGTTCCCCCTGCCAACGCACCGCTGCCCGCAGCTCCGCCGCCCTGCCCGACCCAGCCTCGCCGCCGCTGCCGGAGCCGCTCCCGGCGCCTGCCCCGCCCCTCTCCCGCCAACGCCAACGGGGCGGCGGGCGGAGCCGCTGCGTGTCGAGTCCAGGCGGCAGGAAAGGACCGGCCGTACCCCGGGAAACCGCGCCCGGAACCTCCGTTCCGGCTCGCAACGCGTCCGCTTCCTTTCGCGGGGGCTGGCCTTGGAGGGTGGCGAGTGCCTCGGCGTCCGCGCCAAGGGCTGCTGGCGCTGAACGGGCGCAGGCTCAGCCCTGCTTTGCAGAACCCTTCGTGAAGCTGCCGTTAAACACCTCCAGAACTGGAGTGAGCGAAAGGGGGAAAATCCTGATTTAGAATCATTGGGTTGGGAGGGACCTTTAAAGGTCATCTAGTCCAACCCTTCCTGCAGTGAGCAGGGACATCTTTAATTAGATCAGATTTAACCACCATGACCTGATAAAATTGTCAAAACATGAGAGGATATATATGATCTCCTGGCAAGTTTGTTTACATAGGGGGATTCACTGTTCCCCAAAACTTGCACTCCCAGGTTCACATGCACCATTGCCTCACCCTCTACTTCCCATCAGAAGAAAATGAGAAAAAAAAACACTTTCAAGCAAACAGAGAAACGGGAGCATGCTGCCTCCAGGACTGTGGCACAAGTAATGATTCTAGAAGAACTGTAATTTGTTACCTCCCTTCTTTCCAAGAGCTGGATGGGCAGAACCGTGTTCTGCCCTCACAGTTGGTGAGGGGGGGATTTGGGACTCACCTCACCCAACTCAGCACTCCAAAAGCTGTTTATCCGCTGAAATTGTTAGCTATGATCGCTCCTTGATCAGCACAGAGGGAGCACACATCAGCACAGACAGAGCAGGTATCGCTACAGAGCAACTCAATTTCCTGATCAACACCTGAGATGCTCTCTGAGGGCACATGCTCTTGCAGGAACCAACCAGGTCCTCCTACATTTAGGGAGATGAGAGGCTTTAGCATCCTTTTCAGATCTATAGCAGCCTTTTCTATTGCTCCTTTCCAAGCCTGGAGTCCTAATAAATTTTTCCTCCAAATGTCCACTCTCCTATCCCAAAACAATTACAGAGAGGCAGGGATTGGGCAAGCAGTGCAGTATCTGCTGAAGAGGGCAACGAGCAGCGATCACTCACAGTGTCCACAGGTGCCAAACTGCACCAAACCACTGAGGAGTTACAGCAGGGAGGAGTTTGGGCAGTCATGGGGCGTGCAGGCTGCTGGCCTGACATAGTGTCCTAAATACCTTGTCTTCCTATCAGTTAATACCATCTCATGTGACACTGCTGGGATCCACAGCCCAATTGTTAGGGGAGTCACAGGAACGTATCTGGATAACCAGGACAAGAGGTCATCTAAAGATGGGTTACTTTACAAAGAATGCTCAGAAAATGTTCATCTGAGAGGCACAGAGAGGCTACCGCCCCTTGTAAAGCAAAGGAAAATGACAAATAGTGGAAATGGCAAGGGGCAACCCCCAGGGAGGAAATATTAAATACACAGATTTATTATGTTACATTTCTTATAAAGATTTCATTCATTTCAGAAAAAAATAACAACACCACCAACAAAAAAGCAACAGAACCCTCTCAAGGGGGAAATTGAGTTTGCCTTAGAAACAACAGCTCTTGGCAATACCCTTTTAGGACAAACCCAACACTATATAAAAACAAAGGGCAATTTAAATAAAGAACATAAAAATATTGTGCTTAAAGCTGTATAAATATCCACGAGGAAGAAGGAACACTGTAGTGTGTAGAACAGGTGCAGGACATGCTTTGTAGAGCTGTTATTTAGCTAGGCAGTAAAGAAGGAACATGATGCTTTTGTGTCTGTTAACAAAACCCACCCTAAAGTGTTCTCCACCACCTCTGTCCTTCTGTTCAGCATTTACCATCTTCAGTAGTAGTAGCAGCCAAAGGCAGCTACCACACAAAACAGGCTGTCCTGGGGAAACAGAAAGGCTCTGTGTTAGTAAAGGCAAATTCTTTGCTAGCCTAACTGAAAGGGCAAACCTAAGGGAATGTTTAGACTGAAACATAATTTTCTTAGACTGAAATTTTCTGTCTTTTGGTTTCTCTTCACCTTAGTTGTGGTGTAACCCAGCTCAGTGTGTCAGAATGCCAGAAATGCCTCAGTTTACTCCATCTACACAACTGAAGGTGTATAAGTGTCAGTTTAAAATAAAATAAAAGGAATAATAATAAACACTTGACTTTTGCTCATTCCTGGATTCCACCCATACTCCATGGCAGCAGATTAGCAAAGCATTTAAGAAAGGACTTTACCTCTTGTGCTTCCTCTGCCCACCTGCAAAATGATGTGACTATAACAACTTTTGCACAGTCCTGTATGACTTACTTTGAAAAGAAAGTTTTACTATGTTGGATATTATTTCTGTTTTGTGAATGAGGACATAAATCATATTGTTTCAGTAGAGTCTTAGTTCCTTCCTTCTAGTGGTGATTGGGTTTTTTCTGCTTCACATTTCAGGTCACTCTGCCTCTCATACAAAAGCAAGAGGCTTTACATTTTCCCCTGCTAAACCAGCTGATACTTACATTCATGAACACGTCATGAGCATAGCTGTCAGTGTCAGCATCCCAGAAACATCGTGCAGCCACACTAGACAGAGGAGACAGAGCCATTACCCAAAATGTTCACCTGTAAGGACTTAAGTAATCACAGATATGTTCCTCAAAAAGGAAACTGAAGTTCCTGGTCTGTATCAGGAACAGTGTGGGAGTAGGGAAGTGATGGTGCCCCTGTACTCATGTCCAGAGAAGGGCAATAAAGTTGGTAAAGGGTCTGGAGAGCAAGTCTTATGATGAGTGGCTGAGGGAATTGGGATTGTTTAGTCTTGAGAAAAAGAGGCTGAGCGCAGACCTTATCGCTCTCTGCAACCACCGAAAAAAATGTTGTAGTGAGGTGGGGGTCGGTCTCATCTCCCTAGTGTCAAGTGATAGAATGAGAGAAAATGGCCTCAAGTTGCACCAGGGGAGGTTTACATTAGATATTAGGACAAATTTCTTTAAGGAAAGGATGGTCAGACATTGGAACAGGCTGCCCAGGGAGGTGGTGGAGGTGTTCAAACAATGTGTAGACGTGGCAATATTGGACGTGGTTTAATGGCCATGGTGGTGTTAGGTTGATGGTTAGACTCAATGATCTTAAGGTCTTTTCCAAGTGAAATCATTCTATGATTCCTTTAAAGGTAAAGGAAATAGGGAGCATTCTCCTGAATTCTGAGCCTAGATCCCCACTACTAAATTCCATCACATGCTGTAACTCCTTCTGTATGTGGATCAAGCACCATCTTCAAATTCATCAGCTCCCAACTCAGCAGCAGGGCTTAAAATCTCATTGCTATGGTGCTTAAGAATTTTTGATGTCTGGTCTATGCATATCTGTGGCTAAATTAGCTTATTTGTTCTTGTCCTTCACCTCCTGCACTTTGTGGTACATACTTTCAAGTTATTTATAGGGAGCTATCATATTCCTTGGCAGACACTGTGTTACTGGACCACAAGCTAAGCTCTCCTTGTCCTTTCATATCTATACTTTCTGTTCCCTGACTACCCTGCTGGCCTTTTTCTACACCTGTTTCAGTCCAAGCCTTACCCAGAAGACAAGCAACCAGACTGTAAGGGGTATTACAAATGATACCTTGCTACTGCTGATGTCATTGAAATTCTCCTTTCACTGCTGCAAATGCCCAGATCCCTGCCTGTCCCTGTCAGTCTAAGCAGACAGGATCCTTCTTTGTAGCATAGCATGTTGTTCCCACACATATGACTTACTGTCCTATAACTGTTTCCTACAACCTAGGAAAGCTGGAAGAAGCTTCCAAAGGAAAAAAAAAAACAACACACAAGTGCAAACAAAATGATAGGAACAGAACTGGAAGATGAAAGACTTACTTCACTCCTTCTCCTCTCTGCTCTCCAATAACAACCTGCACGACCATTTTGTACCTGTCAAATCCCTCCTCTGCAGAAAAAGAAAAAAATAATAGTGAGAGCAACAACTTGTTTAAAACATGAGCCCAAAACAGGAGCTTTCTAGATACAAAGCAAGTGTTCTCTACAAGTCTGCAATTGGCAAAGAGGACAGGCTTCTTTGCAGCTTTGTTCTCCTAGGTACAGTGCACCATGGTCTTACTGTAGTTAAAGCTTGAACAAAGTATTTGGCACCTGTCAAAAGATGGATCTAAAGCAGAAGACACCTCCTGAGCAGCCACACTATGTCAGCATTCTACTTGGACAACTTTCAAGAACTGAACACAGGGCAAAAAATGTCAACAAGGCAGTTGATGGACAAAATCCAATTTGAAAAAAATGACCTTATTTAAAACCTGTTCTGATGCAAAGGTATTGCAAAGATTTTTCTGCCACAGAGGTGTTTCTTTTGCATCTAAGCTATGATAAAAACTTAAAAAACATAAAACCATATGCAGTTCTGGGTTATATGTCTGCAAAAATGGAGTTCTTTTACAATAGCAAAGAAATACCTTTGGGGCACAGGCCAGATCCAATCTGGCCATGGCAAAGTTCCAGAAGCCGAACCAGAACAACCATGTTTAAAATAAAATATAGATCCTACTGCCTGCCTTCCACAAAGCAGTGTCCCAGGAAGACTTCGATTCACTGTTTCCACTGGAGAACTGAACACAGCATGCTGAGTCTGGGAAACATGCACCATGTCAATGCTTATCAGAGATGCCAGCTGATACAAGGGTCACACTGGGCCAGCCTGGCCTCAGGCTACCGCGACTGTGTTTACAGATCACTGAAGCCAAGCCCTGTGCATGTTTGCTCGGCACCAACACATGCCGCGAGTACAGCTGCTGCTGGATTTAAAGCAGATGCCCAACCCTGGAAGAAGCATACAACCACAGCTTCTGCCAAGGGTGGCAGCACGTCTGTGCCTCCATGTCAGGCCAGCCCAGCAGATGGAGCACCAGCCTGTCTGCAGGAAGGAGGCAAAAAAAAAAGTGACCGTGCCCGCTCATATCTGTGTACTTGTTCCAGCATCCAACACAGGAAGCACCTGCTGAAGCCTGAAGTTTAGTTCTTAAAAATGTTGGAGGGCAGCTGGCACAGCACCACCATGACCTTTTTCCAGTGCTGTAGTCACATCCTTCCTTGGCCAATTGTGCTTCTAACTCTATCCCACTTTGCTTCTCCTACTGGGCCTCATTCTGATCTGCCTCCTATTCCACTCTGCCCCAACTCTAATGTAACTCACAGCAGAAAAAAAAAAAAAAAAAAAGAAGGAATGTTTCTTTTATTGAAGCAATGAGCATCACTTCTTTCTGCTCCCTAATGCAGCTTTTTTTCTCCCTAAAGCCCCTCTGGGGCTGGCATCCCACACCAGCCAGTCTATACTAAAACAAATCTTGTCTGCTTGAATTAGGTTTCTAGTGCTGCAGGCAAGGAACATGTGTATATAGGCCAGATTGTTTCATAACAGTAGACTTGAGTTAGTTAATAGAGGAAGGAAATTTCAAGAATAAAGGAGGAAAAGGGGATTTTGTCAAAAGGGAAGGCACACAGTAAGAAAAGAAGTGACTTCTTCTGTAAACCTCCTTACCTTTCAGTCTGTCTTTTATTGTCTCCGATAATGACATTGTAAGCTGAGACATGTCTTCTGGTATGTACTGTACATTGGCCAGCTTTTCCTTCAGTATTGCATGGATGCATTCTTTTACTGTGGATGATTTAAATCTATCAGAGCAAAAAAAACAGCAACAGAAGGCCCATAAAGTTCACACAACATGTAGAAAGATACACAGTGAAAAACCATGGGGGAAAAGCTCAGCTGCGATGATGATACTTAACCAGCCTTGCCAAAAGCCAAACACCCGTAAACACAGGTGCAAAACCAGTCCCATCAGAGGCTGCCCTGCCAGCGATGTTCCCAGCTGTGCGTTCCTTGTTTCCTCCCATCCCTGTCTCCCTACACCGCATGTTAAGATTGCTCTGGGATCCCAGTGCCCCTTTAATCCCCAAACCCTCGGGGCTCCCTCATTCCCAACATCATCTTCCCAGCCCTCATAGCCCCATACCAGCCCCCTATGCCCATGGACCCACTCCCTGACAATCCCACCGCAGCTCCCCCATCCCCTAGGTCCCAGCTCCACACCGAGCACGCCCTTTCCTTTCCGCAACCTCCAGGTGCAGAACCAGCACCACGCAGCGTCCCAGACCTCCTCCGGCTCACCGGCGCTGGAGGCTGGGTCGCAAGCTGTACGTATTCCCGGCCCCATCATCCGAACCCAGCTCGCCCATGGCCGCAGCGTTGGTTGCCGCGGCAACGCCGGCACTTCCGGTAACGCCCAATGCTTCCGGTGATGTCCCTCACTTCCGGTAACGCTCAGCAGTTCTGGAAGCGCTCACAGGTGCCCGCGGGGTGCTGCTGGTGGCTGAGCTTGCGGCCCCTGGGAGATGCGGGCAGGTGCCAGTGGGATTCCCGTGCCTAGAGACTCTGCAACCCTATGGCCTGTGTGCGGGGGGGTTGAGTTCGTGTCCCAGCCCGCGGCTCTGTCCCCAGAGCCTTTCTGAGAGCTGCCGGCTGCTGTGGTGGCAGCTCTGGCCAAACAAGACAGAGGATAGGGCAGCTTGAAATGATCACCATTACAAAGTAGAGTCTCCCAGTTGGTAGACTCAGTATGATTTGGTTTGGAAGAGACCTTAAAGATCGTCTAGTTCCAACCCCCCCTGCCATAAGCAGGGACACCTTCCACCAGATCAGGTTGCTCAAAGCTGCATCCAAAGCTGGCCTTGAACACTTTCAGGGAGAGGCCAGCTACAATTTCTCTGGGCAATATGTGTCAGTGCCTCACCATCCTCACAGAGAGGAAGTTCTTCCTAATATATAATCTAATTCTACCCTCTTTCAGTTTGAAACTGTTACCATCATATCGCTGCAGTCCCTGATAATGGATCCCTCCCCCTCTTTCCTGTAGGTTCCTTTTAAGGACAAGGTCTCCCCAGAGTTTTCTCCAGACTGAACAACCCCAAGGCTCTCAGCCAGTCATCTTCATGCCCTTCTGTGGACTTGTGCCAACAGGTCCATTCTCCTTACACTGGGGGTCCAGAGCTGAATGCAATGCTCCAAGTGGGGTCTCGCAAGAGTGGAATAGAGGGGGAGGATCACCTACCTCCCTGTGAGGAACACCATGAGTCTCCACTTGGACATCAAGCCATTGACTTCAACTCTTTAATGGTGACCATCCAGCCAATTACTTATCCACTGAGCAGATCGTCCATTGTCATCCATCCATGTGTCTCCAATTTAGAGACACTGCAGAACAGTGGCAAATGCTTTACACAAATTCAGGTGTGCAAATCCTGTCTGTGTGTTGCTGCCAAACCATGTGGTCTCTCCCTGCCTCTGGCCCATGCATCCCAACAGCCAACATGGACTTGCTCCTTTCGTCCAGGAAATTTTTTCATTTTCTGGAAAGGCCCATCACACCCTTGAGCTTTTTTCCATTTCCACAGCTGCTGTCTGTCTCAAGGAAGATGTGAATGACAGTTTGTGTATGACACAGCCCCCTCCTGAGAGGCTGACATGCTGCTTCCTTTGCTGTTTATCTTGATGCAGCAATCTCCATGATCTTGCTTCCTACGTGCTGTGGCTGACGCATACGAGAAAGGTCCCTGGGTGCTTCAAATGGAAATATTGTGAAGGCACATCCAGTCCCAGTGCTGAGCGTGCTGCTGCTGCTGACGAGTGGCTGAAGCAGGCCACTGCGTGCAGCAGGGCTGGCAGGCACAGGGGATTGGAGCTCTGCAGGCAAGGTGCAGCCTATGGGTGCCCCTCGGGTGCAGGAGGGTGTAAGTCTGCACCAGGAGGCAGGAGGTGCCTCTGCCAGGGTTCTGCTCAGGATGCACCGACGCATCCCAGCTGACACCAGGTCCTACTCCAGCCTGCTCTGAGCACAAGTGGATTGCTGAGACTGAACAGCAGCAGCAACAGCAGCAGCTCCTGATTTCCACAGGCTTTAGCAGCATTGTTCACTAGAGATGATCCATCAGAGCCCTTAATACTGCCAAGATGAGCATCAGCTTTGCCCACTGCCAGGAGCAGCAGCCTGCTGCTGTATAGAAGGTGGCAGTAGCCCCATGCCATACCCATGTGGTACCTTTACATTGCTGTTACCAGGCCCTGCAAATTTCTGCTTGTTTTGGGAACAGGTTTGTATCTTTGCTCCATCACTCTTCATACCTGATGCTTACTCATCACAACACCCACACCTCTCCACCCCCTGGGCTGCTGCCTTTCCCTACAGGGTCAGCCGTTGCTCATGCAGATCGTTGGTGGGGGCCCACCTAATTTCTGAGAAGTATCTGAAAGACTTCAGGCACTCCCTGTATATATTTGCAAACACTATTAACCATTTCCTCTTCTTGCCTCCTGCCCATGTCAGACCCACAGACGTGCAATTTATTAAACCAAAGTGGGAAGGATCTTTGGAAACCTGTGGATTTCTCTTCCTCATCATCTTTTTGTTCCTCATTTAAGAAGTTTTGCTTTCCCTGGGCTTTGGGGGCATTCAGCTCTGGGTTTAATTTGGCTCCATCTGAAATGTTTGGTCATTGCTTTCTTCTTCATCTTTCAAATTTTCAGTGCTCCTTTAATACCCTAGATACACTTAAGCCATTTTGAAACTGACCCTCGTTCCTTTGAGGTGTCTGCTCAGAGTAATAGGCTCTGTGCCCTGACAGTGATGGCTGCAGGAGACTGAGACTGCATGTGGGTGCTAGCCACATTGGTGGGACCCTTTTGGACACATTGGGACAACTTCTTGGAAAGGAAAAGGACGTTTGTGCTTTGATGAAGTGGTGTGTCATGCTTGCTGAAGTTCCTTTATCTTAGTTTTCAAGAACAAACTGTTTTTCCCCCTCCTATTTCTTCTTCTCTTTTAGCTCTTCCTCTGCTCTTTTGGTGGCCAAGTAGAAGAGCACTGCCTCATACAATTTGCCATATTCCATCTCAGAGAATGAGAATCTATTGTTTTAACTTCAAAGAACCTTTTCAGGCCCCCTTCAGCCAACCCCAAGGTGTGCCATACACTCCAATGGGCTGGAGGAGATTTACAGCCATGAGTGGGAGTTTCAGCATGGCTGGAGTCAGGCTGTTTGCCTGGGTGCTAGAGAAGATGGTGTAAGATCTGGCAGGAGTTGTGCTGGTCTGGCAGGGTGCAAGCAGAGTGCAAAGCTTGCCCGAAGCCCAGGGGCTGCAGTGGGGCTGGGGCTGGACTGCAGTGGGGTTGGGCTCCTCTGATGTTGACAAGGGCTGGGTTGTGGCATGGCACTGCTGCTTGCTTTGCTTTCCCCAGCAGCAGCTTTCTCGTGGTGAGACTGATAGTTTCTTGTATTCTTTCCATGCTTTTAAAATATTTTTCAGCAAAAATCAGATTATTTTTTTTTTCCTGTTCTCTTTCTTGTGTCAGAGTAACCTTTCCATCAGCGTGCTGCCAGGAAGCTCCCGAGTCACCCTGCCCTGTGGTTTCTGCTGCGTACTATGTGGCTCCATGAGCAGCCTGGTGCTTCCTGGCCACACATGGCCTCATCCTGCACCCCAAGCAGCATGGAAAGGCTCTGGTGCTGGTCCCCATCCTGCTGGAGTGTAGAGGGGGACACTGGGACATGGGTTTCCAAAGGAACCTGAAAATGTTGCTGTGTGGTCTGCATCTAGCCACACTGGATTCTAATGGGTGTGGCAGCCTCCCTGACCTGAGTACCAGCTTACACCCCATTGCAAGCGTACATTGTAAAGTCTGAGCAATTCATACTACAGCTCTAATCAGAGGCCCCTGCTGCTGCACAGAGCAGGGAGGATGAACCAGTTTTTCCTTCTGATCCCTGGCTTGGTCAGTTGCCATCTTGGTGGTGATACCTGTCATATCTTCCACCTCTAGAAACCCAAACATGTTGTAAGTGCCCAATAAGCTTCCTCACAGCTGCCCGGTTCACTGTTTGGGGACACAGAGCCTTGAGGTGGAAAAGCCTCTTTGCTGTGAGCTTCCAAATTTTCTGGGATTCAGTTTAGTTTTGCTTAGTTAATTTTAATGAGAATGCAGGAAATGGTGAAGGAAGAGGCGATGTCCATCTTGTAGCCCATCAGTGCCATCCACATGGTGGAGAGCACTCCCGTTGTCATCCAGCCAGGCAGTGTGGTGACCTCTGGCCAGGGACCTGGAAAGGTGGCAAGGAGGGGACAGGCCCTCAGGCTGGCTCTGCAGCCCAAAGACGGCCAGAAGCTCGTGAGAAAGGAGTGATGCTGCAACGCCAGGAAGAGACTGGAAAAGACAACACAGGACAGGCTAGACTGAGTCACCAATCCAGGGTGATCCCTGCCTGCTGTGGCTCAAGATCCGCTCCTTGGCCATCCTGAACACTCCCCCAGCCCACTCACCTGCCAGGGCCATGTTTGAAAATGGGTGGTGAGCTAGCCCCAGCCCCACAGCTTGTTGTTGAAAGCCTGGAAAATAATGAACTCATCGTGATGATCATGTCCCCTGATACTTTCCAAAACCGTGGGGTGCTGAGGCTGTGTTCGAGAGAAGCGAAGGAGCCATCCGCAGTGCGTTTTCACTGCTGCTGATTTCCTACGCAAGTATTAGTCAGCGAGGTGAGTGGGCAATGTCACCAGTGGAGAAATCAAATGTGCTGCAAAAGTCACCCCAGTAACAGCACCCTGGCCCTGGGCACCTCCTAATCTGTCTATGGAGAAGCACACTTAAGGAGGTAACACTCCTTCTCCTTCTCCTTCTCCTTCTCCTTCTCCTTCTCCTTCTCCTTCTCCTTCTCCTTCTCCTTCTCCTTCTCCTTCTCCTTCTCCTTCTCCTTCCTTCTCCTCCTTCTCCTTCTCCTTCCTTCTCCTTCTCCTCCTTCCTTCTCCTTCCTTCTCCTTCTCCTCCTTCTCCTTCCTTCTCCTCCTCCTTCCTTCTCCTCCTTCTTCCTTCTCCTCCTCCTTCCTTCTCCTCCTCCTTCTCCTTCTCCTTCTCCTCCTTCTCCTTCTCCTTCTCCTTCCTTCTTTTCCTCCTCCTCATCCTCCTCCTCCTTCTCCTCCTCCTCCTCCTTCTCCTTCTACTTCTCCTTCTCTCCTTCCCCTTCTCCTTCTCTCCTTCCCCTTCTCCTTCTCTCTATCTCTTCCTTCTCCCATCCCATATGGCAGCAACATACCAATAGATGCCCCATGGCTGTGTAGACACTGCCTGGCTGCCCAATGCCACGTGTGCCCCACACCTCATTATCATGGGTACCCAGTGGGAGCACCCATGGGTGCCTGGGAACCTAAATCACTTATGGGCCAAGCGTGGAGCTGAGGATGTGTCACCTACTCCACCACCAGCAAGGGTGTGGGTTTTGCAGTGCCCATCCTCACTGCTTGGCAGCTGGGTGCCTGCATGGGAGTGTGCCAGGAGTGCGCCGGGAGGGGAAAGGGCCAAGCACAGCTCAGCTGATCCCTGCCTCTGCAGGGAGGAAGCTGGGGGTGGGAGCCAGCCCGGGTTTCCCTCTGAGGCAGAGATGGGCATGTTTCATTTCCACCCCAGCCCTTGTGATGCACACTGGGAAACAAGCCAGCCCTGCGAGGAAGGAAGCACAGTGTGAGCTGGTGGTAGCACAGCACGACAGGGCACAGCACTCCTGCCTTGGTGGGGGACTGGTTGGCTCACCATGGCTCCAGGTGCCTTGAAGATGATGTGGGGCAGCATGGAGGTGGCCCTGACTGGTCTCTGCACCATCCTACTCTGCTCTGGCCCTGTGCTGGCCAGCTGTCGCCAAGGTAGGTACATGCTTGCTGGCACAGCCCGTGCTGATCACAGTCAGTGGAAAATGTCTAAGCTTTGTAGTTAAAAATAGCTTTGGCATGAAGAAGGCAAAAAACCTAAAGCTTTTAGATGCAAGTGGCTGAAGGAAGGGAAATGGAGATGCTTGGGTAGAAATGGTGTTAAAGGGTAGAGATGGGGACAGGTCCCCAGGCTGTGGTGCCAGCACCAGAGCCATGTTATGAGCAGACTGGCTGCAGTAGGGGTTTGGTGGTGAGCCTCTGGGTTTGCCAGCACCATGCAGAGAGTCTGGAGTTTTCTACTCTGGCTCGCATGGCTTCGGGCTGCGCCCTTGGGTTTTGCCCCCTGGTTTAGATTTGAACCTGACAGAGCCAGAGTCCTGCCTGTGGGTTTGCTCAGGGTGAAATCTGGGGGAGAAAGGGAGGTGAAGGGCAAGGTGTGACTCTGGGCAGGGTGAGTGAGAGCCCTAATGAAGCTACTTTCCCCCATCCTCCCAGCTCAGCCCTTTCTTTGGTGGCTTTGGATGTTTTCTGCCCTGAAGGTGGGCACAGGACTGGACATCCCTTGGGGCAGATGTTATATCTGGCGGTGGGAAGATGCAGGGAAACATGTAAACCCAACCTCTGCTTTTGGAAATCCTCTGAGTGCTTCATGCACTGCTAGTAGCAGCACTGGGTTGGAAGAAAAGCCCTGAGCCTGCCAAATGTTTCCTGTAAAACACGAGAAATCCAGGACACTGCAAAATTTACATCTCTTGGAGTGGGCACTGCCACAGCCAGTTCTGCCTGTGGGGTACTTCCCTCCCTCCCTCCTCCTGCTCAGTCTCATCTCTCATTTCTCAGCCCAGTTTTCCTGTAATCCTGTATCTATTCAAGGAATCATCCTGGTTCCTTTTCTGGTTGGTGATACTGAGACCATGGTCCTACAGCCTCAGACCAGTGCTGGAGGAATGGGAGGGACTTTCTAACTGCTTGCAAGCCCTGGGGCTGCTATCTTTGGAGATTTCTGAAAAGGGAAGATAAAATTCTTAATGACAGGGATTTTTCAAAGCAGTGGTTCTTGGAATTGCTTGGCATAGAATCAAGGACTCAAAGAACCATAGAATGGCTGGAAGAGACTTTTAAAGGTCATCTAGTCTAGCCCTCCTGTGAGCAAGGACATCTTCAACTAGATCTTGGCCCAACCTGCCCTTGAATGTTTCCAGGGATGGAGCATCTACCACCTCTCTGGGAAATCTGTGTCAGAGTTTCACTACCCTCATTGTACAGAATTTCTTCCCATGTGAAAAATGCTTCTTCCTGCTTTTTAGTGCTCCCAACAAAAGTTAATGCAGCAGCTGCCGCCTCATCCTGCTGGACAGGGCTGGCTGAGCTGGGATGTGTTGAGCCTGGCCTGTGTTCCCAACACCCCACCTGCCTAGGGGAAGGATGAACCCACTGGGATCATGAGCTGGGAACTGTGACAAAGCAGCAGGGATGGTGCAAGTGGTTGGAGGGGCTGCAGCCATGGCCAACTGCTCACTGTGCTGGGAGTAGTCTGGCAAGATCAGACAAAACCCCTCAGGGTGGGTACCTGGCTGCCCATGGGCATGAGAGGAGGGGACAAGCAACTAGGAAGGACATAACCCCCAGCTACCTGTTCATGGTAGTGCCCTGTTTGCTTTCCAAGGATGGAAATTATTTCAGTGATATCAGGAGGTGTAGCTAGATAGTGATATGAAGCCAAGAAGGAAGACAGACTTAATATTTATTGTTTAGATTCTTGTAGGCAGGGGTCTCACCTTTCTCTATATTTTTATAGGCACATGAATCAGTCAATTCATAAAACACTGCAATGAGTAGAGCAGAAAAAGCCAGATGATAGTCTGGTCTTTAGAAAAAAAAGGAATGAAATGCCTATCTCTTATAAGATGTCCGTAAAATGGCTAAATAGCCAGGAAGCAACAGATTGTAGAGGAAACAATCATGCACTGGCCACAGGATAAACATGCACATACCCACTGTTCCATCTGACTGCCATTCAAAAATGGAAAACTTATTTTCACAGAATCACACAATGTTAGGGGCTGGAAGGGAGTTTGGAAGCTCATCCAGTCCAACCCCCCTGCCAGAGCAGGATCACCTAGAGCAGGTCACACAAGAACACATCCAGGAGGGTTTTGAGTATCTCCAGAGAGGGAGACTCCACAACCCCCCTGGGCAATTTTCCATAGCATTTGAGTGTATTTAGACACTGAGCTTATGATACACAGAATAGTAGGGGCTGAAAGGGGCCTCTGAAGATCATCTAGTCCAACACCCCTGCTAGATCAGGATCACCTAGTGTAAATCACCCAGGGACACTTCTAGGCAGGTGTTGAATGCCTTGAGTCTCCACAGCTTCTCTGGGGGAACCTGTTCCAGTGCTCTGCCACCCTCTGTAACAGTGGGGGGCTAACAGGGGCAATGGTAGGCTCCAATTGTCTTTGCATCCCTGGTTCCTGCCCAGGAGGTACGCCTGTTTCTGAGATCTGTGCCTGCTGTAACCATGCCTGCTCCTTGTTTCCTCTCTCCCAAACAGTGACCTTCTTCCCAGCAGTGTTAAGCCTTCCTGCAGGCAGCTCAGCCACCTTCTTCTGCAATATCTCCTTGGAGAATGACTCTGAGCTGGAGTACAGCCTCAATTGGTACAAGGAGACCCAACACAGCCAAGCCCAAAAAATCGCAGGGATCAGCCGTAACAGCCTGCAGACGAAGACAGAGAAGTATGTGCTCACCAACCACACTTCTGCCTTCAAGATGGAGATCCTGAACCTCCACCAGAGCGACTCAGGCTCCTACTACTGTGGACTGATCACCTTCTTTGAACCCAATAAAGTGATAGAGAGCAACAGGTCCCACCTAGTGGTCACAGGTCAGTGTCGGGGGTGAGCTGATAGGGACAGGCTGGTGTCAGCCCTTGGTCCTATGGCTCCCAAGTACCTTGCAGCTCCAGGGCACAGGGCAGGCAGTATCTTGCTGGGAGAAGCCCTGGTGTGAGTCAGGAGAGCATGTCTCTGCCCTTTCCCCTCTCCTTTGCATGCAGGGTTGAGGCCCAGGGACACAGGCTGTCTTCCCATGCATGCATACTGTGGTTAGATCTGGTCTTGAGGCAGGAGGTTTCCATCTGTGTCCCCAGTGATGCTGTGAGGAGGAGTGAAGCCTTCCCCATGGATGGAAGAGGGAGACCAGTGTAGGAAGCTGCCTTCACCCCTGAAGAGCTGCTCTGGAGAAGGGATTGTGGTTGGGGTAATGGGGTCCAAGGCTCAGCCCCATGTAGAGCCAGTGCTGGTGCAGATACTGTTGCAAAACCATGCCCTGGCAGGGTCTCGTAGCCTCTTGGCATGGACACAGAGATCTCGTAGCAAGATCTGCCCTGCCCTTGCTTGGTAGCATGGGGTCTTTGTGGGGCTGGAGTTGGTCTTTTATAAAAAGGAAAACCACTACAAAAGTCACTGTCTTTCATAACATCTCAGCCCAATGTGAGCTGATGCTTTGGTGGCCCCAGAATGTGGAAGCTACAGAGATGCTTGGGGAAGCTGTATCCTCTGTGGAGCCTTGCTGGGCATGGGGATATACCTCAGGACTTCTGTGGGTGCAGAGAGGTGCCCCTGTACCCCAGCTCTCAGTGGGGTGGGATCATCTTTACCACATGCAATGAGAAAGAAATGGCCAAAATATCCTTCATGTCATCCTGAATTCAGGGCTCCTAGAGGGATTGTGGGGCTGTGGCAGCCTGCCTGGGGCTGAACCCTTTCTGGGGACAGCCCCCATGTTCCCCTGTTGCCTTTCACAAGGATTGTAGAGGCCATTTTATACTTCTGACCTGCTCTTTTGTTCCCCTTTTTGTGGATGGCTATTGCAGCAGCCCCTGAGAATACAAATCCCACTGATGAGCCTGAGATGGAGGAAGGCAGTCCCCCAGACCACATCAAGGCTGTGCTCCTGAGCATCCTGCTGTTGGCAGGGTTGGTTGTTCTGCTGGTCTTTGGCTACATCACTGTTATGCACAGGAGAGGAGGTACGATGCCCTGTGGTGGCCATGCTGTGGTGAGGGGCTGGGGTCTGCCAGGGGACCTGGTAGGTGATGCTCATCCAGCAAACCCAGCTGGGACCTGCAGCCAGCCAGATGCCTGCAGCAACCTGGGCTACAAAAGCTGGTTCAACTGCTGAGCTCAGTTGTTGCATGCAGGTATGTCCATGCCTGGGGGAGAAGGGTGCTTTGGGCACTGCTCCCCCTCTCTAGAGCCCCCCGACCACATGCTGTGGCTTTGCACTGCTCTTTAGTGTGGTGCCTTAATGCTGCCTGTGAGTCCTTCCCAGGTATCTTGCCTGGGTACCTTTGAGGCACCTCATCATCTTCTCGCTGCAGCCTCAGCCATGACACAGGCACCCAGTGGGTCTGTCCTAGAGGGGAGCCCTGACAAATTGCACCCCACTAACCCCAGTTAATTCTAGGCTGTGGGCTGGCATCTCACTTGTCCTTGTAATACTCAGGGTGGAGAGGGAGTGAGCGTGGGGCAGCTGTAGCAGTCCTTGCTAGTTCAGCCCCAGCCCCAGATGCTCACAGTGTCTTGGCACACAAACGTCTCCTAACCAATGTGTTACTTTGCAGATGTGCAGAAACCACCAAGTGAAAAGGCACCAGAGGTGAGTTTTCTGTCTCTGATGTCCTGTCGTGCTGCCAGGGAGCTTTGTGGCATCACTGGGGTGTGGAGGGTGCAGAGCCTCCCATTACAAGCCCTTCACAAGCTTCTCACTTTTCCTGTCATTGATGCTGCTTGATCTTTTCTGCACAGCAACCTGCAACACAGCCCCATCACAAAATCAAAAAACCTGCCTGAGACAGCATGGGACATTTCTAGCCCAACCCGTGTTCAAAGTGTGGTTTTATTTTTGCCAGTGGGTTGTGTTGCTGTAGAAAATAGGAGGAAATGCTTCCCCCCACTATATTAAGATAAAGTTTCTTGTGCTGCAGCTAGCACCTGTTTCTTCTCTTCCTTTTGCTGGGCACCACTGGGAAGATTCTGGCTCCATCTTCTCTCCAACCCCTTTAGGCAGCTGAAGGTAGCAAGTAGGTTCCCGTTTTCTCTCCCCTCTCCATGTGCACTCTGTACCATCTCAGAGCCCAATGGAGAGGTGGGAAAAAAGATTCTAGCACAACCCTGCCTTCCGTGGCTGGGTGGGCAGGAAGCCCAGTCTGCCTGCAGAGGCAGAGAGTTGAGACCCACATGGCTTCATCAGTGACCCAAAAGCTCGTGGTCTGGTTTCTCTGAGCAAATGCTATCCCAGGTCTGTGTGTCTTTCTGCCATGCTGGGGTGCTTCAGAGCTGGTTTCAGCACTTGCTGTAAATAGGGAGCTGGTGTTATGATGGGAGGTATCTCCAGATGATTAATCACCCTGATGGGGTTTCCTTGCAGAAGGAAGAGAAGCCCACCATGGTGCCCGTGCCCACTGTGGACTATGGTGTGCTGGAGTTTCAGGTGGACCAGCATGCCCAGGTGCCTCTTGAGACCTGGGTAGCCAACCAAACCGAATACGCCACCATCGTCTTCCCAGAGGAGAAACCTGTCACACCGGAACGGGGCAGGAAACCCCAGGATGAGAGGACTCGGCAGCTCCACTTGCAGCCTTGCTGAGGGATGAGGTCCCTCCTGGCTGAGGTGCCTCCTCACCACGGAGTGTGGGCAGGGACAACCTGGCCCAGCCTCTCACTCCCACCACAGTTTGCAGTTGGGAAAAATCCAGCATGCTGGGACCAGAGCGACAGAGGCACCACTACTGGAGTTGGACCATGCTGGCCATGGTGGGATTATGGCTGTGGGATGGGTACCACAGGATGAGAAAGGTCCCTGCTGGGCTCCACATGCCACCTTTTTGCTCACCGTAGGGAGGATGGGCTGGGACAGAGCAGTGATGGACAGGTCTGTCTCAAAGGTATATTATGTCATGCCTCAGTTTTCTACCTCCACCTGGAGCTCTCTGGAGTGGCTGCACTGCTTCCCTCACTCAGGTCTTACCCAGCTAGCAAAGCATGACTGTGGGAGGAAATGCTGGAGGCCAGAGCTGGAGTGGATCCTGGGAGATGCTGCTCTTGGAAGCCCAGGGCTTAGGGCTTCTCCTCGCCTGAGGCAGAGACTACCTTGTGTGCCACTATTTAATGAACCCCTGGGAAGCGGGTGGCTGGTTTTCCTCCTGTTCCCAGTTATTTCCCTCTGCAAGAAGGGAAATCCCCTCCTGTGTCCCTCCCTTTGCAGGGGGGAGATGGATCTGACCTTGTGAAAAAATGGTTTCCCTTCCAGGGAGTCTGTTGACTGGTGATCACAAACGCGTGGGCAGGCAAATAACGGCTCCTGGCAGCCTGCAGGCAAGAGCCAGGAGGCAGCAGCCTCTGTTGTGGTTCCTGGGCCTCTCTGTGCATCTCACAAGCTGCTCTTCCATCAAGCTTCTCTTAATAATGTAGAGAAGCCAATGGGCTTCCTCCTCTCAACCCGAAGTTGGTTTCCCAGGTGCAGCTGCAAGCCAAGCCCCCACCTTAGCAGGCTCAGCTTGCCCAGCCCGTTTGGGAGACCACACCTGCTCTAATGGGGGCCTGGCTCCCATCAGCTGTAGCAGAGCTCACAGCGTGGTGCTTGCTACAGCTTTCTGGCTCCAAATTTCCATTTTGCCTCTTGAAAGTGATGCCAGGGTGTGCTACCTTCCAGAAACCAGAACAGGAAAAAGTGACAACTGCTCAAGAGGGAAGAAACCCTGAGAGCAAGTGGCTTTAGAGGCAGAAGAAACCTACCAGAAGACAATGAAACCCAGCAGAAAGAGTCACTTGCATCTCCCACGTTGGTGGCACTGTTGCTATTTTTACTTTTCTCCAACTAAAACCAGTGCAGCCTTGCAGGAGCCAGCCTGCTGCAGAGGCTGGAAAGCCCCTGAGAAATGTCCAGAGGGTCCAGATGGGCTGAATATCCATCTGGGATGGCTTTCACTCTTCCTCAGGGCAAGAGAGTTGATGTGGTGACCCCCCATCAGTGCTGCTGAGCTTTCCAGTAGCCACCATGGGCAGTGTTGTAACTTCCACAACGTTCACTCACTGCAAGCCCATTGAGGCTTTTTGCAAGCATCAACCCTGCTCCTTGCTATGGCAGAGCCCTGCTGTGGCTGACCAGGCTTGGCTTGCCCGGAAAACCAAGGCAGGAGGCAGCCACAGTGCGTGAGAAGCAGGGGCTCAGTCAGCAGTTTTGCTTTTGGCTTTCCTGTCAGACATGACAGCAGTGAGAGGGTGGGCAGGATTTCGCTTCATGTTTTCTGTCCTACCTCTTGGGCAGCACAGGTTCCTGCTCTTCATCCTGCCTGCACCTCTGGGTTGCAACCATGGCTCCTCCACGAGCAGTTAGGATGGGGTCCCTTCCTCTCTCCGCAGATGGTGGTCTGCAGCGCCCAACAATCCAATGGAGTTGGAGGTGTAGCAAAAGCATCTCCCACTGCCATTTGGAATGGTAGAGCACCCATTCAGCAGCACTGCCTGCACCCCTCTGATCACCCAGCAGCCTGACTTCAATCCTACCCCTTGCAGGGCCCTTGGAGGACAGAGTGCCTGGCAGAGACCGGAGCTATGTTCCCCTGCACTGGGCATGGCACTGGCTGTGGTGGCCAGAGAAGGATTGAAGCTGGGATGAGCTCCAGGCAGCATGCAGGTTTCAAGCCCTATAGCTGAGCATCCCTGAACAAACAAGCATCCCTGACACAAGCAGTGTCCTGAGATAGGTGTCAGCCCCTAATTCCCAGCATTCTGCTAGGGTACAGGGTGCCAAGTGTGTTCATATACAGGAACTGCTCTTGTCTTTCCACGCAAGCCAGGAAAGCAGCCAGCCATGTTTGTGACTCTTCTCCAGCGTGGGGATAGCAGTCTAGTCCTTCTGCAGTCACTGCATGGGATCTGGAAAAAGCTGTTTCACCTCCTGTTCTGAGAATTCCCTAGTTTTGGCTTTCCCATCCTACATCCTTCCTTCCCCTGCCCCTCACTCTGTATCACAGCCTTCCTACTTTTGCACACTACAGCACCCATACCCACTGGCTCCCCACTCTTTGTGCCAGCTGGCAGGTTTATGCCCCTTTTCTCCACTCCAAGTTAAGCTGACACCCAAGCACACTCAATTCCACCTGTCGTGCTAAGGCTTGCATCAGGCTGAGGTGACATCCTCAAATCCTTAGGCTTTTCCTGCCTGCACCAAGAGAAGGCTGGGCTGTGATGCGCCTGGGATGGTTTTGGGGTACACCCTTTCTGTCACAGCTGCTTTGCTGGCTCTGGAGGGGCGTAGGTGGCAGGGTTTCAGTGGTCTTTGGTTTGGGTTGTGGAGAGGAAATTCACTACGAAATGGTTAGGCAGACTCTGCCACCTGGCTCTGATTTTTTACTTCTCTCTGAGTCTTGCAGCCACCTGCCACTGACAGAATAAGAACAAGGTCCTAGCCTTGTACTCAGTATCCCACTGTGGGAAAGCTGAGGCTTACAGCAGTGGTAGTAGGAGAAGAACAAGGTCCTATGAAATTAAATAGTACCTAGACCTGACTTTCCTGTTCTCTCAGGATGTGCCATCACTGGGAATCACTGCTCAAAGGCCAGGGGGGACAAGGAGTAGGTTTGGGTCTGCCTACCTAATTCCTACCAACACCATGATGTGATTGATGGAGGATACTCCTGACAATCCCCTCCCCTGTGCTTTGTGCTCACAGGTGCAGAGCAGCCAAACTGGGGAAGTGTTCCGATTTGTTTTCCCTGTATCATCCCAGAGCTTGCATCTCCAGCCTGGCTGTGCACACTCATGTGCAAGCACACACAGATTCTCATGAGCACACAAACATGCACAGAACTCCCCTGCTAAATCTTCCTTCCCCCCCACCCCCACGCCCCCCCCTTCCAGATTTGCATACCTGCTATGCTCCAAACAAACCCACCCCCTGCAGGCAGAGAGTCCCCAGTCTGCGCTGCAGCTCCTCCGGTGCCGGGGCCTGGGTGCAGGCTCAGGGGTGGCTGCAGGTGCTGAAGCTGCTGTTTCCTGCACGCCCTGGTCTGGCAGTTAGAACAACCACTTCCGACCACGGACACACAGCACTTCCCTGAGGGGTGGCTGCCGCCACCGCTGGTGACAAAATGCTTTGTCAGCTCCGTGGGACTGTGCATAAGCTGGGACCTTCAGAGAGCAGATCTCATCCCTGGTCCTATGCTGGGTTCTTGCTCATGGGTAATGGCCTGGTCCCACTGGAGACCTCAGAGAGCTGGAAAGGATCCCAGTCAGCATCTGCAGGAAGTTGGATGTGTGACTTAAACATTCCTGAGCTATATCTAAGCAAACAAAGCCCCCTAGTCAGATGCTTGAGAGCCAGCCTGGCTCCTTATATATGCCAGCCTTGATTGAAGGTGGTCAGAAACATGTGAATAAACATCCCTCAAAGAAACTTGAGCCCAAAAACTGAGTCTCACAAAAAGTGGGTAGACAGATGAAGATGGAGAGGAAGACCTCCCCTTGCTGCTAGCATTAGCATCTTTGAGACGCGCCATGCCAGGGAGCAGCAAAGCACCATTCCTGCAAAATGGGACACTGCAGATGGCAAGGGGAGGAGTGGTCAGATAGTGTGCCAGTAAGGTCTCTTACAAGTCAGCACTGTCCTGGTCACTGGAAGGTCTCAGGTTTGGGATAGGTTGGGGAGGAGGTGTTGCAGTGGTGTGTGAGGGTTATCTGGCCTCTGTGGGTGTGACTGGTCTGTCGAGCCCTGTGGTTTGGAAGTGTCTCCTGGCCTTAGATTGCTGAAAAGTGGTTATTTGTCCTGGAAGAGACCGGGTGGAGTGTGCTGGTGGAGTGTGCTGGTGGGTGCTGTGGTTGGTGGTAGTAGGGATGAGCTGCTGGACAGGTTGTCTGGACCCCTAACCACAGCCAGCTTCCACAGCCCTGGTGTGTCCTGAGGCTCCTTGGCCCACAGCATCTTCTCCATCCTGTCCCACTGAAAACCTTGCCCTGTCTGTCACTAAGCCTGCTGTAGGCTTGCAGAACATCTGTGTTTCCTCCCACAGCCCTCATTTTGCTTTCTCTAGTTTTGCTTTGAGTCGGCTCCAGGGTTTCTCCTTCTCTCTCTTCCTCCCTTTGGCAAGATGTGCTGCTTGAGGAGGATGCCAGCAGGCCAGATCCTGGTACATGGGGGTTTAGAGAGCCAAGCAGAAGCCCCCAAACCAACCCCTCCCCCCCCCCCCCCCCATGGCACTAGGGCAGAGCCTTGTCAGAGGGGGCCAAGCTCACTCCTTATACCTTGAGGGACCATCACAAGGCTGAGCAGACAAACAGGGAGCCCAAATCTATGTATGGTGGTACCTGCCCACATCTTCACATCCACCTCCTTCCTTAAATCTCTTCCCATCACTCAGCATATCTCTCCATCCCAGTACAGGGTGATGGGGCAACATCATCTCTCTAGAGATCACCTTGGGCATATTCCCATTTCCGGAGGACCTGCTCCCTCTTGCCTCAAATCAACCCTGGACAGGTGCACCACTCAACTCCAAGAACTCAACTACAAAGCCTGGAAGGGAACCTACAGCCATTTCTTGTCCTTAGAGGTGGTGAGTTTCACCATGACAGAATGACAACCATTCAACGTTGACAGAAGTAAGGTTAGTGGGGGAGAGGAGCAGAGAGCTGTGTCCCAGGATATGGATACCCAATTCATCATCTGCTTCAAGGAAGCAGTAAAAAATGAGAATGGAGGAAACTCTAGGTGAGTCAGCCTGCCCCTGCACTCAGAAAGCCAGTGGAACAAATTAGTAAGGCCACCAAGTGGTAAGGAGGGCAGTGCTGGGGCTGAGAATGCAGCTTTAGCAGGAACATGTTGAATGTTGTGTCAAACCAACCTCATCTTCCCTTCATTAAGGCAATGGACTGGGTGCCACAGGGGAAGCAGGAGTGATGCTGTCTGTGTGCTGCCTTACATGATTTTCTCACAAAGAGATTAAGGAAATGGGAAATTCTGCCACTGTGGGTGGATGGCTACCCAAGAAATTATATCCCATGAGCAGTTATCAATAGCTTGCAATGACAGGCAAGCTATCAAATCAGAATCACAGAATCACAGAATCAATAAGGATGGAAAAGTTCTCTTTTTTTTTTTTTTTTTTTTTTTGAGGAAGCATGGATGAAATGAAGGCAATATGCTATTGAGGGAGAGTGTGGGGGCCATCTAGGAGGAGGGTTAGAAATTGAACTCACCCTGATGACATGGAGAAAAGAGCAAAAATGCACTGAAAGAACGACTGGTGAAGAATTGGGCATGTTTAGTGCAGGAAAAGATGAAGGAAGTCATCAGAGTAAGGAAAAAAGCCCCAGTATGAAGCAAACAGTGAAAAACAGAGAAGTGTTTAGGGTTATATTCTGTTTCCCAGATGGCAGCCCATCTGTCTTGCAAGGCTTGCCATGCCCACTGCTGAAGGGATGCCCTGCTCTGTGATCCTGCCTGGGGACCAGGGCTGTATGTCCCCTTTTAGCCCTTCTGGGGACTGCTGGCAGGATGAAGCCACCTGAGAATGGAGCTACTCCAAAGGGAAGGGATTGATGTCCCAGCAGGGATGGGGCACATGTGGGCCAAGTAGGGTCCTCATGGGCAGTGTGGGCACTTTTTCCTTGGTCAGAGGGGTAAGGGTGAGGAGGCTGACACATGAGAGAGGGAGAGGAAGAGAAAGAGCTTTGGAAAATAACCTTTCTCCTTTTGCCTAGGTGGCTCACCTCAGGGTGGGAGCTGAGGTCAAAAATAATTTCAGGCTGTGAGAAAGTGTCTGGGAAATTGTTGTCCAGGCTGTACCTCGTGTTTGTCTCCTTCACACATCTTACCGAGGAGCTACAACCAGCATGCTGGGATGGAGAGGACTGGCAAGGGCTGTCCCTGGCAGGAGCTACTCAGCCCAGCAGGACCATGGGGCCAAGACTGGGCTCAACCCTGGTCCCTGCCAAGGCCAGGCTTCAGGGGAACTGCAGGAGTAGGTTTTGTTTCCATACAGGTGCTGGTAAGTGACAAGGTGCTTGGGCAGAGCTGGGAGGTGTGTGTGAAGTGGAACAGGACATCAAACTAGTTTCAGCTCCGTGGGTGGTTCTGGGAAAGTCCCTTTAGTAAGAGCAAGTCAAAGGCTTTTAATGGGGGCGACCAGCACTGGGATCCTTCTCAGAGAGACTGTGAGGGCTCAGCACATTGTGAGTCATGATTTGAGTCGTGTTGCCATGATGTAATGTGGGCTGCTTTCCATTAGAGCTGAGTTTTGGAGGCGAGGGCTTGTCATTAAGCAGTGTCGCCCCCACTGAGCAGTGTGCCTGAGGGGCAGCATTTTATCCCCTGGGGTGAGGATCGTGGGGAGCAGCGTCTGCCTGGTGGGAGCATCCTTCTGCCTCATGGCCACAGCCCTGGGGAGGAAGAGGTGGGCTGAAACCACAGGTCCCCCAAATGAAGTGACTGGTTTGTTTGATAGGAGAGAGGGCTGCCTCCCCAGGAGACTTCTCCTCTTCAGAATAGCTTCAGGTGTTAAACACAGGCATGGCTGCCCTAGAAGTAAAAGGGAGATACCAAAACATTTAGGTTTTCCCTACCATAAAGCTCTCAAAGGTAAATCTCAGCAACTAACACAGAAAGGTCCAAGAGGACAGGGAGATACTGCAGGGTGATGGCCCCATCCTGATCACCCTGCTGCTGGTGGCTCATCATGCCATGCCAGGTCACAGTATTGCCAGGCACTGCATGGTGCCAACTATGAGGCCAGCCCTGCTCCCACTTAGCTCCTGCTTTGCACACTGAGAGGCTTGCAGCCCTGGAGGCCCATCTGAGGCAGGCTGCACAAAGGGGTCTTCTATAGAGAACCCATAGAAATGGAGCCCCAACGCTCTGGGAAAGGAGTGGGAAGGTGCCAAGGAGATCTCTTGCTCCCAGTGCACCAGACCAGAGCCACGGATGTGCCCCACTCCTCACCTGTGAGCATCAGAAGCACTGGTGGGATGACTCCTTCACTTTCCTGCTTGTAGGTTGCTGCTCCAGCCCAAGAGGAACCCTGTGTCCCTGTGGCAAAGCTCTTGGGCAGGGAGTGACTCAGCTCTTATCCATAGGCTAGGACTTTGCTAGCTTTCCATTAAAATCTTGAAGACCTTATCTTGGCACCCTTGCTTCCAGGAAACCTCCTTTCCTTCTTTCTAATCCTGCTCCAGATTGTAGCATCAAGGCATAATTAAGGGTGGAAAGATCTCAAAGCAGGGAAGAACACTGAAACTGAAGACAGGATCTGCCTCAGGACTTCATTACCTCCCTCCACACTTGCAGGAGGGGCAGTACAGGATAGAAAGGTGCTAGAGGGCTCTTTATACAAATGACTCACTGATTTTCCCTTCCAGCAGCAAAGATCAGAGCCTCCCTACCAGTCTGTAGTTATTGGGACTTAACTATGTCACCTTTAGAGATCTGGAGGATGAGCCTGGTATGCTAGTGCCTTTTAAGACCTTACAGTTGCTGTCACTTACTGCCAGGAGCCGTGGTGCCACTCTTGTGAGGCCACAGTTGCTGTCACCTACATTCTCAGCAATCCTACTGCCCCACCTGGGCTTTTGGACTGTTAAGCCAGAAGGGCTGCTATGGGAGCATATTTCATTGGAAACCAATGTGAAGTATTTTAAGTCTGATCTTAAGACTCTTCTGCCCTGTTTTTAAGAATCAAGAATCTTGATCTTGATCTTGATTCTTGATCTTCTTGATTCTTGATTCTGTTTTAAGTCTGATCTTAAGACTCTTCTGCCCTGTTTTTAAGCAGGGGTCTGTCCTACTCCAGTCTTTAATGTCCTACAGTGTTTGTGTTAAACCATCTCTGCTTCTGGGAGCCTGGGTGCTGCTCTGGGCACTCAACACGAGGAGCTGCTGTGAGTTTCCATGGTGGCTTCATCTTCGTCAGTCACCCAGCACATTTTCTCCAAGGCTGGGCATTTTGAGGTGTTTTGTGTCCTTTCTATGCACAGGACAGTCTCCTCTGGAAGCTTCACAAGAAATGAGATGGTTGTATTTCAGTGGCAAGCTGAGCTTGCTTTATCAAGCTGCAGATCTTCCCCTATCTCAAGAGCAGTTATCATCTGGCATCTTATCTAACCTGCTCCTCATCCTTCATCACTCTCCATGGGATGTCCTGGGCTACCTGCACACCTGGACAGCACTGAGCTGAGGGGCAGAGGGCTTCAGCAAGCCCCAGCCTCACTGTTCATACCTTCCCTGGGTACTCTCAGCTGAGGGCCCACCTCATCTGTTTTGGTTTCAGGTGCGGTGCTGTCCTGCCTGGCTTCGCGCCTTGCGGTTTCACTTCAGGGCCTTTTTGTGCTTAAGTCGGCTGAAAGTTGTGAAAAAACACCCTCTGCCTGGAGGCAGCTATCGAGAGAGATAAGGTTATGTGGGGCCTTATCAGCAGCTGAGTCCTGTGCTTTCAGTGGGTTTTGCTTCTGTTACTCCTACACAGTCTGTGCTGGTTCACCCTGGGTGCTGTGATGGGCACGGACAGCCTGGCAGGAGGTTTCATTTCCAACCTCTCCTCCTACAGACAGAGCAGCATCATGAGAGCACAGTCTCAGCATGGTCAGGGTCTCATGTGTGTGAACTGGGAAACCCACCTTGTCCCTGATTTCAGGGGCATTTCACCCAGCTAGGACATGGTGCAGTGTCAGCAGAGCCTGTTACTATAGGGATTGGGGTAGGGCAGTGCTGCTCACACGGGAGCAAAGGTTCTCCTCTCCCAGTACAGAGGTGTTGTGCACAGAGGAAAAGGCAGCAGCACATAGGTATCAGCACTCAGAAGCTGCAAGCTTAATCACTGCCTCTTCCCCAGCTCCAGCTGGGACCATGAAGACCTGGCAGGGCATTTTTGCAGAGATTGCAGCTAAGCAATTAAAAGAGCCATGGACAATTCAGGAGGATGATAACCTGCAGGTCCATGACCTCAAGCCTGGGTGGAAGGAGTTTGTGCAGCGCCGTGCTCTTGGGAGGTATGGGGCTGTTGGCTTGGTCTTTGGAGTGGGACCAGGGACAATGTGCTGCCAGTTCACTTTCTCAGAAAGTTAGCTTGTATGAAGCAGCTTTGGATATGAAAAGGGCAGTTTAGAGGTGGATGAGGGTGGGAGGGGTTTCCCCTTTTTGTTCCAAGCTTGGTGGGTTACTTCCAAACTGAAAAAAAAATTCATGATAATTGGAGGAGAGTGTGGCAGCTCCACAGGGCCAAAGAATGTCTTTTCTCCTTGTTGGTGTCAAGATACAAAGGGCTTCTTCAGCAAGCAGGGGTAGTTATAACACACCAGAGGAAGAGAAGAGGGAGAGCTGCTGTCTACTGGGACATGGACTAGCACCTCAGCATTCCTGCATCTGCACCAGGCTGTGGGATCTTGGAGGATGGAACACCTGTGACTCTGCATTACTGATGGGAGGCTCCATCTCAACCATTTCCAGCCCAGGCAGGACCCTGGGCATCAGCCAGACATCCTGCCTGGGCAACAGCAAACAAAGACTTTGGCTGCCAGCCCCCATACAGATTATGCAAGACACAGAGCTGTGGGTTATGTATCTTTTCACTCCTCAAGACATGTCCTCACCTGCCCTGCAGCCTCCACCCACACCTTCCTTCTATTTTTCTTTTTTTTTTTTTTTCTTTTTGACTTCCCCAGCTTTCTGCTGAGCTGTGATGAGCCAGCACAGGCAAGGGCCTGAAGCCCCAAACAGAGCTGGGACTTGATGTTCCCTCCGCAAGGACCTCTGCTCCTGACAGTGGGGCTGGGATGAGCTAGGAAAGGGGACAAGGGTGGGCCCAGCAGGCAGCCTGGCTCCCCAAATCTTTTAATTCTGGAGCCAGCCCTGCATTTACATGCCCAGGCTAGCACGATGCTGTTCGGGTAGGGACAGTTTTGTGTAAAGCTTTCATGCATGAGGTTAAACTATCAGCCCTGTAGCTGCCCTGGTCCCTTCTGACTGTGCAGAAAGCCACTGGCTTAGCGCAGGGAGCCTGGAACGAGCTGATCTCCTCTGTGCCCTGACAGGTTTCAGTGCTCCCAGTGCTTTCACGTGTGGTCTTCAGCCAAAGTGCACATCCTGTTCCACATGTGCTTGCACAAGGGCCGAGGCATGGTGTGGATGCGAGTCTTCCGCCAGTTGTGCAGACAATGCCCCAAACCCCAGCTGAAGGAGCCTGAGTTCAGCCAGGAGACTGTGGAGAAGGTTCTGTACAACCTGGTGCTAAAGATTCTCAATGACTTCTACCATGTGACCATCCAGGCCTCCGATTTCCTGGAAGTTGTGGTGGACGTACCAGTGTCAGGGCCACACGACAGCACCCGCTGCGAGGGCTGCCAGCTTGGCATTTGCAGCAAGTCACAGCTGGCCCCAGCATCAGATAGCAGGAAGCCCTTGGTGGATGTGGACGAGCCCAGGACCCATCAGACCTTGAAAAGGCATGGCATGAGGCGCCATGCAATCCCAACCCACCTCCCTTCCCTCTTCGATAGCAGGTTCCCCTGGAAATGGTGCTGCTGCATTGGCAGCACTTTGCTTTTTGTTTTGGGAGTGCTCCTTTTCATCCTGTTTTATTTCATCATGTAGTAGTGGGGTCTGAGGACCACAAAGAAGAACCAGGGTGATGGCTGGGGGGAGCTGATGGAGAATCTGGAAAACTGGGTGCTCAAGGTCAGCTCTTGCTCATGTCATGGCAAAGCTTCCTTGGCTCCTGGGGGCACAGGGATGCATCAGGGTGCCTCAGCCAGGCACCTCAACCCACAGCTTGCTGGGGTTTCCTATGGGACAAATTCTGCACAAGGACAACCCTCAGCTGCCCATGCAAAGGATGAGTGTATTTATGAGAATAAACCAGGTCCTTTCTCTTCAGCTCAAGGATGCATTTGTGCTTTTTAATTCCTCCAAATCCTTTTCTAGGTACATGTGAGCAGCTTGGAGGGAAGCTGGGGACTGCCTTTATCCACCAGTTGGGCTCACTTTCCAGGCAGGCACATCCTCATTCTCCCCTGCCTTTGGCTTTGATGGAACTGGGCACCCAAACAGCTGAGTGGCCCACAGAGGTGGAGGCTTGCAGCAAAGTCATGGGAAGATGGTGCCAGTGGACACTGGCATTGTCTCCTCTGAGCTGTGTGCAGTAGCATCTGCTCTGGCCCTGTGCACCAGTGTGTGTCCCTTGTGTCACCAGGGACCTGGACATTGTGTTGTCCTCCAGAAACATCTGGGTACTACGCTTTCACAAGAAGATTCTTGATCAGGGACTGCAGCGATAGGCTGAAAAAGGGTAGATTCGGATTAGATATTAAGAATTCTTCATTGTCAGAGTGGTGAGGCACTGGAATAGGGTGCCCAGAGAAGTTGTGGAAGGTTCCTCCCTGGAAGTGTTCAAGGTCAGGTTGCCTGGGGCTTTGAGCATCCTGGTCTAGTGGAAGATGTCTGTGACCATGGCATGGGGTTGATACTAGGTGATCTTTAAAAGTCCTTCCCAACCCAAACCATTCTATGATTCTATGGTTCTGAAAAACACCCTGGCAAAGACAAACCCCTCCCAGTTGGCTGGGCACCAGTAATGGGGGCAAAGGGTGCCCAAGATTGGCAAGTGCAAGAAGGCTGTGACAGCAAGTCCCAATTCTCTCCTCTGCTAGGTCAGTCGTGGGGAAACTGCCCTTACTGGGCTACCATGTCTGGGTAAAGAGCAGGATTCTGATTCCTGCATGTTGCAGAACTCAGAGGACCTAATAGGTATCATAAGGTTGGAAGAAAAACTCCTGCACCTTGCATCCTTTTAGCTTCTTACTTTCCCTATAGGGGAGCTGCTGGACTTGCAAGACTTGCAAGACTTGCCCATGGGAACCAAGGTGAAGCTGGTTTGTGAATACTTGTAAAAGCTTTTGAAATAGCCTTCACATACTAAGCCTCAAATCCAACCCTGTCTACCAAGATCCATCTGCCCTGGTGCAGGCAAATGGTGGGCAAAATCAGAAGGGATCATCTTCCCCTGACCTGAAGTTCAAAACCTTTTCCTGCATTTCTCTTTCACATCAACAGCCTGATTGCTCTCTGATGCCACTGTGCATTCCAATGTTCCTGTGGCAAGGAGTCCCCCAGGGTAACTTTATTGATGACATGCTTCTTTTTGTTTCCTTCTCTTTGTGTGTTGTGGCTGCCTGAGGTTTTGTGTTGGGCAGGACTAGCACTCTCCTCAGTCCCTGCTGGATGATACTCTGTGAACAGGGCCAGGGACCTATTGTCCCTTGCTGCTCATGTGGGTGGAAAAAGATATGAATGAGCCAGACAAGAAATATTTGGGCACAGTGAGCAACTAATTTTGGTTTCATTTCTTGTGCTTGAGCTTTGACTCCTTCTCCACTGCCAACCTATTCTGCCCAGGGTGCCTGCAGTGGGGTTGGAGTTTGACTGATACTGGTGCACCAAGGCTATTAATTCAGCCTCTCTGGGGTAGTCCTGTGGGGGACTACTTTGGAAGGAGGGTGGAAGCAGGTCAGCCCCTTCATCTGCATCCAGGGTTTCTGTGCTAGGTGAGATACACCACAGAACTGAGCAGTGGCAACCTGAGTCCATCCCCAGTATACAGAGGGCTTCATCCTGTAGGAGGTGGAGAACTGGACCTAATTGCCCACTGGAGGGTGGCCAGAAAGGGAGGGGGGTGAAGTGTGGTGATTGCTGCAGACAGATTAATCTGTCTACTTGGAGGAAATAAGTCTGAGGGGAAGGTGGAGAGTTTCTGAAATTGGTTTTCAAGCTGTCTGTCAAACAAGTCCAATGAGGGCCAGACCTGCAGAGCTGCCAAGACAACTGTTTCTGTCACCTACTGACTTTGCGAATGATTTGATGCTGCAGATGGATGTGGTAGAAAAGATTTCACAACTGAACTGGTACAAGAAAGATGGGCTGAATAAAAGGCACTCACCAGAAACAGCATCACCAGAACAACTTTGAATAAAAGGCACTCACCAGAAACAGCATCACCAGAACAACTTTGAATAAAAGGCACTCACCAGAAACAGCATCACCAGAACAACTTTCATAGCATCAAGCCCTGGCTACAAAGCTTCTCAGGTGGTCTCATCCCTGCTGTGTCCTGAAGAGCCTTTTTACACTGTGGGTTTGGTTTTTTCATTTGCTGGTTTAAGCCTCTCCTTTATTTTCATAAAGGCAACCTGCAGGCTATTTGTTAAAAACCCCAAAATAACAAGAAAACCTTGTGCGATCCGGAGACCACGTGGCTTTTGCTTCTTTGGCGCTCTGTGCTGCTCATCACACAAACCGTCCCCTTTCTCCAGAGCCTTCCCTCTTCCACAGCTTCTGCAGCCCTAGCCATAGAACCAGCAGATGGAGCTGCGAGATCTCTGTCAGCTGCACTGCGACGGGCCAGGCTCCCCAGCTAGGGGATGATCTCCACTGCACTCCTGTGTCCAGCTGTTTCCTGCAGCGTGATCCCCCTAAACCGTGTCCTTCACGGATACGGCCGTGGTCTGTGGATGAACTGCTCTCTTGCTGTGATTTTCCAGTCTCAGAGCACTGGAGAAGCACACACGATGCAAAGTGCAGGGTCTCAAACCCCTACTGGTCCCCAGCTTTGTGTGGAGGACAACGGTGCCGTGGCAGCAGGGCTAGGGGCTAGTGTGGTGCCATCGGTAAGGACATCCTGAAGAAAGAGAGCCACTATGACCCGTCCTCCTTGGAGGGAGTATCAGTGATGTCCCAAGCCTTTTTGTCAAGGGGACAGTGTCTGAGGGAGTGCTTGGGCCTTGTATTTGAATGAACATACCTCTCCTTGGCTGGAGTGGCCTGGGGTAAGTGGCTTGGCTGTAAAGGAGAAGGCTGGTTCTGCAGCCTTGACGATCTCCCTTCCCTCCTTTGTGGCTCTTCCTGTGCTGGGAAGTGCAGTCCACCCTCTCCCTGCTGGTGTTATGTCATGAACCAAGAGACAAGGCCAATTTTCTTGCTGCCATTGCCTGTAGCCCTCTTCTTTCCATGCTGAGGTTTTCCCAGCCCTAGTCATCATGTCTGGCTGTCTGCAGTCTCCCCAACCACCCAACTACTGAGGGGGAACTCCCTTGCCTCTGCCTGAGAAGAGAGCTCTGGTGGAGACCACATCCCTGTGGGGGTCCTTATTTTCTTTCTTGCATCTCTCCACTCTTTTACAAGGGCAGGGCCACCTCTTGCTTCCCTGCAATGCCTTCTGCACACACCCAGTGCTCCCCTACCCAGGGCTTTGTGTGCATACACTGTTTTTACCCTTGTCTTCTCCCTGCTGCTGCCTGCTTGCCTGCCTTGTGTTGTGCATGCATGTCCCCTCCACCCTGCATGCCTTCCATCCCCTTCCCATTACTCTGAGATGCCCATACATACATGGACTCCAGCCCAAGTTTTGGGGTCCTTCCAGGGCACCCCTCTCTGACATGCAGCAGTGCCCATTTCCCACTTGTTTCTTAGCAAATATTCCCCAAAGTGCTGCTTTTCATGGCTCTTGGTACTTTTGGAGCCCAGAGCAAGCCCCCACAGCTGAGCTCAGCCCCTAGGGATGGTGAGCAGTGGCAAGCCCTCAGCTGGCATGGGGACAGCAAACTGATCTCAGGGAAGGGAGCTGAGGGATGAAGGATGCTCTGTCTCCTTGTGGGTCCTGGACAGGTCCTGGCTGCCTTCCTTGTCCATCTTGGGTTGGGTTCTGCTGCAGCCAACTCACATCTCATGCCTGACACTCACACACAGCCAGGAATGGGCAAACCTCAGCCAGAGACATTTTTTGCTGGCCTTTCACCGCAGCCAGACTGATAAATTGCTGTCCCTGCTGCTGTCTCCCTGGAGAGAAGCTCTCACCACTTCAGCAGGTCACAAGGTGCCAGAGAATGCAAAGCCTGTTGTTGTTGCTCTTGCTTTTCTCCTCTGCTGCCTGTTCCCAGCCCTCCTAGCAGCCAGCCACAGCAGCTGTGGGGCTCAAGGGGCTGGCAGTTGGCAGCCTGGCATCTTGGCAGCTTGGTGAGCCGGGGGTGAGGGCTGGGTTGCGTTGGGATTTCCCAGCAGAGCTATCGACGGGAGGCGGAGGAAGATCTGTATTTATGACTGATCTATTATCACACAGCAATATTCTTTAACTTGCCCCAGAGCTGTCCAGCCTCAGATCCTACAGCTGATGATTTAATGCTCAGGGGACCATGCCTTGGTTTTGCTCTTTCTCTCTCCTCCCCTTCATCCCCCTGATGTTTCTAGACGTGTTAGCAAACCCATGAGTAAGAGAGCCAGCCCCATTGCCTTCCTCCTTGCTGTCAGCCCAGAGGAGCCCAAAGCTGTTATTTCAGTTCTGTGTAGTAGCAAAACAGGGATCAATAACCCATCTCTCAGCCCTGGATCCAGGCACGTGGTAGGAAACAGCTATGATGATTATAAACTCTTTAAGCTCTTCCCAAAGGCTGGATTTTCACAGCCTGTGATGAAGAGAGGAGATGTCCAGCAGAGCTATGTCCTGCCTCAAATCCATATGTGTCTGCTGCAGAGCATCTGCTATGGAGCTGTGCTTTTCTCAGTCCAACACCTAGCAGGGGTGGGCTGATTTTTCACCCCTTCTGAAGCAAAAGTCACATACCTGTTATTTTTTCCATATGTCAGTTGAACCCGGATTTAAGTGCTGTCACCAGCATCCAGGTTGCTGCACTCCTCTCCTGCTACTGCCCTGTAATAAAAATGTGTATTTTATATATATTGTAATTAATATCTCGGACAGTGCTCTCTTCAAACACCACCAACACTTATTTACAAAATGTATTCACAGGTTCAATGATTCGGTTGTGGGTTTTACACTCCACATACAAAGGCAGTTAAAGGATTTAAGCACAGATCTAACGTTTCCAGTACAGCAATTCAAATTGGACATACAGGTGCTGTGATCTTTGGATTTTCCCACCAATGGGATTCCATGGCAGACTGGCTGGGGACTCACGGCTTGCTCCTCTCTCTGGTATCTTCCCAGATGCTGTGGCTATGTTTCGAGCAGTCCTCGGCTCGGGGAGGGCTAAGGAGCCTCTCTCTTGTCGTGCCCAGTCGCAGTCTGGAGCTTGCCCTTGCCTCAGAGGGGGGCCTCTCTCTTGTGTGTGCCCTCACTGGGCTGCAGCCTCTGCTGGGATTCAGTTCCCTTGGAGCTTTTCCCTTGTCTGCCTTGGTCCAGGTGCAAGGCCTGGGTGAAGCTGTTGGTCTGCTAGAGCAGATTCTTCAGCTGCTACTCGGGCAGCATTTTGCTCTTGTTGATGTCTGGATGAGAACAAGACAAGTTGCCTGACTTCATGGCTGGTTTAAATACTGTCCAAAACAATTAATGCCCTTTGGTAACACAGGACCCTAAGATGGGGCATATCCAAATATGGCCAGGGGCACACACAGTTCCCAGCTGTGTTACAGAGTTAATCACACATGGTACATGTTTATCTGGACCCCGGGAAGTGTCCAGGCTTGCACGTTCAGGGGTGCTTACAATGTTAGTTACACTGGGGTGCTAGATGTTTACCTTGACCATCTGGACCCCAGGAACTGTCCAGGCTAGCACATTTGCAGGTGCTTAGCCATTGTCTGGGCTAGGGCATGTTTGGAGGTTTGACCCTTCAGGACATGTCCCCATCTTCAGTGATGTGCTGAAGTGAGAGGCAATTGAAGGGCAGGATCTCATCTGTTGCTGTTCTTTGCAATTTGTATGTAAGGCTGGCCAGGGTCTGTCTCTGCCCATGGTGCTGGGGAGGCCATGGTTGAGCAGATGCTGGTGTGAGGGACAGTGTGAGAATCCTGGGGGCTGTGCAGGTGTGTGTGGTGGAGACAAGCAACTAGCCTTGACCATGTACTCTGGAATAAGAACCTCAGGGCACAACTCAGTACATATCAAAGTTTTATTTTGTTCTCAGGAGGAAGATTACGCAGAACCATCCTTACAGGACACCAGCTACTTTACAGAATGTAGTATCAAAAAAAGAAATATATATTTATATATATATATATATATATATATATGTATGTATATAAATACCTTGTAGTTACATGACATAGCCAAGAGTACAGTTCTTAGTGTGCCTGAAAGCTTGACCTTCCTTAGGCCTTCTGTTCCTCTACATGTTCTACAAATAGCTTTTTGGATGATAACAAAATGGCAGAATGATTTTATTCACTGTTGACTTGACAAAACCAAAGGAAGAGGAGGAAGACAGGCCCAAAGGAGGCTACAGGCACACAGGGAGGGCAGCAGACAATTTTGGCATGTTGCTTACAGCTATAGGAGGGCTTTGCTGGCAAGTGAAGGAGATGATGTCCCTGCTGAAGGAAGGTAAGCTCAACTAACCTTGTTCCTTGGTGGGGCTTACCTGTCTACATGGGCCATGGAGGAGGCTGGGGAGATATGAATGCTTCTGGTGTATTAGGTGAGTTGTGGCCAGTCTAGAATGACTTGGACACTTGCAATAGGCCAGAAGTGACATATCAAACACTGAACACTATCAGTAACCTGTAAATCAACCAAGTCAATACCTTTAAACGCACCAGGTTCTTGCAAGGATGAGTGCACTGCCATGCAGGACTACCCAGGCCTTTAAAGAGAAGGTAAAACCCCAAGGAAGAGCGTTTTGTCTGAAATTATTCTGCTGAAAACAAGTATTGCTTAGGAACAGCAGATATGATACTGTCTTGCATGTGGAAAACTTTCCTTGGGAGGACTGCTGTGGCTGGAAACCATTCCAAGAGTTAGTCTGAGGGGAGTACTGGAGAGGGCTTTGGGTGATGGAGGGTTGAGGAAGTTTTTGTGGCCAGAGGTGAGGGTGACACTAAGCCCAAACCCTGTTCCCTGTCCTTGTGTTCTCTGTGGGGCATCCAACCCACATCGTGGGGTTGGTGCCAATTTGGCAGTGACTAGCTTTCCAGCCATGGCTGAAGCTTAGGGAAAATGTGGTTGCATCTTCACATCCCCAGGGCTGGGTGGACATCACTTGAGATACGATCAGGCAGGGACATTTGTTTGCAAATGAAAATAAAAGCAAACCCCCAGGGCTCCCTCCATACTTCTTATACAGGAAAGGTGTTCCACAGCATGGAGGACCTTTGAGGTCCAGTCCTCCTCAGCTGGGTTTCCTGCGCTGTCTATAGCCTCTGCAGATGCAGCTCCTGCAGATGTGTCATCTGATGGGAAGATGTGGACGGAGAGCCCTGAGGGTGGAGGCAATTCCCTGTGCACAGTCCAAGGCTTTGTTAGCCAGGAAATGCTATCTCCATCACTGTGCCTTTGTCCTGGCTTGGAAGGAGGCTCCCTGGGAGTTTGGGTGAGGTTTGGAGATGGGCAGCACAAGCTGAGGATGCCAGTTGAGATCTTGCCCTTTGCTCCCTTCCCCCAGCTTCCTAGCAAGCATTTCCTAAGAGCACAAGCAAAGGGGTGCGGGACCAAGCGAAACAAATGACGTGGAGGGCTGGCAAAGGCCTGACGTGTGCTGAGCATCGTGGCTGCTGCTTGCGAAAGACCAGAGTCTGGAGCACATTAAACAACAACAAAAAGAAGAAAGGGATCTGTGGCAGCAGGCTGCTTAGTCACTCATCTCTCCAGTTCCGGCTCCAGAAGTGTCCACCTCTCTGAGGAGCCTGTTTTCTTCTCCACCCAGTCCACATAGTTGGAGACTTTGGTGTACACACCATACACCTGCTTGCTGCCACATTCCTCTGGGCCACCCCAGGAGACCAGCCCTTGGGCCACCCACCGCCGAGTTCCGGGGTCCTGGATGACAAACGCTCCCCCGCTGTCTCCCAAGCAAGTGTCCTTCCCACCTTCGTAGTAGCCAGCGCAGAACATGTTCTCGGTCACGCTGTAGTTCCCCGACCGTGACTCGTAGCTGGTCTTGCACTCTGCGTGCAGCACCACTGGCAGCTTGACATACTGCAGGATGTCGGACAGCGTCCTCATGCCTGAGCTGATGATCTCATCCACCGTGATGTTGGGGTTAGAGATACCCCAGCCAGCCACCAGCCCCAAAGTGTTGGGGTGAGGCCCCTCCAACTCGTGCTCAAGCTGGGGCAGGCAGACAGGCATCATGTACTTTCCCATGGTCACTTTCTCCTTCAGCTTCACCAGAGCAATGTCGTGGTTGTAGTTCTGGATGTCAAAGTCCTCGTGGAGGATGATCCTCTCCACCGTCCGGTTCACAGCCTCCATCTTGTTTCTCACATCGTGCAGGGCTAGGTAGACAGTGACGTGCTCCTTATTGACGGGGATGACAGTCTGGTCTCGCCGCTGAGAACGGAGCACGTGGGCAGCTGTCAGCACCCAAGAGTCGGAGAGCAGGGCCCCGCTGCCAAACCATTTGTCATTGGGCACCCGGGACATGTCCTCCACCACAATCAGGGCCTGCCAGGGGAAGAAGCCAGGCTCTGCGTTTCGGCCGCCAATGATGCGCTTGATGATGCCGGGCAGAGGACGAGCTGGACGGCCACACACTGGTGACAAAAGGGACAGGACAGTTACTCCCACCACACATGGCCCCGGCATGAAGGAAGCTGGAGAGCCCTTAATGAAAGGGATGGGCTCATGGCAATGTCCCATGTGCTGGATCTCTACTCCAGAGAGGAGGATTGTGGTGGGTTGAAATTCCCCCAACATTAACTTCACCAGAACAGACCTGAACTTTGTTTTGAGGACTAAATCTTAAGGGTGATATCCCCAATGGAATCGTTTAGAATGATAATTGTTTTTTCTTTTCACACCCTATAGTGATTTATTTACATTCTTGCTGCTTTGTGCTCAAGATCTGTGAAAAATTTTAAAGGCATAGCCCTAAAACCAGTACAAGGATTTACCCTGCAAATTGTGGGCTCATCTGTGGTGAAGAGTGAGCTATTGCCCACTGGGTATGAATGAGGATGATCAGAATTGTGGATGACACACTGCTGGACTGTGGAGGCTTTCATCCAGGGTTGGCTATCCTGAAGCTCTACAAAATCTTCTGACATTGAAGGAATGGATTCAGCAAAATATGTGAGCCAGGGTGGGACTTCGACCACTCTAAGCAGTATCAGACCTTAGTCTTGGTTAGCCTCTATGTGATCTGTGCTCCAGATAGTGACCATGACGTTAACAGATTTCTTAGGGAAGGGTAAGTGGAGGAATCTTCTGCTGTCTTAAAGACCTGGCAGGTGATATGATTTCTGCCAAGCTTGGATTGCAGTAAAACAGGGACGTGACTTAAAGGGTTGTTGTACAGTTGAGGTGGTAGGTAGGACAAGAAGATGGCTTGAAGGCTATCCTGTACTTTGCAATTCCTCACTTTGCAGTTCAGATTCTGGAGTGATTTGATTGGATCCACATCACTTCAGAAGCAGAAGGGCCAAATGAGTAATCCTGCAGCCTCACTGTGCCCTGTGAGCTCACTCAGCCCTTCCCAGAACATCCCCCCCATTGCTCAGCTCTTGCTCAGTGTGCCAAGAAACCCCAGGGAACACAGGCAGCAGGGTTGGAGCCTGACATCAGCCCAGCCTCACCCCTCTCTCTGAGACCCATCATGAGGTCTGTGGCCATAGCATTTTCCCTCCTAGAGGGGCTGTGGCTGGAGAAGGCTCAGCTGTGGGATGTTGCCTAGCACCATAGGCTTTACTCCTTCATCTAAAGTCCTCACAACAATTCTGGCAGCCAAATCAGCATCCCTCTGCTCAGCTCCTCTACAGACCTGGAATTAATGTCTGAAGACACCTGTTGTGCTGCCTGGTTTGTCTCCAGGAACTTTATCCCTGCACTGCAACATGGTGTGAGGAAGAAGAGAGATTCATCATGCTGAAGGTCGCTCTGAGATGTTTGGACAGGGTGGGCAGGGACAATCCTGCTTCTGAGGAACTTAAACCTTGGGACATGATTGTGGGTTGTGGGGCTGACTCACACGTGTGGCTGCACTGTGGAGAGGGACTCCCAGGTTGTTTGAAGGTCCTGATGTCACTGGTAGGTTATGGGAGCCAGTTTGGGCTTATACTTCTACAGCTGGCAAAGTCCTGAATAACAGAAGCTCAGATGATGGTCTCACCCCCCCAAGCCTTCAAAGGGAACCCATATCCTCTATGGAAAATGCTAGGACTCTTCCTGATGCTCCCTGTGATACTATCACCCCATCTGTGCACCCCTCACAGAAAGAGGTTCTGACCCCCCAGGATGATAGAACTGGGGCTGACAGTCAGCTTTGCAACCAGGATGGGAACCCCAGGATCTGCTAACATGGATTTGTTGCAGCCAGGGTCTGAGGTTAGAAAAACTGTGGCTCTGGCAGTGAGGGAGCATGGTGAGTGTTTCTACCTGTGCTTCACTCTCCTGCCTTTCCCAGTGCTGCAAGGAGTAGCAAATGTGCTCAGGCAAATAACTCCTCTGTCCCAGCCCAGCGAGATGGTTTTAGAGGAAGCACATCCAGCCAAATATTTATTCTATTAAATTACATATCAAAAATGCTGACTGGGCTGCAAATGCTCCCACTAATGGCAGAGGCAGGCGTGGAGTGGCCTGGAAGAGGAGCTACTAGTGATGGGGATGTGGCGTGAGACTTAGGGGAAAAATCTGAAGAACAGCTGGCCAGATGCTGCCTGCGGATCCTGATCTCAGGAGAGCGTCACCCTCTCTCTGGGATTTTCCATTTTCCTGAAGCCTCTCTGACTTCTGTCACTAATCAGGAGGCCTGGAAATGGCCCATGAAAGCAGTTATGGCCCCAAAAAGATGTCCCCATATGCTCCCAGCTCAAATTAGTTCAGGCTGAAACATCAAGGAGAGATGCAGGGAGCAGCCATCGCAACAAAGCAGCCACAGCCCTTGGAGCTCCATGGGGTGCAGGCAATCCTAGGGGGTCCTTCCTTGGGCCTTGCAGTTGCTCAGCATGGCTGGAGAGCATACACCCTCCGTGGGCTTGAGCTAGATCCTGAGCCCCTCATGGTTGCAGCTGTAGCTGCTGTATGGCAGCCACATCCCTGCCCCTCTCCGGGGGCACATCTGACCACAACTCACAGCCGGGGCTGCCTCCAGTCCCCCCTAGCAAGCAGCCAGACCTCACCCCAGGCTTGGTCATGGCCAGCCAGCATCCCAGGGACTTTTGTTTAATCCTGAGTGGGCACCTGGCCTGGAAACTTGTTGGCTGCAAATATTTCTGCTCAAAGGCTTGGGGCTTTTCCTTCCCTGCAAAGCAGCTAGGTGTTTCTGAAAGGCTTTGAGAGATGCTAATTGCTCCTGCATGTGGACACACTGCTAACTGGAGTTGGCAGCCAGCTGTGCTTGGCAAGTAATGTTCTGCTCTTGGCTGGAGCCATCTCCGGTGATGCTGAGGGCTCAATGATGCCGGCGCTGCTGGTTTCCTTGTCTGCTGGTGTGGGTAGCTTGGGGAGCACTGACAGCCAGGATTACTGTGACCCCACTGCCACTTGATAAAGCCAGGGAGACATGCCCTTTTCACTGCTGCACCCTGGGCAGCCAGGCCAGCCAGGATGGCAGGAGGGCTCTGTCCCCAACACTCAAGCAGCTGGATATTACTTTGAGGTCGTTCAGTCTGGAGAAGAGAAGGCCCAAGGGAGACCTCATTGTGGCCTTTGAGTACTTAAAAAAGGCCTGTAAGAAAGATGGGAACAGTCTTTTTAGCAGGGCCTGTTGTGACAGGACAAGGGGTGATGGTTTCAAACTCCAAGAGATTTAGACTAGATATAAGAAAAATGTTTTTACAGTGAGCGTGGTGAAACACTGGCACAGGTTACCCAGAGAGGTGGTAGAAATGCCACCCCTGGACACATTCAAGGTCAGGTTGGATGATGAGGCTCTCAGCTCAGGTTGTCCCTTCTCACTGCAGGAGTGTTGGATACACAATCCAAAGCAACTCAAAACATTCTATGATTCTGTGATACCTATCGCCAGGGCACATGGCACAGTTGCCAGGAAGCAGAGTCCCTGCCTAGGGAAGCAGCAGGTCAGGTCGGGCATGGAGGTGTTCCTGCAGGAACCAACCTCTCCGGGCTAGTACCTGGTCGGCAGGAGGGCAGTTTGGTCCCCAGCTCCTCGCTCCTCCATACCCCTGATGCATCACACGTGTAGGTGGCTGGAAGAGAACAAAGCATTAGCTGGGCCGTGGCATGAGGAGGTGTCATCTGCAGCAAGGAGATGCTGGACAGCTGCCAGGACCCTTTCCACCTCCACAGCAGGAGGTAGTTTCTCTTTTCTCTGTGCTCCATTCCCTGGTGGGAGGGACAGCCCTGTCCCCATAAAGGGGACATGTCACCGTCCTCAGTTTCCTTGCCTTGGGTTGTCTGGAGGGCTGTGCTGCTCCCTCAGCCTCAGCTGTCAGTTGCTGCCCTGTTAATGCTGCCAGTGCCTATTCTGCAAATGCATGCAGGATGCTGGGACCAGATGCATGGGGCCAGAGGGTGTGCAGAGGGATATGAGCAGGGAGACAGGAATGTGAGGAAATCATTTGGCTTTGCTTGCTGAGGGAGAAGAAGGAAGAAGGTTTGGGGTGTGTGCACAGCCCTTCTGCTGCCCTGAGCTGGGTCTAAAGGGTGCAGAGACCTGTGGTGCTTTGCACCTTATGGTGTCTCTGGTTGTAGACCATGTGGATCAAGGGGAAACTCACTCTGCCATGATGCCACTGCCACCTCTTCAGCTTTGGCTATGCTAGACATTTGAGTTCTGGGATGGGGAGCCTTGGGGTCCCTTTCTGAGGCTGCTGGACCTGATTCTCTTTCCAGCAGCAGCTTGTTTCATAGAGATACAGAAAATTTCATGTGCTGCAGAGGGCAGATGGCAGGGTGAGAAGGCAGAGTGCTGAAGAACCATCACACTGCTCTGCCAAGGCTGTGAAACACACAGGCAATGTGATTGTCAGTGCTAACTCCATCCTACCTCACTGTAGAGACAAATGTGGCCCATCTGACAATCCAGGCAGTGCAGATGCAGGTTATGATATGTGTAGGCTACATCCACAGCCTGCTGATTGCAGAATGTCTCAGAGTGGCCATCCCAAGCTCTCCCCACTTCCAAATGTGCACTCATGCATGGCCATTCACCCACCCACACTGTGCCATGGGGATGTGGCCCAGCCCCACTGCTCACCAGTGCTGTTGGGGGCCATGTGGTAGTAGGGATGCTGGCAGTGGTACTGGACGGCTGCTCGGTAGGTGGTCAGGTTGTTCCTGGAGGAGAAGGTGATAAAGCCATGCTCCAGCTCTGGTGGTGCTTTGCAGTCTGCAACTGAAAGCCAACAGAGAAGGTGGGTTGAGCTCTGTGCTGTTTCTTGGGGTGTCCAGCTAGCCAGTGAACAGGTGGTGCTGGGCACACGGTCCTATGGGGCTGAGCGAGGGCTTGTATAGTCCTGTATACACTTTGTCAAGGGAGGCACAGCCTGATGTGGTCTCAGACAGCAGCAGGATGCTGTTCCCAGGCAGGACAGACTGGCCCTGTGAAACTCCACCACAGCCATCCTGCTGTTTTCACAGGGCACATCGATGGCACTGCTGGACACCAGCAGCACAGCTCACCCACAGCTGTACAGCCCACACCACTGCACTGGTGCAGACCCCAGTCCTAGAGCTCCTCCTGTGCACTTATCTAGTGTTATACCTTTGTGAAGGGAAGAAACCTGCTCTGCATCTTTTGAGAGATGGTCCTAGAGTATGTCTTAGCATCACAAAATCATGGAATTGTTTAGGCTGGAACAGACCTGTGAGATCATTGAGTCCAAACATTAACCTAAGTCCACTGCTTAACCATGTCTTTATGCATCACATCTCCATGTCTTTTAAATCCCTCCAGGCAGCCTGTTCCAGTACTTGACAACCCTTCCAGTGAAGAAATTTTTCCTGATGTCCAATCTAAACCTCCCCTGGTGCAATCTGGGGCCATTTCCTCTTACCCTGTTACTTGGTACTTGGGAGAACAGACCGACCCCCACCTCTCTACAACCTCCTTCCAGGTGGTATTAGAGAAGGTCTCCCTTCAGCCTCCTCTTCTGCAGATTGAAAAACTTCAGTTCCCTCAGCTGCTCTTTACAGGACTTGTTCTCTAGACCCTTCACCAAGTTCATTGCCCTTCTCTGGAGCCACTCCCGCACCTCAGCGTCTTTCCCTTAGGAGCAGGCACGAAAAAGCAGACAGCAACTCACCAACCTGCACCATGCATCCCCTCTGTGCACAAGGCTTTGCTGAGAGCATAGCCCCATCCTTCCTACTCTGAGTCTTGCTCAAAAAACAGTGCTGATAAACATTTACAGATGAGGCTGAGCAATCCTAGGTCCTGGGTGTCCTGTGATGGCAGGAGATGAGACATTGAGAGTGTGTCTTGGCTGATCTGCAGGCAAGGGGAAGGCTGCCAGCAGATGTGGATCAGATCTCACCTGCTCCATCATGGGCAGTTTTGGCTCTGCTTCATCTATCCCTGGTGTGGGCTTGGGGTTTGGTGAAAGGAGAAGAATTTTCAGGATGCCATTGCCTTTTCTGAGGCCTGCCCATGGTCCCCTTTCTTCCCTGCATTCCTTGCAGTGCCCTACCCAACCTGTCCTCCCCAGCTTGTCCCCTTCACTGGGCCTGTGCCATGCACCCCAGGAAGGTTGCAAGGTGGTTCATTCACCAAAGCCAGGGGTCACCTCGTGGGAGCTGTGTCTCCCCATCACGCAGGCAGTTCACAGAACAATTGGGGGATGCTGTGCAGCCTTCCCCAGCCCTGTCCTTGGGGACCTGAGCCAGAGAAGGGCAGGAACACTTTTGTGGAGATGTATTCTGCAACATTTATGAGAGGTAAGTAGGAGATGAATGGCTTGGCAGAAAGCAAGTTCTGTGGATCGGGGAAGACTTGGGCTCTGGGAGCCTTGTGCTCCAGGATAGGAAGGGTGCAAGGACAGGAGCCCTAACTCCTTATGCAATGATCCAAGATAATGAAGAAAGAATTCACTAGAAGCAGTAGCTGGCACCAGGGACGTGCTGCTGCCCAGGGTTAACCACCTGCTTGGGTGAAAAACTCCCTGGTTTATGGCAATATTCTGCAGCTCACTGTTCACCAGGATTCCCTCCACCTGTCTGGTAAGGATAGCAGGTGATGGGATGGGTGTGTGGGTACTGCCAGATTAGGTGGAGGCTGTTGGGGGTACCTGTGCCTTGCAGAGGGTAAGAGGAGGGGACACAGACTCCTCTCACCAGCCCCTGGGATCCCCAGCCAGCCTGAGCTTTCCTGCTCAGTTCCTGAGCTGCTTCAGTGCACACTACTCCTGTGTCAGGGTATGACCAATGGTGGGACCTTTATAAGGCACTGGAGGATGCTGGGGCTTTCAGGGGAAATGGAATGGATGTTGAGAGATCTGCCTAACTTGCACAGCTGCTCTGGGGTTGTTTATGGCTGCAAGAAAGCACCCATTTGCCCACACAGCCTGTCCCCTCCCTGTGTGTCTGCCAGGCCAGGAGCAGACCTGATGGCTGGCTCTTGCACAGAGATGTTGCCCAATCAGTGTCCTAGGTCCAGCTGAAAGGGTGAGGAGAGGGAGTTTGTGCTGCGAGCCTTTCCAGACTTCTCCCTTGGGAAAGGGGCCATTTAGCATCTCTGTCATTGTAGGATCGGAGGTGGCCCAAGCTCCCCAGCATGTATTCTTCCTCCTCTCCCAGTCTGGTCCGCAGCTCAGCATCCTCCCAGCAAAGCCTCTGATGCCTCAGGGACTCCAGGGTGCATGCCGTGGGCTTCCAGGGACATGAATGGGGCCAGACACCAGGCTGCGACCTCCTTCAGCCTGAGGCCAGCCTGTCCTCCCCTCCACACAGCCAGCAGTGGGGAGCAAAGGAGAGACAGTGGAGGACCCAAACTCATGTGCCAGTGCCAGGGGTTGGTGCCTGTAGGACAAGGCTGGTGATGCCCACCCATCCTCCAGGCCTCCTTGCCCGGAGGATCTGAAAGGCACCAGAACTCTTCGAGAGAGGAGTGGAAGGAGTGTTTCTTATTTGTGACACTGGGCCAGGGAGGGAGGGCAGTGGGAGGCTGAATCCAAACAAACAAACAAACAAACAGCCAGGCGTGCTCCTTGCGCAACCACCGCCTTGGAGCTGAGCCAGGCCAAGGCATCTGAGCGGAGAGGGAGGGCTGGGGAGGCTGTGCCGGGAGCTGATGGCAGCACGCAGTCCCCAGGCAGCGGTGCCGGGGCCAGGCAGGCGCCGCTCAGAAAGCACCAGGCGCAGGAGGGTTAACAGTGCCATGCCAGTTAGACAAGCCATGGAGATGGATTTGGTATTAGGGCCAGGGGCAGAAGGGACCTGCCCTTGGCACTGGACAGATCAGAAAGGGACATCGAGACAGGCTGCCCGCCAGGCCGGCATGGCCGGTGCCAGCCTCACGCAGCCACTTGCTCGGAGCCAGCTCTTCCCTCTGTCTGGTTGTCGGCTCTATCTGCAGCTGCTGCACCGAAAGCAGAGGAGAAGGAGGAGAGCAGAGAGAGAAAGCCCAATTAGTAGATGAGCAGAGAGAGGCATGCAGGAAACCCAGCCCCCAAAACACCAGAAATCGTTAATGAGTGCCCCATGAGCCATGCCAGGGTGCTGGGTATACTGCGGAGACACAGCCATGCTGAGGACCTGCTCACTCTGCTTGGCTGGGGCAACCTGGGGACAGTGGCTGGGAGAAGCTGTCACGGGGTTGTGCTTAGCCTTGCCAGGCCACGGAGCTGGATTTTATCCACCTTGGCTGAGAAGTTTTCTATTTTCTGCATTGCTTTCTAAAACCATTTTAGCTCGGGCCCTGATACTCCCAGACATCCTGAGGAGGTGGGAGGCATTGCAGTTTGGAGGCCTGATTTGCCCATTTAGGGGCTTCTTGGCTTTCCAAAAAATGTCTTAGACATGTAGTGTAGTGAGTCATATCACACACGAAAGGATCAGTTCCAGCCCAGCTGGTACAATGCAGACAATCACTTCAATTTTCTAAAAAAAAAAAAAAAAAAAAAAAAATCTGGGGAGGGCTAAAAATATTTACCTAAGTGGTTTTAGGTGTTTTCTTTCTTTCTTTTTTTTTTTTTCCTAGACAATGACAGTTTTTGTCACTGTTCAAGCTGGATAAAATCAGTGATTATGGTAGTGAAAGCTGTAGGAGTTCCTTGGTGGGGCTAACCCACACCTGGTATCATAACCCCACACTTTCTAAGGAGCCCTTTCAGATCCAAATCTATTTAGTAGGTCTGAGAGCCTCCCAATTTCCACTTGGAATGAGCAAACAAGTAAACTGTAAGGTAAGATCCATGATATCTAACAGAAAAAGCATCTGCCCAGATGAGAAGAACTTGAATCCCAACATCCCTTGAGAGCATCTTGTCCTGCCTCCCCTGAAAGGGTCTTTTTCTGAGCCTGTTTGCTGTTTTTCTCCTCTCTTAGAGACTGAGCAGCAGTGAGAGCCATCCTGAAGGCTAAGGGTGTTTGGGGAAAAGGTATTATCAGGTACATGTCCCAAACCTGAGATGAGAGAGTAGCTGGGTTGATGAAAGAAGAGATGATGCAAATAGTCACCCATCCTTTCAAAAGGTATTTCCTCTCTTTTCCCCTTTTCTCCTGTTTCAAAGTTTGTAACTATTTGGGTAGCTTTCCTCTCCCCTTTCATTTAGCTGAGCATAGTTCAGGCTAGTACCTGGGAACTCTCTAGTGCCCTGGGCCTTAGTAGCCTCTGTTGGTAAGGAAACTTGGACCAGGATCTAGAATATCCCAAACTGTCTAAGATTTATCCAGCTGAGCCAGTTCTCAACAGCCAGGCTTGCTCTTTCCTTGACAGAGAAACAGCAAAGTGCCTGGCAAATCAAGTTACATGAGTAATCTAAACAAAAGCACCAAGCTCCTGCTTGTGGCATTTGGATTGAGCTCCATTATGTTACCCAAGAACAAGCCAAAAGATCTTTGCAAGGTTATGTAGCCTCTCTCTGGGCTTGTGTCACTGAGTAAGGAATTCCACTCTGGCAGGGAAGCTCCCTTTAGCATGAAATTATTTCAGCAGGAAAAGGACATTGGCAGGGTAGGGAAGAGTGTCCTTACTTTTGCAGATAGGAACCTTGTTACTCCATGTCCCATCCTTTAGACATTCGATCTGGAAGGAGTCACTTTCCAGGTCATCCTGTGCAGAAGATGCCAGCAAAAAAAACAAAACAAAACAATCCACCATCAATGTACAAGTCAAGGAAATTAACCTCTCAATAAAAGTAAATTTCTTGGTAATTTAGTCAAAAAATATCCAGACCCCCCTGGGAGAGGACCTTTCCAGCTAAAAATTGCAATGCAGTCATAATGAAAAACTTGAAGAAGAATTTTCTTGTTTGCAGCAACTCAGTGGAGTGCTGAATGCAAAAGAATTGGAACAATTTATTCCTACTTCTAGGTGCTGGGCTGGTTAAAGAGGCAGCTCTACATGAAGGATGAGTCTGGAAGGATATCAGGGAGATAGCCACCTCCACATTGGAAGTCAAAGCAGGCTACAGGTTTGGAGGGAAGACAGCCACCCTGTGAATCACTTGTACTCCCTCTAGTTCTCAGCTGTTTCCTGGAAAGGGCCTGCCAAAATCCTGGCCCTCTTGACTTGCCAAAGCTGTCCCAAAGCCCCTGAGGACAGCCTGGTCTCTGGAGGCTTGCCTCTCTGGGGCTGTTTGGGAAGCTGAGCCCTTGCCCACCAAGGTGGGGAGCAGGCAGAGCCTTGGCAGCAGCACTCAGGGCTTTTGCTGACTTTTCCTCTGGCAGAGGTACCAGGTCTGGCACTCAGGAAAATGCCATCTCCCCTCTTCCCCTGTGTCTTTGGAAAGGGAAGTTTGTGGCTCTCAGAGGAAGCTTTTCCTTGCCTCTGGAAATGGGATAAGGATGGTGTGTGGGATGTGTTCCCTCTCCCAGAGACGCAATGGCTTTGGGAGGAAGGATTGCCCCTTTTCTACCCAGATGCCCAGCTCCACACTGTCACCCCATACCTTCAATACTTTGTATCCAGTGTTGCAGCTGATGACAACCTGGTCTTTGAAGGTGTACTTGGCTTGGGAAGGTTCAATTTTCCCATTGAGTGGGGGTTGCACCAGTGGGCATGGGTTTCCTTTGATTGAAAAACGAGAAGCAAAGCAAAACTCAGAAGAATAAATGGAGGAAATGCAGAGTCCCAGCTCTGACACCCAGATCATGTAGCACAGCTTGAGAATCCTTGTCCTGCTCCTGCTATTAGCCTACACTGGAATGGCTCAGCCAGGGTCTTCTCCTAGGAGTAAAGGCTGAAGGTCTCACTTACCTCCAGTCTGTACTACTCTGGCTTTGAGCATTACAAAGCTGGGAGCTAGTAACAGCAGCTTGTGTGATTATCCTGCCCAAAACTGCTCTGCTTTGCCATGTGGTCTTGTCTCAGGGCCCATCAAGCATAGGGGAAAAAAGCACCTGCTGAAGGGAGGACTCTGTGCTGTTTTGTCCTTTTTTTGTGATTTCTGGAATAGGCTCTTTCTGGAGACAGGATCACGGACCACCAAACTCATGGACTCCACTTGAAAGGTTTAGGAAGCCCTTCACATTCCCCCAAACTAGCAAACAGAGGAAAGCAGCAGGAGTTACCAATTGCTGTGTATGACAGCTTCCAGCCTCTGTTCTCTCCTGAGTTGTCACTGTGGAAGAGGATCTGTACGCTGTTGGTTTGGGTTTCAATGGGGCCTGGGGACTTCTCTCCACAGAAAGGGCCAAACTCTCTTTGACCAGCTTTGATCTGCCGAGGCAAAGAAGAAGGATGAGCAGCTTGAGGGGGATCTTTGATCCTTGAGGATTGCTTCACCCTGAGGCTGATGGATGGTGCTGCAGTGGGGTCAGTGGGGCTTAAGCACCATGAAGTCAAAGAGGGTCACTGTTGGCTGAAAGGGTCCGAATCAAGTGTGGTAAGAGAGCTGGGAGCCACTGAGCACAGGGCTCTTGCTGGTTTCATCACCTCTGTTTAGAACAGGGAAATTTTGGTCCCATCGTGAGGACATCGGGGAAATGACAGGAGAGTGGGACAGGAAGAGTGTGGAAAATCCAGCTCACCTTGATGTAGTCATAAGGACAGGTCACCTCAGGGTGGTCTTCCACATCAAAGCTGTCGTCAAAGCTCAGGGTGATGAAGAAACCTTCTTCCAGCTCTATGCGGTACAGGCAGTCTGAGCTCTTGGGGTAGGGGCTGGGGAAGTCAGCACTGGTGATCACTCCACTTCTCTGGGTGTAGAGGTTGTCACTGCACTCCACTGAAACACAGCCATGGCTCTCTCAGGGCCCTGCCAGCCATATCCTAGCCCTGACCATGCTCAGGAGTGGGGTCTGCTGGGTGGCCCATGGAACACATGGGTCCATGCAAGAAGAACCTCCCACAGCAACCTCCAAATATGCCTATGGCTCAGAGGATCCTGCTCTGAGAGCTAATCTATATGATGCAGCTTCAGAGACTAAACCATTTCATTTCTCTGGGTGGTACCTTTGCAGGTCCTGTTGTCGGAGTGGAGGATGTAGCCGAACCTGCAGGAGCAGTAGTAGCCTCCAATGTAGTTGTGGCAGTAGTGGTCACATGCCAGCTCCTCATCGCTTTTCTCCAGGCACTCATCCACATCTAGGATGGAGAAAACAAGGAAGGGAGGTCACCTGGAAGCTCCCCGTGCATCACCTCTTGTGGGAATGTTTGCTGCAGCATTGAGAAATTAGTTGTCCCACATGGTGGGACACCTCTGCAAGTCCCATAAGGTCCAAGGGCTGCACGCAAGGACTTTTCTTGCTAGGGTCCCCAAGGCTGTCCTGTGATGTGGTCCTAGCAACTTTTGTATGCTGCCCTAGCAAAATGGTCCTGCAGGGTTAACTGCTGCTTACCCACAGCGGTGTAATGGGCATCAAAGCCAGTGAAGCGTTCCTCATTGGAGAAGTCAGACCTGAATGTGAGCCCCATGTAAGGCCCTGGGGACAGGATCACTTGCTGGCCAGGAGCCTGCTCTGTGTCTGTTGTCTCTCTGCCACAGAAGGTTGCCAGCTCCTGGTCCTCAGCTTCAATCTGTTAGCAGAAAGAATGGGTGAGTGCTTGGCAGAGTTTGGGACTTACCTCCTGGATTCTCCTGAGCACTTGGACAGTGTGGGAGTTTGACATGTCCCTGGGGTGCTCCACAGTGCTGGTCACCTCTGAATTTTCTCTGCATATGGCTGTGATCATGGAGAGCCCATGGTGCTTTCCTAAGGGAGGTCAGGCTGGGCTTGGAGTCATGCTCTGTGCCTGTGAACTCAGGTCTCTGCTTGCTCCTGATCAGCCTGTTCCCTGACAGGGCTCAGCAGTGTCTCCATGGGGCAGGCTGGCCCTTCTGGAGGCCTGTGATGACCCTTGCCTAAGGATGCAGCTCTGTAACCCTGGCTGCCCTGTCCTGCTCAGCACCGTGTTGCCTTGGTCCTAAAAATCAATTGCCGGCCATTCCTGCTGCATCCACCTCACCTCTGCAGCCGAGCTGCAGCCAAGCTGCAGAGGTCAGAGCATGCCAGCCCTGACTCTCGCTGCTCTGGCTCTCTGAGGTGCTGTTACTGCAGTAAAGCAATTAAATGGTTTCTTCAGTATGAACTCAGGGACTCAGGTCTGCCTGCTCCTGCCTGTGGTGACCCTCTGCAGCAGATGCTGAGAGAACAGGTAGCATCTGGGATGTGGGGAGGAGCTGTAAGGAGAGGATGCAGGGCAGGAGCCTGTTTGGGATGTGGGGTGAGGACATAGGCAGGTGTCTTGGAAGAAGGGATGTGAAAATCAGCCCGGGGGCTATGTTGTTCCCAGTCAGATCTGCCGGTATGTGAAATGCTTCCCCCTTGTCTTTTCCCTCAGTCCAAATGTTGATCAGGGTGACAGCGTCTGTGTGAGGGCTGTACTGCTCAGAGAGCACTGGGACACCAGAGAAGCCTCCCTTCCTCCCCCTCCTTTCCTTTTTCCTCGATGTTTTCCCCAGAACTGTTTCTGCACTGACTCCATCTCCTGCAAATCCCACCCCCAGCCCCTGTCTCGACCACAACCTCTCCCAGCTCATTCCCAGCACCCTGCCAGCTTTCCCCCAGGAGATTTGAATATGAATAACCCCTCGGCTGAGGAATGTGATGAACACCACCAGGCCAGCCCAGCACCGCTCATGCCAAACCGCTATTGAGGCCCTGATGAAGCGTGCAGTCCCCCAGCCCACGCCTGGGGAAAACTGTCGCCTGCTCAGGGACCCCTGGGGACCCAGAGGTATTGCAATGCCATCCCTGGCTTGCATGGTCTCAATGAGGCAACATTCTCCTCCGGCTGCACCCCTGCCTTCTGGAGACCCTCAGGATGCACCATCCGGAAAGAGTCTGGGGCTGAACAGGAAATTTCCCAGGGCCGAGCAAGCAGGCGGAAACTCACTCACACCAGGGAAAGCCAACGTGGAAATGGCAACTCAGCATGCCTTGACATTGCCTCCAGATATTTTCCATCCTCTCATGCAAGCTGGAGCTGGCCAGAAAAGAGAGAGACTTTCCGATGATAAATTTTGAGAATTTGGAGGAAAAAGCATGAGCCCAGTGCTGGGACAAAAAACTCAATTGAATTATTATGTTTGCTTTTTTTTTTTTTTTCTGTGTCTGTGTGAAAAAGCATTCAGGATAAAAAAAAAAAAAAAGAAAAAAAGGAAAACAAGTCATTTGGGATCCATCTGGTTTCAATCCCTTTGAAATATACTGTGGTGCTTTAGAATCTCTTTTAAATCTGAAAGAGATTGTTATGAAATGAAATAGTGTTTCAGACTGAAAAATGGGAGCAGCATCACCAAAGGAGAAGGAAAATGACACTTTGGCCCCGACACAGTCTTGGCTGTGTGGCACACAGCCTTTTCAGTAGAAACTGCTTTTTCTAAGGGAAAGTTGTGGGGAAGAGCCAGCTCCTCTGTGCAGGGCTGGTAGCTGTCACCTCTGCAGGGAGACACAAGCCACCATGTGAATTCCCACTCCTCTCCTCCAGCAACAGCCAGTGCAGGACCTGCAGCACAGCATTTCTAAAGTACCAGAAAACCCTCACACTACCCTGTGTCTTGGCCCGAGGATGCTCCTGCCATGGGTCCAGCCCCCAAACCGCCCACAGTATCTCTGGGTAGAGCCCCAGAGTGGCAGGATGAGGCCCGGGAGAGCTGAGTTCTCCTCACCAAAGGTATCCGTGGCCCCTTATCTGTGACGGGTCCCATGCTCCGAGCCACAGGGAGCAGAGACAGCCCTCCAGCAGTAAACTAAACAGAGAGGTCATCATCCCTGGTTAATATTTGCTGCTTCTGCTGAGGACTGTATACTTTTTCGTCGATCATTTACATCCAGTGAGCAGGCTGGTAATTAAATCCTGGTTGTTTGTTTGGAGTTTCTCCCTCTCGGGTCACGATGTCGACGTTTTCACTAGAGAAGATGTGTCCCTAAGGGAAATATCAATCGCCGCGGAGAAATTCCCTATAAAAATACGCTGAAAGAATCTGCCTTTGAAAAGTAAAATACAGCCACACTCTTCTGCCTGAAATTTACCCCTGCCACTGCCTCCCGCTCTCTTCCCTGTTTCTGCTTGCCTCCTCAATCCCTCGTTGAGGTTTCTGCCCTGCTGGATGGAGGCAGATGGGGAGTTTCTTCCTGGCTGTGGCTCTGTGCCCCCCACCATTTTGGCTAAGAAAAGTGGTTACCCAAGCTGCGTGGCCTCCTGCTGCCCCTTATTGATTTTGGCTTTCAGGGCAGGAGGTTGGAGCTGGGGCGCCCCAGCTTGGCAGCAAATAAATGTTGCCCCGGGGCATGGGCTACTGGGGATGCCAGAGTAGTGATTCTCCAGAGATTCCCTCCTGCAGTGGGTGGGTTAAAGAAACGCCAGGAACATCGAGGGGAATTTGACCCAGCAGTATCTGCTGCTTGAGAGGAGCAGGCAGCCAGCAATATGGAAATGCAGCCACCAGCCCCCCCTCCAGCCCTTCAGGAATGCGCTAATTGGATTGATGAAGGCCAAACATACCACTCGTAATATATATAAATGGCTCATTAGGCAGAGAAATCTCAGTGCTGGGCTGAAGGCACTGGGAACATGAGATGAGGAGATGCTCAGAGACAGGGAAGGGCATGAAACAGCCCTTGCCAAGCACCCTTGCAGTTCAAGTGCACACAAGAAAGCAACACCCAGATGAACATGGGTTGTTGGTTTTGTTTTGGTTTTTTTTTTTTTTTGCAAGATGACATGCTGCTGTTGCCTGTTGGAAATGAGGCAGGGATGGGGCATTTCCAGCAGGAGCCTCACTCTAGGTCTCCTGGAGATCCTCTCCCCAAAATGCATGTGATTTGTCCCCAACATAAGTTAAGAATCCTTTCGTGTACAAACATGCAACTGAATTTCCACATGGAAGCAGCAGCTGTGCAGTGGGGGAAAGGGAAGAATGGCTTCTGCTGCTGTGGAGTTAGCTTGGTGTCTGGAGATTGTCCCCTTCCATGGACTGCTGCATCCACATGACCTATTTCTGGACCAGTCCTGTTCCCTGGGAAGGCTGAGGGCGTAAGGAGAGTCTAAATGGGATGCTGGGGTGCTGATGAAACTGATGGCTCAAACCCATGCCTGATCCTTCTCCCTTCCCCGCATGGGGAGTAACTGTGGTCCCCAGTGGTGCAGAAGGTGTCTGGTGCCACCAGACTGCTCTGTGAAGAGCCAGCAGGATGGGAAAAGTGAGCAACAAAACCTTGGGTTCTCCCCTCCTCCAATCTGCCTCTTTGAATTTGAAGTGGTGTTCTTGAGACCACACACCCTCAGCGTATGCATCACACCCTGGCTGAGGATGTCTGAGAGCTCCAAAAGAGGATGCTCTTCTGAACCTCCAGTTCATGCCAAGCCCTGATTTGTGCTTTTCTCTCTCTTTTGAGCAGAGGAAGGTGTAAATGTGTCCCACACACCCTTTAGCCCAGCATGCAAATTTGATCTGCTATACACCATAACCGCTGTGCAAAACCTTGGGGGTGATGTGTCTCTGTCACATTGAGAAACTTTCATAATCCCCCTGCCAAACGCCAGTTCCCAGGGAGGTGGCCCCTGCTGCAGCTCTGCCTCACCAGCTTGGCCCATACCCCTCATGAGTCCCTCACTGGGGACAGCTAAAACAGACTCCTGTGCTCAGTTGGGCCTCTGGACACCCTCAAGTAAATTTATTTGCAGCCATTGGTTTTGCCTGAGATGCCTGGTTGGCTCCTGAGCACCCACATGTGGGGTTAGTAGGAGTCCTGCCTGGGTGAGCAATCAAATGGCACAGATCCTCCCTGGGGACACAGATGTGAGTAGCAGCTGTAGAGAAATGTCTCAAGTGCCATGTGTAGGCAGAAGTCTGAACCTGAAGAGGTATATACAAGGGAGATTTGGGTTGTGCCAAGAGAGATGGGACCCACAGCCCTGCAAAGTGTCACAGAGCCCTCTGCCCTCCTGCCTCTATGTACAGCTGCAAAGACCCACCATAGACAGCCCCTGGACTTGAGAGCAAAGGCAAATCCCTGGGTCATGTGGTGAAACCTGCCAGGTCTCAAGCATGTGTCATCCTGGATCAGGACCCAGTGGCAGGGATTGCGGAAGAAATGTAACCCCATGAGGACTATGAGCCAGCAAGGGCTTGCCATGGGCTCTCTTGAGGAAAATCATCTCTTCTCACTTCAGTCAAGGACCTGATCCTAAGCTAGAGTCTAAGCCTTCAGGGCCTTGACGATATGGACAGGACCATAGGCTAAGATCTCCTTAATAAGCTCAAGGATTTACTTGTGAAGACTTCTCCACTGTGCTTCCTCCATTGGGATTTCATCTCCCATCTCCCTGTCTCTACTGCAGTGCTCCTCAGTGACACTAGTCAAAATCACTTGACCTGATTCCCCAGTCATGATTGTGGCCTTCAAGGTGCCCTTGGCATCAGTGCTGGAAGCTTGTGTGCAGTGCTGGGTGACCCTAGGAAGGAGCTGGGTGAACCACAGTGAGACCTTCCACAAATGAGGAACCCCTAAATCAGCTCCCTGGGGACAGCGATGAGCCTGAGGAGGAAGGAGCACAGCGGAGAGCAGGACCTGAAAGCCCAGTGCAGATGGCTGCTCCCTCCCCATTCCCCTGGACACGGCAGGTAGCTGAGGGTGGTCATCCAAAAGCTGGGGAGAGGCTGTCTCCAATGCAGTGGGACCTGGAGCTCGGCTTCCCAAGGCATCTAGCATTTCCTACCTGCATGGGGCTTCTTTGAGTGGCTATTTTGGGGGTGGCTCTTCCTCACATTCCTCCTGGTTCACTTCCTTACCGAAGTACCACCTCCCCTCTCTGCCATCCCTGTTTGCACAAATGAGCCTCCTGGGCTGTGAGCATTTCTCCAGGAGCCATTTTCTTTTCATATATATATATATATATTTATGCACACACAGAGATATGCATGTGTGTGCATATATATAAATGAACAGCTATTGTTTTAATTAGCCATTGTTTCAGAGATCTGGAAACTGTTCCCTACTGAAGACCACCCCGAAGGCAGAGATCTGTGTGGGTTTATAGCTTGGCTCTCCCTGAACTTTCCACTCAGGGTGACTTGCTGCACTGCTGGAGAGCTCAGGCATGTGGGCAGCCGAGAAGGTAAGGAAAGTGAAGGTCAGGGCATGGTGGCTCTCTGCCTGTTCTAAGCTGAGTTCCCACCTTGCATCGGACCTGCTCAGTCTCCATTTTGACCTTCTTCTTATGGCAGTAAGAATGGTGAAGAACCCTGATGGAGAGCCCAGTCAGAGCCATGGTCAGAACAAACAGAGTGTTCCTTTGTGCACACATAATCATTGGTTTAACCTGTGCAACCCTCTGCCACAGGATGCTTGCAGAGATTAAAGTCACCCATGAGTTCAGAAAGCAATGGTGCCTGGGAATCCATTGAACACAGAGGTACCACTTGTGGCTTTCTGAGCATCTTTGCTGGCAGAGTATTAACAGAGAAGCACTTTCCTGTGCTGCCTCTATAATGATATCCTATAGCCATGCACTGTGAGCCTCTGTCAGAGAGGGGGCTGGTGCTGTTTCTACATGTTGTGTGGATGCTGACAGAGAATGGACACAGGGAGGAAAATAGCCATGGAGTCACTTGCTGGTCTCCCTGCTATCTTTCAAGCTGGTGGTTTAGCAGCATGAAGATTGCCCCCCTACCCAGCAGAGTAGCCTGTGGAGCTCTCATCCATTTTCAACACTTTTCAAATGTATTTCTGTGATGGAGGTTCTGTAAACTGAGTTACAGCCCAGAGCAAATTTATACAGCTGAGATCTAAATCCAGGTGAAAAATACCACCTTCTTATGGAAATCCAGAGGCAGGGAGAGATCTGGTGCCAAGTTGGCACCATGGCCAAATAACAGGAGCCTTATGAAAAAGGAAAACTGAGCAGAGGGTGAAGGGCAGGAGGAGGGGTAAAGCATAGAATGGGGAAAGTTTCCAAGTAATTCACTCCTTGAGCTTGTTGGGTTTTTAAAGCAGTATATCTCTATATATGTTCCTGGCCCTTGTGCTTGGAGAAGATCCAGGAGAAGCAGAAAGAACTAATCAAACCTCAGTGAGAGCTGTTAGTTGCAGAATGAGTGCCAGCACAAAGGGGAAATTAAAGCAGTGAACAACAGAGGGAAAAAAATACAAACGTTTGCTTTGTTTTCTTAGGGCAAGAATAAAATAATAATTTCAAATAGCTGGCAACTGAGTTCTGCAGTTCCAGACCTGTGTGCAAACTCCACCTGCCTCTGTGTGGAGGGGCAGGGTGGGTCTTGTGCTGGGCAATGAGGTATGGCTTGTTCAGCCAGGCAAACCTAGAACGCACCTGCTTGCTACTGCTGGGCTCCTAGGAAGCACCAAACCAGACCAAGTTCAAAGATATGGAGAACACAGCTTGTCCTGCATGTGAAGGAGAGCCTTGCTTGGAGACATCTGTGATGCAAGAGGCAAGACACTCTGTGGTACTGCAGGGTGTGGCCTACCACCATTTTTGGTGGGTTAATGCCCAGCAATGAAGCAGACTGAAATATTTTGTGGGTTTGGCCATGGAGCTTCCTGGGAATCTCCACAGCTTGTTTGTGCTTCAGGTATTTGCCAGCAGTAGCCCCAGAATTTGCATCTCAGCTGTGAAACGGGTTTGCATTGAACCCAAAGGAGCCTTTGGGTCTGTGGCCTGCAGCTTGTGGGAGGCTCTGCTTGGAGATCTCAGCCTGCAGCCTTGAGCTCAGGCCTAGCCTTTCCTTTTTTTGCTTCCCTGGGGTCTGGACTGGGTGTCCCAAAAAGCCTGCAAAGCCATGGTCAGGGATCCACGCTGTCTGCAAGGTGCACTTGTGGCCATGCCCTGGCTTGTGTCTAACTCAGAGGCTCTCCTTGCATCAGAGTGGCACAGAGTGGGAGTTTAGCCACAGCAGTTTCATCAGCCCACAGATGTGTAAATCCTGTTGGGTCCATTGAGAATTAGGTGCCAAATTACCTCCAGAAATATGATCCTCTGTGGGTAAGTTCTGAATCTGGTGTCCCACTCACTGTCAGTCCAATGGATGCTGTCAGCTTACCTGCGCTCTCCCTGTTGTCCACTGGACTGACAATCCATGTGCCCAATAAATGAAGAATGGCTTGTCCCCAGCATTTCCAGCACCATCCTCTCTCAGCTGGCCAAACAGGTCTGCCATCTACCCCACCACCTGCCCCATGATGTCACAGCTCACCTTCACATAGTCGTATTCACAGAGGTAGGATGACTCCAAGTCAAAATGCATGAAATACAGCTTAATTTTAAATCCATCAGGCACAGAGATGTTCCATGTCACTTCTGAGTCGCTGGGATAGGAGTCAGGGAAGTTGGGAGACTGAATCTCTCCGAACATGTCTGTCAGCTCAACAGCATCTGCTGCACAGAGCAGCAAGGCACAGAAGGACCAGGTCAAGGGGTACCTGGAAAACACACGGGAGGAAATGAAATGAAACTATGGCGATGCCACAACCTGTTGAGGACTCAGACTCTTTTTCCAAGTGTGTCATGTAAGGTCACACATTGTGAAATGGCTGGGAGAGGAGATGCAACGGACTGTCACCATGAGTACTCCCCCTGCCAAGTCCCAGAGAGATGGAGGTGAGGGTGGGAGTTGTCTGTGGCTCTCAGGAGGTGAAAGCCCCTTTGAAATATGGGCGATGCAGGCTCCATGTGTGATGCAAAACCATCTTCACAGCTCCCAGCCAGCTCCAGGAACTATCAGGAGCTTGGCACTTCTCATTCTTCTGGTAGCAACAGCTGCTGGCAACACATCCTTTATCTAATGGGGGGTCTGGTGGGCAAATCTCCATTTAATGGCAGAATAACCATATGGATGCTTAATAAAATAAAGACGCTTTCTAAACTGGTTTAATGAAAGCATCATGACAATAACTGGGAAGTATCATTATTATTAACACTGCTTAGCCTCATCCTGCCAAATTGGGATTGTTGCCTCTCAATACATGGCACATGTCATTGCAGCTGGGCAAAGATGGAGAGCAGGCCCAGAAGTATAACCCAGCATGTTTCTCTTCTCTTCTCTTCTCTTCTCTTCTCTTCTCTTCTCTTCTCTTCTCTTCTCTTCTCTTCTCTTCTCTTCTCTTCTCTTCTCTTCTCTTCTCTTCTCTTCTCTTCTCTTCTCTTCTCTTCTCTTCTCTTCTCTTCTCTTCTCTTCTCTTCTCTTCTCTTCTCTTCTCTTCTCTTCTCTTCTCTTCTCTTCTCTTCTCTTCTCTTCTCTTCTCTTCTCTTCTCTTCTCTTCTCTTCTCTTCTCTTCTCTTCTCTTCTCTTCTCTTCTCTTCTCTTCTCTTCTCTTCTCTTCTCATTTCCCCCCCTTTCCTTTATTTCCCTTTGTCTTTATTTTCATTTTCTTTTCCTCTCCAATCTTAGGGTATCACTTGCCCCACATGGAGAAGCACACAAAGGTTGAGATCTTAAGTCATCAGTCAGCTTTTAAAAAAAATCTCAGCCCATAGAGTTTGCCCAAACTTGTTACCAGCTTGTTTGTCCCAGAGGAGGGCAGGGAGTACAGGTAAATCAGTGGCAGCCCATCTGACCTCACACCAGCCTCAGGTTCCATTTGAGCATGAAAGTGAGCACAAACTGAGTATTTCTGTGTACAAGGGAGAACACTGCCTGTGCTGGAGGTGCAAACGGAAAATCCTGTGCCATTGCGGGGGACCCAGAAAGAGGAGCAGACCTCAAGCTCTTTACACTCAGTGGAGTGCACAAAGCAAAGGAAACATGCAGGAAACTAGAGCCATTAGAGACAAAAAATTTCCATTTTCTCAATCAGGCACTAAGGCCTGGCAAAGGCTTGTAGGTGTGTATTTCAGGCATTGGAACTACTCACATGTACACAAACACCTGGTTTCAAAATTAGGGCTTGATTTAGGTATGTTGGTGAGGAAATTGAAGCTATATGAGAAGATCATTTTTAACCTGTTGGTGTTCTCTCAAATCCAGGGTGATAGATTGCTGGGGTTCGTTTGTGTAGTGCCATCACTTTTCCCAGCTCTTCATTACAAAGCCAAGTTAATAGGAGCTGAGAAATTTGGATTGATTTTTCTTTCAAGCAGAGTGAGGTTGAACATGCCTTTTTCTGACAGCTTGTCTGAAACCACAAAAATGTGTGAAGGGAAAATCTGTTTCTCCTCTGGTCAGAGTACATGTACAGGGCTGGATGCTCAGTTGGTGTAAATGGGCATCACCTCCTTGAGCTGAACAGGCCATTTGCCAATGCAACTCCCTGATTTCCTTTTAAACACGGGAAGAAAACAACATCAAAACTTTTTTCCCTGCCAGGAATGTCTTGGCCTCATGTAAAAGTGATAAACTACCATGGTGTGCATAGAAACCTGAAGCCCATGCAGCATGTCCAGCCTCTCTCGCACCTTTCGCCCATGCACCACGGCAGAGCATACGCCCAGGCTGCATGCCCATCACCCAGGGCTCCTAGTGGCTCTGCCGGGGGATTCCAGCACGCGAACCGGGATGCCTGCACACAAGCCGGACTGCAGCACAAAGCCGAGGCATGGGTAACGCCTCGTTTGCTCGCGGATGGGGAAACCGGAGCGACGGCCATCAGAGGGAAACCTTCTCCAACCAGATGGTCCCCTACCCGGCTGTGCCCCCAGAACATTACGTGCGAGACCCCGGGGTCAGCCCGTAGCGGAGGTACTCACCTCATGTTGCTTCTGGGAGGCTTTGACACAGAGAGTCGCTGGTTGGTTTGCGGGGGACGGCTTTGCCTCCTTCCAAACCCTCCGCTGTCCGCCTTATCTCTGTCCGGAGCTTTGTGAGCGTGTGTGTGCCTATGTGTGTGTGCGTCTGGAGTTGTCTGGCATTTTCCATGCAGGTCACGCCTTCCCCTGCCTGCAACCGTTCCCCACATCCCCACAGGCACGCATGCAGACCTGCCCGCATTGGAACCGTCCTCCCCGCTGCCGCCTGCCGCCGCTCCCGCCTCTCCCGCCGCTCCAGCAAGCGCCGTGGCATTCAGGGAAGTTTTTGTCTTCCCTAATCTCCAGAGTTTTTTGTGTATGCCCATGCACACTGTGTTTTCTCTTGCTTTTTCCCTCCTTCCCCCCCTCCCCACCTAGCCTGCTTTGCCAGATGGCTAAAATTTGCTTCTCAATAGGGTCGGAGGCTCCGGCAAAAACAGAAGGCAAGAAAGGGTGAAAAAATGCAAAACAAACCAAAACCAACAAAATCCCCCAAACCTGTGCAGGGATAAAGAGCTTTAGCAGTGGTGCTGCAGCTGGGAGCCGTGTTTGGGACTTGGTTGCAGCTCAGTGCCAGGCAGCTTCTGGGATGAGAATCTGGTTTCCAAGAAACTTTCCAGTTGTGACAGTTCAAAGAAAATCAAGACTTCATTTGCAGCGTCCTGCAGAACTCAGGAGCTGCGGGGTTCATCATTTTGTCCCAGGGCAAAAAAGTAGCTTTATATGTGGACTCTGCTCAGGAGGGGGAACTTTGAGTACTAAAGTTACAGGTTTTGATCCTGACTCCCTCCTGTTGAGGAAACAGATAAAAACATGAACACTTCTCAACTAAGCCACAGAAGATTCCTTCCCCCTTCCTGTGCCAGGCACGAACCAACCCCAACCCCTCTTGTCTGCATAGCTAAGTGGGAAGAAGATCTATTTGGACTGCAAACAAGGAAGAAGATCAATTTGGGCTGCCCATAGGAAGTCAAAGGATGCAAGCGAGTCCCTTGTCCAAAAATGACAGCCTTAGAGACACACGAAGAACAAAACTTTAATAGCTGTTTACCAGCTTCAGCTTGAGCTCATTAATGTAAACCCTGCAGACATCCCCTGGCAGGCACAGATACATGTGTGGCGTGTTAAAAGGAGCACACAAACAAGAGCGGGGAAGAGGCAGGGAGACAGGGATGTGCTGGCAGCACTCCTGGAGCAGCAGCTCCCAGCCCTCCCCGGACTCCCCAGCTCGCTGATGTCAGGCTGCGGCACTGCCGTTAAAGGGGCGATGTTAACTCAGCCTCTGCATCTCCAGTCATCCCGAAGAAGCTGGGAGGGGAGGGGATAGATGGAAGAAAATAGGGTTTGCCTCCTCTCCAATTTCTTGTCTTTTGGCTCTGGGCAGTGATGGTTCCTTGGCTTCCAGTGCAGAAGCCACTTCTCTTGCTCCTGTGGGTCTCTGCTTCTGCACTGGGGAATAAATGGTACCTAGGAGACTTCATCAAGTAAAACAGAAAAAATATGAGTGGAAAAGCACTAGGAAAACAGCAGAAACACTCTAGGCAAAGGGAAGATCTCAGTGTGCCATTATTGTAGCTCCATTTGTGAAGTTTTAACAGCTCATCACTGTACAGACACAAGCTCTCACTCATGCTAACACACCCAGGCAAGCTGATCAAACTAATTAATATGTAAGCAATGTGTCAAAAGCAAGGCTTTATTTTCGCAGACAAGTGTGGTCTTGTTTGAGCCTGGAATACATTGTGATCTATTTTTTCCCCTGCCTGTTCTGCAGGGTGGGTCCTTCATACACTTATTTTCCCATCACATCTTTCTATAGCTTTTTTTGGAACAGCTCTTCTAAGTCAGGGGCACCTTTAATTCTGAAATGACATTTTCTTTGCCTGCTGATGCCTCTTTCAAGCCAGACCATCAAGGGTCAAAGTCTCAGTTTACACTGTGAGGCTGGACTGGACTCTTGTAAAGCAGCAGCACAAGCTCAATGTGATTGGGACCATATTGCTATGTGTAATATGGTTTTAAAGCATCCACACTGACCCTGTAGGCTCCTGCCCTTGTGGAGAGGAGGCAGGAGAGGATGCCCGCAAGGTATCACTGTAAATCCCATCAGCAACTCCCTGAGCTTATTCCCCTACCAGACTGCCTGTCCTGGGGAGTTTTCTTGTCCTGGTGGTTGCCCTTATCCACAGCCTCCAAAACACCTTGGTGAGCAGAATTGTAACTCCCTGCATGCTTACTCTGACCAGCTCAGGGATCAGGGTTTTTCTGGCCCAATCTAACCTGAGAAATTGTGGGCTCCTACAGAAGGTTTAGAGGCAGTAGCTGGATGGTCACTACTCCATTTCTGCTGTCCCCAAGTGCCTAAAGCTATCTACAGCTTCACGCATCCCCATTTCCTCCTGCTTCAAATCCCTGCCCAACCTCTTCAGTCCTCTGCCAAGTGCACAGTTCTCCACGCCTAATTACCTGGTCTGGGTAATTGCTCTGCTTTCTTCAGTTACAGCAGATCAGCCCCGATGGACTCTGCACCTCACTCCTGCTGTGAATCTAAGGCTGCTGGGCAGGGGTCTACCCACTAAGCCATGGTGTCACGCAGCAGACACGTGGACTCGTTAGGCCAAGTTGTCTTCAGCCTCTGTAGCACTATAAACCCAGTGCTGAAGAGTTGGCTGCTGAGCAGACAGAAAAGGGCCTACAAATGGAAGGTGGTGGAGAATCTGTTTCAGCTCCAACACCTTCTCCAGCGTCATTCCCACCTGTCCAAGAGGAGGGTCTGCTGTGGCCAGATCTGGCAGTGTGAAGTGCTCACCAAGGGTAAAGGAAAAAAAAAAGGGTCACTGAGAGGAGGACCTGGTATTGGCCAGGCAGAACGCTGGGCAAGGATGGCTTTGTCTCACTTGTGTTGTTACTTGCCCTTTGCCTCAAACATCCAGCTCACAGAGCTGTATCAGTCATGCCAGAGGTGTTGAGTCTCGTCCCCACCTTGCTGGAAGACTGTGAAAATGTTATCTAAGGCCTCACCATACAGTAACAGGAGTGGGCGTGATGAATCTTTATTGAGGAGTGTTTTCTTCCCCAGGTGCAGATGGGACAGTGCAGTTAGATTGTGACAAACCAGCAGAGACAGACCTGGACCTACTTTCTCACCAGTGTCTCCCATACTTAATAAGGTCATCCCTGGAGTTCTGTGTGTCCACAATGCTCGCCAAGCACTGAGCTCAGCAGTGTTAGTGATGGTGTCAAAGTAATCTCCTGGAAATAATATCCTTACAACTGATGGAGTTAGACAGGGATAGAATAGTAGTGAGGGATGAACGAGGACCTGCAGTAATAAGAGTATGGGGTGAATCCACAGCGAGTACTGGACACCAGTGTCCTGCAAGAGCTTGTGCCCCTGCTGCCCACTGGATTGGTCCGACACAGTCCATGCTACAGCCTCTCAATCCCAGGTACTGCATACACTGAGACACATCTGCTGCTTTCTCCTTGACATGATGTATGTGACAAGAACAAAAGTTCTGGCAGATCCAGCTCCTTGAAAGAGCTGTGCCGTCTCTTCTGTCCTCCTTCCCCTGGGTGCTGGAGGAGACTCCATCCTCTGGAAGATGTGAGCAGTGCTCACACCTCTCCTCCATCCTCCAGAAGACGAAAGCTTTGCTCCTGGCATCTCTTCTCCGGCTTAAATGGCTTCCTGGAGCCCCCTCGTGGCTCTTACCGCTCACGAGTTCTCACCAAAGCCATGCTTGCCCCCCTTCCCCGCCCTGCTCCAGCGTTCTGCCGAAGATTCTCTTCGCAACCCTTGCGCTAGGGTGGCAACAAACCCCACCCTGTGTATTTCACTGGGGGACAGGACACAGAGGTGACAACCGAGACAATCAGGGTTCTGAACAGGGCCCATAGTCCCATTGTAAAGCCATCTCCCTGCCTTGTGAGCTACGGATAAGACAACTCCTTTGGAGGCTTTGTCGTCATTGCCCTCTGGAGTCTGCCGCACGGTCCCAAGCGAAGGTGTCCCGGACATGAAAGCATGAAGAGGAAAGATGTACGGCGTGGAGCGGGGATAGATGACATTGAGGAAAAGAAGGCACACGGAGAGGGGGAAGCGAGGATACACAGAGGCTGGGCGAGGAGGCGAAGGGTGGCTCTGTGGAGAAGAGGGAACTGACGCCTAGAGGCAGCCCTCACGGGTGGGCAGAGAAAGGCTCCCTGCCCGAGAGGTGGTGCGGACGTGCGTATATCCCAGGGGACACGCACGCCACTAGATGGCACTTGAATCTCTGCTTGGGGAGGCCGGTGGGGACAGTGCCGGGAGCACGATGCTGCGCGGGGGATCCCGGGGCAGCTCGGGGAGCGCCGTGTTCCAGCACAGAGCTGACTTGCAGAGGTAGCACACGGCATCGACTAGAAAAATAATTTAGTGCACTGTCAGCACAGCCCAGTGGCTGCTTGCAATAAATCGATGCTTTGCTTGGCTGCAAGAAAAAAATCAGATCCATAACACTGTGGATGGAAATATTGAGCCCTCTTTTTCTCCTTGTCAGCCCCATCCTCTGCCCCTACATGCACACCATGAGACACAGGTCATGAGATGCACCCTGACTATCAGAGCAGGCTCACAACTGATATGAGATGGTTGGGATTGTTTCACCAGCCTCACATTCCCTCCTCTGGTGAGACTGGGGAATGCCTGAGGGAGCCCAAAAGGGTTTACAGGGAAAAAAAAAAAAAAGCATATAGTACTGAAAAAGAACCAGAGAAATCAGGATGTTATGACATGTATTGGCCCAGTCAAATATATCTTCTCCTACTGCTGGATCCCAGACACTGCATCACACCTGACAGCTCACAGAGCTGTGACTTTGTGCTGGAATGTAACCATGTTGGCTCTGACTTGGGTTTATCACCCGCCCCCCTCCCCCAAATGCTTTTGAGTGGATGAGATTTGAGGTGCTGAAGCATCATTCACTGTGATGGGATACAGGCATGGATGTGCCCAGGCTGCCTTTGCAAGTCAGGCACAAGACTGGTGACGGAATTAGGCAGCCCAGCATCCCTTGCACACCTTGCAGAGAAAAAAGACTTCTGAAATTTTTTTGGTTAGGGTTAGAGTTAGGGTTAAAGGTTAGGAGTTAGGGTTAGGATCTGGGTCAGGGTTAGAATTAGGGTTAGGGATTAGTTTTAGGGTCAGAGTTAAAGATAGATTTAGGGATTAGAGTCACAAGGTTGGGTTTAGTATTATGCCATTAGAGTTAGGGTTAGGATTAGCAGTATAGTTAGGGTTAGATTTAGGCCGTTAGATTTAGGGTTAGGCTATTAATGTTAGTGTTAGATTTAGGTGGGGGATAGCTTTAGTGTTAGAATTAATGTTAGGGTTAGGGCATTAGGGTTAGTGTTAGAGGTATTATTAGGGTGAGGTTTGGGTGTCAGAGTTAGGACTAGAGTCAGCATTAATTTTAGGTTTAGGGCTATGGTTAGTGTTCTTGGGGCAGGACCAGCCTCTGAATCTTACAGTCCTGCCTGGTGTTCCACATCCTCCCTAGTCCAGGGGAGCTTTTGGCATGGGAAGGGCTCTGTTTTCCATCCACAAACATCCAGACCCAGCACCACTGGTTCGATCAAACCTTTTCTCAGTTGCAACTGAGTCACTGGGGAGCTCTAGACCCTATAAGGGTCCCACTGTGGCAAATCCTTCTGTATGCAAACCAAAGTTCACTAAAACAGCAGTGCACATCTTTAATGCTCTCAGGCAAGCCCAAATCACTGAGATTTCCCCCCGACTGAGCAGCTGTGAAATTGCAGCAGGGGCCGAGCGCGGCGTGACCGAAGCGATTACGCCGGTGGCAGGGCATGATAGCAAATCCGCCAGCTTGGAGGGGACTGCACGCTGTGCCGCGCTCCTAGCACAGATAACGTGAGACAGCTGAACTCAATCAACAGTTTGTTTGCAGGATCTGCCTTCCCTGGGCAAAATAAAACAGAAATAAGACCCAGAAAAATATCATAACATTGTTTCCTTCTCTCTCTCTCTTTTTTTCCCCCCATTTCCTAAAGCTTGGTCTGGCTGAAGCTGGTGGGACCATGATGTGTAGTGTGGCTGGCCCTGACAGCACCAGCCTCTGCTCGCATGCCCAGGGTTCACTGTGATTCCTTATAGCTTGCAGCTCCCTGTGTTTGGGTCTGCAGCCCCTGTTCTGGGTGAGTAGCTCTGCCGTGAGTTCTTGTCTTGGGAAGCCTTGGGAATCCAAGTCTTCCTTTTACTGGAGAAGATGGATGTCCACCTTCTCTTAGGATCAGTTGATGTTCCAAGCCCCCACAAAAGGGCAAGCCATCTTTACTGAGCTTCTGCCATCATTTCTAGAGGTGGTGGTGATGAGGCTGTGATAGACGTTGAAGCCTGCAGGTCTTTGCTAGCTCAGTGATGAACAATCCCATTCCTGCTGCTGATGAGTTGGAACCATCTGCTTGCTGGGGTCTAGGTTATGGTGGCAACAGGAAAGGTGGTGCCAAGGAGCAATTTCCCATGATCAGTGGCTCCCAGTGTTGCCATTTTATCCTTGGTGGAGCTGGGGCAGGCAGGCAATTTGCTGTGTGTCACTGAAGCTGGGGACAGGAACAGAATGCCATCCAGAGGGATGCCATCTAGAGGGACCTGGACAGGCTGGAGAGGTGGGCTGAGGAGAATATCATGAGGTTCAATAAGGCAAAGTAGATGCCAGCTGATTTGCTGTAGAGCTGCTAAGGCTGGAAGCTAATAGAGATGGGGCGCTTGGGGGGGTGGGAAGGGCATGTCAAAAAGAAGGTGTCTCAGCTGAGTTCTTCAATCATTGATGCCAGTGCACAACCTGTTACTGTTGAAGAGACCCCCAGGTCTCCACAGGCATGGCTGGATGTGTACCTTGCCTAAGAAAGCTGTACCTCACACCCAGTGTGGCATCCACACTGGGGCCTGATTTTCCCTACCTCAGTTTCTCTCAGCGTCACTTTCTCATGGTGAGGATGACTGCCGAGGCATGTGAGATGCTTTGGTGTTGGAAAGGCCAAGCCATTAGTCATAATAGCAGTACCAATGCTGAAGTCATTGCTCTTCTCACTGATAAGTATGCCTCACAGAGCTGCTGCCTTTAATGAGGTCAGCTGAAGGGCCAGCTGTTCCGGCCCTCCAGCACGCCCATCCAAGGAAGGGCTGGACGTTTAACTCTTCCACTGACCATCCCTTGGAGCAGCAATGTGAAAACTGGAAACTTGTGGCAAGCCACAGACAGGGGAGTAGGAATAGGCTCGATGCAGGAGACACAGAGGGAGAGGACTGCAAGCAGTTTGCCTGCCTCTGTGCAGTACTCCAAACCAGCCCAGCAGCAGTCATTCTTCATGTGGACTGCGTGAGTCTGGCTGTGGAGCATTATCGACTGACACCAGCTCTGCTCTCATTAACAACCTGTTAATCATCTGCCACCTGTCGTTAGGAGGAGTGCAGAGATCCTACAGGCGACGTGTAACACGTTCTGTAGGCTGGAGGGGGAGCACAACTTGTAGATCCTATAGCTGAAGGATTGCTGGGTGGATTTTAACAATCCACCCGCGTTTATGAGACCCAGCAATGGGTCATTAGTTATCTTCAAAACCTGCTATGGCTTGTCTTTTTATGCACAACCAGTGTCATTCCAGTCATGTCTTGGTTCTTACTCATGCCCCAATCATGCCCTCCAAGACAGAAAAATCTCAGCTGATGATGAGCCATAGATTTGGAAGAAGCAGAAGATTGGTATTCCTGCGGGCAGCAGTGGGCAGAGAGGGATGGTGCCCTGGGCTGTATTTGTGGAGAGCAATTTCTGCATTATTCATTCATGAATGAGATCCTTGGGGGTGTATTTGAGCATGAAAATTGATGCTGATATTTCTAGCATCACAAAATGATTTGCACACAGGTGATTTCACTCTCTGTCAGGATGTGGCCACTTCTGGGGCAGAGTACAGGTACTGAGAGCACATGCCTAGTGCAGAAACAAAGTGAGCACATGATGGTGCAGTCTGAAACACCATCTGGCATCTGACCCAAACACTCTTGCACCCTTGCAAGAAGAAATTTAAACATCAGGTTTACACCTCAGACAGAGCCTCAGGGCATGACTCAGGACTGTGCTTCTGTTACAGAGCTGGGTGCTGAGGCTGGCTGGAAATCAGGAGTTAATGCTGCTCATTCATCTGACTCAGGTGCACTGAATTTGTCTTGGGACGAGTTGCAAAAATAGGTACAGAGCAGCCATGGCTTGTGTTGTTCTGCTGAGCCTTGGGAGGGCTTTCTTTTTCCATGATCCCTTTGCTCTTTCTTCCTCCTCTGTTGTTCTATCAGGATCAGGGCATGCAGGTGAATGAGTAGCTGCTTGTCTGGGTGAAGTGTGAGGTGCCTGGTGGTGTGGGTGGGGGCACCTGGGACCTCCTGAAGGAGAAAGATGGTCTTGACATGAAGGATTTTCTTGCAAACTACCTATGTCCATTTTCTCCTTCATAGTGCATGCAGGGGCTGAGCTGGGACATACAGATCTTTGCTCATGCACCAGGCACACACTGCCCATGGGCCACACGTGTGGCTGTGCTGGGCAGTAGGAAGCAGTAGGTGCTGACCCCAAGGTACTGATTTGCAAGTGTGATCCTTGAATTTGCAGTAGGCAGGGAGAAGGCTGGGCTGGGTGTGACATCATGGGAGCAGTCAGCTCTGTGGTAGCGCTGTGCCAGGCTTTGCCTTGGGTGGTGGAGCACTGGAACAGGCTGTCAGGTTGGTCTCCCTCTCTGGAGTCATTCAAAACCTGCCTGGATGCCATCTCGTGCAACCTATTCTAGATGAATCTGCTCTGGCAGGGGGCTTGGACTAGATGATCTCTGGAGGTCCCTTCCAACCCCTATCATTATGTGATTCTAGCTGTGTAATTTCATTTATGAACTCCTGAAGTCTCAGCTGGGATAGAGTTCTGCCTTTCATTTGCTGTTTCTTCTTACATGAATATTGACATAATGCTTATCTTTCTTTAATATTCATGATGATAAAGGACTTGGAGCCATTCTCTTTCAATTACACCCTTCTCCAGGAAACAGTCTAGTGCCATTAGAGACCTCCCAGTTCATGAAAGAAAAACAAGCCAACTTTTTGTCTCAGCTTCCAGAAGTGCCAAGTAGGGTTCCCATGGGCATCCCCTTTCCCTCTGTTGTGATGGCATGGGAACAGTGCCTTGTGTATTCCTGTGGGCTGTGCTACTACCTGCTGTGTTAATAGGAATCATAGAGTCACAGAATTGTTAGGGTTGGAAGGGACCACAAGGATCATCTAGTTCCACCCCCCCCTGCCATGGGCAGGGACACCTCACACTAGATCAGGTTGCCCAGAGCCACACCCAGCCTGGCCTTAAAAACCTCCAGGGAATGGGCCCCAACCACCTCCCTGGGCAACCTGTTCCAGTGTCTCACCACCTTCATGGTGAAGAACTTCTTCCTGACATCCAATCTGAATCTACCCATTTCTATTTATTTTTCATTCCCCCTTGAATGTCCCTACCTCACACCCTGAAAAATCCCTCCCCAGCTTTCTTGTAGTCCCCTTAAGATACTGGAAGCCACAAGAAAGTCTCCTCAGAGCCTTCTCTTCTCCAGGCTGAATAGTCCCAAGTCCACAAAACTTGGTGACCATCTGCAGCCCTCTGATGTGGCCTGGTGGTATGAGAAGAGTGGCTGGAAAGCTGCCTGGCAAAAAAGGATCTGGGGATGTCAGTCAAAAGCCAGCTGGATTGTATCAGAAATAGTGTGTCCAGAAGGACTAGGGCAGTGATGGTCCCCTGGACTCTGCACTAGTGAGGTCACATCTTGAATATGAGGTTCAGTTTTGGTCCCTTCACTACAAGAAGGACCTTAAGGTGTTGGAGCACTGTCAAAGAAGGGTAACAAAGGTGGTGAAGGGTCTAGAGCACAAGTCTTAGGAGGAGCGGCTGAGGGGCCTGGGGTTGTTTAGTCTGGAGGAAAGGAAGCTCAGGGGGAGACCTTTTTGCTCTCTACAACTCCCTGAAAGGAGGCTGTAGTGAGGTGAGGGTCAGTTTGTTCTCCCAGGTAACAAGCAATAGGACTAGAGGAAATAGCCTCAAGTTGTGCCAGAGGAGGTTTAGACCGGACATTAGAAAAATAATCTTCACAGAAAAGTTTATCAAGCACTTGCACAGGGTGCTCAGGGAAGTGGTGGAGTCACCATCCCTGGAGGTGTTAAAAAGATATGTAGGTGTGGTGCTTAGTGACATGTTTGACTTGGCTGTGTTGGGCTAATGGTTGGACCTGGTCATCTTTAACGTCTTTTCCAACCTAAAAGATTTTCTGATTCTGTGAAATGCACAGGTCCAGCAGATGGGGATAGATGGCTTGGATAGGAAGAAAAAAAAATAGTTTGGGTTCCCAGGTGAGGGTCTGTGGGATGGGATTTCTATTTCTGCCCTTGGAACAGCCTCCCCATGTAAACAAATCACTGTCTCTCTGTGCCTCAGTTTCCTCAGCAACGATGAGGAATTGGACCTCTTGTGCTCCCTGCCCTCCTGTTTGACTGGATGCAGTCACAGAATCACAGAATTAACCAGACCTTCAAGATCATCAAGTCCAACCTATCACCCAACACCATCTAATCAACTAAACCTGGCACTAAGTTCCTCATCCAGTCTTATTTTAAACACTTCTTCCTGCCCTTATGCAGCATAGAAAGTCTGTCTGTTCTCCTGCATCACTAATTAGCCATTTAAATCCAATCTGGCAAAATGATTAGGGTATGATGCTTTGATGGTGAGACAATGACCACTTCTCCTTTTTAACGCTCAGGCAGTGTTGTTTCTCCCTTCCCTAACATTATCCACAAGCAAATTGTTATATTGAGCTGTGCAAATTGCCCAGGAGCTTCTGCTGGGAGCCTGAACCTTCACAGACACACAAAACCAATCTGTCTGAGCATGTCTGATCAAACTCAGTCTGGTGAGGAGATGAGATGTCCCCTATCAACACCTTTTTTGGCAGCTGGGGCAGTGGTGGCTTTTGCTCTTTCTGTGGTAGGTGACAGGAGGCAGCAAACCTGGGGACTTCCCATGGATCACAATGACTCTCCTGCTGCTACAGAGTTGGGTTTTCCCAAGTCTTTGAAAATGGGACCCCTTAAGAGTTAAGATGTCAGCACCCTGCACAGAGACATCTCAAGTTTACAAACTCTGGAGACTCCTGTGTCAAACAACTTTCTGTTCTTGAGCTGCCTTTTGATGAGCATTGTTGGTCACATAGTGCTGAAAGAAAGCTAAGTGCTACGTTGTCACATTCAGTGGTTCGTTTTCAGCAGAGATGTTCTTTGGCTGAGACAACACTGCTCAGTGAGATGCTCTTTTAATGTCTCTGTTCTGCTCTGGGTAGGCAGGGCTGAGCAGTGCAACAGGCTGAGCATTTTCATCCTGTAAAATACACATCATTCTATTTTACATAGGGGATCATCATTGCAGAAATGAGTCCTTTTTTCATTCCTTCTCCTGCTGTAATTACTAAGTAATTTCTATCCACCCGCTGATGCCTGCACCAATGTCTGTGCATGATAAAATGAGTGAAAATTTAAACTGCCCTGGGTGATGGGACATAGACCTTGGTGAAAAATTTAAATGTCTCCTATCCAGAGGAGGCTGGCCCATAAATAAAGAATGAAGTCTCTGCTGCGGGAGGGGGAGAGCTAGTGCAGTTCCAGACTTAACACCTTCCTGCCCACCTCCAGCTGTGCCTAGGGCTGTGGTTCTAGGGCATCTGGGAGCAGTTAGGAGCCCCAGGGTGGAGATCCAGGACTAGGAGCCTTGGCTTGTTCACTGTGTGGCAGAGGGAATCGTTGAAGTTATGCACAAATTGAAAGCAACCATCCTGGTCCTAAGTGGGCATGTTGATGCATTTAGCCTAAGAGCTGAACCCACTGGTACCACCTGTGGAGCAGAGAGGCTTAGCCAGAGCAGAAGCAATAGGCCAGCTTTCTGAACTGGGAAATGAGGGTTACAAGTAATTAATCTCTTTGAAACATGAAGGAGATGCTGGGGGGAGAGAATATAACAGGCTATGACCCCTAGCATGAATAAACCACTATCCCTTAGAAGGTCAGGGATTTTTAGTTTTGCAAGTGGAGCACAGAAGCACAGCTATGGTGCTAGGGGACTTGGCTTAGCACCAGACTTGGTAGAACTAATTCAATAATGGCTGGACTTAGCGTTAAAGGGTCTGTTCCAATTGAAACAATTCTATGATTCTGTAACTATTTCTATTCCCTTATATCTTTGGAAATATTTTACAGTCATATTTTATGGGCAGATCAGCCCAGAGAGTCACAGGTGAAATGACAGCTTGAAAAATCTCTCCCAGTAGTAAGTTACTATTTCTGTCTGTTACTGACTGTGCTGCTGAGTTCACTGTGGAGCACAGGGGTTAGAGACCTATGGCATCATCAGCTCTGACTCACTTTAGCCACATGTACATCACAGATTTTGGGGATCCCTCCTTCATTTTCTGCTGGTGGCAAGGGCTCATCCTGCATGCAAATATGAGGCTCAGCCTCCCCCTGGACCTTTGCCCTCAGTCTGAACTGCTTTAAGTAGTTGCATGGAGGAAGAAATTGTGTGGGACGAACCACTGTTTTGGGATGAGGCAGTGCCACTTCTTGCTTCCCAGGTGGTAATTTTCTCCGGATGTGAAAGCTCTCATTTCCCAGTTTTATGTCCCCAGAATGAAATGAGGAGCTTGGCTCCTCATCTCTCACTCCAGCCTCAGGCACTTTGAGCCAATTGTACCATTTCAGCCAAAGCTGTCATGAAGCAGAGCCTCAAATATGCTAAATTCCTCTTCACTTAGATGAAAGGGGAGGAGAAAGACCCGCACTGGTGTCTCTAAATGAACTTGCCAGATTAAACATATGAGAATCTACTCGGCAAAGCTCTTGAACCACCTTTGTGGGTTCTGCTGCCTGTAGGAGAATAGAAGTAAATGAGGGATGCAGATGCAGGCAGGTCAGAAGCTGCACTTAGATAGCTCTGTGGCACCTTCTTGGGGGTAGAGAGAGAGAAGGCCTGAGAATATGCTTCCATTAACCTGGGTAATTGCTTTGTGTTTCACTTTTCACAGCTAGGTTCAATGAGTTATGCAGAGTGGATGGGAACTGTGTTGGCTGAATTTGGGAGTGATGTAGAAATCAGTAAAGCTGCCAGAGCATCCTTTGATGGGGTCCCATGGAGGTGGGTGCCCTCCACTCTTGTGGATATGCAGCAAGAACTAATGAACCCTCTGGGGGTTGCAGATTGTGAGGAGGGATGGGGCAGCAAGGATTGGAGAAGTTCATTCCTGGGGCTTGCTCCTTAGGGATGTCTGTGTGGGTTCTTCCAATTAACCCACTGTGCTTAATTAGCAGAAGCTCCCTGTGGAGGCAGAAAACTAGGTAACAGACTTGAGGATTGGTCCTTATTAACTCTGCCTTAGAATATTGGATGGGGAAGTACAGAGTACTCTGGAATCTGCTGTCTGAACTGTAGAGAAACTCAGCTCCCATCTTCTCAGTGTCCCTGTCCCAAAGGTGGACAGTGTCATACAATCCCTGAGCACTGTGTTCTCACCAAAGTGTTTCCATGAGTTGGCCCATCTGCTTCCCATGGGGCTATGGGTTTTGCAGGGTCACCTCATGGGCAACAGATGCCTGTTTGCAGGGCTTATTCAGAGGGAAGCTCCCAGAGATGAAGAATTGCCCTGAAGATGCAACCAGCAAAGCTTCTGTTGTTGACTTGGGGCCCCTGATGAGGAGATCCGCAGTAACAGCCTGGTGCAATTGACCAGAGGCATTTGCCTGTCCCCTCTTCCCATGTTCCAGCTACTGCCTGAGCTGGAGACTAGAGGAAAGTTTGCACCCTATCTAGCTCTATCCTGGCTATTTTTTTTGCCTGTAGCAAGTAGTGTGTGACAGCTGCTGCACCTAACAGCATCTAGCCTTCTAATGCCTGTTCCTACCTCCCTCAGGGTTGGCCCATGCTCCTCTGTGCATGGTGAGGCAGCCCTTTCATTTTGCAGCTGCCTGCTGGAGGAACAAGTAGCTCTGGGGGGTTTATTAATTTTGAAGAAACGGATATTTTGATTGTCAAGTGAATCCTGGAGTATTTTGGGCGACTGCAGTTTTGACATATCATTACTTTGAAGGGACACGGATCATTTAGCTGAGCCTAATTGCCTCTGTTTCACAATTAGTCACTCGGGCTGAGAAGGAATCGGTGTCACTGTCATTTTGGGTTGGGAGCCTGTGACTAAAGCTAATGGAAGTGTTTGAATCCCAACTTTTATGTATGTACATTCATCATCCTGCTAAATTGGCCGTGTCTCCTCGCGGGGCTGGGGGAGACTGTGAGGCCGTGGTAGATGCTGCGTGGGTGAGATGAACTGTTGAGGGTTTGAGAGAGGCAGGAGGGGAAACTGAGATTTTCAGGGCCCTCCTTAAGTAGACTGATGCAGGTCTGCTCCCACAGGTGTGGTGAGTAGTGTGCTAAACTTGTGCTAAACACAAGTCTTGGGATGCCCTCAGAAATACAATTAGCCTTCAGACAAGGGTGATAGGCTCCTGTCTGCAGGACAAACCCAAGGAATGGAGGAAAATGCCCAAAGGTCTGGAGAAGGGAGGGGTTCAGGATGGTTTGGACTGCTCCATTCCCTGGCAGAGTCACCTTGAAAAGACTTTTCCTCAGGATGGGGTAAAAGGGTCCGTCCCCATTGATTTCCATGGGGCGAATGATGCTCTGTGGTTGTGTTCTGGCAGTGGTCAGGGTTACACAGCAGGAGGAAGGGCTCTCAAGCCTCCACTCACACCACCAGAGCACAGGCTTATGTGATGCTAATGGCATTCCAAATGCCTCGGGTGAATTTTGCCAAACTTTCAGTGTGTCAGTCACCTGCTGTGTTGGACTCAGCAATGGGAAGGTTATGAGAAGGAAAGCTGCCAGCCTAGTGGAGGGCCAAGAGAAAATTCCTGTGTTCTGAGTACCACAGGCACTGGGATGCCTGGAGTGTGGCAGGAGGGTATTGGGAATTTGCCCTCCCAATCCACAAAGCCCCAAGTTTCAAAAGTCTTTCAGTTTCTCAGAAAACACCCAGACCATCAGCTGAGCAAGTCGTGAGCAAGTGAAGGAGCCAGGAAAGGAACTTTTCCATGAAGCAAAAATCCAAGTGACTCATTTGTTTTCAAGGTTTTCTACCCCAGCAAAATGAAAGCCATAATCATACAGGGGAAAGAGGAAGATAAATTGGGTGTCATTTCGAGTATCGCTGGCTCACATAATTTTATTGTGATGTTTTGTAAGAATGGGCATTTGTTCCAAAGCTGTGGATTATGGATTCAGATGAATTCTTGTGACTCTAGGCTTTTAGTAAAAAAAAAAAAAAACAACAAACAACCAACCAAACAAACAAAAAACACCCAACAAAGGATATTTTATGCTTCATAATCGTGGAACAAATCTTGCAAATCATGGCCTGAGATTAACTCCAGAAATTCAGCAACCAGAAAGTAAGGAGAACACAGAGGGCACACTTCATCTGGTTTGGAGCAGGAGATCTTGTTTTTGACCACCTCTGCCCCCAGTGCAGTACAGGTAACTAACATGGAGCCAAATATGCTGTGTCTTGATGTCTGGAGATATCTAGTTATTAGCTATGTGAATTGATTGTGACAGAACCAAGCTTCTAGGGAGCTTGTTTGCCTGCAGCATCTCTGCAGGTTGAGCTTACTGGGAATTGTAGAAGGGGGTATTTGGGTGATTTGTTTCACTGCTGGGGGAAAGAGTTGGCCCCGATAGCATGGGAAGACATTGTGGGAGCTGCCAGACCCTATGACCATCAGCCTTCTGCTTTTATTCTGCCCTGATGTTGTCAGGTGAAGAGAATGAGTTGGATGCAGCTTCTGTTCCTCTTCTGAACAACTCTGACAGCCTCTTGGATGGGAACAAAACTGTGTTGCTCTCTTTCCTATTTTGACCAAGATAAATTTCTCTATACTTTCAAACAGCTGAACCCAGTCTTGGAAGGAGTGCAAATTTTGGGAGCAGATCAGGTAATCTGTGTATGATTTGAAAAGCTGTGCAACACCAGGGAAGATGTGGGTCCAACAAAATCTTTCCACACTCTTGAGAAACCAAATACCTGGACATACTATGGCTTTGGTGAACAGGAGTGGAAGGGAGACAGGATCAGTTTGGTGCATTAAAGGTAAGACTAGCCCAGTGTGGTAGGTTGAAATTACCCCCCCAAAATAAAATGGCTCAGTGGAAGCAAATAAAGCTACATTTACAAGCAAAACTACAATCTAGAAATATGGAATGCAATGAATATGTACAAAATATACAATATTTATGTATATTTACAATTTATAAACAACACAAGAACCCCTCTGGACAAAACCAGGGGGTTACCAACAGCTTCCTCCTTTTCCCCCTTACCCCCTGCACATGGGACAAGAGAAAGAAGAGCAGAGAGTAACTTGTTAGTACTTAGCCACAACAAAGAGCACAGCCAAGGTCAGCAGCAGCTAAGCAAGAGCACCAGCTAGCATCTGCTACAGCCTGAACTCTCCAACAAAAATGCAGTGGGGCAGGTTGATGACAGATGTGGGTTCCACAACAGTGGGAGCATGGCAGGAGGATGAATCCTGGCTCCCTGGGTGCAACTTCAGGTGAAGGATGGAGCCTCTAGCTGCAGAGACCTCTTTGTTTGATTTCTTGCCCCCCCTCTTTTTCATTTTAGGATGTTCTAAAAGTAAAGCTGCTGCTTGAATTATTGACATCAACTGTGTTCAAATTGCTTGTATTGACAAAGCAGCAGCCAGAGGTTAGCCATCCCCTTGTGCTGATGCTGTGCTCTGTTACTGGCCATTGTCCTGAAACATGGGGCAGGAAAATATTGTACAGCTCATGGCAAGTAACCATCACACACTGCTGTGTGAAGAGCTCATCTTCTGCTTTTTCTGCTACCCAAATGTCTGTCTGTCTAGGTGTTTGTCTTCTATGTCCCACAAACAACTGGTCCCTGGTTGCTTTTCTTACCTCGATGCCCAAGCATTAGCTAGAGAACTCTGACTCACCAGTAAAACTGGGATGAGGCAGGGAATGGGGATGTGCTGAGGTGAAGCCAAATGGCTCTTGGAGTCAGCCAGGAGGACTTTTTGGTCTCACTTGGCTTGTCCTACTCGATTTTTATGTTCTGTGGGAGGGGAAGCTGAAGACCTGTGACAGAGATGTAGGATAGCTGCAGAACATGAGTTTTTGATGTGGGAGACAAAGTTTTGTTGGCAGAGGTGCAGTCAAGACAGCAAAGGAGACATTGGCAGTTCTGGATATAGATGCAATGTCTGGAATAGGACTAGTTTTTCAGTTTCTGACAGTCTCTTCCCAGGGCAGGCCTGGGGACCCTTCTTCCCCATGCAATGGAGGCCATTGTGCATCTCAGGGCCAGCAGCAGAAAAGGCTGTGCTTCTCCAAATGAGACATTCATACATCTGAATGGATCCAATGCCAACAGTCAGCTCCAGCAATTAGAGACTGCAGATCCAGTGACTAACCACAGTCAGCTGCGTGGATAAATCTGTGCTGAGGCTGGGCCCATCTCCAGGGTTGCTAATGAGCTCTGAGATATGTGTCTCTTGGTAGCTGTGGCTGCACGAGCAGGGCAGAAGCCCCCAGGGTCAGAGGTTTTCAGGAGAGCAAATGGAAGCAATGTGTGAGAGATGGCAGCAGCAGCGGTGAGGAGAAGATGTAAACCAGGGAAGGGGAGTCCAAGGACTGCAATATTTATGGGCTGTGGGGCAAGGGAACAGCACAGGCTGTGGTTTGTTCTGGCTGGCTGCTTTGGAGAGCAAACATCCCCTGAACAGTTTTGGGGACCAATATTTCCTGGCGTGCAGCCACTAGAGGCTGCCCTGCTCCAGCACCTAAGCCTTTGCTCCTTGGGGCTGACATCAGCTTTGCTGTCTGTGTTTTGGGCACTGAGAGAAGGTGGTAGGAAGAGCCCTGAAGTCTACATTTTTATTTTTCTCTTCTTCTGCGAGTGGATTGAGCAGGTGTCACAACAAAGTGCAGTCTTCGAGGATGTAGTAGTGTCCCTGCTCAAAGGGACTGAGGCACAAGGAGCGGGGTGGAAGGCTAGGTGATAGTAAGCAGCTCAGAGGAGGGGGTCGTTATACCCTGGGAGAGCCCAGCACTTGGCTCTGGCTGCTGACACACGAGGGGACAGGAATAAATGCTGTGTGTGTGGGCTAGTGGCAAAATCCATACATCTGCTGGCTCTGGGTGCAACTGGGCAGACCTGATGGCATGCAACTGGTTTGAAGTAGCAGAGCTTCTCTGGGGAACTGTAGTATCTCCTGGCACACATCTTCCTTCAATCCTGCACTCACACACCTCTGCAAGCCCAAAGCTTGCAGTGTCCTATTCAAGGGAAATCCTGCCTGTATGGTGCTGAGCATTTGCTCCCCACATGGTGGCAGATGTACAGACGTAGATACACAAAGGTAAGACTTGAGCTGTGCTGAGCAGGCTGCATACATCCCTGAGACAGCCCTGCTGCCCCGAGGCAATTGTGCATTGTATTATCTATTCTTTTTTCTCAGTAAAACTTTTAATTAACTCTTTATCTTAACCTGGAAGGTTTTTTGTGTTCCTTTTCCCTCAATTCTGTGTTGCAGGGAAACAGGTGGGTCAACCTGTTACATGGTGAATCATGTATTACAAGTTGGATGCAAGAGCTGATCCCATTGGGATGCTGGATGCCAAAACACATTATCCTGATGTTCCCTCACAGCCTTCAGATGGCTCAAGTGCTTCTGGGCTGGTATCACTGAATGCTCAGCACCAAACCTTCCTCTCTGCTCCATTCTTTTCACAGAAGGGTGAGGGCAGTGTCCAACTCTTCTTGCCAAAGCCACTTTACTTGGTGCTATATGAGATATTGGGTTTAGATCATGGGATAGACCTTGTCTCATTGGATTTGGCACCTTTTTTTGGTGTCCCAGACAGCCCCAGCCAGAGCTGTTTCCAGAGAAGTACCAATGGGCATCACTGCTGTGTCAGCAGGCAAGGAAGTGCTGGGCATGGAGTAGTACCTGGGGCATTAGGCAGGTTTGGTGCTGTTCATGGGTCAGAGGCCCCCTTTCTCCTCTTTGCCCTCTGATCCCACTCATTGCTGCTCTTCTCTTTCCTCCCTGTCCTACAGGGGTGGTCATAAATATTTCCCTTTTCCCTTTGCTAATGGGCTGCTTTGTCTGGGGTGACGAGGGTCCTTGGGTGATATAAATCAATGTGGCTGCTCTGTGATCACGGCCCTGGCACTGAATTAACCCAAGTCAGGATCTGTTCCCTAATCTCTGTTTCATTGTTATCGAAGCCCAAGCATTGCTTCTAGTGCCTGAAAATCACTGCCTTCTGTCACGTTTGGTCTTTGGCAGACCAGTGTGTTGACAAAGATGTCTTGGTTTATCTTCTCCGTGCATCCCTTGCAGCCGGATGCTTCTCTGACCCTCACATTTTCAATAACAACACAGGCACAGGGCTTTAGCAAGGAATCCTGGAGCTTGCTTTGCCTTGCTAGGATGGAGAGTGAAGGAGGGAGCTTGCCCCTCCTCTTTTCCCTTCTTCCCTCTGGCATTACAGAGACTCTTACTCATTTGAGAGGTAAGTATTTACGTATGTGTTGGTGAGAAAAACTTAATCAATAATGCCCATGAATAACATTTCTTTGTGGTCTAGATCCACCAACTCTTCCCCCCTCTGCCCCCCCAACTGCCTTTGTTTCACTGGAGTTTTGTTGGGGCTTGTTTTTACCCTTTCAGACAGGACTCACATTCAGTTCTGACTTCCCCCCCCCCCCCCTTTTTTTTTCTTTCTTTTTCTTCCCCCCCCCCCCCCGCGTTCAATTGTCAGAGAGAGAAAGCAAACTCCAAGCAAAGCTGTCGTTTTGGAGAGACATCAGTCTTCTCTGTCCCCTCCACCCACACTGACCACAGGGTTTGCCCCAACTTTGCTGTTGGGCAGATGCTCCCCAATTCTGCAGGTTTTGGAACTGAGCATTGTAATGCAGCTGCAAAATCTTTATGCACAGGTTTTTCTCCCCCCCCCCTCTCCTAGTTGATTTAAAAATAAGGGACAGATTGTACTTTCCATTCCAGTACAGGGTTCTCATATGAGGCTTCAGCTGCTCTCTGTGCAAATGAAAGATGCTGTGGCACTTGCATGCCTGAAATAGGTGTGTGCTGACTGTGGTGGATGTCAGCACCCCAGGAATCCTGCTTTGTACCAGCCTGGGCACAGGTGAGCTGCTTTTCCTGTGCCCCCACAGCAAGTGTGACCACTACATGTATAGTCTGCCCAGTGCCTGTGTGAGCAAAAGGGAAACTCATACACTGTGCCAATGTGTCTGCATCTGCAAGGAGCTGCTACAGCAAACTAGTGGACCATGAAATTATCCAAGGGGAAAAAAGAGACTGTTAGAGCAAACTGTACTGCATCCACAACCCTGCCCCCCTCTCAGCCAGCTTAATGCAATGGCAAGTAAGATACAGCAGTTTTATGCTGAAGACAGGAGGGGCTGGCAAATGGCTCTTTCCAGGTTATCTGGGTGACCTAGTGAGAAGCTTAGCTGGAAACAGCAATTACCTTGGGGAAGCTACAGAGAAGTGTTATTGCATTAAAAAAATAAAATAGAAGAGGCTTTGGAAATTGCTAACTTGGCTTTCAGGGGAGAACGAGATAGTCATTGGCAACCTTGTAAGAGTAAAGTGCACAGATCCAGGAAGCTTTATCCCAAGGGATCCCAAAGGGATACCAAACTATGAATACAACAATTCCCTCCTGTTTTTCTGGAGCTCCACCTTCAGTGGGGAAAGCACACACCAGGGAAAAAACGTGCTTGAAAACCCATGCTGCAGGGAGAAATAGAGAGACGTGGAACAGCTACTTAGAGCACAATTCAACAACGGGAGAGCATCCCTGGCTGAGGGGAAAGGAGGCTGCTAACAGCCCCAGATTGGTAGGAAGAGATGAGCAGCAGCTTTTCATCACTGGGCTTCCTATCTGATCTAACCTGGTCTAATAATTTCTGCTTTCTACATTCCTGCCACGGCAGTGTCTGAAACGAAGTCGCCTGCAGTAGCTAGAGCTGTTTGGGAAATGTGTTATTTTCTGTCAAAAAGAGTCTGGTGAGAACATATGTTTTTGTAGAGGTGAGGGAAAACCCCTCTGATTTTTATTTATTTCTGTCTGCTCGAAGTCTGAAGCCCAGGGTTTGAAGTTTCTGGAGTGTTTATTGGAATCGGCACATTTCTCTGCTCCTAAAGAGGAATAGTCTGGGCAAACGTTAAGTGTCCGTTTGAGCAAAAACCTGTCATTTCTGCACTGCTGGAGGAGCAGAGCACAACCAGCCTGACTCTGCCAAATAAACAGTCTGAGATCATTCATCCATACTGCTGCAAGTTGTTTGTAAAATCATGGCCTGTTACGGCTGCACCTTTCTTGCTATCTTCATAGAATCGTAGAACGCCAGGTTGGAAGGATCATCTGGTCCAACCTTTCTGTGCAAAAACATAGTCTAGATGAGATGGCCCAGTACCCTGTCCAGCTGGATCTTAGAAGTGTCCAGTGTTGGAGAATCCATCACTTCTCTGGGGAGATTATTCTGATGGCTGATTTTTTTCTCATTGTGAAGTTTTCTCCTTGCGTCAAACAGACTTATTCTTCCCCAGGTATTGCATCACTCAGGACAGAAGCTATGGCAAAGACTCAGCCCAGGGATCAGCATCAAGCCCCAGCCCAGCTGCAATTCCCTGTTGCCAGGTCTGAAACAGGTTTCAGGGTCCATCTGCTGAAAGACTTTTTTTTTACCCTCATAGAAATAACTAGAAGTGGAATTCTGAGCAATAAGAGAGACGAGAGATGAAGAGGAACCTCTGTTCTGTACTGCTTGAATCTGAGAAGGTTTGCCAGTGCAATGTTAATTTTACAGCAGCCGAGGATCTGAAGTGTGTTTGCTGAGTTAATTCGGTTGCAAACAAGAGATAATTGAAACCAATGCTGCAGCTTAAATGCTACGTGAGAGAATGTAAGCACATGTGAAAGGGCAAGCACCCAGCCAGAACAAAGGATGGTGGCTGTGTGTTCTGCTAAACACAGCCCCGGCTGGGACGCAAAAAAGGAGAAACGTGTAAATAGAGGGATTGCCTGATGTGACTGCTTTGAGTTATGCACAAAGGCAGCTGTGGGAGGTGGATGGGTGATCAGCACATGTGAATTTCCCTCTCTCTCTCCTGTGTTTTCTTTTGCAAAAGGGTTTGTGGTAAGAACAAAACTAGTCTGTGACAAGTGAAGCTGTGCTGGGGGTCTGTGGTCCTGCAGTTGGATGAATCTCTTCTAGAGCTCTTCTACCTGATGCCCTCTCCTCTCCCCTGGCCAGGAGGGCCAGCCTGCCTTGGCAGTGCTGGTCCCTAGTGCCTGCAGAACCAGCCCAAAATCCCCCAGCTACAAGGGATGTCCTTGGCCACCTCCTCTGCCCAGTTTATATCCCAGCCTGAATGAGGTGGCTCCAGCTGATCTGTCCAAAGGCAGTGATGGCTTCCAGATATCTGCTATGGCTGTGTCCCTTGGGTGCAGATGAGCTCTCTTCACCAAAGATTAGTCCTTGAATTTGAACAAGCAGTGGGTCTTGCTGTGCTACCACACTGGAAGCAGCCTGGAGCAATGCTGGGTTGTAGCAGTCCGGCACTGTTCAGCCAAGCGTGGAGCCCTGCTCTCTGCTTATGAAAAGAAAGTTACATTAGAAGGGCCTTTTACCCAGATACTTAATTAAAATAATATTGAAACAAGCAAGACACACTGTGTGCTAAGTGTATGGTCACAGCTTCCCACAGCTCATTTGCAAGAGTGCTCAATAATGGCTGTGGGTAATTATTTTTTAATCAGGCAGTGTAAAGAAGGACTGGCATGTTAACAAATGGGACTTCTTTTTTTTCATCTTACTCTGATGGAGAAGATCACAGGCTGTGTGGTGTGAGCCAACAAGTACCCCCTGGCAAAGCAAAATCCTCCAGTTTGCAGTGGCTGGTTCTTGTGTTTGGAGATGTAAAGAAGTGGCTGGCTTTTGGGGAAAGCTGGAGCAGGCTGAGGGTGTGGGACAGCCCAAAACCACCAAGGTGCTCAGGAATGAGGCTGTTTGTGCAAAGACAGGTGGAGGAGAGCTACACAGAGGTGCCTTTGCAGCTATTGGACTCTTATCCTTTCTGGTTGATGTCTGACCAGGACTAACACTTCAATCTGGGAGAATTGGGTTGGCATTCTCATTAATTGGCTGAGACATCGTCAAAGCTCAGATGTGATTTTGAGGGCAAGAGCATCATTGCCAGTCAGTGGTGAGTGCTACCCCTTGTGAAGATTTAGCTCTTCCTAATTGCCTGCTGTCCTGCTCCCTGGATGCCTGGGGTAACCCAGCAGTACAGCAGCCCCGAACTACTGCAATTAGACAATTTTCTCCCCTTTCAAAAGCTAAAGCTCTATGCTATTTTTTTCCTTCCATCCAAATAGAAGAGCCATTGAGGGGGTCATGGGACTTCTCCAAAGTTTCTGCTTTTTCCCTTTTGCCTACCTCCCAGGACAAGCCCAGCTAAGCCCTGAAAGGGGTTTCAGTTCTGACTTTTTCTTCCCTAACTTGTCAGCCCTGCTTTGACTCTTGAAGACGCTTGTGTTCCCGACAGTGCTTGGGTAACTTTGAACATTAAGAATTCTGCTTGTTCTAAAACCACACTGTGGGTGCCATAAAAATTAATGAGAAAGCCTCTGGAAATCAATTTCCTGCTGTAAAATTTCCTTTCTGGAGAGCTGGGTGCTGTGGGCCTTTGGGCATTATTTTAGGCAGGCAGTGTTACGTATCCTTGGACAAAGGATGTGCTGTCTTGGTCTTCTGCTAGGGAAAGATGCCCCTGGTTTACCTGCCATACATTTTCTGCCTCCTTTACAGAATTGCAGAATCAACTAGGTTGGAAAAGACCTCAGAGATCATCAAGTCCAACCTATTACCTAACACCACCTGACAAGTAAACCATGGCTTCAAGTGCCACATCCAAGCTTTTTTTGAATACCTCCAGAGACAGTGACTCCACCACCTCCCTGAGCAGCACATTCCACTGGCCAATTACTCTTTCTATGAGGAACTTTCTCCTCACCTTGAGCCTAAACTTCCCCTGGTGCAGCTTTAGACTGTGTCCTATCACTGGTTGCCTGGGAGAAGAGACCAAGCCCCACCTGTCTACAACTTCCTTTCAGGTAGTTGTGGAGAGCAATAAGGGCTCTCCTGAGCCTCCTCTTCTTCAGGCTAAACAACCCCAGGTCCCTCAATCTCTCCTCACAGGGCTTTTTTGCTTGAGACCTCTCCCCAGCCTTGTTGCCCTTCTCTGGACATGTTCAAGTCTCTCAATGTCCTTCTTAAATCGAGGAGCCCAGAACTGGACACAGGACTCAAGGTGTGGTCTAACCAGTGCTGAGTACAGGGCAGAATGACTTCCCTGCTCCTGCTGGCCACACTATTTCTGCTGCAGGCCAGGATGCCATTGGCCTTCTTGGCCACCTGGGCACACTGCTGGCTCCTGTTCAGCTGCTGTCAATCAGTACCCCCAGGTCCCTTTCTGCATGGCTGCTCTCCAGCCACTCCGACCCCAGCCTGTGGTGTTGCATGGGGTTGTTGTGGCCAAAGTGCAGCACCCAGCACTTGGACTTGTTAAATGCCATCCTGTTGGACTCTGCCCATCTGTCCAGCCTGTCAAGGTCCCTCTGCAAAGCCCTCCTACCTTACAGGACAGGGCAAAGTTTGCCAAGCCTTGCAATCCCACTCTTCTGCCATGCATTCCTGACACTCATCCCCAGAGGCTGGAGAAAGTTCAAAGATTCTTCCTCACTTGGGGAATCTGTTGTCATCACCCCAAGGGTGGCTCTGAAATCTTCCAGACAAGATCTCAGCTTCTCAGCAGCTGGCTTCATGTGGCCTTTGTGTTCCCATGAGACTGCGTGGGATCATCTTCATCTCTTCTATCTGCTTGATTTATTTCATTAAGTTACAGGATTGCAACTGACACATTCCTCCCACCATTGAGTTGTTTTTTTTTTGGGGTGCAAAAAAAATTACTTGTCATACCACCCAAGCACAGTGTAATTTTCCCATCTGTGCAGATGTGCTTGGTGCCTCTGGAAATTCAATACTTACATTGCAACAGATAGATTTACATCAGCCTCTGTCTCCAATCTGCAGAGTGTTGTTCAGAGAGTGGAGGTTGGGAATGGAGATTTCCCATTTGTTTGGTGCATGCTTAATTTATTTTCACTGATGTTGTTGCTAATTATTTTGTCTGGTTCTTCAGGTGCACTATGTTCTCATGTCCTTCCTTCCTTGCAGAACCTCCAACACAAACTCAAGCACAGAGTATGACCACAGCAGGGAGCTGTGGCTAAAGGGATGCTGAGGTCTACCTGAAAGCTGTACCCACTGGGGATGACTTATGGGCCCCCTTTGGGGCCCATCATACCCTGAGATGGGTTTGAATCCAACTTCACCAGCCAGCAGATGATCTGTCTGTCCTATTCCCTCCTTAACTTTCCACCTTCAAAGTGAAACTCAGGCTGTTCCCACCCATTTTCTTTCATCCTATTCAGTATATCATATAGTCTGTGCCCTCATTTTTGAGGTGCCCAAGGGTTACACTTAGCAGAGAGCTTTTCCCTTTCTGCTTTTTAAGAACAATTTGATTAAAATAGGTCTCTAAACTGTGCCCCTGCACAGGCCCAGGGGACCCAGCCAGAGATGCTGTTCTTGAAAATTGATTTTCCCTCCTGCTCAGTGCATTAAAACACTTTCCCCTGCCAGAACTGTTCTGGGTGAGGGCACTTTGCTTTATTAACCTGGGCATTGTTTGTTTGGGATTTGGAGAAGGGGGATTTCTAAGTGGATTTTAGCCTTTAAAACAATTCAGTGGTTGTGACTGCATGAGGTTTATTTTCCTGGAGAGGCGATGAGGTGTCTTTGCTGGGGAACTGACCCATTAGGACTCTGCTCAGCTGGCTGAGGAGAGATGCTCAGGAAAGTGAGATACCAGCAGTTGGTATTTAGAGGTTGTAGAGTTATTGGTCCTGGCCACACTCACACCATCTAAACCACAGGGAAAGGTGTCCAGGCTGCCTCCTTCCAGAAGTGGGTTAATTTAGGTGTCTTTTAGCAATTCTCCATTGCAAGGGGGAAAAAAAGCTGGGTCTTGACCCATTCCAGAGTGAGTGTACCAACAGACACATGTTGAGGGGTGCTTTGTGCTCACCTGGCTCATGGGGTGGCTGCTGAAGTGGGAGCACCCTTGGCAAACCATAACCACACAGTCCTGGGCACACACAGGGATGTTGTGTACACATGCACACCCCCAGATCCTTGTGTTAAAGCTCACATGGGCAGAGAGTCCCTGCTCCTCAGTCACCACTGAGGCTCTAATCTCCTGCCATTGTCAGTGACTATTGCCATAAATGCCCACAACATGAATGTGATTTCAGACAGGCAGTTAAATCCTGTTTGTTTTCCCACGCCTTCAATCCCACCAACCTTGACTGTGTTAAAAAGTGTAATTGTTCTGCCTTTCCCCACCTCCCTCCACTCTTCTCTGTGAGGAGATGATGAGCTGGGGGAAAGTAAATGTCTTATTTGAAGTTAAAAAAGAAAGATAATGTTGAAATAACTGCTGTCAGAGGAAGATACATTTTCTGAGTGCATTCTCTGTGCTCAGCGTGAGGCAGTGGCTGCCTGTGTATCACAGCATTATGGTACATTAGCCTCTGCACACAGCATTGCTTGCTTTGTTTATTATTTTAATTTCCCAGTCTCTAGCAGGGGTAGATAGTGATGAGGTGATGAGGGGATAGCAAGGGAGCACTGAAAGTCTCTCCCCCACCACACCGTGGGGAAAGGGACAGCAGAAGCATTGCTCCCCAGGCAGCTGGCTCAGCAGGGAGTGAGGCACACAGTGAGTCCACAATGAAGATGGCAGTTCCTCCTATTTTTGCTGAACACCTGATGAACCAGAGCCTCCAAACTTTGATAAAACATTTTCTTACCTGCTCTGTCCAATCTAATCCAGGACAGGAGCTGACTTGCTAACAGAGTGGTCAGGTCAGTGTTTGGCTGTGGAGAACGATTTGGGTGAGCTAAACAGGGTGGGGTTTTTCCTCTTTATGAGAGCAGCTCTCCCTCCTTGAGCCCCTCTGTACTCCCCAAGTGAAAACAAAGATAGGAAAATGTGGTTTCCAATCAGCCCCTATCTTCCACTGTAGATGTGTTTGTTTGTGTTTTGTATCAGTGTCTCCAGAAAATTAGGGCAATTTTTGAAGGAAAAAAAAAAAAATTACTTTTTAACAGGGGGAAAAAGAGAGAAAATGTTTTGACATTCCCTCTCAAAACGCCTTCCTTTTGTCTCCACTAAGACTCCTTGCTGCATTTGACCTGAATTCTCAAATAGCTCCAGTCCTCCTGAAAGTCTGGTTTGCAACAAAATCAGCCTTTTTGATTCACCAAAAAAGCATTGCCCAGCTCCACTCAAGAGGCTGCCCTTGGGGTGCTCTCTGAGTGCTCTGGAGGTGCCAGGACCCCATGGGGCTGCTGGCTTCCCCACTAGCCGGAACAATTAAACTGAATATTTGCAATTTTGCCTCTGCCCCCATCCCTGGACTCTTGTTATTGGCTGACAACAGTGTCTGTCCCCCTCCACAACCTACAGAACTTCAGAAGATGAGACACTTGGGTGATAACTTTCTCCTATTTACAATTATTTACATAAAGCCTATTCATATGCATTCAAGGCCAAGAACAGTTAAGCTGAGTTCCTCTTATCTAATGCAGTATTAAGAATGTCTCCCAAGCCCTGGTGAGCTCAGGAGGGTGCAGACAACATCAGATGGTGGGTGAATGGGGAGGAAATGTTGGATTCAATAATGGCACTTCTCACTTTTCTTAGGGGTTTTGGTACCAGCACAGATTTGCAAGGGAATGCAGTCGGTGGGTAGCAGGGATGCTTGGAAAAAAAGTGTCTGCTTGCCTTTGCAAACACAGAAAGGAACTGTCAATCAAGGCAAAGCAATCTTAAGAGCTGTAGAAAGAGATTTGATTTCTGATCACCAAATGAAACTAGAAGAAAAATCTCTTGAAAACCAAATGGTTTGGGAGGGAAGGGCTGGGCAGCTCTAGCAGTCAACTAAGCAGCTGCTGATTTGTTGACCACTGCCTTGTGTTGAATGGCTGATGGCCCTGGTGAGCTGCTTTGGCATTCCCTGTGAGCGCTGGCTGGGTCACCACAGTTGTGCCCCCAGGCATGGCTGTGGATCCTAGTCGAGATCCTGCTCTCTTGATCTCAGGCCTTGATAGCAAGCAGTTTGATCTAAACTGGTCCTGCAGGGGATGATGGGAGAAAGTGCTTTCATGGTGCACTCATCCCACCTGCCTTTAAACCTCTTCCTGAAGGGGTGCAGAGCATTGTCTGGAAATGCCTCTCTCCCCTGTGACTGCAAGGAGGGCAGGGCACCTCACAGGGACAACATGCTCAGTTCCACAGCAACTGCATTTCTCTCTGTTAGTAGCTTTTGTGTATCTTCAGAGAATGGCTGGGAAGGGGATCTAGGGTGCAATGTAGAGGTGCAAGATCCATCCTGCAGCACAGGGCTGAGCTCTCTCAGTGTACTGATGCTGCCAGCTGCTGAGTGCTGGTTCATAGCAACCACTGCAGGCGAAGAGATGAAGGAGCAAGAGGACCATTGTGAATACACAGAAACACTTGCTAACAAAGAGTGCTATTGATCTCATTTACTGCCTGCTCCCATCAGCTGGAATGGGGAATGCAACTGCTCAGTCCCACTTGTAAGAAATGTCTGCTCTGAATATTAGCTTCAGCTCCTCCAGGAGAGTCTGACACTGTATATAAATCACACTCAGAGAGCAATGAAACAACTCGTGTGTATGTATCCTTACTATGGCATTATTACACAGCCCATAGCTGGCTCTTTGGAGCAAATGCCTCGGGTTCAGACGTGAAATTTATTTTGTCTAACCTCCCCATCACACTTCTGAATAGGGCTGGCATTTCAAACCCAGAAGGGACAGCTCTGTCCAGTCTTTATTTTCGGTGGGACTGAAATTTGGAAAGATGAAATGAAATCACATGGCCTTGCCAGACAGCTGACACTCAAAAATAAAATCTGTGTTTCCATGAGGAAAAGGGAGAATTTTTAGCCAGTATATTAAGGTCTGCAAATCTTAAGCCTCTGTTTCACTTTCTTTACAAAGCCATGTAATTGCAGAGAGGACCTGGAGGAGCTGCAGCCACTTTAGATGAGTGATTTTTAAGTAGAAGCTGGTTTAAATTTCACTTTTTGGAATCGATGGTGAAGGGGCAGGGTTTGATGGTTTCTAATGCAGTGTTTTCCAGGTATGTTGTATAACTTTTTTTCTTCCAAATCTCCTGAGTGGTCCATAATGAGCAATTATAAAAGGCTAATCTCATTAAAAGGAAAATCTCCTCATTCATTTAATTCTTAAATCTCTTTCTGTTGGGAGGGGAATATTTAAATGAGCTTCCTCCCATTATAAAGTTACTTTATGGTCTGTTTTTCATCACAATTAAATCAGAACAGGGGCATGAGGTGCTTTTACTTTAATCTGTTTTTAATCTGATTTTCCTTAAATGAAGTTGGATCATTTCTGGTGCAGAGTCCTAGAAACCAAAGAGAGAATGACTAACAAGAGGTCATTTATTCTGCTCTGTGGTCCCAACAGGGACCCTGAAGTTTCATTAATGATCATTGCAGTCATAAAGAAACCCGTTCATTTTACCCATTGGCCAATAAATGCTTTATGGTATTTAATGGGAGTCTTCTTTATTTAAAGATAAGATAGATGAAGGTCCTTTGTAGAAGCAGGATCCCAGAACTGGCATGAGGAAGACTGTCAGCAGGAAGGAATGCTGTCTGCACATCCTGGGGGACTGGAGAAAGAAACCCAGAGATGGAGTGGCATTTTGGTGTCCCTCAGAAGCCATAGGTGAAAATGGGGATGCTGGGAAGCGATGGAGGGGACAGCAGCATCTTGACATCACATGGGAGGTGGTCACAGGCTGTGCACCCTCGCAGCGCTTTGTTATCTGGGCTGTGCACTCCATCGGCTGCCAGCCTGTGTGAGTGGATAGTGCTTCATTGTCTGGGCCATTTCTGTCACCCAGCCTTTCTTCTGCTCTCCTCCCATCCCTTATCAGCCTTCCCTGTAGGTGCTTTCTGGAGACAAGGCTGTACCTTCATGGCCGCCTCCTCTTCTCCCCAGGGCAGGACCTGGCCTCTCCAGCTGCTTGGCAGGGAAGGCAGAGCTCAACAGGACAAAAATCAATCCTAATAATAAAGTAACAAACTGCTTCAGGAGAAGGAGAGTACATGGAATTACTTTTAATTCAGAAGTCAGCTCAAGATAAGGTGCCAGCCCAAATGCCAATATGTTAATGTGTCTTCTTCAGCAACGTGCACCACCAGTATCTCTACCCAGCTTGTTCCACATTTGTGACAACCTGTCTCCTCAGCACCAGAGATAATATTTTGCTTGGAAATGAGAGCAAATCATGACAATATTTGAGTGTGAATGATTAAAAAATGCCAGACCCTTTATGACACCCTCTTTCATATACTCTTTCTCTCTTCCTGCCACTGCTGTCTTGCTGAGCTTACCAACACATTGTCTTTGGATGTGACTCCACTTTTTTGGGGTTTGATCCCTGCCTTGCACCCTGTCCACTCTCCAGTTTCCCGAAACTAAATCTCCAGAGTTTGACTTGGATGGATGGAAAATGTTTTGCTAAGGAAAGGATAAAAAGAATGGAGGATTTTGTTAAAAGAAAAAGAAAAAGAAAAAGAAAAAGAAAAAGAAAAAGAAAAAGAAAAAGAAAAAGAAAAAGAAAAAGAAAAAGAAAAAGAAAAAGAAAAAGAAAAAGAAAAAGAAAAAGAAAAAGAAAAAGAAAAAGAAAAAGAAAAAGGAAAAGGAAAAGGAAAAGGAAAAGGAAAAGGAAAAGGAAAAGAAAAAGAAGAAAAAAGACAAAGAAAATGAAGAAAAAAGAAAAAGAAGAAAAAAGAAAAAGAAAAAGAAAAAAAAGGAGAAGAAAAAGAAAAAAAGGAAAAGAAAAAGAAGAAAAAGGAAAGGAAAAAGAAAAAAGAAAAAAGAAAAAAAAGAAAAAAGAAAAAAGAGAAAAAGAGAAAAAGAGAAAAAGAAAAAAATCATCATGATGGGGACAGCATTTAAAATGGTCCAAAGCAAAAGCTGAGTTTGGGGCATTGTCAGAAAATGGCCATCATCAAAGCTGGGACCTTGATTAAAGTATCATGAGTGGTTTCTGTGGCAATGAGCCAGGGCTGGGTGCTGGGTACTGGGTATAGCCATCCTCCCTTCACGAGAAATCCAGATGCCTGGTGACAGGCAGGTCTGTACCCCTCCAGTACACCAAGCCTTGCTCTCATCAATTGTGTGGGTTTTATTCAAAGCTTAAGCTGCAGTTTCTTCCAAGAACAGGGTTTTAGCCAGACTGCCTTTTCCTTTCTCTGCATTATTTCATGTCTTTGTCTCTCACTGCAGGAAGGAAGAGTAGCCTATCTGTGGATGCTCTGCCCTTGTCCCTGTAGGAAGAGAGGAGAGTTGTGCAGAGGCCAGGTTCAATCGTTATCTTGTCTAAAAGCATTTGCAGACATTCAATCCTGCCTCTCAATGAATGAAATATTTCCTCTCCACTTTATCTCCCTGGACTCCAGCAGCCCAGATTGCTAATTGGCAGCAGCCTTTTCTCTCAGCAGAACAATCCTTTCTCGTTCATGGATTGTTCTCCTTAAATTCAGTCATGACAGAAGTGGAAATCCATTTTTACATCTCTCACTTTTTCTAGAAGAAAACCCTTCTCTGTGGGTGAAATGAATCCTGATTTAAAACCTGCGGACAGATCTCTTTCCCTTTTTGGGCTTGATTAATTTAAACTGAAAGTTTAGGTGAGCAGTTTTTGACTGCAGGACAAGGCTGGCTGTGGAGTTTTGTTTTCTAGGAATCATCACACAGAGCATAATAAAGACCAAATTTAAATGAAACTGAGGCAATATTATGAAACAGTGGTTCCTCATCAGGACATCCTCCAGTCATTTTGGAACCAATGGGGATCCATTATTGAAATAGTAGCCTCCATCAAAAAATAACTGTGGCAAAATAGGTCTTTCCTTCCTTTTTCTTCCACAGATCAACTCCCTTTATATTATCTGGAGCCCAAAATGCTGACATTAGTTGAAGAAAAAAAAAAAAAACTTGGAAAGTATGGTGTTTATTTTCATTTGCTCCGAAAATGCTGACTTTAATAAAAAAAAAAAAAAAAAAAAAAACAAGCAAACAAAAAACCCCCAAAGCACACACGCACAAAGAAAAATTCCATTGAAAAGTGCAGAAAACTTTCTGAGTGAAAATTACTCAATACTATAAAAGGTCTGACCAAACCTGCAAATGTCACTTCCATTTCTGAATGGAGAGACATGATTTATTTGTGAGGAATGCTGCAGCCTTCTGAAAGAGCCTACTCTTGTAGAGCTCTTTTGGAGCACTAATCAAGCTGCCTGACCCCTAGGAAATCGTTCCTGCTTGAAAAAGCTGAGACCCTCCTCCTAACTCCCACCAGTACAGAGAGCAGTGAGCAGACTCTGGGTTAACCTTTCTCCAGCTCTTTAAATCAAGATGAGTGTTATGTCGTCTAACCTATTTCTAAAACCCTCAGGGATGGATGGAGGGAGGGATGGGTGGGTGGATGTGGATGGATGAATGGACAGACAGATGGATGCTGAGTCTCTGCAAGCAGTAACTCTTTTCTTTGCCTGGCCCATGACGTTCCAGCTGGATGTTGTCACAACAGCTATAGGGCAGCTCCTCATTTTTGATCACCAGAAATGCTAGAGATTAAAGCAAATACACCCTTGCCTAGGAATCAGGGCCTAGACTGAACCTCAGACCAAGCATTTTCAGCAGGAGAAGGGCTACATTTAAGGAGAAATCTTTGCTCCTCTCCTGCTCTGTGTCCCAGAGACCAGAAGTAAGCCTGGGAGAATGAAGAGAGATGTTGGTGAGCCAACGTTGAGGTAGCAGGACTAGGATGGCAGAGCTAATCCTGCCTGTCAGTTCTCCCTAATCCTGAGGCTGCAGAAACAGCTGGGGCTGCTGCTGTCACTCCTTTCTTCTGAGAGCAGCAGTACTCACAAAACCATGTGGGTTTTTTTTTTCTTTTTTTTTTTTCTTTTCTTTTTTTTTTTTTAATAAGAGCACAGCTTTCTGGCTGCTATTTTTGCTGTGCTGTCTGATCTGCTCCCATGGCATGATGATACTCCTGTTCTTTCCTTTACAGGATCTTCCCTGATAGGGTGCACAGTGCCTTTGCAAACCTCCTTAGCTACGATCTTGCCTTCTCCATCTTCTAGGGAGAGAAACTGAGGCTAAGGGAAGGGCTGTCCCACAGCCACGCTTACTCAGGCAAAGTAGGAGGCTTCAGGAGCTTGGCTTTGTGTTCAGAGCTTTAGCAGCAAGGCTGTCCTTCCCCTTTGAACTGGGCCACTTGAAGTTGCCTCCACGGTTTATTATGTGCAGGATTTTCGTCAGACGTGCAAAGTAAATTAGCACGGTATTCACAGCCATAATCACCTACCAATGATCTCATACATGTGGCACAAAGGGAAAGGATCTGCATGGGATTCTGTTCTGCAAGTATAATCTGCCCATAGCCTCCTTGTTAATTAGCTCCTCTCAAGCATCCAATCTGTGGCAATTATAGCAATCAAAAATGCATTCAGCCCCCCCCCCCCTCCACCCCCCCTGCTCCCCATCAGCACCTGACAAGCCGGCAGGCACATTATCCCAAGCCACGGCAAGCACGCAGCGGTGGGACACAAGCCTCCCCTCTGCCTGACGCAGGATTCATCACCCACAATACCAGCACAAGGCCTCGCACACCAGGAATTATTATTAAAGAAAAAAAAAAAAAAGAAAGAAAAGGAGACAGAAAGAGATAGATTTCAATTTTCTCCCATAGTTTTGAGAGCCCATAGAGAACCGAGTGAAAGACACTACTTAGCCCCTTGGGCGCAATTGGCAGCTTCTTCTTCTTCTTCCTTTTTTTTGCTGATGCCAATGGAAAAGTGAATCTCTCTTATTTTTCCTGTTGTCTGATTGAAAGCGAGCGATGCTCCAGACACCGTGCTGAGGGGCTGGGGTGGCATGAATGCCTGGGGTGATTGCTGCATTGTGTCGTACTCCTCCCTCTCAGAGGAGTGCTTTGGAGAGCAGCAGTGAGATTGCTCCAGGGGAATTGGGCAGCCCTGAGTGGAGCCTTGCTACAAAGGTCTTCAGCTCCTTCCTCCTCCAACTGCTTCCCAGTGCTTCTTAATCCAAGATCTCTGCAGTGTGTGTGCAAAAGCAGTTGTCAGTGGGGACCTCAGTTTGAAGCCAGCCCTATGGGCACCCTTTGCTCTCTCTGGAATCAACAGCAATGTACTTCTTGGGGAACAACCTCTTATTTCCACTAGTACATACTACCTTAGTAACCCTGGAGGTAAATTTGCTCCTTAGCTTCCTGAATGGGCTTTTTTTTCTTTGCTGTCTGAGTGTGCTGATAAAATGGCATCCTGTGGCACGTAGAGGATACTCTAGCCTTGACCTCCATCCTGCCTGGACAGGACCTTACTGGAAAAGCTGTGAAAGCAGTGGTATGGGATGCTGTTCCACCTTGTTCTGTATCTGATTACAAACCTGTTTCAGGGGTACTTGGCATCTCCTGCCTGCTGTTGCTGTCCCTCCATCATACCGGTATAGGTGTTTGGGGCACTGCTTCTAAACCAGTCCCAGGAAATTATCTTCATCAAGCTAAAAGTCCTCTGAAATCAGAATACAGATCCTATCACTGACTAGCATGCAATCAGTGCTAGTGGCTACCCATTGCCATGCCTCGGTGCTAGCCACGTGGGATGCCCGTGTGAGTGCTCCTACATCACTGCTGTGCAAAGTCAGATGGCTGAGCTTAAGCCAGGAGTGCTCACAAGTCCCCCAGCTCAGCTTGGCTGTGGGTACATCATCTTTCAGACAAGCTGATCCCATGGGAATGTTGATCTCTCAGCCTGATGCTCCAGCCTGCTGATGTGAGAGATCACAGGGACAACTAGTTATGCCATTCTAGGTCCTGTAGGCTGTATGATACTGGAAGGTTTTTAGCTCTGAAGTGTTTAGATAAGTCAGCCAAGGTGAGAGACTGTCCAATAAAGCACAGGGTGAGCTCAAGAGAGCCCACAGATACCCACCACATCCAGAATTACTTGCCCTCCACTGCTGTGTCCTGCCTTGAAAATAAATGTCAGATAATCCACATCCCCACACTAGCCGTGTGGAGCAGAGGTAGGCTTGCAAGGGACAAACTGGAAAAACAGAGACAGGGAGAACATCTCCACAAAGAACATCTCCCAGGTATTTGCATGACTATATTGTGCCTTCTTCATCCATCACAGTGCTTTAAGCATGGCTCAAGCCTGTGCAAAGCACACATTGGACCAGCTCTGCTCTTCAGGTTTCACCACAGTATGAGGACTCAGTGCGGACAGAGGTATGGCTTGTGCTGCCCAGGTCCTGATTGTGACCCAAGAAACCTGCTATCCCTCGGGGTGGTTCAGCAGGGTGCAAAGAGGGAGGAAGTTGTGTGAGCAGCAGGTCAGGTGCTACAGCAATCAGTCAAGAGAGCTTTTCCATCCCTGTCTAACCAAGACATCCTGGGAAAGTGTCCCCAGGCAGGCACAGCCCTGCAGGCAGCATCTTCCCTGGATGCACATGTAGGTAGCAGTTCCTACTTACTGCTGTGGAAGAACTGTAGAGTCCCTGATGCTGGCCTGGTCACAGTGGTCCATGAGACTTGCTTTGACACAGCTGACATCTGGCCTTTAGTCCTAGGAGAATTTCCTCTTTTCTGATATTGCCAAACCATTTTTACCTTCCCCCAGCAACCCTCTGCATTCTGAGTATCCCTTTCTCTTGCCTCCCTACTTCCCAGCCCATTTTTCTCTAATCACTGGACTTGTCACAAAGCCATCCTCTCCTCAGGTCCTGCTGGCCCCAAGCCATGCCTATGCTCTGGCACACAGGCCAGTGCCCAGTGAGGAATTAAGCCCCAGGTACCAGCTTTGGCCTTCCCTTGGCAATGCTGTTTCCCTTTGCTTACACAGTAAATAAAGACCCTGCACCAGTAGTTCCATCACTCGGGGGGGGCCTCCTGTTACAGCTGAACATCTCAGAGAGGGTTTTTCCCTGACTTAGGACAGCATGGTTACCTCAAAGCTCCTGCTTATCTCCGTTTGCTTAGAGGTTTGGGGGAGTGGGTGTGTGTGTGTGTGTGTGTGTGTTTCTTCCCTCTGAGCACAAAACCTGTTTGCTTTTTCTCCTCCACTCACACATTCACGACTGGGGAGAGAACAGACTCACATCCAGGGAAGTGGATTCCGGAGGAGTGAGGGTTAATAGAATAAAGACCCAGCTGCCTGCAGCTGGGGTCAGTGGGTGCTGCTGCACAGAGGTGCAGACACCTCTGCAGTGGATCCAAGAGTATGCATCGGTATGGAAATGACTGGAAAGTGGGAACTAATTAGTATATATATGGAAATAATGGGAATATTAGCTGAATTGGCTACGCTGCTATTCAGCTTCCCTTTTTCCTTCCTGCTTTCTTTCCTTCCCAAGCCAGAAAAGCTGGTTTACATTCTAATGGCTTTAATTACTTCACGAAAATGTGAGCGGATGGGGAAGTGCTGCCACCAACAACGCTTTAATGGTCGACTGAACGCAATTTGAATTAATTTGCTTGAGATGGCTATTAGTGCTAATACTCCAGGGCCTGTCTCGCTGGTGTTGCTCTAACTTCCCCTGCCCCTGACAGAGAGAAGACTTCCAGACGCTTGCTCAGTCACCCATCCACCAAGGCATGTCAAGAAGAGTCAGAAGTTGCCCTGTCTGTTCATTGCCTCCCTCAGACTTTATTTCTCTTGGTTAGATCTGTCCTTATTTTGGAAAAGACTTAGAGCTATGTCTGAGCCTGTAACAACCCACACAGCTATTTTTCCTGTGCTTCCATCTCTCGTGATTGCCCTGTCTGGCATCCAGAAAGGTGTGAGATCTACCCAAAGAGTGTCCCCACGTGGCTCTCTGTCTGTGTGTATGTGTTTCTGTGTGTGGTCTGTGTTGCCTACCAAAGGGTTGTGCTCCAGCTGCTGCCCCTCTGTGGACAAAATGGTCTCACTCCTCTGACAGTCACCCAGCTTACAACACTTGTGGGGACTTCATCTCTTTAGGATCTCCGTGCCTCAAAAAGCATGCTCTGGAAATGGCATGAAGGTTTAAAAGCTTCAGACGTGAAGGCTGGAAGCCCTTCAGATGCTGTCACATTCAGCAGGTCCATATCAGTCTCATCTCTTTAGAAAGCCAAAGGGAGAAGCAGCAGCTCCAGCAGCGTTGTGGCAGCAGCTCCAGCAGCGTTGTGGCAGCAGCTCCACACCTGAAGGCTGAAACTACTCTTTCCCATACTGTGAGATTCCCTTTTCTACAGCCCCTGGATGCAATTAAACCTCAGTAGCAGCCACAGGTGCCATAGACTTTCACCTCCCTCCCTGCCTGCCACGGATCAGGCCACAAGTGCCACCTTGCAGGTAACATCTGAAGGCAAGTGTCTGCTTGACTGGCACAGCCATGTTCCAGTAGGCAATGTACAGACCTGAGCAAGTGTGGAGGGACCAAGGCATTGCAGCTTCTCCTATTAGCACCTCCCAGGGTGGTATTTGCAGCAGGTCACTTAGATCAGTCACAGGAAGCAGGAGCTGTCACCAGTCTTTTATTCTGCCCCTATCCCTCACGTGTTCCTTCTAGCCCCCACTCTGCTCCCAGGGCTGCCGTGAGAGATGTGGGATGTGTGGATGCCTTAGTCTCTCTTGCCCCTGATTTGCACCCACCTGCCATCACATTTAGCCTGGCCCCTACCACCATTACAACAGCCAGGGAAAGGGATCTGGCAGGGTGTTAATAAAAAGCCTGAAGGAGAAGGAAATTAAAATAATCTTCTGCTTTGTGTCCTTCCCTCTACCCCCACTGTGCTCCCTCCTCCCTGTCTCACACACAGACTCTGCTTCTCCTTGCAAATGCTCTCTCCTGGGATGGATTTTCTTTGATCCATCTGCAACCAAATCCTCACAAATGCCATCAGCTTCACTGGTTACAAATCTGTCATGCTGGTAGGGGCTGAGAAGCCTGCCACTGCTTTTGGTTGTATATCCCTTTCCTGAACTTCAGTGGAAGGAGCCAACACTGGGGCTTTGCAGTAAAGAAGCCTTTGCTGGAAACCGGTGTTGTGTGTCCTCCCCTGCATTATCTGGAGGGGCTGTCATCTGTTTTGCATTGGACTGGAGGTGGGACTGGCAGTGCTGAGGCTGGAGACACTGGTGAGACCTGCCCTGATGGGTGCTGAGGGAGGCTGAGGTTACTGCTTTGGGGGTTTCTGATGGGTAGTTGCTAGGAGGGTGCATCATCCTAGATACTTGGTCATATATATCTTCAGGCAATAATTCCCCAGACTCTTAGACCACCTGGTCCAGCTTGTTGTCCCCATCTGGCTGTACTCTTCCCCCATTCATCTGCAGTAGCCAGGCCATTAGCAGAGGCTCCAGCTGCTCCATAAGCACAGGCTTGTCTCCCCCAGCACCTGCAGGGTGCAGACAACTCACCTTTTGCTCTGCTCATGAAAATTTGATCTCTGCTCAAGAGTGTTCAATTGAGACACCTTCCTGCCGTGACACTGCTACAATGGAAGAGGACACCAGTGGTTATCCTAACTAGCATGATCTCCCTTTCCCGAAGAAGTGTCTCAAACTTTCTATCTTAGCTCTACCCCCATCACATTAAACCTGCTGCTTTTGCATGGCTCTCAGGCTGTCCCAGAGCAGCTGGGGAAGGACAAGTGTCCTCAAAGGGGTGTACAACTCTGTTCAGCTCTAGCATCCCTAGCAAGGGATGAGACCCTGAGCCTTGAGCAGACAAGTCTACTTCTGAGGCATTCTTGCCCATGGCAGAGAGGTTGGAGTAGATGATGTCTGAGATCCCTTCCAACCATTCTATGATTCTATGACACAGGGTCCAGCATCATGGATCAGTGGATTAAAAATCTCATATATCCTACTGTGGAGGAGGGCAGTAGGTCCATATTGAGATCTTTGGATGCCCCAGTGCTCAACGTGAGGCATCTTCTTGGACTCCAGCCTGAATCTGAGACCAGGCAGGCTGCAAACTGCAGGACAAGTCGGTTTTGTTCCAGCCCTGCAACTGGACATGCCAGAATACAAAGAGAACCATCCAACATTAGTATTCATCCTTGAGTGTTGGTGATGGACTGATTATAGCTGCAAGGAAGATATCAGGCTGCTCACGGCAGAGGCAGCTTTCTGAGGTATAAAAGAGATTATTGTATATCTAAAATACAGACTTTGAGAAATGTTTTCTCAACTCCAAGAAGAAAAGCTTCTTTATTTGTGGAGTTAATTTGCATTTACTGTAGCTTGCATTAAAGTTACCCATTTCCTTTCATTCAAGGGACTTCTCTTTTGTTCACATGAAAGCAGGCAGATTAACCATCTGCAATGCACGTGTTCCTCCTGCTAATTGCTTATGGGATGTTCCACTTTCCACTCCCCAGAACAACTTCCCAAAGACTAAGCCAATGTCACCGCAACTTGCCAACAAGATTACCTAGGAGGAGAGGCTTTGCCATTGCAACATGAAAAATACTGAGCAACCCGGGCACAGACAGGCACTCAGGGATGGATCTAGTGCCCCAAAACTACTGATGTTCTCTATGTTACAACAGCCATCCGAGGCTGTGCCTGTCAGACATTGCTTTCCTGCTTGCCCTGTTAGCATCCTGCAAGGAGATCACAGGGGAACATCAGGCGGCTTTGAACGGAGCTTGTGACTCCTTGGGCACATATGCAGCATGAAGTGAAGTGTGGCAGCTCCTCTGGCATCCCTGCCTGGCTTGCTAATGAGAACTCCTTTGATTCAGCATCCACCTTTGCCCTTTGTGGTGTGTAGCAGGGCTTTTAATAACGTTATCAAGTGGGCTCTCTGGTGCTAGGTGCTGTACATAATAAGAGACTTTTTGCTCTAAAAGATTTACAGTCTGAAAAGACTAAGCAAAAAGTGGAGACTGGAAACCTGTGGAAATGAAGACTCAACTTAAGAAAGGTATTTAAATACCTCAGGCACATATCAATGCTAAGAAACTCCCCCAAGGCCAGAGCAAAACTGGCACAGCTCCCAGTTGGGTATCCCATCAACAAAAGGGGCACTTTTTTCCTCTTCTGAGCAATGCTTGGGAAAAACTGAGCAAGGCAATGACTCACCACAGTACCCCTTCTGCAGGGACAGGGCTTTGCACCTTGCTCCTGGGTCTGAATGTTCCTCTGGAGGTGTCCCACAGAATCACAGCACCCATGATTGCTGGTAATTGGCATTTTTGCAGATACAGATTCTGATCTATTTCTGCATCCTGAACGCTCATACCCTGGTTCTTACAAGGTTCAATGATGCATGAGCTATGGATGCGTACCACCACTGTGCCCTGATACTTGTACAGAGCACAGGAGCAGAGACAGGTTCTTTCTTGGTGTGGAAGAGATCCTCCAGCTTGCTGAAGGTAAAATTGTCCAGCTGATGTCTCTGCTGTCCATTTTCAGCAGGCCTGTACATCTGTGCACCAGCTAGGAAACAACCTTTAGACCCCCTTCAGATGTTCATCCTAGAGAACACCTGGTCACTCTTGCCCCAGGGGTGTTTAGCTTGCAGGGAATCAACACTAAGATCTGTACATTTTAGCTAAGTGGTGCCAGTCACCAGTCATTAAAACAAGTAAAAGTAAGAGCAAGTGATGCAGCTAAGCAAAGGCTTTCAAAAGAACCAAAGCCCGTGAGCAGTTAGAGGGAACTCTTCCTGTCCTCCATTTCAAGTGAAAGTTCATGTATTTTACACTTCTAGCACCAGAAATGAGGATTTCTGCCTCCTTCTGCTGGGCTAGAGAGACACAACTTTTCAGGCTCAAAGGAAGAGAAGCAGCAATCATGAGAGCTAGAGCACCATAGATCCCTCGAATGATGTGGTACCACTTTCCAACATCCAATGTCATTGAATCCTTTGTGAGAAAGGATCCTCATCTCTCATCCGAGAGGCTCGGGGTGAAGATTTCATCTAAGCACCACCTTGTCTTTGCACAAAGGGATTTGTAGGGAACAAAAGCTTTAAATAATCCTCCTCATCTCAGTAAAAGGTTAAGACAAAGTTGCAGGCAGTGTGAAGAAAATCTAGTTAGGCTGCATATTTGGACAGGCAGCTTAAGGCAGGGAGATTAAACACTTTGACCGTCAGAAGTATTTGTGCGGTCTCAAATTGTTCTGTGGGCAGAGGCCAGCCATGAAGGTTCTTAGATGCCCCTGGCACTCCACTGGGAAGAGCTGTCCAAATTCCTTGATTTCCTTCCTGTGAGCAAATAGTGGTTCAGACCTTTGGCTGGCACAGACTGGCTTTTCCCCTCTGCCAGCAGGGGAACCCAGCCAATTCAAGCCTGCTGAGCGCTTGGCTTGCTTTCCGAGCTCCAGTGAGGAGGATAAGTGTGCTGGGAGAGCCCTCAGTGAATGAGCCTATAAGCTCAAGAGAGACCATCTGGTTTTACTGGAAACACTGCAGATTAAAGGTCTCCTAATGGTATTTAATTTAGATTCCACGAGACCTCCAGTGGATAGCTAACAAAGGATCAAAAAATTATTTTTTAAAACATCTCCACTGAGAGGTAACAAAGCTGCTGGAGCTTTAGTGGATGTGAGTGTGTAAACATTGCTCAGCAAGCTCCTAAGCATGGGCTTACTTCATGCACACACAGCAAAGCCAGTAAATAGCCAAACAGCTCTCTTTGTATCATCTCAAGGCATCCCAGAAGCTTATGATGATGAGATGGGTGCCAGAGCTTGGTGCTGCATGTTGTTGACAAAGTTTGTCCTTTGCCTGGAACACAGTGACAGTGCAGGCAGAATCTTGGTGAATTTAGACCGGACAGAAAAGAAATCTGAATGTGATTCTAGGGAGGAAACTGAGTCCCTCTCTGTGGATTCTCAGCATCTTGCAGATCCATCCTTAGAGTCATGATGATTTGGTTTGGGATGCATTCTTTGGGATAATCTCTGCTTTTAGAGATTGTGTCTGTGGATCTTTCACCTTGCTGGATCTCAGCCACGTTCAGGAGAAGATTGCAACAACTTGTTTCATGCAGTGTTTACCTGACTTCTCACCATCTTTCTGAGTGATCATCACTTCCTCTATTTGCTTCAGTCAAGGAGTGGGATGCCATGAGTGGGTCTGGAGCATCAGGCTGTGTAACTCTGGATTTCATTATAACAAAACCTGCTGGCAGGAGACTGCCCTGCAGAACATACTGAAGCATCACTGCTGTCATTCCACCTGCTAGCAGCTGTACAACTGTGCTGCATCCTCTTCTGCAATGGTATCATAAACCCTCATCTCAGTGCTCCAATTATCCCTCCCAGTGCACATCTGACTTCAGAATCCCAGCAGATAACTTCACTTAAATTCTGCTAGCGCCAGAGTCGTTAAGTGCAGTCTGGTCACCCTAATTCACTTAAGAATTTGACATGGGCATTTTTTCACCTTTTTTATGCCCCTGTGGGGAAGTGATTACAATCAGGGAAGTGACTTGGTTCAAATGACATAATTGATTTTCATATTTATTCCCCTTCACTGATCTCAGTTCAAATGTGCTCAGCTCACAAGTCAAAAAGATGATTTCTTCTAATTATCTGTTCTGCAGAGCTCATCTTGGGCTCTGCAAATCCAGCTGTATCCTTTGTGCCTCTACCATGCTGTCACCAAGAATAAAGTGTTTGCAATCAGGACGCAGTCAGTCATGTTTTGTTGCTAATGTGCAAGGCAGAGCGGAAGCTCATTTGCCCCTCCACCCTGCTACCGGCTCTGTTGAGTCAAGAGTACAAAAACACATTTCCAGCTGGGGCACGACTGCAGGAGAGAAATGCAGGGGTCTGTGTGTGTGGAACAGCACAAGAGGCGTGTTCCAGGCTGCAGGAACAGTGGTGGATGAAATCTTTCATGAGTCAATCTCCCTGCACTAAGGATAGAAACAGAAACAGATAGAATCAAGAAGGCTGGAAGAGACCTCAAAGATCATCGAGTCCAACCTGTCACCCTAAACCTCATGACTATCTAAACCATGGCACCAAGTGCCACGTCCAATCCCCTCTTGAACACCTCCAGGGATGGTGACTCCACCACCTCCCTGAGCAGCCCATTCCAACATCTAACAACTCTCTCTGTGAAGAACTTTCTCCCCACCTCCAGCCTAAATCTCCCCTGGCGCAGCTTGAGGCTGTGTCCTCTTGTTCTGCTGCTGGTTGCCTGGGAGAAGAGACCAACCCCCTCCTGGCTACAACCTCCCTTCAGAATGAGTGGAAGGGCCATGTCCTCTTGCATAAAAGCTTCTTGCTCTGCAGGCTGGAGGTTTTGGGGAGGCTCCTGCAACCTTTGCTGACTTTTTCTGCAGTCAGGAGTCTGGGTCACATAGTCATAGTTATAGGTCTCTGACACAGTCTCAGAGATGAGACCATACTTGGATTGACATTCAAGCAGTCCCTGTAACTGATGCCGTGGGCCTTCATCACTGAAGCTGTGGTCCCTGCTAATTGAGTTCCTTCTGAACCTTCAGGTCTTGCTTATGTAGGCTAAGACCAAACCATAGCTCTTGATGAAAGCCTGGAGTTGGGTTACTCTTCCTATGGGAGTGGAAAGGGACACATGAAGGGAAGGGCTAGAAGAGACAGGGAGGAGATCCACTGTAACACTCCCTGAAGCTGCTGGGTGAAGCCACTTCTTCCCTATGGATGGAGTCCCTATGGGCTGCACTCTGATCCATCTCCTGGCAGTAGATGCAGTCAATCTGATTCTGTAAAGAGTTGCTCTTGTAAAAGGAAGCAATGGGTCCATAACTCTTATGCCATTTTCCTCGGTATGTTGGCTCAGCAACAACTCAATTTGCTTGTGCATAAAGCTGGCCCTGCTAATGGTTTTGACAGACAGCTCATCAAAATCCAGGGCTCAAATGGACCTCTATTTAGTGTGTCCATCTGTTGCACAGATGACACAGATGGCAAAAGCTGTATTTCTGCAAGACCTCTGCACATCTCATCACCTGGCAGCCTGAGGGGTGAGCTGATGGAAGGGCAAAGGGGAGAACCACTAAGTGCTGGAGAGCTTTGTGGGCAGGTGGAGAAAAGTGACTGAGGACTAAGCAGCTGGTGGCTGAAGGCAGATCACTCAATGAGCCATACATTTTAAACAAAGTAGCTTCTACCTGGAACAGGCAGCTGAGGACTATGGTGCCTTCTCCAGCTTCCAGCACTTTCTGATGCAAGTTGCAGGTGGTGCAGGTCCTGCTACATCAGAAGCCCTGTCAGATAGAAGTGGGCTCAGCACAGAGTACCCGAGCAAAGTCCTCTGGGCTGTGACAGCCAAGGGTACTGTGATGGTTTGAAACTGTCTTTTTAATTTTTCCTTGCAAAGTTCAGAACAGAGAAAGTGAAAGAATGTAAATAAGTCACTATTGGGTGTAAGAAAGCAAAATAACGATTGTTCTAAACACTTCCATTGGATAGATAGAAATGTTTAAGAACTATTACCCAAAACAAAGTAGGCACTCTGCACATTCTGCGTTCGGCAGTGGGGGCAGTTGCTGGGCTGTCTGGCTGCTGTTTCTTCTTCTCTTCTGGCTGAAGATAACACACTGACCTTGGCAGCTAAGTTAACAACTTTCTGCTCTAACTAAACTCTGCTTCTCTGTCCAGGGGGGTCTGGGGGGGAAGCTCCTGGGAGAGGGAGGCCCCTTTGGGAGGATCCCCTTGAGGGGAAGCAAAGGGAGATCGATTGTGCGTTTTCTGTTGATTGTATATATTTGTAAATGTTGTGAATTTTGTATATTTGTACATATTCATTGCATTTCATCTGCTTGTAAATACAGCTTTTCATTTGCTTCCAGACTGGGCTAGCCTGGTTATTGTCGGTGGGGGGGAATTTCAGCTCACACCGACACAGGTACAGAGATCCAGAGTCCCATCCCCTTAGTCAGTGATCTCTGAATTTCCCCAGACAAACCTGCTATGATTTCAGACATTTGGTAACACCTTGCTACCTCTTCTCTCTCCCAGTGCCGTCTGATAGTTGTGGGTTTGTTTTCTGACACAACTCCAACATCTTGAAGTACATTGGGGGGTTGTATGTGTGGGGTGTGGAGAAGATGCTCTGAGGTCAGTTCTGAATCATGTGGCTGCCCTGGGGCTGCGACTGCTGGGGAGGTGGCTCGAAGACCCTTTTCTTCCTTTCCAGTCTTGTGTGCCTAATTCCTCTGAAATAATCCCAAAAAGGTCAGTCAAACATTTCCATAATAAGGGGCATTCTGAATAAGCAGTTTCTGTCTCTTCCTCATCTGTAGGCTTTGCTTAAGACAGCAAGTAGTTACTTTTGAAAGTAAGAACAAAACCCCAAAGAAACCAAACTGAATTTATTTCCTCTAAACTGATGTAGGAAATTTTAATTATGGGAATGAGCTTGTCATCCTCTGTGTTTCTTTCAGTGCTTCTGCTTGAATTCTGCCTACTTTTAAAGTATGAACAATTTTATATACTTATCTATCTATCTATCTATCTATCTATCTATCTATCTATCTAATTATCTATCTATGCTTTCTTGATCTTGCCTACAGTCCTTTTGAAGAAAGCTTGTGTTAGTCTTGCTGACATGGAAGGGGATTACACCACTAAGCTTGGTGTGTGGTGCAGTAGTTCTGCACCTAAAATAAAGATAAGGGGAACAATTCCTTCAGCTCTACTAATAATTTCCCCAGCAGGAAGAATAATATTCATCCTCCTCTCCAGAATGGACACTTCCTGCTGTATTATAAAATGTCAGTCACAGATAAAAAAATCCAAAAATCTCCCCAAAATGCAACACAGATTTTCTCTGACTTGAAACAAAAAGGATTAACACAGAATACAAAGGCAAAGCTGACAGATAATGACATTTCTTTCTAAAGCTCCCATTACTTTCAGATCCCAATCACCTGATAGACAAGTTCATGCCAAGTGAAAGGAGCAGGGGATCCCATTTGTTTACCCCTTTGGCATGATGAAGGAGATTTGTAAAAGCTTTTTCCATTTCTCTGAGTTTGAGACAAAACAGTCACAGTCAGTTCAGGGCAGAAATTACTAAGAGTTTTCAAAAATCTTGTTTCTGAGAATTTGTTTTATTTTGCTATTTAGTGCATCCATGTGTCTGTCCATCCATCTCTCCATCTCTCCATCCATCCATCCATCCATCCATCCATCCATCCATCCATCCATCCATCCATCCCTCCATCCATCTATCCATCCATCCATCCATCCATCCATCCATCCATCCATCCATCCATCCACACTGAACATCACAGTTATTGATGCACTGATGTACAGACAATATATTTGCATAAACACATCAACCCACTCATCCACCCTCACACTTATCTCTGTCCTTCTAGGGCTGCATAGGGTTGCATTTCTTCAGCAAATTTTCTGTTTCTCCTCCCAAGGTCACCTTTCTGATAAAGCAAACACAAAAGTGTTACCTTGGCTTCTATCTCGCAGCCTCTGAACAGGCTATCACGTCGCAGCACGGCAGGAGCTGTCATCATACTGTGAATGAAAGAAGCACCCTGGGGTTTCCACATCAGGCAAGTGGTTACGAGCCAGCTCCTAGCAAGGTTTGGGAGCACAGGGAGCAGGCAGATAGGGCAGGGGAGAGCTCCTCTTGCCAACACTCCTGTCCTCCAGGCCAGCTTGGTGGGAGACAGACAGTCGCTGCTCCCTATTCTGATTACAGGGAGTGATGCTGTCCCCATCCCCACTAGCTTTTGTCTGGGAGGAAGAAGAAGGCTGGGAGGCAGGGGACTGGGGAAGGGGACAAATTTCAAGAGAGGAGAAAGATGTTGGGACATCTGGTTCATGGCTTGCAGGCAAGGAGGAGTCCACATCTGTTCAGAAGCACCAGCCCAGGAGGAAAGGTGATAAGTAGGTATCCCTCCCTTGCAGAAGGTGCCAGGGAAATCTGTTGTAGTTGCCCATGAGAGGGACTTCTGTTACTACCACAGGATCACCCCTGTGAAGCCCTCTTCAGGGCTTAGAGAGCTTCCAGGACATCATCAACCTTGCATGATCAAGACTTTGGTCCATCATCTGTTTCTGGGCCTTAAGTCTTGCCCATGTTAATGCAACAGGCAACTCTCGTCAGTGACAGAAACTGGGAGGGCTCTGCAGAATTTTCCTTTCTATGACTGGCAGCAGCTCAAACTGCTCAAGCTATCCAGGCAGCTTTCCTGGGAGCAAGCATATCAAGAAGACCCTCTGAAGAGCAAGCCTCCATTTTTCCACAGGTGCTTGTCTTTGATGCTGCACAGGAGAAGAGAGAGTCCCAGTCCTCAGGACAATGGAGACCCCAACTCACAACAAGGCTCATCTGAGAGTCTGCTGGCTGCAAATTGTTCCATATCCTTGTTGAGGTCAGCCCACATCCAACCCAGCCGTGACAAATGTTGATGTACAAAACCTCCTGCCTGTCCTTAGTACCGAGGCAGGAATGGGACCTCAGAGAGCCTCTGCTGACTGGTGTGCACCTCAGATAGCCCTCAACCTCCCAGGCCAATTAAAATCCTCTTCAAGTGATGTATCTCATCTCCAGACTCCTCCAGGGAGCTTGCACACTTCATTAGTGTAATTGGAAGATATTTCCACTGTGGCAGAGCCCACCCAGCCACTGAACTACCACAATGATTGTGGGAAAGAGTCCCATAACGAGACATGGCAGGGTGAAGGGGGCCATCAGCTCTGACATCTCACAGGGTTCTTCTGTAATTGCTCCTTGAAGGGCTCAGCAGGACTGCAACAGCATTTTTTTAATAGCATCTGTTGTTTCTGTTCAGAAATACACAGAGGTGTGTGGAAGTACCTCTGCCCCTGAAGCTCCATTCACTTCATAACTGTTTGCCACAGTGTCTAGGTACCCACTGGCTGTCTACAGCTTTGAAAACCTTTCAATTTATCCAGTAGGGTTATCCAGGGACCAGTAGGTAATTATCTAACCCCCATGTCTTCGTTGGGGAAACTGAGGGCTGTGAATTTGAGCATGGAGTGGTCTCCTCTCTGCCCCTGGAGAGTTGTGGGGTTAGGAAAAGAACATGTGAGGAGGTCTCCTTCAAAAAAATCCCTCCAAAGCTGTTTACAGAGAGCCAGAAGCAGTAGTTTCATGGCCTGGATTTCCTTAGGTCCCCTTTCCTCCTGGGACAGTCTGGATATGGCTGGCCACCATCAAGTATTGTGTGGGGCAAGAGGCTTCTTGGTCACCGTGGGGGCAAAACTCATTTAAAGGAGTTTGATGCTGGAGGGAAAAGCTGGGGCAGGCATGGAATGAGGTGGGAGGTTAACTCAGCAGCCTGTGCTCTGCCCTTCTCCTTTGTGGGCAGGGAATTGAACACGCTGAACACATATTATCCCTAGTGAGTTTGCATATGAGCATCAAATAAATGAGAGAGCAGCATGGACAGGTGTGAGGCCAGTGCTGTGAAGGGAGGAGAGGGCAGGTGTGCCAACTCCTGCCCTCTGTCCTGACACATGGCCCCATTTTCCAGAGGGATCGGGTGTCCCGGATGCTTCTTCACCAACACAGGTACAAGTAGCACCACTGACATCCCTCTCCCAGCTGATTTCCAGAGTGGCACATCAAACACCTAATTTAAGGAGAAGCAGCAGGACTAAAAGGCCATATGCTCAGCACAGCAGTAAGTCCTCCCTGGTTTCCACCTTGGGAGGAACAAACAACTGTAACCACACAGCTCTGCTGATTTCCTGCATTTTTTTTCTGCCTGCAAGGACCAGGTCTGCTGCCTAAGGCTACAGACACAGACTAGGGCAGATTAAATGCCGTGACAATGTGAGGACAGAAAATTTTGACAGAACCTGGCTCAAGGAAAAACAATTTTTCATGGCATTTAAGAGGTCTTCTGCCTCCTCTAAGTATTGGCTCCAAACTGATATAGAGCAGGACCTGTATGGCAGGATTCTCCTCTTCCTGTCTTAAAAGTATTATGAAAGATTAGTGCCTGCTGTCATCATGGTTTGCAGGCATGTTATTGTTATTAATTACAGTTATTACTGCAACACAGATCTACCCAGCATCTGGTGGACAGGCTGCCTGCAGAGCCAGGGCTGCTGCTTGTGGACAGGCAGCTCCTGCTGTCTGGGCAGGTTGGTAGCCAAAAAACCAGCAGCTGCCCTGAGCAGCACAAGCTTACCCATGCCATGGCCAGCTGGCTCAGCAGTGAGCTCTTGGTGCCAACAAGCCTGGTGGCACACAGCAGCTCAGCTGCCTGCAAAGGCTGCCTGCTGCCTGCCAGCAAAGGTGGGAGACTGGAGGGCTCAGGGAAAGGAGCAACCCATTTGGAGGAGAGCAGCCATGCCAGGGTGCTGGGCAAAGCTGGGCATAAAATAGGAAAGGGGTTTTGTAAGCGTTTTTGAGCAATGAATTTAGCTCTGGAAGTTTGGCCTGACACCTGCTCTTTCATCAGCCTGGAAGGCTTGGGAATACTGGAGGGCTTTTATGAGCCATTTCTGGAGGTTGAGAAGGACTTGGGTATTTTTAGAGGCTCTCTTTCATCGCTGTTGTCTCTTTGCTTTCTCTGCTTGCAGGAAAGTGGGGGGAGGAAAGGAAAAAAAAGGAAACACTTCAGATTGAAACGGGAGGGCTTGAAGATTTGCTGGAAAGCAAAGGAGAAGAAACCTCCCCTGATGGCCCCTCCCTGGGGGAAGAATGAAAGGAAATGTAGTGAAATCAAAGTGTTTGTGGAAATGCAAATTCCTAGTAAATACCTCTGCTGAAGGAAACTGTGAATATTTAAGTAACTCTACTTGGTTGTATCAACAGCAGCTCAGCCCTGGTGGGAGGGATGCTATCTCTCAGAGCCTTGTGACATGGGACCCTCGTATGCCCCACGGCAAGTGATTCATCCCAAGGAACTAATCATCGCTGCCACAGAGAGATGCTCCCTGCTCCGCGGGAGCTTCTATTTTTGCCGTGACTAACAGTCCTCGTTGTTCTAATGGGAATGGCCAGGTGTTAATGAGCATCCTCAGATGGGATGTCTTGGCTCGTTGCCCGTGCCAGCAGGACTCATGAGCCCCAGCCACCCTTGTCACCCCCGGGGGTAGCTGATGGGTCACAGCAGGACCTCGTGTGTGACTCGGACAGGAGAATTAACAAAGACATTCACTTCATTCACAGAGGAGAAGGTTATTTACTAAGAATACTACCTCAAAAGGAGCAAAGAGCGGCCCAGGATGCTACCTGCCTCTTGAAGGAAGAGTCCATGAAGATCCTTGCCCAAAAATCTCTGTTTGTGGGAAAGAGGACTTGGAGAGGCACTGCTCTTGCCAGCACATAACTCTAGCTGGTGCCTCCTAGGTGTTGCAGAGCAGCTGGAAAATCGTTCTTCCTAGGGGGAATCTTTTGGCAGTGAGCATCACTGGTCCACACACACTGGGGGCAGTCTTGTCCCAGACACCCACAGTAGTATGGACAGAGACCCAAAGAACCCTGAAAAGTGAGCAGGCTGTGCCCTTAGACTGATGCATAGGCAACTATGTACTGGCATGGACACAAAGCCTGCAAGACTCAAGGCTCCCCCTCAGCTGTCTCCTTGTCATGGTTTAACTGCTCTACCCCAGACCAAACCAGGACACTCCCTAAGGTGATTCCCAGCCATTTCAGTTGCTGCTTAAAGTCAGAGTAGGTGAAGCCCTTGGTCTGGTGCCCTCCATTTTGGCTCATCTCTGTGCTCAGAGATCCCCTTCCAATCAAGTCTTTGCCAGGAAAATGAAAGAAGGCATTTGTGGGTTGAAAAACCAGGGCAGAGCTTTTGAACTATTTATTTTAAACATCCTGATGACTTTCTTCCCTAGGTCCTGGCCTTGCTGTGATCATGGAAGTCTGGAGCATGGGCTGGTAGAAAAAAGCATGGTTGCAAAAGCTGGGAAATGCTGCCCAGACCCAGGAGGTGCCAAAGGTGCCCAAGATACTCCATGAATCTTCCTCTCCTGGCAGCCAACATATGAACTCCTCGCTGGATAGGGAGTGCTGGTCACACGTCCTCACTGAAGACAGGGATGGGGAGCTAGGAGTGGAGAGGAAAAGGTAATTAGGAGCTCCTTGAATTGGCTACATTAGTGTGGAATGGATAGATAGAGGAGGCAGGAGAGAGTAAACTGTATTACCAAGTCTTCTGCAGCATGGAAATGTGGCTGCAGTTCAAGAGCCTATTAAGGAGCCGAGACATACACAGACTTTATTAGCCACATGTCAGAAAGTGCTTTCTACAGTAAATCCTACCTAATAGCCCTATGCTAGGAGAGAATTAAATGCTTTTTAGCTCTCAGACAGTTATGTAAACCCGAGAGAGGAGGAAAAAAAAAGATAACAAATATCAGCAGAGGAGCTTTCAGTACACACTAGTTATTAATGCATTTATCTAGACCATTTATTTATTGAAAATATATAGTTTTTTTTCCTGGGACAGGCCTATTAAGTCTGACAGCTTAATCAACACCCAATGGGAAAAAGGGCCATTTTATAAAGTAGTTAAACTCACATTGATTTCAATATAAGCTCCATTTTTTAGGGCTTTTTTCTTGTTTTTTTTTTTTCTTTTTTCCTCCCCAACCATCACAGCCTGTTTGACAGACTCGTTAACAAGATATTAAACTGCCCCACTCTTATTTTGAGGACAATAAATTACTATGGAGAAACATGCTGTTGTCTTAACAGATGCTTTTCCCACTGTAAACATCCCCTGACTGATAAGCAGAGAGGGAAGCAGTGTGCAAACTTGCCTTTTCATGCTAAATAAATAACAGGACTGGGAAAACTGGCACTGGAATCAATGCTGTTTTGCTTCACAAAGAAGGCAGTACTGGAGGACAGGATGATTGAGGAGATGGATAATGGAATACAGAGTTTTTCCCTTGGTTGTGGTTTGCCATGTTAATCCATCCTGCCCAGTGGGGAGAGGAGCTTTGCAGGTGCCTGGGAGACTCTGCAGGGATGTGGATGGTGAGGGCTGTGGAGTGGGGCTGGATGGCCCCATCTTATTCTGGCATGGATGCAGGTCCTTTCTCTTTTAGGTCATTTCATTTGGGTGTTGGGCATAGCATGGCTTGCAGCAGGAGCCAGCTGAGCTGCAGATCAAAGGGGTGAAGGGTCTGTTCTGGGGTGACACTGGGTTTGTGGCCCATGGGCCAAAGCAAGCCCAAGGTTGCTTGACAGAGGAACCCCTGCAAACCACAGCACCACGTGGATGTGGGCATTTGCAAAGGTGCACAGGGATGGTGGTGAATGGTGATGGAAGTGCTCTGCTGGCAGGTGGATGAGAAACCCACCCCTCTACATGGAGGAGAATGGGGGCTGCAGAGCTCGTTAGCAAGGGCCAGAGCCTGCATGCCAGCACTGAGTAGGACTTTCTGGATATCTTGTCCAGGAGGGATGGGGAGGACAGACCTGCTGGTGTCTCTGTGTAAGTATCAGCCCCAGCTGAACAAGAAGACTTGGGAGCAGCCAAATATGAGTGGCTGCAGGCAGTGGCTCAGCATCATGTGGCTCATTTCAACTCCCCTCTCAGGTCTCTCCATGTTAGACATTTTAGGCTGGGTTCTTTCTTCTGTAGCAGTTCCTCCCAAAGTGGTGCCATGAGGATGGCAGCTCCTTCTCTGCCAAGGAAGAAACAGATGCTTGTAGTCAGTCACACTGTCACAAGTTCTCTTTGAGGGGCTGGGGCCTGGCCAAGCCACCTGCAAGTCACTGCTCAAAGGCTCCCCCAGTGCATTCTCATCTTTACACTGAGTGCTGCTGGGCTATACTTGTGATTCTTCCTTTGCAACTGTAAATAAAGGGGTTGAGTTTCTTTCTTAAAGCTGAAATTCTGCTAGACAAGGCAGCAGCTCTGAGAAGGGCTATTCTGGATCTGGCTGTAGGGCACAGGCAAGCTGCTCAGGGAAGCTTCATTCATGCCTAGGAAAGCTGATCTTGGCTGCTGTCATGCTCACAGTGTTTGATGCTAGTGTAACAGCAGAATGTTCCAGGTCCTGCTGTCCTCCTGTGGCTGCCCTGCTCTCAGGGACACACACTGGCCATGCTCAAAGCCCTGGTGACCATCATGCTGGGGAAGCAAGGAGGAAATGACAGAGAGAAAATTTTGTGCCTTTAACATAAATGCTTGTGTTTGACACTGCCTAGGGTCCTTCTTCTATAACCACCACATCCAGATCTTTTCCTGTGGGTGCTTTCCCACCATCCCTATTAGCTGCTGCATTGAGTCAAAAAGTTCCTGGCTTTCCTGGCATCCCCTTTCTCCCTCTCCCCCACAAGCCAGCCCTCCCCATCCAACGCATTCCCAGCTCAGAGCACTGCATTAATGCTCCGTTTTATTGCATGCTCTTAATGACGCATCTGCAGACACTTCCCCTCTCTAACTGAGCAAATCCTTGCTGGGATGGAAATTTTAAAATGAGAGTCAGATTGTTTCCACATCACAGGGCACAGCCAGGCTTTAAATACAACAAAATTCCTGAAATCCGTTATCCTGTCACCTAAGCATTTGAATAATTAACTACAGAAACATCCCACAGGCCTGGCTAAGAAGGTGAGAGTGTTTGCATTCTAATTGACCACTAAATGCAGAGCAAACAGCTCATGGATCTGTCAATAATTACTTTAGAACAGGCAGCTGTGGTCACTAAAATGAACTTAATCTACTCAAAGGCTCAGCAGCAGTTACAGGTGTAAGCCTGGGCTCTGGCTGTTCACTCTAATGACTTTATTATTCCAATGTCATTATTCCTGTTCCTCTCTAAGTTTTGCTAATGGGCCTGCACATAACCAGCCTTTGTTACTGAATCATTCTCCCACTCCTTTATTTATTCCTTTTGCTCTGTGAGGGCTGCAATTGTTTTCTGTATCTATGTATATAATGGATCTTTTCCTCCTTCTTTCTTGCTTTTTTTTCCCCCCCCCCCCTAATTAAAACTGTAAGGACAATTTTCTTGCTGAGGGAGGCAATCAGAGGGGAAGCACAGTTCATTTCTGAGGGGCTTCCACCTCCAGATCCCCAGCACACGCTGTGCATCCTGGGCTCCCTTATGTAAAGACACATCAGTGCAAGGAAATGAGCCTGGCTGCTGTTTAACTGTTGGGATTCTGTCACAGTTCTTCTCTAGGAGCCCAGGATGAGAAATGAAGCCAGAGCATCCTCTATGTCTGGCTTCCTGAATCCATCGTGCCCTGGCTCCTTCATGGTCTCTCCCTAAGCCTTTCTCCAGGAGCTTGGATGAACCACACCCAAGTTCTTTCTGTCCAGCCTCTCTCCAGCACCTCTTTCCTTCCAGTTGCCCCAAAGCCCCCAGAGCACCATCTTAGATTGATAATGCTGCCCTGCCTGTACTAAAAACCTTAGGTTTGCTTGAGTGAAGCAGCTGTCTCCTCCATTCAGCTCCCCAAGGTTCCCCTCCCACACCTTGGAGCCTGCCTCTGCATCAGGGGCTTGGTGGAGCCTTCGTTAATGAGGACTGGTACAGGGGACTCTGAAGCTCCCATAGTAAAAGTCTCCCTGGGACTGACCCAAATCCATCTCAGAACTCTAAGGCAGCTGTTTTTCAGGATTTTCCATGGTATGACATAGCAGCAGCCTCGCTCCCATTGGAGTGAGGAGGGAGATGGCTGTGAGGGAAGCAGTGACTGCAGGGAGACAGTTAATGTTGTGCTTTCCAGATGATTCTTGAGTAAAAGGAGTGTGGAGGTGAATAAAAAGGAGTATTGGAAGACAGAGAACTTTACAGACTCACTGAGCACCGGTGGCCACTGGCAATGCCCTCCACTGTACACCCTGCAGCTGTATTTGGGGCAGCACTGGTTAAGCCTTATTTCACAGACCATGACCATCATTAACAGCTCAAAGGTCAACTCTGCCTCTTCTCAGAGACTGCTGCCATCCTGTCCATCCTTTTCTTGGGGTGAGCTAAGCCGGTCTGTGATCAGCCTCCCCTTTAGCTGACACCCCACCAGCCTGCCTCTGTCCACAGAAACAGCCCTTAAAGCTCTTTCAGAGGAGCTTGTCTTGGGAAGCAGCAATCACAGCCCATCACAACATATGTTTGCACTTGAAAGATTCTCCAGCCCTGGCTCTCTGCAGATTACTACCCTTCAGAAAGGTAAGTGCAAATATACACTGCTGCATATCCCAAGCACTAGGTTTCAAGAGGAGAAACTCTGCCTTCTGCACACAGACACCCTGGAGGGGATACAAATTGAAGGCTTGGGGGATGGCATTGACAGCTTAGGACAGAGCAGAGCCATGAGATTAAACTGGTTTGCACACCTGAGCTCTGGAGCAGCAGATGCCCCTGGCAATGTCCAAGGTGAGGCTTCAGTGCTCTCCTCTGTCTTGTGCTTTCTGTGGGACCCAAGACAGGGACAGCATGGGTTGAGAAATGCTGAATTCCAAACAGATTTAGCCAGAAATGGCCTTAGAGGCTCTGGGACTTGGTCTTCCTCAGTTTCTTAGAAAGGATGGGATAGGAAGGCATCCCCTCTGTCCCTCAATATATGCCAAGGCAAGCAGTACAGAGACCCCCTTACTGTTTCCAGCCCAGGTTTCTCTGTGCCTTATGGCCAGGTGGATATGTGCCCTTTCCTCTGGGCACTTGGGCTGGGACAAGGGCTCTTTCAAACAGTCTCCACTGTATTTATGCTGCTCATAATACTCCACAAGCTGTGCAGGGCAGTCTGTTGCATAATTCCTTTATAAAATCATTAGTATTTCTTCATTCATCAAAGGGCTAAAACTACCTGCTTTCAACTCAAAACACTTGCTTAGTGCAAATTCTAGCAGGACAAAGGCTCAGATTCACCCTTTTTAAAGCCAGACAGCTAAAACATGTAAGGAAAGTTTCCCTGCAGGTGTACTAGCATTGCCTGGAGGTGGTGGCCTTTTTTCTTGGAAGTGTTTGAAGTCACCCAGCTCCTGGCACAGGACACACACGGCAGCCAGCTCTGACTCTGCCATCCCCAGCCCTCCTGAAGATGAAGCAGTGATGGAGACTTCTGCTTTTAACCCAGAGCTTCTCACTGAGAGTGTGAAAAAGTGCCTCGTAGGTGGATTATTTGCCTTGGCATTAAGCTTAAATAAACAGGCAAAGGACACTGAGTGAGGGATGCAGGGCAGCAAGCACAGAAACACACTAATGAATGTAGCATCCTTGAGTATGTGAAAGAAGGGAAGGCAGACAGGGCTGTCTGTGTGGGAGGCCTCAGCACTGACAATACACTAATCAGTACAGCTTCTGCCTCAGCCCTGCTATTGCTCATGCATTAGTTGAGCTGTTATCATAGAGCTTTCCCTTAGCTCAACCCTTAGCTGGTTTGAAAAGCAATCTTTGGTCTTCTCTGGAGCACACTGCTTATGAACTCACCTATGGCCAAAAAGGGGCTGGGGAGCCCTGTACTGCTCCCTCACCCACCAGCTGCTTCCTCCACTCTGCTCTCCAAACTGCAGCCTGATGTACCCAGTCTCCTCTTCCCAAGTCATAGCTGCAAATACTTATTCAGCCACCCTACCCAGGGCATCTTCCTTTTGGGAGAGACAGAAGGAATTTTAAAAAACAGATCTCCTGTTGTCTTCATGTGAGGTGAGGGATGTTGATAGGATGAAGTTTGTGCTGCTGTCACAAGTTCTACCATTGTCCAAGGTCAGCAATGTCCCAGCCTTGCCCACAGGATTGGTCCCCTATGCTGTGTGCACTGGGTGACAGTTTTTTTACCCCACTTTGTAGCAGTAGTCACTGAGATAGGAACAGGCCTGGTCTATTTGGCTGTATCTTCCCTGAAGTAACACAGAATAAACAACTCCCTTGGGCAGTCTTTGGGAGAGCTCTGTGGAAAATGGAAAAGGCTGAAAACAGCTTTTTTAACAATCCCTGCCACGGCTCGACTACCAGCCTCTTTAAATTCCTGATTTATTTCTTTGCAGGAGTGACCTAGACCATGAAATCACTTTGAAGTTTTGCTCCTGAGACAAAACATGAGGAAATTATTAATACAACATTTGGAATTTTTTTTTTTTATGATAGAGGAAGAAAAGAAAACCAAGGGAGAAATAAGAAGAGCTCCTGCAGAGTTGTTTACTCTAGATTAAACTGTCCCAGACTTTCCAGATCTTAACAGCTTTAGCTGAGGAAGAGTCTAAAAATGATTAATTTTTAAGGTGACAAATAATGCTTGCAGGCAAGAGGCAATCCAACTGACTGAGCAAAATGACTATTGACAGGTTGTTTTACCATGTGAACAATATATTTGCTTTCAAGTCAGGGATAAAATTCAGACCTCTGGATATCTTAGGATACCTCAGGTTTCAGAGCTCTGGATACCTGTTTGACTGAGTAAAGAAACTGTAAACAGGTTGCTTTTCTATATGAACAATATATTTGCTTTCAAGTCAGGGATAAAATTCAGACCTCTGGATAGCTTAGGTTTTGGTATCACACCCAGAGCCTTTTGGTTGTAGCTTTGCTGGTCTTGCCAATGGTCTTTTACCAGCTGATGACCATTCACAGCTTTGCACAGCCTGAAGGTCACATAATCCTTTGAGAGCTGCTCCAGTGAGAGACAAACAAAAACTCTTCTAGGTGGTTCTGGTCAGACAGAAGCAGGGGCAGGGGGTGGTGGTTTCAAAGGCAAGATGCAGGAATGCCTGCCAGCAGCTGTGGGGGCTAGAGCCACTTCCTGGGTGCAAGCAGAGTTACCTGGCTCACTTGCTATCCCCAGAAAGCCAGATCATCTCTCAGGACTAATGACATTAATTGTGCCTGGATGAAAGCAGACGCACACCGCTTAATTTATTCTTCCCGTGTTGCAGTTGATTGCTTGTTATTCTATTACCCCCCCACTGGATAGATCTCCTACTCAATTATTGCACTGAGGACCTGCCTTTGTTGCTAATGTGACACTCCTGTTTCTTCTTCACCACAAGAACCTCTGCAATAACATAATGCCTCAGCTCTGTGCGGTGGCACACAGGGAGGGCTGTTACGTGTCTCCTATGAGCAGATAAGCATGAGACACCATCCTTCTGTGGTAGTGATTTAATGAAACATTTTGTGAACTGCAGTTGTCTCTGCTGCTGCTGCCCCCCAGGCCCCCACATCTCAACCAGGCACAGAGACTTGAGAATTATTGACCTGGGTAAACCAGGGAGTTGTGAGCAAAGTTGCTCTCTCCAACAGGAGCGACCTTATAGGAGGTATGTAAGGCGTTGGCTCACTCCTTGTATTCAGTGCAGACTTCCTATGGGTCTTCATGGTAAATTATGGTCTGGCTAATCTAAGACAATAATTTGAGGAAGGCTGAGGGCTGCTGGAAGCAGAAACAGCTGGCAGCCCACAACCAGGATGTGGGATGCCTTTGTAGCCTAGCAGATCAGACAATGGGGTGCAATGCAGACCAAGACTTGAGCTGTCTCCTTCCAAATCACATTAACTTGAAAAATCATCCCTTCCCCCCCTGCAGCTGTGACATGATGCCTATTATACAGCAAGATAAGAGTACCAGGCTGCCACTCACAGCCCCAGTTTTATTTTTCTGCATGGTCTGGCCTAGCTCAGCAGGGATGTGGGTCACAACCACACAGACTGAACAAGACCCTGGAGGATGCACGTCTAACAAAGCAAAACATGCTCACCCTACCACAGCCATTTACTTTCAGAGCACACCTGTCCTGAGCTACTTGGGTTCAGGGTAGTTTCCTCCCTTCTCATGTTCTTCATGAAGATTTGTCTCCAATGACTGCTGTATCTGGCAGTTCACTTACATCCTCTGGGTTGCTATGCTCATACTGAAGAATAAAGGTGCTGGAAATTGCTTGCTTGTGTCTGGGACTGTTTGAGATGGATAGGTATGGAAGAGTGAGAGGCTGATCCTCTAAAGAAGGGTGCAGGGTCATTCCCACCATGCTCCAAGCAGAATCACACGCCCTCTGCCCAGACTGACTGAATCCCTGGTGCTCCCTAACACAGAGCACAAAGGGCCTGGGTGCTTTTCCCTTCCTCACTGCTTCCTCCAGCAATGATGTATTTCAAACAAGAGTTTTCTCAGTTCATTTTTACCAGTTACAGAGCAAACACCTTCCCCAAGGCAGTGATTCTTTGACTCAGTTTTTATTGCTGGCTGCAAAAAAGGCTTTCAGAACCTGGGCTCCAACATATTTCCTTGTAATAATGTCTAAAAACAACACTGGTTTGAAGAAGGTTCCTGAAGAATACCACATCTCTAAGCCTCAGCAACGCTCATTTGCTCTCTGCTGAAGGCACTGCTTGGGCTGGTTTTGGGGAGCTGTGGCCATTGCAAGACCATTACAGGGGTGTGGAATGTCTGCCTCTCCGCACTGAAAAACATAAAAAGAGAATTATCCTCAAAACTCAGCCTATGAGCAACAGTTAAAAGCTGTGCTGTGGCAGGTTCCTTCCAAACCACAGCCAACCCCCATGAACTGAGCCTCCTTCTGCCACTAGAAGCATTTTACCTGCTCTACTAATTCATGATCAAGGGCTCAAATGTAAAAGTGGATCTAAAGGTAGGTGTAAAGCAACAACTATCCCTCTAAGAGAAGGGCTGAATAAATTTAACTACTGTTCTCTGGGTCATTTTGTTTCTACCTCTCTGTTGCTATTTTTCAGGGATCATCTTGTGGCCAAGATTTTTGTAGACTGTCACCAGTGTGTCAAACGTGTTTAACTCAGTCTTCTTTCAGGCTTTTGGGAATTTCCAAGGCCCTGGTAATTGGGATGAGGATTTTTTTTTTTCCTTTTACATAAAACCAATACAACTGGACTGCATTTTCTCATGACTATGTCTTATTCTCATTCTTTCCCCTATGAGAGATGTGGAGGTGCTGGAGCCAGCGCAGAGGAGGACAATGAAACTGGGGAAGGGCCTGGAGAATAAATCTTGTGAAGAGCAACTGAAGGAGCTGTCTAGTTTGGAAGAGAGGAGGCTGAGGGGAAACCTCACTGCTTTCTACAACTACCTGAAAGGATGTTGTGGAGAGGCTGGTGCTGGTCTCTTCTCACAGGTGATTACAGAATCAACAAGGCTGAAAAAGACCTGAGAGATCATTAAATCCAAACTAACACCACCTGACTACTAAACCATGGCTTCAAGTGCCACATCTAAGCTTTTTTTGAACACCTCCAGGTCACCTTCCAGGTGACTACACCACCTTCCCAGGCAGCACATTCCAAAGGCAAATTACTCTCTGTGAAATACTTTCTCCTCACCTCGAGCCTGAACTTCCCTGGTGCAGCTTGAGACTCTGTCCTCTCGTTCTGCCACTGGTTGCCTGGGAGAAGAGACCAAGCCCCACCTGGCTACAGCCTCCTTTCAGGTAGTTGTAGAGAGCAATGAGGTCACCCCTGAGCCTCCTCTTCTCCAGGCTAAACAGTCCCAGCTCCCTCAGCCTCTCCTCATAGGGCTTGTGCTTGAGGCCTCTCAAAAACTAGTGATACAACAAGAGGGAATGGCCTCAAGCTACAACTAGGTAGGTTTAGACTGGACTTTAGGAAAAAAAGTTTCACAGAAAGAGTGGTCAGGGATTGGAATGAGCTGCCCAGAAAGGTGGTTGAGTCATGACCCCTGGATGTGTTTAAAGGTCACACAGTGCTTGGAAATATGGTTTTAGGGGTAAATCTTGTAGAGTAGGGTTAATGATTTGACTTGGTTATCCTGAGGGTCTTTTCCAACCTGAAAGTTGATTCATCTTCCCAAAACAGCTCCTGCACCTCTCCCCCCCCCCCCCAAAAAAAAATTCACCTTCCCAAAACAGCCCCTACTCCCTCTACACCAGCCTCCACCCTGCCTAAACAGCCCCTGCTCCCCCACCACCATTTTCACACCCATTTCAGAACTGGGGGCAAGACCCTCCACCAGCCAAGATACCACACAGAGGAGCTCAGACCCAGTAAAGATGCCCAGCCAGCATCCAGGATGATATTGCAGTAGTCATCAACCCCCTTCCTACCTAAACCAGGGGGCCACCAGGCCCCCTGGCGTTTGTCCCCCCACCCCCCATCACATGGCATGAACCATGGGGACTCACCAGTGACAAGAAGAGGAGGATCCCTCAGCCCAGATGGGCTCAGCTTGGGGCTTCTGCCCTTCCTGGGGGGATTAAAAAAGGGAGTGGGCAGAGAGGGTGGAGTGGCTACACCTGGGGTGGGAGGAGACTCCAACAGAGCTCAGGTGCTCTGGGGTTTGAGGGGAAAAAATGGGGTGGGTGGGGTTGGAAAGGAGAAGTGGTGGTGAAAGGAGGAGATTTTAAAATAACTTTATTTTCCATAAATCTTTCATCATGCACAACTGCAGTTCATGGTTTGCTTTGCCTTCATGCAAAGAGAACAAACTCATCAATACTTCATAAAATAAAGCACAATTCAAGGCTGCACCTTGAGTATTTGATTTAGTTTTGGGCCCCTCAATATTGAGTTGCTTGGGTGTGTCCAGAGAAGGGCAGCAAGGGTGGTGAAGGGGGTGGAGAACAGGGCTGAGTGAGGGGCAGCTGAGGGAACTGTGGCTGTTTGCCTTGGAGGAAAGGAGGCTGAGGGGAGACCTCACTGCTCCCTACAGCTCCCTGAAAGGAGGTTGGATTGAGGTGGGGGTTGGTCTCTTCTCTCTAGTATCAGGTGATAGAATGAGAGGAAGTGGCCTGAAGTTGTGACAAGGGACATTTCGGATGGAGATTAGGAAGGAATTCTTTGCTGTAGGAGTGGTCAGGTGTTGGAGGAGGCTGCCCAGGGAGGGGGTGGAGTCCTCATCCCTGGAGTTGTTCAATACAGGTGTGGCCGTAGCACTTGAGAACATGGTTTAATGGCCATGGAGGTGTTGGGTTGATGGTTGGACTGGATGTTCTTGGAGATCTTTTCCAACTGAAATGACTCTACGATTTTATGACCGTCTGGCTCGCTGCTCTTCCCCCTGAGGGCATTCTTGCTGCTCTTCCTAACTTTCTCCTGTGAACCAGCAAATAAAATATCCCTGGTGCTAACAACTGATCTCAGAGATGTTTTATTCCCTCCTCACATAATGTTCTAGTTTCTCATAAATGCAGGAAGATGCAGCCTTCAGTCCTGCGTGGTACAGAAGTGCCATTAGGGCAGTGGGTGTGAGCACTGAGCAGCAGCAAATTTAGGATGATGGTGTGCTAAAACAGTTGAGCAGCCCACTGTCAATTCCAAAGCTTTCTGGCAGCTCTGTCTTCATTTTGGACGTTCCTATCTTAATAGACACATACAGGAACAGATTAGTAGAGATGAATTGGATGGCAACTTGGCCTAATGTGTCAGCAAGGCTAGGTTGTGGCTCTCAGATGGCATGTAATGCCTGATAATGCTAGCAGAGTTTTCTCTCAGGTCCTGAAAGGCTGTTATGGGACTCTGCCCAAAGCACAGGGGCTAGAGGGAAGCAGGCAATACCCTGTGCTGAGCTTTGTAGTGGTGATTTGAGGCTGTTTCATACCCAGGTGCTGTCCTGTTCTTTGCTGGCTGTGCTGCCTGCATAGACCCCAGCCCTCTCCATGGGAGCTGGAAAGAGAAAGGGGGTCTGCCAGAACACAAGGAGAACCTCAGTCTTGGTGCCATCTCCAAGTTGCTCCCTAGAGTTGCTCTTCTTCTTTCCTGGCTGCATGCAAAGCTGAGGGAAGACCCCCCGTGAATTTTTCCTGTTTGGATAAATTTTAAATTTTAAAACTAGCAAAAGTACCCTGAGCTGCCCCTCACTCAGCCCTGTTCTCCACCCCCTTCACCACCCTTGCTGCCCTTCTCTGGACACACCCAAGCAACTCAATATTGAGGGGCCCAAAACTAAATCAAATACTCAAGGTGCAGCCTTGAATTGTGCTTTATTTTATGAAGTATTGATGAGTTTGTTCTTTTTGCATGAAGGCAAAGCAAACCATGAACTGCAGTTGTGCATGATGAAAGATTTATAGAAAATAAAGTTATTTTAAAATCTCCTCCTTTCACCACCACTTCTCCTTTCCAACCCCACCCACCCCATTTTTTCCCCTCAAACCCCAGAGCACCTGAGCTCTGTTGGAGTCTCCTCCCACCCCAGGTGTAGCCACTCCACCCTCTCTGCCCACTCCCTTTTTTAATCCCCCCGAGAAGGGCAGAAGCCCCAAGCTGAGCCCATCTGGGCTGAGGGATCCTCCTCTTCTTGTCACTGGTGAGTCCCCATGGTTCATGCCATGTGATGGGGGGTGGGGGGGACAAAGGCCAGGGGGCCTGGTGGCCCCCTGGTTTAGGTAGGAAGGGGGTTGATGACTGATTTTCTAAGTCCTGAGGCAGTGAGCTCTCCAGTGTGGGTGCTACTGCAGTTCCCTGTGATCCTCAGTCTCTTCTCTGATCTTGTCCAGATGCTACCACTGCTTGTTAGATAAAGCAGATTTTTGCATTTCTGCACCCTGCTGCTTACTATCATCTGGCTTCAATACAAGAAGCTTCATGGTGGAGGGTATCTGTGAGCACGTTCCTTGCTGCACATAAATACAGATCTTTTTCCTTTTAAACCCTGACTATATGAACTCCATTCTATTTACTCCATTACCCACAGGCAAAGTGTAAAATTATAGCTCTGTGCTTGGGTTGGGAGGCTGTGCTTTGAGCAGCTGCTGCAGCTCAGGAACTCTTATTAATGCTGTGCAATGAAGGCGAGGGTCGGGGGACCAGGGAGCCTCTGATTACTTAGGGTAAAAATGATGGGAACTGCTCCAAGAGGAATGCACTGGAAAGGATCCCCAGTCTATTAACCACTGAGATTGGGATGTGTACTGAAGCTACTCAGTTTAAACCTTATTTACCACTCTAGAGGATTTTACTCACTTTCCTCATTTAATCCACTTGCTTCTGTAGGCAGACAGACAGGTGGACAGGGACTGATCCCTCTCTCCTTCCTCACTGTGGTATCTGCTGAATTCCCTCTGGATGCATTTCTTTTAAGGTGTTCAAAGTTGTTCTTTGATAGATAAATCCTCCTGCAGCTTAAACTGCCAAATCTGAAATGGTGCTGGCTGGAGCAGGGATTAAGCAGCAAACTCTTATTTATTTTCTTTTTGATGCTCAAAGCAGACTGTTCCTGCTGTTCCTGTAAGGCATTGCCTGTCCTGCCCCTGCATGTGTTCTGTAGAGGGGCACTTCTGGTGCTGAACTGCACTGGGAATTGAGAGAGAATCCTCTGACTGAGCAGGGGGATGCTGTGGGGAATGGCTGGGGACCACAGGGAAGAGGGGAAGTAGGATGGCTTCATCTGTCCATGAAATTTCCCATCATTTGCTTTTCATCTGCTTGCATTAAAAACACTTGAATAGCTGGGTATAAACATCCTTGGGCATAGTTGTTTCATTAGCATGCCTTTTTTTTTTTTAAACAGAATACACTAACCGTGAACATTAGGTTGTGTTCACTCTACCTCTGGAGGTGTTTTGGAAACCACCAAGTAGTAATCTGGCCTTTGACTCTACTCAATAGGGGAATCCCCAGAAAAATCTGTGAAAGATAGTATCTGAGGTCCAAACTGGCAGATAATGGAGTCTTCAGAGCTAATAACTTCATGCCCTTTTGTTGACTGGCAGCTTCAAAATTGAATGTCTCTGGTTGTTGCTCTTGGGAGCAGAGCTTCCTGTGGCTGTTCCTCAGCAAACAGTGATTAAACTGCAGCTTTATGCTGCCAGGAAAAACTAAAAAAAAATGAAAAAGATAAAAGAAGAAGGGGAAAAAATTACTTTGTAAACAAGCTCTCAGGAGAAGCCCTACAGCTTGCTCTCCTTACCTTGTGTGTTCAGAAAGCAAACAGCAGCCTCCTACTTCCAAATTCTAAGGCTGACTTAAAAATTGCCAGACAGAACTATTTGGTTTGTGGTTTTTATTTATTTGCTTTTATTTCAAAGGCAGCTGAAAAACTCATTTCTTGTTTTGATTTTTACCACTGTTCAGGTTCTCATTTTTCCAGCTTGACTGTGAGCTGTACTTGCAGGAGAAAGCAAAGTGCCCAGAGCCCTGGCTGCACAGGGCAAAGACATGAGGATCACTCATTACCCAGGTAAAGCTCTACACTGGCAAATTCCTTCTCTTTTGGTTGCTCAGGGACTCTGTACCCCAAATGGAAGCTGCCTTGAAGTGACCCAGTAGGGTGCAATTGGTATAGCAGGGCTGTGTCGCATCATTCCTGACACATGGAGTTTCTGCCTGAGCACAGCTGATGCTCCACTCCCAGCATGCTGCTTCCCCAAATTTACCTGCTGAATAACAATTCTGCAAGAACATTTGGAAACTGGATACTTGTGCATGACATAACTGAGCAAACGCATTCTTTGACTTGCTATCCTCTGACTTTTTCATCCTCTTTTCTCTGTTTTCACTTAGAGGTAGGCAGGACCAGGCTTGACTGCAATGGAGGCAACACAGCAGCCACCTACAACAGCCTCATGTCTGTGCTGGAGATCCAGAGCAAGAGCTGGCTGCGAGGTCAAAGCAGATGCTGTTAACAAACTCTGAGATTAAACCCAGAAGAATCAGTCATTTTTCTTATGACCTTCCAGGAAAGCTCATTCCTGTTGCAGAGAGGCTCATCACTGCAGCATCATGAGAGGAGAGGTTTTGCCATATAGCTAATGCGGTGATTTCAGGTACAGTTGCTGATGCCTGATTAAACATCTCTGGGATCAGGCAGACTGCTTGGATTGAGTGGGCCATTATTCTATCTCACTAATAGCAGCCTTGGAGAAGCACATTATAATTAAAACCAGGATAAATGTCATTGCTAAACTTTGATGAGAAGAGCTTCTGGCTTTGTGCACATCCAGGCGTGTCAGGTGAAACACAGAGGACAGATTCTGCAACATCCTCTGTTTCAGCACATGGGAGGGCATTGTAGTTGTTCAGTGTTGTGGGAATTTGGTTTATAAAATATAAGGCAATTCCAGAGACTTGAAGGAGCCGACTAGGTCTATTGCTGTTGCTTGAACTGATGGTAATGACTGCTGTGCCAGCTGGCATGGGAGTGGTGGGACCCTGAGTCCCAAGATCTGCTGTGGGTTTGGGGATGCACTTGAGCACTGTGGACAGCCCTGGTATCTGCACTGATATAGGATGAAGGGGCTCAGAGGGGCTACAGGGAAAACTCAAGTGATGCAAGAAATGAGAACGCTCTCTTAGGAGGAGAGAATAAAAATGCTGGGACCCATAACAGGATGCTGAGAAGGATGAAGTCATGAAGGCTCAGGTAAGGTGACTGCAGGTTTGTTCACCAACATCCCATAGTACACTCATTGAAGAATACTAATGTAAACTAGGTTTTTGCACAGAGGTAGTGCATTTCCAAAATGCACTGTATGAATATTTTGGAGGCTGATGGTGTCGGTGCAGCTCTTCGTGCAAGAGCTGCTCTTTTGTGTCTGTTCTTCGACCTACAGCACAGGGCAGAACCAAAAAAGAACACAGTACTACCCTGCTGCTTGGTGCTCAGCAAACCCTTCTCAGTGAAAGCTATTCAAAGAAAGGCTGCAAAACTCCTAGGGCTGCTTTGCAAGTGGGATGTTTGTCATGATCAGCGTGGGGTGTCACTTAAAACCTGATTCACCCAGATCCCCCTGGAATGACATGTTTAATATGAATTATTTTTTATCCTCCAGCAATTTTCTGACTGCTCCTCTCTGTAGATCTACAAGATATAGGAAATGGCATGTATCTCCTTTCATGCAGCCAGTGTGGAAATTAAACTACTTTCTTCCTCAGGGGACATATTTTACCCTGACCAGGAGCCAAGGCAGCATAGCTGGCAGGCTGCTTCATTGCTTCAGGTTGCAGAGGCACACCCTTATCAAACCCCCTTGGAGACACAGGCTGTGTGTGTTCAGCAGCCAAGGCAGCATCCCTCTGGTTTGGTGCAGCTGGCTTCCACCTCTCTTTCCCTGACATAAAAGCCAGCTGGAGTTGCTCCAGTCCAGTTCCTGCACCATGAGATCCCTGAATGATTTTGTTACAGTGAAGCCCCACAAATTGTACTGGTGAGGCACAAGAAAATGGATTAATTTGCTCATCCCATCTACAACCCCTTGCCCCACCCAGCATGGCTCATTTCCCAGGCCTTTTCCACTTGGAAGTGTTTTCTTTCATTTCTCTGGGGTTTGTCCTCCAACCCTTGCCCTGGTTCAGTATCTTTGCTTTGGTCCCACTCAGGTTTCCTTCTCTGAGCCAGAGATGCTGCCCAAACCTCTGAGCATCTTGGGGGCTGCTGTGCCCTGAAGTCCCAGCAGAGAAGGCAGCCCTGTGTCTGGGGATTCCCTGACCTGTTTGCAAACTGCAGCAGCCATGCATGTAAAAAGCCCTGAGCATGATCATGCTTCACAGGCTGAGCAACGTGTACATCTAAGTATGGGGGAGGGACATTGTCTACCCCACAGGGCTTGATGCACACCCCACACATGTGCCAGCAGTGTGTAATGAGTGTGTGTGAGTCTTTGCATGTGTCCCCCCTACCTTTTTGCCTTTGTGAGTACATATGTTTGCAAAAACATGTATGTGTCTGCATGTTTACGGCCTTAAGCTATGACTGGGTAGGTTTAGACTGGATATTAGGAAAAAAAAATTTGACAGAAAGAGTGGTCAGGCATTGGAGTGGGTTGCCCAGGGAGGTGGTTGAGGCCTTATCCCTAGAGGTGTTTAAGGCCAGGCTGGATGAGGCTCTGGGCAGCCTGATGTAGTGTGAGGTGTCCCTGCCCATGGCAGGGGGGTTGGAACTAGATGATCTTTGTGGTCCCTTCCAACCCTGACTGATTCTATGATGTGGTGCTTGGGGACATGGTTTAGGAAGCAAACTTTGTAGAGTAGGGTTAATGGTTGGACTTGGTGATCCTGAGGGTCTTTTCCAACCTGAATGTTTGATTCTGTGATTGTGTCCAGTCTCCTAACCCCATTTCTCCAGGACAAAGCCACAAGAGAGCTCTTTCCAAGTAACGTTTTCAATAAAGACACCTGCGTAAATGCTTTTGTGAATCAAGTCCTTAATCAGAACTTCAGGTTTCCAAGCACATCCTTCAGGCCTAACAGCCCTTTAATGCATTCATCCCATTAAGAGTTAATTTACAACACGCGGTTTGAGACGAGCTCTCAGCCCTTGGGTAAGGATCTGCCTGAAGTGTGAGCCGTGTATTAACGACCCAAATGTATTCTGCTCTCAGGAAAAAGGAAAAAAAACACAACAAAAAAACATTACCCCTGATTTTTTTGCCCTTCAAGGCAGACTCTGGGCCCTAGAACAACATAGCAATGGTGTGACAGGACCACCGCCGTGTTCATGAATTTCAGACGCTTGTGAGAAATTATCTGTTTTGCTGGACCCTTGCTGGGCTCAATCAGTTCCTCCATGGTTGGTGAAAATTAAGAGCCAGTGTGATGCAAAGATGATATTTTAGACACTGCTTGACATCAAGGCTCCCATCCCACTAGCTTTGGTCTCTTCTCTACCTTCCAGGACATGTCCCTTCTCTTTCTTTCTTCAGAAAGGATCGGTGTGTTTGATGTGCTCCCAGTTTCCAGGAAATGAGCTTTCATCTCCAAAGGTTGTGTGTTTCTATGCAGAAATGATAATTTTGTTGGCGGGAGAGGAGTTCATTGCCTTTGTCCTGGTTTGAGTTAGAACAGAACTGATTCTGTTCAGAGATCTTATTTTACAGCCCAGTCTCTTAGAATCATGGAATCAACCAGGTTGGAAGAGACCCCCAAGATCCATCCAGTCCAACCCATCACCCAGCCCTAAGCAATCAACTAGACCATGGCACTAAGTGCCTCATCCAGTCTCCTCTTGAATGTCTCCAGCGATGGCAACACCACCACCTCCCTGGGCAGCCCATTCCAATGGGCAATCACCCTCTCTGTGAAGAACTTCCTCCTAACATCCAGCCTATACCTCCCCTGGCACAACTGTGCTGTCAGAAGTTAACAGAATGTTTTCCCAGCCAGTGGTACTCTCAATGTTTCTAGTTAGGAAAGGCCAAAGAACTGCTGAATCTTGTGTACTGTTTTTGGGGTGCAGACTAAAATGTCGTATCTGTGGGGAGGAGTGTAGAGGACAGGTGGCCCTAAACTGATCAACAGGTTATTGCATTCCATATATGTCATACTTGGTATAAAGCTGAGGGGTCTTGAGGGTCAAGGCCTTTTCTTCAATAGCTGTGGTGGACTCTCTTCTGCCTTTGATCCCAATCCATGAGTTCCTGAATCCAGTTCCAGAATCTGCTGCCAAGTCCAGCCTGGGACTTCTGCTACAGCATCAGTGGTGACAGTGACTAACTGCTGATAGAAGGGTTGAGTTTGATATTGCATTTGTATATATTTTATTTTATTGTTATTATTTTAATTAGTTTGCTTTTCCTTTCCAATTCATGTGTCTCTCTCCCTTACTCCCTTCCTCTTCGCTTTGGAAAGGGAAAGAGATTGATAGAGAGCTTCTCTCACCCATTTAGTGGACTACTCAGCTCTATTCCTTGACAGCCTAATACCATCTGCCTGTGCAGGATGTTGGGAACTCTTGGAGACGAACCTTTGAGCACTTTGGTCCATGAAGAGGGCATCAGAAAGGCAGATCTTCCCCCACTTCTCACTTTTCTTCCTCTATTTTCTAACCAGATAAGAATTTTCAGACCATTTTTCTCTTTTGAGACAGTACTATTCTGGAGGCAAGTCATAAATCTGCTAGTGAAATAAGAAAGCCATGTAAATCACTTTGTTAAGCAGCAGCTTTCTTGGAGAGATCTTGAAGAGCTTTGCAAAGCTTTGCAGATCCAGAAGGTCACAACAGTAACTTTCAATGTATTGTTCTCTCTATGCCCTCTTTAGCTCTCATAGCAACAGGTCAAAAACTGAGACAGAGGGGACATGAAAGGAGATTACAAAGCCACACTTCCAGCACTGCAACACTCTCCTCCTTCCTCAGCCTCACTGCCCACCTTTGCTGCACCAGTATTGCTGCATAGCACAGTTCCCTATCTCAGTCTGTCACATCCCAGCTGTTCCACTGTATTCAGCAGAGTCACACAAGAGGAAGGGAGGTGACAATCAGCTGTACCCCTAGTAGAGATGGCCAGAAAAGCTTTACAGTTGGGGATGAAAAGAACCCATTATTTTAATTTAAATTAAAGTATTTTTCAAAGCATATCAGTTTCAGCACAATATTGCCCAGGAAAAAGAGGCTTCTGTTATCCTGTACTCATATGCTGGCATTGAATGATTTCTATTTTTCATCTGTTTTGATTAAAAAAACGACTCACAGTTTATAAGAGATATATATCTCATGTAGCCTTAAAAGTTGAAGCAAAACAAAGCTCAGATTCACTAAAACTAAACATTTCAATTAAAACAGTTTTTACAAGCCAGTAACATTGGAAAAGTTTAGAACTTTGGGGGGTTTTGACTGCAGGACTGGAAAAAAAAAAGAGAGAGAGAAGGATTTGTGGAATTTTAATGAAAGAAACCTGGTGTTCCCACTCTACTCCTCCTGATAGACTGACATGAGGAGCCCAGGGAGCCCAAGTTCACATCTTCTTGATTGTACATCTTCTACAGAGAAAAAGCCTTACTTATCTGTTATGGGTCTCTCATTGCCCCCTACTCAGATTGCTCCCCTCTTCCATGAGATAAGTAAACCAAACTTGTTAGGCCTTACCTGGACCCTGCTTGGAGCAGCATCCCTCCAGCAGTGTACTTTCCCTTTCCTTGATCTGATTCATTTTAAACAGCCACTGAACACTGAAGATGGCATGGCTCTTGCTAGGCAAAGGTTGCTTCACCTTCCTGAAAAATGCCCCATCCTGTGATGTGTAGTTCCCTTTCCAGCCTCTGCTCATTCCTCTTTTGTGTCTGCCTTACTGCCCCTTGCCCAGCAGAAAGTTTGCCCTTGAGCATCTTTCTTGGCTCACAGCTGGGAAGATTTGCTTTTTTTTTCCTCTTGTATGAGGATCTCAGTTAGTTTAATGCCAGCTACTGTGGTTTTCCTGTGTTTACAGAAGGCAGTAAAAGTGAGAATGCTTCCATTAGCCAGCCCAGGCAAATACTTTACTGATTTTAGCAACAGAACAGAACCGAGCTCTCCGCTGCACAAGAGGCAGACAGATAATCCTCGCACAATTTATCACAAATCTCTTGATCCAGTCTTTGAATTTGGGAGCCTTATATCATGTAAATACCTATGAAAGCCTATTAGGTCCTTTGATCATGTTAACCTGCCATGGTGCACAACTAGTTTGAAATCTTTGTCTGAAAAGCTCCATAATAGTGTAAGAGACGCAGGGGAGGGATTCAGCTTGTCAGAAGAAAATTACTTCTGAGAAGATGAAAATCTGGTACCATTATGTGATTCAAACATAATTCTTGCTGGTCTAACATGGAAACCAAGTCCAGCTGTAACATAAAGAGCTCTAGGACACTGCAGAACCCTCTACTATGCTTGCCTTGGGACAGTCCCTGGCTGTTGATAGACACAGTACATTAAATAGTGAGGTGGCAAATGGTGACAACACATAAGAGATGATGATATCAAGGCCTTGACATTAGAGAATTTCTGATCTAAATGGACACAGTGTTTTGGGGAAACATAAGGTTGTTCCCATTTTAAAGATCTTATCCTTGACTAGTATAAAAAAATTTCTAGACTAAAGGCTTAGTTTCCTGCTCAGTCTCTCCTCTTGGCTGTGAGGTGCAGTATCAGCAGTGTCTCTTATCCACAAACCCCATATAAGCAGTAAAACATTCCATCTGAGCTGGGCACAGCCAGGTTTCCAGTGTAATTAAATGTGAGGATCAGTTATGAGAGGTTGGGAAGAAATCTAACCCTGTGCAACAGGGGTATTCCAGAGGGAGCTGGTTAAAAGAATCCATGCAGCTAATTAGCCATGTTATTTTCTTGTCATTTTGAGTCCCCTGCACAGTGTCAGATGTTTGATTGTGGCTAATCTCCAGTCACCAGCAAAAGGAAACAAAGAACATCCTCTGAACACGACAGTGGAGGAAAGTTTGTAATACTGTCTCTTTGTCTGTGAAAGACCCAGTGAGATCAGCATCTCTGCACAGATGCCTTGGTCTGGGTGGTGCTACCAAGCCACAGGGGTTCTCCTTGTTTCATACCTCTGGCAGTGCTGATATGCTCTGGTCTTCCTGGAAAAAGATCACTCCATACTGCAAGAAAAATCTAAGCTCCTTCCTCTGCAGCTCACACTGCTGTCACATCCTTAGCTGACAGCCAGTCTATACAATTAGAGTTAAGTGCTTTATTTTTCAAGAGGGAGACAGAGACCAAAGAGCTGCACATCACAGGTTTTGTATGTTTGCACACGTTGATTTAGCCTCTTGCAAGTGTTTAAGCAGAGCAGCAAAGAAGCTCTTCTGACCACTCTGAAGTGTTAGCAAAGGGGTCTGGGTCCTGACATCGCCTCAGCGAGCCCTGTAAGTATTTTGTGTGGCAGGAAAGCACCAAGGTGTTTAGAAGAGAATGTGAGTCCTCTTGGAAACCTGACTAGAATTTGGGAAATGTTCACCTGAATATGGCATCCTGGATTGTGATAGACAGCAAAGTGTTAGCTTAAAACACCCCAGGCAAATGCTCTGGTGCACAGAGCTAAACCTTCAAATGCAGGAGGATTTGGGAATACAGAAGACTTGATGGTGATCCCTTACATGGTACCTGGCTCTTTCAGAGGGTGTGAGACCTCATCTTGGATAGAAAATGTGCACATTACACATTATGTCCAATTCCAGACCTGTCCTTGCCCTTCTAAGACACAAAGATTGTGTAAGAGCAGGCTGTGAGGGGCAGCGAGGAGACAGGAGGATTGCTCAGGGTCATACAGGCAGAGGAAATGTTCCCCACAGCTGAATGCACCTTGAGCAGAAGCAGTGGAACTGTAAGTGGGCTGTAGGAAAGCTGTGTTCCTTGGACAGTTTGATGGGAGATGAAACTGGGAATAATGATAGTACCTGAACATTGGCATGCTTCCCTCCTAACTCAGCTTTTTGGCACTGTGTGCTAAAGGAGAGAAAAGCCAGACATGTCCTGGCTTGTGATAATTTGGGAAATTGTAAGAAAATAATTTTTTTACCAGGTGAAGAGAGGAAAGAAGGAAAAATTGCAGGGAATAGAAACCCTTGAGATATCTCTTCTCTAATCCCCCATTAGTAGTGGTTCTCTGAGCAGTGATAATTCAGGAGCAGCCCTTTACCTTCACAGCCAACTGAGATGATTTTTCAATTAGCCAAACTTACAGGTTGCCTCCAGTGAGCTCTGTGGCTCTGTGGAGAAAACACTGATGTGCCCTACATAACTGAACAGTTATTCATTGTGAAGAGCATCACTGTGTAAATGCTGTAAATCACACTGGCTGCAGCAATGGGATTTGCAGGGATGAATGTGGAGGGAGGACAGAGTTTGGGGAGACCTTGGAAAGCCAAGCTGCAGGTTGCTGGTATGCTAAAAGTCCTATCACTAAAGGCTTAGACTGAGTTTCTTGGGCATGATGGCATGCTTCCTAGTCTTGATGCCTTCTTTCCATGGGCTCCCAGAGTTGTAAGCCGTTCCAGGTACCTCAAATGCTCTCAGATCTGCCTATTGAAGTTTCTCAGAGATGAATTACCACTGTGTAATTGCTGTGATGGATAATATGGCAGTGTATTGAACGGGGCCCTGCAGTCATTCAGGACCTACATTCACCCCTTCTGTTCAGATGGAAAATTAAATGATTCTTAAAATAATAAATGTGCACCCTGGAGATAAATACTCAGCTGCTCTCTTAGGAGGTGCTGTACTGTTCTTGTGTTGAGCAAGGAATAATGAAGGTAATTGAAAAGTTATTACTTTGGGGGTAAATTTGGCTTGACTTGTATAGCCTTGCAAATACACTCAACTGCTGAAGCAATCCATGTACTGCAACAGGGAGAGCAGCCATGCTTTAGAAAACCAGGCCATCAGATCTGGGGGCAGATTCTGCCCTGCCTTGTTCTTTGTGTAGTTGCAAAGGACTTCAGCTAATTCCCTCGTTGTATGGTGCTGCTTGATCTGATCAGAGTGAGAATGTGCCATCTGGGCTGAGGCAGGCTGAGTTCTCCCAGACCATGGAGAGATCACTAAGCTGCAGGCAATGGGGTCAGGGAAACAGTGTGCTTGGATATAAAGAGCCATGTAAGTGCTGTATGAGAAAGTTTGGCCCTAGCCAACTTGTGGGCATTATTGAGTCACATCAAAGGAAACTGCAAGAATTTGGCCATGATTCCTCTCTCTGGTATCAGCAATTTGGTCTCTTTTGTGTAATTTTGTGTTGTCTGTGGCTGTAGTCAAATGGTAGAGATGGAAACAGGAAGGGAGGACCAGTGGGTGTGAGGACAATCAGCTGAATGATGTGGCTCAAAGCACACTGAGCTGGAGAATGCCTGTAGAAAGCCACTGAGATGCTAGAGCCAAATGTTTGAGGCCAGGTGGAAGTGTTGGGTTTGTCTGAGCCTAAAGACAAGAAGGACAAGGAGGATCATGCTGCCAGCTTCAGCTCCTACCAAGGGAACTGAGAGACTGGAGCTGGACTGTCCTCAAAGGTGCACAGCAACAGGGCAGAGGCCATGAGCACAGGCTGCAGCAGGGGCAATGTCTATCAGGATATAATGAAAAAAAAACAAATTCATAATAAGCAGCATGATCCCAAGGAAGAACAGTGTTGGCACTATCTTTATCTCTGGCAATATTAAAAACTCAGTAGGACAAGGCCAAGACCAACAGGACCTAAATTTGAAATGAACCCCTTTGTGCATGGGGGAGGACCACAGATCTCCAGAGGTCTCATCCTGCCTCAGTTGTGCTGCTGCTTTGGTGCTGATTTAAAAGAAGAGGAATTAAACCTTGCTAGTTCTTCAGAGGCAAGGAAGCCATGGGAGCTGCACTCTGCCTCATAGGAGAGTTGTATCTCAGGCTAAGGTACAGCTTCTGAAAACTTACATGGGTTGTGTTAAGGGTTGGAAGGGTTTGTCAGAACTCTTAAACCTGTCAATGAGAGTGACTGTTCCCTGCAGCTCAGTGAGGGATGGGAGTCTCCTCTGAGATGATGCATTAAGTCCTTGGGATGTTTTCAGGGATGGTGCAGGAGTGGCTGTGTCAGCATGCAGTGTGAGAGTGGTCCCCCCCTGCCCTGCACACCCTGAGGAGAGAAAAATCAAGAGAAAAATAAAAAAAAAGGGAAAATCTGCTTTGCAACATCTTCCTGGGACCTGGCCTAGTTGAAGGGAATTTCAAAGCAACACTTCAAAAAGGGGAGGTTGTTTACTTTTTGTTTGTTTTCTTCTTTTTGTTGTTGTTGTTGTTAATTAATTCAAATTAAACTAAAGTTGTTATATGTTGAGTCTGGGTTGTTTATTCTTTTTTTTTTAATTTTAAAAACAGCTCTCAAATAATTAGAGTACTTAAAGTAAACAGGCTCTTCATGCTTTATTACCTGATGTGTATTATGGCTCCATTAATGCACTGTGGCACTTCTGCCATTTTCCATATTTCAAAATGTTTTTCAAAGATGGGATTCACATCATCAGCACTAATTGCCAGCAAAACAGAAATGAAACTTCTAAAAGGGAAATAATTTTATAGCTCTAATTTGATTAAGTAGTAAAGCTCATTGTTTCCATTGTAGGTGGACAGTAAAAACACAAGTAAAGTTAATATTTATTCATCTTAATGTGCAGGGCAGGCAATTACAGTGCCTGTGGTGGTGGTGAGGACTGTGTGACTCTCACTTTCTCCCTTGCTGGGTGTTTGCACATCCTTCAGGCAAACAGGAAAGAGGTCTTGGTACTAATTAGAGAGAAGAAATTCTCTTTCCAAAGGGCTCCTGATTTTGATTGTGTGCTCAGGACTACAGGTACAGGTAGGTGGCTGTGTCTGGTGATGATGGCCAAGAATCAGTAGTGAGTGAGCAGTTCAGGAAGGAGCCATGACTTAGGCATGCAGAAGTATGCATGTAGGCACAGGTACACACACAGGCACGGTGCCTCACACACAGGTACAGGTACACACAGAGCACAGCCACACCCACGCTCTCCCCATGCAGTGCTCTTTTCCCATACCAAAATCTTTGCAAGCTTACAAAAATTTGGTGGCTGTTTCTGCCCTGCTGTGACTCTCCCAGCATAGAGTGTTACAAAGGGACAGAACAAAGGCAGGAGCAGAGCAGAGCTGAGTGTGCTCTCTGTCAAGAGGGAGACACTGCAGACCAGGAGAGCTTTTGGGATCAGAGAAGAATTGTGTCTCCTGGGCTACTGGTTCAAACCCACCTCAGGACAGCCGTGTCTGGAAGGCTTTGCCTTTGATAGTTTTATAGAATCATAGAACCAGTCAGGGTTGGAAGGGACCACAAGGATCATCTAGTTCCAACCCCCCTACCATGGGCAGGGACACCTCACACTGCATCAGGATGGCCAGAGCCTCATCCAGCCTGGCCTTAAACACCTCCAGGGATGGGGCCTCAACCACCTCCCTGGACAACCCATTTACTTGCCGCGTGTCTGTAAATCTCCTCACTCCATTGCTGCACTGAGCATTTACCATCTTGGCCAGCAGACACTGGGCTCTTTTGTAGGAAAGATGCTTCCACAGGTCAGGTGTAGATATGTATGTGGGAAGAAAGATCATGATCGTTGCCCAAAGCAGGTAAAAGTCATTGCTTTGCTATGTCAGAATCATGCCAGGTGCAGAGAGCTTTCACACCTCTGCTTTGTGACTGCACTGAGCCCACTCTAACCATAAAGGCTTCACGTGCCAAGCTGAGCATTGCCTTCAGCCACATCATCTCTGGGAAAAAAAAAAAAATAATCAGAGGGCTGGAACACCTCTCATAAAAAGAATAGTTGAGAGAGCAGGGGCTGTTCAATCTGTGGTGACTCTGGGGTGACTTTATTGCCACCTTTCAGTACTTAAAGGGGGCCTATAGGCAAGATGAAGACTTTTTTTTTAGCAGAGCCTGTTGTGGCAGGGCAATGGGTGATTATCTTAAATTAAAAGAAGGGATGTTTAGACTAGGTTTAAGGAAGACATTTTTTACAATGAGGGTGGTGAAACACTGGTACAGGTTGGATAGAGAGGTGGTAGGTGCCCCATCCCTGGAAACATTCCAGGTCAGGCTGGATGGGGGTCTGAACAACCTGACCTAGTTGAAGATGTCCCTGATCATTGCACAGGGGTTGGACTAGATGACCTTAAATGGTCCCCTCCAGTCTAAAGCATTCTATGTTGCTATGAATGCCAAGCCTGGCTGGGACCTGCCAAGTCAAGGCAAGATTGGGTCCACAGTTCTGCAAACTGGGCTAGCTGGTGAGGAGTAGATACTAAACCTGTGACCTCTGGATCACCACTGACCTGAATTTACATGAGCTACTTCCAAGACCATTTGTGCTGGGTAGGAGCAGAATTATCCATTTTCTAGTCTCCTCACAATCCTCACAGTGAAGAAGGAAAGAGCCCCAGAGCGTTGCATGTCTGCCATTTGGTTTCCCCACCAAGCTTCCTCAGCATCTTGCAGGATTGGCCCTGCTGCATCCTGCCTTTTAATTGCTGACTGATTGTAATACAGCATTTTATTCTCCCTATAATGATTCTTGGGCCCCCCAGATGTTCTCCTCGAGTGTGGTTGCGTCAGCACTAGGGACTGAATGACTGATACCAGCAATTTTTACAGCTTGAAAGAAGAGAAATATGTGAAGAGGGTTTAATTTAGCTCTAATATTGTGTCTTCATCTTCAAGACTCCACAAGAAAATGACACCAAAAGGTTATTTTACAACGAGAGGAGGAGGGAGAATTAGCCTGAGAGAGGGAGAGCTCACCAAGCTGGCTTTCTACTATCGGTTCATTACACACAACACGTTTGCACTGCCGCTTCGCTGCTGCTGTTAATTTAAACCTGGATGATTAAAAGCTGTAATTGCACCATTTTAAATAAATGTCCACTATCTGGATTATTATATTTTTAATTACCGTGGCTATGTCAAATGCTTTTATCCCTCTGATTGATTTGTTTATAATGCATTTATTTATAATTCATTGATCTCCCTGACCCTGCTGTCTCCTGAGCATCCAGTTTGGTCGTGATTTCAGCAAATGGAAGAGGACTGAACCTGGAAAGAGCAAAAGGTATCAGGTCAGCTCTCTTTTATGAGCTCTTTGCAGCTCTCCATCTTCACCTCTTGACCCAGGTGCTCTTTTGCACTTCCCCAAGGCTGTGGGGGAGGATGAACAGTCTGGAGGACTAGCTGTCTGTGAGGCAGGATGGGAGAAAATCCAATTGCCATCCAGAAAACCTAGGACTCCAAGGTATCATCCTGTGTGTTAGCATCTGTTCCTCAAACATTACTTCACACATAGGAACCTGGAGGATTCTGAAAATGTAAAATTTCCCTGCCAGAAGGCATGATTTCCTGTCAGACTGAGTTTTCATGTGCTGGAAACAGTTCTATCAGGGCACAGTCCTCCACTGTCCAGATCAGAATGCAAATTGTATTTCTAAGCTTTGCTCTCTTTCCTAACACTATCTGAATGTGACTGTCGGGTATAATCCAGAATAAGCACCCAGAGCCATGCTGGCCCATCATACCACACTGCATGCTGTTCTCTGTTGGGGGCAAGGAGGTGCAAGCAAGAATAACTTGTGGATCATCATATGGATGTTCAAGGCACTCCTGCTTCTTTCTCAGAGGCTGTGCTGAGCAGCACGCATGAGAAAGCAATGAATGAGAGTAGTCACAAGTTTGCTTGATGCTGCAGGACTCCAAGGCATCTCTGCTGGTACACTTACCTCCTATTGCATGTAGTATCTGCAGGACAGGGACTGTCACTTGCTCTGACTTTGTGCTGCACCCACTACGGGAGGTTTCTGGCTGCTGACAAGAGCCCTGAGGCATTCTGATAACACAATGCAGCAGGATGAATACCCTACCTGCCTGGCAAATACTAAAAGACTTCTGAACATTTGACTTTCTCCCATTTTCTATGGTCTCTGAAACCCTTCAGGATTTCAGCATTATAGAAGAGAAGCATTCCTGTATCCCCTGGCTGCAACACAGTGTATAGCCTCATCTTATCAGTGCTGTCTGCTGGTTAATGTCTCTTCCTCTAGCAGTGTGCCAGATGAAGCACTGCTGCTGCAGTATGGGTCAGGAGGAGAGCCTGATGGTAGCACACCAGAAGAGGCTTTTGCAAGAGGAGTTCTTTTACTGGGCAAGTTTCAGTGTCAAAGCAGTACATGGGCAGCTTTCCCAGGTAGCTGTGCTGGAATGATGTTTGGGCATTTGTACGGAGCTTTCTCAGGATTTAGTGGAGAGAAAGCTATAAAAGTAGCTGCTTGGAGGGCACTGGCCACTAGCAAAAAGGGAGCACAACATCAAAGGAAATCTCCGGGAACAGCTTGTCCAGGCTCCTGAGCTCACAGCTCAGCAGGGATATGAATTCATTTTTGGAAGGCCACATAAAGGGCACCCTTGTAAGCCACACAGCTCCACTCCAGCCTCCAAACTTATGTTGCTTACATACAAAAAGTATGTACAAAAAGAGGATGTCCTAGGGACAAAGCAGGAAGGAATCAATGAATAGAAAACCTGGAAGCTTCAGTTGTGTTCTCACTGTGGATCCTCCTGGTAACCAGAGAGAAAGCAAGGCAGAAGCTAAATGTGGATTTACCAGGGCCTGATTGTATGGGTACTAGAACTACCCTTGGATAAATACAGCACTGGACGAGTGGGGTATGGGAGAGGGGATGGCCAGAACTTTGTAGTTACATTAAAGAGAATTATAGGCTGTAGCAAGCAATGCATTTTGGCCATGCAGAAAGAGTAATTTCACTCTGAGATCTCTGGGGTGTATTTTTTCTCATTGGCCAGTAATCAGACCATGTATATTTTTTTTCTTATTTTAGTAAAAAATATTGGTTTGCCATATTCACCAGGTGGCCTGCTCGCCCTGCCTGAGTACAAAAGCTCAATAGCACTTTGTAATTGGCTGAGTTGTCTGTTAGTAAATAATCCTTGCAAATCACTGAACATCCTTGAAGGACTTGCTGTGACACCTGACATAGAGCTGAGGACTCTTGCTTCAGGAACTTAGAGGCAAGAGGGATGTTAAAGACAAATCAGGTCAGGACAGTTTTACATGAGAGTAGCAGGCTGGGCTGGCCTGAGGCATTGGCATTCTGTAGTTGTCTATAGCAGCTCTGCTCTCTTGACCTCTTTCTGTTTGACAAGGAGAAGTGAGTTTGAAAGTCCATGACTTATTGATGTCACCTAAGAAAAAAACAAGAAGCTTGTACAAATCACTTTCCCTAATGAATTTCCTATTATAACCTTTCCCTTTCATAGGCACATTGTGCAACTGGTGGTGGTTGTGCAGCAAGGCAGAGAAGCTGTTTGAAAGCCCTGATTTCTTCAGGCAGCTCTCAGCTGGGAACCAGAGCACTGTTGATCTGGTACTTTACTAAGCATGAATATTTTGACTGGAAAAATCCCATGTTAGAAAGATTTATTGTGGAGGTTGTCTGGGCAGGATCAGCACCCCAGCTGGTTCTCTGCCCTGTGCCCTGGGCCAGATTTGTGTGCTCTGGGTTCAGTTTTGCCCCCAGGCATCAGCTTGCTTTTTAAAAGTTGGGTTGTTATATGGAAATATGAAGAATTTAAGCTCTGAGGAAAAAACAAACCCTAGAGATGTTCTCTGTAGTGGGCAGAGAATCTAAGAGACCCTTTTTCTTTTGCCTGGGCTGCTGGTCTAAAGACCTATCCCTTCTTTGACTTTGGAAAGAGAAGCAATTTGGTTTTCTATTTCCTTGCACCCCTTGGTGGCAGATTTTCCAGGTGACAGCATGGCATCACCACCTTCCCCTTCGTGGTCCCTCCTCAATTCCATGTTGATCTAAGGGGAGATGCTTCTACCACAGTGTACCTCCCTAAGGGAGGAGAAGGAAGAGGCTCTCTCATGTTCCTGCTCTGTCCAGGTGATGACCAGGCTTTGCTTCACATAGCTCTGCAAAAAGAGAAAGAGCTTTTCTAGGAAAAAAACAGCTTTCCCTTGGGCCATGTTTTCTTACATTCATTGAAATCTGTTACATCCTCCTTCAAGTCTCCTTGGAGCAAATTTTCTAGAATATTTTCTCTAAAACATCACATGCTTTGTCCTTTGCAACCCTGCAAGCTAGCTAGGGAATCTCTTTCCCTGCTCCTACAGCTGTTTTTTTTTTGCCCCCTGCTTGGCAGTAGGACTGACTGTTTTTTGGAGGTAAGCTTCTACCTTAGACTCAGCTGCATCCTCACTCTAGGTGAGGTGGTCTAGGATACTCACTCCTTTCCCCTTGCACTAATGTTGCTGAGCTTTCAGAGTCCACAGCAGCAATGTGTTTGTATGTTGCCTCAGTTTTTGCTTTGAGAGAGTCTTCATGAGCATGTGGGCATTCAGCAGAATTTCATCAGGTTGATAGTGCCTGGGAAAAGCAATGTGGTCTTCCACAGGTACTTCACCAGCAGGTCACAAAACCTATCTGGGCTGCCTTGGAGCAGCTTCAGCAAGACACCAAAAAATCCTCATTTGGTCGGATTTTTCCAGTACTGTGTTCATGAGGGTGTTAAGGGACTGTATGAGCTTCCGATCTTCCTCTGTGCCTCTGCCCAGGAAGTATAGTGTTAAAGAGATCACTCATTGTATCCTTAAGCATTTCCATTGAGGTCTCTTTAACCAGTTTCTTCTTCTGGAAGACAGAGTTACAGGCCTTGATGACACAGTTACACGACAGAATGATTTGTTCCTTTCCCTACTTCTTATCTGTTGTTCCCTTTTGCTGGCTGATAAATTTCAGTGACTGAAAGCTGGCTACAAGGAACTCATTAATGTGCCCAGGCATGGCTTCTGGTTTGTTCTTCTGTCTCAGAATCAGCTCAGTTTTTTTTCATTATCTGGATGCTGGTGTCAGTATCACCGCTGCTAATGCAACAAATAAGGGAATTAATGATGGAGGTGATGTTATGACATGTGCCATCAGTGTCTGAGGACATAGGCAGGGTTTGAAATTCAGGGATTTTTCCTAACTTAATTATATCCTTCAGTCATTGTATTTCTGAAGACCAGACTGCTGGCTTGCTCACCTGTATGTGAAGGCAGAGTTTGGGGATCTACATCCACCACACTGAAAGTTCCTCCTTGAGAGCAGGTGGGCTCGAGCCTTGAGGATGCGTCTGCTGTTTGCTGAGAGGTGACTTCAGAACTTGTGTTTGAATCATGCCAAGGTTTCACACTGAAATGTGTTGTTGAAGAAACTCTTGACCTGCCAGTTTCCTGTTTTGCAATGTATTCAAACACCATCATATATTCTTTGGGAACATTTCCAATCACTTTGAACAAAGCTTTCCCATAAGTTTTGGAAGCGGTGACCAGCAGCACTGTGAATGGCACTGTCTTGGTCTCTGAGGAAGGCAGCTATCCTTTTCAAGGTTTTGCTAGGGCTCCATTCCTGCAAATCCAAACTCCAGAATAGCATTTGACAACCAGTCCAAGATCTTGAACAGATCCTGGAATTATCCTGTGAGAAAGCCAACAACATAGCTATTTTCCCAGTCCAAGCTAATGAGTATGTGTGGTGAGGTAGTAGCCAGGGCTCTGACAGCCCCTGGCATAGAGGACACCCATCCTTAGCATCTGCTTCTGCAGATCCAGACCGTAAATAGGACGATCTGTGCTCTTTGGCTCTCTCTGCTGGCTACAGTGCACCCCGTTCCTGGGCTGGTGCTCAGCAATCTCCCCTAACATTGCACCCTTTGGGGAGCTGGCTGGCACGGAGAGCAGAGATGCAGGAAAATAAATGCTGTGCTTGAGCCCCTGGGAAGAATCACAAACCCTGACAAGCACAAGAAATAAAACAAGGAATAAAGGAGGCAACAGCAAAGATCTACAAAAGAGCCTAGCAATTGTGGCAGCCAATTTCCAGAGGGATCTTTTTTCTTCCTTAACTTTCAGTCCTGAGCAAAAGGTGAGATTTTCCTTGAGGGCACAACACAGAGCCGTGCAAAAGTTCTACCCTGGGGCACAGCAGCACTTGGCTTATTGCTGACTGGGAGGGATTCACTGACTTTTGTTCTGCCTCCCTCTGGCAATCTCCCCACAAGGGCTAAGGGACAAGCAAGGCAGAGCCCAGGAGCATCTCCCAGCTCACCTCCCAGGAATGCTTTTCCAGGGCTGGAGAGGCCAGTAGCATCTCTTCCCTCTGCACCAAGGAGTGCAACAGGCTGCTGGCAGCAAGAGCGGGAAACAGGCAGCAGAAAACATTGGGAAGGATGCTCTGGTGTTGTGTGCAGGACCAACTTCTTCTCTCCCTGGTGCAGCAGCCAACTCAGGTGATGGGCAAAATGGGAATTTCAATGCATCATTTTAAGGTTTCTGAGGGAATCTCTCCAAAGGAAATCCTGGGGACCTTCATTAAATTAATTTTGTTAATTGAATGGCCAGGTGGGTTTCTTCTTCATCAGATGATGCTGGAAATATTAGTTCATGGCACAAATTGGAATTTGTACTATGCATATGAAGAAAACTGTGCTTGGTGATTTTTTTTCTTTTGGTGACCTCTGTTTTGGTGTGTTTCACAGGTTGTTTATGGGATAAATCTCCTAGGACTGGGATCCAAAAGCCTTCTGAGATACCCACAGCATCTGGCTAAACAGCTATTCTCGGAAGTACAATTAGGAGTTGACAAAATGTAACAAGTAATTCCCTAGTAAAACAAAGACAAAGGAGAATAAAATGCTCAGTGTAAGTGGGCTTTATTGTTTTATTCTGGTGAGAAGCCATGAAAGAGTCAGAAGGGTGTTCAGAGAGCAGAGTACATTCTGTTCCTTTTTCAAATAACTTCTATTGCCTAGGTATAGCTTTTCACACCCTGGTCAATAAACATCCTGCTGCTTTGCTTTCAAAGAATTAGGATTCAGTTGCAGCAGCAAGTGCTTCTTCCCTGTCACCTGGTGCAGACCCATAGAGGTGCTGGGATTAGGCAGGATGAAAGTGAAGAAGATTCCTGTGGTGAAAGCAAAGGTCTGGGAATCTGAGATACTCCCTGTGGCTGCATGTCAGTGATGGTGTAATGCTTGCTAGAAACCACAGAGGCAAAGACAAAGGCAGCACAGAGCATCTTACAGGCTGAGTGAAGGGTAGTTGTGCCTATGGGTCCACTTTTTTCTGTGGAGCTAAAAGGAGTAGGTGGTGCCAGAGGGAACCCAGGTTATGAAATCTGGATCCCAGAATTATTTACTTTACGTCACAGCTAGGATCACTTAAAGCTATCTGTCACCAATATGCCTTCTGGAGCAAGGTAGACTTGTCTTTTTTTCACCAATTTGGAATGGACATAAAAAAAATCCTGTCCTATTTGCTAAAGTGAATGACCTCCCCTGGCATCGTTAGTTGCAGAGCTTGCTTCTGGGAATGGCTGAGAAGCTCATCACTGACTTCCCAGTGGGGGATGTGTGTTTCCAGGCCTCATACAACCTTTTCTGGCTTTCATTAAAAGCAACTCTTCAGACAGCTGTTTCAAGGCGTTTTATATAGTTCCTCATGGACGTTTCCCCGCACTGCTTCAGATGAATCACCAGGTTGAAAGTACCTGCTGGAATGGGGATTGCTCTTGGTCTGCCTGTGACACTGAGTGTAAGAGGGGAGATGAATCAGCCATGTGGCTCATCACAGCCTCTAACCTCCCTCAGGCCTGTGTTGAAGCTGCTCCTTTGTGGAGCCTCCGCTGAAGCCTCTCACTCAAAAACTGCTCTCACCTTCAGCAGCTCTGGCTCATGGGAGCTGACCACATCTATCTTCTCATCCCAGATTCAGCCTTGCTCAGCAAGTGCCTTCCCAGCCTGGCACACTCTTTTCAGGATGTGTGGCCAGGGAGTAAATACAGCCATTTCATCTCTTTACTCCATAATTCTCACCTCAAGGAGAAATAATAAATCTGTCTTTGTCTTTCTAGTCTTTTTAGCTCAAGCAGGGCAAGACTGTCCCTTGTACTCTGTTTGTACGGCTCTAGCACCTGGGATTGCTGGTGCTGCTGCAGTGCAGTTACACGTGTCCTGGGAGCCCTCTCCCCAAATTCCAGGAGCTCCTGAGTTGTCAGAAAGAGCAGATTTGCTTTTCTGCCTCTGAACTGAGGACATTCACACAAGCCTCTACCAGTGTATCTTCATTAAACTCTGTAGGGGTTGCCATGCATGATGCCAGATGTGTTGCTGAAACAGGCTGGTGTAGCATGTGAATCATTGCCTTTAATTCCTGCTTGTGCTTGAGGATCATCCCCATCCCTATTTGTGATGAATTTCACTCCAGCAATTGGCAGGATTAAACTCCCTTCAGAAGCTCTGGCTGAGCATAGTGGCCAAGAGGAAAAACCTCCAGCAAGTAGTGGTCTATTTATATCCCATGAAAAATGGACTTGGTGAGTAAGAATATTCAAGCCCCTGGCACTCCCACCCCCTTTCTGTTCCTATAGCTGCTGTCTTGAAGCTGCTTCAGCACAGAATTAGCTGCTTTTTGGAAGCTAAGTGGAACCTCAGTCAAGGCAGGAGCAAGCAGGCAGGGATGGAGAGGTATTTAATGAATCCCATAAAAACTACTCTCTTGATGATGCACAGCAGAAGAGGAATCAGGCATGAGCTAGAATCTCTGCTTTCTCCTCAGAGAGTCCATCTCCAGACTTTAAAACAACAGGGTCCTACTCTTGCTCTTTCTGCTTTCAAGTCTGAGAAACTATCTACATTACCTGCACTTTTCAAACATCTTTCTGGAGGCTTCCTTTCCAGCAGTGCCTGCCTTGCCCCTTTCCCAAAGCTGAGTTAATCCTGCACCCTCCACAACTGCACCAGCCACAGAAATACAGGAGGTGAAAAAGAGTGCTCCGAAGTGCCAGGAGGATCACACTTCCCAGCCTAGTCTGCAATGCACTCAGCTCCAATACAGAAGGCAGAGTCCTTAACCCCACCAGTGGCATTGGAAGACCATGCATTCTCCTGAATCACACCAAAAAAAATATCCCTCTTCCAAGAGAGGAGAAGAGGGTGCTCCCAAGAGCTGGGGAAACAGGATCATATCATAGGAAGGCTTCTGCAGCAGGTGCAGGATCCAGCCTCTCCAGCAGCAGCCAGGCAGGGAGCAGGCAGTCCTTAACCCTTGCCTGCAGCACATCCAGCCCTGCCTCTGAGCTCAGAGGGGCTGATGTGATGCCAGCAACTCCCCCCCACCTCACCCTCCCTCGTGCCCCAAGTATGTCCCTGTTGCCCTTGCCTCTTGCCAGTCAGCTGTGGAGCAGCCTGGCCAAGCCTTGCGGTGAGTGAATGTGGCAAGGCTGGGATTTCACGCTGGCACTTCCACAATTACCAGTGACAAGGGATTCAAGTGCCCCCAACTCAAACATAACAAACCCCTGCCTACAGAGAAAAAAGGGCAGACCAAGAATAAGACAATTGCTCACAACCCATCAAGAATGATACCCCACAGATAGCCATGCCTACCACAGACCAGAGGCAACCTCACACATCCTCGGTGTGGGAATCCACATCCACCGAATCAACATCCACTGGGAACGTGCTCAGTCTTCCACCCAAGAACATCTCTAAGATCCTCTATTTGTCACCTTTTCTTCACAGATATGACTAGAAGTGTTTGCTAGCTTTAATCCTGAATGATGCTTTTCTCATCAAAGCGACACTAGTCCCCAGTGCAGGATGCATACTCTACAGCTCAACTCACCCACAATCGCCTTTCTGAAAGCAGCACGGCCAGAAATGGAAGAGACTTCCTACAAAGAATTTCTCTTCCACTGAGACAAGCATGTCTTTTTCCTGATGCTATCTCCTACTGAGATCACTGAACCTTTTAATATTGCCTTTAATGATGATGTAGTAAGTAGAAAAAATCGTTGTAACCAGTTTATTAGATGGAGAGAGGCTAGGAGCATGGAGTTGACATCTCAGCCTTACAGAGATGTGAAATCTCCCTGTGCACAAGAGAACAAAGGAAAACTTCCTAAAGGAATCCCAGAAGGAGTGTTTGCAGGGGATGTTGCAAGGAATAAAATATGCCAGGTAGTGTTTGTGACTAAGGAGGGAAGGTGTGCGGGGAGCAATTCGTGCTGTGAACTGCTTTTATCATCCCCATCGCTTCGAATACACAGCTGTAATTTATCGTGATGCCTTTGGTGACAGTGTAAATCCTCCAGACTGACTGAAGTGCCAGGGCTGTGGATTTGACTCAGCCACAATTAGGGGGCTTTGATAGCTAAAATACTGCTGTGTTTCTAGGTCCCTTAGAAACACCACAGTAAAAATAAATTTTTAAAAAAGTTAGAAAGTGTGTGTGTGCATATACATGCATGCGGATGCTCTTTGCTGCTGCTGCTGCCCTTAGACAGGAGGCGTTGTGAAGACAAACAGCCTGAGAGGGGACAGTTTTTCTCATTAACTACTAAGCCTCATCATCACCATTTGAAACATAAACTTTATTGCAACAAAGAATTAAAAATAGTACATCTGAAAGAATTGCAGGGTGCATGTCATTAAAGAACTGGTCAGAAATCACAACTCAAGCAAATCAGGTACAATTGGAACAGAAAGTTTTATTAAAACAACTGGAAATCAAACTCAAATTTTCCTTGTTTGCTTAATTTCACCATAACCGTGGATCGTGTATTTACAGTCTTCGCCTGTTGTGGTGAAGGTTCTGCTCGGGGTGGGGGGACAGGAAGAAGGCAGGGATGGATGGGGAGAAGAGGTGGATTTCAAAAGCTAACAGGATGTGAAAGTTTTCCAGAAGAAGTTCTTGCAGCCTGCTTTGCGTTCCCGGGGTGCCAGAGCGGGGTTTGAGTTAGCCGAACGCTCCAGCTCCAGTCTCACTTCATCCTGCTCAGCCCCTCGGGACAAGTCCTCAGACTCCAGGGCTTCATTTTCTGTCTGGCTTGGCTCTGAGAGCAGTTCTGCCAAGAAGTATTTGGCCAGTTCCTTGGAGCAGGAATGGGGGAATAGGGGTGAGAAAGAGAAAGGAAGAGAGAGAGACCACAATTACTCCTTGGCTTTTGGGGTCTCACCTCTCTGTCCCTATATAACACATCTGTGCCCAGATTAGACATGCAAGACTTTGGAGAGGAAGAGGAGCCCCAGTTCTCCAAAGAGCACAGCCTGACAGGTGCTATGCAGCAGCTGTGCCTATGGAATAAAGTGGAGCAGAAGAGTCCTGACACGGGGAAGAGGCTGCTGTCCTGGCCATGACAGGGAGTAAAGTCAACCAAGCAGCACCCCACCTTCCCTTCCCTTCCCACTGCTCCAGCACACTGTGCTGAACTCAGCGAGGGTGCCATGAAGCTGCTGCTAAAGTGACATGGGAAATGTGAGGTTGAGTCAGGTCACCCTGTCATTGGGGATTATTTTTCCTCTTGTCCCTCTAAGTCCTGGCTGTCCTCTTGTATGGATAAGGATATCCTTCTCCTGCACCAGGACAGCTGCCTTGGTTCAGTGCCCCAGAAAAGCCTTGGAGAGCTTCGCTAGGGACTCTGCACTCTGCCCCAACAGTAGCTGCTCCTCACACTCCACCAGCACCCAGCTGAACTGGGCTGAGGGGCTGTGCCCCCTTTTCACCCTCAGCTGCCCAGCCTGTCCCTAGCTCAGCCCTGGAAAGGAACCAGGGGATTTTGTCAGGGAATCGGAGTCAACAGCAAATGACTGGGGATCCGAAATGGGGACACCGGGGAGCTCTGGTGAGGAACTGGAGGTCTGCATTGAGGGTACTGAGGTAAAAAGGTCTAGTGGGGGTCTGCATCAAGGAAGCTGGGAGAATGCAACAGAGGTGCCAGGGACTTTGTTGGGGGTCTGCAACGGGGAATCAGAGGGCTCTCTGGAGGAGAAACGAGGGTCTGCAGTGCAGAATCGGGGGTCTGAAGCAGGGCCGTCGGGGTACCCAGCGGGGTGCCTGAGGGGTGCCCAGGGTGGCGGCCCCGACGCGGGGCTCTCACCTGCTTCCCGGCGGCGGCAGCCAGGGACTTCTGCAGGAACTGCCGGAGCCGCGGGTCCGAGGGGGCGGCCGAGACGGTGCCGAGGACCAGGGCGATGGACAGCAGGGCCAGGGCGCACTGGAGGCGGCACGACAGCATCTCGCCGGCGGGTCGGGCGCGGAGAGGCGGCGGCGGGGAGGCGCTGGCGGCTCCGCTGCGGCTCAGCTCCGGTGTTGGGGATCTCCTCGCCGCCCGCCTCTTTATAAACCCTTCTCCTGACGTCAAGGCGGGGGCGCCCCCCTCGCCCCACTCCGCTGGGGGTGGGTCCCTGCCCGGTATCCGGGGGGGGCCGGGACCGTGGATGCTCCTCTCTACCCGAGGCCGGCCAAGCGTCCACGGTGCCACCAGAGTACCCCACCTCTGGCCGCCCACGGGCCATAGCCTGGCTCCCGGCGCGTTTTCTCTCCTTATCATCGCCCCTCTGGAGCGCTCCATCCTGCTCGTCCGCTCCCTTCTCCCCAGCCACAAAGCCCCTCGCGGTGCGGCGATGAGGGGTTGCCGGCTGCACACCCCCACACCGTGGGTCTGACCCCAAGGCCGGAGGGCTAAGCACACCGCAGTCCCGGGGCCAAAGCCGCTCACCTTAGCGCGTCTTCCCTCTCCCTCGGGTAAGAAATGACTGCAGAGCCCGGGGAGCTGGAAAAGGTCCCCTTAACGGTGGATCGCACTCAGCTGCAGCAGGGAATGGGTGATGCTGAGCTGCCCCGGGGATCCTTACTGCCTTCTCGGCCCCTACGAGGTTCTCCAGCAGCAGTCCTTGCCCAGACACTCCTCCCAGCCCCCAGCTGCTGGGGTAGATCTGCTGGCTGCCGGCAGCCTCCCAGGAGAGTGCCCCGGTGCCATAGTTCTGTAGCTCGGGGAAGCAATGGCAAAGTTGTGCCTCGGTTGGGGTGTGCAGAGCCCTGGCTGGGGGTGCAAGGATGCCTGTCTCCATTTCAGGATAGTTGGACCTGCTGGTATCAGAAGGGATGTGCCTGTCCTGCCTCGGTGGTCAGTCTCCTCCACTCCTACAGCAAGTTTCCTGATAATACAAAACTGGGTGGGTTGGCTGAGACCCCGTCAGGCTGTGTAGCCATCCAACGAGATCTGGACAGGCTGGAGAGCTGAGTGCAGACAAAGCTCATGAAGTTCAATAAGGACAAGGGAGGAATAACAATAGGCAACAGTACAGGTTAGGGATTGCCCTCCTGGAAAGCAGCTCCATGGAGAAAGACCTTGGAGTCCTAGCGGACAGCAAGTTCTCTGTGGGACAACAATATGCCCTTGTGGCCAAGCGAGTCAATGGTATCCTGGGGTGCATCAAGAAAAGCATGTCCAGCAGGTCTAGGGCGGTTCTTCTACCACTCTACTCTGCCCTGGTGAGACCATACTTAGAATACTGTATCCAGTTTTGGGCTCCCCAGTTCAAGGGAGACAGGGACCTGCTGGAGAGTATCCAATGGAGAGCCACAAGGATGAATAGGGGACTTGAGTATCTCCTCTATGAAGAGAGACTGAGAGCCCTGTTTAGTCTTGAGAAAAGAAGACTGAGAGGGGATCTCATCAATGTGTACAAGTATCTGAGGGGTGGGTGTCAAGTGGATGGGGCCAGGCTCTTTTCTGTGGTGTGCAGTAATAAGACAAGGAACGGACAGGCTCAAGCTTGAACATAAAAAATTTCACCTCAACATGAGGAGAAACTTCTTTATAGTGAGGGTGACAGAGCACTGGAACAGGCTGCCCAGAGAGGTTGTGGAGTCTCCTTCTCTGGAGACTTTCAACACCCACCTGGATGCATTCCTGTGCAGGCTACCCTAAGTGATCCTGCTTTGGCAGGGGGGTTGAACTGGATGATGTCTGGAGATTCCTTCCAACACGGTGATAGTGTGATACCGTGATACAGACTGATCCCATGACCTGGTTGATGCCCACACTGGGCAAAGCTGTTTGCAAGGCCCTGTCACCTTGAAGGATGAAGGACAGGTCTCTTCATATCTCTCCCAGCTCGCAGGAGCAGTGCATGAAGTGCGAGGAAGGGGTTGTGTTACCACCTAGAAAAGGCATATCAGGGGCTCTCTTCTGTCTCAGTTTCCAAGTGAGGAAAGTCAAAGACTTGTGGGGACAAGGACCCAAGTACTGCACAAAGATCTCAAATCAGTATGCCTCCCTCCTCTTCAACCCTAGTGCTGCTGGCTGGGGTTGCTGAAGCTTAGACGCGAACATGAAGCTCTGCTTTACAGCATAGCAAGAGGAACTGGTGCTGGCCACTGCTTTCTCACCAGGCAGACCTCTGGGCTGGACTGGAACTGCCTTCCCTGGATAGTGCCTCACTTCCTTTGTGTGGACACCTGCAACCACACTCAGCCTTCATCCTCTATGTCTTTCCCAAATCTTTTCCAAATCATGGTGCAAAATGAATGACACTCATGAGAGAAGCTTTCATTTGTAGCCCAGGAGCCCCCGCGAGTTGGGATGACTCATGCTGCTTTTATAGGCAGGTTTCCCTCAGCTGCCTGACCTGAACAAGACCAAGTCCTGCACTTCTGGGACCCTGTCTGTCTTCTATCACTGGTGTTACTGTAGGGGAACTGGTGGAGAGAAGTCAGCCCCTGCTCTTGTTCAGACACATTCCCTTGTTTCAGGCAGAGGATGCAGCCTCCTGTCAAGGCTCTCCACCATGTCCCTATGATAGCAGCTGGGCCAGGATCTCTCTCATCCTGCAGTCAAAAGAGAGCCAGTCCTAGGTGTGGAAAATGGTCAAAGCAGCAGATAACCAGGGTGTCAGACCTATCCTGGCCCTCTTGCCTGCGTTCAAAAGAAATTTTCTAGGTATGATTTCTCCCAGCCACAGTAATTTCCCCACTTCTTCCAGATGTGCCAGCAGCAGAAAACTTGGTTCTTCCAGTTGACTTGTATCATGAATTGACTGGTTTTGCAGCCCCCAGGCTCTCATCTTCAGCACAACAAAACCCAGCTGTGCCACACTGTAATGCCTGCCTGGACCAGATTTGCAAAGGCAGTTCATCCCAGCTCCCACAGCCCAGGGCAGAGCAGCCTGCTTGGGTGCTGTGTCAAGGAGGAGCATGGAAACTGGAGGCAGCACTGGGTTACTTAAGACTCCTCTGAGGTTGCTGGAAGCTGTTATCTAATGGTTTGTGCCACATCACACAACAGGCAGCTGTCCAGCCTGGCACTCTTTTGCCATTTATCTTGTTGTCCCAAAGGGAAGGAAACACTGGGAATCTCCATCACTCCTGAGTGGAATGGATATGTGTTCCTTGAGCTGAAACAGCTATGAATCTGCACTGATGTGTCAGGAGATCAGCTCAGTGTTTCTCAGGGTATAGGAATGGGCTGGAGCGCAGCCTTGGGCTACTGCATGGGATGGGAAATTGTGTTTGATTTTGGCACCTTTAGGATCCATCTCTTCCAGGCAAGCATCGACCCTCAGTCACATTGGGGATTGCTGGTGCTGATGGCCACTTTGGGTCTTCCAACCACATAGGGACAAAGTTTGGAAGACGATCGGCTCTGGCTCTACCTGTCTGTGCAGCACTGCAGCTGAGTGTCTGTTCCCCTGCTCCTCGCTGACTGGAGGAGGCTGGAGGAATTACAGTGGCGACCTCTAGCCACAGGAAATTTACCTCATGGAAACGTCTTGTATTTGTTCCATTGAATTTCAGACCTACCCAAGGGAAGTAGGGGTGTGTTTGTTTTCTGCTCTCTGGTCCTGTGCCCTGTCAGGACATGACTTAGCTCCTGAGCCAGAGCAGCCTCAGGAGGGCTCTGATGCCCACCTTTGCTGGTTTTCCCCTTTTGGGATTCGACTGAGGCAGGTGGAAGCAGGACCAGAGTCAGGACTTTGGTGGGAATGTATCCCTAGAAACATCTCAGTCTGTTTAAAGAAGAGAAACTGTGTTGCCATCAAGTATGAGCCTTGTTGAATGGACTGAAGTTCTTCACCATCTGATTCTGAGAATCACTCTGATGCTGAAAAGTTTTGACATGTAATTTCAATGAAAATCTAAAGGAAAAATACCATTTAAACAAAGATGAAAACATGTGCTTTGGTCCAGAAAATCATCTTGTGCAGACCTGAAAGAACCAGCAATGAGGGACTGGAGAAAGGGAGTTTGTCTGCTGTATACATCTTTGGACTGTCTCCCACTGGAGAAATCCTGGGGAAGGGGTAAAGGCAGACCTCTAGACATCCTTTTGACTGTGTGACAGGCATGCAGAGACAAATGAGTTGCAGACTGATTTACCATTTCCCCCTCCCCCAGCTCCTCCATGGGATCAGTATGCTCTGAATTTTTTTTACACTCATTCCCCAGCCAGATAAATCCATCATCCGCTCGGCTACAGTGAAGGAGATTTTGTTCCTTTCTTTTTGCCGCAGCGCTGCAGGGCATGTGGCTTTGCAGACGATTGAATTGCATTGAATTCCTTTGACTGCTTCCTTACCCCCGCGTTTCCAGCTTGCTCTACAGATCCAGAGCAGTCCAGCAATGACTGGGACTGTGCATGCAGGCTGTAGGCTCAGCACTGTACCAGCAAAGCGTGCCCTCTGCTGTTATCATGGCCAGAAGCCCAACTCTCACGGTAGCTCACTTCCCTGCCTAGCACCAACAGAGCTGAACCCTTTCAGCTCTGCTTTCATGAGCAGGACAGTTTTGCCATGTATCACTACCATGCCAGTGGGAAATTCCCTTTTTCTTATATTCCAGCACTCAACCTGGCAGGCTTATGCTATGATCTGGGAGCCAGGACCATAGCATCATAGAGTCATAGAATGCTGTATGTTAGAAGAGACCGTTAAAGGTCTTGTAGTCAAACAGTTTTCTCAAAGCTCCATGCAGCCTGAGCTTCAATGTTTCCAGGGATAGGGCTTTTACCACCCCTCTGGGCAATCCATGACAATGTATCACCACCCTCACTTATAAAAATGTCTTCCTTCTATCTAGTCTAAATCTCCCCTCTTTTAGTTTAAGGTCATTACCTCTTGTTCTGCCACAACAGTCCCTGCTATAAAGATTGCCCCCATCCATGAAATAGATGTCCCTGTAGTTCCTCATCCTGGCTCTGGATATGCAGCAAGTGTTGCAGAGCAGTGAGGAAGCTGCCACGGCCTCATAGCTCTTTCAGCTTGCCAAAAACCTGATGGAGCAGATCCCTGCTTGTGCAGGGGTGATGTTGCCCTTGGAGATACAAGTGAGCAAAGGATGAGCAGTCAGTCATGCCTGAGTGATAACGAAAACCAAAAGCTTGATAAGGGAGAGAAAGTCTTGCCAAGTGGTACCACATGTTCCTGGCACAGGCCATATGGAGAGCGCTGGTGTCGGGATCGTACATGGACTTGCAACAGTGCTGAGAGGTTTCTGGATAAACTGCTGTTTCTCTAGTAAAACTTGGGCACAAATCCAAAAGAATTTGACTCTTCATTAATTACAGGCCTCCGGGGTTCCTGCTCCAAGTAACAAAGTGGGAGGGATCCTGCTACTAATTTTTGCGATCCCTCTGCTTAAGAGCCCGAGTTGTACCAGGATTTCTGTTGCTGCTGTCTGAGATTTCTTCCCAATCTCAGCCTCCTGGAATGCTGCCATGGCATCAGCAGGGCTGAAAGCAGCCCCTTTGAAGTCAGACAAGTGGAAGAGCAGCACAAACATGCAGAAGCAAAGAGGAACAGGGTGATCTAAGAGCGGTACCAGGGTGTTTACTTGTACTACTTCAGTGACTACTAGGAGCGATGGATGGGGCTGAGTTAGGGACTGTACAAACAGATGCTGGCCTGTGCTGCAAGGAGTTACTAGTGTAAGGCAGGAGATGATGACCTCAAACGGGTGAGCACATGAAATCGTGAAACAACTCAGGGCTCTACTTTCTCTCACTATTAAATACTCCTCTGTAAAGACCAGCTCCACAGCAAGAGCTTGGGCATCCCTTCCATCTGTGGGGTCCAACCCCACAATCAGACAGTGTGTCCCCCAGTGGCACAGCATCCTGCCTGTGGGCTTTCAGGCTGCTCTTGACCACTCCAGGCTGCAGATGGTCATTCCCCACAGCAAAATCATGCTGAGAAGGGACATGGGATGGCCTTAGGAACAAGATGTAGACAAGCACCTGCCTTCTGCCTGCAAATCTTCCCCTGCATTGTAAGATTTTCCCTAACAGCAACAGATATCTCAGGTTGGGTGGCACTGCCTGCCTGTCTGTCTGTCTATCTATCTGTCTGTCTATCTATCTATCTATCTATCTATCTATCTATCTATCTATCTATCTATCCATCTATCTATCTATCTGAATCATATATATATATATATATGTATGTATATTTGGAGCCATGTCATTTGTGTGGAGTTCTGTAAGATCTTAGATGCATTCCCATCCATCATCCTCTCTCACATTGGTGAGATATGGATTTGATGGGTGGACTGTTTGGTGGATATGAAATTGGTTGTATGGTCACATCCAGAGTGTGGTGGTCAATGGCTCAATATCCAGATTGAGTAGGTCAGTGAGAAGTGGTGATCCTCAGGGGTCTACACTGGGACTAGTGCTGTTTAATATTTCCATCAGTGACTTAGTGGGATTGAGCGGACCCTCAGCAAGTTTGCAGATGACACCAAGCTGAATGGTGCAGTTGACATACCTGAGGGACAGGTTGCCATCCAGAGGCACCTGGACAAATTTGATAAGTTTGCTTGTGTAAATCTCATGAAGTTCAACAAAGCCAAGTGCAAGATCCTGCATGTGGCTTGCAGTAATGAGTGCTGTGAACCGAGGCTGGGGATGAAGGGATTGAAAGCAGACCTGTGGAGAACGAGTTGGAGGTTTTGGTGGATAAAAGCTGGACGTGAGCTGGCAATGTGCACTCACAACTCAGAAGGCAAACTACATCCTGGGCTGTGTTAAAAGAAGTGTGACTGGCAGGTGGAAGGAGGTGATTCTGCCACTCCATTCTGGTCAGACCTCACCTGCAATGTTGTGTCCAGCTCTGGAGTCCTTAGCACAGGAAAGACATGGACTTGCTGGAGCGGGTCCAGAGGAGGCCACAAAAAAAATGATAAGAGGGCTGGAACACCTCTCAGGTTTAGAGAAGTTGAGAGAGTTGGGGCTGGTCAAGTGGAACTCTTGTTCCGAGGACTCCTAGCTCAAAGCTCGTCTCCTCCTGCCCTCTAGTGGACATCCAGCAGAATACAGCGGAGCCCCCGGGCCCTCCCGCCTATATACGCCCAACACAGAATTTCCAGCACCAAAACCAGGCCCAAGGACTGGAGAACAAACTGGTGAGCACATCACGTTCACCACAGAGGTTCAGGGCATTATTGTGGGCTCCTTCAGAGGCCTGCTCAGACCCAGGGAACTTGAATCCCCATGGCAGTGCAGCCAGTTGCATGACTGCTCCTTGGTACTGCAAAAGACTCTGTGCTGAGCTGAGCTCACCTGCTCTGGCTGCCCCTGCCAGACGTCTGCAGACCTCTGCCCTGCAAATAGTAGGGGAGCAATTGCTATTGCTTCAACTTAACTGCCTGGAAAAGCCATGACATCATTCTTTCATGAAAAAACTCCAACAGGAGGACGAAACGCAGCCATGATCCAGGAAAATGCAGCACACACTTTGCAGATGCAGCTGTGCAAGTTAGTGGGAAACAGAGGTGGTGGCTACCCAGCCTGCTTGTCTGGGGCACGCAGGGCTGCCAGCCACTTCCAAAACTGCAGTAATCAGAGAGGTAGAGAGGTCAAAGACAGGCAGCTTCCAGAAGAGATGGGAGAAATCCAAGTACATGTGGCAAATGACAACAGTACGTGTGTCAAAACCTTGTCATGAGGACAATCTGCTGTTCTAAAGACTAAAAGTCTATGGAGGAGAAGTGGAGAGGGGCAGCAAGTGAGGGAGCAAGGTGGGGAAGCAGGCTTTTGCTATTCCAAATGCTCTGGCAGTGCCCCATTTGCTGTCATGTTTCCCTTTCCTGTACCTAATATGAGTAAGCTGGTGAAAGCTTGTGCTGGGCTTAGCCCTGCAGAGCCATCAGCTGGCAGCACACAGCATTAGGCGTGACGAACAGCCTCCTGCCCTGGGAGGACCTCACCCCACAAAAGGCCTGCCCTGAAGCCCCCTGCCAGGCAGCCATCCTACCCCACCAAATCAAACAGCAGGAGGAGGCAGAGGCTGGCTCAGTGTTCAGCCCTCGTTTTTTGCAGGGCTTCTTCATGTACCAGCAGATCTGTTCTGCTAGGACAAAAGCCAGAGGTGCAGAGGGTCCTGCAAAGCAGTGCTGCAAGTTGGTTCTCCCACTTGGCATTTGCCTTCCACACAGGGCTGCTCTTGATGTCTGATACCCACCTCTGTCCCATCGCATGTTGAACAGCCCATCTTCCTCAAATCCAGCCCCTGCTTACTGCAGCCCTTCCTGACCCTGCAAACAGGCAGACCCTCCCTTTCCAGCTGGTTTGCAAGTACCCTCACCATGAATCAGCCCTCAAGCCCTGCACCAAAACTATCCATAAATTAGCTAAAAATGAAACAAGCCTTGTGAGGCTCAGACTCCAGCCTGGGCTCTGTTGTCCAGTAGCCATGCTCTGCATCAGCACTGGTTAGAGTCTGTTTAGCTCAGAGAACTTTTTGCATGAGGTTCTTTACTTTTGTGCAATCAGTAGAGTAGTGCTGGGTTTCTTGCACAGAGCACAAGGAACTTGCCTGCATCACCAGCATCTCTAGTTCCTAAGGTCCTGATCACCCCATGGCTTCAACCCCCTCCAGCTTTGCACTAACACCCAAATGGACTGAAGCATCTTGTCTCCTTGCTGAAAGATAATAAGGCAAGTCCTCAAAGCTGGGTTTTCTCAGCTCTGGCCCCCAGTCAGCTTGCAATGGCTGGCAGCCCAGAGATGCTATCAGCCAGCAAGTTCCTGGAGGGGGTTACAAACCTTGCTCCACTGAACCATTGCACAAGGCAGCCCCCACCCCAGGCACTGGAAACCAAGAGGAGCAGCAGGCAGCCTTCTTCCTTGGGCAATTCTGGCAATTGCATCAGTTTCCAGGAAATATAAATAACTACCCAGCCATCTGGAACCAGCCCTGGGCTGGTCAGCAAAAGGTCTCTCCTAGGCTCTGCCCTATTTCTGCCAGCTACTTGGCACAAATGCAAAAACTATTAAGGATGTGGGACAGCCCCCACCAGGATGAAAAGCAGTGAGCTTGAGACCATCATGCTAGAGACCATCTTCACTCAAGCCTGAAACAGGCTGCTCCAGCCAGCTCTGCTTACCAAGCCAAGAAATCATGTCAGGGTTGGGGATGCTCAGCTCCTTCCCAGGGCACCAAACTGGCTCTCGAGGTATTTAAGGAGAAGGACAGGCAAGAACAGATCCCCCACTCCATCATACTTCACTTTTCTTCATTTTATTCTTTTATTTGTACAGCTATATTTTACAGAATGCATTAATGCAGTTTAGACACAGCCCAAACCCTGTCTCCCGAGATTGTTTATAACACAAGCATGTAAAGTAAGACCAAAAAAAAAAACCCCAACCAACCAAAGGAAAAAAAAAAAAAAAAAAGAAAAACCAAAACCAAAAGAAAAAAAAAAACAAACCCCAAAAAATAGAACATTATCCAACAGAGAGTTCCACCAAAACTCTTTTTGCAACATCAGGCTGTACCTTGAAGAAACTGAGCTCAATATAGTCCAGACATTGAAAACTTCCATTGAAAAGAAAGGCACCGTGCGAAACCACATTTTACATATATACAGACTGAGAACTAGAACAAAGCAAAACAAACAAAAAAAACCCAAACCCAAAGAAAAAAATTACACTTTATTATTATTTTAAATTCCTTCTGCAGCTTTGTTGGTTTAATACACACTTTTTTGTAAATTGTAAACCTTCACTTGCAAAAAAATACAAATACACTGATGCATTTAGACAAAATATTTTCTTACTTGTACAGATGCAATACTTTAAAATATCTCCTTAAGTGCTCTATCATAATAAAGATTCTCAGAGTGGCTTCTGCCTGCAGAGTCCAACTGAGCCTTTAATGCATTTTATATATTTTTAATATAGCTTTTTTTTTAAAGGTCTATATATATTTATTTTATATATATATATTTATATATTTATATCTATATATATTTACAACTCTGCCATAGATTCCTTCACCTTTGGTTAAAAAAGTTAAAGCCCTCTCTTTAATAGGATAACTTTCTCTTTAAAACAACACACATTTTGCATACAAAAGAAAACAAAGAAAAAAATATCTGTTCCCATAAATCAACATTACATTCCTCATCTTCAAACGGCAAAGGCTGTGAAGGTCAGACTCCAGAGTTTATCAACACTCCACTGCACAGACATTTAAAATGACTTGTTTTTGTTTTTGTTATGTTTTATGTACAGTAAGATCTGAATAATTTGTTTTTCTTTTCATTTCACATAACTGGGAAAAATAAAACCCGTGTTACTTGTCTTTTTTCTTTTTAATTTCTCATGTTTTACCACCTATCTGCACTATGGGTTTAGAGGCACTCCATCATGTGATGATTTTTTTTTCTTTCTGGTTTTTTTGTTTTTCCTTTCTTTCTTTTTTTTTTTTTCCTTTTTTATTTTTTTTTTAACTTCTTCTTTTAAAGTGTTGCAAGTATCATTTGGACAGCTTCTTCTTCTTCTCCCCCCCACCCCCTACCGAGACGACCTCCTCCTGGGAAATCCTCTGCTTTCAGCAGGCTTTGGGGAGCTCCGGAGGCACCTCGCTTGGAGAGATGCGGTACTGCACCTTGGTGTTGGTGATGGCCCCATGCTTCTGCCGGAGGTGAAGCCGCAGCTGGCTTTTGTGGCGGAAATGCAGGTTGCACTTCTCACACTGCGGGATGACAAGAGGCAAAGGCAGAGGGTGTGAAACGCCATGGTAGGGACGGCAGGGAACGGTCCCACAGCTACCCCGGGATGCACGCAAGCCAACAGTGTGCCCAGGTAGCCAAAAAAGCCTAGAGCATCCTGGCTTCTGTCAGAAACAGCATGGCCAGCAGGATGAGGGCAGTGATGGTCCCCCTGTGTTTGGCACTGGTGAGGCTGCAGCTCAAATACTGGGTTCAGTTTTGGGCCCCTTACTTCAAGAAGAGGGAAGGTGTCCAGAGAAGGGCAGTGAAGCTGGTGAGGGGTCTAGAGAACCAGTCTTATGAGGAGTGGCCGAGGGAATTGGAGCTGTTCCTGTTCCAGTTTAGCCTGCAGAAAAGGAGGCTAAGAGGCAACCTTTTCACTGCCTCCAACTCCCTGAAAGGAGGTGAAGTGGGGGTTGATCTTTTCTCCCAAGTAACAGGACAAGAGGAAATGGCCTCAGATTGCATCAGGGGAGGCTTAGATGGGTATCTGGAAACATTTCCTTGTTCAAAGCATTGTTAAGCATTGGAACAGGCTGCCCAGGGAAATAGGGTCATCATCCCTGGAAGCATTGAAAAGTGTGGATGTCACACGTAGGGACACGGTTTAGTGGTGGACTTGGCTGTGCTCAGTTAACAATTGGACTCTTAGGATCTTAAAGATCTTTTCCAACTTAAATGATTCTGTGATCCTATGTTGCACCCATTGTATCAGTGGACAAGGGAAAAGTGGGCATGTAGTGGGAGAAGCAGTACCTGGGAGGATTCCATCCCAGGCTAGATGCTCAAACCAGCTTCAGGGCTATTTCTGCAGATGCTTTTGACTGCCATAAACCTGGATGGCTCCAGAGGGATGTTTAAATGATGACCCCTACTCCAGCTCCCTCTCTAGCAGATGGGGAAGTCAAGAAAACTCTCAGCAAGGAGCTGAGAGACCCCAGGGCTGCAAGCAAGGTGGGTGGGCTGCTGGCTCAGTGCAGGTGGCATTTGCAGAGGACCCCAGGCCAGGCTGTCTGCTCCTTTCCCTCATCCTCACACAAAGTGGGCAGCTGTAATTTAAACCAGACTATCTGGAGAAGTGTGACTGCATTTCAGATGGCATGGAACTAAAGAAGAGCAGCTAAGATGTACCCAGCTTTGGCTGCATCTCCAACATAGCCACTCATGACAAAAGACCATGTGAGCATCAGCTAATGTGTGAGAGCTGGATGGAGCATGAGGAGCAGGAACAGGACTTTGGTGTGCGGCTTCCTGGTGCCGGTGAAGGGCATTGGGGTGCTGCAATTAGCCCATGTGAATGTCTTTGTCTCCCCACCCCGTGGGTTTAGCAGCAGCCTCCCCCTGGCCCCAGGTGAGAGCCCTCACCACAAAAAACAACAAGAAGAAGCAGTTACTCACATGATAAGGTTTCTCTCCTGTGTGGATTCGAAGGTGGCTCTTGAGGGTCTGCAGATGTCGGAAGCGTGTGCCGCAGATCTCGCAGGGGTACGGCTTCTCTCCCGTGTGAATGAGCACGTGAGCACGCAGGTGAGCCACCTAGAAAGAGCAGCTCTGGGTGAGGACAGCCCCAGGGACAAAGACTGGGAGTGAAGGCATCCCACTGGGAACAAGATTCTGCCTAGCTGTCTCTCTTGCTTATATGTTGGGTTCTAGCTATGAGCCAGGGCCACGTGCTTCTCAGGTCCACTCACTCTGGTCCTTAACAGCAAATAGAGGAGAGGAGCTAAAAAATCAGCCATCAGGCTTCTTACTAAGCTAAACCAGCCCATATGGACCTTAAGGCCCCTATTTATCCACAGAAGTGCTGCCCTTGGGATGAGCTGCCCAAGGCACGACCCATCAGCCTCTTGCCTGCCATGATACATCACTGGCCTTGGGCAGAAGGTCTGGGCACGTCCCATCTCCCCAGGCAGTGCAGGTCCCAGCGGCCACACGTACCTGGACAAATCTGGCCCCGCAGGTCTCACACTTGTAGGGCTTCTCTCCGGAGTGGATGCGTGTGTGGGTTTTCAGGTTGGCTGGCCGGTTGAACTGTGCCCCGCAGATGTTGCAGCGGTACGGCTTTTCTCCTGCAGAGTCCAAAACAAAGAGGACATGTGTGCTCAAGCCTCCATGATCCATGGCACTCCCCAAAGTCCCTTCAGATGCCAGACCCCATGGCATGAAGTACTAGCCCTGACTCCTGTCCATTTTGGAGATGGCTGTGAACAAGCATGGATCAGGACAGCTCAGCGTCCCCACAGGGTGAGCTCTGAGGTATTTAAGCACTGCAGGTATTGTTTGTTGGGTTTTTTGGGGTGCTGACAGCTGCACCCTTCAGTGCAAAAGAAAAAAAAAAAAGAAAAATCAGGCAGCTCTGTTAGTAAGGATTAAGAGCATTGCTCCTCCTGTCCCTCCAACAAGCTGCTGTCACCTGCTGTCACCTACAGCCATCAGTAAGCCACACAGGGCCACCTGGCTCCCTTCAGGCTCCTGGTGGTCACCACCACATCTCATCTTAGCTGTTCATCACCTCTTCAGAGGAGTGAAAAGAGCTGATAGAGTGAAAAGCGAAGGCACATTCATTAACCCAGCTCCCAAGTCATTATTTGGTTACAGTCACCACTGTTGGCTCCCAGCAATGGGGCAGCTCTAAAAAGGTTTTAACTGTTTTTTTTTTTTAGGATGGTTGAGGATAGGCTTGATGGGGAGTAGGAAACAGCCATCCTCTATCCCTTCCTGCCTTTCTCTTTTCTTTCCAGGCCTCGATCCCACACACCCTTGGCACTTGTCTCCTTCACATGCACAGCCTTCCTGCAGCTCTGCTGAGACTGGGGACGTTTATTCTAATTTGGTGCAAGAGTGCCGAGTTATCAGCACAAACTTTTTTCTTCCCCAGCTGGTGAATTGGGTGTTGACATGTTAAGCATTAATAAAAGCAAGAAAAAACCCACACCAACCCAAATGTTAGGTTTGTCAGCAGATGACTAAACCTTCAACATCCCCTTCCTTTCAGCTTTCATTGTGCTGATTCCATCCATTAGCAGATCTTCCCATCAGCAGAGTTTCTGCCAGGCTAGATAGGATCTGGATTTCTGGGATGTTTTTTTACTTGGTTGTTTGGGGTTTTTTTCCATTTTGTTTGTGTTTTAAGTCTATCACAAAATAACCTGAAGGCCACATATCTGCTTCCAGCCATACATTTTGAAACAGTGGTGTCCAGTGCTTTATGGCAAAGGAGCCTGAGCTGCAGCCCTGCTAAGGCCAGTCACTGCCCTCATGTTTCCAGGTTTGGTGCTCTGCCCAAGGTGCTGAGAAAAGCACCTTGCTCATTCCATTAGGGAGAGCAGGTGACAGAGAGCACGGGATGCTGCACCTGGGACAAGCCCAGCCATAGATGCCCACACAGCCCACAGTCTCCCCAGCAGGTCGTCCCCATGGCAGATGCTGTACCTGTGTGGACGGTTTTGTGGCTGGCAAGGTTTCCCTTGTAGCGGAAGGAGGCTTGGCAGCGGTCACACTTGTAGGGCTTGTCACTGTGGACTTGCAGAGAGTGTCTCTTGAGAGAGGCCTCCTCAGAGAACCGGCAGTCACACTCGTTACAGAAGAAGGCTCCGTTCTCTGGGAAAACGGAGAGGAGAGCGATGAGATGCGCACTGTGAGGGTCAGCTCCTCAATGGGCCACAGGATGGGTTTGGGATGGTGGAAAGGGGCAGCTAGAGCAAGTGTTAGAACAGGAAGCAGAGTGCAGATGTTCATTGTCAGCAGTGCTTGCACCATACCCTTACACTGTATCTCCTTGTGCATACAGCAACAACATGCACAGTTTGAGAGAGCAAAGTTGTCACTAGCCTCATTGCAACACAATCTGCTTCCAAGAAGCCAGCATCTCACTTAAACATCTTTCAGAGGTCTCCAAAGGCTCTGAAGTTATCAGGCATCCTTTGAAGGATGGATGCTCAACTCTGGAGCAACTCTAGCACCTTTAGAGGTCTTAAACCTTTACATGTACAGATGGCTTCCTTGAGCGTGGGAAAGATAAGCAACATCTGAAGTAAAGGCAGGTCCCCCCAGTAAGAAGGTGCCTTACTTAAATGCTGTATACAGCTTTGAGCATCACCACAGTGGAGTTTCCTCTGGATCTCTGCCCACACCACAGGTGACAACTCTGCATTCCCCCTCCCTGAGCTACAGGCAGATGAGTGCATGGAGACTTGTCTCTGGGTTTGTGGAGTTTTGCAACAAGATTGCAAGCCTCATTATCTGAACCCAGATGTGCACGCTGGGTTCCCTGATAACAAAGATATCATGACAGATGCATGAGACACCATCTTGCCCAATCCCCATTAGGGTTATTACATCTGCCAGGCTCGTTCTCCTGTGGTTCTGGTGGGGTGGGGTGCACTCTGTTTCCTGTCCTTAGATGTCAGGTTTGCAGCAGGTGACTAACTTGCTGCACAAGGTATCTGGATGGTGTTTGGGAAAGGGAGGAAGGAAGCAATTCCCACATGCGTGTGTCCCTCCTGCACACACACACAGAGCTGGTCAGCCAGTTACAAGGGGGCAGTAAAGCACCTTGGGATCCACCAGCATCAAAGACAAGTGTGGCTGCCCATTTGGACACAAGACACTGGGTGAATGGGTCCCCAGATTGCACAGCCCCTTGCCTACTGACTGAGAAAAAGTGAGCAGGGATGCAAGACTCACCGCAGCTGGAGTCAGAGTATTCAGACTGGGTTTCCCCCATCTCCTCTCCAAAGTTCGAGCCAGGGGTATGAAGGCACATCTCAGCATGTTGTGGGGACTGGCAGCCACAGGAGCTGCACTTTGATGAATGCATGTACAGAGGGGACTGCCCTTCGCTGCTCCGAGGGGACGCATCCCGGGACCTGTGGAAGGACAGCAATGCACAGAGCTGTGAGATGGCTCTTGCTGTGCTGGAGCTACCGGGCCCTTGTTTGCACCCTCCCAGACATGAGGCATAGCCATGTTTTATGGGGACACTTCTGTGGTGAGATGCACAGCATAGCCTTGATCAGCAACAGGTCCCTGAGCCTCAATTCTTCAGGTCCCCATAGCCAAATGACCTGAAAGCTCTCTAGCATCCAGGTCCAGAGGATAGCATACGTAAGTAATTTGGCCATTCCACTGTTTACAGCCAAACAAAAGCTTGAGGCACACAGAGCCTGGTGAAAACCAGGCTGGGCAAATCCAGATTCCAAAAACCATCTAGTATTGCCAAAGTGAGCCAAAGATTCCTGACACAATGCTCTTAATTCTGTTGCCAGCCCAGGCTGGCACCGCTATGGTGGGGACAGCTGGTACACAGCTGATGTCACTGGCAGTGCTCCATCAAATGCAGAGGCTTCCACCTGCACATGAGCAAACTCCCCAACCCAATGCTAAAGCTGTTTCAAACCCTCACCAACAACGCAGGGAGTCCTGTCTCTTGGGGGCAGGGGAAGGAAATGTTCTCACCTGTTAACGATATTGTTGAGTCTGCTTGCTTGTGGGATAGTAGAGTCTTCTCCATTCACACTCATCTTGGTGGGGGATTGCACGTTGAGATGCTCTGGCTCCATAGACTGCTGGCAAGTGGACATGGGCATGTAAGTGCGAGGAGAGAGGGTTCCCATCTCGTTCTGGTCAGCATTGTCTTGCTTGGTGTTCTGATTCAGAGAGTTGAGGACAATGAACTTGTACTTCTTCCAGTTGCAGGCTTTGGGGTCTGTGGGGCTCTTGGTGAAGAGGGAGCTGGAGTTCTGACTGATCCGGGCATTCTTGCTGCTGCTGGACTCAGTTGGTGAGTTGGGCTGACAGTCTGACTTCTGGGGGCTTTGGGGGCTGATGAGTCCCTTGCGGTCCAGCGGGGTGTTGGTGGGCTCAAAGTGCTGACTGATCTCATCCTCTGAAGAGGTCCGCTCCTCCTCTTTGGCCACTTTATCACAGGAGAAATAGGAATTGTTCCGGATCGAAGGGACAACAGGTTTGGGGCCAGAGGCTACACTGTAGTGCATGTCACTCCTGGCTTCTTCAGCAGCACCTTCTTTTGGAGCATAGATGGTAGCGTGGCACATGTTGGCAGAGATGTCAGTAATGGTTCTCATGTATTCAGTGGGGATTGTCCTGGAGCTGTCACATGGCAAGATCCTCTCCTTGGGGAAAGCACCTGCCCTTGAGAGTTCAGAGAGAGGCATCCTCATCTCCCGCAACTCATCATCCACAAGGAAGCTATTTAGAGGGAGAGGGCTGTACCCATGGTAGGAAATGGGAGATCCAGACAAACTATTGATCAAGCCAGGTGCAAAGGCCCTCCCATTGCAGAGGGACCCATTTTGAAGAGGCATGCCATTCTCCGAGACGTCTCTGCTCCGATAAGCCATCACCTCCGGGTGGCTCAGCATCCGTCCGGCCAAAAACTCTTCTCTTGGGGTCTTCACAGCAGACACCATCTCTGCTTCACTGGAACCAGGCAAAAATGGTGAGAGAGTCATTTGCAGCTCCTAAGGATAAGTTTGCAGATACTTTGCCAGTTCTCTCCCCCCCTCCCACCCAAACACATCAACTTAGGCTCTTCAAAGTTCACTCATGGTGCTCACCTAGACTTGACAAACCTTCGGCAGGTATCAACCACATGCTCCATCTGCAGGTACAGTGCTGTGGCCATCACAGCCATAATATTGTTCTCCCTCAAGTTCAGGCGTGACGTATACATGAAGTCCAAGAGGATACAAAACCCTTCAGGGTTAATTTCAGGGTCTAGGTTGATGACATTCAAGTTGCACTTGAGCTGGTCAGTGAAGATGCTGTAGAAGAGGCCGCTGTGGAGAGGAAGCAAGACAAGCACGATGATAATTCAGAGGGGAAAAAAGGGGAGAATTTATCTGAAATCCCTTAGTTCAGAGGGGTTTGTGAATGGGAAGGGAGGAGGAGGCAATTACAGAATTTCCTGAGCTTCCTCCCTATTATCAAGCTTGGCTTCTCATCTTAGTAAGCATATTCTGCACTGCACTTTTCCCAACTGGAACAGCCTGCTTTTAGACCTCGCCTGCTCAACAACACCCCACTCTCCATTGCCTCCACTTACAAATGACCTTTTCTTTTTTCCTCTTATTGTTCTTACTATCACCCCATTCCCACTGTGATTCACTTCTTTCAAAAGCCTCTTGGGGCATCCATGCTCATTCTTTAACAACAACAAAAAAAAAAAACTCAGACAAAAACAAACCAACCAACCAACCCCAAAACAAAACACTAGGAGAAAAAAAAAGTAAAAGGAAATGTTAGCAAAACATTCTGCAGGTGTCTTAAAAGTCAAACCTTGACTTTTTCAGATATTTATACCTTGTCAGTAGGAAACCCTGGAATTCATCTGCTGTAATTCAACTTGGCAATGGTGGGATGCTCATTAGAGTTCACTAATTCCAACAATTTCAGACCTCAAGAAGCTTGGGAAGGCAAAACAAAACCAAAACAAAACTAAAATTTAAAGTGGGTGCAGCCAGCATCTTGGGAGACAGTTAGGAATAGCTCTAAAAATAACAGCAGCAGAGGACACTGCAGTCACAGAGGACATGCTCACCCCAGTAAGCATCCTCTCCTATCCTGTCCCTGAAGAGCATTTGTGCTCTGCCTTCAAGGATGTGCCTCATGTCTACTGTGCTCCTGTTTGTCTGCATGGGCTGCATGTTGGCAGCTGTGGGCATGCAAGGAGGAGAGAGGTGTGGGCACTATACTGAAGGCAAAAGCTCTCAGCTCTAATCCTGTTACAGGCACAAATTTTTTAGCAGACCCTTTCAGTATGGTCACTCTGCCTCCATTTTCCTCTCTGTAAACCTCCATGGGACAGCAGGGTGGCAGGGAGGGGACCCAGTTCTCACCTGCAGGCCATGAGGACTGTTTTGTGGGCTCTGAACTGCTCACGGTTCACAATTATGACAACATCAGTCAGGATATCCCGGCTTCTAAGGCGGTTGAGATTGAGGAGGACATCGCTCGCGTGGCGAGTGAACTGGATGCAGCTGTCTGCTGGCGAGGCCATCTTGAGTCTGCTTGAAACAGAAGCAGAGAGAGGATGGGAATGGAGAAGCAGCCAGGCAAGTACCCTAAATCCAGTGAAGAAACAACTGCTGCTCTAGGATGTGCCTAGCTGCTGCTTGTAGGGACAGCAGCAGCTTCTTGGTCCCAAGGCAAACAGCCCTGCAGCATGTCAAGCACCTGCCAGGCTGTCCAGCGAGGTCTCCTGGTCAGCAGTGAGACCTGGCATGTTTCAGACCCAACCAGCAAGCTTGCAGGTGAAGGCAACCAGACCTTCCTGAGAATTAGCTAACCAGCTCCTCTTTCTCTCTGCCTCACCCATGGTGGCTCCACCCCAGCCCAATCCTCCCACCAACTCTTGTGTTAATCTCCATAGCGCTCCAAACACAGCTTCCTAGCCTTCAGAACTTCCTCAAGAGCTACCCCCCCTCACCTGTCTGCTGATTGGCTGGCTGTAAATCCAGCAAGAGAAACAAAACAAGGCTTAAAGTCCCAACTGGAGGATTTCAGCAACTGGAAAATCCAGTCCACAGTGGATCACTGACCCTCAGTCAACAACAAACTACTTTCCTGTTCCCAGGTGGTATCCACTCTGGAGAATACCTGTCCACAGCTTCTCAATGAATTCATGGTGGCAATGAAGAGTAGAACTCATCTAACCTGCTGGGCTGCTACCCATACCACAGCCCAGTCTCTCCCAATGAGCAAGGCTTGGGTTAGTTGAGGAACATGAAGCCTTCTCTCTACACACTACCTGTTGACCCATCTCCAAAGTGTCCTCCCCAACTAGCACCCAGGAGCCCACATCTCCCTGTGCCTAAAGCTTGGGCTTGAACATGGATCTTCAGCGTCGAATTCCTCCATGAACCCCATCCTACAACCTCAACTTCTCCTCCTTCCCCAGCAGCATATGAACATACAGCAGCTGCTCCCCTGAAAACAAATCCCAACTGGGTTTGATGAAACTGGGTTTCATTCAACATGGTAAAGGAAAAGGGGGGAAGAGCCTAGGAGGGGAAGCAGAAAATTTAAATTTACATACCCAATGCCTCAATTCACAGTCCCAAAGTGTCTTTCAAACCTACAAATAAAGCACAAGAAAACAAACACCACATTAGCCATTAATGATGAATGGGCCATGGCAGGACACGAGTCTGCTGTTTCATCAGTTGGATAAAAGCTACAGATAACAAACCTTCTACTCTCCACTAAGGTTAACATTTGTTTCTTCCGGTACAGTACATTCTTATCACAACCACAGGCTTTGAGAATCCAATCATAGCTTCTTCCACACCCTTTAACCCAAACCGTGGGTGTATGCCAAGGAGATTTTAATTTCCATGACTCAGGAACTTAAAGGCAGGTGGGGAAGGGAAGTCAAGCGAGAATTTTCTCACCACTTCTTTTGGAGACAACTCTTCCCCTGCCAAGATCGAATTCCTGGCCAGTGCCACATCCAAGACCAATGCCGTATTCCCAGCACCTCATTAACAGGTGACTTACACTCAAACACCTGCTGCCACTTCACTCAGAAACCTGGAAAGAGCCTGAATCCAGTCCTCCGAAACAGCTACTGCCCTTCTCAGAATACCCACACGCTCCAACCACCAGTGAAAACGCCCTGGGATGGGACTGACGAACAGCCTTGGGAGGATATGGGCGTCAAGTACCAGAGTGAGTTGGCCAGAATCGCATAGGAAGCAGTGGCGGGGACGGATGACGACCCAGAACAAATGCCTTCCTCTGGCTGCTGGAAAAACCTTCACCTAAACCGCAAGCTTTGTTTCCAGTCACTGACATCATGGGCCGTGCATCTGGAGCAACACAACAAGGAAACCCAGGAGTTAACCGCCTTCCGGAACTCACACTAGTATTCCTAAACTTACTTGAAACCAACAGAGACAACTGACCCGGCACCAATGCAGGAAGGTGGTCTTCAGCAGATGCTCCAGTGGGGATACAGGCAATAAATAAGCGAACTAACAAACCCCAAGATGATCACCACACTATTTGCAGGACCAACCCCCCACATTATTCAGTGGTGACAAAGACAGCCAGCACTTGCAGAGAACTGTCCAGCCCTTTGAGGACAAGCATCTCCTTCCTTCTCCTTTGCGGCAGATGTGCAGATATGGAGCCCAAGTTTCCCTCATGTCCCTAGAGACACCAGGGTGTGATGAAGAAGTGAGATTTAAGGCAAGGTATCACATGCATAACCCAAAGGGGTGTCTTAGAGCCCCATTCCAGCCACCAAACGCAAACCTTCAGAGCCACTCTGCGCCTGGCTAGCTTAAAACTTAAAAGGAACATGCAAAAAGTGACTCATTTCCCAAATTCTGCAGTCTCTGACCTTTCTGTACATGCTCAGTACCGATCACAAGCCAAAGGGCTCACAGTGCTCTGCAAGTTGGCCAGCACACATCTGTGTGTCCATATGAGTGGATGTATGTTTTTGGGGCAGCTGGGCAGCATCCTGACCTTGGGCACACCAGCAGACGCACTCCCGGAGACTGACCCCACTGTCACAGACATGGGGAGGTGACCAATCAAAGTTACGAACTGCAAGATGAACTCTGCGCCCCTGAGTACTATCACGTGACAAGCTGCTGCTGTCACCGAATTCCCTTACTCACAGCATTGCCAGGGGAGACATCCAGACTCCTCTCTCCCATGGCTGGACTCGAGTACAGCCCCTTCCTCACCCTCCCGAATTATCCCTCCCCTGTGTACTGTTGCTGCAACACCCACTGCCCCAGGAGGTGGGCAGGTATATGACTGCAGTCTTGCGAAAGGGAAAGGAACCTTCCTTCCCCTCACTGTGCCGAGCCCAGTTAACCCTGCCCCTCCCGGGCTCTGCACAGCACCAACTCTGCAACCCAGCATGGGAAGATGCCCTGATCAGAGATCAGCAGAGAAGAGGACAAGAAGCAAGGTGTAGAGATCGGTGGTGGGGAGCAGAGACCACTGCAGCAAAATACAGTCTTCAGCATCCACACCACCCTCAGAGTCCACAGGGCTCTCCCAGGCTCAGCTGGGACCAGAGCATCACCCCAAGCCCACCCCATCCAGTTTTACTGCCCAGTACCTTGCAGGTGTGGGCTCTCCAGCAATGATCAGGGTTGCATGCTAGGACTTGCTATGCCCAGTGAGGAAGGTCTGGGCCACACACAGGGCTCATTTAGGGGGGTGGCCACATGGGACTGTCAATGCTGCTGCCTTCCAGGAAGGCTGTGGGTCTGCCCCAGTGGTTCAGGGAACGGCCCTTTCCCTGCCAGCACCTCCCCGAGAAAGCCCATTCCTGGAAGGGAGCCTAGGGCTGGCTCTGTTCTCCTTGCACCCAGCTCGGTGAGCAAGGGGAGGGTGCTCCTGCATGTGGTGGAACCCCTCTCAGCTCCACCCCACGCAAAGGGGAGACCCTCACAGCTCCCTCACCCCAAGACAGAAGGGAGGACTAGGGAATTTCCCCCTATCAAATCCATTGTTCTGCCATGCACAGGGAAAACACTCCATCCATCTATACAGAATCCCTTTTCATCCATCCTTCTCCCACGATGTACACAGTAGGGATTTCCTTGCTCCCCTATCCTTCTTTGCATGGGCTATATCCTGTGGTCTTTGCCCTCTCCCACCCGCTAAAAGCAGTCCTAGGGGAACAGTCACCCTCCCTGGGCCCCAATCTCCTACCCCTCCAGAGCCTGCAGCGCCGACTGCCTCACACCATCCTGGAGGGGTGGTGAAGTCTGCCTTCCCCATAGCCTCATCCCACACAGTGCTCTGAAACTGCCCGCCCAGGGGAAGCTCTATCCTGCCCTCTCCTTCCTCCCCAGTCCCAGCATTCAGCAGGGTCCCAGCCCGACGGGAACATCCCCTCTGCCTGCCAGGGCATGCTGCTAGCTGCCTCTCCACCCTGCCAAGTGATGCCTGGTTTCTCCTGATTATGAACCAGAGGGACAACCAAGCAAATAGGATGGTGGGGGGGCATCCCCGAGACACAGTCATGGATGCCACAAGCCACAATGAAGAGGATGCTTTCAGCTGGGGACATGCAAGCGCCCAGCTCAGCTTTCCCCACGTCACACAGGCAGGGGGCACTGAGCGTCCTTTAGCTGTCACAGCAGAGTTTTATTAATTTAGTAGCTTCTGGTTGGCGTCTAGGCCAAAACGTGGCTGGGTTAATAATAACCCAAGAAGAGGCTGAGAGAAGTCCTAGCACACTTTGCCAGTACAGATGAAAAGCAGAATCACTAGTGCAAGCCCTGTCGTATTTTCCATCGTATCCCTCTGTGCGTGGACCGACTCACTCTATCCAGCAGCCTCTGCTAACTTTCAATCTGATCCGATTTCCTGCCAGCTAACAAATGTTTCTAGGAAATGCAATACATTATCTGGACGGGTTTATTATCAGCATTTGGAACCAGGAAAACTGCATATTTTTCTTGAGCACTGCAGGGAACTTTACAGTTCATACTTCAAAAGAGAGTTTAAAAGGATTGCCCTTGAAAGCTGGCCTAGCTCAAGCCTCTGCATTGTTTTGGTCTTTGCAGAAGAAAACGCAGAGGAGGGGAGGGAAAGCACACAAGAGCTGCCTCAAATGTTTTCCACTGACGAGGACTCCCCTGACTTCTACAGAGCCAAGCTCTGACTGAGAGACAGAAGCAGTGCCTGCTCTTGGGAAGTGAGGAGTCAAGCTTTCTTCAACATTTCAAACGACCCCAAGCAATATGGCACATTCGTTTTTCAAGGGAAGGCAGGATCCGAATCCCAGATGAAGTTGAGGGAGCTACTCCAAAGAACATGGGACAGACACCATACCCACACCGAGTCCTGTGCAGAGATGCTGCCCTGACAGTGAAGTGCAGCCAGAGGAGAGCTGAGCCAGGTCCCTGGCCCGGCTGAGCTCCCAGGTGGTGTCCCATCATCCCGCTTCAGCAGCTGTCCCCTCCCTGTCTCTGTCCTCCTGGGACTGAGGGTGGCACAAATAATTTTGGCGGTATGGAACTGTGTTGGCACCCCACCTGGATGGAATGAGACATATATGCAGTTTGGGGTGTCCTGGCCAGGGGAGAGACGTCCCCTCACCCCTACGTTTAGACAAACAGATTTACAAAGACCTGTTTCAGGGGGTGCCTGGTCCCACAAGACACGTTCTTCAGGACCTACTGTCCTGCAGGGTGCTTGTCCCAAGCTCCTCACTCTGTAATCAGGGGTCCCACATTCCGCATGGGTACTCAGTGTGCAGCTTAAAGGCAGCACACTGATACAGAAGAAAGAAAGGGAGGAAAACAATACAGTCTCAAAATTCCTCCCTTCTCCCAGTGCTCTTAGCTCTTCCTGTTTTAGATGTGAAACCTACTATGATTACTTGGGTTTTAAAGTAATCCTGAAGACTATTCACTTGCTCTTATTTAGGGGTGTCTGTCTTGGCTGCCAACATCCTGCAGCAATGGGAACACACAAAGTCTAGCATGAATTTGAAAAAAAGAAAAGAAACACAAAAAGCAGAGAAGACTACATTTGCAGTCTAAATTTACAGTCTGGAAGAATTCACTGGTCAGATGCTGACTTTTGGATACTCCTCTAACCAAACTGCAAACTGTGAACTCCTGAGGTTTGCCAATGCCTGCTGTAAACATGGAAACCAAGTGTCACTTTTTGCCAAACAGAAGAATGGTTTAAAAATAGATCTAGAAAAGAATACAGGCACTCGGTGTACAGAGCTCCTGTTTATAGACTCCTATGCTACTATAAAACGGAGCAAGAGGTTATGAGCACGCAGGCAACTTTTCACCAAATTTAGATTTTACAAACTTCTCAGAAATCTGAAAACAACATTTCTGTCTCCAACTGAACCAGTAAAAGCTCTTCATGTGGAGTTCACAGCCCAAAAAACCTGGCATGAAATGGTTCTTCAACCTCAATGCCAGAAATACACGAGGCTAAGTAAGCTGCCTGGTTTAAAGTAAACCTACTGGTTAGAACTCAGTGTTACTCACCTATAGACTTTGAAAAATATTTTCTTTTTAATGTTGTATTCACAAAAAAATGAGAGGACTCTCACCTTTGTTTTTACAACACAAGACTGGCTCAAGAATTTTTGCCACCTATACTTGTAATGAGGACAACGTTACTATTTACTAAAAAACCAAACCAACCCCACCAAGAAAACCCCAAAACAAAACAAAACACACAAACCCAAAGATCGTCCCTACAAATTAATACTAGGCTGATGCCACAGGGGGCTTAAAGCTTCCCCTCCCAGTAAATTAAAAGAAATTTAAAAGCAAAGCAAAGAAAAAAGCACAGCTTTACAATATATCCTAAATTAGGTAGCAATTCAAGGGCAGATGAACACTGCAACTTGGAAAGATTCTCACATGAGATTTCATGACCACACTGGAGAGAGCTCCATATGGAAATGTCAGTGACATTAATAAGCGCCTGGTTGTTTCCAATTATGCTCCTTAAGTAAGTTCAGTGGCATCCAGAGTTTCCTCTGCCACCTTCTTCCAAGCTGGCAAGCATTTTAATTTTTTTTTTTTTTATTTTTATAATCAGTGGTTAATAAACACGTTCCCACTGCCCGGCGGCTCCGGCCCCGGCCCCAGCCCGGCCGGGAGCAGGCAGCGCACATGGCACTAGATGGCACCAGTCAGCTTTGCTGCGGGAGCAGTTTTTTCCCCTTGGAAAATAAAACACCCCAACCAAACCTGGAAAACATATAATTTTGTCGATGCAATTCTGTTTCTCTTAAAACGCGTCTGAGTGACATTATTTTTATGAGCTTTTCCAGCCTTGTTTTGAAAAACTTAATGTTTCTGCTGGGTTTATTTTTGTCTCATCAGGCAGTAGGCTGAGGTCCTCCCAAGCACTACAAACAGGGATGTCTGAAAAGTGTCATAAAGACTTCTGACTGATTTAAAAAAAAAAATTTCTCCTCTTTTTTTTTTGGGGTGGGATCTGTAAGAATCACTTCTCATTCTGACTTCTTCCTTCACAATAATAACTAACCAGTTAACCTCCACTTCCTCTCCCAATATTGACTCAGTCAGAACTGAGGGAGATTGGGAATTGGAATTGAAATGCATCCCAAGAGATCTTTCATCTGTTTTGCCAGTCAAAATTGAACACTCGGAGATGAAGTCCTTTCTTACTGGAACAATGTAATAATCCATTCTTCTGGAAAACTGCTAGACACCCTTTGAATATTTTAATGGTTTGAAGATTTGTTTCATGGGGCAGAAATTGCCATCTATACATGAGAGTTTTGAAACTTGTGATCCTATTTCTAGTAGAAAATAACAGAAGCTCAGCATCTGCCTCTCCATGTACAGAGAGAGGCTTCATCTAAAATATTTTAAAAGCAATTTCTGAACTGTAAACTCCTCCAAAGAACTGCAAGGAGAAGCCTGTTATTTGCTCTTAAAGCACTTACAGTTTAAACTTTTGAAACAATACAGCAAACGGTATTTTTTCAAAGCATTTAAAACCTCAGGAGAGGAATCAATAAGCATCCCCAGATCGAACGAGGGCCTGATCCTATACCCAGCCCTGCTGACACTTCCACTGGCACAGGTAAGAATTTGGCCCCAGAGAGAGATGTTGGACCACCGCTGCGCTTCTTGCTCAGCCTCTTATGTCTAGACCCAGTCTCCCTTTACACCGATCCTGCGCCTACTGAAGTCAGTGGAAAAAACTAACCCGGGCCGGGTTTGTTTTTGTTTCTGACTCAGGATTTTAAGCCCAGATTTGCCTCTTCCCTGGAAATGCAACAGGGGGGTCAAAGGCAGCTTTTTAGGCACATCTGAGAGGCCGCCGCGGATTTTTCTAAACAAACGCCTTGCTTTCTGTTTCCCTCCTTCCCAAGAGGCGATTTCATAACATTTCATACTGTGACTTTGCAAACTAAAGGCGGGGGGTGTGTGTGTGGAAGAGGGGGCAGATGGCGAAGCAGAGCGGATGGGGGGAGGTGGGGGGGGGGCTGCCGAAAGAGGTCGCTGCCGCCCGACCACGAAAGTTTTCATAGCAAAGTTGGGCTTTTTCGGTTTTGTTTTGCCTTCCCCCCCCCCCCCCCCCCCCCGCCTTCTTTCTAAAGGAGGGGGTTAAAAAATAATATATACACAAACACACAGCTAACCAATAAAAGCCTTCTCGTTTCTCCACCCGCTTTTGGGGTGTTTGGGGAGCCGGAGGGAGGCCGGGGAGGACGCAGCGTCGCGGGTCGGGCGCGGAGATTGCGCGGCTCTCCGCGGCCGGTCCGCTCGCTCCAGGAATAGCGTGTGGCCGGGGGCCAGCCCCGCGGCTGTCGGCGGCAGATTTACGAGCGCCTGTCGCCGGGCCAAGTCCGCCACGGTAGTAAACACAGGGGAAGGGCTGCGATGGGGGCAGCGGGACGCTCTCCCCGCCCCGCACCCGGGACCCCTATCCGTTGCACGGCTGCACTCCACTTTTCCCGCCGGCCGCCTTCCTCCCGGCCGCGGACCCCTTTCCTCCCCGCGGGGTGGTTGTTATTATTGTTATTTTGAGCCCTGTGTGTTGCTCCATACACTTTTTCTCCCCTTCCTAAGCTTTGCGTCGCGTTTTATTTCCCAGTCGGCGAAAGCCCGTGGTGGCCGCCCCGGCACACACCGTCCAGGCGAGCGCGGTTCCCTCCCGGCCCGGCGCACCGTCGTGCTCCGGGGCCAGCAGCCCGCGATGGCCGAGCCTCCCCGCGGGCTCCCCCACTTTCCCGGACAGAGAAATGCTGCAAGTCTTCTCCATCACCGCCCGCTCTTAGCCCGGGGCTTGACAGATCACGGCGCAGCCCCGCCACAGGTTGCAAAACGCACCAGCCGTTTCGCAGTTGCATCGGGGGCCGGAATAACAATAACAACGATATATTAATGTAATAATGAAAACAGAGAGGGAGGAGGGAAAACGATGCGGAGAGGCCGGAGCGGTAGTACCCGGTGCCGAGCTCCCGCGCTAACGCCAGCCCCGCTCTACGGCGGCTTTATGCGGCGACGGAACGACAACAGCGACACAACACGCAGAGAAAGGAGAAGGGGGAGGAAAAAAAAAAAAAAAGCGGGGAGGGGTGGGGGGTGGGGGGGTGGCAGAGAGTGGAGAAAAAAGGGGATTAAAAGAAAAAAAAAAGGAAAAGAAAAATAACAATAACACACCCCGACAGAAAGATCCAGCCATTGGGAGCCGACCCCGAGTCACGCAAAACACCCCAAGCCCCGCGGCCGCACTCGCTGGGCGGCTGCAGGTGCAGAGGAGCCGACGCCGTCCTCCCCATCCCCACCCGGCCGTCACGCGTGCGGGAAAGCCAATAATCCCGGATCACCGATAATCCCCGGGAGAGGACGGCGAGGGGAGACACCCTCCCTCCCCCCTTCCCCTACCCTTCTACACTGTCCCAACGCTAAGACATGCAGACCCCCCTATTTTTCACAGCGGGGAAGGAAAGGGGGTGTGTGTGGAATTGAGTAAATAAAGCACAAAACAATAATTAACATTTAGGAGAGAATAGCAAGAATAACATTGAAGGGATGCCGGAGCACCTGCCGCGGGAAAGGAAGGGAAGGGAAGAGGAGGGGAGGAAAAAAAAAATAAATGGGTAGAAATATATAGAGGCGGCTCCGCGCCAGGCGTCGGAGCGGGGCAGGGAGGGAAAAAGAGGAGGGAAAAAAAATGGAGAGGAGAGAAAAAAAAAAAAAAAAAAAAGAGCGAGCGAGAGAGAATTAAAGGGTAAAATCGGCCGCGGCAATAGAAGCAGCAATCACCTGGTCTCCGGGCTTTCCTAGAAACTCCTTGCATCACCACTTCTAAGAACCCCAGTTCTAAGAATCAACAGAGCCCAATTCTCGGAATTTGAGCTGCGGACTCTACCATCGTGGTGAGCATGGGGAGGGCCGCGGACCTCCCCCCTCCGCTTCATGACTGCCGCCGCCTCCCTCCCGGGTCCCGCGGCCCACTCCGGGCCGCCCGTTACGGGCGGAGAGGTGGGGGGCGCGGGACCCAGGAGGGCGACGGCAGCGGCGAGGGTCCCATCGAGTCGTTTTCCCTTCATCAACCCCCTCCCCTCTCCCCTTTCTCAATGGTCTCGTCCGGGCGGCAGGGGGATCACGTGGCCGGCGGGTGCTGTGTGTGACGTGGGGGCGCGGCGGGGTGGTGGCGCGCGGCCGCGGTGTCGGCGCGCGCGGAGCGGAGCGGAGGAGCGACAACGGCGGCAGCGACAAGCAGACAGCGATCGGGGGGTCCCGGGTGCATCGCCGGTGCAAACACACATCCCACCCCCCCAACACCATCCCCTGTCCTCTCCTATACCTCTCCGAAAGAAAGAGAAAAGGAAGAGAGATGGGGAAAAAAAGCACAAAACCGGCTCTTAGTTTTGTGTTTGTGTTTTTTTTTTTTTTTCCTTTTTGGTTTTGGCTTTGCTTTTTTAAAAACTGTTATTTATTTTTCCGTTAAATTTGGGGCGGGGGAGCACTTGCGCGTTTAAAAGGCAACCCCCCTCCAAGGAAAAAAAAAAAAAAAAGGCAGTAGCCCAGCGAGCAAAGCAAAGCCTGGATCCTTGCTGCATTGCACTGGATTTTTGCAATTTTCATATTTTTTTCCCTTTACCAGGGTTTTTGTTTTTAGCATTTTTGCAAAGAGCCACGGTCAGCTCACGGCCTGCGATGGGATTTACTCTAGGGGAGAGATGCTTTTTTTCTTAAAGACTTCCCCCTCCATGCACTCCATTTCCGTTGTTCCTTTTTGTTTTAAATTTTTACTTAAATGTTTTTTTTTTAATTTATTTCTTTGCCAGGATTCTGCTGACCCAACCCCAATTTTTTGCTAATTTTTTTTTAAAGCCATTTTCTCTTTTCCTTCCCAGGACTCTGCAGTGGTGGGTTCACTCTTTGTAGCTCTTGTTGTTATTAATGCAAAATAACCTGTAAGTCTGTAAATACTCTGCTTGTATGGAAATACTGTACTGTGCCGGGGATGCGAAACCGCGTTGGCTTTTCTGGAAGGGGGTTTATTTCGGCACTTTGCCTATTGCTGGGTGAAGGCCTTTGCTGGGAGGTATGGGGTGGTGGGGGAGATCATGCAAAGCCTTTGCAGTCCGTATCTCGGATGGGTTATGGGGGGGGGAGGGGGGGTGCAGAGGGAGGGAACCCGTCACCCCAGCCTTCCGCGGGACCTGTATGGAAATGTATTGGCCTGTATGTAAATCCCTCGAGAGTCTTCCTGTCCCCCAGCCTTGTGTATTTATTCCGAGCGGGCCTGCTGCGAGGGTTTGTTTGTCTTGCGAGGGGGGGGTGGGGGGGAATGGATCAGCAGATTGCATATTTCATTTCTCTTTCCCCGTCGTTTTTTTGGGCTGCGAGTCATGGTGGCGGGGAGCAGGGAGATGGCATGCTCCGGGCTGCGATGGTATTCCCGGGCCCTTGCAATTAATAGAAATTTGTTTATGAGACTAACCACCGCGGGTCACAGTGCTCTCGGTCCTCTAATGCAATTGCTCAGAGCTACTGATTCAGCCACTGCTGAGCCCCGTCCGTGGAGCAGTCACCTTGGATGCAAAGTTCCCGGGTGCTGCTTTTATTTTGATTTCTCAGTTGAGCTCTTGAACCAAAATGCTTTAAAGCCGGGAGAAGGGGGATTAGGAAGAAAGTCCTTCTGCTAATGCGACTCATCATTAAAAATAGTCTGGTGACAAGACAGGGATGGTACTCCCGAGACACTTGAGATGGTACAGATATGCTGCAGAGATGGCTTTCCTGTAGTTAAAATGCAGTATGTAATTCCCAGTTAGTACGGGCAGCTTAAGCTGTGCCACTCCGGTCCGGGGCAGGGAAAGAGGCTCCCGGGTGTCTGTAAGCAGCCAACAGACAAACAGACCCAATAATATGAACTCTGCTCTACAATTTTGTTATTTATTGTTTTGTTGTACTTTACGGCAATGTAATTAAAATGAAGGGGGTTGTTGAGGGGAGGTAGATCTTTTCTGTTTGTCATTTTTCCGCAGTGTATGACGCTTTCGCTGTAGCCAAAGCCCAGCAGAGCTTAGCGCCTGTGGGACGGGATGGGACGCTCTGGAGCAGCAAGAAGGCTGCCGCTGGGGGTTCTTTTTTTTTATTTCTGGTGGAGGCCTGAGGTCGAGCACGACTTCTGTCTAAGTAGGACTTTTACAGTGGAGATTCTTTGCTCTTCCTGGCCACTACCAAGCTGGGCTTGCATCAGAGTTTCCATTCTAACCCTCCTCATTACAAGGACGTAGAGAGCAGCCACCAGCATCTACTTCATGCTGGGGACTGGGTGGCCTGGGCACCTTTGAAGGGTTTTTGGCCTTTCTACTCTGTTTTCATACTTTCTCTTCCCCTGGCTGTGTCACCTGGGGCCTGGCCGCAGCTCCCCAGGGACTTCTGCCACCCGCCCCCACCTCCCACTGCTTCCTTCTGCCTCCCAAAAGCAGCAGCAGCAGTCTCTGTGGTCCCCACCAGGGACTTCGGGGTGCCAGGTGCCATTTTCCTGGGACCCCTCTTCCCCACCATCCAGAGGCATCAGTGCCAAGTGAGGCCTTATCACCCTCTTCCTTTGCCTGTCTGGTCTGTGTCCCAAATCTGGGCACCATCTTGGCAGTTGCTGGTGGTCGTGGTGGCTGCCAGTAAGACACGGCAGTGATATCCCAGCAGCGTGGCCTCCCTTGCTGGCTGCCAGCAAGTGGCTTCGCTGTGAGGGGGAAAGTGGTCCCACAGTGGGGAGGGTTACAGGGGAGCGGAGGTGGTTTGGGAGCCATCAGTAGCCCCCATGTTGACTGCAAGACTCTCTCCACTGGTCTTGTCCTCAGAGCGGCCCCTAGACACCCATGAGGTGCCTGCGTGGCATGTAGAGGGACAGCAGCTGGGCCCTGCTGTGGCTAGCTGCTGTAACCCAGCTGTGGAGGGCCAGCCATACACACTCCCCTCTCAGAAAGCACCCCCGCACCCCTGCACAGAGCCTTTCACCCAGGCAGGGGTTTTGACCACAACATGCTGCCCTGCAAATGGATGGTGATGCTGGGGCAGGAGTGATGCTGATGGAAAACAGTCCCTTTGGCGTTGTCAGGGGCATTGCTGGACACACCGGAGTGCCTCTGAGAAAGTAGTGGAGGCTGGAACAGAGCTGGACATTGCTACAGGTGCCTTGCAACCCCTGTGGAGTGTCCCACTCCAGCCTCTCCATTTCCCCCCACTCTGGAAAAGCTCCCTCAATGAAAAGCAACCCCTCTGGCTGTGTGTTGAAGTGTGGGGCACGAAGTGGCATGAAATTACTGAGTACTCCATGAAAGCTGCAGTTTGGTGTTGAAGTTCCTCAGAGCTGAAGTTGCAGCCTGGTAGCAATGGGAGCCCACCAGGGTTTGGGTCATTCTTCCCAGGGGACATGGAGCAGGTTTTTAAGCAGTGTCGAGACCAGTGCATATTTTTCCCAGGTGAACTACACCTCTGGAAAGAATTGCCTCATCTTTTACAAAATACTGTTTAAATAAACAGTGCCCCACTATAATTTTTGCTTTTGAAATTAACTCCTTCAGGCCATGAGGCTTACCCATCCCGGCGCAAAATATCTGCCACGACTTCTAAAGATACCAAAAAAATAAAAACTGTCTGGGAGAGAAAAATTCAGCCTGACAGGCAAGAGCCTGTAAATCTCTCCCCTTCCCCATGGCAGTTGAGGATGGGCTGTGGGAGCAGCCTGCGCATTTCAGAACTGGGTGCCACTGCATCAATGTTACTTAAAATGAGTTTTGTGCATAATAATGTGCATACACCGAGGCCAGGCTGCGTGCTGCATGGGGACAGCCTATTCCCTGGCTGAGTTGAACTATCTTGTTTTCTAATCTAACCTACTTTTTTTTCCTTCTTTTTTATTTTTTTTTCTTTCTTTTTTGTCAGAGGTTGGTGCTTTGCAGGAACCTGTTCTCAGTGCAATCGCAGAGGTTTTGTGGGTGTCTGATTTCTGTAACACGTTTTGGTTTCCACTATGAATGTAACGTACAAAGAATATCATGACACTGCTCTAGGTGTATGTGATCTTATCTACCTGACATTTAGGGTTTTTTAAACCGTCCAATTCACCTGATTTGCATAAAACTCACATGATTTTACTTTTTTTCCTCCTTTTTTTCATGCATCATCATAACAAACTACTCAGGTTTACCAGGCTGTTTTCTGCCTGTCAGCATGAATGCAGAGTCCATCTCTCTCCCTCCTATTCCTCCCCAACAGAGGTTGGGGATCTTCAAAGTAGTGCTTGAAGGGGACCTGCAATCCCAGCCAGCCACTGAAATCCTTAATAACCAAATGTGTACGGTTCAATTTCCAAGAAAACAAAGCAGCTGAGCACACATCCCATCCGGTTCTTGTTAATTTAAATAGACGAGACTTCTTTTTATTGATAAGGAAACTCCTCCGGAACAGCCCCCCGGATCCCAGAAGGCTCCCCCTGCCGCGGCCGTCCTCATTACAAAACAAGGCCGCAATTAAAATAAACTCCAAGAGCTAAACAAACTGCTGCCTCTTGCTGGTCATGTGTTAGCTTTAGCCTTTAGCGCAGAACAAAATGTTTTCCTGGGTATCGGAAGAAGCATGGGCTCCGGCTGGGAGGAGAAGAGGGAGCAGCAGCCGGGCGCATGGAAATGGCAGGGAGTGAAGTACTGCGATGCTCACTGGGGCTCCTTTTTTTTTTTGCTTTCTTTTATTTTCTTCTCTCTTATTTTTTTGGGGTTTTAAATCTTTTTTTCTCTCCCTCCCCCCCCCCGTTTTTTTTCCTCCTGTTTTAATTGGAATGTTTGTGATCTGACTCGGTCCCTACTGCGAGGGAAAGGTTTGGAAGTGGAAAAACTTGAATGTTGTGGTAGAGCTTGACTGTTCCAGCACACCCCAGGCACACCTGACTGTACCTTGTCCGGCTACCAGTCAGTCCATAAACCCCTTGCCCATCTGCAAGCTCCCAGCCCAATTTGTGTTGCTCCTAACGTGCCTCATGCAGAGACTTTAGATGTCTGTAGGTAGCACTGGGCATCTGCTAAGATTTGAAGCTGGACTAATACAGTGGAAGCGGGGGGGTGGCACAGGACACCCTGGAGGATGGGACCAGAGGGGTGGAGGGACAGGTAGAGGGAAGGACAACCAAAAGCTGTGGAGGGGCATGCAGGCAGCCGGCCTGCGGTGCCTCGGTGCAAGCAACGTGGCTCCCCACTCTGCCTCGGAGCATGTTGTTGCCTCCATACCACACGCAGACACCCTGCCTGGGATAACAAATCGCACTCGGACCGAGACCCTGCAAGAAGAACTGCTCTGATGATGGAGAGCTCTGCATTCGTGCCGTGCTCAGATGAAAACCCGGGATAATATTCTTGTAAAATTGCCCAAATAACTGGCATATCTTCTTGGCTCTCACTGCCAGGAGACAGTGCAGACTTGCCTGTCAAAAATGGCTTTCCTCCCACATGGGTGAAGGCCTGTCTGCCTACCTAATTCCCAAACACTCTCTGTGAGTAAACATCAGTTACCATGGGGCGCGTTAAGGATCGTCCCTCTCCCACTGAGCACCTCCAGCCCCATGCCATCTTTGCTGCATCTTTGATTTAAAAGGGAGACTTCATCCAGAGGTTTTCCAGCTACAGATAATTCCCTCTTACCCCTCCCCAATCTCAAGCAGTTTTTAACCAATTATGGACCAAAGTCTGGCACGGTCTTGGTAAGGCTGTGCTGGGCAAGGACCTTCTGGCCAGGTATATGATGTCCTGCATCAGGACATCATCCCCAGCTCACTCTCTTTGTCCCCAAATCTTGTTCTCCTGACACCCATGAAAACATGAAACGTGTAACCCATGGAAGTTGCAAATCCCTGGCTCATGGCTGAGTGGCACCACTGACCTCTTTCCTTTTCAGCAGATCTGTCAGCTTTCAGCTGTCAAGATTTAAAAAGCCCTACTAACTCCTACAGATACTTTCATGATAAGGAGTTATGCTGAAGTGGTTATAACCGAATGCAAATTACTTTGTTGGGGAAAAAAAAAAAAAGTAAATAAAGACAGAGCTTGCTTTGGATGGTTAATAGTATTATTTATTATTCCGATACTCATGCCTGGGAGAATCTTGCAGATCCATGATACTGAAAATCAGAAGGGAGCCTAAGAAGAAGGATGATGCCTCAAAGTTTTATGGGCACAGGCACATTGAAATTAAAAAAAGGATTTGCATCAATTCCAGTAATTTTGAAACAAGCCTCTAAAGTCCAGGCTAAACCAGCCCGGGTTGGTTTTTTTTAAAGTAACTCCTCGGACGTCTCAGCCAGCAGAGTGCTACGGCAATTTTAACTTCTTTCTTCAAATAAAGCATCGATGTATTTTTTTTTTTATATTCTTCAATGTGATCTGTACAGTTTTGTTCACTGAAACCTTTTGATTTAGATTTAAAGCATTCAGTGACTGGATGAGAGGGTATCTGGAAGTAATGGTGAAAATTATAATTATTTGTTTTACCTCCTCCTGAAATTCTTCTATTTCTCTGTGCTATCTCTAAAAGCATGTTTGGCAATAACAAGCTGTCTCTGAAAAGAATTCAATTAAATGTATTGCCAACGGAATATTTGATTATTTTTTTATACTACTAGTTACAGTGTTAAATAATACATTAGTCGATTTATAGACTGCATTTAGGTATGACTATGAATAGCTACAGTAAAACCCCAGAATATTCGTGTAAAAAGGAAGGAGGGAAAGTTTGGTTTCTGGGGTTTAAGATTTTTTTTTCTCCTCGTCCTTTTTATTTGAGTTTCAGTTTTAGGACTTAAAAAGAATCAGATTTTCTCATCTTTTTTCTGTTATTCTCAAATGCTAAGAATAAGTCAGCTATTTTTTGAGACAAAAATTCCCATGAGATTTCTCCTTCTTTTAAATAATGAAATATTAAAGGACTTAGAAAGAAGCAGGCAGATACTACAATATGGACATGAATCAAATGGGATATTTATTTGCATAGGTAGATGGCAAATAGGGAAGGATCGATCCTGAAGCCGTATGAAATTGCCAGTTATTCCATTACGGTGTTACAGACAGATTATTACCTGTAAGAATGTAACTCTTAATGTCCTAAATATAATTTATGATTATTTTTTATGTAATCTGACAAACGACAAATATATTTTTAATTCCTATGAAACAGAAATAAATTGTCTCCCAGGAGCTGGAAATTAAATTCAATCATTCCCCCCACCCCTCCTAATTTTTTTAATGGATATTTCTTTCCCTTTTATTCCCCCCTCTTCTTTTTATTTTCCAAAGTCTCGTCTTCTCCTCCAAACTTTGCAATTTATTTCTCCTTCCTTCTCCCTCAAGAAAAACACTTTTCATCAGAAAACACGATACATTTTTTCCTCTTCTGAGCCTCTCTGCAAATTGCTTCGCTCTCTCCAGACAAGTTTCTAGGATCAACAAGTTAACCTTCAGAGAGATTACAAAGGTACAAGTGGGCTGCTTAAGAGGTGAATCATTAAACATAAGGTGAAGTATATGACTGCAGAAGGTTTCAATTAAAGTGACAGTTCAGGCAGCCTTTGCCTGCCCGGGAAAGGTATGCTTTTATTGTCAGTGCCGCCTCGGGAGCTGCATCCATCCCGGGCAGGGAGGGCTACTTGCCCCCGGCCGTGTTCTGCATCACCAGGGCTGCTACTGCTGCTGCCGTCCTCACTCCTGAAAACAATTCCACTGGTTTCAGCGTGATAAATTCTACTGTGACAGCATTAAGTATGGGAAAGGAGCCAAATCTCCTTTCTGTCCCACCCAGGCTGCAATGAAAGAACCTGCCTCAGATCTGCCTTCCCAGAGATGTCACCCAACGCTCCTCAGTACTCCAGCCTGAGAGAGAGCAGGATCAGGCCCACAACCTTCCCCATTACCTCCCCAAATCCTGCTTGCTTCTACTTACTATTTTTTGAAGCATTTTTTTTTAATCTGACAGCAAATTTAATAACCAACCCCAGGGTGGAGGGAGGAATGTGAGATCCTCACCAAGTTGTGGAAATCTCGTGCTCATGCTGACTTCTCCCTACATCCCCACGGCTGCTCAGCATGGGGCTGGTACACTGGTACCTCTAGCCCCCTTGCCAAATTTCTTGTGAATGCCCAGGGACTGTCTGTCCCGACACAGAGCCTATGTCTATGCACAGAGGGCTATGTATGGATGACCAGTCCACAGACAGCTGCCACGGCTCTGCCTACACTGCATGGAGGTTGTGCACGCTAGGAAGGGGTGCATGCAACTTTGGGCTTGTTTTTCCTGGCTTTGAGGAGTACAGGCAGGAGGTAATGAGGGCTTGGGTCAGCTGTTCCCCTGACCTGGAGCAATGCTGTGACATTTTCTGGCCCTTCCCTGATTTAAATTTAGGTATTTCTGAGTTTTATATTTCACTCTGGCACGTTCCCATTCAGCTACCCTGAGTGTGGATGAGATCCTCTCCACAAGGATGCTCCAGTGATTGGGTTAATTCCCTCCTGCTAATTCCTTACATAATCATGTGGGCTGAGATCCTCAAAAGTATTTGTGTGCCTGCCTCCTTTGGAAATCATAGAGTTTAATTGTCTGCTAAAATTATTGTTTTGTTTTGAATACAGAGCAGGAAATAACAAACTCGGGTTTTATGAGATTTATTTGCTTCTCTGTGGTCACAGAGCCTGTTATCTACCTTCACAAATAAATTCATGCTTAAATAGTGCCATGCCTAGATTACGAATGGGTTTTTAGACTGACCAGTGGGAACTGGGTTCCAACATAGGTTAGGGGAGGTGGGTCTTAACCTGTTGTTGCTTCTGGTCCCACTTGGTAAAATGCATATAGGACAATGACATGGTCTTGCAAAGATGCTGCAGGGAAGAATCCATTAAAAACTGCAAGATGCTGAGATAGGAGGATAATAGAGATCACGTCAGTGAGAGATGCCATCTATTACAGATAACCATTGCACAGCTGACTGCATCTCCCTTTCTGGAAATGGCTCCTTTCTTAGTTTCATTTTTGGCTATACAACCCATAAAAAATCTTCTCACTCCCTGGCGTTTGTCCTCTTCAGATATTTCATGCAATACAGAAGGAGGAGGAATCAAAATACCATGACATTGAGGTTTATTGCCGATTCTGCTCACGTCGGTTGAAATCAGTCACTAAAACCTCAGCCTGCAGGACCCCGTGCTCTGTATTTTTCTTGTCTAGGTAATCATGATGGCAGCAGGGGGAGGTAAGTAGAAGGGAAAAGGACTGATTTTATTAGGTGGTAGAAGAGTTTATTAGAAAAAAAAAAAGGGGGGGGGGAAGCAATAAAATTATAAAAACAGGAATTAAAACATGATAAAATCCTGTCCCTGCTGACTGCAAGGGGACACTTCTCTCCTCACACACCCTCTCTCAGTTTGGAAGATGACCAGGCATTGATAAACATTTTACAAGAGCCCAACTTCACAGCAGCAAGCAGTGGCGAATACCAGGAGGAAAAATACTTTGTGCCAGGATCAACCCAGCAGCTGCAGAAGCAGCGTTTTAACCTGCTGCTTTGCAGCCTGTGGGCCCTGTTTGGGTTTGTTGTCAGTGAGCAATTTGGATCTGCAGTATACCTGGGTTATATTTAGGACAATTAAATTTATTGCTGGAACAGACAACCCTGTTTTACACCCAAGGCATTTTTTTGCTCCCCTTCTCGATACTGTAGGGCTGATGTAGTGATTCTGGGGCTATGGTTTGGCAGTCAGAGCATGTATCTATTTTACGTAAGAAACAGTAGCAGGGATGAATGTTACTAGACAAATATTTGGTTAATTTTTGTAATTATTAGTAATAACAATACTTTACTCTCTTAAGCACCTTTCATCTTTGAGTGTTTTTGAAACGTGAGTAAAGTCAAGCCACACAGCTCCGCTCTAGGGGCTGTAATTAGCTTTACCTCTGTGTTGTAGATGTGGAAAGTGAGGTGGAGGGAGGCGGGAGGACAGGAGGTGCAGCAGAGCTGGGGAGTGCTGCCCCAAGCAGCAGCCAGTAAGGCCTACCTAAAGCCAAGCTCTGGCCATCACCACGCTTTTGGTGGACCTGTGCTGCAAGGCAAGTTCATGTCACCATGCCATGCTGAAACCTGAGCCAGATTCTGAGCCAGGACCCTGGATTTTCCCTCCTGGGAAGTTCAAACACACTCTAGCCAGAAGGGTATCCTTTGGCCACCAGCCCATGTCATCTCCCTTGAGTGTCAGAAATGATAGGACAAACATTTTCATGTGGTTCCCATTCCCAGCCCTCATGGTGCCTGAGCTCCCTACACTAGCATCTCATGAGGTGAAGACAGACAGTCTCTCAGTGACCAAGAACAGGAGAGACCTGGTGGGCTTTGGAGCGCGGTCCCCACAACTTTGGGCCACCACATCCCCTTTGGCAGCTACAAACTCACCAGGCTGGCTTTTTGCCTCTGGCTGCCTCTTTCCCTGCATGGTTATGGTGCTTCTTTCATTTTCCACCCTATGTTTGTTCACAGAGCATTGATCCCTCACCATGCAGAGGTCAACTGTGTACCAGTGTTGCCCTCATGCTCCTGTATGTGCTAGGTCACTTGGACATCTGTGTCTGGGCTGTGTTTGTCTTGTTTCCAAGTGGGTAGACAACTCAAGCAGTTTGGATTATGCCTTAGAAAATTCTGCACCTTATTCCAAAGAGATTTAATAGATCTCTGCCCTTTTCTGACTGATCCCTGCCCCTCTTTTTGGCCCTAGAGCAGAGGTAGCAGAATGCACCATGTGTCCTGCAACCTGGCCACCAAGCTGCCCCATGCCCTTGTCACCACCTCCTTCTGCGCTTACTGTGTGGGGCTTTGGTTCATGATCCTTGTTGGGAACAACTGTGGCAGCTGAAGAGGGGTTTCCATTATACACTGTGACTCATGGATGTATGCAGAGGACACAGATCTCTCGGGAGTGAACCCTCTGATTTCAGGACATGTGATTCACATGAACTTTTCCAGTTTGCACCTTCCTTTAGTAGGGCCATGCCATGTTAGTCAAGGCCCAAAACCGAATGTGTAATAAGTTCTTGTTGTTTTAAAAAAGAAAAAGAATTTTAAAAACAAGATTTCATAATCTATGTTTTCTATTCTATTCTATCCCATTCTGATGCCTGATGAATGTGTGTTCCCAGCAAGTTTCCTGGTTTAGGCCCTAAGTGGTAGCACAGAGATCTTGGCTGTAATGCTGAGATTAGTTGAGCCCAGGCTGGATTGTCAGAGCTTTGACCCAACACAAAGATTCAATCACCTAAGTGTATTTGAGACCCCAGCTGACCCAGTGCTTCTCCCTTTTATTATCTGCGTACAATCTCTCCTGGTGCACCAAGATTTCTGTGTTCTTCATTCCTCTGCTGTCTCTGATGCCACAAAGTCAAGTGAATGTCTTCAAGGAAATCTCAGTAATAAAACCTATTTCCTCCTCCCTGCTGCAAAGAGAAAGCAGAGTAATAGTTTCTTTATCCATCAGGGACTGGTTAATGCCTCGCTCCTCATCATCACCAAATGCAACTAATAAAGGAGTAAAGGAGATTTGGCAGTTTAATGCAGCAGCTAATTTTGTGCCTGCTGCCCTGCCAGAAAGTATTTTCACTTTTAGGTGATGCCAGAATAGCAGAGCTGATTAATTAGCCTTCTCTTGAGCAGGAAGAGCTCAGCTAGGACGCCTGCAGCCCCCAGACATCTTAGGCATTGGCCAACCTTGTTAGTAGACAGCATTCCCAGTATCTCAAGGGTTCATCGGTCTGTCTGTCTGGGTAAGCAAAAAGATGACGGGGTAGAGCTTTCCCTCGGGAGGGAGCAAGTCTATTACACAGATGAGGTCTAGCTCTGTCATTGAGAAAACTTGCTGGGGAAAGCTCCCAGCAGGCAGATGCTGGCCAGGCACTACTGATGTGGTGGCTCACTACAGATCTCAGCTCTGTGTTTGAGGACTTTCTAGTGCCTCTGCAGATATAGCTTTGGAGGGGTCAGTGCTGCAGCCATCGCATACAGGTGTGGGGGTCAATGGAAGATGGCTCTCGGGAATAATAAACGTTCATGCAAGGGGCAGAAATGTAAACCAAGGAAACTCCAGCCTTGGCAGGAAAATGTCTCAACAGAGACATTCAGACTCATTCTTTGACTGTGAACAGTCAAATATGTGGGAGGCATCAGTCACATGTGAGGGCAGCCCCCCAGAGCAGCATGTGGCCACAGGACCTTGACAAGCAGATCCCCCATCTTGGCTCAGAAGTGCTCTCCTTTGATCGTTAACTCCTCCCAAGCTCTCCCTTCTCTGCCTTTGTCTTCCATAAGGTGTTTCAGAGTACCTTAAGCCCACGGACAGTTTAATTAAATGCAGGGACAGGAACAGACAGTTTCTGTAGGGCCCGATCATCTTCCTCTGCATGTAATTTCTCAGAGTTTTTATGGTAATGCTTGTAAGAGTTTGCAAGACCAGGAACTTAGTGAGCATGTTCACAGGCAGAGAAACTCCCTCCAAGCATGTGATGTGTAAGATCCAGCAAAACAAGTCCTTTGGTCTTGGTTGGGTCCTTCTTGATGCTGTGGCAGTAATGATAATGCCAACAATTTCAGTGTGAAGACTTGAATAACATCTGCTGATTGAGAGTGGTGAGGAAATGAGTGTCTCTGAAGAGGGGAACACGTAGATGATGTAGTGTGCTTCTCCTCTGGACCTCATGATGGGCTGCAATGTTAACTTGGGCAGTTACCCCAGCAAGAGCACCTTCACTGGGGCTGCTTTTGTAATAGGTGCAGAAACCCAAATGCTCCAAAGATGCTCTTCATCTCATCCCACCTCAAAGAAGTAGTCTCTGGTAGGCAGGTTGTGCCCTACAAGTACCTTTATGGACCATCCAGGTGCCTATCTCAGATGCAAGCACCAGCCTTGCAGATGTTCAAACACAATCTCCATTTGGGGTTCCCTGCTTGTTCCTAAAGGCTGGGTCTGCTGGACTGGTGCTGAGTTGTGCTCTGGTTTGGAGCCAGGCTGTGCCTATGCTGCTTCTGTATTTCCCAACGGAGTGGAAAGTCAGAGGAGGCCTTGGAAATATGAGTGTGTGTCCATCTTTTTGCTGACCCCACAGCAGAAGGTGGATAACTTTTTTTTATGATCGAGGGAGGACGGAGAGGTTAATTAATGCCACAGAGTTCTCCAGGTGGAGGCCACTACAAGTGCACAGTGTTGTTAGAGTGAATATTGCTTTGTTACCCTACACAGTACCCTTACATAGTACCCTTACATTCACTCTACTAGAGATGTTGCTAGAGAGGTGGGGAGCAGCACCTGCACCATACTGTCTAGCATCAGAGGGGAAGAGCCCTCTGATTCCACTTCCCCAAATTAGTTTTTCTGGAATTGAGCTCAGGCAAAGCTTGGTTTGCCAGGCTCACTCTGACCAACCTGATTTTCAGTTTGCTGTTGGTTGCAGCATGCCTCTCTCACCCACGACAGGATGCTAGGGCTCGCCGTTTATCCTGCTCTGTCTTCACCTCACAAATGCCACTGTGTCATTCAGATTGGGGATCTAACCTTGCCTATGTGACCCCCTGGTTCTGAAGGGTTTTCTGCCCCAACAAGTGGAAATCATCCCCATCCTGAAGGTAGCATGGGACCTTCAGGCTATTCCTGCCTCCCTGGGCTTTTCAAGCATCACTTCTGTCAGCCCCATATGCCAAGCTTTATTTCCTCACTTGGGTGCTTATTCAGAGAGACACAGGCTTAACTCCCTCCTTATCCCAGAAAGCTTGAATGCAGCCTTAGCAGGAAGCAAGGGCTTATACCCTGTTGCAAGCAGGTGAGGTTTAGGACAGTCTGTAGAGCAATCAGGTAGGAAGGCAACAAGGTGTTTGTTGCAGAGAGGTCCAGGACAGCTGGTGAAAGCTGAAACTTGCCGTTTCAGTGTACCAGACAGCTAAACTGCAACACAGAGAGGGGACACCTTGATCCAGCATGGGAGATAAGATGTTTCAACTAGTAGAAAGTAGCTAGTAGAAATCTGGGCTAAAAACAAGAGGAGGTTGCATCTAAAACGTGGTGCAGCCTGGTGATGGGGCGGCAGCCTGCAGGCACAGTGTGCCATGAGGTAATATAGAGATAAGAGAGAACAAGCACGCAGCCAGAAACTGGAAGCAGGATCAGTTTTGCATTTTTCTGGAGCAAATCACTTTTTCATGTAAAATATACCGTGCAAGCATTTCCACTGAGCTCCATCCAACTTCATGGTGAGAGGAAAGAGGTTGCTTTTCTTGCACAATCCAACTCTGATATGGCTACTCTAGTCGGTACAGGACCCTTGGGATTGCTTAGGAAACACAACAGCGAAGCAGTTAGGAAGGGTGGCCTTGGCCTTTCCCAGGCTTTTTGGTCCATGTGCATGATGAGATGAGGCTATAGCATACCCCTGACCTTGCAGAGCAGCCCCTCTGTTCCTGGAGAGTGGTATGCCCATGCCTGGCTGTGCAGGGGTGGGTGGGCTGCCCAGTGGGCTGTGAGGCTGCTGGTTAGCACATGGTGCTGCCAGAGCTGCGGGGGCCAAGCGCTGCCTGCGTGAGTTACAGTGTGTGGCAGAGATTGACAAATCAACTTACCTCCATTTATCTTGCTCTCCCAGATGATATCTTGAAATGTCTCAATCCCATTGCTCCAGCCTGACTTACCAGATAAGAGGCAGCTTCTGCATTGCTGGGACGGGATTTAGGCAGCGAGTGAAGTCCAGCTGGCAGGAAGCACATCGCCTGGCTGCAAGGGGACAAATCTCTGCTCTGGCAGTCACGAGATCAAGAAATGCTTTTTCTTCAGATGAACTTGTTGATTTTAAAAATAAAGCAGCCATGGCCTATGCTCCCAGGAATGTCTGGGATCAGGAAAATGGAAAGACATTTTTCTGTTCTTAGTGTAATTTGTACTGTAAAACCTAAGCCGTGTTTGCCCTTGTGGACCTCCCCAGCTCCACACTTCTGTAGTGTTTATCAACACAGCGTTTTGGGGAGTGACCTTCCCTCAGATGACTAACATGGCTGAAGTGATGTGATGATAGTGCCAAATTCCTGATGTCCAACAGCTTCCCCCTTCCTACACAGAACAGCCAAGTGAATTAAGGGAGTGCTCCATGAGTGGAGCAAACAGCCTGATCTGAAGGTGGGTTTGGATCAAATCAAGGCCTGAACATGTAAAAACTTCTGCATCTGTTCAGCTCTGAGAGCATAAAGAGTCACAGGGACTGGACATATTATTTCTATCATTTATTTATATGCACTATTTCTAAGGCTTTCTCTCCCTATTATCTGTGTCTCACAAACATTAATGAATGGTTCTCAGGTCCCAGCACACTGCTTTGTTGTTTAAGTTGCAGGTCATAGGCAATGGTTAAGGCAACAGGAAAAAAACAAGGGGTTTGATTTAGAAATGTCTGGGTTTATTAAAGTTTCTATCTTCTGGGGCATAGGAAATTCAGGTTAGCCTAATGGTGACTTTTTGAGACATTTCAGGAAATAGAAACTGTTTCTGAAGCTGCTTTGTTTCATCCCACTCTGAAAGATTCATGAAAGCCATTAGTCTCGAAACATTACTGCTACTAAGGAGTTAATGCACATGACTATAAAAAGGACTTTCAGGTAATTTTAGATGAAAGCCCATTTCCTTTCACTTAACTTACCTCTGAGAAAAATGTTTGCTCCTAATCTTGACTACCTGATTTTATTAACCACGGTTATTTTCATTGGCACCTCCGAAAGACAGGGCTGACCAAGGTCCACCTAGGCTGAGCTGTGGGATGGCCTGCCCTTGTCCCTTGGGAGAGTGCTTGTCCCCTGCAGCCCTGTGTGCTGGTGCAGGGAAGCAGCTATCATGTTCCCCATCAAGAAGATGAATTTCATCAGGGCATGAAGCCCCAAAGGCTCAGGTTTACTGCATCCATGCAGCCAATGTGGGGACTGGGTGTTTGGGAGAGATATCTTTGTCTCTGGGTCCATGACCTAGTTGCTGTGGGGTTGGGACAGATTGTCTTAGTGTGGAGGGAAGGAGAGTGACCCACACACACACAGCCAGGCGCTGGAGGACCTCTGTGTGCCACTTGATTGCTATTTATGTGACACCACACTGGAAGGAAACCTTGCCAAAATGTTAAAAGAACAGTGCTGCTCAAATACAATATGGAAAGCCTGGACTGGAGGTGTGTCCTTAGCAGTGAGATGTTGGGTGCAAACATCCAGTTGAGTTAATTCACACAATGGCAAAGGACTGGGAGATATCCACAATTCCCAGGCTCACAGCTGGGGATGGGTGAAATTCTCTCACCTGAAACTTTCCTTGTGTGAAAAATGCAAATTTGGTGACAAATATTTTTGAGCCTTAGTGCTGGTTGTACTAAATCGTTTGTCCTGAGAAAAAAACCAAAAAAACAAAAAAACAACTCCAAGAAAGTACATTTGCAATGTTTATTTCAGTTTGAAATTCCCCTCCATTTTACTTGTAAATTGCTCTGAATCAAAGTGCAGCATTTTCTCCTCACCTTTCACGTTTGCTGTAATTTAAATAAATAGCCCTAGTTGCAATCTGAACTAATTCCCTCCTTCCTTACTTTATAGAACTACTCATGAAACAAAACAACTCCAAATTCATTCTTTCAGACAGCTCTCCTCAGCACCATTAGACACATTAACATCCACCACATAAATGAAACCACAGGATATCAATGTTTTGAGACAGTTGTATTTCCCACCAGAAATTTGCATAGCATCACCTTTGTAGCACTCTGAATTACTGTACATGGGGGGGGTGGAGGGTTGGGGGAATGCAACTTGCTAGTACCAGATCTAGAATTAGGAGACTGAAAGTCCCCAAGTAAAACCTCAGTCATACTCTTATCCACCAGTCCTAGGTCACTCCTCCTGCCTATGTGCTAGCACTGGGCAACCTTCACTCCTTATCTCATCTTTCCTCATTGGATTTGTCCCTAAGAAAGCGTTGTCATCCCCTTGTCCTAAACCATTTCTTTCTTCTCTGGCAAAGCCATAGTGCTGAAAGATCTAGTCCAAGGAAAGGTTTAAAACATCTTTCAGCAACAAAGCGTGACCTTTCTGAGGGTTCCAGCAAGTATCTCTGCAAAATTTCCATTTTTGCCACTGCTTAAAGTTTTCATCAGACTCCCATCTAACAAACTGTAGTTCTCAGCAACTGGAAGCAGAAGCAATTCAGCCCTCTGGGCAGTGATATTTGTCTGCATCAAGAAAATTCTCCCTACTGGACAAAAAATGGATACTTTTCCCCTTGTAATATATAGTTCCAGTGAACCCTGCAGCTCAATTCCCCTCCCCCGTTTGAAAAATAATAAGAGAAGAAAGAGAAAATAATGGAACAAAAAAACTGCTTTTCCTGCAGAAAGCACCATTTCCTTGCATGGTCTTGCTGTGCCTCTTGGGAGGTGCAAGCTGAGAAGGTGCAGGAAAGCAGCAGCTCAGCCCAGTAGTTGTGTGTAGTTCCTGCTCACTTTCTGCTTCCTCCACCCCCAGGTGACCAGCCCCATGGAAACACCAGGTTTTGCTTTCCCACCAGTGGGGAACATGAGAAGACGAGCCTTTTTGAAATGGAGTGGGTTTGCACAGAGGTGAGGACCACAGTGGGGCTGATGCTTTTCTCTCCTCTTCAGTAAGCCATGTCCTCTCATCAGGGATGCTGATGGAAGTGGCCCAGCTCCCACCACCCAGTGTTGCGCTGTGATGTACACTGGAACTGGGATGTACTGGGTGGAGAGGCTTGTTGTGGGCCCTGCAGCCCCATGCTGGGATAGAGGAGCCTGGCCTTGGCTCCTGTGCTGAGCTGTGAGCTCATCCCACCGCCTGCACCTGTGTGGAAATTAGGCAATATTCAAGGGAAAAAGATAGGGGTGGAGAAAGGGAAACGAGCAAGAAAAAGAAACATGAAGGAGATGATGATGAAACGTTTGCCCTGCCTGGAAGATTGCCTTAGCAGGGCAGGGGCGACGTGAGCAGTGCTGGCAAAACACACTGACGCTGCCCCAGAAACTGCCTGTGCAAAGATGTGGGTCAGTTAAGATGGGCGTACTCAGGAGCTGGAGGAGCCCTGCTAGGCAAATGCCAGCATGCTGTTGTTACATGGCCATGGCAAAGAGGTGCTGCCAGGGCTGGAAAGGAGGAGGAGGAGGAAGAGGAAGAGAGAAGGAATGTTTGGGGAGTTTCTCTCATGTCAATGCCACTTTTCCTGGCAGCCTAGCTCAACTCCCCATGCCCTGGTAAGCTTGAGTCTTGTCTTGCCAGCTTTTGCTGGAGCAATTTGAATAGGGAAGGTCCTGAGAAAGAGGAGAAAGAGGCTGAGCATCCTCCTCTACTCCATCCTTCCTCTTGTGTGTGTTTAGGGCTGAGAGCTGCTCAGCAGTTCACCAGTTAACCTCTGACCTGTCTTCCTGGCCCTCTCTTGGGGGAGCTGGGGCCTTTTTCAGCCCATGCACTCTGAAGTGTTGCCTTGGAGAGCCTGGTCCTTGCAGAGCTCATTTACAAACCCTCATGACAGGTTACTTTGTGAAGTAATCCTCTGCAGAGTTCTTTCTTCTGGGAACAAAACTCTTCCTGAGGACAGGTCCCCTGAGAGAGACCTTGAGCTGGTACCAGATGGTAATACTCGAGAAGTGAGAATATTTTGCTCGGAAAAACATCCACTAAGAGGACTCAGACTTCCCCCATGTCCAGCAGTTTCTCCCAAAGGTGTTCAGGCCCTGCTTTGCCACATCTTCTGTGCCTAATGCTTCCAGGGTAGGAGCCTCCATCCAGTCCCACTTGCAGCACAGCAGCAAACCCAGCAGTAACAGCTAGAGAGGATGTTTGGAAATGTATCTGTCTCTCTTACAGCAGCAGAGTTGGCCCTACTAGGCACCACTTGCTCCCTCCACAGCTGGTAAATGCTTTGGCACCTGCTTCCTGAGAGACATCTAGAAATGAAGGAGCCATTGTCCATTTGCAAAGTCTGTTGTGGCTGATTTCTGAAAGAAATTGGTACGAAAGTGCTGCATATGAGTAACTGGGTTTCAGATACGCAGCTGAAGACTCATGTAGCCATCATTGAGCACTACTTGTACTGCTTTTCCTAGGCCATTTGTTTGGGCTCCAAGGAGATGTGCTGAATACTTAGACGCTCTCAAGTTCTGAAACTCTATGCTCATGTCAAGGGAATAATGAAAAACCAGCTCTAGTCATCATCTCAAATTCAATCACTCTAAAACATGTCAGTTTTAATTCCAGCCCCCATGAATACTTTATGACATCAGCTACATGTTGACACTCCAAAGTCAGGTATTTTTTAGGGGTTTGTTCAGATCTTTTATAATTAAAAGGATTTAAGAAATGCATTAATCCCCCCTCCCCCGCCACACACACTTGTTTTCTATCTCCTCCTCTTCTGGACAAGCCAATGAAGCCATGAAAATCAGGTGTAAGGGAAAACAAACCCAGAGATCTGCCTGCTGAGAAATGTTGTTTAACAATGGATGGGGTTTTTGTATTTTAGCAGGAGGAAATGGTGACACCAAAATGATATTGTAACATAGTTGGCACTAAACAAGTATAAAGTGCTTTAGATGACAGCCCATCATCGCACTTGCCTTCTGTGCTCTAGGTGTTGAAAATAAACCACTTGTTACACAGGCCATGAATGTATTTCAGAGACTGAGTGATATCCAGGAACATCAGATATTGCAGGTCTCTTGGAGGATTGCTTGCACTGAACTTCTCTCTCACCGTGTGGCATTTCAGGAGCTTCCTGATAGTCTCAGTGGTCCCAATGGTCAAGAACCATATCCCAGTCACACACAGTGCACAGCTCAGGATGGGGCACCAAGCACACGTGCAAAAAGGTTTTGGCCTTATGCTGTCACCTACACCAGGATTTTGCCTCGGCAATCACACTACAGCTAATCCTCCAGACATCCTCACCAGGAGGCAAAGGATGAGCCTGTAGGCTTGACAGGCAAATGACTGACTTGTCTGGCATCTGAAGGTGTCCCACCTGTGGCTCAGGGCATTTAAACATACCTCTCAGCTACAGCTATGCCCCAGGGTCCCGTTCCTGAGTTGTATCTTAAACTCTCTCCCCTGCTTTCCAAAGCCAGACCCTGGGCAGAACAGCTGTTGTCCTTTGCATCCAGGGCCCATGGTGTTGGAAGAGATTCTGTGAGGCTGTACCATCCTCATGGGCCATGGGAAACAAGAGAGAAAAGAGAAGCAAGACTTGGACTCTGTTCTTTGGAAAAGGTTTGGCCAAACATCTCTGCACTCCCTAAAGGCTTCAAGTGGTGCCAGTAGCCTGGTTCTTAGAGCACAAAACAGTTGTCTCTGCTCTGTGCCAGCAGCTAACAGTAGCCACATCAACAGCAGCATTCCACCACACAAGTGCTGTATTTTGCTCCTCTGTGTGCACTTTGCCCACCCATTTTCTGTGCCTTACTGTAGGTATAAGCTCTTCCTGCCAGGAAGCCTATTCAGCATGGCCAAATGTCTCTCACAGACCTCTCAGTGAGATCAGCGAAAGCCATTTCAGTCAGAGGTGGGCATGCAACAATGATTGCCTCTAACAGCAGCATGAGAAGATTCAGTAGTGGGGAAGGTCAGCTGAGGAATTCACCTTGCATCATGAAGCTGCTTGGAATATGAAGGTGGTTTGAGGTTACCTCTCTCCATCCCTCTGACCTCGTTCCTTCCTACGTCAGAGCTCACTCAGTCCTTGCCAATCTCATGCTCATCTTTTCACCACTGGGCTCCCGTTCCTGCTTGATGTTCTCGCAGGTCTTAGCTGCTGAGTCACCACTTGATTTCTCTGCTTTGCATGGCAAGGACATGGGGTAGCCACACTTGCCTCTCCTCCTTCCCTTCTGCCCTTAGCAGGGTGGAGGGAATCAGCTGAGAAAGAGCTGAGTGATTCCTTCAGCCTAGCAGAGCCAGCTGACCTCCTGCAGTGTCCCTCATTTAGGAAGGGACAGAGGACTTGTCCTTACTATGTTTTACCAGTTCCTAGGTGTGGTGGGTTAACCCTGGCTGGAAGCCAGGTGCCCACCAATCTGCTCTATCACTCGACCTCCTCAGTTATAACCAAATGCTCATGGGTCAACATAACGACAAGGAGAGAGCACTCACAGGCCATCATCATGGGCAAACAAGACTTGAGCTGGGGAAAAAAATAGTTTATTGCCAATTAAAAACAGAGTAGGTAATGAGAAAATAAAAAATAATAAATAAATCTTAAAACACTTTCCCCTCCACCCCTTCCTTCTCCCAGGCTCAGCTTCATCCTTGATTTTATCTCTGTCCTCCCTTCCAGTGGTACAGGGGGATGGAAGAATGGGATTTTGGGGTCATTTCATCACATTGTCTCTGCTGCTCCTTCCTCCCCAGGGGGTAGGCTCCTCACACTCTTCCTTTGGTCCAGCACAGGGTCCTTCTCGTGGGCTGCATTTCTTCATGAACTTCTCCAATGTGAATCGTTCCCAAAGACTACAGTTCTTCATGAACTGCTCCAGTGTGAGTCCTGGGCAGGGTCACAAGTCCTGCCAGCAAACCTCTCCCAGTGTAGACTCCTCTCTGCATGGGTCCAGAGGTCATGCCTGAACCCTGTTCCAGTACAGGCTTCCCATGGGGCCACAGCTTCCTTTGGGTATGGGGTACCTGCTCTGGCATGGGGTTCTCCACAGGCTGTAGGGGCATATCTGCTCCACTATTAACCTCCATAGGCTGCAGGAGGACAGCCTGCTTCACCATGGTCTTCAACACAGGCTGCAGGGGAATCTCTGCTCAGATACCTAGAGCGTTTCCTCCCCCTCCTTCTTCTCCACTGACCTTGGTGTCTGCAGAGTTGTTTCACTCACATATCCTCATTCCTGTCTCCAGCTGCACTTTCTATTGCACAGAGCGGGGTTCCCTTTCTCAGGTATTTTATCACAGGGGGGCTACCACTGTCACTGGTGGGCTCCTTCTTGGCCAGCAGTAGGTCCATCTCAGTGCTGTCTGGCATTGGCTCCATCAGACATAAGAGAAGCTTCTAGCAGCTTCTCATAGCAGCCACCCCTGCAGCCCCACCCCCACTACCAAAACCTTGCCACACAAACCCAATACATTAGGATAATGTACAGCATGACAAAGAGGAAAGAAACCCAACCGCTTATTTGAAGATTCCAGGACCTTCAGAACTGACTCAATTTGGTCTTCGTGTTCAAGTGGAGAATGATTGAGCAAGAAGTTGATTTTATCAGAAAGAGGTTGTCCATTCTCTATCCCAGCAGGGATTTCTTTGGTTATTATCTATTCACGCATTTAATTTCTTTAGAAACAGCATCTGCCCAAAAGCTCTGGGCAGTCTGCCATTCCTCTGATGTACAAAGTGTACTTGTTATTGAACCTGGGAATGCATTAGCTACTAATCAGGCCTTGGTCTTGCAAAGCCTTTTCCATATGTTTAATGCTGTGCATATAGGAGATATTCAGAGGAGCAAAGCTAAGCTTGCCATTTCTTTTTGTGTTGCTGGAATTAGAGTGAGTCACATTGCGGCCCCTTTTAAATGCTGCCTCATTTTTTCCCCTTCCCTGAAAGACACAAGATCCCACCCTGCATGGACATGTGGAATGCAAAGATACTTTCCTACTTGTGAAATTATGTCAAGTAACTGGTGTTTTCAGCAGATGTTAGTAGCTATTTCATTCTATAGAAAAATCTCAAGTAGAGCAGTTCTTCTTAATTGCAGTCATATGGTCTCATTGTTGATCTCAGGAGCACTCAAGGAGTCCACCAAGTGTCCTAGGCTTGCATCTGGGGACTGATTTAAAACAAGCACCTGCCGCTGACTGTGCACAGATTGCGGGTCAGTAAAGCAACTCAAGCACTTTAGACAGCTCCAGTGAAGTCACAGACAACCTTCTCCTAGTGTTTCCTGCACAAAAGCAAACATTTTATCTTTGCATAAGTATTTCCCACAGCAAAAGTATCCAGAAGAAAGAGTATCCCAGAAGACACTAAATCTGGAAAAGGGTAAGTTCCTTGGAAAATATACAGTGATATTTCTGGAAAGATTTCCAGCTGCAGTAACTACCAGTGAAGCCTTTTTTATACCTTTGTGACCAACTGAACTTATGCAATCGCTCTGCTTCTTATATAATGCTGGCAAAGTGCCACCCCCTCCCTGTTCTGAAAGAACCAAAGTGAAGTGTTAGAAGAACATGATTGGAAAGGCTGGCCTGGGCTATTGCTTTGCTGGAGCACTTAAAGGACATGTGGAATATACTCAAGATGCCATGAAATAATAGCCCATGTCAAACAAGTTCTGGGTCTCCCAGTGTGCCTTCATCTGGCCACTGAACACACCTGTTCCCAAACTGGGGTGACATGTCGTTCCTTTTTTGGGAGTGCATGGGTGGACCCAGCCGTGGTCTCCTCTGCCCCACCCAGCTCAAGGGGGTGGGTAAATCCAAGAAGGCACCATGGCAGGAATTAACTATGTGGGAAACCCTGTGCTGTTCTCTTCCTTCACCACCCTTACCAATAGCTTATTTGCAATCAGTGTCTGCCAAGGAGGTGAGTGCAGGCTGGTTCTCTGGGTAGAGCCATTTTCCCCTCCTTAGTAGAAATGAGCTTCCCACTTCTTGTTAATGATAGGACAGATGTGGGCTCCTCATCCCACTGCTGCAAGGACTTGAAGTCAGCTCTGCTGAAAGCGTTATTGCTCAGCTCATGTGGTTGAGCGGAAATCCGGTGGGAAGGGATAGCAGAGCTGCTGATAAGGCTTGGGTTTGATGGCTGAGGGGAATTGCTTTCCTGTGGACAGTGTTCCTTCCAGCTCTGTTGCAGAAGCATAAAGGAATAGTGGAAGTTGAGAAATTAATAAGAAACTGCAAAAGCTGCTAAGAACCTTCCATGCATTTTATGGACATTAAAAAGCAACAAACCTCAAAAGAGCTTCTGTGGCCTCCAGAAGCATATGTATGAGCACATGCAGCTGGGGACCTCCATCCTCTCCATCAAAACCACAGCTTTTTGCCTCGTGATCGCTTGGGTCCAGCACTGGCATGGGAAGGGCTGTGCAAGGTTCATGGAGGACTGGGCAGCACTCAGGGGTGCCAGAGCCAGGGGCACAGATCCAGCCTGCACTGTAGCAAGTGCTTTGGTGTAAACACTGGGGTGGGGAAGATGTCTGGGTCAAAGCAGGCCCAGACCTGCTTGGTGCTGGCAGCTTCTCCCTCTCTGCGGGGTTTCTGATTTCGGGAGCAAAGACGTTCTGAGAAAGTGCCTGCTCTGGGCATATCAAGCCATCATCAGACACTGCTCAGTCTTCTTCAACACCTCTCTTTGTCCCTCTGCAGCAGCTCTCTGTTGTACTGATGGAGTCATGGGCAGGGGCATTTAAACAGAGTAAATAGTTCATGCAAGAAAAAAAAATTGCATGGTTATTGCCCTCTTTAATCTGCTCATAAAGGGCTACAACAGGCGAGGGAGAAAATTACTGCCAACCTGCAGCTGGTCAGCTTCTGAGAGGGCTCCATTTTTCACACTTAGCTTTTCAAGATGTCATCTCATGAAATTTTACAAGCTCAGTGAGAGCAGATGAGGTCAGTGCTTTAATGGGAGAGGAGCAAGACAACACTGGGAGCGGGTGTGCTGGCTCGGCAGGCGGTGCTCTTGCCTGTGCCCGCTGTGCCATGCCGTGCCGGGGGAGCCACGCTCCAGAGTGGGGCTCTGATCACTTCAGTAGTCACAGATCTTGTGATGTTGGTTTTCAGGAATGCTCAGGTGGCAGCCTCAGCAGCCAGGCCAAATGACTAGTGGGTTGGAGACAGAAGGCCACCAAACAGGTTTGAAGGGATGAGGAAACATTTAGGTCATTTTTATCCAGAGCTCGTCTGCTATCTCTAAATCTTGCCAAATGGGCACAACACCAGGAGCAGGAGGTGAAGTGCAAGAAAACACAATGCCAAGCTTTTCTTTCTCCTTTTTTTTTTTTTTCACCTCCTTCTTCTCTTCCATCAGTTTCAGTGAGATTACACCAAACACAACACATCCAAATGCACGTGGCACGATGGAAGCACAGGCGGTTTTAGGGGAAGGCAGCCAACTTGGTGACCTAACTAGTTTGGTGGAAACTAAACTCCACTGTTTGGAGATCAGTTTGTCTGTAGAGAGTAAGTGAGGCATCTCCACCAGTTCCCTACACGGGGTCTGCCCAGCTGCACTAGTAGGAAAGATCACAGGAATGTGAGAAAGGTCTGAGGTGGTCTTCACATGGTAAAGCAATGGCTGGGTACAGGATCTGAAGGGAAAGAGACCCAAATAAACCCCTAGAACACTGTGGGTTTGAGGACAGAGTGGGGATATTTACTTCTACCTCTTTTCCTTCTTTCTCCTGGCTCTGGTGCAATGTGGGCTGTACACAGAGTGTAGGATGTGAGCACATACTGTACATCTGAGGTGAGATGAAACACAAATATGCCTTTTCATAATAGCATTTACACCTGGAAGAGAGGACCGGTTTATTACCTTGGTAAACAAAAGTTAGAATTCAGGCAAAGTACAAACTTTGCCCCAGGCTCTTCTGACAGCGCACCTTGTGTTTGTGAAGTGAACTCGGCTGCTAATGTGCAACCGTGAAGCAACGGGGCCGTTTCCAACCCTCCCCCATCCCCTCATCCCAGGCCTGCAGTTTTAAAGCTCATTATTTTTATTTGGAGGGGGTGCTTTTAGGTGCTGGGATGTACCCTGGCCATGCCAACCCAGATGGCCACTGTTGGGGCAAAGGGCTGTGCGTGGTGTATCTCTGCTTTGCATCAGATTTTCTCTCTCTCCAAAGAAGGTGAGGATTACAAGGTGTGTAGATTTAGCAATAAGTACAGTACAGAGCTGAGACTTGTGCTGCAGGGATATGCTAATGGGGGAGCAAAACCTAGAGTGCTTCTCTGCACGAATATGGCAGCAAGGCCAAGTCCCAGCCTAGTACCCAGGAGGACCTGGACCGTGGACCTAGCTACACCCTGCAGGGTGGCTCTCAGACCTCTGACACTCCAGTGTTACAAAACCTGAGCAAGGCTTTGGACCACTTGGGAATTGTCTGCTTATGCAGGGGACACATGGGCCTAAATCCAAAAGTCTCCTGGGAACCAAATTTCACTCTGTAGCAAGGAGATTAGCTCCCCTATTGCACAAAAGAGCAAGCTCTGCCCTGTGCCCCAGCTTGCTTTGTTGTAATCCACACGATCTGCCAGCTGGGCAGGGAGAAAGGGTATCCAGATAGATCCGAGAGGAGCTAGAGCAGCAGGATGTGTCTGGCACCATGCTCCCAACCCATCAATCCTCAGCCATTTTTCCTCCATGCCAGAGATGGTTCCTGGATCAGGCATAAGGCTGGCTCTGGGCTGGATTGCTCTGTATCCTCATTAGTGCCATGTGCTAAGGGCAGAAAACTGCCAGCTTTGCCTGAAAAAAAAGAAAAAAGATGAGCTTGTTGGGGTGAAAGTTACAACCACCCCAAACTTTCTAGCTCAAATATTTGATTGAGCAAAATCTCAAACTTTTTTTTTTCAAGTTTGAGAAGTCCATATAATTTCACTCTGTTATCATCAATGTCTTTATTTTATTCTGGTAACAAAAAAAGTAAGCAACTGAAACCCAGCAGTGTCAGAAAGGGTTTTAGCTTCAGGATCTGCAGGTCATTGGAAGGAATGGATTTTAGGTGAGATTGTTCTCTTGAAAAGTTTCTGAAGAATCCTCACTCCCGGGTGTTATTTCCAAAAATTTAAATTGCCCTTGCTGGGCCTCCGTAGAACCAGTGTGCCCAGGGTCATAATGAAGGTGGAGGCATACTAAGACAGCAGAGCTCTGCCTGCTTCCTGGCAGATGATGGTGTCCCTCTGTGGTGGCATCTGCTGACCCAGCTCTGGAGGTCATTAGCAAGATACTGTCTATCTTACCGCACTGTATTTTACTGCAGGTCACTGCCTGCCTTTTTCTGATGACTTAAACACTTTCATCACTCTATACAGGAGCTGTACCACCAAGGAGAGCTGAGCCTTTGAAAAATCCTGCCCTTTCCTGGGCCACAGTGGTTTTGCTGATTGTTTTAATAAGTGCTGTTGACCCCAGAAACCTCCAGGGCTACTTTAAGGAAACAAAACAGGACTGTTGGCTAGGTGTAACTGAGCTGGGAGATACACTGGATATTTATTCTCAAAGCCCCATGTCTCCAGGAAGACCTTATTCCTCATGGTTTGTGCAAGCCCAGCTACCAGAGCATGGCATGCACATTGCAACTTATCTGTGCTGCAATCTCTTTGAGCTGCTGGGAGTGGACCTTCTTGTTTCATACTTTCAAGGGAAGAAAACCAGGCCCACAGATGGTAAAAACGTTACTTCTACAACCACATTTTTCTAAGTCATTTGCTGTTCTTTGTTTACATGAGGTGGAACACCAGCCTCTTGAAGGTAGTCACTGCCACAAAAGGGCAAAGCCATAAGCAGACCTTAGAAAATATCACTGAATAATTTATTAAATCCTACAAAGACTCTCAGTGGAGGCAAAGTATCCATGGGAATATGTTAGCAAGCCCTATCCCTGGGGCTATTTAGTCTGGAGAAGAGAAGACTGAGAAGGGATCTGATCAATGTCTATCAATATCTGAGGGGTGGGTGTCAAGTGGAGGGGGCCAGGCTCTTTTCAGTGGTTCACAGTGATAGGAAAAGGAACAATGGGTTCAAACTAGAACATAGAAGATTTCACCTCAACATGAGGAGAAACTTCTTTACAGTGAGGGTGACAGAGCACTGGAACAGGCTCCCCAGGGGGGTTGTGGAGTCTCCTTCTCTGGAGACTTTCAAAACCCACCTGGATGTGTTCCTTTGTGGACTACCTTAAGTGATCCTGCTCTGGCAGGGAGGTTGGACCTGATGATCTCTTGAGGTCCCTTCCAACCTCTGATATACTCTGGGACTGTGATGTGCCTGGGTGACGGTTCCCTGGATGAAGTGCCTTAGATCAAGAAAGTGGTGGAGAAGAGAATAAAAAATGTTCACTCAGCTCTCTGATCATAACTTCTGTTGACCTGCTGTCTTTGCTGGATTACACAATAAAATCACAAGGCTTAAATTTAATCTGAATATAGCAACCCCATTAATACAAGTGTGATTTCAATTTGTTGAATGATGGCCTTGGCTATGTTTATTGCAAGGTCTTAGAAATTCTTGGAAGACAAGTACTTACAGAAATTAAATGCATTTCTGCATTGGATTTGTTTAACCACATCAAACATGCCTACGTATACATTGTACAACTGTGGGACTAAATTCTGATCAGATATAGAAGATTCCCTGGTGCTGCTGCTGCAGCAGTATGACATAACTTTGCTTGGCTGTTCCAGTCCCTTTGCTTGAGTGATTAAAAACAAGACGAGGCAAAGCAATGAACATAGCCCAAGGAAAAAAAAATCTGCCTGGCTCGTGAGAGATTGCAAATGGACCTAATAGATCACTTCCATCTCTAAGTTCTTTAATTTCTGTCACGACTCTCTCAGGCATTTTGCAAAATGTGCATGACTGTACACATGGATTTGCAATGGGTCCAGAGAAGAACAGAGCTGTATCAAACCCTGCTTGAGAACAGCTGTGTGAGCTGGGGCTTCTGCTCAGTGTCATATGAAGAGGCCTTGCTACATCTCCATCTTCTAGGCAGGATGGAGTGTGTATACTGGTTGTATTGGCATTTCCAGCACTTGCACTGGCATTTGTTTTTGGCTCCAGCTACCTGCATACAGCAAAGAGACCAGCTCATTCACTTGAATAAACACACCACACCTGTGTAATATTACTAAACAGCTGCCTTGGGCATGGGGAAAGTGTGACATGGATCATGGGGCAAAGCAGCTTTGTCCAGCATTCCCTACGGTGGTTCTCTTTGGATATTGCTCCTCCCTGATACCAGTCAAAAAAAGAAAAAGAGCTATCCTAGTGAGCCCCATGGGGGGGATGTATCCTTGTTATGAGCAAAGATGTGCCTAGGAACACGTGTCTGTGCATCAGGCTTCCTCTCCTTTGGCTGCAGCTCAAAATTAGAGCTGAGCTACACGAGAGGTTTAGGAAGGGTTGTCCACCCATGGAAACAGTTGTAAGCATGCTCCAGTACACTTGTCCCTTCACAAACAAGAGCTTGGCTAACATTAAAGCCCCAGATAGACTCAAGGTCTGAAAGAACTGCAGAGAACTCCCAGACTTGAGTGGAGCCAGCCCCTTGCTTGGGTGTGAGGATTTATGATGCCAGCAGTCCAGGGCGTAGGGTCTGAGGTTGCTCAACGGACAAGGCAGGCATATCTTGGGAGGTCTTCTGGCTCAGTGCTCAGCAAGGGACAGCAATCTTGAGTTTGTACCTGCAATTGCCCTTCCAGTATAGAAGTGTGAGCTTGCAGAGCTGGACTATGGAGATGTTTTTTTTTTTTACCTCATACACAGATGTCACTTTCAGATGTGCCTCCTGCAAGTGATGGAGACTCCCTGGTCATCCTCTTACGTACACATCCCCTCTGTGTACTGGAGAAGGCAGCAGCTCTAGGCAGTGAGGAAAAAACTCAGTTCAAAGGCTTGAAATGCTCGGTTCAAAGACATTTTAGTTACTTTCTCCACACTGTACTGCCTGCTCCTTAGCTTTAATATAATTGTCACCTAAATATCCATAGTAAACCTATTGTATGGAATATAGCTTTTTATTTGTTGCTTACTAAATGTAACACTAACCAGCTTTTCCCTGAAGCATAAGACATTCCCAGTGAATGATTTCTTGCTTAGACTAATGTAAAATGTCGAATAACTGTTCACTTTGAAATGCACTGTCTCTTATATTCTGAGACAACAATAATAATAAACTTTGTGTGTTCACTTCTTTTATTGAAGATCTCAAAGTGTGTTACAGAGAGTAATTGACCAGGTTTCACAACAAGAGGGAGTTGGACACTGCTTTGGTAAAAGCATTTTTGTTAGGGAAACACTGAAAAGTCTGAGATCTGGAAAAGCTTTGAAAACTTCCCCAGATTTGTTTGCAGGATCTGCTTCTTTACAGAGGCTGTATCTCCCCAAAAGACTACTGTCTTGTTCCCACAGAGCCCCATCAGGATTTTGAAGGATGTCCAGGGCCTTGGATGCCACAGTGCTAACTCAGCAAGACTGACTTAACTGTTCCTGTGGGACACAGAGCAGCTCTGTCCCACTCCACACTGGGGTTTGGTCAGACTCATCAGCCCGGCAGAATGTCCTCATTTTCTTTCACTCAGCATTGAGATCCATACCAAGAGCAAGAGCAGATGGTCTTCAGACAGAAGGATGTTGCAAGGGCAAACAGGGGAGACTTGTTCTCCATGTTTGCTAAGACCCAGCTGCAAGCTCATGGGCTTGCACAATAGCAAGGAGGGAGCTAATTCAGAGATGAGGGAGCAGCCAGGCAAGAGGTGCCTGGCAAGTGGTTGCCTGAGAGTGGTAACAAACCTGTGCCAGGAGATGGGCAAGGAAGAGTTAGCACCTTCTCCATAGGACTCAGGTAAGGTGTTTCCCAAGCCAGCCATGGGATGCTCTGATTTGGTGGCTCTGCTTTGCATGCAGGAGCACCACACATCCAGCATTATTTACAGCAGAGGGCTGAGCGCCCAACCGTCTGGAGCCCAGCCCCACTAATCACCTCCTCTGCCAAAATAAATGGAATCTAATTGGTTGGAAAAGGAGAAGGGGGAGAAGCAACAACAGTAAAATCAACAACAACAACAACAAATATCCCAACTCACCCCAACCCAATACTCAAAACAAATCATTAAGTATCATTTGAAGTCAATCTACACCAACTGTCTGACTAAGGCTTGTCCAAGTTTGGCTTTATCAGCATTCAGCACCACTACCCTGGGATGGATAAGGAAACACAAAGCACTACTAAAGGGTAAACTGGGGAAAGAGGGTCCGTGTTCTTGCTCATTCCAAGGTCTCTTCTGCTCTTCTTGAAGATGGGAAAAGATATAGCTAACTGAGAAGCAGCTGCATTGATTATCTTTGTTTAATCCAAATAGAAGATATCTCTCTCTGTCTCATTTCTACTCTTTGCAGGCAGTGCAGGACCTTGCAGCTCATGGCACTGGGACTGGCATGGTGCTGGAAGCTTCAAGGCTACAGATTGGATCTGGGCTTTACTGCAGCTCTCTGTGAAAAAGCCACCCTTTGCAGCCGTCATTCTGGCCCATTCCTTCTTCCATGTACCAGCTCAGGGCTGTCCCTTAGATTTCACCTTAGTGCTAGAACATCCACAGGCACCTCCCCACATCAGGGTGGTACCAAAGGAGGAGAGCAGTCCATGTGGCTGCACTTCAGAGATCCATCTCAGTGATCGTCCTCTGCCTCAGGAGTCTTCTGCTGCCTCCTGCACAGGGGGGTTCTCACACCACCTTGTCGCCATGGGGTCTGATCTTTCTCCAGCATTAGGCATGGGGACATGGTTCACATCTGCTGCTTGTTTGTTCTCTCTCCCCTCTCCCTGGGGAAGTACTGTGTGCAGTGGACTGTTCTGGTTTGTTTTCTCCCTCTGTGTCTGTATACATGTTTTTACATATCTGTGTGTGGAAACACAGGCACAGATACAGGCATGGCTTTCCCAGCTTTCGCCTTCCCTCCCACTCACAGATTAATACCTCTAGGCATGCTGCTTTCTCCCCAGAAATAAAAGTGAGGCTGTTTGGATCCACTGCCTCCCAGTCCAGCATGTCCTAGTCCCAGATTTATGTTTTAATGAACGTAAGCATGGAAAAATATGTCAATGTGTCCTACATCTACCAGATGGGGACTTGGTCTAGGATAGCACACTAGAACTGCTTTCCTTCCTAGGCAGGCTGTGGTTTCCAAAATACTGTGGTTTCCCCTCAAAAATCTTTCCACCAGAGGACTTCCTCTTAGCCATAAAGGGGATGGTGCTGTTGGACCAAAGCAGATATCTTGCCATCTGGGACCCATCTCCTGGACGTGGTGTGTTTTCTGAAGCAGAAGTTTTCATTTTCCCATTTCAAGGCTGTGGCTCAGATGTGATGATAAGGTTGGGTACAGAGGGGTGCATGCCCACGTCTGTCTGTCACCTACTGGAAAGGCTCCCTGCTCCCACATGCACAGGGCTCTCCCTGATCTATGGGTTTCTTCTTTGCAGAAGTTTTTGTTCTTGTAACTAGATGGGTACAGAGAGGGAAATCCCAGCTTTCAGAAATTATTTTGCAGATTATGGTTTCCCCCAATCTTCCTGCTGTGTCTCAGAGGTGGTAAGAAATCACCTGGACTCATCTGTGAGGAATATCTCTTGGGACATCTCCTAGATGTTTCAAACAGCAGTTATGGGAAGACAGAAATGCTTTGGATGCTGTGGTTTTGGATGCTTGACCTGCTCAGCCGATGGCTGCCTTCCAGGCAGGTGGAGTATGGATAAAGAGAGGCCATGTCACCAGAGGGACAATTCCCCAGACATTGTTGACAAGGTGAGAGACATTTCAACCATGCTTCCAAAAGCTCTTGGCCTCTTTTTCCTTTTTTCAGTGGGGCTTACCCATTACCCATCTTGAAATGCTTTCTCCTCTGCTTTCTGTGAACCTCCTCTTCAGAGCTCTGTTCTAGTTCTTGCTTTTCAGTATTCTCTGCCATTTCTTTTGCCCTTATTATTGCTATGAAGGACTTCCCAGTCCCCTGCTCATCCAACATTTTATAATCTCCTCCAAAAATGACTCAAACTTTATCCTCAAACTAGTTTTATCCCTTGGAGCCCCTTGCAAGCAGCTCTTGCCAAACTCCATACTAGTTAGAAGCCTCCTCCTAATTTTCATCCCTAATGTTTTCATAGAGCAACTGATTCCCTATTTGTTCTCATGCCAACAGGATCTTTTAGCTTGGATTGCTCTTCTCCCACCCTGTTCATGCCTCTGGTGTATTTACAGACAACAAAGCTATGCTCTCTCCTCCTTAGTTTTGCTAGACAAAACAAGTCAAACTCTCCTGAGTGTGGGTGAGAAACACATTCCAGAGACCTGCCAAACCTGGGACACCAATGGAAATGCAATGCTTTTACTTTAAGATAATGGAATTAGGGTCCCTGTCTGACCACCCAAACAGTTCTCTCCCTCCATTCCCGTCCTTGGACAATTTCTCTCCCATCACCTGCACACTCATCCTTCTCCAGGCCAGATGCACTGATGGAGAAGTGCTGCACCTGCCCATTTACTTAACCTCACACACTGGATTTTTGTAAGGCAAAGCTGTTCATGGGGATAAAAGCCATATTTGCTGTCCAGTTCAGTACCATGTGGGAAAGCAGGCTACAGAGCCACCTCTCTTCCTTCCTCTTTGCTCCTTCCAGTTGCTGTGGCCACGACAAAGCCTTGTGTGGTCCTTACTTTTTGTCCTTTCTGCTCACTGAAGAAAAGCAGCTCTGTAACCAGTGAGGCTGGTCATTCCCTTGCAATTAGGAATTTCTTCAGCCAGCACCCAGCTAATGCCTCTTTTCTGGGGGATGTTTGTGCTGCTTGTATTTGATAAGGGCATAAGCAAGTAAGCTTCTGTCTAGCTACCCCATGTCCTGTGCCTAAGCTTACCTCTATGCCACCCCTTCCGGAGTGTAGAAGGTGGGGTTTTTTAAAGCATTTTGAAACAATAAACTTAAGGTATGGGGAAGAAAACAGACATACACTGTGGGTGCCTTTCCCTGGGCTTAGAATAGCAGTGCAGATGAAAGGTCATGTTTTCCTTTTGCTCAGCTTGGTCAAGGCACTTGGCCCAGTGGGTTTCATTTTTCAAAAGGCACTTATCCAGCTCTCACGAAGGAGAGCAGCTCTGACTGTATGGGTTTGCAGCAGGGCAGGTGTGTGGTGGGAAAGGGCCTTGTTTCAGTGCATTGAGGTCTCTAACCAGTGAAAGGATTGCCCTCAGATTTTGAGCTGAACCACACCTCACTTGGGGCACCACTGGCCTGCCTGTATAGACAAGGTTTGGGTCAGTGGCAGCTGCAGTGCTGCAGGCTGGGGTGCAGACACCTGCCCAGCTGATGGCTGTCAGAAGTAGAGGAGCAGCTGTGGTCAGCTTTCTCTTTTTGCAGTTTCCCTTTTTTCGTTATGACTTCTTGGCCAGGCTGCATCTCAGACCTGCAAAGCTCCTGCAGCAGCCTGTGGGCAGCAGCATGTAGAGCAACACATTCATACCATGAAACCAGACAGAGAGCTGCAATGTAACAGCCTTCCTGAGGGCTCTGCCTGTGTGTGTCTCTGTGCATAGACATATGCTGGTGTTTCAAAATGTGATTTAAGAGTAGAATGAGTGAAGCGAGTTCAGTGGGGAATAAAGAAAGGGAAAGTAACAGTATAAACATAATGAGTTTCAAATCTAGGACCACCTTACTTCATTTTATGGAGGCCTTGGGAACAGAGCATTTCAGCTGCAGCTTAATATATATTTGCCAAAGAGTTGTACTTAATATCATGCATCACATTGTTCCTGCAGAACACCAAAGGCACTTTACAGAAAGACAGCAAGCTATTGAATCAGGTTGGAAGCCTGGAGCTGTATCCTTGAGACACTCTTTTTTCTTTTTTTTGAGACAACCTTGGCCTAGACTATTTTAAAGCAGCATGAAACTCAGGTTGGCAATTTCTCTTCCCCAGCACAAAAGAGCTCTCTACAATAAATGTTCAAGCTGTACCTGAGACAGACAGTGCTCCTCCAGTTAGCTGATCCACAGCTGTGGGGTACCTCAACCCATTTCCTTACCCTGAAATCAAGAACTAGGCACTGAGCCTAAGACTGTTCAAAGCAAATCCCTGCTCCTTCTTGCCTACAGTCCAGAAGATAAAGCCACATATGACATATTTGTTGCCCAAGTGAAGAGCAGAGCAATAACATGATGAGCAGGCTGGGGTGAGAGCCCAGGAGTAAGACACCTCACACAGGGCACAGACATCCCTGGAGGTCATCTGCAGCTGGGGTCCAGGGTTCCTGATCATCATTGGTGGTGCACGAGCAGCTTCCAGCAGTTTATGGAGAAGCCTGTTCTGCTCACAAGGGCTTCAGAGATGGAAGTCAGAGTCCTTTGCTGCTTCAGGATGCCGCAATGTAAACTCAATGGGTTTTGCACCTGCACCGTGCAAAACATGACAGTTTCAGTTTACAATGGCTTGGGCAATCACTTTCCATTGCCTTACCTTTATGCCCACTTGAGTTTTGCTTTCAGTTTAGGATTCAGAGTCACCCAAATCTTTGAGGTGAAATGAGCTCAATAGAAAGTAGCATGAAAGAAGACACTACCCGGATTTCCTCTAGCCTGGGCCTGTGTTCTCTAGAAGTTGTGTGAAAGTTTGAAATTGGAGACTGGTTCACATTTTTAATAGTATTGCAAACAAAAATACCAATTAAAACATATTCTACCTTCCAACCCATGATACAGGAATGAGTTTGAATGCATCCCTGCAGCTCTATAAACGCCTTGGCTCTTCATTCCAAAGCTCCAACTGAATCCTCTGCATGGGCAGTGTGACTACTGTGACTTTTCCTCCTGAGCTGGAACTGTTTCCAACACTTCTTTTAGTTTTCAGTATACCAGAAAATTATCTCTTCCTCTTGGAAGAGGTATAACCCTAATATCCTGAGGGGTGAAGTCTGAATTGAAGTAAGTTAGCTGCTGTGTGATTCCTTCAGTATTTGCTTTGAGCGGTCAGATTTTCTTTCAGGTTTTCTAACTCAGATCTGCTGCAGAAAACCTTGGAAATTTATTTTAATAACTTCCTTGCCCTTCTTCCCTTCTTCTCAGCCTCTCCAGCTGCCTGTGATCTTCTCTCTCCTACAAGCTTGTTCATGGAAAAGGCTGGCATTCCAGAGAGGAACTCATGTGATCCAGTAACATGGTGTACCTGACCTTCAGCAATATTGCTTCTTGAGGCAGTCTGCTTTCTAGAAGCAGGTTCATGGCCTGTGGTTGTTACATATATCCCTGCATCCCAACAATGGGCCCACAGAGTGATACAGTGGATATGTGACCTTCTGTGCTGACTCTGCAATTTTAATTGGACTTCGGTAACTTTCAAAGTAATTAAAATCTGTTCTGTGCAATCTTCCTGTGTTCTGGGTCAGAGAGATTAAAACACAAGCCCACACACGCACCCAGGGCAGACTTCTCATTCTAATACCTTCCGAGACCAGAGAGATGGTTCTTCTGTACTGACTCAGAAGGAAAAGGAGACTCTATTGAATCAGCAACACCACTTCCTTTCTTTGCAGTCCTACCATTCACACACTTACCCTGCTCTTCTTGAGAGAGCCATCGAGAGCAGCCCTCAGGAAGAAGGGCTGGAGGTGCAGAGAAAATGTGACAAAAGCGATATAGGGTAACGTACACTGGAGGGGAAAGGCAACCTTAATCCTTTGCAGCTGATATCTGTGATTGTCGTGCTCTTTATTAAACAATGTAGCTTGTCTGGAATGGGTGTCACTGAGCTTAGCATGCTCCCAATAGCTGATGAAATGCATCATGTCACACTGCCAGGGCACGAACAGTGGCTGTGGGGGCTGCTGTCGAAAAAGGGTCTTTGACCCACATGAAAGGGAGCAGCTGCTCTTGCTAGGCTCTGCCATCTGACGACTCTTGCACTAGACCCAGCTGCCTCAGGATGTTTGTCATGGCCAGTCACAACACCACTGTGGTGAATAACTGTTTTTCCTTCCCTGCTGTAAAAACCTTGGGCAAGATCCATCCATCAGCTTACCTCTGCTGGCAGGATAATTAAAAGGTTTCCTTTTTTCCAAGACCCACCATATTGTCGTGTTTGGCTCTGCTGGCTGAGGGAGACCTGGAGTGGTACAGTCCCACCTGTCAAGGCAGGGGTAGCAGCAGGGCTGAAGTCCCCACAGAATGGTGCATCTTGGTGCCATGGGTCTAACTGTGGCCTTCCACTGCTTGCAGCTGGAAACTGCACATAGCTTCAGTTGTGATGGGAAATGGGGACCTATAGCTCCATATGTGCTTAGCCATGGTTGGTACAGTCATGCATCCACATTTCTGGTGCAGTCATTCAACACTGGATTTCATGCTACCCAGTGGAGAATGGAACAAGGGAACACCAGAAACAAGTACAAAGCTTCACAAGCCCTTGTCAGGTTGTTGCACCTTTCCAGGGACTGTTATGGCAGAGGATAAGGCTCACACTGACACATAAAGCTTCAGGAATGGTCTGGTCAAATGTCATTTGACTGTCTTCACTCAGCCTCAAACTGAAGGCACAGGCATGTGTGTGGAGTCCATTATCAACATCATTGTCTAGTAACCATGGAAAAGGAGCTGTCTATGAAGACAGGGAAAGAAACCATCTCCCCATTTCCCAGGCAAACAGCAGGTTTATGAGGCATAGCTGGGATTTGAAGCAGTCAGCTTTGGGCCAGTCCTTGAGCAAGGCAGTTCTCTGCTCCTTGAACAGAGTTGTGGTGGTTTGAGACCACATGGGGCAAGAATCCAAGAGCAGACATGAGGAGGAAGAGGCTAGAGACATGGTAAACAGGATTTGACTTTAACTTTTGCTTATTCTCTACTCTTTTGGCCTCATTCTGATTTTTTTTTCCCCCTTTTTCACTAACCCTCACAGAATCATGTGAACCAGGGAGCTCAAAAGCTGGGTGAAATTTTTGCCCCAGGCTCTCAAGATGTAAGATGTGTTAGCGTGTGTGAGTATGCCTGTCTTTGTACGCACAGATGAGTCATTCTTACTCTTTCTGGTGTTATTTCCGGGGAGGGGAGGTGAGGTAGTTTAACCCAGGGTAGGGGAATGCAACACACAGACCTCCTGCCATGGGGGGCTGACACGCGTGAAGGGTTTTTCTGCCTCAGCAGAGGTGGTTGGAAGAGGAACCTGCTGCAGTTTTCCTAGTGAAAGAGTGGCCAAATCAAGCCTGTGATCTTGGTCAGAAAGTGGCAAACATATCTCGTCTCCATTCCCTCACTTTCTGTATGTCACTGTGGGCAAAGACAAGAGTCACAGAGGAAACCACAAGTGGTCCGGGCTGCCGAGGCTCAGCATGCTGCGGAATGGGCTCCAGGTGCAGCCTGTTTGTTTTCCAAAGGACCTGGTGCATTGCTGTTTGTTCCTCTCCTGGAGAAGCATTGCATTCTGCATGTTTGCTGGGACATGCTCCCTTCCTCTGCCCATCTCTCCTTCTCCTTCCACCACCTTCTCAATAGACTGACCTTTTTTTGTCTCCTTGTTGTCCCTACTTATTAAACCTATCTAATGGCTGGCAGATTCAGGGCTGGCAAAAAGGTACATGCCCAATAAAAACTGACCCAGATTGTCACCCATGATTTGTGCTGAACTCAAGTGGGACCATTCCTGAGGCTCTCAGTTGTTTAATTCAGTGTAAGATGAATTATTTTTAATCATCTCACTCCTTCTGGATCCTGGCTGGGGACAGTACCGTCTATATTATCATATATTAAAATGGAAGTGAGGTTGAAAATACACATCAGCAAAGCAAGCTGTTCCCAGGGTAATTTATGGCACATCCCATAGCACAAAACAGTGAAAATCCTCCAAGAAGGCGTATTCTGCAGAGAAGATGACCCTGAGTCTGGAGGATCAAAGAGTGCAGATAGGATTTGGATAAACTTTTTAGGATGAGATCCATTGGTGCAAGCACCATGGGAAATTAGGCCAGCGTCTGGCACAGACCTTTGGTCATCACCCATCTTTCATAGCTGGGGGAAGAGTGGTGCTGCTGGCAGAGCTGGAGGTAACATGCCCCACTTCCAGACACCCACATCACATTCCTGATTTTATCACATGACCCCTCCACACGCAGTAGGTGCCTCTGTGCTTTCTGCTTGTCTGCAAGTTTTGTGTCCCCATGTTGCATGCTACTGGTGGAGGCTGTCCTGGCTCCCTGGCTGTGCTCTGCTTGCCCCAGAACATCAGCACCTTTATGACACAAGTAGTGATTGGAAATGCTTGCTCAGCTTGCAGGGTGAAAAGTGGTGCCTTTTAGAACTTTTGCTTTCTGTGACACCTTCTGCAAAAAGATGACACAAGCTCATCTTGTCCCTTCACACCATCCTCCTTGCTCTTGTGGTTAGGACTTTTCAAGAGCCACTGGCAACTTGCTTTTCCTTCATGTTGCTGGACATCTATTCAGAAGTACCACAAGCAGAGGCATTTCCAAAGGCATCTCAGTATACAGCTCCACTGGAGTCTGAATGATATTTAATGCAACCCTCCCTCACGCCTCTCCAGGAAGATGAGATTTTTTGTGGAGGCAGCTAGTTGTTGTTTCTGCCTGCTGGGAAGAGGGAGCCAGTTGCAGCTTCCCCTGGACATCAGTATAGGAGCTGTTAATAAGAAGAGTAATACAGAACTAATTTGTTGAGGTTACAATAGGCACCTCAGTCTGGGGACAAATGCCCCAACTTCTTCCCTCACTACACTACTACTGGGAAGCACTGGGATACTCATAGTGATGCCTAGAACTGCCCAGGGCCACTCCAGAGTCAGACAAGGACTCTGTAGCTGGGATACCTACCTATAGGCCTATGACCAAGAGACCAAAGTCAGCTGGGGACATCCCTTCTACAACCTTTCCCAGAGCATGTCTGTCTTTGGAACACCATCTGGATGTCTTACCAGCAGCCCTGGGAGCTACTGTCTGGGGGGACTGTCCAACCCCAAACGTAGGAAAGCCAGTGGTGTGCCTGCTCTAGGGACTTGCTGGAGAAGGTGGTGTTTCACCTGAGTTGTAGAAGCTTGGCAGATCATAGTAGAAGGCACAGAAGCTTTGGTGCAAGCTGACCAGGGAAGGCACATAAGGTCAGAACTTTTAAGAAGTCCTGAATATTTTTTTCCAGTGACATACAGAAGATTTTCTTTAGTATGTAGATGGACATTAACGGCTTTGCAGTTCTTCATGTCATTCTGGAAAGTCCAGTTTGCTTTCCCTTAACTAGTGGAGCCTTTTCCAGGCACAGAGATAGGACAAAGGAATTATTTTCACTGAGTTATTTCTAAACAGCATTGGAATGTGCCTTCAGAGGATTGATAGAGGAGATGGAAGACCTTGACATGGTGGCCTGATGGGGATTAGAGATGTTCTGGTAATGTGGCAAGCCACAGTTGTGATATTTCTAGTCTTTCTGAGGGTTAAGGGGAGGTCAATACACATGATAAGGACACTTGTGGTGGATGTTCTGAAAAGCCAGAAAGCCTGGGCTGATGCAACCACGCAAGAACAGGTAGTTGTGGATGCACAGTGTTCCTTCTGTGAGCCTAGGGCCGTGGTAAGAAATGCATATGTCTGTGCATAAGGCCTTTATTAATATGACCTCACCCATATGTATGCATTTTAATCAGGTCAGAGAATGCCTGCTGTGTTTACTTTTAATACAGCTCTTGTTTTGATGTTACAGTTGTGATGATGTGGATCTAATGGTGGTGACTCTTCATCTTAGACCTCAAATCCAGAGCTGAAAGTGAAAAGACAATTTGAATTACTTTAAAATACAAAAGAGAATGTCCCTGGGCAAATTAGTCCTTCATTTCCATTCCAGACTGCAGCCAGCTGTCTGCTGCCTAGAGTCCACAGTGCACAAGTCGCTCTGGAGGTCACCTGAGGTCCCTTCTCCTGCCATCTCTCATAGCCAACTGATAGGTGACAGAAAGGCAAACAGACCTTTGGGGGAAGGTTCACTTGCATCCTGAACTTCAGTATCACCTCGAGGGTAGAACACAGCCTTTACCAGCCCTGAAGTTTATTTGAGGTGCTATTAATTTCTTGCCCTAAATAGCTCCAAAAAAATCCCCAAGACAAAGGCATGTGCCTTAATAGCCAGATCTAGCAGGGCTTTCCATCAGGCAGTGTGGTGCTGGTGTTATCTGTAACAGTGACAGTTCCCACCAGCTTTTCATACAGGAGAAGTGTAAAGAAAAAAAAGTGTAAACTGAAAAAAGATCACCAGAGGTGTCGGCAGCCAGTCCATGTGATGGAGCCTCAGGAAGACCAGGGGTTTCTGACTTCAGCCCTGTGCTCTCTCCTTAAGTTGTAGCATTGTCTCTGGGTATGAAGAGATCTGGCAGTTTTGCAATGCATGACGTATGCTGGTGATGGACAGGCAGGACAGCGAGCTGAAGGCAAGCTGCCAGCCTTCTCCTCACTTTGAATGCCCTTGGCTGTCCTGAGACTCACTCCAAAGCATTAAAATTGCTTAAGTGTGCAGCGATGTGTTTTAATTAATGCAGTAGAAGGGGGCAGTAAAATACAGGTCCTTTCAGAACTGATTTAGCCTCGTGGTTGAGGCATAGGTGCTAAAAAGCCAGGACCGCCTGGACCTGCTTCTGCCTTATTGCAGCACAAGCAGTGCTACAGTTTCCCCAGCCTCAGTGGGGCCAGTGGTGCTGAGCTACCTCAGCCAGGTGCCTGGGACACAGGGTACTGTGGGAAAGGTGAGTATAGCACACAGGTATTCATGACATCGTCTTGGTGCTCTGTCTAGGAAACAAGCTCTGCAAAATAAACAGCGAGTTTATTATTAAACAGCAGGACCTGGAGACTGAAGCCTTCCTGTGACACACTTTGTGCAAGGCTTTAGCAAGCATCTGAGTTTTCTCTCAAATCCCCTCTCCAATGTGGGGCAAGCAATAGCATCGTACAAAGAGGTTGCTGCTCCCACTGCAGGTGGGAACACAACTGTCACACAGCTGAATGACTTGGCCAGGAAATGTGACATTGAATTTGGGCTTTGCTGACACTGTCCTGGATGCTCACACTTATGATATGCCCCAAGACCATCCTACATCCAAAAAATTCCCCCAAACACCCTATGCATAGTTGTGGAGGAGGGATATTTCTGGGTCCATTGTTGTCTCCATGAGCACAATGAGGAAAAGCAAAGTGAAAAACTTTCTGGGTCATAATTAATATAAAAGGGATCAGATGATTTTTGAATTTTCAGTGCCACTTGGATCATTAGGGATTGCATGTGGTCTTGTTGAAGTGGACCAGCTTCATCATCTACATCCTACCCATGATACTTCTAACAGAAGGGGCATATCTTGACTTGACCATGTGAATGTGCTGTCCACTGCAATACCAGTGACACTTCCTTCTGGCAGACACTGATATTTTAAACAATGGCTCAACCTGTGAACTGGTCAGAAAATCTGGTATTAGCTGACCTGGCCAGCCAATGACCCTACTGTGTCTGGAAATAAAAGGTCAAATTCTTGGCCAGGATGCAATGAACTAGGAGATTTTTGTGAGTGATTTCCCTTTAGAAAGCCACCCTAACTGGATTTGCTAAGCTCCTCAGATACCCAGAATTTGAGTGGCAGCTAGGAACAGCTTTGATTTTGAAGAAGTTTTATTGGGGAAATTTAACCAGCACCTGCAATTAGTCAGCATGACTCCTACCAGAATGGTCAGTTTCTTAATTTAATGAGCATTACAACAGTGATTCATTTCAAAGTGGAACTTCATTATATTGCTCCAGAAAGAAGAAATGACGGAGAGGAACCAAGAGAATGAGGAAATAGTTGTTTTAGGCTGAAAGGAGAGCAACATGTTCCTGGAAGTACACTTTGAGCCCCCACAAAAGAAGGAATCCCTCCACACAGCTGGTTTGTCTTTTCTTAATAAGGTTGGTCTGCCTTCATCTCTTTGGGCCAGATCTCTGCAAGGCTGCAGGTACTGCCTAACACCACATGCCAGGTTACTCTGCACTCTAGAGCCATGCAAGGAGCATTTTCTTTGCATTTCCTTGTCCCCTGAAAGCACCAACAGGTTAAATGCTTGCACAGAAATGTAGTAATAATGATTAATGCATTCCCGCCCAGGCTCTGGATGTTCTTCCAACACAATCAATTCCCCTTCAAGGCTATAGATCCCTTGCTTATGCTGATGGGTGTTTGGTCATGTGATCTGACTGAAGCCAGCAGGAGATGAAAGTGTTGCACCTCTTGCAAGATGTAATCCACTCGTTTCTGACCAAGTATATGCTTTCCAGAGTAATAAAAGCAATGTAGCAACTAAGCCTGTAAACAGGAGATCAAGCAGAGAAATGAGAAAGCATTCATTGCCTGGGAAAAAGGCCTGGCAAATCTTGCAGTGGTGAAACCAAATGGAAAGGTTTCAAACTTTCACCTAGAATAAACAATCCAAATCAGCTGGAAGCTCTTTCCATTGCACTGGTTCCCAGGAACAGTGTTGCATCATTTTCTTGACACAAGGCTGCCAAAATCAGTAGTGGCTTACTAGAATCCTGCTGATTAGCCAAGCCCTTGGCACAATTTTATGGCCAGAGATTTTTATTTGTTATTATTTTTCTGGTAGGAATTGCTGGTAGATTAAAAATAGGAGGCAGACAACACAAAATGCATATTTATTTGGGTGGAGGAGACTTTAGCTTTAGGGTAGAATAATGCATTGTGTTATGTGGCAGCTTTCTGTCAGAGGACCTCAGACACGAAATACCATTATTAATGTCCCAGCTTCATCTGTGGCAGGTGAGACATTCTCCATTTCTCTGATGGTCAAAAGCTGGCCAGAGATGTTAGGCACCCAATGCTCTCAGATTCCCTTGAGTCAAGCCTGACTTGTTTCTCCATGGTTCTGAGGACCCTACTCCATGTTTTTATGTTAGCCTTTGAAAGCTGCCTGCAGCACGTGCAGTTAGACACTCTGGTCAAGGAGTTAGTGGCACACTAGAATCAGAACTCAGGAGCTCTGGCTTTCTTGCTTTGTTAATTGTTGCATTATGTTTGGAAGCAGGGATACTTGCCTTGGTTCTCACCATCACTGTGAAAAAAATCAGTTTTTTTCTTTTCATCACCAATGTTGTCTTCCATTTCACATCTGTTCTTCAAGTACTGCCTAATGCATCTCTTTTGATGGCTGTCTAGCCCTCTCTGCTTGCTGTTCTTGCTTACACACAAACCAGGCACTGGACAACCTCCTTCTCTTACCTCATCTTTGCCAATTCTCCCACAGTACCTACTTCTTCTTTTTGCCCTTCACTGCCTGAGCCATTATCCTCCTGTTGTTCAAGGCAGCCTTTGTACACACTTCCTTTTTCTCTGAAACTCTAGCAAGGCAAGAAGTACAAGCTCAGAAAAAAATAAATAGCATTGGTGATGTTTCCCTCCCTTTCAGCTCTTTCTTCAGTGTGGCTTCCTGTGGGAATCCCATTCATAACTTCTTGCCATTTGCAGCAGGATCCCAGGAACAGAGCTGCAATGTGCTGCATCTGGGGCTAAGTCTGAACGGGAAGCCAGATGCAGACAGGCATACTGGAACGGAAGGGATGGAAACAGGGAAAGTTCAGATGGACATGAACCAGTCAGGCCAGCGAGGCCTTGCAAAGCCAACTGGCAGTCCCATCCTTCGGGCAGCTGTCAGAAAGCAGAAATTTGTCTGAATCAGAAACTTCCATCCAAACACACATGAACTTTGAGAAGGGTCAGGTCCAGATCAGTTCCAGCTGGACTCCAGACCCCGATAAGAGCGTTCCTCCTCTGGGCCTCAAGAGCATCTGACTCCTTGGGCAGCCTCTGGACTGACATCTCCTTTGCAGGGTCTCCAGTGTTTTTTACCCAGTTACTAGGTCATGGGCTCACAGTAGACCAGCCCACTTCCAGATCGTTTCTTTCACTGTCCGGGGACAGTTTTCTTTCTTCAGGGAGCTCTGCAGAACAGTGCATCAGGAAGGCAGGAGATTCAGCGTGACTGAATGGCATTTAAGAAACAGAGGAGACAAATGAGAAGATCCTAGAGGTACTTCCTTTCTAAATAGTTCAGAGATTAGTAACACTTTACCATGCCTGTAAATCGTTCACGCACAGACATGAATGCCAAGAAGCATTCTGGAAAGTTACACCTCAGTACCCCTTTTTTCAAAGTGTGTTTGTGATTTTTTAGCAACCACCTACTGAAGCCAAGAGAAAATAAAAAGATCCCTGACCTTTCACTGCTCCGATTTCCTAATAATTTGGACACCTTTAATCCTTGCCTCAATCCGCAGGGCATGGTTGTGTAACACAGCCACAGTTCAGGAAGGGCCTGGCACAAGAGAAGTGCTGGACCTGAAACATCCTTGGTGTGCAAAAAAAAAAAGCAGGAAGAGTGCAAAGGAGAATGTCTGGGGGTTCACAACAGCATCAGCTGTATTTGTGTGGTGGCTGGGGATCGGTCAGCGCGTGGAAGGTTTTTGCTTGTCACCAAAAGGGCCATGCAGAGTGGTCAGACAAGTCGGGCAGTGAACACATGCACATTAATATTTGCTGTCACTGAGGTTGCAAAACAAAATCAGACAAATCATTCAGGACTTGGCCTCCTTATCTCCACCTACGACAGCCTTTAAAGTTGCACAAGAAAACAAGGATGAATTTTCAGGTGGAAACCTGAAGCAGCGACAATGAATGGCAAAGTTCTCCCAGAATGAGATTTTATGGTAATGGCAAAGTATTTCTGATCTTTACTCAAACCCTGAATTCAGGTCCTACCTAACTTAAGCCAAAAGAAGTTAAAATTAAGGAGGTGCCTCTTGTGGTTTGTCATATACTCTGTGATTATGGACACTCAAAAAGCTCATTTTACTGAAAGACTCAATGATGTGCATCCCACTGGAAAACTTCCTTGTTTAATGCATATAATTCCAATATGCAAAAACTTAATGACTGAGAAAAAGAGGAAGATGTTCCCATTGTGGTTTAGTGGTGGCAAAAGGGTTCATCATCTCCCAACACTCCTGACAGGACCACACTAAAGGCCTTTGCAGGCCTATATTCTGAGGACAACCCCTGCATAAACAGGGTCCCCACAGAAACCCAGCATGCAGCAGAAGAGACAAAGTGGCTCTGAAGTGCTTTTGATGTGTTGGAAACTCTGACTTTATTTTGTTTGAAAGTGAAGATTTTTTGTTGTTTGTTTGGGAGACGAGCATCTGCTTAGTGACTTCTTGGGGCAGGGGACAAGCAACTCACTGGTGTCTTGCCAGGTAAGCAGCAAACAACATGAAGTCATTGCAAACAGTTCTCCTTGGGCTCCATCTGTCAGATAAGGACCATATTACTGGCAAGATGTTTGTGATGACGAACTCTCCTTCAGTTAAGAAAAGCCAAATGTGAAGCTCATTAAGGAGAGAACCTGAAATGCCCTCTCTAGACCAGCAGCAGCTTATTTGCTGCTGTCAGTTGGTTAATCTCTCATTAGCTCAGGTCAAAATGAACTGAATGAAGAAGAAATGCCTCTGTCATGACATGTCAGACCTGTGGAGCCAACTGAATCCCAAGTGCTGAATCTGTCAGGAGCCACAGGGTGGTTCTGGTTTGGAATTACACAGGACTATGTGTGAGTGCCTGTGCTCAGTCAAGTTGTGCTCTGCAGCCTTCTCCTAGGCTTAGCCTGCAGGAGACAAGCATGTGTTACACCCCCACCTTCACTGGCTTTGGAGCAGGCCCTGCTTAGTGGCCATTCAAATATGGTGCTGTCAAGGAAGAAGTGCAGCACCTAATAGTGGTGTAGACTAAGATGAGATTAAAAGAAAAGCTGTGGTTCAGAGGAATGACGCACAGAAAACATCAAGGAAAATGAGCTGAAATGTACAGTCATTAGGAAATTGCCTTTATTGGACACTGCTGTTGTGCCAAGTCTGGAACTTATTGGGTGCTGTGGATTTCTTCATTAAAATCATATTATTGAATTGTTATTTGTTGCGATTTGCAATGACTGTCCCCTTAGCTTTTTAACATTTTTTGCTCTGAATGTGTGTATGATCCTGTGAAAACAGGATGGTCTGTGGGGAGGAAGAGTGTTTCTAGTTGTGCTTTTGAAATGGCATGGCTGGTTTTCTCTGAGTTCTCTTGCTTCTCTCCTCCAGTTTGGCTTTGAGCTTCACCTTCCAGGCTGCACCTCAGTGGCTCCAAACCCTTTCCCTCCCTGTGATTAACGTTAAGCTGACAAGCTTTAAGCAAGGATTTTCAGGTGTCTTTACAAAGCTCGTGTTGGCTACTAGGTGTTCCCAGGAATCTTCCACTCTGGCGATGTGCCCAGCTCATCACAAGTGTGACCTTACCAAGATCTCAGTACTGGGATTTTGCAGCTGTTCAGAGGTCTCCAGACAGCACAGCAAATGGTTTCTGTGCTCCAAGTCAGCCAGTTGCTGCTTTCGATGACGCAGACCCAAACCCTGTAATATTTTCCCACTCTTCCTTACCAGAACCAACCTTCGAAGCAGCAAGTGGAGATTAGAGACTGTGTCGCTTGTCTTTAGGTTACTAATGCCAAGGGTTTTGGAAGCTGGTCTTCAAGAAACGCAGGAGAGTTGATGGCAGGATGAGGGAGAATGGAGATCTCCAGGAGTGATGACTGGATCAGCAACTGAATCTGCACATCAGCAGTATTATACAGAAGTCACATGAGCACTCTTCTCTCACACTAACAAAATCAGTTATGTGATGGATCCAAAATGTATTCAAGTATTCATGCTTCACAGACTGCTGGATCATGGCAGCAGTCATGCAAAGCTGACAGTGGCTGCAGAGCGACAGAAGCAGCTCACCCCTGAGCTCTGCTCCCTAAAACCCCTGTTCTCTTCTGATGCATGTCTGGTGCCCTAAAGCAACCCTGGAGCTCAGACTCTGGCTTGTTTGGTTGTATCAAGTTATCAACATTTACAGATCTTCCTCTCTTTTGGCCACAGGTGGCCACAGTAAGAGCACAGGTCCCCACCAAAGCAAGGCAGACACTGCTTTTCAGTGACACTCCCATCACCAATCACTACAGGAATGTTTTTTCAGTTTAGAAGCTCACAGGTCTATCACATACCCTACACATTATGCTGTTGTTTTGCATAACATTTCCCAGTCAGTTTGAACCTAGCCCTGGGTTTTCTCAGGTCTCATTCAGGTTTCTTTTGTTCTGGGGACAAATCTCTTGAGAACTGCAGTATCAGCCTCCTATGTTACTCAGTTATAAACAAGCAACTGCAGGATGGTTACAGCCAGGTTCATTAACAGGTTTCACATCTTGCATGGAGCAAGACCAAGAAGCTTGAATTTGTTCCCATGATTTTGCTGGGGTTTGTGCTTTTTTTTTTTTTTTTTTTTGGGGGGGGGTTTTTTTTTGCTGTGATTTGGAGCACTCAGGAAGTAACCTGGTTGCTGAAACAAGGCAACACTTGGGACATTTAGGGCAGGGGGGAGTGCTGCTAAACCATCTCATCAGGTATGATACTGTCCTGACACCATCCCACACCCATCAGTTTGTAGCCCTTTCTTTTGCTCCAGGACCTCATGAGGTGAAAACCACAAGTGCAAAGAAAGCTCTGTAGTGATATCTTCCTGGTGTTGACCTCTCCTGCTGGACTTAGCAGCCCTGTGAGAGCAGCAGTCTATATGGAGGTTCTGGATGTGCACTCAAATGCCTTCAGCAAGTGGCACCTCACAGCTGCTGAGGTCCAGGATGGAAGATGCTGAAAGGTCCATGTTTTGTATTTTGGATCTTCTCTTTGTCTTTCTCTAAGCAAAGGACTCTTACCAGGAGCTGCTCCCTACGGTAGTGGAATCTAAATAATCCCTCTAATTACCTTTCTGACAAAATCAGACTACTGGCTTCCTTCCCAACATATGCACACACCCCTGGAGGGTTGGGTGCAGAGGTTTCGGGGGAAGATAAGATGCTGGTCTGCCAGTCAGAAACACTGTGAATGGCATTCACCTTTGTTGGGCTGTTAGGTATTTCATGTCCCTTCCTGTGATTCTTCACCAGACCCTTCTGTGGAAGAAAGGCACGTGGCACATGGCTCTCTAGACTGCCATCCACAGCACAGCCTGAGCACATGCACACACCTGCCTTCAGCTGGATGGAAATTAGGCATGTCATCTACTGCCAAAGGTTACTTCAGTATCAAAATAACTAAAACTACTTTTAGATATGCAGGAGTGCTTCCAGATTGCAAGATGAAAATCACTGCCTGGAATCACTGCATTCAAAGTAGGGAAATATCCCTTTAACAAAACCCATTGGTGATACAGCTAGAGGCCCTGAGGCCAAGCTGATCTTCCACATAACTCCGCTGAGTCCAGAGAAATACAGCAGGGATTAAGTTTGGCCTGATAGTGAAAACCACAAGCAAGTAAGAATGATTCCCAGAATCAAGCTGACCTGAAAAATGTAGTTAGATTTTGCCCTTAAAGGATCATTTTCTTGATAATAATGGATAAAATTAAATGCTTGTCAAAATTATTACAAACATATGGGGATGAGGCGATCAATGTTGTATGAATTTATTTCCTTCAGCAGCTATACTTCTGGTTCATTCTTTAGCTGCTCTATTTTAATTCCAAAGCTTGTAACCTTCCTACTGGCTCTTCTAGATTTACTACCTGCCCTATTTGTTCTTGGCTTGCAAGAGCCACAGACTGTGATTTTGATGTTAATCCCAGGTTTGTGACTGAGTTTCTGTGGGATTTTGCTGATTTTTTTTTTCCCAGCATCCCCCAGCTTCGTCTGTACTGGTACATCAACTGGTTGCTAGGAAATATTAAGGGTAAAAAGTCCTGTTGTTACCTTCTTGGACTGGGCCCTTGCTGTGCAGCTAGAAGCCTTGCAAGCATTCCCAAGCAAGGATGCCAGTTAGCACAAAGACAAAACTTTCTCAGAAGCAGTGCCTGCATATGAGGCTTGCTTCCTGAGAGGAGAATAGATGACCACAGAATTAATCTCTTTCAAAGCTCTGTCCAAAACTCATTTGTTGTGTTTAACTTGTTCTCAGCAAGTCCTAAACAAAGAGTGGAAAACCTAACAGTAGTGGTTCACAAAAAGCAAACAAAACAAAAGCAGGAGCAATTTGCCATGCAATGTGCTAAAAAAATTGCTACCAACAAACCTCTATAAAACAAAGTTATTTAACTTACAGTATTGAGAACACAAAATTGAGAAAGGATAAAGCCTGGTTGTTTTGTTTTCTTTTTCTTTTTTTTTTTTTTGTTTGTTTGTTTGTTTATGTTTATCAGTTTGGGAGCAGTTGCTAAGAACTTCCAATGTTTTTCATTTGCTTTCTCACCCTCTCCTCCCTTCCAAGAGACAGCAGGCCTTTGCAATTATGTTTTTTTAACTCAGCATTGTAGTTCTCCATCCCAGAACTCATGGCTGCAAGGGAGGGCTGGATACTCCCTCCTGAGCTCCAGCACTTCAGGGATCCCCGACAACTACTCCCTCACCTCTATGTTTAACTTGCGTTTGGCAGAGTACGACTTGATTTCAATCAGACCTCCTAGGAGGGCAGCCAGGTTGGATTTGATGGCATCAGGAAATATGGATCCAATCCTGCCCCTGGAATTCATCCTAAAGACTTAACATCTTCACTGATAAAATGCATGCTGCTTTTTTTTTACTTGAAATTGCTGGCCTGTAGACTGCTTGCTGTGGGCCTTTTCTGGAAGAACTTTTTACCACCAACGTTTCTTCCTGAAGGTGTTTACAGATAACAACATCATTTCTTATTTAATTTCTGGCTGAATTCAGCAGGTTAAAATCTTTGAGTCTCCGAACTTTTTTCTTAAAATGCAAATACTAATAAAGGGGAAAATATTTGCCTATTTAAGACCATTTGTGGAACCAGAACGGGTCCATACTTCAGTCTGCATCTCCTCTGTATATCCATCTAGAGCTCCTGCGAACCTCTTTAACTGCAAGGTATCACACTGCAATAACACATTCATTTCAGGCTGCTCATCTGCTCTGACTTCAGCACCTTTCCCCAACACCCTGCTCTGCTCTGCACCTGTCAGCTGCATCCCTGGCTCCTTGGCATGGTGCTCCTGCTGCCTGAGACCAGTGAAGTGGATGTCTCCATACCACTGCCCTCACCTCTTCCTCAGCCACCTCTCCACCTGCCTGTGTCACCTACAGGTTTTGGCAGCAATTGTTGTGCACCATCTTCCAGATGGCGATACTTTTGAAAACACTCAAAATTATTGGATATCCTGTCAGTCCTCAAGGCTATTCTCTGGGGACATGCCCTGAGTCACTTCCCTGAGACTGCTCATTTGGAAGAACTTTAATCTCATTGCTTCCTAAGCCACAGGCAGCACATGCTACTGTTAGCACAGATTCTTATTTGTTAAGAGAGTGTGCTAACTCAATCACCTTGCCAAAATCTATCCCATCCACAAAGTCACTTTTCCCAACCGAACTTTTAATGTCTCCAAAGAACATAATTAGATTTGTCTGAAAGGCCTGGTTTTCATTTAAAAAGGCTAAGCTGACTGCCACAAATAATAGCTACTGCTTTTAACTCCACTCAGTTCAGTTTTCCAACAGCTTTTCTATCAGGTTGTCCACAACTGGTTTCATCCTATTGTGTGCAGTTTTGCTTTAAAACTTTGTCATGCGCTTGTGATTTTCAAGATGCTGGGCCATGCTGTGAGATGTCTAGGATGGGGTGCCCAGTGCCTTCAGGAGACAAAAGCCTCTTGGAAAGGTCTCAGGGTAGAGTCTCTGCTTTCCCATGGTCTATCCTAAGTAGGCCAGGTATTGCTCTGAAACTGGTAGAAGTACTCTAGTGTGAGGCAGCGACTGTTTACATGCAGAGGAGGTGCTAGGAATAGCATGGGAATTTTTCTTTTACTTTTTTTTAAACCACTTTTACCCCTTGTTAAGTGCTTGCAGACCCAGCTTCAGGCTCGATTTATTTTTGAAGGGCCATTTTTAGCCACTGTGCCTTAAAAGAAGAAAAGGGGGGAGAGGGAGAGTCTGCCAAGCTTATTTTTAAAGAAGAAACCACATACACCAACACTCTGTCACAGTTTGTTAGCTTCTTGATACCCCACAAGACCCTCCTTGCTGTGGTACCAGCATATGACTCCACTCTTACCTTACCTGTTATATAACAGCATTGGGGTGGCAGCCCTTCTGCTTTCTAGGCTGAAGCATGAAAGACAATAATCTCTCAAGATTACCAGAGTCAGGAGCAGCTCACTTTGGAGCAACCCACCAGAACCTACAAGTTGTTGCACTTTTTGGTTAGTTGTTTTCTTGTGTGCAGGAGTAGGCATAATGAAGGCTGAGAAAAGTGTCTTAAGCAGGTATCTGCCAGTGTTCAAAGAGCCAGGCTTTCTTCCTGGCTCTGATTTGATTATTGTTGCCCATTAATTTTGCTTTCCAGCATCCCCTGATAATGCCAGACTTTGAACTAGCTGTCTCTCCTCTTAAATTTGTAAGGATTTATTGAGCAGCCTTTAGTTAAGAGACCAGACAGAGATGTACACCAAAGAAGACGGGATATAGTGGGTTTGTGGTCAGAGCACAAGGCTCTGAATCAGGAAATTATCAGAATCAACTCTGAGAGATGGCTCCAACCCACAAAGCTTACTTCTACCTCTGCTCCAGCACTAAGCTCCAGCTGCCCTGAAGTTTGGGTTGATTTGCTCTGTGTCTGTTGTATGGAGATCAGCTCTTTTTTCCTCAGACTTCCACATAGCAAGTTCTTATTAATGGCACTGATGAGTGTGCCAGGGTGCAAATAGGATCCAGTGCAAAATTAACCAACTAAATAGCTTCCCCACAGTGAAGGGGGTTGAACTCCATGGACATCACCTGGCTTGCAGGTGTTGTGAGGACTTTCTCAGCTTGTCTCCCAAGACATGCTGTGCATGCACAGCCTTGGCTTGTCCCCGAGCTGGAGGGCAGTGGTTGATGGCATCCCTCTTGTGTGAGCTATCTGTGTGTATCAAGCCGGAACTATCTGAGAGATGCAATAACAAATTCCCTCCCCACTGAACAACACCACAAAAGATGTACAGTATCTGATTCTCAGATGGTAGTGTTAAAAACAGAAGGCAACATGTCTGGGAAAGTACCTGAGGCATACCTGAACAATAGAAATAATAGAGATGTAAGAAGATAGATCCTTTCTATTCTTCTGATATATGCATGCCTTGTGATCACATAAAAAAACCCAAACAAACATCTTTTCTTTGTCAAGCAGGAAACAGCCTGGCTGAATAGAAATGCAGTCCAAGTGCTAGAGTGAAGTTGTTGAAATAGGTGAAAAGTTGGTAGGAAGAGCAATGTGCCAGGCTTGTCTGCTCCTGATGTCTGTGTTGTGTGTCATGTGAGCATGTAAATCCTTGTAATCCCTCAACATTTATTTAGATACCAGCAGACTGAGCGCATATCTACCTTGCTAGTGACTTGGAAGGTTATTCGTAAGGGCCAGGATCCCTTAGCAAGTCTGCTTGCGTGCTCAGAAACACGAGGCTTGAGGCTTGGGATAAGTTTTTATGCTTAGGTTTTACTTCAGGCGCTCTAAGGACAAAGTTTACAAGGCTATCATAAGGAAGAAGTGGCTGCCTTGCCTCACCTGTTTCAGAAGTTAACCATCCTACAGAAACCAAAGATGGTGAATGTTTTCTGAGATATCTTCCAAACATCAGTGAGATGGAGATATCACCCGGATGAGCAGCAGGCAGCTTCATGCAAGCACACCAACTTCTGTCTCTCCAGTCTCGCCCCGCCTGCATTTGTTCCTTCTTTGCCTGATGGCACATCTCCCCCACACAATGGCATGTAAAATCTAATCTCTGCTGAAAGCTCTGCAGGGCAGGAACTCACACATTCAGATCCAAATAGGCTACTCATGCCTTTTTAATTTCACTGGATCAGAATAACAACAGCAAGGAAATAAAGTAACAGCCAAAGAATCAAGTCAGCACAGTGAAACAGGTCCCTTCCCTGTTCTACAAGTTACATCCACACCACCCCAATGGTAGCGGGAAGTCTTCTAGTCACAAGTGGCACTTCTCCAATTAAGTGCCCATAAAAGCTCTTAGCCATCAAGAAGTGACTGATCATGTCCACCATTCCCAAAGTCCTGTGGCCTAGACCATCTATATAAACTATCCCAGGTCTCAGAGATGGCTGGAGAGCTCCTCCATGCTGGCTGGGAAGAGAAAGGCAAAGGTTGGTGCACTCCCACATGCATCTGCACTCCAAGCTTGGCACCATGCTGATCTCAGCCATCAACCCTGCTGCCATCTAGATGACAGTTCTTGCACAAGACCCATGCCATTACATAAGGCTGGGGCTGTTTACAACTTCCCGCCCAGCGCACACCCGCCATGTGTTAATCAGGATGGTTTGTAGTCAGCCCTGGAGTAAACAAACGCAACTTCACCAGAAAACATGACAGCCACACCTCTTTACTTCAGGTGTGCATTTTGGCCCACTAGCTGTTTCTCCACAGTGCTTAGTGACTGGTATTTAAGGCGATTTCTTAACAGGAGTTGGGATCGGTGGCTTATCTCCTCATTAGCTTGGTAATATCATTAATTAAGGTTATGTCAACGGACATGATGCCACAGCAGATGGGTGTTATCAGTGGCAACAGCCTTCCAGGGTTTGGGCTCACAGTCTGCCTACTGCAATGCACCAGTTAGCAACCTGCCCAAGGTGGAGACTTGCCCTTTCCTAACACTGCTACAGAGAGCTCACCCCACAGTAAATGTCTTTTGAGGCGTGCTCCAAAAATCCCTGCTCTCATTGATCACTGTGTCACAGCTCATTAATTAGTTCAGAGAGGGGAACGAGGAGCAAACTTGGGGTTTTGGAAGGAGAATGCAGGGGTATGGATGCTGTATCCTCTGCTCTGCTCACCTTAAGAGCAGCAGTTCCTATGGCATAGGTTAGGTCCCCCACCTAACTCATTCACCTGACTGCATTCTTAAATGAGGACATCAGCACTTTACTGAGAGGTGGGGTGGACCCTGTGCCATGGTGCACACAGCAGGGCTGGACAGTTTGGAGCAAACAGGGCTGGCAGGGCTAGAAGAAACTGAGCAATCATGATGTCCCCCCTGGATTTAAACCATGCACACCATGACAGCCATAAATCTGTGAATTTTGAGACTCCACAAGTGAACAGCCAATGTTTTTAGCCTGTCTGCTCACATCATACACTTTAAACATAGTAGAAAAGCATGAAGGCCTTTTAGAAATCTTATTTTTCCCCCTTTTTATTCCAGGAGACATACAGTTAAGTCAAGCACACCCTTGGGCCAAGTCCTGCCCTGGTTCCGTGCAGAAGTCCTAATATATCCCAAAGACTCGGTGCACTTTAAATATACGTCAAGAGTAGGATGTGCTGGCCAGAAGAGATGTTAAAAAGCGGTCCTGCAAATGAATGCAGGTTTAGTTGTTTTCCTCGGTTGTTTGAGGTCACCGTTCCCCCGCCCTTGTTAATAAAGATGTGATTAATGACTTTTGGCAAAACTGCTGCCTGGAAGAGCCAATGCTGTAGGAAAAGCAAAACCAGTTTTCAGGTATTTTCTTTAAGGCTCACCTCAGAAACACACAAATACATTTCAAAGCATTTGCAAAACATTCTGACACCCCCTTTGCCCCATCTCCACCCCCCTGCAGACATATCACCATTCATGGCTTGAATAATTGCTTTCCATCTACCTGGAAGAAAGTTCTCGCTGTGCCTTCAGCTGGAAGGTGCCCCCATGAAGCACAGCACCACCGCAGAGCCTTTATCACAGGGCTTCCCAGGGTAGCTGTGCTGCAGTAGCGCTTTTGTGATTACTTTCCCCAGACCAAGCAGTGCCCAGAACTCCCGAGTGAGGCTCCCAAGTCCCTCTTTAAATAAATCACAGCAGTAAGAGGAAAAAAAAAATTAAAATTGAAATTGTTTCATCTGAGTGTTCTGTGCTCATATTTTGAAGCCTATTTCTGCAAGGAGAGAGGTTGAGATACCCCAGCAGTTAAAAGCAAGACAGCAGAAGCTGAGATTCTTGCAGCTGAGCCCAAGGTGCCACAGCAGGGAGTGGGGAGAACCACCAAAAATCAGGGTGTCTCTGAGAAATGCAGTAGAAAATGTAACAATTTAAGCAACGTTGCCTCTGCTGAGGACCCACTTCTCCCAGGCAGGACCTGTGTCTTGCATACATGGCTCAGCTTTTCCAGTCAAGTGGTTTAAGTCTTCATGTTGGTGGAATTTAGCCTGCACCATCGGGGCCTGCACTGCTTTTGAGGGGACCAGAAGGGATGTCTGAGAAAGGGCAGCTCCTACCTGGGGATAGGTATAGGAATGCTGCTGTGGATGCAGGTGCATTGGGCCAGTGATGCTGCCTGAAGACTCATACATCCCCATGTATGAGCCTTCCCCATTGCATCCCATCCCCATGGTATCAAATCCACGTTGCAAATTAGCACCATGAGAGTTAGAAACAAAGGAGGGGTGTTCATGTCTTTGCAGGAGGGTCCAAGACCCATCTGCCTCTAGTGTAAAGACCACACCAGCTCCTTGGTTCAACATACTGACCCTCATTCTGCTGGAGCTAAGCTCTGAGGGTATGAGCAATCTGAGGCAAGCGCAGTGTGGCAAGGGCTGACTCTCAGCCACCTTGGTAGATGAATGGACAACTGGGGAAGGCTCTGAGGTGCCTCAGCCCAGGTATGGACACATCACATATATCACACTGTGCTCTATGGGGCTACTTTTGCAAGGGGACAGTTGTATTGTTTTTCATGGGAAAGGGATGGCCAGACTGTGAAGTGTGCTGTGCCCCCAGCATGGGATGCTTGGCAGAACTGGTGTTTTTCCAGCTGCAGGAAACTGTACTGTGGAAATCCAGTTTGGATGAACCTCTGACATTTTATAATCTGGTGGAAAGAAAGGAGTGAGGGCTCCAGTGTGAACTTGTCTCCTAAGCTGAAGAAAATTGTTTAAATTAGGAGGACACAAAGGCTAAGGGCTTTGTACAGAGATTCCAATTGCTATGCACCTTCTGCTGGAGGGATCAAAGTGGCTTAAAACACTGTTAAACACCAAGCAAGCAGGAGATGTGTCTGTGGGTGCTTGCCACTGGGTTTCTGGAGTGGCCCAGTCCAAGCAGACGGTGAATTGGCAGCACTTACAGTCAGATCCCAATCCATGTGCTGAAGCTTCCCCAAAATTGGTGTGGGTGGCTCTAATTATAACCTGTGTCCTACCACCTCCCCTTTCTGGGAGTAGGAAGGAGCAGAGCTTTCTTGTTACTCTAGCTGCCTGCCCGTTACCACGTCGAGATTGCTGGTGGGATAAGGGCTTTCCATTTGTTTGTAGTACTGCTGTCCTACTTGGCAACACGCTCCTCATTCCTTCAACCCTACAAAGGGAAGAGCCCCGAGCAAAGCAGGTTTGCAGCTGGCTTAGCAACACAACTGCTCTGCATTCCTGTAAATTTCCAGGTTCAAGTGCAGTTTGCTTTTCTTTGTTGCAAGCCAAGTGGACATCTTGCCCCCCTACCCCCACCCCCTTCATCTCACTGCCAAGCCTTTAGGAAGGCTGATGGGACTTGAGAGAAGTAGTGGCTCCAGGGACAGGCACAGGGCCACAGCAAGGCAAGTAGTTCAGTGATGAAGGCAAACTAAAGCTGCACCATCCACCCACCTCCAGGCTTCCAAAGCAAAAGACAAGCTTGCTCTTGAGGTCTGAGGTGAAGAGGTAAATACAGGTATAGATCCAAGTCCTCAGGGTTAGTCTGATTTATTTGGCAGTCCACCTAGTCAATACTTCCAGCCTTGCATGTGATGACTCTTTTCTTTATAGCATGTGGCTCATTCTTGGGTTCCCATTATTTCATTCCACGTGGGGCTGGTGTTTTTTTCATTGTTTTCTCCTGTGTGTGATTGACATGAGGAGGAAGGAAATATGGAAACTATAGAAACTGTTCTTCGTGCTGAGGGAAGGTGCCTCATATTCTTTTGAATTTGACCTCATTGTTTGCTGCTGTGCCCACAGGCACGTTTTCTACCATGCACTGGAAGGACCACAGCATCCTCACCCAGGTTTGGGCAGTGGTCTCCCAGTGAAAGTAAAGGCTTGGCCCCATTCCTGCTTGAATCTGCAGGAGTTTCACACCTGATGTGATCAGAGGAGAAATCAGGTCCCTAGTTACACTATATAAATAGAAGGATTTGATTTCAGGCAGATGGATATCAAGTAGTTCTGAATTTTCCCCCTGATTTCATTAGTGAGGTGATTTGTGTTACAAGGAAAACTTGTTCTGAAGCTGTCATTATTTACCTGAAATACATCTGCACTTTGAAGTAGGCTCTGGAAACACAAGCAGAATGAAATTGCCCATAAAGCAGACGTGGAGTGGCTTTTTCTGAGGTCTCAGACTGTTGGGTTTCCTCTACATTGGAATGCAAGATTAATGCCCTAAATTTAAACACTCACTAGGCTTTTTTTTTCCTCTTCTTTTCTTGACTTGAGAATGAATTCAGTCGTAAAAATAAATGCAACTGCCACATTTGGCATACAAAACAATCATTGGTTTTGCTGGGGGTTTCACATGCATGTGTCTATGTGTTTATCTGCAAAACAGCTCATGGAAGACTTGCATGGTGGAAACTTTGGCTTTAGCTGTCCAAAAGAAAGCACCAATTTGTGGTACACTCTCCCCTTATGGATCATTGAGGTCCAGTCCTAAGGATCCACTCAGCTGACTTAACCTCATACGAGACCACTGCAATTCCAAACCATTAAATGAAATCATTTAACAGTGCAGTTTTCAGGCTGGTAACTTGTGTGAGCTCAGGCACAGAGCACAGCTTTGTGAATGCACCTTGTTTTGCTGTGCTGCCTTCTTCCCAAATGAATGGTATGACATAAGTGGCAGCAGCAGCTTAGCTCGGAGCTCCTAAAAAAAGGTGTTTGTTTCCATCACAGTGCTTAGCTCATTGTTCCTGCTATTTGTCCTGTTGACTGCCTGCTCAGGAAGGCAGTGTTCCCAGAAGCCAGAAACCAGAAGCTCCTGCCTGCTCCCCACTGCTTTACCATCAGGTTCCTAAATTCACACTTTTTATCTCCAGCGTCCCCTTCTCCTTGTTTATCAAGAGATTTGTTTGTTTGTTTGTTTTTAACTTCCCTCACAGGGATATGGTGGGGACTTTTAAAAGCCTTAAAGGCTGCTTTCAATTCTACAGATGGGAACAGTGAAAGACACAGTGGTATAACAGGCAGAAAATGCAAGGAGACTTGCCAGATCTCACGAATCTGGCTTCTCTAAGCTGTGCAATAAATTACATCACCCTACATCTCCTGGCCACTGGAGGGTTAACTGAAATTCCCTTGTATGCTGCATGTGAATGAAAATGCCAGCAAGCTCTGGTACGATAATATTTATATCTGAATCATTTTGGACAGTCTTGTGATGAATGGGATCTTGCAGAGAAGAACATTTGCTTTCCACTTCACTGTTTTTCCCTGGTGTTGCTCTTTTTCCCAAAAAGGGACATGCAGGAGGAAACCCCTATGGAACCTGGCTGCCTCCAGCTCTTCAGGCAGGGTCTCTGCCCACTTTCCCTTGTCTCCTGTGGCTGGGGAGCACTGGCTTATATTGAAGTGTGAATGATGAGTGAATCTCCTTGCTCAGCTTCTGTTCTGTGTGGCTTCCTGAAAGCAAGCACTGAATTATGCAGCCCCATTTTCTTTTTCTTAATTTGCCTACCAGATCCGGAACTGAAACCATCAATGCATTTCACTGATGATCTTGTTCTCAACTCAGATCAGCAATAACCAACTCACCTAGCACCCACTGAATCAGCTGTCCTGCATCCTGTGGGACTGAAGGTACCTGTTTTGCCATGTAAGAAAGGTTTTTTTATTCAGAAAGCAAGATGAGTCTCTACCCTAGACACTTACCACATATCTTTATGTCTCTTCTTGGAGACACATTAACCCCATAAACACGTGCTGAGGTGGAACAGGCAAGGTCTGACAGTGGAAAACGTGAGGAACATCTAACTGAACATGAGGTCTCTCATCCTAATCAGCAGATCACTCCCATATCTACAGCTGTGTCAGTTTTAGATCTGCTTCCCAGATCACAGGCCCATGTTGCAACCCATTTCTATAACCCCATGTCACATCTGCTGCATTCAGGGCATTGGAAAAGTGTGGGGACCACAGGAAGATGGTTGCAGGAAGGAGAAGTGCCATGCGTTGGTCTTGGTATGGTGCATCAAATAGGGACAGTGGTGCCCTAAGCTCCAGAAATACAAATCTCAGTATCTGTTCTCTGATTTTACAGAGCTGAATCAAAATCCACTGAGATCAATGGAGTTTTCACACTGCTGACCGTGTTAGGAACAGGCACGAAATTATCCACTAAGAAATCTGTTTCAGTCACTCCCTTTTATGGCAGATGCTTTGGAAATGATTATGTGCTATGTAAAGAAACGAGGCCTTCTGAATGTATCCAGGCTAATTTTGAGTGAACCTGAAGCTCTTTTACACTGTTCAGGCTGTGCAACAAGTCTTAATGCACACAGAAATTAATTTACAACCAGCTTAATTTGCCTGTGTTCTGCCAGAGCCATAGAAAGCAGAAAAGTCTGGGTCTACACTATTTTTCATATTGATGAGTTAGACAGAAGTGTGTTTCTCTTTAACTACTGCAAGCAGAGCAATAGAGTGAGCATTTGAGTGACAGGCAGACAGAGCCAATCCATAGGGCAGATGTAGTGATGGCTTAGTTCAAGTGTTATTTATCCCCCTTCTCCTAAAGAAAGAAGCCTCACACATATAAACACCTCTATAGCATTACAACTGTAAGCACAGCAGGGAAGTTTCCTGCTTTCCCACACATGGACACAGGCTTACCATAAATGTTGAGGCCCAAATCCGTAAGCTTGACCTTGCTCGATACCGTGGGATAGTTAAAAGAAAGTAGTGGGACAGATGATTCAACTTGGACAAAAATCTCATTTGTGATGGCTTTGACAAACTTCTCTTGCCTTCTGTTTGCTGTAATTTCATCTTATTTGCCACTCACCTTGAAACATTTCGAACTGTGGGCTTGAGTCTACCTTCAACTGCCTCAGAGGATCATCTTACAAAGAGTCTTCTCATTCCCACGCCAGCTTAAGCTCTGGAAATGCTAGACAACTCCTTTGGCAAAAATGAATTGTTGTGTGTAGATTGATCTCAGCTACTCCAAAGGCTTGCTTGCTCACACATCTGCAAAACTCTTTAAAAGTGTAGCTCTGATGGATCTTCCTTTTCTATTCAAAAGGATGTCCCCTCTGATATTTGTTGCAGTTTTGGTCTCAATTTTTTCTCTCCCTGATTCAAATTGCAAACCCCTTGGGATGAGGAATCCTGTCTCGGTTCTCTAAAAGCACTAAATCTAGCCAGGCTCTGTATAAATCACTGTATCAGAGACAGCTATGAATTTGCTTATCTCTTCCTTGCAGGAGAGGGCTGAAAAGTAGCTGTTGAAGTTATCTTTGGCCACTCCATGCTGTGGAGGTTTGTCTGTACAGACAATCTTAAGTTCGTTTACAAGTTCTCCACACCATTTGTAAGAGGCTGCACACTCAGCACTTAGTGTGACTTCTAGTGCCTTTACAGCAGAGGAGTCCAAACTCTCCCTGCTGATGCCAGTCTGGAGCACTGTGGGATGTGGACTGATTCCTTTGCAGCCCAGTTTACCAGGAGATTCAGGAGATTTTCCAAGAGCTTCCAGCCACATTTGAACCCCAGTGGTGTGGATAGAAAACTGATGGCATGGGAGCCACCATGGGCTCCAGCTTCCTCTCTGCCTGACTTTGTGAGGGGCTCTCAAAAAATCACCACAAGGGACTGTATTCAGAGAGGGACTGTAAAAGCCACGTGCATCAGGTAGGACCAAGCAAGGCTGGGTGCAAAGCAAAGGGAGACCACAGTGTGCTTTTTCCTAACTGAAGGAGGGCTCCATTGCGTCTTCCCACAGCTCTCATGGTTTCACTGTCTATGTTGCTGCTTCTGGACAGCCCTGTCAAGCCATGTGGATCTCAAGGAAGACAGTTAAAATGACACTCTTAATTCCACTGCAGCATCTCCAGGCTCAGGACAGTACTGAGCCCATTGCTTGCTGAAAAGCCTCTGTATCACTGGCACATGGGCTGGCTGCCAAAATCAACCTCCCTGTGTTCCCTTAGCCTGTACATGCTCTTATGGCTGGTTTCAGCAAAGAGATATGCAGCACATGGTTCAAGTTAGGTGCCTACTCGAGTTCCCAATCAAGAAAGAGATATTCACCATGTGAACCGTGGTGCTACTCAGTCAAAACAACTCAAAATACAAGAGCACTGTCTACTAACAGTGAGAGGGATTTGTTTAGTATAAATTTCTTGGCAAAAAAATCCTGCACCTCTGATATGATTCAGGAAATCATGACCTATTTCTGGATGACTTACCATGCCCACATCTGGCAACATTACTCCAATAAATGAGTTGTGATGAATAATTTAAGTGTTTATTGTTGTTGTTGTTGTTGTTGTAACCTGCTTTGGCTACCTTAAATGTTCTGAGACAAGATGAAAATACTGGAACTTCTAATGCCTTCCTAAAGAGTCACTGTTGTAGGAGTGAAAAGGAGAAGAATGGTCAGTTTTTACTAAACCCCTTGGTTTATGTAAAGCATCTGATTCAAAACCTATTTTTCTATGTAGCCTTTTCTTGCAGACTGAAAGAGTAGGCTGCATTCAAACTAGACTTTGAGCTCAGTGAAAAGGAAACTCTGATGAAAATCACGACTCAAACACCCTTGCATCATTTAATTCTATTTGTTTTATTGGTGAGATACGGCTTGGGCCTGTTCCACCACTGTAAAAGGAAACCTAGTGGAGGGCAGAAGGCCATTCTCAGGTTTAGGCAGCCACTGGACCACAGTAAAGCCCACGGAGTGGAATCTGGACAAGATCAAAGTCCACTGGGACTTTGGCCTCAGCTTCTGCAAAGGCCATTTTTCACTTTAATGGCCACTTCAAGTGCAGCCCTGCAGAGAGGAATTTGGGTTTGTTCTCAAAGCAGGAATCTACTGCAGAGTTCAAGCTCTCCAAAAGTTAGCCCATTTTTCTTCTTTGCATCCACTGCAAGTGATGAAGAGCAGCCACACACCATGTGATGGTCAAAGTCCATGCCCTACTTCTCTGCATGTGGATGGTGGGGTTCCCTTCTCTTCAAATCATCCTTGCAGAACTCATGACATCTTTCCTGGCTGTCCCAAGGATTTGTCTTTCACTTGTGTGACTTTTGGGTCTTGATATCTCTGCAGCAATTACAGCTTCTGAAAAACTTTCAAACGTTCCTGCCTGAAAGGCTTTTGGTTAACAGGCCAGCATCATTTGGGAGAGGTGAAGCTACAAGACAAACTCCATGTGCAGCATGTGTGCACATGTGCTGGTGCCTACAGAGCTGCGGCAGCACAAGCAGAACTCTGCAGAAATCACTGCCTTGCTCTCATTTCTACGATCTCTAAACAGCTTCCTATTTTCTATATATGAAAAAAATATTTATAGGTATCAGGGAAGTGGTGACATGAACTCAACCTGAGATGCCTTACAGCAGAAAAGAGACAAAGTTCCTTGTTGTGGCTGTTGGGCAAACCCCATTATTTGGTCTGTTCCTCACATGAGTGGTGTCACAGTACTAGAGGTGCTCAGCTCAGAGGAAGGCTGTCACGGTACTACTCTGCAGAGCAGTGGTGGTGAGATACTGCATCTTAGGAGAAAGGAACCTGGCATGGACCAGTCACAGAAAAAAAGCACCTCTCTAAGGAAGCCAAAGGCAACACCTGAGAAGCTAAGCAAAAGATGCTCAGCCTTCATTGCCCAATGAAATATGGGTCAGTGTGATTGTTTCTCCTGCTCCTGAAGTACATCAAAAGGCAAGACAGAGGCTCCCGATACTGTATTACTACTGCACCTTTCAGTGGCTACAGCTAACAGTTTATTTTTATTCTCACGCTGAAAGCACCAAGGAAGTTGATTTATTTTCTGTGCTGTCTTAAATCTCAGAGAAGATATACATGTCCTAGAATCTGAGGCACAGGATACAGCATGAGCTAAACGTGTGCTTAACTGGAGTCTTCTGCTGATTCGACTTACCTGAGTGCTTGCTAAGTGAAGCTCTTCAGAGCATTTGTGAGCCAGCATCCACCAAGGCTCTTTGCATGTGGCAAGAGTGATTTGCTGACATGGCTGAGATAAGCCACAATTGCAGTGATGGTTTTCTACTCCCCTTTCTTGGACTCTTTTGTCATACACTTAACAAATATTGCTCCCACTCAAGAAATGTGTGTGATAAGCAGATTTAGACAGAAGATTGGTTTCGTATTATTTGTCTTCTGGTTCTGAAGCTCTGTGGAGGACATGTTTTCAAGCTTTCTCTTCAACCACAAGATTAAAAAGACCTTATTTTTCTGCCCTCCCTGCCCTCCCCCCTTTTTTCTTTTCCCTAAATAAAGCTGAGATTTTCATTTAAATACCTGTCTGCAGCAGCTGGGGCTTAAAATACAGGACCGAGTATGGTTTGAAGTGGAAACAATGAATGATCATCTTTTCTCACATGAGTAGTCCCTTTGAAGGCTGAATGTCTATACTCATGAGCAAAATTATGTTACATATGAGAGGCTGCAGAACCAGAACATGAACAAAATATAAAACTTAACTTACCCTAGAAATGCAAACCTTGTAGAAACTTTTTGTTCCGTAGTTGGGGGAAATACCCTTTTTCCTAAACTAAGCATATTTCTAATCTTTTTTCCTTTCTTTGTAAAAATACCTGCTTAGATACAGATGTCTTGTAAGCCCCACTGATTTCAGTTCAGTTAAAGATTTCAATAAATGTTAAGAAGTCTTAAGGCAATAAAAAAAGTTTATGATTTTTTAAAAGAGCTTGTTCCTTTCCCTCCCACATTATGCTTTAAAAAAAAAAAAAAGTCACATAACCTACATCTTTATCTGCTCCAGTCTGAAGGTTTCTATTTATAGTTTTGGGTTATGAATGTTTTTTCCTATGAAAAGGTCAGACCTCACACATATACAATGGTGGAAAGCCCTGCTTATTAAAGCGCAGGCAGATGGATTTGTTAAAAAGAAGTCATTTCATAATGCAGCTGCTGTGAAAGGAGGCTGCTTTAGCAGAAACATCCTCATGCTGCTTTATGAGAAAAACAGGAGTTCTGTTCTGTGGCTAAGTAATTTTTCCTTTCCCAGCCTCCATCCTCACATACATGGCACGTTCTTTAACCCCCTGTTCATGTGCTTTGTCCTACACCCACACCCCCCACACCCCCAAGCACACATACACACTTCACAACCCCCCCACACACATACACTGTACACTCACCCCATTTTTCCCACCCCTGCTGCCCTGCAAAGGCTGGAGGAGGTGATGGTGCATAGAGGTGATGGTGCCCCAGTCCAGCACCTCCTGCACAGATGAGCTGCCTCCAGACTGCTCTCCAGGGCTCACCCAGTGCCAGCCACATGCAGCTTTTCCTGTCCAAAGCAGATTGTGAGTGATCACATTGCTCTGCACAACTACCTGAAAGGACGCTGTGGAGAGGCTGGTGCTGGTCTCTTCTCACAGGTAATTAGTGATAGAACAAGAAGGAATGGCCTAAAGCTACGACTGGACATTAGGGAAAAAATTTTCACGGAAAGAGTGGTCAGGCATTGTAATGTGCTGCCCAGGGAGGTGGTTGAGTCACCAACCCTGGATGTGTTTAAAAGTTGTTTAGATGTGATGCTTGGGGATATGGTTTAGGGGTGAACCTTGTAGAGTAGGGTTATCAGTTGGTCTTGGTGATCCTGAGGGTCTTTTCCAACCTGAATGTTTCTGTGATTCTGTGATTTGGCATAGCCTGGGAGGTGGATCCTGGTCCTGAAGATGGGGTCTGCAGGACAGGGTCCCACCTGGCTGAGGCAGTTCTTAGGGTGACCTGGGAAGGGGTGGGTGGTGACTGACAGATGGTTTTCACCAGCACCCAGAGAATCTGCACTGCCCAGCACAGGGTGTTGCTTCAGAGGATGGGATCACACAGTGTTTCAGACCTTGACAACAGGATAACAGCATCTCACAGCTTCCTGCACAAGGGACGACTGGAGAGACCTCTCTCATTTGATGAAGGCACAAAGAAGAGGTCTTGGCTGCTTTGTTCTAACCCTGAGTGAGGAGTTTTGTTTAGCTGAAAGAAAACCACTTCATCCAAAAAGCTTTTCTCTCCCTCGTTCTTCCTCTCTGAAGCATCCTAAGCACTCCTCACACCTGCAGCACCCTGGGGTGCTGGAAACAGTGCACGTAGCCTCACATTTCCTAAAATCCGGTGTTATCAAGGAAGGCCTCTCCAATGTTTTATGAAATCATATGCAAAAATCCCAACGCTTTTAAATTCCAACTTGAAAATAGCCACTTATCTCTAATTTGTGGCTACCTTACACAAAACTGGCCCCCATGCTCTGACCAGCCTCTTCTGCCTGTGCAGCAGGGGATGGGGCTGCTGCTGAATATATAACGTGTCCTTCCCCAGCCTCCAAGGGCACAGCCCTCTCAGGGTGTAATTTCCAGGGAAGCACTGCAGCATGTCCACTCTGAAGGGTTTTGTCTGCACCAGCTCCTGCTGAATAGAAGCCCCAGGCCAGTTGTCCTGAGGACTTAAAATTCAGAGGTCCACCTGTGCAGGAAATAATTTGTTCTATAGCATTTCTACCACTGCTGATATCTGCTGTGTCACTCCTGTGAGGAAAATGGAGGGAAAATTCAAGGAGAACCTCTTTCCCCACAGTGGGCTTGGGCCAGTACCTCATGAAATAGTTCTCTGTGTGCCTCCTCCACAGTGCCCTCCCATGGGGTGCCAGCCCTGCTCTCAGTCTCACTAGTTGTGCATGATGTGATGGCAGTAGCAGGGTGGCCAGGACTTCCCTTGACAGGCACAGCCTACTCCAGGGAGGCAATAGGTCTCATCAGCCCCAGTCAGTACCATTGACCTTCCTGGGTATGGTCACACAGGTGGGCAGATTTATCCACCCTTCACATCTGATCCTGAATCTGTCTCTGTGAATCTTCACACAAGATTTAGACGGTCCCCCGTGAGCTCATCCCAAATATGTTGGTGGGGGGAACAGTTTGTAGCAGAGCTGAGCTCCAGGTTGTCGCATCCAAAGCACAGCAAAGCCTTCATTTCTATATGCAGACAAAGCTAAGAAAGCCTCCCTGCTGAATGCCATCTCACCTGAGGTTTGAGTAGCAGAATGCCACAGCCTTAGCCAATGCCAGTCGAGCTCTCAATAGAGAAATAAGGCAGCTTCCACTTATTGGCAGCACACCTGCCAGTTTTGCCCCTTGTTTGCACCAACAGGGTGAAAACCAAATCTTCTGTAGCAACCAAACACATGGGATTTAAGGCTTAGGTGGTGTGTGGATATTTTGCTCCAGGTTAACCTCACCCATTTTGAAATCTGATCCTGCATCTGATGGGATCCCATTGCAATCACCAGTACAGCTGGAAGCATGGCACAGAAGATGGGCAGGAAAGCTGATCTAGTCCAGGAGTCAAAGTGAGTTTGGAATTTGAAAACATGGAATGAAACATGGGCTTCTGTGACAGACCATGTAGGTGTAGTGTTTATTCCTTTATCTCCAGTGAAATCAATAAAAAGGTTTAGCAAGGCAAGAGTGGAAAAACAAGAAGAAACAGTCTTTCCAGCTGACCTGCTGTGCCACTCTCCTGACTGTTGTTTCAGAGATGAGCTTCTGATAGCCATTCAACCCAGTGCAACCTGGCTCTAGCTTACCTCACATGCCCCGTCCCACTCCCAACTCCCAGGCTACTCCAGAAGCATTAATTATTGCCTTTGCAAAAGAGAAGATCTAATTGCACCACAGGGCTTGATGCATGTGAAAGGGGATACATTAAATTACAAATCACTGTTCCTCTAAGCTGCAGTATCTGCCTGTGTACTGGGCTGCGAGTTACTCTGGCAAGAAAAGGCGAGTTACAGATTTGTAAGTGCTGTGCACATTAGTCAACACAGCCATTGAAACCAATATTGCAATTGTGGAGGCAGATATTAAAATGCTCCTATCTTTTATGGTAACTATATTAATCCAAGAGGAAATCAATTTATGATGAACTTGATGGCAGCCAAGACTGAGATCATCAAACTCTCCCTCTCTGCAACACCACACAGGAGACAATTGTGCTGCACAGCTCTTTTGTGTCTGGGAAGCAGGATCCCAAATCTTCTCATGCTTTGAGCATCCCTGAGACCTGATCCCTACTTGATGTCCCATCAGCATCATCCACATTACCCCAGCTTGGTGTCCTCAGAATTCTCTGAGAATTAAAGGACCAGTGAGGCTGGGAGAGGCTGGGAGGTGTGCAGCGTGGCACCCCTGCACCTGCCTGCCCAGCTGTGAGTCTGCAACGCAGGGGAAAGTGAAATATCTCTGCCCACACCGCTGTCGTCGCAGGGGGCTGGGGACCGGGGAGAGCTTAGTAATACCGAGAGCAAAGCAGTCTGCCTTAGTCAGGTATTTTTGACGATCTCTCCCCACACAGGGCAGGAAGTGAAACCAAAGTCCTTGTCAAGTGCCACCTCGTGCTCCCCAAGGCAGCCCCCTCGGCAGCGAGCCTGCCTGCCCGTGTGGTCCCACCCTCCTGTGCACAGCAGCGGGGGAGATGTTGTGCTTTCAGTCAGCACAGTCGGGGTGCTGTCTGCTGGGCTCCCACACTGGCAACCTCCACTCTCCCCAGGCCCACGCAGCCTTGTCTCCCCCATGTCACATATGCTGCCCACAGTAGGGATGCCCAGGCAGGGCTGCCTGTTGGGAGGAGGATCAAGACTAGATGTTTGATATGCCATTCTATAGTCTAAGATGATCTCTTCCTGGTCTTGTTTCCAGCCCAAATGGAACCTGTAGGGCCTTGTGAAGCCCTCAGTGACCAAATGTCCCAGTCTTCAAGAGAGCGTGTGGCCAAGCTGGTCCCCAGTAATTGCATCTCCTTAGGAATCTGTGGCAGCACTGATTTTGTTGCTGCTGTAGTGAAGTCTATCCCTCCTTTGATGTTGTCCTACTGACTGAATAGCATGTGGAAGAGAGATTAGAGGGACATCATTAAATGTCTGTGCAAATGCAGCCCTTTCTGAAGCAGAGTACAGGTGCTGTGTGATGTTGCACAGCAAGGCTACCAAGCAGCTGAGAACAGACACTGAAAGAAGAGTGGAAAGCAGGAAACATTTGCTCCCTACCAAGGCTCCCAGATGGCAGAGCAGTCCCAGTGCTCAAGCTTTTACTAGCAGAGCAACAGATCAGCAGTCTTCTTGGGAAACAAGCATCTCCTGCCCACTGGGACAGAGTGCAGGCTTCATTCAGCCCTATTCTGTGATTCAGCTTGCAGTTACTGAAGGTAAATATCCCGAAAGTTGCATAAAGAGGTGGTGGTTGGTCACTTTGGGTGATCTGGAGGGGAACTTCCTGCAAGAAATCAGTAGTAATATCACAGCAAAGCCCATCTTGCAGGACCTGGATGAGCCAAAGGAAAGATATAAAGATACTGCTGTATCGAGAATCTGTGAGTGAAGACTACAGGACAGATCCTGGTCTCAGATTCCCAGGAAGTCCCTTGAAAAGCAAAATTACTTGCATGTGTCTGTGGCGAGGAGGACATTACATTGCAAGCTCTTCCCCAGCCGCTTCCTGATACCTGTTGCCACGACAGCTGTAGGAAGGGAATGTCTTCATGATCTATCCCTATATTGATAACTGTCCCCAGTTTTCCAGGTGAGTCTGTGAGGGATGTCACTGCCGTATTTGCCTCAGGGAAGCCTCAGCAAATTGTTCAGTGCTACAGTGCCTGGGTGGTTTTGTGTGATCAGAGTACATCTCTACTGTGTGCAAAGTGTGGACAGAAGGGACAGGTGGTAAGCAGATTAGGACCTTAGGTCCATTCCCTCTAATAGGGACAACTCAAGGGAAATAGTAACCAAATAGCCTCACGGTCCTTCCTCCTGCTAGCCAGATCTGCAGGGTTTGGTCAAAGTCTTTTTATTACTGTTCTGCTGCCAGTTCTTTTATTACTGTGCTGGTGGATGAGAAGCTTAACATGAGCTGTCAATGTGCACTTGCAGCCCAGAAAGCCAACCAGATCCTGGGCTGCATCAAGAGAAGTGTGGCCAGCAGGTCAAGGGAGGTGACTCTCCCCCTCTACTCCGCTCTGGTGAGACCCCACCTGGAGTACTGCATCCAGTTCTGGAGCCCTTGTTACAAGAGGGATATGGACATGCTGGAAGGTGTCCAGAGAAGGGCCACCAGGATGATCAGAGGACTGGAGCACCTCTCCTATGAGGAGAGACTGAGAGAGTTGGGGCTGTTCAGTCTGGAGAAGAGAAGGCTCTGAGGTGACCTTATTGTGGCCCTCCAGTGTCTGAAGGGGGCCTACAAGAAAGTTGGGGAGGGACTTTTTAGGATATCAGGTAGCGATAGGACTAGGGGGAATGGAATAAAGCTGGAAGTGGGGAGATTCAGGCTGGACATGAGGAAGAAATTCTTCACCATGAGAGTGGTGAGAGCCTGGAATGGGTTGTCCAGGGAGGTGGTTGAGGCCCCATCCCTGGAGGTGTTTAAGGCCAGGCTGGATGAGGCTCTGGCCAGCCTGATCTAGTGTGAGGTGTCCCTGCCCATAGCAGGGGGGTTGGAAATGGATGATCCTTGTGGTCCCTTCCAACCCTGACTGATTCTATGATTCTCTACTCCAGTTAAAACATTCTACAGATTGTGCTTGGCAGGCTCTCAATGACATCCAGAACTAAATCCTGTTAACAGGATACAATCAGCTAGGTTAGGTTTGGGGCTTGAAATAAACCGCAGAGTTAGGGAGCAATTGCCAGCTCCAATGTGCCAAGCCCTATGGTCTGCCCATTTTAATTCTGGCTGTTAGTTGCTTTCCAGAAGCGCCTACAGGTTCCAATGACAATCAGAAGCTCAAAATGCACATGCCTGGAGCAATGTGAAGCCCACCTTCAAGGAGCTGTGTGGCTTTCTTGTATCTGGGGTTCCCCCTGGGCCAAAGAAGTGTGGCAGAGGCAGAGCTGTGGCCATCCAGATAGCAGAGTGTGTTTGAGGACATAGTGCCTTCCTGCTAGCTGGGAGCTGCTCAGTGTTCTCTAAAGCCCACTGGGCATTTCACACACTCTGATGGGATTGCTTGGGCTGGCTGGGAATTCAGTCTTTGCAGGAGCTCTCTGAGATACGTCAGCTATTTTCCGATGATCATCCCATCTCTTACCTGCTTCAGAGAGCAGTGCTCTGCAGAAGGATTCTCACTAGCAGCGAAGCAACTGAGCAGCATTTCTCTGGGGTGCAAAGCAGGAATTAGAAATAAACGACGTAGTTGCCTCATACACTAAGGAACAGTGTCTGCAGTGATGGAAACAGATCTGTGTTCATGAGTCCCTGCATAACAATTCAAACTCAATAATACCCAGAAAAGTGATATTTCAGGGCCTCTGTGGAAAGGAAAAGCAAAAGAGGTCATAGGCCAATTCCCACATAAATTGGCTTATGAGAAAAGCATCCAGTGTAGGGTCCATGGATCCCTTTGTCAGGTCTTGGGCAGACCCATGACTCCTTTGCTAAGTGAACTGCTTGGGAGATGGAGATGAGCTGCAACAGCGAGTTGTGAGTGAGAAGAGGAAGAGCTGGGGTGAGCAGGGGATGCATTCCTAAACTGATTCTGGTGGATCGACACTGGCTTGCAGAAATGCAAGGGGTGGAGAGCAAAAGAAACAGAGTAAAGTAACCAGTCTGATTTCCTTGTGCAAGCTGAAAGAAATACAAAGGGTGAACAAGCCCCTCACGAAAAGAAGCAGTGAATCACACCACTCCGGAGACTGTAGGATCCAGTAATTTTCTTTCCAGCTCAGCTCAGCAAGTGAGTTTGATTCTTGCAACTCATTCACTTTTAATGATCTATGGGTGATGGAGCTATACAGAAAAGCCTTATGGTATATATAGAACAGAAAAGCTTTATGTTGACAGAGGGTCTTAGTAATTACTTCCTATTGTTTGCCTTGTTTTGGTTTTCATTTCCAGATACATTTTCCTTATTATTTCTGACACCTGTCATCAAAAAGCACAGCTTTGTGCATCTCCTGCCATCCCCGACCAATACACAGGGAAACAGCCCTGCATGGCATGTGGGAACTGTGCCAGCAAGTCTAAAGATCAAGCAGGGAAAACAGATAATGCAAATAAATCATAGGCGCAATAGAGGACTCTCCCGGTAGGGACTGATGGCCTTAACCTCATACAGACTGACAAGAATCAAAGGTTAATGCAGGTGTCACTTGAAAGGTGATTTTCTATTGATTTGCAAGTAGGTCCCTGACCTACTGACCTTTGTGTTACAGGAAACACAAGTTTCCCTGGAGCAACATATGTGCAGGCAAAACTATTATTTACTTTGGTAGTCCCTCTAGAATTTATAGGCCCAGGCAGGACCAATATAGATAACCTAAGGAATGTGGTAGCCCTTGTAAAGATTTCTCCCTCACACTTAAATATTTGGCCAGCAAAATACCAACTTTGATCATAATTCAACAGAAGAAAACCACAAGGGTGCTGTCCGATTTCTACATCCTCTTACAGACAATAAAAACCACCCATAAGTAATTTTCACCAGTGCCTCAGGAGCTCCTTGCAAGGGTCAGCTCAAGACTCACTGGACATGATTCATGTTATGCATGGGTGTAACTCCATTCACTTCTGTGGAGATGTTCCTCGTGATCACAGTGGGTGCACTTGGATGAGCTAGATCCAGGAGCATGCAGAAGCGTGGTGCTGCTGGTGGGAGCCACATTTTTGGCTAGTCTTGTGAAGCACCCTCAGAGGTCCAGATGTGAGCACCAGTACCTGCCTAGAAAGGTTCTTGAGTCTGCAGCATCAAATCTTCTGTGGCTTGGCCACAGATTGGGAACTGTGAAGCTGGAAATTTTCCTCCTTTTTGTTCAATAGGAAATTAGGGATTTTTAAATGAGCAACAGAAAACCTCAAAAGGCTTAGCACAGAAGGGTGGCTGCAGCACTCCCTGGGGATTGTAATTATGTCTCACTCTCCCTCTGCTTGTGCTTCTTTCCATGGTTCATGATTCACAGATGATCAGAAAGGAGATAGCGTTTGCCAGCAGTCCGCCTACCAGGAAGCACAAAAGGGTGTAGGGCTTCCAACCTGAGAGTTGGCAGCAGATTTCCCAACTCAGAGATTAATGTTTACAAATAAAAAGTGAATATTTTCAGTGGCTGGAAGGATACAGAGGAAAGCGGTTAGAGAAACAAGAAATGCACAATTTTTGTTGGCCACAGGCAGCAGTAACACACATCCTGAACTCACCTTTCATACCTCCAGCCATCAAGGCAATGAAGCCTCTCAGGGTTTACCACATTTTTCAGATCTATGCTCAGCAGCTCTCCTGCTCCCACCCCTGGTGCTCCCACACTGCCCTGGGTACTCCCTGTGCTTGTCCAGGCTGTCCTCTACCCTGGTGCCCCAAGTAAAGAAAGGAGCTACCATCCATGAACTGGATCTGTATATGGCAACGGCAAAGGAGATAGATCTCCTCCTCCACAGTTTCAGAGCATCTGGGAGATGTCAAAGTCGTTGCTGTCATTCCCCAGCTCCTCTGGGTACTGCTGAGATCGAGGCTTAGAGGTGATGAGGTTACAGAGCCTCCATGGCCTGCCAGGAATTCTGGCAGTTTTTTTTAGGTGGTCAATCATGGCTGTCAGCTTTCTGATGGGTAACTCAGCTTGAAGATATCTTAAAGGTCTCTTTCAACCAAAAGGATTCTATGACTGAAAAAAAACAACAACTGAAGAGCATTGAAGCTTTTCACATACTCTCTTGCAAACTGTTGCTGGAGCTGATTTTGACTGAGGTGGGGGAAAGAGATGTCTCAGCAAGGGTGAACTGAGCAGAGCTCTCTCTCTAGCAGCTCTCACCAAGTGTTTAAGACCAGGCTGGATCAGGCCTTGAGCAACCAGATCTAGTGGGAGGTGCCCTGCCCATGGCAGAGAGGTTGGAGCTGGCTGTTCTTTATGGTCCCTTCCAGCTCAAGCCATTCTATGAAGCATCTGGATGAAGCCTCAGGAGGCTTGCCAGCTCCCGGGGAGTCCAATTCTCATCCTCCTACAGAAAGACTCTCAGATGTTTCTTTTCAGCTCTGCTTCTCACACCCCACCCATCCCAATTCTCATTCCTGGTTCCTCTTCTTTTCCTTCCCCGTCCCAGGTCCTTGATCTCCCTGCCAAGCCAGGTCTCCTCCAGTGTGCTGCTAGCTGTCATCTTCTGCTCCCCACAGCCTTCTGCCAGTGATGGATTCAGGCCTGCCTCAAAGTTTGGGGCGCAGGGTCTGGCAATTGCACCCAGACCTACCCACCTGGGAGCCTGTTGCAGCCTGGGGACACCCTGCCTAGGTGTTACTCAAAGGTGTTCATCAACTGCTAGGGCTGCCAGGCAGGCAGGGCATTATATACCCTGTGTTCTGGGCTGGTTTCCCAGGAGACCCAGTTTCAAACAAGGATTTTGAGGGAACAAATTTCACACAAGGACTTTGGTGATGGTGTTGGCATGTCCTGGTGGTGGTTTCAGCCTCAGTTCAGCCAGACCTTTCCCTCCCCACTGGGAAAGTCAAACGTGATAGGTAGCTTGGTGTTCCCGTCTCCTTTTACAATGCATTTCTTCACTCCCACCACCACATACAACTCTGCTCCATGGAGCAAGTCATGCTTTGACCTTGCTCTAGGTAGAAACCAGCGACAGCCAAGACAACATCATGCTCACTTGCATGACAATGGTGTCACCCCTAAGATACTAAACCATGTCTATGATGCAGGAAGAAGTTGAAGCTCACAAGGCTCCTCTGGCTCTCTAGTGGTGCAGGAGGGGCAGACCACATGTAGCAGTGGATACATGACGTAGCAAAATTGGGTTTGGTGGTTTTACTCCCTTTGCCTCCCAGTCAGGGATGGAAGTTACGCAGCAGACTACCTGCCTGCCACCTCTGCCTGCCTGGAACAAGATCCAGCTTTAAATAGCCCATGAATCACAGGCAGCCCACAAGCCACAAATTGCCAAGCCCTGAAGATGTTACCCCATCTGCAAGCCTGAAATGCCACAGCACTAAATTTGGGGAGGCAGGGGGTATGTAAGAAAGCTGTTGAGGAGTGCTGTGCTCCTCAACGCCTTCTTTGTTCCTATTCCTCCCAGTGCTGTCAGGAAGCTTTCTCCCCTTGTTCAGCAGCATCTATGACTTGCCCAATTCTCTGATCTGTAGGTCGTGAGAGAAACAGCTCACAGCTCACTCCTTGGTCATTCTGCTGTGCCCTGAGGCAGTGGAGCTGGTTGAGGAGTGAAAAAATGGAAGATGAAAGCCTGCACAGGGCTGAGCCAGCATTCACCAGGGACCACAGCCAGGCTGTACTGCTGTCTACAACCTTGTGGCAGGATTCCTCCACCTTTCATCAAGAAGTACAGAAGTTACAAGAACTTGATTTTACAAAGTAAGAAACCAGACGAAGGGAGGTTTAATTATACTCTGCTTTGTCAAGAGCTGCCCAGCCCCTACAGAGGTCCAAAGTGAATCGAGGTGTGAGTTTGGTTGGACTCTGCTGAGCTTTTCTCCCCTGAATGTGTAGTACCTGATCCACATGCTGCTGTAAATTGTGTTTACTTGCTGAAAGAAACTTTTGGGTAAAGTTATTTTTGGATTAGGAAAGAGGAAAAGAAGTCCTGCAGAACAAGCAAGTTTAAACACAGCTGCCACCACAGGTGACTCTTCTTTGATTTTTGCCCACAGCTGGCCAGTGCCACTACAAAAAGAGTAGCACAGCTAAAGCTGATGACTGAAAGAAGTGCAAAAATGCATTGGCAAGGCAGTGACTATCCCAACCAGTAGTCTTGCAGATCTGCTATAGCCAAGACTCTGCTCAACTCTGCAGCAGGGGAAGGCACTGGCTGTTCTCAAAACATGGTCACAGGGATAGTCTTCACAGCCTTCCTTTTGTCATGGTGTCACCTTTTCACTCATACAGTGGGCACTTGTGTCAGTTCCTCTGCCAAGGGCAAACGTCAAGTGCAAAACCAGGGTATCTTTTAATAGGCTGGATCAGCAGCAGATGGGTAAGGTAGGAAAAATCACAACATAGCCCTTCCTGAGAGAAACTCTTTTTTTTAAAAAAAAAAAAAAAAGAAAGAAAGAAAGAAAGAAAGAAAGAAAAAAGCTTGTAGCCTTTGACACCTTTTGTATGCACAGACCCAGGCTGTGAAGCAGAGGGATGCTGCTGGGTAGTGTTAGAGGTTGATGGCTGCTCCTCCCCACACAGACTCTCCCAGATGCTGCTGAGGAATGGAACGGCAGTTGGTTATTATTTTTAGCCCCTCATTCACGTGGTTTGAGAATCAGATGCACATTCCCAGATGCTCATTCCACAAATGCCAAGATCCCTCCAGCCCTTGCGGCATGGATGCACCAAGCTGGCACAGTGCATCACAGTGCTGGGGGTAATGGCAGGGGCTGGCAATTCGTCTCCCCCCCATCCTGCAGACCCACACATCCAAGTGCATGTACACACCATCTGCTTCATTCAGGAAGCCTCCAGTCAAAAAGGCTTTCTAGGAAACTTGAATAAATACATGGGAGGAAGTCAAACTGAATCAATCCATCAGGGCATGCATGCTGCTGAGCAGCCTGTGCTCCCTGAGGACACACTCTCTCCGGGAAGGCAAAGGGCTGCATTTCCAGGGGAGAAGCCAGGCAAAAGCTGGGAGATCAGTAGGCAGGGGCTGCCCACAGGAGAAGCAAGGTGTTAGCAGGGAGATGCAGGGGTAGCAGCAGCTAGACCAGACAGCCAGGGTGAGCTGAGCAGCTACAACCCCCCTGCCAGGCAGTGCCAACCAGCAGGTGCTGGCATGGGTATCATTTCTCATCCCTTAAGGAGAAGGGGATAAGAGAAAAACAAGCCCCATAGTGAAGAGCAGTGAGTGCTGTTTGACTCTGTCCTGACCTCTGCAGAAGCTGGAAGGGGACTGGCATCTCCAAAGTGTGGGGAACAGCCTGGGCACATACAGAGCTCCCACAGGACATACATGGTCAGTCTAACTCTGGGGAAACATCTGAGCTCCTTTACCTGTGCCCACACAGATCTGAATGGGCTGTCTGGCAACTGTCAAAGGAAAATCCGAAGTTCTTCAATTTCCATCCAGGCAACATTTCTGGGCAGGGAAAAGATATGCCCAGGGTAACCCAGGCAAGTCCTGCTGGGAGGGGATGTGGCATGGGTGTTGAATAACACCAGGCCTGCCTGGCTGCAGGAGGCAAAACAAGATCCAGCAGCTGCAATCAGAAGCCAGACAAATGCAGATCAGGTGTAAGGTGTGTTTTTATCAGGCAGTTTAATTAGACACTGGCACAGCCTTGGAGGGCCCCCCGATGGATTCTCCATTACTGGCAAGGGTCCCGTTTGCATTTGGATGTATCTCTAAGCGCTCCGCTCTTGTTCGTGCACAGATATCGATCTAGTGGCGGAACTGATAGGGGAAAGGCCCCAGGCCACTGATCAGCAGCACCGGAGCATTCGTGCTGCTGTGCACCAGCATTTTGACACCAGCGTTTTCCTGAAGAAAACTCCTCACCATGTTTTGGGAAGACAGTGTTTTCTTGCAAGGACTTTTCCTCAGACTAGTTTCTGACTGGTAGGTAGCTATGGAATGAGTCACTTTTATTTGTGCCTCATGTTCCCTGACTGTAAACTAGATGAGAAGCTGAGCCTGTTCAGTCATAGTGCTCCTGAGTTTCCTGAGCAAACTCAGGGCCTTAATGCTCACAATTTTCCAGAGGCAAAGCCTCACAGTTCTTGATATCACACTTTTTACCATGACAGTAATCTTGAAAGAGTTGTTGCAATACCCAGAGAGGCTTCTAGCCCACGAACATGCAGCAACTGAGGCCAGAGTGAAATACTTCACGCTGTGTGTCTTCCTCGAGCTCTGTTTCTTCCCTGGGTGAGCTGTACACCCTAAGCCCCAGTGCCAGCTGAAGCAATTGCCTTCAACACAGGGTCCCAGGAGCACTGAAGGCAAAGGGGAAGAAGGAAAAAGAGATTTTTGATTAGTTGAGTTTCAGGCTTCATAGAATCATAGAATCATGGAATCATGGAATGGTAGCAGTTGGAAGGGACCTCTGGAGATCATGAAGTCCAACCACCCTGCCAAAGCAGGATCACCCAGGGCAGGTCACACAGGAAGCATGCCCAGGCAGGTTTTGAAAGTCTCTAGAATGGAAGACTCCACAGGCTCTCTGGGCAAACTGTTCTAGTGCTCCATCACCCTCACAAGAAGTTTTTCCTGATGTTGAGGTGAAACTTCCTGTGTTCCTATTTATACTCACTGCTCCTTGTCCTGTCACAGGACACCATTGAAAAGAGACTGGTTGCTGCTTCTTGAAGATTTCTGGCAACCCAGAACATCTCTTGGGAGCAGGCAAACCTTTTCCAGATGCAGCTGGATTTCTGCATGTATAGATTGATTCCTGTAATAACCCTCATCTGGACATGGCACTCTTCCCATGACAAAACCTAGACAGACTAGTAAGCAGGAGAAATGTTTGCTGCTTTTATTAAAAACCTTAAGAGACCTGTGCTTTCTGTTCTTTAGCAGCAAACTGCCAGCTTACAGTGGAGTAGGTTTGCTAATGATCCTCTGCTTTCCACAAGACTCTTTAAAAATGTACAGAAACATTTCTATTCTCTATTCTGTTCTGCTGAAGATCAGTAATTTCTGAATTAATGCTCTCTGCAGGTCTGGAGCACTGTCTTATACTAAAAAGGACAATGAGGGGATCAAGCCTTTCTGCTTAATCTCCTGCACAGCAAACAAGAACTACAAATATTGTGAAATAATCTCAGGAAAAAAATCCGGTTACTGTTCCAGCCCTTACAAAGCATTCTCCTGTGTCCAGTGCTGCCCTTTAAACTTCAACCAGTTAAAGCAGGACCTGCTGTCCCAGCTGACCATGGAATCGATTTCCTCTTTGTTTGTTGTTGTGTCTGGTATCCCCTCTGTAAAACCTGCCCATAGATATACACCAAAACACACACATATAGGGAGAGCTCCATGGCAGATCTCATCTGTTTCTCATAGAGGGAAGTGTGGTCAGTGACTGCTACATTAAACTGGGTCTTGGACAACTGACTTTGAGCCTGGACTCTACCCCAGACCTGTGGGTTGCATCTCTTCAGTTCTCTGTGCCTCAGTTTCTCTGACTTGAGCAGAGGAGGAATGATTCAAACCTTCTTTACAAGGTGCTTTCAGATCTCCAGACAAGAAGAGCTGCACTGTGACAGCGGTATCAGAGCCTCCTGATCCCGTCATTATTTTGCAATACTTCGAAGCCCTTGAAATCAAAATATCACCCTGTGATTTCATTAGTTTTCAGAGAGGATATCAGCAATCTTTCTCAAGTGCATGCATGCGTCAGGTGAGGGGCTGAGGGTGGTGGAGGTTACCTGAGATGAGTATTAATGACTAACAGCTTCAAGCTTCAATACCAGAGGTGAGAACATCTAAATGTAGATTGAGGCATTTAATTAAACCTTTATTAAACTTCCTTCAACACATGGGCAAAATTCTCCCTTGCTTTGTGAAGCCATGAATACAATGAAAAACGTTGCCCTTTCAAACTTTAGGAGCATGCTCCTTCTACTTCACTTGAGCATGAGCTGGTACTGAAGAGGCCAAGAGAATGTGATGTCTTGCTCCCTCTGGCCTCATTTCATTGCCCAGAGCAGCAAAGTTTAAGCAACCATAAAGCAATGTTCTGGCGTATCGAAGTCCTGATGCAATCAGTGTCTTTGCAAGACCTGGGCTGTAGTCTGGCTATTTTTGGCTAGTTGGTTCAAGGAGAGCAGCCTGCTTTGCATTAGGATTAGAAGTGCCTCAGCTGTGATCAAAAATGTCTGGACTCAGAGAATGGAGACTCCTGCTGCCAGAAAGGAGGAGTCCTGCCTAGCCAGGACACATGCTCCCCAGCATTTTGTTATTGTAACTTTTGTAATCAACATATAAACCTTTGTTTGGCAGGGCACAGGCAGATGGTCTTGTCTTCTCTTGTCAAATAACACATAGAAATAATAATAGTATTAAAAATCCCAAGATTTATTAAGCAGCTATAATAATTAATCCTTAGTTCCTAGTCCTACCTTTTACACTTCCAGGATGCACAATGACATTCCCTGACTGTGTTCGTTCACCCTCCTTCTCCTTGGAGAAAACTCTATAACACATGCTCTTTTATGGAGGGAATGATGGGCTACATATCCATGGACATCCATGAATTTCAATGCACCAGGTGGGAATATAGTTTTATAGTTTAAACCGTTTGCTGTCCTTGAGTGGCATCCACAGTTTTCCCTTATTCACAGGGCACTGGAAAGCCATCAGAACAACACTGAGCCTGCAACCAAATCTTGCAAGTTTGGGCAGATTAGCCCTTTGGAGATCTAACCATACTTGATGTGATTTCTCTGCATTTTGGTTTGGTTTGGTTTGGTTTTTTTATTCTTCCAAGAATGAAAGACGTATTATTCTGGACTTGTCATGAGCTGTGCTGTCTAGGCTGTGCTTGGTGCTTCAAGAGACCAAAGCTTCTCAGGGGCAGTCAGTAATGCTGGTTGCATGCTATCAGTCACTCTGCTAGATGGGCAGAAGCAGAGCTGGGATGACCCAAAGCCATCTGAAGCACATGCTTAGAACATAGCACAAGTCATGGCACAGAAGCAACCTACTGCAAAACAATGCTGACTTCAGGAGCCTTATCTTTGCTTAAAGGTCAGAGCACGCTTAAATGCTTCACAAGCTTAAGACCTTAGCACTCTCAGGAAGGCAAATTGAGAGCAGTTGCCCTTTCCAGCAAAGCAAACCCTGGAGAACTGTATTCTCCTTTTGTTTCAATGCCCAGTCCCTCTGCTAATTTAAACTGGACATGTTCTGAATTCATTCTGGGCCAAGTGGAACAGGACCCAAGTGATTTTCTTCACACCAGAGGAATGTTGGGGCAAACACAGCTGGGCCAAGCTGGAATAGAGCCCACACCCCAAGAAGAGCCCCTTACACTATCCCTTTCTAAGAGAGGTTGGCAGTGTTCTGATGTCCTGGGGAAGGCACAAAATGCTCCTCCTCTCCCAGTGAGATCAAAACCTTCAAAACCTACAGGTGTAGCTCAGAAGCTGGGGAGCCAGGGAGCATGCAGAGGTGGCCAGGGGATAGCCACCACTCACTGACCGCTGCCACCCGCAGCACATTGCTTGGCTGTGCCATGGTGTCCACTGGAGACACCCTGTCCTGCCCTCCCCCCCACTCAAGAGATATTTTGAGGGCTTGTTTTGATCTCCTTTGCATGTCAGTTATGCTATTTCTGAGCGCATTTATTTTTATTGTTTTCCGGTGGTGAGCTTGTCGCCTTGAGCTCTCGCCTTGATCTTTTCCACTTCCTCTCACTTTCATGCCTCTTTCTTTCCCCGTCGGGCTGACGGGTCGGGTGTTGTAGTCACAGCTGGCGGATGAGCTGTGTTCCCCCGACGCTGCAATATCTGGCCGCCCCCAGTGGAGACTCCTTGGGGCGGTGGGAGCGCAGCATCAGCCCTGGGAACTGGGGGTGTCCCCGGGGGTGTCGTCACCCTCCTTCCTAACTTGCCACCTTACTTGTTTCCAGCCACCGCCAGCCAGTTGCTATCATGTGGAGAAAGAAGTGTTGAGTCATTAATCATCACGATGGAGGTTATGGGTAGGGAGATGAGTAGAACCTCTTCCTTGTGGTGTGGCATGGTGGAAAGCTTAGATTTGCCCTTTAATCAGCCAATTCCAGAAATGGTATAATGAGCTGGGTGCTGCTGGAAGAGGCTGTTGGGCCATAACATCAGTTCTCCATTGAGGAAAGCTAGTTCCTACCTGGGAAACTTAACTTCTGTTTAGCTACCTCAAAACAGACATTCTTCTTCCAAAAACAGGGGGGGATCTGGGGGGAATAATGATGCTCAGCAGCTGAGAAGGAGACAGAAGGATCTCTCTTGAACTTCTTTCAGAAAGCCTTTCCTCTTCTCACCATCATTTTTATAATGTTCAAAGTATAATTTCCCTCCACAAATCTTGAACAACTACTTTCTTTAAAAAGTATTTTTAAAATACAAGAGATCCTGAATCTAAGCAGGTACTGATGCCAGATCCATTGTATTCTTAGTCTATTTCTATACTTGTAGAAGAAATGCACAACCATGAACTATCACAGTCAGTGGAGCTCTGTTTTAGCAGGGTATTACAGAAGCAATTCCTGCAGTGAGATACAGGAGAGAATCTGACAAATGAATAGGATCAGTATTTGTATTTCCACAGAGATGGGGGAAAAAAAACAAACCAAACACCAAAAAAACAAGTGGTGTGACACCAGGTCACAAACCCACGGCTAGCAGAAGGTCAGTGACCAAGCTGTGGCCCAGGTGAACACTGCACAGCTCCAGCAGAGCCAGCTTGGCAGCTAGTCAATACAAGCCAATGGATTCAGTGCAGCAGAGAGAGTTGCAGTAATAATGAATCACTTATAGTTAATATTGTACCATCAGGTGGTTAGTGAGGGTGTTCTCTCCAGATAGGCTCTTGCCTTCCCTTGCAGCAGCTGGGATCAGCCATCTGGGGAGATGAATGAGTGGCATGCATGCCTTGAGTATCTGAGTCAGCCTGCTCAACCTTAGGCTGCTCTGAATAGCCAGCAGGATGGCAGCACCACCACTCTTGTGTGCTCCTCCTTGCCCTCCTGCTAGCTCAGTGCCCATCTTTCTTCTCTCTCTTTTCTTTTGCTTCCTTCCAGTCTTCTTGTTTGCACTTAGTGGGTCTGATCCCCAGTGTAGGACCAACAAAATGAATGGGGTCAGGCAGAATTCCCCTGGGCACCTGCTAGGCTGGCCTCTAGCTCTTGGCTGTAGCCCAAATGCAGGGCAGCTGACTAGTTAGTAGTCAGGTGGCAAGTAGCACCACCACTTCAGTTAGGTCAGCAGTCCAAAGGGTTGATTAAGGATCCACTATTTACCTTTCCCAAGACTTAGTTTCTCATTTATAGCTGCAGGGGAAAGCAAGGACACCTGCAGCAGGGAAAAGCAATGATAAAAGCACAGAAGCATCTCATGGTGCTCAGACACAATGGCAGTCATGTAAGTACTGAAGTTAGATAGCAGGAACTAAGTGGGGCTTGGGTTTACAAAGGTGTAGGTTAGACAGTGACCAGCAAACTGCTCTCTTCCCTCTTCTCCAACCCTGGATGGGGCTTCATAAAGAATATCAGCTTTCTGGGGACCTCTCTTTCACCAACTCCTGGGGCAGCTTTCTCCCCTACTATCCATGCTAATTCTGCCTGCTCCCCTTCCTAAACATATAGCTCTACAGAGTTTGTCAGGCTCGAAGACATATGCCAGGAAGAGCCCACATTGACTGAAAAAAAAAAAAAAAAACAAACAAAACAAACAAACAAAAAACAAACACAAAAAAATCCAAGAAGATGAGAATATCTGCTGCAAAGACAAATCTTGCTCTGTTTCCCAGAAAGCCTGCTCCCTAGGGCTGAATTTGGCCCTCAGTTTGTAAGTGTGGTAAAACAGAAAGGAAACTCAGGATCTGGCTTCAGTGCACAGGTGCTGGTTCAGAGATACCTGAGCTTTCTTCTGGGCTGCTGATAGGCAGCCCGAGAGCAAAACAGTCTCACTCATCTCCAGCACTGCCTCAATCAACAGTGCTGTGGGGGAAAAAAGGTCTGTCATCTCCAGGAGGACCTGCACTGACACTGGTGCTCAGCTGTGGGACCCTGAGAGAGCATGCAGCAGGTAGCTCTGGACAAAGCACAGCACGGCGCAGATGTGCAAAACAAGGCAGTCCCCTTCCTTTCCTCTCACCTGCCTCTGTCACCTTTGCTTTGCAGCTTTCTCCAGCTTCTCACACCCAGTCTGTGCCTGAAGTTTAGCAATTCAAACCTTTCTCTACTTGCCCAGGTCCTCATTATCATACCACACAAAAGTGTCACCTGTCTCAAGCCCCTTGCTGCTTTGCTTCCTCCGCTTCCCTGGGAGCACTGGGTCAGGAAGATCCCAGGCCAGGTTCATGTTGCTCTTCCCAAGCCCATGCACTACCCTGCCCTGTCTTCTGGTACCATGATTTCACTGCAGCTCTGGATCTCCTTCCAGCTCACAGCCTCTGTTTGTCCCTCAACCACCTTGTTCTGCTTGATTTTGATTCTAACATCCTCATGATTTTGGTGGCTTTACTCCTCTCCAGCTGGTGCATTCTGAACAACCACAAATCCACCCTCTATCTCTGCTCAGACCTATGCTTGCTACTTTTTCCAGCAGCTGTCCTGCCTTACCCAGCCACCATCTCTTTGCATGGGCAAAGCCAGATTTGAGCTCCTCAAACTACACTCTGCACAGTGTGGCTCCCCATAGGTCATCCCAGCCATGGGCAGCAGTACATTTGGGGAGCACGGGGTGATAGGGAGGAGGGGACATGCTCTGGAGGCGCTGAGCCGGGGAGCTTGTCCCACTCCCTCCACCCTACGCAGTGCTAATCAACCTCCCGCGTTTTCCAAGTGCAATATTCCCACATGGAGTGAGGGAAGTTTCAGGAAATTTCTGCTCCTCTCAAAATCACTTCTGATTTTTCTAGTAAAAGCGTCTGCCAGCCTCCTGCCGCCAAGTTCCTCTTTTTTTTTTTTTTCTTTTAATACATATACGATTCAAGCTGCGTTGGCTCCCCTCCTGAAGTCTGGCAGGTGCTCAGTGACATATGTTCTGTGATAAATGTTTATTACATAAGTTCATTCAAGCTAACACGGATTTCTGAGATATAGTCAGCTCTCATTATACAGCTTGCCTTCAATGCTCAGTGTCCAGATTATGCCTTTTCTTGTAGGGATGTCTCCCAGGATTTGTTTGTTCCGTCCCTTATTTAGCCAACTCTTGATTGGTTCATCAAGGTAGTTAACGAAGCGCTCAGACTGACCCGAGGGAGGGGAGGTAAAGGAGCAATTAGAAGTTTGGCTTGTTCCAGCTCATTATTTTAATCAGCGTGTATCATATTTGGTGAAAACATCTTTCTGCAAACATTAAAACTTCGGGGCTGTCATCGCTCAGAAACAAAAGGTCTGATTTCATCCATCCCCAAGCATCGCTGAGTTGCATCAGGTTGTTAGCCCTGTGTCTCCTTGGAGGAGCTGCTCCCTGTTCCTGCTGTTTCAGCACTACAGATACAATTCCTGCTGTCTGAGATCTCCAAGCGTGTCCATCTTCATCCAGGCTGTTCTAAGCATTTATTCTTATTGTTTAATCTTGTTTTAATAAATTCCAGACACTTTTTGAGCTGTTCTTTGGATGGATGAAGTTACAAGTGCTGCAGCATGAAATTCTGAGCATCCTGTGCAAATCCAGGGGAATATTGCTATCAAATTTCTCCTTTATAATGTACATCTGTGTGGAGCACACAGATCTTCATGACTATTAGGGATTGGTCTTAGGGTTTTCACTCAATGAGACAAGTGCATGTGCAAATTGGAAGACTCACATACATTTTGCAAAGTTTTTGTGACTCTGAACTCTCTGCTGAGTCCAAACTTGCTGAGGCAAGACTGGCTTTTGAAGGGTACAGTGGCAGCAAATGTGACATTTTCTCATAGGATCCCCTTACTCCTATGAAATGGGGGACAAAAATGTTGGGACTATCTATAGGCTGGCAAAGGCCTGGTGCAACACAGTGCCCCTTGCTAGGATGAGCCTTCTTCAAGGCTTTCAGAGCTTAACAAAGCTGTACTTCAGCTGTGTACTTCACACTTAATCAGTTAGGGCCATCAGTAACAAACATTTTCTAGTCAACATGTGTCTTATCTGGCAAATTCTGAAGCAAACTCAGGGTGGACTCCTGTTGCTAAGTGCTGCACTCCCTGGGTCTGCAGTCCACGTCTTAGCCTCCCATCTTGTATTTGCTGTTGGGGCAATCTTAGTCAGAAACAAAGCAAATTCAGAAGACATGGCAGAGCTGCAGATGGGAGAGTTTACAGTTAAGGGGCTATGGCATGTGGTTAGAGTCACAATATATGCCTGGGGTATTATGCTTGAAGTGGCACGGGTTGTTTACAATACAGCTGCATAGACAGCACGTCAAGCCTTCACTGAATGCACCAGTTTTAGCAGGACATGTGCACGTTATTCCAAGAATCTAAGGTTAAACTTGCTGAGCTGTAAATCTCAGTGACCACCGTGTGCTGTAATTCCAGGGTGTCCCAGAACATGCCTAGAAAAATGAGAAATGTGGAGGACATCATCTTAGAGTGCTTGGGATCAGATCAGATACACGGAGCAGCAAAGATCAGCTGTTTCTGCTCACGCTTTGCCTTGGGCTGATTGTAATCAGCCTCATGTTTCAGAAGTGTGGAAAGGGTAGAATCTGGTGGGCAGAAGAGAGAGGATGCAAAAGGGAAGAAAGGAGCATTAAGATGAAAGCAATGTCACCAAACATCCCAGATTGGTCTTTGGTTTCTCCTGTATCTTTGGGAGGAGTTAGGTGTCCTTGCTTCTAAATAATGCATAGTGGAGAGCACATGGGAAACATCTCCTGCACAAAGAGAAGGGGCACAGCCAAAACAGTATTTGATGTCCTTTGTCAACTGGCACATGTCAAAACTTCCCCTTCGTGTTTCTTGGAGTGAGTGCAGCTGAGATGGGTGGCCACCTCAAATGGAATGGCCCAAGCAAGGGGTCAGAAGCTGTGTCTTTTAGATAATTTCCTTAGAAAAGTCTGTGAAAAGCAGAAAATTTTTCTGGGTTAAACCCCAACTGGGAGAGGCTGGCTGAACTTGAGGGGCAGCTTGGCACAATCAGTCCCAGAGGCCCCATGGGGTCAGGGTTTCTTTACTGAAACAGGTGCATGCTGAAAGCAAGAGTGGGAGCAGCAGGCAGTGGTGAAGTGGGACAGAAGCCTCTTTGGAGACTAAATGGTTTTGTACAATCTGGGATTGAATAAAAGTACTGAAAATAATAAAGCAGCACCCCAGAAAGGGCTGGGTGATTAACCTATCTCTCCTATGAACTCCTCTTGCCAGGCTGCAGCCCACCTCTCTGTAACTTGTGCCCAGCCCCTAGAGAGGTCAGGAAGCACCTGTGGTGGCATTTGCATGCACTGCAGCATCTTTGAGGCAGGGACCATCCTTTGGTGACTTGTGCTGGCAGCTTTCAGAGCCAGAGGTCCTGGCTGGGGCACACCTGCAAGGCACATCTTATCAAATGGGTACCCATCTCAGCCACTCGGAGGTGAAGCATCTTGTCTCTGGCTGGGCAGATGACTCAGACCCGGAGCAAATTAGAGTTAGCTTGGGTGGAAGTGTGATGTGAGTGTCTAGCCATCACTTGTGGGGAGGGTAAATCACATTGTTGCAGCTCCATTAAGAATGACACAGCCAATCTCCACCCACAGAGAATGTGACCCAGACCTTTTTAGTCAGCTCCTTTTGGTAGCTTGATTTCCCTCTGCATTAAAGTCATTAATGGTACAAGTGCCTTAGCTGCTGATGTGACCCATGTACTGGTGGAGGTGGTGGTTTTGCATGTGCTGACATCCAGCCACTCTGAGCAATGCTCTGATCATCACACTTGTTTTGGAGCATCCTTACCTCAAAAAGAGCTGCCACTTTGCTGAAATTAGAGCTAAGATCACTCTTCAGAGAATCAATTTGCCTGACAACCCTGATCCTCAGAGGAGATGACATTAGTGTAGTGGCTATCATCAGTCAGCCTGCTGTTGAGGGCTCCCTGATCTGCAGGCATTTGAGTACTCTCCAGCCTGGGGTGGGTCACTTTATTTTAAAACTCTGCAGTTTTGGGGAGACCCAGTTTAAATTGTTGAGAAGGGACAGTGAAGAATGAGACTGAGAAAGGTGTCACTGGAGGTGGATGTGTCTTCAGGGCTTGCAAAACCAGTCCCCTACAGAGTACTCTAGGACTTTGTGAGCTTAGGCTAAGTTCAGAAGCCTTCATGGGCTGTAACATAAAAGCAGGAGGTTGATTTGATTGGTTTGATTTCTAGAAGGACCAGGATTCAGGCCTTCTTGTTGAATAGACAGCTATGTTTCTTTCAGGCATGAAGCAACTGCTTCTGCTTTCTCTCCCATAAACAGGCCTGGGAAATACTTGGTTGGGCTGCAGAGTCTTGGGATTCATCTTTCCAAAGGCAACTCCTCATTGTGAGGCCTCCATTTCTGGGGTGCTTGGGCAGAGATGGCAGGAGCAGCCTGTTCTTTGGAGAACGCAGAGCACCAGGACTCTGACTGTTACGTCCTTCAAAGATTTCTCCAGAGAGATGGCCCAGACACAGAGGCTCTACAAGATCTAGTTACTCCTGGAAATCCTGGCATGCCTATAGTATGACTTTGCTCTCTTCCAGACCTTTGCTCTTGCTCATTCAGCCCCATCCTCCACTCTGTCATTTGTTCAGTTCCTCAGCGGATTCTTTTCTCATGCACCTTTGCTCTGCTGATTTTCCTGTTCACGATATGGATGTAGAAATCAGCCAAGATCCATCACAGGTTGCGGTGGATTAGACATTAACTCATTTGCATTTCCTTACCACTGCCAATTACTAGTGTGGCAGCAAAAGACAGGGCGCACGCAACGACTGGCTGCTGCTACTGACAGGAAAACCAGAAGGGAGCACTCCTTCCATCATAACATTACACACTCAAACTAACAGCAAGTCTCTGCATGCTTTCGGGTTGTTTCATGTTCCTCTCCTCAATCACAACAACATGGAGGCTTGCACTAACTACCCTGGATCCCACCACTGCACTGCTGCTGCCTATAAAACCTATTTGGGGTTTGAACAAAGGGAAAACATCCTCCCAGGGAAGAGCCAATACACAGGGAAGTGATTTTGTCAGGGTTGCTTGCTTAAGCACGTGGAGACGACTGCTCAGGGTCAGCCATGGATAATGAGCCTTCAGATGACAAATGGCAGTCCTTGGCTATACAGTAAGGAGTGTATGTTCCCAGCATGCTCTCTGTGAGTTATTGCAATGGCAGCACTCACTTCCCTTCTCTGGGAAAGAAACAAGAGCAAAGCAAGCAAGAACTAGCAGCAGATGGTCCCTCCTGCGCCCAGATCGTTCCAGCCAAAACAAATCTACATCCCCAGCTGAAGGGAAGGGTACAGGAATAGAACAGGAGTGTGACTCAGATCCAGTGACTCAGACAGCAAGGCGAGGAGAGAGAGGGAGGGGGAGAGACAGAACCTGGTGTAAGAGCCTCTTACGGATGACAGTGATTATTGCTATTATTCCAGCGAGTGCTTGCGGGCACTGACAACTCTCACTCCCGCTCCTGTTCTCTTTTTCTGGGGGGGTTAGTTTTCCTCCCTCCCCCTGTCTCTCTCCCTTTCTCCCTCTTCCCTTTTGTGGCAAAGCTGTGAGCAACCCCCTCTGCATCTTTATCTGTTTGCAAGCTGGTAAATAGCAGGCCAAACACTTGTGTGCCAGATACCAGATAAGTTCAGCTGTCCGCATGCCAGTGGAAAATGCCACATGCCCATCCTTCCTTCGTTGGGCAGCAGTGCACAAGATTCCAGGCACGGTCCTCGGCTCGCTTCTCCTCGCCCTTCCCATCCCCAGCCTGTGGGCCCTTGGCTCTTCTGCTATGAGCCTCCCCACAGCAGTGGCTGTGTTGAAGGAGGGTGATGTTTGCCCAACCTTAAAGAGTTGGATTTTGACTACTGAGCTCAAGTGCTGAACTGTTGGTGTCATTCTCTCAGAGCTGCAGGGCAGGTCAGATTGGCTACTGCCACTTATGCATGCCTGTGATGTTTTTTGGCCCTTGAGTTTGCCACAGGGAGATGGACTCACATCTTGATACCCCTTAGATACTGTGAAAGGCTTTGCAAAGCTCCTGAAAAGCACTATCACTTGAAAAACTAGGCCATTGGGTGAGATCATGCATTAAGCACTAGGCGCTGGCTGAACAATCTGTCCCAGAAATCAGTCTTGGATTAGTGCTGTGCTCTGGCCCTTGGCACAAGCACAGGTGGGACGAAGGGCCCAGATCCTGCCTGACTGCATTGGAGGAAAATTTCCCTGTGGAGTAGAACATCCTGCCTCGCCAGGTGTCCTGGACCTGGGCACAAGGCATCTGGACAGCAGGCAGAAGGTCCTTTGGAAACTGAGACTCTACTATGCGCCAGCAGGTATTTTCTTTCTCCATCTCCCTCCCATCTTGATGCCCTCCCCATCCATCACCAGGTAGAACTTGGAAGCTTCTGATTTGTGTTGGACCCAAAGCTGCTCCACACTAACCGTACCTAATGGGATCTATCCCATGGTGATATTGTATGCTGATGATCCTTCAGCAATGTCACTAGCAAAGAAGTATGGTTCATATGTGCAGCTTATGGTGCAACCATGTCAGCTGGGAACTTCAGAAGAGCCTCAGTGGCTGGGAAACATTGGTCTCATTGACTTCCAGCTAAATCAGGTGCCTTAAACTGAGCAGACTGTGACTGTGGCAGGTATTCCATGTGTTTCACTGTGATAAGCACCTAAATACCTCTCTTTTAGGACACAGAGGTGTTTCAATACCCCATTTTCTCTCCTGAAGTGGGTCCCATGACTAACACAGTGCCTGTGGACCCAGAAGAGCTAGCTGGGGACTTACAGCTCTCTCATCACTTTTGCAGACACTAGCACCTGAGCCTTAAACCAAGCACTATTCAGAGAGCATTTAACCAAAGGCTACTCAGAGACAGAGCCAATGCACAGATGTGAGCACATGCTGGCTCACACACTGTTCATCGGCCAGTGAGGGGTTCATGAAGTCCTTTCACCTCCAGCTCAACCAATAAGTCTTGGCTGGGGGCCTCAGGACCCAAAACTGGAGGGTCCCTGCCCACTGGGCTTGGAGGTAGCAGAGATGGAGGGCAGAGATCGTCAGAGCTTGAATCGTGTGCTGAGAGGCCAAGGTGTTTGAAGGGAAGAAATATGTTGAATTTAGATATAAAAATACAGTTGCTGTTCTATAGACTGTGTAGTATTTTTAACTTTGGTACCAATTCTGGGTTCCACATAACTGAACAGGATACAGGAGGTAAAACATTCTTCATGGCTACATGAACAACTTCCCCCTTCTTTGCATGTGTTGGTGAGGCCGTCACCCATTATAGACCTTGGTGGTGCTATATTTTCACCTGTATAACGTGCTGGTTTACAAGAAAGAAAGAAAAAAAGTGATTCAGCAGTAATGCAGACTGCATGCACGTGTGAGTAACTCAAGGGGAACTTTAACGTAAAGCCCCTTCTTCCCACTTCACCCCCCCAGCTCTGCTATGGGCAGGAAAATGCAATATGTTTGCTTCCCTTTTTGTCCTTAACCATCTTGTATAACACTGTGCACAACAAACTACCTAACGATGCAGGATGAGGAACAGATCACAAACCCTCAGGTCAGCCTATCAACCTACTGCTGTCCATGTTGGGAGAGGGGCAAACTTTCCTTTCCCAGCCCAAGCCGATACCTTGGAGGCAAAACCTTTACAAGTACATATATTAATGCATGATCTGATGCTGTATCTGCCACACTGTTGTTATACCCAGAGGCTGTGTCTGAGGGAAAGTTTGCATGGCCTAGATACAATCTTGTGCTTCTTGCAGAGAAGATAGTGTCTGGAGTCAAGACATTCAGGTGGGAACTAGAAGTTATTCTACACCAAGCTTTGGCATGGGCTTCCGAAGTTCACTGAACAACAGGGGTGCTAACTAGGGTGACACAGGGTGCTGAGCAGATGAACAATGCATTCATGTGTGCAGAGTGGACTGATACCAGAGACTGACAGGATTTAGGTGAGGGGAAATCATTTGACTGTGTAACCTAACCCATGGAGTGCAGATTCATTGTTTTTACTTTGCTGCCCCTTAACAGTATTCAGTGACTTGTGCTCACCTAAAGCATCTTTTCCAGAAAGGTATCCAGTGACATTCCAAGGATATCCAGAGAAGGAGAAGATGCCCCTCCCTTTGGTCATTCGTTTCAGTGGTTAATCAGCTCTGTTAAACACGTGTGCCTTGCAGCTAATTTGAATTTGTCTGGTTTCAACTTCTAGCCAGTGGCAGTTTGTGTTTATGCTGTTCTCTACTACACTAAAAAGCCCTGTCCCACTCACTATTTCCTCTGATGAAATTACTTATACGCTGAACTTAACTTACCCTCCAATTTTCCCCTCATTCTCCCTTTGGGTGCATGAAACAGATCGAACAATTTCAGTATCTCGCTCTAAGGCATTTTCTCTACTCCTTAATTCATTTCTGTGGCTCCTTCCTGCCCTCACTTTAACCATCTTTTGAATATTAAAATGTGAGCCCCAGGCCTGGATGTGTTATCTTATCCACTTCAGTCTCAGTGCTGTATATGGAGGCAAATTAACCTCCCTGATCCTACTTACTACCTTCCCCGTGTGCTCATTCCTAGGCAGCCCTCGCCCCTGTTTGTCAGCATGCCAGGAGAGGTGTTTGCACTGAACCACTCCTCCACAATGACCTCCAGCCCTCATTCAGGAGCTCTGCTACATGCAGCCAGTCCTGCTTGTGAGAGATGACCCACACTCCTCTTCCCTCTCAGTACTTTGGAGCGTTGGCTGCAGGACACATCCTGGCTGAGCTCTACTTACTCAGTGCTCTCCATCCCCCAGCATGGCTGCCTCATCAACCAGCTTCAGCCACCAAAGTGGGTCGCCCATGCCCTTTATCAGTGGACATTCTACATTAACTTCTAGATCACTGGTATAAAGCATAGGATAAAGCAGGGCTGAGTCTCAAACCTGCTTGGAATTAGTTGTTTGGTGATGAGTCCTCACTGACAACAACATTTTGAGATCTGTCAATTATCCAGTTCTCAATCTGTCTCACATATCCGCTGGTTCATACTATTCTGTGCTATTTTTTAAGCAGGATGTCATGGTTTTAGCTCAATCCCCTTGTAGAAAATCTAAGTATAGCATATCTGCGTAGTTACCTTTATCAGGCAACTTTGCAATCTCCTCAAAGGACTAAATTAGGTTTGTTAAGTTCTATTTTCTCTCCAACAACATTGAATCACGTTCTCAAAAGAGGGGAATGCTGAAAGGCTACTAAATATACTATTATTATTTTATATATGATCATCTGCTCTCCTCACCTAAGTGGGAAGGCTGGTCCTATATTTTTGGTCTCTAAGATGTAACATCTTCCAGTAGAGAAGGATCACAAAGTCCCCCAGCTTACCTGAAAATCGGGCTGGCAGTGATTTGGTGCATGTTGTGCACAGCAGCTGGGCATGCACTGAGAGAATGTGGCCCAAGGTGACTGGTTGTTGTGTAGTATGGGCTAGACTCTGGCTGTTCTTGCAGGAGTACATTCTTGCAGGCAATCTCTTGAGCATGTTCATGCTCACCTGAAACATCAGCTCCAGAATAGAGGAGAGGGAAAGGCCTCTGTCCTTCCCTGGTCCTCCTACCCTCATCCAGTCTGCCAGTACCTGATCAGGGGATACCATGAATCTGTTGTGATAAAGGTCCGGAGAAGCAAGGAAGAAGGGATATTCTCAGGTGTTGGATGCTGTCTTTCCTGCAAAACTGCCTGAGGATGGCTATGCCCAAGTCCCATGATTCAGCCCAGCTTTATCATGTTTAAACAAAAGATGAAACTTCTGGGTCTACAGACTCACTGATGGAGCAAACATCTTATGTGTTTTTGATGCTGCTCTAACCTGACCTGCTTGGGATACTTTCCCCATGAGTGTTTGTCTCTGCTTTCTGCAAAGGCACACTGCAGAAAAGTGCAGGAAGGCACTGGTAGATTGTGCAGCACCTGCATTGAGCTAGTCCCCTTCTGTGTGGGATGTGGTCATGTCAACAGCTGAAGAGCTGAGCTCCTGCTTTTCTTTATGTGCTCTCCTGACTCAGCCAATCCATGTTAGAAGCACAGCTGCACTCAAGAGAAGAATATTTTCTAAAGAGAGTTCAAACTGACTCTTTTGCTGTGTTAAGTTTTCAGCTACCATCTCTGAAGCACATGCTTCCTGATGGCCATGTCAAATGGTTTGCAAAAACCTTTGCAAAGTTTGTGAAGACACTGTGGAAAGGAGGCCCAGCTATGCAGCATTTGATAGCCACCTCTTCTTCAGAAATGCTGTCCTCATCACTTCCTCTGTCTTTGCATGACTCTTAGCAATAAAGCATGTCTACAGCATGAACAGAATGCCCTCTGCCTTCTGACCACCTCAGCATATCACCAGCCTTGGGGTCGTGAGGGACTGAGAGGCCAGATTCTGCCCTTCGAATCTTTCCTATGGAGATTGAAGCTCTCATGATTTATGTCACAGAAACCAAGCCTGAAAAAATATGCTGTGTTTCCCTTGCAGTTTTCTCTCTCGGATGTGCCAGCTGCTCTTTTTCACACTTTTGCTGCACATTTATGAGTGAGAAGTAATGCACACACATACATGCACATACACACAGCTGCAGTTCTAAGACCAGCCTGCCCTTAGCCCACACAGTGCTTTCAAGGACAGAGATGTATTTAGCTAGAGTAGGAAAGAGCAAAAAAAGCTTAAAAAAATTTAAAAATTAAATTGTTGCTGCAACTGTGTCTGGATTCCCCCAAACCTGTACCAGGGTTTTCTGATATTTCTGCAGAGGTTTGCACCAGAGATACAGCTGCCACAGTGCTCACACAGGACCTTCACCTTCATTTGAAGGTAATTCTGTTCTCACATGCACCCAAAGCTGCAATGGTTGAAATCCACACTTGTGAAATATATGCAAGGCTACTGACAGGGCTGCAAAAGCCTTTGTGTGCTCTGTCAGTTTAGTTTAATATATGAAGAACAAGCTAAAACCACTCAGGTTGCAATGGATTTTAAATAAGACTGAAAAATTGTGTGCAGAGAAAGCCTAAATCTGTCAGCATTGTAGTTTTTGAAAGAGCAGAGGTTTCTTAGTATTTTAAGGGATGAGATAAGTTTTAATTTGTGGCAGTTTTTATTTCCTCTGCAATATTTCTTTTTTGACAAGTACATTAGTTTATCAGATGCTATGGACTTGAGTAAGACCACCAGGGCCAAATTCCCACCTGATGAAAACAACCAAAACAGGCTTTTCTCTGGTGAATATCCCTGAGGTGTTCAGAGTTTTCTGCTCCTGACTTTCCTGGGGCATGATGATACTCACTGCTATGGTTCCTTACTGAAAACTGCCCAGCTATATTACAGATGCCTTGGATAAAATAGTGATGGCGGCAAGAAATGTAAGTCAGGCAGCAAGTTCATTCATCTTTCTCAACCTAGAAAAAAAGAGAAGAGGGACTAGCATTCAGTATTTCTACACAGTTTCACTCTCTGGTTCTTGTGAGGTAGCAAAAACCTGCAGATTCTTTAAGAGAAGCCAAGTAAACCGTCTCTGTTCTTTTGTTAAAAAACAAAAGAAAAAAAACACCCACAGCCATACAAAACATCAACAGCTGAAAAGTTTATCTTAGAGATTCTGTAAAACCTCTTACTTAATTAAACTCAGATTAGGGACTTACACAAACCTGACAGTTTCCTTTAATCAAAACCTCATCTGCAGTTCAACTTAGAAAAAAACACAACAACAGAACCAAACTTCAGAAAACAAATGAGATGCCAATCTGTCCTTCAGGCAAGGCTCCTTTGTCCTGAATTCTAGAGAGCTGGTTATTTAAGGAGAGACTTATGTGAACAAGTAAGATGAAACAGAAGCAGCAACACACCCTGATGCAAGCAGGAGGGTGTTGAAATGGCTCTGCTCTTCTCCCCAAAGACATTTCAGATCCCATTTCTTGAACACTGTTTATGTCGAAAGCGCTCACATTCTGATTTCCTCTACAGCCAGTTCGCTGCTCTCTGCAGTCTCTAAAAGCATCATCAAGCATTTCCTCATTAGATAATATCATCACACACCCTAATGATTGGGCTCAGTGAGTCACCTTCCTTTTTGGAGCACTGTATTCAATCCAAAATTGTGTATCCTCTCTCCCTTGAAAAGAACTCCCTCAATATACAGATGTCTCAGGAGACCTGCCCAGCTGTAGCAACAAGTTCATTAGCCAGCCCATTGTGGCAGATGCTAAAACCCCTTTGTGTGATGCTGGAGACAATAAGACTGATGTCAGGGTTAGGGGTGTTGTGTGCTGGGAACAGTGTGGAGACTTCAAAAAGAGGAGCCCATTCCTTGGAGTACTCTGACACTTAAGAAGCAAGAAGCCCTCTAAGCGGTTAGCAAAAGGCTGTGGGGATCAAGAAGATGATAAAGAATTGGTGTAACTATATGGGCTTGTGACAAGTAAAGAGTGAATACACCAAGTGTATGGGGAAAAGAAGAAGAAACATTGAATGGAGACAATGAATACTTTGTCGGCACTAAAGCAGAAGCTGCTAGAAGAGGAAAAGGGATGGGTCCCTCCTGTTTGACTAAAAGGCCTTTTTCTGTCATCTTGTCTGCAGAACAGGTTTTATTATTTATCTCGTTTTTAAATTCAAGTGGCATTAGCAGTAATTATAACAATAATGGCATCTCTATTGCCATATGCATTATCTGCATTCTCATAAAGCCTACAAGCTGTAGGCAGGAGCCAGGGAGAGGACCCTTCCCCAGGGACTGTGGCTAGTAGAGAGGACCAGTAAGGGCAGCCCCCTGCACAAGCAGCCAGCTTGGCCAGGACTGCAACCAGGCAGGGAAAACCTGTCACCCTCATAAAAGTTTTCATCAAAGGGCTTTCCTGCCCCTCCCCTCCAGTGACAGTGCATGGTAGAATCTTCAAGACTTTTGCTGGCTTAATTTATTCTTGTTTTTTATAAACACTGCAAAAAGCAGATACTTCCCCTGAGAGATGGCTGTTTACATCCCCTTGCTCACAGATATTTGTACAGCTCCCCTCTCTGCACCATCTGAATGCCTTGTGCTTTTAGCTGGATTTATCCTTGTATTTACCCCTCCCATGCAAAGAGTTGTGTGCAGGCACACAAGGCTGAAAATTAGTCCAAAACATAAATCCAGAAGTCCAAAACATAAATCTAGAAGAAGCCTACTCAGGTGCTGTTTGACTTTAATCATGCCTCAGCCCAAAATGTTTTGAGAACTTCCAACTCTTGAGTCACCCACATTACTGCTCCTGCCCTTACATCAAGCACAGCAGCTTGCTCTGGGTAGTGTTGAACAGTACAGCCCACACGTCCGACATCCAGAAGCCAGGTGGGGAAATGCCCTAATTCCCAGAGGGACACTTTCTAGAAGATGTTTTCTGTGCACATGTGTAAGACTCACACCAAACAAGCTGCTCCACTTTTAGGGACGAGGTTTGCATGTTCCCTCTCACTCATCCAACCCACTTATAGGATGTGCCACCACACGAGAACACATCTCCACTGCCAAGCTATAGGTTGTTTGGGCTTGACTCCTTGGCTCAGTTAGTGAAATGATGACTCACTTCTGCCTCCTGGTTAAGGAACTCATGTGCATCACCTTCCAGTATCAAATACAGTGTATTTCTTCTATGTATATGCAAGGATGGAGAAGCTTTTTCTCCCAGTGACAGAAAACTGGCACTCTTGCTTTGTTCTTCCAGTTCAACCACCACTGGCTTATTCTTTGGGATGTTGTCTGTTTGTATCCCGTTTCCGAGGCTCCCACGTGTTTTCTAGAGAGCCCCATACGCACCCCTGAGCTCCATGGCCCACTCTGAATTAGGTACCTCCTCTCCTTTCGACACCTAGTCCTCAGAAACCTTCCACCAACACAGGGAGTTTTATAGCAGAGGATGGAGACATAGGACCTGCCATCCTGAATCACAAGGACCTGTTCACAAAGCAGCCTTCCTCTCTGGCAGCCCGGGTGAGGCTGCACACAGAAGGATCAGAAAGGCCTCCAGCTTGGGAGTCTGAGTGCTGGGTCATAGAGAGGAGGGCTCTCCAGCCTCTGTGCCCAATACACCAGCCATTCGAAGTGCATTTTGAATGGAGAGCTTCTACAGCCATTTGCTGGAAGCTCTTATTGAGGACAGTAGCTTGCTGGGAGATTGCTTGCACTTTTCCTCTGTCTTTCTCTCCCTGTCTTTCTCATGCTACTGAGGACTTGTGGTCTGCCTCGCTCTCTGGACCAGGGTATTCCTCCCTGAGAAGGAGATTTCTTTTCCAATCACTCCTTCCTCAAGCGTTGCTTAGGTTTCATTGCTCTAATCATCAAAGAGGACCTCTTGAAAATTGTCGCCATAAGCCCAGGAGGTTTGGTTCTCCACAGACTGGGAGCAGGGCGCAGCTGCTCTGTTTTCTTTCTCTTTTGCCTTGATAATTTGTTGCTCCCAGTCATCCGCCTCCACCTAGGTCTTTTCTCTGGAGGAGGTGCTCTTGTCTCCCTGTCACTGTTTCATAGACACACGCGTAGCCATTTCCCAACGCTGTATGTGGCAACACCGAATCCCCAGCGCACGGAAATGCACATGCAATTGTATTAGTCACACACAATTAGGCAACACACAGTCACCCTGCAATCAGGGGAAGCCTAGATGCACATTATTGAGGTGCAGAGGTTTTTGATGAACTGTGTCGTCGCCCTCCTCCCCCCACCAAAGTTGATCTATGAGAAATGAAGCATTTCTCCCTGAAAGGAGTTGTAGTGGGCAAATTCTTTTCAAACCGAGTTGCGTTTCAAAGGTTGGAAATTGTCCTTTTATCATTTCCGAAATGAAAAAGTCATTTAATTCAAAACTACTTTTGATTTCACAATTTAAACTAATGAGTTTGAGTCTGGGGTTTGTTGGGTTTTTGGGTGGGATTTTTTGCAATTTTTTTAATGTGGCTGAATAAAAGAACACTTCAGAGTTATCGAAATGAAGCAGGGCTGATTGGCCCTGTTGAGCTTTTGTTTGTACAAAATGCTCATCATCACCTATGTTTGCATCTAAGGAAAAATGTTTAAACATTGAAAACACTTGCAGGGCAGAGCAATCACGAGTTACTCAGCTCTAACGCAATGGCAGTTTCACCATCCCCTTGGTACATGATTGTGATATGTGGTCTTGTCTTCTTGACATCTTCCAGGGAAGTATTTCTTACCTGGCTCTGCACCTACTTACATCCTGCAAACCCACACAAGACCTTCTGGAGCACTTACTTGCTAGACTGTGCAGCCCTGCTGAGGTGGAGGAAATGAACGTGGTTTGATTTGCCCAGGTTGGATGGTGTCTCAAGTGGGGCTCTCTTTGCAAAGAGACACCCTTAAATGTCTTGAAGCCTCCAAGTGAGATTTCAAGCACTGATTCGAGGCTGCAATCAGTGTACTACCCATCATTATAATTCCATGATAATAGCTGGAGACATGTTCAGTATCTCAACATGCTTCCCATAGGTGGAATGTTTGCACAAACTGTAGGTGCTGCTGGCCAGGATGCTCCCAAATACACAGGACATCTCCCATGAGGTGCTGGGAATGCAGCCATACATGCCTGGGGGGGATATCCTGAAACTTCCTTCATGGTGTCTCACTGATCTCCACCAAGCCCTCTCTTTGGAAAAATTAGGGCAAAGATGCACTCAGATAAATGATTATGGCACTGACCAGTGACACCTCTGTGTTTCCTTCAACTAGCCCCTTAATCTACACCTGTTGTCCTTTGGAATACACCTACAGTAAGCTCTGGGGGCACACAATCTTTCTGCCCTGCCTTACAGCTTCTTACATAGTAAAGATCCTAGCCTCACAAGTGACGTTCTCAGTGCTGAAATAATACAAACACTGCAGCACAGCACACTTCTCTGAAAATACCTACAGCACAGTAAGTTCTGCCTAGCAAGAAACACTTGAAATTCTGACCAGTGCCTTGTGAACTGGGCACATCTACAGCATTCAGCAGCCAGGGAAGTTTCTGCTGCCTGCATGAAGTCTGCAAGATTGAACGAGTTGTGTGTTACCCAAAGTGTGTGGTCATTGTAGCAAGGTCACTCTGCAGCAGAGTCTGTGAGGTACCTGGGCACCGCCACAGTGCCTGGCAACAAAAGCAGCATGGCCAGCAGATTGAGAGAGGTGATTCTGTCATTCTGCTCTGCTCTGGTCAGACCTCACCTGGAGAACTGTGTCCAGCTCTGGGGCCGTCAACACAAGAAGGATATGAGCGTGATGCAGTGTGTCCAGAGGAGGGCCACAAAAATGCTCAGAGGGCTAGAGAGCCTCTCCTATGAAGACAGACTGAGGAAGAGTTGGGGTCGTTTAGCCTGTAGAAGAGAAGGCTACAAGGAGATGTTATAGAGGCCTTCCAGTATCTGAGGGGTCCTACAAGAAAGCTGAGGAGAGACTGTTTACGAAGGCATGTAGCACTAAGACAAGGGACAATGGCTTTAAATTAGAGAAGGGTAGACTTAGATTGGACATTAGTAAGAAGTTTTTTTATTTTGAGGAAGATGGAACACTGGAACATGTTGCCCAGAGAGGTGGTAGAAGCTCCATCCCTGGAGACATTCAAGGCTAAGCTTGATGGGGCTCTGGTCAAGCTGATCTAGTTGGGAACATCCCTGCCGACTGCAAGGGTGTTGGATTAGGTGACCTTTAAAGGTCCCTTCCAGCCTAATACATTTTACGATTCTATGATCATGAGACAGGAAATGCAGGGTAAAAGGCCACTGACCACAAGTTTTTCCCAGTAAGAATAAATAAAATAACAAACAAAAAAACCCACCAAAAAAACTCCACAACAACAAAACCCAAACTCCCCAGCTCTACCCCCAGACTACTTAATACATGTTCTCTTTGCAAATACTCCCATTCCAAACTCAGGAGGCAGAGCTGCTCACATGCCCAGCTGGCAGCCACTCTCTGAAGCAAGAGTTCTATCAGTCATCTGATTCCCATCTTACATAATGCACAGCTCTGCCTGGCCACACCACAACTGAACAGGGAAAAAATAACCTGAGCTCTGCTGAAACGTGCTTGTCACAGCAGTGCCTCAATGTCGGTTCCAAACGATAGATTTGGTGAAGATATACAGGGTGCTCAACCACAGGAGGGGTTCTCTCTGACTGTAAAATTTAACAGGAGTTCTCTCTCTCTGAAGTGACTTGCTCTTGGATTCTTTCCTCCATGTGGGCCATACCTTTCAGAAAGCCTAAGCTCATGTGCCCTAGGTGACCTGAAAGGTGAAGTGCAAACATGTATGTCTGTGAACACACACACACACACACACACACACACACACATGCACACACACATGTATATGGTCATAAACACACACACACACACACACACACACACACAGAGATACCTGTGTGTGGGTGCATGTTTTGGAGAGGCCAGCCAGCCTGTCTTTTGCCTAATGGAGCACAGGTCTCCAAACAGGACCCAACAGCCACTTGAACGAAGAATTTCTGCTCAGGGTGGTCTGCCAGCCCTCATGCCCAAATATCCCTAGTCCTCAGAGGCTCATCCTTGGTACAGCTGAAAAAAACAAAAACTGTTTGTGGTTTTGGCTGTTCCCCAGAGACCTGCACCCTTGCTCAGACGTCCCCCACACCACTGTCAAGCCCACATGTTGTACTTACAGTTTCTCCAAGCATTTTGGTTAACAAAACGGGCCTGACCAAGAGGAAATGAAGCACCCCTTTTTTTTTCTTTTTTTTTTCTTTTTTCCTTTTCTGCAATCAAGCATCTGTCATTCTTGTCCTGTCACCACAGAGATGTGGTTACCGGATCCTGTGGTTGCCTCCTTCCACCCTCTGAATTAGCCCTAAAGGGCAGTGCTTAGCTGGCATGGAGGAACAGCAGGAATTCAAGCCCAGCCACAGTGTGGTCTCACAGGCTTCAGATGCTGGCTTCTCAGTGGTCCTTAAGAGCCCTTAAAGGAGGTATAGGTTTGTGAACTTGACCTCTTTCCATGTTTGTAAGAGTCCTCTTCGTCTTTCTTTCAGGGATTTTCAGTGTGTAGCATGAGTGCAAAGGGGAAACACTGTAAGCACTTTCTAGAGATTTGAATTTTGCTGGTTAAAAACCCCCAAATTCTTGTTATTGTGTAGGTTCTGCATAGGAGCATCCCACTTTGTTCTGCAGTTTATTATTCTTTAAATAGGAAAGCATTCCTCAAGAGTAAACAGAAACACATTTTCCTCACTCCCAGTAGCATCAAGAGCTCAAGCAAATTCATTCTCTCAATAAATAAGACTTGAGTTTTTCTGTTAATGCTACCTCTGATATGGCATCTCTTTTTCTCTCACATATACACATACAAAGCACTATCGGTACCTATTGATATATCCTCATCTAAATAATCTGTCCTGATATATGAGTTTCAAGTCAGCATATCTCCTTTCCTACCCTACCTCTCAGGTACCTGGCTATACCTCAGGAGCTAACAACTTCCCAGGTCTGTCAGCCCTGCACAGGCAGCTGCTGCTCAACTTGTGGAGCTCTTCACTCCTTTTTCAAGTGAAGGAGACTTTATTTAGGAAGGGTTTGCACAGGAAGGGTTTTCAGGGGAAGGGTTTATGTCTCAAGTTTTTTCCTCTTCCTATGAGCTTTCCCTTCTCTATAACTGTGACAGGTAATTGTTCTAACTCAGAGGACAGATTTAGACTAGATATAAGGAAGAGATTTTTTACAGTGGGGGTGGCAAAACATTGGCCCAGGTTGCCCAGAGAAATGGTAGATACCCCATCCCTGGAAACACTCGAGATCAGGCTGGACAGGGCTCTGAGCAACCTGATCTGGTTAAAGAAGTCCTTGCTCACTGCAGGGGTCTGGACTAGGTGGCCTTTAAAAGTCTCTTTCAACTGAAAACATCCTGTGATTTTGTGACAAGGAAGCTCCATAAACTGTCATGCTATGTTTAAACCCAGCCTCCTTAAAAACTCATTTCTCCTCTTCAATCCCTTGAGCTTTCGCATGACTTGGATGCTTTGTTTAGCTAAATATTTGTATTGTAAACATTCAGTGTATGGATTGCTGTTCAGACTGCAGGCTCTGCAGGAGGGAGGCTGATTCCCTGTTGCACGCCTTGCACAGCCATAGACAACACAATGCACAGCTATAGCAACAACACTGCTATGGTTTTTGAAGGCACAGACTGTGATTTTCTCAGGCACAATGGAGCTGCTATCCTCAGATGCTTTGAGAAAGAAGTTTCCAAATTCATCTTTTCTGCAAAGTCTGAGGAGAATGGAGGGGGTGTTGAATTCTATCATGACAATATTAAAAAGAAGATGAGTCAAAAGTGCCACAGGGGCGTCCATCAAAGAGTGGAGATAAAAGTACTGAATTCCAGCAGCAAATTGTGCCTGGCAGATACAATGAAATAATGCTGCTTGAAGGGAGTAAGGGGAAGTGTCACTGTGCCCTGAGTGCTGGAAGTGCCTCTGTGAGCACCAGAAGAGTGAAGTTGTCTTTGCTGCTGCGCTGCAGACTTTCTTGTCTGACGCTGGGTGAGTCACTGACGTGTGGCTTATTGCAGGAGTGCCAGTGTCTGACTGGTGTGGAAATCACTGCAGGTCAGGTGCAGAAAAAAATTCAGGATCTAAGTGTCTTCTCTCCTGTGACGGTACAGATAATGTTTCCTCTGTTCCTATATATGGAAAGGACTTTGATACATTCAGGAGTTTGTGCTCAGGGCTGCAGCCTCCAATCCTGAGCTCTGGGGAGACACTTCACTGGTAATTTAGAACAGCAATAAATGGGGAAGGCCAAAATTTCATCTGCTGTTTATAGGTAGGGGATAGCTTGTGGACATTGCAGCCCTGGGACAAACCCCTCTTCTTTGAGCAGAACAGCAGCTAAGAACCCACATGGGTCTGGATGGTGCACAGCAGAGTACAACCTGTCACACCTATGTGGCCCTACCTCTGCATTAGGACTAAATGGAGGGAGCTCTGCTACACTGCACTTGATTCCAATAGGATTCCCAAACTCTTGCTAGGGCAGCATTTGGGTTCTCTTGTTGCAGAATGACAGGCAGAACCATGCACAATCTGAGACATCCCACCACCAGCAGATCACTGATGTCTGCAGAGTGTGCTATGTGGCCAAGAAATCACCAGGCTGCCCTGGAGGAAGCTGCCTCTGCTGTGAAATTAATTTTTTAACCAAGAAACAAAGTTTCCTTTCCTATAACCCCAGACTTATGAGTCAGCGCTTCATGTGTCAATTACTTACAACAAAAAGCAAGAAGAGCAGTTTTAAGATTTTTGGATGATGGGAGGAGAGTAAAGGGGAGGCACTGTTCACAACACTCCTGAGTTAAATGCATTCCCTTTCTGTACTTTCCAGGTCGCCAAGACATTTTATTAATTTTGGCACAGTCTTTTCTGTGCAGCAACTCCAAGTCTAGAAATTTATGTTTAGCCTCAAGGTCAATGTGAAGGAAACATGTTTAACAGCTGGAGAAAGTAGGCACAAATAGCTGAAACCACTTGGCTGTGTCTTTAACTCCTCATATTTGCTATATCATAGTCCTGCCTAAAAGCAGTGAGTATGCACTCCCTCCTAGGAGACACAGGAATTCAAGTAAGGGTAAAAATCCCATTTGTGCAATAAGCCTAAAGGGTTTCATTTACACACCTTTTGCCAATCCATGTTCAGCTCTGGGCTGTAAATGAAAATTGCTTTCAGTCACAAGGAAAACCATGCAGCCCACAACCTGAATATCTAATGGTGCTAGTGAACACTGGAAGAAATTGTGGAGTCTAGTGTAGCCTTGTCCAAGTGACAAAGCCATCACTAACTGCCTAATGTCTTTTCCAGCCTCCATGGCCTGTTTGGTCACCATGATGGTGTTGTGAGGAGGTGACAAAGGATGCAGGAAGTTCTTATGAGGAGGATGCTGTGATGAGGAAGCAAACAAGATGAGCTGTTAACGAAAGACAAAAAGCACTGAAATCCCTCAGAACATGTGGGGAGTTTTCTGGTGAGTAATACCAACATTTCAGGAACAGAAAAATGAGTCATTCCTGCTCCACATAAACCCCTCTCATCCTGCCATGATTTACAAACTAGTGTAGTCCCATGGAGTCCCTCACCAAGCGATGGAGTAAATGACACTTCTGCTGTAGGGAAGACAAGGTTTCAGTATTTGGCCCAGAAACCTTTTCCTGAGACCTCTCAAGGAAAGCTGTGCTGAGGGAAAGATTTATTTGGGCTGTAAGAGAGAATGTGAAACACCTTCAGGCCATGCCCAGTGAGAAGGGCAGCTGTCCTGTCCTCTCACCACCCAGCTGGCACCAATCTGCATGCAAATGAACTCCAAGACAAAAACTATATAAAGGGTTAGGTGGAAAACACTTTTCCCTTTTCTGTTGCTGAAATCATAGGCTGCATGGGCAGTGCTGGATGCTGCAGGATAGATGAGAAACCTGCCTGCCCCATCTTGCTTGGAGTGATGCAGCCATTTGAAGCAAGGGTGGGTGAAAGTCTTTGTTATGATGAGCTGGCCAATGGGTCTTGAACAGGTCACCTCACTGGAGGGGCTGTGAGGGATATCTGTAAACACATTTCATGCAGACATCATTATCCTTGGCAGCTGCGGTAAAAAAGCTGCAGCTTAAATGAGCGTCTGGTTCCTCAGTCTTTCCTGTGCTATGATCTCATGTTACAATATGAGCAAACTTCCTATCTGTGAGGAAGGGAAGCAGAGAAGCCCCTGGGGAGCTGAGGTGGATTTTCCCTCCTTTCCATCAGGTGCTACTTTTAGCACTGGGTCATGGTATATCCAGGAGCCTGGGTCAGGGTTAACTGGGGGCTCCCTGCTGCCCCACTGGTGAGATGTTCACTTTCCAAAGCTCTTGTTGCATTGCTGTTGTGCCAGCAGTGTATGCTGTGGTCTCTGTGGTCCTGCTGCCCTCTTTGGGACCCTGTCCTCCTTCAGCATGGCTGGGTCCCCTTGGAAAGCAAGGCATGGGGAGAGGGCAGCATATCCAAACCCAGTCCCCAAGAGGCAAGGGATTGTGAATGGCAGGGAGCTGGTGCTGTCATGGAGGGGTTGTCAGGCAAACAGTTCTGGCAAGCTGCTTTGTCTTGGTTTGTTTTCTTTTCTTTTCCCTCTAAGATCTGGGGCCTTTACTGTGCTTGAACACTCCTACAGGAGTCCAGTCATTCAGAGAGGAGGTCTTGCGCACTTTGATACAGCAGGGATTCCGTGGCTTGCCCAGTTGTGCAAAACAAACGGGATAGTTTCATACTGTCCTGGGTTCAGTGCCAGCCACCTACAAATAGAGCAGCAGGAACTTGTGTTCCTTTGGGATCCAGGTGCTTATTTTGATAGTGTGGTTGTGTTTGGGTTTGTGCTGCTTGTGATTTTTCTTTTTCTAGAGGTATAGTGGATTAGTCCTGGCTTTTGTTGTACCATGTTCTGGCTTTGTGTTGCACAGGGCTCAGCAGTAGTGTCAGGAGACACGCTCCTGAAGTACTCTTATTCTTTATCCTCATTTTACAAGCTGCACCAAATAAATACCAGGCATTTCCACAAATTGCTATTGATTGGGCAGCCATGTTTACAAAACTAATCAATAAGCTCCCCCCCCCCCCCATATATTTATTTGTGATAGAGCTGCTCTCTTTGTGCATCTCGTGTACTTTCCAGAGCTTGTAATTTGTCCAGTGTAAATAGCTGATTTCATCCTTTTTCCTGGGGAAAAAAATAGCCCTGCTGTTCTAACGCCGTGCCTCTTCTGGTGAGGGAGGTGTATGTGTCTTCCTGCCTTTAGGGTGGGTAATCTCGCCCTTCACAGGAAGAAGATGAAGGGATGGGAAAGAGCCTTGTTGTTTCCTGAACACCAGAGTTACTAAAGTCTCCTGTGGATTTTTGTCCTTTGGCCTTTTCATCCTACTTCTGTTTCTACCACAATAACCCAAGCTCTTTCACGCTGCTCTTCCTGTGACTTTACAACACAGGAGGCAACACGAGGCTGTGGCTGAGATAGAGCTGTGCAAGTGCTAGCTGGCCAGCCAGGACACACGTGCTGTTTGGCCAGGCAGCTCTTCCCACAGAGCTGTGTACTGTCTTTCCACAGTGGGGAGCTCATCTGGCTATCTCCCCTCCTCCACGGGTTCTCCCAAACCCTGTTGGAACTTTCTGTTGCCAAAATTTCTACCACTCCTTCAAATGTGACCAAACTGAGTCAAAAGGTTCAAAAGCTGTTTGGTGGGTGGCTGGAGGATCATTTGAGTATCAATCCCAAAATAATGATTTCTCCATATAGCTGAATCACCAACATCTTTAGAATTCTACTTAGGTTTCAAATTAAGAAGAGGTTGGATAGCTTCCTCGCTTGGCCTCAAATGATTTTATGCTGTACCTGCAGTCCTGTTTTGCCTATGGTGAAAATGAGAAAGAACACACAGCTCTTCCAAAGGATTTTCCCATAAAGTGGAAGCACCAGAATTTTGCAAGAGCTTCTTTGGTAGTGTGGGACTGTGACCAAAGAGGCATTGACTGCTCTTGCTCCACTACAGCTGACTATGCCCTCTGTGAACTTGAATATGTGAATGTCCCCACCTCTGTTCTCCTTTAAGGAGAACCAGACACATATTGATTTTCAATACCCAGTGGATCTTACATTTCTCTCTGGAATTTCCCACTTCGATGTCTACACTCACCACAACTGGCCCCATCTTGGGTATGTTCAACTTTCCTCTCACACATACTGCCTACTGGATCCAGGGTGAGATTGAAATCAACAGGTTTACATCTTGGCAATATTTCCTCAAGATTTTGAGGAAACTTCCTTAAGAATACTGCTCTGACCATAATTCTAAGCAAGGCTAAAAACAAGGCAGTGCAGAAAGTGGTGTGTAAGAATGTACTTTACTGCCCAAATAGATACACTGGTATCTTTATTGTATTTCTTCAGCATTTTCACAACCTGCTGAACATCTTCAGCCAATCTAAACAGGGAAACAGAAACTCAAATAAACTTGTTACTGAAAGCTTCTTGAAAGTAAAAGGCCAAGCAATAGTGTGCCCTGTGTACAAGACTCAGGGAATTTTCAGAAGTTATGGGGGCTGTTTGGCCAGCTGGATGGCTGCCCAGTTGGAGCACAAATAACTTGAAACAAGCCACAGCAAATGCTGCTTCTTTCCCAGTTGATAGATACAAGACATGGGAAGGAGGTGAGTGTATTGGGAAGGGGAAGAGTTTTGAGGGTGCCACTGGTACAGGGCTAGGGAAGGGAGAATTCATTGTGATTGTAAAGGTGGATCTCAGAGCCCTGCAGGAAGGGAATCGTGGGGGACTCTAGGGTAGATGTGCCAGTGGAGTGAAATGACATAAGGTGCAAATCCTTAGATATGAAAAGTGGAATGATGAATCCTGGAACAGCTTGGATGATAAAATACAGGCCTATGATTAAGTACCTGATTTCTTATTCTCAAAGAAATCTTATTGCCCATTTTTAAACAATGCAAAGTGGCTTTCTTTGGCACTAGGTACAGTACAATGGTATGCCCTGAAAAAGTCAAAATGCCCTGTCTATAATTAATGCTTCTGCTGAATATACATGAAGGCTTACCGCCAGTGGAGCTAAGCTCCTAAAACCTGAACCTTTGTCTTCTGACTTTGCCTGAGATTAATTCAAGGCTTTAGACACAACTACAACCAGCTCCTATTCCTTCCTTCTGCTTCTGTGTATACTCAGTTGCTTGTCCACACCCTCAGCTTCTTAGATCATTGACTCAGATGTTTCAATGGAAAAATACTCAGCACGAGTTTATTGCAATGAGCAGAAGTAAAGAGGGTCTCTGTAAATATCTTGGTTCTTTGTATGCAGCTGGGTTCCCCTTCGTTTACTTGACTTCCCCAGTTATTTTCAAGCCACTAAGGTCATTGCTAGTTAATAGTTGGCTAGAAATCAATAGACAGAGAGATGGTTAAAGATAAGTTTTAATAATGGGCGCAATCTAAATCTAGCAACTTTTATCTCTCTGCTGCTGCCAGTGGAGGGTGGGTTTTGTGCTGGGACTCCATTCATCTTCCAGCTGTACAAACTCCAGGCAGTTTTTATCTTTGTACAGTAAAAAGTAAAAGCAATCATAGCCCACCCTGGTGCCTAATGCCTAGAGCTCTGTTACTGGAGAGCTGAGCCCAAACATGCTCAGTGCCTTCCAATGGTTTCCACAGGATTTTCACCCCATGTTGACCATTATTCTGAGAAAAAAAAAACAAGATACAGAGTCAGACAGAGATAGAGCATTGTCATTTCTTGCCTGCTGTCTGGACAGGGGCATGTCAAAATCTCAAAGAGCACTGCTACTTATATACGTGTGTACTTCCAGTTCAATCATGAAGTGGTTTCTGCACCATCAATTGAGCATTATGTTGAGGTTGGATTTTAAAAGAGGTAAGCTTCACCACGAAAGAGAAAACACTGCTGCAATTTATGCCTTTAAGCTCTGGGTTTGCTTAATTTGGACTGTGTGCAGGGCACTGCAAAAGTCTAATAGTTATCTCTTGCCAGCTGGACATTATCACATGTGAAAGCAGATCTCTCAAATACTTCTGGTGCTGAGTGATCACTTGAACAAGTGTGTTCAAAGCGTGCTGGAGACAACGGTTGCTCTTGGGCTTTGGTTCAGGTGCCACGTGGTGCTGCTTGTGCTGAAGGCTCCTTGGCTGCCCACAGTTTGCCTGACAGTCCCATGCCTGGCATTAGGTTCTCTTCCTGAGAGTTTTGCAGAAAGTTATTGGGCTGTGATGCGATAACATCCCATCCTGCTGCAGCAGATTCACCCAAATAGGTATGGCTGGCACTTCATGTGTGCTCAAGCAAGTGAAGATCTTAGACACAGCATGTAAAGCCCCACCAGATGTTTTCACAGGTGTGACTGGCCATTGGGATGGCTTGGGTTTGGAGTGCCTGCCAAGAATTTGAGGCACTCATGCTCAGTTCTCTGTTTTGCCCCAGACTTCATCTTCTACTTCAGGCAAGTTACATAAATGCTGTGACTCAGTTCCACAGCAGTAAAATGGAAATAGCAAAATCACCCTAACTTGGAAAACTATTGAGATGGTAAATCCCTTGGAAGATGGTTCCACATTTCAATCCACACAGGCAAAGCTTGGTTTGGCTACTTTTGCCAGTCAAAGGAGCACGGAGCACCTGTATGGCTAACTGAAGAACACTAGAGCATGGTTTCTAATGATTCACTGGTGGAAGAAATGAGGACTGTTCATTACAAATCCTGCTGGAGATATATGTTCTGAATTATACTAGCAGTAACATCACGAGGTATTAGGTGAATGAAAAGTGGCACAAGAAAGAATGATAGAAGAGATTGGCAGGGGGAGGGTTGTTCAACATCCAGACAGCATATGGAGTCAGTTTTCACTGAGACATAAATAAAACCCGTTCACATCCAGAGTGTTTTACATTTATATACAAGTAGAGTATCCAGTTTCCAAATTAATAGATAGAAGCTTGTTTTGTTACCATTGTGAAGTAACAGATACCTCAATGCACTCAAGGTAGTCATGTTTTTATAGGTAACCTAGGATGCAGCCTGCCTCTGCATTGACATTGTCTAGCACATGGACTCATCATCCTAAGAACTATTTTCTTGTTGATTCTTCACTCATAAATAATTTCCAATCTACTTTAGGAGGTAAAATCTCTGCATTAGTGCTATTGATAATGCATTAGAAGAAACAAACATCTTGCTCCAGTTTTATCAGCTTCACATCTCTACAGATTTTGGCCACAGAGGAGTGAAATCAAACTATAGATGAGAAATTATTCCAGCATTCAGTGGTCAAATCATATAAGATCTCTCAATCAACCTGTTAAATATAATTTAATTCCTCTTGATCCATCTTCTGGGGTTAGAGGCTGTTTGCTTCTCTGTGAGGATCAGCAGGTGAGAACATGGTTTCCTGGTGCTTGTGATAGCAAAAAGTCTGTGAACTATATATGCTTTGTACCCCTGCCTCTGTGCTCTGTGAATGGTGAGTGGCCTGTCACACCTGGCACAGAGCCACACCTGAAACCTAAACCTTTTCTGGGCTGATAAGACAAGCCATGTACTGAGAAAGGAGCACTCTGCCTTGCTTTTGAACGCACTCAAGGACACACACAATGTCAGCTTGTCCAAAGGCAAGAAGGATTTGTTTGAAAAAGGAGGGGGGAGGGGAGAGAGAGAAAGAAAAATCTTTATTTATTTATTTATTTTTAATACTGAGCAAACAAAGTGAGGTTTTGGATGTTTGGGGATTAGGAATTGGAATCTGTAAGCACTAGGATTTCATTTGTTTTGAATAAGGCCAAGGTCACAAGTGACCTGAAGTCACAGTTGTGTTGCTTTTTTTGAAGAACTGGTTAGAGTGTGTGAATGAACAGTAAATTTGCCCCCAAAGTGCCTATTTGCTCCTTAATGTCAAATATGGTTTGAGTTTTGGTCAAGGAAAGAATAGGGATGTTGACCTCAAACATTTTCCCATAGCTTGCAGACAGCATTTTGACTTCTGTTTCAAAAGGATATTTTTTCTGTGCAGAACTTCTGTTTGAAAGTGTGGAAAGGGGCAGGGCAAAGTTAAATAACTCTAGCCCCAGAATTTTGCTTGTCAAGCTAAATGTTTTGGACAGACCCTGAAATACATTTCCCACTTATTTTTGTTTTGCTAAAATTGCATGGTTTCCACTTGGTTGTCAAGGCAAGCAGGCAAATGTCTTTTGTAGTCCCAGTTTAAATCAGAGTATGTATCAGGTAGAAGATCACATAAAGGTTCTGGGCTCATTACTTTGGGTGCAGCACAGGCAAGTAGCAAAAACAACCTTCCCCTCCCTGAAAAATGCCTGAACAGGAATTAGACAGGATGCAACAAGTGGACAAAACTTGGGAGTGTTGGAAGAGGATGAAATGAGGAGGAAGCTTTGCCTTGCTGTGGGCCAGCCTGCTGCCAGATCAGTGTGGGGGTACACTTGTGCTACAGGGGTGTTGTAAGGAGCTACTCTAAAAGATGCTACTCTTTCTGTTGATGTGAATTTTGAAGACCAGATGGAAAAAAAAAAAAAAATCCAAACTCTGCTGGTTTTGGCATTAATGAGCAGCAGTTTCGTCAACAAGACCTGAATGGGAATGCTGTCATGGGAGTTTCCGCTTTCTTCACTGTCTCAGATAGTGCTGTAAGTCATGCTCAAAGCCTGTTGACATTGACTGGGCCCACTGCCAAGCTTCATGCAGGAACTGTCTGGGGGTCAGGGGGCTTCCTCTCCTAGGCAGTCAACCCAAAGGCTTTTCATCTTCAGAAAATGTCAGTTAACAGATCGAAGATGCTCAAAAATGCCTACTGTTCCTGGTTCCTGCTGTCTGCAAATCAGAGCCGTGGGTGCTCAGGTCATGACTTGAATAAACATCAGTGTAGGATTCTCAGTAGCTGCCAAATGCTTAAGTGCTTTGCAACTCAGTGACTCTCAGACAGTCACAAAGATGTTCTTGTTGGTCCTTTGGCAGGTGCTGAACTGGAGACATAGATCTGCCTGCAATTCTCAAAGCAGCTCCAGGAAGCTACATGCAAACTCATGACTTGGTTCAGCTCCATTGGAAATCTGCATCCATGTGCAGCTGAGGCAGAGAGCAAGGACGAGATGGGAGGCAGTGCAGAGTAGCAGTGCTGCTGCCCAGGTAGGCCAACCAAGTTTGTGGTTGCTTGAGTAGTTAGCTCATGAGGCTTGTAAAATGCTCTCTGCCTTGACACTGTCCTTTCTCCAAATAGCAGCAGGATCCCTGCAACAACTTGTACCCACCCCACAATCTACCATATATAGGTTTTCCAGATCACTGGGGCAAACTACAGCTGCAGATCAAGTAATGGCTCAGCACTTTTTAAAGATTAACCAAGAGCTGAGTGATAGGCACCAACTAAAACCATGTGGTCATGATTGTTTGACAGCAATCCTCTGAAGGCTGAGACAAATGTAACTTGCCCCTTCTTGCCATTTAGGTCTGGATCCTCTTGGTGGGTTACTCCTAAAGAGATGAGGAGAGGGGCTACTGAAGCTAAAGGAGAATGTTATTCACTAACCACAGAGTTTTGGGCTGCTAATTACAAGAAAGTTTCTAACCTTCAAATTTTGAAACTGCTTCTCAGTAGGGGCAATGAACACAAGAAATTCTTGCCTAAGGATGCAGCTTGACAAACGTGGAAGAATTGCCATTGTTACAAGAGAAGGTTTGCAACAGCAAGAGATTAAATGTAGTAATAGATGAGTCTTTCTAGCTCCTGTTCCAGTTCTGATCTTCCTGTGATATTAGGTCTTGTTTCAAAGCAAACTGGACTAAAATGTCAACTTCATGGTATCATCTTTAGTCTATTCCCACTCCTAACCAAGCTATTAACTTGTAGAATCATTTATTAAAGGCACCTGTGACCCCCAACAAACCTCCAGAGCCAGATGACTTCCTGCTTCTCCTTTTTGATCTGATTTGAGGTTAAGATCTGAATATGCTTCAGCATTCCAGTCCAATTAAAAAATTGAATTTGTCTTTAAAATTGTTTGGGGGGTCTTTAATTCCCTGGCAGTAGATTCCTCCCCTTCTTGTAGGGAAAAGCACATTCTGTGTTATTAAATGAGTTGCCAAACTAGCCTAGTGGCTTAGCAGGCTTATGTGGAGCTTACTGTACTCAATGGAGCATGGTGGGACACCCAGCACTGTCTGCCAGGTCAGGAGTTGAATCAGTGTTATCTGAGTGATATTAGCCAGGATGCCTGGGGACAGAGGAAATTAAAAGTCACTAATGCTTACTTCCCTGAGCCAAGACTCAATTGCAGAAGCACCTGCAGGGTTGGCCTGCACACCTACTGCTTGCTTGATTTTTATTTTTTTTTTCTTTTTCCTTTTCTTGACTCTTCAATGTGTTTTTATTTCCAGGCCAGTGCATTGAATAAGGCTGGTTTTGGATGACCAAAATAGTCAGGGATGAGGCAGAGGTTTCACTGTTGAGAGTGAGGGAGAGGAGTGATGGGAAATGAGCAGCCTCTTCCCTTTGGACATGTGGGTGATAGCCTTTGCAGCATGACAGGAGAGGGAGTGGGAATGAGGCAAGCTAAGGCTGTTCCAAAATTTTCATAAAAGGGCTTTGTCCAAGGAAAATCTGAGGTTTCAACTGACCGGAATTTCCTCTTTACTGGGAGAAATAGCTGCTACTGAACCCTCTCTTTTTCAGCTGAGAGTTAGACTAGTGGAAATAGTTTTGAAGCAAATGAAACATTCGTTCCCCCCCCCCCCCCCCCCCCCCCCCCCCGTTTTAAAATGAGAATAAAAAGCTCCCTTTTGAAGAGATTAGGGCAGAAATGTGAAATATCAAGGTGAGCTGAAAGTTCTGGAAAAAAAAAGAAAAATCTTCAGTTTGAAATCTTCAGTTTGACTCAAAATAAAACCTTCAGATTATTCTGAACTGCCAGTGAACCGAAAAATCAGTCATTTGCACTAATGATAAGTAACTGGCAGGTTGTTTTGCCTGTCAAATTCTGTGTCTTGTGGAGTGAGCACATTGTTGTCTGCTGACAAGATCTACTGAGCTGTTAGGAAAAAAAAATCTAAATGAAATACAGCTCCTCTCTTCTGGCAATAAGGTTTGCGTGCAGGTGCAAGGGGCTGGGCTTCTCTTCCTGTCTGGACCATGGGGATGAGGGACCCTAGTCTGTTTGTGCTCTCAGCAACTGCCACAGCCTGATAAATATCTCAAGTTTTCCCCTGGGTAGTGATATTCAGAGACTGTCATAGCAATGATCACTGATTATCTGGATGGCACTGGCATCTGCAGGCAAGCTGCCCATGCCAGGGCAGGGCATAATATCATAGTGTTTCCCAACAGGGTATGTAGAAGGATAAGATGCTGAGGATGTGGGGAGATAGTAACTCTGTTGTCCGTCACCACAAAGATGGGCAAATAACAGAAATCAGCAAGGAAAAAAAAAGAGGCAGAAAAGGAATGAAACCTGGGTGTCTCCCAGCTCTTCTTCCTACTAGGAGATGGATGTGTATGCTTGGGAAGTAAGAGACCTTCTTCCTCAAGGGATATATTACATACCCCATACACCTTGATACTTGTATCTTGATTCTGGCACTTATTTAGCCTTGGGTGCTTTTCAGATAACCCTGCCAACACTGAGGGGAGTAGGCTGCCTAGCAGCTGAGGACTGCTCTTCACTGGGAGGTGAACTGAGACTGGTAACAGAAAGCAGTAAAATCATTTTTGGGGGGACAGAAGACTGTCACAAATCCCCTGTGGGCCAGTGAGTTATCCTGGGCTTGTAAGAGTATGGCAGGCTTAGAGGGAAGGGGGTGATGGCTTGTGGACAGGATGGAGAAAGGGATGTGGCACAGTCACTGCTGGGGGCTTGCTGGGCAGGAGAGAGGTTTTCTTACTGCAGGTTTAGTGGTGGGGTAAAAAAGGCTGCAAGGAAAGTACACAAGCAAGCATTAAAACTATTAAACTGCAGCAGCCCAGACCAGGTAGCCAGGAAATAACAGGGGAAATATAATAATTGTAATTTCATGGCACCTTTACCAGGTGACCAGAGACTTGTTGAGTGAGGCAGTGTCTGAGCTGGAAGGAAGTTCTGCTGGGAAACTGTATGAGGGTCTGGGTTTCATCTGAGGTGCATCTGGTGGTTGTAGTTAAGGCAGAAACCTGTTAGTTAAACCAAATCAGGATTTAGGGGGGAGGAGTGGGGGTAATTAGTTGGCAGTGTGGACTAGACCTCTCATCTTCATATCTTTCCTCCTATCTGCTGTGTTGATCCCTAAGAGGTTTTTGTCCTTGCATGCAGAAGGTGAGGCAGCTCAGCAGCAGCCTGTCCAGTGCAGCCCAAGGACTGGCTGCCAGTGAGGTTTTTGGCAGCCCTGCTCATGGTGTGTGAGTGAGCCTGACCCTGACACCCATGGCCATGGAATGGGAGCTGTGTGACTGAACTGTTTTAGTACTAAAATATAATAGTAACCCTCATATTTGTTCTAAATGATTTAGGGTGTAGCTTATGGCTGATGATTCATGGTTTCGTTCTGGTAGAGCCTGTAGGTTTGCTACCCTAAGAAAAGGGAATCAATCTAGTAAGCATGACATGAACAGGAGCCAGGTCTGGCTCTGCCTCCAGCTTGCAGTGATCTCTGGCACATGGATAAAGAGTAAAACTCAGAAAATACATGCAGCCTTCTCCAGGGAACTGGAAGTCTCACCTAGATAAGGCTTATTTCTCAGGAAATCATCATGCCATGGTACAAGTAAGCACCACCCTAGGAGCTAAACTGGCTGCTATACACCAGAAAAGATTTGACATGTGGTGTTGTGCCTCTTTCCTCACTCAAAAAAAAAAGAAAAAACCAAATCCTTTCACTTTCCTTCCTTTTCTTACCTTTGTTCTCTAAAGCATGAGATGCCAGAGTCCATCAAGTGAGTGTGCAAAGGCACTGTCACAGCCAGAGTGGTAGGAGATGGGAGGGCAGGGCTGCAGTAAGTGTTAATGATTCCTTTGCTCAGAAGCTGTGTTGCACACATCAGAGGTTTTGGTGGTGGTGGTTGATTGGGTGGTTTTTTGTTGTTATTGGGTTTTTTTCCTAGTTGTTGCCTGTTTGCCCAGGCCAGCTAAGTACAGAACCAGTAAAAGGCAGCTTTCCTTGTTCACCCTCCTGGGTACTCCAATATTTTGTTCTGAGAAAAGTGGCACAAAGGCTGCAGGAGTTGCTAGGAAGGTTGAGGAGCTAGATTCAAGAGGCAGCATTGGCTGCCAGCTCCTGCCTTCCTCTGCTGGTTTTGAAGAGCATTTCCTTATGAGGTGATGGCTGGCTCCTGGTGCCAAATCCTGGCTGCCCTAACACACTCCTGCAGCTTTCTGCTCTTCTGCAGCCTTCAGCAGCTTCTGCCATGAAACATGACCCGTGTCATGTTTCTGCTTAGTCATGATCCTCGTCATGGGGAGAAAGGGCAGCAAGAGTTAGCTCTTCGTCTTCAGATGCTATGTCATGCATGGCAGTGCTATTGCCCTCTTCACTCCTACCTCAACAGAAACCAGTTGCCCTTCCTTTTGCTATTCTCCTGTTTCACTTGTACCCATTGCATTTTCTATAGAAGGAATAATTTCTGGTTTCCAGGTCTCACAGATCATCACAACAACAACCCCCACACCTTTTTATTTTACCTCCTTTCTGTTAGTCACCTAAAAGGACCTCATCTCCAAGCAATATTCTACCTGTCTCTTCTGCTCCCTATCCTTGACAAGCACAGGTTCCCCACTGTCCCTTCTTACCCCAGCTCTCCTGGGGCTGAACTGGTAAACTGGTAGCTGTTTTCCTTGGCACCTCCTGCCCAATGCTGCTCTGCTTCCTAGATGAGATATTAGACTGACAACCAATGAGTTACAGCAGAAAGTTTCTGATGTATTTTGTTAGTTCTTTGAAAAATGAAGCTGAGAGTTTGTTTTGGGTTTTTTTTTAATTTGTGGAAGGGCCATTTCTCAGCCATACTTCTATCTAAAATCAGTGCAAAGATTCAGTGTTTAGTAGAGGGCTGCAGAAGTCATTATCCTAAGCTGAGGTCAAATGCTGTCAAAGGTTTTGGTGAGTTTCCTTAGTTACATTGGACAGGGTGGAATTATATAGAGAATGGGTGCTCGGTGTAAGCTAGGGATAATGTGTACATCTAAGTGCTTAATCAGCCTTTCACAGAGTTTGCACCATCCTAAGAAGCAGCAGCTACTGGCCATGCAGGGCTTGGGTAGTAATTTCCAGAGAGAAAGGAATACACTGGTCTGTAGCAGCCCATTAATTTCTGTCATGCAGGCCAATCTATGTGCTGGGTCAAAAAAACCCCCAACTTGTAGCATTTGTTCTGTGTCCCATCTCTTTAAATGACAGTCTTTGCCCTGGAGGAGAGATTATTTGGCATCACCAGGCAAAGGATAAGGCAGAATTATTGGATCTTTTTCACTTGTAATCTGTGATCTGTTTCTTCAGAAAGAAGTCAAATAGGTCAGTTTGGATGGCATTACAGCTCTTTCCTTAGTGAACCTATGAGAAATTGTCTATGCAGTAACAGGAAGGGTTTAAACCTTTGCACAGGGAAGTACAAAATCTCCACTAGAAAAAAAGAAAACAACAAACTCTGGTCATACTATTTCATTTTTAGCTTTCCTTTATGGAAGTCACAGGACTTTGTTTACAGTGAACAATGCAAAGCCAAACCAAGATCAACATGTCCTTTATTTTGCTTTGCATGTTAAGTACTGCGTATTTACCCCTTGCCACCTAATTTGTGAGTTTGCCAGGAATCAAAACATCCATTTAAACTAGCCAAGAACACAGCAAAATATGTGCCCAGCTAGATCATTATCTAAGACACAGTTATGATGAACTGAGGGTGGCATTGCTAAGTCTGATGAAGTATAAAAATGCAGCTAGATGGAGCAGATTGGAAAAACAACAAAAACATTTATACACAAGCTGATTGTTGGTCTAAAGTAAATTGGAATGTTTCAGATTAAAAATATTTTTCTTGTGGAAAAGCAGTAGAGGCCTGTGGGGGATCCAAGGCTGGGTGTTGCACCTCATTGGAGGCAGGCTCACGGGTAAATCTCAATCTTTTGTGAGACCCTCTGGCCTATTCCCCAAGGAGGAATGGTGCTGCAATACAGCCCTGGGCTGAATGCATTGTATGGTGGGAAATACAGTCCAGTTGGAGACTGGAGGAAGAGACTCCCAATCTTCAATGTCCATGCAAGTCAAAGGTTTTTCAGGGATAGAAGAGGAATGAGGGGTCAGTAAGGAGTGGCAATGATGCATGAACCGTTGCATGCAGGCTTCAAGATTTGGGTTTTTTGTTTGGTTGGTTGCTTTTTTTGGGTTGTTTTTGTTGTTGTTGGTTTTGGTTTGGGGCTTTTTTTGGTTTGTGTGTGTGGGTTTTGTTGGTTTTTTGCTTGTTTATATTGGTTGGTTGGTTTTGGTTTTTGTGGGTGCAATCGGTCTGGTTTGCCTCGGAGTTAGCACAGCCGTGTTTAAATTGTTGTTCATGTTTGGTTGTTTTGCTCCTAAAAACAATTTAGTAACTAACAGTAGGCTTTGAAGTTAAAATCCAAGCCTTCACAAGAAATGCTGCAAAAAGTGTTTTGTTTTGGTTTGGTTTTTAATACAACTTTCAGTTTTAACGGTCTAGGAAGTTGTAATGGTTTGAATCAGAACAAAATGGGTCAAACCAAACTAGCAGGTTCACCTGTCTGTTTTCCCAACACAGAAGTGAGGGAAAAGTAACACACACAAAAAAGGTGAGATAAGAATAGAGTTTACTGATCAAAATCAGATAAACATAGTACAAAAGGCACAATTACCTTAGCCTATTTGCAGAAAAAGCACTGTGCAAAGCAGCAGCAAGCAGAAGCAAGCGAGCCAAAAGCCCAACCTAGAGAACTACTCCCTGATCCCTCCTTGGCCCCCCACCATCCCAGCAGAAAAGACCAACACCCAAGAACCCAGAACCCAGAAGCAGCAACTGGAACAGGAAGCTTCCTATGTTGAAATCTGGACTTCAAGCTCCATAATACTTTGCTCCAATTAGCACTTTCATTTTTTGAAGCTGGAGTGACTGCAGAAGGGTAGGAATAACTGCAGCAAGTTCAATTCAATCCATGACAGAAGTAGTCAAATTTTCTCTCCATGCTTGCACTTTAATGTTTCTCAAAGCATTGTGTTCAGCAGAAGGAAAAAAAAAAAGTAATCTTATCACAAATCTCAGACTGTCATCATTTTATTCCATTCTTCTCAAGCATCAGAACACTGAACTGGGGAAAAAAATTAAGTTGTCCCTGCTAATCTGCGTGAGTCTTGGAATGTCTTCTGACCATCTGATGCCTTAGTTTCCCTATTTGTAGAACACAAATTTTTTTCTTCTGTCTTCCAAGCATCTCTGAAAGCTGGGAAGTTATGCCCATATGATGTTTTAACAAGAAATCAGTGGAAATCATAGAATGGTAGGCATTGACAGGGACCTCAGGAGATCATCAAGTCCAACACCCCTGCCAAAGCAGGACCACCTAGGGCAGGTCACACAGGAACATATCCAGGTGGGTCTTGAAAGTCTCTAGAAAAAGAGACTCCACAACCTCTCTGTGTAGCCTGCTCCAGTGCTCCATCATCCTCACAACAAAGAAAATAGGTATAAATGAATTAAGATAATGCAAAAATTAAATAAATGACACTTTTAATTTCTGCCTGGTACTGCAACCTCTCTTCCTAAGGAAGAGGAAATCCTACTGCAGATAAGGCTGCAAAAATGAGCTCAGCTGCATTATTAGACATCAGAAAATCCAGCCTGACAGGAGCAAGAGGAAGCCAGGCTTCCTACGCATCACTGTCAGGGAGCTATTGCATTCACTCAATTGTACTGTTAATGAATTAACTCTGGATCTGTTGGAGTTTTTATTTCCATATATAGGCCCTCAGAAATGGGAAGTGCAGAGGATGATCAGGCTTGTAAAGAAAGCAGCAAGTGATGTCAATCTAAATCTTGTATTGCTGTCTACTTGATACACATTGGAAGTTAATGAGCTCAATTGGAAATATTAATTGCCCTGCACTGCTTGCTGTCTATGCTTGCTCCTGCTCTGGAAAATTCATGCATAGCAGCAGCTGAAAAGTCAGCAAAAAGTGCCTTAGCATAGGAAACAGGCAACATTTGGCCCTGTAATATCATAATGCAGGTGGCTGAGAAATCACTCAGTCAATTATATGCATGAGGGGGACTCCATTTAAGAGCAACATTTGGAACTTTATGGGCAACATAAAAGGAGAGAGAATGAGGTTTTTATATCGCTGTGCTCAGTTGTAGAAGAAGCAGAAGGTTGTTTCCCACCCCTTTGCATATGCTTGGACTGTGCAGGGAAAATGAAAATGTCTGTTCAGAGATTTGGCATGACACTGGGGAGGATGGGCTGGACCTATTCCAGAGATCCCTCTCCACAGACACCCTGCTACAACCCCTGTTATAGAGGTGATTTCATGTGTTCAGGACTGGGCAATGTCAAAACAAGAGCCATACTCTAAAAATAAAAAACTTGGCTCCTTCACTAACAGTGAGCTCTCAAAGCAAAAAAGTTCTCAGAAAATATGATCATAATTAATTGCTGCTTCTCTTCTCCCTTGGCAGTTGCTAGAGCAAACAAAGTAAGATTATCTCCCAGCACACACAGCTTCAGCCATTTTAGCATCCCTCTGCTGTCTCCTGTAAAGACCCTGCCCCTGGAGTATAGGGGGGGAAATCTCTTCGTCAAAGCTTCCTTACTAATGCTTGTGGGTGGCTGAGGGAAAGCAGACAGGTAAGACTTGCCAGGACAAAGTATCTGTATTTTTCCCTAAATTCTTTCAGTGCCTTAGCTCACATTTTTTGTGAGTGCTGTATCTCTGATGGTGCAGTATCTGTGTCCATCCTTCCAGACATGCCAGCACCTGTGATCTTCCCATCCCTTCTTCCTACTGCTAATTAGAAGAACCAAACCATTGCTTTTCTGCTGGTATGGACTTTTAATCTGCCTTTTTATCTGTTAAGATCCATACAGAAGTTCAGCACTCTCTTTTCATTTCTAACAGAAATGTCTGTTTTATGTCTGTATTAAACAAAATACAGAACCACCACAAATACCTTAATTCTTTTTTTCTTGCTGCAAAGCTTGACATCTGGGCCTGTAACAGCTCATCAGTGGATCTGTGAGATGAAGCAAATGACATTTCTATATAGAGTACTGGCTGCTGTAGAAATCAGATGGTGAAATGGGACTGCAAAGAATTTGGTATTGAGTGATGATCTTCATCCAAGAATCTCAGAGTACAGCAATCCTCACTTTGCTGACGCAGATGATCAGTGACTTACTCTAGCCTGCACAGCAGAACTGGCCTTACAGCAGAGCATCTCTGGAGACCTGTACATAGAACACAAGCATTCTGTAGCTGGTATTGCATCTCTGTGTTTCATAAAGCTTTTTCTTATAACAAGTCTTTGATCTTGCTGTGGACAGAAGTGCATCTGTAACTATCTGTACATGAAACATCCTATCCTTGCCATGCATGTAACCCACTCAGATGCTTCCTTACTCCACTACCTTGGCAGAAGGTCTGCCACTGAGTTGCACCTACCTTGCCTCCCTTCACACATGCAGTTTGAGCTGTAGTGTGCATAAACAGTGTTTCTCTGTGTTAAAACACAGCATGGGATCAAGGCAGCATTCCTGCTCTGTCCTGACCTCCACAGCACTGCTCCAGAAGAAAGGGCTTGAGAGCAGCTCTCAGCAGAACTACTGGGACAAACAACCTGAAATCGTCTTAAGATGAACTTGGTAAATTCCTAGGTTGTGTTTACTTCCAGCAGGAAGAGACTGGACTCAGTGGCCTGAGTTTCTCTTTTGTTCCCCGTTTGTACCCCGAGAGATGATAGCTGCGTCTCAAAGGCACAGCTTCCCCGCGCCGCTCCCAGTCTCTGCTTTCCCCTGCCCGCTGGTGCTGAATACCTGGCCCTCAGCACCGCCTGCCTCTGCTTTCCCAGGATAGCTCCTTGGCCGGATCGGAGGGAATCGGCCCTTGTTTTGAAAACGAGTTTCATCCCTGACAGCCATGCCTTTCACTGCAGAGGGACGGGAAGAAGCTAGGGACCACGCTTCCCCTCCTTGTACTTGTAAGCAAACTTGTAAGCAAAGAGCAGAGGCAGGATGCTCTATTTTCAGTGTTCCTCTCTTTGAATCACTTACTTGCTCCCTGAAGCGCCCAGCAGTGGTGTTATGCTTTTTCAAGTGCCTCTCCCAAAGGATTCACAATGGCAATGCCAAGCTTTTCATACCGTGCCCACAGGAGCCTGCAGAGTTCAGGGATGCTTCTTACAGAAGCTGTTTACCATGGGGATGTCAGGAAGGGTTTGATGGGATGAGACACCTAATAAAGCACACCTCTTCCCAGCACCAATGATCATTATGTTGAGACACATGAAGGTATTCTGTCACCTATTCTGTGGTCATGGCATTCCTGAATGTTTCCCAAATTTAACCTTCTTCCTTTTAATCTTTGCAGTTGGGCACTGTCAGGCAGATTTTGCCCATTGATGACACGGTGCTCCAACCTTGTGCAAAAGAAGTTAATATGCTTCAGGGAAGGCAGAATATCTAGTTCTGTTCTCCAGCTAGCACACTCGAAGCAAAGGCATCCAGGCTCAGCTGCACTGTCTCAAGCCACATCTGACCAAATCTCTTGAGTCAGCAGCAAGAACTTGCTGTTTCCTAAAAAACCCATGTCTTGTAAAAAAGATGGGAGTGGTGGTTATCTGTCAGCCAGTCAGCACTGTGCTTCAGGCCCTGGCAGGACATGAGGATGCTAAACTCATGCAGGGCCTAAGGAGAGTCCCAGATATCCATGGCTATCAGGAGCTCTGTGGCACTCTTTGCCAGAGATGGACCTTTATCTGTCTCCTGCTGCCTTCCATTTTGAGTTATATTGGCTTTTTGCACCTCCAGCTGAGCCTTTTGTTGGGAAGGACTGGAAAGCTATAAAAGTCATGTTGTGTCTCATTGAGATCTCAGTTCTGCTACTATACAAGAAAAGGTTCTCCCAACATTCAGCTATTATTTTTCATGAAATCTCTCAACTTCTGAGTGCAGTGGCCTTACATATAAACATGTGTGTAGATACTTGCTGTTGAACCCTACTCTGTTCTGAACAGAAAGGACTCATCTTTATCTTACACAGAATAGTTGGTGAAAATGCAATGTGGAGACTGCTTCACCTCAAGCACAGGCACCTTTAAGCAGGAAAACTCATCTCTGTTCCTGCTCTTGTTGCCTGCTTTCAAGTGACCAACACTTGCCCTGTTGTTTTGTAGGGCAATTCACCTGAGAGGTGAAGACATGTCCCGAGTTTGGTGCTACAGGTGCTTTGATACTCTAAAAGCAAATCCATAATGATCCAGGACAAACTGGCTTTCCCTTTGGGGAATATCCACAGGGAGCAGTACAATGAAGCCACTTTGAAATATATAAGGCCTCGAGAAGCTTAGGAAAGGCATGTCAGCTTCAGTGTATCTTGAGAGGTGCAGAATGCTCTGTCAGGGGAAATCTCTCTTTATAGAGCTTTCTGTTGAGAGGTGTTGTAAGGTGTTCCCTGTAATCCAACATCCAGGCACTCCATGCCTGACAATGCCTCATCGCTTCCCCAAGAACAAGGGAGATAAGGGAATAAAAGAATGCTAGAATTGGCTTTATCAATGGGCAACTCTACATCAGGTTTTCATTAAGACAGTGGATAGTGGGGCCAGCTGTCTGTAGCTTTGCTTGATAAAGAGATTTCTACATGTATCCAAAACAACTAGCAAACCCATTACCTTCTATCTGTGTTGTACAATAGCACCAAGTGGAGGATGTTAGTCACTTCTGGAAAAGGGAAAGGAATTTTACAACAAAGAATCACATCTTGCTTCTCTCTTTTTCCAAGATTTTGTCCATCTGTTCTCGTTATAAAAAACAAACAAACTATTAATACAGTGCTTTGATGGAGCCTTCTGTTCAAGGCTCTTAAAGTGCTGTACAGATATTCATGGGTTTATTTGCCAAGAAAGAGTCTTTAAGAGATAAATATTAAATTCTTTGCTTTCCCACAGGGCAGATGCCAGAGGGGCTGCATGTGGCTGTGTGTGTGCATGTGTGTTGGGCTGACATCACAACCAGGGCACTGACTTTGGACTCTGGAGAACTTGCTCAATCCTCAGTTCCACCTCAGCATTCCCCTGCCTATTTTGTCTGTCTCTGTTCCCTTATTTGTAAAATATAGGCATTTCTTTTCCTCTGCTCTGCCTTTCACACCTCCATGCTGTGACCTGCCTTCAGCTGATGCACTGGCACACCGTGATCCAGCCCCTGTGGCACATACAGCATTTGGCCAGGGATCTGTGCTGGGTAGTTATTTCTGCAGCATGGCATAACCAGAACTTTTAACAACAAAATGCTGGGTGCTGGACTGGCTGGGTTGAGTACCAATATCAGTATAGTTCTGGCAGCAGGACCCAATTTCAGCTACCTTAACACTCGCTTGGATCTCTAGGCAGGTTTTCTGCCTCACCAAGGTCTTTGCTGCTGCTGGTGCAGTACTGTTGGTCCTAAAGGTAGCTCATAAAGCCTACCAGAGCTGATATCACTCCTCCATCTGCATCACCCGTGAGCTCAGATAACTCTAAATCCATTTGGGTGTGATGTGGTGTAAAAACACGGAGCAGTACGTCGGTATGGCTTACGGAATTAAGGCCCCTGCTCACAAATCTTTCTAGTTTTAATGTTATGAAGGCACTAGTGGCACCTGTAAAGCACTGGAGGAAACTTACATGTGGTGAGGGCTATGAATTGAGGATTTCCCCTAGAAATGGCTTCCTGAAAATCTCCTTGTTGCCTGAAATATCAGAGCTAAGGACTGCCAGCCTGGGCTAGCAGCCCAGTCCTGATGTTCTCTTAGTCACTTTTTTTGTCCTTTCTGTTGGTGGAATAGACAAAAGAATAAATTGGATAAATTGCCCCAGATGGAAAGCTTTTGTTATCAGGGAAGAAGCAAAGGCATCCAAGAAAGGAAGGAACCAAATGTATCCAGCACTGCAATGTATTCAGGAACATCCCAGTTGCTACTTATCAAAAGTCAGAACCTCAGAGCCACAAAAAAAAAAAAAAAGGCAAACAAACAAAAAAACCCATCTTAAACTACTTTAATAAGTGAGCAACCAAGGCAAAGCTTGGGGGTTTGTTGCTGTTGTTTTTTTTCCCATGAAAAATATTCTCCCTTCTTGTTGTTTTGAAACAGACCTCATGATAGTTTTCAAAATATACCCTGCAAGTCTGAGCCATTTATCCTAAATACAGACTCTCAGAGTTGACCTGACCAGATTAAAAATGGCTTTCAACAACATCAGCCAGTCCCTGGGTCCTCCTCATTGCAAAATTATGCTACAGCTGGGCATGGGTGGCAGCTTCTGCTCAGGAGCTAAGAATGAGATGCATAAATGGGTAGGGTTTAGGAATATGGTGGGATTGCAGGGTATGCTAAGTACAGCAGACAGGGCTTGAGTCATAGAGAAGAAATGGGCAGGTATTGTGCATAAACATAGTGAGAGACTGAGAAGCCATGGAGAAAAGCCAGGTCATCTGTGAGAAGGTTAATATCAAGCTGTCCAAACCCAGGAACAGTACAAAGAGTGGTGTAAGTACTTACTGTGTATCTAAACCAGGAGATGCTCACTGGCAGAACCCCATGGACAAGAAGGACTTGTCTGAAAGGATCCTCTCTTTGCTACAGCAAGAAGTCTTTTGGTCAGTTTTGGGTTGAAGTGCCTTTCTGTGTGATAACTGGGGGTTGACAAGGCTTCCTTGCCTCAGCAGAAACCTCAGCCTGCAGGACTGGAGTGCCAGCATCCACATTCAGAAGGCTGGTATCGACCATGGCCTTGTATTTTTGGCTCATAAATATGCCACCCATAAGCAGAGAGGACTGAGCTGCCTGAAAAAGGATTATGGGTCTTTTTAAGAGTCTAATATAATTTCAGAGGCACTGTTGGAGAATGATATGACAGGACTCCTGGGTAGCATGTCCAACTCTCTGAAATGGTTGGAGGAAAGCAAGACCCAAGACCTCAGCTGTGTTCCTACTGATACGTTTGCTCACCATCTCCCACCTTAGAGCTGTGAAACCACTGAGCCTTTGGGTAGAGAAAGTCTCTCTGTTAGAGCACAGGGCTTACTTGGTGGCATGTGACATGGCAAAACGAGGTAGTTGAGGAGGACAGGTGGGGAACAGTGAGAGTTCAGCACAGTGCGTGCTGGAGAGATTAGACTGCATATTGTTGTGTAGTTTCTTGTTGTGACTTGATGTGACCTCCACTATACCCATGAGAATACCTCCAGGGAGTATCAATAGCCTCTTCTCCTGTGCCTTAATGTATTTTTAATACCATGTAACTGCCAGAAAATAATATTGTGTCTGGAAGCTTTCACTGCAACATTTAGTTATGCATTTATCCAATTGTCTGTGAATTCAGGATCCTCAGTTACCCAGAACCCAACACCTGCTAAAAGAAAAAGGTTAGGAATATATATTCACAACAGGTTCAAAACAACATTGAAAGTCATTGTCATCAGGTCTGGTGGAGTATGAAGCCTGGCACAGATTGTTAAAGGTAGTTCTTAGACCTGGACTGGGATTATTTTGAATTGTTCTAATTTACTGATGAAGTAGTCAGTTACAAAGCTGTAAACTATGCATACAAACTTCCACATAGCTTTGGTTCCAGCTGTTTACTTTGTTTGTCAAGTATCACACCTTCTCACAGCACACAGATATTCAGCAGCACGTGAATTATGTGCTCTCCATCAGAGTGTTCTTGTAGTTAGCTTTGATGGATCGTAGCTTAGCTGCAAGCTTAGGACATAACATTTTGCATTTTGAATCAAAATTGGGAAAGTTTTATGAGGCTACATAAGGGCCTAAAATGTTCCAAGCAGTAACCATGGATTGGTGAGAGGAGAACACATGAAATGAGTGATTATAAGGACTGTACCATAAACTGATAGTTCAGGGAAACATAGTTGCTCTTGATGACAGGATCTCAGATCATTCTGTAAGGAATTCATAGAATCATAGAATGGTCTGGGTTGGAAGGGACATCCAAAGGTCATCTAGTCCTACCCCCTCTACAATAAGCAGGGGCATCCTTAACTAGATCAGGTTGCCCAGAGCCCTGTCAAGCCTCTTCTTGTTTATACTACACCAGCAGTGAAAATTAATATCTGGGAGACACAGTGAACATCTGAGAGCTGAATAAGCCATTAGATCAATGAAATGAAGGAGCACCATATACATTTCCCTGTGTATCCAGTGTGATGTTTTACTCACTGGACCACGATACCTGCTCATGTACATGGCTATAAGCACATACAGCTTCACAGAAGCACAGAAACAGATCAGACATCACAACCAGTGCTAGAACTGCCTAGTAGTATGGCATGTGACTGGACTAAGGAAGAGAAAAGAGGCTCCTTTGGATGGCTTTCCTGAGAAGGCAGTGATCTGGCAGGTAAACTTGTTGATTCTCTCTGAGCTAATATCTCATGACCTTTGGCATTCTGATCCTATCTTCTCTGTTGGGACACAGCAGCGTGATATTAACAGCAGAGCTATGACCTAGGATCCATCTCTGCTTAAGCCTCCTGTGTCCTACTTCAGTCTTTCTATGTCCTGGCTCTCTGGGAAACTAATACTTCCTGATCCCTCCATGTAAGTGCTGTGCAACCTGCACCTTGTAACAAGCTCAGCTCAGTGGTGAGTGGATGCTGAAGGGATGAAAAATTCCCTGAGCCAAGCCCTGAAGTGGTTGGCAAGAACAGGTCGATTGTCTGATTTGGTGGTGACAGCACTCCACCCTCCTTCTGTAAATGCCTCCTATCTCCTTCTGCCAGTCATGACAGAAATACAGACTTAGCTTTTCTCAGGAAGATCTAAATGTTCTGGTTGCTAGTTGGTAAGGGGGATGTTTCTCCAATTAATTGTTAAGTGGAACTCTGGCTGGAGGAAGGGGCTGCAGAGATGTCAAAGTGAAATGGGGAGAGCATTTTAACCTTTCTGAAGCTCTCCTGCAAATCAGCAGCAGGTTTGCCTTGTGGGTCCTGGCCAGTTCTTGTTCTACAGCGCACAGTCAAGGCTAGCCAGCAGAGAATGGCCTCACGGGGACTCTGCCAACTTCCATGGCTCATGGGCCCATCTTTTCTCTCTCCTTGGCAGTACAAATACGCTGCAAGGAAACTGCTACCTACCACTCATGGCTACATTCGGTCCTTATTCTCCTGAGCTGAGATGGAGGGTCCTGATAGGCACTGGGGGCAGCAGATTTGGAACAGCAGTTGCAGGGCTGATCAGCTGAGAAGGAGCAATGGAAAGAGTAGCATGGTCTATTGGACATGGCTATAGACTGGAAGTTCAGAGACCCGAGCTTTCATCATCCTAGATTACATGGACAGAAGAGACTGCAGTGATCATCTCACCCCATGCACTGGTCTTCATTCTATGGTGGCACCATGAGAAACCTGCAGGGCCCCAGGCAAATCACTGCATCACCTCATGTCTCAGTTTCCCCAGCAGTAAAGTAATGCTTGGTTATCTTGGTATCCTATAAACAAAAGGCTCTTTTCAAGGGCTGAAATGGGAAGGGTTAATTGTTTTGACATTTCCAGGTAGAACTGCTTGAGGCAGACCCTCCACCAGTGTGAATCAGCACAGCCTGAAACATTTCACGGTGTGAAGCATTCACTATTGGACCCCATACAGGGTCTTCAGGTGGCTTAATTGTCCTTACAAAAAATGCAGAAGGAAATATGAGACACAACTCAGATCCATTAATTACTACATGTCTTCTCAAGCCTGAGCTGAGCTGACACTGAAGATCACCACAGCACTCACACAGCCCTGTCCACCACTGGGGAACCTGCTGTGGTACAGGCATTTAAGTCAGAAGTATAAGGCTCTAATTCACCTCACAAGCTGTCTAATATTGTATGAGGTTCTGCTTTTCTGCTCAATAAATGCTGTCATCAGTAGACATCCTGAAGCTTTTCCAGTTTACTCATGTCTTAGCATCTGCAGTGGTTTGGTTCTAATATTCTTCTCAGCAGCATCACAGTGAAGATGGTGTGAGAGATTTCTCACCAGCACAGGGCCAAACTCAACAAACAATGCTCTTAAGTAAGGAACAAGTAAGCCAAGAATGACCTCCAGAATTCATTCTGCTCCAGAAGAGAGCCTTTCCCAAGGTCCTCTCCAGGTTGTTTTCCTGTTACTATTGCCAAGTGGTGCCTTTGCCCTGGTAGGTGCAGCACCTCTCCTCACTGTGGTCAGTCACCTCACCACCGAAGTGCATACCTCTGGGGTCAACTTCAAGTTAGGCTTTGAAGGAGCACAGGAGAAAAGGGCAGCCCCTTGCCTACAAAACTTGCTTAGACTATAAGCCTGCATTGGCCTCTGCTTCTTTTGCTCCTGTTCTTTGATTCCATCTGCAATTCTTTCCCGGGAAATGCATGACTTTGGGTCCCAGGCACTTTCTGCAGTCTGGTCTCCAGGATGCTGCTCACGAGTGCAGCCATGACACTGACCTGGCTCACCCTGTCTAGGGACGTTACTTGCAACATGTCACTGCATGAATCAAGCCATGTCACTGAAGCACAATCATTCATATTCCTCTTGTCCTCACCCAATCATCTGCAGACTCCTCAAAAGCCAGGGTCTTGGTGGCAAGACTCCTGACAGCATACTGCAGTGTTCAAGTGAGAAAGAGGAGGCTTGCTCCTAAGTGTGTCCCTGCCTCACTGCTCATCTTGTCTAACATGTGACTGATTTTCCCTTTAGCCTGTCTCTCTGCTCTTTTCCATGACATTACCATGTAAAGCCTCAGGGCTACTTCTGATCACACACCCCCTGGATTTGGTACTGTATCTCCCTTTGACAGGGAAGGCTGCCCCAGGACTAACTGGTTGCGGAGTAACTCTATGTCCTATGTTGGGGTTGTGTCACAGATTTTGGGGATGAGCCCTTTGCATTTGTGTCCCCTTACTGCTCCTATCTGTTCAGTGTGTTTGGTAACAGCTCCTCCTCCAGCAGCATCAGCAAAGTTACAGTTTGTTGGGGGCTTCAGAGGGTGAAAATCAGCTTGGGATAGGAAAATGTCCAAGCTGACTTTTACCATTAAGCTGTCAGCAGGATGTGCTGAGGTGTTTAAATATTGATGCAAACACAGAAGAAGTAGTTGCCTTCTTCCAGAACAGGAGAGGGATTTACAGCATAAGACATCTCAGAGCTCTTTGCCAGCACTGCATAGGTCACAGCTGTTCCTCCCTGCTACCAAGCACATGGTAACTGTGGTGGTGAAAAACCCTCATCTCCTGCCTTTCCAGATCCAGAAAAGTGGAAACCACATAAGGCAATACTTTGAGAAGCACAGAGAGATGGATTCACAGAGGAAAAGGTTTTCCTACACCTGAGAAGGAATCCTCAGCCCAAGGGATAAAAAATCTGATGGAAACGTTGAGAGCTTGAAATCAAACCTCTCCTTTAGGTGTGGTTTTGATGGGGGCTCATGTGCTGAGCTTGCACTTTGCTGTCCAGGAGATGGAGTTTTGTTATTCAAGCCTCCCCACCAAAATCAAATATTTGCAAGTGGAGGGAAACTTTATTCCTGGGGATGTTTGCAGTGGGCTCCCTGCTGAGCTTTCTGCCAGCAGCTTGTAACTCTGAGCCAGACTCACACGCACGAACGTTTTGGTATTTTTGTACATCAAAATATTCAGTCTTCCTCACCTGTGCCCAGGAGAGATGCAGAAGCCTTGCCTCTCAGCATGGTTCCAAACTTAAATCCAGGCATGGCTGAGCTACTTACTTTTCCTGGTTTTCTTAAAACAGTTCAGCAAGTGGAACATGGAGGCACTGAGGGGGTCTGAATGGGGGATCATAGAATGGTCCAGGCTGGAAGGGACCTCCAAAGATCATCTAGTCCAACCTCCCCGCACTCAGCAGGGACATCCCCAACTAGACCAGGTTGCCAGGGCTTTGTCAAGCCTCACCTTAAATGATGGATGATGGATAGGTGTGAGCTGAGCCAGAAGGACTAAAACCTTGAACCATTTCCTGGGCATTTTGAAGAAAATATCATCTTCCTTGATGAGGTGGAAAGGAGAGTAAGGGCTTTTTACCCCTATCAGCTGCAAGTGCAAGCTCACAGTTAAAACTCCTACTTAGGGTCATTGCCTAGTTTTGTTGCATATAGGAATGAGTGCTAACAGCCCTGGCCTCACTCAGGGACAGCGTCCTGTCCCCCCCACCATGAAGCCTCTCCCATCGCCACGCCCCACTCAGCTCAAGGGCTTTTCCCAAACCTAGCTCCCAGCTGGGCAGCCTGCCGGAGCAGCACTGCAGGGCTTTCTGGCTGCAGCTGCTGTAACACAGCTACACAGGTAGGGCTCTCCACTGGCTAGTCTTTATTTTCTTGATGCCAGCTTTTCTAATTATAGACCTGTGGCTATAAACCAACCGACTCCATTTTTGAGGCTCGTTATTGAACTTCCGATGTCAGGCTGAATTTTTCCTAACTGTCCATAATAACAGTAATAGCTTGACTTCCACCATGAGACAATTAACCTTCTTAAAGTTTAGTGCCTGAGGCTGTGCCTCAGAAAGATTCCCTCTACAAAACAGACAATTACCTTTCCTTAATAACCTTTCCCTTTTTAATCTGATATTAGTGCCAAAGTAAATGTAAAGGGCAGTGCTCTATGTCCCCTCTTAAGTACTTTAAATGCCTGTCCATGAAGGCTAATGAGCTGCCATTTTGCTTCATCTAGATTTGCTGTGGATCTAATGATATTCTGCAGCATCTTCCTTTAAAAAAATACAAGAATCCGTACTCCAAGGATACAGCTCTGTTCTAATTTGCATGGAAACTTTGTATATGGGGAAAAAAAGCATAACTCATGATGCAGAAAGAAAAATAATGATGTCTAAACTACAAAACAAGGCAAAACTTATTCAACATTAGCCTGATGCAGGTTTAAGGCTGGTGTCACTGGAAAGCAGCATCAGTGTCTGTAAAGCAGGAATTTCTCACTGGAGCTTTGTAGGGTTAGCACCAGTGCTTTCTGTTGACTGGTACAGATGCAGCATAGAAAGACAGGGCTGAGCAGTTTTACAGTTTCCTATGCATCTGTCTGTCCAGCATACACGTGGTCTGTCAGTCCCTGCCAGCCAGTAATGGCTGCAAGCAGACCTACAGCACAAGCACAACTGCTATGTGGATGTAATTTCTTTATGGATTGCTGCTCACGGTAACTAATATGCACAACATTAGTAACTGTAGAGACATGAAGTGCCCTCTCACTGAAGAAGTTATTGCTCCACTGATCCTGTAGTTTGCAGTTTCAGTGAGAATTCTCTAATAATCTTGCATTCAAACTTTTGTAAACTGCACAAAAAAATTCTGAAATGTGAAGCTGCAGGCACTTCCCCATCATGTGAGCAAACAGCATTTTTCTAGGAATGCCAGTTAAAAACAGCAACACAAAGCAGGCTCAAAAGCCAGGAAAAGAAGGACTACGGCCTCTCTTAGCAAAGATGCTCAGTTCATGTGTAAGAAGAGGGGGACAGCCTCTTTGGGGAGGAAAGTTCTTCACAGAAAGAGTGATCTGTCATTGGAATGTGCTGCCCAGGGAGGTAGTGGAGTCACCGTCCCTGGAGGTGTTCAGAAAAGGATTGGATGTGGCACTTGAAGCTCATGAGCTGCTGGGTGATAGGTTGGACTTAATGATCTCTCAGGTCTTTTCCAACATTGTTGATTCTATGATTCTTCTGCTTGATGACAAGCAACAGGAATGGAGGAAATGGTTACAAGATGTGCCGGGGAGGTTGAGGCTGGATGTTAGGAAATATTTCTTCACTGAGAGGGTTCTCAAACATTGGAATGGTCTGCCCAGGGCAGTGGTGGAGTCACCATCATGGGGGTGTTCAAGCTGCATGTGGGCCTATGGACATGGTTTGGTGTTGACCCTTCAGTGCTGGGTTGAGGATTGGACTGGATGATCTTTAAGGTCTCTTCCAAACAGATGTATTCTGTAATTCTCGAATCTGGTTTAGGATGCGGAGTATTCCCACACAAAACAGAACATCGCTTTCATTTGCGTTATTACAGTGCCCCTGCTAAGTCCACTGCCTTCTGCTCAGCCAACGTTTACTCTCCTCTTGTAAGAGTGCTCTGGTTTCATCATCTCAACATAATGAGGTTTATATTATTTTTTATTATAATAGAAGCAGCCTCAGGTTCCTAATCAAGATATTGGGCTAATTGCTATGGAAACCTAATTAGGCAGCCCGTGTCTCAAACTCTGTAAATATTTATACATGCACTTAACCATCTGCATGCAAACCAACCCACCCCAGCCATGGGAATGAAGCTTAGCACATGCTTAAGTGTTGATAGGAATGGGAGTCTCCTTTAAGACAAGGTTTAGCTGTGCTGCAACAAGTAGAGAGGAACATTCAGTGGTAATCTGATTGGGATCACGTGTCTGCAGATGAGGATCAGATCAGATAGGAGCTGGGTTACAGGTTTGAGTTGAGATCTGAAAAGAAATTTGGAGCTGCTGCAATTTTTTGTTATCTTATAGAATAATAATTAAAAAGATATGAGTCATTGTACCAGACACAAACATACACATAGAAATACAGGGATGTATGAAGTCTCCCTGGCCAGAATAAACTAACAGGTGTCCTATGCTATTTCTTAGCATAACATTTTAAACATTATTTGAAAAAACTCAATCTTAGAACTCACTTTGCATGCATGAATTGGTTCAAATTTACATGTTTATTGCAGCTGAGAGAAAATTCAATGTTAGCTTGAGTACAAACACTTTAGACTGCTAAGGTATTAACTTTAGAAGCTGAATATATGGAACTAATCAAAGCTCTTTCATAAATAGATTAATGAGGAGACAAAAATGCACAAGCTTCTAGGTTTTGAACAGTCATATCATCTATGGAGGCTTTATTTATTTATTTACTTTAACAAGTGTTTTAATTCATTTTTTTTTTTACCTGGCAGTTGTGGGAAGGTGAGGCAGAGTGAATTTGCCAAACACAGAGAGTTGCTGGCAGATACAAATATAATAACGTAGCTGGAGCTCTCTGTATGAAACTCCAGGTCCTGGTGCTGATCTTTTATTTCAGTTTTTTAATGTCACCCACCTTTTCTGCACCCACTTGTCCAAACCCTGCTCCCTCCTATGCAGACCTCTAATCTGCATGTGATATTCCAAGGTGGGAACAGAGGTAGGGAAAAAGGGCATTTAATTTAGCAAAACCAATATTGCAGCATCAAACCAAGAATAGTAGATTTGCTGCCACAAAAGCCGAAGATGCCCTTCCTGAGACTTTCTGCTCAAGCATGGTGTCCATTCAATGCTGTTTTCTTGCTTGTAAATAACCCTGTGTACAGAAAGCAGTGAAACAAACCAAGAGAAAGAATAAAACAACCCCAAAATGAAAAATTAAAATAAACTCCCACGACCTGTTTTTAAACCTGTGCTAGAAGCCGAGGGGGACAGACAGGGGATGGGGCTGCTCAGAACAAACGTTTCCTGTGCTGCCTGAGTCACTGCCCGGTTCAGCAGCGCAACCCTGTCTGGGACTCCTTGCAGACCTCACTGCCATTCAGGACTGTAAATTTCCTTCCTGAGTTTGTTAACAGCAAACAATGTGTGTAAAAGCACCACCCGAACCCACTATAGCTACTGGTGTTATGCAAAAGAACCAATGCATAAGCAATCTCCTTTAGAGGAGCCATGCAATGCGACACCAACCACCACAGAAAGCAGAGCAGCAGCTCTTCCAAGCCCTGAGATAAAGAAGGGATCTTCGTGAGGCTAAAAATTTTCCATTAAACACTTTTCTTTTAACCTGGCTCTTGAGTAACCTTTTTTTTTTTTTTCCCCTCCAAAGTTACATCACTTCTGTACAAAATATCAACTTCTTACCAAACCAACCAAACAAGAATCTCCTCTCTCTTTGCTAATCTGAGTAATTTTGACCCTGGGAAAATGTCACTGGATGTACCTTAGCAAAATTTTAGTTCAGAGACCTAAATTCCCCACTAGCCTCCAAGAAGCAGGTTTCCCAGCCATTATGCTGACCCCAGGAAGGGCTCCCAAAAAGGAGGACTAATGAGCAGAAGTGCCAGCACCCCATGGGAAACCAAGTGCGAGCAGGGCTCTGTGGGAGAATAGGGCCAAGCTCCCTGGTGCACAGACAACAAGCCTTAATTTCCATTTCCCTATCTTTCACTTTTTCACTCAGATGCCAATTTTTTTTCTTATAGGAAAATTACATTCCAATTGCTGCTGAAGTTAAGCCTTAAGGTAAGAAAGTTCCAACTTTTCTTTCTAGCTGAAATGTCTCTTCTAAAGTTTGCCCAAAGCTTTGAGATGAAAGAAAAAAGCCATGGGATTCAGAGGATCTTGATATTTCTCATGTTTAAAAGGTGAGTTTGTCTTTATAAAGTGAGCTTCTCTTTATATGGCAGAAAGGAGAGTAGCAGAAGTGACAACAAAATACGCAGCTATTTTTTGATTTGCAGTTCACTGTGAAGAGCTGTTTTCACCCTCTCCTTCTCCCTTTAGAAAGAAGTGTTAAATTAGCAATGAAAACAGCACATTAGCTGACAGGTACTGCAGATAATCTAATCATGAGACAGCATTTAAAAAAACAACAATTCAGCATGTTGGGGATGTTTGCGTTATTTTCTTCAGCAATTACATCTCATAAAAGCTCTCCTTAGATATTTAATGGGTGGCAGCTAAAGGATTTTCAAAGTACATTTCAGTTGCTGGTAATTGAAAAGGATCAAGTATTCCACACTCACTGCTAAATTTTACAGCTGATTGTGGCACATCCCAAGTTCAGCTCCTTCAGGAGGAAGCTGGCAGTGCCTAACACTGAATACTGCAAAGGAGAGCTTGTCTAGGCATAAAAGGAGCAGAGACAGGACGCAATGCTGGACATCTTGAGTAAAAAGCCTTACTCAGCCAAGGCCCGAGAGTGACTTTTTTTAATGCTTATTTTTAACTAACTGTGAACTTCTGCAATAAGTACAAAGTGCTACTTGGCTCCTTAAATAGCTGTGATGACGAGCTGGCGCTCGCTTCTGTTACTATGTGAATTTATGGGGCTGTTGTCACACGCTTTGTTAAAGGAAATATACGGTGGTTCTGTCATAGGGACTGGACACCTATAATTCTCATTTTCTTTGCCTGCTCATAAATCCCTGCTGCTCATCTGCTCTGTTATTATACTCGGGCTGCTGCCATAATCTCATTGCTGGAGCAAGGCTATCACAGCACCTTGCAGGGGAAGCGCTGAGTCACCAGTATCGCTCCAGTGGAGATGATATGCTGCACAGGGCTGGTGTCTGCCTGCCTTGCAAAGGAGATTCATGTGCCTGCATCTGCTTCAGGGGCATGCCGACAAATAGATCACCAGTGGATGCTGAAAGGCACTGGTGCCTTGGAAATGCCACTTCTTTGTGTAGGCTTTGCCATCTTGGATAATGTTTAATGGGTTTTGGTGCTTCACTGGCACCAAAGAAAAGGGACAAACTTTGCTTTTTGATTTTTCTCTAAGACCCTGCTCTTTCTTCCCATCTTCCTGCTTTTCGCTCAGGTCAATGCACCAGCTACACAGCACTTGGTAGTATTTCGTTTGTATGCATAAAGCCTTGCCTTGCCTTGCCCTGCAGGCCTCCATCGGCTGGCACTCAAGAACTGCAAAGTCTTTTGTTGCCCAGACATCTTCAGTCTAGCCTGGGATTGGTTTGATCGTGGCAGCTGCCCTCTCGCACCCTGTGCTTTCGCTGCAGTGCAGCTTCTTGTCTAACGCCAAAGCTGCTCTGTGCACAGGCTTTGCTCTCACAGCCAGTCTGTTCTCTCTGCTTCTCTGCCCTCTGAATCCCTTTCATCTTGCCCTGCCAGGCGCTGCAGCCGGTCTTCTTCATCTTCTCCTCTCTGCCTGTGGAAGTGCTCTTTCGAAAGCTGTGGTAGGCCTCATCCAAGTTGCTCTTTGAAGAGCTTCTTTGCAATGGGGCAGGTTGGTGCTGCACGTCACACAGCAGCAGGCACCTCAAGGAGCCCTGTGCCAACCCATGCCATGTCGTCAGCAACCACTGCTCTGCTGCCCAACCTCTGGGAAATTACCACTCTCCCCTGTGCCTCTGCTTCTCTTTCTAGATTTCATCTGGCTTTTCTGCTCAGGACAGAGGCTGCTGTGTGTGACAAGCCTGACAGCACTGTGACAGCCTGGAATCAGCTGGGAACGCTGGCATAATGCAGGTGATAATCGCAGCGCTGTGAGCCATGTCCCTGCCGTGAGCCATGGCTCTGCTCTATCCCTCATCTGCACAAACACCAGTCGAGCCTGTCTTTCATGTCCACTCTTTGGAGGCAAACAAGGCCTCCCAGGGAAAAAGTTTGGTTTGTGTAGCTTCTCCTACACCTCTGCAGGAACAGTAAAGACTAAAGCATGGCTGTGTTTATTCCAGCATTGGGCTGACAGCATTGCAGGTCTCAGTTCCATGTTGGAGGCAAGGAGGAATGCTCTGGCTACATCTACCTGTGACCTTACCGTCAGCCCAGATGCCACCAGGAGCAGCAGCTAGGGATTGGTACATCACTGAGATGCCCCTGGGTGGATTTTCTGTGGCTCTAGTCTCCCTCCAGGTTCCTGTGGAGTTACTGAGCATCTGTGACTCATCCCAACAGCTTGCAAAGGGGCCAGTATCAAGGAAATGTGTATTCCATAGGAAGGGAAAGACCCAAAGACAGAAGGCTACCATAATCATTGTCTCATGAAACACATAGCTCTCAGGAACGATGCTATATTCTTTATCCATGGCCTGTGCAGAACCCTGAGGTCTCCTAGGACCAAACCCTTGCAGCAACTGTGCACTGAGATGCCACACAACCTTGTCAGGCATTGACTGTCCCCTGACTCCACGAGAGGGAGGGCTCAAGGATGTCCCCCATCTGTGTTGAAAGCAGAGCATGGAGGGAGGGGCAGCAGACGTAGAGTCTCTCCCCAGCACAGTGTGGGAGCCTGCCTCTCTGTAAAGAGGTCTATTGATCAGAACCCATTGCCAATTACTTCCCGGAGAAGCAAGCAGAGAATGAAGCAAGGTTTATATCTCTGATACATACTTTCCTCCCTGGGGCAGTGCACTTACCCCTGCTTCACCATCAGAAAAAGAGGGAAGAGCATAAGGCAGCCCAAGGGTGCTCTCCAAAAGGTAGAGTGACAGAGCTGGCACTGCCTGGACAAGCTGCTGGGCACCAACCAGAGAAGCTTAATCCCTGCTCGTCCCATTTTGATAATAAAATTACACATTTTGGTAACAAAAGCTTCCACCTGGAGAGCTTGATGAAAAGCATGGGGAGGTGTTGGTTCTAGCCAGCAATTTGCTCTACTACTGTGCTCACCTGGAGCTTTCATATGCAGGTTTCTTTGCTACCACAACAGAAAGAACACCTCTTTCATAATGAATTGCCTTCAACTACCACGAACCAAGCTTAGGAATTGGGTTGTTTGGGTTTTTTTGGTTGGTTGTTTTTTGTTGTTTTTTTTTTGTTAATATGGAAGCATAGAAAATTAAATCTCTGTTGCATTTTTTAAAGCAATTATTTTAAGCACAGTGAATAAACAAGGAGTGCCTGACAAACACCTGTTATTTTTCCCATCGTGATCTTGGCTGCTGCTGAACAGCCCAAAATGCTGCTCTTTATAGGATCAAGTGTGTTTATCTAGCAGAGAAGAATAGGGTTTGTTTTCACCATGGAATAATGCACTGGCTGCCTTATAAAGTGCAGCACTAGCTTTTACTGAATAGAAGGCATGTGTTCCTTGGCTTCCTCTGGGTTGCTGACAGATTGGTGAGACTCAGTTGCTTCCACCCCAGAATAGGCACCTCAGACATGGACAGAAGGAACTGGGGTCATTTCACTACCCACTTCTCAAAACTTCTGGGTTTGCCTTGAACATGGAGTTGAGCTGCAGTACAAAATCTGTCTCTCAGTCTTCTTCTGAAGAAATCAGGGGATGCCAGGTCTGGGTTTCTGAACTTCAGTAGGAATAAGTTCTATCTCAAAGTCAATATTCACAACAACAACTGGAAAAGGGAGAGCTGGAAACAATTCTGGGAGGTTCTCACGGTCAAATGCTTCCTCCTTACCCCTTTTCCCCATCTCCCTACTTGGATGCTGGTAGTGCCACAGGGACAGGGTAAAGAGGGAGCTGCTTGTACAATAGCATCCACCACACAAGCAGAACAGTATGTGAACCTGGGGCAGAGGGATTACAGAAGCAGTTGACTGGCTCAGCTGACCTGACTGAGCTGATGCTTCCCTCTTCTCCAGCCTTAACCTTTGCTGAAGGTTGTTGCCCCCTCTCACGCATCTTCCCTCTGGGTCAGAGGATGCTACAAAACAGCTGAGCTGGAGCCCCATGAGCAGAGAGCACAGCCTCAAGGAAAGGAAAGTATAGGTCAGAGGTGTCTGGGATCACAGGGCAGATGAGACAAGACACAGCAGTTGACAGCAATAGGTTTGCAGCATGCACTTGGTATTGCAGGTCAGGCTGAGATGATCTGACCACTTACTGCTCCACAGAGACAGAAGAGATCCTTTGTCTTCGCTCCCTCAGGTAGCAACCCACCACCAGTGCTATTTTTCAAGTGCATGTCACAAGACAAGACGACCCTAACGAGCTAAGACAAGCATCACACTAGGCTCTAGCAGGCATGATTTTAGCAGGGACACTTTCAAAGCTTGATTACAGCCAGCCAGCAACTGTTCTGCTTCCTGGGTTTTGCTGGCCATTGCTATGGGAGGAGGTGTTTTTCTAACTTTTCTTACTGCTCAAGACTTTCCAATAAACCAAGGCACATTTTGAAGCTCAGTTAAAGTCTAGAAAGATTGTGCAGGAGAGAGATGAAAGGGCATTGTGATTAACCCTTTGGTACTTGTGTTTTTAAGCAGTTCAGATACCCAGGTGGCTGCTTTTCCCCCCTTCTCCTACAGGTCTCTTACTGGTTCTGTACTAGATCTGTGCTCTGACCAGCAAGGTGCCCTAAGCAGGATGTGGTGTGGGGACAGGAGAGAAGGTTGCTGTGCACAGGACAGAACAGAGGTTTGCACACTGGATTTGTTGGTTCAGTAAAGCACTGCAAGTCAAGCCAAATTGCCTGGAGTCTGAAGACCTTTGAGAGAAGCAAAGAACTTGCAACAGTTTTACTCCTGCTGCTTCTCTTCAGAAGTCTCTAGCTGAGAGCACAAAGGCAGCCAGTCTGCACTGCTCATTCTGAGCTCCTGCATGGTGAATGGGGACAGCAGGACCTTTTGCCAGCTCTTGGCTAATGGCAGAAAAGATGTTTTTAATGGTTAAGGCGTAAGGCAGGTAGCAGAGAGCAGGCTTCCATCCTGGGCGTTGTTACCAGTAAACTGTGTGTGAACAAATCCCTCAGGCCAAAATTTTCATTGCCCTGCCCTTCTGAAAATCAGGCCACGAGTTGCGTAAATATGGGTGTAGGTATCTAGCAGTAGAGAGCCAGGTTGGAACGTCTTGGCTTTAATCCCTGTGCCTGAGTTACTTCATTTATAAAACAGAGATAATTCTCTGCTACCTCGAGGGATGCTCTGAAGCACAACTCTATTGATGCTGGTAAAGCATGCCCCAGCTCGCTGGATAGCTATTATTCTACACTTGACAGAAATTGGATATGGCAGAGCTGAACAAGTGCTCTTGGTGTAGTTTTCTCTGCTGCCACCAGACAGTTTTGAGTCACAATTCCTCCTCCTGCAGGGAGATGGAGTGGACTAGGTACACTTCTGGCATTGCCACAGCTCCATACTGCAGCCATAAAGATACAAATGTCCCAATAGCTCTGGCCCTGCCTGTCACTGCTCCAGGGTACTTGTACTGGCAATAGGACATGCGTCTTTCCCTCTAGGAAGGAGTATAAGAGTCACCAGGACACTTTGTAAGATGATTTTGGAAACAGCTCCTCTTAGGAAAAAAAATTGGTTTGCATCTTCCCAAGTTTATGCAGCTTGCTTTCTCTTAGCATGAATGCAGCATCTCTGCTGTGAGGCCAGCTGCATGTAGAAGCATCTTAAAAGACCAAATTGATTCAGAATCTCTCTGGATTTGGACACTCTTCTCTGGGATAAAAGGTCTCTTCCTCTACTCAGCATAAGCTGGTGATAACAGGAAGCATTCCCATCAATTTCCCACAAAGACAAATCCGTAATTAATCTGTAATGATTTCCACATTGTTTTCATAGTCAGCAGCAAGATACTCCTTCCAATGGGACAGGGCTCCATCTTCCTTTTCACCAGGAAAACATCTAAGAAAAACATAGATGATGCATCATTTTACGATAAGAAACAACTATTTATATATCAAAAACTCTAATGAAGCAAGATTCTTATTTGCAGAATGCTGGCAGAACAAATACCTCAAAATCTTGCACTTGGAGTCATTTTCCAATTTAAATGACAAGATGCAGGCAATAAAGCTTTTCAGTTGAAAAGGAACTAGCTGCTTGGGTTTCATCTCCTGTCCCGTTGGAAATGAAAGCATAGAGGAAATCCTGAGAGAAGTATGTTATCCCAGGATAACAAAGTGAAGTGATTTACAGCTGGGTGCCTATCTTCAATTACAACTGTTCTGTCTTCTGAGTTTCAACCCTCACCATAATGACAAATGAACCTCCATGCCCACTTTTGCACCCAACTGGTTTCATATCAGGTAGTTTCGCTGCCCACACATGGGTTAGATAAAAGAGGAGTCTTCGGCTCTTTTGCAATCCTCTTACCTCCCCAGAAACCTTCCGCAATCTCCATTATCTTGAACAAAGGGTGAGCTAAAAGATGAGTGGGATACTTCATTATAACCTCTGGCTGTGCAATGAGTCACACCTGCGATTTTGAAATGCAACACAATAAATTAAGAGGGCAGTAGTGAGACGGAGCTGACAACCTGATAATAAAAACACTGGGCAACTTGTCAGCTTCAGCTGAGTAACCAAAGAACGACACTCTCTGCCAAGCGCAGGCAAATGAAAGGTGCTGCACGGTTGTCATGTGGTGACCAACAGCAATGTCTAGTGGTTCAATGAAACATAAACACTGACTATATTTTCTTGAGCCAACTTCTCTTTTCTTCTTCATCATGAAGAAGGAAGGTTGGCATCTAGGGGTCTGAAACGAGGAATGAGAGCTGGGGCGCTTGCTTTTGGTTTATGTCATGCCAACAGAAAAATCTCCATGACTCAGTTTACCTACATGTAGATGGCTTTATAGATGGGATTTAGAAAAGTGTAATTACTGTTAGCCTGGTCCTCAGAAGGAAGGTACTGATGAACATTCTTTATTTATTTATCACCATATGCAGCCATTTTACTACAGCTGTCAAATAACTATCAAACTCTTCTCTAAATTTACTTTACTTACTCAGTGGTACAAGACCATGTGGTGCAGGGCAGGCTCGTTGTGCTGGGCCAACTCAGTGTACACAACACCACAAAGCCATAATGTGATCTACTGCCAACAACTTAGGGTGCAACTCCATGAACCAGCTCTGCAGAAGAAGGAACAGAAAAATGCCATCCTCCCAGCATCATCTGGGATCAACAACAATTTAACACCCTTTACACAATAAATTAAAAACCAAACCAAAACAACAAACCCAACAATCCAGAATCAAAAGTTAGGTAGGGGTAGGAAACAATGCCCTTCCTTATGGAAAGGAAAAAAAAAAAAAGGAAAAGACTTCAACTATCTGATATGAAACCAGTTGGGTGCAAAAGTGGGCATGGAGATTCATTTGTCATTATGGTGAAGGTTGAAATCTCCTTTGGGTGATTACATGAACATATTTTTGCTACCAGGAAATCCAGGCTCCTCTGTTGTTCTGGGCAAAGAGCTCAGTCTCTTTGTCTGTGAGGGGAAGGAATGCTCTCAGTGTTTCTTTGGAGCAAGGTGGGGCTGCAGCTGTGTAACTGAGATGTTCATGTGAAGGTTTGGCACGACCTAAAACTGTCATCAGGACAAAAACATCTCCAAACAAAATATAAAATTTTTCAATGGAGTAAATTCCCTACTAAAAGCATATATGAAAGGATTCTCTTGAGTAGCAAGGTGGGAAAGCTTTCACCACAATCTCAAGATTTCTGGTCTTAAGAGTAAAAGATAAAGTTTAAAAAAAAAAAAGTCAACAAAACCCCAACAAATCTGCAGATCTTTTATCTTTTTTATCATTCCAATAAATACGGTGATGGGGAATGGACATTCTGGTATGAGGCAAGGCCATTGTGTTGCTTCTAATTGGGCAAAGTAGAGAGTATTTTACTTCTTGAATGGTCTAAGCAGGAACTCTTGGCTTTTGGGCACTGGTGATACAAAATAAAGCACCGGAGTTTTCAACCATCTCTACAGTTGCACATTTAGTTTCATGATGGGATATCTTGGCTGAGCCTCTGTATTCTATAATGTCTGAAATAATCACATTTCCAACTGATGGGATGGCAGTGATTGAACTGCCAAGCATGTACCCATTTGGATCAGCTGTGAGCTGGAGGATGGTTCATAGGGGTGCATGGGTGATTTCCTTGCATGCACAAGCACTTCTGACCCAATCAGCACTATTCCATTGGTCATTTTCTGTCTTATGTTTCAGAGTTTCTTAGTATTTGGCTCACTAGGAATAGGATACTGCAATGACAGATCTAGATGGCATCTATCTGGCAAGTGCAGCATGCCATTTTTAGCAAGAAATGTATCTTTTTATATTGCAGCAAGATAATCTATGTACTACAGTAGATCAGCACTGCCTTGAGGAATTTGGGGCCATGGAGCAGGCTGTACCCCAGTGTCATTTATAACCTCACATTTATATTGTGTCCTGCAATACTACATGCCTGTGTCAGGATGCCAAATTGTTCTTCCAGCAAGTGAATCTGGCATTCAGCAAGGAAAGAGCTCAGGCCATCTTCTGGACCATAGAGTGGTGATGGAAAGGTGAACAGGACAGATGTCAGTTGTTATACCTGATACCTGGCACTTCTAATCCTTGCCTCTGCTCTGCCGTGGTACCCAGTGAAATCTTTAACACTTGTTCTGAACCCTGCCTGGATGATCATCTCCATTTCCCCATGCAAGCACATGTATTTAATCCAGCAGGACCTAGAAAAACTTACCAGACACATGTTCATGATGAACATCCTCTCAGAAGGTTTCATGGCTACTATTGCAACCTGTCATCTTTAACTCCTTGACCTGAATGACCGCATGCTTATTTAAAACCAGGAGCATTCATCAGCCTGACCAGACAGACTTGAATTCATACCCTTACCTATGCAATGAGGTATTTCTCTTTCTACAATGCTGCTATCTGCCAGAGAATGCATGGAAAAAGCAAGATGCTACCTTCTGTCACCAAGGACAATGTGCTCTTATTAGTCAACAGCTGTTGGCAAGCCCTGAAGGCTGGACATGCTTCTCATTGCAGAAAACTAGAGTGAACATGGAAAGCACCTGGGTACTGTGGCAACAAGGGCTGTACACAAATAGAGACTTGACTGGGAGTTGCCGCAGCAATCCTGCACATAGCACAGGAGTTTAAATGAGATTCAAAGTAAAGCACCTCCTATCACTAGGGAAAACTCAAGCCACTGTTTGTGCAAGTTCTGTTTCCGGGGTCAACAGCTTCAGTCAAGAGAGAGTTTGGGACAGAGGATTCACTCACCCTAGGATCAGATTAGTCCTAACCCAGGATTTTATGCAAATCTGAGGCTGAAGGAAGGTAGGGAATGAAATAAGAGAAAAATCCCCGTGATCAAGGCTGCTGATAAAAGTAACCGCTTCCAGCCGGTGAGCAGCACCACCCACAGCCTGGCTTGTGGCGTGCCAGGCTGGGCAGGGGCTCAGGTGACTAATGACAGACCAGCATGGTGAGTGTGGGTAAGAGCAAAACAGGATGTTGTCCCATCCCACACACTGAACAGCTCCATGTGAACAAGCAGGAGGCCCTGCCAAAAATTCAGACAGACACAAACATATATCACACACCAAACTCGGAGAGTCCTGGGCCAGCCGTACCAAGCTCTCAGCTGTGACAGCTGTGTGGAGTGGCTGAGCACAGGCAGAACGCAACCCTCCATTTTCCTTGGCTTGCTAGAGATCCCCTGTTCAGTGTGTGATAAACCTGCTTTCTAGCATGGATAAGATTTGGGAGTGAAGAGAGGCTCAAGGGTGCCACTGTCTCCCACCAGCCTACAGAGAGTACTCACGGAGTGCCTGTTGTGGCATTCCTTTAGCGAGATGGGATCTAGTTATTCCAGTTACTAGGAGTGGAGCTAGGTCCCACAATTTGTTTAACACAAGCTGCTAAAAGCCATTCAAGTGGCAGCATCTTCTCTCCCTTTCACTCAACACACAGGTGACACACCACAGAGGGTGCACAGAGAAGTAGAAAGCACTGCAATTGCAGAAACAACTTCTACTAGCCATTGTAATCCCTGATAATTATTCTTCATAACCTTTCCCAGTGTCTTAGAGATGCTTGATGGATGCTCAACAAAGCCACCACCTTTCCTACCTGAGCAAGACTCTTCTTGGTATCTTGTATCAATGAGACCAAAATTGGCTTGCAGGTTTTGTCACCATTCCCAGGAAACTTTCTCCTGAAGGGAGTTGAGATAGAGGGTTGCAGCAGCAGGTATTTTGCCCAGTTAAGCAAGTGAACAGTGCCATGTTGCTGGTTGACATTTGCAGCAGAACAGAGCAGGACAGATTAGAGAGAGATGTTGCAACCTTGTTTATGTTGGCAGTGGATGGGGTTGTGAAAAAGCCCTAAGAGAAAGTAACAAACAAAGGGTGTGCCTTGAAAGCAGGCTGAGTTCAGAAACCTTTGCACAATGTGTAGGCAACACGTGCAAGAGCCAGGTGAGTCAGAGCTGCCTTTCCTGCACTCTTGTGACCTAAATCCCCCAACAAAAGGGACGAGTGTGTGCAAATATGACAAGAGCCTCCTGGCCTCTGGAAGTGGTTTTCCAAGAAGAACTCTTCCTCCTGGTCCTGTTGTACAGAATTACACACTTAGGTGCAGTGTGATACGTAGTTAGGGTTGTGCTTCAAGCCTCGGGGACTGTTTAAGATCAGACTCGGGAGCCCATGGCCCCATGTGTGGCTGGGTTTCTTCTAACATAAACCTGCTCTTTACATTGCCTCCTGTAAGTTGACCCTTGTATGAATATTTTAGATTCTTTCAATTTGTTATAGCCAACAGCTTTTGTTTGCCTGGGGAGCACAGGGTTAGTAGTCAATGCTGAGCGTGATGTTTTATGAAGTCTTCTGTCAGCTCCAGGCCTCTAGAGAGTGCAGCAGGCACCTGTTCATTATAGGGAAAATGTACTTAGCAACTTCTTTTGCAGTTCCAGGAACTAAATGCAGGTGTTCCTCAGTCCTTCATTTCAATCCACAACATTAGTCACTCTTCTGTTTGCTGTGGGAGCTCCTCCATAGCACAATGCTGTGTCACATTACAGAAATACTTTTTGAGTCTGTTTTATTTATTGGGAGGAGTGTTCTTGAGATGACCATGAGTATTTTAATCCCTTTAGGGAACCTCTTGAGAGGTCAGTCACAACTTTCTACCATTATGGACAGCCCTTCTCCCCATCTTATATGGCCAAGAGGAGATCACAAAATGATGCTGACTCAGTGCTAGAGAGAGGGGTTGTGTCATGAGGCTCTGATGAGGTGAGATGATGCAGTGATGTCATCAGGGTGGAATCTGCATATTCTGCTGGAATAAACAGACAAATGCCAAGCTGAGCATCTCCACCATCTCCTGCATTCTCAGATCTTTTCACCATCTTGTTTGTGATTCAGCCTTTTGAGGTACCTGGTATCTGTCTGTTTTTTCACACCACTGAGTCATGTTCTCATTTGCACATTATTCCTTGCCTGAACTTCCCCAATCATTATCTAGACAAATACTGCTGCTTTGCAAGGAAGACAGGTGGAAAAGCACATTTTTACTCCAGAGAATCTCAGAAGCTTCTCTGAAAGGCAGAAAGTACATTCTCTTCTTTAAACAAAATACAGACTATCTAAAATCAGGCCATGGTATGGGCACAGATAGCAACATAATGTAGGAAAAACAATTTTCAGGTAGGGCAGCCAACGCAGTGCTCAACTTGTCTTAGTCTCCATAAATCATCCAGATGTCTTGCAGGCAGAACAGCACAAGTAAGGTCTCCAGAAAGCACTCAAATACACTGAAAGAAGAAACTTTATGAATCAGCTTGATATGTATTGAGGTCAGCAAGGCGGAAGGCAGAAGGACACTAACATGAGAAGATTAAAATGCTGCAGCCCTGAGAATGAAGAGCAGATGATGTGCAGCAGCTGCTGGACAGGGGACATCCCTTCTTCTCTCCTGGAGTATGACCTCCACTCATACTTTAGCTGTTCTGTTTTATATCTGTATGTTGTGGCTCCCAAACCCTCAGAGCTGAGCTCCTCTGCAATATTTTTATGTAACACATTTATTTTAACAGCTTCCCTACATGGACTGTGTGCAGCTCTTTGGGGACGAGGCCATTTTTCAAAGTTAGTGCTGCAGAGACAATAAAAAAGAGTTAAAACAGATTAGAGTTTTGACTCTTACTATATATCAGGGAAATCTTACTGGAAACCTCAGACAGATGCACAGTAAAAAGGCTAAGCATGCTGCTTCTGTGATATATTTGCCTGAAATTGCTAGAAGGCTCATATAACTTTTCCCTGCTTGCACTTCAGAAACAGATTGCTTCACTTCTTGATTCAAAGTTTGAGTAGTTCATGCTTGAAAAACTGCAAACCAAGGGGCATTGGCTGATAATCATGTAATTGTGCTGGGGGGTTTTTGCCTTTTTTTTTAGTGCATTTTGACAGCACATAAATCATTGTAGCTTTCCAGATAGCTGTAATGGTAGAGCTCTGCTCCCAAGATTTCAAGACCAAGCATTGCAATATGAGGACAGAAACATCAGCTGAGCCATGGTAACTATCACTGGCAGCTTAGCTGACAATAAAAGGAGGTTAAGCTAAATTGCATAGACTCTGCACCAGAGTCACACCAGTTTTGTTTATTATGGGCTAAGAGGGAGCACATTGAGAGTTACCACAGCTCAGCTGATATATGGTAAGTTGTTAAGCTTGTAAGTCTTCAGTCCCTATTTTCTGATTTAGATCTGACAAAGGAAATGGCAGACAATAATTAATGAGTGGAAGAGGTGATACAGCTTTACAATAGAGAGAGATTGTGAGATAATCTCTTTACATATTTCATTGGATCTTTTACCAAACAGATGATAGACTCATTATAAAGGTTGCACAGAACAAAGGGAACATTGACATTTAAGGAGATTCTGCTCCGGAAAGCAGCCACAGAATTGGCATGATGGGTTTCCGTGACTTCTGCGTTTGGTTGTGGGTGAAGGAACAGCTTTGTGTCTGTGAGACCTGCAAACCATTGCAATGTGGGAGTTACACTGATTTTGAGTCTGATGAGATTTTGGTCCTCAACTACATTTTTATTTCTTTCCTCCCTCTCTCTCTCTCTTTTTACTTCTTTTTTCCCCATGAAGGCCAGGTAGCAGCAGCTTTTCCTCCATTCCTTTGTTTTGTTTTTCTCATTTGTTAACAGGGCAGGGCTGCTTTTCCTGCTATATTGTTGCTGCTTCAGAGCTGCTTACTCACATGCTTAGCTCAGCTTAGGTCAAACAGTGTGAGCTTTTGCATTTATCAGCTGTAAAATGTCCTATTCTTGTCCATTAAAAAAACAAACTGAAAAAACCCCAATCATTTCTAATCAACCAGGGCTGAAAAACCAGCTCTGTTGGCACTTAAATAAGAAGGTCCCCACAGCCTTGGCCCTGATTTAGTTAAAACTTCTTAAAGTTGCACTCTTCTGAATTATCATCATTAAATATGTGCTTGATGTGTTGAAAATGTCATACTGGACTTGTACAACAGATTGTCTTTGAGTTATTCAGGAAGTAAAAGCTTTTGCTTTCAGTGAGGCTGCAGTATAAGAATTTAAATACTTGTAAACTTGAAGTATGTAAGGCCATTGGTGGACAGTGACAATAATAGAAAAAGCACATGGGGTGAGAGAAAATTGCATCTGGCTCAGTATCACATCTTCACACGTTTCTTAGATCTGGCAGAGCACCCTTAGCAGACTCTGTGGGTCCCTAGGGGTCTTGGGTGTATTTGAGATCACTTGGAACGTGATGCATTTTAAGCTAGCTTAAGTCTTATATAAAAACCTGTAGGTAACACCCAAACAAAAGGCTGCAGTGAGGCTATTTTGCTCTTTCCGAAATGACGTTGCTCAGAATTTGGGTTCAAAGGAAATTGCACCTTTCCGGTTTGATTAAACCAAACGTAAATGCCAGAGTTTTCTGTGGAAAAAAGATTTCAGCATTCATTCAGCTCAGCCAGCAGGTGAGGAGAAGCTTAACAGTAGCACACGAAGGTAGTGGCCACCACAGTAATCCCTTGAGCAAAGAGCACGTGAGGCTGGAAAGCTCAGAAAGGGAAGTCAGAATGACCCTAACAGAAAACCTTTCCTAAAGGAAACCACATCTGTTGAAGCTGGCATGCAGGACGGCTCTCAGGAGGAGCGAGATGCAAAGTTCAAGGGAACTGCCTGCGAAGACGCACCGTGACTGCGCTGGGGTTATATAATGAGCCTCGCCGTGAGGAAGCTCTTTGTTCTATTTACAAATCCCTGTCTTACTGACAAGGAAACTTTGGTGGCTGCCTTCCAAAGGCAACAATGGAGAAAGAAAGAAAGAAAGAAAGAAAGGTGGGTTTCTCTTTGTCTCACAGCTCCCACAAATCCCCTCCTTTTCTGAAACGTGATTTTTTACATCCCCCCACACACACACACTCCATGTGCAACCTCATCGCACATTTTACAAGAATAATTACAAAGCAACCAAACATGGGAGCAGTATCAAAGAGTGCATCAAGGAATGCTGAGTTTGTTTGTTTGAAAACTCCACAGGTGCTGGTTACAACTTTGAAACACCACTGTTATTGTGTCTGAAGAATATTGTTTCAGCCATGAAGAGGTCAAATACCGGAGAACATTCCTGGATATTATGTGAGATTTAAGTCAGACTTGTTCCTCAAAGACAACCTCATAAACCAGCTTCTCTCATATATGTTCCCAAACCCTAAGAGAGCTCAGGGTGAGATTGGAACACCAAGGGAGAGGATAGAGTAGAGGTCAGAAAATCATGAATAATGCATAGAAAAGAACTAGGGAATGATTAATCACTGTTTGCTAGGAGAACATAGCATGAGAACACTCATTTTCAGGGTTGTTTTTTTTTTAATCACGATCATTTTTCTGTGCAGCAACAGGCCCTTATTAAAGACACTTCACTAAGCCAGTCTCTGGGACTCTGCCTCTGCCACTCAAATCCATTCTGTGTATTTTCTGGTGACCAACTTGACTATAGACTACAACCAAGCTGCTGCTCTTATGCTGTTCTTGCTATTCAATGAAAAATTTATTCTGTGAGATCCACATCTTCATCTCTATCTATCAACGAATTTCCATTTAATTTATTAGGTATTTTGGGAGGAAAAGGCATTCATTTGATAAAAGCACATTACAAAGAAGTACAAGGTAGGGATAGTTTTTCTGAGTCTTGTTCAAACTCCATTTCAGACACCAGGAGTCCTTTATCTTGACTCTCTATCTAGGAAAATATTTACCCATTATAATGATCTAATCACAGAAAGGGGCCAGGGCCCTATTTTTCTCATTTGCCTGCCTGTCTCATCATGGGGTGAGGCTTGATGCAGGGTGTGTACCAATCCCAGATCTTTGTGCAGAGCTTGCAGTTGATGGTCAACACCAACAGTGACAACTGGTGCAATGCTCTGCGTGGCCGAGACAGGGTTCCTGTGCTTTCAAATGCTCCCTTGTAACATTCAGCTTCTCTGTCAGTGAATTGCTATCACATGTGCAGAGTGGCAACCTCATCTTGACATGTCCAGAGCAGCATTGATGCGGCTAAAGCAAGGCTGAGTAGCTTGTTCCTACCTGAAGGTAAAGAATGAGTGAAAGGTCTTCACTGGAAGGTGCTGGAACTAGACTGTTTGGTACAAAGGCAGAACAAAAGAGAGCCCAGATGAAGTCTTGGACTTTCAAAGAGTTGACATGGCTGTTTCTGCTGTGTTCCCACAAGCAAAGATGCAAACTGATCTTTCTGATTTTAATAAAGTAGAAGGAAAATGCTTATATTTTTAGGCTGCTTGTTGCCTTAAACCCTCCTTCTCTGTAATGGCAAATAAAACAAATACTTAAAGGATATAGGCCATATCCCTGGTCAGCTGTCCAAAGGGAGAGAAAAGAGGATGGTAAACAGGTGACACATGGTTGTAGCCAGCTATTGATTTAATAGTGGAGAAAAGTGGCATTTTTCAGCCTGTGCTTGAGGAGGGTGAGATGTTGGACATATGAGATGGCCTCCAGTAGTACTGCAAATGCTGGAACAGTGTGGCTGAAAACATAGGCAGGACAAGACAAATACCAGCTGAGGACTTTTTCTTTTTAACCCTGCAGTAGGCATGGACCTGAAATATACAAGTAATGCCAAACTGTCAGCTTTCCTGAAGTTGCTAAGACATACGACCCTTTCTAAAAGCTCTGTGCAGAACAGATATTTCTAACTATAAGCTCAGACTGGAGTTACAGCCCTTGCTTGGACCATTACTGCACTCCTGCAGTTGTGGTGGCTGTGGTGAATCTATAGCATCAAATTGTGTCCTGCAAGAGGGGAGAGGATACAGTTTGGTGGCACTTGCTAAGGCACCAGAGAGATCCTAAGGTTTCTAAAGGGCAGCCATCTCATAGTATCTGTGCACAAACTCAATGTTCTAGGGTTATTATGATGAAGGGAGGGGAAGATGGTGATCCCAGTGCATGTTTACTCTCAAATTGTCTGCTAGATTAGAGGCAAGCAATTTGGAAGAGATCTATGAGCACTCTGGTTTAGCTCTGTGTAGACATTCCTCTGCAGCCGCAAGCAGCTCATGAGCAGCTTGAGTCCAGCTCCGGTGCCAGGGATCTGTCACTTTACTGGCAGTGGGGCTGGGATGGCTCCTTGGCAATCCAAATTCTCAGTGGTGTGAGGAAATATGCATGTGGAGGCGACTGATCCCAGGGCTGCTGGGGTGCCCTGTGTTGCCTGTACATCCCATGAGGAATGGTGCAGATGGAGCAGCCTGTGGGCAGAGACACTGTTGGTCAGGGTTGTAATGGGCCTATAAACGTTCTTCAGTCTGCACTTACATGCTATAAGGTACACAGAGCTCTTAGGGTTAAATAATGGGGGTAGCAAGTCCATCACTTTATTTATTACCCAAGTGTGTTCTCTCAGAGGCTGGGAAGAGCTGTTGTCTCTGTTGGTAGATGGTGCATTGAGACACAAAGCTCCAGAGTCACTGGGAAGGAACATGTTGGATAAATGTTTCTGATTAGAAAATGTTTTTGTCAGACATGATTCCTTTCATGTTGTGTGTGTGGGAATGTATCCACTTCAGCAAGACACTAGGAAATGTTTTCTTGGAATCAGCATGGAATTTCTCACCAAAATTGCCCTCCATCATGGCATAGTCATTCCTGGGGTGGCTGGGACACTGCAGGTCAGTTTTTGGAGCTCAGTCTGGCAAGACAGAATTAAAGCACACAGAAACGTGCCCTGAACTTCAGTCTGTTCTGGCACTGTGACTTGGTTTTCATTGTGTGCTTTTTGTTCTTTATTACAGGGAGAAAAGTCCTCCAAAAACATTGAGAAGTCCTGTTTTTGTCACAGTAGAGATGGGAAAGCTTCCAGACTCTCCAAGATACTGGCAAATGGTGGAAGCTGTTTCCAGCTTAGCTCAATCCACAGTTTTCCCAAGATCTTGTACCTGCTCTGTTGCAGAGCAGGAGACTTAACCCTATTTTCCTACAAGTAAAATGATACTACACAGACTGCTTCATCACATAGCTTAGAAGGGGCAAAGCTGGCAGCCAAGAACTGGAGACCCAGCAGCCACCTCCTCTAGTTTTCACTTCATTGTTCGCTGTTTACAAGCTGGTCTGTCAGATTTGTCACACCCCTCAATTCCCTTCTCTTAGATCATCTTAAACTCTTCCTTCTACAAGGCTTTAAAATATCAAGGAGTTCTGTAGGAAATGGCTAGGGATTTTGAAGCTCTTCATGGGAGACACCTCCTGAGACAGTAAATCCAGACATTTGCTATTGCCAGGGCTCTATCTTATGGTACGAGATTTGGACCTACCTAATCCTTCTGGCATGTCCACCTGAAGTTACTCATCTTTGGCATAGCCAAACTGCACAGCTTCTGATTTCTTAAACTCCTCCCATCAGTCTTGTAGTTCGTCCCTCAAGTCTACCCAGGGAAATGGAAATGTCCAGGGGCCAAGAAGAAAGTTCAAGTTTTGTTGAGATGATATCAAGAGAGTCGGAACAGGGAGGACAGAGGGGCACTGACTTATTTTGCAGACACTGCAGCTCAGGCTGTTCTTCATCCAAAACAGCTCTTCATATACATATATATATTTATTTTAAATATATATTTATATTTATATATATTTTTTTTAAAACATGTGTGAATTATTTCTCATATATTTCCCCAGGGGGAAATCTAATTTTCTCACCCCTCCTCCCCTCCTAATATTTCAGATCTCTCTAGGTATTTCTGTACTTACACCCATCTTCCCTGATTGAAGGAGTTACATGCAAAATTCCCAGCTGGCATTTTTAGCTTGCAGAAATGATATTTATGTGGCTGTGCGCATTTTTACGTGCTGGAACTTTATTTACATTAGAAGAAGAGTCCATGAGATTGATGAGTGAGGCAGCATGTTTAAAATATACATCTTGTAAATGTGTTAATGACTGTATAGGCTATAGGTCCCTGTGGAAATAAGAAGAGGCATTCTTTTAATAAACAATGGAGCACATCCAGTTTTTCTTCCTACTTAAGTTATTTCCAGCACATTCACTAAAATGCTACCAGATTCAATAATATTTGTCTCTTTCTTGGCTTCTTGCATACATAGCTTTCTTCCTTGACAACAAGTCCAAGATTTTTTGGAGCCAAAGCAGGAATGATGATGTGTTTTTGTTGTTGTTGTTGTTCTTCTAACCAGCTGTCTCTGCTTGTCTTGCTGTCACTAGGAGAAGACAGCTGCTTAGTACATTCAATATTTTTGCTTTGATTCTCAACAGGGAGGTCAGAGTCTATGCAAAAAAAGTCCCCCCAAATATTTGTTACCACAAACACTTCTTTTAAGACTGGTGTATTTTGTTTATTCAGTGTAGATTCTATAAAGCATTTTACCAATTCCCTTCCTCAAAATCAAAGTGCTTGTGATTTCAGTGCTGAAATCTGGACATGAGACATTCACCATTAGCAAGATACTATGCAAGATACCAGATGGTGTAAAACACAAAGTCTAGTGACTTCTGCTTTAATTATATCACATCACTCTGATAAGATACTATAAACCTTTTTTTTTCTTCCACTAAGCTGAGACCCAAAGAGTGAGGATTCTTAATGCTTCTTCTGTGTGCTGATTTCATCAAAATTGATTGGAAAAATGGAGTAGTGCTAGTTATGGCTTGCCTGTGGCCACAGAGATCCAGGCAGTGCTTTCTTATAGGCACTAGTAACTCTCCTTCCTCACTAACCAAAAATCCAGTCTAGCAAAACACTTCAATCCCTAAATCCACCTCTGTTCAAAAGAATGCTTAAACCTAACCTAAAATCTCTCTGGGTTCAAATTGGTTTTAAGTATCTCCTTATGTATGCTACACTGGCACATTGCAAAACAGCACTTCTCAGCATTGGGATTTAGCAGTTTTACAAAGCTTTACCATTCCTTCTGTGTGTGGGAAAGGTGGCTATGGCCTGAACAGTGGATGGAGCAGAGCAGGGAGCAGAGTCTGAAATAGGTGCAAGGAGGTTTGCAATTTTCTCATCATAACCAACAGTGAAATGACACAGAATTAGACAGAACTGATTGCCAGGTAAAACTGAGCATCTGGTGCACCATGTGCAACTCAAAGATGTGTACAGAGACACAGGGTTTGCTGATTGTCACTATCTCTGATGTACTTATGGAAAGTTGGGGAGGTTTCTGGAAATTGTATTTCTCACTGAAGATCAGTGATGATTACCTCAGGGTTTTGGCCCAGACTCAATCACTGTAAGCAATCTGTGATTTAGTAATGCCTGTCCAGCACATGCTTTGCATTCCTGTCTGGATGCAAACATGCCTGTAAAATGGGCATTGACAAAGCTTGGCCTATGACTGTTCCTAGATTCCTTCCACCAGGCAGCAAACACAGTATCTCTAAATCAGGAACATGCACCCTGATTGGAAATGAATTCAAACCTGCAGGTTGAGTCTTTTCTCTCCTGGCTGCCTACTGTCTGTGCCAGTGTTTCCTCATTCCTTCCCCAGTGCCACAGGAATGCTATTGCTGTGAGCTCAGATTTTGCATGTGCTTCCAAGAATGCCCTTTGGAGGCTGTAGGGTCAAGTGTGCCACTGCAGCCTGTGTCTGAATGGAAATGGGCGTTCTCACTGTGAGGTGGGTGAAAACTGTTGTGGTTTGGGGCAGAAGAGTCTCCAGTTATCTAAGGCTAATTGCAGCTGATCTTTGTCTGAAAATTAGGTGGCAATTATCCCAAGAACACATGCTTAGTGTGTTTTCCAGCCTCTCTGGCTTTTACCCACGCAAGGATTAGTTCACCAGGTGGGCGACTTTCCTGTTGTTCTGGAATTGTTGCTAGTGAAGGAATACATCAGATCCCCACTACTTCATCTGATCAAGAGGTGAATTGCAGCAAAAATGGCTTGGGTTAGAGATAAGGAAACTTTTTCTAACTGCTCTGGAATGGATCCTCTAGACCCAAGTAGGTGAACCAAAGTAGGTATAGTTTAGGCAATGCTGCTCCTGCTTAATGTCCTGAAGGATGAGTTCCCATGGCTGGGCAGGGCTATTCCCATCCTGGTGGTTTTGTTTGTTTGTTTTCTTTTCTCTTCTTTTGTTTTTAATTTATTTTTGCATCTGAAATCTCACCAAAAAGCAGAGACCCCAAACTCTGAAAAGCAAGGTTTCACCAGGTGACTTCTGGAAACTTCATATAGAACTGAGTCACCTGCAGTATGGTCATAATGTGTCATTCCTTGCACTAAACCTTGCACTGCAGTTTATAAGGGATATTGCAGTCACTAGAAGGTGAACTCGCTGACCTAAAGTCATACAACACAGCAAAGGTAGGAACAGAGGCCAGGTTTCCAGGCTTCTAGCCATGTACCTTAACCACTAAAAAACTTAATTTACTTGAATTAATGTTGTTCCAGGCTGACTCCTGTATTTGTGCCTAGTGAGTGGCCTATGTGATGTCAGGCATTTCAGGTTTTGTTGTTTAATTCATTTCTCTGCTATGGTGCAGGGTGTGGTAGATATTACCGAAGGAATGACTGCACGTTGCCAGTACTTTTGATTCTTTCCAGGCAAAGAGCAGATTTTCACAGCCAGACTCAACACCTTGAATCTTCTACTTTCATTTCCAAAGTGTATGATATTGGTCATGACAGGAAACTGAAAAAAAACCCCAGAAAATTCATGCTGTGCTTGACAAGACAGTGACCATTCTGGGCAGTGCATTACAAGGGTAATGGGCTGCGAATCAAACTTCTGCTGCTGTGCTGCAGAGGATTAGTTACAGATCATCTACCTTCAAAATGGATGTAGCAGGAGCTACTATCTCACACTCTGGAGGCTCAAAGCTTAAAACTTCTGGGATCATTCAAAGAAGGCTGCTATGGATGGGCAAAGTATTCTATCTTCTGCTAACAGAACTGGAAAATTGCATAAGCTTGATGGATAAAGAAGCAATAATTGTTTGATATGGGACAAGGAAAATACCTGACCACTGGTTTTCTCTGAAATACTAAATTGAGAACCCTTGTCTCTCATCTTAGGCTAAATAGTTTATTTAAGTTTTCAGATATCAGCTGACACAATACAAGAGCTCTTGCACATTTGCAAGAAAGATAAAACAAAGAATAAAACCAGGAAACAATCCCTCTCTAAGTCTGCTTCTCTGGAGCATTACAAATCTGGGCTCATTTGAGAGTCCCACCACCCTGAGGCTGACAGATGAGAGTGCCAGGAAGTCCCTTGTGATGACCACCTGCGCCCTATGGCAGAAAATTTCTGTGGGAGATACCTGAGTTGTTCTTGAAAGATGATGAAGAAAGAGCACAACCTTACAGCCCAGTGGTCACAGCTGGCAGGAGACATACAAACTCTAGATTCTCCAGGGAGAGAACTGCACCCAGATTTACAGGGCCTCAGGCAAAGGCTTTGGCTGCTCAGCATGTGCTGGTGCTACAGTCTTTCACCCACCGATGCTTTAGAAAGCAGCCATGCCCACATCTTTCACAACAGGCTGTGCTCACAGAGCACTATCAGCACTCTAGGGACACCTACGACATGGGGCCCTGGTGACTCACACACTACTGTGCTTTGGTTTGGGATCTCAGCAGGGTTTAAACACAGGGTAGGCGGCTAAGACAAGGCTTGGGTATTTCTAGTCATAGTCATAACGCTTAGAAAACGTCTGGGGCTGTGACTGACAGGCTCAGGCAGATTTAGCTGCAGTGCTTCTAAGAGAGCATCTGGCCCAGGCAACCCTCTCTATCCCTCAGGAGGAATTTAGGACCCCTGGTACAGAGGGCCAGTGCAGGACACCAAATCAACCACAGCTGGGGAATTTGCACTGAGGACTAAATTTGGGGTATGTTGTGTTTCCCTTGCTTAGAGCCTGCAGGGAAGGGGTGCCTGTTGGGATGGTATCTTCTGGGGTGTCCAGAGCACTCTGATCAATCTGAGAGCACGCTTGCTTACTTTGGAAGCCAGGGAAGGGGGAGGAAGACTGGATCAGAACTCTGCACCCCAGCTTCTGAAATCTTTTAGGTGCTTAATGTCCGTTTCAGGTCTTTACGTGCAAACTGTCCCTCCCGGGGCTGTCAAGCAGTGACTATGGACATTAAAGCTGCAACGGGGTAAGATTGTAAACGTTTTCTGAAAGCGCACAGCAGAGCCCTTTAATGTCAAAATGAAATACATTTAAAGTACTTAAAAACTCATCCAGAAATCTCTTTCCAAATGAGTAAGGCTTGGCGCATCTCCCTTCCACAGTCTGAATGCAGTGGAACCCTTTTTTCTTCCCCTGCTCTTCAAGGCAAATGCAGGTACCGAACAGCTACTTCAGGGGTAACATTCCATTACGAAAACAATCACACTCAAAATCAGTATTATTTTAATTGAAGTCCTTACAAATAACCACAAAAGAATCAAACAAAGCACTCAGGAAAGTTTCCCTTCCCTGTCTCCTTAGTATACTCAACAGGTTTTGTCTTCAGTCTCCGAGCAGGTACCTCCTTTGAAGCTCTGAGCACCTTTTAGCCCTCCTCACGTTTTTATGCGTCCCAGCAGAGGTAGAACAGTGAAAAAGTTGTTTGGAACAGCACCCAGAACATCATAAGGGAGCCCTGAACAAAACCCCTCTGAGGAGCTGAATACTGCAAACCACAGAGCACATCCCTGGGCCTAGCTCCGCGGGTTAGAGGGCAAGAGTGGGCTGCTCGAGGGGCTGCCTTCAGCCCTGCTGCTGCCCTGCTGCTACCCAGCTACCCCAACTCGAGGTACCGGTCGTTGCAGCATCCCGCCCCAGCCCCGGCCCCAGCCGGCCCTTACATGGACAAATCTGCCTGCAGGGAAAGGCAGGAATTTGGGTCCTTGACGTCAGCCTCGGGCAGAGCGCAGCAGCCCGACGGGGAGGGAAGCAGCGGTTGCCGCTTTTTGTTTCTGGGGGGGCCCCACTGAGCTGACACCCACCCCCAATTCCTCCGCCCGAGGGGAGGTAAGGGTCGAAGGTGGGGAGGCGGGAGCGCCACGGCCCCAAGGGGATGCAGAGGGGCGCGGGAAGGGCTGCAAGACCCAGAGGGGGAGGGATGCGGGCGGAGCTGGCCGCGGGGTGCGGCGGGTGGGGGTACCCGAAGACGCAGCGGGACAGCGGCCCAGAGCGCGGAAAGGGCTGGCGGGCGGAAGGGGCCGGCGGCGGGGCCGAGGGGCGGGCGCGACAGGGCGGTCCCGGGCACCACCGTGGCTCCGGCCCCGCCCCCGGCCCCACCTCCCCCCGCCGCCTCCTCCCGCCGCCGCCGCCGCCGCTCTCGCCTTCGCTGCCTCCTCCCCCCCGAGGTATTGTTGCAGATAATAACTTGCCCCCTTCCTCTTTCTCCCCCCACCGCTCCAAGGCAGCTGTGCAACAGCTGGAGCCCCCGGCCGGGGCGGGGAGCGCTCTCCGGCCGCCCGGAGGGGGGGGCCCGCGCCTGGCTCCTCCCTCCGCCCGGGGCACCGCGGCCGCCGGAGGGAGGGACGGCCAGGCCCGGCCCGGTGCAGTGTGAGCTGGGCGAGGGCAGCCCTCGGGGTGTTGGGCAGGGAGGAACTTTCCCGGTACTTCAGCGGCTCCTCTGCATGCCCCCTCCTCGCACCGGGCTGGGGCTGCCCGCGGGCCGGGCTCTGGCCTCCACCCCTCACCCGCGGTGCTCGTTGGCGCGCGGCTGTTGGCCACAGGTGCACCTGGGCCGGGCCGGGGGCCGCCTCCAACACGGCGGCTGCAGCGCTGCGCCCCCGCAGCACCGGGCGCTTGCCGGCCCCGCCAGCGGGGCTCGGGAGTAAGTAGAAAGTTGAGTACAGCACTGGCCGCTTTTTATATGCCAGGGGAGGCCCCCTCCCCCCCCCCACCCCTTCTCCCCCCGCCCTTTCCCCAGCAGGTAAGGACGTAAATCTTTCCCACAACCTTACCTCACCCAGGGCTTTTTTTTTTTTTTTTAAATCTGTGTAATTTGTCCCTCCTCCTTCTCTTGCCTTCCCCTTTCGAACAAGCAAATCTTATTTCTGCTGTTGTTCAGGAGCACTCTCCACGCCCTGGGGCTCTGCTGAGGAGAAGGCAGTGCTCTCGAGTAGGAGGTGTTGATGGAGAAACTCGTGCTGTAATTGCTCTGGCTACTGTACCTCGAGGTGCAGTTTGGCCCAGCTGGTGAAACAAATGAGTGTTGAGAGTTCTCCTGCTTTGTTTTGAATTTTGTTGTTTGGTTGGGTTTTTTTGTTGTTTGTTTTATTTCCTGCACCTGTATGAATTGGCCCCTTTGGTGTTTGGATTGTGTTCCTATTTTGTATATTTTAGCCTTGCTATGTGATTGAAACTTGTAGGGGTTTGCAGGAACCATCAATCTGGCCAATGTGTCTTTCTACATACTCAAAACACCTCAGATTTTTGACCCTAGTGATATGCAAGATCTCACATGGAAGCGTTAAGTTTTTGGAAACACTCTAGATTTGAGCATTTCTTTACTTTCTTGGATTGATTTACCTGTGGAGTTTGTGCTTACACTTTTTAGGAAGGATTTTTGGGGCAAGACCTGAGAAAGAGGAAGTCCCTGAATGTCTGATACAGTTGGTGCTGGCTCACCAAGTAGTTGCATACATGGGATATTAAAAAGACAGGGGAACAGCACACAACATTTCACCTCCATGTTCACAATGCAGCAGTGTTCATGCTGGGGAATGCTGGTTGCTGTCCTGTGCGTAGCGCAGCCTGCTGTGTGGCAGCACAGTTTGGGGATGTGAGGGACTTTCTGGTTATCACCACCCTTGTTGTAGGAGGTTTTACCCAAACAAGGCTAAATAATAATAATAGTCTAGAACACGGGACTTCCCTCAGGAGATATTTCTGAGGATAAAGGTTTACTCTTGAACACTTCACCTTGCCTGTTGGTTTGCTCTGTCTCTTCCAGCCTACCTCATGACCTTCCATCTTATCACTCCTACATTTATTACCTCTTCCCCTTTTTCAGTTGTTTAGCTTTTGATGGAGGGTCTATTTTCTGTGGGATGGACTGTCAGCAGGTGATTGTGTGGACTGCGGCTATAAGGCTACCTGGCAGCAAGTTTTTATGCTCAGTGTCTAATCCTGCTTGAAGCTCCATCGAGATGCTGGTGCTACTAATGGGGCCGTTTGCCCTGCTGTCCTCTAATTGTCAAGTTTCATATATAGTTTTTCTTTAATTGTTTTCTTCAGTTGTGTTATTTTTATTGTTTTGTTTGTTTTTTTTTTCCCCCCCCACCTGAGTTAGCTTGTGTTGGCTATATGTATTTCTAGTTACAACACGTAATATGAATCGCAGTCTGGAGGTCCTTGGTCAGAGTGGAGACACCACTCAGTTTTGAAGCCTGACTGTTGACTTTGTGTAATGCTTGACTCTAAAACTTCAGTGACTCCCTTCTGATCAGTATATGCGTAGTGTATCCAGCTTTGGAGAGTAAAAATGAGCTTTTGGATAGTAAAAATGATGGGGAGCTGGAAAACCTGAGAGAGTTTGACCAGTATCTTGAGATCGCTCCTATATAAAAGATAAATGTTTGGAAGGTGGCACAGAAACAGTGAGTGCTATGGAACAGGAATCTGTTCCTTTGTATCACTGCAAGCTGAGGTGAAAGTGGCTGATTCAAAATGAACAAAATTAAATGCCTTTTCATGTAACTAAGTGGTGACATTTAGCACACACTTGCTTAGGACAAAAATTTAGCGAACTCTAGAAAGAAGATGGGATGGTTGTGTGAATGTCAGGTACATTGAGAGTTATATGAGCTAATGATGATGGCTTTTGTATTGTGGACACCCAGTTGGAAAGAAAAGACTGGTGCAAGTTTCTCTGAAACTTCTCTCCAGCATGTAGCTGGAGAAAAGCACTACCTTGGGTGGTTTACAGTTGTTTACAAGAAGACAGTTTCCATGCATTTGTGGAAACATATAGCTTCAGGGTGTCCACAGTGGTTTCTCTATTCCATTTCCCCATCATGATTGTGTGAACAATGTATCCTCAGTGGTATTTTGTTCCTCATCAAGCATCTGAAAGCCTGACCCACAAAGCTCTGCCTTTCTCCTAATAAAATCTTCTGGTCCTGATGTGGGCCTGGGCAGTGCTCACACCCTCTGCTCCAGCCCGCCCAACGCCATGCTGGGTTTCATCTCCAGTTAATCATCCATGCTCTTCCCTATGCAGCCTGTGGTAGCACTGTTAATCTCTTCAGGTGGAGGGAAGTCCCTGTGGATGCATGGAGAGGTTTTAAAGATGGCACTGGGATGGTGAAGAAGTACACATTTCCTTTAAGTACATCTGTGCTTTTTAGGTATGACACTTTTTGATAGAAGCTTTTAGGAAAGCAAGATGAATACCACTAAGCCTGTGTGACCTGTCTGACATCTGGCACTCAACATCTTTGTTTGCTATGGGCATGTGTGAGCAAGGCAGCCATGCTCCTGCCTGCTTTCAGTCATCTTCAGACTGCTTTCTTACCCTGGTAGCTTTGTCATCTCCCTTTGCTCTTGCAGCAGGGTAATTCTGCTAAAAGCTAGAGAGCTTGCTGGAACTGCAGCCATGCTTCAAAAGCAGGTAGGAGTGGAGGAGATGGAAACCATATCTTGCTTGAGGATGTGGGTTATCAGAGGAACAGATTTCTAAGGAGCAGTAGCTTTAAAGAGTATGGGTTATATGTAGGAAAATACAGGACTTGAAGTAGCCCTGTGAGGAATATTTCCAGAGGAGAGATTGGCAGGAAGGTGTTGCAATCGATGCTCACATTACATTGAGATGCTGTAGGAGAGCATTAGTAAAGTCTGAAGAGCTCTGTGTTTTAATCTTTATTATTTAGGGAAAGAAACAGAGAAAAGAAAACAACAAACCAAACTGAAAACCACAGACCAGAAAAAACCCACAAGGTTTAAGAGCTTTTTGAAAGTTTGTGCTTGCCCAAGAGGAGGGGGTTTAGAAGGGTACAAGGCTCTGCTCTTTCTGTTCCTCCTGCTTTTGGGCACAGCAGGGCAGGTAGGACTTGCAACATACCCAGTACAGACCTGAAAAATTCCCCCTGCTACCCACACTTAATTGTTGTGATTAAGGTTACCAGTGGAGACATCATGGTAGAGATTCTACTTTCATCTCCAGGAGCTGGTTTCGGTCACATTCTGAGCGAACACAAGAGCTGGCATGAAAGTGATGATTTTTAAGTCACTGTCAGCAAGTCTCTGTCATTTTAGACTGTCAGTATCTGTTGTTAGGATCTGTGGGTGACAGTGACACACATGTGAGTCACTCAAAAGCACTCCTATTGCAATATGCTTAGGAAGGGAAAACAAACATTGGTGGAGTTGTGGGCTGCTGATAACCTTTTCTTAGAAAAACACAAGTTTGTGAGCATTGCAGATTATTAGGCAGGATATTTTCTGTAGGCCTTGATGCCATGAAGGAGTGTCATAATACAGTGATTCCTTGATAACCTTGTAAAGTTCATTTGATTTGGAGGGGTTGGAATGCTTGAGGGTCTCTGATTTATGCCAGTTTTGTTTCCATGTGAGAGCCTCTGTCAGCCCTCTTTGTTGTTTCCAGATCTGGTTGGGAGAGATCCTGTTCTGTGCCTTACTGGGTTTATGCACTTGAGCATCCTCTTAGTAGTTGTCATTCAGCAGTTGGCCACCTTCCTCCCTTACTACTGTTGCCCAACGATGCTTCAAGGCAGGAAAACTTCTGCCAGGTCTTGCATGATTGTGCCACCAGTGTAATAGTTAGTTGAGATTTACTATGGCCATTATCTTTAGGTAATAAAATATCGACTAACTTGCCATAACTATCTTATTTAATGTCTATTAAAAGCCTCACATACTTCATTCACTGGGTGAAATTTAATAGAAGTTCATCTAAGCATTTATTGCTTACTTAATTTAAAAACGAGTTGATCTCTGCAGTTGGTAACAGACACTGAGGATTTAATTAACATTCAGCAAACTATCTTGTTAGCTCTGAATTACACAGTCAGGTCTTTTTCATGTATCGATTTGTAACTCCCCTTCTCCTTTTTTTGGGCCAGTGGATCTCACTGTATGTTACTGAAATTTCCTCCTCTTTGTTTTGTGCTCCTGGTCTCTCCTCCATCTGGAGAGCCTCTGCCCAGGCTGTGCCTAATGCTGCTGAGGAGGACTCAGTATTCAGCTGTACTGTTGTGGATGGAGGAGGCTGATGGATTGTGTTGCTGACCTTGAAGAAGGGGCTGTGGAGCCCAGTGGGGTGGGTAGGGATGCCCTACATGATGAGATGGAAGTGATCCAGCTCCAGACCTTAGTTAAGCATAACAGAGCTTTTTAAAATAGCTCCTCTAAGGCTTTTCCAGCAGTGAGGCTGGCTGCTTGAAACTTAGGTTGGTGAGGTTTTCTTTTTCGTAAGAGAAAGTTGAGGTGGCTTGCAGGCTGCAGTTGCTGTGTACTCCAGCTGTGGTGGTTTATATCTCAGTAATGTGCATGTGCATCTTTGCTGTGCTCTGTGCATGTACCCTAAGGAGCTCTCTCTGTTCCAGCAGTTTATTACCTCACCTTAACAGACTTGAATTACTTCACTTAATGAGGCAAGCTTGAATGAAAGCAAGGAATTTCCCAGACTCTGTAGCATGCAGTGACTGGGTTGGGAGAGTGATTGGATTAGCAGCTGATAAGTGGTTATAACTCCAGCTGCTGCATCTCCCCTGCCTCACTCGCCTGGGTGTCCACTGCATTCCTGTTTCAGCTCAGCCTTGAAGGAAGTCAGCTGGCTTGAATTTTAACACATCTCATCACTTGAGGTAGAGACTTGATTTCATGGGTTTGGGCAAATCTGGAGAGATACCTCAAGCTGTGGCCAAGACAAACTTTAATCTGGATTTCCCAAGAGAAACAGATGATTGGGGACGCCACATGGCATTCATGTAGTTAATGACAGGCAGTGAACTTGGTTAAAAGGATGGTGTTGAAGCTGCAAAGTCTGAGTGATGCAAAGAAACAAAATGCCAGAATTAAGTTCATTGATGAAACCTTAATTTGGCCTCCTCTGCAATGGGTAGTATGATATACCTACTTAATTGCCAGAGCACCCAGTCTTTGTGCCTGGAGTGGAAGGTGACGCTTAATGAGCAGCTATTCAGTTTCTTTTTTGCAGGGTGTGTGGTCCTAGCCTTGTTCACTACATAATATTCAAACTCAGGACTGAATGTGGAATTACTGATTTCCTTTTGTGCTTTTCTGGAGCACTCTTTGCTCTTTCACTGGAGTGCTTTGCAAGTTGAGGGGGACTATTTTTGTGGTGCCTTCCTCAGGTGAAGAAAAATTATTCGTGACATTTTACTCATAGGGGCACAGGTTTGAAGAGGAGTGAGCTTGGGAGTCTTGCATCATCCCTGACAATGAAATCTGGGAGGACAAAAAAGCCAGCTAGACTGTTGGTGTTCTCTTTAGTTTGCAGTCATAACTGATAATCAAACAAAAAATTGTTGAAAAGAATTGCTTGTAATTACAGAATGAAGTTAGCATGCTTTCCACCCAGCTCTGGAGATTACTTCAAACTGCTTATTGCCTATCTGTACAGTCCATCTCCCCCATCTTTTCTGCTTTTACATGGCTCTTATACATAATCATCATTATCCTTGACTAGGGGGAAGGCCTCTACTTATCTCGCTTGGGTATTGAAATGCCTAGCTCAGTATGGAAGCTGCTCTGTGCTTCTGTCATTTATAACACCAGGACAGCTTAATGCTGTTGAGTCTAAAATGTGCTGGAGAGGTCCAGAAATGAGCCACAAAAATGGTTAAGGTCTAGATGGTATTTATATACAAAAACATATTTCAAGGAGTTAGAATAAGGGTAATGGGGACTTTGCATCATCTACCAGACACTTCCTCAGTGGCTTGTTTGCCCATGTATAGTAAGACTGCTGTTTTTTTAGGATTGTTCAAGCTTCCTTTAAAGCCGTGGTGGTCCTCCATCACTCCTGATCCTGCAGGCTGTTTCTTGGGAAAATGAGAATGATGCCTTCCCTAGCCAGTTCCACTTTGCTTTTTCAGAGAATCTATTTCTTTCTCGACTTGCTTGGGATGCAGAGCCGAGCTTGGAAAACACAACATTGCTGCTTTGCCATTTAAGGATGACTTTATGAACTGTCTGCATAGTGAGTCTGAAGTTCAAGTGTATGAGTAATCCAGCTGAAATTTCTGTAGCTGCTTGTATGTCTAAAGATAAGCAATTGTTTATTCACTGTCCTGTACCTGAATCCTAATTTGCTTCCAAGGCAGATGCATGGGCAAGAACAATGGGCAGAATTATCTGGGGAGGTGTCTGGCTTCTCTTCTCCTGAAACAATGCTGTAGCATGTGGACTGGCCCTAGCCTTGCTCAGTGAAGAGTCAGCCTCCTACAGTGCAGGACATCATACTGAGTGAAGCAGACAGGTTGCATGCCTCTGACAGTGGCAGGAAGTGATGGGGCAGAAGTATGTTTTGGAAGTTAGGAATAACACCTTGGACCTCCACATTGCAGCAGGGGTGAATGTGGCATTCTTGGCAGGTACTGCCTCTTTGAGTGTCTCCCTCTGCATATGAGATTTGGGAATGAGGCCAGAGCAGCAGGTGAACTTAAAACAATATAAATGAGTTCGTCTTTCCGAGGCACTCCACCCACCTTGGTACTCAGAGTGTCTGGGTGAAAGGGTGGCAGCTTGTGGAGTGCCTGCATGCCTCTTTCCATGGCTTGGCATGGCCTGCTTGGCTCTGCTGTGTGGGAGAGCTGTGAACTCTGAATGTGTGGAGGCTGAGGAAGTCGGCGAAGGTTTTAAGGACTGCATTGTAGAGTGGGAGGAGAGGGAGCTACGAGAGCAGAGCTTGTTGCCTTACTACCCACAAGGATCCCTCTAGGGTGGGTTCATTTCTAAGTTATCCTTTGTGAAGCTAGCTCCCGTCCCTGTGCTGCACACACAACTTATGGCCAGTGTTCTGTAGTCACTGGTTTTATAGGTGGGTATCACATCTCTCTGAGGATGGAGGGCAAATGGGTTGGATTCACCTCACCTTTGCACTGGCTGGTGTATTGTCTTACAGTGATGTAACCTGTGATGAAAAAGAGGACTCCTGCTGCAGTGCATTACAATGCTCTTCTGTGCTGGTAGTGCCCTACCTTGTCTGAAGTCAGGCCAGTCACCTGGGTGTCACACCTGTACCTGCAGGTGCAGGTACCTGTACCTGTGAGAGAAGAGCAAAGCAATTGACTTGGGACATAGAGAGTGGTTGTGAGGGAAGATGGAAAGGATGTAAAAAGCGTGTGTTAGCAGAATGTGTCTAAAATGGAGTTCTGGTAAGTACTGAAACCTGTGGAGGGAAGGGGAGCTTCTGGCAGAGCAAAGCTCTGTGTCCAGGTGCAAAGCAATTCTGAGTCACAGGAACTTATGGCTCCTGTGGCCCTGCAGTTGCAGACCATTGCCACCTACAATCCCTTTAACAAACCTATTGGGGCTCTTCCCCAGCCTTCCTCAGGAGTTCATCTCCCTGTCAGATCTTTATCATGGTGGTTTCTGAGCTGTGCATGCTTGCTGCCTCCTTTCTCAGCCCTTAAAGAAGGCCTGTGTGGGATGGAGGGACACCCAAGAGAAGTGTGAAATTGATGCAGAGTCCCTTACCACATGGAATTTGGGTGGCCTCTGGGAGCCTGCTGGAAATCCATGGGCTGAGAGTCTGATTAGCAGCCCAAGTGGGATGGAGGCTTGAGGGTGGGTGAGTTTCTCCTGCAAAGGGCAACCCATGTGGCCTTTGGGGGCGTCTGGTACAGCTGTACTAGCCCAACTTGTTAACAAAGTTCAGTTGTGCAACCAGATGGGGTAAAGTGGAGGAGGAGAGCAGTATGACTCAAATTAGCAGTGACCAAAAGTGGGCTGTAAGCTATAGGTGATAGCGTGCCACCATCCTAGCTTCACACAATAAAATGTGGCAGGGTGGGTACAGCTAGAGATGCAAATACAGTACAGTGGTTTGGGTCTTGGTCTAGCATTCACATCCATGAATATGTCACAGAACCATGGAATCATTAAGGTTGGAAAAGACCTTTAAGATTGAGTCCAACCATAACCAATTACCATGACCACTAAACTATATCCTGAAGCGCCACATCTACAGCTTCTTGAGTACCTCCTGGGATGGTGACTCCACTTCCATGGGCAGCCTGTTCCAATGCCTGACCATTCTCAGTAAAGAAGTCTTCCTGATGTCCAATGTAAACCTCCCCTGGCACAACGTAAACCTAGTTCCTCTTGTCCTATCACTGGTTAGTTGGGAAAAGATGCCAACACCAACCTCACTGCAACCTCCTTTCAGGTAGTTGTAGAGAGCAATAAGATCTGTCCTTAGCCTTCTCCACTAAACAACCCTAGCTCCCTCAGCTGCTCCTTATATGAAATGCCTTACAAACCCCTCACCAGCCTCACTGCTCTTCTCTGGATGTGCTTGAGGATGTCAATGTCCTTCTTATACTGTGGTGCCCAGAACTGAACACAGTCTCCCATGAGAACAAGAGCTGGTGATTTGGAGACTTCTGCCAGTCACCTGTAGAATGCCTCCTCAGCCTGGCTAGGTAGTCTCTTAACAGACTCCCAACAGGATGATATCTGCCTGTTGGCCTTCCCCTAATTCTTACCCATAATCACTCAACCTTACTGTCACAGCTGTTGAGTTCTACACAATCAAAACACTCCCTAAGGTACAGAGCCACTCCACTCCCTCTCCTTCCCTGCCTGTCCCTTCTGAAGAGCTTGTAGCCATTCATTGCACTACTCTAGTCATGACAGTCATCCCACCATGATGGCATCTATGTCATAGCTGTCCTGCTGCACAGTGGCTTCAAGTTCCTCCTGTCTGTTGCCCATGCTGCGTGCAATGGTATAGATGCACTTGAGCTGGGCTATTGATTTCACCCCTGAACGGGGGCATGCCACCCCTAGGCTCATCCCTAGTGAGCTTGGGCTTAGCCCCTTCTTCCTTTGAACCTAGTTTAAAGCCCTGTCAGTGACCCTCACCAACTCACAAGAATCATTCTCCTCTGAGACAGCTGAGCTTTGCCTGTCCCCAGCAGGCCCAGTGCTGTATGGATGTTTCTGTGATGAGAGAAACCAAAGTTCCACTTGTGGCACCAGCCCCTGAGCCACCTGTGCATCAGTTGTGTTTTCCTGTGCCTTTCAGTGTTCAGTGCAGTCTTCCCTGCTACTGAAGGTACTGAAGAAAGCACCACCTGTGCTCCTGATCCTTCAAGCAATTGCTGCAGTGCCTTGAAGTTCTTTGTAATTGCTTTTGCACTTCTGTACTTGATCTCATCAATTCCAACCTGTATGACCAGTAATGGATAATAATCAGAGTGCTGTACCAGATAGGGAGTTTCCTAGTAACATCTTTGACCCCCTTCATGTTGTGTCAGCCTCTTCCTTGTGAGAGCATTTGTGTGCACTTCACAAACGTGAACTAATCCCAACAGATGTTTGACAGCCTCCTGAGCCCACAAGGAAGTTAAATATCCTTGCACATTGCTAGAGAGAAGCCCAGGCTTCAAATAACACCTGCTGGAATTGCCCATCTGAACTAGGGCCTGTTCATGGCTGTGTGGGTGCAGCTTTGCAAAGCACCTGCTGCTTCGTTGGGCTGGTCTGACCACAGTGGCCTGTGCTGCCTTCAGCTATGCAAGAGCCAGGCTGTGTTCCCAATGGAATCAAAGACATAACTTCCTGTAGCATCTGAGAGGAAATGGGATTTACCTTTGCACACCTGCACTTTATTGAAATCCAATTGAAAGGTGGGAGCTGTGGATTTTGTTTGCTGCCTGGCCTTGCATGCTGATGTGCCCACCTCTTTGGTGGTGATGTATGAAGACATGATACTCCTGGCTGGTCTGAATCCTTTGCCTCCTTCTCTTTCCCAGATATGAACATTTAGTTGCAAGTTCCATGTTACCTCTGAGTTCAATAAAGTTCTGTGGATGTGTGTTCCTGAAGCAGCAGTTTGCTTGCAGCTGCAAACTCTGCAATTTGCAATTTGTGTTCTGCTTGTTCCTGTTCCATCCCACCGTGAAATGCAGCCCCAGTCAGTTGCCAGAGGTAACACACTGAGGATCCGGGAACTCTCCACTGCAATAACTGTGCCTGTACAGACTTTGCAGAGACCTCATGAATGTCTTGTAGGCTTTTTTTATCAGGAGAAATTTTCTCAGAGTTGTGTGGGCTAGAAACTGCCTGATGCTTTGCTTTCTCCTAAAAAAAGGTTATTAGCTAACTTCTCAAAGAGAAAATGAAACTGTAGCACATCACAGAGGAGTAAGGAAGGCCTCTGTCACTGTATCCTCCAAGGTCTCTATTCATCCTCTCAATGACATAAGAAATTCAGCTGCACAAGGGGGAGAAAAACCTAGGAATCAATCCTCTTCATATGGATCATTAGTGCCCTAAGAGCCAGTCTGTAAAGAGCAGCTGGGAACAAAAATGAGCTCTTGCTGCATCTATTTTTTTTTTTTTCTAGCTGCTCCGGAAGATGATTGGAGTGCTCTGGATATTTGGCTTTCTTGTTCAAGAAGGGCCAAGAATTGTACTCATTTCTTGTGGCCTCTATTTTGTACTCTGTCTTGATGGCTGTCCTGATTTTTTCAGACAGAGTTATAATTAAAAGGCTGCAAAGTGGAGGGGGAGGCAGCGAGAGGATAGTTCTGGATTACTAATAAATCAAGGACTTAGGTGTTTCTCCACTTGGGTCTTTATCAGCCTCCAGCAGATATGGATGACAGCTCCAGATATCAGGGTATGCTTCTAGCTTCTCTGTCAAATGTTCCTGAAGTCTCTTCCGGGCACAGACCCCACCAGTTGTCATTCACCATCTCAAGGATGGTGTCTTGGGCATTTTCTTTGATAGTGCTGTGACCTGCTCCTCCTCTCCCTGATCACTCTAAACCTGCTGCAGTTGTGCTGCATGTGCCAAGTGCATGCATCTGACTTGCCCTATCCTCCTGGCTGGCCTTATTTGTCTGCATTAGTTTAACTGAGTAAGGAGCTTGCAGGAGAAGCTATTCATTCCCCTGGTGACTGTGAGTGACAATCAGAAGTTGTTCCAGGGGTGAAGGACTGGTACAGATTTGTTTTCCTTGGCTGCAAAAGCGTAGTCCCTAATAGTTTCTCACTCATGAACCAAGGTTGGCTTGGTTTGCCACTAATTGAAAGCCAAAAGGACGTGCAGCCCTCTCCAAAATAATTACCATCTTTGGTGAGTGAAGGACAACTCTTCTTCCCATTTGTTTCCAAACCTCTCCATTTTGCCTTGTTACCTTTGCACTGGCCAAGATGCATGGAGGGTCCCAGCAGGGCCCACACCTCCATCCTGGTGCGTGGGCAGTTTGTGCTTACATTCTTTCTCCGCTTTTGGACCAAAGGGTGAGTGTAGGAGAACCATGGAGTTATGAAAATAATTATGAAGCAGAATAGGTCTGTTTCGAGGGGGAGGATGTGTTTTCTTGGTGGGAAGCCACTAAAAGTGACAAGCAAGCGTGTGCACCCAATGTGCAGGAGCATGTTTTTATCTTGACTTCTTATGGGCTGAAACCCACCACCTCAAAAGGTTTTGACTCTCTCTGTGCTTGCTACCAGGAACCTTGACTGCAGCAGCTGGAGTTCCTAGATAGTTTGGTTTCTGTCACTAATTGCTTTCAGATACACATTAACTTTGATTCATGCATTGTTCTGGGTGTGGTGGCATAGTGGAAGGTTCTTCTCATCTCTCTTCCCTGTTCGCTTGACCTTTACATTTGTCATGTTTGTCACCAGTGGGGTGGGCCTGCAGTAGGAGGAGGGTAGAGTGTCTCCTCCCTTCAGCTGGTCCTAAGTGTCCATACAATTGTTTGTGATCCTTCAGTGCAAATTGGACAGGCTGTCTAATGTCATTGCTGGGTTGAGGGCTGAAAGATGTCCAGTCCAAAGTGGTCAGCCTCCCTGGCAGCAAGGGCTGGAGCCCCATGCATGCTGGTTTTGCTCTGTTTGTGTGAAGGCATCTCCAGTTGTGCTGCTCCACCATGACCTCATGGTGAGATTTTGGCCTTTGAGCACCAGCTGATGTCTGAGGAGCAGCAATCTGCGCAGTGGTCACCAGCTGAACATAGCTCCTCTCAAAGCAGTGCTATGGGGATGAGCAGAAGTCTCCCAGAACCAGATAGAGAGGCTGGGGCAGGATCAGCTCCATCCATAATACTCCTTTCAGGGATATGCCCACTCTGCTGTTGGAGGCTGGCAATAGAAGCTCCTCTGCTTTACTGCCCTGAGTGTGAAGGTGGGTCGTGTTCTTTTTACACAGGCTGTGTTCCCCAAGTTGCTGTGCTCTGCTGTGGGACTTGCAAGGAGCAGCAAAGGAGCAGTGTCCCAAGGCAGTATCTGCCTGTGCCCTTAGTAACAGCTTTTTTTTTTAATGCAGATCAAGTCCCCTGTTCTAATTGACCAAGAAAAAAAAGAACTTGAAGAGGGTATGAACCCATGACCTTGAGATAAATACTTTCTTATTGAGTGCCCAAGCCACCCCCTTGCCTGAGAGTAGCATGGTTTAATCAAAGGTCAGAGTTTAGTCGCCTTTGAGAGCCTCAGAAGAAGAGGTTGACACGAGCAAGCTCTCCTTGGTCCTCTGTGACTGCGGCCATTCTTGGCCTGTCAGGTTCCCATTGAGCTTGCTGTGCTTGTCCTCTGTTCTTGGATGATCGCTCTCTTGACCTTCTCTGTGAATGCTGGTGAAGGCCTGGTGACTGTCAGCTGTGTTTCTGGGGTTTGTAACTAGATACATGGTGGCTACAGGCAAATGGCTTACGTGAGGTTGCTGTGAGCCTCTGTGTGTAACATGCACGTTTGCAGCCTTGATAGGACATAGTCCTCACTTACCAGCTCTTCCCACACAGCCTCCCACGTGTGTCTCCTGTTTCTAGACTGAAAGCCAAGTGTGGTATCTCATGCACTGCAGTGTGGTCAGTCATGGTGAGTGCTGACTTGTGCATGGCTAATGCTGTCTGAGACGTTACAGTTGCTCACAGAGATCTCCTTCTTACTTTATTATGTATTCCCTTGGTGGTGACCAGTAGTGTGGCTGTACCTCTTGTGACAGATACTATGTTAATCTGTCTTTCTCTGCTCTGCTCCTTTCTTCTTCCTGATTGAAGTCACTAATGCTCCCTGAGCCTGGCTAGTGGCTGGCATGGAGCTGGTCTTGCTTGCTTGCATGTTGGATGTCAGCTTCCTCAATGCTGTGCCAAGTCAGTCTTTGAAAATATCAGCTGGCATGTCATGGAGAGATCTTTGTCTCCAACAGCTTCTGCAGTTCTTTTCTGTTTTTCCCCATGAACAAGTGAAAAAATAAAAACATTTGACTTGATAACATAAACGCTGGTTTCAGGGCTGGTGACAAAATTCCTGCTGACAAGCATAGTATGGTAGGGTAGGAGTAGGCGAGGACAGGTGTGATGATGGTGTTACGCTGTTAGATGCTCCCGTGAATCACACCAGCAAGGTAGAGGAAGGTTGAAGAAACCTTTCTTGGTCTCAAGTGTTTTGTACCTTGGGTGTGATGTTGCACCCACGTGCTGCAGCTAACGTTTCAAACAAGTATACTATTCCAGAACAGAGTGCTCAGGTGCAGCAGGTTGGAGGATATTGTGTGGCAGACTCTTGGAAGAACACAGAGAATTAGTAGCCAAGAAAACTTGGTGCTGGGAAACCACCAGGTACATGGTAAGAAGAATGGTTTCTCCATGTGAGTACTGATGGGTGCTGAGAGATGTGTAATTGCCAACTTTACCATCTTGCAAGCCAAAATCCTCTTTCCATGGAAACACAGGAGTGCAGGCAGAGTAAATCAGATCATACAGATCCAGGGGTGCAATTTTATAGTCATTGCTGGTGCTATAAAATTAATAAAGGAAATGCAGTGCAAGTCCAGCATATCTACATCTCCAGGTCAACATAAAATGGAATTGGAGGGGTTAAAGCCTTTTTATCCTTAATATTTAAGGAGAGGAGAGACGTGACACTACTTGCTCTTACTGTGCTGAAAAGTTATGTGATAAATCACTGTCCCCTTTTATGGGCAATTAATTAAGCTCTTTTGGGGAAAGGATAATCTGCAGAATTCCTGTGGAAGTCTGCATCCTGGCTCTCCTGCACGAAATGATAGAAGTATGTGCTGAGCTGTGCTGCCTTCTCTTTGCTTGAGCCCAAGCCCCAGTTGGGAGGACAGGAGCAGGGCTGTCACTTTGTGCAGGGCTGGGTGCCAGGCAAATGGCAGGACCACTGCATGCCTGTGCCTTCACTTTCTCCACCTCTGTCACCTTTGAACATGCACAAAAATGCCAACTCTGCCCTAGAAAATTTCAGCCCAAAGATGGGTTGAAGAAGACCCATGCTGTTGGTCACTGTTGGTCTGTTTTTCTTGACCAAGCATCTAAGGATGTGAGAGGCAGGCATGTTGGGGCAGCATTCTACCAGCACCTGTTGTGGATGACTCTTCCTGCAGGGAGAAAAATAAGACATTTTTTTTGGATTGCAAAATATTATCCTCTGTTTGAAACCCAGACACTCATGCTCTGATACTGCATGAGAACTTGAAAGTGAAATCAATTTTCCTTTGCTGAGGAAACTGAAGTGCATTCGAGTGCAACTGTCCCGCTCTTGTTCACGGTCTCTGCAACCAGCCTTAGTGACATGCAGACAGAAAACAGTGGGGGGAAAAACTAAAAAAATAAAAATCAGTGAGGTTGTTTTGAAAATTTTTCACTTCCAGTGGGCTAAGGGAGTGCAAACAGCATGAGGCTGTGACAGTCTGTGCTTGAGAATACAGGATCCAGTCCTGGTGTCATTTACAGACACATAAATGACAGGCAGCACTGCTGGCAGTCATGCGGAGCTGTAGAAAGGTTTTCTAGCTGTCCTTGTGCATTTAAAATAACAGGGGTGTGACATTGCTGGTCATTCTGATGGGTTGGTCCCCAATCCTTACCCAGTGGCTCCAGCTGAGAACCTGCAGGATGGCTCCCAGCTGCTGGGATGCTGTAGGTAGGGCTGTCTCCCAGCTTCCTTGACCTCTGCTTAAATCTGTCCTGCTCCAAATAATTTTTGTTTGTCTCATCTGGGAAAGCTGGATCCCATCACTTTGGTGTTGCTCTCTTGCTCCTTTTTTCCCCCTCTCTTGTTTTAGTTTCATTTTATGAATGTAAGGACAAACTTGAAAATCAGGTGTGACCACCAAAATTAAAACTGGTTCTCTTGGCTCCAAAGTCAAGTGTGCCACTACTGTGGGGGTCCCATGCTGCCATACTTTAATGCCAGGCTCTGAACTCTGCAGCATGCAGGGCCTGCTAGAGAGTTTGTTTGTATATGGGAGCTAGTTTTCCCCATCAGCCTCCCTCCAGTGCGAGGGCTGGACCAGGAGTTCGGAAGCGATAAGTCCTATTAGGGCTAATTTTGGCACATGGGGTTGCAGTGGATTTGAAAGCAGCTCTGTGCTGAGTGCAATGTAGGAGGGGTGTGTGCTTCCTTGCAGATCGAAGCTTGTCATTTGTGTAGTTGCTGCTTTATACCACCACAGGATCTGGCCTCCCAAAAGGCAGCAGCTGGACATGTTGGCTGTTGCTGTTTGTGTTGGTGACTGCCTGAGCAGGTGCCACTGCTGGCAGCGGAGTGGAGGAAGTGCTTCTCTAGCTGTTGTTATCATGGGTGATCTTTTTATGGGATAACTTCAGCAGTGTACTTTTGAAATGAGGAGTTTAATAAATTAAACCCAAAAGGGCAGAGAAGCAATCGGAAAAAGCTGTTAGGGCCAGATGCTGTGGGCATTACTGTCCTGGGATAGCAAGATCAGTCCATGTCTCCAGGCAGCTCTGTTCAAGTGTAAGGCTACCCATGCATCTTAAGTTGAGTTTTAAGGCAGGATTGGACTCTGGATTGAGGTTTGCATATAAGGGGCCTGATTTTCCAGTGTGTGAGAATGTGGAGACCTCAGACAGCTCCCTTGGTGCTGGCAGTGGCCAGAAAGGTTGAGGATCAGGGCTACAGCAGCAGGGGAGATAATGTGAGATTTCTGAGTTTGGGGACTTTGACCAGCAAATAACAAATACATTAGCACAGCACAGGAAAGACATAAAGTACACATGTCAGAAGAGAGCAGGCTTTTAAGTGTTTTTCATTTAAAATGAAAAGGTCACATTGAATGGAGTTGTCCTCTGGGGACCTGTACATGCACCTGCCAATCATACAGGAGGAACACCCATGTCAGTTTGTGCTGAACTGACTCGCTGGGAGCTTGTCTGCACTTAAAAATCGGTGACTGGAACAGTTAAAACAACAATTTTTCTTGTGGTGGTCAAACTGAGCCATCTGTTCCAGGCTGCTTTATTCCAGTTTCACTGGTGTTCACTCTGGGGCTTCTACAAGTATAGCCATACTGATTAAAAAAAAATATTAAGTAAACAGAAAAATAATTAAGCTCTGAATATTGGTAACACTTTCAAGTGTAAAGGAGATTTGAAAATGAATGCAGTTTTTGAGTTGTCAGAAAAACAGATGCCACTTAGCCAGGCTGTTATGTGAGAACTGTAATTAGCACTTGCTGAAATTATTTTCATGGATAAGATTTTCTTTTAAAGAGATTGGGAAGTCTGGTTACTACAGTTTCTAAGTGACCACTGCAAAGTTGTGCTAGAGATGCGTGTTTTTCTAACAGTGTTGACTGCGTGTCTTTGAAACTTGGAACTCTTGCAGAGGTTTTAAATTGCCCATTGCTGAAAAATCTGCAGTGTAAAGGATTATAGAATCATAGAATTGTCAGGGTTGGAAGGGACCTCAAGGATCATCTGGTTCCAACCCCCTTGCCATGGGTAGGGACACCTCACTCTAGATCAGGTTGCCCAGAGCCCTATCCAGCCTGGCCTTAAAAACTTTCAGAGATGAGGCTTTTACCAGCTCCCTGGGCAACCTGTTCCCAAACCATAACAGAGGACAGGGTTAGGGTTCAGGTGTGGTAAACTATTGCTCTTAGACTTTAATCTGCAAACAAGAAATCTTGCTTTCCATACTCTACTTGTGTGTTAAATTTATATATTATTTCTAAAACTTGGGAAATTTTGACTCTTACAGTCAATAATACGGCATTAGTGTTACCAGCTGCTGAGTGAATGGACTGTTTCTGATCATCATAGCTTTAAGACTTTAGAGTTTGTAGATCACAGCCAATTGCCTTTTCAGCTTGGGGTGGCTTTTAAAATTTCTAATAACTTTCTCAGCTTTTTATGAGCTATACCTTAAATTTAACTAGTTGGGAGAAACAAATGAAGAAAACAATCTCTTGTGAAAGACATGCTCTTCCATCTGGTAGTTCAGAGACTGCTTAGTACTTGGACTGTAATTACAGATTCCTGCTGTTTGGATGTTTGCTTTAGATTGCTTTTAAATGATGAATAGCCTATTGAAATAATGCATTAAAGGAAGTTGTCTATATTGTGCTAGGCATGAAGATGCAGATGCTGACATGTAGGTGTGTACAGACTCTGAAGTCTCAGCCATTGTAGCTGGTGATCTGGAGTCACAAGAATCATAGGGTGTTAGGCCAGACAGGAGTTTGACAGCATAGAGCTGTATAACCAAAGAGACCTTTCTGCTGTTACCTGTTGCAGGACTGTGATGGAAAGCTGGGAATTTTTGTTGCAAGGTGAAAATCAGAATTAGCTGTGTGCAGACCACTGGGCATCTGTTGTAGCCACTCTGAACTAGGAAGACCTCAGTTTTACAGAGCTTAAAGCCTGCTTTCTGTTGTAAAACCATGAGGATGTTCCCCATAAAGGTTGCTGGGGGATGTCTGAAACCCAGAGGTGGCTCCTTAGGTACAGTCTTTTTATGTTTCTTCTGGGGACTTCAGTAGGGAAAAGACTTCTGCAGGAGCCTTTGGCAGTGATTTGGGTATGTCTGTAGTCTGCACTCATTTGTCTTTCTCTGCCTTAGTGAAAGCAGGAACAAGCATGAGTGTGAGAGGCAGACACTTTTGGGGGGACTATTTGTTGTTTCTCAAGATCTGTATCTCTTGCCTGCTTCTTCAGAGCCAGCGTGGTTAAGGCATCTCTTTGCTAAGACCTCTGGCACAAGGCTCTTGGGGATGCTCCCTGCTGAGGGATGTGTACAGGTACTCTGGGGTGAGGAGCTTTGTTGATCTTCAGGTTCGAGGGCCTTGAGTCTCGAGAAATGCTCCCAGCACGAAATACTTATTGAGATCATGTCTTGAAAAGGCTTGATTTGGGGGTGGTTGATGGCTTGTAATGCAGCAGATGTGCAGTTCTGACATCTTGGGTCTGTCCTCTACTACATCTGTCTTCTGTATATTTCTGTACTCGAAGACCCAGACTGACTTTCGCAGCCTTCTGCTAAAGAAATGAGGTCACAAATGAAGTTTGACTGACCAGCTCAGGTGAATATTGTTGTGACCAGTCAGGCTGCCCCTGTCCTGCCCAGCTATGGATGTGTGGCTGGCAGGGAGTGCATGCTCTGGGCATCATGGAGTTGCTGCCCCTCTGGGACCTTGCTGGGTCCCAGGTGCTGCTGGAGAGAGTGATTTCACAGCTGGTTTCAGATGGGTACTTCAAGGAGGGTATATAGGGTCCTGTTTAGCTTGCTGCAGGGGAGCCTCTGTCACAAGGAGATGGGGACAGCCAGCGTGGAAAGTAAAGCTAGGAAGATGTGGTTCAACCAGCCAAAAGTGACAAGTCCTGTAACTGATCTTGTAAACAGTTCTTGAGCTACATCTGGTGAAATACAAGCCTGAGCCAAGATCTTTTAAACACAGTTTGAGTCCCAAGAAATAGTGTCTTACCTGAGGCACCTGGAGGAGCTGTTGTGAGTTGAATTGAAATGGTGTTGGAAGCAAAGGGGAATGTTGTTGTCTTCTGCCTTTGCAGATAAGACTGAAAGGGCATTTTGCCAAGACCCTGTGGGAAGGACCTAAATTGTATATAACTCTACAGCATTTTAAAATGAAAAGTAAACATGCACTGCCATAATATTTGCTTGTACTTGTCTCCTCCTTAATGGATAGAGAGAAATTGCTCTCTTGGCTGAGTTCACTAGCAATAAACCCCTGCAGTTACTCATCTTCATCCCAAGCCTGCAGTGAGTGGGAGGAGCCATTATGATCTTCATTTGAATTTGTCCTCATCACACCTGAGAGGGAGTGTTGAGGGTCCTGGAGACTTTCCTACCTGCTCATCCCTGCAAGAAACTGGGGCTGTGTGCCACCACAGGGATTAAGGGATAGAGCTGGCAAGATGCCACCTGGGTCAGAGTGGTCCTTAGTGTGCTCTGATGGGCCACTGGAGATCTGCCATCACCTGGGAGAGGTGAGAGCCCTATCATGCTGCTGGGTGCTGCAGCATCAGGCATGACACTGGAGACAAGGGGTGGTGGCAGTGTAGGAAGCCATCTCCCCATGTGACAGGGAGGAGGGACCTGAAATGTGAGCTGCCACCAGCACTCAGACTTGTAGGCTCACAGGCACCCTCATGAGCAGTGCAGGTACAACAAATGCAAGCCTGAGCGGGACATTTCTGTCGTTGCAACAGCAAATAGTAACTTTGTGTGCTGAGCAGCAATGACAAGGGAAGCCTGTGCTTGCCATGAGCAGAGATAGGGTCATCAGAGCAGCCAGGATGTGGCTGGGATGGGATGTTGGCCGTGGGCTGGTGGGAGCAGGAAGGAGTGTGGAATTCAGATGCTGCCTATCTCTATGGGATGCACTCTGGCATGTGTCCTGGCATGCCACATGCAAGGTGATGGTTGCGTGGCCTGTCTGTCCCCTCTGCTCTACCTTCCTTTTCTGCAGAGGGAATAAATGACACTGAGGTGGTCACTTCAAGAAAGGGTCATGTCTGTGTTGCAGCTGCAGGAAAGAGCGAGGCCATCTCCGATGGGAACTGGGCAGAGCTCCTCAGAGAAAAGGCTGTACTGGAGTGGAGGGCTGGTGAACTGGATGCCAACGTAGCTTTGCTTGTAGTAGTGGTAAACCCCGTGAGCTTCAAACTGAATTTAATGATGTCCCCTAGCTCCCTTGCTGTGCCTGATGTCATGGAGATGAGTGACAGATTCACTCTGTTCTCTTGCTTTATTCCTCATTTTACATCATCTTTTACCTCTCCACTCTCAGGACACTAAGAGCAGTAAAGGAGCTGCGGCTTCAGGAGGTGCAAGTTGTTGGCCAAGCTATGACAGCTGGCAGTGGATGCTGATAATTGGCCCAGTTCAAGGAGGTGATGGCTGCTTTTAGGAGTTGCCAAACAGTCCAGGAGTATGGAATCTTCTGCCTAAGAAAGCTGGAAGAAAATGCTGCGTTTCCCAGAAGCTGTGGGTTAAAATGCAAGTTTTGGAGAGGAGCCATCACAGGCCTATCTGGCATATGTCACACTTGATATCTCTCTCTCTTTGCAGGGCTGGGAAAGAAATCTAGATCTGTGACTCTGGGCAGAACCCCGTGTGTCTCCAAAAGCCCTGCTCTGAGTTTGTCCTGCCAGCAAGGCTGTGCAGCGTGAGAACTGGTACGTAAACACGTTTCACAGGAGCAAGGAGCAACTTCTCTGAAGGACCTGTGGCTTCTCTGACAGTGGCACCTTCTTTGTGGTTCTCTGCAAAACAAAGAAAAAACCCAAACCCCAAACAAAACAAAACCCCAAAAAGGTCTTCTACTAATGGTGTGCGGAGAGGGGAGTGGTGTCACTGGAAAATGCAAGACAAATTGGTGGTGCTTGCACCAAGAGGCTTTGGTAGGGAAGGGCTCGGCTGAGAGAGGCTGCGACTGTTGAGAAGTCACAGTATCACAGTGTATTAGAGGTTGGAAGGGACCTCAAGAGATCATCAGGTCCAACCCCCCTGCCAAAGCAGGATCACTTGGGGTAGTCCGTACAGGAATGCATCCAGGTGGGTTTTGAAAGTCTTCAGAGGAGACTCCACAACCTCCCTGGGCAGCCTGTTCAGTGCTCTGTTACCCTCACTCTAAAGAAGTTTCTCCTCACGTTGAGGTGAAGTGTTCTATGTACAAGTTTGAACCTGTTGTTTCTTGACTTATTACTGTGCGCCACCAAAAAGAGCTTAGCCCCCTCCACTTGTCATCCCAGACTGTGGTGCTGAGGCTTTTGCCATGCTCTGTTGAGCAGTGTGTTGTGACAGATAGGTGACGTGGGGAGCAGTGACAAGTGTGTGGATGAGAAATGCACATACATAGGCACAGGCTGCCTGTGCAGATCCAGGCCCATGGAAACAAAGCTGCACAGTGCGTATATAGTATGTACTCCACGGCGTGTGAGAGCTTGGGGGGGTGTGTACCAACTGTCTGTATATACTATATATGGCAATACAAGAATGCATATGCATTCATGTTCTCTCTTTTTTTTTTTCCTTTCTTTTTTTTTTTTTTTATCTTTTTCTTCTGTCACTCTGTGGAGCTGTTGCAAAACTACCAGATTCAACCTCCTGTGGAGCCTTTCTGGCCAAGGTTTTACAAGCCAGCACCTGCTTTGCCTGCCTGACTTCTTGCTATATTTATTCCTCTGCACCCATTTTATGCCTTTGCCTGCAAAGTGGAACTGCCACAAACATTTGTGCTAAACTTTTGGCTGTGCAGGACTGCAGCTTGTAAATGCTAAGACTGCTTTTGTGTGTGTTGGGGGAGGAGACATACATGTGTGTAGTAGTGCATGTGTGCATATGAGTATCCCTTACTCCTTGCTGTCTGCATGATGTGGTCTGTGTTCTTGTAGTGCTGCAGCAGTCCCTGTGTTATATATGCCATACAAGTTGTGCTCTCTGCCCCTTCCAGACATTTTTATGAGTCAAATATTCTCAGTCATTCCACTTATGTAATGTCATTTAAATTAAATTAGTTGTGCCTGACCGATGGCCGATTGATAATGACCTCCCCTGCTGTCCAGGAGGCTTGAGTTGGATTTTATTCCCATGCCCTCAAGCTTTTGCTTTTCAAGATTAGGTCTGTGGCAAGGAGAGGGACTTGTACCATGTAGCAGAAAGTTCCTGGTTAGGCTGTGGCTGTTCATGGATGTGCCCCCTCCTGATTTCTTTGTGTGTTTGGGGTGGAAGATGCTCTCAAGCAGAGATGCAGAACCTCAGCTTGTGCTTAGATACCTCTCTTTTAAAGTGAGCACAGTAGCAAGGGAGAGGGTATACAACCATTTCAGCGGGAAACTGAGGGGAGATCCTAATCCCCAGGAAGGTGCAGCTGTGCAGATAGCCACGTGGTAGGTTTCCCATCAGCAGATGCTGCTCAGAGGAGGCATGTGCTTGTTCCTGGTCTGATGGGTACAACTTGTGCTTACTGCAGTGCTGAGCAGCCTGCCAGGAGCCAGGAACCTGCTTGTCCTTGCGTGCTCAGGCCCCTGAGCTCCCAGCCCCTCTAATAGCTATATTTGTTTCTGGCACGAGCGTCCTTCTAAGGTCACGAAGCCGTTAGTCCCACGTTTCAACCCCAGGAGCTATAAAATGTGCCCTGCCTGACCCCAGTACAAAGGCAGAGGCAGCACTAGTGGCCTGCGTTCCCCTGGGTTTAGATTCCCTGTCCCCACTGCGTGTGTCACTGCATCCTGCATTCCTCTCTGGTTTGGTAAGCCCTTTGCCTCTCAAGCTGACACAGCTAATATTTCCCTGCTGGCAGGGCAGGCGAGGTAGCGACATTTAACTGTTAAAGAGAACCTTAATCTGTTCATGCTGTGGGAGCCCAGAGCATGCTTGGGCTGGGGATTCTGCTATTGCAGTGCTCCTCCACTGTGATTTTTTTTTTTTCCCCCTGACTTAACTTACCCTGTTTCCTACTTCATCCCACTGTTTGTCCTTGCGAAAAACAGTACTTTGGAAATGGTTTTCTTCAAGACACTGGAAAACTGAGTCTGTTTGTAAAACCTGACTCTTTTTACCCTGGTTTTGGAGCATCTTCTACCACTTCTGCTTAGGACAGAAAAGATCTTTAAAATCGTAGAGTCCAACCATTAACCCAGCTCTGCAAGTCCATGACTAAACTATGTCACTAAGCACCACATCTATGCATCTTTTAACTACATCCAGGGATGGTGACTCAGCCACTTCCCTGAGCAGCCTGTTCCAGGGCTTGACAACCTTTTCTGTGAAGTTTTCCCTAATACCCAATCTAAGCCTTCCCTAGTGCAACTTGAGGCCATTTCCTTTTGTCCTATAGCTTGATACTAGGAAAAAGAGACCAACCCCTTCCTTGCTACAACCTCCTTTCAGGTATTTGTAGAGAGTGAGGAGGTCTCCTTTCAGCCTCCTTTTCTCCATGCTGAACAGCCCCAGTTCCTTCAGCAGTCCCACATAAGACTTGTTCAGTCAGCACATTTCCATTTCTGAGCACAGAGAATGCTCCTGGTGGCACAGCTGCTTCCTGAGGCACATGGCTCTGGGGGAGGTTTTAGTGGGTTTTTAGAAAAATAGTGGATCAGCTGCCCATGGAGAGCTGGTCCCAGCCTGCAGTGTGTTGGCATTGCCCTGGTGTTTCATTTAGCACTGTCTGGACTATTGGCTCTTTGAAGCTAGCTGCCTTTAACTAGCAGCGTAATGGACATGTACTGGTGCTGCCTGGCAAGGTGTCATTTTTTTGCATTGGTACTGAGAGGTCACTAAGTTAAACATGCTTCTTTTTTTAAAAGGCAGAAAGCTTTGCTTTTCTCTGAAGAAAAGGTTTGTGTGTGTTCTGTCACCTGTGACACTGGGGCTAAACTCATGCTACTGGGGGCCTCTGACCTCTGCCTGTTTCCTGGAGGTGTTCGTGCAGCCTTTGTCATTGCAGGGTTTCAAGTCCTCTGAAGCCTGCTCTTCAGTTCAGTGAAAGCCAGCTGTGCTGTAATGTTGCTTTTTCACAGTTTGTTTTGGCCATACATGGGCAGAGTCAGCTCTGGAATTCCTTCCCTATAAATTCAATAGCATCTTGTGGGTGGTGCTGGGGAATCACTGGTCTGGTTGGATTGCCTCGGCAGCCTGTTCCCCTTGAAAATGTCCTGATTTGCACATTCCTGAGAGGCTGCCTGCTCCTGGAGCTGGTGGCTGCAGCTACCAGGAGGCTGTGGCATGGTCACCTCCCCGCTGCCTGCAGGTTGGCTGAGTGGCGAGGAGCAATGCTCGTGGGAGCAGTGGCATGGGTGTATTCCTCCCATGTGCAGGCAGGCTCTGAAAGAAACAGTTGTGCCTTTCAAGCCTAACTCTTCTGTCTCCTAAATGTGCTGTATGGGGTTGAGCATTGATTCTCAAGTGCCTCTCCCGAGGGTGGGCAGCTTGGGTGTTCTCCTGTTCCCACCTGTGCTGTCTCATCAGGGATTGAGGGCTGCTGGGGCTCCTTCTCCCTGCAGAATGGTCTGCAGAGCTGTGCTGGGTCTTGTTTGTTTGTTTGTTTTATAAAGCAAAGTCAAATAGACACTTTTTGCAAAGTACCAACAAGATGATTCAGGTCAGGGGAGATTTCCCTGCCCCAGGTGAGTAGGTGGTATGGGAGGTAGTAGAAGAACCCTTTAATGGGACTCATGGCTGAGCCTTGCCTGCTCTGATGCTGAGTTGGTGTCACTATAAGAACAGTCTGAACTTGCCTATTTGCCTTTAGAGAGCTCTCCAAAAAGCAGTTCTAAGAGGTTTTCTGCTGATGAGTTAAGGGACAAGAGGGAAGTTCGCTGTAGGAGGTGAAAGACCATGGCTCCTGGAGCTGCCAACACTTCATCTCCCTGTGCATCCCTGGCAGAGGACAGGTGCAGTGTCACCCACTGAGCCAGGAGCCTCCAAAGCATAGGTCAAGATGGCGAAGCATGGCCCATGTTCAGGCTGTGTGTAGGAAGGGACAGTGATGTACTCGGCTCAGGCTCCAAAGGGGCAAGTCATCCCTGTGCCAAAGCCAGGGAGAGAAGGGTGATTTTTTTTGACATCCTTTGGAGTTTTGATCTCCATATTTGGAAATGTTTACCCATTGCTCTGATCTATTGCAAGGGAGGGGAGGTGACTCAGGGTCTGGTGGAAGCAGGATTTGAATTCCTGTAGTAAGGTTTCCCCCCCTCCTTGTTTTGGAAGCTTGTTGTGGTCAGTTTTCAGTTCTCTCTTGCTCCTGGATCTTGTTCCAAATTTGATCTGCTTGAGAGGAAAGCGTGTTAGTGAAGGAGCTTGTCTGAATACTGGTAAGTGCATCAATGCTGCTTTAGCAAGGGATTTGGGATTTTGTTTTGTTTAGTCAGATGGATTGCATCAAATTGTGTGTGTGTGGCTGGTGAAGGCAGGCATGTGGATCTCCACTCAACAGCAAGGGACCCAATGAAGCCTTCTGTAGCAGGGAAAGTTGGCTTAGTGGATTGCCCTCAAAGGCAAAATGTTTCTTCAGGCCTAGGTATAAAGATAATTTAAGTCAGTTCCCGTTCAGTCATGCTCTTCCTTTCAGTTCCCCTGGTTAATGCAGCGAGGCAGCAGAGCAGTGTGGAGTTAAATGAGTATACGTGCATGTGGTCAGCAAGTAAAATATAGCTGAAGTATGATTTCTGTCTCCTAAGCAAGAGTGTGCTAAAAAGGCTGCTTAATGTACAGAAGTGTTTCTCTTAACTGTTAATATTTAACTCTGTTTTGTTAGGGACCTGAAGATGTTTAGCTGCTGTAACTGGATGAAGGTTCAGTGTCTGTTTTTTCCTGTTATTCTTTATTTTTCCTTAGTATGAAGTTTTTAATCTGATATTCAGCTGGTTACTTCTCTCTTTTTCTTTTTTCTTCTTTCCCCTCCTCCCCTTTCCTTTTCCTTTCCTGAAAGGAAACTGTAGTTCATCCAGACAGTCAGGGGTGTGTGAGGTGGGGGGGAAAACCTGAAAGATGCTCTGCTTCCTGTTTTATTCATGGCAGCTGCAACTATGCTGAGGAATCTGGAGTGGGGATCCACAGTCCTGCATTCCTCTTGTCATTTGGAGCATGTAACACGTATAGAGTGCTTTTAGCACTGCTCTGGGGGTTGCGTAGCAGCCAGCCCTGTGCCTCGGACAGAAGCACTGCACTTTGTCCTTTTACTTGGGAGGGGGTGTTGGTGAAAAACCCTTCACAGTTCCTGGTGATGTCAATTATCTTTTCAGCTAACTGCTATTTTTGGGCTGATTCAAACACATTATTTTCATACTCTCCTTGTTTTATGTGTAAGACCATTGTTAGAAAGATCTCTCTCTTGTTGATTTCCTTTTGCCCTTTCAAATAGGAATTAATACTCAGCATGAGGTTTGGTTTTCCAGACATGTGGTCCTTGAGGTTTAAAACTGACTTGATCATTCTGGGTAGGGAAAGATACTTCTCTTAGTTTGCACAGCGATGGCATGAGAGTTCAAAAGCACTCGGTCCCAAAAGGTGATGAAGGAACTGCTGGAGACTGTTCCTGCAGGTGGAATGCGTTGGGAGTTTGCAGTCTTTAGCTGTATTTTAATCCTTGTTGTTTCAACAAGCTACTTGGATTACTGCAGCTCTTGAGGTCAGGGCCTGACTGAGCTTGATAGCAGTGCACAAGAACGAACTTCTGACCTGATGTGTGTACATTTTGAATGGGCAATGTAAGTGATGGGTTGGATAACAGGGTGCTGGGGAGACATATGGAGCTGCTGCAGTGCCTGAAGCCTTGGCCCAGCGACTTGCCAAGGAGCCACTCATCCTCTGTTGTGTGTGGTGGTGCCAAGCTGTGGAAGGCAGCAAGCTGGTAGTCTGTGTTGCTGCTCGTGCACTGCGCTTTGCATTTGCATTTGCACGTGTGGCCCTGTGCGGTGGGTGATGTCTGCTCCCTGCACAGTGCTTGCCCTGCTCAGTCATGCCCTGGATTGGCCTCTGCTTCTGGTGGCACGTGGATATGGCACGTCCAGGCTTCGCCAACTGTGTGTGGCCAAGCTTGGTGTTTTGGGGACAGCATGGTGGGACTGTAAATTATGATGTTCTGTTCCTCTCGCAGTTTCCTCCCTTTTCCACGTGCCAGGACAGGCTGCTTGTTGGAACACAAGAATGAGCAGTACCTCATGGCCATAACCCAAGGCTCTGGGCAGTGCTGCTCTGGCATGCCTGGGGAAGCACATTTGGGCCATGCATCTTCATGCGCCATGAGGATGTGACGTGAGAGCTGGATGGACTGCAAAGAGGGACCTCCCTGCGTGCTACCTGTGCTCCCCTAGATGGGTGCTGGGCAGGCTGGGGGAGCTCCTGAGGATGGAGAGTGCCTCCAGCCAGGACTGCAGGCTGCCAGGGCTTTCCATCTGGTATTTCTCCAGCACCTGGGCAGATCCAGTGGTCACTGATGCCAGCCAGGATGCACTGCAGATTTTCTTCAGCTCCAGAACAGAGCCATTAAGTGCTGACCTGTAAATTAATACATCTGTCTAAAGATTCTTCCTCCTGCAGCCTGGCACCCTGTAAACACTTGAGTCTGAGAAGCTTTCCATGGCACTTGCCTTTGAGCATGCTCAGAGAGCTCCATGCCTGCCTTTCTTGAGCTTCTCTCAGTCACTTCTAATGAGGTGTTAAACACAGGATTTGCTTGAGCTTCCATGTAAGGAGGATTGGTTCACACCCCATCCTTCATCCTGGCTGTTGCACTGATCGATCCAGGGCTGGCACTGCAGAGGACATGAAGTGGTGACACTGCCACTGTGTAACTTGGGTGCTGTGAGGAGATTTAATGTGCTGTAAGGGCTGTGTGTATTTGCCCCACAATAGGTAAGAAAAGCTGCCCCAGAGAGCAAGGGGCAAGCACATGTGGGCACAGAAGGAATGAAGGCAAGACATGGTTACAGGCCTAGGATGGCCTGACACATCTGATACTTTGCATTTTTGTCAGCAAAGCTTTCAGAGCCCTTAAACGCTTAAGCTGTGCCTGCAAGCTGAGGAAAGTTGTATTATCCTGGTGTGGGGGTGTAGAAACTGAGACACCATATGGTAGATACGGGAAAAAGTGCAAATCTCTGGATTCCAGGTGATGGTTTGTATTCAGCTCCTGCAGACAGACAGCGCTTTGCAGTACTGTGAAACCCATCTCCTTACTCTAATAAAGTCATACTTTTTTGAGCACAAAACATTTCTGCATTGGTTACTTAAAAGGCAAACCAAGTTGTACTGAGTATTTTATAAAGTTGTTACGTGTTGCTGATGTGTGACGTGATCCCAACACCTGTCCTTACTTTGGGAATTTCCTGATGGCATCTTACCTAATTGTACTGCTGCTCCTTCTTGGAACCTGAGCAGAGTGCAGGCTTTTGAGCAATGTCTGTTGTTGTTAGCTTTATAATGCACATTCCTGTGTAACAGCTGTTGGAAACAGCAGGAGGTCTCACTCGAGCCTAATTCTTCAGTCAACTTTGAGAGGGGAATTTGCTCCTGTGAATGAAGTATTTGCATTTGGGATGAGATCTCCCAAATACGAATAACTTGTTTGCGTCTGGTGAGTACCTTGGTTCAAGGACTAGCATGCCTGGGAGGTGGAAGCAAGATGCTCTTGTTCCTTTACCACCGTCTTCTAATGTGTGCTTATTGCTTGATGTGTCAGGGAAGGGATGACTACATTTTAAAGAAACATCAGGTTTTGAAAGCTTGGTTGCCTGTGGTGAGGAGAGGAGACCTTGTGCTGTGCTGTCTCACACACCTACTGTGAAAATATCAAAGGGAGGAGTTTCAGTGAAGCTGCCCATTTTTGGCAGCCACTTCCCTCCTACATCCTCATTCTTCAGGTAAACCCCTCTTCAACTTTGTTAGCTGTTCCCCTTTCCTCCCTGGAAAGACATTATCATCCCTTGAAATTAAGGAAAAGACAGAGGAGGGAATAAATGGATGTTAAGAAGTAGAAAACAATCAATTAAATAGTACATAGCATGTAATTTTCCTTGGAAACTTACCATGAAATTGAGGAGCACGTTAACAACTAGTAATTTAAATTGCATTTGAACACTGCTAATGGGTTGTTTGCCTGGGAATTTTGGTCATTTCACAGCAGGTCCTTATCTTTAGTACCCCTTCATTCAGCTTTAAAAAAAAAAAATCCTATGAAGAAGATGCTGTAGACAACTGATCCAACTGTTGCTGCTAACAGGTGGTTCCACGGAAATTTTTCAAGGCTTGTTACAGTTCAGAGCCATTTGCATCCATAACATCAGCTCTTCCAGTTTTAATTCATGGGAATTTGGCACTTTTTATTTGAAAAGGCTTTATATTGCTAAAAGGTAGGAAAAGAACGTTATTGCCATCACACTTGCAAACCTGATGGAGATGAGGTTGCTGAAGAGGCAGCTCCAGACCCATGGTATTTGAGTTTGTAGCTGTGGGACTAACCTGGAAATACATCTCGTGGCTCTGTCTTTATCACCTCAGACAAATCATAACAATGTTTGGGATGCGATCCCAGCTCACTCCATCCACAGAGGAGCAACGGAGAGGTGCTGATCAGTGGTAGCTGTTGGGTATTTTTACTTAACTTTTTAGTCTTGTTTTTCCATGTTTAATGCTGCCCTCCATTACTGTTTCCCCTTAGGGAATGCCAATGACTTCCAGCAAAAGGCACTACCAGCCTGATCGTGTGCTATTCTGCCGCTGGTTGTGGTGGGAACAGACGCTATAGGAAGGCAAACGCAAGTCCCTTGTCTCCTGGTGCTGAATGAACATCCCGTTTTCAGAGCAGCGTTTTTGCAAATCCGTGGGCATGCTGAGCATATGGAAGGGGGTTCCAGTATCAAAACAAATCTGGCCTCCTGTTTCTGGATGTGTAGGTTGTTTCTTAGAAGATGGAGCCTTTAAAATCTGTCCTTGCAAGCATGGCTGTTAAATCCTGCTATTTCTAGAGATGCGAGGCAGCTGTCTGCACTCAGATAAGCTATAAAAAGGCAATGTTTTCAAAAACCGGCTTTTTTAGTTATACCTGCCAGACAGCTTGGCCAGCAGGATTTCACCAGGAGCATCACCACTGCTGCCCTTTTATGCACAGGGTGCTGAGCAATGTGAAAACTTCTGGGCATGTCTCCAGGGGCAGCATTAAGCACCAGCTCTTCAATCTCTCTATCTTGTGTGATGCTGCCGGACAGAAAAGTGCATTCAGCATGAAGGGGTGCTTGTTGGTTTGTTTTGATCTTACATGATCTCCTGTTTTCTAGGTGATTGCTTTGTCCTTGACTTTTGTTCATAATTTTCATTGTGTCTTTCTTGTGGCGGACTCTGACCATCTTTAACTGCAGGGTGATTTGAATGCCCCCTCTTGATTGTTTACTTGAAGGTGTTCCTCTTTGCTGTGTAATCTGAGGGTAGCTGGTGAGTTCAGATAAAACCAGTAACAAAAATTGTAATTTTTCCTGAGGGTCTGGATGAGGTTTCTCATAGCATAATGGTGTTATCGCTTATACTTCCTGACGCACACGTTACCTGCAGTGCTTTGTTAGTTATCAGCTAATTCTCTGCCGAGACGTATGAGCATAAGAAAGCTACATCAGATAATCTTTTAGAGGCTGTTAAGGCTGTAGGGACAGAGAAGGACATGGCTTTTGAGTATGCTCCCCGCGAAGGATTTCTGAAACCTGGGGAGGCATTGGAAATGAGCCTTTTAGAAGGGACCAAGGCAATTCCCCAGTATAGGGGAGGGGCTGTTGCATATGAGGAGACAGGGGATGAAGTATGTGTGGTGGAAGAATGGAGAGGGGCAAAAAGCAGAAACTTGGGTCATTAGGAAACTCCAGACAACTTAGATTCTCATGAGATAAAGAACCAGCTCATAGCATCAGGTCTGTGATCAGTCTAGCCAGGTACTTGTACTGTCGTCTTTTTTGTTTGTTTTGTTTTGTGGTGGTGGTGTTGAATGATCATTTTCCCATACTGATTCCTGAGAAGTGCTACTCCTGTGATGCAGAGCCCCCATCATTCATGACTGTTAGTGCCAAACAGCCAGTCAGTTCAATGCATTGTCTCCACCCTAACCTGGGTAGGGTTGTTTCCCTTCACTGTTTTTTATCTTGAAGCATGCATCTTAGTCACTTCTTGATGCTCTATGTGTTGTGGATAATCTTTTCTTCATAACCATCTCCTTACACCAGCTTTCCATTTCAACAGCCTGCATGTCTCTTTTCCGACCCCCTTCCAACGGCAGACACACACTCAGCTGGTGAAAGCTGATGTAGATGTGATAGATGTGTCCCCAACAAACAGCCCTGTGTGTCTCCTCATCCAGAAACCCACTGAAAACTGCACAGAAATGAGGTGTGTGGGGTTTGAAATGATCCTGGTGAGTTATTTCTGGTCATGCTTTCCTTCTGCAGCGTTCCCACAAGTTCCTCTACATCTCAGGATTGGAGCTTCTGGGTGAGCAGAGCTGGTGAAGTCCCTTTGTTTCCACACCTCCCTTTCTCAACTATTTTTTGAAGAATGCTGATAAATCTAGGTGATAACCTTGTAACTGAGAGATAAGGAAGAAAAAGTCTTATGGGTAGATTAGTTTGCATGGGGGACAAACAAACATCAGGGGACTTTGGAGGAGGGAGCCCATGCCAAGATACTCTGAAATGCTTGGACTACTTATTCATCATTTATCCACCCTATAAATGTCTACTGCAGCTTACAAGTGGAAAAGGTGGCAATCCTTGTTGTAAAGAGTCTTCAGTCCAAGGCAGACAAATATGCACTTTAAGGCTGGGAAAGGGATGACTTGGGTGATTGCTGGAGGTTAAAATCCAGACGAAATGAATTCCTACAGGCAAAGGACTTCTGAGATTGGAGTTGTGGGTGATGAGAAGGATTTTTAAGGTGCTGGAGGAGTGGGTAGACAGAGGAAGGTAAATAGTTATGAAAGAAGGTAAGAAGACTTGAAAGGGAAGAAAGGTTGAAGGGTAGTGTAGAAAGTGAGAAAAGAAGTAGGAGGGGAAAAAAGAGCAGCGAGTCAGCTGTGGGATGCTGTAGATGAGAGTCAAGATGACCTTAATGTCTCTTCGTCCTGTGTTACAAAGGTGTGCTGCAACTCAGCTACTGCGATTAGTCATCTCCCAGTGCGTGAAGTACCAATTTCTTCTCTGAATGGAGAGTACTGAGCACTGGAAAATTTCATGGCCTGGTTCAAATGCCCTGTCTGGCTAGTGGGGTGCTGGGTGGTTACACTCGTCTAGTCCTTTCCTAATTATCCATTAGTTAGATACAACTTCTTTGTATCCAGAAAAGGCATGGGAACATGCAGAGCATCTCCTCTGGTGCTCAGTCCATCTACTGCTATGGCATGCTGTTGCAGCAGGAGAAAAATTTGAGTTCAGTACCTCGGAAATTGCCCATTATCTCGGCTCATTTCTTGCAGTCTGTAATTGGGAGGTGGGGAAGCAAGGGGAAGAGGAGGCGACTCACTCTAAAAATGACTCATTCCACAACAGATCAATACAAAATGTCCCATTACATTTACATTGCCAAAAATGACTCTTCTTTCCCACCCCCTGCTTCTGTGAGATGCTGTGGAGGCTGCTTTGCCAGACCGAGTGGTGGTGTCTCTTGGTGCATGTAGGTCAGTGGCATAGTCAGCTCAACCTGCCTGAGTTTCAGTTCAGGCTATACTTTGTTTGGGCTGAGGTTGAGCATGGTGGACATGACCTGGTTTCAGAGGGGAAAGACATTCCTGGATGCTCTCAGGGGATTTTATGTCACTGAAGGCATGGAACAGACCTGTTTGATGAGAGGAGTCACTTCCAGCCTCTCCTTTTGGGTGGGAGGCCAACAGATGTGCAAGGCGTAAGGCAACATAAAGGAACATAATAGAAAGTGTTGTGGGATATCTGCCAGCAGGCCTTTTGGGCTAGTGCCACTGATCACTCCCTGGGGCTGATGAGACATTTCAGTGGTGTGTCCTTGCTGAAGTTTCTTGCTGTTTGCAGTGCTGGATTGGAGATGCTGGGCTTTCTCTTGCCTGCAGATGTTTACACAGTCTTGGCTTTCTGTGTATGACAGGGGCAGTGATACTACCCTGCATTTACTGGCCATTAAGGGAGGGAGACTGGGGGACTTGCCCAAAGCTGCAGAGATAGATAGATATAAGCATTTATATGTATGTACATGTATGGCAAGGCCAAGAATTGATCCAAACTTCTTTGCTTTTTGTCTTGTCCTTCTTCCTGGGACCTTCAGGGGTATCTTTATGGGCAGCCCTACTGTAGCAGCTAGCCATAACTGCATCAGTGCACAGGAGGGTGCTCTCCTCTGGGGCCATTTCCCTCAGGTGGTTCCCATCTGCTGCTTGTATTTGGCATGGCAATGCTTGCATGCCTGCAAATAGGATGGGGAATATCACTGGGCTGACCTCAGTGGCCTCTTCAAAGGGCTGCAAGGTATTTCTGGTTACAGTATATCTTTCATCCACAGCAATCAAGGCTTTGATCTGCTGGGAAGCTTGCAACTCTGCTTTAATAAACAAAGCTACTGCTAACAGGTAGGATTTGGCTGGGAGAAATTTAACCTGCAAGGGAGGTGGCTGAGTTCCTGAGCATGCAGTCCTGACAACGTTATCAGCTAGTACAGATAGCACCAACGACATCATCTGCTTCGTCCTGCACTGGGAGAAGGTCTTGCAAAGAATTGGGAGATGCATGGTTCTGTGTTGTGCTGTCCTGTGATTGCTCTGCAAAATCTGGTGAGCCATCTAGGTAGCTGCTGCTCTTCTTCGAAGCTGCTGTTGCAGAAACTGAACGTTATGGGATCCAGGACACACACAAATGTGTTTACAGAGCAAATAAAGGTGGGAGAGAAAAAAGGAAAAGCCTCAAAGTGGCTCTGGGTGTTTTTCAAGTGGTAAAACTGAGAAATTCCTGAGTGTGTGCAATGAATGTCTGTTTAAACAGAAACTCCTTTAATAGATGATGTATCAGCTCCTACGGAAGAGCTCCCCGGTGGGTCTTTTTCATCTCCAACTGCCTGCTGTGCTGGGGGGTGTGTCTGTGGATGTCTCTGAAAATGCTGGGCTTGGTGTTTTCGGTTGGGCTCGTTAGGTGTTTGCAAAGGGCAACGCCTGCCTTTGTTCCTTGGTTTTCTTCCACCTGCCTGATTGTGTAGGGGCAGAAGTGGCAAATTCATAGGAAAACTCACCTCTTTGAGTTAGGAGGCTCTGATACCTGACATTGTTTGGTTTTGGTGGGGTGGCATTTGGCATCATTGTGCATGTATATGGGCATATATGTTTAAGGACATACTTTAGAGTACCTACACCAGTTGGCATTTCTCAGGGCTTCAGACAAGATAGCAAGATGTTACTGTTTTCCCTGATCCTGGAGGAGTAAGGTGCAGAATGGGCTTTCTGAGCTATATGTGCTGTGTCTGTGAGCAGGCTGCTGTCTCTGGGCAGCTCTCCTGCTGGAAGCTCATAAAGTTGAGTAGAACTGCTGGGGAATGGGGTGAGTGGTGCAAGCAGAAGAGCCAATGACAAATTCTTTCTGAGCATGACCTGGCCATTCAAACTTAACAGCTTGTGGATGCCATACCAGCAGCTTGCTGTGGACATGATGATGTTTGTGTAGAGTTTATTTATTAAAAAAAAGAGGAATAAAGGGCCTGTATTGAGCATTGACAGTGAGGCACTTACTCAGAACAGCCTTGCTGAGCTGAAAAGAGCTCAGTGAGCACTGCTGTCACCCTCCTGGTTAGCTACTGCAGTAACCTATGGCTTTCTGCTTGTGTTGGAACATGCAAAGGTACACTTTGCCTCCCTTTTTAATATTTTTCTTTTTAAAACTATTTAAGTGGTTCTGTGGTGCTTTGGCAGCAGTTGCATCTCACAATACAGGTGCCTGCATGCTTGTTGGAGGCTCCTTTGTTAGTCTGACACTACTTTTACAAGTACACTGGTTACACCTCACTAGTGTGATATGTCCCTGCCCATGGCAGGCGGGTTGGAACTAGATAATCCTTGTGGTCCCTTCCAACCCTGACTGATTCTGTGGTCTACAGGACCTGTTTCAGTGGGGCTACACCATACCTGAGCTCAGTGGGGCACAGAGCTGGATTCATAGCAGGTGTGAATGGCAAGCACAGTACCTCACAGACTGCTCTCTCCAGGCTCCTCTTCTCTGAATATAAAGGTATCATGTTGAACTCCCCACAGTTTATAAGGCTTTGAAAACTTGACATGGATGCAATGTTCCTCCCCGAGCTGTAGCTGCTAGATCTCTCAGCACAGTTCTTTTTGTTGCTTCTGAGTGCTGGAGTGAACTCTGAAATGTTTGAACAAGTGACACTCTTTTTCCCTAGACAAACAGGCCTCCCTGCCCACTTTCCTTCTTCTGCCTCTTCCCCTGAGCCTGTCTCACTACTGTGGATTGCTGTCATGCACAAGCATGGTGCTTTAGTCCCTTGAGAAGGCACCAGTTGCTGCTGATTTATCTCCAAATCATTGTCCTTGCAGTCTTGAATAATACCCACGTGAAGCAGGTGGAGCTGATACAATCATTCCAATGCAGCTGACAGCAACTGGGTCCTATTCTTTCTCACTGTTTCCTGCCAGAGGAGAAAATAAAGCACCCATGAAGGTAAAATGCATGAATTTCCCCTCCCCAGCCTCCAAATCATGGTTTCCTCAACAACAAAAAAAGAAGTCTCATCCAATCTCTTTCACAGAAAAGGCTGAGTTTCTTAGAGTCAGCATTTCCATGTCTGACAAAGTTTTAAAAAGTTAAAAAGAAAAAAAAAAAGGCAGAGAGTCTGCATGTGGTCTGGCAGGCAGCCAGGCAAGGAGTGTTCTTTGGGGTTATTATTAGGCAGATAACTGTATTAAAAGTGTAAACATCAACCTGGTTCTGAAGGCTGCAGCACTCTGTTTGAAATGCTGATGCATGTTTGATGCTCATGAGAAAATGTGTGACACTATCTCAAGCCTCTTTTTTCTTTTCTTTTTTAAGTTTCTTTTCTCCCCTGCAATAACTTGGGTGCCAGTAGGGTTGCTGGAAAGTGATTGCAGGTGCTTCTTGTGGAGCTATTGCTAATCTTGAGCTTGCAAATCCTTTTCTGTTCTTATGAGCAGCACTTTGTTGCTGCCTTTAATAGGAACCATAATAAGAGTTTGTGTGTCAGATGGAGGCATCTCTGAGTGAACTGGACTGCACTGAACATCTTCTCACCCCTTCTTAGAACTTAGTAAGGAGGGAGGAAGTGTTGGGGCCCATGGATTCTGGTTTGGAAGGTGTGTGTACAGGGAAATGCCTGGGGGTGTGGGGAAACCCTGTCACCAGCACTGCTGTGCCCTGTGGTAGAGGGGACACATGGGGACGTGAAGGGACAGGTTTTGATGATTCTTGAGAACTGACAAGCAGAACTTAACACACTTGAGCAGCAGGAGCCAATGGAGAGATGCAGAGGGCAAGGTGACATGTGCTGGGAAGTTTCTTCTCAAGTGCATCAAGACCAGTAGAATGTCTGTTTATAACGCTGCTAGATACCATGTATCTGTCTATGTTCCCATCTATAGACAGTAAGTGCAAGGCTATATATAAACACCATGGTGGTTGGTATTTTGGCTGATACACTCACAGTTTTGTGCCACACTGAGAGATTTAAAAATATCTTCCTGTTCCAGGAACATCTATACCATGGCAGATGTCGTCCCTTGTGGGGAGTGGCTTCTGAAAAGGGAGCACAACACTATTACTATGAGCCTTAGTAGTCTATTAGATTATTTATTGCTTCAATGCCACCATAAGACATGTGAGGTGTGTTATTTCTGCCTGTCACAGTTTTTTCACACATGCAGGCATGCAGCATCTGTCACTCCTCCCTGCGAGTCACTAGCTTTCATTCTCAATGAACTTTCTTTCCAGCTGGAAGGCAGGCAAGAATAAAGGCTTCAGGACTACACAGCTGATGAGCAAGGAATTCATTAACAATTAGTTAATTTGGAGTTGTGCCTCTGAGGGCTGTCTCGAATTTGGCCAAGACACAGTCACCTCACACTGGCTGTTGTTTTATTTCAAGGCGAGAATGTCAACCTTTTGTGTCAGGCCTTGTGGAAACATATGAGTCAGAGCTGTCTTGGTTGCATGAGACAAAGAGTAGGATAGGAAAAAAATGAGAAATTACTTGCTCAGGACATTCTTTTGGGAGTATCTCTCAGATTCTGCAGGCCTCAGTTCATTGGCTGAGGACCTGACAGTGCTGCTTCGTCCTGTTGTGAACAAGTCCCATTTTTGTGTGCCCTTGCAGAACTGTGGGGTGTTTGTGGGGGTTGCCAAGCACTGGCTGTGCCAGCCATGCTGCGATGGAAAGGCTCAGAGGGTGAATGCTGGTGTTGTCAGCAAGCTCTGCTTGTACATGCAAGGGTAATTCTTCATTGCTCATGCTTTGGACTAGGTTTGGGTGGAATCCTTCAGACTGGAAGAGCCGTGACATTGCTGCTTGGAGAGGTGTTGAACAGCCAGAGGGTTTCTGCTTCCTGCTCCTGGGCAGCCTAAGAGTGGAAGAGTGTTGTGGGTTTATGCTTATTGAAAGCAGGGACTGTTGGGCCTGGGCCAAGGTAGAGCTTCAATGTATTCTATTGCTTTTAGTCCATTAATGTTAGAAGCAGAGGGATGTTTGTAGGGTTTTTATATAGGTGTCCTATTTCTTGCATCCATCCTACAGTTCTGGCCTGGATGCACTCACTCTTGTGAGGCCAGTGAGCACAAGTGCTAATTCAAACAAGAATAAGCCTGATACCTCCTTTGAACATGGAGATGGACCTTCAAAGGTTTTTCTGACAGAAGAAGAGGGGGAGGGACATGTCTTGGGTCTGTCTCCTTCCTCCTATAGCTGTCGATGGGATTTAGAGCAGTGACACTGGGTCAGTTCAGACCATATCCATCCAGCCCAGGGTCCACCTGTGCCTGTGGCCAACAGCAGAAGGCTCTCAGCTTCCTCAAGCAGAGAGGTACAGCTGCAGTATGCCCTGACCTTGCACAATGCCTTTCCCACTTTGACTTTCCAAAAGCCCTGAGCATCCACAGTGAGGCCCTGCCAGGAGATGAAAACCAGAATACATAGAAAGCTTTGGTAGAGTGGGTGTGCGTTGGCAGAGAGGAGGAGGGTGGAAAAATAGCTCTGGTGTCATCTCAGCGAGTGCCAGGAAGTGGCCCAGCATTGGAGTGAAAGATGAGCAGGGTCTGTTGCCAGTGGGGTCCAAGGAGCCGGCAGCCCCGGCGTGGTGGCACATTCCGTACATTTTGCAGCCCTGCAGCACCCAGGGCCGCCCAGCAGCCTGGGGTCGTGCCGCCAGGCATGCAGCTCAGCTGGCATTTCGCTGCTCTCATGCCCGCCAAGTCTGTTTCTGCCTTTTTTATTTTAATCCCCCCACTCTACTTTTAACTGAGGTGCACTTGTTTATCCATCGGGGCTCTACAGCCTATAAACAGGATGTCTCTCTGTTTCCTTTCAGCCCAGTAACACTAAACCGCTTCAAGTGCAGATAATGCTTTAGGAACCCTCCTCCAGGCTGAATGAGGCTTGTGTGGGTCATAGTTATTGCCAGATGAGACACTGTGTGACTGTATATATGTGCCCATGTATATATATATGTATATGCATGTTGGTCTGGTACGTGGATGTGGTGTGGATTCGCCATAGTGAACAAACTGACGTTGCTGAGAAGGAAGTGAGTGCATGTTTCAGGCAGGGTGGCTGTAACAAGACACCAATTTTAAACTGGGTCCCAAATTTACATTTTGTACAATGGCTTGTTTTTATAAAACCCAAAGCCTGTGAGACCTTTTTAGGGAAAAATTTCTGTGGTTTATTTTGTTTAAATGTCGCTTCCTAAAGATATTCCCACTGTGCCAGAGATCTGGATACTGAGAGGCTGACAGTGAGATGGAGCATATGGAAAGGGATTGTATTAACTAGTGCTTGTAATACAGAGTGAGAATTTGAAGAGAAAAAAAAATAAAAAGGAAAATCCTATCACTGTATTTCATAAAATTGTCTCCCTTTGGAAAGGTTTGTTCAGCCTGAGGATAAAGGTCATTTCTCTGAAGTACTTTTTGATCTGGGATCTTGCAGTCACAAATAATAGTAACAAGTGAAATAGAGTTTTAATTTGAGTTGTTCAATATCTTAGCTTTAGTGTTTGAGATGTTCAATGATTTCTATTGATTGTGATCTTGTAAACTTAGCCCTGTATCAAGTAACTTCTCCCTTAAAGCTGTAATTTTGTTTAATACCCGGTCTTTGATTTAAAATGAACTTAAAGTTCTGGGCCTCCAGGTTGTATAGGAGATCTTTGGGATAAAAGGCTCTCTATACAGAGTGCCAATGGGGAGAAAGTTTTTGTGGTGTTAGTTTTCAAGCTGGTCGTACCGTCTTTGAGGCCAGACTGATGGTTTTTTAAACACTTGAGGCTGGGAAGCAGGTCTCTAGAAGAGAAGTGAATGATGCCTGATTTTTTTGTGGGGTCGGTGTGCCCTTAGCTCAGGGGAATTGTCAGTGAGAGCTTATGCTTTTGTAACAATTTTAAGTTTCTACCCAGCACTTTAACTGGGTTGTCAGATCAACACGACGTCTCGTTTACGGAGTCGCGCTCTGGATCTGTTACTGAGCCATGGTTCAGAATAGCTATTGAGGAACAAGTTGTTCTGCCACAGCTCCTCTGTGAGGGCTTCATATGCGTGCTGCTTCATTCCAAAATGAACATGCCGCCTTTGACTTATTTCAGGCTGTTTTAGGAGGTGGAGTAAGCTGAAACATGGAGGAATAAAGCTCACTTCTTCCCCAAATAAGGTGATCTCCATTGGGCATCTTTCCTGTGAGCTTTCGGTGTTTTGAAGCCTCTACCTACCTGGGTGGGCAGATCCTAAGCCATGCAGTGGGCCCTGAAAGTTTTGGAATTCATTTGATTGGTAACAGGGAGTCCTTAGAAGATCAGCTGCTCTCTATAAAAAGCGGGGTGATGCTGATTTTACTAGAGGGGTCTGCGTGCTTGCCTTCCGTGCCCTGGCTTTGGCACATCATCCTTTTGTGTGCGCACTCACTGGGTGAGTGACAGGCCGTACTTGCACCCAGTTGCATAAGGGTTGACAAAAATTAATAGGGTGATGAAGATGAGGTTCCACCTGCCATACAGATGCCATGTAAATAAAGATGTCCTCCTGATCCCAAAAGCATTTACCCATCACAAGGGCTGGCAGCGCCGGGTAATATTTAAGCTGTTTTGCTTAGCTCATGGAAAACAGGAGTGGATTTCAGCGCTGCCTTCCTGGGCGGGCAGTGGTGACATTGGGAGAGGTCATGGGCTGACCCTTTTGGTCTGTGGAAAACCCTTGTGGAGCTGGTGGCCAGAGGAGAGCAGATGGTGCTGAAGGTGTGTGGTTGGTGCTGTGCACTAGAGGCTAGGCTTGTGAAGTGTCCCTGTAGACTGCTGGGGCAGCAGGAGATGTTGCAGTTGGGTTTTGCTTTCCCATGGTGCTGTGTAAACCCCTCCTGCCTCCCCGTTTCCTGTGGTGTTACCCAACTGCCATTGCTTCTCTGGTATCATGCTTGTGTCCTTCCCCATATCATTATTTTCCAGTAGAAAGCGGGGCTTGAATGGTGTGAGATCTGTAACTGGGCTAATTGCCCACTCATGTGATGACATCCAGGTCAGAGGAATTTGTTGGATCGGGGCAAGGCTTCCTCTTCCCTCTGCCACACCTGGGTGCTGTGGGCAGGCTGTGTTGCTCATCTTGCACAAATGGTGGGGCACCTCCACTGTGCTTTCCTGCCCCCCCCCCCCCCCTTTTTTTTTTTTTAATGTACTTTTGGGGAAGGACAGAGCAGGACTGAAGGGGAAAGGTAAACCTGAGTCTCCATGGTTCCCCATGTGAGACTGCTTGCCTCCACATCCTGCCCTTGTAAATCCTGTGACCACAGTAGGGTGCACTAACCGAGCTGGTGGCTTTCCGTACTAGCAATTGGAAAATCATAGAATCCTCTTTATCTTGTTTCTTTCCTTGATTGAAAAGTACTTGCTGAAACAGAAGTGACAGCAAATCCTTCCTTTTAGGTACGGGACCTTGGTCTAGAAGGCAGTGTGCTGGTTGAACAGTAACAGAAATGTACAGGCTGGGTTCCTGCTTAGGTTGGCCGTTGAGGATGGTGCCTGCTCCACACCTTCCTGCTGCAAAGGAGGGCAGTGCTGAGGAGCTGGTATGCTCTTGGCAGCTGAAAGCCAGATAATGTCAGTGGGTGAGAGCAAATTACCACAAGGGTATAAAAAATGGAGGAGGTTTTACTTCCCACCTTCAACTCTGAGTCCTCGTTATCAGATTGGTGACCAATAGTCGGTAGTTTGTAGACATTAGACAGATAATATAGGCTGTGGCCCCACTTGTTTTTTGTTGTTGTTGTTTGCTTGTTTAGGGTTTTTTTGAGTGGGGAGGGGAATGGAAAGTATCTTGAGGAAGAATTTAGAGGAAAAGGAAGTGGAAATTGATGAGGCTCTTGGAATAGCTGACTGCTGTGGTCTAATCCTGCCATGATCTTTTCCTATTCCAAATAAGACTTGAAATTTACAAACTTGAGGTAAATGTAATCCTGTACAGGGAATGGTTTTTAGGCTGGAAATGTGAGAGACCCTACCTTTGTTTTCCTCAGGCTACTGTGCTAGCCTCATCTACTTTAGGAGTGGTGTATGGAGCATGCTGGGGGTTTGTACTTCAGGGGAAGACTCATCATCCACTTTATCAGGATCAGGAGGAGTCTGGGCTTGCTGATGAGCATTCCAAGTATTGATGCGTGCTGTAGGAGAGGAAGAAGTGTTTCTGTAGAAACTTGTGGGACTGCTAGAAGAACATCAGAAGAGGGAGAAAAACAAAAGGAGTACCTCCATGTGTAAGAGATGGATGTTGATCAACCTCTTCACTTCTCTGTACCAAAAGTCATTCTGGATATAAGATGGTTATATCTCTGTTCTTCTTCCTAATCTCTCCATGTCTGAGCAGTTGCTTGCTGTCCTGATCATCTATTGAAGTGTTCTCCATGGTTAAAGTTGCTCCATGCTCCACACATCAAGGTCAAGAACTGTGTGTTTCCCTGTTTTGTATTGTTAGAGAAGCTCTCCTTCCCCATTGCTCACCTTGGCAAACATGAGGTGCTCTTATCTGACAGGACCAACTAGTCCATGTTTCCTGCTCAAGCAGGAAGACGAACTGGGATGAAGAAGATAACTATCATCATTGGACTTACCTGGGAGCAGATAAAGATTGCATTTGTTTTGGATTGAACATCTACTGATGCTCCAGCGGGTTGAGGAGATGATGTGGCACGATAATCTCCCAAGGTCTGTGACCTTTGCTGGGTTTGTGGCTGACTTATATTGACAACACAAGGGACTTTATAAGTTAAAAACTTTAATCTTGAATCTTGCACTCCTGTGTATTAGCATAGAGTGGCTTTAGAGGATTCGTCTATCCTGTGTTCCTGATGCCTGAGCCACTCTTGGGGTGTTTAAAAGCAGGATGGATGTTGTATGTGATGTGAAGAAGCTTGGTAGAAGACAGGAGAACAGGAATGCTGATTTAAAATTTGTAGAAAAGAAAGAACATATAGACTAGTCAGTCATCTCAGTGGATAATTTTCTTTGCAATATTTAAGCATTTGGAAATAAATGTGTCTGGAAAGTACTGCTGCTGCATAAGAGAGTAAGGGCAGTGTTGCGTCAAACTAGAGGAGAAAGATGAACTGATTAGTTTCCTCACCATTTCCCCCCTGCCCCTACACTCTCTTGTTAACATTTAAAGTGGAAAAAGTCGTCTGCTTTGAAAAATGTCACTTGGTTAAAGAAAAAAGAACAAAACAAGACAACCAGACAAAAGTCTAAGCAAGTGTGTCCTACATTGTGTGGTGGGTGGAACAGTAGGACCTACACAAAAACAACGCTTGGGAGATGGTGTGACCCAGGAAGGAGTGGAGAGGGGAATGATATGCTGGGGCTAAATGTGGCATAGTCAGTTATTCTGGTGTGAAAAAAATGTAGTGCAAATGGTTTCTCCTACCAAAAGTGAGTTGTGTTGATTCAGTCCACTGGTTAGTAATATATATAAAAGGAGGACCAATGGCTAATTTGACTGGGGGGACAAAAAAAGAAGAAAAAAGAATGTTAATGTGAGCAGGGGGTTACTTTGGGTGTTGGAAGGAGGGCATTGCAAGTATTGGGATAGTGCAAGCCTGTCAAAGTGCTCCCTACCATTGCTGGTGGAGCAGAGGTTGCTGCTCTGCAGGGTTCAAAACTAGTGCTTGGGCAGAAAATGGGAAATGTGAGGGGAAAAATTTAGATATAAATGGAAAAACACATCCTGTTTTTGATAAAACTCCTAAACACATTCCCCAATGCTCCCAGTAAAACTCATAGACCTTTCCAGAATCTGAACTTTAAAGCTTTGAAGTTCCTCTGGGTTAAAAAAAGAAAACCAACACAAAGCTCCCTCCCCTCCAAAACTCAAAAATATTGACTAAAAATCATCCACAGGTGTTGTTACTTGGTAGTGGTCGATAAGCAGAGTTGATGGGAGATCTCCAGGTGCTGCTTAGAGCTCAGATGCTCTTTCCTGCTCCATGACACTGTGGATTTACTGGAAGAGGTAGATTAAGTCTCTGGAGTAATATTTTTTTTTTTTTTTTTTTTTTAATGCTAGTGGATCCTGTGTAATCTGTATTTTAGTGTAATGTCCTTGGTCAAGCTGTTTCTGTTGTCTGTGCTTTGTGTATTGTGGGAACCTGTGCTCAGCCTGCCTTGGGGTTTTTATCCTCCTCATCCTCTCAGCTGTGTAACTGGTAATTCTGGCTAGTTGATACTCCTTGTCCTCAAACTCTTAATGCTTTCTTAATGATTTAAGGTATCTCCTTGTCTTCCTTGCTGATTTCCTTATTGTCTCCACACTGTGGACATGCTCCTGAGATGCTGGGTGTGAGTTATGAGTTCTTGAGAAAATCTGTGGGTGAAAATTAATGTGGCATAACACTGAGCTCTGCCCCTCCTCTACCCTCCCTGGGGCTGACTGGTGAATATTTCCCTCTTGAGCTTGTCCTGCCTGTCCCAAAGAACAGATCTCCTTTATTAGGTTCTCTTTGTTTCTTTTTTTTTTTTTTTAATCTTTAGTTTGTTTTCTTTTGCCTCTTCTTTGTGAGAGTAAATAATGCACAAACTGCAAACAAGAGGCAAAACTGCAGAGGAGGAGTTGCCCTGTAAGTCCTCATTGGTCTGGCTACATCCCTGCTCAGTGGAGAAAACAGTTTCTTGCTTGAAAGAGGCTAAAGTGAATTCTTTCAGCTCCAACTGGTGCAAGGATGAATCCCCTCTCTGCAAACAGCTGCACTTGGTTGGGTCTGGTTTGAGCTTGCAGAGCAGACTTGCATGGGGAAGCAGCAGCACCCAGACCTCTTTGTTTCGATGTGCGTGATATGTGCTCACCTCTGCTACCTGCTTCCTCCTGACCTGAGCAGGATGTGTGCTGCAAAAGAGGAATATCACTCCAAAAAGCCATCTATAACTAGTCTGGGCTGGAACAAAATGTTTCTCTGGGTGAACAGGCCTTCCTGTTGCCATGGCAGACCTGAAGGGCATCCTGGCTGCTGTAAAGCATGAGTTTAATGAGAAGATGGGAAGGAAGGGACAACAAGTGGGACGTAAAACCTTGGTGGGAGTTACAGACTGAGAAATTACTCTGAAAAGGAATTCTGAGGGATGTGTGTCCATGAACAGTTCCATGCATGATGTGGGAAGAGGGTCTGGAGTGATTGGATCCTCTGCAGCAGGAAGTGGATGGAGCTACCAAGGATTGACACTGTTGATACGATATTCACGTGAAAATGAATGAAATGCGTTGTGTTTGGTGGTGTCTGGGTAGGTGATATCTGATGACCTGGGTTGTGCATGCACCAGTGTGATGGTTTCTCATGGGTTTGTGACTCCATAGATGACAAGCAAGGGATTTTCACATCCTCAGAAAGTACTTCATGGGGGATAGAGGGTATAGTAAATGACTGTGGAAGAGTGAGTTTGCACCATCCCTTTTTGCTTGAGATACCATCTTTAAAAGTTGTGTGGTGGTAGTTCTCCAGGAGAGGAGAGACTCACAGTGATTTCCCTTAAGGCCTCACATCAGGAGAGGAAACAACAGTCCTAGCTGCATTAATCAGAGGCCACATACCTGAAAACTGCAGCCAGTGTGAAGTGCAACCAGTCTGTGTATTGTTTTTTTTCATTGGGAAGATCCCTCAAGTTGCAGTATGTATAAAACCAATACTTACGACAACGAAAACATTCAGGGCAAGTGGATTGTTGGGAACTGCCATATTGAGGCTGTTAGAAGTGCTACAGACTCCCCATCACCCAGAGCAGTAGGTATGGATTAGACTGAACATGGTTGCTTGCAGTCCTGGAGACTTTGGGATTATTCATTTTTTTTCCTGCCGTTTGTCCTAAAGCCCTTCATGAAACAGCCAGAGGTTCCAGCTCCTTTGGGCATTTCATCTGTACACCAAATTCCTGCCACATGTGATCGTACCAGGCCCCCTTGTTCCCTGGGCACTGCCAGCTGGTTTGGATATCACTCTATAAAGTGCCTTTGTTCTGTATTGATTTAAAACCAAACATATACTGTGGGCTGGAGCAATGTCTCTGCCTGTGCTCTAGTTCTAGGCATGCTGTCAGGCTGTGTGGTGATGTGCACAGGTTGGAGTCTCTGCTGGAGCTCTGGGGTGAGGAAATGTGATGGTGCTGTAGCGTTGCTGGGAATCTGTGTGGTCTCAGAATGGGAAGTGGACATGGAGCATGGTTCATGCAGGGTTTGGTCCATCCTCCTACCCAGAGGTCTGCTGTCTCCCTACAATGGTGGGCATCTTACTTGCTGTCTGTCCTGCCCTGTTTCAAGGCAGGTGGGAGGAGAAGAGATGGCAATTTGTATGTTTTAATAGGACCAGATCTTGTGCCCTTTGTTGTCCCTCCTAGGCCACCATTGGCACCTGTCCTTGTTAGAGCCCACTTGGCTCTGGCCAAGGGCTATTTTTGTTTTGATTGTCCTGGCTGCCACTTTATGCATAAAATCCTGAGTCCTATAAAACAGATACATTTGATAGGTGGAGAAATATTTTGTAGTGTAGGTTGGGTTTTGAACCTGCAAAATCCCATACTGATGTTTCCAGCTCTGACATATTCTTTGTATAATTTTGGGTTCCTTAAGTGCTTCCCAGCAGCCCAGTGTGACTGTTGTTATGTTTTAGTGGGGTTCATATGGAAATTTTTAAGTTAAAAAGTCCAAGCTCATGTTTTATAGCAGAATCCAGACTCAAGTGAATTGATCCTTGAAGCTTGGAAAAGCATGTCCCATGTTTCATCATCCCTCAGCTTCCTCTTCCAGGAAGTGGTGCTGTGGAAACCTCCTGCTGGGTGTTATACAACACAAGCTTAGCCTCAGTCAGAGATGTGCTGTGGCAAATGATGGCTATGGAAAAACCTGCTGCTGCTGAGACCAAGAGGAAGAAAAGGGGAAATACCCAATGTGTCTGCAAAGAAAAGGAACCCAAAGGGTCCTTTGATCTCAAGCTTTTGTGGGTTTCTCTTTATTGTGCTTGCTCACGCTCTTTGGAGGATTTCTGAAGGAGCTCCAGAATTCAGCCTTGCTGAAAGCCTTTCAGAGCCCCAGAGCTCTGGCCATGGGACAGGCACTGCTGTTTATCTGACTGCCTGGACCAGTTCCTAAATTGAAGTACTCGAAGCACGTCCAGGCAGATTGTTTCTCCTACCCAGTGGTATTTGTTGTGATGTAAAGCTGGAATGGTTCCTAGAAAGCATTAAAACAAATAATATTAACCAGAGCTGAGAGACAACAACCAGTGACTCGGAAATGAGAAATATGTTACGGTGAGAATGGGTCAGGAGGAATGAGGCTGCCTGGTTTCTACTACTGAATCCCTCGACAGCCTTGGTGAAGCCTGGGCCAGTGGGACAGACGTGAGCAATATACTTATCCATGCTGGGGTGGAACTGGAAGGCTTTGATTATGGCTGGTGCTACTGAACTGGAGAATACTGGGGAAGACTGGTCCTGCTTGAGTACCCTGAGATCCTGTATTGGAGAATTGGTCACTTTGACTCAACATGCTTGCCGGTCAGCTGGGACTGATCCAGCCTGCCCATTGCAGGGAGGCTTCAAAAGAGCATTTCTTTGTAGGGCATTTTGGGATCCTGGGAGGTGTCGTGCTGATCACTTGCAAAGTGCTGTTGATTGCATGTACCAGCTGTTCACTTGTTAAGATACTTACCTGGATGATAACATCTCCTCCCCTTTCCTCCAATACAAAATGTGCCTGATAACTCATGTGAGTGCTTGTAAGGCCAAAGGGGCAGTCAGCCCTTTGCCTGTGCTGTCATGGAATAAATAACCCACTGGGCTAATTCCCTACAGTTTGTCCTAATCTCACCTCATCCTCATCTGACGTGCACCGTCAGCAGTATGTGATGTGCTTCCCCCTCTCACAGCTTAAACAAGTAAATCCTGTAAGACCAAAGCTTTGGAGATGGAAATTGCATCACGTTGGTGGTCTCGGGCACATGATTCAGGCAACTGAAGCATGACTTGAAAAGAGAGCTCTGGCTTCAAAGAAAATATGTTCCCTTTTATCGAAATTTCACACTGTAATTTGGGGAAAACCATGTTTTTCAGTTTTGCTTCACGTTAAATAGATGTGTGCAATCATGTTTGTGTTTCAAAGTAGTCAGTTTCTACCATGGTTTGTGCAAGACTTTCCACAGCAGCCCAGAGAGAAACTACTGACAACCACTAAATTGTTATTTTTTTTTTTTTTAATAACATACTGAAGAGGAACTCAACAGAACATACATCCTGAAACTACCTGTATTTTTCTCAACTCCTACCCTTTATTGATGCTCAGTTGAACTTGATTGTAGAAAGAGTTTGATACTTTGAAATGGGATGTTGCAGCACTCTGCAACTCTTCCTCCTGCCTCTTTGTTACTCCTGATCTTATTTGCTCTCTTGTCACCTTTAGAGGAAAATGATGTGTTTCCATGCAGGGGCTGATGGAGGGAAACAGGCTCATGTTGTAGAAATTCATGTTTAAATGATACAGGCATTAGACTTCTTTATTTTCTTTTCAGTTTTGGATGGTGCATGGTTTTATTCTTCCGGGAGGTGCACTTAACCAGGACAGGTTGCAGTGATGGCTTTCTCCAGGAAGTCACCGTGTGGTCTCTAATTGGTTCTGTAGTTTGCCTGATCAGCAGATATCTTGGTATCTGTGTGTTTTAAGAGGGGAAGGCAGGCATTGAGCCTTCAGTTGGAGCATGGCTCAACATCACTATACATCTCGTGTTCAATGCAAGACTTGCTCAGAGACCCTCCAGTTCAAACTCCCTCACCCCTCTGTGTGGGAATGCAGGCTGAGACTTCTCACCAGCTGTGTGAGCTCCTGGGCTGCTAGAGATGCAGGATCACATTGTACAGGATGTAGGAGTTCCTGAAGTGGGGGAAAAAGCCCTGAAGTTGTGTTGCAGAAGGGAATGATGTCAGCTGATAACCCTCTGTGTGGCAGTCCTGGTAAGCAGTACCTTTGATCTTGACCAGGCACAAAACTGATGGGTCAGGCAGCTCCATCATTTCTTGAAACTGTTTTGCCATGTTGGGGAGCTCTAGTTTAAAAAGGTTAGTGTGGGTATGAATTGGATAGGAATGCCAGGCACAGAGAAGTTGTAGGTGCATTGAGAGATGTGGTTTGCTCTCCTGATCTTGAATCCACAGAGATTTCTCATAATGATATTTTCACTAGGTCGAATCCAATGGAAAAGAGTGATTTTAAGAGGGGAGAATAGTAATCCTGCACTGCTAAAGACAGTATTGAAGAAGAGTTGAGTTTTGTTCAAATGGGGTTTCCCCAAATGGAGGATTCTGTGGAGCCACTGAGTAGGTGGGATCCACCTGGATGTGGCATTTCATGTCTTACTGTGAAGTGTATCTTCTCCCATGCCAGCTTCAGCACTGAAAATCTTGTTGTTCCCCTATCCAAGTGCTTTGGGAGTGATGTTTAGTGCAGGGGAAAGCCAGGGCTTGGAAAGCATAATGTGTATCCCTCTTGTGGGTGAACAATCCAAGGGGTGGGGGGATGTGGGAGCAGCTATACTATAACATGTGTCATTGAAGAACGAGGGAATGTGAGGTCCTCCCTACCCTGAGGGATTTTTGACTCTGCCCTGGGCTAGTAAAATAATTGTCAATGTCAACATCTGGTCCATCTTTTTTTTTTTTTTTCATTAAAAACTCGGTTCTTTTTGAGTTTTTAATATCTTGGCTATTTCAGATCACACTGAGAAACAGCGTGCCCCCATGCAGGCACTCAGCATGGATGCTTTACTTGTTTGCAAAGTCAACATATGTAATAGTAATTTATTGCATTGCCTTGAGAGTGGGAAAACCCCAAAATGGGAAAACCAAGCTCCTATGTAGTAAGAGGTATTTTCTATCAGACAAGCTGCAGGAAAAATGTGCTTGAGATTAACTGTAATATCAAAAGAGTAGCTTGTGAGGTGAGAAATTGGGCAAAAGGGCTTTCTGTAGCTGAGGCTCTGTTTTGAAACAGAAGAACTCCTTGATGACAGGGCAAGAACAAAGAGTGGTTTCTACCACTTTTTACATCCTTCCTTGCTCTTGCCTCTGCAGAGACAGTGCTGCACTAGCTGCCATGGCCAGGGGATGTGCTGGGCTGTGTGGTGGTGGCTGTGAGCACAACGGGGACAGTAGCTGTAGTCCTTTCTGAGCAATTGGCTGCAGCATTGCTCTGTAACCCTTCTCTTCTGTGGCACAGTGAACTGGCAAAACCTGGCCTGGGAATCCAAGACCTCACTGGGTTTGACATGGAGCATCCTGGGAGGGAAGGGATGCTAGTGGAGTCCTAATACAACTTTTTTCTAGTGTGTACATTGTATTGTTCTCCTAGGCCACAGAAGACCACAGGCATCTGAGAGACCAGAAGTGGCATGGAAGCTCAGCAGTTGCAGATGCCCAGTAAAGAAGTGTGGTGGAAGACTGGGAGGAAATTGCTGTCTTCCTCATGGGTAGCATGGAGAGGTGTTGAAACATGGTATCCCAAGCTGAGAGGCATCTTGGTTGTGGGTCTCTGTCTTTGTACATGTGAACAAAACTCTGAGGCGTTTTGAGCTATAACCCATACCCTGTTAGGCAAGGTGGTGGCTCAGAAAGGAACAGTGAAAGGTGTTCCTAGTGCCTGCTGTGTGTGCACATCCCGGGGATGGTCCATAGTGTGCTCCAGGACAGATGCAACTGGCCCAGGCAGATCTTTGCCTCTTTGACTGATCTGTAACTCCAGTGTGTTACAGTATCTGTCAGCCCTTGCGTCACTTACCAAGTCTGAAACCTCGAGCTGACCCTTCGTACAGTCCCTGTCACAGATAAACCACTTTCAAACCTGAAAGTGGTAATTTAAAGCTCTGGATAAAAGATTTTGTTCCAGAGGTGGACACATAATTAAGCCTAGTCTGCAACTAGGCTGAAGAGATAGAGGTTTCCTGAGGAGATGAGCTCCATGTGCATGTGTGTGTGTGTACAGCATCCCTACAAAACAGGATCTGGTATAGCAGGGTATTTCTGTCTGGGAAAGCACATAAGTATATGCTTAAGTCCTAAGGAAGTCAAAGCGTATTAAAGTTAATCATGTGCTTACTTAAGTGATTTTCTGAGTTGGCCTCATTCTAGAATGGCACATAAAGCTCCCTTGAGTTGGGATCCACAGCTCTGTTCTATAGTTCCTTCCCAAGGCAGGTGCTAATTCAGTTATTTTCTGTTCTTCCCTTGCCTGTTTTGGCTTTAATGCTTTGCAAGGTATTGGAAAAGATGATATGAACAGTTAGAACTATGTGATCAGCACAGTCCTTTGGAAATGGCAAAGAGAAGTTGTACCATTCGTTTTCAAAGGGCTCCATGTAGCATGAATGAGGCTTTAACCAGGATGGTTCACTGAAGGATACTGTTGGAGTCAAAATGCTGTCTGGAAAGATCTAAGTGACAGTGTGCTTAATCCTGTGTGGTGCAATCTGCTTCTATAGATTCCTTTAATGTAATTTTTTCCTTCCTTCCTGAAGTCTTTTTGGGATGAGTAGGGTGCTTGCAGCATGGATTTGTGTAATAAGAATAATAAGTATTTAAGTGGAACTCTACTGCCTAGAAGGGGGAAGTATTGTGGTTACCACTGCATCTTTTCCCCACATGAGGATTGTTCCCTGAGCACTTAGGGGTTTCCCTGTGTGTGAGGTTATTTAAGGTAAATTCCAAGTCAGGTGGTTGGGAGCCTCTGCTTCTTTTTGGTAGAACATTTTATACTTATAACAATAGGCAGTGCTAATATATAGGTTCTTCATAAGAAGACTTAACGTTTTGCCTGGAAATAACAGGATCATGTGATGAATGCTGGAGTGTTGCTAATGAAAAGGGGTGGGAGAGGAAATTACCTTTAATAAGGAGTTTAAGTGACATTTTTCTTATAGAATGATGCTGTGTTTGATTTTTCACAGAAACAAGAACCCAGAGGTGTTCATAAGGCAGGTGTGGTGCAGCTGGGTGCCTGAAGAGTTGCCTTGGCTACTTTTCTGTGTGCCTTGGTACTTTCCCATCTTTACTCTACTGCAGCTTGGTGCTTCCTGGAGCTCAGCAGCCCTGGCCAGCAGCGGCCCTTGCTGTCTGAGGACAACCCAGCAGATACAGTCCTCCTGATGTTTCAGCCCATGTTTGCCCTGCCTGTTCTTGTTTTTCGTGTCCCTGCTTGGCCTGGACAGGAGTGAACCCTCGTCTTGACCTGCCACATCCTCTGGTAGGAAGGATGCCAAGCGACTTCTAGCTGAAAACACAGTTTGTTAGGACAGGGAATGAGTTACTTTCTGGCTTGCCTTTTGGACCTCTGGCCTCTAGTCTAGGCAGATCCTCTTTCTCATCCTTGTTGTAGTAAATTCAACCTTGCCAAGACTAGCAGTGATGTTGGATGCTTTTCTAATTGAGTCCTTTCTCCAGTGTTGGCCCAAGGAAAACCTTCCAACTTCAGGTCACCCTAAGGAGAAGGTTTGCTCCTTTGAAGGTATCTGGGTGACCCACTTTACTGAGGAAAGTTCTCAGCTAATGTTTAAAATCCACTAACACAAATAGCAAGAGAGTAGGACCTTGGGGCTTTCATCTCCAGGTATGATGCAGTGCTGAAGGCTTGTTTGCACTATGTTGACATCTCCTAGCTCTACCAATGTGTATTTCTTTGCATCAGATGTCTATTTGTTTTTATAAGAGCATTAGTAGAAAAGCAGATTTGTCAATCTAGAAAGAGGAGCATAGACTGCCTAGGAAGTTGGCAAAAACTGGAAGATAGCAGCTTTGAATTACTGAGAGGTGCTGTTCAGGAGTATCCAGACACTCTGAGAAGCATCAGCTCGCAGGTCCCATTAGCTCCTCATTGTTTGCATACCCTAAATGGGAACAAAACCCAAAGCTTGAGGTGTCGCCACAGAAGGGATGGTTGGTTCCTCTTGTAACGAGGAGAGTCTTGCTTGTTGGGGGCATGTGTCTATGATAGGCTGGGAAACAGGGCAAACCTGAGTGCTTTCCTTGGCTATAGTACTTTGTCTCTCTGACAATCCACTGCTGCTCTGGGTGCCTAAATTTCCTTCTCAGGAAATGCAGTAATAGTTTGTTGTAGGTGTGTTATGACATTGCAGTGAGCGTGTTTCTGCATTGTATGAGTACAAAGCTTGAAGCCCTTGGTGGGTGTGTTACATTAATGTATTTACCCTGATAAATTCCAGTAATGCTCTGGAGCAAACTCCAGAGCTATTTTAGTACATGAGAGCTACTGGTCACAGTGTTGATTTCCACCCCGAGCTGCAGCTGATTGTTTCACTGATACTTTGAAGCTCTGGGAGAGGATCAGCTCTGAAAAGGGAATCACCATCCTGCTCATGGTGTCAGCAACACTTCAACTATTAAGGGAGAAACATGGGCTTATGTCAGAGGAGATGAGGGAGGACTGGGTTTAGACCAAGTACATATTTGGGGGACTGTATGTAGGTGACCCATCATGATTTTGCTCAGATATTTGTGGGTAAAGTTTCTAAAGGTTTTGGCCATTTATGGTGTCTGGGCACATGAAGATTCTACTGGAGCTGGAAACACAGTTTTTCAAGAGAAAGGGCAGCCTGGCTTGACATCAGCCATAAGTGTTGATCCCCATCTGCCTGTGCAGAGGTGGACATTACTTGCATCCAAAGACCTGTGATGTAGAAAATGACAAATTCTGAGGTGAGAGGGGGAATATTTCTCAGTGCAATTCCCTAAGTAGGATAAGGACTGTAGCATCTGCTTCAAAGGAGAGGATTTGAATTGTCCCAAGTGCAAATGTCCATGCAGCACATTTCTAAACTGCTTCTAGAACAGACACTCTATAGACTCCACCTCCTGTTCCTGGGTAGCTGGATGACATCCTGTTGTTTCTGCCTCTGCTGAAGGTTAAGAGTTGTCTGGTTAAAGTCATGATTGACTTCAGTGGGCTGATGGGATTAGCTGAGGACCCTGGTGCCCAGTTACTGCTCTCTACATGCTCATTCCCCTTTCCAGCTCCACTACGTGCTCTCTTTCAGAAGAGCTCTGTTTTGTGATGTCTTTTGGCTGCAGCATTCTCCTTGCTGGCTGGCACTTGTTCAGCTCCTCTTGGTCCCATGTGCTTTCCCTAAGCCCCTGCCCATTTACTTCCTGCCACATCCCACACCCTTGAAGTACCTCTTTACCTCTCCATCTAGGACTGAGTGTGATGGGGCAGTGTAGCTCTAAACTTCACCTTTTGGGTTGTTTTTTTATTTTTACTTTGCATTTTTGTTTGTTGTGTTTTTTTGTTGTTTGTGTTTGTTTCTGTGGTTGGTTTGTTTGGGTTTTTGGGGTTTGGTGTTTTTTTTTGGTTGTTACTGGGTGGTTTGTGGCTTTTATTTTTGTTGTTCTTGAACTTCCATTTCTCCTGTTTGCAAAGTGGGGATAATGTTCCCCTGCCTAGGGTTGTGAGGCTTTAGGAAGGTGGTTCATTATCGCAGCTGAACATTGGGTGAGTTGGGGTGACTGTGTGTGCTCCCAGCCTGCTGCAGACATGAGGCAAAGCCCTTTAGCTGAAACCACGGAGAAGTCACTTCACCCAAATTAAGTCAAGGCAACTTTTGGTTGCAGCCACCTTGGTATTTAGAAAGTTCTCTGGTGTCTGGGAAGGAAAGTGTATTGTGGGGTTTATTAGTTTTAATTTTCATGTTTTCAAAATGCTGGAGACTTCTGCTGGGAAAAAGAAAGGAAGTTTGGGGTTTTTTTTTATGCTATCAAACGAGCCCTGGACATGGTGCAGACAGCTGTGTGGTTGCTGGGGACTTGCCACCTTAGCTGTGATATTTTAGCAGACACGGCTTCAAGTACAATTCTATTGAAGCCCTTTGTTGCCCTTCAGGGAAGGGAATTACAAAGTGTTTGCACAGCCTGGCTTGGAGTTTCTGAGCTTGTGAAAATGAACAGTGTAAAATGGTTTTGGCAGGCTTTTAAGAGCAGCTGTCTAGACACATGCATTGTCATATAGCAATGGATCTTCTTCGTTTGGGCTGGGCATCATCATCCTTCACTACAGCACCAAGAATTTATCTGAATCCATCATTCTGTCTCTGGACATGGTGAAGACTTTTTTTGTCAAGTAATAGACATTTCCTTGTGAAGGGAGCTTCTGTCCTTTATGAAAAATTATTCTGCATGTGTCCCAGAGCAAGAACGGGACTCAAATCTCTTGGGTGCTCCCAGTATGGCTTTTACTGCTGGCATGCTGCAACCACGAGGAACAAACTTGTCCTTTGATTTCCAATGGGAAATGCTGAAGGAATCTGGGTCTGTTGTTTTGGGTGAACATCATAGTGTTGGGAGGTTGGTTCTGGAGCATCGCAGCTCTGGTAGCTGCAGGAATTGGTGCTCAGAGCCTATCTCTGTGGTTGTCTACTGGTCTTTGGATTTATATCTGCATAGTGCAATGCAGGCTGCTTTGGTTGGTGGTTTAGGTTTGGTTTGATTTTGAAGGCTAAACCTTCTGCAGTGGTGAAAGAGCTGTAGGTGTGACTGTTTGGCTGGCAGAAAACTTTTGCCTTGCTTGCTTTCTTTTGTTGTTCGAAGTCTATAGCAACAGTGAAATAAAAGAAGTATAAGGAGCCCCAGACTGCAAAACTCCTGGGCAACTGGGCTGCAAACCTGCGAGGGCCAAGAGGAGAAACAATCTGAGAAAAGGAAAGCATGAACCTTACATGTAATATTTTTGGTCCTTAAGGCTCTTGTGTTCTTCAGTAGCTTTGCAGTGAACAGAAATCATCAAGAGATGATTTCTCTTGAAACTCTTCCCTTGGGAAGGGCTGTGGCTTGCAGCCTGGTTGCCAGACCTATGCCTAGTCAGTGGCTCAACTGCAGAGATATGGCCCTCTTACTGAGCTGCCAGTGCTTGAAAAGACAGAGGGACATGTTCTCTGTCAGGAAGGGGTGGGGGAGAGAGAGGAGAAGGTAGGTAGTTTTCCTCTTTCTCATGGATTTAATAATTTAAGACCTATAAAGAAGAGAAAGTAGGTTCAAATCTCAGCATTGCTGACCAAGCCCTCACTGGCAATGATTACTATATTGAGTCACAACAAACTAAGGCTTCCTGCTGGCTCTTTATCCCATTTTCCTCCCAGCTGGTGGCAGGGCTGCTGCGGGCAGGTGTCACGGCATGCAGGATGATTGCCTTTTCAGGAACCACTGGGCGAGCAGCACACCTCCTGAGAAACAGGGCATGCTTCTGCTCAGCTCTTGTGAGTGGCTGCATGAGTCTGCTAATCCTCCCTGCCTCTCACCCCTCCACCTTCTCTGTTCAGAGAGAGCTGGCGCCTCCTGAGAAGTTCCAGGCATGTTAGTCATTTATTGCAATTTTCGGTTTTTCTTACTTCTTTCTTTTTTTTTTCATTAATGCTATAGCATTTAGGCAGTGGGAGTGAGGAAAGTTTCCAAACCAACTACTTAGAGCCAGGATGGTTGCAGAGCACCTACTTTGGGGCAGGAGGTGATGTCCCGTGGAGGCCTGACAGTGGTTGGTAGTGAGCTACAGGGCATTGGGTGGCTTGTTGCAGGCCAGGGACGAATACACTCGGTGAGATGAATGTGTGGACTTGTTGGCAGTGGGGAAGGAAGCATTCATTCTTGCTTCTTGCAGCCCACAACTTTGCTAGTCCTTCCAGCTCAAAGGAATTTTTTATTTTACTAATTTTTGTTGCTGTTGGGTCTTTCATTCAGTTGTTTCTTTTTTTCTTTTTTCCCTCCTTTAATTGTTGGAGATGTTTTTAATCCTTGACCATAATAAAGCCACACTGTTAACACAAGCAGCGGGGTAGCTGGAATTGCAGCTGTACTGCAAGCTCTGTTTTTCATTTCAGGCTGTTACTAATAAGGCTAGAAATGTTCCCATCCTTAGTCAAGTTTTAGTTATGTGTGTCGTCAGGTTGCTTCACTGTGAGCTTTGGAGCATCTCTGACTCCATCTTAATACAACAGGTGAAGGTTGAAGACTGCATTTGGATGTCATGAAGAGGTTTTTGGCCGTTGTTCTTCCTGTTCCCTGGTGCAGGTAACTCTGTGCAGGTGGAGCACTAGGAGCAGGCAGCTGTAGGAGGTGCAACTGGATTTCAGGGAGAGGGTGACAATGGGGAACCACAGACCACAGGTGCTGGGGAGAGAATTGGACTTGAGGTGTTTGGCAGAGGTGGGAAAACAGAACAGGGTGGTTGAGTGGCTTTGGGTTGCTCATAAGCTGCTGCCCACTGCTATGGCTCTGCAGGCATTTGGCATTGATGGTCAGTGCTGTCATCCAACAGGGCAGCACCCATCAACTCCATGGAGCAAAGCTAGAGTGGTGCTGATGGAGGATGTTCTGCGTTTGCTCAGGCAGCGTCCTGCCCTCTAAATGTGTTTGCAGAGGGACTGGAAGTATTGGGATCATCCTCTGAGTCACAGAGAGATGTCTGTAAGCATGGAGGCAGCTTTGGTGTGTCTGTTCTCCTTAGCCTGATACACAGTCACATACAATAGTCAGTTGAAGCTGGAAGATGAGACTCTTCAAGCTGGTAAAAAAAAGGAGAAACAGTTGTCACCCAACCTGCAATTCAGAGCACAGGGCTTGCTATAGGAGGCTCTTGAAGCCAGTGGCCTAAGATCCAAAGGCAGACTGGATGCTTCTGTATGTGTGAAGAATTGTTTCAGTGCTAACAACTACCGGCAAAAGAACAAAATAAAATGAGAGCAAGATTAAATCTCCTGCCTGGGGATTAAATCAGTCTTTGTACTTTGGACAGTGGAATGAGATGGTATCTGGGTCTGAAGGCTGTGTACCTGCTTGTTATGGAAAATTTGCATCATCCTTACAGGCATCAAGAACCATCCTGGGTTGAAGGCAATGCCCTGGAGCCAAGTTGCTAATTTCTTTAAGGTTCCCTGGTTTTCTGGCTAGCTATATTGTGGCCTTGCTTGTAACTCTGACTGAGGAAAGCAGACAGAAACGTGCTCCTCTGAAGTAGCTGAGAGTAAGAAGCAGTATAGATGGTTGTACAGATCATTTCATGCCTTCTGCGTGGAAGGAAAAGCCAGGACTGAACTGGAGAGAATCTGTATGTTGGCAGTGTGTCTGTGCCTTTCCTCTTTCCTGGGGCTGTTTGTCATAGTCTGATGGTGATCAATCCCACTTTTGTCTCCCCATCTCTGTGGTTGTTGTCACCAGTGTCCTGCAGAGGATGAAATGAGAGCTGCTCTTCTGATGCTGAACAGGGCTGAGAAAGGGCAGTTGATGCAGATTCTTCCTGTGTATTTGTGATCCAGTATTTCCTGCCTTTGGCAGAGGAACATTTCTTTCTCTTCTCTTTTCACTCCTACAAAAAATTCTGGGTGCCTGCAGGAATAGTCTGCTGCTTACAGTAGAAGCAGCAATGGCAAAGGTTTTATTTTTTTTTTAATCTAATGCTGCAATTTCATCCTGGGTATGGAAATCCCAGTCAGCTGCTGAAATTGCTGCACTGGAGTTGAACTTCAGAGATTGTCAGGAGTTCGGGAAAAGTTCTCAGTGATTTTAATCTCTAAGGCATGGTCCCACCCCCCTCTTTATAACCTGTGTGTGTTAGAGAGGACATATTTCCCTATGGCTGAGGGCACATAACCCTCCTGTCTCAGGTGCATGTGCTGAAGCCAACATGAAGATTGCCTTTTCTCTCCTCTGCGGGTATGACTTGAAGCAACCCCTTAGGACTGCAGCTGAAATACTTTCAATTTTTTATTTAGCAGCCCCTTTCCCTCCGGTGTGATTAAGGAAATTATTGCCTGTGCCTGTGAACATGTGTGTGCATCTCTGCAGGAGCACTTACTGGGCTGGGCTGGTTCAGCTTGCTCCTCTCTTTATCCTTCATCTCAGGAGTGTGATGTCTGAGCTGTGGTGTATGCACTAGCCTTTTTTTCTAGATGGATTGATTGGATTTCCAGTAAAGACAAACAGAGACTGAAGTCTGATGGCACTGAGCACACAGCACTGAGCTGTCCAGCCCAGCCTGCTGTGCTCAGCTCCTTATATGACCAAAAAAAAAAAAAAAAAAGGAAGAGGAAAAGAGGGCTCAGTGTGAATACCAGACATACAATGCATTCTTCCCAGCTGCAAACTTGGAATTTGGTTTTCCCTGGAAAGTGGACTCTGTGCACATCCGTTAGTTCAAGCTCTGTAGTGTTTAGCAGGCAGAAGGAAGCCACTGTTGAGCTGGCTCTGGGCAACACTTACTTGTCTTGTGTGAAGGAATTTCGTTTCTGTGAGGGCTTTTTCTTTCTTTGGTGTGGGGCAGAAGAGGGAAAAGGGGCTGGGATCAGGAAGGGGATAGGAGACCAAATTGTCCTGAAACCTGCTATGACTTGGCAAGCTGCAAGCAGGTAGACTGCAATTAAAGTTTTTTTTCTTGGTCTAAAAATCAATCTGATTCATCATTAGCTTCTGCCTTTAAATTATATTTTCCCTGAATATCATCTTCCAGTTAGTGGGAGGCAGAGAGTAGACAAGGGAATCGATCCTGGTGCTTCATTCATAATCTGGCTTCAGCCTTCCCTCTGCATGCAGCATGCCTTGCTCGAGTGACTCGGGGCATGAATGGCTGGGTGCACTCGGGCTCAGTCAGAGCAAAGCACAGGCTGTGACAGGGGCCTTGTTTGCTGTCAGCATGCTGGGTTGCCAGAGCACTAGTTTGTTAGCTTGGGTTTAGAATCTTCTCAAGGGTTTGAATGAGGAAGGTCAGGTCAGTCTATCACCTTTCCTGATTTGCCACCGACTCGTGGTCTCATACCACACAGGAGGTGAACCACCATGGCAGGTATTGTGGTTTCCTAGACTGTTTAGAAGCCAAAGTATGGACTGGAAGCCACAGCAGAGTGAATCACAGCACTGCCTCTGCTTGGGCAGCCTGCCTGCCTGCCAGCACCTGGGGCCGTGCTAGCAGGGACACCTCCAGCCAGCCTCGTTTGTGCTTGCTGCTGAAGGGAAAGCTTTTACAAGACCACAGGTGCAACCTGTGCTTCGTGGTGCATCTTTCTGTGGATGCTCTCTGTGTTTTGTGGGACGTGGGAGAATTAGGCAATTGTCACTCAGCCAAAAGGCATTTCTAGTAGGGAACAAAACAGCCTAACAACTTTGAGTCATGTTTTATTGCCTTGGGATCAGAGTGCCTGGAAAGCAATTCTCTATTGTCTCTTTACAGGCCTTGTGGAGGTAATGATGCTACTTAATTTCACAAGCTCCTTTCATCTAGCTCCTGCACTGTGCTTTCCCATCTTGAGGATGGGCTGTGACAGCACTTGACTAAGGCAATCTGTGTAGCTTTGTGAGGATCCCATCTGTTTCTCTGCTTGACAGCTGGGTTGTTCCACGTTACTTGCCTTCTTGCTTTCCTGTAAAACCAGCACATTATTAGGACCCAAAATAGTAGCTCCTCTGGGCCATGTTGTAATAGGAGAGTGTTTCATGATGACAAGTTCCTGCATTGCATGAAGGCAAAGCTCTTTTATACATGCAAGGAAATAGCAACAATCTGCTTGCAGGTCATCAATTTGAACTTCTGCATTACCATGTGTGTTGTCTCTGTTCTCAGAGACTGTACTTTGCAACAAGCACTGTAAATTATCCAGCAAGGTTAATGGAGGAGTTTGATGGTAGAAGAAAGATAAATGAATGCCAAATTTATGCTAATGAAAACACCTGTTGAGTATTCTTGTTACTCTTTCTGCATCCATCCCTACACACATCTGGAGGTTTGTTAAAAGGTAGAGGTAGAGTAGAGACTTTATTTTTACTTCTAAGTGGACCTTAGGCTCTTGTGAATAGATAGCTATGGATGCTAGGAGTAGTGTTTGGGGTAGAACTGGCAAGTGTGCCTTGTTGACACCACATAAGTGCATTCTTCAACACTTAGAAATAAATAAGATTTAATGATGCTCCTTGTGTATTAGCCAGAGGTTCCTGAGAAGCTGGGCAGTGGGCTTGGTAAATGTGGGATTTAGGGTGCCTCCATGTTTTGAGTATCTGAGCTCTTCATGGAGTTGAGGTGGATGACAGCTACCAGGTGAGAATGGGAGACTGGCAGGCTGAGAAGCTGGGGTACACAGGTTAGCACCTGTGGAAGGTGATAGAGAGTGCTAACCTGGGTGCAGGTTGGGCATTGTGGCTGCTCATCATGGGAAACCAGTGAGCCTATTGGGAGAAATGGATGTCAGGACTCTACTCTTGTCCCCCCAGTGGGCATATTGCTTGCAGAAGGCTTTTGGCTGCTGCAGATACCTGACCTGTGTGCATGGTTAAGGACCATCATGAGTTTTGTGGATGCTGGAAGGTCGCAACCTTTCTTTCTTGCTTCCATTTCTACTAGGTTTGAATTGGAGTAAATCTCCCCTGGTTGCTTTTCTGATATGACAGAACACTGGCAATTGTGGAGAAGGAGAAAGAGACAGGAGATTGGTAAAAATAGCTGGAAATATTTTATTTCCAGAATGTTATCTTCTTGCTGGGGAAAAAGAAAAACAAACCCAAACAAAAAAGTTGCTTTAATAAAGGCAAAGCAAGCACCCTCTTAAGTGCAGGGAAATGATGAGCTTCTGTTGCTTTTTCTTTATTTTTGTGGTACTGCTTTAAGGTGTCTTACCAGAAGTAGGGACTATCATTACTAGAGAATCCTGTAAAACAGCTGTAATAATTGCACAATGTTCTCTATTGCTATCAGTTTTATAATTATTCATAGGTTTGTTTTTTTTTTAAAGCCACAAGGGACAGTCTCTGCACACATCATTGATTTTGCTAATAAAATCTTATATTTTAATGGTACATTTCATTGGAAAAACATCAACTGCTCCATAAAATTAAGACTTATAGTATCATGGGATGGGAATGTTTCCTGTTGTCTTGATGGAGAGATTGATCTAAACAGATTTATTTGGTGGCTTAACAGCTGTTGGGGAATGTTACAAAATCTGATGCCTCATCTGCTTCCTCCAGCCTTACTGACCAGGGGTTTGGACTTTGGTGTCCAGCTCTTACTCTTCACTTTGTCAGTGGGCTACTGTGATGGCCTGATGTCCATCCCCTGTGCCTGTCTGTCATGCAGGAAGATGCTGCGTGGCTGCTGCTGAGCTCAGTGTGACTATAGGAACATAACCAACAGCGTGGCTCCAGCCTGGCATTGTGCTGGAGGACATGTCACAGCAGGTGTTCACACATGTGGAGTACAATCATCCCTTGCCCAATTCCCTTATTTCTTGAGGCATTAGTTCCACCCCTCCTTCTGCAGTCTTGATTTCATTTTCTTTCTTCCAACCTATGAGAAACCTGATGCAGCTTCTGGCCTGGGGCTCTGAGCTTTGCCAAATTGTGCCTCTGTGTTCTTAAATGCCCAGTTACACTGGGCTCTCGAGGACTGCAGTGATTAATGTGCTGGGCACAGAGGAGTGGTGAGGCTCCCTGGGCTGCCATCACGCCGCACTCACTTTGCTCAGGAGGGTGTGAGGACTGGAGGATCTGTGGTTTGCAGATGAGGTCTCAGTGCATTGCGCTGGGCTGCAGATGGAGGGTGTGTTGGAGGAGGATGTCCCGTAAGTGTGGAGGTGATGCAGCACTGTGCCTACACATCTTTGCTTGCTGCAGGGAGCGTGGATGGTGTTTAAAACCTCTTTGAAATTATTTCACTGTAAGGTTTGGGGAGAGGAAGACTGTCAGACCATGGCCACTGTATTGTCCCCGGTGGTTCCTCCGTGCGAGGTTACTACCTGGCTACTGTGACCACAGGCCAGATGATGTTGTTTCTATTCAGGCTATTCAAGGACCATGGGCAGGTTAAGCTACCTCCATCCAGCATCAGCTAGAACATGCTTGAAAGCCCCAGGCTGAGCTCTAGAGGAGCGTGGATCAGCAGAACATTGTTTGAGATCCTGCTGCAAGCCCAGAGCATATAAAAAGGCCTAGAGTGAGGTGAATCTGGGCACTGCTCTGGTTCATTTTACCAAATGCCACCCTGTCCATTAACTATCTTTTCCCCTGTAAGGCAGCGTTGGTGTTGAACTGGCAGTCAGAAAGCCACTGCTGAGCCAAAGCTCCAGTCCTGTATTTTGCAGTAATTAGAGGGTTTGAGAACATCCTTAGTTCAGCAGAAAAAGCTGGGGGATGACAGAAGACTGTATTATATTGTATTTATTTATTTAGAGAGCTTATTTGTGTTGTATTCCAGGGAATGTTTAGCATTCAGGTTTGTAGAGCTGAATCCAATTTCGTTTTACAGGAGACAGCCCAGTTGTCCGTAGCAACCTGAAATTGATTTCCCCCCCCTGCCTACTGAAAGCTGTTCCCTCTTGAATCATCCCTTTAATTTAATACAGTGAACAGGATGTCCCTGCATGCAGAAACTTTTTTTTTAACAACAAGTAACCTAGGCAAAAAAAATTTGAGTAACAGGCTTGACTTTGTCGTTATCACTGCCTGCCACTAGTCCTTTCCATGCTGATTCCTTGTGCTTTGTTCCAGGTGCTAGAGGCCATTATTGGTATCGGTTAATCACTGCTGTGGTGCAGGGAGACCTCCCCCTGTGCTCCAGCCACTCTCACCACCATCTCTTCTTGGCAACAAGTCCCTCTTCAGCATGAAAGCCTTCAGGCTCCACTCTCCAGTATGTGCTATGTGGGTTGGCCTGCTGCATGCAGTCACAGTGTCACAGTATATCAGAGGTTGGAAGGGACCTCAAGAGATCATCAGGTCCAACCCCCTGCCAGAGGAGGATCACTTAGGGTAGTCTGCACAGGAACACATCCAGGTGGGTTTTGAAACTCTCCAGAGAAGGAGACTCCACAACCCCCCTGGGGAGCCTGTTCCAGTGCTCTGTCACCCTCACTGTAAAGAAGTTTCTCCTCATGTTGAGGTGAAATCTTCTATGTTCTAGTTTGAACCCATTGTTCCTTGTCCTATCACTGTGAACCACTGAAAAGAGCCTGGCCCCTTCCACTTGACACCCACCCCTCAGATATTGATAGACATTGATCAGATCCCCTCTCAGTCTTCTCTTCTCCAGACTAAACAGCCCCAGGGCTCTCAGTCTCTCTTCATAGGAGAGATGCTCAAGTTCCCTAATCATCCTTGTGGCTCTCTGTTGGATTCTCTCCAGCAGGTCTCTGTCTCTCTTGAACTGGGGAGCCCAAAACTGGACACAGTATTCCAGGTGTGGTCTCAGCAGGACAGAGTAGAGAGGTAGAAGAACTTCCCTAGCCCTGCTGCACACACCTTTCTTGATCAAGAATCAAGAATTCAAGAATCAAGAAGGTTGGAAGAGACCTCAAGGATCATCGAGTCCAACCTGTCACCCTACACCTCATGCCTATCTAAACCATGGCACCAAGTGCCATGTCCAGTCCCCTCTTGAACACCTCCAGGGATGGTGACTCCACCACCTCCCTGGGCAGCACATTCCAATGGCCAACCACTCTCTCTGTGAAGAACTTTCTCCTCACCTCCAACCTAAACCTCCCCTGGCGCAGCCATCCCATTGGCTCTCTTGGCCACAAGAGCACATTGTTGTTCCATGGAGAATTTGCTGTCCACCAGCATTCCAAGGTCTTTCTCTGTGGAGCTGCTTTCCAGCAGGGCAGCCCCTAACCTGTACTGGTGCCTGTTGTTATTTCTCCCCAGATGTAGGACTCTGTATTTGCCCTTATTAAACTTCAGGAGGTTTGCCTGCTCCCAGCTCTCCAGCCTGTCCAGGTCACATTGGATGGCTGCACAGCCTGATGGGGTGTCACCCAACCCCCCCAGTTTAACTAACCCCCCCAGTCATACTAAAAAATACTTTCTTTGTGGTCTGTGTAGCATCAGTGCTGTGCTTTCCCCTTACCTCCAATGGTCCCTGCATGTGGCTTCAGTGGTGGTGTGAGTTCAGGGCTGGGGTGAGTGCTCCTTGCAATGGCAATGCATGGCTTTTCATCCCAACTCAAGGCAAAGGCATGAGGCATGATGCTGTTCAGGGCAATGACATTGTCATTAGGCATTTTCTTCACCTTTTGCTCATTAGGGTGCTTAGGACTGGGAGCTGCTAGTGTCTCTGCTGCAGAGACCCAGTGTAAGTGAAGTGGCTGCCTTAATGCTGGTGTGGATAGCCTGGGGCATATACAGGTCTGGAGAGAACTATATGTTCTGTGTTGACTTTGCTGAATATTTTAAACTCAAAAAGCATTGTAATGCTGCTGACAGTCTTTTCTGACTCCTACCAGTTGGGTTTCCCATACTAGGTCTTTGCTTCTGTGAAAATCTCTTTTTGCCAGTCAGTTCAGCTAAAGGAGAGGATCTGCTTCAGAGGAAGCTGGTTGGAAGGCCTTAGGGAAGAATGGGTAGAACCGCAGTACTGTTTTGCTCTTACTGATAAAAGAAATCTGTGTCCTTGCCATTTCTGTAGACTCCAAGGAAGTGCCTTGCCTTCTTAGTGGAGTGCCAGGGATGAGAGATTTAGGGCATTTGTAGTATTGCTGTCTGGAATGTTCGAGTACATTTTGGAAGAGCAACAGCTTGCATGTGGTCAGTAGAGACTGCAGCCTTTTTCCACAGTTGGAATCATAGAATGATTTGGGTAGGAAGGGACCTCCAAAGGTCATCTAGGCCAACCCCTTCTGCATTAAGCAGGAGCATTCTCAACTAGATCAGGTTTCCCAGAGCCTTGTTGAGCCTCACCTTGAATACCTCCAGGGATGGGGCCTCAACTACCTTCCTGGGCAACCTGTTCTAGTGTTCCACTATCTTCATGGTAAAGAACTTGTTCCTAACATCCATTCTAAATCTACTCTTCTCTAGTTTGAAGCCATTACCCCATGTCCTGTCTCTGTGGACCTTTGCAAACAGTCTCTCTCCATCCTTCTTGTAGGCCCCCTTCAGGTACTGGAAGGCCATTATCAGGCATTCCCAGAGCCTTCTCTTCTCCAGGCTGACCAACCCCAGCCCCCTCATCCTGTCTTTGTAGCAGTGGTGCTCCAACCCCCTGATTGTTTCTGTGGCCCTCCTCCAGACCTGCTTCATCAGGTCCATGTCCTTCCTGTATTGAGGGCTCCAGAGCTTCTTGCCCCCCTTTTTTTTCTTTTTTTTTTTTTTTTTTTTGTACACTATAGCAAAACAGCACAGACTTCCTCATGTGCTTTTAGTTCTTGCCCTGCTCATTACAGAGCCATTGGAGGAGGTGTTGCTGGGCTGGGGCAAAGTGTGCTGTGGTAGCAGTTGTCCTACAAGAACTTGTCCCTGTTGACTGTTCCACACAAAGCGAAGCAAGCTGCTGCTTGCATATACGCTTGGGCCATTAGCACAAATTGCACCAGTCTGTGCTGTGAAGTGTCTGCCTTTTCCTGGCTTGTTTTCTGAAAAGGAAAAAAAAACAAATCCCAAAGTGCATGGGATCAATATGGCAGAAGCTTCACTTGTGTGTTCACCTGCTGTTGCTTTGAGAGGAAGTCATGTCACTCAACATGCTGGTTGCACAGCACTTGTTGAGAAGATAGTTATTGAATCTTTCTGGGTGGGTTAGTTTTTTTTGTGTTTTTTTTTTTTTTTAGTCTATCTTAAAGTAAAAAAATTGGTTTACTTAATGTGTACCATCTGAACGTTTCACTGAATAAGCTACCCAAAAGGTTAACCTCCCTTTATGCACTGCTTTTACTGTCACATCCAACTGCTTCAAAGACAGTAATGAATGTATCTCTAATGATAATTTTTAGATGCAGAGGCATCTACTACTTTCAGGTGCCAAAACTGAGACTTAAAAGGCCTGTTTTTTCAGAACACTTTGTCTTTTGCAGCACTGTACATGGTTGTAGTACAAGTCTCCACTAGAGAATCTCAATCCATGACTACTAGTTCTTGTCTTTTCTGGACATGGTTAGCCAGAAAAAAAGCCTCACATCAATAAATATATGGGAAAAAAAAACCTGATATATGACTTTAGTTTTATTATTCAGGAGGTTTATGACAGAGGCATAAACAGAATCTGGACCATGAAGCATCCTTTCTGTTCTTGTTACCATTGTCTGCTTTTCATGCTCCCCGTCTTCTGGAAACTGAGTGAAGGTGTGGAGGCCATTCTCCCACATAGTTGCATCCTCCTTTTCTGCATGTCTTGGCTTTCATAGATGGCTAGCAAGCAGAATAGACATTGTTCTAAGTCCCAGTGAGGTTCCATGTGTTCTTTGCATTCCTCCCTTTGGCAGGAGCACTGCCTGCCTGAGAGCTGGATTTGGAGCTAGGTATGATCTGTCTGGGTTACGCAGAAGTTCCTCGACTGTCATCTGTAACTTCTGACAGTGGGATATTTGTAAATTTAAACACTTCCTCCCAGAAGTATCAAAGGAGCTAAGGCCACTTTTCAGCAGGAACATGAAAGGCTTTCAGGCACTAGTGCAGCAGGGATTGCTGTGGAGAACAAAGGCTTTTGCTAATCGCTTCTAATGCCTTTCAAGTTTATGCCTCATTTTCCCCCCCTTTTCCTGACAGCCTCCCAGAGAACTGAGGCTTCAGTAACTGACTCACCCAATAATTAACAGGAGGAGGACTCCATCTCTGAAACTTCTGAACACCTCTTTTAATTTTCTTAAACCAGCCAGTACCCTGGCCAGGTTCCAGTTTGTGTAATTACATTTGACCTAACTTAATCCTTTGGCAGTTTCAATTGCATGTGGTAGTTGTCTTGGCTGCCTGTCCTGGGCTGCCATTCAATGCTACTCCATGGTTTTCAACAGCTGTTGTAATTCAGCTGTAGGAATGGGTGTATTTTCTTGGTGGAAGCACTCCTTGTATCTGTATCCCTTGCTAGACATCCTTATCTCACTAGTATTTTGGAAGGTGACATTTTTGATGCTGCAGATGATCTTGCTGAAGCCCTTGGAGCTACTTTTAACGATGGGCAGGCATTTAGACTCTTTTATTAGTTGGCCATCATACATTTTGAGATTACTTTGAGTTCTTAATCTTTGGTAACAGGCATTTATTGCTCAGTCCCCTCAGCTACTGCATGCTGCTGTAGGGACATTATTAGTGCAAGTATTCCTCTTTAGCCTTGGAAACAGCACTTATGTTATCAAATCTGTGCTAAATAGGAGTATGTCACCTTTTTGTGCTGACAGCAATTGGGCAAGTTGTAAGTGTTGGCATTGTAAGAGTGGAAATGATCAATGAAACGAAAAGCTATGAGAAGGGTTGAAAAAGATAAAAAAAACCCAAATATCCCAAGTGGAAACTTGGGGATGGACAAAGTACAGTAGTGAGAGAGTCAGATGGGTAACACGTGCAAGAGAGAAGACACTGAGTTGTTGCATTAGTAACGTGCAACAGGCATCTTAGTTTCCCATTAGGTGGCAAATGGAACATTTCTTGGCTTCAGCCCTCAGCAGAGGTGTATGTGTTGCAAAGTCACATGATTCTTTGGGGCTAGCAGCAGCAGGCCTTGCTAAAGGGACTCATGAACTTAGATGAGAAGTGGTACAAAAGATGATCCACTGGTGGAATATGCTGTTGTGGCAGATTGTCCACCTCTGTTCTATTAAAAGCCCCCAGAAGTAAGATGGGAAATGTATTATTGTTCCTCTCCTTTGCTGCTTATTCTCTCTCATAAAATCTGGGATGTTTTTGTCATTCAGAGCTCTCTCGTGTTTCCAAACACTGCTCATGTAAATCCTTTCTTTATTCTTTCCTTGTTGTCACCAAACCCGTGGGTTCATGAAGAAAGATTTCTTTTTGCTAGACAGAAAATCCTGAAGGTCAGGAGGTAAGGCAGTTGCTGTGAATGCAAAAGTTACTCAGTCTTTCATCAGGCTTGACTTTTCTCCTCTGTATCTATCCCATAATTACACTCAAATCTCAGAGCAGACTGGAAGTTTTGCCTCTGTTGGTTTCAGTGACACTGGAGATAAAGACACCAGTGGCAACATTAAGATTCGTCCTCTGCAACAGTGAATAAAGCTTTAGAGTTGGACCCGTTTGATTTTGTTGTGTGCTGGATAATGCTTCTAGCTTGGCAGAACTTTCTACACAGTCAGTCAGCACTTTGTTTCCTAGAACACAGATTCATCAACCCCCTAAGGTGCTTCTCAGAGAAAATGTGTCCAAGTCTGAGTGGTAGTGCATGTTGAATCTACAGTTGATGATGCTTTTGAAGATCTGTTTGACTACTGAATAATGGGGTAGAAGAAATTGTGCTTTGGAGTTGTTGAGTTTTCCTTAATACTGAACCTAAAGACAAAACTTTTATTTTTCTTGTTTCAGAGTACTTTGTAACTGGGAGTGCCTGAATGCATCAGCCTTTGGATGTGAGCATATTCATTTGAAACAGCCTTGTGATACCCTAATTGCCTGTTCTCCTGGGGTAAGAAAAGAGATACACATGCAGAGCCACAATATTTCAAATATACTTTTTGAGTAGAGGCAGAATGGCAAAAAGAGGGCAAGCCACACTGGTGCCCCAGCTTGCAGTTTTTGGAAATAGTGAACTTGTTGTGAATCTGCCCACTGTAAATAAGATGAATTATGAGCTCAAGTTGCAGCAAGAGAAATTTAAATGAGACATTAATAAATGATCCCCTGTATTAAGAATATCTGAATGCTAGAGTGGATTGCTCAAGGAAGTTAGGAAGTTTCAGCCATCAGAAAGGTCTAAGAACAAGTTGGAAAAGTTCTAGCAGACATGCTGTTAGGAGAACTGATCCTTCCATGTAGTGCAGAAACAGACTAGGTGATTTCTGGAAAGTCCTCCTAAAGCATCAGTGGTTGGAAATGGGAGTATGCAGAATTCTTACCTTAAACAACCTCATTCAAAATTGGTAAAGGACTAAGTTCAGTGTATCTGTGCAGAAGGAAATGCATGATCTGTTGACGAACTTTGTAACAGCCTTTAACTCTGTGCTTGGTGTCTGTGTTACCTGACTGGTGATGTTCTTCTGGAGGGAAGAGTTTAATCCTCTCTTGTTGGAATGTAATACAAGCTTGTGATAAAAACGGTGGATTGTATCAGTTCTGGCTCCTTTGTAGCAAGTGCCTGGGAGTTTGGAGACTCTTCTGTGATCCATGTAAAGGCTTTAATCATACTCTCAGATGGGTAATCTCATCTATTTTATTAACACAAACGAACACAGGGCTACAGGTATACTGAAGACAATATGCATGTCAGATGGAATATAGAGAGAGGAAGCCAAAAAATTACTTTTCCTCTGGGTTTTCAGGGGCTGAATTGGAAGAGAGGTTTGGTTTTGGTTTCCCCACCACCACCCCCCCTCCCATGTTCTTCTGTTCCTGTTCTCCATTGTTTTTCTTTGTCCTGTCTTGACAGTGAACACAGCAGGATTTTTCTGTGTTTAAAACCCACTGGCCTACCAGCTGTGCCTTGAAAATGTCCTGAAGATGGCTTCTCATTCAGTTCCCTTGCTTTTCCTTCACTCTCCTGGGAGCTAGAGATGACAAATCTAGCCTGGGCTCAAGCAGCCTCTGAGCCATCATGAGAGGAAAGGCTTTCAGGTGCTTCATCTTCCTTGGTCTGATTAAGAAGGACAAGGAGATACCTCTTCTGTCTCATAGGACATTTAAATTCAGTGGGAAATTCTTTAGCCTGCAGTTGGACTTTGTTTAGGATTCGTTTGGTTTCTCTAATACTTACCTTTCATCCTTAATGTCAGCAAATACTGGTCTCTCCCCTGGAGTTATACTAGTGTCTTATTGTTCATTATGATCTTCTGCTCAGCAGAGATAAGCTCTTGTATCCCAGGGGTAAAGGAATAGGAACCTTTAGAAAGCTCTGTAAAATGCAGATGGTGTCAAGAGAAATAAGGGCTGCCTTTCTGGAGCCACCTTTGTACACATTTTTTTTTTCTGTTTTGCTTTTGTTTTTTTTCCTCTTGAGCTTTTCAATTCCTGCAGCTATCTGCTCAGATCTTGAAAGCAAAACGTGTTCATGGTAAGATACAATTTACTGTGCACTCCCTGATCTTTTGGTCTCAATCAATCAAAGAAATCCAAGACCTTGCAGTTCACATTATTGCAAGGACAGTTAATAAGTTGAGGGATTGTGCCAATGGCAGTGGTTATTTTCCAGCTTTGTGATTTTTTTTTTTTTTTTGTTTGGGGTTTTTTGGTTTTGTTTTTTTGTGATTTTTTTTTTTTAATCATTGGTATTATTTTTTTTTTATGATTCTGACCTTTTGGACTGGTCAGGGTAAGATTATTTACAAAGAATACCCCATAAATATGCCTGTCAGGACCAGAGTTAACATTCAAGCTTTGCTGCTTAGCAAAAGAAAACTATATGCCAAACTTCAGTTGAGATTTCCCTGTAGGGCTGAAAATAATGACAAGACACAGACAACATGGCAGAGATGTGTCCTGACACCTCTATGGGAGCAAAGTCCCACAGCACTTTGCAGCCATGTCCCTGGTTAGTTTGATGGCTGCGCCTGGAGGTTTGGTGTCTGGCATCTTGTGCTGGGGCTAACTTGGGGCAGAGGAAACCTGGATGCATCTCCCAGGGTGCAATTTCAGTCAATTAGTAGTTTTTCTTTCATATTGCAGCTGAAAATTCTTTTTTTTTTACCTATTTGTGCACTGTTTGCTTATGCCTGCAAATGAGATATTGTGGAGCTGCTCTAAGCTGTGTCCTGCAAAGCAGAGCAGTCCTGTCTTCATTCTGGCACTCTGGAGTGCAATTCAGTATGCATTGCAAGCATTGCTTGAGAAACCCCTAGTGTGTGTTGGTGTGTTGTGAGCAATACCCTGTGGGGGCTGTGGGATTGTGATCTTTGAGCACTTTGGGAATCCCAGATTTTGGTGGGCAGCTGGTTGGGTGTTACCTGCTGCCCACCAAAGCAGCAGGGAAGCAGTTCCTAGATGTCTCCTACCTAATGTTTACCATCAAGGAGGCTGGCAGTGTCCAGTGACAAGAGTCTTGCTTGTCTCCCCAAAAGCACAGTGCTGATTACTGATGTTTCTGCTGTCCTGTCAGCAGAGTTGACTTCAGTGGTGTGAGGAGTGAAGCTGGGAGCCACAGCTCCAGCACACCAGTCCACGTTGTAGAAATGGTCCCTGTATAGAGCCCAGTCATGGATGTAGATATAGTTTGTCAGAAGCATGTGGCTCTTACGAGGTGATGTTTTTTTTTTTCCTCCTTTCCTAGATGAGAAGCTAAATGTGTTGAAGACCACTTGCTTTATCCACAGCAAATGCATGGCAACAGAACACCAGGTTGGATCAGAGACCCATAGGTTCACCCAGCAAAAAAGCTACATGCAGTGCAAGGCAACTCATTCCCTGAAAAAGTTGTGCCATCAATTGAGAAAGCAGGCTGGGGCTGGCTGGTGAAATAGTAGTGCAAAATGCAATGTGATTTCTGGAGGCCATGTGGCATGTCAGTGACAGATGCCCTGCCACAACCTGGTGTCTCTGGGTCCAGCTCTGCAGCACCATAACTTGCAGTGAAACAGATGGGTCTGGTTCCTTGTCAGCACTGGCTGGAAAGTTGAAAAATAAAATAAATGAATCAGTGTTTAGTCCCATCTTAAAATCCAGAAGCCATTTCTCCAGTGCCTGTAAATAACTTAATCCTTTGCTGGCTTTACCTGCCTTGCACATAAAAGTAGAGATACAGGAAAAATAGATGCCTGAGGGTGGCAGAGCAGTGTTTTTGTTGTGTGCTGCTCCTTACCAAGCTCCACCATGAGTTGGGGGAGGGATGGCCCCATCCCCATGGATAGATGCAATCTTCAAGGTGCCAAGGGAAAAAGCCCTCCAGTGTGGAAAAGTTTTGCATGGCCTGGGTGCGAACACTCTCTCTTTTTTTTTTTTTTTTCTTATTCCAAAAGGGACTGGCAATTAGCAGCAGGTTTAATAACTACCTTGAACTAAATCATATGGAGGCACAAGAACTAGCAGGGTATATTTGGAAAGATCTATTGCATGTATATGTTCCTCTTAGGAAACATGTCGGAGGTGCCATATCCATAAATACTAATAAGGCTGTTTGATGCCAATTTTCAGGTAAGATTAACATTTTATATCTGTATTATATCTGTCACATTCAATGCTTTAGTGTACCATCCTTTCAGGCTTATTAGCATAATTGCAGTGCTTAAGCAACAATAAAAAAATTCAACAGTAAAAATAGCAGTTAGCACAGGCAATTTGTTATCAAAAGCTTTTACTTAAGGACAGCTTTTGAGCATATTTATTATCGAGTTAGGCCTGTACATTATTTTTATTTGGAAAAACAAGTGGGAAGTGTTGTAGGAGGTTGGGGTTTTTTTCTGGTTTTTAATGGCTAAATTAGAAGTCCTAAAAACTGGTCGAAGCCTTTTTCTGTTTCTCAAAGTCTCTCAGCAAATTCCCCTGGGGTTGGAAGCTGAGATACCAAAACAAACTCAGGCTTGGAACAGGGTTGTGATGTTAACTCAGCAGAGCGGTTTCAGTAAGTCCTGGTGCTGTCTGAAGCACGCTTTTGAAATTCCTTTGTGGTGTCCCAGGCTCTGAGGACACTATTCTCCCCCAGCTGATGGCAGAGCAGTGCATGGACAAGGGTGGCCCAGCTTCATGCCCCAGCTGGTGGCTGCAGCCTGGGCAGTGATGTGGTCCTGTGCTGCTGGGTGCCCACAGACCAGGGAGGGACCAAACAGGTCTTGCCGGAAAACAGGACTTTGATGTCGGTGCTGGTTGTTGCTGATGTTAGAGCCAGAGGGGCACAGTGTGGTTGTGTGACAGTGCTGCAAGATCCCTTTGTATCTGTTCTCCTTTTGAAGACACTTAGGGGAACAATCCTTTTCCAGCCAAGCTGTGAATGCACTCATGCTTGTGTGCATGCACCTGCTTGTGCATGTACAGGTGTGTGTGTGTGCATACAGCGATCCCCATTGCCTGCACAGCAAGATTCCCTGTGTGTCTTTTAATTGTCAGCAAAAGGCATTTTGAGGGCAAATTTTCTTTATCCACTTTTAAATACAGAGTTGTACCTCATACTGAAGATGTAAATGCTTTTTAAACAACACAAGAAGTCCTCAGACTAAGAGGTCCATCAGGAGAAGCACAAGCATGTTGCTGTGATTGCTTGTGATTTCTTTGGCTGTGGTGGCTTTTTCTGGATTCTCCCACCCCTCAGCCTGAGTTTGCTCTTCCAAGCACCCTTCAGCTTCACTTCTTTAGACTGTCCCCCTCAGTTGTCCTCGTGGTTCTATAGACCTGTGCTCACTCTAGCACCTGTGTTCTTCTCTCCATCACTAGAACTTGATGTCTCTCTCCTCTCGTGCATGTTCATCATCTTTCTATGCTCTGGAAGATCTCCTTGGCCTTGTGTTGCTCTTTCCCGTCTTTAGATCATTTTCCCATCTTCCAAATGGATGACTCATGGTGGACCTGTCACTCTTTGCCTTTGTGGTGGTACTTGATGCCCATGGTGAAGAGCTGCCAGAGTCCTGGCGATGCCTTGACAAACCTGGACAAGCATAAGGGGTAACCCAGTTTTGTGCTTCCATTTTGTTAGATAACTCACCCCATGAGGAGAAGTGGAGGCAGTGCTGCCGTGGGGCAGAAGCTCATGGTCATAGTGAAACAGGATGTGCAAGCAGGTTGTAGGAATTGGGAAGGGAGCGCATGGAAACAGGTGAAACGAAACTGGGCACATATTAGAGAAGTGATGTCTTTGTGGGGTCTTCTTCACAACCTCTTCTGTGAATATGTGAAATTTGAAAGGAGCTGGTTGTTTCAGATCCTGGTTTTTTTTTTTCTAGGCTGGTTTTTGGGGTGGGTTTTTTTGGTACCAAAACTCATGTTACTTTTCAGACAAACTCTATGTTTCAGATCCTTGGGTAGTTGTCTCTGTTGCGTTGGTACACAGCTCACTCTCACGAAACTGCCTTGAACTGCATGGTGTTTAGACTTTCTGTCAACCAGAGAGCTTAGTGATGCTCCTGGGAAGATGAATACCCAGCAACTGTGGGAGAGAAGCTTCCCAGAAACTTTGCTCTTGGTGGAAATGTGGCTGTGATTTGAGTTGCAGTTGGAATGTGCACACTCTGCCTCTGTGGTCACCTCCAGGAGTGGGGACTCATTGCTGCTCTCCCAAGAAAAGGCAGGTTCCTACACTGTCCTGCAGGTCCAACACATTAACTACCTGCTCATCTCCCACCTGCATCTAGCTTCATAGCTAGGTAGCACTGAGTGTCTTCTGCTACAGGCAAGAAAGCATCCTTCTAGGTCCTATGCACAGGCAGAGAATTCCCATAACCAGAGGAAGAGCTGGGGGACTAGGGAAGGTGTTTCCTTGGGGTGTCAACATGGTTGAGGGCATTTTCATATGGCTCCTGCCTGAGATCTGTAGTCCTCCAGTGGTTTAGGTAGAATGGACCTAGCAGGTCTCTTGTGTGGCACCTGGCTCAAAGCAGGATTAGCTTCAAGGTTGGCGACGTCCTGAGGTCGTTCAGGACTTGCCATGGTAATGGTTGTCTGATCTTATCTTGAGGCATGGTGATGGTGTGTGCCTTGGCCAACAAGAAGAAATATTATGGATTTGGAGGCTATAGTCTGTTGTCGTGTAGTGGAGCAATCAGGTTTCTGGAAGAGGGCCCATAAGAACAGTCAGCTGTTCTGAGTGCTACAGTGACACAGGTCCTATGTCAAATTCCCCTTGTCAGTCAGGGAACACCATGCCCAGCACTGCAGGATCAGTGCTGCTTGAGACTGGATGCCACCACAGCCACTGGAAAAACCACATGGCTCTCCTTCATGGTGGATGGAGAGGGATGATGGAGGAGATAGGTGGTGGCTGCGCACGAGCACATCCTCCTTGAGGAGGAAAGTGCCTGCATGCTTCTTGCAGGGAAAAAAATTGGCTGAAAGAATTTAGCTGTGATAAATGTCATAAAAATACTTATGCTGGAATTTGTAAAGCCTGGAACATCTGTTCTCAACAGCGCTTTGATCATGTTGTGAGGCTTTTAAAATGATACTTCCATGAAATAAGTGAGATCCTTATGGCTGCAGGATTCCTTTCAGTGCCCTTTTTTTTTCATGGAGCAAAAAGGCAAATTTCACAGGGAACATTACATGACTTGAAACACATATTTTAATGGTTAGTATCAACCAAACAATGTTTTATTAGGTGCTAGAAAAATGTTCCAGTTACATACCCCAGGAAGCAAAGCACTCTCATTTACTTTTAAGCTTATGGGAGCTGTACTTTTAAGAAAAAAAGAGACATTCAAGAATTCTTTGCTTGTATATTACTGTATTCAAAAACCAAAACAAACACAGCAAAATGAGCTTAAACATTTTGAAGCTGTTGTCAGAAAAAGGCCTTTTTGGGTTTTGTTTCCAGGCAGAGCTACAGACGAGCTGGGATCTGCATGAGGGACACACAGGGAACAATTGTGAGACACTGAGAATTTAGCTTCCTCGGTGTGCTGCTGTGGATTGAATAGCTTTTTAGTCATCCATTTCTCTCTGAAGACTCATCCTTTCCCGTTTCTTTGTTTTAGCAGGATTCTGCCTGTTGTCCTTCAAGCAGTTGTGTGCTTGTGGCTGAAATGTTGTGATACCAAATGTCTCGGCATTTTAAGGAGCATGGAGAGCTCTAACTGCAGAGCTGGGTTCTTGTAGTGTGATGCCTAGCAGGAGATTTCTGCTCCTCTGCCTTCCTGCTACACGTAGGAAGGAGAAAAACATCTCCTGGGTTGTGTTAGCTGAAGCAGCCTGCAGGACATGAAGAGTGGCAGGCAGAAGGGACAAATTGAAAAGGAAATGTGGAATAAGGGGGTCTTCTCCACCACCTCATCTCATATGTGTCCATATGAGGCTATTCCTTTCCTACTGCTTCAGCCATCAGGTCTGGCAGCTCCCAGTTGGATGCTGGTGCAGGACTCCTCATTCCCCATCTCCCCTTTGCTGGATGGATGAATGGCCAAGGTGTCCCTGCAGCTCTCCCCAGCAAGTGGAGCCTGGGGTGGTTCATGGTTTCTTTGTGTAAAGACTGCCCAAGCTGTGAAAGAGTTACGGTCATAAATAACAGAGAAGGAATATGGCTGTGCTTTCTAGTAAGGTTCTGGGTGTCAGGGGTTAATGTACGAAAAATAAATTGTTTAATTAATTTCTGCAGCACCCAACAGGTGAACTGTGCCATATCCATTTATAGCAGTCCTCCAACACTAACACCTGCGGCTCAGTTCTGTTTCATGCTTATGCTGTCTGTTAATTATTTACCAATGATTTACATGTACAGAGTGCAGATAAACTGCTTTGATGCTGAAGATTGCATTGCACACCTAAAATTCCTGGGATTTATGCCATTGTGCTACCAGGTACAATCCCATCGTCATCCATGGAGTTCTGATGGAGAAAAGTGCATGATCAAGCAGTAGCCTCCTTTGGGGCTGTGGTGTTAGTGAAGGATTTGCTGCACGCATGGCTGGGGTGCATGAGTGGATCTATGTCCTTTGCTTCCTGCAATCTGATTTTTTTTTTTTTTGCCATTTTGAGGGACTTTCTCTTCCCTCCTACAAAAGCTTATTCTTCTTCATAAGTGGTGGCAGAAGCAGACTGTTTGAAAAGAACCACTGTGTGATGTGTTTGTTTTTTTGGTGGTGTGGGGTTTTTTAAAATTTTTATTTAAATAGTATAAAAGTCAAGTAGCAGATCGAGTTCTGACTCAGCTGGTAACTTATGATCCTGTGCTATTTCTGTAACACTTTTAGCTTATGACCAAGTTTTTCTAATATTAGGATACTGCCATAGAAAGTGTGTCAGAGTCTCAAGCTGCCAGAATCTATCACTGTACAGTAAGCAAGTGTGCAGGAGCACACTTTTATTGTGGTTTTAAATTGCTGCAATTTTTTTCTTTTTTATTTGTTGATTCTCTTAGCAAATATTGCTATGCAATAGCTGCTCCTTATAGCTCATGGAGTCAGGCACCGGTCTTCTGTCCTCAACTATGCCCTATGCAGACTGGACTTGCTTTATTGGTACATTTTCAGCCAGTGTGAAGTTCTGTGAATCAATTCAAGCTGTACTAACTCAGTGGATTTTATGGAAGTTGAGAATCTAGTCATACAGCTCGTGGTATTAGTCAGGAAAGACTTCTGGAGATGGTTGTCTTGTCCTAGGCAGGCAAGAAAGTACATGCAGAGTTTCCTTAAGCTCACTGAAAGCGTGTGTGAACAAATAAGCATCTGTGTGGCAGTACAAGGGAAGGCGATCACTGAGGAAATCCCAAAGTTTACCAGTTGGATTTTTTAATAGGTTGAATTCTGGTGTGGTTTCAGAGTACCTAAGGACACTTAAAATAACGAAGCTCCAGACAGTCCAGCCCAAACATGCATAGCGCACAACAGCAAAGCAATCGTTGTGTTTAGCACTACCAGTCAGTTAGCTAATGCAGCAGCTGCTCTGGGATTTTGCATTTCATTTTTATCTGGATAATAATGAGGAACGCAGGGGTAATGATCTGTGTCTGGTTTCCCTCTGGAAGTGCTGTATTTGCTCTTCGTAGCTGCTTTTCGTGGTTGTTTGCAGCAGCCCTAAAATATCAACTGACCTGGAGAAATTGGCAAGAGATACTTAAAGAATCTGAAAGAAAAGCTCAAAAGGATGTTGCTTCCTAGCTTGTCATGTGAACAGCTTCTGCTCAGGCTCCCTTTGATTAAGTAACCAGCAAAACCTTTTCACATGTACTCCAATTAAAATTTAATGAAGCAGGAGGATGTACTGATATATGCTGACTAATGCAGGAGAAATAGATTCCAGTAAATCAGCTCTGGGAGCCCTTTGCTTCATGATCAGTGCTCAGTTTACTAGAAAGCTTCTCAGCAGCTGTGGACCTCCTCTGTCATGAACAGCCCTTGCAAGTCTGAGTTCTAGTGATTATAGCAGGAGGTGATGGTGGCTTGAGTATGAAATTATGTGGTTCTTTTGTAGGGCAGAGCCTTCTCAATGAAGCTCAGTTTGGTTGATTGCAAGAGGTGAGGCAGAGATTTTTGCCCTCCTGAACTGCTGCAGAAGAGGTCAGGGAGTCAGTGCATGTGTGTGTTTCATCTGCTGTTGTATCAAAACTCTCAGCAAGCAACAGCTGGGGAGTGGAGCAAGACATAGCAAGAAGAGAAGCCCTACTGGCCCTGATTTTTAAGGGAAATTGGTGCTCAAATGGAGGCTGTATGCCAGCTATGCTGGTGTCAGAAAATAGCCATGCTTTTGGTGCCTCTGCCTTGCTGCAGGTTTACTGGGCAGTACCTTTGGTACATGGGTGCCCAAGGGCCCTGCTTTGCACTTCTAAAATGTTGCTTCCATCAGGGAGGAATGCACAAAGATCTGCATGGACAGTGGAGCAACCTGCCAGGGGCAGTGCAAAGACTGACTTAGTTTCACACTTTGTCTCTTCTTGTGTATTTCTACCTCTTGGACTGCTGCAGAGCTCTTGTGTCATCTCACACTGTGGATACGAGTTGGAGAAATGGCATAAAAAGAGCTCAACTGCTCATTGCACAGTGCCCTGTGGCTTCAGCTCTGCATGGGGTTTGATATCCCACCTCTGGAGTGGAGCATGGCAGCAGGGTGATGCTGCAGAGCTATGTTAAATGGCATTTTTGGATAAGCAATGAAAGATCCTGCTGTATCCAGCCTTGATAATGGGTTGGGCGACAGAACGGAAATGCCACGGTGGAATTTGCCTTTGCTGATGACCCTTGCATGACACGCAAGAGCTCCTCATCACCAGACCTTTGTTTTGCCTTATCCAGAGTACAAAGCAGTGCTTCATTGGCATGGCTGGCTGTTTTCCTTCTGGCTTGACTCAGTGGCAGAACTGCAGCAAACTTTCCCGAGGTTTACTGGGTTTCCAGCTATTATCTGCTTCAATCCCCATTCCATCCTGCAAAGGCTCTCACTTGGTCTCTTGCAATGAAGTGCTGAAGAAGCCTTCAAAGGGAGATGTGGCTCTGGAGCTGAGGTCTTGTGCTTCCTTTTTGGCCTAGAAAGCTGTCTTGGAACAGTAAGCATGAGATTTCTCTTGAAACCTTCTTTGTGTGTCTTTCTGAAGAAATAGCTGGAAGGAGAAGACCTGACAGTTGAGCTCTAAAAGAGAAACCTATTGGCTCTGAATACACTGGGGACATTATTTAAGGTCAGTTGATCTGTGAGAAGGCACAACTTATCTAACGCAGCCTAAGGTTAGTTATGCAGCAGCCAGGCTGTTCTTTGTTGTGAGGAACAACTTGAGTATGCCTGTGAAAATCAAAGGTCTTGCTGAAGGCGTGTTGTGTTCTGACTGGAAGCTATTGAGTGTCCTCCTCTAGTGGTTTTCCTTCACTAGCAGATTATCGTTGCAGAAAGGTTTTGAGGGGAAAAAGCATGCAGCAGTTGCAGGCTGCAGAAGCCGAGCTGCTCGTAGATGCAGACTTTAGTGGGTGGTGGTGCAGGGCTGCACACGTATCGTTACAGACCAGCCTTTACTTCCTTCTCTTCTCCACCTTGCATCTGTCAGTGTCATGGAGAGGGTCACTCGATCGTCTAGATGCTGACAAAGGGTGGCATTTTAAAGCTAACCACTGAAGAGGGGTGTTTTCTGACTCCTGAAGAGAGAAATGCAACAATTTGACGTTTATATTGGTTTGAAATGCATGGTTTGAGATTTGCAGCATGCTGGCTGCGTGGCACTGACATCTCTTTTCTTGGACAACCTTTCTTCCCTCTCTCATCTCATGCTAAAACACACTGCCAAGCCAAAGTGCCATTATCTCTTCAGAAAGACTCAGCATCACTCAGCAATTTGAAGAAAAGAGATTTTTCATTAAGACTAGAGTTGATGATCTTTGCCTTATGGAGTGGGGAGGAGTGAGCAGTTCTGGGTAACCATTTTTGGGTTTGAGCCTTGGTGCACAGTGAAAAATGCTTTATCCCTTGTCCAGAGCTAAGCATAATGCTCAGCAAGATTGCCTGACATACTTGTGGGCTGCCTGCTTTCTATACTTTTTATTTTTTTATTTGTGTGGTGTGTGTTGGGAGGTTTAGTATTTGCTTAATGAGGATATTTTAACTAGCTTTGCACAAATACTGGTCTTGTGTGGTTTGTTAGCTGCACACTCCTGGGCAGAACTGGGGAGTGATGAAAATAATCAACTGTCTCAAGTGTTTTTTTGTTGTTGGTTTTTGGTTTTTTTTTTTTTTTTTTGAGGGCTTTATGTATGAGATGGAAAAATTAAACCTTAAAAGGAAACAATCAAGATGTTTAGTCATAGAAAGGTGTTTTTCCTAGAAGCTCAACTTTATATTTAGATGACTTGGTGAAATCTAAGTTGCTTGCCCTGGAAAGGTGATGAGTGTGGTATGGTGTGACATTGGAGGAGTCGGGGAGCAAACAGCTCTGGCTGCGGTAGTCCTTGTTCTGGGCATCTCAGAGATGTTGATGCTCTGAGACTCAGAGACAGTGTTTGCATCTCCCTCTTGGGACTGGAAGGGTTTTTCTTAGTTGCCTCTTTCTCTGGAAATCTTTTGGTTGTCCAGCTCTGCTTTCCAGTAAGCTCCCTTTGAAGAACACTAAGGCGTTACAGTTAATGAGAGGTTTCCTCTGCTTCACAAAATCAGACTCCACCTTCCTTCTTCTCAGCATCCAAAACAATTAACAGTTTCTGTAAATCCAGGCCTATGGATTTTATCAGGACCCCTGAGGGCCAGGGGTGATCGTGTTTTCTCCAAGTGTTGCCTAAGTAGGAACAAATCAATGCATGAAGGGGGACTGTGCCTGACATCTGTTAATTACACTGTCCCCTTGCATCTAACCTACTGGAAAAGGGTCTGAAAGGCAGCTCCTTTTGCCCTGACTCATTGATACAGAAACAAATTGCCACAAGTGAATGTAAGCTGGTGTCTACGAAAAAGGCAACATTTGTTTGGTATTTGGAATTGGAAGGAGCAGTTGCAGACTGAAATAACAAGTACAGTAGTGTGAGATACTTGGCTGCAACACACCCTGTAAATGGTCCTACCAGCCCCACAGTGCCCCATGCTAAATGCTTGGGAATAAAACATGTCCTGCTGTTAATGCTGCCTCAAATGAAGGCATTGTGGTACATGCCTGGGGTGACGGGCTGGGGAATAATTACTGTTTTCTTCCCATATACCATAGATGAGATGATTTTTGAAGCATTACCATCCTGACTTCTACAGCACACATTAAGCTGAATGTGACATCAGTGTTAAGAGTTGTGGCACTTGTGGTTACAGCTTTGGGATTCCTTATGTTTACTTTCTAGGGAACTAAAATTCAAAGCAGCCTTGATGGCTGTCACGAGAATACTGTCAGTTTCGAAGAGGTGGGCAAATGTGCACTGACCTTTAACTAGTACAGCCCTGTCTTATTTTCTGTGTGTTTCCAATTAGGAGAAGTATGTTAAGATTTTTTTTTATTATTATTTTTATTATTTTTGCAAAAAATGTTAAAATAGGAAAGTTACTTAAGTGGAAGACGACTTCTGTTTTTTTCCCCAAAATAAAGATAGTGAGTTGTTGTTCAAGGGCAGGATTTTTCATACAATTGCTGTTATAAGCTAGAAGTCAAGATTTAATAATAGCCTTCACCATCTGGCAACACTAGTGGAAGGACAAGACCAAACCCTGGACTGCTGTAAGCAGTTTTAATTTGCAGCTTGCAGTGAGGCCGCAGGGCTTCACATCCCTCTGCAAAGGAGAGGATGGGATTATTGGTTGCTGCTGATCTGCTTCCTGAGCTTTTTGGCTTTTTAGCACTGCAGATTCCATGTGTGATGTCTTGTTCGTGGCTCAGTTTGGTGAGTTTTGCCTTCAGAGTAAAACAAAGGAGAGTGACTGTGCCACACTTGACCCAGCTATGTCTGAAGTAATCTACAGAGTCCTGGCTGTCATTGATGAAAGCTGGACCCTCTCTTTGGGAAGACTGTGGCTATTTTTCTCTTGTATTTTGTTGGTAGTGGGAGGTGATGGGCACATCGGATTGACATGGAGAGTCCTTCCCTCCTGCTTATTTTTCTGAGTGTGTGTTGCAAAATAATTTTGTACCGTTTTTCCTAGGAGTTGAAATCCTTTTCATGAGCTGCTGTGAATCTTTTGCTGCCTTAGAAAAAAATGAAACATACTTTTCCACTTTCAAAAACATACTTTGCTAAACAGATATTTTTGTCACATTGCAGTTTCCTCCAAAGCATTTTTCTTTATATAGAAAATGGGATTCCACCTCTCCTAGACCTTTGCTAACAGCTGTTCTGCTAGCTAAATGTCACTGAATTAAAATGAAACAAAAATAAGAATATGTTTTCAGTTAAAGATTTTAGTTGGCTATTTTGGTCCCAGGTGTAGAAGAAATCCTTCTCTCTTCTGAATACTAAGATACTCTGGGGTTTACTACCCTGCTATTTCCCCTTGCAGAACATTGTAATACTGAAGCATTTCTAGAAAACTGGTATCCATGCTCATGTCTATGAACATGCTCCCTGCTGGCTTGCCCCCCTACCCAGAGAAGTGCAGGGACACCTCTGTAAGACCCTTGGTAACTGTGAGTGCTGTTGGTTTTGGCAACTCAGTTTCTGGAGCTGATCTATAATGAAGGTGGTGCAATGGGGTAGTTTCAGGTTGGGGTGTGTAGGAAAAGGGGATGTGTGCCAGACTTTTGAAGGTTGCTTTGATTTGTTGCTGGGCACAGTGAGGACTCCTGAGGTATTATCTGAGGATTAAGTGCAACATTAAACATTGGAACCGGCTTGTCAAAGAAAGGGCAGTTTATCAAAATATAATTTATAGCCAACAGTTTACTCCTTGCTACGGTAATTAATACAGAACATGACGGGGCCCATCATTAATGTGCTTTGTTGTCTCAGCTTGCATTACTGCTGCTGGCAAGGCCAGCTTCTGAGGCTAATGAAGGACAGGGAAGAAAGAAATCTGTGCTGCTGTTAGCCGATGGTAATATTTCTCCAGGTCAGACACTGTACTGTGCATGGCATCTGATCACAAATCTCAGGCAGACATATCTGTCCAGTAAAAAACTGGTTTTCTGAATTCTTGCTTAGAGAGGCAAGAATTACTGTTCACACCAAGGTCACTCAGAGGCGATGACAAACTCTGTTAACGTTGGTATGGGGTAAAGGCTGTGCAGGCTGCTCTGGAGGATGGAGAGAAAACTTTTCACCTCATCTGCAGTGGATTACTGGTGAAGGATAGTAGCTGGCATCCAGTGGCGATGGCTAGTGAGCTTGTCTGAAGGAGGAGGAAAATGGAAGAAGCTTTTCCAACATTCTTTAATGGCCAAGTGCCCAGGTGAGGGCAATGGCTGCTACCATGTTGCTGATGGGAATTTCTGTTGGCAAGGAGCTTGTGGTCAGTATGAGATGAGTCCCACTTCCTGATAGCCTTTCTTGAGCTGCCTGAGAGCCATATGACTTCAAAGGAAGTTTTATTATCACATTAGTTTCCAGAGAGATGTTTGGAGCGGTTCCCAGCATTAGTTTTAAGCTGCAGCAGCAGTGTGAGGCTCCTTTCAGATGCTTTGGTGAGGGATAGGCCATCCAGTGGCTCTCTTAAGGTGTGTAAGGGGTTCATATTAAAACAAACAAAACAGTTCCCATGGTCTGTTTGCTGTATCACATCTGTCTTTGCCTATATTCCAAAGAAAGATCCCACAACGTCATCATACTTTAAGAAATAGCTGGGGCTGGAGAGGCTTGGGTGTGGGGTAATAGTCAGGTCTCCTGCATGGAGATAGCAGTGTGAAAACCAAGTGCTGTTGAAACTTGGCACACTTGAGCTCCGTGGTCACTGCAACCTATTGTGACATTTATTTAGAAGAATATTTTTGGTTTAACACCCACCCTTAATTTAAACATTTGGTCAAACAGTGCTTTCTGACCTGTGGTGGCCCATAGTGGCAACACCTAACTGGGATGCTTTTATAACAGAGTGTCTTGTCTGTTTGTTTTACTGAGCATTGTCCAAACAGTTGAGAAATTCTTTTTCAAGTGCCTTGCATTAGGCCAGATTTAGCTATTGCCATTTCCTGGCAGTGTCAGGGCTACCTGCAGGGATTCTAAAGGACCAAAACCAGATTTCAGCAGGTTTGCTCCAGGTAGAGCCAAGTAAGCAATATTTTCAGTTTTCTCTGTGCATCTCTTTCCAAAGGTGTCTTTTTGGCCATGTTTGATGATAAAATCAGACAAACTCACTTCATGTTAAGGTAGCAGGGTAAGTGTTACATTTCCCACTTTCATTTCCATGGCCCTGGTTTTAATAGGTTTTGCTGTGTGCTCTTAGTCGTCCCTGTTGCTGATTGTAAAAGGTGGAGGGATGTGCCTTGTGGGGAATTATATATACCCATCATGTCCTTTTTTAGATCACAGCATTTGACCCTCCTTACTTATCCCCTAAAGGAGCCTCTTGAACATTGGCTAATCCCACCTGGTCTTATGCAGACTGGCTGAAAGCCAAGTCCTCCCTGGCTAGGTGCAAGATGCATCAAGGAGGTTGAACAGCTTGCAGCTGGATGGCTAGGTAATGTGACATTATGCCATCACAGTTACATTAATGCCACATAGGGTATGACAATTTTATGACCATGAAGAATATTTGTGTGTGAATTATGAGGCTGATCCAGAGAGGTGCAGCAGAATGAAATCCCTGGGAAGTGGAGAGTGCTTAGCATGTGTACTTAGTAGGTTCAAACTCCAGAGCTGATGAGATGACTTGAAACAGGGTTGTTAGTGAATTTACATTTCTAGTTTAGAAGCATTTACTATTCCAGTTGTTTTGAGATTTTTATTTTTGGGTTGTTGTTTGTGTTGTAGCAGCAGGTGAATTCTTTTTATAGGACCTTTGGTATATTTGACAAAGATGCATTTCTCTGAGAGCCACAGGGGCAGTACAGGCAAGGATTCTGGAGTAGACTTCCATGGACAGAAACAGCTATCTGGAAAGGGAACACTTCTGGCTAAAATATTAGTGAAGAAGGTCAGAATGCTATAAATGACCTGGTTTGATTTGGTGCTGGAGCCAGCAGATTACCCATTCCCAGCACTTACAGTGTCCTTCTTGTTTGGGGGGGTTCTTAAATTTTTTTTTTTGCTAGGATTAGGTTCATACTCTGCAGAGGGTGGTGGGCAGAACTTCTAAATATTTGGAATAATCTAATCACAACCAATTGCACAATAGTGATATGTAAACAGTGGTTTAAATGTCACTCAGTGTTCTTTACCCTCAGCGTGTATTAGAGCTGAACTCAAAACTGGTCTTTTTCCCCAAAGAAGAGTTTGTGTTTGCTGCTTCATGTGTCTGTATCCTCAGCTGCTTGCATAGGTAGACTTAGTAACACTAATGCCATCTTCTGTGATTTGACGCCGTGTTAGCAAGGAGTGTGTTGTGGCAACCCGTGAAAGGTCTACACAGTGTAATAAAATCTTGTTGTTGGGAAAATTGTTCTAATTTTGAGATTGAGGGGTGTGAGAATAAAAGATGCTTTACTGTAAATTGTAGGTAGATAACAACAGAAACTCAAATATTAGAAGAAACTGGATATTGCACAAACCACACACTTTCACATCACTAAAACAAGAGCTGTGCTCACACAGAAACATGAACCTCTTTACAAACCACAGAAAGTAAAAGGGAGCACTCCTGTTTCATTATTGATCTAATTGCTCTTTTCTTGCTATGAGTATAGATATGAAATGCTCTTGAATATTCCAGCATGCACAAAAAAAGACTATCACTTTCTGAAACTTTTAAAGGCACAGCACATACTGATAAACAGCAAAGGCATTTAATTCTCAGTTGCAGCTACCTATCTAATGTCACCTAATTGAACTGAATATATTATGGCTTTGACGAGAACTTTCCACTCAGGAGTATTAAATGAAGTGAGCCTAGCCCATATTTTCATGTGACTAATCAGTTTTGGAAGATCAGTTGGTGCAATCTTTTGAAGTAAGTGTACTGTTTTAAGAAAAAGATCCTCTGAACAGTGGATGTTTTGGGGAGCCTCTGTGTTGGGCTCCTCCAAAGCCCTCCCAACTCAGGGACTACTCTGGAGTTCTTTGTGGTCCTTGCCTTTATCTCTAATCTTTTTCCTTTGATTTAAAATCCAATTTAAGACCAAGTTTCCCAAGTAACCTGTAAGTTTGGCCCTGCGGGACTTGTGCAAAATATGTGTGGTTAAAACCTTGCTGTGTTTGCATGTGAGAACAAACATGCATAGGAATGAGGTTCCTGGATCGATCTAGTGAGGGCTGGATGTGTTTCAAAGATTTGAGTCTAGCAAGGCGTGCTTTTCTGTGGGGGAACTGTGAAGGTGAGTGTCAGTCTGTGCTCACCTCCGTGTTTTACAACACTCTTCCACTTACGATCTCCACCAGCTTTGCTGCTCTGCCTGCTCCTGCCAGCAATTGCACCTCCTACTCTTCTGCCAGACTGAGCACATTCTGGAGTCAGGCAAGCTCTGTGCTAGTTCCAGGCAATGGGCAATGCCAGCTCCCTGTCAAAGCTCTTCCTAAGGCTGTAGCAGAGCTGAGGGATGGGGCTCCTTGGTTCTCCTTGTGTTTTGCTACTGGCTTGCTCCAGTGCTCCAATGGTATCATCTCTCTCCCTTGGTTTCAACAACTTCTCTCTCTCTCAGTTTTTGCAATGTAATAACCACCTGTATCATCAAATTTGGAACTTCCAGCTAGAACTGCATAGTAGATGTTTTCCTGTAGTGCATAGTCCATGTTAAATAACCAAGGATGAAAGAGAAGTAGGATGAAATCTTTAATAAAATGGTTTTGAATCAGTTTAATTCATTTTTAAGCTGTTTTGCTTCCTGAAGTCTCCAACACTTAAAAATCGTGTAGAGATCTGCAGAAAAGGTCACTTCCAGTGGTGATCTTATCCTTCTAATAATAATAAGTGGAGAGGAAGAATGACTTCTCTTCATAGCTTCTTCTTAAGCCATCTCAATCACTTGTTTGATGAATCAGAGATGATTTTTTGCCTGAATTCCCTGTCAGTTCACTTTACCTGTAAATCATGTTCAGCTCATTGTAACTTTCCCTTCTTGTTTATTGATTATTCTCCTTCCCTCAGGAAAACCAAATTAATTACTGTTTAAACCAAAATGAGGATGAGTCTCTAGCTGGTAAGAACATAACTGAGTGGTTGGAGAGAGGTCACTTCTATAGTGAAATGGCTTGATAGTAGTTGTCCAAATCAATGTATCACCATCCATGTTCCTTCTAAGGAATTAAATTCCCTTGAATTGTTATGCAGTCTCATGATACTGATGACAAACTCTCCCAAACCCATTCAAAATCCAGCCTCTCAGAAATGCTAGGAACTTACTGGCTTTGGGTCTCTCTTGCTGAGCCAGTATGAGAGGAAGTTGGCTTTTGGTTTAGACAGATCAGGCCAAAGTGACTTGTTTGCATTTGTGCCCCAAGTTTTGGGTCGTTTCTGAAATGGCAGCTGTATGTAGAATACAACGTGGGAAAAGATTAAGCAAGCTGCCTTCCAAAAAGCTTTATCAGATGTTTGCCAGAAGAAATAAAAAGTAAAAAAAGGTAAAGGTGATGATTTTGTTCATTATTTCCTCAGAGCTCAGAAAACCGTTCTTTTGAGTCAAGGTGAATTGTTGATGTGTTTGTAGGATTAAACAGCTGTTTCCAAGATGTAGGTAAATAGTCTGCAAGATGCAGGTGCTGTCAGGAGGAGAAGGAAACATGCAGATCACTTGCTCAGGTTTTCTTCCTTGGAGGGTTTCTGTACTTCTTTTTTGTTATTTCAGTAGTATGTTAAAATCCTGAGTATGGGTCACATTTCTGTAGACCAGTGCTGCAACAGCAGTCCATGACTCTCTCCCTTGAGGTGACAGCATGGACCATGGGCACAGCAGGGGGATGGGAAGGGCAAAAGGGAGAGGATGAAAATGTCGGTGTCTCAGCAAAGCTGGTGATAGGCAAGACCTGCTTTCATTATCAGTGTTGAATAGCAATGCTTTGCTTTCTTTCAGCCTGTTCTGACTACTAAATGGGACCTAGAGAGAGAAGTGATTTACCCTAAACTCCATTTGAAGATAGCAGATCAACCAGAGGCAGAAAATCCTGATCCCTCAGTCACAGGGACAGTAAGAAATTATTAGTAAACCCCAGTCAGGTTCAGAAATGAAATCTCTACCTTGCTTCTGTTTTCTGTAACCTTTTGAACCAGAAACTGGAGAGCAGTGGCGTACACAGGTTTGATTCCCACCTTTTTTACAGCTGGTCACTTTTAAGTACAAGATTGCATGCACTCAGAGTACATGTGCCCAGCCCACATTATGCTATTTTGAATCATATGCATCAAAATTAAACCAACTTCCACTTCCCAGTAGAGTGGTCCAGTTCCCACTGAAGGCTTATGCCTTTCTAAACTCTCACACAGTTTCTGCTTGATGATGTTCCTCCCTTCATCATGAGCTGTGCTGTGTTGCTGAGCTGAGTACTTACCCAGAGATGACCATGTTTCATTGGCAGATTAAAAGATTCCTGCCTTTGTGTGTTTACAGAGCACTTTGGGATCCTCTAGGATGGAGGTATTGTTTGTTTGTCTGAGCCAGCATTTTCACCATACTTTACTTCCATTGCTTCTGTTAGATGTGTTGTTTTTCATTATATCTTCAGATAAGGCTCATGTGAAATGGGCTTCTGTTTTGTTTTCTCACCAGAGGAGTGATTCATATTCAAATGGAAATGTATTGCTCTAAGCCAGCCTTCTCCCCATGTTCTAATGGGAGAAGAGGGAAATGCAAACGTGGACCAAGAAGGATTATTTTTTTTCTCCTACTGCATTTAGAAGCTTCCCAAATGGCTTTTCAGGAAGGCATGCAAACTTCACTGCCTGGCTAGGGAGAATCCCGGTCTCGCATGATTTAAGAAGGTGGGATGAGCCCAAAAATCATCACTTGTCAGTTTAGCCTGCAGGCTCATATACTGCCAGCAATGCTGCTGGGAAAAAAAAAAAAAATCTTTAGCTGAGGGGGTTTTGTTTGTTTGGGAATTTTCTTTTGTCTTCGTTAAAGGGATCCCATATTTTGTCTTTATTCATAAGACTCATTTTAAAGAAAGCAACTTGCACTTGCCTTGAGGCAGTGACTCCTCAGGCACTTCCTGCAGCCCAGCCGAGGCCATCAGCTCATGATCTCTGCTGCTGCCTGACACATCCTTCAAAGGAGCTGCTTGTCAAGGTGAAAGAGAGCTGCACAGTCTAGTAAGTTTCTGAACTTGTTAGAAATGGATGCTGACTAGCCCAGTCCAAACTTTCTCAAGAAACTTTGTCACAGGTGTTGTAAAGTAGAGAGAATGGATGCTGAAATTCCTGCTAGGGGGTTTGTGTGTTTCAGAGCTGTTGTTCTGTCACCTGCATCTCAAAGTGAATGTCATTGTAGATCTTGTGGAGCCTACTGCCTGTTGCATAAACACCCAGACTGAGGGAATATTTCATGGAAATGTGTTTCATGGAAATTTCATGGACTTGTATTTCATGGAAATCTAAAATTCAGCTGGTATCCTCACCTCAATTATAGTGACCTTAACTAACTGAGCCTACTCAAGAGGAGATTTGCTGTGTTTTGAACTTAGAGCTCATCTCTGTCTATTTGCTTCCTTGGTATCTCCAAATTGGCTGTGGCCATGTCAAAGAGTCCATCACTGCTTGCCCTTTACATCCCCACAGATTTTGTGAAACTGGTTTTAATGTTCTTAAGGTGCCCTAAGGTTTTTAGATAAATGTGACACTTTGAAAGTAGCACCTGAGGAGCCACTGAGCCTTGGAGGGACTTTAATGGAATATTGGTGTCCATGCCCTTTGTGTTGCTTTGTCAGTTCAATTACACCAACACCATGAGGGCATTGCAAGGATCCAAAATGTTCTGCATAAAATTTGAATTTATATATAAGGTTTTCCAAGGAGGAAGAAAGAATGGAGACATTGACAGGTCTTTATATCTGATTTTAGGTTTGTTCACCACTGGTGAGACAAATGTGAGGCCATGGTTACTCGTCACCTCACTTGGTTGCACTTTCTTACTTAAGAACATTTGAGCTAGAGTCACTTGAAATTAGGCATGGGCTTGGCAGAAACTGGCACTGCTGTTGTTTGCATAGCCATTTGCATAGTCCAGTTGTGCCACGGGTAAGTCTGCTCTTAATGAGTAGCATAAGAGTAATTTTGAGGTGGTGTCTGTTCAGTAACTGCTTTTACAGCAGCTGATGCTCTTGATGGCACAGTGGCAACTCTAAAAGCAAGAGCATTGCTGTCTGTCTCTGTACTGGTCTCTCTCACCTATATGTTAAGGTTTTTAACCTTATCATCATAGCCACATGTTTTCTAGGCAGCTGTTGGTGTCTAGGAGCTTCTAACTGCATTGCTTGTGAGAACCTAGGCCTGTGTATTGTTCAGGGAGATGTGACCATTGCTCTGCTCTTCACAGTCCTCTTGGGTGAGGCAGTTTTCACTCCAGTTTACTGTAGTCAGGCCGATGCAGAGTGCAACCTGCCGTAGACTCAGATGACCTCTCTGGGAGCAACTGCCCACCTGACACAGTAAATTATATCTAAGAGCTTGTTAAATTAAGTAAATAGTAAGGACCAGAGGGCATTTGCTGGTCCCTATAACTTATGTTGCTGCTTGGGAGTCTGGATAAGGTGTCTTCTGCCTTGCTCGATGGAGCCTGGGAGCTTGTGAGTGGGTGGCGTGGGAACTGGGGACAGTTGAGGGTTCGTACAGGGATGCAGAGCTGCTCCTTGGGGCGGAAAAATAAGTGTGGGATTCTTGGCCCTAGAACCAAGAAAGCAAGACGCTATGGACTTGTTGCAACCCGTGCAGTCTGTGAATGTTTTCTTCTTGTCAGATGCTGTTGTCACATAAGTAATTTTATTGCCAAAGGGCAGGGAATGAACTGCTGAAGTGGGATAGAGGGCTACTGATTGAAGGGCTGCATGTTGTGAAAATCTGGGCATTAAATGTATGATTCTTCACCTTCTGCTCTGGTAGTGTTTATTTATCTGTCTGATTTGCAGGGGGCAGGCATCTGTCTCCTCCAGGAGAAAGCATGTGTTCAGATGAGAAGGCATTATGCATACAATGCCTGAAAGTAGCCCTTAAAATAGCACACTCCACATCTTAGTAATGTATTGAGTATACCTGAGTAAGAAACAGTCTGATTGAAGTATTGAGTTTATTGTAGTGGATCTGCCGTGACTCATCAGGAAATTGGAAGTCTTGAGACAGAACTCACTCTGCTTCAGCCTTTTTGGAAGAGATGGGAATTAGTCTTAGAGGGGAAGTAATTGTTCTGTGATTGTCATAAATAGATACCAAACAACGTGCTTATACTGAAGTATTTATATCCTAAGCCCTGTCTTGTAAGCCCAGCTATCAAGAGTCTCCATCAGAGACAGGGAAAAAGAAAGTTTTCTGGAATGAGCAGCACTTCCACCTACATGCGTTTAAGTGAGCCAGGATGGAGGTGAGCTGGTAGGCTGCATGCTGTAATAATCCATTTACTGGGATAATGGCTGCAGGCTACAGATGCCGTTTTGACTTTGTCTGTTCAATGCAAACATTAAAAAAGAAAAAAGAAAAGCCCCGCTACCTCAGTAAAGTCTATAATGCTTTTAATCCCCAGTGGAGTCCATGAATATTAACTTCACCAATGTTGCAACAGTCCATAAAGGCAGAGGACTCGTGTGTGCAGCCTTCTTCATCTGCCTGAGAAACTGAGACAGTGAGAAGGGCTTTAACTTAGGCTTCTGGTTTTAAACAGGGACAAAGTCTTGGGCAGCAGCCTGGCTTGACAGTGAGCAGGATGGAGGTGTCTTTCAGTTCTTGTCAACAGTGTGGGAATTCTGACTTTCAGGGACTATTCTCATAAATTTAGGGATTCCTTTGGAGAGTTTTGCTGACTACTGTTGCAGGCAGCACTGCCCTGCGTGCCAGAGTCACAGAGGGCGTACTGGCACAGTTGGCAGAGCTGGATTGAGGGGATGAAGGTGTGCAAGAATATCACTCATTTAGTGAGTAGGTATAACCATTTATGTATCTGTCTGACTGTGAGATATTGCTGGAAATCCAGACGTTGGGAAAAGAAAGAGAATCAAGATGATCAAATACCTGTTTAAATGAAACAATGCCTGGGGAAAAGGAGCTTGATGGCTTTGTGTATGTCTGCAGTGAAGTCATGGCAACTGAGCACTCATTTAGCAAAATTAACTGTTTCTCCATCTTACCAAAAAAAAAAAAAAAAGATGGAAATGATACAAGGGAACATCCTTTTATCTCAACCAAATGAATCCATTTGTGCCAAAGCAGAGGAGTTATCCTGGGGAGTTTGCTCCAGAGAGCTTTATTAGAACAGAATGTAACAGTTGTCTCAAAGCCATAACTGTAAGCGCCTGGTGCCCTAGGCGAGCACTTTCAGTAACAGGAAAGGCAAAGTTAGGTTCCTGTGCCCGTATGATGTTGAAATGCACTTTAGAGCAAGGTTTGAAGCTCTTGGTTGTTTGGGATTTCAGCTCAGTTAAGCTTGGGATACAGCTTTCAGAAGGGCTATATCTCTTTGAAGTTCCTCATGTGTAGTGCTTAGTTTCAAAATTATTTAGGCACCTAGGGATGAAATGCTGATGCTCCTTTGCTTTGGGTGTACCCAAGTACTTGTAAAAAGCCAGTTGCCTCTAAGTTCATTTGGCTTTAATAGAGGCATAGGCTTCTGTGTGCCTAAGACTCCTTTTTGGCTCCTAACCTTAGTAGTATTTGAAGTAATTCTCATACAGACCCTGGAATCAACAATTTTGTGCTACTGGAGACAGGGATCTACTGGAGAGAGTCCAATAGAGAGTTATGAGGATGATTACAAGACTGGAACATCTCTGCTATGAAGAAAGACTGAGAGAACTGGGGCTGTTTAGTCTTAAGAAGAGGCTATAAATATCTGAGGGGTGTGTGTCAAGATAAAGGTGACAGTCTCTTTTTGGTGGTGCCCAGGGATAGGACAAGGAATAATGTATACAAGCTGGAACACAGGAGGTTCCACCTCAACATGAGGAGAAACTTCTTTACTGTCAGGATGACATAGCACTGTAGCAGGCTGCCCAGAGGGGTTGAGCAGACTCCTTCTCTGGATACTTTCAAAACCCACCTGGATGTGTTCCTGTGCTGCCTGCCCTAGGTGATCCTGCTTTGGCAGGGCGGGTTGGACTAGATGATCTTTGGAGGACCCTTCCAACCTCTAACACTCTGTTTTGATGCTCACTGCTGGTCTTTATGCATAGACTGCTCTGTGAAGCATTGCCCCAGGGAGGACCACACAGTGACTGTACTGGAAGGTGCAAAAGCTCATTTTGCATCACCAACAATCTCATATTTGGAATTCAGAAATTGTTCATCTTCGTGCTGAGCGGGGGCAAGCTCCAGGGAAAATATCACGAATTCAAACGTGTTGCTTGAGGCGCCTGGAAAGCGATGTTTCTCTTAAAGTAGTGTTTTCCAACCAGATTGAATTTTCTTTTGTGGCTCTCCTGAAGATAGTTTTAGGCAATGCCTTATGGCTTCCATGAAAGCGTTTGACAGCAGAGATGCAGAGCTTTTATCTGTGCAAAGGAGTGCAACGTTTTGGGGGAAATTTTTAAGGACGATTCACTTTGATGTGGTTTCTGTCAAAAATGTTGGGGAAGCTTCAAACTAATTGGAAACCTGACCATTCATTGACATCAGTGCTCACCAGGTGAATGTGAGTTGTTTTCCATTGCTTTTTATATGTGGATGAAACTTGTGCCTTTCTCCTGCAAGTTCAGCTTTAGTTTACTGAAAGAAAAGCAAGCACTGAGCAGAGGTGAATGATTTTTGGTCAGTCAAGGAAAACCAGAATCATTTTATATGCAGATATATATCTAGTATGTTGCTGTAGAGGTTTTCCACATAAAAACCCCTGTGTTTGAGGTCTTTTTTGGAAAGCATCTTGTTTTGGAAGGGATCTCACCTGAATGTCAGTACTCTTCATGCTGTTGAATTGTGCTCATCCAGTGGAGTGCAGAGGCTGGCTGGGGGTGGGTGACATTTCCCAGCTGGTGTATTTGCAATATAGTGCAAATAGAGTGTTTCTTCCTACTAGCTTCTCTTCTCCAAGGCTGGATGCAGCTCTCACTTTAGCAGTTAACAAGCTGAGAGCAGAAGGGCCAGGCTGTAGCAGCCTCCTGCCAGAGCAATGCTTGTGGGCTCAGATGTGAGTGCCCAGAGGGAGGAGAGGAAGTGAACAAGGGTGGGAGTACAGATCCAAGGAAGTGGCACATGAGATTTTGTAAAGGACATTTAAGGAGTAAAAACTCACATCTAAGGCTTTTTTTGGGTGAGGGATGAGATCTCCAAACAGGAATGTTTGCAATTTAGGCTGCCTCAGCCCCATGGGTTGTCCTAGTATGCAAAGGGCAAATAAGGGCGGTGGAAAAGCCTGAGAGACTGCTGCTAAACGGCTGCGAAGATGCAGCCCACGATGTCTGTTGTGTCTGAGATCTCTCTAAAGTCTCTCGCATCCTTCCTCAACTTTAGTTTTCCAGTGGAGGCTGTTGCAGTATTGAGAATGTCTCCCATCTGCTCCTCACATGGCTTGGCACATTTAGCTAGAATATATATATTTTATTATGGGGCTAGCCATGTGGTAACCATGACGATTAGACTTATCACGCAGCATTTTTTTTTCCCTCCTTGAGTCAGTTTGAAATGCTGACAATTAAATAGATACAGTACACTTTAGAGATCCATCAGTCTCTTTGTTGTCTTGACAACTGGACTATATTTAGAAATGTAACAAGTACATGGAGTTCAATTGCACTTTAGCTAAAACATAGTTTTGTAGCTTGAGAATTTAATCTGTTGTTTGTAGATGCAGGTGCTTATTTGAGCTGTGCCTGACGTTTGTTCTCTTTGGTCTCTCTGGAAAGCTTCTACATACGGGTGGGGAGATTTGGCTGGTGGTAGGAGGGTCCTCGTCAGTAAGAGAGCAAACCTGCCTATTGCTTGTTGGAGATGCTGTGCATGGCAAAGGCCTGTGTGAGGGGCTGACAGCCCCAGTCTCCTCGAATACTGTCTGTCCTTTACCTCTCTCTGGGTGCTCGTGGTGCCTGCACACTTGGGTACTTGTGGTTTGGCTATGGATTTGCAGTGCAAGAGAAGCATGTGTGATTGTTGTCCCAGATGTGCTGCTCCTGCAGATACAGCTGAGCAAACAGCTCTGGGGAGCAGTAAGCAGCGTGTTTGAGTGTCTTCCAGCCTCCCAGATGAACTGTTCTCACAGTTTAGTAGCACTTTGGTAGGGGAGGACAGTACCATGGAGCGTGACATTGGCAGACTGTGATGACTTTCCTCCTGTACCTGAGAAGCCTGAGCTTTGGTTGCAGCTGAGAGTTGAGCTTTGCTGCTGAAGCAGTAGTGGAAAGTATTTCTCCTTATCCCTTCTTCTGTTTTGTCTTTGATTTGCCAGGGGCATGTTTGTCTGATTGTAACATAATACTATTAGTACTAATATTCTGGGTTCTTCTAACATCACTTTGCTTCCACCATCCTTGTGTTTTAGTCATTATCTATCAAAAAATGTGGATGACTTTGATAGTTTTTTTGATTTTTTTGAGGTACACAGCCCAGTTTAATTTTTCTGTTTTCTTTACTCCCTCTGTTTTACCAGTTTCCCAATGAAAATCCAAAAACATAGCTATATCTCTACTCCAGCTTTGTTTGTAAACTATTAACATGCCCTTTTCAAGTGTTTAATAGCTGCTGGGGTTTACTTTTAAAATACAATTATCAAAACCCAATGATGCTAATGGGTCTTCAAGAGTGCTTTAAATAAGTTATCCCAATCAATCTGACAAAGATAATGCTCTTCTATTAGAAGATATTTAGCTGGAGGTTGGATGAGCTGTAACGTTTATGGGCCTGTGATTCCGTAACATGACAAAATCAGAATAACTCCTTCGATTTCAGTGGAGCTGTATCTCTTTATTACAATCTAGGCTTAGGCAGCACTTTAGATGCAAATTGCAACCTGTCTGAGTTAAGTGGGGTTTTGATTTAGTTCCTGGAAGCAGTAATGTCAGCAAAGAAGTGAAGAGCTGGGACCCACATACCCCGAAGTCTGTAACTTTGGGTTGCTCTCTTTCCCTTACTGTTAAGATCAGATTCCCTTGACTGGAGCTAGTAATTAAAATGCAGCTTCTCCTAAGCATCTCCCAAAGGCAGGCAGAGAGAGTGGAAGTGCAGCCTATGCAGATTATGTATATGTATAGATCTCCATACTTTGCAGAAAAGCCCAGCAGTTATGTTGTTCTCTGTCTGCTCATGGTTGGGCTCTTGGCCTGGAGCTTCTGCTCTCTGGTTCCAAAAATGCAAAGGCACTACAGATGAATTACCAGGCTGCAATGCAGGGAGGGCTGGAATCTCCTTTCCCCCAATGTATTTGTATCTGTGTGGTGCTTGTGAGACAGGGACCACCATTCATCACCCCCAGTGTGTGTGGCATGAATGATTCACCATGCATTCATTTCTGGTCACATAAGGGGCATTAGTTTAAAGCAGGCTTGAGGCACAGGTTAGCGTCAGCTTTTGAGGTCTTCAGTCTGAAAGCAACATCAAACATGGAGCAGAAAATGTATCATGTTAAGAAAATTCTCTGGGATTTGTTTCCCCTTTTAAAATATAACAATAATAATAAATTCCAAGCTGTTCACATATGCTACCTCCTCTGTGGCCAGGACACCTGTCTGCTGCTTTGCTGTTACTTGATATGGGCTTAGAGTGCTTGCAAAAATGTTAACATTAATTTTTTGCCTTGGTGAATACAAAAGGAATATCTAGTGTCTGTGTGGCCACATCCTCAGCAAATTTCTCTGGGCTTCTTGTACTTTGGTGTGGATCTGAAGCAACTGCCACAATTCTCCTCCCTTGTGCTCGCCTTTCTGCACTGCAGATCAGGACAGCAAATCTGCTGCCCTGCCAGACCCATGGTGGGGCTAATGAGTTTCAGCCTGGTGAAAACTTACGTATGTGCCTGGCTAGATATGTCTCTCCTCTCTCTCTTTTAATGATTTTTTTTTTTTTTTTTTTTTAGCTCATTGGCTAATCTCAGCCCTGTTTGATGAGACATCATTAGGCTTTAGGATGAGTGAGGGTGCAGTTAGGAAGAGCTAGGGGGTGACTTGGGGCAGCCAGGAGTGTGGTGGGCTGGGAGAGCTGAGGCAGGCAGAGGTGGACTGGACCTTTGACTGATCATCACTAGTGTTTTTAAAACTTGCTTATTTTATTCCCTGACTGAGATGAAAGGAAATAAAAAACACCAGAGAAGGCTCAGGGATCAATAACCTGGAAGTATGAAAGGCTGCTGGTTGAAAGCAGCTTGTGGTAACTTAAAAACCCCATGTTTTCTTTTTAACTGGTTGTCTTTAGAGGCACCCAAAAGGAAACCAGAGCTGGAGGTAGGTTTGATGCTTTTTCCACAGTTGCTGTGTGTTCAGTATATTCCATCTCAGTTTTGGTGGTTCTTGGTGCTTGCATGGCAAAGCCAGTGCTGTGAGGATGACTCATTGGTCTGAGGGGTGGAGGAGGCTTGGGAAGAAAAAGCCCTTTAGGCATGGAAGCCAGAAGGGTGTCTGAGTGAGGCTCTGAAAGAGACTTTGTTACCTGCAGCCCTTACGTCAGTGCCTTTCACCAGCTCTACCGTGATTTAAAAGAAGTAGCTTCTCTCCCAAATAAAGCTCAGTCACTCTGACACTTGCTCAGATGTAATCTGTCCTGCTAACGTGTGAAAAGCCCTTTTATGGGTCAAAAGAGGGACAGGCTGACACATGAGATGTATCAGAGAGGGGAAAAAAAGCTATGGGCTGCTCCATACAGGAAGGCAGCTGGTGTTATGGGCCCTTTTGGAGCTTTTTTCTTGGTGAGGTGTCACAGCCAGCTTGATTTACTTTCTGCTTTTACCATGAGCAAAACATTGATTCTGGCCTTTCTGTTTGCACCTGCAGAGGTCCCTTGGAAGAGCCTGTCCATACATCCATCCGGGTGCCTGACGCTGCCTTGTTTCCAGGTGAGAAACAGATCAGGTCCTGGGGCTTTTGCTAACTGCTGAGTTTAGAGAGAATGGGAAGATCCTGGGACCATGTTCAATCATTGACCAAATGATGGGCATTTCTCCAAAGCCTGGGATGGTAGGAGGCCAAGCTAACCCGGGAGGCTAGGGGTGGGTCCAGCTCTGGAAGCAACAACTCTGCAGCTTCCCCTGGGAATGGGGCATTGCTTGGGAACGATTGTGTGCTCCAGTGGGCTGTATTACTTTGACTGCTTTTTGAACGAACTTTTCCTGCTATTGGACTTGTGCTCACTCCCCATCCATGATGTGGCTCTCTACAATCAGGATAAGCTTCCAGCTGATGAAGGAGAGCTGTTACTGGCTTTAATCTAAATGTGCTTCAGTGGACAAAACTAGAAAAGTATCTAAGAATATTAGGAATAATTTGAATAGAAACTTATGTGAGAGGCCAAGTAATTTGTTCTTCAGAATTGTAAGTTCCATCAAATTCTCTGGAGATACTTAACTGTGACTTAAGAATGACCCTGATAAACTACTCCAAAGTCTTATAGGGGTCTCTTGCTGGATTGTATGTAGGATGTGAGTTGTACTCTGTGACAATCCCAGGATATGAGGATTTGATTGCAGTAAGGGTAAGATCACAGTGTCAGGACATTAGGTCTGTCCTCAAGCCTCTCTCAGTTTTGCCATCCCAGGAGGCAAAAGAGATGCTGGCGGTACTATGAAGTCATGGCAACTGAGGGAAGAAAGCAGCAAGAGGCTTGTTGAAAAGCAGATAGTGAATGAACAGGGGTAGCTGGTGTGTAACTGTTCAGTGGCTGTGAAGTTCTCCAGGAGGACACATGGCTTAGGAGGGTGTGGTGGTGATGGTTTCCTCAGCCTGGTGGCAGCACCAGAAGACCACACATGGCATGTGCACAGGGGCAGCATTATGAGCCAGTGTGTGTTCAGAGCATCCCATTGTGCCATGGCAGGGTGTGTGCTAGGTTTTGTTTTTCTGCTACCCTCTCATGATTTTGACTAATGGAGATACTTTATCTGCCTTGATATTACCTGACTTGAGAATCCTAAAACACCTGTATGCCACAGCAGAACTGGGAGTGCTTCTTCACCCTGTTGTGTCACTGAATATAAATGTGTTTTCATTCTGCCCTTTCGATACACAGCACACATCCCTCCCTTCTTCCTTTACTCTCTTCTTGTGATTTTTTTTTTTTCCTTGCAAATTACAGCTAGCTGGAGATGAGATTTCAGCATCCTGTTTACTGCAAACAGTTGGGGACATCAATAAATGTTGAAAGACAAAGACAGACAAGGGATTAATAAGTAGAGGACAGGAGATTAATAGCAAGAGAGAAGAATTTGGTTCAAGGCCTGTTCTTCCCAGTTGCTGGGTTATGGAAGATTAATAGCAGCTCTTCTGTTAGTCTCAGTCTTTCCATGGCAGCTTTCCTGGATAAATCTAATAAGCTGTCCCAATGGGTAGCTGTAAATATGAAATCTAGTAAGAAGCCTATTTTTATAAACTGTTAACTAAATGACACAGCATTAGTTTTGCTTTCTATTCAAAGCTTAAGCGATATATTTGTGAGTGAAGTCGTTCAGGTGCTTACAGCTCTTCTCAGGACAGAAACGTATCATCAAATGTATCTTGCCAAGCAAGATCAATTGTCGTCTCCATCAAATTATTTTTTACTCTTCTGTCCTGTGCAAGAGACTCATTTCTCTTCTCTTGACTGGGTTTTCAGCTTTGTTTCTGTGAGAAATTGGGCTCTTGACCTATTGCATCTGGCCTCTCGTTAGGCTTTGTGTGAGATTAGATCATTGTAAGAAAACGTTGCGAAGAGTATTCCTAGTTAAGTGTGTGGGAGAACTGTAGAACGTGGGACTGTGTCGTGGAAAGTCTTTATTCTGGTAGAAAGGTGCATGCTGTTCTGGGTGTCCTATGCTGAGGCTGATCTTCTCCTCCTACCTTAAGGCTGAAACTGCCAAATCAAGCAATGCAGTAGTCTTTTGGCGACTACCCTCATGTATTTTTCATAGTCTTCACAAAGATGATCCCAAGCCTTTCATGCATAAGGTTATAGCAATATATAGGTATGTGTGTGGTTGTTTTGGAAAGGCAGCAGATGTGTTCCTGTAGCAGTGAATGTGACAAGGCAGGGCTAACATGAGAAGTTCATGCAGCAGTAGCCAAATTTCTTTTCCAGGGAAGAAAGGCTACGCTCTACTCATGTCCCTGTAACAAAGCTCTTCTCTTCTTGTCTGCGTGCAGTGCCCTTGGCTTTTCAGAAGTTAATTGATTTGTCTATAGCATGATTCTCTCTTTAATTTTATTTGTGTAAAGAAGAACACACATTAATCTTTCTCCAGAGAAATGTTTCACACTGCTGCTCTTTGAATGCCTGGGCCTGGCTCTGCCACATTTCTTAATGAGTCTCTGACTAAACATCTACAGTTCCCACATGCTCCAGCCTTGACACACGCATATTTGTACACCCACGTGCCTGCTCCCAGTTGAACCCAGCTCCCCTCACATGCTTACTGCTTTGGGATTTGCATTAGCAAGGCAACACCTCCCTCAGAAGCCCATGAGAGCGAGCTTTATACCTGCAGGTATAGATAGATTTGGCATCAAATGAGCTGTCCCATGAATCAGAAGGGCTGTAACTTCTTTTTCACAGTCTCCCCACTCTTAGACTCATTTCATGTGTTTCTCTGGGGCCTCGAATTCCTGTGGGTCTCCCCACTCTTAGACTCATTTCATGTGTTTCTCTGGGACCTCGAATTCCTGTGGGCTGTGCTACCCATGGTGAGGACCCGAGCTAGTGCTGAACCTGAAGCTGAACACCCAACACTGACTTACTGTCTGGTATGCCACTGGCTGCCAGATCTTTCATAGCTTGTTTTTAATGAAGATTCCTCCAGTAATTCCTAGAATATCTTTCAGTGCAAAAAATGAGCTGTGTGTGTATTTTGCTGTGGGCTGAGTTTTTTTTTCCTGCTCTTCACAGTTCTTTCTGTGAACAGTGAGGAAAGGGAGGGGGAAGCAGCTGACTGCTTTTTTTTGTTGTTGTTGTTTTTCTCCTTGACTTCTGTGAAATATGTGGCGATCAATCGCTCACAACTAACAAAATGTTTTTGTTTCTCTTTGCAAAAGCATATGGGAGCTGCAGGAAAAGCATATGGGTGTTTTTAGGAAAACATATTGGTGAATGGACAAATTATAGTGGTGCCAGTATGCTGCTGATGTCTGACTAGACCACTGCTACTACCACACTTGCTGTCATGCAAACACATCCACAAGACTTCCAGCATGTGCAGGTGTGCAGTAGCTCTTGGAGAAATGCAGGCTATGCTGGATCCAGACCTTGTGATCCATCTTGGGTGTGCATGACGAGACTCTGGGCTTGTGTTTGTGGCAGCATATCCATTCTCTCAGTAGGCTAAGCTCAGAGCTCTGTTTGTAACTGGCTGCAAGTAATGGTAACCATTTTTCTTTCCTAAAGTACTTGACTGCAGTACTAATAACACCTGAGTGTCTTGCAGACAGGCTAGGCAGCCTCTGGCACTCCTCTGCTGCTCTGTCAGGTCTTTCTGTGTTAGCTGGAGTGATTATTTTTAGTTTATCCTGCAGGCTGCTTTTGAGGAAATGCAGAAACTTTTCCATCATTGCTTCTGGGTCCGGACCTGTTCTCCTTGATGCTGGTGATCCAAGGAGAGGGATCCATGAGCTGATAAGGGGATTGAGTGGTCTTGGTTCATGCATCAGTTCTGGTAGCTACAGCATCCCTACATCTGAGTTGCTCTGCTGTGGACCCCTGTGCAAGGAGACATCCTTGATAGCTCCACCTAGGTAGCCCTTCCTGCTCACTGTGGCAGTGAGGGAGTGCTGCATGCCCTGCCTCTGCCTGGGGAGAGGGCATGGCTGTGCTGTGTTGCAAGGGTTGATAGCAGCTCTCTACCCACATAGGGGTTTCATCATATCCTGGGGTACTAGTCGAGGTCTCCTTGCACAAGGAGAGATGCCTTCTGTGCATAAGAGCTCACAGTTCAAGTCCACAAACCACAGCTGTTGAGATGTAATGGTCTTTGAGGGTTGTGGGAAGTGGACAATAATTGAACTTGGGAGTGGTTTCATGAGCAGGTTCAACCAGTCTGAGTTCATACCATTGCTGGAAGAGATGGTCCTGCTGTCTGTATAACCCCAACCATCATTTCTGCCCATTTAGTCACTTTTATTCTTTATAGATGTGAGTGTTGAGACAAAGGAGTGTGGCTAAAAACTGAGGGGATAAGTAAGATGCACACTTGGACACCACATTGTTTGTCTTGGTTATGAACCTGCGCTCTCAGATGTTCTGAGTGGTAATTCAGCACCTTTTAACATTCTTCCTTTTATGCCAACTTCAGGATGGTCTGCTAGTGAGTAATTTTACATTATTTAATGTAGCCACTTTCCTTATAGCTCTTTTGTTCCATGAGACAATTCCCTATTTTATTATGCAAACAGTACATTAAAATCCTTGTGGACCCAAGTTCCCAGCAGTGCTTGAAATGGTGGCAGAGAAGTAGGTTATTTCAGAAATAATGATTCTCTCCTCTAGAAGCTTTCTTGGAGTTCTGCTTTAACTGCTTTTGATATTATACATGCTTTTAAAAAAAAAAAAAAAACCCACAGTACTTCCTAAATGTTACAGAGCTCAAAAACTACACGGTGTGCCTTGTCACAATATTTAATACAGAGTGCTATTTACAGTAATGAATCAAAATGTCAGTTTTTAAAATATGAACTGTCAGAGTGTTCCTACTTTGCAGAAAACTTTGATATGACAGTTTGTTAATCATATGACTATTACATCAAATGTGTCTCAGAGTACTTTTTTGCTCAACAAAGTCTTTTTTTATTCCTTCCCCCTCCCTTTCCACTGTTAATTCTGGCAGAGTTGTGTGACTGAATGCACTTTGATTAGAGGTCGGAAGAATCCAGAGCTGAACATTTTTGCATATTGACAGATGGAATGGATCAATGCCTGTATTCATGCCAATCAGGATCACCTAGTCTTTGGTACAGCCTGCTTTGGATCATCTTGACCTTGTGTCCCCAGTGTTTTTGTTTTTGTTTTTTTTTTTTTTTCCCCCAAGCCTGCTGTGACTGGGAGGTGGGATGCTTTGATTTTGATATGTACGGCCATAACTTGCATGCAGGCTGTGGTGGCAGAGATTCCAGCCTGGTGGCATTTTCACAGACTGGGTGTTGGAATGCAAGCAGCTGTCTCCTATCAAGGGAAATGGAAGAATGCTCTGGGTGAGGAGACCAAGCCTTTCTTTGGGATTAAAAATGGCTTTCCCAACACCAACCTAGGTATTGCTCTCCAGCATAGCTGTTCTGCAAGACTTCAGTGGTTTAGATGTGTGATAGCAGCTCTGGTGGGACTGGGGGTGCTGCAGAAGTGGATGGCCATCCATCTCCAAAGCCAGCTGGCCATGTGGGCTGGGACCAGGACAGCAGCAGTGGTGGAAATGCCACCCTCTCTGAACAGCACTGGTACCTCCTGGTGTAACTCTGCATTTAGGGCAGCTGGGGTAAAATTTGCCTGTAAAATAAGAAGAATCTGTCTTGTACAGTAACACTTCAAATTCCTATTACTTTGGCATGAAGGGGCAAGCAAAATAAAGATCTCAAGGCTGCCTGTGCATCCTTGTTAGCTGAAGGGGATGTAGTGCAGGGCAGGGTTGGTGTTGCTCCTGGAGCAGGAGGAGGCAGGGTGCTGGGGATGCCAAGGTCTCCTCCCCAGTGGTTTTGGTTACTCTGGATCCAGGTCAAGGAGTGTGTTTGTGCTCTGAACTCCCTTCTGTGAATTTAGACCAAGATACTGCCTTTGTTTTTTTTTTCCTCTTTTTTTTTTTTCCGCTGTTCTTTTGTTTGCTTCTCTGTAAAATGGGAGTAATTAATTGATATTTGTTAACTCACAAGTCCTCTTGAAGCTGGTTACTCAAACAACTGCACTTCATGATGAAGACAAGGGAGAGCTCATGTGGGTAACTGTGCTCTAAAGGCCAGAGAGGAGTCTCAGGTATTGCAGAGCTAGGTACCTCTGCCCCTAATGTCTTTGTGCCACATTGCCTGGGGCTTCAGATTGATTCCCACTGCTTATTAAAACTTGCAGAGTTACTGTTGCATGGGTCTTATGAGTGCAATATTTATGATTTGGAGTTGTCCCAGCACAGCTATGGGAATAGGAGGAGTCTAAAAAAGGCAAAAGCTATGTATCAGCAGTCCAGAAGAGTGGAGTGTGGGCAATGCAAGACAGTAAATCTTGTAATCATAAAATCCTATAAAGTTTTGGATTGGAAGGGAGCTTTAAGGATATCTGGCCCAACCCCCTTGCCATTTTCCTCTAGGTCAGATTGCTTAAAGCCCCATCTAATCTGATCTTAAACATTTCTAATGATAGGTCATCCACAACTCTGGGCAACTTCTTCCAGTGTCTCATTGTAAAATCTTTCTTCCTTAGGTCAAATCTGATGATCCTTTTTTTGTTGTGGGTGTTTCTTGTGGCCTGATTAACTTGGCATTTCAGCCTGGTATGTCTATTAAACAACCTCAACTCTTTCATTAACATTGTGGAAGAGATGATAATAACTTTTTAGGGGCATAATCACATATTCAACTCCACTTTTGGTTAGCACATTAGCTAGCTCTTCTATGTGGACAGCACAAACTGCACACATCTGAAAGTGGTCTACTGAGTTCCCCTGGGTCTCATGAAGCTGGGGAAGGTGGAGGCATTGCTGTTGCACTTCTCACAGTAATACCCTACTGATAGATGAGATGGGGGAAAAAAAAGAGGGGTAAAGGAAGGGAAGAAGGAGGCTGGTGGGTTACTGGTGGGTTTGGCAATGATGGCATGAGAGGCTCTGGAGCTGGTGGTTGTTCCTGGTGTAGACCACCAGGAAATCTGAAAGAAGTCACCCAGTGAAGCCATTCTCTTACACAAATGTGTCCAGGGAAGAGGGGCTTGTAGTAGCAAGGTCTGCCAGCAGGGCCAGTGTGAAAACATCTCTTTTTAGACTGTGTATTTGTCACCTTCATTGAGCTTGCTGCCTTCCCTCATCCCACAGAGGAAAACAGGTTATTATTTAATTTTCATTTTAGACAAACCACATTCACTGTTAGTGTGGTGATTTTTCTTTTTATTATCATTACTGTGGTGGATGGAAAAAGAGGTCCAACAGATGTATGATTATCAGGGCATGAAATTAAAAATGTTTGTGTACAAAGAAAAGGTTGTTTAGTACCAAATTCCTCATTTGAAAATTAAGCCATGCTAAGATTGGCCATGTGATTGTGCAAGCAGGCACACAGCCCTCTTCTCTCCCTCTCTCCCAGCAGCATTGGCTGAAAAGAAACAGTATTTTAAATGTTACCTTTATTTAAAAAAAAAAAAAAAAAAAGGTAATAACAACTGAAAGGTCAGTACCTGCCTTTGGAGGCAGAAAGAGCTTATTCCCTAGTTTTGACACTGATGGTGTCAATCTGAAAAAATATTTTGACTAATGCTTAAGCCCCCATTGATTAGGGTAAATTGAACCTTTTCTAGCAGAACTCTTTTGGGTGGAAAATAAGGATCTGGTTGAATAATTCTGAGTGTGGGTATGTAAATGAGTGAGGAGTATTTGTTGTCAAAATGCTGAAAATTTTGTATTTGGAGTTATAGCTGCAGCATATGCAGAGGGGTTGCAGATTGGTATGCACTATCCTGTTCTTTCCCCCTCTTTTGGGTCAGTCTTGTGGCCACACCACATGTCCTCAGTCTGTGCAGCCTGGGAGTCCCTGGTGCACTGGGGCAATGGTGCCTCCTGGGGTGTGCAGTCTACATGGGCACTTCAGAAACTAGAAATCAGCCTTCCACATCTACAAATGATGTCAGTGCTGGGATGGTAGTTTTCAACAGAAATGCTTTCAGGATCTAGTAGAAAGCCATCAGCATTTAGATTTTTCTCCTAAAAGTGATGTTTTGGAGTTGTCCTTCCCTCCCTTCCCCTCACCCCTCCCCCCCACCCCCCCCAAAAAAAAAAAACAACCCTATAATTTTTTTTCTTTTGTAATGAAATTTTTTATTTGAGAAAATGGTCTGTTGTCTAATGACCTTTACCTGTGATGCACAATTCTCGGGTACAGCTGCTCTTTCCTGATTTCCTTCTAAAATCTGGTACTCAGTTCTGAAAGCTAGTTTTAACATGTCCATCAGAAACACTTGTTCATCTGTGTTATGATGTTGAGGTAAACCTGGTCCTACCCAGGACTGACCATTCCCCAGGTACTTTGTCACCTATCTGGATCTATCCTTTTTGTCCTCTGAAAACTTTGTGGCCAAGTTCAAGGTTGACACTGGTTGAAGTCTGTAGGGCTGCTCATGAGTAAAGTTTTATCTGGGTGTTTGTAGGACCCAAACCCCAAGTATTCTTGTGATGGATTTTGCCCAGTGAGCCTGGATGGCATTAAGGAGAAAATAGGAAGAGGGCTAGAAGATTGTTCCTGCACTCTGGGAACAATTGAGACAGAAAATTGCTTCCAGGATTTCTTCACTTTTCCTCAGAGGGTAATCAGCCTGTGTTATTCTCTGCCAGAGGAAATACTGCCTGTATCTGTTACCCAGAGACAGCAAGCAGAGTTTAGGTAGCAGCCTGCATACCAAAGGTACTGCAGAGCAGGGACTGTGCCTTACTGGGGTTTTTTTGGTGTAGTGGCTGCTCTGTGTCATAGAATGTTAAGAGTGGTGCAGTTATAATATGACAGATAATAAAGTATTCACTCAAATACTTGGCGTGTTCCTGGTACGCAGTTAGTTTTCAGTGCCCTAAACAGGGAGACAAGTAAATAGAATTTTGCTTAGTGTGGTACTCAATTTATAAGCCTGAGATTGTGGAGGAGGTTAGAGCAGTTCTAGGGAGATGGTGGGTGTCTGTGAACTTCAGTCCTGTGCTTGGCTCATTTTTCATTGTTGCTCCATAAATGTAAGCAAATTGCAATTTCTGCACCTTTTATTTGTTCATCTGGAGGATGGGAGGGGCAGCACTTGAGCTACTTTCAGGGGTTTGTGTTAAGTTTTGCATAAGGCCTTTCTGCTATATGTTTTATTGCAGCTTTTAGGGGAAAATATTTAAATTATGTATTTGAGAATAGTTGTGGCTCGATGACTGCATGAGTGTTACACCTGCTGGGCACCAAAACTTGATTCCTAAATTTCCATTAGTGGGTCATACTGGGCCAAAGATTCTTGGGCTGCTAGAAGAGAAAAAGAACAAAACAGAATGAAGTTGGTATTTGGTTAGGGGCTCTGCGTGTCATTGTTCCCAGTTGTTCATCTGGCTAATGTTTGCCTTTGTGAAGTATTTGTCTGTGTCTGTGCTTCTGTGCACATGGGGAAAAGGAGGATGAATATCACTAGGGTGGATTAGCATTAAAAAATAGTTAACTGATCAAAGCCATAAAGCATGTCCAAGTGAATTCTTCAGAGAAATAGCTTTGAATTTCCCAAGCAGCCGCAGGCCATAAAGGCGAAGCGCTATCATTCAGAGATGCAAAAAAATCCCCTTCTGCTGGAGTGTTGGACCTATTTGTTCCTTTTTAGGAGGGCATTCAAAATGTTTTCTTAATTTTCTTCTGAACACTGTTCACTGTTATCCATCATGAGCCTTTGCCCGCTGAGATAGCTCTGTTCTCGCTCAGTTTTAACCCTCCACTGAAATCTATCTGTACTTTGCATTTTGGGTACCTTTCAGCTTAGTGCACTTTTCAGTGGGGGTAGCCTGCATAGAGCACTTTTTGCCTCTGAATGGAGGTGTCAGGGAAGGTAGGCTGCAAATGGAGAGTGGTGCCTGGAATGATTTCTTACGTGGTCAAAAGGGATGGCAGGAGAGCTCCGTTCCTTGATGCCATGTTCTGTCTTTTCATCAGTCCTGCCCTAGCAGGAGCACCAGACCCACCAGGTCTGCAGAGCTGGTGGAACACAGTGGGAGGGAATTTCACTTTACTTACAGGGAGGAAAGAAAGCACAGTGTTCAACTGCTCAGAGAAAGTTATTGAAGGATCATACTGAAGGTCAGGCAAGCAGCCTGGGAATTGGGCACATAAATTTGCTTTACACTTAGAAAAATCTCTCTTTCACAGTGTTTTGCTTTGTTGCCTCTTCTTAAGATGTGCAAAAGAGTGAAGTGTTGGTGTATGGTCCATACACAGAATATCTGGGTAGCATGGTCATTTACAGGAATGAAAATTAGATTGCCAAGAAAAAAAGGAATTAAAAACTCACAGAGGACATGAGGTGCTTTGTAGCTGGAAGTCCCTGCTGCCTTGCAAAGACTCAGCTGTCCTTTTTACTTCAGCTTTTCTCTTGCTGAAAATATTTTACTGCCTAATACCTACTAAGTTTTTAATACCTCTTAATTGTATGCACACCCTCCCCCAAAAAAGCCACACACATTTTTCTGCTCTTGTAAATGCTCAGCTTTAGGACCCTGAGGGAGGAGTGTTAATGACCATGCCCTGGGTACCTTTCAGGCACAGAATTCCACTGTTGCTTCCCTTGTGAAACTTGGAGTCTCATTCTCCAGATAACCCAGATTTCAGTATAGCCACATGCGAAGTGTGTGTGTTAATGAAAGTCCTAAGTAGGTTCCCCTAGAGCTGAGGTCATCTTTGTAACAGGTGGACAATGCATAGAGAGCAAAGCTGTGACTGAGCAATGAGGCAGCAGCTTTTGGGAATGGATTGGATCCTTGCACAGGTGCAGGCATGACATTTGTCTGCAGTGTATACATATGCTGTGCTTGGTTTCTGTGGTAAAGCAGAGATGATTACCCACATATCAGGGCCATTTGCTCTGGTGACATCATCAGTACTCAGTAAAGCAATGCAGAGGTACATCCATATACAAGATAGGGCAAAGTAAGTGTGAAACTCATCCCTCTTTTCCCAGATTGTTCTCTGGCCTCTTGTAGAGGCTATATCTTACCCTGAGAGGGGAGCAATGCTCAGCTGTTGATAACAGGGACGGAAATTGACTTGGAAGCCTAGGGCCTTTCTGCGCCTGGACAGTATTGTGAAACAGAGCCAGGGTGTGAATTTAAAGTGCAATAGCTGTTCCCAGCATACTTCTCATGTGGGCAGTCTTGTTCTGCTCTGAGAGGGCTTTTGTGGAGTTCTGCTTCATCCGTTGCCAAAGGCACTCTCAGTGCAGAAAGAAGAATGCCCACACAGGGAGCAAATAGCTTTTCCAGGCTATTTCACCATGCTGAGGAGTCCCGGGAGATGCACATGGTTTCATGTCTCCATGAATGTTACAGGAGCTTACTCTTCATTTTGTTCTTCCACCAGAGCTCTTGCATGGGGAGACCTGCTTTGTGATGAGTGGTTAGCAGAGTTGTCTTCTGGACCTTGCTACGTGCAGTACTCATCAGTGTTTTGCCTGAAGTTACAGGGCTGGCCTCAGGGATCTACGAGATCTTGGGCTTCTCTAGACTTTACTGCAATTTAACATTCTCCATCAATACCATCACCTGTCACAGTGTGTCCTAGCTGTTGAAGAGGGCTCTTCTGAGATCAGGTCTGTGTTCCTGTGTTGTGCCTTTTCCTATGAAATTGCCAAGCGAAGCTGTGCGCTGGGTGTGATCCTTATCTGCATATCCTTGAACGGGAGGGAAGAAAAACCCCATCTGTTCTACAAAGAGGCAGTGTAAAGAGCAGGCTCTGTGACTAAATAAATTCACATCTGTTTAGCAGAACCATCAAATGGTGAGCAGAGGGGCCTAATGTGAATCACATGTTGAAACCACAAGTATGAGTGAGATGAGCTGCAAAAGAGAGAGCCTGGAAGTGTTGATCCATGTGAGCAACTGTTAGTTTCTCTCCTTATACTTTCCCTCTACCAGTTTCCTGAGCAAATGATGTAGAATCAAAGGAACAGGGATGTGCACACGTGTATGCATACCTATGCGCATCTGTTCATACTCCTTGCATGATTAAATAATCTGCCTGCATCATCTTGAGCCATTAGATCACAGCTTCAGTTAGAAGAGCAGTGGATTGTAGAGGGGGCTGCAGAGGAGAGGGAGCAGAGCTGGCACAAAGAGAGCTTCTCAAAAAATGGCCTCAAGGTGGCTTGCTTTAAAAAGGAGGCTTGCCTTGGAAGTGATTCTTCAGGATGACGTCTCTAGCAGTGTCATCTCAAGGAACCTGACAGGAGCAACCTAGAAACTTCAAAGGATGGATTATGCCTTGATGTGCTCAAGCTAGTTTCAAAATATGTATCTGGATACCAGTCCTAAGAGACTGTATCTTTTTGTGGATCAATTTAATTTGTTGCTTAGGTTTTCCCCTTAGTGTTTTAAGTCCTGCAGAAAGAAAGGGCAGCTCAAGTTTTGATACTGGTTACATTTGCAGTTTGGTTTTTTTTCTGTGCCAAGAACATATCGATACAATTTCAAAACATAGTATTTTTATGACTTGAGGCAGCAGTTTCTAACTTGAAAACAAGAATGCTTTGGGGATGCAACTCAGGTGCCTTTGTCTTGTCTCTCTACCCCCTGGAGACTCTATGTAGAGGAGCAAGCATCTTCTCTCCCTCAGGATTTCATGAAAAGAAACATGCAATAATTCCAGTCTCAAAGGTGGTTTCTTGCTGCTGTCTTGCCTTTTGTCCTAGATATTTTGCAGTAAACGAGGCCAAACTTGCAGCAATAAAGAATGATGGTAGATAGGCTGCTAGACCTGATTCGCACAGATCCTGATCTCCCGCAGTTCAGTCTGCTTTCTTTAGCTGACAGAGAGCTCTGCTCATACAGCTCACCTGGGATGTCAGCTCTGCAAGAGTGTGCTGGAGGTAATGAAGCACTTAAGGGGCTGGCAGGGTTGAAGGTCTCCATGGAATGATTAAGGTGTTGGCAGCTGTGTTACTTTGAAAGAGAAATGTGTGCATGCTGAAATGCCTTGCAGACGCTGAGTTGTGTGTGGGAACGTGCTTTGCCTTAGTCTTGTGAGATAGCAGTAGCAACTATTGGAGGGTATTTGATTAAGTGAGCTGTGTGGGTACTTCCCAGCTGCGTGCCCCAGCTGCCCTGGCATAGTTCAAAAGCAGAACACAAGTGATTGCCAGCAGTGGCTAAAACACAGCAGAGTATCACTGTCTCTAGATAAATTAGAAGTTTGGTTCCTCCTTCCCTCCAAAAATTCCCTCTGCTCATGATTCATTTCCTCTCTTTCCACCCCCCACTCTCTTCTGAGAAGGTGCAGGGAAGATAGATGAACACTGTAATGTTTTCCTGGAGACTGTTGGAATTGAACCATTGTACATCTAGAGAACTGATGTGGCCAGTCAGGTACTGAAACTCTTTTGTCACAACAAACTTCATCTGGATTTCTGGGAAGGGGAACAAATGATTAATTTGCATGGTCAAAACCAGAAGATATCAATGCAATGGTAGAGGAGTGTCTGGAGTTACCATTTTAATATGATGAGCTTATTTAGCAAAATTGCAAGGCCAGTGTGACTGCCTGGCTGGGTTAACTTCATTGCTGGAACTGCGGTTTGTACCAGTTGAGGAATTGTCTCCCAGAGCTTTGAGTATCACTGTTCTTGAATGAATGGACAGTGAGATACAAGGGAAGTGCAACAGTTTCCTAGGGTGGTGCTTAGTGGTTTTATGAGTTTCAAAGAAGAATTGAAAATTAGATCTCAAGCGATTGTATTCAGTTACAAATTTCTATTCAAAGCAGAACTAATGATCTGCAGTTACTAAAGCAGAGCTTTATCTTGATGTGCTCCAGAGTGTCACAACATGCTTGTCTTTGCTTTTAATATTCCTTTTCATCCATTTCCCCATGCTCCCAGAAGACCTCTTCTTGAACAGCTTCTTCTCAATGAGCTCTCTATCATGTTTATTGCAGATAGCATAGAGATGGCTAACATCACCTTATGACTTACCCTCCTATCCATGTGACCATGGAGGTTCTGGAGCTCCTCCAGCCTAGGTGCCATCTCAGAATGCCTTTTATTAATTTTTATTAGTTGATGAAAGGACCTGTAGTAGGCAGTGGACACCAGGTCAAATCTGAGTCTAGTGTGTGCTGTCATTGCCAATAAAGAAAACTGGATATGTCAGGAGAAGCCTGGACAGTAGACTTAGATGAGTTGCTGTTCACCTTTGCTCTCTTCTGGCAAGGTTATTATCAAATCTTGAGTCCTTCATTTGAAGTAGGATGTTGAAGAGCTGGAGAGGGTTCAGAGAAAGGGCAGTCAACTACCTACAAGAAGGGAAGTTTGTCTCCTGTCCCTGATGGAGAAGAGACAAAGAGGGATCCAGTGGCATCCTGTGACTACTGCCAGGTGCTTCTGACCAGGTGGCAAAACAAAATAACATGGATATGCAGAGTGGATTGGGAGATTCAGCTGGAGAATTGGAAAAAAAAAAAACATTTTTACTGGTAAAGCAGTGCAACACGTTTTGGAAGTTTTCAAGGAGAAAGGTACAGTAGGTTTTATCTGGTGCTGGTGGTAGTCCAGTCTCCTGCTAAAACCAGGACTTGGTAACCTTCAGAGATCCTCTTTCTTTCCCAGCAGTACTACAGGCTTTCAGCTTCTTAAAGGAGGAAGCACTTAAATCTTTATTTTTGCTTTCTGTTGCAAAGGGAAACAAGGATGCATCGGAGTGCTCATGTCTTGATGATATCAAATCACCTGTTGTTGTGAAACTCAGGGAAATGTAGCATTTTTTTCTGACTGTTTATGTGAAGGGGTCTGTGCACTTCCTTTCCTTCAGTTCTCATTCACTCATCTATCTTTCTTCCATTAGCAATCTCGCCACAGCATCAGTTCCCAGCCATCTGGTAGCAATCACTCTTCCATGTCTTAGAATATAGGATTTTCCATAGGAAAAAGGCTGCTTCCCCTGACTATTTGTAAGATGCCATGGACTAAGCTGCCAATAATGAGGCACAGGTTGGTGCAGTGCTCAGGAATGAAGATAAATCATCCATGGACTTGTCATACTGGAGGCTGTGACTTCCAGAATGGCTTGGGATCTGGGGGAAGAAAAATTAAGTGGATCAGGTGGGAGGAAAAGAATCAAGGATTAAAGATTTTGATCCTGAACACATTAATTTATTTAATTGCTTTTTAGGCACTACAGTTTCAAAATCTGGTTTGTACTGCAGACCTCTTGAGGTGTTACAAGAAGATTATAGTGATGCTGGTCTCACACTCACATCCTTCTTGAGTGGGGCCCATGCTGTGCCCATACTCAGTACTGCAGCTCCTTTTCTATTGCTCTCAATGGGTTCAGACTGCCAATAGTAGATATGTTTTCTTCCAGGGACAGTGTGAGCTGACTTCCTGCAGCCACAGCTATTTCAGAAAAGGACTGCATTGCAATTAAAAAACCCACCTACAATCATGCCAACCTGGCTGGGTAGGACCTCAAGCTCTGTTCACTCTGTGTTGTCAGTTTCCCACTCTCTTCTGAGCTCGGATCCCTGCTGTTTCTCCCCAGGCTGCAACATACACACACAGCACTCTGCAAAGCTAATACAATTATCTGTGTGTCAATATGCTGCCATGGTCCCATTTGGTCCCACTGGGATCTTGTTGATATCTCACTGCTGAGATGAATGTTAGTTCTGCACGATTCCTTCTTGTTTACAGCCAGCATCAGCATCCAAACAGCCTGGGCTTTCTTTAACAAGCTGGCAAGCTTTAAACCTTGCCATCTCTTGTCATCCTGATTTCTTTTCCCTTATGAGGGATTCTCTTGGTAAGCCTGATTCCAGTATGCCTTAATTGGTTGAGAAGTCCAGTACCTTACCCATTTTATTGATGGATAATTTCTATGTTGCCTGGCAGTGCCTTGTTGAAGTAGAAAGCCAAGTATTGAGCTGTGCTATAGACAAGAAAATGCATACAGGCACAGAAGAAACAAAAGCAGCTTTTCTTGGCAGGGGGATCTTGAAAATAAATCATGTGCAGGAAAACAGTATTTGTGTAAGGGAGCTGATGGTCTGAGGTTCCTAAAATAACCTTTCTGCATCATCCCGCCTGCTCTTTTGTTGTCCCTATTAATACATTTCCTTTCTCTTTATACACAAAATTCTGAAACATCCATTTCAAACTTTTCTTTGTGGTGCAGCAACACCCTCACAAACTTGGCCAAGTTATCAGGAAGAGAAGTTTTTAAGAATTACAAGAAGTTCGTTTGGCTCAGAGCTACAGTTTCTGGCTTAGCTCTGAAGATTTAACCACAAACTTTGCTGTATTGGAGTAAGTGTTTTGGGCTGGCCACCAGCTCTGCCTCCTCTATTGCAATTGCCCTGGGGTTTGTTGTGACCAGAAGTAGCAGCGGCCCTGGGTTAATGTTTTGTCCAATACACTTAGGTTTTGGAGTGGCTGAGGATCGTTTTGTACCACAGAAGTCAAGAATCAGCCTGCTCTCCAGTGAGATTGTAATGTGATCACTAGAGTTGTATTAGTGTAGATAGCTCTTTCTTCCAGGGAGCCAGAACTACCTCCTTGTTTCAGTGAACATGGACCAGTCAAGTTCAGTTTATTGGGATTTTAAAGCCTAGCTTATCTAACACCTGAATGTGCCGTGGCTGTAATAGCAAAATCATGTTCATCAGCTTTTATCTGTGTTGTGCAACAGTCAAATTCAAATAACCCACATTTAATCCCCAAACTACTAATTCAATTATATTGGGGAGGAGAGAAGTCTTAATGTTTAGTTTGCCCTTTTACCTCTTCCCTTCTTGAAGCTGCTATAAGAGAAATGAGCAAAGAAGGAAACTTAAGAAAGGGTAAGTTTTTGGTTGATATCAAAATTGTCCCACTGGCAGGGTTTTGGTCTAAGAATGAATGTGGTATTGGGTTGGTAGCTGATGAACTATGTTCATGGTGACATAAACCTATGTCAAGCATCTTTGTAGCAGAGAGCTCATTCTTTACCATCATGTCTTTACCACCTCCACTATGGACTGGCTGTCTTCTACTTCAAGACTGTAGAAGTTGGAGTGAATTTAGTACATAAAACAAAACTTGCATCTCAAACTGGTGTAGATCTGCTGGCAACAAAACAAAGTGTGGATGCAGCCATGCTGGGAGGGGAAAAATAAAAAACAACAACAAAAAACCCAACCAAAACCAAGTTGTTTTCCAAGCATTGGTTATTTAGTTAAAAGCATGGGCCCTGCTGTGTTCATTTGTGAATGGTTGCAACTAGAGAATAAGGAATATAGCATTGCATTGCCAGTAGGTGATATTGCTGCATATCTTAAGTGGGATACTCCTACATTGCTTCAAACTCTTCTGAGTGCAGATGAAGTTACAGCTGGAAGTCTGGGGGTTTAGAGTCATAGAATAATTGATTTGGGGAGGGATCTCTGAAGGTCATCTAAGACAACCCTTTGCTCAAAGCAGGGTGAACTTGGAATTTAAATCAGATCTTCTGGAAGATCCCCTGGAAAATTGATTGAAACTGTTAAAGCCAGAGTGAGATGATACTAGATTATATGCTTCAAGGAATAATTCAGCAAAAGCAGTGCTCTAACTAGGTTTCCTTCTCCTTTAATTCCTGTGATTCTATTAGTGATGTCCTACAACAGGAAATTGGTGAATGCTTTGAGCCCTGTTTAACTGAAGCAGTGACTTCACTTTAGTTATTTATTTAGCAGGGATTGAGCTGAAGATACAAAACTCTAGGTCTGGGGGGAGAGGGAGAGTTAAACTTGCTTCAGTAGACTCCTGCTTGTGAAAGAGTGAACCAAAGCATTGAGAAATGGCCATAACAGTGTAAGCTGGGGGGCAAACAAAGAAACCTCTCGGGGAGAGGAGTCCCTGGGCATGAAGCTTGTATATAGTCAAGAAGGCAGTCACTGGGGGGTGACAGCATGTTCCATTCTTCTTCATCATATCTTGGGGTCACTTGGTGGCTCGGTTGACTCCTGTTTTGCTCTCCACTGCTCACCAGTGATGAGGGTCACATCAGCTTCATGCACAGTCCTCAGAATTATTCCTGGAGCTTTGCAGTTCTCTGGCTTCCTGACATGATGTTTGAGGAGCATAAGGGCCAGAGTCAATCTGCTGCTGTGAGGATTTGAGGGAGGAGCTTCTTTGGACTTAATATCACAAGACTTAAATTGGGTGCGATGTTGTGCAGATTGGCAGTGATTTAGTGAGTTCAAAAGGAATCCCAATTTCCCAAATCACATAATTTCCCATCAGATGTGAAACTGATGAGGATAAGCAGTACCATATGGGAAAGATATCCCAGGAGAGCTTGGGTTGAGTTTGTAAGTACCTATGGCACTTCCTATGTTTGGTTAAAGACCTCTAATGAGACCAGAATTTTGACATTTTATCCTCTTTTGGAGGCCAAGAAGCAGGAAAGCTTCATGGCTAGAGTTCCGTGGCCATAAATGGAGAAATAAATTCATTTAACATTCAAGCTGGACAGTGCCAAGAGAAACAAGCGGCTTTGGGAGTTTGTGAAGAGCAAATCTCTCTGGTCAGCCTCAATTACTGTTTTTGGCTAATTGAGGGAGTGTAGGTGATGAGGATATAGCAAAGACCTGTATTTTAGCACAGCATTTGTGTGCTTTTGGAAATTTCAGGGGAAAAAAAATATGTAAGCCTAGAGAAGAAACATCCAGTCTTGTAGGTTACATCTTTGCCTGAAAGGGGCAATGTCATGATTTCGCATCATGAAGGATGTTCCCTTGGTTCAGTGCTAGAGCTGATCTTTAAAACTCAGTTTGAAGGTGAAAAATGTTCTCTGAGTTCTTTTAAATGGATGGAAGAGAAAGTGCACAGAATGCAATGTGCCTTTCTAAACATGGATCCTGTAAGCCCAGGGAAGGGGATGTCTTGATGTTGTTCCTGAGTAGCATCAGATAGAAGCCACTGTAGGGTTTCCAGTTGCATCTAACATCAGCAAACAAGGTCCTGTTTCCCTGCATCTGGTCAGTCTCTTGACTTTCAAAGTGATGGTTAACTAGCATGGATGATATTAAGAGAGAACATTGTGGACCTACATCAAGCCAGTGGATTTAGGGAGGAGTGGGATGGAAGATAGAGCAGACTGTCTGAAAGCTCAGACTGTTGTTGCTCAATTTTTGTTAAACACTGGTGCTACCCACTATGAAGCATTAGCTTAATTAACTCAGGGACAAATTCTTCTGTCGTGGTAAAGTCCATCAACATTCAAGGAGCATTTTGGTCCATGTTTGGTCCAACTATAAAAATGAAATGAAGATTTATTTGGGTGCAGTCTAATCATAGAAAAGCCAGCCTGACTCAGAGATGAATGTGCTAACAATCTCAAGAGCAGACAAATTGATACTCTATCCTTCCATTGCTTATCTGATTTGAGACTAAATGGACTTGGAACCTTCTTTGTTTTACCTTCACTTCTCAAAGGTGAATGACATCCTGTAATTAAGGGCAAAACCAAGCACTTATGCCCACACATAAAAAGAGAAAAGGAAAAAAAAAAAAAAGAACAAAAATCCTTGTCAGGCTTTTATTACTGCCTGGTATTATCTTCTATTGATATTCCTCTTCTGACATTTTTAGATAATGTGGTCTCATCTTGGGATTCGTGCGTTCCAGTTCCTCTACCGCGGTGTATTCTTTCATGGTTAGAATTTTCTGAACTTAGAGCATTAAGATTGTCCTAATGATAGAACCAGAGCACACTGTTTTCCTTATTTATACAGTGTGATTTCACTCTTTGCTTTTAATGTTATTTATCATGGTTAGTCCGGTCTTATCCTCTGCCTCCAAAAGTAGGTGATGACTAATGCTTCCAAGGAAGGAAGGGTAACAGAACCTCAGGCAGCCGCAGCAGATTTCAGTCTGCTTTTTGTCTTTGATATTATTCATCGTTTTACCCCCTTCCATTTTAAGTTCCCATTCTTGGAAAAAAAAAAAAATCTTATGATGTACCCTTTCATAAAAGGTAGCTGGAAAAATTGAAGAGAGTTCAGAGTAAACATACATGAATGAATCAAGAGAAGCCTGCTCTTTACAGTCAGTTTAATTGGTACTTAATTTAAATGTTTTGATTTGATTTAACCAATGACCTGGCTGTGTTCTGAAAGGATCTGCCTAAGGCAGGTCTGTAATGCAGATGACAGAAGTGTTACAAAATCCAGTGGCTGGAAGTGGAGCTAGATAGGCTTTAAGTCAGATGTAAAGGAGAAGCTGTAATTATGGTGCTTAATTGCTTGCCCAAACAATTTACCCAATGCTGTGGTGGATTCTCTTAACACTTGCATTCTTTCGGTTGAAGCTACGTGTAGTTGATAACAAATACTCCTTAGCTCAACTAAAGCTTTGTGTAGTAACAGCTGGGTAGAGTTCAGTGCCCTGCACAGTGCAGAAGGGCTCGATGATATGGTCAATGAGAAGGGCTTTCAGAGAAGAAACGTAAGGAAGATTTAAGAGATCTTTATCTGAGGTGGGGCAGTGAATTTGTGAAAGGGTTGCTGGGAGAATGGTCAGTGAATATGAAGTCACAGGAAGGGCTTGTAGCAGCCCGATCAGGAATGGAGCTGCTGAGTTACTGCTGACCAAGGAGGATGGCTGTGTGAAAGTGGCAGAAATCCAGAAGGCTTCAGCCAAGAGAGGGGGAGATCTGACACTGATCAGGAAACAAGAGGTTGCTGTCCTTCTGGGAGACTTCCCAGGAACATGGGCTCTGATGATAAAGGTTGTTCCAGCCTGGCTTTGTTAAATGTTGTGTGCTTGATTTATTCAAGTTTGCTAGGAAGGGACCTGTTGAATGCAAACCATGCTGGACAAATGATTTGCTTGGAGCAGAAATGTGGGAGCAGCTGTAGAATTTAACCTACAGTGAGAGCTCTGTGGTCCAGCTGCTGACTTTGGCATCTAAGGAGCAGCAGTAGGTGGCTTGTCCAGCAAAACACTGGTGAGACTCACTATTCTCCAGTGGGGGAGAATTATTTTTGAAGAACTGAAGTGATCAGATTGTGCTTGATTGTTTTGCACCCCATCCACTATTAGCCTTGAAGGAAGAGCTTGCAGTATTCACCTTTAGAAATGGGTAATGTGGCTACTGGAACAGCTCCATCCCTGACAGCCAAGGTGAGCAGATGCACATCACCACATTATCCCCTGCCAGTCTGCATGCTCCTAGGATGTTTTTTTTCTTGTCTTGCTTCTTGGATTCCCTCATTCCATCCATTTTGATGCTCCTTTTGTTGTGTTTTATCTGTTCTTTGGTTATCTCAAGCTTGAAATATCCAATACACTTTGTCCTTTTTATTGTCTGAGTTTCTTAGTGAGTTTGGCCTTCTTGTAACCACTGACTTCTGCAATCCCCCATATCTCACATCTAATTAGAAACTTCTGAAAACAGCACTGTTTACTGCAGAACTGGCAGAAATAACTTGTTTTTCTGGAAACATCTCAAAGACAAAAGTGAAAGGTATGTTTGCTGGCTATCTAGAAAAGCAGTGGGGTTGCCTATTGGAAGTTCTTATCCAAGTGCAGGAATCATAGAATCATTGAAGTTGGAAAAGACCTCTAAGATCTCCAAGTCCAACTGTCAATCCAACATCACCATGCCCACTAAACTGTGTCCCAGAGTGCCATGTCTGTATGTTTTTGAATGTCTCCAGGGATGGTGACTCCACCACTTCCCTGGGCAGGCAGTTCTAATGCTTGACCACACTCTCTGTAAAGAAAGGAATTACAATGACACAGAGGTAGTGCCACATCTAGGAGAAAACAGAGTAGGAAGATCAGGCATAAACCTAAATTTCCCTGTGCTGTTTTGATTCCTTGTTCACATCACAAAAAGTTCATCTGTTTTGCTCTAGAGAAGCTTCTGGTTGAAAACCAGGCAATATTGCAAAGAATACCGAGGGATCACTGATGGCTTTGTCTGAACTAGCCAAGGTGCTCTACCATGGAGAAGTCTGCAGAGAGAGGTGGGGGACTGTTCCCATATGCAAGCTACTGTACATTGTATTTTACTTTGCTTTTCACAAGATAAAAAAATGGTGGGAAAATAACAGCAAACCCAGAAGTTTAGCTTCAGGTATTAAAACGAGATGAATTCATTTTCTCTTTCTATGATCTCATGAGTAGTTAGGCTAAATTGAATTGAGGCTAGGGAGCTGGGGTTGGAACAGATGTAGAAGAGGGAACTTGCTGAAAACATTGTCAAGGCAGATTGCAAAAACAAGTGGCAGCAAATGCATAACAGAAAATGAGAGGGGGGGGAAAGGGGAAGGGAAAAGGCTAACAGGGAAACAATTAGAAAATGCCAGAACAAGTATGTTAGAGGGTAAGTGAGAGGGAGCTGAGTGCTAGCTTAGAGTAGCAATTGTGTTACAGCAGCGTGGTCTTCACACTCCCAAACTGTCCATGAGAGCAGTCTGTTTTTTAAGCTCATTCATTGAGATTCACATCCTCTTCACCTGTCCTTGGCGCTGTGCAACCTGGCTACTGAAGCAGATATTCTTGCTTTGTACATCAGTCAAGCCATCCCTGCCATCAACCTGGCAGACCATGAGAGCTCAGTGGGCCCAAGGTGTGTTGCCTGGGAGGTTGTTTAGGAGCAGCTAGAGAGCTGCCAGAACAGGAGCGATGATGATCTGATCAGTACTGGGATTTTTTTTTTTCCTTTGAATTGGTATGAAGGTAATGTCTGAGGTCTGAGTGTGCTTCACCCAGCAGGATGCCCTTTCATATGAGATGTCAAGGCAGGAGCTAAAAACCTGTCAGAAGAAAACTCCAGGATGCTTCTAGCAATGGGTTAGGTATAGTCGTCTTTGGGTCTAGTAACTCTGCAGAGTGCAGAGTTGTCCTATTTAACCCTGAATGCCCTCATTGCTTTCTGCTAAAGCCTACATAGTTGCCTGAGTTTTATTGCTGAATTCTACAGTTTTGAAGGATGTGGGAGGAGGAGGCAGCAGTGTAGGTGAGTCTTACTGCTTGAGTGGCAGTTGTTTTTTAGGTCCATCAGGGCAGGTGTTGGTAATGGGAAATCCCAGGTGGTATAAACATGGTTTGTGTGCCCTCCAGCCCTTTCTGTCCTGGCTGGTTTCTTCTCTGGCCCTGTGGGGTGGACCTGCCTTTCACTTCTTGCTTTCAGAATGATACTCTGCACTGTTAATTTAAGATTGGAAGGCAGGCTTATATGGGAGGGAGAGTACATCCTTGCAACTCGGCCTTGGATGCTTGTCCATCTCCAGGGTACTCCTGCCGTCATCATGTCTGTCTCATTTCCAGCCAGTCCTACCATGGTGGCCCTGGTGTCTTCCTTTCATGGGTATCAGATGTCTAGCACAACAGGTTCATCTTCCAGTAGCAGGGATCATGGAACTGCAGTGTGCTTGCTGAGCAGTCACAATGCACCACGAAGAAGAGCCAAGGGTTTGGGCTGATACTTGGTGCTTGCCAGTTCCTCTCTTACACAAGAAGAGATGGACATAGAAGATGACTACAAATTGTATATCTCCTGGTATTGGGTCAGACATTGGAACTTCAAGCAGAAATGACTCCTCATGTGGGAAACCTGCTACCTGGAGTAAACTTACTGGACTGGAATAAGCACACACACATGCATAACAGTTTTGATAGTTGGAGGTGCTGTCCCATGCTACCCATGTGGAGACCTTGCTTCTTTCCACAAGGTTCTGTGATTCTGTTGATTTAGGATTGCTAGAATAAAGTTGCCTATTCAGGAACCCACAGGACTACTTTCTTTAGGTTATACCCAAGAGTCTTCATCTGCCTCTTTGATAAAGGACTCAAGTGAGTTTGCTCTACCACAAGGCTTGTAGGATGCTGATGCTTTGCCAGTCTGGATGAGTTGGCAAAATATTTCTGCTCCTAAGTCCCAGCAACGTAGTCTTCATATTTCTAGTGATGTGTGAGCCCAGATTAGAAGAAAGGGGAAATGAAGTATGATTTCTGCCTTTTTTTTTTTTCTTTAGCCAGACTTAAGTATTCTGTCAAATATGCCTTCTTCCTGACTGTATGTTCCATGCAATCCTGGGGGCTGGTTGAAGAGCTCAGTGTTGTTTGTTTCTCTGAGAAGCATATGTGTGCATGGTAGCCTTATCTGTAAGGGACCAAGAACATACCCAGGTAAGCTAGGAGTGGACCTGTGGCTACCTTCCTGCATGGTATCAACGAGCTGTATGTGACTGCACTTACCAGCTTTGGAAATACCTCCTTGTGAGCCATTCAAGTAGAGGTCTGCACACATGACCTCATAGCTGTGTCAGAATAGTTAGACTGTAGAGTTTGGTATTGATTTCACTCCAAGGATGTCTACACCTGCCAGAAGCCACCTTTTGTCTGTCTCCTTTCATCTTCCCACCCTGAGCTCAGAAGACTGTTCACACAAGCCAATACAGCCCTATGCAGCCATGCACAGCAGAGCTACAACTCTCTTGCTTCTCAGCCCCAGCAGGTTGCACTTGCTGCTGCAGTTAAGACACCACCTCCTTGCAAATCCAGCAGCCCCTCTGCTGTGACTTGTTGCCAGATGGAAGTGCTTTTCTGCAGTGGCAGTCTGCTAATGTCTTCCATGGCCTACATATACCTCTTGCACTGATCCTTTTCTGTGATCATAACAAATCTTTAATGAATGGGTTGCAGCTGCTTGGTGGTTTTGATGGCCTTGAGGAATCCTGACACCAAAACAGAGCATGGGTAGAAGTGACAGGGTGCTCAAGAGTTCCCAAATCAGTGTTGGAATTAGTGTTGGCTTTTGTCTGTATGGGACCTTCATTTCTTCATCACCTCTGAAATCCACATCTGTAGGACTGCTTGATGGCATTTGTAGGACTGTTGCTGGTACTCAGCAAGTGTGGTCCGTGCCATACAAAGCATTTGTTAGTGGCAATGAGCAGATTTTTTTATGGGCAACATTTTCAGTGGCAGCTGAATCCAATTCTCAAAAGTGAGGTAGGCTTTTAAGAGGCCAAAGCCAAGATTTTCATAAATAAGTAATGATTTGGGCTGCCTCTGTTTTCTTTTACACAAGTTGAGATGCCTAAAGGAGCCTGGTTGTCAACAGTTGTGCATTTCTGGCCTTTTTTTTTTTTTTTCAGAATTGGCATGCTTTTAAAATAGCTTAAGCTGGGCATTCAGGAATGGTGACATCAAGAATAATTAGCTGCTTTTGAAATCCTTTTTATTCAGAATTCGAATTAAAATCCCTGGGGTGTGAGGTCCTAAACGACATGTGAAAAAATTCTAAAGGTGTATTTTGGAAGTGCCTCTGCCTCAGAGCACCTACACTGTTGTGTGTTAATGAGCTAACAAAAGCCTAACAGAGAAAGGCAAATATATCACTACTATGCTGAATAGCTGCTGAGATTGATGAGCTTTTGCAAGGTACCAGCTTGCCTCTGCTTCGGTTTGAAGAGGAAAATAGCAGGACCCAGCAAGGAGGCAGTCAGTAATTCTGACCTAACAGGGAAAGAGAGACAAGTTTGTATTCTGAGTCCCATACATTAGGACCATTATGTTTAAAGATAAGGGTGCACAAGTTAAGCATCTGAAAAAGCTTGGTAGGTTTTAATTTGTAAACCATAAAAATAGTAGGCTTGCAACTGTTATTTCCCCAGCATGAATTCCTAATGGATGTGTGACTCTCTTTGCCTTTCCTCTCAGATCTGAACCATGTCCCACCCATCCTGGCTGCCACCCAAGAGTGCTAATGAGCCTGTTGGTCACATTACTGCAAGGATGGAGACCACACACACCTTTGGGACTCCCAGCATCTCTGTGTCCACCCAGCAAACGCCAAAGAAGTTTGCACCTGTTGTTGCCCCCAAGCCAAAGTACAACCCATACAAGCAACCAGGAGGTGATGGTAGGTACTGATTCTTTTCAGATGGAACCACAGCTGTCTAGTTCAGAAGAACTCACTGCTATTCAGAACTGGCTGCTAACACAGGCTGTTCTTAACTTACTCTTTGTAGATGAGTTTGTGGGACCCTCTCTGTTTAAGATCATTCAAATCAAGAAGAATGTGAAGTTACCTCTTATCTCGGTTCTAGCTAACTCCTCTCCAGAGGGATGCAGGGCTGGGGAGGACACGGGGGCAGATTTTTCTCCTTTTTTAACTGGAAGCAGATGTCCTGTGTCCAAGACTGGTACTTCTCCAAGGTATTTTGCCTGTATGATACCTGCTGGCATGTGTTGACCCAATGAGCTGGGCCTTGAACAACCCCTTTTCAATATTGCTCCCTTCATTCCATCACAGTTGGAATTCTTTCTTAATGTGGGATTGAACTGTGGGAATATGAATATAATTGGGGTAGCAGGCCGTAAGTTTGGCAGAATGGAGAGCTGCTTCTGCAGCATGATGGTTTGAATCAGTTTTACTTTTATTGTTTTCCCTCTACTATGGAATGCTCTTGAAAATGAAATAACTTAATAGTATAATTTAGAGGGTATTTACATGACCATTTCAATAGCCTCTGGAGTCATTATGTCAGTAAAACAAGCACCTGCCAATCACCATGTGTCAGCCTTCCTCTGTCTCCTGTAAAGTCCTCCTTTTTTCACATAGTCGAGCAGCAAGTGTGGGAGTTGAGTTCCTGGCTCGTGGAGCTCGGGGCAGTGGGAACAAATGGCTGGGAGCATCCATGGGGTGTGCAACTGGAAATCTGCCCACTGAAAAACCCAGGATGCCCTCCTTAGCTGGCAGTGGAGACTGTGATAGAACCTTACCACAGCAGAAATAAGACAGAAGCCAAGGATTTTAAGAGAGAGTGGTAGCTGTCTTGGCAGAGCAGTGACTCTTCTATTCCCAGTGATTTACTGTGGTTAGAAAGGAGTGGAAAACTTTTCCATATCCTTCTCCTCTCCTTTCTCCCACCAAAGAGAAATTCAGCTGTATTGAAGAAAACTGACCAAACCAGTTTTTGATTTTTTGGTTTTGGGTGCTCTGCTTTGTTCCATCACCACTGTTCCCTCTTTATGTTGCATGCAATAAGATGAATGTCATCTGTACCTTTTTCTTCTCTTTTGCAAGTGCAGGTATTTTCAGGAAGACTACAGAATAATGGAAGGGAGAAAGAAAAACACAGCAGCTTGTTATATCTGGTACTTGAGCAATTTTCTAAAGTGAAAAGACATTTTGTAGGAAAGTTGGAAAAGTACGATGACAGTTTCAGTTTTTTGCCCTGCTGCTCTAACTTTGGAGAATTCAGAACGAAAAAAGAAAATGTGTTGGAGGGGAGAAGTGAAGTCATATGCACCTGTTCTGTTGCCTTCAGTAACAAAACATTAACGAGTACTAGGGAGAGAAAGACATTTGGAATTAAAAAAGTTAAAAAGAATCCGTTTCTGAAGTACAGTGAAAATGTTGCCTCCAAGACAAGTGGAAATTTTTATTTTCCTAATTCCCTTAAAATTTGAAATAATGATGGAAAGTGATGCACTTTTCCTAGGAAAACTGCTGTTTGTTTACCACTATTTATTTTTGGTGAAAAATGTAAGAATGCCTTGATTATTGGTGCTTTAATGATTGTAGATCCAATTTTATGTGACCGGGGAGTATTACCACCTTCTAAAAAATTCTGTTGTTTCTTGGCTTTTGGCTTTCCCGAAGAGCAGAGCAGGTACTGCAGGCTGAGAAGGGAAAGCAAGGCACACAAATGTTTCTCATGCAACCCTATCCTGCAAGCAGCTGAGCGTTGCCAGCTCTGTTAGAAACCAGGATATATCAGGAGCTCACAAGAGGACTCACAAGGCCAATCCATTGCCTTCTCTGATGGTGGGCTTTTGGAGATTCCCACTGTTCTCCCAGGCCTGGAAAGAGCTAAGGATTGGCCAGGACCTGGTCAGGGACTGGCTTAATGGTTTGACAGTCTGCTTGCAGCTTAAGCTAATCCACTTTCACAAACTGACATGCTGCTGGTTGATGTGAGCATTGGGTGCAAAGCTTTTGAAGATTCCTACCATTCTCCCAGGCCTGGAAAGAGCTAAGGATTGGCCAGGACCTGGTCAGGGACTGGCTTAGTGGTTTGACAGTCTGCTTGCAGTTTAAGCTAATCCACTTTCACAAACTGACATGCTGCTAGTTGATGTCAGCATTGGGTGCAAAGCCATTAGCCAGCCATATATAACCCTGAGAACATGAGGCTTCTGGCAGGTGAGAGGGGAAAAGGGAGAAGATACTTAGCCCAGTGTGCTTCATTAACTTTCCATGGCTTCCTTCTCTCATCCAGGCTCCCTAATTCTCTTTTCACCAACCTCCATTGTTTTTGCAGCCATAATTAAGTCTGGGATACATGGCCATGCCCTACTGGTTCCCTGCATAAAGGGCACTGTGAGTCATTTTGCCTAAATATGTTCTCTGCTGGTCGCAGGTCTTTCCCCTCTGCTTAGCTCTGGGTCTGTAGGTGAAGGAGCTGCACATCAGCATGTTTTCATCCCTCCTGCCCTGCCAGAGCTGTATTGCTGGAGGTACATGGGCTTTCCATCCTGTGTTCTGGTAGTAGGCAGCACAGCATCCTTCTGCTGGTGATGAATGCCAGCAGCAGTGCCGCTCCAGGGAAAGGCTGTCCCAGGGCTGCCGTGGGGCAGAGAGTGGCCGTGCACAGCACAGCCTGGCACAGCCTTGCCTGCCCCAGCTGTGCCACTGAAGTTGGTTCCCTTCTGGTATCAGGAATCTCTCTGTGAGACCAGCAAATTCTATTCCCAGTAGTTGCTTCATCTTGTTGCTTTTAACGTTTGGGGAAATGCATCCTCTGGCCTCGCGTTTCTTCATTGCTGTTGTTTTGCTCGTGTGTAGTGGGTCTGCCTGACTGATCACATTTGTGGTTTTATTTCTTGATCACTTGAAAAGTGCAGGGGAAGGACACTGGAGTAACAGGCCATGGAGCAGACATTGTGTGTGTGAGCAGGATTGGCTGTACTCCTCTCCCACCCACCTTCTACCAAGGCATTTTCTTGGTCCACCTTGACTTTGATATTTTTTTTTTCCCCTCCTCGATACATGCACAAAAATCATCCAGAAGGTACTGATTAAAAGCTACTCAATGGAGCTTTAGAAGAGGTTAGAAATGGCTAAATAACTGAAAAAAGTGAAATTGCAATAGCCAACAGTTTGTAAAGCAGCAGCATTTTAATGTGGCTTGAAGCACTCAAGGCATGTGTGGTTCAGACCAGCTAAATGAGCAATTTTCCTGGTGCTGCCAGCCGCTCTCCTCACTATTAGCCATGCTGGCTTGCTCCAGCTATTTCAAACTAGACTTATCAACTCGTCAGAGCAGAGACCATGTCTTGCTGTTGCAGGGATCTGTTTGGAGGCCCCAAGCTATGACTGCAGCAGTGATAGTAGTAATGATGATGATGATGATGATGATGATAATAAAAATAAGACTACAGCTCTGATTAACATCCTACGTGAGTCTCTGCTGTGCAGCCAGACAAAGAGGTGAGCACAGCTGTGTTTTTATAGGCCTTAGAAACACCAGACCAGACTTCTATGTGCTGTGGCATGGACTGGGTTTATGGAGGATTTAGTGTTAGCATTCCCCACTGAGACAGTTCATGGAGGATTAATCTTGTGTGATCCTGGGAAGTGTGAGCACTGTGGTCCGTGGGATGTGCAGATGCCCGATGTCTTACACAGCTGTGTATTTACCTCACAGAGGGAGGAGAGCTGTTCTAGCTTGGAGAAGATGGTTTACTACAAGATAAACAAGTGCTCATGGAGGGAAGGTGTTGTTGCTAATGAATTAGGTTGGAAATCAAAATTATACGTCCAGATGCTCGAACAATGGTTCTGAAGAACAGAACCAAGACCAAGGGTGGCCCTTGGATGAAACTGGAGGTGTTCTAAGTTCGAGAGCATTTTCTCTTTGTACTGGGAGAAGATGGGTCCTGAGGTAGATGAGTGGGTCCTGACAGTCCACTTCTCACATCTGGCTTCCTTTTCTGGATTCTTGTTTTGGTGCTACTTACCTCCTCCTTCTGTTCCTCAGCAGATCCTGTTTAGCAGCATGCATAACAGATCTTGTCCTCTCTGGACAAAAAAATCTCTTGAGTGAAATAATGCTTCTTGCCAAGGAAACAGTAGTAATTTTGTTTCCTTTAAAAAGCATTGGCTGCCCCATTGTTGTAAGTGCTCAAATCAGGTTGGATGGGGCTTTGAGCAGCCTGATCAAGGGAAAAATGTGCCTGCTAATGGCAGGGACATTGGGTTAGATGATCTTTGAAGGTCCCTTCTAACCCAAACCTTTCTATGGTTGCCCTCTGTCCTTCTAACCCAAACCTTTCCATGATTGCCCTCTGTCCTTCTAACCCAAACCTTTCCATGATTGCCCTCTGTCCTTCTAACCCAAACCTTTCCATGATTGCCCTCTGTCCTTCTAACCCAAACCTTTCTATGATTGCCCTCTGTCCTTCTAACCCAAACCTTTCTATGGTTGCCCTCTGTCCTTCTAACCCAAACCTTTCCATGATTGCCCTCTGTCCTTCTAACCCAAACCTTTCCATGATTGCCCTCTGTCCTTCTAACCCAAACCTTTCCATGATTGCCCTCTGTCCTTCTAACCCAAACCTTTCCATGATTGCCCTCTGTCCTTCTAACCCAAACCTTTCTATGGTTGCCCTCTGTCCTTCTAACCCAAACCTTTCCATGATTGCCCTCTGTCCTTCTAACTCAAACCTTTCTATGGTTGCCCTCTGTCCTTCTAACCCAAACCTTTCCATGATTGCCCTCTGTCCTTCTAATCCAAACCTTTCCATGATTGCCCTCTGTCCTTCTAACCCAAACCTTTCCATGATTGCCCTCTGTCCTTCTAACCCAAACCTTTCCATGATTGCTCTCTGTCCTTCTAACCCAAACCTTTCCATGATTGCCCTCTGTCCTTCTAACTCAAACCTTTCCATGATTGCCCTCTGTCCTTCTAACCCAAACCTTTCTATGATTGCCCTCTGTCCTTCTAACCCAAACCTTTCCATGGATTGCCCTCTGTCCTTCTAACCCAAACCTTTCCATGATTGCCCTCTGTCCTTCTAACCCAAACCTTTCCATGATTGCCCTCTGTCCTTCTAACCCAAACCTTTCCATGATTGCCCTCTGTCCTTCTAACCCAAACCTTTCCATGATTGCCCTCTGTCCTTCTAACTCAAACCTTTCTATGATTGCCCTCTGTCCTTCTAACCCAAACCTTTCCATGGTTGCCCTCTGTCCTTCTAACCCAAACCTTTCCATGGTTGCCCTCTGTCCTTCTAGCCCAAACCTTTCCATGATTGCCCTCTGTCCTTCTAACTCAAACCTTTCTATGATTGCCCTCTGTCCTTCTAACCCAAACCTTTCCATGATTGCCCTCTGTCCTTCTAACCCAAACCTTTCCATGATTGCCCTCTGTCCTTCTAACTCAAACCTTTCCATGATTGCCCTCTGTCCTTCTAACTCAAACCTTTCCATGATTGCCCTCTCTCCTTCTAACCCAAACCTTTCCATGATTGCCCTCTGTCCTTCTAACCCAAACCTTTCTATGATTGCCCTCTGTCCTTCTAACCCAAACCTTTCTATGATTGCCCTCTGTCCTTCTAACTCAAACCTTTCTATGATTGCCCTCTGTCCTTCTAACCCAAACCTTTCTATGATTGCCCTCTGTCCTTCTAACTCAAACCTTTCCATGGTTGCCCTCTGTCCTTCTAGCCCAAACCTTTCCATGGTTGCCCTCTGTCCTTCTCTCGATACTTATTTCTCTTCTGCTCTCCAGTTTTCACACTTGAATCAATATTCCAATATCTTTGACAGATCTAAGGCTTTGGAGAAAGGCTGCCACACAGCTCTCTTCCTCCTGCCTTTCCCCATCTCCTCCAAATAAACTCCAGAGATGTGTAAGAGTGCAGGTTCAGGAGAAATCGCTCTCACAGACCTTGAGCCCTGGGGGGCTGCTGCCCAAGCCCAGGTGGTTTGCAGGGTTGGGCTTTCCCATCCAGCATTCACATGCACTACCACAGCTCCCTGTGAGTCAAATATACCTCCTTTGTCATCATATTTGGTCACTTGAAGGGTGATTTGATGGTGGCAGGAAGGGGAACAAGTCCATCCTTGCCTACTGGGAAGCCACTTGGCATCAGGAGGTCTCCTGCTCCTGCAAAGATGACAATTTCCACTCTCAAGAAACCAAGTTCTTTATGTTCTTGCAATGCCTTTCATTCATACAAATCAGACCATTTGTGTTTGTCAAGCTACCTGAAACAGACTGAGATACTGCAGCGCCTACCCTGGCCAGAACGGGGTGTGCAGACAGCATCCCTCCCAGGACAGTCACTTGGTTTACAGGACTGTACAACCTTTGGACTTGCTTCTCTGAGGAAATGCATAGCCAAATGCACAAATGCATGAATGTTGAACTCATGAAGTTCAACAAGGCCAAGTGCAAGCCTTGCCCAAGGTGCAGTTCTACACCTGGGTGAAAAGCCATCCTTTTTACATGGGGTATAGTGATAAGACAAGAGGGAATGGATTTAAGCCTAAGGAGGATAGGTTTAGGCTAGTTATTAGGAAGAAATTCTTTACAGCAAGTGTGGTGAGATGCTGGAACAGGTTGCCCAGAGAGGCCTGGAGGTGTTCATGGCCAGGCTAGATGAGGCCTTGGGAAACCTGGTCTAGGCTGGCCCTGCCCATGCAGGGCGGTTGGAACTAGATGATCTTTAAGGTCCCTTCCAACCCAAACCATTCTATGAAACTATGAATCTATGAAAATGAGCCATTTATTTGAGACCTTCTAAATTCAGAATTTATTAGCATTGATGTATTTTCCTTTTAAGCACTGGTGAATAAAATACATGCAGTAAATAGGGATTTATTAATGGAAACTAAATGAAGGGATGAGACTCAAAGCTGGTTCTTCCCTTCTCCTTCCTTTCCTTGGGTGACTTTCAGATACGGTGAACAATACTCATGTGAAGGACTCAGAGGTTTTCATTGGTTTTATGTTTTGTTGTTAAACCATCTCTTTCCATTTACCTTGATTGAAGAACAAGGCAAGTAACTCATGATATAAGGCACAACAATAGGACCAGCTCCAGGGCAAGGTTACATGGCTGGCACCAATGTCTCCCTCCCTCTTCCTCTTCATGTATGTGGAGGTTCTTGAACACTGGCAAATTACAATCTGCTATGTCTGCAGGGGACTGGGGGCATGAGCTATCAAGCTGGCTGTTGTTTTGTTATTTTTTTTTCCATAGGCATATATACCTGGAGGGTTCTGTTTACTGTAGCTGCTATCAGTAGCTCTAATCTTTGATGTTTCCTATGAATTTATTAGACTAGACAATCCATGGTTTAGCTGTGCTGTTGCCTGCCTCTTTTTGACAGTTCACAGAAGCTAACCAGGTTCAGAGTCAATTCATTACTTGGATGAAAGCCCTGAAAGAGCTAATTTGGGAGATTCTGCAGGTTTTGTGTTGCTTTCTGGTTGTGTGTGCCGGGTCTGCACCATAGCAAAGAGGAGTCCTTGCTGCTGGGAGGGCTGTGTAGAGTGAGAGGCAGAGAGGCAGCATGCCTGCTTCTTGGCACTTCTCATGACCTTCTGGCAGTTCTGTGTTCATCAGTGGAAGGAGACTGGGGCTCAGAAGCAGTGAGCTGTCTCAGCCATGCTCCAGTAGTGGTTTGTGTGTGCACTGTCCAACATAAATATGAGATAATAATTTGGGGGAGGAGCCTGGAGAAGAGAAGGCTCCAGGGAGACCTTATTGTCACCTTTCAATACTTTAAGGGGGCCTATAAGAAAGATGGGAACAATCTTTTTAGTAGGACCTGTTGTGACAGCACAAGGTGTAATGGTTTTAAACTAAAGGAGGGGAGATTTAGAACAGAGGTAAGGAAGAAATTTGTTATAGTTAAGATGGCAACATGCTGGAACAGGTTGTCCAGAGAGGTGATAGATACCACATCCCTGCCCTGGGAACATTCAGGGTCAGGTTGGATGAGGCTCTGAGCAACCTGATCCAATTGAAGATGTCCCTGCTTATTGCAGAGAGGTTCCATTAGATGACCTTTAAAGGTCCCTTCAGGGGCTTGCTGTCTTTCATGTGTTGTGAGTTATGTATGTGCACCATTGATGCAGCCCAGATGAGGTTGCTGCTGGATTGAGTCCTTGAGTACCAGAGTTTTTCCTGTGGGATTGTGCCTTTTACCTCTCTCTGCTCTGCCACCAGCTGAAATAAACAACTGATGTTCCAGGGGTTAGACCATGTCTCAATGGTGGGACAAAAAAATAGGCTGAGAATTGGGCCCTATTCTGGTCACATCATTACAGTGGATGCTGTGGTCTCACCCCTCTTAGGACTGAGCTTGCGGAGATGAAAAATGTAGTGGGAATGAAGAGGTAACCTTAATGCTGCAAATCATCTCGACTGTGCCCCATGTTAGTCCTTGTTTTTTAGAAAAAGTGCACATTGTAAACTTTCACTGCCTTAATCCTTTCTCTCCTTCTTCCCTGTGCTGCTTGTGGTGAATGAAATGGAGCAGATGAAGCAACACTTGATTTGTTAGTGTCAGAACTGCATCATCCACAGGCTCTTACATAATACAGCCAGGAAAATGAACTTAAAGCTCCAGGCCTCTTTTTGATGGCTTTACTACTTTCTACACAAGAACATTTAAAGGACAAACAAGCTCCCAAACCCTGCAGAGCAAACATTAAGGCAGGGGTCCCTCTTTAAGGGGTAGCTGTGAATCATTTCAAAGTAGCCTTTCAGAAGTCATTCTAATGACATCCTCTTCCCTGTTGGGAAAGAACCAAGTGAAGCTGGTTGGAGATAAGTGGTGGTTCTCATTTGAGTAGCAGCAGATGTAAAGTGTCCCAAGCAAGCTGAGCTGTGTTGAAGAGGCATGAAACCAAGCTGGTGCCTTTCTGCTTAGGCAGCATCCCTCTGCTTGATAGCTTCTGAGTTAGGGAGACATGGAGTTGTGTCCAGTTGTACGCAGTGACCAATATCAGGACTTGTGACTCTTACCTTTGCATAAGTCCTTCTGTTTTGATTGCAAATTTTGCTGCCTTTAAAAGCATTGGATGCCCCATCATTGGAAGTGCTCAAGGTCAGGTTGTTGTTGCTTGTGCTGGGTAATGGTGTTTGCAGCTGCTTTTTTACTTAAAGGAAAGTACGTAGGTCTGTGTTGTTGGCTTTGCTCTCAGGATAAACATTTTCTGTTTTGAAATACCACCAGGAAAAACGCAACAAAAAACAGGTACATAAAAGCTGTCATTGAGCCAATATGGGTATCCATAGTTCACAAAATGTCAATTTAAGCCACCAGTTTCACCCCCCCCCTCCCCAGTTCTGACTGTGTTTTGTTAGAATTACAAATATTAAACTTTTCTAGGCATGGGAACATGTTGCCTCTTATTTGGGAACTACTTGAAATAGTACCTAGCCTTTTTTTTCATTCTGGTGAGTGAGCTTCTATTTTCTGTTATTTGGTATCACAAAGCAAACATTACACTCCTCAGTAGGTAGATTTTTAGTTTTTTCTGCCATACCTTTTCTCCTCCCCCCCCCCCCCCCATTTTCTTCTGTCTGTTCTTCCAAGATACTGTATTTAATTTTTCCACTTCATTATTTCAAACACTGAATAGTGATTCATCTTCGCAGTGGCCTGTTCTGTGAACCACAATAGTTTGGGTAGAACAAAGAAAAAAAGGCAAAAACAGGAAGGGAAAAAGAGAGAGGAGGGAAGAAAAAAAAGAGACAATTCTGACATGCACTGGAATGGAATGAAGCCATCTTTTTATAACTTAGATGGCAAACATCTGCCACTGATATATCAAACCTACTTTTAAAAAGATAATGTTTGTCCTCTGTATAGTTTTAAAGGGCTGTGGTGCCCAATCAAAGTGAGAGAGCAGTGTTGATACAGAAATGGCTTGAATTCAAGCAGGCAGCACTTGTCCCTTTTAGTTTAATCTGAAATTTTAACATCATCCAGATGCTAGTCTGTTAAATAATAACAATTGTTATATAGCAGTTAACAGTTGAATGATACTATTATTTTTTTGTTGTCCTTGTTCACACAATGAGCTCTTCCATGCCCTGAAAAGTAGCTGTTACAATAAACAGTTAGTATGTATGTATATAGAGAAACAGTTAGTAAACAGTTAGTTATATATGGGTATTTGCTTTTTCTCTGCTGAAGCTTTTTTGCTCTGCCAGACAGAATACTGCTAAGTCAGAGCAACCAGTAAATGTCTATTGGATTATATTACAGGTTGGTCTAATAAAAGGTTAGAAGAATGAATGAGCAACTCTTGAACCCACAGAAGCTGTAGTTGTGGCCAAAGAGCAGGCATTTTTGGCAGTGAATGCTACACAATTAGAATTTGAACTAAATATCTGAAGCATGAAATGCTTGTTGCTAAGCAAGGTGTGTTGAGATAGACTGGGCACAAGAGCTGAGGGCCTGTGACTGGAACTGAGAGTCCTGTGGCTCTGGCTGCCCCAGGGGGAGGGTGGTGATGCAGAAGGGGATGAACAGGGATTTGGTGTAGTTCCTAATAAGCAGACATCACCGTCTAAAAATTCTACTTCTGTCTTCTTTTACTAGCAAAAGCACTGGAGAGTCATAGCCACAAAAGAACGTGCAAACTCATGGAGTCTCACTGGGGGTTTACCCAAACTATTCAAGGATCTGTGAAGTGAAAAAGACCCACAGGTCTTTTCCAACTCTTATATTCTGTGATGACAATGACTATGGAAAGGTTTTGGTTTAGTCTCAACACAACCAAACCTTATCTTATCAGCGTCTATAAATACCTGAGGGGTAGGTGTCAAGATGAAGCTGCCAGTCTCTTTTTGGTGGTGCCCCGTGATAGGACGAGGAACAACAGATACAAACCAGAACACAGAAGGTTCCACCTCAACACGAGGAGGCACTTCTTTACAGTAAGGGGGACGGAGCACTGGAACAGGTTGCCCAGAGAGGTTGTAGAGTCTCCATCTCTGAAGACCTTCAAAATCCACCTGGATGATGCGTTCCTGTGCAGCCTGCCCTAGGTGATCCTGCTTTGAAGGGGAGTTGGACTTGATCTCTGGAGGTCCTTTCCAACCCTAATGTTTTGTGATTATGTGAAACCGTAATGCAAAGCCTGATGTGCAGGAGTAACATGAGAACTGCCCAAGCACTCAGTTTATGGAAAGGCTATGGAGGGAAGGATTAATTAAAAGAGGAGGGACTTGTGCATGTGGGCCACCTCTGTTACAAGGTCCACTTGGAATGACTTAAAAGAGTTTTCTAGATATTCTGCAGTGGCATTGAGCTTTGTACAGTCCAGTCACCTGTGATGTGATGATTACCTGGGGATCCTGCTGTGGGGGCTGCCCCTGAGTAAGCTGGTAGGAGGAGAGGGGGCCCTAATGGGTAGAAAACCAGTACTAAAATAGTACTAGTAAACGTAATCTTTCAAAAGTAGGTGTAATGAAAGAAATCATAGAAGTTTGAAATTTATGTTCTAAAAAGTGAATGTGATGAGGGTTGAATTCTTACTAAGTAGACACTGCTGGTTTCTGAGGTTGGTAGCCCCACTCTGAGTTGTAGCATCTGGCAGCAGACCTGTTGTTTGGGAATAACATCAGCAAAATCAACTTCCCTTAACTTTTTGACGCATCTGCCCCTCAGAACAAGCTCACAATCTGACCTCCAAGTTTCCCATCTCCCCCGCTGTCCCTGTCACTCAAGGTTCTTCTGTAAAACACACAGTGCCAGGCATATTGGGAGTGTATTTGGCATACTAGTGGCCACACCTACACACCTACACTCGGGTGCATTTCCAGCTGCTTTCCTTGTCCACAGCAATCCAGCCCAACACTTTGAAGAACCAGATCACCTCTTGGCCCCTGAAGTGTGAAGCAGCTTTACAATGAGCTTTCAAACTCTCCAGAGGACTGTGCTAACATGACATGTGTTATGTGTTTGCAATGTTTGTTTTCAGGAGAGCGAAAGGGGGAGATCAGAGTTCCTGGGCCATTTCTTGGGAAGGGTACGGAAAGGAGGGTTTCTCAAGAAGGATCCATTAACACTGCTCCCTCTGCCAGGCAGTGGAACACGGGAGGTAACAGTCCATTCTTCTCCCTTCCCAGACCTGCAATTTAAAGTGTTTGAACGTTCACTTCAGAAGCCGGGGAAGTAAAAACCCCCAGTTGTGCCAGGAGACTCTGCAAAGGCCACGATGAGCAAAGAGGCTGTGGAGTGTTAATACAGTCCATCATTTTGTAACAAGCCCGATGTTCTTGTAGGAGCCGTGTCAGGCTGTTGTCTGCACGCTGTCTTTGCTGATCACAGTAATCGGGTCATAAGAGAGGGAGAAGTAATAGTGCGTCTCTTAGCAACCAGCCCCAGGAGAAAGAGAAAATTACTCAGACTATCCAGCCAGGGAAGTAGAAAGATGAAATTTTCTGAAAGTCTGTTGGAAAGTGCTCAGGGACATAATTCTTTTATGTGTGAGATCCTTATAGGCTGGATCCAGTGATTTTTTTTTTTTTTTTTTTTATTTCCTGACATCTTCCTGGTAAACTTTTATTTTTAATTGGCCTCAGAAAATCGGAAAGGGAAAAAAAACAACCCTCTGAAACAGAGACATTTTAAAAAATAAGTGGCAGATTTCTGTATTATCTTTAGCAATGCCGGGGAGAAGGGAGGGAGGAGGTCAGTGTGGCTCAGGCGGGAGATGATCGGAGTCTCTTATCTCTGCGTGAGTGCTTTGAATGCTTCCCACGTCAGTGGTAGCCAAAGCACGTTGCTGTATCTGCCGCCGCCGCGGTGGCACGTACAAAACAAACTTGTTGGTTCTCTGCTGCATTGCACTCAGTGTCACGTCTCATGAGTGTTGTGGACCATGTGCTGTGCTGATTGACAGCTTGGCAGAGAGCTGGACTCAGTGTGCTCTCGCAGCAGCTGCACCAGGAAAGCCCAACTGAGAGGTCAAACAGGGCAGGTACTCGGTCAGGTTCATGCCAGAAGCCTTTCCCTCATTAACCTGGTTTTCTGTCCTCTTTGAGCTACTAGTTTGTGTTAGACCTGTAGGGGAACATCTCTGCAGCCTTCAAAAAGACTCTTTAGCCAATGTTGACTCGAGGGCCCAGAGGGGAGGGCAGCAGTGGGGACAGTCTGAAAGTTGTAAGAAAATCATGCCTTTGTGCTGTGTGTGCGAACAAGCTCATGTGCTCACACCTTGTGCTTTTAAAAGATGTTTTTATTCCAGAAAACTACACTTCTGCAGTCAACTAGTTTGCATCCTTCCTGATGGGATGTGCTGGCTGCTTATGGAAAGGAGGACCATGTCTGGGATAGTTTGCCCACCTTCACTAAGCAAGAACACAAATCCATGTGTGTTCAATGGAAAGATGCATGTTTTAAGGTTGTCAAGCCTCCCTCAGATTTGTGGTTGCATCCTCAGAACTAGTGTGGGGACAAAATGTTTCTCAAAGCCTTGCTTAATCTGAGGAGACATAGGGATTGCATATGTGAAGAGGAACAGATTTTTAGGTGACTGATCCAGCTGCTAATCTGTGCTTTTCCTCATCTTTTGCCTGCCCTGTGATAGGTTGAGCAGGGAGATCTGTTTACATCTGCATTGGATAGCTTGACTTCAGTAACAGCTTTACCACAAAATCACAGAATCAACCAGGTTGGAAAAGACCTCTGAGATCATCAAGTCCAACCTATTTCCTAATACCTACCTAATACCTGCAGTTTTAATGTGGTTTAAGGAAGACTGCAACCGTTTTCCCAAATCCAGGGTCCTGCATGGTTGGGTGAAGGGTTCAGGCTGACCTCTGGGCTGCTGTGGTTGAACTGGCTTTGATAGCTGGGTTTGCTTGAGTCTTTGTGTGTATGGGCTTGAATTCAACCTATGGATAACATTGCAGACATGTGAAGGAGAGGACTGCTAGAGTTTTCAGGGACAGGGCTGACTTCAGCATCTTATCCTGGAAATAATCAGTAGAAGAGAGAGTAGAAAAACCTAACCTTGCAGCTGTGCAGAATTAATAGCTTAGGAGCAACATCTACTACTGTCAGGGAAAAGTGAGATAAGGAACAATATTAATTGTAAGTGCTTCCAAGCAAATCCTAGAGGCTGCTGCTTTGCTGTCTTGTCATAAAGCAGAAAGACTTTCTTCCTTAAAAGTTTAGTAATTCAAGAATTTCCTTGCTATTTTTGTGAGTGCCAGTAAGTGATGTTTCCTGAAAATTTTCCCCCAACTCTATAAATACAGCCCAAGGGCTTACAATGGTGACTCAGTTTGGGAAGTCAACACCATGCACTTCCCCAATGTAAAAGGCAGTCCCCTGGGCAGAGAGTGCCACATCTGCAAAGCCATTAGTGGGTTGTTAAAATGCAGTATAATCAGGCTCCTTCTTGAAAACTGGATTCCAATTTCTCAGGCTTACCATCCTGTCATGCTGGAGATGAAAGCAGGAAGGTCTGGAAAGTTGCAATGGTGTTTCTAGGTGCCAGCTTTCCTCTGGGGAATCACAGAATACATCTGGTTGGAAGAGACCTCAAAGATCATCCAGTCCAACCCTCCACCCAGCACTGAAGGGTCAACACTAAACTAAGTGCCAGGTCTACATGCTGCTTAAACACCTCCAAGGATGGTGGCTCCACCACTGCCCTGGGCAGACCATTCCAATGTTTGAGAACCCCTTCAGTGAAGAAATATTTCCTTACATCCAGCCTGAACCTCCCCCTGGTGCAGCTTGAAACCATTTCTTCTCATCCTGTTGCTTGACACTAAGGAGAAGAGGCTGGCCCCCACCTTGCTCCAACCTCCCTTCAGGTAGTTGTAGAGAGTGATGAGGTCTCCTCTCAGCCTTCTCTCTTGATGTGCTTACCAGATGAGTCCAACTGACAGATAGATGAAATATTCCTAATTGTCACCCCTGGGACCAAGGTTATCTCACAGATCATGCTTTTCTAATTGGGTCCTTTCCTCCTTCCTGTTACCTTTTGATTAACCACTTTTTGTACCACTTGGGCACAAATAGAGCTATTTGTAATTTCTTTCTGTGGGGCATGAGGATGAATAGGACTTGGCTGACGTAATTAATTCTGCAAGGATAAAAGGAAAGTTGCACTGGGAGTTTGTCTGCCACAGCTATCTTATGCAAAAATATATTTATAAAACTAAGAGGCACCACATGAGAGGCATGAGCCGGGTAAAAATCACAGCTGGCCTGCATCTCCTCCAGTATCAGAGTGGACATGAGACCAAATACAGTCAATAACAGGTAATGTATGAAGTGTTGCAGTATATTCCTCATCATCTGCTTAGTCCTTCCAGTGCCTTATGTTTGGGGTCTAAATTGAGTTTTCTGTGTTAACCCATCCCTGCCAACAGTGATCCTGCAGAATTTGAGCTTGTAACCCTTCTTTACAGCAGAAAAGGAGTTGGGTTTGTAACATGAGAATACTTGACCGACTTCTTTTGGCACATCAGGTGCTCAGCCTGTGTGTGTAAAAATGGGACATACGCCCTCAAGAGGGAGAGATGACCTTGCAGCAGCAGGAGGGGGTCAGGCTGGTGGATCTCTAGCTGCCAGGTCTCTAGATTTTGTTCAATTGTTTGCTTCCCTCTTTAGGGACAAGAGTCTTTGCAGGAACAATTAGTTTGGCTGAACCTATAAACTCTTGATATTTAAAACATTTCTCCATGCCAGATTCTTGTTGGCCAGACAGAAAATACTTTAAATTTAGCAGCTAATCCAAGACATGGTGGTTCAGCAATTATTTGCTTAAAAAGTTCATTGTGATTGTAGGAAAAGAGGTCATCTGTGATCACATGTTTCCATTCTGAGTGTAAGCAGTGTTTTCCTGAGATACTGAAGACAAGCTACTGAAGGATCCATTTGCCTTGTTATGCCTTCTCAGATGGGAAGACTGTTAATTTTCCTGTTTCTGCTCTGCCTGTTTCTGTGTGTCCAAAAGCTCTCTCACTAATGATCCCTTTTGCCCCGGCAAGAATGTGTTGTGTAACTGTGGTAGGGAAACAAGTAGAGGAGAAACAAGGTATTAGGGTAACTATTCTGAGAGATGAGCTTTCACTTGGCATGTTGATTTTCCCAAGATATGTGGCATGTCCAATACCTCCTGTCAGTTGCCCATCCAGCATGGCATGGGTCTCGCAGAGTGGGAATATTCCATTTTAAGAATCTGTTGGGCGAGATGCGGACTTGTGCTTGATTGATGCTGCCAACTATTTGAATGTTTAGTGCTATGAATTCCACCTGTGAAACTAGAGGAGGAGGTAACACAAGTTGGAGAATCTGGGCCTAAATGTCAGGGCCTAAAGGTCACATCTTATCAGTGGAAAGCGCAGTTGTCATCACAAATGGGAGGCTGCAGGAAGGGAATTTTGAGGATCCCTACGTATTTGATCTCCAGGAACCTGACCAAATGTGCTTAGTTTACACCAAGTCTAACAAACCTGCCCCATGAAAGCTCTTTGGATCGTAGGAATCAAACTCTCCTTTTTGTGTTTATTTCCCGCCATGATCCAAAAACAGTGATGAAGCTTCTGGGCATTTGGTCATTGACTGGGATGGAGCTGTAATTGGAGCTTTCTCTTGTAGCAATTCTGGCTCTGTCATGCCCAGAGTAATGAAACCTTTTTATGAGGGGAGCTGGAGAGCTCATGAGGGATCAGAAGGAACCCAAGGAGGCATCTTGTTTCTACAAGCATTTAATTGTGAAATCTTTTGGCTACTTAGAAAAATCATTAGTCAAGCCTATTGGAAGGCAGCAAATATCTATTTGTGGGGACTAGGGAGGGTTTAGTCATCTCAGATTTCTTACCTTCTTGTTTTCCCTTCTCTATTGCAAATGGTAAATAAGTAAATTGAGAGTGTGTTTTGAAAAGATTGCTAAGGAGAGCCAGGAGGAGTCTGTGCTTGTTTGCTCATTTCATATGGAATCATCATAATTTGCAAATGGCCAAGAAACAACAAAGCATTTGTTTGCTGATCCCCATATTTTAGCATGCTTGAGAATGAAATCTTGGGGTTTGTCTGGTTGTCCCTCATTCAGTGGTACTTCAGGTCATGTTTCCCTCTGACACTTTCACAGGTCAGTAGCTGCTAAGTTAGGTCAGCGGTGGCTCCTCTGAGTGGATTTACAGAAATGCAGCTGTCTGGACCTTTGCAAATAAGCTTATTATTTATGCACAAGGAAGATTTGAAGCCAGATCCTTTTTGTCAAGGTTGGCCCAGCAGAGCTGACAAAAGGCACAGCCTGCAAGCAAAAAAATACTTTCAGCTTTAGCCAGTAGCTCTAGCTCTTACAGGGAATAATCTGCACTGGGACACAGATGTGTGTTTTATATCATCCTATCTATGTGTTTGTTTTTTTTTTTTTTAATATATTTGCTTGAAAAGAAGATAATGGAATTTTCTGTCTTTGATAAATATTTTCCTGTTAAAGTTTGGAAGCTCTGTCCCACAAGGCTCATCACATAGTGTACTTCAGCTGTAGGCTTATCTTATTGGGGAGAGAGTTTGTTTTGCAGTTAGCTGGCACGTGAAGACTAGAGACTAGTGAAATCTCAGTTAAAGCTGAGTGTTTGTGAGTTAGCAAGTAGGAGTAAAGCTGTAAGCACTGCGTTATCTTCAGATCATCTTAACTCTGGTGAAAATCACCAATTTCAGTTTTGCCTCCTGGTTGTCATATGTGAGCTATTAGAGTTAAGGCATCCTTTAGCTCTAAGGAAGTCCTTTCTGAGCTTCTCAGATCTTATGACCCAATGGCATGGAAGTTACAATGCAGGAGGGGTAGTGGATTTGTATTAGTCAGCTGGTGTATGATCTATACTGGGGGTCTGGGACCTTGCTTTGAACATGGTGGTGAAACCTGATACATTGCTCATCAGCTTGACATGTTCTTCAATCGACGTCGGTACCTGAGAAGCGCAGTGTTACTTCTCAGACTTCATTGACATGTTGTCTGTTGCCTGTCATCTCATAAATTTCTCTGTGAAGCTCTAAGTAAACACCCCTGGGTGAAATCAACAGATCATCTTTGTGGCATTTCTTGTCATCTAAACAATAATTCATTAAAAATTTAATGACTCTTTTGCTCTGGAGAGGAAGAAAGAGAGCTGGCGCCTGCCTTTAAAGTTTCTGTCTTGTACTTTTTAATTATTTTTGTTTTGTTTTGGAGTTATTTTATTTTGGAGGAAATCAAGTTGATAAACTGAAAGAAAACCATCTGATTACAAAAAGCTTGAGTGCTTCTGAGAACATTTAAAACAAGGATGACTAGAAATGACCTTTCTGTCCTGGAGCGAACTTTGAGTGTGTTCTCCCTTTGGCATTTCTAATGATAGACTTTCCATCTGGTCTTTGCTTAAAAGCTAAGATGAAGTTTGGGGTTTTTTTTGTTTTGTTTTGTTTTTTCACATTAAAACTGTACATGCTCTAAAATTAATCCTCTTGATCATTTCACTTCAGGGAGAGGAGTGCAGAAACGCTGGGAATATTTTTTTATTTTTAGCAACTTCATTCAGTTCTTCTGTCAGCAGATTCCTTTTGTCCCAAATTAAGTAGTTTCTGATTTGGGGGAACCCTGGCTTTCCCTCTGCTTGAATTTGGGGAGGTTATACCCCTGAGAGGACATTTTAAAAGAAATTGAGTTGTCAGTGGTGCTGGTGGGGTGTCTGATCTGGATCAGTGGGAGGAAATTGTGGTTACATTAGCTACCCCGGGTAATACTGTCATTTGTAAGGCTGCAAAATTCCCTGGTCTCAGTTTCCCATACTGATTCCCCAATGCTGAATGTTCAAGAGTGATATCCTAGCAAAGGAATGCTTTGGGGAAGAATTGGGGATCTCCTGAGAGGTACCACTGCAACCTCTCAGCCTCTTTTCAGCAGAATCTTTTGGGGAAAGTATGCACACTGCTCTTTTTGCTTAGCAAAGCCTTTCAGCAAATGCCTAATTTGATACATGCCTTCCAAAGGCCTGTGGGACATAACATTTAAGCATACACTTGAACTTAAGCATGTGACTGAGCCCATGCTACACACAAGCATGTTCATGCACAAAGGGAATGTTTCTATGGATTGTGTGTAGGAACATCAGATTTTTGTGGTTTATTTCTGTTTTTTCATCCCTGTAACACTGGTCTCTACTGAATGTAATTGTTTCTCTCTCTTTTCCTTCTTTATCCTTGAATGAAGTTCTACAAAAACGTACGTAGATGGTAGATTACTAGTGAGCCATCTATTTCTCAAACATTGTTCTGGTGGGGTCAGCAAAAAGAAAGGCTATCAGCAAAGCTGTGTTTCTGTCAGAACTGCATGTGGGACATGCACAGAAAACATGTTTTCTGGACATGGAGAGGGCTTGGCAGAAAAGCAGATGTTTTTGGAGCTCTTGGCAGGTGGATGTTTTGCTGAGAGTATTGATGTTTCTGCTACAGGTTCTTCTGGTGACCAACTCTTTTAAAACAATGGGAGGGTGAAAGGATGTTGCAAATAATGGAAGAGAACAATTCTGGCACTCACAGCTTCCTCTTCATAAAGCTGCTTTTCCCTTGAGGCAATATATCTTGCATCTTATGGGAAGGAAATCTTCCAGTATAAAAGGAAGTCTGAACTGCTTAGCAATGAATTTAGAAGCCTAGAAGTTGGATTCCTTTTATGAAGAGATAATATGGTTCCTGTTTCAGTATATTAGAGAAGCTTTATTAAGATGCATCTCCAAAAATAGGAGAACTCTGGGAATCACTTCTTTAAAACAATATTTGTGTGTGGCTGATGTTAATATTCCTGGAACCTTAAGGGATGTATGCTCAGCAAAATGAAGGTGTTCAGAGAACAAAAGCAGAAGAGAGATGTTATCTTTAGCCTGAGCTGCTCAGCAGTACAGAACACGAGAGGATGGCTTTATGTTCCTGGGGATGCCTGTGACGTGAGTTAGAGTGGTCTGAGGGCTGTCCTCGCTTTGCTCTCCTGCAACAGCACCTGAGGGGCTGTTTTGTTTCCAAGAATAGCTGGCACATTGCAGTGCTGTGCTTATGCTTGCTTCCATACCCCATCTCCTGCACTGGGAACGAGGTGCCTGCTGCAGGCTTTACTGCCCAAAGGCTACCCGCCTGCTGGGTTTGCTCACTGGCAGCCCTGCTGCTGCAGATTACAGGTACCTATTGTATCTTGGGGTAAGAAGTGGGTTTTCTGAAAGCTTAGTCCTTTCAGACTCTTTCCAGTGCTCTCTTCTCTTCCCACTCACCTCAACTAAGATAAAGGCATAGAAAGAGAGAGGAGAAGAAAGCAGAGTTGATTTTCTATGAGAAGAACAAGCGATGAAGTCCAGGTAGCTTCAGTGTGCATATTCAAGTAAGGATATTTTATGCAGACTGTAGCAAGCTGAAAAGCAACAAACAACAACAGAAAAAGAACAGGGAGAAAAGCAGCTACAATCCTTCCAAAGAATTTCTGCATTTTCTGCAGAGTACGTAATTGAAAGGGACTTTTTTTTTTTTTGATAAAGGCTAAATTGTGTATGGGCATGAAAAATTCAGCAGGGAATTTAAGCCATTTCCAAAGCACATGAAACATTAAACATTTCACTCAAGAATAGCTTGAAGATGGCGTGCATCATCCCAAGCTTTAAGCAGTCATCTGATTTTTGTCTTGCAGATGTTAAATATATAGTAAAGGAGAGACAAAGTAAGTTCTATTTTCTTTCTCATGATAAGTGCAGGGCCATTGCATTGAATGATGTTGCTGGCTGACCTCACACACACCTTTGTTCAGCTGTCTTGGCTTGATGATTTTAGCTGCAACATTCTGAAAGAGGGGAGCAGATACCAGTGCTGCAGTTGCAGTGTGCGATTTCCTGCTTGTGATCACCTCCAGCTTTGGGCTCTTGTCTGAAAGGGCTCTCAAATTAGCCTTTTAAATCCAGTGGAATTAAAGATTTTAATATAGCAAGATGCTAATCACCATGACATGATGTGACATTTATGGCCCGATAGGGATACAGAGTAAATCTCTCATTCTCTTGATAGCAGAGTATCCCTTTCCTTAAGTGAACTTCAACATTCACATTTAGGTTTTGCCTAGATGTGCTACTGGATTTTAGAGCTATGTTATACCTGTAGTTTTTAAATTCAGTTACTTCTTGTTTTCTGGAGAGCCCAGGTTTTCTCTTAAAACAAATGTTGTTATTTACTTGGGTGTCTTTCAGCAAGGAAATCTGACTGCAATTGTTTAAATCCTCTAGGAATGAGCTTTGCTTTTGCATAAAGCAGTCACCTTGGATGACTGCATGCAGCAAGCCATGCATTGCAAAATTGCAGTGTGAGTTGTCAAAACTCAGTGAGTTGCTCAGTTTCAGTTAGGAAAGCTGGTTAGTGTTCTCCAAAGGAGGATGATTCTCTTCTTCTCTAAGCAGACTACCAGGGCCATGACTCAGGTTTCTGTCACTGTGCCAAAGATGGTCCTCTAAGAAAACTTTGTACCCTTAAACATCTCCACATGCACTCTTACCAGGGCAGACAGCATGCTCTCTCATTTTTATGCTGTAGAAAAACTGCATTAGCAAGCAGCAACACAACCTCCTTGTTGTTTCCCTGGTGCAAGACAGTGCTCAGCTCCAGGGCACTGCTTAGGTCATGAGAGAGATCTAGATCAGAGGCTGGATAGTGTTGATGCAACCGGTCTGCTACAGGGAGCCCTAACCTTAAGCAGTGTAGAGAGGAGTCAGTCCAGAGCAGCTGGCTCAGAAGACACTTCTTTCCTTGTTGTGATTCATGAAGAAAGTAGAGACAGTGGCTATCGAATTCTCAGAGCTTGGGGAGCCCAGGCTAATAAGCAACTCTGAATGACATGGGCTCTATGATTCATCATAAAGCCTCAGCACATCAGGCATCTGTGTGCATTAAAGTAATTTCTGAGCAGAGCACCTGCCTGGAGGCTCTCTGGCTCTTTGCACTTGCTGGAAATGTCTCCTTCCTGCAGCACCTTCTGTCCGATAGAAGAAAAGGTCTACTCTTTCAGACCCACTGGTAGAGGGAGTTTTTGAAGAAAGGGAGCTGGACCATCCACACTTCTCTTGTGCTGCTCAGGACTCTCTCCTTCCCATTCACTGCTGCAGGCATGTGCTTGTGTTAGTATGGGGGGATGCATGTGTTACAGTGAATAACCTTTTTATGGCACTACAGGCATCAGCAGCCCTCAAAGTATGATAGAGCTTTTTGTGCTCATAGAAGATTTATCCTCTTCTCTTCTTCCCTGAGCACAGACTCAAACAATGTATCCATTTTAATTGTTTTCTGAGAGGTTATTAATATTGGAGTGGGGATTTAGAATGAAGATCAATCATTAATCTGAAAAGAATGGATTTGAACTTTCCTACGCAAGGCTGGAAAAGAAGTTGGGATGAAAGAAAATCAAAAGAGGTTCCCCCCCCTAACTTAAGTGTCATCAAATCCCACTTGTCATTTGGAGGAACAATCATACATTATCAAATCTGTGTCTCCAGTACTCCATGTCTGAACTTACACTGCACATGGAGAACACAGAGAAGAAAGCAGAGTGGAATCCAGCCTCCAGCACTGCAGTCATGAGCTCCTCCTGCTTGAAGGGAAGGTCTCTCCCTGGCTGAAGGTGACCTATGGCAATAACTGAGTCAATCATGCAGGAGGAGCTCATGACTGCAGTGCTGGAGGCTGGATTCCACTCTGTTTTCTTCTCTGTGTTTTCCATGTGCAATCCCAAGCACAAATACAGGCTGGGTGGATGATGGATGGGGAGCAGTCCTGAGGGGAAGGACTTGGGGGGTGCTGGTTGATGTGAAGCTCAGCACGTCTGGAGAAGAGGAGGCTGAGGGGAGACCTCATTGCTCTCTACAACTACCTGAAAGGAGGTTGTAGAGAGGCTGCTGCTGGTCTCTTCTCACAGATAATTAATGATAGAACAAGAGGGAATGGCCTCAAGCTATGGCTGGGTAGGTTTAGACTGGACATTTGGAAAACTTTTTTCCCAGCAAGAGTGGTCAGGGATTGGAATGTGCTGCCCAGGGAGGTAGTTGAGTGGCCAGCCCTGGATATGTTTAAAGGTGGTTTGGGTATGGTACTTGGGGATATGGTTTAGGGGTGAACTTTAGAGCAGACTTATCAGTTGGACTTGGTGATCCTGAGGGTCTTTTCCAATCTGAATGTTTCTGTGATTCTGTGAGGTGGAGGTCAGTCTTTTCTCTCTAGTATCAGGTGATAGGATGAGAGAAAATGTCCTGGAATTGTGCCAGAGGAGGTTTAGATTGGATATTAGGAAAAGTTTCTTTATGGAAAGAGTGGCCAGCCTTTGGAATAGGTTGCCAAAGGAAGTGGTGGAGTCACCATCCCTGGAAGCGTTCAAGAAATATGGGGACAGGGCACTTCAGGATGTAGTTTAATGGTCATGGTGGTTTTAGGTCAATGGTTGGACTTGATGATCTTAGGGTCTTTTCCAACCAAAACAATTCTATTATTCTATTATTATTATTATATTTTTTTTTTTTTTTGCCTAAAACTATCCATGTAACAGCTCTGAAGGGGAAAGCAAACCTCAGAGTGAAGATTTCAGAAGTCCACCCTAGAAACTGTAGCAATAAGTTACTGCAATTTGTTATCAGTTTTTTCACATCATTTTATTTCAAGAAAAAAAAAACAAACCTCTGGCTTTTCAAATAAACCACAGTCTTTGCGGAAGATTTTAATTTTCTTCCACATTTTTCCTTTTTACAATATTCACAAGTATTTCAGTAATTCATTTTCTGTTGGTTAAATAGGAGAGTTTTAATTCAGTATGAAAATGATCTCACCTAGGTTTCTTTACGCCAAATAATTGACCCCGGGCTAGTGCCAGACCCTAATACTTTTTCTCTGGAAAAGAGGGCACCATATGCTGAGCAGAGTTCCAGCAAAGCTGCTGGTTTGATCAACTGCTTTCTTAGAATGGTCAGAAGCTGAAACATGTGCTTGGATAACTACAATATCATGGTCATCCCTGTTGGGAATGGTGAAAGCCATGTGTTCCTCAAAACTAGTGCAAGCACAGCACTGCCACCATTTGTCCCTGCTTCTCTTCTGAGAAGGGGGCCAACAAGAAGGATGGAGAGAGACTGTTTACAAAGGCCTATAGTGATATGACAAGAGGTAATAGCTTCAGACTAGAGCAGATTTAGATTGGATGTTAGGAGCAAGTTCTTTACTGTGAGGGTAGTGGAACACTGGAACAGGTTGCCTGGGGAGTGGTTGGGGCCCCATCCCTGGAGATATTCAAGGTGAGGCTTGACAGGGCTCTGGGCAGCCTGATCTAGGGGCATCTAGAGGATGCCCCTGCTGAGTGCAGAAGGGTTTGGACTAGATGAACTTCAGAGGTCCCTTCCAACCCAAATTCTGTGATTCCATGAATAGGTAGTCTGCCTGGGTCACTCTAGGGAGTGTGGTTTAGTATGAGAATATCATTCTCATCTGTGAGAACTCCTTTTTGTGCCTCTGTCATTCACCTCTTCCTCGCTCATTTTAGGATGCTCCTGAGGAGAAGCATTCTCCCTTTTCTTGTTTTCCCCATTGTGGTGTTCTGGGCTCTGTCCAGCAAGGAGAGGGTGGAGCAGTTTTCAGTAGGGGATTTTGTGGCATGTGGAAAGCGTAAATGCAGCTGCTTATCTAAATTCAGTTTAGCATGTTGTTGTTTCCTAACCAGTTACTTTGTTGTATTATGCACATGTGTAAATTTAAAAGCATTTCTGCTCAAAATATGGCAATAACTGTACATGTAAGTGTGTATAGTAACTTTGGGATGTTGGGCAGTGATCCTTGGTCCAGAAAGTTTATGCATCAGTATCTTAGGGTAAAATCAATCTAAAAGAAGAGAAAACCCTCTTTCTTTTTTTTCTTTTTTTTTTTTTTCCATGCCTTCTCTGTTCTCTGGAAACATAGGAGAGAGAGGATGTTGAGCACCTCCCTCTGGAATCTTTTTTTCTTTTTTCTTTTTTTTTTTTTTTACATTTTGAGTATAATCCCATTTCTCCTCCATGGTCAAACCAGATCATGTGTGACATTTCTAGTAAAAAAAAAAAAAACAAACTCCCTCCCCAAAACCCACCACTACTCCACATAAATGCACAGAGGGAGCATTAGTTATTTACTTTGAAAGAAGATAGAGGTGAATTCTGTTTACCCAACATTTAATTTTATCTTAAATTATCTTCAGGGATTAAGATGTACTTATTTATTCAACTGTTGCGCTGGTGAATAAGAAGGCAATTAGTTTTGTAGCATGAAGAAAATCCAGCTACTTTCTGCTCCCCAGTAGCTCTGACTAATTGCAATAGAAGGAAGAAAGCTAGGGCTGTTTGTGTTGGTGAAAACAGTGACCTGAGACACAGCTAATAATGCCACGTGCTTTGCTTTAATCTTTCCAAGTTTGGTTGTTTATAGGGAGGGGTGGGGAAGAGGATGTGAGGAACTGCATGAGCCAGTTTGAAAATCAGTTTATGGAGGTTTGTTTGATCAGTTTGTCCAAGAGCTGTGCATGCATTCCCCACTTGGTGTTTTTGCTTTGGTCTCTCAAGTGAGCAGCAGAAGACTTTGTGAAAAGAACATCTTGCAGGAAGGTTGACCTCATCACCCAGGGAAATGGTCTAGTTCTGGAAGTAGTTTTTGTTGTCCTTCTTTGCATTATGGGCAAGCAGAATGGAGCCAGCGCTTCCAGATGTCCTGCAGCAGGGGCCACTGCTGGCTCTAAGGCTTAAACCAAGGCTGCAGCACATCAGGTTTCTTCTGACTACTCAAACGTTTTCCTCCAAAGTGGAAAAACAACAGAAAACTAGTTACAGGCAAAGATAAGTCCATGATTGCTTAAAGACTCTTGGCTGCACCTTTCAAAACTTGAAGTCCCTTGATGGTAAAGTAGTCTGAGAGATACTTCTTTTTGAGGTCTGTGTGCTGTTTTGTGTTTCATCACAAGGCACAGAGAAGGTTTGGTTGGTGATAAGAAAGGATGTTTCTGAAGGACATGGTCTGCTTCTTCCCTGCCTGCCTGCTTGGGAGAAAGCTGACCAAAAAATCAAATTTGTTTTGATTGTGCCTTGCAGCAACAGTCAGGGAGAATGAGGTCTTAATCCAGTGGCACAGCTCATTTTTTTTCAACTCCTTCACAACAGCCCTCTTCAGTAAATTAATGTATATGTCAGCTCTTGTCAGGAGCATTTAGCAATGAACAAACGAGTTGAACACCATAATCTAATAAACAAACAAATAACCCATTCCAATTTTGTTCTGAGTGAGGCAGCGTTTCCCTTCTTGTGTTGTGTCATGAACCTTTTGCTCCTCAGAAGGACAGGTATGGTGTGTGGGAATGCAGCCTGTGCTTCCCCTCCAAGGACAGAGTTTGCTGTTCTGACTTAGATGCGTTGATTTCCAGCATAGTTCCAGTTCTTTCCTTTTCAGCAGGCTGTTTTCTGACATTTGTTAGAAATATCAATCAGAACTACGTTTATTTCCATTATTAGACCTGAGCAGCTGCAACTGAAAGCAGAATCTCGTCGTACTAACTGCTGCATAAACTAAGTAAGACGGACTCTATCCTTATGTTTGCAAATAAACGCTGGAGAGTAGGCAAAGGAAAACTTTACATGCCCATGGGCTGAGGCACAGTGGGGCTAGGTGACATCCCAAATGTCCTAATCTATGACAAGGAACAGTACTTCGAGCTTTTCTGTTAATCTTATGGCTCTTCTTCCTCCTTCTATTTCAACACGTGTTTTAATTAAAGTTTTACAGTGCCGTGGGCTGTTTCTTGCACTGGTTCAACCTTAGTTAGTCCTTCACTAAGCTTTAGTAAAGAACTGATTTATTTTCCTCTCCTCCAAGCAACTATCTGCTTCATGGAGAAAAATGTTACATGTAACGTGATCTGAGCAAGGAGCAGAACTGGCTCATGCACGTTGTGTTTACAAAATGGGTTGCTGAGGTGAGCAAAATAAGTCATCTCTATTGCAGAAAGGTTAGCGTGGGACATTAGATGGAATGCTTTGCTCCACAGTCATATAGCAAAATAAGCTGAAGAATCAAAATGCAGCCTTGTATTGATGTTTTTGTACTTCAGGAGGTGTATCATAGGTGTGCAGCACATAGGGTTTGGCTGATGTGCGTGGGGCAAACAACGCAGTAAGTGGTCATTCCCACCTGCCCCGCTCTGCATCCATCGAGGCTGCAGCAGCATCAATTGCTTTTTGCTGGGGGAGTTGCACAGCTAAATATTTACAGACACAAGCTGAATAAAAACACAGTCTCATAAAAAAAAAAAAGAGGCAAAAAATGTTTTCACAATAAGGGCCATCTCCTGTGACGAAGCAGGCTGAGATTTTGCATAATTTGGGGAACTGAGCCCTCGTTTCCTTCCCTCGTGCTAATTACTGCCTTTTGGAGTGTTTTGAGAGGGAGGTCAGCAAGTGCTGATGTGAATCAGTAGTAGGTGGGATTTTCCCCACTGCTGACCGGCACTGGAGCAAAAGATCTGTGTTCAGAACTCTAAAGAGAGCCAAATGTTGTGCCAAATCAAGTTGCTCGATAAAAAACTGCATCACTTGAGGTGAGCCTGCCATGGTGTGCCAATGATCTTCCTTTTAGCGGTCACAAATGTGGAAGCAATGCAAAGGGTCCAGCTCCAGTCCTAGTGAAGAACAAACCCAGTTACCTCATGAGAGGTGAAAAGAAAATAGCTTCTCAGCTGCTGCCTCAGCTTAGGCCCAAATATCAGAGCAGGCAGTATTGGATCTCCCCATTGGGGCTCTATTTGGCTCTGTTGTCTGCATGAGTCTCATCTGCTACTCCTGAAAGCTTTAGTACCCTGTCCTGGCTCTAGTAATGCTGGAAGAAATCCAGAGCAATTCCAGCAGAGCTATTTTGGATTTGCATTTGCAGGAGGAGTTGTACCTAGAGGTTTTAAGTTAATCGCACGGTCATTTTTCCTCTGTATATTTAGCCTCTGTAGTTAATTAACATTTGAAAGTTTCACAGGCTGCTTCTTTCATTATCTCAGCTCGCTGTGGTAAAAGGCAGCATGGTGGGAAGGTGGTAGTCTGGCTGAAGTTGCACAGATAGGAAAACTGCTGGGAATTGTCTCTATTGAATTGCAGGGGTTTGGGTAGTTGGATGGTGGGATGAAGGTGGAGGTCGGGATGCATAAGCTGCCATGGTACATGTCACCTATTGACTTTCCATGTAGTAAACAAAATTACCAGATGATTGTTGGCATGTGGGCTTTTTGGTTTGTGTTTTGTTGTTTTTTATTTGAAAAGAATATTTTAAGCAGGACTGCGATTCATAGTCCTGAACTGTAGGGGACTAATGTTCCTGTTCTCCAGCTGGGAGAAACTAATTCAACATCTTGTGTTGTAAACACTCACTCATTTTAACTGATTACACCTCCAATGTTCCTCAAATCACTAAAATTACTAATTGCTATTCCTTGCACATCAGAGAGTGAATCCTGAATAATTAACCCCAAATAAAATTAGATGAATTGGCCCTTTTAATTAGAATCCCTGCTGCTGTTTGTTCTGAGCTTCCTTTTCTTACTGTTAAGAGACTTTTAGAATGATTAAAACTGTTTAAGACTTAAACAGCCAGTGACCTTTTAATACAATATAAATCCATAAAAGCAATATTTCAGCTAGCAGGTGGTGAAGTAAATTTTCAGTGCAACTACCTGACAGACTCAGTATTCCTGTTTTAAAAGCTGAGGATGAAATTAGCCAGTGTGTTGGGGTTTTTTGTTGGTTTGTGGATTTGTTTTGGATTTTTTTGTTTTTGTTTTTCTTCCCTCCTACTTATTAATATAGTAGCTGATTAGCAAAAGTAGTTCAAATGGTAGGATTAGCAATTGGTAAGTGAGTGGTAATTTAAGCAGTGCTTTGGGTTGGTAGAGCTACTTTATTGTAAGAATCAAAGGCCAGTGTGGTACATTCAGCTTGTGGAGCTGGTGTGTAATCCTGCAGTCATTTCTCCTGCACTGATGTGCTGGCAGTGAGCCCTCATGCCATGGTTTTGACCAAGGATGCACCAACACTAAACATGATTTTAATCATGTACTTTTCTTGTCCAGGGATGTATGTGAAATACAGATGTTACAGGAAAATGTTCATTTTGGGAAACTTAGCAAGATGCATGTTCACACCTAGGATTCACCAGGTCATATCTAGCTGAAGTTTTCTGTAAAAGTCCTGTGGTGTCACTTCTGCAGTATTAAGTTTCCCAGGCCACTTAATTAATACTGCAATATTCTGCAGGTTTTTGCAGTGGCTGTGGTGGAATACAGGTTCATGGTAGCCTCAATTAAAAGGGTTTTAGCACAGTGCTAAGGGAATTGGGATTTAAGTGTAAATTTTACTTGTTTCAATGTAAATCACCCATGAATTGCAAACTTTGGCTTTCCACAGTAGAAGGTAAATGGTTGACCAGGCAGTGGGAGATGCCTGTACCTGCTCAGTGCTTTGCCAAATGGAGTCATTTATATCAGACCAGAAACATCAGTGGGGCTTTGGTCCATGGCTGTCCTTAGTCTAATGTCTGGGTCAGAGGAGAGAGGTGTTTTTCAGGTGATCCGGTCTGACTCAGGACCAGCTTCAGACTGAGAAATTATCTAGATGACAGTGAGAGAGGGTCATTTTTGTTTAGAAGGAGAAAAATAAAAACATCTGGGCACACGGGCTTCAGACATCAGCCAGAGATGTCTGGGATTACCAGTGTGAATCCTGTTTTGTTGATAGATTTCAGTAAGTTATTGTTTCAGGGAAAAATAAGTTGTTTTGGTTTGCTTTTTCTCTGTTTCTGAGGGTTTTTCCCCCAAACAGTCTCTTCTTACTGAACATGTGAGATCATCTTCGTGTCTAGAAGTTTCAAAGCTACAAATCTTCATGTCTAAACAACTGTGTCAGTCAAGGGAGGAGGCAATTACTGTGCTGCAATTCATTTGTCTACTGGCAGATACATCTCCCCTGAAAACAAAGGCTTGAGACACAAGCCTGATCCTGCCAAAATCTGAAGTGCACTTAAAAATTTAAAGGTTAGACTGTAAGTTAGAAAGGTGCTTGCTGCATAAGACAGGATGTTTTTCTCAGCTTGTATTTGTACCCAGAAGGCATCAGTTAGCCAATGGCAAAAAATCTGATGAGTTTCTATTCAGCCTGACAGGCTCATAGTGATGTAGATGCCTGTTAAGGCTTTGAACCATTTTTTATTAGTGCATTTGAAAAATATAATAATAATTATATGCCTAAAACTCCTTGGAAAGTGTAAGAGGGGCAAACCCTTGCAAATACCTCTGCCTGGCACAGGTTTGATTTGAGGCAGAAACCAGGCTGATGCTTGAGAGGAATCACTTCCACTTAGGGCTCTGGCACAGTTTCCCAACATAACCCTGATGGACTAACTTAATTTCTGTCTAATGACTTGTATGCAAAATATGGGGGAGAGCAATGGAATCATCTATCATGGTGGCACCAAGTGATGCTCCATCAAAGGATGGGGCATGGGTGATGGGTGACGAGAGAAGAGCTCAGAGCTGTGGTTTCACAGCACCTTGCACCATCATATCTGAAATAACTGATCTGGTGCCTGTGTCACACTGTGCAGCTCCTTTGTAGCTTGACTCATGGTCTTCACAGCTGTAAGAAGAAGAAACAAGTAGCTGGCACATTAAGGAGTGTTTATTTTCTTCTCTAGACATAGAGTAATGGGTATAGATTTCTCATTGCAAGATCTGAAGGCAGGCTGCACCGTGGTTTGAGGAGGGGCAGGATGTGGCACCCTGCCTGCCCCAGGCTGTATTCCTGCCCCTCCACAAGGCTACTTGATGTTGGAAGGTGATTTTACCTGCCTTGAAGTATAAAGTGCCTTATGGAGGCATTTTGATGAGTCTCCATTGACAGAACTCAGTGCAGTTGCTCTCACAACTGAGGTACATCCAGTGTTCAGGCTTATGCCAGATGAATGCCAACCAAATGGCAGTCTTGGTGCTGAGTAGTAATCGATACTAATAAGCCTTTTGCCCACCTTTTATTCACAGAGGAGCAGCAGAGTGAAATCAGTCAGGCTCAGGGTGGGATGTATCCACCACCAGCCCTTGGTTAACTCTGGTAATCCCGGAGGCCCATTCTCCCTTCAGCTGCTGATGCATCCATGTGGGCAGGGGACAGTCCCTTCCCCTGGTTGCTCCCCATGAAGCTGAATGGCACTGGAGGTGGTCAGCAGTGGGTGGCAGTGATATGCTTCAACTGCACACGGACTTTTCTACATCCTCCCATAGCTTGCCCAGATCTAAGACATTGCAATCTGTCTGACTTGCAAAGCTTCGGGGGTGAGGGAAGTTCCCCAAGATATGTTGCAGGAACATCCTGCTCAAAGGGAGTGTGAGCTTGCGTTCAGCTGCTTTTCCTTATTGACTCCCTCAAACGGAGACCTGTTTCTTTCACATGTCATCTAAATGCTGCTCAGGAGACAGATTTGAGAGTGTTTGTATGCTTCCCTCTCTGCTGGAGGGAGACTTCCAGCAATGCCAATGATAACAACAATACAGTAACAGCTTTCCCTCCTGCATCCGAGGGAACACTGTCCTGCGAGCGCAGTGGGAACAGCACCAGGTCCTGTGCCTGTGTGTGGGAAAGAGGAAAGTGCAGTGGCAGAATAAATAACTGAAGCTGTGAAGGAGGAAAGTCCATCTGTTCACAGAGGACCAGGAAAAGGCCAAACATCTGCAAGGTCCCCCCAGTTCATCAGGCATCTGCTTACTGCTTCCCAGTCTAAGAACCTTCCTATTTGTGGGGAGAGTGGAGCCAGCAGCTTATCTGACACAGAGTCAGCAGAGTTGGGCTGAGATGTGGTAAAGCCAGCTGTCTCCTCCTGCAAAGAAAAGTGTTTTTCTTCCAAACTCTAGAAAAGAGCTCTTCTCTGTTTCTCTCCTTTGCTCCTTTTCTAAAAAATCTTGCCAATGTTTTTTCCTTTCAGTAGGAATGAATCTTCCAAAGGGGAAAAAATGGTATTTGTTGTGTGTTTGTTCTAGCAATTGTCATTTCCCCCTTCTGTTATAGCAATTACTTTTTTTTTTTTTTTTTTACCTTATGCACAAAGCCTGTCCCTTTTCCGTGTCTTATCCCCTTCAACACATTCCCCACCTTTATTTTGCAGTGTTATAATAAAGCAAGAGTGTCTGACTAATGTGCTGTGCAGGGAGATGAGTCTTTGGCATTAGGGCTAGGACTAACTGGAGAAACATCATCTGAAGTGTATTCTTTGGGAATTAGGTGTCAGCTGGAGTTACATTTATTTGCAAAATCGTGTTGGTTGCTTGGAGGGTCATTTTCAGAGCAAAGGAGAAAAGTTTACTTAGCACTCAAACATCCCAGCATTTTTTTGAACTAAACACCAAGATACTAATTTCAAAATAGTTGTTCTTTTCTTTTTACATTATATCACATTTCATATGATTTGAAATAAAAGAATTAGATTAATTATAGGGCAAAGAGGAAGACAGTGCAGATGTCATTTGACATTTTTCATTTTATTTTAAAGTCAGTCTTGGCCTGTGTAGCACCATGGAGCAGTAGGTTTCACAGGATTTTATGATTTGGAGCAACATGATTGTCTTAAATTAGTTTTCAGTGTGTTGTTTTCAAGCTGTCTTCCTGCATCTGTATTTAGGATGTTATTTTCTTAGGGATTCAAAGTGGGGGTTTTGAGTCCTATCCATGCTTGCTTTAAGGAAAAAAGGAAGAAATTGCTTTCCTGGGAAATAAAATCCCTGAAAGTCCTAGAGGGAGTTTGTGCCTTTCAGAGGGAGTGATTTGAAATCAAACAGAAGAACTTTCCAGAGCTGCAGACCTATTTACTTCTACAGCAAACAGCACGAAGGTGCCGTGCTGGTGATGCCGCCCATCTGGTGCCTCTGCCTGGGGTGGGCTGAGCACAGGGCTTTGAACCTGGGCATGGGTGGTCCAGAGGACTGTGGGTCTCTGAGATTTGGCTCAAGGCTTCTCTGAATTGTTTGGAACCCGCTCCTTAGTATTTGCGGGTGGTACTGAGGGCCTGTAGCCAGGAGGCAGTGTGGCACTGCATGGAGATGTGGAGGGTCAAGTTGGGAGCCCAGGTTTCCTCCCTAAAGAGTTGAAACCCTTTAAAAGCAACAGTTCCTATATACATGAAATACCACAATTTTATTCATCTTAAGCTTCCATCACAGATGCTGCACTCAGGAGAGCCTACAGCAAACAGCTCTATTTGAAGTATCAGCTTTTATGAGAAGAAATAAAAATATACCAAAGTGGTCCAAATTACAGGCAGCTGCCTCCCCGGGAGCCAAGTCCAGTGCTAATGGCAAACACCCTTTAATTCTGTCCTTAGGAGGTGGTTTCAGAGCCTGTTGTCCTGCTACCCACAGCCTGCTCTGTCCTTGTTGTCTTCTTTGTTCTCCCATGAAGTTCTCAAGGAGAAGTTCTCCTATCTCTGTGCTAAGCTGAATGGCTGCACAGCCAATATACTGCTTTGTCTTCACATCAGCACTTTTGGAATTTTAAAATGAGCAAAATAAGTGTAGATATTTTGTACATCAGCCTCATGTAAAGAGCTTCCTCAGACTTCAAAGGTGAATGCTTCCAAGCTTGCATCTGGACCATCATGTAACTGTTGTCACTGAGAAGAGCCTGTGCTCTTCCCAGAAATTCTGTACAGGAAGCTGCCCTGGTGAGGCTGGATCTGTAGTATTGTGTCCACTTCTGGTCTCCCCAGTTCAAGAAGGACAGGGAGGTACTGGAGAGAGTCCAATGAAGGACCACAAAGATGATTAGGGAGCATCCATCTTATGAGGAGGGGCTGAAAGACGTGGGACTCTTTAGTCTGGAAGAGAGAAGACTGAGAGGGGGCCTTAAAAATGCATAAAAATAACTCAAGGGTAGAGAGCATGAGGATGGGGTTGCTTTCTTTTCAGTGGTGGCCAGTGACAGGACAAAGGGCAGTGGGTGCAAACTAGAGCACAGGAAGTTTCACTTGAACTTAAGGATAAACTTCTTTATTTTGAGGGTGAAGGAGCACTGGAATAGGCTGACCAGGGAGGTTGTGTAGTCTCCTTCTCTGGAGACCTCAAAATCCCACCAGGACATGCTTCTTTGCAGCCTGATCTTGGCAACCCTGTGTTAGCATGGATTTGGACTAGATGATCTCCAAAGGTCCCTTCCAACATTTGCTGTTCTATGATTCTGAGCTATGAGGTCCCTATAGGAAGGGAGAGATGAAAGGAGTGTGGCTCTGCCAGTAGCAGGGATGCAGAGATGATGGCTTAGATTTTGCAATCCAGCTCCACCCCTCCATGTATCCTCTGCAACAGGACATCCCTGCTTATAGACAACATCTGATGCTGTCCTTATAGTGATCAAGAAGAGGTGGCGTGATTTAGAGCATGAGAACATGGGATCCATTGCTGGGCTGGACACTGCACATTCATTATTGCAAGTTCTGTAGTTGCCTGCGGCAGGTTTGAGATACAAGCTTTGATCTGTGGAGATGGTTGGTGGTGCCTTCAGGCTTTGTGGCAAGGCACCTTCTACACAAGGCCTGTGCACCTCTAAGCAATCTGCCAACATTACTGAGCTGTCATAACCATCTCCTGAGGCAGTGAGAGATGCAGATGACCATTTAATGGTTAAGTGGTGCGTTGCTTCCTGTGCCATAAAACTGATGTCAAACCTATGAGTATGGCAGGTTTCATCCTGAGCATCCATGTCGTGATGTGGGGAAATGCTGGTGAGTCTAATTTCTCCCATTTTCTCTTCTAGGGGACTTTCTTCCTCCACCCCCACCTCCTGTGGATGACCTCGGGAACATCACATCATCACAAGGTGCCTTTCCCCCTCCACCCGCTCTGGATGACGTTACTTTCAACGTGCAGGTGAGGAGACAAGGATTCCATGGTTTGTGCAGAACCAATCCAAAAATTGTGGAAATCAATGGATGATAATAAAACAAGGTGGCAAAGTGCTGTGGTTAGTCATCATGTGTCAGAGACAACCAAGTCAGTTCTTACAAGCTGTTTCCCAAGTAAGGAATATTTCCATTCAAATCTTGCTGGGCTATTAAAGGATTTTTCCCATCCGGCTTGAATTAGAAGACTAATTGCCTTGTGTCTTTGTGATGGCAGATGGGAGTAAAACCTTCCCAGAATGAATTGTTTTCTGGAAGGGCCAGCTTGTTCCATGGACTGTGGAGAGACTCTAGGGCAGTAATCTGATCCTAAAAGTGCTTTGTTTAGATGTCTAAAATTAAGTGAAGCAAATAAACCCTATCCCAGGCCCCAGTGATGTCACTTGAGACCCTTTTCACTCCCTTGTTACTGGCTTGGATCCTCTAGATTTGCTGTCTGGATGAAAGTGCAACTTCTAAGATGCATCAAGTGATGATGGCACATCCTGTGTGGATAGGAACATACCATGAACACCTTTATGCAGACATCACCAGCTTGACTGGAGTGCCAGGTACACATATGTGTTAGCTTGGGCATATTCAGGAGATACGCAGTCATGCTGCAGGGGCAGACTGCCAAGGTGATCAAGAGGCTGATCTTGCCAGTTGAGGCCAAAAGAGTCTGACTTCTTGTCTGAGCAGAAGGAAGACTAAAGAGGGGGTATGGTTGTCAATTTGAAATATATTTGGGAAATAAGAAGCAGAGAAGAGGAACTATTTCAGCTCTGCATGAGTGTTGGTGCAGGAACAGGAGAGGCTGAATGTGGCAGAATTATCTTCATGCTGGTATTTGGAAAGTTTCTAAGTACTGAGGCTGCAAAAGTCTAGAATAGCCTTCTGGGAGAGGAGGTGAGACCAAAGTGAGGGTTATATAGTTTTGAGGCTAATGAGAGTTGTGTTACCTTGATGACCCTGGAAGGTTGTGGTAGTCTTGTGTTCCTCAATGGATTTGAACCTGACAATAGTCCAGCAAGCAGACATTAAAGAGGATTCAGAGACCTGACTTAGCTCCTGACCCCTCCACAAACTCTAGTCAATTCATCTACTTTGTGTCTCTCTAAAAAGATAACATTTCCCTTCCTCATGGGCTTCCTGTGATCTCTTGCCTGTGGCAAGATGTTCAGATGCTATCACAAAGTCTCAGCGTGTTCCTGTTATGAGTTCAGCAATATAAGCAGCCTTCAAGAGGGAAGGGGTTAATGAGGATTGTGTTCTCCCTTGCCAGAAAAGGCTGCAGCCATCAGGGACGTTAGCCAAGTGCAGAGCATGGCTTTTCCCAGCCTTGGGAGAATGAAGTAATTCCCCAGCAAGTGTTGTTCTGTCTCTTATCTCTCCGAGAACAGTGGACTTGGTGGGAGCAGGGGAGCTTCCAGATTGCCCTGTACAGGGGGGAGGCATCAGGATACTGGTTTAGGGCAGGGTGCTGCCTGCAGAGCTGCCTGGGCAGCGGGAAGGGGTCAGGCACCTCATGTGGTCAGTCTTACTCCTTGCTGGATCACCCAGTGAGGGGACTTCACCACTACTGGAAGGGGCTTGTATCTTCAGCTTCTCATGCCTCCCTCCTGTGATGGGTTTAAAGATGTGTGTGAGCCACTCAGGGTTGTCACTGGGACGAGCTCTTTGGTAGAACCACTCAATGGGATGGCTCTTCCCTGCTGAACTCAGGAAATTGCTATTTGTCACATCCTTTCTGACTTTGGAAAACTGAGGCTGGAGCTGTATTCACAGTGTTGGGTTTTGGCAGGAGCTTGGTTAGAGCAAGATTCCTTTGCATAGCATCCTGCTCAGAGGAGGGTGAGCCTACCATTTTTACCCCAGTATTCCTGCCTGTCACCACACCTACATGTACTCTCTGTAGCCAGCACAGGCCCCCACCTTTAATCTTGTGTGCTCATGTCACCCTTTTCCCCCTTTCTTTTTCCTTCAATCCCCTGAAGGAGATAGGGAGCAGACAAAAGCTAAGTCAAGAGCAGGCAAGGTCTTGTGTTGCAAGATCAGCTCCTTGTCTTGTAGGAGCAGCAAAAGCTGTGCTGAAGTAAGACATAAGGCCCAAGAGATGAAGGAAAAGGGCAAGTGTCAATGGAAAAGCTGCTTGATGCCTTTGTGCACTGAAACCAATAATTTTTATGATTCCAGATGGCATTTGCTGTGCTGAAGGAGCAGAACGAATGGAGGCTGTGTTGCTTTTGCTATGAATCCTTTCTCAATCCTCAGGACATGGTTCCCTGAAGGCAGAGGTCTCACAGATGTGTGTTAGATGAGGCTCCAACAAACTGAAGCCAAACCTGATTCTGCTCTCCAATGCCAGGCTGCTTCATTTCCATGCCTCAGTTTCCCCATAGGTAAATGTAGTTGCTGGAGCGTGGGCTAGATGCACACAGGCTGCACACATCTCCGTTTCCCCTTTCCTAAGCATGGACCAGATCTAATGTTGCTGCCTGGAAAGGTTTGGCCCCCATGGACCTAGTACAAGCCCTCTGGATTTACTCCAGAATTTGAAGTTTACCTGCTCTAGCAAATCAGCCCCTTTAAAAGAGAAATTTTTCTCTGGATGGCAGAGTGCTGATGACAGCTTGTGAAATTTGTATTCTGTGGCTTTAGGTAAAGCTTTTTATCCAAGTTGTTAAGTTGATGAGGGCTGCAGAATGTGTATATTTAGTTTATTATCATTTTGTGTGTTACTGTTAGCAGACAGCTGAAAGCTGCACAGATTATTGCAGTTTAAGTTGTAGTTTAAGAGCAGTGGTTAAAATAATAACGCCCAGTTTTCATAGGCCTGTTTATCTCTGGATCTCTATTTGAACAGTGGAACTGGCCACTTAGGACCAGATCCAAAAAGGTACTTTAGTATCTGACTTCCCTTGAGGTGCTTAGGATCTGATGGGAATCAGAGGAGGTCTGGTCATGAAATACCTTTGCAGTAGATCCGGCTTTTTCTTTGTAATTTCTATTTTCCCATCTAGATCCAGGATCACAGCAGGGCTGGAGAAGAAATGGGAAAGAAATTTAAACTCTTATTAACTGTAATGCTTTAAAAAAAAAAAAGAGAGAGAGAGAGAAAATGAAATATTTTTTAAAAGAGTGAATTGAGGCTGGGGGAGAGTTGTGTTGGGAAGTTCCCCTTTGGCTGAAGTCAGGTGGTGGAGGCAAGGGCTTGTTCCCAGAATGGCGGTGAGGGCGCGGCGATGGCGTGTTTGACAAATAAGGACATGAGCAAAGAGCCTTTTGCCACGTTGGCTTGGGCTCAGTTTAAAAGAGGAAAAAAAAAAAAAAGAAAAGGCCTGGACGGGAAGAAAAATGAAATCACTGTTTGTCAAAGAGAAATAGATAGATCTGGGAGGGAGGCAGATTTTTATTATTTTATTCTTGCCTTCTCGTTTCAAAACAGGCATTCTGCCCAGGCCAGGGAAGCTAAAGGGAAAAATTCTCAAGAGCAATCTCTTAAGTGCCCTGTTTCCTCACAGAGAGGGACCCTTGCTCGTAGCATCAGCAGTTTCTTCCATCCTTGCCAGGCAGGCTTGCTCAGGCATGAGGACTGAGCACGGTTGTCCCTACCCTGTATTCCATTCCTCTGGAGCCATGTGTGCTATGGGGGCATCTCAATAACCTGTATCATGAGGGCTTTTTGTCTTCACTGGCTTTGAAATGACTGGTTCCCCTTAAAGGAGGGTTTCAGAGCCCAGCGTTTTGTGTCTGGGCAAGACCTGGGTAGCTCAGGCAGACATGATCCTCAGCTACAGACCTGCCAAGGGCCACCTTGGAAAAAACCTGCATTTGTGAATAACCACTAGTGACCCCCAGATGCTGCAGCTGCAGTTTGGGTCTAATTTCCAGTTGAGACTCTAGATGTTAGGGCACCATGGAAAGGAGAGGATCATATTCATCCAGGAGACAGCCTCTTTCCCAGCAACTCCTGGCTGTTATCAGTGTGGTTTTTTATTGACAGACCACAAAAACTTTACAAAAGAAATAATGTTTCTCCCTGATAAGAAAGCTGAAGCAGGGATAGTGCTTTGCCTGGATCAGTAGGCTGACCAGCAGCAGGCTGAAAATAGGACCTAGATCTCTGTGTCCCAGAGTACTTCTGTCTGCTACACCACCCCACCTCATTACTGTAAGCACTGTGAATTAATAAGTAAACAGTATCAGCAGCTGAAAACAGAAAGAATGTGGGATATACCAAAGAGGATGTGCAGAAGTGGTTCAGGATGAGGGTTAGAATGAAGAAGCAACCAGACTTTGAACAGTTGCATGAAGTGCAATATGAAATAGTTTAACATAGCAGTTGTTACACACACCTATGCACAGAAGGGCTGCAGTGCATTCAGCCCCATGGGACTCCCTGGTGGTACCGTTCTGTCGTGATATGTGGAAAACTACCCAAGGGGCTCAAATTCGTATTGCTGAGGAATTTTAAAAGGAGAACTGTCAAAACATGGTCTGAAGGCATATGTGCCTTCCTCTGCAAGGTTGTTTAAAGGAGGCCTGGCTTGCTTCTACCTAGTGCTCACACCTGGGAGAAGGTGGAAACATGTTGATAGATGCAAGTGGCATGAGCTTCATCCCTGCTATAGGGGAGGTTGCCAGGCACTTCACTGTCTGGCTCTCAGAGAGTGGTGGCAGTGGTGCCTCTTTGTGGGCTGTGACTCACTGGCTAAAGAAAGAGCCGGAATGGAGGAATTTTACTTTTTCTTTGGAAAAAAAAGATGGATGCACCTATTGCCAAATAGTTGAGGAGAGAAAAGCATAGGTTTTTACCTATAGGAGGTGCTGCCTTAAATAGCACATCTCCTGCTCAGCAGTGTGGTGGCTGGGTGCTGGGCTTGCTTTAAATTGCCTGGCTTTTAATGTTTAGAGAAGCTGAAAAGGCCAAAGAGAGCAGAACATGTGTTCAGCCTCCCTCTAGTGCTAGATTTTGTTAATCATCGGAATTATTGGCCTGGCTGTAGGTGCTCGCTGGCGAGGAATGTGGGGAAGGCAGGGCAGCTCTAGCTGCCGACAGCACTGCTGGGCTCCAAGCAAGCAGCAGTAGCTCCCAGTGACTGTAAACAAAGCCCTGGTCTGTGTGTATTGCTTGCCATTCAAGATCCAGCTTTTGCAGATTTCTGGGGCTCCTGACCTGATTTATTAAAATTCATGGGAGAAGCAACTGCCTTTTATCCAAATTGAAGCTGCGTCCAACAGTATAAATAAATTACCTGGTGAGGTTAACCCTCTTACTCAAACCTTGGCTCTGCAGGAATGCTTTTGATCTGTTTCCCTTCTGCCTTCCTCATGTGTCTGAGAAACAGGAACGTGCTGTGCTCTGAATGAGATTTGAACAAACAACATGTATGCTCTCTGCATGTTGAAGTGCTCGCTGGGTCTCTACAGGTCAATATGTGTTTGTTCTATAATAGGGGTTTCCAGGCACCAAAGTGAGAAAAATCAGTAATACAAAGTCTGTATATACTGATGCATGATAGATAAAATGCATGTTTTTCTCATGCATATATGCATACACTAGATGTATACATGAAAAATGTTTAATGAGTGGGGATATAGAGCAGACCTCAACATTACTGGGGAACAAGCATGCACTTTTTATCCCTGCTGTTCTTTTATCCCTTTCTGTGGATAACATGACCAGTAGATTCAGGATCACAAGAGAAAAGGAACACTGGGCATGTCTTTCAGGCAGCTCTTGATACAACTCATCTTATACACATTTGTTTTACAATGCCAAACCACGTTCTATTTTAAATCTTTAATGAACCTCTGTTCCCATCTACATAATTTTCCAATCCTTACTCTCTTCAGAATAGGCAAAGGTGCTTATTATAAACCACAAATTTTACTGAAATGGTAAACTGGTAAAGGTTTAATTGTAAAGCGTAAGCCTGCCACTCATCTCCCTGCCTGGCTATTAATACCTTGGCAATGTTATAATGCAATACAGCCTTTAATAGCTAAACCTCTCAGCAAGGGCTAAGAGGAAGTAAGGATCCAAACAGTTAACTGTGCTCATTATTTTCATCGTGGCTATTACTGTGATATTTAATGTATTTGTTATGTTACTGTTTAATGTAGTAACACAGCATGCAGGATGCACCAGGACCTGCACTGGTGCAGTCATGCCTTCGTTGGGAGAAGGGTGGTGACTGAGACTTGGGAGACACTGAGGGATGGAACAGAGGAGCTTTTGATAATCTGCCATACAGCAGGTGATGAGGTGAAGGAGCAGAAGAAAGCAAAAGCCTATATAAACAATGGTTGTAAAAAGTTGTGATAGGAAACAGAAAGGTCAGAGATATTGCTGATCATGATGCTCAGATTTCAAGCTAAAACCATCACAGATTAAGATACAGGGTAATGTTATGTATGTGTGCTGGCTTGTGTCCAAACAGCAGGCTGTGGTCCCCTGGTGATGTGCCTAACATCACAAGCCCTAGTAGGCACCTTCTGGCTTGTGTGGCTGCGTATTTGTGGGACTCTATCACACTGCTGGTGCCGAAGTCAGGTTCACCTCTGATACCTGCAGAAAGGTTATCTGTAACCTTAGTTATCTGCCGATGGATAATAGAGACAAGAATGTGGGAAGTAACAGTGGAGGCATGGAGAAAAAGCAGGCAAATTTATCCTGTCAAAGCTGGTATCAGCCTCTGACAGACGATAAGGAAGCAAAACCATCACTGTATCCAAGGTAGTATTATTTAAACAGGGGAATGGGGAAGATAATGAAGATGTGGGAATTCTTCCATCAAAGCAGCTGAGCTGAGAGAAAGGATAAGAAAGCATGATCAGAATTGAAGAAATTTCCTTTCTTCTTGTTTTTGAGTGCTCTTCAAATCTTCTGTTGGATTATCAGGTCTTAGGAAAGATCTCCTGGAAGATCAGTTGCTCCTATCTCAAATCTTGGGTAGCCTGTGTTGCGTTAGGGAACTGTAATATAGCAGTGAGACTTAGACTCTCAGGAGCAAGAAGGAACTCTAAAAATTGCAGCAGACAAATTATTATGTCTGAAGCTGGGTGGGATTGGAAGATGTGGTTTAGAAAGTCAAAGTCTTTCCATGCATCTTGGTGATAGTGGTAGGCTGGAATGTGACAGTGCAGTGCAATCTGATTCCCACCTTGGTTTTTGTGCTTTAACTACTGTGATGCTGCACAGTAGATAAATGACATTTGGCTAAACAAGGGGAAGAGAAATACAGCTATACCAATTGGAGAACAAAGCTGTCCATCTAAATTGAGTTTTACAGCCCTGGATTGGTTCAAAGAGTAGGGCAAACTTCATCGTATTTTAATGCGAATTTTGCTTGGCAGTAATGAGATGTCGATATGGAGAAGTTGTGAGAGAATCCAATTTCCAAGAATGGAAGTGACTCAAATGTAGGTTCCTGTCTCTGCTTTCTTAGTTTCCATCATGGTTGAAAAATAGCCTCAGCTACAGGATAGGTGGTTTTGTTGTCAGAAAATGTTGTCTCTGAAGAGCGTGTGGCAGTGATTGAGCAATCTGAAAGCTGGTAGAAGGACCAGTGAGAAATGTTGTATTTGCTCCAGGACAGAAAAGCAGGCATGATTTTAAGTGTCTACTGCCACTAAACTCCCCTCTTTGAAGGACCATTCCTCGCAATTCTATTTTTCAGTTTTGATTTGCTGATGAAAATGACGGATGCTGATTAGCTTTAACAGACAAAGAACAGGTAAGGGAAAACATCTGGAAAACATCATATGACGTTTTTAGTGTTGGTGTTAGTGGTGTAAGTAAAATAAAGCATTTTGGAAAGCTGTAGCAATTCCAAATTGTTGCTGAAGCCATCAAGTGTCAACACTGCCAGAGGTGCTGTGCAGGCTCTTCTCATTCAGCAGTCCTGAGCTATAGCTCCTTCCTTCTATGTCTCCTCATTTTCACATCTCTCTTTTGCCATGGAAACAGCCTTGTCATGTCCAAGGTCTAGCCTTCCTCTTCAGCTCTGTTACTCCACTTACTGCTTTCCCTTTTCTTCCCCTGGCTCTGGCTCTGCAAATTCTGCCCTGAAGTACCTCTCTGTGTTCCCAAATGATGCCACTGCCAAGGTCTGTGCTGACATTCAGGTGTCAGTGCTCTGCATGGGTTGTCCTTGCGCTGTCCTCTGGGAGCAGTGTTTGGTCGATGCTAAGGTCAGGATGAGCCTCTTAAAGACATTTAGGTAGGGAATATACTTTCTGTGCAGAAATAAATCCCATTTGGCCTCTAGCTCTATTGGCCCCAAGCAGAAATACGGTTATAAGATATTTTCCTGAGGTCTAATGTGTACTTGGGACACCACATTTTCTGATGCATGAGTTCGTACTGAAAAACAACAACTTACGTTTGCATATCAGCATATCAAAATAAACCTTGGAGCTCACCCAGGAGGGATCTACACACTGGGGATTCTCTCTGCAGGGTTTTGCAGCACAAGTTACTCATTGTTCAACATTCCATGCAGTTCACATCCTTTTCCTTCAGCTGAGGAAATGTATAGAAGGTAAGGTATCTGAACGAGGAGGTTGTTGGTAAAAAAGAAAGAACAGCCATGGTCATCCAGCCAAATCAAATACCAGACACACATCTGGCAGCCTTGAAGGGAAGGTAAAAGTGAGCCTAATGGTTTGGAAAATGAGGTTGCAAACTTCTTGAAGGCAAGGGCCTTCCTCCATGAATCAGAACTGCGGTATCTGCCCAGCTGAGGCTTCCTGTGCCTTTGGTCCATGGTGGACCAGAACCATCAACCACCCAAAAAACATGCAGACTGAGGCACAGTCCAGGTTTTCCTCCTCTCATCTTTGAGAGCCATACAGTAGGTTTTTACCATGACTCATTTCTGCAGAAGCCAAGTGCAAGCCATTGACTCTTGTGTAGTTTTGTACATGCATTTTGCTGACATTTTGCCAGACTCTCTGGGAGATTCTTGAATCCTTGCAAACGTTTTGGCATGCCCCCCTTCCTATTACAGCAAAACAAGCAAACAAATTCAGTGTGTTACATGTTTAAACTTCTGCATTTGGAGCTTATTCAGACTGTGAAAATTGACTGGGCAATTTTTTTTTTTTTTTGGGGGGTGGTGATTTCCTAATAGCTTCACAGCCCATGTTCAGGAATGCTTTCTCAATTTTGGAGAAGCTTGGCTGTGTGCTTAAACTGCGTTAAAAGTTGATAGAACTTAAGCACACGTGTAAAATTAAGCATATGCTTATGTTTTATACAGTCTTTTTTGCAGGTGACACAAGCAGCTGCATATGGGTTTCCAACATGTGATTAAATTCCAAAAGGAGTTTTTAAAAACGGTTTGTCAACCTTAATTTTCTGAAATTGGTGGCTTGAACAAAACCTATCTTTTTTGATTAAAATTGCCTGAGACGTGTCCCTTTTAAAAAGCTCTTCATTTAACTGTCACAATATACAGTCTTGTGTGAGATAGATTTTGTTCATGCAAATTTAATTTCCAGTTAAAGCAGTACAAACACCAAGTGATTTCAGTAGATCTGTATGAACACGGCAGTGCTGTTGCTTTCTCACTTCTGTCAATGTGGGGGCCAGGCAGAGCCATTAAATTGTCAGCTGTGCCCTTCTGTGTATCACAGATCATAAAGCTTTGCCTGGTCACCCAGGGAGACCAAAGGCATCCAGCCTTGATCCACAGACATCAAGAGAAGGAGAAATCTTGCAAGTTTGTTCTAGGATTTAATTACCTGCAGTATTACACATAAGTGAATCTCTCTGTTATTTTAAAATAGAATTTCTCTGGCTTTGGCTTCCTAGCTGCAGCATTTTTTTTCTCTTTTGTTAGGCTGGACAGTGTTGTGGTATCTGGCATTTTCCTTCTGTGAAACTGTTTAGATATTGTTATCGAGCTACTCAATCTCCTTCATAAGTGAAGCCAAGTGAGCTCTTTATGTGCCTGCTTGTCAGCTGTTTCTGTTTTTCTGGGGTTTCTCTCAAGTTTTTAAAATGCTGCCTTCCCAACTGGAAATGGTATTTCAGTGCCGGAAGTGTCAAAAGGGGTAAAATCCCCTTCAGTTCCACACTTGCCTTGCTCCAGGATGGTGTGGCACTGGGCGGTGTGTTTGATGTGGTTTGGTGCAGTTTTCCCCTATGGAATATAAATCCAGAGTCAGGGGGCTGGTTGTGACAGCTTACCCTGTGCGTAGGTGTGTGTAATTCATGGCTTGTCAGACATGTCCTGTGCTACTGGAGGCATCCTCCTCTTCCTTCTTCTCTTACAACAGAAAAGGAAAGAGGAAGATCATGACTTGGGCAGGATGTGGAGATGAAGGGAGTCTTTGCTCTTGGACATTGCCATGGGATCTTTTACAAATGTAACGTTCGTGTTGTACGAGGCAGTGGGAAGGTCTTCCTTTATTGTGGTGGGCACTTAATGAGCTACTTGGATTTTACATTGATTAAACTTCGCAGCTGTATTGGAATAATTGGTTACTCTTTGGTTATGGTTCCCCCTTGGAGGCAGGTGATGAAGTATCTGATATCTTCCCTCGATTGTCATTTTTTTCCGCAAGCAGCAATACACTGCAGAGAACATCAGCTCTGTTTGATGGCTAATTAAACATTAATTTGTGACGATATTGGAACAGATTTTAAGTTGGCAGGGCAGGGAGCAAAGAAAGGGGAAACTTTTACAATCACCATAATTATCAATAATGAGTCCTAATGTAATTGCTTTAATTAAAAGAAAAAAGATATATTCCGTGCTGCTGTAAAGTTACTTACAGTCAGTGAAAGTCATCCTGGGTCAAAAGGATTTCATGGCCAGCTATCATTGCCCCATGACCAGAGAGGTAGTGCTGTCCTGCAGAAAGCACAAAGAAAAAAATACGTATTCCACTTGATATTGTATATTCTGTGGATGAACAGGAACATTTCACTAATTCAATTTAATTCCCAAGGACGAGTGATTGTAACTCCACCCGGAGAATATTAAATTGCCTTAATGGAAAAATAAACTGGTTTTATTCTCCCCCTTCTCTCCCCATCTTCCCCATTCGGCTTTCAAATAACTTTATGTGCCTCCTTAGTTTATTAATACACTTCTCATCTTGCTGCTGATTTTGCATCTGGTAGCAGTTAACGCAGACAAGACTCCCAGAGCTTTTGATCAGACACATTAAGTAAACTATTGGGACTGTCGGATCTGCCGCTCTGGCAGATGTCGGCTCATGGGACTCCTCCTCTCTCTTCATCCCTCAACTGTTCTTTATCAAAACCATCCTGTTGCTTTCATGTGCTTGAGTAGCACAGTGCCTCTTTCCCATGTACTAGCTGGCCTGAAGTACAAAGATTCTTCAGCTGATTAAATGATATTTTCTGTTTTGCTGTTTTTCAGTGGTGCTGCAGTTTTGAAATCCCAGCATAGCTGACCTTGAAATCTCCTGAACTTCCTTACATGAGTAAAATACAGTAGTCAGAAATGTGGAAAAGCTGGGTGCAGGTTTGAATGCCTGAGGTACAGGTGTCATTTTATGAGACAGAGAGCAGAAGGCTCTATGACATCATTCTGGGGCAGAGCAGCTGGGAGCTGGGGAGATCTGGCAACACAGGACCTCTGTGTTGGCATCTCCAGCTTTGGGGTACCAAGAAGCGCACACCTAGGTTGCAAGGCAGATCTTGTTGAATGTTTTCAACTGCATCCTCTTTACTTGTGTTGCATAATTGGCTTCTGTTGTCCCCAAGGCACATGGGACAGGGAGTGTTGCACATCTCATGGGCTGTTGTTCATGATCCATGACAGCCACCAGTTTCATCAGCTGCTGGCCCAGTGCTCCAGCAGAGCATTCTGCACGCCATGGTGGCTATTGGCTAAACCTCTGTGGTGCAACTTCATCCTTTTTTGTTTCTCCTCACTTGTTTACTATCCAGGGCCAAATCCTTTTCTGTGTTCTTGATAAGTCTGGACAAACCATGCTTGTTTGTAGCAAAAGCTTCTCTCCAGCATTAGGAGCAGGAGCTGTTTGGAAAGAAATGTAGTCCTGGGGTCTACCCTGACATTACCACTGCTCCTCTGTAATGGATGCCACTGGATGCCACCATCCTGTCCCTGAGTGGAGTGAAGGTGCTGGTTTTGGGATTGGGGCCCCTCTCAGGATGTGCAGAGGGAAATGGCTTATTAAGCAGTGATGGATGAAAGGCAAAAGCCAGTGCTTGACATGTGCTTAGATCCAGTGATGTCAGGGCTACCCAGCAGTGAAAGTGCAGCTGGAGCTTGGATGGCATTTTGTTGTCTTCTGACATGTTTTATCAGGGCTAGGATGGCAAATACTAAGAATGAAATGTCCATTAAGGAGTTGGTTGGATTAGTGTCTGACCAGAAGGAGCTTGGTTGTGCTTCTGGATTGCTGCACCTTGCTCCACCCCTCTACCTGCTTTCCCATCCCAAGGCTGCCATCCAGTTGACAATAAGCTCCTAACAATTGTATGTGATGAGCAGAGCCTGTCACACTGATCTCTAGGGAAATACAAATCTTTATTGCCATACAGATTCATAATTGCAACAGTGTCTTTGCTGTCTTTCATATGTGTATCCCAGGGGACTGAGTGCAAATGATTGTGATTTCTGTTTTCTTGGCTACAGGGAGGGAAGTGCTCTATGAAGAGACAAATCAGAGCACTGGTGGTCAGTAGTGAGTGTCCAGAGGAGAACGTAAAAGGGGAAGCACAGAATGGTTTTGTGGGGTTTTGTTTGTTTGTTTTTTGTTTTTAATTAAGTATCTTACTGGAGTTTTCTTCCAGATGTTTCTCCAACTACTTTTAAAATCTATGCCAACTCATAGCAATTATTGCAGCAGAAGTAGCTGTGCAGCTTAGCAGCATGTTGTATGATGAAACACCTACCTTCTTTTCTTTGTTTTAAGAGTGATGTGACAGTTGGACATTTTAGGCACAGCAATCACAAATTGATAGAGTTCTTGACTGCTGGAGAAGTAATGAGAAGGGTTAGCAGAACTGCCACCTTGGATTTCCAGTGGGCAGACTTTGCCCTGTTATGGAGACTGGTTGATAAAGTCCCTTGGGAGGCAACCTTGAAGGGCCAGGGAGTTCTGGAAGGTTGGACATTCTTCAACAAGGAAGTTTTTGGCACAGGAACAGGCTGTCCCCATGTGCCAAAAGATGAGTCGGTGGGGAAGATGGCCTCCCTGGCTAATTAGAGAAATTTGATTGCAGCTCAGGGAAAAAAGGAGACTTTATGGAAGAAGGCACCGGCCACTCAGGAGGACCACAAAGTTGTGGACCTATTCAGGGAGAAAATTAGAAGAGTCAAAGCCCTTCTAATTTTGGTCAAGGAAGAGGAAAAGGCTGTGGATGTTGTTTACCTGGACATTGTTTCCTCCCAGAGCAACTGGCTGCTCGTGGCTTGGATGAATGGACACTTTGCTGGGTAAAAAACTGTCTGGATGACTGTGCTGAAAGAGTGGTGTTGAATGGAGTTAAATGCAGTTGACAGCTGGTTACAAGTAGTATTCCCCAGGGCTCAGTACTGGGGCCACTTCTGTTTACTGTCTTTATCAATGATCTAGATGAGGCTGTAGAGTGTTCTCTCAGTAAATTTGGAGATGACACTAGTTGGGTGGTAGTGTTGATCTGCTCGAAAGTAGAAAGGCTGTGCAGTGGGACCTGGACAGGCTGGATTGATGGATTGAGGCCAATTGTATGAGTTCAGTTTTGGGCCCCTCACTGCAAGAAAGACATTGAGGTGCTGAAGTGGGTCCAGAGAAGTGCAATGAAGCTGGTGAAGGATCTGGAGAACAGGTCTTATGAGGAACAGCTGATGGAACTGGGGTTGTTTAGTATGGAGAAGAGAAGGCTGAAGGGAGACCTTATTGCTGTCCACAGCTACCTGAAAAGTGGTTGTAGCAAGGTGGGGGGTGGTCTCTTCTCTCAGGTAACTAGTGATAGGATGAGAAGAAATGTCCTCATGTTGTGCCAGGGAACTTTTAGACTGGTTATTAGAAGAAGCTTCTTCACTGAAAAGGTTATCAAACACTGGAACTGGCTCTTTAGAGGAGTGGTTTAATCCCCATTCTTGGAGATGTTTAGAAGATGTATACATGTGATGCTGATAGACATGGTTTAGCACTAGACTTGTCAGGTAATGGTGGGACTCAGAGAACTTAAAGGTCTTTTCCAACAAAATTGATTCTATGATTCTATGATTCTGTGATGACTTCTGGTTTTGTGCTTTCTTCATCTGTTAACTGCTTTCTCTTGTTTTGTTTTGCTTTAATACATTTTTATTATTGGTCCTTTTTATAACCCTCCCACGCCACAGTGAGTTTATAAATTGCTAGTTAAGGTTTCACAAGATGCCTCCTAGCAATGCTTAGCAAGTAGCTTTTCTTCATCTGCTTTTTTGTCTGCCCCAGCTGTAAGCCTGTGCAGTTCTTCACAATACCTTATTGCTTTGGAGATAGGATCAATTATTCCTCAGAATACCCAGTGCTACTTGCATTTTCCATGACTGAAAAAACTGAATGTGGGGCTGTGGCCACCCTGGGATCATGCTGTAGGTCTGGAACTGAGCTGAGTTTGAACCTCAGGAGCTCACTCCCCTATACGGTGTTGTGTCTGCTGTGGCCCACCTGCTGGCCCTTTTGCAGGCAGTAAGGTAGGCTGGTGTTTGGTGGGTGATCACCCCCAGCCCATTGAAATCCCATTCCAGGCAGGCCCACCTGCCTTCTTACAGGGAGATCTTCAAAAGTGTCTGGAATTGTAGAAATGTTCCTCAGTTAAATGACAGTGGCGTCTGAGAGACACCCAACAATGCCTTTGAACAGCTCACTTAAAACTTCTGAAGTGTTTTCTTTTGCTCCTGCTAATACTCAGCAACACAAACCAGGTAAAAGTATTCTGTGCCTGAAAAAAAGAAAGAGCAAGGGGAAAAAATAAATCAAAATCTTACTTCCCTTTGGCTTTTATCCTTGAAGTCATCAAAAGACTAAAAAGGATATTTCAGGCCTGGCTTCAGCCTGATGGAACAGCAGGGAAGTTCTTTTCTATTAGATGCTTGATACAATCACGTCTGGTGAAATCACCACAGTCACATCTGCTGAAATCTTCCATCATTTGGGATTTGTTTCAAAAGACTCAATTTTTCTGTTTTAAAAGGGCACAACTACTTTTCCAGCCCCTCCTTGATGCCTGGTACGGTGATTAGGCATCAATCAAGCATCTTAGACATCCCTTACTCCAATGTTGCAGTCAGCTCTTACCTCCATGTGCGTGCTTGTTGGAGCCTCCTCTTGGGACTATTTTAACATACATTAGGGAACTTGAAACAAAATGTTTGCACTTGTGTTTAGGCTCAGGGGAGAGTAGACACAGAAGCTCATCTTCAAGGTGGCTCATTTTCCTGATATATACCCTTGAGGTACGTATTTTTTCAGTGCAGTGTTTTTTGTTCTATGGATGGCTTTTGTGACCTTGGAGAGAAAACTGGGAGCTACTACAATGTGAGCGATTGAGGTAGCAAGGGTGCGTGTCTGAAAAGGAAAAGTTAATCACCAACCCCATCCTGAAGTATGTCAAAGAATGAATCATTTCTTCCCAGTTAACATTGCCCACAGTCTCTTCCGGCGGGTACAGTGGGTGCCATCAAAATGAAGCATTTTTCCCTCTTCTCCCCTGCCTGCCCCAGCTAAAACAAGACATAAGAGCCCCATCTTTCTTTCTAAGCCCAGTGCCCAAGGCCAGGGAGTAGGAAGAGATCCTAACTCCTTGTTTGCAGAGCCATTTCATTTCTTCTTTCTATCACCTCAGAGCATACTGTAGGATTTGAACAGCCTGCAGAGCATGGCAGGCAGCTACCATGGGTGCAACCAGACAATAGGCATTGGATTTATCAGCTCTGCCACCTCATCTGTGTCTCAGTCATTTACTGGAAGAAAAGAAAATAAAGTCTTTCAGGACAAAAGTCCTTATTTACTATCTACTTGCTCACACACCCTGATTTCCCCTCTTCCTTGCACTTCTCATTACTTTAGTCCTTCTTTTCCCTCACTATGTTTGCTGCAAAGGGCTTTTCTGCTCCCTGCTTTTCCCTGTTCTTAGATGTGTAAATGCAAACAGTTTTGACCAGTTGCAGCCCAAAGAGAGCTCCCCAGGCACCTCAGGCTCCCATAAGACAAACGCACTGTGGTAGCAGAAGGTACTGGGGGCCCCCAGCCTGTTTGTTTCAAGTCATGATCTGTGACCCTTCTTAGTATCCACGGTGTTCATCTCCATTCTTCCACTTGTGAGTTATGGGGTTATCAGTGACTTGTGACAGCAAGCTGATGCTGTAAGGAAGATTGTGTGTCTGGGTGTAGCTCTGCTGTCTTGGAGGTGTCTGTACATATATAACAGTACTGCATTTCCCAGTAATGACAGCTCATGTTCTTGAGGCACAGCTTGGAGGATGAGCAGGTCCGCAATGCTTGTGAAACACACTCAGCTCAACCTGTTTTAGAGAAGACTTCAGTGAGTTTAAGGTGGATGGGAGGAAGATGAGATGAATCTTGATGCTGGAAAATTGCACTGTGGTGAGCAAAGTCCTGATGCTCTGAGAATGCTTAAGAGTTTGGCCATTGCCTTGTGTTGGCAGAAAATATACACTGGGACTCTGTGGAGTTACTTCTGACCCGCTCTCCATCTAAGTCTGCAGGTTGCTACTGCAAAGCCACTCTCTGTCTTTCCATGACACAATACTAACTTGATTTCCTATAGAGGCTCAGAGGCCAACCAGGCGGCCCACATTGCATCTCATCCCAGGGGCTAGTGACTGTCCCAGGCTGCAACATTGCGTGGCAGCAAACAGGGCATAGAGAGAGGGGAAAACAGAGAATAAAAGAAAGGCAGCTGGGCCTGAGCAGGGAAAGGAATTTGGAGCAGGAGCTAGGAAGGACATCTGGAAGCCAGATTCTTCTCCTTGAGCCTATTGCGAGGAGCTGGCTTGGACAAACGAGAAGCATTCTTGTTTCTCTGCTATAACCTGCAAAAGGTGCTAAGAGTAGGTGATCTAGGTTGTAGGAAGAGGTGGCATCTAGGGAAATCATTGCGCTTTTTATGTCTTCTAGCTCAGTGAATAGCCTTATGGCCTTCTTAGCAGGGTGGGCTGAACTTTGAGGCCATGTGTTGCCCTTTGTGCTGCATGTTCTGTAATGGATGTCCCTTGGGGTGTTGTGTGGTCACCTGTGTCACTGACTGGTTTTCTGTGGTAGGATTAGCAAAATTACAGCCAGTTTTCAATGGCATAGAGTGGGTTGGCAGGGCTCAGGAGTAGATTGCCATCACAGCTGCTCTGAGATGCACACCAGGAATTCAGGGGTGGACAAACAAGCCAAGCAGGGAAGCGCTCTGCTGTTTTCCTCTCTTTTGCCTCACGGCAGGGACCGAGCCAGGGGATCAGAGTCTAGGCATTGCAGAAGTTCACGTGAGTGGATAGTCTCTGGCATGAGTAATTTGTCAGAGTGAGTTGGCTTATGTTTGCTTTTTATCGAGCTCACGTTGGCCAGGCCAAAGACAGCATCCTTTTTCTTTTTAAACCCATTTTTCCATATTCTGTTGGCTGAAACGGAGGGTGAGCAAGCGACATGTCTGCAACAATACCATAAATCCAGACAGGAATAAAATTAGCAATGCTTTCTGGTTCTGGTGTTTGTATCTGTGAGGTAGTGAGCTTTACCAGTCTGGGTTCCTCAGAGCAGAGCCACGTCTGTGAGAACCTGTTGTGCCTTGGGACCTGGTGCTTGGGTTTTGTTCCAGAGCAATATCATAAAACTTTTATAGCACATCATGACAGAGAGCATGAGAAGAGAAATAATTTAACCCTCTCTTGCTATAGTTCATGTTGCAAATTCCCCTTTTTCCACATGCAGCAAATCCCTCAGTTGAATCTGGAGTGCTGTGGGGAGGAAGAGGTAAGATTTGTAGAAATGGGGAAGAGAGAGCAAGCAGAAACCTGTCTTTGTGAAGATTGCCATTTCTTAAATGTACTTAAAGTCCAGTCCTGTCCCAATAGGGCATGCATCAGTACTGTTATTCATTGGCACTGTCATACTGCATTGTGTTCCAACATTTGTAGAATTGGGCTCTTAATCTATGCTGATTATGTTTTAATTGAATAAATAAATCTTTTACAGAGCACTGAATCAATAGAGATGTTTCCATGCTATTTTATTTTATTTTTCTAGGTTTCCTAAGGACATTTAACTTTTACAACCTTACAACTTCTTCTGCAGCATTTGCTCATCAGCTATTGCGTAATTGTTCTGGGGAATGAGAACTTGGGAATAATATGGCCCAGAAATGCTAAGAAGCAGAAATGAAATTGCCTGAACTGCTCATCTGCCACCACCATCTCCCCTCTCCATGGTCAGGGTACCAAACAGAGCCTTTGTGGGCTTTATTTTTATTCCTCTGTGTGCTGTTTTCTTCATTTATCACCTCAACTGTTGGAGCCTTGGATGCCCTTTGCATCTCCTCCCCTTTCTAGGCTGGATTTTGGCTGCCTAGCTTAAAAATTCTCTGCAGTGGAGCAATCACAGTTTTTGTGTCTGAGAAGCTTGTGGCTGCCTTGTAGTTATAGGCCAACAACTGGAGGACAGAGTGCAATCAAATGAGAGCCATGAAGTGCACCAATAATGGAAAGGAAATTGTGTTTTTGCAGGTTTGAATGTCCAGGTGCCTACAGCTAGCCAGTAATGGTCTGGGGTAATTCCTGTGAAACTTATTTCTTTTTTTAAACAATAGTTTGGATGGAAAAACCTTTGGCTCTATAATAAAAATAGGCAAGAATAACTGAGTTTGTCAGTAGTTTCTAACTGGACTCCCAGCTTTGTAAATGATGTGTTCTTGCATAAAGCACATTGGAGCTTCCATTTTCATATTAGTCAAGACAAATTTATTGTAATCCAATAAGATGTAGTAATCATTAGGAACTAATGAATGCCTCAGCACATAGAAGCTTGGCAGATCAAGAGCCTGCCTGCTTTGCATAGTCTGTGTCTCATTGACCATCTTGCCATTTATGTGTCAGACTGATGACTGGGGAGCTCTGTAAAACAGGTAATGATCGAATGCTCCTGAAATGAAATTTCAATAAAAACTATCTGAAGCAGCCAGTGAGCCGAAGGAAAAGGCAATTTTTGGGCTTGGAAAATTGAACTGACTTGGTGAGAGTGAAGGCAAACAGAGCTGGATTGTCTGTGGGGAGGTGCCGCTATGGTCTGAACAGACTTTACTGTTGAAATTAAGTGAGATGTTAGGTAATTCTTGGGTATTTTTATTATTGAAGTAGTCACACTGTGAATGAGCTCTTCTTCCCTGAGCTCTGTAGTTACATGCACACAGAGAGACAGTCTGGGGGATTTGTAGATAAGTCAGACATGGAAGGACAGAACAAAAACATTGACTATGACTCAGGCTGAGAAATGTCTTTCAATGTGTAATATTTCACTGGACTCAAGAACTTTGGGTTCTGTACATGCCCTTAAATGTGGGCTGGCACAATAAAGCTAGCTCCTTGTACCTGCCTCTAAACTAGTAGGAATTCTTAGCCGGTTTTCTTGAACCCCTCATTCCTGATGGAGCTGCCTGATTTCAAAGGACTGAAAACACAGAGGAGGAAGATGTTTCCTAGCTTATGCCTGCCTTTGTGTATTGCTGGGAGGTACTGCTGTTGGATTGAGCTGTACAGCACAGAGGTTTTGGGCTAGGTTGATTTTTTCAAAACCAAGGTGTGTCAACGACTCCTCTCTTAAAGTGTTTCTTGTAGCAGAAATTGCAGTGCAACCCTTGAACAGTGGTTTGGGGATCACATACTCTCCTGTGGTGCTGAGCTGTGGTGTTTACTTTTGGAGGTGGCTGGTGGTGGTAAAATTCCTGTCTCTTCACTTCCAAGTGAGCTTTCCTACCAGCCCAGGTACAGGTGGGGCTGTTTTGAAAGCAGAGAAAAAGCAAGATGTATAGAATCAAAAAGGGTCCTGGCTGTAGGTTGGTCTTTGCTCTGTTTATGGGCTTTCCTGTGTAATAGTCTTTTTCACAAGAACCTTATTTATGTTGTTTTGTGACTGCTTATTGCACAACATGCCCTTCACCTTGAATCTGCTAGAAATTCATTGAACGTTTTCGTGCCTCCTTAAAGGAGCTCATTTTTCAGATGGAGGTTGTGAAGAGCTGTTGAATCAGACAGGTACAGCTATCACAAGCTGATTTAAAATAATAACAGTTGCAGGTGGCCAGTTGCTGGCCACTGCGGCTTTCAGCTCTGCTCTGTTTGTGCTTTTTCTGGGATGGGAACGTGATAGAAGAGATGCTCTTGGGATCCAGGTTCCCCAAGCCTGTTTCGAGTTCTGGCTGCCCAGCCAGGCATCCTTCTAAAAAGCATTTCTATCTGTGAGAGCAGGGGTTGTCCTGCCTCTTCACCTGCACAGTGAATTGCACACCAAGTTGTGTAATCTTCCCAATTAATTTAAGACAATGGGACCATTATGGGAAATAAAAGAACAAAAGCCCCAAAGCAGCCCAAATGCTTGTGAGATGGGGACATGCTGCTGCTTCCAGGAGAGAGCTATAGCATTTCAGCATGTTTGTCCCTGCAACCCGAGAGTTATTGCTGGGCATGGTAGCAGCCCTGTGAAGACAGCAAGAAACCACGTGCCAGGCCAAGCGGTTTGAATAACTGGAGCTCTTCTTCCTTCTTTAAGGTGAATCCTGGCGGCAAGACACTTGAGGAGAGGCGGTCCAGTTTGGATGCAGAAATCGACTCTCTGACCAGCATCCTGGCTGACCTAGAGAGCAGCTCTCCTTACAAACCTCGGACTCAACAGGTTAGTGGCACGCTGCATAAACAGAAAGTGGGAGAACAGCCAGCATCGACTGCTGGAGTCAATTTGCTAACCGCTTGGTATTTGTTCCGAGCCGGCATGCCAGTTGTTCCTGATAGCATCCAGATGTGGCTGTCAATGGGGAGATGGGCGCAGCTGCTCTGGAGGGGGCACTGGCTCAAAAGCTGCCATACCTCAGAGCAAAGAGCCTCTGATCCTGATTGTTAGATTGCCACGGAGACTGTTAGAAAAATACTTGCAAAAGATGGCATTTCATTTGCCTTGATTTTCCACTAACAATAGCTTGTGAATTAAAACCTGCTCCGTTCGTGAGTACTTCTACACTTTTATTTTCTTGCTGTTTTTTGTGTTTTGCTAACTTTTATCTGTCACACTGCCTGAGAAGGATCCAGATATCCGTGTCTCAAGTTTTCTTTTGTTTTTGTCATCTAATCAATGGCGACGAAGTGGCTTGGATTGTAGCTCAGCTGCCAGGGCGGCTGTAGCCCAGCACGGCAGACTGGAATTCGCACTTACTCTGCTGTGTCTAGACAAGGACTGCAGGGGTGACAGCAGCTCAGCTAATTTTTGTCACTCATCTAGGTAGTGTTTGAGTGGAGCTATTTAAGTTCTGGTGAGATGTCATCTATTTATCAGAGGAAGCAGTGACACCCCAGTAGCACTTTAAAAAGGGCAGTTCTTGAGGTCATGTAAAATCATCCTAGATGTGTTTGTGTCCAGTTGTGGCCTGCCTTTGCTGCTTGATCTCATGACTGGTCTCATTTCCTGCAGGCATAGGAGTCTGTAGGCATGTATGCAGCTGTAGGTATGCTGTGTTTGTCTTCCCAGTGTTAAGTCTGAATAAAACCCCCAAAGTCAAAAGTACCAAAAGAATGATTGAGGGCTGCAGTGCACACCCATTATCTGAACAGGCCCTTTCTTTGGTTTGTGGCTTTTTTTTTGTTGTTGTTGTTCTTTTCATTGCTGCATTTGTTCTAAGTAACTGGGAACTATTACATTTGGAGCAGAACTGAAGTAGCAATCAGAATTTGTTTAGATTTACTCTTAAGTATGTGAACTTAGCAGAAGCAGAGTTAAATCAGATTTCTGTACTTCTGAAAGTGTCCATCTGCACACAGAGGCTGTGGCATGGTGACCCATGTGGGTTTTTTGTCCTTTCTGCAGGGACCTACCATTATACTTCTCTTTCATTCAACCAGCATGTGCACAGTTACTGCTTAAACTTACAGACTCATCCTTAAAAAACAATCTGATTTGGGCCAATCATCAAAAAGAGCAATAATGTAAGCCAGATAGAATTCAGTCCTTTTCCTGGTGGGTTTTTGTTGTTGCCATAGATGGGTCAAAGTTTAACAGTGCTCAGGCTCTGTGTCAAATAACCCATGCTCATTTTGTGTGTGTGGGCCAGACACAGAGGATGCACAGTTACTGGGAAATGCTTTATAGTGACAGAACACTGTGAGAGTTAACTGGAAGAGATTTGTATTGTTCATTTTCTGTGGCAATGCTTTCAGTCATCTCCAGTATCTTCATAGAGACACATAACTTCTGTAACCACTTCTCTGAGCTTTTGCAGCTTGCTGACAGTGTCTCCTGATACTTCATTGCTGTCTACAACTACCTGAAGGGAGGTTGTAGCCAGGAGGGGGTTGGTCTCTTCTCCCAGGCAACCAGCAGCAGAACAAGAGGACACAGTCTCAAGCTGCGCCAGGGGAGGTTTAGGCTGGAGGTGAGGAGGAAGTTCTTCACAGAGAGAGTGGTTGGCCATTGGAATGTGCTGCCCAGGGAGGTGGTGGAGTCACCATCCCTGGAGGTGTTCAAGAGGGGATTGGACGTGGCACTTGGTGCCATGGTTTAGATAGTCATGAGGTTTAGGGTGACAGGTTGGACTCGATGATCTTTGAGGTCTCTTCCAGCCTTCTTGATTCTATGATTCTATGATTCTATTTATCCTTTAAGTTCTGAAAATTCTGATCTGATTTTTCACTTTGATTTTGTACCAATATCACTGGGGAAAAAAATAAAAATTTAAAAAACCCCACAACACTCCAATGCAAAATTCTGCCAGCTGTATTTGAGTTTCTGGAGGATCAGAAAGCTTAGTCCAAGGCTGGGACTTTATCTGACTTAAGTTCATTAGCCTCCAAGATGACACGTGCTGCTCGGTGCACGTGCTTGTTCTTTTGGCTTTTTGCCCCTAGTTCAGGTAGGGGCTCTGAAAACCTGTCCCCTGTTCCCAGGAGCAATGGGATGCTGCAGTTCTCTGGTGTGTTACAATCACTGTGTGCAATCCAGTAGGTGGAAGTAGCTGAATTTCATCTCTGGGACCATATCCCAATTTTTTTGTTCAGTTTATCACTTTTCAGGATTTATTGGATAACATAATGATGTCCTGTGAAAAGTACAGCTACAGCAACTTCTAACTATAGCTGTTAGAAAATGCCAGCATTGAATGTATCATCTGCTATAATTAAAGAGTACTCAAACAAGTCCTTGAAAGGTGGAACTGGAATGTAAAGCTTTGATTTTTTTTTTCTTTTGTTTGATCTGTACTAAGTATTAAAACTGGTGAGTCATTTGATGGTCTTATGGTAGGATAATAGATTAGGCTGAAAATTGTGAGGTACTTACTCAGAGCATCAGCACATTTATTGGATTACACCTTAGCTGACCTTCCCAAATTTATCAGGATAATGGCTGCAGATAGGAAAATAGAGTTACAACTTGTTTTCAGAGAAGAGATTTCCAGTTGTGCTTATGCAGTTAAAGCATTATAATAATTTTATTGATATACCTTGCCCTTGGGGATACTCCTATTCTGGAGTAAGAGAAATTCTGTTGTTAGGTTTCATTTTTATGTTGTCTTCATGATAGTTTTAAAGCAACATAAAATAAACTGTATCATCGTCCTCTCTCACTGGAGTAGGATTGATAGTGGGATAATGACAAGCAGTTTATTTAATGTGCCCTACCCATTGGCATAAATTCACACAGAGGGAAGCTCTTCCCATCCTTGGTACAAGTTCAGGATTGCAATGAGGCACACTGCACCAGGAGGTGCCTCTGAAGCAGAGGGATTTGTGCCTTTCGGTGTAGGTTTGGAAAGTCCATAAATAATTCTCATAATGGGTGGACCAATGTCAACCCCAGACCATTCCCTTTGGCCAGCACACCTGCTGTTGAAGACATGAATGAGTATGAATCTCTGAACCATCCCAGCATTGCTTACCTGGGCATTGCTCTGGTTACATATTTTTGTTTGCCAAGCAGGTGACAGGGACATTGTCACGAGATAAAAATGGCTACCATTAATAGAGAGCAGGAAGAGAGTTTTGACACCTACAGTCAGCATCACTGTCCTTGTACCCAGTGGTACACTGCCTAGTTCAAGGCAGCTGACCTGGAAAATGAAGGCAAAAGAGTCACCTAGGTCCTGCTGGTTGCCTCTCATGTCTTGGGTAGAGGTGGTAGGATGCTGCTGGCCCACAGAGCTGTGTTTCCCTCTTCTCTGAAGTGATGAGTTTGAAAAGGGTTTTCTCAACATAGATCCTTTAGGGAGCAGAGATCTTTTCTACCTATCACAGCAGGTTTGGTGGGAGGAGGTCCTTTGGTGCATCTGGTACCCCGGTGTGAGTCAACACCGACACTGCCGAACCTCAAAGTGAAATATCCTCTCAACCTTCATTTCTGGTTAGTTCTTGTCTCTGTTGTTAAGAGAGTCCCCTGTGGCAGAGTTTTTCCAGGCATTGATAGCTTACTTCATATTGGCCATCAGCAGTACATAGGTGAGAAGCAGCTTTAATTGCCATTACTTCAGCCCTGGGCCAACACCATGGCTTGCAAGTGAAAGTCTGAGTCACAGAAGCAGTCAGCAGTGATTAAAATTCTAGGGTTTTTTTTTTCTTTCAAAATTGCTCATAGCAAAAAGAACAGCAAATGGCAAGGCTAAATCATCATCTTTAGCTGCAACACAGCAGTGTCTAAGGATGCTTTCTGCCATGTAGGGTGGTGTAGGGGAGACCATATTTCAAGAACTCAGCTGAAGCTGAAGTTTTAGAAAGGACCACACATCACCTGAACTTAGGAAGTTTCTGTGTTGCCTTCACCAACATGGCCAGTTCCAGCCTTGTGGTGCATTTGTGGTGAATTGAAATGGAGGAGGAAGCCAACATGATCTCAGCATTACCATGACTGCAGTGACATGTTACTAGATGAGCTTGCCTCAGGTATTATTTATAGAACTGCAGATGCATTGTGGAAAAAGTCTAATTAATATTTTCCTCTTCTCTGGTAAAATTTGGAAATGCTAGTGTGATGAGTAAAGTACAGAGGTCTTCTTGTGTTGCTGCAGTGTGGTTTGTGTTTACATGTCACAGTTTCTAAATTGTTGTAACCCACTGGAAAGTTCAGAGGCAGAGAACTCACTATGCCTTTAATTAATAAAATAAGGCTGTACAGACAAGGAATTTAGGTGCAGAACTTCCATGGATGGGAGCAGGGGCTATTCATAAGATGGTTGAACCCCATCTAGGGGCCCTAGTGAATGCTGTGGTCATCTGGCTTCCCTGTTAAAGAATATTTTCCCTGATTTTTCCCTGGATCAAACCAGGACATGCTTAAACCCTTCCTTAGGAGATGAGTGCAGTGAGGCTTTAAGCAAAAGGCATGCCAAATTTCAGCCCACAAAATAAATGTCTGCATTTTTTTAAAAACAAGAAAACTTTGTGACTCTGGAGAGAAGGCTTCCAGCAGAGTCTGTGAAAATGAAATACTGGAAATAACAGCATATGAAAGCTTGGAATTTTTTGCCCCTGCTGTGAATTATGTATTGAATGCTGATTGCTTTGTCCAGAATTGGACACCTACCTTCTGAGGTGCTTGAATTTTGTCTTGAATTTCCAACAGATCATCTGTTTTGCAAAATAGAACTTTGTAGGAGGTGTACCAGGCAGTAAAATGTACCTGGTGCAAAGGTAATTAGCCTTTTTTAAAAAGAAAATACTGGGTGGCCAAAAATCATGGAGTGTTTAAATAGCAAACATACTTGGATGGTCAAGATCAAATCTACTTGTGTACAGCTCTCAGAGGCAGCTTGATCCAGAGGGAGCTGTGCTGGTACATTGGAGACTTGTTTCATTCCTAGCTACCACCACTGTGCTAAATGACCTTGAACATAGCATTTCTACTCCACTTCCTCTCAAAATCTCTTCTGTACTTGTAGCTTGGCAACCTCTTCAGTGTGATTTGCCTCTTACTATTGGTTGTACAAATAATGGAAAAGAGAAAGATATTTTTTTTTCATCTAACAGATGGGGAAAATGAAGGCAGAGTTAGACAAGCTATCTAAGCATTCATTCCCTATGTCCCTGCCTTTGCATCACTGCCCCCACTACTAGACATCTGCCACTATCCAACACTGTCAGCCTAAAGGAGTAATATTTTGAAGGAAAAGAAGCTCATTCTCAATGTGAGTTGCAGAACAACAAAAAGGTAAAGAAAATTAAATTTTAAAAAAATCAGTGATACATTCTCATTAAGTTCCAAACATACTGGGAAATAATGTCTTATACTGAGTGGAATTTAAAAGGGATTTAAATGTTTGATGGCATTGGTTGTTACCCCATCACTTCTTTTGACGGCCACTTGGGGATAACAAAGGCAGGGAACAGGCAATGGACATATTTTCTTGCAGAGTGATGGGACAGGACTGAAGAGTTTCAGCTGTAGGATGGCAAACCACAAAACAAGACAATATGTTGAGCACTGAAGGCTCCTTGGAGCAGTCTTCTTCATTTCTAATTTTAGTGCCCCACTTACAGCTGCACCAGGAATGGACTGCTAAGGGTTTGGGTGTTTTAGATTTGTTTACGCAGAGCTGTATCTCCAACCATGAACAAAGCCTCCTACTCAGCAAGCAGCAGCACATTCCCCCAGCATCAAGGAAGAGCCTCAGGATTACCCTCAGTTTGGGCTATGGGATGAATATGTGGGCTGTGTGAAAAAACAGATCACTGAATCTGTATTCAAAACAGTCCATGCACGTTTGCTAGTCCAGGCTCAGAGTCTGGTGCCCTCGTTTCTGTTGTTTGCCTGAGCCTGCCTTCTTAGGTTGGTAGGCACCAAAAGGACTTTGTGAGTGCAGTGTGTGGGGTATTTGCTAACATACCAGTTGTTGTCAGAAACTTGTTTAGGGAATAAAATTTAGTGGTACAAACAGATTAAGATTAACTTGGTTAGCTCAAAATTAATTCCCCCCTCCTGGGGTTGCGGGGAGGGGATTAATAGCCAGGCAGTGCTTTTGCAGTGGCAAGTGGCCCTCTGTATTTGTTCACTCAAAGTCTTTGCATTTTGGGTTTTGGGGGCTTTTTGAACTCTTAGGTTGTAGGACAGAAAGGGTCATTGGGGATAAGCCCACCTGCTAAAACTGGGAAGCATTTTAGTGGGACCATCCAGCTACTGTAGAGCTAGATCTGCTGTGCAATACTTTTCCTGAAGGCTGTGAGTTGCTGCCATTTCACCTCTAACACAGATGGCTTGTGTGATCACAGAGATAACAGTGTCCCATAGAGTTGTGTTTAAGCTGGCACTGAGTTGGTGAGCTCTGACACATCTAGCAGTACCTGAGGGGCTCTTGCAGGCTCACTTGCAAGGCTGCTGGCAAGGGTTGTTCTCAGGAGGCTGCAACATTTTTGCCATAGCTGTGGACATCAAAAATTGCACAGGCTGTTTAAAAGCCAGGGTCACCTCAGAGAGCTGCAATTCTACTTCTGGCTGCAGCGTGCTGGCTTTGTGCGGTTTGGAAAATCCTGGTGGATTACTTAAAGTAGAAAAGGAAGCATCCCATCTGTAGCAATTTCAGTGGGTTTCTCCCAGCACTTGAAAATCAAAGCCTCTACATCCAGGAAACTCTGCTTCTGCAGTTCCTCTCTCCAAAGGCAGAGTGACATTCCCACCCCATGTGGGTGGTGTTGGAGAAAGTCTCAAGGTCGAAGCTTTCTAGGAGCGGCGCTGTGGGTGTGCTGGCTGTGGGCAGCGCACGTCTGTCATGCCGTCCCTCACGCCTGCAGGCAGAGGAGCGAGCACAGGGCAGGGATGTTCAGCCACCTACGTGTGAGCTGAGAGGTGTAGCCAACAGATGAGTTCATGTATGTTTGTATTTGGCTCTTCTCTACAAGAAGGGAAACCTTCCTGCACTCATCTGCTCCAGCCAGCCCATGCGGCAAACTGACGCCGCTCTGATTAGCAGATGCTGGAATTGGTTGCATCTGCTGGTATGTATTAAACCTTAATCCTTCTGATAAGAGCATGTCCATGAAGATTTTTAAAGAAAGTTTTCTGAGATCCCAGATTATCAGCTTGTCACAGATGAACAGGATAAGCGTGACCTTTGCAGGGTATTATTTCTTCCTCTTGTACTGTCATCAGAGTGAAAATAAAACAGCTCCTGCTGTCTCTTTTTCTGATGTGTAATAAAGTTCACAGAAATCTCAGTAAGGTTTACTTTTCCTCTTCCCCTCTTATTTTTTCTTTTTTTTTTTTTTTTGTTCATTTTGTGTTTTCTGCCTACGTGCTTGGCTACAGCTTGGCTACAGATGATGACTAGGATTGGATACACTGGACTTTAAAATCTGTGCAGGCATCTAAAATTTGTGTGTAGATAAAATAAACATTTACTTTGGGAACGGTGATAAAAAGCAAATAGTGCCTCCTAATTTGGTCATTTTTTTTTTTCAACATTTGTGATTATTTTGTTGTGAGTGGTTGAGAGCAGGACTCTTACTCTCTAGAGCTGTTCAAGGCCTTCTAGCTATTGTTGTAGTTTGTTTTCTGTCTTTTTTTCCTCACAATGGGACCAAGCTGCAATATACCATCATCTCAGGAAGCCTGTCATCATTTCCCCATCCTCGTATTTTGGCACTCACTGCAATTTGGCACTCATCTCAAAGGGATCTGCCGCACTTCCCTAGCTGTCTGTGTGCCTACCCAGCAAAGAGCAACCTCCTCTGGGGCAGAGACCTGTGTTTCATTGGAACGCAGACTCTGCTTGCATCCTTGCATGGGTGGATGCATCTGAGTGCCTCAGTGACATTAGATTTACCACCATGACAGCAGCCCTCTGAAATACGGAAGCATGCTTCCTATTTCATGGGCGAGTGAGGAACCAAGACCTTGGGAGATTAGATGTCTTGGTTTGTGCATGGATCACCAGAGCTGCTGAGGCCAGACCAAAAAACTTCTTGATGCAATGTCTTGACAGTAAACCCTGAAGGATTCAAAAACCATAGGCCCAGAAAGTTGTGGTCTCCTGGACCTGCATCATCGCTCCCTGATCTCCCCAGCACTGAGTGAAGTGAGAAGTTGTTTTCCGCATCTGCGTACGGCTGAAAGATGAACTTAGTCCTCTGGCACAAGGTGGTGATTTCCCCATAAGTGCAGCAGCCAACTTGCACAATGCCCACCAAAGAAATATCTGATGCATTTTGAAATGAAAGTATAGGTGATTAATTCCTTATACCCACAGCCACCGGTGTCTGGCAGTTGCCTGCTTTCCACATATGATTTGAATCCTGTGACCACTTTTAAAGAAAGTTCCATGGCTGGAAAGGAGTGACCCAGACCCATGCCTCTTGAGGAGAAGAGCATGGTGCTGGCAGTCCTCACTGTGGCCCATGGGCTGGTCTATTTGCACATGTGCCCAGCAAGTTCTGAGCCTCCTGTATGTCTTGCAGGCAGCCTGAACTTTTGCTCTTCCAGACTGCGCTGTAACCAGGATCTCTGACCTGAAGCATAGACTTTTTGGCTGACATACTGAGATAAATGCCAAGGCTAGTACTAGGGGAGAAGGGAAGCAGGAGGAACGGTCAGGAGAGGTAATGGACAAGAACAGGAAGGGTCAGAGTCTGCTCAAGATGCAAGACATAAGTTCATAGGAAATTAGGCTTCCTTTGCTCTGTTCTTTATGTTTTCTGTTTCTTTTGTTGACTATTTCTCTTCTGCACACACTAGGAACCAGCTGTGTTTCCCTCTCTATTAGGGAAAGGAAATAGTTCGGAGCCAAGGGAACAGCACAGCAACTTGGAGAAACACCTGCATGGCAATTTGTCACTTGGGACTTTGCTCCCACTGTGGCCTGTGCTGGATGTCTTCCTCAGGTCATTTCCACAGAAGTGAGAACAATGACTTTGTGATTTGTGCATTACACTCACAGCAAGGAGAGCATTGCCTTGATAAACCTTAAAAGTCTTTTGAATCTATTCTGAGACCATTGAAAGGCAGGCACAGATCTTGCTGATTGAGTTACTGTTGAGTTGAGCTCTTTTAAAAAGGAGGGGAACTAACTTCTACAGTTGGAGATCCTAAATACGTTTGAGGGGCAAGGGCTAAAACATGCTGGGAAGCCCTAGCATTTAAAGTATGTGCTTCATAAGTTTGTCATGGCTGCTACTAAGTGGTGCTTGTTTGTGTGTAAGCACTTGTACCTTTGCTTTAGTTTATCTTTGAATTGTCCTGAGAAAGAAGTCTGACTCTTTTTCTGCAAGTGGAGAGCTGAGCCACAGAGAGACCATGCAGCTTGCTGTAAAACCAGGCCTTTGGATACACATCAGTGACATTCTGGGATAGTTGTTGTCGTTTGCTGGTCTGTCCTGTTTTTACAAGGGTCTGTCATAATGGGAAGAGAAGACCCCTCCCTAAAGTCCATACTGGATGGCTTGAAGGCACAGCAGATTTGTTCCCAGTCTTGTTTCAGGTAGGGCTGCCTGGAAGAATGTAGAGCCCTACTGAAAAGTGAGCGCTGGCCTTGCAGTTTCTACATCAGACCCTGCTACCTCATGCGTGATACATTTATAGCCTGAACATTGCTCAGGAATGCTGAGGTTCAAAACCGTAACCTGTTATAGTAAGGAGGCAGATTCATCAGTGGATGGTTTTAAGGGGCTGTGTCTATATTTTCTCTTATTGATTGCCTTTTGCTTTCCTGTCTGGAACCTTTTGAGAGATGACTCTGATACTGAGATGCATTGTCTCTTTCTGTATATTAAAGCTGCTTAGGCTAAAAAAAAAAAAAAAACAACCCACACCCAGCCTGTATCTGAAAGCTATGAGTTGATAGATCCTTGCTGTAGCTCTTCAAGTAACTGTAAATTACTCAAGGCTGTTACAGTTTCATTGTAGGGAAGTTCCTTCCTTGACTCAGTCTTCTTTGCATCACAGTAGAAAGCAATTAGGTGACGTATATATTGTGGCTTGGAAGCACTTAAAATTTTCTCAGCCTTGTGTTGTCAGCTTCTGCTCAATAGCAGGCTTGTGGACTGTGTCACTGTGCCTGTGTTAGCATATATTATCACCATATGGTGTTTCAATAGTGAATAGGAAACTTCTATCAGTATGTAAAAGGGTATAATGGAAAAAATATTACATCAAGATAAACATAGCATGCTTTTTCACAGCTGAAAGTGAGCCTTCTAACTGCTGGTTCTATGGGAAATCAATAGTGCCTTGGGCCAATGAGTATTGCTGTCTTCTTCCACAGATTTAAAAACAAAAAGCAAAAAAAAAAAAAAAAATTCAACTGGTGCAGTTGTTACAAGTGTTTCTGCCAATGATTGCAGACCAAGACTGATTCCTCCCTGCTCAAGCAAAATATTCGAAGTCTTACAAGGAATTGTTGCCTTTCAAAGCAGTAGTTTAATGTACGTAAGTACAATGAGAGCACGAGCAGGTTTTTATTGCCTTATGTGTAGAGACAGATAGGGTCATCGTGATCATCTCACCCGGTTGTTAGCATTACCCAGGGCAGAGACTTTGCTATCTTGTCATAAGTAGCAGTGTTGTTTATCTTAGAGCTGATGGGAGACTGGGTTTGTTACCTGCTCTGGAGTGATTTGTCAGTGAGAAGCCGTTGTTGTCCCAAGACGCTCAGAGCCATGAAGAATTGCCTTCTTGCATACCAGCAATCACTCCAGTCAACCTGGGGGCTCAGGCAATTTTGATTCCCTTTTCCAGAACCAATGATCCATGGGGAATTCAATACAGATGGGAGACAGTTTTGCCATCTGACAGAAAGTTGGGATGCACATGCAGTTTCAAGCTGTGATTATTAAGAGGGGAAGAGAAGGTGTTGGAGTTGATTGCTGTGCTGGTTTGCAGAAAGGCTAGCTGCGTGTTGCGTGAGATATCTCTGAAGCTAAGGTTATTTTGCAGTCTTAAAAAGTGATGGATAAGCCACTGTTGTTCAGCTGGGACTTTTTGAGCACTGTATAGTTCAGCGGGGAGACAGCACAGATATTGCATTGAGTTCTATTTAATCTTTTTCTAGAAATATTTTTACTGGAGTCCACATCAGTGACTATTTGTCTGAAGTGCAAGACAGGGGGATCTGGCTGTGCAATAGGGTGGCCACGGAGGTCATGGTGCTTTATGAGACCCCAGTGACAGAATGCTGCTACTGTGCTCAAGACAGCACTCTCCACTTTGCACGTAAAGCCATGGAGATGCCATGCGCACGGTGGAGATGCTGTGCACACGATAGAGCTGCCGTGCACACAGTGGAGATGCCATGCGCACAATAGAGAGGCCGTGCACACGGTGGAGATGCTGTGCACACGGTGGAGAGGCCGTGCACACGATAGAGATGCCGTACACACGATAGAGATGCCGTGCACACTGTGGAGATGCCATGCGCACGGTGGAGATGCCATGCACATGATAGAGATGCCATGCACACGGTGGAGATGCCTTCATACGATAGAGATGCCGTGCACACGATAGAGAGGCCGTGCGCATGGTGGAGAAGCTGTGCACACAGTGGAAATGCCATGGAGATGCCGTGCGCATGATAGAGATGCCGTGCACACGGTGGAGATGCCATGCGCACGGTGGAGATGCCATGCGCACGATAGAGAGGCCGTGCACACTGTGGAGATGCCTTGCACACTGTGGAGAGGCCGTGCGCACGGTGGAGATGCCATGCGCATGGTGGAGATGCCTTGCACACGATAGAGAGGCCGTGCACACTGTGGAGACGCCTTGCACACTGTGGAGATGCCGTGCGCACAGTGGAGAGGCCATGAACACGGTGGAGAGGCTGTGCGCACGGTGGAGAGGCTGTGCACACAGTGGAAATGCCATGGAGATGCCGCGCGCACGATAGAGATGCCGTGTGCATGATAGAGATGCCGCATGCATGGTGGAGAGGCCGTGCGCACGATAGAGGTGCTGTGCACACAGTGGAGATGCCGTGCGCACGGTGGAGATGCCGTGCGCACAATGGAGATGCCGTGCGCACAATGGAGATGCCGTGCGCACGATAGAGATGCCGTGCACACGATAGAGAGGCTGTGCGCACGGTGGAGATGCCGTGCACACGATAGAGAGGCTGTGCGCACGGTGGAGATGCCGTGCACACGATAGAGAGGCTGTGCGCACGGTGGAGATGCCGTGCACATGGTAGAGAGGCTGTGCGCACGGTGGAGATGCCATGCACACAGTGGAAAGGCCATGGAGAGGCCGTGCACACGATAGAGATGCCGTGCGCACGGTGGAGATGCCGTGTGCACGGTGGAGAGGCCGTGCACACTGTGGAGACGCCTTGCGCACTGTGGAGATGCCGTGCGCACGGTGGAGATGCCGTGCACACAGTGGAAATGCCATGGAGATGCCTTGCACACGATAGAGAGGCCGTGCGCACGGTGGAGAGGCCGTGCACACGATAGAGATGCCGTGCACATGATAGAGAGGCCGTGCACACTGTGGAGATGCCGTGCACATGATAGAGAGGCCGTGCACATGGTGGAGATGCTGTGCACACTGTGGAGATGCCGTGCGCACACGATATAGATGCCGTGTACACGTGGAAATGCCATGGAGATGCCGTGCACACGGTGGAGATGCCGTGCACACAGTAGAGAGGCCGTGCGCATGGTGGAGATGCCGTGCATACAGTGGAAAGGCCATGGAGATGCCGCACACACGATAGAGATGCCATACGCACGGTGGAGAGGCCGTGCACACGATAGAGAGACCGTGCACACGGTGGAGAGGCCGTGCGCACGGTGGAGATGCCTTGCACATGATAGAGAGACCGTGCACACGGTGGAGATGCCGTGCGCACGGTGGAGATGCCTTGCATACGATAGAGAGGCCGTGCGCACGGTGGAAATGCCGTGCACACGATAGAGATGCCGTGCACACGATAGAGATGCTGTGCACACTGTGGAGATGCCGCGCGCACGGTGGAGATGCCATGCACATGGTGGAAATGGTATGGAGAGGCTGTGCGCACGATAGAGATGCCGTGCACACGGTGGAAATGCCATGGAGATGCCGCGCGCACGGTGGAGATGCCATGCACACGGTGGAAATGCCATGGAGAGGCCGTGCACACGGTGGAAATGCCATGGAGATGCCGCGCGCACGGTGGAGATGCCATGCACACGGTGGAAATGCCATGGAGAGGCCGTGCACACGGTGGAAATGCCATGGAGATGCCGTGCACACGATAGAGAGGCCGTGCGCATGGTGGAGATGCCGTGCACACGATGCAATCATTAAGTGCTTCTTTAGGGTAAAAGTAGATCACTGTCAGATTTTTTGGAGCTACGTGGAAGAGCCAGCACCCTGAAGCAGCGCTGTGTAACACTGGAAATCACCAGGCTTTTCAGCTTTTTGGTAAGGCTTGCCTTTAACAAGGCTTGGCTTTAAGGCTGCTGAGGAACGTGGTCATTTCTAACTAATGGCAATAAAACTCTAGGGAACACCTGCTGTTTCTCTGTAGAACATATGTGTGTGCTCCTGTAAAATCACAAATGCATGCAGGTCTTAAGAAAACAATTTATATTTGGCATCTTTCCTACAAACTGTATTTTAGAACACCTTCCTGTAAATACAATCATTTCAGAATGGAGGTTGTTAATGAAGAGAAAGAGGTGGGGTAAGGTACAGTGGTGAAGGAGGAAAAAGAGTGGGGGTTTTTGTTTTGGCTGATGGGCTTTTTAAAGGGAAAAAAAAAAAAACAGTTGCTAGATTTGATCATTTGCTGAGTGTATTCAGTGATTTCTTAGGAGGACATATGGGCAGTTTCAGGAGACTGCATGATAGGAACTGTATGGAGCCAAAACTGAAATGATGGTCTGATCCACTTAGAAAGTATAAATGAAGGGAACATCTGAGGAGCTCTGACTCTTTTGCTTATGAGCCAGTGCTGGATTATCCCCTATAATCAGTGCTTTCCCCAGCCCAGTTTCAAATAAATTAAATTTAAATATCTTGCTGCTTTCTTTGGATGATTACTCCAGACTGAAACATATACAGCTGCTAAGAGCTATTTGACTTCAGCACTTCCTTGCTTAATTTAATCTCCTCGTTCCCAGTGACACTTCCTGTATGTGTCTGTGCATGTGTGCTCCTACCGTGTGGATCATACCATTTCTATACATACAGAGTACAAGGATGGTGAAATTCCCCAATACAAAGCTGTAACAAAAGGACTGACAGGCTGGGTCTGTAATGTGCCTGACCTGACAATTAAGCAAACTTATTACTGTGTCAGCCTGCCAGATGGATGATACACGTTACTCATGATGTAACGTGTATTGCTTCTGAATGTATTGGGAGTGCAGTTCCTATTTTATGTTTGCTGAGCTGAGAAAGGGAGAGGGAAGAGACATTTTTATTTGATCTAAACCCACTTGTTTCAAGTGTGTCTAATGATAGCAATATGTGACAGATAAAATCCTAGGCCCTCGTCCATGTTTATTTTAATTTCAAGCAATGGAGAAAGATGGAAAAGATAAAATTATGGGCTAAAAATATCCATTGTTGTAAAACAGCAGCTGGAGCTTTCCTTGCTGCACTCCTCAGGACTCTCAAATATGTCTTGCAGTGGTTTGCTGGGTGGGAATTTGGGGCTTTGGCCCTGAGAAAGGTCAGGTTGAACTGCTTTTCTAATTGTTTGCTCTAAGCTTACTAAAGATAGTAAGTCTATACTGAGGTAGAAGGGAGGAAAGAAATAGTCTGAATCATCTATCACTAACCTGGACTTTCTTTTAACATAGTCCCACCCTGAACCTGAGAGGGAAATTCATAACAACACTCCTCCAGAGTATTTTCTTTTATCTAAGTATTTGCTGTTCACAGAGATTGTCTTGGTAAAAATTATGTCTTCCATAATACTCAGGGATTTTTCCCATCAGATCATCCAGTTGTTTCATGAATTCATGTAAATCTCTGAGATTTGAAGCATCCCATGGCAAAGAAGGCCCATGGAAGTAGGGCAGACCCATCTTCTTTATATTCTCCATTTGCTTCCTAATAGGTGGTTTCATGTTGCTTCTTTCTAGCACTGGAAGAGACAGAACAAGCATTCCTCCTCTTTCTACCAGTCAGAGTTTTAGCTGTCTCTTTTTAAGGCTCAAGGCCTCTGTTGCACTTAGTTGTTTCAGAGGAATTTGAAAATTTTATGTGATATCCATTTATTTCTGATCAGGTATTGCTGTCTAACTGCCAACTGGTGAGTTTGAATGCCAAAAAATAAAAAAAAAGGAAGTGGCTCTTGGATCTATGTTATTCCCTTGGCTATTTGCTGTTGACTTACTCCGAAGCGATAGATTAACTGTGGATTTTGTTTATTAGAGATGAAGTTTGTGATTTGACTGTAGGACTCTCTTTTCAGAGTAAGCCACTCTAGGATTAAACAATTTATTAGATTTTGAGCTCCTTGCCAACATTTTTGCGTGATCATTTCCAAAGACAGTATCTATGGGCACTTTGAAGCTTGCAAATAAAAAGTGATAGGAGAAATACAAGATGAGTGATTTAGGAGAGTGTTCTGATACAGCTGTGGTACTTTGGAACAGAATGGGATCTGTTGTTTTTCCCTTTCCTCACAGATCTCTGATATTTTCAGAAAGATTTTGAACTCTTCTAGCATTAAGTTTCCCTTCAGTAAAACAGAGAAGGTAATAATCACATACCCTACCTGGCTGTCTGACTTCAGAAAGGATTTTCAGATCTTCAGCTGAAAGTTCTTCTGCAAGCACAAAATATTGTGGTTTTGTCAGCTTGTGTGAAAAAATGGTTTCTTCCAGTGAGAAATCAGTTTATCTAATAGTTTTACTTTCTATAAGGGAATTCAGCATCAGACTCTTCCAAACATTTTAGGTGATGTTTTGCATTATAGATTCTATGCTGTTAATTTAATTCCAAGTTCTATGCAGAGAAGAAATTGTTGAGTGTACTCCAGTGTTTTAGACTGCGATTCAATCAGTGTGTTGGTAATCTGGTGATCTCAACTTTCAGAGACAGCTAAGAGCTCAATGCATAAGAAATGAGTAAGATATGTACAAGAACATGTGTGCTAAATTAAAGCTAAATTAAAACTTGAGCGCTTTTGGGCTGAAATTGCTATCACTTCTGCAGCTCTTTTTCTGTCTTCCAAAATTCCTCTGTGCAACCAGTATGGATCTAATATGCTCTGCTTTATTTTACTGCTTTAACGTGGGGACCTGTAGAGACAGTGAAAGCTCTGTATAGAAAGTATTGTAAAGTGAGGGAGGGAGCCCAACAAAGCTAATTATACAGACACTCCCACTCTATTACCCTTTAGAGAAATTGAGCCTAACATTCTGCTCTTAAGCTTGTTAAACTATTCTTTTTGGGTGCAAGGATCTTATTGAGGGAATGAAATAGCTACACAGCATAATCAGAATGGGAATTGGAGCAGATCATTATATTTACTCATTTGATTAGCCATAAAATAGCTACTGAAGTCTTCATTTCAAATCTGCTTAGCAATTGTGCAGCAAGGCAAACTGGGTGTTTAATTAGAAAAGAAAGTGTGTCGGGTTTTTTTTTTACAAGTAATAAATATATAAACACATGCATATTGTGATCCTGTTTATGTAAATAACCTCTTCCCTGTGGGTGTTCTTGCCTCCTATTTGTTCAGGACCTGTCTGTTTCCAGATGCAAAGGAAAGGAAATTAAATGAAAGGTTCTGCACATCAGTTCTTGAAAGTGCAATATCTGGGACTTAAAATCCAACAGAAAAGATTCAGGTTAGCCATTAGGGTAAAACTACTATAGGAGGGATAGGTAAAAAGGGCATGGAGAAATGGTAGGACCTCAGTTACTGGAGAGACTTTAGGTCAGGTTGTGCAAAATTCTGTCAGGAACAGCTTAGGTAGGGTCAGTCCTGTCTTAAGGGAGAGGACTAAGCTGAACAACCCCCTGAGGGCCCTTTCAACCTATAAGATTTTCTTAAGAAAAGTGAGGCCATACTGCATCATCAGGGGGTAGCCTGTGACCAACCAGCACCCATTCCCTGAGGGAGCTGAAGTCTCAGGTGTGCTCAGGCAGAGACAGTGCCTTGTCTCCTCTGCTATCTCTGAGACACACAAGTCCCTGACTGCCTTGCAGTCACTGACTGTCTTTGTGCACAGAGAACAGCTGAGGATACCCAGCTTTCTCTCTAAGAATAATTCACTGCCCTGCCACTGATCTGTCCATAAAGGCTTGGAAGTGAGCCATAGCCGAGGTTACATTTTCTGGCTTCCTTTGCAATCTGAGGGACTTGCAGATCCAACGTTCCAGAGGCAGCAAGCTCTGTAGCCACTGCTTTCTCTGTTCAAGATGGTCACTGTCACTAAAGTGTTTCTTAAATGTATCATATGCCTTTAGGAAGCTCAAAACCTGCAAAAATATTTCAGCTTTTTGATTTATTTATTTGGTTTTAAGACAACCTGAAGCAGTGAAATAAGCTTGGTTACAGAGAGAAGATTTGTTTGTTAAGGGCATTAGACTATGTGTGTAGAGATGACCGTTGCCAAGTATGTGCTGTGCTGCTGTACCTTTGTGGGTCACTGAAAAGGTCATATTAATAATGACAATAACAAAATCATTCTTGTGATGTTGCCTGTGGATGACAAGACCTTTGGGCAGCAGGACTGGGGACAGTAGCACTTTAGCATTATTACAAGGGGTGAAATAAGTACTTGGTCTAGTGGCCATTTATGGACAAATTCTTCATCTCAGTGATGTGACTGACAGTGAGAATTAAGACCCACTTGCAAATGGCCAGGAATCCTACTGTCTTGGGAAGTCATCCCCAGAGAGGCTCAGAGCTTTCCCTCCCAGATGTGCTTTGAAGGCCTAGAGGGAACCACCTCAGAGAAAGGAGGCTGGCTGTTCTGCGTCTGCCAAGGAAGGTATTGATGCCTAGGGTTGTAACACTGGCATCATTACACACCTCTAAGTTGTATAAGCAAGACATTGGGCAGCCAAAACAAACACACAAAACCATTACAAACCCAAAAAAAACCCCAAACCCAAAAGATTAATTATTAGGCCCAGCATGCCATTAGGTATAACTTCATGTCCAAGAGAGCAAGCGTCTGACTATAATGAAGTTAGAAGTATACCATAAATTGTAACAAACACCTGATTCTCTTCTTTTATGTGGCTGGAACACCTACAATTAGGATGGGGCTGTTCTGCATAGCCTTGCATCATTGTAAACACCTCAGGGCTCACCTGGCTGGCAGGATGAGCAAGGTCTAAGGGGAAAAAGTGGGAGGCTGCATGGTTCAGCAGGGAAGATATTTAAGGGCTTTCTCTGAAGTGCTGCAAAGCTGTGGCTGCCATTGAAATGAACGGAACACTCAACATTGATGCCAGTTCTCCTTTTCTTCCCATCCATCAGTCTTTGCTCTATCTGTGCCACGAGGACAGAGAGAGCCCTGGATCAGTCTCAGAAGCACAGTATGTGCAGAATAAGTGGCCGAATGACCATGCTGAGGGAGCATTTCTAATGTTACATCTACCCTTTCAGCACATGCCTTTCCCGAGGGAGAGCTGCCTTGCACCCAGGGAAGCAGGGTTTGTGTGTAGAGCACGTCTGCGAATTGCCATGGTTGGACTGGATCAAGCTGTCGCTGTGTCACTTAAATGTTACAGTCTCTCGAGTTGTCACAATGACTTTTAAACTGAAGCAAAGGTGCTGGCTTCCTTTTCACATCAACAGTCGTGCTATTGACAGAGCTGTGCATTCTGGCACTCCCGTGTCTGCTTTTTTTGTTTTGAGGATTTTTATCCCCCTACTCCTGACCTACTTTCCTGGGGTTATTTGTGCATCACCTGCTATGAGGGCATGGTTAGATCAGGACACCTAATTCCATGTTTTCAACCAGTAAGGTGTTTCCAGACAAGGCATAACTTTTCATAGCAATTTTGGGTCCTTTTCATACTGTTCTATCCCTTCCAGGGAAAAATATACTCCTGTAATTTAATCTAAAAGGGCTCCTGAAGGAACTATTTAACTATTTCTCTAGAAGTATGTAATAAATTTCCCAGGAGGACTGATGCTCTTCTGCGTGGTGGAGGAATGAGAAAGCATTTAGTAAGATTTCCCAAGGGATGAGTGTGAATCTGTCTATTCCATAGACAAATCTGCTATTACTGCTCATTGTAGGGACATGCAGCAGTGCACAGAGCAGCTTTGGATTTGCTGGTGTTCAGCTGCTTCAGAAAAGGAATCACAGAATGTTAAGTGTTGGAAGGGACCTCAAAAATCATCTGGTCCACCCCCCTTGCCAGAGCAGGATCACCTAGAGTAGGTCATGCAGGAATGCATCCAGGTGGGCTTTGAATGTCTTCAGAGAAGGGGACTCCATAACCTCTCTGGGCAGCCTGTTCCGGTGTTCTGTCACCCTCACAGTGAAAAATGTTTTTCCTTATGTTCACGTGGAACCTCCTATGCTCCAGCTTGATTTTTTTGGGTCCAAACTCTTAGGTTCCTCTGCTCAGTCAAAAAGTGCCAGGTTGGCTTGCTGAGATGGTGTCCCATAGGTGGAATGAGCTGCCCTCACACAGTCCCATCACCACCACACACAGAGCTTTTATCTGTGAAACAAAGGCAAAGGCACAGCCATTTCTGTACATATCCAGTTGTAAATGTTGGGAACTCCCTGTGGATTTTTTCCAAAGGCTGTGAGCTGCATTTTGGCATTTACAAAGCAAGAAGATTGATGCATGTGTTTATGTAACAGGCGATGGAGGATTCATTGCAGTCCTGGTGAATCTGTCAGAAGTTACTGGTCTTGTGCTAATCCCTTGAGATCCTGTCTGGATTGGAGCAATACCCACCAGGGCTGTGATGAACCTGAGGTTATGGCATATACCTCTTCTCCCAGTCCAGCTGTAGTGTTGGTGTTTGCAGGTGAGGCATTGGTAGGTGAGGAAGCGATGACTTGCTGTGAGGGCAGGTGAAATGCCTGAGCTACTCTGGCAGCTGAGCACTCAGATGCTAGTGTTTGAGCTCATAGTTGCAGAGATTTTGGACAGGAGGAAAAGAAATTAAAATCTTGAAAGATTTTTGATTGAAAGATTTCCATTTGAAATGGGAAATTTGGTCTTTGATATCTGGATTGGAAAATGTGTGGCATTCAACATTCACAGGAAGCTCAGCTGGGCAGAGCTAGAGGAGCTGAAGATTACAGTCTTCTGACCGTTGTAAGGCAGGTATGTCACAGCCTTTCAGCCTGCTGAGGCTAACGCTTTCCAAAGGGCATCCTTTCCCAGGCTCAGCTGGGAGCTGCGTAGGTTGCTGGTTTTGTGTAGCCATCTGAACACAGGAAATCCCAGAGCCCCATTTCAGCCCTCCTCACGAAGGACCAAGTCACCTCAGCTTCTGTGTTGATGTTGCAGTTGAATTTCTCCTCAGCCTTTGTGCTGCCTGCTGTAAGGTGACCTCCAGTTTCAGATGATCAGGAGACGATGTTGAATTGCCCCCCTCCTGGCAGAGCCGGGCAGTGACTAAACTCAGTGTTGTGATCAGCTTTTGGCCCATGCATTCCATCGGTATAATTAATGCTGCATAGGGGTGAGCAATTACTTCTCTAAAGCCCTTGCAGGCTCTTTGGAGTCTGCCCGTGCAGTGTTTCTGTCTATGTGTTCCTCTCCCATTCAGGGTTGGTGGAATGACTAAGTAGTGCTGACGGCATTGGTTGTTGGCCTGTATTAATTATTTCCGCGGGTTCTATTTACTTGCGCGCTCCCTGTGGGAATGCTGTGCATACGGATCACAGCAGCACTTAATTTTATTGCAGTAAGCGGCTGAGGTTGGGGAAGGGGAGGAGGGAAGGGGAGAGAAGGGGTCGTGTATGCGTCAGCCCTGTCAGCCTTCTCCTTCTGTTTCATTTGTGCTGAGGTTTTTATTATCATTAAGCCGATTGTATCTGTGGCACAAAGGGCTGAGTTACCTCGGTAACCACACTAGCTGGGATGGTAATCCATTTATAGCATCACTGCTCAGGTCTGATTAAATTAGCATGCCGATGACGTAAATGCTTGGCTGGGTGATGCTGACAAGGCTGCTCCTAATAAGAACTCTCGCCCTTACATTTATTCTCATTTATTTCATGAGACCCCTGCAGGAAATGTACAGAAATAAGGCTACAGATGATTGACTCTTGTTTTCAGAACAACTTGTGCTGCTAGCAACAGACAGTGCTTTATCTGAATGCAGACGACAGCCTGCACATTTTGCCTTGTTTCCTCCCGCTGCAGAATTCCCCACGCAGCCCTGCCGAGGCAGAGCCCTGCTCTCAGCCCTGCTTGCCATCTGCCACAGCAGCAGCGGGAGCAGCTCCTCTGTCTGATGGTTATTTCCAGACACCGCTACAAAAGAAATAAAAAGGGTAATAGTAAAAGAAAAAGAACACCCTGTTTCTTTACTCCCTCTTGTGAGTTTCCTGCAAACACAGACATCCTTTTACTCATTTGAAACAAGCCAGTTATTTATGTCTGAATTTTTCATTATTGAACAATAACATTCAATCCTAGCGTTTAATACCATGTGGATCAAATGCTTTCAGCATCTTCTGTCCAGCCCTCCTTGAGGGAAAACACTGACAACTGCATGATCACATAGCTGTGCCTGTTTGATGAAGTGGTGAGAACAAGGACTGAGAGTTGCTTAAACTCCTGGCTTTCCTTCCCAGCCCAGCTTTGGGGCCAGCAGCTTCCTTGCAGTCTGTTTTGGGCTCCCAGGGCTTCAGTTTTTCATCTGCAAAAAGAAAATTTAAAAGGATGCTTTCTCCCCCTGCTTTTTTGTGAGAGGTATGGGAGTGATTAAGTGAGTTAAGTTCCAACAGTATCTGGAGATCCTCAGGTGGAAACTCTGAGGTTCTGAACAATTTACCACTGTAATTGTCAGATTTGATTTATCCAGTCAGCATAGAAGGATATAAAAGGAATTTTTAAACAAAAGCCATTTTGGGATGGAGGACTAAAAACGCAGTAAATTTTAAGCGGCAATAAATAGTTTGGCATTTGCCCTGGAGTGTGAGCAGATGTGGCTGCATGGAAACCGCTGGAGCTACACCTGCTTTGAGTCGGATTTGGACGTGAAAATCTGTTATTTGTGAAATAAAGAGCATGATTTTGAGCCACAAAATTTGCAGGCCCAGTGCTATCATTTTCTGGGCCTGCCAGTTCTCATCTAGAGCTGACAGGTATGGTCTTTAGGAGCAACAGGGAAAAGGGATGGTGTTTGGGTACGTAGGAGCCCTTTCTCTGTGCCTTTCCCAGCTTTGGTCACTCTCTTTGGGAGTCTCTTGGGGGACCCTGGCCAAAATTTCAAGGCATTGCTCTATAAAAATGAGGGACACTGAATTAGCTAGCAGCAGTGCTTCACCAGCTGAGCTGGAACATCTGGATACTGCTGTTTTCTCAGTGTTCCCAGCACAGTGATGGGGAGCAGCCAGGCTGGGGACACTCCTCCTGCCCACTCCTTGGTCTGTGTGGTGGGCACATGCTGTGGCCATGGCTTCACCATCACCATGCTGAGATGTTGCATTGCTCATCAGCCTGCTGCCAGAGCAGGTGCATATTATTAATGAAGATATTTCAAAGGGTTTGATTCTACTTCTAGCTCAGTTCAAAGCATCCTTCCATGGAGAAATCCTGCACCCATGTCTGGGATTCCTTACCCCAGGGCTTTCCTTTAAATTTAAACTTTAATGGCTAATACTACTAATTTACAATTTTCAGTGGAAAAAGAAAATGTAAAAGCCAGCAGAAGCAGTGTGTTCAGGAGGGGTTGCAGCAGTCCTTGGCTGGCCTCTGTCTCCTCCAGAGGTGACAGGCATGAGTAGCATTTTGCTGCGTTATTTACTAGATAATTTTCAGCTCCTGGTAGAGTGAGCTGCCTCCAAGGGACATGAACTCCTAGTGACCCACTCAGCACATGAGGTGATGGAAGCTCTTAGCAGAAATGTCCATCAGTTTGCAATGGGGACATTGGACTTGTACCAGGCCTGGGAAGCCACCTCTTTCCTCTTCAGGTGCATGGATCTCTGCTTAATAAGTAAATAATCAGTCCTTTCTTAATTACCACCCTTTATTTGCTTAACCTGTGTGCTGGGGCTGCCGAAAGTGTAGGGAGAGGAGGTGGCTGTCTCTGTTCCAGCAATGTTTGCAACCTGACTGGCAAAGTTTTGGCATCAAGACCATGTCTGTTCATTTCAGGAGCATCATAAGAGCTTACCTGAGGTGTGCACCCCTGATTTTCAGCTTTGGTTTTTTTTTTTTTTAAGATTTGTCAAAAATAAGAGTCATATTTTGGTCTGAAAAGGTCTGCCATAGGCTTGGTTTGCTGAAGGACAAGTTGCTCTGGCTCAAGCAAGCCTAAGTCAGACAACAACCACTGCACAAGAGGGAAAGTCCCACCGAAATTCCCCTCCCTTCCCCACAGGTTTCTGTGATTTTTTGGCATGAGAGCGTTGCTTTAGAGTGCCTGGAAATTTTCATTATAGGTGAGCAAAATTTCAACTCATTTGTCTACCAAATTAGAGCAAGGCAGGGGATGAACAGTAATAAAATTCCTCTTTGTTGAAATGGGCCTGTTCTTGCTCATTTGGAGAAAGAGAAAAGCCTCTTGTGTTTGCATATATTTTGATGTTGATGCTGCTCAGGCCTGGTCCCTCTTATCTTTGAAGTCTTTGGGATATTTGTATTTCATTCAAGTGAGAGGGGAATCCGTTGGCAGAATTTGATTTAACACCATGGGGATTTCTTTTTATTTGGGGAATGGGAGTGAAGCAAGAGTTGTTTTTTTTTTCTTTTTTTAACTATTTTTATTGTTCTAAAGGAAAGTTTGCTGGTTATTATTTCACAAGCTTTTATCTGGTGCTGAGTCATGGAAGTGAGAGCATGTGTAGGCGTCTTAGCATAAGAGAGAGTAATTCTGTCATTTACATTTACAGACAGTTATGCTTTCCAGAAAACTTTTTTTTTTTTCTTGTGGGTTGCAAAAGTGATTAATCTGCTGCTGAAACTGTCAAAGGAGGTTTTCTGCTTAAGAATTTTTTTGAAAGAGAGAAGGATCTGTTTCTACTTATAGGAAAGAAAAAGGTAGAAATTGAAATGAAAAAAGAAAAATACTGAAAGAACAGACAAGAAAATGTTCCCTTTCCTAATAGTATTTTCCCTTTTTCTTTGTATATATCTACCCATCTGTCTATCAGCCTATATATCCATCTGTCTCTCATGGAAAAGTCATGTAGACTTTGATAGATACAAAACTAAATATAGCAGAATCATGGCTGAGTTCAGCATCATCAATTCCAGCTGTTAAAAATATCATGGCATCTGTTTAAAATAATTTGTATTTTTTCTTTAAAAAAAAAATTAGTTTCTTCCATCAGGCTCTTTAGCTTTTATCATGTTTTAATTTTTTTTCTGCCTTCTTAGAAACTACTTTTTTTTAATGAAGTCCCAAATCTTCAACTAAAGCTTTCTTTGGAGTAGTAGGGTAAACAACTTTATTTATTTCTCTTCTTCCTTTTTTCTTTTATCCTTTTCCATCTTTTCCTTAAAAAAAAAAAATAAATCAAACAAACAAAACCCAAACCACCACCAACAACAACAAAAAAATCCCCACCAAACAAAAACCTGCTGGTTGGTGTTTCTTCTGTTATTAAAAAAGAAAGAAAGATGATTAATTAGAGCTGAGATAAAACCTTTCCTCCTTAGGATGTATTCTCAGTGGTGAAAACTGTAGCGCTATTGGAAGGCTAAAGAGAGTTTACTCTGATTTCAACTAAGTATGTACAGACCATCAAAATCAGTGGCATGATCTTCTGTGATCCCTAAGGAGAAACTGGACACATGAAATATTTAGCTTGGAAACGCAGGAGTTTTTCTAACAAACTAGGCACTGATGTTTTCAAATGGTCTTCCCTCAGAGTAGGGTGGGGGTACAAAAACTTGAGCTACTTTGATCCCTTTATAGAGTTGCAGTGTAGCTGATACTGTGTTTAATTAGAAGCAGGCTGTAGTTGTCACACTTAGCCTTGAAGAGGGAGATTGAGTACCTATAACTTCATCTCCCCCTGAGGAAAACATGCAGAGCAGAAGGGATGTCCTCTCCATGTCTCACCTAGCTGAAGGCTGGAGCCCAAACCCTAATACCACATCTGCTTGGTTGCTTTTGTTAGAAGGCTTGATTTTGGCATCTCCCTTTTTGCTGCTGTGGTGAAAAAAAATCTGTTCTCTATTTCCTACAGCTGCCCTTTGCCCCTTTCCAACCATAGTAGCTTTAGCCATGGTCCTTTGGCCTTCAGCAGAAAATTATTAGTGCCATGCAGGAGGAATATTGATTTTTACATCACACAGCCCATGAGGTGATGGAAATCACATTTCCTGTTAGTGTGGCTTATCTGTAGCTTTTAGGAAAAGATGAGCTTTGGGCCCTGATTTGGGTAAATGGCCACTCCATTGAGATCTTTCCACGAGAAAGCCATGCACTGAGCTGGACTTCTGCATTTGGGGGGGGGAGGAAATTAACCAGGCTTCACCTACGTTTTGACAATTCCGTTGAGAGGCCAGTGACTCATTTAGAGAGTTCAGTGAGTCCACAAGGGCTAGGATGATACTTCTGAAAGCTTATAGAATGTTATTGCTTTGTGTTTTAACAATTGGGTCCCACAGTGAATTCTTGTGGGTTGTTATGGAAAAGAGATTTATTGATGACTTGTGATGCCAGGAGCCTTGCTCTGTGTATGTTTTTATTTTTCTTAAGATATGAATGCGTCATGAACCGCACACACACACACACAAAAATCACACAATTTAATCTTGTGCTAAATTCAGACCTGGACCTGAATTCTCCCTGCTCCGCCTCAAGTTCAGGCTTAACTTGTGACAAACAAGAACGGCAGCTGCAAAACTCCAGTTTGGATCCAAAATTCCTTTCAGTTTTTGGGCGTCCACTGCTGAGTTTTGGACAGCGTTGAGCCCTTGTTAGAATGTTGTTGAAGCCAAGCTGCTCAGAAGGACTAAATTAATACTCTGTAGTCCCAAGGTTTTTAACATTTAGCACTCCTGCCCCAAGGCTAGAAAGTCACTGTTTCAAATTCTGAAGTTAAAAATGTCAAAATTGGTTAGACTATAAATCCCAGTAGCCATCAGTATGCATTTATACATCCACCACAAGGAAAGAAGTGAGGAGAGAGGGAGGATATGGCTGTTTGGTTTGAATTAGCACTCTTGTTTTTAATTCCTAATGCAGAATTGTGTGTGTGGATGGGTGCACAGGTCAGGGTGCAGAGCTGGCCTGAAAGATGAACTGGTTGATGCTGCTGCTGTTAACGTGCCGAGCTGGGTGCTTGGAGGTGCTGAGCTTTAGTCCAATGCAGGCTATATTTAGCTTCAATTATAAATTTCATTTGCTTTTGTTCAGGTTGCAGCAGTATGACTTGCCAGGACCTCCTTACGTGATGAGTTTGAAGCAAGGCTAGGTGATTGTTATCTGGAGGAAGTTAGATTCACAGGATTCATTACAATTTGCATAGAAACCTCTGCTCTGTTCCCAGTGGGGAGAAAACCCCTCCAAATTCTGAGGCAGTGGTAGACCAAATCCCCATCTGCAACAGCCAGTATATTTGGACTAAATCTGCTGGAGTCAACACATGTGCTTAAGATGGCAGCAGTGTCACTGGCTTGATATAAAGCACTTCCAAAAAAACATTACTTAGGCAGCAAGAGGTATTAATATTCTGGTTCTTAGCCGTGGCTGTGATAACCTTAACCCAATCAGCATCCATGGAGCAAATACCTTTGGTGTAAGAACAGTTTAAGCGAAGAAAATGATATATCATAACTTAATCAGGCTCATTAGGTCGTTGTTGATGAACTTCAGCAACTTTTTCCTTTTTTCTTTTAAATTTCTAAAACTACTGAGGTGATAGGAGTGTGGCACAGGAGAACGCCTGGTATTAAATAGTGTATGGGACTAAGCTGCATCCAAAAAAATTGGCATTTTTGGACTGAATATATAACCTGTTCAGCATTATCAGTTGTTAAAAATGTAGCTTTTGTGTTCCAGTGAAAAATGAAGAGAAGATGGTTTTTGTTGTTGTTTGGGGGGGTTTGGTGGTTTTTGTATTAAAACTTTCAACTAGGTTAACTTAAAATGCTATTTGCAACAGAACCAAGCCTGATGAGGCAATGCATTTGATGGTACTTTATACAGGCTTTTTAGAGTGATGCTGTTACGATTCTAAGTTTCTATCAGTGTGTCTTTTGAGTAAACATTTTGTAAACCATACATTTAATGTAATTATATGTTCTCTCCGAAGAGAGGAAAATAGTGGGGAAAGACTGATTATTCTGGGCTAATACCTTAATTTAAAAATATTCTAACTTTCTAGATTGCTTTGTACTCAAGTATGTCTGTGGTACAGATGGCGTCTTGTGCTATGAAATAATGCTCTCTCTTTTGCTTTCCTGACTTGTTACAGTACTGCTTTGGTGTTTTGACTAGATGTGTGACAGTGAGCAAATTCTGTGTACCTTGGTGAATGTATTTATTTACATATAGAATAATATAAAAGCCACAGCAGGTGAAAGAAAATCCCATCAGAGAGATTTCTCCACCTCATACTTGGAGCCTGTGATGTTGTGGAAAGACTAAGGTATTTTGGGCAGTGGTGATAACCCAGGCAGATGGATAAATGAGGGAACGTTCCACTCCACTTCCCAGAAGAAGCCGTCTGGGAAAACAGTTAAATTTGACCTGTTGTTGGAGCTCCTCAGCCTTTTGGAAAGGTGTACATTGGACTTAATAGGAAAATAACTTCTCTGTCACATTTGCCTATCTTTTATGATTTTTTTTTTTTTTGGTTGTGCTGTTATTTCTTTGGTGAAGCTGTATAGTTTTTCTCTGCTGCTAACCACTCAAGTTACAAACTTGAATCCTTTTGTAGCCCTCTAAAAATGCTGGCGGATGGCAGTGGGTTCTGGACCTCAAGTGAACCATAAGAAAGCAGATGCTGTATGAACATGGAATTGTTCACTGGTGCTTCTGCCCTTCTGCACTGCTCTTAGCACAGGCTTTAAAATGTGGGGAAGAGAAGAATAAAACCACATGGTTTTCACGGGAAATAGAGACAATACTAACATTGAAAATGTTTATGCCCTGTGGTAAGATAATTTTTTAAATCTGGTTTAATAGAGTTTTGGAATTTGAAAAGATAAATGGGTTATAAAGGCAAGCAGTGCAGCAAACAAATGGAATCATAAACAAGTAAGAAGTAACATGAAGTAAACCAAGTAGTGTCTGAGTGCATATGTATTTCATATTATTTTATGAGTGTATATGCACACTTTTTTTTTTTATGTTCTCTAGAATTAATAAAGGAAGAAAGCTTGCAGACTCTATAAACACTTTTAAGATTCCTTTGCAATTTAGTAGGAAATGAGAAGCTTTTATAGAGTTTCTGGATTGTTATTTGTGTGTTCATCACACAATAGACAATGATAACTTTTCCATGTAAGTCGTAGAAGACTTCCCCAGAAGACTTCATGAATGCATGTGTTTTGCCACATCAGTCACCAGTGCACATCCCTTCCCCTCACTCACCCATCTTCCATTATGCATTTTTAATCCTTTCTTTAAAAATCACAATACAGATCCATGGGTAGCACCATAATTTGTATAACCCTCCAGCCTGATCATGTTTATCTATCACATGAGCTTCTTTTCCATTAGAAATGGCAAGTTATAAAAGGAAGGAAAAAAAAAAACATTTTGAAGTCTTTAGACAGCGTAATTATGATACTTTAAGCTTCACTAGCTTAGTAATAGCAAAAGTCATAAAAATGCTTTGCTTACCCAAAAGTTTTATTTATAGGGAGGTGGGGGCTTCCCCATTGTCAGGCAATGCCACATTTTGCCTGAATTAAGCAAGGGGACTTGTTCAGCCCATTAAAAGGGCCCATTTTGCTGAATGAAAATGCTTTGGACATTCCTGCATTGCTAAACTTTGGAGGAGGTCTTCTTTATGGTGCTCAGTTTCACTACTCCATACACATAATGACTTGTCTTCATGTGGTACCACTCAACCCTCTTCTGTGGTCTTCTCTTCCAGGATTGTATTCAGTAGTTCTGCATTTTGATGTAACCTAAGGGCTGTGCTGCACAGTTCCATATGTAATTTATTGCTGAGTTCATGTGTCACCAGTTCAGCCAGGGGGCTGCCTTTGTGTGTTCTTGAGGTCCAGATTGGTGCAAATTTGTCATTTTGGTGATGAGAGTGGGAAATTATAGAAATATCCCAAGATGAACTCAGAAAACATTTCACTTGCATGACTGGCATCTTCTGTAGCTTTTTAACAAAGGTATTTCTCCTGCTGATGAACTTATAATTGAAGTTGCTACTGCATTTGAACTGGTCAAGTTGAATTGCTTAAATGGGAGAGTTTTAATTGTAACTACCTCTTTCAGTGAGTTAAGCTAAAATTATGGCCCATGTCTGTCCAACAGAGCTAGAAGTATTTAGGTTAATTGTTTGCATGTCTTTTAAAATTGGTCTCTGACATGGTCCTTCTCATAAATAGCAGGTGATCACTCATCAGAAGAGGAAAAACAAATGGAAAAGCATATAGTTTTTATTATGGTGATAGGGTAAACAAATTAAAAAAAAAACAAATATAAAACTGAGTAGGAAAAGGAAAATTCTTCCTTTGCATAACACTGTTGTGTATTGGAGACCAAACTTTTCAGATGTATGCAGGCTCTTTGGAATGAATGGACTGTTGGAGAGTGGAAATGCAGACTGCATGGAACATGTTTCCTTAACTGTGCACATCAGTTGCAGAAGGTTGTTTTCCATGATAAAATATTGGAGATCAGCTTGTTACCAACTTTTCTTTTGTGCACCCTCTTCTCCCTTGTGTTACAACCTGGGCCACAGGGAGTACAAAAGAAGTTGTGAACAGAAACATTAACAACTGTGTTGACTTCTATTCCACCCATGGTAGCAGCTGAAAAACAGATCGGCGCTCAGAAGCAGTTGTGTTCTTGTAATACTTTATGGCATCTCTAAGGTATTCTCTTTATTTAAGAGCTATAGATGAATACTTCTCTAAGTTTTTTCTTTGTTTGGTATTATGCCTAGGAGCAATCTGTTCAAATACCTTGGTAGCTTCTGATGATCAAGCCAACAAGCTGAATCCCATATGAGCACATCTGGGAAGCGTGAGTGTGGCTGCTGATCTGAACACAGTCCATGCCTCCATGACACTTGCTTCTCAGCTGTAAACTAGAAATGAGACAATGATGAAACTGTAAAGAAAGCTCCATCCAATTATGAGCATGTTTTGGCTGGGGGTTTTAAGGTTTTGCACCAGACTTCAAAATTTTTGGTCTGGATTCTAAAGGCATTTTGACACCTGAAGAAATTTGTGTCAGCAGCTGACTTTTGTGCACCACGTAACAGCAGTGCAAAGGAGACTAACGTGTCCTCAGTGTGCTTGGCCTACTGTCTGGACATTAGAAAAGAGGTCAGAAAATCCTGTATATTGAAAATGCATTATGTGTGTTGAATGGGAGCAATGCATCTGCCCAGGATCTCTGGATACTAAGCGACTCAGCTGGAGCTCTGCCAGGACTCTAGGCATCTGAAGGTCCCAAATGAAAGGTCAGATTTCTTTTCTTCATCTAGATATTTCAGTCATAAAAACCAAGATATGTTCAGGAGAACCTGGCCATACATTATCACTAGCAAGGCAGCTTGTTCAAATAGAAGATTTGAAGTCAGCAGACATTAGATGGATCTGCACATAAGAAAAGCCTGTAAAATGCCTGTTCACGTTTTCAGGTACTCCAAGGCCCAGGTTTCAAAGTGGAGTCTTTAGTTTTCCTTGTGGTTGTCTTTCCTAAATTGAGGGTGAGTTGGGACCTGCTGCTTCACACAGGAGAGAGGCTTAGCCTAGCCACTGCTACTGGCAAGGCAGCAGCTCTAGTTCCAGTGGGAGCCATTATTCAGCATGGAGGTGGAAAAAAAGGTGAGGAAAGATGGCTCACCCATGTCACCCTCACCCCCTACACTAAAAATGCCTTTGCAGCCCAGCCTCTTGGTCTTGCATTGGCTGCACTGTGTGACAGCATCCTGGCTGATTGATTGAGCTGCTGGCACTCAGAAATCCCCTTGGTGTGCAGCACTAGCTGAGCTTGAGTGGCAGTGCACTTAATACAGGGAGAAGATAGCTGTGCTTCTTACAGTCACGTTAAAATTATCTGCTTATTGTGGAATTTGTCTCCACTAACTTGTGCTGTCTAAATATTCAGTGACTTGGCTTTTTATATGCTGCTTTTACAGTCAGTGAAGTGATTCCCCCAGTGGATGATTCATCTTCCCTGTTTTAGGCTTCGATAGTAGAGTAGCATAAATGACCCTGTGGAGATGCATTTCACAGAGAACTTTAGGCACCTCCAGCTAGCCACAGTGAATGCCAGTTGCAGCTTCAGGAGAAACCAAGTTATTTTTCCACCCTTCACTGCCTTTCCCACCGAGGCCTCCGACTGTCACCACCACTGAGTGATACTTCAAAGATTTCAGCTGGCACATGCCTGAACTGTCCCTGTCTTTCAATCCAACTTGTGCTGGTGGACAATGCAGAAGAGTGGCTGAGGTAGGAAGAAAGATGCTGTGCCAGCACTAGGCACTGGCAGCCACCTGGAAACTCTGTGTCCTGGGTTCAGCTCACCAAGGTTTCTGCCTTTTGAAGAAGAGGTGTTGTTATATTCCTATCCTGGAGTAGTGACTGAAATGCTTGTGAAAAGGCAGCCTCAACTAGAACTGTGGTTCTCAACCTGTGCTCTACAAACCTCAGGGGTTCATACATCACTCCTGAAGTAACTAAGAAGTCAGTGAAAGGTAACTTAAAAAAACCCATGTTTATTGTCAGTAGATTAACTCTCTCAGTAAAGGAACTCGTCTCTCCTCAAAGCATTTGGGGGCTGCTGAGCATAAAGGCTGAAAACCACTGATCTGGAGTAATGCATCTTTATATGTGATCATTTGACAGCTTAAAGGGCTAAAACTATTCAAGGGTACCTTTATGAAAAATACCTGGAGAATTGAATAGAATGTGATAAACTTTGTGTTGGCATTTTTGATCCAGTCTCTGAAACTGAGTAACTGAAGGGTTCTATAGAACATACTCTACAAATGCACAAAATAAAAGGAGATTGAAAGCCTTTTCATAAGGGTTCCAGCTGATCATACAGAATCATGCTCCTGCTGTAGACTGTCATTATTCTGTATCCTTTTAAAGTTTTAATTCCCACTAATAGTATAAAATTATAGGCTAGTTTCTATAGAAGAACAGGCTTCATCCCTAGTACCTATGTGATCACTCTTAAGTTGTAGGTATGCACTGAATTTAATTTAAGTTCTACATAAATAATTTCTACAAAATAAAGAACCACAGGGATGCTCAGGATTTCGAGTTTCCCCATGAGGGTAGCTTTGAATCCAGACACCCAGCTTTGACAGTCAGACCTCTAGGACAGCAAGGGTTTATCACAACACCATAGACTTCTCCTTGGTTCAAAAAACTCCTTGAAATGTTTATAAAATTTCACTGCCTTTAGGAAGACAGGACAGGAATTAGCAGGCAAAATTATTCCCTTTATGGTTACATAGGGCAACTTTTCTTGTTGTGGGGGTTTTTGTTTGATTGGTTGTTTTTTTTTACCTCCCACACTGAGTTTTGCTTGATTTTGTCAGTATTAGTTCACCTTCATTTGAACTGCTGGATAATTCATTTGTGGAAGAGGCAGTACATTTAGGTACTTCCATCTGTGTTTAAACAAGGCTCTTGTGCTTTCCCCATTAAAAAAAAAATCTTTTGTATTACAATTCTTGTGGTAGATGAGGTTCTGAATTTAACTTCTTCCTGCTCTGGTTTCTCTTAACAACTCTGCATTATCAGCACCTGGGGTTTCTAGTTTACTTGTTCTTTGCAAATATGAATTTGCAAGAAGAGGTTGATGGTAAGTATCGTGGTTCTGATTTGCACTTGCAAAGTGTGTCAGACAGTTTCGTCTAGTTCATGGTGAGAAGAGGAAAGCCTGTCTTCCTCTGAAAACAGCCCTTAGAGGATGTCAGAGAGTGTCTTTGGCTGTGATAATCACAAATGCAATATGGTTTTGAAATGCGCTGTCCAGGAGCTGCTGGAGGAAGGGTTGCCTGCACTCCTTGGCTTTCTCCTTTATCTTTCTTCTGTTTCTACTTGTATTCATGCTTCTGAGCTGTCACTTCAATGTGCTTCTGGATGAGTCTGCTTCATTGTGCTGGTAGAAGTTCTGTGGACTCATTTGGAAACATTTGTGACAGTCATCTGTTTTGTTAGGACTGTGATATAGGTAGCCCTTTCCAGCTTTCTTTCATTACTGCCTCTCCATCTACCTGGCATCTTTATAGCCACATCCATTCTTCCTATCCTCCTTGTGCCTTCCAGACATCTGCTGAAATCACTCTTCCCTGTGGCAGCTGAGCACCCTTTTCTGCACATGCCCATTCTCAGAGCAGGAATCTTGTCCATAGTTTGTGTGCATTTATAAAGTCTTAATCTAGAGCCTGGGGGGATATTTGAGTGCATGGCTGGACATGCAGACTGTGGCCATCCATCTGTCAGGCAAAAGGGCAAAGGATTTATGGTGATACCTCACCTGTGCCCTTGCTCAAGAGCTACAGCCAAGGTTCCTTTCTATGTCCCCATAAATCATCAGTGCTCCAGCATGTTGAATTCCCCGACTTGTCCTATTTCTCTACTACACCATGTTAACTAACCTTACACCATCTTCCTCCCCTTAAAGCCCAGCTTTCATCACACACTTGCCTAGTGCCCTCAGAGGAATTCAGAATGAGTCACATTGGGTGCCTCTGGGGACTCCTACTGATGCAAACTTCCTCCTCCTCAAGGCAGCCTGTGGTTTGAAGGCCACAATGCAGCCAGTACTTGTTAGCTTGAGCCTTTGCTATGAAGTTGATGGCAAAGGTTGGTCTCTGGCCTGGGCACCAAAGTTCCAATTTGAAGGCAGTGAGGGTTTTTTTTGGATAAAGGGTTTATCATTCATTCCTAAAGTGTATTCCAGCCTGGGCAGGAGATTGGAATCTACATTAAGTGTTAGGTGGATGTTTATATGTAATATTGAAGTCCCTTGGTTCTTAGGATGGAATAGATTTCTACTGCATAAGCTTCACTAGTGGTCTGTTATCACCTGTTTCCAGAGTCTGCCTTCAGAAACATAAGACATGATGAATAGGGCTCTGTTCTGTTGATTTGGTTTGGTCTTTCCCCCTCCCTCCCAATAGGCCATTGTTTTAAAAAACATTATCTACCTTCTCCCTCTTCAGATGGAAAAGAAAAACACTTTTATGGTCATAATTACACAGTGCCTTGTTGTGAACCTTTCATCCCATTACAGTAAATGGACAAACTACTGTCATTTACAAGAATGAAATAGATGAGGAAATGAGAAAGTTTCTAGCACTCCTGAGCACAAATGCCAAGCTGACACGGGAGAATAAGTCTGAGAGAAAGTAAATTTTCTTGCTAGCAGTGAGTGCAGTTGTGTTCTGATGTTGGGATGGAGGGATGCTCGCTCCTCATCAGATGTTTCAGAAATAGAAGAATCAAGCAGTATTAATGGAGGGCTGCAGACTCTTAACCTATATCTGCCTTTGCAGTTCAATTGAGACATGCTTCAGCTCCTCCTTGCTCTTAGGTTCAAAATCTCTTCAGTTCTGTCTATGTACTACCTTGTCATGGATCTGTTGGCAAGGTCAGGTTTTGAATACATTGAGATACTTTTTTCTCCAGCAGAAATTTGTCGTCTTACAATTCTCTACCTCTGCTAACACACCTTTTACATGTCTCTCAAGATAGATTGGTGCTCTTATTCTCCTGTTTTTATGTTCATTTATAGTGATTCCTCATGGGAGGTTTACTTTGATGGAAAGTTGTGTGATTGCAGGAGTAAGATCTTTACCAGTGCATCAGCAAAAATGTTTATGCATGTCACCAGAGCATGTCCACTACCATCTGGGTAGTGGAGCTTCCTTTTTCCTTTGGTAAACTTGCTTGTGGGCTGTGGACTAGAATGTGAGCGGCTTCCTCTTTATGTCCCTTTTCTTCATATGTACTGGTTGCCACATGTTGTGGAGGGAAGGTGTCTGCCTTATTCCCTCCTTCCATGGAAGGTGAGTTTGGTATCCTTGGAGGCCCAGAGAAATGGGTGGTTGATGTTCCTTTCCAACCTCTGGCCTGGGTTGGTTTGGCAGCAATTTACTGCCGCCACCTGCTGACCAGGCAGAGGATTTCTCTGGTGTGTCCCAATAAGCCCCCACTGCTCTCCCCTAGGCTCAGTGGTCCCAGCAAGAGAGGGATAGGGCAGTAGGTAGAGCTCCACGTGCCTGCATAAAGTAGGAAGGCCTGGGGGCAAATGCAAGGTTAGTCATTTAAGTGAAGGCGGCGTGTGTCATTGCATGAACAAAACCATCAGCGAGGACTAAGCTGGTCTGACTTAGGGCTACTCTGAACTTGCAGGTTGCCAAGTAGATCATGGGTGAGATCAGATCTGGTGCACTAACTTTGGATGAGATATAACCTCATACAAACGTCATATTCAGTGCAACAGCAAAAAAATACTTTTCAGTTGCATGTCTTGACTTCAATGCATCTCTGTATAGGAAGGCATGAAATTCAGGTACTCTTTCAGAATACAAGAATGTTTTTAGAGGCAAGAAATTTTACCTAATTCTAAACTCCAGAAATTCAAGTTTTTTCTCCGTTAATTCAGTGAAAATGCATACAAGTGGTCTTCAGTTTTCTTCAAAAGACGTTTCATACAGTTAGCTCTTTAACAAAGATGTCCTTTCACATGAGTGCTTTTGGGCAAGGGATTTAAAGAAGAGGTAAAACCAGACAAACAAGTACATTTGACAGAAGGATGTACGATGCCTATTAGGGCAGTGTCACTGCACTAAATCTTCATTTGGTGGCCAAATTGCAGGAAGCATTGGAGCTTGCTGTGAACTTCTTCCCTGGCTGCCCGAGCACTGCTGTGCCTGGGGCACTGGTGCAGGGTTACATGGCTGCCATGGTGGGAGCTGACTTCTGAAGCTCTCAGGAATCCTGGCCTGCTTTCTGGCCTTTAATGAGCCATGCGTAACATTTGCCTTCACTGGGGTCACTTCAGACTTTCAACCAGCAGTGCTTAGGAGCAAAGCCAGGGACAGAGACACCTCTGCATTTTGCTTTGATCCAAGTTAATTCTTACAGCTTAGGATGTGCTTTCAGGCCATCCCGTCTTGCTGCCTCCATAGAGACTCTAATCTCATTTCCTCTCTTTTTCAAAACTCTCATTTTCACAGCAACGTGTAGCTTTCCCCCTAATTATTCTCCAGTGAGTCCCCCTTTTGCTTGCATTTATTGCTTTTTAGTTTGTTTGTTTTGAGGCAGAGGAGAAAACCCTAAGGAGAGACAAAACACTAGCGTGGCAGTTCTGCTTGGCTGCTGTGGAGCTGTGCCTGTTCTGACAGAGTGGGGAAAGGTTGCTAGTATCATCTCATAATGTGTGGTCTCAGGTACATTCCTGCTTTCCTAGGCAGTTTGGGTTTCTGTGCAGGTGCTGCTGTAAACCCCTATAATTCCACTTAACCTCTTGCTGCTTGACCTGACGCCAGAGTGGCCCCTCCTGCTGACACTGTTGCTCTCTCTCCTTGCTCCCTAGGGTTCTGGTACCTTGAGCAGCTCCGCCACCACCACTCCATCTGTGTCCACACCTGTCACTGGCCACAAGCGGATGATCATCCCTAACCAACCTCCCCTCACCGCCACCAAGAAGTCCACCGCCAAGGGAGCAGGGCAGCCGGCACCCATCCCAGTCACTCCTGTTGGGACCCTGAAGCCGCAGCCGGTGCCAGCCTCCTACACTACAGCATCCACCCCCAGCCGTCCGGCTTTCAATGTGCAGGTGAGGACGGCGCAGCCCAGCCCGCACTACCAGCTGCCCGGTCCGCAGCCCACGCACTACGGCAGCCTCGGGCCCAGCCAGCCCTATGCTCCCTCACCAGCTCGCCCGCCCGGTGCCCCACAGTATGGCCCTCCGCAGACCCATGGGCCTGACTATGGCTATACCCCGCCACCCGCCCGGCCCTCGGAGCCCGCCTATGGCTATGCACCTCCGCAGGGCCGCTACCAGAACCCCTACTATGAGGGGTATGGAGGCAGGAACGGTTCTGAAGCACCCTATGTACCACAGAGCTCCTGGAAGGCTGAGCCAGCGTATCCTGCTAGTAACACCATGGGGCAGGCTCCTTCTGGGCTCTACCAGCCGCCTGGCATGAAGAAGACCTACATCACCGAGCCGGTGCTGGCCCCACAGCCACCATCACTGCAGCAAAAGGTAGGAGATGTGCACTCGCTGGCATCTCTTGGGGAGCAGGGGGCCACACAGCTGAACGTGCCCTGGGCCCTCTACAAAAGGTGGTGGTGGGCGTTAAATGCCGCCTGCTGGGGTTGGGGCAGGTCTCCCTCTGTAGGGCTTCTTAATAGGTGGAAATAGGGAATTGGTGTCTGCTTCGAAGAGGCTTTTGTGGCACTTAGAAATGCTGTCAGCCTCAAAGGGTGAGATGGTGTTACACGTGGAGGCATGATGCCACCCCTCTCACATGCCATTACCATACCATGTACCCCATACAGCCTTGCTGCACCTAGGTCTTCTCTTCTGGGCCCTCCCAAGATCAAGTGAGAGGTTGGGTGTGAGCTTCTGCTCTATGTGCTTGTGGACACCTCTGGTTCACCAGACAAGTCCTTCCTCTTCTCAGGCAGATAGGAGGTACACAAGGCTGGTTTTGGTTGTGGTTCAGAGTGATTGCAGAGGTTGACCTCTGGTGTGTTGCTGTTCAAAAATCACTTATTGCTGAAACCACATGGAAATGAGTTCCCACAGAGCTCTGCACTGATTTTCCTCTCAGGTGGTGGTACACCGGATGGTTTCCATCCACTTTGGTGCCCAGACCTCATAGGGCAAAGGCGATATGAATAGAAAGTTAAATTGGTCTGCCTGGTTTCTCTGCTCAAACTTTGACCCTGTCCAGCTTTTGTCGCTTCTACTGTTGGCCATTTCTAACCTTTTCTGGGGGGATATAAGCATTTTATCTTTGTGGAGTCCTCATAGCACATGGTAAGCTTCCACTGAAGGTGGAAGATGGCCAAGTCTGGGTGGGGAGGCAGTGAAGCCATTACTGCCCAAGCCTGCTGTGACACATCTCAGCACAACTCTGCTCTCCAGCTTGTGGTTATTCACAGGGAAAGGGGAAAACGCTTCTGACACATAACAGAAAATCTGTCCTTTTGGCATTTCCTACACTAGCAGCACACAGACTGTTTTCCCTGGATTCCAGATTTACCGACAGTGGGAACTTTTGAAGGCAAAGATGTTTCTCCAGGCGGTTTAGAGGGGGCAATAAATTAGAAAATTCTTTGAAATATTATCTACTAGCAGCTAAGAAATCGCTTTTTCTCTTTTCTTCCCCTTCCTTACCAAGAAGCTAGAAGTGGGGAGAGAAGTAATATGCTCTCAGCTCTGAATGTACTTGAAACAGAGCTTTAGATTGGAAAGTTGTGAAAGACACAAAATTTGCACATAACCTTAACTGGTGTAAATCATTGTGGTTCCAGTGGAGTTACTGAGGAATTGCTGAGGTACAGCAGATCCATATTTAGGCTTCTATAGATACAAGCAGGTTTATATATATAAAAAAGTTGAATTATTTCAGTCAGCATCTCTATGGAAACGCAAATCATCTCGAACCGCAAGCAGCACAAGCCTGTTAGTCTCATTTGCATTACAAAGCTGGGGGGACAATTTCATTTAGCTCAAGCTTGGGGTTTCACTTATATATATATATGCATATATTTTTGTGTGTGCACGTATGACATTTGCAGATACACATGCAGAAGTACTTCTTATCTGTCTCTATAAAAATAATTTCAGTTCTTCTGCAAAACAGACTATTACCTGCTTGCTGATAGATTCCTCCAGAACTTTCATTCCTTTCCAGCCTGATAAATATCTACACTATTACCTATTTCACTTTTGAGCTTACAGCTTTTCTGTAACGTATTGGTAGCAGTCACTGTGTTTGATTGCTGCTTTGGAACATGCATAGTTTAATTGGTGAAGAACCAAAGGTGATCTTGCAGCCTCACAGGAAAGACTCAATAAAAAAAACCACTGTATGCTTTGCCAGTGAAGCAGCGTTGTCCTGGTTTACCACATGCTGTTCTCTGCCTTTGCAGACTAACTCATTCATAAAATCAACTTTTGGAATTTAAAGGGGCAAAAAAAAAATGAAGGCTGTGTTAGAGCCTGGTATCTGATTGGGAGAATTGTAGTTTGACTTGTGGGCTACAGTGTGAATTTTAACATATTTTCCTTCACACAACTGGTTTCTGTATTTTGTAATGTGGTGCTTTTTCAGTGTTGATTTGAGGCCTTTTGTTTAAGGAAACTGATTTGAGAGATGAGAGTAAGAAGCAAGCATTAATACATAGCACATAAAATGCAAGAAGACCTTTAGGAATTTTTCTTCTTGCAAGGAAATGATCTTAAAATATAAAACTATTTTGAAATGAATTCCAAAAAGTGCAATTCTTAATTCTGAGTGCACTTTGTATGCAAAATACTAAAGATGTTGTAACAAATCCACCTCAGTTTAATAGTTTGTGGTCTTTAATTTTAATACATACCGTGATCCATCACTGTGAAAGGTATTTTTTTTAATTAAATTGGTTTAGGGAGGTTAAAGGGTTGAAACAAAATGTTTATATTTTGCATTGTGGCTAGGAAGAGGTTCATGGTATTGTGGCTCTGTGTTTTTTGCCTCTTACTAATCGTGTTGGAGTCGCTGCTGATCCAAAATAAATCTGGGTTGGTATGAGAACAGCAAATAATCTGTACTGGTTCTTAAAGCCCACTGAGAACAATGAGTTTTACTCACAATGCTTTGTTGCATTCTGTCCTTGGGCCAGTTATGGAAGCGAGAGTCGTGCATACGAAACTTCTGTGTGTTTTAGTCTTTTGTAGCACCTCATCTAGCATTAGTGGCCAAACCCTAGCTAGGCAATGAACTGGCGGAGCGCTTGTCCTCATTTAAACCTTCATGTGCTTCAGGGGCATTCCTGGCCAAAAACCTCATGAGGTTTCCCCTCTGAGTGGTAGGTGGTGGGTATTTCTGTAGGAGCAGCAGCAGAGTTGTCATGAGACCATGACAGAAACATGGGACATTACCATCCACTCTTGTGCTTGTTGCCAGTAGTGCTGTGCCCACTTCGACCAAGTCAGAATCTAAAGCTTCTCTCTTAACTTCACCTCTCCTGAAGGCCAGAGAGCACACTAGGGTGACTCATTACATATTCAGGTTTCTGGCACCAAGATGTCCATAGTAGAAAATGAAAATTGCAAAGCTGGTTTCTGACATGGAGATTTCCTGCAAGTTTGCCCTGTAGGCAAAACAGAGTTGACAAAACTCCCACCTCTGACCAGCTCAGCTATCATCAAATATTTCTGTGCTGAACTGGTTAAGACACTGAATGCCTATCTCCACATAGGTCTAGGTCCTTTCACTAGTTCTAGTTAGTGCGTTGTCATGCTGTTGCGTGTCTTCCATATGATTTTGTGGACCATTCAGGGACCTCATGTGACTCCTGTGGTCTGTTCTTCCTTGGTCTCAGATCCCTTGTATTCTCCTTCCTCTTTCTGAACACACTTGCAGGTCTGAGAACCACATTCTTTTATAAAGGCGTCTGCAAATTTTCAGCATCCACCCTGAAGTCACTTGAGATAGCTTGTGGCTTTGGTCCACAATGGTGGAAATCGTAACAAAACCATTTGTCTTTGGGACATGGTTTAGTGCCCATGGTGGTATTAGGTCAATGGTTGGACTCAATGATACTTTAGAAGTTTTTCCCAACCAAATCAATTCTATGATCCTTGAGAGCTGTCTGCCAATTTGGGGAGGACAAAAGCATCTTGTAGCTCTGATTTAGAGCAACACCCAAACTTGTGCTTCTTTGCTGAATATTTGCTGGAAGGAGTAAGAGAGCAATGTTCTTTCTGGCATGGCACAAGTGTACAACTTCCCTAACCAGGTCAGCTCAGCCATGAGTCCCATTGTCCTTTTCTACACACGTATGGAGCATGACCTCCTTGTCAGACAGCTCCTCAGTGTCGAGCACCATTCTAGATGAGTGCTGTGGAAATTATGTGAGGAGACAGCTGGAGAAATTAACAAAGCAGCTTATGCTTTTGGCATGGTTTAGGTGGTGGCAGCAACTCGTGGTTAGCAGACCTCAACCACCACTTCATTTCTGCTCTGCTGGAAGTGGTGGTTTTTGCTGCCTGCTGCAACCAGCGTTGACACAGTCTCACAAAACTTACAGTGCCCAAAAGGGGAGGGGGACTGCTCACTGGTTTTCTCATTTTACAAAGCTTTTGTCAGTTTTTCCACTGTGTTTATACCTGTGATGGAGGTGTTCATTTGGAAGCTTCATCTTTGCCTGAGAAACATCTGCTCACCAGTGTCCTTTGCTATGACTGATGCACTTCTCTTGTACTGGTTTAATAATTTTTACAATCTGCCATCACTCACATAAAGTAGATACCTCCGGCGCTTGCGTTTGAACAGAGACTAATGCTCTGGCTCTTTGCTGTTAATCTAGCAACTAGGAATTCTTTGTTCTCTGCAGATGAATAAATGCAATCTGCCAGATTCCTTCCTGCTGTCACAGCGATGTATTCTTTCTTAGTGTTTCTTTTTGCTTGTGGAGAAAGGCAGGCAGCTTGCTGTACATTGCATGTCCCTCCCTGAGTGTCTTCTCCCCCAGAATCTCTTATCTCCACCCAAATGTCCTCTTCCTAAAGTCATGTATTGAAAATTTTCACTGGGTGGGATTCAAACTGTGTAAAATGATGGTTGAAGGTGGTGGGTTTTTGGTTGTTCTGGGCAAGTAGCTTCCCATAGTTTTGAAATGCTAAAATAACCCAAACCCAAATAAAATTATAAAGGCTTATTTAAAACGTTCTACTTCAGAATTTAATGATTTTTTTTAAAAGACAGAAGGTAATGTAAAATGAAATAAAAAGTGAAAATCCCAAATTCAGAGTAGATTTTGTGATTTCAATTGACATTTCAAAATCTCTAGAGAATGTTTGGTTCTTTTCTACCCTGAGAATAGCAAGAAATGTCAAAATGTTGATGTTCTTCACAGAACGGTAATTCTGAGTTCTAACCAGCACTAAATGTGTATCTGCTGCTGACTCTGTCATTGCTTCTGGGTGGATTAAATTAAATGCTGTTGCCTCTGTTCAAATGAGGAGGAGAGGAAGAAGGCAGTGGTGTCTAACAGTGAGATGAGAAGCTTGCAGTTAGGGCTTGGTGGTAATCTGTGGCATTACGAATGATGCTTTCCTCTTCAAGGTATTAGGAATCTCTGCACCAAAGTCTTTATGGATTTCTTAAGGATTTTTCAGGTGCAAAGGTGCTGGCAAGAGGTGCAAAGATGTGTTTTCAGAATGGTGTCTTTATCCTGACTGCAGGAATCTGACACAGTCTGGTTCATACCCTAAACTTTTGAAAGTGCCCAAGTCTTAGCTTGGAATGAGTTCAGCATTTTCATTGCAGAACTTGACTGTTTGTTCTTTGTATTATATTTTTATTATTTAAGCAAAGGACTTATACTAACAGGAACCAGATGATGACAGAGCAATTAATCAGACTTGTCTCTTAGGAGTCGCATATTTGAGTTGTTTTCCTGAAACAGAGAAAGGACGAGTTGCCAAACAATTACCTTGAAGTTAAAGATAACAGTGAGCCTGCAGTTATGGGAGTAAGTCAGGTCAGCATATACTGAGAAACCAACTTAAATTTACAACTTCAGGATGCAGCTTTTGCAGCTTTAGCCTTTAGTCAGCCACAATGGGTTAGTAATATAAGAGGAATAATTGAGAAAGAGGCTTTTGACATAATACCTGGATGTTCTTTCTTGCTCCTTCTTAAAATAAGCTGAGGACAATGCCTTCATACATGATAAGGCATGGGGCAACCTTGAAGTTAATTAAGGGCTCTGCTTCTGTGCTGTTTAACTCTTGATAACCAAGTGTCTACCTTGGCAGATATTGCCACATCATGTTACAGTCTAACAGGTAAGAATTTTGTATCTGAGGCCATAAAACGTAGTAAGCATGTGGAAGGGAACATCTGATGAGGGGCAGCTGTCTAGTTTTTGAGCAATGGGACTTACCTGAACCCTGAGGCTGGCTGGTCATAGGTCTCTAAATGGGCAACTTGGTCTGCAGCACGATGAGGTAAGGATAGTTTAAGGGTGGTTGGCCTTGGCTACTGGTTTACAGCATTCAGTTCAAAAAGTAGCACCCATAAAAGTGAGTGCCACTTAATTAATTTTTAGGCATACTCTGGCTGTTTTGTGTAATGGTGTTCCTGATTACTGGAGGAGCTGTTTCTCTAAGTTTTAAAATACACTCAGTCCAATCACACCGTAATTCTTCCAAAGCCAAAGCACCAGGGCCTGTGGTGAAGCTGCTGTTCTGTCAAATAACCTCTGAGTCATTATTGCAATGAAGAGAGGACATGAATGGATAGGGAAAGTTGCCCAGACTTAGGCACCGATCGATGAGGAGAGCTGAGGAGAAAGAGGAGATGCGAAGCATCTTAGTGTTGCTGAATAGCTCTTTTGTTTGTGGTAAAAAGGGCTCAGGCTCCCCTGTTGCTGTGAAATTCTTGGGACTTATGACTCCAATGGTAAATGCTAGTATCAAGACAAGGAACTGCTCATGTTGTGGTGATGCTTTGGTTGATGTGATATTTGGCTGTGTCATTTGGAGTGGGTCATCCTGCATGTGGATGATTTCCACACTAACCTTCATGAAGCATATTCGTGGTTTTGATCCAGTTCTTAATGGCACACATACACATATTAAGTGATGGTTCATTACTAAAGTGCCACTTTCTGCAGGGTACTTTCCACAGTTTAAAAGATGATGCATTTCTCCATTGATAGGCATGGTTGTCCACAAGTAGACTCTTGAGCCTAGTACTTTTATAAGCATGTAAGTTAGAAAAAAGTCATGGCTCTGAGTGAGCAGTGTAGGCCATGCAGGATTCCACCTTAAATAGTTATTCAGTTATAAAGACTAGAAAGTAGTTCATAATGGCTGATATAATATTTTTTCCTCAAAGAGTAATGGTAAGAAAAAGTTGGTAATATGTGGTTCCATTTACTGATATAAATGTTCTGTTACTAAACTAATTTAGGCCTCCACATAATGGGCTTCCTGTTAAGATTTACATCTAAATAACTGTAAAGAAATAAAATATCAAAAAAGAAATAGCAGCCTTTGTTTAAGGAAAAAAATAAAAGGTTTGGTTTTGTTTTGGTTTTTTTAAAGAAGAGATTTCCTATCACAGGCTGAAAGAACTCCTGCAAGGCAAACAGAATCTGCAATTATACTGACAGTTTTGTTCTTAAATGAAAATAATAGTGAATTATAAAGCTCTAAAACTGTTTTCACAACAATATTTTGTTTTTATAACTCATACTATTTCATTTAGTAGCTGCCTGGCTCCAGAACAAGTTATATAACATGATATTATGAATCCAGTGAATCTGAACTTTCTGTCTAGGGAATTAATGTAAGGGCTCTAAACTTTCCAATCACATTTTGTTTTTTGTTCCAGATGCAGTGTATTCTCTCTGAAAAAAGTATCAGATGAACTGCATCTTGCTTGTAACAGAGTAGTATTCATATGCCTCTTTACCCATGCTTAATAGGGCAGTGACTTAGTTTTACATGGATTCTCAAAATAGCCCAGATGGAAATGTGCTTTCTAAAATCAGCTACATAAAACAAATTAGAAGAGCAGGGCTGCTGTGTGTTAGCTGATCAATCTAGCATTAGCAAGGATTTTCCACACTGTTGTTTAGCACCAGCACAGACAGGTGAATTATTATTACTGTCCGTGTCACTCATCCCTCCCCTCAATTACATTTTTTTCTAAGCAAACAAACAAAATTTCCTCAAATGAATTGGCAGTAACTTAAACTGACTCATTAGGATTACTTTAGTCATCAGTAAAATGGAACAACACCTGAGCAATAATACAGCAGATCAGATATAATGATTTTCATCCCTCTGCCTAGTTAGACTCTCTTATCAACACCTGAAGGATATTTTTTCAGAGGTTTCCTTCAGTTTTGTGAGAACTGGTGGCTCATTAAAGGCATCACCTTCTTGTCTGTTGTTGCTGTGAGAGAGACTGAGTTGAAAACTCCCGGCTTTTTCATGGAAAAAACTGCATAAATGGCCGAGGAAGCTCCTGCTGTGTATGTCACTGATGAATTCCTTCTAGAGTGTCACCCAGAAGCCCAGTGGGTTTTATTTTTCAGTCTAAGTCAGACAACAGAAGAAATCTCCATGAAGAAGTGCCCTGCAACATTTGTCCTCTTGCAAAACTCAGTTTAATTTTTATCTTGCAGACTTAGTCCCAGGTGCCTATCGCGTTCCCCTGGTCTGATGATCAGCATCAGACTGCTGCCCTGCACCTCCTTCTCCAGACTGAGTTAGAAGAAAGCCCTTCTGTTTCCTTTCCCACATCAAAGTCCTTTCTTTCTCCTGTTAAGCAACAGGATCTCTCTTCCTGTGGGCTACATCCTAAGAACATGCTTTAGAAACACATCAATTCTTGCATGAGCTCATATGAATACTTCAGTTAAAACTTTCTCCTGAACACATTTCCTTGACAGCACTTCCTGTGATCTGGATCTTTCATGACTTCTGTGTGTTTCCACATGGTTTTTCCTGAGGATGCTTGCTCCCCAAGACAAGCTTAAAACCAGGGCTTTTGCTGCTGTTGGATTTCAACATCACTGAGCAAGTGGTGGATGAGTTTTTGTAGCAGACTTGAAGCACAGTGCAACAGCACAGTTGTATTACAGGCAAACTCTAGATAACAGAGGATGCTGGAAATACATGTGCTTGTGTTTGTTTCTTTTGAGACTGCTCACCAATAAGTACATCCACATATAGTTTTGAAATCTGAATTCAGCTTCCCACCTACCTTTCTTTACCCTTTCACCATCAGGTCACCTTCTGATGAATAAATACAGCACAGCAATTAAAGCCATATGTGTAATTAAAAGAAATTCAGCATAAATTCAAACAGCATGAAGATAAGGAAGGTAAAAGGATAAAGACAACTGCAAGCTCAGTTCTGTGTGACCTGCTTTTGAATAAACAACATTATATTCCACAGTCAATTATCCAAAAAGTACAATGTGTTCTGTTGCCAAAAAAAGGTTGTCAGATAGAAGTGGTTAGTCAAAAGGACACATGCACTGGAGTGAACATTAGTCTATTGTATTCAGTATAATATTGCAGAAACAGGGCTGGTTTGTTGCTGGCTTCTTTTTTAAATTTTGTTTATTTGTTGGTTTTTTGTTTTTTTTTAAAGAATTTTTGACCACAGATGAGATTATGCAGCTTTTTTGTATTATTTCATAAGCATCTAATTGCAGGCTTCAGCAAGAGGTGCAGGCATTGCTAGGGAAATCAAATAAGGTATGCTCTGTGCAGCCCAATAATAAGGTTTCCAATACAAAAGTGGAAAAACAAGTCATTAGTTGCAGCCATCGAACGGAAGAAGTCTAATGGGAGCCACAGGATAAACATTCCATTTTATTATGTCTTCGTTATATGTTTTGCAAGACTCCATGGTTATAAATTAAAATTGCTTTTTGCAGCAGTGACTGTAAAAAGTTCAAAATCTGTAAATGTACCTATTATTTTTATTTATATCGCAGCGGGCTGCTAGCAAAATTAACTTTTTTTTTTCCCTTCTTCTTTCCTCCTGTTTATTAGTTAAAAGATGGAAAATGCATGCAAATGTGTATCTGCAGGCTAGATTCAGAAATGTCCTCCTCTCCCTTTAGTTTTAAATCAAGGTGGCATCAATTGAAAGTGGGAGAGAAAAGTGAGAAAGGGGAATACAAACATCTCAGATAAAATTAACTTCTTCACCATTACACAAGTTGGTAGGGTCTGGTGTTTGTTTAAAAGTTTAAATTAATGCTAGGGAAAGCATCCAGGCTGTGTAATTTGACAGATGAGATCGGATTTATACTTGAGGCCATGTCACTGACAAAGCAGAAGACTTTCCAGGGCTCTTCTCCAGTTGAACTGGCAGTCTTGAAGAGCCTGATTATCAGCAGAAAAAGGCAGTGTTAGAGCAGAATTTTCCCATTCTGTCTCCTGCCTTCTGAGCAGGCAGAACACATGTTGCTGTGTGAAGGAATGTGTTTAACCTCTGACTCTCTTGCTCCAGAGCCTTTACTGAACCTTGCAACAAAATAATTTATTTGTTTTTTAATTCAGCTTTTGGAGATCATTGCCCCAAGGTAATAGTGAGAGCAAGAGATTCGTGGGATGGAGGTCTGTGGTGGTTGGTAACATCTGTTTCTCCTTTTAAAAAGGATACGAAGGCCATGCAGTCATAAACCCTCATCAGCCCTTCTGCACCCATTTAGGAGTTAATCATTAGCTGAGGGGCCATAGACAGCTGCTTCTCTGGAGGACAGGCTATCCTGTGCATGTACAGTAGATAGGTGGCTTTCACCTTGCAAATCCCAAGCATCAGCAAATTATTTCTGAGATGTACTTCTCCCTGCTCTGTGAAAGCCTGTTGTCGGAATCTTAAATTCATTGTACAGAGCCTGCACATCCAAGGGAGAAAAATAAAGTGGTATGAAAATTAAAAGAGGCAGAAAACCTAAAGACTTTTTCCTGCTCTTTCATATTAGCATTCCCCATGGGCCATTGAAGGAGGCAAGCTGAGGTGGTCTCACTTGGGCTGGGAATTCCTGCTGTAGGGAGGGCAGAGGTTCTTGAGCATCTTTTTCTGGGCACTGGACTGAAAGAGTCTTCAGGCAGGGACAACAGCACATTGCTACGTTGGATCAGATTTAAACTAAAGATTACATGTGCTTCTGGGTCTACAGAGTGCTGCTGCTGTTCTCTGCAGCCACTATGATTTTGCTAGTGTTGCTTAATAACTGTTCCAAATACTAGATAATGCCAAGAAGTCGATACCATGGGACCTAATTGTTTTTCTGTCATCAGGAAGTTAAAAAAAAAAAATTAAAACCAAAAATTGTTCAGTGCCAAGGGAGCTGTTTTAGGGTAGAAACCTGAAGTTTTCTACACAAGCTGAGTTCTTGCAAACTTTGCTTCCCACTGTGCTGACAGTTTCTGAGAAATTATTTTATTTCCCATTTTAGATGTAGGACAGTGACTCAGTGTGCCCTGGAAATGCTATCATTCTAGCAATTTTTTCATGTGGTACCTCAGCTTAATGTCAGAGAAATGGGTAGTTATGAGTCCAGACACTATAACGTCAGACTTAGGTTCTAAAAATAAATGTTTCGTTACCTTTTGGTTGTCAACAACTTTTCTTTTGCCACACATGCTAGAAAATGGAATAAGTGGCCTCGTGCAATTCCAGGCACACTTCTGTGGTCAACAGAAATATTGATTGAAGATTAAGTAGGTTGATAAGGCAGATAAATGCTGTGACTGCTCTTGACATGAAGTGTATGCATCCTGCTGTATAGAAGTTTGGGAGCAGAATAGTTAACTGTTTGCTAAGAGGAGCAAGTGAGCAAGTGTGGGTCTTGATGGGCCTTGCTAACATGCCTTATTTCTCAAATGTCTCCTTTCTGGCTCTATGCTAAGTACTTCAACCTTTTTCCTTTTTAGTTTCCTCTGTAAAACAAGTATAATGTTTGCCTCCTGTATCACAGTGGGGGTTTTAAGACTTGATTGTCTGCAAAGTAGTTTTAAAGTCTATAAATGCAAAGTATTATTCCTATTTTCTATGTGAAAGGCAATTGAAATCATGTGCAGAGCTTCTCACAGCAGGCACAGTGGTTATTTGCAATGAAGGATATTTCTGTACCTTTGGATAGAAATGAAGGAAAGACCTCTCTTAAATCTGTGGCTATTAAAAACAGTTAACTTTTGGCATTTATGTAGTGGCTTCTATTTTTCCAGCTCTCTTACGAATCTTAAGCAAATTTTTCACAAAGCCTCAGAAAGGCATACAGCAGTGGTATGGTCCTGCTCTTATGGTCATTTCCCCATACTTTACAGAGGGAGAAAGTAATTCAGCTGGGCTCATATGGATAGCAGCCACATGGCTTTCTCCTTCATCAGTCTGAATCTCGATGCAATGACAGAGGGATAGCTTGGTTCCTGCACTGAGGGGATAAAAAGTTTACCTCAGAGGTGCAGAATGAATTAATTAACCAAGTCGGTTTTAAAGATGAGTTATCTTTAGGACAGTGAGGTATATATGTGCTAGCATTGAGGAACAGTGCAGCATTCTGACCTTATTGAAGTCTAAGGGCTTTGGCAGGATTTAAGGTGAATGTGACCCTCTCTCTCATCTGCTGAGTGTGTGCTTAGAGCAGGAATAAATAGTGCCTCGCCATGGCTTAAGTCACTGTTCTGTTTTGCTGCCAAGCATAGGGAAAGGCCACAGAGACCAGGCCATGACTCCTAGCATCCTAGGCTTTTCTGTTAGTGATGCATCTGCATGTTTTATGGTGAACCAGATGCAAAGAATATGGGAAATGAGGAAGAGGATAAATGTTACTGCTCAGTGTTTGGGATTGTTCAACCAGTTTCCTTTGGTGTTCAATCTGTGATGGCTCATCTGACATTTGGTGGCCATGTTATGCCCCATTCAATTTTAAAAGGCTGTAAACCAAACTCATTTATGAAAGGAGCTGTTTTGCAGCTCGAGTCAGGCTAACTCTATACAGTAATTCCAGCTGTTGGGAGTTTGAGATGTAAAGTCAGGAACTGAAACATTCAAGCATCCATAAAAACCACAGCAGATATGGCACCACATGCATAAAGCCTGTATAGAGAACATGAATGGAATAGTTTTATCAGTGGGTTTGATTTGTTCACTTGAGTTGTAATGTACAGGTTACCATTTTGTGATGTGCATATTGGATCAGTGATGTTGGTAGAGTTGTATTAGCTTTAGAGCAACTATGTTGATTTAATAACAGCTGGGAGTATAGACCAGAGGCTAACACAGTGTTTGTCATCTAAGGTTCTCAAGCAACAACTAGAGACCAAGTAAATCACAGAGTAGCCTCTTTTGTTTCTCCCTGTCTGCCTTAAGCAATCACACATTGAACCTAATTCTGATGTTCAAGTGGCTTTACAGTTAGCTCCAGGGGAACTGATACCTTATACTTGCTGGTATGTGGGAGTGTATACTACCCTTAGCATTTTTCAATACTTTCTTTCCTGAGGCAATGATTCTGAGCAAACAGAGATTTTACTTGCCATATAACAAGGCATCCATGTGTGAGTTCTTGTAAAGAAGCAAGAAGAGGAATGTAGTAACAGAACAGCTCAGGTAAAGGACACCTCATGGTGGATACCCATTCATGTTTGGGGAGGTTTGCTACAGCTGTCAGAGTGGGATGTGTCTGATTGGGGCTATTTGTGCACAAACACCACCAGTGGTTTGGGACAGGTCAGAAGGGACCAGGATGTTGAGACAGGTTGATTGTGAACGTGCATCCTTGCAGATACAAAGCAGAAATAATACTGAAAACTTGGACCATCTTTACAGATATTTATTTCCTCCTAAACTTTCTTTCCAAACCCCCTACTCCTGACTTTTCCCAGAAGGATTTCTCTGTATCTCTCATCATATTTTTCTTGGAGAGAGGTTTTTCCTGCTTCTCTTATGCTCTGCACAACAGGCAGCTGTTCGCTCCTCCTCAGCAATGAATATACACAAGGTCTGTGTGTGAGGTTCAGTATACAAAGTCCAGAGCATTGTGATGACAGTGAGCAAGGCAGCTCTGCTGAGCTCTTGCTGAAGAGAGTTTATTGCTTATAGTTTCATATCAGCTCATATCTGCCTCAGCTGCTCTGCAGATGCCTTTCTTCCCTAGCATTGATTTTTCACTTGAATTGCAGCAGGCTGTCGTTCCTCTGCAAAGGTGTGCAACATTCCTCAGACCTGTGTTATTACCCCTGGATAGATCTAGACTGGCAGGAGCCCAGGATATTTGAGTGCTGGAAAAATCATGAGGACTTGTAGATCGGAGGACTATAAGCAACCTGGCAACTGCCTGACCGTACGTTGAGTGTGGAGTTTGCTGTGGGATGTTAATACCCACATGCATGTGTATGTAGGCAGTTACCAGCTGGGTAACTGCACTTTTAGAGCTCTAACACATGTTCTTGGTGTTGGCTGTTCACCTGCCATTACCCATGATTGTTGCTTCTTTTATGTCTCATATCCAAGAAGTTCAAAATGCTTGAATGCTGAGAATCGTAGATTACAGCTTTCAGCTGAACATGGGCAATGAGTTGTTTCCAACCAAAAGGTGGATTAAGTGGCCTAATGTCAGCCTGTAGCAGACTTTGATCAAAGAATTTACCAGCTTGATTTGATGGCTTAGCCCTTCTATTACCTTCCTTTTCCCCAAGGGTTACTGTGGATGAGCTGTTCCACACAAATTTCCCAGGTATGTGCAATTCAGGCAGCTCATTCTGTTTTCATAGGACACTGGTGGGGATCACTGATTCTGATCCAAGGGCAGAGACCTGGGGATTTCTGTGTGCAAGCAGTGAGAGGTGGTAAGAATGCCTCTGAATAGCTGGCACTCTTCATGCAGATGGGGAAACCAAACCTTGCTTGGGTGAATTAACATGCCCAGGTCCAAAGGGCGAGTTGATGCTGAGGTGAGGAAGTGAACCCAGAGGTTTTGACATGCAGTGGTCTGTGCTTCCTCCTAAAAGGAGAAGTTGTGATGACACCTGTTGGGTCTGAGAGTTGCTGTGTGAGGCCATTGAAACCACTAAATCCAAGTTTCAATGAGTCAGTCAGTTTTCCTCTGTTCCTGCTGCACTGAGTTCCCACAGGGAAGCTCTGAGGGAAGAGGGTATGTCTCTGTGTCACCTTGCGAGCTACTGAGCACCACAGGTGATCCTAGGCTAGAAGCCAGAGCTGAAATGCCTTTCAAGTGATGCTACAGAATGACATTGCCTCACTGGCTGGGAAGTGCAGGCTCTGGGCAGTGAGCAAAACAAACACGTGTTGGTTGGTTGGCCTGTATGTGTTTGCACATCAGAGTGCAGCTGCCTTCTCCACTCGTTTCAGAGAGTGAGGGAAAGAGGACAGCCAGTGGTCACTGGCTACCTTTAGTAAAATGTAATCCCAATTAATCATAGTGCTGTCCACACATGTAAGTATATACCTTATTTTGTCTTCATCCAGAAGCTAGGGCAGCTGACCATGGAGCGAGCCCAAAATTCCTCCTGTGGATGGCACTGAAAGAGCAAACCTCAAGAAAGGCTTTAAGTGTAGCTCAAGGCATAGTCAGTGCTGTTTGTTTGATCTCTCCCTCTTCACAGGACAATGCACAGGAGAACTTGCTGATTCATGAATGTACATATTCCCTACTTTTCACTCTACAGCTCTCTCTCTCTCTTTCATCTTCTAACATATAAGAAGGAATGTGAGCCACTGACTGGCTTCTGTTGAAAGCATTGACCACCTTGCAGCATTGACCTTGAGCATGTCTTTCCCTTGCTATTTGTATTACAACACGAATGTGTTTTAAACCTAGAAGCAACAGGTCAAGACCAGGGCCAGGCTTCCATCTGTTGACCCAGCAGTGTTCGTCCTGGTTACTTCTCGTAGCAATGAGTTCCATTGCTGTTTTCTTTCCTATTTCCTCAGCACCCTGATATGTAATACCAACAGGCCTTGTTTTTTCACTGTTTTTCACCAATCTGAGAGACTTTTAGGCTCATGAGTTTCTGTAGCCTCATGTATTGTGGAAGACCATTGAATCTATCCGTTGCTCTCTTCATTTGTGTGCCACATATATCAAGCAGCATTTTGGGAGACCTGCTAATTTTCCCAGCAGTACATGAGCTGTTCTGATCCCAGTGTTCGCTTTGGAGAGTTCCCTGTTGTCACTCCCTGGCTGGGGAGCTGCTGGCTTTCTTGAGCACTTATTCACTTGTGCTGGGACACTGGCACTTCTGCAGCTGGGGCCATTGATCTGCGTGTACTTGCCGTATTGTTTGCTCTCATCTTGCCATATGTCCTCCAGTTCCTCAGTCCTGGAGGGGGACAAGATGTACAATACACCATGAGATGGCACAGAGAGGCTTTACTCCTGTGCTGGAAGACTTCATCTTGCCCTTTTAGCATATGTTTACTGTTCACAGGAATCTCCAGAGCACTCTTTTTGTTCTCAGTGAACCAGGGCCTGGCTCTGAGCAGTTGCAAACAGCCACTCACTGCCTTGCACATGCGACTGTGTGTGATGAGAACACGTGGCTGTTTTCACATAGGTCCTTCCTCCATATGAGTGGTGTCCTTGATGCCAAGTCACCTTTGGGCCACAAAGTGCTTACTGATCCCAAGAAAAGCTCTCTGACCGACTGAGACAAATCCACCTTTCAAAACTAAACTAACGCAATGCGATGACTCAGAAACATCAAGAGATTTTTGTTTGTTTGTTTGTTTTGAACCACAAATGCTTCTGTTTGAAGTTTACCTAAGGTCAAGCTGCAAACTATAGAGCCTAGTTTTGACTGTGCTGATGTTTGTGGCTTAGCTTATTATAAGAAGGCCAGTCCTTAACTGGGGTACATAATCAGATTTGAATTTTGCCTCAGAAGCAAGAACTGATCTGTAACTTCTACAGTTCTGCATTTTCTGTAAAGTACATATTTATAGCCAACATTACACTGCCACATGACTGGTCAACAAATAAGTCCTAAAAGTAAACACCATAAAATAAGAAAACTTTGGACAGGATTTACATCATCAAAGTTTCCCTAAATATTTTCAACTATTATCTTTCATACAGTGTTGTCATCATCTTGTTTGTTGTTTTTTGGGGGGTTTTGTTGTTAATTTTGGGGTTTTTTTATTTGACTCTACAGATTTCTTTTACTGTGAGCTACAGGCCATGTCTGGCTGGTGTTAAGCTCAGGGGAATATGTGCATCTGATTTGGAGGGAAATCCCTTTCAGGCATGGAGATAAAGCAAGGTTTGTGTAGTAGGTGCAGATTAGATAGGTTTGCATCTTTTGTAGTATGGGTATAATATTAATGCAGGGCGAGATGGGCTTGTTTCTAGTGCAAAACCAGTTGTTGATCCTCCTCAACTGGGCAAAAGTATCTGAAAAGAAGCAGAAAATCCCAGGAAAAAAATAAAGAAGGATTTTTGGGGACATGTTCCATCTTGGACTGGGGAAATATAACTCTTACTTTTTGTATCTTTACATGTGATCTTGCCAACATTTCTTGCATGCTCGTAGTTCTCTGTCTTCATTGCTGCTATGCTTATTTTGACTTGTGATCATCTCAGCTTCATTAATAACAACTAACCCCTTTCATCACTCTGTCTGTTTATTTAGAGGTTGACCTTTTGAGTGTTTGCACTAACAGTTTCTCTTTGTGAAATGTTCAGCCACCGAAAATAAGTTCCAAGAAAGGGAATGTTATTTTTTCAGTCACATACTTGCAGCTTTCAGGGGACGTGCTGGCACACCTGCTTTTCAGAAGGAGCAGGCCCAGTTGCTCTTGCCTGTTTTGGGATGCCTGGAACTCGGGAGATGTGCCCTGTAATGACTGTTAGCAGTTGTGGTTTGGCCTGGAGGGCAGCATTAGGATGTATTTGCAGTGGTGATCACAAGGGGGTCAAGCACTTTGTTGTGCATCCTCTTTGAAAAATTCCCTCTCAGGGATGCATTACTAAGCAGGGTTACTCCAGCATTTTCTGAAGTTTGTTGAGCTGGCTACGAGACGGATCCTGCAGAGAATGCAGCATGATGAGGACGAAGAGAAATACTGTCTCTATTTCCTTACAGCACCTAAAATGTAAATAAAAGGCAGAGAGGTCTTGCATGTAGAAGAGCCTGCATATTTCCAGTTTCCTATAATCCTTGGCTGCATTCAGAATTAAACTGTAGATTTGTCAACAGGATGGGGAGGATTTGGTTTAGCAGTCATTGTAAAGGTGAACCATTGATAAAATTTTAGCAGGAAAAGCAGAAACTGTGACCAGAGTAGAGGAGAAAGCAATGAAAAGGCAGAAAACCCCAGCTCCCCTGGGAGGAAACCAAAGCTGAGGAATGGAAGACCCAGAGAAAGCAGGACACTAAGGATTCATGTCTAGTACAAACAAAAGCAGCTTTGAAACAGCTCTTGCACAGGACAGCATTTAGGTACCCCAGTGCTTAGAACCAAGCTAGGGTGACTCTGGAGTGTTTGGACAGAGCTTTAGAATGTGACTCCTTTGCTATATGTGAAAGAAACTACAGAGAAATGACTGCAAACTCCCTTGTCAAAAGCTTTGAGAAATCTTCCTGTCTTTGTCTTTTCCAAACTTATCCTGTCAACCTGAGACATTGGTATTCTGAAATCTGTTACAAAGCACAGCACATGTGCAAGCTGCCGAGATGCTGTTCAGTGAAGCATAGTTTCCTATTGCCTGCGAGACAGTTTTTACAGACATGAGGTTTGCACTTTGATTTGGTTACTAGAGCCTAGCCCTTGAGACTGCAAGTGAGGGACAATCCTTCTGTTATTTCTGCTCCTCATTTAGCAACCCCGTTGAATTTACTAAGACTAATCAGATGAAAACCATGGTCAGATTCCACCTCTTTGGCCCCAAGAAGAGCTATGAGAAATTAGTCTTTGCGGTATGTGGTCTCACTGTTCAGCTGCACTGTCACCTGCATGGTTGTAACCACACAGTGCAGGAAACAGCAATGCATTAAAAAGAGAAAACATACTGCCCCCATCACAGTCATTTCAGGCTCAAAGCCTGGTCTGGCCATGTCCTCTGGTGCGTAACAGCTTTCACTGGCTGTGGGTTCTGGCACTTGCCTCACACTCAGGTTTCTCAACATTCAACCTGTTAAGAGCGATGTTTTGTTTAAGTCCAGTAGGATTTGCAGCTGGCCAGGTTGTTCATGCTGAAATATGTAAGTGCTGTGCCTTGCAGGACCCTGTGATCCATTTGCGAGAGCAAATAACCTCCTGGGTATCACTTGCCCAATGCCTGAGCCTAGACATGTCCAGGCTCTTTCTCAGCCAGTAATTCATGCTGGTGCTGATGTTTATTTCCCAATATCTCTAGGTTAGCCTGTAAGGTTTTGGTTTTTTTTTTTTTTTTTTTGTTTTTTTTTGCTCCTTCTCCTTAATTTATTATCTCTGAGACTGTGCAAAGTATGCTATCTTTCTTTGGCCTTGGTTGGAGAAGGTTTGGCTTTGCTCACTGCTTTTATATGCACTTTTCCTTAGTGGTTATCTGGCTGTAGCTTGCACACCCAGAATCCATGGTTTATTCACCTGTCTGCAGCTTTGGTCTCTTCTTTTCTATGGTTCTCACCTTTCTCCTGTTTGACACTGCCTCCAATCTGATGTGGAGGAGGACCATGACAGGGCCCATGAGTTGCACTGGTTTACTCTGGTTGTTTGTCTTCAGCCTCATACATCCATTGCCTGCTTTTTGGCCATGATGAGAACCCACCACTCCCTCTGTTGCTGCTGTTCTGCACTGACAGTCATGCTGATAGGATTTGATGCAAAGCCAAGCAAATTAAGCAGAAAGATTTACACCCAATGGGTTTCTTTGGGGTTTGGGTTGTGTTGCGGGGACAGACTGAAGCGTTTAGCACCCGGCATGCCACTAGTGTGCTGAAAGCAAAATTTTAACAATGTGGTCACCACCCTAGGTCCATCACAGGACAGCAGCTCCATAATGCAGCATCCAAGCCAGGCAGGCTCTGCCCTTCTTCTTTGGTGACATTACAAAAGGATGCCTTGGAGATGGGCAGGCGTGGTAGCCCAGCTCCATACATCTGTGACCTTTGTGAGGGATGAGACATAGTTGCCTACATGCTGTGTCCTGCAGCAATGGGGAGCATGGAACAAAGTGGGGACACTGCCCAACAGTTACAGGCAAAGCGGGAGTCACCCAGAGGCAAGGATGGGGAGGGAGTAAGGAAATTCCCTGGTGACAGTGCAATAATAGAACTCTCCCTGCAACTGTCTCCCTTTTCTGGCTATACTTTGCCTTTTGATTTCTAGCATGGAGAACAGCAGGGCAAGCCAGAAGACTTTCCTGCTCACCAAGAGGAGCAATTTGGATGTCTCTCTGCCAAAAATGTACATTCTTGAGGGAACAGCCAAATGCATTGGCATCACCCAGGATGCCTCAGTTTGTTGCATCTTAGAAATGGAAAGGCTGAGAAGGGAGACTATCGTCAGTAAAGCAAGATTCAGCTTCCAGACACTTCTCCTGGCAAAGGCTACTTCTGCTTGGGAATCCCACTGTTTCTACCAAATATCTGCTGGGCTTCTGGCCTGAGTTTGTGCTAGTGTGGTGCTACAAGGATGTTCAGGCTCTCCCAGCATACATTTTCAAGCCAGCCCTGTCAGGGTTTTTCCTACAAACTAAGAAGTTTGGTATCAACAGAGATGCAGGCCTGCCCTGGGGATGGTGAGCTGCAGTGCTTTTAGCAGTAGATTTGGGAGATCTTTAGACCTAGGCAGCCTTGTCTTGTTTGGTTCTGTTGCCAACTGGTGATTTTTAATTTTTATTCTTAAAAAAAAAAAAAAAAATCAAGACCTGAAGCACTGTCCTTGCAAACACAAGTTGGAAGCTGAGCTTTCCTATTAGAAGTACCTGGGCAGTGAGAAAGTGATACTGCAGCTGTAACACATTACCATCTCTCTTCTCATTTTTTTCTTTCCTTTCAGGCCAGTTTTTTCTCTCTGGCACCCAGCAGTAGACATATACATCTATATTTGGCTATTCAAGAAGCAGCCTATGATAGAGCTTTCCATAGCACAATGCATTTGACTTCTATAGGGGCTGCAGGGATGCAGCAGTTCAGAAAAGATGACCTCTGATTTAAGCGTTTACACATGCACTCCAAAGCTTGACTTCAGGCACCTGAATTTGACAATGTTTGACCTCAAGTCGTTTTCCCCTTTCAGTTTATTGCCAGCTCTTATCTGGTCGTTACTGTAGCAGGTCACCACATTATCCCTTAGCAGCAGCCATCAGTAAGTGTCAATTCCCAGCAAATGAATTCAGCCACTTGCCTTTATATATATATATATATTTTTTTTATGTTGACTATTTAAAGATGACAGAAATCATAAATCTTCCAGGCGTGTCACTGGGAGTGTATATTGAGTTTGTTGATGAAACAACTTCACAGCTCAGTTGAAGAGGAACTGCAGGGCTTGAAGAAGCAAAGGGCTTTTGATAGTGTGCAGCAGTCCAAAAAATTGAAGATAATACTCAGCTTGCTGTCATTTTGTCCATATTCCTTCTTCCTACTCAGAGACAGAGTTTCTCTTCACTCCTAAGGGAGGGAGCATGTTCCATCCCATGTAGAGGCCAAGAACCACATACAGCAAGGGGATGCTTCTAACTAGAGTTTGGAGAAGGGGAACTGAGTAAGGCCCAGAGGGCAGCCGTGGGGACAAGCGTGACCTCCTGCTTGCAGCCACATTTCTTTCTCTACCTTTTTGCATCCGGCTGTGGAAAATTCCATTGCAATATTGCTGTTTTACAATTGCTATTTTTAATTGCTGAGGAAAGTGTGAATTTTGTGGATGTTTTGATAATGACCAATAAACTCTCCTCCATAAATCTGGTGAATCCCCTGGTTGACATTTGCATTCTCCTTCTCTGTGCAGGCCAGTGGCTCTCATTGACACTTACTTAGTTTGCAGTCAAGGAACAGATGAGCAGAGGTTATGGAGTAATTGCAGTGTTATGCAACAAGTGGGAAGGTTTATAGCTATTACTGTGACAATCCACACAGCTGCTTTAGCAACCACCATAACACCAAGTTGGTCTACAAAACTCCAAACTGGATTGAAATGAAAGTGTATAAAAAGTGTGTTTCAGGAATAAACCTCTATTTAACAGAGAGGAATGGATTTTAGCTGGTTTTGGCTGTTCAGTTTATTTTAGGTGTCATTTACTTTTTCTTGAAAAGCAGGGATTTGCTGATCCTCCAAGCTTCAGCTGACTGCTGTTTCTGAAAAGCTAGGCACAGTGGTTCTGAGGTTGTGCATTTATCAGTCAAAGTTATGTTAATAGTAATATCTTTTGTTTTAACAATAGTTATCTTGTGTATCTTGCATATTCATTCGGTGAAATGGTCACTCCTGTGTTTCCCAAAACAGAAGCCCCACTCTCCAGAGATAGAATCAATCTGTGAGATAAATCCAATGTTAGATCATGCTGGCCTCTGAAGAAAAACTATGGTTTGCAAACTTGGCCCTTAGTTAAACTCTTACTGACTCTGGTGGAACCAAAATTTCACCTATGATATAGGAAGCACCATTTTTTTCCCCCTTAAGTAAAACTGAGTTGCATCAAAGGCCCTTTAATTGTCCTGGTGTTTTTCAGTTTTCCTGCAAATGACATTTTCATACTCAGACAGAGCCTTTGTAAAACAAGCATGTGCTAAATCACAAAACAGTGGCACAGAATTGTCTTCTATCTTGGTATAGAATGTAAAGCCATTCTTTCCTTTTTGCCTTGCTGTCTCAGAGGATCACAGCTCCAGAGACTGGATATTGTTGTCCTCTGAGATGAGTTTAGAAACGCAGATCCAAGGTGAAATTTCCTGCATTTCAAGTGATTGACAAGTGATTTGGCCTTCTAAATGCTCCTTCAGAAGCACTTCCATCTCCTTTCTCTGAGCTGCCCAGATTCATCATTTAGATGCTTTATAGGTGGGGGTGTGTTTATATAGCTATACTGTCTGTATGTGTGTATATTGTATATATTATACATAAGTATACTGTATACTTGGGCTTATATTCTTGAAAACTCTTGGTTTTGTTCCCTCAGTAACTTTTCTGCTGGTACCCAAAGTAGAGTGTGGAGAGGGTAGGTCAAAAGAACTGAGACTGAAGTGGTGGAAATGGGATTTCACAAGTATGCCCAAGTGAAAGAAGTAACAGTAATGTAAGTCTAATGCAAAGGATTACAAAATGTTGACCTCTTGTGCATCAAGCCTAGGTTCTGCAAGTGTTTTTGATATTGCCAGTTCCTCAGATGGGTTTATTTTAAACTACCAAGCAAAACTGCAAAGCCTTTTCTGTGTAATTGCTGGAAGGATCTCAGAAAACTAAATTTCCACAGCAGAGTGCTGTAAGCTATGACACTTGGCCTAACAGAGCAGCCATAGATTGCTGTCCTGTGTGTGGAACAGCACAGAGTAGCACAGTGCAGTCTGCTTGCCTGTGCTGCCTACCAGCTAAGCTAACAACAGCAAAGTGTTCTGCAAACATCTCTCTAGTCATGCATATTTTAAAATCCCATTTTAGTGACTGAAGGCTTAATGGTAAACTTGCAAACTTTTAATCTTGTTTATGCAACATACAAATTAGATCAATTTTGACAAGCCCTGAACCTTTGTCAGGTGAAGTTATGAGCTTGTTCTGCAACAGCACTGGACTTTCAGGAACTGCAGTAATTGAATTCATGAAATGAGTTGGTGAACTCCAACCAGGGCAGTGGATTAACTGGAGGCTGTCTGCCTGCTGCAGAACACCACTCCGTCTTCTCTGATGAATCACTGAGTTGTGTGTGGCATTAATAAACATGAGCCAGAGAGCCAAAAGGGCGTTATCTAAGATGTGATGAACTCCTGAACTGACATGGAGAACATGGCATGCTGACAAGGTGTCATCAACTATGAAGCAAGGCAGACCCCCTCACCTCCAAAGCCCAGCCATAGGTATCACAAAGCCACTGTTATCTGAACCATTATCTGTAGAGCCAGCCATGCATGGTTGCCCCATTAACATTTCATGTGCAAAGAGAGGAGGCTGTGAATGCTTAAAAGACTCCCAGTGGTTGCACTGCAAAGCTTTTATATTTTCTTTAACTGAAGACTTAGTTGTGTGTGTGGACATAATCTTCAGCGTGGAGATTTCCAACTGTTAGGTAAATGAAATATTTCAATGAGAATTTTGGGTGTTTTGTCACTGGATACTCTTAGCCCTTAGTAAATTAGGAATAAATACTTACAGAAAGAGTTTAATTTTTCTTTAGCCCTATTTTCTGATGGCAGCTGGACAGATAATGCAGCCACAAAGTAGAACTCCTTTATAAAGAAGTGCAAGTACAAGCTCTTCTGAGGCTTGCAGGCAAAACCCTGCAGCTTCATAGCAGTAGTCAGCAGTATTTCAAACAGTGAGAAGATAATGGTCACTCTGAACGGTAAGAAATGGATTTGGATGGTGGGATTTCAAAATCAAGCACCATTCCACCAGTTGTGACCTCGTCTGATTCCAGCAGAGTCATGCTGAAGGGAGACCTGAATCATAGTCAGGCTTGAAGGCTTTGTGAATCCCTTGATTGTTTAAAAAAAAAAAGGTCTTAAAGTGCCTGCCCACTGCAGGAATTTCTAAAACGTTGTAGGGAAGATGTGAACCAGGGATTTTGTGGACAGGAGACTGATTCTTTCGGTGTTATAGGCACTTACTGAACACAGGTGTTTTGGTTCACTTTTATTTTTCTCTTCTTGCTATTAGGTGAAAGTCTTCAGTATTTGTTTGCCCACCTTGGAAATGGTGGGCTGCTCTGGTTCTCAAAGGGTGTTCAGTGGTTTTTTAAAGCCCAGTTCTTTCAAGATATCAGGCTGTGAGATGTGTCAGTGTTTTCAGCAAATGCTAATTTAGGTTTTTGAATCATTTAAAGTACTGTGAGCTGTTAATTTAACTGATTTTTCAGTCTGTCCTGCCCTCTTGTGAACCCAGATGTTCCTGTCTAACCCTAAGAAGGGGAAGGCAAACCTGACCACTGTAGACAAGAGACTTGCAGAAAAAGTAATGCAAACTGTGAAAACAGCAAGAAGTCTGTTGTGTCTTCTGTCTTGCTTATACATTCCTTCAACATGGGCAAGTCTTTAAATTCATGTCTTTTCTAAAATACCCCATTTCCTTTTTCCCCTCTGTAAAGGCTCTTGCTAGCCACCACTACCCACTCAGCCTCTGAGCTCAGCTCCAGCTGTTTACATCTTTCATGTTTTGCACATTAGTAACAGGGACGAAACCCGCTGGAGGAATAGGGATGAAGGGCCAGAGGAGCCCTGCAGCTCTTTCAGCATTGGACAGAGCTCTGCAGCAAGGGAGAGCAAATGCCTCAGGCTGCCCTAGGCAGCAGCAGGACTTCAGAGGTGAGCAGCATAGGGCGAGCTTTGCTGATGATGAAAGGGGGTTTTTGCCACACATACTGGCAACACTAACAAAAGGCCATAAGAAGAAATCAAGAGTAGCTTCCTTGGGTAAAAGTTTCCCCAGAATTTAGTTTGGGCTGGATGGGGGTTGTAGGAGTGTGCTCCTTTGATGGTTATTGAGATAACCTAGTGGAAATTTAAATATTCACTTATAAACCAGTATAAAAATAATACTCCCCATCTGTTTAACTAGTCTTGGTCTGTCTTGTAACAGTTCACTGACCATCTGTTACCGTGGCGTAGAGACAGACATTATGAATCCACTTGACTGTATGCATTTCAAACTTCAGTTTATTTTTGGTTACTAGTACATATGGACCATGTTCTGTTACTCTCCATGTGTTTGTTCACAAGGACTTCTCGGCACAAATTTCCCTGGGAGGGCTGTTTCAGAATGGGGGGAAGAAGAGGAAGAAAAGCAATTAATTTTCTACTTCAACAATCATAAATAGTTTCTAATTTGGATCCCATCACACTCTCTTTTCCCCCAGCGAGCTGTGTAGATGGATGAAGCAGCCAAGAGAGGGTGGCAACCCAGATGTGAGCTGATTAATGAAGTCACTGTCAGGGATACATAGTAAAACTTGGACAAAACGAATAATTTCAGAGTTTCTCCTCTCTCCCCTCTTTCACATTCTTAAAGGTTGCGCAGGTTGTTCAGGCACACACCCACTGCCTCAGTGCTCCTTAATCTCCATGTCCAATGGCTCCTGTAAATTACAAGTGCATTTATCTGGTTGGATGCATTAGCAGGACCTGCTTTGAGACATGCTCTTGGTTTTAGCAGCAATCTTCTGGGTTTTATTAGTGATGCCCAGGTCAGAGTAGTTTTTGCAGCAGGCAAAGATGAGGGAGAAGTGGTTCCTTTCCAGGAGCAAACAGTATTATGAAAAGAACCTGGTATTTGGTTGAGCTTTTTCATGGTGCAGATCACCATTTGTTGCTGCATCTGTGGTATGTGGCTTTTTCATTGACCTGTACCATGTTCAATCTTGAAGCATTCATTGGAAGCAATTTTTTTCTAAGATCATAGTGTTTTTCCTTGTGAACAGCTGCCAGATGGGGACTTCATAGTCCAGAGGAGCTGCGAGAGGGGCTGGATGCCAGAGCTGGCTTTTCCATGAGCCACCAATGTGCATTCACAGCTCAGAAGGCGAATCATATCCTGGGCTGCATCAAAAGAAGTGCAGTCAGCAGGTTGAGAGAGGTGTTTCTCCCCTTCTACTCTGGTGAGACCTGGAGTTCCGTGCCAGCTCTGGGGTCCTCAGCACGAGAGAGACATGAACCTGTTGGAGTGAGGCTAGTGGAGGCCACAGAAACGATCAGAGGGCTGGAGCACCTGTCCTGTGGAGACAGACTGAGAGTTTGGGTTATTCAGTCTGGAGAGGAGAAGGCTCTAAGGAGACCTTCTTGTGGCCTTTCAATACTTAAAGGGGGCTTATAAGAAAACTGGAGACAATGTTTTTTTATCGGGGCCTAACCTTCTCCACACAGGAGAAGTGGTGATGGTTTAAAAATTAAAGAAGGAAAAATTAGACTATATATATATAAAAGAAATTCTTTTATAATGAGAGTGGTGAAACACTGGCACACACTGCCCAGAGAGATAGTAGAAGCTCCATCCCTGGAAACATTCCTGGTCAGGTTGTATGGGGCTCTGAGCAACCTGATCAAGTTGAAGATGCTCCTGCTTACTGCAGGGGAGTTGGACTAGATGACCTTTAAAGGTCTTTTCCAACCCAAAGCATTCTGTGATTCCCTGTCAAAACAGGGTAACTTAGTTCATGTCTGAAGGACTCCTGTCTTTGAGTGGCATGAGGTGGAAAAGAAACTTCCACAGCCTAACCAGATACGAGCTAGGTAGCCATGTAACTGCTAATGGATTAAGCTAAGCGTTGACATAGCTTCCATTACTTTGATGAAGGTGTTCTAGAAAGGCTGTGCAGGTGACACAGGAATGCTCCAGGAGTTAGTCTGTATTTGTTCCTATTGCTCATAAAATGTTTCATGCTTTCTTTCTAATTTAGCTTATTTGGACAAGCAACATCATCCATTCAGTCCTCCAAAATAGTCAAGTTCAGCTCTAGGTCATCTATAAACCGTTACAAATTCTTTTGTCAGGAGACCCTTTTAGTGCACACAAATGCTGTGGGAAGAAATACAGCTGTGATCAATGTTGTACTTAGAGGAGCAGCATAAATATCTAGATGCTGCAGTGCCCCAGCAAATTGCTGTTTGCAGCCTGGAGAACCTCTCAGGATCCTAGCAGGGCCCACGATATTACTGATTATTGAGCAAAAGGAGTGGGCTCCTGTGCAGTGTGGAGAAACAAGAGAGTCCCCCTCATCAAGAACCGACAGCACTTCTGCATCTGTAACAAACATGTAGACCAAACAGGATTATGGTTCTGCATTAATTATCAGCTAATTAGCCCCCTTGTTTTTAGACAAAGCCTACTTTATAAAAATCAGGTTGAAAGGATTTCTTGCATATATTACTTTCCAAAGCTTTGTTAACACTTCACCACCTTTAATCCCTCTCCATTCGTATTTGTATTTAGTAGTCTATCTGAATTAGCAGTGGTGTGACCCATTCTCTGCTGAGGCCAGACTGCCAGCTTATAGAAATTACTGAAACGAGGCGCCAAAGTAATGTAAGGACAAATGCCTCCCCGTACATATTGGCATGAGCACTGGAGGCAGCATTTGAGCATAATATTGACTAATTATTTAACCATGAGTGGCAGCTTTGAACATTGTGTTCTTTTTGCTTCGCTTCCCGCATTTACTGTGAATCTAATTACAAAGGGAACAAGTATTCCTTCTCAGGTCGCTGAAAACACAGCAGCTAGCTTTGGGAAAGTGCATGGGATGCAAAGTGGAGGCAGCCATGGACTGTATATTAGTACTAGCATGCTCACACTAGTACTCGCTGAGCAGAGAGAGCAGATATTGGTGGGGATCTGGTCTGAAAATCCAAGAGCTGCTGACAAGCAAAAAAATATGTGTAGTTAGAAATAAGACACTCAGCAACTTTTTTTTTTCTCTCTCCCTTTCCAGAGAACTTGGCTTTTTAATGATGATTCTTTCTGTGATGTTAACAAGAAGTGTCCCTAGTTGCATACTTTTCAGTAGAGGTCATATGTATCAGGAGATACGATCCCTAAGAGAGGAATGTAAGGTTCTGGCATTCACTTTGTGTGCAAAACCTCTCTGCTGTAGGCAGGATTTAAAAGAATACATGTGTACAGTAAACAGCTGGATCCCCTGAATGATAGGAGACAACTTCCAGTTGCTCAAGATGGCAGATGGCAATCTTACTTTTTCCTTTTCCACTATCTTTTGATCTCCTAACCCATAAGATAAGAAATAATAGACCTCAGCTCTTAAAGAGCTTAAATAACAAACATGGCAGTAAGGGAGGGAATTAATTTTTAGGTGCTGCTCTGAAGTTTGCAAAATCTGAGACTATTTATTCTGCAGCCATGGAAAGCAGGACTGTCTTCAAGTGGGTTTGTACAGTCAGGTCAGAGTGATGACATGGACCTCAGTGGAGATTTTTCTCCCAGAGTTACTCTGTGCTAACCCCTCTTTGTGCTGAAGAGTGTTGGCTAGTCTGTTGAGGTGGCCTTGGGCCTCGCCTCACTCCTTTGGAGTAAGTCTGTCTTCACTGTTGGGTTTGTCAGGTTCAGAGAACGTGGTTTTAGCTCAGCCAAGAGATGAGCTGTGAAACCTGAGTCCATGAATCCTTTCTGGCTGTGTGCATATTGCTGGGATTTCCAAGGGCACTCCTCTGCCGCAGCTCCTTGCGCAGCTGCCAGCTCAGCCTCTCTATGGCTTGCTTGGTTTCTCTTCCATAAGCAAAAGGTCACCTGGAAGATTTTACTTGGCCCTTAGGCTCATTCAGAACTGTGTGAGGCAGATGGAAGGCAGTCAGTGCCTCAATGGTAGAGCAAAGCTTGCTGGATTGCTAACCATACAGCCTTCCCCCAGCAAACCTGGCTGCACACACCTATACTTTTGTGGCAGATGAGCACAGCAGGTGTGGCAGGCTAAGGACACCGTTGGGTGAGACCACATTGCTACTGCCCTGGTTGCTAGAGTCATGTGCAGTACAAATATATTCTCTTACCCTTTCTTTCTTCAGGAGTCAGGTGATGCCAGGCTATTACAGCAAATGCTGTGTTGCAGTATGTAGCCTGTGGATGACTTTGTGAACAGTACTTTTTTGCACAATAAATTAGGTGGCACTCACCTATCTCTGGACTCTGGGGTGTTGATGCCAGCCATAGCCCTTGCTTCCCTTCCATTAGGCATTACTGAATTAGCTATGGTTCTTACTTGCTGGCTTTCCTCTGTGAGAAATCTACTGGCTGTCTTTCCTGGAGGTGCCCAATGGATGATTTTAACTACAGAGGTTATTGAGACATGCCAAGACCAAGATGTCAAGGTTGGCCTTGAGCATTTGTCTCTGTACTACTGGAAAATTTATTTCATAAGTAAAATGATTGCCAAAACACCATTAGATAACTTGATGTCCTTTATTCCTGGTTATTTCCAAAGTCTGCTACAGGGCTCTGATCCCAAAATGCACTTTTATTAAACTTGCAATTGCTCTGTTTGTTTTAATTTAAGGTACCATTTCTGCAAACACAGAGTTGTACTGTTTTCTCTTTGCCCTTGATGCTGAGTTGGTTCTGCATTTTAATTAAGGGCCATCAGGAGAGCAAGTGCAGAGCAGTGCAAAATGTGGCTGAGCACATGTGCGATGCTGCAGTCTGCAGTGTTCTATGTTGCTCCACTTCTTGATGGGATTTGAAAAATTACAGGTGAAAACATATTCTTTGTGTATTAGCCACTATTATTAGAACCATATGGCTTAAACCGAGGAGTAAATTGGGCCTGGCATGTATCAACTTAGCACGTCTGTGCAGATAAATACAATTTTTGAAGCATAAATTAAAGGGGAAATGAAGGTGGGCTAGCAGTCTTTGCACAACTGCTCTAGGAGATGCTGGCATTATTTCTCATTTTTAAGGTCATGCCACAGAATCACTGGAGGGGATGACACAGTGGTGCAGGGCAAGTTCTCTATAGGAACGCTGACGTACTGGCATACACTTGCAGTCCATTATTTTGTATCCCCTCATAAAATGAGAATCACCCTTGTTTGTGTGGAGGTTAACACGTGATCCATAACACAACTGTGGGGAGGGTATATGTGTATTAGCATGCTGCTGCAGTGCCACTGAGTGAAGTTCAAGATGAGACCTTGACCATCCTTGCCTGCCTTGTCATGAGATAAGAAAGCATGTTGTCACACTGTGCTAGAGAAGAAACATAAATCCTCCTGTCTCAAAACAGTCTAATTACAGATTACCTGGACTCAAGGAGGAATTAGTCTTTTGATATACTATTTAGTATTTTATTGGTTTATGCTTACATTTTTTACTATTTCATCATGAGGTGATGGTCCTTCTTGAAGATAGGACACTGCAGCCAGTAGAAACTGGAGATCAGGTCTGCCCTGGTAATTACATGAGTTTCCCTTTCTCTTGAGGGTGTTTGGAGTACAAGCACTGTGGACACCCAAGATTTGTGCTTCTTGGAAAATGAAATGCTTCTTCTTCAGTCCTCAGAATTAACAAGTTTAACAGGAGCTCAAACACATACTGTATTTTCCTTATTTTTGGGATAAGGAGTTTTATTAAGCAATCTCCCAAAGTCACTTCCAAATCTGTTCTCTCTTGCTATTTCCTGGAGTTATACAGACTTAGATGTCGTGGCTCTGTCACTTTTAGAGTTTAATTAAGTCTCTGTTGGTACTGAAGGGCATTGGACCAGGCCTGCATCCCTGGTGTGTGATTACAGGTGTGGGGAGCCAACCCCAGTCCTCCACTCTCACGCTGTCCCTTCTTGCAGCCAGAGGCTCCAGCAATAGGCAGCATCCTAGGGTAAACGAGATCACACTTCTGATTGCCATCTCTCACCTGGCTGCCATTTCAGAAGATCCTCATCGATCTGACAGCAGCCACTGCCAGTCTAGCATCAACTAGTAGCTAAAAATAATGCAGAGTGGAAAAAAACCACCCAGCATCTAAATATAAATCTCCAGTGCCTCAGTGGGGAGCACTGCATTTCCTAATCATTTGGTCAAATTATTTAGAGATTGATTAATACTGGAAAGACTTGTGTTTCCACCTTGGTCTCTGACCTCTCCTTACCCCAGCCCTTTCTTGAGAAGGCAGAAGTTTCCTATGGCTTCCTTCCCAGTTCTCCAGCCAGCAGCCCTTTCCTTGTTCATGTGCCCTTTCTCCCAAGCCCTGCTGCCCACTGGAGCAGTGTGGGGGAGGACCATGTGGTATCTCCTACAACAACCTTTCAAAGAGCATCACATTAGGGCAAGAGAAAGGGTCCAGAGGCCAAAGCGTGGCATTCAGGGCATCATGTCGTGCCTGATGCAAGCTGGCAGGGCTCCCACAAAGCCGACCTGTTGAGCTGCACCACCTGGACTTGCCACCCACCCCTCATCGTAGCACAGGTTGAATGAAATAACACGCAGACGTGGAGAAAGTGGTTTTTCCCCCAACCCATCAGCTGGCTGCCTTTGCAAATCAAAGACTGGCGAGATTTCTTTCCTTGGGAACACATGGCAAGCAATCGTGCTCCATTGTTGCTGGCAGATTTGTTTCTGCACACTTCAGACAGGGATGAACGGCACTCTTGGGGCGAAGAAGCTGGCACAGCGCGAGCGAGGTGGGAAGAGGAGAAAGCCAGCAAGTGGCAATGGAATCTGTGGCGGCTTCGCGGCGTTCCCTAGCAACCCGTGCCCCGGAGAGCCGCTTGCGATGCCTCCTCTTTGTGAGCGCAGCTGCGTGTGATGCACTGGCCTCACCGTGGTCTGGCTCGCGCTATTTTGGGTTTGATACCGAAGCGTGTGATTGCAGTGCTGTCATGGGCATAAGGACTTTGGATTGCTCTCTTGCACAGATGGGAGCAATTTACAGGGAGGGTTGGGAAAGTGACTTTCTGTTCTTGCTTGAATGTTGTCTGGTACCAGCTAGTAAATACTGTCTTGTGGCTTAAAGACTTTGTGATGGCAGATTAGATAGCTCCCCTGCCATTTGTTTTCCCCATAAGGTGGTATTGCAGGGGAGAGCTTGTGTGGATCTTTCTGGAGTATCTGCTTTCCTTCCATCCGTTGCAGACACACGTGGATCTTTGCACAACAGACACGTGGAGCATTTTGCTGTCTGGGGCATCTATGCTGATTTTCTGAATGCTTTCTTGCCTGCCGTCTCCCTGCTCCTCACCACACTCACTGCATCCTGTCAAGCTTCTGGGAGGTTTTAATGGGGATTCAGCACTGACTGCTGGATGGGTGTTGCTGTAGACCAGGAAAAAAGAAGCCCTCTGTTTGTCTAACACAAATATTTACAGCTCATACAGTGGGTGCTCTGAAAGTGAGCTGCCTTATGCACCTGACGTCCAAGCTGGAGATACAGCACCTTGGAGATGGTAAGAGAAGGGCGGTCAGTGTGTCTGTTTATGACCCAGCTTCTCTGTCACACCATTCCTGGAAAAAAGTTTCTTTAATTTGGTGTCTGGAGCAAAACCATAAAGTAACTTAATACTGTACATGAGCCTCCTATCCTGTAAGCAGCTTCAGCCTTGAAGATGATCCGTAGGGCCTTCAGCTGGCTTTGCTCAACTCCGTTGCAGAATATGTCACAACTGCTATCACAATCCCAGAAGCGTAAACAATAAGGCTGGAACAGACTTGAAGATCTGTCTGCTGCTCAGGGACAGGATCAACTCTGCCTAAGCCATTCTTCACAAATATTTGTTTGTTCCCACTCTGAAAAGCCTCAGTGATGGAAAACACAGAATTTCCACAGGCAACTCTTCCAACGCTTTGCTGGCTTCACTGTTTCTCCTCCTCCACACTGCAAATCCTCTAAAGTGTATGAGTGATTTTCAGGGATGTCCCCTACACAGGGGCCTGAGCCCTCTGCTTAATAGTGTAAGGCAGAGAAGCAGTAAGGGAGCATGAAAAGCTGAATACGTAGTTTTGAGGGAAAGAAGAAGAAGGATCTGGCAAGTATTTGATATTTGCAACTTTTTTTCTAGATAAGCTTTTGAAATTTGCTTGGCTCTTAGGAACAAGGGTAGGTGAGAAGGGAGGTGGAAGAGGCTTGCTTGTTCAAAGGCCCTCTCCAAGAGAACCAGCTCCTCAAAAGGAGAAAGGTGAGAGGAGGCCCTGAAAAACAAGGTAAGCTGAACTGAGAGGTGGTTGTAGAAGTCCATGAAAGCCAGACTGAGAGGGGCTTTATAGATAGGGACAGGGACTTTAACTAAGCCATCGAGCGTCACCTGCAAGGAAGCAGGTTTCAATCACCCATATCCCCAGAGAGTGGGGTGTCTGTCTGCAATTTTTGCTCTTGTTCTGGCAGCCTGGGAGCCAGTTTTCTCCCTGTGTCATATGTTCCTGTGAAAGACAAATGCAGCTGAGGGTTCAGGGGGCTGCAGTTAGTCTGAGTTGGGCTTGGACAGCCTTGATGACTCAAATAGTGCCTCTCGACCAGCCAATGTACACCTGAGTACATTGCTCACTTTGGCGTGCTGAGCTAGATCCTCCACTGCTGTGTAAATCAGCGAGTTCCCTGGAGCGACTCTGATTTGCACCATCTGAATGTCTAGCCCATCCTTTTCAAGTAAATTCTGCTAGCAGAATTATATATATATACCTTTGTTTTTCCCCTTCAGCCTTTGCCCAGTCAACCTGTGAGCTGCTTAATCATTAAAAAACAGAAGGGGGCTGCTGCTGTTGTGGAGGTTGAATAGGACAAGAAGACGTTTCACAGACAGAGTGAACCCTTTAATGCACAAAGTGGTCCAGGCACAACATGATGTCCAGCCACGGCCTTCAACCTCCTCTTGAGTTGCTTGAACATGTCCAGAGAAGGGCAACAAAGCTGCTGAAGGGTCTGGAGCACAAGCCCTATGAGGAGAGGCTGAGGGAGCTGGGGGTGTTTAGCCTGGAGAAGAGGAGGCTCAGGGGAGACCTCATTGCTGTCTACAACTACCTGAAGGGAGGCTGTAGCCAGGTGGGGGTTGGTCTCTTCTCCCAGGCAACCAGTGACAGAAGGAGAGGACCCAGTCTCAAGCTGTGCCAGGGGAGGTTTAGGCTGGACATTAGGAAGAAATTCTTTGCAGAAAGAGTGATTAGCCGTTGGAATGCACTGCCCAGGGAGGTGGTGGAGTCACCGTCCCTGGAAGTGTTTAAATTAAGACTGGATGAGGCTCTTAGTGCCATGGTTTAGTTGATTAGATGGTGTTGGGTGATAGGTTGGGCTAGATGATCTCTGAGGTCTATTCCAACCTGGTTAATTCTGTGATTCTATAATGGTGTCACGAAATTCTGTGATTCTGTAGCCGTAATTGCACACACCAGTGCCTCTTTCAGTTTACTCCATTCTCCAGGAGGTTCTTTGCTGCATCTCTGTAGACAGAGGAATGTTTTGACAGCTAAACATGGATCTTGTTGAGCTGTCAGTTCTGCTCACTCTCCCTGGTGTCTCTTATTTATTGAGCCATCAGGCTCTTCTTGACCTCCTCAAAGTCAGTCCCAGCCTCACACAAAAGACAGCACAGAAATGCAGCTCAAGCATGGCCTTCTGAACAGGGCCAGTTTCTTCAAGCATTTGATGTCTTGAACAGTGCAGATCATTAGGTCTGCATGTCAGTGCCCTCAGGCTGGCAGCAGCCTTAGAGGCTGCAGCTGAGGAAAATCAGACTCCCTCCCTTAGTTCACATCTTAAGATCTTGGGGCTTTTTAAGAGGTTGATGGCAAAGCAAGAGGACAAGGGAAAGCAGTAGAATGGTTCTGAATCTAGGGACCTCTGTGTCTCCTTTGGTTCTAATGCCAAGCAGGGAATTTCTTATCCTTGCTCTTTATGCCTAACCTCAACTGGCTTGGAGGCTGTAGGTACTTCTGCAGTGCACAGCCCAATCCCCACAGCACCAAGCATCTATGCACTTACATCTGGAGCCTCATGACCACGGAGTAGCGTTTCATTCAGGTGGAAGGCGTGCTTGTGACAGACTTGGGAACACACACTAGATACAGCAAGGGGAAGCAGAAGCAGGGAGCATATGACATTTGAACCCTACATAACCCTTCCATGTGGGAATCAAGTGAGACTGCAGGTGTAGAGCTCTGCTCTGGGTGCCCACCCTCCCTGATGCCCCACCAAAACCACACATGCACATGTGTGTGGTAGCATCTGACCAATCCCATACTCAGACAGGTGGGTTTTAGTTGGTATTGGATAGTTCTTGTACAAAGCAGCCATTTCAGTAAAATCAGCTAATGCTGATATCTCTCATTTGCACTTGTTTTCCTGCTTGCTCCCTGCTCTGAGGATACTGTTAGTCCATCCTTTCATTTTATCCAGCTCCTTTGCACATTAGTCTTCCCTGAGCCACTCTCCATTATGTAGCAGGTGGACGACCATGTCTCTATAGGCTCTTGACAGTTCCTAGCTAGGTTTCACTTCCTTCTGCTTCCTCTCTGCATAATCCCACCCTCTCCTCTGATGCTGGGTTCTGTCTCAAATCCCCAGTTGCACATTGCCTTCTGACTGTTCTTCACCTCCTCCTGCCAGCACTTATCTCCTGCCTTTGTCATTCTGCCTTTTTTAATTGTTATATTTGTGTTGGAAAAGGTTAATTTGCTCCTTCCTCTGCTCTATTCCCATGTTACCAGAGCCCTCATTCCACACATGCCCTTGACCTCTCTACTTCTGTGACTCTTCTCCTGCAAGAGTCATCTCCTGCCGTGTCTGCAAGAAGGATGAGCAGCATCCACAACAGCTGTGAGTAGCACAGCCAACTTAGATCTTCACTCCTGTTCCAGGAGGTTGTAAGGAGAAGGCTGAGAGTCTTTGAATAGTGAATAGCCACAATGAAACTACTCACAGCGTTTTTCAACAGTCCATAAGCCCAGTTCCTTTGCCTCCCCTTCACAATTTGGCCACCAGATGGGATATGCTGGGTCCTCATCCTGTGGTTGTCTCTGAGGGAAAAATAATTTCTCATCTCTTGCCCTTTTCTTGCCCAATCACCTGTCTCTGATTGTGAGAAGTTTTGGAGCAGAGACAGTTATTCAAGGGAAACTTGGAGCTTTTATCTGAGTAATATGTAACTACCTTGGACTGTATTACAGGAAAATTATGACTCTGAGAAATTTCTACTACTGTGAGCCAAATGGGGGGTCATTTTCATAAGTACATTGGGTGAAATAAATGATAATCTAGATGATGAGCATTTATCCTGCCCTTTTCCCCCCAAGTGCAGTATGGAATTTGGCACTGCTTTGTTCTGAAATTTTTTTTCTGATTATTCTGAGGTAATTGATAACGAAACATGCAAGACTCTTCTAAAACAGCAATGCTTAGGCTATCAAGAGGATGTTCACTGGGAGCTGCAGCTCTTCACTCTCTCCTCCTTCTTTTCTTGTGTATAATTTCCTCTGCTCCTCATGGAACTGTTTAATTTCACCACCTTTTGCCCTACTGCCAGTGCATTGTATATTCTGTGTGGCACAGCTCAGCATCACAGGAGCACCTGCAAGCTACAGCTAATAACTTGTAATGTGGACTGCACCATGGGCTTGCTGCCACTTTCCCAGACTCTAATGTGGGCAGGTAGTCCTAGGTATGCAAGTAAACTTGCCTACTTTTGGTGGGCATCTCCATTCCACAAAACATCAAGAGGGATCTTGAGTTTTTAATCACCTCCAGTCTGGTAATTTTCTGAAGAGGTCATTGTTCTGGCTTGGGCTGGAGATAAGAGAGGCTGGGCTGGTAGAAGTGATTTGTGTGAGCTGCTCTGAGCCTCAACACTGATGGTCTGGATGATTGCTCCTTATAAATTAAATAATACTTTGAAGGTCCCTTCCAACCCAAACCATTCTATGATTCTGTGATGCTCTTCTATGATTCTACCTGACATGATGTTAGATGGCCAAGCTGAGATTTAGGTGACCCAGGGATACCTGCAGAGGGCTCTACATGAGGAGAATTAACTGCTCTAAGTGCAGTAAACCTTCAGTCACTTCAAGGTGTATAAAGCAATTCAGCAACAAAACCATCCATATAGATGTATAAAATACAGAAGTGCTCTAACTGATGCAGAAGTTAGAGGATGAAGTCTGATCTTTACTGCTTACATATTGTTTTGAGCTGTGCCAGTACCCTTTTAGTACTCTCCTCTACAATCTTTCACCACAAGTCCTCAAGGTGGAAGCAAATGAGCACTCCCTGTGACTTCTAAGAGTAGCAATCTTCTCATTATTATTTGCAAATTCTCTTTCCTCTTGCATCACTTGAAAAGGTGTCATCTGGAATACATTTTTGTCAAAGCGCACCTCGTCTGAGGGGTGAGCGTAGTAGATGGCCTGGGCAGTATGCGGATGTCTGGACTGTCTGTTGAGTTTCTGCTTCCTTTTCCCTCACTCAGTCACCTGAGAGACTGAAAGTCAAATGAAGGATCACTCTCAGCACTTACACTGTCTGACGTGTTTGGGGCTCCCCATCCGCTTTCCAAAGGAACTTGTCCTTGTTGTTAACAGGGGTTGAGATCCTTCTGCGACCCTTTCAAGAAACAGAGTCTGTGCAGAGCTAAAAGAGAACCAGAGAAGCTTTTAGAGCAAAAGCAGCTACACGTGAGGAAATGAGAACAGGTGATTCTGGGATCAGAACAGGAGTAAAATGGCAAAATCTTCTGGTCCTGAGATAAGGAAGAACTTTCTGAGTCCAGCAAGAATGTAATTTGCTTTTGCCCCACTATTTATCGGGTTTAGTATTATTCTTATCGCTTGTATTTATACAACAAGACTTGGGAGACCAGTGTTTGTTTTGAAGATGTTACAATCTTAAAAGACCAAATGTAGGCACAGTTTTGGCTACTATAGATAATTAATAATAGTCATAATTTGTACTCATTCAGCATCTTTCATTCAAGGATCTCAAAGCATTTTGTAATCAAGAATTCATTGAGACTCTCAAACTCTCTTGAGACAGCCAAGCATTATGAACACCATTTATAACAGCAGGGTGCAGGATCAGACTGGTTAAGAATATTGCTGAGGATAAAACTCAGGAATCCTATCCTCCAATCCTGTGGATGCTCAGTCAAGCACTTGCTCCAGTCTGAGAAGCTTCTTTTTCCCCCACTGTAATTTATATATATAATCCTTTAATGTTAAGCAAAATATGTAGTCTTCATTTAAGTCATTGGTGTCCTGGGAAGTGTAATGGCCCATGTCACAGATGACTAAAAGTGAGACTGCAGACAGTGTGTTAAACACATTTGGTTAACCATTTGTTTGCTGTTAGAGTTTTCACATGAAAAAAGCCTTAGATCGAAACCTGTCTTGGTGATGGAAAGTGATATGATTTTGAGTTTCTTTGTATATTAAAACAGAAACCCACTTTGCATATTTTAAGTATCTTTTCTAGCATATTCAGGCATCTGGCAAGAAAGCTATATTTAAACTGTTAATACAGTATGAATGCAAGTTTCACATGCAAAATTAGTACCATTAAAATGGTGAGAGTTATTTTTCTTTTGAAACAAGTGATGCCCCAGCACTTCCTTTTTTGTTACCTGATCAGGCACTGCAGCTGGGACAGCCAATTTTTTCACTAGGCGATGAACCTGAACCACAAGGCAGGTGGTGCTCACTGCACAAACACCCTCCCCCAGCACCACATGGTGAATGGCAGGGAGCTCCCTCATTGCCCTGAGCCACCAGAGAAGGCTCTGCACCGGGGGTGTGTGTAAACCCAGCAGGCAGTGTCATTTTTCATTGTCTGTGAAAACAGTTGATCTCTGCCTTTGTGAAATGTTTTGAAAGATAAAAACTTCAGAAAGAACAGAGCTTCCTTGGGTTTAGGGCTGCTTCTGGAAGAGCAGGCTTTAGGACAGTATGTTTTTTTTCCAGTGGTTTTATTGTGGCTAGTTTTGTACTATGTGAGCAAATACATCTTCTTCCATCAGTATGAATTTTGGAACATTCCTATTTTCACTAAGTGTGCCCCTGTGATTGTCCTATAAGTAGGCAGGTTGATTAGTGAAGAGACCATGAGCCCAGCTTTGGATTGCTGTGTGCTCTGGCCAGTGTCTCCCACAATTCTATGTCTTTCAGTAGTGCTACCTTGGATTTACACAAGGAAGCTCTAGATAGGTCTTGATGCTCATCATCTCCCCAAGCAAGTTGCCCTAGGTGGCACTATGTACCCCAAGATGTGTAGCCAAGGTGTCAAGAAGCAAATTCAAACCCATCTGCAACACTTCTGTGCACAGTTTGGGATTAAGATTTTGACACTGTCATCTCCTGTGGATGGTTATGGCTCCTACTTTGAAATGCAGATTTTGACCTGCTGATAGCAGCAAATATAACGGTTAATTAATTAATGCTTTGCTTTGAAGGCAGCCCTGTGAGCCTACAGTATTACAACATAAAGAGGAGAGGAGTTGATAAGCAGCCTGTAGGATCTTTACTGCTGGTGGTGATGCATGGAAGTAAGAGAGTGCTTGACTCTGAGCACAGAGAGATGTGGAAAGGAAAGCAGCTTAGAGCAGAATAAAGCCTTCAGCCTTAAAACAAATAGAGAGGTAAGTATAGGACCTCCTGATGTAATTTCATGACGCAGACCAAGCTCTGGCAGCCAAAAACATGGGGCTAAAATGATGCAATCTCATTATCCATACATTGGTATCATGGTGAAGTTCATTCTCCCTCTCAAGAGAACCATGCAGCTTGTGCCTTGACTTCCCATCTCTTTGTTTTTTAGAGTGCCTAAAATGTTTGTTGCAGAGTAAGTGGGGTTAATAGGGAAACACAAAGCAGCCACCCCTTCTCATATGAGATAAGCCTTGACAAGTAAAGTGTATTTCTGTAATGATGGGGCCAAGAAGCCCCAGGCAAGATCGGGCACTGCTGCAATTATTTCTGTGTATGCATTTAAGCAGCAATGGGACATGAAAACGTAGTATTTTATAGGTGTTCTCATTTGAAATATAGCTTAAATCTATTATTTCCTGAGATAACATGTGAAATATTTATTACTTGGAGATGTTTGGGTTTCTTTTTGTAATGAGCAATGGCGAGTGTTGCTCCATAAAAATCTAGCTTATCTCCTGTTAACCTCAAATTTATAAGCAAACCACAGTGCCTAGCAGAAACAAGGACTCTATACAATAGAAGTGGAAGCTGTCATTTAACTCGGTTGGCCTCAATGCAGAAGCAAGCAGCAGAAAGCAGTGTTTGCAGATTATCCAACATTTACACCACCTAGCAAAAAAATAACCAGCCCTTCCAGATTCAAAACACCGTGGAGAATGTGAAGAATAGCAAGAAAAGCTACTTAGTTTGTTTTCATATAATAGAATACAGTCCAAGGACAAAACAGTCGTGCTCATTTATTACTGTGCTTGATGATTAATAAAACACTGTCACTGTGTAGTCACATCACAGAAGCTTGGAGAGCTTTGCAGGCATGGATTCATTAAAAGAGAAATATTGTTAAAGCCATTTTACAGAATAATTAGGGCGCATATATGGTGATCCTATTGAATTCAGTATCAATACACAGCGACCACGGTTTTGTTTTCATGACTATGAGCTAAAAGCTGGGCTCCAGAGAGTCAAAATAGGTATCTGTATGAGCAGCCTGATTTTCAGAAGTCCTGGGAACTTCTCTGCTAGTTACTGATTTTGTGTTCTAGTTCTATTGGCTTCCTTTTAAGACTATCAGGCAAGATGCCTTCTCTTGCAGCTGTCTGCATCCTAGTTTCATAATGTAAGGAAAAGAAAGAATTAGGCAAAATTGCAAGCTATGAAGTTAAAACAGAAAAAAAATTGGTTTTTTTCCAATTATTAGTATTGCTTAAATTCTGTGTAATTTACTGTCACAAGAGATCATTGAAACTAGGACCTTAGCAGGATTAAAATAGGAGTGACTGGGAATGTGCATGGATAGCTAAGTGAGGATACAGTTACAACAAAGAAGTTTAAAAATAAAGAAAAATATCCTCTAGAGCTCTGAAGCAGTTACAGAACTGTTTTATTTCAAAGCAAGCTAGTATTTGACAAAGGAGTGCTCTGCTGCCAGAACCACCTGTGCTGGATTGCTGTGGGAGGCAATGGCGCAGGGCAGGTAGGTAGTGAGGGAACCCCAACATGAGAAAAAAAACCTTTTTTACTGTGAGGGTGATGGAGCACTGGAACAGGCTGCCCAGAGAGGTTGTGGAGTCTCCTTCTCTAGAGATCTTCTCAACCTGCCTGCACACATTCCTGTGTGACCTGCCCCAAGTGGTCTTGCTTTACAGGGGGGTTGGACTCGATGATCCCCTCCAACCCCTAGCATTCTGTGATTCTATGATTCTGTGAACCTATGGCTTGCCCCACTCCAGCATGTCCTAGAGGAGACCTCGGCCCTGCCTGCCCAAAGACTTGTGATTTCGGGCTGCTGGTATGGACAGAAGATCATTGGCTGTCAGAGGGTGCCTCCCTGTGCAGAGCAGCTTCTTCAAAGGATGTAGATGAATTATTCTCCAGCCAGCAGTAAATCCAGGAACATGTGTGTCATAGGGAATCTAGGCTGGATTGTCTTTTCAGGAATCTGTATGTACTTTGGCAGCTGTAACTTTTCAGTGGGAAAATAAATCTAGATTTTTAATTTTTTTTTTCCCCTAGAGCATCTCCTCTGTAAGAGAGATCAGTTGACCTTAATTATAAACTGAATTACAGCTGCAGGCAATCTTGTTGTTTCTCATGAGACATGTGGCACCGTGCTGGACTTGTTGGTCTCAAAGTTCATGATTGTTTTGGACAGTCAATAACTGAAATGAAAAATGATGGTCTTTGTCAGGCCATTGAATGAAGAGTGTGCCATGGTGCTATTTGACTGTTTATTTAACTGATGATCAGTTTTGAGGAGTGAAGTGAAAGGAAAGTGCTAACTTTATGCAGATGAACAAGAAGAAAAAAAAAGAAAGGGAAAGTAAGTATCAGTGAAAAATGTTTCTGGCTGCCTTTCAATTCCAAATTGAGCTAATTCTACCTTCTGAAAAGAAGATAATTTCTACATTTCTGCAATTGGGAATGCATAATTGAAGTTATTTTCTTTCAGAGAGAAGAAGCTGCTTCTACAGCATTTGCAAATGGACAAGAAAAATGACCACGTAGAGTGCACTCTGAATGATTGTGCATTCTTCATAGCATCATCTTCTGATGTCTTTGCAGATTTTGCACAGCGCTTTTTACCTGTTTGGGTAAAAATTATGTGTAGATGGGAAAGGTTCATGTCTGTGAACGTTCCACACTAACTACAGAGCTCCCTTTTCTGGGCAGCCATTACATGAGAAAGAGCTAATTACCAGAGAGGTCTGAGGTAGGAAACAGACAGTAAAGAAACACTGAATCGAGGATCAGCTTCATGTACCAAAATAATTATGCGATGTGATTCCACACGACTGCTTCTTTTGACCTGGCTTTTTAGGAACTGAACTTTAACGAGGAAGATGTGCCAGATGTTGTTGCAGCACTTTGAGAGTGGCCCAAGTGATTAACTCACTTCCTTTCACTCGTGGCATGAAGATAATTTCTGCCACAGCGTTTTAACCCTGGGAATGCTGGTGTTTTCCTAAACATCTAAGCATGTTTCCCAAACACTAACAAAGCATGCAGGACGGTGTTTCTTCATGAATGCATTTGCATCTGAAGACGTGGCTGCCGTTGTCGTGCCTCTCACTGAGTTTTCTTGGTATTTGACAGCAGTAGCAAAGGTCAGACTCAGGTGTTCATGCTCCCAAAGCATGGTCCCTCCTGCTGGCTTTTTGCTGACCCAAGCTCTTTTCTGTTTTCATGGGTCAGTTTAATCATCCCTGATACAGCTGTGGTTAACAAGACAGAGTGAAGCTCGCAGAATTCAGAAGGCCATGTTGCAGTTTGGCTCAGAACCCAACTTTAGGCAGCATCTAGCGAAGGAAGTATATATTTGTGTGCTTTCAGGCATCACAGAGGAAAGAGAATGCATGGAGATAATTGTGGTAGATTAGATGGCAAATTGGATTTCTAGACAGGCTTGGTCATTGTACAGATCAGGAGAAAATAGAGGAAGCTAATAAACAACAGCAACACAACTCTGTTTTGTCAGGAAAGCCAGAGTTATATTTTCACCCTGACCTAACAAAGAAGGAGGAAGGAAACTGTTTTGCTGAAACAAGCATTTTAGACTGGAATAAGGAAATACTTCTCTATGTTTGTGTGCATGCCCCAGCAAACTCAACAGCATGTTCATATGCATGAAATGCATTTTCCTTCAGGCACATAGTCAGCATGTGCCATATGAGGAGGAAGGAGATGTGCCTAGCACTGCTTAAATGTTGGTCCAAAAAGCATAGCATTTTAGTCAAAATAAGTTAAAACATCTCATAACATTGTGGTTGGTATTTGTTATTTTTGCTGACTTGGGGCACTGGATAAGAAATCTTCCTGGTTTGGAAAAGTGCATTGCAGATAAAATACGAGAGGAGCCTTTTTATTGTGTGTATGAGGCAATGTGGCCTCCAAACCCAGAGAAAGTCAGAACTGAAAACCTGCAGATTTTAGTCTTATGTTTGAAACAGCCCAAGCCCTTTTACTGAAGTAGGCATGAGTGGTTCCCCTGATCAGGAGGTGTGGGGAGCCATCATGGAAGTGATGGAGAGATTTCACACTCTGCCTGTCCAGGGTATCCTGCCAAAGCCTGGCTGGTGGTGGCCTGCAGATGGGGTAGCTTTGGGTCGAGGAGTGGCCAGCGTAGGTCTGCAACACTGAGTCCAGCCCTGGTGAGCTGTGTTCAAAGCTGAAGACACCTGGATGTAGGTTTTATCTTTGCCATAGAGCCCATCGTGATTATAGGCAAATTACTTCATCTCCATGCATTTTGCTTCCCTTTTCTGTGAACAGACAGCAGCTTATGCCTTCTGGATTGGTCCATTTATGTTATAAGGTCCAAAGGTAAAAGTGATGTTGCAGACTATGGGTGGGCAGAGCTCAGCAGAAGACTCTGAAGCATGGCACTTCCATGCATTCCTGCTGCACTGCTGATAGCTAATAGGGAAACTATTGGGAAGGGGGCCATCATCAGCTTTGACCCATGCTGTCTTCCCCATGCAAGTCTAGAGAAGGAGTCTCAGGCAATGGGGTGGTCATTCCTTTCTGTATGGAAACTGAAAAAGGTACAATAGATGGAGTATTTTAAGAGGCTCAATTGCCAGATTGATTTCTCAGGCAAATAAATCCTTGGCTGCATTTGCTGTGTTAAAATATATATTCAGGCGAGATTCATGATCAGCTCTTGGGAACAAGAGGGCACAGGTTAAAAATAGGTTGTTCCAAGCTTAAATGGTTTACATTTGGCACCTTTAATTGGCTTCTGAATAAACAGCAGTTTTTGGGGATTACGGTATTTATTATTTCCAATGGAAGAGTTGTGGACCATCCTTCTAAAAACAGCCACAAAGCACTGGCCAAAGGTGTCTGGGTGAGCTGGGTCAAGTACCTGGCTTCAAAACTCCTAGTGTCTTGGGTAGCCTTATACCCACCAAAATTGCATATCCCACAAAGATGGCACTTACATGACTTAGAAAGCAAATGCAAGTTCTGTGCACTGGACAGACCTGTCTGCCCATATGAAAAAAATCAGTTGTGGTAACCCAAACACATTAATGTGGTTGCATTTGTATAACAGAGTTTGCTGAGTTGTATGTGGACATTCAGTATTTCTAGATGTTCAGCAGCTTCTTCAGAACAACTGCTAGGCATCTAAAAATCCTGGACAAATGCACAAAATCCTTGAATATTGCTGAGAAAAAATCCTAGAGCAGAAAAAGTAAACATTTCTGGCAAAACCTGAGTGCGTGGTAGGTCCAATCTCCTATTCTCAATCAGGAAAGCTGAGCATATGGTAAATAGCCCTCGAGGGAAATTCATCTAACCTAGGGCTTATTCCAGGTGCCCTTTCTTCCAGGGAGCCATGCCATCCATCTCCCTGTGCCCTTGATACTCCTATGTTAGCAGGCAGGCTGCCGTTGCCATATGGTGTGTGTATGGCAAATCCAACACTTCCAGGCCAGGCAGTCATGCTGCCTTGCTCGTGGATGCAATGCCTGAGAGATAGATCAGGTCAACAAGTGAGGGAGGTGGTGGTGTACAGCTTAGCATGAGCCCTAGAAAAATAAATATGACAAGGTCAGGAACATGCCAGTGTTTGGTTTCTGGGAGTGGATGATTGAAGTATTATTGCTAAGCACTGTTCTGAGACCTTCTGTCCATTGATTGATGTCTCATTTGAAATCTCCTCCTTGCCTGAAAGAAAAACCTGTGAAAGCATTTAGTTAATTCTCTTGTAGTGCTTGAAAGCTGCTGTTCTCTGTTGAGTATCACTGGCTCAATAAAAATTCATTGTGTCAGATGTAGTCTCTGTAAGCCAGATAGAGGTGGCCAGTGTATTGTTTCTCCAGTGATTTTGCATTGTCTTTGTGTTTAAGTATGTATGGAGCATGAAAAAATGCTTTCTTGTATACTAAGCCTCGTAAGTTTCATATCTAAGGTCCAGTCCTTGATGAAGGCAGCAATTAATCAATGGAATCACTTGCTTTACTGCAGTGATGCATTTCATAAATAAGTTAGTTTTTGCATGCAAGTCTTTCAAGAAAGCAGTGCATGCAAGGAGAGCTGGTGTTAGCATTTTTGTAATCTTGAAATGACCGAGTTTCTCATTATGGACAAACTTAGCTTCTTCTAAGAAACTTCTAGGCATGAGGCTATTTTTGTGCTTCTCAAAATATGCCTGTACTTCTGCTGTTTTCCAGGGAGAAGACTCACTGAGACAGACTGCAAATAGTGTATGCCAGCTGTTAGTGTATGAAGGCCAAGAGGTCTCATTTTCTAAGCACATATTAAAACCTCTGTATGCCTAGTTCTAAAAATCTATGGGGCAGCTTCTGCTCTCCTTAATATTGAGAGCAGACTTTGTGTCAAAACAGACAATCAGAGAGCATAGCTGGGAGCTTGGGATTGTCTATCTTTGTCTATATCCTCCACCATGTAGGAAGGTCGTTCTAGCATCTTTATTATTGTGTTGTTAAGGGATGGAAGCTTTTGCCAAATACAAACTGAAATGCTTCCAAAGCCTTTTTCAGTGTTGGAAAAATGTTTGTATCAAGTTATCCTTAGAATAATTTTCTTCTTTATTTATTATTATGTGCTGCCCAGTAGACACCTAATTATGGGACACAGAATATTTCCCATTCTAGGAGGGTATGTAGCATTTCACTGGATGTGTTCAGGAGTCCATTTTCATTACATTAAATGAGATATTTACCTGTGTGAATTCCTTGGGTTTTAAAAACAGCAAAAATAAGATGAAGAATAAAGTTCAACAGTGAACAGCCAATAGACCCTCTTACTGTGGGTGAATACTTTTATACCACATCACAGACTGTTTGTTCTTTGTTCCTTTTTTTTTTTTTTTTTTTTCAGAGTGGGTATCCCGGCACTGGACCTGCAGCAAGCACTTCTGCCTTCAGGCCTGAGGATGAATTGGAACATCTGACCAAGAAAATGCTGTATGACATGGAGAATCCACCTTCTGATGACTACTTTGGTGAGCAGTGCTACATCACATTGAATCAATCTGTCTTTAGCCCCTCTTTTTACCAGGATTGGTAACAGGGAGACCTGACAGCTGTGCTATTAATGTAGTAACATTAGTACTGATAGATTTGCTCTCCATGCTTGGGCTGGAAGTGTAATCATCCATAGGAATTCCTCTGTAATTTCAGCATAAATCTCATGCTCACATGCTGTATGTTTACAGTCTTTCTGATTAGGAAGTTGAATTTTTCAGTGCCTCGTTCATTTTCACAACATATGTCCTTGGCTTCTATGTTAGCAGGCTGAATTCAGGTGTGGTACACTGTCTTTCCTATCTGCCCCATCCCTTCACTTTGCAGCTGCAAAAACCCTGGCAGTATAATAGCATTCTGCTCCCAAGGCATGGGTTTTCATTTTCTGTATGCTGGCATAGATTAAAAGGAAATTAGTTTTGAGTGATTCCAGTTGGTTTTGCATGGGGACCAGTTAGCTGAGAACAGAGTTCAGGAAGACAAATCTGAACCGGTTGGCTCATAAGCAGGTCATCTTCCTTACCTAGAAAAAGATAAGCAGCTCATTTCATTTTTAAGTGATATAGAATGGAGTTATCTTGGGCATCTGTAGGTGTAAAATATATATCCTGCCTTTATATAAATCAAAGGTAATATGGCCTCTGAACTCTGCATTAAAGTCAAGAGCCTTGGGCACATTTGATGCATCTTGTCTTGATGCTTAGTTTCTTGGAGGCCTGGGTGATAGTATTATTAGGAAACAAACCACTGCAGTTTGTACAGTTGAAGACGTGGATGAGCCATTCATTATGTGTCCTTTCTCTTCCTTTATTTCATCATTTCTTTAAAACTTCGTTTGGATTACTCCCTAGGTCTGTTTGCCATGGATTTTGGTTGGACCAAAACATTTCTTGCTTAAAGAAGCTTTTGTGGTTTGGTTTAATCACAAAGTCAGTGGGATCAAGGTTACACTAATCAACAAGGCTCTTGCAGTGGCAAGGATCTGATTACACAAGAAGGTCAGGATGTTCTCATAAACATTGCTATTGTAGATGGGGTTAATATCAGTCCACATTTTCCATCAGTGCCTATACCTTCTGTGGTCTCCACCCTCGCAGCCAAAATGTCTTCTCTATAAACAGTGATAGTCATCAGAGTTGATGACTAGGACAGATCTGAGGTGTAAACAAAGATGACTAACCGAAGAGAGGATAACCAGAGAGCATTTTCTGTGCTGCTGCATTTGATTTCATCTCTGCCCCTATCCACTTGTGTTTGCTCTCTGATGTTTTAATAGCAAAGCAACAACCAAACAAATCTAACTTGCATTTAGCCATTAGCGTGGGTGGGCAAGAGGGAGAAACCTTTTTTCCACTCCCTGCAGGCAAATGGCTGAAGCCCTGAAGCATGAGATTTGATTACAGTAATTTTCTTAATGTAGACCTGTGAGTGGCAGGAGCTGGTTGATGGGCCCAGCCCATTCTCCTTATAGCCCAAGAAGGTAGACAGGTGAACAAAGAACTTGGAGATTCACAGGATCCAAGGTCAGAAAGGATCTTGCCATTATATTGCCTAGTGTCCTACTCTTGTTTTCTCCCAGAAATGTAATTGAATCATAACTTAAAAAAAAAAAAATCTAATCTTATCTTAAAGACTTCAAGCAATAGTGAGTCAACCACCTACCCTGATAAGCTGTTCTAGTGATTAATTTTCCTCACAGCTCAGAAATTGCTTCTTGAAGTGGAGCTTTAGTTTTGTTTAACACTTGTATTTATGAAGCTGAAGTGCTTGGGTTTTGGAGGCTAATACTGTATCACTAAGATGGATCTGCTCTGTTTGAGAGTGTGGTACATAAAAGCTCTTTTTATCCAAAAGGGATGCATAGCTCAAAGAGTTGGAACATAATGTCTCTCAATGTTAGGTCATCAGTTTGGCTATCACATAGGAGGTCGGATCAGTGCCATCCCAGTAGCTCTTAATTTATCAGGAGACAGAAAAAGGGAAATTTTTGCCAATGCTTATATAAGCAATAGCATGGTCAAAGGTGGAATAATCATACATGATGCAAGGCAGAAGATGAAAACCAAACAACAAACCTAATTCTACCTCAGGCAGATGATGTTTAATTACAAGCTGCACCTGACTGATCTAATTGCAGTGAGTCTGTGCCACTGAAGGTCATCTCTGAAGTGATGTCCAGTCTTGGCATTCCTGATGTGCAGAGGAACCATGTGTTGGGCTCTAAGCATGCTGTGCCTCATGCAACCATTGGGACACATGGCCACGACTAATTATGTATCTCCCAAGAAAAGGAAAACTAGCAGTTCTGCAGCACAGCTGCTTTTTATAGCTGGATAAAAAAGGTGGACTGCCCTCATCCTCCTAGGTTTGTTCCAGAGTGAGCTACTCCTAGGAGAAGGTGGTCTCTGGAGTCACAGGGGATGAAGCTTTTTGATATGGCAGCTCAGACTGGGAGTTTGTACTAATTCTGGCAGTGTCAGAGCTAAATACCCATCTACTTGAGCTGTCAGCCAGTGCCTTTCAGTAACTTCAAGCTCATGTGGAAAGAACAAATTAAGTGTGGGAGGGAAAAAAAAGAGTCTTTCAACTTTGTTTAACTGTCTCAACCAATATCTCTGCCTTTGTTCTTTATTTGTTTAGCATAGTAGCATGGATTTTACAAGATTCATATGGCACATTGATCAAATAATCAGAAAAAGGACAAATGGGCAGAGACATTGACTCTGATTTGCATTAAATATCTTCTGCCTGAGGTCTAAATGCCATGGTAATTGTAGCATACCAGATAGCTGTCAGCTAATCACTTTTATTAGTTTGAATTTAGAAAACTGGATTTCAGCATATTAAAAGTTGGTTAAGAGCAGATAGGTTTTGAATTGAGGAATCTAATTAACCTTGCTAGAAAGCTGCAAGGCGTTATATTAAGTCATGAAAATAATTTGTTGGAATAATTACATTTGAACTGTCAGGCTAGAGAAAGGTCATTTTACTTGTCCCGTCAGCACGCTGGGATCTTTTCTGTAACCATCTTCCCTCTGCAATTTCACTTGCTGTACCTCTAGTTTTTGATCAAACCATCTTGATTCTGGAGTCAGTGTGGGCAGAGGGTAGGTTCCTGGGGAGGGAAGAGGAGTAGAAGCCACGGAAGTTGTCTCTTTACCCTGGAAATGCAGTCTAGTACTGCCATTAGGGCAAGGCAGCTGAGTTCAGGAACAGGACAGCCAGTGCTTTATTCAGATCTGTCCTTACTAAACCTCTCTGCAACTTCTCTGGGTGGAAATTACTGAATGTGATATCAGAGTTGGGGGAACCGTTCTAGGCAGTGATCACTCATGCAGGCACACACAGCTGGCAGCACAGCATGCATCATGCTGTGTTCCCAGGGGGTGCAGGCCCATGGTGAAAGCCAGAAGCAGCATGCAGGAGACAGACTTTGGGGTAGTAAGATCACAGTTTGCAGCTGTTTGTTGCCTAGACTTACCACAGCAGTGTGATCCAGTCACTGTGAAATCTTCTAGCTGCCACTGGGAAGGCAGTGCTTAAGCATGGAAATACCATGACTAAGTGTAATAATTAAAAAAAAACCACTGCATTTTTCAAAGTTAAATATACATGCTGAGTTTTCTGCCACACTTAGTTCTGCTGAAAGACTACACTGCCATAGTAAGCCTAAGCACTCTGATCTCTAGTGTGTGTCCCCTCCTACCCTTCTGTAGGTTATGGAGTGACTTCTCCTGGGAAGTCCTTGGCAGATCAGCAAATTGAAGTCTCTTAAGTCTAAGCTACTCTTCATTCTTTACTGCTGATTCAGTTGCTGATCTGTGGTGGTTTGCTGTCTTTAATCAAATCCCTTTTTATTACAAAGGATTCCCACATGTGTTAACGCACTGTGCAGTAGGGATAGTTTCTTTCTGTCACAGCCCTCCCCGCTGATAAATGTGATATTGTAGATAGACATGTCTGATTTGTTGAAAACTGCTTTGTGGAATGGGAGTTGGGTAAGGTTGAGGGAGGAGAAATGGATATTTACAAGAGATTAGGATGAAACTATCAAAATTGTTTGTTGGCCACCATGGGAAATTAAAGCCCTTGATTTTGTATTAAAAACAAACAAACAAGCAAATCCACCAACCAACCAACCAAAAAAAATCCAACCAAAATACATGCAAAGATTACAACTGTTCTGGACCACTGTTTCAAGTCTTATAGAAATGACTTCTGGCAGCTTATCAGTCTCTATCACCATGCAGACAATGCTGATTAAGACTGGAAAAGCGCCATCAGGGCCCCTCATCTCCTGTTGCTTTCTGGACTGTGTCCCAGCTGAGTCATTCCCCACAGCAGAGGAGTTTCCCTGGCTGGTGGGAATAAACTTTTGATGGTTATTTTACAATAAGCACTCGGAGCTATCAAAGGAATCACCACTAGCAGTCTCCTTTTGTAGTTCCAGTGTGCTGTGGGGATGCATGTAGGGAGAGGAGAGGTGCTGAGATGGTCCTGCTGAAAACAATCAGTTTGTGTACTAAAGGGACCTCGATTTGTCTCAGAGTTTGTCATTCAGGATATGGAATTTTGTTGTGTATTTGCTATATTCCCTGACTTCGACTGTGGGAGAGTTAGGCTGAGGTCCATAAGCAGGGTGCTTGACTACCTTTTCTGCTTCTCATCTTGACATCTTGTGAGGCCTATGCCAGATCCTTTTACCTTTCAAAACTTCTTTCCTCTCTCCCCTTTCACCCTATTTGCAGGGCACTTAATCTGCATAGTCCTTCAGACAGGAGCTGATTAACAGCAGCTATTGTGTGAGTGCCCCCCACAGAAAAGCCTTCATTTCTAATGTTTTCTGTGAGATGCTGTGTCACACTCAAGAATAATAAGTGTCAAGGCACTTTCCAGTCTCTGGCTTTGTGTCTCCATTAGCCTTGAAAGGCTGCATAAGCTAAAAATCCTTCACTAGACAAAGTCCTAATGTCAAAGGTGTTTTCTAATTTTACTTCTTGAGAGACAGGCCAAGCCTTAGCAGGTAGCAGTCCAAGATGTGGGAAAAAAGCTGGAGCAGAGGAGGCACACTAGATTGTCCAGGTAGTGCTTCCTTCAGTTGATGGTGTCCTTATTTCCTTTGACATGGCTCTGTGTGCTGAACAGTTCTAGTGTCTGTAAACTGAACATGTTCTTCATCACACTTTTGTCTTCATTAGGCATTTCTGTAGCCTTTAGGAGGCTCAGGTATCCTCTTTGTTCATCGGAATCACCACCAGAAAATGAAAATAAAATTTACCACATCTTGCCTGTACTGCTAGGTCATCTTGCCTGTACTGCTAGGTCATCTTGCCTGTACTGCTAGGTTGTCTTGCCTGTACTGCTAGGTCTCTTCTGAAAAGGTTGTCATTGAAAGATGCACATCATTATTGCAAGAGCATAATTACATCATAATTTTGCAGGGTAATGTGATGTGTCATCGTGCCTTTTCTTTTAAAGGCAGGGTTGATGGTGCAAAATAGCGTGTGTCCTCATCTGAACAACATCTGGGTCAGAAAGTAGTAGGTTAGATTTTCAGTGACTGATGAGCTGGCAGTCATTTTCTCTTCTGTAACCACTCACAAAAGCAGGAAGAGCAGACATATAATGGGGGCCCTTTTCTGCATTGTAGTTCAAGTTATTTTTTTACGTTCGAGCCATATTCTACCATTTGCGCACAGCCGCAAAGGTTGCACTCGGAGGTCATGGTGCGGTACCATCAATATCCAGCTGCCCTCTTGTGGCCTGCCGCAAGGGGACTCACCCTCCCCATGTTCCCCAGGGGCTTTAATTACCCTGGTAAATGGCTTTCAGAGCCTGTTTCTTCAGTCTCACTTCTGTCAATGCTTGCCAGCCCTGTCTAGCTTCCTTTCAGGGAGTCTTGTAATTGCTGGCATCCTTGCATAGCAAGTGCAGGTAGAGTTTGGAGAGAAAATGTATAAGGAGACTCTCAACACAACCCACAGGCTGAATTTTTGCTTGTGGTTCCAAAGCTGGAAGAGAAAAAGAGAAAGCCAGTGAGTGGCTGGACAGCAAAATACACGATGTCTACGTGCATTTATCTTCAGCCACGAGAAAGGCAAGAGCAACCAGGGAGGCAGGGGCTGTGAGCCTCTGTGTAAATGGGTGCAAAAGTTTTATTCTTCTTGCTGCTGATGTAATCCACATCCTGCTCTGCTGTAATTGTGGGGAAAATGTTTTGTGAGCTAAGCACCTACATCTTTTCATGCAAGGATCTTAGCCTTACAAAATCCTGAGTGCACATGTCATCATGAAGATCAAGCAGATGTAGCAGTCAGGAATGAGGGAAGGTTGCACTCCTGGAAGGCCTGAGCCCCTGGTACCCACTTGTTCCAGGAAGCAGGAGACTCGCGTTCCCTTTTTCTTCTTCTTATCCATATGAGAGCGGACGAGATTTTGCATCATGAGTGTTTCTGAAGCACAGTCTCTTCAGAGACCAGCATTGCTTTACAGTTGAGATCTAAATCTTTCATCAAACCCAAAATTACCCTTTGTTGATGATAAAATGCCAACTGGAACAGGTAGCAGGCAGCATGACTTCCTTGGTGTTTTTAATTCTCTGGTTTAGCTTGAATTGCTGGCACTCAACCTAGACATACTTCTGTTTTTACATGGAAGAGATCTGATGCAGAAATGGAGAATAAATGCAGATTATCAAGATTATTTGCGTTTTAGCAAAGAGATTTCCATAATCACCTCTGTGCTGTGAAAGAAAGGTGAGTTTCAGGCCCTGAGTGGAATTTGCTTTGTCCAGTAAATGAAAGTTGACAATTTCCTGCTGTCTTTTCAGAAGAGTGAAATACGATAATGGAATATCAGGGATGTATCTTTTTAAATTACAGCTATATCCTACAGGATTCTTCAGCGTGTGTAAAAAACTAGCATACCTGTGGCAAAAAATCAATCCATGAGGGTGGTAGATATTTCTTATGTTGTGATAGGGCCCTTAGTGTACTAGGAACTGTACAAATGGATAGCAAAGCTCAGCCACTTTCTGACAGGTATGAGGCTAGTAGCCAAATCCCCCAAAATTAAAAGTCCTACATGAAAACAAAGAGAATTTTTCTACCTTTATTTGCAAAGCAGTTCAAAGAGAATCCAGCTTGTTTATGATAAACTTACACACCCAAAGTAAACTTTCTGTAGGCTGAAATGGCTGAAGAATTGATGATGTGCCATCAAGTCTTGGCTGCAGGTTGTTAGTCCATGGCTAACTCAGGTCATTAAGAAGAGAAAGTGTGACCTACTTTATGGATGTTTCCTGCCCCACATGAAATGAGTTGATTTGTCTCATGGGGCATTCTCTGTGAGTACATCATCACCTCACTAAAAACCATAACTTGTGGTACCCAGGGGATCCTTCGTTAAGAATCTCCTCAAGAAGACCAGTAGGTAAAGGTAGACTCTTAGTCTAGGGGTACTCAGGATGGAGAAGGTTGGTTCTCCCTCTCTTCCTGTTAGATCTGTTTTATGAAGATGAGTGAAATCAGGAGTTTCCATCCAAGGTCTCGTAAGCACCACATTCTCACACGCAAGTACTTTGGGACAGGGTGTATGTATGCATGTCTACAAATGAGTGTGAATGTTCTTCTGTATTGTAGTCTTATAGAAATAATTTTAATTTCAGATAGAGCTTTGATGCATGATAAGCCTCAAGACATTCTTGGTTAGGTCACTGAGTTGTGGAGAGAGATACAAGCAATCACTTTTTGAGCTGGAGGTAGAAACCACTCTTCCAGTTATAAAGTCTGGGACAGATCTTTGTCTCGGGATCATGAAAACAGTTTAGTTTCTCTTTGTTTCTAGTTAAGTTATGCACATGACCTGGCATAAACAAACCTTTCCCCTCCTTCCCCCTTTTTTAAAACTGGAAACAGCTCACCTATTGTTTGAAGCTGGTTGCACTAAATTTCCAGTTGCTTCTGTGTTATAATATGGCTTATTTGTACTGCAGTAACATCTGAAGCCGGCTAGCAAGGCTGTGGTCACGCTGCACTATGTGCAAATTAAGCATGAAGTAAGAAACAGTATGCATCCCTCAGAGCTCCCCAACTGAAAATACAGCAAGGACCAGGAAATGATTATTGTCCTTAATTTACAAATGAGGGGCTGACTGGCAGAGTTTAGATGACTCACTCAGAGTCATGCAGAGAACCAGTAGCAAAGTGGGAATTGAGCCTAGAATTCCTTCAAGTCCTGTGCTTTACCCACAGCTGTGGCCACACTCCTTATGTCAAAATCAACAAAATGGACTTGTGAGCCTCGTCTGATGAGAAATCACAACTGGCCTGAAGTTCCCAGCATTAGGATCACAGGCCCTATTTCCCAGCGTTAGTAACGTGGCTGCGAAAATAAAAAAGGGGAAAAAAGTGCTCCAGGATCACACTTGATAATTTTAACTGCTATTAATATAAATGTACCCACTAATGCTATCACACTTCAGCATTTAGATAGTTCAAGGCTATTAGGAAAATTGATAATTCACCATAGTAATCTGTTACTTTCCAGTCTAGCAATCCCTGTTCCACAGGGGTGGGCAAGGGGCACAGTGTGGCATTTGTTAATTCTTCTTCTGGAAGCATTTGTCTCATGCTGTCTTTTTTGATGTGATGGTTTGTCTCTTGCCAGTAACGTTTAGGGTTATTTTGAATGTCATTTGAAGTTTAGTTTGGGGGAAAGGCCAGACTTTATCTGATAGTGAAATGTGGTTTAAAAAAAAAATAATTAAATGGCACTGTCTCATTTGCTGAGTGTTCTCCTCCAGCCTGTTCTCTTGGTGGAAATATATCAAAACTGCCTGGTTTTTTCTCCTTTTTCTTTTCCTTCTCTTCTCTTCTCTTCTCTTCTCTTCTCTTCTCTTCTCTTCTCTTCTCTTCTCTTCTCTTCTCTTCTCTTCTCTTCTCTTCTCTTCTCTTCTCTTCTCTTCTCTTCTCTTCTCTTCTCTTCTCTTCTCTTCTCTTCTCTTCTCTTTTTTTCTTTTTTTAAGGAATCACTTTGACTCAGATTGTGTGAGATGAATCATAACCTACTTTCTCATCTGAGATGTTAAAACAAATAAAATTCGAGCTCTGCTGTCAGTGTCAGCAATAATCAATAGAGTGTTTCTCAGTGGTGCAAAGAGGTAGGGGTGGATTAAAAGAATCAAAAGTAGCCAAACTTTCCTGCTGCACTGTTTTCATGAAGTCTGCAGATGTACCTTGCTGTTCATTTTGTCATCTTGGACATGAACACAGTTTTCACATCTCTGGCTACAACCCAAAGTCGCAAATGGTGCTGAAAAGTCAGGAGACTGTCATCCCAAACTAGCAGACAGATCACGAGAAGGCAGTTCTGGCAGACATTTGGAATCCTACCAGAAACCAGGAGTAAACCTGTTTCAACTTGTGAAACTGTCTGTTAAGATGTCACCTGCCTGGACTGTGCCAGCACAGATTTTGTCAGCTGAACAGGAGAGAGTGGCAAAGCACTGTGTCTGTCTGTCCTGTGGCCCTGCCTGAGCCAACGCCATGGAGGGAAATGGAACACTTGAACAGCCATAGGATTGCTGTGGGTCCAGATAAAAGCAAGGGCCACATCTGACAGCTCATCACCAGTTTTCACATATGAACTTGCTTGTTTGCATGCTTGGTTGTTTGTTTGGTTGGTTGGTTTTTTATCTTGTGTATCTGCCAAAACATACACAGAGATGTAGAAGTAGTTACCTCTGGTAGTATGAGCTAAGAGTGAGCTCTTAACCCCCGGAAAACAATGTTCACAGTATCAGGGTCAAAAGGGAGCTGCACAGATAGGTGTATGGGTTTTCACAGTTCACAAAATTAATCTCCACATTGAGCACACCTTTTAGAGAATTGAGAGGTGTGTGTGCAACTATCTTCCAAAGCATGAGGCACTGTCTGTAGCAAAAGACAGGCAGCTGGACTTCAGATACGAATTATTTTTCTCTCGACGATCCTTCCCATTTACTGTCCCAGCCGTGCTAAATAGTTGTTTAAAGCTGTGAAACAGGCATATCCAGTTAGCAGCATTATTTGACTTTAATGTACAATTTCCTCAACAAATTCTAGTTCCAGACAATATCTTGAGAGGTTAGGAACTTACTGTCTACTAAGCCCATTTTCTGCTTCTGTCTGTGCTGTCAGGGACAGACTGAGATGATGATGGGCAGCATTTCATGTGAAGGACAGTTGGATCTAGGCAAAGTTTTTGTGGGAGTTTAGGTTGGTTTTGTTATCATTTAAAATTACACTTTGTAAAAAACCCCAGTTTATAAGTGCCACTAATTTCCTCATTATTCACTTGCTCTGAAAGGCAAGTGGATTCAGCTGCTGGCTTCCACAAAAACCTGCAGAAAGCAGACTTTTCTCTTGTGTTGATGTATGGCTAGCATATGACAATACTGACTTTCCATCTCTTTTTAATGTGAGGATTGTTTGTGACCACATGAGCTAAGGAATTGTGTCTGATATTTCCTGGAGGGAGACATAATGTGGGTCACTTAAAGCCCTGCAGAAGACTGTCATGTGCAGTCAGCTCTTCTGGACAGGAAAGTCCCAGCAATCATCATTGCCACCATGGAGCTAATTCTAGTTCTGTGTTCTCGTCATCAGTGTGAGCTGGGCAGCTGCTTCTCATTTCTGTCCCATGGCTGAAATTAGTGAGATTTCTAAGATGCATATGTATGTGTGTGTGCATATATATAATGCAAGTTGCTGCATGGACCTTGCATTCTAATGATGTTTCCTTCTTTCTTGTTCTCAACATCCTTTCATCTCAACATCTCGCATCAACTTGACCCAGTGTTCAATTCCTACACGGTCTTGTGAAGCATGACTGTCTCCAGCATTGGCAAATGTGATATGTGTGTGTGTGTGTGTGTGTGTGTGTGTGTGTGTGTGTGTTCAGAGGAGGGAGAAAGGTGTGGAGGAAAGACAGGATCGAAAAGGGTATGGCTACAATGAAAGTGAATGTTTGAGTGGGAAAATTGTAAATATTCAATCGTTTGTCAGTGTATGTTTAAGACCATTGGCTTCTTCTAAAGTTAGAATGGCAAAGCACAGTACTGGTGTTGAAACAACCATAACCTCTTATTCTGCGTGTACTCCCATTTCCATGGAAGGCAACAAGAAGAAGAGGGGAGTGAAAAAGTGAGGTGGTCAGAATTATTTCCACTGGTTTTTCATAGGCATAATTCAGAAGGTAAAGAAAGTGGAGCATGTGCACTGATAACGTGCACAGTTGCTGCATTGCTATCTCTATGGCATCCATCTTTCAGAAAGAGTGGCTGAAAGGAGGTAGAAGGGCTGTGTCAGTTACATGACCAGCCCCTAGGGAAAGCTTGTTTAAATTCTTTCTGTCTCTTTCTGTGCTGCTGTCTCTGTACTGACTGAGGAATGGAAACTGCTCTGTTTTCTTACACAGGGGAAAGACACATTCAGATGACACAAGTTTCAGGATCCTCAGCAGGAGGATCAGAGACAGGCATCTGAAAAGAGGCCACCTCCAAATTTAGGGCAGAGGGACATGGCTTTTTCTGGGGTTGCAGATCTGTGCCCTGAGCTAGCCCTGGGCATGCCATGTTCACGAGTAAAGGGCTTTGTTCATAAGGCCTATTGATCTATGGGTGGCTTAGTCTTTTAAACAAAACCAGTACTTCATAGAAAGCCAATTAGTTCTGGGATTTCAGTGGGTTTTCCCTTATTTCTTTGCTCTGATTATCACAGTATCACAGTACCACAGCATATCAGAGGTTGGAAGAGACCTCAAGAGATCATCAGGTCCAACCCCCCTGCCAAAGCAGGATCACTTAGGATAGCCTGCACAGGAACACATCCAGGTGGGTTTTGAAACTCTTCGGAGAAGGAGACTCCACAACTCCCCTGGGGAGCCTGTTTTCAGTGCTTCATCAACCTCACTGTAAAGAAGTTTCTCCTCATGTTGAGGTGAAATCTTCTATGTTCTAGTTTGAACCCATTGTTCCTTGTCCTATCACTGTGAACCACTGAAAAGAGCCTGGCCCCCTCCACTTGACACCCACCCCTCAGATATTTATAGACATTGATCAGATCCCCTCTCAGTCTTCTCTTCTCCAGACTAAACAGCCCCAGGGCTCTCAGTCTCTCTTCATAGGGGAGATGCTCAAGTCCCCTTATCATCTTTGTGGCTCTCTGTTGGATTCTCTCCAGCAGGTCTCTGTCTCTCTTGAACTGGGAAGCCCAAAACTGGACACAGTGTTCCAGGTGTGGTCTCACCAGGGCGGAGTAGAGAGGTAGAAGAACTTCCCTAGCCCTGCTGGACACACCTTTCTTGATACATCCCAGGATCCCATCGGCTCTCTTGGCCACAAGAGCACATTGTTGTTCCCTGGAGAACTTGCTGTCCAGCAGCACTCCAAGGTCTTTCTCTGTGGAGCTGCTTTCCAGCAGGGCAGTCCCTAACCTGTCCTGGTGCCTGTTGTTATTTCTCCCCAGATGTAGGATCCTGCACTTGTCCTTATTTAAACTTCTGAGGTTTGCCTGCACCCAGCTCTCAGCCTGTCCAGGTCACGTTGGATGGCTGCACAGCCTGACAGGTGTCAGCCAACCCCCCCAGTTTTGTATCATCAGAACTTGCTAAGGGTACTCTCAATGCCCTCATCCAAGTCGTCGATAAAGATATTGAACAAAACTGGACCCAGTACTGATCCCTGGAGGACACCACTTGCCACAGGCCTCCAAGCTGACTCTGTGCCACTGATGACAACCCTCTGAACCCTGTTGTGGAGCCAGTTTGCAATCCACCTCACTGACCAACCATCTATGCCGCATCTCCTGAGCTTTTCTATGAGAATGTTATGGGAGACTGTATCAAAAGCTTTACTGAAGTCAAGATATATGGCATCCACTGCTCTTCCCTCATCTACCCACTTGGTCATAACTTCATAGAAGGCTATCAGATTAGTTATATAATATTTCCCCTTGGATAGCAGGGCATTGGATGAGGAGCGATAACTAAGCTGTTTCAGGTCTGCTAGCCTTGTGTTTTGTATAATAACAAAATATCCACACAAAGTCTCATTCCCTATGGCCTGTGCAGAATGACTTTCTTTCATGTAGGAGGGAAAAGAAAGTGTCCGACCTATGGCTTTGAATTTCTTGTAGATGGCCAATTAATTCTGAGACTATGAATAACAGCTGTTAAGCAGCAAGTAGGAATGGTGTGCATCCAGCAAATGTCTGATTACAAGAGCTATTCTGGCCTTAGGAAGATCTGTTTGGAAGAAGTAACATTTTATAGGATCTTGTTTCAGAGAATCATGGTGTGTAGTGGGTCACATCTCAATAGGTGTGTGTTGACTAGAACTGACATCAGTGTGGCTAGAGGACTAACTAAATAAACACAACCTGTAGAACTGTATGGAGTTTGGAAGAAACCTTTGAGATCATCAAGTCCAACCATTCTTCTAGAGCTCACAATCCTACCACTACTGCCAAGCCCAAAAAATATTAAGCTCTCAGGAGGTCTGTGTATGCAGTGGCTTCATGCTTGTGCTCTGGGGACATGGGAGAACGAAACAATCTGCAACAGAAATAACACTATAAAATGATCTATTCATTATTGTTTCCTCTGGGCAAGTGTTTTACCAATTTTGCATCTTTCTTAGCTAGGAATATTGCATGGTGAGCCTTACTACCTCAGACAGGGCTCATCTGCACAAAAAAGAAGTTCATAAATCTTAAATCTGTTGTTTCTAAAATGCCAGACTCTTGTTAAGGATAGGTTGCTTTGACTTTATTGTGGAGCTGTACTGGGATTCCAAGTTTTTCCAGGTGTTCTTATGTTTGGGTATGAATCTGAGGCTTTACTCAAATGCTTCTGGAGTCATTTCATCCAGAACACAGGCTGGAGACTTCCTAGGAGCTGCATAATGCATGTTATTTCACAGGTCTTCCTCTGTGGAGAGGCTGCAAATGGGATGCTTAGAGCAGTGCAAAAAAACAAATTAAAGATGTTTTCAAAACGTTTGAAATCTCAAACGTTTACATTGGATTTTATGCTGTTGTAATTCTCTGTTTTGGATGCTCCTTTTTGCAAGTTGTAGCCTTTTGCTGGCAGGAAAATCTCCTGCATGGTTTCCTGTGCTGGGGTATGAATAATAGCTTCCCTGATCTACCCATTCCATCTGGCTTTGTCATCATAAAAAAGTTGCATCATTTTAGGTGCCAGTGGAAAGCAGGTGACTGAAACCAGCGCTGGCTTTCTGAGATTGGTCTTGCAAATTCAAAAAGCATCTGAATTTGAATAAATTTGTATCAGTTCAAATCAGGCTTGTGATAAACTGAAACGAGTATCTCTACATGTACCTCGGATATAAATTTGGAGATCTAGTGATGTCAAATGATTCCATGTAAACAAGTCCATCAGTTTTCCTACTGTCATAGCAAAGTGCCTAATGAGTATTAAGTACACTTACCATCTTCACAGTAAACTCACATGTACTTAGGAAACCAGGAAAGAGCACCTTGGAAGTTCAGAGCAGACTTGAAAACTTGCTTCATATGGAGGTTGTTGTCGCTGGTTCAGGACATTAAGGAGGTTTTTCAGCACCAAGATTCTGGCAAACACTTCTAATCCCTGCTACTGATATCGCTTTCCAATGCCCGCACAAGGACATTGGACTGGCAGGCCTCATCCTGACCTCTGGATACCGGATCGGTCCTTTCTCATTGGTTCAGCCCAGTCACAAGGAGGGAAGGGTTTTGGAGTTTCAGTTTCCATCGGCGTAAAATTCTCAGGTCAAGAATTGTGTGAATAATTCAGGAGACAGAGATTGGTGCCCTTCACGCAAAAGCCAATTTAGAAAGAGCCTTCCATCTTAGAAATGTGATGAGTAATACTTTGAGCTGATCAGCATCAGGGCTTCCTTATGCAGGACTTCAGGTTAAATGTCAGGATAATCTGTATCGTAATAAATATGATTCAGAACCCTCATATCCCATGTCAGTCAAAGACCCTAGAGTCTACCAACACCTCAGAGCAGTCTTAGGGCCCCTAAAGACCTTGCCTTTACGGTGTGAGGTTTTTTTCACTTACTATTTTTTAAGCTTTGCTAATTATGAATCAAAAGCTGTAGGATGTGTGAGAGTGACACATGCAATTGTGCAGATGGGTTTTTCACATACTTTCTTTAAATAAAATAATTTTTATAAATTTATATCTCATATTTTGCACTAATTCACTTCTTATGGAGGCAAAGCAAGAAAACTTTTGTCTCCTTTTCCTTCAAGCTCTAAGAATGTGACAATCAGGTTGAGAAATAATCATCTGTGGATACTCGATACCATACTGCTGCATCATGGACTCCAGATAAACAGCATGTACCACAGGGAGGTAATTTTGAAAACAGTTCAGAGTTATCAGTATTACTTTCCATCTACCTCAGCCAGTAAAAGCAAGTCCCATAACCCAAAGGATGCACAGAGTTGTAATCATTGCAGATTACATGAGTATACTGAATATGGTGTCATCAACATAAAATGTTATTGTAAAAGGGCTTTTACTCAATACCAATGTCACATTTTAAGGTCATGGCATGTGTGGTCATGCTGTGAAGAAACAAATACTACACCTCCCCTCCAGAGTGGGAGTACCTCTCCATCTCAGGTTGTAAAGCTCCTGTTACTTGTTCAACAGAGTAAACAAATATTGGACCTTGCATCTGGCTGGAAAAGTCCCAGATTTTGGGGTGAAGAAGGAAACCTCTGTCCAGTAGGTTGCTTATATGAGAAAAAACAGAGTTAGTTGATTCCAGCTGCTGAGAAATTGGGAGTGACAGAATTCAATGCAAGGGACAGTGGTGGTCAGAGTACAGGTGAGGCAGATTCCGGCGCCTGATTTATGACAAGGCTGCTGACGATGTGCAGACAGCGCATGTTTCAAAACAGCAAGGAGGCTTCGGGCTGCTGCTGGATTGTGAAAGGCAGGGTTTTCAAAAGACCTTAAAGAAATGAGGTGCTGCTTGAAGTTTGATGGGACACCTTCTAACACAATCAGACACCTTTGAAAACCCCAGGCCTCAAAGCAGTTGGAGATACGAGAGCTGCCGCTTGTTCGGGACCCTGTTCAGGGGAGGGTGGGATCCAGCCTTTCTCTACCTTTTTAATTTTTCTCTTTTTTTAATTTTTGGCAAGGGCAAGACAGGTTCCCTCCCTGCTTCTTGTTTTTTTGTCAGACATTTTTCCCCAGGCAGGCATGCAGGAGGCAATGCCAGGTTGGTAGACTGGAGCCTTTGGCACGGGAAGCATGTCTGACTCAAAACTTCACCATTACGCAGGCATTTTCACCTTCTCTGTTGAACGGAGCCTTTGGTAAAAATCACTTCATGCCACCACCCTGCCAGTGATGCAGCGAGGCAGAGACAAGCTGCCGAATAGCAGATGGAGCACAGCCAGGCTATGGAAGAGTGAATTGAGTCATTCATGCCCAGCAGCGGATGTGATTTTTGGCTAGGCTTGAGTCTGGTGAGCGCACTGATGGCGCCTATCCTGAGCTTATGAAATGGGTTGGCTGGGCTGGGGGACAGAAGTGATCTGAAGTGCCCTTGCGTAACATGGAAGCAGTTGGAGGTGAACGTGTTTGGGAAAGGGAACATTGTCCGCTTTGTCTTTTTTCAGCACCTAACATCCACAGGGCCTTGACCCATCACTTGGTCTCCTTGTAACTGCTTTCTCGCTGAAAGCAGCAAACCTAAGCATAGTCCTTTGGGATGCAATAGAAGACAACTAATTTTTTGACCTGGACATAAACGCTGCTCTCTCTATCAATGTGAGTTTTAGCTCGTCCCTTCTCACTACACCCTTGGTTCACCTCTTAAAGCAAGAGCGAAAGAGAAATTGGTCGATATTCAAGGCATACTCGCACTGAGCAACATCCTGAGCCTGTGGGCAGCTGGTTGCTGGACCTCCCCACCTGGAGGAGTGGGTGGGAGAAGATGCATAAACCGTTGTAAAATGAACACTATGTGTCTGAAGAGGCGACCAGCTCATCTGGCCTCCAGATCTGCTCTGTTTTACAGCCACCATTTAAGTATGAGGTTGGGTGCAGCAGCCCCTAAAGCTACCCTCCACTGCTCTACCAGCAAGGCTAATCTGAGTTAGTGGGCAAGCAGGCTGGGACACCATGCTCTGAGAGACAGCTGTGAGTGGGCCCAGGCAGTCTGGGGACTGGCGGGGTCTTCTGCCACTGGCTCTCTGAAAAATTGGAAGGTCTTCTTTGTGGCTTTCCAAAAGAGGATCCTGAAATCTGGTGTGGCATTACAGAGTGACCCAGGAAATTCCCCTGCTGCCCATTGCCACCAATGAGGGTAGGAGGAGAAGTGATTTCTTCCTCCTATCCTGCCTTCCTTTCCCTGCTGGAGGTTCAGACATGCATGGTTGCTTACATTATGATGTACTGTCATATATTTGAGCCTTCCACTGCCCAGAGTTTATTATGCAACATGGCTTTTCAAGTTTAAGTGCAAAGGGACCTGGCTCAGTGGTTGTTGCTGTTCATAGGAGAGGTACTCCAGCCCTCTGACCATCCTCATGGCCATTCTCTGGATAAGTTCCCACACGTCCATATCTTTCTTGTCATAGGGCCTCCAGAACTGGACACAGTACTCCAGGTGGGGTCTCATGAGATTAATGAGTTGTTTGTCAGCTAGGGTTTTTGGTGCAAATCAGTGCTTTGAAAGTCTTGCCCCAAACACAAATATATCTTTAATATTTAAAAAAAAGCAATATTACTTCTTTCCAATTCTATACTTGAAACTTAAACTACTTTATTATATCCATGCTTAGTGTTAAGCCCACTCTGGGAGAACTAGTGAAGAGAAACAGGTAGCAAGGAGTGTCCAGAAAGCAGCATGGGACATGGCAACCTGTTTATGGTGTTGGAGAGCCCAGGGAAGGCAGGGTGTGGAGGAGGAATTGCTGTTACTTCCAGAGACAACATCCCATGCCCTGGCAGAGAGCACCTGGCAAAGCTACACAAACAACTCTCTGCTCTGTATCCCGAGCTGGAGCTCTTCAGTAGATATACAGCTGTAGTCTCTGTTATCTGGTAACTTTCATCAGCATTAAAGGAAACATTTATAAACTAAAAACAGTACGTTTTACTCCCTCCCTCACATTTCCTTGATCGATCAGCAAAGGGAGGAATGTTTCCTCTCTCCTCCTCTTTTTTCCCCCCTTTCTTTTGTCTCCAGATGTTACTGAGGCTCTCTTTCAACCCATTTGCACATGGTAAAACATGTGCCAAAAAGTTGACACAATGTAACAACAAAACAAAACAATAAAAAAAAAAGGCAGAGCATGCTGCAAAAAAAAAAAAAAAAGGAATCTGGAACCTTAAATACTGTAGAGCATCACTGACCCCCACTGGGCTGGGACACTCACTGCAGATCACCCACGGTGGGGGCCAGTACCTCATTGATGTGTTGGGCACATGGTCAGATCAACATTTGCCTACTTTACAAGGTGCCTTGCCTGAGGAGGGAGGGGGGCAACTTTGCTCTAGGGTTCATGCTGATCCACATTTCAGAAGCTTCCCATACAACTGGTGTAGACCAGACAAAGCCCCTATGTGTTCTTTATGTCCATCATGAGTAAAGTAAAAATGTTGGCTTAGGCTACTGTGAAGGATGTTTTGGTTGGATGGAAAGAGAGGCTTGCTAGTGGTAAGGTTAGATTCTCACTGAAATGTTTTGCCCAAGTTGTTGGTGAAATTTCCATTACTGGAGGTTCTTAGGGACAGGTTAAGGATCTGTCAAGAGTGACGAAGAGAGTGCTGATCCTGCCTTTGAGGCAGTGAGATAATTTCTGTGACTTCTCAAGGTCCTGTTCAATTTGAGTTTTTATAGATTTGTAGGAAAATCAGGAGTATTCCTCTCCAAACCTTTCTTTTGTAGCCACAACAGTTTGCAATTACAATAATTTACAAAGGTACCTCTACCACTTTTGTAAGCACTCTCTGTAATCTGTTTTATATCAGAAACAATCTAATTTGTCTTTTCTGTCCCAGGGAATTGAGGAGTGGGTGATGTAGCTGTGTAAGGGGCAGGGACCATCACCACAAGGATGTCAAAGGAAACAAAGGCCTTTCTTCCTCTCTCATTAAACAGAGGACAGTAGCAGAGGCACAAAACTCTTTGTGTTTGGTTGTTGCATGGTGCAGCCAGGCTGCCTGAAAGTGATGGCATGGCCTGCACAGGGAGCATGTTCCTCCTGCCAGGGAGGAGATTCCAGCAGGTCTGGTGTTGGGACCTCCCTTTGAAATGGAGGAGTCTTCATGCTGCAAGCCTGTATCACCATCAAGTCTTCTCAGAGATGGCCTTGTGATTTAAGGGACTAGCCTGGGACCGAGAAGATGTGTTTTTAGTTCCTGGCTCAGTCACAAACTTCTTATGTCACCCTGGGCAAGTTACTCTAACCTATGCGGGTCTTCAAGTTCCCCACCCTCCACATTCCTGGTGTGTTGGCAAGACTCACCAGGAGCTAGTGACTGGCTGGGATAGTAACCATGCTGTGGTGAGCAGCATGGAGAAGCATTTGAAAAAGTATAGTAAAGTGTTAGCAGTGTGAGCCTGCACAGTTGCAGTGCATTTGCTCTGTGGAGTGGAATGAGACCTCCAGGGCATACTGGGAATGTGTCAGGTTTGCAGCCAAGCAAAGTGAGAGTATAAAGTTGTATTGTGGCTAGGGGAAAGGGCTGCAAACAACAGGAGAGTGCAGCTACTGCTGGACAAGTACAGTACAAATGACAAGGAGGTCACTGCAGGGACCTGTACATCTGGAGTACAAGGGCAGTGCAGTTAAAGCAGAATAACCAGGACACGTTAATTAAATCACAGCCTTGGATTTAATTTATGAAGTGTAACAGGCACACATTGCAGTATGAAGCTCTGTTTACTGTGAAAGATTGTGTTTTCTGACATCTGCTGAAGAAGAGGGAATTAAGATTGATCTGTCTGGTATCCAAAGGCTGTATAAGACAACTGATGCATACAGCCTGCTACTGTCAAATGATGAAACTTCAAGCATGGGTCCTAGCACAATAAACTATTGCCAAGGGCTTCTCACCCAGTGAGAAGTCTTGAGATCAAAAGCAAAAAAAGGGTAGGTAAGGAAAGCAAGGATAAGATGAGAAAAATGCCATAGCTTCCTACAAAATGCACAAGCTACCTCCGGGTTTCGCTTTGTGCTATTATTGCCATGCCCTGAGTGCCAAAGTGTTGGAATAACTCTGGGATACATATATAGTCAGTGCAACTTTCACTAACATAATCACAGTCAGACACATAGCTCTTGTGCCCACAGGAAGGGGATAAACCCTCTCTTGTGGATCAGAAATTCCTGTTTTATTTCACTTGGATAAATCAAGGATCCATTAGGTGCTTATAAGGTGTGGCATTGAGACTTGATTAAAGTGTACTGGCAGTTAAAGTCTGCTGTTACACTGCTATCATAATGGATTAACTTCTGGTCACCATACCCCTTTAAAATGAAATAATTGTGCCTGTCTGACATAGGTGCCCTGAGGAATTCCACGTGCTTGGAAAATGCTTGAAACCCTTGATAAAAGTCACTAGGAAAGAGGAGGGAGAGCGGGGAAAATCTTGTTACGTTGTTGACTTATGGTCAACATTGTCCTCGAAATGCTGTTTTGTCATCAATATTTCTTCATTAGGAATAATGATTTTTCCACATTTACTGCCAGCTGATTCAGAGCTGTCCAAAAGGAGAATGTGTCATGAATCTCTAAAATGCATTTGCTGGCGAACTCTTAAACAGAGATGATTAGAAAAATAACACAGCGGAAATACTGGGTGTCTTGAGGCTGCCAGGGGAACTTTTAGCATGATATTTTGTTCAGTGTATTTACATATTTTAAAAATGTTCTTAGTACACTTTTGTCAAGGCAGTATGCTGCATTTCTCTAGTTCTTTCTTGCATAACGTATCAGGGCTGCAGTGAGAACTGGGGAATACACTTAGCTGATCAAGGGAAATCGTGTAATTGATAGGCACCAAGGATATGACCTTGTGGTATATTCCCACAGTACTGTTAGGTGGGAAATATTTTTTTCCATCATGCAGAAGTTTTTTAGATATCAACATTCCCCCCCCCCCTCTCCCTCCTCCCCCATTTCAGCAAATGCAGAACCTTCCTACTTTGATGCTTTTATCAGAAAATTATCCCCTATCTCCTCTCTCCATAGAAAGCATGCTTGGAATTCATGAGTTTAAGCCTTTTGTAGAGAGGAGGTTTGCACATTTTCTCTCTGCTTGCTTTACTCTTAGTATCTCTAATTATTGCCTCAATTGTCTGTTAGGCACTGTACATCACATAGCAAGAGGCAGCCAGTGCCCCCAACAGCTTAATGTCTAATTAAGTATGACAGACAAATAATGCTGTAGCCTAAAAAAGGCGAATGCAGTCCTTGGGTGTGCAAACAGGCACATCTCAAGCTGGCTGGAGGGAGTTACATTACCTCTATATTTGGCTCTAGAGTGATTGCTATCAGAATATTATACCATAAGCATTAGTATGGCATGTACCTGTTCCATCATCTATCTTCAGTGGTGGATGTTTGTCTGAGTGGCTCACAGTCTTGATCTGACATTTTAAAGTGACTCATGTTCTAGATAAGGTTGGACACCCGGTATCTAATTCCTCATCTCCAGATCATGCCCAGGCTCTGGCCAAATCTTAAGAATCTTGCTGAGTAACAGATTATGGCCTTTCCTATTCATCTTCACGGACAAAATCTGTATCCAAGATCCAGTGACCTTGAACCTCTGCAACATCCTTTTCTATAAATGCAGTTTCTCTCTGTTCATACTCAACTAGAATGCAGCTGCAGAAATCAGCTGCAGAAATCTCTAGCTTAAAACTTAGATCAGATCATTCCTGCCTCTTAATCTCTTCTGTGGTTTCATTTCTGCATCATATCAAACAGAAGGTTCTTATCTTTACTTGCATGGCCTGTAATGACCTACTTCCACCCTTTTTTCCTATAGTATTCTCCAGTGGCTTATTGACTCAGCCTTCCCATCTGCAGGTGCCTATGTTCAGTCTTCAAGCACTTACATTCTCTTTTGTGCTCTGTCCTTTCCACAGAAGTATCGCATTAAATTTCCCTCAAACTCCCTCTGAATTTTCCTTCAAATTCTTACTTAACCTTTTCCTTTGCAGGGCGATCTACAGACTCCTTGTCAACAGTAAAGCATTTAGAGTGCTGAGACAATGACTTTCCTTGCTGATCAGTTTTGTCTGATTGCTGCTCTGTATTCCCTATCTATACTTAGTTGTTATTGCTTGTATTAGATTGTAATTGCCTGCAGTTGGGCCCTCCTTTGAATACTGTTTCTGTACAATACTCAACACAATGGGGCTGTTCCACAATCTAAGTAACCAAGATCTGTGGTGGTATAAGCAAAAAACCTGTAATAATAGTGAAAAAAATATACAGGAAATTAGAACACAATATCATGGGCATTATGAGCTCCTCTCTTCTCCCTCTTTCTTCAGATTCACAACATTTCAATTTTTTTATACAACAGAAGACAGTAAATGAGGAGGTTTCAGAATATAGTAGCTGATGCTTCCTTTCAGCTGCTGAAGCATTTCCCTGTGATCCATTCAGTAATGATGGCATTTCCAGCAGTTTCAGCAGGGAAGGCTCTGTGGACACTTGTATGTCCCTGAAGGTAAGACCCAACATCTGGCAACCAGGCTAGGCTGAAGGAAGGTCACAGCCACTTTCATGTAAAAAGTGAGAACTCCAGTCTCCCAGGCTTGCTGCCAGTGTACCACCTTCGAGTTTTGCTGAAAAAGGACCTAAAAAGAGCTGAAGGGATGAAAGAAGAATCTTGAAATGACACAGTTTCATATTCATGTAGTTTAGTACTAATTTTGTCCTTTGTCTTTAAGCTGCCTTTTAAGTGCTGTTTGTCTCTGTGGGAAGCAAATGGGTCACGTTGTTCTGTGTTTCTACTGTAATACGCTGCCTGCTATTTTTCTCTTAGATTATTTGTGTAATCTTTTTTTGTGCAATCTGTTTGTTCTTGAGTCTTGCAAGCTTTGCCTTTGCTACTTCTTTCCCAATAAGCAGTGGGACTCGTTCACTCATGGGTATTCTGCACACAGCAGACTGGGTTATTTCAACCAGTGTGAAAATATTAAAACGGGGAACATATGTGGGCACTTAATTGTGGTGAGTCCAACCACAAATACCTTTGCTGTTGGTAATTGGCACAGAGGAAAAGCAGACCTTTGTTTTGTTTTTATCAGGCATAATGATAGATGCATTGTTTTTAGTGGGGTTTTTCTGGTTTTCTAAGGAAATGAGGCTTGTGCAATCGCATGGTCTGTGTGCATGTGCCTGTCTGATTGGCAGTTCCACCCTCATCAGCAGTGCTGCAAACTAACAGCCATCTCCAACCAAATCTTGAGCGTGGTGCAGGAGCTGGGAGAAGTGACCAGCTTTTACAGAAGTCTTGCGAGTTCCCCAATTGCACCAAGCTCTGCAGAAGGTGCAGGCTCATGGCTGCATCTCTGCAAGCCAGATCAGTTGTGTGTTTGCCCACACGCCTTTATGTGGATCCAGCCACCTAACTGTAAGCTCCCAAATCTGAGTATTTTGGCTTACTTACTCTTACCCTTCAGGCAAGTGAGTCAGCTGGGGGTGTTGCTAGGCACAGAGCTTGTGTTTTGATTCTCGCTGGAGTGGCCATGTCTCATGAAAAACATGGTTTGCTCCAGGCCACAGTGTTAAAATTTGCATGTAAACTTATGAAAAAGGAAGCTTTCTTTAAGCTTTCCTGTGTGAGGGTTTATAGGAGCATTTCTGTCTTGTGTACATGATAGCAGAAGCTGGACTTCTCATAAATGTAGACAGATTAAGTCTGTCACTGCCTGAATGGGAATCTTCTGTGGAAAAACCCAGAAAGAGGAAGGAAAGCCTAAGGAAATAACGTGTTCAGGGGGAGAAGTTGGCCAAGACTTCTGTTGTGCTGCACTTTGGTTTGTATGTGGCCACCAGCAGTGTAGTTGGGTATGCCTCAGAGCTGTGCAGGAATGTAGCCTCAGGGCACCTTTGGAAGGCAGAGAAGGTGTCTTTATGCCCTTTGCTCAAAGAAAGGATAGAGGTACAAAGGTACCAAGTGATTTGCCAGGGATTATGTGAGTATATATGTGAGTCAGAAAACAGACACAGGTCCCCTGACACAAGAAGTATTGCCAGAAGTATGGTCTACATGTAGACAGCTTCTCCAGCGAATGGAGAGATGCCTTGGTCAAAGAGGGAAATAAACACTGAAGTATATAAGACCTGGCTAAATTGTGAATGTGAGAAGAGGAGGAGGGGAAGAAAAGATCCCCACATGTTCTGCTCAGATGTTAACAAAGAAAGCTGAGAAGTGTTTGCATAGACACTACATTATTCTGTGTCCAAATGCCTCATAAAAATAATACTGGATGATCACAGAATGGCACACTAGGGAAAATAAATTCTTCAGCGGAATATTCCCTCTGGAAAAACACTGTGTAAAGTAATACACTAATGGCTTTCAATTTCATGTTTTATATCTAGAGATATTAACTGCTCCCCAGACATCTCTTCATATTACAGCCCAGCTACATGAGCAGTTTGGAGAAGGCCCCAGAGCATGCTCGGTCTTGTCTGCACCCAGGACCAGGCAGTGCTTTCCTGTTGTACATGCAACTCCTGTGGTGTGTACAGCAGGTTTCTTCTGCCTCCTTCCCAGAGCAGTACTGCTCCTGTGATTCTCCGCATTGGTTTGCTTTCTTTGTTGTTGCTGTTGGTTTTTTTGTAGTTGTTGTTGGTTTTGTTTCTGTTTTGTTTTACTCTTCCAAGTCTTTATGGTTGGGTTTTTTGGGGGTTTTTCCCCACATTTTCCCTCTATGCTCTGTATCCTCACCCCCATGCTGGGAACCTTGCATTCCTTCTCTGCTTGTAAAAATGGAGTCCTCACAAGAAGCATTAGAGTGGAGTGATTAAAACATAACGCTGTCAATCAAAATGCTAATAACAAGTCCTAAAGAAAGTTAAGTTTAAAACCACCATTATTGATTCCTTTTTTGGGGGGTTTACAGGCTTGTCTGTATTTATCTGGTGACTTCTCTCTCAACATTGCTCAGACTGGGATCTGTTTCAGTCAGGAACTGGCTTGTATAATGCCAACTATGGTTATGCCATTGTAGCAAATCAGAACGATCTGGGTTCTTTTCCAAGCTTTCCTAATATATCTCAAATGTGTATTTAGATCATCCTGCCACATCCTGAGGGATCTAAAAGTAGCTCACATGCTTTGTTCCTTGGATGTAGGCTGTTGGAGTCTGGAAGAAGTCATGAGTGCAGGGACATCAATGGAGCACTGTGCAAGGACAGCAGCCCTGCTGTTGGGATGACAAGAGGTGTTGAGGTCCTTTTAGGAAGTTTTGCAGTGTTTGTTTGAAAAGGCCAATAAACACAGCCCGTGGTGTGAGAGAACATTGCGTCGTTGCTGGATTAGTTAATTATTTTTAGGGATATATTTGTGTACACATTTATGAATCATTCTAGTTTGAACTCACTCTGCTTCCTGCTTGCCCCCCAGCTCTCGCTTTCCTTCCCCTCCTTCTTACCCGCAGTGACCACACCACTCCACCCACAGAGCCTTGAAGGACAAGTGCAGAGTCCAAAGACTGAGGACTCTGTAATTATTAAATGGGATAACACTGTTTTGAATGGACCACAGCCATAGATTATAGCTGCTGTGTTGCCTTCACTGGGGTCCTCCTGCACAGAGTGGCTGAGGTTGTTTGAAATAGCTTTCATGACTCTGCATGAAGTATTTTCAACACTGATTGCTGGGTAAGGATATCAGATGTGGATGGGCTAGAACTCAAATGAATGGCAGAAGAAAACTGGAAAGGTGTGCCTTCCACCCATCCTCTTCCACTATCTCGACACCAGAGCCTTCTGTAAGAAAATGTCTTTCCCATGATCTAAGAAACCCTCTTCCTCTGAAGTCCTATCTTCACTTTAAATCTGTCTGCCAGTGAATATTTTCCACGACAATCAAAACAAGGCAGAAAGCCTTTTGCATGTGTGTACAGATTTTTTGTGTGTTATGCATTAGGGATCTCTTTCTGAAACAGAGCTTTCAGAGCTTGTCTTTGCTTAGAGTCCTTACTAGCACCTTCTGATACACCTTTCTTGGAGGATGGTGAGAATAAAGTACCCACACATCAGATTCTTGAGGAATAGTTTCTGTGCTTTAAATAGATACAGTATCTTAATCCATATTAATCTTCAAACGTAGAAGAATTGGCTCCTTTGAAGGAATTGCTTTAAGCTGTACAAGCTAAAACTACTCTTTAAATGGTAACAATTGCACTGCCACCAGGCAGCTTTATGAGGCATACTACCACAAAATGCTTTCATGTGGAGGCAAGGCTTTAAGCACAGGTTTATCCCATCTAACTGATGAGCTAAGGATGACTGTATAGCTGGGTTAGCTGATAGCTGAATGGTTTGTAACTGGGGCTCAGAGTCCTTACCATGATCATTGGCTAACAACAGCAGCAGTAACAGAGTTGATAACAGTGTGGTTCTAGGAGTCAGTTTCAAGTCTCTCTAGATCTTTCCATGTGGGCCATCATCAGACTACTTTCCGTTGACACTGGATCTTTGACACCACTGGTACGAATTGCTCCTCTGTTGACTGAGCAGCTGTGTCCCCCTTACCCACCATTCAGCACAGGTGTGTGGGAGAACCTTTCCTGCAGTTGAGACTGGGAGCTTACTTTGGTTCATGTCCTTTCTGTTTGGTCCCAGGCCGCTGTGCCCGCTGTGGGGAGAATGTTGTTGGGGAAGGCACTGGCTGCACAGCCATGGACCAGGTCTTCCACGTGGAGTGCTTCACCTGCATGATGTGCAACAACAAGCTGAGGGGACAGCCTTTCTATGCAGTGGAGAAGAAGGCTTACTGCGAACCCTGCTATATTGTAAGTGCCCATTCTTGTTTGCACCCTGATTTTAATGCACAGACATGGGAAATGTGATCTTTTTCATTGCTGTACAGTCACCTTACAGTTAAAGCCTGAGCATCCCATGGCAGTACTGTGGGTGCCTTTTTTTTTCATGATCTTCAGAAGAGCTCTGATCCCTTCAGCTTTCTGGGTGAATTTTGTTCCCTGGTCTTACCTGTCTCTGAAATGAAGTGACCAAAGTGAGGGAAAGAGGTGCTTTTTGTGTTTGGGGTTTTTTTCAGCTCTCTAAAGAGCAGTGATTTCGGAGTGGTAGTGGTGCTCTCAAAAGCTTTCTGTGTTGAGAAACCTGATACCAAAATGCTTAAAGACTGTTGTGCCCATTAGGATTAGAGATCTGGATGCAAGGTAACACTAAAACTTCTAAAATCAAGACCTTTGCATTGTTAGATAGGAGCCCTTCTACTGAGCTAAGAGTCTTTGGATCAGGTATCTTTTTAAGCTTACTTTACCCTAAAATTTCATTCTATGTCTACAACAAGCTCTTAAAGCAAACAGTTGCTCTGAGAAGCTGCACCTTTTAAGAGGCTTCCATAAGAGCTACTTGGAACCTGTGGCACAACTGAAAATTAAACATCACATTACACACCTGAGGCCTTACATTGGTGTGACCTCAGTGTACAGTATATAGGGATAATCCTTGTAAGAAAAGCACCAAAACATTTTTAAAGTGTTGATAGGTCTTTCTCTACACCTCCAGTTCTTATAAACACTGAACTTGAGACCCTTCCCAAATTGGATTTTCATTTCTGAAAGTAAAAACTGATGTTTTTCTCAAATTTTCTAATATTCCAATGATAATTAAAGCACTAGTGTGTATTTCTGAAAATACCACCCATATCTCAATATTCTGTATGGTTTTTCAGCGCCTTCACAGTGAGATTAGTGCTGAAATACTGTATGTTCTGTCTTATTTACAATGGCAGTGATACATGGGCCTTGTTAATTTCCTTTTAAAAACGAAATGATCTTTTGATGGAATATGTACCTTTTAACCCATTTCCAGTTTTGTTTGCACTGAAATGATTGCACCATGAAAAATTCAAGGTTAGTCTCCTGGCAAGCTTGACCATATGCACATGAAGGTGCATTTGTAATATGATTGGAGCAACTTTATGTAACTGGAACTAAACATTTCATTGACTTCAGGCTGGAATTGACTTCATCTGCTTGCAGATTGGTACTTTCTTTTCCTCTCTTTTAAATCAAGCATGCATTCTTCACCACTCATCTGCTTTAGTTTGGGAAAACATCTGCATTAGCCACTGTAGTAATGGTTTAAGATTATTTAATCCCGTTACTTATACACTTCATTAGCCTGAGTGAATTGTTGGCAAGGATTCAGTAAACTTCATACATTGGGAGATAAAAGGATAAAAAAGGAAAACGAGAAAGATTCTGTTCCTCATTTTCTTTCAAATGTATTTTCTATCTATTTAAGGGATAAAGGAACAGTCATTGCCTCGTTGCATCTGCGCTTTTACATTCTGTGATACAGCTTTGCAGCTCTGAGTACAGAGGAAAGAGTAAGCGTTTAATTGGGGTTTTTAAAAGACCCCTTCTGGTTGTATGAATGTTTACCCATGCAGTCCACAAAAACCTGGTTATGGACTTAACCCAAAAGACATCTGGATCCATCTGCTGCTGCACATGCAGGGTAAAGGATGGCTGTGCTAATGGGGCTATGTATGTGTAGCTGGAGAGCTAGTATTGTGAGTGGGAAATACAAAGCAGGAATCTGGCAATCTGATGCAACAAAGCAGGGAAAAAAAGAAAAAAGAAAATAACACCCAAGCACACATTAAACTCTTAAATGTTAAAAAACCTGAGTGTTGAGAGCTGAAGTCTCAATACCCTTCAGAAAGCTTAGGACTCTGCTCTGCCAAAAGCCAAATCTAGGCACCTGCCATGCTGTTGGCTTTAGGCCTGAGGAATTTGTGTCGTAGAGCATATGTCTCATTGATTTTTCAATGAAATGAAGTCTGCAGTGGCTTCAGTAAGATGTGAGTGCCTAAGTACACTGAGGGCCTGAGCTAGGCTTGCAAGTTGTTCTTGCAAATGGATTGGGGGCTGTTAAATTGCTGAGGCACAATCTGGATGCTTTTTTGCCTTCAGATGTGTGATGCGGTCATAGTGAAGTCAATGAGAGTTAATGACCTGCTTGAAATACATCCTGTGCTTAAGGATTTTTGCTGAATTGTGGCTTATGGTTTTGGTTATTTTTTTTTTTTTCCTTTGGAGCTTTCCCAAGACCTATTATCAGAAAGTAACTTGGGACTCTTGGAACCCTAGTTCAGTAGGAAATCCATGGGACTGAAGAGCCCATACTCAGATTCCCATGGACCTGAATTCCCATGAAAGGTGGAGCCTGTATGGCTAGCTCAGGATTGCACAGCAAATGGCTGGGGCCAGTTTAGAAAACAGGAGTTTGAGCTGGTATAAATCTGAGTAATTCAATGAAGCTTGTTTACTGGTCTGTCTAATTCACACTGATTTCTAGCACACATCCCCATTTCCCCAAGTCCAAAACTCTTGACCTATTATGCAAGTCATTGGGACAAACTGCTTTCTTGTGTAAGGAAAATTAACTAGAACATTTGCCTGTTTGTAATAAATAAATTCATTAATTCTTTGATTATTATTTTAATAATCCCCTTGTGTGACTTGTGGGCTTACATGCATAAAAACTATGCACAAAAATAAAAATACACATTTTTCAACAGTTAGAATTGGCTAATCTTCTCAGTTTATTATGTGACTCTCCTTAGTTGTGGTGGAGTGAAGCCATAATTAAGATTACTGCAAAGAGCTGTCTTTAATTACTGATTAGTCAATACCAAACCTAAACAGCCTGAAGAAGGGTTATTTTTTTGGTTTTGTTTCTGATTTTATTTACCAGTGACCCAGTTAAGATGAAATTCCCCAAAAGTCTGAATTAAGATCTAAGGAGATAAATCATCTGTTTATTAAAAAAAAAAAAAGTCTTAATGGGAATTTGAGTACCAGAGTTAATTTCTTGCACACAAAAATCCCCCTACCCAAAAGCCAGTCACTATCATTTCCTCTTGCATCTTATGAATGCGATGAGTTCTGTTGCCAATGTGTTTGCTGGTTTTGCTCTGCATCCAAAGATTCTTTCATTATTGATGTTATTTCTAAAAGAGTACCAGTCCTCTCCATTAAGACACTTCTGCTGATCTAAAAGCAACTGTAAAAAGCAGCGTTAAGAGGAGACAGATGTCTCCTAGTCATTACAACAGGCAAGTAACATCTGAAATATCATGATAGGGTTTCCAGTGTAACCAGCAAACTGCTGCACACGTGACGAATGCTGTGCCTGCAGTATGTCACCAGGATACTTTTCCCTTCCCTTGCAGGGCAAATTACTGACAAAAAATTATTTGGTTTGCCTCTTCTAAGTAGTTAAAAAGATTTTAGCACTGGACTTGGTGCAGAGAGAAGGTTAAGAGTAATATCAGTGGAACCGTTGCTATAAAAGATTGAAGAGCAAGATGTTAATGCAGTGCCAGCTGTCAGCTTTCCAAACATCCTATTATCATAAGGACTGAGCACAAGGTTAGCCAGGCACACCGGTCTGGCAGGAGTGATGCTGCTGTTTTGTGAATGGGATGTTCTTTGATGTCCTGATGACTTTCTCTGGGATGGGGATATTTTCCTCCATTCTTTATCCCCTTTCCTGGCAGTCCGGTGGTTGGCAGTTGGAGATAAGCACTTGGAAGCTGAGGGGTGCTGAGCACCTGCAGTTAGCACAGAAAGCATCGATGTCTTCAGATGTTCCTGACCTCTCAGAGTTTCTCCTGCTGTGTCAGTCAATGTGACCCAGCACTGGACTCTGAGGAAAGGACCGTTGTGTGATGGGGAAGGGGACAAGAAAGCAGAAATAACTAACCAAACCAAGCAGAAATATATTGGGTCAGATGAAAGAGTTCAGAGAATTGGTGGGCTGAAAATAGTGAGCTACTAAAGGAGGGAAAAGAAATTGTCATATGTCTGTCTAGCTAGAGTAGGGCAAGATGATGGATTTGCTCTGCAGTGCCCTATGGAGACCCAGGAACTGAGGTTTCATGTTTCTGCTGTGTGCTGTGAGATCTTGAGGAAATGACCTTAAACCCTACCCCAAAGATCACTTACAAGGATTTTGCAGGGTGAGGTTTATCTTTCCATAGAATTAAAGCTGTGGAAATGCTTGAGGAGGGAAGAATTGTGTGGAAGTCATGTCCTAGTCACTGTCATTCCTCAGCTTGAAACTCATGAACATAGTCCTCCACTTTTTTTCCCTGATTGTTTTGTGAGGGCAAAAAAGTGTACCTTCAAGGTTTCTCTCTCTTACTAGCTTCTTCTAACTTCTTACCCTATTGGAGTCTCAGTTGGAGAAGATAGTTAGACCAGAACACGAGAGAAATGCTGATGTTTTAGGAAATTACTTGAGCCACTGGTACCATGGAGCATCCTGGGAAAGCTTAAATTTGCTAATCATCCTGCAATGTCAGTAACTCAATTTGTGCTCTTGAAATCTCTGGTAAAACTGCTGTGGGCTTCAGTGTGACTGGTATTGCAAACCTCACCCTGTGTGAGTGTGTGGTTGGTTGAGAGCTGTGCAAGACCAGCTACCTACAGCACATACAGTTTACAGTGTAAGGTTGGTCCCTGCAGTGAAATTACATCTATTTTTAAAAATAATTCTGCAATTTGTAAGCAGAGATTACAGCACTAATTTAGCAACCATGTAACAATTGAAATTGGACCAGAAAAGAGAAACTATAATTTAAAGATTTTTTTTTATTATTTTTTTATGATACAAGTTTTCTTCTTTTTAAAGTAGAAAGCTCTTTATTCTTGTTTTTGTCAAGCAACGTATTGAATTTGAGAGTAATTTATGGAAAGTGCTGCCAGCGTGGTATTGCGAGTGCTCCACAATTTGAATTTAAACTGCTCAATGGGATCATTAAGACTATTATGCCTGCTTTCCAAAGAGTTTGAATTCAAAATGACAACTGGAACAAAAACGTAAAATAAACTGAAGAGAAGTCATGCACTCTTTACGTGGTGGAATTTTTCTGCCCTCAACGTATTTCATTGAGATCAATGCTCTTCTTCAATCCTCTCCTAGGGAAGAAAAAAAAAACAACCTCAAAACAACCCTCTGGTGTTCCTAGTTTTAGTTCAATGCTCCTGTGTGAGTCATCAGCAGCAGGGAGCTGAACCTGTGACCCATGGTTCTAAAAGCGTTAAGTCTCGGCTGCCGTGGTGGAGAGATGCAGCTTGGCTGCACCAGGCAGCAGCAGGCTCCTGCCCTCAATACTTCTTATCCGCAACAGAAGAGGTCCATGGGTATAGCAGACACAAAAGAAGGTCCAGAGTTTTGGTTTGCTTACCGGCATGTTTTCATCCTATTTATTATTAGCTTTGATAATTTTGCTGCTCAAGGCTGAGTTGGTAACTTCTTTGGAAAGAAAGTCGTGGCAAGGGAAGACTCATTCCTGGTAAACTGACCATCATCTTTTAAGCTAAAAAATCAATAAATCCCTTAAGAGTGTAATAGCCCTTTCTATTAATACCATCCAGCAACAGCTGATATAAAAAAAAGTACAGATGGAAGCTGGGGGAGGAGTAGCAGCCATAAGCTCAGTGCTACTACTTTGAGTGGTAAATGGTCTTGTGCAATCAGGGCATAAAATAGAGGGGGAAGAAGTGCTATTGCATAAGCTTCACCTGGAGCTTCCAGGAGTCCCAAGTCTAGGATGTACAAAAAAGTGTGTCATCAGAGAATGTCAGTGAAGCAGCTTCTGTCAAAACTGGGATGGATGTTGGACTTATCTGACCCTTTTGAAGCCTGCATCTGTTTTTTTCAGGGTCTTACCATCGGTTGCAAGGGATGGTTTGTGCCTTTTATTGTGGCACTAGACAGGAGGAAGAGGTTCCTTTGTAGAGGGGAGGGAAGAGGTAGGACTCAGAAACCTCCTTTACAAACTGGAATTACAAAGAAAGGGGAGGAAGCATACCATGAGATGATGAGGTATGCTATACAGGAACTTCTCCGTGAAGACTCAGAGGCTCATATTAAAGAGGACAAAGCTAATTCATCTTCCTGCCCAACAAGGGTAAGACAAAAAATTTACAAACTAAAGATATAAAAGGGAAAATTCCTAGTGCTTTTAGAAGACATGAGAGCCTGAGCCCTTCCAAGAATTGCACTGAGCTCACCTTGGCAAAGGATCTCTGACACCATGCACTTTGCTGTGGGTGGCTTAGGGGATGAAAGTATTTTTTTTCTCAGTGCAACAGCAAGTGCTTGGCTAACTGGTCCAAATCACTTGATGGGATTAAAGAGGTAGTGCGTCCCATTTTCAACCTACAGTTGCTATTTGCCTTCATGGTGTTGACTGTTGTGGACACAGATGACTGATGTTGAGGTAGATCATGAGGGGATCAGGTCACACCTTGGTATGACTGACTTTCCAGAAAGCTGAGGAGAGCATTGCTTTAGAGGAAAACCAGCTCTATAGATTGTGGAGGTAAAGCAATTTTATGCTGCCAATGCTAATAATGTTATCAGGGCGTGTTTTTGAAACAGTCACCATAGTGCTTGACAGTATCTTAATAGATACATCTTTGTGGGAAGATTTGGCATAAAGTGCCAATTAACTTTATCAGTGGTATCTTGGTAGCTCAAAGTTTTGCTAGTTATGGATAAATCATTCCCAACTCCTCTTTGTGATCCATTTTTAAGAATGTCTTTATCAGGTGAAGACTTCTCCACACCTGGGCTAGCTTGAGACTTTTGTAGTGGTTTGGTAGAATCCAGATATTTTCTCCTGCATGTGTTGGCAGCCATAACAACTTGAATTGTCTTCTTCTCTCTGCCTTGCACTTCTTTAATTTGAGGCACTTTTCACGTTTGATTATATGAACTAAGCATTGATTTGACATGTATAATCTAGAATACCATGGGAAACTTTGTGAAAGAAGGTTGTTAGTGTGAGTAAGTGGTGGAAAATAAGGTGGACCAGCTGCTGCCATTCAATGAATTTCTCACCTCACCGAGTGAATTCCACTAACCAACTGCATTTTCTTGGGAAGCAAATAGTCTCCCTTTCAGAAGGACCAGTGGGATTTTATGCCTCCTGGCTATACATCTGCTTGTGGATCATACTACATTAGAGGGGATGGTGAAGATTTCCCTTCAGAAGGTAGCCCAGCTCTTGTCTGCCTTTGAAACCTAGCAGAAGCAGCTTAAAAGGAAGGAATAAAGCATTATGCACCAATATCTTTGTAGTAGTGGGAAAATCTTCCTCATCCATGGTCAAGTTTGAAGGATTAGATGGCAAGCCATATCTACTGTTTGTAGCCTTCATCTCTGCTTTACTTGCAGTTGTGCTTCACCACCTTCTCAGCAAACTATTTGCTGCTTTTGCCCATTGCTACCTGAGTAGCACCTAGAGATCCCACTGTAATATCATTGTGATGTGTCACTGAATGACAGGTGAGAGCCTCTGCCTCTAAAAACTTTCCAGGTAGACAGCAGAAAGTGAGGGGGGGAGGCAGTGACATTGCCTCGGTAGTGCAGCTAGAGGATTAGATGCAGTTTGTTTACAGCATGGATCTCTGTTGCTGGAGGCCTTGAAGTACAAGCAGGGCAGTTACAATCTATCTGCACCTCCTCTGGGCAAGAACAGACTCGTGAGTCTTTTCTAGCCCTTGCTTCATTTATTTCTGAGCTCAAATGACCTGTCCAGAACCACAAACAGCCTGCAGCATGCAGCTCAGGTCTTCCAATGGTCTTCCTAGTTGCAGTCTGCAAAGATGTTGAATTGGAGGAGCTACCCATCTTTTCTTTCCCTCCTCAAACCACTGCTGTTTGGAGACAGGGCATGAACGAACAGGCAGCTGCAAGCTGAGTAAGGGCTCTTGGGAAACCCAGGAGGGTGGGAAGTACCATGACAGTATTCTCTTCCATAAAGTCTTCCTGCTTGCTTGCAACCCCACTGAGACAGTTGTCAAATGAAACTGAAGACAATTATTTTGGAAAGGTTGTGATGTATTTGAAACAGGGCCTGTATTTTAGATGTGCATTTCCATCAGATCCATGTATTACTGAGTTTGCTCTGTCCTTCCTAAGGCAGTGATATCAAAGTGCTGCTGAGTGTCCAGAGATGAAAAAAAAATCGGAACTCACTAATGTAAATGCAGTTAGTTGTTTTAGCAAACTTTTGGTTATTTTGCAGTGCTGATGCTATATTAGCAGAGCTGCTGGTCAAGCACAGGCCTTGCAGGCAGGCTGTGATACCTGCCAGTAGCAGAGCTGAATCTGTCCTGGGAGAGATGTGTTTGGATTTAGCAGCTATGATTTCCCTTTAGCAGCCTTGCAGAGAACAGAAAGTCTTTTCTTGCTCTGATTCCAGATGCCCTCTTCCTTCAGACCAGACAGCAATTTGCAAGCTTGAGTGCCAGGGAGGCAAGTGGGCTTTTGCAGCATGCCACTTCGGCCATCTCCTTGGTGAAGCCACACTCCAAGGAATTTGCTCTGGCAAAAGCTCAGTCTGTGAGTCGATCCTCCCTCTAGCGTCCTGCCTCTGATTCTTCACTCCAGGACATCAGTTTTGTCTGCCTGTGATGTTTGTTTGCAGGAAACTGTTTAACTGTTAACTCTTTAACACAAACCCCAGTGGGCTTGGTAGATTTCTGGTTAGAAGAAACAAAGTCATCCCAGCTTAGGGAAAACACAAGGAGCATGAATGATGACAGGAGAAAAAGTTTATTCATTCTGAGAGAATAGTGATTGATTGGTGCTCATGGAGGGTCAAAGCAATTTACAATTATGTTGCTTTTTTCTCAGATTATAGATCTGTGGGCCAAGTACAATACTGAGATGGAAGAGGTAAATCATCCACTGGGGTATTCTGGGCAGAAGGATGACCAGATTATAGCACAACTGCAGTGCTGTAGCATTTGCTGGGAGCAAGAGATGGTTGTGCACTGATGGGATAGCAGCTTTCACAGAAGCAGAGAGTGTGTTGGTTAATGTGGCTAGAAATGCCTGCATCCATCCCTGTGAGCACCATCCATGTGAGCTGAGGCAGTGATGGCACCATGTGCATCGGTGGGTTTGGAGCTGGTAGGGCATCTGGACAGTTTAAAATGAGTGGCAAGAGCTGCACATTTGTCTCTGCTTTTCCTGGCTGCTGTGTCCTGACAAACGTTTGACACAGAAGCACCGTGTGAGTTTTTCGCTGTAACCTGATGCTGTAACTGTCAGTGCAGACCTACCTCACACCTCTCTGAGACAGTGCAGTAAGTGCAGGGAATCAGAAACTGGTGGCAATCTTTATGCTACATGCCCATGCCTTCAAAGGCTTTTGTTGTTGTCAAAAAGGGAGCCCTGTGGAGTGGGGGAAGGAACCCACATGCCAAGAACTTTTGTAACATTTTCAGTTCAGGTACAAATCAGGAATTCAATAGACTTCTTCAGACATCACAGGAATGTGCTTCTGCTGGGAACTGGAAAAGATCTTTGTATTGTTTGGATTTTTATTGTCTTGCTGAAGTTAATTTGCTAATGGGATATTTTAATGCTGTGGCTTGTTGTATTTACATCCTTGCTGTTTGTAACACTTAGTGGCCTTCAGTTGTTTTCAGATTCTCAGGTTATGTAATGCTCTTTAGGTAGGTATTTTTCCAAACTATTCTGAAAATCTAAACAAATAGTGACTATGGTGCCCACTCAAAGTTGCTACTAACCAAACTTGGGTATTATCTCTTGCTCATGAAGGGAAATATAGTGGGGGGAAAACAGTATTGAAATATAGGTTGACATTCAGATGTTATCAAGGACCGAGACTGTAAGTATGAATCTTCCAGCAGCTCCTCACAATGTAGTTTTTTGTTTAAGGGCATGTTTGAACCAATATACCATCTTGGCTTTCCACCAACAGAGGTATCTGTATAAATGCAATCTGTGTTAAAGCCAGACAACACTTTTAAAAATTTATTGAATATTTCCTACAGCAAGCCATCTGTGACTGGTCATATTTTAGGAAGCAAATGAACATCATGGCAATGTTCTCCACTCAATTTGAGTAACTTTTAGACTTTCTAATTTAAATGTGCTACCAAATATTTATGTTCTGTTGTGAAAAGAAAAATATTTGTTTGACATCCTATTCTCTCTGGCAATTCACACTCAGTTGCTCCTCTTAGGAGCTGTGCTTTTCTCATGGATAGTGTAGGGCAAAAGAAGGGTATGAGCATCCCTGAAGCTGTCTTTTGGTCTTGCTCCTAAGAAGCAAGTAGGGGTAGCTGTAGCACATGGTGAGGCATTGTAGGGAGCAAAAGAAGGTTGAGCTCTTGAGTCCTTGCATGGCAGATGCAGTGTGCAATGGGGACAGATTTCAGCACTTGTCACAATCTGGCCCCAAACTGGTGGGTCGAAGGGTGGTGGAACAGCCACCATGGCACAGGCAGCTACTACAGCACTCCTGCCAACATGCAAAAGGCTCAAGAGTTCCCAGAAAAGCCAAAGCACTTTGCAAGATGTCTTCCAGAGCATCTGCCACAGACACTGCAACCATCACCAAGGCAACCAACTTGCCAGAATTTAGCAGCAGCAAGGCAGAAGGAAAAATTAGTGATGGCCTAAATCATGACCAGCAAATGCTATTGAGCCTAAACTGCCCTGCTGGAGTTGAATTCTGCTCTAAGTAATATATGCCCTGCTTTTATTTCATAAAAGCCTTGTATTATATCCTGTTCCACAGGATTAAACTTAATCACTCTGAGGTAGTGAAATGCATTTGTTGAAGAGCTCAGAAATTGGCATGATCTTATTACACAAAGGTACAAGTAAACAACTGAAATATCTGAAACAGTCCTGTAATAGTTAATTCCATTTTAGAAAGGCTGAAGAGTCCCTGGTGGTGTAGCACCAATTTTTCACTCAGCACTCACTCAGAGCAGTCTGTATAACTTGCCTGCACTTACCACCTTGGGACTACTGCAACCAGTGTAAGTCCAGATGAATCACCAGCACATAGCCTTGTCCACATCTGTCTGTCACCTATGGTATCAATGCCATACACAGTATGTACATACTGTTACTTACATGCTGGAAAGAGGCCCTTGCAGCATAGAGAAGGAAAAAAAAGCATCCTGATTTGCTCTATTAGCTCTGACAGGTTTACTTTCACTGTGGCATGGCAATAAGATTAAAGTTTTATAGCAATATCACCTTCATCCAGACCAAAAAAAAGCAAGCCTCAAAAACATAAAACCTCTCCTCTCTGCTACTTCCATTTCAAACTCTTTTTACAGAGCTTCTGCATCTGTTAATAAAAGCCTTAATTCATTTTGAACATTTTATTGTCACTTCGGATAAAAGTTTAATCAGAGAGAATTATTGCCCTTCTAATATTCCCTTAACCTTTGTGTTTTAGACTTAGACCATACCAGTTAAATTTTAAAATCACTTTTTTATAGACTTGAATGCCCCCATCTCTGTTTTTAGAGGGTACTTTTGCACAGAAATGCTGTAGTCTGTCTTAAGGTCATGTGAAAACTTAAAAGGCTCTACTGTGAGCACTGCTCACTTTCCACTGAAGTGTCTTGCATGCCCTATTAATTACTTTAATGGTGACACGCTGGTTTAAAGGAGTTCTTTATTAATACCACTAAATCTTTTTTTATTGTTGTTTAAACACTTTTTCTTTCCTTTATGTAGATGTATTTAATCCTTTCTGTCTTTAAAATAAATGAGTGCATAACTCCTCATGAAGCATTTGACACTTCCATCTTGCATTCTCAGGAGGAGGCAGGGGAGCATTTTGCCTGGAATGTCCACATCCCAGCAGAGACATGTACATCTGTACTTGTGTCTGTAATCATGTGTTAGATTGTGGTGGAGGCAGGCTTTGAAATATGATGTCTGTCTTTCATGAAATAATATGCAGTGGACTCCTGGAGAAGAGGAGGCTCAGGGGTGACTTTATTGCTCTCTACAACTACCTGAAAAGAGGTTGTAGACAGGTGGGGCTTGGTCTCTTCTCCCAGGCAACCAGCACCAGAACAAGAGGGCACAGTCTCAAGCTGTCCCAGGGGAGGTTTAGGCTGGAGGTGAGGAGAAAGTTCTTCACAGAAAGAGTGATCTGCCATTGGAATGTGCTGCCCAGGGAGGTGGTGGAGTCACCGTCCCTGGAGGTGTTCAGAAAAGGACTGGACATGGCACTTGAAGCCATGGTTTAGTTAGTCATGAGGTGCTAGGTGATAGGTTGGACTTGATGATCTCTGAGGTACTTTCCAGCCTTGTTGATTCTATGATTCTGTGCTTTTACTCTTCCAGAATGTTGAGATTTCAGAGGTCAGTTGGCTTTCTTGTTAAAAAATGCAGCACTCCCAGTTCAAGGAAAGACTTGCTTGTGTTTGACCCTTCTCTTAGCAAGGAGGACACACTGAGTTCTCTAAGTACTGGTATACTATTAGTTCATTTTAACCTTAAAGATGTATAGGATTCACTATACTAGTTTATTTGTAGTATCTCATCACCCTCATAGTAAAGAACTTCTTCCAAATGTCTAATGTAAATCTGCCCTGCTCTAGATCAAAACCATTGCCCCTTGTCCTATCACCACATGCCCTTCTCAATAGTCCCTCTCCTTTGAAAGTGTTGTGTTCAGAGCATTGCCTTTCCAGTTGCCATTGCTGGTGGTTTTGCCATGGAACGCTCCCACACTTGAGTTCTATAAATAAACTTCACTGGTTTTAAAGAAAACCACAATCCATTATTGAAAAACTTATTGTGCAGTGGTTTCAGCAGCAGTGGCTAACCTTTTCTTTGGTGGAGGAAGAGTGGGTTTGGGCTGCGGGTTGTGTTTTGTATTCCTCAGGCAAAGTATGAAAACTTGTGTTACACTGTGGGGTCTGTCTCTTGTCCTCTCCTCTCCCAGATGACTTCTGGCTCCTAAAAGCATCTGTGTCCATCTGAGTGATTAGAGCTTCTATGCACCCTTGCATGGCCAGTGTATACTTGTGCATGCACACAAACTTGCACAGGAGGAATCTAGAAGCCTGAATTCAATCTGAACTGATTTGACATTTGCCTGTGAAAGGTATTCCTTTGTCTCATGGACTTTCCCTCAGGTTTGTCCAAACCAGTCTGCAGTTATCAGTAGCACACTTTGCTGTTGAGTGGGCAAAGCCCTTTGCTCACAGTTGCTGTTTTAATTTTGTGAGCAGGCAGTAGACTCAAGCAGTTATAAGGTACTAAATGGGACCTTCTGTATTTTCAGTTTTGCTGAGTGGCACCCTTTGCATTTTAGAATAAGCAGCTAATTAAATGGCAAAGCTAAGTGCTGTTTGGTGGGCCATGGCTGTAAAATCACTCTAGATTAGACAAGGAACCTGATCCTGTGAATTGGATTAGCCTAAGGTATGAGCCTGCTCCCACTGATCCCCGTATGAGCTTTCTTTGATACTATGGGAGCTGAATTAGACTTCTGATACCCAAGGCAATATTGGCTAATGAAAGTGCAAGAGGCATTGACCCCATCCCATAGAATGAACATAGAATGGTCCAGGCTGGAAGGGACCTCGAAAGGTCACCTAGTCTGACCTCCCCACAGTCAGCAGGGACATCCCCAAGTAGATCAGGTTGCCCAGGGCTTTGTCAAGCCTTACCTTGAATATCTCCAAGGAAGGGGCCTCAACCACCTCCCTGGGCAACCTGTTCCTGTGTTCCACCACCCTCATAGTGAAGAACTTCTTCCTGATGTCCAATCTAAATCTGTTCTTCTCTAGTTTGAAGCCATTGCCCTTTGTCCTGTCACTGCAGGCCCCTGTAAACAGTCTCTCTCCAGCATTCCTGTAGGTCCCCTTCAGGTACTGGAAGGCTGCTATCAGGTCTCCCTGGAGCCTCCCCTTCTCCAGGCTGAACAACCCCAGCTCCCTCAGCCTGTCCTTGTAGCAGAGGTGGTCCCAACCCCCTGATCATTTTTGTGCCCCTCGTCTGGACCCTCTCCATCAGGTCCATGTCCTTCTCTTGATTGTGTGAGGCATTTAGCCTGGCTTCACTGAATAAGTTTTCAGTTTCTGTTTCCCACAGCAGAAGAATAAGGAGGATTCAAATGAATTTTAGTGGAAATTCCCTAAAATGAAGTGAAAAGCTAAAAACATGCTTTCTACCCCCACCCCTCCTTAAGCTTCTTGCGCTTACTTCCCTCTTCCCTTGTGGATGCCTTGTTTATTTTTTAAATAAATAATCATATTTTAAAACAGTGTAAATAAATTGCAAAGTGTGCTCCAACGGGGTGGATAAATATATTCCATCTGCTGGGGAGTGATTATTAAATAATTCACAAGTGGCAAACCCAGGAGTGGTTATCCATTTTCCCCTCATTCCTGGGTAATTTTTTCTGCATCCCATAGGAGCTCATTATGTTTTCTTTGTACATAATGTTTAATAATTTTAAAAGTCTGGCACTAACCCCTCCATATCTACAGTTTCTTCAGTTTTTCCAAAATATTTGTGCATGTTTGTGCTTGTATCTGTTGGCAGAGGAAGATATTTGTTTCCTTTCTTCCCTCCCATCCCACCCTTTTTTTCTTTTTGTGTAGAGAGAAGGTGAGTGTTGATGTATGTAGTGAGATGGGGAGCTGAGAAGCAAATCTCCTCGTGTGCATGGAAGTTTGCTCCTGTGTTGATGGTGAAAGGCTCACATCCCTGCTTTCATCCTCGTATGGAAATCAACATTACTTCAGGGCTGTGGCATCAGTTAAGGTTTAGCTCATACTCCAGTATTTATAAGCAAAGAATAGGAAGTAGGGAGAAGGAGTAGGACATGCATCTGAACAGCCCTGTATTTGTTTTTCTCAATGTTAGGCAAAATTTGGTTGTCTTCTAAGAGATCAAGAGTGAGCCCAGTGGGCCTGGTTTGTGGATAAGTAGCAAGGCATTACCTGATAAAAGCTAGAACCCTATCGCATCAGTGGAAAAATTGCTACAGAGATGTGGATTGGTGGGCTTTGAATCTGACCTTAAGGGAGGAGCTCAGCTCCTCCTGGTATGTAGCAGACCCAAAAGCCTCTCGTGTGGGCTTTGAGCAGGCTGGGAGGAGGACTGCGTGGAGCTAGCACATGACAGGAGGTTGCACACTCAGCAGCTGGCACCGCCGGTGCTGGATCCTATCTCGGCAAGGTTCATGTTCCCGTAACTGCATCTGCATTACTGGGCAGGAGGTGAAGGACCACCATCCCATCCTGCATGCCAGCACCCAAGGTCCTGTGGTCAGAGCTGGGCTCTGCACCAGGCTGGAGGCAGATGTTTGCAGTTAGAGGGCAATGCTATCTTGGTGCTAAATGTGTAATTAGCCACAGGAAATTTTTTCCAAACACGTGGTGAAGAGGGAAGGTTAAAGTATCTCTTAATGCTTTCACTCTTTTTCTAGGGAGGTGAGTGAATCCAATTGCCCTCACAGAGGAAAATAGCAGTCCTACTCCCAATCCAAAGGTCCATGCTGTCAGCCAGAGAGGAGCAAAACCCTCTCACTGAGAGGCAGAGAGCTGTTTTCCTTCTCCCTCTTTCTCTAGGGCAAGAAAAGTTGTGTGGTTGTGAATTAGCAGAACCTTGAACATGAACCTTGGAACATTGTGCTTGTTTGTGAAGAAAGGTTTTTCTTTCCTTTGCAAGACACTTTGCAAGCTCATATTCTGCATAGCTCCATCATAGTCAAAACTATGATCAGAGTAACACTTCCCATGACTGATTTCTGTGCAAAACATGAGTTTTGCTGTTCTCAGTCTAAGATTAAAATGTTGCAACTACTGAGACTGGTGTTGACTCTGGGCTCCCTTCCCCATCTCATTTCCTGCTCCAAATGATGGGTAATTTTTACTCCTGGCAATGGTACTCAGGGATGGAAGAGCACAGGGAAGCTAATACCCAGATGAAAGAACTGTGGCAAGTGATCATACTGAATACAAAGTCTTAGAGCAAATGAGCAGTGAGTTTGGCACTGTATGCACCACAGACGTACAAAACAGGAGGTTACACTTTGCAGAGCAAGGGCTGGGAGGATAGTTTGAGGTGTGCTGGCCAGCATGCTAGCTACAGGAAAGTTGGTATAAATTCAGGGTTTGCTGGGCAGCTCTAACTTAAACCTTTAGAAACTGGAGAAAGATAAAACCACTAAGAGCTGGAAGGGTGTTTGAAGGATATTGCTGGAGCTGGAGAGAACAAATTTACTGCCATGCTGGCTCTTCTGTTCCTGAGACTCATCCTCATATTAGCAATTCTCTAGTCATACAGCATGGGAAACACCTGTGTTCTGCTTGCAGAGCTGGAGTGCTGCCATTTCCATCAGGGATGCCATTTAATTCTGTGTTCATCGATGTCCTTGATATTAACCATGGCTGAGCATTGTCTCTGGAAAGCAGCAGGAACAGCAAGATCACTTCTCTGGAGACAAGCTCAGGATGCAGACAGAGAAATTTCTGTGATGTCCTGTTTTAATTCTTACCCCACACATGCTGCTTCTCCCCCTGGACCCTGCTGTCTTCAGGTCTCTGGCTCCATTTTTGTTTGAATTTCCTTTTTGTTATGATGGTCTAATTTCCGCTTTTGCCTTCTCTGTCCAGGAGCTTCAGAGTGAGAGGAGACTGCCACAGGACACACACTCAGGGTTCTGACACAAAGCCTGTCTGCTGGGCTGTAATGCAGTGTGGCACCTGTAACACTGTGCCATTAAGAAAACTGTAGTTGCCAAATGTTTCTGGCTTTACATAAAGCTATTCCACCAAGGTTGTTATCTGATTTTTCTCTGGTGCTGAGAAGAGCAGTTGAATCAGACAAGAGACCTTGTGGGAGGAATACATTATGTCCAAAAATCAATCATAAGGTAAGGTAGGAATAGAATTGAGTTTATTTACAGTCTGTTGACTTTTATAGTTAGCACCATTTATTAGAGAAGATGAAGAAGAAGAAGAAGAAAATTAAGCAGAGGGCAGAGAAATGTTTCTTTGTGATATTTTTGTGCCTGGCAATGAAAAGAGATGTGTGTACAAGCTGACAATTTATCTTCTGCCCTGAAGAGAAATGACTTGTTCTCAAATGGGCATGAAATGAAATGAAATAGTGCAGAACACGATAGGAACTTTTCTGAGTAAATGGGTCAATTTCCTGTCATTCTCTCGATAATTGTATGTAGAGCACACTACGCTCCAAACACTGGCAAATGTGATTCTTTTTCCTCCTGTTATTTTACTCTTCTTGTAAATGGGTGGAAAACATATTCCAGTGCTGGCACTATTATAATCAGCTTTTGCCGGTGGCTAATAGCAGTCCATTTTGGGTGGATGCTTATTACCTCCAAACAGTCCAAGGCACTACATAATAACCCAGCGCTGTGTAGACTGGTACCGCAAGGAACAAGATGTAGTCATAGGAGCTCTGTTGCAAATGCCCCATCACAGCAGGAAATTCACTTGTCTCTTTATCTTCTCCTTCCTACTGGCAAAATAAGCCCCAGTCCTCTAGCTAGAGAAGGAGCCGTGTTTGCCTTCTGAAACTTGCTGGTATGGTTTGGGGCTTTCTGCTTCACCATTCCTTAGCAGGTTGATGCATTTTCCTCCACTTACAGCAGACCTTGCTTTTACTGATGGGGGTTCAAGTCAGACTCACTGAGGATTGAGATGGTGGTAATTTTACTTTGGCTGTTGTTAATTAAAAATAATAGAAGTGCTGTAACAAGTGTACAGTGGGTGATGATTAGGTCTTCTGTGGTGAATTGGGTAAGTCTCACTGGTACAGATTAATACAGGGATAGAGCTTCATGAGAGTCTTTGAACCTCAGCCTGAGGAAGCCTTTAGGAAGAGGGAGAATGTTATAGGGTCAGCTCCAAGGGGCTGGATTTTGCCTCTGAGAATATCTGGATAAATAAAAAGCCAGTATTTCAATAACTCTTCTTCCTCTTAACTGCAAGCTGAGCAAGACCTAGACTTGCCCAGCCCACCTCATCATGCGTAGCATTATGCTCCTACTTGGAGGTTATAGGAAGGATAAAAACACAATCCCAGCCTAATGAGGACTGCAGATACCAGAGCTGTTATGCATCACCTGATGGGTCAGCACATCCCCATAAGAACTAAAACCTGTCCGTGCCTCTCTAGTGACTTAGGGATGTGTACTCATAGTTGCACAAGAAATTATTTCAGCTGAAGGTTGTTGGTAATTTCTGTTTTCAGCCCAATTATCCCCCAAAAGGAAAATCTTAATCACATGTTTTGAGGGATGGCATTGAAGAGCTTTGAAAAGAATCCCCAACCCCAAGAACAGAATTATTATGTTTTTCTCCCCACTAGTGAAAAATAAATTTAGGCATTTCTGAAGCTTTGAGCAGAATATACAAGCTCTCTGAGAATATCCTCCAGGGTCAGTGTCACCTTAATTCTGTATGCAGGGTAGGTTTCATTCCAATGCAGACTGGATGGGGTCACAGCTTTAAAAAGGCTATTGGAGGTTTCTAGACCCCAAGTTTTCCTGTCTAGGGAATTTCCCAAATTTCCTATCCCTAGGATAGGAAAACGGCAGCTTGTAATAGGTGTTGGTTAAGAAGAATAGGTGCTTTTTATGTATACTCTCAATGCAAATGAACTGGAAATAAGGATACCCACAGGACAGATCTTCAGTAGCTACTGCATCTGCTATCAAGAAAAGAGAGGAATTCCTGTAGCCAGCCCACTCTGTGAATCAGCTTACAACTGCTGCATGCAGTTGGCCCTGCTGGGTGTATGTGTAAGGCTCCAGGCTCCACACAAGCTGTGAGGAACTGGAAGTAAATAATCTCTGACCTCCGTCAGCAGGGAGCATGGAGAAATGTGTGCTGTTTATTCCACCTGTCTTTGGAAATGTGCAGCTCTGAAGGACTGATTCAGAAGACAGCTATGGTCACTAAATCTGGAGTAAGTCAGCTGCAGGGGATGGGAACGGCCCACTGTAAACACCACTGGGGGAATCAGGTCAGGATTTGGGTCTGCTGCTGCTTTGACCAGAGTGCGAGATCCTAGTGACTCTTACTTGGAGCAAAACATGAAAAGATCAGGGGCAGAATTAGTCATTTTCCCCGTGTTACATAACAGTATTTTAGAAAACATTCTTCTCCCTGAATGTTTAAAGGCATTACTTGAATAATCACTGGAGACAATGTGGTAATAATATGTTCCTTATGTGTTGGAGGGAAAGCATTTATTCTGGGTTTACTTCTGCAAAATGTATTAAAATATTTAACTTTTTGTTGATGTTTACACACAGGGAGTTGGGGTGGGGGGCAGTGTTTTGGTTTTTACTGCCTATTTCTTTAAGGGAGCACTTTTTGTTTTTGTTTGGTTTGGAGACGACTGGATTTCTGTTAAATGGATCTGATGCTTGTGGTGGAATTCATCCCAGATAATTTCATCTAGCTCCACATCATGTGGTTGGTCTGACATGCATGTCTCTTGGGAGCAATGCTGGAAACTTGTTGGTACCTCTCAGGGAATAATTCTTTCACCAGCCCTATCTGCAGTTTCTCTTGGAATCCCCCCAATGTCGGTGTCACCTTTGCTCGGTGTATTTCAGGCAAGCAGCAGCTGAGTACCTAGAAAGTAGGTTTTCCTCCACCTATGGCTCCCATGTGGCCTGGTTGTTTAGTCATGCTCTAATTCACTCTCATTCAGGGCTGGCTTTACCAGAAAAGGCAGTTCTGACCATTTTCTTTGTCGCAGCCAGGAAAAGAAAGTGGAGGTGTGGTATGCCCAGACTGTTTTATGTGATGTATGTGGTTAGGAAACCACCTTGGAGATGAGTGACCCAGGCTCTGAAACCTCTTCAACTGAAAGGCAAAACCACCCACAAACTGCCTTGTCTTGGAGATGTGAGTAGAGAGGCTGCTCAGGAAGGAGTCCTGTTGCGGCTCCAGCTGAGGCCATGGGATATGTAGGGCCAGAGAGGAACAGGGCAAGGATGGAAGTGCTCTTTGGCAAGATGTGGGTCTGGACTGTGCCTTTCCTCCCACCACAGGCACCAAACCTGCTCCAGCTCCCATCTTGGAAAAGCACATGGCCCATGCTGCTGACTGCAGAAAGGGAGTGGAAAAGTGCTTTGTGCAACAGGAGATGTGCAGAGGGCACTGTGATGGTCATGGTAATGGTAGAGGGGTGCAGCTGTATGGGCTACAATGGTGCCTGTGGGGAAGAGGTGGGCTGAGAAGGCATGGTGTGATTTCTTTGGCTGGCTGGCCAGGAGGGGTTTGTATTGTCAGAAATTGATTTTACTGGGCTTGAAACTTGGATTAAAAATACTAGCTCCAGACAGAGATGCACCCTGGAATCTTGGAAGCTGTTTTACTGCTGGCTTTGGGAGGAAATTTTGGCTTTCTAAGTTACAATATGACTGATATGTTCTATTTGGGTTTTGAGAAGTTTTTGTAATTTTTTTTTTATATTCCCATGACTCGAATCCATTTGGATTTTTCCCTTTGAACCATGTGTTTGTAAGCTCTGGCTAGCATTAGCATTGCATTTGATATTCTGGCATTGGGCAGTGGAGAATGGAGGAGTGTTTTTCCACTGCTGCCACAGCGGTCTTCAGCTCAGTGTTGCAAAGCACAACTCTTAGCACAATCCACCACACTCAGTTAGGCTCTGACACTTCCCAGGAGGAGCAGGCACAAGGATTGTGATCCACCATTGCTGAATAGAAGCACTACACTGAGGCACATGCCTTGTCTGCTTACTATGCCATCTCTTTCTGACCTGAAAAGTACCACCTCCTCCTCTGCGTGAGCTTTGCTGCTTGTTTGTGCTTTAGCAGGGTCTGTGCATTAATGACATAATCGTGGAGGGGAAAAGTGTCATCCTCACCCACCCTCAAGCTCTTTGCATAGTCCTGCTGTTCAGACCACTGGCCTGAGATACAGGACTTCAGGGCTGATTTCAAAGTGAGAATTGGAAGGCAGCCCCCCAGTCTTCATCCCCTGCACTGCAGAATGCAAAGGGTTGGTGTAGGCATCTCTTGCTTTCTTCTGGGCAAGCACTTCTGCTTTGCACAGGTAAATATTTACTGGCCCAGAGAGAGACAGGCAGAGGAATTGATACTGTCACTGTAAGGTCAAGCTGTTTGCTGGATAGAGAGGACACCAGCCTTCCAGGCATGCTCTAAGAGCACACTGCAGATCCAGCTCTGCAAACAAGGTGTACAAGGGCATGTCCCACTTGTGACTTGCCACCAGCCCTAAGAATCCAGCCAGCATTGAACAATCAGTGCATAAATGGTTGGTTGAATGCCTGATGATTAAAATGGAGGTACCTCAGGGACCTTGACAGCCTGTGTGTTTTCTCTTCCTGCACCAGTGCCCCAAGGGCTCTGAGATCTGATTCTGCAAGCCCTTTTGCTCCATTGCATGCTGTTTTGATGGTTGGGCAAGCCTAACGAGGCTCTCCAACACATCATCCTCATGTGAGAAACATCACAACCACTATGGTGCTGCCATGATGCTGGTGCCTGGTGGAAACACAGCCAACATATCTCCTGATGCATGGGAAAGGTTTGGAATCCACTTTGATTTCTGGGAGCTTAGTTGCCTGTAGGGCTAAAAGGGGTCAAAACTCTTTTTTCAGTTGCTGCTGTCAGCTGACCTAGCTCTGATGCACTCATGTAAGGAGGCAGCATTTTCACATCTGTATTGTTTGCTTTAACATGTCAAATAGCTTTTATTTTTGCAAGGTTTCCCTAGCTCCTCCTTCCCTTTTTCTTCTGTCTCTGTCAAATAATACTGCTATAATCCAGTTTGACTCAGCAGGATCCCTCTCATGCTGGCTAATCCCCATATATAGGCATCAGTTCAGGGAGGTGCACCAGAACGCTGCAATATTTTCCCTAACATTTTGTTTAACCAGGATGACATTATTCAGACAAATTAATTCCTCCAAGACGTAAACTTGTTCTGACTGAGTGCTGCAGCAGCCTCCCTGAGAGCAACAAACCATGATCTGACATCTTAACAGCTCTCTGCACAGTCAGGGGGAGTCTTACATAAAAGATCTTCAGCTGTGCATATCTGCAAGGTGCAGCTGCCCCTTTCTGTCGATAGATTTCTTTTCCAGTAGGTTTTGGTGAAAAAAATATCTTCTTTGCCTTTCTTTTTTTTAAGAAGTGAATGGGATCTAAAGCACAAGCTGGTTTGGAAAATATCCTATCATATGGAAATAGAGAGTAGAGACTACCCTACCCCCTGAAATATTTGATAAAGGCTTTAAAAATGGTCACTCTTACATTGTGCATTGAGTTCATCTTGCATGTCTGAGCTAGTGTGTTCCTACAGAGGATTTACAAAGCTCAGGTACACCTGTGGCTGTTAAGTCAGCTTTATGTGCCAAATGGCAGCACCTGTAGGAAGAGGAGAGGAAAATGTAACCAGCCTTTCACAAGGCTTCCAAAAGAAGGAATTCTTGGTGTGCTTTGTGGGAAGGAGGTCACAGCACGGAGAAGTGCTCTGTGGTCCTGCTTTTACCCCATAGAGGGAGGATTTACATGGGCAGGTGAGCTATCCTACACCCTTCTGTGAAACCATCCATTTGGATGTCTGCCAGTGCTGCATTCAACCCTTAGGTTTTCTGTCTGTGTTGCTCCAAGATGTTTTCCTGGTGCTTGCATTACCTTGTGTACTCTGTAATGTTTGGGCTCTGGGAGCCAGCTGGGGAATGGCTTTTTCTTCCTCCTGCCCAGAGCATCTCAGTGCTTCCCTTAGCTCCTAGATCCATAATCCAGCAGGTCTGACTGCCAAACCTGCAGATAGTGTCCAAAAGCTGGAGGAAGGAATTGAGAAATCTGGTTAATTTAAAGTAGCTGGGACTAGGCTATTTAAACACACTCCTGTGTCCATATGTCACAGCCCTTGCTGCCTTATATCTGGTGTTTGCTCAGCTTGAGTTGATTCACTCTGCCTTAGTTTTACCTCCCTGAGAAATGAGTTGATATTGATCATTTGTTCATTGAAACTTGCATGGAGCGACTTCAGAGGGCTTAGCTGACTGGATGGCCCCAGTCCTGGGGTACTGGGAGCTTCTTCTAGCTGAATTTCTCTTCTTCACCTTACCACCTAGGATAGCCAGAGCAGCTTGGGGTAAATACATTCTCTTCTCTGCAGCAGTGTACTATTGACAAAGGGCATCACTAGAAGGTCCTGGTATTTCACTATAAATTCGTTAATGTAATATTATCACCATTAATTCAAAGTGAGTTAAGGTTACAGCAAATAAATGTAGCATCTAAGAGATACTGAATAATTTAAAAGGTTTATACAAGTTGCAGCATGCAGAAATGAGAGTTACAGATGCATAAAGCTCCCTTAGACTGGTTTCAGCAGTTCCTCTGATTCTGTATCAGCTGTTGCAGATGCTTCCCAGTTTCTTCCCCAGGGATCATTTCCATCTCTTGGTTCTGTTTGTGAAAGGTCTGGCATGGAGAACACATTTTCTTTTATGCTGCAGTTTTGTCTCTTGGGGAATAGTCTCCAAGCTCTCTCCATGTTTCCAGCCCTAGGATCATCACTGCCTGGTGATTTTGAGCCCTTTCTTTCTTGCAGAAGTGGCCTTGACCCAGTAGCTTTGAAAATGCTGTCACTCAGGCATGCCTAAATGCAACTATCACCTACACAATAGTAACCAGAGTGAGCTTGCTGCTTTTCAGGAGCTTGTCAATGATTAGCAATGTATTTTATTTATTTTTTCACCTGCAGTAAAGTAAAATACTTTTTCCTCCTGCTGAAGCAATTCTTAAAATCTTTCTGGAAAATCTTTCATATACAGAAGCATTTATTTCATATAGAGCTGCTGAGTAACAACTACACATTATAAAAACCCTGAAATGCCATTGAATCACACAGTTCATTGATGGCTTGTGCTTAAGACTCCCCATGATGGTAACCAGGCAGCCTGAAATAAACCATCTGTCCCCCAACCATGTCTTTGGGACAGTGCAACTGCCCCTACAAGAGAAACCATGTGAAAGAGCATGGCTGAAATAGATTTCTGATGTGGTACTGCAGAGCTGTTACATATGATAGCACTTGATGCTTATCTGTAATTAGCAGCAAAGAAAAAAAATAACTGCTGATAAAATTAGTGAGTTAGGAAGATGTCGGAGCAGTGGAATGAAGGTTCCTGGACTGTTGAACATCTTGGACTCATTTGAAGAGACTTAGTGTAATACACCCAACCATGAGGCCACCTATCTGTCCAGGAGCAAGGCCGTCATCTTCTGGCACACCAACTCTGTCTATAGCTGGAGGCTCATCTGCATCCTACAAAATGGTTTCCTTAGGAAGGAGCAGGCCTTTATCTACAGCCAGCTAAGGAAGTCTTCCAGTGTTGCAGCAAAAAGACTGGTACCAGCCCTTGCAAAAGGCTGCTTGTAAAGACTGAGGAAGACTAAGTGAAAGAGTGGGTTTGTATTGAGTTCAACGTTGGTGAGAAAGTGGAATCCTCTATCTAGTCTGCAGTCCATGCCTTACAAGAACATTGGAAGACCGAAGAAGGTGGAGGAAGGAGACAAAAGTGGGAGAAAATATACTTTAAAGTGAGTTCAAATAGTTCAGCTTCTCAGAGGTGGTGTTATGTGCTGTATAAGGCAGTGTACTGGCTAATGAAGAAACATCTGTGGTGGTGAAAGGCAGGACAATGATGGCAGCAATAGCCAAACACTTGCAGTACAAATGAGACAAGCAGTGCAACAGTATGACTGGTTACTAGTGGAACAAAAGACTAGTAAGAGGTAAGTCTGCATCTCTTGATGTCTTCAGACTATGCCTGGAGAGTGTCATGGAAGCCTTGATTTAGTCAAACCTGTAAAGCACTAATAAGTGCATCAGCTGCCAGGCATGCTGCACAGAAACAATGCTGAGATTGTGCCAAGGACCTCACAAACTGGGGGTTTGGGGTAGGGGTGGTGCCTTGTTTTGTTTTCTTTTCATCATGTTCCCAAAAGAGAGAGCTCAGGCATGGTGGGAAGGTGGGAATCATGCACATCGTATGCTGGCAAGTTCCTTAGGTCCCATACATGACACCAGCTAACACGTTCCTCCTGTTAGACCACTGCTATGGTAGCTCTAGATGTCAGTAACTACAGCTGACACCACTTGAAGAACGATGGCTGATGGCCACTGGAGATTTGTCAGCCTTTGTTCAAGGAGTGCCATAAAAGCACTCAGAGATGCTTGGGGTGGTCACTCATCTAGGTCAGAAGAGGTAAAAGCTGGTGGTTAAAAAATTGGCCTCCTTTCTAGCCATCTTGTGGTTTGTCTTCTCCGTGACAGACTATGGGCTGCTTTGTTTGGTTTTGTTTTTTCCAAGATGCTGAACATACCCCAACTCAAGCTGCAGGCATGGAGTGTCTTTAAGAAAAGGAGGTTTGAATTAACCACCCTAAAACACAGAACACCCCATCCCTGAGGACATTTTGCAGTGTGCGATTGTGAGGGACTGGTAGTTAAAAGGAGAGCTGTACTCAGCGTGAATGAATCCACACATAAGGCCCTGGAAAGACCAGCTCTGCACCCACATGTAGTCCTAGGAACGCTAGGCAAACAGTGGAGTTTAAAGTGCATGGAAGCAGGAGAATTAAATTGGAAAGACAAGTCTTTGGTATACAAGCAGTATTTTCTCACCAGCAGATCTCAAAGCACTTTTCCAAAGCCTGGTTACAACAAGGGGTCAGATGAACTCTGGAGCGAGTGCCTCCTTTTCAGTCACGCATTCCAGATCTCAGCTCAAATATTTTTGTATTGGGTTTCTTTCAGAAAAGTACAGAAGGACCCTGGAGCCAAAAATACTGAATAAAACACGCAGGGTAATTAGCAAACTCCTGGAAACATGTGCAAGTTTAATAAATTTCAAACTCCAGTTCCTTCCCGCTGGTGGAGTCCAGCAGTACTGGAGGCAATATTCACAATTAAACTATTTTTATACCTCCTCATCTAAAATTGTGAGTGTTAAAACATATGTAGGTAGAGCAAATGGAAAGCTTAAAGTTGCCTGTGTGCCATGCTCACTTGAGCTTATTGCATTAACTCTGCAGAAAGCCTGGGTTGCTGCTGAACAATGTACTGAAGCAAAGGTTTTGCAAAGAGAAAAGTCTTCACCTACAGACCTGGCTTCTTGTGACTTTGCAGCTCCAGAAACTATTGACTTTCCCTGCCAACCACAAAGGGGAATAAATGACTCTGGGAGGGCTCAAGTAATTATACAAAGTGCCTGGATCAACTTTTCCATGGGGATCCTATAGCTACTGGTCTGATGGCTTAATAACGTGCTTCTGAAATGGCTGGTTTCCACTGCTATTTCTCTCTGGGGCCAGATTTCCAGCAAGACGCCTTAGCTGCCCTTGCAGAACTGGCAGGAGGATGCTCACTGGACTCTGACTGCATGAGAAAGAGCCAACATTAACTTTTCCATAGGAAAACTTACAGGTAGGGCAGAGTTGGGCTGCATTGCCCTGGTAGCAAACCCGGAAAAAGAGGATGCCTCAGAAAGTCCTAGATTGCCTCCTTTGTCCCCACCCTTCATTGCCACTTGCTGTCCCTCTGTCCTTCTCCCAGTGGTGTGCAGTGAGGCACAGTAAGGTAGTGTGATGCCAACAGCAAAATGTTTTTCATTAGGAGACCACCTGCACTTGTCCATATTCCCTGCATTAGCTGGATCAATCAGGTGCATGAACCTTGTGTTATTACCAGACTGTCCTGTCCCTTTGCACCTGAACTTAGCTCTTAATTAGAGCCTGAAGACAAATGACCCTTCCTTCCTTCTTGTTGTAGATCCATTATATCAACAGCTATGGAAAGATGTGGGCCATGCCAGCCTCACTCTGTGTGAGCTGCTTGGTGAAAGGCAAGGGTCGGATTACTTTGGGGTGTTCAGACGGTCTTGTTGGGAAAAGGGCAGTTTGTGATCTTCAGAAAGTCGGAAGGAAGGTGGATTAGCATACAGCTGAGTAATTCAGCAGTTAATGAGAAACAGCCATTGGTGCAGGTGATCCCAGACTTTTTGAAACACTGTACGAAGCACCGGAGCGTGGTGTTTTCCACAGTGAGGGAAAGGCAGTCCCCATAACGGGATGGAACTGTTAGAGAACAGAATGATCCTGGGAAAATGTTATTTTTCCACTGTGTTCTACCACCACTGCAATTTCAGCCAGAGGGGCTGTACACTGAGAGGATGCTATCGACTGGAGAATGGCCATGTTATATAAGATCTATTATATATTCAGTGTGTTTATACAAATGCACATTTCTTATGTAACTGTGTCACTAGGAAAACGGTGAGGTTGGACGAGTTGGTTTCTCCTTCCGTTGCTGCTCCACTTGGCTTGTTGATTCTCAAGCACTGTCACAAGACTGTGGAGTTTTACTGCTGTGCGTGCCCAAGTGAATCTCTTCTTTTCAAAGGCTCCATTCACATCTGGGCTTTGCTGGTTTTTCTCAACTGATGTTTCTTTTCTTAAATGTAATATTTGGCTAAAAGCCTTTGGTGTTGCTTTCACAAACTTGAGAGTAATCTGGTTAGTATGTATGAGGGGCAGACAGTTAGCTGACTAGCAGAGTGTTCAGTAGCTCTGCTTTGCAACTTTAAATAACATCCAGGGCAGCCTCCTCAAGTGATGTAAAAGCTTTGGTAAAGAAATGCCAACTGTCATCTTGATTTTAGGTCTGCTCTGCTCTGACATAAACCTTCCCGACAGCTCAAACCAGTGTCCTTCATATTCCAAACTAATCCAGAATTTCTCATGATGATGAAAGGGAAAAAATTACTAGAGTTCAGGTTTCCTGCTCTGAACAGCCTTGACTAACCCTGCTGACACTAGAGAGTTACCACCTACTCAGACATGCTCCTGATGGCTGCCCTGAGCCCAAGACATTTATACTTGCATTCCAATGATATTTCCATCCAAGGTCTCTATAACCTAGTCTCTATGTTGTCTCTCCAAAATAAGAAAGCTTCTTTTATCCACAAGGAGCCTTAATTTTTCTAGTTTGAGAGCAAAAGAACAGTGCCAGGGGGTTAGATCAACTAGGCAGGCAACGGTGTTGCAAGGAATCTTCTGCCCAGCAGTCCCACCACAACTGTCTTGAACGGAAGAGTAGCCCAAAGCTTTTAGTTTACTTTTCACACATTGTTTCAGGAAGGATCTGATCTGTAGTGCAAGTATCAGTTTACAAGGTTAGAAGTATGTATCATCCTTTTTCTCCCAACTGTATGCTGAGCCAAGTTCCAGCAGAAACACCTTCAGAGGTGGGCTGCAAATGCAAAGGGGCTGATGTAAAATCATCTCTTTCTGTGGATGAGATCATCTCATAGTGGAGGAAGGAAGCCAGTAGATGGGTTCTCAAGGTGGAAAATCAGTCTCTAGCTAGAAAGCAGATGGGTTTTCACTCTTCTCACGTCTCACAACTTCTTTGGGAGTTCTCTTGTCTGTGCCATGCCTTGTCTGGATTCTTCTTTTGCCTTTTTTGCATCCCTTCCTTCTTTGTCACTCTTACCTCAGCGGGTGGCTCAAACTTGCTTCTCCTGTCCAGAAAGTGAAGCAAACCTCCAGGTCATCTGAATGAAAAGAATAGGTATGTCTTTGCATCTAAAAATAATTCCTGTACCTGCTAGGTGATATTTGGGCCTGGACTTACTCATCAGCTTGCATTTATTTCCAGTTAGGGTCTGACTCTAGGCAGAATAATGGGTGTCACTCCAAGGGATAACTCAGTTTAAGCCTATTAAGAAATCCTGGCCCCTCAGAAAAGAGTAAAATCCCTGGTCTTGTGTAGAAAAGAAAGAGTACAGGAGCATAGTTCTTGCCTTTGACTCACTAAATGCTGTTTTCTGTTATTCTTCACATTGGCCAGTGCTGATTGCCTCTGGTCCCTAAGCAGTGTTCTTCCAAAGTCTTTAAAATTTGCATTTCACTCAGGAAGGTCTCTTTCCAAATTATGAAGCCATCCTTTCCCTCCCTTTGAAAGGAACTCAGAGTACCCACAAGATTTTCAGCCCTTGTATTCCAGACACTGACAAGTCTCCCACTGCCCTAAGGGCTCCAACACGTTCTCCTCACATCAGGGACTTTAATGCATTTGGCAACACTTTAAGAAACACATTGGGGATTTGGGAGAATCGTATTCTCACTGTCAGTTTAGGTAGCAGCAGCATTCGAGTGCTGTGAGAGTTTTGGGGGTTTCTTTCCAAGCTTTATACTGGATTATGTTATCTATTAAAAGCAGCTATTTTTACCCCAAACTGTTGCCATGACCTGTATTTCACAACTTGCACGTATACCTGAAAATATCTTATCTTACATGCAGGTGTTTCAGCGAAAGCTCCATGAAATTCTGTGCAAAATCTCATTACCTTCTTGCTTGTTTCTTGGTTCTGTTCAATCTGGGGAGTTGTTTGTTTCTTGGTAGTTCTAGCTGCCAACTTTGTTGTTCTTAATAGAGATGTGACTTCTGTCAGAGGCTCACAGGCCTGCTGATAGTTTGCTTAAACCCACTCCACAGCTGCTGTGAAGCAGAGAGGTAGAAAATAATGAAATTAAACTTTCAGTCATTGGTGAATCCAAGGAGAGAAGCCAGGCACTTTTTATTGCCAGTGCTCTGCCCCTGCCACTGGAAAACATGACTTTCTCTTGTGACTTGTATGAGAGATTCAGGAGAAGCTTTGCATTCTCTCTGAGCAATTTAGGTGGAAGGGGGGAGCTGCTAAACTGATATTCAGCTGAAATATTTAACCTTTGGTAGCTATTAGAAGCAACTTAGAGACATCCTTATCTGTGACTTGAAATAGCCACGGGGAAATGGGTTGTGTACTTGTCCTTCTGGCTTGGAGAGATGAGGTATTTCATTCTCAAGGAGTCAAGGGTAAAGATTCTGCCCTTTTTTTTTCTTTTTTTTTCCTTGCAACCTTTAGGAATATTCAGAATCCTGAATACCTTGGTTTCTCTGGGAAATCTCTCTTGGAGAGTACAGCAAGCATAAAATGCCAACCTCAGACAGCTTGTAGTTAAAATGCTGGTGATGCTCAGTCTGTAACCAGAAAAGGCTCAGCTCTGTTGGATGCTGGTTTACTGACAGAGTTTCTAATTAAAATTTGATTTCCATGTTAATCAACAAGATTACATTTTTTTGATGTTTGGGGTTTTTTTTGTCACAAATTTTTACATTGCTCAGACAGTCCTTCAGGAAAAGCATGGTAGGTGAGAATTCATTTCTAATGTAAAAATACCAAGAAAGAGGAGGGTGAGGGGAGCTATAAATAACTGCTGAGATGTCACAGAGTCAGTAATTTTTTCCTCCGCAAGTCAGCTTTAGCAGTTAAGGTCAAGATAACATTTCCATGTCAATGGTCAGTTACATCAAAATTCTAAAACAAGAAGATTGAATGGAATTTTGGATTATTTTTTGTCTTGTATTCTGCCCAGATTTGACCAATTTATAGTCTCTTTGGCCTGCCAACTATGAGTTTCAGTGTTATTTTGGTTAAGCTCGCTGCCAGAGTGGCAAACTTGGATTGGAGCATCAGGTTTATTAAAGGCTATGAAATTAAATTCTCCAACAAAAGAGAAAAGAAAAGGAAAAAAAAAAAAAAAAAGCCCATTTCTTGCTGATAGTCACTTTGTATTTCTTTTGATGTGGTTCAGTTTGACTTGAATTTTAGCCTAACACTTTTCTACACAATATTGTTTTGTTTTCACAAAGTTCTAATCAGTTTAAACTGCAAGCGGTTTGAAATGCCTCTCTAACAGCTTCCTCGGCGTTGCTAATTAAGCCTGAAATCTTTGTGTTGTCCACAATTGTATCTAAACAAGGAGCAGAGTGTATCTGCTCACTGTTTGCCACATCTCCCAGCTGCATATAATTTTGCTGCCTGCACAGAATGTAATCACAACAGGACAGATCCTTTGGGTCTTTATTTAGGCAAAACTCCCATGGCGGCATACAAGGTCAGGGACATCAAGTTTGGAGGGATGAGATGGATTTATGGTGAGAACACGTAAGGCAAACAGTGCTACTTACATACTGCAAAGACTGAGAGCACCTGCGGGTGAGGAACTGCTTTGTTTTATCCCCCTGAGCCCTGAGTTATGATTGCAGTTTGTAGGTGCTCTCACCTGATCCGTGGGTGTTAATAACAGGTTTGTGTGCAGGATATCAGAATCTGCAGTGTATTCTCCTCATCCCTCAGCAGCAAAGCCAACAGAATATCGTAGTTTTTACAGCTACTAAGGTTCACCCCAGTGGTAAAAAAGAGTCTTAGCAAATCCTCAGACCCATCTTTCTGCAGTGGGCAAAGCTAGTGGGTGATTTATGTCTAGGTAGTGACCCCAGTTGTATGAAGCCAGTCTTCCAAGGCATGGCTGCCATCATGCAGTGGGGTCCAGGGATTTCAGAGATAGCTCTGTGCCAGTTTACCTGAGCTCCACACGTCTTTGACAAAATGTTTACCTCTGATATTCTGGGAGGGATTTGGAGGGATTTCCTTCTAATCAGAAATCTTGAAAAATCAGCATCTTGTGCCAGGCATTGTATTATGCAATGGACTGGAAGGAGGGCCAAAGGTCTGGCTGTGAGCTCAGGATCTCCACGGATTGAAGAAACTGGTGATGGAAACTGTCTTACCAGGTCATGCCTCCCTAGGAAGGCAAGCTTAGCTCCTGTGTTTTAAGGGTGCTCATCTCTCCAGCCTGCCCCAGTTTAGCAGGCAGATGTTTTGTGGCCCAGATGCAGTCCTGGTGTAGTGCAACTGACTTCACCTGGTTACCCTTTGGTACATACCTGGTGTGTGATGTGGTAGACAGCACTAACAGCAAGTGTGACCTGTGCTCACCAACAAGCACATGGCACTGGTTCAATTGTGCTAGGAATGTGCAGCTCCTCCTTTCTCCTAGCAGTAGACAATATGTGAGAAGATCTGGAAATGTAGCTTCACTAGAATGAAAATGACTGAAGAAACAGGGGCTGATTACCAAGATATATAACAGTGTCCTTCACACAGTAGTTGCTGAGGATGCTTTCAAATTATTTGCTTACCATAGTAGTGCATGCAACTATAGTTATTGGTGTTGAAAAAAATGTCATAAGTATAGACATTTTTGTTCTCCATGCTTTTTTAAGGTCACCCATAAGTAAGAAACATTTCCCCAGTATTAAAATATTTTTCTTTTTGCAAGTTACTGTAGCCACATTGGAACAATCTTAAGTAACAGCTCAGATGCTGTTTCCCAGTACTCTGTTTTCCAGAGTCAGGCGTGGTTAATTTTTGAGGTGTGTGCACTGGTTACACATAAGAAAACTGGAGGGTTTGCTGTTAAAAATACTTTGTTTCCATCAAGTAACCACTTGGGCACACAAACTACTTCAAAAGCATTTATCAAAGCTAACAGCATCCAGTTTCTCACTGGAATGGGTAACATCCACAGCCCTTCGTTTACAGACCAACTGAGGCACAGAGCATGCAAGTGCTTTGCCTCTGACAGTTACTTGGGAGAAAAGCCAGAAGTATTATCCCAGCATTTTATCTCCCAGCACACCAGTTTAGAGGACAAATCCCTCATTTGTTACATTTGTAATGACTGCCATTTTAAAGTGACAAAGGTCTCTGTGTGGTCAGAGCAAGGAATGTACCAAAGATGAGTAGTTTTGAGTTCCAGAAAGTAAAGTAATTTCCAACATCAGGCTTCTTGTGGATTTTTAGTTGGAAGCAGTCAGCGTGATTGTGGTTGGACATTGAGCCTAATGCAGAGCAGACTGTTTAACCCTGATGTTCCTTCATCACTTTCAACTTGGTGGTACTGGAGAGAGATGTGGGTCTTGTCGACACTGGCACTGAACAACAGAAGTCACCCTGTCTCTCCCTATGCTGTTCCAAACGGTAGTTATGTTCACCGCTGAACACAGATACCTTTTGCCCAGGTAGTATGGCCAGCTGGTGTGCCTGCTGGATCCAGGAGCCTTGGAGCCTTCTCAAGATTTCCTCTTCAGCCTTTGGTATGCTCAGACAATGGCAAAGCCACCCCTTAGCCTTCATATGATAAGACAGCTAACATAAGAAGGAGCAAATGGAGCTCCTTTCTCCTCTCACTGTAGAGCATATTTTGACATCTGTATGTCATTTGTGAAGTACTTCTCAAGCCCTGTTCCACTGTCATCATGGCCTTTATGTTATTGCACATTTGTGGACTCAAATCACATGTCATTGTCATCTTTGCTCCTAATGTAAGCCACAAAATATATCTAGTCTTTAAGTTACAAGGCAAGGGGGAAGGGGGAAGGGGGACTCCTTTGCCCTGTATGTTTAGAGGACTTTCTGCCAGATTCACCTCCAGCTGCTTTGAGTCCAAAACTACAAAGCTGAATTCAGTTTTCCTGACAAGAAAAGCAAATTCCAGCAGAGGGGAAGCATGCCAACCATGGTATTGCTACTGTGCTGGGAAAGCCACTAAAAGCTGAGCCGAATGGAAGAACTATTTGAAAACCACAGCATACAGCAACCTCCAGAGCCTGAGTTTACACTGTACAGCTGGTAGCTGTATGCCCAGCTCAGACCCACATCATGCTTGTAATGTTGCAGGGTTGCCAAACGATCTACTCCAGCATCTTCCCTCCCCTCTCCCAGGAAAACAACCTATACCAGCTAAAGGGCACCCTTGCTGCCTACCACTGTGTCTGAATTAAGGGCTTTGCCAAGGTATTTTGGGCTGTCAGCGGTGACATCTCTTGCCCCAACACACTTGACAGCTATGGCAATGTGGGCTGAACATCAAGATGCATCTGCAGGAGGCTTCCTTGCTAGACCTACCCCTCTGAGAGCAGCAGGAAGGGGAGTGTCACCGTTAATAATGTGTCCAGCTAGTCAAGCAAAGTGAGAAAAATTAACTCACACATGGCCAAAATATCTTCTCAAATGTGGAGGAAAGAATTTCATGCTGGTCATCAGTGAATTAAATGTAGTGTTTGCTAGGATTTACCCATCTGTGGACAAAGCAATTTGGGATGGCTGGGTGTTTTAAGGGGGGAAATCAGGTCTTGGATTTTCCTTTTCGGGAAGTAATGCCCAAAAAAAAAAAAGGTTTCAAAAGTGTTGAAATTACATCTTTACACTTAACCCCTCCACCAGTGTCTGCTTTGTATTTAAATTGTAATGCAACTATACATTTGCAGTCCCAAAACCTAAATGAAACCATTTGAAATGATTTGAAGTGCAGTGTTTCAATTGACCTGATCTAATTTGGGGTTTATAAATTCACCAGACTTCTTGAGATTAAAATGCTCTGTCTTTACTTAAGTATGGAAACATTTTCAAGCCTCAAAAATTATCCCACAATGGGGAAAATGTCTCCTGCTCTGCTCTCCTCACAGTCTGAGGAAATGAAGGACGGAGTCACAAGTTTTAAAGCAATTCACTTACCACACTTTACTAAGTTACAGTTCAACTACAGCAGTTGACCATGTGCCTGTTTTTAGCACAACAGTCACTTTTGATTCCTGCAGCTAATACCATCTCCTCTGTGCAGTCACTCCAAAAACTGTGTTTCTTCTGCAGTGCTCACCGAAAGCACGTTCATGTACCTGTGTATGAGCTGCCAATTTATTCCAGCAGCTTCACTCCTCTCTCCCAGCAAAATAAGCTATACCATGCTCATGTCCCCATGCCTGAGCTCTCCTTGCTCTGCTCTTCAGGGTGCAGGAGAGATTGGTTATGTTCATTCTGGATGAATTGCCACTACAGAAGAAGCAATGACTAATCTCTATGTGGCTTTCCTTCAAAGCTAGCTCACTGTGGGAGGGTCCTGGTGCTGCACTATATAGTGAGTTACTGCTGTCACTCAAAATTTGGTTATGAGGGATTATAACCTGCACCATTAGGGAAGCAGGGTGAATTGCAGCCCACAGGCTGTCACTGCAGCTCTTCTCCTTGAAGCCATTTGCCACCTTTCTCTCTGGGATGTGAAGTTTTCAGGAGGGAATTCAAACACTTCCCACTTCCAGTCTTTAATAGCTCTTGCACCCCAGAAGCTTAATCCAGCAGTTTGGATTTGCACTTTGTGCCCCATGTTTTAACTGGACATCTGCAGAGTAGCTCCCTTTGGCCTTCTGTGGTTTCTGAAGGGCCAAGTATTGCTAAAGCGAAGTCCTCAAACAAATTCCCCCACCACTTGCTCTAAGATACTTGCTCCCCAGCAGCTTGTTCCCACTTTGCTGCTGATTGTGCTGTACACACTTAAGTCTCTTAGCTTTCACTTGCAAGCTGATACTTGATGTCTTGGTCATTTCAGTTCTTTGCTTGTTTTTCTTTTTTTTTCTGTCTCTTTGCTTGGGGGTTATTTTTCTTAGTGTTAGGGTGCATTATTCTCCCTAGGTGAGGTTCTTTCTTTTTGCCATGGATAAGCAGTTGTGCTCTCAAGAGATGTGGACCTAGATTCAGCCTTTAACATTGGGTCAACCTTCCACTTAGAAATGGGTAGCTCTTTCCTCATCCTTTTCAAACCATAAAAATTAGTTGAATTTAGAGGCACAAGTGTTTCTAAAAAAGAAGGGCACTCCCTGCCTGTTAGCCAAGAATGTGGGAAAAGGATGGTAAACTGTCCTCTTAGCCTATGCTGCATTTGTGGTTCATATTCTTATGACATGAATTTGACCACAGCCCCAGGTCTAATGTTTCCTAGCTTGTTCTTCCCTTTCTTCTCTCCACCTTGCTTCAGCCCTCCTTGGAGCTCATTAGATGTACTCAGCCCTACCTGTTGATTACAGAGAGGGCTGGCAATGGCAGCTTGGAAAAAAAAAATAAAGTCTGTTAAGTTTTTTCCTTCATCTTGTTTGGCTTTCTAAAGGTCTGAAAGCTCCAGAAGGTGCTAGTAGAGATAGCTAAACTATGAAAGAAAGCAAAATCAAAAAGCCAAATTTATAATCCTACAGGGATGCTACTCCCATAATGTGCAGAAATACCTTTGTGCAGGGTGTTAGCTGCTGGGGCAGCACTTAGGCATGTGGGATAACCTGATTAGAGAATCAAAGAAAACCCTGTTAGCTCCACAGGGCAAATCCTGCCTTTCAGCAACCTGATGTCAAATGGGTGTGAATCAAGGAAGCTTTCCCTTTGGCATCTTCTGGTAACACCTTGAAGAGAAGGGTCTGAGCCAGGGTTCCAGTAAGGAAAGAAGCTTAAGCAAATATACTCCCAGACAGGGAGTGAGCTGGAGTCTGAAACGAATGACTTTGTTTTTCCTCACTGGTACAGACTTGGAAGGATGAAAAGAATAAATTTCTCAGGTCTGATTTTCAGGTTATATAGAAGGCTTAATCAGGAGCTGGTTAATTTTAAATGCTTGTCTTACTTAGCTGCAAAAATGTCAAGCAGCGTGCCTGAGCTGAGATTTGGGAGCACAGGATGTGTGTTTTGTGAAAGCATAATCCAGATGCATGATTACCTGCTGTTCTGGTCACTGCAAAGCTCCCACCAAAGTCAGCATTAACACGAGATGGCAGAGAAGATGATTGTAACCATCACTTGTGTGTCTAAACCATTTGACTAGGAGCTACCTTAGAGCCTTGGTGTGAGCATTTCCAGGCCATGCTGTTTGCTGATAAATCCCTTTGCAGTGTGCATTGCAGCTGCAGTTTCTGCCCTGTTCACAGCACTAAGTAAGCTGTGCTCTGGGTTGCTGTCTGAAGTGCTGTTATGTCAGCTGCTGTAGCAGCCCAGTGGAACTGCTCAGCAGATCAGCTCCCATTGGGTAGGCAAGCCCTGGTGGGTGCTCAATGTTTATCAGAAATCAAAAAGTGATCAGGCAAATTCATGGGAGAAACATCCACTTGATGCTAAGTGTGGAGAAGCCAAGTACTGGCTCAGGAAGTCCATAAGCTGAAACTGCTGGAGGCTGGAAGCGTATCTTAAGGAATTTTCTGTTTTGCTTGCCTTGTTCTCATAATTTGGCCTCTGTTGTTGGCACCTGTTGGAAATGAAGCAAGCAGCAACTTGGTGAGGCAAACGCTTCATACCTGTGCATATTCTCTAGGTGTCATAGCAAATGCCTTACAAGTGGCAAAATCTTCCTTTGGTATCTGCTGCTGTGCTGCCTTCCTTCCTTGGCAATACAGAGAAGAGCATGGCTACAGACTGAGGTGATGTGATCTGCTTATGCAAAGCAGAATGGTAAATTTGCCAGGTTATTTCTCCAAGGAGAAGATTATTTGCCTTGCTTTTTCTGGCATACCAGCTCCTTGTATAATGATGATGATGGTGACAGCAACCAGACAGCAAGGCCAGCAATAATTCTTTCCTGCCCATTATTACAAGGCACTAGTCTGGCTATGCTCTCTTTACAAATGTGAGGCAGTTCTCTTACGGGTTGAAACTCAGGATTTTTTTATATAAACCTTTCAAAACCTATCCTTTTGATCCTCAGATACGAAGCTGTGTATTTCTATGTTTCTCTCTTACCAGTGATTTGCAGCCCAGAGAGTAGTATCTGATAGCAAATATGTGACTCTAGAAGTAACCCCTCCGAACTCCTGGGTGATTTTATCTCCTGACAGTACTTTTGGCTGCACATGTAAGGGCTGGATCTTGCCCCTGAGAATATTGGCTCAAAGAAGCAATAACAATGTGGTCAGTCAAAGCACTACTTTCTCTGGGAATTTTATTGCATGAGGAAGCAAAAGAACTTTAGCCTTCTGTGTTTGTCAACATGATCTGCCTTCCAGCAGCTCTTTATAGTTCTGTCCCATTAGGGTTTTTTTTTTCCCCTCTCCTTTTTTTCTCCCTCCTTAGTTTTGTCTAATTTAATCGTAATCAATATTGTAATCATAGACATTCCACCTCATTCATGATTCAAGCAGTGGTTGATAACATTATTTGATAACTCTAGATGCATCAAGCAAGAGTAACAGATGAAATTTGCTTTCCTAAAGTCCAGTGAAATGACCCAAAGCCATCACCACAGATTTCTTGTTTGTATCTATGTGAGTTGCACCCTGCAGTTGTGGCTTATGTCTTTAAAGTGCTTGGTTTGAAAGAGTAAGTTTCACAGCTGATGTCAGAAGTGCTGGTGTAGCTCACAGACAGCCATCTGAAGCAAAATTATCTTGGTGTTCCTATAATTAACTGCAAGAGTGAGTGAGGATTGAAGGGAGATGAGTCACTTAACGGACCCCACTTGAAAGGTGGGGATTTTTTGGCTCCAGTGCTCCAGGAGCAAGCCAGTATGTAAAACCCATGCTGCAATAATCATAGCCTTAGAGGTAGCATTTTGCAGTTGTTATCTCAAGCATCGTGGCCCAGGGATAAATGAGCAGTTAAGTCATCCTGAACTCCTGTCCCTGCTTTCATTGCAGACGCTGTTTTGTCTCCCTCCAGACTCATCAGTAGTCTCCATGGTGGGAGAGGAAGATCAAGATATGCTTACAAGGCAGATAAAAATCCTTTATGGGAGCTGTATTAGCAGAGCAGTTAGGGGGTCTTTGTGTAGCCCCAGGAGTTTGTTCTTCAGCTTTGCACTGCATGCTGTGGAGCTTGGCTCTAATCAGCAAAGCATGGAGGCAAAAACCTAGGAGTGCAGGCTGCAAATGTCCTTCACATGCTCTTGGCTATAGAAGCTGCAAGATACGGATCACCAGATGTACAGATACTCATCAGATACACCCACCAGATGAGCCATCTCTGATCATTTGTCAGAGGTGCTGAAAGGTCTAGTTTGTGCTCTCACACTATACGAAAGGCTTGACTGAGACCCTGCACTGTTAACATACTCTTTGTTGACTGTACTACACTTGTCTCAAAGAAATCAAAAGAAAGTACCTAGAGCTTCCAAGGAGCCTCCAACCCAGCTGACCTCTGCAAGTGTCCTCCTGAGATGGTGCTCACATTTGCTGTGTACATTTTGTTTGCAGAACACGCTGGAGCAGTGCAGCGTCTGCGCAAAGCCCATCATGGAAAGGATCCTGCGAGCCACGGGGAAGGCTTACCACCCCCACTGCTTCACCTGTGTGATGTGCCATCGCAGCCTGGATGGGATCCCCTTCACTGTGGATGCTGGTGGGAACATCCACTGCATCGAGGATTTCCATAAGTATGGCCTAAGCTGCTGACAGTGCCTTTGCTTATTGTATTTCTCTTCTGTCTCTACAAATTTTCCTTTACCATCTTGAGTGTCCAGAAAGATCTGAGCCCTCTACCATTTCCTCCCAAGGCTCCTAAATGGTAGGCAGAGCTTTGCTCCGGGCAAGCACACCATGGCTTGCAGGATTAATTGGTGTGGGGATGATGCTGTTTGATCTCTGTTTTGCTTAGACCTGAAATTATGGATAGCCTCTGTGTTCCTCTGTTTTAAACACTCTGCCTTCCCCTGCCTTCCCCAGCACTCAATATGTGCATGTTTCTCCTCATCAGTGTCTCACTCCTCCTTCCACTGAGCAATTAAGAGAGGTCCTGTACTGTTGCACTCTGCAGGTGTTTACTTACCAGCTAGAGGGATTTAGGTGGCCACAGGTTGCTTGCACCTCCTTTTGTTTCTGGTTGCTAATTAGCTTCTTATAGCTGCTAAAAATACAGCCCTGGTAATAATTTATAGTGAAACTGCTATTTAAAGTAAGTTGAAAGGTAGAGTTGAAAGTAGTTTCTGTCACTGCTATGCAGCCACCCCCATCATCACAACTAATCTAGGGAAGACAGGTAGATATAATCAGAGCACAAATGTTTCCCCTGTATGGAAAAGACAGACACATTACACCCCTCAATTAAAAAGGGAAATCAATACTGACAAATGGGAGTTTGCATCTCAACCATTTATCTCTTAATTTCTAAGGGGGTAGACTTAATTAGAGCCTCATGACATCAGTGTGTGGGCCTGAAAGCTCAAAGAAGCAGTCTGACTTGACAGAAAGGGAAGCAGTCTCAATCAACTGGCATGTTAAAATCCAATATGAGGATGTTCCCTGTAGCTCAGCTAGGCTGGGTTAATTGGCAGCTGCTGTGTGGTCTTGCTTTTCTGTGCCAGCGGTTCTGTAAGGTAAAATTTGGTCCTGAGCACAGGCTTACACATCACTCAGGCACCACATTTGGAGCCTGCTCTTTCTTTAAGCCTCACAGGCCAAGGGCTCACATGCCTTGAAGGAGAAATGTTGGAAGCAAGAGCTGATGTACTATGTTGAAGTCTTTCAGCAGTGACTGCATGTAGACCTCAGGGCTCTGCAAGTGGGAAGTAGGAGGCTGTCAGTTCAAGAAAAGGACACGGAATCTTTGAGTGAAAGATTGAGGGAAAGATGACAGGAATAGCACAAGACATAATGTGACACTTGTAATGTCTCTGGCCAACTATGTGTTTAGTAGCACTTTGACCAGCCCAGTTTTAATTGATTAGGTATGACATGTCCTCCTAGTATGGAGGTCAAGTGATCCACATATTGTACATCCTCTTGATGCCAGAACTGTTCCTGATGCTCACACTCTAGCTTAGCTACCCCCTGATCTAGATGAGGATGCTCCTACTTACTGCAGAGGGACTAGATAACCTTTGGAGGTCCTTTCCAACCCAGACCATTCTATGATTCTGTCCCAACATCTACATCCCGTGAGGTCCACACAAGATCTCTCCATTCTGGGAGTTAATATTTGGCTCATAATGAGTTACACCCAGTGGCCTGGACAGAGGAATGCTGAAGTCTTTTTCAACGCCACATTTGAGCTAAAGAGCACAAGGAAGTGCCGGCATGGAGCAGCATATAATTAGCTGCAAGTCCAGCTCTGGTCATATCATGATCCATTTAAGTTATTTTTCAGAGCCTTCACTATAGCCACTGTTTAATTCTTCTTTTTTTGCTAGATCACAGCTACGCAGACATCTTTCATCTGCTGCCAGTGAAATTAATATTTTTCTTTATTCCTAGTACAGATAGAGTGTTCTGATGTTTGGATTTTTTTTTCTTTTCTAAGCTAGTTAATTCTGAGGTGGTCCATGTGACAGTCTGGGTGGCAGAGTCAATCTTTCCTAGGCATTTCAGAAGAGAAGGGCTTTTGATCTCCTCATGTTCTGATGTTTTTCATAAGCATTGCCCTCTGTCACTCCATGGCTCATAACCTCAGCTCTTATTACACAGCAGTAAATTCTTTTTTTGTGTGAGCAGTATTTGCAGCCAGGTAATTGGTACCTGTAAGTTTTGAACCAAAATGGCCAATAATAATTCACCAAAGGCAAAAGGTTCTCAGGCATCTTCACCTGCCTAGGTGCAAAGCTGGTCATTTCCCATGGGCAGCCAAAGGAAGCAAAATCAGAGCTAACACAGAATACATTTGAATTCACCAGAAGGGCAGATGGTGGGCAATATAAAGGGAAAAAGAGATGTCTGTGCTCCTCTTGGTCCCTGAGCTGACCCCTGATCCAAGCCACTCCCTTCACTCAGTAAGTGATTGTCACTATACAACTCTGACACAGGCTGAGTGTAGAAAAGGGAGCGTCGATGTCTCTGCTCCCAAACATTTTCCTTTCTAAGCCTGGGTAGCCCACTAATGGATAATTGAGAGCTGGTTTTAGCTCTGGTGCTTCTTGTTTAAGAATGAACACAGCCAGGAGCATGTGTAAGTGGGTAGCATGGCTCAGAAGTTTTGAAAGGATGGGATAAACCTCAACAAATTAGTGTAAGGCAAATCTTTTTACTACCTCTATTAAGATCTTTTTACAAGATTTGTTCCAATCTCCAAATTTTAATATTTTGATATTTTTTCCAAGAGATGCTTTCTGAAGTAGATTCTGGTTATCTTTCCAGCCTTAAGATTTATTGGAGTTAGCCTGAGGGGTGAGCGGTGCCTATATGTCATGATCATGGGTCAATCAACAGGCACATTAGCTGCTAATTAGGACAGGCAGAACATGCTTTGCTGCCTGTCAGATATTCTTGAAGTCCTCTCCTAACAGTTTGCAAAATGTTCTTTATCCAGCAAGCCTGAAATTGCATTTTAATACCTAAGTGCTCCTTCCTGTCTCTCCAAGGAGGCAGCTGTTCAAAGCTGTGAGCTGTGATCTGTACCCGGGCCTGTGCCTGCTCGTACAAATGTGCACATTTCTAGCTTGTTGGGGCAGTTAAAAAAACTTTCATTCTGAGTTTGGCAATAACTGGGATCATCTCTGCTTTCTTCAGGAAATTTGCCCCGAGGTGTTCTGTGTGTAAGGAGCCCATCATGCCAGCCCCAGGACAAGAGGAGACTGTACGCATTGTTGCCTTGGATCGCGACTTCCATGTGCAGTGCTACCGATGTGAGGTTGGTATGCTAATCACGTGAAGGATGGAAGCAAAGCTTGGCTTCATTTTGTCACTGCCTCATGTCATACACACAACAGGCATACCCTGTTATAACACTTCCTGCTCTGGCAGGGGGCTTGGACCTGATGATCTCTTGAGATCCCTTCCAACCTCTGTGATACTTGCTCTACAATTAAATTGCTTCATTGACTTCAGCATGCAAGGAATTTTTAGAATCATAGAATCAGCCAGGGTTGGAAGGGACCACAAGGATCAATCCAGTTCCAACCCCTCTGCCGTGGGCAGGGACACCTCACACTAGATCAGGCTGGCCAGAGCCTCATCCAGCCTGGCTGCAAACACCTCCAGGAATGGGACCTCAACCACCTCCCTGGACAACCCATTCCAGGCTCTCACCACTCTCATGGTGAAGAACTTCTTCCTCACTTCCAGCCTGAATCTCCCCACTTCCAGCTTTATTCCATTCCTGTCACTACTTGATATCCTAAAAAGTCCCTCCCCAGCTTTCTTGTAGGCCCCCTTCAGATACTGGAGGGCCACAAGAAGGTCACCTCGGAGCCTTCTCTTCTCCAGACTGAACAGCCCCAACTCTCTCAGTCTCTCCTCATAGGAGAGGTGCTCCAGCCCTCTGATCATCCTGGTGGCCCTTCTCTGAACACCTTTCAGCATGTCCATATCCCTCTTGTAATAGGGCTCCAGAACTGGACGCAGTACTCCAGGTGGGGTCTCACCCGAGCTGAGTAGAGGGGGAGAGTCACCTCTCTTGACCTGCTGGCCACAATTCTCTTGTTGCAGCCCAGGATCTGGTTGGCTTTCTGGGCTGCAAGTGCACATTGACAGCTCCTCTCATCCACCAGCACCCCTAAGTCCCTCTCCTCAGGGCTGTTTCCTAGCCAGTCACTGCTCAGCCTGTATTTGTGCTTGGGATTGCCTCAACCCAGGTGCAGGACCCTGCACTTGGTCTTGTTGAACCTCATGAGGTTCCTCATTTATATTAGCACAAACAAGAAGAAAATCAGATCCTTTATTTATAACAGGTTCATTAGGAAAGCAAGAGAATATGACTCAGGTAACTGGGGCTTAATATCTGAGAGCTTCGTAAATGATAGCTTGGACACAAATGTTGGTCATGTTTATGTTCTTAAAATGAAAGCTGATGCACATTAGAATTTGAGCAAGATTGTACAGGAAACTCAACATATGGCTCTGAATTTTAATGGACACATAAACATGGTCATTTTTGGTTTGTGCCATGTTTCTTGTGCTACTTTGCTGTTCAGTTTCGTTATGCACTTCATATAATTTTGATGGTAAGAATCCGAAGAAAGAGAAGAAAAATCACCTTAGAGCAATTAACATGCAGGAACAACTGTGTTAGAGAACCTTCAAGAATTCTACAATGCAAGTGTTAACTTGTTGGATAATGCATCAGCCAGATGGTAGGGTAAGGAAATGAGACCAAATGTATTTCTTATCACAGTTGCAGATTCTATTAACTTTAACTGGAAAGAAGGATCAACTAAAGCTTAAAGGTCTAAGGCTGAAACTTGAGGCACCTGGTTCTCTTCTCAATCTGACCTTGGTTTCCAGGATACATATCAGCCCATTACTTAGGCCCAGTTTTTGGAAGACTTTGGGACACTCCTACAGTAAATTTTGCAGAGCCTAATTCGTTGTGCAGCATGTTTTGTCCTGCTGGCTGCTGAGATCCTTAGGCTTTACACAGGAGTGTCTGAAGTAAATGCAGTGGAGAGGACAGAGATGGTCACCTGGCCTTGATCTTCATGTGCCTCAGCTGTGTTGAAAGGAACAACTATAGTTGTCTTTCCCCACTTGTTTGCCAGGTGTATTTGCCAAACAGATTTGTGATGGAGAGGCATGGCCTTTAAGCAAGCCCTAATCCCCTTGCTGCAGCTCCATCCACAGTCTCAGGTCAAGTGACAGAAAATGCCCAACTTTCCTAGCAGATATACTTAGCCTTACATACTTAGAGGCTGAGGTCTCTGGAGCAGGTTTTGGGCCTTTGACTGAGGTTCCCATGTACCCATCTCAGTGACATCCTCATTTTAGTTACAACCTTTTGGGCCAGTTGCAGTACAAGTGCAGGTGACACTTCTGGTAAGAGGAGAGAGGCAGGGAGCTTACTTAGCTGCTACCCCTGGAATGGATGCTATAGCTTTGTGGTATTCACTCTTCCAAAGGAGATTACCCATAGTCAGATATTGGTACCAAATTCTCTTCCAAGTGATGCTTCTTTTTATCCTTTTTTTGCATTAATAAATATGTGCTTAAGTTTTATGTTTTCTCCATTGCTAAAGACCTTTCCTTCCTCGGAAATGTGAAGAGAATAATCTCCTTTTATTTTCAATTGGATTAAATTCAGCAGAGAGCTTGGGAACCCATCTTCTCTGCAGCATTGTCTCTTATCAGGAAATGGCTTAATTGCAAATGACATCAAGTACCTCAGCTTCATGATTTACGCTGACTCAGGCTGGATCCTGTTACAAGGTGGAGAGTGAGGAGGGAGTTTCTTTGACTAATAGATTATTTCCTTAATCTTGTTTTTCTTATTTACTTTGCTTTTTCTGTTTGCATCTTTTCTAGGACTGTGGTGGCCTTCTCTCTGAAGGGGACAATCAGGGCTGTTATCCTCTGGATGGGCACATCCTTTGCAAGACCTGCAACTCTGCTCGGATCCAGGCTCTGACTGCCAAGGCCAGCACTGATCTCTGAGTATCAACTGTGACCCTCCCCAGGATGCTTGCTGGGGCATATTGCACAAGCTTTGCATGATTTCTTTCCAGCCTAGGGTCTGAATCTTTGTTTGAAAAATTAAAAAAAAAGAAAGAAAAAAAAAAAAGAAAGAAAAGAAAATAAAGTAGAACTGGAAGGCCTTGGAACAAGAGGGCCGTTCAAGAGGCCATGTTCAGACTGCCCATGACAGGCACCTAATTTAGACAGGACTTATCAGGAGGACAGCAAGTGAGTAAGACCACTTGCTGTTTCTGGAGCTGACAGAAATAATTGGTCACAGCATCTAAGTTATCTGTCTGTACAAGGAGGTCTGAACGTGGTCCTAACTGTATTTCTGCATTTGATTCCTTCCTCTTAAGAAGTACATGAAGGAAGAAGTTGCAAGTTGAGCTAGTTCCTTCTCCCAAGTTATTCTGAGAACCTGAGCAGCATTGAAGTCATGGGTAGCTTCTCTTTGACTTTAATAGGATCTGCATCACCAGCAGAAGTAGCTCCACTGCCCTAGAAGGTGTGAGAGCAGACCCAGCATTCATCACAACACAAGCAATACAACTTCAGGTGTACTGCAGCTAAGAGTGTAGGTGTGACATTGTACCCTTGGGACATGGATTTGTTATCTTTATCGTTTTCTCTTAGGCCCTTACTTGTCTCCATTTCCTTCCAGTTCAATAGTTTTTTTTCTTATGAAATTGTATTTTGCTGTTGCATAAATTTATTCAGTAATGATGCTTCCAATTCACAACTTATGAGCAATCACACAGAGATGTGAGCTTGCACACACTATACACTACACACACTCATCACAATGTGCTTTTGATTTATCAGAAGTATAAGCCAATTATGTCTGTTGAGAAGGTCTTTTAGGGATGTGGGGCTGGAAACATATTTTTTAAATCTCAGTGGTTAAAAAAAATCCCAATACAGTACATAGAACTGCAGGGCAAAGTGATGGTCAAAAAATTCTTATGCCACCATCTCATACACCCCATTATAATGGGACCACTGTCAGTGTTGGTTTCTGGGTAAACATTTAAGCAATAGAATCTTGTTCTGTCTCCTGTTTATTGCAATTGGAGGATTTTCCTTCAACTGTAACTGTATCAATTGAAGCTGGCCTTGGGATATACATTTCTCTGATGCTAAAATACATCATCTGGAGTTCTCATTAAAAAAATTAAGGAACTTTTTTCAACAACAGCAAAAAGATTCCTCCTAAGTACATGCTGTTGTTCAGGTTTTTATCTTAAGAAAGCTAAGAAAGGTATTAAGCACCTCTCTATGCCATTCCAAAAAGTAAGCGTGGGTTGGGGTTTTGGGGTTTTTTTAACTCTTTTATTTTCATCCCAGCTGCTTATATCCTCTGTCTGCTGAAATGTCATTGCAGAAGAATGCTGGACCAGCAGCAGCATTTTCATGTTCAGTCCAGAATTAATACATATGGCAAGGCAGATGATAAAAGCTGGACACAGATAAACATTTTGTCTCATGTTAGTGAGGTTTTATTACTTTGATTAATTAAAAACCAACCAACCAACCAACAATCAAAAAACCCACAAACCACCAACTTTTAAAAAATTAAAAATTCACAGCACTGAGAGCAGCTATAATATTCTTGTTCATGAAACCCATAATAACTAAGGTGCAAATTACATACTGAGGGAGTAATTTTCATATCACTGAATTCACATTAATATCTTATTTGCAGATCTAATCAAACAAAATACCTTCCTTTGCACTTAACAAATTAAGCAGCAGAACTGAAAGTTGCAGGTTGATTGACCATATCAGTGGCAAGCTAGCACTTTGGAAGAGTAAGTTACAAGAATTTTTTTTTATGTACCTACTGAAAAAGAGTAAGAATGTGGTGCTTTCATCTTTATTCTCTGTAACAGAAGCCTGATAAAATTATAGCCCCTAATGCTGAAAAGTTAGAAGAGTTTAGATTGACAAGAAACAAAGAGGGAAAATTGAGATGTTCACTGCAGCTCCTGCAAAAGGTGCATTTTCTTTCACTTTAACACTAACCTTTATGGAAGAGCACTGTGAAATTTAATAGCTTTAACTCTATAGAGTAAGTTCAAATACAGAAATACCTGTCTGAAACCCCTGTTCCTAACACGGGTTATATGTTGGCAGACTCCACTACTGTCAGGGAAGTTTCCCAAAATTCACAGCTCAGAATGAGTCTGTCTTTGTAGAAGGGTGGCATCATTAAGCAAAAGAAGTCATTCTCCATCATAGTGGCTGTGCTGAAGAAGTTTGCCTTCAAGAATTTTACTGCCTCAGATGGAAACAGGTTTTTTGCACCGTGACTTCTGCCAGGTTCCATCACTGCTCCCGAACCATGGCACGTAAGGTACTTCTCAGCTTGCTTCTTTACATGCAGTCTGCACCACCACCAGCTACAAAAAACAAACAAACAAAAAAAACCCCAAAAAACCCCACTTAAAAACAACTGAGCAAATCCAGTTTGATCTAACCCTGCAAAAACATGGGAGGTCAGAGCTGGGATTGCTGACACTGTTGTATCCCTGCAGAGGATTTTACATCTCTGCAAGCACAGGGAAGGACATGGTCCATTCAGGTGCAGAATAAGTCATTCATCAGGCTCTGATCTTCCTTATGCTTACCAGTCTTATATCAAGTGGCTGATGAGACTCTCCTTAATAAGACTGGGTTGATAGAAATGAGCTGTTTGCCCTTCAAGTAGAATGGGTCTAAAGAGGACCAAAGTCCAGAACCTTTGGGCTTTTTATGGCCCTGCCATAGGCTGGGCTTGGGCCAAGTCAAATGGCTTCTCATCTCCTGCCTTCTTCATGAGAGGGTTTATTTCCAAGTTCCCAGGGAGGGTGTGGGAATTAAACTAATCACAGATTGGCCCAAAGTACTGATTTTTTTGGAGTTCTGTCTTCTCTTTCCAGAAAAATTTATTGGTCTGCACGTTTGGGATTCTAGCCCTTCTCAAAGTTAAGGGCTGGCCAGGAGATCTAGATCTGAATCCTCTGTCTTATTAGGGTGCTGTGGTGAGTTGGACTGACAGGCAGGGATGTGACAGCCAAATCTTTGAAGTATTAAATATCCCATGGATGGAAGATGTTTGATAAAGAGTAAACAGTGTTGATACTTGAGGTACTATGGCTAATGTCTAGACTGGCAGATCTGGGCAAAGGTGTTATCATGCTTTTGCTTTCACCCCTGAAACACCAAAGTCGTCTGTCTGTTGGAAAATTTGAGCAGGTTTTGGTTTCTAAAATTGCTATAAATACATTTGGAAGATATTGCATAAATGTGTGTGTGTGTGCACACACATATATATATCTCCCAGAGGCTCTCATCACCTACCTGTGTATAGAAATCTCCCCTCTGATGCTTCAGGACTTAATTAGGAAATGCTGGTGGACTTACCTCAATTGCACTGCAAGAACCACTGGGATATTGCTTCATCACAATATTGATCACTTATTTATATTATAGCCTGCTTTAGGTGTTCCAAAGGAGGAATCCTTTTGCCAAAGAGACCTTGCTTTTCTTAAGGTGGACTTCTTACCCATGATGAAAATTCACATCATCCATGGCTGTGGTGATCTCCAAGCTGTTCGTTTCAGAAAGAATTGGAAGATCACACAGACATTTCTGTTGAAGTCTGCAGTTTCTACTTATGTTACTTTGGCTTTGTCTAGCCTTTTCTGGCAAGTAAGGCCTGATCCCATGATTTGGGTGGCCAGATGCAGTCCAGGAGGGTCCAAGGTCAGGTTCTAATTTAGCAGAATATTTAAGCCCCTGGTGTTTGTTTAAGCATGGGCTTAAAGCTATGGCATGGGTATGACATGTTATGGTATGACATAAGCCATGGGTCTACAGTCATTAATACCAGTCATACAGATTTGGTCTGGGTAGGATGTGGGCACAGTCAGATTTGTCAGATTTCCCAGAATAGATGAAGTGGCTCCAGTGTTGCCCTTATGCCAACTGCAGGAGGGCAGCCAGTGGCTGATCCAGCATCACATTTGGATATCAGGAAGATGAGATATTACGAGATCAGCACTTTGGTTTGGGTGGCTGTGACAGTTTCCATATGTCACAAGTAGCCCTACAGCCAGTTTTGCTGTATCTTTGAACCATGGCTTTAAAACTTACTTAAACTTTCTGCAGAAGATTGGGTTGCCTCGGTTACAGCCCAATCCTTGAGCATACCCCCAAGGCTAACACTTGTGTTGTGTAAATGTGACAGTTTGGTGCTCACTTATTTTAATCATTGCCTGAACGTTGCTTTTAAAATCAGAAAGCAACACTGTTGCCTTAGTCTGTCAGATAGTGCACCTTTAATTTGGTTTGGTTATTTATTTTTTTTTAAATATTGTAATTCTTAAATTTTCATCACAGTTGGAAAACACTTGGGTAAGGACTTAATCAATAGGTGTGGGAGTACCAAAATGTTTATCATAGTGAATTCTACGTAATAGTCTCACTCATGCCATCAGGATGAATGCTTTCGTGAGATACAGGCCTTAACCTGAGTTTCTGCCTATCAGCAAAACATACTTGAAAAGAAAATTGTCATTTAGAGAAATGGTGGTTGTTGATAGGAATAAGCAACAAGTCACGCTGAAATCTTTTTGGACCTGTAGTAGCTGCTGCCTGGCCACAGTCAGCCAAGCCTAGCTTAGGTTTGATAAATGCTGGTTCCTTTTGATTTTGAGAATGTCCAGCAGATGAGGGATAACAGGGCCCAAGAAAGTCCTTGAGAGACATTCTGTGCCTTTGCCCTCCTTCAGCATCAGAGATAAATGTTGGATACCTGGTAGTTCAGCTGAATGGCTCAGAAAGGAGTTGCATTTGTACCAGTTTTCTGTTGCTGCCTGGTTGCTGCAGTTGGTTTATCCTCTTGATTTTGCTGTTCATTCACCCAGTGGGGTTGACTACACCTTATATAAGCTTCAGGACTTCGTCAGGGCTATCAGAGAGATGTGCTGAAGAATTTCACTGTGGTGAAGTTCCCACCAGAAAACACTACTGATAGTAATCAAGGGCTTGTTGCCAAAGGATAGCAGGAACTACTAAGTACTGTCTAGAGGTTAGTAAAGTACAAAGTAAGAGAGAGCTGTGAGAACACTGCTTCCAGTTAGAGCTGGTCACAATTTTTACACTAAATTATATAATGTCAGAAGGGGCTTTTTTTTAATTATTTTTTTTCCCCAATGTTATTCACAACAAAGGGGGAGGGTGGGGGTGGTGCAATTATAATCTAAACCATACTGAATTTTTATCTAAATTAATTTCAGAATTGTTAACAAATATTTTCATCTCTCAAAAGAAAATCTTTCTCAGATTTTTGTAGTTCTTGGGTTTCTCCTGCTAGTAAATTAAAGTTTATGTAACGATTTTGAAAACTTCTATGGATAAAAATTCTATTTAAAAACAAGCACATGTGTTCTTGGGCAATGGTTCAATATTGAAGCTGATGAAATGAAAAAAAAAAAAACCCAACAAAAAAAAGCTTTGGAACTTTTCACACCATATTTTTCCCTGTTTTTAGCTAGTTTTGCTAATTTTGAAGTCAGTGTTTCCTTTATTAGAACAATCCAAAGAACGTGACTCTTCTTAAAAATAACAGCATTACTTCTGTCGTGCTGTCGTGCTCATTTTCCCTTCCCATCTTACAGGCATGGCTATGGGGAGTGCCAGGGTCGTCTTCTGTGGCAATTGCAATTTTCTTATTTGTTTGTTTGGGTTTTTGTTCCCTGAAATTACTGAAGAAATATAAGCTCATTATGGCAGCTGCCATGAAGATCAAGAGATTCTGGTTGAACTTAATCTCCATGTATCCTCCTTGCCTTAGTAATGGCACGTCTCCTGAAATATTTTGGGAAATGCTACCTGGCTTTCTCAACATTTCAAGTCTGAATTTGCAGCAGTCTGTTGCCTAACTGGCATTTGGAGCATGAGAGAGAGTAGACTTTGAACTTGTGAAATTTTAACATCCACCTAGCATCTGAAAATCTGAGAAAAGCCATAACCTCTGTAGGTTTTCTATAGGACCTTGAGGTCCTAGTGGAGCTCTCAGTTCAACCTGGAAATTCTCTGGTGTGATCTGAAAAGCTAAGTTCAAACACTTGCAGACTGCTTTGGCACCTGTGAGGCGATTGCGAGTCTACAATATTGAGCACTGCTACTTATAGTAGCTACTATAGTAGTGTGAGGTGTCCCTGCCCGTGGCAGGGGGGTTGGAACTAGATGATCCTTGAGGTCCCTTCCAACCCTAGCAGTTCTATGATTCTATACCTCCCTGGGCTTTAGTCCTTGCTACTTTTTCCTGGTCTCTTTGGCTTCACATGACAGGGGGAAGCAATGGGGTTAGATCACAGGTATCAAGAGCATTCAGTTCAGACTTCTTTTTATTTTTGTTGTTTGTTCACACCTTTTATCATACATCTTTTAGAAAATGAGGAAAGAAACAGAAGCCTCCAGTGGTGGTATTACTTTTACACTTCCAGAGGTCAGAATCCTTCAGGAGGAACATGACACTTGGGATGTCTCTACTTTTTTTCCTGTCTCCCATTGTCTGCAAGCAGCTCTCTTACTTGCTCTGTCCATTTGCTCCACGTGCACTCATCTCTGCAGTCAGGAACTGACTTCACAGAGGAATTGTGAGTCTTAGCTAGCAGTTGGAAAAATTTCTCCAAATCTTTAATCGAGTCGTTTTGTACATCCATTGTATCAGTGGCCTGCCACACAGATATCAAAGAAAATTATTATAATTCTTGCTTTTAAAATGATTATGAAAATGTGCAGTACTTTTCCAGTCATATTTAACCATGTAATTTAGAACCACATGATTGCAGGGATTTATCATGAAGAAATTTGTTTGAAGGATAGGGGCTTGGGGTTGGGGTTTTTTTTGTGTTTTGTTTTGGGTTTTTTTGTTTAAAATCTTTTTTTCTCCAAAAATGAATTTATTAGGTTTTTTTCCTCTTTTATTTTTTTTTCCTTCAGTTTTATTCCTTTAAGATGTTTTTGTAAAAGGGCAGCCACAATTTGCATTCGTGAGAGACAGGAGATTTTATTTGGTCTTGTACGTGGAGCTTTCATTTCTTTTATGTTTCTTCAGGAAAATTCCTCTCTGCCCGATTACTCATACTTAGATGTCTTTAAATGCAGGCTGACCAGTAAAGGGTTTTTTTGTTGTTGTTTAATTTAGTGTGTGGCTTGCTTTGTGTTTGGGTTTTTTTTGTTTTTGGTTTTTTTTTTAATTAACCAGATACTGAGTACTGGGGAGGCATTGCACATTAATGCAGAAAGTTAATGCTAATTTTCATAGAAAAGACAAAATTAGACTCTTTCCCTGTCTCCAATGCAGTCGTGTTACTGTTTTGTGTGCAACACCAATGTTAAGCCAGATTGTAAAGGCAAAATACTCGGAGTGACCTACTTCCATTCACCAGCAAGAATCCTTTGTCAGCTGACTCCTGTTTGTTTGTTCATTTTTAAATGTCGGATTACAGAACAAGCATCTCCTAAAGATGAAAGAAAATTGTGTTTTCATGTGCAGGAAATTTGGGGTTGCAGCAACAGAACATTCTCTTTGTGAATTTGGATGTCATGGTGTTTTAAGCTCCTGCCTGGAGCCTAAATCAATCTGGCCTCTCATCCAGTTCATCTCACTGGTGCTCCTAAAAGGCTGCAGCCCTGCAAAAGCTCATGCAGCACTTTTGGCTGCTTTCCCTTGCTCCCATTTGGTACATATTTGCACAATTTAACTGAGCTTTTCTTTCTGCTGAAGGTCAGATGCAAGCGATACGAAACACTAAACTTTATAAACAAGCAAAGCCAGTTCAACCACAGCGTTTTGGACTAGAATGGATTTTTAGGTGGCGCACTGTCTGCCGGCCTTTGGAGAGGGGATCCTGAGACTACATTGGACTGGAACAGGATGCAAAGCCACAATCCTTGGCTTTTTTTAATAAGCTACTTACTGTAATCCAGCTACACAGTTTCAGCCTCACACTTGAAGTTTTCAGCAGCAATGCATGTACAGGCACTTTCTCTCTTGCAGAAAGTGAAACTTTCCCAATCAAAGTAAATTTAACCTATTGCATAAGATGCTGGAAGTTTGGGTTTTGCCTTCTTTTTTTTTTTCCTTAGAATTCTTACTGTAACCTCTATGTGCAGAGGATGAATAGCTTTTCTTTTCCCTCCTTTTTTTTTTCTTTCTTTCTTTTTTGACAAGATTAGATGTTGCATATTGATGAGCAAGCATTTCAAAGGTCCGTGGGGCTTTGGAACGTATTAAGGATCTCTGAAGTTTAATATTCACCATGTTTTAAATATTCAGAAGGAAAAATTTGCATTAAATGGCTTTTGATAAATAAGTTCTAGGGATTTTTCTTTCTATCTTACGCAAACGTTGTGGGGATTGTGGCTGGGCCAATTTTGTTCCAAAGTGTCTTGTTTCTGAATTTCAGGACCATTTTGATCTTACTTGTGTGCCCAGTGCTTGTCCTGAAGTCTTTAATGGTTTTTACTGGAACTTTACAGCAGGCAGATGGATGTGGCCAAAGCAAAGGCACAGCTGAGCATTGTAACTCCTGGTTGCTGGATTGCTCCCTTCTTTATGAGAGCTGGGTGCATCCAGCCTCTTTCTGTACCTGCTGTTCATGGTGCAGGCTGGGATTAACCCAGTGGTCAGGCCTGGCTGAAATCTTTCTGCAAAGGTGCTTCACACCAGTGGGGATTTGAGAATGGAGAGGGCAAGATCCAGAGTGCAGGAGCAAAGCAAAGTGCCATTCAGTGCATCTCAGATGTCACAAGACAGTTTTCCCTTCTTTGGATATCCATCTCTCTGGTAAGAGTTTCATCAGTAAGAGAAGCTCTTTCAGGAGAAATGCTCCCTTGGGGATGCCTTATTTCCCATGCTGTTGAAAATCTGATTGAAGCTTTAGATGAGGAGGATCAGTTATGGGCTGCTTCACGGTATTATTAAGCTCTCCTTTGCCTTACCCTTGGCATCCCAGGGAACGTGCCGTGGGGCGCACGCAGCCCTGACTCCATCCTGCCAGCCGCTGTGGAACTGCTGCCTGGTACTCGCTCTCAGGACTGCCCTGGCCTGGGCTGAGGGCATCTCGAGCTCCTATGCAAAAGGTGGTGTTTTCAGGTTTGGGCTTACAAATAATGCAGCCTTTTCAAACTCGCCTTCCCCCTCTCTATGTAGTCCTCACAGAAGCAGGATTTTAAATATTTCATAGTATTCTTCTTTCTTCTTCCTTTTTGCCAGATGCCTTGAAAACATTGTCAGGTTACGATCTGAGTGGGGGTTTTCAGGATCAATTTCCTTTCCTTCTTGATTGCGTGGTGTAGGTTTGCAATGGGGGTTTTGTCCTTTTGCTTTCCTCCTTGTTTTGTTTGTTTTGTTGTTTTGGTTTCAGTCTTGCAGAACAGATGCCTTCATTTTATGCAGAGTAAGATTGTCTGTGATTAGAGTTAATCCAGGATGGCAGGATTGGACCCCCCACAGTGAAAGCTAGAAAAGTGATTGCAAAAGTATTCTGTTTCTCCTTTATTAATTACACAGGAAGTTTCCACCGAAGGCTCATGTAGCACAACTGGCCTATGTAATAAGTAGCAGGGCCTGTAATTACAGTCTGTCTTCTGATCCTATCTGTGCTCTGACTTTCTAGGCACTGCAGTTCTATTTACATCTGTGTCTTTGTCACCTTTTAAATTTTTGATTGGTCACTAAGGGAAGTAGAGTGCAAGCTGTGCACACTGTGGAGGTGCAGTGAGTCTAAATGAGGGAGTTCTCCTCCTTCTCAGGTATCTGCCTGATGTGGGACATGGAACAGAGCACAAGCAACAAGGGGGTTTTACCAGCCATGCAGCAGAGGGAGTAGGCTGCATGCCAACTGGGTATCTTTCAAGATCTTGGAGTCTTTGTAGGACTGGGAATTTGAACCTTTTACAGGTCTTAACTAGTGTACAATCCTGTGAGGGAGTTTATATATTAGCATTTCTTTGCACTCAGAGCAGTTTCTACAGGATTTGACCTTTCTTTTCTGTAAGATTCAGAGGTTTATGGTTGTAAAGAGATGCTTCCATATATGGTATGAGAAGGGAGATGGCTTTTGGCATCAGGCAGAGAAGCTGGGCTGGGAATCCTTGTATCACTGAGTAAAAGAAGAGCAACTTGAGCGGAAGGGGAAAGGCAGTGATTTACACTGGTTCAGTACCAGCTTCACCAGTTCTGAGCACCAACAAGCACAGCCTTAAGCAGATTAGCTCACTGGGGCGTCAGTCCTGAGACCTGGCAACAAATAAAGGGGCTCCTTGTGAAAGTATTTGGTGCTGGTCACTCTGGCAGTAATCTCTTGCCTGTTCAGGAACATGCCCTTAGAGTTAGGGTAGAACTACAGAATGATACCCTTCAGTCTTTTTCTGCAAGGCATACTTCCAGTGTTATGTCTGATCAAGAGGAATGAAAGCCATTGTGCAAAGAATATACTTTATTCAAAAAAAAAAAAAAGTTAACAATCCACTAGAGACACTTATAATTCTATAATGTCCATTAAACTGTTATGCAAATTGTCCCTTTTCTGCAGCTTGCACTATTATTTAATTATTTTTGGTCTGACTTCTGTAAAAAAAAAAAAACAAAACAAAACACAACAACTCAATTATTTTTTAATTTTTTTGGTAACTCTACACTTCTAAGAAAGTTGATGCTTGAAAAGAAAAAAAAACTTAGTTTCAAACACTGGGTTTTCAGGCTTCGAAATTAATAATTTCTACACCTGACCCAGTTCCTGCAGCTGCCAAAAAAGAAAAGAGAAAGCTATTTAAATTTCTCATAGAACCATTTATCTCTTAAAATATGCCAAGGCAATTTGAGGTGGGGGTGGAGATTCAGCTATTTATCTCAGCAGCTTGATTTTTCTCTTTATGTTGCTAACTGTCAAGGGGAAAAAAAATGGTAGGAAGCTATTCTTGGGCTATTATTGATGTATTGTGTTGCCATTATGCAGGATGTCTGCTTTGCTATATACGGAAGGACATTAATAACAGCCATCTCCCCTACCCCCACCCTTGGTTCCTCTTTGGGAAGATATGGTTTCAACTGGAGCATCTGCCGTGTTCAAATTGCTGCTTCCTCCTCCCTTTCCCTCAATTCATTCCCAAACAAGTTTTGGGAACGGGGCTAAGGGAATGAGGAGACAGATTATATTTTCCATCTTTCTACCTGCTTGTGTAGTTGCTCCAGGCAAGTAATTTCTGTGCTGTGTACCTGTCTACACTCTTCCTTCCTGTGTGTTGCCCCTCCTTTCATTTAGTTCATCAGTGGAAAAAAAAAAAACCTTTCTCACTGTCTTTCTCACAGGGGCTGGCTGGCAGAGCAGGACCTCTGATTTGTTTTTACCCAGCATTTCATACCCAGAAACATTGATTTCATTATTTCCCATAAGCAGGAAAATTTCTAGCTGTTCCCACCCCTCCTACCCAGGTTTAAAGCATTGTTATGAAACTTTAAAGGGTCTGTCCGCTTGTTTAAAGACTTGGATGCTTGTTTTATTTTTGGAAGCTGAGTGCACAGTGAACAGGAATAGTTTGATCTTTAAAAAATAGCCCCACTTCAAGATTCCCCTGAAGTGCAGGAAGTCCTGTCTCTGGAAGGCCTGTGCCAGCAGCATGACAGTACAGAGACCAAAACCAACCTGAATAGAAAAAAAAAACAAAAACAAACAAACAAACAAAAAAAAAAACCCTGGCCCTGCCCCATTTCAGCTGTGAGAAGTGAGAGGTGAAGATAATAAATGTCCCCAAAATTAAAGGGCATAATTGCTCTGATTACTTTTTTAACGGCTGTTCCTACATCTCACAACACTTTTGTTCCATAGAAGCTTGGCTTATTCAGCATATCTGATAGTCAGGACCATGTGCTTTTTCATGCTGTGGTTAATTTTACTTGTTTGTTATATCCCAGTCTCTCTCTGGTCCCTGCATGCTCTTTTGTTTTAGGCACTCAGTTAAAGGTAGGAGCTCTGTCTAGGAAAGCTCACCTAGAGTTTAGGACCAAAAATGCAGTCAGAATATTTTTCAGTCTGAATATAGAGAGAATTTCCAAATATGAATTTGGAATAGGAATGCCTTCACCTCTGAAAGTGCTCAAATTTCAAAATGAAAGGCAGATGGCCATTCAGGGTAGTTTCTTGTTGCTTTTATTTTCTTGCTTGGAGATGGCAAAGGAGGGAAGCACCATCCTCTGAAGTGTTCTATAAACTCAAGCCAGAGCCCAGCACTTGCTCTGCAAATGTCTGCTCCAGCCACAGCTTGCCACAGTGCTGCAGCATGGGAGTGAGGAAGGCCTGTTAATGAAGCAAGGTCCACCTCATCCTCTCCATAAGCAGAGCTGCTCCCCATGGTGAGTCTATGTCCAGCCTAGAGCTTGATCCAGCCTTCCCAGTACAAGCATTTTGCCAGGAACAGGTGTTTTCTCTCTGCCATGAGCTGTGGGATTGTGTGCAATGATTAGGATTTGCAGGCAGGGAGGAGAAGATCCTGTTCCAATTAGGCTGCCTTTGTGCTAATGTTTCATTCAGGGCTGTTTGAGATGAGAGCAGTTTGCACTGAAACGCACAGCTGGAGGTTGTGGTTTGTGTTTCAACTGTGTTAAGATGGTACCCGTTGAAAATACAGAACTGGAGCATGTTTTTCCATCTGCCAGTGCTTTACTGACAGCTCTGTATGTGTTGGAAGCCCATTTTGGTTTGGCAAGTGGACATTTACTGTATTTTCCCCTGAGCCTCATCTAGGTCTTTGCTTTCTCCACCTAAAAAGTAGTATTTCTAATGTGCCTAAGTAGCTAAGCACCTGACAAGGATCTAAGCAGAAGAACCAGCAAGGTGAAGAGCAGGCTATTCACAGAGCTGCCTTTACCAGAAGTCTGTTCCACTTTCTTCACAGTGTGCCTTTCAGAGACCTGCAGTGCTCCTATTTGGGCAGCAGGGAAGTAGCCCTAGTGCCGAGCAGGGGTGGGAGCTAGGAGAATGATGTAGAAGAAAAGCAAGAGGTTACTTTTGAGCCCCCACTGGGATAAGCAAAGCAATGGCTTTTCCCATCAGCACTGCTTGTTGTCTTGCTTAACACACCTCATTGTCTGGTAGACAACTCTTCAGTAGTGGAGATACATGGGCATATCTCCTCAAATGTCTGTTTTATCAGAACTCTAGAGTCCTTCATATCTGGAGATGTTATTCACTTAATTTTATCTCTTATTTCCTCTCCATTATTCATTTTTTTTTAATATAATGTTAGAAGAGAACATTTGAAGGTGAACCAAGGGTTGGGTGTTTGAGTGGTGCCTACTGTATTAGAAAGGCTGACTTGCTCTCACTTTCAATCCCCCAACCTTCTGTTTTAGGAAACTTTTCCCTGCTGTGATCAGAGAGGAAATGCAAGCTTTAATTGGAAGTGCAGGAAAGGGAAAGGTTTTGATGCTCAGTACTGTACCACTGTGACCTTTTCTGCTGACCCTCTGGAGAGTGGGGAATGGTAGAGTGAGGGCAGAGAAAAGTTATTCTTGGACTTTCTTGTGATCTTGCTAGACAGGGTCTGCCTTAGTGAAACTTCAACTTCCTTAAGGGTCCTATATTTTCCCATGCACAGCCTGTGTTTTGGACCATCAGAGAAACTGAATGGCAGCCTCCAGTGCCTTCCCTCCAGTTAGCCAACTGAGAGACCAGGAGTACTGCTCCTGCAGTTTTGGTAACAACATTCTAGCTCAAAACAGACAGCAGAGGTTTGTTGTTTCAGAGCCTAATCTCTCACACTGGCTTGGCATGTGTGCTGATCTGTGGGGGTCTGAACACATATGGGTCATTCCAGAAGGACTTCTCTTGGCCATGCCCTTCTCCTGAGGGCTGGGAGATTGGTTTAGCTCTTTCAAACCGCAAGGAGGAGATGCTCCCAGAAATGTATTTGTCCTGTGTAGCTGCTGTGCTTTGGCCTATCCATACCAATGGTAGACCTGTCTGCTCAAGGGTTCCCTGGTGATGATGATATTGATTGGATGTGCAGTAATTCATACTGGATGACTATGCCAGGTCTGAGGTGGTATTTCACCTTTATGGTAGCTGTTGATTTAGCCCTTGAAATAGAGAAGGGTTTGCATTGTTACTTTTGCTGAGAGGGGAGTGTGATTAATCACACTTCTCCTTGTCCTCTGCCAGCAGACAGGGACCCTCTGTGGTATGGGAAGCATCTTCCTTTTAAATGTGAATCACTAGCCTAGGTGTCTGGGCAAGAAAGGAGCAGAAGCAGATGTTCCCTGCATGAGGAATGCCTTCTGCTGCACACTCCATGCTCTCAGATCCTAATGAAGTAATATTATTTGAGCTTTTAGAACTGCTCTCCTATCTGTCAGAGCTTTTACTTATTGCTGAGCACAAGCACTATCCAAGTTCATGAGGGGCTCAATCCTGCTGCCATTGGAGTTTTTCTGAATCCTGTGAGTTGTTGAGTGCATCTCCTGTGAGCTGCTACTCTGAGTAGCCTCCCCTGTCACTGGCCACTTGTCTCCTCGGAGTAGTCTCCCTTGTCACTGGCCACTTGTCTCCTGCCTTAACTACTTTGATAACGCTTGGAGGGCACTCAGGAAATGCAGTCAGTACCTTACAGGATTGGTCCACTAGGTAATAGATGAAGTTTTTTTTTCCTCTGGTAACTTGAGTGCATGAATTGAAAACCATTTATTCCATTTTTTTTCTGAGAACAGATGCAGCATATACACATTTTCTATATTTATAAATATATAGAGATATATATATTTTGTTCTCAGCTAGTTACCTCTTCTCAACTGCAATTCTCAGAGCAACCGGCATATATTTTTTATTCACCACGTAAAATGACTTTTTACAGTAAGAGAATGGAAGCTGTTTGAAGCATGTGTTTTCTGTATTTTTATTATGCATTATCCAATTATATTGAGATGTATTTTCCTCTTTGCTCTGCTCTTTCGGTTGTTATCCTTTTTATCAGTTATGCTTTTCTAATGTTTTGTAAGGGAAAATAAATATGCAAAATCGCCAGATGCCTTTTTTTCTTTGCAGAAGAAGTATCACAAATGCTTTTTTATTACATTTTACCAATCCAATAAACTCCTTATAAATTTCATTTTTGTTTGCTAGTGTGTGAAATTATTTTTTCAAGTCGAAGGTACTGATTTTCTCCTGACCTCCACCTGCAATTATGCTTCGTATTCTCCATCTCTCTTTCAGGCTGGAAATTTCACTGTGTAGCTCCTCAACATGCTTAACTGAAGAAGCTCTTTCACTGTTGGGTGAAGCAAGGATGCTAGAAATACATTAAAAGAGAGGCTACCCCCTGCCTGTACTGGCCATCTCTTGATGAACTTTGCACTGTTCTTAAAAACATGTGCCTTTGCAGTAGAGAGCACTCCAGCCCTAAGCCATGAAGTAACCTGCAGAGGTGGGTTATATGCACAGGTTGCCCACAAGCATCCTCAAATGAGTTGTGATTGGGTGATGACAGAGCCAAGCACTTTATTTTGCAGCTAAATGGAGGAATATTATTCAAACTGTTATGGGGGGAGTAGAAAGAAGTGTGGCTAGCAAAGCCTCTCTTCTAGGAAATTGTTTCCAGGCTGTCAGTGTGGTAAATAATTGGGATTGTTCCTGGTCCAGTCCAATCTGCTTCCAAAATACCACTGATCACCACACAGCCTGACCTTCACCTCTCCAGTCAGAGAACCTGGCACAGCACCAAACCCTCACTGAACGTTTTCTCCAACTAAAGCACTTCAAGTGACAGGGAATCCAGTGTATTCTGGTAAGCTTTCCAGTGACCATTCCTTAGCTATTAAACACCTGCACCCCGCTTTTAGTCTCTGTTGGACCTTGTCATAAAAGCCCTTTGCTGTCAGAAGTCTCCTGTGCAGAGCTGCACCACCTGCCTTGAAGGTGGAATTCATCTCAATGAACTTTAGCAGCCTGGAAGACAGCTTTGTGATCCCCTGTGGCTCTCTAGTCAGTGGAGAAGGTCTGTCGTCTTTTCTTCAGTTGAGTGTCTTGAGACAGGTTTGTGCCTTTAAGGGTTAAATGAGATCAATACTGTCCTGCAGTCATTATCAGCAAATGTAGTTTTCTTAATCCAGTTCTTCACAGAGTTGTAGAAAGATGCTGAGGCAGACCGTACAGCTACACCCATGCCCCATTTGTCACTCCCAACAAAATTTTACCTACCATCCCCTTGAAGACATCTGCAAAGGGAAATTCCACAACCTCCCTTGGCAGTCCATTCCATAGCAGCCTTGTCTTCACCCTTGGACAGTCTTTCCTACAGTTCAGTCTAAATATTCCTGACTGCAAATTAAATCTCATACTTCCTTTCCCATCTCCAGTGAACATGAAGGACTTCTTTACTAGGTTACGTGTTGTCAAGGGATGCTTTGTTAGCCATAGAAGGAGGTGCAAGCAACAGCTTCACTCCCAGCTCCTCCTCCCCTTCCCCAAGGGAATTTAGGAAGGGCCCGTGTTCTCCCTCAGGAGCTTTGCAGCTTGTTCCTACGGGACACAGGAGTCTGACAGGCTTTAATTTGGCAATAAAGGGAGTGTGATGGCGTAGGCTTTCAAGTCCATTCAAACTGCTATCTAGTTTTCCAAACTCGATATTATTACTTCCTTTATAGCACGAGGTTATTTTTTTCTAAACTTATGATGGAAGAGTTCCAGGGATATGTTGTCTGCACACAAATCAAAATGCATTAGCAGGCCAGGGGCCAGAGGTGAGGGCCAAGGGTGGGGGAGCTACTAATTTGATAGCTTGGCGTTGCTTTTCTTGCAATCAAAAGCACAGAGAATCCTTTGAAGACAATGAAAGCCTGAAGAGTGAAGTGTAACTAAAACCCAGGTGCCAAGGTGAGTCGTCCCAGGGGTTTAGGGAGGCAGTGTTGACTATTTGGCAGCCCCACAGGTTGCTGCTGGTGATGTTCCTTGTCAGATGAAGGAACAGTCATACAGTTATGTTCTTCTCATGCAATGCTGTCTCCAGCTCTGGCTACTACTGTGGATTTAACCACCTGGCTTTAAGCAAAGATAAGTTTTGTATGTTTACCTTGAAGATACCTAGGCTAACTTGCAGTATGACTTCCTGTGTGTCACAACTGGAGTTTGATTACTGAGTAAGGATGACTTTTGCTTTCTAGTCAGTTTTGAGAAGATTTCAGGAGCTTTGTAAGGTTCCTCAAGTTTTTTTTGTAAATGGGGAAGAAACCTGGAAACTGGGGAATCTGACCACAGTGCTGGTCTTTGCAGGTGGGGTGCACCTCTTCCATCTCTTTGGTAGTCCAGGTCAGATGAGCTGTAGGGCTCCCTCTGTGATAGATGAACACGTTCAAAGGGCTATTCCTTCAACATCCTTTAAACACTTTCTTCATAGAGTCACAGAACTGTTGAGGTTGGAAGAGACCTTTAAGATAATTAACCACTCACCTAGAGCTCACAACCCCACCACTACTGCTAAGCTTTTACCACTAAACCACATGGTAGTTGGGGGCAATTTTCAACCTGCCACACCACATCCCTAAGCACTACATCCACGTGCTTCAGATAGTGACTCCACCACCTCCCTGGGCAGCTTGTTCCAATGCCTGATAATCCTTCCTGTGATGAAATTTTGCCTAATATCCAACCTGAACCTCCCTTGGCACAACTTGAGCCCATTTCCTCTTGTCCTTTTTTCATGGCAGAGTGAACTGTTTTCTGGTGAAGTTTCTCACTCTGTTCACTGTTGAGAGGCTCTGAAACACCAGCATAGACCAGACCTCTTGCTTTCATCCAACTGAAATTGGAAAAGGTAAATGGTGGTGCTTAGTGATATGGTTTAGTGGTGAACTTGGTAGAGTAGGGTTAATGGTTGGACCTGTGGATCTCAAGGGCCTTTTCCAACCTGAATGATTCTATGATACAGCAACTGGCCTCTTTCACTACCTGACTCACCACCAAATGGCAAGTGGCTGCATAATGCAGCACCACCTCCATGGCAAAAACAAGCAGGGAAAAAGGAGTTTGGATGGGGCTATCAGGAGAATTTCTATTCCTGTTAGTGTCACCTCTCACAACCTGCCAGGGTCACGCAAGACAAAGTGCCATTCTGCAGTGACATAGAGGAACTTCTTTCTGCAAGGAGTTTTTGGAAGGAAGGCTGTGAGCTCTCTGTCTCTGGTCTGTTGGACCAATTCCAGATGCTCCTGGGAACACTAAGTCAAGGTGGGGAACGTCTAGACCTCTTTGCCTGCTGAGACCAAGGCAGTCTTGGAGTGGAGCAGAGATGTAGCATCTGGTTTGAAGGTAGTAACTGCACCTCCAGTGTGCTGTCACCAGGAGCTGCCTGTGACACTGTTTTCCGCAAGGTAAGGAAAAATAAATCAGCTGAAATCATTGCAGAGCAGAATGGGATGCTTTTTTATCTTGCAGTATTGTTGATGTTGGACTGAATCTGCTGTCTTAAAGTATAAATATAAAGACGCTGCTAAATCATCACTATTTCAGCAACTAATTAAGGGGTAATGCTCATGGTGCAGCAGTATATGAGGCAATAAACGGCTTTGGCGGCTGATTAAACGCTGGCACCCAGGCATTTAATTACAGCAAAAGCCAATTACCATGTGCATATTCCGACACCATGGACATTACTCCTGCTCTATGACAGAACAAGGCAAGGCAATAAACCATGCTGCAGAGACATACAGTATAGGACTCTCTAGTTTTGCCAACCCTCTCTCTCCACTGGCTCTGAGATGGGGGTTCAGTCCCCACAGGGAAGGCTCAAAACAAGGTCACAGAATAAAAATTCTTTGTGATTTGTAGGATTTATTTGGCATCCGGAAACAGAGACAGATCCTCCCTGTGCAAAGGTGCATTTGAGCATTTCTAGAAAACAAGATTCCCCTGATCAGGTAACAGGTGCATTTGAAGCCTCACCTTCGTACAGTTGATGGGCAAGTCAGCAGCAGTGATGAATGAGGCTATGCGTAGCCTTTTTTCTTTCAGTTATTACACTGCAGAAAGCATAATCAGTTGCAAAACACCACATGCCATTCTTCAGCTAATTGATTTAAAAGCTGGAGTCTCATTTTCACAGGCTTTCAGCTCTTGCACCATCAATTTGACTTAACCAGCTCAGCACCTCTTCAAATTAAGCCCTCTCTTTCTTTAACCAGAAGTGAATTCTTCCTTTTGAAGGAGTTTCCTAGAGAAATTCTCTCTTAGAAAATCCTTGGCATGAAACCTTAGCCAGCCTTGGCATGCAAACCTGCCTCACGCTGGCATTAACAAGCCTCTTATTTAAATGTTGATGAGCTCTTTGCTGCCAGTTAGCAATGGGAAATGCAGTCTGTGTGTTAAACGAGAGCTGGGAATGACTTCCAAATACCAAAATGTTTGTTAAACTCACGGCCCACCTCTTCCCTCCTTAGGAGTGGGAAGATTCCTGGCAAATTGGCTTCACTTTGCACAGAAACTGCCAGGCAGGATGAGACCAAGGATCTCTCTCATTCAGTGGCCCACATGGGGCTGATGCCAGAAGCATGGCTTCCCAGGACCATACTACTGTCATGGTGGTCTGCCCCAGGAGACCTTTCACCAGCTATTAGAGATACTTTCACACTTTGAAGGCAGAGTCTACCTGCCATGCTGTATATTTGGGTTTACTTGGTCACTCTGAGCCTTTAATGTTATATTGTGGTTATGTGGCTACTACCTGTGCTGAAAGCTGATGAATTTTACCCCCCAAACCTTTTTCAAGTCATTTGTTTCTGCATGGTGTTCTGTAGAAAAGCATTACACAAGCTGATTGTGATATTATCTGTATTAGTATATCTCTTTAGCTAGATAGGGACACCCTAAAATTCATCTTGAGGCTGTTTGCTTGGCATCCCATGGAGACCAAATGCCTTGTTGCCTCTAAACCAGGAATATATCATATATGGGAGACATCTCATGTATGGTAGAGGCTCTTCTGTGCTTCTGGGTCTCTTCCCTTTCACGGTGAGTCACAGGATGAAATCCAAATACTAAATGCCAGGCAAGGGAGTCTCCCAGTATCCTCGTGTTGCCTCTGCTGTCTTCTGAAATCAACATCTTTCCCAGCCAAAGAACGTGTAAATTCTTTTGGCTATCACTCACTCTTGGATGAATCCCAACTGTGCATATATACAAGAGATGGTTTCCTCAGTGTTTGAATGAACCAGAAAGGCTTTGTCTGCTGTAGATGGGAGCTTTCAATCCCATTTATGGTACATTATATCAGCCTGAGATAGCATCTGCGAGGTCCTTAAACTGAACCGCCAGCAGATTTACAGCCACCGCAGAGGAGTTAGCAGGCTGGCTCCAAAGAGCTCTGAGCAGTAACCATATTCTCTTGAAACATTTGCTTTCTCTGCAAAGCTGACCTGAAGAAGAATGTGTTGCTTGTTTGAAGATCTCTGTTTGTTCATTTATTCAGAGAACATCTTCGTTGACAGCCACTGCAAAGAGATGAGTTTCAGCGCCCAGAGCCAAAGGCATGCTTCTTGTCATTGCAGAGCTGGTGACAGATGCTCGGACAGGGAGTTTCCTGGGATGCACCCACATAAGGTAAAACGTGAGGAATTTGACTTGTTTGGCATCAGGGGATAAGCAAGGCAGTTCAGCTGAGCAGAATCTTCCACTCAAACGCCTCCCCAGAGGATGACAAGGACCATGACTGAAACTCAGCAGACAGAACAGCAAACGCATTCACTGACATGTTCTCAAATTTTAGTATCTCTGTTGCCTTGAAGAGCACTTGAAACACCTTGGCAAGGCTGCAACTGCAGGACCAAAATAGGATGCAACAAAATGCCCCCCAGGAGCCCGTTCTTGAGTGGCTTTGGACCTGTTGATCACTTGTACTCTAATGCAGGCCAAACTCAAAGGAGTTATCCCATCTACCATCCTCACTGGAAACAGCTAGGGGATTGTCTGTTTGTTGTCAGTTGTCCTGGGAAAGTGCAGTAGGGTGGCTGAGATCCAGGAGGTTTTGCTCGATGCTGTGCAGACATGGTCAGTGACAGTGCATGCCTCAGTTGCTCCCACTCTTAAGTAGGCAAGACACAGAAAGAGTGGGCAATGCTGCCAACTCAAGCTGCCAGAGCTCTGTGTTTATGTGAAATTCTTGGCTTTCATTTAAAATAGTCATCACCATAAAAAAAAAAAAAAAATCTGACCCACTCAGCTGGAAATAAGATCCCTAGAGTCAGAAACCACAAGGCCATTCAAAAAGGTCCATAATTCATATGTATGTTCTTACAGCTCCTGATTTTTTTTAAGCCAAAATCATGGTGTTTGGAGGCCCAGCTCAAGACTTATGAATTCTTAGAGGCTGACAATACCAAGTGGGGAAAGAGCAAAATTAGCACATGTGGAAAAAGAGAGTTGCCAAAGGTATGGTGGGAGGTCAGTGGGAGAGCCAGGCCTCCTGCCTCCTTGCCCCATGTACCAGTCACATTGCCTGGCCTCCTTCCCCAAAGGAAATTAAGTCAGTCCTTTTAGCTCTTATTTTCAGCAACATGCAGATCTTACTGCTCCCCATAGGAGCATCTTTGGGGCTCATGGCCATGATACTATGTGCTGATGACAGCTGTGGGAGTTTGCAAGTAGCTTAACATTTGCATGCCATGAATATGCAGCTCTGAGCATGGCCCAGTTCTCCATGCAGCCAGCCTGCGCACGTTTGCCAGGGACAGCAGCATCCTGCATGTGTCTAGATCCCAGGAAACACTAGTTCCTGGTGCCTTGGGTGACGTTGTGTGTGCTTGGCTGTTTATAATCACAAACACCTGGATTAACAGCTTTCTGTTCAGCACCCTGGGAAAACTGGGCTTGCTTTTAATCACAGCAAAAATCAGGGTCTTCCTGGTTGAGTAGCAATCATCCCTGCTTAAGCCATTTCCAGGATCTGATTTCTGCTTGCAAGCAGATCAGGGAAACCTCCCGGCACACAGCACAGCAGTGGCCAAGGGCAGAGCCTGCCAGCAGCTCTTCTCCCTGTCATACCCACTTCTAATTTCTGTTTACCCCAGCACAATGTCAAACATCGCAGCAGCAGCTCTGGCGGAAGGTGAGTCTGTTAGAACGGAGGTGTCGCTTCCTCTGCTGAGGCCTCTCTAATAACGCCAAGATGCTTTTCTAACTAATTAATTACAGGGTTTTGGCTGAGTCTCTTTAATGATCCTCATCTTCCTGTTGCTGCTCTGCAATCAGCACTACTTGCGGTGCTGTTCAGAGCAACACTGATGCCATCAGAGCAGACGGAGGAGCGATACGGGGTGAGGATGTGGGGTTTTAAGGCAGTCGTACCGTGAGCTGCTTGAATTTCTGCTCTGTGTTGGACTTTCTGGGAGAAAAGGATAAAGATACGGTAGGCAGGTAACTCTCACAGGCCTTTAGCCCTGCCCAGGATTGCTGCCTTGAGGGAAAAGCTTGTCCAGAATCTAACTAGTTCTTACCCTCTCATTAGACTCAGGATCCAGCCTGCTTGCACATCCAATTGACTTGGCGGATCAGGAAAAAAATGAAGTTGCAGACTGGAAGCTTTGCTTGTGGACCTTGAGTATTGAGACTGGCTCTAGGCAGAAGAGTCTGGTCAGAGTCAATGCCCATAGTTGCAGTCTATGGCCTCCCATGCTTGCACACATGAAAAGCTTGGGTCCAAATATTTGCAGACTCAGTAGACAAAGACTGCTGCATGACTTGGCTAGGCTAGACCAGAGACACCACAGTGTGTAGGGGTGGCTTCCAGCAGTGAAGCCTCATTAACTGCTATTGCTTTTCATGCTGCAGTAGGAGCCACCTGCCCAAGTCTTGTCCAGTGCATTACTGCAATGGCAAGTGGAAAATGAAAGGCATCAAGAAGAGGTAGCTGGGAGAGCAGCAAGTCAGCACAAAAGCAGCAGCAGCCTCAGGAAACCAGCTCTTGAATGGCTGTGGGTTATTGCAGACCAAGGTATCAGGAAGAATTTGAAGGCAGACGCTGGTGTCCTGTAAGGTCTGCTCCAGGAATATATGTTAACTTTCTAAGATAAATTATGTGAAATTTTGGGTTGTTTTTTCCATAAAGGTTCTTGTTGTTTGGTTTGTTTTGTTTTGTTTTTTTTTTAAGTTTTCAATGCTTCTACATGTCTGTACAGGTACTCCCATTTCAGTCCTTGTGACAGAAGACAACCAGAGGAGATGAGACAAAGGTTTTTGAGCTCTATAATTAACAGCTGAGCAGCAGAAGCAACTGAGCCTGCTTTCCTACAGATCTATGCCATATGTGGATTTTTTGCTAAGAAGGAGCAAATTCCCTCTCCAGTCCTTTGCTTACAAAAGGCTTTACTAAGGTATTTCAGACAAAAACATGCTGGAATCTAGTACCTTTAAGACCTTTCTACCTCCTTTATTCCCTTCCAGTCTGAGTGAAATTGGTAAGGGAATCCTGAAGTTATCAGAGGGTAGGAAAGATGGATGGTAGGGAAAAGATGGGAAAGAGATGAAAGCAGTTAATGCCATTACGTAGAACAAAAAACCTCTTGGGAAGGGGTGGGGGTGGGTAGGAGGGTGTTCATATAGTTATAGTCATGAAGTTTAGGGTGACAGGTTGGACTCGATGATCTTTGAGATCTCTTCCAGCCTTCTTGATTCTATGATTCTATGATTCTATGTGTATATGAAAAAGGACATAAATTCAGGTTAGAGACCCATTCTCCTTGATACCTTCCTGGGGCACCTGTAACACCAAATAACTGACACACTGGTCTTTAGCACACCAACCCACCATCTCAGCCTAATGCACTTGGTGCAGCTCTTCCAAATACATTCCTGCAGCCAAACATTCAAAGAGCCACCCTGTCACTACAGCCTCTACCCCAAGAACATCTAGAAGTAAGCAGAAGTTCAAACACAAAGCATTGTGACCTCCCTCTCAGTGTAATTGAAAAATATTAGCAGTGCCTTTGTACTGGCTTGAAGCATTTATGCTGAATTTGCATCTAATAAGAAGGGACCTTTTAAGGAGCAAATAAATAAATAAATGGAGGAAACCTTCTCTTTGAGCTAATTTTAGGCACATCCATGCTGACAGCTGCTCTTCCCTGATATATCTCAGCCACATCCTGGAGGGGCCAGGGAAACTAAGGTCTGTTCATGGCACTGCAGCTGAGAAAAGACCTTTGTTTGTTTTGTTTTAAAGGGACTGATGGTAGCTGGCTCTCCAGAGCCTGCCATCGTCCTCATTTCCATTATAATACAGGTGGGAACAGGGGAAAGAAGTCATGGCACTTGGATGGCTGTCCAAGCCATACATGAGCCAGCCAGGTGTTGCAATTGCTGGGCACAGGGGCTCAAGCTAAGGGTTGCACTGGGTGGCCTCTTCCCATGTTGCTAGCTGGGGAATAAATCCCAGAGAGCTGAGATGTGAGCCCTGGAGGTATCCCAAACATCCAGCAAACAAGTCTGGCACGTGGGGTCACCTTGGGGTGAAGAAGCCCTGATGGACTGCAGATGTGTGAAAGACAGCTCCAGGGAGGGAAGTGAGGCAGGACTTGCTTGCGTGAGCCTCATGTTCAGCTGTCAGTGACTTGACAGGTCTGGCCATGCTTCTAGTGAGGTGGAGAGCTGTAGGGAAGGCTTCTTCCTTCTCTAGACATGAAGTTAAGCCAAGAACTGCTCCTTGCATTGCTTTGTTCTCTGGGCTAACCCTGTTGTCTCTGTTTTATAGATGTATAAATCTGAGATGAGCATAGTAGGAAAAGTCCCAGCTCAGGTCTGCTTGAGGAGTAAGACAACATGGCACAGATACTGCTCTTTGATCTTTACCTGTAGCTCTTTTTAGTTTTTTTTCCCTGCTCAAATTAGAAACTCAGGACTTGTCTAGCTTGGATGATTGTTTCATTTCCTCATTGAAAAGGTGATTACCCCTTTAGTTCTCATAATTACCTAATCAGCAAGAATCAAATCAATCAATGTTAATTTCAACTCTAATAAATATTCTCTGGTATTCTATACATTTATGTAGATCTCAAAACTCATCCCAATTTAAAGAAAAATATGATTTCACACGTCAGATCAGTTTGCTCAGCATCAGGCTTAGCAGTCTGCCACATATCCTCTGAACACACAGGGAGGGGACAGTGTGTGACAGGGAAGCTGAACAAATGCTCCTGGAAACTGGGATGGGAAAGGCTGATACATTACAAAAGGTCACCTGGTCCAGACCCTACTGGACCCAAAAACGTTCAGATAGATGTTTGCCTCTGTCCTGTTCTTCAAAGCATTTGAGTATACTGATCCATAGTCTCCTTAGCCATTTTTTTCAGTTCTTAAACACGCTTATTAACTGAGACATTTACAGAAAGTGCCAAAGTTAAACCTTTCTTGATGCACTTTTAGCTTATTGTTTCCTTCCCTACCCACACTGGATTTATAAGCTGGACTCAACCTGAATTACTGCTTCCTCTGATGGGTGGGCCTGGGGGGATGGTGTTAAACAGTGAGAAACTGAGCCCAGACTGGCTATAGTTGTTGCACAGAAACTGCCTGATGGTTTCCGTGAGTTGGTAAAATCAGGAGCCAGCTGACACAGGAGTAAGGCCTTTGCTAGTCTCCTAAACCAACAAAAAGTCTCAGCTTTAGGGATGAGCTTCCCCACTCAGGACAAGTCATGCAGAGGACCCAGATGGTGCTCTCCTGGCTTGGCATGCTCAATAAATAGGGCTGGAGCCTTTTTCTGTCTTTATACGTGTTGGCTTTGATGCTTGTTCACTGCCATGATTTCTACTCCAGCACAGATGGGGAGAGGGAAGGTTGGAAAATAGTAGCATGAACTTAGCAGTCACCTCTCTGCTGTTATTTATCTGAATAAGGGCTCAGATACTTCTTCTGGCATTGGTAATGGCAACGATACTGAAATTGTAATTATCCCAGCTGAAGCCTTTTCAGCATTGTACCAGATGCTGAGATACCTCTGGCAATTTTTTTTCCCCATTTGCACACCATCATCATCTGTGCCTTCCCTGCTGACTGAAAGTTGCTCCACATGCAAACAGCTCTGCTGGGCAGCAAAATGGCAGCGTGTTGGGCCAGGACACCGAGTTCCTGCTGCGCTCCTGCAGCATCCAGCACTGCGTGCTGTGACGTGGGTTCGGCTCCATAGCGGGGCAGCTGCTGTGGAGGGACATGAGCCAAAGAGGATAAGGCTGATTTGGCTGGAAACTGAGGCTCTGTATGCCTCCACTCAGCTCCTCTTGTAAAGGTACTCCTGGGCAGGAGCTGCTGCTTTCTCCCCACCACCTGTGCCCTCTCCTAGCTGCCCTACATCACAGAACTGTCCAGGCTTTCTCATCCTTTGGCGGAGGCTGATGTGTGGCTTAGAAGTCAGGAGGGTTGCATGTTTGTGGTTAGCCTAGGCTTATGTTTTAGAGGATACTTTGGCCTCTGATGACTCTTTCTGTGGGGCTGGCCTTGAGGACAGATGCTTAGCACTGAAGTAATGCAGTGCCAGATTTTTAGATGCTGGCATTTACTGTGGGTTTTGAGGAAGTTCCTTTCCACAGAAACACATAGTTCTTTCAAGACTTTTCCTAAGCAACTCCAGGTACAGGTAAGCCAAGCTCATCTCCTTCATGGGCTTGCAAGTGGTGATAAATCCTCCTAGAGCCATGTCTGGCAAACGCAGTGAGCAATCTTGGCCTCCCGGCACCCAGCCCCCGTGTGGCAGATGGAGCTAAGCAAGAGGCAGTTTTGTGCTGGTTTGTGTCTTTCAAGGAAATAACTCCTGAAAAGGAGAGAGGGAGAGCGCTTTGCTCCAGGGAGATAAGGAGTCCCCTTGAGCCAGACCTCTCATGTTTCTTCTTTTCCAGTTCACAAGACAGCATCCTGAGGAATGGCACCGAGCGGACTGTTGAGCCCATGGTAGCAGGATGAGAGCCCCAGGGTGCTGCCAGGCAGCCTGGCAGCATTCAGCAGGGGAGCAGACCCTCTGCCCAGCACATGCCCTGGCTGCACAGCAACACCAGGGACTCACCCTTGCTCTGAGCCCTGAGCACAGACCCTGCCTGAAAGCTCCTGTCATGCCATGGAGAGCAGAATTTGGAGCAATGCTGGACATGCCTATGGCATGGGGCCAGTCTGCATGGTATCTCAGGTCCTGTGCGCAGGCTTTGACTCCTTGCATATGGCAGCTCATTCCTCTGAGCTCTCCCCAGGCCTCCTGCTTTGCTCAGTTGGAGTCCCACCTGCATCCACTGCTCCTGACACCATCCATGCACACCTTGGTCAGAGGTGGGTCACAAGGCTTGTTTCCCAGAACTTTTTCTTCTGAGAGGGCTGTGCCACCAGGTTCAGCAATGAGTGTGCTAGCAGCAGCAGAGGAGACTCTCCCACTCTTGGTGCCTGACAACAGCAGGCTGTGTCCTTTAGAGACCAGGCTGGAGCAGGAGAGGCAATATGGGAGCAGGCAGGTATGGCAGGAGTGGGACAAGAGAGGGAATGGGTTGGTGTGACAGCATGGCTATGCCTGAGAAGGGGACCAGAGGAAGAAGGAGATCAGCTGAGCAGCTACAGTGGTGAGGGCCTTGGGAAGAGGAACCCAAGGCTAGGATGTCTATGAGGGATGTGCTAGGACCAAGTAGAGCTGACACAGGTGTGGGAGGGAAAGAAAGCACAGGCATGGCAAGGGGTGGGGCTGAGAATTGTGCCAGAGACTGTGGCCCCAAGTGGAGAAAGGCTTGTGGCACATCATCAGGGCCATGCAAGCACCCCAGGGCACAGTGGATCTGCAGGTCTGTTTAGAAGATTCCCAGAGCAGCTGTGAACAAGGTCCAGAGCTGAACTAGCAAGAGATACTGCACCTGGGCAGAATGGGAAAGCTGTAGTGGAGATGCCAGCCTGGAAGAGGAGAGGTTGCAGAGTTCCCTCTCAGGTCAGGACCTCAAATTTCTTTCTCAGACTTGCCAACATGTGAGGGTCTCTGGTTCAATGAACCAACTGGAAACCAACATCTTTTATCCTAAATGCGGGACAGGGTGCCTGGGAGGTGAGGTTAACAAGAGCCAAGGGTTTCTCAGTGTGTATAATGGCCAAGGGATCTTGGTAGAGCTGCAGGGGAAGAATCACAGAATCAATACGGTTGGAAAAGACCTCAAGGATCATCAAGTCCAACCTGTCACCCAAGACCAAGTGCTATGTCCAATCCCCTCTTGAACACCTCCAGGGATAAAGATCCCAGCATGGCTCAAGAGAGCACACCATGCTGTTGACTGAGCACAAGCTGGTGGGCATGTGTGAAGTGTATGATCACGTTGGCCTCTAGCAATGGCAGGCACTTGCTACTAATAGGTTTGGTAGCTCAGCCATTCTACAAGCTGCACATTCAACCCCTGCCAACAGAGCTTTCCCTACGGTCTGACTTTTGTCCCTTTACTGTGCAGGTGACTGCATCTGAAGCAGCCAAGCTTGCCAGTCTTTTTGCCCCAGGTACAAAAAGATAAATAGAAGACTGTGCAGGAACTTCTTCCTCTTCTCTTTCCTGGCTAAGCCCTCGTTCCTCTTAAGATACTGGACTCTCACTCAGGAAAGCAGCCCCCATTCCCCAGCAGTATTTGTCCTGGGCACAAGGGCATCAGAAGCAGGAGTCTGACTGTCAGCAGATCCGGGAAGCACAGGCCTGCAGAGTCCCTAGGGGGGAATTATTTGCTGATTGCATCTGTTTCCCAGAAGCATCACTCCAATTTATCCTGGGACTCACGTTTTTATCCAGCAAATAAGCACCTTGGGAGCTTCATTTCCATCTCAGATGTTAAATTTAGAACTGGTGCTTCCCCTTCTCCCACCCTCTCCCTGCCCCCTACCCAAGGCTCTGGTATCTCCCCTCCAGCCCCCACCCTCACCTCCAGCTCTCCCTCTCTTTGTCGCATTACATAGTAATCTGAGATGCATTGGCCGAGCTCCAGGGAACAGAATGTACTTGGCAGGGAGACGGGTCTTGATGTCTGCAAAATGTCGGGAAATGCAGCCAAGAGCTGCTAACTGGGTCATTAACCTCTAGAAGAAGAGCAAGTTGTGGAGCTGTGCTCTGTCTCCCTTCATCTCACCAATAAAAACGTCCCAGCAATGAGCAAGGGAAGAAGAGGTTTACAGCTTTAAGTCCTAAGTAGTCAATGCAACCACCCCTCCCTGACCCCCCTTCTCCTTACCCTCTCCCCCAGCGCAGCATTAAAGCTTGTAAGTGGCCTTTTAAAAACCCAGCGGTCCCCAAGCAGCTGTCCCTTGGTGCTTGTAAAGAGGCTACTGGAGCAAACCAGTCACTTCCAGCAGCGTGCTGCTCCTGACGTTTGTGGTTAGAGGGGCTCAGAGGAAGGGCCTTTTTGCAGGGTTGCAGCCCCCTGCAAACCTTCAGCAAGTTGGAACTGGGTGCAGCTGTTGCACCTATGCTCCCCCCCTTTGCCATCCCCAAAATAGGTATTTATGATATTTCTGGCCATTCCATCTCCATGAGGTGCCTTCCTGTGTTGGAGGCACTGGAGCCAAGCAGAGCTGGCTAGTTCACCTCCATGGGAAGTGGTATAGCACTACAAAACTGCAGCCAAGGTGCCAAGGAGGCTCCTGAGCTCAAATGACACAGCCCATGTCACAAGCAAACCGAGAGGGCATGGGATCCCAGAAGCAGGGGAGCCAGCTGGAGTCAGCCAAGAGGCAGAGAAAGGGCACTGCATTTCCAAAAATCCCCATCTTTCACAGTCCTTGGTGGCTGTTCAGTGAGCAGATCACAGGGTGGGGGCTAGTGGAGTGCATGTGAGAGGGGAAGAAAGGTGTCACATTGCCAAATTCCTTCTGCAAAGGTGCTTCATTTCCACCCCTCTCCTCCTCTGGAGCTGATCCAGCCTTAGGAGCCATTGGCTGGGCTTGGCAAGGACCCCACTGCTTGCTTCTGTGGCTGGTGCCTTTATGTTGGGACCCCCATGAGGTTTTTCTATGCAAACACACGTTTCCTTTGCTCTAAACCCGTCGCTCGGTTTAAAAGAAGCCACAGCACTTCTGGGAGAGGGAGACACAGCGGAAAGTGATGCCTTCAGGGCCTTTGTCTCTCCACGTGAGCCAGGTTGGCCGAAGTGGAAATGAGCTGCACCCCAGGAGCACATTGGGTCCTGCAGCAGACCAGGCCAAAGGACAGCACTCTGACCTGGTGTTAGGACATTCGGTGCAGTTCCCTCTTCTGACGGCCGATGCTCGAGACAACCGAGTCCCGGTGGCTGCGCCCCGGGAGGGGAATCCTGGAGAGAGACCGGGCTGATCGCCGGGCTCCGGCAGCCCAGCATCCTGTGCCTACCTGCACCGCAGAAACCACAGCCCTCCTCCCCCCACCTTCCTCCGGGGCCGACTCAGCACCGATGGGGCAGCTCAGGTGCCTGCAGCCTCGCCCGGACCCGGGTCGCACCCTCCATCTCTACAGGCACCTTTCCGCCGCAGTGCCCCTTTGCCCGCCGGGCGCTTCGCCCGGCCCGGCCTGGCCGCTCCTTCCCCTCTGGTCCGGCCGCAATCCTGCTCCCCGAGTGCCCTCTGCTGACGAACCCGGGATGGCGCAGGCCAAAGGGCTGGGAGCAGGCGGCCGTGGGGAGCGGGCCCCGGGCCTGCAGCCTGTGAAGCCCAATGCTGCCGGCCGGGAGACCAGGCGGGAGGGCCCGTGCCCGTAGCTGCCGCCATCAGCCCGCATGGAGCCACAAACGGGACGGGAAGCGGATGAGAAGCCTCCACGGGGAGCGGGGGGCACGCAGGGGCTGTTGTTGGGGCTGTGATGTGGTAGCAGCAGCATTTTGAGGGGTTGCAGCTCTCCTGAGGACATGATGGAGACACATACGGATCTGTTTGTGTCCGTGGAGATTATCAGTCACTAAGGAACCCCACCTCCAGGAAATCTCCCATATCTGGTTCAGTTTGCTTTACTTTAACTTAAAAATGCTTGTAAGGTCAGGGAATATTAATTCCTTCCTCTGCAAATGTGCAATTAACACCTTCTCCTTCACCCAGCAAGGATCACAGAATCACAGAATGTTAGGGGTTGGAAGTGACCTTGAAAGATCATCGAGTCCAACCCCCTTGCCAGAGCAGGATCACCTAGACTAGGTCACACAGCAATGCATCCAGGCAGGTTTTGAATGTCTCTAGAGAAAGAGATCCCCACAGCCTCTCTGGGCAGCCTGTTCCAATGTTTTCACTCTCACAGTGAAAAAAAGTTTTCCTTTATGTTCCAGCTTGTTCCTATGCTCCATCTTGTACTGGTTACCCCTTGCCCTATTATTGGACATCACTGAGAAGAGCCTGGCTCTGTCCTCCTCTGTCACCTGCCAAAAAATCTTTTATGTGACTGCAGCCTCCTCTTCCCCAACACAGAAAGTTCCTCTTGACTCAGTGTCAAAGGCAGTAAAGCCATGCTGTAAACCAAGCCACAATCATCCCCCTCTTCCCCTTTCCTACCCCACACCATCACTGCCAAACAATGAACCACCCTAACTCCTCCTGACTTCCCCAAATGCTTCCTTGTGTTTGCTGGGTGCCTTAAAGAGTGCAAGGCACACTGAACATCAAGAAGCCTCTAAAGAAGGCTTTGTCTTGCCTGTGCTCACTCCAGGATGTCCAGCACCTCTGCTGGGATCTGCCATAGGAACACAAGCCAGGCAAAGCTGGCTGCTTCCAAGACAGAGTGATCTCAGGTCTCTACCAATTGCCTGTGTAAGCCTTTTTAGAAGAAAAACTATCTCTAAGAGAGCTGAGCCAAGGCCCCTTTGAAATCACTGACCCAGATGAAGCAGCAGCCAGTGACATCCAAGCCCCCATGCCTATGGCAGCAGCCACAGCAACACTGTCTTTCTTTCAGTAGCATTTCACTGGGAGGAAATGAAAGCATCGGAAAAGGAAATGGGGCTGAAAAGGCTTAGATCCCCAGCAAGTGGGCCTTTGTTTTCCCGTTGTGCTAGCCCAGCTGAGCCTGTGTTGGAGCAGAGCCCTCCTGCAGCTGGGCCCAAAAGCAGCAGCCAAAGAGAAACCCCAGCAACCATCTGTGGTGAGAGGAGGAGGGATGTGCAGAGGCTGGAGCATTCGTGCTGAGGAGGAGAGGTGAAGGCCTGCTGGCACCTGCCTCCACTTCTTTGGTCTCAGCAGAGTAGGGTAATTGCTTGCCCTGGGGCAATAGGAGTGTTTTGCCTGCTCAGAAATCATAGAGAATGATCCTGAAGGGATAGGTCAGAAGAAGCATAGGTCTTGATTGCCAGCAGTACAGCAGCTTTCACCTGGCCCTGGACCAAAGCAGCATGGGCCAAGAATCCTAAGAGGGCCACAGCTGTGAGCCCATCTCCTATACTGCAGCATGGCTATATGCCATGACCAACCAGCCCCAGAAACACCATAGGCAATGCTTGTGCTTCTTGGATTCCAAGGGTTGCTGGGATCAAAAGTGGCTTTTGACTGGTGATGCATGTGCTGAACATGGAGCTGGTGGTGACACCACCTCTGGCAAAGTGCTTTTTCTATGGCATATTCTTCATGGAGAGAATTGTTAGACATTGGAATGTGCTGCCCAGGGAGGTGGTTGAGTCACCATCCCTGGAAGTGTTCAAGAGGGGATTGGACATAGCACTTGGTGCCATGATTTAGTAGTCATGAGGTCTTGGGTGACAGGTTGGACTTGATGATCCTTGAGGTCTTTTCCAACCTTATTGATTCTGTGTGATTCAAAACAACTGGGCATGAGCAAGTGTTCTGAAGAGCACAGCCCTCAGCTTTTTTGGTGTCTGCACAGGAAAGCACTGCCGTCTCTTTCAGTAAGCAAGGGGTTAAACTCAGTTCTGCTTTCACTCTTTGCCCTGTTGAGAGAACTTGTTTGTGAATCAGCCTGCATCACAAGATGAAGGTCCATGCCTGCTTTCCAGCCTTAACTACTCCTCTCTCTCTGAGGACACATCACTGTAGATGCTGCTCTTACAATGACTTGCCCTAAAATGACCAGATAGCTCTTGAAAAGAGGTCACTACTCAGTGGATGAGAAATTAGTGCTGAATCTGGGAAAGCTGGATGAGAGGGCAAGACCTGGGAACACTCAAGTTTGAAGACATAGTCCTTTCCTTCCCTCTGTATCACTGATAAACATGTAGTAAGCAATACTTTGGAGGTTGCCAGGATTCCTTATGGCTTTTCATGGCTTCCTTGAGGAGAATAGGTTTGCCAGAAGCTCTGCTCAAGCTGAAGATAGGAGTGTCCTCAGTGACCAATAGATCCTCCTCAGGTATCCAAGCTGCCTTCAGACCAGCTGGTAAACCAGAGGCAGCAGAAAGGTTTTTCTTTCACTTGGGTGGAACTGGAGAATGATACCTAGGGAACTGTGCCTTGCAACAACCTGATTCAGTCTTTCTTGGCTTAGTTCTGAAAACACGACATGACCTAAATAAAGCAGCTAGAGACACAGACTGCATGATGACTTCTTCATTCCCAGACTGAGGGTTTTTCCTCCCCTGAATTTGTACCTTAAGGAGGCTGTGATGGAAGGACTGTGCCCACTAACCCTACTACTTAACATGTTCCACAGCTGAAAACAACTTTAAGAGCAGAATTAATGTCGCTGCTGTCATTGTACTGTTATGCAAATGTCTGGCTGAAGAAGGGTCCCTGGGGTTTCCGCTTAAGTTTTTCAGTCTCATAATATTCAGTGGCTTTTCAAAGCCCTTCTTCCTGGATTTGTGCTATTGCATGAATGTTTTTATTTATTTTTGGAGAAAGAGCTTTTAGGCTGCATAATTACTGAGAAAAAAAAAAAAAAACAAATCAACCAACTTGATCTTTAAAGGCTCCCTAAAGTAAATAAATTAAAAGAACTGGCACTTGAAAATTTCTCTTTAAGCTAATGATAGGAGAGACAGATGACTCGGGGGCTCTGAACTCCTGGAGTCGAACAACATCGCCTCTACTTCCTGAAATGTCTCTTTATTAAAAGACCTGCATGTGTTTTCTCCAGCTGATTAAGGATCTACAATGTTTTATTCATGCACAACCCGGGATTATCAGCAGTCTTTTACTTTTCAAACCAACTGTTGCCAAGACTTCCCCTGCTCAGGAAACTGCACTTCCTCAGAGGAGCTTGAGGCTATTCCTGGAGAAGGTGTCAGAGCTATTAATATTTGTTACCCTTGTTTGTTAACCTCTGGGATGAACTGTTAATGCTTGTCTCTGGTGCTGCCTTTGCTGGCTCATTTGCCTTCTTCTCCCTCTCTCTTTTTTTGTTGTTTTGGTTTTGCTTTTTTTTTTTTTTAATGCTCTCAAAATACTATGGCAAGTGATCATCTTCATATGAGTCAGTGCTGAACCACTTGTTGCAGGGAAGTGTCAGATTTTATCCAAAGAAGGAGCTGCACTTCAGCACTGGGTAAAGCATTCTAGACAGCAATATTCAGAAATCCATGGCGTGTGTCTGCCTGTCCAGGCATCACTTGGAGCTTCAGAGCAACCATTTCCAAGTGTTACTTACCCCTCCTATGAGTGAAAAATTCCCCTTTTGTTGTTAATTCTGGAGGGACTGAAACACACAACTGCTTCTGAGAGAAGAGGGACTGATCCATTGCATTTGTAAATAATAAAGGCCTAACTGCTGAATCTTACTAAGACAAAGTGGTTGCATCACCAAGGAATTCAGCCATTTGAAGGCAATACATAGAGAAAACCCTGTGTCTCCTGCTGCATGGTTACTGCATAGCAAAGAGGGTCATGCATTAAAACTGCGAGACTGTTTAAGCACTCTGTAATTAACTGCTGTCTGTTTAACCACACAGCTAAAGCAAGTTAATTCAGTACCAGTTAGGAGACTTATTAAGTATCTGTATTTTTAAAAACAATTTACTGGTTCGTCATTAACTACCTCTAGATTATCTTGTCAGATTCATAATTAAATGCCTCAAAAATTCATTACAGACTCAATATATTAATAGGAATATAATTAAGTGATGTTTGCTTATGTGATCTGCAGTTTATTACCTGCATGCTGATTTATCTCCAAGGCATTTGCTGAACCTTAGCTGTAGCCTATTCAGAATCAATACAGGCCCAGGAGTCAATAAATGTCGTATTAGATCCAAATGAGCTATTTAATTGGGAGAATGCATTGAAGTTGTCTTCTTCTGGATCTCCAGTGAGTTTGATAAGGAGAGTGTGGTCTTACAAACATCGACTGAAAAACTTGCAGTTGCTGTTTTGTGGCTGGGTCAGAAACGTCCCCTGAAGCACAGGTTTTTGCTCTGATTTTGTTGACTATTTGTTTAGGGTTCTGTAGTCTGTTAGAAACTGCCTCAACTGGCCTTACTGTGCTAGTCAGTTGGTGCAGTGATGAATCAGAGGCTTTATTTTGTGCAAAAAGCCTGAGTTAACTCCTCTTGTCCCGCATAAGAAAGACAGCCTAATGATCTCCTTAAATTTGTAACCTTTGGACTTTCCATGTCATGTGGGTTTTTCAGAGAACTTACAAGCTGCTTCATTAACTGGTATGAATAATGGGAGACTTTAAATTTTCAAATTATGAGGGGGAAATAAGTGCTGCTTCTGCTCTGAATAACTGTAAAGATGGAACAAAACAGCATCTGAGATTTGCTGCACTGCTGAAATTCAGAGAGGCCCTGTGCACAGCTGTGTTTAAAGACATTGGCTTGCAATTAAGGTACCGGATCGCTCCTTACCATCTGTAAGGATTAACCAGCCTGCAGATAGTGTATTGATCAAGATACATTTTCAGAGGGGCAATGCCCACCCTTCTCTGCAGCTGTGTGTGGAGTGATGTTATGGTGTTGGGGTGAGGTGGGCTGAGTGTATGTCCACCCTCCGTGGCTATAGGTGCCATAGCTGTGTCCAGCTGCAGAGCCTGTGCTTTGCTGGCTTTGTAGGCTAGAGCTCCATGTATGGACATGTAGCTTTCATGGTAATTTTAAAGACCAGGAAATTCTCATTAGGATGGATTTGAGTTTGTGAGCATACATGTAATGCATGGTTTAAAAATAAACAGTAGGCTGACTGATTTATTCCAAAGCACAGTGTCATAAACCCCATGAAGCAGACAATTATATTTAAATGAAACCTTTAAAGGTTAAAGTTAAAATAATATCATTGTAGCAGTACTCTCAGTGACTTGAACTTCCCTCTGCTGTTCAGTGGTGTTATAACAGTATCATCATGAATGAGCTATCTCAGTATTCTTTGGCCCAGATTAGATTAAATTAATTGTTTACATGGCACGTCAACATTTTTATTGTACTGTTTTCCATTGTGGCATTATCACAAGCTTGAGGGGTAATTATGTTATTGTGTTGCTGGTCTGCTTTGAGCTGTGGTACTTTTTCAGGGTGGAGGCAGGAGGGAAGAAGCTGAAGGTGTATCTGATGTTTCCCTTTTCCCAGTGTCAAACTGATACTAATCATAAACAACCTATGAAGTAGTACATGAATACAGATCCAGGATAGGCTTTGGCATGAAAGTATCTTCTGAGCCTGTCTGGGGTTTAACTTTTTATCTCTGACTTTAGGCAAATTTATCTTTGTTTTTCACCCTTAAAAATATTTGGACTATTTTGTTTTCAAAATTAGTATTCTACTGTTTGAATTATGTGAAAAGCTGGCCAAATCCAAGCTGAGAATTCCTGGGGGAGAGTTCCCAGCAAGCAAGAGTGTATGTGTGTGTGTGTGTGTGTGTGTGTGTGTAGCCTTTGGTGTCTGCCAGGCTCCTCCATAAAGTGATTATAGCACTTCAAAAACAACTACACCAAAAAAAAAAGAGCCTCAGTTCTGCTCTGAAACACTTATCCAGTTCTAGGGAAGACTGTTTGCCATGGGACTAGACCTGAGGGCAGAATCTGAGCTGGTATCTACAGGGTATTTTTCTGTGTGTTCTGTATGTACGTCATCCAGATGTGGAACATCACAGGTCCTGACCAGGAATTCAAAACTGTTGTAAAATTTACACATACTTGTCTACTTGTCCCCAGCCTTTGCATGGCAAATTTGGTTAGGAAATATTTTTTCTTCATGAGCTTTACTGGAATTAAAGCTGAACCAAACTTTTCTGAAAACTCTGAAATGCTTCAGTAACTTCTGTTTGTTTTCCTCATGCCTCTGTACTTGGCTTCTGGCAAGCACTGAAAGCACCACTGAGTCACTCAATAAAGAAGTCTATTTTGACAGCATCCCCCTGGCCTAAGCACGAAGTCTGAATACATCAGGAGTTCTGGATTTCACATGGTTAAAGCCCAGATGTGCAAACCCTAAGGTCTTTGGGGAGGTGTTTAAGCTTCTGGAGCTGCTTAGACCATGCAAAACTGGCAGTGTGGGGAACCTCATCTATCACTGGGGTTAGCTGGAAAGGTGGCTGCAGCAGACATATTTAATCATATAGTAATTTTGAGAAAGACAAATTCTTTGAAGTTTTTCTGTTCTCTAATGTGACTATTTAAAAAGAAAAAAAATAAAAGGGAGGGTGTGGGGAGAAAAAGCTCCATCTTACTCACCAGATCTGCAGCCTCTGTGTGTTCTGAATCATAGCTACTGGCTGCACTGATATTGGCAAAGGTTTTTAATTTGCATTCTATCCTCATTAGTACAGTAAGAGGGGACACAGAAAAGACAGGGACAGAGATAGGATTGTGCAAGCATCAACAAGTTGAATTGGCCTATTAGTTTTCCTTTCTGGGGATAACACTCAGTAAGGAAGAGCCTAACTTTAGTCTGAAGCCTCAGCAGGAGTTTTGCATGGTGGAAATTAGGAATAGGAAGTAAGGAGGATGGGGGGAAGAGAAGGCAAGGAAAAGGCCTCCAAGAAAAGGTATATCCATTTATGAATATTTGAGGTGCAGACTAAGCCATGTTAGTACAACAGCATGCTAGCATTGCTTTACATAAAAGAGGCGTTGAAACAGATTCCTCTGCAAACTTTAGATTTGGCAAATGAGTGCTTCTCAGTGGTGCTGGCATGTGTCATCTTGCAAGGAAGTCACAGAGGAAGTCACCCTGGGTGAATATAGCTACCTTCTTTCATCTTTTGAGATGAAGAATGAAAAAAACAAGTGAAAGATGTGAAAAGGGAAAAGTTAGGTCTCTTGATATTTTCTAGCTCTCAGTCTGCCATGAAAGAGTCAGTGCTTGTTAACACTTCCTGCAGATGGGATGTGGCACACCACAGTCCTCACCCCTCACACAGAAGAGGAAATCACTGATAACTGTGATAGTTTGCTGTTGGGGCTACCTCCCTCTAGTTATCTAAACTGCTACAAAATACCCCAAGATGAAGAAAGGCCTCCTTTCATTTCAGTTGCACACTAAACACTGCTCTGCTTCATGTACTCAAACATTATCTGTTGCTGCTCAACACTTGTAAGCTTCCTCTGAGTTCTCACCCTGAAGTAGCTGTGTTTTAATACCAGGTCTAGCACTTTGTAGCATGTGAGTGGCCACATGTCCTACACACCCACAGCCAAAAATCTCCAATACAGTTTATTTTAGAGCAGCTCCTATCTTTGTGTGTGTAGATGACTCTGGGAAAATTTGTTCTTTGTTAAATTCCCCTTTATTTCCCTTGGGATATGTATTTAAGGCAGGAGATGCTGAAGGATGTACTGAGGACTGTAAAAGCAGCTTGAAGTAAGGATGTAGGAGGAAAAGTACTCAAGCTGTTTTTCTGCTTTTGCAATTGAAAGGAAACTCATGATATAGCAAATTTTAAATGGCACAAGAAATTCTGCTGTCTACTTCAACATGGCACTATTAGGCCAGCAACAGGGGGAGCAGCTGCTCAGCCGTTGTATAATTGACATCACTGATAACGACCTTGGATTCATAATTAGGGTTTATGAGGATCAGGGGGAAAAAAAAAAGGAAGAAAGCCACCACCCTTAAAAAAGGTCATGCGATGAAGGCTGAAGCAACCCTGCCTGTCTCAGGGCCCTGCAGGGGGTGAGATGCAGGCACTTGCAGTGGGAGAGGTTCCAGGCTTCTCTTAGTGACACTAAGCAGCTGATCAGAAGTGCTGACATTTTAGGAGGAGGCCAAAGAAGTTTAGTTTTAGAACACAATGCTGTACAAAAGAAATGTTTAGGTGGGTTTTTTTGGTTTTGTTTAGTTTGGTTTGTGTTTGTTTTTTATTCTGGATTCATGCCAATAACACCAAATCTACAGCAAGGTAGGTATGGCCTGCTGCCTCCAGGTGTAATTAGTGCTTTAAAAGCCCATGCTGGCATACACTGCATGTGGATACCTCCTTCTTTATCATGCATGTTTGAGAGGTTAGACTTCACAGCCACCTGAAATTGGGCACTGTGGTTTTGTTTCCCCACTCAGTGGGTTATTTGGCTATGATCCTGCATCCTTTCATGAGGCTCTTTGGAGTTCCATGTAGCCTTTATCCATTTCTCTTTCTAGCAAAAATATATTTCAGGAAGTTCCATAATTGCACATGTCTATATGGTGAGGTTTGGCACACAAAACCTGATACGAGGTTGGCCCCTTTTTTCTGCCCTTTAACTTAAGATGTTTGAATCCACAGATTCAAAAAACCACATTCTGCTGGGTCATGCTGGAACTTTGAATCACAACTTCTGTCAAATGGGGAAGAAAAAATACATTGAGCTTTCTGCTGCAAGATGCCTTTGCAGAAAATCCCACGGTATTCCTGTGTGGAGGGAACTCACCATTCGGTTTGCATTGAACTTGTCTCAAACTGCAAATAGCCACAAACCTGGAGATGGATGTGACAGTGCTCAGAGTCTGCAGTACTTGAATGCTCTCAATTTCACTCAGGTTGTGCTCTGTTTAGACTGAGGACCCATTAGCTGTTCAGGGAGGGGTCTCCAATTTCCTTTAATAAATAATATTTCTGTGGATTTGGGAAATGCCAATCATGTTTTGGCAGCTACTGAAGCCTAATGCATAAGAAATGTAAAGGTGGATGAGCAGAGTCTTCTTCCAGAAGAGTTTGTGTTGCATTCCTGGAAGGGGTTATGAAGCTTTTTTTACTGTGGAGTAGAAAGTCTGGATCTATTTTTTTTTTTCCAAAGCTGCCTTGAAATCCCATTAAATAGCTGCTTTCATGAAGCTAGTGCTTAATCAGAAGGTCTCTGGTACCTTGTGGAAGATGGATCCTGTCAGGCTAAATTTGGGATTATTTGTGATGAAATTAAAAATAAGGTCAATAAAGATACTTGTGGTTTGAGAATCATGAAAAATATTTGTCTTAGTACTCATAACACTTAAACTAAAATGACTCAAAAGCAATGTGGCAGAGTGAAAGGATTAAACACTGGCTTGGAAGCACATCCCAAAACGTCATTGTAAACAGGAAATCAGAACCGAGGGGGAATATTTCTCGTGGGGTCTCGGAGATTACTTTGTAGCCCCAAATGACCAACTGTTTAAGGAGCAGCCAAGCAGAAAACAGCAAGCCAGTGGTCAGTGTGGCACATGGCACAAAGCCTGGTCAGGGACATACAGCAGTCTGGACCACTCCACGAGCTGGGCAAGCGAAGTGCCGTGTTCTCCAGAGTCAAACAGTGCCCAGATACAAAAGGCCTGGCTACAGCCAGCTTCCTTCTGCTGCAGACATTTGTGTGTAGCTGCCAGTGCAGTCCAAGAGCACATGGTCCTCTGAGGGGAAGGAGGAAAAACAGTGATAAAATATTTGAACCACAGCTGTCCTGTATGAGAATAATATTAATTAAACAGAAAACACTGAAAGGGTGCTAGGGTTCCTGTCTGGCTTAAAAGTCATCACTGGTGCAAGGATGGGCCTCACCAGTTTTCCTTGAGAGTGTTCTAGAGAAGAAGAGATTTTGCTTATGGCATATGAAGAATGAAGTTGTCACAGGCAGGATGCCTTGAGGTCCCTGATGTCCTAGTCAACGGAGAAAGTTCCCTTCTTTAACTCCTGTGTATGCCTAGATTCAGACAAAATGGGGTTCACTCCAACCAAACTTCCAGTTCTTTTCCCTGTGGCCCTGTGTCTTTTGAACCTGGGAAAGAGACTGCTGCTCCCAGAGCGCTGCCTTTCCCTGCTGCTTAGTTTTCCTGTTTACTCTGCACAGAGTGGACTGGTGGAGCTAAGGCTGAGGCTTGGACAGAGAAGCAAAAGCTAAATGTGGCATCTGAAAGAACAAACAATCAGGATTAACTGCTGCATGGGCTGTGGGGATGAATTACTGCCATTCTCTGCAAGAAATGATAGTGGTATGCATTTCCAGACCTGGATATAAGTGTAGCTAGAAGGAAAGAACTACAGGACAGCAGCACCTCCTGCTCTAGGTAAAATATAACAGTACTTCCAGAGCTCACTGACATACTCTGCCATCAAAATAAATAAACAGATGAACCCTGCAATCATCCTTGCTTTTTGCCAATGCAGGGGACTGGTTTAGCAGCAGGATAGGTGTGCCACCAATTAAAGCCTAGACCAGCACTGCCAGAAGGTATGCAGGGGATTCACAGCAGAGAGACAGCTCAGGCTTGCTCAGTTTGAAATCTGGAGCAAGAGTGAATGGTATTACTTTGGGAGGAAGTAAGAGGCAACATGACCATGCATGTCCATACATTGCTCATAAAATTGTTGACTCAGTGGTCTTGACTATGACAGTGATGTCTTGTGCATGTCCTCTGCACAGTGATGGAGCCTTCTCCTCCTGCCTGGCCCCCTGTGCTGGCTGGCTGACTGCAGAGGAGCTGGTGAAGGTTGTGTGGAGAGCACCACTCCTTGCTCACAGAGGATGGGGATATTTCAGGAGTAGGGAGGCCAAGCCAGGTTCCTGGGCCCTGTGAAGCTTGCCTTTTTCTTTTCTTTTCTGTTTTTTCTTTCTTTTCTTTTCTCTTTTCTTTTCTTTTCTTTTCTTTTCTTTTCTTTTCTTTTCTTTTCTTTTCTTTTCTTTTCTTTTCTTTTCTTTTCTTTTCTTTTCTTTTCTTTTCTCTTTTCTTTTCTTTTCTTTTCTTTTCTTTTCTTTTCTTTTCTTTTCTTTTCTTTTCTTTTCTTTTCTTTTCTTTTCTTTTTTCTTCTTTTCTCTTTTCTTTTCTTTTCTGTTCTTTTCTTTTCTTTTCTTTTCTTTTCTTTTCTTTTCTTTTCTTTTCTTTTCTTTTATTTTATTTTATTTTATTTTATTTTATTTTTTCTTCTTTTCTCTTTTCTTTTCTTTTCTTTTCTTTTCTTTTCTTTTCTTTTCTTTTCTGTTCTTTTCTGTTCTTTTCTGTTCTTTTCTTTTCTTTTTTCTTCTTTTCTCTTTTCTTTTCTTTTCTGTTCTTTTCTTTTCTTTTCTTTTCTTTTCTTTTCTTTTCTTTTCTTTTCTTTTCTTTTTTCTTCTTTTCTCTTTTCTTTTCTTTTCTTTTCTTTTCTTTTCTTTTCTTTTATTTTATTTTATTTTATTTTATTTTATTTTATTTTATTTTATTTTATTTTATTTTATTTTTTCTTCTTTTCTCTTTTCTTTTCTTTTCTTTTCTTTTCTTTTCTTTTCTTTTCTGTTCTTTTCTTTTCTTTTCTTTTCTTTTCTTTTCTTTTCTTTTCTTTTCTTTTCTTTTTTCTTCTTTTCTCTTTTCTTTTCTTTTCTTTTCTTTTCTTTTCTTTTCTTTTCTTTTCTTTTCTTTTCTTTTCTTTTTTCTTCTTTTCTCTTCTTTTCTTTTCTTTTCTTTTCTTTTCTTTTCTTTTCTTTTCTTTTCTTTTCTTTTCTCTTCTTTTCTTTTCTTTTCTTTCCTTTTCTTTTCTTTTCTTTTCTTTTCTTTTCTTTTCTTTTCTTTTCTTTTCTTTTCTTTTCTTTTCTTTTCTTTTTTCTTCTTTTCTCTTTTCTTTTCTTTTCTTTTCTCTTCTTTTCTTTTCTTTTCTTTTCTTTTCTTTTCTTTTCTTTTCTTTTCTTTTCTTTTCTTTTCTTTTCTTTTCTTTTCTTTTCTTTTCTTTTCTTTTTTCTTCTTTTCTCTTTTCTTTTCTTTTCTTTTCTCTTCTTTTCTCTTCTTTTCTTTTCTTTTCTTTTCTTTTCTTTTCTTTTCTCTTCTTTTCTTTCCTTTCCTTTCCTTTCCTTTTCTTTTCTTTTCTTTTCTTTTCTTTTCTTTTCTTTTCTTTTCTTTTCTTTTCTTTTCTTTTCTTTTCTTTTCTTTTCTTTTCTTTTCTTTTCTTTTCTTTTCTTTTCTTTTCTTTTCTCTTCTCTTCTCTTCTTTTCTTTCCTTTTCTTTCCTTTCCTTTCCTTTTCTTTTCTTTTCTTTTCTTTTCTTTTCTTTTCTTTTCTTTTCTTTTCTTTTCTTTTCTTTTCTTTTCTTTTCTTTTCTTTTCTTTTCTTTTCTTTTCTTTTCTTTTCTTTTCTTTTCTTTTCTCTTTTCTTTTCTTTTCTTTTCTTTTCTTTTCTTCTCTTTTCTTCTCTTTTCTTCTCTTTTCTTCTCTTTTCTTCTCTTTTCTTTTCTTTTCTTTTCTTTCCTCTTTTTTGCTTTTTTTTTTTTAGGTCTTATTTCTGTTTAGTTTTGCTTTTAAAGGCTGAAGAGATGAAACAACAGCTTCCAGAAAAAAACAACAGCTCAAGCTGCAGGAGCCAGATCATTGCAGGAGAACCCAACCCAATGTGAGGGAAGGCTGTATCAGATCACTGCATGCCCGAGGAGCAAGAATTCACTGCCTGACGAAAAGCCACAGAGCTCAGACCCAATTTGAAAAAGTAACATCTTTGATAGAAAAAAAATCCCCAACCAATAACCCAAAACCATCCAGCCAATAAAAAGCTTCAGACACACAGGATCCTCATTCATGGTGGGAGGGATTTAGTGGAAGTATTTTCCTTCTTTAAGGTTTGGCACAGCCTTAAAGGAATCTCTTTAAAAGCTTCCAGAGCTGATTATATTTTGGATTGTGCTTCAAATTGCCCTTCCCCCACCATGTTTGGTGGGTCCTCGAACAAGTTCCCAGAATAAATTAGACATAACGGTAGCAGGGTTTTTTTCTTTTCTTTTCTTGAGGAGGAGGAAGGAATAAATGACACCAAATTCTGTAATGGAAAGAAAAAAAAGAAAAAAAAAAAAAGTGTGTATCGGAAACTGCTGCTGAGTGACTCATGTTGCCGGACAAACGGAACCTCACTCCGCTCCGTCTTCATCCTCCTCCTCTGGTGAGAGAAAAAGTCTTGGAAAAATATCAGCTGCACACCCCCTCCCCCCCTGCTCTGAGCCGCTCTGGTTTTTCTCCCATGGCATCTGTACACAAGGAATCAGTCCAAGCCACAGTGATGGCTTCATGTGCTTCTTGGGGCAGGCGTCTCTTTTTTTGTTTGTTTGTTTTAATTGCCAACTAGGAAAAGCCTCTGAGGTGACCTTGGAAAAATGCAGGCACCAAAGGAAAATGTTGTGGAAGGGGAGAGGGGGCAGTGTTGGAATCCTTGCGTGCTTTATGTTTGGAAGCATTTTTTTTTTCCCTCATAATGTTTTTCTAAATTTCCACTGAAATTTATTTGCAAGGTTTGGGTTTTTTTATGAGTGGGAAGAGAAGGGAGGATGCTCTGTGCAACAGGCAGAAGGAGCTGGGCACGACTCCGACTTCAATAACTGCCGCGTCATAGAAGTATGAAAGGGTAGTGAAGGGGGAAGGGTGGGATGCAAAAAATGGCTCTGTTTCTCCTCTGTTTGGGAGAGCAATTAGCATTTTTATGAAGCATATAAACTGTATACAAATAAAATACATTTTTGTTACCTTAAAATCAGGGGCCAGTCTTTCTTTCATTTTTTTAAAATTTCTCCCCCCCCTTCTCCTTCTCAAAACATCTTCTGCAAGTGTTTGGCACTGCATGCCAGAAAACCACTTAAAATAGAGCTTTTAGAGTGCCAGCTCCAGTCAGCCTTGTGTGGGCATGAGGGCTATTAGCCAGCAGCAACCCCTTCCCAGCAAATGCCTTTTCAATTGTAGAGCAGTGGGGTTGAGTGGGTAGATACAATGTCTGTGATCCACTGTGTGCCTCTTTCAGGGTTACTACCTCTCTCTCATAATCTTCCCACTGTAACTCTTTCTCTTTCCAGCACCATTCACTGTTTCCAGCACAGGTTTGCACATCACGCTGCCTGCAGAAATGGAGCTCCCAGGAAGCTGGGCAGGGGTGGTGTCAAGAGCAGAGGGTGGCGTATGACAACATTTCAGTGTAGCCAGAAGCCATGTGAGGATGTAGGGCAACAGCACTGGGCCACTTTGTTTAACTGTCCTCATTGAGATGCATAGACATGATAAGAGATGTTACTGGTGTCAGCATCTGCACGTACCTAACCCGAGTGGGCTCTTTGAAGTTCATCCTTTGTGCTCCTTCCCTCACCCTCAAACCTTACCCAGGCTTCACAATTCAGAGCTGGCTGCTCACCCCATCCCTGTGCTGCTCACCCCATCCCTGTGCTGCTCTGTGCAGGGATGAGACACCAGGCAGTCCTGCTCCTGCAATCTCATGCCTATGGGCAGACTGGAGAGGAGCTCCCGGCTGCATTTCCCAGCTGAGGCCTGTGAGCAATTGCTGGACAACAAATGACTTTCAGCTGAACTGCATTAGCCATGGGTGGTGCTGCCTGGAGAGATGGCTGCAGGGAGCCGCAGCTCTATTTAGGGCGGTCTCTGCCAACTGCCTCTGGCCTGTCAGTAATGGGAGCAGCTGAGCCAAGCAGGGATCCTTAGGGGCTCTCCTGTGGGCTGAAGTCTTTGGGAGAGTTTGTGCCTCTGCTGGAAAAGTCTTTCCAACTGTAAGTGCAAGGGTTCACCCACCTTCCCTCCCCCACCTCTTTCCTTTCTTTCATTCCATAGGAAAGCAATCATAGTATCAAGTGTTTCCTAATAACTTTTTAGGTTGATGACTAATTTTTCAGCCATGCTGAATGAAGGGTAATAGATATTGAGCCTTGCTAGGAAATAAGAGTCCAAGTGAGAAAAGCACTACTGAAGCTGTGCAGGAGAGGGAGGATTTTGAAATACCCCAGTTTCAGGAAAGCCTCTGTTCAGAACTTCTGTGCCTGGGAGGTTGAAACCAATTCACTGCCAGGTAGAAACCCATAAGAAAATGAGCTTTGGTGAAGTTAATGTTTGTTTGTGGCCTTGCCTTGCTGGCTATGGGAGGGAGACCTAAGCAGTGTTCTCTTAAAACCCTCATCCTTCCCTGGGGAAGGATATTAGATTTCAATCTAGGCTTTGCAGACGGGCCCCGAATGAACTGGAGGGCTTGTGAAAAACATGAAGTCAGATGTGGGTTTGGATCCCAAAATTCCCATTCCTAACAAGTAGCCATCTGAGTGCTGCTTTGGAGGCTTGCAGCCTTGAATTGCTAGATGCTTTCTGCGGTGTCCCACTTTGCGGTGCATCACAGGCTCCCGGGCGCTTTGTTGGGCACAGCAAGCTCTCAGCTTTGGGCTTTTGGCCCCCATTTGAGGACTGTAAGCTTGAGGCAGACCTGTGCTGTGCCTACCCTGCTCTCCAGCTGCAGTCTTCTGTGAAGATTTAGGACGGTGGGAGGGAGACAGAGCAAGAACAGGATGAAAACAGCTTTTTGTGTAAATCAGCTGATGCGTCATATAAAATGCAGGTCTAGGTTTTGAACCTAGAATTTTCTTTAATAACAAACCAGGGTCAATAAATGTAAAGCCCCATGCAGAGCCTTTTTCTGTGTTAGTCATAGCTTGAATCCTTTATGTTCCCTCTTCTAATGGTAAGTATTATCCAGCATGCCTTGTTACAGTGTGGTCTTTGGAGGGTGTGGAAGTTAGTAATGATGGTGCCTGAATACTGTTCCAGAGATCGCTGCTACAATTCACAGCAGATAATAGGAGCCACAGCCAGACAGATAATAGAACTGACTGAGATCCATTTATTGCTAAGAGACTGTCTGAATATTTGTACATAGCCTGGCCACTCCACCCTCCTTCATCACGTTTCCCAGGAAAGAGAAGGAGGGGAGGAAAACCAAACCAAAACACAAGCCTAGGGCAGAATGGGGAGGAAGGGAGAAATTTACAAACTCTGATGCATCCTTAACTTTTTTTAATGGCCCTTGTCATAACTGAGCTGGAAGAGTACAGATTGTTAATGTATTTGCTGCCTGCCTGTGCGAGTGGAGGTGTGGGACAACCATGGGGAACAAATGGTGGGCTGAGATGAGAGCTGATCCCAGCCTGTCTGAAGCCTCAGGTAAAATCTGATCCCAAAAACATTTTCCCTCACACATAAATGAGCAGCTTGATGGAAGGTTTTACTGATGGGCTGCACACAAAGCCAAAGTCAGGGATGATGGAGGTAGCCAGGCTAGGAAAGCTTGACCTAGTTCAGAGCAGCATAGTTTGCCACCTCAAATTTTCTTGGTCTTCACATGCTTGTTAAGCTGCTTAGGCCTTACAGAAGCTGTCTAGAGAGGTGATTTGTATGCCAAAATATCTGTTTGTCATTCAATTACTTGGGGGTTTTGGTGTTTGACTGACCCTCCATTCACTTTTCCCTGTCTGGGAAGTGTTAGCAGTTTTTAAGGAGCAGAAAAGGTTGAGGATTTTTGATTATTATTTTCTCTCCAGAGAATTTTTTTAACATGGTATTTGTGTGTGTGTGGAAAGTAAATTAAATGTAGTTTCTATTCCTGATGGCTGCACCTTGTCTTTCAGGGGGGCCTATGGCTGTGCTAGCCTCTCCCATGTCTGGTGATGGCTTTTTTTTTCAACTCTGTTTCTCATATGCTCTTGGTGAGGAGCAAGGAACAGGCAATGGCTAAGTCCAACCCAGCAGCAAAGACAATACTGATGATGTCACCTCTTCCTCCTGTTTTCAAGGTGGTGGACGGTAGGGAAGTTATGCTGTAGTGCTTCTAGCTCTGTGGAAGGACCATGGTTCAGTAGGTTGAAGTTTTTCTCTAGTTAGCTGATGGTTACCAACTCCTTGCAGCCAGCCTGGCCATGCTAATGGAGCAGCTGAGGCCCTGATGGAAATGGATGATGTGCTGCAAGATAGCTTCTTACTTGCCTGCTAAGCCATAACTGGCTGTCCCCTCTGACTGGCTTGGTTTCCTGCCCCCCTCAGTCAGTATGTTTGAATGCTTCCAGTAAGTAAATCCAGCCTTGCCCTCACCTTACCCTTTGCTTTGAATTGCTTTGTTTGCAGTGTTGAGTGCATGGCTGGGGGCCCATGATCTGAGGCACTCATGGCTCCCAGATGTTAGAGCTGTTTGGCTGGTGTGGAGTCCTTGCCAAGCTGATCTACTGTGGCTGTGTATTTTTGTTTCATTTTGTTTTTTCTTTTTCTCCTTCCTTCATCTCAGGGATGCTAAGGCCATTAGCTCAATTATAATGCAGGGCTTTTTTTTTTTTCCCATGGTCCTTGCAGGTCACTGAGTTTGTTCTCTGCAGTAGTTAGACTTGTAGTAAGGAGGAAAAAAGTTAACTTTTTGATGTGCAACCATGTTCAGATGCAAGTCTGTCTGCACCCCCACACTGACATCATGTGCTGCCAGTTGGTGACAGCAGTTATGCAGGTGAAGGGGATAAGGGCTTTGACTGCAAACCAGGGCTCCTGGGCCATGTTCTTTGTTTTCAACTTGTGTGTGTGACAGCTGGACAACTTGTTTTACCTTTCTCTCTCATGGGGAGTCAGGACTGTGATCTGCTTTGGGTGAGGAACACCCCTTTGTGCTTGACAGTGACTGGTGAGGCTTAACAGCTGCTGCCTATGATAGACAGTGAGGGAGTAACAAGAGCTTTTACCTGTGCTGCTTTGGCTAGGGGAGATGTGCATGGAGACTGGCAAATCAAGCAGATGCATGCTCACTCATCCTTGGACACAGCAGATATACAATGCTAGGGAGACTCCATCTTCCTTGTGTCAATCTACAAAGGGTACCAAATGCAAGATCAGAAATTAGATGTCGCCATTGTAGGCTGCTTCTCCCACATTATCTTTGGAAATCAGATCTGTAATACAAGGTATTGCATGAATCTGTAACATAGCTCTGCAAAATTCCCAGTGTCTTGGGTAGATTAATGAAGGCATGTTGTTTTCCAGCTGGTTGGAGGAGATCTTTGTCTTGGAGAGCCTTTCCTCTTGTGAGACTTCCCCTGGGATCTTATGCAGAATAGGGCTTCTGCCAGCTGCAAATACTGGTCCTGAAGCATTTCCTGAAGCTTTTGTGGAAGGAGGAGGGATGAGATTTCTCTTTTGCACTGAAGTTAAAAGCTAGCATTTAATAACCCCTCTGTTGGGTCTTTCACCAGGAAGATCCCACCAATGCTCTGGGAAGATAGTGTCTGCTGCTTTTTTTTTTTTTTATGGTGTTGGAAGGACCCCTTCAGGGCAACAGGGTAGATGTTAAGGAAATTAGACTCATTGTGTTATTAAGAAATGTCCATTACAAATGACAGGTACAGTCCTGGCTAAATTTGTACTTTTCTACGTGTCCTGTTGCCCTAACTGAAATCTACAGTTAAGATAGTTGTTGTTCCCTGACTTTTAGATTAACTTATTACATTCCTTCACATACTGTTTGAGGCACTTAGGAAAAGTCCTTTGGAGCTCTCATAACCCTTAATTTTTAGGTCGAACAGGCATATATGTTAAGGGAAAAGGAATGTCTTGAACTCTGCTCAAAAACAGTGACCATATAGTTTAAATATTAATTTGGGGAAAAGAATTTATATCCCAGAGGGAATGAGTTCTAGCAATTCCAGCATTGACACTGTGCATGACAAAGTATTACTAAGATGTTTTTCAAAGGCTGTACTGAGTCTCTGGAGATCAGCCCCTTCCTTACCACCTTTCAGAATGATGGTGGCTAAAATTTTTCCATCCTAGGAGTGGGCCAGTGGTCAGCCTTCACCACAATGACTGCATGAAATTATTGTGACTTGTGCTCCCAAATCACTGAGGCATTTTGGAAATGTTACTGCTAGGCACTTAAATCTAGGCTCAAGAAGAGCTTTAAGGAAAGGAAAAAAAGAACAACTCTATTTTCTTTCGAAGTTTGGGAGCTGGCAGAGATGGATGTTGTCTAAACCTCCAACAGATGGCTGGAGCTCAGGCTCTGCTTTCCTAGTGGCCAGGAAGACCTGAGCTCTAACTGCAGTTGTGGCTATAAATAAGTTATGGACCACAGGCAAATTCTTGTGCCTTGCTTCCTCCCTTGCAGAATGGATTAATTTGTTCTTAGAAACACAGCTGGTCCATCCTGCATGCCATGGGCTGTCAGGATATGTGTCCTCCCTGCTCTTGTGGTGATTTTTTTTCATCAGATTCTGAGTTCCTCAAAGAGACAAGGGAGGGGAAGGGTGCTGGGTTAAGTGAAAGGTATCTTCTCATAGTTTTTCAGTTTAGCCTAGAAGTAGCACAAAACAACCACAAGCTTTAATGCAGATTTGGTTTCCAGACAAAATTAATTTCTTCAACACTTATAGGCAATGCTTAAGTCATTCTTCATGCATGAGATCCTTTCTTGAACCATGCCATGCCTCTGGTCACCTGTATAGTCAACATATGCTGCTACAAGAGCAAAGCAAGTGTATCAGCATCACTGTTACAAACAAAACTAGGATAAAATTCTGGTTGAAATCCAAGACCTGTGCATGAACTTGCCTGCAGAGATGATTCAAATGCTGTGTAAAATATGGCTGCCTGGAGAGTTGGACATGACCACCCAGGAACTCTCTTGGGTTTTATGCCCAAGTTCTTTTTCCTTGCACTGTCCACTAAATCCACCTGTAGTTCAAAACTCAACTATCTGAAAATCAGATAGTTGGCCTGAAAGTAGAGATGTGTTCCTTCTGTTCTAGATGGGACAAACATCTCAAATGTGAAGAATAAGCAGAAAGTTTATCATAAGGCATGTATGAGGAATTCCAGTTTCATCATTGTTCTTCTGTTCATCTTCAACTATTAGTATAATGCCTATAAAGGAGTATTTAGACTATGACAAATTAATTTGAATTTGTACTTTCATACATCCACAATGATACAGTCAGTGCATGTGGGGGTCAAGAGCAGCTGGAGTGTGTGCTGACTTGACTAAACAGCAAGAAAAATAGAATCATAGAATGTTTTGGATTGGACACCTAGTCCAACCTCTCTGCAGTGAGCAGGGTCACCTAGTCCAACCTCTCTGCAGTGAGCAGGGTCACCTAGTCCAACCTCTCTGCAGTGAGCAGGGTCACCTAGTCCAACCTCTCTGCAGTGAGCAGGGTCACCTAGTCCAACCTCTCTGCAGTGAGCAGGGTCACCTTTATCTAGACCAGGTTACTCAAAGCCCATTCCAACCTCGACACTGAATGTTTCCAGAGATGGGGTATCCACTACCTCTCTGGGTAACGTGTGCCAGTGTTTCACCACCCTCATTGTAAAGCCTCTTCCTTGTCTAGTCAAAACCTCTCTTTTGGGTTTATAACCATTATACCTTGTGTGTTACAACAGCGTCTGCTAAAAAGACTGTCCCCATTTTTCTTATAGGCCCCCTTGAATGACTAAAAGCTCACAATAAGAGCTGATTTTTGATTAAAACTTGCCTGAGTGGTCCCATGGTGAAAGTCTCTTGCATACCTGTGCTCTGGCATCGTGCAACAAGGTCTAGTGTGATCAGTGAGCTGCTTGTCCTCAGTGTCTGGGATGCTTCAGGTTCACTCCTCACTATGGTCTCCTGTTTTCAGCTCTGGTTGGTATAGGCACTGATGTGTCTTGCTGATCAAATCCTGCTGAATATCTCTATATACTACAAGAGGCAACCATAATTTCCCTGAATTTACAGCACAGTGAAGCTCTGCTTCAAATCTGGGGCTAGGTGGTTTGATTTGCTTGTAGTGCTGGAGATAATCTCACAGAGGTTTTAGGATGAATCTTATTGATTACCGTGTACAACTCTAAGTAAGAGGTATTGCCTGCTACTCTACAGATTAAAAGGAAAGATCACAGCAGTCTGGGCAATCTACTGCCCAGTTCATCAGGCCAGGAAAGATTTCATGACACTGAGCAGAAGATGTAAATCTTTTGTCTCTCTACTGCTGCTGTTAGGGAGGGACAAGTTTAACAGCCCATTGATCTCAGCTGTTCAGCATTTCTGACTTCCTATGTCTCCCTAAAGACTGAACTACAGTGAGGGTCTCTTGTAAGATTTGAGATTGATCAGCTACTAACTACAAAGAAAGCCTAGGCCAAAGAAAACTTCAAGGCTGGTAGCCAGGAAATATTCCTAGGTAGTAAAGCAACTTTCTAGTATGCAGTTGCAGATCCTCAGCTTGCATTAATGGACCTGGTTCCATGTTTTGGAGAACTGTATGCTTGAAAATAAACTCAAATGGAAAGGAGAGAAAGAATTTAGTCATGGTGACTTAAATTCTTTTCTTCTGAACCATGTGAAATGTCAGGAGAACAGAAAACTCTCCTCAGAGTAATCCTATACGAGCCTCTAGCTGCCTCTGAATTAACAAAGTGCTCAAGTAGTCTGATACCACAGAATGCAGATGTTTTAGTTCTGGGAAGTAACACAAAACTGCAGGCTGAGATTATCTAAAAATTGTCTTTTTCATACACATGCTCATCCAGACAAGAAGCCTTGTTTAGAAATGTGATGGGTGGATGTTCTCCTGCTGGCTTGGTAATTTGGTGGATGTTAATGCAATGTAAATCCAGTACAAATACAGTTTGGCACAGTGTTTATAAGGACATATGGGAACTATCACTGTTATGCAACCTAGTACTGGGTTCAGTGCTTCTGAAGGGCTTCTGCTTTGATTGTATGTGAGCTAGACTGTTTTGGTATAGTGGGAATGAATCATGAAGAGGAAAATAATGTGCATGTCTTGTGAACATGGCAGCACTGAAAGACCAAATAGATTGGTAACTGCTGTTCAAAGCCAATATGAAAGAGCAAATCTAAGTTCACGTGGCAATGCAGGGCTTTTGAAATGCAGGACTGAGTATTTTAAAATATTTGCCTGCCATGCCACAGGGAGAAGTATCATTGATACTACTTGTCAGCCTAGACCTGTCCCAGAAGAGGGGTGGGTTGCCAGCTATGAATTCTACAATAAACCCTGGTGTTGACTGCTACTGATTTGCTTGTGCAGCAGATACGTTGAACATCTGTTGCCAGCCAGGGGGAAAAAAAAAAAATCTAGGAATATGAAATGCACTGCCTGAAACAATGAATCAAAGTTGCCACAATATTAATTTGCTGCATATGGGATATTTAGACCAGCAGAGCCTTCCTGACCTTTGCTAATATAACATGTTGCAAAGCATCTTTCTATCCCATGACAAAAGATGAGTGTAAGTATACAAGGCAGAATGCCAGCAAAGGCTTCCCAGTGCTGCTGTGAGGGTGTCTGCCAGAAGAGAATGGATGGAATGACACTGAGGAGGTATCAGGCCTCAAACTGCAGGCTGGTGATGGGGAATAACAAACAAAAGTTATTTACATAATGATCCCTGCAATCTGACTTGGAGGAGATTCCTTTCTGTCCCCAAATACGGTAATCAGTCTAACTTGGCATGAGTGAGGAAAAACAAATCAGCTGAACATGTGGGAGGCTTCTCAGTCCTGAGAAGAATCCCAGCACTTCAAACTTCCACACCTCCTCAGCTCACCTGTACCAAAGATTCATCTCTACTCCTGTGTAAGGTGAAATGCTTTGGGTGCCCAAGCTCACGAGTCAGAAGGTTGAAAAAAAGAAAAAAAACATCTTTTATGGCCCATATCCCACTTAGAGCAAGTCAGAGGGAAGTCCATTATTCTGTCTTTTGCCTGCAAGGGACAAGAGTGTCATTAGGAAGGGCGACAACACAGGGTTTTCATTAGGCAAAAGGAAGGTTTCATGCAAGGCCAAGTTACTTTCATTGCTATGGAGCCTTCATGGAACTCTAGTTATTGGGTGTGGGTTCAGTCCCCCCATTTAGACTTGTTTATTCCAGAGCTCAGTAGGTTTCTGGGAAGTGCTGTAATAGCTGGGAGGAGATCCCATGGAGAGGGTGGATTCTCTCAGACACATGCTGTTTAACAATGCCACTGTCTGCGGAGGAACAGAAAACAAACAATGCAAAATCCCTGCCGTAAACCATGCAGCGTGCACAAACACCAGCATATGAATAGCCTCTAAGAAGGTGGCTAGTGCCAAACAGCTTTGCTGCTGTTGTTTATTGTGGCAGAGGAACTAGAACCGACTCTTCAAACAGGCCAGTTTTGCCCATTCATAATGGGTTAATGGTTTCTGAAACTGAAGCATAATGGTTCTTGGTGAAATGGGGGAAACAGCTGTTTGGAAGGAATGGGGGAAAGCAAGTTTGGAAGCAGTAAAAATTGCAATGAATTAATCTCACTTTATTCAGACATCTCAGGCAGGAAGAGTAAAGGGCCCTGTTTGAAAAGTCATTGCAATTGCAGGCAATAAAAGCTGAGGAGTTGTCTGTGAGGCCAGATCATCTAAGCACTGTGCAAAAAAACAGGCAGGTGAAAGCAGTCAGATAGGTGGGAGCAAAGTGTAGTTGGAGTGGCTCAGTGTCACTGAGCAGTGTGGGTGGCTTTGCAGAGTAAGTCAGATGAAGAGGAGAACACAACATCAGTGCTATCTGGGCATTTTCAGGGATGTTTTAATTTGGATTAGCTCTGCTTTGGAGGATCAGGCCTTAGGATTGGATATTGGTGGTTGAGGCGCATTTAATGTGTCTAGTATGGGGCTCTCAGCCTAACTTCATCTGAAAGGAGTCCAGATTGCATCCTCCAAGGCCACCCTGTGATATAAGCCAAAGTAAAATAAGTGAAGACAATTGGGAGACCTGCTTCTAAAGCACTCTGCTTATCTGAATTCAGATGCTTGTGTAGATAGGCTCTAGCCATGATAACATATGTTTGAAGATGGAAGCAACTCCTGCAGCATTCTGGCTACATAACTACAAAGCCCCAAAGCATGCCTTTGAGCTGAGAGGATGCAGGGTGACTGGATCCTGCCAGTTGTCACTCATGTGCTTATTTTTTTGTGTGTAGGTCAGTTGAGAGAAGCTGGTTTATTTTTCTGTCCATAAGTTGTGGGCAATCTAGGGAATCAGGCTTTGGGAAAACAGCTTCCTGAGCCTTTGACATGGCCACTGAGACTTACATGTGGACTCTGGGGGAGAATTCCAGCTCTTTAGTGGTGAGCCTGTGCATACACAGTACCTAGGAGGCAGTAACTCTCATTTACCCTGAACTCATTTATTTGCAAGGTCACTTCATGCCAAGAGCAGAGAAGCAGCTGCTGTGTCTTTGAGTCAGTTGGAGACAAGGGATTTCCCCAGAGGAGCCAGGTCACTCTAAAATAAGATAAACAACACCTATACTAATTGAAGTGGAAAACTGAGAGCAGCTTGTGCTGGGTTGCTGTGTGCTATCCCTAAGTAAGGATTTAGCAGAGCAGTTGGATTCCAGAAGAGCACTGGAAAGAGACAAGCTCAGAAGGGAGCAGTGTCTTCTGCACTTAGGGGCAGTTTCTAAGTGTGGTTTCATTTTTTTTTTTTTTAAATGCATTTTCAGGAGCTGCTGGGGGAAGCAGTGAGATTGTGAGCTCTGGAGCCTGTTTTCTATTTACAAATCCATCCTGTTGGGAAGATCAAGTTTATCATCACTTTTATTTTCGCCTCATAACATATGAGACCCATTCAGGGTCATATATGAAGGAGACATGGATAGTATGTGATAGGAGAGAGTCTGCATCTGGCTTGCCAGCCGAGTTTAGGTACTTGGAGCATTCCCAGCTGAAGTGTCTCTTACTCCCAGCCATGGGGGCCAGTGTAGCTGAACACAGCACAGGGTAAGTGCTGTTTCTGAGGCAGAGCTGGATGGGGTCTTGGTGTTGTGGTGTACCTAAACGAGATGTGAGAATCTGGACCTTCAGCCACCACCTGTCCCAGCTGCTGCCACTCTCAGCAGGAATAGTCCCTAAGAGTTTACCCAGCGGTGAGCAAAGCAAGATATTTTTCCTCTAACAGCAGCAATGTAGCCCAGCCTTTCTGCAAAGGCAGTGACTTCCAGCAGATACCTGTTTGGGCCAGGTCCTAAATATGGTTATAAGAAGCTCTCAAAGCTTAGTGCTACATATTATAGCTCTTCATATCTAACAGCAGCCATGTAATGATTAAAGCTCTGAGAGTGAAAAATACAAAAGCCTGCAGCTGCTGCAGGTGACTGGAGCTATTCCTGAGGTCAGACATTTACAACCTGGTGCAGTGTTACATTTCTGCCAGTGAGTCCCAGTGAGCATTATCCCAAGGCGCATGAACATTACTCAGTTGCTGCCCCGGTTCATGTTCTTGCCAAACCATGTCCATATTGGCTCCATTGCAAACCAGCTCCTGAACAGAGCAAAAATCATGAAGATGCTGTTGGACCTGACCCACAAGCAAGAAAATGTATTCTGTTTGTCTTGTAAGCTCTGCAGCACTGAAGAAAGCAAATATCAGCCTGGAAACAGCTTGTCTTGATTCTTCAGTCTTGCTAAAGTACAGATCAATACTGCTTGCCCTGCTGCAGTTGTGTTCCAAGCTTGCTACTAAGGATAACCATCCACGCTCCTCAAAGCCATGGTAAGCCAGAGCAATGTACCTTTGAAACCATGCTAGACAAGCTCTTTGAAAGCTCAAGAACTAAACAGATTTGGATAAATTAGAGAATAAATTAAAAAAAAAAAAAATCCCTAAAGGATTATTTGGCTTCATAGAACAGACCAGATTCTAGTTATTTTAGGAGTAAATATTTCAAATTTTTCATTTTAGGTGTCCCTTCACTGAATTATTAGGTTTGGCTGACAGGCAGCAGCACAGAACACCTCACAAAAGTAGGTAAATTTTATCTCCTTGCACACCAGGGAGGTGAGATATATGGAGACCAAAATCTACATCCTCAAAGGATGTAGATTTGTAATTTGCACTGGAAACTGCTGGAGTTAGGAGAATTTCCCTAGGGTTAGGGTTAAGCTGATTGACTTTTCTGGTATATAAGCATGTAATTGATTATCTTGGAGACTCTGGGTCTCAGCATTTTGCTTAGATCATGTCTGTAGGGAAGGGTGGAAATGAGCTGGTGTCTCCCGAGCCACAGCCTTCCCTTGCCTGAGTCACTGTTGCTGCCCATGATGATGTTTCTTACTCTGGCCTCCGAATTAGCTGGTTTGAGCTCTATGGGAGTCAGGTGGGAAAATATTTTAATTTTTGGTAAAGTTACTACAGGCTGCCTCTTTCAGGCTCAAAACACAAGACCCTTCGTGTATTTTTTCCTGTCACTGCCTCATTTTCAGCTGCACAGTTTGGCCTGCTTGGGCTGGCCGTGCCTCTCCTTGCCCAACCTCTCACAAACAGCCACGAAGTTTTGCAAAGGTCCCTGGCTCGTTCTGCCAGAACTGCTGGACTTTGCCTTTCTTCCTTGCAGGCTTCACTGAAAGAGCGTTCTGCTTTCCTCCGGGAGGGGAAAGGGGAAAATAAGTAGGTCATGGTGTCACGTAAGGCGGCTGAGCGCTGCCATGGAGCCAGGCGAGCGGAGCGAAAGAGCTGTCAGATGGGAGCAGATGAATGCCCAGTTGCGGGGGGTGAGCAGGCCCGAAGGGACGCCGGGGAGCGCGATGAGGAGCGGCGCAGCCCTTAGCGGGCGACCCGACGCAGGTGCAGCGCCGGCGGAGCGGCTCCCCCTCGGCCCGGGGCTGCGGGGCTCTGGCTGCGCGCTGCGCCCTCCGCTGGCACAGGTGAGGCTCAGCCCTTCTCTTGCTGCTGCCAGGAGTGCTGGGGGTGGTTCTCCATGCTGTTCTGCTTCACCCCTCCTCCCCGCTGAGCCCAAGCAGCCAATGCAGAAAGCATGAGACACGCATGGAAAATCACTCTCACCAGTCCAAAAATCCTTGTTGCAAATAATTTTCGTTTTGTTAGCCTCTGAATTTTATAGATTTGAGTCCCTTGGTTTATTTAGTTTGTGCTTTTTAAATTTTTTTTTTTCAGAATTAACATATGAAAAAGAAGGGAGTTTTATGCCCTCCAGCTCTCTTGACTCTCACCCAGCATTACTCACTGGGCCCAGAATAAATGTGTTTAGAAGAGGGACTCAAGCTTCTCTTATCCTGCCTTATCTCCAAGGCAGGATTTCAAGCCACTGTAGTGTTTAAGGAGAGAGATTCAGGTTTGGAGAACACCACTTAAGTTAGGGTACTGTTTACAGTTTGGTATGGATGCTGATCTCTGCTGCTTGCCTAGTTGAGAATTTTAACCTATTTAAATAAAAGGATGGAAGGCAGCCTCAGAAGACAAAAGCTTTTCAAAGTACTGCCTGATGAGAGAGTCTGAGGTGCTAATCTTTTTGCTGTATTCCTGTAGGCATAGGGATTGTTTTGTTTTACCAGTCTGTTTATAGCATTGTTATTGTCACTCAAGACGAATTCACTCTGAATTTGTCCTAGGTCAACACATGCTGCAGGGCTCCCAGTCCTTCAAAGCACATGCAGCAAGGATACAACCACTCACCTCTTCACCAGGTCAAAACTCCCAACCTCAGAACTGGGATGAGAGCACACTGGGAGGAAATGGCTATGGATTAAGGAAAGGTCAAACCTCCAAAGCATAAATATGAGAGTCCTCTCTGAATTTGAAGGGTACTGCTTGTCCCTGAGTTACCAGCCTAATTTATTAGATGAAAAAAAGGTGCTCACCTTTGTAGGCTTCTGTTGCATCTCCTACCCACTAGGTGTGAGCTCAGAATAGTTTGAAATGTTTTGACAAATTCCATTTTATGCTAATCTCATCTGGAGTTTCCAGAACTTGTGTATTTTGCAAGCAAAATATCCCAGCTTTCATCTTGCAGTATTAGGAAGCATGGTGTGGTTATGTGGCTGTTCCACCCCTTGTGAGACTGGAATCTGGGAATGGTGGTGTTTGATGTATTGAATGGGGTGAAGGGTGCCTTTTGGAAACAGCAGTAAAAGAAATTATATCAGAGCATAAGTGGTGTTCATATTGCTTCCTTAAATGTCTTTAGGTCTTAAATTAGACAGTCCCCAATTACTTCCAAGGTTATAATTTGGGATACTGAAAGGGGTTCACCCAGGACCAAGACCTGTGTTTTAATGTTCATCCTAGTACTATTAATCAAACAATCAAACATGTTTGAAAGGCTGTCTAATGGCACTTTTTTATTTCTAAACTTTTGCTCCTGGTGGTCAGGAGGTATGCTGATATTCAGAGCTTCAGCATTTCAGAAAGCTCTTGTGCTAAATCATCTCTTTAATTTCTTTCTTTTCTTACTCTTCAAATGTTAGGAATAGCAACAAAGGCTGCTGTCAACGGTTCGATTGGACTCTAAATACTGACCCACATCCAAATTTTGCAGTTGGTTCCATTTATTACAATGGGTGGAATTAATTCTCTGGATCCAAGCACAACTAGATGAATCTAGATCATAATTCTGGGTGTCGCACCCAAAAAATATGAAGTTCATTTCCCTTTATCTTCTAGTTCTGTTGAATAACAATAGCCCAGTACTAGCCTTTCCTGTTTAAAATCTATCATGAGCCACCTCAAAGGCCAACAAAACCTATAAAGAAAGGGCATGACAGCCTGTGAGGGAACACAGCTTGCAGAACCAAAGTGGCAGAGGAAGGTGTCAAACTTGGGAAACATGTGAACAATCTTCTCTTTTCACTTTTGTTTCATTCTCTAGCTTTTGTATTTCAAGACACATAGGATTGTTTTGATTACCTGTTGACTCTACCTCTTGTGCAATGCATGGCAATGGTTTTGTGAATATTTTTAGTTTTTTTTTCATTCTAGACAGCATCTTAACCACTGCATTGTCCTGCAAATTTGATGCAGTTGTCTTGGTACTTTTCAGTGTTGGGATGACTCTGAGGCAAATACTTCAATGCTGATGTGGACAGTGCAAAAAGCTGCTTAATATCTAAGAGTCTGGATTTGGATGCTCTCTCTCCTGAGAGCAAGCTCCTATCAACAGCCCTGGCACAACCTAGAGAACAATGCAACTCTCCCCTCAAAATGGGAGGCAAACTAAACTGATTCAGTAGCATCACTCTGTTTCGGCATCAAGCTGAAATTTTGAGTAGCCTAGAACTTTTAGTTCTGCTAAAATAAAACCCTGATCTCATGAGCAACCTTATGTTGAGACTGTTGAATGACTTGTTTGCTTTTTGGGACTGATTCATAAAATAGGCCCAGAGGAAACATCCAGGAACACATGCTATTCATAACGCCTCCAGAGAATAGCTTGTTTCTTTTTCTCTTCCAATGCTATTGTCAGGCTTTGGTGTGCCTAAAACCAGACCTGCCACAGGGAATACAAATAAAGTTCATGAAAGGATGAAGTGACACATTTCCTCCTAAAGGATAATGATGACTTCTAATGAAGTCGTCTTTTAAATTTGGATTTTTTTTATTTTTTTTTTTTTAGCAACCCTAACCATAGTTTTGAAGAGCTTTGCCTGCTTGTTCCAGATCTTCATGAACAGAAGATAGTGTCTGGAGTTGCTAGGTAGCAGCAGGAGACTGAACAGATCTTTGATTTATGAAGAACCATGAGTACTTATGCCTGTCTAGAGAGTCAGCTATAATTCTTCTTACTCTATACAGTTCTGGGGAAACAGCTAGAGCACTGTGTAGAGTTTGCTGGGCATGTTTCAGGGAAGATGTGGACAATGAGGAGATGCCAAAAAAGACCAGGGAGAACAACTGTAGAACTTGAAAGCATATCCTCAAAGCAAGGCTGGGTGGGAGTAAAAAGGCTGACTAAATGGGAATTAAAATAAAGCAAGGACAGTAGAATTTTCAAAATATATAGAAAGACTCCTGAAGAGAAGGGGCAGAAGACACTATTCTTCATAGCAATTGGGATTGGATGGGAAATAATGCATTTAAATGATAACATGAAAGAGCCAGGCTGGGCACCTGTGAAAGCTTTCTAGTGGTAAAGATATTGATAAGAGTTTAAAGTATCTGGGAATGTCATGGGATTGCCTGACACCAGAGGTTTTTAAGACTAAGTTAGCCAAATATTAAAAATAACATGCCTTATGCTTATCTAATAGAAATTACTAATGTTTGCTTAGAGAACTTTCTAATAACTGTCTAATGCATCCTTCAAGCTTTTTGAGTGGTAGGAAACTTATCCACACTTTTTGGCAAACAAGCCTTAGAATAGAGAAAAAGCTTTATTTTAAGCTAAAGTACCTTCTCTATTGACTTTGGATTGTATTTGCAGATACTGAAGGGAGACAGGCAAAGATTCCTGGGAAGTTGGTGCTTCAGACTTGGTTGAGATGGGTGCTTTGGAATCATGGAAGAGGAAGCAGAGTTACTTAGTCAAAATGTAGTTATTGTGGTGTTCAGTGCACATTAGGCCCTGAGGGAAATGTTAGCTAGTTTTCCCAACACTGATGCTTATTACATCATGAAACATTTTCCCTCTGGGAGATCCTTGGAAGGGAATTGGACACAGTGCTGGAAAACGTAGGTTTCTGTACACTTTGGAGACAAGCAGTTCCATGCAGTCAGGGATTCTGAGCCAGATTCAATTTTCTATTTTGCCACTGATTTGTGTACTTGTTGATTCTTATTTTGCGATTCACTCTTGGGAAGTGTAAGAAGTTCTGAAATCCCCTAACTGAAGAGTCTGAAGGGATGTAGAACCTGTTTTTACCCTTGCTTTCTGGTTTCAGCCTGGTGTTTCAGATATACTGTGCATGCAGTTTTGCAAGTGATGCTAAAGTGATAGACTTAAACACATAAATACCTGTGTTTGAAAGTTAGCAGTTAGTCTATTACAAAACTGTGGGCCAGCAATTAGTCTCTGGTATTCTGGCAAAATGCTTATATCTCAGTTGACTCCCTGCTGTTTTGCTTTTGGAAGGCAGCATGACATCTGTAATAGCTGTATAAAGCTTATTTCCATTACTCAGCCATAGAAGAGACAGCAGTGTAATAGGAATGCTGCCTTTTCTTGCATATTGGTCTCAAACTCCCCTTCACTCAGCAAGTAGCAATGCTTGGTCTTTTGCATTCCCTTTAGAGATATCTCTTCAGGAACTTAACCAGAGCCCTGCTCCAAAATAATTTTTCCAAGTGGCATGCAGTCTGATGTGATCCGCTTCCACTTTTAATGTTTTTCAGAGAATAGCTTAAAATTTTGTTGTTGTTTTTGTTTCTCATTCTTTATGTAGACTACTACACTCTGAAGTGCACTGGTTGGTGTTTTGTTTTTTCATGGCTAACCAAGCAATACCACTTTGCTGTCCTTAGCTTCCTTGGGCTCTGGTTTGGGTCTAATCAATCTGTACAAGTCCTTCAACTTTCAACTGACTTTCTTAGAAATCTGTGCAATGCAGAGACAAAATAAGCTCCAGGAGGTACTCTAGCTCAGTGTGACACCATACCAATATTAACATCTGAGTCACCTTGTTAACTCAGCATACACAGGGTAGATATTTTTCTTTTAGCTGTCCAATGCATTACTGCTCATTAATGAGATGTGCTCTATAAAACAGTACCATTAACTTTCTCCCAACTGGAAGCCTGAGTGTGGTGTTAACTTACACAATTCAGCCAAGACTTAGAATAAAATTCTGGAAGCAAACGATCCTGTAGCTTGGTGCTAATGTTGTATGCTACATGTAGCTGTTGTATCTACAGCTTGTGAGCAAAACTCTGCATTTGTATAGTAAGTACAAGCATCCTTGTTGGTGTCATGGTTTGTTTCTTGTGGGACTTTCTAGAAGCCAAGTTAAGCCTGGTATTTCCAAACCACCAGGCAGAAATTAATGAATCAATAGAGTAAAGAAGCCACTGCTTATTTCCTGAAACAAAGAGCACCTGTAATGTAGAAGAGGTAGCTGCCTGGCAGGAGGCTCGTGGTGCTTTTACACATATAGGAATGTTGGGACTGGAAAGAGCTAGGAACAAGTGGATACACAGAGCCAAATGTAAGTGCGGTTTGGACTATGAGACCTTTTTGTCAGGTGTTGGTGCTTCTTCAATGCTTCTTTCAGTTCCTTGATAATAAGCCCATGTTCATGTGGGATTTGACCTCAAAGGAGGTTAACGCTTCTACTACTGAAGAAAGCCAAGTCACACTCTTTTCAGTCTGGGATGTTTGCTGTTGCTTGCAAGGCTGTTTCTATTTGAGTTGTCCTTTGGGTGTGATGCCTGCGAGGTGGGAATTACCTTAAGCTTGGTTTGTTTGGTGAGAGAAGGGAGGCCTGTTTGTCAGGTATGTTCTCTTCTGAAATTCTTCAGCTTTTGCCAGCTTGGTCTCAGCCCTCAGGCTGAGGAGGCAGGTGTGAAGTGAGGTGAGCTAAAAAAAACCAAAACCAACCAAACAAAAAACCCCAAAAAACAAGCAAAACCACACACGCACACAACCCCCCCCCCAAAAGTAAAATAAAATTAGAGCATGGGGAAGTGGCTTTTAAGGTCTTTGCTCTACTGGTGTGTGTAGCACTGTATGCTTTTCCCTTTAAGACTTTGCATTTGATGGTGATTCTCAACAAAAGCTGAAGCAGAGGCAGCTCTCTCTGAAGAAAAATTTTGTGTAAGATTGTAGAGGAAAGGGTTGAGTTAATTGCAATGCCTTCCTTCCTGGTACTGTGGTGTGTAGTTGGAATCAGTGGTGAATTCTCACAACAAATCAAGAAATATTTTGCAAAATGCCTTACAGAGCTGTTCCCTGAGTGCCCTTGCTAGGCTAAGTCACTCCTCCCATTGGTGCCAAAGCATGAGTGGGCTTTAGTAGATAGGAGATTATGTGGAAGAGGGATATTTGCCCATTGAAACACTCTTGGTTATGGGGCTCTGCTGACAGACAACTGCCATAGGAAAGCATTTTATTTTTCATTTAAGTGGATAAATTATTGCTGTGTCTTCCCAAGATGGTGTTTCCTTCTTGTGCACTTTTCCTGAATAGAGTGGTCCCTGTTTCATACCAGCCTGTTTGTTGGCAAGTGATGTAACAGTGCCCAGCTAATGATGCTGGGGAGTAAGGAAATGTAGCTGTCCCAGGAGAGCAGGTGGGTACATGGGGAAGCTGTTCATGGTGCTCTCTACTTGTAAGATAGAAGTTGTGTGAATCCATGCATAATGGATGCTGACATCCCTTGGCAAAGGGATGATAAACTTTAGAAGTCACCTTAATGGCAAGAATTCATGCTGGTTTATCTGCCAGTAGCACTGGCTGCCTCCAGATTTGTGTGTTTTGCCTTGTAAATATTTTCAGTGGGCTGTTTTCCCATTTTGCTTGCCACTGGCTTCCATCCTTCTTGGCTGCATAGTCCTTTGTCAGACCAGGAGAGAGGAGAGGATGTTGTTTACAGCAATTGGTGTTATAAACATGCCCTGTACATTTGTTTTGGAAGATTATCAGTTCTCCCCATCTCTCTGCAGAGTGACTACCTCCCTAGATGTCTTCCTGCATTGTCCCCAGGAATAGGATGGTCTTGTCTTTCACTCATCTACTCTGCACAGCTGAGGAGAGAGGAAACAGAAGTTGGAGCAAGGATTCACTATGAATCATGAGTTCTTGCTTCCCCACCCTAGCTTATCCTAGAGCCGCCTGGAGGCTGCTCTGGCTTAACACTGCCGGCAAAACTATGCTCCTGCCACTTTTCTTCCTTGCCCTGGCTTGCCCTCTTTGTTGGGGAAGCTGCCAGGAATCCCCTACTACATATGCAACTGCGGGGGTGATACAGCACAGCTTTGTCTTCAACGTGGCATTTAGAAGCTGTTTTTCCATTGCTGGCAATCAGAGCAACATCTGTCTCCTTGTTTGCAAGGATGCAATTGTAACATGATCAGAAAAGCTGGCTTTCTGTGGCTGCCACTTATTATAACTACTGAAAAGCATCAGCAGGAAGAATCTCATAATATATAGATAGACCTTCTAATCTGTTCTGCATTAGCAAGTGATGGAGACAGTCCAAGCAGTGATAATGAAACCTAGCCCAATAGAAAGCTGTCAGGATCCTTTTAGCTGGAGCTTGGTGATTTAAGTTGGGCTGAATGCTGTTCTGCATAGCTCTTAGGCACTGGGATTTGACCTGGATGGGGACTATAAGTCCCTGCACACACTGTTACTAGCCCTGCCTAGCCTAGTTGGCATGTATGCTTGGCTGGGCTGTTGCAATGCTGATTCCTTCAGCGTGATGCCAACCATAAAAGGCAGTATATTAAACACTAGTCCTGAATGTTGCTCTGAGTACTGGCATGACAGCCACTAGCTTTGTACTTAATTTGGGTGCATGCATGTCCAGGGATGTGCTGAAGCATGTGCATGTAATGAGTCATGCATGAGAAGTGCTTGTCTCAAAGAACCAGTTGTGATTTGGTCTCTGGAGGCACCTGGATTTGGTGTGTCTCTGACTGAGGCCATTTTCCTGTCCTGCTACCCCGATCCATGACTTGTGTAGCTCTTTCTCAAAGTGGTACTTGCTATTTTCCACTTGCTGTTCCCTGTGGGGATCCTTGTCCTCCTGCTGATTGATTGCTTGGTTTCTGTGCTGGCTTTTTTTTTTTTTTTCAGCTCCTTAGCATTGTGGTCTCCTCCTTTACAGAGGGGTAAGTGTTACACTGGAGGGCTTCCTTGAGCAGCAAAGGCTGTCTAAAGGGGGAAACTTTTCAGACCTCTTGGTTTTTAGTATGTCTAGACAGATTTCAATTGTGTGGCATCTGTGGGATGTGTGTCCACTTTTCATGGCTGTTTCTGTGGGCTTTTAGGGTTTTTACATGATTTCCTCTTTTTTCAAAATGATGCTCTGCACCCTTTCTACTGGTTATATCCTCATTTTTTGCTTTCTTGCATGTGAGAACCCTGCTTAGCTCTTCAAGGGCTCTACCTCACACCTAGCAGATAAAAAGGAGGTGTTCTGGGCTGATAATGACCCATGGCTGCCCAGTTATCACCTGAGGAAGCAGATAAACATGTCAGGGTAACTCTGTGATAAGTACAGAACAAATGAACTGTAAATCAAAAAAGAAACAGAGCCTTTTCCTGTGGAAAGACGATTTGCCACTCTAATGATGGAGAGCAGCAAGCAGAGATGGAGTGTCCAGATGTTTTGCTATCTTTCACAGTAAATGTGTGTATGCCTAGGGCATTGATTGCACAAAGCTCTATTTTCTTGTCAATGGAGTAACTTATGTCTGTGTTAGCTCTTCAGGAAGTATCGTATCAGTGGGTGCAGAGAGTCTCCTGATCTCTCTTAACTCTTTAACCTTACTTAAATTCTCCAACTTCTCAGCAAATTAAGATTAATTGAATGGCTTTAGATATTCAGTGGGAGCTCATGTTGCAGTGACCTTATCCGTTGCTGCTGACAAGCACAGCAAGAATAGTAATGCTGGGCTTCTACAGAAACAGCTTTTCATCACTGTGCTGGAGATGGATCTTGTCCCCTGGATAAGGAACTTGTTGCTGTGCTGGAGAAGGTGCTGTTATTTTCAACACTTTTAGAGATATTTGGAAAATACTAACAAGCTAGTCAGTTGCAGTAGATGGAGAAGCATAGCTGTTGGTCCCTTTAAAGCTGTTCACTTTCAGTGCAAATATTGTGCTGTGGTTCAAAGTGCCTTCTCTGTGTCCTGCTTTGCTTAAGAGAAGGAAGTATTGGCTTGGAAGTATTTAAGAGAAGATGGGTGTTTTGCATAGGATTGGATCTCAGGAGATATTAGCCAAGTTCTTGAGTAGACTACCAATGACACATATTACCACAGGCAAGCTGCTAAACATCTCTGTATCTTATTTACTTGAATTTCAAGCTCTTTCAGACAGTCTGACCTTGCCAAATGTTTGTAGAATGTAATGCAGTGAATCTCTTCTGTGGCAGAACCATTGGACATTGCTGTTATACAAGCAGTAGATCATGCTTATGTTTCATCTGTGTCATGAGTCTGCAGAAATCCACAACCTCTGCTGAACCTTCCTCTGAACTGGTTTCACCAGCTGTTTGGAAGGGTTGTGTGCCTAGGTATTGGTAGAAGAGCAGGCAGGCTGTGTCCCATTATGTTTTAAGCATTTGCACACTTCCTTTTAACGTGCACAGCCAGCGCTGGCTGCCTTTTGCCATTGTCGTAAGCACAGCAGTTATTGCTCATCTAGGTAATGTGTGGTGTCCTTACAAAGTCATTGGCACAAATTTCCCTGGCACTGTGCTTTACCTCAGTGCCAGATCTCTTCCGTCACCTTGATGGTTTGCAGTGACACCCAGCTGTAATGCTTTCCACAATGCTGATTCTCTCCTGATACTGATTCCTCGGGGGGTATGTCCTCAGAGGTCTCTACTGCTTGTCCCCAGCAGCTTGCAGTATCACTGTCACACTGCATTTCTTTAAAACTGCTCCTGTGGTCTACCTTGCTCTGCCAGTCTGTCTTTATTTCTGTCTCATTTGCCTATCTAGACTGCAGACCCTTGGAGAAAGGGATTAGGCATGTTTCAACTGCTATACTCAGCCACAGCTTGTCACTTGCTGGGGAATGCCCCTTAAACTTTCACAAAACAGGTTTGATTTATATTAGGCAGGTCTAATTATAGGGCAGTTAGGATCTTAGATGCAGCCTTTAAGCACAATAGCAATATATATATAATAATTTGGGTAGCTGCATATGTTTTGAGGCCTCATAATAACCAGAGGTGCAGAAGATCAAATTTTGTCTTTCCCTGAGAGTACATTTTGATAGATGCAATGGAGTTATCTGCAGTGTGCTTATCCTATTAAAATTGCTTCTGTGATGAGATTTCCCCTTTGGAGAAGTGATTACAGATGCAATCCCATGTAACACTGGTTTACACTCTCCTGATGCTACAGTAGATATCCTGTTATGGACCTAAGAATGCTAAAACCTTTTTCCATAGATTTTTACAGTACAGGCTCCTCAGTAAAAGAGCAACATAAATACTGACTAATCTGATGTCTTACTCTGTACAGGAAAAACCCAGCAGTAGCCCACTGGCTACTTTATTTGTCAGCACTGATTCTGGAGTGGCATATAGTCTGGCAAAATCCAAGCTAGCAGCCTGGCACTGAGTATGCAACAGTTGCTGGATCCCTGATGTGGCCAAGGATAGGCAATATTACTGTTGAAAATACTGAGCAGGGCAGAGAATGAGAGCTGGTGTTAGGGGAGTAATTTCTGCATCAGTCCTTGGGTGTTCATGAAGGGTCAAGAAGTTATATTAACAGAGCAAATAAAAACCCTGTTTATGTGCTAAGGCGGCATGCTGCCTCAGATTGAGACACAAAAGCTCAGTTTTGTCATTCCAGGTGAATTAAAGAGGAAATTCACTGCCTTGAATAAAGCTTGGCTAAGCTTTGGCTAAGGCTGTGACAGGTATGTTGTGCTCATGCCAACCAGAGGAGTATTAAAACTACCTCCCCTTGACCCACATGATCTGTATTTTAGCATCTTCTATTCTAGATGTGCCTGAAGTACATCCAAAGTGCTGGGTGTCCAACTGTGGCTACAATCATGATACAGAACAATGTTTACTTGTGAGGGATAATGCAAGCCAGTCTCTCTGGTTACTGCTGAGAGCTGAATTTAGGTGCACAGACTCTGATCCAAGCTGGACATTGGCCAAGGACACTAAGGTTATCAGTCCTGCTTCTGGGTAAAGTGGTGTAGTGACAAGAGGAACTTAGCTTTGCTTCTCTTAAACTGTTATCATCATGAGGCTTTTCACCCTGCTCCTAGGCTTGCAGGGAGAAGCAAAAGGAGAGCATCTTCTTAAGCAGAGGATCCTGGGGGTGAAAAGGAGGTGCTGTTCTCCAAATCTTGATGTGTGGCACAGTCCCGTTCTTTTCCATCCAGCTCATGCTGGCAATAAAGATGTTCCCTGCTGGCATTTCCCCTTCCATCGTTGTCAATTGATCTTACTGACTCTTGTTTCATACCTGTAACTGCATTTCCCCCACGGCTTCACTCAAACCTACTGCTTAACCGTGCTCTGTGATGAGGGGCCCCTTCAGCACTGGGAGAGCTCCAGCAGGACGGTCGTCAGGCTCTGTGCAGCTCAGCGCAAGGTCTGCGGAGATCACAGCTTCAGGCGGTGTTGATTGGAAACAGTTGATGTTATGAGATGGATGGGAGATGTTTACTTGTTGGTATCTTACACTGATTTTAAATAATTATGCTCAGATTAGGGTTTACATTCTGCCTAGCTCTGTACTGAGGTTTTTGACTCGGGCTGGAGCATTGAATTTTGATTGGTGATGGTGATTTTTTTTTTATCAACAGGGCACAGTTTTCTGACCACATGCATCCTGCCCAGCTGCACTCAGAGTAAGCAGGACCTATGTCTGATCCAAGCCTCACTATCACAGGCAAGTTTCCTGTTTCTTTGTTCAAAATCTTTCTGAATAATGATTGGGTTTTACCTTAGATTTGCATTTCACTGCATTGGGTGCAGCACGGGTCTGTCCTTAAAAGGGCATAATCTGCTTCCAACTAGAACAATCTTTTAACAAGTGATTAACAAAAATGAGAATAGGGGAGGGTTTCAAGGACAGAGAAACCCTTATCCCAGAAGCTCAAGGCTAGATCATACAATTCATGAAGTGCTGAAATAGAGCAGCCCACCAAGACTTCAAATACTGTAGATAGGTAAAGCACTTGGATTTCTGGCCCCTGTCATGTACTCAGAGCAGAACTCCCTTTCTGTCCATGTGAAACAAAATGCTGTGAGGTTTTAAGTTCTCCATGTGACCAGATGGGGCTTGCCACAACAATAGGGTTTCTGCTTGGGTTTGGGAAGCGCAGCAGTTTTGTTGGCATTACACAAGGCTGTGTGTGATTAAAATAAGGAACCTTCTTCCTCTGACTCTTCTGATTTATGAAACTGTGGACATCAAAACTCCATTGCCACATTTCTGTATTTTTTTTTTTTATTTTCAAGTCCTCCAAACTGTGCTGGATGTTCTTCACATGTTAATTTGTGGATTACAGAATGTTCTAGGCAAAGCATCAGTGGGACAGTAAAATGTTAATGCAAGAGTTCAGCTAACATAAAATCAAACCACAATGTTCTTCTATCCTGCTTAATAATGACTCGAGTGAAATGGGGACAGTTGTGTGGTCTAGTGGCTAGTGAGGGGTGTGGTCCTCTAGATTCCTGGAGCTGCTTCCCAGCTCTTCTTTCCCATGCTGGGTGACCTTAAACAAGTTTACCCCTTGTAAATTGGAGCCTGATGTTGGCTAGGAAGCCAATTAGGAAACTTAATTTTTGAAAGAGTGTTTTGGGAGCTTGAGATGACAGGTGCTAAATAAAGACACTTCTTTCTATTAAGTAGCTCTAAGAAAATGCACTGAGATTCCAATTTTTTGACATTGGTAAAGAACTCATCTTTTGGCTTTTCATGAATTGAGCACTCTTGATCTGGAGTTGTCAAGAGGTGACTAATGTGGACAGTCCTGACCATTTTGCTGGAATGACTGTTGCAATTGTCAGCACTTTGGTTTATTTGCATCAGAAGAACAATGGTTTAATTTCCATGTCAGCAAATTATTCTGGATTTAAACAGAACTGTGGCAGTGGTCTTGAGCACGGCAAAAGGTGCCCTGGAGCCAGGAAGTTAAATTGATTATGAATGGGACTAAAGCAGGTTGGCTGAGTTCTGCTTTCCAAGTTGAGTGCAAGACATCAGTTGGGAAACAAGCTCCTGGCCAAGCTGTCAACCCGTGGCTTGGACAGGTACACTCTGCACTGGGTTAAGAACTGGCTGGATGGCTGAACCCAGAGTGTGGTGGTGAATGGTGCCACTGCCAGCTGGCAGCCAGTCACTAGTGGTGTCCTCCAGGGATCAGTGTTGGGCCTAATCCTGTTTAATATCTTTATTGATGATCTGGATGAGGAGGTAGAGTCCACCATTAGTAAGTTTGCAGATGACACCAAGTTGGGGGTAGGAGTTGATCTGTTAGAGGGCAGGAGGGCTCTGCAGAGGGATCTTGAGAGGCTGGACAGATGGGCAGAGTCCAACAGGATGGCATTTAACAAGTCCAAGTGCCAGGTGCTGCAACACCCATGTTGGCCACAACAACCCCATGCAGCACCACAGGCTGGGGTCGGAGTGGCTGGAGAGCAGCCATGCAGAAAGGGACCTGGGGGTACTGATTGACAGCAGCTGAACAGGAGCCAGCAGTGTGCCCAGGTGGCCAAGAAGGCCAATGGCATCCTGGCCTGCAGCAGAAATAGTGTGGCCAGCAGGAGCAGGGAAGTCATTCTGCCCTGTACTCAGCACTGGTTAGACTACACCTCGAGTACTGTGTCCAGTTCTGGGCTCCTCAATTTAAGAACGACATTGAGGTACTTGAACCTGTCCAGAGAAGGGCAGTGAGGCTGGGGAGAGATCTCAAGCAAAAAAGCCCTGTGAGGAGAGGCTGAGGGAGCTGGGGTTGGTCTCTTCTCCCAGGCAACCAGTGATAGAACATAGTGATAGGACACAGTCTCAAGATGCACCAGGGGAAGTTTAGACTCGAGGTGAGGAGAAAGTTCTTCACAGAGTAATTGGCTAGTGGAATGTGCTGCCCAGCTTGGATGTGGCACTTGGAGTCATGGTGTAGTTGTCAGGTGATGTTAGGTAATAGGTTGGACTTGATGATCCCTGAGGTCTCTTCCAACCTGGTTGATTCTGTGAAAGGCAAACAGTAGGATGAAGTGTAGTGCAGCAAATGAAGACTGGGCATGCAAGAGGAAAGGCTTACCCTATAGAATACTGCTATTAGCATACTTAAACTAATTCTTCAGAAATTTGTTGAAGTGGGAGAGCAAGCATTGTCCTGCTTTGAAGGATAGTTAGAAAGTGAGGTTGTAAAATGTGGGAATGCTGTGATAGTGGAGATCAGAGAGATAGAAAGAATAACCTGTGGGTTGGATTCCTGTCTGAAAGATGTTTCATCCTAGTTGATTTGGTTCTCAACCTTAAAACAATCTTTAAACAGAGAACTTTTTACACTTCAGTCTAATTTCTTCCTCCCAGACTCCACCCCCCAAAGGAGCTTGGATCCGAATGCCTAACAAGGTAACAAATGTTCTGATTGCTTCTATATAGTGAAGTAAGAGCTAAAGTCTTTGAGAAGAGAGCCTGGCACAATCAGTATTGTGCACCAAGGTTTTGCCATTGGATGTTGCTGGAACTGGATCAAGCTATTACTTTGAATGCACCCACAATCAATTAATTTCAAGCTGTATCCTCATCTATGGCAAGAACAACTCAAGATTTTGTCCTCCTCCCAAATATGCATAAGTGACATCATATGGTTGGGCAAAGGTTCCTTTACTGTCCAGCCAGCAATTTGTCCTGGCTTGAAGTTTGGTAGCAGTTTTCTGCACAGTTTGTCCTGTACAGGACACCTGGAGAATATGCTTTGCATTTTCAAATAGCTGCTATATATTTAGGTACTAGAGGAACAAAGATTGCTGATCTGTGTCTGTAAAGCATATGGATAATTTAGTGCTTGAGCCTTCATTGCACTGAAGACTACATTTTTGCAGTTACTTGTTCCCAGCATTGAGATTTAGGCACTACATACTTCCAAAGAACCCTTTTCAAACCACAATTACACTCAGGTCCAGTTTGGTCTTAGCTGTTGCATACCAGTCCAGTCAGCCTGTACCAACTTCTTGGTTGTGAAAAGCTGGTGTCAATCAGAAACCCAGAATCCCACTGGAATACTGGGCAAAGAAGTTCTGTGATGTTAACCCAGAGTGCTGTTAATGAGGCCTAATATGACAGTACAGCTCACTCTTGGAGGCAAGAATTTTGTTTGCTCCAGGTTTGGTTAAGCTGTTCTCCCACCTGTGTTATAAATAGGGCCCCACTGTCTTGCTACACCTGTGAAAATGGAAATGAAAAGAATTTTTGGTGTCCTTGAAAACAACATCCAGATCCCAGGACCATCAGAAGAAGGGAGATGAGTGAAATGATTCACCTGAGGTCCTATGACTGTAAGTGGCTATCATTTCCTACATGACAATCCAATTTGTCTTATGGAGGAGTAGCTACAGGTCAAGCTACAATATCCTGATCTTTGTTCTACTTTCCTTTGTATTCTTCTGGAGAATCGGTAAGGAGTGTGGTGAAGTTTCACACCATCTGGGTAAAACCAAGTGATGAGATGTGGCTCTGTGATAAATTAGTGTGGCCTAATGCAGAATCAGCAAGAGACAGACTGGTTTTCTTTTGAAAGCAGGCTAGGGTACTGGAGAAGAGGTGTGGTAGGTTGAAAGTCCCTTCCCATGAACACCACCAGACTAGCTCAGCTTGGAAGCAAGTGAGGCTGTGTTAAAACCACCACAAAAGCATGGATGGGTATGTGAGCCTGGCTGGCTCCATACTGTGGGGAACCAGCAGCATGATCAGCCAGAGCACTTGTGTAAATCCTCCCCTTGGTTTGCATCTTGGTAAGATGGTGTATCCATGGTGAAATAGTCCTGGGGAAGAGTTGTTCACTGAGCCCACTGTGCCTCAGCTGATCCTTCTTCCTCTTGTCCTGTCCTTCATTACTGAACTAAGAGATGAGCTCTTTCTTTCTGGGTTGCCTGAGGGAGACACAGGTGCACGTAACAAACAACTTGATGCTCCCTGTACTTAGTGCCTGCCATTCCATGGCAAAGCAATGACTTACATCCTGGAGAACTTGCATGAGGAGAAAACAACAAGGAGTCCCCTAACCCTCCAAATCTAGCCAAGGTTTTACAAAGCCCAGAGAAGTTCCTTCATGCAGGCACAGTCTGACTAGGTCACATTAATGCACCGGCTTCTCTCCCAATGAACTCCCCAGCAGCCTGGGACTCTGCCATAGCTGTGTTACCATTTTGCAGTTGTGGATATAACAGAATTATTTACAGAGCTGGTGATAGGATTGTGGCTCCAGAGTGTAGGCCTCTCAGATCTATGCTTTTCTACATCTATTCTCCCCAGACATTATTTAGAATAATTCTCCTTCAAAACAAAAAAATAATTTTGGGAAAGGCAGATTCCCAACTCGGCTATGAAATGTCATCTCTGATGATGATGATTATGGGATGCAGCAAATGCATACATAATTATTCTTGCTTGTTACAGAGCAGCAGTTAGGCCCATTTTCTGCCTCCTGAAATTTATAACCAAAGACACTTCCTCATGTTGTCTACTCTGTGCATTTTCATGAGCTCGTTCCCTAGGGCTCATTGTGAAATTGTTCTAATTTTTCAAAGTAGGGAGGAAAAAAAATGAAATAATTGTGTTGGAAATGGCATTGATTTGTCTGTGGAGTCATTACAGCTGTTTCTCTCTTCAAGGCACAAAAAGAGGAATTTCTGACTTTTTTTTTGTTTGCTTTGTTTTAATGCAGATAGGTGGGGAGTAATCTGACAGTAAGAACGTGGTGGATTTTGCAAGCAGTTCTGAAAGTGCTTTCGTGTTGTGCATGTGAGAATGCAGAACAAAGATAATAAGAAAGCTAGGAATATTTCCTGACTTTCAGATGTGTGGCTTGGGCTGTGTCAATATTTATAACTGGATCTTGGTATAGGATAATTGACTTGATGCAAAGGGTTGTGTTTGACAGCCTGAACTTGTCAGACTTGAGTCACGTAAGGGAAGGTCCAGTGGAATATATAATGCAAGTGTTCAAATAACATAATGAAAAATACCTTTCTGAACTTGTTTCCATTAAATATGAAAATTAAAATGACTTAACAAAACACTTCCCTGTCCCTGCCTTTTGACAACAAACAAAAGCTCCGATGTGGAGTCTGAAATTGCTCATCAAGGGAAGAGACCAGGCTGGGATTTAGTAAATGGCTTTTTTTTTTTTCTTTTTTCATTTTATTTTTTTGAATAAAGCAATTAGTTCTAAAGGGAACGTGTCATCTTCTGTATATTGCTAAGGTAGAACAGTCATTGTGCTTTCTGGCACTCCATCAAGCTGCTCCTTGTGCATAGTTATTGGAAAAAGTGCATTTACACGTACTGCCGACGTCTGATGCCGGGAAGAGGTTTCTTAAATAACAAGACACAGGCTATTATGTGCATTAGCTTTATTATTTTTTCAGAAGTGTCTTAGCCTTTGGGGACTGAAGGTACTTAATAATACGTTGCAATTACAGTGTGCCAATGTGGTGTCGTCATATCGGAGGTGCTTGACAATCAAACAAGCCCAGATTAACCCTTAGCTGTCCACAGAACTCTCTAGCTAGCTGGTTTTTCTTTTTTCCTCTAGTGAGTACAGCATGGCAGAGGCCAGCATATGTTTGTCAGCTTGAAGGATTGCCAGATACTATACCAGGAGAAATGTTCTCCACTCTACACCCCCCCTATCAGGTGAGCTTAGCTCATATAAGCAACCAAACTGCACGGTTTTTCTTTTTTATTAAGATGGCACATCATTTTCTGTACAGAGGTAGAGGATGCTCTGGATGCATGATGCAGCATGGTCAGTGTGGTGGGTTGAAATTACCCCCCAACACACAGTTGTCAGACCAGCTCAGTTGGAAAGCAAAAGAAGCTCTATTTACAAGCAAAAACTCCAATCTAGAAATGAAATGCAATGAATCTGTACAAAATATACAATGTTTACATATAGGGACAATTAATAAACAACACAAGACCCCCCTTGGACAAACCAGGGGGCTGCCAACAGCATCCCCTTCTCTGCTCCATTCCCCCCTGCCCTCATACAGGGGACAGGAGAAGAAAGGGGAAAAGCAGAGTGAGCTGTTTGTTAATACTTTGCCACAACAAAGCAATGCAGCCAAGGTCAGCAAAGCCAGCAGAAGCCAGAGCTAGTATCTGCTAGAGTGAAGGACTCAAAGAGAAAGTTTGGTAAATTAAGTTAGCTATCTGACCAATGGGATCATTTAGGCCTTATCCAACAGTGATTTGTTTACAGTCTACCACTTTCTGTTCAGGATCTGTGGAAAATTTTCTAGACACAGCCTAGAACTACCACAGTCAGCCATCTTGCACCACAGAAAATGTTTGTGGAGGTTTCTTGTGATTGATATGAAGCAAAGGAAGAACAGAGCATGTTCCCAGTCTCACATCACACCAATCTTGAACCTTTGACAAAGGTGGTGTATTTCTGCAAGCCTTCAAAGGGTTTGCCAGAGAGAAGAAACATGGAGTAGCTCCAAAAAGAGGGAAAGACTGAAGCATTTGCTTGCTTGTTACTAGACATCAGAGAAGTGACAAGGGAGAACTTGCGCCAGGGAATCACTAACAGAACAACAGGACTTGTCTATTTTCTGCAGGAAAATGGTTCCTGGTGCTCCCAAAATGATAGGCTGGTACCTGGTAGCCTGCTCAGCCAGCCATAAGCTAAGAGCAGAGTTCCAAGTCATAAAACTCACCTAGAGGAGGTTGAACAGTGAGTGATTTACTAGTGATGTAGAAGGGGGACCTAACCTAAAGCCTCTCATGGACTGAGCTGTTCAGTCCCTAAATCAGGACTGTATGAAGTGACTTCTGCATTGCAGTTTTTTGTTTTCCCCCTCTAGTATCCTTGGTATTAAGAAAGCTACCTGTATGAATGTGAAGGAGCTGTCCTGTTGAGGCATGGCAGGCACATCACCCTTAACTCAGGGAAGAGATTCAATCTGAGTTATCTCTAACTATCCAGGTACAATTTGCCTTTTCTTGTGATTTGTTTGTGTGTCTGGGTGTGGAGGTAAGGAGGCACAGGGAGAAATAGCTGCCATCTGTAGGTACCAAACACTAAAATCTTAAAGCAGGCAGCCCTTGTTGGATGATATAAGACATTTTTAAATGTTGCCTAGTGTTTAGATTGTAGTTTTGCTGCTGTTGTATATTTTGGAGGTTTTTTTGTTTGTTTTTTGGTGTGTTTTTTTCCCTGTTGTTGGGTTTTGGTTTGGTGTTTGTTTTTTTTTTTTTGCTTGGTTGGGGGTTAGGGGTTATGTTATTGTTACATTTTTGGGTTTTGTCTTCTGTTTGAGCTTGAGCAGAAATCAGGGGGAAATTTTGGTGTCTAAGGAATTCAAAGAAGTTTAAAAGACCAGGTGAAGGGGCCAAACAAATGCTCAGGAGAACTAGTTGAAGATAGCTCTTGCATGTTGCCAGACAACTTCTGCAGTAGCAGCAACTAAAACAAACCAACCAGAAGTAGTGTTGAACTCTGGAAAAAAAACTTGTCTCCTGCTGAGGAAGCTTGCCTTGAACCCACTCCTCTAATACTGTAATCTTTAGGGTGGCTTTTCTCTGTGCAGTGTGAAATGGAGTGATGTGACAGTGAAGTAGACAAGCTGCAATATTTCGTCCAGAGCAGAAGCAGAATTGCTCTTGTTTGAGCCTTGTATGGCTGCATCTGCAGCTGAGCCAACTGTTTAATACTGGTCAGCCTAGGAGTTTTCCTTTATGCAGCAGAAGTATGTAATTGTGCCCTGTTGTGTGGGCCATTCAGCAGAGAGCAGTGCCAGTCTTTAAAGCATATGCATTAGCATGTGCAGGTAGAGATGTTAGGATCAGTGAGGTTAATGCTTGTCTGTCTGAAGCCACTGTTACCAGAAGCTCACAGGTTACAGAGTTTAACTGCTTCAGCTGATGTCTCCAGTGCAAAAGGTCATTCTTCTCTCTCATTTTGGTCTTGTTTCTGTTTTCTTTCTTTGTGTTTTGAAAAGTGCCAGTTGAAGTGGTTCAGCTGTTTTGGAGAATGAGACTGGAAATTGTTTGTTAACAAAAATCATCTCAATTGTTCTCTTCAGGTTCTGTATTTTAGAGTAGGATCTTGAGCTTTAAAAGACAAAGGGTTCATGGGGTCCCTATGGTGCTAAGGAGGTGCCTTGCATGGCATGTCTATGGGAAGCCATGTATTGCCAAATCATGCATCTCCTTTCTCTCAAAATGGGAGAGAGGTGAAAGTCTCCAGTTTTGGTGTGTTCAGTGTCTGCCAGCAAATCTTCCTGCTGTGCCCTCTGCTGGGGTAGGAATGTGGGTGAGGCTGAGCAGGTCTGTCTTTGTTTCTCTCAGCCGAAGTGAATTATTGCAGGGCCCAACTCTAGGAAATGAGAAGTGTCAATCAGATGGACATGGCTAGGACTTGGCAGATATTCTCAACTACAATTCTTGAGCTAGGTTTCAAAGTGTGGAAAAATCTGTATGTTGAGATCTTGCTTGGAAAAACTGATTACGGGCTATGCAGTTCTCATCTTTCTAGTAGATGTGCTATCAAAAACCCCCACCCTTAGGTGATCTTGTAGGCTTCTGTTCTAACAGAAACAAGAATTATGCTGCTGGTATCAGTATGAACAGTGAAGTCTCCAGAGTTATTGGTTCCTTTCCTTGGGTTAGCTGTAAAACCTACAGGAACAATTGAAGGTCTTAAGGAAAGTCCTGTACAGGGCAAGACTGATAAAACCACAAGACTGAGAGGGAAGAGGAAGCATGGCTCAGTGTGGGAAATAGCTATGGATCCCATCACTAGGAGAGTCTCCCTGATGGGTAGGATTAGACTTCTTAGTTTCTACAGTGGGTGCATTATCTGTAAATAGAGGAGGTTTCTGTACTGCAGACAGCACTAGTGGAGCCCTGGGTTTTGCTGCTCATAGTCATAAGAAAATTGACAATCCTGCATTCTCTCTGACTTGATTGCAGCTTCACAACTTGGAGCAATGATTATTTTATGATGTTCAGGAATCTGCTTACCCTAACCCCTGGTGTAGGTTTGAGAGCTGAGCTCCTGCTGGGAGCTTTATCCTGGTCATCCTTAGAAAACTGACTAATGCGCTTCAAATGCTTGTTAGGGTGGAAAGGAAGCATTCTTTGCTCCTCCATAAGAGACTCCTAGCTCCCCAGACACAGTCCTTTGCCCACAGGTCTGGTGTTGCCCAGAAATCCCAAGCTTCTCCATGACCATTTTATTTTTGTTTAGGCCTTACTAAGAGACTTACTGGCAAACTGGTGATTCTTTCTCCATTTGAATGCTTGATTCCTGAGAATGTTTTTAGAGGGAGTCTGAAAAATGCCTTTTGCCTAGAACTGGAGTTGTTGCCCAGAAATGTAAAGCAAATGCCACAGGGAACTGCTGAGCCATAGCACTTTATTCCTGGAACTGCGTGAGGCAGCTTACAGCACATGGGAGCTGTTGCCACCTTGTTGATGCGGGGCTTCAAGGAATTATTCAGGTGCTTTCATGTCTGAGAAACCTGGAGCCCTGGATCTTCTGTAGTTTCACAGTTGAGTGACCACCAGCCAGAAGTGTGGTACGCAGTATGCTTCTGTCTGCTCCTGTGGTTTCTGGCACCACGTTGTGGTGGGTACACCCAGTACACACATACTGGGACAGAGGTGGAGAAATGGACCCCTTCATGCACTTGGAGGGCAGTGCAATTGCTTGTGATGTGTGTGGGAGCAATTCCTTCCTGATCCTGGAGAGGATTGGCTCGTGTCCTAAAGAGCAGGATTTCAATCACTTTTATCTTTATTCTCTGAGCTACAGGGATTATTAAGGGCTATAATATGCCCCAGCTGCAGAGTTTGACCTGGTGACCTTCAGTAACAGTGGATTTGCCAGCAGTGGGGGTGAGGAAAACTTTCTTTGGCAATGTGGGAATGCCATAGACTGGAAAAGGGACCTTGAGTGTTTGCTTCATTTGCCAACATTGATCTAAACAGCTGAACCATGTGATGCTTTCTGAGTAGGGCAGGGGGGGAAAGAGGAGATCTTGCCCAATAGACATGGAGCAAAGCCTTTATCCTGCAGCATAAGGGCTGTATTTTCATGCAATGCTTCAGCACCCATGGTACAATTTTGTATTTATAAGTGCTCAAACTTTCTTGAGCGTTGGTGCTGGCTTGGGAGATTTGGATAGTGAAAGTCTCTGTACCACCCCATTGAAACATTGCCAGGCATTTTTATGTAGTCCTGGATATAGCCTCAGTGGCTCAGGCTGGGAGTGAGAAGTCCTTGGCCTCCGTCTTAAGCCTAGTCATCTAAAGGCCCATTAAGATGAGCTGAGCCGAGTATTTTTGTGGCATAGGCCCTGGACAGAGGCCATGGAGTTGACTTGGTTGATCATGTGCCAGTAAGCAGAGAAGAGCTCTTGTTGTCTCAGCTCTGAATAGATTCATGAGCTGAGAGAAAAACCTGCCCAAGTCATTTAGCCTCGTCTTACCTTCAGCTGCATGAACTCTGTTTTAAGAGCTAAGAGGTGCGCTTTGCAGCCAGCCCAGGGAGGCACAGCAGACTCCAACTGGAAACCCATTTCATCTCATGCTGACCTATTTTGAAAGAAGTAAATTCCTCTTCTCTGACTTAATTTAGATGCTGGCTGTCAGGTTATAAGAGCGGTGTTTGTCAGTGCTCATATGGCCATTTGTATCAGCAATCACCAGCCTAGTAACAGTTTGCAATCTGACTAACAGCTCATGACATTATTCTTATTATTTATTTCTGGCAGAACAAATGCAGCAGCAACTTTCTTCCATGGCAGCAGCTCCAAATGTCTGTGATATCTGATCAGCCAAGGCTCTTTTTAAAAAGCTCAACCATACTCCCCCACATCTTGCTAACTTTACAGTCCCTCATGGAATCTGTGTGCAGTGAACTGAGATGTTGAGACTAAATGGAATTTGCAATCAGGCTTCTGTTAACATGGAAATGTACCGGCTGCTCTCCTCCAGTATGGGTTCCCATTCTGTCTAGCATATGGTAGCATTAAATCCAGTCTGGAGTGCCTTTCGTTACCACACTGTCACTCCTTGCAAAGTGGAGAACCCTCAGAAACAAGTGTGAGAGAAATATATTTTGGGAACTGGCTCTTCTCCAGCAGAGTTTATCAGTAAGTATCAAAAGAAGACCACACCTCAAAAACTAGCCCTGACAGCCATCTAAGCAAGTACAGAAAACTAGCTTGAACACTGATGTGAAAGCCATGTACTTCCCAAGGCAGGTATTGCACTGGGAGAAGAGGACAAGGAGAATCTAACAAGAGCAAGTTCATTATTAACAAGTCTAAAAGCCAGAAGCAGTCTATTCTACCAGTATGGGAGAGATTTTTTTCATTCAGGAAGATAGCCTTGTGTATGAAGCCACTAGGTATGTAAAGACTTGGTATATGTATTTGTAGGCAAACCTGGAAATACATCCTTCCACAGAGAGGAAAAAAAAAAAAGAAACCAACAAAACAGTCGAGCCTTTTAGCCATTAAGTATTTCATTCCAGCTTTAGCATATCGTACAGCCCATAAAAGAAGCTCTGGAATTTCTTCAGTGTTAGCATATCTCCCATTGTCATGTAAGGCAGTTTAATTTTAATTTTGCTATTTGAGTGTAATGAATAATTCAGAGTGTTTTCTCACTGTCAGCTCTGATGAATGTCCTCAACTCTTCTTCCCTGAGGCACTCAGAGCTCTAGTCTTAGTGAAAAAGATACAAGTTGGATCTGAAGAGAATTGGGTTTGAGGCAAGAAATTTATTGCCATGGCCCGGCAGGGACATAGACATCTGAGTCACAAGCTTGCAGTGCTGGCTTATTCATAGCTTTCTTTGGTCAATCCTGCCCTGAAGACCACAAACATCTGTTCTACTCATGCACACTCGTGTTATTTGTTACTTGCAAAACCAACAATTTGTGTTTGGTGCCCTGAGCCTTTGACATGAAGAATCCAGAGTTAAGGTTGTGGGCAAAGGTCAGAAGTAAAAGTTATGGAGTATATTTGATCTTACCAACTGATTTTTCTTACATTCTTCTCTGACAATTTCTTATGAGTGGAAGTCATTTCATCATTGGCCTGTATCTGGCTGGCAAGAAGACATGGAGACAGAAGTAGTGTCAGTAGCTCAGCAGAGTTATTACAACAACCTCAAGTCCGAAGTTGTAGGAGGGAAACGTGGCAGCAGATCAAAGGCTTCTTTTCCACCCTGGAAGATTCAGCCCTCTATGGTTGAAGCTATGAGTGCCTGTGTTTAAATAAGAATAGTGTGCCTGTTGGATATAGCTGCTTCTTGCTTTATTACATTTCTCTGTACTTCTTGGTAGAACTAAGACATAGGAAACTGTATTATCTAACTTGGACTCTGTCATTGGTTCTCATATCTGCAATATCATTTTGAATGTTTTAGTGTCCTGGACCATAATATTGTGACAATCTTAGAATGGAGCAGCAATAGGCAGATTTGTGAGAAAAACAGAAACGAACTGTCAGCTAATGAAGCTTTTTCGCAGAGCCTGGCTGTAGATAGGAGAAAGACCTGGACCACTAAACAGATGAGGTAGGCTTTGGACTTCCCCAGTTCCAGGTGGCCAGAATATTTCGTGTGTGCTCACATAGAGAAAACTCTGTACGTTACATGGAGACAGAAAGTAGGTGTGTTCATCCCAGCCTCAACTCCACCACATTTTTCTGTCAATTTTACTTCAATTAAAAATGACCAAGGAGAGTCTTGTTTCTTGAGCTTCCAGCTGCTGCAGTATTTGCTTGCTGTGGCTAATGCAAATGAGGGTAACCTCCATCATGAGAACTGAGTAGAACAAGAGACCTCTCATCTCCCCTAGGAAGTGACTAATCCAAATTTAATCCAGGAAGATAAAAATGCATCACAACGAAGTATTTTAGCACAATTTTAAATTCTGAAAGCCATTATGAAATTCAAGAATAAATGTGTTTACACGCGTATGTGAATAAGCATAGAAAAGGGAGTATTTCCAAGTGACTTCAAAAGTCAGATTCTTAAACCCCTCTTTGAGAACCTGGATGTCACTGTTTTTGTGGGGTTTTTTTTGTGTGTGTTGTTTTTTTTTTTTTTGTGGTTGTTTTTTTTTGGGTTTTCTTTTTTTTTTTTTTTTTTTTCCTGGCTGTGAATGGTTACTTTCTCCTTAGTAGCTGGAGAACAAGCAGCTCTTACTTGTCATGTTTATCCTAAATATGACAACAGACGGTTCCGAACTGTGTAACTCTCTCTTCTCCTCCTCCACAAGGCATACTTGGTTGCCTCAGTGATATCCAACTGGGCTTCATCCCAATTATTTGTTTTTCTGGTAATCATCCATATTTCCATGTATGAAAAAAAAAAAAGGCACTGGAATAACTGTGGTTTTACAAAGTAAATAACTGAGCAGAAACATTCTGCATCTGAAAAGGGAAGAATAGGGGTTTTTTTTCTGAGAAGGCATCTTCTTTGTTTTTAACCTATATCCTCAGGTGCCATCACCAGAGACCTTAAGCTGTGCTGCACTTCCTGTGCTTTGGTGCCCTGTGACAACAACAAACCAGGCCTGTGAGGTTCTGTGTAAGGTTTTGCTGGCATTGATACTACTGTGCACTGGAAAAATACCTACAGCTTTCAGCCCTCAAATGCTTGTGGATTCAGTCTGGCAAGTTCACTTCAGATGGCTTAGATCCCTGCCCTAAATGCTGTTGCTGCCTTGAAAAGCAAGAGGTCTGGTTTGTAGAGTATGGTGTCTGATGGAGACCTCATCTGCCTCTTCACTGCTGGTCAGCTCAATGATCTTAGTACTTCTGATGACCAAAAGTGCTTTGGTATTTTGTGCCTTTGATATGAATGACCCCTGTTTTGTGGGAGCCATATTTATGGTCATCTCTTCAGAAGGAAGATGTCCAACAGGGATACTTGACTCAAGTAAGAGTTTTCTGCTAAAGCCACCTTCATGAGGGGTTATGGTTTTGTCTTCTGCTTAGGCATTGGTGATCTTCTGTTACTTGTTTCTCATTTGGTTTGTATCCTCTTACATTACTACAGCTAACTATTGCTGCAGCTTTGACTCTCCTATTTCTGGTTCTGATCTCTGGGAAAGTTCTATATAAAGCTATAGTATAAGCAATAGAAATAGATAAAAATTCTTATAGTTTTTGCAGACTTCAGTGAACTGTCTAGAAGCTACTGCAGAGGAAGCAGTATGAAGGGACAAGATTAACAAATGCTGCAGCTTGGGCATTTGCAGAGTACTGGTGAAATAAAAAGGGGAAAGTTGAAGGCATGTTGTTAGAGACCTGTAGATCATAGATAATGGCATTGCCATGGTGTTGATTAGAGAAAAGCTCTGTTAGTTTACTTATAATGATCTAACCCCAGTGTAGTAGTCATGACCTAAAGGCCATTTGGCATCAGGCACAGTGCTATCAACATATGAGTTCTACTCTGATGCTGTGCAAAATAATTTACACTCATTCCTTAGAAACATACTTGAGGAGAAGAGGGTGTGATTATTCATTTTTGATGGGATTTGCCTCTTATTTCTGGGTACGCATATAAAAGTTTTGGTGTGTTTAGCAGCAAGAGAAACCATCGATTCTCTGATGTGACTTCAAAAGAATTGCAAGGCTCTAAAACATGTATCTTTGACCTTATTCTCTTGGTCAGTCTAGTTATTTCCTCTTGGCTAGACATAGGATAAACCAAACCAATTCACCAGAGATGTTTACTAGTTCATAGCACATGAAACACTCTTATCACTGGCAATTTTTGAATGGTCAAGAAGAACTTCTCAATTCTGTGTAGCATGTTCTGTTTACAGAATAATAAAGGGAAGGATGTCTCCATAGTAACCTGTAAAGCAAGCAAGTTACATCTTCCACTGTCATAGTCCCTTCAGTAAACAGATTGTACATCTGTTTAAAAAAACCCTAAACAACACAGCAAGGAAAAACAACAAAACACCACAACCCACAAACAACAAAACAAACCACATTTTTTGTGACTTCCATTATTACTAAAGAGTTTCTGGGTTTGAGATCTGTCCTTCTGCTTCCCCTTACTTGTTATATTTGAAATACTTTAAGAAAGTCAATAAATTTGAACAGATGTGAGATGCCATTACATCACGTTGTCTCTAGCTGAAGGCTTCTTCTGCAGATGAAGAGACAGGGAACTGTTAATAGCCTTCAAGCACAGGACAAGTGCTATGAAGAGAAAGTATTTATATTGCCTGTGGACAGGACCAAAAGTCTTGGACTTACCTTGAAACAGAAAATGTGATCAAGCCTGCCTAGACAAATTTCTGAACAAGGTTATATAATTTTCCTTGCTGGAGATTTAAAAAAAAAAAAACAAACAAAAAAAAACAACAACAAACAACAAAAAAACCAACCCCCCTAAAGCATCAACACCACAAAACCCAAAACCAAACCAACCAACCAACCAAAAAAGCAACCCAGTACACATATACTGCCTTTATATGCCCAAAAAGCCCAAACCCAAGTCACAAAAAAAGCCAGGCTGGGAATTGTTTAAATGGATATGATTGTGTCTGAAGACACTGGGGATGGTGTTGGTGACTTTTTGAGTACCTGTCCAGTACTCTGTAATCCATGATGCTTCCTAGGGGTTTCTCTTAGGAAGCAGGTCTGATTTTATTTTTTTTTTTTCTGAGAAGAGGGTATGAAAGCTGCTTGCTGCTTTCTGCCTGATACCACCTCTGGCAGACACCTGTGTGTGGAAGGGTAGATGTTACATGAGAGGTGAGGCCCTGTGTATGAAAATAAAATGAGATGGTTCAAGGAGCTGTTTTCCCTGAAAGATCAAGTTTCACTTGAGGCTTTAGGAGCAAACTAAGCCAGTGGAGCACTGCCTAGAGGATGGCTGTGAGAAATGGGCATCTGTTTGGGGACAGAGGCTGGAGTGACCAGACTGCAGAAACTGGATCGAAAGTAGGAGCTGGCTAGCAGCACATCCCAGTTAATTCCTTGTATTAGTAGCATTGTTTCAGTACACTATTAGCAAACCCTCAGATTTCCTTTGCAGCTCTGGAGAGATGATTTGTAGCAACTCTAAAATCCAGCTGGTTTTCAGGCTTTAGAGGTCTGAGGGAAGTTAGTCCCAAGGATCTACAGGAAAAAGATCTCTGGGACTCCCTCTTTAAGCTGGCCTGATTGCCCAATGGTATTTCCTAAGCTGGCAGATGGAAATTTGAAAATGTTGGAAAATAATTCCAGGTACGTTTTTTTTAACTTCAGAAAAAGTTTTATTCTGGTGAAGGCTAATAGATGATGCAGGGGACAAACGCTTGCAGATCATGATGTTATCTGAGCATGATTTCTGATTGTTGAGAGCATGCTGGGCCCTGGGCAGCATGCTCTTCTCCTTCTGCATGTTTTTGCTTCATGGTAATGTCTGCGTGAATTTCTGCTGGTCCCGTTAGCTGTTATTTCCAACTTTAGTACTGCATTAATTGATAATGATCAGAACTTCCTAGCTGCCCTCTGTTTTCTCTGTACAGGGTGTTTTTAAATCATCTCAGTTTGTGGCAAAGTGCTTCGAAGATGTGACATGTATGAAACTGGATGGAGGCTACACAGCTAGCAGGGCAGAGGTGGGGAGAAGAGGCACCCCAGGGAGAATGGATGCTCTCAGGGAGCATCTGCTGCCATCCTTGCCCCACCTCTGAGAGTCCAAGAGGGTTTCCCCCCTGGGTAGCAGGGACATGCTCCCGGGCCTGGCTGGGCACTGTAGGTGGCCATCTGCTGCCACCTCCTGTCCGAGCAGGTGATGGCATGTGGGGGAAGGACCGTGGGGATCTGTCGCTGCCTGGTGCCCACACAAAGCCAAGGGAGCCAAGATGAGCAGATGGGAAACTACCTCCAACCTTCAGGTAGGAAATTGTCATCTCCTTGAAGCTTTGCGAGTGCGAGTGATGCCTATGCAAGCAAGATCAGCAAGGACTGTCAGTTGACTTGGGCGATATTGCTGGGTGCTGGGCTCCCTCATTGCATTTTCCCTGTCTCCACCATGCAATAGCCTCAAGTCCTTTTGCAGTTTGTTCTTTCTGGGCATTTTGGCCACTCAAACCTCCCAGCCAAAGAACGACCAACACTAACATCTTGGAGGCCAGAAACAATTGGAGGAGGTGGCAAGGCGGCCACTTGACTCCATCCCCTGTGGCAAGGCTGCAGCAGGGAATGGGGCTCAGGAGTCCTCTCCCTCCTTCCCCTCACCACAGCTCAGCCACTCCTAGCTCTGCTGGCCTTCTCAGTTGGCTCTGGGCTGCTCGGCTGGGGCCTGAAGGCCTGAGGAGGGTGTGCCATGCTCGATGTGCCAGAGCTGTTTGCTGGCAGACAGGCTCTGGCTGGGGCTGCTGGCCTGCTGCTGGACAGCCCACAGTGACTTGCTAGTAATGGTGGCTAGTAGTTGCTTTTTAATTTGGATTCCTGTGCCTCCTTTCTGTTTTTTAGGGGGAGAGCAAAGGCTACTTTTTGTCCCTGTCTGCTCTTACTTCTTTGGCTTCTTCTCTAATAGCTATTGCAGCTTCCCTGCTGCCTGCGGTGACTACAAATTTGGGCTGAATTAATCCCAGACAGAGGCTCAGTAAGAAGCAAACTTTCCTTCCAAAATGTTCAATCTGAGAAGACATAAAAGCAAGACAGGCTTGCCACCTACATTCCCCATGCCTGTCTCATCCTGGGCAAAGTTTTTATTTTTTCTTTTTTTTTTTTCTCGCCCTCTGAGCAGGACTGAGAGGCCGCTGGGCACCATGCAGACATTGATGGGCAAGTCTGTCTGCCAGACCTCAGCAAGCAGACAAACAGAAAGCAGCAGTGTGGCTGGCACTGACAGGTTTTGCTTGCCTCCCTGGAAGCAGCCCTTGGTTGCAGCAGAGGTGTTGCTTCTCCTTCCTTCCCCAGCTGGCCCAGGCTGCTGGCCGTGCTCAGACCCTCAGTCTGTCCTCGTGCAACCCTGTGCTGGCCATGTCTTACCCTGTTCAGTTATGCTTCTCCACATCTCCTAGAAGCATCAAGATTTCAGCTTTGGTTTCTCCTTGTTTCCTTTCCCAAGGACTCTGATTTCACAGCATCCTGCCCTTTTTGTGCTGAGGTTTGTTTTTGTGCTGCCTGGCTGAGGTCAGCAGCTGTTCCCACAGTCCCTGTCCAAGGGGACTCTCTGTTAGCAGATAACACTGCAGGCCATAGACCCTCTCTGATAAGAACTGGGTGTTAGATCCCAAAGCAGCCACTCCTCCTAAATCAAACATAAGGAAACCAACTGCCTTTCTCTGCCTCATCTCTGGGTCTGTATATGCAGGTACTCACCAAAAAGTGGTACAGCTACCCTGTGGTGAGTACCACAGCAGGAGCCTGCCTCCCCCAAGGAGTCTCATTGTTGGTGTTCCTGGCAAGAGCTTTTCTCTGAATTAGGATACTGTATCTTTCCCCATGTGAGATTGACAATGAAGTCCTTCCAGCCCCATGCTCTGAGTTGTTTTTCTGTGGGATTTTTTTTTTTTTTTTAGAACTTTGGAGGTCCCTATGCTGCCATATTTCAAGAGAGGCTGAAAAGCTAGAGCAAAAAGCACAAAGCCCCTGCCTCCCCAGACACGGTGCTGTGCCATGCAACAAGCTTTTCCTTTGGAATTCATAGATAATTGCTAGTCCCGCCAAGGGCCAGACATTTTAGTAGTGCAAAAATCACTATGGTTTTATTTCAAGCTTGAGAAACCACTTTGTCAGACTGGGCAAATTTTACCGAGCCAGTATGTGGGCTGTGGGCACAGCTGGAGTTAAACAGAAAGAGCCCAGTTCCACAAACACTAGATTTTCTCTTACTTGGTTGGAAACAGGGAAACAAAGTAAACAACAGAAGGAAGGGCTGGGGGAATGGGGAGAAGGGAAGGGGAGAAAACTTCCTCCTTTCTGGCAAAACTGTTCTCATCCCCCTCCTTCCAAAGAGAGTTTTTTCTGCCATACGGAGTTTCAAATGTTTGTTTGTTCTGCCTTCTTGTTTATTTACTACTCTGACTCTGTGCTGCCTTTGCTGGCATGCTTAGTCTTTAAGGGAGTATGATGGAGTCCTACTAGTATGCACTTAGCAGTAAAGTTGGTTTCTGATCCAGGTGTTGCTAGGAATTCTTGTGCTTAGAAGCTATAGCAGAAGCATGGTGGTGGTAGGAATCTTAAGGAAGAATTTTTCTTCTCTTCTAGCAGTCTCAAGTTGTGCTAGGGAAGGTATAGATTGGATGTTAGGAGGAAGCTCTTCAGAGAGAGTGATTGCCATTGGAATGGGCTGCCCAGGGAGGTGGTGGAGTCACCATCATTGGAGATGCTCAAGGAAAGACTGAATGAGGCACTTAGTGCCATGGTCTGCTTAATTGGATAGGGCTGGGTGATGGGTTGGACTGGGTGATCTTGGAGGTCTCTTCCAACCTGTTTGATTCTATGATTCTATGAAATATGGCTTTGTCACAAGCTTTACCATCACTGGTGTATTTGAGTGACGGAAGGGAGGAAAGTGCTTTTGATTTTTTTTCAGGTAAAGGAACCAAGGCCTTTGCAGAGGAGAGGATGAAGAAGGAAGAAAACGCAGATGCTGAGTAAAATGCCATGCAGAGCATTTATAGGAGAACCAAAATCACACAGGAATTTTATGGGTCCCTTGTCTCTGCTCTGTGAATGTCTACTGCCCTCACATGTCCCCTATATCAGCTTTTCTTCTTCCCACTTGACCCAAGTGAAGGCAGGCTGCATGCGCTCTCAGGGTTGATTCCAGTGTGCAGCACAACAACTGGTCTTAGAGGCCCTTGGGAGTCCAAAGATGGGCTTGATCTTTGCCATCAGCTCTTGGCTAGCCAGACTGGAAACTTGCATTCTTAGATGAACTGACTACTGTTCTTTTCATGTTCATTAACCTTATTAAGTTTCACGGTCCTTTTTAGCACCTTCCTCTAAGGCTGCACTCATTTCTCAAGGACCATGAGGTGAATGCATCTTTCCCTTCATGCTCTTAAATTCAGTGTTGGGAAAGATCACCTTTGCTGCTGAAGTCCTGTAGACTAAACAACATTCTCTGGACCAAATTGAGGCTGATACATTAACTCAACACTAGCAGGCCTGCTCTGGGCTGCAGGAGACCTGAAGTACCCCAAGGGATATGGGCTTGAATGCTTCATAGTCCTGTTTCATAGTGTGGATCTGCTTAAGTACTGTTGGGAGTTTCAGCAGCACTTTCCTGTCTTTGTTTTATCCTGGATTCTGGTCTTCTTGCAGACTGACCTGCTGCCTGGTGTTTTCTCTGTGTGAGTGCCATTTTAAATTTTTTTTTTAAAGGATGCTGTTGGCCCTTCTGCCTGGCATCCTGAAGAGTACTGCCCATGGGGCTCACTGCTTATTCTCTGGATTAGGTCAACAGCATGACTTGGACCCAGGACTTTCCAGGCAGTAACCTGAGTGCTACTCAGGTTTACTGGGCAATATTATCCTGAAATTATTCTGCAAAAATATTTCCATATATTTCTATATTATTATTTAAGGATCCTAAAATCCAGGTCCTTCTGAACTCTCTTTCAAGAAGGCAATGACTTCTTGCAGTGTGCTGGAAAGTGTCCTTTATATTTAATATTAACTAATGGGGGTGAAATTGCTTTTGGCTCTTGATATTCCTAAGTGTTCCCCTTTGGGGGCTGGATTCCTTCCCAGCAAGTGGCAGCAGCCACCAGCAAAGGTGAGTTTGACATTGCTGCAAACTATCGCTGCAGCAACCCGTGCAACTGTGCCAGCAATGACTCCCTTTGTTCAGATTATTTATTGAAGGTGAACTCCTTGAGCACACAGAGCACAGCATATTTTCTTGAGTACAAGCAAGGACCCCAGGGAAGTGCCAGAGGAAAAGACTTCAGGGTAAATCCATGCCAGGCATTGCACAGGCTTTAAGCTGCTACCTCCAGCTTCTCTTGGCTTCTTGGTTCCAGGCAAGGGGCAACTTCCCTTTTCCTGAAATAGCCTGATTAGTCCTAGTGACTGGGGGAAGGATTATTGTTGGTTATGGTTCAGAAAGAAGGGAGGGAGAACTAGGAAACTTGACTCTTTGTACCTCACTATCTGTGTCGATGAAGTGTGGGTGACAAAAGTTTTCCTTTTTTCAGAGGGACATTTGCAAGCTAATGGACAGAAAGTGCTCAAACTCCCCACCTCAGCAGTTGGGACATATTGGCAGTCTGCCCAATAGCTTTCAGATGTGCCTCACCTAAGCAACAATGTGCAATAAATGGTACAAAGACATTGCTTCTAATGTGCTGGCTGCTCCCTAGGTGCTGTGTGGTCTGTGTGTCTGCAGGGAGTCCTGCTATTTTACTATGTGTTAGGAGCCTTCTCCTCACTTTGTAGGTTGTGCAGAAACCACCTGTGAATTTGTGGGTTTAGCCATGTGAGAGGGTTCTGGTGTTGCAGCATCACTATCAGCTCAAATGAAGTTTGGCTAAGGGGCCACAGTCCCTGCAGGATCCTGACAGCTGGCATGCCACAACAAGCACCAGCCTGGGACAGTGCTTGCTTCCTCCAGCCTCTCACATGAATTACAAACGTTGACTTTTTTATGGCATTGCAATTATGCTCTCTGCTGGCTCTGGATGTTCAGAACTAACCCTCTGTCATGACAGCAAGGCATTTGCCTGGATATTTATGCTGTGAGACTAGGAGCAAAATGCAGCCCTGAAGGCTTTCGACAGTGTGAACTTGGCCTTGCTGCTAGTATGTGAGAAACCTGCCACACTGTCGCTTCTTTGATATCTTCCCTGGATTTGTGCTGCTGCAAGGCTTCTCTGATTTCTGCTGCTTAATGACACAACCTAAAAGAGCATTGTAGAAGCGAATCTAGCAGAAAAGGGTCTCTGATATAAAGCCAGAGTGACCTTTGGGAAAGGAATTACTTAAATCTTTGATGCTGCCAAAGGCCATGCAACGGCAGCATAAAGGAGAAATCCAATTGTTAAAATCGTGGGATCACCAAGACAAAAAAGTTACTGTCAACCTCAGGTTAATTGGAAAATATTCAAAGGACTTTGTTTTGCCTAATTTTGAGGTTAGAAGTTCCCAGGGGTTCTATGGAAAGAATACAACACTGGCAGCTCATTTGAAATGAGCAGGAGTAGGCTGCAAAGCAAAGAAGTTGTTGCAGGGGTTGCGACCTCCTCATGAATGGATAGAGCAGCAGAAAGGTGAGGATGAGAATGTTATGCAGCTGCTCTTGCTTCAAAAGAAGTCTGTGGTGTGGCTGTAGTTGACAGGTATGAACACGCTGCTTTGAAGACAGATTGATCCTCTTGACCATGCTAACATCCAACAAGGCCATGCAGCCCCAAGGAGTCTCCGTGCTTGCACAGCCTGTGGGTAGCACCGGATACACACAACAGGTATGTTGTGACTCCGCTCGTCTCTTAGACATACCAACAGCAGCATCAGTGGTAAACCTTGCATTGCTTTGCAACAAAAGGCCAGGTTCTTGAATTAACTCTGTGCACTCACTAAGGCCACCCCTTTATTTTCTGTTTTTCTTTTCAGCTTAAACATAAAGCATTTCAGGGCAGGGAGTGTCTTAGATTACACTTACACAGTATCCTGCAGAACGGGAACCTGCCCCATGGGACTGAGTCTACTTGGCAGTGCTGATTGTAACCTGTGTGTATGGGAGGGAGGTGACTCACTTGTTGAGCCTGTAGAGCCAGTTCAGCTCAGGGAGTCACACAGGGAGCCAGCCTTTTCAGATGCTGTGTATTGAGTGGAGAGTGATATAGCAACTGAGTTGTCTTTCCTTCTCTTTGTGCCTTTTGTCAGGGTAATTCCAGCTGAGCACCTTTCTATACCATCTACAGTACGGCAGCATACAGAGATGGAGACTAGCCATCATACTGGCTAAGAGAAGGCTTGAGAGCAGCTCTTTAGGTAGGGAAATTATGACTTGGGGAAGCCTGTTAATAGAGGGGGCAGATTCACTTTCCTAACCTAATTCTGGAGAAAAGGAAACTCTCCAGGACTGCAGGTCTCTGCCCCACTGTATTACCTTAGACACATTTCAAGCCTTCAAAGAGCATGAAGATTGGTAATTGTGTTCAGGGGTGCACGGTGCTTAACTGCACACCCAGATTCAAGAGAGGTGGTAAAAAGAAAGGTGGGAATAGAACACCTACTAGCCAGGAGTCAAAGTACCTGGGAAGTGAGCACACTGCCAGTCAGAGAGGGTGACCTCCAGGAGACCTCTTGAAGAAGGAACCTGGCTGCTGTTCTTAGGGCAGCCCTGGAGGCTGCTTATGAAGAGCAGAAGTGTTTCTCAACCCTTTTGGCCTCTGCATCAGTTCTGCTGATTGAAAAATCACTTCTATTGATTGAAGAACTCTCTCTTCCTTCAAGCAATTTAAGTCACAGAACAAGGAAAGTGGGTTTCAGACCTCTTGGTGGTGTTCTTGGTTTGTTTTTGTGTTTTGGTGGGGTTTTTGTTTGTTGTTGTTTTTTTTTTTTTTTTGGGGGGGTGTTTGTTTGGCTTGTCTTTTTTTTTTCTTCCCTCCTTTGAACTACTGTATCAAAGATTGAGACTGGATGTTCTAGTTTTATCATCTCCACGAGTCACACCACCAAAATCTGCATGGTTTCCCTTCAAAAAAAAAAGCTGGGACCTCTGTTCTACCTCCATGAAAAGACCCAGTTTTGAGCTGCAGACAATCAAGGAAACAACCCCTCACTTGTATTGGGCCTTCCCACCCAACTTGAGGTTAATAATGTGGGGTTTATTTTCCTTCTGAATTTGACTAGCTGGCTCAGGCTTCTGACTCTTACTTTTTGGTCTGCATTTTACCTGTGGCTTTAATTGCACTGTAGTAACAAATAGTTTTCCCTCCTGAGGGAGCTCAATAGTAGCTTCAAGCTGTCATAAAGTTGTCCTATATCTTTCTCTTTTTGCTCCTGAAGCTTGGGAAGTTCTGGGAACTCATTGGTGCTGTTTAATGGTCACACTGCATTCTAAGAGTCAACAGTATGTTGTAAAAAGGCCAAAAGCCAACACCTGTGTGGGCTGGCCTCTTCTATCCAACAATAAAGTAGCCACATGTAGTAGCCAACTTCAACTTCATACTGACTGCTGTCATCACTGCTTTCTTTTGTGTCAACATCACTCAGCTCTTTCAGTTTAGATTCAATGCAGATGGAAGACTGCATTAAGATATAGAAGATAAGTCTGGGGCTGGGGGGAGCCCTAACAATGTTAACTGTTATTATAGACTGGGCATTGTTGTTGCTGCCTTATAGTGGGACCAATTTGTATTAATATAGAGCAGTATTGCTGCTTACTAAGATATTCTTCTTAACTGATCCTCTGGTGGGAATAACTACCATTTACAGGCAAGAAAAGCACGTTTGGAAACTTTGCTTTGTATTTCAACTCTGCAGTGTGCATGCTCTAGGCTTGTGAGACTTGTAGTAATCCTGAAGTAGATAGGCTGCCTGAGAAGTCTGAGTGACCCAAAACAACACAGAAGAAAGGTGTTTCTACTCTCTGATGGTAGTCCACAGGAAATGAAAATCAATGCAAACTGCAGTTTTGTCCAGAGCTTGGAGTGATGCCCTTTAACAAGATGTGTTGAAAACATCCATTAAATGAATGTCCATGAGCAGTTTAATAACAGATGTGAGAGAGACTGAAGCAGAAGACAAGCACGTTTTCTGTGCCTTGGAAATGAATTGCTTCCAATGAGCTCTCCCAGGAAGTTAAGGGCTGTTTACCACCTAAAAGTTAATATGGCCTTATCTTCATGTTCATATATCAGTGGATAGCAACTGGTCAAGCTGTGCCAGTACTGCTGTGCTAAGGTGCTATTTGCCTGAAATCTGGGTAAGTTTAATCTTTGTCATGGCTCTCCTTAACTGTGTGATGTGTTGCACTCAAGCCCTGTGCCAGTCTTTGTTACTACCTAAATGCAATCTGAGGCCTGCTATTCCTTGATTTGCCTGGTTGTGCACAAGAAGAATGACTGAGACTAAAAAAGTGGAGGAGATAAGGTGAGTGGTTAAAAGAAGGTTTTAGTTTTCATTGATTTCTCTTATATAAATTGAATATGGATTGGTTTAGATTTGCATCTGGAGTTGCCAAAAGTGCTATGCAGTCTTGGGTGATAAGCCAGACAACCTTACAGAGGTTCAGACATACATAAAAGTCTTAGTAACTCATTTTCTGTTGCCTGAGTGTTTTACAGATCTCTTGAATAACCCTAGCTGGAGCATTTAACCTTTCTGAACTTGGAGAAGAGCACTAACCTCCTTCAAGTGGAATGGCACAGGGTGAGATTCATCTAATGTTTGTAAAAGAGCAGGAGTTGTTTAAAGGTATAAGAGTCTTAGCTAATATTTGGAGAACACTTTGAGGTCTTGGGATAGATGCTGCTACCAAAGGATGAAGTGGTATTCACATGTTCTGTCATGTCTGTGTTGTTTACAAATAGAATAGAATGATGTTTTGAAGGGCAGAGACCTTGAGAACAATAGTGGGTTTGAAGCACTCATTTATTTTTACCAAGTTCAGATGCCTGGCATACACTAGCATTTCATTTATGTAAAAGATCTGATCAAACGTTTTGGTTGTTTAAATGGACTGTTTTGCTTGTTTTCAGGCTGTTGAAATATCAGATGGTAAAAACAAGCAAGAGTTCCAGATGGGACAACTGGAAGAGAAACATGACAAAGATGGTAATGGGAAAGCTTGATTTGGAGTCCTGTACCCTCACCTATGACTTCCAAACCCACTCTCTGTGCAAGCCCTTGGGCAAAGCAGCATCTCATGAGGAAGTTTCTTCATTAGCAGGGTAAGCAAAGCCAATAACAGTTTATTCTCACTGTTTACTAGTCCAGCCATATTAGCAATTGTTTGAGAGCTGGAGTCTCATCTGAAATGCTCAGCTTTTATACACCCAAGAAAATCATAGAATCGTAGAAGGTTTTGGGTTGGAAGTGACCTCCAAAGGTCATTTAGTCCAATCCTTCTGCAGTCAGCAGGGACATCCTCCACTAGACCAGGTTGATGAGAGCCTTGTTGAGCCTGACCTTGAATATTTCCAGGGATGGGGTCTCAACTGCTGCATGGCACTCAAGATGATCTGCTTCATGACCTTCCTTAGCACTGAGGTCAAACTGACAGGTCTGTAGTTCTCCTGGTCCTCCTTCTGGCCCTTCTTGTAGATGGGCATCACATTTGCCAACCTCCAGTCAGCTGGGTTGTCCCCAGTTAGCTAGGACTGCTGGTAAATGATGGAAAGTGGCTTGGTGAGCACTTCTGCCAGCTTCCTCAGTACTCTTGGATGTATGCCATCTGGCTCTACAGACTTGTGTAGGTCTAAGTGGTGTAGCAGGTCACTAACCATCTCCTCTTGGATTAAGGGTGGCTTTGTTCTGCTCCCCATTCTTATCTTTTATCTCAGGGGTTGGATATCCAATGAACTGGTTCTATTACTAAAGACTGAGGTAAAGAAGGTATTGAATACCTCAGCTTTTTCCTCAACCTTGACCTCTCTGTAGGTCTGCAGTGTTATGGAGGGATGCAGTGTTATATGGAAGCCCAGTGTTAGAGAGAGGGCTGCAGTGCTAGAGGGGCACACTGTTATATAGGAGCATTGTGCTGTTTATGCTGGTGCCGTGATGCTGAAAGGGGCTGGGTGAGGAATGTGGGTGGACAGAATGCTCTGCTCCACCCGTGCTGGGAAGCAGAGCCACTTGGATGTGTGCAGGTGCCTGACAGCCTCTCTGGATGCAGCGTTACACGGGGGTGCTGGGTTCTATAAGAGAGAGAATGCTGCACCCATATAGATCATGAAAGGGGGTAGAGTGATGCAGGGGGTACTGCCTTATAGGGGATAGACTGTGTCATGCTATAGGGAGGGAGGGATGCCGCATTAAAGCGGGGTAGAAAATGCTGCGTTATAGCGGAGGAGGGGGGGTGCTGCCTTATTGGGGGCACACCGCTATAACGCAGTACTCTCCCGTAACGCTCCGTTCCCCCTGGAACACTGCACCATGTACATCGTTACTCTCCTTAACGCAGCACTGCCGGTGCGGTCTCAGCAGCAGCCTGGCACGCGCTGGGCGCACGGGATTCTTCCCGGTACCGGCAGCCAGGGTCCGAGCACGCAGTCCCGGAGGCGCCGGCAGCGCTTCGGGCGGAGCTGCGATGTGCACGGAGGGGGCGTTGCCAGGAGCAACCGCGGGCTATTTAAACGCCCCCAGGGAGCGCCGCGACCCGGCGCGGCACAGCCGGAAGGACTCCAGAGCTCCGCCAGACCGGCAAGCGAGCGATGGAATCTTCCCGGGAGAGAGCCATGGCTACCCGCAGCGCCCCACCCGTTGCGGCTGATGAGCTTTCCAGGCGGAGCTCTGGTGTTGAGCACGCTGCCACCCAGGGGTCGGGCTGCCGAGTGCGCCCTGCTCTCGCACCACTGTGGGAGGGTAGTGAGGCGGTGTGCTCGGGTAGAAGAGCTCCTCCACTTAGTGATGGAGCTCCTGGAAGACGTAGGTAAACTGAGGACAATCAGGGAGTGTAAGTGCAACACAGACGGTTGAAGCTGCATCCTACCTTCCCTGACAGACCAAACGGTCACACAGCTCTTGTAATGTGGAGAGCTTCCTGTTCCCTGTCCACTCTCTATAACACTGCACCCCCATACACTACTACACCCCACCCCTCTATAATGCTGCAATCCTGTATAACGCTGCATAATGCTGTGCTCGTATTTAATATGTGCTGTAAAATCCCTGGTCATTGGTGGGGAAGTAAAAGCTGGTAAAAAGGGATCTGTCTAATCAGACAGCTCATGTAATACAAATAATTTGTTTCAATTCCTCTAGTCTGCATCCAGCTTTTTGGAAGACAAAGGGAGGCATAATTTATATTGGCAAAGCCAACCCTGACTTAAAATCAGAGTAAACGGTTTGTGCAAATTGCAGCATTTGTTTGTTTATACTTGAGGCTGTGCTGGTTGCTGAGGGCTGGAGTTGCAGCAAATTCTTAATGTACATTGCTGTCTAATTTGTTATATTGGTGATGGTTTATTCCCTAACGTTTAGGAAGCAGAACACAGCAGAGAAGACTGAAATTACCTTGCAGTGATGAATGGCTACACTTTCTTTGCTGGTAAATGCAATATGGAAACGCACAGGGATGGTATGAAGGTGTGCTTGGTCAATCACTGCTATTATTGTGTCAATCATTTATTGCAGAGGCTCAGTTTGAAGTGCTTCAAATTCTTGCTACCTTCACTGAGAAGTTGCTTGGCACCTTGCAGGACTGTTTTTAGTTTGTGTACCAATCAAAGAGACAGGCAGAGAGGCTTTCTGAAAGGAAAAAAAGTAGCATTGAAAGCCACTAAACCGTGACACGTTGTGAATGTTGTCTTTAGTTCTGTCTTGGAGACTGCTGTTCCAAAACAGCACCTCAGGAGAGCCATACTCATCAGGAGAGATATTTATAAGCTGCCATCAGTGGTAGTCCATGAGCTATTGTACCTAAAAGACAAAGGGGGGGGGGGGTGGAAATAATTATCCCTGAATATGACAGTTAAGAACATGTGATGTATAGAGGAATGGAGCTAAACCCATGGGATTGTTACTGTCTAATTAATGTCTCTTTGTTGCTGTGCCATAGCCTGCACTGTGCTCAAAACAATGCTTTAACAGGCAAGTTCTCTGTACTTAGGTTTCAGTCTTGCCAATTCAGGCTAGCTACATGCTAGTCTGGCGATTGCAGCTCCAAACTTTGCTTGTGTGTAGCAAATAACATGAGTGTATGAAATGAAATACATAAGCACATTCATGACGCATTCAAAGGTAAGCACATTCACTGTAGAGGTTAATACTCAGATGGTTAAATCCCCAAGTGTAACATTTATGTGAAAAAGGTGTCATTTACTGGCTTTGAATCTAATGCTGGGAGGCAGATCAGAGGTGCTTAGAGGAGCTAAAAGTTTAGGCAGTAGCTTGCAGAACTGAATCCTACTTGTTAGTACTGAAAATACCTGGCTTTATTAATTATGGTCCTTCTTATCTAATCCTTTTGCTCTGCAGTTCTCTGTGGGAAGCAGCTTTATCTCCTCTGAGCAAAGATGATCAATACAGTCAAATCAGAGCTGTGCAAGAGGAATGTTAGGGAGGTTAAAACCATCCAAAATGCTCCTGGTTCTGCGCTTTGCTACTAACATGAAAGGCCATTTATGTTGAATCTTGTGAGCTTTCTAGGTAGAAGAAAATGTGAGATCTGGAGTCTTCACAGAACCTTTACAACTTCTCATGTCTCAGAAGAGACTATCAGTAGCTCTGTATTTTTTTCCCCTCCAGTTCTGTCTTTTGTGTCAGATGTTGAAATTAATGCTTCATACAGAATCAGCTACATCTTATTTCCCTTTTCTTTTTGTTTAGCATTGCTCTGAACTTGATGTAGTTTCAGGAAAGCTGCTGAAATAATATGCATGCAACAAAGAATCCACTTAAATGTGTTGGAGACTTCTATAAACCAACAGATGATTGTAGTAACCCATGAGGTTCTCTGTGCTGCCTTCAACAGAACCTTGAGATGACTTTGGTAGTCTTCAGCATTTTGGTTGGTGAGATATTGCTTGTTCAGGGATAGTAGGTCTTCCCTTGTAATGAATCCTACAACAAAACATGAGATTGTCATGGCTGCATTGTTGCCATTTCTATGAGACATGTTGGGGGACAGATTGAATTTTTTTTTCCCCCCTGCTTATTAGTTAGTGTGGTTTTTTAGCCAGATAGAGCACAGATGGTAGGCTAGCTGAGTGACTTTGACTTGACTACTATGGAGTGCAGGATATAAAGTAATGTTAAAGTAAAGTAATGTTAATGGCTTATTTTATGAAGGTCTGACATGGATCTGATCTGGAAATGAAGTGGAAATAGTAATATTTTAGGTGCAGTCTCTTATTGTCAGGTTTATTTTACTATTCTTTTGCAATGTTTTCTTATTTTAGCCAGGAGTGTTTGACCATGTCTGTGTTTTCGAGAGTGCAGAGAACTCCTCAAGCTTCTGGATTTTGACTGAAATATCATGAAGGTACATGTGGAGTCTGACTGTGGTGATGGTGTGGCTGATGGGTTGTTGGAAAGAAGCCATAGGTGAGCTGAGAGAGGTGCACCACTGCACTGCATGTGAGATGTGTGTATACAGGACAAATTCCCAAGCAGCTGGATTATGCTGGCCTTGGTGCTAGGGTTGCTTCACATGGAGCTCATCTAGAAGTAGGTGTATATTTAGAATGCAGACCTATTTCCAATAATATTCTTTCTGAAGTGATTGCCAGAGAGGTCAATTTTCTCACTCCTGTTTAGGATGGAAACAATTACATGAATTAGAAGCATGGAGTAAAGATGATCAAAGAAAGGTGGTGCAACAGGATACCAAGATGCACAGTATGTTTTAACACTGATGATATCTATTCACTGGTTGTGGAATTCTTTGAAGATGGATGATATGTAATGTTTTTAATTGATTATATTAGCAGGAGTGTTATTTAGAGGGCATTTGATGGGGATTCAGGATATCTGGCTCTGTTCTTTGGTATTTCATTGGCCAGCTGAGCAAGTTAATTCCTCTTCCTGTGCCTTAGTTATCCCACTATTAAAAGGCATATAATTGCCCATAAAACTGAGATAATTACACTGTCCTTTTTGAAAACTACTTGGAAACCTACTGAATACAAGTTCTGGATGCATTTTTTGTGTTATGACTTTTATTTGTTTAGACAAGATAATAATAACAGAGATGTCAACATCAGTGAATTTGTCATTTGCTCAGAGCAGGCAAGGGGAGATGGGAACTCGAATCATTATTGATTTCACTTTAAAGATCTCTGCTAGCAATTTCTTTAAAGGAAACAATAAAGGTTGATGCCAAAGCTCTTCTTTTTGCTGGAACTTGGTGCTTCTCTTCAGTGCTTATTTCTGGTTAAGAAAACCCTAGCAGTTGGCAAATAGGTGGCACATCACTCTTGTCTGAGAGTGTTCCGTACATAAGAATCTTTGCAGGTGGCACCCCAGATTTATCAGAGACAAGAATAACATTTATTACCATTCCTGACAACTCTGAGATCTCCCAAAGCTATTTGGAAAGTGCAGAAGTAGATATTGGCAGGATCAGGTTTAGGTGCTTTGGAAAGCCATTTTGTGCTAAACAGCTGCGTATCAGCCTGAGAAATCCACAAAATGTCATCCATCAAGAAAAGGGTTTTTTTTTCCCAAGTCTTATATACTGCTTCCCCTCTTGATACTTTCTGAAAAACTTGTCATGTTTCTATTTGCCACCCAAAAGAGGAGCAAAACAGAAGTTGCTACCTGATCTAGAGTTAGTGAAGGTTGATGTGGCTAGAAGGAAGTGGCCATTGATAGCAGTAAGAGAATTGATAGCTGCAGAAGGAGCCAGCATCACTGATGGACAACTGACATTGAATAATAGCATGAGTGAAAGACTATGTCAAGGTACCTGAAAAGACTGTTGAAAGGAGGAGATAGCTGAGGTTAGAATTACTGCAAAGCATCCTTTCCATGACAGTGTTGTGGCAGTTAATGCTTCCCACTGTTCTTCAAAGTTGGATCTGAACTTAGGGCCAACCCATTTTGCAGCTGGTTACTGCTCAGGCCATGTTCATAATCAAAAATCACTTTCTGCTTTTGCAGGAACTGACACTTCACACAGGAAGCAACAGCTGATATTAGTGGAGCAGGTAAATGGAGAAAAGAGTAGAGAAAATGAAGCAAATGGTTTTCTCACTTGTAGAGCCTGGTCTTGTTAAATAATTTTAAGGCCTTCCAAGCCTGTAGACAGCCATTACTGCATGGCCAGAAAGCTTTCTTCTCAGACATTACTGAAATACCTTCTAGTTGCTGAATTCCTGCTGAAGGTGCCAGGTCTACCTTTTATGTGATCTTACAACAAGAGGCCAAACCTAGTGCTGGGTGATGCTCACATGTGCCCTGAACCTCAGCTAGTTCCTTCTCCCAGTAATTCATGATTGGAACAGATCAGAAAAATCAGGGATTAAGAAGGTCCTTTCTGAATCCATTTTTTTAAGCACAAAGGAATCAGTATTAAAAATTTGCTGTTATCCAGTTGTGGATAGCATATGGAATTTGATCATTTGGTAACAAGAAGGCATAATGTCACCAGACGTCTTCCACCTCCTTTGGGAATACAGTGTCCTCAATATGGGCATCTCTTCAAATGCCTGCTCCCTAGAATCTATACCATTGTTATGGATAGGCTCTGAGATGCAGGCAGTGTCTGACAGAAGATGGGAATCCAGATCTGTGGAGTCCTCCAAACATAAAGACTAGCTTTCTTCTCCCTTGATTTGGCATTTTATCCCTGCCATTAAACTGTGTCTCCTGCTTTTACTCATTGCTCCTTTTTAAGGGGGGAGTGTTAACGTCTGTAAGGAATCAATTACTTAGGTGTTATAGCAGTGTTTGGGCTGGCAAGTGGCAGCCCTGGGGCTACCATCCCTACACTGAAGATACCAGTATCCTGGTAACTGCAGTGAAATTATGGTGTAGTGGCTGAGTGCTGACTGCTGACTGCCATGGCAGTGTAATTGCACAGGAAATACTGCTGGTTGCGTAGCCTAATGATAGATTAAATGCCACATGGAGACAACAGTCAGTGCAGGTCCCTCACAGATAAGGAATGGTGCTGTGATCCCTTGATGCTGTCAGCCCACCTGCATTCTTCCTGGAACACTGGACAGAGAACTTCTTTTTGGCAACAGTACTCAAGTGAGCACTTGCCTGTCCTAGCAATCGTATGTATTTGTTTGATTTTTTCAAACAGCCCATCCAGCAAAGGAGAGCAGCACAGGGCAGATGCAATGTGACCTGCTTTTATGTGAAGTGTAGCTGAGTTGCTGAGGCTGACATGCTGGCTCATGTGACAATGTTCTTTTCTCTGGGACAGCCTGCTGCCATCCTCCCATGTCCTGTGTTTGCTGCATGTTGTGAAGATGTGTCAATGTGGCTTCCAGGCCAGTTCAGCTGAAGTGGTGATCTGTGTAAGGCCTTGCTTATAAAGAGCAGTTGGCATTTGTTAAATGTTGATGCCTTCATTTCTGCCTGTAGACTGAAGTTTTTAAAGCTGCCTGTCTAGTGGCTACCAAATATGGGTAGTGCCCATGCAACTTTTGCCGAAGACACTCTGGGACCCAGGAGCTTTCAAGATTTCTTTGTTGACTGTGGACACAGGCTACCCAAAAATATCTGCTTGTAGCTCACAAGTCTGCCAATAAATTAGCTTCTGTTGAGCCTTCAACATTTTTCCTCCTTCCCCAGACATCAAAACTTGAAGTATTCATTTCTTCAGAGAGTGAACCCTGGAATCAGCAAGCTGAGTGCTTGAGAGTGGCTTCACTAAAAGATGACACCCAAATAATCATCTCACAATAAAATCAAGCTGGTTTGACATTGCAACTTCTAAGTGGTTTTTGAAAATAATTTCCTGAACTACAGCTAATCATTTGCAATTCTCTGGAATTCTTCATCTGAGAGGGTCCCAAGTGCTTCCCAAATCTTGCACAGAGCATAGTTTTCTTATGTTATAGTCTCAGTTTTGAAATCTGTCACTATGCAGGAGAAAAATTCTCACAAGTCCACTAAAATAATTTAAAACCTGAATATACTTGACATTGGAAAATGTTAAGGCTATTAGTTAAGACTCCTAAGTCACACAGACACTATCATGCCTGTTTATACCAAGTCCCTTTAGTTGTTGCCTTGGAGCTCTTTACAGTACAAACCAGCCCAGGTAATGAGTGCAGTTCTGTGTTATTAGTTATCCCGAATCAGCAGGAAAAGCTGCTGGCTTTTATTTCTGAAATGGAACTGAATATGCTCAATCTCCACAGGATGGGAGCGGAGAATCATTCTGTCAATTCTCTTCCTGCCAGCTGATGCCAGGGTCAGAGAAGTAGGTCACACCTTCCTGGTTTTGAGATGGAGCAATACTCATTTTAGACCAATTTGCTCTGAGCACAGAGCTCATCTGCTGGGTTGAACCAGGGCATTGTTGCTTTCTCTAGTGCATTGTTCTGCTCTTTCTCTAATTAGCTCCAAATGTTTCTTATGCCTGGAACACAGTGGTAGTGATGAACAATGGGCTCTCTTCTCTTAACCCTTTGACCCTTAATTTGGCTGTGCACTCCCACCTAGAAGCTTTCACTTTCCTACATCCACCAGTGCTGTGTCAGTCTGACAGCTGCCTGTGTCAGACTTGCTGCCCCGTAACCTTCTCTCCTGCTCTGCAAAACTGAGTAGAGAAGTGTAGGAACGTGGTTTTGGGCTCTGGTATTTACTTTGAAGGTCATGATGATTGCTTTGCATGTGTTTTGTGTGTGTGCATAAAGGTGCATCTCATTTGACATTGGCCCTGGTGAGAGTGAGAGCCCCTGTCACTCCAAGCCTTCTGCTTTAGAGATGACCTACCCAGAGGAGCAGCACAACCTGCTGTTTCATAGAGCTGCTTTAGTTATGTATCAGAGGAAGAAAGGCATTGTGAGCTGTCCTAAGACATAAGTTTGAATTGCTGATTAGCTAAAGAGGGACTCCCCCTTAGATGTTTCCTTTATCAGGGGTATGCCAGGTGTTAGAGAGAACCACATGTGAGCAGACACAGGAGAATTCAAGTCTGAAGAAAGCAGGAGTGAAGTCCTTGGGTCCTTACATGGGAGCAAGGAGAAGAGAAGACTTAGTGCAGATGAGTCTCTGAGGTGAATGCTTAAAAAGCTTGGACCAGGGCATATCCTGTCCTACAAAACGCTATGATGTCCAAACATGTTCTTATCACGCTCCCTTTCACAGCAAATCCTATTGCTTCAATTTGGTGGGATTTATTTTCCAACTCAGAAAATAGAGCCTTGAGCCCAGCATGCTGATCTCCCTTCACTATGGCTGGCAGGCAGACCCTTTGGAAGCCTGGCAACTATAATCACCTAGGCCAGCACTCCCATTTCAGCACAGGTAGCCATCATCCTTGCCTGGTGCAGCATACCATGTCTGTTGTCTGCACTGTTTCCCAGTGAGCTCCTTCTGCTTGCTGACAGCGCCTTTCAGCCTTGACAAAACACTCAGGATAGTCTGTGAGCCCTTCCCCTGCAGAGGAGGGTGAGCACCAAGTGCTGTGTGCTTCTGCTCTCTACCTGCCTTATTCTTGCACTGTCCTATGCTGCTTCTGCAGAGAATTACCCCCAAGTTTTTGCAAAGGCCAATGCACTGTCATTGCATGCTGTCTGTTTTGTAACTGTCCAGTCTTGTAAAGCACTGACATTTGGTTGGGTTGCAAATATTTTACAGCTGCAGAGCAGCACTGCTCTGTGTCTCTGTTGGGAAAGGCTGAGCTTTTGTTTATGTTGGTGGTGTCTGTCCTGTGGCACCCAAGGGCTGGGCTGAGGGTGTTTCAGTGGCACAATGCTTGAGTTCATGGGTTTGTGTCTGTGCAATAAGCAACTCCCAGGGAGCTATATTCACTCTAAACTCCTTTTCCTTCACCAAACATCTCCCTGTGGCCTAGAACTGGGAAGGGAAAGGGTAGGCACTGCAGATATTATTTTCTGTGCTACGTGACATCTGTGTGGCTAACATCTATGGAGGCTCAAAACATTGAAACTATCCTACATGTCTTCTCCATCATGCTCATATATTGTTTCCTGAATAAGTGTCTTCTCAGTTGTACCACAGCCAATCAGTACTGCAGCTGGAGTACAGAATTACCTGTCTGTTGGCCCTTCACAGTTTGGTGTAGAGAGCAGCTTTTTTAGGCTCATACTCGGGGTTTGTTTTCTTTGGAGGAGACAAGTAATGACTGGGCAACAGGAGCTGCCCCGTTAGCCAAAGTCACCTCTGTTCCTTGTGTGACAGTGTCCTTGGAGCTGCTTTCACTGCTGCATTGGCATAGCCTGCGAAGTGAGTTTGCAAAGGTGGGAGTCAGCCCCTACAGCTGAAAGGCAATTCTCTGCAGCAAGAACCTTGATATTTGTAGACTGTAATTACAAAAAGAGACCATGCTGCTAATCTAGTCTCACCTTCTGCCTCATTCAGACAAGACCTGTACCCATAATGTCTGCATCAAGGCTAATAATTCACTGTTAAGATACAGCACATATTTTAGGAAGACAGCAAATCTTGTTTTAACAGTTCTAAGGGTAGAGAATAAAACTCCCTACATGATTTGTTCAAGTGATTAACTGTTGGCATTACTTGAAGTTTTAATTTTTAAATGCTTATATTATTTTCAGTTTGATTTTTATCTGGCTTTTACTTTGAACTTCTGGATTTAGTTACAGTTTTGTTTGTTAGATTCTTGGAGTCCTTTAGCATCTCTCACAGTCCCCCTCTGAGAAATGTTAATAGATTTAAATCCTATCACCTTCAAACCTTCCCTTCAGTAAGCCAAACAGATCAGGCTTCTGAAGTCTTCCCACCTCCCTTTCTCGCTCTACAATATCTGGAATGGAATTTTGTGTTGTGTTGGATCAATCATCTGTTCCGAGCAGCATCTGACCACCTATTTGATGGTGCCATTAGAAGTACTTCTTGTGGCTGTTTTCTAGCCCAAAACAATCTGTGAATATTTTCCACTGGCTAACTCTGAATCAAACCCAGAGCTGACAGCAGATGTTACCTGCCTGCTGCTGCACAGTGGTCGACAAAGCCAGCGGGGAGGCTGGGGGCAGCTCCGGGGGTCTCACCCCTCTCCCGAGAGAGTCGTGGCACTATCGGGCACCGCAGCTCCTGCCCCAGGAAACACAACTCGACTCTTTTTCTCTCTCTCTTTTTTTTTTTTTTTTTTTTTTTGACTAGTTCTTCGCAACCGAATCCTCGCCTCGAGTTTTTTGTCGCTTGTTTGCTGTTGCCCTCTGGCGGCAATATGACACCGTCGCTTTGGCTTCCGAGGGTCCGTTTTCTAAAGCTCATGTTCCTTTGCCTATCACTTTTTTAGTCACTTTTTTTGTTGATCAGATGAATTTCAATAATGTTTTCTAAGTGGATTTTAACGTTCAGCTTTATTTGGAGCGTTATGCTATGCGGGAAACAACGATTCAGTCTCTGTAGCTGGTAACGAATGTCCTGCTGTGTCTGGGGGTAGAATAGACTTCCCCGCTCATGGAAGTGTTTTGACAGCAAACTGCAGAATATGTTGCTCTTTTTCAGCCTTAAACGCTTCAGACCTGCAGAGTCTGAACTCTGAGGTGAACTTTGTGTATGCTGCCAGCCCCTGACAATCTGGTGCGTGAAGTTACCAGTTACCTTCCATTGAAGTAGAAACACTTTTCTTTTTACTATTTCTAAAACCTAAAATCTAAATTTCTAAAATCTAATTTGTAAAATCTATTTTTATTATGAAGTGTGAGCTATTTAAAGCATAGTCCAAGTCAATCATTTCTTTTTGTCAGGCAAATCAAATTGTTTATTGATCGATCTTGGCTAATCAGTCTGTCTTCATACAGGGATCCCAGAAGATGGTTTCTTAATGAGACCTAGTTTTTTTTTTTTTGGTTTTTTTTCCCCCTTGGTTGTAATGCAGGGAAATCTTAATAAGCAATGAAATGCTGTGTCTGCAATCACTTTTGAGAGACTTAAAAGGAAAATAATAATGCTACAACTAATACGATTGCTCTTCCTACACTGCCATCCCGTGGATGCAAAATTCATTTCCTTTTGTAAATGGGAAGGGAAATTCTCCCTGTGATACCACAGCTTGTAAACTTGCACCAAGCTGACTCTCACTTGTAATGCAATTTCCAGAGCAGTGGGGAAAATGTTGTTCTTTAATTTTAGCAATTTTGTATTAGGGAAAGAAGCTTTCCAATCTCTCATCTACAGAAAACCAAAACCAAAACATTCTCTACCCTGGAAGCTGAAGTAAACCTGTCTGGATCATGAAAAAGGGCTCTGAAAACCTCCCAGACTCTCTGATCTTAATACCTGGAGCGAACAGCTCAAGCCACTGAGTACAGCTACTCCACATGCTTTTGGAAAATTAAGGTTGAGCTTCTATTTTGATTTTCAGATAACCAGCGATGTGGGCTGGAAACAACAGAGCCTAGGGCCAAATGCTGCTCTGCGTTTTTGGTTTGGGATAGAGAGGCATGGAGACAGGGGAGAAGCAATGGGTTAACCCCTGTGACTGATACAGTTAGGAGCAAATCATGGTGCTTACAGGCTCCTACCTGCTGCTGGTCTGCAAATGGGATTTCACCACAATGAACTGCTTCCCAGTGCAGCAAATCACTGATCACCATAGACTGTATTGGACACTTCAGTGTGCCAGAGAAACATGGAGTATAGTGAGTGGATGGAGACAGTGTGAGAGACCAGGTCTCACAGCTGTTAGGACTCTATCAGTGCCTGCATCTTTCTCTGCTTCTGGACCCTACATGAATTAATCCAACAGCTGCAGCAATAGGATTTCCGGTGCCTCTCTGCAGGAGGGCTGTGGAAGCCGACTAGGACAGACAGAATGGGGAGTTGAGTTGGGAGGACCAGCCCTGATATTTTGGGCTGGGGAATCACCAGGAGGTGGCATCCATCCCCTGGAGACACCATGGCCCATGCTGGGCATCGGGCCAATCTATATCTGGGAGCCTTATCTTTAGAGCATGCTTGCTCTCCAAACAGGCTCTGTAGTGGGGTATCTGGGACCAGCAAAGTCCCACTCTGAGGGTAGGAAGTCCTGCCACCTCTTAGTGCTGCCAGCATGTTCCAGTTCTGAGTCATTCCCTTGCTTGTTTGTTTTTGGTGTTTATTTATTTACCACCAAGATGTCAGTCCAGAACAGGCTGGCTGTGCTGAACTCTTCTGGTGGCCTCTGCCAGCTCTGTCAAAGCCCTGCAGTGTTGGGAGTGTTTCCACTCTTAACAGAGGGGGAGAGAGAAGTTTGATTTCTGCCAATGCCACCGCAATCTCCCATCAAAAGCATGCTTGGCTCACCCTCCCCACCGAGCCCCTGGCTCCCAGGTCTTTCTCAGAGCTGGCTAGGGGGGTGGAAGGAGGTTAAGAGGTATATCCTTTGCTGTAATTATATCCTGTTGCTAGACATATTGTGCTCTGCTTAAAGAAATCATCATAATACAGCCTCCTGGAGAAGGTAATTACTGTGCATCTTATGAATGGCTGCATGTGAATGTCTGCTCAAGCTGCTGTCAGCAGCAAGTTTCAACACATCTTACATACCAGGCATTTTACAGCCTCAGTTTTATTTGTTTTCATCACCCCTTTCCTTGTGCTTGATTTTTCATTAATGGTTCTGGGCTTTTTTTTTGTGTTGGTTTCTTTTTCTCTCCTTTTTTTTTTTTTTTTTTTTTTTTTTTTTAAGAGGCCAGAGTTCATGTCTTTGATGGAGCATTTGGGTGGTGGCCACAGTTTATTTGCTGCATTTCCATTGCTCTGTGGTGGCTTGAGGGGAAGTGTCTGGAAGATGCTGTTTTTAAGCAGTTCCCATATGGTAGCATCTGAGCATCTGGCCCCTAGTTTCCTAGTCTGAGCTCAGAAAAAGTGTATGACTGTGGGCAAAACTTAGTGTCACTCTACTTTTAGGATAACTGCGCAGTTTTAAGCCCATGAGACAATTCCTTTTTCCTGTTCTACTTTCCCTGTTTCTCTCATACTGAAAAAGTGTTGGTGACCATCCCACCTGCTCCCAAAAAGGAAAGTCAACCCTTTGAGCTTCATGAAGCATATCTCTCTCTTTCTTCTGATACCAATGACCTCCTTGCCTTGGTTAGTGCCGGTGATAAGTGTTGCTGCAGTATGGCTGAAGTTTTGGAGAAGCCTGGTGATACTGCACAGGGAGATTGCCATATAACTGGCTTCAGGGTCATATCCCTTGGCTTTGCAGGGGTGTTTGAGCTACAGAGATGAGGGAATGCCAACAGAAGCCTGCTTTGTCACAGTAGGAAAGATCCGGCTGCTCTTCCTTTCTCAAAGGTCACTCCTGTTTGCCTTTCCTCAGCTGTATGTGTGGTAATCTGGCCTCGTGCTGTACGTGTAGGGCCACAGTGTGTGATCGTGACACCCTGCATGGCTGTAAAAACATCATGTCCATCTCCTGGCCAGCTCAAAGGAAGATTTGAAACTGCTGCTTGGACTGCTTCCTTGCATAAATGGCTGAGGCTTGCTCTTGCAGGGCTGAAGCTGAATTGTTTTGGTCCCCTCGATGATTTGTTGTGTTTGTGGCCAGGCTTCTGTGCATGCTGAGCATCCGCTGTGCTGCATCCAGAGGTGGCTCCATCCTGGTGCTGTGCAGAGCACCATGTTGGTCTCTCTCCATGGTTCTTGGTGAAGCATGAAAGGCAGCCTGGCTCCTGGAGTCTGGAAGGTGCTGTGATAAATGCAGCTGTTAAAAATAACTGGAGCTAAATTAAAGAGAAAAAAAAAGTCATCTTATTCAGCTTTACCCCAAGGGGAAAATGGACATGAGGAATTGGGCAATCCTTCTGTAAGTTCTCTTCCTTTAGACTATATTTAAACTGCATTGAGAGCCAGATTCTCAGCTGGTGTCAATTGTTGTTGACTTCAGTGAAGTGAAGCTGGTTTACACAAGTTGAGGCTGCTAAATGCCAGCATCTGGATGAAGCTGAGACACAGCTGCAATTACTTTTGCAGAAGCTTCTAGCTTGAGGCTGATTCAAACCCTCTGAGCCCTCCTGAGTGTCTGAGCCATCAGCACTCTGATTCAGCAGCTTTCTGGGCATGTGAAGGGTTATGAAAGGGCCTTTACTCAGGTCAAAATTGACTCTCAGATGGGTTCTGCAGCTTGGGTCTGTCATTCTGTTGTAATGACTGCTTTATCTGGGCTCCTCTGAAAAACTCTGCAAAACCTTTTTACTTGCTGCTTCACCAGCATCATCTCCTGTCTAGACACTGTAATTATGAGAAGCAGGGAGCGTACAGCATGATGTGTAGATAACCTTGGATAACTCAAAGGCAACCGTGTGCTGCTTCCATCCCTCCTGACTGCCCTCCAAACTAGTTTTGCCAACTTGTTGGCTACTCCAGCATCAAGATTAGCAATATGGGCACTGCACAGTGCCATCTGGGTGATATTAATTTGACCTTTGCCTTCAGAGGAAAGTGCTTCAAGTCATAGAAATTGATAGGCAAACTGCCCCACATTGGAGTGGAGCTAGGTTTAGCCTCACCTGCTTCTGTTGTGCTGTGTGCTCAAAACCTTCTGGATTACATAAACAGTGTCTCCCAATACCACCATCAGCAGAAGGCATGAAATCTGTAAGCTGCTTTGAGTACTTTTTTATGTACTCATTTTACTATTCTAGTTCTATTCTTATTCATGGATACTTTTTATTTATGCTAGCACAGACTACATCCAAACTTGAGCTCTATCTACTTCAGCTATGCCCTTTACATAAGAGTGTTTAAAGCTACTGATTTAACAGGAGGCCATCAAGTAATCAATATAGCTAAAACATTGGAATGGGTTTAACTCAGTTGCTCTCCAAAGTACACCTCCAGGAGTGTGTAATGAGAAGAAAAATAACCCCATGTATTTCTTTCAATTGTCTTTCTTTAATGTGTTCTCCAATTCCTTTGCTGTAACTGCTACCAGACAGAATTGTTTGAGATTCTTAGCAAGGCCCCTGAGATTCAAACTGTTTCCCAAGTCTCCACACTAGCCCTGGGGTGCCATGTGGGTTTACATGGGTCTCTGCGGGAGATGGGACATGTGAGAATAATCTGTTCTCTGCACTTTGATTCCAAATTGTAATTATTATAGGAAGGACTTTTTATTTTTGCCTTTTGTTTGTTTGTTGGGGTTTTTTGTTTGGTTTGTTTTGGTTTTGTAGCATCTTTGCAAAGTGCTGTATTGATCCATGGCAAGGGATGCCATGGAGCAACTTTCTTCTGCTCCATGGGAGGCACCTTTTGTGTGCTCTCCTGGCAGTGACGTGGGTGAGCTATGGCTCTGGGACATGCATTTAGGTTATAGCTTTTCAAAATCCGTATTGAAAAGCCTCTTCTTATTGGTCCTGGTGAGAGAAACATGCCATGAGCATGGACAGCTTGAAAGAAGTTGGTACTAGAGAGAGTTAATGACCTGCATAAATCTCACGGCTTTGGGCTTTGACAAGGAGCTGTTGAGTTCCAGCTGCACAGTGCTGCCTCTTTGGGAAAATCATGCAGGTTTAACTAGGGACTGTTTCTCAAGTGGTGAAAGTCTGAATACTTTTCCTTCACTATAAGACTGAGTCTTCATTGAATTCACTTAGGCTACATTAATGAGTATCCTTATAAAAAGCTCATTTTAGTGACTGATATACTGAAAGAGTAGACCTCACATTCTGAGCCCCTGAAGCCAAACTCTGGGTAGGGTTTCTGCCTCAGTCTAAGAGGCTTCTGCCTTCAGCCTGCATCCAGCCAAACCTAAGGCTCCATCTGAAGCTGTGGCTCTAGGACTCTTTCCAAAGGAGGTGGTCCCCAGCATGGGAATTATCAGCACCAATGCCAGGGCATCTCATGGCCCTGTGTGGAAATGGGAGAGCCATCTTTTCTCTCCCTAACCCTTTCTACTTGCAGGCTGGTGGTCTGCAATAGGTGAGGATAAGTTTTGGGTTGAGTTTTTGGACTCTTGCTCACATCCCAGAATTCAGTGCTTGCAAGGCAAAAGAAAGTTCCACATGAAGAAAGCACAAATACTTCCCATCTTTTTTTTCCCCTCCATCACTGTATCATCACATCGCTGTCAATGGGTGTGACATTGTGTTGTAATGGTTCCCTGCACCTGATGAAGCTCTCAAACAGCCCATAACCAGCCCTCCCACACAGCCAGCTAACAGGGCCATGTGCTCCTTTCTCCCTATGTTAAGTAGATGAGCCTCCCTTCCTTTTGTACTGTACTGCCACTAAACCCACAGCTGCATCAGGAGGTTGGTTGGCATATAATCTATGTGACAGCTGTAAGAAGACAATTTTGTACATCCTAAGCTGTTTTTGAAGGTAAGGGTGCAAGCCAGAGTGTGCATTGAAGGTCCCACTAGAGTTATCTTACTCCTGTTTTTGCATGGGGATGTTTTCATGGATGGTGCTATGACAGACTGAGAACCAATTTGTTCTTTTGCCAATGCACTTCTCTTTTTTCTTTTAATATTTTTTAATGTAAACTAGCCATAAGATTGTTTACTTTGGCACAGGGTTGCATGTACTTTGAGATGCAAGGAATTTAGCTACCAGGGGGTTGTTTAGTTTGTGGGATTTGCAAAACAGATGGTGATGGGTAAAATGTGGTGGTGGGTGGCTTTAGGACAGGGTTTTCTTAATGCTTGCTGCCTGAGTATTTTATTTATTGCTTGGTAGCTGAGGCAGGATGGGTTTCCATCACATGGAGAAGACAGACAATGCTTAAGATTAAGAGACATTTTGCACATGGGGCAAATAAGTTTGGGCTTGAGCTGTTATTTTGTGGACCTCTTTACCAAGGTGGAGCTCAAGTCTCCTTCCTTCAGAACTCTCACTTCCTAGGGCTGGTGGAGGTACACAAGCACCATGGAGGTCTTGCACACTGGCTTGGCTTTGCCCTCCTGACTCTACCAGAGGCCTTTGGGCCTCAGCAGATCTGAAAGACCTTTGTCATGGTATTGCTATGATGCTGAAGAGCAAAAAGAAGGAAATCTCCACAAAATGCATGCCCCAGAGCTGCCTGGGGTGGGATGAGGCCATCACCATGCTACCAAAGTGTCCTCTCAGCGTCAATGAGTTTAGGCACAGCTATCTGAGGTAAGAAAGGGCCATTGTCCTCAACAGAGAGCTGGAGCACAAAGTAGAGAAAATAGAACCCATTCAAGGTCCCACAGAGGGTGCCTGAAGGAGAATGAGGGTGGATCCCAGCTCTATGTAGCCAAGTATTTGAGCCTTCTGTCAGGAAGATCGGTTTGGAAAAGGCCAGAACTTCTCTGTTCCAAGACCCAAGTGAGTGCCAAGTTGGAAGGGATGGCTGGAAGTCGCTGCTGTGTCCATTTGTTGTGACTTGCATGTGCAGGGTTGTAGGGCAGTGGAAGAAGTACCACTTTCCACTTCCGCTTCCAATCAAAAAAAGGGTCTGTTCTTCATGGGCTCTGCCACTTTGCGTTATATATTTTGAAGACCTGGCCAAACTCCCTGGAAGCCTTCATGTTCTTGTCTCTGGGCACATTCTGGGTGGTCAGTAACTCCCTCTGCAAGTTTCTTCACGAAACATCTTGGAGTGATCAGCCCTAATCAAACTTGGCTCTGGCTAGGAGCAGGATTGTGTTCCCCTGCATACCACTGTGGATATGGTAGGCAAAGAATTTGTCATTGCATCTGGTGACCTTGCCTTCAGGGTGAAGTGCCAAGAATGCCCCATGTTTTCTTGGGGTGGGGTGCTGTCCACTACTAATGCCCTGCAAAACTTGATGACGGGGTGAACACAAGCTGGGATTGCTGGGGCATTTGCTGGCGAGTTTGGTGGGGGAGGATCCCAGATGCCAGCACCTTGTTATTTTGGGCAACAGACCGAGCTGCTGAGCTAGACCTTTCACAGTTATAGCCAATTTGCTGCCCCTATAGAAACACTTCACGGGTGGGAATGATTTGTCAGTTGAGCTGTCATGTTTCTGGGACACCTATACCCATCCACTACAAGCCTGTTGCAGAGCATTTTACCTTTCTTCAAACCTCAGAGTTGAAGTGCTGCTGTTAAAGGTGCTTGATGCTTTGCAAGCATCCACTGGTAGAATGGTGCTTGTCTTGCAGGTCAAAAGGTTTTCTGTCTGCTTATTGACCTCTTTTTTTTTTTTTTTTTTTTTTCCACAGAGGCTAGTTGGATATTTATTGTATGTAGAGAAATGCTACTGAGGCAAGTGGAGAGTTACTGGGATTTATTAGCAACCATTTAACCCTCGTCCCTTTTAGATGTTTGGAGTTTTTAACTTCAGAAGTCTTACATTCCTCCAGTTTCCATATGGAGAAGTTAAGGTACAGTGAGTTTGTCCTAAGCATTCTAACTAGAAAAATGCTTTAAAGTCTGAATTTCTTGTTACTCTGTCTGAGGACAAAAATATTCCTTTGTTTCTCCTACTAGAGCCTGCTTGGAATGGATAGAGTATGTCTGTGTGAAGGAGAAGTGTGTCCTTTCCAAAGGCAAATGACAACTGCCTGGAGTACGCCTTCTTGCTTCTCCCACTGCACCCCAAATGAGAAAAGAGTTGGCTAGAACAGGAGCAGATCATTCTCATGGATGGGCCAGCTACAAAAGATAAAGGAAGTGCCTTCTTTGAGCAGGGTGATCTTTGCCATATATGCTGCAGCATCACAGTTCCTCATTACAGGGTGGTGCCTGCAAGCTGAAATGTAGCCTCCAGTGATTACCTCGGAGCAGTTGTCTCCAGCCTAGGCTGGACTTTGCTCTCATTTGTGTGTGTGGTTGGCAACACCTGTACAAAGCAGATGTGTCATGCTAACAGACCCGAAAAGCAGCATCTGGTACCTGTTTGGCTGTGACAGGGTGCAGGGTCAGGTGAAAGTGCAAGTGCAGCACTGAAATTGAAAATTAAGATGGCAGTTTTAGGCTATGGGTTTTCTGCTTGGCTCTAGTGCTGCATATCTGTAGTCTTCCCTCCTGTCTTGCTCTATTGTATGTTGGAGTTCTATCTTTCTGGTAGTAATCCACCTGGGTCAATTTGCAGATTAAGCCCTACAGCCACCTGTTGGGCAGCACAGACATGCATAGTATGTCACCATGCAGCATGTCCAGGGATGACCTGGCCTACTCAGCAGTCTTGCCTGGAGCCTTAAGCATTACTTGCATTGCAAGGAGGAGAGCTACTGTAAGTGGAGGGAAGTACACCAGCATGTCTACACTTTTTTCCTGCATCTTTGCTTTTCAATATAGGACAGGGTAGTTGCATGTCCCCTTGGTATTTTGGGTTCACAGATTCCCTCTTGAAGCCTTTAGATGTGAGTCACTGCCCTGTGCTGGTGGATGCTGCACAAAGAGCTAACAAGGAGACCATCCCAGTCAAGTCTGCAGACTAAGATACCAGATAAAAGACCAAAGTGGAATGGCTCCCACACGTGGGTGGAGTAGAGCTACAAGGATAAAGTGACAATGCAATGGAAGGACGTAGTGGAAAATCAGGAATTGCACCTTGCAACTAGTCTAGCCAGAACCCTGCCTGGAAGCCTTCTCTGCTATTGTGGAAGCAGCTTTCCAAATTTTTATGAGGTGATGAATGTTTTTTTGTTGTTTTATTTTTCCATGCATGTGAATGTGCACAGAGGTGTTTGGCAAGGAGTTAAGTCTCAAACTGGTGTGTTACCCCTCACTTAAGCGTTGATTAAGGATGCTGCAGGGCACTGCCACTTCAGTTCATGGAAGAGACAGTTAGAAAGGGAGGAAGGAGGAGTCTATAGGAAAGGTGATTTTTTTCCAGGAGATGATGGGAAGTCTTTGCCTTGACCATTTCAGACCGTCTGCACTCTCTGGCCTGCCCTCTTGGCTGCAGTGCCTGCTGTGATGCCAGTGAAAACCTCCCCTGCACGTGAACTTTGGAGAATCACTTTCTTCTGGTGGGACAGGACAGGGCAGGACGTTCATTAGGAGTGGGAGAGGTGAAAGGGATAAATGCACCCTGGATGTATGGCATGTTGGTAGAGAAGGGGTCTGGCTCCTGCACAGATTTAGGCTGAAAATGACTTTTTCACCTGGTTGTGTGAGAACGTCTGTGGCAGAGGGGAGCTGTGCAATGGACAGGAAGTGGGGTGCGCCTGTATGTGCGTGTATGAGGAAGTACATGCAGCAGCTGTTGTAATTGGTTCAGTAAAGTAATATTTCTCTTCAGTTCTCCTTTGGCACCCCAGGGCCCTTCCCAGGATGCCCTTTCTAAAGCTGCTGTTCAATTTCCTGGGCAGATGCAGTACACACACAGACACACACAGTTGGCCCCATCTCATTCATGCAAACCCACAACCCCATCACCACATGGCTCGTTTCCCCTTTGCTGACAGGGAAAGGGGGGTGCGGGGGTTGAAATAATGACAGAGCTGATTATAATTAATATTTTTTTAATGTCTGAAGAGTGAAAGTCCTGCCCAAGTCCCCCAGCTGAGCTCAAGCCAAAGTGTTAAAACCCTGTAGGGGTGTGTTTTATTACTGACGCTCTGCTTGTCGAGGCTGGTTGCGGGGTCTGATGCTGTGTGTGTGGAATTTTTGTGGCTATTTTCTATTGTGCCAATGAAAAGCAGGATCCCATCTGTATAATAAAAAGGAAACTTGAAGGTTTCCACGCCTCCATGGAGGCAAATGTTTGCAGCATTACTGTTTTAATCAAGTGTTTTACCTTTACGTGACTTCCCTGTGTGAGCCCATTGCAAATAATGAAACAGATGTTACAGGCAAATGATGGGATTGTCAATGCCCCTTCCTCAAAAGGTTTTGGCTGCTTCTTGGTTAGAGTGGTCTGGAGCTGGGTTGTTTTATAGTCTCATAATGATTCACTGGGTGGAGTTTGCTGGGTCTGATTTGTCCCTGAATGCTCCTCTGCCGGAAGGATGTGGACTAAGAAGCACTGATTGCTTCTTGATCCTCTCTTGGCCAGCTAGGTGATCTCAAGCAGGACTCTCAGCTCCTCAGGCCTCTATTTTGTGGGTTTGCCTGATGTCACACATGAAAATAAAGGCTGAGCTGGATATTGAAGTTGTTCTTATCAGGCTGCCTGCACAGGATAATAGTGAGGCAGTAGGCACTCAGCAGTCCAAAGCCATATCCTACAAGTACTGATCATATCAGTGGGCCAAAAGGGAGACCTTCAGCATCCCCTAAATTAATGTAAGGAGGAAGCAGTAGTTTCTCATGTGATAATCTGAAAGATACTTTTAGCTGGGAATAGTAGCAGTACTGGCTGTAACCTTTCCAAGATGTTCCAAGCATGGGAAATGTGAAAAAGATGGGAAGAAGTGAAGAGCTGTCAAGAGCCTTGGGACCTGAATTGTGTTTGTACCTGTTCAGGTCCTAGTCTCTCAAAGCAAATTTTACCAGCAGAGAGGATGTGGTACTCCCCTGCTGCCTGGGCACAATCCCTAGGAACTTTCAGAGTTCCCTCCTCTGACCCCTTCACAAAGAGTATATTGTCCTTGCCATAGCTGTCTTTCTCTTGCCACTTTAATAGATGAGAGCCTGTTGGGACATAAGTGCATGGGTGGCAGCTCACAGCTTCCCCAACCAGCTTCAGCCTTGTCTCAGGTGAAGAAGAGGATGCCTTTGTATGAGGCAGCTCACTGTCCCCAAACCTATCAGCAGGAGTTCCCCCAAGAATACAGCTAGACAAACACCAGTCTCAATGACTGCTTCCTTAATTTCAGGATGGTTGTGTCTCATCTCCCACACAGCTGGCTCACATACTGCTGTTGCTCAACCTTTTCCTTTCTGCCCCCTTGGCAATGATGTGGACAAAAGCAATACATAAATCTGTTCAGCTTGTGAGCTTCAGTGCTTGACTCTGGCTCCCTGGCTTGTACTTGTAATACCTACAATCCCCAAGTGATCTGTCATGCAGGGGTGAGATGCTTTGAGCCCCCAAAAATACATTCAGCTGTTTGACAGAGATCTAAGGCTTTCTCTGAAATTCTATTATTGTTTTCACTGAGGTTTTTTGACCTTCCAAATCCTCCTCATTTTTTTTTTTTTTTTTTTTCCCCTCACCCCCAGAACAGCATGCTCAGCATCTAAAGGACAAAGCTGGCAGGAGTATGCAGGCTCTGAGCAGTGTTAGGAGCTGCTTGGAGAGAGGAAGGGCAGCAGGACAGCTGTGACAGTGCATACATGGCCACTGCCCTCAATTAGCCCATGTGGCTGGCACATTCGAAATGAAAGCACAGCAGGTCCAAAGAGTTCCCTTGGGGGTCCTGCTGAACTTATAAGCTGAGACCACAATATAACTTAATTTCCCAAAATGTCAAGTGGCTCATGTTGGCTGCTGCTCTACTGGTGTTTTTCTTTGTGAACACATTGTGCTCCCATTTCCTGCAAAAAATTCCTATCAGTGCTTGATGATTGCTTAATAAGAGAAATCACTAAGGATAGGGAGAGTTCACATCCTGCAAATGAATATAATGACTACTAGCTTTCTTCTGGGTTGCCAGAGGCATTTTTTTTTGGTTGTGGTTTGATTTATTTGTGTTTTTGTCCACCCAGCTGAGAACACTGATCTGAAGCTGTATCCTGCAAGCACCCATTGGTGAACTATGAGAGGTCCTCAGCAACCATCAACCTGACAGGAGAAGGAAACAGCAGAGTTTCCTGGATAATAAAGCTGGAAAAAGGTCTCTCAAATTGGGAATATCAGCAACGTTGAGGGTAAAGTTGCCAATCCCATGTTTTTATTACCTGTCTTGTGATAGACTGTTTTCTACTTGATTTTGCAAGAGAAGACAATTTGTATAACTATAGCGTGGGTGTGAATTCTTATGAAGGTGACTGCAAGTCTAAAGGCTCTCAAATGTATTTGTTGTTACTTTTTAGATCTCAGTTTGTAGGCAAGGCTTTCTATAATTTCTCAAGTTAAATTTCTGAGCCCCATTGTCCCTGTTCAGGATCAGGCATTTAAATCGTCCTTGTGTAAGCTAATACTTGCAGATCTGGAGATACTGAGTTTATACGGAACCTGGTGAAGAACAAACAAAAAAAAACCAACCCAAAATCAAGCTCTTTTCTTCATGATTGCTGTCATACAACTAATTCTAATGCTTCTCTGTCTAGCATTTTCCAGCTTCAAAGTGCTGTGCAAGCTATTAGCTAACTGTACAGCTTAGGTAAATGAGTAGGTAAATAAAACTCCCTGCCATTTGGAGGGCATTGAACTCCCACTAAGCTCTTAGTACTCCCCACTGGCACCATGTCTCTGAGGAGTCATTCCAGGGACCAAAGTATAGTGCTGAGCAGGGAGCCACAGAGAGACACCCAATGGGAAATATTTGGCAGAGGAACTGACTGACAATTTAGACTGCCTGAGCATGGGTCTTGTGGTGGCTGTTTGTTTTCACAACACCTCTTCCAATCTGTGTCCTCTCCTCTCCCAGCTTTCTCCTGCTCTCATCTCAGTTCCCTGCCCAAGACACTGGACTCCTAGGGTCTGAGAGAGGAAAGGATTAGCAGGTGGTTGTAACTGAAAGCCTTGCCTGATTAAATGTCAGGAACATACTGAAGGTAATGCAATTTTTATGCTGCTCCCTATATTTTAGAACCTTTGGGCCAATAAGAGAGAAAGTGGTCAAGCAAAAGTAAAAAAAAAAAAACAAAAGCATAATGAGCATTTTAATACTAAAATTATAGTCAGCCTTGGTTTGCACCTGAGGAGTGCACGTTTTCTCATCATGCCACAGGCACAGGTACATTCCTTAGTTCAGCTCCTTCCCATCTCAGTGCATTACATATCCTGCAAGTGAGGGTAATCATCTGCTTACACAGTAAAGTCTTGGTTCCCTAAGTATAGGAGAATATTAAGAGTAAATAGATCTTGCTGTAAGGCTGCTTCCTGTTGCAGAGAGTCATTAATTTGTTGTTGTGTCCTCTTATTCTCTCTTTCCCTGGGTGAGTACACACTGCCTGGCTGTAGAAAGCACCAATGTCTAATCATATTCTGCAGAAGGCTAGTTGAGATGGTTTTCAAACAATGTCCTATCTACTTGCTTTTAAGAAGTATAGTTACAAGCACTCATAGCATGGCAAAGCTTAGGAAAAAAAAATAAATCAGCTTGTGGTTTTGAGTACAGCAATCATGCATCTGTCCCACTGTTTGCAGTTGTCCTCTGGCTGCTAAGGGCCTTTTTGACCCAAGGGGGAGACTCTGTTAACTGTCCTAAGTCACAAAGACTGCAGTTACTGATGGCTTTGTGCCTAGCCAGCTTGAAGGCACAGCGGGTGTCAATCCAGGTATTGCCTCACTGATAAGAGTAAGGCCATTACTTTGCATTAATTTTACCACTCTTGCTACCCAACTTTGTTTTACAACTTTAAGAAGGATTACCCGAACTGAGGGCAGAGGTTTTGTACCTCACAGGCAATTTGTCTTTTTGGGGCGTTCTAGCCCTAGTGGCAGTCCCTGCCCCATAGGAGTTGGGAGCAGCTCTTGCCTGCTGCCGGGGGAGTAGCCAGCTGGGGTCACTCACGAGCATTGCAAGCGGCTCCCTTGTCTCCCCGCCCCAAGGGGCAGAGATATTTAGACAGCTGCCTCACTACGAACGGGACTCTGGCAGAAGAATTAAGCAAAGATTAAAATCAGTTTTAGCTGTTACGTGTGTGCTTTGCACAGCATTTAGCAACTAAAGGGCTAATTATCTTTGAACTTATGCACATGGTTTTAGACGTGATCCACACAAGTTGCTCTTTTTTTCCCTCTTCTTTACCACCCCCCTCCCCCCATTGTCTACAAGGAACTGAAATTCAGAATAAAAATGAGATGCTGGTGCCAGTAAGGGCACAGCTTTTTGAGTAGGCTGGAGGTGGTACCCAAACTACAGGGAAGTAGGGAATCTACTTTATGAGAATAGGTTTAAAAAAAAAATAAAATTAAACATTTGTCATTTAGATTCTCCTATTTAATGGGTTCAGGCTCTTTAAGAAAATACAATTGCGCATGAAGGTAGGAAAATGAGGCTACTCTGAAAGAAAACCAAGCTCATGCTTGGAGAGAAATCTTATTCTGCATGGTAATTCTTGCTGGGCACAGAGAATCAAACCTGGCAGGTGAAGAGTACTGCCACACTTACATGAATCAGTGCAGAACAAATCAGATTGAGGTTTAGAAAGCACAGAAAATAAGGAATAACTTAGTGCTAAGTTGCAATATAATATAAATGCTCCATGCCCCTGTGCAGTCTGGGTGCTTTGGGAAGCTGTATCAGGCTCAAGATACCCAGGTCAGTAAAAGCAGAGACAATGGGAGGAGGTAGCATGGTTGATAAAATGTTGCTGCCATTTTAAAACCCTTTAGGGAAGCAAGCAAGCATTGCCAAATGGTGATCAAATATTCTGGATCTTCTCAACCAGCATGAGCCAAATCATGACATAAGACAGTTCTTTTCAATTTTTTTTTTTAACTTCAACTATTTTAACCTTTAGATTACAATTTAATTATATTTTAAGCCTCTTAGCTATAAAGTGTACCAAGAATCAAAAGCAAAATTACCATACAGCCAACTGAGAGAGTGCTGGTTGGAAGCCCTCTTGCCCAACCTGTTTCTTGCATGGCCTTTTGCACAGTGAAGATGTCCCTCTTGCTCTCCTTAACCAGATCTCTGCATGCGTACACACTCCAGCTCCTGTGGTTACTGGAGATTGTGTTTCCAAGCCTCACTGTTTGTCTTTGGACTTCATGATTTGTCCACTTCTTTCTTGAAGGGTGAGTTTGAGGCTAGAGGCAATCTACCAGTCAAGAGCTTACCTATGTTGACCAGGCAGGAACAATGCCTCTACAAGCAGAGTATCCTGAACTGGGTTTTACTGAGTTAAACCTCCATCTCCAATTTTTCAAGATCATTTTGATTTCTGCCCCTCTGCTGTCAGCTCTTCCTAGCTTCGTTACCTGTAGAAGTAGTATACATGTTCTCAATGATTTGATTTGATTTTGTTCATTAAGCTATTGAGTAGAAACAATTCCCAAGTAAGGGCCTGACAAGCAGAACACTAAAGATGATGAAATGGTCATCAGATAGACCAGTTACATATTTAAGACAGCAGCAATTTTGCCCTAGCCAGGACAGGATCAATAGCTTATTTTTTTTCCTCCTTTCTGTTTCAGGGCTCTTTGTGTTGCAAAGCACCTAATGGAAAGGCGTAAGTAGTGGTTAAAGAGCTATCTTGTGTCTAGCTTTCAGACTTTCTGTTCTCAGCTCACTTAGTCACAGTGTGACCTTTCATGAACATTTTCAGCTTGTCCCATCTCCCTTTTGTCACTCACAAGATACGAATTAATAAGGTCACTTCTTCAAGCTTTAGTGAAGGTTTCTGCTTTGGAGTCAGAGAACTAATGCTACAAAAAGGCCATATCCAAGAACAAGTCAATGAACTTTTTGCTTCAGAAAGTGTTGGACCAAGCCTTTAGAACAATAAGACTTCCTGACTCCTGAAGTGTAAGGTATGGATTATGCATTTGACAAACCCATGAAGGGAAGTAACATGCTTTAACAAAAGAAAGATCTCTAGCTTGGGCAGTTTTGATTTGAAGATACCAAGGGAAAAACAATTTCTCTTAGTGATTTAACAATGCAAATAGGTTCTGAAATGATGATGGGAAGATGAATATGCAGCTCAGAGTGGAGCTGAGCTGCAGCATAGCATTGGTGCAGCAGGGTTCACAAAAGGCAGTCTTTGAATGACAAGCACTAACTTGGGCAAGAGGTTTTCACTGGGAGCCAGCCAGGAGAGCTTAGAGCTCTGTGCAGTACACGTCCTTGATGACTCTACCACTCTCCCCTTATTTCCATGTCTCTGCTGGTTACCTGCCACCTCAGAGAGGTGCTGCAGGCACTTTCTAGTGAACTTATGTCATTGGTCAAAGACCTTTGTGTATGTAAAATTTGGGAGAGCTCTGCACCATCCTTGCACAACCGATGTTTGTATATAATGGGTGAGGCAGTGATGCCCCAGAGAGCTACAGTGCCTTGGGCTGTGATCTCATAAATTAAGCAGGGTTGGGCCTGTTTGGTTTTGAATGGGGACTTAGAAGGAAAAGTTGATTGCTACAGTCAATTTGACTTGGTAATTCAGAAGGTGGTGCTCTTCCCCCTAGATAACACAGGCTGACAGGACAGCATGATTAGGCTCACCACAACTCCTAACCTTTTTGGAAAAAAAGTAAAACCAGCATCCTCACCTCTTGAGAGTGAACATCACGGGACTCGTCCTATTACCCTGGAGTCCCAACCAAATTCCATCTCAAGGCAACCACACCCTGCAGATGGAGATCCACCCTGCCCTTTCAGGAGGATGCATTAACCTTTGCTTTCACTGCTCAGTCACGTTGTACCCCCTGCTGAACTGCTGCAGAGCTCAGTACAGATGGCAGCAGTTATACTTAGGCAGGCAGCAAATGCCCTTGCAGTTAACTTGTGCAAATACCCTCACTGGAAATGGACTGTTTAAATGGGAAGTGCTTTCCCAACAGGAAGGATTTTGGAAGCCTTGGTGGGACCTGGGTTGTGTAGCAGCTGCAGCCTCTTTCTACTTTGCCTTTGGCTTTTCCTACCCCAGCACATTGCCAGGCTCTTACAGCACAGGCACTCTCTGCTGCCCACTACCATCTTAGAGGGACAAACCCCATTTATTTAGCTGCTTTGTATACTTCTTCATGTGCCATTGTGGCTACTTGGGCCAAATTCTGGAGTGATGTAAGTTATTTAGCAGTGTGTAGGTGTAAAGTGCAGCAATTTTCTGTACTGAGTGGGTGGTAAGGTAGGGTTGCAGCAGGAAAAGCAGCCAAGAGGGGATGGCATTAGATAAAATGCTCTCTGTGAGGAAGGCTGATGAGAAGTAAGCTCTGGCCATGTCTAAAGGCAGATTTGCTCTGTATTTGTTTATTTTCTAAGCTGTGAAAATGCTTGCATGCTTTATTTTCTTCTGGTTTAGCTTAAACCTTTTCTAATCCTGTTAGCAGATATAAACCTCTCTGAAACCAAGTAAGTGTCTGCATGCAAGTTTGCACCAGCTGAATTAAATCTGTGCAGGGTGCCCTTGTGTGAGTAAACACAGCCTTACCTTGGCACTTTCCTTCCAGTATCCTCATCTTTCCCTGCCACAATGCTCCTGCTCTCACCTCTCTTGTCAGGGAAAAGGCAACAGCTTCCTAGCAATAAGGTCACATCAAAGCTTATTCTCAGTTCTCACAGGAAAATAAGCAACTCCTTGCTCCACCATCATAGTCACTATGCAGGAAAAGGGCTGAGTGAACTGAAACCAGATTCTCCATTTAGGGTCTGTCAAGAAAGGCTCACTGAAGGGAAGGCTGTGTGCCAGCAGGACAAGCCCCTGACTAAGTGGCATGCAGAAGGGCAGGCTGCCCTCATTACCAGCTCCAACTGATCTCTCCTGGCCTAGCAGAGCTCACTGGAAGAGACAGGAGAGGCAGGCAGCTGGGCTTAGTTCTGGCTTTTACATATTCTTTGCCATGCATGTCCTATCTTGACAGTATTTATGCAAATTTTTAAGTAGGGGAAAAAGCTGTCACGTAAACCCAAAAATTCATCTGAAGGCCAAATATGTAGGTTGGTTGGCTTCTGTGTTTTCTTTTTTTTTCCCCTTTCCCTCAATTAAAAATAAAGTAACCTATAAAGTGATGATCTAGTTTAATATCCTCATTACATGTTCCAGGCAGTATCTGAGTCATGCCATTTGCTCTGTGCTTTATACCTCTGTGGGGATGTAAAAGTTCCATTTTTGGAAAGTTTGTTGGTCCACCTCAGTCAGCTATGTCAGGTGAGGGTGCAGGGTTGTGGGTAGTGCAAGTGAATTCTCAGGATAAAATTGCTGTCAGGACAGAACTCATGGGTCACTGTTTCAGGTATTTGGTTTAGTGGTCCTGTTCTTGCGATTCATGTCGTCTCTTGAGTAGAAGAGAAGTTCAGAGAAGTTCCTAATGGATTTTCCTATATTTTTTTTTTAGTTTTGGTTCATGGAGCTCCATTTAATTTAATTCCCAGCCAGTACCAAGATCTATCCCCTTTAATTGTCATTGAAAAACATTTGTAAAGAGCTACAACAGGAGCTGCTGGAGATAGTCTCTTCAATACTGGCAGAACTGCTGCATGTTCTCATGTTGTAAGCAGCCAATTCACATCAATGTGGACATTTCTCATGCAAATAGGGGTCTTCTGGCATGCCCAGGCCATCTCAGGTGGGTACTTTTGCAGAGGTAATGAGTAAGATGCATGCTGCTTAATGCCAACTGTGATAATACATTTTGTGATGCAGATTCATATTCCCTAAGTGCCAGAGTAAGCCAGATTTGCCCCCTGGGATCTGCAGACCCCAACAGCCCAGAGATCATAATTATGAAGATTTTTTCCTGAAGACTCAAGGTCACATTTGAGGTACAGCAATCTAATACTTTCTTGCTTATCAGCTCCCAGATTCTGTTATAAGTCAAGGTGCCTTTCATGTAACTAGGATCATCTTCATCTGTGAGACAGCACTTGAGCCTTTTGCACCATTACAGGAACATGGCAAACAAGACTGAACATTATTTTCACTTCAGAGCACTTTGTACCCAACAGGAAGGGGCTGAGAAAAGGAGCTCTCCTTTGGGCTACAGACCTCTACCTGCTCTCTCTTCCCCTCCTGCTTCTGTGATCTCCAGGGATTTGGCAGGTCTCAGCCTTTTTATCCACTAGAATTGCAGTTTTTCCCTTGGGCTGTGTCTAAATTTCCTTGGCAGGTAGAAAAGGGATGATGTTACCACCATTCCAGGGAGTGCAGCAGCATACAATTATTGCTTTTCAGATATGCTACACAGATACACCTGGAAATCTCCATTCTTTCTTTCCCTCAAAATGTGGCTCTAATTAATGCATTTGGAGACTGTGGGTCTCTGTGATGGTTTGCCTTCTCAGAGGGATGACAGCCTGCACTAAATAGGCCTACTTTGTGAGGTCTCTGTCTCCTAGCCCATTTTTATGTCTGGTGTTGGAGTCAACCAGATAGATCCCATTGAGACAAGACCTGCAGGACTGCTCCCAGCAGGCAGCATAGCACTGTGCCTGATTTGTCTTTCCTCTGCACCTTGTAGTCCTTCCATCCCATCTCAAACCTTGTGCTCTTGCCACCATCACCACCATCACCTTCTGAAGGGCTATATTGCATGCCCTGTGATGTCAGCCTGTGAAAACACTGCCTCTGTGGACTGCAACACAACCCTCAGATTACTGTAGGCATGTTGATGTCAAGCACATGCACAAGCAGCTATTATGTCTCATGGCCACAAGGCCAAGTGCCACACATTATGGGCATGGTCAGCCTGCTCTAGAGCCAAGCTAGCCCTGGGTGCTGTCAGCATGAGATTTCTGTACTACCTGTCCTGGGAAGCTGGAATTGCTCCTTAGGGTAGATTCCATTTGTGATAGAGATATAACTGTCCGCTGCTAACTAATGAAATTACTTTTTCCAGTGCACAGGTATAGCTGCATGGTGTTAGCATTAGAAGTAACAGGTTCCAGGCCTGCTGCTGATGTAGATGAGGCTGTTATAACCTTATTTATTTTTCCTGAATTTTTAAGGCCTAAAAATCTTCCACCCCCCTGGTTTGCCATCTTCCACCCCCCCCTGGTTTGCCATCTTCCACCCCCCCCTGGTTTGCCATCTTCCACCCCCCCCTGGCTTGCCACCTTCCACCCCCCCCTGGCTTGCCACCTTCCACCCCCCCCTGGCTTGCCACCTTCCACCCCCCCCTGGCTTGCCACCTTCCACCCCCCCCTGGCTTGCCACCTTCCACCCCCCCCTGGCTTGCCACCTTCCACCCCCCCCTGGCTTGCCACCTTCCACCCCCCAACAATATGAATGCTAAAAAATTGCCTGGATGGTTTCTTAAAGCATTTAATACACCGAGGACATGAAATACTGTGCCGAGGCCTCTGGGAAACCTACAATTAGTGGGATGAAAATACCTTCCATAAATGATTGAGCTCCTGAAACAGTGCAAATAATTGACATGTTATACAGGACAGAGTTGAAAAGCCTTACAGGATTATCAGGGAGTCCTTGTTTTGGTCACTAGCAGAAACATTGTGTGCAGGCATTGCTCAGAGTTCCTGCTGGGAGTGGGAGGTGGCAGGTACCGTGTGTAGTACCTGGTTAGACTCCTGGGGGGTTTTTTGGTTTTGTTTTGGGTTTGGTTTTTTTTTTTTTTTTTTTTTTTTTTTTTTTTTTTTTTTTTTTTCTGTTTTGGGGTTGTTGGTGTTTGGGGTTTTTTTCTTTGCTTTTTTGTTTTTTTTTTTTTTGTACAAAGTGAGAGGTGCTATTCAGAGCATATTTATTTCATTCCAGGAGGACTACAGGTTGATTGATCATGGTGTTGCATTTTTGGTTTCTGTTATTTCAGTCTGGGGAAGAGAAGGCTCTGAGGAGACCTTATCGTGGCTTTCCAGTATCTTAAGGGGGCCTACAAGAAAGCTGGGGAGGGACTTCTTAGGGTGTCAGGTAGGGGGAACAGGAAAAAATGGGTAGATTCAGGTTGGATGTTAGGAAGAAGTTTTTCACCATGAGGATGGTGAGACACTGGAACAGGTTGCCCAGGGAGGTGGTAGAAGCCTCATCCCTGGAGGTTTTTGAGGCCAGGTTGGATGTGGCTCTGGGCAACCTTGATCTAGTGGAAGGTGTCCCTGCCCATGGCAGTGGAGTTGGAACTAGATGATCCTTGAGGTCCCTTCCAACCCTAACAATTCTTTGATTCTATGATTCTGTTGTGGGTTTTGTTTTTGTTTTTTTTCCTCTAAACTGGTCGGTAACAGTGCTAGGTCAGGAATGCAGAGCCAGGAAATGACAGCTTTGACACTCCACTTGTGTGTGTTGTTACCTAGAGTAGGTATGCAACTGATGTTACATAGAGATATAGACACCAAAGAGCTGCCCACAGACCTGGTTAAACATTTAACACCTAGTTCCAGTTTCCAAAGGTATTTTATTTCCTGAATACACATACAAAGTGTTCACAGGGCCTTAGCTCATGGGATACCCAAATCTTTGTGACTTTATTGAGACTCGATTGTCTTAACTCTATCAAGAGCTATAGAAACTCTTGCTGGGGGTCTGTCTGCCATTCACCTAAAAGCCTTATAAATATGATCTGGGTGGATAAAGAAATTTGTTTGTTTTTCTCCTTTGAAGGACAGGCTTCCTGGAGGTGCACTTCCCACCATGGCAAGTGTGCACAGCTCCATAATTGAGCACACACAGGAACAGCTTCATAAAATGACAGAGGCTGTAAAACTCAGCATTGCTTTGGGCTCATGAGTGAAAGTTTATCATGAGAAATTTGATGGAGGGTAAGATGACATTTTTATTTCCTGGATGAAAAGTGAGGCCAGACAAATATGTAAATACAATTACTGGGCCAGTTAAAAGATGTCTGCATCCTATCTAATAGGGGGTTGCATTAGTGAGATAGTAGGTGTAGGTTGGAGAGGATATGAAAGGGAACATGATTTGCACACTAGGCCTGGAATGAAATTGAGTTGAACGTTCCAGGGATGACAGGAATGAGGAAAAAAAGGGAAGAAGATACTAAACAAGGCTTTATTTGGTTGGGTGAAGGTAATGGGAAACTGGTGTGAAGATATGTGAGTGGGCCAGACATACAGATGGGCAGGGAGGACCTGGCTTCTATATGAAAATGGCTAAACAATGGCATGTGCAAGAAGATAAGAAAGGGAGGGGAACTGAAGGCTGGAAAGGTTGAAGCTGAGTCCAACATGACAGTGGAGCTGTGAGATGGCAGGCAGGCCTTTCCTTTTCCAGATGCAGTTGCTGCTGACTACCTATTATATCTTTCATCTCTCTACAAAGAAGCTTTCCATAAGCATGAATAATGCCTTATTAGGTAGATGGTAAAGCCCCTCCTTTTTATCCTGCTTTAATTCGTGCTTCCTCTGCTTTGGTGGCTGCCTTGTACATAGTGCTGTTAGAAGTGTAATTATCATTCTTCCTGGTTGCTTGGCATTAAGGGTGTACCCTCTCATAGCATCTCCTGGAGGCTTATTACTCAAGAGAGAGGAGTTGTACACTAGAAGCCAAATTAAACTGAGCAAAGAAAAGACTGTTTCTACTGCAGGGGTGGAACAGATCATTTTGCTGAAGACTAGATCAAGAGCTGATCTATGGCAGAATATATAGCTGGAAGCCTGTGATGTAGGGAACTTGTGCCATAGAGCTGGAAGATGTCACATCCCTGTGGTTCTTTGTGACTTAGACTGAATCCCTCCCTCTTTGTAGGTATGTGAGTTGATGAGCACCTCTTGCTTGACAGTGGCATATTGTCCTGCATGGATTTCAAAGCGAGAAGTTGTAATTGTGACCCCCATGATCCCAACTGATGGAAAATACAATGTATCCCTGAAAGAACCATCTCCTCCTTTCCTCTTTTTAAAGAAGTATCACTTTTCTCAACAAGAATTGTTCTGGTGTTTAGTTGTCTTTTGCCTTTGCATCACCACTGTTTTCCCTCTGCATTTTGGAAAAACTGCTTATGCATCACTCACTGGTCAGCTTTAGATAGGCAACCAGAGTTGCCACCTCTGTTTATGAGGATTCCAGATGTTTCTGAAGCTTTCTAAGCACCAGGCAGCAAACAGTTAAGGCAGCTGAGCCACAGGCCTCAGAACGTTTTGCTAGGGAGCCAGGTGAGCAAAGAACAGATAAAGGCAGCACCTGCCTATGGGTTTGGAACAGCCTGGGGCCGTGGATAGAATGTAAATACACTCTGAAAATCTTATTGTTTGACACAGTGCCAGCGTCTTCTGGGCTCTTGTCATGGAAAATATTTCGGCTGAGGTCATTCAGTCAGCAAAAACCCAGCATTTAATACCTTCTGAGGTGCCAACTTGCTTCTTTCTTTGTGTCGATAAATAAACAAAGCAGGGTAGCATTTCACGGTGCCAGGATGATTTTTGTTTTATTAAGAAGAATTTAAAGGTTGTTGATTATTTTTCTTTCATTTTTTTCCCCCTTTCTCCTTCCTTCTCTATAAATGCAAAGCCTCTCTATGTTTCTGCTCCCTTTCTCTGTGTTTGCTCCTGGCTCACATGCACACGCCCAGCCTTTAGAATGAGAACTAATGTCTGCTTCTTGTAAATCTCTGCTGGCAGCCCCAGGCTATGTTTTTAATTCCTTTATTCAGCTTTGAGATGAGTAGGAGAAAGGTGCAGCTTCTTTTTTTTTTTTTTGAGATTATGGAAGTTGCCATTTCCCTTCTTCAGTAAATTAAGTGCATCTTTTTTTTTCAGCTAATTCTCAAAACTTTCCATTGATGATAACTCTGAAAGGGGTGGGGGGAATGTTGAGGGGAGTTGAGGTATTTGGGACAGAGAAGAAAGTGGGCTGGTAACAAGATTATCTACTGGTAGAAGTGACTGGTTTGCTGCATGTGCCTCTAGGAGAGAGAAACAGCCTGACTTCAGAGCTGTGTTCAGAGCAGCTGAGCTTCTGGTCAGTCAGATTTATGGCTTTTGATTATGTTTGTGCAGTGTCTGTGCTTTCTCAAGTGTGATATGAAATATGGTGATCCTGTCAGTGTTCTTGGGGAAGCTATTTCTTTCTCTTCAAAATCCGTGCCACAGGAAAGTTGTTCAAAACTGCATGGTTCCCTTAATTTTGTGTTTTTTGAGCCCACTCCCCATATCCTTCAGCTCCAGCCCCTGGCACTGCTGCTCATTTGGGTAAGTCATAAGTGTGCAGGTACTGCTGGGTGAGGAGGCATTTGTTTTGTCCAAGGATGGCTCCAACCATTTACTGTGTCTATTCTGTGGTCAAGAGCCTCTCTCTGGCTCCTCTGGGCCTTGGTGGCTTGTAATACCCAAGCACCTCATGGATGGTAGCTGTCTCATATAGATGTTGTAGATAGCACCATGGGGTCCTGCAGAGTGAAACAGCCATGCTCCCTTTCTTCCACTGTGCTTCAGCAGTGACGTGAGAGCAAAGGATGAGCTTTGCCTTCTGAAACATAAGCTCTTTCTGCTTTCAGACAGGGAAGGAATGAGATCAGTCCTTCCACATCAGCACTTTTCTTTATCTTGTTGTTTTCTGCCCTAAGTCTGTCAGGGTCTGTGGCTTGTCTGGAAATGAATCTGCAAACCTTGAGGCTGGGAATCATCTCACCTGATGTTAGTTATCTAAAACTTAGACATCAAGTCTAAGATTGTCATCTAGGCACTCTTTGGTGGGTGAGGAGTGATGAACAGCCCATACCATTCATCTTAACCATTCTAGACATCTGCCTTATGTTGGGATGATTCACACCTAGGAAGCTCCTGTGCTTTCCCCAGAGTGTTGGGGAGGCATAAGTGAGCGTTCAAAGCCAGACCCCTAACTTGCAGAGGGCTCTTAATCTGAGCAATCCCACAGCTATCCTCTTTCTACCATTTACCATGGATGTTGTCTGTGTGCACGTTAAGAACTATAGAGTCCTTTGTTGTAGGGGGAATTATCTGTGTTGATCTGTCTGAGATGACTTTGAGCTGGTTTTGACAGGGATGGTGTTATGCTTGTGATAGCCCTCAGTAACAGATGAGGTTTATAAAGTAAGAAGATAAGTGTTTTATCAAATGTCATTCTGTTATCACATTTTCAATCAATCAGGTGGATTTGAAGTCCAAAATTTCAGAGCTGATGAAAGTATATGGAGGCCTGGTTTCCATCAAAATTAAAGATCTCATCTTAACTGCTTTATATTTATTCTTGTGATAATCTATGGTTTGATTGCTTATTCCTGTGTGTGTCTTTGAAGGAGAAAGACTGCAGGCATTCCCCACTCCATGTGAGAGACAGACCTCAAAATATAGAGGGAAGAATCAAGCTTGGAGCTGGGCTAATCTTCTTGGTTTGCTGCCGGGAGCACAATGGCAGCACATCACTGTGGCAGGGGGCCCTGCCCTTGAACTGAAAACAGGAACTGGGCTGACAAGACAATAATAGTGTGTTGGCTCAACTGGCAAACACACATCCTTTTTGGATAGACTCAGAATGTTACATTGAGAAGCAGTTAATACACCGTTGTGTAAGGTTCCTAATGGACTGGAGCCAGAACGCTCCACACATATAAAATATTCATTGAGCTTGGGTTTTGTTGCCAAGCTGAAGAAAGGGGGAGAATCTTTGTGTACAGAGATAAAACTGTCAGTATTGAGGACTGAAGGGAGGAGTTGATGTGTTCTAAAATCTTTTATTCTTTTTAGGAAGAGAAGGATTTTGTATCCTTGGCAGGGGGCTAAGGGGTGCAAAGAGGATTAAATGCAAGACTTGCTGGGTGTTACATTTCATGTTTAATTGTCCAAGGGGTGAAGGGACCTCCTGTGTCTATGCCAGACTCCCTAATCTATTCTATACAGCATGGTCTCTGTGAATTAAACTCCAGGTCAGTCTTCAGAAAATAAAATAAACGTGAAAGCCACAATGGCATTCCCCAGAAGACTCACTTCTAAATAGAAGAAAACTTCCCTAAATACAAGGAGGTGAAGACTATGGTGGTAGGAAGTACAATCACCAAATTTTCTTCCTGGAAGGCACATGTTCACCTGTTTTCACCTTGGGTTTAGATGTAGAGCAAAAGAAGCTTTCTGTTTTCTGGGTGCTGAATATACAGTGAACATTTAGAAGAGATTTGTTTGGGGAAATTGGCTTGTTTTGCTGTTTGAATCAGAAGGCAACAAGGCAAATAAAATGATGTTTCAGACTGAATGATTACATAGGTGTCCAAAAGATACTGTCCATGTGATCCTTCTCTCTTTCCAGAAGGTGACTTTGTATATCCACTTAATCGTGACACATGGGGAAAGGACATCAGTCTTGCTAGGTAGGGTGAGGAAGGTTGTGGTGCTGGGTGGAATTGCTTACTGGGATTATGAGGCCAGGAAGGAACTTGTGGTGTCTGGGCAGCCTTTGAGAGGATACTGGAAAGGAGCTGATGACTTTCCTTGTGCTTTGTGTCTGTACTCTCGTGGCAGGATAGGACAGCCATCAATGATGTTCAGGTTGTAAATAAAACAGAGCGGTCTAAGCATATCCCCAGTAGAACAAGGCACATGCAGATAGGAAGCCAGACCAAAACCAAAAGTATCTGTTGTTTTCTATAAATATTAAACATATATAAAGCGAAGAAAACTGAATTTTAACGTACTAGCCTGCCAGATCTCTTACTAAATGAAGGTAAGCAGTGTGAAGCTATACTGTCAGGATACTTACTCTGTAGAAACGACAAGAATGGATTTTTGCTGTTGGAAGAATGACTCACAGTCTGTTGGAAACCAGAGTCCAATAAGATAAATCAGTTATCTGCATCATCATTTACCACCCACTCTATATAGATTGAAAGTTGCCATGGTAAATTAAGAAAAAAACATCAAGATCAGAGGCAATGGCAAGACAGTATACAAGAAAAGACACTGGAAAATAGTTGTCCTACTTAGGGTATAAAGAACAAATTTTAGTCAATGTTTTTAAGCAGACCAATAAAAAAAGGAAAAATGCTCTTGTCTAAAACCCTGTTTAAACTATAGCTGTTGCACTGAAGAGTTACTTGGCAGTAGTGGTCAAATTCAATACTTCTGTAGGAATAATAACAGCATGATGAAAACCTTGAAGAACATGACAACATTTTTCTTTAAAAGGCAGTTTAAATAACATTACAGGAGCAGGTAAATAGTCTAAGATTATAAATAACATGCTTGTAAATTGGAGAAAACATATCAGCTCCCAAAATAATCTTAACTCATAAAATGGGTGTTAAGTGGAGGGGGCCAGGCTCTTTTTGGTGGTTCACAGTGATAGGACAAGGAGCAATGGGTTCAAACTAGAACACAGAAGATTTCACCTCAACATGAGGAGAAACTTCTTTACAGTGAGGGTGACAGAGCACTGGAACAGGCTCCCCAGGGGGGTTGTAGAGGCTCTCTCTGGAGACTTTCAAAACCCACCTGGATGTGTTCCTGTGCAGACTACCCTAAGTGATCCTGCTCTGGGGGGCTGGACCTGATGATCTCTTGAGGTCCCTTCCAACCTCTGATTTATTGTTATTGCGAAAATACTACTACAACTAAACAGTGGAATAAGGGGGGGCTATTAGAAATAAAAAGGTATCCTTTAAAAAGTGAAAATCAGACCTAAACAAAGCAAGCAGAGGAATATAGTTCCTTACGTGATTAATGTAGAATTATAACATCAGGAACTATTTTAGTTTGAGGGTACTGACTCACAAAAAATGTGAAAACTAGTAACAAAAGCACTCCCAAATACAAGAGGAGCTGGCAGTCTGCCTGAAAGGGGTGGGTTCAGCAAATGACCAAGCAGTGAAAGGAGCAATCAAGTCGGTAACAACACCATACAGCAGATAGCAGAAGTCTCCGGTGGCATAGCAAATAGGAAGTCCTTCAAGGTTTGAGCTCAAGGAATGGCTTCTAATTGAATTGTTAACAGAAGGTCTTTTACAACAGATCAGTGAATTGGACAACAACAAACCACAGCAGCAAATGATGCTCACCTGAATGCTCCAAAGCACTCCAGTACTTATGGGTTCAGGCAGCCTTGATCCCAGAGGAGGGAAATAATGTGACACCAATCTTAAAGGGTTCCAGCAGGGATTAAAAAAAACCCCTACAGATTACTCAAGTCTGGCTTCTGTACCAGGAAAAAACTGAAAGGAAATTCTAGCAGATTTTGTGGTAGCATACCTAAATAAAATATATTGTAGATGTGTCAACATGGCCTTTGTAAACTAAAAGCATTTATTGCAAACCCTGGTGTTATTTCAAGGAATGAATAAGCATCTGGAGAAGCATATGACACTTCACATATTGTGCTTGGGAATTTGAAAAGGTGTAATCAAAGTATGAGGAAAAGTCTACATATAATTAACCAATTTCCTGGGGCAAGTCCTTGTAGAGTTTTTGGGGCAGGGGGAGGTGTATTCTTCAACAGTCCTACCTGGAAAAAAGGGTTAATAATGAGAGGAGGGGGGGGCAGGGGTGTTTATGTCAAAATGTCACTATGACAGTGATAACTAAAGGGTTTTGGTTCTTTGTAGAAGGATCTTAAGAGACTGAGCAGTACACTGACAGTTGAAAGTCAGCATCAAGATACATAAATAAAACAGGAGAAAATAATCCTGGCCGGTTCTGTCTCTAGGTAGCTATGTTTGATATGGTTTCTTTGTTCAGGAAATTTATTAATACAATCATTCTTGCTTATTTTCTAGAAGAAACAGACCAGTACTAGAAGTTCCTATAAGTAACAAAGTTTTGGAGCTATTTGGTATAACTGAAAACAAACCAAACAGCTTATGCCATTGTAGTATATATAGGAAAGAGATAGAGAAGCTGACCTTCCTGTAGTGTTTCTGCATCTTGGCTGCTGCATGCTGGATTGCTCACTCAGTTTCAAAAAAAGATGTAGTAGAAGTAGCAAAGGCATAGAAAGACAGTAAGTGTAGGTAGAAGTATAAAATACCTCTTTTTTTTAATGGAGAAGTCTAAATAAAATGATGCTCCTCAGCCTTAAAAACTGAAGAAGCGTTTGACAAAAGCTTATAAAATCATGAGTGATACAGGAACTGGTGAATGGGAACTGGTTATTTTCTCCTTGCAACACAAGAATTAGAGGTGCTAAAGAAGCTAAAAGGATACTAGCATAGGTGTACCCTTTCATTATTACAGTGTGGAAGTGGTGATGGATACTGGAAATGAAATAAATTTATAGTAGTATCAGAAAAATCCTGTAGGATCCATTCATCAGCGGCTACTAAGCATAATGGTCTGTGTGGACTTGGGGGTTGCCTGGAGTCCCTGAATTACTGATGGCCATAAACTGGAGGACTGTGATCATTCTATGTATGGCCTGAATTTTGTGTCTGTGAAGTGTCTGCTTTGGGACAGTGTTGCTGGTAAACTGCTGGGTTAGATAAAACTTAACCTTACCTGCACCACCATTTTTCTATTCCTTTTCTACTATAGTTGAACTTGCTTAACTCTGAATTTTATGTCCTGCTTTGTGTGCAGTTCTCTTTGAAATATTCCCTTTCCTTTCTCTAGGTTTGTGTGAACTTTTGGCCCAACTGCAAGCATTCAGCTTGTCCTGCTTGATGTGCAAGTTTCTGCATCTTGAGCCTGTGGATCCCTTGTCATATATGGAGGTCAGCATCGGGTGTTTTCTTTTAAATGTCACAAAATTGCAGCCAGGTTCACAAAATATGTTGCTTTATAAGCCCTGGCTTGACAATGTGTGTAAACACAGGACTAACTTTAAACATGTACTTAAGTTCTGTAGATCTCAAACACAAGTTTAAGTGCTTTGCCAGATAAAAATAGAAGCATGATTTAATAGTAGGCCTGACTTTCCATTGTGCTATTTTAGTTTTATGCTGATTTAACTCCAGCTAGCTCAGCCAGGATACAGGACTTGGTTTGGAGAAGGCAAAGTTAGGCTGAAAACAAGTTATTCCAAACCCTAGAACTGGAAGAAGTTCTCCAGGACTGAAGATTTACAAGAAAGGGTGTGATTGCAGAGTGTTAGACTGCTTCTTCTGGATTCATGGTGTGAGTTTAAGTTTCATGCTGGAATTGCACAACACCCAGATACAAGTGGGTGTTGGCCATGCTGCCAGTGTTAAAAGCATCCAGATGTGTATGGTTTTGACTATGGAAACTTTTGTACTTTAAGAGTGCTAGCCTAATTTTTTTTGCCTTCATCCTTTGAGATTTTTTTTTTTCAGCATCATTTAAAATGTTCACTGATGTAGTGATTTGCCCACAGTCAAGTCTATAAATCTGCCTCTTGAAAGCTAATTGTTGGCCATTTCATCTGGATTTTCCTAAAATAGAAGCAGATATTTGCAGAGATAAAGAAAATGTACTGCCTCTGCATTGAACTGAATTGAAAATCAAGGAACCTCAGCACTGTTTGGGAGGAGAATGGCAGAATATTTTAAAGATTATGCTAGAAGGTGGGTATGCTTCACCCAAGGTTTGATAGCAGTCCAAATGTGTGTAAATGAGACAGGAGACTACTGCCTTCTTTGCTTGCTTATGTTGAATGCTCTTAAGTCATAGAATCACCAGTCTGATTTTTCTTCTACTACAGTTCACCCAGCAGTCTGAAAAGGAGATACTAAATAAGGCTATTCATAGAATAATCTAGATTTGTACCAATTGTTTTCAGCTGTGTGAGAATATCTGCCCTACAATCTGAAAGGCTACTGACTTGAAATGGCTGAGAACTCTTAGTTTCAAGTTATCTTACTGGACGTATTTCTTTGTTCTGAATTGTTTATTTAATAGGGGAATGGAAAAGGCATGAGAAATATCATGAATTATTTGAAGAAAGGATTGATCCTGCTTCTCAGTTGGTAAATATCCTCCATGAGACCTTCACTGAACAACAGGCAAAGAATTCCAGTGGAAGTTTCAGTGTGCTCTGACAGTTATGGGAAACAAGGAAGCAGGGCAGCAGGTGAAACTCATAGTTACCTAAGGGATGATACCTTGAATCTGAGTTGCTGAACTGCCTTGTGTAAAATGTCTTCTGTTTCATGATAGAAGGACCAACTGAGACAGCTTTCTTGTGAACCTTGCAGGCATGTAACAATGAGCAAAAAATCATGTCAGAAAAACAAAGAAGAGTTGACAGGGAACACAGAGTCATATACAAAATGCTAAGCAAATGGCTTGTTGGTTGTATTTTTTAAAGATATTTAATCTGGCCTGCAAAAGTCACTGATGACTGGCCTTTGTGCATTCCTCTAAAAAAAAAAAAATAGGTATGTGATGTTATAGAAAAATTAAAGGGATTTCTACATCTTTGAGTAACATGAGTGGCTTACCCACTCATGTTTGCACTGAAGTCTTTCAGGACTGATAAGATTAGTTTCCTTCTTGGGCTGGGGAAATGAAAACTAATGCCAGATTGTGTAGGCAGCTCTGGACTGATGTGAGTGGAACATTAAAACTCATCAATATCTAGAGATAGTTTCTTGACAGCAGTAGAAAACAACATGGCTAAGGCCCCAGGCTGCTGGGATAAACAGTTTTGCCAGCCTACATGGGAAAGGAGGGTAGATACCCAGACATGTTGGGTCCAGAGGCAGAAACAGCCTGAAGATGTGTGGAAGGTTTTTCTTTCCATTCTGACACAGGAATGCTGAAATTGCATATTTCACTGTGATAACAAACCCAGTCTAGTTTTGAAATGGATGCTTGGTATCTTCTGCAAAGAAGATTGCAGAAGATGGTTTCCTTGCTCTCCAGTCCCAAACAGAAATATCAATTCTTAAAACACTGAGGCCAGTGTTATGAAAAAGCAGTAGAGGCTCTGTGTACCAGTGTGAAATGGGTGGAGGGTTACAATAGCTAAAAGCAGGGGTGAAGGTCTTGCCCATATGGGTACCTTGCCTGGATATAATATATAAACTTCAGAAATACAGGCTTATTTGCAGTTCTGTGCACAAATAGGCATATGCATTGTCTATGAATGTAGCAGAGACATGAACTTTGGGACCCAAAGTTCAGTTTTAGGATCATGGGGCTCTGTTCCTCACTTTGTACCATGGCTTTCAGCTGATTCTGACAGTTTATGTCCAGGTATGTGTACATGATGCTATAGGCTGAACTATTTGTTCATCTAAAACATACAAGGATGTGGGCTTTCCCACTCTTAAAGATATGCAGTGAAAGGGTTCCAGAATTCAGTTATGCCATCACTCTGTTTTTGAGACTGGCATCTCAGCTGTAGAGAAGTGCTCTCCTGCAAGTAAAAAGCAAGCAGTGGGTCTTGCCCTCCAGGTATTGACTACAGCACACCCCCAAGTCCCAGTGCCACACGGTGTTTCATGTGAGCAGTTCCATCTCCTGGAGCATTTACATGAATAAGCACAAGTTCTCTCTGGGTTTTTACCACCTGAGCTTAAAACATGAATTACTTTCTGGTGTGAAACCTCCATATGTCCATGTCTGGTTTGCTGTGTACCTCACTAGGAGTGAAAATGGGCATGCAAATAACGGCTTCTTTAGTGTAGTTGTCTGGCTTCAATCTACTGTTCCTTTTCCCTTGTGCTGAATTTCTTGTTAATGCCAATATAACCCTTGTTTCACTCCCTCTCTCCTAAATGTAAATTGACTTGCCACAACCTGCTATTCTCTAGAAATTACAAAGCCTCAGAAGATAATTTGTTACTGGTGTTGATAGCATCTGTTTATTCTAATGCACCAGCCAGTCAGGCCCTGCTCACCTGCAGATGGGGAGAAAATGACCTTCAGTAAAATCGCAAACTTAACAATTCTGCAACAGCATCTCCCTTGGCAGCTAGCTGCTGGTAACATGCAGTCCATGTTTGCAGGGAGGCAGCAGTCAAGCCAGTGTGGGGTGAATCTGCCATCAGCGAGGCAGAAGATAACTTCTTAGACACTAAGGAAGTATGGGAACACTCACAGTAGGATTACAGCCTGGAAAAAAATGAATACTGTGCACCAGATCTTTCCAGGGTACTGGATTTCTTGCCTCCATGAGCATGAAAGTAGTGTGAGGTGTCCCTGCCCATGGCAGGGGGTTTGGAACTAGATCCTTGTGGTCCCTTCCAACCCTGACCAATTCTATGATTCTATGAAAACTGCCTTTGCTCCTTTGCCTTTGCTCCTTTGCCCACAAGTGTCCAACTAGAGTTTGATTGGGTTCTGGTGCCCCACATAAGGTCTGATTTAGGGCATTGTCACTCCAAAAATCAGCTAAATAAAGAAGATAGAGTCTAAACTAAAAGTATCCATAGGAGTTCAGTTGCTTGACTGGTTGTGGTAGAACTGACAGGAGTAGAACAAAAAAAAGCCTTCTTTGTATCTTGTGAATGTTTTCCCTGGTTAAGGGATTAATTTTCACTTCATTGGAACTTGGGAGTATATTAACAACTAGGTTCTAAAGTTACATATGCAAATCACTGGGGTTTTCTGTCTCCAAATACTAGAGATACAAAGCTGAAGAGCTTCCTAGTTTTGGTTGTTTTGTTTTGTTTTTTAATAAGCCCTAGAATGCTGGGGAAGTTCTAGAGAGAAAAGGAATCTAATTTTAGATCAATATTTTAAATAGATTGCTATGATCATTAATAATTAACATTAATATTAATTAGTTCAAGGAAATTCAAGGATAATCGTACAATTAATGACATACTAAACTAATATAACACAGGAAGGAGCATCTAGTATCAATAAGTTGGAAAATAACTTTGATCAGCCACAACTGGATTAAAAAAAAATCTGATTATTACGCTAATGAGTTTTTAATCTGCTCCCATACATATTCATTTATAAACTCAAATAGTACAGTATCAGATGGGAAATAGTACAGTATCAGATGGGAAATAGTACATGGATTGTGTCTTGGTTACAGAATTCCAAGTGGGATTGTTAAATAGGTTTGAAGTGTAAACACATCAAATAGTTGTGTTAGTGGGACCTGGTTGTGAGTTGCCTAGTGGTGTGGCAGTGAGTGGAAGGAGAGGTTAGCTCCACATTGCTGCTGTTAGTGGATGTCAGAAAGCCTGTTTTCACATAATTTGGATCCCTTAAGAGAATGGAAATAGCAAATACTTTTCCTTTTCAGGATGCTGCAGGTAAAGGAAATTAAAACACTGAAATTTATGTAGCAGATGGAACAGACTGCATTGAGAAAGAGCGATCTGGAAAAGGATTGAGGGTTTGAATGGATAATTGGCTGAAAGTCATCTCTCACTCTAGTGCTGTGGCCAGTCCTTGGATCCTTTCTAACACCTACTTGATATTTTCTGCTTATATAGCCAGAGATCACTTTACTGCTATGTTTGGCACTGGTGCAACTGTTTGGGGAACACTCCATCCAGCTGCAATACCCACAATTAAAGAAGGATATTGAAAAATTACTATTTCGGAGAAGATCCACAAGACTGACTGAAGGACTGGAAAACTTGCCTTACAGTGGAGCCCATCTCCCTAGCTTACCAAACACCAAGTCAGGAAAAGCTCAAGTCTGGTTTTCACTTTGCTATATAAGGAAGAGACATTGAGAAACAGGAGCTCCTTTGGGCAATATTATAATAAGAATTTGTAGTCAGAATTTGGATGAGTTCATACCTTGTATAAGTCTTTAGCCTTTAACAGCAGAAACTATTCTTGGAGCAAAAGTCAAGGCTGTGATTTATTCTGTCATTGGCAGTAGAGATCAGATGCATTTTACTTCAGTTACACTCTAGTTCATGCAGGTATTCATTCAGAGCAGCCTTGTTGCTGATATCCTTTCAGAAGTCAAACCTAGCTGACTTGTGGCTGTACTCTCTCACTCCAAATTTTTCATAATCTAGATAAAATCTTTCACATACAAATTCTGCTGTGTAATCTGAATCCTAAACACCAGTCTCCATCTTCAATGTAGAGCTGGAAACAAAAGCACAAATTTCTTTGGTTTTGGTTGATCATATGGAAAGCTTAGGGACTAGATGTTAATTTTAAAATCATTTCTTCAGATTTTGAATTCCCATATCAGCAGACAGCCTTTGGCAGAGCAGGAGATCTTCAATGAACAGTTAGGCTTCTTTTCTCAAGAGGCATGAAGTAATAGTCTGGCAAGAAGGATCCTCTGACATTTGTGAAATGGACCAGGGAGAGCAGAGAAGAGAATCACCACGTATCTGGTGCCAGATCCTACCTCTGATGTTCCCTTTAATAAAGCCTGAACTTGCAGTTTCAACTGTTAGAATCTATGTAGTGACTTGTGGCCTTGGCCATTTTTTTGCCTTTCTGTCTAAGGAGAGATTTTGTCCTGGACAGCAAAAAAAGCATGTTGGCAATGGCATAGTGAGGAAGTTTGCCTTTCTGCTGTCCACACTGTGCAAGCCCTGTGAGAGGGAAATCTGCCTGAAATTTTCCCCAGCCTTTAGAAACAGAATTGGGCATGGCACATCTCAGTGTTGACTGAATTAGAATTGAATCCAAATACTCTTTGAATGTGGTCAAACCTCAAGTTTGGAAGATGTTCAAACCTTGAATTTGGGTTGAGACATCCTTTTCATCATGGTAGCACATGTCCTTTTCATTATGGAGGTCACATCTGCAGCTGTATTGGGAAACATCTGTACAACAGCAGTGGTGAGCTCTTTGCTGTCTATCTCTGGCCAGGGTTGGATTTCACTCTCTAAGCACACTTTTTCGTGGGATTTTCATCCCTAATGCACGTAAGTATTGGTCAGCTGTAAATGCTTCATCCTTTCATCATAAAAATTAGTGCAAGCCAGTGCCCCATACTCGTGGAGAAGCTATCCAGGTTGCTTGCTGTCCCAAAGTTTTGGAGAGGTTCAGGTGTGAACTTGGTGTTCTAGGCTCTACCCTACTGCCAGCTACCCATGCTGTTGCTATAAGAGCTTTGTCAGAGCATTTGCTCTGGGATTGCAAAAACTGAATTGCACACCAGATTCTCTCTTATCTTCCATGTCCTTTCTGTTTTCAAATCTATTTTAAATTCCAAATCTAGGAGCTTTGCAACGTAGTAAGGGGTAGTAAGTTCTAGTCCAACGTGTAGTATGAATGTGGTAGATAGAGATGTAGTTCTCAGTTTATCTGAAGGCATTTACTGTGGTGACTGTAAACAGATATAAATTATTTGTTGGTGGTTTATAGCTACTCAGGATAGATAGTGTGACATTTAATACACTTGTGGAGCATTGGAAGGAATTTCACTAGTAGTACCATCTATTATATCTCTGGTTCTTATAAAGAAGTGCCTTTGATTTGGATCAGTTGGAGAGCTCTGGAACAGCTCTGTGATAAAACTGGAAAGTTTTCCTTTCTCCAAGATGCAGTCAATATTGGGTCTCTTTAGTCAAGGAAAAGTTTACCGTTGAAATTACCTTTGTGAGAATCCAATCAAAGCAAAAACGATACTGAAATATTTTGTACTAAATATTTTTACAAGACAAGCATTCTTTCTGGAGATACTCTGCAAGGGCATTTCACCTGGAATAAGAAAATGAGGTGAGGAAGAATAATGATAAAATTTATTGTATTTATGTATTATTGTGTATGTTCATATTATATATTTATTTTTCAAATAGAGTAAAGTTCTGTGTTAACTTGGGATTTCCAGACTTTCAAAACCTGGTATCTTTCATACTTATGTTTCTCTGTTTCCAGGAATAAAAAAAAAAAAAAAAACCCGTGCTTGTTCTCAGGGTTAATACATTTTTCATGAACCCTATATTCTCCCTCAAAAGAGGCCCTGCATGGTAAATTTCAGGCCTTCACCCAAATTCTTTTTGCATGTAAGCTTTCCAGCTGCAAGCTGTTCTGTTTGTGTTCAGAGAGCAAAGGGTGAATCACTGCCTTAATTAAGGGCAGTGTGTGATAACTTTGCTATTCTTCCAGTTATTCATAGCTGGTGAATAAAGAGTTAAAAATAGGACAAAGAATCTCTTCTTTGGTGACAGCCTAGTTTATAGGACAGTCCTATAAACATTCTCAGTGTGTGTTTTGATTAATGTTCACATTTCCATCCAGATTTTTCAAAGATGAACTGATATTGCCCAATGTATCACTAGGAATGGAAGTAAAGCACTGCAAGTGAGTCATTGGTTGCAGTGGAATTTCTTTTTTCAGTTGAACTCAATGCTGATAGATCTTATGTTTAGTGCCTCTTGATAGGTTTGTTTGAGTCTAAAACACGGCAGTAGAAATATCTCAAATCAATTTCTCAGACTCTAGCTGGAACTGTAGTTGAAAGTCAAGATCAGGAACTTAAAAGAAAAAAAAAAAACCATGGGTACAGAGGAAAGAGGGAAGTGGGTTCTACATTATTACAGCATGTTCTCTTAATAACTTGTAAGAATTTCATTGCAGGCCCCAAGGCAAAGAATTTTCTACTCAGGCTGCAGAAGGGAGTGTTGAAGTGTTGGGAGAGGCAGGATGAGAAAGCATCTACTTTGCTTAGGCAGTTGTTCTTAGAAAAGCATCGTTGGCAAACCAGCACAATACTTGTGCAAAAGAAAAAAAAGTCTTGCTCAGGAAGGAGAATTTTGCTGATGAGGTGTTAAGAAAAAAAAAAAAAATCTATTTTATTTAATTCTGTTCTCTAAAGGCATTTAGCATTTTGCTGTGTAGCTCTTTCATACCAAACTAACTTTCAATGTAAAGCCAGTTTCTCTGCCAGCATACTTTTCAAAGGTGGAACACAGCTCTATTTTCAGATCCCCATCCTCTTTGAAATATGTCAATTTTTTGATTTTTTTTTTTTTTTAATTTTTTTTCCTGGCTTCAAGTGAGCTTCTGGGCTTTAGGATCTGTTAAGACAGTGCTAGCATAGAGCATAGAGCACTTCTACAGGTGTCAACCATGGACAGAAGTTGCTAACATTAAGTCATTTGTGGCTTTATCTGGGATCAGAAGAGAGATTTCACACAGATTCCTTAATACTGCTCGGAAACTGAACTCTGTGCTCATCCTCCATGCCAGGGGCACATTCACTGGGCAGTCTTGCAGACCATGTACTCTCCCTGCTCCAACTGGATCACAGGTATTTTAGTCATAATATGCCAGTGCTAAAAAAGTGTTACAGGATGACCAAAGTGCTTGAATTCAGGTTGTTGATGTGTCCCTTCAAATAGGTTTGGAATGAAAATTATCTGGTTGGAAGACACCTCAAAGATCATCCAGTCCAACACTCAGCACTTGAAGGGTCAACACTAAACCATGACCTTAATTGCCAGGTCCACACACTACTTAAACACCTCCACGGATGGTGACTCCACCACTGCCCTGTGCAGACCATTCCAATGTTAGACAACCCTTAGTGAAGAAATATTTCCTAATATCCAGCCTCAACCTTCCCTGGCACAGCTTAAACCATTTCCTCATGTCCTGTCGCTTGACATCAAGGAGGTGAGGCTGGCCTCCTCCACGTTCCAACCTCCCTTCTGGTAGTTGTAGAAAATGATGAGATTTCCTTTCATCCTCCTCTTCTCCAGAGTGAACAACTCTAGCTCCCTCAGATGCTCCTTGTAGTTCATGGGCTCCAGGTTCTTCACAAGCCTCGCTGCCCTTTTGCGGACATGCTCCAGCCCCTCAATGTCCTTCCTGTAGTGACGGAACCAGAACTGAACACAATACTCCAGTTGTGGCCTCACCAGTGTTGAGTACAGGGGGATGATCACCTCCCTGTTCCCGTTGACCAGCATGTTTCTACTAACTTCATTCACCACCACTCTTTGGTCCTGGTCATCCAGACAGTGTTCTATCTGGTGCAGGGGGCACTTATCCAAGCTGTGTACTGTAAGTTTCTGAAAGAGGATGCTGTAGGAGACAGTGTCAAAGGATTTACTAAAGTCCAGGTAGACAATGTCCATGGAAAAGAAGAAAATACTTTTGGCCCATCTTTCTCCTAAATTGTCACTGTTCAGAGACAGCCATGAAGCTGTGTGTCTCTCTCTCTTGGAGAGATGGGGGTGGAGGAGGTGGGGAAGGTGTTGGCAAGGAAAGTGTGAAGTGTTTTTTGTATTCAGCTTGTATCAACATCAGAGCACTTGTTGTTATTCCTCCATCAAGACACACTAAGTAGGGACGCCTCATAAGTCAATGTAAGTGCTGTATTTTATGACATGAATGCAAAACCTGTATTAGTTTCAACCTGCTTCTGGTAACTTGTGTCTAAAGCTAAATTCTCTCTTTTATGTGGTTTGTGTATTACGCTCTAACCTCAGATTGCTTTCATGTGTTCACCTTTCAGGAGTTCAAGAATTTTGCAGGAAGAGCAGCAAAATGTTTTCATCAATCTCTCTAGGTTTTGGGCCAAGGTTTTGCTTTTCTATGGAGCAATTTGAACAGCAGTGACTGCCTGGAAGACCAGGTGTAAGCAGCTTGCATGGTGCAGACCTGTGAGTGCGTGTGCATGCGGGGCGTTAACCAGAGGAACCCATTTGAGAAGAACTGTAACAAGGCAAGTCAAAGGCTACAACAATCCAGTGACAAGCAGACCAGGATGGATTGGGAAGTAACACTTACAGAGTTCCTACTTTCTTAAGCAGCTGTGCTTCTAGAGAGATAGATGTGAGTGTATAAATGGTAGACCTAGCAGTGGGTCATGCTGAGTGGTGTTGTGCTGCAATGGGGGACTGAAGGGACAGCTTGAAGGGTGAGGGGCTCACTTCTTGCTGAGCTACCTGAGCCTCAAGCAGAATTTTGGAATAAGACTAGTGGTTTCTAAACTAACTTTAGATGCTGTGGGAAATGTTCTGGATGAGTGACTCCATGGCTGGTTATTGAGATAGGTTTAGTACCAAGCACAGCAATAGTCATAGAGATTTCATGTTCGTCGTAGTGCTGTGCAGATTTCCTATATTTAAAGCCACAGTCCCTTAATCTTCCTGGGTCTATAGTGGTTTTCCAGGGACTAATCGTTGAAGGATAAAGCGAGCACTTACAGGGGGTTGTAGATGGTGAGACAGGAGCAAGGAAATTGCATTATGGTGGGGCAGTGCAGTGGTTACAGCAAGGCTTGGGGAGAGGAGCAGAGGCATGCTAGCATGTTGGGGCTGCTCCCAGGCTGCCACTGGCCAAGGGCTGTCATTGTGATGGATGCCATAGCATGGGCTGGCAGACATCATATTCTGCCCAAAACAGGACCCAAGGCAGTGGGAAGCCCCAAACCACCCTGCTTGCAGCACTTGCTTTGCTCCTCCATGCCATAAGCCCTCCCCAAAGGAAGAGGTGGGACTGCTCCTTCTGTCTCTTCCTGAGTGGGATGATCTCAGCGTGAGTCACTTGTGGCACAATATGGAGCCTATTTCTTTGGAAACAGCATCCAAACAGCAGCTGCATGGCTCAGCACGCCTCTGACACGGCTTCTGGAACAGGGCAGGGCACCTTCCGAACCCAAGCGTTCAAGGGCAAGGCTTGAGCCTGCTCTAATCTTGCAAATGGCTCTCGTCTGAAAGCAGGATGCAAGGAACAGGAGAGGGTGGGAATGCTGCAGATCCATTCCCCCTCATTCTTGGTGTCCACTTAGTGCCCTCAAAATGTTTGCTTCTGAGCCTACAGGGAAAGCCACAGGGGTGGAGAGCTCTCTACTAGAGATGGCTTCTATAACACAAAGGAAGATCTTGGTTCATTGGTCACTGGTGCCTCAGCAGAGTTTCAACGGCTGAGGATTATTCCCAAAATCTCCATGTGAGTTCCATCCCCTTTGGTGTGGGAAGCTACCTTGAGTCTTCTTCTCTGGTCTTCATTTTTAATGTATCTCATGAGATTCTCAGGTATCTCCTAGAACAATACCTTCCTTTCCTTGCAGAGGTTTACCCTTCCCTCAGGTCATTGAAAAACACTACCCCAAAGCCATTTGCTTGGGCTGAGTGACGTGCTAGGCAGTTAATGAACAGCACAGCTGTGTTGAAGCATCTCAGCAATGATCACAGGCTAAAATAGAAACCACAAGCGGGAAACATGCAAACACTTCCTGTGCCAGAGACAAAATCCAGGGAATGCTGGACCAGATTGCTGGCTTTTCACGCCTCTCACTAATTAAATCCTAGTCTGTAGTCCACTTGTCCACTGCATCCAAGTTGGTGGCTTCTTAAAAGCTTCATGGAGGCATTTCCATTGGGGCATCTTCCAGTAACAACAGAAACCTTCCCTGATCACCTTTAAGGCAGACATGTAATTAAGTCGTTTCTTTGGAAGGCTGGTTTGCTACAGGCTAATGGCCCATCAGAGTCTAACTGGCCAGTTTGTCCAGTTTTTAACCTCACCAAGATTTTGTTACAGTTAATCCTTTCCTGATGGTCCCTGCACCCTGTTCCAAGTAACTTAAATGATACAGCTTAAGTCTATTTAAAAGGAAGGGTGGAGTCCTTGTCCCTCTCATTCCAGCAAAGAAACAAATGCAGGCCAGGCAAAGAAACGAACCCAGGCCAGTCAAAAGGTTTCAAGTAAGTTTGGATGATACTCAAAATATGAAGGTATTTGGTTTGTTTAACAATCTAAATATGGTGAATGGAAGAAAGTTGTCTAGTTTTTAATGAATGTTTTTTGCTATGCTGCATGCAGGAGTGGGAGTAGTAGTAACTATGTAGCCAGTTTTTTATCCTGGATTTGGAAGTGTTTTTTATCCAGGATTTGGAAGGATGATGCTTTTAGAAAAACTAATTGGTTATTATATAAGAAATTCAGTTCTCATTTATAAAAGAAAAAATATTTCTATCCCTTACCCTTAAGTAGAATGTGATCCAAGTATTTCTCAGAGTAAAACAAACCAAATAAGCCTCACCAAACCTTATGGTTTCTGAGTCAAGCCCTGCACACTCATATTTCATTTTACATTTGACACTTTTGGTGTTGGCATTTCTGCATTTATAAGTCAATGGATGCCCTGAAGCAAAGATTTGATCTTTCTTGCCTGAGCTTGTCCTGTGAAAGGCTATTGGTAATAAATACTATCCTAAGTGACTATAGTATAAGTGATGGCATTCCTTACCTAAAGATAACCCCCCACCAAAAAAAAAATCACTCTGTTCACATTGGGAAGGAACTGCTGGGAAGAAAGGTGCAAACCACTCATGTCTCAGCTCTTAATGTCACATACAACTTGCCTGTGTACCAAGAGACAGGTAGACCCAGCAGGATCTGAGCAATCTCTTGTTGGTGCTCTCTGCTTCTGTTTTGCTGGTGAAGCCCACATCTGAGGCGGTGCTCAAACCACCCTCTCCTTCCTTTCCTATAAGGAAATACTGTAATGGCAGCCCCTTTCCAAGGGGAAAAACAGGCTGCCTTCCCCTCATTTGGCCTGGCAGCTGAGGCTGACAGTTGTGCACCTTACCAGCAGCAGAAAGTCCAAGCTCACACTTTTTAAGCAAGGACTGATGTCTTGAGCCTGAGCTTCACCAGCAGCCACTAATATAGAGAGGTGTGAGGATCACTAGACCTTGTGTTTAAGCCCACCCTTGGATGTGTGCTTTCACCAGTACCATTGCTCCAGCATGGAGCTGGAGAGGCTTCCTTAGAGACAAAACTGTAAGGTAAGCCCAGGCTCTCCTTCCTTTACTACCTACAAAAGATGAGAGTTACTGTTGATCCTATGAAGAAAGAATGAGTCTCCTTTTTTGGTACTCTTTCTTTTCTTTCTTCTTCTGTTTTCAAATATGGGTGTCAGAGGGAGGGAGGACTTGGAAATACACTGGTTCATCTGGATTTTTAAGCCAATGAGTTACATTTCAGGCTTCCCTGTAAAATATGATAGATTTGTTCAATAATAATTATGGGACGGGGGGGGGGGGGGGGGGAAGCTTCATCTGAGTTGCATAAAGACTAGCTTTATTTGAGCATGTGGTTTTATAGGAGTTTAATTGTTTATCATCTAGGAAAGACCACAGGCTTTTGTTTAGTGATAAGAAGGATAAAAATAATTTAGAGGAAATCCAAACCATAAATCCTTCTCTGAAGGCTTTTTGTGTTCCACCACAGTACACTAGTGATTCTCACTGGCATCTAAGTGTGGTTCTCTTATCTCATGGTGGGAAGATAGGCAGTCCCTAGGGAAAAGCAGTAAGCTGCCTGAGTCTTTGAGTTGAGTAACAGAAAAGAGGGGGTGTGATTTTCAGAATCTCTCTCCCTAATCCATCCTTAAATGTCCCCATAGTGCTTTGCAGTTTGAATTCTCTTAATTGCATGATGGATTTACAGTTTAACATTTCAGATATAATTGCCTCTATTATTGAAAACAAAAGGAGACACGTGCCAATCTGGAAGAGCAAAGACATAGCCCCAAGGAAAGGGATTAGTTCATCTTGTCTCTTGCCCTTATACATGCACATGCAGATATTTCTGCACAAATCCCTGTCTACCTACTTGTCAGTGCATTCATTGTCCCTGGACTTCCAGGACTGCCCTTTCTTCATGCCTTTGGGAAGGCTCCTGGTGGTTGAAAAGTCTTTTGATTCAGTTCATAGTCATCATCACAGCCTAGTTACCAAACGAGGTGCAAGTATTTGAACTTTGTTATATATGGTAAGAGTAGAATTAGCTCTGTAGGAGTGCTTCCCAGTGTTTGGAGAACTGGAAACCCACAGGCCATCAGACCAGAGCACCAGGGAACTCAGTGAAATCCCTGTACTTGGTTCATAGAGAGTGGAATTCTTCACGTATTCACAACACAGTAAACCTTGTTAGGACAGGCAACTTGTCTGCAGAATCTTCCAGACCTTCCTTGTCCTCTCACCAGAGATACATTCAGAGTTACTGCTAGGACCTGTCTGCTCAAGAAATTGACTGCAAATGGAAACAGGACTGGGCTTTAGATTTCTGTTTGCATTTAGACGTTTTTTGGGTTTGGGTTTTTTTATGAATAACTATTCAATTACCACTGTTCAGTTCCAAAGACAAACATGATTATCGTTGCCCTTTCCTGCAGATGGACATCATTAGGTTTACATCACATACAGATTTGGAGCTTTCTTGACTCCATTTCAGGTAAAGAGTTCTGGTACAACTGAGTGATATTGTGACAAAAGGCAATGAGGTGTGTTTGTGTGTCTGTGCATACGTGTGTGTAGACACATAGTCAACCTTTGAGAATGACAATTAGACTCATTATAGCAGGGTGGTGTCATTTTTCATATCAGTTCCATTCATCTCTCTGCATCCCAGGTCAGGACTGAAAGGTTGTGATGATGTTTGGTGGAATACAAGCAGCTACCTGATGGTCCTGTTGTGTACACAACTGCAGATGTTACCCTGGAGCCCACATGGCACTGAGGGCAGCATGCCTATTAGCATCCAGATGCTGAGAGCTGCTTGAAGAAGCTCATCAGACAGGTTTATTGGGAGCTTCCTAAGCACCTGCCCCCCCTCACTGTGTGGCTCCTTGCTGTCTCTGCAGAGCGCAAAGAAGAGAGCAGTAGAGTTATCAAAAAGCACCAGGAGCAGACATGAGCTGGGGTTTGGAAGCTGGTTTTAGTATGCAGCCTACCCATGACTATGCAAGTCAGCCAGGAGTGAGTCCACTAAATCCCCACTGGGTCTAGACCTCATTTCCCTGTGTGTATCATTCTAATCTGCTCACTGAGGTGGTGTCAGAGGGCCTCCTTGGCACAGCATGTGGTTCTACAAGTGTCTACCATTTGGTTCTACCGAACGTGGACACAGCAATATCTACACCTGAACTGTCTAGACACCCCTTCTAACAAGCAGAGAGCAAAAGGTGTGTCTAGGGGCTGAGTCAGCTTGATTTGACAGCCCAGACAAGTCTCTAGCAGCTATGACATAAGCCCAGAGTGCTCAGTCTGAGGGAGATACCTGCACTGTAAAGCAAGCTCAATCCCCCTCCTTCTTCTTCTGTTGACTGTGGCAATGTTAACAGATGAGAAAGCTGATTTATTCTGCCCTTGTCAATGTCTTCCAGGTCTTCTGTTATCTCTGAGGATGAAAAAGGAACAGCCAGCTATAAACCAACACTCCATCTTGAATTTTTATATCTCATGTTTTGTCTTATGATGAACCATCTGGAGGTATGCCTCAATGGTTAGTGTAACCAGCTCAGCACAATCCTGACTAATGATTGTCTTTTCTCTTTCTAGGATGTCAAACTCCACTGTGAGCTACCGTTAGTTACACACAAAGTCTCCAAATCTCTTGGTATCAACTTTGCTCAAGTGTGAGACCATACTCCAACCTGTTGTGCTGGGGGGATATTTGGTGCCATGGTGAAGAAGAGCTCACAGCACTAAGCTTCAGTCACAGATGAGGATTTTAAGTGACTTTTAGGTGTATGGCCAGTGTTTGTTAGTTTGCCCTTCAGTTCTGTGCCACTTCCAGACTGGGTATTTAGCAGAAACTCTGCTAGCCGGTCTGTCAGAGTCCTGGTGCATACACTAGGAGATGGATGCAAGAAGTCATTCAAGGTGAGGAGCTGCCTTTAGTGAGCATAGTGTACACATCTGAAACCTGTCCACTGCCTGTAAAGCTGTTTTCCAAGCTTCTCTTCATTGTGTTGTGCTCTTTCTGACCATCATGTTTGTGTAAAGCTTAAGCCTTTAGGGTAGAACTTTTTTCTTCGACATCCCTAACTCACCCTTGAAAGCTTACATTTGTTGTTGTTGAATAACCAATAACAAATAATGTTTTGGTCAAGGCTGTTAAAATGTGTAGCTGAACCTCAAACCACCTCTGAGTTGTCTGTACCATGAGTACTGCTGCTCCTGATTTACAATTAGGGAAAGCATGGCACAGACAGTACATCTGAGAATGAGACCCTGTGCTAGGGAGATGACACATTCCCTACCAGAAATCTTGCACACCTAGATGTAGACAGATGAAGAAAGGCCTGAACAGAATAAATGAAAATAGCTTAATCTTGAAACTGTGTTTAGGAAAGGAGATTATTATATTGTGCCCCTTGTTTCAGGTTAGGGTTGAACAAGCATCTTCCTTCTGCAGGGTTCCTGTAAGTGGCAGAACAAAAAACATTGCAGGGGAAAAGTCCCAGCCCCTGAATTCCAGAAATACCAACTCCTTTCAAAGTAAGATTTATATGCAAGAAGCCAATCTTCTCTCACAGAATTTTTCTTGTTGCTTGGACTCCACTCACTGGAAAAAAAGGACGCAATTTAAAAAGATACTGGAAGAACAGCTTGGACACAGAGAAAGGAAAGACCTGGAGTCTTAAAACGCAGACCAGCCTTTCAGTAGCTTGGAGTTTGGAATGAGAAGCTAAAAATTGTGTAAGGCTAAAGTTTGGGTCGTGCTTGTTACCTGAAAAATAATCATTCTTAGCTTTTGTCATTAGAATCTCTGCTCAGGAATTAACTGTTTCATGGGGAAGCTGGCTGCACATCTGCAGCTGTGGTGGTGAATTTTCTTGAATGTGTCAGTATGAGTGTGGTTAGGTTGTTTGAGGGCCAGTGTTCCTAAAACTGCTTTGTCTGGGATTCAGACAAGACTTCCTGTTGAGAAACACTGGCCTACTTCTTCAGTGCAAGACAAACAACACAACAGCTCCTACTCTAGCAGGACAGTGGAAGAAGTGAGCTATTTCCATTTAATGCTACAAGCATACCTTCTGGAAATATCTAAGTAGAAGTACCACAGTTCCTCTCTTCCCCTCTCTATCTCCCTCTCCTTCCTTCCCACTCTCATTCCTTGGTTTTATTAAGACAATTCAGGGTCTTGCAAAATTTTCAGGGATGATGTGGGGGCTCCTTGCAAGGAAAAGGTTTTGTTTTGCTCTCAGACTGTGGCTCCTGAGGATTAAGAATGGTCAGGTCTGAAGACACCCATGTAGGAACCTGTGTATCTCCAGCATGGAAACAATGGGCACCGCCAGCTGTATTCAGGGACACAGCTTCATCAGCAGGGTGAGCAGAAACTAAGTGGGAATGCTCAATAGCATTTCCTAACCTCCCCCTCACCCCCTTCCCCACCAATACAACCAAAAACCCCACCAATACAACAAACCAAAACAAACCGAGTCATGTGTGCTTCATTTAAATGGAACAAGCCCAGCTTAAAAAAAAAAAAAAATCTCTTTGTAACAGGACAGAGCAAGGACTTGTTTGTCATGCAATATGGCATCACAGCAATGCATGGAAACGACTTTGCTGCTTCAGCATGCTGGCAAGGGTTTAAACTGTATTCTGAGGAGAGCTGTCTTTGCTATGTCCCTTAGGAGGCACTGTCTAGGAAGCTGGGACAGAGATACAGGAGTTGTTTAGAGACAGCTTTGAAACTGGTAATTTGTGGCTGTAAGTTGGGTTGTGCAACTTTGTCCAAGTTGCTATGGATCTGCTTAAGAACCCCCCAAATCCCACAATACCAGGTACTACAATGTCTCCCCCTCTATTCTGCCACAGATGCCCTGAAGAGTAGCAAAAGCAGATGGAGACATTGTGTTCAGTAGTTTTTGTGTTTATTCTTTCTTTTGAATTGTCTTCTTTGTGATATTTGGGTGGGGCAGTGTCATGGGTTGTGTTGAATCTGGTGCTGATATTCAACACCATGCCCTCATGGTGCTTGAGGTCCAGATTGTAACATAAGAGGCTTCCTGTTTGGGTTGCTGCTTTTGGGTTCCAGGTTTGGTGTGTTGGTCCTTTCCACTGATCATCAGGTGGGGAGAGGTCACTGTTTTCTGCTGCTGCTTCTGCATTTTGCTTCATGTTTCTGCAAATAGGCTAAGGCCAGTTGTGCATCTTCTCTCATTAAACTCTTTATCTCAACCCAGAGGTTTTGTTGTTTTGTTTTGGGTTTTTTGTGTTCCTTTCCCTCCTGCCTGTGTGTAGAGAAGGGGGCGGGCTCATAGGAGCAAACTGTGTTAACCCAGGGCAGATAATCCTTTCATCTCCTGCCCCTTATACACCCTTGCAACAGTTTAAAGAGATCAACAAACTGCATTTATGAGAAAATGTGTATACTTAAAGCCCATATATTCTACTGATGACTATATAGGCTCTTCCATGTATGCTTAATAATTGGATCCCATGTCTATTTTTCTCTGTGTGAAAAGCACAGATAAAAATCCATCTGAAATGCTATAATGTGGCTGAAGGACTCTTAGCAGGACATGTGTGGGAAGGACTCTGTTACAGCTGTGCCAACCTTGACTAGCCCAATTCTGATGAACCCAAGGTGAAGAAACCTTTGTACCACAGAGTATTTTCCAGTTAATTATATATATTTGTACATCTGGGTGTGTGTGTATGGACAAGTGAGATCATCCATTCCTTTGAGACTATTTTAATTCTATCCAAACCATTTTTCTCTTCTTAAATCCTTTCCAGGAGCTCAACAACAATAGAGCCAAGAGCATTCTCATCTGGTGTCCATGGTGTAGGCTCCAGGCACCCCAGTGTTGTCAACTCCAAGGACTGGTCCAGCCTGAGTCTGCTTCATTTTCAAGGTCAGATAACATGGGATGTTTTCAGGGCAGCCTAGCTGCTGGCTGGATTCTTGCCAGAACCAGGAAAACAAATGTTTTAATTTTTTTTTCTTTCTAAGTGACTGAATATGAGAGAAACATGACAAAGAAAAAGTGTAGAATTTGAGCCATCCAGTGCCAATTAATGGTGTGCATTCAAGAGTCTAGCTCACCTTTTACTCAGACAGATTTGTTCTATGGTTGTATTTGAAAAATTCTATTCTTATACTTGCTTAGAAGTTTTGGTTGCTTTTTATAGAGGTAGGTTGGTTAGTGTAGGGTTTGGGAGGTTTTGGAAAATGGCATTGTTATTTTTCCCTTCCTGTATTTTCTTGGATCAGCAAGTTCACTGAGATGCCAAACTATGGCTGGCTACAGCTTCAGTACATCTTGTAACAATGCAGGCCATGACATGCCAGAGTGATGGAGCGTGGTATGTACAGTCCAGGAGATGTGACAGATTAGCACTGCTGATAACGTTTGCCGCTCCGGATCTTCTACTAAAATCCCCTTCCTCCAGGTAGTTTAACTCTTGAGATGCTGCTATAGAGAGTATCTCAGGAAAATGGATACTTACAGATAACTGCAGAAGTGGTAGAAAGCTGGAGTATTTTGTGCTCCATCAGAACAATATTTCTTCATTGTAGAGCTGGGCAATGGTGGAAATCTGAGTGACTCCTTACTAGCAAGGGAATCATAATTTCTGCTTGATTTCTATGGATTTTCAGGTACTGTGCTGGCTGGGATCTGCATCCTGCCCCCTGCTTCCACAAGAAGTGTGAGGAATTCTGAGCAACAGCCGCTATAGCATGCTCCTCTGTGGTGTAAGGTGTGATAACTCCAACACACATCTTCCCTTGGTCAGAGAGGTCTTGTGGGGGAATAAGGGTCATAGGAGGATGAGGAAATAAGACATTCCATGTGGGGAAAAAAAAAAATCCCTTTTTTTCCTCTTCCTGTTCATCTTCTCCAACCATATATATTCTGCTGTACCCAGCCACATGCATACCCTCATGGAGCAGCCTGCTCCATGTGCAGCAAGGACTTATCTACCTCCCCTGGTCCCAGGACAAGAGCAGAAAAAATGGAAGTTACCTTATTGTAAGAGGTGTGCTCTAAAATTACAGCCTAGCTTACCTTGCGATAAGTTGTCCTTGTAGTCATGCCCTTAAGGTTTTCCCTTAGTATCCATGGCCACAACATCTAAGCATTTTATGGTGCAGCACACACTAAACATTAATTTCAAATTATTGAGAGTATTTGCATGACTCAACAACTTTCTAATGACTGTGTACCTTGTTAAAGCCTTGCAGCTCTTTAATAACAAAGTTTTCCCTGATCCCTTGGCATTTAAACAGCCTGTATAACTGAAATGAAATGCATAGCTGAAGTGGTTTTTTAGGACACTCAATTTAAAGCAAGCCCAAAGCAGCAAAGGACTCTTTGAACATCTCCAGAGTGGACACTCCCAGAGCTGTCTGTATACAGTTTAAATTAATTATTCTCTTCATGGAAATTGTACAAGATGTCCCCTAGGCTCTTTTTGACTGCCTTGCTGCCCTTTTGTGATAATCCCTTGCTATCCTCTGGGCTCTCTGTGGTCCTAAACTTAACATATAAAACTATTTTTATCTATGGGCTAGGGTGTGAATAAATGAAGGGAATGTTTCTCAGCATGACTTTGTGTTTGTGAGCCATCCTTCAACTTGATTAGAAATGCTGAAACTTTCTTGCAAGCTGCCTTTGAGCATCCTCTGATGAAATAGCTGCAGTTAAGAAGGATTTCTTGTCCCATGGGTCACGAGGGAGGAATCAGCCATGAGCACAAGGGAAGCTTGGGGGCAGACCAGAGGCTTACAAGAGAGAGCCTCTGGCCTCTATTCTGCTGCATGAAATGACCTTGGACAAGTCTCCTTGCCACTCTTGGGCAATGTAGGTGTGATGCAGACATTCATCCTGCAGCTCTATGCCTTTGACAGACTCAGCTTGAGTCATTTAGCTGGGGTTTCAATAGCACCTTGGGGAGATGGGTTCCCAATCCTCCGTTAATTTTAAATGGGGACATAGGTGCCTCTAGGGTTCTTGAAAAATCCAGCCCTTAATGTTTAATTGAAGGGGTATAATGTGCCAGAGAACAAAAAAAAAAAGGGTATTATTCATGCCATTAGTTGTGATTGGCCCTTAGGATGGGGGCAATTCTCTGAAGCGTTGCAAAGATCCCCTGCAACAAGCTCTACAACCTCCTATCTTTAATGACCATCACAGCACAACTGCTTTGTAACAAAATGCCAGTTCAGTCAGCCAGTGGCTAGCAGCAGGTTACCTGCCCCACAGCAGCCTCACTGGCAGCAGGGCCACTTCTGAGAATTCAAAAAGCATGCAACTCAAGTCAATTTCATCATTTAAGCATCATCTGAGAAATAGCTTCTGCTAGGCTTAAAAATCCCAAACCCAGACCACTGTAACCAGCTTGGGACTTATCCATGGCAGGGCTGCTGTTTGGGGTCAGCCAGATGCTTCCTCTTGGACACTGCCAGTTGTGCTCCAGCTGTGCTGAAGACCACACTAGCAGGTTTACTGGCTCAGGTGAGCCTGGTCTTGATGCTGCCTTGTATCCACCTGGCCCAAGTCTTGCATAGGGGTACTACAGAGACTCACTGCAAGATAGGCTGGAATAAAGACTAGCTTAGAGCCAGTGTCAGTTTGCATGTGAGAGGTACAGAACACCTGTGAGCACTGGGCAGTACCTTACATGCATTCCTTAGGTCCTGCTGTGACAGAGCAATGGTGTTTTCAGAAGTTCTGGGCCCAGGAGAGCTGTGGTCGGTCAGTTTGGGTCACAGGTAACATGACCAGCATTCTGTTGGGCCACTGTCCTTTTTATTTCAATGTAAACACTTCCCACCTGTCCCAAATATGCCTGCCATTCTCTGAGACTTCCCAGCACTGCTTACACTTGCAGAACTTTATTCCCTGCTCCCGCTCCCTGTGCCGCATCTGTTCCCCTCACAGCTGTGGCCACTGGGCTCTGTCTGCCTGACACCCTGCCCCCCCTGCTTCCCCTCCAAACCATCTCCCACTCCAAGATCAAAATACTCTGTTTTTATTTATTTACCCTGCAGCTGTCGGTGTTGTGTCTGGGTCAGCACTGCAATGTGGAAGGACACTGGACACATGGAAAATCCTTAAAACTGCCAGTCCTGGTAGTAACCAACATACCATCAACAAATAGATCCCTTGGAGCTTTGCTCTTTTGCAAACAACAGACCCAGGTGGTGGAATAAATCACATTGTTGGAGGCTGGTAAAGACACCCTGGCCTGAGCCATCACCAGATTTGCACGTGGTCTGGAGGAAGAGGAGGGAAGAAGATAGGAGCTCTCCCCAGGGCTGACCACCCCAAGGTTTTTTGGCACTCTCAGAAACATGCAAAGCAGAGACATGGTTGTGAGACCTCAGGCAACAGCTTTGTGGTCTCTCTGCCCCACTACTTTTTAAGGAAAAGGGGAACACTATGAGTGTTGCACAGTAGAAGATGCTGTGGAAGAACAGGAAGCATCTGGGGTAGTGTGTGGTGGCAAAGAAAGAGAGAGCTGGGAACGAGGCTGATTTTGTTTCTCTTGCCCTGGTACAATGACAAAGGTCTTTACCTGAGTAAAGCAAGGAGTATGATTATGATATAGGGTTAGAGAGAAATAGCTTTATGGAAGCCAATGCCTAGTATCATAGGTACTTGCTGCTGACCAGTGTTGACTGATGTAACAGCACACTTTCTGTCTTTTCAGGAGGGCTTGCACAATGGCTGGATGAATAGGCTTGGTCAAAATTCCTTGCTACTGAACTGCAGTGGGTCTTCCTCACAGTGTCCAACCTGTGCTGGGCCCAGCAGCCACAAGTGAGGCCAAGTTGTGAAGGTGCTTTTACTGCTTCACAGAACAGATGGTGGTGGACATTTCAGATGCCCAATTCCCTTTGCTCTGGGTGCGTGATACGGATTTACTCTGCATGCAGAGCAATGAGTTCGGATTGTCCATCTCCCCTGTCAGAGGGTGTTCAGAGGCTCTGCTCTCTTTAAGCAGCCTTTTGTTTCTGTACAGACACTCAAGGAAGTTAAGTCAATGTTCTAGAAAACTCCAGATACTGTGTGGTACCCAGCACCCTACTGCAATGTATGCAGGACATTTAGTTCATTGTTTTGGAAGGTTGTTGGTGCTACACAGCCATTGGGAGTCAGAGATGGATTGACTAACCCAGGCCTGCTGTGTGTCAGCAGCAATCGTATTTTTCAGTATGCTAGATCCTGTTTTTTAGGCAATCCCTTTGTATTCTCTACCCCATCAAGATGCAAATGCCTTCTAAAAGTAGATGTGTTCACTCACTGTCAGTGTGCTTAAAGACACTCATCCATGTTACAGCTACACCACTAAACTAGGGCTGTGGCTTCCTGAACACAAAGAGCTGGGTGCAGCTGAAGGCAGCATTCCCCTGTAAACCCAGGTGTTCACTCCTGCCAGCAGCTGTGATTCAGGCTGAGGTAGGATGCACACCACAGCAGCTGGGTGTGTGGCTGGAAACCAGGTCTTCTACAGCTGCCAGCCACCACCCCAGGCAACGTTCAGGTCCATAAGAACTGCTCTTTCCTCTGTACATTTTCAAGGTGTGGGAGAAAGGGACCTCACTCCCCCTCTTTAGCTCTAAGATGACATTAAGAAATGCTGGCACGGTGCAAGGAATATTTTTTTTTTTTTTTTACCCTCTCTTTCTCCTTCCCTAAGAATAGCCAGATTGTAGGTCTCTCAAACATCAGAAGAGCAAGTAAACTCAAACCCACCTGAGGAAGAAGCTGGTAATAGCATTGTGACTAGATCACAGGAACCCTTGGTCAGCTGCTTATCTGCTAAGCTTAACCTGCCTTTTCACTGGCTCCATCTCAAGTGCTGCAAGGCAGCTAGCAGCTACATCAACAAGAACCTTCCTGGAATGTCTCCCTTGGACACCCAGAAGGACACACTTTTGGCACTCAGGCTGTTGGGATTTGGGACGGAGATGAATGGGCAGGCCATGGCAGATGGCTCCAGGTAGGTGTTAATTGAAGCTGCAGGATTCCCAGACTCTGGCTTCTGAAGTGGGAGTAGGATTGGGATCCTGAATTAAAGAGTGTGTTCAGTGGATACATACTAGCTCCAGGTACCAAACTTGCATTGTAGTAGTCAATTGAGTTATGACAATGCTAGGCTGCTAAACTGGGAGAGGGATGTGCAGAACCCTGAGGGTTTCCTAAGGCACTGAGAGGACAGAGCCTGTGTCATATCTTACTGCCCCACACTCCTCAATCTCTGTAGCTAATGCAATTCACTGAGAATCACAATCCCTCTTTGTAGCTATGCCTTTGCCCTCCAACCTGCAGGACTTGCCTCCTTCTTGCATTGCTGCCTCTTTTGCCAGCTGCAGCCCCACATTTTGGGGCACCATGGAGAAGAGTGACCTGCAAGTGATGAGTGATGGAAGAAAAAAGATGATTTTTTTTTTTTTTTTTACTGGCAATTTTCCTTCTTTTGCACCTGGTGTGGTATTCTTTCTCAAAGGTATCCTTTGAGAAGGAATTATCCCTCCCAGAAGGCACAGAAGGTTGTGATCCACATTGGTATTTATCTATTACTGGTCTATAGTGTATCATAGTGATGAAAACTGCTACTGACAGCCTAGTAGGTTAAGCAGAGATAGATTGCCTGGAACTACAGGTTCACATCCTAGCAATAATGTTTCCAGTCCTTTAGATGCAGCTAAACTTGTAGCTAACAGCTTTCTGGGTGTTCAGAGGTTGACATTAATAACATGTTATGCAAAAGTATCTCTTCTGGGACAGAACACATGTGGTTGTTGCTGCCTTCCACCCCAGAAGCGGCCGCGTCTCTGATTCTAGCTACGTATACAGCAGCTTGTGAAACATGCTGAGACTCTCCAGCATGCAAGGCACTAGAGAAATGTCAGTGAGGATCTGAGCTATGACAAGCAGCATGCATGGCATCATATTCCATCATGCAGTGGGGAAATGGGGATGCAAAATATGTTCTTGAGCTGAATAAGCCGTTTGGACAAAATAAGGACTGAGGTGAACTTTAGTCTCCAAATTTAAACCAAAACTGGATCACAAGCTTTCTCCCATTGGTGTGTCACAGTCAGCTCATGAAATTACCCCACCTCCATTGCCACCAGCTGTTTTCTAGTACAGGATTTGAATTAGTAGTTCTAGTTGCTGAAAAACACCCAAAGATTGGGGCAGAGCAAACAGGAAATCTGGTACCTTGACTATGGCAGAGTGAGTCATTTCCATCCTCTGCATTGTAGGACTTCAGACCCTGACAATTACTTTTCATTTCTCTTTTGACCTCATGGGAATTTTTAATTTTTGGACCTGCTCTGTAAGAAAGCATTTCAGACATGAATATTTTCTTAGGTCTTCTTGCTGCTTCATGATTTGTGGTTAACATGTTGCTGGAGAAACCCAGGAAAAATCCCTTTGGTTAATCCAGCCAATCTAATCTAGTCCAGCTGCAGCCCCTCAGCACCAAATTGCAACATCTAAAGATTTTACAGACCAAGTGGTATCTCATGGCATCCAATCACAACCTCCACTTGGAGCAAAGGGAAGAGAGGAGCCCCAGTCATGGACTGATGATGTCTTCCTGCTTAGTTTGCACCCATGGGGGCAGAGAACCTGATTGCAAAGCAGGTAACTTTGTTTTATATAGCAGTAGTATGTATGTATTGCAGTATATATTCAATCCAACATACATATTTATATATATGCTATATAAAACTTTGTTTTATATAGCAGATATCAATAAGTATCTCTGCTCTTAAACAGGAGCTGCAGCACTGTTATCCAGAAAACCTGAATTCTTCATCCATTAATGGTTACAGCGGTGAGTCTGTGGAGCCTTATTCTTGCAGAAGCTGTTGAGCAGCAGATACCTGCAATCTGTGTTTCCCTCTGCTGTGGAGAAGCCCTGGTGGGTGCAGTTCTGGCCATGTGGAAGGGCCTGTGGAGGATGATGCCTTTACTGTACCCTATAGAGCAGATGTGATTCTTTGAAACCATGTTGGTAGCAGCACTGGACTGCACTGGGATTTCAGCTTGCACAGACAAGCTGTCATCAGACTAGCCGGCATAGGTAGCACTGGATGTGCAGACAGGACAGCTGGCTTCATGTGCAGCAGTAACCCAAGAGCTCACCCAGCTTCTCAGAAAGGATTTTCTGAGCTCTCTGTTATGTGGCTTCATGGCTAGACAGTTCAAAGCTGCTTTGGCTATGTGTGTATCAGCTGTGCTTGATGCCTAGAGTTGCTTGGGGATGTTTGTTCGATTGTCAAAACATTTTGGTGTCAAGGGCTTCTCCACAAGCTCTGCTGTGATGTGATCCCTGGTTAATAGACTGAGCTTGACTGTTTGGGAGCCCATTCCTGTGCTATTTAGACCTGTACAGAGAAAGGGTAAAAACGATAGCTAATGTGGCAGTACCTGCTGGGGTGAGCAGGGTGCTGGTGTGCATGAGCTGAAGTAACTGAGCTCATTCATCTGCTGTGGCAAGTACCTGTGCTGAAGAAAGCAGAGCCCAGGCTTGCCTGTCTCATCAGGGCCTGGTGCTCTTAGGGATGACCAGAATGACTGTTCTTTGTTTTGGGGTGGATTTTGGTGGAGGAGTTCCCTCTGCTTCTGTTCTTTTAGATCCTTGGTCTGGGCTTGCCACAGGCTTGGGTCCTCAGTGCTTGACCATGGCTCAGTGAGCAAAGTTCAGCAGTTGTCATGCTAGTGTTGGCAGTTTGGCTCCTTGTGCACAACCCTGGAGAAGGAGCTCATGGTGGAGCAAAATTTACTTTCTCAGCCATTTCCTGAAGGAGGAATGGCTGTACAGTGCACAGGGTGCAGTCCACGTGAGTAGTGAGGGGCAAAAGCTGACAGGTTTTGGGCACTGATGCTCTTTTTTCTCTGGTATCTGGTGTTGTGAAGAGGAACAGACATAGGCAGCAGCTGCCAACCTTAGAGAGTGCCCAGCTCCATAACTAATCTGGCAATCTCCCTGCCAGTCGCCACTCCACACTCATTGGGATATCAGAGCCATCAACAGCTACAGTGACTGGCAGCAGCAGCGGCAGGTGACTCACCTGGCTTGGCCCTCCCTGCACTAAATCCTGTTATCAAGCTGATGATCTGATGCTGAATGCTGTAGACCTGCTCTCATGCATCCTGCTCTCCCTGTAGGCAGAAAGCTTCCCCCCAAATTGCCCCACCCTTACTCAGTGTACCCACAGCCTCTGGCCACTCTCCAGCATGTTGTCTGTTTTGGAAACCAAAAATCTCTGCCCTAGTACCTAATTTCAGGAATTAGGCTCTGGAAGCCAGTGAGGTGCCATGGAAAAATACAGGCAAGTGCATGTTTGTGGAGTTTGCAGCTCTGAGGCCTTTCCTCTTTAGGGAGGTAATACCAACTCACCTCTGCTGAACAGTTCATGCTGAGCAGCTTTTCCCTAAAAGCTCCATCCTTATCCCATTGTGCACAGGGAAGGACAAGGCACAACATTGTTCAGCAGTGCAAGAGGGCTTTTAAAGCAGCTCCTGGGTACAGACTGCAAGCTGTGAAAGGCAGATGTGTATTCCTATACTTGTGGTTTTCTTTGTTGTGCTGTCATCTCTATTCCTGCTGTCACCCATTTACCTCCATTTTTCTTTTTCTTCTCTATTCCTCCAGAGGCATTGCTCAGAGGATGCTACACTGCAGGGCTGGGCTGAGAATTCACCATCTCATTTCAAGCAGGACACTGAACAACTGTCAGTCTAGCCTGGCGTCTGGGGTCTTTGTGAGAAAAGAGCCAAGTATTCATATACAGCTCCTGCTGTGCAGTTGGGAGCATCTAAGAACAAGTAGTAAGAAATTATATGGCTTTGTTGCTTCTTCTGATTCCTGGGAGGAGCTCCATGTTGAACACCTGAATGGTTTACCAGTTTGGAGGGGCAACCCTTCATGGCCATGGAAAGGGAGCCCAGGCCATCTCCCCTGCTAGCAAGGAGTGAACAGGGAAGTGAATGATGTTGAAGATCTGAAGTCCTGCCACCTGCCCTCTTCCAGAAGGATGGAGGGAGCCTCATGGGAAGGCTTTCTGCAGGAGGCAGGCAGAAACTTCTGTTTCCAGAGGAGAGGCATCCCTTATCCATAGGGATATTAAAGCTATTAGCTAAATTGAAAGGTCTCACTGATGTTATAAGAGCATCTTGGGGCTTGTTTAAAAGTTTCTGGGTTTATTTCAGCTAGGATAGTGAGACTCCTTAACGATATGTTTCTGTTTCACAGTTACTAAGCACCACAGGAAAGCAAACATCCTTATCATACATGAATCCACAAACCAGGAGTAAAGTTAAAGATTACAAGAATGACATCTTCTTGCATGTCCCCTTCCTGTAGCCCTCTTTAATTTACAATATTTTTTTCAGGATGACCAGTGTCCCACCTTGCCAGGCAGATTAATGTAAGTTTACTCACTGACTGCATGAATATGATTTCAACCCATGTCTGTGATTACTGCTGAAATGAAACCCATGACTTGAAATCATTTATCCAACACATCCGAACAAACACCAACATCCTCTGTGCTGGAAAAGAAATGCGAGTTGGAGCCAGCTAGCCTGCTGCAGAGGTTTATGATAGATTGATGAGCTGAGAACAAGCTGCCACCTTCCACCCCCATCATCAGAGACTTTCCAGCCTGGTGAACAGGATGCTGAGGCTGGAGGTGAAGGATACACTTTCTGATAAGTGTTACGGTGGGAGGTGAGAAATACGAGCTCCCCAGAGGAGGAAAAAGGAGGGGGAAAGGCAGGCATTGTGCTCTGTCAAGCAGGCTGCAGCTTAGAGCAACTGCTTGACTGGCTTCTGGTAGGAGGGTCAGGGCAGGAGCAGCCTCGTGCTTGCAGCACCTGTTATTGAATGCTACCCGCAGGTACCAGGGCAGCACAGATCGTGCTTTCTGGCTGATGCAGTCTTTTTCCAGTTGCTGTGAAGGTAAGGGTCCTGTGAGATGAAAGGAGAGAGCCAATGGAACAGCTGACAAGGTCTGCCCTGTGTGAGATGCAGTAACACCAGTGACAGCACAGAGGAGCTTACATCCAAGTGGCCTTTTGGAGTTAAAGGTGAAAATCATGTTTGACTCTGAGTTCCAGTGTCACCATTCAGTGATTTTTTTATTCAGGAAATTCCTGTTACTTGCTCTTTTCTCTCCCAATAGCATGTCAGCTCCAGAAGCTCAGGCAGAGGGTTCAGGCTCTCAGAGTTATGTGCTTGCCCTGGTGCAGAGTAGCTGCTGTGGTTGGAATGAGAGAGTAGCGAGCTTGTGGTTTAGCTGGGGAACAACTATCCACTGAGCTTGGGCCAGTCAGTCACTTGCAATTCTCTGCCCCCATCTCAGTGTTTCTAGTTCCCAGATGAGCAAAGAAAAGTTTGAAAGGGTGAAACGTGTGTTTCCTGAAAGTAAAGAAACCAGAAAGCAAAGGAAACCTTTAACAGACCCTTTTGAGTACACATTCTTTCTAATTGTTTGATTTATTTTTTATTTTTTATTTTTTTTTTACAATGCGGGTAAGTCATACTTCAGAGACTTCATGATACAAGGCATTTTATAAATAATGAGATAATGCTGAGGGTTTTACAGCCTATAGGGCTGAGGCTCTGGGAGCTTAGTGAGTGATGGATTTTTTTAATTCAGTGATGGTTCACATGCCACATGCTTAAACAGCAGAGCACAGGCCAGCATCTCCTGTCTGCAGACTCAAATGGAGAAAGATTCTGTGAAGTTTTCTCTTCCTTCCAAAAGATGATTTCATACTTTAAAGCAGCTTCTGGAGTGCTCTAATTATGCATCTTCATTGACATTACCTCTGAAAGCCCAAACCCACACAATTTGAGTGATATGAGTAGCTTCTGCCTCTTGTCACCCACCAGATGTTTTCTCTCATATCAGCCCCAGAGTGAGAAGGAGGCACCAAAAGGACAGAACTTCATTTGCCACCAGAAGGGCTTATTAGACCCATGGGACTTAGCTATGAAGAATCACTCAAAACCCCTCTACTCATTCCTTTAGCAGGAAGCAGTATAGTACAGCATGGCTGTACTTACCTGGTGCCAAATCAGCTCCACTGGCTGGCTGTACTGAAGCTGCTATACCAGTGAATGGTCAGACTGTGGCAGCTATGGGAACTGGGTGCCTTTCCCACTCCCTTTGACCAGCCTCTGCAAGTGCATCCCTGTGAGATGAAAAGAGCATCATCACTGGAGCCCAGACGCATAGAATCAGTGCTGGCCTTACTAAAGCACTGTCCCACCTGCTCATTTGTAAAGAAATGCAGAAGAGGTTTATTTTAAAGCTGAATCTAATTTAAAAACAAACAAACAAAAAAGAGAGTACAAAAAAGGAAGTGGTGCACTAATGAACTGTAAAGGATATAGAATCTAAATTTTTCATGTTTCGAAAGCAGCCCTGTGAAAAGCAAAAGCACTTCATAGAAATCTCTTTGATTTCTAGGTTGCTTCCTATGTGTTGGTGCTAAACCAGAAGCTCCTTGAACTGAGGATCTTCCCTTCTCCCCTTCCCCTTACCCCATGCAGCCTTCTAACCACTGACAGTGGGTAAAAATATTCATGTTTCAGTCCAGTACCTTTATGCTCGTTACACACTGGAGGGTTTTTTCCATTCCCCTGGGGTTGGGCAGGCCATGATTATCACTCTAATAGATTTAATTAAGAGCCTTGAGGCCCTGATGTTTTGTTTTCTTTGGGATCAGACCTAAGCCTTGGGCCTCTGAGCTACCTGCTCTCCCCCAACACTTTCCCTGAAAAAAACAGCCAGGCAAAAACCAGCAACCAGCTCTTCAGGAGCCACATGCATCCTTTTGCCTTAGTTTGTGTTAGGGGAGCAGAGGTAGATGTTTTCTTCTCCACAGCAGGTGAGCTTCATTTGCTGTGGTAAGCTTCCTGGAAAGGGACAATCTGTGCTGATTCTTAACTTTGAATTGGACAATAGCTCAAACAAAAGTAATTCCAGAATATGGATAAGCAAAACAAGGTACATGCCCAAGAAGCTCATCTCCAGGATGGGCTTGATGCTTGGGATGCCAGCAGAGCAGCAGTCTCATTAGGAAGCAGGTGAAGGCCATCAGATTGGGGCTGTAATTGCTTACCTTAGGTCTTGGGAGAGCCATCCCCAAAAATGAGATTTCCCCCTTACCACAACCTGTCTCAACCCAATGTGAATTTCTGAGATCAGGTAAGGAATTTTATATATATATATATATGTGTATATATTTTTTTATATATAAATACAGGAGCATAGGGTCACTCCCATGTGTGGAATAAAATAATAAAAGGCTTTTATGTGGGAATCTCACTGTCCTCTGGAGAGTCATAAAGATCAAAGACAGTGGCTAATTGCAGGTGAGGTTTCTACTGCGGAACAATTAGCCTGTGTTTGCGCATGTGAAAACGGAGAGGGTGCGTTGCTAGCAAGCTGAAGTGTCTGCTGTAAAACTGCCTTTCATTTTAGGAGATGTTAAATATTCTCTTGATGAGTTATGATTCTTCTAAGTGACTAGTTTGAGTCCACAAGCCTTAGTACCTCACTGGTTCCTGTTCCTTTTCTAGGCTTGTAAGCGGAGTACAAGTCCAAAGAATATTCGCAGGGCTCAGATGATGGGGAGAAATGAGCATGGTGTTCTGAAGAGGAAACTGTGGTCTTCAGACCATGAAAGCCTTTAGTGTAGGAAAGAGGGAAAAGAAGAATTGAAAGATAAGGGTCTTAAAGTTTAAGGGTCTTAAAGCTTTTGTCTCAGATCTTTATGGGATCTTTACAGGACCATTCAGTAACTGGAAGGATGAGAGTAATCTATTGGTACAATTTGAAACTGTCAGACCTACAAACCCAGAATGACAACAGTTTTCTGTAAAGCTGAAGGCTCCTAAAGAGGTCTCTGAGCTGAAAGACAACCCTAGTTTGATTACTGGTACTGTGGAAACTATGATGAACTTTAGAAAAAAAATGTCATTAAGAGTAGTGAAGAAGGGCTTGAAAGGGAGGAAGTTGAGCTGGTGATTGAACAATGAAACAGCCTTGAGAATTCATGCTTGAGAAATGTGAGTCTGGAAAGGATGAGCAGAGCTGAACAGGCACAGTGCTTGCATCCAGGGTACCCAATATTCAAGAGACAAAGCCTGGGGCTGGTTCTGTGGTGAGCTCTCTCTGGTCAGAGAAACAGACTAAATATGAGCAGAGAGGAGTGAAAATAAAGATCTGGTGTTTTCACAAGGGTAATGGCCTGATCTAGGGTGTTGCATTTTCCCCTCAGATAGAGGAGAGGCCGAAAAAGCCAGGGGAAAGGGATGAGGGCTTGGAGAACAGGGAGAAGTTCTGTGTCAAAAGAGAGTTATTGAGACACTAAAAAGGACTGTGAAAATAGTAACAAGGCAAATAACGAGAGAAGTGCATCTATTTTCCCTTCGCTCTTTCATGTGAGATGTTCAGTGAAGAGGTGAACAGGCAGATTTTCAACAAGCCTGAAACTAACAAAAGAAAAGCCTTTGATTAGCTCACTAGGTAGTTGAATTTTTTTTTTTCTTTGCTAGCATCCATGAGCTCTCCAGACTGATAAACTATGAAAGGGCTAATGACATATAGCCAAGCCTTGGGGACATACAGACTTTTAAGAGTGGCACTAGTCACATTGTGCAGCCAATTGAGTTCCTTGTTCAGTCCTGTTCAGAAACAGGAAGCCAAAAAAATCTGTAACCTTGTTTCCTGCTGGGCTTTCCCCGTTCTGCTTCATGTCCTTGTTAACATCTGAGGCAAGACACCTATCCTCTGAGCTTGGAAACACGGATGCACTGCTACTTAACCCCTCTTTTCACGACAGGTATCTCCTCTCCTCTGCACCAATGGTCTTAATTGCATGCGTGCATGTTGACACAGGGTGGAAAGAAGAAAGTCTTCAGTTAAGCAATTAGTTGTTGCCATTGCAGGCCCTGCCACAAGATAATTGAGAGCCATTAAGTAATGTTTGGTTCTGAAATGTAGCAATTATCTCGGTAATTGCAAGGATGTTCCTTGAATTCTAACCCGTTTTTACCGATGTGTTGAGTGTTTCTGCTCTGCATCTAAACTGCTGGAATGCCTGGTGGGAGACAGCGGGGGAAGCAAACATAGAGAAAGAAGGAAGCATGTTCTCTTGGAGAGCCTGCCAAGCCAAATTTGGTGGTGATTTTTGTGGTGCAATCACCTTATATTAAGCTGGCTTCACCCTGTTTTTGCCAAGACCTCTCAGCCTTAGCAGGAAGATCTTCTCCTTCCTAAGACCAAAGCAAAGACAGGGTGGTAGAGCACACTCTTCCTGCACTAGTGTTTAACCTTACCAGGTTTCTGCCTCCTTTCAAATGTGCAAGTCATGCCTGCACAGCACCACGCTGGTTTCTGATCTTGAAGGTTTTCAGTCCAGCGCCTCTCCTGCCGGGAGAAATGATCTCAGCTTCAAGAGGATTGGATTGGCCACTAGAGGGTAGCACAATTAAAAGCATAAGGAAGTCTCCTTTCTGAAAGTTGGACTGGCTGTACTGGGGGATGCACAGCAGAGGCAGACCTCTGCAGATCTCATGGCTGCACAGTGCCTCCAGGCTACTCGCTGCCCCTTGGATGGGGCAGTGCAGGAGCAGAAGCAAGCTCATGGTGAGGAGAGGACTTGCCATGGTGAAGCCAGGAGTGTGCAGCAGCAGAAGCCAAGCAAAGTTCCTAGTGTGTCTCCTGCTGTTCTTGGCCGCCATCCTTCTTCTTCCCTCCTCACCAGAGGGTAACGTCCTAAAGGACCTTTAAAATTTGTCTGTATTGTTAGCTTAATGTAATTTCTTGAGCTAGGGATCTAAACCCAGGCTCAGAGCTGGGATATCACCAGGCCAAGTGGACAATAACAAGGTCTTTCTCTGTTTTCCGAGTTGACACAGCTATAAAGTATACTTCTTGGGTTAAAAATACCACAGTGTGTACCTCTCCTGCTGGCATGTACGGAGTGCCATGCACACTAGCAGACAAGAATGTGTCTGGTTCTTAGTATCACACTATTGTATGAATGGAGAGAAATGAGTCCTTGGTCACACAAGAAGCAAAGTTTTAATTTTAAAGCATGCCTCTGGAGCCAAAGGTCAGAGCGGAGCGATCTACTCCAACAGAATGCCTATCTTGACACTGCATTAACATGATACTTCAAAATGCAGCTGCGCTCTCGGGTTAAAGTCCTGGCTCTGCAGAGAGCACACTCCTGATCCGGCAGGATCAGTTTCAAGGATGGAGAAATGCGGTGTATGACACACAGCAAAATGTCTGTCTCCTGATCCGCTGCGCAGAAATGCATCAAGTGCGTCTTGAAACGAGGGGTTTGCCAGGTGCCAGCGTGTGCCAGGGGCAGGGGTTAGTTATGTTAATGTAGTTAATTGGAGATATGGAGAAGTCTGTGAAGAAGGCAAATGCTTTTAGTATAGTCGTGTGGCTCATTAGAGCAATTGCATAGCACTGGCAGGGTGGAAGAGGTTTTTATCTTTGAGGGTATTTGTAGCATGCTAAGAAGCTTTGTTGCTTCATGGGGGTTATGATGATGTTTCCTCACCGTGTTTCGGGCAGCACTGAGATATGAGCAGGTGCTCTGCAATAGCACAGTGCAGTGTTATGACACTATTGTGAAAGAATCCAAGTGACTCAAGGCAGAAATTTCTTATTGCTTAGAAAAGGGCCAACTTGAAATTGATCCTCACTAGTTGCAGAATATCACCACTGTGGTAGCAAGACATAATAGCACAGAGTGTTGTTTAACTGTGAGTATGTCCTTTTTAACCTGCAGGACAAACTGTGGCCTTTGTGCTCTGTTCTGTCCGTTTTAAACCAAAAGATTGCTACTCATCAGGTTAATGAATCTTCAGAGGTTGTTGCTGGCCAGCTGACACCAAGGACAACTTAATCTGCTTTTCCCAGCTTGCCCTAATTGTGAGGTGAATCCCTGATCACTCTTGCACACCAGTTAACCTCCTGGAATCTTGGTAAAAGTTAACCTTTTGTATGGGGTTTTTATACCATTCCTCCCATCAGACACATAGTATCCTACGAGAACCAGGGGAAGCCGTGTATGTTTCTCATCTTGTTTTTACGGGCTGCCAGGTCATCTGGGCATGTTGAGTTTGTGCTTTGGAGAGGGGAGTCTGTGTCTGTACGGTGTTACAGTCACATCTGTGGTGAGGGTCATTGCCTTCTCGAAGAAGAAAGGTGTCCTTCCTAGAAACATGGGCAAGGAGACAATGGCCTTTGAATGTACAAACTCCTTGGAAAGTGAGGAGTACATTCATTTTATGCTTTCCCTGGTAGCCTCCAGGTCACCTGTTTGTCCTGCTGCATTGCTCTTGGGCATGTTCTGTGGGCAGGACTGCCCAGGGGTGGCAAACAAAAACCAGGAGGCTCTGGAGTGCCTTGCTGAAAGAACTGACCATTCAAGTGGCAGCATGAGTGTGAACCGCTCTCCTGAGCTATTTGAAGCATGAAGTACAGTAGTGTGTTGAGTTGTGCATGGTGGCTTTTTCCTTGTTGCCTTAGGGAACAAACAAGTCTCTCATTAGCCTTTGGGTGGCCTGGTCTGGGCTCTGTATTCAGGGTGGCACACCACTTCCCTGGCCTGACCCTGACCCTGGAGCACAGCAGGAGGCCGATGACTGGGAGGGGGAGAGCACAGGGGCTATTTTTGGTCACGTATCGCTATCTAGTTAGACTCCAAGATGCTGTCCTTCACTGCTGTCTGCCGCCTCACTTGCTCTGTGGCTCTCAAGTGTTTACCATTGACAGGCTGCGAGCAGATGGACTGGCAAGAAGAGATAAATTTGACCCAAGAAGATGTCATTTGAGGAACAGCTGAGGCTAGTGTTTCACCAGATGTCCCAGCCTTAACCCATTAGCAACTTCAAGGAACTCAGCTTAAACACACTTCGTTACCATGCAGCAAGGGCACAAAGGCTGTTGGTAAAACGTATGCAATAAGCAGATATTCTAGGGTTTTCCAAAGGGGCTGCTCTGAGCTTAAAGGCAAATAAGGGAATGTAGTAGTTATGGTTACATGGTTATATAGGTGTCCTCTACAAGGTTGGCTCAGACAACTGGAGTTAGTCAAAATGTTATCTGTTTAAGTGCTAAATGAATCCGTTGGTTCATGAACCAGCAGATATTCTGTTATGACAATACTGACAAATGCTTTCAAAGGCATCCACATGGCTGGGGTAGTTGGTTTTCCCCTCAGTGATACCGTCTGTATTGAGTGTCCCAAGGGACAATGTTGCTTCTGCTGCCAGATTAAATGTGTGTGCATGTGCTTCATGGCAGAGTACCTCGGGCCATGACAATGTGGGCTGCACATCATCAGATTGTGCCTAGAAAATACTGTAAAGCATTGAAGCACCCACATGAGTGGGTGGAAATGCACATACAGTCACTGAGTGAGGAAGTAACGTACAGCAGTACGTATAGCTGCAGAGAGCACTTTCCAGCATCCTTGACCAAGAACAAGAACAGCATCAGAGCAGTGATGCTCTTCATCTGCACTAGGGGTTTCTGTAACTCTGCCTGTGTGGTCCTTCTGGAAAGGTTGTCATCTAGAATTCAGAGAAATTTACTAAACCCCATTCAAACAGGAAAAAAGAAGTTGTGGCTGTAATGTCATTCCTTAGTGTAGAGATGTGGGATTTATTGGCATTTGAGCTAGTGAGACAAGCTAGCTGTGGCCTGATCATGAAACCATCTCTCTCCATGGCAGAATCTCTCACCTTCCACTGATGGCTTTATGCTGCTGTTTGTTGGGAGCAATTTTACCATTGCTTTTGCTGGTGTGGCAGCTCCTGCCTTTTGACAGTGTCTGGGGTGGTGAGGACACAGGTAGGAGTCTGTGTGTTGTTTGCCCATGCACCCTTCTTGCTGTCAGTGTTGTGAATAGCTGAACATCCTGAGGTTGTTTCCTATGCAAACTCTGAAGAAGACCAAGTTTACAGTACCTCATGTTAAACCTCAACTTGTTACCTTTAGCTCTGCTGAATCCACCACAGTACCTGCTCCCAGCTGACACAGCCAGAAAGCCCAGGGAAGCTGAGCACCTTCCCATTAACTGGTGTTTTTTAATGTGTGTTTTTAACCCCGGGGAAACTTGAGTCTAATCAAATTGCTGTCTTCAAATTAATTGCCTCGTTCCAGTCTTGATGTGGAGGTGGAAGAGCAACTCCCTTCCCTGTATCTGAGAGACTGTGAGAGAGTGTTTGGCACTATATGAGCCTGTTTCAGATGCAGCATTTCTTTTGCTGAGCCTTTACGGGGTGATTCTGGGGAAGTCACAAGTTCAAATTCATCCCTGTCTTTTCTCTAAAGCCCTGGGATGGAGGATCCCTCTTGGCAGTGGTCTGTGCAGTTTTCTACCCATTTAGGGCTAGATATACAGCCAGGACAAACCAATGTCCCTGGGTTTTCTGTGGGGCTGTCATGTATTTCTTGGCCTCTTCCTGCTCAGTTGAGAGGATGTTGACATCCCCTGAAGCCAGGGCCAAAGCACATTAGCAAAGTCTTTCTCTTGCAGGCACTTTGTTGTGTGCTGGTCTCTGGGTTGTGCGAAACCACTCCTGGGCTCGAACATGAAGCTCAGAGTTCCCTGCTGCAGGGATTGCACTGTAGATGATTTTTCCATCTGAGCAGGGCTCTGAGTGCTCAGCTGCAAATGCCAGCATTTATACAAGCTGCACAGCTGCTTTCAGATGTGTGTGCTGTTTACATGCAGACTTCAGCTGGTTGCTACAGTAGCATTTAGCCAGAGTCCCTTGGGGAAAAGCTTCCCTCTGCTCCAGAGATGAGGCAGCGTTTGTGTCGCTAGTAGGACAGGCTGGCTGATTTCATTACACTGAGACTTGCCTCCTGGACAAGAAAAAAACACAGAAGCTGCCCCAGAAAGGAGAAGGACTTAGCAGTGTAAATCTACACACGGACTACTGGTGCTTTTATTGCCTGGGTTATTTGATGTCTCTGCCTTCCTTGAAGTGATAGCTCTGTTGTTACTGGGGGAGGGCAAGTAAATCTGAAGTGCAGAAAACACGAAATCCCTCTTACTGCCCTAGCAATTATGATTTTGGCCACAAAAATGGCCTCTTTTCCTATGAAATCACCTCCTCCCTACTCTCCCTGTCCCTTTGTGTGTCAGAGTGAAAGATACAATAATGAGGACAGGCTTTATTGGAACTAGTGTTTGGCTGGGCAAACGCAGAAGTTGTTCTATGCATGAGGATGGGGAATCCAGCACCACTGCAGGCTGACCTTGCCAAGTTGTCCAACTGTGAGAGGGTGTTTGAAATATCACCATTTTAATGGCATTTACTTTCAATGTTTTGTTCAAGAAGGATTTTCTACTCGTCTTCCTCTCCACCCTTCCCAGAGTGCTGGGAAGTTCATCCCTGAAAAAAAGCAAAACTGGAGGATGTCTCTCTTCTGGGTTTCTGATAACTGATAAGAACTGTGGAAAGTCCCATAGGTGAGCATTTTCCTTCATTGCTCAACAAGACTTGGTGCTTATATTTCTTAGGAACCTGCCACTTTCCATGTCTCTTTTAATGCAGTGTGATTGTTATGACATGTACAGTACCTGAAATTTAAAATCCATTGAACTGGGGCCAAAGTCTTCTAAATGGCCACTGATTGGCAGTTCTGTGATTTTTGAGAGACTTGATGTGAATGGTTCACCCCTGCCTTTCCAGAAGAGCTGAGTATTCTTTAGTGCTCCTAGGCTAGCAGTTTTAATGAAATCTGTGGAACAGCTCTTCTCTGCAGTCTCATTTATTTTACTGCCTAGTAACTGTTAATGGGAATTGTCTTTGCAAAGAAAGCAAATATTTCATTCAGGATAAACATTGTTGGGGCTTACCAATTTCTTCCTGATGAGTTTCATCAGTCTGAAGCTTTATAATTTTCTGATTAAAACAAAACAAAAGAGTATATGGGAAATGCTACATTTAGGAAAACTACTCTTGACAAGGGGAATTTTGGGAGTTTGCTGACATGATATTTCTGATTCGAGATTCAAATTTTTTGGTTTAAAATGGTGCATGAGAAAATGTGGATTTGTGTTGTTGGGGGATTTTTCTTATTTGTTTTGGGTGGGGGTTTTTAATCAGGTTCAAAGCAAGAGAATGAGATGCTTTCCCTCATTGTACTGGATAAAAGTGTTACGTTTTTCAGTATTTTAAATGTATGGCTCAGGATAAGCAGCAGTGCAATATTTTCTTCTTGATGGGTAGTGGAGTGGAGACATTAGTGACGCTACAATTGAGGCCAGATCCTGCAGTGGCAGAACAAAATTAACCCCCTCATGGCCAGTGACATCATGTGTGCTGTCTTTTGGGCAAGATACCTGAGCTCACACAGTCCTTCAGCTTTTGTTGTGCACACATGTGGGCTGTAGCTTTAGGCAGCCTTCTGGGAACAGCAGGAAAAACAATCAGTGCTCTATGCTGTCCCTTAGCATGCACTGTTCTGCATGCCACAGGCACAGATGTATTTTATCTGACCCGGCTCACCTCTGTACCTCCTTCTTCCCTGCAGCAGATTCTTAAAAAGGTCCCTAGGTCCCATAGCTGGTGAAGCTGATGGTCTTTTGAGTTCAGGTCATCCCTGGGCTGTGCAGGCGTTTGCTTGTAAGCTGCAGGGTGGCTGTGCAGCACCTCTCCTCTCTGGGGAGTGCTTGGCCTGGCCTCAAGGGCAGCCTGCACCAAGAGTGGCAGGTGATTTCCAGAGCAGCTCTTCCAGGACCTGCAGCCCAGGGAATTGCTGGGTTCACCTCCAGGACGGCTCTTGGGGGTTCACTGCAGGCCAGGCGGGAGGAAGTCACCGCCGCTGCCTGGCTTAGATCTTCCAAAACTGCTGAAGGCAGAAAGGAGAACAAGCAGCAGACAGCAAAGGAAAGATTAATTGGCCAGCTGCCTGAAGGGCTGGTTGGGGTTGTATTTCTTGTTCTTACCCTTGCAAATTTCTACAGGATTGTAAATCTTGAGCTGCTTCCCAAATGAGGAGACTTCAGGTGTGTTTTTCTAAATAAGTAAACCTGAGCATACTTCAGTTCTTTGACTCAACACACAGGAATTCCCATTGGCTTTATTACACACTGACAAGTGTGCTGGGGAAAGCAGGACAGATCAATGGCTGTGTTTGAGGCAGGCCATAAATCACTTGTGACACCAGGCAGCAGATTGACTGACTGGTCTTGTTCCTCCTCCCCTCCCAGCACGCCAGCCCTGACCCCAGCTTGCCATCGAGATGTCGGTGAGGGCTGGCTGTGATTAATGCTGCAAGTGAAACCCTGGTCCAGTCGGCAGCCGGCAAGCTTGAGCTGAAGGTCTCCAGAAGGAAAAGTCCAAGGACAGCACTACGAGTCAGATGAGGAGTAAATGTACATTGGTTAAATCCTCCCCAACTCCTAGCACCACTGCCCTATGTTCTGTTCTTGGTGTCCCTGCGAAATTGTTGCTTTACATGAATGTCTGTCCCTGTTCCAAACATGTTCTGTGAGTGTTTTACATCATAGGACTGAGCAACAGCAGCATTAAAGCTGCAAAACGGACAGGAGGGTTTCTGATACTAGACGTGGGAATCTGGCTTCTGATGGGTTTTGACTTTTTGGAAGGAGCTGAGATGGGGAGATGGTTTTGAATTTAATATTTTGTTCACTGGAAATTGTAGCCTTGGGGTGAGCAAAAATCAGACATAGCCCTGGTCTAGACAGGAGAGGGGTGTGAGAACCTCCAGAGTGCCAAGCACTCCCCTCCCCTGCCCCCATGCACCAGGGCTGGCGTGGGAAGGGAAGGACAATAAGAAAAACTGCTGGAAAAATCATACCACTCTTGTTTGAAGTTTTCAGACCGCTCTTTTGTTTTTACTGATAAATTGAGATCAAAATGAGGGAAATTCTAATTAAAAAAAAAATGAAAGCAATAGAAAGCACAGCCACTCATCCAGTTTGATTGAAACTCTTCTTTTTGGTAGGAGGAGAGAAGGAGAAAGATCTAGATTTTTAATCCAAGTTGAAAAATAAACCCTCATCCAGTGTCAGTAGTGGCTTGTCATCTTGCTTTTGAAGCCTTTTTTCTGGAGGAAACAGTTAACAACTAAAGAGCCCCAGACCTGTATGCAGAGAGCTTGCTCCTTCCATGGGAGCACAGGATACTGGGAGTGTCTTGTGCTGGTAGATAAGAGTCAAGATGCCAGGGCTGTGGGTCTGCCCACAGGCAAGATCTTAATTAAAATTTATCTATATTATATCAAATATTGTTCTGAAATTTTTCAAACTTATTTCCATGTCTCAGAAATTAAAGGAATATTTTGCAGGATCTTGACATTCATACCTTTTTCATCTAAGCTTTTTTTCTTTCTTCTAAAAAGGTCCAATGCCTATGCTGATGCAATGTTTGATAAATGATGAAATCTCAATAGGAAACAGTGACAGAATTTTTTCCTTTCTCTCTTTTTTTTTTTTTTTTTTTTTTTTTTTGGTAAGTCAGTAAGAATTGTACAAGCAGCAGGAAATACCATCAATGATAGCATCTTCAAGACATTCTTCTTGAAGAAGCAGACTTCTAATGGACATCCAAGGGCCCTGCTAATGCCAAGACAGGGCCCTTCCACATTTGTGGGCAGTGCTATGGTGCAGCACGCCAGAGGCCTTCTGCAGAACGGTGAAGACAGAGTTTGATGTTTATGGGCTTTTTAGTTCTTGTGCTCTGGGAGTGGGCAGGCTTGGCCAGGTTGATTTCTTTTGTGTTTTGTTTTTGTCTTTTTTCAGGGCACAGCAAAAACTCAGAAATGGAAACTCTTGGTGAGGAGATAGCTTTTCTTACCCTCCTATCATGCTCCTCTCAAGCACAGCTCAGGTTTACTTTACAGCTTTTCCCTTTCATCTGAAACCTTCCAATTTCAGGCAGGTTAGCTTGCCAAGGTGCACCTTCCCTTTCATAAATATTGCAGTAGCTACAGGCTATGGAGACTTAGCCAAGCCAGTTCTCTTCATCTATCATGATCTCACCCCTCCCTTAACCCCCTCCTCTCCCGCCCTCTCATTAAATAAGAACAAAAGGCAAACCGTAACCCTCTCACATGCCACATTAATATATGGTATAATTTTCCAGTTCTGCCCAGTTCTGGTAAGGCTATGTAGAAAATGGGGCATCCCTTGTGCTGGGAACAATTGCAATCTCCTGTCCAAACTTGCTCCTAGCTGGAACATCCTGGGCTGCCCAAACGCTGCTGAAATAACAATGAGGTATTGGGCACTTTTTATGCCCCTGGGCTTCAGAGGTTGAAAGACCTAAGCAGCAGCTTCCCTAACTCCTGTTTTCCTGATCTTCATCTCATTGAGGGTTAGCAGAGCTGGTGCCTCTGATGTTTTGCAGGTCAGGCCTTTGGGGAACTGGCACATGCTCTACTCTTGCCTACTATGGAGGCTTCCTCCTCCTGGGGCCAGCTGCCCTCCATGCATGTAAGGGCTATGGGGAGCTCTGCAGCTGGTGTCCCTGCCCGGAGCAAGGGCTGCTCTGCCTCCCACCTGGGTTGCAGCAGAGTTCAACTTAGTTCTGCAAACAGAAATGACTTGAAATACAGGTTCCCTGTGCACAGCTAAGTAGAGAATGTATTTTTTTCCCCCCCCTGTGGCCCTCTAGCACTGCTAACACACGGGCGAATGAGGGTTTGTGTGTATCCTCACTGCAGCTCTGTTTGAGGCTTTGTACACATGCACAGGTGTGAGTGCAGGAGTGCAAAAAGACATACTTTAAATCAATATTCTTTCACCATCATTCAAGGATACATTTGCTTCTGGTTAAAGAAGCCAAAGATTAATAACTAATAATATTAGATCATGGAGCCATTCGTCCTGAACAGAAGGTGCACCAGATGCTGAACTGTATGTAGTTCTGCTACTGGCTGCATCACAGTAGTGCCCAGAACCCAGCTTTGTCTGACTGCTCAGTGCTGTGTATGGTGAAGTTTGCACACATATGCAGGCCTGAGATTGTTAGATGATGAAGCAAAGAAGAGAAGGATGAAGGAGAGCAAAATCTGTAAAATGCTGTGAAAACATGCTTCCTGTCAGTCATTACAGGCACACAAGGAAGCATAATAAGGAAACAAATTCTCCTGTCTGTTTCAAATTTTCAGGGAAAGTCCAAACAGGTTACTTTTTTTTTTTCTTGGAAAGCACAAACCATTATAAACAGAAATATAAAACCCAGAACTGCCAAAAAATCTGAACATTTCACCAGAAGAGAGGTCAGATCTTGCAGTTTACATGAGAAATACATTCCATGAAGGACAGGGGTGACTGTGTGACAGGTTTAGTCACAAAAGTGATCTAGATCCCATATTTCTCTTCTCTTTTCTTAGAAACTTTTTAGTGAGCTCTGATCATTCCTAGTCTGAGCAGGTTTCATAGAGGTTGCTTTTGTGTGCTTTGCCATTAGTGCCTCTCTCCTTTGCTCCCAGAGCAGATATGCACTGCTCTGCATTTTCTCCAGCCCCTGGTTCCCTTTTACTCCAAGCAGCTTTTATTTTTGTTCATTGTTGAACTTTTCTTCAGGGGACTCTGCTGGACCCTTTGTTGCTGCTGAGGGTGGTTATCCCTCCTTCCCTGTTTCTAAAATGCCTCCCCTCACATGCCTACCCTTACATCTGTCAAGGACACCAACAGGTGACACCTTCCTCCTCCCCATCGCGTCAAGGCTAGAAAAGGCTGTGGCGAGGGGAGCACTTACAAATAAGGCCAGATTTGGTGACCAAGGTCCATGATGCATTTTTTTATTTATACTCATGCACGCACACTTGTGTGCATGTTACAATGACTTCAGGGGACTGGAGGGGACTTTCCGCCAGGATTAACTGAGTTGCGTTCACCAAGGTAATGCAACGACCGTGCCTCGGCTGCTGTGTGCTTAATTAGCTCTTTTCGTCAGTTAGAAACTGTTTTCTGAAAGAGCTCAAGTGTGGTTAGTAAGAGATACACTGTGTTTGGAGTGTGTCCCCCAGTCTTAAGTCAGTGAAACTCTCACTGGAAAACTCAGCAAGGTTGTAACGGGTCTTCAGTTTAAACCGCTGCTGTGTTCTGTCTCTGGCAGCGCAGTACTGCAGGGATGGAGTTCACTTTTTGCTACTCCAATACAAGCAGTAAATTCCAGCTCCAAAGAGTGCACAGATCCAGATGCTGGATGCAGAGTGGAGAAGAGCCAGAGACTGAAATCAAGCAGACTTTGTCCAAGTACACTTCTCTTCCTCAAGTCTAAAGTAATGAGCATTTTGATTGAATTGGGTCCTGAAAAATTAGGAGGGAAGACTGTGGGCTTTCCTTTTGCACTGCACTTCCCTCTGCAAACATTCATTTCACCAGCTGGATCTGTGCAAGATTGGATGTTAGGAAGAAGTTCTTCACCATGAGGGTGGTGAGACACTGGAACAGGTTGCCCAGGGAGGTGGTAGAAGCCTCATCCCTGGAGGTTTTTAAGGCCAGGCTGGATGTGGCTCTGGGCAACCTGCTCGAGTGTGAGGTGTCCCTGCCCATTGCAAGGGGGTTGGAGATAGGTGATCCTTGAGGTCCCTTCCAACCCTAACAATTCTTTGATTCTAAGAAGGTCACCAAGCAGTAGCCACAGAAAATGCTGCTGCTAGTGTGGGGAGGTGAAGGACCCAATGGTCTCTCTCTCAGATACTGAGAAGAGTTATCTGCTATCTTTCTGATGTCCATGGTGCTTTCGTCCTATATCTAAACTTTTTTTTTTTTAAGAAAATGCTAAACAGCATTTTCTTAAAAATAATTTCTAGTCCATAGTAAATTCAAGGCATTTAGATTGCTCAGTACCTACATGATCTATAAGCTGCAGAGAAATGTATTACTATTGATAGTAAAGGGCTCTTCTCTTCTGAGGCAGACAGGCTAGAAAGTTGTGAATAGTGCTCATGTACAGCAGTCCACATGCTCTCCTGGGTAACTAGCATTCACCAATGGAAGATGTAGGCATTGATGTGTTACAGGGACATTGAGCCTCTGAGATAGAGAGTTTTATGCAGGAGCTGGTACACTTGCATTTGAAGGCTCGGGGCATGAGGAACATTTATGAAGCATGAGAATATTGCTACTGACATAATGGGGCCAAAATTCACTTTGATCCTCTCTGCAGACCTTTGAACCTGAGCCATATGTTATGAAAAAAAAGCCAGTTTCCAAACCAGAGGTTTGGTGGTGACCTATTCCTGAAACTGTCACAAAGTTTGCTGGTTAATAGTTTTGTGTGCAAGAGGAGGAGCCGGTTGTGTTGGTACACTAAATTGAGTTGAAAATGCTGTGAGAGTAGAGTTTCTGGAAAAAAACCAAGCAAACAAACAAACAAAAAAAAACCAACAACAAAGCAAGAACAAAACCCAACAACCAAACCCCAAACCAACTAGGTCTCTGGAGGTTATGCCACAGTGCTGAAGGACAGGACTGATGTCTGTCAAACTTGAGGGAGGTGATGCTCCCTATCTACCCAACTCTCTTGAGACCACACCTGGAGTACTGTGTTCAGCTCTGGGATCCCCAGCAGGTCCAGAGGAGAGCTACAAAAATGATCAGGGGGATGGAGCACTTGCCCTGTGATGCAGGCTGAGAGATCTGAGGTTGTTCCACCTGGAGAAGAATCCAGGGAAACCTTATTGTGGCCTTTCAGTACCTAAAGCAGACCTGTAGGAAAGATGTGGGAAGGAACTCTTTATCAGGAAATGTTCTGATAGGATGAGGAGTAATTGTTTTAAACTGAAAAGGAGTGGGATTAGATATTAGGAAGACATTATTTACTGTGAGAGTGATGAGACACTGGAATGGATTACCCAGAGAATTTGTGGATGTTCCCTCCTTGGCAGTGCTCAAGGCCAGGTTGGATTGGGCTTTGAGGAACCTGGGCTAGTGGAAGATATCCCTGCCCATGGCAAGGAGGGTTGGAGCTAGGTAATCTTTAAGGTCCCTTTCAACCCCAACCATGACTCTATGATGAAGGAATCAAGAGAACTAAAGAGTATGAATTTAGACTTTTCCAAAGTACAGTTTGATGCACTGCAGGGAGCTAGGGGAAAGAGGCTACAGTGGTTGCTTTTATTCCATCCCAATCTACTCACTTGATTCTTCACCTCATCTCTCTTGAGAAACTGCTAGCTGTAAGGCAGGGAACCTCCCAGCAAAAGTGAGATTCCTGATGTGACTTTTCTCCTCCACTCTGAGCATCAGTGTGGGAGTTGTTCCCCAACAAAGGACTTGCTGTGGTGCCTGCTAGACTAGCCACACTGCAATCTCGGGGAGCATGAACCTCAACTTCTTCACCTGCTCTTGCCACAGCCTCTTCCATGAGTTATATGCAAAGTGCATTTGTGAGCACGAGCACAGGCAGCCAGTGAAAAATAATTTAATAGGGTTATTTTATGCATCCTGACCCCAGCATGTTTCTGCTTATCCTAAGAGACAGCTGGTATTGGTAAATTATGACTTGGACTAACCACATCTAGTTTAGTGTCTGCAGGAGCACTTGAGGCTCTTCAGCACTCGTACATGTAAGGAACTCCTGCATAGGGTGGCTAGGAAAGATGAATGGAGTGAGCCTTATCCTTCCCTATATCCCTAATGTGCTGGAGAGAACAAGAGTGACTCAGTGGAGTGGCTACTGACTGCACCTTCTCTGCAATACTTATTGGCTGCTTGCTTTCCTTCCTCCTCTTTCCCTGGTTAATATTTAGGCTGTAGGGGAGATGATTAACATTTTCAAAGGCATGTGGACCCAATGGGGGCATAAGGAATTTTGGGTGAAGGACAGTCTTCATGGAGCAGTGCAAAGTTTTAGGGAGGCTGAACAGGCACTCACACTGTTGGGCTCATGTTCCAGTATCAGTATAACTTATCCAGGCCATTTCCAGTTGGTTGTATTATGAACACTGTCATGAGTTTTGTTAAGCATCATCAAAGCTCTTTGTTTCTCAGTGGGAGATTAATGGAAATTGAGTTCCTAAGGACTGGGCTCCCCACAGGGTCAGGGCTTAGCACACTCCTCACTCTCCTGTCCTTTGGGAATGAGCCTCATCCCCAAAGCTGGGACAGTTGAGAGTGGTGTCCTGGTGATTAGGAATTTGATTGTACACCTACTGACTGAGTATTGATGGGTGAACTTGGAAAGGCCTGGCTATCTTGCATCAGGGAAGTACTCAGTGTTTAGCAAATGATGAATACTTTCGGTGTTCCTATGAAGAATGTTAAATTTAAAAGGCTTTCTTGCTGGCTTTGTGTTTTCTTCTTCTGATACCCTTGTGAAGAGGGGAAGAAGAGCTGTGTGTGCTGTACAAGGTTCGATTCAGTGTTGGTAGGGCTGAGTCACATGCCTGTTCTGACCGACGCCATCACACCCATGAGACACACAACATGTTATTGCTCAGTGGCTTAGCAACATCTACCATAGCCTGTCTTCTGCAAGCTTCTCACCTTTGCTTTCCCTTTCAAGGCCTGTATTTAGCAAACAGAATTTGCAGTGCCATGGTTACCAGCAAGCAGAGCTTTGGACCTTTGAGCTATTTGCCAGTGTCTTGGGTGATATCATCAGCTTATAATACTGTAGGACCTTTTGCAAATTCAGCTTTTCACAGAATTGGAGCTGGTAGAGGTGAATTGAATCTTGAAGGAGCTCTCAAGATTGTCTCATTTGATCTCTCATTGCAATGACAGCTGAAGCCTTCATGTGCTGAAACTCAAGAGAGAATCAGGGAATTTATGCTTAAGATTTCTGTACCATCTGCCAGCCCTGACCAGTGAACTATAACATCCAATACATGTGCTTTGAGCCAATGAACATTCAGGCATTTATATGGAAGTGAAGCACTTCCAAGAGGAGAAGTCCAGGACTCCACAAAGCCAACTAAGCCATGTCCATATAGCCTAAGGATTTGTGTGGTCTCTGGCTATGCCCATTTATGGCTTGGAATAAGTCTGAAAACAGGACAAGTAATTCTGCTTGCCCCAGGTGCTTTCCCAGACCATCCTGATACTCTCTTGATACTTAATAGCTGCAAATTCCATGAATGTGTTCGGTTACCTCTTCCACTCATGTAAGCATTTAGTGACCTAACTGATCTTTCCTTGAGCTGACCTGGGCTTCCAGCACTGCACGTAATCATGCTGCCATTTTGCAGCAGGAGCTTGCTTGCCTTTTCCTTATTATACCTCCTCCTGTAGCTACCAGAAATACCACTTTGGATGTTGGAAACTCACCCAACTCAAGGAAAGTTTCATAGCAGCTGGATTTTAAATGTGTGTTACACTTGAAGTGTGCTAATAATCTGTAAACCAGAAAATCTTACAGAGAAATCCTGCTCTGTTCTTGCCCCAGCAAAGCGCTCCAGTGCTCCACTGAGGTTCTGTTTGCTTTTCCATGGCAGAAGCCAGAGATGACTGAGTAGAGCTGTGCTCAATGCTGTGGAGCAACCACTGTTTAGAGCATGAAAAAGAGGAACCCAGGGCTTTCATGTGAATGAGATGGGATAAATGCAGGCCAGTATCTATCTGAAGGGTTTACTTATATGTCTGTGACAGAAGAGGTCTTCATATATGACGTGGGATTGTAAAGCACATCTGTGTGTGCTTTCTGCACAGATAAATGTTTGGTAAATTTAAGCCTGCCCAGCCAGACTGTGAGCCCCACCATAACAGTTTGTGCATATGGGACAGATATGTGTGGTTTTCTGCACTGATTTTACCTATGTGTTGGGGTATTCAGGACCAGACCTTTGTTTTAAAGGTGAATTGGAAGACTTGGAGTCCTGTGACAGCCTCTGCAGAGCAAAAAGATTTTCTCCTCCTAGACATGCCAACTCCTGTGCCCTCAGGCCCTGCCACTAGGGCTTAGAGACTACCTTTTGTAGCTGCATTGCCATGGTCAGTACCTTAAATCAATCACTCTGAGGAGCACTGAAGGAGATGGCTGCATCCTGCAGGAGTTGGTGCTGGATAGCCTCATCATGGACGAGGGGGTATGGCAATACAGGACCACAACAGCCTATACAAGAAATGTGGAGAAATAAGTTACCCAAATCCCTTTTCCAAGTCTCTCTACCTTCAGGGGTCCAGCAGCTGCTTGCTTTGACTGATGGATGGCAGCATTGCCCAGGCACCTCCACATACCCTCCTCTCCTTCCCTCTCATCTTTCACACTGTGCTGTCATTCCCTCTACTCCCTGGACGACCCTTTGCAGAAGCAGCCGTGGTGAAAAAGTTAATGAAGATACATACAGTTCCTCAGGGCACTCAAAGGTTTTGTGGCTCCTGGAGGCTTCAGTGTCCACCCTCACTTGTTTGGGGTTTTTTACAAGCTTAATAAAGGGTCTGGAAAACTGATTAGCAGAAAAGTACTCTGATGTGCTTGGCACAAAACTGGCAGAGGAGCATGGCAGTCATGTTTCCTGCTGCATGGCTCTTCCAGCTGCCCCTCAGTGGCAATGTGTTTTCCTGCAGGTGAGTAGTACGATTAACAGATTTTTTTTTTTATGTGCTGTGCTTGCAGCTTGTCATCCTCTCTGCTGCTGTGAAGATGCAAGGAGAGATCATCTGCATGGCTTTCAAGTGACTTGGTCAAAGGTACTGTGGTTGGTAACACTGGGAGCCCTCACCGTGTCAGAGAGCAAGCCACAACGTCCCTAATGCATGCTACTACTCTTGCTCTGCAGGTCTAGATGTGTTTATTACATAGAGGCTGTGGATCTCCTTTCCTCTCACTCAGCAGACAGTTTTTCTGGAAGGCTACAGGCTGCTGTGGCTGACAAAAGGAAATGTCTTCACATACACTGGAGACATCAAGTAGTTTCTCCTTCCTGCCTGTGCTTTTGGGAAAGCAATAACTGCTATTTGTGTCTCCTTTGACACACATCAGAGGAGGAGGTTTTGATGAACTTTCTTGTGTTTCTGTACATCTTGTTTTTATCTCCAAGGCTACCTACCTTTTTCCTTATTTTGGGCAAGAAAAAGGTTATTTTTTTTTTTTTTTCTAAAGTAGTGGTGAGTTCTTTCCCTGCTGGTGAAGAAATCAAGCTAACTGCTTGGCAGACGGTTTTTAAGAAATTTGCAGCTAGTATTCCATCACAGCAAAGGAGTAACATCTGCCTCTCAGGAGTTCACAAAGTACATGACATGGAGAGAAAAAAAAGAATAGTATGGTCTTCTGTAGTCCCAGAAGAGTCCCAGGAGAGTAGCATCACTGGAGATCAGAGCTGCAGTTGCCTCAAGCACAGAATTCAAAGATGCCACTGCCTACCTGCTGTTCTGGAGGGAAGATTCAAGAAGTCTGTCTTGTGCACATTCTCTTTTTCAATCTGATAGAGAGGACAAAGGAGGGGACGGAGAAGATCTTGCTTTTTGCTTACACATTTTGCTTTAAGACCATCAAGCAGAAGGACCTGGACAGGCTCAATGGGTGGGCAGAGGCCAATGGGATGAAATTCAACAAGGCTAAGTGCAGGGTTCTACACTTTGGCCACAACAACCCCATGCAGTGCTACAGGCTGGGGACAGGGTGGCTGGAGAGCAGCCAGAGAGGGACCTGGGGGTGATGGTTGATAGTAGGCTGAACATGGGCCAGCAGTGTGCCCAGGTGGCCAGGAGAGCCAATGGCATCCTGGCCTGTATCAGGAATAGTTTGGCCAGCAGGACAAGGGAGGTTATTCTTCCCCTGTACTCAGCACTGGTCGGGCCACACCTTGAGTACTGTGTCCAGTTCTGGGCTCCTCAATTCAAGAGAGATCTTTATTTCTTTATTTCTTTATTTCAAGAAGGCTGGAAGAGACCTCAAAGATCATCGAGTCCAACCTGTCACCCTACACCTCATGACTATCTAAACCATGGCACCAAGTGCCACGTCCAATCCCCTCTTGAACACCTCCAGGGATGGTGACTCCACCACCTCCCTGGGCAGCACATTCCAATGGCCAACCACTCTCTCTGTGAAGAACTTTCTCCCCACCTCCAGCCTAAACCTCCCCTGGCGCAGCTTGAGGCTGTGTCCTCTTGTTCTGGTGCTGGTTGCCTGGGAGAAGAGACCAAACCCCTCCTGGCTACAACCTCCCTTCAGGTAGTTGTAGACAGCAATGAGGTCACCCCTGAGCCTCCTCTTCTCCAGGCTAAACAGTCCCAGCTCCCTCAGCCTCTCCTCATAGGGCTTGTGCTCAAGGCCTCTCCCCAGCCTCGTTGCCCTTCTCTGGACATGCTCCAGCAATTCAACATCCTTCCTAAACTGAGGGGCCCAGAACTGGACACAGTACTCAAGGTGTGGCCTAACCAGTGCTGTGTACAGGGGGACAATGACCTCCCTGCTCCTGCTGGCCACACTATTCCTGATGCAGGCCAGGATGCCATTGGCTCTTTTGGCCACCTGGGCACACTGCTGGCTCATGTTCAGGCAGCTGTCAACCAGTACCCCCAGGTCCCTTTCTGCCTGGCTGCTCTCCAGCCACTCTGACCCCAGCCTGTAGCTCTGCATGGGGTTGTTGTGGCCAAAGTGGAGCACCTGGCACTTGGATTTGTTGAATGCCATCCTGTTGGACTCTGCCCATCTGTCCAGCCTGTCAAGGTCCCTCTGCAGAGCCCTTCTACCTTCTAACAGATCAACACCTGCTCCCAGCTTGGTGTCATCTGCAAATTTACTGATGATGGACTCAATCCCCTCATCCAGATCATCAATAAAGACATTGAACAGGATGGGGCCCAGCACTGATCCCTGGGGGACACCACTAGTGACAGGCTGCCAGCTGGATGTGGCACCATTCACCACCACTCTCTGGGCTCGGCCCTCCAGCCAGTTCCTAACCCAGCGCAGAGTGCTGCTGTCCAAGTCACAAGCTGCCAGCTTGGCCAGGAGTTTGCTGTGGGGACAGTGTCAAAGGCCTTGCTGAAGTCCAGGTAGACTACATCCACAGCCTTTCCCACGTCCACCAGGCTGGTCACCTGATCATAGAAGGAGATCAGGTTGGTGAGGCAGGACCTGCCCTTCCTAAATCCATGTTGGCTGGGCCTGATTCCTTGGCCATCCTTCAGGTGCGCAGTGATTGCCCCCAAGACAATCTGCTCCATGATTTTCCCTGGCACTGAGGTCAGGCTGACAGGCCTGTAGTTCCCAGGTTCTACTGCTGAGGTACTGGAACGTGTCCAGAGAAGGGCAATGAAGCTGGTGAGGGGCCTGGAACACAAACCCTATGAGGAGAGGCTGAGGGAGCTGGGATTGTTTAGCCTGGAGAAGAGGAGGCTCAGGGGAGACCTCATTGCTGCCTACAACTACCTGAAGAGAGGTTGTAGGCAGGTGGGGGTTGGTCTCTTCTCCCAGGCAAGCAGCAGCAGAAGGAGGGGACACAGTCTCAAGTTGTGCCAGGGGAGGTATAGGCTGGATATTAGGAGGAAGCTCTTCACAGAGAGGGTGATTGCCCATTGGAATGGGCTGCCCAGGGAGGTGGTGGAGTCACCATCGCTGGAGACCTTCAAGAGAAGACTGGATGAGGCACTTAGTGCCATAGTCTAGTTGATTGCTTAGGGCTGGGTGATAGGTTGGACTGGATGATCTTGGAGGTCTCTTCCAACCTGGTTGATTCCGTGAATCTGGCACGAAGGCTTTCTCTTCTTCATGCAGAAGTCTTTGCTGTCTGCCTCTTCTCCCTGCTGGCTGGTTGTGGCCAGCCATTGCTTCTCTTGCACCTTAATTGAGTTCATAAGCAGTTACTTTTTAAACTCTACTTATTTAGTGCCTGGCATAGTCCAAGTTTCTGTAACATCTAATCACCAAAGTCTAGCTACCAAGTTTGCATTATATATGTAAATTTTTTTTTTTTTTTGATCCCCTCTGAGATAAGAAAGAGCTGTGATCTTTGGATGAAGGTCCAGTATTTCCATGAATCGCTCAGTCATCTGGATCTGCTTGGGAGGAATTCTCCATGTATTGCTTAGGCTATTTAGAGGATATATTGTCCTGCTGTGACACTCAGTCAGTCAGTGTGATTAGGACCTGTTTCCACAGACCTTGGCTCTTTCCATCCCAAGAGCAGTCAGAACTGTGCTGAGGAAAAGGGAGCCTTCGAATAGAAAAGTGACTCTCATAAAACTTCTCCTTTTGTCTCTGAAATGCAGTGCAGCCATCAGTTTTCACCTCAACAGATAGAATTTATGAGCAAATTTTGTCCTTAGATGTGAGGTCATGTTGTACAAACAGATAGTTTTACAAATTTGTTTGCATGAAATTATTCAGCCCGAGTTTGTTGGCCGCGTACCCACCCTCCTGGTTATTCAGATGCTTTTCACCACAATGATTGTTCTGACTAGTCATCAGCTGCTGGGAGGAGTGTCTCAGCAGTCACCTGCCTGAAGAGCACAGTTTTTTTTCTCCCCAGCTTAGCTGAAGCCCACAACATCTTTGTCATGACCACATGGACGCTTTCTGGATGAATGTGCTTGGCTGAAGAGTGTTTGTGACCTTCCTTGTTTTTCTCTAAGGACTTCTCAAATGAAAAGAAACACTACTCCTTCCCACCCCCCTCTTCTTCTTGTAAGGAAAAACGTTCTCCATTCTACATGAAGAGAAGCAAAGTACACTTGAAGCAGAATTGTCCCATGAAATTCAGTGTTACCACAGATCATAGAATGACTTCAGTTAGATGCAGGTATTTAAGCACCTCAGGCTTCACAGGAACACCCAGAGGAGCCAACCAAGACCTTTGTTGTTCTGCAATACCAGGGGTTTGTCAGTTAGATTTTTAGAAGAGGTGAGATGGAGTCTGGAAGACAGCCCAGTTCTGAGATACTACTTAGTCCATATTGTTCTCTGTAACTACAGTATTTTACAAACAAAAAGGTAAGAGTTTGTGAGTTTGATGCCTCTGGGAAATTGTCTATGCTTTGCAGCATTGCATTTCTTTGATCAAAATCATGAAGGATTGGCTCAGCTTGGATTAACAACGACCCATGAGCCTGGCTCACAGTGCTGCATTTTAGACATTAGGCATGAAACCATGTGGCTGAGTTACAGAGAGACAAAGGCATCTAACTGAAAAAGATTCTCAATGCACAGTTGTCAGGAGATGTCTAGTCAATTGCTTTTCATATTTTCAGGACCTTTCCTTACCCAAGTTGTGTGAGTGATCTGTGCTCTTTTCCAACTTTACTTTTCCCACAGCATTGACTGTTGGTTTTCTTTCTTCCCAAATCCATCCTGTTTTACAAGCCACACTACTTTACAGATTTTTTTTTTATTCAAGAGATCAGTTTCTCACTTACTGTGTGAGATGCAGCTCCCTGACAAAGCAAGAAACGTTTTTTATCCAGTTCAATACTTTATCTAATACCAGCAGGAAGAAGAGAAGGAAAAGAGAAACATAAGAATAAACTATGCTATACCTACATGTACAAACTACACAGTACACAAGGGTTGTGCCTCACACTGAATTAAATGCTGGGTGGTATTTCTTACAAAGCTCACCTGCTCCAATGAAATTCAGATGCTAGCACCTTTCATCTTCATGCCCTTGAGACAGGGACCTGCTTAAAGCAAAGCATGTGGCCACATTTTATTGACTTCAGTTGGCCAGCTTGTGCATCAGCCAGTGTGTGCTTACATACTGTGAGGTCAAGCCTGCCTTTTTTTGTGCCAGGAAGGGCATAGGCACTGTTCACATTAGAGCAGCTCAACAATATCTATTGCCATATGATAACAATGCATACATGGACACCTACTGTGCAGCAAATTACATTTAACGTGTGAGGAAAGAGAGTCAAGCTTCATCTGCCTCAGGCAAAGACCTGGACATAATCACTTGCACCACATCAGATGGTGTGCAATAGCTCATTAAGCAATAGCAACATCATCATGCAGCAGAGCCTCACGTCCTGAGCAGTGTGGGAGGAAGACGGGAAGTAGACCATCTCGTTTCCTGGCATCCCTGTGTGGTTGTGTCACCAGGGTAGCTGAACATTTAATCTTGAAGGTATTTTTCCTCAAAAGTTTTAATTCCATCTCAAAACTAACATACATGCCCCCCGTTTGAGAAGAAACCTGTTTCACAGCAGTGAGCTGAGCTCAGGTCTCCCAGAGAGACGACAAATGTTCTCCAAACACCAGGACCCCTATCCAGAAAGCTAAATGCTGTCATGCTGCCCTTGGCAATGCTGACCTGCACTGTGTTTTGAATGTAGCATCCTCTCAAGGAGAGGCAGAACTCCACCTGTGATCTTGTGTGCCCTTTGTGCTGGGCTCACAGCATGGGATATTTTTGTAAATTATCTAATAACCAAACTGAGAAGATAGTCTTTCTAGGGTTACCACTGAAGGCAGGATGTGATTCCAGAGCATGGTATCCAAGCATCTTTGCTTACTATGGGAGGGTGATTGGCTGCAATGTTTTCCCTGTGTACCCAATGAGAAGGGCTGCAAGGCTTGAGTTAGCAGTATCTCGGTGATATGAGCCTCCATAGGGTTTATGTCATGCCTATATTTCAGAAGTTACAGAATGTGAAAGATATTATTACCTAAGAAGCATGTTGCAGAGCCAGCTCCTCTGGCCTAACGACACCTTCTTTTTAAAGGTTTCTGTGTAATGCAAATTTAAAGTAAGTGTTGTGGGGTGGCTCTTTATTAGAAGTAAAATGAATTCCCCTTGCCCCATTACATGGAGAATAGGAAGGTTGTGGGGCAGTGAACTGAACTCATGAGGAGGTCTGAGATCTGCTTTGTGAGAGCTCAATGTTACTGAGGACTGGTCTTTTGTTGATAATTGCACTCGTGACCTCCCTTCTGTAATTAAAGCAGAACAGAAGTTATTCCAGGACATTTAATGTCATATTCACACACCTGTTAGCTAAACATCCTTTTCATATATAGTGGTGCTGGAAGTCAGATTTTTTGCAATGACTGAGAGCCAGGCAAAATGTTTGCCCCTGCTGGGTTTTTTTTAATGAAAAATTGTAGCTTCTTTGGTTTGGGATACTCAGTTCTGCTGAAGTATTTTCCTTATTTTTATATATGCAAAATTAATAAAGTTGGAGTAGATCTAAATAAGGACTTTAAAGCTGGGAATTTGACTAAAAGACCATTTCATCTAACAATTTTCTTCTTACTTTATACTGCAGAGTTTCAGCTTTTGTATTCTTTTCAGCATTCTCTTGCTGGTTAACCAGAACATTTCAATCAGTAGCAAAGTATTTGCTTTCCATATGTGCTGTTCAAGGGAAGCAGCATGCTTCTGTCAGCATCCCAGCACAGCAGAAATCTCTTATTTTGCTTATCAAAATTGTCACTGACCCAAATGCAATGGTCTTAGTAGTTCTGGGCCTTGGGCTGAGGAAGGGCTGCTGCCCTCTCCTGGAAAGAATGACAGGTCTCTGGTTCCACCTGAGAGCACCAGTTCCTCAATCTGGGATGAAGCCCTCAAGCATGGCTGGAGCATGTAGAATTAAGGTATGTAGCATGATGAATGTGGTCCTACGAGTGGGTTTGCAAGCAGAAAATTGCAACCAAACATGGAGCTGTGCACCAAAAACTAAGACCAGCTCTAATAGCATAGCAACTCTATCCCAACTTTATGTTACAAAAACCTATTATTGCCTATTAATGGGCTAGTTCTCATTGATACCAAAGCCTTAGGAAGTCAGTGAAATGAATTACCATATCATCTCTTCATTAAAAAACGGGCTGCTGCAAAGGATGACCCCCAGAAAAGTACAGCAGAGAATTCAGTGAGGGCGAAGTTCTCAATCATGGCTCTGAATTAGCAGAAATTTTGTCTGTGTGAAGGAGGCAAGGCAAATGAGCTGACAGGATCATGTGAACACTTGCTCCTACAGCTCCAAAGTTTTAAAGGTAGGATACCAGAGAGGTCAGGTCAGAAGCTAAGATGCAAAGTTAGGGCACTATGAAGGACTCATCTGAAGTTCATGTAGAAAACTGCTCTGCTTTTTGAGAGAGAGGAGCATACACAGATGCCTGTCCTTTGTAGGGATAGGCTCATCCTTTTGCAGGAGATGTGAAACCTCTCTGGATGCTCAAGGTGCCTTATCTGGCTTTGGAAAAGTAAAGGTGCTAAAACTTATTTTTTTTTCAAAGAACAGAAAATGGGGAGATATTTGACTTGGTCCATTCTCAGACCTAATGCTCTCTGCAGGTCTTTTCTTTCTGATGTTTTTTTTCTGGGCCTTTTCTTCTCCCCACACCATCTGTAAGAATGGTTGGACTATATCCCATCTAAGTGCCTGACTTTCTGTGCCTGACAGGCAATCCTACTTCTCCCTCTTCCCAAGAGTCGTCAGGCCCAAGGGGATGGAAGCAGGAGCGACTGCAGGATTACAGGACCTGGAAGGTCCTGCAAGGGTCAGTAGGTGTTGATCTAAGGCTTGTGAAGTTTTGTAAGTTTTGAGGAACAGAACAGTAGAAGCCCAAAGTGTGTTTCTGCTTTCTCTCTCCCAGCTTCATTTACTTGCTCATTAAATTCAGAAGCATGCAGCTACACCCATAGAAAATTACTGCATTTCGTAACCCTTAATTGATTTGCGTATTTATGGGGAAACTGGTATTTCGGGACTACCCAACTGGGCCAGCACCAGCACTTTTTCATCAGCCTCTGTCTGCTGGGTTGTTGCAGAGGGGCCCTGATATGTGTCTGCCTGGCACAGACCCTGCAGCTCCAGGGGCTGAATCCTTCAGTGCAGGTCACTAATACTGAAAGCAGGAGAGCTCCTATTTGTAGATGGGGCAGATAGTCTCTGCAGCCTGCACTACTCTGTTTGCTTGGCTGGGTGTTGGTATCCCAGCAAAGGCTTTGAAACACATCAGTGTGCTGAATGCTATTCACCATGCTCCTTTTCTATACACATAGCAAAGGTAGATACACTGTTGGTGTGGATGAGTACAGATGTACTTCAGCCTACAGTTACTGACATGGGTACAGTTGGTCCCCACATTGCTTCTCTCACTCTCCTGGGAATTCCAGCCATTGTAAATTCAGGGATGCAGTAGATGTTTGTGTGAACTGGGAAGGAGTTGAGGGTCCTCCCTACTCCCTATCTGTCTCAAGGGTATAGTTCCTGAAAATCCAGCCTCAGACTTTGCTTTGATGGCCACAGCTGTGGTGGCAGTGCCTGGCAAGAAAATGCTGCTTCACTTGCTCTGTTGACCTCAGTTTTAACTTTTGTTTCTAAATTCTGAGGCTACTCTGAGGCTAGAATGCCTTGCAGATGAAACAATGGTCATGAGGACTAATCAGTCAGTGCTCTTTCTGTATCTAATGTTCCTACTTTTGGAGTTGGTTATACTGACCCTACTGGTGTGAAAGGTGTTGCATTAGTCTTGGATGTAACAAGAATCTTGCCCTGGATAAATAATGATTGAGCTACCAAGACTATCCCAGGAGTAGCACCATCTGACCCATAGCACTTGTATGATCTAAATCACAGCTGAGAGTCAGCTCCAGCCCCACCTGAGGAGTTTGCAGCCACTCAAAGGTTGTGATGGGCTCTTGACCCACTGAAGCCCTCTTCAAGCCAGGTGGCCCCAGGGAGAACAAAATCACACTGTCCTCTGCAGATATGGAAGATATGACCAGTGTGGGGACTTGCTAATGGGATGTATGGAATTTCTTGGTGAAGATGCAGCCAGTGTGGGCAAGCATAAGGTGTGTTGTGTGGTAACAGTGTAATGGTGGCAGGTCAGGCCATGGTTTCTGCTATCAGCTTTGGGAGCTAATGTCCAGCCCTGCTGCACCATTGACAGGTAAATAACCAGAGCAGACAGGAGGCTCACAGCAGACAGGAGCTGAGACTGTGGGACCCAGTGGTAAGCAGAATTAGCTGCAGCCCAGAGGCACCTGAGGTCATTCAGTGGCAGCTGAGATCTACTGAGGCTTCAAACTAGGCTGGTTCACAGCAAACTAAGGATACTGCATGACCATTGCCTGACCTGCTCCTCTTCTTAAACCAAGAACGTGATTACTTATTAAATTTTCTATGTCTAGTAGGTAACACCACTCTCCAGGAGCTAGAGCTGGGGTAAGGATTCCTTGTGGCAGGTCATTGCATAAAGAGTGTTCATCTGTAAAGGACCCTGTCCATGCAAAACTGTGAGGCAAACAGCAGCAAACTGGAGCTATCACCTGGGGATATGCTCACAAATGCAAACCTAACAAAACAGACCAGAAAGGAGCAAGAGATTGTTTTCTTGAAAACATTCCCAACACTTCAGTCTTCATTATTTTTTGTTCTTTTTCTCTTTCATCTTGTTCTTCTCAATATTTCTGTTTCTTCCCCTGCTTTTTGAATGCAGAGTCTTGCACATTTGACCAAGCATTTCTGAAAGCTCCAGTCTGAAATCAGACACATTGTATAAGAGTCTGATTTACTCTATCTGGGCCATGGTCCTCAGAGGGGCCACAACTATTGAGGCCACTGATAAAGGAGCTAGGTCTCACTGTCTTATATCTGGCCCTGTGTCTGGAGCTTATTGCTTCACTAGAAGCCATCACACCCTCTCCCTCAAGAAAAATTACCTCAGGCCAAGCCACCATCTCCATGTTATTGCCTGCTAATTGCAGGACATCCTGGGGAAGATGGTGGCATTTGCACCTTTGATCCCAATGCTGCAAGGTTGGATTCTCTGCTGCAGGCTCCAAGAGTGTAGGTGTTTGCTTTAGGCTACAATGACATGAGAAATACCTCAGTGAGGCGAGGCGTGGGTGTATTGGGGCGTGACTCAGAGGAAGTCAATGTACAGGGATTTGTTTTGTGTGCAAGAGATCTATTCACTGTAGTTACCAGCATGGGTGTAATTAAATTTTCTTTTTTTTTTTTTTCATTTTATTATTTTGATTATTAATCATGGCTTAAGAATGGCTGAGCCAATGGAGATTTCATGTGCAATTTCAACAAGTCCAGGATTTATAATGCCAAGGGTTGGCTTGAGGGAGCCAGGTAACTTGATGACAGTTCAGTAGATTCTGATGAGGAACCAGCACAAATCAGAGAGGCTGGTAGACTTAAGGCAGGGTATCTTCTTTAGAAAGAGTGAATAGTGAAGGACATATTTAAAACTGGACTTGGAGACGTCTTGCCAAGGCAAGAGAGAGTCAGTAAGTACATGGCAAGGTGCAAAGAAAATCAAGTTTCTGGGTTTAACTAGTTCAGAGTTTCTTGGCTTTGGAGCTGAACCTCCTTTTCTCTTATTTGCTTTATTTGGCAATAGTTGAGATTAGCTACAGCTCTTACACAGAATAAGGATTGCTCTGGGGTTATTGGAGTTTACAGTGCCTTTAGCCTGGACTTCAGATGACCAGTGTCAGCCTGTCTGCAGCAGACAAGCCTGCATGGAGCTAAAGCTTGCCACAGCTTGGGGCCTTATTCTGGTTCTGCTCATGTGCCAACAGAGTTGCTGTGGTGTGTGTGAAACAAATCTAGGAGAGTTGAAAGCAGGAGGACTGTGTGGCACTGCTGTAAGAAAGCTCTTTGTCACCACCCTGCTGTGTCCTGCAGTGACAATGGCACAATTTATGCCAAAACAACTCAGCAGGAAGGTTGCAATTCCTATAAATGTTAACTTGAGAGAAATATAAATTCAAAGCAAATGACAATTCATTTTCCAGGAAGAGGTGGATTGAAATGAGAGGCACATGAATCATACTGCCTACATTTGACTTCTGCCTCAATTTGAGGCTAAAATCAATACATTGGGAGGTGAGTCAAGGGAAGCAGCTGGGGCATCTCGTGCTAATCAAACCCAGAAAAGATTCCTACAAACTCTGCAAGCCTGTGATATTCAGACAGAGAGGCTCAGAGTGTTTGTTTCTAGAGGGCAATGACTGGATTCCTCTGTTTTCCTCCCATATTGCCTTGTTTCTATTTCTAATGAGAAGGACCTTTTAGCAAGGGTGTCCACCTTCCCAGTGAACAGTTAACTCCAGGCCCAAATATGCAGCCAACCTATTCAAGTGGCTAACAGAGCAGAGCATTTCTGTACCTTGGGAAACTCTAAGATATGTTTGCTTTCATCCTAAGAGGGAGAGTTAGTGTCAAGATATTCAGGAAATAATGAAGGTGGGTTTTTTTTTTTTTGCATCCACAAGACATTGACCTGGAAATATTGACTACAATTTTGTAATATATTTGATTGAAATGAAATGTTTTTCTGTATCCACAGGTATTAAATATTCTGGAGCAGTTCTTAAACTCTGTTCTAAAAATAAGAATTTTTAGGTTACTTAACATTTTAAATTCAAATTACACTTAAGCCAAGACAGACAAGAAAAAGAGAGAAGAAAGGAGGACCAGGTGGTTTTGTCATGGTAGTGCATAAAATAGGGATCTGTCAACTGGGGATAGGAGTCAGTAAGTAAGTGCAGGCTAGAAAAATGCTCTTTCAGGATGTCACTTCTGCCCAGAAGCAAAGTGACTGTTTTTTCACAGCAGTGCCTGGAAACTTAAAGCTTGTGGTGTTCCATTAGCACAGAAGTATCTATGATGCCCTCAGCAATCCTGACAATAGAAAGTTGTTATGTGCAGAGCCTGCTTGGGTGCCTCTGCACTTACACATCTCTGTATCTATTGCATTTTGGGGGATGACAGTTTCATTGCAGCCTGAATGGTTGTAAGTCTCCTCCTAGAGAATCAGTTAATCTTGTTTTCCATTTCCAACATTTTTTTCTAATGAGGTGCCAGCATTTTTGTTTCTGAAAGAGTCTCCGTCACTGCTGGTGTTGGATTTATTCCCGTGGAGGTATTCTCAGCCTGCAACACACAAAAGGAAGAAATGGCAGAACCTTCTTATCAAGGTCAGAAAAGGGAAAGAGATGAAAAGAGACCAATGGTGAATCACAGAATTATTGGGGCTGGAAAAGACCTCTGACAACATCAAGTCCAGGCTATGACCTAACACCACAATATCAGCTAAACCATGCCACCAAGTGCCACATCCAACCTTTTCTTCAAGACCTCCAGTGACGGTGACTCCACCACCTCCCTGGGCAGTCCATTCCAGTGCCTAATTAGCCTTTCTGTGAGGGAGTGCTTCCCAATATCTAACCTAAACCTCCCCTGGCACAGCTTCATACCATGCCCTCTTGTCCTGTCACTAGTTGCCTGGGAGTGTTAAGCTCAATGAAGATCAGGAAAACTTCTAAGCCCTTTCTTGTAGTTTGTCAAATTCCTGGTTGACTTTTCCACAACTCATTCCTTGTACCTTATAAATAATACTTAAGTCAACACAGACAATTGTGGCTACTGGTAAAACCCACATAGAATAGCTAGACACAATGGACATGACTTATTCCACCATTTGGTTTTATTTTGGAGTGGGCAAAAAACTTTTGAAAAGAAGTGAGTAATGTTTTTCCTCTGTCCATTTTGGCTTTTCTCTGCTCAACAACATCTCCTTTTTGTATGTAGTAGTGCTCCTAACATTTTTGTTGCTTATTTCTTTGTTTCTTTATTTATTTCCTGCTTTGCTTTCTTGGTTTAGGATTGTCTCCCTGTGACAACTGCTAGCACCACAGGGCTAGAACCTGGTAAAAGACAAAGCAAAACCACCATGCCTTTGGGGAAATGAGTCTGCTACCTTGCCAAGAAACATGTTTGACAGGTTTATGAGCCAAGCTGGAGTTGGAGTTCTGTGAGCCCTTCTGCCCTGCTTGAAAGATGTCAGGTAGGAACCTCAGCAAACCTAATATCTTGAGAAGCATCTCCAGGGTTGGACAAACTGGTTTGAGTATAATAAATTGCAGCTTAGACTGAACTTTTGCCCATTTCTTTTTGTGCCTGAATTTTGTCTTCTTGCACTTCACAAACCTAAGCCTGGAACATGCCTATCCTTAGAGCTGAACCTTCACAGACACTATGAAAGGTATTACTATTATCTTAAAATCTTTCTCTGCATGCCTGCATCTCTACCCTCCCTTGAGGTTAATTATTTGAACATCAGCCAGTATTTACTCCATGAACACTAATACCAGACTGGTGTGGGCTTCAGGCCTCCATTGCTGCCCACAGGACCACAAACCAGTGTGCCCCTTTGGCTTTGCCAAGAGTGTGTTAGGAAGCAGGGGCTGTGTGGATGCATGTGGTTAGCCTAAGCAGCCACTTGTCATTGTTGGAGAGACTGTGTGGTTTTAATGAGGAAAGGGATGGAATAGTCTTCCATTGAGTTGACTCAGAACAAATAAAGCAAGGGGCTGAGTGGAGAGGGGGAGGGGTTTCTTTTTGCCCTGGTGGCAATCTTGACAATCTTTGCAAAGAACAGATCCAGAGCATGACAAAGAAATCTTTGTAGAGATACATTTTCAAAACTACCATTTTCAGTTGTATTAGCCACAACTCATTGCTGAAAGGGTTACCAGATGCTCACTCAGCCCTCATCCCAGCTGCTCTAGGACTAATTATAATTAGCCTGATTTTAAAAAGGGACATCTGGTCTTTTAGGAGAGCCTTTCTGAGAGCTGCTTCCCCAAAAGTAACTTTAAGTTAAACCATCATGTGCTATGGGGAGTATAGGATGGCTCCATTGTATATGGAGCTATGTCCAAGGAAAAGACTGCCTTGGAAAGCAGCTGAAGGAGGACTTCTGGGATAGATGTAGAAGGAAGAGCTACAGGAGACAGAGCAATGGGAGAAGGCATATAAAAGAGAAGAAGCTTCAGGCAGGACAATGTGAGGCATTTTCTGTCCTAGCATCTTCTGACTTTTATCTTCCTTGGGGGAAAGAGGTGAGTGATGAAGAGGTGAGTGATGAAATCCGGCATGGGGGTCTGTTTTCTCAGCAAGCCACAATGAGCAGGACAATATTAAGACTTGGTTTAAGTCAAATTGAGGATTTGGGTTTAAAGTGGCTCAAAATCTGGACCATTCCAGTTCCGTTATCTGGCAACTTCAGCTGAATCTGTATGTTCTTTTTGCCTCTGCCAAAGGGGATAGAGGTATTGCTTCCAGTAGCTCAAGTCCATAACATCAACAGCTGTTCTGAGCACAAAAATCCTTGAGATAGCTAAGTAATGGTTCTCTGACCTTAAGCTCAGCTCAAAAGATGCTTCTGAGGCTCCTCATGTAGCTGCTGCCCTGTTGCAAATCATCTTAAAGCAAAGAACCTTCTGTTTATATTTTTACTTGCAATTGGCAGGGGTTGGCAGGTTATCTGAATACTCTATCTCTATCTATATTTGCCTACTTCTAGATCTGTTGACAGTATAAGAGTGTCAATATTCTTTTCCTTGTAAGGTGATATAAGCAGCTGCCTACTTGTTGACTCAACTGAGGATTACTAATTTCAATAGCTAGTTAACAAATCAGCCTACACTCCAGGTAGAAGTGCAGTGCTTGCTACTTCTGAAAGGGTCCTGGGAAGCTAACTGTGATCAGTCACTTGGAGCTCAGGGCTAAGCCAGGGTGGAGTGCAATGATGCTCCCTCTGGGCAGGTGATTCACCTGCCCAAATAGATAAGCTGGGCTGGGGAGAAGGGACACCCTATGGGATGTGTTATTTCAGGACATTTCTTCTTCCAGAAGAGGAAGAAATTTACTTCCCGAAATTTACTTTGCGTTTAAATTGTGGCAGGTAACTGCTGAATTTCCTTTCCTCCTCTTGTCATGACCTTATGAAACTTATTCAGCAAAGTGGGATCCCTTTACACAGAGAAAATGGTGCTAGGGCTGCCTGTAGTGAAGGTGTTTGCAGGGGGCTTGCCAGCCCAAATCCCACCTGAGTCATAACTGATTTTTTGCTCCGTGTCAGCTGCAGAGTGCATTTAAGAAATAGATTGGTTCCATCTGGTGTTGAGCTCTGCCTTGCTCCAAGAGAAGAGAAATTGACACTGAATGATCCCAATGTATACAAGACCTCTACCTTCTCAGTAGTGCCTCTACTCTGATTTTTATTTTTAGTCATCTTTGAGATACCAGGAAATGGCTCTTTAGAAATCTATCTACTCTGTTGCCCTTTGTTTTATAAAGCTCTTGAGTTGGTTGTGAGAATGTAGCACAGGCTGTCTGTGTTTATCTGGTTCTGCTCTGTTTTCTATTTGTTCTGCAATTAGCTTGTGAAACACTGTGTACACTTCTAGGCATGATTACTATTTTTTTTCCAGTGTTGCTCACCCCTTTCTTTCACACACATCTGTTTACAGTTCATTTTTTTTCCCTAATGGAAATAATGTTTCACAAAGGTTTGGGGTTGAGAGAAGGGAGGAGCTGCCTGTGTGCTCTCCTTGTTGCATTGGACATGAATGATGATCAGGTTCTGCTGGAGTAAATTTACTTATGTTTCCATGTAACAATAGCAAAGAAAATAATTTTTGTCTTTTTGTTTGTTTGGGTTTTTTTACAATTCTGTCATGTGCATGGATAAAATGAGCTCACAATCTAAGTAAAAGATGTGGTGGTGTGGGGAAATGTCCTTCTTGGTAGGTTGTGCATGTGTCCACATGGCTCTCTTGATGAACAGTATGGTATACCATGGCTCCAGTTTAATGAAGGTTCTTGTCATCTTCCATTGGAAATACCCCAAACTTATCAAACCTATTCTTATTCTCTGTCAGTGCTGAGGGGCATCCACTGTGCCTACAGAGTTCTAATTTCAGCCTCCACTTACACCAGTAACTGAAAAGCAGCTGGTAGTACTGCAGGACCAAAGCCATAGTTCAGTTAATGGTACCAGTACAGCATCAAACCTCCTGTCTGCCTTGCTGTTTCACAGCATATTCTTACATCATCTAGATGAACAAGACAGAGGGAGAGGGAACAGAAATAGTTCCCACTTTTCTGGCAAGCAAGCTATTGCCCAGACACTTTTCAGCACACTCTTTCAGACATCTGAGGGTGTGTGATGAATATTTAGCCATCGCAGTAAGTGTAAGAGCATCTTCCCCTCTCTCTTCTTCTGGGCTGAGGAAAGTCATGGTCTTTGAAGAGTGAAGATTCTGGGGCCCTCTAGGTCTGTTCAGAGACAAGAACCAGCACCTCCTGCTGACTTGTCCAAGGGCTATTTTGAGCACTGAAGACTTTAATAGTTTGGACCTGTAATTTCTCTTTCAATATTTAAAACACTCCGCTAGGCTGGCTGAGGAGAGTGTGCTCCATACCTTCTTGACAAGAGTAAGAATCTCCCTGCTTATCTCACTTGAAATCACCTAATTCACATTCATCATCTGAATTCAATTAAAAATAACCTGCAGCTGTAATTGTTAAAGGCTGTTTTTAACTGAACTCCCTTCATCCCAGAGCATGTGGGATTTTCCCCTGCAGTTTCAAGAGCAGGTGGTCAGTGGGAAATTCCTACAAGCTCTTCAGTGTAGGGTTGCTCTTGGGGGCTAGTCACAGCATATCAGATGTGAGTTTGCATTCATCTCTACAAAACAGGCTGATTATTCTCTCTTCCTCTCCCTTGCTATCAGTACCTGACACAAGCTATGTAAAAACTGAGGGGGGGTGTGTGTGTGTGATGCAGATCTGTCCTTGAGTTTTTGTGGTGCATGCTGATTGTTCTAGCCAGCCAGAGCATCACCTTGAGATTGTCTGCAAATAATTTTGTGCAGCATGCAGCACACTGTCGGGGCAAGATCTGCCACAGAACCATGTTGGTTCATTTTGATCATGTAGGATACAAGTTCCCTGCAACACTCGTGACCAGCACAGTTTATATCATCAGACAATTAGAAGTGAATGAGTTTGGAAAGTGTTTAAGCCTTCATTCGTCATCCTTCTCGTATTGTTAATGGGAAGCTTCCTGTTAAGAACTGGGTGAGGCACTGCCTTGAAGAAATGTTCAAAAGCAGCATGAGAGATTCTTGCTTTTGTTTCTACTATGTGGGAACTATGCAAATTCTGCAGCTCAGACTGAACACTCTGCAAGATCCACTTTTCAGTTGTGGAGACATAACTTACTTTAGGAGATGAGAAGGACCCTGATTTGGCTTGAGTTGTCTTAAGCCTTTTCTGTCCTCTGTCCTTGTTTTCAGGCACTGTGGTAAGATTTCCTATGCTTTATTTATTTATTTATTTTTAATGAGACCTTTTGTGGAAAACTTAAGCTTCAGTGGTTTAACTCTCCTCCTTGACTAATAGCAGGGAAAAATGTTAAAACTTGTAACTCCTTTTACTCAACTTGGCATGTGACTAGCAATAGTTTACCTAGAAAAGAAGAACTGGCAAAACTCTATCTCAATTTCACACAAAGTCTTTGAGTATTGTGGTGAAAATGGCTTTTGATTAAGGCAAAGTCAAAAACCTTGAAATCCTTGTATGTACAATACAAGATGTGAAATCCTTCTTGTCACTGCTGTATAAATGTGAGCTCTGAGTACCTCTTACATTGGCTTTAAAAAAGGGATTGGATCCAAGAGCTCTTAGAGGAAAAGGCTTCTGCTCTGTGCTGGTTTACTTAGCAACATATTCTTTCTCTGACTCACGGCCCAGGACAGAAGTCCATTGTGTGTCTCCCACTCCTCTCAGATAGGAGCCTTCAGTGTGGAGCAATGTTCCCCTCAACCCACTCTGAATTTAAGGTCTGCTTGCTGTACACTAGTTCTTTTTGCAGCTGTAGAAGCTGTATTTCTACTTCTTCTGGAGATTTTAGTATTTTCTTTCCCCTGCCTCCCCTTCCCTTAATGCAACACTAAGAAATGATACTAACTTAAAAAGATACTTGGCATCCAAAATAACACACCCCATCCAAATTTAAACCTCTAAAGCAACTAATCCTACAGACCACTGATTACTGTTTTTCAGTGACAGGGTGGGTGTTCCTGGGCCCCAGGGTACATCTTTGCACTGTGCAATGGCCACAATGTTCAGCTTCTGTTCAGATATGTGTCCCTCCAAAAGCCCAGCTCTCATAAGCAGTTTCATTGCAGTGATGTAGAGGTGGCTGCAATCAGAGCTGCAGCACATCTGTAAAGCACCTTGTGTCACTTTGGGTTTTGCAGAGGTGTCACCAGCTCTTTCCTTGCAGCACGGGCTCTGGGGTATGAGCCCAGAGCTGCTTCCTTCTGCAGTAAAACCACCAGCACCATTTCCCTCTCATGCAAGTGGGAAAGAAAAGTTGGTAAAATGAGTGCATTTCCAGGCTCTCTTCCTTCCCTCCTGGACAGATGGTGAAATGTTTCAATTTTAGCATCAAGCAAGTGGTTTCTATGATTGGCAAATGATGAAGTCAGATTTCCTAGGGCTTTGTCTGGTAGTTAATGCAGGATTTTTGGTTTTGGGGGTTTTGTTTTGCCAGATCCTTCTTTCCCCTGTTGCATTATATTGAGACTGCAATGCAATATGCTTTATAAATCTACATCAGAGAGATGCCCTGCTGTCTGATAAAATAGTGTCCCCCACTGCGACTTCTCCTACATCCAGGTATTATAAATGTTCTCATTAAAAATCTCTTAAATTTGGTGAAAACTGGAACACTTGCAGCCCTTCCTTCAAAGAGCGCATGGCACTTGTGGTTTCTATCTATCTGGCCACCAAAGAGCATAAAATTCATAGGAATGGAGTGTTTTCCTGACCATCTGTCAGCAGTACTAGGAACTGCCCAGTTCCAAAAGTGAGGAGAGTATGGAAGCTGCAGAGGAAGAGTAAGGAAAGCATGCTATCAAAGTCTTCTTTAAAGATTTCTTGCAAAGACAATACAAATTTTTGCTGGCACCTTCATAAGGAGCGAAGGGAACCCATCCTTCAGACACTGTTGCAATGAACCAGACCCCCAAGAAAGGCCCCTTGACACCTCTCTGGAGGCTTCTGTCCATGTGCAAGTGGGAACACATACTCCTTTTTACTAATGCTTGAGAAAAAAATGGCTTTGTTACAGTGGGTCTGTCCCTATAGTGGCTTACATTTCCTGTACAGTGGCTTACATTTCCTGTCCTGTTCCCTATATTCTCACACTCCGAACTAGCACCAATATGTGCATGTGTTATCCACAATGTTTCTGTCCACTGATTCCCAGAAGGTCTTACCAAGCAAGAGCCACAACATCTGGATGCAGTTGGCATTCAGACCTTACCTGAGCTAAGGACTCTCTCCCAGCTACAGACTGCAGCTATCCTTTACCCTTTTCCACCTCCATCTGATGCCCCTTAAGGGATCTGTGTACATTTCCTAGGACTGCTTGAATCCCAAGCTGTAAGGCTTTGCAAAACCATCCAAGGCAGTCCAATAATGTCCATTTACTCTGTGCTGACCACATGGTAACTTCAAATGACTTGAGCATTTCACATTTCTGTGTAATCTCCTTAATGTGGGGGTACTTTGGGAGCTCTCGGATTGCAGAGTTCGGGGTAATTTTAACTTGTTGGAACACTACAAGTGTCCACAGATATGAGCATGGATGTTTGGTGGGATTTGGAGCTGCAGTACTTGCCTGGGAAATAAGAGGTGGAAGAGGCAGAAGGTCCATTTGCCTTTCCTCTACAGCAGGTATTTACTGCAACATTGGTTGGCACCTAGTAGCTGCCTTAGAGAAATAAAGGTGCCAGGGAGATGGGCATGTGCTCATCTGCAAAGGTGACATTTCAAATTGGATTGAAAGATCATGCCATTTGTGAAAGCTGATGTAGTTATTTGCTGAACAGCTGGGTCTGGCTTCACAAGGTTAAAATTCAGTCATGTTTTATTGGCAGCATATTGACACGTTGTTATGCAAACTCTCAAATGCTTACCTGTGGTTTGATGTTACTGAATCATCTCCCTGCATCAGTCTCTTTTCCTTCTCTTGGAAGCTGTAAAATGTTACAGGTGAGAAAGACTTTGGTGTGAGGGATTCCCATCCTTAATTCTTAGTGCATTGTATTTCCCAGTGATTTGGAATTTGGTTTTCTGGGGTTTGGTTTTTTTGGGGTGGGTTGTTTGTTTTTGTGGGGGGTTTTCTGTTTGGTTGGTTGGGTTTTCTTGTTGTTGTTGCTTTTTTGTGTGGTTTGGGTTTGTTTTTGTGGGTGGGTTTCTGGTAATCTGGTCAAACTTTAAAAGAATCAATGGAAGAGCAAAGACATGAAGTATTTTCCATAAAAGAAACAGCTAAGCAGAGGAGGACTCCAGCCTCAAAAGTGAGCAAGAGGGGAAGTATGTGAAGAGTCAGCTAAGTAGTCAGTGACATGGAGAAGGTTGTCTTCATGCTCAGGAGCTGGATTTGAAAAGTAAGCTGGTGGTTGCCAAATGCAGAGCAACCCAAAGGGGAGACAGTGTCTGCAACTTGCATATGTGTTCTTTCCATTTAGCTCATCTGTTTTCTCTACACACTGAGCAGCCACACTGTGTAACTTGTTACCTGTGTGTACAAAGGATTCTTCCAGCTCAAAATGAGATCCCTAAGGACAGCTATGTGTCTGGGCTACTAAAGGCAACATTAACACCTGTCTTGGGGTCTCCCAAAGCTGGAAAACGTTGAAGCCTGTGGTAGGCAGGGAGCTGGTGAACCTGATGTGCTGTAATCCACTCCCTTAACCCAAGGGTGTGCTTGGTCCCTCTCCCTTAAGCTTTTGTTCAGTGTCAGACAGAACAGCAGAAAATGTAAGTGGTCAGTTCCCTTGTTTCAGCTACAGGATAACAAGATTTGCAAGAAATCAACTCGGTAGGGAAGAAACTGAGATCCCACCATCCTCAAGCAACCATGCAGAGAATGGAACCAGTGTTGAAGGCTGGGTTGAGCCCTTAGAGAGCATATTTGCTGACAGGGTGGTGGAATAAACTCTTTCCCCTCCTCTTTTTTTAATGTGTCTGGGTTTTGGGGGGTTCTTTTTGTTTGTTAGTTTGGTTGTTTTGGTTTGGTCTTTCGTTTGTTGTTTTTGGGTTTTTTGTTTGTGTGTTTGTTTTTTTTAAGGAAATTTGTATGTGACTGGGCAGAACCTTCTAGCTTAAGCCCAGAACATGCTGTTGGGAAACGTTGAAGAGAACAAATATGAAGCCAGGCTGAGTATCCTCTGGCAACCAGAGGGAAGGGAGTTTGCAGGGTCTGTGGAACACCTGGGGCTGAAGACAGCAATGACAAAAAGCAGATCATGCTGAAACACAATACTGAATCCATGCAGGCTTGCTGCAGAGAATGTAGTTCTCCTCAAGGCATTGGTTCTTGTGACAGAAGTCCAGGAGGTTTCTTATGTGCTACCTGTGGTCACCCTGGTCATGCTCCATGCTCAGTGGTAGGGTTGGGACTACCCAATGCTGCCAACATCCCTAATTCTGCTGGCACCTGGGAGAGATGCAGGGGAAATGTGCTAGTTACCTTCAACAGCCAGACTGCAGCTGATTGTCAAAAGCAGGCTCATTTAATTAGAACTGAACTGCATCATTATTTAATGATAGCTAAGACTAATTAATTTTTGGAATCAAAGTATGAAAGATGCTTTATTCTTTTTGAATAGGTAATTGGACACCCTATGCTCTGCTGCATTTGCAAAGGGTTTGCTCTCTTATCTCCATCTTATTTGTATAAGCACTTTGGAATTAGGAACTCATTGTTTTTGTTTTGTTTTGTTTTGGTTTTTTTTTTTGCTAACGATGTTGCATATAACTATCTTGCTTTAGAATGGCAGACTTTTTCCAGGTACCAGGCTTTAGTCTACCAGAGGACATGGACCAGACCAGAATTGCTTTGCAGCGTGTTCATGGGTGCAAAACAGAAAACGAGCTGCTCAGGGATGATAACTTTGGACTGCTCTGACCTACAGCTACTTCTGCTCAGGAACAGAGTGGCCAAGTGGGAACCACTGCAGAGTGGCAGGTGACAGCATTTCACAGCACCACCTGCAGCTGGTTTCCCAGTGTAGGCAAATTAGCTTTCATGTGGCTTATCCTCACTGTGTTCTGCCAGCATAGTACTGTCACCACAATATCTAGCTGCCTGCCTCTGGTAAGAGAAGATTTTTGTCTGTTCTTATTTCATTTGCAGTAGCCCTGTGTGCACTGGAACACAACAGCTCTGCTGTTTGGTTCCTCACATAAAAGCCTCTGGGGTTCCAGCGTTTGCAAATAGAAATCAGAACCTCGTTAACTGAAGTGACATTCATTTGCAAGCCATGGATTAATATTCTGACTTCTGATATTTCTGGGCCAGTCTTGTGTGACTTGTTTCCTGTTGGCACCAGCAATTAACCCACAATGTCCAATGTATAGCAGATTATCTCCATTAGAAAGCAAACTCAAAGTTTGATCCCAGCATTTCTTAGGGTGGTTCTTGATGAACCCTTCTCATTTGAAAAGTTCAACGTGGAGAGCTTCACGGTTCCTAGAATTCGAGCTAACACACAGCTGAGAAGAACTTGGTCCATGATTTTTCTCAGTACCTTCCTTGTTTTGTGGGTTCTGTTTCCTCCATCTCTGCACATTTGTGTGCACTCATATACATTGTGTATACTTGTGGGTGCATCTGTAGGAGTCTGTAAGGAAACTGTGTAGCATTTACAAGCCTTTTCATCCATATGCCTACATTTTTCTGTGGTGAAGCCTGTTGCAAGAGCTCATTCTTTGAAGGTCGTGCATGGATACAAGATCGTGGTTGTATGACCAGTTTAAGTCATTGATATATGTACTAAAACTTCCAACATGACAGTACTTGACCCATTAATCACAAAGGATTGAAGTTGTAACTTCCTGTGTGACCCAGCCTTATTGGAAAGAAAAGGAATAGTTTACACTGACAACAGATAGAAACCATGGCAATGGTAGTGTGTCCCTGGCAGGATAATTCCCTGCCAAATCCCTAGATGATTTTTTTTTTTAATCCTGTTTATATCTTTGGAGATCTGTTTTCCTGTTCCAGTGTCTTTCTAGGATGATAGCAAAAACCTCTTTCGAAGGGCTATTGTGGGGTGGTGTGTGTGTAAGGCATTGTTGAACCATTTCTGCCAGCCTCAGTTTCTACACCTACATATTCAGGTTTGGAAGAGACCTGTGCTGAAACACGTCTTCAAAGAGTCCCTCCAGTCTTCACTCTGGGACTCCAGCCCATCCATTCTGCTGGGGTATGTCTGTGCTGGATACAATCTCTGCATAATCATGCTTTCCTATCTTTCATTGCTTCAGGGCTGCTTTCCTGTTCCCTGACAGAGTCATTAATTTTTTCCTACTCTTACACATCTCTTTCTACACCTTTCAGATGGTCCAAACACCTTGAATTTTCTTCAGAAACTCCTAGCAAAAGACATTCTGATGTTCTTACCTCTAGGGCTCTGTAACCATAGGTAGTTGCCTATGTTAACTGGCTGCCAAAGGGGCAAGGCAGTCCTGGTAAGATTTGTTCACAGTTTCATCATGACTGGAGCCCTGGAAAGCTGTGCTGGTGGCCACAGGAGTTGTGTGCATGCTGAGGGGGAACTTTGCACCATATGGATCTTGCTGGGATCTTTCCAGAAAGAGGCTGTTCCCTTCAATCCTTCCCATGTGGCAACAAAAGCAATGGCTGCAGGGCTCTTTGCCCTTTCTTTTACCCTTCCCAACTCCCCATCCCAGCTCTGCGCCTTTCCTTGCATGTGCACTGCTGGGAATTCTTGAGCCACCTCAGGCAAGGAGAGGTGTTTTGTGCTTGCCTTGATGTGGAAACACAGGGAAGGCAAGGTGAGGGTGCTGAGGGCTGGAATAAGAGAGCTTGAGAGCAGGTGCACCAAGGTTAGGGCAGATGACTCTATCCAATTACTCATCTCAGAGCAGGTCTCTGCTTATTCCTCTCTCTCCTTTTCTGGAAAGTTACTGTAACTTGCATATTTGTGATGCTTTCTGCCCCTGCAGGCAGGATGACTTGTTAACTGCTGTCCAGTCACCTGCAGATCACTTACTTTAGGCCAACTGCATCATCTAAGGACAGCCTGAATCTGCTGAATGTCTTCCACAAGCTGATTTGGACAATTCTTGGCCATTGTGAAATGTGAAAGATTCTCCTGCAGTTTATGGATGGCGGGACATGGGATGATGCTGGATGCATCACAAGGGGTGAGGCACACCCTGAGCACAGAGCCTTGGCAGGGTGAGACCTTGCTGGACAGAAGAATGGCAATGCAGTGTTTGCAGGTAAATGTGAGACTTGTTCAGTCTGGCCAAAAGCTGGTGCTGGTCTGAGATGCGCAGCTGTGGGTATGTTGGTGCTGGGTGTATTAGTCTGAACTTTCAGCCACGTTTGTATAACTGCAAGGCTTTTGGTTCTGAGCTGAATCTCTTCTGGTTAGAGCAGAGCTCACTATGTGTCTGCTCAGAAGAGCAGAGCAAATCAACATACTTATGCTACAGACGTGCCAAATGTGTCTGCAGAAAGTAGCAGTCGATCCCATCCAGATTCCTCACCATTAATCTTCATCTAGCATCACACATCTTGAGGTCGAAAGTGTTGAGATCAGCCAAAATCAATAAAATTCTATGTTGTTAGTGCATCTTGGTGCAGTGCAGCTGTCCTTGCTATGCAGGGAGCATAACTTAATCCCCCAGCATGACATGTTGAATTTATTGCTTGGTGATGTTCAGCGAATATAGAGTGGTGGGTGGGGAAAATCCTGGCTTTTAATTCAGAATTTGTACTACATCTGTGAGTAAAAACACGCATCTGATGTGCTGACTCAGAGCAAACTGCTCCCATTTGGGCTGCAGTCTTTTGCTGGGCTGCTTTCCTCCTTTCTCTGTGCTTACAGTATTGATCTGGCTGGCTCTAGGTGGGTGCAGGAACTGACTGGGTGGCAAAAAGGAAGGTCAGAAACACAAATCATATTGAATAAAAGTAATCATTGGTGGGAAGGAGAGTAAGCAGGTTTTTATCCTTTTTATGTAAGGAGTGGAGAGACGTCATTCAAATGAAGAGATTGCTTCCCTTTTAACTTAGCTCTTGAAAAATGCCACAATGAATTATTTAATCTCCTTAAGCGAATTCCCTAAGCTAGCTTCCTCAGAGGCATTTGCTCGCAGTATCTGTGTCAGCTTCTTAGCATAGGGAATGCTGCTCACAATGCTGACTCCTGTGTTAAGAGACATTTCTGCATACCTTTTCCCCAGGCTGCTTGCTTGCTGAGTACTCCCCAGGACATGAAAAGTGGGGAAAGTACCAAAAAGGGAAAGATGGAACTGTAGTCAGTTTAATTAAACTGAAAATAATATCCTAATGGCACAAACATCACTCAAGTCAGTGAGAATTCTGTTGTGGCTTGAGTAAAGACTCAAGATCAGATCTGGATCCTGTGTGTCTTGTTAGTGTTTATTTTTTTTCTCCATTTGGATCTCTGCTTATATTCAGATTTTGAGCTTCAGGCTGTCTAACCCAAGCAGGCATCTGTGAAGGAAAGTGAAGCCACCAGTTTCCAGGGCCTTTGCAGAGTTAAGTAAGACTATCACTTGCCTGAGGGCAAAGGGAGCTCCACATAAGGCTCTGGAAAGCTTTAGGAGGTTTTTGGAAAATTCTAGACTTTGGTCTGCTTTTTCCTCAAGGTGGAAGCAACTGATTTTATTCTGCTGTTGCTTTACTTGTGGGTTAAAGTTGAACTAGAATGACAGAGCAGGACTTTCTGGCTTGAGCTCTGGGACTAACTTCAAGGAAATCACAGAGAGTAATTTCTTTCCATGCATGATGATTCTTGCAGAGTTATTCTCACTGTCCATGTTATCACCTTGTGTGATATACAATCACCCAGGGGCTAGGACGTGCAATCACATAGTTATGAGTACCCACAGAAACACTGTGATCTCTTGCTCTGATGCCAGAGTTAAAATGCTTTGACTCTGGACTCTGTTATATGCTCTGAACCAAACCACTCGGCAAACCTGCCTCATGATTCCACTCAACCCTGTCATAATGATTTTAGAAGAAAACCACAAGAAACGTGGTGGTTTTGGGTCCTTGTCAAATTACATCAGAAGACTGTTGGTTGATTACTTTTTTTTTTTTTTTTTTAATTCATTTTAACATTACATTCAGAGTGAAAGTCTGGGCATATACCTAAGAGGACTGAAATGTAAAGAGAGCCTTGCATACATTGTGGTGAGAAGCCATTGGATTTAGTATCAAAACTTACTGTGGATGCAGGAGAGGAGAAAAATGTAAAATATAACTGTGAGAAAACTGTATGTGCTTCTAGGTTACTTTAAACTTTCTTACCTTTCTCTATTCCATTACCTTTCTCTATTCTATTCTCTACTCCAAAGCTCTATTTTTTTTTTTTTTTGATTGGTAGAGTAGCAAAAAAGAATACTCAAACTTCAGCTCTGTGAACTGGGCATTTTCTTCTCCTGTCCACTTTCTGCATGCTTTCCCTGGAGACAAACTAAGTAGCCCAATGGATGTACCTGAAGAAGAGAGACCTTCTTCTCCACACCTGGGTATGAATGCTGTTGCAGACAGTGTGAAATGAAGATTTTGTGATGAATAACTGCTCTGGAACTCTCTGACCGTCTGACTATTTATTACTGGTCACAGGATTGCCTAGGTCAGTGGTGGTGTGCATAATTACAACACACTGGGCAGTTGTCCAGGTGGTTTGTGAAGGCACAAGCACACCTTTTAGCTATAAATGTGGTTGAAGGTCTAGACTGAGCAATACTGTGGACAGTAGAGGGAGAAGGTGGTGGCAGAGTCAGGCAGCTGAAGCTGTGTCTCATGACAGCGGGCAGAGCTGTTTGGAATGTGACCAAGGGGCTCCAGGGCCTGCAGCAAGTTTCTCCTCTTGGGCTGTCCACCAACCTGCGGGCAAGGGCAGCCAGCCCCAGCTCAGTGGAGAGAGTTGGTAACAGCACTCATGGTAAGCAAGCTGTGCTGCATGTAGCTCTGGCTGGTTAGGGTGTTACCACCCCTTCATCCAACCCTTCCCCCTACCTAGCCATTGTGCAGAGATGATTATTGCTGCAGCAGGCGTGAAGGGGATAGGATGAGGGCTTTGTCTTCAGCAGCTGCTGTTTGCAATATTGTGTGTAAAGACAGTCCCACCTTTCTTTGTGTTGATGAGACACTAGAACCATAGAATCAACCAGGTTGGAAGAGACCTCCAGGATCATCCAGTCCAACCTATCACCCAGCCCTACGCGATCAACTAGGTCATGGCACTAAGTGCCTCATCCAGTCTTCTCTTGAAGGTCTCCAGTGATGGTGACTCCACCACCTTCCTGGGCAGCCCATTTCAATGGCAATCACTTTCTCTGTGAAGAACTTCCTGTACTTCCCCTGGCACAGCTTGAGACTGTGTCCTCTAGTCCATGAAGTGATGCAGTGGAAGCACTTTCAGGGATTTATCCTAGTAGGATGTGGGCTGTGTGATAACAACCACCACAGGAAGAGGAACCAGGTGAAAGCACTTTTATCCTCCAAGGCGGGGGTGGTGGGGTGGTGGAAAAAGCCTAGAATCTATCTGACAGAGTCCTTTCCAAATGCTGGAACTGCTGATGCTTCAAGGTATGAGCCTTTAGCAGGTGATCTGAAGTGCTCATTCCTGTCTCAAGCTGTTATGGTACCCACAACATCTGGGTTAGAGGCCACCAGCAGATAACACTAGTATGGCCCTCTGCTCTGGTAGGGAGAAGTTGGCAGTTCTTCCAAAAGGTGTGAATATTGATGGAGCAAAGTCCTCCTATGATGAATGACAGCTGTGTGTTTCATGTGCAGAGCGTTCTTTCCTCTTCCTCAGCACTTCAAACAAGAGTGCAAAGTGCTCCTCATGGAGCCAGCCTTGCACACCATAGCCTGAGCTCTCTTAGCTCTCTTTAACGGTTGTAATTGTGAAATCTTTGCTGCATCTATAATTAGGGGGTAGAACAGATGGCTAGAGCTTAGTTATAATTAAAGTCTAATGCCCAGTAAAATAACCCAATGCAGCCAATGATTCAGTGGCAACCAAAGAATTTTAATTCTTTCTATGTTGAGCTTAAGCTTCAATTGCAGGAACTGGGACTTAAGGGAAAGTCTGTCTGCGTCACTTATTACACAGGGACGTGGCTTTATATTAAAGGATTGTGTGGAAATTTTTGATTGCTATGTATTAAGCTCTGTTGTGCTATCTTGCTTACCTTAACTTGAAATTATGTGTGGAAAAAAAGGCATGTGATTTTTTTTTTTTTTTTTTTTTTTTTTAACAACACAGAATCAGCATGTTGGAATCTGTTTTGGGAGAGACTTTTCTAAAGCCTGTCTGCCTAGTAATTGATTGGTAATGCTTTAGGATAAGCTCTTTAGAAAGAGGCATTAACTCAGTGCTCTTATACAAGAATACATTTTATTCATAAAGCTATGTTAGATGGTGTTATCAAGAATATAATTCAATGTATATTTAGCACCACTTTCAAGTTTGGACCTTTAGAGACCTGGTGACATTAGAACTGGAAGCCACTGAATAAGCTTCTCATCTCCTGGAGGACAGGACTAGGAGTTAGCATCAGGAAAAAACAAAAACAGAAGGAGGTGTTATCATGAACTTTGCAGGAGTGTGGAAATGTTTTATTTGGGTTTTCTTTTTTCCTACTCTTTAGAGCAAAACAGGGCCTGTAATGCAACCTGCCAAAGGTATGAGATGTCAGGTCTCCCAATAGGAGAATAAGCAAGCTCTGGAATGTTCCTAGAGACTGAGAAGACACAAGGGAGAATACTATTATGGGCATTCTCCTTCAGAGAGCTGAGAGATCAGTCTATGGTGTGTAAGTCTGGCTCCATTAGGACCCTTGGCACTCTTGTTTAAAGTGCAAGGAAGAGGAAAGAATGCTCTGCACATGAAGCCCATTGTTGTCATTTGTCATAGGAGGCCTTTGCTCAGTCGTTTTTCACAACTTTTGGAAGGACTGCAGTCTTCTTTATACCAGGGCACACAGGGCTTGCAAGCTGCTTGCTGGTGGCCTCTAACCCAGACGTTGTTGGTGCCATAGCAGCTTGAGAGAGGAATGAGCAATTCAGATCACCTGCTAAAGGCTCATACCCTAAGGCATCAGCAGTTCCAGTGTTGGGAAAGGACTCTCAGATAGGTTCTATACTTTTTTTGCTGTGGAGGCTAAAGGTGCTTCCACCTGGTTCCTTTTCTATTGGGAATATTGGGACATCTATTAGTAGATCAACAATGCACTTTCCAGGGTTACAACAGCCTGAGAGGTTTCAGGGGTGTCCCCTCCTTCCCTTCTTCCCTTCCAACAGGCTGGAAAGAGTTCTGTTAAGTTACAGGTTTCTTTCAAAGCTGAGATCAGCCTTTGGATAGCCTCTGCTCTTCCAGACCTGTCCCAGGAGGACTTGGGTGATGCCTTTTGTGCAATGAGCATGAAGGGAGCATTTGGTTGTCCCTCTGGTGACATCTGAAGCTGCAGCAGATTTGGGTGCAAGACTCATGTGTATGGCAGGTGGATTTCACAGGACTTGCAAAAACTGTAACTTTTAGCAAAATTAATGCAGAGTGACAATGCTTCCTGGCAATCCTTGAGTAGGAGGCAGGCAGGGTTAAGGTTTCTGAACTGATGTCTTTTGAGCAATTTGTTACCACGCTTTGGAACCCTACCCTTAAGAACAATGACTTTTAAATAAGGTAGGAATGCTTCCCAGCTCTACATTTGTCTCAAATGTGGGCCTAGGGGCTAGAATGTTCTTATGCTTCAGGGCTAGTGCACCTCTGCAAGACAGAGCTGACCTCTTCTTTTATGGCCACGGAGCTCATGGTCTACAAGCGAATCTGGAAAAGGGTACATAAGTCAGGGGACTGCAGAAAAACTGCAAAAGGCAGGATTTGGCTTGCTCATCCTTTTGATAGATAGTAATAAGATGAAGAATGGAGTGCCCTAGCTCAGCTTCACTAGAACTCCAGGGCTTTTCAGGAAAGCTGGTAGGCAGGGAAATAAAAAATAATAATAATAATAAAAAAAACCCAGCAACTCTCCTCACCCTTGTCCCTGTTCCCACACTGAACATTTCTGGCTTACTGCCCCTAAGATTACAGCAGCAGCACTCAGAGGTCAGATTTTGCAAGGAAGTGTCTGTTGAACACCTTAGAGCTGGCCCCATGAGTACCAGGAGGTTTGTGTGGCTGCCCAGGCAGCCCCAAACCCAGTGTCTGGGATCACTGGATCACCAGTTGGCACTGTTTGGCACACTCACACTACCACACTTTTGGTGCAGCAGATGTGTGCTGTCTCCAGAGAGGTGACAGTGATGAGGTTCTTAAGAGATTGTTCCTTGGAAATCAACTGTCAGTTGTCAGTCTGCCTGCTCTACCAGCTGCCAGGGGGAGGTTTCATCCCCCCAGAAGGAGATACTGAGTTTCCAAAATGTAGGATCACCTGTGTCAGGTGCCTCTTGTGTAGTTGTGGCATGTTGCTCCTGGCAGTCAGCTTCCTAGCAAAGAGTAATGCTGGCTTCTGCCATCCCATGGCAATGTGGAAGTTACCTTGTTCTGAAAAGCTGAAGTCTGAGTTAAGAGCTCGGGACAGAAGGTTAATCTTTTGCCTGTTTCGAGGGTGCAGTGCATGACGTGCTTAGGTTGAGTCACAGCAGAAATTGTTTCACTTTGGAAAGAGTGAGGTGCAAAGTTTTGATCATATCACATATGAGGTTTTGTGTTGGTTTTTTTTTTTCAAGAACGCATATATGGGTTATTAACATCAAAGTGTAAGGATGAGGGTAATGCAAGAGACTCTCCTTATGTCATTATCTCCATAAAGACATGAAACACTGGCTTTTCAGCTTTCATGAGCTTTGCTCTGAGAGGGAGAAAAGTTTTATTAACTTTCACATGTTACCTAAGTGGCACCAAACTACTACTTTATGCCCAGGTACTTTACTGTCGTTGATTAAGTGGATTTTCCAGCCCATCCTGAGGAGAAGGCACTGACTAGCAGAGCTGAGCATGTCCTGTGCTTTCTGATTTTCAAGCTGTAAGCCTGGAAAGGGAACCCCATGCCCCTAAATGTAAGTGCTCTTGGGCTATACCTCCAGCACAGTCAGGAGGATAAATATTACCTGTGTGAACACACCCATGTTAATGGTGATCTGGGTGAGCTTGGGTACTGCTGGCTGGGGAGGTGTGGAAGTGCAGGCTTCAGCAGAGGATATGCAGGTTTGCAACCAGGGCTTCCATTGCTAGTGGTTAATGCTTTGGGGATTTTTGGTTTAATTGCTACTAGTTCTTGAACTGGCTTTAATCTCATTTGCTCAGGTATGCCTGCAGGAATTGTGCTTGCACCTCAGACTGCAAGAGAGACATAGCTTTAATGCTGGGAACCAGGGCCCTGCCACCCAAGCAGTGAGTTTTTGTTGTATCCTGTTTGGAAATGAGGAATTCTTTTGAGATCAATGCTTTTACATTGAGGGCTCGTTTTCTGAAGCAGCCAAAAGGATAAAGGTTTATGCTTGTGTCGAGTATGCAGGAGATGGAAAACAGCAGGGGATGGTGGCAGCAACAAAACGTTGCTATGATTCATCTTGGCTCTGACTCACGAGGAAAAGTTGGAGGGGTTGAGAGACAAATGATGCAGCAAAATTCAGTCTGTCCTCATCATGGTTGCCTGTAAATGCCACCCTTGCTAGTGACTTTCTGAGTGAATCTCTCCATGCAGACCACTTGCTGAAATCTTTCACTTTGCTTCACACAGAGAAAACCTCTTCATTTCCTCCTGGTCTGGTGCTGCTGGCTGTCACTAGTGATTCAGAAGCTGATATCCCCATGTGTGCACCAACCTCCGTGGCTTCTGATGTGAAAGGCTGGGAGATGGGAGCAGATCATGAAAGAACTGTGGGGCTGGTGTGGGGTGAAAGGATGAGGGTGAGCCTGAGCTAGAAAACTGAAAGTAAACTGCAGGAAGCTCCCAGACCTGCCCTCCTCTGCCACTCATCCCACAGCACAACAGAGCTGGAGAAGGCCTTCACTGATAAGAATGTGTTCTCTGGGGTTTGTATGCCCAACCTGGGCTTGACCCCGCAGGGCACGATGACACTGTGTGTATTTGTGGTGCGGTTCTCGCCAGAATGCCAGACATGTCGCATGGCAGCTGTATGGGGAGGCCAAGCCTTCCACCTACACAGCTCCTGCCACCCTTTTGATATGCAATCCAGACCCCATGGCGGGGTGTAGCCACCTGTCCTGGGGCACTTCAGCCTCCAGCCCAGCTTTAGCCCAGGCTGTGGCCCCACTATGTCTCAGGAACGCCCAGAGATGATGGCACAGCTGCACTGACGTCACAGAGGGAAATTCCCTCTGCCTGCCAGGTCTGTCATTCCCTCCTCCCCTCAAGTGGCGGGAGTTTCCCATGGGAGTTGCATGGTGTCCTGCCAGCTCTGGAGGGCAGGGTGGGGTCTTCTGGGACCAGAGCACTTCTGGGGAGCTGACAGCAGGACAAAAGCCTCCTTTAGGCCTTGTTTCTGGTTTATCACTCTAGTCACTGCTCCCCCTGTTTGATTTTGTTCACACCTGAATGAATACCGTAAGACTTGGGCTTTGCTTTTCTTTGATGTGCCAGGGAGATGGAGCAAAATTCCAGTTTGGGTTGTTGGTCTCAGACGTGGTTCCTTTATCTTCCTCTTGACAGAGAGGAGAGCCTTGGTATTTAGTAACAGCTAAGAGAAACTCCTCCAGCATTCCTATCTGCTCTTCACTAATGGTATTACCTTTACACTTACTTTTGTTTGACTCCTTCTCAGTGGTGAGAAAACGAAGATGGCAGCTTCCAAAATGCATGCTGAGCCCCAAACCTGCTTTCATCCACTTCTGAGGGAAGAGAGGGGAAGACCATAGGTGGTCCTCATATGTGGTGGGAATGTCTGAAGAAGACAGGACATTCACAGCTGTACTCAGGTTTCACCATCAGACCGTGATGTAGGAAACTATGTCTCTGAGGATGGTGGTGGAAGGTCAGTGAGATATAAAGGTTGGTTCATTAGAATTGATGCAAGCCTCAGGCAGGGGCTTTGGCTTGGACTGATTCCAAGGAAACATGCAGATTTGGCACTTGGGAGGCCCAGAACGCAGTTCCACAGCCTGCTGGGATCAGGTTGGAGATCGCTCTGAGCAATCTGGTCTAGGTAAATCTGTCCCTGCTCACTGTAGGGAGGTTTGTCTAGATGACCTTTAAAGGTCCCTTCCAAACCAAAATATTCTATGAGATTGGTGCTCTGGGCTTGCTCTTAGCAGTAGTTTCTGTCTTGGTACATGGGAGACATGAAAACCTGCAGGAAACAAGGGAAGCCACTAACTGTCCTGTGGGAGCTGGAAGTCTTTGTAAAACATGAGACACCTGGATAAGAGTAAAATGTGCTTTGCTGGAAGCTGTGGAGGTAGAGTAGAAAGGGAAGCTGTGGAAAGCTCCTGTTGTAACTCTTGTGGATAACTTGGAAGTAGTAATAGTTTCAGGGATGCTCAAGCAGAGGACTATGGTATGTTCTGACAGACAAAGGCTACAAAGCAGGTGACAGTGAGGAGGAAGAACATGAAAGGCTTCAGCTTTTCTCCTGTGGGGTAGCAAGTCTTATCCATATCATCCCAGACTCTGGGGAGACAAGAGCCTGGGATCAAATGCTCAGGAAGTTTGTATCTCATGAAACCATTTGTATCCCTCCAAAGGAAAACACCAATCTACTTAGCCTTTACTGTGAGTGGATAATTCTCTGACAGTATGGATGTGACAGAGGAGACACCAAAGGCAACCAGATAGCTCTGAAGGTAATTTGTCCTGTTGAGCAGATGGGGAGCAGAGCCATCTCCTTTGTTTCTTTCTAGCTCTATGTAACAGTTGATGGCCAACATGAGGACAGTGCAGGGCTCAGGTTGTGTGCTATGACAAGCAGACAGCAGCTCAAAGTTGGTGTGTATTTTGAAGTCCACAGTTATCAGTGACGTGCTCAGATGTAGCTGGAGAAGGATGTGGGGAGTGGTACATTAAGACCCCTTTGTCAGTTGCTTTTTAGATGTGCCTAGGACTGGGCCAGACTGCTTGCTCACTCGAGTTGTCACCAATCCTGGGCCTAGGCTGGCCACTGGTGACCAAGCGTGCCCTGGACCACAGATGTCGCAGCAGCATTTGCATAGCACTGTCCTGGAGCTGCTGCTTGTGCTCAGCCTCTCATGTCCCCACCAGCAGCTCTGGGCTTCTCGTGAAGGGCAGTGCCAGCATGGAGAGGCTTGGGTATAAGTACTCTTATTTTTACTGATTTATTTGCACTAGAAAAAAGGGAAAAAAGTGCTTGGGAAAGGGGGAAATTGTTTGTAGAATTGTGGCAGTTTTAATTATTAATTAATGTTTTAAAATTTGCTGTTTTCCCTATCCCTGGTCTCTCATTATGGAGAATGTGGGGAAGCTTGTATGAACCAAAAGCCAGAAATCTGACACTTCAGGAGCAGTGGGGCCAGAGATTGGCTGCAGGCAAACTGTGAATTATTATAGAAGCTTTTACCACCATCACAGCATTCATGTAGATCCTCCAAAGTCTGCTTTTTCTTTCCCTTCACTGAGGTTACTGAAAATGTCTTTGAGACCTCTAAACACCTGTAACATTTAGTTGAAACTGGAAAATGTGCTCCAAAGGAATACTGACATTGTGTATTTTTGTTTCATTGGCTAAACTAAAGATTTCATTGCTAGTGGGAGGGAATTATTTCCGTCTCAAACTTTTCCTAACAAAAAAATCCCCAAATGTCTCACAAAATTCTTGCCCTTAAAATAAATTAATTTTAACTTAGGGAAAGAAAGAAAAAAAAAAAAAAAGGCAAGGAAACAACCACCACCAAAAAACCCTCACCACAACCCTTCCCCTGGAAACCCCAAACTATGAATGAAACGTTTTATCTCCTGGTGTAAAGGGTGGGGCTGATTCCAGGCAAATCCTGAGGCCAGTAGTTGCAAAGGTGGCTCAGAGCAAAGCTAGCATCCCCCCTTCCCTGTCTTCGTTAGTTCTTAGTTATCTGTTCAGAGGTCCTCATTCTCATTGATCAGGACTGGTGATGCAGGGATGTCAGGAAACTCTGTATCTCCCACCCACTCTTGTTTAGAACTATGCCTTGCACACAGGCATCCTGGCACTGAGCTTGGGTGGTGGTGGGGATACCATTGTAAATCCTCACCAGTCTCCTCCCGAGGATATAAATGTTTGTCTCTGCTAAAACATAATCTCGTGGTCATTTCAATGACAGCTTAAATTGAAGCTTTAGTGAGCAGGCACAGAGGGGTAATGGGAGAGTAGTCCACAGCTGTTTCTCTGGCTGTTTTTCTCTCCCAGACGTGGAAGCAGCAGTGGCGGAGCGATGCCCTGCATTCCTGCCCACCTACACACATGCTTCCTCTGCATATCCCCGTGCCGCCTGCTTACCGCAAGCACTGGAGGCTGGGCTGTAAATCCGCTGGCCAGACAGATCCCTGACACCCTGGCTTCCGCCCTGCTGCTGCAGGACACGTGCCTGCTGCTCTTAGATTGGCATCACCCTCACTACCACAAAGGAAACTTCCTAGGAAAAGTGATGGAGACAAGTCTCATTTGCTCTTTTGAGACCTGCTACTGTGAGTAGCTCCAGCTTGTGTGCACGCCCAGGCTGCCATGATGATATTGGCTAGTCCTCATTGTCAGTGGTTAGAAGGAGCTGGGATTGTTTAGCCTGGAGAAGAGAAGGCTCAGGGGTGACCTCATTGCTGTCTACAACTACCTGAGGGCAGGTTGTAGCCAGGAGGGGCTTGGTGTCTTCTCCCAAGCAACCAGCACCAGAACAAGAGGACACAGTCTCGAGCTGTGCCAGAGGAAGTTTAGGCTCGAGGTGAGGAGAAAGTTCTTCATGGAGAGAGTTGTTAGACGTTGGAATGTGCTGCCCCGGGAGGTGGTGGAGTCACCATCCCTGGAGGTGTTCAAGAGGGGATTGGACGTGGCACTTGGTGACATGGTTTGGTAGTCATGAGGTCTTGGGTGACAGGTTGGCCTTTGATGATCCTTGAGGTCTTTTCCAGCCTTATTGATTCTGTGACCCACCACTAGATAAATGACACATGCTCTCTGAAGCAACTGAAGGAGCTGGGCCTGTTTAGTTTGGAAAAGGGAAGGCTGAGGGGGAGACCTCATTGCTTTCTACAACTACCTGAAAAGATGTTGTAGAGAGACTGGTGCTGGTCTCTTCTCACAGGTAATTAGCAATAGAACAAGAGGACATGGGTAGGTTTAGACTGGACATTAGGAAAAAATTTTTCATATAAAGAGTGGTCAGGCATTGGAATGTGCTACCCAGGGAGGTGATTGAGTCACCAACCCTGGATGTGTTTAAAGGTTGTTTGGATGTGGTGCTTGGGGATATGGTTTAGGGGTGAACTTTTGTAGAGTAGGGTTATTGATTGGATTTGGTGACCCTGAGGGTCTTTTCCAACCCGAGTGTTTCTGTGATTCTGTAAACCCCACCTGCTTTCCCAGAAGGGGAAAGAGAAAGGCAATAAGGGAGAGAGTCTTATAGGAAAGAAAACTAAAACTCTTTCAATGAAAATAATGTCAATAAAATTATATGTGTGCAAACCCAAATATGAACTCAGTCTCCCTGATCACCACTACACAATGTGGGCAGGCACTGGGAAAGTCTCAAACTGGATTTGGTGGCAAATGGGAACTGGATTCAGGAGCTGGGTTTTGAAATTGGATTCTAAAACACACAAATCAGGATGGAAGGTGAAATGGACAGGGGTTTTCCTTGAAGAAGAGAGCTTGACCCTCAGGATCTCTTAGCTTTATACCAAATATGACATGAATGGAATGGAATAACTTGTTGGTCAGTTTAGGGTCACCTGTTCTGTCCATGTGGGTGCAACCTATTACTTCCTGCACCCCCACCATGGTGCACAAAATTTAGCAGTGACCTTGATCTCTATAGGAGCAAGCGTAAGCAAGAGCCTTTCTGCATGCCAGTCGTTGGTAGTAACTATACACATCAAGGGCTGTTGCTGCTAGAAGCTGACGCTGCCTGCAGAAATATGCTGTTAACTTCAGAAAGTGCAGTTACTTAGAAGAGACTGAGTTGAAAAGTAAAATGACTGAAGAGAATTAGATCAATTAACTCAAAGCAGAACAACGCTCAGACCCTCTCTGAAATCTTCATCTCTCAAGTGCTTCTGGCTAACCTCTCCCAATAGATCTCCTTTAAGGCAGTGCAAATAAGGTTGGCCAAATACCACTGAGTCTTGAGAACCTCCCAGCTATGCATTGGGGTACTGGCAATTCACATGTGCACACACCCTGTGGCTTGTGTTTCCACTGCAGACTGCTATGTGAAGGAGCGCCTTGCAGCTGAGAGGAGTTTGGCACAGTCTGACTGCAATGGGAGATACCACTGCCTAAATTCATGATGGATCCACCCACAGCTGAATGTTGGCTGTGAGCAGGGGACAGGAAGGAAGCTGAGGTTGGGGGAGAGAAGCTGGGAGACTTACTGGCTTTTGCAGATAGTTTTGGTACAGTGTCACCAGTAGGTTTCCATGGTTTTGTTTTCCAGATGGGAAAAGCAAAAGATAGACCTTCTGAGCTACCTCAGGACATGTCCAGATCTCTGTGGGAGGATAAAATGTCCAGCTCTCTGGGAAAAGCAGCCAGGTGCTGTGTGCACTGCCAAAATGAGGTAAACTGTGAGTGATTTGCATTTGCCCAACCCCAGGCACAAGAGCTGCAAAGAACCTTGGGTCGTTGTTGGCCCCTTTTGATGTTTTTATGGAAATGTCTTTACTAGACACTCCTTCCCTGACCCAAGAAACTACTTCTTATTTCAGTTATGTGGTGCTTCTTTTTAAAATTAATTACATCTTTTCAGGTTATCCTTTTGGAGTGAACCATGAGCTGGAGACTAGTTACATCTTCTTGACTGTGGTGCTGCTAGATGTGTCCAGCATTAAAAGCAGGAATTGCAGGATTGGGCTTTCTTACACTCTTTCACTTTCTCTGCTTGAACTTTGCAAGGAAAATTAAAGAGACAGTTTTAAACCATCACACCAGCTTGTATTTAGTGTGTCCAAGATAACAAGGGGTAGGTATTCTGCTCCGCAGAGTTAAGGCAGTGTAAAGTTGGAGGTCAGGTTGACCCTTGGAGACAGAGGCCAACCCAGCAGCATCAGTTCCAGGAACTGCTTGTTGCACTCCATGATGTATTTGGAATTGTACTTGGAATGTGTGATCTGGCCACATAGCATCATGTGGGCATATGCCCGGTGAAGAGAGTGGCCAAAACCAGGAGAGCAGATCTGAGTCTCTGGGTGGGAATTGTCCAGTTGTCCCCTGCTCCCTGTCTGTTGGTCCTGGCACCCAGACTGTGTTGGAAAATATTCTTCTCCATCTCCAGTGGAGAAATAGATAAAGGATTTCCCAGGAACAGCCACATTCATACAGTATTTATTTTGCATTAGGTTTAAGCCTTTTAGAATGAAATATACCAAGACAGACAGTCTTCTAGACTGCTGAGAGAGCACACAATGTGTGGCCACTCTTGTAAAGCTAGGGCTGAAGAAGGTACAGCTAATCCCATCATGAGCACAGTAGAAGAAATACAACAAGCTTCTGATGCACCTCTAGAAGCAAGCACGAGGTCTTGGCAATGTATCTGCAGCCCAGCCTGGTTCTTGTGTGCACTTTCCCAGCTAGGCTGGTTATCCATAGTCATGTCCATGGGTGCACATTGAAACTGAATCATGCAGCAGCAGAGCACGAATGCAAGCTCTTGCTCAAGTGGTTTGTACAGGGGAGAGGATTTTTCTGCCATGTCTTTGGCTAAAGCACAAATGTTCAAAGCCTAAACCAGAGCCAGGCTAGCAGTGTGGACCACAAGTTTGTGCTGGCCCTCCTTGTCTATTCCCTGAGAGTATTTGATGCCTAGGGAGAGCAGCAAAATGGATGCAGCCGCTCTGCAGCCATGCTTCCTGGGCTGCACTGAGTGTGATTTCACCCTTCTCTCCTCCCTAGTAGAGCCTGATCTGGACATTTTCACACTTCTTCCCCAGTGATGCAGATGACCATCTCAGCTTAAAAGAAGAGTGTTTTGCACTACTTCTCCTCCCCAGGCCAGGCAGGGCAGAATGGTGTCCATCAGTGAGGGAGCTCTTAATGAATACAACTTTCACTTCCAGCCTCTCTTCATTGGCAAATGCCACTTACTGTAGTGAAATCAGCTTGGACTTGGCCAGGGATCAGCCCTGCGACTTTACAGGATTCACAATTCACAGATGTTAGGAACTATCAGGGTGAGTGTGGGTGGAGAATGTCAAGCCTGAAATAGCTCCCCTGCCACCCTGGCACAGGCAGCAAAGAAAATGTTTCCACATGACATTCTTCAACCCAAAATTTCCCACAAGGAAAATGCAGAGGGGAAAATATAAGAGTTAATCACTGCCACCTCAGAAGGCTCCTGGCTTTTGCTCAAGAGGTTAGCATTTGCTGAGGTCAGCACAAAAGATGCACTGTAGGTGACCTATGGGGCAGCCCCTTCTCCTTTCTTCAAAACAAGCAAACCTATGTCTGCTTGAAGATGCAACCCCACTGGTGCATAGATACACGGATGCTATTTTTTCCTGATGGAATCCATTTTAATTTAGCTCCTGATTCATATTTCATTCATTCCCCAAAACCACAAAACCAGGATAGGTTTACAGCCTGTACTATTTGGATGAGCCATGGAGGAGGAAAAACAGGGGGACAAAACAGGTTGCTTTCCTGAATGATTTTCTGTATAACTCAAAAAAGAGCAAGAGGTGAGGATGGGTGGAAATTGAAGCCTACGTTGTTTTGGTGAACTTAACTTTGCCTTTTTTAGGCTTTAGTGACTTGAAAAAGAGATAATTTCTATTTTCTGCTTTTCTTTTCTCTTCAAGGTATTTGAAAATGTTGTATTACAAATGGAAAACATATATGTTATTTACAGAACACTGAAACAATGCCAGATTTCTACATCAATTCAATCCTTTTGGGAAAAAAAAAAAGGTGAAAAGATATAGATGGGCATATTAACAATTTAGTTTGATAGTTTTCTTGGGGGGGAGGAGGGCAGGAAAAAGAGGCAGAGGAGCAAAAGTTCAGAATTAATTTTAATTGAGGAATTTCCCCGTATTTTGTCATTCAGCTTTTGAAACTGTGACCACAACAGACTGTTTGAACTGTGGTGTGAGAGAAACTGAAAATTTCCCCAGGCAACTTTATGCAGGTACTAGCCACAGGGTTGACAAAGAAAGCTTTTAAAGTACAACCAAATGCAGCACAGGCACTGCACACAGAGAACAGCAGAGGAAACTCCAGCCATCTGGAGACGAGGGTGACCAGCAGCCACAGCACTTTGAAAAATGGCAAGAGCTGCCAAAATTAAACTGTGAAGTCAGGCGGGAAGGCAACCAATGACCAGCGAGATCAGAAGTTCAGAGATGCCCCAGATGAGCTCCCAACAACAAGTGTAGCTGCTGTACACCGAAGTTTATTAAGGATGTTGAGAGGAGGGGAAAATATCTGTGCAGAAGATGCCCAGCTGGTGAGGAGGGACTGGTGGTGATGCTCTGGTCACTTGATGAATCCCATTGGCCAAGTCTCTAGGAGATCCCACCCATTCACAAGTGTGAAATAAATCTCTAAAGTTGTACCTCGTGTACCACTTGACCTTATTGCTTTTAGCCTGCTGGCTTTATATCTATTTATTCGAATTTTGGTCTCTACCCAAAGAGGGGCTCAAAGGAAATGAATTTTGAACCGGCACCTTTCACCACCTTGCAGTACTACCCTGATCCTTGCATCCCGCGGTGAGTCTCGGGGCGTGACGTAACTCTCCTATCGCAGGTTTGATCTGAGTGTCTTGTGGAATTGTTAACTTCTCTGCTATCGGCCGGTGGCAGCTGGGCTGCACGCGGAAAAAATGTGCCGCTCTCTTCATGCTCACTGGAGCTTGTTATTGTTTTTGGCTTTCTAACAGGTTACTGTTTAATTGTAGGCATCCGTTTAAGATATCTCCTTCTTTCCTCTTTGGCATTAGAGGGGGAAAAAAATGCATGATGAACAACATGAAAGCTGATAGCATCTTTTGCCTGTGTTTCCACCCTGTGCTCTGGGTAGCGCAGGAATTGCTCTAGCTTTCTACGGTGTGTTTATTTGTTCCTTTAAATGAAGAAGCTCCTGAAAAGAATGAGAGCTGAACGATTAAGCTCTGAGATTCCTAAATGTAAAGGGTAAATAAGTAATTCGAAAGATTCAGAGGAGAAAAAGCTAGGTAATAAGAGAGAGGGCTTTTCTGAGAGTATTTGCTCATTCTGACAGCCAACCTCAGAGCCTGGCAACCACTCTTATTTTAGCTTTGTTGTTACGCTGAGTTTTATGACTTTCCAGCAGATAAAAGATCATGTCTGCATGAGGTATCAGAGTATCACATTGTCAGTTTGTTTGTTTCTCCCAATAGAAGATACTATATTTAAGCATGTAAATGACATGTAGATGGTATTTTTCCAGTCGTAAAGTCCAGAGAGGTGCAATCCTCTGAGCACAGTCATTTGTCCAGCTACTTTAGGAAGAGTTTCTGGCTTCATTTTGAAAAACCTCTGGCTGATTTCACTTGAAGGTGTTTGGTCCCCAGAAGGGTTAACTGTTAACTCTGTGTCCTCTGCAGGGTGCTGGGGAAGGCTGCTCATGTTGCATAGCTGCCTGTTGAAGAAGGGGCTTGGCCACTGTCACCCAGTCCACAGCACTACAGGCAGCTTTGCAGGATCTTTTTTCCCCCACTGTCGCGATTCGTTGCAGTGTTTGCGTGGAGGGGATTTATCACCCCTTAATCCACTGGGTGCTCAGTGCCACCACTGTGCAGACATTCTGGGGAGGAGTGTGGAGACCTGGCAGTGAGGAGGGGCAGTGTCTGGGGCCAGAGGAGGGGAATTGGGAAATAGTGCCCAGTCCTTGGCTGCACTGTCATGGCAGAGGAACAGGGAACAAAGGTGCCGGTATTGGTTTCCCTGGCGAGACCTTCCACAATACGAGCCCCAGGGTTGGCCAGACACATCCAGCCACGCTCTGATCTCCTGCAAATCCACCCAGCCCCACTGACCCTGGCAGGGATGTGCATGTGTCCAAGAGAAGAGCAGGGCAAGAGTGGTGCCCACCCAGGAAGGCAAATTTGGGCTGAAGTTGCTAAGATCTTTAGCAGGTGAATAAGTTTCAGTGGCTGGAAGCCACAGCCAGGCAAATTCCAGAACAGAAAATTAAAGAAAGAAAACAAACCAACCAACCAAAATAAATAAAATGCAGAAATTTTAAAAGATGTTATTTTTTAAAATTTGTTTTTTAAAACCCAACAAACAACAACAACCAAAAAAAAAAAAAGGAAAGCATGGGAACTGTACCTGAGTTCTGAGACAGTCTCTCACTCCTTGTGAACTCCTGCCCATCACATCTCATTCCATGCCAAAGAACAGGTTCATAAAATTCATGCTGTGGCTCAGGAAAAATAAAAGCTGTGGTAGGAATTAAGGAGAAAAATATTGCTGTGTCTATAATCTGTAGAACTTTTCAAATGGGCCCTTCTTCCCTTCAAGTTTTGGATCCTCCAGCAAGTCAGGCCTTTCACTACAAATGCTGCTCTTTGCCACATGCCTCAGCGTGGCATGATGAGTTTTTTAAGAGACTGTTGTGGTGTGCAAAGCCTCAGGACATCTTAGTACAGATAATTTGTGACACCCCTAAGTCATAGAACTTGACTGAGACGCAGCTCAGAGTACTAACATGTCTCAGCTGTTATGCATGTCTGTTTATATGAGCAGAGAGTGGCATTTGTCCAGCTATATTAGTGGCTGTGCTCTGCCACAGGTCAAAATCAGCTGAAAGCTAGTTGCAGAGATACTTTTCTCGACCTGAAGATGTAGATAGACTGTTGGTTGGATATTTATAATGTGTTGAGTGAGCTCTGACTGATTTAACAAAATTGAATAGTTTCATAATTGCATTTATTTTGCAGAGTTGGAAATACTTTTGCTTTGATGTGGTCAAAGTGTTTTATTTAGCTAACACCAGTGGGCTTTTTTGCAACTTTAAAATTGCATCTAGTAATAATCTCAACAGCAAAGTGATAACATTGAGCTGAGGAATGCTGGCAAAATAACAACAGTGAAAATTGTTTGCAGCCCTGTTAAAATGGGTGTGTATCACACATTTCCCTGTAGGTCAGCATGGAGGGGGAGCAGTTATAAATCCCAGTTAGCTCTAAGATTTGTGGCTTAGATTTACCTTCTGCTTCATCTCTTAGTCTCTTCATTTGGGGGATGTCCAGCAGACAGACAAGGTGAGAGCCAGCTAAAACATTTCCTCTGTCAAGAGGTGAACACAGATCAGGCTTTGGAGTGTTAACTAATGTGCTATTATAATGCTTGTGTGCTTACTGCCTGTCGTTTCACAGCAGTGAAACTATGTGCTGGTGCTGCTGCTGTTATGGTGTATCCACACAACACAGTAGTCCAGTGCCACAGATGGAGAAAAATAAGTGGATGCCCAGACTCTGAGTGTTGTGTGTTATTGTCTAGGCTGTGCCAGCCTCTGTCTCAACAGCCCAGGTCTCTCATTTTGGCCATCTATTTTTTTGTAAATGTGGGTATCAAAGCAAAGCACCCCCCACGTCACACAGAAGCACAGAACTCAGCTGGCCAGGACAGCAGCCTCGTCCTTTACAACCCCAGCACTGCCAGCACTGCAGCTTGGTGCTGGAGTTGCAGCCCAGCCAAGAGAGGGGCACTGGGCACTGACAGGACATACATCCCTGTGCAGAAGTGAGGGGTGCAAATGTATTATCTGCCCTGGGTAGCCTGGGCCAGGCCTTAGTCACTCTTTCAGTGAAGATCTTCCTCGTGTCCAACCTAAACATCTCACAGTGCAACTTGAGGCTGTTTGCTCTCATCCTGTTATTTGTTCCTTGGTAGAAGAGACCAACCCCAACCTGGCTCCAACCTCTTTTCAGGGAGCTGTAGAGAGACAGGTATCTCCTCAGCCTTCTTTTCTTCAGGCTGAACAGCCACAGTTCCCTCAGCTTCTCTTCACTGGACCTGTTCTCCAGATCCCTCACCAGCTTTGTTGCCCCTCTCTGGACTTGCTCCAGCTCCTCGATGGCCTTCTTGGAGTGAGAGGCCCAGGGCTGAGCCCAAGACTCGGGGTGCAGCCTCACCACTGCTCAGTACAGGGGCATGATCCAGGCCAGGATGCTGTTGGCATTCCTGGCCACCTGGGCACACTGCTGATCATCAAGTCCAAATAATTAACCCAGCACCACCAAGTCCACCACTAAATCTCTCTGGAGATATTCAAGACCTGCCTGGATGCGTTCCTGTGTGACCTGGTCGAGGTGATTCTGCTCTGGCAGGGGGGGTTGGACTGGATGATCTTTTGAGATCCCTTCCAGCCCCTAACATTCTGTGATTCTGTGTGAATGTCTAAAATGAAGTTGGAAAGGTATATCCTGAGCATGCTTATCTTTCTTCTTCTTAAGCAGAAAGAGCTCAGAGATGCTAAAACTCAGCAGCAATAGAGCTGAGGAAAAACTTCAAAGGTTTTTCTATTTCTGCATCTCTTACACAGGGATTTATATCAAATGCTTGAAATCAGTGATAAAGCTGGCTCAGTGCTCTGGCTCCTGAGCTTGGACAATGCTACTGTAAGGAGGGAAGCAACTGCACTGAGCTGCCAAGTTGCTGACCCCCACTTATTTGGATGGTACTGTGAGAGCTCATCCTGTGCTGCAGAAAACCCAGGCTAGCTCTGACTCATAAAATGAGCTATCTGAAACGGGTGGGATTTCCACCTTCCAAGAAGTTCCCACCTAGCAGCAGCTGAAAGCCACTTCATGTAAGATGAAGAAGGCACTGTAATTATGATCAAAGTCCAGCTGTTGAGTGCTATGTAATTAGTCTCTCTCTTTCCAAAGCACCTTTCCCTCCCCCCCTCCAGTTAATGCCTAGTTAGAGGAGTGATGTTTACAGATAAGTTACTTGTGTTCTTGGAAATAATGGTCATTAAGCTGCGTTTTATGCTCTCTTCTCTTGGGGCTGCTGGGAATGCACCTGCCAGTGTGCTGCACTATGGAGCTGCCTGCTCTGCTCACCACTCTTGCTGTGCCCAGGCTAATTGGTGGCCTCAGGACTTCACATCGCTGATGGTGTTGAAAGCGTTCACTGTAGCTCACTCCTCCCTTTTGAATGAAAGGCCTCTAGCACAAGCTGCTCTTTCCTCTTTAATTTCTGGCTTTGTATTCTCAGCACAATTTGATACGGCCCAGCCTCCCAAATCTTGCTAATAACAAAGGCTTGAGGAACAATCTTGAAATCTTCTGGTCGCTGGAGCCTCTATGCTAGAAACCTGGTTTCTCAGACACAATCCTGGAGCTTGGGAGGATTGCTGAAAAAAGAAAAAAGCCCAGACAAATGAAACAAAAAAAATCCCAAACAAAAAAAAAAATCATATATGTAGGGAAAAAAATAAATAATTTTAGAAGAGAACGAAGGAAACTGTCAGAAATTAGGTGGGACATGGAAGGAAGAGAATCACACAATTAACCAGGTTGGGAAAGACCATCGAGATCATCAAGTCCAACCTATCACCCAACACCATCTAATCAACTAAACCATGGCACTAAGAGCCTCATCCAGTCTTATTTTAAACACTTCCAGGGACGGTGACTCCACCACCTCCCTGGGCAGTGCATTCCAATGGCCAATCACTCTTTCTGTGAAGAATTTCTTCCTAACATCCAGCCTAAACCTCCCCTGGTGCAGCTTGAGACTGGGTCCTCTTGTTCTGTTGCTGGTTGCCTGGAGAAGAGACCAACCTCCACCTGGCTACATCTTCCCTTCAGGTAGTTGTAGACAGCAATAAGGTCTCCCCTGAGCTTCCTTTTCTCCAGGCTAAACAACCCCAGCTCCCTCATCCACTCCTCATAGGGCTTGTGCTCGGGACCCCTCATTGGCATGGGCTACTGTAGCAGTATCTATTAGGTGCTGTGCCAAGATGGATTTTTGAAGAGCAGGGCCTAGCTCCAGGCCAGCAGAGCTCCTGGGTTCAAAGAGATCATTCATTGTGAGCATTGCACGTGTTGCTTCATCTTTCTTCATTGTTTCCCACACGTACCAAAGAGGGCTGGGAAACGGGCTGCAATTGTCAGATAGGAGTCATGCCAATGGTAATCCTTGCAATGCAGCACAAAGGTGAAAATCTCACTGTACCTAGTGCTCACCATTACTAATAGGCAGTAATGAAGCAGCAGATTTCCTCCCTTTGGGTTGGGAGGGGGCATATTCAGGCAAAACCTGCTGGCTGCCCATCCTGATCACAGGCCAGCAGCCTGCAATCCTTCACAGTCATGAATCAATGCTGGCATAAGCAGCTCTCCTTTCACTTGGGTGTTAGCTGGGTGACACTGGGACACAGCTTTGCTTATGATGCCGTAGGGTAGTGTCTTGAAGGAGTGCTTCATTCCATGCACAGGCTCTGCAGAATCCTTGCAAGCTTTCTCTCTTCCCTTGTACTATGCTTTGCTGAAGAATAACTGAACTCCTGCTGTGACAACTGCCTTCACCTTTGAGATGGGAGCCCAAATTTGCTGTGTTGGCAGAAAGACCTGGAGCCAAGTAAGGAAAGCCACATGACTTGGTATAGATCTATTTGCAGAAACAGACAGTGATACAGCAGGTACTTTCCAAAGACTCAGAGAGGGGCCAGAAAATGTTCTGAAATGTTCTGAGCAGCTTGTGGTGTGCTCAGAGCAGCCAGTGACTTCTGAAAGAGCAGAATTAGTTCCATGCAAGAAGTAAAGCTGGAGGAGAGCTGAGGAGGTGTTGTGGGGTTTTTTTATTGGCCACAGTGAACTGTCCTGTGAGGTGGTAGTTACCTTCATGGCTGTGCTGTCACCCTGGTAGAAATTCAACAGGGACAGACCCCATCTGGAGCCAGGCAAGTTCAAGGGGACAGCATGTAGTGTGCTGAGACACCACTGATACAGGGTGGCCTCATGAGTGGGAAGCTTTGCAGAGCAGCTCTGCAGGGAGAGCATGGACTTCCCATGCTGCCAGTATGGGACCTCTCAGATGGCCTCTGGCATCTCACTAAGGACATGTGCTGCTGCTGGTGAAGAGAGTAAGGTGTTTATCTCGTCTTTGAGGTCTGTTCTCCACTTGTTCTCCTGTTCTTGTACTGCAGTCTCATCAGAAGATGGGATTAGAAGATAAGATCTTTGCAAAACAGCACTCAAGAGCAGCATGTTAAACCCTCTTCAGTTCTTTCTTTCTGGCACAGCTGTTCCTGCCCTTCTCTGTTTTGTCTCTAATGGACCTCTTTGCTCTATGTCAGAGAGATGTTGTTGCACTGAGGATGTCACAACCCCTTCACAGTCATTGCCAAAGAGAGAACTTTTTTCTTCTTCAAAACAGTGTAGGCCCCCAAAGTGTGTTATAAGAAAATATTTATCATCTTGGAGGTAATTTTAGTGTTGCTTAAAGGATAAAAGTTGACCGTTTTCTGGGTTTTGGTTGTTTTTTAATTCCAGCTATCAAGGGACTGTAAGAAGAACATGTAAAATCTTTCATGTGGTCCTTTATATTTTCAGCAGAGAATATTTAATTCATAGAATCTTGTCCAACTTCCAGAAATACTGAATATAATAAAGAAGCAAGTCCTCAATGGCTCATTTGTTCAGAGATGATGGCCTTCCAGTATCTGAAGGGGGCCTACAAGAAAGCTGGGGAGGGACTTTTTAGGCTATCAGGTAGTGATAGGACTAGGGGGAATGGAATAAAGCTGGAAGTGGGGAGATTCAGGCTGGACGTGAGGAAGAAGTTCTTCACCATGAGAGTGGTGAGAGCCTGGAATGGGTTGTCCAGGGAGGTGGTTGAGGCCTGGAGGTGTTTAAGGCCAGGCTGGATGAGGCTCTGGCCAGCCTGATGTAGTGTGAGGTGTCCCTGCCCATGGCAGGGGGGTTAGAACTAGATGATCCTTGTGGTCCCTTCCAACCCTGACTGATTCTATGATTCTATGTTTATGGTGTTCATGGTACCTGTTACAAGGTATAATCCCCTGCTGGTTTGTGTGGTACCTTCTGCTAACTTGCAGTGGCTCAGTAACCACAAGGTTTTCTAGCCCAATACAGTGCAGAAGGACTCAGCTTTGAGTTGTGAAAAAAACCCAGAACTCTGATGTCAACATTGTGGTAGGAGCCAAGGGTTACACTGACATGCAAATTTTGACTTACATTTAGTACAAAATTTTGTAGCCTGTGATTAAAACTGAAGTAATCAGAAGGAAACTGTTTTGTTCTAAGAGATTCCTGAAGTCTGTTTGACCAAGTCTGCTGATAATAGATAATATCCTTTGTCTGTTTAGATAGTGTCATAGAAACATCTGTATCTGTTTCTTGGGCTTACTTGGGAGTTTCTGGTGCCTGTTTGCAATCACTGCTGTCTAGCAGACCATCTCCCTTCAGTATCCTGAGTTATCTCCCATCAGGTGTTCGAATGCCACAGGTGGCCTGATGTGATAAATACTGATGCATGTAAGCAAGGGGAATTTGGTTGGTGTATGGAGTTATAAAGAGAACAGCCACCTCCAAGAGTGAGAATGGGGAAACCCCACAGTAAGTGAGCAGGGTTTCAATAGGCTTTTTGCAACATAAAAATAAGTCTACTGACAAAACCTTGCCCTGGGAGGTCGAATGACTCTCCAGTTCAGTAATTTTGATATGCACCTAAGTCAATGCATGCTGAAAATATGCATAGAAAGAAGCTTACAGTGTGCTGGTGAGCTGGATGCTGCAAACAGCAGCTGCTCAACTGTGCATTGCCAGCAGAGTCTGCCTCTGAACTTATAAATAGGAGCCAGAGGTGGTGAGGTAAAATGGTAGGATTGCTGTGCTTGCCAACAATGGGGTCTATGAGGTGGCCATGGCAGCTGTGAAACTGGGCATTGAGTGGTCAAATAATACAGGATTAAAATCTTAATGTTAAACGACCAAATTACTTTGGGGACTTGAGCATCTCCCCTATGAAGAGAGACTGAGAGCCCTGGGGCTGTTTAGTCTGGAGAAGAGAAGACTGAGAGGGGATCTGATCAATGTCTATCAATATCTGAGGGGTGGGTGTCAAGTGGAAGGGGCCAGGCTCTTTTCAGTGGTTCACAGTGATAAGACAAGGAACAATGGGTTCAAACTTGAACATAGAAGATTTCACCTCAACATGAGGAGAAACTTCTTTACAGTGAGGGTGACAGAGCACTGGAACAGGCTGCCCAGGGGAGTTGTGGAGTCTCCTTCTCTGGAGACTTTCAAAACCCACCTGGATGCATTCCTGTGTGGACTACTCTAAGTGATCCTGCTCTGGCAGGGGAGTTGAACCTGATGATCTCTTGAGGTCCCTTCCAACCTCTGATATACTGTGAGACTGTGTGATACTTTACACTTTCAAGTTTGGTGACATACTTCTTAATTTTCCTCTTGAAATATACAAACTGGAAACGTTGCTCCTGGTTTGGAGAGAGCAGCAGGCTCTGATGTATTCAGAACACTGCTGCTTTAAGATAATCACAAGCAAAAATCATAAATCACACTAGGTGTGGCAATGTATTGATAAAATAATAGGAAGCCAACCCTGCAATTTCTTAGCACCAGGCAGAGTTGCAAAAGGGCAGATCCCATGAGCACTCCAGGTAATGTTCCCTTGCACAGCAGCAGTGTTCCTGACAACCAGTTCACTTGTTCCCATCTTTCAGGACTGCAATCTGCTTTTAGTTCTTTGTTCTTCATCTGCCCTGTCTTGCAGCTATTTTGTGACACAGAGAAAGGCTTTTGCAAGTGCTCTTATTTTGGAGAAGATTCTCTGCCCTTGGGCTTAGCTATAGATGGCCTGCCACAATGTTGCTACATGCCGAAAAAATGCAGCCAGCAGGACTTTCAGCAGAAAACTTCGTTTTCTCCTAGGAGTATTGCTAGTGGCAGTGGTAGGGAAATGGAAGTTATTGTTTTTCATCCAGACCACATCGGATTTAGGAGATTGGCAGTAGGGGTGACTAGTAGGAGCTTCAACCAAACTCCTGTTTCCAGAATCTGCACCTAACGTGCTTTGCTGGCATTTCTGCTTTGCATTTTAATTATTTACTGAAACACAGGATGTTGCCGTCTACAGTTTCCTGCATCTACAGAGCTGTGAGAACTTTCTGTGATATCATGATGATTTATTATATTTTTTTTGTAAAATTGAACCTTCCCAAACAAGTTTGAGAGTGACTCTGTAAGTCCCCTGAGCAGTTCAAAGAGAAAATAATTCATGTAACTAAACACTGAAGCAACTTTCGTAATAGTAGGTGCCTTAGAGAGCCAAGAGTCTTACCTGGCTCAACTCAAAATGTCAGGAGTCTATTGCAGCAGACAGTTTGAGACTTTCCTATCTTAAAAAAGAACCACTCGTTTCATGTCCTGTGTCTGGGGGGAGCGATCCCTCTCTCCTCTTTGGCTATATTTATATGACTAAATGCCCTGACACTCATAGTATCCCAGGGCTGAAAATCAGCATGGGCTGCATGATTTCTCTTGCTCTGTGGGGTCATGATAAGATCCATGTAGGGTATCTCCTCACCGTCCTCTCCCTGCCACATCCTCATGGTGGCCAAATGTGGGGAATGCCTGCCCTGTGTGAAGAGGAACAGCAGTAATGTGGTGTCTGTTGCTTGATGTGCAAGAGTGCTCAGTGCCTTTCCAGGGGTGGTAGCTGCAGCACACCAAGCACTTGAGCGAACAAAACCCAGGGGATGTTGGGGCAACCCTGGCAGAAAGAAGGTCTGATTTCTTCACACATCACAAAGGTTCAAATCTGAGCAAGTTTTAAAGGCTGTTTCTGGAAGAGTGTGACACTAACAAGCATATGCCCTCAATGCTACTGATATGGCACAAGCAAGACTGAGACTGCTTGCAGGTAACCTAGGCCAGGCTTTAAACAGAGCTTAGAGCGCATTGCAGGGCTGCATGTGCCTCTGCCAGGCTATGGAGTCTGGGTATTCCCATTGCTTTGGTCCAGAAAAGTGCACTCAGTTCAGTGGATTCAGTTGTAGCAGAGGTGACAGGCAGCTGAATCCTTCATGTCTCATTTTGTTTGTAGGGTTTTGCATAGCGTAGTGCTCAGAAACTTTTTGGAGGAGATTTGAACTTTCTTACTATGGAGAAGAGAGGTAGAAGCCCCTTACTCCCTCTCTTGCTGGCTGGAAGCACCACAGAAATGACATTTGGTGCAGGAGCTTGGAGACAAGCACTCACTCTAGCCCATTGTCATGACTAAATCTGAGAGCACAGTTCACTGAGCACCTTGGTCCTGACCTACAAAACTATACCCAGCATCTTCACCCCAGGGACATGGAGGGCAGTCAGGAGTTTTTCAGAAGTCCATGGTCATGTGCTACAAAAGTCTTCTCTTTTTCCACTAAGCCTCACAGCAGTAGGCTGAATGAGGCACACACAGCTCCTGGTCAGGAGCAGCTGCATGCTGCCCTGAATGTTCACAGCTTCTGTGGAGCTCCCTTGGAAGGACTCCATGTAAATGCACCATATCTAGCGGCAGTCACTCCATCAGTTCCCATATACTATGCTTCTGCAACTTAGTAGGGAATACCACATTTGCTCACTTACCCATTATCTGCTCCCTTGGGTGTTATCCCATGTATGCCATGGTCTGGAGGGTGTCAATAAACAGTGTGAGATCTCCATTCCTTCAGACTCTGAGAGGAGCACTGAGTCTAATTTCACCTCTGCAGGCATGAGCATTCAATATGACATGGTTTGTGGTTCTGACTATGTCTTTTAAAAGAGATACAAACTACTGTGGTGTTGGTTATTTGTGGGGATTTTTTTCTGTTGTTTGTTTTGTTTTTGTTTTGTTTTTCTGGTTTAATCCCGTTACTCTGTGCAAGAAATACTGCTCTGGCTTTGCTCCCTAGACTGTCACAGTTGCTCTCTGCACCACCTAATCTCATTGTCATTGTGTTAATAAGCAAGCCAGTCAGGAATCCAAAGAGATATCCCTGGCAGCTACTCAGCCCAGTATGTGTCCCTGGTTTGGGGGACTGACTGTACTCGTGGTGAACCCTTGGTCTGAGGGTTTCTCTCAGCATTGCTTGATGATATGCTGCCTGCAGCTGGCACTTGCTCTAATGGCACACAGTTCTTAGGAAGAGATGAGCTCAGGCCATCTGTTGATGGACTCAGCTCTAGGAAGCTCAGCCTAGACCATGCCTTGTCCACACTACATAAAATGAGAGGCTGGATTCAAAAGTACTTACAGTCATTTCCTCTCCAGACAGCCCAGAGCTCAGGCCAGGGTCATGTCTGAAAAAAGTCCTTGCATGTAGATAAGGGATAATGCACAAACCAGGCCTTGAACCTGAGTTGGACCAATGGTGTAGATGTAGCCCTGGCTACAAGTGGAACTTTTCTGTTGTGTTTGGTGGTTTGATTTCCACCCCACCCCCCCTAGCTCTGGCCTCTTTCAGAGCCTTGTAGTATGTAATAAGAGCCAGTTCCTGACATCCTGATGGCCTTTTTGAAGCTTTGATGCACTTTGCTGCATTATTTTAACCTGTATAATAAATAATTTCACGTTTTGTTGTGGTCCCTGTCTTGGTGTGGTAGAAGCAAACTAGTGAAACTTGAGAGATGCTGATTGCACTCAATACTGCAACATTTCATCTGACAGTAGTTAAAAAAGCCACATGTTCTGTGGGAAATGCTGAAAGCAAGCTCTTTGTAAAAAATGAACAGCAATGAACTGCTGTTATTGGGTAAATATTGTGCTCATGGGAAGAACACTGGTGAGCAAAGCTCAAAAGGGGAAATTTGATGCAGCACGTCTCAGGAAGGTCAGATTTCTGGCCATTTCCTCTTCAGAACTTTTCATTTTTCCTTAATACATACCTAAAATAACTACAGAAAAGTAGTGATGAAGGCCATGTAATAGCTGTATTTTGTCATGACTGTCATCTCTTCAAAATTGCTTTGTGTGCTTTCATTTCTGGGGCTGTTGCTTTCTTTTCTTTTACTATTCCCTGATGCTGCAGAGATTTGGATAACTGGGATGCATGCAGTTAGCTGGTATAGGCTGCTTTGGGCAGTTAATATCTTCCTTTTCTCCTCTCCTCTCTAAAATATGAGAAGTCTCTCCATGCAACTGTAGAGATCTCAGTCTCCTTCTACCCTGGTAGCTTGTGGATGTGTCCCCAAGCACCTGCCACAAACCATTCCTAATGGTGGATGAGGGGAGGGTCTTGGGAGGATTTCGTGTTAGGCAATTCCTCCAGGAAGCACCAAAATTGTCCTTAATTGTATCTGCAGCTGGGCAGCACAGGTTATTGTGTGGCAGTAGAGCTGGAGGCAGCAGAAGGCCTTGCAGCAAAGATCAGTACTCATCCTCTCCTGCACTGAGTGGAGGAGGCACCATTCCATTTGTCCTGCTGTAAGACTATCAGGGGCTGACTGCCTGCAGTCTTGTGTAAACTTTCCCAGGCAGACCCAAATGCATGTTCTCAGCTGGGTATCCAGAACTGAGCAAATTTAGACCATTATTTTTTTAATGGACTTGGATGTATTTTGTAGCTTCTGAACAGTTTGCCTGTAAAGTTTACCTTACAATACTTATTTTTGGACATTGCCCAATAACACCTCAGAATTTTGAAAGCTGGGCCTTTTTTTTTTTTTTTTTTTCCTTGGGAAGACTTACTGCAGTAGGAGCTCTCACCTCTGGGCAGCAGGTCTGACTTCTCTCTCTCCAGATGGTCACTGCTTTTAACCATTGCTGCAACTTATTGACTTGAAAATTGAGTTACAAAAGAAGACAATTACAACCATTTTTTAATTGATTTGGGGTGGAATGATTTTTTTTTTAATCATTTAAAATTGGAAAGCCTCAGAACCACATTTCCCTGGCGTTGTACTGATTTACAGAATTGGTGGCACAGCTGTACCTCAGGACTGGAAGGGCAAAGATGGATTCAATACCCAGGGACTAGGGGCTCAGTTGAGCATCCTGAGCTCCAGGCTTGCTCTCCTACTCTGGGCTTCCCAATGGAGGCTGCTCAGGCTCCTTGAGGTTACAGGGGCTCTGTACCACAGATTAGAAAGCACCAATTGCAGTGGGCAGGTGAAGGAATTGCCGTGGCAGTGCTTTCACTTTGCTAGAGCTCCATCTCTCTCGGCCTATGCTGAGAAAGGGAGTGGGTGTCAGGGATGAGCAGAAAGGGAGGGGATGTCCACAGCTGGGTAAGAAGGTAGTTTCCAAGGATGAGTGACAAGGAGAGGATGGAGAAGGGGGTGTCCGTGATGAGTGGGAGATAAGAAAGGTTTGGGAAGGTTCAAAAGACACCGAAGGAATCATAGAATCAGTCAGGGTTGGAAGGGACCACAAGGATCATCTAGTTCTAACCCCCCTGCCATGGGCAGGGACACCTCACACTACATCAGGCTGGCCAGAGCCTCATCCAGCCTGGCCTTAAACACCTCCAGGGATGGGGCCTCAACCACCTCCCTGGACAACCCATTCCAGGCTCTCACCACTCTCATGGTGAAGAACTTCTTCCTCACGTCCAGCCTGAATCTCCCCACTTCCAGCTTTATTCCATTCCCCCTAGTCCTATCACTACCTGATAGCCTAAAAAGTCCCTCCCCAGCTTTCTTGTAGGCCCCCTTCAGATATTGAAAAGCCACAATAAGGTCACCTTGGAGCCTTCTCTTCTCCAGACTGAACAGCCCCAACTCTTTCAGTCTGTCCTCGTAGGTAAGGTGCTCCAGCCCTCTGATGATCCTGGTGGCCCCCCTCTGGAACCCTTGGAGAAAAAAAAAAAAAATTAGGGATGACTTGGCCCAACAGCTAAGGGATGGTGGAGTGATTAGCTGCCAGAAGCCCACAAAGAAGGGTATGTGTCTGCCATATAGAAATGGTCACTGTTGTTGGGCTAATAATGCTGATGTGTAGATAGCAGATGTGAAGAGAGATACATGCAGTGGGTTCCTGTGCTGCAAGGGTCACTGACAGCACTCTGAACTCCTGCTTCCAGAAGCCATTCCCAGCAGTTTGCAGGGAGTAGGCCATGCAGTGCCCAAACTGAGAACCCCTCAGCATGGTAGCAAAGGGAATGCAGAGGGAGCTTTTTCTTCCCAGCTACACTACCAGCTCTGGAACAGGGCACTGATGTGGTGCCAGGGCTACAGCGATATGATGCGCTTCGAGAGGCCACTGTGCTGCCGTAGGCATTGCACAGTCTTACACAACAGTTGTAACTGAAAGAAGATGATGAACAGAAGAAAATCCCCCTTGTGTTTTGCAGCATGGTGAATTAGAAGGATCATTCCATGAGACTGGTTTCACTTTCTTTGATATAGGTCCGTCTTGCCTGTGCACTGAAGACTCCAGTAAAGGGCAACCAGAAAGCTGAACCATCCCTTTCCAACCCCTTTCCGTTCAGCTCACAGACGTGTTTGCTTTTTGTGCTTCTAGAAGAGAAATCTAAGTCACAGGGAGGTTGGGGAGCTCTATTGCAGTAGACTCTAGGAGAGCACAAGAGTTTATAAGCAACGCAATCAGCATTCTTCTGAGACAGAACTACTTTTAATTCCTCTGAATATCATATACCTCACAGTTGAAACATGGCATGTGCAATTCAAGTGTCGTTTACCTAGAGAGTAGGACAGTCCTCCTTTGGCTGTTCAGTGGGTGCTGCAGGATACTGGCAGTGTCATAGTGTCCTTGTATTCCCCATATCTCTTTGGTTGGTAGCTGCTTCTGAAACCAGGGTTCACCCTTCAAACAGCTTCTTTTGTTTTCTAATGTTCATCTCTGTGCCACTGAACCACTTCTCTCTCAGCTGTCCCTCCCCACAAGCCATGCTGCCGTCCACATAATTTTTAGTGAGAGAATATCTAAAAATGTGGGATCTGGGAAAAAATAATGAGCATTTGAGGTGAACATTCTATTGTGTCTTAAATAAATCCTGTGTGTTGGTGTCTGATATGGTTTACATTCACTCATCCAAACACATGCATCCATCAGTTTTCTGGAAATATTTTCTAGGACACACACACAGCAGCACTGTGGACTAACACACAGCAGCAGTGCTACATGGAAGTAAAGTCTGATGGGTTAAAGAAATTGCAGGAAGTCTACATTTTTGAAAGCTGAATCTGACAGCTGGGCTGGGAATCTAAAGGGGAATAAATACTTGTGAGTGCACTTTAGCAGGACCTTCCTCTGCCAGGTTGTGAGTCGCTCTTTTCTGGGCTCACATGAGCTGAGACCTGAGAAAGAAACAAGAAAACGTGTAGTACAGTGCAATACACACTGGGAAGGGGGACTGCTTGTTGATGAAGTAGACACAGAAAGAGACATAGAGGTGCAATACAGACCCCTGAAGTTTAACTGCAGTCTCCTGTCTGAGGGGGTTGAGGGCCTGCCAGCTTACCATTTGACTTTTGGTTTGGTCGCTGTGTTTACAGCAATGAACCTGTTTGATTGCCAAAGGTCTGTAACTGGTGTTTCCAGGCTGTGCTTTGCCAGCTGTGGGTGGCTGATGGGTCTGCAGGGGACAAGCATGCTCCACGCTTTGGGAAATTCCAGATGACACTGCCTGCCACCAGCACGCTTGTCCTGTGCTGCCGTCCCCTGCTTCCCTCTCCTCTTGCACAGCTCTGAGCTTCATTAGGAAGTGATGTCTACAACTCACTGCAGTGGTAAAATGCAGAGGGAGGGGAATTCCAGCAGGATGAGGGCTGCCAAGTTCCTCAAGTTTTAATAGTGCTGCCCAAAAAGGAACCCACTCCCCACTCAAGGGCTAAAAATACAACACCAAGATTCAGGCAATTAACTGTAATGTTCATAAACCTTAAATAATTTATTTACTGTGTCTTTTGATGCACTTCAAGGTATAACTAGAGAAGGCAGAGACGAGTACATAGATTGTGACTACTGGAGCTGAGGCTGCTGACTTTTCTGCTGTGTGACTTACTTCTTCATCCAGCCCACCCACCGTGATAGTCGGGGGCTAATATATTAAACTACACATTAATTAAGGGCTGTTAAGTGGTTAACTTCCATAAGCATTTGGGAAGAAAGATTAGTTTTTAGTCTGGGTGTTTGGGTTTGAAATCTACTTTCACTCTGAACTCTGAGTGTGGCTTGAAGCTGTTCACAGAATTGCTACAGTCTTGATTTTCAATCCTCGAATCAGCATTTTTGTACCTGGAGATAAATGAAGTCTGGGGGTTTCTTGCTCTAGGAAATGAAGTGCAGTGCATACTCTGCCTGGAGAAATTAAGGCCTTTTTGAATTTCTGCATCTACACACCCAGAATCACTAGTTCCTTTCTCAGCAGCACCAGACTGGGACTCAGGTGACCAAGGTTGTATTTCTGGCTGCACAACTGGCTTGCTGAGTAGCAATGAGTAATCCTATGACCTCCTAGTGCCTTAGTTTTCCCACAGGTTAAATGGGAGAGTAATTACTCTGTCTTCCTTTGTAGAGCACTTTGGGAGCTATGAATAAAAAGAGGCATGTTAGATATCATTACTTAGACATTATTAATTATTCTTTGGGTTCATTTGTATAATGTGGAAGTGCTTTATTCATAAGAGTAGATGTCCTTCTCTTTGCATCAAAGTATCCTTAGTACTGTGCTACCAGGTCCTTTGGTGGAACATATATTGTGGAGAAAAAAACAACAACAACAACAACAACAACAAAAACATCTGTACCATATAAAGAAAAACTTCCCTGGCCCCATCTGCTGGTCCACTGACTGAGGACTACAGACCCAGTGGTAGAAATTAGTAGATCATGAACAGATATTTTGTGAAGAGAAACAGAAAGCACATCCTAAAACGCTGGAAAGAAACAGAAAGAGAGCTTTAAACCATTTTGCTCATCCCTACTGTGAAGATAAGACTTGTAAGATTTTATGCTGTGGCTTTACACCTGTATCAAGCCATGAAATTCAGCATTTATAAACTACACCAACAGTTTCCAAGAGTTCATACACTGTGTAGAAGAAACAAACTTCAGAGGGAAGCTAAGGAGAATTGGAGGTGCTTGGTTCTCTTGAAACCCAACACAGAAGCTTCATCATGATACCTTATTAATTTCTGGGTTCCCCAGAAACTCTACTATTAACTTGGTGGTACTTCAGAAAGCTGAAGCTCCAAGCCTGTTTTGAATGAAACCCCAAAGAGAATCATGGTCTCTTGATTGTGACTGTCTTCTTTCTTGAAGGACGGTGCTGGACTCAAGGTGAGACTCAACAAGGCCCTGGGCAACCTGGTCTAGTTGGGGATGTTCCTGCTGACTGTAGGGAGATCAGACTAGATGACCTTTGGAGGTCCTTTCCAGCCTGGACCATTCTTTGATTCTATGACTCACACATGTATCCCAGGGACAGGTGAGTTGCACCCTGCTTAGGAGCTGACCTTATATCAGTGAAAGCAGGTGGCATCTGCCTTTAAGGCTGTGCATGCTCTATATCAAACCTAGGTCTTGCTTCCTTCAGGAGCTTGTGTCTTTTCCCCAGTGGTAAGTCATGCCTAGTGGTTTGGGTTCAGTCCTTTCTAAAGTAAAAGCTGCTTGCAGTAAAAGGTGGCTTTGCAGGGTGACAAGTGTTGCTACATTGTGAGAGTTGAGTTTTATGGTTTTCTTGACTTTGTTTCCTGGTGTGAACAGCAGTTTGGGGGGGGGGAGGTTGTTGTTGGTTTGTTGGTTTGTTTGTTTCTTTTATTTTGTTGCTTTTCTTTAATGTCTTTGATGTGAAGTTAGGAAGAATGAAAATGTGATGAAGTAGAAGCTTATGCTTAGAGTGAGGTAGCAGGAGCAAAAATGCCAGCAGTTTATGCTGAGCTAGACCAAGCACTCAGGGTTTCGTTTCTACCTGCACTAGGACTCTGGCTTCAGGGAAAAGCAGGAGCAGTGCAGATGGGCTTAGGAAGACTTATGAAAGGCAAATATTGTGCTTACCAGGGTGGTTTTGTTTGGTTGTTGTGTTTTGCTTTCGCAAAGTTTAACCTCCCTAGCCTTTTGGGAAACTGAAATTGAGTGTTGTGTGGGTACAGCTATGGGGACATGTTGTTCCCAGTGCCATATTTTGCAGAAATCTTGCTCATTAGAATGATGGCAAACTGGATCAGCTGGGATGCAGCCCCACAGGAGGCAGCAAAGCAATCAGTGTGCCCAAGGGTTCAGCCCACCCACTCTATCTGCTGAAGTGCTTTCACCTGGGGTCTGGGCTGCCTTTGCTTCAGTGAAATAAATAGGGTGGAGTGGAAGCAGACCTTGGTGGGAGTGCATTGTTGGCTGAATCCTTGTTTGGAAGTCAGTTTTTCAGGAGTGGTGTTCCAGTGCTGTGTCAGGAAATCCTGTGCTTTTGGTGAGATGCTGCTTCTCAGAGAAGTTTTAACCTGCTATTTGTGTTAATTCATAATCCACTGGTTGTTTTTCAAAGAGGGGCATGTGGGTGTAATGTCCTATTCAGTTTGAAGTTTGATGGGAGCTGTAAATTTTTTTGTAGTTCTAACCTGGTGCAGTTAGTGCAGTCTGCTTTTGGCAAGCTGCCTGAGGGTGATCTCAGCAGTTAATAAAAGGAATTAGCTGTACACTTAAAGTGGAGAGCAAGCTAGGCAAGACTTAGTACTATGCTTTGTCCTGTCATAGTCAGTGGTTTGGTGTAACAGGCTGTGTTTGGCAGTGTTATCTCCTTCAATGCGCTTTGGGAGGTGTGGTTGTGGGTAAAAGCAGTGCTTGTTTAAATGTTTCTTAGTTAAAAAATACAACAGCTGATAGGAGTGATTCAAACAATACTACTCCTGATATTTTGTCATTAATTTTAGGCACTGAAGCTAGAGGAAAAGGCAATTAACTAGTGAAAATTATGCATGGGTCTTGTTTAGGCTTTAGCAGTTATCTTCTTATGGAAGAGCAAATTTGGGCTCTTTGTAGACAGAGGCTGGTCCTCTATGTTGAGAGCTATTTGTTAAGGAAAATGGCACTAAGCTTAGATTTTTATAAAAATCAGAGGGAAGGAAATAGTTCAGCTTCGTGCTGAGTCAGTTTTCTTGCAGCCTGACAGCTATTGCCTGCCCAAAAATGGGCTGCACCAGAGTGAAAAGCAATGCTTGCTGCCTCTGCAATGTTGTAGCTTTCTCACAGGTGCCATACCAAAGTTGGCTACCTGCACCCTTCTTTGGAAATAGAACTGTATGTGTAATAAAAGTGTCACAGAGAGTGTTTAAGGAGTCTCTCAAATTTTGCTTCTATGAAAGTATTAACCAGGGAACTTCTTTTGCTTAGTGCAGCAAAATGTAGCTTTTGTGACATCAGGCAAAACCTGATAATGCTTTCATTAGAAAAGGTGAGGCCAGGAGCTCGGTTGGGTACAGGAATAAAGGTGATCCTGCTGGAAAATTACTTTCTTTGGAGAAATCTGGAGTTCTGTTTTGTACAGGAATGCGCTGGCTGTGTCCTTAACTGGTGTGACTCCTTCCAGCAAATGTTACCTTCAGAGGTGTAGAGCAGCAAACCTGGCTTTATCAGTCTGTGCAGCTAACATCTCCTTCCTCTTCTGTGCTGTGGGCACTGTGGAGAGTGCTTGTAGGTTTGCAACCAGCAACTTCTGCTCTGCTGCTGAATGGGACCCAAGGGCCAGTGTAGGCAGGGCTGAGCTGGGTTTGCTTTGCCTTCTTGAGACATAGAACATAGAACATAGAATTGAGTTGCAAACAAGACTGAGGATTGTCATGGCATAAAGGAACCTCATTGCACTGAGGCATCCATAAGGAAAGAAGGTCTCCAAGGAAGGCCTGTTTTGTATTGACTCTTTTTGGTGAAGTTAGTTCTCACATATGTAGTCAGGAGCTTCTGCAGACAGTTGTGTTTTCCACCATGGCAGTGAATTTCTAAGAAGAGATTTCTAGTGTTCGATCCAAGGGCAGTTATGGCTTTGGAGAACCCACTGTATGGTTTCTTTGCCCATTCCTTGGAGGTCAGGACTGGCTGCAGGGCATTGAAAAGTTCCTGAGCTCTGTGGGTCAGGGAGCACGTGCTCCCCATTGCTCCAAAGTTTGTGCTAGCATTGATTCACAGATTATATAGCAGGCTTTAGGCCAGATCTGTTCATAAACTTTTAAAGGATGTTTTATTATTAATCATAAAAAGGATGAGCAGCTGATGTGACACTTTCATCTATTTTCAGGCATGCACAACTATGGCTCTGGGGGCCAAAACCATTTTGATTTCCATTACTTTAGGAAAACTGTCTGCTCTTTACAAGGAGCATGCTCTGCTGGGAGCAGCAGAGGTGAGGAAAGGTCTGCTTTTTGCTGACCAGAATCATCCTCAAAACAAAGGGCCATACAAATTCAATAAAGAGAACTAGATCCCTCACTAAGAAGAGCCAGACATAGGAAAAAATAGAAGAAAAGAACAACTATAGTGTGATCCTCCCTCTGAAACACTCTTTCTTAATGCTGGCAGCTTAATAAATTAGGCTCTTCCATGCAAATTGTTTAGACTGTCATGTTAAACAGCACCAAAATGTGCCAAACCAAATGTTAGTCCAATTCTCTTTGGAATCCATTTATAGCCCTGGCTCCTGCCACAGCTGTTCTCCTGGGAGGGAGGGTGGTCATTCACTTGCATTGTGCTGAAACAACTCTTTTTTGGTGTTTTGTTTTGTTTTGGGTTGTTTGTTTCTTGTTGTTTTGGTTTTTTTCTTTAGTATATGTAAGTTGTGCAGGATGCCCCTGTCCTTGTTGCAGGAAAAGTAGTCACCTGCCCTGTGCTCTAAGTTGAACCAAGTGTTTTGTCAACTGCAAATGTATATGAGGAATTCCTTCCACCCCCCCTTAGATCACTGCAGTCACTGAGTATTTTCACATGGGTGTAAAAGCTGCTGGGTTTGAATTTAGAAATTGGCCAGTGGGATGAGAATGTGCAGCTGTGGAAGGCGTGAGAGCTCTGGCCTCATCACCCCTCCTCTTGAGTCCACCTATTTCTGTGAGGCCTGTGGGAGCTTAAGGGGATAAAAATGGCCAAGGTAATTAGCAGATCTGGTGGAAATCAGTTGATTGGCCTTAGAATTTACTGGAGGTGAGAAGAGGGTAGACAGGCAACTATAATCCAACGTGAAAAACGTTATTCCATACAAAATGAAGCAAAGGTGGAAAAAAAAAAAAGGGGTTTATTAGCATTGTTCAAATTTTGTTAGTCGTTGTTAACTCTTATTTTAGTCTAAGACTTCAGCTGCAGTGGCTAGGTATGGGAGAAGTCACCTACATCATCCAAGGGCATGCTGCAATGTAGAGAGACAGCCAGCCAGGGACAATGTGGTCATGTACTGCTTAGATGCCTCACCTGCTGCCAAGACTACCTGCTTTATAGGGCAAGTTGATTATTAGGGGTGAAGTGGAAGGTGACTTGCCCTTATGGTGCAATGTCCCAGTGGACTCTGAAGGGTATTTAATTTATTGGGATGGGTGGCCAAATTATCTCCTGTCTAAATACAGCATCTGCAGCAGTGTGGAATGTGTGTAGTACAGCTGTGAATGTTCCAGACATTCTGTGTGTCTCCTTTTTCACACAATAGCTTCTATTTATGGCTTTTCATCAAGTTGAGCTTATGTATTCAACATATCTTTGTGTGTGTTTTTCCTTTTTCTTTTTTCTTTTCTTTTCTTTTTCCTTTTTATTTTTTTTTTTTTTTGCTTTTGTTTTTTAAGGTTTGTAGAAACTCCGAGCCACTTCTCTTGGAAGGAGAGTTACTACAGATCAGCTATGTCCCAGAACTCACAGCCCAGGGAATTCCTCAGTCCAGAGGTGCTCCAGCATATTTGGGACTTCCTGGAACAGTAAGTAGCCCCATATGTGGAACCTGTGGAAGATGGGTTTGGGACAGGGCTCTTCTATAATTAGGCTGCTCAGGGGACTGATGTTGGGGGTTTTGGAGTCTTCTGTACCTGTTGGTTTAAAGATGTAGGTGTGAGTGTGACAACTGACAGCTCTTGATCTCTCAAGAGGCTTTACATCTAGGCTATGGGGAACAGATGCAGAGCTCAGTAGTGACACTGACTTTCTTCAAGCCCTTTGATTGCTGAGCTGACCACTTTCCAGTGTGTGATCAGTTAATGTGGATGGTTGATGTTTTCCTCTAAAGAAATGGGATCATTATGTCCAGGCTGCATGTTTTCCCTTTTTGCTCATGCTGGGGAGGGAAAGGAGCTGGAGATGCTGTGGAGTTCATCCTGTCAGATCCATTGAAGGAAATAAACTGACTGTTCCTGTTCTTGACTTGCCATGACTGATGCTGAGATAGTTACTGCTATAACAGAGTTCTGTCTTTCAGTGTGCTCTTGCCTTACTTTTTCTGGTTGGGCAAGTGAAATATCCCTCTAGGCCCTGCCCTGTTTAGGGGCTGCTGTTACCATAGCAAGCCATGAGGTAGTTTTTCATCACTAATGAACTTGTCCTGAGACTGGTTCATGGCTGTGCCTAATTTCTGGGTGACCCTAGCACAGGGAAGAGAGGCAGAAGAAAGTCTGGTCAATTTTAAGTGCATCACTCTGTTCTTTTCAGGCCAATATGCTCAGTTCAGCCAATTGATTTAAACTTCATCGATGACCCATCTGAAAATGGCCCTACAAACAAAATAGAGATCAGCATGGACTGTGTCCGGGTGCAGGACACAGAACTGAATGACCCAATGTGGGTGAGTAGTGAGAAGAACTTTCCTGACCCCTTGGGACAGATGGGGATTTTTTTGCAGGCACTGTTCTTGCTGCATTGCTCCAGGGTCATCTGACCATGCCTTGGTGGAGGAGCTGTGGCTGCTGCATCTGACCAAGGAAGTTCCTTCTTGCTTTTCCTATTGTGTCCCACCCACAGAAGCTGGTTTGGGAGCATTGCTCTACCGAGTGACTCTAAGTGACAGTGAGCAGTGGCTCTGTACTTCTGGCTAAACTGGAAGTTGTGTGACCCATGGAAAGGCATTGTTCCTCTGTGCTTCCCCAGGGCTGTGAGGAGGAGCAAGCTGGCTCCTCACCTGCTGCTCCTGTCCTGCTGTAGTAATGGCAGGGGAGAGGGATGAGGTAGCTGAACTGGCAGAAAAGATGAGGAGTCTCTTGCACTTACCTGGGTGCTCAGCTGTCCTTGCCCTCTCTCTGCTTAGATCTGGTTTATGTGGCCTTAGGGTTAAAATAGTTTGGTATAGCTGCAACTTTGCTGGCCAAGGGCAAGGGTTCTTCATTGTTCTTTGCATCTGGCCTCTAAGAAAAAAATAAAGCAACTTGGTTTCAGGCCATGGTTGGATATTTTCCTCTTGTGTCTCCAGATGGGTAAAGCTGGAGAGTGTTTGTAACCCACAGCCAGGATTTGTATCTCACCAGTATGGCTTAAGACTGGAATGCAGATGAGGCACTGGTGATTGCTGGTTAATTGCCTTTGGCACAAACTGACCAGCTTTTTCTCAGCAATAGCATCTGGCTTCTTCACCACAACTCTTCTTGCAGGCTGAAGCAGGAGATGTTTCAGGAGCTTGAGCTGTTTGTGCACTGTTTCTGTTTTTCCTGGGTTTTGTATGCCTTGGGTTAGAAATCTTGTGTGGTTTGAAATTTGTGTTTGCTGTCTGTGAATGTTCTTGTTCCTCTGTTTCCAACATGAGAAACTGTGTCAATTAATTCCCTGGCTAATCAACCACCATTTTTCATGTACCTGAAGATGGCTTGTTGGCAGTCTGTATCCTGGCAGTGTTTGTGACCTGAAGGATCACATCTTCAAGGACAGAGCTTCCAGGTCATATTGGCTGCAGTCCCCACTGACAGAGGGTTTGACCTGTTACTGCTGCTCTGAAGTGATTGCTGGGGAGGCTGCAGTGTCCTTGCAAGATTGTGAAGGCAAAAAGGTCACTTTAAGGTTAGGTGTGTACTCAGCTAATGTGGTGAAGCTCACCCAAGAGCACAAGGATAGGTGCCTGACATCAAGTCTGGTTATCTTTCAATTCTGCCTTAAGGAGGGGCACAGTGGGGTGGTGTGCATGCCTTCAATCACCATCTGCATCTCAACTTTTTCCAATGCTGTAGCACAGCTCCTGTAAAATTCTCTTCAATAGCCCAAAGGGCTCTCCATGTTTAGAGGGGCTGCTGGTTTTCAAAGTGGGTGGTAATGTTCTGTCTGAACTATTCTGCCCTCTTAAAAAAAACACTCCCCAATAGTTTAAAGGTCTTCAGCAGAATCTTTGCTCCTTCCATCCTCAAACCTGGACTTGCTGCACTGAGTGCTAGAGAAGCCTCCCTATGTCCAGTTCCTCTGAGCTGTCTGCTGATGACTGTGGTAGCTGACAGGCTCACTGGAAGCTATTGTTCAGTCTCCCACTCATCTGCGATGCAGCAAAATGTGAATGGAGAATCTTTTCCTCTTGTCCTCTTGGAGCACTGCTGAAGTGAGTGGTGGGGCCAGGACAGGAGAGCTGGCAGGTTTTGCTATGCAGTTGTCTCTTGCTCACGATGGGTTTGATCTCAGCCTTGCAGGAGGAATTTCTGAGGAGGCTGAGACGCGTAGTGACTTCTTTTAAAAGTGTTTAACTGACACGAGAAGTCAAAAGGAAAGGTGGGGCGTGTGTGGGGGGAAATTCCATCCCATCCTCACCCTTACTGTAAGGCAGCAGCTCAGAGTGCATTAATGTATGTACATTAATAAACGTTCCAGTTTGTCGTCTGTGGAAGACAGCACCTTCGCCCAGTTGAATGCTGGACAAAAGCCTTTACAAAGCAAAGTATGCATCGCAAACCTGTGCAAACAGCCCGTCTTTTAAACTGAGGAAAGCTCTTTTTACTCCTCTTACCACCATCACCACCTCCCTATAAATTTGCAAACATCCCTGACAGGTGACAACTCCCCCTTGTAGAGGAGTCTGTGTTTGCTTTGCTGTTTCTGGGGCTCGAAGCCGCCGCAGCTTGCATTGGCAGAGAATGTGTAGCCTAGGGCAAGGTGTTTGCTGTTTGTCGGCTTTAATCTGAAATACCTTACAACCCTCTTCCCCTGCAGCTTCTCTTTTCCTTTGGATAGCTTCAGGGCAAGAGCTCCCCTTGCACCTGTCTCTCCTGTAACCTCAGCCATGTCACTTCCAGACACGAGGTGCTGCACGCAGCTGATTGCAGCAAAGAGTTGAAGAGGGCAGATAAACACAAAGGAATGCAGCAGAAACAGAGGGGCCCTGGGACATGAACGGTGAGATCAAGGCAGAGTGCTTTTCATTATTAGATTTGTCTTAAGAAGAGAGCAAAGCCAGCTTTCCTCCAAAAATATACCACCATGTGAGTGCGCCACCTTTTAAGGTATGCCACCTTTAAATAGGTGCAAAGAAATTAAGACTTCAATATATTTTAAGCAGTTGTCTTTACAGCAGTCCCAGTCTTTAACATAATCTCTGCAATGTCCTGCAATTTATGGCTGAAAAATAAATTTCCAGGTTTAAAACATGTTCATCACTGATCCTAAGAGTTCTGTTGAGATCTCTGATTTTTATTTCTTTATTTTACTTTTTGCTTGCTTACAAAAGAGCTGGCAGTGAGGAGAGAGTTACAGTGTTCAGAGTAATGTCTGAAGAAACTGTCCCATTAATGGGCTGGAGGCTGATCATGAGTGCTGCCCTGCTGAATACTTATGTGTTCATTGCCTTGAAGTTGCAGCTGAGGAGAGAGCTGCAGAAGAAGGCTGTCTGATGAAAGAACTCCTCTGAGCTACAGATCTCTCTCTTGCTAAGCCAAAATCTTGGAGTTCTCATGCCTTTGTTTAAGGCAGAAATATTTTTCCTCTGTCTCATATAAGTTTCTCTTACCCCTTTCTTCTGACCTGCACAAAACTGGAATGAAAAGAGATGAAGGGGACAGGAAAAGTGTTTATGGGTCTGGTGTAACATTAGACAGTCAGCAGCCTTCTCCAGCTGTGTGCCTTGTGACCATCTCTTTCACAATGTCCTGGGTGGCCTATATGTGAGGCTGCCAGCTGTGCCCCTTCCTCTCCCATGGTATTGACCACAGGCAGACTGGGAAATCCCAGTAGAGAACTGCCTTTTTGCATAGCCAAGGTGAGGGGCTGGTGGGTGCAGGGAACATTTAGTCTCTGTCATGGCCCTGGTGTGGGAAAGAGCTGTGGATGGCCAGAAAGGTAAGTTGACTCTGCATCCTTGTGGGCTACCTGCTGTTGGTTAGGCTTATCAAAAAAGCTGATCAAGGATCAGCCTCACCCCTGATCAAGGATCTAACCAGTGGGGTCTGTGGTGGGGTGGTGGCCAGCTCCTTGCATTCAAGAGGAACACTGATCTCAAAGGCTGTATGATAGGAACCAGGTAATGTTGTAGGTATTTTTCTTGCTAAATGTCCTGGAGCTATGGAAAGGAGAGGTCTGAAGACCCCTCTCTAGGAGTGAGAGTGTGGCAGTGCAATAATCCCTACATTGTCCTGGAGCCCTCACAGTGTGCTGTCAGCCTGCTGTACCTGGTGCAAGATTGCTTTCCCCTAGTCATCTCTCAGAAGTCCTTTAAACAGCTCACCACTGCTAAAAGATGATGGTCTGGACTTAAAGTTGCTTGGGGCTAAGGACTTCAGCAAGCAGCATTATTTGAGGAGCTTAAAGAGCCTGAAAATCTCATTCCACCATCCCAGCAGTACATTCAGGGCACTGGGTACCCTGCCTGCAGGAGCAGAAGTGCTGTCCTCAATGATGGAGCAGCTCATCCCCCTCCCCCTGTACATACCTTCTTTTCATGCCCCTGAGTAAGCCAGCCTCCTGCAGCCCCTTGCCTAACCAGTTCAGTGGAATGCCTTTCCCCAGACAGTCACCATGGTCACAGTTGTCTTAACCTGGATCCATCTCTTTCCACAAAAGGGAGACAGAATTCCTTGTGGGTTTTTTTTTATTTTTATTTGTCTTTCCTCATCTTCTGCAAATCCTCATGGGGATTTGCTGTGTGGCTTAGTTAGGCAGCACTGAGTTCCCCCTGGGGTTGGTTTCTGCCTTGGGATAGGTGTGTGGGTGCCTTGGGCAGAACTGAGCCCGTTTGGGTCCTCAGCTGCCTGGGCTGTGGGTATCCCAGGAATAATGGTCTCAGAAATTTTGGAAGTGCAGCATGTGTTTCATAGTTTTAAAAGCGAGAGCTTCAGCTCTGTGACTTGGTTCTCCTTTATATGCAAGGGTGGAGAGAAAACTAGGCTGTAGGAGACTGAATGCAGCCCATGCAGGACATGGAGGTGTCAAGGCTCTCAGCCTCAATCTTTGTGCAAATAACACATCTTAAGAGTTATTATTTGATGTTTTCCAATGAAAACAGAAAAAAACATTCTCGGGTCTATCTTGAGGTAGGCTCACGAAGGAGCTGCTCTGGCCACTTAGTATAAATCAGTAATTCATATTTAGTGGCCATCACTGAATTCCTGGGTCCCTAGGAGCCTGTCACCTGTGGGTTGTGGTCAGGATCAGATGTGCAACCATATAATGGACAGACATCAAAAAAATCCAATGCACTGTCCAGAAGGAAGTCTGTTGCACCCTATCCAATGCTTTAATATGAAAAAGCAGACTTTGATCTCTCTTAACTTCCAATTGCTTGCTTTGAAGTGTTTTTCTGGATCAGCAGAAGACAATTCCACTTGCTGCAAGGTAATGTCTCAGAAAATAGATGAAAGCTGGCTAAGAGGAAATGAGATTGCAGGGTCAAATCATAGAATCATTAAAGTTAAAAAAGACCTAAGATCATTAATTCCCAACCTTCTACCCTGCACCTTCGTTGGAGGACCTCACTGTGTACCAATAGTAAGGCAGGGAGATGGCATGCTATGTGCAGTGCAGCTAGAGAGGTGCAGAACAGTGTCTCAGTGTAGGGGCTGACTAATGTGTGGTGTGTGTGTTTCCAGGGCCCTGGCAGGTGCTTCAGCCCTGTGTTTTGTTTGGAAATGGTTTTGCACCTGGAGGATAAGACTGATTTGATAAGTACATGCAGCAAAAGTGGGTTGTGTGGCCATCTGTTTCCATGCCTAAGTATTCCCAAATTGACCATAGAAAGGAAGGAAGCACTCTGCACAGCACAGGGATGTGATCAAAGATTTTATTACTGTCTGGTTTGTGCTTGAGAGAGTTTGAGACTTGCCAAGTTTCTCTTCTTTGTGGGTATTTGTTCATTCCATACCTGTGCAAAGAAAGCTGAGGTTATGCAAAGGCATTTCCATAATGAGCAAATGCATTATTCTGTTGGAAGTTTCCCTCTAGCACTTCTCTTGTTTGCAGTTGGACTCCTATGTTCTCCTACTTTAGGCTTTTTTTGTTGGGTTTGTTGGGTTGGTTTTTTTTTTTTTGTAATCATGGTGGATGTTCAATCTTCTGCAGTATAGGTCCTCCAAATGATCCAGTTGTCACATTTTAGGCTGCAGATCCATATCCAGAAGTGGCCAGTTCTTTCAGGTGAAGGATGCACACAAGGAATGCATCAGTGTGTTCAGTTTGGCCAAAGGCTGAAGGCTCCTTTCATTCTCAGTGGAGTAGGGCTCTGAAGACACATTTCTTTATTTTTAAAAAATTTTTCACTAGCTCCCTTCCCTGTGCAGTTTTGCCCTGGTTCTGGCTGCAAACCAAGCCTGGCTGGATTTCTTTTTGTAGGAATGCAGCCAGCTGATCAGCATTGTGACACCAAGTATTTTGTTTTTAATGTAAATTCCCTGAATTCTCAATGTAATTGAAAAACAAACCCAAAAAAAAAAAAAAAAAGCCCAAACAAAACCACCAAAGGCTGATCTGCCTGGTGTGTTATGGATTGTCTTGGAAGCATATTTAAAGTTTTAAAGAGTACTTCTGCCCTTCTGGTATCTTGCTTTACGTTCATCTTGGGAAGGGATAAACTTGATTTTAAGCTGAAAAGCACAAACCTGCTGGAAAAGAGCTATGTATAAAAGTGGTTTGTGTTCATTCTGGTCTGGCTTCTCTGGAGGACTGGCTTTAACTGCCTGCGTTATATTACTACAAGCACTTGAGGTAGAGAAGTGTCATGATGGCCAGTCCTGTCATCTGCCTGCATGCAAATACCTCCAAAGAAAAGCAGCAGATGTGTCAGAAAACATCTTCCCCAAGCAGCTAGGCCTGTCTCAAGGTTTCCCTGGTGCTGCACATGCTCCTTCCCTAAGTACAGAGTGATAATGCATTAGCACCTGATTTGTGCCTTTAAAAGGTCTGCACAAACAATTAAACAACATCTTGGAGCAACAGAGTGGAGGCACTTTTGCCCCCAGAGCAAGTTTAAGGTTTATGCCCTCTTGATGCGAACTTTACTCTGTGTTTCCATATACTGGATAGCATTCCACGCCTTTCCCCTCCCCATCTCATTTTTTTTTTTCCCCTTCTGAAACTACAAACACAACTCTTACATAAGTTGGGAGCAATTTGACTAGGTTAGAGCCCAGAAGTGCTAAATCCCTGGGCAGCTGCCATTTCAGCAAGCCACGAAGCACAGCTTGAACACTAATGGAAGTGAAATGGCCACCTGCACTTGTTTTATTAAACCAAGTTGTTGGAAGAAGGGAAATGGGACCCTTTTCTCTTACTAGCTGGAAGTGATGAATTGAGTTGTTCATATCCAGACAAATGAAAGCTTTCCTGAGCTTTTTGGTGCCCCTCTTTGTGTGGTGTGATGGATGGAGAGCAACTACCAGGGCTGTTGCAAGCTGCAGTCATGACTGTGCCTGGGAGGGCTCATGAGATGCTCCTGTCAGACTTAGACAAACCTGGAACACAGCCCTGGGAGAATCCCATTCCTCTTCCGTGTGTCTGCCAAAGTGTCTGTGCTGCAGTGAGCTGTGGGGTGTAGCTCTTGTTTTTAGTTCTCTCTTGCATTAATTGGAATTCTTGCTTTGAAGAATGTCTTATGCTTCCAAAGCCTTGCTATGCATGTTACTTTGTGGTTCTGCAGATTCTACCCACAGTCCTGTTAATGACTATCATTTTTTTTCCTCCAATATTTCATGAGGAGGCTTTTGGACTATGTAATGTTTTCTTCTGAATGGCTCTACCATCTGCTTTCCACCTCACTGTCACTTATTTGATAGCATTGAAATTAATGAAGGAGTGAATTGTCAGGCAGTCACAGAAAATTAAATCAACCTCTGTGAAGCCTACGTAGATTAAGGAGTGGTTTGTGGCCTGGGATAGTTTGCTCACTGCTGAATGAACTCTTTGCTAATCAGCATCTGAATTTGCAGAGATTAATTAAAGATCAAAGGACTTTTCAGTAACAAATGTAACTGTCACTCTGAAAGTATGACTTTTTGTCTCCAGCCTGCTTAAGCAAAAGGGAAAGGTACCTTAAAGTTCTCTTCTTTCTCTTTGAGTGCATGGATGGCTATGATGGACCTCATAATGATGTCCAGACTAAATTAAAATTAAGTCAGAAACTAAAGAAATCAATCTTCTGGGGAGGAGCACTGGGCAAATAATTGAGCTCTGTGGCTGTTGCTATACTGGTGGTGGACATGGCATATGAGAGCAGACAGGGGATCCCCAAAGACAAGGACTGCAAAATACAACAGTGCTGCAAAAGGAGTAAGGAACAAACAAGCTCCCTGGCTACTGCTGTGCTCAAATTATTGCAAACTGATTTTTTTTTTTTTTTTTTAACTATTGGATTATTGTAGAAGGGTTTGGGTGGGAGGGAGTTGGCAGCATAGCAGAGGCTGGTTGGAAAGAGCTGCTGTGATTGTGCGTTTATGAACAGTTGTGCTTTTCTTGAGAGTAATCTGTAGTTTATACAAGCCAAGGGAAGAACAACACTTTCCCCTCAGCTGCTTGTGCAAGAATAAACCCTGGTCTGTCAACAGTTGCTCCTCTCTCATAATTAAAAACAAAGACTCTCTAATCTGTTGTCTCCTTTTTCCTTGCCCTGGCTAGAGCACTGTCTCCTGATGGGATGCAGGTTTGTGCCATGGCCCTGTCCCACCTCCAGCTACAAAGATGGATTTATCTGCTCATGCTGCTTAGGAGCAATCCCATTAGTTTTCCTATGTAATTTTTTTTCTCTCTTACTTTGGAAAAATACTTTACAAGCATGTTGAGAGAGAAGGCAGATCATGCTGTGTTGAGCATCCAAAGAACCTCATCAGGCAAAAAAAACGCAGTTTGAATATTGAGGATTGTTACTCTGACTAAAGAGTTGCTGGTAACAGGAGCTTGAACCCACCAAGTCCCCTGGTGATGTCCCCATGCATGGGTGTCTGATGACCTGTGGTTTTGTGCTTATCAGCACAAAGGTGGCTGCTGAAGTATCTGCTAGCTAGTTGTTTCCCAGGCTCATCTTCTGCCTCGCAAACCTCTCTGTCCAGATGGTTGTTTCTTTTTATCTCTATGCATTTTTAGTGAAAGCAACTGTTTTTAAAAGAGTTTCTAGGACACCAACAAAGGGAAAAAACCTAGATAAGACGAGCACCAGGGAAAAAAGTACACCACTAGATCACCTGTATGCCAGTCCTCAGTCGTACACAGACTGTGGGAAGCAAGTCCCAGATGGCATTTTGGTGAGAATGATCTCCCTCAAATGGGTTGGAAAGGTTTAGATTGTGCAGACAGTAGGGAAGGTGTGGGGACCTTGCATCATCTTGGCTGGAGAGCTGAATCTCTCCAGAGGAGTGTCTTATTAAATGGAGCTCGGCAGCCGGAGGGTAGAGTCCCTGGGGGCTGAGTGTGCCCTTCCTAAACCAATATTGCACAGTGGTTGTGAAGGGAACTGGTTTTGTTTCACAACTCCTTTCCACCTTCCTCCCCCCAAGTAGCGTTATCTCCTGACATGATGCCATTAACTCTCTAATTAGCCCTGGGGGTGTTCCAGAAGAGATAATGAGGCTGTAGGAGCTCAAATAAGCAGCGTGTGCAGATGTTTACCCAGGGTCGGAGGGCAGGGCTGTTGTGACAGGCGATTGCCTTGGGGAGGGCCATGCTCCCTGGGGGAAAGAGAAGCTGACCTGTGCCTTGGGTAGGGCTGGGCATTGCTCCTGCTCTTAGCGAGTCCACCTCTTTACCTTGCACTTTTAAAAACAGGGGTAAATAAAAAATGCAATTTGAAGTCCTTGGGAGAAGATATTGATCCTCAATAATAAACTTGCAACCAGGGCATGTTTCTAGCTTGAGGGCTGATACACTTGTGTGCTTTTCAAAGGAAGGCTTCAGACCTGTCCCTGGGTCTGTCGTGGAGAAGACATGAGGGCATCCAATTGCTTGTGGGCAGTGGAGTAGGCAGCCCTGTGAGAAATTAAGGTGCTTGTCTATCTCCTGCCTAGGGGTGAACCACACTGCTCATGGATGTGCACAAGGCTGTACCCAGTCAGCAACAGACAGGCTACAGTTTTTCAGCAGCATCCTTTTTTGTCTTTAAGCAGCATCTTTCTATTTGTTTATTTTTAGGGAAAAGACTCTTTTTCAGTATCTCTGCTGGGTTCTTTTTTTCCTCTCTTCCTTGTGGCTTGAGCAATGAAGACCATCTATACCAAGACAAGAGAGTGACTCGTACATTATTGGAAGTGTTTTCTTTCTGCTCTTTAATTTGCCTACCTTCTATTGCAGTCTATCGTGTCTCTCCCTGTGAAGTCTTCACTGAAAAGACTTCCAAAACCAATTGGCAGAGACTTGGATTTTGAGCATTCAGCAGTTATTCAGATGTAGCAAACAAAAATAAACCAAACCCCACATTCTATTTTTTCCCTCCTCCTTCTGTTATCTCAGCCCTGATTTGTAAACATTTCTCAGATGAGTGAATGTCACAGCCCATGGTGATGCAGTTGATCCAGATGCTATTTTTGTAAGAGTGGAGAGGTCTGAGCAGATATTTTTTTTTTTTTTTCTCCTTCGGGATGCAGGAAATTCTGCATGGACCACCTGATGCTCAGGCAGGTGTGTGCACACACCCTCTCCCCCCTTCTAAAAGAAATTGCACCATCTCAAAATTAACACTACCATTGTGACAATGACATTTTTAATTGTTATGATTTAGCACGCTTACTTTGCATCCAGAAAGAGTTATTGAGAACTTGTGAGTGATACCAGCAAGAGAGGCTGGCACGAACCATGTAACAGCAAGGAGAAAGTGCTTTCAAGCAAAAGAATCTGACTTGGCAGTTTAACTTAGCCAATACCTCATTTTGGAAACCTAAAGGTCTTGTTTGACTATTTTATTCTTCAACATACCAGAAAGAGCCACAAAGCTTTGCCAGAAGCTTTCTAGAATATCTGAGTCAGACGTGGGAGGGCTGCAGCTGAAATTTTCAAATCTAACCAGAATTTTTTCTTTTTAGTTTCCTTACAACATCAGAGATAAATTGCTTTAAAGATTCTCTTTCCCAATTTCAATGTGATTGAGCATCCAAAGCATCGAGTGCCAGGTTTTGCACAACTCTGTATGTTCTTGGTTGATTTCTTCCTCTTCTAGTTTTGCTCTTTTACTGTTCAATGTGGCAGAGTGCTTGTCAGACTAGAAGAATAGAGTTAAACCTTATTCATCTGGTCTTAGTATGAAATAATGCTCTTTAACATGTGAAAAGGCCATTACCTGAATCTGTTGGCTTCTTCTGACTAGGCTAATTGATATCATAAGGTAAACATCTATCTACAAAGATTTTCTTCCTGTGACTTTTGACCATCACAGTTACAACAAGACTGGTATTGGTGTTTCCCTTGGAGACCTGTCCAGAAGGCTGAGGAAAAACAGTAACTATCACAGTCTATTGTTGATGAGTGAGTGCGCAGTTTGAGGAGGTAGGGGGGTGTCCTGTTGGTTTTGTGGCTCAGCCATTCAAGCATATGCTATTTTGAGGAGTCAAGTTTCCCTCTGAGAGCCTCTAAGAAACGCTGCCTCCTTTCTGGAGACTCATCTGCAGATGCAAAAATTTCATGTAGAAGGAGAGAATCAAATGAGACTCCAGGAGCTTTTCATGTTCATGGCAAGGTGGAAAGGTGAGTGATCAAGCCTTTACTTTTACCTTGTACCATCAGTGCTGGTGTGAATAGTCAAGGCATGACGCCAGCCTGTGGGATGTTGGTTGGTGGAAGCATGTTATGAGAGGGGTGAGCTTAGGTCTGAATCCAGTGGGAAAGAAAAATGTTGGGAGTCTGGAGAAGGGTAGACTTGTGCCTGGGCTGCAAGAGCATTGGTGGGCACAGTGTCTGGTATGTGCTCTGTAACCTCCTTCCATCCTTGTCAGGGTAGTGGTGGCCTTCTTTGTGTAACTTGCAGATGACTGATTCGCAAAAAGCCACTTGTCCAGCATCCACTTCAAGGTGACCGCACAGGCTAATGCCTCTGAAACACTGAGCCAGGTCAGGGCTGTGTGTACAGAGGGCAGGGATTTGTGCTGACATGTCAGTTTATTCATGCTGTATACATTTCTTCTCGTGTTTGACATGCAGATCTCTTTGGATAAACTTCCACGTATCTCTGCGTAGTGCATCTGGGTGTTGCTTCACCCACAACCACCTCCAGCCACCTGTGGGACAGAAGATAGCAGATAACTAGCACAACAGTGCTGCATTAATGTCTTTGAAAAGGAGAATCTTCTGAGTTTCATAGCACAGCTAGTAAAAGAGGTTTTTGCAATGCCTTGCTGAGGTTGGGAGGACCTGTGTGTACTGTCACTTCATCTTCCCTTCCCCCTCCTAGGTTTTGAACTAACAGGCCAGTATCAAAAACTTAATACTATTCAGGGATCAAAATGGGTCCTCTAAGCATAGCACAACTTTTCCTCACTGTTAGACAACAGAAAATCCATAGATGACTTCCAGCTTCATGTCCAATTCTGACCAAGTTTTGCAGTGGTGCTGCATAGTGACCCATTTGGCTAGCTGTGCTGTGGCTGCTCCCTCCAAACCTTGTCTGTGCGTGCAGATTAGTGCTTGTAAGGCTTTTTGGTGTGTACCTATCTCAGGTGAGGTCGGGTAAGCACTAGGTGTACCCCTAGTGTTAGGTGGTGCCAGGGAAGTGGCTGCAGCAATGGTCTATTGAGTTATTCCTGTGATACAGAAAACCTTGTGTATGCTCAGCAAGCTCTTGCTGATAGTTCAGGAGCATTGAAGCTCAAGCTGTGGTGGTAGGTAGGACCACCCCTTGGCTGAAGAAGGCTCAGTACTCCTCATTGCAACCTGTTCTTGGAAGTGCTGTGTTGGAAATGCTTTCAACCTTGTGCTCACAGGGTTAGAGCTAAATTAGACACTTGCCCTGCTTCTTGTGGTAAGGAGCTGCTGCAGGGTAGCACACGCACTGTGATCCCCTGCTCTGTGTGGGTAGGAACCAATATCAGAGCACAAAGATGGTTTTATTCCATATTTCTCTTGGTATTTTCAAATGTGCTGCCTGCCTCTAGGCTGGAGAGAGGCTGGCATAAGCTTGCATTTATTCACAGACTGGCAGGAAGTCGATGGTGGCTGCTGCCCTGTGCTGGAGAAGGCAGCCTAGAGAGCCGTTAGCAACTTGAGCGGCGCAGCCCTGATGACTTTCATCCATCTCTGCACCTGGAGTCCCCTCCTTGTGTGCACGGAGAAGCTGGGGTTAAAAGATGCCCAAAGGCGAAGGAGTCGTCGTGGCAGGGAGCAGCAGCAGCTCCTGGCAGATGCTTGGCTGCATGGAGGTGCTGAGGCTGCGGGTGGATTTCACCTCTGCTAGGACCCCTCTTCCCCTGCAAAGCACCTGCGGGTGGGTTGCTTACTACCCGTGGTGAGAGGTTTGATGTTTGCAGTGAGCACTGGCCGGGCAATTAGGCTCCGGTCTGCTGGGCGGCAGGTCCTCAAATAAAAGTCTGAAGCGCTGTCATTAGGCTGGGAGGGCAGGCGGCTGCACTCTAATCTGGATGTTTGGTTTCCTCTCTTCCCCCCTCCCCACCCCTTTAAAAAGGTGTTTTGTTTCCCCTTGCTCGATGGCGCTTACCCTGCTCTTTGGGAGCAGGCAGAACCAAGCGGCTTTTGTTCTGGCCAGGCATCCAGGTCGCTCGGTGGGATGGCAGCGGACCTCTTCCAGAGGGGTGTTTCAGGGGGTTTGGGGTGAGACAGTTCCGCCCCAGGAGGGCGGCTGGTGCCAGCACAGCCCAGACCTCACACCGCCGGCATGCTCCGAAACACTGAAACAGAATGGGGGATTTTGTTTGCTCATTCAGAGTAAAAAAATCACAGTGGGGCTGTTCGGATCTGGCTGGCTGCTTGCTCTCTTCTCCCACAGATCGAGTCTTGGATAAGTGCTTTTCCTACCTTTCTTTTCGAAATCTTTATCTTGCTGAGAGCACAGTATCCAGGTGGTTTTTACTGAGCAGTACCCAACATCTCCTCCCATATTAATGCAAAATCTTGAGCCCATTATTTTGAAGGGGGAAAAAAAAAAAAGGATGAAAAATTGGGGGGAAATGAGTGGGGGAGGATGTGTTGCTTTTTTTTTTTTCCATTTTAATGTTTCCCCTCAAATAAGATTATTTTTTAAGGCTTATTACTGTGGCATGGGCTAGAAGTAATTGCAAAGGAGGGAAAATAATGTAGCTGGAATGATATCCTGTGAATACAGGACAGGTGGGCTCTGAACATGGATGAGAGCACATGGATGATGGAGAATGTACCTGGACATTGTGCATGAAACAGTGTTTGCTTCTCAGAAAGCACCTCGTGGGGTTAGTCCCAAATTTGCCTGTTGCAGCAGCCAGAGGCTCGGTTGCTGCACTGCCAGTTTCAAGTGTTGCATCTCAATCCATTCCCTAACATCTTGGGCTTTGGTAGCAGCAAAGCTTTTGTCCAAAAAAAAGAATCCTGGAGTCTTCTCATAAATTATATTAGAAGAAGTTTCTTGAAGTGGCTCCTTTGGGCAATTCTATTGCTGTCTCGAGTTCCCAAACTTGTAGAAAAGTGATAGCAGCAAGTTAGTTTCCTTTTTTTTTCCCCCTCTGTCCTTTTTTTTTTTTTGTTTTCTGTCATTCCCCCCCTTTGCTTTGCTTTTTAGAGATTGGTGATAAGGAATTCTAACTACTTAATGAGCTGGGAGAGGCCTCTCTCCATTGGAGTGGAGGACTCCAGGTGGCACTTTGACAGATTGGACAGGTAAGGCAGGAGAGCCCCACCTCCTCCTCCTTGCCTATACTTAGGTATATAAGGGAAACTTCAATTATGCAGAGAGGCACACTCTGAGTCCTGTTATCTTCCAAGTAGCATCACATATTTTTAGGGTCTTCTAGGGGGTGGGAGGTGTTTGTCAAAATCCTGGAGCCAGAAGAAAGAACAGCAGCATTGATCAATTTGACTGCTAACATGTTGTACCTGGAAAACAATGCCCAGTCTCAGTATAGCGAGGTAAGGATTCTAGGTTTGAGCTTATGATATGCTTGAAAATATTTTTATTTTTAGTGTATGTGTGCAGTTTTCTTCACCCCTGGTGTCCTGAGGTTAGGTGTGCGATATGCACTTCGTGGCTTTTGGGGCTTTTTTTGAACACTTTTGTGTTTTACAATGGGAAGCGGAGCTCGTTAGGCTAAACTTTGAGTCTTTATGTTTGGGACAGTGGATTTGTTTTGGGAGCCTCGATCAGCCAAACGTAATTCTCTTTCACTGGAGCAGCAAGGCAAAGCAGTCGCTTACAGCGGGCGATGCACACGGATGGGATTCCTGTAGCAGTCCGATGCAGCCTGTGGTGGCTGCATTGGAACTCATTTTCTAGTCTTCTGTTAATCAAAATTGCTGCTTGTTGTTAAAAGTGGATGGTGTTGAAGAAATAATTTTAAAAAATGTGTTATAAACCCCTTCTTAGGTTACCTTTTTAGGTAAAATAATATGCAAACAAAGGTTCTTTGCTGCAAATGTTGCATTCATGTCCACGCCAGTAACTCTTTTACTCGGCACCTAAATCTTGCCTTGTAACTCACAGCAGCAGCAAGATATTTTATACAGGATATTTATCTAAACATATGAGGATGAATACAATGGATATGCCTTTTGCTTGCTAAACCCCTTTGCACTGCATGGGCAGGAGTGGAATGCAAACTTAAGATGTAGCTTTGATTTTAATTTATTTATTTATTTGCTTTTAACCAGCTGTGTCGATGCTTTGTACGGTTGCAGTGGAATGGCCATACTCTGTGCAAACCTTTGAGGAAGTTACCTGGGGTTGAGGGAGATCTAACGACATTGGTTTACATTCCAGCGGAGACAGCAGCTGTGTTGACACTCCTCGGAAAGGCAATGCAGCAAAAGCTCCTCTGTGTGTGTGTGTGTGTGTTCCTGGTGAAAAAGCTTCAGGTGGAGAGCATGGGGTATGAGATCTGAAGCAGACAGAAGCTCAGCCACTTGGAAAAGAAAACAAAATAGGAAACGCAAGGCAGAGGGCGAAGCTAAGAGATGTGATAGCTGGAGAACAACAGCTTATTAAAAGTAGACTTGGGGCTTGCATGCCTGGAATGGCAGGTTTGCAACTGGGGGAGAGCAAGGGGTCAACTGAAACAGATGTGCTTTCCCTGTCCCCACTTCTGCAAGGAGTGCAAACACCCAGTGTGAGCATGGTTCCTGCTGCTATGCAGAAGACCTGAATTGGTGCCTCTTGTTTTCCTTAGGTTAATTATAAACCTTTAAACGTGGAGAGAGCACTTCTCAGAGTGTTTGCTTGGCGTTATTTGCCTGCTGCTATCTGATCAACTTTCGCTGAATAGCAGCAGTGGGGCTGTGGAGTCCCTATGGTTGACTTGCTAGGCTCATCTGTCAGAAGCAATGTGCTCAGGAGTGTTCTCGCTCCGCTTAAACGCCGCTCATCACCATTGCTGTCAGGGGAGGTTTGGTTTGGTTTTTTTAAGACTTTAGTTCTGATTTTTTTTTTTTTTAATATTTTCTTTCTTCCTCCCCTTCCCTTCTCCCCTTTTCCCTTCTTTGGTTTGAACACAGTGCGCTGGCTTTGTTCATCCAGTGTATACTGGGGAAGGAAAACCTAATTAGCATTGACTTGGCTTTTTTTCTGAAGAAGAGCAGTCTCTCTAATGGCTCATCTCAAAAGAGAGAGAGAGATTAATGCTCAATTAAAATATATTAGTGATGATTAACCTTGCCCATCCTGAGCTTGAAAACAAGACGTAGGCTTTGGCATGGTTTGCTTAAAAGCAGGGAAAAGAATTTTTTTTTAAATGAAATTCTCTGTGTGGAAATCAGCAATTTGTTGCAACTGGGGCTTGCTGGAGTTTAGATTTAGAAGTTAGTGCTGGACTGGGCAGAAGGTGGCCATACCAACTCATGAAAAACTTGGTGTTTGGATTTAAAAACAGACAAAAGAACTTACTTAAGGAAGGGGAATTAACTTTTGGGGTTTTTTCTTTATCAAAATAAAACTTTTAAATGAGGACCAGGGAGTCCTCTTCCACTTGAAGCCCGTTTCTTAGGGTTCTCTGACCAGCCATCCCAGGATGCTTGCTGCCTACTTGCAGATGCTGAGCTCTGTACGCTGATGGTGCAATGCATTCCACCATGCAGCCTGGGAGCTGGCTCTTGTGCAAGCCCCAGCACAGCTGTGTGGTCAGGCTGCTGAGCTCCTACCATCGCCCATGGCCCTATGGAGCTCATACCCGCGAGTGCGGTGCCGAATGCTGTGATGAGTTCCTCCCAAATGGGCAAATTCTGGTTGAGAAGAGCTGAAAGAGAGAAGGATGGTGAAGTGATTCATGGCTCTGAAAGGCTGGAGATGGGACCTATCCCAACCTCTTTTCCAGTAACCTAACACATCATTTGGTCTGCTGGGTTAGATCTGCTCTGACTATAAGAATGATTAAACTCTTTGTTGACAAAGCACTGGAATTGATGACCCTAAAGATGTGTACATGACTAAATGTGAAAAGCAGAGAGATGTTGCAGTGGTTATAATGGAATGATGAGGAGCTGATGCACAGGAATCCTTTAGATCTTGTTTTGTCTTTCAGTCTCATCTCAACATCTGGAATTTCAGGTGTTAATAACAAATGCTTGTCGGGGACCATGAACAAAATCAGATGTGAAGAGAGTATCTTCAACTCTGTCCTGTCTTGTCCAAGTTTCCTGGATGCTGGGAGGGGAGAATGAGAGTGATAGAGATTCTCTTTGGGGACTTCTAGATTCTTCTGCAGTTCAGCTGAGATGATGGTGTAGAGTTTGGAGTGTTTACTAAAATCAAACTAAAGAATTGCCGAAAGAACTAACACATCTTAATCAAACACAATGATAAGAAATAAGTGCCATGACTTTTGCTGATATCCTTCATCCTGCCCAAAGATCTTCATGGTCTTTGTGAGACAAATTAAAGAATCTATAAAGATTTTTATCATAACTTTGGAATTGGAGGTGGGAAAAACTTGTTCTGTGCTGAAATACCTGCTCTCTTGTATGGCTTTTTGAGAGTGTTGGAAGCGTAAGAAAAACTGTCTACAGATTGCTGTTTGAGAGTTAGGATGTCCTGTTCCGAAAGGTGCTGGTTCTTATTTTGTTTTCCCTCTTAAGTTTTTTTTAATAATAATTCAGATGTGTGTGTTTGAGCTGTAGTGGCCTAGGTGTGAGTCCTTCTTCTTTGCAGCAGCAGACATGGGTCTCAGGGGTGGCCTGGAAGGATTTTCTGAGGCAGCTGGATCTCCTGAGTGAGAGGATTTTTTGCAACTATCTGGAACATTGGTTCAGTGAACAGTTTAAGGTTAAGGAATCTGGAAATTAATTTGTAGCTCATTTTTGAACGTGAGCTTCATTGGTGTGCAGTGAAAGCCTGTCTAAGGTTTTTTGTCCTTGTTGTCAGCCTGGATTTGGCTGTGAACCACCAAAGAGAAGAGAGCCATGGCTCATCCAGTGCTACCTGGCCACATGGCCATAGTCACTCTGACTGCATTTCACAAAGTCTCTTCCCCTCATGGCACCGCTTCCCTGTAGCCCTCATCCAAACCCGTGGCACAGTAAGTGGTCTCTGAGGGGCACTGCCTGATCATTGCCCATGAGTGCAGCCCGAGTGCAGCCCAACTGCAGCCTTCCTCCAGTCTGAAGGTACCAGGGAGAAAGGCTTATCTATGAATTTTTCTGTACCCCTTTTCACCCCACATCTCATCCTCTTTCAAGAGGGGAAAGCACCTGGACAGATGCTGTATGAAGCCTGATGAGCTTCTAAAGGAAGGTTTCAGCTAAACCTGACCTCCTGTCCTGGTCCTTCCTTGTCCTATTTTTCATGATAGCTTGGACTTCTGCTGGCTTCAAGTAGGTAAACAACTCCTGATCTTTGCAAGGAAACCTCTCTCTGAACTGTGCACAATTGGGGTATGAGCCCTGGGTGTTTCAGTGGCCTCTCTTTATAGAAATGGTATAAACACCCTCGCGTTTGGGCACAGTCTCTCATTAGGAACAAGAAATAGAGAGGCAGTTTTGGGGGCTGGGTTTCTTGACAGTGTCCAGCTGCAATTCCAGCTATGCTTCTGTGTAGCCATCTTTCATTTTTTGCTGTGATTGAACTTAAGGCACTAAAGGTCTTGCCATATGACATCTGTGAAGGCTTGTGAGGCACATGTCTTATCCCTGGGCTGCAAAGGTCATCTTCAAGGATGTAGAGGCCCTGTATAACCAGTTACCTTTTCCTCTGAGAGGTTTTAAAACTGCAGTCCAGTTGCAAAGGTTTAACACGAGCTAGAAAAGTCTGTGGTTGGCGTTGGGGTTTTTTGTTGGGTTTTTGTTATTCGTTTGTTTGTTTGGGGGGTTTTGTGTTTGGTTTGTTTTTTCTGGGGTTTGTTTTTTGGGGTTTTTTGGGTGGAGGTGGTGTTTGTGGGGTTTGGTTTGGTGGGGTTTTTTTGGAGAGTCTGGTGGATGCCAACAGAGAGACTAAAGTATTCTAGAGAGATGGGTAGTAGGAAGCTGAAACCTGCTCTTGCCATGTGCTCCCATCTTTCTCACAGCTGAAACTAGAGGATCACTTCTGGGGAGAAACAGTGGCAAGGATAAGAGTTGAGTGTGTTTCCAACAAAGACCCAACCATTTGATAATGGGCTACTGAAAAAAATTTGGTGATATCAGTTTTGATACTAATGTGACTCCCACATTGAACAGTGAATTAAGGATGTTACCTGGATAAATTATCTTCTTGCTTTAGATGGAGGAACTGGACTGCAGCTGTCTAGGGCTGTGGGTGTAGCCTAGAAATAAGTGATTGTAACCCGAATGTGGGTGGAAAGAATAAATGTGCCTTTCAATAGACAGAAGTGAAGCCTGTTGCTGTTCTGTCCATCTGCACAGCTTTACCTTCACAGCGTGTGGTGTGAAACACTTCTGCAGAAGCCAGGATGCTTTGGCTGCATGTAGAGTGTTATTACTGCTCAGTTATATGCTTTGCAGTTTGCACAGTGATGCAATTACAATGGACATTGGAAATTGCATCTCTGTTTTACAGTTTCTGTGCTCAAAATTAGAGTTAATAAGCAGCATGAAATTAGGGACAGGGGAGCTTTTTAGTTGCTGGCAAATTGTGACCACGATTAATTTGGCAAGAAACTAATACTAGATTTTTCTTTTTGATTGAATAGGTTTTCATTGTGAGAGACAGGGAAAAGCTGCCATTGGAGTGCACTGAGGACGTTTTACATCATAACCAATAACTGATAATCGTCTTTTGTTTGCTGTAAACTTTCTCCAGTTGAGAGAAAATTAAATTATTCATATACTTTGTGTTCAGGGTTGTTCCTTGGAGAATACAAAAAGCTGCTATTTTGACTGGTTAATTTTACCATTTGCATAGTTTGAGTCTTCCACAATGTCATCAGCAGCTGAATTCTCTGATTTCTTTTGACTCAAGCCTGATTGTTTATTGCCTAGCTCCATTAGCAGCTGATTTTCTTTCTTTTTACTTGAACTTCCTCAATTGCCAAGTAATGGTTTTAAGTCAAGTGAAATTACTTTTTTGTCCTTGAGCATAGAGAAACAACAGAAGGAAACTTTGCCTGTCTTGTATGTTTCAACCCCTTCAAATGGTGCCCTTTTGGATTGTGTCTGCCAAGTTACGCCTAGTGGAAGGGTTTAATTTCAATTGCAGCTCTATTTTCTGTGAAATAGGACCATCACTGGTTCCATGAGGAAGACATGGCCTCTGCAACAGGAAAGTTGTGGATGTGGGATGTTAAGAGGGTGTAAACCATGGGCTTTGTGCTTTCTTCGCTCTGGAGGATGGTTGCCATAACTAGTAGAGAAACTATTTATTTCTTTATCGTGGAAGACTGAATAAAAGTAGGTGTTGCCTGTCTCAAGGCAAATTTTAGATTCTGTTTACAAAATGTTCCCACTGGGAAAAAAAAAATCTGGAAACGCTTCAGAAAGGAGCTTTTGCACCGATGGATTTGCACTAGACACTGTTAAGCCCTGTTATTTTTCTGGCACTGCCTCCAACGCCTCCTGAGAATGTGCAGAGTAGGCAATAAAATGAAGGCAACTCTTTAAATCAAGGTTGCATAAATCATCAGAAAGGAGAGGAGCTTCTCATACACCACCAGCAACACTCCACCCTCTCCAGCAGAGAAGTGTGCTCAAGCTCTTTGTGCCACTTGGCCTGGATTACTGTCAAGTCACTTTTGGTGTCAAGTGGAATTAAGAGGGAAATAATTTCTTTCCAAGGGTGTTGAGGTTCAGCTTCTTTTCACTTGCTTGTGTTTTCTAGAGCCTCTGCTGTCTCAGTGCTGTGATTACCTTGCGGTCCCTTTGACAACTAAAAAAGGCCATGATAGAGTGACATGTGAGTTCAGCCATGGTTAGGGATGTGTCCCCCAAAGTGATTAAACTCACTGGTTTTCCTGTTTGGTTTTGGTTTCTTCAGGTATGGTGTTAAATGATTTCTGAGCAATCTTCCAGCCTTTAACCTCTCAAATGCAACTTTTCATCAGAGCTTTGCTGTGCTGGGAGAAGTTGCTGCAACTATTTGAAGGGATTAAAGAGCTGCTTTCCAGTAGGGGCAAACCATGGGATAAAGCCTTAGAGCAGCCGAGAAGAAGCAAGTTTGCAGATTGTGATTGGTCTGCAAGCCACTGAGGAGGAAGTGCAGTGAAACACAGGGTGAACTTATTTCTTGTAAGGAGAATGGCTCCTGGGGAACAGTCCCAATTCTCTTCTGAAGAAAAGCCTATGAGAAGCCTTCCAGGTTTAGCTTAGCTGCTTGCAATTATGTTGAGGAAGGAACAAATGGAGTAGGATGGGATTTAAGGTGATTGAGTTTCTATAAGACTTCTAATATAAGGAGCAAAGTAAGAAAGGACTATTCAGGGTGTCAGTCATAAGACAAATGAAAGCTTTCGGTTGTTGGCACTGGCAAAGTAAACTTGAACCCTCTTTAGGAACTTGATTCTAAACGTGATGATTTTGTTAGAAATCACTGACCATTGTTATGAGCTCCATGCACAAAGTAACAAAACCATGGGATGTATGGGTTTTGTTTCACTTGTGGTTGGTTTTATTCAATTTGTCCTGGGTTTGAGTGATCTGGGAGGTGATCCAAGAACGTGCAATGATATCTGGTATTTTTGCAAATCCTCTGCTTCTGCTGTTTCACCCAGAATCTTCAAAGTACAATTAAAGGAATAGTGTTTGGACCAGGATGTTAGTACCTAGAATAGAAGGCTCCAAGTGTGATGTATTTCTGGGCTTGTGCTCAGTCATCTGCTCCGTTTGGAAGTAGACCCAAACGGCAAGGCTGAGCATGCTTGAAAATTAGTGCATCGATTGAAGCCCAGCAGCCTCTTGGGATTGATTCCAGAGTTTGGATCCGGATTAAACTTCCCCCCAAGGATTTTGGGAAGTGGTATACAAGGGGACCTGGTGAAATTTGAGATGAGTCCAACTTCCTTAAGATGGCAAGATGATGAATGTTTTTACCAAGGGCAAGAGAGTGGGAGGAAACACCCAGTTTAGGGAGGGAAGGGGAAATATTTGATGGTGGGGTAGTGTCTGGGAATGAAAGGGATGGATTGTGTCTCAGCAGATACGAATCTTTCGGTTTTAATCCACATCTAGGAAGTAAATACAAAGTATTTTGCCGACTTCTGAGAATGAGGGGAAGAGGTACCTCCCTGGGCTTTTCAACTGTTCTGCTGAGGCAGAAATCCCTGTGCTGCAGAGCTGCAGTCCAGCTGCCTCGGGGATCTGGTGTGCAATGCCTCAGGAGCAGAGGTGAACAGAACAATAGGAATAAATGGATGCTCTCTCCAAGTGTACCTTTGCAGGACTTAGGCAAGCTGCTGACAAAAATGTCAAGTCAGCAAGTGGATCTCCCTGCTGCATGGGAAATGACTTAAAGTATGTAATCATTTTGCTTCAGGACTTTTTTTTTTTTTTTTTTTTAGGGAATGCTGTGATGTATTCATGCATCACAAAATACTTTTTATGGGTGTGATTGCTCAAAGAAAAGAATAGAATTCTGACTGACCTGTAAAATTTGGATTCTGCAGATTTGTCTGTGAGATCCTTAATAGCCTCTGCAAGCCTTTGCTGTGATTTCTGGCAGCTGCAGGTTTACCCTGCTTTTTATCCACAGCTTATGAACTGACTCCTTCAGAAGTGTTGATAACTGACCAGAACTCAACAGATGAGTGAATTTCCCTCCACTCTTTCAGCAGCAGCAAAAAGAGTGCAAGGAGTTCTTAAAAAGGAAACTGGAACATATACTAGTTAGATGTGATCAAATATTTTCAAAACAGGAAACTACTATTTGAATAATTACTCTGGGAAAGCTGTTGAGAGGAGCCTTTGTCAGTCTGCAGGACTCTAGTTCCAGAAAGAACTGTGAATGTGAAGTTGGAGGTGTGGCGATTTTAACATGATACTGGATGGAAATTAGTAGGCATGTTGTTACTCAAAACATCTGGAAGAATTCATGTCACAGGACAGGACATTGTCTTTCTGTTAACGTGAGCAATTCCATATTGACCATATCAGCTTCTCAGTTAGGATAGAGAAATGTCTCTCCATGTGAGCACCTCATATGTAGTTCTCCAAAGCTGTGCCATATATAAATGACCACAGCACTTGGTCTTAGCATTTGCTGAAGTCAGCAGTTTTGGACAGAGAGGACTAAAAGTAGGTTTGGTTGTGCTGTTAGACATGGGAGGGCTCATGCTAGAGAGACCTGTGGAAGCCCTGGCTGTGAAGAATGTAATAACACAATTTAAATGATTGGCGAAAATACTCTTGATGGTCATAAGGCTAACAGTCTGAAGTCACTGTGGAAGAACCCCTGCCTTTGTGTGCACATTGTGTCTGTAGACAGACACACTCCCTCTCAAAGACCATATTTTGGCTCTGGTGCACACACAGCCTGGCATCTTTGGAAAACACCACAGGAAACTCTTGCTCGTTTCTTAAGAGTAAATTGTAGCAGTGATGTGAAGCTGTATTTCTAACATGTACTGCAGAGGGAAGGTGGCTAGGGTGGTCTCCCAGCTCTGTGCATGGTGCTGTACTGCACCCAAACAGAGCTTTGGGTGCAGGCATCATCAAGCATGGTGCAGGTCAGGAGCTGCTTTAATATACAAAATTAAGCGTTGGAAGGTAAAGCCCTGCCTCCTTTTGTTCTCTGCAGTTGGGGCACCATCAAAATTTGGCAGCCACTCATCTTGACTCCTCAGTCTTGAAAGCTGCTAAGTCTGCTGTTTTGGTGTTTCAGGCTTTTGGGAACGTCACCCAGGAGTTTTCTCACCTGATCTGGCCAGGAGAAATGGCCAAAGACAATAGAAAATCCAGTAGATGTCTCTTTTGATCTATAGGGACTCTCGTGCTGCAGTGTAACCCTTTTCCTTTGCTTGCTCTAACTTGTTTTAATTTGCCCTTTGCCCTCCTATAACTCTTCTTATGAATTTGTATGTTCTGAAGCTGCACCATGCTTCAAAGAGTGGGTGTGGGGGAGGGGGCTGTATGTGCCTTTTTTGTGTTTGTACTCAACTATTTGACTTATTTAACTTGCAGATGATCTGAGTTTTTTGTTCTGACTAAAATGCTACCTAACTGGAGCCTTTTACCTCGCTGTCTGAAAGCTGGTGTACTCTGATTTTATTGAGCATAATGATGAATTTGAGAATTAACTTCAACTCCTGGTGCTATTCTGACCCTGCCTATTCATTGTAAGTTTGCCCTATGGCCATGCTTTGGTGGTTACAGTGTCTGCAGCCTTTCACTGTGGATGACACACAGATATCCTGTCCAGCCTATTGCTGCCCTCTCAACACAATAAAATGCCATTGCATGTCTGAAATGACTGATAGCCATCGATGGCTCCTGTGCTGTAAAGAACTCAAGAAACAAACAGCTTTAATCAGCTAGTGGAGTTTTCCTGTCTAGTCATTGCTTCTCCTCACCTCCCCCTTTTTGTGTCTAAATTGGTTCCTCTTACATTAAAATGTTGGTTTTTTTATCCAACTTCTCAATGTTACTGCACAAAGCACCTGAGTTGTGATCCTACAAACCTTCTCTGCTGCTGAAAGAAGGCAAAAAACACCTTGCTGAAATCTTGCAGTCCCTTTCTGTCTTTCCTCATGTAGGTTTTTGTCTTATGTTTACATGTCTTGGGAACTTGGAGTGTGCCTTTCAAATTGTCTGTTTTTCCTGACTCTCCAGATCTTTCTTGGCATTGTGTTGTCCAGCTGGTAATGGGGCACATAGGAGACTCTTGGCCTCTATTTTAGTTGTAGAAAGCTATTTGTGTTATTAATTAATTTGCCTTAAGATCATGGAATTCTGATGTCTCATGATTTCACGCATCTCAGAGAGGATATTGTGGTGGAGTTGCCATCCCTAGAGATGTTCAAGAGAAGACTGGATGAGGCACTTGGGTGCCTTGGTCTAGTTGATTGGATAGGGCTGGGTAATAGACTGGACTGGATGATCCTGGGGGTCTCTTCCAACCTGGTTGATTCTATGATTCTACAATTTATTTCTTTATTCTTTTGTTTATACGTCTTCCAGTTATATGCAAGATAAATCACTGTGCATGAGCTCAGAGTAAAGAAATTACTGTGTTCAAGGGGGAAGATCTTGGACTTTTTCTTGTTGTAAACTGTCTGAATTTTCAAAATAGCTAAGCATAGCCTAGGTACTTTAAGGACAGCCTGCATAATACGGTCAGACTTTCAGAAGTGAAGTTGTTTCCTATCCAAGGAGAACTTTTTTCACGAGTCTAATTCTGAATTTTTTTTTTTCCCCTGCTGTTGTTGTTAAAAGCCTAAAACACAGCTCTAGGGAAGTCAGTGGTATTATTTTTCTATTCATTGGAAAATAATTAAAAATATTTACACAAGATAGGATGTCCAGACTTAATATTTGTCTGAAGTAGGACACACTGTCATTCTGATAATCCTCAAATTAGACAAGCTCTTTTACGTGAACCTGTGGCAGGTGGTAGAAGTCAGGAATTACAGGCATTCCTGCTTTGGGCTGTGCTTGTTTTTAAAGGCATCCTGCTTCTGGCTGAAAAATAGTTCTTGCTGAGCTAAATAAATTAACCAAGGGGCAAAACTCAAAGTTTAGTTTAAAAAAGAAAGCAATTACAGCTGGGGGGGAACAAAGACGACTCCAAAGCTTGCAGCTTTTATGGGTGGACAGAAAATGGCCCTTACCTCGCTTTTCTTTTTTTTTTTTCTTATTCTCCAAGCATACAAGTATCTGGACTTGAACTCAGCAGAATTTCTTGTTCAAGTTCAACAGAACTGTCTCTCCATGGAAACACATAGGCTGCAGCCTTACTGGGTACAGCTTTTAAAATTGTGCTGCTTGTGTAAACCTAAAAGGTGTAGACGTAGCACAACGTGGAGATTGGAATGGCTACTCCCAGTGAAAATCACCCAGACTTTCCTCTCTCCACCTAGCATACAAACTGCAATGCTTTTCAAGTGCCATGGTGTGTCTTTGCAAATTACTGATGTGCACTGATTTCTGCAGTTCAGCACATGTTGTGTGTTATCTACCAAGCAGGCCACGGCCAAAGGGCTGATTAGTGACCACTGGAAGGCAAGGGATGCTGTGTTAAGTTGGCAGAGCAGGCAACTTTTTAAGCTTGCATATCTAAACTTTAAAACCATGGTGGCATAATTTCAGTTGGTCACTTGATGTTTGGTTTGGGTAGGTTTTTATTGGTTTTGCAGGAGAGGGGGAGTTGTTTTGCTGGGGGGGGCTGTGTTATTCTTCTTTCTCCCTAAGTAGGTGAAATGAAGGACTCTGATTTGTTTAGGTTGTGCTTTATGTGTTCAGGTGGTTTTGGAAGCTGTCCAGGCAACCTGCTGGGGGTTATCTTAGTACTTAACATGAAATACCTGTACAGGACAGTTGTGGAGATAAATATGCATACACACTCACACCTTTGTTTGTTTGTTTGTTTTACAGTAGGCTCACCTCCACCTTTTAGAATAATATTTTTTTCTTTATTTTTCTGGAATTTAGTTTCTTAAAATTACAGTGGTGGTGATTATTGCATAGCCCTGGAGATCTCAAATTGATCCCCTTCTAACTACTACAGGAGACAGTGTGCAGCAATATCTGTGCTCCCTGCTTGCAGGTGGGATTTAAGCTGAGATGTTAAATGTTTGGTTATGCTGCAGCAGGTCTAACGACCAGAACAGGAGTTACTAACTTTAGGACCTCTTCTAGTCCAATGCACTCTGTCACACTGAGAACCTGTAATGCTGAAGGGATGTGAAATTAGTCTCTCCTGTTCCTGGAAAACAATCCAACAGTGAGATTGCTCAAATCAGTGCTGTTACAGTGCTGAAAGCCGGGATGCATGGTGATTAGAGCTTAGGAGCTATAGTGCCTGGTAACTTATCTTGGTAATTGCTGATATCTTTGGTTCAACCAAAATTATTTGCTCCCTCACTCTTCACATTGAACATAAAGTGCGCTTTCAGAACCCACAGATAACATGATAGTGTTTGATGTGTTTCACTGAAGAGTAGTATTGGGAAATAACAATAATAAAAAAATAAAAACCCCAAACACCTCTTCAAAATACACCTATGGGATTTGTTTCCAAAGCTGGGGGCAGTGCAGAGGCTGTGACATCTGCTGCTGGCATCCTGACTCTCCATGAGGATGTGGGCTTGAGCTGTTGTTGAAATGACAGAGCAATGTCCAGACTGAGCTTGTTTCTCCTGAAAGGAGTGCAGTGCAAATGTACGTGAGCTAAGTGGAAAGTCTGATGCATAAAGAAGTTTTTCAGTCTGTTTGATAAGAGGCTAGAGATGCAAAGCAAATCACACCTTTCATTGTGATGAGTGAGTTAAGTATCTCTTTCAGCTTCAGCCCTGATCTTAGCTGAGGGGCATGGGTGGAGCCCTTTTACTTGGCAGTTCTTTGTAATGGCACAAGCAGTGCCTCTGTATGGTGTGTTGTACCAGCTGCCTTCTGACCAACTGGCAAAACTGTGCTGTCTTGCAGTCTGCAACTTCTTGATTAATAATTGTGATAGAAGTACTTTTGTTGTACTTTTTTTCCACTTACTAAGATCCTTTGTTGGGGGTGTTTGATAAACTATGTTGATTTAAATCTTTCCTGATACATTTGAGGTGTCTTTTCTGGTTTGGATAGGCAATGAGAACTCTGGAAAACATTTATCCTGCTGTTCATCAACAGGAATCTGAATCTTTACCTGGTCTAACACTAAAATAATGCTGCAAGAACCTTCCTACTAGTCCTGCAACTGTTAGCCCTCATGCATCAGTTGTGGCGCATCTAAGGACAAAGCCCAGAATTAGCAAAGTGCCTTGCAAGCTCTTCTTCTTGCTAACATCCGTGATAATTTATTAGTTTCATCATCTTGTATCTTTGGAGTATAAGCACCAGCAGTGGTATTTAACAAGGCTTTTTCAGTATTTGGACAATGCTCTTGAGCTGCATAGGTGCAGAGGAGAAAATGAATTGGGTTTTTCTGGTATATGTATGCGGCAGAGGTGCATGCTGCTTTGGAGATACAGAAAAAGGGTTTTGATGGGAGTGGAGGCATCTAGGTGTTTTATACCTGGCCATGACAACTTTTAAGTGGAGAAACTTTCAAAACATTCTCTGAAAAACTGGATAGTTAATAGCTGGAGTTGTGTATTTTAGGGGATTTTTGGTGTGGAAGTCCCCGTGAGAACTTCACTTGTGTTATTTCCCTTATGCCTCACACTGGGGGTCTCTTTGCAGATTCATCTCATAACCTTGTCAGTTAACACAAAGGGCTGAAAAGTAGGCTGTGGCCAAAGACCTGGGAGTGTATTCTTGCTGCAGGACAGGTTAAGAAGGGCCCCAGTTTGGGTGGGCTGGGGAATCTTCCCCAGCACATCAGCTCCGCTGTGTGAGGTGGAGCATTTTCATTGCCCTCTTGCGGCAGGTGCCCTACAGCTGCTGAGGTCAGGAGGTTCTCTGCCCTGCCGCGTCCATGGCATTCCCTACGGAGATCTGCTCTCCTGGCAGATTAACGGCTGTAGTTTTCAGGCTAGTTTTTAATTCACAGCCTCTACAGTGAAACCTTGGCTCTCCTAATCTAAAGCATGAGCTAGCATGAAAACCGGAAAGCGAAGCTGGTGGGGTGTAGGAAGCGAAACTGATAGTTCAAGATACATGATTGAAATGATGTTCCAAAATGCATATTCTAAGATCTAATTGTAGCTCTCTAATTATTTGCAGTTAAACTCGCCTGAAGGTTTTTCTTATCATTTTCTTTTAATGCCCCAGTGATAATAGTTTTCAGAAACTTGGAGGAACAAAATACAGAACAAAGGAACTGAAAAATAGATAATCTATTCTTCTAGCTTTGCATGTAATACTCTTCTTTCCACCGAACAACATTCTCCTGCAGCCAGGATCGGTAGTGGGACTACATCCTGCAGTTGCTTTAAACAACCCTTCAGCAAAACACAAGCATGTGCTAAATTCTGGGCTACTAACCTGGCAAGAATTAATTTCTGGATTGAATGCTGTTGTGTTTCTTTCTGTAAATGGTGAAGGGAGGTGGTGTGTGTGCAAACACACCCCTGCAGACCTCTCCTGTATGGTAATACTTTGCAAACCTGCCCGAAGCCCCTTGCTCTCTTTGTTCCAGCCTGGATGGGGCAAATGGGTTTTATTGCAGTGGAAGGCGAATTCCTGCGCACGCCTTCCCCGGCCTGCTGCCCCTCTAATTGTTGTGTTGTCAGAAGGCGTGTGCCTCCAAAAGCCTTATCTGATTCTTCCAAAAGCCTTGCAAGCAATTCAGATGTTGACCCCTTGAGCGCAAACAACTGTCTGCCTTGGGGCATAGCTGCGAGACGGGAGTTTAGTGCTTGTGTGTGCAAACCACGGCGGCGGCTTTGTCACCGGGGATGGAGTACCTTCCTGGGGAGGGGAGTGAGGGGCCAGGGAAGGTGAAAGGCTGGTGGGACTCGAGGGGGAGAAGGGGAGTCCAACAGCTGCTTGTGTCAGCGCGAGGATAAGTGTAAGGAGATTAATAGTTATTTAAAGAGCAAATGGGGACAAGGCATTCGGCTGTGGCATGTCAGTGTATAAATGCAGCGGAATGCCCGCTCCAGTGGTAACGTTTAGGCAGATGGTCCTTGGAGTGAAAGGAATGAAAAGGATCTTTGATTCTCTTATGGATATCTTAAATTTTAATGGAGCACTTTTTAACTGACTTCTAGGCAGCAACTTCAGGCATTTCCAGACTGTGCTGTCTTGTTAACACCAACTGCCCATTTGGCCGTCTTTCTCCATCATCTTAAGTAGCCTGGGATTAGAGGGAATAGTTTTTAAGTGAAAGCTGAAACACTATTGTTTTGCTGTCTGTGTGTCTGAGCTGGTTTAGGAGACTGTTTTCATCACAGCCATCTTTTCATCATTTGCTGTTAAGGGAGTGTGTCTGATGCTAATCTCTCTGAGTAGTGAAACAACTGAGTCATACTTCTACATTTTTGAGAAGTCTTCAAGTTTTAAGGTATTCTGGGACAGAGGGGAAGGGAGATTTGGGGGGTTTACTAAATACAAAACTATTGAGTAGGAAAAGGACTGTTCCTGGTGCAGCATGTTAGCATTCTGGCTCTTCCCATACAGAATCAGCCTCAAGGAAAAAGATGTACCAAAAGTCCATTAAATAGGTCTTGACTGGCTAAACAGCCTGCAGGAGAGGAGACATAGCCATAATCTACTCTTCCAAAACTGCAGTCCCCTTTGTGGAGGAGAACTACCAATCCATACCACGTTCTTCTGGATCAGCTATGTAGCATGCTTTGAGCCCAGCTGGAGATGCTTGCTTGCCCATCTAATGGGTGGTGGACAGCTATAACATCTCTGCTGCTGTAGGTGGGGAAACTAAGGCAGGGAGAGCAAATGACTGACCTGAGGCAACACCAAGAGTCACCCAGGATTAGGACTCAAAATGTAATTGCTTTTATTACTCTACTGCCTGAAGGCCTCAGACAAAACAGAGGCCCATTAAGTGGAGCATTTTACATAGTGAGGAGCAATCCTTGCCCTGAAGACCTTGCTGCATGAAGTAGGCTGAGGGTGGAGGGGAAGGCAAGGCAGCTTGCCCAAGGACACAGTGTGTCAATGACAAAGCAAGGGAGGGAACCATCTCTCTCTCTTCTCTGCAGACTCTCCCAGCTCCCAAAATCAAGTCCTCTATACTGTTCCCTGACAGGCCTAGGAATTAAAGAATTGTTTTGGTTGGAAAGGACCTTTAAAATCAAAACCAACCATTATCTAATTTTATCAAGTCTGGTGCTAAACCATGTCCTTTAACACCACATATGTCTCTTTTAAACACTTTGAGGGGTGGCAATTCAACTGCTTCCCTGGGAAGTCAATTCCAGTGTTTGAGAACCCTTTCAGTGAAGAAGTTTTTTCTGATATAAATCTCCCTAGGCTCTTGGCTGCTTTGAATCTCATACAATTGGCTTCAGCCCATTGATCCTGCCTGTCCAGGTCCCTCTATAGGGCCTTTCTTCCCTTTTCTTCCTGGCACAGCTCATAATTGCAAGCTGATCCATCTCTGGAAGGTCCCATGTGCTTTATTGTAGACCCCAGAGCACCAGACTTGCCTTGAGATTTTAGTTAAAACACCAGAAAATACCAGCCTCTTCCAGTGAAACAGGCAGAAACCTAAGGAAGGGCTCCAGCTGGTGGCTTAAATGTTTCTACTTCCTTCTCTTCTGGAAGAACAGCTCAGTGTGAAGTGTTTGGGCATAAGAAGGCTAATTCATCCTTGTCAAGGGACCAGCCTATTTCCACCTAGCTGAAATGACTGCCAAAGCTGAGTGTTAAACGACTTTTTCACAGTCCCTGGGGGAGCTTAGCAGATAGCTTGTACCATTCCCTTTCATGTCCTTGGAGGAGTGATGTGCTGCTCAGTTTCAACAGGACTGGTGGGATTCCCAGCAGAGGGGGGAAGCATTTTGGTTGGAGCTCCGACTCAGGGAAGCTTTGCTGCTTGGTTGATAATACCAAGTTATCTTGGAAAAGGAGCAAGTGTTGGAAAGGAGGAGGAATTTGGAAGCATAGTGACTGAAATACTGAGAGATACATGAGCTTGATGGCACTGGATGGGATTGAAGCTACAAGATGTGGAGGGACATGATGTGCTTGGATCCTTGGACAAAGGGAAGCACACAAGTACCTTCTGTTTTATCAGCAGCAGTTAAGTTGAGGATGGGTACTGAAGCTGTTTGGGTGCTGCTGTCCCTAAGCTGGGTACAAACAATGCCCTTTGAACACACATACATACACACACACAAAAATAAGAATGCAAGTACCTGGCTGTACTTCTTGCCTTCTGCTCTGTCTCCGTGGTCATTGTTGGGTCCTTTGGAGCAACAGAAGAGTAGAGCAGTTGCGTAACTCTTTCCCCAGAGTACTTTCCCAGCTTCCAACTGTTTGTGGTTTAGAATTTTAGAATCAGATACACTTGCCCTAATGTATTTTTCTCCAGCAGAACTCGTCTGGTGTGTTTTTGAACATATTTAGGCTTTTAGTAGCCACAACGTTTTGTGGCAGAAAAATCCACATTTATTTGTGGGCTCTGTAAAGAACCATTTTGTGTGTTTAAACCAAAATCCTGCTCAAGATTGTGGAATTATTTATGTGAGAAAAGACCTTGAAGATCATCAAGTCTGAACATAATGTTTTCCTGTTCCTTAATTCTTCTGTTAAGAAAGCATGAAAACTGATTTCCTATTTTTTTTCCTGTATTGCTTAGGAATTTATCCACCATTTCTTTACTCTCATCTTTTTTCCAGGCTGAAAAGTTGTCATTTACTGTATTAGAGGAAGGCATTAGAAGGGTTTGCTTATTCTTAAGACATTTCTCTGAACTTTGTTTCCCTCTCTTCTCTTTGAGGAAGACCAGGGCTACACATAGTTCAGGGTATTAAGCATGTGATAGTTGTTTGTCTTTTTCCTTCTAACCTCTCCCTAATCTAACCTTTGCCTTTCTACACTCTGTTCTCTAGCCTTTGGTTTTGATGTCTTCAATTGTTTCATATGTTGTTTCTACCTGGAGGCTGATTTTTGGGGCACAACCATGTTGGCTCATTGTGCAATTGCTGCTGCTTAAGTATGTGGGGAAGCTCTCCATGCTGTAAGCTTCCATGGCACTTGATGAGACCCTTAATTCTGCTCTGCTACTGTCTGTGGCCAGTCACTGGGAATTGAGTGTATGGTGCAAGTTGGTTAAGTGCTATAAAGTTTCCTCTGATGAGTTACACTTTAGTGTAGTACCTACCCGAGCTAAAAGTCCTAAATGTCACCATGCATAGCAGAACTGGATCCACAAGAGGAGCAGCAGACTTTGTGCAGAGTATTGAGACTGTTAGAAACAATATAGCCTCGTACAGGTTAGAGCCAGCTGCTTTGTAATGAACCTGGTGATTTTTGTCAGCTTATAGCAGACCCAAAAGGTCTTAGGTTGGATGCTGCTAGACGTAGGGAGCCTGGCTCTTCATGATGGCTTGCTGCCCTGCAAATCCATCTCTTTGCTGAGTGCAAGCCCTTTTCCCAGCTTGGCTGTTGACCCACTGTGTGACTGTGAGAAGCTTTACTTCTGTGTCAGTCACCAGTGTTAAAAGCGGTATACCCTTTGCAAATCTCCTTCCTCATGGTGTGACACATGTATCACAGTGCTGTGCTTGTGCTGCACACATGCCATCATGAAGGCCATGCCATGGCTAGCCAGCCTGTGCTAACATTGCTTCTGTAACACTCTTGTGCTTCTCTTTTGCCTCTAGCCACAGTATACGAACCTTGGGCTCCTAAACAGCATGGACCAGCAGATCCAGAATGGTTCTTCCTCCACCAGCCCCTACAACACGGAGCATGCGCAGAACAGCGTCACGGCACCCTCACCTTATGCCCAGCCCAGCTCAACTTTTGATGCCCTCTCACCCTCCCCAGCCATCCCTTCCAACACAGACTACCCAGGACCTCACAGCTTTGATGTATCATTTCAACAGTCCAGCACAGCCAAGTCAGCAACGTGGACGGTAAGGTCACAGCATCACTTTGCTCCTTCTCTGGTTTTGATCCGAACACCGGCGATGCCATTGTTCTATATGGTACACATCCAGGCTTGTGCAAGAATGGGGTGACCTATGTCCTCTTCAGTGCATGACATGGCACATAGAAGGGAGAGATTTATTTTGGAGGCTCTGGGAGGGTGTGGTGGGAATTTAACCCTCGGTAGTATCACTAAATCCCAGGTGAATAAAATGCCTTGCATAAAGATAGTTGCCCAAAGACCACGTGTGATGAAACAGCAGCTCTCCATTTGGGTCTAGCAGGTATGCTGGAATTAAACATGGGATTGGCATAATTTTGGCTTTGGTGCTTCCTTTGGCTTTTCTCAGCATCCATGGGTTTGTGTGAGATGTGGCATGCAGGGCTATGCAAGCAGGACAGAGGTGATGTTTTTTGTTCTGACCCCTGTTGAGCTTTCTCTTTACCTCTGTTCTTGCCTTCTTGCAGCTGGTGTAGGAACCCTGGTGTCATCAGCTTAGCTCAGCTCTGTGGTATCTGGGTATTGGGAAGATTTTTACTTAGTACTTTTTTTTTTACCTTTTTGGTTTTTTACTTAAGGCTTTGCTTCTACCACCAGAATAGCACCTTTCTTTAAAAAAAAAAAAAATATTACCCAAACAAACTAAAGTATGGAGAAATGTGTAGAGCTTGAACTTGAATCCCAGTTCCTTTTTTTTTTTTTTTTTTTTTTTTTTTTTTTTTTTTTTGTGGAGCTGGCTTGATCATTCAAGCTCTGGAAACTGCTAGAGATCTATATCTATTGTGGTTTAGGGCTCCAGAGCAGAGATGTTTGCTGTGGAGAATATAGATGTCCTAAAGATGTTTGCTGTTTGCCTTCTTCCACTTCAGACACCTGGAGTAGGTCCAGTGAAAAAGGTCCTACCCTATTCTACTTTAATAAAGGCTCTGTTTGGGGGATTTTTAAGGAGAAAAAAAAAATGCACTTTTTACTAAAAGCTAAGGGCATTACAATAGCATGGGTTTTTTTCTTTTTATTTTTTTTTTTTAATGTGACATCAATGACAAATGTAGACACAATCTAGCTGGAATTGCAACTAACAAACTCCCAGCCACTGCTACCAGCAAAGCAGTGGAGCTGGTGTGCTTCACTCTGGAAAAAGATGCCACAGAACAGTAAATCACTGTCGGGTTTCATCCTTTATAGTTTAAAAGCCTTTTCTGATAAAATTTGTCTGAAACTGTTTACAATAACTTTTGTTCAGAAAATTGTGTTAAATGGAGTTGAAGTGGGGTAAGTCTGCTCAAGATCAAATTTTTCATTTGCTGATGCATAGAAGAGTGAAGGACTTGTAAGTGAGGCTGAAATTGTACATTTCCCTTATCTGCATCGGGACCGATGCCCGGCTGTAGTTCACACTTTTGTGCCCAGATTTCTGCCCTTGTGCTACATGCAGTAATTATTTTCACTTCCCTTTAGATAGAGAAATCATTGGTCATTTCTACTTCCCATTTCTCAGAGTAAGAAAATGCTGCCCTTGGATTTTTGCAGGCAGTTCTGGAGAGGGTCCTTTGAAGGAGATATGAAAAGACATTCTCTTTTGATAAATATGGTACAAAGAACTATCTAATGCAGCTGTGGGGAACCAGAGCATTTGATGCTGTCATTTCAAAAGACCATTTTTTATAGTTGAAAAGAGGTTTGAACACATGTAGTAAGGTGTTCCAGCAGAGCTGAAGGTGAGTGAGCTACTCACATGCTTGACATTAAGCTAGTGCTTGAGATGCTTCATTGTAGTGATAGTGGCTTTCTGGGGTAAGAGTGGAAGCTGAGTTTTAGTGGGTAATAGTCAAAGATCAGATTGCATGCTAGCTTCAAAACAAACTATTCCTTGGTGACTACAGTCACCAAACAGCCTAGGGAAAGGAATGTTTAGCCTCCCTTTCTCTTCTTTTGCCCTGACGCAGACCGCATTACCAATAGATGAAATTGTGCTCCCTGTACCTGTTGCAGTCTGCCTAGATATAAGGCTGTGTATTTTACTAAAGCCGTGGGCTCCTGAACAGCTCTCTGATCAGGGAGGAGTAAGCAAGGTCCAGGTGTCCCTGCACTGAGCCAAGTGACCTAGTTTTAGCTGCTCATGCAGGAGCTGGCAATGTGCTGTATGTTCACAGTGGATGATGACAGTCCTACAGCGGTGGCTGGGGACATTCAATCAATATGCCTTTCACAGCAGAGCATCTTTCCATCTTCAGAGCTCTGCCTTCCTGCTAATTAATCCACCAACTCATTTCACATGGGCTCTAGAGCAGTTGGTCATGTGTTCGACAGCTTTATCAGTGGGGTGGGTGGGGAAGGACGTGAAGGCTCTTTCCCTGCTGCCATCCTGAGAAATGTGGAAACATGTGTGAAATGTTGATGAAAGGAGGAGTGATTGCCTCATCCTCTCAGCAAGAGCAAGTTCTTGGAGTTGCTCATCCCTCACCATGTGACTTCATATGCTTTGATTAATGGCTGTTCTCTCTTTTTTTTTCTTTTTCCTTTTCCTTTTTTTTTCTTTTCCTTTTTTTTTTCATGATGGATCAGGAACTGACCCAACTGGAAGAGTTTCTTCCACAGCAGTGACCTATTAAAAGTTTAATTACTTGATGGCCCCACCCTTATTAAGAGTCCAAAACTTGAAAGCCTTGTTTCTTAGGTCTTTTTCTCCCCCTCTTGCTGTTCCCCAGGGCAATAGTATTAAGGAAATTCATTGTATTGTGCTTTCCCCAGTTTGGGAGATGATGAGCCAGGATGACCCACCTTGCCCTGCCTGCTAGGAAGACTTGGTTGTGACTGGCAAGGGATCTGCTGTCCAGGCTGACAGCATGCTTCACTGGAGCTCCTCTGATCTTCTGGGTTGAGTCATGACAGATTAGGTCGTGGGAGTGAAGACTGTGGGCTTGGGGAGAGGACTGGGTTATTTATCCAAAAAGCAAGAGCTGCTTTCACGGAAGGATTAGAGACCTGTGAAGATGCTTCAGATTTTGTGGCCAGTTTGTGCATTTACCATGCTTTGGAGGCAATAATCTGGAACTGCATGTAGATTCCAACATTATTTTTGGAGGCAGGGAAAAGGAGAGAAGCTACTTGCTGAATACCTAAGTGCTGTGGCTTTGAAAACAGCCCTGAATTTCTTTATTTTCTTTTTTTCCTGGAACTTTTTTTTTCCCCTCTCCAGGTTCTGCAGACTCCTTCCCTGGGGCAGGTTTATTGTCCTTGGACAGTGGGCACCCTTTGCCAAATCATTACTATTTGTACAGGATAGGCTAGGAGGGGAATGAATGCAAAATCAGGATTACTTCTCTGCTCAGGTTTGTAGTGGACTCCTAATTAGAAGTAGGGGGGGAATGAGAAAAGAAAAAAAAAATTGGCCAAAAAATTGCAGACAGAAACACTAACTGCTGCTAGGTGAGAGGGTGATTTCATATGTATAAGCAATTCACTTTGAAAATATTATAAATTTTCTCTCTGAAGTCTTCCATGACCTTAAGTAGGCATTCCAGTAAAACATGCTGCCTAATCAGGTTAGGTCTGCATTTGTATGCAATGCTGAACTAATTAATGATGACAAATTGAGATTGGATTGCAGAGGACTTTATATGCATCCTTGACTTTTTTCTTTTAATTAATGACCTGAGAACAGAAGTAAGAATATAAGAAGGTTAATCAGTCTTTTCAGAAGGAAAATATTTAACAACAGAAACTCTACTGAAGTGCTTAAAAACAAAGGATTTAATCTAAACTGAACAAAGTTTCTGATGTGCATACCCATAGGACAATAAGACTATGCTGTGAAGGCACAAGCAGTTCTCTCTCTCAATGCTGAGACCAGTAGGTTGTTGAGGCTGAGTGAGAAGCCCTATGAGCTAGGTGAAATAAGAACTTCTGCAGAATTCTCTCATTTATTGTAGGATAATTCCAATGTGAGTTTTCCCATATTCCCATGCCTTGCAAATCTCCTGTTTCTGCAGCAGAAGAAGAGGAGAAGGCTTTTCAAAAGTGTGCCACCTCAGAATTTTTTGCTTGTTTGTTTGTGGAAGTAAGTTGGGTGCTGATCTTCCCCACCCACTCGGAGTGCAAATAAACAAACAGCTGCACTGGATTTCCCCCCCCCCCCCCTAAAAAAAAAAAAAAAGATTTGGCAATCACCTGTCACTAGCAGAACCTGTTACATGGGGAAGAATATGATTGCAGTAGGAAAGTAAAAATTAAAATTGTATGTCAAGGTAAGCAAAACTTAACATGGCTGCCAAATGCAAGTTATCAAAAAATTAATCAGATCCACCCATCCCCATAAGCAAGATACCACCTTATAAGTCAGGAGACTCTTTTAAAAAGGCAAACAGGTTCTTCTTATTCTTCTCCAGGTTTCTGAGCCTTTAGGGTGCATCTACTAATTTTTTTTTTTAAAGTTTTTTATTGGTAGTCAAGAGGGTTAAAGAAAAAAAGAAGGCAAAAATTGCTTTATGTTTTTAAATGAAAAAAAAAAAATAAAATTAGTTGCAAATTCTTGATTCTGCTGAAGAAAGACACCCAGCCCTGCAAGACTTGCATAATTCAGGTGTTTGCAATACCTGAGTTTAGCAGTTTATTCTCATGCCCTGCAGTAGGTTGGAGCTGAGCTTGGTTGGTCCTTGCAAGGCTTTGTTACGAAACGCAGAGCTCTGCAAAGCTGCAAGCGTTGTTCCTGTCAGGCTCACTGCTTCTCCCCAAACTCAGCTGGACCTACAGCTATAAGAAAATTCTCAGATTTCAGACTCTTAGCCAGCAAAGCTGGATAACTGCCTGTGCAACATGCATGAAGCAAGTAAATGGATTATGTTGGCTGGGGTTAGTGGATTTGGAAAAGCTGCATTTTAAGGAAGGTGAAAGGAATGCACTTAAATTAGTCCACACGAGCAATAACAGGATCCTGTGGTCGAGAGTACAGATTCCTTGGCTGGCCTATCTTGGTCTTTTTATTTCAAATTGATTCATTCCATTTCCATTTTAAGTATGTTCTGTGTCCTGAACCACCTGGTAAAATTGGGAAAATTTTTTTTCCCAGTCTCTATAAAATGAATTAGAGGATTGTGCACAAGCCTAGTGAAGCAATGAGAGGGTAATTAGATGTGCACACTGCATTGACTCAGTCCTTAATTATCGAGTTCAGTGTTCTCTTAAATGATTTGTTCAAACAGTGCATTGTTTCATTACCACTGGTCATGTCCAGTGTTTTACTGGCTGCTGATTATCTCTCTGCATCATGCATGAAAACTTTTTTTTTTTTCTGTGTTCTGTTTTTTTTCTGTGTTTTTTCTGTGTTTTGGTGACTCCCAATGAACATTCATGTGGGGCTGAGGTTTGTGCAAAGGGTTCACATGAAATCTTAGCTCTGTTATTCCTTGATGGTGTGTTGGTCAGTGCACTCTCAGTTTTCCAATTTTACCCTTTAACCTTATTTTTAAAACTATCAGGAGAAAGTGCAGAAGTGGTCTTGTTAAAGGATTTTGAATTCCCCAGTCCTCAGAGGCTCCTAGTCAGCAGTGCTGTAGGTGTTAGCTGTTTGCCTAGAGTATCTGAGAGATCTTGCGAGAGGCTTCATCAAGCACTGCAACTGGTGACCTGCTGGCCACTCTAACCCTTTCATGCTTCTAATACAGGCTTTATTTTCAGCCCAATTGGTTGCCCAGCAAAGTTGATTTTGCTGATGATAACTTCCCTTGTTTTTATAGCATGAGTGAGGAAGGGAAACAATACCTGTAATCCAAAGGGAGAGAAACAATCTGGAAGGAGAAGGCAGTGGAGCAGGACATGGAGTTGCAGGACCTGGGACTTGGGGCTGTGAGGTCTGATGCAATGGTGTGAGCTAAGGGCTTGGCTCCTCACTGATCTCAGTAAAGCAGGAGTGTTTCCATATTTGGGCATTTGTCTCAGGTGAAAAGTGGTTAAGATTTGCCTTCCTCAAGCTCTCTGCAACCATGCCTGCCTGTAGAGGGTGTTTCCATCATGCACTGCCTCTTGGCAGGGAGCAGGCGGGGCAGGTTTTTGCTGCCACCATCGTTCTTGTGCACGGAGAGGTTGTGATTGTGTGTCCTGTTTGAAGAGCTTGTGAAGTGTATCTTCCTCTGTGTGATGTTACAGGGCCTAACACAAAGGCTGTTGAGGCATATGTAACTTGTCCTAGGTCATCTACCTGGAAAGAGAGGAGCCAGGCTTGTTGTCTTTGAAGGAGGTGCCTTTCTCACGGCAGGGAGGTGTTCTCAAGCTAGCAAAGCTGGGAACAACCAGTTCACCTGTGAGAACCAGCCAGGAGGGGCCTGCTGGCTTCTGTTTGGGTTTTTATGCTTGAGTAAAAGGAGATCTGAGTGCATTAGGTTCCCATTAGAATGTAATTGTGCTTTTTCCCCCTAATCTCTTTGTCATGTATATCTTGTTTTTATTAGCAGCTATCTTCTGTCACTCCTTACAAAGCAGCCGTGCAAATCCATGCAGTAGTTTCCAGAAAATGTCTTACCATGTGAGGCATCTTCTGGTTTTCTTATTGTGCTGTAAATCCTATTAAAGCCTCCCTTATATGAACTGGAGGTTTTTTATATGGTCTCTATTAGACCAGCACCCTCTGTGATGACAGTGCTGTAAGGAGCAGCCTGTAACCCCCACAGATAGTGGCATCCAGGAAGGATGGGAAGGTTAATTATTTACTTATTAATTGGTGTCTGCCAGCCCTGAGAATGGAATATTTAGGTCTTCTGCCTTACAATGGTGCATGCTCTGCTCTTCAAACAGTACAGTCAGTTAGGGCACCCAACACGCCTGACCTAGTGAGAGAAAGCAGGCTTCAGATGGTGTGAATGTCCTTCTTGCAACTAGGATTTAACCTCTTGGTTGCTATATTTGTGGCTGATCCTTTCCTAATGTAACAGGAGACCAGTTGGAGTTCACTATAAGCTTCACAGGATCTGCAAGTGAAAAACATGGAGCCATTAGGATCAAACAAAGGAGGATGGAGAAAGTAGTGAAGGGGAAGGGCTATGTCCTCCTTGGCCAAAAGATCACTCTGCTGTTTTGTACAATTTCTACTTGTACTAACATCATCCTTTTTTTCCCCCCTCAATTTATTTTTTCTTTTTTTTTTTTAAATCAGAGGGAGAGAATTAAGTGCAAGATTTTTTTCTTTTTTTTATTCTTAATGAGAATAATTTTGTCTATGCGGAGAGGAAAAAAACTGTTAATTAAATATAATTTTCATCAATGCAACTTGCACCAAAAAAAAAAAAAAGCCCCACCTACTTTCATGAGAAAGGAATAAAGACAATCATAATCCTGGATTAGGTATCTTTCACTACACATATATAAAAACAACACCGTGTGAAAAGGGGGAAAATATGTATATATATGTATACGCACACACCAAACATACCAATGTGCCTCCAGCACTATTACCAAAGGAATTAACTTTACAAGAAACAGCCACAGCCTGGAAAGAAGCCATTTCTCAAATAAAAGCTGAATAATGAGACTTGTGGTTTCTGAGAACTGTGAGAAGGAAGGGTTAAAAAAAAAAATTGCAGATAAGAATAGGTGATGCTGGGAGATGAGTGAATATCCTGAAGTAGGGGAGAGTCACTATTTAAATCACTTTTTTTTCTTCCTTTTCTTTTTAATTCCTCTTAGTTGAAAATTGGTTTTCTCTAAGAACAACATATGTAGGATTAATGTAGTGCTTTAAATCTTCAAAGTGCTGCACAAACATTACTTCCCTAATCAGCAAACACCTTTTCTTGGTAGGCAAATCATGAGTGTAATCGCCATTTTAGAGAAGGGAAACCAAGGCATGAGAAGTACCAAAATTTCCAACCTGGTCTTTTTTTTCTTTGTTTCTTTTTTTCTTTTTTTTCCCTTCAAGTGGAGTATTTGCCAGTTTGCTTTGGTGGTGTTTTATTGGGTTTCTTTAAGTTTGTTGTTGGATTTTTTTTTTTTTTTTGATGCTTTGGCTTTTTTGTGATGTTCAGCATGAGACTGCCTCTAGGATGGCTTATAAAAGCTGCTGAGCTCTCCTGAATTACACAAGTGTTAAGCATGCAAAGCAGCTCAGCAAAGCTCAAACAAGGCATCAGCAGAGTCACCTCCTTACCTTTCCAAAGGTCGTGGCAAGCTGGGCCAGAAGGCAGTTAACCTACTCTGGGGCAAAGAAGGGTTGTGAAAAAGTACTCAATTTCCCCTGTGCCATTGAGTTGTATAATTTTAAACTGCTTTAACTGAGCAGTGTTAGAAGTTATTTCAACTCTACCAAAAAAAAAAGTGGAAAAAAAATCCTGCAGTGACTGCTTAATCAGTTACTTTTTGGTAAAGCTTTCCAGGTAGGCTGGTGCAAGATGTATCCCTCACTGTGCAGACAAAGACCACCCCTGAAGATCATCATTCTTTTCCTTAGGTCAGTTGAAATATCATAGTTGTCATAGATATTTCCCTGCCAGCTTGATACAGAACAAGTTGGTGGTGCTCTGCATGCTGAGGGTTCAGCTCCAGTGCTTGGCAGACCTTGCAGTATGAAGAAATTCCTACTTTTGTTTAAAAAAAGAAGTGTCCTGGGTAGGGATGGCTTCTGCATAGAAAGAGCATGAACTTTATTATGCAATGGAAATCTTTTCATGAGGTTTTGCTGTGTGCAGGTGTGTCAGATTTGTTATTGTAAACACAGTAGGATAGCTACCCAAATAAAAGCTTAGATCCTCTTGCAAATAGACCTGAGTGTTGATATCAACTATATTGTTTCCAGTTGGTAAAGATAACACTTAAACATTGGAGCTAAATCTCGGTGGAGCCACAGGAGGAGAGTGCTACTTCACCCTCTTTCTTTTTTTTCCCCTCTTCTCTCCAGATGCTTTCTATGAAAGTGTTGGGGTTCTTCTTTTTTGTTTCTAAGGAGAGTAAAATATTAATTTGCCTAATACATAGGAGAGCTGCAAAATGTGCTAAAGGAAATACAGCAAAGCAGTGCTCAAAGGCTGACCTGCCTTTCCTGAAAGAATAAGATGGGACTTGGGTCTAAATTCTCTAGCTCTGTTTTCCCTGTTAGCCACTATAGCCATGCTGCCTTGGGGCTTTCCTCCCCACCTGCTGTGTGGTGCCCTGGGAGTGTACCACTCTTTCCTTCTGAGGAAAGAAGCCTGGAGATGCCCTGCTATGGAGCAGCATCAATGAGCAGCGGATTTGGCTCAAAGCCCAGCCTCTGAGCTCCTCCTGCACTGTGATTTAGATGTAATCTGGGTAACGTTGTGAAAGTCATTCCCTCTGCCTCCATTCCCTCTCTTCCCCCTTTCCACACACCCACTTTCAAACTTGGGACTGTGTCACCATGATCCCATGTTGTAAAGCACTTAGACCTCTGCTGTGAAATGCCTGGGGGACAGCTGGGGACTGTTGCATGCTGTTCATCCTGAATCACAATCCTGAGCTTTTAGGCCCCTTGTTTTTACTTATTCACAGAACATTACAGTTTGGGGGGTTTTACCAACTAACTATAGGAGGAACCAAAACATCTCCAGGCTAAGTCTTCAAACTGCCTGGGTGCCCATCAGGTTATTTTTTTCCCAGCTTTAGGTCCCATGTGATGCTGTACCAGCACTGCTACACTAGCTAGTAGCAGAATAGCTGTGAGCAAACTCAGCCTGCCACTTCTTGTGTCTTATTAGTGCAGCCACATGAGCTGTGGCTGGGAATTGACTTGTTCCTGACCTCTGTGCAACGGGATCAGACTAAGCCCCAATTTGCTATCAAATCTGCACCCAGGTTTCCTTAGACCCCCACTTAAGATTCAGGGCTGGAAAGGATTCCTGTGGGCAAAGGATGGGAGTGCTGCTGCTGGGCTTGGTGCCCAGCCTGAAGGGTGTTCATGAGGCATGCAGCACACTCACTTTGTTTGCATTTGAGTGTTAGCATCACCATGGGTGGGAGAGAGTCTTCCTGTGAGATTTTTCTGTTGGGTGGCTGGGCACTGAACGATACTTGTTCATTAATCAGAGAGGTGGTGGCTGGTTTTGTGCTGTGTTCCTTGTCTCTTGTCTTCTGCTGCAAACCACTCGCATTGCTCCTACTTAGTCATTCTCTTTTTCTTCCCTGACCTATCCTTGGTAAGTTATTGTAGGTGTATGAACAAAGGGGACTACAACAACCAAAAAAAAACCCCACCTCTGCAACTCTAGGTATCCTACAACAATCTTTTACAGTGCTGGCACCCAGGAAGGAAGTGGTAAGGCTCCTAGGAAAAGCTTCAGAAGAGTCATTGTTAGTTGCATAGGATTTGACAGAGGCAAAGCATGTGGAATCATTGCTTTGCAATGCAGTTTAATAAATTTGGCATGCTTTTAGTGTGCTGACTTCTCAGAGTCAGTTTTGCTCATTTCCTTTGCCATGCCTCTCAAAAAGGGCTACATAAGCTGGAGTCTGTCTTTCTGGGTGTGTTTTTCAGTAGATTGATCTATGGAATACAGAAATGGAGAGAACTGGCTTGCACTGGTGCTGCTGGAGTTCAGAGAGAGCACTGCAGAGCAGTCCCTGCCCGATGGGAAGGGCAACTCCATGGGCGAGCCAGGTTCCAGGTTGAATTTGTAGGGATGTAGCCTGGAAGAAAACCAATTCCATGCTGTGTGTCTGATGTTGGGAGCACAAAAACAGTCTGGTGCTGTTAGTCACCCTGTTGATGACAAACAGTTTAATGGGGCTGTTGTGTTTCAATGCACTGATATTCTGATGCTGCAACTTATTTCAGGGAAGCTTCCTAAACACAGAGCTCGTGGGGTCTTTCTCTTAGGTGAGGTGGCTTGGCAGCCTTTTGAGGGTTGGTAAAGCACATGGCCAGGACTGACTGTTGGTTAGTAACTGGGAGTGACTAACTCATGACTACTTCCCTCTCTGTCACATAGCTCTGAACTGCTGCAAATCACCTCCTTGCATCTGAAAGCCAAATTCCTGGGGCCCACCTTGCCCTGGACCCCTGGATAACATGCATCTGCAGTGTGAGCCCAGCATAACCTGGTTGCTGGGAAAATCAGCCTTTGTATGCTCTTGGGAGAAGCAGGGCTGAGCCTGCAGGTAGGTGCTGCCTCCTGGGGAGTGATAGAGGACAGTCAGCTATCCTGTGTGCAGGGGGCACTCTGGCTTTCAGCCTGCCTGGCATGGCTTAGCAAGGGTGTAACAGTTCATTCATCCTTTTTCTTTCTTTCTTTCTTTCTCTCTTTTTTTCATTATTATTATTTTTTTTAATTTTATTTTTCTACTGTCATACCAATCTGATTACACCTTCGAGGGATCATCTGCCCCTAAAGCTTAATTAAGGAGCTCTTGTCTGACTCGTCACTGACTCACCTGCCACTGTATGAGCTCATGTCTGACTTGTCCTAGGAAGATAGTGAAATCTGTCAGGCTTCTCTGAAATATAGCAGTTTTTTAGTTTATTGCACGTCTGACATTGCTGTTGGCTGCTGCAGAGGTGAACAAAAAGACGACTGCCCCAGCTTGGTTACATTTATCCAAACTTAGTCGCTTGCCTCTTTGTGCCTTGAAAAACCAGATGGGGTTTTGCTTGCACAGCTGTAGGTATGTTAGAGTTAATAAAAAAAAAAAATTAAAATTAAATAACCTTTGAGTTTTGGCTTCAGGCAAAGTAGGTGAAATGATGTGTTTTGGAGATGAATGCTCTTGCAGGAGGCAAGATGTAGCTTGCAGGAGAACATCTGCAACCAATCCATTCTGTATGAGATGGGGCCAAGACTTGTTTGTATCTCAGTACCTGTTTAAACATGTTGTAGTACAGCAAAAAGAGGTTTTTGAATGCGTTGAGGAAGGGTGGGTATTAAGGGGAAGAGACATCAAGCTGAATGTTTGCTTAATAGCTTTGATTTCTTCATTAAACTTTTAAGCACTTTAATAATTTGATTAGCTGCTTTCAGAGCACTGTAGGATTTTATTATTATTAATGTTTCTTAAAAGAGAAAAATCCCTGCTTTTTGGTGCTGCAAAATGAGCTTGCTCTCTGGCCTGGAGCAAATCTAGTAACCGTTTGCTACTTTTGCTTACCTACCCTGGGGACTGTCAGGGGAAGGATGTTCTGTAATGCATTTATCCAAGAGCATGCAAGGAGTCAGTTACCACACTGATACCATTCTGCCTGGACACCAGAATGTAGCTTCCCAGTCAAATGCTCCTTGCCAGCTACTCCCATCCTCTTTGTTCTGTAAGAACTGAATGTAGAACGAACATCTAGCTACTGCACTTTACAGAGCTCTTTTTCTTGCCTTTAATTGTGCACTTGAAATGCTTATTTCTGAAAGCCTGTGGCAGCATAGAACAGTTATATGACTCAGGAGCAGCTAAGTGTTGAGGTTGGTAACAGAGCTGGAAGCTAGGGGAATGTGTTTTAGGCTGAACAAAGTAGAGAATGTGAAATCCTACAAGAGGATGCATTGAGAGTGGTGTTCTGCAAAGATGGGGGTGTGATACTACCTGGATAGTGTTTTCCTAGTGCTTACAATACTATAGCCTGTTGGTTTTATCGTTGTTGTTAATATTTAGGAGGTTTTTTAAGCGTTGAGGTTTTTCCCTGCCTCACACCAAATGCTGCTGTGACTTTGCAGAAAGTGCTTGCTGAAGCAAGGCAGCCCTGGTCATGTGCTAATGTTCTCCAAGGACCCAACACACAAGTAAATTTAATGAACTGCAAGACACAGAAATGCCTGTTCTCTCTTTGATGAAACAGGGCTCTTCCATTGTGTCAGCTCACCAGAGTGAGGTTACCCTTCTATGTACCCATGTGTTGATCAAGTCCCTCCTGAATTCCAGCTCTGCTGTTCACTTGTCTTACCTTGCCAGCTGCCAGGAAGCCCTTCTATGGCTTTTTCTATGCTAGGGAGAGCATTAGGTTCCATTCTATGCTGAATGGACTGGCTAGGTTGCACCTAAACTGAGAATTGCTGTGTCTGTGTGGTGCTGCAGCAAGTGAGGTTCATTAGGTCTGGTGCATTGCAACTTGAGCATAATAGTCCAAGGGTGGTGCAAACTCTGCTGGGCCACATCTGTGCCCTTCTCTTGCATGTTATGCACTGGGTTAGCATGTGGTAGGTGGAAGCCTCTACAGCTGTACTGTGGGCATGCCTTTAGTAGACCTTGAAGAAAAACACTGCTTGCTTTTGCCTTGCCCTGCAAGGAGTGTCCTGACATAAAAAGCATCCAGGGCTGAGTTTGGGTGCAGATCTTATCTCATTCCCTATGCTTAGGGCTTCAGACACAAGGGCTTTAGGTGGCCCTCTTATCCTTCCTTGACCATGCTCTACTGGACTACATGAAAGCCTTATGTGTAATTCAAGTTGCATGAATGAGTCTGTCCTGATGCACTGGTGACTCATGAAACCTTCCTTTTCTGCCTTTACAGCTGTGTTGTCTGACAGTCTTGAGCAAGAGCAGAGCTCATCTCTGGAGCAATCCTCTTTTGGAGTGTGTTTCCAAAATGGTTGGCTGTCTGGGGTTTTGTTTGCCTGCTTAGGATCTCCCATTCCGTAGACTGAGAAGTGTGGCCAAAGCCACATGGTGGAATGACAGTATCTTACTCAAGCACTGCTTAACTCTGTTTCATCTCTCTCCTGTGCAAACACTGCCTTGTCCCTAGGTTCTTCCAGCCACCTCTGTATCACAAATCAAAACCTCAGTACACTATTTTTCTTAGTTGTGTGATGTAATTATGCCTTTCAGCCTGCTACAGTAATGTGAAAATGAATCCCTCTTGTGTGAGGACTTTTCAAGGAGCTTGATCTTTGGAGAGGTAGCACGTGGAGAAGTGTACATCAGCCTGTGTGGGAATGGGGTGGAGGGTTGTTTTGGTGATGGTTTTTGTCTTGCTGGGTTTTTTCCCCTCTCTCCTTGGCTACATGAGCAGCTAAAACCTGTAACCTACAGGAGCTGGAAGCTCCATGCAGAAAATTAGCTTAGGCTGGTGGAAGAGTTGAGATCACATTTTTCTTGGCTAATTAAAGGATTAAATGCGCAGAGACTTAGAGTGAACTGTCAGTGTGCTACAGAAGAGAGTCTTTGATGGTTGAATCAGACTTGAGATTAAACAAATTGCATTTAAATAAGATATATGTGGCAACAGTTACAGTCTAGCTGAGCCTTTATCTTTTACTGTCCTCCAGGGTCAGGTAGCTGGTGTGCTGTGACTAGGGCTTCTCTTCTCTTATCAACTTTCTTTAAGGGTCTCCCCCTGGATGGTTTCAATCTGTTGCCTCCACACATTGTAAAACTGTGCTTATTTCTTCTCACCAAGTGCTTTGTGCAGAGGAGCCTTGTGTGCTACATTACCTGATGATGATCCTGCTGCACCTCCTAGCAGTAGCATGGTTACCTCTTTGTGGGATGTTTTATCATATCTCTGATCCTATTCAGGGTTTGCTTTTTTTGTTTTGTTTTTGCACCCTGGTGCTTTGCTGTCTGCAACTAAGGAACTAAATACTTGCTTCCCTGTGGACTCTCTTCTCTGGTTCAATTGCAAAGCTGGTGGATAGACACTTTTGGGTTATGCCAGTGGTTTGCTTACATCTTCCTACACATGGTGGTGGCTGGTAAAATTCTAGAGGGGTAATTAATTTCTGTAGAGTCAAAATTCTTGCTTTCTTTGGTTCCAGTTGACTGTCTTCAATAGGCTACACAGGCAAATGACTTGTTCATGTTAGTCCCAACCATCCTCTCACTACCTTGTTTGGATAGCATTAAATTCAGAGCTCTTAAGGGGCTGTTTTAAAGTCTTACCTTTGATAGCGCTTGCAGTGATGCCACCTCACCAGATACATGGTTGCTGTCTCAGGACACTGGAAAAAAAAAAATCGCAGAAAAAGTGGTCAGGCATTGGAATAGGCCAAGGGAGGTGGTTGAGTCACCAGCCCTGGATGTGTTTAAAGGTGGTTTGGATGTGGTCCTTGGGGATATGGTTTTAGGGGTGAACCTTGTAGAGTAGAGTTATCGGTTGGGCTTGGTGATCCTGAGGGTCTTTTCCAACCTGAATGTTTCTGTGATTCTGTGGCAAAGCTTGCTTTCTGCAAAGGCAGGAGTTCATCTGCACAGCATCATGCAGGGCAACAGTACGTTCTGTCCATGGAGGCTTTGCACCTTTCTCTGATGCATCATGCATGAGCTGTGAAGAAAACAGGAGTGTCGGACAGCGTGAGCCAATAACTCCTTCTGATGTTGCAACTCTGTCTTGTTTTGCTCCATTTTGTTTTATTTCTTCTTAGGGAGGAAGAGGCTTGCCTTTGCTCCCTCACAATATTATATAGGTTGAGGTTGCGGGTTTTTTTTTTTTGTTCCCTCTTTTTGTTGGAAAGATTAAGGAAATCATGAAATTGAAACTGGTGAAAATCTGCTGGGATACCATACTCACGTAAAACCATGGCATTACTTACTAAATGGGTGTGGTTAGTTGGGAAATCTGACTTTAAAATTTTGTTTCCCATGGAGCTATTCCTGTTCTCACTGTTATCCAGTAACAAAGAGTGCTTCTTGTTTGGGAAAACAGTCTTGCTTTGACTAGGATAACAACTTGATCTAGTAGAAGGTGTCCCTGCCCAGGGCAGAAGGGGTTGGAACTTGATCTTTAAGTTCCCTTCCAACCCAAACCATTTTATGGTTCTCAAAGCATCTGTGGCTTGAGGTCTTCAGAGCCTGCAGTTTGCAAAAGAAGCAGGTAGTGAGGTCTGCAGGGACAAAGAGCTCTTTGGTGTTTTTGTTGGAAAGCCATCTTCAGATTGTGGTCATAAGGATTTGCATCTAAATCCACATTGATTCCTGTTATGTTTCCAGTTAGGTCATGCAGATGACATGATTATCTTTCAGTTATCAAGTGAAATAAATCAGCTGTAAGGTATCTAGAGACTTGCTGTAATCTGTTTTCAATAATTTATAGATCTATAACTGTCATGGAGTGTTTGGGCAGTTATTCCTTATGAGTTTACCTAGCAAGCTTGCTGATTTGCCTATAAAGTGCATCCAGGTCCATACATGCTTGCTTTATGCACTTGTGCATTCTTCATGAAAGCCACCCAAGAATCAGCTAAGCCAGATGTGGGCTCTGTTATGTTCAAACTTTGTTTCTCACATGGCACATTACTGCATATCTTCCTTTGGCTTGCATGTCAGCTGGGATGTGATTACACCATTCTTCTATTGGGGAGTAGGAGATGCAAACCCAAAGATTTTGATTTCTGCAAGAGGCATAGGAAGGACTGCTGCTAACATTTTCCAAACACCTTGCAAGCCTTCCTCCCTCTCTAAATGTTGCTCTACAGGATGCCTGCTTTCCTTTAGCCACTGCAGTTGTGTAGCTTAGGGATGCTGGAGAGCATGAGAAACTGTAGGAATACCCTAAGCCTGGGGTGGGCTTGTGCTTCCTAGAAGAGAAGATGCCACGGCATTGACCTCACTAGCTGCCTGGGGGTGAGGTGCTGCTTTCTGGAGCTGGGGACATCTCAATAGCTGCAGCAGCAACACATCACGTTTCTCAGCTTGGTTCTTGACAAGCTGTTTCCCACAGTATATAGGGAAATCAAGGTCTCAGTGCAGGAAGGCACTTGAGAGTGCATAACCTCTAGCACATGAATGTACCCTGTGAAATCTATTGGGTTCTGTTGGAGTCAGCAAGGCTGCTCCCATCCTTAAAGGTAGGCATCTGCTTAAACACTTTGCTGAGTCATGTCTTGACTTTGAACATAGGCTCAGGAAAAACCACATAAGTTGACTTGACTCAAGGACTCTGCTTAGCTAGGTTGTTGAAGGTGGAAGGAGAGGGCTCAGAGAGAGAGGAGGATTTGGATAAAATACAGATTCCAGAACCTTGCAAATACTGGCATTAGCTAGTGACTTGTGTGCTTCTCTGACTTTCTTGCCATTCATCCTGAAATCTTGTCTGAATAAAAGGTTTAAAGGTTCGGGTTAGTCAACATTCATCTTAAGTATGTTGGACTTGCTGTCATGTTTTATTGATTTATCTTAGGTCTGAGTTACTACATCTTTATGTTCTCTGTAAAACTATGACTTGCTCAGGTGTGTGGGTTTTTTTTTTTTTCTTTCCTAATCCTTCTCTTTTCTCTGTGACTCAGATCTGGAGTATGGACTCATTGGGTTGGTAAATCCAGAAAACAGAGGGATGTTTGCAGAAATGATGTGGGTTTGGACACTCTGATTTCTAGAAGGAAGAGGAGAGGGTCCACATCAGGTGGTCTTCATACAGATAAAGAAACTTTGTCCCTGCTTGGTCACTGAATGTTAGTTTGTTGCCTTGACCGCTATTGTGGCCAGGAAAGCTTTGCTGGGTTTTCACTTTAATTGTCAATGAAATGCTCTGCAAGCAGGAGAACAATATTTGCATAGATGTAATTCTGGAAACTGAGTGTAATGTGATCAGGAAATGGGACAGGCCCTGGCTGTTATCATGGAAGAAACTTGCTGGTACCTGCACTTTGTTTCAAATGTAATAAGATCTGACTCAGGAAAGTTTCCTGGATGTTGATAGAGAAAACTCAATGTCCTTTTGGCAAGGGACTGGTGCTAACCTTTCTGCACAGGAACAAAAGAGATTTCTTGCAAATTCCTAAATCTGTTCTGAAAGGGCTGCTCATAGTACACGGACGATCTGGAGGAAAATGGTCTTCCTTGGAGCAGAAAGGCAGAGGGAGGGGTAAGTGTGTGTGTGTCTGTGTGTGTGTGTGTGTGTGTGTGTGTGTTCAGGACTTTCTTTTTCTGAGATGGAAGCCAAGGAACAAGGTGCTTGTATGCTCTGCCAGTGTAATCTCAGTGAGAAGACATGATGCTACTTGCAAGGTATGCACAAGACAAGACCAGAGGCGCCGCAGTGCTTGATTACTGTCAAGGGCTCAGTTGGAACTTGCCTTTGCTCTTTGGCCTGCAGCGTTTATGTAGAAATTGGGGACGCTGCTGCTTGCTTCCAAAGCTTTGCCTTGATGGGTCCTGCCCACATCTTAGGTGGGGAGGAAGGGGGGGGGGGCTTAGAGCCTATGAAGTAAACAGGAAAATTACTCACCTTAATGATGCATTTCACTGGCACTGCCACTTTGAGAGTCTGTCAGATTTAATATTTTGTCTTTCCTTCCATCACCTCCCATAGATGCAATTAATATTTTATTAGAAGGATGAAGTGGTGAGGTATCTGTACTTTCCCTCAGGTGGAGGAAAGGAAGGTGAATAGGAGAGAAATGGAATCACCTTTTTCCATTGGAGCTGCTCATTCTTTGTTGAGAGTGCACATACAGAGGAGTGCTCATTGACTGACTTGGCTGGTGGCTCCTTATGCCGTTGGAGCATCTCAGTTCACAGGACCACAGGATGTTAGCATTGGAAGGGATCTCCAGAAATTGAGTCCACCCCTGCTGCCAGAGCAGGACCCTAGAATCTAGTGCAGGTCACACATTAATGCATCCAGATGGGTCTTGAAAGTCTCCAGAGGAGACTCCACAACCTCTCTGGGGAGCCTGTTCCAGTGCTCTGTGACCCTCACAGTAAAGAAGTTCCTCCTCATGTTGAGATGTGGAACCTCCTGTGCCGTAGTTTATATCCATTGCCCCTTGTCCTATCATAGGGTGCAACTGAGCAGAGCCTGTCCCCTCCCTCTTGACACCCAGCCCTCAGATATTTATAAACATTTATTAAGTCTTCTCCAGACTGAAAAGCCCCAGATCCCTGGCTTCCCCGATAGCTGCCAGCCCTGCTCCATGGGGTGCAATGGCTGCTTCCACACTTGAGTGACACCCTGGAGTAGTTCTGCAATTGGTAATAGCACAATACTGAAGCAGGTAAACTCAGGCAAGAAAATAGTGTCATAGTCATCAACCTGCTCAAACTGCTTAGTCCACTGTGAAGTCTTGATCCCTGCCTGGGAAAGACCTAATGTGTTTTGGCTGTGGATTTTAGTATAGGTAATAAACCCCATGTTTCACAGGGGGTGGTGTCAGATGTTCTCATGTTTTCCAAGCTGGGTTGGGCTGTGATGTCCTAGAGCTCTCACAGTGGCTCTGTCTGTCCTGTTTCTGGATGGAAACTGGATGAAGAACAGAGCTACAGAGGGCTACTGTGGGAGGGCTCTGAGCTGTCACATGCACAGTTTCAGGATCTGAAGGTATATGTTGCACCATGCTAGGAGATAGCTCAGCCAGACCTGCCAGCTTCCCCTCTGGATGAATGTTGATGAAAACAGCCCCCTTTGAAATGAATCTGGCATCCCTCACTTGTGTTGAACAACACTATCTGGAGATGCACAGCAGTTTGTGTTGGTAATGTGCTCACCAGCAGGAGGATTGCTGTTGGGCCATCTGGAATGAGTAGGGAAGCTGATCCTCCACATGAGTTATGAGGGAATGAGGGAGAGATCTTTTACAGCCATGTATAAAAGGCTTAGTAGGTAACAGAAGACTAACTATGCCTTCAGTAGCACTTCTGGAAGGCAAGGAAATATACAGATCTTCTCTATGTGAACTTCTTCACGGGTTCTTTCTCCTTTGAGTCTGTTGAATTTAAACCTTAAGAAAAAGTGAACAGGAAAGAAAATGTATCTGAGCAAATGCGTTAAGTATGAGAAGTCAGAAGACATAAACCCTGATTTTTAGTTTTAAATCACTGGAATTTTCTCTCCTGTATTGGCTTATCAGAGAGTATGCAAGGACCAGCTTGCATCTTCTCTGAGCCTGTCAGTTACCCAGCTGGGAAGATGGGCCTATATTTGACACGCACGCTCTTACCCTTGCAATATGCTGTCTCTGTGGCATTTTGCAAGTGGGCCAGCCCATTGGCAAGAGAGAGAATTTGGGTGGAAATCTGTCACCATCCAGCTAAGTGTCCTTTCCAGTGTGTTGAATGGCAGAGTGCCTGCTACCTCTGGATCTGCCTCTGCCCCTAAATTGCAGGCTTGGGACGTTGCTGATTGAAAAGACTACGTTGCCAGAACAGCTTCGACATTTTGCTTTGGGTTTTTGGTTATTTTTTTCTTTTTTTTTCTTTTTTTTTTTTTTTTGCCATGTTCTCTCAGCCAGCTTGTCTTGCCTCTACTGTATCAGATACTATACTAATGACTCATTTACTTTCTTCAGAGATACTAATGAAATCCTCTTATTTGCAGATGAGGGAATGAAAAAATTTTGGAGTTAGGTCTTAGATCTGAGCATATTCTTGTCCCTTGCTTCCTTCCCTTGCTCTTCAGTTGGTGTGGAGCTATTTTGAACCTGTGACTGTATCCAAAGTTTCTGAGGACCCTAAGCCTATGTCTGTTCTGTAGGGGGCTGTAAAGATTGACTTGCGTGTCTGGAACTCTTACAGGTGACTCATGTTGATGAAACCAGGTTAAATTTGATGGGCACAGGCTTATTTTGGAGAGCTTCAGGATCTTTTTGTTTTGACATTTGCTTATCTTAATTGAGCATGCACAGAAAAAATTAGTAGGGACATCCTTTATGTGCTGCTGTAGCCCTTCCTGCTTATGGTTGAGTTCATCACCCTGTGACTTTCAGCAGGGACAAAAGTGACTGGGACATGCACTAAAAGCTGGTGTCTGATTACTCCAGACAATGATTTCTTTGGCTGGTTACAGTTTTGGAGTTCAGCTGGTAGGATGGCACATGTTGGAACATGAGGACTTGAAACAAGTGAAATCTGGAAGGCTAATAGGAAACAAACAGCAACCTTCCTCTTTGGCTGAACTTGAGACAGATGATTGTAAGAAGACTTAATTCCCCACACCAAACTAGGAAGAAGTTTGAAATGGCCAATTTGAGCTTTACTTAAAGTAGCCTGTGAGCAGAACAGGTTCTGGTGTTCAATATTGGAGGCTGAGGCACATGAGTCAGGAGCAGTATGGGTTGGGGTGGGTTTGCTGTCAGGAACCTGAATATGTTCTTTCCAGTTCGTTTCTGGAGTCCTTTAAGAAAATTTTGGTTTCTTCCAAGATAGAAGTTGACTGAGACCTTTCTTAAGTCCAGGTTTAGCATCACAAATGCCTGTACACAGAGGTACACTGTCTCAAGCAGGCGGTGGTTAAAAGTGCTGCTAAAAGTTAGGCAGATGCTGAAGGCTTTTTTGTTAGGTCAAGTCTTGGAGGTTTTTACATGGTGTATGTGCTGTGATGCAATGAGCTGAATTGCCTGAAGTGGCTACTGCTGGTTATGTCAATGTCAGTGTCTAGCTGGTGCCACACTGTGTGTCATACTAATCAACTCAATGTGATGTGAGCAAGCACGTGTGTATGTTTTGTGCAGATGTGCATACTTGTAACTTCAGTGTAGCACTTTGTAAAGTGAATTCCCCTCCTGCTAGGAGGATGTGAAACAGCTGAGTGTCTTTGAGGATAGTAGGGCTGTGAAAGGTGGCAAGAAATGTAATGGAGCTGCTTCTGCACTCACTATAATGATTAAAACAATTTCTGGTAGGATTTTATTTGCTCACTAATCAATGTTCAATTACTGAAGCAGATTTTTTTTTCAAATCCAATTTTAACTAACGTTTTAGCTTAACTTTGTTCACTCACTATTCTGCCAAATGGTAACGCTCCCTAGTCTTTAGGTAGGTTTGGGCAGAATGAGAGTGGATTTCTTACAGTGTATATTTCTTAATGTCATGTCTTCTTTGGTAGTCAAACAGGCTGTTTATGTTTTGCATGTTGTAATGTAGAAGTCACTGGGAGACCTAGATATCAACCTGAGGGGCTGAGAGTTGAACGGGATGAAGAGAGTCTGTGTCCAGCCCTTACACTCCAAAAAATAATGATAACAAAAGAACACAAATAACGCCCCAATCCTTGAAGTTTAACAATGCAGCATGAGGCCCCATTCATGGGAGGCTTTATTCGCAAAAGGATCCTAATGAAAAGTCCTTTGAGAAAGCAGATGCCACACAGTCAGTGTTTTACTGATGGCCTGAAAATTATCTGTGTTACTGTCAGTTAACTGGCAGAGCCTATGAAAATAACACCACAGAGGTAAGCAGAGTCACCATCTGGGGAGATGCTCTGATCCTCTGGAAACCAGCACAGCCTCCAGAACCTGGTAGGCTTGCAAAGCATGAGTGCTTTGGCCAGTTATTTTGCATTAGAAAGAGCTGCACTAGGATTGGGATAAATCTCATGTGTTTGTGTATAAACTTAGGTTTGCAAGAAGAAATCTGGGAGTGTGCCTCAGACTTTGGGTAATAACAAAATAAATGCTCACTGTGGAAGTTACCTCATTCAAGTGAAATCTCCCACATTTTGTAACACAGGACCCTGCCATTAGCGAGCACTTACTGTGATCCATGGGGGAAGATGCTCAGCTTTGGCTTTCAGCACATTTATTCCTCTTTCATACCTTCACCTCACTTCCAAAGTTTCTGGTGCAAAGTTATTTATCAGAAATGCAAATAAGTAGGTATCCTTACTGTTTGAAACTTATTTGGTACTCCTGAAATTTCAGTTTAGAAATTAGCCAAGAAACTGGCTGTGATACATGAGTATGAGCTAGGTACACAAGGTAAGGCCATTTGACTGCAGGAGTCTTATGGGTTTAGTTTTTAAAGAAATGCATTTCAAAAAGTAAAAAAAACAAAAAAGACCAGCAAAGGAAAAAAACTTAACTAATAAAACCAGGTAGTAAAGCCTTCCTTTAGAGCCATCACTTTGATCCAAATATCCGTGCAATATATTTCACAGCTTCTGAAATTTTCCATGAGAGTTTTGGGTGTGGGTTTTTTGTTGTTGTTGTGTTTTTCCCCTCTTGAAACAGGATTCTTTTTTTTTCCCCAGTTAGCTGGGGGAGAGGGGGTGTTTTATTTTTGTTGTTTGGGTTTATTTTGTTTGGGTTGGGGTTTTTGTGTAGTTGGGGTTTTTTTTTTAATTGATCTTCAAGTGCTTAAAACCAAACAGAAAGAGATCTTAATTTACTGATGAAGTAAATCTGTATATATGAAACTGAAATGTAAAAACCCTTGAACATAAAGTTTTCAAATTTACTGCTGTTTCACAGTGCAAGGTAGCATGGGAAGTAATGGGAAAATACTAGTGTTATTTCTCTTATCATTGTGGGTTTGCTGGCAATGTTAGGTAGGAATATTCCTAAAGCAGATCATGCCTCCTGATTAAAATAGTTTTGAATTAAAATCTTTGGGGAGCCTCAAGTGAGATGCTGAAGTATTGTCACATGAATGAATGAGATAATTTTCCCAAAGCTGGGAGAACATAACAGATGCTCTGAATTCAGTGTTTTGGGGAATTTCAGGGAATCTCCTCCAGCATAACCATTTATGTATGTCCCTCTTCTAGCCTGTTTTCAGCACTCCCTCCTGAGCTGTGCTGCGTGGCTGGGGGTATAGGTATTTGTAGGGTGTTGGTTGAGGACTGGATGGGAAAACAAGAAAGAGGATTTTGAGCAGAAAGGGGGTAACAGAGAGCTGGCTTTCCCTACCAGGGCAAGATGTGCATGCAGCTCCACAGCTGCTGGAGTGGTGGTGAGGAATTCTTTTCTCTCCCTTTACATCACCCCACACTATGGCATAGGAGCTGGGACGGCTCAGCCGAGCGCAAGAGTCCAGCGGCTGGGTGGGCAGCAGTGAGTCCCCCGAACCCCTGCCCGTGGGCTGAGCCCCTCGGGTGGCCGCGGCCGGGGGCATAGGGGCTGCAAGTAGAGGGGACTGGCACGGGATACAGGCTACGAGTCTCCTCGGTTCTCCCTCTTGCCACCCCTCCCCTTCCCCGCTTATCTAAGCAGGTCAACACACAGATACAGACGTATAGGTACAGATTAATTTTTTTTTTTCTAACTTCCCCCCCCCACTTTTCAGAGACGTAGCATCAGCTGCCGTCGGTCCCCGGTCCGGTGCTGGGAGTGCCGCCCGCCCCGGGGCAGCGCGGTGCTGCACCGACACGCTCCTCCCCGCTTCTCCGGTTTCTCTTGCGGTTTTGGCGGCGCTGCCGGTCCCCACGCAGTTCGTGGGTCGCGTTCCACCCCCCGGTCCTTTCCGCGCTGCCGGCCAGGGGGGACTCGGGGCCCACCTGCCTGATGTCAACATGTCGGAGGGTGAGGCCAGGGAGGAATGTGCCGCTCCCAGCCCGGCGCAGGTAATTAATCCCTGCGACTGACAGGTGGCAACAGGCGGCCTTTGGCTGCGGCTGCCGGGGAAAAGCGCTCGGAGGGAGGATTTGAACAGCTCAGCAGCACCGTTCGTGCGCGGCGGGCCAGGCGCGGCGACGGGCAGGGGGCAGAGGAGCCTGAAAATGAAGTCTGAGCCTCCGCAAATGCGGGCACCCTTGTATGAGTCGCTGCACTTTCTCAAGAGGGAAAAGCGAGTGACATGTTTTTTTCTTTTGCCGCAGGGTGGAGAAGTTTGGTAAATGTCTGCAAAGCACCCATCCTGGCTGGTCGTCGCATGGTGGTTTCCCCTGCGAAGGATCGTGGGAGTGGTGGGGTCACCAGCCCTGGCGGGATTTAAAAGATGTGTAAAAGCGGTGCCTAGAAACATGGTTTAGCAGGGGACTTGGGCATGTTGGGTTAGTGATGGAAGTCAATGATCCTACAGGTCTTTTCCAGCCTACACAATTTCATGGGATGTTTTCAGGCATATCTTGCTGGTGGACTGTGAGGCTACAGATTGTTGTCACGTGTGGTGGACCAGTAGGCACACCAGGTTTGATGATTGCTGGACCAATGAGTCATGCCCATGGTTTGCATGTCTGCTACATCTACTAGCAGCAAGCTGTCCACTTTTCTTTGGAGCCTGATGAGATAAGGAACCTCACTCTAGAGCTACAGTAAATCAACTACTAGACAGTGGTGTTAAGGTTACACTGAGCTGAATGTCAAATCTGGCAGGAGACCTCCGTGTCCACAGCATTCCTGGTAAAGCTCCTCTGGGGCTTACCCGCTGAGTGTTCTCTGGGTACAAGTCAGTTCTAAGAGTGTGTGTGTGGGTACACACACATATGTGGTGTCCCGTCCTGCCCCTAAGAGGTTTGTTGTTTTTTTTTTTTTTTTCAAAGCAAAAAACATGTAAGGTACATACATAAATCTCAATTTTTATTTTTAGTAAGCAGCTTCGTTTCTTCCTACTGCCTTTTTTTTCTTCTCTAAATGAACAAACATTATGCAGATAATTTTCTACTTCTTTGTGATTCTCCTTGTTCTTATCTGTGAATGCTTTGCAAGTAAGTGTTGCTTTCCCACTCTTCTAACCTGTTCTTTCCCCCTCCCCCCTCTCTCCCCCCCTTTCTTGGAGTTAGTTTGGCAGAGAAGAAAGCACAGTAGGCTGGTGGCTTTGAAAATGTCAAATAAAATTAATCTAGCGTTTAACCGAGTTGAGCTAAAATGTGACTACTTGAAAGAAGTTTGCAAAAGATTTGAAAGATCTGTTGTTCTGAGCAGGGGACTCTTGTGAAGCTGTCATGCCATAAGCCAGCCTCTGGGATCACCTTCAAGTTGACATCCATCAGCATTCATAGAACAGACTGAACCCTGCTCCTTTTAAAGACTTAGTGGCCATAATCCCTCGGCTAGATCAAGACAGGAAAGCAGGCATTAGAGGTAGATTTCCAAAGCAGAGTCTGGGGCATTTCGCTGCATCAGAATTTTGCAGCAGAACTGAACACTCAGTGAAAAGTCATCGCAGCCTGTATGACACCAAATGCTTACTTCCAGGAGACTTCTGTCCTTTCTAGCAAAAGTTCTCCATTCAAGAGGTAAATTTTCTCTTTTTAAAGCCTTTGTTGACTCACCTTCCGGAGAAGGGGCTCACAGAGAAATCAGACAGGTGTTGCCTGATGGTAGCTGGCATGTGTGTATTGTGATGCTGAATTACCAGCCAAGATGCCAAGAGTGGGTAATATAGTATGTCTGTGCAGGCAGGTGGGGAGAGGGCAGAGCTGCAGGCACTGGAATGTTTTCTTCTTTCCTCTTGAAACATATTATTAAACAAAAAGCTAAATTCACTTTTGTTCTTAGCAATCTATTGAAATCTGCTTATTTGGACATGGCAGGCAGGACTCAAACCCCAAAGAAAAGTCTGAATCAAAGCTCTTTCCTTCCCCTCTTGAATGGATAACACGTCACCAGGTTCCATTCTTGTTTTAAATAACTTTGTGGTCCAAGTGTCTGGTAGAAGTGGTGTTTGTACTCCTCAGGCTGTTGACTCAACTTTTGTTCCTGCTGCAAGATAATGACTTTTGTAATCTAGCTAACTGTGATAGGCTTATTGATTGGGTCAAGCTCATTTTGGTATTTTTGCTCCTAATCCATTTAGGGTGTTTTACTCAAGCAAGAAATGGAAGTGGGTCAGTTAACAGTCTTTGTGGGAATTGTTCATCTCATGATCTTACTCCACAAACAATGAGCATCTGTCAGTTCACATAGCAAAATGGTGGGCAGAGGGACTGTCACCTCCTGCAAGATGGGATGGTTTGGGGACCAATGGAGAGAGGCAGTTGTTCTCAGAGTGGTGACCTTTGCTTGTAGGCACTCTCTGAAGGCCCAGACAGCTCCTGCCTCGGGTTTTGTTTCTGAAGCTTATTTGCTTTGAAATCTATCTACAATATCCTGTCTTGCTCCGTGGATATAGCAATTATCACTGATCCAGTACGAAGCCACCATGACCTACTTGTTCACATCTATTTATGCCAATAGATGGCTGGGGGTCAGGTTACCCATGGTTGCAGCAAAGTTGGCAGAGTGGGAAACTCAAGCCCTTACTGTCTGACAGCAGGTACCCCGTGGACAGATTTACACTGGTGTTAAATGACCTGCTGCTCGGTGATTACATGCTCACAGGCAGCCGTCCCTGGGGTAGATGTGAAATCGTGGCTGTATGCCACATGCCCAAGCCCTGCATACTGCCTGTGAGGTTTGAACTCTTGCAATCAGGTGGCAAAAAGGTGGCACAGCCCTCCTGTAGTCTTGTCTGACTCTGTGCTGGGCATTGCTGCTTGCCTCCCTGACCATGTCCCAAAGCAGAGGTGGTATCTTCTTTCTCATGAGTCTGCCCTGTGTTTTAGAGACATATATTACTTTGTTCATCATAATGTGTTCGCTCTTGGCTGTTTCCTTTCTGTGCATTTAAGATGAAGGATGATGCCTTCATTTGCTGGTTGTAGGCAAGGGGGTCTGACAGTTTGGGTGCTGAAGGGTGGACAACAAACAGATCCCTTCCTTTGCAGAGGGGCCACACTGCTTGATCTGGAGCCTTGACATTCATGCTGGTGTTGAGCACTTCTAGCTTTCTGGAAGCAGTGTTTTTTATTTTTGGTTTATTTATCTCCTCCCCCCCTCTTCTTGTAACCCCAGATTTCTGGCTTTGAATATATTATACACAAAATTACAGCCAACACCAATACTCCTGATCCATGACTGAGGGGTGTGTATCTCCTTCCATTTGTTCAATTCTCCAAATGCCTGCAGACACTGGACACGTTGGCTCCTGGGGTGTGCTCTGCCCTTCCTGCGCCATCACACTTCCATACTTATGCTTTTCTTTCAGCTCATCGCCTTTGGGTGCCCAATTTCTTTATGCTTCAACAATGTTAAGGCATCCAAGCAATTAGCTGGCTTTTTGAGATCTTTGAGGCTTTCTGTCCTTGAAACATTCACAATGCTATTAGCAAACGGACATGTCGAGGGCAACAATGCTTTCTAAATTTTCTTCCTCATTCAAATATAAGTGATTCTTTTCCTACCTCTTGAGATGAAAAGACAACATAGTGAGCTCACTCTTACCTTCAGCAAGGAATTGCTTTTTAATTAAAAAACAATACTGAATTTCAGGTTAAAAAGATGTATGATATAAATCACCATCTAGAGCTGTTTCGCAACTTTTTTTTTTTGTAATTGTTTGGCATGTTCCCCATTTCCGCAGGCTGGGTAAATCCTTTGTGGGTTTAATCTCTAGCCTGCAGGCACATAAAATACATTGCACAATTTGGCCTTTGCATTTTAAAGAATTTTTTTTTTCTTCCTTACAACATCCCTCCACCCGCCTCCTCTTCTCTTAGCTTAAGTACCTGAAGCATCTTCTCTGCCATATGGCAGGGTGGCATTGAGTAAGGAGGAAAGGGACCAGCTTGTCTTACTTTTAATCCCTCTCCCCTCCCCAGTGTCTCTCCAAACTTTGTTTTTTCCTATGTTAGCAATGTGTACAGTTTGAAATGCAAATAATCCCTGAATATCACTCGTTAATCTTTCTGCTGCCACGTCACGCGCCACCCAGCCCTGCATGCGCCAGCTCTTCCCATCCTGCCAGGGTGGATGGCTAAGTCGTGCTCTCAACTGGTATGAACCTGTTGGTGCTCTGTTTGAACAGTTGGAACTGAGGCTGTATTGGCCACACCTGCTAGATTTCTTTTTTTTTTTTTTTTTTTTTTTTTTTTTTTTTTTTTTTTTTTGGAAAACAGCTACCTTGAGGCTTTCCCTTTTCTTTCTCTGCAGTACTGAAGAGATGGAGGGGGGGAAATGCTAGCAATTCCTGTGGGTTCTGTGGTTAGAGTTACTAGGAGAGCTCTGTGTTGTTCATGAACATCTGAGCACTGGGAGAAAACTGAATGGAGTACTGGAGTGGAGTAGTGATGAGTACTGATGTGCTTTGAAGAACCTTGTACAGCAGAGGAGACTGGAGAATCATGGAGGACATCCAGAAAAAATGCCTCAGATTACATGGTACTGAACTATGGTTTCCTTGCAACCCTTCCTGCTTAGTACATGCCCTTATTTCATTTTTTTTTAACAGAAAGCAAGGCTCATGCCATTAGGGTTTTGCTGAGTAAAGGTTCCCAATGTGAACACACTTCAGAGAACATCTTAAAGGAGAGAATCTAATGCACTCCAAATTGCCCCAGTAAATAAGAGCATCTTGTTCTGCTTCAGGTATTCATTGCATGGTCACAACCTCCCTTTTGAAGCCAGCTGCTGGGTTGTAAACTAGGATTCACCATGGACCTGGTCTTTGGGTTGTTCAACTCTTTTGGCCTTTGATTACTTAAAAATAATTTCATTTTTTACCTCTCTTGTAGGCATATAATACTTTGAGTTTAGGAGTGTGGAAATTGCTACAAAAGTGGTCATGGGCATGAGATGCTTTCAAAAGGTGACTAAAATGTCAGATTTGGTACAACTGCCAAATTGGTCAGGGTCCTGCTTTCAGATACTGTTCAGCTCCAAGGTTCATGGTTTTATTTCATTCCTCTGCAAAAGCAGGAGGGCTTCTTACAAAACAGGATGAAACACTTTGTGTGTGGTTTCCAGTGTTTCCAGGGTGCTGTGAAAAGAATAATGTCTGTTTTGTAAGGCAGGTATTGTGTGTTCCTTGGAAGAGAAATAAAGGTTATTTGTTCGTGTAAAAGTGGTGTTCTTTAGCTGAAGGTTTTTGCCTTTTGGGAAAACTAAGATGTAGATTTGTACTCTGATACTCTAAAGCAGGTAAAAGTCCAGGGATTTTGCTACTTTTCTGAAAGTGTGAACAAATGCAATGCACACGCAGTAGTTGGTGCATTCAGTTGTGTGTGCAAACCTATCTCATCCTTCTGGCATGCTTACACCTCTCACTGAGGATTCTGACCTGCTCTTGCTCTTTTTTTTTCCCCATCCAGTATTCTACCGAACTGAAAAAGCTGTATTGCCAGATTGCCAAAACATGTCCCATCCAGATCAAAGTGATGACCCCACCACCTCAGGGAGCTGTTATCAGGGCTATGCCAGTCTACAAGAAAGCTGAACACGTCACTGAAGTGGTCAAACGCTGCCCAAACCATGAGCTGAGCCGGGAGTTCAATGAAGGTAAGGAGGGCGATGCTTTGCTGGCAGTACCTCTCCAAAGCTGTTTGTCTGATGAGTGGCCAGTCTGGGGATTTGGCATCAGCTTCACAGCAAACCTGCTGGGAGCAGACATCCCTGCAATGTCTTGTGCAGGTTTTCATTTCCTGTGCTTATCAGAAAGCTTCAAGCTACATTTTAGCTGTCCCTATGCAAGCATGTCCTTGGTAAGAAAGTACTGAAATAAACCTCATGCCCGCCCAGGTTGGATGGATGTCTGTCCCCATGGCAGGCAATGCCCTTCTGGCAGCCTCTCCCTGCTCTGGTTTTGCTCCAGCAATGCAAAGCAGCTGTTCTTGTGCTCAGGAATGGGCTTCCACGCTGCTGGGACAGGGATCTAATAACAGGATGCAATATCATCTCCAGTCCTTAATCCATACCTCAAAGACAGAGGGGCTGTTTATCTCTGGCAGGACAACACTAAGTGCCAGCATCAACTATAGGCAAGCCTTCTGTAGATTCAATGGTATCAATTCAGTATTAATGTTTTAATCTTGCTGCTCTGCATGCTAGTGAAGGAGCAGCTGTTTTAAAAACATCCTGGGGTTTTCTGCAAACTCATGGGCTGGGCTCTGTTTTGGCCTTGTCCACTTAAGTTCACATGAGTTCAGATGAGCATGTGTTTTTATTCTACACACATTATTTATCTCCTACTGTAAAAAAAAAAAAATCCAGTTGGTCTAAGTTAGAAGGATGTCTTAGGAGCCTGGATCCCTTTGCTGGTTTCAGTGCAACCAGCTAGACAAACCCAAAATAAAGGAAGGACTTGGGAGTGTAAAATAGTAGAGTGAGACAGTTTTTCAGAACAGGTTTTCATACTAGAAAATGCTTCTCTGCCAGATTTATCTTTTTTGGTGAGTGATACCAGTTTAATAATGGATTTCTAAGAAAGAAAAAACCAAAACCCATGCATTCTTACTCTGAAATAACTCTCTGGAAATACAGTGTATTTCATGCAAGAAATTAACAGTTTGAACACAAAACAAATTCTTGAGGATAAACCCGTAACAGGCTTCTCTTCTCAGAATTTAGCTGTGTATTGTAGAAACACTGAAGAAAAACCTTCAGGAAGGAAACTGTTTTTTAATTCTTAGAAAGAGGCTTAGAAAGAGAAGATCATGTTCCCTTCTGCTGCTGCTGTAAGCAAGTGATTGATTTTTGTTGTTTTTTTTTTTTTATTTAAAGCTGACCATTCATTAAACACATTTTTCTTGCTGCTTGAATCTCTTTTAGCTCCTTGGGAACAAGACTGATGGGACAGAAAAGAAAAGGGCTAGCCATTGATGGGGAGAAAAGTAGTAATTGAGACTTGAAGGAATTTGTGGTGCATGCATAAGTGGAAGGGAAAGAAACACTTTCACATGGTGTGAACATCCACATGGAGTTATCGGCTGGAAGAGATGCCATGAGCTGCAGTTTAGCTGACATTTGGACTAGTTCAGTCTGAGACCTTGGAAAGCCCATGTTCATTTTCGCTCACAAGTGTCTAGCATGAGCTTGAGAAAGTCTGTGTTGCCTTTATCTGCACCCTGTGAAGGGATGCTCTAAGGGCTGGCAGGCAGGCATGACTTTTGACAGACCTCTGGGTCAGTTGTGCAGGTTTTCCTTGATACTACCCTGTGCATGACTTCACTGAACAATGTCTCTTGTTTTTTTTACCCTTGCAGGGCAGATTGCACCTCCCAGCCATCTGATCAGGGTGGAAGGGAACAGCCATGCCCAGTACGTAGAAGACCCCATCACCGGGAGGCAAAGTGTGCTGGTCCCCTATGAGCCACCCCAGGTATGTTTTGAGCTTAGGGTGTTTGCATCCCAGCACACAAAAGGGTGGGGGTTGTAACCTTAATCAAAGGAGTTGGGATCCTGTGCTTTCCCCATCTTCATCACAATGAAATTGTTTTTTGCCTTTTTGTCAGAAATGAGCTTTTAATCACCCTCTTTATCCCTTGAAAGCAGGGGTTCTTAATTTCTTCAAAGAAAGCTTTATGGTGGGGCCTATGTTGAGCGAGGCTGATTGTAGCACAGCTGTGGAAGTACAAGAGAAGAGGCAGGAAAAAGCACAACTTTCCATCCACCATCTGTTCTGCTCATGTTCTTTGCCTCATTCAGGTTGGTACGGAGTTCACAACAGTCTTGTACAACTTCATGTGTAACAGCAGCTGCGTGGGAGGTATGAATCGTCGCCCGATCCTCATCATTGTGACACTGGAAACTAGAGAGTAAGTAATGCTTCACAAGTGTAGCCTTTTGCTTGGAAGGTGGCATTCTGGCTCCTCTTCAACTGAGGGCAGCATTGCATATCCTTAGGAACAGTTTGATGCAAAGGGCCATAAGATATGTTTCCAATCTTTGCACGTGGCAGCAGCCCAACACCTGGGACATCTTGAGGGGGAAATGGGAGGTTTGGGTCTGTCTGTGCATAGTCTGGTATGAAGCTGCATCATAGAATCAAGCAGGTTGGAAGAGACCTCCAAGATCATCCAGTCCAACCTATCACCCAGCCCTAAGCAATCAACTAGACCATGGCACTAAGTGCCTTATCCAGGCTTCTCTTGAACATCTCCAATGATGGTGACTCCACCACCTCCCTGGGCAGCCCATTCCAATGGGCAATCTCTCTCTCTGTGAAGAACTTCCTCCTCACATTCAGCCTGTACCTCCCCTGGCACAACTTGAGACTGAAGGATGCTGCTGGCCCACATCAGAGCTGCCATCTGACATTTCCTCTCACCTCTCTTCATAGCGGGCAAGTCTTGGGCCGCCGATGTTTCGAAGCCCGCATTTGCGCTTGCCCAGGCAGAGATCGCAAAGCAGACGAGGACAGCATCCGCAAGCAGCAAGTCTCTGACAGCACAAAGAATGGTGATGGTACGAAGCGCCGTAAGTAGCTGGCAGAGCTGGGCAGATGGCAAACCTTGCTGTCACTGGGTGCAAGAGTGACCCTGCTGCTTGTGCTGTGGGAATGGAGTGGTGCTGCGCATGGGCTTGGAGGCAGAAGGGCATGAGATGTCTGTTGTCCCAGAGTCAATCAGCCTGAAACTGAGCTGGTGTTCACAAACAGCGTTTGACAGTCTGGGCTTGTGGGCTTCCTTGCAGCACTGCCTGTAGTGGTTGAAGAGGGTATTTATTTGCCACTCTTAAGGCATATGACTGGAACTCTGTAACGACTTTCTGAACCTTTACTGCCTCTTTGAGACTGCTGTCATTTTCTGATCCTCCTAGCCAGTGTCTTGTGCTGTGGCATGCGTCTTCCAGCTACCTACAAGGCTTTAGATTACCACTGCATGCAGACCCTGCTGTGCATTGGAGGTGCTCTGGCAAGTGGCCTCTCTTCTCTACAGAGTGTAATGTAAGAAGGAAACTCAGCTTTGGTTTCCAGCATCTGCTCAGTGATGGCACCAGGCTGAACAACAAGGCAGCAGGTTTTAACAGGTGGCAGACTGGAAGAGGACTTTGCTTTCACAGTGAATTGTGCCTGCTTCCTACTTGTTTTCTTGTCTTTGTGGATCACTTATCCACCAGCAGCTCATGAGTACTGTTATACCAAAGTTCACAGTCTCTACTCCAGAGGGCCAGTGCTTGTTCTAGATACACTTTGCTGGGCTTTTGCCAGTACTTCTTGGTGTTTCTCCAAGCAGTGTGGCCACCCAATATCTGCAAAGTTGTCTGCTTTATGGATCAGGAGCTGCAGACACAACTGGCTCTGAAGTGGCTCAGAGAGAGACCCTTCCAAAGCACTGCAGATCTGAACTCACCATGCACTTCCTATCTCTTTAGTATCTCTCTTTTTCTTTTACCCTTTTTCCCTTTTCTTTTTTTAATGAGCTGCTTTTGGGGGTTCTTTCAGCTTTTCGACAAGGAACTCATGGCATACAGATGACATCTATCAAAAAAAGGCGTTCCCCGGATGATGAGCTCTTATATTTACCAGTGAGTTCTCTCTTTCTTTACATTTACCCTATGTTTAATAACTTCCTCAGTGACTGGAGGCAAATTAGGTGCTTATCTAGAGCTCAGAGAGAACTGAGGATGGGATGTGGAATTTTTTTTTACTTGAAGATTCTCAGAGCTACCTATTTTATGTATGTATTTCAGACAAAAAAATATTAAACCCTCCATTAGCTGCTGCTGGAGAATGGCTTGTGCAAGGCATATGAGAATATCCCAGTGGATCTATCTGTCCTGATGGAAGTATTGTTGTGGAGACCTCATTGGGTTTTCTCCTCTGTTATTTATGAGTCTCTGGTGCTTGAGTTTTCTCTATAGATAACGAGTGTCATCTCACTGACAAAGGTGGATGCTTCTGTGGCTTTTATATCTATTTCCTTTGTAATGTAGTGACAGAAGTAGAATGCACTCTAAGTGCAGGATCATAAAGGGCAAGAAGTCTCTGTAGTTGATTGTTCAGCTACTCCCTCATGAGTCATATTTAGTTGGATATGTTACAAACCATGTTCTATCCAGAGGAAAAGCAAGATACAAATTCAAGCCTTTTTCCTCAAGGCATGTAAGATTCAGCACCAGATCTGTTTATATCTGTGACAGGCAAAGATATTTTTTGTCTAACAGATTGAATCAGAATATTACTTTTGGTTGGCCTTGATTTACACTGAGCCATACGACAACCCCAAGATGTGCCTTAGCCTACAGTGTCAGATTATTGCTCTTCAATATTATCTGCTACACCTCTTGCACAAGGCTTATTGGTTTTATTGTGTGTGTATCTTATATAAATGAGTATTTAGTTTAGTTGATTTGATCTAGAACTTGTTAAGGTAGTTGTCACTAAGGACCACAGATGCAGTCCTATAAGACTTTTCTCTCCTTTCCTTTTCCTATGGTCCAGGTGAGGGGACGGGAGACATATGAAATGCTACTAAAGATCAAAGAGTCCCTGGAACTAATGCAGTACCTTCCCCAGCACACGATTGAGACCTACCGGCAGCAGCAGCAACAGCAGCACCAGCACTTGCTCCAGAAGCAGTGAGTATTGAGTGTGCTTTGTGTGACTGCTTGAGTGACCTGTGCAGTGAAGACAGTGAGGAAAGGGGAGAGAGGAGAGAGACACAGAAGGCTTCGGCACAGTTGCTCATAGGGAGGTGGTGCTCAACCAAGGGCCGCATAAGTGTGAAGAAGTGCAGTGGAGCAATTCTTTCCAACAGCTTGGCTGCTTGTTAACCCCATGGCAAGAGCTGGTAAAAAGTTATGCCAGGAATTTGTCCAAACCCAGGTTTCTGTACAGAACTTGAGCGACTGATTTTGAGATCCAGAATTCACGATCTGTGCAATGGGACAAAGCAGTCCTCTTTCCTCAAGCACGCATCCTGACTGCTTACAAGGTCCCTCTTTGCTCTTTCATCCCACACAATTAATCTCCTGGCCTCAGAAGGTGAAGGATAACAGGCTCAGTGCCTCCTTTCTGACTTCCAGATGGAGCCCAGGGCCCAGAGCACCCAGGCAGTGACACCGAGCAGCCCAAAGGCAGAAACCTGCCACATGTGTCTGCCTGAGCTAGGGAGTGCAGAGTGGGTGTGCTCTTCTCTCATCTGCAGATGAGCAACAAACCTTGCCTGTGCCAAAGTATCCATCTCAGCATCTTATTAAGAGCATGTGGAGCTGAGACTCTGAGCAGCAACTTTGAGTGCTTGAATCATACTGCTTTATGTCTCTGGTGCTGTTGGAAGGCTGGAGTCCTGATGGGACATAAATGTTGTAGGTTCTTCAGCTACAGAATAGGAAGCTGAAAGTCAGAAGTGAGGGTGAAACACAACAATTACCTTGTGACCAGTGTCTTTCTACATGTGCACTCCTAAAGTGTTTTTAAAAACAGTACTTTGTCACTGACTCTCCATGCTGGGCATGAGAAACTTTCCATCCGGGTGCACATAGTCCCTATCTGAACTCATCTGGCAGGGCTGCACCAGGATTCCTTTGGGTGGTGTAATTGCCAGGAGAATGGGGAGAAGAAGGGCCAAGTGAGTGTCTGGTTTCCATTTGTCCCCTCTGTTCCCAAAGCTTTGCAGTTGCAGAGACTTGGTCAGAGAATGACTTCCCAGACAGAGGGTGAGCAGTGTCGTTCACGGGCATTGCTTCACCTGCTGTATCGGGTGACACAAAATCGCCGCCCGGGCTGTAGGTAGCCGCCAGCGGTAGTGCTCAGGATCTTGTGCGTTCCTGCTGGTAAGCTCACGCGTCAGGAGGCTGTGGGCATAACTCATTCCTCTGCAGAGGTTAGTGTGAGGCCAAGGCACCACATAAGTCCCACTTGAGCCCATGGGGATTTATTTTGGTGCCTTGGCCTTGTCTCAGGACTTCTGCAATACCACGGCTTTCTGCCAGTTCTCTGCATGTGTTCACATTTCGACCTGTGTGTTTTTAGTGTCAGCTGGAGTCTTGTGGAGGTGTGAAAAAAAGCTTTGTGCCAAAATGGCTGGAACATCCAGGGGCTCTAGACTTTTTTTTTTTTTCCCCTCTTCATGGCACTTCATTCTCATTATTTCTTTTAATCAGTTATCTGCCCTGCTTGTATATGCTATAGCTTATGTTTATTAGCTCCTAGGCATTGTGGCCTCGGTGCGCTCAGCTGCCTGTCTTCAAAGCTCCACCTGAACTACAGCCATTTCAGTTAAGAAATGGTTTTGTAAGCAGAAATGGACAGCAGCAGATGACAGCTTTCTCTTGGTGCTGACAGTTGCTTTGCTATAACTACTGTTTTCATTCTTCCTATATCAATAGGATGGGTTCCTGGCAACTGAGGTTGGTATTTGTGTTACCTTTAAAACCAGCATGTATATGTCCAGCCATTTAATTTAAATGAAACATCTTTCAGCATGTCTTCTGGCACTTGTCCAGTTATATACTCATTTTTCTCAGCTGCTGACTGTGCTCAGATACTGAGGAGAAAGATTAAGAGCTTTTAAGGATGCCAGGAGTGGGGAGAAAAATAACTTTCAGTGTTTGCCCAGAGCTGCTGCAGTTGTCTCTGCTGACAGCCTGCCATCAAGTGGAGTCCCCTGTGCTGAAATAGATGTTCAGGCAATAGCTTCTTACATGCAGTTGGGTTTTGGTCGTTTCCCCTAGATAATCCAGGGTATGACTTGATTTCTGATGCAGTGTGTTCAGGGAAGAGGGGAATTTAGACTGGCCAAACTCAGCAGCATGGTGACTCTTTTGCAAGTCTGTTCTAGCTTGAGAAGATAATGCCTTTCACTTTATAAGTAGGGAGGTACTTTCTAAGATTTTATTTGCTTTTGTTCAAAGTGTTTATTAAAACTGGGAGCTAGGAAAGTGCATAGGCAGTGACCAAGTTCAAATGTGTAGGAAGCTGTAGGTCCTAGCAGGGCTCTGTGGGGCTGGGATGTTTCTGAGTTGTCTTTCGCAATTTCCTTTCAAAATGGAGCTGCACTCACATGTGCTCTACAGTCAAACCTTGATGGAGGAATTTTCTTGGGGTTTTCTTCAGTTTACTTTTCTAAGCCATGGTTAACGTGGAAAAGCTGTCTTGGCGTGTGGGAAGAAGTTTCCAATTCATTTGTACAACATTGAAATCTTTCTTATTTTTGAAGAGTAGGAAAAGCAAGGATGAGTTTATTATAGTGAAAGGTAGTTTTAAAAATATGTCATCTTGGAAAACAACTGCTTTCATGCACATACAGACCAGCATTGCAGGCCAGCAGATGCAACTGCCTTACTCTTCTGGAATAAAAAGGATAAATCTGGTGACAGTCAGAAAGCTTTGTGTCCCACAGGATGAGCAATATACTGCAGTATTGCACATTATGCCAGATCACAATCATTCTCTGTCTCATCTCCTCTCTCTGTTTGCTCCTTTGTGCATGGTTTTCTCCTATTTATTATGTCAAACGCCTTCATGATCACAGGTGGGAAGCTGGATTTTTTTTTTTCTGCAGGTTCTGTTCTTCCTTTTTCACTGCCAAATCCCAGGACCCATACTTGAACAGCAGTACACATTTTTATTTAGAAGACTTCTTTTTCATGGTCTGCCACTAGTTGTTTTAAACATGGATTTGCCAGAAAGATGCCTGCTGTCAGAGATACCAGAGGTAGCCTGTGCTTCATTGGGCAGGAAAGGTTTCTTTTGATACTCTATTGTGAATTATGTTTCCTGTTAATATTCCCAGGGAGTATCTGTGCAGTCTTTCAGGATTTTCACTGGAAAATATTTTTTCATGTTCAGCAAAATTTCCTGTCTGGGTTTCACACTGCTGAGCAGTTTTCAGATCATTCTTTATTGAAATAAACTGTAGCATAGAATTATTGAATACCTCAAAGTGGAAGAGACCCATAAGGATCATCAAGTTCATCTGACTGAAGAGTTTTCACAGTCTTCCAATAGATAGCAAGAAGAGGACTCTTTTGTCCAAATGGGATCTTATATCCTAGCAAATGTTTCTGTCATATCAGCAGGGCTGCAGCTACCAACCCCTTAGCTGCTTTGCAATCTGGTAAGCATCACAGCTTACAGGAATTACATAAGTGAATTATCACAGAGCTAAGCTATCCAGTGCCTGGAGTACTCCATCTGAGATGGGAATTGCAAGGATCCCAGTGCTTGCTGTTGGGGGGGGGGCTGGCGAGGAAGATATTCTTCATATTGCCACCTACTTATTCTCATTTTTTGATATGGAAACTGAGAGTGGATTTTTGCATGATTTGGTTTGGTTTTGCAGTGCTGTGCTTCTATGCATTGTGAACTTCAAGCACTTGGATAGCTTTCTCGTTAGAGAAAATTGTCATGGTGAGAATAAGCAAGAAAAAGTGTAGGATTAGGTGTATGAAGATGTGCTGCATTCACTTTGGCTCTGAGGGTATGGTACCTTCAGCATCCTCTGGCAATCCCAGGGACTCCTCGGCTTTAGTGCAGAGGGCTCCCCAGCTTTGAAAATGGGAATAGTTGAGATGTAATCACTATGATCCTTTCACAGCAGACATCATCTTCTCTCCCTAGAGCCGACTTCTGGTTTTTAAGTAATTGAAGTGGGTTCAGTGGAAGCTGCTTCTCTCTGTTTTCCTTTTGGCTATGTGATTTTTTTTTCTGCTCATATTTGTTGCTGGAGACAGTATTGGGGCACCATTTGCACCCACGAGACTGGCATATGGAAATCAGATTTCCCTATCAACTAATTGATTTCTCTTCTTTGCCAAGCACTTGCTTCTATCTGGGGCTTTCCAGCTTTTGAAATCTTTTTGTCACATACCATCACTTTATGTGCTGAGACACCTGATTTTTTTCCTCCTTCAAAGCCCCTACTGTGATCATGAAGGTGGAAAGTGTCTATTTCTCTCTCTGTGGTTGGTGAAGGGTCCTGTACATTCACCTTTTCTTTTCTCTGGTTCCTTCTCTACAGTCTCCTTTCGGCCTGCTTCAGGAGTGAACTCACGGACTCAAGGAGAGATCCTCCCAAACAGACTGATGCCATCCTAAAACATTCCAGCCCCCCAAACCCATCAGTATATCCATAAACTGAGCTGGTGGGATCACTTTGCCTGGCTGGCAGGACTAGGAACAGTGGGGCAAACACAGAGCCTGATAGCAACAGAGTGAATAGTGAGAGTAATCTTCTGAAGGGACTCAAACTTTGCAAAAACAACAGACATTTCTACAGACCTCTTAGCTGTAGCCCATAGCATTGGGAGGTCAGGAACAACAATGTTCTGTCCTGGTGTAATGTTTTCTTCCTGTTTTTGTAACTTGTTGATATTCTTTCCTCTTATCTCTGTATTTGTGGAACTCGGAAAAGTTTCTCTGAGCAGGTCTCAATTTCAAAATGCCTCTTCTGTTGTTAAAATTAAATGTGTTCATGGATTGAGGGGGATGGGAAAGGGGTGTGTTTTCAACAGTCTATCATAGTCATTTTGACTTGTTTTTAATGCTGGTCATGCAGTAATAGTGCAAGTAGCCAATGTATTTGTACTGCCGGACAGAGGGAGGTGATTATATGAACTGGCACAATTGTATTTCACTTTTCCTGTAGAAGTTCTTACTACCACTTTCTGATCTTTAAGATCTGATCCAAAATACATAAAATTGTAGGGAAGAATGAGTGAATTTGACTTTGAAGGAGCACTGCTGTCATTAATCCAGCTTTGCTGAACTTGGGAAGGTCACTCCTAACTCTGTGAGCTGAGTCAAGGGGTGGGCTGAGTTGTACAAGGTAAATGCAAGGCTGAAGATTTTGTGTAATGACATTCATGTGTTCAGTGTCCCTCTGCAGCTGAAGTTGTAAAGGGCAGTGTCCAAAACTGCTCCTTGCCCTACCTGTGAAAAAGAGGTTGAAGCTTGCCCCTTTCCTTGCAGATGTTCAGGAGTTATTAGATGTTGCCTTAGAGTTCTAACCAATGCTACTGCATTTTACCCCCTTGCTACAAGTATCAATGTTTAAAAGAAAGCTGTGCCAGCATACCTTGAAGTTGACTCAGCCAAGTAGCCTCAGGCAATGATCACCTTGTCTATTAATGCTGCAACCAGTGACTTTTGCTTAGTGCCCATGAAGTGCATCCTGGATCAATACTGATGGGGACCTGTGTGCCTGCAGTGCAGTCCATGCTGGATTTAACTGGGGCAGGTGCATACCCAGCTCTGACACACTTGCAGTTACACACAGCCTGAAGAGAAGATGCCTCCCAAATGCAGAGTGGGCCTCCTGGCCACCCACCAAGACAAAAAGCCTGATGCAGTGGGAGAAGACTCTTATCTCTGAACATCACATCATCTGCTTCCAGGCAGCAGAGCTGTGATCTGAGCAGGTGATGACTCGTACTAACGTCTCCTGTGAAAGCCATGTCCTATCTCTGAACACCTTTTTTGTTGTCTTAGAAAGACTTGTTCTACCATAGCAGTGTGTGAGGGGATGGCTGATGGAGAAGAGCCCCAAAAATTGTCACTGAGTATAAATAATAACTAATTAAATACTGCCAGTGACTGTTTCATACAGTTACAGCTCAACCGTTGTTTCTCATGTAAAGCTAGCTAAACTAAGTGCCTCTTTACTTTGCCTGGAAACTTCAGGTAGTACTTGGAGATAACAAAGCATTTACTCTGTGCATTTCTATTTGGGAGAAGAAAGGTGAGAGGTGTGCATCTCAACAGCAAATGCTCCTCAGGCACAGAATGATGCTTTGCAGCATCAGGCTGCCCTTTCAATGAGGGTTTGTACCTGTATCTTGGTCTTGTCTGCTTTTGGATGGAAATACTGCAGCAGGGACACACTAATCTGTATGTAGACCTCCGCTTCAGGGCCTCTCCACCAGCAAGTTTGAAGATGCAGCCCACCAGAAGATCCAAGGCAGCCACAGCCTCTGCTGGGAGATTCCGGTTCATTATCTAGTCTGACCTCTAGGAAATCTCTTGTACCAATAGAGCACCTGGGACTTCTACCAAACAATACTGTAAATTATTTAGATCACTCTGTCCTCTGGAAAAGCTTTTACAGGCAAGGAGGTTAAAAGAAAGAGGATGATGACAGTGCACCTGGTCTTAATGGTGACTCAATGGTTGTGTTAGATGACACATTTTTATCAAACAATCTGGAACTGGAGGCAATTGTGGTTTTTATAGTCTGTCCTCTGCAGATAAAAGAAGAAGACTTTTCCCTTGCTGTCTTTTGATTGTCTCATTGTCATCTCTGGAGCTTCAGAAATGTAAGCTTTTTTTTTTTTAGGAATCGCCAAGTGGACTAATGGGACCTTATCAGTCAGGCAGGCTGTATCAGTCTGTGTCAACTAGCTGATGTATATCCACTTCCTGTATCATAGCTCCATTCCCTGGAAAGAATCCACTGCTTGCCTTGGGAAATTCCCATACCTGAGATCTAAGGGGCATCATTATTGCCACCCTTGTCCATGTGCTGTAACTGCTGTCAGCCTAGTAACCAGCAGGGCTCCTCCTTTCTATGCTCCCAGCCTAGTTACCAAGCCTACAGACCATTTGTGTGGCTGAAGAGATGCCCTATTGCTTGCTTTGGAATAGCAGATGTTTGAGATGTGGAGAGCAAAGACATTTCTCTGCTTTTTAGTGCCTGCTTCATGGGCCTTCAGAGTAGATGATCTCAACTAAGCATCACCCATGTCGCTCTTGTGCCATTGCTAGACTACATCAGTGACATCCCAGTGCTATGTAGCCCACTGGACAGCCTTACTTGCAAAAAACATTGCCAATAGGCAGATTGACCATCTGTGAACTTGGGATAGAATCCTTACTGTAAGGAAAGGCAGGACCTAAACTGGACAGCTTTGATTCCACTTGGGTCTCCCTGCATTGTGATAAATCTAGGTCTTCAGGGATAGCAAACTGTAGGCATAGGGGCTTGAGTGAAATCTTGAAAACTCTGAGCCTGAGCTGCCCTACTCTTGCACTTAATAAAACTTTGATGTCATTTATATTAAGGCTGCTTACATGGCAGTGTGCTTATCTAATGTGAACCAAGACTCTGGGACTTGTCTACTCAATCAGGTCTGTCCAAGCAGTTTCTTAACTCTGTTGAAGGGCTGCTATCCAGTGAGCTGAGAAAGCACAGAACTGTATAAGGTAACCTATGAACTGAACTATGCTTTGTATGTGGGAGAAGGAAGTTCTTTCCTGACCTCTTGAGATGATCAGTGTATGCCTTGAAGGTGATTGCACTCATATGAGCTTGCATAACTACAAATGTTAGTGGCTAAATAATTACATGGCCTCTTGAAGTGAGAAAAATCACTTGCAGAATGTGACTCAGTGCCTTTTGTATCAGACTGTTCCAAGAAGTATAATGGGCTTTTAATTGAAGTCCTTATACCTTGATATTAAAATGCATTTCATTGGCATTGAGATCAAAGAAATGGTAATGCTCCTACTTCTAATCTTTCTTGAGACATAGCAAGTATAATTTTAATGAAAACCACTGTGCATGACATTCTTACAATACCTGTTTAAAAAAAAAAAAAATAATTTAGAAGGGGGGAAAAAAAAGGCAATATATTTTAAAATGAATCCTCAAACACCATGTAGTCTGTGTGTTTAACACCAAAAAGATTTTCATGTGTTTCTGAGGCTGTTGCTATATTGATGTGTGACATTAATTTTCAATAAAATTTTGCATCTTGGGACTCTTCTTTGGCTCAATGGCTTTCTCTCAACCTTTTATATGTGTGCTTATGTGATAGAATACTTTAGCTGAAACAAGTATGAGATAAAAATGCTTTTGTTTCCTGATTTATTCACTTGAGCTTGATTGTTTTAATTGATTCTTATGAGGACAAATGAGATAAGAAGTCCTTAAGCTATATGTTAAAGCACATTTGTTTCCCAAAGTGTAGGGTGCTTTGAGTTGGCTTGTGTTTGCTCCATTGTTGGTTGGTTTTGGCTGGTTTCTTGGTTTGTAGTTGTTTTTTTGTTGTTTTTTTTTTTAACCTCCAAATTAATATGTAGTGTCCTAACTAGCTTGAGATCACTGCTGGTGGTGGAAAAGGCAAAATTAGGCCCACTATTGACCTCCTTTCAGAATTTTGTTTCATAGCAGCAGGCATTCTTTAAAATTAAAAAAAAAAAAAAAACTTTACTAAAGACCTCTCTGAATAAAATTAACTATTTTTGGGTAGGCCTTTGATTTGATTTGGGATTTCGCTGTGCACATGGTGACATCCTTGCTTACCTATTGTGCAGATGCAGAAGCTCCTTAGGTTAACGCTGATGTCAACCTGACTTGAACTTCATGGCTGGCCTCAACTTTTATAATTGGTGAACTGAAACCTCAGATCTGAATCATTCCCTTCACCCTGAAAAGTTGGGTCTGAACCTCATGGCTTGATTTTGCTTCCCCTTGGGAGTTGCTTCCATTGATATTAATTTGTGAAGCTTCTTGAGCTTTCCACTTCCTTGAGTCTATGAAGTTTGCTGGATCTCGTCCTACATCTTCACTGCCAAAGGACAGTTCACACCCTTCTTTCTGTACCTCCTGTAATTGTGTAATTAGGTAACATTTCTTCAGGGCCTTAGATACCCCAGCCTGTTAGCATAGATGTTTTCTCCACCCAACACTGCAAGTCTTAAAAGCGCAGGAAGATGGAGACAATGTAATTGCATGAAACTTGACCTTGAGTGCTGAAGGTTTTAATAAATCATCTAGGAATAAGCCTTTTCTTCCCTTTACACTTTGCTTATTTGAAGTAACAATTATTCTTTTTGTATAGAAAGAAAGCCAGTTCCCAGGAATTAGTGTAACCAGTTATGCCCAGATGAACAAGTTTCCCAATGGGAAATAAGATGAGAATGTGCCCTTGCACATTCACCATGGGGTCACCATAATATAGCTGAACCAAGTGCCAACCCAAGGGTATGTTGCTTGGGAAGTGTGCCCCATTTCCCAGCACCTTTGCCCATCTTGCAAAGCTCCTAGGCGTGAAGGAGAGAAAAACCTGCTCTCCTGTGGCATGATAGTGCTCTGCCAGTAGTGCTGTTGGACCCACTTTAATGACCATTTTCTGCATATCCCAAATAAGACCCCACTCCAGATGGGATGCCTCAGCTGTAACTTGAGCTGGGAGCTGGGCTGGCATTCAGAAGCAGTCTGGTCTTCATGCTCTGGATCGCTTACAAGGAGGGATTGCAGCTGGGATCCTTGGGGCTGGGCAGGGGGTAGGTCACCAGCAAGCCTCTCTGGCCTGATTCATGGATACACTGGATAGAGTTTGGGGCTGTCTGGACTTGAGGGAGGTTAGCGCTGTTGTTGAGTGCTAGTAGAAATCTGATCCTTTTTGCAAGCAGCCTGCAGGGTTTAGATACCAGATTCTTTTTCACACTAGCAAAAGCTGCATGTCTGTGCCCCAGGCAGCTCTGACCCTCTCTCAGTAGTGATCCTTAAGGTGTATTGAGTCTGTCTTGTGCAAACAGCCTCTGTCCTATACACACCTGATAACATGAGTTGATAAGAATTTTGGAGAAACCAAGGTGGTAAGTGTGACTTGATCTGAAAATTAGTTCTTCAGTTAAGTTTTAGGGGTACTTAGGATGGTTTGAGATGGCTTCTGCTTACCAAAAGTGTCCCTGGCCACACAGAGAACTTAACTTAAAAATACTTTTTTTTGAGTTTTGGCAGCTGTTTGCTGGCTTTGTGTATGATCTTTTCAACTAAAAAGCTCACGTACAAAATATTCCTCAAGTAAAAAATTGGAACTGAAAGTGAAGCTTCCCTTTGTCAGTATTTCACCATTTGCTTTTTAGAACTTTCCAAGATATTTTGGCATTGAATTCCCTGCTCAGTCTCTCTCCAATGACCTTTATCTGTGATGCTCCCACAGTGTCAGTAATTTCCTTAGCAGTAGCTCACAACTGCCATAAGCATCCAGGCCCTTGGATGTGTACTTTTAACAAACAACTGCTGTGATTCCTGTCCTAATGTCTCTTTGATTTGCAGGACATCTATGCAGTCACAGTCATCCTACGGCTCCAACTCTCCACCACTTGGCAAAATGAACAGCATGAACAAGCTGCCCTCGGTCAGCCAGTTAATTAACCCTCAGCAGCGCAATGCCCTGACCCCAACCACCATCCCTGACGGCATGGGAACCAACAGTAAGAAACCTTCACTCCTTTTTCTCCTGTTCCATGCATGCTCCCCACTAGTTTGGACAAGGAGACTTGGCATCTCCAAGTGGCTAGTGTTAAGCTGAGGAGCCTGGAATCATTCTCTGGCAATGTGCAGAGCCAAAGATTTCTCGCTGCTGTGCCATAAGGCAAGTCTTCAGCATCCTGCTCTAAGCCTCACAGGGGCAAACAGACACCTCTTACTGCAGATCTGGCTGGCTGTGCTGTCATCTGTCTTTCAAGCCTTGTTTTTTCTTTCTTTCCCAGCAGAGGAGATGCAAATATTAGCAAAATTTTCCCCTTGGTTCAATTAAGACACTTGTTAGCTTCAAAGGAAATACCTACATTTTGCAGCTCTCTAACCTGCTTCATCCTGGCTGCTGAAAAGTGCCCAGCAGCCCTGTAAATCTGGGATGACAGACATGGTTCTGGGGGCTGAGTTTTGTTATTTTGGGGTTTTTTAATTTCAAAAGCACTGGACTCTTGCCCACACCTGTTGCTGATCCCCTTCGGGTACTCCCAGTGTCTCTGAAAACAAAGCTGTTTGCCTTCTGTATTGGGTTACTCTGCTGGCTCTGTCCCGCTCCCCCCCTGCAGCAGGGAAAGCCGAGACCAGGCTTGCTTAGGTTTCTCCTAAGCCTGTTTGTAAGAGAAGGTGACATGACAGCACTGTTGACAGTTGCTCCAGTGAAGGGAAAGTTCCTGAAGGACTGTCTGTCATCTGGTCCTTGTGCAGTCATTGCAACTCTGCCTGAAATTCCCTGTGAGCTTGCTCCATGTGGGGCTTTGCTGAGGATTTAAGGCTGCTTCAGCTGTGGGTCCTGTCCTTTGGTGCTGTGCAGGGGGCAAAGAGTGGTCTGGGGATGCCTGGGTAACAATGTGCTCCTCCTTCTCTCCTCCAGTTCCCATGATGGGCGCCCACATGGCCATGACCGGCGACATGAATGGCCTCAGCCCCACGCAGGCCCTGCCTCCTCCCCTCTCCATGCCTTCAACATCCCACTGCACCCCCCCTCCTCCATACCCCACAGACTGCAGCATTGTCAGGTGAGCGGCAGCAGGCTGCCTGGCGCACGCTTCCCACACACAGGGAGTGGAGGCCTCCTGTCGGGAGCCTGAAGGGTCCTGCCAGCTCCCTTGCCCCATTCACTTGGAGCACTGGACATCGAGCCTCAAACCTTCACCTCTGAAAACCAGAGACAAACAGGGATGTTAGGACTGCAAGAAAGCTGAGACATGCAGCATCTGTTGGACTGATGAAGCTGTGGGTGTCAGGCAGTCTTGCCAAAGTTTCTCTTTTTCCTTCTTTTTTTTCTTTCATTTTCCTCTTTGCTTTCCTTTTTTTTTTTCCTTTTTTCTTCTTCTTACTTTTTCTTTTCTTTTTATTTTATTTTTTTCTTTCAGTTTCCTCTTCTGGCTTTCCTTTCCTCCACTTTTTACTTTCCTTTTAACTTTTTCTTTCTCCTTTTATTTTTTTTTTTCCTTCCCCTTTGACCACTCAACAAGCCATAGCTGGGGTCAGAAGCTCCTTCACGAGATCAAATATATTTTTATCTTTTACACTTAGGGAGGAATGTGCTACTTGAAGTACTTTGTGTGCATGATGGGTCTGAGCCCTAGCCCTTGCTGTAGATTCTCTATCCATGTAGCAAGCTGCCACACCCTCAGCCACCTTCTGGGTGAAGTAACTTGGCAGGAGGGTACAGGTGAACCTTTATGCCTCAAGATACAGGCTGTCTAGCCCCAGCTCTTGATTAAGGCAAGGTGCTGCCACAAGGGCTGTCTGCTAGGTGCCAAACTGAAGGACTCCCTCATTTGTTTGATGTGGCAGAGATGTGGCTTGCTGGCCTGGGATGTCTTGGAGAAGGTCAAGCCAAGGGTGATAGCTTTGTTTCCTGTTGCTGCAGGTTGGCTGAGTGTTTGGTTTTTCTGTGGTTTGGGCTGTTGCAGCCAGGGTGATCCTTTTTTCTCTCTCCATCCTTCCTTCCTCCTCTGCAGCTTCTTAGCGAGGTTGGGCTGCTCATCCTGTGTGGATTATTTCACGACCCAGGGGCTGACCACCATCTATCAGATTGAGCATTACTCCATGGATGTAAGTAATTCCTCACCATTTCCTTTGTTTGCACTCTTGGCCCTGCTGTAGGAACAGGTCAGAAATCCAGACTCAGTATATTTTTATACTGTTAGTTTGATAAAGGCTGTTGCACAGAATACTCACTGTGAGGTGAAGAGAGGCTGGACTTGGCCAGAAGTGTAACTCCTCGCCTGGCACAGAGAAAGAGTGTCTCCACCTCCCCTCAACTCCCTGTTTTAGCCCCAAAGTGGCCCCAATCCACAGGCCTGTTAATTCTGCAAGGCTTGGTTTCAGTTTACACCTCTCTGAAACACCTCATGCCCTGGCAGAAAAGTAGGCTTTCCAGAAGTGGTCTGCGTTTTTGCCTCCCTGCTTCTGTTTTCTGGACTTACCTTAATGATCTTCCCTTGCCACTGGCATCTCAGCCCAGGTGGTTTTTGGATCTTGCATGGCTTTTGCTGCAGGGTTGCTGCTTTCTCTCCTGTGCCATTGCTCTCTTCAGAGCTGGCTGTCCCATGTTTTTTGCCCTGAGACTTTGCAAAGCTGTGGTGCTTATGTTTCTTAGCTTGGGCTGTCTTCCTTCTACTGCTAATCTAGTTAGGAAAGCTGACCCAAATTAACCAAAGCTGGTTGCCAATTTTTTTCAGAAGCTGATATCTTGTTTCGCAGGGTTTAAGTATTACTTCCCTCAGGTACCGCACCAGAGATGATGGGGCTTCAAAGTCCAAGTTTTCTAAAGTTATTTGTCTGTTTTTAGGTTTTGGTTGGGTTCAGGTAATTAAAGCAGTTCCTATGGAGTTAGAGCTTCAAATAGTGGAGCTTAGAATGAATTCTAAAATCCTTTCTCAGGTTTTGAAATAAACACATTTTCAAAGCCATTGAACTTCTGCAGCGCAGCATCACCCACCACAGACAACCAGCAGATCTCCCTAAGGTTGTCTTGGAGGCCTTGCAAGTCCACTCAAACATCTAGCTTTAGGTCACTGTGTCTTATGCATGAATGTGTGTTTTGTGTAACTTCAAAACAGACCTTGTGACACTAGTTCTTGCTGCCTTATGGCTACACGTGCTTGTTCAGAAGTGAACCACTGCTTTCCAGATTAGTGGTTTGTCTTCTACAGTTTGTTGTGGCCACTTGGATTTTAGCAACTTCTTTAGTTAATAGGCATTTGTAGGGTGGCCTGGAGGCTGCTTTTGCTCCTGGAGCCCAGCTTGCTCAGGGATTGTCATGTTAAGCCCTCCACTTTACCTTGCAGGATCTGGTGAGCCTCAAGATCCCAGAGCAGTTCCGCCATGCCATCTGGAAGGGTATCCTGGACCACCGGCAGCTCCATGACTTCTCCTCCCCTCCCCACCTCCTGCGCACCCCCAGTGGCGCCTCCACCGTCAGCGTGGGCTCCAGCGAGACGCGGGGGGAGCGAGTCATCGATGCGGTCCGCTTCACGCTCCGGCAGACCATCTCCTTCCCGCCTCGCGATGAGTGGAACGACTTCAACTTCGACATGGATGCTCGCCGCAACAAACAGCAGCGCATCAAGGAGGAAGGGGAGTGAGCCCTGCAGACTCCACTCCACCCCGCCTCAACCATGAACTGCTCAGCCCTTCATTTGTCTTCCTTCTGCTCGGTACTGCGCCCTTGGACGAAGGGCAGAGGGAACCTTCTTGCCTACTCATGCTAGGTTTTGCCCTTGATGCTGTCTAGGTCATACTTCTGGACCATGACCTCCACGCCAGCTCTTGCAAGGGGAAGAGCTGAGTGAAGGGAGGAGGTGGGTGGTGTTTCCCTGAAAGCTGTTGACCTTCTCAAGAAGGTGTTGTTCTTGTTTCATGTTTTCTTTTGGGGAGAGGTCTTCTTTTCTTGACTTTTGCATTCTCACACACCTTGTGTGGGCATCCTGACCTGCAATATTGTCTCTCTCATTCAGCAATCCTACTTTGAAAAGCAGGAAGGTTCAAATATATATATATATTTTATTTTTTTTTAAGCCAAAAACTCCCACAACCTATCCCAAAACCAAATGCAAAACCCCCGAAGCCACCAAACTTTGAACTGTCAGTTCATCCAAAAAATAAATGGGAATCGGTCTGCTGAACGTTGCACTTAAACAGCCTCTTCCCACGGAGCTGAGTGCTCTGTTCATGTGTAATATTCTCCAGCGGAGACAGCACGTGCACTTTGCTGGGCAGGCCAGCACTTACAGCCACCTGCAACCCACTTTCTCTTTTCCCTTGCCTTCTCTGGGAAAAACAAACCTGCTGTCTCTTCTTGTTTTGAATTTACATCCATGTGTATGTCCTGGCTTGCTTATTTCAGAATATAAATGCAGATACAACCATTGGTCACTCTTGAATTCTGCCCTTCACCCAGCCTTTAGCCATGCCATACTACTACTGACATTTAAGCTAGAGATTTAGGTTTTGCCACATACGCAGCCTGGTTAGTTAAGCATAAGGATTTGCCTACCTAGCATCCAGTTGAACAGAGGACCAACTGAGAGCTGCACACTAATTTGTAGGGCTTCAGCTATCCTAAACCAAGTCAATTTTTTATTTAGACTACACTGGATTGGTTTCTTATCATGTAAAGTAGAACTGTCTTTAGATCTATCTGTAATAGGCTGGAGCCTGTAGTGGTTTGTTGCTAGTGACTATAGAGTAAGTGATGAGCAATTAGAATTGGAGAGTAAAATCAGAAAGAAATTTCCAGCTGCTTGGACAAGGACCAGTTCCTGGATAATGAATGTTGCTACTACAGAAAGTCATGTTTACATGAGAAATTGATTTTTCTCTGGCTTTGTTTTGTTTTTTTCTTTATTGGTTCTACAGCAGCTGTGCTCTGAGGCATTTCCTCTGCCTGCCAGTGAACCTGTGGACAAGTAACTGAACAAAATGTGTGTTCTCACATTTGTACAGGCCAAGGTAGTGAGACTCAAACATATCCAAAACAAAGGAGCTCAGAGCAGCTGCTTTTTAGTTGGCTTGTGTTTTTTGACAGTAAGCCTGACTTTTTTTTTTTTTTTTTTTTTTTGGCTGGGAAGATTTGGAAGAAAGCAGCTTAAATTACTTTTCATCCTACCTTGCTATGGCCATACAATCTCGTTTCAATGCAGTGGCTGTTTCCTCAGCCCTGCAACGTGCCACGTATTTCATTTGAGTCCAATATCGTTAGCATCCTCCTCCATCTGTCCGATGTGCCAGGTCTGTGTTGCATTCAAAGACTGCCTTGCAGTAACTGTGCGAGCCTGTTTGGGATAGCTCTAAATAGTAATTGCAAGATGGTTACCCTGTAAAGTGTGTACATAAATACATTTTTTTTGTATATGTAATTTTTATTTCCTACAGCATAACACACCCATTTTTTATTTCTTCTTGGGCTACCGGGTCTGACAGAACCACAGTAAAATGTTGTTTGTTTTTCTGTTTGTTTGTTTTCATTTTTTTTTTAATTATTGTTTTTATGCAGAAACACTTACAGTATATACCTTGTAACAAACAACTCCTCTCTGGACAGATGTATTTGTATTTTTCATACTGAGATGCCTGTGTTACTTTGCAGTTGAGGGGGGGAGGGTTCAGATACTGAAAGCCTATTTTATCACGTTGTTTTGTAACACTTCAAAGAGCAGTGTCCTAGATTTCAAAGTATTTAACATTCTCAGTGTGAAATCTTAACGATGGCTTTTTTTTCCTTTTTTTTGTTTTGGTTTTTTGTTGTTTCTTTTTTTTCCCCTGCATGCTACAAAAGAAGCTTGTCATCCTGCTCTTGACTCAATGCAAGAATTAATTCAGCGGGGCAGTGTTAGTGCAGGGGAAAAGTGTTAGCGCAGATACTTAGCAGATTCCTGGAGGTGAATTAGGCTGTGCCCCTCTCACCTCCAAGGTTTTGTGTAATCCTTCTGAGCTGCTTCAGTATTGTACAAATATTGATGCAACGAATACCGTCGTTTTAGGAACTAGGAAGCTTCTGATTAGAAAGGTTACTGCAGTTAATACTGTGCCCAGAGTCTGGGTGCAAGAACTTCATTCAGTATCTGCTTTCCAATTCAGCAGTAAGATGGAGCTTTTCTGCTGTACCACTAATGATTAAAATATATGCTGTGAAAACCTCCTTTCTACTGTATACCACTATGGACCCCACTGCCATATAACTGGAATTTTCACATGAGTTTGAACTGCTGTAGCTTTTACCCTCCCTTGTAGAGCTGTGATTTTTTTTTTTTGTTTCGTTTTGTACATCAAAGTGCATGGGTTAAATTGAGCTGGAAATCTGCCAATGCTTGTAGCAATGACAGTGTTGCCTGCACCGAATCCTGTGTGTGTTTTGGAACACCTTGTTGTTGAAGTTGATGAAAATAAAAGCCAAACTGAAAATGACACTGAATTTCCAAACAGCTTGTTTTGTTGCCTGTGTGCCTTCTCGGAAATGAGCAGGAGTCTGCTGCTGCTTCCTCCTCTGAGCAATCAGGACAAAGTGCTGCCCTTTTCCACATGTGCAGTTTGCTCATCTCCACACCATCAATGTCACAAGGGTGTGTGATAATATGCTGCCATGCAGCCATCTGACTTCTTTATGGCAGATTGAATGGATCAACCTCTTTAATCCTCTTGTTGAACTGGGAAGTCTTCTGGCTTTTGCATCATTTGTGTGGCTGTCTTTTACCCTTTCGGGTTTCTTTATTCTCTTCCTGAGCAGGGCACTGGGAAGTGGCCTATGTTCGACATCCTGCTTAAACAGGATGGAGTCGTGACTCCTGTGTCCCCTGGACAGGGGAAGGAAATGTGTGCTTTGCCCTTTCCTACCTCTACAGTTGTGAACCAGCCTCATACATCCATCTCCACCATCCCCAGCACAACTTGTCCTCGTCACTTACCTTGCACCAAAGACTTTGTGCATCTTCTCTCCTACCAAAGCCATTTCTTTTTCTTTGCATCTCAGTTTTTCTTCCAAGGATTTGAAAGAGCAGCAGCTCAGAGCCAGTGGGTGGCTGTCCTGAAAGTGGAGTGGCTTCCACAAGGAGTTTGTCACCACATCAGCAGCCCAGCTCCATCAGTGATTTCTGTATGGGGTCTCACATCTGGCTCTTATAGTTTTCCTGGGTTATGGTTGGAGGAGGATGCTTGGGAAAGAGTCCAAAAACAGTTCAACAAAAATCTCAGCAGGCCATGCCTTCCTGTGGGAGTTAGTTCACACTTACCATTAATGTAGAGACAGCCTGCCTGATTTCTCAAGATCTGATCACTGCTTCTTTTCCCTTTTGCCAAAGTATTAGAGACAATAACATTCAGAATCTCATCATTGTCCTCTGAATGCATTCTGGCAGTCAGGAGTCGCTTGAATGTGATGTTAAAACCTAGCATGTTCCCCTCAAAAGGAGAAGTGCTACTGCAATAGGTGCAAAGACTTACTGTTTCAGCTGATGGACTCCTCACCTCTAGATGAGCAAACTGGATCAGGTAAAAGAAGATTTTAGTTCCCACTGAACTGTTTGGTGATGGTCAAAATTGCTGTCTGCTGTCTGACAGAGCCAGGAACTTACACATTTCTCATGTTACAGCAGGGGTTTCAGTGCTAAGGAATCCCAAGCTGGTGTGCTCCATTTCACCCTCTACTCATACCTGTTGTAATTTTATTGGTTATTGGGATGCCTCATATACAAGCATGAAGTTTTCAGGGCAGGAAAGTGGCATCACAAGCTTCCAGCTGTGTTTTGTGAGCCTGGGTGGACCTCTGAAGACGTGCGTGCCCTCTTATGCTGAAGCTAGCAGTCCTCTGGAATGAAACTTACCTGAACACAACAAAGTTTGGCAAGTATTCAAGTAGAGCCTGTGAAGGGTGTCTTGCTCATAATATTCTTCTTGTCTTGTATATCTGAGAAGAAATCCCTTCCTTTCTGATGACAAAGTGGCTACCTGGGCTGTGGTGGGAGGACCTCAATACCTGATCTCTCACTCTGCCTCTTTTCAGGTTGTTTCTCAGTGGGGAAACCATACAGGCAGCCCAGCTGTAGCACTAAATGGGAGCTTGGGCTATTTGGTTGTCGGATTTACTGAGCTATAAAATGTGTTGTTTATATCAACTGCTGAGTCAAAAGTTAGTGAGGAAATATGCCAGGCCCTGCAGAGCACTTCTGGACTGCTCTGTGGGTGACAGTGCACAGCCGCTCCCCAGATGTGGAGTGTGGCCACCTTGGCATGGGCTGTGCCTGTGCTGAGCCTTCACCAGGCAGGTTTGGCAAACAGCTCGAGCTGGTGGTTTCTGGATCTTGAGATGTTTTGGCTTTCTGTGACCTATAATAGCAGTGAATCATCTTCCTAAGCATATAGCAAAGGGTGGAAGCTGGAGTTTTGGAACCTTATTGTTGATTTTGGGACACACTGGCCATGAAGGTCAAATAAACTTGAAGGAAGCTAATATTTATGTTCTATTGGAAAGGAGTGGCTGCAGCTTTCTCCCAGCTTGCTTCCCTAAGATTAAGAAGCCAAAATTTTACTTGGAGGTATATGGTAGTTCCCCTTTGCTACAGGTTTGCTGTCTAATCTGGGCCCCATGGTCTATTCCAACTGTCTCTTCCAACTGTATATACCATGCTTTTTCAGTACAAGGCCTTAAAATCAGCGCTGTGAAGCCAGCTGGTTTTAGTTTTGTTTCTATTAGTCAGTTATTTGGAGTCCCCTCCATCAGCCTGTGGATGTTGCAGGGCTGCCCATCACAGCCAAGCCCTGCTGCTAGGTGAGCATGGGTCTGTGTTTCCTTGACTTAAACTGACCAAAGTCCTTTTTGGGGGGAGATTGAAGGATCAGCTGACATTGTTAAAAAGCTTTGAATTCTTTGTAAACACGCCAAAGTGTCATACATTTTGTTCTTGGGACATCAGCTTTGCCTTCATGAAATGAGACAGCCCTTCCTTTACTCACCAGTGGTCCCAAGCATCTGTGTGGGATTGGGGGGCTGGAAACAAAAGGTTTGGTGTGCAACCAAGGGGATGCAGACCCAAGGCACGGGCAAGCTCTGAGGGTCATCTCCAGGGATGGTGTACAGTGACAGCCTGCCTGCAAAATTGAAGCTAAGGGCCAAATTGCACCTGATGTTGCTTGTACACCGTGTTTCTGCCTTCTGCACACTCCTCTCCCACACTCGCATCAGACAGGCCCACAGGGAACTGCTTTTCCACTTGATAGCTCTAAGATTGTGTGTTTGGTGAGGGTGTCAATGCACTGTTCAGATGTTTGTTTGTTTGTTTGTTTTTGCTGTTGCAGCGTACTGACTTTTGCACGCAATGATAACATGAGCAGAGCAGCCAGTGGCTTTTTTGTCTGTGCCGCTTCCCCAGACAATGAGGCTACATGGTCCAACAGGAGCTAGGTGCCTTCTGGCATGCTCAGCAATTACAGGCAGCTGGGCTGATCCCAACCATTACAGCATACACAGAAGATGCTTACACTGTCTCTCCCAACTGCCTAGGGTAGGAGATTAAGGCTCCCTGCACAGTCAGTGGCAAGAAAGTCCCTGGGGAGTCATTCAGAGCATGTTAACTTCCCACTCTGAATCATGCCCTGGAAGATGTGGTCACATTATTGCCTGTATCAAGGCCAAGGGAAGACTAAGCATGTTTGTTAATATGAAGCAGGATGGCTCTGTCTGTGAAGCCAATCAGCTTTGCTGAGTTCCTAAGGCTTGTGGCTGCACAACAAGAAACACTCTCCTGGTGCAGCCATGTGCAGTCCAGCAGCAGTGACTGAATGCAGGGCTTCAGTGCAGCAGGGAAACTGGGGCAACGACCAGGAAATGGGGAAAAGTGAAACAAAAGAAGTTGGCAGATGTGGGGAAGAGAAGGCACTTTTGAAATGACTGTCTAGCACCAAACTTTATATATATATATATTTATATATTTTTTTTTTTAAGTAAATAGAATTGAGTCAGCAGGAGCTCTGGCTGCACTAATGCAGGGCATGTACGAGTACACCATCTCCCACCCGCCTTAGTTTTCCTGTCGAGGGGATCTGTAATGCTGTTTTCAGGGGGGAAAAAAGAACAAACAAGTGCAAGCACGTGGCAGGCAGCGGTGATGCCGGGCCGACCCGCGCCGTGCCGTGCCGAGCCGACCCGCGCCGTGCCGTGCCGAGCCGACCCGCGCCGTGCCGAGCCGGCAGCGGCCGCCGGTACCTGTGGAGCCACCGCCCTCTAGCGGGACCCGCTCCCGACCCGGCCTTGCTCTGAGCGTCGGGGGCTGTTCTGCTGCCTGCAATGTGGAAAAGGAGTGCGGGGACTTGTTGCAGCTCCGAGTGGCTGTGGCCGGCCTGGTTCATGGTGTCAGTTCTTCTCCGGCCGCTGTTGTGGTTCTGAGTTTCCCAGCACAGGTGGGTGCGATCCGAATGACTGAGCCTTTGTCGTTGTCTTCATCCCACTCCTCCATCCCCTCCCCAAAAAGCTCCTGTGCTCACAGCATGGGCATGAGTTTTATAAAACTGTCTTTTTCAACCTTTCTCTTTGCATCCCACACATAAGAGCTGCTGCAGCAACTCGTGGTGATTTGTCTTGTTTGGGTAGAACGAGCTATTAGTGTCTCAGAGCAACTTTTACTGTTGGGATTCTGTGGCTCTTCTGCCCTTTGCTATGTACCCAGGGAATCCCCAGGTTTGTGCCCATACCAGCCAACACTACTACAACTGAGAAATTCAGAAGATGAGGACCAAAACCCATCATCTGCTAAACCAGGAGAGAAGACAGCTCTACCTCTAAGTAGCTTATGGGTGCAAAAAGTATGAAGCTGTTTCCTTTGTTGGTAAACCTCTGTCCAGAGGTGGCTCCAGAGCCAGATCCTACCCACCCAGAAGGCTGGTTGGAGGCACCTTGGGAGTAAGCAGCCTTTCATGCTGCAACACCCTGCAGGCACAGCCAGCATGCAGCAGCACCCCAGGCTCACAGCACCATGCGTGCCCTGCCCAAGGGCATCAGAGGTGCTCCACCTTCCCTCCGTGCACACACAGAGCCTCTGCTGCGTAAGCCCTCCCTGCCAAAATGATACACATCTCTTCTTCCAGCTGAGAAAATACCAGCAGGTATTTTGCAGGGAGCACATGCTACAGCCAGGAACTCCCACAGCAGCACCTGGCTGGAGCGCTGGTGGCCAGCTCTGTGCTCCCACGCCGCTTCAGCAGCCAGCTCAGCCAGTCTGGGTGGGGAGCCCGGCACCCTGCCAGCAGCACCCAGCACCCTGCTCTGCACCTGCATAGCTCTGCAGGGTGCTGGGTGCAGAGGGGGGGCTCTGCCCTGGGGCTCCCTGCAGGCTGTTGGCTCAGAGGCCATGATCTGGCTCTGGCTGGGTTTGCTGGTGCAGGCTTTAAAAGCTCTCCCTCTTCATTTGGTCCACATTTAGTTCCACCCCAGGGCAGGATAAATGTGAGAGCTGTCCCCAGCACTGAGGGGCACTTGGCAGATTTCAGGGCTGTCCCATGAAGAGAGTTTGCAGCTCCCAAGGAGTAGCCAGGGAGCTGGAGAGGATGGCACTCGTCTTGGCTGGCAGGTGAGGAGGTGTGTGCCATGCTGGCAGCCATGGGCAGCTCCAGGGCTGTGCTGTGCCCACACAGGCTCTCTGCTCAGCAGTGAAGTGCCCCCATTGCTCACCCCTACTCTGGCCTCCAGGTAATTGGGTAAGAAATGTTACAACAGATCCTAGTAGTCTGTATCGGAGTGTTAGGAAACATACTATTGCACAGTGCTGTATAAAAACCTCTTTGATTAATTACAGGTGTGGGTGGCTACACAATTGCATCAAATTATTCACGTGCCATGGCGAAATGTGAGATAAATGCATCGATTTTTTATTCCAAGGACATGGTCAAGCAGCTTGTGCTGAGCCTGGAAAGAGTTGCCAGCTTGAAGACAAACATGAGTATTTTCATGGAATCATAGAATTCTTTTGTTTGGAAATGGAGGTGGTTTTCACAGAAAGAGAAGGTAATGGGTCACCACCAGCACAGCATATCTAGAAGATACTGCAGTGCCCATGTGTATGAAGCCCAGCCCCAGAGCAGTGTTCGGCAGCCTTCCCCCAGGGCAATCTGTGACCCTCTGAAGGCTGATGGAGAGTTCTTGCACACTGAGCAAATGCCTAGCCCTGAGCATTGGCTTGCATGAGCCAGTTCTCTCCCTTCTGGCATTTAGGCTCTGGCCTGAGCCTCAAACCCACAACATCCTTTGAAAGTCCTGAGCAGGGCTTCCATTTTCTAGAGGAGCAGCCTGTGGTGGTGTCTGCCTGCCTCTGAGGGTGAGCTGGAAGATACCAGCCCCATGGTTTACCTATAGCTTTAAGTGCTAGCAAGGCAGTTACTTCTGTTACAGTTTATATCCTAGCCTTTATTGCTGCTTAATTAGTGACTTGAGCAGAGAAGGAAGCCGGTGTTTAGAAGCCATCAGCATGTGGGATTGTGCTGTACATTAAAAGTTAAGGGCTCATGGTAAAAACATATTCACACACAAACTAGATTTGCACAACTCTAGCAGCAGTGACTCAGCTTACCCCAAAGAAGAGATGGCTAAACATGTTCCACCTGGCCCTGAACCTTATCATTTCACACAAGGGTAGAATATTAGCAAGTAACCATTAAGGCAAGCATGTTACTGTCAGGCCAGGGGCAGCAGCTGTCTCAGATTATTTAAACCTTGCCTTGGGGGTGAGGAAATTAAACATGACTGAAAGCCCTGCCAGGGTTGCCAGCAGCCAGATGAAGATGGGCAGGTGAGGAGAAGGTGAAGGCACTCTGCTGTCTGAAGAGGTCTCAGAAGCAGAGTGAGCTGACTGAAATTTGAGGTTTAATTATTTTCTGTTGTTGTTGTAGTGGTGCTACCAGAGCCAGAAAGCAGCACAGTGTTACTGCAGCATTTCACAGATGAGGCCCAGACAGAGAGCCTAGCTGGGAAGACTGCAGCACCTGACTCTTTTTCACAGCTTCAAGAGGAACAAGTATAGCCTTCCTTCTGCTCCCTTTAAAGTAAAATGATACCCAAGGAGCACACTGGTTAACCCTTGCATGCCTAGTTAGGTGAGGGCATCTAGAATAACTTTGAGAAGTCTTTCACCTGATTGAGACAGTCAAATCAAACCCAGTGAGGCTGCAGAAAAGGGTTCCCAAGAGGGAAATCTACACTAACACAGGCACATTTCCTAAGACTAATTTTCTTCCTATTCATGCTGCTTGAGCTGGTTGTGAGCATCCTAACTGCAAGTGAGAGAAGAGCAGCTCTGGCTGGGGTCACCAGGTATGAATGGGAAGGAAAAGATCTGGGTGATACTCCCAGAGCTGGCCTGTGTTTCCAGGCAGCACTCTGCCCTTTTACACCTCCCAGAGTAGAACAGGAGGATCTCTCAAGTGCACTTATCCTTGTTTGTACCAAATGATGGCTGCAAAGCAAAGCTGCCTGCAGACAGCCATGGCCTGGCAGCATGGCCACCAATGACCTGCAGAGCTGCCGAGGGAGGGGGAAAGCATTTAGGAGGAATCAGCAGCAGCCATATCATCCCATGAGAAGACTGGAAGTGGAGGAAGTAAGATGCAGATCAAAGGTAGCAGGGGTAGATCCCAAAGCAATGCCTGGATTGTGCATCTCTTTGGTCTCCCTTACATGCCAGTACTACATGGTGTTCACACCTGGGACAAGGGGATGCTGAAGGATGGCAGCTCTTCCACACAGCCTGGAGCATGGGCTATCATGCAGGAGCTCCTGACCTGGAAATTTTCTTTTGCTGCTAGGTCCCTCAGAAGAGCAGGAGAGATGTTTGTTATCTTTTGTCTGGTGGCGCCAGCGGTTGAGCAAGAGGAGCCGGAGGACAGGGGCTGGCATCTGCTTTCATGCCATCTGGAGCTCCCACTTAATCCCACTGGGTGGAGGACTCGAAGGCTTGGTAACATTCCTGATGTGGTGTATCTCACCTTTTGTTTCAGTGTAATTAGTCTGAAAGGGGAGAAAGGATGTAACATCTTCCACCTCAAGGGGAGCAAACAGTCTTTGCAGATTTGGCCTGATTCCCACCAAGCAGCCATGCTAGCACCTCCTGCCAGCACGATCAGTCCCAGCAGCTGAGGGGCAGGCAGGCAAGCATGCTGGAGCTCCTGGCCATGCAGACTCCATGGTCAGGCTGTTTTCAGGGCACTGGCAGGGTCATAGCTACTGGGTTAGTGCTGCAGCAACTGGTGTGGATGTTCAAGCTCACAAGGAGAAAATGCATGTGGGGTCAGCCGAGCAGGGCAGGGTGCATGCTCATCAGCCACTCAGCCTCACTCTCTGCAGTGCCTGGGTTTGGGCAAGGTACCTTTACTTTCCCCTGCAGCCTCTCAGATGAGTCCAAAAGGGTGAGCAAGCTCAAGCTGCTAGGAAAGCCTGGTAGCAGCACTGTGGGCTTGTAGCTGGTGAGGTAGACCTGGCAGTTTGCAAGGCACAGAAGAGCATAGCGCTTCAGTTGTTGAACTTGTGGAAGATGCATATGAGTATCCTTCTTTTCATATCCATCAGTGAGATGGTAAAAAAACCTGCCTGGGCTCCTTTGCTTGTGTAGGGGCTGTGAGGGCCAGATCAATCCCCTTGGGAAGCACAGGGCAGAGCCAGGCTTGGGACAAATTCTGTATATTATTCATCCCATCCCAACAAGTCACTGTTGGAACAATGTTTCTATTGTAGGGATGGTTATTCTGAAAGTGTTTGCTCAGAGCACCTCAGGGTGTCAAGCACACATGGCTCAGGGCTTTCCCTGTGGACCTTTGGTGAAAAACCCCTTCCCTGCAGCTGTGCAAAAAGAGGCCAGACTCCAAGGTTGAGATTTTTCAGCTTACTGCTGCTGAGCAACTCACAGCCTGCACCATCCTCACCCACTGCCACAGGCTGCCCATATTAAAGACTTATTTTTTCCTTTGACAAGTTGGGCAGAGCAAGGAAGGATGAGCTCACACAAGAGCTTTTTCCAATGTGCCTGGGAAGGGAGTGGAATAAAAAAAAAAAAAACTTCTGTGGGGGGTGGCTGAGGGCTTTCCGCACCCTAGCGAGCCCGTCACCCCACACCCAGCTCCTCTGCTTGGAGGAGCTGGGCTGTGGCCCTGCTGCTGTAGGCAGGTAACTGTCACAGAGAAGATAGACGTGAAACTACTCAGCTCCTTCTGCCTCACCCAGGGCCAGAAGGGTTTTTGGAAAACAAAAATAAAGGGGAAAATGCAGTCTCCACCCAGCCACCCAATTTGGCCGGCAACTCAAATAAAACAGTCTTGGAGCTGGCACCAGAGGAGTGGTGAATGCCAGCTCCCAGCCTCTCACAAGAGGTGTTGAAATGAAAAGAAGATGAACAAACAACCCCCAGGTGCCTAGGGGCAACAAGCTGGTTTTAAGATGCTGGTGGGTTGTTTTTTTGTCCTGTATGCTGGTGGGAACAGACCCCCACAATTGCCCCAGCACCTGGCATCTGCTCCCCATGGCAATGACCACCCCTGGACCATGGGCACATGTTGATAAGGCTCCAGAAGAAGAGCTTCACATAGAAATGCACATCACCACAGATGCCCTTCATGGGCATCCTGACAGGGGGAGATGTGGCCAGTGACTAGTAACATGGTGAAGGGGACTTGAGGCTCAGCCACTGCAGAGAGCTCTGCAGGGATGAACCTTGTGCCAAGGTGCCACAAAGCAGCTGTGTTTCCTGCCCTGGATGGCCACATTTGGCCTATGCATGTCTGGTTACTGCAAGTACTATGAGGGCTTTTAAAATACAGGGCTTTTATTTCAGTGGCTTTCCAGCCAAAGCTCCTCTATTAGAGCTACTTCCACTCAGAGATGGCTCCGTGGTTGTCATGAATGGTTCTGTACACAGGTGTGACAAAGATCTTTGCAAATTTTTTCAGGGTTCCACATTCTCTTCTCTATGTGGGGGATCATGAGAGAGATTCTTCACCTTTGCTATGGTGCAGTTAAAGCAGCATGAGCAGCTGGGAGGTGCCTTGCAGGGCGTTCACACTTCTTTCCAGCTTCTGCCTCATTTCAGTCAAACCAGCCAGGTTCATTTCTTGCACTCGGAGCTGCCCAGCGCACATTGGTGGCAAGCAGTGGCCTCATTTCTCACCAATAAAACTGGGACCAGCTTTTAACCCAGAACTTTCAGCTGGTGTCAGGTGCAGAAGCACTGCAAGGAGGGCATGGGGATACTGGGCTACACTGGGAGGTCAGCCATGCTACTGGCACTGCCGGGAGCAGCCAGGCCAGTCCAATGCAATGTGTTTCCCCCAGCCTAAGGCCACTGCAAAAAAAAAAAAAAAAAACAAAAAAACCCAAAAAAAGGTGTGTGATAAAAGGACTCTTTTCTCTGGTGCCTGACCTCGGGTGCCAGAGCCAGGGGGCTTGCATACAAGGCAGCACAGGAGCTGCTTATCAGGGCAGCCCATCACAGCGGCAGGCTGGTGGTGCTGCTGCCATCTCTGCTGTTAATCTTATTACAAATAAAGGAGGAGTAGAAGCTAAACTGAGCTCATATTAATTCCCCCTGCCTTGCCCTGCCCTGCTGAGCCTCAGGAAATACCTACTAGAACTGCCATTCTCGTTATCCAAACCATCATTAGCTGACTGGCTCCTTTCCCAAGTGTGTCCACTAGCCAGCCTCGTTCTGTTTGCCCACAGGGCCCTTGCATTGCCTGCTCCTGCCATGGCATGCACTGTGGATGCCTGTGCCCTCCTGCCACAGCCTTGCCCCTTGTCAACTGCTGCCCAGCTGGACACAGGCTGAACCCCTGAGGCTCCCCAGGACTCTGCTCCAGAAACAATGTGAGGGTGGACAGGCAACTCAACGAGTTTTGCTTTCTCAAGCTCCTGTAGTGTGTTGGACTCATTTTTGACAGGGTTGGATGGTGGCCAAGGGGTTGGGACATCTTTGACATCTACAATGTTTTTGGTTTTCTTTTTTCCATAACAAAGTTTTGCTAAATGAGAAGGAAACAAACTCGGTGCCAGCTTTCACCAGGTGTTTAAAACAAGATAAAAGTAATGCTAGGCTGGCCATGACATCCACTAGATGAGTGGAGACAGCAGTTTGCTGGTGTGGCTGTGCTCTGAGACTGGGTGACCCACACACACTATGCTGTGCACCAGGATATAGCCCAGGGAAGGGGGCCTGTTGTACTCAGCACCTTCTACTGCCCCCAGGCCCACACTGAAGGCAGGGCTGTGCCTGGAATGAACAACAATGCAGGATTTGGCCTCATGAACAGAGGCACCCCAGAGGTGGTGTTGCTGTCACCAAGACGCCTTATACCCTGGGCCTTGGTGCCTGCTGTGGAAATGGGGGTGGCAGGAGGAAAAGTGCACAGATGTGCCCATCCACACCTGGGAGAGAACAGAATATTGTGGAACCCCAATACACAGCCAAAGAGCAACATTTCCTGCAGAAAAAAAGTGACTCTTCTGGTGGGGTGTGGATGTAGGAGGAGTTGTGGGAAAAAAAGAAAGATATCCATGCTTCTTTCCTTTTAAAATGTAGTTCTTCCCCAAAGCAGGACTAGCCTGTTTTTATTTCACTAACAGCACTATTAGAGCCAGCTGTCCCTTTGGTTGGTTGATTTGGTTGGGGTTTTCTGGGGGGGTGGTTTGTTTATTGCTTTGTTTCCCACCACCCCCACCCCCCCCTTGCCCCCAGGCAGGGTAAGTGTGCAGACAGGAGGAAACAGCCTCTTTTTTTTTAAATGAAAAAGTGTTTTATGGGAAGATGTTTGGCTGCCTGTGAGTGCTCAGGTTGACTCTGACAAGGTTGAACCCGGAGGGATGAACAGTACCCAGTGCAAACTCCTTCTCCTTCCTCCACTCACATCTTCCCCTTGGCCAGGTCACTGCAGCTCGCCAGCAGCTGTAGTACAAAGGTGCCAAATCAGTCCAGGCTCTGCTCCCATCCATGACCACAGTAGCTGCAAAATGGGGAGATGATCCTTGCACGGGAACTGGACAACCTTACATGCATTTATAGCCCAAAAGGACTCAGCCTCAGACTTTCTGCTGGGCCCCACTGGTAGTTATTTGCTTGTACAAGGTGATCTCCATGCTTCTCAATTAAGTGTTAGGCTACCCATGACCCCTGCTAGATGCTGCTCCCCATGCCTCAGTGCCCTCACTGCTGCTGGCTCTGGACACTTCTGCCTCATCTCTGACTGTGAAGTGCACTAACGCATCTTCTCCTTGATGAAGGCATCAGTTTTAGCTGTACTGTCTCCTGAAACATTAATGATTGCTTGTGTCTGTGGCACAGATTGGCCTCCTTTAGCCCACGCTGCAGCCCCTAGCAACAGCTTTGTGCAAGGGGTAAGCAAATTTGGCTTGGACCTACCTGAATGTCAAAAGAAAAACTCTTTGCTAGTGAAGATCCTCTGTGCATTCAGTAACACCATACTGGGCTCTGCTTTCACAGCAACAGCCACACTCAAGCACACACACACAAACCTGCTTCACTTACTGTTTTAAATACTTCTAAATTCTATTATGTTTGAGTGGTTTGGCTTGGTGGGGGTTTTTTTTTTTTGGATTGTTTTTTTTTTTTTCCTTTTTAATTCTCATTGGCTGTCATAAATCAACCCTGCCAATCCCACCCTATATTATTAGTATTAGGAGGAGCATAGCAGAGTTAACAAGGAACTAGGACATGGTTCAAGCATCTCCATCTCCAAACCACTCCTATTGCTGATGATAGAACTGGGTCACACATAACAAATGGACAACATACTAAGTTGGTTGTGGCTCTCTCATGGCCAAGAGGAGCTCAAATCTGGTCCTTTGGGCACATTTGTTGAAAGAGGAACATGTATGTTCAATTTTGTGGCCAGCTTTCTTTTTCCAGGGATTTGGGTGCCCTGTGGACATTCTGGATATGATGCTAACATCTCTGGCAGATGCCAGGCCCCTACCTCAAATCAAAGAGTTAAAATTAATTTCTCAGAGGTCAAGCTGTCTTGGCAGCAACCCATCCCAGTCAAGACACAAAAAAGACCCAAAAGCCTACATTGTATTTTGTGCATGTCCCCAAGAGCTCTGTAACTTGCTCCTGCAAGGCTACAGTGTGCTGATAAATTTGGCAACCACCTCTGCTGTTGCAGTAGAAATGCAAATCCACTTCTGAGCTAGACTTTGGCAGAGAAGTGGAAAAAACAAACAGGAAAGTGCCTTTGACTCACTGCATTCCTGTTTCCTGGCTTCAGCTTGACATGTACTGGAGGCAGATCTCAGCAGCAAAGCAGTGTGGGGAGCAGCAAGGCTGAGGCAGCCTGGAGGCTTTCCCTTTCTTGGGGATTTGGAGTTTGTGTTTGCTATTGAGTCCTGAAATGTTGCACCCTTCTGAGGCTGCTCCACTGTTCTCCATCAAAGCTCCCCAGCCAAGCAGTGCACATGGGCTGTGACATGCTTCTCCATGAAATTCCAAAGGGAGAGGCACCATCATGAGACAAACCGCATCCTGCCCAGTCTTCCCTTCTGGTATTTGGCTAAAGAAAGACAAAGACAGGCTCAGATGTTGTGTTTAATTTATTTCCCCTGGATTTAGACAACAGCTCTGGCTAACCACCACAGCAGCAAACAAAACAGGACCTGCAATGCCCCCAGCCCCACCTCCCCACAGGAGGAGCAGCTGGTGGGATCTCCGCAGCTCCCGGGAGAGCAGAGGCTGCCCTGAGCTGCTTGGAAGGGGCAGCTCCACAGGGTGCACCCAGGAAGATGTGGTTGTCAGGGAGATGGCAGCACAAACTCATGCTGAAGGTGCAACATGGAGGAGTCAAGTCTTGAATGCAATAGCATGGTGTGAATGAGGAACAGCACAATCAGTGCTTCAGCACTCCAGCTGCCTTCCTCTTCTTCCTGACAGCTTTTACTCTGGCTGTTTTAAGAAGGAGGGAGTAAGCACTTACAGGGGAGACCTTTAAGCCAGGAAGGGTCTCTGAAAAGCATAGACCTGTAGGCAGTTAATGAATCTGTCAGGAATCTGTCAGCAGTCTACAAGGAAGGCAGATAACCACCAAGAAACAACCTACACTGGTGGCTGAGAAACATTCAGAGCTTTCTCCCTTGCAGATTCCACACTGGAGAAGGTGCAGCAAATGACCCTTCTACCATTTTCTAGGAAGTAATGGTGCTCCCTTCACAGTCTAAGCATTCATTTTTCCTGATGAGTTCCCCTTTATTTTGCTCAGAACAAGCTCTTGAGGAGGTCTCTACAGAAGGACCATCCTCATCTGGCCCTTGCAGCCAGTGACTAGATGAAAAGAGTGCTGTTGAGCCTGGACAACTTGGATAGGTACAAGCTGCATGAACAAAGAGAAAATACAATTCCCTAGTGGAGATTGTAAGTTCTGGAACTGTCAAAGCTGGCAATGGGGAGCAGGAAAAGACTAAGGAAGTGCCAGTGCAACAGAGAACAGAGCAAAGCTGCTCAGAGAAGCAAATTCCAGCCAAGATCCCTGCAGTGCTTTCTGGAGAGGCAGCAGCCCTGCAGTAAATACAACAGCAACAATTGATGCAACCTGCCTTTTAGGAACTGCTTTCCAGCAGCAGAAGCAACTGTTTGGTCAAAATAAAAGCTGTCCATATGTCACAGATGTGGGCAGTTTAGTGACTCCAGTGAGTTCGGATGGGTAGGGGTTGCTCTGATCTCATACACAAGAGTTAATTTAATGATGGGAGAGAGACGATTTGCTGGCTTAGCAGCATGGTAAGTCTCTTGTGATAAGCAGCATGTGCTTTCACTGCAACACCCTCAGACTGGGTCAGAGATAGTCTGAGGTAATGTTACTCACTGTGGACATCTGCTGCTCCTGCACCATCAGGAAGGCAGGATGCAGCCAGGACACCTGAAGCAGAAAGCTGCACCACAGTCACCCAACACCATGGCACTGTAACATCCCTGAGCCTTTCAGATGCTTTTCAGCATGGAGCTGGAAATGATGACTTAGAAGATGACATGAAGAACCTTGTGGGTTTTCCAGAAGCAGCACTGGGCTGGAAGCTCAAAGGATGCAGTGTAAAGCAGTTTCTTTCATGTACCCCAGGCCATTATCAAGAGCAGGGACTGAATGTGAGTGACAGACTCTATTTCACCACAGTCAGCTGCAACTCAAAGCCCTTCTTGCTTGTACACAGCCAATGCCCTTGCCCATCAGGTGATTTCTGGAAGCTGCTCAGAATTAATGTCCAAATGCCAGCTTTGCATGACTATGGAGATACACATTTTGCTAGGACTTGGGGTTTGCTTTGTTTTGTTGTTTTTTTTTTCCTAAAAAGCCTATTTCAAATAGTGAAGGGATCTGAGATGGAAATAACTGAACTGTGCTCCAGTTTCCTCCAGGTATCACTGCCTGGGTCTTCACCCAACACTTATCAAAGGCAGAAAGATTAGTTTGTTACTACACCTGAGACATTTCTCTAGCAGAGGCTAAAGAGAAGCAGCTATCTCTGGCTGAGGAAGAAAAAGAAGAGATTCTCCAAGAGGGTATAGTGGGCCTCAATAAGTCCTGAGAAGCACTAGGGAAGGGTAGGGAATCCCAGAGGCAGAATCAGTTGCAGCAGGAGGTGCTGGCACAGAGATGAGAGGTCTCAGCAAGAGCTGTGCTAAACACAGAAGAGGCACTTCTGAAACTCCACGATCATAATTAACCTGTTAATTTATACAGCAGCTCTGTACAAAAATAGAAGGGTTCTAAATAAGATTAACAATATTAAATAAATATTTAATAGAAAAAGTCTTTGGCCTAGTTCATAGCTCATCCTTTGGGTTGATGTTCATTTCACTGGGTCCTAGATGCTCCTGGTCCAACATGGCAATCACTTCATCTGCCTGGATTCGCTCCTGCAAGAGAAGGGAAGAAACTATAACAGCAGAGCTTCAGTGCCTGCTCCCAGCTTATTCAGCACAGCTCAGCCTGCTGGGAGGACCCAGAGCAAGCAGCTCATCTGTAGGCCAGCAGTGCTATTGAGAGGACAAGGAAGAATCTGGGACTTGAGCTGAGGATTTGCTGGGCAAAATTGATCAAATTCCTTTGCCTCTCAATATCTCATTCCCTCTTCTCTCCAGGGGCAGCAATAGTTGGGGCAGAGCTGACGTATTGCTGGTCCCTTATCACACTTCACTAGCAGACACTACCACAGCATACCCTCCTCCTGTCTCCTCCACTTGATGTGGATTCCCAGCTCCCTGGGCAGGGCTGATCTCCTGCCATACATGTACCAAGCACAGAAGAATTCCAACTAGTGGCAAAAAGCAGAGAGACAGAAGACTGCATGTCTGAAAATAAGCTTCTCCCAACACCTCACAGCCCACCTGCAAAAGCACAAGAGTTTTGGTCTCTCCCTGCATTTATGTTTGCTTGGAGGTTGCCTGCTGAAATGCACCACAGCCCAGATCTCCCAAAGTATCCAGGTGCCCAGACCCATGGACTTCAGGCTGCAAACTGCCTTTGAGGACGTAGCAGCAGCCACACATCACTAGCCTCTGAGCTGTGGATGGTAGAGGAGGACTTCCTCGTTCATCAAGTTATTGCCACTAGGTGTCAGAAATGGCCAGCCCAGCGCTGCCTCTGCAGAAGTCTGCCACAACCCAGCCCTGCACCCAACCAGCCCACTGCGTTGGGTGCCCAGAAGCATGGCCAGCAGGGTCCACCAGCTCATGTCCTCATGGTGCAGTGGACAGGAATGCTGCTGACAGAGGTGTAATGGGGGGAAAATAGACGTGCTGGAACTGGAGGCTGAAGATAGCCCTGGCTCCTCTGAGATGCTGGGTACCTCTTAGCTCCCCTCACACTGTGATGGAAGGACTTACCAGCTCTCTGTAAAGGGGGTCCAAAGTGAACCAGAGAGCCACAGCACACCGCTGGCCTTTGGTGACTGCCTTCACCCCATGAGGATTCTCACCGCCCGAGGAGAAGCTGATCATTCGCCCACACTTGGGCTTGATGGAGGCCTGTGGGAGAAGAGGCAACACCAAGATGGCAAGGAGAAGCACAGCTGCATGCACTGGCATTGTCATGGGTTTGTTGTGGGCCAGGGCTAGGGACCTACTGGGCATCTCTCTGCGTTGCCCCAGGACTCAGTGAGCTGCTCTGGAGGACAAAGAGATCTCAGGACATGGCTGTAAAAATGTGTGGGATGAACAAGGAGGTGTCAGGCTTGGTCCTGCTGTGCAGCCATTGTATAGAAAGGAGATGGTGGCATGAAGTCTTTACCAAACCTGCAGGTGACCACCTACAGGAGGTTCAGACCAGCCCTGACATGGGCTGTGAAATGCCCTTCTCCTTTATTTGACTCCATGACAGGTATCCTGCAAGACCTCAGGGGCAGAAGTGTCAGCCAAATCAACCCTTTGGCTCTGGTCTTACGTAGATGCAATACACCCTTTAGCACCTACTAAACTTTCAGAACTCCAGCATGGTGCCCAGATACTCTGCCCAAACACAGAGAGGGTGCCCAGTCTCCCAGACTGCCCCATGCAGAGCTGGGGGTTTTGTCTTGAGCCCCATCCCCCTCAGGGACTGACATCCACCACCATGACCTCTTCTGGGCCAGACACTGCATGTGTCTGGCATTGCTTCATGATTGGCTACCAGGTGGGGTGGGAGCCTAGCAAGCTCTCTAGGCAGGGATAACTCTCAGCCATCCCTGTGACCTGCAGGGTCCAGCTCCATACGACCTCTGAACAGGGAACAGAAGGTCTGTGCACCTCTGCCAGCAGGATTTTGTATGGACTCTTTGCAAGGTAGGAGCCACAGGCTTCCTGGGAAGCCCAGAGCCCTGGTCCAGGCTGCTGAGGAATGGCCTTGGGTTCCCAGCACCGACTCACCGTCACAGTTTTGGCATCCATCTCAGTGAAAATGAACTCGCCACCTTCAAAATCTGCATTCATGTACAGGAGGGCACTGAGGGAGGAAATGGGAGACCTCTGTGAGGGGAGCAGCAGGGGCTCAGGGCTCACTTCTGCTATGGCTGGGGTGCACCAGCTTTAGGGCTTACAGCCTGTGGAGCAAGATGCTTTGCTTTGCAAAGGGTCCCCAGCAGCAGCCCCTCCTTCCTTCCTACCTATAATCCCGGAAGGTGTAGGCAGGAGGCTCCTTCCAGCACTCGTTGGCCTCAGGGTCCAAGAGGCAGTTGTCAGCATGGATGGGGTGGCTCAGGTCATTTCTCCTCTCCTGCTGGCCTAGGCAGGACCATGTGGAAGAAGGGGGAAGGAGAAGGGGTGGATGAGATGGAAATGCCACGATTTGTGGGTCCATCACAGCAGAGAGCTTGCGACAACCCTACTGCAGATGATATTCACAGGTGAGAGGAGGATAGGAAAGGCTGGGGAGAAAAGAGAACACATGAGGACTCAGATCTCCACAGTTCTGCTTGTTCCTTAGTGCAGGGAAGGGAGATGGAGAGCCAGGGAGTAGAAAGGAAAAGGGAGAGGGAGAGTGACATATGAAAAATAAAAGACATCCCAGATATTAACTTCTTTGGGACGGCAGTGCTCATGCTGCTGTGGGGACAGTGACTTTGCACAGCCTTCAGCCACGAGTTTAAGCATCACACAAAACAGAGCTCTCTCAGGCTCATCTCCCCCACTCATAAGGCCCCCGTGGAGGGGCTGAACCCCTCCTGTCCTCCCAGCCCTGCCCCAAGACCAGCCCCCCGAGCCCTCACCGGAGAGGGCAGTGCGGCACACCAGGTGGGTGTAGGAGAAGTAGAGCGTGGAGTTGAGCATGAAGTAGGACTGGACGATCCTGCGAGCCTTCTCACTGATGTCGTAGAAGAGCCGGGCACTCCTCAGCGGGACACGGCCCTCGTAGCCATACTGGGCAAGCAGAGGAGCAAGAGAGGGTCAGTGCTGCCTACCGGCTGGGAAAGAAGGCATGGGAGAAGCAAGGGAGGGAAGCAAATGTACCTTGAGGGCTTTGAGGACAGTGGCTCCTTCAAATCGCTCATTTGGGGTGTGAGGGGAGGTTTTACCCCTGTAACCATCTCCAGCCAACATGATCCCCTGAAAGACAGGAACATGGGTGAGGGGTGAACTGGTTCCCCGGGAGAGGGGGAGTTGCAAAGGAAGTACCTGGCACCCTCCTTGCCAAATCCCCCAGGATTGCCTTGACTGTGACAGATGAGTTGCAGCTTTCCATGAACACAGTTCATCCTGAGATGATGAAAAATGGCCACCCACCTCCCAGCTGGGAATGTTCAGGCACTCTCAGTCTTTTCTCAGGCTCCACAGAACAACAGAAATGTTGACGCTGGAAGAGACCTTTGAGATCAAGTCCAACCACCTGCCTAGACCTCACAATCCCACCATTACTGCTAAGCCACTAACACTAAACCATGTGCCTAAGCAGCACACCCACACATCTTTTAAATACCTCCAGGGATAGTGGCTCTACCACTTCCCTGAACAGGTTGTTCCAGTGCCTGATAACCCTTCCTGTGAAGAACTTTTTCCTAATAACCTGAACCCTCCCTGGCACAACTTGAGGCTGTTTCTTCTTGTCCCGTCACTTGTGAATGTGAGCTCAGAGATGAACCCCCACCACACTCCAAGCTTCTCTGAGGTAGAGAGCAATGACATCTCCCCTCAGCCTCTTCTTCCAAAGACTAAACAACCCCATCTGCCTCAGCTATTGCTCATAAGACTTGTATTCAAGGCCCTTCACCAGCTATGATGAATGAGAAAGTCCAGCCAGGCCTGTGGATGAGGATCCTTTGAATATAACACTTGACAGAGCTACTTCTGCATGGGCTCTGTCTTGCAGCATGTGTCTAAGAACAGCCCAAGATAAAGCAACAGCTTCTGTGCTGGGTGTGTTATGGAGATAAAGCATCTGACTGGTCTCCATAGGCACCCTGGCACTAGCTGCAACACTCACATGTGAGGCATGAACCCAGAGCCTCTCCAGGGGCTGATCATACATTCAGCTCAAGCCCGCTCAGGGATGAGCAGCAGGCACTCAGCCCAGTGTCCTCCCAGGGGCACTGCCTACTCACACTGGCCACCCTGTGAAGCTCTCTGCACTGCTCCTCAGAGATGACATTATCCAGCAGCACTCGCTGGGTGCCGTTCAGCTGCTGTGAGTTGTAAACAAACTTCACGTCGCTGTAGAGAAGAGGACCTCCTGATGGAAAGAAAGACACAAAATGAGTCTGCTGAACATGCCCTGGCCTCGATGACATCTGGTACTGTGGCTGAGGACCAGCCAAAGTCACCTGGGTGTGCTACCAGGGGAAGTGCTTCACAGCAGAGTGCAGAGCTTGGCCTCACATCAGCAATGACAGAAACAGCAGCAGTGGAAACACCCAGAGATTAAATTAACTTGCTGCAAGAGCAGCAGCATTTTCCATTTTCTCATTAGCTGCCTTGCAAATGCAGGGAGCATAGCCTGAAAATGCCAAAACCCATTGAGACAGGCTAAGAGACATGAACACTGGCTAACTTGGCTCTCCTGCCCTGGAGACTGTAAGTTTCCATTGCATTTGCTCTCTGTGGACCTTGCCAGCCTGGCATTCACAACTGCTCTCTGCAATTGTCATCAGTGGGTTTTTTGTCTTCTACACACACAAAAAAAACCTAACGCAGTCCTCAGCTTACAGTAAGCTGTTCTCCACCAAGAAGGGAGGCTGGGAGTGGACAAGCTGACTGAGGACAAAACTGTTATGGGGGAAATCTTGCCTTTATGGTATTTTCTGCAGTTGCTGAAAATGTGCTAAAATCAGTTGAAGTATCTGACGATAGCCCTTAAAACCAAGCGACTTGATGTAAGCCAAGACATGAAATAACAAGCCAGTCTGTCTCCTTTGCTTCAGTCTTTACTGCTAAGACTGGCCCTCAGGAATCCCAGTCCCTGGAAGTAAGAGAGAAAGTGTGGAGGAAGGAAGACTCTCCCTTGGTCAAGAGATGTGAGAAATTCAAGTCCAGGAGCAGAGCAGTGCTGGTGAGATCCACAGCCCCTGAAATACTGTGGCAGCACTGAAGACTTCTCTGTCTCTTAAAACTTCAGCCCCCTCAGACAGGATTTGCTCTCATTGTTCAGTGGCCAGTCTTTGCAGTCTGCCATCTCTAGCAAGAGGAAAAAAAGTTCTGATTTTGTTGGAACATTTTCATCAGACTTACCCTCCTTCAACTCTCGATCTGTTTTTGGCATGGGTTTCTTTACCAGGGACAGTCGGGGTCCATCCTCTGGTTCATTGCTAACACTTGATGGGACACTGAGGAGCAAGAGAGAGAAGATAAACATCCTGACTTTGGCCACAGGTCACCAGTTCTGGGAACTGTGCTATTTCACACCCTTCAGAAAAGAATACATGAAAAAAAGCAGGCAAATTGGTACTTTGTACAAACGTCACCATCACACAAGTGGAAGCCCTCATCTTGTTCTGTGGCAAACACTTTTTTCTGGTAATGGGAATAACAATTTCCACCAGCAAAACACAAAAACAAAACCTGAACAGTACCACTCGCCTCACTGACCAAGTTCCCTCTAGACCATGGCTGGTTTTGAGCCACTCAGCTAAAATAAGATGTTTGTGGGAGTATTTGTAATGGTAAGGGGCAAAGGGCCTTCACTGAACTATGTTAGTGCTTTGGGGTGGGCAGCATCTCCAAATGGCAGGCTGGTACCCCACCACAGACACCGAGAGCATCATCCCATCCCCTTCACCCTGCTGCAGGGACCAGTGAAGCCATATGCTTGGCTGGGGCAGGTGGTGACTCACCTGTGCTCATCCTGGCGGGCACCATACCTATTCCAGTAGTTCTGTGAGAAGAGAGAGAGGTTGTGCTTCTCAATTTAATGCTGCAGCTGAAGCCAGGGAGCTACATGCTTTGCCTCACACCTGGGGACATTGGCCAGCCTCCCTCGTATGGATCCGTGCCACACAACTTTGGGCAATTGCCTGGGGTCACCAAATTGAAAATGTAAGCCCAACCCAAACTGGCACCATATGACAAGCACAGAGGGAGCCTGGCTTGCCTGGCCTTCTCTGTCCCACCTCACCATCACGGCAGGGGCTGAGACACAGTCAGATACCACAGCAGGGCAGCCAGACCAGGCTGTCCCTGCTGCTGCTTCAACCTAGGAATGGCTTCCTTCCTTGGTTTGGCATCACCATTTCCCCATATGGACCAAACAGGCCAAGATCCAGCTCCTGAGCCACCTACACAGGACTCATTTTGCAGGAGAGGGGAAGGGGAAGCTGGTTCCCTAGCTACGAGCACCTAAAGGTCCTCTGGACACCAGACCCAGGCATTACCGGCTCTGTGTAGGTGTATCCGAGGCCGGCCGCAGCCACCCGCAAGAGGTGAGACTCCAGCTTATGGCGCCTCAGCAGCACTTTGGCTTCCTGAAAAGACAAAAAGAGAGGAGTAGTTCCACATGTAGCCTTCCCAAAACACAGGCAACCCACCTCTGCTTCAAGAGGGATTTGATCGTCATGCAACACTGCACGGACTCTCCTGAGGCAAGGGAAGCTTGGGTCATGCCTTAAAGCAACCCTGGACGTGGGGATGAGCTGCTCAATACAGTGCAGAAGGGCAACTGTTCAGCAGCTCATTTGGGAAGTCTGGATCCCCCAAATACATGTCCATGGCTGGCAGAGAGCGCTGGGCAGCATGGAAAGCCTCTAAGTATCTGTGCAAGAGGCTGGCCAGCGAAGCCCCAGCTGCAGAATGGGAGGCAGGTTCAGGTGGCAGGGGATGAAACCTTGGCTGGGTTGTGCCTTGGTTCCCCATCTGCATCATGGAGCCCACAGCCTGGGACATGCTCAGGGTGCTCAGTGATCACAAAGCATAGCCAGCTGGAACTTTTTTACAGAAAACTTCAAAACACTGGAAACAATGAAATGTTTTTATCAACTTCAGGTTTTTTCTTAGATTCATTTCGTGAGGAGAAGCAACAATTGTTCTTGTTTTCTTTTTTATCAGTTCAATTTTCTTTTTTAGCATTTTATCAAATTCACCTTTTGGTTTTCCTGGAAATCAAGGAATTCCCAAGGGGATGGATAATTCAGTTCCGGCCTACTTTCTGTTTATGGCACAAGGGGACTCAGCCCCAGCAGGGTTGTGATGGGACAGAAGGAACTCCTCCTTTTCTGCATCGTGAGAAAGGCAGCCCCAGGGCCACAGATAAAGCCTGCACAGACCAGAGAGGAAGCAGGTCCTGCTGGGTGACTGTTTGGTTGTCTGACCCCTGCATAATGCTGGTGATAGCAAAGCTACTCCCTGCAGAACAAGCTGAGAGTAACACTGACATCCCAACCCCCCCTTTGGGAAAATATTTCTCAGCCTTTTCTTAACAGAGGTTGTCCTCTGTTCTTCATTGCATTCCTCCTCTACATCTCTGGAGCAATGAAGGAGAAGAGGGTTTACATTGTTGAGTCACTCAGTCATCACCCTCTCTGCCCTTCTTCGGCCTTGCTAAGCTGAAGTGCCTATTTAGAGAAGATCCTGTCTTCCAGCTTCTCCCCCACACCAGTGACTCTGGACTTGTATCCTGAACAATTAGCATCACCAGCTAGCCCAGCACCTCCACACCTGTTTTCAAAGTGGTCTCACTGGATAAAAGCTGCCAAGCTGCTTTCATTTTCAGCTTATGCATTTGTTAAAGCATCACACCAAGGGTGACATTGGGTGACACTCACTCTTACCTTTCTGGGTTTGATGGTGTCTGGATCCACTGTGCCTTCCAAGAGGCCCTCGTAATAACTTGCATTCTCCAAGACGTCTTCATCATCCGGGTGGAAGAGGAGGTAGGACCTGGCACACTCCAGGGCTTTTACGTAGTCACCAACTGGGAGGCAACACAACAGTTGTCAAGGGGGGCAGAGAAGGGCACAGCCTCAGTGGTGGTGCTGGGAGCTTACGCAGGGCACGGCGGGGCAGAGCCTGGGAGGGGAGCCTGCAGAGAGGGAGGGCACAGTCTGAGCTCTCCATCGGCTGAAGGGTGAGCCCAGCCCTTGACAAGGCTCTTTTGATGCAGCTTTGTCTTAACTGCTCCATTTCACCATCAGGAAAACTGAGGCACCCAGAGACAACCTCTCTGTGGTCATAGACAGGTCAGGTGGTGTCCAGCTGGATGGGCAGGATGTGGATGTCATTTGGGAGCAAACTGCCACTCTTCTGTGTAGCATCTCTCAGGGCTCAAGGGGGTTTTACCCACTGCATTAAACTTTTAATTGGGCAGAGGAATAAAAAAGCCTTTGTCAGCACAAAATGCTGCTAACTCCTCCAGCTTTCTTCAAGCTTCAGGTTGGAGTAGCAGTTTTGACCCTCACATTCTGCTCTTTTCAGGAAAGAGCTCTTAGCACAAGCCTGAGATAGCAGAATTCTGCTTAGATTTTCTTTTATGTAACATAATAAAATACCATACAGGACCACATGACTGGCTGTATTTCATAGCACTGCCAGCTCTCTGATATTTTGCAGTGTTGTCAACTCCTGCAGCTTTACTGTGAATCTTAAAATACTTGGTAATGAGCAAAAATTGGCATCTCGAGGTAAGCTTGGGCTAACTTGTGTATCTGTTGTATATTAACTTGTAAAATCTACCAACTTCTTTCAGAACATGTGAAACACATAAATCTCCATAACTTTAATATCAAAAGGCAAACGAAAGGACCCTAAAAAAAATGCATTATTTATTTAAAGAAGAGTAATATTTAACCTGCAGGTCCAGCTTTCAAAACCTGACACTTTTACAAAAATGCTTAATCGTATTTCAGTCACCTGGACTTTTGAAAAGACAATTTCCAGTGCTCTTTGCTTCCTGACTCTTTCAGACCATGCTACTGCATCACTGAAGCACTGAGATCATGGGGGGGGAGGAAAAAAAAAAAAATCTTCATTGCCACAAGAAACAATTCAAACTTGTACAAAATGTAACACTAGTCAGCAAGAACTAGGAGGAACAGCAAAGCAGCCTTTACCTCTGTAATAGGCAAACTGCAGGTAGTCATAATGGAGGGGAAGGAAATTTTCAATGGGTGAGATACGGCCTGACCGTGTGGCAAGTTCTCGGACACAGTCGTGCTTGCAGGCCAGGACTTGCATGTAGTGATCTGCCAAGAAAAGAGAGAGAAGACAGTCTGAACTGAGGAGGATGATGGTGCTGAGACGAGGACAGAGAGAGGTTAAATCTCCTCAGCTGAAGGATGTGCAGCTCATGCTGCTGTGGTGCAGCAGATAGCTGGGCTCCTAAAGAAAGAGCTCAGGCTCCTTTGCTAATGGAGAGTTGCAGTCATATTTTTGCCCCTCTTGAGAAATGACTTTCTTCTTCTGTCAGCTGTAGAGGGAGCTTGAGCATCTCTTTTGTGTGCTGGGTTCCTGCTGCCTCTGCCTAGGAAAGCTGGATGGGTGCAGAGATGTGCAGGTGGCAGATATCTCTTCAATCCCAAGAGCCAAATCAAAGGTGAGAACACCCACAAAGCAAGCAGAGTTGTGAAGAAAGGGTGGTCACATGTGCTATCATCTTCACACTCCCTTCCTTCAGCTCATCTTTAATCCTCTCCTTTATGCAGCAAGAGAACTCTGGAGGGCACTGGAAGGTTTACGTAAGAGGAGTTGGTGCAAGCTTCTTCTCAAGCAAGACCAAGCAAGGCACCTGCACCACGAGTCTGAAAGGTCTAAGGGGCAAATATTGGCAGCAAAATCCCTGTGTTTGCTGGTCCTTAAAGATGTGGTATCTCCCAGGGAAATGCAAGCATGTGGTAAACATCTGCCATTAGCAAGGTTTCTTAATTGGTGGGAGTCCACAATATAGGCGTTGTATCAGCTGTACAGTTTTGAAGCCAGCACTGACATCTGTTTCCAGTTTGGAGCCTCTGCTGCAATGTACTTACAAATCTACTTCACTTGCTCTGTCTCTGTACACCATTAAAAACCTTAAGAAATAAACACAGGCTTGGAAAAAAAAACAAAAACCCAAACATGTGCTCAGCTACCAAAGCATTTCTCAGAGCTGCCAAAAAAACAGCCTGAGGAATTTGCAATGAAATCAAGTGGAAACTCAAAACAGCCCCTATTTGCTTGGAGCAGGTAGTCTGAGTAGTTACATGAATCACCATACACATCCTGGTTATCACATTAATGAGAGCAAGAAGGAAAAGGACATCAATAATTTTGTAGTAATTTAAGTCTATTTAAGTATCCTAGACCTGGAAAAATTCCTCACTGAGAAGCACAGCTTTTTCTTGGTACTGTCAAGATGCCCTTGGCAGGAATCAATTCATTGAAATGCATCTGTCTCTGGGGTAGAGAGGTGAGAGTGGTTCAACCCCATGCAGCAACACAGAAAATCAGCTTGGGATTAAAAAGATAAATGAGTTCTGAAGACATTTAAACTCTCTTTTCTTGGTGTATTCGTCTTGCCACTCACTGCTGAAACACCTGGGCCTGAGCACCCTGAACCCAGGGGTAAACTTAGTTCCCTATAGCAAAGCAATTGCATTCTGTATCTTATTTCCCACCATGTACCCTCATTTCCCTGTTTCTTTGGATGCCTGAATGGCTCTGGGATTTGGAGTTGTTATTCCCAGGCATATCTGGCTAAGCCAAATCATGGCACTTGCAGAGACCATCTGGCATGTTCTCACTCCCAAGTGATGTGTTGGGTTAAGGACCATCACTCCACAACCATGTTGCTGCACTCCACATGATCCAGCACAGAAACATCTCTGCTCACTGGGGCTGCACTTGACTTGCACAGCACAGTAACAATTTAAAACTGTTTGATGAGCAGCAGCTTTCCATGAGAAGCAAGATGGGCTTTCTTTGCCAGCAAAGGCTGGAGGGCTTGATACACCCTTGGCATCCTGGTCATGGCTCTAAAAGCAGGCACAATCAGCTGACAGTTACACTGGTACCAAGTCAGCCCTTACAACACTCCTCATAGGTTTTTGCACGGATAAATAAACCCAACAAAGGCAGCTTCCCATCAGTTATGTTGGTGGTTTCTCATCTTGGTTGTTTCAATTAGATTTCCTGTCTCGCCACAAAGAGAATTACACAAAACCGAAACATAATCTGCATCTGAGTGAAGGATTTTCCACACAAGAAGCAAAACTGCAGAGCTTGATGCAAGTCCAAGGCCATGAGCAGACAAATAACTCTTCTGTCACCAAACAAACCTTAATTTATTGCTCTTCTTTCCCTTTACAACTAATTAAATGTAATCTCATTTCTACTGAGAATGAACCATTTTAATCCCCTCTGGCTCAGAGCCATGCATGCAAATCTGAAGATTACATAGTAATGCTCAATCCTCCCCAGAGATTTCAGTTAAGATCATAATTTGATGGCCCTCTGCTAATGACAAATCCATCCTTTTGGACGAGGAGGAAATCTATGTTCTGAGCCTTTTTGGCAGCTTTCCTGACCACCTGGAGCATGACCAAGAGGACCCTGCTGCTCTTTTCATATGCACTGAAGCAAAGAGAACAATGTAAACAAGAGACCAGCAATATCTAGATTCCAGCGAGGTATGTGAGCCTATGTAGAGAGGGAAACTGAGGTAGCTTATGTTATAGCAGCTTTACTTCCAGCTCTTAAAAAATGCTCCACACATCTGGAAATGCAGTTCTTCTACTATAGCTACTATTCAGCCAAAGGCCCAAACTCAATAATTAAAACCATTGCAGGGCAAAGGGTGAGAACCCTAAATATGCAAAAAAAAAAAATCTCACCTGCGATAGCTTCATAGAGGCCACCCTTATACTCCAAGTACTCATGCTCCTCAAACCTCTGTGGTCCCTCACACATGAGCTGGCAGTCTGCATCCTCAGCGTAGTATCCTTTCAATGCACGTTCCAAGTAGTCAATGGCCAGCTTGTACTCCTCCTTGTCATAGTGCCTTACTCCAGCACTGTAGTCCTCCTGCAAAGTAGGTAGGTAGAAGACAAGACCATGAGTCAGCTGTGCTGCTCAGACCACAGCATCCTGCCCTTGCCACCTGCAGGTACTTCTCAAAAAACAGTGCAAGGGAGCAGGGACAGAAAGATCTCCCTGGGTGCCTACCAGATGTAAGCTGTTGTACCCAACTACATTCAAGCCATTAGTGGACTTTTGGACTACTGGGACCTTGTAGCCCTGCCTAAATGCTCTTCTGAACTCCTTCATACTTAGGAAATCCTCAGTGCCACTTCTGGATTATGTATTGTATGAAAAAATACTCCTTTTCTTTGCTTTTACCTTCACATCCAACAACTATGCTGAATGCCAACAAAAAAACCTGTTCCTGACTGAGGCAGAACTGTCTTAGAATTGCCCCTAATGAGTACCTCCATTAATTACATCAAACAACCACTCCTGCTTCCTTGAGTCTTGCAAAGTCAGTTAAGTTGGAGTTGGCCCCAGAATTTGTGTTGGACTTCTGCTTTGAGGAGGTGGAAAGAGCTGTCACTCTCCCACCTGTCACCCTGCACTCCTACCAGCACTGCCACTCATGTGCACCTACCCTGCCCAGGTGGGAGAACTCAGCTCAAGAGAAACACACATAAGCCTCATGTGTCCATCAGTGCCCATGGAGGCATCTGTCAAAGTTGCCTGCTGGTGCACGTTCACAGCTATGGGTGACTTCAGAATTCCCTGAAGTGAGCGACCAGGTTGGACATGAAACCATCAAACAGAGAGCAGAGAGAGCCTTGAAAAAGTAGGAGATGGCTGGCTTTAAAGGAGCGTGCTGCAAGGGAGAGTTTGCTCTATTGTAACATGGACCTCAGCAAGAATCTTCCCATTGCTTCTCTGGCCTTCTAAACCTCTTCTCTCCAAACCGCCTGATACTTAACCCAGGCACCTCTTCAGCCCAGACTCACCATGTGCTGCTTGGCTTCCCTGTCAATCAAGCTGACCTTCCCTGCTGTGGTCTTGTAATTCTCAATGTCCTGTTGTATTTCCATGTGCTCAGGGTTTGCCATGAAGAAGGTGTGAGCTGCATTTGCTGCCTCCTCTAGCTTGTTCAGCTGTAACAAGATGAGAAAGTGAGTTGGTGATGTAGGACACCGAATACAACAGTTTATGCTGCCCTCTCTGACACCTATACCTCTAACACCCTTTTGATACCATTGAACTAGGCAATGACTGGGGTAAGCAATGAAAACCTGAACACAGAGGCTAAAGGAAACAGATTAAATGAAAGGTAAGCCCAGTGCAAGAGAAATCAGAGGATCCAGAGTTCCCGGGAGCCAGACTTCTCTGTCTGCAGCATGGTCTGTTGCTGATGGGACCCGGTCTATTTTCCAGATGTACATCCTTTGATCCTCAGCTACTCCAACCCCCTGCACAGTCCCAGGTGGAGAGGTGGTCTCAGGAGGTATGAGAGAGAGGAGTGGAAAGCTATGTCCAACTCTTCTCCTTGATAGTGAAACTGGCATCAAACTCTGTACCACTGTGCTAGGCTTCTCCTGAGCTCAGGCTCAGGCACATCCAAAAGTGCAGCAAGCTGCTGAAAACAATTTTTGCATTAAAAAAGGGGAAAGGGAGAGAGAGATGACAGTGGCTGGAACCCAGCTTAAAGGCAAGGGAAGTGGAGAAGATGCAGAGCACAGCAGGACACATGCTGAGCCTCCTGGCACACAGCGAATCCTCCAGAGAAGCCTCCAGCACTTCCATCAGTGTTGTTTAGATTAGGACAAGTGCAAACACAGTCTGCAGAGCAAACAAGGGGGTAGTGCAAGTCAAACTGGTGGCAACTGGACACATCACAGCTGCTGGAAATCACTGCCTGAGTTTCTCAAGAATGCCTGAGTGCTTCTGACAGGGAGACACCAAATAGGAACAAACATCCAAATCTGCTAGGGGATTTATGAAATTGCTAGTTCTAGATCAGACTGGGCATGCTCACATGTTGGTCACCGGGGCATGAAGACATTTTGAAAGCAGGAAAAGCTCAGCCATCTCCATGGGGCCAGACCCATGCCAGGTGGGTGCTGTCCTAAACCCCTGCTGATGCTCTGCTGTTCCAGCACAGCCCAAATTGCTTGCACAGTTCTCAGAAAGGCCAGGGCAGAGCTGGCTCAAGAAGCATTCATGAATACCTCCAAATGAAAGATGAAAACTCTGGTGAGAAGGCATCTCAGCCTACTCCCCAGATCTGCCCTTTGAAAACCAAGGCACCACTGTGCTGCAGTGCCCACAGAAATGCACAAAATTTGCCTTGGGTGACTTCAGAAGTTTTCCAGGACCAGCTCTGTGCTGGCAGCATATGCAGGGAAGCCAGTTTTTACTGCAAAAACAAGATCTATTCCAGTCCTTCACTTGGAGTTTTTCTAAGGACATTACTCTCCAGAACAACCCCTTGGCTTCCCAGCAGGTGGCTAAGATGACTCAAAGAAATTTTTATCCAGGATAGCACAATAAAAACCCAAATCAGTGTATGATTTTTTTTTCTTTTCTTTTTTTTTTTTTCCTTTTTAAAGAAACATTCCTATTCAGAAATATACATCCCATTCCGAAAAAAAAAAAAAAAAAAGATTGTCTCAACATAATCTCAGCCTGGAAAAGCTGGACAGCATCTGACACAGGTTAAAGGACTGACCAGAGCATATCACAATTGTCATGCTGAATGTAGGTGGGACTGCTGCTGCAGTGGGTAAGTAGAGGTCAAGATGGGGCAAGAGGAGCTGCTGACCTGATCCAGAGGAATGCCATTAAGCCACTACTTGAGATATTGTAGAACTGCATTCTCCTACCCCACAGATTTCTGTTCACAGAGAGTATCTTGTCTGTGCAGGCTTAAAAGGGACCAAATGCATTGCAGCAAGGGAAATGGACCCTCAAGGGAAATGGACCCTCAAGACACAAGCTGCAATAGTCTGTGGTGGAAAGTTCTCTTTTCCTTTGGTTCTAGCTCACTTTCAGAAATCTGTCAAAAACTATCACAGATCCTAGGATGGCCTTAATTATTCCTTGATAAAATCCACCCCTGTGAGATAGAAAGACACCACAGACACCATAGAAAATCCTTTTCCCACCCTTGAATCAAGGCTCATCCTGTGTCTAATCCTACTGGCTCTCCACAGCAGAGATGACCTTTGGAGCTTGCTAAGTGCATTCAAAGTAGGGCATTTCAGCTCAACACTTTTCAATTTATCACGTCCCATATTTGCCTTAGAAACATTCAAGTTACACAAGAGAGACAACAGCTGCTCACGTTTGGGGAGTTTTTAAGTGTATATGAAAGCAAATTCCTAACTGGTAAGACATGGTCAGAGTCTAGTACTGACATTAATTATGAAGCACTCTGGGAAAACTTTTGCCAAAACACTCTGACTTCAAGAGGAGCAGGATATTTTGGTGTTTAAAGGTCTGGGCTGGGACTCAGGACACCTGGACTCAGTTTCTGGCCCTGTCATGTGCAGCCACTGGAAAAAAAACTATTTTGTTTTCTTTGTGCCTGATTTTCCATTGTTTTAAATGAATAACAATAGAAAATAATAGCATTTCTCCCACAGGGTAATAATTTTGTTTATCTAGATGGCAAGCAGCTTGGGGACCATAAGCATATGCAAGCATGGAACACAAAGGAATTTTGATTTTTATACAACCATCGCAAGGCAAAAATTACATCTGTAGGATCACAACCTTAGTAGACATTCTAAGGTCTGCTTGTTCACTCCATTGGAACGAGATTGCTGGACTATCAACCAAACCCTGTGTGTTTCAGCCAGAAAGGACACATGAAACCAGAACACCAGCACTGAGAGAGCTCTGGGAACACCCTGTTCGTTTTGATCTTACCATACCAAGAGCTAGGGCCAAGAAGGAGAAAACACAACACTGAAGTGCTTCTGGGTTTGGATGCTGAAAAGTACTTTTTTAGCTCATTCAAATGTTAGGAGTGTTGCATTTCAAAGAAAAAAAAAGGAAAAAAGGAAAATTGTTTCAAGAATCAAAACCTCAGATCAAAGAACCTTAGCAAATTGCTAATGCTTGGTTTCACTCCCATCTAGCACAGTGATGGCCTGGACTTACTGGGACTGTAACTTCCAACCTGAAGCAGTGGCTTGGATTAGGAAGGTTGTTTTAACCAGAACATTAGACAGGACTAAACACAAGCTGGAGAAAGAACCTTGAATGAAGAGCATCACTACACAGTGAGGGCACATTGGGCATAATGAGCCTGGTTCTGGGCTACCCAATTCGAGAGGGATAAGAAACTACTGAAGAGACTCCAACAGAGGGTGATGGAGATGATCAGGGGACTGGAGCATCTCTTTGATGAGGAAAGGCTGAGAGACCTGAGACTCTTTAGCCTGGAAAAGAGGAGACTGAGTGGGGATCTTGTAAATGTGTATCAATAGCTAAAAGGATGGAGGTTATCAGAATGGGGCTGGGCTCTTTTCAGTGGTACCCAGTGATAGGACAAGGGGTACAAACTAGAACACAGAACATTTCACTTGAACCTAAGGACAAACTTCTTTACTTTGAGAATGATGGAGCACTAGAACAGGTTGCAGAGAGAGGTTTTCAAGTCTCCTTCTCTGCAGACTTTCAAAACCTGCCTGGATGCATTTCTGTGCAACCTGATCTAGGTGTACCTGCATTAGCAATGGGGCTGGAGAAGATGATCTCCAGAGATCCCTTCCAACCCCTACCATTCTGTGATTCTGTGTGATGCCAATTCTCCTTGGCAACCATTATGAAAATCCTTTATGGAGCTTCACGAGCTTCATGATGAAACACATAATAAAATGTTAACAGTCCCTTAACAGTTAACTGTCACTCTGCTATCTGTCAAGCTATGTACCAGCCACTAAATTCCAGGCTGAGCAATGTAATTTGTACCTGTAATGCTATGGTCACCTGCCTGCCATGCTTAAGAAATAAACTTTCTGGCTGAAACATGTATAACTTGCTGTTTGATTTTATCATCACTTCAGCTGCCACATCCCTCAAAGAGGAATACAGAAGCTTCACCTCCTTGGTAATGCCCACCCAAAACCAGCTCAGACTGGCTCAGCTCCATGTGCAAGCATGTGCTCTGAATTCACACCTGCCCTCACTATTTGCAGATAAATGAATTCTGACCAAAGCCCCTCTCATGCCAGATGCTCAGCAAGCTTCCATAAACTCCTAGTCTCTTCCCTAGGTGATATGTTACACAGCAGCTCCATAGGTTTAGCTACAATGACCTTAAATTTGCAGTCCTCTGGTGCTTGGCAGTGGAGATAATAAAGTGGAGGAGGCATCATGCCAGGCCTGTGATCAGCCTTGCACAGCTTTACAGTCTGCTCATGCAGCTGGGGCATTGTGAGCAATGCCAGCACCACTGTGCTTATGCTGAACACTGACACAGTGCTGTTTATGGGAGGAAGAAGCTGCAGCCAGAACATCTACCTGTACTCTGGTGCTCCCAGCTCATGCTGAAGCTTTCACAGCAAAAACAAGGACAAAAGAGGTGCAAAAACTTCAAACTAGAGAAGAACAGATTTAGATTGGATATCAGGAAAAAATTCTTTACCATGAGGGTAGTGGAACACTGGAACAGGTTGCCCAGGGAGGTGGTTTGAGCCCCATCCCTGGAGATATTCAAAATGAGGCTCAACAGGGCTCTGGGCAACCTGATCTAGTTGAGGATATCCCTCCTGACTGCAGAGGGGGTCAGACTAGACGACCTTTGGAGTCCCATTCCATTCTATGATTTTATGAAATCTCAGAGGATTTTACAGAGAATGTGGCCAAAGCAATACTGATTCTGACTGCCTGAGACAAGGGGGTCACAAGGCACGATCTGATGAAGACCTCAGACTATTTGTCACAAGTTTCCATTTCACTGAACATATTACCAGACACTGGAAACTCTCATGCATTCTGTGTGAGTGTCGTAATTCAAGCTGTTTCTATATTAAGGCATAGTCTGAACTAAAACTTCTTTTTGGGGGTGGGGAAAAGAAGTAAGCCTTATAGACTGGAAGAAGTGTCAGATCCCTCACAACCCCAGTGTTTCTTACCATGGCAAGACTGGACCTACCTGCACACAACCTCAGTTAATTCCTGAGTACATGAGCTTGGTGTGGAGCTTGTGAGAAAAAAACTACAACCATTCAGCTGACCTAGAAACCAAAGTCTCAGACTTCCCAGACAGCTCCTGGGTTTTTTGAGCAGATCTTGCCTTGGTTTGGTTTTTTTTGTTGTTTTTTTTTTAATCTTTTCCATAGTTCCACTGCTGCTGTGTTGTATCAAAGGCTTAGTGCACTGGGCTCTGCAGAGGAGGGAGGCTCTGCAGCCTGTAAGCACAGATAACAAGAGAAATAAAAGGTTCAGTGTCATGAAGGATTAATCTTGTTGTGTCCATGCAGAGCTTACTGCCTGGGCAAGCAGAAGCAAGTAGCAGTGAGGTGGCTATAAACAGCATGTGACCGTGTCTCAACTATTTTATTACTGCAAAGAGAGAAGGAAGAAATCCTACTGAGAAGTCAATCAGGAAATTTTCCCTCTGTTGATGGGATTGTACATTCTTAGCACGATGCTTTAGCTGTCTGCAAGCCACAGGGACACCCTAGAAATGCTAAATTGGAGAGCAAGGTAAGCATATGGCAGAAAAGGGCCTTAGCAGGAATAGGGACCAAGTGACAAAACCATGAAGCAGCCTTTGAGTGCATTAACACACCATCCCCTGCTCTGCAAGAAGTTTTCCAGCTTCTCATCTTCCAATTCAAGATGAGGAAGGGATGGTCCCTGTCCTTGCTACTACTGTGACAGGGGACAGTAGTGGTGCCCTCTTGGAGGCTCCACCTGCATCTTTTCAGAAGTCTTCTCCGTTTTCAAAACACAGACAACCTACACTGTGCTTTGGACCACTCCTCTCAGCCCACTTCAATGTGCCTTCCAGTGTGCTGCTGCTCACCACTCACTCTGGTAGATTCAAATCTAAACCAGAACAAATTTGGAGAACTGGCATGGGGAAAACTTCTCATGAGAAATGAAACTTAGGAAGCTTTTTGTTATTCAAACAAGCCATTTTTCATTACACAAACATATGTGGATCGGCAGGCACCCGGTCAACAGAGGTGACCAGACATTGAATTAGTCTCCAGCAAGTGGCAGAGGCTTGGAAATTTAAAACCAAACTGAGCAAACCACTTCAGTATTCTTCATGGAACAAATTCTGTCAATCAACCAAGGCAGAAATGAGGTTACCTAACAAATCCCTCATGTGAGCCATGCTGGCAGCATTTTACACATGTATGCACTGAGCAGACGGATGCATCCCCCACCTGAAAAGGACATTTTGCATTGAGAAAGCAAATTACACTGAGAAACTTCCTCCCTTCCCTCTCTGACATGCTGCTTTGTTCCCAGGCAGGTAAGAATGAAGATTTTTTCACACATTTCTGGCCAGGCATTGTGTGCCTCAGTGCACATGTGGTGTAACAGACACTGGAAAAAGAGCAGGGCAGTGCTCACACCAAGTGACTTGCAAAACCATTTCCCACCAGGAAGGACTCTTCCCACATAAATCTCGAACACATTGAGGCATTGCAGGATTCATCCACAGAGCAAGCAGTGGGAAATGTGTTTGTGCTTACTGAACCTTCGATCTGACAGATGGTGAAAAACAATGTCTTGGGTAAACATTCAGTTCTGTCTAACATAGTCTTTCACATACATTTTTTTAGCTGTCATCAGAGTACTTGCAATGAGGAAAAAAATTCAGGAATATACAGTGTAGGCTCTCCTAAAAACAAACCAACCAACCAACCAACACAAAACCCAAACCCCTAACCAACCCACCAAAAAAAACCCACAAAAAAAAAAAAAAAACAAACAAACAAAAAAAAAACAAACCCACAACCCAAAACACCAACTAACTAACCCCTACAACTGGGTTTATAAAGCTTGTGCATGAAATCCCTTGTAGATAGGATTCTTCCCTCCATGCCAGTAGATAACAGCTGAGATCACAGCCAGGAGCTGGCAGTTCATGGACTTGAGCACACTGCTCTAGAAAAGAAGTCACTTTTATCAGCCGATAGCTGGCCAGTCATCCCCTTCCCTCCAAGTGCAAACATAAAACCACACTGCCAACATACAATGGCCACACCAGTCAGTGCTGCAGAACACCCTAGACCATGAGCTCTGAGCAGCACCTTTAGAACCTGCATCTGGCTAGAAATGTGTTTTTTTTTTTTTCCCCCTCTATTTTTAAGGATGCTAGCATAATTTGAACGCTAAGTAAGAGCTTTGCTTAAAATTTTCACTTGAAAAGGTGGGATGTATTCAGCCCTCAGGAATCTGTGCAGATGATTACCCAGGAGGTTCCTACAAGCCAGTGTTTTCCTTAGTCAGGTAATTAGAGATGAGCCAGTGACCCCAGGAGGTGAGTAGCATGGGAGAAAATACATGTATAGACCCATGGCAAGAAGCAGTGCTAGATACTGAAAGATGGGGTGATATAAAGCCAGCCAGGCTTTCCAGAGCAATGGTTATCTCATGCCTGGCCTTCCTGCTGCTGTTACAGCATCCCTGTGGCAGCCCTAGTCACTGCACATCTGGGAAAGAATCAAAGATTAGCCCATGCATTTTAAGCTAATGAGATTGAGCTGCTGGGAACAGTATGTGATTATCCCCTCCTCACAGACCACCAGCAAGAGTCCTGTTGGCCATAGTTTGTTAGACAAATAAAATGCTTTCATCTGATACATTGACCAAAACCAGACAGAGAGGCAAATGGTCCCCTGCAAAGAGTCTCAGAAATATTTAGGAAGAGAGAGGTGAATCTTGCTAAACGTGCTTGCAAGGAGTGAGGGAGCCCTTTGCCTATGAATGGAGAAAGGTCAAGGCTAAAACGTTTCAATCTGATTAAGGCTAAAACTGATAGCATGCTTTTAGGGGAAAACCAGAACAAAACAAACTTGGCAGGCAGTTAAAAGGGCTGTGGGGTGCATCACGTAAGCGTGAGTCACCAGAGGAAGCAGACAGGGCACTCTCTCCAGCAGCAGAGATGTCACAGAAATATGACAATATTCTACATTTCCACAAAGCCTTCCAGCCTTAGTAACCTGAAGGCATCTGATTTGGGCCAGAAACAAAGCAAACTCATCTGTGATGAAAGAAGTGAAGGCAAAGTGATGACACAGAGATGGAATGAGGAATGCCTTGTGAGAAGGTCACTGCACAGGGCTTTTACAGACAGTCTTGTGGTGTCTAAGATCCCAACACAACCCAGCCAGGAGCACAGACACAAACTTAGTGGTGTTTATTTTAAGGAGAATGAAAGCCAAGCTCTCATAGATAGAGAAGCTGAAGCACTCAAAAGACTTCTCATCAGTAAAGGAGTCATTAAAACAACAGCAACATACGACCTCCTCTCCCAATGACAGGAGAGGAGTTACATTCTTGTGACCAAATAACAATCCTACACAAGTTGGGGTGAATAACCTGGGGGCTGTGCATAACAGGCTGATGCCATCCATGTGCCTACAAGAATGCTAAGCAGCTTATTCTGGCAAATTGCAGGACATCAGTAGTACTGCCTAGAAAGGATTGATGCCATTTCTCCAGTGTGTTTGCAAGAACACAGCAATACAAGTTGGAGATTGAATCCAAAAATCAGAAGAGCTGTCATATATCCTTTGTTTTCCAGATTCTACATTTTTCCTGGTTTCATGTATCTGTCCAAGACCCATAAGGCAGCAGCTTTACAGTCTAGATGTGAATTTTCTCTAGCAAACTGCCTTTCTAAATGTTGCAACTAGGCAAGGAGCACTGGTTGATAACATCAGGCACTGGAGCAGATTCCTTCCTAACCAAGCTGTCTCCACATTGGGATCTCTATAGAAATAATGACTAACACACTTGGAAAAAAAAAAATCCAAGACATAGAAAAATTCTTACAGCAGGAACTCTCCTCCCTTCCCAGGGTTTAGCAATGGCTCAGCACCTTTTAAAAGAGTCAGACATGATGAGCTGTTGAACGCCCTTTGGGAGCCAAAGTTTCCTGTGAAAATTCGTATCCCTGTCTGCTGTTACTCAACATCATCCGAACAGCTACGTGTGCCCCAAGAAAACCCCTTTCTGAGGGGACAGCGTGGACTGCTCATGACCATCCTGGAGCCAGGAAGCCACACTTACCTGCTGTAAGTGATGTAAATAAGATGTAAATAAATATTTCTGATGTAAATAAGAGTTTTGTCAAATGGCTTATGCAAGCTCCATCCCAAGCTTGAAGACTGCCTCTCCCTACCTTTCCCTTGAGCAACAGAAAGGTCACCACCTCCTGAAAAAGTTACTGACTGAGTCTGACAGGGATTAGGGTCAGTTTATTTTATTAATACCAGAGCGTTTGCTTGAAAAGCAGCGTGCATAGCCTTGAGGGTGGGCTGTGACCAGGACTGTGCTGTCTGAGAATGAGGTTATCTCCCTCTGCCCCAAGCCATGATGGAACAGCAAACAGAGAAGCAAAAAGACCAGAAATCCCAAGGAGAAAACAGACTCATAGCATTGCCCTCCACCTGAAACTCTTGACATTCCTGGAGGAAAATGTTTTAATCATGGTGTTTTTTTCCAGACACAATGTTTCTGGAATACCTTTTCAGGGGCTCAGATTACAAACAAATGTATCACAACTCACAACTGCTGAATGCTTGGAAACCATCATTAGTGGCTATGAACATTACAGCACTGAGGACCTGATTAAATAAATAATCAGATTTATTAACCATTCCAATTTAACAAGCATTAAGAAAAGACTAAATAAGATCTACCAATCAGTGGTGAGCTCTGCTCACCATGAGGGAAAAGTAACAGATTCCAAGTGGAAACAAACTGAGTTATGCCTTAAGTGACTTTGGAGAAAACTGTCATCTTTGAAAAGAAACTTCTGTGCTGATCTGATAAATTCACCACTATTGGGCCAGCATCAAGGCACTGCAAAGCACTGGAAGCAAAGCTTGCAGAAAAGGGGAGACAGTGTAAGGAGGGAAGACAAAGGATATCCATAATTCTGTAATATAATCTCAGTTGGTCTGAAAACCAAAGGAAAGGTCTTGCAAGGGACAGTAACAGTAAGGGCTGCCTAGCTAGTTCAGGCCAAAGGCTCACAGATCCCAGGAACCTTCCCCCAGCAGTAAATACTTGTGGGCAGAACATAAGGACATCACAGGTACACAGTGACCCTCACACACAGGGTTATCATCAGCAAAAGCAGCATCTTGCAGGTGTCTTGAGTAAGAATTTGCCTCTGGACCACTGTGCTTAAAAGCCATTGATGGACTTGTCCACTGGAGAGCTGTGTAATCAGTTCTGCAACATATTTACACAAGCTGCAATAAGGAGGGGATTTGGGAAATTTTAAGACATCAGTACATTCTTTTCACCAGAGTAGATGTGTGGCTAGGAAAGACCTACCACTGGGCCTCATGAGAGCTTTCAGAAGACATGGAGGTTGCTACAAAATGCACCTGCATAGGTTTACATGCCTGGAAGGCAAGACCCATTGCAGCAGCACTACAAATTCCTCAGGTTCCTCCAAAGTTCATTACACGAAAACTCAAGCCCATCTGAGTAGAATAGGGATGGGGTTTCCCATAAAAATGGAAGCTCTGAAATGAAGGCAGACAAAACAGGGTTGGGAAGGGAGCTTTCAATCACTCTCTTATCCAGGACATTAAGAGTGCATTAGGCCTCGAGTGTGCTCTCTTGGTAGGCAGGATGAGTATGCTGACATGAGATGGATTTGTGTTGATTTCACAGTGCAGCCACTGCCAGATGTGTTCTCAGCAAACACTGACACTGCAAACGCTGGAGGAGAAGTCTCCTTTCCTAAGAGCTTCTGATTGCTGCAGCTGAAGATGACACATGGAAAGAAAGCATGCTGAAGAATCCACCTTCATGCAATTTCACCTATGTTTTATGCAGCACTACAGAAGAAATGTGTGTTTCATCTGGGGAGGACGTAATTCTACTCTTGAAAATGTCACTCCTGCCCTACTCCAGCTCCTCAAGTTTTGATGAGCACTGCTACCAATTTGAGAGAAGAATTGCTGGCTTTGAGAGTAGAGTAACACCAGCCTCCCACAGGCCAGGGACATGCTATGGAGAAGTGTACACTGCTACTCAGGCTCTTGGTGCAGCTCTAGCATCTCCTGTGGAGTCACACCAGTGTGAATGTGGCTCATGCTTTAGCAAGTGAGGCCATGTAACACTTGGACAATTGCCTCCATACATGGCACACACCACGAGTCTCAGCCGGAGGTGATGCTTCTGAAATGAAAACACCTTGCATGCTTTCCCCAACCACAGCTTGGTAATCATTACTAAACACTTATCAACCAACTGGCCTTCATTTCCTGAGAGCCTGGACCTAATTACACCAGCAAACACTCTGCTTTTATTTCAAGACACTGAGAAACATGGGTTCCTGGGCCCTCCTCCTACAAAGTCAAACTTTGCTGAGATTAGTAGAGCAGGTAAGGGAGAGGAAAAAAATGCAAGCAAACCCCAAAAGGCAAACTGCAGTGATTCTTCAGAGATAGCCTGGCTTCACACTGCATCATTAACAATAACAGTGAAATGTCACAGCTATTTCATCTCTCCTTCCTCTTTTATTAATCTTAGCTGAGCCCTGTGAGGCCCCTGCAAAGAGGGATCATTTTCCCCAGCCTGCAGGTCAGGAGTCTGATGTCTCATGGCAAATCAGAACCAGATCTCAGGGTCACCAGCTCCTAATGCCATTCCTCAAAGGAGTGAAACAAGCCCTCTCAGCTCCGTTTCCTTATCAGGGAATTTGATCCAGTGGTGGGATGAAGGGGCCTTTGCCATGTGTGCTGCACAGACCAGCACTTTCAAATCCCTCCTTTGTACTGTGGGGCTGGCTGGGATCTTGAGTTACGATCACCCACTTGTAATAGAGCTCAAAGTATCACCATCAAATCAAACTGGTGGTTAATTAGAGTATCAAAAAGTCCCCTATAAATGCACATTAATGGGAGATGCAATGCCAGCAGCACCAAAACAAAGAACTGCTGCTGTAGCAGTACTGGTTTTACCCTGTGGAATGCCCAGGAGCTGCTGTCCATCACAGCAAGCATCCAAGCAGCACCTGTGGGTGCTGCATCCAATGGGAGCAACCTACAACAAACCTGCTTTGGGAAGACTTGTGCTAAGGGCTTGTGTTTCCTCTGACTGAGGTTTCCAGGCACTGTCACTAATCCTATCATTCTATCTGGGAGGGAGCATACAGAAAGCTATAGGCCCTCCCAGTGCTGCAGTTTTCCCTCCACAAGAGGTAGTGGAATGGCATGGGTGGGATAGGTTAGCTGCCAGTTTTGTCAGGGCACATATGGCCAAAGGTGTGACTCAGGTAGAAGTGGGCACATGTGTGTCCTTGAGAGCCCTCTACAAAGGGCTGATCAGCAGCACATCCCCCATTCTGGGTTGCTCACCTACAAGTATGTACACCTTCACCTTTTTCTTCCCTCCAGCCAAAAGCTGGAATTGATACTTATCACCCTGGGCAAGAGCAGTCCATGGACTGGACCCCTAGGGATTGATACAATCCAGAAGGGAGACCAGAGCCAGCACTTCCCATTGATTGCTGCAGTATTGGTGACCAAGCACCAAACAGTCTCAGCGAAACAGAGCTGAGGTTTTTAGTACCAGCATCCTTTCTGGCCTCTCTCACAAACATGTTGCCAGTGACATAGCTGATTTATAACCCATGAGGCTTGGTGATTGCAAGCCTGTGCCTGTATTTCCTTGGCATGCCAGCCTGGACTTTCCCTGCAGATCCAGCACACCAGGGAAGTGCTGCAGGGTCAGGGTGCTTTGGCAAAGCACCTTTTATCCTTGATATGCATTAAATCCTGACCCTGCAGCTCTACCATGCTGAAGTTCTGTGGCCCTTCAGTAATACAGGTCTTCCCATTTCAGGCTGGCAGACAGCATTTTTGGGAGTGCAGTGCTTTGCAGTGGGGCAAGAGCTCAGTCCTTGGGCAGCAATGCTGCCAAGCCCTGACAGCATGTGCCACACGGGCTGCTGCTCAGGCATAAGGACATCTGCAACAGCTGCTTGCAGGACAGGACTTCATAAAGGAAACTTTTGTTCACTGCTGGAACAAACACAGAGACAAAACACACAGGTATCTGCTTCTGAGCAGATAAACACTTAATCTGCACAGATTCCTGTATTGGATGCAGATAGGGACAGAGCCAGCCTGAGGCCAGCCGCAACCTAGACAAACTTAACCACATACAGTGTTCAGCTCCAATTCCTGACACCATCATGTCCCTACTCACTGGAAATCCTGCAAAGAGACACACTCCTCCACAACCTTCTTCACAGCAGGGGCTTAAAAGCATCTGCAGTGGTGGATAAACTTCACTGGTGTCTTATTCAAGTGCTGTGCCTTCGGTTTCTCAGCTCTCACCAGCATCAGGAAGCAACTCTCCAAAGGACACTTCAGTTACTTGTGGGCACAACACAAGTGTTTACTCCATGACTGCTTGCTTTGCTCTGACTGCTTGAGATGAGGCAAGCAGATGCTTGGTGCAACTCCAGCAAAGGTGGCAGCCCCACCAGCAACTGCAGGATGAACTGCAGCCTCAAGCCTGCAGGAAGCAAGGCACAAATATCACACAACAGCATACACAGGCAGTGCTGCCCCTCACAGAGATGCTGGCAAGGATGCTGGCAGGGATCCTGCACAGCACTGGCTGTTGCTAATCACAGCACCAACCCGTTCTGCATCCTCACTGCCAGCTCCAGCCCCACCACTGATGTCACCCATGCAGGCTGAGAGACATCACCTGCTGTCTAGGGCAAGACTGTTTTGTAGCATGCAAAAAATGAGAAGCTGTTTGCCCTTGCTGAGGACATGGCTGAAGTCACGTTCCTGCCAGAAGCCAGTGTTTTCCAAGCACTTCTGAGGCAAGCCTGGGTTTCTGCTTTTAGTTTCTGGCTCCAGTTCTGACTTACTGTGAATTCTTTACCAGTCACTAAGCACCTCCATGACTCAACTTCCCTGTTAGGGAGGAGGATGAACCTCTTGGCCCCGGCTGCTAGGAGGCTGAATGACAGCATTTAAATACTTCAAATGACATTTCAGGGCTTAAGACATTGCAAGATTTTTCTGTTGATCTTAAAATCATGCACCGGTCTCCTGTAAGAGCTCACTCAATCCTTCTAAGTCGCTCTTTGTCACTGTTCCCATCCACGCCCTGGTTCCGCTTTGAAAGGCAAATGCCATAAAAGGCTGTTTAGAGACTTAGATCTAGAAAGAAGTCAAATAGGGTCAAGCCTCACTAGGGCTTTGCTGCCCTAAGTTGTGGCCAAGAAGGGGTGGCTTCCCTCTCCCTCCCTCCCTCCCCAGTCCATGGCAAACAGCAGTCTGTCTGTCCAAGGAGCCTCCAACATGGGTGGGTGTCTCCTGCCCCCTTCCAAAGAACCTTTTCATCTCCAGTGGAAACAGCTAAGATGGAAAATGCAGATGATGTCAAGATTAAGTAAGAGAATTAGGAAAATAGCAGAGCCTCCTTAATCAATCAGGCTTGGACAGGGAGGGTTTTATGTGCACAAAGACTTCACTTAAATTCTTTTTTTTTTTTTTTTTTTGCATTTATTCACAGGAAAGGACATAAAAAAAAAATCTGGTGGCTGAGGAAATTGCCAGATGTTGATTCACCCTTTCTTCTCTGCAAATGTTTCCATTTTGTTGAAAACCCATTTTGCAAACTCAGGAGCCCTCAAAAAAAAAAAAAAAGATTTATTGGGTTGTTGTGGGTTTTTTTTAGAAAATAAAACTTGCAAGCAGGTCCAATGACAGCATATGACGTGGACAAAGGCAGAGGAACTCTGCCATCTAGCAGACTTCATGCTGCTAACTTTTCCCTGGCTTGGAGCAGCAGCACTGGTCTCTGTCTGGTTACCAAGTCTGAGTCTTCCCTGGCACAGAGAAAAGAATGCTTAAAGAAACAGATATGTCAGTGAAGGTTTGCAAAATAAAATGTAGGTAACTGTATTAATAAACCTTATTAGTAAGGATCCTAATCATCACCTGGTTCACAAAGGTCCTTTAACGCAGTTAAAGATGATCCAGGGTCACAACTGAGAGGGCAGAGGCTGAAATAGAAGCCACAGAAGGCAGCAAGGTAGCCAGGATGTAATGACATCCTATGGAACTCAACCCAGACACCTGAGTGGAAACCATGAGTCCTGAGAAATCCCATCATAACCAGTGGGAAGGATTAACATTTTCCATCTAAGTCCAAGGACAGCATCTCCAGTACAGCAGCCCCTTAGATACAGCTTAGGGGTTATTACAGTACTAACTTTAAAAAGACATCACTAGGAAAATCATCTATAACTTATACCTCATCTCTCACAGGATCCAAAGCACACTTGCTCAGCCTGAGCAATCCACAAAATGTAGAGCCTAAGCAGTAGGCATGGCTTCCCAGAAAAACTAAACCTACATTCTGGTTGCAGCAGACAAGGGTACACCACAGAGCAGGCAGCAAAAGGTGGATTTCCCAAGTTGCACACACCACCATGCACTGCTAACAGCATCTCCGAGCATTCCATGCTGCAGAGCATGAGAGCTGCACTGCTTTCCAACACCCCTGTTCTAAACATAACTACTGATGGATTGAATGAGAGAGGAGACCAAGTCACAAGTCTATTGTCTCATTTACTCCCTTTGCTTCTTGGCACGTGCACCTAACCATAATACTGCCTTTAATTTTGGTTCTGTTTTTAAAAAGAATCAGTTTGGACTCACTTTTCACAGAGTCCTCCTGTTTGATTGAGTGCGAACCAGCTGTTTGTTTCAAGAAGCTGCTGGAAAAGCATCCATCTGCTCCCAGCCCAGGCTACTGGTTAAAAAGCAGAGCATACTTTTGAAATTTAAAAGATAGATATCTAAGAGATGCTTTTAAAAGTACAAATATTAAGAACTTCTGACAAATGTGTTTTGGTCACTGCTGAGGCTAACTCAAAACACAAGTCACTATAGGTGTAACTTCACTGGAAACGTGGCTTGCTATCCAATATAAATCTGGGACACAGAATAAAATCTGCATGACCTAAATGGTGATTTGGTTGGCAAATGGAAGCATAGGCAGACTTGCACAGCTAGCACAAATATTGCATTCATCCCTCTGGGTTATTATTTGGAGATGCTTCCAATGACAACAGCATCCCACCCCTCCCACTCTCCAGCAGCGCGTCCCTGCTGCGGGATGCTCCTGAGCTTCTCCCTGCATAGGGAAGCACAACTCACCCAGCTGAAGCCACACTACAAGCCCACAAAGCAAGAAACAGGGCACAGGTCTCAGTGGCACTGCAAAGCCCAGAAAAGTGTGGCACAGCAAGGCTCAGCATGGAGCCTATTTTGGGGTCCTGGGCTATACCCACAAGCCCTGAAGGTCTGGCAGAGCTTGGTCAGCTCACACTGCCAGGCTCTGGCACAGGCATGTGCAGCAGAAACAGCCCAGGAATGATGCAAGTATAAAAAAAAAAAAAAAAAAAAAAAAATCCAGTTTCCAGTGACAGCAGCAGAAAGCTCTCTGGCTGCCAGACCACAAACAAGCTGGAGATGTTTCCCTCCCTCATCGTACTTGACATGAGACCTGAGCCAAGCTCCTTCTTCAGCAGCTCTCTAAAGGGTTTACCATAAGACTGTCCATATGCCTGAATCCCAGCTGTATATAGATCTGCCCTTGAACTGGCAAGGTGAAAAGGCTCTGATTTATGGAGCACTGCTGGCAGTAAAAGCACTGTCTTGGGTCTTGGGTCAGGAGAGACAACGCCAGTTTCTAATTTTCCATTAATCCTGGCTTGGACTTTACACCAGACCAAGAACAGCAACTTCTCTGGGTAAAAAAAAGAGTTGCTTTGAGTGAAGCACCAGGAGGGGTCTGAGCCCCATTTGACCTTCATAATAGTTGTGCACTTAGGTTTGCCTGGGTATGCAGAGAGGACAGGGTGGGCTTCTCACACTGCAGCTTGAGATTCAAATTCTCCTTCAGACATGAGCCTGGACACCTCAAACCAGGACTGCAAGGCAATTGCTGTACCTCCCTCACAACATATCACACTTGTGCCCAACAGGTGCAAGCACTTCTGGTCCCAGGTTATGCAGGGAAGGAGGTCAGACACAAGATGCTCACTAACTGCACACAATAGTCCTCTTCATCAGCCTACTATGTAAATATTGATACTTCTCTATCTGGTGAGAGGGATCTGAAGAGTCAGCTCACAGCATGGCTCTCTGAGCCAGCTGGACAATGCAGTGCCAAACACAGAAGAAGGTGGCTAATTCTTTCTCCCATGGCCAAAACAACTGAAGGCTTTAAGATGTCCTCATTCCTGACAGATAACGAACAAAGTTAAGGGAAAGCACCAGAGTCGAAGTCTGGAAGAAGAGGACAGCAAGGACAAGAAGCATGCAATAAAGCTTAGCTTTTGGAAAGCAGATGGGCCAAAATCATGCAAAAAAGCTTTACAATCCCTCAAGCAGGAAGTAAGTGATGACATACCATCATGTTCCTGTGTCAACAGCTGACACATCACAGCAGGGAATTTCATGGGCTCCCACATTATTTTAAAAACTTGAGTGGAGTTGCATAGCTAGGTCAGAGGAGCTTCAAGTCTTACAGAGCAGTGACTCTGCAGAAGATCCACTGCTGTGGGAGACCTCATTCCCTCAGGAACCACCCTGCACAGAGGAGCCACAGACAGCCCTGCCACCCACAGAAGCCATCTAGGGCTCACTGCCTTCCCTTTCCCCCTCCAAGAAAACAGCAGTCGGACCCAAAATGTGTTCAAAGGGTTCATTGTTGTCTGGCCAGCAGGCGCAATGCTCGAATCTAGCCTGGAAATCTTCAGGGCTGTGGACAAGGTTCTGCATGACTCAAGCAGGCTACAGCACTTCTGAGAGTCCCCTTTATCCTTAAGAGGGATTTTTTTGTTTGCTTTTAACATTATGCACTAGAAACAAAACATTCCTCTCTCCTGCTGGTCTCCTTCTCTTTCTTATCAGAAGCAGTCACTGGCATTTGTACTGATGAAATTGCCAGGCTGTTTTTGTAAGGATCTGCATATTTACTTTCTCAGTTTATCACAGCATTGGGATACAGTGACTAAAATCCTTGAGGACTCACCCACATAGTTCTGCCATAGTGGAAACCAGGATGGATATCTGCAGGAAATCTTGGATTTCGTAGTGCTGCCAGCTGAAACTTTGAGCAGTGGGTTTGGCACAAGGCACATACTCAGTTCTCACCAGCAAGAACAAAGCCCATGCTCATCGTAATCCTCCTGAAGAAGCTATGGCTATTCAGCCTCAATGCTGCAAAACCCATTCCATCTCTAAGGAACACCTTTCACTTACAGTCTGGTTTCTGGCTCATGACACTACAGACAGCCTCTCTGTAGATGCATCTCCCACATGGTTCTGCTTTTCAGAGTCATCTTCTCTTTAGGAGATGTTTGCTGGAGTTACCGAGGGAGCTAGAGTTCCTAACAGGTTGCTCTCCCTGGAAAGCAACGCATTAGGAAATAGCCTGATCTCACCCAGAGTAAGTGTTTTTCCTCATTAACTTATTAATTTACTCTCACCATAACAGCCTCCCCAGTGTTCCAGGTTAGTGCTTCCATACCCTGCAGCAAGCACACATGAGCATCGCCAGCAGATCTGCTCTGAACCAGCCCACAGTGCTCCTGGCCAAAGCAGGAGGCAGGATCCCCGGCCATGGCCATGACTCACTCTCCTGGCCCTGCCAAAGAAGTAGTTTTGGAGTGAGGAAGCAGCGGAAAGACTTAAATTACAAAGCTGGTGAAACAAAATGAAACCAAACCCTCCTCAGTTCTCCCTTTTTTGCAAATGGAAAAGGGTACACTAAGCATGAGAGGTGTCAGAGCACAGCATGGTGCTGCACCAACACAGGGATGGCCTCTGGCCAAGCAAACTTTTCTTCTACCCAAGTAAAATGCCCTTTGCAGCATTTCACCACCTGCTCCAGTGAAGTGTCCATTCCCATGCTGCTGTTTGGCACACAGCATGAGAGCCAATGCACTGTATGGGCATGTCAACATGCTCTGTAAGGTGCTGCCAACCACATTGGTGCTGGGTGGGTTTCTCTCACTACTCTCTGTTGTAGAACGTTAAAAGAAGTAAAGCATGAGCCAACAATGGGCACTTGCAGCCCAAAAGAACAGTCACATCCTGGGGTGCATCAAAAGAAGCATGGCCAGCAGACTGAGAGAGGAGGTTCTGTCACTTTGATCTGGTAAGACCTCACCTGGAGTACTGTGTCCAGCTCTGGAGCCCTCAACACTGGAAGGACATGGACCTGAAGGAGTAGGTCCAGGAGGAGGGCCACAAAGATGATTGGTGGGGCTGGAACACCTCTTCTATGAAGACAAGCCCATAAATCACATTGCTGTGAAGGAAGCTGGAGGCATGGTGATGATGGCTCAGGCTGGCATTAGACTTAACAGTCTGTTCTTCTGGTCCCTCAGGTCAATGTCTGCTTATGCTGATTAAACATCTAATGTGCTACTAATAAAGATTAGGGGGAAAAAAGGAGTGCCAGTGACTTGGACTTGCAACCATCACACTGACCCAAGAGACCACTGCACTAGGACCCACCCAGCCATCTCCACAGGCTCAGTGACAACAAAGCTGAGAGCAGTGCCCATGGCTGCACTCAGCACCAAGCACAGGATCAGCCCACAGCAGCATAGCCATGGTATGCACAATGCCAGGACACAGGCTGGTAAGGCCTAGGAGCTCTTCTAGCAGAACTTAGTCACATCAGCTCAACAACAGTGAGGAGGGAAGTCTGCAGACTAAGCTCCCAACACAAACCTAGATGTTACAATGCCAGCACTTGCCAGGGTAATTTCTAATTTAACAAGCGAAACAAACCACAAAAATTAATTTCACTTCATCAGCAGCCAGTTTCCAGCACAGAACCTTTCCTACTAATTCTCCCAGCCAACTTTTAAGGTAAAAAAACCTGTCATTGGGATTAATGGGAAAAACAGAGATAAATCACTTGGATTGAGTCTGCAAGTTGAGGAGAAAGAAGGCTTGGCCATGAGAATGGGTCTGGACCAGCTCTGAGCTGATGGAGTAAGCAGGTCCACAGTCATTGCAGGATATACATCCCAGAGGAGTTAAAACCAAGTCAAACCTGACCTCTCTTCCTGTGCTTATGTCCCTAGTCCAGGATGCTTCCTACAGGAAAATCCATTATATCCCATCCCACACACACACTTTGCTCAAAAACCTTCTTTGCCAAGTTTCAGTCCACAGCTGAGATTTGATAGCCAAGTTAATAACTTGAGGAGGTGTCATTTCAGAGTAAGGAGGATGGCAATGGCAGGCTCACTTTTTCCCACAGCCCTCCATGCCTGGTAAGCAGGACAAGCATCAGGAAAGGAAGGAGGATGCCATGCCATGGCCCTTGGGAAATCCCACTGCATGACCAGCTGAGCAGGCTGGATGAGCTCCCAGGAAGGCAAGGCAGATATTGTCAAAGAAAGAAAAGGTCTGATTAGGCCTTTCTAGCACTAATAATATCAAAATAGTATATTGCTTTCATTGGCAGTCAAGCAGAAAATGACAGTGTAAAAAGGAGAAGCCTCAAGGGAAGTGGCCTGGAATAATGTGGTGTCTGCAAGAACAACAGCCTTCAAGCACCCTTAATATTGGAGCTTTCCTCTTGCACATCGGGAGGTCTGCGAGCTACAAGCTATCAACTCCCACTCACCACCCCATGGGAACCCTCCCACACTCCTGCCTGTTCATTGCTGGTAAATTGGCAACTGTGTGTCCTTCAAGCTCCAGCAAGCCCCTGGGAAACATGGGCCCGATGGTCCTCTCACCCGCTCTGGTGCACCAGAGGAAGGACATCCTCACTTTCTACTTCTGACAGCCACTGAAGTGCACTTTCTTCAGCACAGATGGGAGCTTTTGGCTGGCATTTAGCCCCAGTAATGAACTGTGGCTCAAACAGGCTGACCTGTGGACTCTCAGCTCCTAAATCAAAATGTGCAGGTGATCTCTCCTACTGCAACACAGAATGGCCACTTAGACTTTGCCAGACTTCGATGCCTCAGCTCCCCCATGCCAAGTCCAGCAGACCCTACCTGCCCCACAGCCCAGATGGAGCCTGGGCTCTCTGGGGCAAGGAGGGTTTGGTAACATTCCTCTACACTGATTAACAAACAAAAGCACTGACCTTTTGTGACTCCCTGCTGCTATGGCAGCAAAAATAAATAAAAGTAGGAATACCAAAGAATGAATTGAAGCTATTTACCAGAACTCTCTAGAGTGTTCCTAAATCAGCTGCCCTTTTTTTTTTTTTTTTCCTCTCTTCTCCGTGCACATTCTGGGCAAAACCCAGAGCACAAGATCAGAGGGAAGCAGGAAACATATGAGAGCACAAGCCTAGCAGGTGACCTGTAGTGGTGGATAAAGGCACTATAAATCTTCAGGATGTTCCCAGGCTGCAGCTTTCTGAAAGCAGTAGAGCTTTTATCATCTCGACACACAAGTACACTCACACACAGCAGCAGGCATGCTTCACCAGCATGCAAACTGTGTACAATGTTTGCACAGACCTACAGCACTTAGCTATAATGCATATATCACAACAAGGGTAAACTCTCTGCCTGGAGTAAAGCTAGACAGAAAGGATCAGTTTAGAGGAGGTACAAAGCACCTCAGCTCCAGAACTCAAAGAGATGGAGAGAGTCCAAATATATTTTACCTGTTTCCTCTCTGTGCTGAATGTCTCCTCCCCCATCACCTCTAGGAAGGGCTGAATGTCAGTTGTCTGCTAATTCATTAGAACTAAATAACTGAACAAAGTGGGCTGAGGCAGGACTTAGCACACTCCAGAGCTCAGCTGCCCTCCAACCCAAAACTTGCACCAGCAGAGCTCAAGAAAGTGTCTGGAAACACGCAGGTTGTGAGGCTCAAACCTCAGCCCACTCAGAGCTCAGTTTATCTTGTGGCCCAGCAATCAACACAGGGCATGGGACAGTGGGACACAACTCAGTGCATGAGCAATGCATATCTGCTAGACTTTGCAGGAAGGGGTTAAAGGTAGGGATGGCTGGTGGCTTTGGATAAGTGGGATGATGGAGTTGGCAAACCCCTGAACCCTCTCTTTCTCTGGGATGCTAAGACCAGATGGCTTTTGCTGCTTCTAGTAGTCTGTGCAGAGAACAGATGCTTTTTCAATACACAAAACAAATGATTACCTTGCTCTCAAAGAGGAGACAATTCTCTCCCACACATCCATCCAGCTAATGTACATTTAGAGCTCCTCAAGGGGAGGGAAAGACCAAGGACCCCCACTGCACTGCACTGCTCAGCTCTTTGTTTCCTAAGAGCAAGCAGCCCCTTTGCTTCTGGTGGGAGGTGAAGGGCAGCAGTCAGGACCGGGATTCAGGTTGGGCTTGCTGCTGGCAGCACCTCAGATGGTTGTGCCAGAGAGAAAAAACAATTAAATAAATAAATGAAATAGGGGGCTAGGGAGTTAATGTCATTAAGTGTCTGACAGCTGGAAAATGTGAACAGCCATTGCCTGCAGCCCCCCTACAGCTCCTCCTGCCAAACAAGTCTGATGAAAGCAGCAGTAACAAAGCGTAAAAGCCAAGACTGGAAATATTGACTCGTCTCTCTCTGCCCTGCTGCTCCCATCGAGGGAACAGGGAGGCTCTGAGGTCAGCTCGCCCCAGCGTGTAGACCCACGGCTTCCCCATGTCCCCAGCCCCTGCCCTTGCACCTCCCCCTTGCTGCTTTGAGGCAGCGGCTCCAAGCTTGGTGCCAAGAGGCCTGGGGAGGCTGCAGGAGGAGCTTTCTCGTCTTTCACTGGCTCAGAACAGCTGTGCTCCATCTCCCACACAGCACTGATGCTGCTGCTGTCACCACGGGGGTGGGTGAACTGCTTTGAGTACAGCTTCTGTCCCCACTGAGCTGACACAGGGAGGGAAGGAGCAAGCCAGCTAAACCTCACATCACCAAAAACTCAAGAATGTTCCTCCTGCTCCTTCTCCCAAATCCACTGGCAGAAGATGCTAGAGACCCTAGGAGCTGGCAGTAGCCATATGAAACAAAACCATCCTCTGAGAACTGATCCTTAAACCACTTCTTCACTGTGCATTGTGTTGGCTACATGAAAAGAGGGCGGGGAAAAAAAAAAAAAACAAAACCAACCAAGAGCTTCACCATCTTCCACCAGCCAGCAGTGGTCAACAACTCTAGGGGTATCAACAGCTCATTTATCCCTTAACCTTTAGGCTACCTTCCCTTCTAGCAGCTGAACAAGAGCTCATACCAATTTCTTCATGCACAGGCTGGCCACTTACCTGCCCCTAGCAGCACTCTGAGCTTCCCCCAGCATCAAACTGATCTGGAGCAAACCTGCATGCTGGAGAGCACTGCAGGACGGAACCTAGTGCTGGGAATAAGACTTGATAGCTTTTTTTTTTTTCCTTTTCAGCTTCCAGAGGATTTTCATCAAAAAAAAAAAAAGTCACAGTCTTATTCTGAAAGTACTAAACTTGAGCACCGAAACAACATCTCACTTCACCTCCCAAAATGATGGGCAAATAAACCAAAGATTCAGTTCCAGGAGGTACTTTCAAGAAACTCCACCTGCATGGACAGATGTTGTGGAATTCCTTTTCCTAGGTCCACACAGGGGGCATCAGGTCTGTGTCTGATCACAGACAGGCACTGGACTCCACTGTCACATCAATCAACAGACCAGAGGGAATTTCTACTGGTCCAGTTCAATCTCCTCCATATCTCAACAAGATATGAAGAACTGCCTTCCTAGCCTTTTGAGAATTAAAATTGACCTGTGTCCATATCAAAACATTCCTTTTCATATCTCAATTGGGTCCTCCTGCATCCCACATCAATAACAAAATTGTATCCTGGACACATTTCTTTCAGTTCTGCCCCGCCCCCCCCCCCCCCCCCCAAATCATAAAGGCAAGCAGCAGCTGGGAAACAGCATTTTCAAGAGGTTTTCATTTCATTTCAAGCAGATTTGACGAATTTGTAATAACCAGCAGCTAAGAACAGACCCAAAACACATCTTTCCCTCTCACACATCTAAAAGCTCCTGTGGTAATGTAGAGGAGGACCTTGTGTGGTATGCAACTTCTGCATTACCAAAAGACATTATTCTCCAGAACCAACCTAAAGGAGACAGCAGGTAAACAGATGTTTAGCTTAGACTGAAACCACTAGTAGGATACAGAACATATCCTCATGTTTCAAAAAGTATCCTTAAAACAACTGACAGCATATCCACCTTCCAGGTTTCAAGCTAAAGAGTAGCGTGAGTGAGATGCTGAGGTGGCTCACCAGACCACAGCTCCCAGCTGGTCATGGAGGAGGAATTTTTTTTTGACCATAGCAGAATTTCCTCTGTCCTTCAAACCAGCTAACTGCTGGGATCTTGGAAAAGAACAGGAGGAGACCACCTCTCTTCTCTGTGCTCAGTTGCAGGTGCAGACTCATAGTTGCATGCACAAAGGAACACAACTCTACTATAACCCTCTAATTTGAAAGCTCAGATGTTGTTCATCTGGAATTGTGAGGGGGGGGGGTGTGTGGAAAAAGGATATGGAAAAAAACTGAGAAGAAGTCTAGACCTTTTGCAACCTCACAGTGTCCTTTAGGAGTTTGGTGATCAGACTTCATAAGCAGGAGTGTCCTGGAGTGTTCACACACACACACTGAGGTCTCTCAGTTTATTCATGTGGGTAAAATCATGTGAAAAACTGAATGACACCAATACCCCTTCACCTTGAGAGCTGTTTGCTCAGCACCTCAGCAGATGATACAACTGCAACAAATCTACAGCATGACAGGTACACACCCCCACACACATGCAAAAACAATAACTGAGATCCCAAAGACATTCATCTGCTCACCGCTTCCCCTGCCGAGTCCCACACGTTTCCTCAATGAACAAGGAGATTCTGATCAAGACAATTCACTCGGGTATAACCCACGTTTTCCTTGGCATCTTCCTTACTGGATACTCACTAACTCCAAAAAGAGCATCAGAACTCACAGCAGCTTGTTGCAAAGCCTTTGTGCCTCTTTCCAGGCCAGCTGCTTTCCTCTACTTTGCCTTCCTCCAACTGGGAAGCACACATTTAATTACATTCATTTATGTTCAGGCCTACTGAAAAATAAGTGGATTAACAGTTGATCTGGAAAAAGAATTAAACCCTATTGTGGTGTAGTGCTGCCAGCATCCTTGGGCTGTGATGTAATGCAGGCAATAAGAACTCTCCTCTCCAAGAGGCATTGGGGATTTAATGTCGTGGCCCAGCCAGCCCTGCTACCTGCGATGCATTTAGCAGATGGCAGAGACCCAAAGCCTCATCCATCTATCTTTGATCTTATGTTCCAGTCCTTCTTTCCAAGTTTGGAAGCCATTTGACCACTGCAGAGGCACAGTGCATTTCTGCAGATGGATCTAAGCTGCTCTCTGAACTCACAAAGGTAGGAGCTGTGTAAATCCATCTCCAGGCAGCAGAAGAGTACGCTCAGTCATTCATACCTTCACTCAGTGTCATCCAAGATCCACATATGGATATTCCATTTGAACACAGCCTTTCCACTGCAGCAGACACTTAATGCCACAAACCACCTGGCTGGGAGCTGGCTATTGAGTTTGAACATCAACACCTTCCTGTTTGCACTTCCCTCTGGAGAAGTGTAACCAGGCCAGCTCAGCCTCCAGCTTCCCAGGAGAGGATCCCTCCACCGGTGGTGAGGAGACTGAGACCACACAACTTTTTCCTGCCTCTAGACCTCAAAGTCCCTTACTGCAAGGTAGTAAAATGTAACAACAACAAAATTAGAGCCAAATAGTCAGAATGGTGAAGTACCTAGCATGTCCACCCATGGGTGCAGAGACACTTGACTGCTCATGACACTAATCAGAGACCTGTAAACAGTGGGACTGTTCAGCCCAGACATCAGGGCAATGCAGCTGGGACAAAAGAAGTACATTTCCAGGATGCTGTGCTAAAATGAATTAAGTTCTGCCTGGAGTGTCTCTCAGCTGAGGGCACAGCAGCACACAAAGACAACCACAGCACTTCCAGGCCTGTGCAGGTAACGTGTATGGTGCTGTACTGCTCCATACCAACTTGCTGGCCACCACAGGATACCACTTTTTACATGCTCAAACCAACCACAGGGTAGCCAGAAACAGACCTAACACTTTCCCTTCCAATCTATACTATACTTAGCTGCTGACTTTTAGAGTTGGCTCTGTGTGAGGAAGGGACAGAAGAATGAAAAATTTGTGATAGCTTTTGCAACCCAGTGAAAAAGTTCTGCAGCATTTGGCAGACCATAAAGACCTGCACAAAATCACTTTGCTTCAGGCTTCCTCTGAGCTTTCCCCCTCCCAGCTTTGCTTGCCCCAGAATGCAGAGCTGGCACACTCTTCCCTTTAATTAAGCAACAGCAATTAGGCAACACATTTTTAAGCAGCTCTCTCACAGCCAAGCTTGCTGTTCCTTGGGAAAAGGCTGGCAACCAGCAACTGTGTTCAAAGGACCAAATCCATGGGTCAGAAAGAGGGAGCTTGACATGTAAACAGCCCTGTCACTAATTATCCCATGCCTTCCAGTGGATTGCCCTGGCTTTGCTCCATTAGAGCCTCAACTTCCTCAGGGGCAGGGCAAGCAAGGCAGGGATGCTGCAAAGAACAAGGCTTTGGCTGATGGTTGAACCAGAGGCCAGGACACATAACAGGAACAGCCTCACTGAATATTTAGTGTTGTACAAACCCAGCCATCAAAAGCCAGTTACATGGAGTGGTCCTTCTCAGCGTGGGCTTGGAGGATTTAGTCATCTGTCCCACAGGCTCTGCACTGATGCTTATTACAATAGATTGCAGAGGAGAAAGGCTGGTTTTCCCCTAGTCCTTTGGAGCAGAATTCAAAGATTACTGTCCCTTTCTGAGAAACTCCTTGTGAGAGATCTAGCAGATCAGGGAGAAGGGAAGGACTCCATCACACTGGCAGGGAACTGCACTCAGCTTTCCTCCTTGCTCCAGCAGGAATCAGGGACTTCATGTGATCCACATAGTGTTGAAAACCACTGAGAAAAATGCCAAGTGACTCCTGCACAGACAGCATTCAGCAGCTGCAAAGTAAGCAATGCCTGAAGGACAGCATCTGAGCTACCATGGCTCCAGCCATGATCCACTGAGAAACAGCTGCAGGCAGCAGCCACACTGGCACAGATCCCCAGGCAGCACTGCTGCTCTGTGTCTCCTTCGTCTTCTTTCCATGCCTTTGGCTTTCACTAAGATGTAAGAGCAAGACCATCTTATCTAAGTGTTCAAGGAAGCCACAAGCAAAATTTAGTAAGATATCCGGTTTGTTTTTTAGAAAAGTATTGGCTATTCCTCCTCTGCTTTGGTAAGGGCAAAGCTTGCCAAGGACACCCAGTAAATCACACAGACATGCTCTACTTCTCTCTCTGCTGAATATTCAAAAATTTCCAAAGTGCTGAACCTCTTCAAGCCATCCAGCTTCTGCTTTCATCTGTAATATCTATAGTGCTTCGGAGGTTTTCCTGCAGCTATCCTAAATTATTAAGGATCGGAAACTAGGCTTCATCTGCAACCCTAAAGGTCAATCACATCATTTTGCTTCAACATGCCAAACAGGCCAGAGGAAAACAAACATATGGAGTTTGTCAAAGGAAGATAAATGCAGAGACCTGCCCCAAAGGAAAGCTAAAGCCCTAAGCTAAGAAGGATGATTTTAAATAGTTATTTCTATTTGTCTAGATAGTGGTAACATGAAATGCCTGGGTGCTAGCAAGATACTCCAAGCTGTGTGGGTTTGCCCTGTATTTCCAGGGGGTGGCAAAAACATTCTTTGCTGTTTCATCATAATGACACCATAAAAATTTTGCATTCAAGATTAAACACAGTTTTGCAGATCTGAGGAAACTCTGGCGGCCCTACGACAGTCCCAAGTGGCTTCTTCCCAGTTTAGCTCATGACACCTGTGCTATGCAGAAAGCATGGCTGCCAGGGCAGGAATCCACCCCAGGGAACAGGAAAGGCTTTACAGCCTGAAATCACTAGAAACACCAAATGGCAAGCTCAAAATTAGAAGTCACCTCACTGGTTAGCCCTGGTTCAAGCAATGTGTGCAACAGTGTGCACTGCATGTCCTGTACTACACAGGTTGTCCCATCTGCCCCTTTTGGTACCCAGCTGGTACCACTTTTTGAGTTCATTTCCCAAGGAGGTGATGGGCACTGGGAGCATGGAGGCCCTGCCTTAGCTCTGACATGATAGCATGCAAACTCCCAGCTATCCAGGGATGGGGGGGGATGTACCCCATCATGTGCATTTCACTCACCCAGTACCAGCCAGGTGAAAGCAAAGCCACATCTCCAGCTATGAGACCTACTAGTTCTGCCCTTGCCAGTTGTGCTTCCCAGCAGGCTGTCACTCCAAGGGAGGTGTCAAAAGATCAAGTGAAGAGAAAAATACAGTCACCAACAGTTCTGAGTGACAGTGGGCTGATGGGACTGCACAGAGCTGAAAGTTGAGCTTCCTCGCTCCTAATGAGGCAGAAGAAAATCCGACACCCCTTGACAGCCTCCGAAAGAGTTTCTTTTTCTAACCATCCTCATTTCCATCTACATGTGACCAGTGAGGTGTCTCACTCATGGTCCATAAGCAGCACTCTCATGCATGGTCCAGACCCTATAGAGAGATTCCCCCTGAGCACTGCCCAGGCCCTCAGTGCAAGATATGAAATCATGCTCCAGGTGAAAGCAGACTATGGATTTAAATGACATGTTTGCAAGCTGTGGTTTTTAAGAAGACAAAAAATAAACTGATACAAAGAAACATCATAAAAGCTTCTCCAAAGACCTCACCTTTTAGCCAGTCTTCAACTCTCAAAGTAGCATGCCTCATTTTTGGTTCATGTATTGCTTCATTGCCTTTAACTGCACTTTTCCCCCAAACTGGCACTGTCTCTCATGCCTAAAGGACTAATTTCCATTACCTCAAGAGGTATCAAATTCTAAAACCTTTGCTGCAGCTTTGGGTTTTCACACTCTGGTTACAGACACCTCGTTAGGCTCCCCACATTTGGTCCAGGCTACAAGGTGCTTTGTGACATGCCAGAATCAGTCAACACAACTGTCTGATTACATATGGCTCCAAGATGTCTCATGCATTAAAAAAAAAACAAACAAAACAAAACAAAAAAGAGAGAGAGAGAGAAAGAAGAAATTAAGCAGATGACCCAGAGTGCATTGAGATTGGCAATTTTCTCCCTGGAAAACTTCTGGTTATCCCAGTTCCAAAAACAACATAAGGAATAGCCCTCCATGTGGGAAGGAAGCATTTTCTAAAAACCTTTGATCTCTGTGTACAAGAGGAGGGAACTGACACAATCATTAGACCACATTGCTGAACAGGGCTGCTATTTCACACCAGAGGGCAAAAACCAAAGCAGGTATTTAAATGGTGGTCTCCAGCCCCCAATAGAAATTTGCTGGTTGGTTTGGGTTTTTTTTCCCCTCAGGATCTTTTTGTCAATTAACAGAGTAGGAACTTATCAGTTCAACTCTCCCATAATCCCTACTATCATCTCTCCCCTAAATCACTGCCCCTTCTAAAATTTCTTTGCAACAATTCTCACCCAGAATTTTATGCAGGTTTGTGCCTGTCATTTTTAACATGTGTGTATCATGAGACCTTCCAAATATAATTAATTTATCTACAGCAAGAAGCTTCATTTGACCAATGAGGTACAGAGGCATCATGGAGCACAGGCATGGACTTGGTGAGAACTTCACTGATTTACATCCAAGGTATAAATCCTGGTAGCAGACACTCCAGAACGACCTTGGAGCATCCCAAAACTCCACAGGCTAAATGTCACACACACATGCTCTCCTCCCAGCTAGGTTTCACTTAAATCCAGAAAATACAGGGGAAAAAACACTATCTAGATTGGACTTCCTGCATGCACCCTCCTCTCCATGACTTGTCACCTCTCAGAGATCAGCTATGGAAGACACCCATTCCTGCTCATCTCCTCTCCAAATCTTCACCTCATCAGTGTGGAGGACCTTTGTCATCTAATCTCTCTTCATGAGGAGGCTTCCTCGTTTTGGAAACAGCACCTTGAAGTTATCACTGGCCTCTTCTCCCCACGCTGCAGCAGCAGCAGAGCCAAGTTCCTGGACACAGGAGTACACTGCAGAGCTCACGTACTCTCTGGAAATTGCTTCAGTCTTGCAGAGGCCACAAGCTGACAGCACTTCTTTGGATTTCTTTCGGGGATGAAACCTTCCTTGAAACATTGGATTTTCTCCACTTACTCCACTTTCCTTCTGTAGCATGAAGCAATACTCTTTCCCCTATAAAAACTGAAATTGGGAGCATACAGCCTCCCAATTTCAAGGTATTTATAATTTTTGGCCCACAGAGTCTCAGCATCAGCCCCTGCCAAGCACTACTTGCTGCTTGGAAGGCTGACAAAAACAGGATCAGCCATAAACAAATGAACTTTAACTCCACTAAAAGAAGAGGAAGAAGAAGGGAAAGGAGAGAGGGCACTTAAAATTCTATACTTTTTAACTAGAACTCTCACTCTGGAAAAACAAATGCAAACAGAACACAAAGGGTATATGTAAAGCTGTTTGTGATCAATACTACAAAGTGGTAGATGTATTAAGAGCAAATGGTATCAGACAACTACAACTTTTGCTCTTTTACAATTGTGAAGGATGATGACCCTTCTGCAGAGTGACAGCACACTTGTGGACTTGTCTGCTGTTGTCTATCAGCACTTTATGGTAAGTGTGAGGCCAGGATGAAGGGAAGGCAGGTTATCAGCTCTAATTGGAGTCAGAGACAACAGAGTGAGGGGGCAGAGGTGGAAAACACATCTCCAGTTTTCTAAAGCCAGCTCATCTAAGAGCTTTAGCCCAAAGGAACACACATTCTGTGTGGTTTTATCCATAGACAAGATTGCAATAGAGAGCCATGGGTTGAGCTGCTTATTGATGTTTACATCTGAGGAGAAATAAAGGAAAGCAGAAAGTCACCTACCTAGTTTGGATAGTTGGATTTTGGCATAGCCTATATTAAATTTCCATCCACTTGAGTGTTACTTGGAGGAGATTCTTAACCACTGTTCTTGCAGCCTGTGCTTCCAGTTTGTAAAACAGGTTAATTTACAAAGAATCTAAGTTACCTCAGAGGAAGAAAATTATGAGAGACTTCCTCTGTCTGGATCTGATAATTCATTACCCAGTGGCAGGGAATTTACTTACAAGGGTGACCACAGTGAAACACTAAGGGACACATTGTCTTCAACATTCATTGCAGCTTCATGGTGCTGTAGCTGGCTTAGCCCTTGTGCTAAGACCTTATCCCATTTACCAGCTCCCAGCAAAGCAGAAGGCTCCTTGAATACCATCTGCTTCAAGATCATAGAAACATAGAATCAAGAAGGCTGGAAGAGACCTCAAAGATCGAGTCCAACCTGTCACCCTACACCTCATGACTATCTAAACCATGGCACCAAGTGCCACATCCAATCCCCTCTTGAACACCTCCAGGGATGGTGACTCCACCACCTCCCTGGGCAGCACATTCCAATGGCCAACCACTCTCTCTGTGAAGAACTTTCTCCTCACCTCCAGCCTAAACCTCCCCTGGCACAGCTTGAGACTGTGTCCTCTTGTTCTGCTGCTGGTTGCCTGGGAGAAGAGACCAAACCCCTCCTGGCTACAACCTCCCTTCAGGTAGTTGTAGACAGCAATGAGGTCTCCCCTGAGCCTCCTCTTCTCCAGGCTAAACAGTCCCAGCTCCCTCAGCCTCTCCTCATAGGGCTTGTGCTCAAGGCCTCTCACCAGCCTCGTTGCCCTTCTCTGGACATGCTCCAGCAATTCAACATCCTTCCTAAACTGCCATCTGCTTCAAGATCAATGCCCTGCAGCTCTTCCTCTCCTCTCTAGATCCCCCACTATGACTTCAGCAGTGTTTTCCAAGCTGACTGACAGGCAGTAGCATCTAGCATCTTCCATGTCTGCTGGCACATCAGAGCCCTTGCGGCCATTGCACTGCACACAATTAAGAAAGGGCTCAGCACCATGAACTCTCCTGCCCTGGGAACTGGAGAATCCCATTACAACACTGAACAACAGGAAGTATTAAATCAGCATCTCCTGTGGAAAAATACCACAAGATACTACTCATAGGACTCTTCTTCCTCTTTTGGCCCTGAATCCAGCTTCCTCAGCAAATTAACTATCTGGAACAGGAAATGCTACCTTTGTCCATCCCTTGCCTCCAAAACATCTGCTCATCTGCACATGCTGCCAGTGTTCTTGAGTAGGCTTCACCCCTCCTCGCTCTGTATCTGTGACGGATCCTTCAGTAGGAAGAGCTCTTGCCACAAGCACTCTCCTCCAGGAAAAATACCCCTTTAGCTCATAGTTTTAACCCAGCCTTGAACTTACAAACACAAAGGATACACCTGCAAGGCAAACAACCTGATTTCTGCAGCAATGTAACTGCTGGAATACTTTGAAGAAGGTGGGCTGCTCTTGCAAACAGCAGATCTCACAGTAACACCAGTCTTAGGAGTCCCACTGCAGGACACAAGCAGCAAGAAGTGCAAAGTCTATGCTCTGGGAAAAGTGACCACAAGCCAGAGTCCAGCAGAACTGTGACCCCTCCACCCCAGCAGCCTCCCCATCCTGCCTCCTTCCCACACACAAGTACACATGCTCATTGTTAATACAGCACAGAAATCTGTCAATCATCTGTAGGAAAGCCAACTTAAATAGCAGTGACACTGCCTCCTTGCTTGTTTTGTTTTTTTTTTGCTTCTCTAAATAGTTGTGTCAAGAATTTTTACACTTTTAAAGGCGTTGACTGAGTGACCAGTAAATAAATACATTACAATGAGGGGCAGAAGAAGGAAGGAGGAGACAATTTCAGACCAAAGGCAAGGTGGCAAGTCTTCATGCAAACCATCACTACACTTTGAATTCATGGTGGATGCATATAACCTTTGAGAAAGCTCAAAAGCAACCAGACAAGTTAATACAGAAAAAAAAAAAAAAAAAATCAGTGGGGGCTTTCACAGGCACAGACACCACCTCAGTTCTAGAGGCTGGGCAAGCACCTGGGAAAAGTGTCACAACATTTTTGCTGTCTATCCTTCCCTGAGTGCCCAGTGCTGGCTACTCCTGGGGGACCTCTATTCTAACTGGATGCAGCTGCTTTTGTGTCAGTTGTCTATAAACAAAAACCAAACCTCCCTCTCCCACCATACCATGAATCATCTGTCTTCCAGTGCACACAATGATACTAAAAATAACAACAACAATAACAAAAAGCCTGGGACAAATAGGTTTTCTCACTAGAAATATCAAATGTGTTTTCTGCACTGCATGTCCACGGTCTGTTATCGTGAGAACCTTCAAAGGAGCAGAATTACAGAGAAGAGTTTATGACATCTGGTATGGGGCTCATGTTTATCTGGAGGGGATCTTAATTGAAACTGAGAATTTCTAATTAAGATGGAATCCCTAACAACCTTGCCAGCACCCAAACAGGAAATTCCAGGTGGGAAACTGCTTGTCTTCCAACTCTGCCTCCTCCTGAAACAAAATGTTATGGAGCCCTGCATTGTTCAGGTAGTGTGTCACCTCAGATTTCATGATGCTCCTTGACGCCCTATTGAATCCAACAGTATAGACCCAGGAAAGACAAAGATTCAAAGAAGTAGCTTGACTGCTGTCATAGGTGCCTTTGAAAACACTGGAGCACAAAAAAAAAAAAAAAAAATCCATCTGTTGGGTGAGATCACCAAGCACAAATATAGGCTGGGCAAGGATAGGCTCAAGAGCAGTCTCAAGGAGAAGGACTTGGAAGCATCAGTCAACGTGAGCCAGGAATGTGGCCTTGCAGCCAAGGCAGCCAGCTGTATCCTGGGATGCATCAAAAGAAGCGTGACCATCATGACAAGGGAGATGATTCTCCTCCTCTGCTTTCATGAGTACCGTGTCCAGTTCTGGTGCCCCCAACACTAGAGGGACATGGAGCTGCTGGGGTGGGTCCAGAGAAGGACCATGAAGATGATCAGAGGGCTGGAGGACCTCTCCTACAGGGAAAGGCTCTGGCAGCTGGTGCTGTTCAGCCTGGAGAAAAGAAGGCTCCAGGGAGACCTAATAGGAGCCTTCCACTACCTGAAGGGGGGCTACAAGAAAGCCAGGAAGGGACTTGTTACAAGGGGCTTGTAGTGATAGGAGGAGAGGGAATAGATTTAAACTTGAGTAGGGTAGGTTTAGACTGGATATTAGGAAAAAATTCTTTACAGTTAGGGTGGTGAGACACTGGAACAGGTTGTCCAAGGAGGCTGTGGATGCCCCCTCCCTGGAGGTGTTTGAGGCCAGGCTGGATGAGGCCTGAAGCAGCCTGGTCTAGTGGAAGGGGTCCCTGCCCATGGCAGGGGGTTGGAACTAGATGATCTTCAAGGTCCCTTCCAACCTAAACCACTAAATGAATCTATGCATCAGTGCTTCAGGTACAGGCAGGCAGCCACTCCTGTGCTATTGCCTACATCAGCCTTCTCAGCTGCTTCCTCAAACTTCAGCCTAATTTACTGTTCTCCCCAAGAGTACCTATAGAGCCTCTGATTTTTTCCTTATTTCAGCTGAAGGATATATTGCATGAGAAGCATCAACAAGTTGCTTGATGAAATTCAGATTAACACTTCACACCTTTTAGGATGAAAATAACGAGAGGAATCTGGGATTCATCCCAAAACACACTAGACAATTCACATTAATCAGGAGATACTTGTCTCATTTCTAATCCTTTACCTCCTCTTCTCCAGCAAGATAAATGGCAAAGAAAACAAACCAACACCGTCTACATTTTTCTTCTGTAAGGATTCAGTTTCCATAAGCCTGGTCTGCCTTAGCTGTGAGCTGGAAAATAAACCAGAGCTCTGCTGTCTTTCAAGGGCCAAGATGAAGAGTCTGTATATAGCCAAGAATGAAGAAGTCCACGATGCTCTACATTTTCCAGACTCTATTCCAGGCTGGTTACTTATAACTGAAGCTGTGAAAGAAGTATAGCAACTTCCTTCCCTAAAACAATCCCTTTTGGACACATGTCACAATATAGGCATCTTCCCCATCTGCCTTTCTGAATCAGCATTACAGTGACTTCTCAGCCCAGCAAGGATTCCCAGATCCACACACAGCCCAAAACACCACAGCCAGAAAGTGTCCTGACTCCCCAGTGCTGAAACAAGAGGGTGATCAACTCTCCAAGAGGTAAATGCCACTGTTTGCCTTTGGAACTTCAGTGTGAGGGTCCTGGCAGCTGTCAGATCTTAGGAAAACTCACTGAGTTGCTATCCTATAAGACAAGATGACAAACCCCAGGCTTTTGGTTTAAAAATGCTGGGACCAAAAGGCTCTCAATCAATTTGGTCCATCCTGGGACTTTCCAGAAAAAGCCATGTTGGTATTTTCACTTTGACCCATTCAGTGTTGCTTCTGTTGACACAGTGCCAGGACAGCAATCCCCATATCCCAGTGAGGAACTAATAGTTCAGAGCAGTTCCCAGATTCCATACATCACAGGGCTTCATGTGTTGAGCCCCTGAAGCCATAGGATCAACCATGCTCCCTGGATGGAAAAGACATGAAAATCCAGGTCTTTCCTCTGCTCTTTCCCTGTAGGTTGAATCAAGTCCTTTAATTCTATTTTTAGCTGAAACCACAATGACCAGCTGGGAGGTCTGCAAGGGTGGAAAAACCTGGGAAGTCTGAGACACAACTTACATCATCTCTGGGCTGCATCTGCTTGACTCAGCAAGCTGTAAGGGGGTAAAACCAACATCTGTGGTAAGCAAGAGCCTCCTCCCCTTGCAAACATGCAGTTGTGGCACAGCCAGATTCTTAGGAAGCAGTGTATTCAGAGGAGAAGGGGAAGCAAAATACAAATACTTTCCTTATCTAGCAGATTACAGCAAGACCTTCTCCATAGGGAGTCTAAAATGTCAGCTGCATCAGGGAAGCAGCTTCAGCACCATGGCTTCTATGGTAAAATGGTATAAGCCCTGTCTACTGCTTATCACACCTGAGACAGCCAGAGGACGGAATGTCAGTATCCACTAAAAGACAGGGCAAAATTCTGTCTGGAGAGTATTGAGAAAAGACCAAGAGTTGTTTCCCCTTTACATCCTACTTGTGGATTTTGCTAAGTCTAACCAGAAGCAGAGAGTGGAAACAAGTGGCTGTGCTGATGAACCAGAATAGCATCAGACATGCAAAGGAGATACGGAAGAAACATGAATTGCAGGCAGCTATTCACACCTGCTGCCCCACACCAAGTTTAGATCAAACATTCACACTAATAAAGAGAGAATAAAGAGAGTGCTAATAAAGAGAGAATTCTTGTTCTCCTGCCAACACAGGCAGGGAAGGGAAGCCTTCTTCCTTCTGCAGGTATCTGCAATGAAAAGGTGTAACACCCCCCAGCACAGACAGAAGTAACAGCTTTTCTTCCTCAGGACCAAGTCCTTTTTTTCATATTCCCAACTTTATCTTGGATAGGATGAGGCTTTACTAAACACAAAACACCAGCGAAGCACTATGAACTTTTCTTAAATTCCCTAAAAATGAAGAGCAGCTGCCTGGCACCGATTCTCAGGCAGTAGTAACAGCAGCATTCAGAGCAGCTCTGGATGCTTCTGAAAATAGTCATTATCTTGTGCCAAAGAAAATAATCCCTTTATTTAATATGTGTCTGAATTAAAAAAAAAAAAAAAAAAAAGAGACTGTCTGGGAAGACACATATAACACATTGCCTGGTGTCTAAAATGATGGGTTTTTTCTTTGCCTCTCTCCATGTGTCAGCAAGTGGAACTTGACCAGATTTAAAATGTGAGTTCAGAGGGTTCAGACCAAAAAGTTTTGCACTTGACATTCTGTCTGCCATTGATTTCAGTTGTGTGGGGTCAAGCCAGCCGAAAAAGAGAGAAAAGATGAAAATTAAAATCTTTACCAAGTCTTAGCAGTATCTCACAGCAAGAAAAAGTCCTCAGCAGCTCCATGTACTGGCTGCTGGCAGAGGTTTGCCTGCAATTTTTACTTAGCAATTTTAGGCTCTTTTACAGAGCAGTGACATACACTGAAAGTGTCTCCTGGTGTGAAACCACCCAGGACAAAAAGCTCAGGAAAAACAAACAAACAAGATTTTTAGCTCCTGAGTAACTCTTCTGGTCTATGTTATCATTAGCAGGAGGAGTCAAGTTGGAAGCAAACTTGATGGAGCTTGGTGGTGAATGTGGGAATGCTCATGTCAAGGAGGACATGTGCCATTCCAGGGAAAGCCAAAGTCCCTCTGCTGGGAAACTTGTGCCTGGGAGAAGCATTAGAGAAATCTTGTGACTGCCTGTGCCACAATGCCCTGCTAACTCAGTGGTGAATCACTGAAGCAGCACACAAGCCTCTGGAACAACTTTTGAGAGAAAGTAGGGAAAGCTCCCACCAGAGCATGACAAAAAGCTCTGGAGTTATTTAAAGCATGGAAAATACCAAGAACAGCCCATGAAATGGCAGTTGTTTGGGACTGGTCTTTTATAAGCTGCTCTAAAGAAAGCACTGAATATCCTACTTAGGTTGATAATTATATGGGTCAGCTTCCATACTTAGTGCACTTGCACCAAGGTAGCCAGGGAATAAGACACTTTCATACTCCAACTTTAGCACAACTGCCACCCAGATCCATATGGGATCTTGGCCTTCTACCCTGTATTTAGACCGTAATACACTGTGTCCTGCATTCAAGGAAAAAAGAAAAGTAATCCAGACCTTTGTGGAGAAGGTTTTGGTGAAAAGGCTGGCTGCTATTCTGTGGTTACTGGGGTAATGAAACTTCAACAGAGGCTTACACAATGTCAGAGTGGAAGAAATTCTAAGCATCTGCTAGAAAGGTTTTAAGCTATTCAAAAGCCTTACTGATAGGATTTCAGAGCCAGCTACTCTAGTCAGACACTAATGTGCAAGCGAACACGTCTTTCAAGACCACATGTGGCCAGGCTATTCATACTCCCAGTCTTGTTCCCTACCATTCATAACTAGGAGTGTGAAGCAGCAGGGCAAATCAAACAAATGACTTCATTCCTCTGGGGATATGAGCAAATGCGAACAAAGAAGCAAACATTTACAAATTCAGGATGCCATATTTTGGCCAAGTTTTCTTCCAGGGAGGAACTCTAAAGGATTCAAGGAATGCAACTGCTATCCTCCTTCCTAAAGCTCTGAGCTCATGAGTGCACTCAAGTGTGCATGCACAAGTAAGCTCCCAGATCTCCCAAACCCACAAGCCCCCCTGCTCAACTCTGCAGAAGAGATCACAGAGCAGAGGAATACACTAATTGCTTGTGTAATTGGATACAAAGATCTATGTCTCAGGTAAAGCACTTTGGGGTGCTGCATCACATGCCAGGTAAGAGTACCCCTTTTGATAAAGCAAAGGCCAAAAGCTCCTGGAAACCCTTCACTTTGTAGTAGAAAGGTTGTTTATGAACAGGCTAAGATACTCTCAACTGCTAACCTGGGAACCATCAAAAGGCCAATCAGCTCCATTGTGAATTTTCTTCTGTAGCAATGCACATAACTGTAATTCAGAAAAGAAATATCCCTGTGCCTGCTGCCAACCCCTGTCCCACAAAAGAAAGGTTATATTATGTATATGAAATCTCCTAGTGGAATTTAGACCAAAAAAAAAAAAAAAAATCAACCAAACAATCCAAGCAAACAAAAATAAATCTAATTTCGCACATGCTTCACTGATGGGAAAACCCAACTGACACATGCTGCCTGAAAGTGACCCTGATTAAACCACTCCAGATACCTCGTGTGGAGGACCTGTCTCTCACTGGGGGAAGTACTAAACCCCTGTGTGACAGTGCTGGCTTTGTCAGACAGTTGGCACACAGGCTTTACAGGAATGGAAGCAAAGCTACATGGCCTTCAAAAGCACAACAGAGACTTGACAAGGTAAAAGACAAGAATGACAGCCACTGGCTTTGTGCGCAGTCAAGGCCCTGTGAGATACTACCATCACCTCCCTCATTCCCAGTCACAGCAGAGTCTGCCTGGCTGCTTCAGTCCCAGAATGAACTCTTGCTCCAGTTTTGTCCACAAAGAAATTTAAACCCAACATTTTCACAAGTTCCTCCTTTCAAAACAAACTGAGACAATTACTACTCATCCTCAAAACTTGATGCAGGTGAGTTCCCTGCACCACACTGGCATCCCCATGACCTCCTCCTTTGGTTTGGCACAGAAGTCTGCCAAGCACTTTAGACACTGACTCATTTCCCCTAATTCCCCTGCCATTTCTGTTCCCTGCCCCCATTTTCTCACTTCCATTTCTCTTTTGACTCTCCCATGGGAAGAAGACAAACTGAAACACACTCCAGAGCTGAAATTACAGTTCACTCCATGGATTTGAAATTAAGCAGAATATCAACTTTCTGACAAACTCTCAATGGATGTTGAAATAATTATTTTTCCAGCAGTGATTTTTTTTCCCTTTTAAAGCAAAGCAATATGAAAAATAGATAAAGTCTCACTGAAAAAAAAGAGTCATTCAGCAACTCTCCCTAAGCAGCACAGCTGCAGACAGGATGAGCTGTCAGCCCTGCTCAGCCCAGTGGCTGCTTAGGCTATAAAGATGGCTCTGACTCTTCCTGCACTAGCTCATGCTGATGACTGTATGGCTTTTGGAGATGAGGTTCAGCAGAAAGCAATACAGAGATGTGGTGTGATAATAAGATGCAATTTATGGCATGGTTTGGTGATGTGACAGAGGGATGGGACTGTGTTCAGGACGTTGAAGACCCCCCACTTCACCTTTCATCTTTGGTCAGATGTGTCCTGCTCTGCAAAACAAAAGCTGTTGTCCCTGTACAAGGCAGCTGGCTTTCCAGATTTAGACCAGGTCCCAACCAAAAAGCGTCTGTAACCCAGGAACCACTCCAAAAAAACCTCTTGGGTCACATTTCCTACAACAATCCTATGAGCAAAGGTCCAAAACAAGGAGAACCATTATTTTGCAGCCTGGCAATAATTTTGAGCTCCCACACATCTGAGAAGCTCCATTTCCTGCAGGTCCTAGGGATGCCATCAGGTATTGAGAATCCTTTCAATAGCAGCAATAACTCAGGAAAAAACATCTAGAATAAAATATACTGAAGGCCCCAAAGTCAAAAAGATCTTTGCAAAGGTAGTAAGGAACAGCTAAGCACAAATGTTTGCTGTATGGAGTCCTGTGCCACTGAAAGACAGGCACCATACTGCTCCCTGTGAAGGAGCTTTAACAAAGGGTCATGTATGAAGCTGATCAGTCCTGGACCCACATGGCTTTCATATGTAGAACAGTTGTGACTGTTCATACTGCTGTAAGACTGGTTTCCACTGAGAGGAGTTAGCTCATGCTCTGCTAATAAGCCAAGCAGCACTGTTGACTCTGAGCAAACTGCTTCCAAATTGGGCTTTTCTCTTGCAGTACAGGACCTCTTTAATTAATCTGCTACTGTTTATGGATGCTATTCCTGGTGGAGCTCACTTGCAGTAGACAAACATCACGCAGAGCATCTGACACTCTCCAAACACGCGATGTCAGTTGTGTCTTACAACGCCAAGTGCCTGGTGTATAATTGCTGCACATCAAACCCATTCCACAGATGGGTAAATCAGGGCATGGAGTGCTGGGCTGGACCAAATCCAGGCATTTCTGTCCTCCCTCACAAACTGTTGCTGGTGGCCACAGCAGCACTTGCCTAGGTCATACAGTCCTGAATGAAACACAGCTGGGACCTCAGGCAGTCGCACGAGGTCTGTCAGATCACACCTCAGCACTGCAGAACAAAATCCCCACACACTGGATTCAAAAGGCATGGTTCAACACACAATGAAGTTGTTGTGCTTTAGTAAATCATCAGGCATCAACCCAAGTCATTAGAACTGATGCAAGTAAGTCCACAGCAAGTACAGGCACCAACTCAGCTAACTCTTTTTTTTGGCACACTCCCATTTATACTAACAACCTCCAGCTCCGAGTTTTCAGATCAAAGGACAGATACAGCAATGCCATTAACACAGCATAAACCCACAAGTTTTATTGCTAATATCACCAGATTGCAAATCCAGACACCTGTGAGGACACTCTGCTAAAGCCATCACCAACTTACAGTGTAGCCTGGCAGTCTGAGCAGCTGTCCCCAGGACAGACCAAGAACAAAGTGTGCAAGGGAGGAAGCTCCAAACTCCACTATTTTCATCAGCATTTGGTACATACCTCTGCCTGAAACGCCCTAGCACTGACATCCTTCTGTTGTCACCAGCCACTGGCAGGACAAAGTCTCTGCTTACATAGAGCAGCATCCTGGCTCTGAAACAAGAGATAGCTGAGCACTGTTTTATGACTCCTAATGCTAAGTAAGAGCAGATTTAGTTCTCCATGCTCAGGACTGCTAAAGTACTAAATAGATGTAAGAGCAGAGGGCAAAACTTTCTGGGACATAAAAGAGACAATATAGGACAACCTAAATCTACTGCTGTTTTGCAACAGAAGAATTCACAAAGATAATCTCCAAATGGCCTGAAGGTCCTCCTGGCACATAAGTAACTCTAGAAGAAAAGCAGCTTCTCCCTCCTTCCTTAGCTTAAATAAGATGGACAGCAAAGTGGTTCATATACTGCACTACTGACCCAGCTGTACCACAGCACCTACAAGCACTGAGCACTACACCAGCATACTGCTTCACTTGGCACAGTCACCCTGATCACTTCCCAAAGATGTTTCTTTCTAAGCCTGACCACATTCTTACCCCAGTGAATAAGTCCTAATGGGGCCAAGCATTACTGGCTCTCACACCTCAGCAGTGCCTCGTCTCAGGTGTGCAGCACAGGCAAATACTAGTTGGGGCTTCCTGGTTAGCACCAGAACTCCATGCATATCTACACATTTGAGAGGACCCTGTGATACAAATCTAGAGCATGCAAGAGCAGAACTGTCAGCTCTAATTAGCAGGACTTTGCCATTCAGCGCAGGCTGGCTGCAATACCAAAGCAACCCCAAAGAGCATCACAGAAGATGTCTAAGGACCTGGAGCCATTTCTAAGCACAGCTCCTCTAGCAGCCTCCACTGACAGATACACTTGGCAGTTGGATTGTAATATCCACTGCATAAAACAACAGCAAAGAAACAGGAACGTAAATAGGAAGCCTGAAGCATGCAAACTTTTCCTATCTAACCCTTCTCAAAAACATCATGAAGGACAATATGGTTTCTACACTGTATTTTCCAAGATAATTGAGCACAGTGATTATCAGCAGGTCAGTGACAGCTTTAAGTGCTGTAACAGTCAAAGAAAAAGTCCAGGTGAGTGATTATGTACGTCTCTCCACGTGGCTCAGTTTGATTCAAAAAACATTAGAGGCTAAAAATGGTTTCTTTAGGAGTCTATAATCTAGCTAGACTTCACAGCAAGGATCCACAAAGATATTTGGAAAACAGAAGTATGCTGATGAAAAGAACAGTGATTTGGAGTCACAGTACCACTGTGGGATGCCTTCTGCTACACTGCAAAAGTAATTTTCCAGAAACTGTTTTGGTGAACATCTAAAACCCAAATAGTAATCAGCTGGAATGAATCCTCAAGATGGGGAAATCTCTTTTGTTAAAGTCAGACATGAGCTTGAGAACATGCAAAAAAATCATAGAATAGTTTAACTCCCTAGCTGTGACACTAGAGAGTCCAGCTGCCAAAACTGAAAGTCTCCTGCACATCCCAGGCAGCCAGGGAGCTACAAGCCTTGCAGAGCTGCCTTCCCCATCATCCAGGTCTGAACTCAGGCACTGGAAACCACAGGCACTGATGTTGCATGTTGTGACTTAGTTACAACCTAGTCGTTGAAGCTACTGCAATAAAAATCTAATCCAGCATTAAAGCACTGAGTGTGTAGAGGGTCTGCATCTTTATAGGGTGGTGAGTCAGGTCACAGAAAGAAAGATTCAGCCAGTTGGGGTGGTGGAGAGCAAACCTAAACAGCAGGAAAGATGGCTGGAAAAGCACAACAGAAAGAGAAGCAGCAGCAGAGTGAGGATCATGTTGACAGAAGCCAGGGGTGCCTACACAAAGTTTGCTGACTCCACACCACAGTAGTTCATAGCACAAGATGCACCAGCACCATTCACTCAGGCTGCAGGAAACCCTGCCCTCAGCAGAGGGATCAGCAGGACTTGGGAACACCACCAAGCAATAAAAGCCTTTCGAGAAAGTTATGTGAATCCCCTCTAAACAGCCTTCCCTCAGCCACCTCCAGAGATCAATGCATCTCACAACTCTTGTTTAGCAGCCTGCATGCACTGCCCTGAGACCAGTGCTGCCCACATGTGTGACAATTCTTGTCCATTCTCAACCTCTGTGATGCAGGGACAGCAGTCCTGGCAGATAGGATACTTTACAACACACCTGAAAAGGCCACAGGTAAGATGAACTCTCTGAAAATTAGTTTCTAACTAATTCTATCTTCTTTAAATTTGAATTTGGTTCAATAGAGTCCTTAAAAAAATATCCCTTGGCAGAATCTCAAGAACGAAATTAAATGTTTTGTTTAATGAAGTAATTTAGGAACACTAGTGCTAAAAAAGTCTACTTATTACACAGCTCTATAAGTAAGGAAAATGGAGATAAAACACAACTCATTTTCCTTCTCATCACTAAAACTATGTTGCTCAATCACAGATCCTTGGGATGAGGCTGGCAGCCCTGGATGGGAAGTGTTTTCCATCAGCAGCATAGTGCAATGTACCACAAGTCAGCACTCTTCCTTTCAGGCCATTTCAATGAAACTTTGCACTTTCTCATCTGCTTCCAAAGAGACAGAGTAAGTCAGGACACAGATGCCCCAGAACATATATAAGCCTTAGAACAGGCAGTGCCTTGGCAAGAACCACTTTAAAAACAGAGCTTTCTAAGCAAGGGAATCAACAGAGTCTGCTTCAAGCCCTGGGCACAGCCACAGTAACACCTTCAGTAAATATTTTGAAGATGTTTTCCAAACTCTTTCTGTACCACACCAATCTTTTCTGGGAAGGTACACAGTTGGCTCCATCTTCAAAAGAAGTGGCACCCACAGCCCTGGGCTGTGAACTTCAGCACGTCTCCTCATCACACCCTCAGGAGATCAGCCCAATCTCAAAGAGCTATGAGTTTAGGCAGTGCCCTACTCACAATACACACACAGGTGATTTGCCCACTCTTTTTGCAGCAAAGCTGCAGGCAGAAGGCTCTCCAGATTCAAGTGCCCCTGTCTCTAACCTTGACAGGACACAGCATGGTCTCAGGCTCACCTTTTGCAGGGACATCACGTGAGATCAAGGTTAACACTGCAAATTATTTGGAAAATGATAGCAAAAAGTAGCATATCTGTGTCTTAACAAACACTTTCATGCCTTTTCTGATCAATTTGGTTTAGATTACATGGCAAATCCCTGTGTGCTAGAGGGAGAGGAGCATGTACAAGACCCAGGGTGTCTTTGGACTGAAGAGGAACAGAGGACCTGGCAAAGTGTCTCTACACAAAGGAAGGAGCAATGCTGTCTGGCAAGATGGAAAGCAAAGGTTTAGCTCTGTAAGGGCAAAAACCCAACAGCCTTGTGCGGGTCAGCAAGCAGCCATATCAACAGCAGTTGCTATTTCCTGCAGCCACAGCTGTTCCCAGTGGCTCTGTTGTGTCCAGCCCCTCTTACACCAGCAGTGGTACTCACATTTGCCACGCTACAGACAGCTCGGGCACGCATGTGCCAAAGGGTGACTGCACCCAGTGTGAGATCACCCTGAACAAACCTGGTGATGGAAGAGAGGCAGCAGAGCACCTCACACTGCTGCCTTGAGCCAACAGCATCCCCAAAACACGCCTCTGATGCTAACAAATCATAACTCCAAATCTTAAGGATGTCATTTGCTACAGTGGAAACATGACTGTTTTAAAGGCACTGCCATGAGTTTCCCAGGCATCAAGCACGGAACACATGTCCCAGAGGAGTCCCTGTCACTCAGCATGTTCAGGGAAACCATTCACTTGCACAACTCTGATGCCAGTGCCTTGCTGGGAAACTCTTGGGATAGAGGTACATTTTGGTAGTACAGACAGTCCGTTTCTGAAAACATCCTTTCATTTCCTTCTCCTTCAAGGATTTTCTGCCACCTCCCATATGTTACCCTCACCCACAGTAGTGCACCCTTTAGTGCCTTACAGAAAAAATTTCTGCTCATGGCCACTCCACATTTAGAATCTCTCAGCTGCCTTGTGCTGCTGGTGCTAATGACATTCTCCTGAACAGCCTGTCTGCAAACTCTGCCTGATCTGAGAACCACCATCAGGGGTAGGGAGTGGAGGGTGGTGGCAGCTGCCACTGGACCACTTCTCAATGGCCAGCCTGTCACCTCCATGCTACAAGGGGACACGTTCCTCAGCATGACAGCATGGTCAGCAAGTTGTCCCATAGCCTATATGCTTCCCATCTCAGCATGAGCACAGACTCAGCCTTTCATCCAACCCTGAAAGAAGAGTTTTTCTCTTTTTTTTAAAAAAAAAGATGTGAACATGAAGCTACAAGCCAGTATTTGGCCCCCACAACTGATGGGCTGCAGCCAAACTCTGCCATATGTTCCAGTTAATACATGTGGGCTTTGCTTCCCATCCAAGAAAGCAAAAAAAAGGACATTTATGAGCTGGGATTCAGCAGGAGCATGTGGGAAGAAGATGCTATTTTAGTTGCTATAATTATTTGATGGCCAAATCCCTGACCCTTGATGTCAACTCTGGAGGAGTCTGTTTAACTGACCAGTTGTCATGGAACGGAGAAGGACTGATTGGGGGGTACAGGGTAATGAGGAACAGCTCTTTGTTGCCTGAACCCACCCACAGGCAGACCCCCTGCCTTCATTAGTCATCACCAGCCCGCAGCCAAGAAATAAAAATGTCAATATCTTATTGCCAATACATTGGCTGGAAACAAAAGCATCCAGGGAACTTTGCACCCTCCTTCTCGCCATTGGTTACTGTGAAAAAGCACAGGCCAAGTCTTGATCTCAGTTTCCCCAGAGTATAGGCACAGAAACTCCACAGCCCTCAGCTGGGTCACTCCAGGTTCACAGCAATTTATCCAGACTCAGCCTGGCCTTGGTCCAGACTACATATATGGAAACATGCCATGTGCAGAGTACAGGGGTCTCTACTTCTGAGGAACAAACCCAATCACAATGACTAATTCATACCACCTCCAAAGGAATAAATTAAGACAAATAACCCCTGAATCCCTTGTTCCAGATGTCAAGCACTGCCTCGAGTCCACAGTCTTGCTAGCAAGGCTCCTGCAACACTCAAGAGGTTGGCAGGAAATGGCTCAGTTCTGACATGATGGTTTCTCACTACTGCCCATGCCATCCATGATGAAATCACCAGTTGTACAAGGAAATGGGAATAATCCTTGTTGAAACCTCAGGAACAGCTAGTGAGTACTGGGCATGAGTTCGCTTAGTAGAGCTAAATTGCATTGCTCATTCAACAGAGCTCATTACCAACTGCCATTCATTATTCCTCTGGCCAAGGACAACAAGAGGACTCTGCAGCAGCCAGAGCACAGCTCACTAGGACCTATGGATGAGATTTACTAGGCAGCAGTAAAAGCCACTTAACAAATCCCATTGCAATGTGGGACATAGATGAGGCCATTCAGCAGCAAGGTTTTACCAAGGAGCAGCCCTGCAGAGGAAGCCATCACAAGATGAGGGAAAAGTGAGGTGCAAAAAACCATGGAAAATTACGGAGATAGAACACCAGGGAAGGGGCAGGTTCTGAGGTTACAGCACAGCAAGAGGAATCTGCTCTCTAAAGCCAATGGGCTCACCTGCACTATCAGTGCCCAGTTTTGACCAAGTTAGGATGTCAACCTAGCTCATGTGCTGGGATGCCTTCAGATCAAGACCTCAAGGTATAGAGATGTAATGCCAGTCACACCACTGTCTTCTCCATCATCCATGCCACAGCACCAGGGATTGCCAAGAAAGGAGGAGGAGTCCAGGCTTACCTTTTTTTTCTCCAAAAGACTGAGAAATATTGCAGGCTGGGACCTGTCATCAGTATATTTTGGAGCCCTAACATGACTGCATAGCTATGAGATGAGAAAGAACTTGGCAAGACAAAAGAGTAGCCCTGGCCATAAAGTGGCTGATTACTAACCTGTATGAAATGAGCTAAGTAGGTTTAAGACCAGTTTGTGCTGATTGTGTTCAGATTTGCAGTGGTGCTGAAGTAGGGCTGTGCTAATTTATGATCAGTTGAAATTATGTGGAAATCTGCAAACACCATAAGTTTCGGGTTTGGATTGGCTCTATTAAAAAAATACCAGCACCTCCCCCACCCAAAATCACAAAAAAAAAAAAAAACCCACCCAAAAACAAAACAAAAAAAAAATAAAACACCAAACAAAAAGCCAAATTAAAAAATAAAAATAAACAAGAAACAACACATGAAAAAACATCAGAAAGTGACTGCTTTCTACATCTAGTCTACCTTTTAATACAGCACCAGCCTGCAGCCAAGTTGAAAAAGTCAAAACTGAGTCTCCTGTAGAGACAGTAGATGGGTTTCAACTGCTAGATCACCTTCACCAAAAAAACATGTGCCTAGTCTGCATTTGCTGGTGTCAGAATTGAACTAGTGGGTCACCTCTTTCCTTTTCTGGTAATGCTTTCAATCCAAAATGAAACATTTCAGAAACACTGCATTTGAAGTGGTTGGCAAGAACAGGGGCAGGGGCAGTTAGTTCAGCATCCTGGGACCCAACCATTGAGACTCAGAGTTTTCCATCCCATAACCCAAGTTTATTTTTGTCTACGTAATTTTAACTTTCTGAGCACTAACATTTAGCCTCTGGTGAGGATTAGGAATGCTCTCTCAGAAAATCTAAATAGAGACGTTCCAAGAGATTAGTCCTGAGATCTATTTATTTACCCAATATCTGAGTAATACCAATTCTCTAGATTAAAGATAAATAAACACTGATAATAGTAATAATCCAAATAATAGTGATTATCTGACAGCTTTAACATATGTCTTTGTCTGGGATGTGTCATATAAATCCTATGAAAACAAGACCAACTGACCAGACATACCTCACAGGACAGGTGGTGGTGCAACAACCTCAGTAGGCTGCTCCTGCAAAGGCTTACAGTAGTAGGGGTTTGCATGTTATTCCATGTCATGGCCCATGAGATACTGCAGGTGAAATCACCATATCTCCCCAAAGGGCTGTGGTTCATCCCATGACAGAGCCCTTTATCTGCTTAAGTCCACGCAGCACTGTGGCATGAAGGAAAACAGAACAAAATGTTCATGGAAAACATAAGCCCTTGAGTAGGACAAACCAAATTCCCAAAGCAACTACCCTGGTGTGAATCCAAAGTTACTCTGTAATCCCATGGTAGGTAATACAGATGTCTGTCAAGGAGACAAAAGACTCTGGCCCAGTGCAACAGGGAGCAGCAGCAAGTAGTTACTCAAGGTGGAAAGAATTTGGTGGAGATATCTTAAGATCCATCCTAAGGCTTGCTACAGGCACTCAGAGACAGATGCTCAAGCGTAGCTGGCAGCAAGGCTCACATAAGCATTGACAGAAGACAGAATGATGGTCTTTTATCAAGTCATTATTGTGTCTGTGGTGCATTTCAGAAATCCTGGTGACGTGGGGAGGCAGGAGAAGATGGCACAACCCAAGGACACACTCCCAGCAATGCCTCCTGCACTGCCCTAGCAGCAGCAGCATGGAAGACCTGGCAGAGAAGATAACAGCACAAAGCCGAAGTTCTTGCCAAAAGAGATCACTAGAAAGATTAAGTTGCTTGTGTAAAGTTTGTGTGGCCAGAAAAAGATTATTTTTTAATAACTTTAAAGAACAAATAAACAGCCTCTCCTAGAACACAGAAAACCTAAACATTATGTTTATGATTTCAACACATGAAATCATGATGATAGCAGAACTGAAGTGCATCTCAGAGACAGCAAGTGGTGAGAGAAAGGGACCTTGAAGGAAGGATAGTAAGGTAGAAGAGAATCAACACCTGGTTTTGTAACCAATATCACAATCAACTTTGCAGGTTACTTATTATTTTTGCACCAAGCTGACTTGCAGCAGTCAGCACAGGGACTGGAAATGATGCTCTGTCACAGGATTCAAGGAAGAGCATCTGCAGCAACCTCAAACACAGCTACTGAGTCAGCACCTCACAACCAGCAAATACTCTCCCAGTGTACATTGTTTTCCTCCTCTCCAGTCTCAGAGCTAGAAAAAGATACCCAAAGGAGAGGTTAGAAACATCATGGCCTGCAGGCTAGGGTTTAACAGAAACAAGATGACTAAAGCAACAAAGTGAAGAGGATGAGATTAATTAAATATTTAAGAGGACAAAGAGATCACACACACACATCTGCCAAGCCTAGAGAGCATTTCACTGACAAAGACCATGCAGCCAGCACAAAGTAGAGAGCCATCAGCATAAAGCATACTGTCCTTCTGCCCATGGGACATGACATCAGAAATGCAGTGACAGACCTTTTCTCTGTAAGCTGGAAAGCCCATTAAATGCACCTCCAAAGCTAAATCCCCTTTTCTCATCACCACCTGTTTCCACATCTTCTCAAAATCCATCCCACTCTAACTGCCTCAGCCAGCAAATACTCTTTCTGTATTACCTGAAAACATCAGCTCTCCTAGGAAAACAAAACTTAAAACACATACTTGGAAGCTGCAAAGGAGACCTGCAACCACATTTGGGCTTGGGCTGCTTGTTCAATGCAATTTGTCGACTGTGTCTGTAGAGACTGCAGATAACCTCAAAGACCTGATCCAGTCTGAAGTCGACAAAAACCTTCTCAATTCACGAGCTGTCCTAGTCCTACAACGCACTACAGTTTCCCCTCTTATCATGCTTCAGTCACCACAACCATTCAGATCACCTCTGTGGAACAGAACAGTGGGCTTCCCAAGATAACCATCCCATAAAAGCACAGGGTAAAAAAATAAAATTAGGAAATAATTTAGGGAACTGATAGGATGACATGGACTTAGAAGCTGATGGGGCCTGTTCTTATAGAAGGATACCACTGGTATTTCACCCAACTAAGTAATCTTCTTTCTGTCGCTTTAGAGTGCTCCATGCAGGAGTATCTCAAGCAAGAGCAACATAGCCCAGAGGAGCCACTGCTATGGTCCAGTAGACAGCAAAAAAAAACCCAAAAGTCCCAAATCTCCAATTCTGACATCAGTTTTCCACCAATGCACTGCAGAAATTAATTCAACACACCACGACTGAGCCAGGCTGTGCTGGCACTCTCTCTGCAGTGAGCAACCAGAGGCAGCAGGAGGCCCCAGCCTGCTCCCAGGGCACAACGGGCAGCTCCATTGCCCCAAAGGCAGCTGAGACACACACAGTGCTGGTCAACATTTGGCCTGTGCATCTGTCCAGCAGGAGTGAAAGCCTTTGCTTTTCACACCCCACATGAGTGTTACAAGGATTAGCTCATGTTTATTCAGCAACACTTTTCAAAGCACTGCATGAGAGCCAAACCCTTTCATTTTTTTAATCTGTTCCTTGCTCTGTCACTCCCTCTTTAAAGGATGTGTTTCTCTCCTCCTGAGAAACAAACAAGCACAGGGTCAGTGGGAGTGGGAGGTGGGAAGCACATTCCAGGCTGCTCCTCCTCTCTCAAACCACAAATGCCACCAACCCCTGCTGTCTGACCAGCCTGGCCACGCAAGTGCCCAGTATCCAGACCTCCCCACACAGCCAGGGAGGGGTCAGACAGGATACACAGCAGGATGTTTAACCTCATCTCATTTCTTTTATGGTTTCAAGGAGCAAAACAGGGGTGTCAAATAGCTGCCCCTGGAGCCCTGCAGCCAGCCCACAAACCCACAGCCAAGCAGGGGAGCTCTGCACAAGCCCCACTTTGCAGCTCCCCTTTTCAGACAAAACACCAAGTGGATGCTGCAGCCAAGGTCTCCCTGGAGGGTGCATGTGCTGATACATCCCAACCCTGGGGGTACCTGCCAAAGCCTTGGCACAAGGGATGGTTCACATCTGAGCGTATGTAAGATATTAGGTCTCATGTTTTGTGCAAGTGCAGGCAAATCCAACGTGGGACATTTTCTTCCACGCACAGACTTGTTGAGCCAAACCAAATGAGCAATCCTGGGAACAGAGCTCACACGCAAGCAGCACAAGGTGAAGATGCTGCCACCAAGCATGGCTATGTGGGACAAAATTGATAAGAGTGTGGCTTACAAAACCCAAGAGCATCAGCAAGGTTTAAGGAAAAAGGTATTAAAATCATAAACAGCTCTATTAGAAGAGTACTTTCCCTTGGCTAAAGTGTCCAAAACCTGGGCACTCATGCAGATAGCAAGAGCATCCTCTACTCCATCAGACAGCAGCAAAATCTAAGTATTAGTGTGAATACAAAATCTCCAGACATTGCAAAAACAAATTGAGTCACATGTAAGAAAGAAGACTGTTTTCAACATCTAGCTTCAATAAGCTTACCAGTGGTAAGCTTTTAAATTAAGAAAACAAAAACCTCAGGCCCAGTAGAGATTGAAACGAAAGAACAGCCTATACCTCAAAATTTTAGGGCATCAGTTTTGCGGAAATGGGAAACTAAAACCCCATTCACTAATTTAGTGGAAAATTTTTCAATGAGCTTGACATGAACAAACTTTTGTTATTCTGGGAAAGGCTTTGAATTCAGGAGAAGAAATAACTAAAAGATTATGAATGCAACTCAGATAAAGCAGAAATCCAGAAGGAAATGTTTTAAACATTCATCTTGGCATGAAAGAAAATTCCCCTTTCTGTCCTTACTAGTCATGAACAGAAAGACTTACTATAGGTACCAACTTGACAGCACAAATCTTGAACTAAAAGAAAAACATCATTAACTATTCTGGTGGGGGGATTTAATTATATTCTTCCTTTTGGCAAAGAAGTTCAAAGAATAATACCATTTTTCTCAGGAAAGGTAACAGCTAGAAGGCAGAAGTTACTGGGATGATACTCAAGATGCCAGTGGCTGCAAAACACTACCTGTACAGTGCTATGCAAAGTATTTTGTGTCACACAACAGGATGAAGACTATCACATTGGTAGCAGAGGTGATGACGAACCTCGCAGCTTCAGGCATGCCCACCAGCCCCTGGAACGCATTACTTCAGTTTGTCCAAGAGGAAAAACCTCTGGCAGAGGGCAATAGGGTGTAACTGGGGGGTTTCTGGGGGCTTTTCTCTGCAAACGGAAGGCAGATCACTTTCTGAATTACACTATGCTACACTGAAAGACAAACAAACACATCCCACTCGCAAAACAAAACCGGACAAAGCTTAGGTAACACCAAGCTGGAAAGACTCTCAAGTTGTCATCCAGGATGCTCTCTGTCGGGGTCAGGCCATGGCCACCGACGGTACCCATCTGTAAAAACAGAGGGGACGACGGTACCCGGGCGGCTCTATAGACAGAAGGCGCAGAACCACACCTGGGATGTTTGGGGAGGATGTAAGAGACGATAAGCTTTACTAGGAGGAGCAGGGGTCGGGCGGTACCTACCTGGATATATGCTCGCTGCAGGTAGCTGTAGGGCACCCTGCGCTGGAAGTCCGCGCGCACCTCCTCCGCGGTGCGGTGGCGGGAGGTGGCTCCCAGGCGCGGTTCCTCGCAGCTCCGCACACAGCCGGCCCGCCGCAGCATCGAGCCGAAGAAGGACAGGTCACCGCCGGCTCCCGGGCCCGGCTCCGCCAACCGCACCTGCCCGCGGCAGCGCCGGCGGCACTGCAACCGCGCGGTCCGCAGCTCCCGCCGACTGCGCAGCGCCCGTTCCAAGCACCGCGCCGCGCCCGCGAAGTCCCCGCCGTAGTACGCCTCCACGCCGCTGGCGTACAGCGCGTCGAAGGGCTCCAGCGGACCGCCGTCTCCCGCGCACACACCACCCGCCCGGCACGCCGCTGGCAGGAGCACCGCCGGCAGCAGCAGAAGCAGGACACCCAAAGGCTGGCTCCCGGATGCCATTGCCGCCGTACCGGCGGTCCCTGCGATGGGGCCTGGGGCTCTGCACAATGGGGAGTGGGGGATCCGGTGCAACGAGGAGTCCACGCCGCGTGTAGGGGGCTCAGTGCGCTAGTGTCCGGAGGTCCGCGCAGTGGAATCCGCCGCAGTGGGGTCCGAGGGTCTGTGCAACGGGAACCTGGCACAATACGGTGGACCTCGGTGGGATAGGGTCCGGGGATCCGTTCAGCAGAAGACGAGTACCCTACAATGGACCTCAGTGCAGTGGGATCCAAGGGTCCGTGTGATGGAGCGCGGCGCGACAGATCTCGGAGTTTCGTTCACCAGTGTAACGGGCTCCGGGCGAGGGGTCGTGGCTGCGACTGTGCCCTAAGCGATAGCGAGGCCACGGCACGACTCCCTGCACGCCGGGCCGTGTGCTTCCCTCCAGCGCCGCCGGCACCTCTTAAAGGGCCCCGCGCCACTGGCTCGGCCCCGCCCGCGCCGCCGGCCCGGCCCCGGCCCCCCCCGCAGAGAGCTAGGGGCTCAGAGTGAGCGCAGCCATCGATCGGGCGTTTCTCGGAGCATCCCAGCTCCGCCGCTGGTTCTGTGGCTACAGGGGTTTGTCAGTGACTGCGTGACCCGGAGTGGTTTAAATGGCAGCAGCAACCTTCGCTGACGCTCTACCCTGTCGTGCCCACACCTCCTTTTGCTGCCCCGCATGCCCGCGCCCGGCGTCGCTCTTCCCATTGTGCTGCTTTCTGTCCCTCTGCGAGGCTGTGGCTTGGGAGCGTTTTTCGCTGGGTTCTCCACTGCTAGCCCCTCTTGTCTCCACACTCCTCAGGGGGGAGTTCTGGAAATGACGGGCACAGTCAGTGGCTGATGAAGCCTTTTCAGCTCCCAGCTGTGTCTCGCTTCCTCCAAGGTTTCTATCTTCCAATGCTGCAAAGTCCTGTCCTGCCAAAAATGTTACTTTTTTTTTTTAACATGAATTTTAAGGCATTCTTGTGACGAGTAGCTTGGCAATGCAGCCTAGTGACACATCAAAAAAATATCTTAGTTGGTACCTTAAATAATCTCAATGCTGAACACCTGTTACCAAGAAGTTTATTAATACCTTTAATTTGGCTGAAATTGGCTGTTCCTGAGTGAGAGGGAATAGGCAAATCCTGCATCCCATTAGACAGTATACTGTAAGCTGTTCTGGGCTCGAGTGCTCCAAAGTCTATGTGTATGGCATTATGCTCAGTATGGTTTCTCACAGGGAACTCCGGCCTTAGTTAAGTCAGACACATCAGGACGATCTCTATAGGTGTTGGCTACCTTTTCACAGACCAAAACAAATTTGAAAGGGACATGCTAGACACCTATTTGGGATAGATTTCATTATATTCTTCACATTCATGATCAAATTGCCTTGGTTACACTGCTGTGTCCAGGATCAGAAACAGGGGTCAACACCCTCTCTTTGGGCAAATGATCAGATTATGGATCTGGTTTACAACAGTTTCACATAAGGATGGATTTGCTGGAGTTCTTGGTGAGGAGCTTTCCCATCTGGCAAAGATTTCATAACAACTTGTTGCTTTCTCATGAATTGGCACAAAAGTTTTTAAACTTTTGGGTGTCCCTCCATTTTTCTGCCCTGATAGACTGGCATGCTGTGGCTGGTACTCCCAACACAAGAAACAAACACCTCAAAGGAGATCTCCAGTGGGAGAGGTACATGCTGTAACCATTTGCCTGTGCAGTATGTATTCTTACATCCAGATAAAGCCTTTTGCAAGGGAAAGGTTATCAGCACTCCTGGGGAAAGGAAGTAATATTGTGGGAGAGCTACTTCAACCTTCTCAAGCAGCACAGAAGTGCAACTGGTGACTGCACAAGTTTACAGGGACAGTCAGCTCTGCCCCACATCACAAAGAAAAAACAGCTGGCTCTTTGGGTGCACTTTCTGAAAGATGTACTTCAGATGATCTTTTTTGGTGCTGTATGTAATTTCATATTGTTTCCAAGTCAGCGACATCTCTGCATGTGCAGTGATAACACTGAGGCCCTGCATGGGAAGGCATGCAGAAAATACATGAGAGAGAATGAAGTCAGACAAAACATTTTTTTTCAGACAGCTGCATTTTCTGATCCAGAGGTTTCTAAAAGTCTTTTTTGAAACAGTAAAGAGAAGCTTCTTAGTACTGGCACCCTGCAGTCCAATTCTGCTGTGTTTCCTTTAATTTTCTATGTAGGCACCCACGAAGTCTATGACCAGACTGCCACTATCCCCACCCTGCAGTCCTCTTTCCTAGGGTCATGCTTGCTTTGTTCACAAAAGTTCATGCTTTCCCTCACCTTGATGCTTCATTGCTACCTAATTGTGGAAAAGACCTCAAAAATAGTTGGCACATACAAGGCACTCAACCCAGGGTATCTTGAGTAACCACCCTTATTTTCATATCTCTGCTTACTGCCTAAATGAAAATGCATCAACCAGATGGAAATAAGTTTGCTGGTCTGCTGCTGGGGGTCTTGTTCTTGCAGATCTGAACCATAGCAGTTTGGCAATGCAGCTGCTACAGCCAGCAGCATGGTGGGCAACGGCTTGTCTTCAGCACTGGAAAGGAGCTGGGTTTAGAAGCCTTGCACATATAAAGGCAGGATTTCACCCAGCAGACCAATTACTAGTTTAGGATGTTACAACTCTGAATCAGGCCTCAAGATGCCTGATATATCCTTCAAGCCTCTAATGAAAGGAATTATTCTAAAAACGTTACAACTCAGCCCGTGTTCAGTTGTTGATCCTGGCCCCTGTGCAGTTGCTTTGAAAGACCTCCTCCTACGCAAATAGATTCATCTGAAGCTTTTTTGTTTGTTTGTTTGATTTGGGGTTTTTTGTTTGTTGGGATGTTTTTTTTGTTAGTTCTTGAGGAAAAGTCTGATATGTGGGTCAAACCACTGATGACTTGGCAATAAGATAAGAGCAAATTTTAGAATGCCTTTCAAAATGTCTTTTCAACTTGTGCTTTATAAGCAGACCTAAGTTTCAAGCCCTCTCTGTTTCATTGGTAGGCTTGCTTTCGTATTTAATTCATGGACAAACTTCATAATTCCCAAATCAAACACAAGTCAGCTCTTCAGCCACATACCTTAGTGAAAGAGTGAAAGCTTTGAATCAGAAGGAAAGTACAACACACCTTCACTGAAGGGCTTTGGTTCTTGCTTTTGTACAAAAGTACAAAAGTTTATTGAATATATCAGAAAACATTACTGAAGTACTTCATGATTTAGACCCAAATCCTGACCTGAATTCAGCAGAATGCCTCCATCTGCCCAACAGCTTTTTTATTTAAAATGTTGTGAATGTTGAGAGACGTCAGGAAATTAACACCAAATAAACAGATGTGCTGCAATAATAATTATGAATCACATTTTGGGACTCTTCTTCTAGGCAAAGTCTTATCAGAGTCACAGAAAACTAGCCTAGGTTTGGGATGGGGTGAAAGGAAGAGTGACCAAGGAGGAATTTTCTCTGTAAATTATTATTCATGTTATATCAAGATGTAGCACATCACAACAGGGCAGGACATGGATGAAGAGAATACAAGGTACATGTGGATGCCAGCAATCTGCTCCAGGATGTGCCCGTTGAGTCCTTGCTTCTGACTCAGAAATTTGCTTCCCCACAGCTGCTCCACTGTACATTTGAGACTTGTTCTGACTCATTGCTCCGGATGGGTTGCTGAAGACTTGAAGTCAGCACAGGTGAACAAAAAGTCTTCAATTTTTCTTCCTATATCTTTTCACTTTTACTTCCTTCTAGCAATATTTGGTAGACTGAGGACCTGGGAGCAGCTGACTATCATTTTCTCCCAGACATCTGACCTGTGATCAAATGCTTTATGTTCTTCCATAAACTACAATCACAAGAACCTGGGATGTCCTCTGTCCTAGCAAGCCTCTATCCTGACATTTCTCCAAAGCATGTCCATCTCATATCTTGCTAATGACAGCCTCCCTTTTTTTTGTGTCTTCCTCTCAGCATCTGCAGATGGATGAGATGATTGTCAGGAAAGCTTTGAGTACAATGTTGCTTTAAGCGTGTATCTTTCCTCACACACACTGTTAAGGTCATCTCCTTTGCAGCATGCAATAAAGTTGCTTTGATCCAGGCTTGTTCACATCTCTCTCTGCCACATTCCATTATTAATACCTGCCTCCACAGCTTATTTGTTTCTTTGTCCTGGTTCATTTCACGGGACTTACCGTATCGCTGCCTGTTTTGGACATGGTTTTGTGCTTGGCCTGTTTCTCTACTTCATTTCATGGGGCTCACTGTATCTCTGCCTGGAGTGGACTAGAATTTTCCATTGCTTCTCTACTGCAGCACAAACCAATGCTAACTCCCCAAAGCCATCTCAATGATCCCTCCATTGTGTCTCTCAAGGCTCTGTACACGTACTTTAGTTTGCAAGCCTGTTGTGGTACATAGAATCCCCTGTGCTGGATCTGTTATAAAAACCTTAATACAACAACACAGACAAGTACAACACAAGGTTTGCTGTTGGCACTCAGAAGAGAAATCCAATCATATAAATTGCATAAGAAGAAGATCCTTGTGTCTTCCCATGTGTAGGCAACAATATAGTCTTATTAAATTCCAAGTGCCTATGCAGTTCACTTACTTGGAAACTTGGACTCTACTTTGCTGTCATTATAAATTAAAACCCAATAAAAATAAAGTTCAGAAAGTTCAACATACACAACCACAGGCACAGTGGTGTCTTGGAGGGGTTGGCCACATGCCTGTATCTTTGAGCTTGGATTTAAAATAGCTCTATGAACGATATTATTTAGGATGACAACAATTGATAACACTAAGGAATTATTACATTGCACTTTACATAGCACTTTTCCTACACTGACAGCACCCAAAAAAAGATTATGTATTGAGAGAGAGTTGTTGCTATGAACAGGAAGGTAAATGATACAAAACAGCAAATGTAATCATATGACCCAGTTATTTTCAATGCATAGTCCAGAGTTAATGAGATGTGTGAATGGTTTCATTGTGTGACAGTCCGAACTTCAGCTGTAAACTGTGGCGGTTTCAGTTTCAGAGGGTGAACAGGGTCCAATTCATGAGTGCTGTAATTGGACCAAAGTCAGTGACACTGCCAAAATGATGGGTCAAGTGCAGAGCGTGTGCATGCACAGCCAGAGTCTGGCTACGGCTCTGGAAGGTCCCACACACAGTGAATGGATGGGAAGGGAATAGGCTAGTTGAAGTGGCCTGTTTGAAGAATGTTTGAAGGACATGAAATTCATCTAGGAGGGGTAGAGCCACAGGTGACACTTCTCTCCAACCCTTTGTCACACTGTGCAAAGGAGAGAGAAACACAGGGGATGGTGGAGACATGCCACACATAGCAAACCTACTCTTCTGTCCAAAATCAAGTTGTTGGTGGAGAGGAGTGTGCAGATGGAGTTGCCCAGGCTCCCATGCAGCTAGCATAGATGTTTGTGGACTCACCACCTCTCCAGGGCAGAGCTCCCAATGAAAACCATGATCATTAAAACCTTTGGGATAAACATCTACTAGGTTTGATTCCCAGGTTTTCTCATGCTGACAGCTCTACTACCTGCAACAGGATTGCTCATGCTGAAACATGGCTGCTGTTGAGTGACATGGAAAAATCAGGTTCTGAAACAGAGATGAAGGCATCGAAGTGGGCCACTAGTGAAAATGCTCAAGGACCCCTCAAAAGCTGCCTGAAGCAATTTATATCTGCTAGTGGAAGTGTCAAATGAACTCCCATTAAAATCCAGTGTGGCCACATTTTCCTCGCCATGACCTCACGCATATTTTTCCTGCACACTAACTCATAATCTGGACACCTTATTACTTTTGTCACTTCCTTTATCAGTTCTTGTCTGGTCTCAAAATACCTTTCAGCACTTAGAAAACATTTTAAAATAAGAGTCTATGAAACCCCCAGGGCTGTGCTGAGCCAAATCAGGTAGATTCTGCATCCCAGCCCAAAACATAACTTTCAAACAAGACTTTATCCACAGACCTTTCTCCCCATGTTGCCCTGCAGTGAGAGACTAGTTCTCCAAGAGGAAGTATTTCCTTTCCCCACAGAGCTTTCTGTGTGAGCCAGACCCCACCTATTGTGGTAAGAAAGAAGGAAATGTCAGGCAGTGGGAAGAGGCCCACTAGGAGGGCAACCCAACAGGAGAGAAAGGAGAGCTAGGGGAAACCTAATGTCCTGCCCATAACATCAGAGGAAAGAGAGAGCTGCAGGGGAAAATCAAGAGGCTGAGAAAGTCCACTGAGGAAATTAAAAATTAATTTGTCAACAGTAGGACACATGCTGCAGAGAGAAGCTCCCTGGAAGAGGCAGAGCTGAGCCCAGCAGTGATAACTGGAAGTGCTGCCATCCCAGGCAGGACCATGGTGGCAGGGCAGAGGAGGGGGCTTTCTTGCTGTCAGTCTTCTCCAGTTTTCATTTTTATGATTCAGGGAAAAGGCAGGGGGCTGAGAGACTCTAAAAGACATTGAGTTCACTTCTTTCACAAGTATCAACTTTCCCGTGGCTCGCTTTTCACGGGACATGTTGTACATTAATGCAGTTCTGACTGAAAGCCATAAATCAGCATCCACAGGCTGGTAATCTGCAGCACAAGGGATGGTTAAAGTCAGTGTAGCTCTGTACCTGCTCCCTGATCTCCTCAAAGACCTGCCTTGCTTCAGAAATCTTAATGAGAGTGATGTTGGAGCAGATCATGGAGAGAAGCCCAGAGGTGGTTAAAATTAATATACTCCAAAGTGCTTTTGGCAGAATCATTTTCACTGCAAGGTGTTAGGTTTATATGGCAGCAGTTTTCATCCTCGAGAATCCTAAAATAGTCTGCTAATGCTATGTACATAAAAACTCACCTCACTGTAGCTGCTAGGCAGATAGGTTGCTGGCACAGTGCTTCCCATCCAGATGTGGGAAAGGAATAACCGATGAGGGACATCTCAGCAAAATCCTGTCTTAAGGGAAATCACCCCTGGGAAAGCAAACAGAACTCTGAATCTTAACATTTCTTGTAATACTCAGAGCTCTGGGGCTCCTGGTGTTTTCTCACAGATGTAATTCTGGAAGCAGAGCACTGAAGCCAAATGTGTGACCCTGGGGCAAATGACACTGATATCAAAGCTGGGGTGTGAGTATGCAACGTAGTAAACCACGATTCACCTGGGGGTGAGTCCACAGCAGCTACTGTGCATTGCTTGCTACCAGCTTGGTAAAAACAGCAACAGTGGTACCTGCTGGCCTCCAACCCATGAGAAACTTCCTTGATCAGCCCCAACTGAGAAGCCCAACTAAAGGGAATCAGGAAACTGAGGTGTGCAGGAGATTGCACCATCATTCATCATTGTTAGACGTTGGAATGTGCTGCCAAGGGAGGTGGCGGAGTCACCATCCCTGGAGGTGTTCAGGAGGGGATTGGACATGGCAATTGGTGACATGGTTTAGTACTCATGAGGTCTGGGGTGACAGGCTGGACTTTTATTATCCTTGAGGTCTTTTCCAACCTTATTGATTCTGTGATTCATCTTCTCACCCCATCCTTTGTACCTGTATCAATAACTAAGGAAAGATGGATGCTGCGTAGGTGCTATGCAGGCCCCTTTCTGATGGAAGAACATCTGGGGAAAGGGAACTAGAAGGGGTAAGTGAAGGAAGCAAACTGGAATGGTTGGCTGAATAACACCAGTATTTGCAGAGCTACTGCAAGCCAGCACAACACATTCCAATTTGGAACAATTCTGCCATCTCAACAAATTACACGTTCCCTTTTCTCTTTCCTTCTCTTCCCCCATGGCTAACTTTTAGCCTTTAACTTAGAGTAGAAGCAAAGCTGGATGAATTCCCCTGCAGCAGCGTATTTATTCTGGTTTTACAGTCATATAAATTACAGGGGAAATGGATATCAAACCCCTGGGATATGGTGGAGCAGTGGTGTAAGGATACTGAGCAATTCCAGTTTGTTCAAGATCAAAACCGAAACCTGTGAGATCAGTATGTGCCTTGAGCTCCCCTGTGACATCATCTCCTCCCCTTCTAAGGGATGCCAAGCATCAGCTGCATGCCAGACGGTGGTGGCACTGCAGAGGGTGACTAATATCAGCTGGGGAACATATGGCAAGAGCAGCAAATCCCAATGGTGATAACAGAGTGGAAAATATCTTGTCTCATTGAAGTGTTCCCTATAATTAGAGAAATTGTAGAAGAGAAACACTGCTAAAGAATGAGAAGGGAAATTGCCTCTGTGATCCCTGTGGTATAAGTGTTCTGTGAAAGCCGATGTTTGCTGTGATTAGTGTCTGTTTCTCCAAGGGGAGCAGGAGAAATCCTCACAAAGAGCAGATCCCCAGCACATCCAAGCAGGCAAGTGAGTGGCCTGAAATCACTTAGGACAGAACCAGATCTCCTGACTTCTCCAGATCTTCCTGAGACCTCACTTGAGGACACTCTCTACTCAGAGAGGGTGTCACTGGCACTGGTTGTTCACTACAGCTTCAGCAGTTTCTTTGGGGCCTTTTTTTGGCTGAGGATGGATGTGGCGGGGGGAGCAGGTCTCAGCCTTACCCTAATTCCTAAAAATAGACCCTAGTGTACACTCACTCGCTCCCTCCCTCTTGCCCAGATTGCATTACCTTTGGGACTTGTCCAAAAAAAGATTTAGGAGGGTAGCCAAGAGGAGAAGATGCCTGAATGCAGTAGCAAGGACTGCTTCCCTTAATTTTCTCCTTTCTGTAATACAGCTTCTAGTGAAAAATAAGTAAGCCACAGACAGTGCTGCTTTTGTATCTGCGCCTTGCATCGAAGATCTCAGCTGTTAGAAATTAGAGTGTGGTTACTTCTTTGACCCCTGCAATTTTTCCAGAGAACAGTGATCTGCTCTCACAAGCATCCCCCTGGCCAAGCTTTCAGGACTAGGAGTGAAATTTGCTCAGTTTGCCAGACTAAGGATGTTTTTTGAAGTATATGCCCACAGAAGGAGAGCTAAAAGGTTCATCAGCCTTTTGCTGTGCTAATCCATCACACTGACAAGCAGGGGGCTTGAATGGGTTGGATCCTTTATGGCAGGAGGAGGAAGATTTCTCAGGAGAAGCTGGATTTTAATGGCAAAAGAAGTACACAAAAGCTTTAATCTGTGTGCGAGGGCATGTTTCTGGTTAAGAAGATTCTGACTTTATCATCTGTCAGGAAAGCTTGCTGTGAACCTGGCTTTGCAACTGGCCAGACTGTGTATTTATTTCTTTAAACAACCTTCCTTGCTAAAAGCCAGGAGGGTCACTTTGAGCAGCAGCAGCTGAAGAGGCTGGCGGGTGCCTCAAAGAAAAGGTCAGCAGAGCATTTCCAAGCAGAGTGTAGGGCATGTCCGAGAGATTAGCAGCTGGTTGGGTAGAGATGCAGTCCTAAAAGGCATCTTAGAAGTTCCTTGGTTGTAACTGAATGCTGACCTGGGGTGCCTTGTATCAAAAGGGCTAGTGCTGTAATGAATGACTACAACCTTTGGAAACAATCTGTGCTTGGAAATGCTGGGGTTGATGGGCTTTGAAAGGGGCTGGATGAAGATCCATGGAACATCCCACTGTTCACAGCTGTAATCAAGGGCACTGTTGCTGTTGCTGTGATATTCTACCATGATTTTTGCCATACTGTGCTTCAAGGCTTCAGCTCAGTTGGCATCTGCAGAGGCAAAATTGAGCCTTCATTCATCGATGGTATCTCTGCTGCACTACCAACAGCAACACTTAACACTGCAAATCGCTGCATGTAAGCAAAAGGTAAAGCTCTGGCTTCATTGGGGCATTTCCCACTGGAAGTCAGCAGAAACTCCTTTCTGCAAAGAGTAAACAAGAGGGCATTTGTACCCAATTTTGGGCTCAGAGCTCTTGTTACCACTTTAGTCAAGACGGAACTTGAAATCTGTTCTCTGTGGCAGTCCCTGAAGGAGCAGGGCAGAGCATCCTCTTGGCTGGGAGATCTTTTGGTTGAAGCTCCAGGCAGACTCTTGTATCTCAGAAGTCCAGTTGAGGCAAGACAAGTGACAGCACACTCCTGAGGGAATAGTGCTCTTACTTCCCTGCTGGCATCAGCCTCCATGGCATGCAAGTGTCTGGCGTGACATAGGTAGGGTCCAAAATCCTCCTTTGCTGCTACAGAAGCAGGAAAGGCAATGAGAAGCCAGTTGAGGGCTCAGGGATGTTGTCAGCCCTTGGATTGACATGGCAGAAGAGACATTCAGAAGGCAGAAGGACAGCACAGCCTCCAAAATGCCAGTGTAGAAAACATGAAATGCCTGAGGCATGCAGCAGAGTAGGTAAGGAGGGAAATCATTATACCAGGTGGAGTTCTTTGGCATTTTATGCAACCAGGCAAGGCTCTAAAAGTGACAGAGCTCAAAGGAAAAAAGATGATGGAGTATGTGATCAAACCTATGCCCCTTTGGAGGTCTTAATGAGTAGTCAGTCTGCAGTTTTGTAGACAGAATTGTACCTTGGGACAAATTACGCTGAAACTTTACAGGATTTTCAAGCGTATCTTGTGCTAGTTTTCCAAACTTCTGGGAAAAGGAGAGTGTATGGGGAATTTTATACCTAGTTAATTTTATGGAGAGCATTCAGTGAGAGTGGATTTATTTTCTGAGCTAGACATCATTTCAAGCATTGCTTTGTGTTTCTTCATTGGGGACGCAGGGTACCCTTTTATTGCCTTGTGTAAATTGCTTGTTGTTTTATTGAAGCATAAAAACACTTGGCTAGGCTACAGCCTCCCATTATCTTTCCATTGGGTGGGCAATAATTCCTTAAACAAACACAAAACCTTATTAAACACTCAAATACCTAGGAATCAAAACAACTCAAGAACAAGGGCATCCAATATGCTGTGGTAATGAAGACCTGAATGTGCTTTTTAACTACTAAACACAATCAAGGCTAGAAAACCACCTCGAAAGCTAAAATAAAAGCCAGTCTGGTGTTAGCACTGCCTGCAGTGTTTCCTTGGTTTTTTTTTTTTCTGTTTCTGTCTCTGCCTGTAAGCATGCTGCTACATTGCTGACCAAATTCCAGCGAACTGCTGATATTCCGCCTCCAGACAAATTTGCAGCTATTAATCCGGTAGGGAGAGATGGTGAAGGAGGGCCTGGCAGAGGTTCCTGTGTTTGCTCAGCCCTTGGAGAGAGATGTGTGCCAGTATTAGGCTCTGCACTGGGGCTGTTGCCTCTTTGTACACACATGGGATGGAGACCAAGTCAACAGCTAACCCTCTTCTGTAGCTTTGTGAAGGATGATTTCATCTCAGGCAAACCTCAGCACATTCATCACAAGGAATTTGTGAATCATCCCTGGGAAACTTTTCTCCCTCTGCACTAACCATCTGGCCAGAACAGCTCGTACTGCATTGACCAGAGCATGGCTGCCAGGTAGGACTTCAGGGGATTTTCTCCGATTTGCCATGAAAACAGCTTGCTGATCCAACGTGACCTGGACAGGCTGAGAGCTGAGTACAGGCAAACCTCATGAAGTTTAATAAGGACAAGTGCAGGGTCCTGCATCTGGGGAGAAATAACAACAGGCACCAGTACAGGTTAGAGGCTGCCCTGTTAGAAAGCAGCTCCACAGAGAAAGACCTTGGAGTGCTGGTGGACAACAAGCTTTCCATGGAACAACAATGTGCTCTTGTGGCCAAGAGAGACAATGATACATCCCAGGATCCCAAGAAAGGTGTGTGCAGCAGGGCTAGGGAAGTTCTACTTCTCTACTCTGCCCTGCCAAGACCACACCTGCAATACTGTGTCCAGTTTTGGGCTCCCCAGTTCAAGAGAGACAGAGACCTGCTGGAGAGAATCAAACCAAAAGCCACAAGGATGGTCAGGGGACTTGAGCATCTCCCCTATGAAGAGAGACTGAGAGCCCTGGGGCTGTTTAGTCTGCAGAAGAGAAGGCTGAGAGGGGATCTGATCAATGTCTGTCAATATCCGGGGGGTGGGTGTCAAGTGGAGGGGGCCAGGCTCTTTTCAGTGGTTCACAGTGATAGGAAAAGGAACAATGGGTTCAAACTAGAACATAGAAGATTTCACCTCAACATGAGGAGAAACTTCTTTACAGTGAGGCTGAGAGAGCACTGGAACAGGCTGCCCAGGGGGATTGTGGAGTCTCCTTCTCTGGAGACTTTAAAAACTCACCTGGATGTGTTCCTGTGTGGACTATCCTAGGTGATCCTGCTTTGGCAAGGGGGTTGGACCTGATCTCTTGAATGTGCTCTGATATACTGTGGTCAGGGTCCTGCACATCAGTGGCACACAGAGAAGCTGTGCCCACAGGTTTTTCTTCAGCTCCTCTCTCCCCAAAGAGTGGCATCCCACAAGAGTCAGTCCATAGGCAAAGTAGGGTGGCTCATGGACAGCAGAGCAACTGGAGACAGAGCTTGAGGAGAAAATAAAGCAAAATCCAGCTGAGATGACAGTGCTGAGGGTTGCCATTAACATCAAGGCCAGTGCCAGCTACCAGAAAACAAGAGCATCTCCCCAAACCTGTGGTCTTGGTGAACCACCAGCAACTGCCCAGCTGCTTAAAGATTGCCACCACCTTTGGCTCCTCTCCTCAGTATGGCACAGCTCCAGACAGTGGTTAGATGGGAGTGAAGAAGCTTTCTTTGAGCATTGCTCCCCAGAAATGAGGAGTCAGTCAAATCTACCAGAAGGCTGCACTGATATTTCAAGCTTGTGATAGTCAGGTTGAGAGGAACATCAAATATCTGTGACTCTCCCTCCCTCCCTCAGAAATTGTGGCAGTTCTCTGTGGGGCATTAATCATGGCTTTGCAGAACCCTCAGAAGTCCACTGGCCTAAAACCAGGAGGAGCAGATGAAGACTGAAGAAGGACCTATGTAAAAGCATACTTCAGCTCCAGAACAAACTGATCATCAGATTGGCAGGAAGAGATGCATGAGCAAGTAGAGAGCCTGAGTCCAATAACATTGCCCACATTACAGTGAGGGAGATATCAAATAACACAGCCCACTGATGGTGCCTGATTTTCCCCAATTGATATTGTATCCATTACACACAGGCTTTGTGCTTCCAGGAGGGGAAACGCTACCTGCTAAAGAGAGGTGTTTGGTTTTCCAGGGGGCCTTGAACCCCATGGGCATCTGCAAAGAAGGCTTGCTCAGTCAGATGTCTTCTCCAAATTTAGCTTTTAGGAAAAAGGAGGCCAATTCCTGCTCTCAGATGAGAGGATGGTGTGGAAGGAGCTCAGGCAGCTGGAGGAAATGGCAGTGAAGTCATTAGGAATTCTCATAAATCATCTGTGAGCATTTGGATGCTTCTTTTCATGCTTATGCCAACATCCTCACTTTCTAGGCCAAACACCACTTGATTTTGCTGGAGTTTCCCCAGTGAGGCTTGGCCAGGAGAAAATGGGACCTTTTTTCTTTAACTGTGGGTCCTCTTTTTGATCACAAAACTTCATAGCAATTCATTTTTCCTTATGCTGCACTCCCAGTTCTGCATGCACACAAACATTTCTGTGTGAATAGAGTGAGCTTCTGTGCTCAAGATAGCACTACTTGAGGTTTGCATGTGTCCACCCTAAAAGCTATGTCAAGGCTGAGTTCCTTCTGCCCTGAGCACAGAGCAAAGTCAATGCAGAAGTCAGTGAAGTTCATCCCAAGACCAACGGGAATCAGTTACTGGTGCCAGAAGAATTTCATCTCTCATCAGTGGTTTGGCCATGGAGATTCCTGCTGCACTTAGCACAGCAAAACTAGCAACTGAGATGTTTCAGTGACATTCAGCAATCTGACAGGGAGAAAATAGGTCCTTGCATTTGGGAACCAAGGTGCTGCCTCTCCCCATTTCAAAAGGGAAGTGCCTGCACAGGCATCCATGAATACACAGTGCCCTCTTCTAACCCCCTGCCTCCAACCATCCTATTGGTCCTATATGTGTCTTTACTTTTTTCCTCTTCTTTTGTCTAAACAGCTAGAAGAGGAAAGATAAGGTGTCCATCCCCTAAACATATTTTGAGCCAGTTTTGTAACACATATCAGGGCTACCTATTTATTTCAAAGAGCTTTCTGCTGATTTCCAGGACAGTTATAAGCAGAGAAATGAAATCAGGTCCTCCAGGGCAACCACTTCTCCCTGAAGGGCTGACAGCTGGTAAGAGATAACCAGCACTGCCTGGTACCAAATGATCTCTCACAGTGACAGGTGCAAATGAGAAAATTCTGACAAAACTCTCTAGCCACATGTAATATTTCAGTGGCTGTCAGGTTATAGCATTCCTGCTACCACAGGACAAAAACCAGGCAGCTGTGTTGCTTTACTCCAGCTATGGAGCTAGTCCAGGCATTAGGTGTAGAGGTTATTTGTGCACCTCATCATGAGGCCAGGAAGCAACATAACTTATTATACACACAGGAATTTTTAGAATATATATAGAATCAGTCAGGGTTGGAAGGGACCACAAGGATCATCTAGTTCCAACCCCCCCTGCCATGGGCAGGGACACATCACACTAGAGCAGGCTGGCCAGAGCCTCATCCAGCCTGGTCTTAAATGTGCCACAGCAGCATTTAGCATGAGCATTCCCTTGTGCAAAGTGCTCTCTCTCTCAGAGTCTCACAGGATAAAATCAGAAAGCAGATAGACAGAGAGAAAAGTATATTAAAAAGAAACTTAGGGTACCTAAAAAAACCCAAAGCCCAACCAGCACTCACCTGATTTACTCACCATGTTGACTGGCATCCATTTGCTTGTGTCTGCAGTCTGTTTCACAGGATAACTGCTGGCTGGTGAGAGCAGGTGTTTTGGCTTGTAAAGGGACTGGCCTCAAGGGGTTACTTAAATGTACAGGCTTGCATTTAAGTAACATTGAAAGATGGGGAACAAAATCTTTTTAAGAATACCTTTTAGAATGAGACTAATTTACTATTATAGATATATAGATGTCAAGTCTTACACAAACAAGTTTCTACAGGAAAAGGAAACAAATATTTTCCAGACTCTCTAAGGACAAATAAAATTGCTGTGATGGGGCTAAGTTAGGGGCTGCTACCTGAAGGCTGCTACTCTCTGTGCCATACCTGCTGTTGTTTAGGCAGTCATGTATGAGCAAAGAAGTCTATCAGGTGCATTTCAGCTGCAGAAAACAGAGAGGTCTCAGCACAAAACTCTTACCTCTCCAGAGCTGCCTTCAAAGGACTCTGTTAATGTTTGAGCAGCACTTTAAAGGCCACAGGTGCTGCATATCTGTTAAAACCACAGGGGTTGGGGTGACCTTCGCTGCTGCCCAGGCTCTTTTAGAGCTTCATGTCAGCTTACTCAAAACTTAGCCTGCCTTTGGAAGAAGGTGGCCAAAAGGTTTGTAATCCAGAGTCATGGGTTCATGATGATAAACCAGCTAGGGGAAACCTCCCACTCCTTTTCACTCCACCCAGTCCCAAATTATGGAGAAGGGTCCCAGAATACAGCTGCCTTCCTTCCCTTGCTATGGCAGGGTTGCAGAGAGAGAAATGAACTCCACAGTAAATTATAGATTAAGTGTTTTGACATTCATCTAGTATTCCAAAAAGCTCAAAATATATCAAGTTTGAGCCCATTCAGCTTTCTGAAAGTGGCATAGGACCTCAGAGATCTACAGGACTAATGCAAGCCCAGTGGCGGTCAAAGGGGATTCTGAAGGCAAACCACAAATAAATGGCTCCATCATGTCGTGCAAGGAGGTTTTCTGTTTCTAAATAGGCTAAGCAAAATGAAGGATCATTTTTCTCCATCCCACAGTAATCAAAACACCTGGGAGTAATTTAGTATGAAAGCAAGCTTAGTTTTGTCCAAAGGTGGCTTCTTTGTGGGAGAGACCTAGTCAGGGCTGCCACAAGAAGAAACAGAACAGAGACCCTACATTGCAGACACACACCTAGACTGGATTTTTAGGTTGAATGGAAGCACAATGGGGTTTATACATGTATAGAAAAGCAAACTAATACTTTTGGGAACCATAAGCAAAGTAAAATTTCACTGTGTATATTTACTGAATTGGAGAAAAAAAAAAAGAAAAAAAAAAGGAAGAAAAATGTTATGAGAATGTGACAGTTGTACTGCCAAACACTGACATCAGGAGGTATCAGAGATAAGGTTGCTTTGTTTTGCTTTCTTCTGTACCCATGAGATAAATGCACTACAGGAGGCCTCTGGGGCACGTTGATCATTATTTACTCTTTTTGCTTCCTTCCCCCTCAGCATAGTGGTTCTCTCAGACCACAGAGTAGAAGTTCATATCATATAAGATCACAGAATCAATAGTTTCATGCTTTGTATTCTCCTCATTCTTCAGCATGTAGCTTCAGATCTTATTCAGTGCAAGTATTTAAATATTGCTCTGAGGATACAACTTCAGTTTAAGCTTTTCTCTGATCTTTTAGCTATCCCTAAATGCTTCTCTGCCATTCACTGATTTCTTTGCTCAAGAGGGAAATACTATCAGCTCCATCTTAGCTGTATAAAATTACTCCATGCAAAATGAAACTGAAATATAGCAACAAATTTTGGTGTGCCTTTTGATATGCCTTTTGATGGATATGCTGATTTTTCAGGGTATGGCATATTTAACATATCTAGAACCCAATTTTTATTCACATCAACCACACCAGTGAGCATCCACAAGCACCATCATCCTGAGCAAGTGCTACCAGAAGGTTTTTAAACATCTGTAACTTGGCTAATTTGGGGAAACAGAAAATGCCCACCCAAGGTGGGACAAACCTCCAATTTGGGCAACACTTTGTTTTCTCAACAAAACAGAGACAAGAACACTTAAAACTGTGTAAGTGTCCCAAATCTCTGTGTCTATTCTCTAGCCAGAGAATAGGACAATTATAGCTGAAACTTTCAAAAAACAAGGAAATGCCTGAGGCAGACAGACCACATGGAAACCTTTAGCTCAGAGACTTTGACAGAATTGCAGAGGAATGTCTTCTGTTCAGAGATGCTGCCCAGAAGTGCAGGTGGAGACACAGTCTGTGCCTATGGCACCTATAGAGTCAATGCCGCAGTGGTCATCAGGCCAGTCCCACTGAGGTATGGGTCCAGCATCATGGCTAAGCTCTGGCATCCCTCCCAAGCCAGATGTTCCCACACTGCTGCTCCTTGCTGAGACAGAGCCTTGATGAGTGTGGCTAAACCTCATTAGACCTCATTAAAAGCAGCATGAGTAAGAGGTGGCCATGGTGGCCCTGTACAGCCTCTGTGTTCTCTTCCTCTGATGCTGAACAGAAGCCCAGATGGATTATTTTTAATATCAACAACTATTTACTGGCCTGGGAGGGACTCTGCAGGATGGTGGCACAATCTTTGTTGTCACAGCATCCAGTTCCTGCTCCAGTGAATAATGAAAAAGCAACTGCCAGAAAGAGGGAGAAAAAAAATGCAGTGTAGCTGAGGCTGGTGTGCAGCATGCTGAGCCAGAGCCACCGCTCCTGGCAGGGGCTTTGCGAGGGTGGCCTTGTGCCCAGCTACTGCGTGACAGGAGATGCACAAAAGATTGTGCTGGACCAAGGGCTCAGCATGGATTTAGAGGGGACTGGACATGCCATTTCCCCCCAAAATGTAAAACAACTTCTGGCTGTTTTCACTCATTTGAAACAGCAAGTGTTTGAGTGCTGGGCAAATTCCCAGGTCAGATAGCATCATTATGCCTAGTTAAATGGTCGTGGTGTTTTCGTAATTAAACACATAATTCTTTTGGATTGCCTGCTCCAGGCTTCTGCACAACATCACCAGATGCTAATAGACAAGTGTGAGATGGGATGTAAAGACCTCTGAAATCACTGGCCATGCTATAATTGTCACTGTTATGATACCTTTTACAGCCAGGTTAACTGTTACAAAAGCATTTGCACAACAGAAGCTGCCTGTTCTGACTGCAAGCAGGTGCATCTGTCAGGATGGTTCATCTTCTCCGATGAAATCCAAAGGATGATGATGGCTCCAGAGCACAGGTAATAAGCTGTTTGGACTGCCCTTGCTCTAGCTTGCCTAGAAGTACAAAGAGAAGAAAGCAAAAATTAAACTGGTGTGTAGGTTTGTGTATGAATCTTAGATTCATTTGTGGCACTTGAGTCCAGAAAGAGATTCAGCAGAGTCTCCTGCACAGTATGCATCTTTGTTACCCAGGGTTGGCTGAGCCCATCTCATGATCCACTCACCAGCACTACTGCTTGGACTGTCTTCAAGTAGCCAGGTTGGTTCCTGTTCCCTGGGTAAAGAGAGCTGCTGCATGGCACAGAACTGAAGTCATCAGGCTCATTCTGCAGTGCAAGCACTTGACTCCTTCCTGATGGTTTTGGATGGTCCCATGGATGCCCTTGAGACAGCCCTTCCCTTTCCCCATCCTGGATGGATTACAGGTAATCTAATTAACAACCCAGGTGATGTGGGGTTCATGGCATCACTTTCCAAAAGAAGCCTGTTTCATGCATGGTACATTTGGGATTGTGGAAAAAATTATGAAGTGTGTCATGCTTGACAGCCCTCTGGTTTGTTTTGTTTTTTCTTTTGAGTCGATTTTCTTCCAAGAGTCTGCATGCAGTTATAGTTTGGAATATGTGATCTCATGGTGTTTGTATTTATACTCCTCACAAATCCATTTTTATGGCATCACTGTCTATAGGTTGCTGTGAGTCACCAAGTGAAGTCACCGTAAGGTCGGCCACAGGATACTGCCTCCGATGTGGAGTACATCAGTTTGGCTGCAGGATAGCTGCAGCTGAAGTTACTTTCTGTGGCTATGAAACAAATAAACACAAACAAGGGATATCAAAGTGATTAAATAATAAAGGGGAAAATATAGTACAGGGAAAACATCCCCCTGGCTGGGGGCAGTTAGAAGGATTTGGTAATTGAAGGGTGCTTTTCCATCACTGTCATGGGAGACAGTGTGTCCCATGAGCAACAAGCTCAAAGGGCTAGTTCTTTCATGACTTCTTTAAAGAGCCTCTAATGTCTCAGGAATGAACAAACTTCCCATACTAAGATATTTCTGTCTCTAGTCCAAGATTCCTCAGCTCTCCTGGGAATATCCCCCTATGACACAGGTGACACCCTTGTTACCTATCAGTGTAACAGTAGGCAGCAAATAGGCTTCATGCTGCACAAGAGGTTTGGCTCTTGCATGAGCCCTCTTCTTAGCCCATTTTCAGAGGAAAAACGTAGCTTCCTTACTGAAGGAAGGGAAAGCATGGCATAACAGGCTAGAAAAATAAAAGGTGCAGCAAAGGTTGGCATCTCACCTTTGACTCTGAGGTTACAGCCTTCCCTGGGTCGTTGAGGAAGAGAGACAACCTCTGTGAGCTCAATGTGTAAGCTGGGGGCATGGAAACATCCCTAATGTGGGAAAGAAGCAATCCATGGGCACTGTGGAGCTTCTGGAAGTTTGCATCTCAAAGGTCCTCTAGAATTCAGCTCTGCTGCATACAGAGCTGTGAGTCCACAGAGTCAGACATGAACCTTGTTGTGCTTAGGACTGGGATAAACATGGACCTTTTGAGTAGCTTGGCTCATTTGCCAGGTAAGCTCTTTGCTCAGAACAGAAACACCAGCTTGTGTGACCCTGGATGCACATTCCTGTAACAGACTGAAGTTAAAAAACATTTTGATTTCCAACCTGGGCAGTGCTCTAAGGTGACTCGTGGTGCTCTGCATACCCAGAGATTTAAGAAAGAAAGAAAGAAAAGTCTCCTTTTTAATCTTTTCCTTGTCTTCAGGTTTATGGGGGTCCTTGTTTTCATGAAAGACTGTAAGTGATAACAGAACCATTTCAAGATCTCACTGGTGCTGATTAGTTTCTCCAGTGGAAAAGTTAAGCCCTCCTTTACTCATTAAGACAGTCAAATTTATTCTGCCAAATAGCTCAGAGGCATCTCAGTACCCAATGGAAATTGGTGGTAGCTTTCCCACTACTTCAACAGGCACAAAATATTCCCAAGACTGGAAACTCCAAATTACCTGCATCTGTTCTGCACATTTCTGAAGCCTTCCAACTACTAACAAGACCATCATGTTGTAAGAATGAGCACAGCTATGTGACATTAGTGAGATTGTGTGTCTCAGTCTAAGTCCTGGTGTACTCCAGTTGATTGGAAAAGTGCCATAAGGAAATCAGAATTTGGCCTCAAGTGTGCTTAAAACTAAGGCCAGGTTCTTCAGCGTGCTGCATACACAAGGAGTAGCCCTTGGCTCAGGGTACACAGGAGGGTATTATTCAAAGTTAAGATTTCTGTAGCTGTCCAGGAATTTTGAATGCTTCCTGGTCACCTTGTCCTCAGCCACTTGGCTATGATGGATGCAGAGAAGAGAAGGAGAACACAGCATCCTGTAAACTGGAGCAGTGAGGGTGGCTTCCTTTCTCTCCTTGGAACAGAAGGTAGGTCAAGGAGGAAAGTATAGGAGTGTCAGAGAAAGTATAGGAGTCTCGGAGTATATAGGAAGTGTTTAGAGAGTTGCTGGAGGACATGGAAGGTGGTGAGAAAGCAAGGGGTCTGTATTACATAAGAAATTTGGGATGAGATGAGATGCACTGGTTGTGAAGAGTGTGGCAGGAGAATGAACCACAAGTTATGGTCTCCCTGGTCTTTCTCTCCCCTAACTCCTGCTTCAGCTCCTTGTCTCCCAGCCCTCCTGCCCTCCTCTTGGCTCCTCCCCTGGGACCAGAGTGCAAGGGAGGATTGCTGAAAAATTATGCCAGAGCAGAGGAGAATGTGAGGATCACACTGGGTGTAACCAGCCTGAGGGGACACAGAAAACCCAGGGTGGCACAGGCATTATATGAGCACAAGGGAGATCTGGTATGGGGGTGCTTGCCCAGGCTCCCATCCTGGGAGAATGTAAGGCTCTGAAATATAAGATCCAGAAATAACAGCCCATGGTAAGAAGTCCCTCCCTTTTCTCTCCTGTGCACTTGTCCCACCCAGCACTGCCCTATCCTGCCAGGGTGGTAACATGCCCAGAAGACAGGCTGCTGCCCCTTGCATCCCCCTGTCCTCTGCTATCTTGCCCACTCCCACAGAAATGCAGTGGTGCACTGAATTCATCCCATCCTGAAGAAGTAAGATGACTCTTTGCCACCCAAGAAGTGTCTCACTTTAACAGGGAAACATAAAAGGAAAATTAATGTGATGGGAGGATAGGATTAAGATTGCATAATTCTTGCACAACAGAGCTAGATGCTGTACAAGGCAAACAAAACCCAAAGAGGAGCGAGGGCAGAGGTGAGACAGAGAGGTTGAGCTCTCCTGTTTTGACTTCTGAAGTTATAGCTGGCAGCCTCTCAAAAAGATCAGTCAGCATTTTGGGGACAAAGCTGCGTGGCTGTACTGAGAAGGCGGAAAACAGGATTGGAGAACAAAGTCATGCATTTTATTGACAAATGTGGGCTCAAGGGGATTAGCAGGGGACAATGGCTCCCTTCTGATTCATTCCCCTGCCCTTCATTCCCTCCAAGGCAGGCAAGCAGCAGCTCCTGCATTCAAGGGCAGAAGAAAGGGACAAGGGTAGGAACCTTTGGCTCGAAGGCAAATTCCTGTCCGTCCTCCACATAGTCACTCGGCTGAAAGCTGGATAACAACCGCCGAGGACCCAGCAGAACAAAAACCGGTCGTAAGCAGCACACCCAGGGTTCTTCGGGAGAGGGTGGGCGATACTTTTGGGGCACTGGGCTTTTTGTAGCCGAGGGCACAGGACTCCGCATGGCAGGATGTGGGGCTGTGAGCCTGGTAACCTGGGCAATAGCTTCTGCTCCCCTCGCTACGATCCGTCCCCGCTCCGCCAGTGCCGTGGGGAGGCGGTGTCAAGGTCATAGCGCCATCTACCGGCCTCTGCTCACAGCACAGCCCTCTACAGCGTGGCTCAGCCGTGCCAGCTGCTTTGCCCTCGGGACCCTCCTAGCTCCTTGGCAATGACAAGAAAGACCACCTAACAATGGCACGAAGCTGTCCCAGGGCCAGCAAGAAGCTCCACATCCCTGATGTTTCTCCTCTTTACTCTGCTGGCTTTCCCAACTGTGTACAACAGCCACTTTCCTGTTGTGTGGTATCTTCCCCATGGCCCCCTTCTAGATTTAAAGGAATCAAGGCACGCTGTGCTCTGGACTGTACTGCTTGGATTTACCTTGTGTGAAAGTGCAAGTGGATTGATGCTATTTATGTGCTTCTTGCCAAGCTTACTCAGTATGGACAGCTTGCAAATCTGCAGGTGAAGCTACATCAACAGCAACCCAGCTGTGCCAAAACAGACCCATGGCTTGGTCCAGGGGCCTGAAATCTCATGTGCTGACTTTTGCATCAGACAAATGAGTTGAAGAAAGAGCCATGCTTGACTTCTTAAAAAAAGAAAAAAGAACAGTATCATGGCAGTTTATTTCACGCAGATTGGTCACATCAGCCCTTACAGGGTCATATACTCTTCAGGGAGTCTTAATGAAAGTAGTCTGCTTTAAGTTCTCAAATGAAGTTAATATTGTTTGCCTACATGGAAGGTAGTAATATTAACACTGCATTTCAGGTATGTACAGCACTTTGCAGAGATTAACTACTTAATCTTTATAACATCTCTAAGCAATTTTTGCTGAAGCATCATTACCATCATTTTATAGGGGGATGGGATTTTTCCAAGCCTAAACTTAAGAGCCAGCTGTTTCCAGACTCTGGGCTAGTGGTCAGTCTAACTGTCCCTGCTGCCATCCTCTGGATGTGCACATAGGTACATGAGATGGTTCAAAGTGCTCACCTGACTGACAGGAGGGACCATGCTCATGTTTCCTTTGGTTAATGGAAACAACACATATGCCATGAGCAGCCCAGCCTGCATGCTTTGCTTCAAGCACATCTGGAAGCTGGATAGAATTACCATCTCTGGCTCATTTTTTCAGATTTCCTTTCATATAACAAGAGAAATTGTCACATAAAAAAACCTTACAGGACAGTGTTCCTGATTATCCTGTAATCTTGTACAAGAGCAGCAGCCACTGTGGAAACATACTTGACAGAGTCAGCCCTGGGCTGAGGAGCTGCTTTCTTCCTGGGCCATCTTTCCACAGTTTGCTCCAGTATTTCAATGCTTTCACCTGTGAAGCATTTGCCAAGCTTTGCCCATAGACTTTTGAGAGCAGGTGCCTTTCACAAAGCACAGCAAACAGGATATGAGTTGCATATGTAAGCCCCACATTAAGTTTTGTAAGATCACAGTTAACAAGATTTGCATTGCTGTTATTAATAATGCAAGACCAGAAGGCCCCTCTTCAGTGATAGCTGCTCCTGGGATATAAGTTTTGATTGCAAATGAAGTTGTTTAAGGTCTTTCCTATCCTCATTTCCTTTCCTCATAGAGTGCTAATCTGGGTATCCACCATATGGGGCCATGTAGTAACCCCATGGCTGTGGTTTCAAAAGTATGCAAGTCACCACCATGACTGTTGCAGCCACCAAAGGAGCAGTGAGAGCTGCTCTGTCAGTGGATGACAAGGGCTCTTCAGGGGAGAGACTGACTGTGTGCAAGGGGTCTGGTCACAGCCGTGCACAAAGCTGGCAGCAGGCTGCTGCTGTGCCCTGTGTGTCCTGAATAACACCAAGAGAAGGAGGACACCAAGATGATGAAATATCACAGGCTCTAACTTTGCACTTCTTACCTTCTCCAGGCAGCTGCATGTGGCAGGGAGTAACATGGGCAGATGAGGACAGGACACTCTGCAAGCTCCTTAGATCACCTCCCTAGGACTTGCCACCCATGGCTTTTTGGTCCTATCCTCCAGACAAACCCAGCAGCAAGCAGAAAAACTACTGGAAAGTTTACAATTGTGGATGCCAGCAAATGGGTCACATCACTCCAGCCTGTGTCCCAACAGGGACAGGAACTAATGACACCACCACACACCCTTCCTCTCCTCATAGCTAGACAATGAATTTCTCCTCAGCATCCTAGTGAAATCCTGTCTCAAGGGAAGATCTGAAGAAGGATAAGAAGGATCTTACAGACGGGTTCAAAGAGTTCAGAGGGTGAAGCATGAGAACATGCTGCATGGCAGGGCAGAGTGTGAGACAACCAGGTGGAGTGGAAATCTATGTTGTAACCAAGGTCAGGCACCCGACAGAAAGGGCCAGACAGCAATGGCCTGTGCAAGCCCAGCACGACCGATGTAGGGCGGTTGGAAATCCATGATCCAGGACGCTGAGCTCTGTGCAGGCACAGCCTGGACCGAGCACCTGCAGATGGAGCTACAAGAGCAGCTCCGAAGGAGAAGCAGCAGCAACCCCCCCTGCCTGCACAGTCCCGGGGGTGGAGAATGAGGCAGGTAGCAAGGCAAGGGTGGCGAATAGAACGTTGACCTTTCAAGGTAAGGGTGAATGGGGCTCTGAACAACCTGATCTAGTTAAATGTCTCCCTGTTCACTGCAAGGAAGGCAGACTAGATGAACTTTAAATGCCTCTTCCAACCCAAAACACTGCCTGGTCCTCACCTGGTCACAAACTGGCACAGGAAGGTCAGGGCTCACCAGACCAGGAAACAGTCATTGTGTTTGGAATAATTTGGTGATAACTGTGCAATCGGTTTCCTAACTAGGGCAAGAAAACTCAGGTGGAGGAGAAAAGCCTTGCCAAGAGCAGAAGTACACAAACCAACAGCCACTAACTCAAACGTCCAGGCATTTACTTAGAAACAGGCTGAAATTCATGCTCTGCACAGGGAGCAGAACTACCACCACACGGAGCTGTAGAGGCAGCCTTCACTTTGGCAGACTTTTCAGTTAGTATAAATACTCAATATTCACTGACCCAGAAAGACTGACCCTGTCCCCAGGGTCTGGCTACAGCAGGTCTTGTTAGACCCTCCTCAGATTTCTGTCGTTTTCTGGGGGGGGGGGAATCCTTGCTTCCTAAAGCATAACAATTTTCTCAAAGGAGAAACATAATGCCATGAAACTCTCCACATAGTTTTCCGGTTTTGTGGAAAATTGTTACTCTGAGCCCTACTCCCACACAACCTTCTACAGGACAGTGGCCAGGGTAATGCTCCCCTGGTCCCCTGCTGCTGTACCACACCCTGGGAAGAACGTGGGGTTCCCTGAACATCTCCTCTTCCAGCCCCACATCCCTTCCCTATGCAAGAATGGTTGCTCCAGGGACTTTGGGGTGCTCCAACAGGCTTTGCCAAGCCAGGTGCAATTCTCTGGTGGCTCAGCTGGCTGTACTCTCAGCTCCCCTTTGGAAGTGGGAACACTTGAAGCAGAAACTCATCCCAGAGCCGTCCAAGAGCAGCAGGTTCCTGCATTCTTGGCAAAGGAAAAAAAAAAAGATAAAAAATGCCAAGTGAGCAGAGGCAATGGTGGTGTGAGTAGAGGTGGGGGATGTTCAATTTTAGCTGTGTGTGTCAGTCTGTGGGGGTAGACATTGGGGTGTACAGTACCTGCAGATGATGGCTGGGAAAACAGTCTCTTAAAACCATTGCACCCAGAAAAAAAACAGCTCATCCCTATACACATCTCCTGAGGCAGTCATTGGCTCCCTCTTTTTTTTTTTTTTTTTTTTTGCTGTTGTTTAATTTGAGTGTAGGCAGGAAGGGTGGGGATGTACCAGGAGATGGTCAGCTGGTGAGAGAGAAGTGTTCAGCAACAGAGAACATATCCACAGCCCTGCTCATTTCTCCTCCAAGCTCCTTGCAGCACTCTGAGCCTGTCTCCTCAGCAGTAGGATTGTGCTCCCTGTGCGATGCGAGCCCTACTCATGTGTTTGTTTCCCAGGCTCAACTGCTCTGAGGTGACCCTGCTCCCTGGGATGGGCTGCAGGATCCAACTATCCGGGAGGCCAAACAAGGAAAGCCTTTCTTGGCAAGGGAGAAAAAGGACTTGGGAGGCCCCCTCAGCTCAGGTGACCCACTCGACCCCCATTACAAACAGCTATAAATCCTCCTGCTTGCCTGCCACGGCATTCCCAGGCACTCCCCCGTCTCGCTGGAGCTGGGCCTGGCTCTGCAAAGCATGTCAGTGCTGGCTGGTGTTGGAAGGCAAATGCACAGCTGGCTGACTTATTTATCAGAGGGTTTTGCTGGCTGAGAACGGAGCTGGCTTTAACCAGTGCATAGCAGAGCTGGGCACAAGCTGGCTGTTTGGCTTTGCTGGGTTCCCTGCAGGACCGGTTCACCCAGATTGTGTTATCCAGCTTCATCAAGGCCCAGTGTGGTCCTTGCCAAAGGCCCTGGTGACCCTGCTCTGGGCACTCTCATCCCATTGCCATCAGCCTGGACTCAGTGCCTGCACGTGTAGAGTTAGCAGTAAGCAATTCATTTCCAGCGGGCATAGAAGGGTGAGGCTCCTGCATGCCCCATGGATGGGCTACCTACTCAGCAAGACTTTAGAGAAAGGTTAACTTGAAAGAGATTAGCTGAATCTCCATATCTGTTCTCAGAGCCTTTCCCACCTCTGTTCATCCCAAGAAAAACGCTGGGAAAAGATCTGCTACATCTGCTTTCCCCCAACTCCATCCCATCACCCCAACATGGCTCTTCTTGGGAGTCCCCACATTCCACTGTCACCTTCTCACCCTACACCTTCACCAATCTCTCCTCCCTAGCCAAGCCTCCAAGCACCCCCTCATCTCCATATCCCCCTTTCAGTGCAGTCTGTCCCACCTTCCCCTCTTTCAGGATCACCTCCCTCTACCTCCTCCCCATCCCGTCTTTTCTTGCTGGCTTGGTTCTCTCTCAAAGATAAGCCTGCCAGGGAGGTATGAGTATCCATGTGTGCCCCACAGAGGGGAAAGCCCTCTGGCAGGGCTGTTACCTTGGCTCCCTGCCATGCAGTATCACAGTTTTTGTTAGCCTGGGGCAGGGAGGGGGTGTCCATAGGTGCCTATTTGTCGTAGTTCATGGGTGCTCAATACCCAGGAAATCTGTTTAGTGATGCTAATCGTCCCCATTGGGGCTTACCCATAGTAATGGCACAACAGGCTGTCGTCCCCGTGAATCACACCTGGTGCAGATCTCAGCTCCTCCTTTGGCAGATGGAGAAATGAAAGACACAGCTGAGATCGTGTGGATAAGGGTGACACAAGCTTGTTGTCCCGCTTCGAGGTGCCAAGGGATCACCCATGCAGGAGGCAGGGTGCTCGTCCGGGGGTGCTGCCCTGCACCGCAGCTTCTGCCCCTTCCTGGCACTCACGGCACAAGTTGCCATCACGGAGGCTGCAGCGTCGGTCCCTGGCTCTCTGTTTCGGGGGCCACCAGCAGAGGACACGGGTGGCCGTGTGCCGCAGGTCGTGCAGGCAAGGGAGCGGTGGCAGAGGTTGGCGGGGCAGTTTCTAGGCAGAAGGGCTGTGACCCATGCGGCCATCGAGCGGAGTGTCACGCAGGCTGAGTCAATCATGTCTTCCTCCCAGTTTCTCCCCATCGATTATGAAAGGAGCCGAGATGGCTGCCGCAGATACCGATCCTCGTCGTCCCCATCCCCCCCTCACCCCTCGCTGACTGCCGTGGACTCTGCCCTGCAGCAGCAGCCGGCCACGGGGTGACCCATCACCTTAAAGTGAAGCACCAGAGGCCCCGAGCCCCTGGGGATGTGCAGCCTTTGGGGTAGATACCCAAGATCTCTAAACGGGTTTCAAGAGCTTTCTGGCATTTTGGTTGATCAACGATGCTATCTGCACACCTTGCCTGCCCCAGGGAGCCAGAACCTGCTACAATTCACCAAACATCCACCACCACCTCTTTTTATTTTTTCCTGCTCAGTCCTTAAGGTTTGACTGCCCATGGCTAGCTGTGTCCCACCCAGCTTTCTGAGATTCAACAATATTATCCTTGGGAGTGTTAAATACATAACAGAAATCACATGTGGCTAACCTAAACAACAAACCGAGGGCTTCCAACAGATACTTCCTCACCAGCCCAACCAAGCTATCCAGGATGTGTGTGCCTCTGAACAATCACACCAGGTAGCATCAAGATATTTGCCATCATCTACAAACCCTTCTATTAAACCATCTTCTGGGGCTGCAGTCACGGCCCTATGTTTTAAATGGATGGAAACAGTCTTGGCTCCTGTGCACGGGAATATTGCATCCATCACCTCTTTATCCTTGTGCAGTGCCTACCTTTCACCTGGAGCACCTCGTTGCTCAGATACCTCCATCCCTCATTTGATTTTGTTTCCTGCTTTGAAAGCCATCAGTTTCCACTAGCAGAATACTCCCCTGCAAGACCTGTGCTAAGAACTGTTGGTTAGAGGGTGCCAGCTCTCTCAGTTGCTCCACACTTAGTCAGGAATGCTCCTCTTCTTTTTTTTTTTTTTTTTGTTTCCCCAGGAATACTGCAAGTCAATTCACAGCTGAACAACAGCGGGAATGAAAACCCTCAGAGCTGAGAGAGGCCGATGTTACAGGTACAGTAATTCCAAACTGATCCTCCTTTGTGCTGATAACAGGGCTGGCTATTGTTTTCCTGAAGTCCACATGTCCTGAAACACCACAGGCATAGATAATTGCAGTGAGCATGTGCTTTTGAATCTGTTTCTAAAACATGCCTGGGATTTAAGCTTTTTTAAAATCAGGACCCTGATTCTGCTTTTTTTCAAACTCAAAAGCAAAAATTCCATTTGTTCAAAATGAAGAAGGATCTAGCCCTTAAATACTACTTATAAAGGGACAAATTTACCCTTCTTTTTTGTTGTTGTTGTTGTTCTTGTGATGAAAGAACAAAGCCTGAAAGCTTTCATCATTTCTTTAGGATTTTTTCAGCTTTTTTTTTTCCCCTTTATTTCCTTTTTCAGCTGTAGAAAATCAGACATTATCTGAAGTGATTGGACACTGAAAATCTCCCTATTTTGGCATGTTACTCTGGTGAGGATGCTCGTTTAGGCTAAGCTTTGTCTTTGGCCATAGCACAGGGTTTTCTTTTGTTTTTTGGTTGGGCACTGGCTCATGTGGGCCACCCTTTCATCTCTTCATGTCATGCCACTGGGAAGCTGAGACTGAGAACTTCAAACAGCTAAAGAAAGAAAATTAATGAGGGACACCTAAATTAGCAAGATAGACTATTTCTTGGTGAAAACTAAGGTACCTTTTTGTAGTAGGGATTTGGTGGGGACCTTTCACTTGGGTTCTGAATCTTCATTTTGCTTCTGTTGGATGCAAGCTGTTGCTCTGCAGTGCCTTCATCATCGATATATCAGCTAAGCACATGACATACTGGCAAGCAGGAGAAAAATCCTGAATAAACTGCTCTCCTGTTAAATATTTTTAGGATATGACACAAGAAAGGGGGGGAAGGGGAGGAATGCCCTGTATCCCACTCTTCTATATCTCCTCTTACACCCAAATAGATTTTGGCCTGACCAAGGTACAAGACGCTCACAGTTATGACATCACAATTGTGAAGTTGTAAACATGTTGATACTTGGGGCCTAATTCCCCTTGGTGTAAGAGGGCTGCATGGCTGATGTTTGTGCCATGGATCCTCAGCTCCTCATGTCCCAGCTTAGAGGGATTATAATTACATATCACCTTACCGATGTTTTTGGCTTGCCTGCCTTGAATTGCTTCCACAGACCTGTTCGACTTGTTTGTCTGCTGCTTATTATTCAGCACAAGCCCCCACCCACTGCCCTTTCATGTACATTCATGTTTGTGCCTAAAAGCCACAAAGAGGCATTTTTCAAGGGGGAAGGTGATGAGTGTTGGCTGCTCACTGGACCCCCATCTCCCTGGGCTCCTGGGGCCACTCTGTGGGGCAGGGAGAGTTTTGTGCTCAGTTCAGCACACAGAGCAAAGACAAAACAGCAGCTGGCTCGGTGAGAGTGAGTCACTCTGTTTCAAAATACGGAAAATTTAATGAGATGCTTCCTGAAACTGGAGTTTTGCTCCCACAAAGCACAGGAGCAAATGCAAACCAGAATAAATCAAGAAGCTAAGGTGAGGGCATAGATACAGACTCAATTAGAGACAATGCCCAGTCCCTTCCTGCTCCCCCTCCTTGTAACCGCAAAGTGGGAGTCACACAGGCAGGTGCAAATAACACTAATGGGAACAACCTCTCCAGGTGAAAATTTGCTCTCTCCAGTGATGCCAGCTCCTTTCAAACATGGAAAACTTGGCCTCAAACTGGCCCTTTGCACCACCTGGCTCTGCCACTAGCAGTGAGAATTCCTTCACTGAACACAGGGCTGCTTTTTCTCTCTAGGTTTGATCCTACTTGTTGCAAAAGGTCTTTCTACATGTAAAGGAACATGCTAAGGGGGAAGAAGATGCAGGGGACTTCAGACTGCTCTGATTCAGCATGAAGAGATGGCTGTACAGCTTCTCGAGCAGCAACTAAACAGAGGGTTCTTGTAGCATGCATCCTGCTGCCTGAGACTTTGCATTTTGGTGTTGCCCTTTAGATAATGACCCCTGCCTATAGCATCATTTAAGCTTGCACACAGATCTATAAATCCTGGAGTGACTCCTTCATTGAGTGTCTGATTTACTCAAGTCTGAAGCCACACCAGGATTTAAGAGGTGCTTCCCAGTGAAGTCAAATGGGAGAGTTGGGCTGAGTCAGCCATGAGACTGCTGATTGACTGGTCCCAACTGGTGGGAATGATCTGGGCTCCTAGGCCATAGTTTCCTGATCAAGGGTATCTGTGTACGCAGCAGGATCCCAAGATTTAACCAAGCTGTGCCAAGATGCCCAACAGCTGAGTTCCTACAAAGGAGCATCTCAAGCTGGATGCCCTACAGGTCAGCTCATGGGTATTTCCCCAGCCTCTTCCCTAGGCACACTCAAAGCTGAAAAGAGGGCCAGCTTGAACAAAGGTAGCCTGTGCAGGTGCTGACAGTTGTGGTGTCCATGTGAGTGGTGGAAGATTTATTTCATGTTCCTGCTCTGGCCAGTCTGAGGGATGCAAATGTCCTCCCAAGGAAGTGCCCTAACCTTGGGCTGGTGGCTTTTCTGCATGGCTCCCTGTCCTCTGCTTTGGTCAAGGTGTGCCTGGGTACGAAAGCACTCATCAAGAAAGGTAGGACTTGGACAAGACTTCTGTGCCTCTGGTGAGTCAACCACCATTGGACATCTGAATCACTCAATATTTGTACCCAAAGGCCTGTCTCCAGGAGGTGTGATCCTTCCATTGCCCCTCCCTGCATGTTGCTGCAGAGCCAATGTTGTTGCAGGAAAAGGCACAATGGCTTCTCTTTGGGTGGCTGGGTACAGGTGTACGAGGGTAGTAGGGGTCATTAAGGTTTCATCAGACTTCTGAGATGCTGACATTAGAGCAAGCCTGAGCATGAGTGAGTAAGGCAGTTGGGACAGCAAATTCCAGGGAAGGAGAAACTGCACCAGAACAAAGGAAGTTTGTCTAAGGACAGAAACTCAAAGAAAAGTCCCTGTTGTTGCAGCTCTGAGAGAGAGGTGAAACTGTTTCTAGAGTCAGGCAAAGCTCCCTGCCTCCCAGCCACCCCTTATTTGTCACCCAAATTATGTAGCGTCCCGGGGCAGTACCTACCTTTATTAAACAGAGTTATTTGCATCCAAAAAGAGTCATTAAAAAAAAGAAGTTCCAGGCAATGCTGCTGATCTTGTTCACCTGACCTCCTTTAAGACTGACTTTGGATTTTATTTGTGCTCCTCTGACATTTGGTTCCAGTGGAGTTATTCTTGCCTTGCCACAGTGTAACTGAGCTGATAATCAGATTTAACGATGCAAAGAATATACTTCCCCGAGCGGTGCCAGCCAGAAGCTGTGTCAGAGGTAGATGTGGGAAGCCTTCCTCCACCTGGACTGTGCTGATGGTGCTGCCCGCTCAGCCTGGCGCAGAGTTCAGGCAGCGTGCCCTTCCTGCTCCCCACTGAAACTGCCTGTGACCTTAATGGAAAAAGGGAGAGTCTTTCTGGATGACTCACAGCATTGAATATTATGTTGAGAAACGAATTTAGATCAGTAAATTAGTTTGCTTTCATTTTCAGGAATGACTGTTCTGCTGGATGGGTATCAGGGAGACAAAAGGTGGTTTGTTTATCCAAAAGGAGAAAGGGCTTAGCTGAAGTTTTAGTGGTTGCTGAGAGCCCAGAATCAGTAACTGAGGATTGCCTCAAGGCAGTTCCAGATCTGAAAATACAGTGCCATTTTCAAATAGTAGCAGTCTGGAGAGATTGGGATCATTTCTGGATTTGAACTGCTGGGAGCACCCAAATGAAGCAGGGGTTCACCACTAGCATCGTCAGAAGCTCACCAACCACATTCAGGACACTTTAGCTCAGAACTCAAGAGCTTTCTATTCAATCAGCTGCAGCCATGAGTTCCTATCATCAGAACTCCTTGCTAATCAGGTCCAATATACCCCTTCCTGAGCTAGAGTAAGGAAATGTAGATGTGTTTTATCTTTGACCTGCTGCTGGCTTAATGTGAGCTAAATAAAAGCTGCCTCTAGCTTGTAACTGTTTACTAAATGGTAGCTATGGGCAAGATCTTTGCTTGTTTGCATACAGACCTCAACCAGATGAGAAAAGGGATATGATGACAAAGGTAACTGTAATAGCAGGATAAAAGGAAAACCTCTTCCCTTCCTGTGTTGTTGCACAAACAAATGGACTCAGCTTTTTTCCCAGGAGGAATCTCATTTAAAAATAACAGAGATTGCCCCACAAATGGCAGCAGTCCCAACCTTTCATTACTCTTATCACAGAATCACAGAATATATCTGGTTGGAAGAGACCTCAAAGATCATCCAGTCCAACACTAAAACCTGTCCCTGAGCACCAGGTACACACAGTGTTTGAACACCTCTGGCATGGTAAGTCCACCACTGCCCTGGGCAGACCATTCCAATGCTTGATAACCCTTACTGCAAAGAAGTATTTCTGAGTATCCAGCTTCAATGTCCTCTGGTGCAGCTTGTAACCTAGTCTAGTTCTGTCACTTGTCATCAAAAAGAAGAGGCTGGCTGCCCCTTTGCTCAAACATCCCTTTAGGTAGTTGCAGAGAGTGATAAAGTCTCCCCTCAGCCTGCTTTTCTCCAGACTGAACCCCAGCTCCCTCAGATGCTACTTGTAGTTCATGTGCTCCAGGCCCTTCACAAGCCTCATTGCCCTTCTCTGAACAAGCTCAAACATCTCAATATCCTTCCTACAGTGAGGGGCCCAGGGCTGAACACAATACCCAAGGCGTGGCCTCACCAGTGCTGAGTACTGGAGTTTGATCACCTCCCTGATGCTCCCAGAAGCCTTTTTCAAGCAGATGCTGTGATCTTCTCTAATGTTCTGGCATTCCCCCTTGCAGACTTAGTCCAGTGTGCATGTCACCTCTACCCATGCGTGCGTCAGCTGCCTGTGTTCCTGCTCACACAAACACACTTTTACTCCTGCAGCTCCTACAACAAGTCCCCATTCTCCACTGCACTGAGTACTCAAACTTCACCCTGCTGGAAGGCTACCCGGGCTGTGCTGTGTTACACTGACACACATGCACAGCCTTTCCAAAAGGCAGAATTATCTTGAGAGACCAACTTCACCAGTCAGCTTAAAACTTGACTGATCATCTGTAACAGAATCTCACTAACTGGTTTTCACAGATGAGTAAGAACAGATACTGCTGATTTTTTTAATTGCTTAAGTGGATGTTCGAGATGAATGAGTGTAAGTGTACAGAGGCGGGTGTGGGAATGTGTCCCAGATGGCACCCACCACATTCTTCTGGGCTTCTTTGGAAGCAGATATCATCATTGTAGTAACTATCCATAGTCATCCCACAGGTTTTGTGTTGGATGGAGCCCAGAGCCTGCCTTTCCCACCTGCCCTGGTCAATCAGAGATAACATGCGGCAAGCTGACACAGTCCCCACCCTGTTCTTCTGGTCTGAGCATAAAGCAGCCTCCACAAGCTTGAGTTGTCTGCCTTTTGCCAGAACCAAATCTGCATGAGAGACATCTGCCAGGAGAAAAGAAATCTCTGACATGGAAGAGCTTGCACTGCCAAGGGGGTTCCAAGAAGCTCAGGAAGAAAGGGAGCAAGTGCTGAGTTAGTGGTGCTAGGAGCAGACCCATGTTCCATCTCAGGCTGGGTGTTACAGCACATCCATCAGCAAGTGCACCGGTGGTCTCCACAAACAAGTGGCCACCTATCTTGAGAAGAAAAACCCCACTGTGGGTGCTGACAGAAAGAGCCTTTCGTAGGCAATCACTGTGATTGCTCCTAAGAGGAAAATTCACAGCTCTGAGAGGAAGCTTTCTGGTCTCGATTAGCTGCGTTGTGATTTGTTTTGCAGATGAATTCTGGGGGAGAAAGGAGAGTGTTTGCTTAGATTTTATCAGTGTTTCTTCTGAACTTCTTTCAGTTCTGGGGGGAAAAAAAAAAAAAGAAAAAAAGAAAAGAGAAAAAAACTCAAATGTCCTGCAAGAATCTCCTGTGGGAAATCATGGATGCCACTGCTTTTAGCTGACTTTTGCCTAGGAAATATGAATCAAAGTCACTCATGTCACAGGGAACCCCCAAACCAGCCTTTCTATAAGCCTCTTCAGGAAAATACTCACACTGCTTTACTTGCACATCTCCCCTCTGACAGGACAGGAACAGGACATGCCCTGCACTTCCTATGCCATCTGCAGCTATTCTGTAAGAAATAGTATACTGCTTGAAACAGAGATGGAGCTGTGTTCCATCTGGGACCTTCTACGCTTTATTTGTCCTACCATTTCCATAGGTATCTCTTCTTTAAACTCAGTAGGAAAAGCCAAGTTGTGGTCCAAAGCGGAGTCTTGGTGCTGCAGTTCCTGGTGCAGGCTCATTGACACTGAGCACAATATTCCTCCTCACCAGAGCTTTCACTGTGCTTTGGTCATGCATGAGCAAGCTAATTTAAATATATATTTGATTCTGTCCCACTCTTAATACATTACTTATTTTTTTCAATCTCTGGGCTGTTCGTATGGCCTCTGGCAAAACTAAACAGAATCCACTGCTCAGAGAGGCTGGAGAGTGACAGCATTTATGTAATACTGAAAGGACTGGGTTAGCAGAACACTGAGGGAAGCCTCTGCCAGTTGGTGTGCAGAGTATATCACTGCCCATTTCACACAGCATGCTTTTCATTATCCAGGTGAATAATAGGAGGAAAGGGAGGGCTAACTTCTGAAAGCTAGGACACAGATAAGCAAGTTCACCAATATTAGGAGGGGTAAGCTGGCATAGAGCAGGTACTTTAAGAATCAGCTTGAATCCCCTCCAAAGTCCATGTGGCTTTGGGTCCAGGGAGACAAAGCAATGCAATCATTAAAGTGTTTTCAGTGTTGACACACACTGCTAAGCTCTGTGCATGCCAAGATAAAAAGAGGCAGCCTCCACTAGTCTATTATTCAGTGCTAGACAACTTGATTATGATGGAAACAAGCTACACTTTTGCAATGTTGACATTATGATCTATGGTAACAAACAAGTTATAAAAGGCCTGTCACGTTTTGAACTACTGCTATGGCTGTAAGGAATGTTTTAAATCCAATCTGAAACACCTGATCTGTCTTCTTTGGAAAAAGGCTCATGCAAAGTGAGATTCTGTAAGAGCAGTTTTCTTTTGCTCCTAGCTTGGGTCATGATGTCATCACCTTTCAAAGCTGGCCTGAGTCTGGTTCTAGGAAAAAACTGCAAGGAAATTGCTGTGAAAGCATGGTCTCGTGGTGATAAGAGCTGCTCTGTGTCAGAACTAATTCATGCCTTCAGCAGACTTAGGTGTGTGCAAGGAAAGCTTGGTCATTTTTCTGCACCACAAACCACCAGATGGTCTTACTTATCTTATGTTCCAGTTTCTGAAAACTTCTGCAAAAAGCCTGAGAGCTTTGCTGGCCTGCTGTGCACTGGAGTTCACCAGTGCCAAAAGCATGGTCCTACTCCACTGCTCCACTTTTCTCCTCCATCTCTGAGCTGAAGGGTCTCAGTGCTGCTCCCTGCCTTCTGCTGATTTCACCATCCACATGACAGACCTGGAAGCGACCTATTTCCTTAGCTCACTGTGCTCCAGAGGTGGCAAGAGCACATGTCCAGCAAGGGTGGAGCACAGAAGACCTCTCCCTTTTCAGGGGAGCTTGTGGAGAGGACAAAGTGATCCATATTTTTCCTGTGCCTGCAATCAGAGCCAGTTAACTCATCACAGCTGGCCAGTCCCAAAGCAACACACATGGAGCCCCCAAGTGCATGGTGGATTTCTGGAGGAAGAAGAAGAAAGTTAGAACACCAGCATATGTGCTACATATTTCACACCTGTCACCGTATGTGACAGGAGACTCGAGTTCAAACCCTCATGGATCTGTGGGCATTTCCCATGATTTCAGGGATTTAAGATTCAGGTCTATAGTTTGCCTTCTGCCCATCTGTAAGAAGAGTGAACGTACTGTCCTAACCCAACAGGTTGCTCCGAGATGATGAAGAATCAGGTGTGCAGATAAAACTGTGAAGAGACATGTAAGTCCTGTGGAGATAAATTCTTGCTCATGAGTTAGCTTGAATTTCAAACAAGTATTTTCTCTAGCTGCAGGGCTTAGCCCTGAGACTTACCCTGAAACAAGCAGCAGACAGCCTAGAGCAGTCCCATGAACTAAAGTGCTGCATAGGTGTAAGCAATTATTAATAACAAATCTACTAGGCAAACGGGGAGGTGTTTGAGCCATTACACTGTTGTATCTTAGAACAGGACCAGAGCACAAACCAGTAATTATTCACTCTCAGTGCAAGTCTGTCTGCCCAGCGTCTGTGCAGAGTGTATCACCCTAACACTCCACTCTGTGCCCTATTATTCCTGCTATCATACCTGGTGCTAACAACCACCTTCTCACCATCATTTTCTGGACTCAAAAAGCAGCAGTTAGGGGAAAGGTTGTATATGGGAGATGGAGCTTTGTTTTTTTCGTACTGTCATCAGCTATTTGGGGCCAGTTCAAAAGCTTTCAGGAACTATTTCTTGATCCTAGTGCTGACACTTTGTCTAATGAACCTGGGCAGCAGTTCTTAAGAAAGACTGAGCATTGCCACAGCAGATGCCAGGCTGTCACATCCTACCTTCATCAAAAGGGTTGTAAAGCACTGGAAAAGGCTGCACAAGAAAGTGGTGGAGTAACCATTTCTGGAGGTGTTTAGCTGTACGGACGTGGTGCTGAGGGATGTGGTTTAGTGGTGAATTGGCAGTGCTAGGTTAACGGTTGGACTTGATGATCTTAAAAGTTTCCTCCAACTGAAATGATTCTATGGTTCTATACCTGGCTCCGGGGGGTTCAGGGAGCTGCTCCCACTTCATGGAGGTCCTGACAGCTCAGCCAGCCCAAGCGGACGTACTGCCCCGTTACTTTTGCCAGGACAGTCCAGCCACAGCCAAGTGTGGTGGTGTTTTTCATGTCAATGGAACATACCACAGCTCCAATGTGAGCAAACACATTAACATCAACAAAGCCTTTTCCCCAAGCTAAACATATTACCACATCAGCAAATTACAGGACAGTGTAAATTAGACTCCCTCTTGTGCAGACTGCTTGCTGGGCCAAGGCCACATCCCTCCCTTAAGGAGGGCAGCAACAGAGAGTTTCATTACTCCTTAGTCTGCCCTGCCTCTTGCACAGGACTGCATGCTTGGGCATGGTCATATTTCAGCTCATGCTCCTAGGTCCATCCCATGCATATTCCCCAAAGGATGCTTTTGTCCTGTTACTCTGTGCCAAGGCCTGGCAAGCCTCTACAAAAGGGACACCCCATAGGTCTTGGTCTGTTGCAGGGCATCTTTACCCATTAAAAAACAAAACAAACAAACAAGCACACAGAAGATGGGGCTGGTTTCCCCTTTCTGTTCCCAGTTTCTGAGCACCTGAAGTCAGGAAAGATTCAAACAACTCCCCAGAGCACCTGCTTTGAAATCCTGGAGTCAGGTAAACAAGCAGACCTGGCTCACTGACAGATGTGTTTTTACCAGACCTTTTCTAGAGAACTGCAAAGTGTGGGGAAATGCTATTGCAGGGCTGGGGAAAAAAATATTAAAATGAAGAATTGAGCTCTTTTCATTGGAAAAACAAAACAAAACAAAACCCAATACAATCCACACTGTCCCATCCCCCTTACCGCAGCTGGCAGCTCTGCTCACAGGAGTAATCCAGGGTCACCAGCTCCAGCTCCCATCGCATGTGGCAGAGCTCTGGTGCCAAGGCTGTGACACACACACACACCCCCCCCTCAGTGCAGCCACCCCTCCAGGAGCTGCATTTAAGAAGAAAGACCCTAAAAAAAAAAGAAAAAGAAAAAAAGAAGAGTAGCAAAAGAGGATCACACAGAGGTAGAAGATTATTTACAGCTGCTGCATGGGGAGTGTTACACAAGGGGAGGGTGGAGCACGTTCCACTGCCCTTCCATGGCTTGTGGGCAGAAAAGCCTATCACTGCTCTGCTGCTTCTACTCCCCCAAGATGGAGTTAGCACTATTTACCTTGTAAGAAGAATGCTATTTCTTGCTTATTTTTCCCCTTTGGCTGAGCTTATTTTCATGGCTTCCCTGCTGCTCTCCTGCTGGGGGAAGCTAGGTCTGAAGGCAGCCAGAAGTGCCGAACAGGGAGTACCAGCATCCCACCCCTCCCACCTGCTGAATGTTGTTGTGCGGTTCCCAGAGCAAAAATCAAAGCCGTTGCCTGCAGCAGGATGTGAAGCTGTGGCAGGAGAGAGCACTAGTGCTAGAACAGAGCAGCTCTCACATATCTGGGTCTTTCCTGGGTGCCAGGGATGTGGGAAATCTTGGCAGGAGCCACCTTTTTCTTCCCTCACTGCCTCCTGCAGGACTGAGTCTTTCTCACCAGTGTTTCATTTGGCTGTTGTCGTTGTTCATTGGTTGGTTTGGGGTTTTTTGTTTGTTTGTTTTTCCCTGGGGATCCTTGCTGGGAATGCAGGTGAAGTTCCTTAGCTGTGATGATATGGCTTGTTCTCCTCAGCCCTTATGTGGAAATGCAGTTCTTCTGTCAGTCACAACCTTCACCTTCCTGGAAAAGAGTCTGTGACACACCTTTACCTTTCAGAGGTGTGGTATTTTGTGATGTGGTAGGTGAAGTACAAAGACATCATGGTAAAAATGGGACTTGTGCAATGTCCCAGACAGAATGTGCCACCAGCTCAGCTGTGCAAGTCAAGAAGAGTCTGATATGGTCAGATGGACCTAGTGATGCAAGAACTCTGGAGAAGTCCTTCCTCAAGTAGGAGGACCTGGACAATTGTAGAAAAAAAGGGTAGGAGGGGAGCAGAGCAAGGCAAAAACTGAACACATTAAAATGCCTAAATACAGGAAACTTAGCATCAGCATTCTTGACATGAAACCTCTTCCTAGGCCTGGCTGATGAACCAGACAGGAGTGGAGGGCAGTTTGTGTGCCTAGGAGGCAAAGCCAGTAGATGGGTTGCCTGGTGCTCAGCCCTCAGCCCAGACAGGAGCTACCAACTGGCAGCTGCTTACAACCCCTGTGGCAGCCAAGCAGAAGCAGCCACAGATTCCAATGGCTGGGGGCTTCTGGTGTCTCCAACAGGTCTCTGCAGAAAATGTAGACCCTAGAAACACCAAGTTCTTGATGCAGTATGCTAGGAATCCAAGGCAGGGCCTTTCTGGAAAAGCTGTAGGAGTTGGGATGTTTTCCAACCAAGCACATGAGGCTCAACAAAGGAGAGTTCTTCCCTTTTCTGCTCAGCATGCAGGGCTTCTACAGGGGTTGCAGACAGGGGTCATAAAAGCAGTGTGCCACATCAGAGCAAGCTCCTTATCACAGGCTGGGCTTCTAGAAGAAAGGAAATGGCAACTAGACAAATTAAAGAGCCAGTGGAACTAGAGATAATGAGGAAATCATTGCAATGCTGTTTGTGCTGAAATCAAAGAGCCAGTTTGGAAAGTCCAGGTCAGTTGCCCAGCTGATGTAAAGCCTCATCTTAAACACATAGTTGTTTCAAGTGCATTGTTTTATGGGGTAAACTGCAGAACCCTCTGAAAAATGAATGAACCTGGACCAGGTCTGTGATAAGCAATCTTCTCTCTGCTCTGCATGACACCAGCCATCTTCTCTGCCAGTTGGTGGGTGCTAAGGTGGTAGGCAAAGAACATTGTGAGGGAGAAATGCTGATGGCATATGTAAATCATGCTGGCAGGACTGCTTGGACATGTGAGAGGTCTTACACTGCAAGGGTTGACTGCAGTTCTGCCACTGTGCAAAGAGCTGACTCTGTGGAATAACTCTTCAGGTAGGCACAGGTGTAAGACCTTGGAAGAAATGCTGCTGCTGTTGGCATCTTTTAGATGTCCTTTGTGAAAACACTGAAGCAGTTTTACACCACTGTCAATTCCCTGGCTGCCCCAGGTTATTTCATGTGTTTCAACGGTCAGGAAAAAGGCTTGAGCCCTTTCAGTCTGGTACTCATCTGAATTCATAGATCAGCTACATTTGAGCATCTTGAAGGAGCTACTGGCATTTCTGGAGTTTGCTTTTTAACAAGTGCTGCATTGACCTCTTTCCCTCAGTAATGCCATTAATGTGCCTTACATTAAAAAGAATCTGAGCTTATATGAATATTTCACAAACATTTCTTACCACCATCACACCAGCTCTATTGTTTTGTTGGGTTTTTTTTTCCCCCAAGAGAGTTTTCAGTGCTTCAACACACTATGTATGTGCCCAGAGCAGTACAGAAAACAAAGGCAGTTTTATTATAAGAAGCTCATGTAAATCAGAAGCTGAATCTGATAAAGGCATTAGCACAGATGGTTTCTTAAAATTGTCAAGTTGGAGAAGCCAAGAAATACAACAGGCTGATGCTATTGCAAAAACATCTTGAGCTCTCCTCTTTGATATATCTAAGCAATATAAATGAGCATGCAGTTCCTACTGACAGTGAAGCTCCCTGCATAGTATACACAGCTCTGGCACCATATGAATAATAAATATGGCATGGAAGATGCCAAGAAGTTGTCAAAGTTCCCATTGTTGTACAGACAAATGCCATCATTTTATTGCAAGATGGCTTTAGCAGAAGGAATGTCAGTTACATACAGAGACTAAAATGCAGTCAAAAACTCTCCCCCTGCTTTCAACCCAAGCTACTCCAGTTCTATGAAACTTACACCAGAGATGGCCAAAGGTATATTTAAAAAAACCCCACACCCAAGAGGAATTACATGGTGGTGCATGAAAGGTAGGAGAAAAAAGGGTTGAAAGCCTCATTCCTAAGCAGGGTGAAACAAAAGATGTCCTAAATGGGCCAGGGTCACACCCCTCCAAGTTCCTGGATAGTAAGAGAGGTCACACCACCTGATGCCACCACTGCACTGGAACTAGGGTTGCAAGCCATGAGAAACGTTTATTCCCAGATTCATCTTTGGCTTTCTAACCAGCCTGCTGGCAATCCACAACACCTACCTAAAAGAAAGTTTGACTGTGAATATTGTCAAACCAGAAGTATAGCAAACAAGCTAGCCTCTGGCTGTTTCCTCTATGCTGATCTCAAACAGATCTGAGTCTCCTGCAGCAGCCTATTAGTGTCAGCAGCTGAGAAGATCTACTGTTTGAAAGGCAGGATTGCTTTCCTTACCTGTTCTTCTGCCCAGTACCTTACTTCTGACCAAGAAACTTCAGAGTGGAACTTGCAAAAGTCCTTAGAGAGGGAGTGAGCATGAAAACATGGGAAAAAAATTAATCTCAATGGAAATCCTTAAATAATTGACAGGTTGGAATAAGAATGACCATAGACCCCAAACTATGCCAGGCAACCAGTCTGCTCCAGGCACTGCAAGCTCAGAGCCAGCCACATGCCTGGCTGTTTTGCTCTGCCAGCTTCACAAGGCCTAATTAGCTCTATTCCTTTTGTTTGTAATTACAAAAGCAAACAGCCTGTGGAGAGAGGGAATAGAGGAAGCAGCTCCTTAACTGAGCTTAGGAAAATGTTTTAAATAAAGTTTGCCTCTCATCAGATGTACTTGAAAATATGAAAGGGATGAACGTAAGAGCCCTGGAAACAGAAAAATGTTTCTAGACCAGACAGAAGCAAAGGGGTTAGAGCCTCACTACCCTGAGCAGTACTAATACAAGTTAGAAGAGACTATCCCCAGCCTGAACTACTCTCTACCTGGCATGCAAAAAAGCGCTTTAAGGAGAAATGGGTTCTCCAAAAGCCCATCTCTTCATGATTCTGTTAACCCAGAAACACCAAGGAATTGCACTGAAGTGTTTGAAAGCATATATAGATCAGCAGATCTCTTCATACTCTGGAAGCAGAGCATCTCATGCAGATAGCCACAGCCTGTACAGACCCTACTCCAGGTAAAGCTAGAGAAGGAAGCACTGCTTAACAGAGCATCTCTCCTTGGGAGAGTCTTGGCTCCACACCCCATTCCTGCAGCTCCCACTCCCCCTGCAAGGGAATCATCTGCCTTCCCCCTACCCCTTCCTGCTCCACCCAGGGCGCAGCCTTTCTTGCTGAGGAGCAGACCTTCTGGTTTCTGGGCTGCAGTCACAGCAGATTACTGGGTGAGTTTCTGCCAGAGGCCACAACTGCCTGACTCACTGCAGAAGATCTGTCCCCACCTATGTCTACTATAGATACACAGATAAACAAGCTCCATACTGGCAGGCAGGCTCCTAAAAACCCAAGCCCTCCCTCTTCTCTCCCACACACACTGCCCAAGTTCTGCTCAAACCCAAGAAATTAAGTAATGCAGTTTGAGTTTCCTTAAAAAAGTCCATTTATTGAAATTGTTTAAACATTTTTATACAAGTTCCCAATACAAGCATCTGCTTCCTGGCTGAGGGTTAATGCAAATACAAAAGCACAGATTTCAGCAGCTCTTTAACATCACCTAAACTGCCACCCCCTAAGAGGTCTCATGAGGCAGCTGCTGTGCATAGGTAATTCCCCATGGAGATGTGGAAGCCACATGACCCAGCTCCAAGTACAGGCCAACATCATCTCAAGCCTGAAGCAAATGCTCTGGTGGCTTTTTTCATAACTGATTTATATTGCAGAGTTAGGTCAAACAGAGGTACCAGGCTTATACAAACCACCATGCTATGGTTATACACAGCTCAGCCCCAGAGGCTTTCCCTGCTTACAGAAGGAAATCAAGAAATCTGACACCTCTGAACACATACACAATTATAAATCCTGGTCAGAAGCAACTGGTTTCCTTCTGCAGAAAAAGACAGGATGAGCTTTGGAGAACTGGTACAATCCTTCTAGGAATTACAAGACTTCATCCAACCTCAGCCAGTATTAGTCAAACACCAAGTGACTGACTGTTTCAGAGGAAGGGGTGGGAACCTTTGAGTTGCATTTTTAATTTTTTTTTTTTTAAGATGACTTAATATGCAAGGATGGCTTTATCCTTAAAATGCTAGTTTCTTCCTCTTTGGTGAGCTTGGATCAAAAGAAAATGCCACAACCTTTGGGTCAGTTTCCTTAGAATTTGCCTTCATATCACTGAAAGTGTTTACAAGGAAAAGAGAAGATGAAATGGCAGCATGTGAGGTATCCTTGGGGAAACATTAGGGAGTGGCAGTACATTCAGTTTGGTTGAACATTTAGCTGCTACAGCAAACTGAAATCAGTAACTAAGCCCAAACACAAAAGACTCAAGGTAGGAGGAGAGTGTTTATTAAAAGGTGGCCTGTAACACACAATGGGATAAAGCTTCAAGCTCAGTTATGTACTAGGGTGGAAACAGCAAGAAACAATCACTTGCAGCACTGTGTCTGAGACCAGCACCAACAGCCCCACCAGAGACCAGTGAAAATAGAAGGCAATAATTTTTCTTCAGTTATTCCCTGACAAAGAAACCTGTGGCTGCCTTGGGAGTCTCTGTAGACAGAGCTCTGTAGCCCTTAGGTCAAACAATCAACATACAAGATCTTGTCAAAGAGCAATGACATACAGTTAAGCCAAGCCACCTTAACACAGCATCTTCTGTTGGCCAGCAGCAGTGCATGGACAGTTATGGGTTTCAACTTATGTCACAGCAATTTAACTGTTGACCCTTTGTCATGCCAACCTGCACAGAAAGGAAGGTGCTGAAGATGACACCAGTAAAACAGTACAAGAGCATTTTAGATCTCTTCAAGCATTCCTACATATGAAGTCTTTTCTCAAAAATTATGTTTCCCCTTAAGCTATTGGTTTCATCACTTTGTATGTAATATATGTTCCTTTATCTTCTATACACACCACACTGGGCTCTAACTTAATGGGTGGGATATGGGACTGAATTTGTTACCTTAAAAAAACACAACTAAAAAAGCACCAACATCCATCTAAAAAAAAAAAAACACAGTATCATTTTTCCCTTTTACTCCCAAATACTAAACTTAACCCAAGCTTGGAGGTTTCATCTTTTCAGTGGCAACACCTATGAATCTGGGCTAGCCTTCCTCCATGGGCTGGGAGAGAAAAGAGAAGTTATGTCCAGTAGCAAAGAGGATTACAAAAATATACACATTTTGGGGGAGAAGAGGAAGGCAGAACCTAGAGTCTGAACTCTGCTCAGGACAGTGGCATTGTAGTGTCCTCTCCAAAATGCTTTCGCTACCAGTGCTGGTGGCTCCTCTTCTTTGTTTCATTATACATAATCCTTCCCTGTGGAGGGAGCGTTTTTCGGATAGCCTCGAGTGGGTGGATATGAAGTTTCTCTCCGGGGACAGGAACAGCAGAGGAAGGCTCCCCCAAGGATGGCCAGAGAAGCAGCTGCCCAGCCTATGAAGAGAGCTGATCCAAACTCAAACCTGCAGGAGAAAGAAGGAAGAAAGTGAATACTACAAGCAATGCCTCTGGATTACAGTGTTAGCATGTTCACACAAAGCAGAAAGGAACTGAAATTTGAACGAAAGTAACTTCCTGCAAAGCAGCATTTTGGAGCAGCACAAGTTTCAGCTGAACCTCGAAATCCCAGAGCTTTGTACCCTGGGTTGGACCAGTCTGTCAGCTCACCCTGCACAGCTATACCGGGGCCAAGCTTTGCACAAATCAGGCCTTAGTGGAGGAAGAATACAGAAGTTGCAGCAGTTCGGTCTTTGGCAGGGATGCTGCCTTAAAACAAAGCCAAGTCTTAGAGTCAATATGGATGATGAGATCTGGTTCTAATGCTCTTTCTGCACAGTTTGAAGCCAGCTCAGCTAGTTCAGGAAATTCCCTTCTTTGTTTTGAGCCACTGCTACTCAAAACTAAGCCCTGTGAGCATTTGTCATGCTATACTACAGTGCTGGATCAAATGAGTCAGTACCTGGTGTTGACAGGGGTGAAAGGGTCATAAAAGGCTCTAGCCACTCTGTTGCCATACCATGATGTGGCCACCAGTGCTGCCAAACCTGCACATAAAAGGAACACGATATCATGAGTTGCTAAAAAACAAACAAAAAAAAAAAAAAAAAAAAAAAAAAAAAAAACACAACACACCACCACCAAAATCACTGCAAAACCATGTAGCAGAAACAGCATCTGGAGGGATGCCGAGCTGCTGCTGCTACCCTGGAAGGTTCTGGCCTATTCCTTAGGCCAATTAGGAGAGAAATTAAGAAAGGATTTGAGGTCACCCACAGTTGCACCAAAAGCAAGACTGCTGATAGCCTTTCACTGAAGCAGTGTGTACTGGTCAAACTCAACTCTGCTAATAGAGATGGAAGGCATAGTCTATATAAAGCATAATCCTAGTGGCAGAGACCCATTTGATGCCTCAGATAGCCAGCAGTTGCTGTGCCAATGTCCACTAGGGAATTCCCAGCCCAACATGCTCTTGGAGACCGACAGCAAGCTTCCCTGTCCTCTCACACCCCGTTTAAGATAAATTCTGCTTAGGAAATAGCAATTAACACTAAACATCTGTGTGGTACCAACCTGCAATGATGAAGATCACCCCACCAAAGACTGCCATCCGCATCTTCTTCACCTGGTCATCTTCCATGCACTTCATGCATTTCATGCCAGTCACAGAAACAAACACAGCCACAAGCCCCAGGAGTATTGCAGCCACCATCAACGCCCGAGTGGCCTGCAGGCTGCCTAGAAGAGATCAGAATTTGATTTACCAAACAGAAAACTCAAGATGCAAATATAAATTCAAATTACTGGGCTCAGAAATCTTGTGCCAAAATACTCTGCTCCTTATCACATGGGATACAACCAAGATATTCCTTTTTAGCTTTAAGCTCCCAGAGACTGTCATGCATTGGGATCAGAGCTCTCAGCCTCTTCTAAAATGCATGGCAAACAAGTGCATGCAGCTTTTTGCAGGAAATGACCTGGGAATTGCCCTCAGACATCTTTTGTTCCTCCATCATTTGAATCCCCATTGGAAGGGCAGATCTGCTTATCAAAAGAAGTATTCAGATTTAGGCCCTACCTTGACAAAGCATTTAAGCATGCTTTAATATGAATAGTGTCATACATATGAATAGTCCCACAGCAGACAGACAGCAAGGCTCCTTTACTGCTCAGCACTTCCAAAAACCTGTCTTTTATACAAATACCTCAGGGGTGATTTAAGTATTTTTGTGCTAAATCCTTGGTTTGAGTCCCAAAGGGTACAAAAATACAACTGCAACAGACTAAGCATTTTCCCAGCCAAATGAAAAATAGTTGTTCCCCCCCACACCTAAAATATTTATCTTATTAAACTCAAACCTACTCAAATGTTTTAAGAGCCTTTCACACTCCCCGTGGAACACGGGGTGATGGATCCCTTGGGCAAGGGCTGTATTTACCAGGGTCAGAGTGCTTTATCCAAGATTTAGCTTTATATTGACTCATCTGAGGACACAGAAGTCCTAACCCTATGTACGTGAGCTAATGAATTCAGATTTTCTTGATATCAAAAGAAAATAATGATATAAATTAAGTCATTACTGGAAAACACTCGTGTGACTGAACACCTGAGTGGTAGAGAAATAAAACCCTGAGCTTTACTGCCTGGCAAATCAGGTTTGTTTAAACAGTGTGGATTTTAATATGTAGCCCTGTTAAGACCTGGAACAAACAGGGCTGGTTAATCCAAGGAAGAAACTCCCAGGAGCACACCGTAACCAAGGCAAATGAGTCCCCTGGCAGAAGGCTATCAGGCAGTGACACATGTACAGTTCTAGCAAAGTATCACCAGAATCTATTCCCAGGTCTGGAGTTTACCCCTCAGAGCACACTGGCTGCATTCTGCTAGAGCTTTGTAAAATACTTCAAGCTCAGACAACTACAGCTGCAAGATTTAAGCTTACAATAGTGCACCTGCAAACTCAAGTCAGCACTGGTCTGGTGAACCCACCAGAGCCTGGAGCACTACTAATACTGATACCCTCCAATACTAACTAGGAGGGCAGCACAGCCACACATCTATCCTCTGCAGCTCTATTTCACTGTGCCTGCCCCACAGCACTGCCTGTGCAGGAAAATTCTTGTGACCCACACCAGCAACGGCTGTCAAACCCACTGCTGGTTCTGCTTTAAAACAGAACTGGATCTGCCTCCACGCAGCCTTATTGTTCTGTAAATGGATTATGAAACCAGTTACAAACAAAAAGCAATATTCAGAGCAATAGAAAGGGCACTTTAAGAGTCTTGGCTTTCTTGGGAAAAAACTCCACAATCAGCTTGGCTAGATGTCATCTCTCACTTCCTTCAAAGGGAAGGTGAGAAACTTCCCCACCATCCAGGTGTTAATCTAAACCCATCTGCTGCACTGATTGCTGAAACCATTTACAAAACCATTAATCACTTCAGCATAAATCACAACATCTCTATCCAAACCCATTCAAAACAGCCTTATCTCCAGTGTCAGAGATCACACTCTAAATTTCTAGCTTGCAGAGATTATGCCAATTTTCAGAAATACCTTAGCTGAGACTTCACCAACCCAGGCAACCAATTCCGTTGCCATACACGTAAGGCTAAAATGTGCATTGCAGCAGTAGCTCTGGAGAGGCCAATGGCTGAACACTAGCTCACCATTGGATGGGAAAGGACATTTTCTTCAGAGGTATCAAATTAATTCATCAAATCTACAGTAAGATGGCCTTTCTGTAGAAATCACTTTGTAGGAGAGGGAGTTCTTTCATGAAGCTGAAAAAGTTATCCCAAACAACTAAAAAAATTCTCTCCTTCAAACACAGTATTAAGGAACAAGCAGTATAATGCTTCAAAACATTTCTGTGACTTCAGAAGACCTAGCTATGAAACCTGCTCAAGATGTTTTAACTGGATAAACACTGTGACAGCTTTGCAGAAGTAGCTAAAAAAAAAAAAAAAAAAAAAGAAAAAAGGCAAGCACTGTGAGCACTTCCTAGGGTCACCCACTTTCAGCAGTGGACCCTGGAGGGACATTCCCTGGTGTCCTCATCCCTCCTTTACGCATGGCTCCGTGGCATAAGAGGACAGAAGCACTTCGGAAGCTTGCAGTAGGACAGAAAACCAGCTCGGAGCATTTGCAGAAGTCTTTTCCTTTATCCCACGAAGCTTATATGTAACACGACTTTATCACCCAACTATCCTCCCCTTTGCCCAGCCCAGCTGCCCCATGCTTATAGCTGGTGTTGGGAGACAGTGCTTTTGTCTTCCTACCACTTTTGCAATGTGTGCAGTACACCAACTGTAGTTAATCATCATACAAACTATTAGTTATTAAGTACACATTAACAGCCACGTTGTCAAAAGAAATTGCACATCCAGCAGCTGGGAAAGCTAGTTTAATAATAGCTCTGTTGTGCACAGAGGTCTTTCCAAGTGCTTTAAAAAAATCCCAAATGATATAAGTAGGATATTGTCTTAACCTGCTAGACAGGACTGGCTATCAACAGAGAGAAGCACTCCACAACAATTTCACTTTACAACTTCCATCATGTTAGAAAGAAACAGGACTTCCCCCACACACCTTGCTGCTTCAACTGCCTCCTCAACAGAACAGGCAGCACAATGCTTGTAGCCTCCAATCATATACCATAGCTTTCAGAAAGCCCAGCAGCCTCAGGAGCCCTTGGGGGGGGGGGGGGGGGGGAAAGTCCTGCACAAAGTGAAACAAACTGGCCTGCCACCCAAAAACATCTGTCAGATGGCAACACTATTTTGTCAATATAAACCACTATTAACAAGCCTTTTGATTGCTGGTTAGTAATGAAATAACTGACCTGAAAAGCCTATAGCAACAAAGCAAATACTGAAGAACAGAGGCTTAAGGTTACTGGTCTAGTTTGTGAATTTGTTGATAAGTGTGAATTCTGCAAGCCACAGAACACTCTGCAAGTCCACAAAAATGGCATGGCAATTCACACCTGTTCCATTTCAATGAAGCTCCTTTTGAAAGCATTCGAACAGTTCTGACTTCTTTTTAGTGGGTTTGGACACAAACTACATGGTGCAGTTTATCTAAAGTGCCTATACAAGACTTTTTTCCTTCCCACAACTATCATTACCTGACAGCAATAATTACTGGCAACTGCTTAGTTTATATAATATGTATCTATAAAATACTTCAGCATGTTTGAGGTTATTTTTCTGTAATTGCATTTCTTTCTTTATTCTGTTATGTCTACTACATCACCAAAAATCTGTTGGGGAAGTGCCACAGGATTTTTGTAATGCCTGTTTGTAATGCAAAATTGCTGTAATGGTTCCGTGTGCAGATTATTTTCTGATAGGGATGATGCCCATTGACTGCCTTGTTTGTATTTAAACTATGGACTTTTCCTTCCCTTCCCATGTGCCTCTATGCAGCCAAATGGTGACAGAATACAGGAGAAACAGGTGCTCTGCAGCTACCTCTAATCTCTGAAAGGGAAGTTTCCCAGAAGTTACAAGCACCCCTGTAGTTTAGTGGGCATGTTACACCATCCACTTCCAAAAGAGTCAGCTGCCTTCAAAGCCTTCCCACTGGGATTTCATGAAAGCTGAATCTCTTGGAAGGAGAGTGATCTGAGATCCTGCTGTTCTGCCCTGCCCATGTGAAAGTTCTTTGCAGCAAGCAAGGGAACAAAGATCTGGGCAAGCAAGAACATCTTCAGAGGTAGCCAGTAAACTTCTCTCACACTTTGCAGTCATTTTGACTGGACACAAAAGCTTGGAGGCTTTCAACCCCCTTACCAACTTCTGCAAAGAACTTGCACACCCATCACCACCAGGTATTCCAGTCTGCCCTCCTTCAAAGCATCTCCCCACAAGTCTAGAAGACTGCAGAGGAATCTGGGCAGGACACAAACTCAGAGAGGTTTATGTTTCTTGCCAAAACAGAAAGGCTAGAAGGTCCTCACTGCATGACCAGTATTAAAGGGGCAACTTCAGTGGTACTCTGGCCTACCCCACAGTAAATAAGGATCAATTGTCTCCTGCAGCCAAACAGCAGGGAAAGCTTCCTGGTACAAAAGGGAACACCCAGTACCACAATTGACAGATTCCTGGTCAGAGGAGACCTGAGCAGCCTTTTTTCTCACGAAGCCTGGAAATTATCTTACCAAGAGATTTAGTAACAGAGTAGCACTAGCTACTAAAGCTGATTAGAAGCTGCTTGCAGAGCAACAAAGTCAGTATATTGCGACAGAACTCCATCCCCTCTTGCAGACACAACAGGGCACCGCACGAGAACAGCCTAGGTGGCATTCCAAGTAACCCTCTGCCTTCTCAAAGCACGACACAAATGAGACTGTTTTATCACCTGATCATGATTTTTCATGAGGAAGGAACAGAGATTGAGAAACACGGGAGCGAATTAACTCTTAACCCACATGAAAGCACAGATACCAGCAGGTTCTACCTGCTTATTCCAGATCTAAAGATGGAAAGGTAACAAACTATTTGGACACATTTGTCCCTCCCTGGGCCACCCTCCCAACTCCCCCACCATCAATAACCTGAGCATGAACTCTTCCTTCCCCACCCCCACACACACCTTCCCCAGCTCCTGGAACAGGCTTGGCCAGAGTGGTAAAGATGGAGGAGAAAAGATTTCACATTTCAGTGATGCTGTTTGAGCCAGAGGGCATCCAAACCCTTGTTTATTTTCTGGGCTAGGGCACAAAGGCTCATTGTGGATGTGCTAGGTTTGGTGATAAGAGTAGTAGATGAGTCTCAGCTTGTCTCAAAAGCACAGAACCTCTCCCAGCAAAACCAAACAGGGCAATGAGTATCTTCAGCTAGAACAGTCTAGACAGAACCCTGAAAAACTTCTGCTTTCATCAGGAGAGTGTGGTTAAGTAGGGCTGAAAGCTTTCAGAGACAGGTGGCCCAAGCCCTTCTCCCTCCTGTCTGAGACCATCCCCCTGAGACCCTAGAGGTGCACAAATCTCAGCTAAACTCCATGGACGATGCTGGAGGGCTACAAGAACAATGCTGAAGCTGTGCAATAAAGCCTTGTTGCAAGGGTGGCTTTTGTCGCCTGTGTGTCTGCATGTGGCCACGCACTGCTTTTCACGTAAGCCAGCAAAACGCAGCCTTTCTGTTGCCTGAATAGGAGCACTGACATAAGCCCTCAGCTGAACGCAGCTGCGGGAGAAGTGCCAGCATGGGTGCCCTCCAGCAGCGTGGCCACACGGGAAGCTGGATGCCCCTCAGTTGACTGATGGTGCTTATCAGCTTGCACCAATCCCATCTCCAACGTGCAGCACCAGTCCAAGCAGTCAACCACTGACACATCTACAGGAACAGCGTTGCCACAACCATGAATTACTGCAGGTGTGAGGAGACTCAAGTCTTTTCTACAGGGACAAAATAATTACGGATCTGAGTTTCTCCCATCCGTGCATGAGGCTCTGATCTGTGGCTCAGAGCACTCAGGGCACATGAAGCTCTGGCACAAAAGTATGGCCAGGCAATATTTTTTCTGCCTTCATAGCTGTACCACCTTCAGCATAACACAAGCAAACCCAGTAAGAGAGCTCTTACTGCACAGCTGCACCTGTCCCAGGGTGCGGCTGTTGGATGAGTATAAATGGGTTTCTTTCACACCTCCACCCAAAACATCACTGCTGGTCCCTGCCTATTAGGCTGTTAAGACCAGGCTGGGAAAATAGGAAATAAGTTTTTAGGCAGAGTCTGCTTTTAAGCAGGAAAAGCACAACCTAAGCAAGCTAGGATATAAGAGAGTCCTTTAGTCCTCATAGACTTTCCCAAAGAGGAAAACTTTCTCTGAGATTTCCATATTTCTTGGGCTAGGGGCTCTGTAAGCACAGAAAAGATCACTAAGAGCTCATCCTCGGCTCCTGGCACCTCACACCTCCCCATAGTATTGAGAAGAGAAGAGCCCTTATTGTTTGCAGGACAAAAGCAAGGGGAGCAGCAGGTTTTCCGTACTCAGCCATGAAGGGGCCAGGTCTGGAGGTCCTGGGGCAGGTTTTCAGGAGCCTGTTCAAGCCGGGCTCCGCGGCAGATTCTGCAGGCAGGTCTCATTTAGAGCACAATGGGTTGCAGCCACACAGCCCCAGAGGCAAGTTTACCTTTCGCAACCCACCCAGGGGGTGGCTGGAGATTCCTCAGCACTTTTGGCATCTTTAACCCCCACTCCCAGTCCAAGATAAGAAGCTTGAAGCTGAGCTTATACATAATTACTACTCAAACCACCCCAGACTATGTGCTTAGCCTAGCCCTGATTACCCACATCCCTGCAGCCTGTTAGTGCTATGTGGGTACTGCGCACTCCCCAGGAGAGCAATTAACGCCTCTGTCAGCTGCTGAGCCCACGAGTGTCCGGGGCCAGGGAGCAGCAGTGACTGACATGGGTTAGAGGCGAAGGTGAGGCTCGGGGTGTCCGACTTCACTGCGTCACACAAAGAAAGTGTTGGTGGCACTCTAAGTCGGGGATACTCCCAATGATCCTTGGTTTATGTGAAATCGTCTGCCTCTTCGGGAAAGAGAAGGTGACCAAGGTGATAATTATTATTTTATTAATTAGGGAGGGATAAAGCTGTCCCAAGACATTACTGAAATCGGGATGAGAGGAGGAGGGATACTGAGAAAGGATGGTTTATTTTGTTTTTAACTCCTTGGGGTGTCAGAAGTTACATGCTCCAGTGCTCTAGAAACAGTCCTCAATGGAATTCCAGCTCGGCTCGACTGCCCTAAGTGATACCCCCAGCAAGCCAGATCCTGCATACATGAGACGGTTTCACCGTCCCAGGACAAGAGACGAGACTTAATCAACCTTGATGTACGGGTCTGCCTAAAAACTTCAAGCAGTGCTACCTGGGCAAGAGTCCAGCACACCTGCCAGTCCTTTGCTTAGCAGCCCCACGAGAGTGCCAGCGATTTTCCCAGAGAACAGAAGACCAAACCGGTCAAACGAAACCAGTGAAACGCAGAAAGAGTCCCTGCTCTAAATGTTCATCTCAACGCAGCTGATGAACTCTGCTCCCTGCTAAACCATGCCTAGCGAAGGCAGACAGCGAACTTCTACAACCAAGAGTTCTTTCTCGCACAACACACCCGAAAATCTGACCCTTTCCCCGTGGGACGACTTTCAGCGGAGGAGAGCAGCCGGCGTGCGGACAGGAGCTGCAGGACGGCTCTAGCTCTCCCCTGGGTACTGGCCCGCCGAGCCATCCCGCCCCGGGACGCAGTGTCGCCGCAGGATGCACCCCGGATACTCCGCGGACAGTCACGGTGGAGGCAGTCACCGGGTGGCAGGGAGCGCCACTACAGGGGCCCCAATGGGATTGAGGGTGACCTCGACCCCGCACCTTCAACGCCGAAGGGGCCGGCAGCGTGGCTTCAATGAGGCAGAGACCTTGAGACTCGACAGCACGGGCGCTAAGAGGGGTAAGGGACACAGGGACAGCCAGGACTGCCACTCTTCCTCAGCACTTCAGCCCGAGCCCCGGCATGACCGACACTGGCGCGGTGGTAAGGACCCCACGGGACCGGCACCCTCAGCCCCGACTGCAAAGGGATTGAGGCTGAGGGGATGGCCTCGTCGGGACAGCCACCCGCAAGCCCAACAGTATGAGCACCCTAACACCGCAAACCGTAGCCCCAACTTACTCTCCAGCTTGAGCAGCGAGTCGTACACCTTGCACTGGATCTGCCCCGTGCTCTGCATGGCGCACGACATCCACAGCCCCTCGTAGAGCGCCTGGGCCGTGACGATGTTGTCCCCCGCATAGGATGCCATCTTCCACTGGGGCATGGCGGTGCTGATGATGATGCCGATCCAGCCCAGGAAGGCCAGCACGAAGCCCAGGAGCTGCAGTCCCCCGCTGGCCATGTCTGAGGCGGGGGCGGGGCGCGGACGGTCGCTGCGAGGGTCGCGAAGGAGCGCTCCCAGCTCCGCGCGCCGCACTACCGCCCGCGCGCCGCCCCGCGCCCCTTTTAAAGCCGCGCAAAGCGCGCCCCCTGGCGGCCGCCCCCCAGCCCCGCCCCGCGGGGGTTTCCGCGGCGGGACGCGGCCTTTCGCAGAAACCGGCCCCCTCCACGCCAGCCTTCTTCCGCCTGCCCTGGGTGCTGCTGCTACGTCCACACCACAGCCTTCGCTGGAGTACAGCGATACCCCTGTGGTCAGGAGGGCACCCAAGTGCCCCTCTTGAAAGTGACCTCCTCCTTAAGGGTTTCGCCCCGACCCACTGCTTCTGCCGCCCACCGTCCCCCTTGCTCTCTCTGGAGAAATGGCTGGTGGCACCGTTCGTCCTGTCCCCCACGGGGCGTGCCAGGGGATGCTTTGGCACCTCCAAAAAGTGACCTGGTTGTGCTCGCACGTCTCCTGGCTTCTAGAGCTGGGCCCTGAGAGCATGAACCCACCCACCTCACCTTCCCTGGGCTTTGCTGCCTTTTGCTCCTCTTGATGAGCCAGAGCTTTAAACTTTCCCTTTTGAGTGAAAACGCTCTCTTAGAGCCAGCATATCAGACGGGAAAGGTGGGTATCGAGTTCTGCCAGCGTCCCCAATCCTGCTGGAGTCCGTGTGACCCACCTTTCCCAGCCCACTCCAGTGCTGCCACTGCCATGCAAGGGCAGGGGCCATTTCCCACCGGACAGGCTTACTGCTGCAGGGAGAAGTCATGGAAATTATCAGTATTATGATTCTAGAGGGCTTTCAAAGAGGCAGCTGAGCAAACACTCATCATCCACATACAAATGCTGCCAGCACCCGAAATCCAAACTTTGGAACCTACCGTTCTAGTAAGGACGAGGTGCTGTACAGCTTTGCATTACCGGGTCTCCTTTAAAGGAGAAATTTCAGGGTTTGAATGCTTCGGTGGTTTACTGAGCTTCACTGGACAAGAGGATTACAGACCAGGAAAGAGAGTCCTCTTTCTCGGGCGTGTATTTGTTTAGTTACTAGAGTTTCCCTTTCTCCTACGTGAATATTTGAATATTGACAGATCCAGACTTAGATAGAGTGAGGATATATTTCTCCTTCAGAGGGCCCGGGGAGCACACGGCATGGTCTAGGTGGTGCTGACTACCTTCACCATGGGCTGGACCGAGGCAACGTTCAGCCTGGACTTGCTGTAATCCCAGGCTCTGTGATAAAGAGGTGATAATTACTGATAAAAGTCGTAGTGGAGGTAGGGATGGGTCTGTATTGTTTTGGCACCGTGGTTTGCTGCATTCTGATGATTTAGGAGATTTTGCTGGAGCTGCTTCCTGAGATTTGCAAACAGACAAACAGACTCGTGATTACCTGACCAGTCCTGCGCAATGCTGGGGAGGGGGGAGGGGTGGGGTGCGGGAGTGGGGGGGGTCAAAGGGGAGAAAAGCAAACGCAATCTTGCCACACCGGGCAGCAAACAAAACCGGGCTGGTTTGCTCTGAAAACACTTGCGCCTGCCGGTCCCCAACGTCCGGGCACCAGCGCTGCTGTGACGAAATCCATCCTAGTTACCTGATACCAAGATTTTCCAGCAATGTCTTCTTTTTTAATTTTTTTTTCCCTTCACTTTTGAAAGAATTAAGGAGCTGTGACTCTGTAGCTAGAGAAACGGTGTTTGCCTAGGTCTCTGTGGACCCCAGTTTTATAGCTTTGGGAGTAAAGAGGAAAGCAGCAACGTTTCTTTTGGCAACGCTGAGATAACAAAATAGATAGATCCCTGTGTATGCATTGAGAACTCTGCTACAGGGAACAGGGGAACCAGCATGGTGCTGACGGTTGGAGCTGGTTCCTGGGAGGAACAGTTTCTTGCCTGATGAAGAGGCAAGGCAGAAACCAACAGGAACTTGAGGGGAACAGGGCTAGGAGTGTCTGGATTTGATCACTGATGTCTGGGTAGTCCTATCAGTCTGATAATGCCCATCTGCAAAGGAATGTGCAGTGTTACCAGGTGCTTCAAAGTGTTGAACTTACTCACCCCTCGCCTGACCCTCCTGCCAGTCCCCAGACAAATCAGACAGCTCCTCATTGACTCCTGCAGTGTGAGGTCAGCTCTGGACAGGGGTAAAAGTTCCAAAGGCAGTTTTAGGAGGTTTAGATCCTTTGGCTCCAGACTTCGAGTATCCAGGAGGGGGAACAATGCTGTTCTGTGTGAGATGGACTTGGGCTGACTCCTGAACCTTCTAGCAAAGTACAAGGAGGAGCCCTGAGTGGCAACAATTGCACTTGCACTACAAGGAACATCAAGAGTGGTCTTGAGGAGATGCATGCAGCAAGCATGCAAGCATGTGCTATATCATGTAGCACTCTGACCATACTGATAACTCTTGGAAGGATTGCAACCCATGTCCACCCTATGCTGGGGGGGGGGAATGTTTAAGATGTGTCCTGGTGGCACTTTGGGCCAGTTTGTGCCAAATCTGTGCATAGTGTGAGTCCAACTGCATGGTCATACAGTAGGTATTACATATCTCCAGTTTCTTGCCCTTTCAGAAGGATGTGGAATTTAGACTGAAGACAGCCTTATTCTGTGTGGGGTGCTGTGGGATTATAATCTACAGCTACCTGGGTGCTGTCTTCCTGAGGGGCTATATAGCTGTCCCATTGCTCCTCTGTCCCTGATGGGTGCTGTACTGGGTTGTCTTAATAAGAGAACACACGACAGAGTAGCCTTGGGTCAAACACAGCTGAGGAAAGGTAATACTGAGGTACACCCATGTGCTGTTGGACCTCCCATGGTCCAGGCAGGCTGCAGCATAGGTTCTTTCCTGTGCCTTTGCACACACTTTTTAGGCACAAGTTTTGCACCTGCACCCTGCTTTGTGGAAGTGAGAGCTTGAAGACAAGCTGCTCATGTTATAAAATGGTTGACAACTGAACACCTCTTGAGACCCATATCATCACTTCATGCACAGAGTCCCAGCTTCATGAACACCCTATTTATATTTGCTTTCCAGGGATAATTTGGAGTTGATACTTATTACTCAAGTTTCACAAAAGATTTCAAAACCCAGCAACTCTTTCTGTGGACATCACAAGGAATTTACATAGATAAACACTGAAACTTTGCTATACCCCTTCATCACTCATCAGTGTTCTCAGTGCTCTGGAATTTGCAGAGAATTTTACAGCATCCCAAAAGCATTGAGTCCCCTCTTCTGCACTTCCTTTCTTCGAGACATGACATATCTTCTTTTCTTTAGATGACTTTCTGCACTGATTCAATGGGCAAAATAAATCTTCTTTTCACTGAATAATCACTGCCTAAAATTCTTTTTTTCACTCACAGTCCCAAAGAGTTTTTGCTTTATTTTCACCTATTTTTTCTACCTACCTTTTAGGGAAATACCATTTCTTCAGATCATTAATCTCAGCAGAAAGACCTGGGTTTAACCAAGATGTTGCAATCTTCTCAGTATTCTCTAGGCTAAAGGTACTCCATTGCTGACAGTCCTTAGTGACTGGCCTGTTCTTCAGCAAACATATGAGTCTTCATTTTTTGACCTTTACAAAACCAGGATCAAGAGACAAGAGGCATGTATGCAGGCAGCTACTGAAACCAAACTGAGGTGTTTTAGTCTGCAGGTAGACTCCTCTACTTATTCATAGAGATTACCCTCACATGCAGCAGTACTTGCTGCACTGTGCAAATGCTTAACAGCTTGGTCACATCGTTCCTTTGGGTGTCATTAGTCAGATGAGCAATCTCGCCTCTGTACGCAGCAGAGATCTGGGCTCTGTGGGTAGTAAATTATACCTGGTTCCCTTTTCTGGCAAAAACAAACTTTAAGACTTGTCAGGACTTGCAGGTGAGCAGCCTGGTTTCCTCCTTTCTCAGACATTACTAGGGGAAGGTGTCACTATGTTTGGAGAGCACAGGGTTGAGTGTGATCCCCTGTCCTAGTGTTCCTTAAAGCTGGCTCCCAGGCTGCCCTGAATTCATCCTTGAGCTAAGACTGACTTGTTAAGGGGAAACATCTCATTATAAGTTTGAGCAGATGTGCAGAGTGGACACAGCTTCTGATCCTGATTTCAGAGCAAAGATAGGCTCCATACCAGGACTAGAAAACTTGGCAACCTAGGCAACATCAACCCAGCCCACTATTTCTGATGGCAGCCAGTTGTAGAGCCAGAGAATAACGCAAGCACAACCACTACCCCAAAACATGTTACAGCCCACGCTGATCCCCATCTGAATATATCCTGAGCTAGTGCCAGTACTACATTAATTTTGTTCACCTGATTTTTTCCTCCATAAATCTGGCTGGTTGCTTTTGTTTGCTTCTTTGTTTTGTTGTTTCGTGGTTTGGGTTTCTTTGTTTGGGTTTTTTTTTTGTTGTTGCTGCTGGGGTTGTTTGGGTTTTTTTACATTCTGGCACCTGCAGCATCCTGCAGCAAGGAGTTCTGCAGGTTTATTTACTTTGTGTTTCACAGGTAAGTATATCTTGTTTCTCTTGAACCTTATATGGCTTGTTCTCCCATTTGATGTCCACAGGGTTCTGGGGAAAAAAGAACAGACTGGTGGAACCACATGGATTTAGCTTTGGTTTACATTGTCTAGAAAAACTTTAAAATTACTTTGTTGTTTATCTTCAGGCTACTTTTTTTTTCCCCCCTCTTTCTCTCCCATTTATTCTCCCATCCATCCAGGAAAAACACCCCTGATAAACCTTAGTTCCAAGCACTGTTTTGCAGGCAGCACACAGATGTCTTTGCCCAGATGTCAGTAGGATCTAAGACAGCTACAGACCTTGCCTGGGATTAGTCAGGGTTGTGTCCAGCCCAGTCTGCAGTGAAGGGCAGACATTGTGTTTGACCATGGTAGCAGCTGAAGCAGCCAAAGATCACAGCTTGATGGGCTGCAGAACGCAGCAGCACAGAGAAAATTTAACCCTTCAGCAGCATCTCTCTGTTGCAGTACTGCCATTCAGTGCAACATTTTAAAAAACATTGTTGAAGACCTCCTCCAAGTGACTCTTGTTGCCTAAAAGGCAACAGGATAGTGAATAGCACCAAAAGCAGAGCTGTTTCCCTTCACACTCAAGCTGAAATCTCCATTTCCACGAGGAAAGCTCAGATTTTGTCTTTGGAATTGAAATTTGTGGTTGATGGAAGCAGCATCGGTTAGAGGGACCAACTGGACTTATTTGATACTGACTGCACACAGGGAATATATTGTGAAAATGGATTTTAAATGAGCTGTATGAATTATTCTTCCTCACATATTGGGGGTCAGAAACACTATAACCCTCTCTGTCTTTCTGTGTTTGGTCAGCAGACATGACCTGGAATTCCTAATCTACTGGAGATAAACCAAGCTAATAATCAACTCTCTTCTTGTACTCACTCAAACATTTATGTTTCCTCACCAGCTGTAATAAAGCTACACTTTTGGGAGTAGTTTCACTCTACTCTTCACATGATGAATTTCATCTGTCTCTAATTAAAATGTGCTTATATGTAATAAACTGAAATTACATGAGGCTGGAGGCTGACTGAACTCCTGGCTTCTCCTTCAAACCACCTTCCAGTGAGGGCTCTGGAAGGGATTGTGTCTTTTCCTCAGCTTGTTGGTTTTCACTTACAGCCTTTGGTTTTTTTCTCCTCTTCTGAATCAGAAACCCACAAATGACTACAAGGCCCAACACTGTTTCTCAGAATGCCCTAAAACACTGAAATAATCTCTGTCTGTAAACACGTGGTTTTGGTATACATAAAACTGCACCACGTGTGTCATTACCCACAGCTCTCAGATCACTGGGCTTGGCTGTGCAAGGCAGCAAACTGCTGAGAAATAAAGATGGTCTTGCATTCAACTACTTATGTGTTGTTTACTAAAGTGATACTGGAAGTTCTGATAGAGATTCTGTGGTATGAAACCCATCCCATGGAGGCCAAGAGATTTGACCCACACGGTAGGATTTATTTTGCTTTCTGTTTTGCTATTTTAGGATTGTTCTTTCACTGGACATTCTGTACCAGAGGTCAGATAGAAAACAAAATTCAGGCACAATCAAATTAATGAAAACAATGAGTTTCACAGCACTAGAAAGATAATGGTGGGAAAACCAAGACGTTATTAAACTTGCTTCTGCATGCTGTTGACAGAAGAGAGCTCTATGTTTTATCAACAAATGTCTTTCTCAAAATGTATGAAACTAACCATGACTTTAGATGATGGGACAGATGTGGTGGGGCAGCTAGGGAAGAGGCTCAACAGTGAAGTGGCAGATGAAGAGCATGCCTTGTTGGAAGGGTCAGCCACAAAGTGTGGCCACTTTCCCCATTACATGCCATTAAGGCCATGCAGAGCACAACAGCTTCTGTTAGAGTCCCAGGGCAGCAGGGGGGGAGCAATGGAATAAACAAAAAACAGACCTGAGAGGAAGGTCCACGCATGTGAGTGTCATACTCAGTGCATGAGCCATGAGCCATGAGCTGTGAGCCATGAGCTGTGAGCCATGAGATGTGCACCAAGGTCCTGGCAAGATGAAATTCATCCCTGGTACCACCCACAGAGGAGTTTTCTAAGTGGTGTTACAGAAACATCTCTCAGCTCCCCCAAGGAATGGACTTTGTGAAGATCTAACCCAGCCATCTTGTTCACTCTCACCATGTTCCTGATTTCTGCAAGGTCCCAATCCTCCAGTTATAGCAGGAATCATATTTTTACCCATATCTCACCAAGTCTCCACCAGGGACTCAACAAGGGGTAGTGTCTGTGCTCATGCACCTGATGGCCTAGCTATGGAATTAATTTCCTGAGACTGGCAAGTAACGAATATGATTAACTTCATGATCACCTCTGAAAAATTTTCCTCTTTGGAAGAACAAACAGACAGAAGGAGGAAGAAGAGAGGATGTCTGATGACTAGATCTGAAGTCCTCCACAGGAACTGCTGTTAAGCCACTACTGAAGATAGAGCTACCACCATGAAGCCAGAGTCACCATCAGTTACGTTTCTCACTCAGTGAGCAACTAAGCCATCAAGCTCAAGTACCAGTGAGTCTGGTTTTGGGGCAGCCTTCATGTCAAGGAAAATCCCAAGCCATCATCAGCATTTTAGAGATTGCTCACAGATTCCCATCTCAGGATATGGTTGTCTCACTTTTTTGTGCCTGGACCACAACCTATATCCATTTCCTCAGCCCTTATGATGTGTCAGATAATTGATGCTGGGAAGATAAAGTGATTCAGGGTCCTCCCTAGAAAGGCTCTGCCATAAACTGCTGTGAGATTTGTAGATCAGAGTGTTGTCAGTGGCTAAGAAGTGAGGTTTGAGGTCTCTCTGCGGATTGCTGAACTCAGTCCTTTGCACATACTGATAAGAATTCTTCCAGGGATCTGTCTGACCCAACCTTTCTGGGATGTACTTGGATATTTGAACAATTAAAGGTAAAAGTGCTGTAGAAAATCTTATAGCAAGCTATAACCAGTGAACAATTTCTCACCATCCTCAGGGGTGTTCTGACCTTGTACAGCCATTCTCCAACAAGTAATTGCCTCTGGAAAATGAGAGAACCAGTAGGATAGGATTTGCATGCATGGATATTCAGCATGCTTCAGTGCCCTTTAAGTCTCAGGTACTTGTGAAGCTCTCAGTAGCTGCTGCTGTGACACATGTAGCTGGATTTTCCAGTGGGGAGCACAGTCAAACACTTAGAGAAGCCTTTAAATGTGGCCAGTTACTCTAGTGCCTGCATGGGAACAAAACTCTTGAAAATCCTTTGCTAAGTGCAAGACCCATCTGCACTGTAAGCAGAGCTTGTGCCTGTTTGTGTGTAAGGCAGAGGAGGAGGGAAGGACCTTCTCCACTGGGCTTTCTAACACACCCTGTATCAGTAGGACTGGGAAAGCACATTGGCAACCCAAGGTCAAACTCCCTGCCTAGAGGGAGTTTAAAACCCAAGTGATTTGTCTGGAGGCCAGAGGCTGGAAATGTCTCTCACAGCTGTGTCCCTCCTCTCTGCTCAAGAAAACTCTTAAGTGTGACATGCACAGAGGCTTGGCTCTTGTGTGATTTGGGAGCACTCAGGTGTGCTCACACCCTGTGCTGTTGGCAAAGAAGGCACAAATGAAGCCTAAACCAGAAGCAGAAAGAGGGATGGTCTCCTTTGGGAGAGCTCAGATGAGGAAAAACAGATATCCATAAAGAACAGAAAGGGAAACCAAGCCCTATGTGAACTACGACTAGGGCAGAACAGGGACATAACAGGAGAAAGAGGGAAAGGACATGCCATGCTCTCCTCTCCTAGTGCACAGACTCCAATGTGGGAGAGAGGACAGGGGAAGAAGAGAGGAGAGAGGGTCTCTGAAGATGCTTCCTGGGTGAGATAAGCATCAGAGGCTGGGGTCACCTGCTGTTGTCTCCTGACTCAGGGCTAGGACTGCTGTTCTGCCCAAGTCTCCTCATTTCTTGGGGAGATTCCATCCAGGACTAGGCAGTCCTTCCCCTTTCTCCCTTCTCTTCCTTCATGGTTTTGTTCTCTAGCCGAGAGCACAGCTTGTCTGCAAGGTGAAAGCAGAGGGTGATGAAGTGTATGTGAGCTGTGAGGGGCTCTGTTCACACTAGTTTGCTCAGCAGCAGAGGCAGAAGTGCTCCTGCCCCATCCCCTCCCAGTGCAGAGAGAAGGTTGAAGCAAGCAGGTGGCCTTATGGGAGTCTTTAGGATGTTTGCAGTTGGCTTCTTCCCCTTGCCAGATCGTGGCTGTATTCAGACCCCAGACCCAGAGTCTCATGGTGGGGCAGACCTGGCAGTCACCCTGCATCAACTCCAGGCAGTGCTCAAAGCACAGCTTGGGTGCTGGGTATTAAACAGAAAGGGATAGGAAGCAGGTAGTGAAGGACTAGTGGTGGGCAGGTGGGCAAGCTCCAATTTTAAGAGTTGCATCCCCCGAGCTCTCTGCAGTGAAACTCCTTGCAGATCCCATACCCAAACCTGACACACACTTATCTAACCAGGACCCACAAATGTCCTGTGCTTATGGACTGTGAATCACAGCAGTGACTGTTTTGTCTGAAACTCAGCACTTCTCCTTCTTGCCTTTTTCTAGCAGATCAAACATCCTGTTACTGAACTGTGCATTTCTAACTCAGTAGTTACTGTTATCCCCCCTTGATGGGTCTCCTAGAGGGTCTTTCATCACTCTCTGATAAGAAAGCTGGTGAACAGAAGCGAGGGGCACAGAGGTCTGAAGCGGATGTTTCTTGTGAAGTGAGTCACACGAAGGGCTGGATTTCATCCAAGAGAGCCTGCAGGGTGAAGTGAACGCACCACAGCCCCCCTCACTTAGGCCAAAGTGAGTCGAATTTCTGAGAAGCAGCTACCAGAGCATGGGCACAATGCAAACCCCTTCCACCACGGGCCTTCTGTTTTCTCTGGTACTGTGGAGAGAGCTAAATATTCACCGTGCATGATTGCTATGAGTGGCACAAACATTGTGCTTCACATACATTTCATCACTTTCGCATCAGGGCACAGGAAAGTTCAGGCTCATACGGGGAAACACACGCTTGGATGAGGATGACGCCACCGGGACGTGGCAGGGTATCAACAGCCCCAGGGGTGCTTGGGGACGAGCGCTGTTCACTGGAACCACTGACATGCCACGAAAAGGTGTGTCTAATGCGCTGCCCAGCTCCTCTGCCTGTACACGCCTGCGTGAAGCTGGTATGCAGCGACAGCACGGGGTGTTCTCGGTGGCTGCTTTCGGGAAAGCCGAGTGCTCACGCATGTTTTCACCGATAAGGATCTTAACCACGCCCATGCAGAGAGTGCATCCCCGCTCTAAAAGAGGAGCAGGGTTGTGACTCCTTGCTTGCCATCTAAGGTACTTACTGCCTCGTTTTCCCCAGCTCTGAAATGGGTTAGTAACACATCATTGGGATCATGGGTTTGTCAGGTCCGGGATTTCGTAGGCGACTATAAACTGAGATTCACTGTGCTGAAGAAAAGTTGCACAGTACTTTGAGGGGGTGAAAAGGCTGTACTGAAATGCTTGTTTCATTATATGTTGCATTGGAGTGACTGAAAAAAAAACGTTTTAAAGTAGTGTACATAGGCATCATACCTCTGTATATGGTATCCATACACACACACAGACTTGTCAATCCTTTAAGCTTACATCTACTAGAAAATGCCTTTGCTTTCCTATTTTCTTTTAATCCTATATATTGCTTGCTTGAAAAGTCACAATTTGCTCTGAAGTCTTGCTGTTTTCTTCGGAGTTTCCAGACTAACTCCAAGCTAACTCCTAGGGTTTTATGACCATGGCTGAGGTGGTGCATTACAGCTGACACACACCAGCCTGTTAATTCAGTGTGTATGCACCCCATGTGCAAGAAGTGTTTCTCTGGAGATGAAACCACTTAGAGGCCATGGATGAGGGTGTATGAAGCAAGAAAATGGAGGGGGTACAACTAGGAGGGAGGATTGGGAAGGGCTGAGTAGACAAGCCCATGTAGCCTTTCACAGCGGCAGAACAGCTCTTAGGTGAAACCCTTCCCAAAGCTCTCCATCACCTCTGGCTGCTGAGCCATGCACGTGGACAAGGCTTTGTCCCCGAATAGAACAGTCACCTCACTGACTGTTTGCTTGTAGTTAGGTCCACATTTCATACTTTAATGCTCAGCATCACCACTTCCTTCTTGCTCAAGGCTCTCTGCTACTCTATATATTAGACATTGTAGAAGTAAAGAGAGGACGCAACCCTTCCCTGCTCACAGGACCACAATCTCATTCGCCTGCTGCTGCAAGAATGGTTTTGTAGGTAGACAGGTGAAAACCAACTATGATCCTCCCAGGAGTGGCAGTAGTTTCTGTCTCTCTCTGCAACATAGTGGCTTGGCTCTATCTGAGGGCACAGACCACCTTTTGTTAATTAGTAATAAAAGCAATCGACCCATAGTGCATTTGTCTCTTACCTGGGAGTGTGTGCAGCAGAAGCAATAAAGCTGTTGCATTAGCAAAGTTGTGCTGCCTCGATACCACCAGTTAAGAGCCTTGCAAGGCCAAGCTCTGATCATTAAGTACTAGGATGCCCTAATGCTTTTGTTAGTGTCAAAGCACTATAAATGTTAGGTTAGCCAAGAGAACAAGAAATAGTCAGACTACAGATCCCTGTGAAAGCCTCGCTGAGTCATGACAGCCAGGATTTAGGCTATACAGAGACAACTTGGGAGGTTATGAGGGGGCAGCTGCCATGTTAAGCTAAGAGAACAGAGTATGACGAGAAACTGCTACAGAGTTTGCTTCACAAAGATGCTGACTCGTTTTAAACAAAAAGCATTAAATAAGTACCTTGCCAGTCTCTACAGAAGAAGAATATTGTATTCTTTTCAGTAACTCCAGCATTTCCTGTGGCGCTGTTTAGAGACATAGGCCTAAAGAAGAACCAGATATTGGACAACCCTGATGGCCTGTCAGGTGAAAACCATAAATCATCTTCATCCTGTTGTGCACTCTGGACAAGTCACACACTAGGGAAAATTGGAGGATCCTGACCTGCTCTGCTGCTGAGGCCAGGACACTCCAAGCTCTGAGCTAGATGCAAATGGGTGGTGTGAAGCCACTTCCTGTCCCCTGATGACTCATGGCCTGGGAAGCACTGGCATCCTGCTCTAGGAAGGGTCACTCACCTGCCCTGCCCTGTAGGGAGGATGAACAGGAGGTGGATGGAGCTGGGACAGCAACTGAATTTGATGGCATGTGGAAAATAAATACAACTTTTCCTGCACTGCCCTGACAGCTATGGAAAGATAGAGTGAAGAAGCAAAGGCATCACTGGCACCTGGACATGCTGCCTTCATCCCTTAGTGGGATTTGCTCCTTGGGCTAAGCTGGGAGAACAGATTACAAAAGCTTACAAACACCACTCTGGCTATTACTGTAGGCCTGCTATTAGCTTGGGAGTTCTTCACTTTCCATCTTGGTCATGTTTGTAGTGGGCACATTTTGACCATGCACCAAATGAGGAGAAGTGGCCTCATTCTCCTAAGCTGAGCTAATCCTCTTAAACAGGCTTGTATTTGAGTGCAAGAGAGAATGAGAAGGCAGAGAGATCCATATGGCTATCATGCATTTCCTGACTAATCCTCTGCTACTATAAAACTCTGTTCTTGCCAACTCCAGCAATTTAATTCTATTTATAGGAAGTGCTCTCAGATTTTTCAGGCCTTTTCCGAGGTCACCACACCACTTTTTCTGAGTTACTACTAATAACAATTGGCTAGGACACCTTGTTTTAAAAACTGGTGCAGGCACAGGTTAATTAGCACAGTGCAAGCCAAGCATAGAAAGCTGATGCATGTTATCAGTAACTGCCTCATGAATGCAGTCTACATCTATGTGGCTAAAGAAGGACATTAAGATTTATGGGACCTGCGTGGGACAAATGCCCTGTCCCTGGCAGTCAGAACTGTAGGAAATACAACTCTACCCTTATCACAGAAAGCTGTGAAGTGAAGATAATGAGTGTTCTTACCCTGGATGCCAGAAAACTCCCCAGAAAGCATAGTACCTGCATAACTATATCAAAATACACATCTAACAGAGAAGGAAGAAAAATTCCTCACTTGTCAGCTTTTAAGAACAGAATTAGAAATCAGAGAGCAGAAAAAAACTAAAGCAGCAGAGAATCCTGCAGACCTTGGCCTTCTGACTCTGAACTTTTGTTCTTGACCCAGTACCTCCCAAAGCATGTCCTGAGGACCTCTCCAGTTGTGTGACCTTTGAGGAACTGGATGAGCTCAGGTCCAAGGCAAAAGATTGACAGTAAAACTGCCTTGTGAGGTTATGATAGGAACTGTCCGGGTTATATATCGTAAGCATAATAAACTTCTTATTGGTGTTTGGAGTATTAGGAGGGAAATTCCAAGAAGCGAGGGTGAGCGTTGAGCAGCTCTATATAGGTACCGACTGGCTCCATCTGGAGGTGACAGCTGAGACGGCAAACACCATCAGTTTGGGCAAGCAGATTTTGTAAGCAGAGCAAGAATCTGCTCCTCAGCCCTGTGTGGAAAACTTGCCCACTAAAGGCAGGTCTCCAACCTTTTACGGCTTCTCCTTAAAAAATAAAGATAACTGAGGATGTGAGGGGGTTTGTGCGTTTGTACCTTTGGGATGAGGGGAATTTCTAGTCCTCCATTGATTTTCCTGGAAGGTGCCTGGAGTCCTGCTGGGTTTCTCAGTGCTGCATAAGGGAAAACGCTGAGTGAGAAGGTTCCTACAGGGGTCCAGTCCTTCTGTTTGCAGCAGCTTGCATGACTCCTGCTCACCTAAGGAATCCTGCAGGAAAACAGGAAGGTTGCAATGGGAATAAGTGAGCAGGCAAAATCCAGGCAAACAAAATTCTCCAAACTGGTGCTTGGCTTGAGAAGTTCAAGATTACTGCCAGAGTCCAGAGCATGAGAAATATCCAGATTTGGCTTAAATGCAGAATAGAACGTTTTGGATTGGGAGGCACCATTAAAGATCATCTAGGCCACCCCCACTACCACGACTAAGCACATCTTCCACTAGATTGGGTTGCTCAGAGTCCCATCCAACCTGCCCTTGAAAATACCCAGGGATGGGGCATCCACAACTGTTTTGGGCAGCCTGTTCCACTGTTACCAAGTTCTATATCTAAGCTGGGATGCATGTTGGTGTTGGCTCTGAAGGTGCATGGCTGCTATCTTTTTCCCTTTCCAGTCACATTTCTGCATTGAACTAGGTCATTAGTGCCTCAGAAGCCAGCAGGATAACCGAGAGCCTGGAATCTACACCAGTACATTTTATACATGTCTAGTGCTAAGAGATGAACTAATATGCTTGAATAAACGGGTCTGCACATAACAGCTCTTCTGTGTGTCCCTTAGCAGTGCTCAAAACTTCTGCCCTGAAGAAGTTTTGATTCTTTTTTTTTTTAGCCTCTTCTTTGCCAAACCCCACAATGATACCTCTCTTCCTTGCAAGTCCAGGACACCAGTTACCTGCATGCCACCTCTGCACAGCCCCATTGCTCTTCAGCCAGGCATGAAAAGAGCTTTAACTGTGCTGGGCGGATTGGCTGCAGCAGCTCCCGTGGGCACTTTCACCCTCCTCCTGCCCCTGTTGCAGGTGAGTGCTGCTCTTCTGGCCATCACTAACGGATGGCATCTGCAGAAGTGAGAAGTTTTTGTTGTTCATGGCCACTGGAAGAGTGTAGCTGTGACCTGGGACACTGACACTTTGCCCTCTGCCCCAGCTTTAAGAAAAGTGCTGGGTACTGTTTTTCTCATCCTCCTGGATGTGCTGATCACCTGCTGGCATGAGGTTTTTTCTCCAGTATGTGGGCTGTTTTTTTGCTTTTTTCTCTACTGGGTTTTTGATAGCATCTACCTGGACAGACTGCTGGATGGTGAACGCTGATGATTCGTTGGAGGTAAGATTGGGGTGAGAAGAGCCTGATCTCCAAAGAAAACATGTCCCAGAGAGAGTTTCTCCCACCATATCATTGCTCCACTCTCATGGACTTTTTCCCTATTGTGCTGAATGAAATTGGATGAAAATTAAATTAATTACTCTGGCAAGAGCAGGGGAAAAGTGGCATTTTGTGTGATTCTCTCTGCCAGACTTTATTATCCAGACTGCTCCTGCTTAGTAAGTTCAGGGAAGGCTCTAGTTTTAGTTGTGGAGGAACTAGAGTACAATTGTCTTGCTGCTCCAGCCTGAAATGATATTTTGGAGATGTTTCTAACTCTAAAGGTCAGACTTCTTGATGGAAAGGACCAGCACATACATTTGTGCTTTTCAAGTCATTAACAACCATTGAGCTATAGGACAAGCAGAAATTTATGGGGAGGATTTGGATTAGCATCAGATCTGGTACTCAAAAAACAAACAAACAAAAAAAGTCTGGTAAACTGAGTACTTTATGCAGTTAAACACTTTCCAAGACAGAGTTTGGCTGAATATATCAGGAGGAAGCTTTCTATCTGCTATCCAGCATGGGAAACCAGAAGAGCTCCTCTGCACTCAGTGATTGCAACACAACATTTAGCTGCATCACATCAAGTGATGAATTAGCTGAAAAAAAGGAGGCTAAAAAGATTACAATAGAAATACTTTCTTTTTCTCTGTGCCACAAGAAGCAGTCTATAAGCTGGACTGCCAGTTCCACCCTGGAAGACGGTTGGAGATGCTGAGGTGGTCATAGATCCAATGCAGTGAGGTTTCTGATGGTCATTGTGTCTTCTCAGTGAGCTATTTTTCAGGGGAAACTGTGCAGGAGGTATTTTAGATTCCGGAGGTATGTTAGCTTTAGATTCATTTCCAGAAGCTGTGAATCTGCTAGAGTCTGCTGAAGATATCGGCATACTCAGAAAAATCAAACGGATCCCAGATTGTGCCATCATTTCCAGGAAAAGCAGGAGAGGTAAACTCCACTCTTGAGCAAAGTTAGCCCAGGAAAGATGCAGACCATTACCCCGAGGCTGTGTAACCTTGTCTTCTTAGCACAAAGGCACCTGCTAGGCTGTCACGAAGTGCTCCATTAACACCCGCTTTGGTTATTAGCAGCCACTACTTCTCACATTCCTGCTCTGAGTGTGAATACTAAATAATGGAGAAAAATGCCCCCAGCCTTAATACCTGACCGACTGATCTCCTTAACAGCCTTAATGACTCACTGCCTCTCTAAGTTGGTTGGACTCGATGATCTTAAAGGTCTTTTCCAACCGAAACCATTCTCTGATTCTAAACAGGGGAATGTAGGGAAACCATCCACAGCCAGAAAGGCGTGGAGTCCACGGTGACTCCCATTTTCAGCTGAGGAAAGGGTAATTCAGGCAACTTTGACTTCAGGAGAAAGGAATTCCGTCCTCCATTATAGAAAGGCTCCTGGTTTTGACCCTGGCCTGCAGCAGCTAGGGAGGATTGAGCCCTCTCTATGGTCTCACCAGGGAGTAGCAGCCCAGGACAAAGAGGTCAGGGAGTGCCAGAAGCAGCCAGGCCACCTCTGAAGGAGCTACAGGAACCCAGCCAGCACTCATCTCTCACTGCCCCTCACCTCTGCTTCAGAAACAACCAGGTTACAGCATCACAAAAAAATGCTTTAAGGTGGTGCATTTTGTGTATCTAGACAAGCCTGGGGTGATTTTTGCAGTGGTTGATGCTGGAAAAAAAAACATAATCTGCTTCCCAACAAGCACTGCATTGTGTGCAAAGTCTCTCCCTGTTGCAGGTGGATTAAAAATGTTACCACTACTGGTAAATGGTGCCTGTTTTACTCTCATGCTGAGCTTGTAGTCATTGTATGTGGCATCTTTTTTACAGTGTGGTAAAAGTGTGACTAACATCACTCACATGTTTCTCTTCTGTGCTTTCCCCAGAAGGGGAAGTGTCTGCTTGTTCTGTCATTTTTTGGCATTGGAATTATTGTAATATTAATTATACATTATGCATAGGATATAATTATATATATATTTACAGTAATTAGGCAGTGTATGTTTTACATGCATACTTGTGTTAGGGAAAGCAGGTCGTGGCAATGTGTTTCATAATCAGTGGGAGATGAGGAGTTTGGCCATGAGGCTGAGCTTCTCAAGGAGTCCTTGGCTGGGCCCAGGGAAGCTGGGGCAGCTTTGTTGGAGAAATCCACATCTCCATGTGATGCCCTGACCCTTCTCCCATTTACAGCAGCAAGTTCCTGTGTGCCTGAGGCTCTCTGCCGTCTGCACAAGGGCAGAAGCCCAGGGGTGTTTGGAAGCATGTGCACAAAGCAGAGGGAAGCAAGGGATGGCCAAGGAGGATAAGAGACAGATAACATAAACCAGAGTAGCTTGGCAGTGGTTCAGACCATTCACAGCTCTCTCCTTCAACATCTGCTCCCACCCCTTCCTGCACCAGCAATGAGACATTTTCCCTGTGCTGCAGAGATGGATGGGCTGATCCCTGCTGCTGCCGTGCTCAGCACTAGCAGGAGTAGGTAACAATTGAAACATTTCAAGAAACACAAAATATTTATCAAGTGTTTTCTAGTATGAGGAGGATGTTGTTTCACAAGCTAGACCAGGATCACAAATGTTGCCACTTAAGAGCTCTGTTTTGCTTGCAGGCTGACAAAGCCTGGAATCCTGTTAGTTTCTTTATAAATAATTTAAAGGAAGATGCTGCTTGTGATTGTAGAAACAATACCAATGCAAGCAAGTGAGGAAGTAATTGAGAGTATTAGCTGACTATAGAATAGTATGAATAAGCCTAGGGTGATTTGGGAGGAACATGAAATTATATAAATACAAGTGGAATAAAATGTAGTTTAATAAAAATATGCTAATTTCAAGCATCTTCCTTCCTTCCTTCCTTCCTTCCTTTCTTCCTTCCTTCCTTCCTTCCTTCCTTCCTTCCTTCCTTCCTTCCTTCCTTCCTTCCTTCCTTCCTTCCTTCCTTCCTTCCTTCCTTCCTTCCTTCCTTCCTTCCTTCCTTCCTTCCTTCCTTTCTTCCTTCCTTCCTTCCTTCCTTCCTTCCTTCCTTCCTTCCTTCCTTCCTTCCTTCCTTCCTTCCTTCCTTCCTTCCTTCCTTCCTTCCTTCCTTCCTTCCTTTCCTTCCTTCCTTCCTTCCTTCCTTCCTTCCTTCCTTCCTCCATCCCTTCCTCTCTCTCTTTCTTTCTTCTTGTGATATTTTTCACTAAAATTGCCCTGAAATTCTCAGACATTGTAAGTAGCTTTCATCTTCATGATAAAAAAAAGTGTAGATTGTTTTCATTCAAACATATATAGCAACTTTTTGCCAGTCTCCTGTAGTGAGTCATTCTTACCTTTTCTCCACAGTACACAGAGAAGCTGTACTCTTTGGCTTGCACATTGCATTGTGAAGAAAATATTATGTTTGGCTACGGTCTTCAACAGATCCTGAATGGGACTTCATTAAGTGGCTGAGATATATTATTATCTGCTTTGTGATCTACACAGTACAGGAAAACTGTATTTATTGCATCATCCAAGCAAGACCAGTCCCCTTCTCCTGTGTGAAACCCATTCCATTAACTGCAGCATGTCGCTGGCAGCGGCAGGGCAGGCTGGAGTCCAAAGCTGCCCCGACATTAACTCTGCTCCTTGTATGAGCAATTCCAGGAATGTTTTAGAGGTGCTTGTTGCCATATTTGCATTGGTAATGAAAATGCCTCCCACATTAAAGTGATTTATGGAAGGCTGGGAGTAGTATCTACGGCTTCAGGACAGCAGAGATGATTAGCCACGATGCTACTGCAACATCTGTCTGAGTCTGGATGTCTTGGGGATGAGTGTGGCTCAGGCATGTGTGGTCCCATAGCCAGCAGTGCACTGGGAGCCCCAGGGCCAGAATCAGCACTGGCTGCTTCTCATTTTCCAGCCAGTGTTTATGGCTGAGTCATCTGGGGGCAGCCCTCCACATGTGTCTGGAGAGGGACTCACATCCACACGTCTGCTCTGCAGCACAAAGCACTTCTCTAATGCACCAAAGCCACTTCCCATCACAGGGACCCAAGCCCTGGTGCAATGCCTGCCCTGCCAGTTGTGTTCCCCTCTGAGCTGGTCCTCCTCAGCAGGAGGATGGTGTAAGGGGAGCATGGACAGAAAAGTCTGAGGTCATCTGGTCCATAGCCCTACCCAGCTCAGCCTAGACAAGCATTTGGCAAAGAGTGATCAAACCAGCTTTTAGTTCTCTCCTGTCTGCAACCCCTCAGCTCCTCCCAGAAATTTTCTGCAGAATTTTTAACCTTATCAATAGGTAGGTTTTCTTCCTCATGTCTGGTCTGAATTTCTTTTGCTTTAATTTAAAACCATAAGCAGAGACAAAGAAAATGTCCTTTTCCTCTGTTCCGCCCTTTTTTTTCTTCTCCAAGCTGAACAACTCCAGTTTGCCACCAGCGTAACTGGACTAGGATTTGTGTTGAAGGGGCCAGCTGACTATCCATCGTGTTTGTGGACATGTGAAGTTATGGTCTTCTTTCTCTTCTCAACCCACAGGTGAGTACAAAATGCCGTGGCCTGTGGTGGGAATGTGTCACAAACGTTTTTGATGGGATCCAAACTTGCGATGAGTATGACTCCATCTTCGCCGAACACCCTGGTATGTAAGAGTCAAAGATGTTTCTACAAGTGGTGGGACACCTGAGTGAGGACAAAACCCAGCATCTGTTCTGCTCAGTGACAGACGATTTGGTGCACACACATATTAGAGCAATGTTTCTTCTCTTGGTGAGGTGTTACTCCCAGGGGAAGCTGTGGAAAGCTTTATCCTGGAGAAAATGTTCTTATGGGATCTGACTCCATTACCCACCTGCATTTCCATTCCTTGTACATTAGAACAACCTGCTTTTGTCCTGCAGTGAAGCTGGTGCTGACACGAGCCATGATGATCACAGCAGATATCCTGGCAGGATTTGGATTTCTTTTTCTTGTCCTGGGACTGGACTGTGTGAAATTCCTTCCTGATGAGCCGCTCATCAAGCTCCGCATCTGCCTGGTGTCTGGAGTTATGTTGCTCATTGCAGGTATTCCCCCACTGCCCCCTCAACCTGTGAGACCATCCTTTAGCAAAGTGGGCAAGCTTTAAAGCTTTCTCTTATTTTGGGGAGAGGAGTTGGTGATTTTCTGGAGGAAAGCATCGGTATTTGCTTTATTTGTGTAATACAGCTTCCTTTGTTCACTGTCCACCTCTAACAGCAGATAGCTGAGTTTTATTCTTTCATTTCATATATTGACCAGGTGAGTTGGCTCTGAGTTGACTGAATTCCATTTACTGCTGTTTTACTGTGAACAAGTCAGTCTTGTTGACAAGGCTTAAGAGACTTCATACCTGAAGGACTAGAAAGTCCCAGCATCCTTGTTTGGTTCCTGGCTCTGCCACAGATTGTGTGACCTTAGGCAAGTCAGTTAGCCCAAAATCTCTGCAGCTGATCTCTAGTAAAAGGATAATAACAACCTGCCCTCCTAGGTGATAAATAGTCAACTGGCTGAAGTGCTTTGCTGTTACAGCCATTCAGAGAATTTCAAATGCAAAAAGAAATAGCCAGCTAGGTACCAAGTAATTTCATTTTACATGATGCCAATATTAAGTATCTACCCCTGCTTCAGGATAAGCAGATTTACCACATAACTTAGCCCAGCTATCAGGAGCACATGTAAAACACTTAGAGGTTCTTTTGAACGTCCTCCACTCACCTTCTAAAGTTTGAAAAATGCCATCAGATTTCTGTAAGTTGAAATAGGTTAGAAAATTAAATTCTTGAAGCAACTTTACCACAAGTCGATAAGCAAACTGAGAAGGGAGGAGCTTTCTGCCTTTTGCTGCAGAAACCTGGGTGCTGCCAACTGGCACTGATGGTGTCTGTGAGTGCCAAGCCACAAAGCAGAGCCTCTGCCTGCCAGTGCCCCAGCTGATATCAGTAGGAACCAAGGTGAATCCACCAAAGTAATTGAACTGAGACAGAAGAGGGGCCAAAGCCTGCCCATCCTAAAGCTTGCCCCAGCAGACAAAAGGTTGTAGCTCCACATTTTATACTGGTGACCTCCTCGTGGTCCTCCTGAGAGTTCTGTGTGGCCCCTCCCTCTTGTTCCGCAGGTTTCCCAGGCATTACTGGCTCGGTGTGGTACGCTGTGGATGTCTATGTGGAGCGCTCCTCTCTGGTCTTCCACAACGTGTTTCTGGGCATCCAGTACAAGTTTGGCTGGTCGTGCTGGCTTGGCATGGCAGGGTCACTTGGCTGCTTCTTATCTGGGGCCCTGCTCACCTGCTGCATGTATCTCTTCAGAGGTGAGAAACCATGGTAGGGCTGAAACACAATTCAAAGACAGAGCCATTGCTTGGGGCCTGCTACAGGCACACAGGGTGGGGAAAGTCTTTCAAGGACATCTTTCAGGATGGTTACTCATCCCCAGTAGTAACATCTTCAGCTGTGAAATGGGAATAGTGTTGTTTCAGCAGCTCTAGAAAGCACATTGAGGTGTTCAGGTGGGAACTGAGGTGCAAGTATGACATGAAATGTGTTATTATGTCATATTTTGGACCGCTGTTTTCTCTGCATTTTGAGGCTTTGCAGATGAAAGTCACCAAGCACTCATTAGCAGACCCTATTTCTCTCCCTGTACTTCACAGAGACCAGCTCTGGAAGACTCCATTCTGCTTACTCCTTCAGGAAAGGCTATTCCTCAGCTAGGACAATTGTAACAAATGTGCATTTGCCACCCTCTCAAACACCTACTGCCAAAATGTATGCAGTGGACACAAGAGTGTAAGGAGGAGGTGAGTGCTCCAGAAAGAGCTCTATTTCTATTTGTAGTGGATTGTTCAGAGACCCAAATTTTTGTGGTTGTGATACAGATGAGAAGTCAAATTTCAAGGATGCTACAATGTTTGCACTCTGAGAGCTTAAAATAAATCCTTCCTTCAAAAAAGTAATCTCTGAGGAGATCTTGTTTTAGGGATTCCTGTTGCCCTGAGTGCTGAGACTGCTCGCATAAGCATGAAAATAAATAACCAGCACAAACCCTTCCAGCATTTGGCTCAACACTATCAGCACAAGTGAGATAAATCAGCTGCTCCTGTGTCAGATGCCTGTGCTCAGCATGAAGATCCCCAAAGCATAAGATGGATCTGTTCTGTGTCTGGAAACGTGTTGACAGAACATACAAAGCAGAAAATACAGGCAACGAGAGGGACTGATTGTCTGGCCAACATCTGGACCCTCTGCACCCAGCATGGGGGTCTGCCCCTCTTAAGGGCAGCTGGAGAGTTCAGCAGCAGGTAAGAGCTGCATTAACTGCCTGGCCTTCCCTTTGGACCATGAACCTCTACACTGAGGAAACACTGCAAATTCAAGTACATTCTTCCTTGCAAAGTACAGTCTGTGTCAGTAAGTATTAAATTGTACATTACAGATGCTTTAGAGTCACTGAAATCTGGAAAGAGCCAGCATCTTTCTGCTCAGGAAAAATTTTCCCCAGACAAAGTGAATGAAGACCTGAGATCTGACCTTCTGCATGACAATATGGCTATACCAGCTAAAAACAAGGATAAATGATAGCAAAACCTATTGTCCCTTTCTATCAAAAGATATTTAAATCCAATTCAAGACTTCTCTCCCTTGCTACAACTCAAGCTGCTATATGCTGTGTGAGGATAGAGCATCAACTAAGTCTTCACAAAAAACCTCGTATGTTTTAACATGTTCCCTAAGAATGGATACCAAAGTTCTTCCATGCCTTTAACAGAAGGAAGCTGAGGCACAGTTTTCTTCAGGTTAGTAGGTGCTTTCTACCACAGACATGGGGAAAGGCTCTCAGCACAGAGATATACTTGCTCAGTGGAGAAACAGCAATGAAATATCAGGAGAGCATACACAGCTGTGGATACCAAGGCATCACCAGAGGTAGGCTTCCTTCGCTGAATGCTTGCTGGGGAGACTGGATGGAGAAACTCCCCTGCTCTCCTCAGGCAACATGAAGTGAAGCCTTATGTTTTGAGGGCCATCTTACATTATGAGGGACAGAGGGAGATGGGAAAGGGCTGTGCCCCAAAGAGCACCTCTGATAGGCCCTGTGATGGAAGATGAGGGGCTGAGTCCTCTCATGGATTACCCTGGAAGCAGGACCTTGTTCTGTAGCACAGCACTGACCAGCAACATTGATGTACAAGCCAGTCCTGACGTGGCTTCTACTTGAACAGCACTCAAGCCCCCTGTCAAGGGACAGACAGAAAAACAGCAGGTCCATATGGCTTTGCTACAGGCTCAAGCTCCCTGACAAGGCTCAGACTGTAATGCAACCATCTCAGCAAGAGCCCTAGGTGAGGGTGGCTTCATGTCTGCAGAGTTCATGCTGCTTTGGTTGGCAGACGTTTATGTTACCAAACTGAAAGCAATGAATTGCCAACAGATGAGCTATACTGAACAGATGTGAACACAGCAGGAGAAGTGACAGAGGCTTTTTTACAAAGTCTTGAGAGATGAGGAGTGCAAGAATTACAAGCACCGTGATGAATCCACAGATTATACCAAGAATGCACAAAGAGATCTGGAGGTGATAGGAATTTCTGCCTGTTAGTGCAGGAAGCTGCATCCAGGGCTTGCTGTTGGTTTGGTTGTTTGTTTATTTTTTAAACTATTTTACAGTTATGTCAGAAATGTGTCTTTTCTGTGGGGCTTTTATTTGCAGAAGAGCTGGTGCTGGTGTGCTGTGTTTGGCCAGGGAAGCTCTGGGGTTGTTTTTTGGGTTTATTTCCCAATCTGTTCCCAATCTGTTCCCCCATTCCTTCAAGGACAAGGCAGGAAGGAGAGGGAGACCAAACACACTGCAGTGGCAGTGCTCTGCTCAGCGCTTGCTCCAATATGTGTCCCACTCATCCCCTCTTTGAGGGGGGAAAGATGTCATAAAGCTGCTGCCTGCCCCAGCCTGACTCACCCAGAACAGCAATGCTTTTGGGGAGGAGATACTGAGTAGAGACATCATCAGCTGTACTGAAATCCTGACTCAAATCCTTCCAGACTATGCAGTTGGTGCATTAACCTTTCCCTCTAATGCTCAGGGACACGTGCCAGCCTCTTGTTGCTGCTTTCTACAGCTTTTTCTGAGGTATGATGAATATCTCTTGCTGGGAAGATTTATTTCTTGTTAGGCAGAGGAGAAGTAGTCTGGGATCACCTGCTAATGCAGGTGTAATTGCAAATTTCAGACCATTGATTTCTCCTGTTCTTTTTCCCCAGTGCACTGTAGTTGAGCAGATTTCTGGGCCTTTGTCCTAATGGCTTTCAGCATGTTTTAAGGGTAAGAATTGTTTTGTGATTCTCAGCACATGGATCACACCAACCAGTGGCATGCCAGCCTTGAATGTCTAATGCCCTGATGAGGGCTGAACATAAAGGATTGGTCTCATCAGTACCTCCAGCCCCATGCTCCTCCTGGGGGGCACACAAGTGAGGCACACACATACCCCAAATATCACCTTCACTCAGGCTCCACAATCTTCAAGTACATTTTGCATACAATAAATGTTGAATAAACATTTGTGATTCTTTCTCTTCTTCAATATCTATGTAGAATAAGGGTTAATTCATTAACCATACTCCTGTTCTAGCCTCACTCTATGACAGCTTTTGAGGACCTATCTCCCACAGAGGAGGACTAGGAAAAGGTCACAGAAATCCTCATGTTGGTCAGGTTAATATTTTGTAACAACCAGTCAATACTGCACAGCTTCATTATTCAACCCCTGCAGACAAACTGTTTTGATCACTTGTTAATATTTAATTGTTAATTCACTGACTGATTTCATTCTGACTCTGCTTTGGTGAATGCAGTATTTGCTCCTCATTAGCTCCTTACCATGCCACAACTCAGATCTATTTTAGTCTGGTTGCTTATGCATTAGCAAGAAACCTCCCAGAAAGTATACAGGACTTAATTTTTCTTTCAAAATCGCCACCAGTCCCTAAGGCTAAATAGGTTGCAGGTGAGCTCAGATGTTAAGGTATTTCCTTTATACCTACCTAAATCCCCTCAGGTGTGACAATAGACTGACTCTGCCTTCCTGATGGCCACTGTGTACTTACCAAGGCTCTTTGTTCAGAAGCAAATTCCACCTGAAGCCCAACATTAATACTTCAGTGCCAACAGCCTGTTAACCAGAGTTTTACTAACTTCCAAGGAATGTTCTTGTATGATTTGGCATCCCAGTTTTGTTGTTTCATTTCACAGAGAATAGGCAGAGTCAGGGACTCAACTAAGAGCTGGCACTCCCAAGTTTCCTCCCTGCTGTACTTGCCTCATGGTCTCTCTTTGAACTTGGGGCCTCTCATTGTGCTCTCCACTGACAGCACACAGCTTGCTGTAGTCTGCCAGGGCTCCAGCAGGTTATGGAAAATAGCAAAGTCTTGTAGGTGAGCTCTTTGCAAAGTTGCTTTCATCCTTACAAATAGGCATTGATTTCCTATTTTGATATACACAAGTGAGAGAATAAAACATAACATCTGCAGTGGCTGTCCTCCCCTGCATGCAATATGTTGTTCTCTTACAACCTCAATCAGCTTTATACTTAACGGCTCTTAATAGCTGCCCCTCTAATTAAGACTCATTCTTACTATGACCCCATGAACTAAGCTGTCTCCTACTGCAGCTGCATGAGTATTTTCCAAAATCTCTCTTTCTCTTCACACACTTTGTCATGTGATTTTTGTGTGAACTCAGTAGATCTGAACAATTATTTTCAGTGGAAAAGAATGCTGCTTCAGAATTCTGCTCTCCTTACATATGTAACCTTTGTGATCTATAATAAACGCACGTGATTTTGAGTTTTGTGTTTCTCTAACCCATGTGCAAGTTTTGCTCAGAAAGGTTGCTTTGCCAGGTGACCTGCTTTGACTCCTGTGAGGGAAATCACTGCTCTCCTGCAAGGACACACAACAGGCAGCAGTGCAAACAGGAGCAGCCCTTGGGAAGGTGGGGTGTGACCTCAGAAGGTGCCCAGAGCTCTGCTGGCAGCTGCAGACCCCAGTGCACACCTACAGCAATGCCTCTTTGACAGCTGTACACTTTATCCCCAGTTTAGACACAGCTACTCATAGCCATTTTATAAACTTTCCAAGAGAGGAAAGTAAAATTCCACCGAGAAAGTGAGGTAATCTCTCTCAGCTGGGGCTGGACTCCCACAGTTTGCTCTTCTGCATCTGTCAAATATCGAGGGCAAGTGACTAATGACTGAAATACTCTGTCCAAACACTGCTACAGGGAGTGAAGGACAATGTTCTCCCGGTGGCTCTTGGGTCCCTGCTGTAAGATGCCTTTGAGCGAGAAAGGAAAGAGCCAGACTTGTGCCATCTAGTGACCCGAAGAGAGAGAGCATCTGTCCCCTGCCCCGTCCTCTACTTCCTTACACAAAAGCCTTTAGCTCATCATCCAGAGTCCCGAGATGGCAATAAAACACGGATTAACGAGCATTTTTATTATTTTCACATCTTTCATGTGCAGCTCTCCTGGCAGCCCTGACTCCCTGAGTCAGCTGCCTTTGGGTTTGCTCTGTTTTGCCTGAGAGTCGGTTTATGACTCTGTTACTCAGATGTTGATGTGAGGTGAAAGTCCAACTGTGTTCCTCTCCACGTTCCCTTTGTCTTTCGCTTCCAGATGGTCACCAAGCAATTAGCTCCTCTGCACTGCTCCCATTTCCCCTTCTCTAGGCTTACTGACAACAAGTTCTCCCACAAGCACATCTGCCTTCTGGTGTTTTCTGAGGTTTTCTAGAGCAGTTAGACATTTCTTCTCAAAGTTAGCAGGAAATATAAGCCACAGGATGAGTGGCAGCCAAAGTGTCACAGCAGAACAAGTGCTTCTCCAAAGCAGACCCAATTCGAGAGGTGATGGAACCATCAGCCAAACTGCTTTAACTGCCCTCAGTAAATGGCTGAGTACTTAGAAAGGCATAAGAAACCAGGCAAAATCTCTGCTTTTGTTCAAGAACGGGTACACAAGTCTGGAGAAACCTTGCCCATTCAGCTGGAGTGCCCGGGAACAATGGGGCAAGCTGGGGGAAGCAGAATTCATAGGCAATGGCAGGTCATTGGGGTCATCCTAAATACCTTTGTAGAAGGAAGTAAGCTTATCCTTTCCTCCATTTGAATGATCAGGAATGGTCCCGGGCAGTGCCCACTGAGCCCCCTCTCAGACTAGTCTTCTTCCCCATCCCTCCATCAGCAGTCATTTTATGCCCCTCCCCCAGCATCTCCACACAAATGATTTTTGCAGACAAGTCCTTGTTTTCTGCAGTTTTTGAAGGCACTTAAGGCTCCTGCTGTGTTGCACAAGTGCCACAGCTCACAGGTTCTCCCACACTGGTGACTCCAGCTGAAGCTTAACTCTGTGACAGCCAGTAACTTGGTTTACTGTAAGATGCTTGACACAGTTTCAAAAGAACCATTTCATTCCTTTTGTGAATAATTTTATTCCTTTTGTGAATAATTAAAGCACCCCAAACACAAAGCTGAAAGCAGGGGAATGCACATCAGTAACAAAGAAGCACAAGCCTGCTCCCAGGAATGTTTTTGCAAGTGCAGCAGCCTTCTTGGCAGGCACCAAAAGCTTTGCTTGCCCTCTGTTGGGTGTCTGGGGAAGGACTTGCTGCCTGGGTGATGAGTGCCACTTGCTGGATGGACCTTGTGAAAGAGGGATGCAAAGTCATGAAGGTATTGAGGTATGCTCCTTGCTTGTTAGCCTCTCCAGCCATTTGATTAGAAGGTGGCATTCAATGAAATTAAAGAGTGCAATTAATTTTGAGCCAAGCAGTTAAAAACAAGACATGGTAATGGTTTATGTAGTATGTACTGTAGACAACCTGTGGAGTTCACCTCCAAGAAGGGGTCACTGAAACAAATGCAGTGTGTAGGTGGGAATGAAGTGATGGTTGATTTAATGCCCACTAGCAGGCTATGGAAGCTGAAGTGACAAACACAATCAAATCACATGCTTCAGGGCATAAATTGAAGGGGTTGAGTAGTGGAAGCACTTACTTATATAAAAGCTCTGATCCTGAGAGGTGCTGATTACCTGCAAATCTTAGTTCAGCCAGTGAAAGGAAACTCAGGAATTGTTTGACTTCTCCACTGGCTGAGTCTGTACTTGCTAATTTTCCTTATTAATAAACCATGTAATGCTGGCACAAACATCCATTTTACTACAGTAACATTTATTTCCTTTCACAAACATTAAAGCTGCTTCTAAAACAAGATTTTATGGAGATAATTTGTAGTGGTGCTGGTAGAAAATTTGTCTCTCAAAATATGCCATAATTCTTTTTCTAGCAAAGGTACTTATATAGCCTCATTACGAGAATATGTGAGCACTTCATAACATAGAGTAGATTTATCTTCCCTGTTTCCTTCCTGGGCAGAGGAACTAATATTAACCCCATTCTACAGGTGGAGAGATGATCCATGAAACAGGCTGTGGGCTTCCATTAATATTTGGGGTAACTATGATGGACCCAGATGCCTATTTCAACTCTGTGAGCCCATGGCTCCCTAAGGCAGGCGATGCATTGTAGTAGGTATGAGATTCACCTTCTGCACCAAGGTGGGGCTGATTGTACCCCCCAGCCCTAACTGTTGAGAGAGCAGAGGCAGAGAACTCAGGCATGCTGAGCAGAGTCTTCAGTGACCTGCCCATGACAAAGAAAATCTTTGCTTTCATCAAGCTAAGGGGGAAAAAAATCTTTCCTCTGTCATTTGAGAACCAGACAGGCTAGGACCTCCCAGGAATGCCTTAGGAAGAGTTGGTCCTGCTTGGGTGTAGGACAGTGTTCTTGTAATCTCTTCCCATCCTGTCTGCAGTGGTCACCTCTAAGAAAATGGCATTCTTTATCCTAATAAATTTCTATAGCTAAGCACTGAATACCTAACCCCATAATTAATGTCCATGGGGAACTGCCACATGGGTCCTGGGCCATTCAAAGCCTAAGGTCTGCAGTGCTAAGGCAAGAGGAGCTGGGGATAGTCACCATGAAACTAAGAACAGCTCAAATGAGCAAACACCTTTTTTATTTTTTTCCTTCTCCATAACCAGCTCCTGCCACTGCTACTCCCCCACTAATCTCCATCTTTTACTTTCCCTCCCCAGCCATAATTTTTTCTGCCTTTTGCCCTAGACAAATCTGATATGCTGTACTAAATATTTTAAAAGTGGCAAATGATCCTTCATTGCAGAGTAGCATGATTGCATTACAATGTATTAGAGCAACATGACTTTGCCAGAGGGTGTTTGTTGGCACTGTGCCGAGTGAAGGAGGCAGCCCAAGTTTGAGAAGTAACTATCGAGTCATTTATCAACATTTGGTCTTAAAACACATGAGGTTGCACCAGCCCAAGCAGCTTTAGAGAGATAAATCTGGAGGCTGAGCCAGAAACCCTGAACACTGACAGACCTTTGAGGGAGTTTCTTGAAATCCAGAGCCCTATCAAAATGTCAAGCTGAGATCCTATGACAGATTCAACTCATGCTTTTGGCACTTATTCTGTTGCATTTTGTCTCCCCTTTTTTAGGTTCAGATGAAATATGTGTTGCTTTCAGTCTCCTGGCCAGCTTGTGTAAAAGGGCTGGTTTGATCTCACACTGTTGTAGCATAATGGAAGATCTCTGATGAACCAAGCAGAACTGCAGAAAACCAACATGTGGCATCTACAGCTTGTTTTCCTTCATAATATCCTCATAGGATGGAGGCAATTCGGTACCTCCGATGCTGAATGGTGGGGTGAGAGAAGAGGACATCTCCGCAGTCATACAGGGTCTCAGAGATCCAGAGAATGGGGACTGAGGTGCTTCACTTGCTGGAAAAAAAGCAAAGCTGTAACCACCAAGCAGACAGGCATGAAGAGCAAGCGTGGGAGTGAGAGGGGTGAACCTGGGAGGAGCTGCCAAACCACTTGGAAACAAGAAAGGCATGGATGTAATTTTTGAAGCATGGCATCACAAAGACTCTTACCACAAAATCCAGATACAAGAATTGAGAACAGAAGAATTTGGGTGGGTTTGGGGTGGGTCCTCCCTGTGGACACACTGTTCATGATGACCCAGAAAGCAGGCAGTACCTCCTCTGGGAAGGGCTTAGCCTAATGACAGAAGTAGCTTTCTTCATAGCGTGACGATTGCTGGCAATACTCCAGGTCAGTGCTGGGTGCTACATATAGTCATTGTAACTCAGTCCTCAAAAGTCTGGGTACTCAGGTGGGAATGCTGAAGGTGGCTGCCACAAAGAACAGCACCTACCAAGACAAATTTTTGAGAGACCTCAGGATGTATCAGCCAACCGAGCTGCCTGCTCAGGAGGCACAAGTAGAGTAGTGTCAATTTGCCTGAGTGAGAAATTCAGGTCATGTGTTGGAAAGGGCTGCCTGATCCCAGGCAGTGCCTATGGCTGTGTACATCAGGCTGCCAAGTGCCTGAGAAGGTCCTACACACTTCCAGTGTCAGCACGGCCAGGCTCTGACTAGGCACGTTTGGGACATGGCCATGCAGGGACAGCACTGATTTCAGCTGAAGATACAGCTAGGGAAAAGTGGATTTGGCTTGCTTAAGCCCTCCAGTTCATGGTCTGAACTGTCCCACAAGAGGTTTGAGATGAGGACCCCACTGTTCACCAAAAAAACAGCACCCAGCTGCAACTGGCTCCCACTCAAGCCTAATTGCCACTTACTGGGCTATGGATGGGGTATGGAAGCCAACCAGGGCCAGTGGGACGTTTCAGCAGGTAGGGAAAGGACTAACCACAAAAGGCATCGGAGCCGCTGAGTGCAAAGACAGCCACGGTGTGTCGGTGGAGGAGGCAGCCCCGCTGTTTCAGCCAGCACTGCAGGCAGCAGCAGATCCCACAGGACAGAATCAAGGCCAGGAAAAACAACATCAGGAACCTAAGGCAGAGGCAGCAGGGTAGGAACAGCACCATCACCATCTGCAAGCAGCACCAACAGATGGCTGCATGTCTTCAAATTAACATATTCATTAACATCTTTTGGAAATAGCTGTTAAATGTTGCGATTTCCCCAGCAGTGTACTGGACATGATCAAAGTCCCAGGAAACCAATGTCTCAGTGCTGAGTGCTGGCTGGAAATTCAAACATTTCTCCCCAAAATCGTCCATGGGTTTTGCCCAGCTCAGTTGTCAGTGTACAGTGAGGAGGATATGGATAAATGATTCCCATTAGTCAGTAAAGACAGAACACAGGGACAGCCCAGAAGCAAGGTTCTCTAGCTATCAGTCTCTTTTAATGCTTTTTTCTCTATATATCCATCAAAGAATATCATTTGCCAGATTTTCCCTCTAAAACAGATCTGAAACTTACCACACATACCAGCTGCTAAAGTTTTCATCACTCTGCCTGAAGCACCTAACAAGGGAAAAATAAAAGGAACTTCTATCATGAGGGGACCGTGCCACCTCCAAAGCACATCTGACAACACAAAGAAAAGCATCATCAATAAGCAGAGGATTGAGAACTTTTCCTCCATCAAGGGAACCCTATTAAAAGCTTTTCTATGTAGATGGGTGCAAATGCAGATGATGTCCGAAGCAGCATGCAACAGGCTTGCTTTTTTAACACTGGCACCCACCACCAGTGTTTGTACTGAAAACCCAAAAGGTTGCCAGCTTCCCTTTCCTCTTTTGGAAGAAAAACGGCCCTTTCCTAGAAGCCCTCATTCCTCTGCCATGCCAGTGTGCCTGGCAGGGGCACAGCAGCCCTGAGAGAGCCCAGGGTGGGAGCAGCCGCAGGTGAGAAAATGGAGAGCCACACTCACCTCTCGCCAAGCTCACAGTCCGACTCAGAGTCTGCTAACTGAAAACACACATGTAAATCAGAGAGGGCAGATCTGTGCTTTTGCTTTAGCATTTACCAGCATAATTACTGATCACAGAGTGGGAAGTTGGAGAGAAAGAGCCATACAGGTGCTGACTCCCGCAGGGATGAAAACCAGACTTCTCCCTGGGGACCATAGGGCTGAGCTCTCGCCTCTGTGCGTCTCTGCTCTGAGCCAGCCCGCATCAAAACCTCGCAGAGAGCTTGATAAATTCAACGGTTTGCAGATGAAAGCTAGGACAAGGGAAAAGCATTTCTTTTGATGTGAAAGAGGGAAGGACAAGAACAGGGAGACAAAAGCAGGTGTCAGAGACCTGTTTACAGAACTGGGCTTTGATATTCAGAAATATCTGCTGAAAACATCGCGTGACCAAGTTCTTGATCTGTAGTTCATTTTCCAGTAGTTAATTGTGAGTGTAGCTGTAAAATGAAGCTGTTTTGACCAAATGTGTGCTCTGCACAGCATTTTCCTGCTTTCAGATAATAGTGGTGCATCATTCCCAGAGACAGGTTTCAGGTATTGCAAATATGTGAACCCGAAACTTGTTTTTCAGGTATATTTTCGACTCTCCACTCAAGTGAGCTTATTTCTGCAATTTCTGCCGAGTTGTTGATCTCAGCTTCAGTTTCAGATTATCTGGGCAAAAAGTGCCTGGAGTGGTTCAGCAGTATGATTGAATCCAATTCAAATACAATTTTTGGCTGACTCACATTAGGTGTGTTGCAACACTTGCCTGAAAAAAGCAGATCAGGTATATAATTGCAATGACGCTGGGAAGCAGAAGGAAGAAGATGGAAGAACCTAGAGTTATTTCTTGGAGAAAACTATTCCAATGTAGTTTGTAAATCATTACTTTACTTTGGATTTCCTTCTGTGTATATCCAAAACACGTAGAGATTTTGGACTTTCTCTGAGCCAAACTGGGAAGCTCTGTTTAGTGTCAAACATGTGTAATTGAGAGGTCTCATATCTCTAATTAACAGGACTCAGTAAAGATTTTGTTGTGCAAATCTTGTGTCACTGTAAATGGCAAAAAACGATTCCACAAATCTCTATAGCATGTCTGACACTGTGCACACACTGCCTTTTGCTCCCTATTTTCACTGGAGGTCGTTAGGTACGATTAAGCCTTTTATATAAAACATTATTTATGAAATTTCATGAGCTGTTAAAACCCAAATGAGGAATAGAGGAAAAAAGACAGAAGCTTCAACATTTCCAGATGTGTCCTTTAAAAACTAATTTACCATGTCACACATGCATCCCAGTGTAGACTTTTTTTTTTCTTTTCACTTCAACTCATTATTAGAATAACAGGTCAAAACCAGACAGCTGATTGCTGTGATTATATGTACCCTGAGTATTCTTCATGGGTGAATGACAGCCTCTGGACTCTCAAACTGCCTTAGCAGATCTACCTTAACGTAGTTAAACTGCAGCAACGTGCATCTGCTCTGAGGCAATAATCTATCAATACAGCCAAACACCCACCCATGCTCTTCCATGTCACAGAGGAAATAAAGGAATAAGTCAGACATGTTTTCTCTGCCTTAATTAGAATTGTTGTGAACATTAGATCCTCCCCAAACTCATCAGGTCTTAAAAAAATTCTTCCCCCCTGCTCCCAGAACAAAAAAGGGCTGATGACTAAATTCTATAGAAGTTGAAATCTTTGCCCCACAAAATCCCTAAAATTACCCTGGTCCTAGTGAAGGGTTTGGTTACCTGGAAGAAGGTTAAACAGAAGGTTACTCCAGTGCCTGTGATCCATGATGTAAACCACAAAACTCCAAATTTCTGCATCACTAGCAGGAGAAACGTGGGAAGACCTTTGTTTGCAGCAGTGTTTTACCCTCTGTAATTTGGAGCTTTTAAAACTTCTCTGCACATTGTGCCTTCAGTCAGAGAATGCATTATCCAATGGCTTCCTGTGCTTCAGAAATTACCGCTAGCCAGGGAAAGAATTTGAGTTTGCATGAACACACTCAAATGGCTGCTAGAAGTTAAACCAACACTAGTTTAAGGTCAGCACCTTGCAGTTGTTTCAGTGTTTCCATAGCTGTTCACAAATTCTGTGGCTGAGGCTTAGTTCCTTATTAACCCATGGCTGTATTTAACAGGACCTGCTACAAATAAAGAATCTCTGGAGACTCTATCGTGGGGCAATGCTTTCATTGCACCTTGCCTTCAGCTGCAATTATGCCATTACAGAAAAAGCAAAGCTGCTTCAAATCATCTCCTATGCACTGTGCCTACCACTTCAAACCTTTGCCCCAAGGAGGAAAGAAACTCTTCTCAGCCTGAGACAACCAGCACCAGCACCACCATTACCACTGCTGTTACACAGTTGACAAGGGTTGGTTTGCTTGGAAAATGCACCCAAAAATCCCAAACATCCCCAGTGGTCCTTAATAAAGGATACAAAATTTCATTGCACAGCATAAGGACCAGACTGAGCCTAATGCATACCCCCAGATGATGCAGTTAAACAGGGGTGGAAGATGGTTTGCACCATAGCTCAGATCACCACTGAAGGGATGATCCTGGTTCGTTCAGCAGTCAGTAATAGATTGTCACTGAAGTTTACAGCCCATGGCTGAAACACACCATTAACTACCCCTCTTCCAGATTTAACACAAAGGGTGTTGCCATGAATATGTTTAGCTGTCACTCCAGAAGTTAAACATTATGTCATGATGCCATTACTTCAGTAATGATTGCCAAAGCTAAGCTGCTGTTGAGATATACCTCTGTGGCTTTGCTTTAACTAAAAGGTCAAGAAGTCTAACCAACTCTGATACACACGTTCGACCCTGGTTTGTTATTTATTGTTAAAGTTTTGCATAAACCAGGTCCAAACTCTGGTGGTCTCAAATGTTTACTTTTAGCTCACTGCTAATTAAGGGCAAGCCCCTGAAACAAGGCCCTCTGAGAAAGCATCTCTCATAGGGGGACTAAGTGCATGTGTTACACAATATAAATGGTCAGAACAGGTTGATGTCCTGGTTCAGATCAATCATTTTCAATTTTGTTCAACAGCAAATTGCCAAACCAGTTTCTTAGCTGTTTTCTTAAAACAAAAGGCTTCTGCAGTATAAAAATATGTACAGCCTTGCTGGGAACCTTGTGACTTACAATTTCAGGCTTCATGGAGATCATCCATCAGTGGACTGATTTCATACTTCCTCTCACAATTACTCCCTTTGTGCCAGCACCCAGGGTGCTTCCTATTTAGAGCTAACAAATGGATCAACGCCAATATTTCAGGGGGCAGGTACCCCAATGATCTTCTGGTACTGGATAGCATCTGTTCTGGGTCTATTTCCAGAAGAAAAAGGGAAGAACAGAATTCCACCAGTGCTCAGCTTCTTGGCCTTGAGGCAAACTTTGAAGTTTTCTGTTGGTTGGACCCATACAGAGGTTTCAGGTGGTGGCAATTTATGGAGCTTGTCCCTATATTCTTGGTAACAATGGCAAGAAGAGAGAGAGATGGCTAAGTGGGAGGTCCACAAACATCCCAGTCCTTTGGTGCAGCTGTGATCCCAATACTGAAAAGAGCTGCTGCTTCAGCAGGAAAACTCTCCCTGATCATGATCTGCTGAGCAGCTTAAATACATGAATGTCATAAAGAGCCCCAGTATTTGCTCTAAGACAACTAGAACCTGACACTAAAACCCAGGGCAGGCTGAGACTCCTCCTGCCTTCTCCCTGCCTACTGTAACACTGCTTTCTTCAGGGTTTGCAATACTAGGAGACTCATCTTCTGGGTAGCTGTGTATCTAAGGGTTATCTCCAGCCTCAGGGAATTTTCTAGGCTTTTTGTCATTCCCCCAGGTGGAGATATATACACACATTTGTATGCACATATCTGTGAAAGGTAACCCCTGCTCCCTTCTCCTCATCGGCCTACTGATGAAAAGTTTGGTATCTCTTGCCTCCTCAATCCGTTATATCTACCTCATCAGGGGACTTGGGAAGCTGCTCTCTGATAGATTTTAACTCATGACCATTAGATTAAAAATCTGTTGTTTCCTCATCACCTTACGTCGTTGCTAGGTGACAAATGCATCTCCCAGGCAGCAACAGGGACTATTGCAACATACAGCAATTTATGATTGTCTATTATCTCTGTGCTTAAAGTGCCTGGGAGTTGATGTGCAGTTCTAGGATCACCCAAAGGCTGACTTTTAGGGTTGCCACAGAAACAACTTGTGCTGAGGGATGGCTCTTGCTGGGCTTCATGAGAGGGGATATAAGGCTGGTAGATAAAAGGAACTTGGAAGAAGTTGATTTAACTTTTCAAGTCTGATGGGGCCAAGGCTGAATTAGGGAGTCTGAATTTCAGGAACCAAGCTCATTCTTGTTTGTACTTGTGCTAGGAGCGATGGCCTTTGCTGATTTAAGTGATGTACAATAAGTTTTGGTTATGCATTTGGTTTGAGCCAAAATTTCAGGGAACACCCTGGAGACCTCTGGGTTCTGGTAAGAGTGGGAGTGAAGGTAGCAGCAAACAGAGCCCCTGGCAGCTCATACACAGCTAGTAATTTAAAACTGGTTAAAGTTCTTCCTAGGCTGGCTTCAGAGCATTTGGTGGCTGCTGGGGATGACTTTTGGGAAAGCAACACAGTGTAGAATGGGACTGTGAAAGACTTTCAGAAAGCAAGAAAGAGAGTGGCAGGAGGAAAGGGGGGACAGACACAAAGAACGAAGTAGGATATGATGGAGAACACAGAGATGTGGTTTGAAAGGGAGACCAGGAAAGGCAGGGCAGCTGTGATCTTTACATTAAGGTCAACTGATGATTTAAATAACCATGAGTTGGTTTTAATTTCACAGTATTTTCATGCCACTGTTTTTTTTTTCCTTCAGCCCAAGTCCACTGGGAGCTCTCCCCCAGCTACTCAACTTCACCACTGGCTGGCTTTGTCTTTGCTTTTGCAGCTGCATCCTTGGTATCTGGGCTCAGTCAGGCTGCTCATCCCTCCCAGTCTGGCATGAGAAGACTTAGGTAAATTGAGTTTAGCTGAAGAGAAGGCTAACAGGGAGGACTGAAGGTGGAACATTGCCTCTTCAACAGGAGAACTGAAGCAGCTTCAGCCTCATCCTCACAAAATGAAAGCTGGAAGGAACTTCTTCCTCCCTAGAACCACACTGAGATGAGTAAATCCAGTGCCAGGGAGAGCTATTTAAACTAATGGCCAGTGCTGGAATGGGAACAAATGGGAACAAACAGGCTAAAAAAGCAAAGAAGGTTCACCCCATCCGGAGCAGGGAGGCTGTGCAGCAGCTTGTCTGTGGGAGGAGTGTGGGCACAAAACCAAATGGCTTCCGGGACAGAAATCATCGAGCTCCCACAGGGGATGGAACTGCTTCAGTGGGACTTGCTGACCCAGAGAGTCCTCTTCCGCCCATGGAAACCACCCCAGTTGGTCCTTAGACCTTCAAACCCATCTGCATGTGCAGGAGTCAGCTAAGGCAGGCCTGGTCTTGCATTAGCAAGGAAGGATGAGCTCTGTAAAACAAGCCATGGGAGAGCTGGCACAGCCTGTTGTCTTTCAAAAGGATTATAACTAGTTGCTGCTCACTGATGAATACGACCCTTTGTGAGCCTGTGCAGAGGACGTGCTGCACAGGGGGAAGGAAAGACTCTGGGCACTGATTTAAATGAGTGCAAACAAGGATGACATTGTTCTGCTGCATCCTCCTCAGAAGCAAGGCTTTGCAGGTCACCTCAAATCTGAGGGAACTGCAGCTACAACCACTGCTTCACATGGGCCAGAGACCCCTTTTGTTTGTCTTGGTGTGTCAGTAGGGAATATCCAGTAGAGAATGGGGTCAGTAAAGCCTTTTTGCCTGGCAGAAAACTAAAGGAAAGGGCATCTTCTATTAGGTTAGATTTATTTGTAAAAGGGATTTCTCCCATGTGTATGCATATCCCAGACTGAGAACTACAGACAAATGTCTGCAATACAATTAATGGAGTCCATGAATCCCTAAATCACGCATTCATGGGAAGTCAGAAATTTAAAACTATTCAAAATGTAAAGTCCACTGAATTGTTGAGAGAAATTGCTGTGAATTGTTCAAATTCCCCTATTCCAATGCTACAATGAACACATGAAATAGATACAGCAACAACTGAAATATTGAGCATACCTGAAAGGATTTAGGAAGGAACTTTCTTTCTTTGGAATTTACAAGGGAAGCAACTTTGAGAAGTGCATCTTGCCAGCAAGTGTCTTCTGTACATCAATAACTGGAACAACAATGTGCTCTTGTGGCCAAGAGAGCCAATGGGATATGGGATGTATCAAGAAAGGTGTATCCAGCAGGTCTAGAGAGGTTCTCCTACCTCTCTACCCCACCCTGGTGAGACCACACCTGCAATACTGTGTCCAGTTTTGTACTCCCCAGTTCAAGAGAGACAGACCTGCTGGAGAGAATCCAACAGAGAGCCACAAGGATGCTTAGGGAACTTGAGCATCTCCCCTATGAAGAGAGATTGAGAGCCCTGGGGCTATTTAGTCTTGAGAAGAGAGGACTGAGAGGGGATCTGATCAATGTCTATCAATATCTGAGGGGTGGGTGTCAAGTGGAGGGGGCCAGGCTCTTTTCAGTGGTTCACAGTGATAGGACAAGGAACAATGGGTTCAAAGTAGAACATAGAAGATCTCACCTCAACATGAGGAGAAACTTCTTTACAGTGAGGGTGACAGAGCACTGGAACAGGCTCCCCAGGGGGGTTGTGGAGTCTCCTTCTCTGGAGACTTTCAAAACCCACCTGGATGTATTCCTGTGTGGACTACCCTAAGTGCTCCTGCTCTGGCAGGGAGGTTGGACCTGATGATCTCTTAAGGTCCCTTCTGACCTCTGATATACTGTGAGACTGTGACTCTGGTACTGTCTCTGCTCTCTCATTAAAAAAGGATGACAGAGTGCAGTGTTATACAGAGAGCTGTGTTGTGGTGAAGCAATGGAAGCTGAAAACGTAGAGGTGGCTTTTGTTTGTTTGTGGTGTTTCTTTGTTAGTATTTTTTGGGGGTGGGGGGGAGGGATGGTTTGGGGGATAGGGTGTCCCCTCTAAGTTGAGTTTTGTTTCAAAAATATAAGTTGAATCTTAACAAAAGTGCCAGAAGAATAGGGTTTGGGCTAAGCCCAACAGTTGTTTGATTTTATGGGAGAATTCAGACCTCAGAATTACAATTTAAGTTCTACTTCATCTGAGGAATATTTTGGCACCTCTTTCTGGCTTTGACACTGGGACTCAGGATAAATTCCAGCTCTGTCACTCACTTCCAACATAGCAACAAACTTCTGTGTGTTACAGCCCACCTGGAAAAAGAGTGTAAGAGACCTTTCATCTCACAAGCTCTCCAGACAGGCTCTGTACCTCCCACAGAGCATGTCAGAAAGCAGTTCAAAGGACTGGATAACCCTCAAGACTCACCCTCAAGGAACAGAAAAGCAGAAATAAAGCTAAAACTGATAAAATTAAAAGCAGCTTGAATAAAAAAAGATGAAGTATACCAGAAAGACAGTCAAAGTAATGACTAGCAGAAATTCTCCCCTTTGGTTTCTTTAATGTGAAATTGGGACTGATTATGGTTACTTGAATTCTGAAGCTGATACTCTTCTGTTGTGCTCAAACAGGTCCTGTTACTTTTATACGGTTAAAATTGTGCTTGTATTTTAATCATTAGAAATTATATTTGGGCTTTCATTATTTTTCTTAATTTCTTTTCTTTTTTCATTACTGTATTGCCAGGAGCTAAGAAATTACAGTTAAAAAATTAAATGCTTCTTGTATTTTAATCCCTGTAATTTACTTAGCTGCTGGATGTAAAAAGACAAAAGGAGAATAAATTGCTTGAAAGCAGAGAGAGGCTTCATTTTCCTCTGCCTTTGAGTTATTGATATCACACTGGACACCACATGGGAGGTTTTGGCTGAGAAATTAGCATGAGAATATCTGGCACGTCCTGAAACACATTTTCAAGTCAATTTTCCAGGCAGAACCACTGAGCAGTGAATGCTGAAATACATCATGCTGCCAGTCATTATCAGCTGGCACATGTGCTACTTTGCCAAGAGTCAATGGTTAGCTCTGCAAGAGAGGCCACATAAGTACAGGAACATGTACATGTTCCATGGTACTTCCAGCAACACCCAGACCCCAGGCACCAAAGGCTTGATGTGCTGTGCCCTGAAGTGAAGGCACATCTAACATTTCAGCCTAAGGCTTCCTCAGATTTATCAAATACCTACTGACTGTTGCCACAGTCTCACAGTATATCAGAGGTTGGAAGGGACCTCAACAGATCATCAGGTCCAACTCCCCTGCCAGAGCAGGATCACTTAGGGTAGTCTGCACAGGAATGCATCCAGGTGGGGTTGGAAAGTCTCCAGAGAAGGAGACTCCACAACCCCCCTGGGCAGCCTGTTCAGTGCTCTGTCACCCTCACTGTAAAGAAGTTTCTTCTCATGTTGAGGTGAAATCTGTGTTCTAGTTTGAACATAGAAGTCAGTTGCTTATAGCCTTACCTTGTGGGTTTAATTTGAATTGTTGGGGGCCTCATGTGCAGCCTGTCCCCTGCCAAGCAGCCCTAGCTCACCTGGGCTCCAGGCAGGGAAAAGCAGTGACTTCAGACTCTCATTTGTTGCAGGCAGAACCAGCTCAGGACAGGCTTCACCCAAATGCCTGCATACCCAGAATTAGGGAGGGCTCATATCACTGCTTATGGATTGAAGGAATACAGCGACAGCAGGCTGTCTCTTACATTCCTCTTGAGACAGGTGAAAATTCAAATGCTCTTCCTGGGAACATGCTTGGGATAAGATTCTGTGTACCCACCTGCCTTGTGCTACCCAAGCATTCTGTAGCAGTATAGATGGGATCAGAATATGGGAAGAGATCAACATTGGCCTCCAGAGCCTTGCCCTCTAGCCACCTGGCTCAGCCCCTCTCTAGACTGGTGCTAGGGTAAGAAATGCTGGCTAGAAGACCAGATGGAAAGCTCACATCTTCCCTGCTCTCCAGGAGTTTGCTGCGTGCATAAACAGAGAGATTTTTCCAGGGCAGGCAGGGATTACAAATAAAACTACACAAGCAGCAGGAGCAGCACAGTCTTTTCTCCCCCTCAACTTGTAAATCACCCCACCAGCTTTACAGCTTTATATTTTCTTCTGATAACATGTCTGAAGAGCACACTCCTGTTTTCAAATTCAACACAGTCAAACAGCAAGGCTCTGCACACTTCTTTCTTTCAACTGTCCCTTAAAACTCACCCTCTGATTTCCCTGTGACTCCTGTTTCTGGTTCTCCCTTTTCCCTCTGGCCAAGCAGTATCTTCCTAGAATATGAATTCACTCAAGCTCATCTCCATTCCCTAGAGACTTAGCTTGAATTAACCAGAAAGCTCCAGAGTGCCCTGAAGCTGGTTTTTATAATCCCCCCTCCTCCCACAGGTCTTTGCAGCTTTGGAAGCAAAAGGTGCAAACATTCAGAGCTGTCCTTGAAACAGGTGACTGTGGTTGCATAGGACCTATTCAATAGGAAGGGAAAAAAATTTTCCCCACTTTGCTGCTGATCTCTCTCTGCTACAGCAAACAGATTTCAGCTGGTTACTTTTGTAAACTCCTTCCTTGCATTTGCAGTTGATGTTTCTGTGCTGTAAGAGAACTAGTATGGGATGCTAGGGGCTGTATAAATGTAAGACTCCTAATAAATATGAGGGCCTGGATGTTAGAGAAGTGGCATTGCTCTCAACCCCTCCTGGACAGCAATCAGATCCATTAGATATGGATCTATTTTTCTAGATCTCTCCATTTTTAAGAGTATTACTCCTGCATCACCTCCCCCCATGTCTCTCCAGTCTACCAAAGACATCAGTGAGAGAAGAAGAAAATACTTAACTTCCATTGTCTCTTGGGGTGCTTGAGCACAGTGTTTGAGCAACTGAAAAGACTTTTATGGGGACTCAGTGGCAGTGCTGCAGATGGAACCCAGGGATGCTGAGGTTCAGCTGTGTTGTGTTAAGCATCATAGATTGCACACCTAAAAGGTATGCCCAGGGAGGGCTTTCTAGAGGGACATCCCTGGAGCAACAGAGAAACACCAATATGAATACTGAAAATCACAGCTCAGACACCCACCTCTTCTCCTGCATACAGACCTCAGCTTCCTTGAGGTTCTCAAATACACTCCCACATTCTCCTTACTCTTGCAAGCGGTGGTGTCAGGGACAGACAGAATGGGCCTAATCCTGTAAGATGCAGAATCCCTACTGCCCAGAGGCAGGGCAGAATGTGCTGGGTCATCCTTGAGATGAAACCCAGGCAGTCCACTGCTGCCAGCGAGTACATCGCACCCAACATTGCACCGGCTAAAGCCAGTGTGAGCAGAGTGGGTCCTGAATGGAGAACAACCATCTGCTGATTTACTATTCCTTCTCAAATGCTAATTAGTTATTTACATAAAACTTTGGAACATTTTAATTAGTTGTGTTAATTTAGAATTCACAGAGAGCTATAAAAGTCTATTATATGGGACGCTTATTCAAATGAAGCTTGAAATGGCACATGGTGATGTACTCACAGATCTCCTGCCAACACAGGGAGAAAAAAGAGAGGGTGGCCAGGCTTTCAGTGAGGTAGCAAGGAGACTGGCATTTCTGCTGCACTGGGTAAAGCTGAGAAGCTGGTCCTGGCTTGGGGAGATGGTCCTTTTCCACTTGAGATCTCATTTTGACAGCTCCAGACTCATATTGTCCCAACATTGTTGTATTTGACATATCCTTCTTGTCAGGGGACCATTAACAGTTCTTTCTTTTCTACTCATCAGCATTTTTTCCTAAACCTGCAGGAACTCACCATTATGTTCAAGCTGATTTGAGATGATTCAAATCAAACCAAAAATGGCCAGCAGTTTGTGGAGCCACCAGAGTGAGATGGATGTATTTCAGTCCATCAGTCATACAATCATGCTGCCCTGTCTCTTTAGGAGATTAGGTGATGCAAACAAATGCACTTCCAGTAAGGACTTGCCAGGTGGGCTACAAGCTGCCTTTATACTGCTTCACAAGTCTTTTTCACTCATCACAAAAAGCCAGCAAACATCCCTCCTGCTCTGTGCAGGCTGAGACAGCATTGCTAGATATTGTTCCTCTGCCATCCCAGCTGTGGTTACTGCCTACACTGGCAACAGACACAAAGGATGGTAGTCCTGCCCCAGCTGGACCTTTACTCTCAAGGTATCTGGAGAAGGACTTTCATCAACTTCTTCCTTTCAGTGGCACTAAATTCAATTAAAGCAAAGCCACTTGTATGGGGCTAGACTGATAACTCTGTATATCCATCTGTCTCAAGTTGTTACAGAATCTAAATTACAACACCACCATTAATCCCAAGATAGAGAAATGTCCAAGCAGCTATATAAAATAAGAGACACTCTGACCTAAGATTTCATCTGGCAGGGAAAATTGTGTTCTATATAAAATACAGCACGTGTTACCTCTTGACATTTAAGGCTTGCTTCAGTAAGTCTAGATTTCCTGGAAACTGTCTTCCTTGAAGGAAGGCAAATTCCAGCATCAAACCCAGTTGTGACAGAGCTGCTGTCTGCCTGAAGAGCTTGAGGACAACATAGAGCGAGGGAAACACAATGCTATATCCAAAGCATTCCAAACAGAATTCATGGGTGGTGTCATTAAAAGTGAGAGGGAGCCAGCAGCTCTTCTCTGCTCCATGAAAAACCACCTGTTCACTTGGGAATCACAAGAACTCTGGGAATATTTCTATGCTGTTTTCTAAAACTCAGCAGTAACAGTAGGAACATTGCACTGAAGCAGATCCACTCCACTAAAATCAATGAATCATTTGGGCTTCTTGTACTTCTTTGATGACCCATAGTCTGGTGTTTTGCATACTGTTGGGTAAATAACTCTAGAAAGACTGTGTTTTCAAACCAGAAAGAAGATTTTATCTGCATAGTCTCCATGGGCACCCATAACCCTGCACAGATACGGGAAAATGGGATTTGTCATTCATAGCAAGGAAGGATCTCAGAGGACTGCCTTGAGGGGCAAGAGGTGACTATTCAATGACCCATTCCTTAGCCTATGGGTTATGCTTGCAGAATAGTATCACAGTACCACAGTATATCAGAGGCTGGAATGGACCTCAAGAGATCATCAGGTCCAACCTCCCTGCCAGAGCAGGATCACTTAAGGTAGTCCACAAAGGAACACATCCAGGTGGGTTTTGAAAGTCTCCAGAGAAGAAGACTCCACAACCCCCGGGGGAGCCTGTTCCAGTGCTCTGTCACCCTCACTGTAAAGAAGTTTCTCCTCATGTTGAGGTGAAATCTTCTATGTTCAAGTTTGAACCTGTTGTTCCTTGTCTTATCACTGTGAACCACTGAAAAGAGCCTGGCCCCCTCCACTTGAAGCAGGGCCAAGTCCTGCTATAAAACCTGTTATGAAGGGGAGTGCAGAACATGTTGTGAAGTTCAGCTCTATGTTATCTGAGAAAGCAGGTGGACCATTTAACCTAAGAGTGGACTGGTTCACCTGGAGATGGAATAACTAACCTGGAGGTAGCTGCTTCCAACTGTAATCTATAAAGCTCCAGGGGAATGGATTGGGGCATAGCTCAAGACTGGGCAATCCTATGGAAGCAGATGTGTTAACTTGGTGGAGGCCAGCCTGGTATCATCTTTATCACAAATGAAGAGCCTGAAGATACTTTGAGAATCACTGCCACCATCAAGGCAAATTGGAAATATTCTCTGGGCAAGAATTTGCTTGATAGCAACAGAAGGGACTGAAGCTAGAAGGTACTGGCAGCCAACTGGCAGGTAGTTCGTGGGTGTCAAATCTTTTAATCCAACCTTTTAAAGCCCATCAAAAGACTTTACAGCCAGTACATAAATGCCCTGTGAAATATGAGGCTGCTGGAAATTATTGAGGACAAGAGCCAAGCACAATTAGAAAGAAATTGGACATCACCATGGAAAAGAAGATCTTGCAGAACAGTGAAGGATTTTTGGGAAAGTTTTTCCATTTTGATGCACAAACTAGATTCACCCTAACAGAGGTGCAGAAGAAACATGACTCCTAATTATTCCCTTACTTTCCTCTGGCTATAGTGGGAGGCAGCACAACAGAACTGTGCTCAGCAAATCCACCCCTATTTCCAGTTTTGGGCTCCTGCTGTTTATTCAGAGCTCGCCCACTGACCCATCTTCCTGTCACAAACTGATTAAGTGCACATGTCAGAAGGACTGCCTGCAAAATAAAACAATCAGTGAAAAGGAAAAGACAACTGGAGGGTATAAAACAAGTAGCTTTTGACTAGCAGCTTCACTGTGAAGGACTTGAAAGTCATGGAAGGACTTGAAAGTCATGGTAGGGCACTAGCACATGTGAGGATAGTCCAGAGAAAAGACATGGACATGGTTGTGGAGCTCAGCCCAGAAAAAGCATCTGCAGCTTTATGTTGGTCTGAGCATTGAACACTTTTTCCAGGTACATAAAAGCAGGCTCTCAGGGTGGGCTCAGAGAACGTAGGCACAGCATCACCTCACAGTGCCACATGAGGTTCACCCCAAACCTCATTCTTATGACCCCTGCTCCTCAGTGGTGTGTCTCACTGTTGACTGACACTAAAGCCTACATGGAGGACAACCTAGTAGAGGGACAGGGACATGCTGCCTGGTCCTCTGAGTGGAGGAAGCAGGCCCTCTCTCAACACCAAAGAATGAAGAGGGTTGTTCTTAATGTCTTCCATGTGTTGGATTCAAATTGTGGTTTTAAATAAATTGAGGAGGAAAGGACAAAGCAGGAGGGATAAAAAAGAGCTCGGGGTGTGGAGGCTGTGGGTTTGTTTTGTTTATACATCCAGTGTGTTGTGAATGAGAAGTGGAAGAACATGGCACAAACCAGTGCTGGAGAGTGTGTCAGTGCCAGGGGCTTTAGGGGCATTCCATCACCCAATGGCTGGCCTGTGCCTCCAGTGACAGCTTTACCATCTCCCAGCATGGTCAGAACTCCCCAGGGCTACAGCCATGGTGAGAGGAAAAGCTTTTGCAAAGGGATAGATCTTTTCTCACCAGCTGGGAAGGGTTCGTAGTCCTAACTTTACACTTCATCAGAAAACAGTTTTGCAAGCCTTATGTACTCAGGTGATGAAGAATTGCACTTGGCAGATAGCAAATGCACATCACATCCCGTAAATCATTCCTAAAAGGGCATCACAAATTAATCTCTCTGCTGTAGTTCTTCCTCTTGGTTTTTTTTTTGCCCTCGAGGCATCATTTATCAATTTAATTTAACATTAGTTCAGTTGCTAAGGAGCCATGATTGGAAACCTCCATCAAACAGGTTTGAACACTAATACCTGGTCATATAATTGGAAAATATTTTTTTAAATTAAGCTGAAGTCCACCCTCTCCAGCCACACTGCACTCAGAGATAGGGAAATGTTCCCTGTTATATATAGTAACACTGTTTATTAGTCAAATGTTGCAATTGTTTGAGACAACTGCAAGATCACAAAAGCTTCAGTAAAAGTGACTGGCAAATTAATCTCATCATTCTTCAAACTGAACTGCTTTGCATGCTCTTAGCAGAGACTCCTTCAAGAATACCAACAGTGGCTGTATCCCTGTATTGCATTCCACACCACGATCCTTCTGCTTTACACACAGTAATGCAGTAAGTCTCCATCTGGCCAGTGATGGGAAGGGGCATATTTACTTAGTGATGTGTGAAATGATGAATAAAACTGCAGGAATTTTTGGGGAGAGCATAGTTGAGTGAGTGGAGAGCTTTATTATATTCCTGGGTCACCATCAACTCCAGAAATCCTGAAATTTTGCACATCTTTCAAATAATGAGCATCAAATGGGGGAAAAAAAGAGAGGAAAGTTCAATGCTGGATCAAATTTCTGTACATCTGAAGATGTATTTTCATTTCAATTAAAACTTTAATCAAAAGAGCCTGCTGTGTCTTGCTACCTCAGAAGACTGGCATTGCCAGCAGGAAGCTGAAATCTCAGGTCCTGGCTCACTGGGGAGAGGCAGAGACTTTCCACAGGGCAGCACACAGGCAGGTCTGCCTCTGCAGGGGCCAGGGACTGCATCCCAAGTGTGTCTGAGTGCCTCTCCTCCCTGCAAGGGAGCAGACACAAGGAATGAAATGGCTGGTGTTGTACAGCAGGTCTTTCATATACCAGCAACTGGAACCATGAATCCAGCCCCCCCAGATTCCAGACCACGCTGGGAAGCCCACCATGGGGCCACCAAAAGGGACCTGAACTGTCAGTGAAAGGGTCAAGACAGAGAGAGAGGTCAGTAATTTTCCCAGTATTTTTCCCAGCAATTTTTCAAAGAAAAAGAGTGATGTTTCAAATAAGAACTTGCAACATAAATAAAGAATAAGCAATAAAATATCCATATGCAGACATACACACATACATATGCATTACAAAGAGCTCTTCTTTACTCATTAATTCCTTTGGGAGCTAGAAAATCACAGCTGAAAACAATCATTTGTATGCAGAGGCAGACAGTTTTCTGGGTTTTTTCACTAACACAATACTTTTGGGAAAAAAAAAAAAAAACAACAAATTAATGTGGGCCATACTCAATAATTTTGTCTAAAACATAATGAAATGGATATTTTCAAAAAGCAAGGAAATAAAAAAGCCAAATGATCTTTCTATTTGTAGTTTGGTAAGTTTTAATTTCAGAACACTGCTCTGAAGACCTAACCAATTCAACCCTTGCATAAGGCATCTAAAAAAATGTATTGCCCTGGGAGTGGTTTGGCATGAAACAGGGGTGGAGGGTACTCACCAGAAAACAGACAAAACTTCCCACATTTCATTGTAAGTGGGCTTAGATCAAAGCTTCCACTTTTTTGTTTCAACTTCACAGTAAAAAATTTCCCAGTTCTCCCAGGCATACTCATGTGGCTGACAACTGGCTAGGTGGGCCATGAGCCATGAGCTTGTTCGTGACTTCCCTGCTCTCACCACCAGCAATGTTGCACAGAGGCAGTTCCACTTCTGCCCCAGCACTTCCACTTGTGTGTGTCATCTTCAAACCACAAGACATGAACCCTTGAGCAATAATATTTGATCTGCTATTGCATAATCTGCTGAGCACATAAAAATCAGGAATCATAGACTAATGTCTACTAGCAGAATGAGTGTGATGATGCTAATTGTTTTTGAATAAATGCTACTAAAAAATTAAATGTTCTCCCTGGGCATTGGGAGGATGAGATTGAACACTTGGAGTGATTTTCAATCAAGGCAGGTTTCCTGGCCTTTTGCAGCATCCCTCTGACTTTTTTTCTAATCTCAAGCACTAAAGATTTAATTAATCATTGCTCCCCCTGTTCTTGAAACAAAAGTAGTTCAAAGCACTTGTATTTCCTGAATGCCATTAGGTCACAGTGATGAAGTAGCTGTGCTTGTGTCCTTAATCCACTCCTTATTACAAAGCAACACAAGATAGAGCTGTCTTTGCCCAGCAGAGCTTTACTAAGCAAAGCCTCAGACTCCGTACCAAAGAACAATGATGGAAGGAGGAGAGGACTGATCTTCCACATTTCTCTTGGCTATTCTTAAAGGTTAATGGGAAGAGAAAAACAGATGCCTTGTGAATTATTTCTTTGCATATTAAACCATCTTTTGGTTTAATTCAAAGCCATTGTGTTGAATGCAAGGCTGAGCTGTTCCTTATTCTGTTAGAGAAACCAGCAATAGTTGATTTTATCCACAGTGCTACCAAATTTTATCTACCTCATGTCTGAAGAGATGTTTCAGGAAGAGATGACAGGTGCTATCAGCAATAACAAAAGCTCATGCCTGGCTAGCAGCAGAAAAGAAAAATTAAAAGCTGCTCCCTGGGGATTTTCAACAGCTCCTTTCTTTTGAAGGTACATGAGGAGGCCTGCAGGATTCACCAGCTCTGCTGCACTGAGTGCTCATACTACTGCTTTATGCAAGTCTCTAGCAGTCTTGCTTGGCTTTTCACTGATTGGAACAAGCCACTTGTAGGAAGGATGTGCATGATGGTTATCCCAGAGCTGAAAAACTTCACAGTGCCAAATATTCCCTTGTTAGGGGTCATCAGGAGTTAAAACAATGATACTATCTGTCACGAATTCTTTCAGGACTGACAAAACTTCACCCTGCATTGCAGTTGTTTGAGTTGTTGGCTGTGCCTCACTGTTTGTAAATATAGGTAGACTATTTTGAACAAATAATTCTTAAACTTCATACTCTTCCTTTCAGGGTATTTGTTAGTGACAAGTTCTGCTTCACATTGGCAGAAACTGTTTTCTCATTCAACAAAATAAGTTCTGCTCCCCTCCCACCAGTTAGGACCTGGCTTTACCCACCTGCAGAAGGGAAACTGCCACTGCTCAGTCCCCAATGCAGCATGCAGACTGTCCTGAGCCCTCCTCACTGTGCCCTCCCTGCGCTGCAGCACCAACAACTACCTCTACAGCCAACATTCCCCTGGCCCTTTGGGACGGGACCTGAGATACACAGAGCAGAGATGCCAGCCCAGAGTCACTTCGATTCCAAACCACATGAATTCACTTACAAGTGGATGCAATATCTCTGAGCTGCTTTGCTTTGAACATCTGGAACATTTTTGTTTTGCTCAGCCAAGTAATCAAATAGGTGTTACCCTCACTATATGTAAAGGAGCACTTAAGCTTGTCCTTAATTTGCAGGATAGCAGTTAAGGTTAAATTCATGCTTAAACAACAAGCAATTTTTTTCTTTTAATTAAGATTTACACAGGTTCCCATCTGTAGACTAAGTGATGAAATCCTAATGAGCAGTGAGTCTAATTATGATGATTCTGTAATTGAAATAATGGTGTGCTTCAGAATAAGCCATTATGTTGCCATATAATGGACTAATAAGCTCCAAAAAAGGACTAACAAAGGTCTGTAAAAGACTCTTGTTGTTCTTATGAGGATATGCCTACTTGTGAATGCCTACATTTAGTATTCAAACATGTATAATGTAATAAATAATATGACACGTCCAAAGATTTATACCAAGGCAATAGTGTTGGTAATGGCTGAAGGTCAATGGCATGCCAAAAAAGCAATGGAATTAATTATTTATGGAAGACAGAAGAAAATAAGCCCAGAGAAGGCTGCCTGAAGTGATGTAGGAGGCAGATTAAAAGTAGAAAAAGGGAAGTCAGTGGGCGTCAAGACTGGGAAAACAATCAACATCCACCACAATATTGGTCCCATCAGCTGAGACCATCTCCCTCCACACTCTGATTGATGAAATACACTTGAATCTGATATTTTGTCTTGTTTAAATGACCAGCTCTAATCACAAGCTCCACATGCTGCTGCTTTCTTCATCATTCAGATGGTCAGGAAAAAAAATTGGATAATTACAGAATGTTTGTTTAGTAATTGTCTGGTTCTATTTTGGAGTTTCCTTCTGGTGTTAATGAATGCAACTCCATTATGTCATTTGTCATGTGAACAGTCAGGTTGAGGAACATTTTAAATCAGGAACTATTTTGGTTTGCATGAGAAATAACCCCACAGAACAACTGACAGCATGTGTGAGCAGAAAAATTCCATGCCTGAAAATGATAGGTTAGGTGATTTCACTGGATAAGAAGCTTAAGAAAATCTCTTTTCACCAGCAGAACAGAGTGTTCATGGGGAAGGGAAGAGTTGCAGCCCCATATTTATCTTCATGAGGAAGCTCAGATTACAAGTTAAATAAACTGGCTTGCTAGGAGACATTTGTTTTTTGTTACCTTTTTTTACTATTATGCATTGCAAGGGAGAAGTTTTATTTAGATCTTGCATGGGCTGAAAATTGTAATCTAAACCTGACCGGAGTACAGATGACACAGGTTGCAATTATATCTCAGGTGTGGAAAGAGCAGGAAAGTGGAGCTAAGGGGAGGCACCAGTCAGACATTATGCACAGGTACATCTGAAAATTGATAGAGAGTCACATTCTCACCCAAACAGCACCCTCCCCATAAACCCATTTGTGTCAGAAACATTCAGTTCCCCATTATACTGTCATGATTTTTTCCTGACTTGCACTTGTCCATTAGGGTTGGATCTCACATGTATCCCCTGTCCAGAGCACAGGTGTCATTAATTGGTGAATTGGGCTAAGCCCAGAGAAAAGTGGCTGAGAGCACACAGCCCTGTGAGAACAAACTGGAAACTTCCTCTGAGGGTATTTTTCAACCTCAAAATAATTTGCTAACCGATTGCACAACTGTGGGTTGATAAACCTGTCTGAAGTGACTGGTCAAAGTAGAAAACATCCATTTTAGAGGGTGCCCTCCCAGTAACAGTGGAACAGGAGTTGTTTGACAATACTTTTGGTAATACCTTGAAACTGTAGGTGACTAATAATAGCAGTGCCTTTTTTGCAGAAATATGAAAGTCACAAAAATGATGGTTTAGAGGGACCAAAACTATTTATAAACTGAAGAATTCAGTGAAGAGTTCTGACTAAAAAGGAGTGGAGGAGAGAGTTTTAATGTGCTTGAAATAGAAGTCAAATCTCAAAGAAAAAGTGCTAACTTAAAGTATTTTAATTTTTTTTTTTAAAGTGGAGTGGCTGAAACACGAAAGGACATCTTTTGTTTTAGGTCAGATTTTATGTTTACCAGGATGAGTAGCCTTGCTCTGAAACATTCTCTGACTTCAGCCTTCTGAGGACAGGCAGAGGTCTTCAGTTCACCCAGGATCTTTCATCCATGCTATACGCAGAGCAACACTAATACACAGAAATGTCACTGAAAAGTTACTAAAAATTCCCAAGAGCATTGAATTCTGTCATAGGGTTTATTGTTCTGTTGGCCAGGTACTCTCTTCAGAAGTTTCTCTGGCATATTATGAAAACTGCTAAACCTGGGAAGTCACTTAACTTGCAGCCTGTCGAGGAGATCTTTTACATTGCTGCTTAACGACTTGTGAACTTCATTGTCAGATGAAGCTTTGAGACTTTGCATCTCCCAGTTGATGGCTCTCTGCCATGAGCCAAGCAACTGCTGGAGTCTGAGGGTGCCTCTTGCCCTTGTGAAATTCAAGTTCATTCTTTTTCTGCTCCCCTCACTTTCTCTCTGCAAATTTATGACTTGCTAACAAATGTGTTGCTCTTGATTCCCTCCTCTTCAGTGATCTTTAAGATCTCTCATTTTGTAAGGAAGAGGCAGGTGGGTGATCTGCTTCCAAAAAAAACCAACTTTTTTTTCCATAAGTGTGATTTGTGTCTTAAGGCTGTCTATACATCCATCCAATTTCCATTGACTTAATTCAGTCTTTTTTTGTCGAATTACATAGCATAGTCAAATTCACTGCCCTAACCACAGTGTTTTCCTCAAGGTGCCCACGTTCCTGTGAGAGCTGTAGGTTGTTGTACCCACACATCCTTTCATCATTCTTCATACAAACTGAACACTTCCTCTGCTGATCTTTACAGCTGTTCTCTGAATACGAGCCACAGTTAATGAGCCACAATATTCCTGTGGCTTCAAAAAGCTTTGCCTAAGCTTGTTATGTGCTAGGAGGCTAATAACATTTATGGCATCTTTGTCAAGTTTTCTCAATCTTGCTTCCTGCTACAGGAAAAAAAATAGTTTTAAGGGCTTCTGATTTGTCCCTTGAAGACAGATGTAGAAATCTAGGACTAGAAGTTATCAGGAGCAGCCCTGAGCCTTCCCTTCTGCTTTTACAGAGCTCATGATGACCTTTATAATCATACTGATCTCCACTTAACAATTGATTGATCTGTTAGGCTATTTTATCCTTCCTGTATCTGTCAGGAGGCTGCTCCAGAAACTTTCCACCTTGCTGCTTCAGGAAGTAACAACAAAGGGGTGAGGTGGGCCTTTATCAGAAGCCACTCACTTCCAAGCAGCACCATTGAGGTAGCACAGTGCCAGCAAGCCAACACATCCCCCTGCTTCTGCCACAAGACCTGGTAACCACTTGCAAGCTGCCCAGGGCTGCACTGTGCTGATCCAGCACCCGGGAAATCAATAGCAGTCAAGGTGGAAGGAAATACAGCACGTTCCTAGTAACTGTGCAAATGCAAATTTATTACTCCAAAGTCTTCTTTAATGTGAATCCAGTGAGGTCAATGGAGTTAGAGCAAAACTAGCCTTTCTGTTTTGTCTGTTATGTCCATTTTTATTAGGATGGATTAGCAGCTATTAAGAGAAAGGAACTTTCAAATGCCTGGAAATACACTAATGCGGAAATGAGCTGCAAGGATGCCAGGAATCACTATTTGTGCAGATGGGTATTCTGCCTAACCACAGGGCTCAACATTGCCAAAACCCTACACCAGCATGGACTGCCACAGCACTGATTAACAGGAGCAGAAGGTCCTGTCCTCTGGTTAAAACACGCCAGCCTGCTACAGAGGATTTCCTGACTTTGGCAACTAACAGCATCTCCCTATGTCAAGGCCTTGATAACCTGCAGCTGCCCTTGCCAGGGACCGTGTAAGGTTTTCCTCAATTTCTTCAGTTTGATTCTGAAATCTTCTCTTGCTTGTGTAACCTTTTGAAGAGTTACACAAAAGGATTGTTTTCCTTAAGAAATCCTTAAATTATGCACAGATGAACAAAGAGTCTAAAGGTTAATGTTGCTTCATCACTCCTGAAGTGAAATCAAAGATTTAAAAGGCCATTCTGCAGAATGATATTGCATCTTTAGTGGGAAAAGTAATCCATTATTGATTATTATAATCAGCTTTTGGAATGTGCTAAGGGAATTTTTTTAGTTCACCAGATGTGATGTTCTCTTTTCTCCACAACCACTGCAGTTCATCATCAGACAGTTCTCGAAAAAGATCTTGTCCAGAAAACAAAAACCTATTGAAAAACTATTAAAGCATCAAAACATCTGTATAAACTTATGTCAAGACAAGAAAAGCCTTTACAATTAGGTAAGATTAGAACACGACATATTAAGACTTTTTCTGCTTTCTTAAGATCTTTTAATTGGCTCCATTTACCCAGCTAAGACAGTGTTACTTCAGTGCATTTTCTCTTTTGCAACGGTGTCAAGCAAACTATCAGCCAGAGAAACAAGGCATCTGAAAACAGCTGAGACTGAGACCAGTCCATGTAGAAATAGCCAGCAGTAGGGAACTGCCTAGATGACTGTTCAGACTATTTAGCTTTCTTAATTTGCTCACAGCCTGCCACTTCTCACTGGCATCAGTGAGCAAGTGAGGCAAGACACAGCTAATTCATACCCAGGCTAAATTCTTTCTTCAAAGGCTGTTTGAGACAGATGCTAGTCTTGCCCAGCTGAAGTGCCAACCCAGTGTAAGTGTCCCTGCTAACTCCATGGTCAGAAATGTATACAAATTCAGTATGTTTGAACATGCTGTGCAGAAGGATGTTCAGGTGTATTAAACACAAATCATGTCCAATGTGTGTACTTGTGGGTCAGATACCTGCCCAAAGTTGAAGCCTTTAGCAGAATGAGAAGATATTCCTCTCCAGCATTGATTTGAAACAGTTTTAGCTTGTATGAAAGAGACTCATAGGACTGGAAAATATTCCCAGCCTTAGGCTGTATCAAAACATTTGTGACAGAGATTTGAATGGACTTAGGTGCAAGTCATGTAAGGTCAAGTTTCCATTTGAGAACCATTTGCATTAGCAATCCTACTGCCACAGCACCACAGAGGAAGAGACACTAATGATATTTAGCACATGAACATGGACAACAGCTATTTGCTACATCCTCAAGACTAAATGTAGATGAACTCATAAGGAAGCTGTGCTTCCAATCCCTCCTGGTTGTGCAGGGGTTTTATAGTGGTTCACCCAACATGCCTCAGCAGAGAGCGAGATGATTTGAGATCTAGTTTGGACATAATCAACACAGCAAAGAATACAAGACCTGCGTTACTCAAGTTCACCTAACACACACAATTGCAGTTCCTCGTGCATGTTGGTGAATGAGCAGTGCATACCTGTCTGAAAGCCACGTGTGCCTGCACAGCCAGGCACAGGTTCCTTGCTGGAAAATGGTCTCAGAAGAAAATATTCAGGCCTTACACCCATGTGTGGGTAATCTTAGCTTCTTGACAGAAGCAGATGGGAGGTTCATGTGCTGCTATGTTAGAAATGTCTGTCATTCGCCTGCTTCCTCTATGTCCTGTATCTTAGGTTATCAGGCATGCTCTTCTCAATGCCAGTTAAAACGTAGGTGTGAAACACAGAAGGCACGTTCATTTATAACTACACAGACTATAATTATATGTAGTCTAGGGCTTGTTTCCTGAACTAGGAAGGAGGAAAAATGGGTTAGGTGGGTGTGAGTAAAGTAACAAGCAGGAATTTGTCTTTTAGAGGTTACGAAACTACCTTGATCTCCCAGTATGAGAAATGCTGGGTAAGAACAAACAGATCAGAAAACTGCATCCAGGCTGAGGGTTGGGACAAATACAAGAGAATTTGGAACTGACAAGGAGATAGTAACAAGTTTCTGATCAGCCTGGGAACTTAGCACAGCGAGCAAAAACGGAGGAGAAATGTGAGTCCATTACCAGGTGAGATATTTCTATGAGAAACGAGGACTTCAATGTCATTGTATGAAGCATCAATGAGACCTCCTCTCATTTAATACTGTAACTACTTTTGGTCATCCATATGGACTTTAATTGAAATCAGAGCAGATGGAGTGAAAAGGTCTGAGGTGAATTGAGAGTAATTTAGAAAAGAAGATTGAAAAGCAAGACCTATGTAGCTCAGGGGGGGAAATGAGGCCAAAACCATCTCCATAAAAATACCTAAGTAAAGGAGCAGTGAGCAAAACAGCTACTGAAATGAAAACTCTTGCCAGTGCCAGAATATGTGGGAATAAACTGGTGATAGAAATGACACAAAAGTTCCTGATCATCAGGAAGATTTACAGTATGGGAGAATCTGCCAGAAAACATAAATTTGTTTCAAGTTGGAGTGTGGCCCTTTCATGAAAAGGCTCACAAAACAACACTGTGGCTGACATGGCAGAGAACCGGGCTGTATGATCCAGGCTCCTCCTGTGCTTCTAGCTCTGAATTGCCTAATGGCAAGAGAACAGCAGCAAACCAAGCCCTTTGGCCACTTGTTACTGAACATCTGTGGAATATTTTTGCAGCAGTCGCAATGCCAGCAGCTCCAGCATCCTGGCTAAACACCAACATGTTCCTCTGCTATTTACGTCCCCCCCGTGGTTTCACTTAGTAATGCTGCTTTTTGCTCCCTGCCCAAAAATTGTTGCAGAAAGCTGCTTTTTTGCACTTAAAAACTGTTTTTTATTTACTGAATTGCTCTTCAAACTGAAGTATAATTCAGTCTAGGGTGTAACTGTGTTGAATTTTAACCTGCACAAAAATAGCATGTGCAAGTGTAGAGAGAGGATGGGAGAAAAAATAGCTACACAAAAATAATCCTCATGACAGCACTGAGCCCAAGTGAGCAATATTAGCCTTATTTTACAGCAGGGAACTGCTGATTCTTTTAATCTACATGCAAAAAGAGTTTGAAGCCTTTCCCACGAAAACACAATACGGAAGTGTGCTTTGGGGCTTTTCTATCAGCTGTAACATTAAAACAATCTCTGGAAACTTGGTCTTGACCTTAATTCATAAGCCTTTCAAAGAGGTCTAAAGTTGAATTTTGGCTTTCTGTCAAAATCAGAAAAATTTAATGACACTGTCCTAAAGACTCGAATTTGCACTGGCAGGCTAGGATTTGGGAACATCATGAAATTCCCAGGGTGTATGTGTGTCAATGACTCTTAACCTGCCTTACCAGTATTGCAACAGTGCCTGCATCCTCCCTAACAAGAATGTCCTAACATGTCCTATCCCAGACCTGGATCTGTGGATGGCAGATATTTCAAAAAACAAGGAACTATTATTATTATTAATAATAATTATTACTATTATTATTGTCACTGTTATTATTACTATTATTACTATATTCTTCTAACAATCACATTAAATATCACAACTAATATATGCCATCCTTTTGTAATTCCATCCTCTATGAGGAAAGTGAACAGTACTGTTTCAACCAAAGATTTTAAGCACGTTTCACTGCAAGTATGTTGGAAAGTATAGCTTCCTATTCCAGTTTTGCCTGTGTTCAGTAATGCAGCCAAGTTTATGCATACCTGATATAGTTCCAGACAAGATAGCTTGGATCCTGGAGATGTGCCAGTAACATGGAGCAAAACATGGACTAATCAGCCCTAGCAGTGGGGTAAATTCGTCTATACAGAGCCCTGTCTTAACAAGTTACTCTAATATTTGGATGGGTTTGGCTTTGAGATGGCTTGAGTAGAGCTGACTCTAAGCACAAGCCAAGCAGGCAGATTTTCAAGGGCATTCACCACCAGGACAGAAAAGCTGCTGAGGTAGCAAACCTTCTGCTTAATTTTGCTGCGCCAGAGCACTGGGAAGAGGAGAGATGCAGGGGGATAACTATTCCTGCTGGAGCAGCAGGATCAGTACTGGTTTCCCGTGGCAGCTCCTTCACACCTTCGGGCACAGCCAGGCCACAGTCCCTCTTCCTCAGAATGGGGGGGAGACCTTCAGATGTGCCCACCTTGATGAGCTGCAGTGAACCGATGAGGGCAAGGGGCCCCTTTCACAGCAGCAGTGTGTGTGTGCAGTGGTGCCTCACGTGGCCTTGCAGAGAGGTGTGTGCTAGCTAGCAGTGGCTGGGAGTCATTGCACAAGGTGCCCTAGCCAGGCCATGCTCTCCAAGGCAAGTTTGTTGCAGAGAAGCTTCATGGGGTAGGATGAAATTTTGTCTCCTAGATATCCTGGAGCCACACGGGGGGATAACGACTGAAATACTGAACTCAGTCCAGGCGTTGTAGCCAACAGTGCTAAGAAGCGCTGCAGCGCTGTGAACCACTGGGAATTTCTTTTGCACTAAAGGCTTTGTGTCCAGAGGTAGCACTTTGCTGTTAGGCTGCCAAGAGGTGACAAAAGCGTGAACACGGCCAGGTCACTCACTTGCCAGGATGGAAGAGCCTCCTGGACAATCTGAAAGGAGAGAGAACTTTCCTCCTCCTGCACTAGGGCCTGCACTTATTACTGGCCACAGAAACTTCCAGGGTGCTGTGCAGTGAGCCCTTCTCTCCAAGCACATCACAGAAAGAAGGAGAATCTTTGCATTCGTGGGGTGTAAGTGCCCTACAAAGAGCAGAGGGGGCTGCAGCAGCATCGGGGCTGTACACCCCAGCCTGCTTTACTGAACAGGCGGTGGGCTGGTGCCAAAGGCTCACGCTCTGCCCTGCTCTGATGAGACCTTACCTGCAGTGCTATGTCTGGCTCTGGAGTCCTCAGCACAAGACAGACACAGGCCAGTTAGAGCAGGACCAGAGGACACCACAAAAATAATTCAGGAGCTGGAACAGCTTGTTTATGAGGAAAGGCTGAGAGAGTTGGAGTTCAGCCTGCAGAAGAGAAGGGTCCAGAGAGACTTTACTGTGGCCTTTCAATACTGACAGGGGGCTTATAAGACAGATGGAGACAATCTTTTTAGCAGGGCTGGTTTAAAACTTAGAGGGAAGATTCAGACTAGATTTAAAGAAGAACATTTTTACGATGAGGGTGGTGAGAAGCTGGCCCAGGTTGCCCAGAGATGTCCCATGCCCTGAAATATTCCAAGTCAGGTTGGACAACACTCTGAGCAACCTGACCCGGCTGAGGGTGTACCTTCTCAGGGCAGGGTGGTTGGCCTAGATGACCTTTAAACCCTTCCAACCCAACGCATTCTACCATTCTATGTCCCTTGCCGGCCCATGGGACGACCCTAACTTGAGGCCGCTGGCCACCCCCCACCGCCCGCAGCTGCGAGGCGGCGGCACAGCTCAGGCCAGGAGAGGGAGCCGTGGCCCGCGCAGGCCGCGCAAGTCGCCTCCTGCCGACAGGACCCCGCGAACTGACGGGGCACAGCGTGCCAGCGGAACCAACCCGCCTTTGCTCGTTTACTGCTCACCCCGGTTCGGACTCCCCTGACCCGGCTGCTGCTGGTTCCCCGGAGTGACATCTCCTCCTGTGTGCGGGGTCGGGGCCGCGCTGCAGCCGGGGGTGGGGAAACCCCCCTCCCGTGCGCGTAAGGACAGCACTCGGCGGGGAAAGGGGCGGCCGGTGAGTGCGGGGCGGAGCGCGGACGGAGAAGGAGGAGGAAGAAGAGGAGGAGAGTGCGGCGTATGGCTGTGCGGTCCTTCCGCGTCCTCAGGTGAGCCCCGGCGTGTGGGGGTGGTAGGGGTACACGCATGTTTCTGTGGGCGTGGGCGGCAAGAGGGAGGCGCGGCCCCCGGACCGTTGGCGGGGGTATCCGGTCCGCCCCGGCCATCAACTTTGCCCGCACTCGGAGAGAAAGTTTGTGGCGGAGGGGGCTGTTTTCAGCACCGTGGGGGCTCAGGCAGGCGGCAGCGGCGCGCAGCCGGCAGCAGTCCCCGTTCGTTGCCCGGCGGGGGAAAAAAAAAAAAAAAAAAAGAACCGCTGAGGAGAAGCCCGAGGGCCCTTCGCGGCGGCAGCGCCCGGCGGCTCCCGGCCGGAGACGGCTTCGCATGGTGGAAGCGAACGAGCTCGGCCGCCTCCAGCCTCGCCGGGCCAGGGGTAACGGGAGCGAGGGGCGGAGGCGGCGATCGAGGGCGGAAGCGCCTGTGCTGTTGCCGGAGTCGGGGGGACGCTCCGCTCATCGCCTCGGTAAAGGACGCAGCCGGGGTGCAGGCGACTCTGAGCCGAGCCGGAGGTCGGCGGATGCGTGTCCGCCCGCCGGTTCCGCAGCCGCGCTGCCCGCACCTCCGGTATTCGAAATGCGGAGCGGTTGGCTTGTGTTACCTACTTGGGTCAGGGAAATAGGGATGTTCCTTGCTAGAGCGCTACGTGCGCTGGCGAATGCAACTTTAATTTTTATCCCTGTTAAATGCGTGAGCCTCAGATACCTGTTCTACTGTCAAATTGATCTTGGAAATGGCAGGGGCGAGAGGAAGGGGTCAGTCTTAAGCCGCAGCAGAAGAATAAAGTGAAAGAGACACGTCCAAGAGAACAATCTGAAAGGCATTAGATGCTGGCAGCGAGATGCTTTTAAGTTGAGGACAGCAGCCCCCTTATGTGAAGCATGTTGGGGGGGCATCTGTATGGTAACTGGATGGTGGGAATGTTTTCCTGAAAAGGAAGGGGAGGGGGGAACCGTTAGGGCTCCAGTGCTTCAGGTGGCTCTTTTCTGTGCCAGTGCCACTTCCCTTGGTTACAGTGGCAGTGCTTGTTCCTCAGCTTGCGCTGGTTTCTCAGAGTGTGCCTGTACAGTGCTTGGCACAACAGGATCCTGATCTCAGGGCCTGAGGATGTTACTTGTAAACTGGATTATAAATCCTCTCTCACATGCACATTCTGTCTTTCCATCGTGGCCTCTGCTTTGTGAATACCTGGTTATAATGCTTGGATAAAATTCTGTTTTTCTTTATGGATCTTTGTTTCTTATAAAATGATGGCTTTTGTACTGTGCATTTAGTTTTGTTGTCCTAGGAAAGGCTTTTTACTGTTGGATTTGGGAAATTGCAGCAAACTTCTGATTTTTATTTTATTTTTTTATTATTATTGCTATGTAATTAAAAAGTACTATTTTCCTGACACTCCATTTTTACTGTCCCCTTGTAGGTAAGCAGAACTGTCACTGAATTTACCCTTTCATACATAGAAGAATTGTGGGATATTATTTATTAACTGTGCTGTGAGGAGTCCGTATCTCGTAGCTTAGATGGCCATTTATAACAGGTTGCTTCTGGCAGCTCCAGAAGATTTACTTGCTGTCTTGTGTTGCAAGAAAAAGCTTTCTTGTTTGCATGGAGAGCATCATTCCAGACCGAGGGTTTTCTGGAATGGGAGGGCTTGGTACTGGGAACGGTCCTGCTTTCTGCTTCCATTGCCTGCATGTTGTGAGTGTAGGAGGGCAAGTGGAGAGGATTAAACTCTAACACCCAAATGCTCTCCTTCCATGGAAGTAGGTATGGAGCTGTTGCTGTTAGTGGGAATACCTTCTCCATAGGAGCAGTTAAAGATGAAGGATAATGAGGGATGTGGAAGGTAAGGCTGTGAGGATGCGAGGTGGTGGAAGCATGCAGAGCATTGAAACTATCAGGAAACATTAAGCAGGGAAAGTGGGATCTATTGCTTTGAAGAGCAGCAGGGAGCTGTGGGGTGAGAGGTTATGTTTCTATTGCAGTGCCTCTATGCAAGACAGAGGGCAGGTCTGCATGCATACAGCCCTGCGACTTTCTTTCCGTGACTCTGGATATGGCTTGAGTTCAAAGTGTGTACATATAGTGTAGGAAGAGTTGTGCTTACTCAAGTCTGCCCACGCATGGTCCCTTTAGAGTCTGTGGAGGAAAGCTTCTGTCTGAATACCTCTGGGCTCTCTCCTTCCAGACCTCTAGGCTCTGTGCAGGTATCCTGCATCCGAGTGTTAGCTGGTGTGTGGTAGGCGTGAGTACTGTGCTGGTCCAGGCTTGCGCAGGCTCATACCCTGGTGCTACCCCAAAGTGCCTGTTAGGAACACATAAGTAAGAGAAACTTCAGAGCATTGGAAGAGAGGTGTGGCAGCACATGGAGGTATGGGAAATGCCTCCTTACTGGCCCTGGTGCTGTAATTTTAAGCTCTGAAATATGCATGTAGGAAGGAGGTGGCAGAGAGATACTGCCTCAGCTTTATTCCTTCAGTACCTTCATGTTCTAGGTGCCAGCACTAGGGAAGAAGCATTTCAATCCTTCAGCGTAAGGAGCCAGAACATGTTCTTTTATTCCTTTTTCTCACTTACTGTTACATTTGGATTTTCGTGTTTGTTATTTTGGCAGGCACATGATTCATATTCCTTTCTTCATCTGTCTCAGGTTCCCCACTGTCGTCAAACGTCCTCCCATTTCAGCAAGCCTGACTTGCAAACTTGCCACAAAGATAACCCTTGCAGCTGGTGCTGTGGGAGGGGAGATGTCCCAGCTTGGCTGTCATAGCACAGGTTGCATTGGCAAGGTGGAACAGTAAGGAAGATTAAAACCAGCAAGTGAATGCACTTACACATCTGTGAGCATCCGTGCTGTCCGGTCTTTCTTGTCGTCATACAGCAATGGGGAATGCTTTGGGAATAAAAATAGATATATGGAAAAGCTGATATAGGCTGAAATCTGTGAACAGCGCCACATTATGTGGGAAAGAAACACTTTCTACAGCGGAGCTCACAGTTCAGACATCGCTGGTTCTTCTCCTTTTTCCATTGCTTTTCTCTTGACGCTGCTCAGGGAGTTCACTGGCTCTGTAAGCAGTGCCACAAGCTGTCTCCTCTGTGCTGCCTGGCTGATGCAGCCTGGCTGGTAGCATTTCTATACATGGTGCATGAGACCTGGTGCTCCTCTAGTTATATGATTTGAGTCAGATGCAAAAGCAGAAGGAGGTAAAGCTGACTGTCATGTTTGCCACACTTCAGCCGACCCCCTCTCTTGTGCCAGCCCTTCAGCCTGGGTGTAGCTCAAGGGCCCACGTGCAGGTGGGTTTCTTCCAGAGTTTGTAATGGCTTTGTTCTGCTCTGCATTGGCAAAATGTATGGCTGCAACTTGGTCACTGCTAACTGGAACAAAACAGCTTCTTCTTTTGGGAGGTATTTTAGGATTTCTCCCCACACTCCAATGTTTTAGCAAAACAGAAGGCTAATCTGGCGTTCCTCAGCCGCAGTGTTGTTATGTGTAGGGCTTTTGCATGCGACTGAGCCACATGCACGCTCAGAGAAATTGCAAAAAGCGAACTGCTTTGGGGAAATTAGCAAACGTTTCCTGCTCTTTTGGGAATGTCAATTTTAGCCAACGGGCTTGCTAACTTCAACCTCAGAGGTCCCAATGCAACACATGCACAGGTCATGGTATTCATAAATTCAGAGTCTTATTTGACAGAAAATGAACATACAGGATCAGAATCTACAAGTGTACCTACTTTGTATTAGGGTCCCTTAAAAACAGTTGCTGGTAAAACAGGATTTCTACTGCAAATAAAGAATTGTATTTTCAGTCAGTCCTTTGTTAAGTTAGCAACTCTCATTTTTATCATGTAGGGACTATATCCCCAGGAATTCCTCTGACACAGGTTTCCCCTGAGTCTGGATGATTATCCAATTACATTTTTTTAAGGAAAATTACAGCAAGGATAACTGGCTAAAGATAGAAATTTCTGAGAGTGTTAGGGAAAGAGAAGGAAAGAGTGTGAGAGGGTGACAGCTTCACTTTCTCGTTTGAGTAAAATGAGAATTCTACAGATCCTTATCTTTTGCAGTGAGTGTTTTTGGTGTTTCCCCCTTCTCTGTTCCCCCTTGTTGTGATGTGCCAAGTCCATATTTGTATGAAAAAGTAACATTTCTTTGGAGCATTTTTAGATTTATATGCGTTACCAAAAAGTGACCTTTAACAGGTCTTTTGGGGACAGAGAATAAGAATCCTGGGCTGAGTTAGGGGAGCGGTAGGTGGCTGCTTCTCTTTAGCATACCAGGGAGGTGCCAGCAAGCCATTACCTCAGAAATCCCACCCAGAGCATGGATCATCAAGAGCTACCAGCTTTTCCCAGCTCTCTATTGGTGTCCACAGAAGGAGACAGTATTATCATGCCTGGAAGGAGAACTGGATGGTCATACATTCCTATCTCATATCCATCATGGGTATTGGGATCCCTGAGTTGGCATGGGAGAGTGTCCAGTTGATTCAGGAGCATATGAGACTGCTCTCAAGCTCTTTTCCTCTTTATTCCTCACAGCTTGGCATGCCTGGGTGTGCTTTGCTATTTAACCCATGCAGCTTCTTAGCTGGGCTTCAGCTTCAGCCAGTGTGGCCACCGGTCATTGGGTTGTCTGGGCACCATCTGGGAGCTCTGCATTGCAGCCTGGAAATACCATGGCAAAAGGTTGGTTGTTAGCTTCTCATGAAGCTCCTTGGGCAGTTTTGTTGTGTGAATGGAAGGCAAAGGTACAACATGAATTGTACACTCATGCAAATACTTCAGAAGCCTCTTCAGCTTTACTGAGCTGAGGTGTTATCAAAATTAGAAGAGGGCTTTAAAAAAAAAAAAAAAGTAGGGTTTAATACCTCTCTGTCTCTTTAGCTAACAAAAAACAGCTGCTATGTGTTGTCTTTTGGCTGGTTCTTTTTTTCCCTGGTTTTACTTAATCCTTTGCATGACTGAAATAAAAGTGCAATGAAATACCCTGACTCTTTTTGGCCTCATGCTGTCCATGTAAAGGGATGTAATATTTTCAGATGATGATTCTTATGTATTTGATCAACTTGCATGTAATAGCTTGAAGAACTGTGACCTAAATGTTTATCCTTAGTGCTGACAGGATGCATGGAGCTGTTTAACTACATATTTATAGGGATTATGCTGCTTGGTAAGAAAGACATGATGCTTTCTTCTCCAAGGGAATTTTGGCCTTTTTTTTTTCCCTTTTTCTGCCTGTGATTTGTGGGTATAGTTGCCTTTTTAAATTATTTTACCTTTTGTCCTAGATGTAAATAAAAAGCTAATAACAGTTATTCTCAGTGCAGGGGAATGAAATTTTTAAAGCGTGAAAAATAACTCCCATCTGTTAGATTTTTTTTTTTCAATAGCATTTTGGGGTTTGCCTTCTACTCGGAAGGAAGCCAAAACTTATCTTGCTCAGTTTAAAATTTTCCTTGCAATATTTAAACTAGACTTTTAATAATTAAAAAACCCAAACAAATGGAAATAGCTTTTCAAATTACATTTGACCTTGTTCTTAATGTGCTGGTTGCTAAAACCTGAACAGCTCTGTCACATTCCTACTGAACAGAGCTGAAATCCCGCTACCAGCTTCTAGAGGAACAGGTTGGAGACCTTATTCTGGAAAAGCATCTATTTTTCATAGTAGTATATTCCATTTCTGTGTTTCCTGCCTGCTGGGGCTCTATGTGCCCAATCAACCAGCCTCAAAATTACTTATTCCAAGGGAAATGCTGCTTAAGTAGTTACTATTTAAGACAGGCTCAGAACCCAAGTTTTACTTGGTAGATACATTTAGTGCCATCAGATCGAGTGACAGCTGAGCTCAGGGAATTAATCTATACTTTGCATTCATACACTATCCTTCATCCTGGCATCTCTGAGCACGTTAGAGACATTACAATGTGCAGTTGTGGTGTGAGGTGGGGAGAGGCTGTTATATATATGGCTGGAGAAACAGGCACAGATATCAGAAGCCTCTACTAAAAGGGCTGTCCCCTGAACACAGCACTTACAAGCTCTGTGATGCCTGATTGTCAGGGAAGCACTACAATTTTTCATGCACTACAATTGGTGATTAATGCCTCTGTAGGTTTCATGTAGGTTAACCAGAAACTCATTTTGCTACCCTAAACTAGTAAACTCTTTTTAGAATCTTCAACCTTAGAGACTTACAGGAGCATAGTAAATGGCAGTGGCAGAAGCCTAAATGTCTAGTTATTTTGTTTTGGAGGTTAGCCCTCTTGCAAAAAGCAAATCTCACCTCTGTCCCACCACAGTAACATCTAGGGCCCCACCTACATAAAATTATGAGCAATCTGTTAATTCAAAGCTCTGAGATCTGTAGAAAGTACTTTTTTTAACAGTAAGAGCCATACTAATTCACTCTAATGCAAATAATTGGATTTGTTCTGTTGAGAAATAGCTCTCTCTCTACTCTTCCTTCTAGCTCAGACACCTCCCAGCCCTTGTTTATAAGGAGGGATCCAGATAATGGGAGGATGAATGTATTGCTGCCCAGTGTGGTAACACTGGCAGGCTGTGAAGGGCTTGCAGGGCACCCAGCCTCCTTGAACCAGCACAAATGTGCTGTTGGATCCTAAAATGTCTTGCTGGAGCCAATTGTGCTGGTTGCAGTTGATCTAGACAGGGCTAATACGCTGGGGTGACTGAAGGACATGGCAAAACAGACTCCGTTGGACTAACATCCCCATGGTCTGGGTTGTGTTTTCCCCTCCTCCGTCCTTCTACACAAAATTGCTGCAGCCTCAGCCTTTACCTTTCTCTACCTTGTTGTCTTTTGTTTTGCTCTGTGGACTTTAGGTAGATTCTGTTTAATTCTGTCTCCTTGGAAGGTTTTGCACACACAGGCACCCCTGACCTGAGGCCAGAAAGAGGTAGAAAAGCTTCTTAGGCTTCTTGTGTCGTCGTCCTCTCCTGTTGCACAAGGGAGCTGCATCTTGGCATTTCAACCATGCTGAATGGACCTGGCTTGTGGCTACTCAGAAAAGCAATTTTTTTTCCCTCTCTTAAGCTTGTTGTTTTGTTTTGTTTTTTTTTAATCTTGTCTGCCAGGTGCAATGGCTCTGTAGTTGTTGAAAAGAAGTATTAAAGAGCAAGAGGGAAACTCAACCCAACTTTCCAAAGACAATCAGTGATTGCTTCCTCTCAACACAAAGAGGTGAACCAGGCCAGGGCTAGGGTCAGTGCAGATTTTGGAATATGAAGGCATTCATTTCCTTGTATTACAGGTGTTCAGAAATGAAAATTCAGGAGAATTTAAAAATTGTTGGCCCTTTGCAGGGGAAATATTTCCTTCTGGCACTGCTCCTTTGGAAATGTCAGCAGTGCATATATTGCCTTTTGTTTGTCATTCAGCTGAAGAAATGAGTTCATTGCCCTCATGAGATCAAACATATTCCCCCCAAATAATTAATATTGATGACCATCACAACATATTGCTGCTTGCAGCTCTCTCACAGCCTTTCCACTGTGGAGGTGCTGTGGGTCACAGAGCAGATATTCTTGTAGGAAGCTGCTGACATTGTTTTAAGGTTGAATTTAAAACTGCACTGATAGGGTTGGTGTAGGCAAAGCCCAAGCAAGTTCCTGGTTGTGGTGCAATCTGATATTTGCAGAAGGAAATGTTAGACATGGGGAACAAATGTGATGCACATGACATGGGAAGGATTGTCTCATTCTCTTTTCCTTCTTTTTTTGTGTCTGTACCCAGCTTTTTCTAGCCCACTTTGCAAAGTGCAGCTGTACTGTGCTGACTAGGAAGTGGCGGGCACACAGAAGAAAGTTACTTTAACAGTCCACCCCTCTGGGGGGGAAACCAAGTATGGGTAGGTAGGGGAAACCGGTGGGCAGGCCTGTGTGGGGGAGGGGACTTTGGAAAGGACCCTCTTGGTGAGAAACGGCTTTTGTAAGTGAAGTACTTATCCTTAAGTCTGGATGGTCCCTGGGTTTTTTTCAGTGCCTTTGCTTTCTTCCCATCGATTGCTATTTTAAAAAATTTTTTGCCTTGTGGTTATTTGGTGGTTGGTAAAATGCATACAGTGCAGCCCTGCTCGACCCAAAACCCGAATGGAGATATGAAGCATCCTTCCACGTTCCTTAATTACTCGCTCGCTACTTTGCTTATTTTTACAACAACTAAAATTAATCTAAATATAATCCATCCATTATAACCAAAATAAACCTACAAGTGCCCTTAGTTGGTGCCCAAACACTATTGAGGTGCCCAAAATTATAAACATAAAGCCTGATATTCTTTCCCCCCTTCATCATTGCTTACTCACATCCCAGGGATACCCCACCAGCCCCCCCACTTATGAACACAAAATCTTCCTCGTGCAAGTGGCGGAAATCAGGTCCCCCCGGCATGCAGCCCCATGGCGCAGCTCATAAACTCGCCCAGTGGTGCTCGGAAACAATTGGGAGCCCCTGCCACATGGATTTTTTGTGGGCAAAGGGTCCCACTGAAAGAGATGCTTGCAAAGGGGAATGAAACAGTAATTTTGTACTCAGGAGCATGGTGGTGCTTGGAGGGGTTTTTGCCTGCCGTGTCTCTCTTGGGGGGAACAAGAGGAAGGTGTTGGCTGAATATAGAGCAACCACCCTGGGAATCTGATCTGCAAGCACCGAGGGCTATAAGGGGAAGAGATAAAGTGAAAGAGCAGGTATGTAGCTGGCAGTAAGGACTTGAACTGAAGAAAAGAAATTTGTGGTGTGTTTTTTGAGACTGAGAGCCTTCTTTAGCAAGTGCTCATCAGAGCTAGGTGCATTGGGGCTGAGGAACATTGGCTGTGCCACACTGGTCCTGTGAAGAGATGTTTCTTCTGGGGGAGCTGCCCTGGGGATCAAGAGTTCTAGAGTGATCCTTTGAAAGGCAGTAAGCCCAGCTGATAAACCTGCTTGAGTTTATGTCATGTTCTCTGGGTTTAGAGACTTGGGCTGAGCTAGCTTGGGGTTGCTGCACTGCAATCTGTTGCATGATGTGGATGTGCTGCTATATCCACAGGGACTGTGGAATAAGCTCTTAGAGGAGGCAGTAAAGTTGCTTACATCTAAAAGCCATTAAAAAGGTCAGGGGGCAGAATGTATAAATTAAATGCACACTTTCAGGGCTCTCCACATGCTTCATGAGAGCTAATCAGAGCTCTTCCAGTAAAGGAGGAATCTTGCTCTGGATTCTGATGTCTCCTCAGGTCTTTGAGCCATATTTATTGCAGATTTCTTGGGTTTTTTTCTGTGCAAAGATTAGTTTGTCAGTTTATTTTCTGGTAGCACAATATGTGACCATTTCTCAGTGCTCTCCTTTCAGTGTAACATTGCCATCCAAAATAGAAGCATTGTGTCTGGCTTCATGGAAGGTCTCAGCTCTTTGAAGCTCAGTTGGAAGCTTTTCATTCCCTGGCTATTCAGACTTAAAAAATAGACTGTCTTGGCAGGATACCTTTTGCTTGAGCAGAGAAGTGCTCTTGTAGGTTGGTGTTTGAACTGCTCAGTGGCCAGCATGTATGAATTTGTAACCTGTGCTCTTTGATTTCATAGCTGTGGCTCTTGCCCTTCTTCAGCCCACTCCATAGATCTCTTGGTGATAGTCCCAGCTGTTTATTTGTCTTGTCCAGGTGTGCATAGATTTCAAAGAGGCGACAGATTATTGAGACAGTTTATTTTAAATGTATGAAATGCAGTGTGCTCAGCCTGCCAAACAGCTGCCAACATGTAATCAGCAGCACCCTGGGCTCCAGCAGAGCAGTGTGCAAGATCTGTAGCATTTCTGCTTTGCCAAGCCCTGAGAAGACCCCAGGAGAACTGCAAAGGGAAGGAGGAGAGGATCTTGACTTTCTTCAGATCTGTTTTCAAGCCCTCTCTCTACAAGTCTAGATTGAATATTTTTCCTTTTCTCTTGAGGAGGAATTCCTATGAATTCTGATGATCAGTGTTAAATTTGTTGAGTCAAAAGGGACACCAGGAGAAGGTATCCAAAAGCCAATAGCAGATCACAAATTCCCTGCCTGGCAATCATCTCTGTGTCCCAAATGCTGGCACTGGCAGAGGCAAATCTTGCAGACAGAGGCAAGTCTTGCACTACCAAGAAATGATTAGCTGCAAATGAACATCTCCCCTCTTTCCCCTGAGCCTCTGAGCTCTGATGCCTTGCTCTGCCCCTGGGAGCTCGTGGTGGGCTTTGAAGGTCGACCTTGCTCGTGCAGCATGTGCTGCTGTGTTCAAAGAGAAGCAGGTTGAGACCACTTCCCAGGGTGACCCTGGAATGAAATACTGCTGAGTTTGTTCATCTCCATGTTGGGGATTTAGTAAAAAGTAATTATTGAAAACCCAGTGGACTGCAGCCAGGGAGTGGTGATGGGCAAAGGGAGCCACCTCAAATGTGATGCCTAGTGTCATGTCCTCAGCTGGGAAAGAACTGGCTGAGCCGCTGACTGAGAAGACTGTTTCCAGATTTTTGTGGTTGTTGTTGATTTTTGTGTTTTGTTTTGGTTTTTCTCTCCTCTGGGTACTCAATAGACCTGGGTGTAAAAGTTCTGTGTGAGCACTGTAGCTCCCCAATGCAAGGAGCCTGTGCTTCTACATCCTGTATGACGGTGACCAGGTCTAGCCAAGGAAGACAGAAGGTTCTTTGAGCTAGCAGTGGGGGAGACCTCTAACCAGGGCAGCTTCCCATCTGACTCACTCTAGTTTTAATATTTTTTTCCCCTCTGCAAAAGCAAGTGTTAAATATCTGCTGGTATTAAAGTTTGCCTGATCCAAATCTAAATGTTTCCTTTGGTTCTGATGATATAAATTGCTTTTATAATTGAAACATTTCAGAACAAAATTCTTTCAGCCCCCTCTGTTGCCAGGCATGTGGTAGCCTGGTGAGTGCAGCTACCTTGACAAAAGTGGGACTTCTAGCATTAGTCTCACAGGTCCTCTGCCTTGGATGCATCACCTTAAGATGCACTGATTGGGTTACAATTCACTGCTCCTGCGATATCCCGGATTGCAGGCCAAGCTTCAGCCCTGACCAATTCCTGCTGATATATGCCTGGCTGTTAGGGAGCTGCTGCCAAGACAAATTGGGCTCCTTGCCCTTAGGAGAGATGTGAATGTTTTTCTGAGGACAGCACTGGGGGCCCTTTGATGGTCACAGTCCCTGGGTTTGAAGGGACAAGTGTGGCACAGCGTGCCTGAGAGCAGGGAAGGTTCTCTGAGCTGCAGCAAACTGCTGCTGGCTGGCAAAGAAAAAATTAATGACCATGCTAATTTGTTCTGAGGAGAAAATGCTGGACTTCTGAAACCTGCTGCCTGTCTCCAGGGACCTCAGTGCAATGTAAGGTTGCTCAGGAGGGCTGTCTGCAGCATGGGCCAGCTCACTGCAGGAGCAGCTCTCTGGGCTGGGATGGGTGTGAGAGTGCTGACGCCATAGCAAAGAGCAGTGCTGTGCAGTACCCAGATGGCCTCTGGAGAACAGGCAGGGTCAGAGATGCTGCACAAATCCTAGCTAAGTGGTACCAAGATGGTTTATGCTACAGTAATTTTCCCCTTTGTATGACCTACTCGGGCACGTACTGAAAAGCAAAAGTGTTTCCTGGAGGGCCAAAGGGCCTTTTCCCACTTTCCATTAGTGTTTTTGCTATTACTTGTCTGCAGCTGCTTTTGCAGGCTGCCCTTTGTCTGCCTTTTGGATTCTTTGAATTTATTTGGACTGTATATCTATCCTTCCTGTAATAAAACCCAGCAAGCTTATTGAGCAGCCTTCCCAGTGCTGCCATGTGATGATGCACAGGTCCAGAGCTCATGGGCACACAGTGATGTGGGGGCAGAGGAGCTGTGCCCCTCTCCTGAGTGCCAGCCCTGCTCTGCAGCCCCTCAGCCTTCAGCTGCAAGTCCATGTGGCAGCTTGCCCTGGTTTTGCTACCCTTCCTGTGTCCACATCACTTTTCCTGGGGTCAGTCCTTCAGTCTCAAATACTTCCGACTCAGAGGGGCTTGGGACAGAATTACAGAAGGAAAATAATATGTAAACCCTGCTCTGGCCACTGTTATTTTTTTCCTCTTTATGAAACTGTTTTATTTTAAATGTCCTTTTAACCGGAGCACTTCGTAGCAGGGGTTTGAAGGTTGCTTTTGTTCTGCATGCCATAGTGTGACTTCTCAGTGAAAAGCAAAAAACCTGTCAGCTCTCCCTAGGTGCCTGTGGTTAAGAGGGACAAAGGGATTTTCTTGGAAAATGCAGCATTGTTCTGTAGAATTGGTACAATGTCTTTGAGAAGAGGCATGCAGTTGTTGCTTTGACTTCAGCATTCTTTGTTAATTATTTGACATCTATTTTGGGGTTTATAATCATTTGGGGAGTGCATAAGCTTTGTAGGGTCCCTGCTGCTAAAGGTCAGAGTGAATGATTTTTTTACCTAGGTGTGCTTGGGGAGGGTGTTGTATTAATAAGTGTGTTCCATGAAAATATTTATGCTTTTTTCAGGCATAAAGGCAAATTCCGGCCACTATCAAATGAAAACCAAAACCTTTCTACCACCTCTGCTTTAAGGAACGAGAGACATTTCTACTGCTGTGTTTTCCCCCAGCCTGCTTTTCTTTGCTTCTCAGTAGACAGAAGGTGGAAGTTTGAGGAAGAAAAATCTCAGGAACTAAAAGGAAAGAGTTTCTGGTCTGAAACAAATTGATCATTTCAGTACTCACCTTAAAAAAAATTCTAGCAACCACAGTGATGGATTGTTTTGCTCCAACTGCCTTGTGAATTGTTATTATTAAAATGTTAATTTATGGAGACACTAGGAACATCTCAGAGCATACTAGTCTCTGGAGAAGTTCCTGAAGTGCTTAGGATGTATCATTGCTCTTCAGCTGCCTTCTGGCCACTCCAATTGCCTGCTTTCTAGCTGTGGTGTGATTTCTGAGCTGGTATACTCTTCTGATCACTGATTTTATTCCTGCCTCCTTTTGAGGTTTGCTTTTTATTTTGTTTGTTTACTAGAGGTGAGGTCTGTGACCTTTTTTGAGTGGAGACAGTTGGATGAACCCCTCTGCTGCAGCCTGGGGTTTGTACTTTCTGAGCTGTGGCTCCTTTGATTGCAGCCAGAGATGCTGGTGTTTCAGTGCAGTGCTACCAAATTGTGCAAGAAGCTAACCAGAAACAGCTGGAATTGCATCATATACACTCAAAATGGCAGCATGATTTCTGAAATAATGAAACAGAGAAGAAGGTTGCTGGAAAAACCTGAGAGAACTCTTCTGTTCCTGGCAAGGCCAGGGAGGGTTGCAGTCCTGTGGCGTCAGGTTCTTACAGCATTGCAAACCCCTCTCTCTCTCTGTGGGTGAATGGATGCAATGTTCTGCTGGTGTCACTGCCACAATTGTGTTCCCCTCCCCAGGGAGAAATGATGACATTGTGTCACCACAAGATTGCTGTGGGAAGACCTTTCTCTTTTGGGTGTGTCACGAATTTTGGGCCACTTAAAAAAAAGGCCTCACGGTGCTTGCAGCAGTATGGCATAAGAATTGGTCCCTGTGCTGCATTAGTAGAACAAAACATCAGATCCTTTGGCATTAATTGATTTGATATTTCTATTTAATAATCATGTGCCATGGGAATGGAACTAGACTGGAAGCTATCGTACCCTACAGTCCCCTTTATCATCTTCATTGTGTGTGCAAGCTCTCCACTTCTTTACTAGAGGAGAACAAAATTGTGTTCCTTCATCCCAAGTGTCAAGTACTGGCATGGTCAGGGCATCCAGGAGGTTGTGATGGTTCAGCTTGACCAGCCCTTAGCTCTGTGCATGTGCTTTCCACAACCCCTTGTATTTTGTGAGAGCAGCCGGGGCTGTGGTCAACTGATTCCCCTTCCCATAATGGAGAAATTGCTGTAATCTGACAGGCTCTGTGTCTGTCTGTCTCCACTGATAAGATCTTGGGAGACCCTGGAATGAACCAGAAGTAAATCATGCTGTGCAGAACTTTTGATTTTATAGCTGGGTAGAGCAAGAAACAAGAATTTTCTACTAGCAGGCAGAGCATGGAAATCTTAGATACCTTGCTTGTGGGAGCAGAAACCTGATGGCTGAGACAGTTGAAAGGAGCATGTTTCTATAAGCATGGTTAATGGATGTAAATATTAGCTCACTGCAGAGTTCATGTATCACTGAGTGAAATGTAGTAGTTTATTTTGGCCTCGGGCCACGTAAATGGCCTTGCTCTAAAGGAGAGAAACTCATCCAAAGTCAGTAGCTGTTCCTGCTTGCTTCAGGGCTGAATTCAGTCTGATTTGTGCAAAATGCAGCAGAGAATCACTGTAAAATGAGGGTAAGTTAGGACACACTGTGCATTTATCTAATGACAAATGGAGTGGGAATCATGAGGGATCTTTATGGGAATGATCCCACCCAGGGTTTACACTCCCTCTCTTCCAGCATCTGCATTCCCAAGTTTCTAAATTCCTAGTGGAAGTGGAACATGTTGGTTCTTTCTGTCCAGTCTGATGGTGTCAAGATGTTTTATCTTTCCTTGGCATTTCAAGAGGGTAGGAGTACTTGATTTAGTCTTCTCCCTACATAGTTAAGTGACATTGGAAGCTGGTTGTAGATGGCAGGAGGGAAGGATGTGATTAGCAGCTGGCATTTTAGTTTAGATGAAGAACATAAGGGACGACCAGTGCTCTCAGCTGGACCCCAGGGAAGAAAATTCACCTTCTTCCCAGTTTCTTGCCAATATCTGAAGGCCTTATGGCTTCTGAGGCATCCTGCAGCTCTTTGCAGGGACTGTGCAGGGAAGAGCAGGCTTTCTCTGGAGTTCCTTTGTCTGTTTGAGATGAGCCCAGCAAGGGAAAGCTTCTAACAAAGGCTTTTCAAATGCAAACGTTGAAAAGGAAGGACTCGATATCTGCTGCTGGGTTTTGAGTAGTACAGTTCACATGGTCCCATTCTTGTTAACCTCTGCAGTCTGTACAATCTTAGATGCTCTTTGGTTATGTTCAGAGCTCTTCTGTGTAGTGTATATATTATGGACAGGTTTTCCAGTGATGTGTTTAAGGGAACTCTGTGACTCCTATCCACACCCTTTTAGACCACCCTGATGGAGCAGATTTCCTTGTCATCTTCTAAGTGTGCTCTTGACAGTATCATCACGCTCATTACTGCATCTGTCCAGTGGGGCTGAAGTCTTTTGATGAAGTTCAGCCTTTTAACCATCTCTTTTCCCTTTGTGATCTGACAGCACCCAGGAACCTTCACCCCATTAATGAGGGCATCTAGTAAATGTCAGCTTTCGTGACTATCAGCTTATAAGTTGCATCCTGGCAAACCTAGAAATGCAGGGAAATTCAATTCCAGTGAGTGAACAGCTCTGAGATGAATGCCAGATACTGAAGCAGGTGGCAGGTGGAACTCTGGCAGTGTACATTTATCTTAAATTACAGGAAATTGTGCTCTGTAGTGAGAATGGAGAAGCCTAGGATTGTTTTGCCTATCTGCTGCTTTGAAAGTATAAAGCTTTGTTCAGATCATTTGAGAAAAGGGTACAAACCGGGCGCTTGTTTGCTTCTGCAAGGTGGCTGTTCAAAGAGAATTTGACTGCAAAGAGTTGGTGGAGCCTTGTCCTGCCTTGACCTGCCTGCAGGAATGGGGTGAAGCAGTCAGGACTGCAGCAGCTGTCCTCTTCACAGGTCACCAGCAGCAGACCTTGCAAATTTGGACCACACCATCATGGTTGTTACGCTGAACTGCTTAACAAATGTTCATGCTTCAGCCACCACTTGCCATTGGAACTGCTTTCTGCACTCCTTCTTAGAAATGAACAGAATGAGGTCTTGGTAAAGGACTTTGGTGTTTTGGGAGTCACAGCTTGGGATTTCTGGTCTGCAAGCCTTACCCCTTGTCCTCACAGATACGAGCTGCTCTGTTCTCTTCTGAGCCATCACCTCCCAGGCTTGGAGAGCTCTTGCAGCTGCCCACAGGCAGAACAATGCTGCCACACAGATGCTGTTCTTAAGGAAAAAAAAATTAAAAAGAGCATACCAGAATTAAAGGATCTCTAGGTGGGAGGAGGAATAAACACATATGCTCAGAGTTAAAAAATTGTCTGCAGTGATGAAACTGTGTAACATAACCAGAACCTTTGTGTGTGCTTTGCCTCAGCAGGATGAAGATGGATGGTGCCCTGCTGGTTACGCTCTGGCTGTGCATGCTCACCCTTGGCAGTGGCTCGGGTAAGGTCATGGCACGTGATGGGTCTACCTGCTTATCACAGCAAGAGCTGATCTGAGGCTGGAGAAAGAAAACTGACTGCAGGGGTACAATATGTGAAATACTTCAGCAAAATGCATGCATGTCATGTTAGTTCGGTGTGGGTATGTAAAATGTAAACAGGTGCATTAGCAAAGAGCAGTGAGCAACACCTTGACCTAAAAGTGCTTTGCAAATTGAAGCTGCCCACTTGGTCAGTGTTGCTACCCCCTTTCTGTGAGGGGTGAAACCAGGGCTTGGCACATGGCACTAAGTTGGCACTGAGTTGCAAACGGGACCTGGGCTTGAACCTGAACTCTGCTATTCCTGGTTGGATCCGGAGGGGTTGAGCTTCCGGCTCTTGGGTTCTGACTCATGCCTCAGCAATGCGAGGAAAGAGGGAAACTTCTTGAGTAAGAGAAGCTCTCATACCCATCTCACTGAGTCACTTTCCTGACAGGAAAGATGTTGTCATGCTTTCAGCTCCACTGGCACATGTTCAGCCCAGCTCTTGTGAAGAGGCAGATTGTGTGTGTCTCGGCTCCGGACTTCCTATTTGGGGGTGGAAGGAGACAGCATGATTTGCAGGAGGCGAGTGGAAAGGGGGAGGGAGGAAAGAACAGGCACTGGCTTTATACAGGGAAATGTTCAGACATAAGGGCTGTGCAGGGGATTGACAAGTCTCCCCGTGAGCCCTTGCCCCTCTGCAGGGATGGCAAGCAAGCAGTTATAATACCCTGAGCAGATGAACAACTCTTGTATCGTTATCTCTGGACTACACTGAATTATCAGGGCCAGATTCACACCTCATCAAGTTTCATCTTGGTGCAAGGTTCATTGCAGTGGCTGAAGACTGAGAGATTTGTCTCCTTGGGTTGCCTAAGGGCTGCAGGCTATAGTCTTCAGCAGGGGATCACAGGATGTCAGGGATTGGACGGGACCCAAAGAGAGCCAGAGCAGGACCATACAGTCCAGCTCAGGTCACAGAGGAACGCGTTCAGACGGACCTTGAAATTCTCCAGAGAAGGAGACTCCACAACCTCTCTGGGGAGCCTGTTCCAGTGGTCTGTGACCCTTACAGTAAAGAAATTCCCCCTTGTGTTGAGGTGGAACCTCCTGTGCTGCAGCTTACATCCGTTGCTCCTTGTCCTATCACAGGGAGCAAGTGAGAAGAGCCTTTCCCCTCCCTCCTGACACCCAGCCCTCAGATATTTATAAACATTTATTAAATTCCCTCTAAGTCTTCTCTTTTCCAGAATAAAAAGCCCCAGGTCCCTCAGCCTCTCCTCATAAGGCATTTGCTCCAGTCCCCTAATCATCCTCGTAGCTGGACCCTCTCCAGCTGGTCCCTGTCCCTCCTAAACTGGGGAGCCCAAAACTGAATGCAGTACTCAAGATAAGGTCTCACCAGGGCAGAGATGTGCCATCCTGGGTGACAGATGCCTCATGGAAGTGGTGAGCAGTGGGGAAACAGCCAAGGAGAAAGAGTGTGTAGCCCAGGTCTCCTCTGCTAAGCCCTGGGTAGTAGAAGTGTTTTGAGGAAGGAGGGATCCAGTGGCACGGATTGCTGCTGCTCACTGGGAAAATCCCTGCTTTGCATGCATTTCTGTACGTGTTGCTCTGCTCTCCACCAACACAATATCCTCCTCCTGCTGAGACAGCATTACAACACCCAACGTGCAGTCATCCTGGGCTTTACCAGAAACGGGAGATAGGTGCAACTGATCTGGATTGACCAGGAAATGTTAGAGTACCTCTGAAAGCTGAGGCTGTCAGCTGGGAGACATGAAACGAGCACCCTGGTGTTCAGGTCACAGGCTTGTGCCAACTGATCTGGCAGAACCCTCCATGCATTTCTGCAAGGTATTCAGTGTTATTTAAATATTCCTCCTTTAGCAGAGGCTTTCTGTGCAGGATGGTTAGAGCCCTTGTAGAATGCTGGAAGAACATAAGTGTCAAGGGTTAAAATACATTTCTTCTGCAGATCTACTATAGTGTATGTTTGATTTTCTGCAGGTCGATGGGTAAGGTGACAGACCCCCCTCTTCATTTCAGAGCTCCCTTTTTGTTCCATAGACATCATAAACCACTTGGACTGTCAAAACATTTTTTTGTTATTCATGATGGTCTTGGATGGCTGTTTGTACTTGGATGGCTGTTTGTACTTGGATGGAGGGGCAGCCGTCTGTGCAGCCCTCTGTGCAGCCCTCTGTTACACTGTGGGGTTTCCTGGGACTGGCACCAAAAGGCAACTGAGGCTTGTCTCACCCTTGTGAAGTCGTAAATACAGAGCAGTGTGGGAGTCCAGAAATGCTCTGGTGATGTTACAGCATTTGGGCTCACTTTTCTTCTCAGAGCAGGGAGTATAGGTGCAAGGAGCAGAGGTTAGCTGGAGTGACTGAGGAAGGGCTGTGCACAGTCTGCAGCTGCCCCAGTGGTCTTCTAACACCAGGCAAAGCCATGGCTCTCACTGAGGAATCTAGCTCCTGGGATATTTTAAGGTGTAAGGGATTTGTCATTTCAGCTGGATCTCTTTCTGTGCTTTGCTATAACAGTCATGTAATGCTGTACTGTTGGGACCAGCTCTCACTCAAGGCCAGGCTGGCAGGGTGCCGGCAGAGTCAGGACTCCTGTCGTGGTTTGCTGCCACTTTTCCTGCCTGCCTCTGCAGTCCTTCCCCAGGGAGCGGCATGGTCAGCAACACTGACCAAAGACTGCCCAAGGTACTGGCCCTGCTGAGTCCCCAGCTCTAAGAGCTTGTAGAGGGGATGAGGAGCCAACAATTACTGCATTTCAGCTATAAACACTAGCACTGCTCTGGCTATACTGCAGATGGGCTTTTCAGCCAGTACAGCCAACAGCCTCCCTGGCAGTGTCAGAAGCATTGTATTTCACCCTCCTTCTTGCTGAAGAGACAAACCTGCAAACTTTGTTTCCCCCTCCCTGATTGTGCCAGCAGCACTAAGGCTATAAACATCTGTTCTTTGGGCTCTGCTGGTTCTGCTTCCAGACGCAAGCTGGAAGAGGAAGGAAGTGTGATCCAAGTCGTGTAAAGACTTGGGAGTCTGAGGCTGAATTTGTGCTTGAGTCAGCTACTCACTCATGCTGTGTGACCAAATCTCTTCTGGTTTTGAGAATATACATGATCTGCCATGCCTGGGTTTCAGTTCTTTACTCATGACCTTTGCTACGTTGTTTGCAATGGTACTCGGGTCTTCTGCTTTCCTTGCCTCAGCTAAGCCATCCTGAAGATAAAAATAAAGTTTAGATCTCTGAACTTGTGTTGCAGGGTGCTTAATGAATCCAGATGTTCTGATATCCAGAGAAGGATAGCAAAAACCAATGGAACCCAGTTTTGGTCTCACAATGATTTCTTTGGCACCACTGAAGTCATATAAATATACACTGGCTTAAAAGAGATGAAAAACCAGTGGGACAAAGAACTGCCAGTCTGAACACAGAATAATGTCATCTTGTTTCCAAAGCTGGCCTATTTAGATACCGAGTTATTTAGAAGCTGTAGTTATGCTCCTTGTTCCATTTTTCTCTCTCTGATAACCAGGCTGCTCTCACATTCTCCAAGAGCTCCCTGCGTTTGCAGGGTGAAAGCTATGGAGAGGATCACAGTTAAGATCATTGTCTTGGGGAATTAGAAAAGCAGAAGAATATTGCTGCCAGGAGAGGAGGAGAAGCCTTGTGCTGATTATTTCAAGGGTCTATCTAGTGTGAGCAGGTAAATGCTGTGCATAAATTGTCTTTTGGTGGGAGGAAGCATTGTGTTTGCATAGCAAACTGCTCTGACAGCTCCCTTGGGGGCTATCAGACAGACTGCCTGGTAGGATAAGCCCAGGTCTCAGGCCAGCTTCTGCATATAGTGACATCCCAGCATGGTAGGCAGTGGCTGTAAAGCAGCCAGGAGCCTCTGTCCTGGTAGTGTTATTTTGGGGTTTCCTGTTATTTGCTGTCTCTTAGGCTCACTTATACTAGAGGCTCTCAGGCAATAGTTTTGTCCCCTCTGAAATTGGCTCCAAAGTGCCAGATGTCACCAGTGCTGCAGGTGGTGGTTGGAGCAGCAAAGTTCCGACCACAGCAATCCAGAAACTGGCCTGCACCTTCTCTCCTGAGTGCTGATCTACCCTGCATGTCTCTGTTGCGCTTACCAGAGAGGCAGAGCAGTTACTTATGGCCATGGGAAATTTGCAGATTAATAAATTACTGTCTGTAAAACACTTTGAAGATGGAAAGCCCTGTGCAGCTCCTCAGGATTATTACTATATGGCTCTTATTCTACTGAGGGGGTTCCAGTGGCCTTATTTTCCTTGTGATTTGTGACAGCCCCAGAAGCTGAGAAGCTTATTTTAGTGTTTAAAGTCAAAAGAAAAATAGATTAAACTGCTTTATTGTTTTCTAAAGAGACTGAATCCCTCCCCCACCATCTTCTCCTGGGATTTCCTGATTTCCTCCTACTCTTCCAATCACAGCTTCTTGCTCTCCTAATTTAGGACATGATTTTATAACCATCCATACCCATCTGTGAGTTACTGCCATTGTAGAAGTTTATGGTGCTTGCAGCCATGAAGTTATTCAACACTGTGAGTGTTGAAAGGTGTGTAGCCCTGAATTGGATGGAGATAATACCTGCAGAGGAGAGCTGGCCTGAGTGCAGACAGGTAACCACAGCTTCCAGCCTTCTTCCACACCAGCCAGAGTTGTGCCCACCAAGGAAATAAGACCTCACTTCTTGTCAGTTGAGGGAAGAGGTTGTGAAGGGTGACTTTTGTGCTGGTGATCAGTGTGATGTGACACAGCTCATCTACATTGAAGAACAGAAGCAGGTGGTGGAAAGCAGCCTGGTTTAGATGTCACTGATGTGTTTATTGGACAGTTGCTTTTGATCCTCTGTGTCTATCAAACAGTGGACATTGGAGACCTGTCTGCTACCCTTCTTATCCATCATGCCTCCTGCTGCAGCCGCATAGCTGAGTGCTCAGCCTCATACATTTTATTGTACACAAGTGATTTCTGCTAGGCTCATAGACCCCTAAGGTTCCTTTTACTGCCTGCTGCATTTTTCCAGTTCCTGTCCTCATCTGAGGACAGTGGCTGCAGCTTTTTCTTTTTTCTTTTTTTTTTTTTATTTTTGGTGTAGCTATCCCTGTGGATGTTTGTGGTAGGCGGTGCAGATTTGTTGACTGCATTTTAAAGCAGGCAACAGGGACCCTGGATAATTGCAATAACTGGGATGTACGTATTTAACTAAGCAAGCCTGTGGCAGAACCAGGCATTGTCAAATCCCAGTCTGATGTCCCAGGCACACAGATGAGACTCTGTCAGCTTGAGCACAGCTCTGTGATAATGCTAATCAGGTAAACCTCCTTTTCATGCTGCCTTTCCTACAGATGATTTTGCAACGGGCTGCTCTGTTTCCTTTCTCTCTCTTATCTCGTGCTGCTCTGCTTTCCTTCAGGCAGCAGTTTCCTCAATGAAGTGCGTGGAAAGTAGCTATTTACTCCTTTTCTCCTTCAGGATTTGAAGCAGTTCATACCCCTGCCTTTACTGTTTTGATCTCAAGTTTTAAAATAACCCTTCAGGAAAGCATATCAAAACCAAAACTTTTTTCTTCCTCCCCCCGCTCTCCCCAGTTGCTGGAGGTAACCAACATACTCTGTGCCACATACAGTAAACACAGCTTTACACACAGAGTAAAGCATGGAGCTCACAGTGGAGGAGTTTTAAAAGACTTGAGTACCCCTCCTCAGGTTATAGGTTGTGCTTGATTATTTGAGGAAACTCAGTCAGGAGCTATGGGCTCATTACATTGTTTTTTGGATGCCGTGCTTTGGTTGCTTCCTCTGAAGGTAACAGAGGTTTTGCAGTTACCATATTTTTCATGAATTTGTCAGAGGCAGACCATCACCCCTGTTAAAAGTAGACTTTCAGGATCTACAGTTAAACAACCACAATGTATGAGTGGTTTTGGACATGGGGAGCTGTTCTGCAACAGAAAGTCCTTTCCCTTCTTCCTTTCTCAACTGTCCCATCTATTTAAATGATAAAAGTGGTTGAGGAGAAAGGAACTCCGTTCTCATGTCCAGCATCCAGTGGAACTGCTTCCATGGTGGCATCACAGGGTGGCTATGGTGAGACCTAGGAGAAGTGCAAAACTGCATTGCTGGTGAACTACAGAACAGCATGGATGGGGCTGAGCTATATTCTATACCCCATCTATGCAGTTGGAGCCAGTCATTGGGAGATTTGTGCCAAGACACTTCCACTTGCTTGTTCTGTTGGAGAGGCTGTGAAAGGAAGGCAGGGAGGTTATGATAGGTCATTTTTTTTATGTGCTTCTACTGGAAGTCCGATTATAAATTCCTGCAGAGTTTGTGCAGCTTCCAGGCTGAACCTCCAAAGCAGCGCTGAGCTACAACCAGTTTTTAAGGCATTCTCTGACCACTGTTGCTGCTGTGGAGATAGTGGGAGCAAATGGTGAGAGCTATCTGCTCTTGGCTAGGGCTAACCTAAAGTGTCTGTCATCATCAATTTCAGTGTATTCAGATCTGCCTCTTCTCCCGGTTCAGGGAAGATACTCTCATTTGATTTGTTCCTTGCTACCCGTGTATGGTCTGATGGGATACAGACCATGAGGGAAATGCTGCCCTGACATGCTGCCTACTTGCTCAGCTGCTGAGCAGAGGACAGAGCCAGCAGGCATGGGATGATCTTGTGTAGGATATGCCTGGGAAAGGAAACACCTAGATGCAGTAGTCTTGTTGCTGGCATAGCTGTCAAGTGCAGCCACATGTGGGTGCTGGCCACAGCTGATAGCTCCTGTGTTCACAGTGCAGCTCCTCCATTCAGCCCAGCTTCTTCAGTTTACTTCTCAATGACTGTTGTGAGCTTGAAAGAGGGTGGTGGTGGTAAAATATTTTAAGGTCGTAATGATTATTTCTCATTTAATCACTCTGCCTGAACAGCTTTTTCTGCCTTATTAATGCTGATACTTGCATCTAGCTAACCTGTAGCCTGGCTGCGCTCCCCAGCTGGAGGCTGACTCATTTCTTCTTTGCTTTAAGATAATTCAGCAGAGGCAGCCAAAATGTTGAGGTACAAAAGTCCTATCTACTGCTGCTGCTAAAATGGTGTGGAGAAGATGGGTCTGCTGTACCACTCAGCTGGCAGCCTTGATGGTTTCATGTCCTGCTGCCACTACATGGTCCCAATCTGCATGCAAGGCAGGCCCCCTCCCAAAATTAGAGGTGATTAAGAAGGACAGATCAGTTTGGCAAATGGCAGGGTAATTTGTGCTGGCATGATAGATTGCCTTTCATAAGGATGGCTCCTTATTATTTCTTCACAGATATTTTATCTAGGGGAAGCTTTCATAGCCCTAGGGAAGGAAGGAGTGGAGGTAATGTTGAACTGGTAGAGTTTTGGTGGTAGAGGTACTTTTTTTTTTTTTTTTTTTTAGACAGAGGTACATAAAATGACTGCATGGAAATGTCAAACTGTGGACAAAGTGGGATGGCATTTTTTGATGTGGCCTTACTCTGGTTTTCTTTTTTGGTCTATGAGTTAATCAGTTTGTCTCTCCTTGAGAAATCCAAATAATTGCACCAATTGCTTCTCTGTTTTGACTATGTGGGAACTTGTAATGGGTGCTGCAGAGTCATTTTGGGAGCATTTCAGGTGTGTGTATTCAAAGCACTGTTCTGAAGGGGGTAAATCAGTGCAGTAAGTAAAAGATTGGGAAAGGTTTCCAGAAATGTCTCTTTTCACCTTTCTGCAGCTGAATAACTTTTTTTTTGTCCTCTGGAGAAGCCATTTTCTTCAGCTTGTTTGGCTTCTGAGGAGGAGACTGTTTTGGGATACATCGTGTTCAAGGGCATTGTAGCACCAGATTCTGAAAGAGAACAGTTCTGATTATTTCTGTAACAGGTTTCTGTCCCTTGTATCAGTGGTAGATGAACCCCAAGGTACAGGGATTGCAATGTACAGCCCAAGAAATGAAGTCATTTGGAGCTAACTTTACCGGTTCACCTGGTTCCCAGTGTGCATTAGGGAGGAGCAGTAGTACAGCAGCCTGCTCCTATTTTTATCTCAAGTCACATATAATCAACTTGGGCATCCTTACCCTGACCTTTCTGTCTACACTTTCTTTTCCAGTGCTGGAGATAGGTGTTTCTACAATGCAGCATCCCTCCAGCCTGTGTAATCATCATCCCTTTTCTCAAGCAGGGCTTGAGGAAACAGGACCATTTATTGCCTTTTTTTCTGCTTTCTTGTCTTTTTTCTGCACTGTCTGTCACAAGTAGGTATTATGGGTCATAGACTGCCTTGCTGTGTGATTACAGAGCACCCAGCAGTAAGAGGGGTTAGTTGAGGCATCTGCAGTACACCTCATCAGTAATGAAAAAAAAGATGATTCCTTTCAAAAGCATTTTGCAGAGGTGTTTCTAGGAAGATGCATTTGTGGGATGCTGGAACTTTAAAGAAGTTTATTGTATGCCTCTGTTAATGTGTGTAGTGGTCCATTTGCTGCAGCATGGAAGGGACCATGGAGTTGCATATCACTCCCACATCTCTTCACTTGTTCCCATTTGTTAGTGAACCTCTGGAGTCATGAATGCTGATCCTGCTTGATTTATTCAAAAGTGGCTCTTTTGTGCAGGAAGCTGTTCAAGAGAGAATAAACTCACTTCCTAGGCATATCCAGGGAAAACAAGTGTGAGTTGCTGCAAAGGGGCACAGCACTGTGGAAGTTAGTGCTGTTTCTCGCAATTAGAGCTGGGTCCTTGCATCTTCTTTTATACAGTGCCCCCAGAAATATTGCTACTGGAGTCAAGATATATCAATACATATGTGATATAGATACATATATATCTCTCAATAGATATATACTGGGGTTTTTTGGTTGTGTTTTGTTGTGGTTTGTTTTAGGTTTGTGTTTGTTTGGGTTTTGTGTGGTTTGGGTTTTTTAATTTGTTTTTCTTGTGGTTTGGTTGTTTGGGTTTATTTTTTTATAGTGGGAGCTGCCTTATGGCAGTGATTGAGTGTGAAGTCATGAAGTCATGCCATTTTTTTCAGGCAATCTCTTCACAGTCTCACAGTATATCAGAGGTTGGAAGGGACCTCAACAGATCATCAGGTCCAACTCCCCTGCCAGAGCAGGATCACTTAGGGTAGTCTGCACAGGAATGCATCCAGGTGGGTTTTGAAAGTCTCCAGAGAAGGAGACTCCACAACCCCCCTGGGCAGCCTGTTCCAGTGCTCTGTCACCCTCACTGTAAAGAAGTTTCTCCTCATGTTGAGGTGAAACCTTCTATGTTCTAGTTTGAACCCATTGTTCCTTGTCTTATCACTGTGAACCACTGAAAAGAGCCTGGCCCCCTCCACTTGACACCCACCCCTCAGATATTGATAGACATTGATCAGATCCCCTCTCAGTTTCTCTTCTCCAGACTAAACAGCCCCAGGGCTCTCAGTCTCTCTTCATAGGGGAGATGCTCAAGTTCCCTAATCATCTTCATGGCCTCTTGCACACACTGTCACCCAAGTCGCTGCATGCTGGTGTTAGCAGCAAATAGGATCTGACTGTACAATAAAGGTTAAAATAGTGGAAGGGGCACATACGTTGTAGGGAGCTGTTAGATGCAAATAATGTCCTGGCAGTAAAAATGTGATCATGCCCTCCACTTTATATGTGCCTAGGGAGTGCAGCCAGCTGCCTGGGCTTGACCTGTCTGCTGGGGTCTGCTGCCAGAGTGCAACCATAGCAAAAGATGTTGGTGGCACAGGGAGAAGAGCTATGTGACAGCTGAGGAGGAAGAGGCTCACAAAGATAGTTTGAGGGTTGCCCTGCAGTCTCCTCACATGCCATGTCACGTCAGGCAAAGCCTAGATATCTCAGGTGCAAAGTATCCTGAAACATCAAATAGCAGTATGTCAGCATGGCAGGGAGGAGGGAAGTTGTGTGAAGTGCCACAGCTTCTGTCCTTCTGCCTTTTCTGCTGTGAGTGATGGGTTGTGACTTTGCTCACTGAGCCCTCAGAGCCATGCTGGGCTGGCTGTGCCCTGGAGTCCTTGCCAGCAGGGTAGCAAGCAGAGCCTGCAGTCTCAAGCCACACAGCTGCTCCTGTGGCTGGTGATGTATCTGCTCATTACCAGCATGGTTATGTGTGGTGTTGGGGTTCTGCTCAGAGCATGAAACACCCCAAGGCAGGATGCATGTGGGGAGCCTTAGGACTGGAAGCCCAGTGTAGCATTTTTCTTGAAGCTGTGTGAATTAGCCAGCTTGGAGACAAAATCTCTGGGTACAGCTCTTCTGGTAAAGAGCAGTAAAAGTTGCTTCTTCTCCAGCCAAAAAGACAAGGCCCATGCATTGCTTTCCAGTAATCTTGACAGAAAAAAAATAAAATAGTGGTAAATTTATATTCAATAACTCATTCCAGTAGAATGGGTAAGTAGTTACACAATGAGGATTTATGAGCTGTTGCAAGAGCTGTTCATGATTGCAAATGTTATTGATCTTGACTCCAAGAATTTCAATGCTGTAATGTTTTATATAGCTTTCTTCCTCTCCAGTCCTGCCATTTGAAGTAATAAGGACAATTTGCCTCTCTGCAGCCCAGGAGGAGACAGTGAGGTCAATTGCCAGGAAAAGAACTCGAGGGTCTTGATTTACAGACCCCTGGTCTGCTCCTTTCAGAGAGACAGCCTTTCTTTATAAGACCAAATGCCCCCCCTCCATGATTCAGTGCTTTATCATGCAGTTAGCACACTGTCCCTGGAATGCTCATTTGACCGTGCCAAGTCCAGTAGCTCGACCCCACCAGCATAAAGCAGCATACTGCTTCCATTTGGCCTTGAACATAGTGGTGACTAGAGACTATGCACCTTCCCATGGAATTAGGCTTCCAACAAGCCTTAGTGCTGGCCATAGCAGCAGCCATACTCATGATTCTGATGCTGTGCTGTTGTGAAAGAAATATTTGTGTGTTTCTTAGATGATAAGTGATGGCACTTCCCAGCCATTTGGGTTTGGCATTCCAGTTCCTAGTAACAAATACTTGTACTCTGGGTAGCTTCACTGCCTTTTCCTAGCCCAATTCATTCTTTTTCTCCAGAAGCAGCACTCTGTCATATGGGTGTTTGGCATACCACAGGAGGAGCAGTGCAGTTTGCATTTCATTTATGTGTAAACCCACCAGAAAACGTTTCTATTCTTACTGGCCCAGATTCCTCCTCACTGTGACTAAACATTGCTGAGCCACAGGCGTTCACATCATTCCTTGAAGCATTGTGGGGCTGTCTTCTCAAAGGTTTATCTGTTTGGTTTTTTAAATTAAGTATGAATTTGGGGCCAAGCTACATCCCACTGTCTATTTAAGGAAGGTAAAATGCCAGAAATCCTGCTTTTGGGCCTGTGAAGCCATTTCAGAAGAATTAGGCTCAACAAGCATATTGTCTTCTGTTTTCCCTCTTGCTCTGAGTTTTTTCTGCTGTCTGCAGACCAGAAAGGCTTTGCGGTGTCTTCTCTGGTGTGCCTGCAATAGGCTGAGACACCGCTCCTGGGGGCTGCTGCAGGCAGCACACCCCTCCTGTTCCAGCTCATTTTGGACTCTCAGATGTCAGGCTGCCCTAGCTAATGCCTCCCAGCAGCTACAAGAGATGTGCTGGGACATGGCAGTGCCATGCTGTGCCTCCTCAGCACGGGCAGACAGGAGATGCAGTGACAGCAGCTCTTCCCTGTGCCTCAGCTGGCGCCAGCAGCGCAAGCTGCGCTCAGGTTTGTGACGTCTTGCTACTGTCTTACTTGCAGCAAGCCTCTTCAGGACTGGGCATCCTGATGGGTAGGAGGAATGGAGTGGAAAAGAGGGCTTAAGAGAGAAATGAGTTTAGACTGCGCTGTTTGTCCTGAAGCCATTTGCTAATGATAAGAATAAATATTTTTAAAGAAGGTACTGAACCACTTTTTCAGTGCTGCCTGGTTTCTATGTCAGCCTGAGTCTGTGATGGGCCACGCTGAGCTTGCTGCACTGTACTTGGGGATTTCACCTGGGGGCTGTGTGGGGATCGCCAAGAGAAACTGATGCTATACTGTTCCTTCTGCCTCTCAGTCTCTTTTCCCAAGCTTCACTACAAACAGTTGCTACCTGTCACTTATTACTGCTTGTACTCTTTGTGTTATCATATCTACACAGTCCTTGCTCCCAGAACCTACAGTCCAACTTCTGGCAGGGCCAGTGGCCTGCTCTGAGGGAAGGTTGATGTTTACACTGCTTTTGGGGGTTTTTTTCCTCTTGTTTCAATACCTCCATTTCCATCTTACCACTGTGTATGGATGCACATACACCTCTAGCATTGTTTTCATCCATATTTTCCACGTTAGAGTTCAGGGTTGAATTTCCTTGGAATGTTACACAGGAATATCCTGTCCTCTTGATGAGGTATAAATAACTTGGAAGAAATTTAGGAGGTGTACAAGTCAAAGTAGAGGTTTGCAAATTCTCTAGAAGTGGAGGCCGTATTCTTGCTTTGCTGCATGAAAGCCCAGTTTTCTTCACCCAAAACTGCAACATTTTTGCCTGATTTTAGTGGGGATAGGACCAAGGGCTGTGGGGAACATGGGCAGAAGTGCTTTCCTCCTGCAGACATGCAAGATAAGGTACCTTGTTCTCCTTGTTGCAGAACGTTGTGATGACTGGGGTGTGGACACCATGAAGCAGATCCAGATTTATGATGGGGAACCCGCCAAGATCAAGTGCCCACTTTTTGAGACCTTCTTGAAGTATAACTACAGCACAGCTCATTCTGCTGGACTAACCCTGATCTGGTACAGGATCGGGCAGGACCGGGATCTGGAGGAGCCCATCAATTTTCGACTGCCAGACAATCACATCAGTAAGGAGAAAGACACCCTTTGGTTCTGGCCTGCTCTTCTCAATGACACTGGGAATTACACGTGCATGCTGAGGTGGGTTTTGCAGTGCAGATTCTGTGTGTCTTCAGTGTGACTGAAGGACTTTCATGCAAGTGGGGAAACGAGGCTGTTAGCACTGGTTATTTCTGCAGGGAGAAGACCATTTACATAAGCATTACTGGGAAAAGAATGTTACAATTATAAGACCACTCAGTGCTGAGCCAATTTACATCGTAATAATGCTTGGAGCCTTGCAAACTTTAATGAGCATGCCTCTCCTTGCTAGCTGCAAGTGTCCGTGAAAATATTATTGCTGAGCCCATGGCAAAATCCACAGGCACTCACCATTAAGAAGTGATCTGTATGTCTAGTGTAAAAATAACTTGAGATGCAGGGGTAATGTTTTGACTGCATGCTAATTTGGCAAAGATTCATGAGATTAAGACTTCTAGGAAATTAAAAGTGTCTCTGAGTGTGGTATGAAATGAATATAGCATCTGCTATGCACTGAGCACAGGCTCTTTTTGATCCTCCCCGTGTTTCTTGTTCATTGTGTCTTTGACCCTAATATCTGCTTTACCAGCAGGGGAGTAGATGTGGCTTGTTAGTCATCTTTATAGGCTTTTCTTAGCCATTGTGGCCATCTCTGATGGCATTTTCATTCCCATTTATAAATGAGTCAACTAAGGCTGTATATACCTCATCAGTGCTATGATGCTCATTATTGCAGATGTGATTTTTATTTAATTCCACTGTTATAGGAGTAAACAACTGTCAACTAATCAGTCCTATCCTCTCTCCTTAGAAATACTACCTACTGCAGCAAAGTTGCATTTCCCTTGGAGGTTGTTCCAAAAGACCCACACTCTTGTGTGAGCCATTTGATAAAACCCACTGAGGAGATGTTCTACTTGGAGCACGCCAATGAGAAGATTGTATGTCCAGATATTGATGGATTTTACCCTGCTAGTGTAACACCAACTGTCAAGTGGTACTTGGTAAGATGGACTTGTTTTGGCAGTGGAGGAACACAGTGTTGTATCTGAAAAAGCCATGGTTTGCATGAGAACCATGGGGCTATGTTTCAGTCTCCCCAGTGATGAAACTGTTAGTGAAGCTTTATTGATTTTTAACAGCTTTATTTCCATTCGGTTCAAGGGTAAAACTACTGTTCTTGGAAGAGAATTGAGAGCTAACACTGAAATCTTTTTGACCAGTGGGCACAAGTACTCTAGCAGGGGTTTAGCAACTTCAGCTCATTAATGGGCAGTATACCTGACCTGCTGTGTAAGCCATTCACTATCACTATAAAGGAAACTGTGATTCATATTCCCCCACTTCTGTTAAAAAAACAAACACCAAAACAAACCAAAGCCACTTCCCCCTGCCCCCCAAAAAATAGAAATCCCAAACCAGAAAACACAACAGTTAAAAAACCCTAACAAACAAACAAAACCCCTAAACCAAAACAACCTCACCTGCTAATGAACAGAGCATGCTTTCCAAGACCCTTTGAGGTCGGGAAATGAAGCTGTATGTCAGGCCTCTGTAAGGACCCTGGGCGCCCTGTTTGACACAGTTCCACAAACCTCTTCTCTGAAGGTGGAGACATTCCTAACCCACCTTCCAAACTGCTCTGATAATTAGGCTGTTTCCAGCCATCCTCAGGCTCTTCCCTACAGAATTACTGCTCAATTTTATTAAATTTTGACCTTGGTATTTTTCTCCAGGTGGATGCTCATTATTCAAGTCAAGAGAGCATAAGAATCCTCAGTGGATGTGTAGCTAGAGGGTTTTGAGAGTGAGTTCTCTAACTGCTTATAAAGTGCTTTTGGATTTCTAGGCAGGAGGTTCTGTATGAGTAGATTTAATATAAAGAAAGCTGTCAACAAATGTATCTGCTGATCCGAAAAAATCCAAACAAAAAACAAACCAACCCCAAACAAATTAAAAAAAAAAAAAAAAAAGGAAAACAAATGCTGCCCCAAAAGAAAAAAATCCAACTTTAAAACCCTTCAGGAAAAACTTACTTTTGTATCCAAGTGGAGCAGTTTAACTCCAGTAGTTGAAATGCTTTACTTGTACCATTCATTGAAATTCTCATCTCAACAATTAATTAGCAGAATGAAACAAAAAGCCCCGTGGAAGTAATTTTTCAGGCAGCAAGTCATCCCATGCCTAATAAAAATCAGTAAAAATGGTATATGACCACTGTCTTAAACTGCCCCATTGGGTTGTGTCTGGTTTGTAAATGTACCATTCAGAAACAGTCTCCTAGAAAATGTGCACATCTTTGGGTTTTATGACAATCAAGATGTCATCTGCATAACCCCATTCTGAAAAGAGATCTCTAGTTTGGTCCTTGGCAGAGGTTTTCTGCCTAGCCTGACAGAAAGAGAAGAGTTTATTAAGGTTGCTGTACTACAGATTCTCATTTGCCAGTTGCCAATTTTGGGCTTTCATCCCCAGCTGAAGTCACTCAGGGTAGTTTGATTAGTCCCGAGAGAGTGAATTGTGGTGACATCAACATGGGATATGCCTGGTATCCATTTGTCAGTACATCATCATTTTCTTCCTGTCTCTTTTTACATGTACTCTTCACTCTGCTGAGGTGCTCACCTTGATTGCAAATTTATTTCTGAATCAGAGATCTCTCTTTTATAAAATTGTCTGCTTTTAAGGTGGGGTAAAACTATTGGGTTCCTCTGCTTCATCACCTCGTTTTCAAGGCGAGCGTAGCAGTTTGTATTCCAGCATGCTCAGAGTTCATAGTATTTAGGTCCAACCTACATCACAATCCCAAATATCATGTTCATATTTTAAGAACAGATCTTTGTAGTAGTATTCAAACCATTATCTTTACTTCTGAATTCCAAAACTTAAGTGTTTTTCTGGCTCCAGAACTGCAACTTGGTGGATGGCTTCCATGAGCGATACCCTCAAGGGCCCAGGCTTGTCATTCACATTGTCCGCAGCACGTACAAAGGCAATTACACTTGTATTGTGACATTCAAGGACCATGGAAGAACCTATAATCTCACCAGAACCGTAAAGATGAAGGTGGTGGGTAAGAATGACTTTAAAATGTGTAAAATTCAGGTATATAGCTGCAGAAGGGGTAAAAACATCTAGAAGAAGAGTCTGTCAGAGGACCCGTCTGTGGTTGTGCTCAGCCTGCAGTAGCTGACTGACCTGGTACATTTTTGCTTGCTGGAGTTGGGTTCCTGTGACTGCCTAGAACATGTTGCACTGGAGATCCTAGCCACCACCATGTCAAATGCTCCTAGCATCACAAATTGTGACTGGGCTTAGGGTGATGATATGAAGCCCATGAGGTGGCCAGGGGTACCCTCTGCTGGCATGTGACTGCATAACCCTGGTACTCCTGCCATTTTTGTCTCCAGCGCCCTTTGCTTGTCATTATCATAGCCACATTGCTTTGGTCTTCTTCCAGTCTCAAATCCTTGAGACTGTTATTGGCCAGGCAGGGCTCCAGTTACCCAGCCTGGTGGTTTGACAGGTCTGTCCTAGGCACAAGGACTCAGTCTTTCTGCTAAGGATTTGTAGTGAGAGCTTAAACTAGCGAGCAGTAGCACACATGCGGAGTCCTGTGGCAACTGCTGCTTTCAGAGCTGCATTTAGTTGTGACAAGAAATTATGTTTGTATTTGTTTTTTTTTAAAGGCATCAATACAAAGAAAATTGGCACAGATTGTGCCCTATGGGAGATGTTGATCAGGGAATGAGAGGGATATGGAGCTCTTCCAATGGGAGGGGCCAAAAAACTTGTATCTAGACTTACCTCAAAATCTGCATCTAGCCCTGGGTTTGGGGTCTAGGATTAGATTTCTCTTCACTTGGAACTCTGCAGCAGGATTGTATCACAAGTTAGACTGGGACCCGTGAATTGGGGCATGAGGACATAATGAGCAAGGCTGCAAGGAGCCCAGGTTCTCATGAAGTCTGGGTCTCCATGTGGGTTCTCTCTGTTTGCTCCTGCAGGATCTCCAAACAAGGCCTTGCCGCCACAGTTCATCTCTCCAAATGAGAAAGTTGTCTACGAAGTGGAAGCAGGTAAACTACAGTGCTTCTTGCTCTCACTGACCTGGCAGCCTGTCTGTTGGGATGGGGAGACCCAGCCAGGCACAGAAGCTCTCCTCTTCCACTGCATCCCCATTGCTTTCTGTCACAGAGCACATGAGCTGCCACAAATTGCCTGGCAGACAGCGTGGAGCGCTAGTTCTTGATGCCAGCTTTAAAAGTTTACTTCTGAAAGCACAGTTAGATACAAGTGAAGATGGATATTCAGGCATGGAGATGCAGGACTGCAGCTGCAGAAGCAGATGAAGAGGAGACTCAGAGCTGTTTAGAGAAATTCCTGTAGGACTTTATCTCACCCCTGTTCCTAGTTCTGGTTTGCTCCCACCCTCCCTCATATTAAGTGTCTTCAGCCTTCTTGCTCATCTCCTCTCCCTTTTTGGCTGATTACTTCCTAAATAATGACAGCTTTTCTTTTGCTGGCCTCACAGCATTGATTAGCAGGGTAACACACCCCTTCCCTCCACTCCATCTGTTTAGACTGATAGTTCTTTGGACCAGTTCCCTATATTGAACAGATCATGTCCCATTACATTGCTGTAAAAAATATGGTGGCAATGATGATGAGCAGCAGCAGAATTTTTGCTTTAAAGCACAGGGGTTTTTGGCTTAGCTTCTTCCATAGTCACACTATAAGATAAAATCACTTACAGACTGATCACAAAGATATTTAAATTCCCAAACTTCTCCAGGCGAAGTGAAGTGCCTGAACAAACCTCCCCACACCAAAATGCTGTGGGTCTGAATCCTTCACTTCATGACATCTGTGCAGTGGGGATGATTAATACTGCCTGGCTTTCTAAGGAATGGTTGGCATGGAGTGTCTGCCTTTGGGTGGGTCACTTCATGCAGTCAGAGAATTTGTAACACATTTCAGAAAGCAGGAGATTATTTTCCAATTTTCTTTCCTGTCCTAAGTCGATATGACTGGGATGTTAAACTGTTCTTAAATGTCTGAAGGTAGATGCTGGGCTAATTCCCTCTTGAAGTCAGGCAGAGCTTAGGCTGGTAGGATCACTGGAAAGCACAAAAGTCAGGTCAAGGGTCTTTGTAATACCTCACTGTGATCTGTCCTTCCTAGGAGATGACCTTGTTCTGTTCTGTGAGGTCTTCTTCACTTTCCTGAAGGACTCTCGGACTGAAGTGTGGTGGACCATAGATGGGAAAAACACAGACGACATCACGGACTCCAAGATAAAAGTTACACAAAGGTAACATAGAAATACGAACCTTCATTTGTATCTAACCCTCCTTTGGGTCCTGCAAAAGGTACAGACAGGATAGTCCCTTTTCCCCTTGCAAGGGAGCATAGAATTCCCTCCTTTCTTGTTAATCAGAAACCCATGTGTCTGCACCATGTCGTAATGAGCACCAGGAGCTCCAGGGAGGAGGCCTGCAGACCTGGACAGTGTCTTGTTTACACAAAGATTTGAGGGAGCTTTGTTTACCAATTTGCATTATCACCTGTTCAGGTCCTGGTAGAGGAGCCAGTAGCTGGTGCTGTTGTGGGACTTTTAACACAGGGCCAGACACAATTTTATTTAGAAGAATGTTCCCAGATAGCATAAGTGACAAAGCAAAGGCTGAAACCAAAAATGTAATTGATGATTGCATTGATTGTTATTGTATTGCATGGTATTGATTAGGAGGGATAGAGATTCAGTTATATGAAAAACCCAAATAATGTTCAGAGTCCCATTTGCTGGGTGGGAGGCAGGCACTGTCTTGGTTGGTTTGCAAACCTTAGTAGAAATAGGAAACACCACTATCCCCATTTTGCAGGTGATCAATTCAGGCAAAGACAAAGTGATTCATCCAGGATTGCATAGGAAATGTAACTGGGGCTCTGAATCCTGAGTTCATGAGATCTTGCTGCTTTGTAGACAAGAACTTCTTTTATCTCTGAAGTGTAATGTGACACAGCTGCAATGAAAAAAAAAAATATGAGTGGGAAAATAAATATTAAGAAAAATCAGATAAAGGAACAGCTGCAGCTATGCTAAAATCTGAAGCGTATATCAATTTATAAATGCCAGCTTAGGTGCTTTTGTTTCTTTAAAGAAAGAGTTGGATTACAGCAAGAAAAGGAGTCTTTGTCTCTAAGATTTTGCTGCAGTTTTACATATGTAATGTTCTAGTTGTTCTCTTGCAGTGAAACTACTAGAGAGTTTGAAGACAAAACTGTCATCAGGACTCTAACAGTTTCCAAAGCCACACCAGAGGAGTTGAAACGGAATTACACTTGCTATGCCAGGAACGCCAAGGGCGAGGACCATGGCCAGGCCATAGTACACATGAAAGGTAAAATACTTGCACAGCATGAGCGTGAAATGAGGCATAAATGAGGCATGCTCAGAGAAGGCTGTCAGTTCTGCTGTGAGTTTTCCCCTGCAAAACAGTAGGGGAACAAATAATTCCATCAGGCTCTTTCCCCAGCACACGCTGTTCTGTACGCACTGCTGCGTTATTGCTGCTATACTGCGCCACTTCTTGGAGGCAGGAGCAAAGGATGTGTGTCACGTGTACCCTACCACAGTCAGGTGCCTCAGGAGGAGAAGGGGTGGGGTAGACCTGTTCTGATCCCATTCATGTCCACAGCTGAAGCAGACCTGAAGGGACAGGCTGCTTGAAATGATTTCAAGTTACTTGATTGTGTGAGGGTTTTGCGTCACTCAGCAGCTACCAGTTGGCATCCTCCAGAAGGCGGGCTGCACTTGCTGACGTTGAGTGAGACAGTCTAGCCATGACACTGTGGTTTTCCTCCTTGCTGTGAGGATGTTCCAGTCTAGACACAGCCATCTCAGCGTGGATGGTATGGACTGACCCAGATCTTTTCAGTGTAGGTTTTTTCCTGTCTTTCTTCAAGGATTTTGTTCTTGTTTCCCAGACCTACCACTCAGTAGTAAGAACTGAGCCTTCACTATAGATACGTGAATTTTCTTCAATAAGGTGGCTTTTTCTGCCTCTTTATCAACCTCAACTAGAACTTCACACCTGCTTGCTGTAGGCTGGTCCTTCTCCCATAAGGGATGCTGCCCTGCCTTGTTGTAGGTCATGCCAGACACTTCTTCCACCAACTCTGCTCTATTATTAGCATGAAGAGGCTGACAGAGGTTTTTGCTGGAACAGCTCCTTCTTTCTTGGCACTTGTCCTCCTTTTGTAGTCCTATTCATTTGAGAGAAACCTTTATTGGATCATTAGAATGGAACAATAGGCCAAATACACAACTGAGAAAGGCTGAAATCATCTGCCAGTATGTTCATCCCACATACATAACTCTTCTGGGATGAGAATGTTGATACATTTAGCAGAAGCAAATCTAAAATCTTCAGGTTCTTTTCCTATACAGCCGTGCCTGTTGTCTAGTGGACTGATCCGTACTATCTTCTGTCTTCCTTCCCCATCTCCTCCTGGGCAGCTAAATGGGTTTGCTCTGAGCAGACCTGGTTACTCACCACCCCTCCTTTCTGCTCTGTTCCACAGCAAAATGCAAGAACCGTCCCCAACCACTGCTGGCAAAGCAACCTTAAGCTAAGCTCACTGCAGACCATCCCACTGTGCATAGGAATATCAAGCATTCAAGAACCTAACTCCTCAACACTTGTCTTCCAGCTTTTAGCAAGTAGCTATATATGCTGGCTCCAACTCCTTCATTACATTAGCTTATATACATCTGCTTTTTCTGGATGACTTCTCTCTCCTCCTTATGTACTTCTGCTGTTCATCACACAATGAAAGTTGTTAAATTCCTTCCATTTTCTTTTTTGTAATTCAGTTTTTAATAAAACTTATTTGGTGATGTTTCCACTCACTGCTGTTCTTTTAGCATGCAGTTTGCTGGTGTCTGTGTCAGCTGCCACTGGAATCACCATAACACCAGAGCTGCCCAGGAATCCAGTCAGAAGAGTTCTGTCCTTAATGTGAATAAGCAGCAGTGGTGTGACAGATAGTGTATGAGTTGGATGGGAGCCTGTGATGTTCTGGCTTGTTTTCTATAGTTTGTCCTATTAGCATTTCAGATTTTCTGTAATTCTTTCCTGAGAGGAAAGAGGCCATGGCTAGATATATCCCTGCTGTCTGTCTGAGACAAGCCACAAGAACTGTGTGTGTTTAATGGGGAGGGGAAATGGTGGCCATTGCCTTTATTTTGCTGCAGGTGAGCTTTGGTTGGCTTCTTTGGTTGCATGCTGTTGTGTTTCTCCAAGTGTCTGTGTATGCTGCTGAAAGGGTGATGTTCATAAGCTGGCTTTGGACTGTGCAGGTGGTTTCCTGCACAAGGAATGCACAAGGCATTCTACCATCTGGCTGCTCCCAGAGCCTTGCTCAAAAACAGAAGTCCAGCCTGTGCTCTGACTTGCTCTGCCAGCCCTACCAGACCTAATAACCCAGAATGGGGACTCCAGGGTGGCCAGCCAGCACATGTCCTGCCAGAAAAGCCTTGGCTTGGCCACCTTCCTCTGAAGGGCCTGATTGGCTCTTGACTGTTCCTCTGAGGTGTTTGCCTGCATGTGACACAAACTTGTTTCTGCCTAGCTGAAAGTCCAACCTGTTCTGTAAACCAGACCACCTATTTCTCTTCAAACCCAGTTGTCGCACCGAAGTACACTGTGGAGCTGGCCTGTGGACTGGGGGCAACCATCCTGCTCATTGTGGTGCTGATAGTCATCTATCATGTTTATTGGCTTGAAATGGTCCTCTTCTATCGAGCTCATTTTGGAACAGATGAAACCATTCTAGGTAAGAAGTTAAAGGGCTTATTATATATTTAATCTTGCTGCAGGCCAGAGCCTTCGTTTCCATACAGGAATTTTGATAGAAGATATTTTTAACCCTCTTCACAGCATAATAAGAGTTCAACATTCCGTTTCTGTATCTGTATTCAGTTGTATTGGGTCTTTTTTAGAGCAAGAGGAGTCAGGCTTGGGTCAGAGGATAGAGAAGTTCTCTGTATTCTCTGCAGAGGTGAAGCATGGATGTGTCAGGCTTCCTGGGGCATTTCCCTATTGATGGCTGGCTGTTTCATCTGATCTAGATGGTCAAGATACGTCATCAAATTTCAGGAATTACCTGGTTTCTCTGGTGACTGTAAGGTTTCACAAACATAGGGTGACTTGCTTTAAAATGTGGGAAGGCATATAAAAGGACAGATCTGTAAATCACCCTTCTGTCCCCAGTTCTTTCACAGCTTCCCTGTGTTAGTGGGGGCTCATCTCTTGAGACTCTGAGCTGAGATTTCTTTCTCTGTAGGATGAGGAGGGTGTCTGAACCCTCTCAGCTTGTGGTGTGAACCTGCCAAGCAGGGTGTGGTGGCTCTTGGAGGGTGTAAGCAGGGTGCAAGTCTCTGGTGGGACTGCTCAGGTGGGTAAACAGAGATGTGGTAAGACAAAAGAACCCTGGACAGACTGGGCTGGTTGTCTTGCAGCAGTCCCATGCCTTCAGAGACCCAGCAGTTTTCTGGGTGCCTGCACATTCAGGCTGGGCAGTTGAAGAGGCAGTGCTGCTGTCTTGTAGCTATGGAAATAGATGTGTCTAAACCTGAAGTGCCTGGGCTCCAGGTGGCTCCGAGCTTCCTATCTGCTTTTCTTGTGAAGCAAGTCAAAGGCTCAGCAGGTGCAGTATCACAAGAGTGTCTTCTGCTGTTTCTGTTCCCCTGTGCTGCCCGTGGTCAGACGGGAAGGAGTATGATGTGTACGTGTCCTACGCGCGCAACGCGGAGGAGGAGGAATTTGTGCTGCTGACGCTGCGAGGAGTCCTGGAGAATGAATTTGGGTACAAGCTGTGTATCTTTGACAGAGACAGCCTCCCAGGGGGAAGTGAGTATTTCACAGGGGGCTGTGCTCCATGGGCATCCTCTCTTTCTTTGGTACTGATAATTGATAGGAACTGGCTGTCCAGATTAACTTTAGCCTTTGTTTTTTAACCCACCTCCATTGATGATCTCTTGTTGGTGTCTTCTGATGTTTTTGCTTCATGTGACAACGTTGCAGATGCTTCTGGGCACCAAAAAGGCTACAGTGGGCAAGTGGTGTTTGATGGTCATTTCAGTTGCTTTCATCTCAGGAGTGATGTGCAGGAATGATTGATCTGTGAACATGAGGGAACCAGACCACTGACCTTCATACAAACCCTCTGAATTGAATTTGAAAAACAGGGAGAAAGTCAAGGCTAGAAAGAAAAGAGGCAGAGTGTGATACTGGACCAGACTTGTAACTTACTACAGAGGGTAACGGTGAGTGCCTATAAAACCAGGAATATCTGCTTCAGGGAGGTGTGGAGAACACCGTGCCAACATCAGTGAGAAGATAATGTGTCCTCCCAGAAGGCCTCCCACTCACCCCTTTTAATTACAGTCTGTGTCTAACATGGCATATAATTAAGTTGCTGTGATTAAGAGTACTTTGTTTCAGGTAGTGAGACTCATCTCTTTACTAAGATGTAAATTTTTTTTTTTCACTGTTTCGAACTAAATCATGCAAGGTTCTGGACACAGTGTCTGCTGGAGAGATGTCTGCTCTTCAGATATGCATAGTCACATATGTGATACAGCCAGGACACAAATCTAACAAACACTCTCAATTTCCAGTGTCCTGACTTGGCTGTATCATTCCTGATACCTACTAAAAGTTTAAAGCCTGAACTTTTGCTAGGGCAAACCTCCCTGCTTTGAATTCATGGGCTTTGGGTCAGGACCCCACTGATGACAGAACCTGTGCTGATAAAGTCCATTGGAGCTGGAGTCCATTTTGGGTAGCACAGGAGGTACTCCTGGAGTTCCCAGGTCAGTTGTGTGACAGAGCAGGATTAGCCTGGGATCTGTGATCTTTGTCTCATAGATTGTTGCCAGCACACAGCATCTTTTAAGTCTGAGGACAAATAAATACAAGTGCCTCAGGGGACAGGGAGACAGCTGCAGTCCTGGTGCTGTTCATTCTACAGAGAGCCTGGATGACAGGATAGGGCCCTCTCCAGGCCTTATTTGCTTGATATCAGAGCCAGGCTGAGAGCAGGTTTGCTGTGTTCTCACCAGTTGTTCCTCCAGATATGCATCTCCTTCCTGTTGCCTCTGCCACTTCTTTCCTCCCCCTTTGGAGCATCTCATTTTCCTTCCAACACAGCTGTGCTGTGCTCCCTGCCCTACACCCTTATCCCCAGAGCACTCCCATCCCTGATTGCTGTGGCAGTCACTACCATCCCACTGCTGTTTGCAACACTACTGGGGCTTCTCCATGGCTTCTTAGCTAAGATTTGACTAGTTTCCTTCCTGGGGAAGCACAGCAGGCCAGGGGATAGCTTTAGGCAGCTGATGTCATGCCTCCAGACTACACATCTGTGTCATGGGTAGAGAGTTAATGTTATACTTGATGAAGAAACAGTGGGAGATGGATTATCCTGTGGGTTTGCTGACAGGAGCTAACCAAACATGCTTCACAACTAAATGAAGTTGCCAGTCAGCATTATTTTATTCTCCATTGTATTTTCTGGCCAGTCAAGAGCATTCCCTTGTCAGTAAGTGTGGGAGATCCTGCAGCAGAATGCAAGCATTGGGATTCATACTTAGGAGGAGTTTTCACATTCATTATAGAAAAGTGCCTAAGGACAGCCTATCTGCAGATGTTAGAAAATCAAAGAGGATCCCCAGTTACCATGACACATCCCCAGCTTGAAGGGTGTCACTTTTGGGGCACTTTATTAAAAGTCCTCAGGTTGGTTTACTCGTCACTTCTAGAAAATGCTCCAATCTACTTTCGTCAGTGACAGCACTGGGAACAGCTGGAGGAGTAACAGGAGTCAGGATGGTAGCATTTCCAAAGCAAAGTCACCCACGAGGACACTCAGAGGTGTAGATACTTATTGTGTGTGTTTGTGGTGGGGAAACTGAGGTAAAAGGAGTGAAGGGGTTACCCAGAGTCATTCTAGACATCTACCAGAGGGGGATGCAAGTGCAGGCGTTCAGGCTTCCCACTGCCTCATCAGGCTGTCTTTCCTTGAGGTCATGTCCAGCTGGAAGTTCCCCTGCTTTGCTCCAAAGAGCTTCTTTTTCCACTCTCACTAGGAGGAAGCTAAATCTAAGCTTAACAGATTATCTCTTTTGGCTACATGGCATCCTCAAAGTGTTGGGTGGTGTTCCTGCCATGTAGTACAGTGCCTTATAGATGCAGCTACCTCAGGCATCTCTGTGTAGCATGGAGAGGAGGAATTACATCTGCAGGCAGCCTGGGGCTGGGCATAGAAGATGTCACTATATGGGGCAGTGAGTATCAGTGATGGTGTAGGAGGCCTGGAATCACTTGCAAGGTTGCGAAGAACCAGTATCATCTTTAGAGAGGGCTTCCAGGGGATTGTGTTGTTCCCTTCAGCAGACAGCTGGTGTCACACCAGTAGCTCAGCAGCATGCTCTTGGCCATCACTAACCACCTGAATGTTTCTTTCTCCCAGTTGTCACAGACGAAACCCTGAGCTTCATCCAGAAAAGCCGACGTCTGCTTGTTGTCCTGAGCCCCAACTACGTCTTGCAGGGGACACAGGCCCTGCTGGAGCTCAAGGCTGGTCTAGAGAATATGGCCTCCAAGGGCAACATCAAAGTCATTCTAGTGCAGTACAAAGCCATCAAGAAGAGCAAAGTGAAGGAGCTGAAGCAGGCCCAGGCGGCACTGACTGTCATTAAATGGAAAGGCGAGAAATCGAAGTTCCCAAAGGGCAGGTTCTGGAAGCAGCTGCAGGTGGAAATGCCAGTGAAAAAAATTAGCAGGAGTTTGAGCCTTGATGGGCTCATTTGTATCCCTGAAAAGTGTTTGACGTCATCAGAAAACAAAACAAAGCCAACCCCAGGATTCTACAGGTTAAGCCAGGACATGGGAAGGAACTTGGAGTTTTTGCCATGAAGCACTGTCCCCCAGGCGTTTCAGAGGGCAGTCAGGCCTCCCTGCAGCTGTTCTACTGCCCTGGCAGTAGAGGGACCAAAGATGCACACGTGTCCTTTCTGCAAATGCACATCCTTGTCAGGAGCCACACAAGCTCTGGCCCCAGAGTCTAGATTTGGGCTATCCGGGTGGGATGCAGTCAGCACTTTGTGACAGCAATGGTGTTTCTGTAGGCCAGTACTCCTAGATCCAGTTCCTATGGGACCTTCATTAGCATCCAGGATAGAGCTCCTTTCCTCTCTTCCTGGTCACTGCTCTGTGTTGCAGAAGCTGGAGAACAGTTTGAAAGGTGGCTCCAGGACAGAGCCTTTCATACCTGTCCCAGCTCTATAGTCCTGAGCACTGTGGGATCACATTTCTCCTTCAGTGGTAGGAGTGTACACTCTCGAGGCTCCTCATCTTTGCTCCCCACATTTCTGTAGGAGCAGTGCATTCACTTTGGCAACGTGAAATGGCTGTTACAAGAGCATTTCTATTAAAAAAAAAAAAGCCTTCTACTAGGTGATATTTGTATTGTAGCATTTCTACTAATAAGTGGTCAGTTTCTAGGACTCTGTTAGTCTCCCAGGTACGCCAGATCCTTCAGGGCTGTGGAGCATAGCTGAGATATGCATCTGTGTAAAGTAAACTCAAAGGACTTCACAAGCACTGCACAATTCACTACTCACTACTCTATCCACCTACTGTATCTGTACTGCTGGCTGGGGGAAAGCATTATGCAAGGTGCTGCTGAGGCCTCTGGGATGACACTGGATAGTCATGTCTAACTCCCCAGGGGAACCTACAGACTTATTGGAACTTATAACTGTTTGCTTCTAGGTAAGACTATGAGGATGTCCCTGCTGACTGCAGTGGGGTTGGAGTAGCTGACCTGTAAAGGTCCCTTCCAACCCAAACCATTCTATGATTCTGTGAAAACTCAAGATTTTCTGCCTGGGTATGAAGAACATCACCATTCATGGTTCAGGGCTCAGGTTTAAGCTATCCCTTGGCTTTACAAAGCAAGTCTCCTCCCATCTTATTTCCAGCCCAGAACTGCAGAACAGAGGATCTATCTCAGTGTCTGCAACCTTTGCACAAAGTGGAAATATTAAAAAACCACTGAGCACAACTCCATGCTTCAATGGGAGGCAGCAGGCAGAGGAGAGGATCTGTTGAGTTAATCCTCAGCAGGCTTTCCTCAGGCTTTTCAGACTGAGCCAAGTGTCCCTTCCCTTGTAGGACAGACCAAAGCACAGCAGGACCCTAGCATTGACTGCTGCTGTTGTTCACAATGTTTTCACATACAGCTAAAAGGTTTTACAAACAAACCAGGGTGTTGCCTTACTCTTGTAGCTCCCAGTGCAGTGCCTTCCCACCTGCAGAATTCAGTATTACTCACACTAAATCCCTGCTTGTGTTTGTTGATAATGGCTGCTCCTGAGTTACCTCTGACTCATGCTTTTGCTCAGTTGGTGTCCAGTGAGTAAGGCATATCCATTCATAATGACATTAAAGAAGCACTACAATCTGGAGTCTATGCACTAGGCACCTAGCTGAGCAAAGAGGTTTGAGGGTGTCCCAGCAAACAGCTCAGCTTTCAAGGTGTGGGGTTGAATCCTGGCATCAGCAAATGCCCTTACACTAAGCATGTTACAATTAATAATGTTATTCCAGGGCAGTGGGGAGCTGTAGCCACCCATGCCATTGGGCAGGTACTGTAAAAAAGTGGAACAATTAGAGCTTCTTTCTCACCTTCCTCTTCATTCTCCTTGCCCCATGAAAGCTTTGTTTTAAGCAGGTGAAAGCATAGTCAGCTTCACTGAGGGCAGGGGAGCTCCTCATCTGCTGAGGGGTGCCTAAAAGCTCTGCTGTTACGAGGTTTTCTGTTGTGGCTGTCTGTGGAGGGACAGAGCTGCTTCTCATGCTCCATAAAGCTTCATTTATGTCAGACAGCACCCAAAACCAGGCTCAACTTTATGAAGCTATTGTAACCCTGTCATTTTGCCCAGCTTCACCTTTTTGTTTGTGTTTTCAGCATCTCTGTAATTGACTGCCAGATCTGCAGGCAGAGGGAAAGCCTCCAGGCCAAAGCAGAACTGTGTTAGATTCCATCCCTCCCCCTTTTTTTTTCTCTTAGATTAACTTAAAAATGCACATAAATGTAATTAATATCCCAGATCTCACCACATCACATCTCACTTTTGTCTGACTTCTGCTGATATTTTAGTGTGTCTTATTATTTTAGGAAGTTCAATTCACCTCATTTATTTTGCTGATTTTATTCAGAGTTTTCAGAGTAAAATCAGACTAGGACTTTGCTCTGGCATACATTGCAGTGGCCCTTGATGTTGTTGCAACCCCAGGACAGGATTAGTGAGAGACATCAGCAGAGCACCCACAAGGCAAATGGTGCAGTGGTCTGAAGCAGGCCCAAGAGGTCTAGAGAGCAGCATGGAAGGAGTAGCACTGCAGTAGGTTTGCTCTCCCAGGAGCTCTGTGAGAGCTGTCAGGCCCAAGGTAAAGCTCAGTTCCAGCTGTAATGCAGAGCTGCAAAGCACCTCAGCTGTGCCATTTCATCCTGTGCTATGTATGGTTTCCATTGTGGGGTTCTGTCACAGCATCTGTCTAGTTCAGTCGATTAATTTGAGTTTCCCTGCTCTAACCTAACATTTATCAACATGCAGCTCATACAGAGTTCCTCGTTGTTATTTCATGGGGAAACAGCATGGCACAAATTGCAAAAAATGTCTTCCCATGCTGTTTGATGTTGTACAGCTGTTCCAGAGTTTTCCCTTCTCTTTTCTGTATGTTTTTGCCGTTTGTGTTATTTGGTCTGTGAAGTGTCAGTATTATTTTATTTTGCTTTTCAATAAAACATTTTTACTTTTGCATTTCAATCCTTGTGCATTTCTCATAGTTATCATTTTCCTTCCCATTACGTCTGTGAGAGGCTTTTAAAAGAAAGAAGGATGTGTGGAGTCCAAGCATCAAGATCATCTGGGAACACTTCCTTAGAGGGAGGTGTGTTCTTGGCTGTTTTCTTGGTATGCCCACAGAAAACCTGAGGCACCACCACTGCTACCAGAGCCATGTAAACAGAAACACAGCATTCAAATGTCACCCACTCTACCAGGGCCATGTAAGCAGAAATGCAACATTCAAATGTCACCCACTAGTGGACATGCACACATAGAAAATCTTTGGCTCAAAGAGTGCCTACTCAGCAAGCACAAGACAGATGGGAAGGAAACATCAGCCCTTTCCTTGAGAGACTAAGCAGAAATCTTAGAGATCTTCCCTAACCACAGAAATCAAACTCACTCTGAGGCTGCTTTACTTATCACCTTCCAGGTAGCTGGGTAGAAAGTGCTCATTCAGCTTCCTATTTTGACATCCACATCATTTGTTTTGGGCCTTTCCCCTTGTTTGCATGCTAGCAGGTAAGTTGAGAGAGAGTCTAACCCTTCCAGGCCACTTGGAAAATGAACACTTGTGACAGTCTCTGGTTTTGGGGTCTACAGACTATGAGATCTATGACTTCTCAGCTTTTACTGGGCTGGAACAAATATATGGCTCTTAACAATCCTCTGTTATACCTCTGGGGTGTATTAGGGGAGACACAAGTAAACCAACAAAAACATGCAGTGTCCTTTGTAACGCTGTCATAAAGATTGCGGGGGTTTAGCGTAAAGCTGATGTCCAAGAGTACCAACTTCCTAGCTCTGTTGGTACCAAACCCCACAGCCTCATTGCTGGCTGCCCTATCCTGTGCTGTTGGTGTCCCTGGCAAGATCCGTCCTGTTTGCACACTGTGAAGCAGCCACTTAGGATTTTTTTATGAGCTGGGACTACGTTGTACAGTGGACATCCCAAGGTATCCTGGACAGCCAAATTAAATGCATCCCGTTCTCAGAAATCAAACTTATCTTCAGGAATTTGTGCATTTTCCCTGCCAAAAAAAAAAAAAATTAGTATTATGAGTTCAGAATTTTTAAAAGAAAAACATCACTGTTGACTCAAAGCATTTCCTTTCAGCAGTGTTGGAATCATTCCTGTGAATTGATCCTGTGCTTTCTGAGCAGGCAGGTAGAATGGGTGACCTCTCAGGTACTGCTCCTGCCTACATTTTGCTGTGATTCCAGTTTCAAAGAGAAAGACATTTCAAACCAGCAAGAGAGCTTTTTCTTTGACAAAATGTTGAAGCTTGGCTGGTTTCAAAATAGATCTCAATCAGTTATAGAAAGGTTTGAATGAGGTCTGGACTGAGTAAATTGAGAGATGGCTGCCAATTCTTTGTGCCTTTGAAAAAGGGTGGTAAGAATGTTTTATGGCATTAAGTGACAATTCTTTATCATCTGCTTTTGGTTTCAATGAATCAGTGTTTTCCTGTGTGTATTGTGAGGGGAAATCCCTCCAGCCCTTATATACAAGAAAAAAAAAATACTCCAAGTGGTTTGATTTAAGTTCCAGTATTATTTCTTGCTTTCTCTATTAGCAATTACTGTTCAATCATTTTTCCTGTCCCATGTTCTTGGTCCCCAGACAATCCAGCAATAATGAGTTTTTACAGCTAGTCATATATCTTCACAGAAAAAAGTATTGCTCTCTACAGTATTAAAATAAGATAAATTCAGGTGCAACATATTGCACCTTCTGCCATGAGGTAAGGAAAGAGACAGACAAAGGCTGGAAGAGTAAGAGGCATTGCCAGTGCAGGGCATTTTATTTATATAAAAGACCAGAGTTCCACTGGCAGGGAGGGAGAGAAGTCTCCAAACTGAGAAATCAAGGCTTTAGCAGTGTAGAAGTTACTGGAAGCAGCAGGTAGCTCTTCTCCCCGGAACAGCTCATAGCACAACATTCCCACAAGGTTTTTTTTCCTCACTGAGTGTGCAAGAGCTCTTACTCTTGTACTCCCTGTCCTGCTTGAACACCACCTTGTCCTCAGGTCTCCTGCCATCTCAGACACCAGCATGCAGTAAGTGGGGAGGATTTTTTAAAGTTTGTACAGTTCTGTTAATCAGCTTGGGTTAATTTGCCACAGTCCTGTTGATACCTATCCTTTCCACTGCTCACACCTTAGCCATGACACTTTCAATATGCTTACTGCATCCCAAACCATAGATAGAAGTTCAAGGGCATCCTTCAGGTTTGCTGCTTTTCAACATTCCTAATAAAGGAGATGCTGCCTTTGCCTGGCACTGTTCCACCTAAGCATCTTGCTGAGCTTTACAAACTACAATTAGTCCCAAGAAGTGCCTTGAAGGGCAGTATATCCTCTCTCCCATCATGGCTAGGGAAACTGATGGAGAGGTTTAATGCTGACATTTTTGCTTTCTAAGTTTGAAGGCTTCCATTTCTAGATGAGAGAGAATGAGAGGGAGGGAGGGAGATGGGTTTCAGCCTGGGCAGTGGGAGCTTTGCACAATTACATAATTGCTTCTCTTTGTTCCCTCATGCTAAGGGGTGCCAGAGCTGTGGGCAGGTGATTCCTGAACAAGACCTGCCCTTTACAAATGCCTTCACTTGCCCAGGCAGCAGTGATGCTGTGCAGTGCAGAAGGCAGAGTCCAGTCCTGGCTTACCCAGCTATCCTGGCTTCTCATTTACCACTTCAGCCTTCACAAAAATCAACTGCAAAGCAAAACTGCTGCTGTTGCTCCCACAGTCCCTGCTGGCAGGAGCATGGGCAAGTTGAAAGTCATTGGGTTTGTGCCAGGTTTCCCTCTGTGGGAAGCGGGAATCTGTGCAGATACGCCACCAGCTTCCTTCAGCTTTTCTCTCCCTGCTCCCTCCCCTTTGTGCACCCCAACTCCTCTGCTCTTGCACTCTTAGATACCACCGAAGCTGTGTTCGACTTCATCCAGAGGAGCCGCAGGATGATCGTGGTCCTGAGTCCTGATTACTTGACGGAGAAGAGCATCAGTCTCCTGGAATTCAAGCTGGGCATCATGTGCCAGAACGCCATTGCCACCAAGCTCATTGTGGTGGAGTACAGGCCACTGCAGTGCACCCACCCCAGCATCCTCCAGCTGAAGGAGTCTGTCTCCTTTGTCACCTGGAAGGGGGAGAAGTCCAAGCGCTCCGGCTCCCAGTTCTGGAAGGCGTTGCGGCTTGCCCTGCCACTGCGCAGCCTGAGTGCCGGCGCTGGCTGGAACGAGAGCTGCTCCTCCCAGTCAGACATCAGCCTGGACCCCGTCCAGAGGAGAAGGAGCCGATTGAAAGGGCAGCCTGACCCACGGGGAGTCGCGGCGATGACTTTTGCTCCCGGAGGGACGGCCCCGGTCTCCGAATCGAGGGCCAAACACCGAGCCAAGCACTTCTTGACCTGCCGGTGTTGTGGGACCTACTGCAATGACGGCAGCAGACTCAAGCGCAAGCACGGAGCCGTGGCTGAGCCCAGGTGGGACGCTCACCTCTGCAAGTCAGGCGCAGGCAGAGCTGCAGCGCAGGGGATTCAGGGCAGAAGCCGACCCGAGCCCCCACCAGCACAGGCTCCTGCTCTTGCCCTCTGCCATTACAGCGACCTGTCCAACAACAATGACTTCTACGTACTCTAACCAAGAGGCTGATGGCACCGCAGGTGCTGGGCCAGCAAAAGAAGCTCACTGCAGCCTCAGCCAAGATATTTGTAGAATATCAGAGGCTGATGTGGTGTTTCTCACTCTCAGTCCCATGCCAGCGTGGAGGACTGCAGCAATATCACTGGTGCTGGTGGTCTGAGCCAGCGACCTGCAGGGACAGAGAAGTGACTAGGGGCTGCCTGCCTGGGTCCTTCTCGTTCATTTAAATTGCAAAATGGAGCTGAGAATGGATTTCTCTGGTGATGCTCTTCTCCACATGTGGTTGTCTTTGCCACAGGGCTGCTGCTAAGGTTGGGTGTGGGAGGGCAGGACCCCAGCTGGAGAGTGGGAGGGAGAGAGGCTGGAGAAGCTGTGCTCCTGGCAGCAAGCTCTGGAGAAGGGACAGCAAGTCTGCATTTTGCAAAGGATAAAACTTTGCTAATGAGAGCAACAAGGAGCCTCAGCCAGTGAAGGAGTGCACTGTGCAGTGTGGTGCTTTCATCTACTGTGGTTTAAAAGAGCCTGATCAAAAGTTTTAACACAAGACCCTTCTCTCTAAATAAAACTGATTTCTTTAATCTGCTGTTGTTATAAGTGCCATGGGAACTGGTAAATGCTGGAGCCTCATTCACCAGGCAGTGCCTGGGGAGGTGGTTTGACCAAGCTAGCTGAGATCCCCTCGTGTTCCAAATGCTTCCAGTGGGTGCTCCTGGGCTCAGGCCCTCTCTCAGCTTTACCAGGTGATGAATTTGTTCTGTCAGTTGCATGGCCTTTCATGCAGCAAGAAAGAAAACCATTACAAATGTAGGGAAATATGATTTAAAAAGATTCTCTGAGTAGTCAATGAGCTCAGGGATGGGAGCAAGACCTAAAACATTCACAGAAAACCCCAGGCACTAGAGCTCAGGGGTCAAAACTCAACCACACTTCATTAAATAACCAAAAGAGCCTTTGAAAAGTCTTCCTGGGGCTGCCGTTTCAACAGTCGGCTGAGCTGGCTGTCAGCAGTGTTTCTAACTCTTCACCCACAATGAGAACCTAATTTGCCTCACTCTGCTGCATGTAATGACTTCTCTCCACCCTGAGAAAATGTGCTAATGCTGGGAGCTGGCCACTCTTCTTCAGCTGGGCACTCCAGACTGGGTAATATACTGCATTTGTTTTCTTTCCCCGAGACAAAAAAGGTCTCCTTCACCTCTCTGGTCAGTCTAGTTATTGCTTCTCAAGTTGGCAAGTCATTATTTTTTTGTCTGCCTTGAAAATATGAACCTTTGGGGTGCAGAGTCTGTGACCTTTAGGACAGACCCTTATCTCACGACCTCAAGTGCAGCCCTAGTGAAATTGCTGCATCTGTGAGGAAGGAAGGGGAGACCTCTCATCCATTTCAATGGTGCTGAAGCCCAGTTATAATTCACACATCACTCACCTTCCCTCAGCAGCCCCTCTTCTCAGTATTGCCCTGACTTTTTTGATCCTTCTGAGATCAAGCACAGCTGGCAGCTCTCCTGCTACAACACTCTGTGAGCTGAATCTTAACAGCCCTGCTGCAACAGACCAGGAAAATAGAAACAAAAAAACATGGAGCTGAGTCAATGTAAATAAAATAAGGGCAAAGCCCCCGCTACCAGCTCATAGGAATTAGAAATTCAGACTCCAGAAAATTCTCCAGGCACAGATTTCTCTGTAATTTCAAGTAGACACATTCTAAATGCTTCAGAAAGTTTTGTCCATATGTAGCCATTCTCAGTGATTAAAAAGGAGGAGCAGGAATAAGGTATTTGGAAAGCAAGATGATAAATTGCAGAATGCTTTGTGAGAAATAATTAAAATACCATTACATGGTTAAATGGTTCCAGTTGCTTACAACTAGATGTGGGATGGTATTGTCAATGAACCTGGTAGAGCTGAAAACACAAGCTGCAAAATACAAACAATCAGCCATCAGTCAACCTCCAGAGTCAGTGTATCTGTTATTTGTTGTCATTTAAACTGCTTTTATTTACAGACTTTGCCCTTATTTGATTGTGGGTCAACTACAGCAATCCAAAAACACAAGAAACAAGAGCTGGAGCTTGTAGTAAATGTATAAAATAGCCAGCTCCTGCCTTTTGGGGCAAACTGTCATCTCTCCATGAAGGAACAAATGTGAATAAGTACCATTGCTTCTCCTGCTGCCTCAACAGAGCTAGTGCAATTTTACCACCCTTTTTCCTACTCACCAAATGGATCCAGGGGTTTGGTTGCTCTTGTAACAAATACTGGGGCAGGGTGGATTGCAGTGTGTGCATCAAATCTTTAATCCTTGCTCTTTATTTGTATGTTTTTTCCTACTGTTGGTCTACCACAAGTCTCTGTGAAGGCCTGCACCGTGTCTGAGATTGTGTTTGCTCAGAGCAACATACCCATTGTAAAGGTATAATCCAGAGCCATATCAAACAGCTGAAGGGAGACTATGTCCTGAGATTCAGATTGGATGTTAGGAAGAAGTTTTTCACCATGAGGGTGGTGAGACACTGGAACAGGTTGCCCAGGGAGGTGGTAGAAGCCTCATCCCTGGAGGTTTTTAAGGCCAGGCTGGATGTGGCTCTGGGCAACCTGCTGTGGTGTGAGGTGTCCCTGCCCATGGCAGGGGGGTTGGAAATGGATGATCCTTGAGGTCCCTTCCAACCCTAACAATTCTGTGATTCTATATGAGGACATACATGAGAGTGCATTCATAGTATAGAGCTGTAGCCTAAGGGGCAGAGGTATGCTCTGCTCACCACACTGACCCTCAGCCTCACCTGGCACCCAGGAAAGTGTGGTACTATTCTGGAAATGCATGAGTTAAAACACTGTGGCAGAAGGAGAGAGAACCACTAATGACCAGCCCTGTAGCTGCCTGCCCAAATGCATGTGAAAGAGGCAAGGTTTGACTCTTATTCGTGTGGATGTTCATGCTACATACCATTGCTGGTCATCCTGAGGAAAGGCTCTAAAATGATGTAATAAATGCACCACTTAGGTCTCTTTTGCAAAGGTGCTAATGAGACATAAATGTTGCAGAATGGTTTATGGAAGAATATGACTTTAATTCTTCATAATACCAGACAGAGTAATGGTCAGACATCAGGGGACACAACATTTACACTGCAATTAGGCTAATGATTTGTCCTTGACTGAAACGTATCTGCTACAAAATCATTTGGCTTGAAAACTTCAGAGAGTTTTGCAGCTCATCAGTATTTGTTCAAGTGAATAATCAGCCTCACCCTTAATATCATGCCTGATTGTTGGTTTGCCTACATTTTATTTCTGGACAGGGTTCATGGTCTACCTTCTTCTGCTGCAGCAAAGAGACTACCCAGAGATATTTCTGTCCATGGGGGTATTTGCATGCTGTTGTCAAATCATCTGGCAATCCATTGCCCATAAAAGATTTGTTCTCAAGTTTTCCAAAAGGTGTTCTTCCTTACCATTGCTGTTTAATCATTTCCAGACCACACCAGAGACCTCTCTTATGTTGTCTGGGCTGTACAAGGAGATGAAGTTCCTGACTCACAGTTACTCACTGCTTCCCACTGACTCTTCCCTTCATGCCACTATATCTCAGTGGGAAACCTGACTTCACTGCTTGTCCACTCCAACACCTTTTCCAAGGAGGTGTTATGGCTGAGGTGTTCCCTGGCACTCTACTGGCATGATAGGAGGTGAATTTGTTTGCTATGCTGCACAGTATCTCTTTGGGTCCAGCTCCTCAAGCAAACCAGATCACATTGCATGCTCGGTGAAGCAGGAAATAGCAATGACAGACAATCTTTGTGCCATCTGTCACAATTATTAGCAAATGATGTTTTATTTATCTCCAGATCAGCCATGAAGACAGTGACTCCCTTTAGAAACAAGTTTCATGACAAGTCCTCCTTTGTTGAGATCTATAGGTTAATGGATAAAGAACTACAAACCTGCTGTTACTGTGCACAAGGAGATGCTTACAAAGCAATACCACAGCTATGTACCCATAGTCACCAGCCAGGCTGGAAATACTGCTGGTGCAAAAAGGTCATTTAGGAATATCTGCTCCCATTGAGCCATGTTCATTGGCTACTAATTAATTCCACTGACACCTTGAAGTTACCTATGTAGGCAATTCCATATTGATGGGGCTGGGAATGGGCCATCACTGGTCCATGCAGATTCACAAAGAATTTGGCTTTCCTGCTCACAAGAAATTCCATTGCTTTGCACTTTCCCCTCCTCCTCTCCTGTCGTCAAACAGCACACAATAGCACATGATGACATCGAATTTTTCCAAGAAATTTTCATAGCAATGTATTTTTCACAGCAAATGGAAAACATCTGAATCACATTTAAACTTCTCTTTAACATAGAAGTAATTTTAAGATTTTGTTTTTTAAGCACAGCTCAAAATGTGCTATCCAAGAGTGTCAGAAACACGTTGGTATTCCACTTCTGTTTTGCTTACAGCATGCTTTGTTGAGACTAGTCCCTTTTAAAACATTTCAACTTAAATCAAAACAGCATTTTCCTTTGAAAAGCAGCTTCCATTTTAAACACCATCAGATCTGCATTGGTTCTCAAACTTGCCCTTTTTTTGCATCCCATCCAAGCATTCTCAGTTTGCAGTTTCCCAGACTTCTAACATTTGCTAAAGAATTAGGTCTGTGATGCCATGAGCTCCTCAACCAGCCCTCTGGCAATTGTAAAGCCTCCAACTGCATTCTTACAGCTAGCCAGAAAAAAAATAATCTGCTTGCATATCAGATCATATCAGCTCCTCAAATCTCACTCATGTTTGAGTATTAGGTCCAAGAACCTGGTTGTGGATAATGTCTTACTACCTCATGCCAAGACAAATGGAGATGTCTCTGAGGTCAGTAATCTATGCCTTCTGATTTGCTCACACTCTTTCAGTTGCTAGTGAAAGAAAATTCTTCTCCATTCATGCTTACATTTTAATTGCATGCTCCCTTCTGGAGGCAGGCAAGAGTAACATCTATCATTTTATTTCGCATCTCTGCCTCAAAAGCATCTGCTCCACTTGTGGTGATTCATGAAAGAGCAGCTGCTTGCTCCCATTCAGTGCCAGCCTCACTGGCACATGTTCATTTACCTGCATTTAACATCCTGATGGAGTCAAACAGCATTTCAAACTCACTCACTATACCCTTCAGATTTGTACACATGAAAAAATCCAACCCAAACAAACAACAAATGTCTGGCTATTGTCCCCAGATAGCTGCATCTGTTTAGACTGGTTTCATCCACTCCAGCAGCACAATCCTGCCAGTGTCCTGATTCAACCAAACAACAGTAAATGCTCAGTGGGTCTACTTTTGCCTAGCATTTGGCACAAAGCTGGACCTGAATGGAGAAAAGTGAGGGCATCTGGTTTATGTCAACATATAGATACTACCCAGCTCCTCACATAAACATCAGCCCCCATACAGGGTTGCTGTATTAATGCTGAGTGCTAGTTTTTTGCTTGCTTGGCTTTGTGTTCCCTTTTCTCTTCAGGTCTTCAAGGATACAGTTTTAATAAATGCCAATAGTGTCAGCAGAATCCATTCATATCACTCTAATTTTAAGTAATTATTGTTGGTTCATATCAAAACAGACCCAAGAAACCAGGCTAAGTTACCTCTTCTTTCTTTCTTTTTTTTTTCCCCTGGGACGTTGCATCTCTCTTTTGCTTTGCTCGTATCAGTGAGCCAGACTTCTCTCCCACAACCTCTCTCATTGCTGCCAAGCTCCTACACACAAACATCATTGGGAAGATGCCCAGAGCTCACTCCAAACATCACACTTTGCTCAGTGCAGCTCAACAGCATGCAATTTGTCTTATGTGAATGTTATGACAAAGGGGGGCCCAAGGTCACCACCTTGTAAGCTCTACCAAGGTGATTTAGCTTTCCACTCTCACTCCTAATCTAGCTGCTCCTCTTAGTTGCCTGTCTGTATCTGAAGCTTCCTGATAACCATTGTCATGCACACAAGCAGCATCCAGGTATTTCCAGCTGCTCTGCATACCAGCCTGACTATTAGAGGGAGACAGACTTAGCAAGTGGTTTGGACTCAGTGTCTGGCTATACTCCAGCCTACCTGCTTGCTTGTTTTCTCTCACTTATTCCTCACTGAAATGTAGCAGCATGCCTCCTGCCTTACACCCCTCTGCTGTAGCAGCATCTGGGCAACTCAGTCTCTAGGATGTCCTTTCTATCCATCCTCCACAAGTAAGGGAGTGTGTGTCAGGTGCTACACAGATGTCAGGAGACACCTCCTGCTCCAAAGAGGTTCTGTTCTTGCTTTGTTTGGTCCCAGCTGCCACACATCACCTGATAGCAAACTTCCTGAAGGTACACCAAGTCTCCCCAGTTTGGCCCAGCACACAAGCAAAGAGGTTAATACAACAGATGCTTTTGAGCAGTGACTTCATCAGCAAGTGTGGTCCAAATCTGTGCGCAGATGCTTGTCTGCCACTTACCAGCATAATGCCAGACCATCCAGATCTGAGCAGCTGGCAGGGTGTCACCTCCTGTCACCAGCTCTTTCAGTTCAGTGGGCAGATTATATTTAGTTTCTAATAGGTGATGTTATGAAAGGAGGTGGAACAAAGGAAGATGTGGCAGTGAAAAGAGAACACATCATTCCAGTTAAAAAAAAAGAAGAAAAAAACCCCCACAACAAACCTGTGTTCATCCTGGCATTTTCAATTGTGCTTTTATTTATGATGGATCTTTTTTTACTATTATTATTAATATAATTTTTGGAAATACAGTACTGGTCAGGAAGTCAGCAGCTCTCCATTAGAGCACTACAAAGTGAAACTGTGACTACTCATTTCACAGGCTAAAGGTAACTTATATTAGTCTCTGTTTAGGCAATGCTTTTACACTAGAAACACTAGAATAAGAAGAATATGAAGAGCACCTTGCCTAAAAGCAAGCTCTAGGGCTATTGTTGAGAACCCACAGCTGCCTGACAGACACCTTAGCAGCACATCCCCTTAGCTGCTGTCACCTTTATGACTTATTTGGAATAGCTACTGCATTATTTGATTTTCATTGCTTTGCTCTCAGGTTGTCACTTAGCCTTTCTTTTTAAATACCATATGCTGTAACCTCCCTCCCCCTGTATTTGATGATAGTTAGAAGTTCCTGCTACCTCTCATCCCTGGCTGTAAAAGCAGAGCAGGCAGGATTAATGCTAGACTAATTGCTTTAGTATTTTCCTTCATCTTTGAGAGATAGAAAGCACCAAATGATTAAGTAACATTGCTAGCAGGTGACAGAAAGAATCCTTGCAACAAGCCCCACCTGCAGCAACTCCTTTTACTGCCTCAAACAACTCCTGTATGGGTCACCCTGTTAACTAATCAGTCAGTGCTCATTAGTTGCTTCAGGTGTGTCTGAAGAATATAGCCAGGCAAGCAAGCCCTCACAGAAATTACTGGGAAGCAAGACTGAGTTTAGGTACATCACCATATGCCTGTTTTGGAAGTAGGAGGTGGAGTGAAGGTCACCCAAGATCACTTTTCCTGTGGCTCACTACAGACTTCTCTCCTCTAAGAAGAAACACTGACAGGTGGACATCAAAGTACTTCCAGGTACCTTACTCTAGATAATTGTCCTAGATTGCACAGAGACTGCATTGCAAAGCAGATGATAGATAAATTTTGCACCTGTTAAGCTCAGTTTGTTCAGTTGAAATACTGCTTCTGCATTGTCTGTATGGAAAAATTAAAGGCAAACATGCTGATGCTTCCCTGCCACTTTGAGCTCAAAATGAGCTCCTTTGAGTTTTGGGGTTCCAGATTCCTTGTATTTGCAAAGCTGACTAGATAATATTGCTGTGCTCTGTTCATCCTCATGTCCAGTTGCGTGCTAAATAGATGTTTTGACTGGTGAGCTTAGGAGTAGAGCAGGGTAGATTCAGGTTAGACATTGGGAAGAAGTCCATTACTATGAGGGTGGTGAGACATTGGAACATGTTGCTCAGAGAAGTTGTGGACATCTCATCCCTGGGAGTGTTTAAGACCAGGCTGAATGTGGCTTTGAGCACCCTGCTCTAGTGGGAGGAGTCCCTGCCCATGGCAAGGGTGTTAGAACTAGATGATCTTGAAGGTCCCTTCCAGCTCAAGACATTCTATGATTCTGTGATTCTCTCTCCTTCTCCATGTTTTTGTGAAATTTGTTATTTTCATGAAGCTCCCCTAGACTAGCTGTGGCAATGCACAGGCTAGCCTGGACAATTCCCATTTGGATGAACCCAAACTACTCTTTTTTTTTTTTTTTTTTTTTTTTTAATCCCTTTTAAAATTTTTTCTTTCTTTCTGTTTATTTACTGTTCCTTATATGCTGGCTCATTTGGTTTTTAAGAATCATAGAATCATAGAATCAAGAAGGCTGGAAGAGACCTCAAAGATCATCGAGTCCAACCTGTCACCCTAAACCTCATGACTATCTAAACCATGGCAAGTGCCACATCCAATCCCCTCTTGAACACCTCCAGGGATGGTGACTCCACCACCTCCCTGGGCAGCACATTCCAATGGCCAACCACTCTCTCTGTGAAGAACTTTCTCCTCACCTCCAGCCTAAACCTCCCCTGGCGCAGCTTGAGACTGTGTCCTCTCCTTCTGTCACTGGTTGCCTGGGAGAAGAGACCAAACCCCTCCTGGCTACAACCTCCCTTCAGGTAGTTGTAGACAGCAATGAGGTCACCCCTGAGCCTCCTCTTCTCCAGGCTAAACAGTCCCAGCTCCCTCAGCCTCCCCTCATAGGGCTCATAAGAGACGCACAGAATCTTGCAAAAGCCCAATATTGTGTCCATGGCTTGCTCTGCACAGCAGCAGTCAGATAATCAGGAAGGATAAATACATGTGAAATCCATAACTGGTTTGTACCTTTTGCACCGTGCCGTCAGCTGTGGATAGTACAGGCTGATGAACACACTGGGAGTTTATCACACCTTTCTGAAGTGCCTGTGGAATGTGGGGGGAATTGTGAGTAGGTTATTTTATCCTGTTCTGCATTTTCAGAGATGTCTGAGCTCCTGATATATGGCTTCAGATCTGAGGGTGAAGGGTTTGTTTTTTTCGTCATAGCTGTAGCCTTCTAGCAACTGCACTTCCCCATTAACCCTTGCTGTGTTTTCAGGGTTGGACAACCATCTACAGAGATTAGTGGTGTTTTCTGTAGATGGAGTTAGACAGTGCCCTTCAGGTGCAGGTTATCCTCACAAGGAAATGCAACCAGCCATTTGCACTTCCCCCTGCATTAAGCACACCCCAGAAAGGTCAGTAGATGGCTGGCAGGGTGCCTCTCGGGCAGGATGGCAGCAGGGGGCCTGGCAGTGGATCATCCTGCTTGGAGCTCTCCTGCTGGCATCCACCTCTCACAAGCCCTGGGTTCAGTCACATTTCTTACCCCAGGACAACCCTTCTTGCCACTCCAATAAGGCAGTTCTTTTGAGATGTCTTGCTTGCTCTGGATGCTCTTGCATGGAGGTGTCAGCTTCTGTTGCTTCAAGGTGTGTATCAGGAGCACTGTGATATTTGCTCCTGCGTTCGTGATGGGAGCCCTTCTAGCTTCCCCCCCACCTACTTCACGCACAGATGCACACACTTCGAACTGCCCAGTGTATCTCAAGAGAGTGGAAAGTATTTGCTAAAAAAATTCATGCAGAAGTTATTTATGGCCTGCCCCACATCAACCCTGTGGCAGCTGTTACACGACGCTGCACAAAGCAGCCCTTATCTGGAGGAGCACACAGGCACTTCTACAACCCACAAGTTACCAAGGGGCAATCCTAATGACTTTTCAATAAAATCCTAGGAATTTGAGGCCTGGACATTCAATTTAGATGTCAAATCTTGTCAAGCAGTCTCTGCCAAGCTAAGCATGCCTCCCTATTCAAAGGGAGTTATTGCAGAGAGGATCAGAAAACACTGCACCACCCTGAGGTGTGATATCTTTCTGCATAAAAGCTGGGGGCAGGCATAGCTGGGTTGTAGTTCAAAATTAGGATTATTTTCTCTATATATATGTTGTAGAAAGTGTTCCAATATCCTGTGGAAGGAGAAGGAGGTTTACCCCTTGGCGGATCCTGGGCCCATACCCACAGGTCTGGGCACAGAAAATTGGTCCTGGCTCACAAATGCTCTTCACTGCTTGAATGCATTTCTGGTCCAGGTGGCTTTTGGCTCAAACTCTATTAAAAGTACATGGATCTCATAAACCCCTTATTAAAAAAATAAAATAAAAATTAGTCAACATAAACTGCAAGGGAGACCCAGCCTTTTGTTCTGGGCTATCTCCACCTTCATATAGCTTTTTTGATTACGTTTATGATCTGCAGTGGTCTCACAAAATTATTAAAGATCTATAATAAAACTTTCATCCTCACCTATTGCAGTAAGGACATGGGAAATGAGCTTATGCTGAAAAGAATGCATTAGGTACTAGATATAATGACCTTGCTGGGATGCAAATCTACTAGGGGAATGACAGGAATATTAGCACTTCCCTGCTCAGCTGTTCAGTATCAGTGCCCATGAATCAGTAGCTGGTAGAACTTAATTCCTCAATTTATGAGATGGCAGAGGGGAAAAAGTCATTGAAAGCCTTACTGCTGTCAAATTAGGATCACACACATTGGCTTTCTCTGAACCCATCAGGTCACTCACCTTCTCAAGGAATTCAGATTGGTTCGACACACTTGTTTTCATCAGATCCCTGGTGACAGGTCATTATCATTTCATTATCTGTTCAGTACTAATGATGGGATGCTCAGCAATCACTTGCAGGCCCCTGCTCCTGGAATGACTAGTCCTCAGTGCCCCTCCCTGCCCTCTTTTTCAGATAAGTATTACATACACTTGGCCTTTTCCACTCCTTTGAGGCTTCTGTTGTCATCTTTGCCTCCTCAAAAGCAATTACTAATGGTTCAGAGGTTTAGTCTAGCTAATTCCTTAAAGCATTTCAACATTCTCCTGCTTGAATACAAGGGGGTTTAAGTCTGGATATTGTTTTAAATCATTCTTCCACTATGCTCCTTCAGCATAGCCTGTTCCCTTAATACAATTAACCACCTGAATTTATTTGTTTGTGAAAATTAGAACAAAATATATTTTGAGTTCTTCAGTTGATGTTGTTTAGGTTTGTTGGGGGCTTTTGTTTGTTTGTTTGTTTGGGTTTTTTGGGAGGTGGGGATGTGTTGGTTTGGTTTGTTTATTTCTCTGCTCTTTTCCCCCAGTAAGTATTGGGCATCATTTATCGCAGCCTGTTCCCTTTCCCTTGCACCTTCACCTCCCTTCTTGTAGATGGCCAGGCCAAAGTGTTGCCTTCTCAGGACTCTTCAAAGAAAAAGGAACACAAAGAAACCTTCAGAGATGGTGAATTAAATGGCATGTACATGCTGGTAACACCTATCTGTTCTTGGAAAAGCCTCCATTGAACCATGGGACTTTGCCAGAAACACCTGGGTCAACTCTGAAGGAGTTTGTGTCCCTTTAGGCATTTGCTAAATTTAGTGCTGTTAGATCTACCTTGGGTAGATTTGAGCAGTTTAACTGAACCTGTCCCTGTGTGTTATCTGGGTTCCCCAGGCTGAGAAGAATGGCATCCTCAGAGCTCCCACCAAGGAGCCAGAAGAACTTCATGCTGCCTTAGCTGTGTGTCCAAGTCTGTCCTGTAGCTCTGTAGAGTTGGTCCAGCACTACCTGTGTTTTGCTATTGAGGACACATCTCTACATGAAATGGACATGAAACTGAGTCATTTAGGTACATATATGGGAACTCAGAGGAAAACTACTTCTGATTAAGCTTTTCTATGGCTTCCTGGCATTCCTGAGTTGTTCTGTGGGATGGCTGCCAGCTGCCACCGTTCAGAGAACTACAGATTTCTTTTCCTGATGCTTTTCTACCTCTTGCAGCTGTAAGAAGTGCTAAAACCACAAACAGTGAAAATCAAGTGATTCAGTTCTAGCTTTCCAGGTCTAAATCAGTTATGAGCTACTAAGATCAGTAGCACACTGATGTACAAGTGCCTACCAAACATCTGCTGCTGTGGTTTCCCTTCCCGTGAAGCACTTTGTCATTATCAGAAACAAGATCGTGAACATTTGGTTATCAAGCAGTCACTCATTTGACTTTAAAGGGTCAAATAACAAAAAGAGATTGTTTTAAAGGATCAAAATAATTGTTTTAGCCAATCAGTATTTTCAGCCTGATCTGATTTTAGAAGAGGGCCAGTCTGCATTAAGTCCTGGGGGATGGTAAAGCTAAGCTTGGACAGGCGTCCACACGCACTGTGGTTGACAATGAATGCAGATGAACAGAGTTTTCCCATGTAAGATCATCCCATGTCTGTCTCCCTTCTGAGTTTATCTACTCATCTTAAATCCAACTTGTCAAGATCAGGGACGTGCTGGGACGGAGCATCTTCCGATTTGCCTTGCTTGATGCCATCTAGTGGCTGCTGGAGCTAGGAGCTCTTAGACAAGAGAGCACATTTGTAGAACAATCCGGTTTTGTAAAGTGAATTCTTGCAGTCATGAGCCCGCTCCTAATCATCTGCTGGCATTAATCAATCCAAAAATCCATGGCAGAGCCCGGCACAGACATGGCTCAGCATTGTCTGGCCAGCTGCAGCCTAGAAAAGCCCATTAAAAAAAAAAATTTGTGAAAGTGAATTCTGTGTAGAAAAACAGCATCCTTAAAAAAGCAAATGCTAATGCCTGGCTCTGGGTATCCAGCATGGGTATGGAGCCAACAGCCAGACAACCATTTAAAGCATGGTTGCAGATTTCATGTGAGTCTTTTCCAGTTTCTTCCAAATCTTTCTGCTGTAGATCTAAGTGTTTTAACACCCAGAGCCAACCAAGCATTTCTCTGCTTCCAGGAGTATCCTAGCTGATGGCACTGGTTTGCAGGAAATTCTAGTTAAGACTGAATTCTTAGGTGCAACTGCAGATATTTTAATACCCAAAGGCAAGATGTTTTGAAATTAGCCACAGAGGAAGTTGTCCAATGCAGCCTCTCCTCTTTCTTTCACAAATTAGTTGGGATGAAGTCTGGGGGTTTTGGTTTGGGATTTGTTGTTGTGGTGGTGGTTTGTGTGTTGTGTTTTTCCATTCGTTCCAGTTAGTGGTGTGAGAGGATGGCTTCCAGCCTGCCTGGAATATTCCTATCAGTCTCTGCATAAAAGCTCAAGACTATTTTCTGGGTTTAGGTTTTCCACTAAAATTCATTTATGTTCCCCAATTTTTTGTTTGTTTGTTTTCCTTTATAGACTACTAGTACTCAAAGTGCCTTTTTTTAATGTTCTAATTGAGTATTTGAGAAAATACTAATATTTACCCATCAAAACATCTGGAGTGTGTATGAGTTGCTATAAATGAGATAGTTTATGTATAGAGACACACAAAAAAGTCTTTTTCCATCACATGATCACACCCTATTTTCTGGCCACAAGAAGTTAGCTCTGTGAGAGGTTTCCAAATCTAAATTTTATTTCTTTTAATTTCAGTGATAGTAAGGAATCTAATTCCATTTACTTTCTTGGACTATCTTGGATTGTAGCAAAAGTCTTTCTGGCATTTTCAAAATCTAGAATATTAGTATTTATTCTTAAGTTTAAAGGAAAATAGTTTTCCATACAATGTTTTGCTATACAGTGTTTTCAAAGAGTTTGCTTTCCATACAGCTCAGCAATTGCAACTCTCTAGACGCCTTCTCTTCCTTTCCTACCATTTAAGCAAAGATCAGTGTCGTTATTTGAACTAAGTACTCTTTTAATAGTCACTTACACAGACTATAGATCACAAAGTCTATAACCCTGTAGAGCACAGAATACAAGCTCATGTTCTGATGAATTGTCAGTTGTTTCCAAAGAGTTTGTAGGCAACACGGCTTTGGAAAGGAATGTGGGGCGACTATTTTTGCTTCCACTATTCATCCCTTCCTTTTACCCCCAAATAGCCTCTTTTCAGTTCCAAGACGTGCAGACTCGAAATAGAATCAGCCCTGGAGGATTTTCCTTTACAATTCACTTGGGCATTCATTCCCCAATGTAGGGTGTCTGTTCTCAGCTTTTCAGAAGAGCACCTCCTTCCCTTGCTCCATCCTGCCTGCCTTCCGCACAGCGGTGACCAGGCTAGCTCGGGAGAGGAGTAGTCTCAATTAGGCCAAACAAAGTCAGAGCAACCTCACTGCTTGTCTAGCAGCGAGCAGATGTAGCAGGACCCGATTTTTATGCAAAAATCCCTGTTTTATGCTTAACACTCACTAGAGGGCGAAGCAGGTCTCCATAAGGCAATCCCGCAGCCCAAAGGGAGGTCACCTGGCTGTTGCCTTTGACTCTGGTGTGGGCTTCTATCTGTAGGGACAGACTCACAGAATGTTAGGGGCTGGAAGGAACCTCGAGAGATCATCTAGTCCAACCCCCCTGCCAGAGCAGGATCACCTAATACCAGATCACACAGGAACTCACCCAGGCAGGTCTGGAGTATCTCCAGAGAGGGAGCTTGTTCTGTCGCCCTCACAGTGAAATAGTTCTTCTTCCTGTTTCCATAGAACTTCCTATGCCTCAAACTGGACCAGTCCCAGCCTGCCTTCTGATTTACCTGGTTTGGGACATAGTCAAGTTTGCCTAGAGGCAGCAATTCTTGTGTGTTTCTGGTTTTGAAACACGATGTTAACATCTATAACTTCATTTTGCTTATATAAGAGTACATTAGAAGGTCAGGGCAAGGATTCTTCTAGTCCAGCATCCATCCAGACATGTGTCTTGCTGCTAGGAGATGCCAAGGGAGAAACACATTGAGCTGTTTTCCCCAGAATATCTTCCCAGCCAACCATGGTCAGATAATTCGGGATGAAGAGCTTGGCCCTTTGTAGGTAGCATGCAGATTTCTTCTTGGATTTCTCATTGCATTTTGCACCCCAGTAGCCCTTAGGGATCTACAGTGCTCTTGCACAGAAGGCCCAGACTTTACCTGGGCATTGTGTGAAAGCAAACACCTCCTTTTGTCTCTCTTGAACACACTGCTTGGTTGTTTCACACAATGTCCCCTCATGTTGATTACAGAGGCTGAAGCCACCTTTTCATCCTCAACAAGTTCATTGTGAGTTAAAGTAGCTCTGTCATGTTCTTGCCTATTCTTTTCTCTTCCAGAGTGAAAACTCCTAATGTATGCAGTGGTTTGGAAATTTGCTAAGTCATTCATCCTGTGTGGCTGACGAGAAAGTCAGTGTGAAGCTAGCCAGGGAAAAGTTGGATGAGAAGGCAGTGGAGACAACTGGGAGAGTGAAACCTACAGATGACAAATCCAGGAAAACAACATTTTTCTTGGCATGGCTGCATCCTTAACATATTGAGAAAACCCACTCAAGTTGCCAGTAGAATCCTAGGTGTCTCGTGTGTAGTGGTGAAATCAGTTGATACTGCTCTAAAAGTAAGTTTCTTTCATATTGGCATGCACTAAAATGCCTTTGGAGAGTGCTTATGCAACAAGAAGCCCTGACTCTTCAAACTACTGAGCTACCTGATTCTCAGCATCTTGGTGAACATTAAAGCTCCTGAAATTAAGAGCAGAAATATTTGGGTGTTCTGCTTCAGGATCTGCTGACCAAAAGTGACTTCAATCTAAAGTGTTCCAATTTTGGGTGAAACATTTAAAAGAACTTCTACTGCTCTTCACAGACTGAAAACCTCATTTCTCGGCCAATTCAGCTAGAAGGTTTTGAGTAACAAATTTCAAATAAATGTCTGCTCCATCACTCCATATTCTGCTACTTACTAAGTCCTGCTCATGTGGAGAGTGGTGGTCGCTATGGGCCAGTTTACATGGCAGAAAGAGTTTGTCTGTCAGTAGGTGTACCTGGTACCATGGAGGTAGCTTGAGCTCCAGATGGAAAGAGCTTGGACTGGGCTGACAAGGAATTTCATACAAGCAGCAAGGTTTCCTTTTCCAAAGTGCCAGCATATTTTTCTTGCATGGGAAAAGCTTTTCAGTCCATAGAACTGTATTCTGAGGTAAGAGAGTCAGGTCAAAAATAGCACCTCAGGCAAATTAAGACAACAAACCCTGAGCCAAAAACACCTGTGCTGAGGCCTTGCTGATAGAATTGATAATTGCTTTTTGAGTTGTGTGAGCGTCCCAGATAGAGGCATTTATCTGAGATTTTATTACCTTGAAATCCCTGAAGTGAGCAGAGTGCATGTAATGGTCAGGGAGGTCTATCACAAGGTGAAGGAGGCTGGAAAGCCCAGGACTTTCCAGGCAAAAGGTGCAGGGATTTACATCAGCAGGTAATCAGCTCTTACTGACAGTCTCAGGAGAGCCTGGTGAACTATCTGTGGGCAGTACACATGGCCCACATGATGTAGTGGCACCAGAGCATGCAGTATTTGCTGAGCTACTCTGCTTTTGGGAACGGCCAACTCTCTCAACTCACACTGAGAGTGCCATGAAAGTCAATGGGAGGTTGTATTTTATTTTGGTGTATTTACATTTGACCTTACTGCAGGAAGAACAAGGATCTAAGGCTGCATTTCTTTACTTTCACTGACTTAAATTGAGGCATCTGAATGCCTAGGCTGGACTTTTTGATTGCTAAGCAGCCACAGCTCACACTGAGCACAGGGATAACTGTAAATTCTCATCACTTCTGGAAAATGGGCCATTAAATAGGTCATTATGTATAGCATTAGCTGCCTCATTTCAGCCACCCAGGCTGAAGAAATTTGGCTATTGGGAGGCAAGCAGAGACTCAGATTAGGTCTGGGTGCAGCAATGCTGCCCATGCTGTTGTTTCCTGCTGCACCACAGCAGTGCAGGCAATTAGCAGAGCCTCCAGTCGCATAGTAAGAAGTCCACACTGGCAGTTAATAATCCACTTTCTCAGGGGGCAAAACCTTCATGAAACTGTGTTTCCAGAACACAGAGGAGATCCACAGCCCCAGAGGTCTTCTGCAAGCGGCAATCAGTTTCATATTTTTAGATCATTGATCCATGCCTGGTTCTTGGTATCCTGCTGTGAAATGAGCTGACTGCTGTCCCCTTTGGAGCTTGCCTGTCCACAGGTGAAAAACCCTGATTCCTCACGTAAGCAGTCTCCTGTGAACATCAGAATGGTTGTACTGCCTCAGCCTAAGGATTCATCTATCCCTGTGCTGTCTACAGCAGTGACAAAAGCAATCCACAGGAAAATATGTAAGACCTTGGCAAGGACACGCGACTCTCTCAAATACAACTATTTGCTGCTCAGGAACTGCCAGAAGAACCAGAAGTAGGTTCCTCTGTCTTTAGCAACCCAATGCATTTCACTTACAGAAAGTCTCTCTGTCCTTGGTCTCATGCAGACTTTCAGCATCCACAGCACCCTCAGACAGGGATAGGCTGTGAGGGTGACAGAGCATTGGAACAGGCTGCCCAGTGAGGAGTCTCCTTTTCTGGAGACATTCAAAGCCCACCTGGATGCGCTCCCGTGCAGACTACCCTAGGTGATCCTGCTTTGGCAGGGGGGTTAGACTGATCTCTGGGGGTCCCTTCTCGCCTCTGATGTTCTGTGATTCTGTGGTTCTGTGAATGAATCTAAGAAAGGAATTAGAGAGAATGGATATGAGGAACAATTGGAAAGCAGCATGAGAAAGCAAATCAGCTTTTTTTCTGACTCAGTTTCTCATTGATGCAGGAGAAGGAGACCTTTCCCAACATGGTGGGCCTTTGCTGTGGCTTTGGATTTGATTAATGTTTGTGAAGAATCAGGAACATATGGGGGAGGGGGGGAAAAAGTGTTAGTGAGGTATTTAGCATGAATGTGAGCAAAATAAGCCAACTGTGGGACTATGGGATGACCCCACCCAAACCCACATGTGTTCTATAGGTCCCGGAAACAAAGCTGAGGGCTCAAATAGCATCATTGTGCTACAGTGAGCTCTCTTTTTTGCAACATTTAATGATAAATGTTTAAACAGCTGCCCTCATAGGATTTGGGGAAGGAGAGCAGAAAGGCATTGTCTTGTATAAAAGCCACAACTGGACCTTGGCCAGAGTTGGAGAATTTGTAGGTGACCCGAGTACATTTTTCATGTGTTTTGCTGAATCCCCTGCATGGCGTAACCTTCTCTGTGGGAGATTTAGCCAAACAGTCTGAAGAAAAGAAAGAAATGTGGACAAACCAGCTTTTGTGATTTATTGCCTCAAAGCCATTCAGTAGAGATTGTCCCAGCTGGTCATAAACTACATATTTCCTACTTCAGTGGAGGGGAAGAAGGGTGCTGGATGCACATTTTGCCCAGATAGAGATCTCTATTCTTTAATTTATCTCCTGCACTTAAGACAAATGAATAGTTGTGTTGATCTTATCCCATGCTTAATTTCTTGTTTATTTTTGTCATTTCTGAGTCGTTTCCCTCTCTTCCCCCCTGCCTTTTTCCCCACCTCTACTCTTTCCAAAGTCAGGTGAGATTAACTGAAAGAGAAACAGGCCCATCAACAAGATGGGATGTTTCTTACATTAGATTTACATATGCCTGGAGGGCTGATAAAAGTCAGAAATCAATGACCTTGGAGATCAAGGCAAAGCAAACATTATTTGTCTCATATTGTTAGTAGCCATACCACCTCATCTGCTGTGGTCCCAGAGAACACAAATATTCAATGAATACTGAGTCCTTCTCTTAGCATTGCTGCCTGTGATTTTCTTACTAAGTCTGGACTGAGATTATAGATCCATTAATAAAAACTGGGAAGACCTGAGTATATGTCTGCATTAGTGTTCCAGTTCAGATCAGAAGCTCTCCTTGGAAGGTTGGTTTGCATTGTGGTGCCATCTTAAGGATGCTTGGATCAGTGTCCCTTTAGATTCCATTTATCTGGAATAAATGTTCCCCTAATGCTTTTGAGTCAGTACGGGGAAGTCAATCTCTAGTTCCAGACTGTGGATAGCAGCAAGTAAAAAGAGAGGGGGAAAAAAAATCAACAACTAAATCCTGAAATGATTCAGCCATGAAATGCCTTTATTGTGGATGTCAAGCTCTCAGCAAAGATTTTCCTGGTCCGTGGCTCTGCTTCTCTCTTAGTCCATCCTACTTGGTGATGCAGACATAATCTTAGAAAATCCACAGATTATGCTCAGTGAATTTGAAGGCTTCATGGCTATGCAATTCCAGCATAAAACACAAAATAACCATAAGAAATGAAATGAGCCAGAGGCCAGGTGTGTGCTGTCTGTCACCCATGTGCCCACAAGTCATTTGAAATGCAACTTTTCATGTTGTGACAGATAGGAATTGTTTAAAATATGAGTGGTCTTTTTTATTTCTGTGTAAGGAAAATTCTCATTTGTACAGTATGTTGAATTGTTGGGGTTGGGAAACCCTGGGAAGCAAACCTGTGTTTCTTCTGATAGACCTCTGTGTGCCATGGGAGTTGAAGAGCAGCTTTGCATTGTATAAAATTTCATGCCAGAACATTTTCTACACATACGTAAAACCATTTATCATGAAGGCATTTCACCTTTGGGGTGTGATCCTGCCCACCTGTAGCACCAGCATCCCAGCACTGATGATGACTTGTCCTTCAGCCTCGGGGACAACAACCCACTGAGCATCGCATGAGTGCGAATCCCTACATCTCCTCATCTGCCGTTCCCTTCACCTCCACTGTTCCTTCAGAGGACTGTGATGAAATCCTTCATTTGTCAGAGCTGTCTAAGGTACAGCAACTGTAGCATTACAGGGGCCGAGGGGTGTATTGTGAGGGAGGCTGTGCTGTTGGGAGCGGGATTAAGTGTTCCTCACCGTTGCATCTGGATGCCTGCGCACCAGTCCCACGCTCTGATCTGATGTACACACTTTGCCTTTTTTGTGGTGACAAAGAGATCAAGCCCAATCAACTGAGACTGATTCTTTTGAGAGGGAGAGAAGAGATAGGCTGACATACGTCTGATCCTCCCAAAACTGCTGTGCAGGCTGGTAGAGAGGTAGTGACTGCCAGGCAGCATGTCCTCTGAGCTGAGTCAGAGGATGTGGAGGTAAAAAGGCAGGTACTATTTCTATCACCTCACTACTCCCAAGAAGTTAATATCCTCCAGAAGGGAGCTGGGGGATCATTCTTTTTTGCAAGCATTGGCAAGATCATGCCCCTGCTTACTGCACAGGGAGCTGGACTAGATGATCTTTGGAGGTCCCTTCCAACCCAGACTGTTCTGTGATTCCGAGTTTACAATGGCAGATTGTGAAAGATTTCTTGATTTCTTCCTTGGGACTTTCCATAAAATTATTGAATGCAAACACCTTCCTCTACGTCTCTCTCTTGTACACACACACAGAGGTACCCATCTGGTATCAACCACCATTTCAGTAATAAGAGAGAATCACTTTATCCTCAACTTTTTACTTGTAAGCCACCATGAATATTTAAAAAGGGGATTCTTGATGGTGCTGAAAATGAGAACAAAATTTTATGTCTAGCTCTGCTACATATTTTTTATTAAAATATTTTATCATTAAAAATAAAATAGAGTAAGTAAATTCTGTCTGAAAAGGGTCAATAGTTCTAATCTTTAGCCAAAAACCTCTTTGGCTGAAAGTTTGCTTTCAGCTAAGACATGTTAGTTCTTCAATAACCCAATGTTTTCTATGTTCGTTTTGTAAGACTTTTAAGGAAATTATTGGTAATGAAAATACAGAAGACTGTAAGTGACTCTGAGAATGTAGTAATTTATTTGATCTACCTTGTTCTATCCCATTTTTAAATCCGTGAGGTGTGATACCTTGAAGTGGTGTGCCATCAGCACCCAGGAAACCCATCCTCTACCCTCTGTAATCTGCAGAGCCTGGCACGTGTAATTGCAGTTGGTTTTTGGCAGACATCTGACTTTGGGGTTCTAACCTTTTTCAGACAGCCTCAGCAGAAGCCTTGCCCTCTTCTTGCCCATTGTTTTCCCAGGCATTTGTGGACAGAGATTTCATGGAAGGAAAACTGATAGGGCAAGAATTAAGCAGCCAACCTTCCTTATAGACATGAGATCTGCACGTGGAAATTCTTTACAAACACAGACCTTGAAACTGAGTGTACAGCCTTGGGATTTAAAGGCATATTTGAACTTAGCAAAAAATAAGCAATTCAGTGCATGTGAATAGCCACAGCAGCTTACGTAGGGCTTCTGCAAACATAGTGGTTTATAATTGACTGAAAGAAGAAATACATCTTTCAACACCCACCAGCTCCTGCAGGCTGGGTACTTTTCCACCTAAGCACCTCACTAATCTCTTTTTATCCTGTGGAGAGGTTACAGCATCAGGCTGGCCCTGATTGCCTTTACCTAACAGGTGCTGGTGATACTTTATTTTGCAAATGAGGCATTTCATGAACTATCATGAGGGTAAAGAACTACTACAACTGAGAGAGGGTGAAATGGAAAGGGAGGGAAGGCAAAGAATGACTTTGCAGGCAAATCCTGCCAACTATTGAATCTTTGCGGACACAGAAAGAAAAAAAAAAAAGAAAAAGAAAAAAACAACCAACAAAACAAACATCAGAAAAGTCATGCTTCAATTCCCCACCACTGCATTACCCTTTTCCTTTTCTTTTACTAGTTCAAAACACCTACAAGTATGCTGCCCTGCTTGAAGCAACCTCCTTGAAAATTTAAGTGTACATTTCAAAGACTGTGTACAACATAACTCTTTGTGTTTGGAATCAGGAAATATTTGTTGGGTGGAAAGAAAAAGGGAATTTAAGTAGTTGGTAGAAAGCAAAAGTTTCACCCCTGCCTGGTCAAAATGTGTTGAGCATAATGGCAGATCTTGACCATGCTGGACAGGAGTTGTATCTTGCAACCTTAGAAGAGAGCTAAGGCTTTTGGCAGAGCATTGCAAAATCAAACACCCCCAAAAACTTTCAGACACACATCCAGAGATGGGTAAGTTCACACTTGAGAATGTGACAATGCCACAGAGATGATGGTGAGGGCTGGCTGACTCAGCATCTGTCCCCATGCCTGGGCAGGAACCTGAGCTTCTTGTGGCACAGAGGTCTGCAAGGCAAGGCAATTCCTAGCTGTTTGAAGTGTGCTGTATCTACGTGTGGAGCAGCAGTGAAAATTGTTTAATCTGATAAAATCCCCTTCCTATTTCCCCTGCTTTGACCTCTTTTTCTTCTCAAAACCTGTTTGGTTCAGAGAAAATGCTAATATTTCCTGTGTACAGATGGGGACCTGAAGCTCAGAATGAGAGAACTGGAGACAGCTCAAATATTGCTGCCAGTTTGTGTTACAAGTTGCTCCACAACACTGACTGAAATTACCACTGATGAAAAACCAGGAGGATTTTTTTTTTCCATTCTAAACCTGGTAAATGAATGTTAGGTTTCTTTCTGTCTTTCTGGCTTTCTTTCTGTCTTTCTGGCTTTCTTTCTGCCTTTCTCTCTGTCTTTCTGCCTTTCTCTCTGTCTTTCTGCCTTTCTGCCTTTCTCTCTGCCTTTCTGCCTTTCTCTCTGCCTTTCTGCCTTTCTCTCTGCCTTTCTCTCTCTCTCTGCCTTTCTCTCTCTCTCTGCCTTTCTCTCTCTCTCTGCCTTTCTCTCTCTCTCTGCCTTTCTCTCTCTCTCTGCCTTTCTCTCTCTCTCTCTGCCTTTCTCTCTCTCTCTCTGCCTTTCTCTCTCTCTCTGCCTTTCTCTTTCTCTCTGCCTTTCTCTCTCTCTCTGCCTTTCTCTCTCTCTCTGCCTTTCTCTCTCTCTCTGCCTTTCTGCTTCTCTCTCTCTGCCTTTCTGCCTCTCTCTCTCTGCCTTTCTGCTTTCTCTCTCTGCCTTTCTGCTCTCTCTCTCTGCCTTTCGCCTTTCTCTCTCTCTCTGCCTTTCTCTCTCTCTCTCTGTCTGCCCGTCTGTCTGTCTGTCTTTCTCTCTGTCTTTCTGGCTTGCTTTCTTTCTGGCTTTCTCTCTTTCTCTCTGGCTTTCTCTCTCTCTGTCTTTCTCTCTGTCTCTCTGTCTTTCTCTCTGTCTGCCTTTCTGCTCTTTCTCTCTGTCTTTCTGCCTTTCTCTCTCTCTGTCTTTCTGCTCTCTCTCTGCCTTTCTGCCTTTCTCTCTCTCTGCCTTTCTGCCTTTCTTGTCTGCCTGTCTTTCCTTTTCCCCCCTTGGATCCACATTTGATCCCAACATTTCCAAAATAGGACTTCTGGTGAGAAGAACTTCTGGCAGGAGAAGTAGCAATGAGTTTACCAGCCAGGTGACATGCTCTAGCTGCTCTACATTCCCCAGGCAAATCAGGGAGGACAGCAGGTTTGGATTGCCTTTTGTTTGCTGAGCAGTGTACAGATGGGATGATTACCTCAAATAAGTGGGTAGGACTGAGCTTTCTTAGTATATATTTGTTCTGTCCTCCTTTCTTTTCTTTTGTCCTCAGGTGCCAAAGCACGTTACTGTGATGATGAATACATGAAGGTCTTGGAAAATTAGAATTAAATATGTGTATTTTATTCTGGAGTTGACACATTATATAAAAGGGAAGGCTAAGTCTAGTGTAAACAGCTATCAAACTACTGCTGTTTGGTTTTCCAGGCCAATTGTCTAAGTGTACTATGCCTCTTGTTTTAAAATAATACTTAAGTAGAGCTGATGCCGTGCTGCATCTCTCTTCACTCAAGATACCTATGCAGCGTGTACTCAGCTAAGAGAAACAGGATGGGAGTTTAAGTCTGGTGTTATCCAAAGCTTCCATTGCACCACCCTTCACCCAGCACTCTGCCTCTTCATGGCTGAGCCAGGGCTAGAACATATCTGGATTTAGTGTCTTGCTTGGGCACTAAACTGACAGAAAAGCTGTGCCATGAGTTTGTGCTTGTTTTTGTTTTGTTTTGTTTTAATTTATTTCAAGACTGCTGTAATTCCCTGTGAGTTAGCAACTGCCTGGGAATATTTTGGAGTTAGCTTAATAAATTTGGTTTTGCTGGAAGCAGGACCTGAATTCTTCCATCTGCATTCAGAGAAGATGGAAGAATTTTCCTAACTAGGTTTATTTGGAGCCTCAGTTTCATGCAGACCTCTAAAAGAAAACTTAATTTTATACATGCAGAAGAGATAGCTCAATTAATACTTGAAATAATTTCTATGGAATGCTAATTTCTCATGATTTGTGTGACTTCCAGTGTAGAACAGTCTGAAAATTCTCTAATTTGTGACTGATTTTGGCCTGAAGCTGTCACACATCAGAATGAAACATTTCAGGAGAAGTCATAATTTTGGTATATTTTGAATTCCAGAATAAAAGCAGATTTTGACTTCCCTTGAAACAAGTGGAAAAAAAACAATTATTATTTCATTTTGAAAGATAATTTTGAAATAAAAAACAGAAGCATTACACTTTTTAAAAGTGTTTTAACGGTTTAGGAAAGAATCAGTCTATTTTTGGCTTTGCTGCACTGTTTTTTGATCTAGATGAAAACACTCTTTTGGTTGACAAGTAATTCAGTTAAAATCTCCCTTCTATCTGCCTTCATGTTCCTCTCCTGTACAAGAAATGTTCAGCAGAAGTTACAGGAACAAGATCAAAACCATCATCTTGATCTGAGCAGGCAGACCCTGTATCCTGGGTTCATATTCCAAGAGATGTGCAGCTTCTGGCATCAAATTATTCCTTTCTTTGGCACCCATTACCAAGAGCTGCTGGCTGAGACAAGGATAGAAGTTTTCCAGGGATTTCTGAGATAAAGTATTCATTGCTTGCTTTCGTAGAGAATAGATAGAGGAAGAGATGGCAAACAAAATAAAAAATGCCAAGTTCAAAACCCATTAAAGTTCCATTCACTATTCTAAGTGCAATCTGTCTGAGAGTGATGTTTTTAAGGGTGGGAGCTGAAATCCCTGTCCCACACCGACAATAACCAGGCTAGCTCAGTCTGGAAAGCAAATGCAAGCTGTATTTACAAGCAGATCTACAATCTGTGATGAAATGCAATGGATATGTACAAATAGACACAATTCACAACATTTACAAATATATACAATCAACAGCAAAGCACAACCAAGCCCCCTTTGCTTTCCCCAAGGGGCCTCTCTCCTCAGCCAGAAGGAATCCCCCCAGGCCCCCCTGGCAGAAGGCAGAGAGTCAAGAACCAGAGAGGTTCTTAGACTTAGCTTGTCACGATCAGTGTATTATCTTCAGCCAGAAAAGAAGAAGCAGGCAGACAGAAACCAAGTCCCAGACCGCCCAACTCCCCAACCTTGATCTGAGTAGAGATTCTTAAACATTTCTCTCTCTCCAATGGAATTGTTTAGAACAATCATTATTTTGCTTTCTTACACCCAGTAGTGATTTATTTACATTCTTTCTCTTTCTCTGTCTCTGCTCAAACTTTGTGAAGAAAAAAACCACCACAACAGGCATTCAGTGTTATATGATGTGATCTGATGAAGAATATCACAAGAAGCATAAAAAAATCTTGAACCTGAGATGGTGTATGTATCTCTCTATGTGAATGCACACATATCTCCAGAGTTTTGATGTCATTCTAATATATTTGTAATTAATATTAGACCTTCTGCTACTAGGTTTGTGCCACAAAGATATTCAGACCCTATTTTGTCTTTAGGGTCTATGTTCTCATTGAAACCTAGGAGCCTAGATAGGGTGTTTTCCAAATCCCTCTGCTATGATGTGTGTATTGTTCCAGCTCACTTAATCTGACCTGAGTGCTGCAGCTCCCAGTAGTGGTCTGCTGAGCCAGTCTTGGTGCTATGATGTGTGTATTGTTCCAGCTCACTTAATCTGACCTGAGTGCTGCAGCTCCCAGTAGAGGTCTGCTGAGCCAGTCTTGGTGCTCTTGGAGATGAAAATGCATAAGCTAAAAACCTTGCTCACCAGGTGGCTCATATGTGGGTGGAGGAGGACCAGGCTGCCTACAGTGGCATCAGGCCCACGAGGCAGCAGGTTCCAGTGGAGCTCAGGTACCTGGAACCTGCCAAGGATTGTATAAGCATGTCCAATTTGCAAGTTTCGAAGCCATTGAGAAGCAGTGAGTCATTGGAGGGAGCAGAAAGGGATCTGATAAATTCTTTGTTAAAGGCTTGTTCCAGTTCTAATTAATCACATTCAATAACAATTCAATTAGTGCCATGAGTTAAAAATTACCAAGTTAGCTACATAGAACTGAGATGGACACATACAGGGCTGAGGCAAAAATAGGCTGGCAGAAATGAGAGGCATTGAAAAAGGCAAGGATCTCCTGAGACATTTCTGGAAATTGTTCATGGCTATTTTCCATGTCCTCATTCTCCAAATGCTTTTAAGAATGGCTTTCCTTCTCTGACCCTAGGTTCTCCACAGCATTGCTCCCACACGCTTTCTTTTGCTAATGATGAAGAGTGGTGACCACTGCTATGAGCAGGATGATGTGCTTAGGCAGGCAGACTGAAGCCTCTCTGAGAATCATAGAATGGTCTGGATAGGAAAGGACCTCTGAAGATCATCTAGTCCAACCCCCTCTGCAGTCAGCAGGGACATCCTCAACTAGATCAGGTTGCCCAGACCCCTGCCGAGCCTCATCTTGAATATCTCCAAGGGTGGGGCCCCACCCACCTCCTTTGGCAACCTGTTCCAATGTTCCACCATCCTCATAGTAATGAACCTGTTCCTAACATCCAGTCTAAATCTGCTCTTCTCTAGTTTGGAGCCACTGCCACTTGTCATATCACCACAGACCTTTGTAAATAGTCTCTCTCCATCCTTCTTGTAGGTCCCCTTCAGGTACTGGAAGGCTGCTATTAGGTCTCCCCAGAGCCTCCCCTTCTCCAGGCTGAACAAGCCCAGCTCCCTCAGCCTGTCCTTGCAGCAGAGGTGCTCCAACCCCCTGATCGTTTGTGTTCCATTTTGTTAAGAACACTCTGTACTACCTCACATAAAGACTCACCCTGGAGAAGCCCTATGAAGATGAATACAGACAAAACAAGAAACAAAAGGGATATAATTAAATAGGATCTGTCTCTCTGAGAGCAGATGGTCCCAGCAATTCAGCTGTCAGCCCTCAGACTGCTGGATACCACACTCACTTTTGCCAATAGGAAATACACTGTACAGCATCTTCCCTCTGATTTATTCTATAAGCCATTCCTTTATGTAGCTCACCTCTTCCAGCTTTTACAGCTCTTGGAGTGTGTTCATACTGCATCAAACGCAACAGAATTGGAGTCTCCTTCTCGGGAGACTGTCAAGGCCCATCTGGATGCATTCCTCTGTGACCTGAGCTAGATTGTATGGTCCTGCTCTGGCAGGGGGGGTTGGACTTGATGATCTATTTGGGTCCCTTCTAGCCCCTGACATCCTGTGATCCTGTGAATTCTGACTTGGTTTTTTTGGCTGGTATAATAGGGGATTGAGTAAAAGTCACCACACTTGGCTTTAGAGCATTTAAAAAAAAATGGTGTTGTAGGTATACTGAGGAAGCAAGAAACATTTTTACCAAGAGGAAACAAGAAAACCCATATCAAAAATTCTGTGATTCTTTCAATATGAAAATAAAAATTAAAGAATGGTAGTAATCCTCTGTAAGTCAGGTCCACATTCTACCCTGCATCTTCGTGGTGAAATGGTTTTTAGTTGCATTGCCACACATCTCCTCCTCCATTTCCCACTTTCTAAATTCTTTTGGATTATGTCAGAGAGAGGTGTTTCACTGGAAAAAAAAAAGGAGCACAATCAGAATCTCATGGAAATCTGACTTGCTGTGTACACACACATGCAGGCACTGAGATACCAGTGCCAGCACACCAACAAGATGTCACTGCTGTCTCTATATGTATCAAGCCTGTGAAGGTATAGATATACTCTCCCACTTGAAAGCTGATGTGTGACATAAATTCCCCAAAGGCTGAGGGTGTTGCCAAAAATTTCTTCTTGGCTTGAAGAGTCAGTTTTGCTTTGCTCTGGCAGTGCCATCACAAAAATTATCCCTTCATGTTCCAACATTATTTTTAATTTCCAGAATCAAGAGCACTGTTTTGTTTCAAAGCAAACTTGCCTTGCCTTCACCTGAATTCAAATTTCACAATATCTAACGGGAGCGTAGACAGGGAGACCTTTGTACCTAGCACATCTCTACATGGCACTTCAACAACACGTCAGGATATTGGTATCTAATCTCATTTTGCATTTGAAAGCATAAACAAATTCCATCTGAAATCAACCAGGAAAAAAAGTGTATACCATTTTAGGTAAATGATTTGGAAACAAAATAAATCAGAGCTGTTTTCCCATGTGTTTACCAACTGAGAGATGTCTGGAGCATTGCTAGTGATGGAGCTAATGGGCAACATGTGTGAAACTACTGAAGTGAGGACTCTGGAGAGCAAAGCAGGGGTGAATTAAACCTTTAACCCAGCACCTAGTCGAGTGGTGGGAATGATTTCTTCAGCACATGATGTTCCTATGGCTTTCAGCACAATAGGTGTTGATGTGTTGTTGCGTGATGATTCAAAGTCCACTCAAATCACTGGAAAAGAGCTTTCTAGTAATTTCTTTGAGCTTTCACTACCTTACAGAGGCAACTGCGTACTTGTTCAAGCCACAGCTGCATAAGCTTCTCTCTAGGATTGATTAATAAGATGGGCAACCAGCAAGGAGGAGGCTGCAGAAACTTGCAAGGCCTGCTTTGCTTGGGTGTCTTGGATGGGCTCCTGTTTGGTGAGATCCCTGTGCTACCAGCTGGTCCTTGCAAACATGCTTGATACCTTGGATGCAGAAGATCTCTACACAGTAGCTGTAGTTTTTACATCTACTGGTTTAGCTATGGAATTGTCCAGGCAGTCTTCAAAGTGGGTAAGTGTATTAAAGATGTGCCTTTACTTTGAGTGTTTCCTCTCTAACGTGATGGAAGTGTGCTAAAGCATCTACCATTCCTACACTCTGTTCAGGCTTTGCTTTGAGAAGGAAGAGTTGTAGCAGCCTGTTGTCAGCTACTGCCTCCTTCACATGCTCCTTAGCTGGGTGTAGTGAAGGAATCTGGCCCTTAAGAGGACTCTGCGTTCACTGAAGCCAGTCTTGGCAGAAGGAGAATCAGGTGTGTGACCCTTGGAGATGTTAGCAGTACATGAATAGGCTTAACCAGGACCCAGGGTTTTAAATTGGTTTTGGCAAAGACTATCTTTTTACTGTGTATGGAGCACCTACCTTTGTGTAGTCATGGTCACAGTTCCAGGTGTTGCTGTAATGTAAACACTTGCTAGAGTAATATCCAAGCTCCCAATGCCTTTGTTTGGCTTTTCGTAAGCTCACATACCAGAGAGGGCTGAAATTCAGGAGTTACCAATAATAGATCCTATTCTAAAGGTGATGCTGTTGTCACTGGCAGTATGTAAAGGTGGGTGAGGTGTGCTGGCAGAAAGCAGAAAATGGTTGCCCTTCAGAATAAATAGCTAGGATTGCTTCTGTGAATGCCTTGAGGATTGTTTCAGCCACAGTACCTGTCCTGCTCTTTGAAAATACTGAGAACTATCTCAGATGAACTTGCCCTTTTCACTGTTGTTATTAATATTACTCAAACCCAGCTTTTCTCTGGCCAGGTTGAGCTAACTAACGTTGGTGACAGGTTTGGTGGGGTTTGGGGGTCTATTTTCATGACTAGTGTTGGGAGAGTGAAGGAAGGTGGTGAATGGAGGTGAAGGAAGCTGATGAATGGACTGCCCAGGGAGGTGGTGGAGTCACCATCACTGGAGGTCTTTAAGAAAAGACTGGATGTGGCACTTGGTGGCCTGGTTTAGATGATATCATGGTATTAGGTCATAGGCTGGACTTGATGATTTCAGAGGTCTTTTCCAGCCTCAATAATTCAGTGATTCTGTAATTTGAAGCAAACCACACTTCCAATAAAAAGGTCATTTCAGGACTATGAAATTCAGTGAATTAATACTGGGCAAGGTTGTCAGTAGGGACCATGATAGCCACTGTCCTTGAAGAAAGGTTTGTAGAGCACCTGGAACAGTAAGGTCATGATTTCACCTGACATGGCTTAGGCCTGACCACAGGCAATATTAGCAGTTTTCCAGGAGCTGTCCTTATCCAGCGCTAAAACATCATCACTTCTGTATTGCAAACTTTGCTAGCAGCAAGCTCTGGGACAAGAAATGACATACACCCGAGCTGACTTTATTTTTCTTCAATTTGCAGTTTTCATTTCAGACCTAAAAACTTCCCTGGCTTTGGAGAGAAAACAGTGTCCTCTGCTTTCTACTTCTTTCTAGTACAATTTCTTTTCAACATGGCAGACAGTCTTCTGAGGCTGTTCAGCATTAGTAATGCATCACTGGTGCAGCTGAAAATGGAGAGGTCTGGCATTGGGGGTTTGAAGTGGAAATCTGTTCCTTGACTATTCCTCCTGCTGAGGAAAAGCCTCAGGTCTTTTGATGTGTGAGCAGATAGAATAATTTTGTAGCAGCACAAGTACCTGTGCTGTTTAAATAATGCTCAATATGTTATCATGCAGGAGGCACCTCAAGCTCTGTTTACATACATGCTGTCAAATATCTTTCACATCTTAACAGAACAAAAAATAAGCTATTTGTATTCTCTTCTATATATACTCACCACAATATATACACAAATAGGACCCTGCAAATGTGCTTACTTTTGGTTACAGATGTTTCCCTACGGATGCAAATGGCACTGTTTGGATGGATAAGTGTTTGCAAGATCAAACACTATACAAGTATGTGGATATAGGTACAAAAGTACATGCATGTATAAGAGATTGCTATCAGTTTCAGTCAGAGATATAGGGACCAAAACTTCCTCTGATGAAAAAGCAGCTCCTGTGGTATGGGGAAGAGAAGTGAAGCAGTCTTAAGTCTTCATCACAGCCTGCCATTCTTAGGATCTGTGCTTGAAGAATGAATGCTATAAGGAATTCTGACTCCATAGCTTATTACGACACTTCTAAACCAGCCCAAAAAGCTTTCTGCAGAATCCTCAGCAGAAGTTGACTCCATGTATTGCTTGAAGATGTTTTTAGCACTTCCCTTGATTCCAGTGAGGAAAAATTAGCAGTGGAGTAGGAACAGAACCTAACGTTTGCAGGACATGTTGGCCAAGTTTCTAGTTCTTAGAAGAACAGTGGGGGCTGAAAAACCAGGGTTTGTTTCAAACTGTATTTTGTCATATGATTTAGATGAGTTATTTCAAGGGAAAATTCCTTCAAATCAACCTACTGTGTTTTGAGACAAAAATAGAGCCTTTTCTGAACAAACAATAGAGGCTGCAGTGCCAGCATCTCCCTTGCCTCAGCTGCAGTAGTCCATGCATTTCTTATGCTGCTCAACAGGAATCTGAATCCTCATGCTTGAGTGTTCAGAATAAGCTCCTTACAATGGTCTGAGATCAGAGAACATTGCTGAGGACTGCAGCTCTCAAGGGAGAAGACTGTGCTAGGTTTTAGTGTGTCCTGTTGGCTTTGGTAACTGTTCATGGCAGATCATAGCACTCTGCTGTGTGCTTCTCTAGGCAGTGCTTGCACAGACATCCCAGGGGATTCCAGTCTTTGATTCATCATCAAGATGCCTAACAGCTAGAGCTGTAGTGTCTGTCCAAGTTTTGTAAGGGAAGCCACTTTTCCTAAGAGCTGCCATCTTCTCTCTCTCTTCTTTTCCTGATTTCCTCCAATTCCTCTTCTTATGCCTTCTGCTTTTCTTTCCCTCATCCTCCCGGCATAATTCTTGGTTTTGCCTTGAACTCTTTTACTGCCTGAAAGCTGAAGTTGTGCAGTATATAGGTACTTTATGCAGGCCACCTGCACATGTCCAGTTGTCCCTACACAGTTCATTGTGTGCTTGACCACCTCAATGTAAAATGCTCTACAACAACAAACTGCAATATGAGGGTCAGGCTGCTGCTAAGACATTGTGAAAACTCTGATTTGTTATGTGAAATTCCTTTCCTTCATGTAAAATATTATTGGTTTGCAAATTTTCAGAGAAGCCTCCTGCACTTCCTCAAAGCTGCAGCTGTTCCACTGGATTAATCCCAACCACCTCAACTTGTTCAGTTCCATGCTGCAATTTTGCCAGCACCCACTGGTCTCTGTAGGTCCTAGCTCTTTGGTTCCCTATGTTCTTCACCAAACACATAAGGTAGCATCCCATGGTGCAAAGTGTTACTAGAGGAGTGGATTCAAACAATTTAGACCTGTTAAGTGCTTGGAATGGGGTCTTAAAGCAATTTTGCACACAATTTAGGCAGTGGAACCTAACTTTGCAAATACAATGGAAGCAGCAGACAGTCATAGTGCCAATAAGAAATGTCTTGTAAGCAGTCTCCTGGCAAGATGTCCTCCTGTGTATGCTGTTATGCAAGCCATATCCCCTTTCTTAATTGTTACTAATTACATTTTCATTGTGAATGATCCATTAATTAGCCTACCACAGCAGAGTTGAACAAGGAAAACATATTTCACTTTCTTAGGGAATAAGTAAGGAAAAAAGCCACAATAACTCTTGGCTGGGTCTCTCACTGCTACTTAGTCTCTTCAGACATGTTTCTTATCACTTTAATGGATTTCCAGGCTCAGTGGGCTGTAGAGCTTGTAAAAGGAGTGCACAGGTGATATGATCTTGTCCTTTTCTAGTGGAAGTAATTCAAGGTTCAGGCTTTTTAATTAAAAAAAAAATCCCAAAGAGACAAAGCAACAGCTCTTGTTAGATGTAAAAGCACGTTGCAGTGATGGTTAAGATGTGGCTTGAATTCTTTAACCAGTAACCCTGGCTCTGAGACTTAAACAGTGCCATCAGCCATAACAGATCTGACCCTTTTGGAAGCTAGTGTTGCTGATCTGACAAACCTGAACACAGATTTTTTTCTTCAGATACTCATGGAAGAACTGCTGCACGTTTCCACCCTCCAAATAAGTGAGTTTTAACAGCAGGAATGCCTTTTGTGGACTTTGATAGCTTAATACTCTGGATACTCTTATCCAGAAAAGCAGGACCACTCATGGGTAAAAAGAAGTTTAATTAAAGACTGATGTCTGTCTAAACACCTACAGAGACAGACCTAATCTGATTGTGGATGCAACCTGGTTTCAACACTCTGATGGTATTGTAAAATAGTTGTAAATTAACACAGATAGAATCCATGAACAAATATGGCTATATATAGGATAATCCACCTCTTTGTCTATGAAACACTTCAAACAATTAAGAGGGAATCCAAAGGGACTGGGGATTTATCAAGCTGCTTGCTTGTAAAGCAGGAATACGCAGTTGGATATCACTCAGATCCAAGGCTCAGAAAATAAATGAGTCTTTGGAAATATGCCTTGGTAAAAGACCTTGTAATCCTGCTTTTAACCAAGTTACACACTGAAGCTGTTACGATCAAGAGGTGAAAACAGGCAGCCTGCATTTCAGAAAAGAGCAGCCAGACTAAGACTGTCAAACGCTATCAGCCCTGTCACAGGAACACATGATGGAGAACCCAGGGGCTGGAGAAGACCTGCATGAGCAGCCCTCTCACTGCCTGCAGGTGGTGGTTCTTCAGAGGAAGGGCTCTCTTGAACCATTTGATGTGTCTGGAAAAGCATAAGCAAAAAAGCCCATGTTGTGCCACTCTGGGGAGGAATTGCAGCCCATGCCAGTGCACCTGGAGCAGCTCTCTGGCACTGTCCCCCTTCTTGACCCAGTCAGGTGTATTTCTGCAAGAGGAGCAGGGAACTTGGTTACTGCAAATACCTATTGCTATGATGTTTGTGGTTTTCCTCCTTTATCCTCATATATTATATTCTCTCTGGTTAAATTTATTTATGTTCATTGCTCTTTTCTGTTTGTTCTCTTTTAAATTCAAAGTTAAACCCTCTAGCTTGTTTAACTAAAGGCTAAAGACAGCAGAGCTTGGGGATAGGCCAAAAATTGTCAAAATTATTATAGATTCAAAAGGTGTGATGTGTAAATATTCAACTGCTTCCCTATTCTGCTGTGACTCACAGCCACAGGGCAGGTGCTCCCCAGCAAAGGCAAGTACAGGGCATCCAAATTCCTCCTTGTCTTCCAGTCTGCAGGAAGAGCTGGGCAAAAGCTCTGTAGACTGACTCATTTTCTGGAAAACTGGAGGAAGTTTCTTGTGTGTTTCAACTGCAGATGAAACTGCTTGGGAAGGTGATTCAAGGCAGAAAAACAGTGGGAAAGTTGATTTTGAGCAATGGTCTTTTACAATGTTGCCACAATGATGCAGAGAGAATTGTCCTCAGCTTAGATAAAGGAACCTTGATTTGTGCAAATGACTCCAAAAGCAGAAAGTATCAAGGAGGTGGAGAGGCACTTCCCATCCAGGTGTCAGGGTCACACAGCTTTTCCTATCTGTGCCTACTTGGTGCATAAACATAAATTTCCAGGTTGACCACAGCAACAGCTCTGAACATTGGGGCAATAGGTACAAAATCAGATCACCACAAGTTATATGGTGCATATTTGCCAAGCCTATTTTGCATCAAGATCAGAAGTATGTGATGGGTTAATGCAAGTGTTGCTTACTGAATATAGATCCTCAGCGTACATTAACTGGTCCCAAAGATTAAAGTTTGCTTGAGGATACTGGTCTGGAAGAGAACAGACTGTAACTAATTTTTAAAGGCTGATTTTACTTTAGTAAGCATGGTGAGGGTGCTGAAATGATTGATAACCATTTAAATATAGCTAAAGTATGAGAAAGTACTTGGAGTATAAATGCCATTTAAGAAAAGGTTTTAGTGAGTTTTGCTTTCAAGTGCCTTCAAATATATAATTTTTCACAGAATCACTTCTTGAGCAGCTGCTACAGATGGATAGTAAATCCTGGATAGTTGCTTTCATACCTTTTCTGAACACTGGCACATCACTGCAGCCAAACCAGAGTTGCATTTTGCATGACCTGTCTCACATCTCTGTGTCCTATATTGCAGCTTGGTTTAGCAAGAAAATACACTACACCATTCTGACCAGAAGATGGCAATGAGAAATGAGGTTTTACACCTTACCCTTCATTTCTTTATCAACCATTGTGCAGTGATGCTTCAAGCTTATCACGGTTTATATGTCAAATAAGTTTAATAATTAAAAGGAAAGCAGCTTCACCTCTGCATAGATGAGCTGTTGGGGGGCTGTGTCTGAGGACATCCAGCAGTAGGGAATGTAGGTGGCAGTTTAAAATCATTTTTTTTCTATAATTGCTTTATCATAGCTTGTTTCTGTGGACTGCAGAGGGGTTTAAAAGCCCAGAATGTTCAGCAGCTGAGTTCTAAGGATCTTAGGAAGACCTGACAGGTGAAGTTTCACTTGAGCACTGGAATCCCAGTGTACCTATCCACTCAGGGCTTCAGCTGACTACTTTCCCAGATGTTTACTGGGAATTTTTAATAGTGCAGGGGGATTTGTTGGAAACTTTTTATTTCTTAAGCTTCTCACGGAAGGAACATTGCACTTTTAGGTGCTAAGATTCATTGCCCGAGGTTCCTTGGCACAGCTGGAAACAAAGCTGTGTGGTCACCCTTCAGGAGCTGCGTGCATAGGAGATCTATTGCTCATCATAGAATCGTAAAATGGTTCAGGCCACCTAGTCTGACCCCCCTGCAGTCAGCAGGGACATCCTCAGCTAGACCAGGTTGCCCAGGGCCTCATCAAGCCTCACAGGGTGGTGTTCCCTCTGTGGCTCTGAACCTGGCAGGGCAGCTCCGACTCCATCATTAGATGTAACCCTCAGATCACTTTGTGCTGCATTTTTGGAGTTTACAGTTCTTTCAAACTTTTCCCTCAAACAAGAAACAAAGATAATACAAATGAAGTGTCTGAAATCTTTGCCAAGTCTCCTTTGCTGATCCCCAGAAAGTGAGATCTGTTTCCACTAGGAAAATGGGCAGTGGGAGGTAGCCTGAATATTAAAGGGATAGGACATTAGAAGAGGGAAGGAGCTCAGAAGTTAGTGTCAGAGCCAGGCTGAAAGCTTGCCTTATTGCCTAACCCATGCTAGTTCCCTCTGGTTCTCTTGAGAACTGGAGCTCACAGGCCATCAATTCACAGTCCTGCTGAGACTGTTCTTTAGTTCTTCCCTACCTACTTGACTGTAGCTCTTAGACCTGCTATTCTGCATCTCCTTTCAGAGAGAGGAGAGCATTTGAGGCTCTCCTTGAAGGGTCAGAGGGCAAGTCTGCTGCATACGTTGTGCGTAGCGATGGCGATTTGTGTGCCAGTGATTTATTCTAGCTTCCTTGTTTGTACTCATTTCAGCTGCTGTAATGAAGAATCTCTGGTATACTCTGCTGTTCTTCAACAGCTCAAACAGACCTAGTGTCAACAAGGAAGCACCTAATTAAAAGGCTGTTAGCATAACTGATCAGATCCAAGATTACACAACTAATGCACGTGCTTCCACAAGTGCCCCTAGTTGCTTGGGTTTGCATTAACCTGGCACTGCCTTCCACCTCCTCTATGGGCAGATGATAGGAGCTCATCATTTTATGGAGCTGCATGCATGGAAGCACCCAGGTGCATCGTTTTCTCTACTTGCTCTTGTCATTAGCCAGAGCTGTGGATCAGCTTTCTTTAGGGACAGTCTGCAGAGGCTATGTTCCCAGTGGGACAACTTGTTAAGTAGTCCAAGTTGGCTGGTTTCCTTCATGGGACTTGTTCTGACATCCTGAATCATGCTCAAGTGGGTTTGTCTGCAATGGCATATGGCAGGATGCAGCGTGAATGAGTTCATTCTCCTCTGTCACTCTAGGTTGAATCCTGACTTTTTGGGAATTGTTCTATCACTCACTGATTGCGCAATGTGTGATAGGATTACAGGACCAGAACTGTGGAGCTAACATACAGTAACTGATTGTGGTGAGGGCTCATCCAGCAGGTTGATGGATACAGGACAGAAGCTGAACAGAGTAGCTGAGCCCTCTGTCCTCAGACCCCACAGAAATCTGTGGTGGGAGTGGGCATAAGTGTTGGATAAGAATGGAAAATCAGAGGTTGGTTTGTTTTAAGGTGTGTGTCTGTGTCTGTGTGTTCAAGACCCCTTGTGTTCTGCACAGACAAGGATTGCCCCTGATCTTTAACCTCGTTGGCACATTTCAGCTGCTGGCTGTGTGCCAGGGAGCTGTTACTTTCCTACTGTATTCCAGGCTACAGTGAGGAGGCAAATCTGATAATGGAATTTCTTTGCTAAAGAGAAATGAGCAACACCAGAAACAAATGCAAAATCAGTTTTACCTTCTCTTTTTTTCGCTGTTTTTGTCTGGGTTTCTCTAGTTTCTGCTTCTTTACTGCTTGTATACCTGATTCCAGCCTTTCACATGCAAAATGTGTATTGGCAGTAGGCACAGAGACTCCAGTCTGATATTAGTTTCAGTCCATTAGGGCATTTGGTGGGATTGCCAGACTGCTTAAAGCTGAGTCTGCAAAACTGAGCATCTGGGGGTTCAGTTGTACAAGACAGACAAAAAGAAGCATCACAGGTGGATGCTCTCTTCATCTTTTTGATAGAAGAGAGGTGCCAAGCAATCAACCTTTTACACCATGGCCATTAATAAATCAATGCTCTGATATCTGAAGCAGTAAGCTGTACAAAATTCATAAAGGGAGAGCAGGAGTTATGCCAGCCATGCTGGTTATTCATCATCTTCTCCATCAATTCAGCCAGTCTCAGGTATTCAAGTTGTTCTTTCCCTCCCTTTATTTGTTAGCAAACATTACTTTATTTTCTAGGGAGCACAGAAATAAGAATAGAGAACGAAGGTAATGATGACAAATGGTTGATTTAGCCTTCTCTAAGACTGTGATAACCTAGGTCTGGTCTCTGTGTGTTCCTTCTGCCTCGCAGTATGAGTTCACTGGGGTGGCCCTGGACTGGCAAGCCTCCAAACTGGCGTGTGTCTGACATTGTTCAGTGGGAACTCTCTGCGCAGACCCAGGCACGCTCCTCTCCTTGGCATCAGAGGAATGAAAACAAAAGGCCTTGGTCCCAGCTTTGTTGGCTTTATCAGCACACATTATGGTTGCCTCCTCTATCTTCAAAGAGCTGTTGCAACTCCAAGACCAGAGCATTGGTACCATCTGGCAAATCCCTCTTCATTTGCCAGTGACAGACAACTGGCTTGCTTGGAGCTGATGAGTAATGCTTCCTTTCTGCAATGGTATGAGCTTAGAGGAACACCTGAATATCAATAAATCCCTAATTACTGTCACCCTGTCTAGCTTCTTGTTCAGATTAAACACAGTTTTCAGATTCTGCTGGGCCTCTGTGTGTAGGTAGCTTGATTTCCCACATGAGAGAGTTTGCAGTTGATGGCTCTGCTTCTCCTGTTCCACCTTGGACTTTAAAGCTGAGGAAAGCTTTCTAGAAAAAAATTCAGCAGAACTGTTTTCCATCAGAAAATGTAGTTGCCAAAATGCTTCAAGAAATACTATGCTCACATATGTTCTACTTTAAAGTCTTTGACAAAAAACCCTCTTAATTTTCCTTGTTTAGTGTTTTTTGGTTTTTGGTTTTTTTCAAAATGAAAATGAAAGTTATAATATCAGTGCTCAACAAAGTGGAATCACCAGTTTTCAGTTTAGCCTGAGGGAGAATCAGTCAAACTGTAGTTGTAAAGATTGTTATTATCAGACTTCTCAGGCTGGTGTAAGAGATGAATTGCAGTGGAATTGCACAGCAATCTCTTACAGATGATTTTTAATCAGATTTCAAGATAGGATGTAAAATTGCTTTTAGCCTGAACACAGCTCTCCACTTCTGAGGAAAGAGGTGGAGCTGGTCTCCCAGGTCTGGCTACACAATTATGAAGGAGGTTGAGGGTGGGAGTGACTAATGGAAATACTGTTGGAATACTTATTTGCCAATAATAGTAACAGCTTGATTCTGTTAAGTGTAATGAACAAAAAGTTGTGTGAGAAATGCTGGTTGTGATTTGTTTCCCCCTCAGTCTCCTGCTAAGGAAGACCTAGCACCTCTGCAGCAGCAGCAGTAGCAGCAGCAATTGAAGCACCAGCTCCTTGAATCTGCAGCTCTTGGACAGATGGATGGTTGTGTCCAAAGCAGTGCTTGTGACCATGCAGCTGAGCCCCAGTGCTGAGCTGTTTCTCTCCTTCTGTTTTCACTTCGAATTTCTCCTCTGAAATACAAGGGTGCAGAGTTCACGAGGGACTTAGCCTACTTTGCAGAAGGCAAGCATGGGTGTAACACCCTGAGGGGACTTCTGCTCCACAGCAAAGGCCCAGCATATAGTCTGGGCCAAATGATATCCCACATTAGTGTAAAAGATGCTGCAACGTAGAGTCTTTGTACAACCTTTTTACACAGGGATAACCATTGCCCTTGGACTCTGAACCATGATACAGTCTTGAGAGGGGCTCCCACCTATGCTTAGCTAATGCCCTGTTGGTGCAAGAGGACAGGCTGCCACTTCCACAGGCTTTTTCCAGTGTTGGACCTAATGGTTGAATGACCAGCTGGGATCTAAGCAACTGGTGCCTCTGATCTGTGTTAATGGGGGATAGCAAGAGCCAATTATTTCACCGATATTAAACATTAAACATGAAAGAATCACATTAAGATGCCCTAGGAGAAAGGAATTAATTGAGTCTTTTTGATGTGTGGTTACTTCTCCTAGAAGATTTCACCCTGGCATGTGTCTGACTTGGTGCACCCAGTTATATTTTAAACAACAATAGGGGTTGAATTATCCTTTTGAAAGACAATGAGCATACAGCTGGGGTTAATACAGAAACCACCACAAGTGGCTGCTCTGTGAGATGTTTAGGGGAAAGTAGTGGACAGCTGCAATTTCTGGATTCTGCTCCCAGATGCATTTGGGCGGAAGGAAGGAAGTGTGAGGTTACAAGGAAAAATTCCTATAGGACAGGGGAGAAGGGAAAGTGATGGATCATGCTTTAGCTAATTATGGCTAGTCCAAGGCAGGGAAGTGCTGAATGATTTTTGCTTGCAGACAGACAGTACATGAAGAGATGGTGGATCAAGTGTGGATTTAGAGGCAGGAAAAAACCTGCAGGTGTTTTCTGGTCCAACTTCCAGCTCAAGGCAGAGGTAACTTCAAAGGTGAATCTGGTTGCTCAGGGCCTTGTCCAGACACCTTTTGACTATTTCCAAGGATGAATATCACCTACCTGAGTTCTTGCTGCAACATTTCCTTATTCTGAAGAATGTTGTCCTTATATTGAAATATATGTATCCTTAGATGTCTCTGCTTAACATAAAGATAGTGGAAATACAAAGGCAAACATAAATATGTCAGAATCTCCTAAAAGGGGCAGCGAACCACTCAGGAGAGAAAAGAAGATTAAGTGAATGCTTTTGCTCAGGACATAACTTTTAGCTTCAGGGCAAATAAGAATTGAAGGAAAAGATGTTCTTCTCTTTTAGCTAGATCAAAGAGACCTTAAGAAACCAAGAAAGCAAAAGTAAAATAATCATCAAATGCTTTAGCATCATTCATTGCCCTTCTTCCATGAGCATTACTTACCTCCTTGTTTCCCTGTCCCTTGGTTTCCTGTTGCCTTAGAGGCAGAGAGAAGAGGTCTTGGGTAAGCACTGCAATTCCCTTCTCCACTTCAGGGCCTGCCAGGGAAGGTAATGGGCTTCCAGCTGCCCTGGACAAGGATGATTTGCTGAACCTATGGGCTAGTGGCCAGTACATTTGCTTTGTTTGTTGTAGCCTCCGTTGGGATGCAAAGAGAGTGCCAGCCATGGATTTCATTAATTCCACCATCAGTAGGTCTGAATTCATTGCCACTAATACAATGCCTTTTTCTATGTACTGTGCCAGGGATATCTTTTTTTCTTTTTTTGACACCATGTGTGACCTCCTGTTACTTCTCAACAAACGCTGGCAGGCACAGCACAGCTGGCACAGCAAAACAGCACAGTGTGTCACAAAGTGCTGAGTGCATCCATGCTGAAATGAACAGCCAATTCCAGAGTGGGCTGCAAACTGAATCAGTAAGAAAGAAATGCATACAAATATTGTTCCCCTTTACTTGAGTTTTGACTGCTGCTTCTCTTTGCATATGTTGTCTGTCCTGACTTGGACTCAGGCAACAGTCAGAACAAGGCATATTTTTTTCTGTTCTATCCTTCTATAACTTCTCCAAACTGCTGTAAAGCATGGTTTATCATAGGCAGCCAGAGCATTTCTAGTGACAGAAGTAGTTGTGAAGATTTTTACTGCTCAGAGGTAGGGCAGAGGACTGTGTAATGTTGGAGAGCATGACTGTTGAGGATACTGGCTTTGCTTCTTTATTAATAAACCACCTGCATCATGTGCTAAGGAGCAGCTCTACCATCTTAGGAACTCCCCCAGCCCCAGCCATCCCACCATCAACCTCAGCCTTCCTGTCTGTCTCTCCACTCTGCTCCAGACACACAAGAGGGCTGAGTCACCACTGCCAGATCAGAGCTCTGGTTACTGTGACTCACTCAGCCCTAAAGGTCTGCAGTTCAGGATGGTTAATGGTGTTCAGCCCTGTGGATTTAACCCACAGAGTGGCTAACACACAAGCACATTTGGGCTCCTGTCTTCTGACAAGGCTTTATTTAGCATCTGTCAGTTAAGGTGCAATTAATTTGACCTGTCTTAGGAAGATCATGGTTGGAGGAAAGTGCTCATGGAACAGACTCATGATGAGACACCCTCTGCACTCTGTCAGAGCCATGCATATATTTCATGTGCTCAGTACAGTGCACTGGACTTGAGAGTCTGGAGACATGTTGCCCTGCCAACCTGCCTTTCAAAAGGGCAAGGCAGAAAGAAATAACTTCAATACAACTCTCCTGCAAGCATGCTTATGCAGAGAAATGTCATTTTTTTGGCACCAAGGAGAGCATTTTAAGCTGATGAGAAAATGCAAGAGACTGATTTACTTGGATGCTTCAATGTCTCTTTGGCTTTAGCCAGAAGAGGCCATAAGAGGGGTAGAGAAACCCAAAACAGGATCCTGCCCAAGGCTTGTTTGTATGCATTGGGGCTTGCAGGCACTTGCTAAACTTGTACCTGCATGTGGTCCAAATGGAAAAGGATGGCAGGCAAAGAGAATTTTCTTTCTAATGAACAATTGCAAAGGCAGATTAACTTCCACTGCCAACAGTCCCAAGCTGAGGCCATGCCACTTGGAAAACTTGTTGAGAAAAGTGTTGGGGGGAAAGTTCTGCCTGCCTTTTCTGCAGTCATGCTCTTTTGGAGCTTTTGGCCGTCCAGGAGGTCCGCTGGCTGCATCCACCTCTTCCTCCTCATGGAAGCAGGCTTGTAGAGCTAGGGCCCACCAGGTGGCACTGGCGAGACGAAGTATCCTGCAAGCAAGGAGGATAAACCCCAAGCCATAAAAGGATGGAAAGAAACCCTGTTGTGATGGGGATTCCATCATTTCATCCCTGGAGTAGTAGCACAAGGAATGGCTGCTCCTATGGCAGCTCCTGGACCTTTGCTACAGTACAGAAACTTGGATCCTTGTGTTTCATCGTGATGCCACCTCTAATTATACTCAGACCTATCTGATTGCCTGTTCCAGGAAATGAATGAAACCAGAATTTAGTGCCCATTCCTTTTCTTTGTTGCCTGTGTTGTTAGTGTCCAGGGGCTTAAACTCAATAGCATCTGCTCTCCCAGATCTTTTATGTGTTCTGGCCACATCTTCTGGAACACTGGCCCAAGAGTTGGGTTCTGGTAGCTTCTCTCTTCCTGCATGAAGTAGTAAAAATGTTTGGAAGTGCTCCTGGTTTCTGGAGTTGTGGTATACTCCTAATCTTCTCCCTGTGAACTCTGAATTAAAGTAGGACTTGCTTCACAGGAAAGTTTAGATAATGTCTGCCTGTGCTCACAGCTCAGTCAGTTCTTTGGGTGGAGCCCAGGAGTCTGAATAGCCTGTGATTTACTGCCACCAGTGGAATGAAACAGAATCACTTTCTCTGATTTATATCCTCTATTGTAGTTAAATATTTACACAGTATCAAGATCTTAGTAATTGAATGGCTAACAGATAGGTAGTAAATGTTTATATACTTCTGAAATGGCCACAGGGCCATTGAGATAATGATATTCCATTCTGATAAAAGGTCTTTTACTAAAAAGAAACTTAAAACTCTTTCAGCTCCATTTTGTTCTCGATGGCAGTACTAACTCATGCTGATTTCAGTGGGTCAGTTCAGTTTTTACAGATTGTAGAAATGACCCATTTATTTCAGCGAAACACTTTTGTTGAAATGAAGCAATTGTTGTGGAGGAACACAGCAGTATTGTTGATTGCTTCAGGTAAGGCACAAAAAATACCAAATACCAGGCTAATATCAATCTTTGAAGGAAACTGAAGCTGGCAGGTTTAAACAATATGTACCAGTATTAAATCAGGACTTCTCCATTGACTTGCAGAAAGGTATCATTAAATATTTCCTGACCCATAGGTAATCAAAATTAGCCTTGTTTCCTGAAGCAAGGAGGGATCCTGCCATTCCTATTTGTTCTGTTTAATTCCTTCATACAGGCGAGGTAACTCGAATTCAATGCAGGTATAAGAGTTATAACTGCTGAATGAATACTGCTGAGCTGAATTCTTGTTTTACATTAACATTTAGAGCTTGTAACTGGCCTGATCTGGGTTACACAATTGTCAGGTTAGGATTTTGTCTAGACCTGGCCAGTAGCATGTATTTCTTAGAAACAGGAATTATGTGCATCTTGGAACCCTGTGGATTTTGAACTAAAGGAGATGTCAACTTCTCTGAAAAACTAGGTCTGCCTAGAAGCTGTCTAGCTATATCAGTTTCCCTTTTTTCTTACCGTTTTTTGGAAACTGACAATTTGTGCTGATGGCTTGCAAATGGGACTAGATGAGCAAAGAACAGGAGAGCAGTGGCAAGGTAGTTTTTACTGTTTTCTGTCTCTTGATTACTGAAAATCATTTTATCAGCTGTCTGCCACGTAATTCCAGAGCCAATGGTGGGGAAAAACAGAGAAACACTTTCTATATTTCAGGTCCTACTTATAATAGAGTAACTTGGAAAAACCTTTTGGAAAAGAGGGAGTCTATTTAGCAATCTAGGCAGTAGAAATAAGAACAGGATCCTTTATGGAGTGGTTAAGATTTTGAATACAATTTCCAATAAAATGGAGTCTGTATTCCTGTCTTGATAGTCTACATAATCTTGCAACATAAAGAGTAATCAATATTTTAATTCTCTAGTTTACAAATATTTCTGTATTATCCAGCTTAATACTTGGAGCTTGATACTCAATAAAACAGGCAGTGCTTCAGAGGTCACAAAGGATGCTGCTCCTTAAAGGTCACAGAGTTCTTGGTTTCTCTTTCCTAGCTGGCAGGCAGTTGATAATCTCTTCCATTTGGAATAAATTGCACTTCCAGGTGATACTTTCTCTCGATACCGTGGTATGTAGTACAAAACTTGGCCATGCATGCAGCCTCTGGAATGAGCTCGCCTGCTACCCAGGTCCCCCACAGCCTGGGCAGGGCAGCCCAGCACTGTTTGTACCTGTAAAGCATCAGTTCTGTTTACCAAGGATGCAGCCCCGTGCACACAGAGTGTTTCTCCCTGTTCCTTAACTCCAGACATGGCATTAGGCAGATATTACTTAGAGGTTAAAGCAAGGTCATTCTACCCACCAAAGGCCATCCTGTCTGAAAGAGTCACAGGATCACAGAATATTAGGGGTTGGAAGAGACCTGTGGAGATCGAGTGCAACCCCCCCTGCCAGAGGAGGACCATAGAATCTACAGCAGGTCGCACAGGAGTGCATCCAGATGGGTCTTGAAAGTCTCCAGAGAAGCAGACTTCACATCGCTGGAAAGTGGACAGGGCTGCTCCGTCCAACCTAGCTCGTGTGTGTCGCACAGCGTTTGGTTGTGCTGTTGTGCTGTCTCCAGTGAGCAGGACCCTTGCTTGCCCACTCGGAGGCTCCCGCACCTGCGTACCGAGGGTAAGGCGAGCGAGGCGGGGCCGTTTCAGCACCCTGGCCAGGGCCCGGGGCAGGCGGCGACCGGGCCGGCACCGCGGCTGCGGAGCGAAGCACCCTCCACTGGAGCCCGTACCTGCCAGAGCTTCAGGCCTCTGCCACGAAGCAGGACTCGACAGTTGCATGTCTGGGTGCGCAACTGCACCGTGGGGGCCTCTGCTGCCTGCACAGCTGGGCTTGCAGATGCACCGCTGGAGATTTGGGGGCACACGTAGGACACTGTCGGCGCAAGTGAGCTCTCTAATGCACCGTTAGGCCTTCAATCTGCACAGCCGGAGGCTCGGATTCCTGGCCTGAATTCCAACACATCTAATGGCACGTTTTGTATGTCACTGTGAGGATGACAGAACACCGGAACAGGTTGTCGAGGCAGGTTGTGGAGCCTCCTTCTCTGGAGATATTTAAAACTCTCCTGGATGCGTTCCTGCGTGACTTGATATAGGTGATCCTGCTCTGGCTGGGGGGGTTGGACTGGATAACCTTTTGAGGTCCCTTCCAGCCCCTAACATTCTGTGATTCTATGATATAATTCCCACATACCAGTTCCTGACCCTCTGTGACCACTAACAGAAAATAATGTAGTGGTGGAATATGTTAGACATGCAAGCATTATTCAGTAAATTACTATTTAGAGTGTCCTTTGACTAATAACTTCTGGGGCAGTTGTTGGGAGTTTTAGCTAACCATACCAGAGCTACAGACACAGCCTGTGAGAGGAATTTCTGCACAAAACAGGGAAAATAGGGACCTCAGAATGCCAAGATCTTCATGCCCCTACTGATTTTTATGATCTGTTGCTTGTGCACCATTTCTATACTGATTTCCCCAGACTGCACTGCATGTAAATATTTAGCCTTGGCATAATTCAGTGATGCACAGCTAATGAAGCAGAGGAATGACTGGAGAGATGGCATTTTAGGTGAGTCACAGCTTATTCCACAAATGATCTAAAGACTACTCTTCCTCATCAGCTACCTGGCAACAATCCAGAGTGTTTATGAATCATCTAATATATTTATTTTGAATTCTAGAGGAGGGCAAAGAGATTAAGGAAGGCTCACTTTGTATCATTTTTGATAAACAAATAAACAAACTCATATTCCAATGAAAAATAGATCTCTCTGGTCTCGGTGCATGGTTACTAATAAACCTGCCCATGGTGAGGAAGGAAAGTTAATAAATAACACAACTTTTGTTGTTAAGTATAGCTGACTAAATAGAGGTTTGAATTCATTACTTGTGCTTTTCTCTCTCTTCTTTAGTTTATTTACATGACACTTCAGTGCATTTTACAACTCATCATCTGAGAGTCAAAATCAGGAGTACTTTGAGTACTATGATGAATCAAGTTGCTCTGGATCAGGATGCTCAGCTGCCTAAGAATGAAGACACAGGTGAGCCCCATGCTGCAAAAATAAGAGAAGCACAATACTTCCCTTTGTCCTTGTCATTTTATAGCATTGAATATATTTCTGAGCCAAAATAATAATGGATTACTGCAATACACTATGCTAGCCCTGACTGAAAGACCGTATCTGTTAAATTATGATCAGAAATTGCACTTTGTCTGGACACTTGTGTTTGCAGGAGATAAAGGTCCCTTTCAGTTCCCTGGAGAGGTGTGTAGCTGCCAGGTGTAGTGCTGTGCAGCGTGAGCAACATCTGCATTGTTTAAGAGATGCTGAAGTGAGCAGAAAGAATTGCATGAAGCAGATGTTAAGTTTTATTAGACATAACTTAATGACAGTGGTAAAGTTGACATTTGCATATATTCACGGCCACTTTCCATCACAAAAATCATGAACATCAACACAAGTGTTAAATTAACTTCCATTTCTATTAGCATACCTTCCTAAAAACATAGTTTGTTTTAAAGTAAACAGCTGCATGTTAGAGTCACATAACAAAGCAAATTAACTTCAAAGAACAATAACAATAATAATAAAACAAGACCAAATCAAACAACAAATCAATTAACCAAATCAAATTAACAAATATGTTAATATAAAATGGATATTTATAGACAATGAAGTTCACCACTTCTCAAATAATTTCCCAGGTCATACTTCCCCATCCCAGAGGTATATGGGCCTGGTACTGATGCTTAGCAAGAGGGAACTTCTCACAGTTTGCAGCAGCAAGAATCATGTTTTCTTGTCAAATTGTTATAAACTGGTCCAGTGGTGGACTTCATGAAAACCAAAACACAGAAACAAAGTGTAATATCAAAGACATATTGGGACCCAGAATTTCTGTCTCCTGCTCCTCTATTCCAGCTGCCTGATTTGGTTTTGAAGTTAGAATTACAGTACCAAGGTGAAACTTCATTATCTCCTGGCTACCTAGTTGTGATGGCTGCATGAAGAACTGGATTTTGCTTCCACTATTTGCTTTCATTTGCTTTTGATCTCTAGTTGCCTCTCCAGGAGTGTGTCACAGGTTTCCCCGGGCTTCACCTTGCACTTTCCATGAGTAGCAGGGTGGCTTTGCCTCTGTTTCACCCACTGAGAGTGGACAAAAAAATGACAAACAGGTAGCATCAGACACAAACCAAGACTGAACCCCAATCTAAAAGCCCTGTCTAGACTTTGTACAGGCAAGACCTTGTCTCCCATCTATTTGCAGGCTAAGGAACTGCGATGCAAAGTAGACAGTAATTAAAAGCAAATAAGAATTTCCAGAGTTTTAACTCATGTAGAAAAGGGTGGTGTGTTAGGCTCCATTTCTACGTCTGTTTTCTACAAGTTCAAACTAGGGTCCATCTTCAGTGTGGAGCTAGATTCACATTTGCTAGTATGAAGTTAAATAGCAGGGTGACTGCTGCAGTGCTAGCCTAATGCCATGAACTCTACCAAGAGGTAAAAGCAAATTACCTGGAAGCAGCACCACATGGCAGCAGTTTCACTGATTTCATGCTCAAGTCATGGGGGGGACAGCAGGTCAAGGAAGTGGGTCAAATCATGTGTTAAACCAGCACCAGCCCAGTTAGCAATCATCTTCCATATCTCACCATTTGGCAGTAATCTGCCATAAAATGTCGTCAATCTCTTACTAATTTTCCACATCTTGTTTGCCTGCATGAATGGAGGGTTTTCAGAATATCCATGCAGTTCAGAGGGAGGTATGTGGAGTTTAGGCTTTCTTTTGGCAAGAAGAGCAGTATTTATCTAAAGGAACAATTCAGTCACTGGGATTTGTCCTAAAGGAGAATTGCAACACTAACCTTAGCTGGAGTATTATAAAGAAACAAAAAAAAAAAACAAAGTGTCATTCCTCACCTTGGATCTGACCTGCTTGTTATGGGATGGTGTTAGACACACAATAGCTCGTTTCTATTGCTCTTCATGATGACTCAGGAAATAATAGTTCAAATGATGCCATCAGGGCAAAACAAATCACCCTTAGTTATTTACTAAAATGCTTCAGAGATATCTCTGCTTCCTTTCCAGTGTGCTCCTTCTCCTACCATGATCAGCAGCATTGTTAACGCGGAGACCTTTGCTCAAGCAGTTGTCTAAACCAGAATTTTAAGTTTTCATGTGCAGGTCAGGAGTACCCATCAGCTGACAGGAGCAGCACCGTGGGGCCCTCTACCCAAATGAGCTTCAGTAAGCCAGGCTCAGACAAAAATCCCTGCCCCAGGACTCAACACCTTCACACTGAGTAAAATTCAGGAATCTACAGGAAAAGATGATTCATTCAGGGAAATTACTCATTGAGCAATTCACTTACATCTATAATTTATTTGAAATGAGACAAGGGCCCAGTTACTCCTTTCAAAAAGCTGGCAGAGTTTAAAGTATCTGTTCGTTCTACTGAAACCCTACTTTGAGGTTGTACCAAAGATCTGACACTTTTGTTCTGGCTCTCTGCAGGAGAAGTTCTCACATGCAGTGACAGAAAAATGTGGAAAGGAAATGTCAAACAGGTGGAAAGCCTTTTTTCTCTCTCTTTAGAGGAAAGGGGGGGGAAATACTTAATATTTGCTGACAAGAAAATGTACTTATTACTGCTGCTGAGTTCGTAACATTGAAATATGCAAGTTACAGCATTCAATAGTGTTAGAAAACAGAGACAGAGCTTTCTCTACTTATGTGGCAGCTGCAGCTGAGTTGGTGTAATCCTCTGGCCACGCTGTCTATTCCTGGCATGCTGTTTACCACCCACACCAGGGTCTCCAATCACACATTCACGTTAAGATCAGGCAGTTTCTACGCTGCCACGCACGCCAATAAGAACTCCAGTGACAAGAGCATTTTCTTCAATGCAACCTTATATAGTAGGACAAGAGGAGATTAAGAGAGAAGGAATGCCTTGAGAAAGAAATTAATTGTTTGTAGGACAGGAGTTTTCTTCTGCTTTCATTGAAAAGTAGAGAAGTGCTACACTAACAGTGGTCTAGGCTGATTAGCCTTCACCAGCTGGCTATGTTTTTCCTGACTCCTACAAAACTCCCAAATACTTGCATTTATTCCATGTGCATTGATTTATTTTGGGGCTTGTGGTGGTTAGTTTTATTTTAAATCCAGAGCAATAAGGCCTACAATCAACATTTTCAAATTCCCTATTCTGTAAGCCTACCCCATGGCTGACTTTAAAGTAACTACTCAGAAATACAGAGTTTGTTTATTTAAAAGTCTTTGAGGAAATTGCTACTGCTCCTGATGGAGAATCCCAAATATTGCAATTCTAAGGCACATCAGGCTCTTCAGGAGATTTTTCTTATCCTTTAAAAATAAAGGAATATTCCATTTTCTATAGGAAAATGAGCCACTGGAAGGAAATCCTCAATTATGGTATTTACTTAAGTGTTTCTTTAACGTCACTGGGACCATTCTGAAAGCAAGAATAACCAAATCACTCTATTTCCAATACTTAGGCAACAAATTACTGTAAAACAGAAAACAGAGATAAAACAAAACATTACAGGTGAGCTTGCTTCATGTCAGTTGACTTCATATCATTAGTAGAGCCACTAAAAGTCAAGTTTTGTGCAGTGCTAGAACACCTTCTCTCCGGAGAATTTTTAAGCATTCTCAAGGCAGTGACGGTCTTATCATCACTGCCTGGCAGAGACATGAGCTGGTGTGGAAGGTTGTGGACCCCCACAGACATGCTCTAACTCTGAGCAATACTGTCTCCCTAAATGAGGAGAAACATTTCCCATAGGGAGCACAGGGTTTGGGGAGAAGGAGGAAGCAGTCCTGACTCTAGGCTGATGTTAATTGCAGATAAACCTCTGTGTGATCTCAGAGATCGGGACAAAGAGGTCAAGAGGTCTAGGCTGTTCCCTAGAACGAAAATTTCCAGTTTCACAGCTGCAGCTCTTGATGCTGCAAAAAAGCCCCACTGGAGCTGCAGTAATTCCTTCTGAAGCCAGCATGAGGCTTTCAAGATCAGGCAGGTGAACATGGAATAAAACGTATCAAAAAACTAGCAGGACACTGTAGGCAAAGGGAATGCATCCTTTGCAGAAGAAGTGAGTGTACATTATCCACAGATGAAAAAAATTCTGCCATTAATACACTGGATGAAGGCCTGGGCTAGTGATGGCAGGGTCTCTACAGCATCTTCAATTCTAGTTCCTGTTCCAGGTCTCAAACTTTATAAACTCCTTTTATCTGACAGGTAAAACACTTTAAAACACAATGCAGTGAACACATTAGTCTCCTAATCACACCTTAAGAAAATCCCCTGAACTTGATGAATCCCTTGTAATTAAGTAGCCTCCAGGCAACAGAAGCAAATCCTGTTTATTTTGAGGCATCATCAAAGAGTATGACAGCACCATGCAACTGCAGGGAGGTCAGCCTAGTGTAGCACATCAACAAACACCTATGGCTGCCTTAACCCAAGGCAATTTGTGTAGTCAAGAGACACAAATCATTCAAAATGTTGATCCTCAGCCTCCAACCTATGCCTTGTCAACTGTGAGAGGTGTTATTTCCAAACTGTATTCCTAAAATGCTTTCTAGTTTAGTGCATGTTGGAGTGATCATCAAAGCTAAAAGCACTCCAGTCTGGAAACTACCAGCTGATGACAGAAAAACCATGAAGCAAGCAAAAGCATGTTCCTTGACACAGACACAAGTGAAGTGGATTCAATTTGTACATCTGGTCTGGAGCAGATAATTGTCCTGGTGCAGCCTGGAGCCATATTTGTGAAAATCTGGGAGGGAATGAGGAGTGATGCAGTAGCGTCTAACAAAGCCCAAAAGGGTTCCTTTTTGAATGCCTGAAACTATACCAAGTACAAGATGAAGTTTCTGTCTCCTACATCCCCTGTGACTGACCCTCAATCCAGGTGCTTTATTCAGCCTGCTTGGGCACCCAGGTGAACCTCCATCCTCCGTCATCACCCCTGCGCACGAAGGCCTGTCCTTGGTGGAAGGTGTGCGTTCTCACATTGCGGTGAGGACTGAGAGATGTTGTGAAGGCCACTTCTGTTTTGTTGGGTGACAAGCTACCAGTCAAATAGGGCATCCCACAGGCTGGGAGGGAGGAAACACTTGGTACTGACGAGGAGACACATGGTGCTGAAGAAAACTGAGGAAGGAAGTGAGAGTCCTCACTGCCCACGTGAGTACTGCTGCTGGCTGGAGGCACATAGCTGCAGCTATAAGCTGCTGCCACTGTTTCACTATGGTCATAGTCTATTGCTTCACCAGGGCTCACCAGGCTGTACATGTCTTTTCCAAGGTCTGAGGACAGGGCACTGTAGTTAGCTGAAGTTTCGTCAATGGTGTTGACATCTTTTAATCCTAAAGTCTGCAAGACCCAGCTGTCTACAGCAGGGCTGGCTTGCTCTTCACAGGCAGTGAATTCATTAAAGAGGTTCCTTCTAGCTTTGGAAGCATGAGGAGTTTCTTGAGGAACAAAGCAGTGGTCCTCTTTTAATCTCCTCTTGGTGGTTTTGAGAATAGCATCATTCTTTTGTCCATGGCAGGACAGCAGCTTCTATTAAAAAAAGACAAGGTGGAGAGAGAAGATTGAAAGCTGAATTTCTAGTTACCTGCAACCAACATGTTTCTGATCTCAGTTTTCAGATGTGCAAGATGGTTGCTATGATCCTTAAATACTTTTTCTTCCACCCTGTGCTTAAAACATATGGATATGACAAACTATCTTGTGTCCTTACAGTTTCTCCAACAACCCAGTGCTTGAAAGAGATGAATTTGACAACGTCAGTAAGGCCTATGCTTTGATGGCATTCTCATTCAGTACAGTGTGAAATGAGAGCTCCCACCTGGCTGTGCAGCCCTTCTCTGTGCTGCTGCTGCCAGCAGCATTTGGCAGGTGAGCAGAACATGGTGGGGGCTGTGGCAGCCCTCACACTCGGATTAACAGAACGGTTCATCCAACTCGAAGTGTTTAATTTTGTATTTCATCTTTAAAAAACCACATGCAACTTTACAGTTTAAAAAATTGAAAAAAGAATAATAGAAGACAAATATTCTAATTTAAATGATTAAAACATCATTGGAGGATGACACAATGAAACATAAACCACAAAGCAGTCAAAACATCCAAAATTAATCCTTATCAAAAGGGACAGCTGACAAATTAGACACATTCAAGAAATATATGTTCAGATTTGAACTTGTCATTGCAAAAAAAAAAAAAAGTGTTAGATGGAAAAATTTTACCTTGTTTGTAAACTTAGCTTATTTATAAACTATGCCATAAGCTATATTGTTTCCACAGTCAGAGCTGATAGGATGTCATTCCTGCGGGAAACTGTCACCTTAGATCCATGACCAGTAATTTGGCAGCTCTGTGAAGTTAAATAGATCTCATGTTGCAGGTTGTCTGCACTCTTAGACTTTCCCTATATTTTAATGGCATGTACCTATGCAACTTTTTTCTTCCACACACATCTGTACAAGAGTTTTGAACACAATACCTTGGCTTTTTCTTCTAAGCACTTAATCAGGGCAGAATTCAGGTATTGTCGAAGGTTATTATTTTCTTCATGTAACCTAGCAAGTTCCTCTTCCTTCTGAAGCAAGGTATCCTGAAGCTGTGGAATAGAGATATTGATGAATAGGTGTTGACTCTGTAACTTAATAGCAACTGCCCTATGGTACAGGCTGCTTCAATTTGATGATCTGGGTGTTTGCTTTGTGAACTTGACCAACCTCACCAGCCTCTTGTCTCTGTAACTCTAAGAGGCATGATTGTTCAGTTTTCACTTTTGACTTCCTTTATACTTTAGTGAGTGTTTGAGAAGATTACTCTGAAAAAAAACTCACCTGTAACCATGGAGTAATAACAGAAAAGAATCACAGGTAGCCCTGTGAAGGGCCAGAAACAGTCATGGGCATGACAGCAGCTCCCAGCAAGCATCCCTTTGCACCCCTTTCAATCCCATTTATGGATGGCTCATGAGGAAAAGGAGAAGGAAGAGCTGCAGACTAACAACTTAGGTAGGTTAAGTGCAGAAGGAAGATGCAGCTGCCATTCCTTATCATACGGTAGTACTCAAGTGATCCCTCCAGTCCTGGCCTACTGTGCCAGGATATATTCGGAGCTGAGACAATCCTTGGTTGGATCCAAGGTCTGAACAGGCAGGTTTTGATTTGCAGATGCTCAACACTTTTTTCAAGGGAAGTCTACATATATACAAAGAGGTTTTTGCCTTCTGATCATAGGTCTGGAGACTCCTTTAGGAGGACAAAAATCTTCTACCAAGGACTCCAGGCATCTGCTGACCACAGGATGAAAAGTATAGATTTAAATGATTGAGGTAGAGACAAAGAAAAAAGTACACTGATGTCTAGAATCCAGGGTCCTTTAAAGTAGTAAATGAATTTCCATCAGCTGTGTCAAAATATGACTTCAAGTATTTGATCAGAGAGATTTGTTCAGGGTTCCTTCATCTAGGACTGTTCAGAGTTTCTCCTGCCCCTTGATGAGATTTATGAAAAGAAGGAAAGAAGAGAGAATATAAAGTAAAAAGGAAATTCTTGTCAAAATGGCTGATCCTCCATATAAGCAGCCAGTCCTGGTGGAATCGTTTCTCATGAAGTTAACCCTGGTGGACTCAGGAAGACACACATTATGTATGAACACGAGGGTCTGCATTTTAAGAGCCTGAGGGATTCCCAGGTCATGTCCATGGTCTTCACTAGCACCAAGGCAGCTGGTGCGATACACTCAAGAGGAGAGCGATGAATATGGAATCCCAGCTTCAGCACGCAACACAGGAGAGACAAATACTTCAAGCAAGGAATCAAGCGCACCCAAATAAAGCAGTTTCCCACACACCTGCCATTGGGAGGGAGAAGTGCTATGAACCAACCTAGAAGGTGTGCTACATGATACAGAATTCAGGAATCTCGGAAAGCGAGACCGAGGCCGTTGAGGGGCACGGAGCACGTTACCTGCTTGTTTCGGTAGAGCTGAGAGGACAGCTGGTCTCCCCGCCACGCCGCGTCTTGGGCACCGAGCTGTGGGCTGCAGACGTGGCCTGGGGGGAGCAGACTCGAGGGGTTAGCCCGCTCCTCGTTCCTCGCCCAGCCCCCGACGGCGGCGGCAGCGGGAGCGCACTTACCAGGCGGCCGAGCCTCCCGCCGGCCCTGGCTGTGCGGCGGCTCCGTGGCGCAGACGGCAGCCCAGGTCTCCTTGGAAACCCCGGCGGGGGCAGCCCAGGGGCAGGCGCAGCCCGGGTCCCCGCCGAAGTCCGGCTGTGGGCACGGCCGGCTGGTGCTCTGCGGAGGCAAGGGCCTGTGGCGATGACACGCTCGGCGGACTGTTGCTCGTCCCGTCCCCACCAGCCCCCGAGCTGCGGCGGGCCCCGAGGGAAGGCGGTGCCAGTCCAGCTCCGGCCCCGCCGCATACTGGCGAGAAGCATCCCAGCACTGCGGGCTGGTCCTTGCTCCGCCGGGAAGCGTTCCCCTCCCGCTTCTGTCCCAACCGAGGTTTGCTCAGATAGCTGTCACAGGGGACCCCTTACCAGAGGCCGTCTGCCCCAGTGGGAGCTCACAGCACCGACCCGAGAGCCCGCACAGCGCGCCCCCCCTGCCACCTCCCCGCCCCGCTAAACCTCGTCCGGTGGCATCCCACCGCCCTGCTACTGCCCCTGGGCAGTGCTGTCCCCGCCGCAGCCCCCCGCAGCAGAAGGACTCCGAATAGAGGTATGCCAAGAAGGCAGTTCATTTTCCTGCAATCTCTGGAGGAAATACTATGGTCCTGAGTGGGTTTTAGGTGAAGGGAGGACCCAGGCTGTCCTTGGCCAGTTCGTTCCTCCCACCGTGGGGGCTTAATTCGGCTCCAAAGCAGCACAAAGCCAGCAGAGTCACCTCCAGGCTACTCGCTCTCTCTTCTGCCCCTGCAGTTCCACAGAAGTCCCAGACCGCACAGTAGCAAAGCCTGGGGTTGTCTCTGGATTCACCCCTTTTCCTTTCTCCAAGTAACTCCCATCTGCAGCAGCTCTAAATCTCTGCAAGGCAACGGCAGAGCTTGGAGCCTCAAGAAGGGAATCTGTTCATCACCCATGGGAAAGTACAGCAGCAGAGGCTGCTCTTGCAGGTAGAGGAGAAGCCTCTTCCTTCTCTGTCTTAAACAGGGTACAAAACCTACTACTGCAAGCCCCCAAGGCAAAGACCAGCTTCTTTTTTCTGCCTCCAGGTCAAGAGAAATGCAAAGAGCACTTACCATGCTAGTGGCAGAATGAAATGCAGGTCTTAAGAGCACGTTTCTGTTAAAGCCCCAGAGAGGTTTAAATGGCTCTGAAGGAGGGGGAGAAGGGGGAGACCGGGGAGGCGAGTTTAATCTAAAGGAGCTCCCAGTGACGCCTCAGAGCTCTCCTGAAACCCAGCAATCTGATTTGGTGCAAAGCTGTCAAACTTGTGACGTGAATAAACAGCAAACTTGCTGAAATCAAAGTCATTCTGGCCCCACAAATCAACACAAGGAAGGAGGGAAAAGAAAAGGAGAGAGAGGGGGGGAAAAAAGCCTCCACACACTTCAGGACAGCACTAAACTGGTGTGTCTGAGTTTCACTCCAGGAAATGAGAAGGAATCCAGGGAAGCATCCCACATGTTCAGAGCAGGACTACTGGTGTTGCTGGTGAGTTTTTTTCACTTTGTTTGGCTTTTTTTCAAGCTTTGTTTGCAGTTGTAAAATACAGTAGGAAGAAACAAGTTTGTCCAACATACCTGGCTGAGGGAGTGGGTTTTCCCCAGCTTCCCAGGGGTGTGTAGAAGCAAATATGCTTCAGAGCACTTCTGTGGACAGTTCTGAGGAGGAAAGTGCAGATTTCAGAGCCATACAGTCCACAATAACAAACCTCTGCAAATGTCTCACTATACTGAGTATTAGCTTTATGTCAAGCTCCAGGCTTCCAGAAGATGATGTCAGCATATAAATGCTGTGACAGTGCTATAAGGTGTTGCAAAAAGCCATACACAGGTGTGTGAAGGACAGAGGTTGCCTGCATATGGTCACCTCCAATTCACATCAGATTTCCACAGCAATTAAAATCCATAGATAGGCATGGAGTTTTTCAGAGACAAAATAATAATTATTATTATAATAATTAAATAATCAGAACAGCTCTTCACTGAAGGTCTGTCTTTGAATACTGCAGGGGATAGTGGGAAAAAGGCTACCAGTAGAGTAGTCGTTTGGTCAGGATTCTGCCTCCTGCCATGGCAAGGGCTATTCAAGGAGGTAACCTGACCTGCCTGTGGACACACACTCCAGCCATCTGAGGGTGAGGCTGGGCTGAAGGCAGGCCAGGCTGGCAATGGGGAGGTCTTGCCTTTTTCCCCTGGAGGGTGCTCAGTGATGTTACTCCATTAGCAAGACACAATAAAGGGACAATAAAAACCAAGAGGTGTCATTTGCCTTCCATTTTTTTTATTCTTGGCATATTTTCCTAGGTTGCTGCTCAAGGACAATTCGCAGCTGCGCCAAATTTGCGTTTTTTCCAACAGAGGTACTCTAAAGAGGACTCGTGCTCCAACTCCATACCACACCTGGGTGTGGCGACACCCTTGGGACACCCTTTAGGTTTCCTAACCCCCAGGTCTGCACAGTATGTTTGATAACTGCTCAGATAATCCAGAGTTTGGGCACCAACACCTCTCCTCCATGTCCGCATGGTGTTTGCATGTGAGGCATCTCTTCACCAACAAGAAACACAAGCACTACGAAACACTTCCAACAAGTGCCAAGGCTCAGTGCGGCCCTCCTTGGTTTGGTTTAGGCCCTTTGTCCTTTACTGAGCTGCCTCAGGGAGCTCCCTAGAGTGCTGTAGCAGTGGTTGACTTCTTCCCCAGGTCACGCACACCAGTCACACTACCCTGGGGTGCAGTGGGTAAGGAATATGCTGGGGAAGGGCCCGGGGAAACCATATAAACATGCCCAGATACAAGCTGAACCCCCGAGGCCGCCTGCACCTTGAAGGAAAGGTTCTGGGCTGGAAAGGCAGCCAGGTGGGCGGGCAGCCTCCATAGGGCCGGGTGGCAAGGCAGGCAAGCCCAGGGCAAACTGGAGAAGGTCTCAGGGCTCGGAGCAACCCTATGGGAGGCGCAAGAGCTCCGTGGAACCCGCCCAGTTCCCACAGTCCCTCCGGTCCCCGCGGCCTCGGCCTGCTGCCCTCCACCCCAGCGGCCATACTGCGGCTTCCACAGGGCCAGGCCATGGCGGGAGGAGAGCGGGCCCGGTGACGTCATCAGCGCGCGCGCGCACGCGGCGTCGAGGGGCGGCTGGGGGTGGCTGCTGCCCAGGCCCTGTTTCAGCCTGGGCCGGGCTGCTCTGCGCCGGCGTTCCTGGCTACACGGCCCCTCTCCTGGCCTTTCCAGGCAGCCTGGAGAGGGGCCTGCCTGGCCCTGGGGTGGAGGCAATGCTCAGAGGAGCCTGTACTTGGGAGAGCTGTCCTGTGCAGGGCATGCTCAGCTGCCCCTTTTAGCAGCCCCGGATCATTTCATAGACCATCTCTCGAAGAACAACTGCAGAGAGAGGAGCGTTGAGTTTCTAAACGTCGTGTGTAGGGAGTGGACAAAGTTCCTTTCCTCCTTTGGGTGGGTGTGGGGAGAAGTATTGCTGGCTCATGGCTGCTCCTAGACATGGCTGCCCCTTTTCCTGGCACAGTGCTGGTCGCTCTTGTCTCTCCTTCCTCTTGCAGAGTACTGTACACTCAGGCACACTGTTTGCTTCTGAGAGGCAGTGGGAGGAGTAAGGGCCCACACTTGGGAGTGAAAAGCAGGTATGAAGAAAACCTCGTGTGCTTCTGCACAGCTGATATGTTGATTTGGGTTTTCACACTGTTTTGGTTTCTGAGCAAAAGGAATTAACATCGAGTCACAGTACCATAGGTTCTATGTTGGGGAGTGAAAGATGGTGCATAGGTAGAAGACCACTAAATCAGAGCCCAAGAGCTTCATAGGTGTGGGGAGATGTTTGGGTAACTGTCAAGGAAAGACAAATGCTGTTTGTGTAAGAAAGAAGGAGCTAATTTTGCAAAATGCTGCATGGGTGTCAGACACAATAAATGAGCTTCAAATCCTGGTAGCAATTACACATCAATGTGTAATGTAAAACCTAAGTAGCGATTATCTGCTAATTCTTTTCCTGTTCATCTGATGCAGCCTCTCAGAACTCTTGCTGCTTGTGGTTGGTAATGATACACTTTCCAGAATCACAGGAAATGTAGGGATTGGAAGGGATCGCTGAAGATTATCTAGTCCAACCCCCCTGCTAGAGCAGGATCACTTGGCATAAATTACACAGGACCACATCCAGGCAGGTTTTGAATGCCTCCATAGACAAGACCACAATCTCTATGAGCAGCCTGTTCCAGTGCTCTGCCACCCTCAAAGTGAATAATTTTTTCCTTATGTTTATATGGAATCTTGTGTGTTCCAGTTTGTGTCCATTGCCCATTGACCTTTCACTGGACACCACTGAGAAGAATCTACTTTTGCCTGACACTCACCCTTTACAAATATTTATAAACATTAATGAGGTCCATTCCCCCCCCCCCCCCCCCCCCCACTCTGCTCCAGGCTAAACAGACCCAGCTCTCTCAGCCTTTCCTCGTAAGGTAGATGTTCAAGTCCTCTAATCACCTTAGCAACTCATTGCTGCACTTTTTCCAGTAATTCTGTGTCCTTCTTGAACTGGGGAGCCCAGAACTGGATGCAGTATTCCAGATGAGGCCTCACCAGAGCTGAGTAGAGGGAGGGGAGGGCTTCCTTTGACCTGATGGCCACGCTCTTAATGCATCCCACGATGCTGTTGTCCTTGGCCACAAGGCCACAGTGCTGGCTCATGGTCATCCTGTTGTTTGCCATGACTTTCAGGTCCTTTTCCCCAGAGCTGATCCCCAGCAGGTCAGCCCCTAACCTGTACTGATCCATAGGGCTGTTCTTCCCCAGATTCAGGACTCTGCACTTGCCCTTGGTGAATTTCATTAGGTTTCTCTCTGCCCAACTCTCCAACCTGTCCAGTTCGCACTGAATGCCAGCACAGTCTCTGGTGTGTCAGCCATTCCTCCCAGTTTTGTGTCATCAACAAACTTGCTGATGAACTATGTCTCTTTGTCCAGGCCATCAATGAAGATGTTGGAACCAGTATTGATCCCTGGGGATCCTGGGGAGCATCACATGCCACAGGCCTCCGACTAGGCTCAGCCTCACTGGCCACAACTCTCTGAGCTCTGTCCTCAACTAATTCTCAATCCGTCTCACTGTCCAATCATCCAATCCACACTTCCTAGCTTGGATACTGTGGGAGATCCTATTGAAAGCCTTGCTGAAGTCAAGGTAAACCACATCCACTGCCCTCCCTACATCTATCCATCCAGTTATGCATTCATAAAAGACTATCAGATTAGTCTTCTTTAATTGGAAATGAGTTCAAGGGTGGAATGTTTATCAAGGCTGTGGTATTACTTCATTGGAGGTAGGATTTCAGTTTTAGTGTCACAGCTCTTTTCTGAAGAGCTGAATACACTAATACATTGAATACACTAATGTGTTGTGTTGACTCCCATGTGTTCTTGTACTTGGCATTTCTTTAAATTTATGTGATTTTTTTTCTTATTTAAATGACAGTGATGAAGCTAATCCTTCAGATTTAAAAAAAACCACCACCACCAACAACAAAAAAACACCCCAGCAAACAATGAAAAACCAACCTTGGATATCTCTGGTATAATTCTTATGCAGAAATGGCTCTAAAATTGTACTTAGACTATTGTGAACTGGCTTTTAGAAGAGATGGTACACAGAAGAGAAATAGTCATGTTTACAAATAGCTTAATTAAGCTTTTATACTGGATTTACTACAGCGTGTATTACTTTCCATGGTAACACCTGCATGAGTGTCCAGATCCACCCCAAATCCTCTTCACCTCTTCTGCCTTATTGCTGCTATGGTGCTTCTCATTCCTCTTAAGAATGGTTAGTGTATCATTTGCAACATAGAGGCTAAGTTACTAACTCTGTGTTAACCTATAGTCAGGCACTTGCAGATATAAACACTCTGACAGTGTTTGTGCACTGAAGGTGTGATTAGTCAAACCTGATGAGACTGATTTTCAAGAATTCTTCTGAATGGAAATTTGTGCAGACACAGGTTCGGGTTGTTCTCTGCTCAGTCTTCCTCCTTGGATGCAGGACTAAAAGGCACTTCCCAAATCCAGTCCCCTGCTGTTGAGGCATTCTTAAACTTTTCAATCTCCCTCTTAAAACTAATTAGGTTATTTTCCTTATGTTATTCCCACTGTGAGGCTACACCATACTCTGAGCTCTGATGGCTAGACACTTTCTAGTTTCCAGTCTGAATGTATTCATAGCAGGTATAATCCCTTTTGTCCTTGTGCCAAACTCTTGCTTTACTTTATACACTTCTTCTCCCTCTATAGTGCTCAGTCTTTGTGTCTTTGTGGAGTGCTGTCACATAATGTCTTTTCCTTTGCTTTTCAGGTCAAAGAAAACAGATTTATTTACAATCTTCCTTAACACAAATACTGCAGGAACCAACCCATCCCAGAGAATATTCCAGCTGACATTAATCTGCTTTTTAGGTGGATGACCAAATTTACTCAGTCTATGTGATATACCAGTGTTTTAGAGAAAAGCATTGGCCACTCTTTATCTATTATCTCTTCCTGCTACATTTTAGGATGGTGTTCTCCTTTTTCTTCACTCTCACACAACAGTTACTAGTTTGGAAATAATTGTCAGCTGGCAATAAATACACCTGGGGACTTAACTGGTTGTAAAATGTAGTTAGTCAAGTTGAGTCTTCAGTGTTTGTGGGTTCCAGTTCTCTTGTGCTGATACTGTCTAACCTCTGTGGGATTTCAATTTTAAAAGGTGACTTCAAGATGGAAAAGCTGTAATAAACCTTTTTGGATTTACCTGCAGTTCTTACAGCAAGAGTGGTGAGTAAACAGAATCTATTCTACCTGGGCATGTTTCTCTTGGTGGCTTCAGTGCTTTGTTTTGGTTTGAAATGAAGGCATGCTGTGCATTTAGGTATATGTGGTGTTGTTTCTATATTTTCTGGTACATAATGGATGAGATTCATCCCTGATATATCTGTAGAAGGGGTTTTGGTATTACTAGTGCTTAATTGTCTGTGTTCAGTAAAAAGGTTGGTTTTTTTCCAAGGAAATAAGTTGTATTTTAGTAGCAGTATGGAAAAGGATATCATGGTCTAGTGATCTAGAGACTTAATTTGAGTAATGGGTGTTACTTGATCAAGTTGGATGTATGTGGTACTATGTAGGCTCAAATAACAAAATGAAAATTCAGATAGTCTTGAATTGCTTTGAAACTGTTTATGGATTTGTAGAAATATGTTGTATTTCAGTAACAGTATGGAAAAGAATATCATGGTCTAGTGATCTAGAGACTTAATTTGAGTAATGGATATTATTTGATCAAGTTGCATGTGTGTGGTACTACGTAGACTCAAATAAAATAAAAGTTTAGATAGTCGAATTGCTTTGAAACTGTTTACAGATTTGTAGAAAGTGTCTTAAAGTGCTGAAAAGTTCTGTTCCTCAAAATTTGTGGTGCTCTGCCATGTTTATCCTCTGGGTAGCAACTGTACAAGAAACTGTCTCCCTGGGCAGCGAGTAAGATCTTGAAGGGGTATTCTTTATTGGGTATGAATAATGCTGAACAGGAAAATCCTATTGCAATCACATCACGTTTTCTTGTTTAAAAAAACAAAAAAGTCCCATAGATTTGTAGCCATGCTTCAGGTTTATCTGAAAAAATTGACCCTTTTGTGTCTAGAATTTCCTTGCAGGTGAAATCTGTAAAGAGTGTGTCTGAATAACATGTGAGGCATGTCTGTGTGCCATGTGTTGTGTGCACAAGTGCTTACTCCTTTTTCATCACCCCTCTGAACAGCTAATCTTGTTTCTGTACTGTTGTTTCACAGGGGACAGTAGATTACTGCTTTGAAGAGAGATCTGTTGGGTAAAGCACAGGGAACTACACATTTAGATCTAGAACTAGAAAGGACTTTGGGGTCATATTGTCCTATCTTATGCTTTAGTTAAGCAGTTGGTTCATAAAGCTGAAAGCCAGCCTTCCAATGCTAGTGGCATCGGTACTGCTTCTTACTCCTTGACTGTTCAAAATGTTACTGTAAATTCTGATATAACTTTATTCATGGAGATTTGTGCCCTTTGTGCCATTTTTGGATTTCAGTTTTCTCTTTCTCATCCAATGTTCTTGCCGTTTTGGTGTGCTTGTAAACAGCGATGTGCTGGTTTTGTGTAATCAGTTTCCTATTTTTCTGACCATCTGAGAAGTACTTAACACAAGTCTAGCAGACAGACCTTGCCTTTGTTGGGGACCATTTGTTTTTTTCACAGCCCTTTAGATTGCAGTTCACTACACCCCCAGATACAGGAACGAGGAGGGGACCAATCTCTTTTTGTTGGTGCGCACTAATGAGACAAGAAACAACAGGTTCAAGCTTAAACATAGAAGATTTCACCTCAACATGAGGAGAAACTTCTTTACAGTGAGGGTGACAGAGCACTGGAACAGGCTGCCCAGTGAGGTTGTGGAGTCTCCTTCTCTGGAGACTTTCAAAACCCACCTGGATGCATTCCTGTGCGGACTACTCTAAGTGATCCTGCTCTGGCAGGGGGGTTGGACTGGATGATCTCTAGAGGTCCCTTCCAACCTCTAATACTGTGATCTCCTGAAATGGAAAGACAAATGGGAAAAGTGCTGGGTTTATGCAGCACAGAATATGTTTATAGAACTCAGGATATGTTTCTAGAACTACAAGATCTCACTGAGAGTGAGATCACAGTGGTATTAAATAAATAGAATAATGCTTTTTATCAGTCTGCAGTTTTCTTTTAAATATTTTCATTTGTTCTACTGGGCATATTGATCCTCTCTCTGAAGAGGGCACTGATTTCACTGATTCAGAGTGCTGTGGTCATGTTACCTCAGAATGCATTCCAGTCCTACGTATTGACTATATCTTGCCCTTTCATTTTGGGTAGCTGGAATTGTATTAGAAAAAATGAGGTACTGAAGACATAGATCTCAGGACTGGATTTTGACAGCCCGATGGGTTCTCCTGAAAGCTACAAGTGGGAATGTGTTACTATTGCAAATCTGATTGGTGGATGGAAGAAGGAATATATTCTACTCCTGAGTCTGATGTTACATGGTTTTGTAGCAGCACTTAAATGTGAAGTCTGAAGCCTCAGAACATCACTCATTTACTGAATAGACTCAAGTCAGTCTCAGTGTCAGTTCCTTGTCTATCAGTTGGGAGTGGTATGCCTGCTTAGATTTTGCATGTCTGTCATCAAAAATGTGCATGAGTTTTTGAGGGCTATCTGGATGGGGAGTTTAACATAAAACTTGGTGTAGTTTTGGAACTGAAGCCTATTCTCAGTCTGGCATCAGCAGCACGCTGCTACCGTGTTGATATTTCTCCATCCAGAGGTTACCACCCAACTTCAGTGCCATGTTGCAGCTAAATAACCTTTTAATTTCAGAAGAGTTGTTCAGCAGTGTAAATAAATGCACTGAGGCAGTCCCGTGGTTAAATAACAGATGATAGAAACAGTTTCTCTTGCCTGTGTTATGAGTGTTGACCATTATGGTTTGGGGGAAATTGCTGAGCCTACAAGAGAAAGACTGGTGTGCTGAAAAGCCATGTTTTTCTCCATGGTGTTTTCTATTGAAGTCAAACTATTTTGCAGGGAGAGCTGCCAAAAAAAAAAAAAAACAAACAAACCAAAACTTAGCTCAGGGGTTTCATCCAAATTAGGATGAATTTTCATGGGAGCAGATGCAGAGCTGAATGGGACCCTCTATCTAATCAGCCACTGATGCATACATGTGCCTGCTTCATAACCTGGCCTGTGAGCTCCTCCAGTTTGCACTGTACTGCCAATACCTATGTACTGGGCTTCACCTATTTAATAGTGCTTTTCCTCTTGGCTGGTGCTCAGAAGTTGGCAGTCTGGCTTCTCTCCATCTCTCCTTGGGTGTAGAGCTGGGCACTTTCCATTCTTGGCTGGCAGTTGGGAGGTTTGGCAAAGATCTCCGATCTGAGTAAATATATGTGAGGGCATCTCTGTTGCAGAGCTGTGTAGCATTGCCTTCCCTAATCAATAATGAAAGACAGATCCTAGGATGTGTGGAAATGTGTTGGGGGTCAGAAGGTGAAGGGTGGTGTTGTCATGAGCTGAGAAAGATGTCAGGGTTTTTGTGCATGCTATTCAAAGGCTGAGTTAAAACAGCAAGTCACTAGGGAGATACTCTAGTAAAACTGCTCTGCCTGTACACATACAATGTCCTGCTCCTAGTCCATGCAGGTAGTGTTCGATGAACTGGTGATGAAAAGGAATTAGTTGGCTGGTAATTCATCTAAAAGATTGGCAGAGGGTTTTACAGGCTTACACTAGAGCTGGCTGGAGACAATAATCTCTTTTCTCGAAGAATGCTGAGGTCCTGACGCCCAGCTCGTTGGAATGAAACCTGAATGCTTTTTCATTCTCTGTGAGAGATTTTTTTTTTTCCCCTCTCTTTGGTTTTTGTTTTTAGTGAGGAACAAAATGTTTCATTGTGATTTTGTCAATGATTTTGATATAATGGATTAAAAGAGTAAATGTCTTCCAAAGCCTTTTAGAAGAATTCAATTCAAAACACATCAGAGCTATTTTCTCCCTTGAATTTTTCTGAAATTTAATTTTAAGGGAAAGTTTACAGGCTTCAATGGCAGTGTGCATTCTCTTGCAGCAGTGATGTGCAGTGGAGAACAACTGCAAACAGGATTTTTTTTTCTTTTTATTCTTTTCTTTGGTCATTATACTTTGTGACCCTGGAGGTGAAAGGGGTGGGGGAGGAGGTTTGCATCCACTTGGCAGCTTTGTACTGTGCCAAAATAGGGTAAAAAGGCCTGAGAGTGAACAAGAAACAAGAGAAATCTTTGGGTTTTTAACTGCCCCTGGTTGAGAGCAGAATTCATCGATGCCTTACTGTAATTTTACAGTTCCATTGCAAACTGTAGTTGTACAGCAGGGAAAGAAAGGAGAAGTTAGTATGTGCAACAGAGCAACCATCAGAGAGGAGAATTTTCCTCTTGCATCAAGGTTCTTGTGTCCTAGTGTCCTGACGTGACTGCAAGGAACAGAGACTTAAAGGACAGCTATTGAGTATTACAGAAGCTGCCATGGGTTCTCTTTCATCTTTCTCTTTCTAGTCAGACAGAAGTGAGACCGCTTTGCAATTGCAGAACTCTGTGACTGGTCTGTCATCTTTAGCTAGCACTGAAGCTTGGCAACCTCCTGATATGCTTGTTGGGACCCTTGTTGTCTCAGGTGTTGACCTGACTTCCCTGTTAGAGATGGGAAGATTTATTGTTTGAAAAGCAGCAGGTTCATCTGAAGTGAATGAATTTCATTTGGGATACCGTTATTAGCTGTTGGATGTTGGTTTGTGATCCCTCAAAGTTTGAGGGAGTTTGAGTTCAGTGATAAGGCTCAGACCTTTCTGTAATCTCCAGCACCCAGGAGATACAAATCTACAAGGAAGAGTCTGGGCAAGCATACTTGGTGCCTCAAGCACAAAAGAGTTGTGGCTTTGCAGAAAGAAATACTTCACTGGGAAACCAAAAGCTTCTACAGTGCTCATCTCTCAGTTGGCTCCTGGCCTGCAAAGGGACCTTCAATAATTCACTTTTATCTCTTTGCTTACCCCCAAATGTGTGATGAGGAAGGTGCTGTGTTAGATGTTCTTACTGAGGAATAGCCCTCAGTAGTTGCTAGCGGTTTTATTTTCAAGAGTAACACTACTTAAGGACTGTTTTATTACCAAAGATGTGGTTTGGTAGCAGGAATTTGGAGAGAGCCCTTCTTGCTAATTGTTATGGTTTTCATGCATTGCTGGATGTCAGTGTGTGGTATAGAAGCATGCCAGAGGTGGGCACTAGAGGACTTGCTAGCATCCCTCCCGTGCAGTTCAAGGAGGTGTTCAGAGTACATCAAGGAGATTTCAATCAGGGTCTTACAACTGGATTTAAGCTTTGAGGGAGAAAGCTGTATAATATAGAGGCATAAGGCTCTGCTCACCATCTTAGATGGCACTGTGTAAGAAAATTCAGGTATTTCTAGATGCTGGAAGAAATGCTTGTTTGGTTTTGGGACAGCTTGGGAGCAGTGCTAAACTGTCCTTCATATGTTCACTGAGCACTGTACTTACCAGGTTATTTCCCTTAATAAATCCAGGTCTATAGTTTTAATTTTTTTCCCTTTCTTTTTATCATTTCCACTTCCCCCCCCCGCCCAAGCTTATACTCATTGACCAGCATTTTCCAGATCTAAGGGAATTGGTTAATTTTTGCCTAATGATGTGAATCTGTCTATTTGCCCCCATTTGCTGTCAGACTCCTCTTTTAACCAAAACCAAAAAGCTTTTTTTCTTATACTGAAATCAGTGTTGTCTGTGTAAAGAGTTAAACTAACATCAAACTCTGAGTCTTGAGGCAAGGTATAGAATTGGTTTGGGGGTTTATTTGGTTTGTGGAATTTTTTGGCTTTGTTGTTGTTGGGTTTGTTTTTACATTTTTGCCTCTTATTGTTAGATTTACCAAATCTCAAAATATAAAGAGTTGGAATGTTAATTTTTTTCATCTCTGAGACCTTTTAAGGTGATTTTCTAAGGCAATTATGTAAATATAGTGCCAGAAAGTTGAGCTTGAGTTCATCAGTGGTCAGGTATTATTGAGGCATGCATCTTTCCACATGATTTCCAAACTTCATGGATTAGGATATATTTTGGGTTTTGGTGGGTTTGTTGTTTGCTCATTTGTGGGTTTTTGGGGGTTGTTTGTTGGGTTTTTTAGGTGTGGGTTTCTGTTGTTGTTTGTCTGTGGAAGAATAAAGTTATATTCATCACTGAAGAGCAACCAGACAGGAAAGCAGAAGATCTGTGGCTGAACTATATGCTGTAGAAGGACCTCCTAGTAAAGAGGCAGTACTCAAACATGTTTAAGACCAGGGCTCCAGCATATCAGTTATATCATCCATCTCTGAGATAGGGTCTGGACTCTTATTTCTGCAGTTCATGGGTTTTATTCAGTAAATTTTTACAGTAAAATCAAAGAGAGTGCTGGAAGACAGGACAAACGAGTCCTCTCTTTTTTGGAGTTGTATTGAGACCACTAGGCTATGAAGTCTGTTCTTACTTGCTTTTAGCTGTAAAGTGTCATGAATTCCTGTCTTCACATCCTCTGCAAGAGACTCGAGGCATGCTTGTCTTTGTGGGCTCAGAGCACTCCTGAATCCTCTACAGGTGGCTGTGGGTTGAATCTTTCTAAGTTTAGGCAGCAGCTTCCAAGACTTTTCAGAAGTACTGGGTAGACCTGTCATCACATCCTCCATACAGTCATCTTTGGGGTTTGTCTGAGCCTCACTTGCCCTCCAGGGATGGTTGGTTGATTTGATTTCCCAGGGTTTGTGTGTGTACATACACAGAGAATTGAACAGATGAACCTGAGAAGCTCCATTCAGGAGGGGGGGGGGGGGGAAGGAGTCTTCTCAATGATGGAGAGTAGGCTGAGAAGAGCAGAGAAGCCTGCTAGCATAAGCAGCCAGTTTCTTCTAGGAGGCTAGAAGTGTGAGGGCAACAGCAGATTTTTCTTCAAGGAGGGAGCAGTTATGGAAGGCAGCAAGAAAGCAGATGGGATAAGCACAGCAGTAAAAACTACTGAAGGGCTGGGGCTGTCAGAGATGAGAGGCTGGTGCAGAAAGAGCAGAAACAAGGTGTCTTGGTTTGAGGGGACAGCGACCTATTTTACACCCCCAGAGGAGTAAAATAAAAACACTCTGCAGAATTGGAAAATTTAAATGGAAATGCTATTAACAAATATATACAGAAATGCAAAACACACAAATTCATGTTCAGTCTTGGCCCAGTTCTCCAACCTGGGCTTACCAAAAGCTCACTAGCCCAACACTTTTCAAAACCTTCCCCCCCAACCCAGCCAAACACCAGGATTTTCCCTTTCCTCCCACCCCTTCCTCTTCTCTCTCTCTTTCTTTCTCTTTATGCTTTTTCTCAAGTCTCTTGATTTCATGCTGGCTTTTTAAATTGAGGATAAAGTTAATTCACCACACAATGCCGCAGCTGGAATGAAATGCGGCCGGTCGCCCGTGTGGAGGGGAGGGCTCTGTGCTGGCTGGGGGTGACTTGTTGCATCTCCTAAGGCCACTATGGGCTGTTGCTGATTTATTGGTAGTGCCTCTAGTGACAAAGCAAGAAGCTAACTAATTATGAACATATGGTTCAGCTCATGCTTGACTCTGCAGCCACCTTGTTAGCCTGGAGCTGGCTAGGTGTTCAGAAGAGAAGAGGAAAGTTTTGGGTGGAAGGTGTGGTCCAAAGTCCCACTGACAAGCCAGAGGGAGACTTGATTGATCCTAATCTATTCTTTTTGTTAGAAGGCAGCATGCTGCTGTCAGGAACAGCTTGGTAGTAACAGATTTGTGGCCTCTAAGTCCTTGTGGTTATAGTCAGCACGTGACACACGGTTGGCTCCTTGCATGTTCTGTACTTAATTGGTCTCAATGGTGGGGTCTGAAACAAGACAGTAGTTCAAGGTGCCACACATGCTGTACCTGAAATTGCAGCCTGTGAGCTGCTGCACAGATGTCTGCTTTTTACCAGTGGGCTTATCACTGGGGACCCAGAAGGTCCATACAGAAAGGGACAAGGGATGTCTGAGAGGTCCCTGCAGATTTTCAGTGTTTATTATGGAATTAATTAGAGGGAAATTTAGACGGAGAGTGTGACTGGTAGAAGAAGGAGGGAGACACACAGAACTTGTTAGGAAGTTCATCAAGGTGGATTTCAATTTTGTCCATATTGAGTGGTCAGCATGTGTAGTCTGAACACAGCATACTAGCTAAAGGAGGGGGAGGAGGGTGTCTCTGTCCATCTGTTGGTCTTTCACAAATGAATTTGGCTATGCCACAGGTTTTAAAACAGTGTAGTTAGAGGTTGTTTTTTTGTCATCAACATACATGGTATTCAGGAGAAGTGGGCACATTATTGTCAGGACTTCCAAAATTTTAAGGTTCATATAGTTTGCTGAAGTAGAAATGCTGAGCATAGAAAGATAGCAATTCTAATACTAGGCAGCAGAAAGAACCCCAGGGATCTATGATGTGACACAGCCAACAAACAGGGTTTTTAGGACTTTGCTGTATACTGAGATGTGTTATCAAGGCCACAGTCAGGAGGTTGAGTGAGATGGCTAGTGGCCTTTACTAGGCACTGGTAAAGCTCAGTCTGGAGTATTGTATAATCTAACTTTGGTCCTCACAGTGTAAGAAAACTGTTAACAAACTGGGGAATCTAGTAGGAGAGCCACTGAGCTGGTCTGGAGGCTGGACACCTGAGCGTGAGGGAGCTGGGTTTGCTCAGCTTGGAGAGGAGGGCTGAGGAAGTCTGACAGCCTTCCACTGCCATGAGTGTAGAGATGAGAGGCCAACTCTCCTCAGAACACGCACAGTGAAAAGACTCAGAGAGGTCAAAAGGTGGGACAAGTTATATTCCAACTCAATTTGAAGGGAGGGGAAAAAACTCAATAAGCTGGAGAGGCTATGGAATCATCACTCTTGGAGGCTGTCATAAGTTGCCAGGGCCAAGACCTGGGCAGCATGTACTAATATTGAACAGGGCTCTTAATTTTACTGTGACTAGGCTGCAGCTGAAGCACAACCAAAGGTCTGGGACAGAATGATATGGCTCACATTCTCTCATGCATTGCTGTGCTGGATGACTGGCAGCTCTGGTGTCCTGCCATGACTCACGTGGCAATTGTCATTGTCACTCCTATAATGTAATGAGTTAGAACAGTTAATTAGTGGGTAAAGTTGAGCTGCACACAACAGTTTGGATTATAATTTGCCTAGATAGAGCAATAGCATTTCCTAGGGGAGGCTGTGCTTTAAGATGTGGTTAGCTGGTTAGAGCAGAAACAACTTCTGAGGCCTAAATAAGTGCATGTCTCTCAGCTGTTTCCTGTAAGAGGATGCTGCAGTTGAAGGTGAATTGGGGACTAGAATGTGAGATGCCACAATGAGACCTCATGCTGCTGCTGAAGGTGGTTGGACTTCATCTGGCTGACTGCACTGCTGCAGGTTGGAAGCGCTGATGTAACTTGTACTACAGAATCAGGGTATTGAGGTGTTAATTTCTAGTTAAGTCATCTAGAGGAGGTGAAGGGATAAATTCTCAGGGTGTGAAAGTTGCTCTTACAGTTGATTTCTGACCAAAGTCTTGTTTTCTGTTTGCTTGTGGGTACCTTCTCTGGCTGAAAGCTTCCCCTGCTGTCTCACCAAAAAAGAAATAGCAACTTCTTACTGTCAGCATCTCTGTTGTGATATATATAGTACACAAAGACCTGGGACCAAATGTTCAGGCTTCAGTCCTCAATAAATTCTCATTTCTATTGCCCTAACTGTGTGTGAAAGATCTAAAGGAAGTGGCACTTAAGCCCAACAGAACACCTTATATGTGCTCTGCACAGTGCAAAGCAGCTTTGGAGGAACTAGTTACCATGATTTGGTGCTTCTCTGTTTCTCCTGGGTTCCATCTGTGCACTATTGTTTACTCAGCAAAGCAGCATGGGACATGCTCTCAAGACAGTGTCATCATTCCTCACTGCAGAAAAGCAGCCATTTCTTTGGTTTGCAGCAAGGGCAGGTTATTTCAAAAGACAAGACCATATTGATGAAAATTCCAAGAAGTTTGGCTCAGTGTCTGGATCAGTTGGTGGTTTCGTACCTAACTCAAAGAGATTAGGAAGATTAGGATTTAGATCACGATCCCAAAATCCTGTAAATACTCAAGAACACATAAATTTTGAAGTCAAATTTCAGACTTGCTGCCAGGCAGATCTCCTGACTGCCAAGTTAGGAGGAGCTTTTCTGACTTTAGTTTGAAGTTGTTGCTCCAGGGCAGACCTGTGTCTGAGTAGGAACAGTTATTTGGTTTAGCTGGTGCCAAATGGAAATTGGGTAGCAGAGATCATAGTTTTCTGGGCACCTTATTATCTCTGGAGCTGGCTGAAAGGGGGGAAAAAAAATCTAATCAGAACTTGTAGTGCCCACAAATGAGACCAGCACATACAGATCAAAGGCAGAGATGCTCTGCAGTGAGTCCTTGGAAAGTGAAAACCTGTGTTCCCTAGGAGTAACACCCTGTTCCTGCCCAAGTGTGTGAGGAGCTTGGAGTTTCTTTCCTGTGAATTATTAAAATGACTTGTCTCCTGGTGCAGATGTTGTACAAATATTGCTACACTTGTAATTTTATAGTCAAAAGCCTTTTTCTTTGTCTGAGAGAGCTTTACATTCACTATGGACAAACTCCTTAGGTGCGTTCCCATACAGAATTCAGCAATATTTCCTTGTCTGCTAATCTCCTTTGGCTTCCCAGCTGAAACCCAGATCAGTGTCGTGATGCTCCTGTTTCGACACCAGCTGCTGCTCCCTTTCCCGCCAAACACAGATGCAGCCATTAGGGTGACTTGCATCCTGCTGCAAGCAATATGTCCAATCTTTACCCTACAAAGGTATTGTTTAAAGGGCTCTGAAGATTTTGAACAAACTGGCCTGGCAGGGGGACTTTCAACTTTCCCTCCCTTACGGGCACAACAGCCTGTGTTTGGAAACAGAGCCTTAGAGGAGTAGTGGGAGGCACTAGAGGACTGTCAGCTCCTTAATTGGATGCCAGCTCCCTGCTGGGGATGGAGGCTAATGATTCATCCTGCATAAAGACTGTGGCTCTGAGAGAAAGGCAAGGGCTTGGGCAGCAATAATCACATGTACAGAGAAGCCTGGAGCCCACCTGTTGGGATAAAGGCAGAACAGCATTTGGGGACAGAGGGCTTCCCTGTTTGTGTGTGTGGTTTTGTTGTGTTTTTTTTTCTAACCACAGTTTTAGCAAATTCTGAATCTGAGAAGTTTGGATATTAGTACTGGTGTTTGTGTTTAAACGTGTGCTTGTATGCATGGACATTGGCCTAGTATTGGGTGCAATATAAACACTTGCAGTCCATATAGCTTGGGTGCCTTTGTTTTCTCGAAAATACATCTTAATGCAGGAAATGGTTGAAAGGAATAATAAAAGGAATGCTGAAACTACTACTTCAGGTTAAGTCAAAGATTAAGTCCTTTTTGCTGAAAGCTGTCTTCTAAAATAGCATTTTTTTCATTGAGAACCTAACAAAAATGAGGCATTTTGGAAGTTAGCATTTTGTACATGAATTAATTTTCTTTTGAACAATATTTTGATTGAAAATATTTGTGTAGTTACGAGTAAATAGAGGTTTTTTTTAATTTATATCTTTTTCAGGAGGGGAAAAACAAATGAGAGAAGGATTAGATGCTGGTGTTGTGTAATGAGAGTGATATTACCACTTAAAATTATTTTTGCCAAAGGAAAAGCTAAGAAGAGAGAAAGTCAGACAGACAAAAGAAGATAATATAAAGGTTAGGAGAAGCATAGAAAAGGTATCTATAGGAAAGCCTGGGAAGTTACTAGACCTGTCTGTATGCCCTACAATGAGCTAAGCTTTACCTAAGCTGTGCCTGATGGATGTTTGCCTAGCCAGCTCTGAGGGGGGAAAAAAGGAGGAGAATGGAACATTTCTTGCCAACCAGTTCCAGCATGCAGTTGTTCTTACCTGCAGAGATTTTTCTTGATGTTTAATTTAAACCATCTTTGTTGCAAGTCCGTTGCTTCATGTCCTGTGCTCCCTGAACAGAAAATTAATTCCCTTTCCTCTTTGAGCAACCTTTTTCCCTATTTGACATCTTCCTTAAATCTTCTTCAAACACCACATTATTTTCTTCTTTAATGGTACCCAGATCACTGATCTTTCTAGTGTCTCCCCACAGGACTTTCTTCATTTGCTTTTTATTATTTCCTGGAGAACCAAGAAAGGGGGAGGAGGAAAGGTAAAACAGGACCTGCAGTGAAGACAATTTGTTAGCCAGGAGAACTTTTGTAGGTGGGAGCTACCTGCTAATTGCAGTGTCAGGGAAGTGGAGATGGTGCAGGATACAGCCAAACCACAATTGGCATCCTGGAGTTGCAATACATTGCAGTTGTGTGTGGCCCACCCTCATCTTATCCTTTATAGCACATAAGTAGTCTGCACCCTGATCCTATTATAAGTCATGGCAATAGCACCAGGAAGACCTCTATGCCTCAGTGCTCTTAAGTCATTCAAAAATGGCAATTTATCCAGGCTGACAGCCAGTGCAGTCAATGAGGTATTGGCTTCTCTCCAGATATATGCAACATGCTGGATTTTATCAGTGCTTCTCTGAGGTTTTCAGTGTAGGCCAAAAAAAGCAAATGGGCAAAGTGGTGTTTCCCTTGATCGACAGTCAACTGTAGATACAGTCCAAAACTGTTCTGAAACCATTGATGAAATACTTCATCTAGCTTCTAGAACTGCTGAAATATTGTGCAGTGGCCTGGAACTGTGGGACTTCATGGAGGGGGAAACTCTATTTTGAAGGTTGTAGCTATCTTAGCAGCTTTGGCAATCATAGGAACTCATTTCCCCTAGACTCCTGTTTATGCCTTCTAACAGGATGGCTGTTTGGGAGATAAGATTTCTAATAAGCCAACAAGTACAAGAAAAAAAGGACAACTTTTGGAGAGCTGGAGCAGTAGTGTAGTTCCAGTTACTCAAGGGAGAATGAACCACTGTGTCATCCTCTTCCAGAGTGAGAGTCACATTAGCTGGATAGCATTGGGTGTTTACCTGGCTGCCACTCATGCAGAGCTGAGGAGCAAAATCATGCAGGAAATTAAAAGAGAATCATGAGAATTAATGTGCTTTATAAATGTGGGTTAAGCACACTGTAATTACAGTCAGCTGCTTGGCTAGTGCAATCCAGTAGCACTCAGTTTAAGAATTAAGTGGAATATACAATTAATAGGAGCTTATATTAAAGGCATTAGTAGAGTTACAAAAGCTTTGTAACAACAGAGTGTGACCCAGCCTTGGACACAGACAATGGGGTTTTGTCTGCTATAATGAGCATGTACAAAACCTGCCCATTAACTTGACAGTTTTCCATTTGTTCTTTAAAGAGTTGAGCACAGCAAAGCACTCTTGGCCCATCAGAAGTGGGAGCTGTGCAGTCAGTATGGAAGTGTCAAACATCTCAACATTGTCTCCCTTTCGGCATCTTGGGCAATGCCAGCTGGTCAGCTGACAAAATAACTTACCTACGAGTCAAACTCTGCCCCCACACACCCTGTGTGCATGTGTGAGTGGTAGCAGGAGTGGCACAGAGTTGTTACCAGCCCTCTGAAGAGCTGCTTCTCTACTTTTTGCTCCTTACTCACCAAAAGCAAGTGGGTTACAGTGCAGAGAATTTTTTTTACCTGTTGCAGGAACCTCTAGAGAGTTAAGGGAAGAGGAGAAAATGCAGGAGGGAAAGAGTTTTCTCACATGTGAGCTAAAGTATTAAAAGCAACTTTGCACTGAATGAAAGGTCAATGTGGCATTATTTATAATCTGTGAGAACTGGCATCTTTGAGATCACTCTGTGGATCTGGGACAGAGCTGGAGAAAGACTGTACAAATTAAAGGCACCAAGCTGCAGGGACTGTGTGAAGGAATGGATTGGTACAGGACATCTGAACCTGAAGAAGGGGAGAAAAGCAGAACTTGAAGACCAGTAGAAAGCCCTTTGGGGGCAAAGAACATTCACAGCAGTTTATTTGCTGTGTTCCCCACGTGCAGCTTAAAATTCAGATGAGACTTAACATGTATTATTTTGGGGGCACGTTATCTGTGTGACTGAAGTGGAGCCTGATGGTTAAGGATGTGGAAAATGATTTGTGTTCACTTTCAGCTCAGTATGTAGCTGTGCTAATTAGCTGCAGAAATATTCCACTCATGGGACTTGCATCATGGGACTGATCTTTGGGATGAGACTGGCAGTGTGTGCAGACCTGTGTCAGCAAAGGACATGGCAATGCCTTGTAGTTGCTAGAGTTTAATGTATGCAGACCTCAGATCTACTCTTCTACCACTTCATCCACTAAAGTCTGATTTCTCCTCTTGCATTTTGTTAGGATACCTTTGATAAGGTTCTTTCCCACTAAGCAGAACTTCTCTCCTTTAGAGAGCTCAGATAGCTGAGATGCAATAAAATACCTGACAGCTTTCCTGTAGTGCACTAATATTTAATACAAATGACATCTCCCATGTTTGGTTTGTTTTGGTGCTCAAGTTCAGGGAAGAATACATCTCGCTTGTGATGGGAAGTTTTGAACATCTCCCTCTCTGTTGAAGTGTCATGCCATTTATTATGGTCAGTAAAGAGGGCTGCTCTTTGAGGATAAAATAGAAGACCTGCTAATGCATTCATTTCTAGTACTAAATACAAAGGCAATGCTTGTAGAAGTTCCTGAGCTGCAGATTCCTTGCAATTAGAAAAGCATATGGCTGAAGTATCATCCTATTCTTGCATTATTTACTGGCTGCAGGAGAAGACAGATTGTAGAGCTAAATGGTCCATTAGTACTGTTGTATCTACATATTCATAAAGATTAACTTTCAACCCTTCTCCTCAAAATAAGGGTAGATTACCCAGATGTGTGGGGTTGTGTTGCTTCATTTGTCTAAGGTTTGCCACTTCTCATCCTGAAGGTGGTGATAGCTGGAGGTTTCATGTTCTCTGGGGTTTTGCCAGCAATGAGTTAGAAAAGATGACTAAAATAAAATGTTCTAGCCTAGGCAATAACTTGATGTGTTATTGTTGTCTTGAACAGTGGGAGAAACAAAAATTAAAGCATCAAAATTGTTATTGAGTGACTTTTGCAAAATTAAATTAGAAAATGTAATTCGATTTGCTTCTCGTTTTGGTCTACCCTACAACTCTGCTCCACATTGTCTTAGGCTGTGTCCCTCTGCCACCTGCTTCTTGGCTATCTGTGAGATGTTAATGCCCAGTCATAGCCTGTACTGGGAGTGCAAATGCTTTCTCCTGGGCTGTTCTTATGACCTGGGGCTTGCTTTCTATCCCCCACCCCCCCTTTAATTTTTTGGGGTTTAATAATTGTGTGAACTTCTCAGCTTCTGCTAATTCTACCTTTTTGTTCTATGGTGTTGACATAGCTTCATAAAATTATTATTAGTTAGTTGGCAGATTCTTTGCATGAAGCACAAGCAAACAAATTATTCTTGTTTTGCTTAGAATTGTAGGGGAAGGCCGTGTTTGTGTAGATATCCTTTGTGCATGTACTTTTTATTTGAACAGTGTGTTTTTAGTTTCTGTGTGTGGACACAGGCTCATCTGTCCAATCTGTGCACTGCTGTTGTGTGCCCTGTGTCCAGATAGATTTCATACACACGCTCTGACCGGCTGACGTTGCTATTATGCTTCAGAGTATGTTTTCAAAAATAATTTCCTGCCACATTCCTGACTGTATTTGTAGGCTGAGTTTATCCCCTTCCCTGCTGTTCCATGATCTGCCCCTAGGTTACTAACAACCCCAACAGACAGCCTGGCTCATGCTACCTGCTGCTTAGACGCAGATTAACTCACTACCAGCCATATGGACTACCGACTTCACAAATTCCTCTCCTTTTGCTTTCTGCTCTCAGAAAAGTTAATGGACACTTTGCTGGTAAAGAAAATGCCAAACAAAACTAGAAACCTGTGAAATAATCACCTGGGTTTAACACAACTAGCCCCTCCATCTGCCTTTACACTGGGATTTGTGCATATAAAGCAGAATGTGGTGCTGTTTGCAGTGCGGGTTCGTACTGGTGCCTTTCCCTTATGGCACAGGTACTTGTTTGCAATACAATGGATTTAGATAAAGGCTTTATGCATATGTGGCACACATATAACCTTATGTAACTTCATATTCTTTAAAAGATCCCCGTTGTGGGCTTGGACTTTAACCTTTGTAACAGGGTTAACCTTCGTAGTAACCCACATAATTGTTTCTTAAGTGTTATTAGACCGGCAGACCGTGTTTTGAGGTGATTTTCACAGTGAATTTAGAGGATATATATTTGGAGAAGGGTAAGGCCAAACCCCAGATTTTTCAGGAGGTTAAGATGCTGTGACAAAGGTCTTCCAGGCCTCTCCTTATGTGTGCCACTTTATTAGTGCTGCAGCTCAAGATTTTATCAGAAAACTGAACGTTTCATGCAGAGCACTGACTTTGGGGTGCTCTTTCTAAATCTTATTTACTGTCTGTGTTTAAGAGGTGAGGTGTCAGAATGCTTGGGAAGTACTGGGCTGAGTCTCAGAAGTCCTTGGAGCCAGCATTATTAAATGGTGTGGTGTGCCCCTACCCTCTAGCTGGACTTGTTGAGTTTATGGATCCTGTCCAGACTGAGTACATATCAAGACTGAGTCCTGATTGATTCTGCTTGGGCTTGTTGCTGTCTGGGGCAGACAAAGGCATCCAAAAGAGGTGGTAGCATTAGTCTGTGCTCTCAAAAACATGCTGCACTGTCAGAGACACAAGTGAAGTAGTACTTGAACTACCTCAGGCAATCACGAGTCACAAACTAGCCTTCTGTCACTGAGATGCTCTTGTATTTAAGACTCAGATTACAGGCACACTGCATCCAGTCACTTGTGCATGAAAGTTTATGTTGGCAATTTGTAGCATATATTTATCTGCAGTATGTGCATTCGTTACTGCAGGTATTGCCATACATAGAAATGTCAGATTATCATATTTCTTACTGTTGCTTTGATGCTTGGTTTTGCTAGAAGTTGGTATCCTTCGTTTAACCCTAGAGTTAAGCCTTCCTTTGCATCCTAGCTTGCAAGCATTAGCTTAAATAGGCTTTATGTTCCTTTGGTAAAGGACTAAGGGGTTATGGAAACAAGGAGAAGTGAAGTTAGTCCATTGATGTGCATCAGTATAATTGGTGTAACTGCTGTGACAGTTCCACCAGTGCTGGCTTTCAGAATGTACACTTTTCTAAGTACTTCTGGAGGGATTTATTCTCTGAACACTTTTTGGCAAATAAAAGTTATAGCTTTAGTAAGAATCAAGTGAAAATTAAAAAAAAAATCCATTTCAAATATTTTGGATTATTTTCTTTCAGTATTCTCTGATTTTAAGTAGGAAATAATAAATATTTTTATAATCTCTTTGACCTTCCTATGTGTATTGCACTGTAGAAATTCAAAGCTATCATATTGGACCTGTTCCAGCAATTTACAGGCTGCCACTTTTCCACATCCCTCCCCAGGACAATAAGTTTTACTAATGTTTGAGTTCTCCAATTTTCTCAATCTTTGGAAAGATGGGGTGGGGGGAAGATCCTCAAAACAGAGCAATGAAGTATGGCTTCTGCAGTAGCAGAATGCAAATTAGGGTAGAATTAAAGAAAAGAAAGTCTAAAGTTTAAAGCACTAAAGTCTAGATCGTTCTTGGTTTCCAAATGATTGACTTTTCATCAGAAGATTTCTCCTGATTTGATGCAAGCTGGCAACAGAGAAATAAAATTAAAAGAATGAGCTGATTCCCAGATTCATTGAATGATTCTTCTGGAAGTACTGATGCTTACCTAAATAGAGATGGGTAGAAGTATACCTCATTCCTAGGATGCAAACGAGCTAAATATCTGGGGACATCCATCCTCCCTGCTTGTAGACTCTATGACCACAGTATACCATTCTCTGCAGCAGGATGGATTTGCTTGTGTGAATGAAGAGAATGATTTCTCCCTGACTCTTCTCCCTCCGACTTCAATGATTAAAGTCCTCCACTTCTGCCTCAAAACTAGATTCAATATTTGTCATGTTGTTTAAGATGGGTGAGGCTGTTCTTTGACTACTGTGTCTTAAGCCAAATGTATCTCACCTCTTTGGGTCTCCACAGCTGTTCTAGCTATCTTAGGAAGCAGGGCAGAGGCAGGCCTGAAGGCAAGAGAGGTTAGAAAAGAAGGAATACAAATTTTTGTCTTTAAGATGTGGGAATATTTATTTAGATATAAGGTTTGAGAAACCCAAGCAGTGGCCCCAAGGTGCCAACCAATGATTGAGTGCTGCTGCACCAGCTGCAGAGCCACTGAGATGGTCAAGAGAAGCAGTTGTTCTGCTTGTTCCACAACACAAGCAGTGCAAGAGAAGGGTTTTGTTGCAGTTTATGCTCTGCATGGCTTACATGCACTCTTGGCTGGCTTGATGGCCTGGCCAGAGTAGATGTGATGTACAGTTGTAAGGTTTTTGCCTCTCTGATAACGTGTTCAGCTTGAGTCTGCTGTCCCGTCCTTGTCTAATGAAAATTTCTCAGCAGGATGGTGACTTGTGCTGTGGCCCTAGGTTCTTAGGAGGAGGGGCAAGGGGGCAGGAAGAGATTTCTGTATCAGCAAATACCTTGGAAGTGGATGCAGGATATTTAGTGAGCGCGTGCAAGCCGCCATGAGAGCAACAGGGAACCAAAGTCTTAATGAAACCCTTTGACAGGCAGGCAAGGCTGGCTGGCGTGGTCACTGGTGCTTAGCTCTGCTGCAGACGCCAGCCAGGCCCTGCTGAAAATAATCCTCTTAAGGAAAGAAAGAATAGAAAGCGTTTCCATATGCTGCATGTTCTCTTTGGATGCAGCATTCGCTGTGTCCAGGTCTTCTACATTTCTCCCTGGCTTGTGCATCTGAGGCATAGCAAGAGATCTTAGGAAGGGAAAAGGCACTGAAAGTTGTAGGCTTCTTCATTTGGACCTGGATGCAACCATGGATATGGAAAGGAGAGCAATGGGAATTTGTCTACCTACCATCAATCACTTTGAGTGTGGGTTGGCAGCCCTTACACTCTGTTTTGCTGACTCTCTACATCTGTGCTTTATTCCTGCTGTCTTTCTTCTCCAGTGCTTTACCAAACTGATTTTTCTCTTGATATGGCTCCCTCCTTTGAAGTCTTAATATAGAGTCACTCTGCTTTCTGCAAGCTGTCTTCTAAAATTCTGATGATGGTTTTGTATTTCTTGGAACTGAATGAATGCTGAGATGAACATTTTAATATTCCTTCATTTCTGGTATCAGAATCCCAAATCCAGACACCTGTGTTTTAATGGAGAGAAGGAAGCTCTGATCTAGGTGTGAGTTTGGCTAGCCATAATTGGAAACAACTCTTACTCACCTTTTTAAAGAAGAAATTACAGAACCAAATTTCCCACCAAAATTGAAGAGCATGACCAAAGCTTCTCTCTGGCCACTGTAAAAGACACGCCTGGGGTTATATTCACTGCTTCAAGACTCGAAACAATGTGTAACACCCAAACTCTGTGGGTAAGGTTTATGCCATTTTCAGCCTAAGAGAACAAGGTCTCTGCATGTTCAGAGAAAGAATCAGACCTCCACACCCTTTTGTTTGCTTCCATTCCTGATTTTTATTTTTTGTGGTTTTGACAATCTTTGACGCTTATTTTGTGGCATTAAATTCAGATCTGTTTAGTCTAATGAGACACAATGTTTGTGGTGCTTGCCATTCTAGGAGAAGCTGGTGTTGGCCCTGTGGGTTTTGGTCTTTGTACTGGCCAGGTCAGGTAGAGGAGCAGTATGTTTATTTCAGTATTAAGCTGTCAGCAGATTATAGCAATGTATTGTAAGGAAAAAGAGGTTCTTGAGCATATTATTAAGTCTTTAGTTTGGGATTAGGAGGTTTTTAAGACAGATTTAATTAAACAGAGCAGGGACACCTTTATGAACCTGAAGTTGGGGTTAATTCACTCCCCTAATGTGCTCCAATTCTTGACTATATAGAGATGAAACAAATTCCATGCCTTACCTGGGAAGGGGAGCCCTGGACAGGAATGTAAAGTTTCATCTCCAGACAGTTGAGTGCCCTGTCAATGAGATCATGATTAATAACCACGACAGGGCACTCTTGGTGATGGAATGAAGAGAAATTGAGCCATGTCTGACAGTGAGTCAGTGCCACATAGGGTGCTTTCATGGAAGTGTTGATCCTGGCTGAACGGACCTGATCAAAGAAGCCCTTCAGAGTTGCAGCAGGATGGGAAGAGAGTGGGATCCAGAAGTTAAGAGCTCATGATTAATGGAACTAGAGATAGATGTTTATTTAAATTCGTCTGGTGAGGGACTTTTTCAAATGTCAGGTAGTGATAGGACTAGGGGGAATGAATCAAAAATAGAAATAGGTAGATTCAGATTGGATGTTAGGAAGAAGTTTTCACCATGAGGGTGGTGTGATACTAGGACAGGTTGCCCAGGGAGGTGGTAGAAGCCCCATTCCCTGGAGGTGTTTAAGGCCAGGCTGGATGAGGCTCTGAGCAACCTGATCTAGTGTGAGGTGTCCCTGCCCATGGCAGGGGGGTTGGAACTAGATGATCTTTGGGGTCCCTTCCAACCTTAACAATTTTATGATTCCATGTTTGACACCTCTTGGACTGTGATAAGTCCCTTTTCAGTACCATGGTGAAATGGGTCAGATGCAATTAGAGCTTACTTTAACTGTGACCATCACAGTAAGCAGACACCAACAAATCCTTTTCAGAGCTGTTCAGAACTTCTGATGATTTTTAACTAGGCACTTCCTACTTCTGCTTATTTCTGGACCCCGACACTCCGTGTTCAAGTAGCACAAGCTTTGCAGGTGAGAACACTGATTGTGTGACACCTGCCAAGCTTTTTTGATTGCAGATACTGCATTGAATTGTGGCTTGTAGAATCATGTGTTTACAGAGCTTTAAATCCAAAAGGGACCACCTTGCCTCTGACACCATATAGCTCTGTCAGTTTTCTTCTTGGTTCTCTCTACACTGAAGTTTTGTATGTGATTAAACCATCCTCTAAAAAAGGTACCTGCCCTGTTTTTGAGTTACTTGGGGAGTGGGTTGCTGCGTGACAGTTTCAATGTTTGACCATTATTTAAACTCTTCACCTTTCTATCATAAGCTGCAGTTTCCAACTGTTGAATGCAAGGTCCTGTATGTACCTGGAATTGGAAACACACTCACATGGTTGCTGGTCTCATCTCAGTTGTCTTTCTTGATAGACCAGACTGATCTCTCTCCACCTCTGCCAGGTCACAGTCCCTTCTGTCTCTAACCAATTGGTATTAATTTTTATACTTAAATCACCAGTCTCTCCCCAAAGTACAGCCCCTTTGTTTTCATACAGAGCACCCTCCTCCTCTCTGCACATCCTTAACAGGTTTTTTTCCTGTTTGCCCCAAGAGTGTAAGAGGGTTTTTTTTGAGTTCCTTGCCTACTGTGACTTCCAATTCCATCTGAGCTTCACTGCTTCCAGAGTATTGTATTCTCCCTCAGTTTTGCATATGCAGGTAATAAGACGAATTCTGTATGAATGGTCCCAGCCTTGCAGAGGGATTTAGAGCACTTTTGAATATTTATTACTCAGAGAGGTTTTATTATCGGAGAATTTGTGTTTATTACCAGGTTATGGATAAAAACAGAGATGTATTAGATCAATACTGAACTCTCTGGGATGCTAGGGTATTCTTGAATAAGTGTTCATTGCCAGATCTTGGGATGATGCATTCTTTGCAAACCCAACAGTCACCACTTGAACTGCCTTTTGCCTTCTTGTATCTCTCTAGGCTTATTTCTCTAGTTTCTAGGTTTGAACTGAGTTAAGTCATACTATGAGTCTGATGTAAGACACAAAAGGTGGTTCTCTATCCAAATACACCACCAGTAGTGGACAAGATGAGGGAAAGGTTGGTTGCACATTTTGTAGTTTCATGTCTGTACCTGAAACATACAGCTATGGACCCTCTTAAATAATAATAAATTTTAAAAAGAAGCTTCAAATTCTCTGTGTGAACTAAAAGAAAATGAACATGCAGACCAAGTTTTTGTATTGTTTTCAGCTGTTTTCCTGTTTGTGTGGCCAATCACAGCTGAACACTAAGTTGAAGATGCAAATGAAGTCCTGATTTTTCAAATTAAGTCCTCTACACTTAATGCACTGTAAGTCCAATAGTGATGCTTTCAGTCAGACCATTTTACACACATGGTATTCAGGGGAAAATTTTCAGTCGTGGAGGAGTCAGGATTTGGTTTTGTGTAGTATTCTGAATGCATTTTGGTACAGACTTAATTTTCTTTGTGCTGTTGTTTCTGAAGTACCAAACATCTTGTTTGTAGCAGAGTTGTAGCACTGCTGAGAGGCAGATCTGGACTCCGGCCCTGCAGACGGTTAGGGAAGGGAAATAATGCCACCTTATGTTCTGATTTGTCACTGCCGAGCCTGATACTTGGTTTAAGTCAAATGCAACGTGAGCAGGGACTGCTCTGGGCTGAGGTTCAAAAATAGGTTTAAAAAAAATAATGCAACAAGACTGTAGAAATACAAAGAGGTACTGAAGGGTACCGAGAGGTCTCAGTGACAATTTTGCATGCATGGATCTCGCAGAAACTTTTGGGATCAGGCATTTGATCACAACTGAATCATGGAGCTTCTGCAAGGGATGATGATTTTCAGAAAGGAAAGATGTGCTTCCTGTCAGACAAGGAGTTTGGTCTTGCAATGAAACAGGCATGCATTTGGTTATCTGCTGCGTGCACTGACACAGCAAAAAGGCACCACAGATTGGTGGCCATCAAACGTTATCTAATACCACCGTAGAACTTAGTAAAAACAACATGCGAAACCATAGCTTAAGTGGTCAGCTGAATGATCTTGCAATATTCTCTAGATCAAGACTTCATACAGGACTCTGCATTGAGCAGAACTTCAGAACAGCAGAAGCTGTGCTTCCCGTTACAGTTGCCTGCTCTTCCCGTCTGGGTGCTGCATGCCGGATATCTTGTAGGCTGTGGAGGAAACCTGGTCCCTTCCTACAGAAATAGGCACCTAAGGAGCATTTCTATTCTCTCAACTGGTGGAACAAACCCCAGATTTTGGTCTTGCAGTTTTACTACAGCACAGATTGGTTTTCCCTTCTACTCAAATGGCACACTAGGGGATTGCTGTTGTCTAAGCAACTTCTTTGGGATGGAATCCTATAGAGAGAAGGGAAAAAAGAATCCACTCACTCTCCTGCTTTTGTAATCTCATTCCAGGGTTTTGGCATCATCTCTCTGTGTATCTGATGTGTAGTTCAGAGAACGTTTTACTCTGCCTTTGCTATCTTTATGCCCTTGTGGGCTTCTCTGTAGGTAACACCTCCTTCTTGGATCAGGTTCGTTTTGTTTGCTTTCCTCCTGAACTCTTATCTTCTTGGTTAAATAGAGTGCTGAAATAGTTGGCAAACTTTGGGCATCTTTAATTATCATTAGCAAATTGTTGAGAACACAGTGGACAATTGACAGTCTGGTCTTCAGAGTGCCACTAAAAGAGATTAGAAAAGACTGTTTGTGTGCGTTATACAAATTTATTTGTTTTCAAGCACTGAGAGTATAATGAAAATGTCCCAGCCAAGTGTAGCTGTTGCCGTAGTACCAGCCAAAGCCTGGGACATACAAGAGAGGAATCATCCTTCTGAGTTACCCAGGACCTTTAGAAGGGACTGAAACTGTCCCTTCTGAGTGGAAGACTTGCAGGACAAAATGAAAGCTGAGTGCAGTCTGACTGCCCTCTCCTCAAACCTGCAGATAACAAATGTTAAGCATTCCTTTTACCCATTTTACCAATTCAATATTAATTAATCAACTGATCAAGCTGGATTTGCGTAGGATACCTGACTACTTATTGCAGTGCCGGAGATGGGGGTACATTTCCTCTTTGCTGACCTGCTCTGCAAGCAGTGACTTCCAGCAGAAGATCCAAGTAGCTGGTGCTTGGTGTGTGCTAGCTCTGCTGGGACAGTAGTTGTTGCTCTAGGAAACCCTAGTGAGAGGGTAGAGGAGGAAGAATGAAATGCTGGTCTGGTGGCTTGTTAAAACAGTAATCAACATATATGAAAATATTTTCAGTTTTCAGTGACTCCACCTGGTTGATTTAGGTAGAAAAACTGTTACTGTCAAAGTTATGTTCAGAGGTAGGAAGAAGGTTCAGTAAAAACATGTCAAGAAGTGAGTTTTTCTCCATTCCTGCAGGTCTTTGGCTTCATCACTACAGCTCCTGGTGGAGCAGAGTGGCTGTTTCACGTGGCACTGCACATGATGCAGTTCTTCAGTTGTTCCTCTTTTTGACCCCCTAATCAATTTTTTCCACTTTCATTTGAGGGAAAAAGAAAAGGTTGGGGAGTAGGGAGAAGCAATTTCCTTTTAATTGCTTGTTTGTCCTTGTCTACTCTCTCAACCTTTCAGATTTCTCAGAGCAGGGTTGGGGGTGTTTTGTCTCTCTTATTTTTACTGGTACTGATGGGGAAGAATGACATTTTCTGCTTGGATGGAAACCAATCACTTCCCCAGACCCCCTTGAAAAAGCTTAATTTGCTCAACTAGTCAGTATTCCATCTTCGTTAAAAAGTCCCAGACTGGAATTTGGGTTTAATCCTTTGACTCACGTTTTTCCTTCTCTCTCCTGCCTTCCACATCCCCATTTACGCTTCCCCAAAGTACTTTCCTCACCACCTTTTGTTTTATTACCATGCACTCAAGTTACCCTTAGCCCAGGAGGAAAAAGAATACAAAAATACCCCTTAAACAAAAGCCCCTCACCAAAGTAAATAAATAAGTAGACAGAGAAAACAGGCTGCTAGTTAATTTTCTACTGCCTTTCCCTTAAGGCATGAGGTAATGCCAAACTATTCAGTGTGTGATGCAACTGCCTGATGGACATTCAGAGAATCCTAGCAGTGGCAAAAACAGAGTTTACCCGAGCACAAGTTGGCAGAGAGACCAATCTCTCCAACAAGAGGCTATTTAAAGCCACAATGTGAGGCATTTTTAACATTTTTATTCAGAGCAGGATTTAATTGCTCACTGACAAACCACCTAGACATATGTCCCAGGGTGTTTGTGACTGGAATTGTTTGCTATCTGTGTATTGTTTTAGAGCTGTTCAGCTGTCAGCTGAGTGTCTGAAGCAGGAATTTGTTCCCTTAGCACTTGCTGTCTGAGATGGGTCAGGAAGAGTTTTGCCCTCTAGTCATGTCTTGCTGCTTCTGTATTTCTTCAATTATTTCTTCCCAGCAAGCTGTCTCTTTCTGCCAGCTCACTTGCAAAAAGTTGGTGGTGAGCAGGGTATGAAGATGTGCTTATCTGGATTGGCTTTACCTGGAAGTGAGAAGATGTAGCACAGAGAGGTTAAATGTCCTGCCAGGATGCAGAGACACTCTGTGACAGAACAAGGAATAGCTGCTGTTCCTGACTCAGTCACCAGGATGACCTGGCCATGTAGATGAGCTTTACAGTGCCTACCTTTGCAGCAGCACAGCCTACCTGCCAGAGCTCGACAGCTTGCTCTCAGTCTGTGCCCTTGTGAATGATGCTGTTACCACATTCACTGTAGCTATTTGATATTAGCTCATGTACATCCACACCTTGGTGTTTCAAGCCTTGAATGAATGTCATTGCATGCCAGAAATATGTTACAGGTAATCAGTGGCAAACTATGATCCTCAGTTGTCTGCATTTCATTCTGACCTGCCTGTTCGAAAGTCTTGAGTTAATTTTACTAACTAAAACCCACCAGCACTTAAAATGTGCTGCATCTAAGTCAAGTCATCTTGTCTCACAGGAATCAAATGCATGTTTCAGCACTCTGAGTTGGGACTTTGATGTCTGCCAAATGTTTAGACATCCTTGGGCAGGAGTAGCTTTGTGCAAGTGAGTGAAGCACGATGGAGTTGCACATGCAACTCACCAGCTTCATTTTGTTACAGCTACCCAAGCAGAGGAGCCTTAGCAGTATCTTTTCAGAGTTGTCAGCAGTGAGCTGGTGTTTTCAACAACTAAAGCACTGAAGTAACTAATCTATTTCCTAGTGTGGGCCCATGAGAGTCCCTTTAACTTTCAGTGCCTCAGTTTCCCCACATGCAGGGCAATGAAGGCTGTTTTCATTTGTGAAGCACTTGGAAGCTTCTGATGCTAAGCTCACTGCAGGCAGGCACCACCAGCTCCCAGGAGGTTGCTGTGGGTACTGATCATCTGCATACATAGGTGATAGGAGGAGAGTCCAAAAAATCCCAGGCAGCCCCATTTTCTATATACCTCCATCATGATGCATCTTACAATGCTCTTTGCTTAAGTATTAATTAACAAACAAGCCAATTCAGAAGCACTTAAATGATTGGCTTGGGTGGACTGTCCATCCCCCTGCAGCTTCCAGGCTTTTTTTTTTTTCCCCTCCTTATAAATCAAGGCAAAACTTATGGTGACTGTGTTGACACTGAACAATATAGAACCACCCACTCTTGTATCAGGTCCTTTTTCTGACTTTGCATAGGAAGTTACTGCAGAAACATGTTGCTGGGACATTGCACTTTATGCCATCTCCTTGCATGGCAGGAGTACAGGCCAGCACCCAGGAGTGAGTCAATGTATGAGATTAGTTTAATCCTCTTTCAGAATCCTCTGATGGGGAGGGGAAGGACAATGACCTAGTGCCAGCGTTTATTTTGTCCACAAGTTCAGTTTGAATAGGGAGGAGAAGGTGGTGGGGAATGGAGGAAAAAAAAAACCTTCCTGGAGTTCATTGGGTCTGGAGTGATGCCAAGCCCAGGGGGCAGATTGCAAATGGGGAGTGAAAAAAAGGGGAGAAAGAAGAGTGGAATGATGATTAGAAATCACAAATGAAAGAATCTCGAAAAGGAGGGAGGAGGGGAAAAAAAAACAACAAAAATACTTCTCTGCTCCTCTGAATATGTGTAGGGAGGAAAAAATTCCTTGCCTTTTCTAAGGGTCCTATTCATTAGCAGATACACTTGCTCTGCTGCCAAGGAAAAAAGGAGCACCCTGAACAGTCCCCCACCTCTCCTTGGGAGGCACTCACTGGCTCAGCCTTGGTGTGAGAGAAAATACTGTCTAACCCCTGCTGAAGCTTTTCTGTGCTGTTTCTCGCAGGGCTCTGTGGTCTCTATCTCCTCTTATTCCAATCTCATCCACGCTGGCTCTCGAAGGTGGATGTAGGCACCTGTAGGCAACATCTGGGGTTGCTAAGGACAGCTTCCACAGTCTGTTTAGCAATGCAGAATCGCAGCATGCAGAAGAATTTCTAATGCCTCAGCTGCGTGTTGCTGTCAATGTGGAGCTGGCCCATGCATACGAGACCCCTCATGTGAAATCACCGATGTGTAGGATCCAAATCCAGGTGGGACTCCCTATTCTGTGAGCAGTTCTGGATGTCTGGGCTGTTTGGATGTCCATGTGGTCAGTAAATCACTTGCCTGTTTTGTGTATCTGCAAACATTGAGGCTGAACGCTGTTGGGAAGACCCATGCTTGCTCCACCAGGACGGTGGGAAAGGGGCATGTGCTGGACTGGGTGCACCACGGGTCAGTCTCTTAGCAGATCTGAGCTCAGCTTTTCCTTGCTTTGTAGCCACCTGGGATGTGAGCAGTCACCAAGGGAAAAGCCAGTGGTGTACCCAGGAGGGAGTGGGTTACTTGGTGTGGGTGCTATCCACAGGAGACTTTGGAGAGTGTTTAAGTGGCTGCTTTACAAGGAGGCTGCTCATGGCCCTGCCTCTGCTTCAGGAGCCTGTTTAAGAGCCAGCAGACAATCTCCTCTGGCCTTACCTCTCTTGTGCAGCTATTTGCCATGCATTTTACTAATTTCTTTTCTGCGGGACTGCTGGGGAATGTCCTGTACAGAAGGCACTAGGTACATCCAGCAAAAGTGCATCTGTAGCTTTCCAGGCTTAACAGATTTTATTTTTCCTCTTTATGTATCATTCTAGCTATTCCAAGTCCCTTTAAAATGGGAAAGAGCCCTGTGCATATTCCACTTACTCCTACATGCAAAAAGCAGCAAAAATTTTAGGTCAGACTGCTGCCTTTTCCTGGCATGGTTCCCCTTAGCTGAGCAGGTCGTGAGTGCCATTGCTCTCCACTGTGGCTAACCCAGCCAATGGTTCCATCTCCAGGGCTCACTGCTGGTGAATGTGCTCTTTGCTTTTTAAAGTGTGAGACATTCTCTTCTGATTCAAAACACACCGAGGCAAGGTTTATCCTCCGCTTTATGCTGTTGCCCGCCTTTGGAAAGCTCTCTCTGCTCAGTATCCCATCGCCTGACAGAAACTCAATGGGAAGGTCTAAGCATTAGTAGCCGGCTCCATCTGCCTCTCCTCCTGGGGAAATCTTGCCTTCCTGGTTAAAACTTCAGCAGGAAAACTGGTGGTTTCTGGTCTCCCAGCTGCAGCTCCCACCCTGCGTTCCTATTTCTTCGTCAGCGAGACGACACAGTTGGCATGCAGAAAGCAGTGACTTCCCTTTGCTTCATCAGGGAGTGCTGAGGGTTCCCAGGGTAATCTCTGTGTGTGGATGTTACGTGTGGGCGCCTGTTCGTCTTGTCCTCTGCCCCTGCGTGTCCCTCAGGCGAGCCTCGCATTCCGCGTCGCTGCCCTGACAGCGCGCCATGGGCGCCATCTTGCGACGAGACCAGGGATTGTCAGCCACAAGACGTCCTGAGGCAGCGTCCGTTAGCTCAGCCAGCTGCAGGCTTCCATTTCATCGAGTGAAACGGAGTAACATCAGGACACAAAGTGTGTAAGATGTGATTGGCTAGATGCAGCACGTGTTTCCAGCTTTCTTCTGATGTATGTTGAGGATTCTTCCTCAACGGTGGTCTAGTTAGAATCATCTGAGCTCTGGAATATCTCCCTCTCTGGAGATACTCAAGACGTGCCTGGATGTGCTCCTGTGTGATCTGGTATGAGGTGATCCTGCTCTGGCAGGGGGGTTAGACTAGAAGATCTCTCGAGGTCCCTTCCAGCCCCTAACATTCTGTGGTTCTGTGAAAAGAGTAAAGGGGGGAGTGTCACAGTGTGTCCTTTCTCTAGATGGGTGAGCAGCATATCTAGAACTTGCACACCATCCTTCTCCATCAGGCACGTAAGCTCCCCTATCCCATCCATGCCATTGCAAAGCAGAACCCAATCACACACCAAATACAATGTGCTGCCTAAACCTTTAGGTCAGCAGAGGATGTCTTCATACAGGCAGTGCCATAACATAAACCTGTTTAGGACAAGCACAAGGTCTTGCATGAGTTGAGACATACTGGGGAGAGCCCCCAGCGCCCCTCCCCCACCACAGCTACCCAGAGTGACTGTTGGGGTCCCAACGGCCAACTGGTGTTTACCTGCTGCCGCCCTGGCAACCGGCACAGTACCTGCCGGGACGGTGCTGTGGCAGCACAGGCTGGTAGTGGGTGAGGAAGAGGTTTTGCTTGACAGCGTTGGGAAGTGTTTCCTGACACCAGGAGTGACGAAGAGGCCTTGAAGGAGACAAGTGGGCTCCTCCAGACCATTATCACTGAGTCCTGAACCACTCTTGCGGACTCGTCGGGATGGGCCAGCTCAACTGCTGCTGCGCTGGGTGAGTTTCCTCCGCGGCTCGGCGACAGCGTGGCACAGCCGGGCTTCGCAGCAGCCACCGCGCTCATGCTCGGCCCTCTCTGCTCTTCAGGGGCGCCCCCGAGCAGCAGCCAGAGCCTGTCCCGGCATCGGCAGAGCCGCTGCTCCGGCAGGGAGCGCGGGTGAGCCAGGGCCGGGTGAGCAGCAAGAGGGAGCTGCTGCTCTTCAGCGACACCTTGCTCATCGCCAAGGCCAAGTAAGACTTCCAGACCCCCGCTGCCTTTGCTCCCAAGCCCCGACCCTGGCACCATGGCACCAAACAGCTCACCCCAGGCCACTGGCACCCTGCTGCTGGGTGCACCATGGTTATGCCCCTGGCAGGCTGAGCTAGCTCCAGCTCACCTCCAGCTCTCACTCCCTGCTGTCCTCTCTGCAGACGTGGCAGCGTCCTGCGCCCCAAGCTCTGCCTGGCCCTGGGCCAGCTCCAGGTGCTCAGCGGTGGCAAGGGGGCAGCCGGGGATGGTGCTGAGGAGGAAGGGAAGGCCACCAGATCCCTCATCCTCATCTGGCCCTGCGGCAGCTGCGTGGTCACGTTCGGGTGAGTCTGGGTGCCACATCCCACCAGAGGGGCAGGCAATATCTCTGTGCTACCACTGCAGCTGTGCCCACAGGGCAGGGCTGTGTGGGTACACAAGTCTGCATGCAGGCTGGGCAGCAGCAGGCACTCAGGCTGCTTCTCCTCTCTTTCTGCAGCTCCCGGGCACTGAAGGAGGTCTGGCTCAGCGCGCTGCGTGGGTAAGCCCTGCCTGGCACTGCAGCCTGGGCAAGCCCTGATCACCTCACGGGGGGGATGCATCAGCCCTAGGATACAGGGACACCACTGCCCAGCTGGACATAGGGACCCCCAAGGCTGTGAGCAGCTTTGGAGCAGGCAGAGCTGTTTGAAGCAGAAAAATGTGCAGCTAGGACCTCACCCAGCTCCTTTTCTGCCTCTTCCCTACCCACAGGCCAGCAGAAGGAGTGGAGGGAGCCCAAGTGACCCAGCTGGCCTCCATCAGGCTGCTGCTGAAGCAGCTGAGTGGCTATCGCACTGTGAGTGTCCCTCCTGATCCTGCTTTGCCCCAGAGGCTGCTCCAGCCTGACAGCAGCTGCATCACTTCTCATCTCCTGCTCTTTCTCCCCATGCCCAGGTGAGGACACTCGATTCCAGCAGCCTGAAAAAGCTGATGGAGGACCAGACAAAGGTGAGGATGGCTCGGGGTGCAACCTCAGCCTGGCTGGGTCCCTTTCTGCTGCAGGCATGCTGAGTGAGTGCTGTGCTTCTTTTGCAGGCAGGGGCAGAGCAGCCGCCTCCTGCCCCTTCTGGCAGCCAAGGTAGAGGTGACCCAGTGGCTGGTGAGTGTGGAGAAGACAGTGGCAGGCTGGCCCTTCTCTGCTCCTCTGTCTCCTGTGCTGGGAGGTGGGGGGACAGCACTGGGAAGCTCTGCTACACCTCCCCTGGCACTTCTGCTCCATGGTTCTTTGCTCTTTTCTCCCTGGCAGCTGGTGGGCCCTACAGCACCAGGAGGGTGTTGCCATGGCCCTTTGGGTGGCGAGGGACCAGGACCACTGCGGAGGCTCCCAGGCCCTCAGCCTCTGGCAGCAGTGGAGCTCTTTTTGGACAGCCCCTGACAGCTCTCTGCAGCCAGGAGGGCAGCCTGCCCCAGCCCATCCAGGTGAGCAAGCTTGGCCAAGGCATCCCCATCCTGCTGGCTCCTTCTCTATGCTGCTGTCCCCAGCACAGAGACCTTGAGTTGGGACCAAGCTCAACACCACCTGTCCTAACATCCCCTACATCCAAGCCACCTTCTGTCCTGCCCTAGGGAGAGTTGTGGAGCCATCCCCACATGCTTCTATCCCTGAGGAAGGGTCCTCTGCCCCAAGGCCTGTCTGTAGCTGCTTCTGCTCCTCTGTCCCCTGCAGGACCTGCTGGCTCTGCTGAACCAGGTGGGGCCATCCACGGAGGGGATCTTCCGTCTGGCGGCCAGTGAGAGCGCATGCAGGAAGCTGCGGGAGGCCCTGGACGGTGGACAGGAGGTCTCTCTGGAGAGCCAGCCTGCACATCTACTGGCTGCCCTCTTGAAGGTGAAGCCTGCAGCCCGGCAGCTGCCAGCTCCATGGGTGGCAAAGCAGCCACCTGCTGCAGAGGCAGAGGGCTGGGGATGCTGCCTGCACTTCGGGCAGCAGTGGCCAGAGCCTCACGCCCAGCCCTTGGCATCATTGCAGGACTTCCTGCGCAAGATCCCCTCCAGGCTCCTCGGCGTGGAGCTCTACCAGCAGTGGATGGATGCCCTGCAGAAGCCCAGCAGGCAGGAGAAGCTGGAGGGGCTGAAAGAGTGAGTGTGACCAGCAGCCTGCCTGCTCTGCACAAACCAGACCCTCAGCAGGGTCTTTAACCGCAGTGTGGCCAAGGAGCTTTCCCTGGGCTGGCCTTGGGTGAGAGCAGACTGGGAGATGAGTGTTGACAATGGCTACTTGACCTGCATTGTGTTCCTGTTCCCTCAGGGTGGCCAGCAAGTTGCCAAGGCCAAACCTCCTGCTGCTGAAGAGCTTGCTGGCCTTGATGGCAAACATCAGCCAGAATGAGGCCACCAGCAGAATGTCCTTCAAGAACCTGGCCATATGTGTAGGGCCAAACCTCCTCAGCCCACCAGAGGAGGAGAGCCTTCCCCTGCAGATGCTGGTGGAGGTGACAGGGAAGGTAAGCTCTGTTGGCCACCCGCTGCCAGCCCTCTGGGCCCACCCTGAGCTGTGCTGTTCACAAGTACCTGGCTGTCCCCTCTCCTCAGCAAGCCCTGGGGTGGGAGCTGCTGAGAGGAGCAACCCCACAGCTGCAGCTCTCTTGGCTGAAGCCAGGCTCAGGAGTGGGAAAGCCTCTTTGAGCCCTCTTCAGGCAGCAGCCTGGAAACCAATGGTTTGCTGTGTGCAGGTGACCCAGCTGGTGGAACTTCTCATGGAGCTCCACAGGGAATTGTTTGAGGAGGAAGAGGAGGTGGCTGCTGCAGTGGCGGAGGAGGCTCCAGCACCAGAACTATCAAGCGCTGAGGTATGTGAGGGCCTCTAAGAGTGTGCAAACCAAAGGCTTTCCCCTCAGAAGGTGGGACTGCTGCCACAGGGGCAAGAAAGTCCATCCACCACCAGCCTGCAGCTCTGCAGAAGCACAGAGCAAGGCTGCTGCAGAGTGGGCATCCCACTTTGTGTGCTGATCCCACCCGCACTGGCTTAGCTGGGCTGAGCAAAGCCAGCCAAGGGATCTGCCTTTCAGAGCTACAGAGCCCCTGGGCAGGTAGGTCCTTGCCACCTCTTCACTTCTCCGTTTTCGTTGCAGGTGCCTCCAGTGAGCCTCGCAGTCACATCCCTGGAGAGTTCCTCTGGGGAAGGAAGGTAATACCAGCTAGTTTTGATTTAAGGGAAGGCATTCATGTTTGGCATGGTTTGTCCTGTCTGACAATTCTCTTGGGTGCTAAGCTTTTCAGGGTCTGCACGGCCCAAAGACCATCCCTGCAGGAAGAGGAAGATGCCTCTGATGGGCATGCAAGGGGAACCATGCAGCAAACTGCAGCGGCTGGAGAGGGCCATCTCAGGAAGGGGCACCTGAGATAGCCCAGGAAGGGCTCAGGTGTGTACCAAACCCTCATGTCCCAGTTTCACATTTGAATAGTGCTGTTTTCAATTCTTCTTTTTCCCTTCCTTTCATTCCCACCCCTTCCTCTTATCTCCCCCTTCCCATTCTCTTCCCCTTCCCCATCATGATTCCTTCCTTCCACTCACCTTCCCCTTTCCCTTCCTGTGCCCTTCTCGCATTGCCAAGGCTAAGTAAGACTCCCAGACCGCAGCTGGCTTTGGTCCCTGACCCTGGTACCAGAGCAAAGCACCCCAGAACTCACCCCAGGCCACTGGCACCCTGCTGCTGGGTGCACCATGGTTATGCCCCTGGCAGGCTGAGCCAGCTCCAGCTCACCTCCAGCTCACTCCCTGCTGTCCTCTCTGCAGACGTGGCAGCGTCCTGCGCCCCAAGCTCTGCCTGGCCCTGGGCCAGCTCCAGGTGCTCAGCGGTGGCAAGGGGGCAGCCGGGGATGGTGCTGAGGAGGAAGGGAAGGCCACCAGATCCCTCATCCTCATCTGGCCCTGCGGCAGCTGCGTGGTCACGTTCGGGTGAGTCTGGGTGCCACATTCCACCAGAGGGGCAGGCAATATCTCTGTGCTACCACTGCAGCTGTGCCCACAGGGCAGGGCTGTGTGGGTACACAAGTCTGCATGCAGGCTGGGCAGCAGCAGGCACTCAGGCTGCTTCTCCTCTCTTTCTGCAGCTCCTGGGCACTGAAGGAGGTCTGGCTCAGCGCGCTGCGTGGGTAAGCCCTGCCTGGCACTGCAGCCTGGGCAAGCCCTGATCACATCACAGGGGGGGATGCTCCAGCCCTAGGATACAGGGACACCACTGCCCAGCTGGACATAGGGACCCCCAAGGCTGTGAGCAGCTTTGGAGCAGGCAGAGCTGTTTGAAGCAGAAAAATGTGCAGCTGGGACCTCACCCAGCTCCTTTTCTGCCTCTTCCCTACCCACAGGCCAGCAGAAGGAGTGGAGGGAGCCCAAGTGACCCAGCTGGCCTCCATCAGGCTGCTGCTGAAGCAGCTGAGTGGCTATCGCACTGTGAGTGTCCCTCCTGATCCTGCTCTGCCCCAGAGGCTGCTCCAGCCTGACAGCAGCTGCATCACTTCTCATCTCCTGCTCTTTCTCCCCATGCCCAGGTGAGGACACTCGATTCCAGCAGCCTGGAAAAGCTGATGGAGGACCAGACAAAGGTGGGGATGGCTCAGGGTGCAACCTCAGCCTGGCTGGGTCCCTTTCTGCTGCAGGCATGCTGAGTGAGTGCTGTGCTTCTTTTGCAGGCAGGGGCAGAGCAGCAGCTGCCTCCTGCCCCTTCTGGCAGCCAAGGCAGAGGTGACCCAGTGGCTGGTGAGTGTGGAGAAGACAGTGGCAGGCTGGCCCTTCTCTGCTCCTCTGTCTCCTGTGCTGGGAGGTGGGGGGACAGCACTGGGAAGCTCTGCTACACCTCCCCTGGCACTTCTGCTCCATGGTTCTTTGCTCTTTTCTCCCTGGCAGCTGGTGGGCCCTACGGCACCAGGAGGGTGTTGCCATGGCCCTTTGGGTGGCGAGGGACCAGGACCACTGCGGAGGCTCCCAGGCCCTCAGCCTCTGGCAGCAGTGGAGCTCTTTTTGGACAGCCCCTGACAGCTCTCTGCAGCCAGGAGGGCAGCCTGCCCCAGCCCATCCAGGTGAGCAAGCTTGGCCAAGGCATCCCCATCCTGCTGGCTCCTTCTCTATGCTGCTGTCCCCAGCACAGAGACCTTGAGTTGGGACCAAGCTCAACACCACCTGTCCTAACATCCCCTACATCCAAGCCACCTTCTGTCCTGCCCTAGGGAGAGTTGTGGAGCCATCCCCACATGCTTCTATCCCTGAGGAAGGGTCCTCTGCCCCAAGGCCTGTCTGTAGCTGCTTCTGTTCCTCTGTCCCCTGCAGGACCTGCTGGCTCTGCTGAACCAGGTGGGGCCATCCACGGAGGGGATCTTCCGTCTGGCGGCCAGTGAGAGCGCATGCAGGAAGCTGCGGGAGGCCCTGGACGGTGGACAGGAGGTCTCTCTGGAGAGCCAGCCTGCACATCTACTGGCTGCCCTCTTGAAGGTGAAGCCTGCAGCCCGGCAGCTGCCAGCTCCATGGGTGGCAAAGCAGCCACCTGCTGCAGAGGCAGAGGGCTGGGGATGCTGCCTGCACTTCGGGCAGCAGTGGCCAGAGCCTCACGCCCAGCCCTTGGCATCATTGCAGGACTTCCTGCGCAAGATCCCCTCCAGGCTCCTCGGCGTGGAGCTCTACCAGCAGTGGATGGATGCCCTGCAGAAGCCCAGCAGGCAGGAGAAGCTGGAGGGGCTGAAAGAGTGAGTGTGACCAGCAGCCTGCCTGCTCTGCACAAACCAGACCCTCAGCAGGGTCTTTAACCGCAGTGTGGCCAAGGAGCTTTCCCTGGGCTGGCCTTGGGTGAGAGCAGACTGGGAGATGAGTGTTGACAATGGCTACTTGACCTGCATTGTGTTCCTGTTCCCTCAGGGTGGCCAGCAAGTTGCCAAGGCCAAACCTCCTGCTGCTGAAGAGCTTGCTGGCCTTGATGGCAAACATCAGCCAGAATGAGGCCACCAGCAGAATGTCCTTCAAGAACCTGGCCATATGTGTAGGGCCAAACCTCCTCAGCCCACCAGAGGAGGAGAGCCTTCCCCTGCAGATGCTGGTGGAGGTGACAGGGAAGGTAAGCTCTGTTGGCCACCTGCTGCCAGCCCTCTGGGCCCACCCTGAGCTGTGCTGTTCACAAGTACCTGGCTGTCCCCTCTCCTCAGCAAGCCCTGGGGTGGGAGCTGCTGAGAGGAGCAACCCCACAGCTGCAGCTCTCTTGGCTGAAGCCAGGCTCAGGAGTGGGAAAGCCTCTTTGAGCCCTCTTCAGGCAGCAGCCTGGAAACCAATGGTTTGCGTGTGCAGGTGACCCAGCTGGTGGAACTTCTCATGGAGCTCCACAGGGAATTGTTTGAGGAGGAAGAGGAGGTGGCTGCTGCAGTGGCGGAGGAGGCTCCAGCACCAGAACTATCAAGCGCTGAGGTATGTGAGGGCCTCTAAGAGTGTGCAAACCAAAGGCTTTCCCCTCAGAAGGTGGGACTGCTGCCACAGGGGCAAGAAAGTCCATCCACCACCAGCCTGCAGCTCTGCAGAAGCACAGAGCAAGGCTGCTGCAGAGTGGGCATCCCACTTTGTGTGCTGATCCCACCCGCACTGGCTTAGCTGGGCTGAGCAAAGCCAGCCAAGGGATCTGCCTTTCAGAGCATGGCAATTGCAATCTCGTCATGCATTTGCAGGTGGCCACAGGGAAGAGTGAAGAGGTTCAGAAATCAGCTCTGCCAGAAGCTCTATGGGATGTTCACTAGGATCATCAGTTCCCAAGAAGCTGCTCTCTCACTATCTGGAGCTGGGATAGGATCAGCAAACCACAGAGCTTGTCTGAGGTCACACCATCATGCAGCTGCCAGGAACCAGACTCCCCTGCCCACAGCACAGGTTTTGCCCCACTTGCTGTTAGAAAGACCCTTCACAGCCTCCACAAAGGTTTGTGCCCAGGGATTTCTGTCCCAAAGTCACCTTTGGTGTCACTTTCCTCAGACTGAGAGTAGTCCACACTGCTAATTCCTGTTGCCAGAGTCAACAAGTTTAACCCACAGGCAACAGCACTGCAGACAAGGCCTGACTTCTGCCAAGACTCTGCAGCACTACGGACACTGTCATTTGGTGAGTTGTCACCTGCAGACCCAGCTGAGATCAGACACTTATGTTGGGCATGCAGCAGGAGGCAGCTCATGTCCCAATTCACTTGCTCTCCATCGACACAAGGCAGGTCAGGTGCAGGAAACCTCTGACACAAACAGGACACAAACCTTTGCTGCTGGAAATGCATTTTGGTGCCTGATCTCTTCATGCCATTGCTGTCACATTGCGTCCCAGGGAGTGACAGTGAGCGTGTTTGAAGACACAGCAGAGATGCTGGGTGATAAAGAGCTGCTTATCTGGGTTCTACAGCTTGACCTGCATGAAGGGGAGAGGAATCTGGGTACGTTCTCCCATCACACACTAAGATCAGGACTTGGTGTCAGGTCCTGTCACAGTGCTGCCATCTCATCTTCTGCAGTGCTCTGGAGCATCTCTGTGTGCTTCACTCAGGCTGTGCTAAGATGAGAAGAAATGTGTTGAACAAGTTGTAACTCAAATGAGGAGTCCTCATCAGCTCAAAAGACTGAGTAGAGGAGCTGAAACCCTGACACCTTCTAACCTAAGCTAATGCACTTGCTCCCCTGTGGTCTTCTGGAAAACAGAAGCCATATCAAAATGTTCCTGGAGAACACAAAGAGGTTTCCCTCACTAGCTCTATTGACTGGAAAATGTTCCCAGCTTGCTCCAGCTGTCAGCTGTAGAAGCAAGAGCAGAACTGAAAGAAGGCAATAGCTTTCAGGGGAGAACTTTCCTGCAATGCCAGAGAAAAACATCACTTGGCAGGTCTGGGCTCAGAGCAGTAGCTGGCAATCCCCACATCACCTATGCTCTGCTTTCTCCAAGGAAAAAGCCAGGTCAAATGTCAGCTCTTGATGGGAACTTCCCAGCTGGTGAGTTGGACCACAGAGGGCTTTGCATTCTTCTGACCATTCACATCGCTAGAGACAAAACAGAACCTTCTAAAGCAATTGCCAGGACGTTTACCTTCTGTGCAAGGGTGCAGAAAACAGCTCTAGTAGCTCATCACTTCTACAAGTCCATAGCCCAAGTGTCCCACAGACTTTGTCTTGATCTCTCTCAGCTCAAACAAATATTGCTGCCTTTCACATTGTGTGTAAGACCCTGATGTCTGCCTGTCTCAGAGCCCCAGGACCCTTACTTGGAACTATCTGGCAAAAGTCAAGTTTGCTTCTCATTTTCCAGTGCTCCAACAAGGACTAGCACTGACACAGCTTCAGAAAGTTAAAAGAATCAAAGAGTTTAATTGTTCAAAGGGGCAGGTGCAGCAGGTTGGGGATTGCTGGTGATAAACACACCAACTGCAAGAAGATCTCAGGTTAATGAATCCTGGGTACCAGCTGCTGCAGCTGGGGATACAACCTCTCTGCTGATACAGAGCAGAAGTGCAGCACAAGGTCAGCCCTAAATTGAAGGGGCAATTCTCGTCATGAAAGGTGTCCCTGTCTTGGATGGAGGAGAAGGAGCACAGCCCTTCAGTCATCCTCATCTCTGTCTTTAGCAGCTGCTGCTACTGGTGTCCCTGCACACCATGAGATGTTCCTCCCCTGGGTTTTATACCCTAGCCCAGGCTTGTTCTTGCCTTCTAAGTGATGTTTAGCATGATTTGGGAGGAGAGATCAGAAACATAGTCATAGATGTTTGGCATGTACTGAGTTCTGCTTGTTAGGATACTGAGAGGTGTCAACTTTAATACTGAAATTGCACAGTTCCTAAGCAAAGGTCTTCTCGCAGGCACCCTGGTCCTCAAAATCTGCTTTGAAGTTGGGTGTTTATTTGAGCCCTGCTTCATCAGTTTTAGGCAAAGCAGAGCCTGTCTTCACATAGACCTCCTCCTTCAGCAGTTTGGCAGGCCAGCTGCAGGGATCTGATTGTAAATGACCTTGGTCCCAAAGCTATTCAGTCACCTTGCCTTCCTGTCTCATGGCCAGTTGGGCACTAATCCTATGCTGCCCATGCCCTCACACCTGCTTTTAAGGTCTATCAAATCATCTGTGCTCCGTGGTGAGATCAGCCATGAGAATGGCTAAAAGAATCGGGTTCACAGCCTCACCTAGTACCTTCTCACTCCTCAACATCAAATGACAAGAGAAGAAACCCACTGGAAATGGCCACTGATTCTTGAAGGCAAGGCAGTGGGGATGGAGAGACTCTTCAGGATGTGAGTTATGTGTGGTGCATCACACACATCTGACCCTTTTTGGGGAATGTTCCTCCAGCTAAGATTAGCAAAGGTGCTTCTGTTCTGGTCCTTTTTGGCCAGGCAGTTTTCTCTTTTAAAGAGGACAATAGCAGACTGAGATCTGCAATGAGGATGCATTATCCAATCACTAATCAGCCAGACAGGAATGGGTTTAGGGTAGAAGGTGCCAGCTTGGTTCCTCCAGCATTGTCAGACCCAACCCACTTTTCCTGAGGTCATTTCCCCTCCCTAGGTGAGCTTTATCTGTGCCTTCCCATCAAAGCTGTCAAACTTCAGGGACCATCACTGTGCCACTCTCAGAATGTTTCTGTTGTCATTTTCCCAATAAAGTCTGGCTTTGAGAAAAGTTCCATTTCTGTGCCCATTTCTGATGCCTTGCTTTCCAGACAGCTGCAAGCAGGACATCTTTCATGCCCCAGGAAGGGGTTTACACAATGTTCAGCACCAAAGGCAGTGCCACCTGGAGCTCTTGTTTTTGCCAAGGAGAAAGCCCTTGCAGCTGGCTGAGTCCCAGCTGAGGCTGGCCAAAGGCTGGTGCTGTTGTCCTGCTGCCCTGGGCTGGGAGCTGTGACCAGAGAGAGCCTTCAGCTGCTACTGAAGCAGGGCAGTGACAGCTGCACTTCAGTCACACAGGTACAGAGTGTTTGGGGACCAGGACAGCAACTTGACCTGGATTTACTGGCAACTGCTGGCCAGACCTTGGGCTTCATCCTTGTGCTTGAGGTACCAGCTACCCAGCCCTGCATGGTGGTCCAGGGCACAGTGGGGGGTAAGGACCTGCACCTTGGCCACCCTGCACACCTCTGCTCACTTCCAGGACATGGGCTTTATTGGGCTGCACCTAGTACCTGACCCTCATGACTCTGTGGAGGTCAGAGTGGAGTCTGAACAGTACCTGGGCAAGGAGGCCCTGGCTGAGACCACGAGAGGCTGCAGCAGCTCCTGTATCTCCTCCTTTAAAGCCTTTTCAGCTTTAAACTTGTGAGGAGAAGCCAGCACCGGAGAGAAGTGCTGGCACAAATGTCAGCGTCTGCTGTGGTGACATGGGAGACGAGGTAAGCCCAGTGTCACGGACCTGGCTGCAGGCATGGGCTGGGGAACTCAGCAGGTTGGCAGCACCTGAGGCACCTGGCATGCTGTCAGGACTTGAAAAGCAGGACAAGGGAGGTTCTCCTTCTGCTCTATCTGTCCTGGTGAGACCACACCTGGAATCCTGTGTCCAGTTGTGGGCTCCCCCAACCAAGAGAGATGGGGAACTACTGGAGAGAGTCTAATGGAGAACTACAAGTCTGATGGACTTGAACATTTCTCCTGTGAAATGTTCAAGAGAGAACTGGGGATTTTGGGAGAGAAGTCAGAGGGGGGATCTTAGGAATGTCTATAAATATCAGAGGAGCAAGTGTCAAGATGAAGGTGTCAGGCCTAAAATTGTGCCAGAGGAGGTTTATGTTGGAGACTAGGAAAAATTTCTTTCCTGCTAAAGCGGTCGGGTGCTGGAACAGGCTGCCCAGAGAGATGAAGTCACTGTCCCTGGAGGTGTTCAAGAAACATGGGGACACGGCCCTTGAGGACACGGTTTAATGGCCATAGTGGTGTTGGGTTGATGGTTGGACTTGATGCTCTTAGAGGGCTTTTCCAATTCTGTGACTTTAGGAAGGTAGTGGTGTTGCCTCCTGCACTGTCTTTCGATTCTCCTGTTTCCACCTGTGGTGGATGGAACCACTGCAGGATTTGCTCCTGCCAGCACCAGCACATACAGTGGGAATGGCTAAGCTGCTGCTGGGACAAGGAAAGCCATGGACCCACTGGGTGAATTTGAGAGGTCAAGGGTGCTGTGCAGTGGTGCTAGTCACAGAAGGTTAAGGTGCTCTAGTTCTGGAGATGAGTAAGAGGGAGCATGGCTGGTACCTCCTTCTCCTCCCTGCCAGCAGCATTACCAGCACCACCTCCCTTGGCGTGAACAGGTTTGGGGCTTCTTGTGAGGAAGGCACAGCCTCCACTATTGCCTAGAGCTGCTCTTTCCTCCTCCCTCTACCCAGCTGCTTGCTGTGTGAGTCCCACCTCAGTGAGGACATCACTGCAGCTGAGGCTCATGCATGCAAGCTGGAACTCCTCAAAGGGGCGAAGCCTAGCCAAGCAAGGGCTGCCTTGGCTCTCAACCCACCAGTAGAAATAATATCCATGACACTCCAAGCTGTTTCAGGTTTTATTTTAGAATTTATAAAATTCCAGTGTCATCCATACTCATGAGCCTTTTTACATGTTTGCATATAGTCTCCAGATTCCAAAGTTAAGGCCAAGGGATCATTGCTATGGAAACGTACAATATGGAAGACGTCAAAGAGGAAATGGACACATGCCACAGTCTGCTGCCGAAGGAGGATGGTGGGGGGACAGTACTAGGTACAATCACTTCATGACCTTCTTTAGAGTGGAGGGTTGGGCTATGGGACACGAGCCCAGATGGTGGTGCCCCAAATGTAACTCAAGCCTAGCTGTGCAACTGGTGAGAGCTTGGGGGGGCCGCATAAAGAGGAAGAGGGGTGGTGATAGGCTTGGTGGTGTAGGACAGACCTAAGCTATGGGGATAACCAATTTGTAACAGACACAGATGTGAGAGTGTCACTCTAGTTCTGTCTGACCCACCCTCTCTCCCCTGCAGGAGGCAAGCCCACCCTGCCCTTCGAGAGCAGCCAGGTGCCCTGCAACATGCTGTGGTCAGCTTCGGTCATTTCTCAAACTTAAGGAACACACTGTGAGGTTTTGGTTCAACTTCTGCATAGCAGCCTCTTCCACGAAGAGCTGGTGCAGGAGGGAGAAGCACTGGCATGCCAGGCCTGCCAGAGGGAGGGAGAGGCAAGAACACTGGGCTCAGCTTGCCTGAGTTCTGGGCCCTTGCTTCTTAAGCAGCACTAAAGAAGAGAGGCTAGGGACTCCTGCTTATCCAAGAGCTGAAGCAGCTGGGATAAAGAACAGCTCAGACTACAAACTTTGTAGGACTGAGGCAGGGAAAGGAGGGAACAGAGACCCCATTACTCCCTGTCTCCTTCTGCACAGGCATGGCTGGAGGAACTTGGCCACAGCCCCTTTTGAGCAAGTGGTGGCAAGGCCTAGGTACAAGTGGCCCAGAGTACAGAGCATGGATCACCCTCTACCCATACACTGGAGGCCTCAGGGAGGGCTCAGTGCCGCAGGCCATCAGCCACTCAGTGCCACCAGAGCAGAAGCCTGACTCACAAGCCCTGCAGCTAGGGGCAAAGCTGCACCTATGGCCTGCGACCGAACCCTGGTATAGCTTAGCAAACAGCCCCAGGGTTCTGATTCACAGCCTGCCTCTTCATCAGCACACCCCACCTGCCTCCAGAGGAGCTCCCACCAAAGGCTCCTCCTGCTTCTCCTCCACACTTCTGCTCTGGCTGCCAGGGCAAGAGCTGGAACAGCTGTTTACCCACTTACAGTGTGAGAGGCTGCCATCGTACTGACTTTTGAGGTAGAAAGAAGGCAACGGTAACAGGCGTCACTACCGCTCCCCTCTAGGTGCTGCAGTGCTAGCTGACAACTACACTGTCTCGAGGTTGTGCTTCCCACCAGCTTCTCCTGGGCCATGCCCCTGCAGCAACTTTGGTGACCCAAACCTATCCCCATCCAGTATTTTTGTGATGTGCTGGCTCCTCTGCCTGCTCAGGCTGCTGGCTGTTGGTAAGGATGACAATGGGAAGGGGGGAGCGAGGAAGGGGATCTGTCATCACTCTGGAAGACTCATCAAGGGTGCAGGCTGAGGCTGTGCTGCAAGGGGCACTACAGGCTGCACTCAGAGGTGTTTCCTTGACCAGACGAGCCGGATGTTGTTCTAGTCCCTTCCATCTCTGCTGCCTCTACAGCCTACTGAAGGGTTTGTTCCTTTAAAAAGCAAGTTTCTGACCTTTTAGATTATTTTAAGTTCTCCCCACAGTCAGCATTAAATGAATTTTTGGCAGTTAAAAGGAAAAAAAAAAGTTGATTGCACTCTACAAAGGTAAGGTAAGGCCTGGGATAAACACAAAGGAAAGAGGGCAAACGTTTTGGCTTTAGAAAGTCAAGGAAATTTATTTCCTGAGGTCATGAGACAGGAAGTAGATTCCTAGCCACAGTAAAGGAGGTCTCCTAATGAAGGCGAGAATGCCCAGTAAGACATGCTCAAGAGAGCAGATTGCTCTGCCAGCGCTTGGGAAGCTGCAAATCTTAGCCACTTTGAGTCAATTATGAAGTTTCTAACAAAAACACACACGTTTAGTGTTTGAATCTGACTGGAAGTCTTGTTCCAAAGAAGGAAAGAATATCTATCAAGAGATGAGGATGGGTCCTAGCCATGGTGATAGCTGAGGGGAGCAGGATGGGGTCTAGCACTCCAGACACCATTAGGAGACCTCTTGGGGCAATTGACTTATGCTCCAGCCGCTGGGTCAGATTTCAGACAGAAGTATTTGTGGCAGGTTAGTGTCAGGTCAGCAGGCTGGAGGAGTTTCTGCTTCCAGGTCATTATCGTTTGGGTCCCCAGGGAAGAGTCTTGGGGGCCACTTGAGCCCCAAAGCTGGGGAAGTCTTCAGAACTGCTCATATCAGGGGCCTAGAGCAAACAAAAAGGGAACAAGTTAAGCTCCTGCCCTGCTGAGACCCTGCATTTCTAATGCCCCACCGGCAGAGTCAATGGGCAATGCTGAAAGTGATCATCATGGCAGGGGACAGCCAAGCCACCTAGAGATGACCTTTAGGAGGGTGCAGATAGGAGCAAAGGGCTTCAAGGGCCCAACCTCAGTAACTCAGGGGGCAGGAGTGGGGTCAGGCCAGTCCCACAGCAGTACATGGCAGGTGTCCCAGCTCACTGCTCCTGCATAGAGTGCAGCTGCAAACCCTGAGCCAGTTCTGTGCTTCAGCAGAAAAGCCATGAGTCCCAGGGCTCCATCCCTACTCCTAAAACCAACGTAACCTAGCAAGACACTTTCTGGTAAGGGTCCCCCATTGCTCAGCAGTTCCACAAGTCAATCTGGGTGATAACAAAGAAACAGCTTCAGAAACTAGAGAGGGAGCCCAGCCTGCTCTCAGCTTGCATAGAGCACAAGGAGCAGGAGAGCCCTTCCCTGCTTTCTCTGCCACCACAGGAATGAGGGTGCTCAGTGTCCCCAACTGTGATAGGGGGGCCAGACCTCAAAGTCCCTGGCAGACTGTGCCCCCAGGCCTGTAGCAGAAACGGCGCTCACCTTTTCATTGTTGACAGTGGCCCAGGGAGCATCTCTCACCACGAAGCCCTTGGATGGAGCCTTGGACTCTTCATGTGAAGAGGGTTTCATATACACCTGCATTGCCTCATTATCCACTACATCTGCAAGCTGCAGTGACAGTCCAGTTAGCAGGGGAATCTCGACAGCTCTTCCAAATGGTGTAACATTAGCCACCCCCTCACTGTGCTGCAACCCATCCACAGTCACCACTCTGTCCTACAAAGACCAAACAGTACTTCTACAGTAGTTTGAGGGCTACCACCCTCCTGCTGCACACTTACATATTCCTCCTCCAAGTTGAGGATGTGATCGATAGCTTCTTCCACGTTCTCAGGGAGTCCTGTCACAGTCACACAGTTGGGGTCAGGAGCTCCGCTCTGGGGAAAGCGAATATCCACCTGCAACACAAGAGACCAGACAGGACTTACATCTGCACAGCTGAAAAACCAGAGAGTGGTGGCTTGAAGGGGTGCGCTAAGCTAGCTCCACACAGTGATTGTCAGCCAGGATCAGTCTTACCTGTGGAAGAAACAAACCTTACTGTGCTTCATGCTCATGGATTGATGGTGTGAAATAGCCACTGAGCTCTCTGTCAACTCACCTTCCAGACACACAAGACAGGACCAAACCCCAAGGCAGCTCATTTAGGCACCAAACAGGTCATTTCAACAACAGCCCAGCCAAGATAGAGGCCCCCAAAATCTCATCACCCTGAACTCACATTTGCTGCCACCTCTGGAGTAAAGCACCCTGCTACTTCCACACATTGCGAAGGGTAGAGGTGCCCTTCCCAGAGTCAAAGTTTGCCAAACATTACCTCTTTTGGAATCCTGAGAGTGTGTCAAGATTCCCAAAGTCAAGGGAATCAACAGTGGCCTAGAGAAATAAATAAATCCAGAGTATTTCCTTGAGTTAAGCTCAAGCTGAGGGGGTCTGGGTACAGTTTCCTTCCAGAGCCCCAGCAACAGATCTGGCTGTCCGTTTGCAGTAACTGGAGTAGCTGACATAACCACATCCTCCCCCTGAAGACCATACTGAAGTCTGAAAGAACCTCACTAAAAAGGGCTGCACAGAGGGGCAGAGCTGGAGGTGAGCAGGACAGCACTGGCTTTTCTTTTGCTTCTGTTCCAGGTGAAGGTGCTCAACAGGAACAAGGCTCAAAACCCACAAGAGCCTGACACTCCCAAGTTCAACCCCTTGTACCAAGCTGCTACACCAAGCTCTTAGCACGTGAGCAAGCAGCACCACTGCCACCCGGGCCCAGCCCAAGCCGTGCTGCATGCCCCCAGCACTCACCTTGAACTCGTCCATGATTTTGCGGATGGCTTTCCCACGCGCGCCAATGATGCGAGCGTGAACACGGTGGTCCAGGGTCACGTCCTCAGAGACCATCTGCTCCAGCTCGCCAACGATCTTCATGATGGCATCCCGGGCAGCCTCAGCGTTCTTTTCATAGCCAGTGATGGTGATCTGGTCTTGGGCCTGGGGTACAGGGAAGCATGGAAGAGACTAGGCTGGTAAGCAGCTGAGCAAACCTTTTCCCTGCTCAGCCCTTTTACCCTTCACTTTAGCCAAAGGCAAGGCAGGGAGTTCAGAGCCCTAGAAAAGATGCTGTGCTTCCTGTGCTCATGGAGAATCAGCAGCCCTCTTTACAACCCCCCCCAACCTCTCACCTGGCTTTCATCATCCTTGTCAGGGAACTGGATGTTGACCTCATGCTCTGTGCGTATCTGGGTGATCACTGCTCCCTTCCGCCCAATGATTTTAGGGTGATATTTGGGATCCACAGTTACTGTCAGCTTGAAGCTTCGCAAGGCCTGGAAAGGGAGAAACAGAATGAGATACACCAGAGCAGAGAACACATCACAGCTGGTCCAGGAGTGTCCATCTAAGTCCCAGTGTTTCCTTCTACCATCTGAGGTGCATAGAACAGATTCTGCAAGGTCATGCTTGAGTGTTTGTGGCTACACAAGAGCACCCAAGACAACTATTTGCTGGAGCCTTGAGCTTTCTCCAAGTTCAGCAAGGAACTACAAGTAGCAAACAACTTATCCCAACTCACACCACCTATTTCTTCAGAGCTGTAATAAGGATTCAGTGAAAATAGGTACAGAGAGGTTCCTAGCACAGTGAGTGCAATCTCTTGAAGGTACATAAGGGTATGACAGAGCCTCTGACAGTCCAAAGTTACCCAAAGCAGAATCCCAAAACTCTATCAGTTCTTGCTCAAACTTACACTCTACACCTGCACAGCACCTGAGTGCTCTTAAAAGCCAAGGGGTGCCAGGAGTCCATACACCTTCTGAAAGGATACCCAGAGGTGGAAGCCTTGTTTGGCTGGAAGGAAGGACAGGCACAGGCCTTACCCGATCCTCTTGCTCAGCTTGCAGCTCCTTCACTCTTTCCAGCAGCCCAGCCTTGGCACGGTCCAGGTTGGTAGCCAGCCCAGTGATAGTGATGATATCTGACTGCAGCTCAGGAGCAGGGACCTGGATGTTCACCTGAGAAACAAATAGTGGTTATGGTTTTGTATCACTTGTAGTGCCCATCACTGCAGGCTGGCATCTTGCTGATATTCCCCACTGCTAAGGCCAGCTTCCAGTCAGACTGCTCTGGTGGTCATCTGGTCCAACCCCCCTGCTCAAGCAGGACCACTTAGAGTCAATTGTCTGGGACCATGTCTAGGTGGTTTTTGAATATAATCTTGTTTCTTCAGCCATTATCAGATTGCTTCAGGACACAGCAGTGCCTGTGCCAGCCTGGAGAGGCTAGAAAGCAAATACACCTTCAGCAGCACTGTCTGCAGCCAACCTGCAGCAGCCCCAAGAATCCTAGTGGGCTTCTGGGGAATTCTCCCAAATAGGCAGGCATAGCAGAGCTATTTCCCATGGCTTAGAAGAACAACTCTCCTCTGATGAGGAACCCCTGTAGGCACCAAGCAAGCCATGCACTCAGCGGCACCAACACTGATCATACAGCTTCAGCATGAAACCTACCAAGCCTCAGAGCCAGAGACTGCATCACACAGGTCTCCTTTTCTCCTTACAGAGCCTGTATTCCATGGTCAAACAATGACAGTCCTAAGCATCTCTCCACTGATTGCCACAATCACAAACACATTCACTATGGATTGTCCAGGACAGAAGATGGGAAGAAGGGCAACAACTTACTTCAAATTCATCCATCATTTTGCGGATCCCACTTCCTTTCTGGCCAATGATGTAACGGTGAAGATCAAAGGGAACTTCCACCTCAATGGTGACAGGAACCAAAGCCTGCAGATGAGGGAGCACAGTTTACCAGTTGAATGACTTCTGCCTTTCAGCTTCCCATATACTTGCCCGAAAGAACATGTTGCTAGATACAAACAATACAGGAAGAGAGAACACCTGTGAACACCAAGATGACCTTCTTGAGTGTCAAAGCATTTTTCCCAAAACAGAAATCTTAAACACCACCTCTGGCAACAGGTTGGTTTCATATTTCCTTGGCTTCCATCTAGCAGACTTGAAAAACATCACCAAAGGAGCATGGCAAGGTCAGCCAAAGCTAGAACAATTCAGCTTCAATCAGATTCTTTCTCTTTCCAGCTTTTTGCAGTGACAGAGGTGGAGGTGAGCTTGCCATGAACAAGCACATCATGCTTTCATGGCAAGCAGCTCGGGGCTGCCCACAAGCTCCAACAATTATAAGATCAGGCACTGTGATTCAAGCTAGATCACAGAGCAGAGTACTTCCTTTGAGCAGTATAGAGCACCTCTACAGTGAGCATCAGTGGCCAACTTGAATGCCACCTTAACTGAGCAGCTTATATTACCACCCACTAAGTGTTCAAGAAATATGCAGACATGGCATTCTGGGACATGGTTTGATGGCCACAGTGGCCTTAGAGGGTTCTTCCAACGGAAACAATTCTATGATTCTATGATAAAGCCTGCAGTGAACTCCTTCCAGCAGGCCATCACTACCTGAGAGGACTAAGGGGCTTGAAAAGCCACCTACCTGCAGCGCCTCCTTGGCTGCTTCGCACTTCTCCCTGCGCCCAGAGATGATGATGATATCACACTTCCTGGGGGAGCTGGGATCCACATCCTTCCCCTCCTTGCCTTCCCCACCTTCCTCACCATTCTCCTGCACAGCTGGCTCTGCAACAGGGGCTGGCAACACGGAAAGTCTCATGTCAAATGCACACAGCCCCCTCCTTGCTTAGCATGCCCCCCCTCTATGTCCTCAGCCTGGGCTTTGCCACAAAGAGGCCAGACACTACAGACTGCTGTGGAGGAGACCATTCCTAACACAGGTAGCTTGCCATGGCTTGGCCTGGAATGAGCAGGACAAGAACATTCACCAAGACAGTCTGTTTCACACCTCCACACACAGCGCTGACACTGCCTCTGCCTGCAGGGGAAGGATCTGCGCTACAGAAGCAGAGGCTGCAGTCCTACTTTAGGAGAGGCAGTAAGGTTGTCAGCTCCTCCCTCAACAGAGATGTTCACCAGCACAGCACTGGAAGATGGAAGGGTGGGGCTTGGCCCAAGTGCTCAACAGGTTTACAGCTGTGCTGGATTAGTACATCCAGCAAGGAGAGCAGGAGAGCTCAGAGAGGCCTTAGTAAACCTGTAGAATCATTTTGCCAGGGCAGGTCCTTGTGTTGCCTGTGCCCTGTCGCAAGAACACATTCAGAAGACCCATGTCTGCATTTTACCTCCTAAAAGTGTCCCCTCTTCCAAACAGGGCAAGGTTGATGGTAAGCCCAGATTCAAGGACACTGTAGGGAACGCTTAGGGTCATTTCTTCATAGATTTTTAGTAGAACATCTCCACAGGCATGGAGTGTAGGCTACACTATGCTATATTCATTTGATCACTCCAACTACAACATGAACATGCATCCATGGACATACCTGGGTTCTCCTCCCTGTCAGGGAATTTGATCTGGACACCGTAGTCCCGGGTGATCTGCTGGATCCGGGATCCTTTGGGGCCCATGATGGAGCGGTGGAACTTTTGTGGGATGGTGCATTCAATTGTCACTTGAGCTTCCTGTGAGAAAGCAGAGGTGTTGCTCTATTGTGATGCAGCCTCTTAAACAGCAGAAAGCTTGTGTTTGGTGAAATCCACAATGGACTGCACATAGAGAGGAGTTAGAAAAGGGAAGAGTTGCTGGTGGGGGAAGAACTGTAAGCTTCTTAGAATCTTTCCTCTCTCAGAGAGGTTAGCAGAGGATTTCTTTAATGAAGGCTGCCTCCAACTCACTATGTCAGCGGCTTCTGAGTCCAGAGCTCAAGCTCTTCATTATCCTGAAGGCTTGGAAACATTAGAAGGGAAAAAGATAAAAAAGGAGGGAAGGGAAGGGAAGAGAAGAGGTTCCACAACTTGCTGCTTCCCAGAGTCATTATTAACAGCACAGGAAAAGCCCAGACAGCAACCACTGCCCAACACCAGGCACAGAAAGGCACAAGAAGGTTCTACTCTAACGTCCAGAAGTACACCAAAAAAGGGTCTCCAGTTTCTACTCCTAAAACCCAAGAAACGGTCAAAGGAGGCAATTGCTTCCTGCAGCATTGCCATTTTGAAACCAGCTGCCATTCCTCAGGTCAGGAACTAAAGCCTGCAGACCCTGTAAGTTGACAGCAAAGTTTCAGATCCCCGAACTACTGTGAGACTTGCTCATTTACAGCTTGGCTGTACAGCAGGTTCAAGGAGGGCACTGCTGGAGCAACAGAGTATAAAAAGAACAGTTTTCCTGTGACATACCAGGTCCTCAATGATCTCGTGGATGCGTTTCTTGGCTGCCTCCACACAGTCCTTGGCTCCTTTGAGGGTGACTTTGTCGCTCTGGGTGCCGGAGCGGGGGAAGCTGACCATCACACCACCATACTCATCTGCAATCTCACGCAGAACTTGCCCTCTCCGGATCACAAAGTGGCGGTGGTGCTTGGGGTCAACCACCATGGAGTCTTCAACCACGTTATCCTGCCAACAGATGACAGCCAGTCAATCCTGCCTGCCCTGCTGCATGAGTTTTGCTGCACTCAACAGCAACAAGTTTACAACCTCCCCCCCAACAAGTAAAGATGATCTTTTTGGGCTCACATGAAGGGCAGCAGGCAATTTCAGGACAAAGAGGTACTCTACACTGACTCATTACATTTTGCTACAGTGACAGGCAAGGACGTAGAAAGACTATTTCATACCAGGTTCTTGATGAGTGCCTCCAATTCCTTCTGTGCCTCTTTGACAGCCTCCTCAGTTCCCATGATAGTAATCAGCTCTTGATCTTTGTCCTCAGTGGTTGGGAAGATGATGCGGGCCCCGGTGTTGTCACGCACCTTACGGATGTTGCCACCACCCTTACCAATAAGGAATTTGTGGTACTCTGGCTTTGCACGGAGGTCCACGGTGTAACTCTTGGTTTGCTGAAAGGAGTCAGATACCCATGGAACATACAGACATCAACAACAAGGTGTTGCCTGCACCCACACAGAGTTGCAAGAGCAAGGTGGATGAAGCATGCTGTCAAAATCAAAAAGGTACTTGACATTAAAAACAGGACCCAAAAGATGTTCTCAAGGCTGAAAAGATAATTCAGCATAAAAATGAGAATATGAGCAGAAAAGACTTCCCTAGGAGGAAAGGGCCTGTCCCAGTATAGGCTGGCAACTGACCTGCTGGAAAGCAGAGTAGGGAAAAGCAACCTAGGGGTTCTGGTGGACAGAAGGATGACCATGAGCCAGCAATGTGCCTTTATGGTCAATAGCATCCTGGAGCGTATTAGAAGGGTTGTAGTTAGCGGGTAGTGAGAAGTTCTCATTCCCCTCCACTCTGCCCTGCTGAGGCCACATCTCCTGCTGAGGCCACATCTGGAATATTGTGTCCAGTTCTAGGCCCCACAGTTCAAGAAGGACCTCGGGGAACTGTTTGAAAGAGTCCAGCACAGAGCCACAAAGATGCTGAAGGGAGTGGAACATCTCCCTGCTGAGGAAAGGCTGAGGGAGCTGGAGCTCTTCAGCTTGGAGGAGACTGAGGGGTGAACTCATGCATGTTTATTAAGATGTGAAGGACAAGTGTCTGGAGGATTGAGCTAGGCTCTTCTCAGTGATGTCCAGTGATAAGACAAGGGGCAGTGTGTGCAAGCTGGAGCAGAGAAGGTTCCACAGCTTTCACTGTGAGGGTGACAGAGCCCTGGAGCAGGCTGCCCAGAGGTTGTGGAATCTACTTCTCTGGAAACTTGCAAAACCAGCCTGGATGCATTCCTGTGTGACCTGCCCTAGGTGATCCTGCTCTGGCAAGGGTGTTGGACTTGATCTCTGGAGGTCCCTTCCAACCCCTAACATTCTGCAGTTCTGTGTGACACTCACACAAGGCAGCCTGACAATTTGCTGACTGCTGGTTGCAGAGGCAACCAACTGATCAGGAGAACAAGTTCACATGCTGATATTAGAAAAGGGTTTTTCTGGCTATTAAAACAACCAGCTGGTCAGTCAGCCCACAACTCAGTACAAGTTCTCAAAACCAGATATATGCAGTGTAATGGAAGAACTGGAGCTGGAATTCAGAGAAAGATCAAGAAAAAAGTAAAAGAGGTAACAGCAGGGAAAGCTGCTTCAGAGAAGTGTGGACACCAAAAAACATTCAAACTACAGGAGTTGGGGAGCCTTAACCCTTTGAGAAGCATTAGCCAGTTCTACCCATGGGAAAAGAACTTATTGTCTTTTCCTTTAATGATCCAAACTGGACTCAAATCCCTCAAAAGAGGATTAGATTGGCTGATGCCAGGGGTTTCCCAACAAGCAAAGGGGATCACTTCAATACCCAAAAAGAAACAGCCAAAATAATCTGCTCCTTCCCCTATGAGACAAGGCTCACCTTCTCCTCTGCCAGGTGTAGCAGTTGTTTCTTGGCTTTCTCCACGTCCTGGGCTGGGCCCCTGATGGTCACTGTGTCACTGCCAGAGCCCTCAGTAGGGAAGTGGATGTGGACTCCACCACACTCCTCCATAATGGAGCGGATGAAGCGGCCTTTGGCGCCAATGAGGGAATTGTGCAGTTTGGAAGGAATAGAGACCTCCACCTCTGTGATGTTGGCCTACGAGAAGACAGTACCAAACTGTTAGCCAAGATGCTAAAATGTGTTTGCACCCACTCTGCTTACCCTCTAACCACCAAATCGCTAGGGACTTCACAAAGTTGTGTGTAAGAAATGCCTGACCAGAGGTGTTGGAGACTGGCTACTCGTGACAGCAGCAGCCACAAACTCACAGACTGACACTCACATTTGCCTGCTCCCTGTCCGCCCAGCCTTGCCTCACTACAAGCACTTCTATGTTTACGTCTTCTAGCAGCATTTTGAAGTCCCTCATCTGCACCAACCCAGACATTTCACTCACCAGCTCTTTCTGGATGGCAAGAATTCTGTGGCGAGCAGCCTCACAGTTTGCTCTCTTGCCTGTGATAACAATTGTCTCCGAGTTGCTGTTCTCTGCTGGGAGATCAATTTTGGTGTTGCTTTCTTCACGGATCTAGCAAAAGGAAAAAAAGTTGTCTCAGAGGTGTTCCATGTTAGAAAAAAGCCCTTGCAAGTTATATATTCTGGCCAGTTCTTGTACTTAGAGACCCAGGGAACTGCTTGAAAGAGTCCAGCACACAGCCACAAAGATGCTGAAAGTAGTGGAACATCTCCCTGCTGAGGAAAGGCTGAGGGAGCTGGGGCTCTTCAGCTTGGAGAAGAGGAGACTGAGAGGTGAACTCATGCATATTTATCAAGATGTGAAGGGCAGTGTCACGAGGATGGTGCCAGGCTCTTCTCAGTGATGTCCAGTAATAGGACAAGGGGCAATGTGTGCAAGCTGAAGCAGAGGAGGTTCAGAGAAACATAAGGAAAAACTTTTTCACTCTGAGCATGACAGAGCCCTGGAGCAGGCTGCCCAGAGGTTATGGAGTCTCCTTCTCTAGAGACTTTCAAAACCAGCCTGGATGCGTTCCTGTGTGACCTGCCCTAGGTGATCCTGCTCTGGCAAGGATGTTGGACTTGATGATCTCTGGAGGTCCCTTCCAGCCCCAACCAGTCTGTGATTTGATATCACCACTGCGCAGGAGAGAGCAGTGAGTGGTATTTAGCTGCAGGCAGTGACCATAATGAGGACTGGAGAGAGGAAATACATCTCACCTTCTTGATGTTGGCACCTCCTTTTCCTATGATGTTCTTGTGGAATTGTTTGAAGATGGGGACAGAAATAGAAAAACTGTTTTCAACCTAAGGCAGAAAGGAAAAAAGAACTGAAAATTCTACTGTCATAGCAAGTGAAGTCCTGTCCCAGGAACTGCCAAGCAAGCTTCTGATAATAGGCTTATACCCAAGGAAGTTCTCTGTATGAGACACGAGCCAAGAATAAGCATATAGCCCCTAAATAATAGGTATCAGCCTACACCTCCAGTCAGTCAGAACACTGTCCACAGCTCCCTCACTATGAGGTGCTTCAGCCCTAACCAAGGCAGTACAGGTCTGCTTTACTTCAGGACTATACAGGCATGCAGGAGAGAACAGCATACCAAAGTCCCCCTTACCAGGTCTGCCACCATCTTTTGCATGTACTTGGTGCACTTCTCCACCTCATTTTTGGGACCTCTAAGTTGGACAATGTCACTCTTGTGTGCAGGGTCTGGGAAGTTGATGATAACCTGCAGGAGGTAGACAACGTACAGTCAGCTCGAGCAAATGCAAGAATTGCTGTCAGACACAAGCAGGGCTCGGGGAAACCTTACACATGCCCTTTCCATTTGGCCAAAAGAACTCTTCTTGAACATATTAGATACAGAGTCATGACATTTGTGAACTTCAGCAACTACGTGTCTACTCCTTAAGCAGGAAATATCCCTTCCTCATCTCCTAGAGAGCCTTACCTCTGGGAATTTCTCCCGGATTTCCCGAATCCGCTCACCCTTCTGCCCAATGATGGTCCGGTGGAATTTCTGCTCAATGATTAGGTCCTTGGTGCGTTCATTTTCCTGATGAGAACAGAGTTTGCATTGAGTGCTCAGCAGAAGAGATGAACTTTTGTTTACCACTTTGCTGACTGACAGTTTACTTGCCAGCGTTGTCCCACTTCCCTCCTCTAGACCATATTCATTCTAGGTTGACAGAGAAGGGGCATCCAAGGGAACAGAAGAACACATCTGTGAAGATGAACTCACACTTGTCATGAAATCCATGTGCTTAGTGGGCAAGGGGCACACACTTGCACCAGAAGGTTACAAAGGAACACAACAGCCAAAACCCTGCAGCCTCCCAAAGATCACATCCTACTCACCATACGGGAAGCAAGTTCCAGCAGCTCTTTCTTGGCCTGTTGGACCCCCTGTGGGTCTCCTTCAATTCTGATCAAATTGCTCTTCTCATTGTCTGGTGGAATGCGCACAGACACCTTATAGAGGTCCTTAATCCTGTTAACTTCAATGCAAAGAACTCTGGTGACTTGGAAGCAAATACCTTGATTATCACTGCTTAGAGCAAATTGTTTCTTGCCAGAGTGAGGCATCTGTTTCTTTCCCAAACCACACCACATTTAGATCAGAAGATGGTAATTTGTTTCTAATCTGAAATTCTTACCCAGGGAGAAACTCACCAAGCAGATTGCTAGCCCCCCCAACTGTCTGATAAAGCACAATCCACATAGAGCAACTTAAAAAACAAGCAAACAAACAAACCCCCCAAAAAATCAAAATTGACAATTTTCCAACTAAAAAAAAAAACCCAAACAACTCATTTTCCTCCAGGACATGGCAAAGTAATCCTACCACTGTTCAACCTCCCAAGACACTCTCACACATTAAAGCCACTCAAAGGCCTCATTAGCCATTTATCTCCTCATGCCAACATCACTTGGTAAAAGCAGAGGAAATGTGATGGAGACAGCACACTGGATGAGCTACAGAGGCCCTGATACCATCTACTAAACACAGGGAGTCTAAGCATAAGAGGGATTAGGAAGGCACCCCACTTACTGTTAGCTCCATTCTTGCCAATGAGGTGTCGGTGGAATTTGTGGTCGACGTTGATTTCCGCGTAATCCATCCGGTTGATCTGTAAAGAATTGCACAGGGCTAGGTAAGGCAGCTCACCACTTCTCCTGAGTTGTGCCCTCAGGAACTGCCTACTGCCAGTACTGGCAGTGACTCTGCAGCTTGAATCATAGGATTGTTTTAGTTGGAAAACACCTTGAAGATCACTGAGTCCAACCATGAGCCCAACACCACCATGGCCATTAAACTATGTCCCCTAAAGTGCCATGTCCACTTTTTTGAACACCTTCAGGAATAGGGACTCCACCAGCTCCCTGGGCAGCCTGTTCTAATGCCTGACCACTCTTGCAGAAAAGAAGATTTTCCTAATATGCAACATAAACCTCCCCTGGCACAATTTCAAGCCATTTCCTCTCATTCTACCCCCTGACAGTCGAGAAAAGAGACTGACCACCCCCACCTCACTTCAACATCCTTTCAGGGAGTTGTAGAACGCAATGAGTTCTCCTCTCAGCCTCTTCTTCTCCACAATAAACAACCCCAGTTTCCTCAGCCACTCTTTGCAGACCTGTTCTCCAGACCCTTACCAGCTTTGTTGCTGCCCTTCTCTGGACACACTCCAGCACTTCAATGTCCTTCTTGTAGTGAGGGGTCTAAAACCGAACCCAGTACTCAAGGTGTGGCTTCATCAGTGCTGAGAACAGGGGGACAATCACTGCCCTGGTCCTGTTGGCCACACTGCTGCTGATTGAAGCCAGGATGCTCGTGGCTTTCTTGGCTACCTGAGCACACTGCTGGCTCATGTTCAGCCAGCTGTCAACCATCTGCACAATGCTTGTTAAATACTCAAAAGGGACTTAGATGACTCTCCGGCCAACTGATAGAGAACCTTTCCTTCTCTATGTCTACATCTCTGCTGATTGTTGAAGAATGCTCTTGGTGAGGTTTGTAACCAAGGGTTTTACCCATCTGCCACACAACTTGTCTCCTGCAAGTTGTTAAGCGTGTCAAGACATCGCATGGATGTGATACACATCTGGACTCATCATCTCTGATCTGTTGCCCCTTTTCCCCCCCAATTTCTTGTATACTTGAACTAGCAGCACCAACTTACCAGATCCTTGACCATAACTTCAATCTGTTCCTGAGCCACGTTCACATCTTCTGTAGGTCCTTCTAAAGTGATTTTATCCTCTCCTTCGGTGAATTCGATATGAACCTTCAGACAGAGTAATGAATCCATGAAGAGTTTTCCAAGATACAATTCAGGTCAATGCTGTTAGCCAGGCCTACGTCATCAATCCCTGCCACTAAGGGGTGGTTTTCTTCCTATAAAGTACACACATCGTTTCCATGGTTTCAGAAGAAGACAACTCAGGGTGCTGCCCTGGAGTCTGCAAGGACTTTGGATTAGTTACTCATCTAGCCTTTCTCTAGACATCATCTAACTCACCAGGGAGAAGCCTCACTGAATACAGCATTTGCACATATTCTACTCCAATTCTCAAACTAGTTCCACATACAGCTTCCTTTGAAGGGCTCAAGCCATGAGAACAACATAGGCTGAGTCGTGTTTGGCTCCCCTTAATATTAATATCTGTGTAGTTTCCTCCCAGAAAATACATGCCAGAATACATTTCTTTTTTATGCAGAGAGTGATCTGGACTAAACTATACATCACAGGGTGCTAAGCTAACCAGCTCATCCATACCTTTGGCATCTGCTGAGTTATTTTGGCCAGGTTTTGTCCTTTCTTTCCAATAATGAAACGATGAAGCCAAGAGGGGGCAGAGACTGAGGAGACGGTGAAACTGTTGGCCTGACAGACAGAAAAACAGAAGCTGTCTAAGGGACAGACTGAAGATATCTTCACAAAAATTCAGTTCCAGTTCCTACACCATACCCTCAGTATTGACTTCTAAGCTGCATCTCTAACAGCCCAACACAGACCACCCCTCTACTTGTCAGTGCTCACAGATGAATCTTGATGGGACTTTGACAGGAGGCCTAGCCCATCTGGTCAGTACCTTTGCATAAACTTCAGTCAGTGCCTGCCCAAGCTTTTCAGGCTCGCCTCGCAGTATCACCGTCTCCGAGCTACTGTCAGTGGGTGGGATCTCGACAGAGACTCCAGTTTTCTCCAAGATCTCCTGCAGGGAATTCCCCTTGGGGCCGATGACATACTTGTGCTGGGATTTCTTCACCTCCACTGCAATGGTAGTAGTCTTCTTTTTCTGCAGGGGCAGAGGTAGTAGGGCATTAATTATAGTGGGGTAGGGAAGAGCAACAAGAAGAGTCGGTGCAGTGAAACTCTGCACCCAGGCAAGAGCAAAGCAAAGGTGAGCACAGTGCTTCTGCAGGACTCTAGTCCCTGTTGGGCCCCTGCCTACAGAAAGCGTTGTGCTCAAAAATTCACAGGTGAAGGACAAACCCAGCATTTTTTGTCCAGTTCCCTGGGACACTACATGGAGGAAACCACATACACACTGCCCACCCTGCACGGGAGGGCTCAGTGCCCAGCTCTCCCCCAGACAGTGCTGTAATGCAAAACCATGCAGGCTACAGGCCATTATCTCTGTTGAAACCCAGACCTATCCATGAGGAGAAACAGCCCAAGGATATTCACAGCTATGTTGGCTGTGGAAAATAAACTGGAGTAAAATTCACTGTTCAGTAACTTCTACTTAGGCAGCAACTTTGCTATGGGCAGCTGGTCACTGCTGTAGACTTCACACTTTCTTTCTTAATAACACCTGCCAGGGCAGACCTTCATGGTCTGCTGATCGCCATGAAACTGAAAAGTGAAAAATCTGCCACCTCCCTGGTAGTAGCCCCTCAAGTCCCACTCTGCTGGATGAGGAAATAAGGACAGAACTGTTGGAGCATGTCCAGAGGAAGGCCACAAAGATGATCCAAGGGCTGCTCCTATGAGGATAGGCTGAGGGAGCTGGGGTTGTTTAACTTGGAGAAGAGAAGATTCTGGGGTGACCTTACAGCTGCCTTTCCATATCTGAAGGTTCCAATACCTGCCTTCCATTACCTACAGGAAAGCTGGAGAGGGATTCCTCATAAGGGTGCTAGCAGCAGGACAAGGCCGAATGGTTTGAAACTGGGGGAGAGAAGGTTTAGACTGGATGTTAGGAAGAACTTCCTCAGTACAAGGATGATGAGACACTGGAACAGGTTGCTCAGGGAAGTTGAGGATTGGAAGCCAGACTGGGTGAGGCCTTGAGCAACCAAGTCCAGTTAAGAAGTGTCCCTGTCCCTGCCCCTGGCAGGGAGGTTGGAGCAGACAATCTTTAAGATCCCTTCCAACCTAAGCCATTCTATGATGATGGTCTAGGGCCATGTACTGCTAAGTTTGCTGAGCCAGAGTTGATGTGAAGAGGGTGAAACAGAAGGGAGCAAAAGGGGAACAGAGAAAAAGGGGAACAGGGACTGTGAGCAGGTGTGGGAAGATGGGAAGCTGTATGGCCCATCCATACCTTCTCCTCATAGATCTTCTTAACACGAGCCACGGCCTGGGCTAGCTGTTCCTTTTCTCCTGTGAAGACTATCTCTGTCTTGTTGATGCTAGGTGGAGGAATGTTGATGCGTGTCCCCGTGTCCTGCATGAGCTCGCTCACCAGCTTGTTGTAAGGGCCAGCAATGAAGGGGTGGTACACCTTCTCCACATCCAGCCGTTCCACAGCACGTTTATCCTGAAAGAGCCCAGAACACACCTTGCTGGGAGCTGCCCTCCACGTTACAGTTGCTGCCAGATACACCTAAGCTCCTAGTGCTGCACTGCTTGACACTGGCCCAGGGCACTCTTCTCAGATGGCAGGCTTGTAGATCTCCATCTCCTTCCATCTACAAACGCTGCTGTGGCTGCTGCTGCTGCTTTACAACGTTCACCTCTGTGATCTCTTGCCCCATCTCTGCTGGCACCTAATTAGGTTCACTCCAAATATGAAACACACTTTTCTGATTTCACACTTTCTGGGGCTTGAGCTGCAGAACTTGAGGGAGGTACTCAGACAGCACAGAATATGACTCTGTTCAGACTAACACATTAGCCACTGAGTGTGGCTATGGTGGTTACAAACACCATATGATACACAAACACCTGATGATATACCATCAGAAGCAAAATGGCTGTGCAACTAATGCCATGAGAGAACTGCAATACCTGCTCAGCAGAGATAAGCAAGATCTCGTGTCGGGCCTTCTCAATCCCTTCTTTAGTGCCAGTGATCTTGATCTGGTTGCTGGGGTCATCCGGGCGGGGGATCTGGATTTTGGTTGCAGTTTTGAGCTCCAGGTCCTGCAGCTTCTCACCATTCTTTCCAATGACAAAGCGGTGGTGCTCCTTGGGAATGGCAACTGTTGCTGAAGCCTGCAATACATGAACCAAGCATCTGTGAGAATCTTTGCCAGCACTGACAGATCCACAGGAACAGAGCCAGGGAAAGCAAGTTAGATGTTTCTTAGTGGTACCATTGAGGAGCAAACACAATCTTTCCCAACACATTCTGTCTGCGGACTGATACTGCACCAGAACAGTTGATCTACAGTGCCTACCAACAGTCTAAAACACATCTTCCCTCAAAACCCTTCTGTTTGCACAGCAGCAGTACTCTGAATCAGAAAATGCCTTTAGGCACAGACCAGGAGGTGCCCATCCACCAGTGTAAGGCACTACAGCAGTGCCAGACAGCAACTGAGATGATGGATCATAGGTGGAGTTTATCTTAACTCTGACATGTGCTGCTAAGGCTACAGAGAACAAGACATACAGTCTGACTCCTAGGAAACAGAAATTCAATACCAGAAACCTATTCCAGCAGGCAGACAGTTCGGAGATGCTTACTCCTACTAAGGTTTCTCAATGTAGCACAGGCTACTCCTGGGACTGCTTCTAGAAGGACCCTCTTGGAAAAGGGGTTCCAAGAGCTTCTCCCAATCTACCACTGAAGGGCTGGTTTGTAACTGGGATTCCTGACTTGTTCTCTTCTCACCAAGTTTACTGACCTGACAACTGATGATTGCTACCATGCTCTTGATACCTGTGAAGATGCAGCTACTGATAGTAATTAGACTCTTAAAATTCAGGCTACAATGAAAAAAGCCCAAAACAAACTCCACAAAATAAAACAAGATCATCACTTGGTGCAACTCTTCTGCTCTGGGTCCATGTACTGAAGCCACCCAAGACTAGGACAATTTGGGAATACAGACACACCTTTCAGAGCTGGGGCCAGGGAAGCAGGAGGTATATTTGAGGACAGTGGGTCATGCATCTGTGGCAGTAGCACTTGAACTACATTTCAGATGCACAGTATGTAGGGTTTGTCCCTTTCTCTTCCCTCTGGCAGGGTGTGACACACAGGCTGAACAATGCTAAGCAGACATGGTATTAACTATTGCAGTTACTGCATTAACTACCTTTTACATCACACTTTAAAACACACTGTGAGACCTGGCTGATATCCTAACAACATATCACCTTGATTATCAAACCTAGAGGATAGGAGAAGCATCTAAAACAACAGGGCTGTGGCTCCTTACCAGTGTGGCTTGAGTTATGCAATCCAGAACCCTGACCTGAAGCTTTCAGGTTTTGGCCTGATGACTTCTCCTCTGCTTTTCTCCCATCCCTCCAGAGGACACACACTTTACCTGCTTTGTCTGAGGGGCCTGCCCCTCTCCTCACCAGCACCTCAGCACAAAGTCACTGTTTGCAATTCAAGTGTTCAGAGATTGCAGACTCTACCCTTCATGCAACACCATGGCCTGTAATTAGCTTTGACTCCTATTTTAAGCCTTGTTTCCATTCCAAATTGCCCATTGTATGCTTTGAAAATATATGGCAAAGCTGAATTAGTCATCTAATAACACCTCTCTGATTTGTAAGCACACATGCCCAAGGGTCTCAGAGCACTCATGAGTCTGGGTACGAGCAAAGATGAAAAGAGAAACAGTTAGCTGCCCTCACCTGAGTCTGCAGCCGAGCGACAATCTCTTTCCGAGCCTTCATGACTGCTTCCAGCTTACCAGAGACCATGATGGAAAGGCCCTGGTCCTTCGCAAGAGACAGCTCCAGGTGAGCTCCTGTCTTCTGCATGATGTCAAGGCAGATCTTTGCCTGCTCACCTTCTCCAAACTGATTCATGTCCTTGTATTTCCTCTCCTCCAGTGGCACATGAAACACCTGCTCAGGTACAGGACAGATAAAAGAAGTGAGTGTTGATCTGCTGCAGGGTAGGAAGGCTCTGCAGAGGGACCTGGACAGGCTAGATTGAGAAGTCAACAGGATGAGATTCAACAAGGGCAAGTGCCGAGTCCTGCACTTGGGTCACAACAACCCCAGGAACACTTCAGGCCTAGGGCAGACTGGCTGGATACTGCTCAGCAGAGAACGACCTGGGGGTGTTGATCAACAGCAGATGAATATGAGCCAAGACCAGGGCAGAGATGTTCCCCTGTTCTCAGCACTTGTGAGGCTATATTTTGAGTACTGGGTTCAGTTTTGGGCTCCTCACTACAAGGACATTGAGGACTGGAGCAGGTTCAGAGAAGGGCAATGAAGCTGGGGAAGGGTCTGAAGAACCTTGTGAGGAGCAGTTGAGGGAACTGAGGTTGTTGAGAGTGGAGAAAGCAATGCTGAGGGGAGACCTCACTGCTCTCTATAACTCCCCAAAGTAAGCTGGAGTGAGGTGGGGGTTGGTCTCTTCTCCCTAGTAACAAGTAATAGGACAAGAGGCAATGGCCTCAAGTTGCACCAGGGGAAGTTGCCCATGGCAGTGGTTGAATCCCCATCCCTGGAGATGTTTCAAAAAAGCAGAGATGTAATGCTGAGGGACACGGTTTAGCACCAGCCTTGGTAGAGTTTGATAATGGCTGGACTCTATGATCTTAAAGGTCTTTTCCAACCGAAACAGCTCTGATTCCACAAGGGCAGATCAAACACTCGGTACACTTTTGATTGCCAGTCCCTCTCTTGCTGCCACACAGAACTTTACTGGCATACTGAAACCAGTGCAAGCCATCAGCCTTTCCAGTGGAGACACCAAGCTGCCACCAGGGAAAGTGAGAGCACTGCAGCAGGCAGTCTGCTCCATACTGGTATCTTCCTAAAGCATGTGCTGTGAGGGGAATGCTTTAATGGATTAGTGCTCACTACTTGAATTCTGCAATCCTCCCTTCAGGCATGCTCCAGCTCTTTGTGGAGCAGGGATGCAGAGCTTTTTCTGGACAGCTTTCCAAAACGTCCCTTCCCTCCAGAGCAATCTTAGCTCTCAGCTCCAGTCCTCCTCATGCTTCAGGGTAAAGTACAGCAGAGAGGCTGTCAATCTGACACATTAAGGATTTTATACTTGAGGGAAGGCTTGACTTCACCTACTTTTTGGAGAGAGGAAAATGAAAGAATAAGACACCCACTCCTACCAACCTGAGTGATGACAGAAGCCTTTATTGGTCGAATTTTGCTCCAGGGCCCAGAAGGTTCCTGAGCAGCTTCCAAACATGGTGCTTTCTCAGGGAGCGGAGGGAAGGCTTCCTTGTAGGTTGGAGGATCATTCTCTTCTTCAGAGTTTAAAGCTGTAACTGGAGTTAAGCACACAGGGTAAATTATACGCTCTCCCTGGAGAAATGTCCCTATTCATAGGTAGAGCAACTGGATTTAGGCACCACTAACACAGGAGAGCAAACGACTTGTACACTGCTATTAATTCCATTACAGTTATGCTTGTGGAGCAGCCAAGTCCAGAGCACAACAGACCCCAGCATAGTATGGGCCATATAACTAACCAACCTTGTCTGAGCTGGCACTACAGACACAGGAAGTAAATGTGCAAGTGAATGGTGGCAGCAAACAGCACGTTACTATCAGCTTTGTCAAGAGGGGCCTGATTATGGGAGAACAGGCTGAGCAGAAAGAAGTAGAAGGAACAGAGAAAGGCTGCAGGTCAGAAGCAGATAAGACACAAACATCCACCCAGGAGGAAGGTGGGGAGAAGCACTGTACTTAGGGCAGAGTCCAGGGAAAGCCTGCATCCTATGTTCAACTCAGTTGTGCACTGGGCCATGCCAAGTAGGTCAGCTCACAGCTGGAGGATGGGTGCTGAAACTCATCACTAAGTCAGTTAGTGCAGCTAAGCTGTCTTCCCCCAGCACCTGGCTGAGCAAAGGAAGACAACAACAGCCCAGCACACTGATCCCACCAGACTGCCTTGTAGCCCAATGCCCCACCCTTGCATGTGCCTCATCATCTCATGGCTGACACCACTGCCAGACAGAGTGCTATGAAAAGCTGAGGCTTACCTCTCCCAGCCCTGCACTGTGCAGCACCATCACTGTGCCGTTGGTGGTGGAAAGGCAAGAGTTTAGTGGGCCATCAGTGCAGGGGTGGTGCATGCAACATCTGCAGGCTTGCAGGGAACCAGATATATGGAGCAAGCCTGGGTAACATCAAGGAACCCCGCCTGTGCTGCCTGCATGCAGGGGCACCTCACAGGAACCCAACAGTGTTCTCTCACCTTTCACCTGCTGCTGAGCCAGGCCGCTGCGGTGTTCAGCAAAGCTCTCCTGGGTCAAAACTGCCACGGAGCTCATTGTCGACTTCCCACCCACACACAATCCGGGTATGCCACTGGAAGAGAAAGTGGCAGCACTGTTACCAACACCATTCCAGATGCACAGAAGTCACTTCAAGAAGACAAAGCATTTGTCACTCAGCACTTTCCCAGCCAGCCTCTCAAAAAGCATCTACGGTGCTAGACAGCTGCCCAGCCCTCTTGCTGAACCAGACAGAAAGTCAGGGAGGATATTTCCTCACAGCACAGTGTCCATCAAAACAAGAGCTCCTCATTAAGAAAGCAGAGGATGTACAACCTAAGGTGGTCACTGGAAAGGGGGACAGCAGAAGTTGTTGAAGTGTACTCTAATTATTCTCTCAGTTGTTAATGGTGAGGGTTGGACTCGATCTTAAAGATCTTTCCTAACAGAAACAATTCTATGATTCTATGTTGTGCGACTTTAAATGAGTATTCAAAGGTCTGGACAGACAGCCTAAGACCATTGTGTAACCCTGGAGAGAAAACAAAAAGGACTCAGGATGCTACCTCTTCCTGAAAAAGACTTACTTAGGTGTCTGAACTCCCACTGACTTAGGGATACACTCAGAAAGCCACCCTGATAAGCAGGCTTAGCAACAGCAAGATCTTTGGCTCTCCCAAAATAAGAACTTACCAGCTAAATGGTCAGTAGCCAGAGAGTCCGTCCTGTAAGCTGCCCGTTTGTCAGCCTGCCAGCTTTTGCTTTATGGGGAAAAAAAACAAAATCAAATTATGTGACTGCTGCAAGATAACAGGAGAACATGACATTCCCATTGCTGGAATTCTCAAAAACCCCACCATCTATGCTGTTTCAAACTTGCACCCTATCCAAAACATTCTCAAACTGAGTTACATCTCATCATACTTTAGCCATCATGTTTTACCAGAGCTACAGGCAACACCACTATCTACTTAAAACTCACAGCAGGAAGCTTGGAGTAGCTACTTTTTCATCACACTGGCTACAAGAGCAGCCATCCAGTGTCAGGCAAAAATAGTCAATTAGTAACAGATGTGCAAGAGACATGAAATTTCAGGGTTGTAAGCAACAGCATCAACATCTAGTCAGAGAAAACTAGCAACCTGAAAACCTGCCAACATCACTGCCATCAGTCAGAAGTTAGGAATGTAGTTTATTGGAGCTTGGGTGAATCAACACAGACATCCTTACAAACTAAGTCAAACACTCACAGGGCTATCCACACATAGCTGCTGGTCAGTCTGCCTCTTCATTTTTTATTGTACCAGGCACTGAATTCCATCTCCAGGCCTAAGTCAGAAGAACAAAACCCATGCTGGTTTTCATAGACTATTTTAGATGCACACACAAGATGGAACCAGGAAAAAAGTTACACTGTTGATGGGAGCTTTACATCCCTTGGACCTGTAGAGTTACTGAAACAGTGTTTAGGTATGTAAGTAAAAACATAAAAGCCAGCACAGCACATGCTCTGCCAGATGCACAACAGCTCCCCATACCTGACATGGTTCTGCGTTCTTTTGCAGGGCTTGCACTCCTACAACCCAGTGCCTCTGAGTGCTGTCAGGACAAGAGACCCCTAACTCCCATACAAGTCCTGCAATGCTGCTCAGACCTTCTCAACAGCAAACTCAGGCACTTCTCAGTAAACTGACGGTTGCCATTTCTAACCTCCCAATGCACCAGAAAAGGTTCTCAAACCACAGCGTTGCTGATGTGGTGTTTCACATCACGCTTGTGTTGTGACACAGCAGAGGAAGGTGACAGCAGCAGGAGGGAAGGACAGCAGTAATGCAGCTGGGCCACATGGACCTGATATGCACCCCAGTGAAGGCCTGAGTGTTTTCCCCAACTTCAACAAGCCTCTTATCAGGCACAAGGCAACACCACCTGCGCTGTCAAAGCAATAGAGGCAATGTTGCAATTAATCCTGTAATGATCTGCTACTAGGAGGGGGCAGCTACCAGGCCAGCTAGCCATGTTGTCTGAAAAGCACAGCTGTTGCAGCACGCAGAGGCTCTGTGAGACATTTACTGCTCTACACAAAGGGGTGGTTAGCATCTCCTCGCACTGCTGTGTAACACTGGTTACACGCTCATGGTACAGGACCATGTCTTGAGCTCCCACAGAACTAAGGAAAGCAGCACATCGCCTGACCCAGACTGTTTTGGCAAGGCTTGCAGACTCTGCTGCTGGCTTCTCCAGCTCAGGTATGCCACCACTTCACAGCAAATTGCAAAGAGGAACAAGGGCAAGAGCGAGAAGCACCCCAGACATCACAAGCAGCTGCCAAGGCCTGGCTAGAGCCTTGCTAACAGCATGGCTGTGCTTGTAACTCTCAGTTCTCAGGAGAGTACCACCTGGCTCATCTTGCTTTACTTAGAGGAAGAAGGTAAGGACTAGAAGCCAAAAAATGACACTCAATATATAGCACCTGCCAGAGAGCCAAGACCTCCAGACACAGCTGCTGGTTTCACTGTGTCCACACTAGCTGTAGAGATCTTACTTGCAGCCTCCACCTCAGAGAACATCTAGACATTCAAAGAGAAACCTAAGGGCAGCATTTCTCAGTATGAATTCTGCTTCATCACCCACACAGCAAGCTAAGAACAAATGCTCTTCATCTCCAGTAACCCCAAACATCTGGAATATTGCAGGCCTCAGGGACTAATCTCTGGCCAAAATTGGCAACAGCCATCAGAATGGTATTTAAAATGCAATGTCAACCCCAGCAGCTCAGGTATTGCATTTGGAGTCTACATCTTCTTGACTTACCGCTTTTAGGTTTTGAAACTAAGGTTACAGCTACATCATACTAGCATGTGGCTGACTGGGTCAACAGGTTTTAAACTAGTTTATAAGCTGTCTGTAGCACTGGCTACAGAAGTTTCAGAAGTCTGGAGTGCACTTAAAATAAAGAGAACAAAATTATCCTAAAAATAACCTCCAGCAAAGGCCAGACCTAACCACAGGGGAAATATTTATACAAAGAGAAACAAAAGCAAAGTTATGAGTTACAGGGCAAATGCCATCAGTACTTGTGCACAGAAGCATCAGTTATGGGTTATTTAAAACTATAATTGATAGAAATATTAGCATTTTGGTAATCGAGGTAGCTAAAATAAGATGCAGTTGAAGGCTGAAAGACCTGGGGTTGTTTAGTCTACAAAAAGCTACTGTGCAGCAGGACAGTCTTGTCTTTGCCACCAATTCCTGAAGAAGAACATCTGAGAGTGGTGCCTTAACTGCAGCCATACTTACACCTGACCTGTCCTCTATATTTACACTTCCACGAACTCCATGACCTGCCACCCTTCCCACCATCCCCTTGCCGCCCTAGCAGCCTGTTCAGCTGCTCACCTGAGCCCAGCGAACAAGAACCTGCAGCCTCCTGCGTCCCGCTGGCCAGCCCCGAGCAGGACAGGCCCCAGCGCCGCTTCACCGAGAGAAGCCGCCGGCCTCGGGCAGCCCGTCCCACGTCGGGGGGAGGCTGCGCCCGGAGCCTGCCCGGGTCGGCACTGCCACAGCATCCCAGGCAGCACCCACCTTCGGCGAGCCCGGGACCGGGGCCGGACGATCCCCGTCACGTCCCTCCACCACCAAACCAGGCCGAGACAAGGAGGCCGCAGCGCTCCGCGGCCCAGGCCGTGCCGTGCCGGGCGGCGCCGCCAGCGCCACCTCAGCACTGCCGGCACCGGGGGCGGGGCGGGACGGCGGGGCGGGGCGGCGCCCTTAAAGCGCTCCGGCCGGGCCCTGCTGTCACCCGCGGTCCCCCGCCGGGACTGAACGGGAGAGGAGCAACGGCAGGGGGACAGCCTCGACTCCCCCAGTTGTGCGGGAAGAGGGCTGGGAACGCGGTAGGGGGGCGGGGGCAGCCTGGAGTGGTACTCTTCCGAGCTATAGGCCGGTGGGGCGGCCGCGTCACGTACACGGGTAGAAAGGCACTCCCGTGCGGGCTCCAGTGACAGACCCCAGCCACAGCTCCGCGGCCAGTGAAGAAGCTGCCAGTAGAGGCACCGAGGCGGGCGCGAAGCTGGGGGGGCACGGCCTGCTCCGAGTCCGGTATAAGCACCTTCCCGTCGCCCGCTCACCTCTCTGGTCACTCCAGGAGCGACGCGAGGGAAGGCTGCCGGGCGCCAGCCCTCCATGGGCCTATTCGGCGCTGGACTAGTGCCCACCGCCAACCGTTTTGCCTCATGCCAGGCGCAAACCCTCCAAGTGCCGCGGACGTCTTGAGGCCGGGCCCCGACCAGCGCCGCTGCCCCTCTGCCCCCTGTGAGGTGGCCCAGACCATGCGCGCCCTGGGCCACCCCCTCCCCACACGACCCGCGGGGCCCAGCGTCCCCAGGAGCCCGGCCCCGAGCCGGCGCCGCACGCTGGCACTACCCGACAGCTGCTGCCGACGGGCAGAACAGTGCCGGCATCGGACCAGGCCGCAGCGCTGGAGCCAGACGCCCACCCTCCCGCCGCCGGCCGCCCGGAGTGCCCCCTTCCTCCAGCGGCCCCCGCCGGACTTTGCCCAGCCCGGACGGCGGGAAGTTGGCCCGGAGTTTCCCGGCGGCGCCGACACGTCGGTACCCATGGGGAGGAAGTGAGGCTGCGCTGGGCCAGGCCGCCCCCCCGCCCCGCCAGCCTCCACGTCGGCGCCGCGGCCGCGGGGCCGTCCTTCCGTGACTCACTCCGGCCGGTGCCCGCTCGCCCGCCCTGCTGGAGAACCGGAGAGCTCCTGGGAGACCAGCGCGGCGCCCGCCCCGGCGCCTATATAGTGCGGGCCGCTGCCAATCCCGGGCCCGCACGTCAGCGGGACATGCCCCTTCCCGGCGGGGCCGGGCCGCCACGCGTGCCCCGCGCCGCCGGGGGCGCCCTGCCGCCTGCCCGCCGCAGCGGAGCAACCAGCGGCCCGGCCCGGCAGACCTGCGGCTCCAGCGGGCCCCCTCCCGGCCCTGATCGGCCCAGCAGCCCCCGCGGAGCTTCCCAGCGCGGGAGGAGAGCCGCGAGTGTCTTCCACGCCGGGAACCAAGTCACCGCTCGCTCCCCGCCCGAGGCTGACACCCGCGGGAAAGCCCCCAGCCGCCTTCCCTCGAACACCGGATTCCCGTGCGGAAAACCATCTCTCCTGTGTGAGGCCCGGCGGCTCCGGCAGAACCCTGGCGGAACGGCTGACCCCAGCGACAGCCCGAGCCCCACTGCTGTCCCGGAGTCGGTCAGTCTCCCCCAAAGCTGAGGATAAGTGGCCTTGGCTGAGGCCGGCTGCACGCAGGGTTTGCGAGTCGGAGCTCAGGAGGGCTCTGATCAGCCTTTAACCCACAGCTGGCACCGGAGAGCAGCAAACGCCAGGGGATTCTGCCCTGTTCCCACACAGGCTTCAGCCCCAGAGGGCAGTTGTTCCTCCTCCTGCATAGCCCATGTCTGAGCAGCAGCTGCCCCCTGCTGAAGGTGCAGGCAGGAGAAGGGGCAAGGTAAGAGCAAGATAAAAACATTTTTAAAACATTACCCCACCCCCCTCCACAAGCCTTTCTTCTTACTCCAATCTGCAATTTGGAAATGGGGAAGAGTGAAGGAGAGGAAAGGCGAGGCAACGAGCACAATACCCTCCTTTCCTGCAGAGAGGATGTTTATTAGTTTGTGCAATATAGATGCTTTTAATTATTAGCCCTGCACCCTCAGGGGGAGGGAAGTCACATCAGTGTAAAAATACATGGAATTTGAGCTGAGTTTTGCATTAGCTCAGTCTCTGCCCATTTTCCTACACAGGATTAATTTTCCTCATCATTCGTAACTTGCACTTCGTGACTGGTTTTCTCATTCACAGCTTGCTCTCTCCCAGACCCTGGCCAACTCAAAGCAAGAACCTGCTTTGTGGGGCTCTGACCACAGCAGTTTCTGGTCTTTGGAAGAGCTGGATTACATACAGTCATTTTTAGAGATATTCATGTGCTGTATGTATGGAAACATGGATGGTATCTAGCCTTAAGTAAAATGATGACTATTGTTACTGAACAAGAGTAGATTTCTGTTTTTCCTCTTTTAATCCTGCAGCTGGGAGGGCATTATTAAAATCTTTTTGACACAAACCATTCAAGACTGTGAATAAAAACACACTTGTGGGTGAAATCAGGATGTTAAAGGGAGGAAGAGAACAGTCATTAGGAGTTGGCACCCTCCCTGCCCAGGCACTTGGATGATCCATCTTGCCCCACCCCAGCAGTTCCTCAAGCAGTCTGTGGATCTCCAGGAAGATGCAGGGACACTGCTCCAAGCACAGGGCTGCTGCACAGAGAGGCAGCAACCACTGCTGCCACGTCACAGACGCTCCAAGAGCTGGCTCAGGCTCCTCTGACAAAACACATCTTGGCTGTGGATGCCAGCAGCAGCCAGTAAGACACACAAGCAAGCTGCTGCCTACCAAGACAGAGGTGGCTCTTGCAAAAGCAGAGCTTTAGGGACGTGAGCAAACAGCAGCACCTCCAGACTTGGGATGTTTCTGCTTCCAGGCAGCAGCTGGGACTGAGAAGGCTGTCACTTGGGACTTGGAGCCTAGCACTTTGAACCTCACTAGAGGTGCACAGTGCTTTTCTGGTGCTTTCATTCCCTCGTGTTTATCTCCCCAGCACACAGCAAGCAGCCTCCTTTCAACACCCTAACTTCACTGCATCCAATTAACTCTGACATGGGTAATTACTGCAGTCCCCTGTGCAGGTGAACCAGAGGAGCATCACAACTTCCAGATTACAATATCTTACAGAAACACCATCCTCCTCCCTCCCATTATTTGGCTCAGATGGGCCTCTGTGGGGACATGCCACCTTCTGCCTAGGGGACAAATGTATGCCAGTCTCCTACTCTAGGTCGTGTTGCTGCAACCACTGGGGTTGCTAGGACATGACGGATTTCTGGTTTTTATCACAGCTTCCTCTCCAGGACTGTTTCAGAGGGAATCTTCCCCACGTGTTTCTGTAGTTCTTCCTTCATTTGCAGCTTCAAGTGGTGGGAGGGAAGCCTGCCAGACTCAGAAGTTACTGGAAGGCATAGAGCATCTCACTGCATGTCACCCTTGATTAATTACTTCTGCTAAAGGAAACCTGTCACAGGCTGTTGTCCTTAGAGTATCTTCCACAAAGGAAAAGGGTAGCTGTGGGGAGAGCTCACCTTTCCTCCCACTTTCAGTAAATACAAGTGTCCTGTGCACAGACAAAACCACAGAGGGTGCAAGGAAGCCTATTTCAACGTGCTGCTCCTCCTGCCACCACAACATTGACCACCTGCTTCCCACCCCATCTCTCTTCTTCAATAAGGCAGTGGGGTATGGGCAGACAGAGGGCTGTTTGGTGTCTGTTCTGTCTACTTGCCTAGAAGTGCAATCTCGCATCAACCCAACCAACCAAAAAAGAACTTGTCATGAAGATGTGTGTCAAATGGCTCATTCTCTAAGTCAGACTAAGGAACTTTTGGTACCTATGGGGAAAGGTGACAGAAAAATGTACCCAACCCCTTGAATAAACACTAATCTGCCCCTCTCACTCTTGCATCCCATATTTTGGCAGCATTAGGATAGACCCTGAGTTCATGATTTGTGAGAGCAGCTGGAAAGACAGCCTCCCGAAACATGGAACAATGTGCAACAGAAAGGGTGAAGGGTTGAGCAATATGTAGTTTCCATGGCTTATCAAATTGGCAGCTCCCATCACCAATCTGAGGGAGGACACAAATGAAACCAGCAAAAGCATGAAACACACAGAGATAAATCTAACCCTGAGCAGGTCTGGCTTTTTTCTTTGAAACACGTGTTCATCTGCATTTCTGAAAGCAAAGGCTGAGGAGTTGAGAAGCTTTCCATAATCATACCACCCCAGGACTCTTAGGGAAAGGAGAGGAAACTTTCAGTTCCTTAAACCACTAGAGCAAGGACCACAAAAAGGTTAGTCTTTCCTGGCACATTCACTCTCAGCTGAACTAGATTTTGCTAAGGATTTCTTCTAGCCTGTTCTTATTTGCTGTTGTTTTAAGAGATCCCTATTTTTCCTGCCAGAAACTGCAAGCCTTATTTGGAAAGCAACCCAAGAATGCTCCAAAGAGTGTGTGCTGTGACTTTCCTGTTAAATATAACTCCAGATTTCTAAAATTGTACAAATAAGCATCTTTTTTGGACTTTAGGTGCTTATCCCACATACTGAAGTCAAAGAACACCACAAAAGATCTACCATTGGAAGCATCTATTTCAGCACATCCCTACCAAGAGGCACAAAGAGAGAAGAGGTAGAGGACTACTTTGGATCACATTAGAAAAAGATGTGGCAGAGGATTGAGGGTGCAGAGCACTTGTATGCCAGAGAGTGCTGTGGTTCTTAGCCAAAGCAAGCAAGACATGCCTTTCAGCTCTAAAGCTATCACTATGGCTTGCCATGGGATCTTACAATAGAATGTTTTTATTTCTACAGGAAAAGCTCTGTTAAACTGAACTTAAGGGTCAAATTATACAGATCTTTCTGCTACGAAAATGAAAAGAGTTTAATCATAAAAAAATGACTTGACTGCAAACCCATGTTGCTTATGTCAATGACTTTGGGACCAGATATTATTTGCCACAAGGAAGAAAACTTGTAGGGAGGTGCAAGTCAGGTACACCACACACCAGTACTATGAAGAACAGATTCAGTTTCACAGCAAAGCAAAACACTTACTTGACTCAAGAATGGGAAAAGAGATTTAGAAAATAAAGATCCCAAATATATTGCCTGAAAAGGGGCAATAGCACAGAGAAGCAGGAGTAGGAGAAATCACAGAAATTCAGAACATTCAAAACCAAGCTGGGGGTCTGAGGCTCATGCTCAAAACAGAGTCAGACCAGGGTGTTCATGGCTTTCTTCAGTCAGGTCTTGAAAACCTTCAAAGCTGCACAATCTTTCTGGGCAACCCATTCCAATTTGTGACTATTCTAACAGTACAAAAGGTTTCTTACTCGCAGTCAGAACTTTTTAATTTCGGTTTCGGCCTTTATGCTGATCTGAGCTTGCTTTTTAATTGTAATTACCACCACACTGTGTACTCATCACACAGTGCTTTCAGCACAGTGCTACAGCCTTGTTCTCTGTTCAACCTGTGCTGCAGAGTTAAATCTTCTACTTCCCATAGCCTGCTAATATCAGTTACCCAAGATGGGAGGATTGCAGAAATACTGTAGAACAAAGCACAGACTATTTATTTTCTGTTCTTCAAATGGAAACTTTCACTTCACTCTCCTTTGGCTACTGGGTTGAAGTTCTTTTGTTTACCTTTTCAGTGTCTCTTGTTCCCTCTCCCTTGGCAACTGCAATATAAAATGAACACGTGGCAATTTTTTCTTTGCCTTTTTTTTTTTAACTTAAAGAGATGTTGCCAGGAGTTCTGATGTGCTCTGCATCAGGTAGCTTGGAAAGAAAAGGGATTTGGAATCCCTAAACTTCCCCTTTTTAACATTAACTGTCACATACTTAGCAATTTAAAGCTGATCACGTCCTTTAGCTTGAACATGTCACCATGTTCGCTAAAACCCAGAGAATCACAGAATGCTAGGGGTTGGAAGGGACCCCTGGTCCTCTTAATCTGATATTTTGCAGGGTAGAATTTAGAGACCTGCTTACAGCAGTTTATAGTGGTCACAACCAGAGACTCAGTAAGGTCAACTTACACAACAAACAAAAAATTAAGAGAAGTGGCAAACCAAATGAGATGTCCCAAATGACATTTTTCATGGGGTAGGGGGACAATTTGCTACCCAAGCATGGAAAGTATGAAGACAGTGATTTTTAAGTATTGTCCAGAAAAACCTAAGCAAGGTTGTTGATGGCTCCTTGCAAGATTTTTAAGATTCCTCAGTTAGAGACATTTATTGGATAACAAAGACTTAAGAGAAGGCTGCAGTTCCGTTTTTATAAACTTTGTATGTGCCCTGGTATGTCTTCCTCCGAGCTCCAGTTCCCAAAGTCACATGGCTTCACAAGACTCTCCAATTTTGTACTATTTTTTTTCCTTTATTTCTGCCTTTCAGTTACAACAAGCAGTTTGGATATAGGACCCAGAAAACTTAACACTATTATGACCAAAAAAAACCCCAAACCAATGACCAAAACCACAAACCAAACCAAACAACAAAAAAAAAACTCAAAAAATTAATAATTAAACCTGCAAGGAGAGGCTAGTGCTTTGTTTGGAGAGGGAAGGAACAATTTAAACTTGAAAATGAAATAAAAATCTTCATTTTCACAACGATTCCTCTGTAAAGGCATTAAAGTAAATATCAAATTCCAACTGCCACTTAAAAAAGTGATGATAGGACCCTCACTATTCAAGCAGAGCCTTCCCTTTATCCTATTCATAGCATACGCAACAGAGGCTCAGCATATCCACAGACAAGCACTAATTCCTAATCTCTACTAGGCCAAGCAAAAGGCTCTTCGTGTGTTAGACAGAATTACATCACGGTGATCTAAACTGACAGTGAAAAAACCAGACACTCTTTGCTTCCAAATCTGCAAGGCCACTCTAAGCCTGCTATGAAAGGAAAGAGAGAGAGAGTGAGCGAGAGCTCAGAGTAAAACTATTCCACTAATTGTTACAAGTAATATTATTTTACACTTAAAACCTCTTTTCATAACAGAATCATTTCCAGTCACACCTTGCTCCTCTTAGGGCTGAACTAAAAGTGCCATTCTGGGGACAAATTTTTTTGCTATGATACCTCAGGCTATGCAGTCCTCCACCCACACATTATCTTTTGGATTAACAGAATAGTGCCCTGAGCAATAGGAGTTTGCAAATAAAACAGATGGGTTAACATTTCTTAAATTTCCAGGCACTTCTAGATGTCTCTAAATGCTCACTGCTTGCTCTCATTTGTACCCACAACTCTGCTACAAGCAGAGCCATGAACTCAGTATTTTAATTTCATTAAATTATTTGTAAGAGCTGTAGAACTTCACTGTTGAAGTTTTCTCAGTGCTACTCAACCAGCTCTACTTTTAAGCAATAGTCACATAACTCCAACTTGCTGCTCTCCAGAGATTACAAGGGTCTTTGTAAGCCCCCATCAGGGTATACCAGGTGTGAGGGTGGCAGAGCCCTGAAGCAGGTATACCAGAGAGGTTGTGGAATCTCCTTCTCAGGAGGCATTCAAAACCCACCTGGATGCATTCCTTTGTGACCTGCCCTAGGTGACCCTGCTTTGGCAGTGGGGCTGGAGTCAATCTTTTGAAGTCCCTTCCAAGCCCTAACATTCTGTGATTCTTTAACTGCTCAAAGCTTCATTCTGGAAACAAAAGCACATGCAGCAAGAGTCCAGCCAAAACATATTCCTATCCACACTCTCACCCTGCCTGCTCTGGGAGTTACTCTTCTCAGCTTTCCTTTCAGCCGCTCCAGTGCAGGTTTATGTTCAGCTTTATCACTTGAACAGAGATAACAGCCAACTTACTTTCTGCTGTGCAATGATTTGCAAAAAGCAGAGCCCTGCTCTCCTCTCTGGGAATGGCAGGGGAGGTCAGACAGCCCACATTGTTTCCATTGCCCACTGCAAAAACAAAGCCATCCCCAACTCTTTAACCAAGGCTGCAATTGCCAGGATGCTCTCATGAGACCCCACCTGCAGTACCGTGTCCCCAGCCAAGAAGGACATGGAAGCGTGTGCAGATGACGCCATGAAGATGACCACAGAACCCCCCCCTATAGGGACAGGCTGAGAGTTGGGGTTGTTCAGCCTGGAGAAGAGAAGGCTCCAGGGAAACCTTAGAGCAGCCTCCTTCCAGTACCTGAAGCAGGGGGCTATGGGACAGCTGGGAGAGACTTTTTACAAGGGCCTGTAGTGATAGGACAAGAGGAGCGATGGCTCTGAGCTGGAAGAGAGGAGATTCAGACTGGAGATTGGGAGGAAATTCTTTCCAGTGAGGGTAGCGAGACACTAAGTTTCCTGGGGAGGCTGTGGATGCCCCTCCCTGGAGGTGTTCAGGGCCAAGTTCCATGTGGCCTTGAGCAACCTGGTCTAGTGGGAGATGTCCAGGCCCATGGCAAGGGGGTGGGAACTTGATGATCTTTAAGGCCCCATCCAACTCAAACCATTCTATGATTGCTCCTGGCCTCTCACCCCACTGGGGTTTTCTCTGGCTTTGCCTCTATCCCTGTCAGTGAGGACATCTTCCTTGCATCAATTCTGACTCTTATGCTCTTCCTTTCTCCAACACAACCAATGTACCCATCCCATGCCCAGTGTCCCCGGTTCCTGCTACACAGCCTGGCCTAGGCTTTGTTTGCCACTTATCTTTGGCAAATATCCAGTTTATTTTGTGAAATATCCAGTTTAATTCTCAGTGCCAGAAACACAGGGATAAACAGTAATACAGTACAAGGTAGAGAACCAGCAAGGAGTCCTTCTGCTGGTGATACCACCTGAACTGAGCAACAGATGTCAGGATGGTCAGTGTTCATCTCTGCTGATTTTGTAGACACCCCACTTTGAAATACAAGTCCACCAAAACTAGGGGGTGTGGAGAGTGACATGGTAGTGATGCTCATGCTATGTGCCAGTACTCTAAACCGAGCCTGGCATTTGACTAATGTCAAAAGATTATTCCATTTGTCCACTCCCCAAAGAAAAAATATGCCAGAGGTTAGGTTTGGGAATGCCAGCCATCAATGCCTCATGATACTCACTGTGAGGTATCATACTGATAACCGTCCTGATAAAAGCACCTTATCACCTGGCCTGTGTACAGGACACACAGCACTTTCACAGGCTCTGACAGAGACTCCCACCAGCAATTATCAGATTAACACAGGGAAAAGGCTGAGTCCTGCCTCCTCCAAGCTGAAAAGTAAGTCAAAACACAAAAGGGTTCCAAGTATTCCCTCCTTGAAATCTAGTTAGCTGCTGGGATATCAGACCACTAAATGCACAGCCACAGCAATCGACTGTCCTGATCTCAGCACTCCCTCCCAGAAGTTTTCCTTCCCAGATATTTCTTGGGCAGAAATGCTGCATGGCACATACCATTGATCTGCCTGGATGCTTTGGCCAGAATCACCTACATGTGTGACACATGTTGCTTGTGTGGCCAGCAGGTCAAGGGAGGTTCTCCTCTCCAACTACTTTGCTCTGGTGAGGCCACAGCTGGAGTACTGTGTCCAGTTCTGGGCTCCAGAGTTCAAAGGACAGGGACTGGCTGGAGAGGGTACAGAAAAAAGCTACAAAGATGATGAGGGGATTGGAACATCTCTGTGATGAGGAAAGACAGTGAGAATTGGGGATTTTTAGTCTGGAAAAAAAAAGACTGAGGTAGGGATCTCATCAATGCTGATCAATACTTCAAGAGTGGATGTCAGGAGGATGAGACCAGGCTTTTTTCCAGTGGTGCCAGTCACAGGGCAAGGGGTAACAGGCACAAACTTGAACATAGGAAGTTCCATCTAAAGATGAGGAGGAACTTTAAGGGTGACAGAACTAGAACAGGCTGCTCAAAGAGGTGGTGGAGCCTTCATCTCTGACAACTTTCAAAACCGGCCTGGACCTGTTCCTGGGTGACCTTCTCTAGGTGAACCTGCCTTGGTAGTGGGGGTGGGATTCAATCTTCAGAGGTCCCTTCAAATCCCTACCATTCTCTGATTCTGTGTTTATATACAAGTCGCTTGGGGAATTCTGTTTGTTGGTTCAAGGTTTTCTTGTTTGTTTGTTTTCTTTTCTTCCATTAAAGCTAAATAAATCTTTCAGTTCCATTCACAAACTTTTACCATATGGCTCTTTTCTCATCAGTGAAAAACAAATCTTTAGGTAAGATGACAAAACTGTCGCTGGAAAAGAGTTCCAGACACTGTGCTGAGTGCAAGAGAACCTGGTACTCTTTCCATTTTGCATCAACAAATAAATCCATTTCACATGACAATTGAATTAAACAGTGTCAGTTTAATGGAGGTCACATGACTATTACTGTGCTATTCAATGCTCTTCAAGGCAAAACTCTTCCTGTGAATCACCATTTCTTGGTGTCCTACAGCTACTGCACCAATCTCTTCCCTTCTTCCAGTTGTTTTCCATTGAAGTTAAACCCATTATGATTTTTTTTCTGCCCACTCCTTTGCAAGCACCTCTTTTGTGACTGAAGCTGGACATAGTTCCTTGCTTCAACCCCTGCTCCTCACAAAAGAGTGACATGCCTCCCTTGCTGCCTCAGCAACACAGCCAGCTCCCACAGCATGGGCACCTGTGGCCAAGGTCAGCCCTCCCTGCACACCCACACAGCTGCTGGACTGAGACTGCCCTGTTCCTTCTGCCTTCCCCTGAGGCACTGCTCAGGAGCTCCTGGCACTGGGGCAAGTGTCAGAAGGACAGAGCCAAGCTCTTCTCAGTGATGTCCAATGATACAACAAGGGGCAACAGGTGCCAGCTGGAGCATAGGAGGTTCCATACGAATATAAGGAAAATCTTTTTCACTGTGAAGGTGATAGAGCACTGGAGCAGGCTGCCCAGAGGCTATGGAGTCTCCTTCTCTGGAGACTTTCAAAACCAGCCTGGATGCATTCCTGTGTGACCCGCCCTAGGTGACCCTGCTCTGGCAAGGGTGTTGGACTTGATGATCTCTGGAGGTCCCTTCCAACCCAAACCATCCTATGATTCTACATGCTGTTCTTGACAGGGCCAGAGAGGGTCTTCCCAAGCCCAACAGTTGCTAAGAAAAACAATTAAAGAGACTTCACTGAGGCAAGAGGACCATAAGCATCACGGCAAGCTTCAAGTCCCCAGGACCCTGAAACATCTCTACTATTTTGCTTTATCTAGAGCAGTAAGCAGACATCCAACTGCCTTTCTTATACAGAAATGCACACCTCCCAGTTTCTATGCAGAAGCTAACTATTTAGTTCTCCCCCAAATGAGAGACAAAAACCCAAGTGCCCTTATACCCAGATTAAATCAAATGTTTCTTTGAAGCAGCTGAAATCAATAAATTAGTACTGTGAGGTACAAATGTATCCAAGTTATTTACATGCTAACATACCTAGTAACAATTTGCAAAGTCTTAGTAGATACATTCAAACATGAACACCTGGGGTTTGGAGACCAGCTCTAAGGATCTCTTGGGCAGCTCTGCAATTCCTCCCCCAGCAGACTCTAGGGACCAGGACCAAATGCAGTTCTAATGGCTCACAATAAATACAACCTCCTGGTAACATGGACACCACTCAGAGTAGCTTCTACACCAACCCTCCTCCCAAAAACAACCACCCAACATTAAGCAAAACAAAACCCCATCAGCATACCCACCACACTGCACAATGCAGCCTGATGTTCTCTTCTTCCAAGGTTAAAGTAAGTCAGAAGAGGAACAGAGGCCTAATCCTGGTGCCAGGTTTTACTTTCCTGTTTCCCCATCTGTTTTCCTATTTTGATACAAGTAACAGTTACTTCATTCTTGCACAGTCCCGTGTTGCAAAGGTTTGACATGCTCCAGGCCTTTCAGAAAGGTGCCCTTGGACAAGTCACTCCCATTACATGCTGGGAGAGGGCACCTTTCTTAGTTCACTTTAAAACCTCCCAGTGCAACTTCAGTGGAGCATTTTCTTCAGTGGCCTTTAACAAGAGTGTAACAGCATTTCTATAGATGTAAGGCTACAGAGAGGAGACTGTTAGTGAGCTGAAAGGCTTGGATTTCTTGGTTCTGGGGCCTTGCCAGGCTATGCTTGGGTGCCTGGTCCTGCGCTAAGGGATGAGGCTGACTAACTTCTCTCCTTCTAACAGCAAGGAAAGGGCAAAGGGAGTTTCCACACCCAGACTTTATCACTTGCTAGTTTCAAAACATCCATGAGGACACTGGTCATAACCTTGCTCTTTTGCTTTAAGGTTCACTTCATCAGTTCTGCACAGCATAGGCCTGAGGATTTCCCTCTGCAGAATTCTTGAATCTAAACCAAAGCCAAACTATTGTTGAGTGATGACTTTTTTCTTAAAAGAGAGAAACAGCATTTTCACATAAATCTGGTATTTTGCATCCAGTTCTGGTGTCCCCATCATAAGGAGGACATGGAACTGTTGGAGTGAGTCCAGAGGAGGTCCACAAAAATGATCCAAGGGCTGGAGCACCTCTGCCTGAGGATGATGAAGAAAGGAAGCTGGGGTTCCTCAGCCTGAAAAAGAAGAGACGCTGGGAGGACCTTAGAGCTGCCTTCCAACACATGAAGGAGGCTACAGGAAGGCTGGAGAAGCACTTTTCATAAGGGTGTCTAGTGACAGGATAAAAGGGAATGGTTTGAAGCTGAGGGAGAGTAAGTTTACACTGGATCTTAGAAAGAAGTTCTTCAGTATGAGCATGGTGAGACTCTGGAATAGGTTGCCTGGAGTGGTTGTGGGCAAGGTTGGATAAGGCCTTGGGTAACCAGTTGAGAGGCATCCCTGCCCATGGCAGGGCGGTTGGAGTAGATGATCTCTGATGTCCCTTCCAACCTAAGCCAGTCTATGATTCTATAGGAACTGGCTGTTACCTGAGTGTAGAACCATCCTAAACAAGCCAGTCAGTCAGTTTTCAACTTTTCAAAGAAAATTAGGATGTTTTACTGGTTACAATGTTTCAACTGCTCTCACCTTTCCCAATGCATACTCTTGTCTTTGCATATGGAAGCATGTTAAGCTGGTACAAATGAATTTAGGAGCTACTGTGAGAATTCAGATCATTTGCTTGGGTCACTACCAGCCAGATGATTAGAGCAGTCAGCAGTAGCACTGAGACCAGTCCAGAGTATTCAAACCGCATGTGCCATGTGGCTGAAAAAGTCCATTTACCATGACTGGGAGAGCATCTGACAATTTGAGCCATAGGATCCTATAGAATCCTAGACTGGCTTAGGTTGGAAAGGACCTTAAAGATCATCTAGTTTCAACCCTCTGCCATAGGTAGGAACACCTTCCGCTAGCCCAGGTTGCTCAAGGCCTCATCCAACCTGGCCTTGGCCTCCAGAAAGGGGGCATCCACAACCACTCCAGGCAATCAGTTCCAGTGTCTCACCACTCTCGTTGTAAAGAATTTCTTCCTAATCTCTTCCATCTTAAACACATTCCCCTTTGCCCTGTCACTACAGGCCCTTGTAAAAAAAAGTCCCTCCTCAGCTTTCTTGTCGCCTCCTTCACGTACTGGAAGACTGCTCAAAGATCTCCCTGGAGCCTTCTCTTCTCCAGGCTGAACAGCCTCAGCTGTCTCAGACTGTCCCCCTAGGGGAGGTGATCATCTTTGTGGCCCTCCTCTGTCATCATCCCAATCTAGAGAAGTGAGACTAATGAAAAAGTGGTGAAGATAATAACCTGTAATACTTAGGAAGTAATGTCATCATTTTTTACCTTTTCAAGCAGAAATGGGGGAGAAGAGGGAAAGAAGACAGTAAGAAATCAGCTTAACTTGGAACAAAGCAGGAGACAGAAGCATGTGCCACACTATCAGGACTGAAAGATCACAACAATTTATCTACATAAACAAACACTGGGCAATCTTTCTTAACTGTTTCTCAGAAACCACTTAGAAAACTGTCTTTTGAGAATGACCTAGGCTTGCTATGTTTTATTACTACAGTGGCAAAGCTCAAATTAGATAGTTACAGTGCCTCTTCCACTGGACAAGCCTCCAGATACTGTTACCTCCACATCTAGTCAGAGCTTTTTCTGTGCCTGTCATTCTGATGTGTGAAAAACTATACTATTGTGGACTTTTTTGGAAGAAAGCATTGGGAGGGTTTTGTGGTTTCAGTATGTGGGTGGCTCTGCCTATGAGCTAGGCCACATACAAACAGGAAGAGGGTTTTTTTTTTCCTAACAGTTTAAATCTAAACATGCAAAGGGCTAGAAACAGAGTTTTAGCAGACACAAATCTACAAATTGTGTCACTGCTTCCTTTTCTGTTGTTTCTCTGATGTATATTCCTGTACCAGCAGGACACCAAATCCACCTATGAAATGATACCTGAAACACGACTTTGCAGATTTTGGGGGGGGGGGGGGGGGGGGGGGGGGGGGTTGGGGGGGGAGTGGGAAGAGGAAGGGAAGGGAGAAATGGCAGGAAAAAAGCCATTAATTAATTATTTAAATTAACCCACTAAATTGTCTTCTAACTGAATACAATTGTGTAGCACTTGGATAGCAACAGGAAGGATAATGGAGACTAAATCGTGAAGCAGCAAGCTTCACTTGCCTTACTGAAGAGAAAAAAATGCAATAAAGCAATATGGCAGATGCAGGTGTTTCTCCATCATTACACAACAGTTTAGGAAAAGAAGAGCCTTCTTCAAACTCCTTGCGACTGAGTATCTCTAACGTTCACTTCCCAGCCCCAGAGGTGTGAATCTAAACTAGAGCTGTGAATTCAAGGACCTTGGCTCATCTAATCAGCCATAAGTGAATTGCTGTTACTAACACTCCCAGCATGACCTGCTCTCTTGCTTCTCATTTTTCAGTGGAAGGAATTATCCTTGCCAGCTGGGAATCCTTCCTACTGTTTGTGGAAAGCCAGCAGGGGAAGCACTACTTATCATGTGTCAAGCCACTTCAGCTATAGCCAAGCTGGGTCCAAGAATCATGAATTCCCTGAGCTTAACCCTCTTCAGTCCTGCTTGATTGCTGGATCATCCTGTTCTATAAATAACCTGCAATGAAACCGTAACACAAGGCTAGAGAGCAGTTCAGTAAAGAGGAGGAATTTCTCCTCTATCAGAGGCAGGTGGTTCTACCTGAAGAGTCACAGGTGAGGCAGAAACCCTTCCCTAGAGCAGTCCACGACAGCTTTTGGGCCCAACAGCCGTCTGAGAAGAGACTACTGCATTGAAGCTCACACTCTAAATAGTCTGAAACAGAGAAAGCCCCGGGAGACAGGGCAGGATCTGCCACTATGCTGAAGTAACGAAGGCGACCGCACCCCTGTTGTCATGACTAGGGGCATGCAAGCCCTCCTGGGTTCCGTCTCCTCAGAAGAGGCCCAGCAACACTCCTGGTTGACCCGCGAGGCGGAGGGCGGCTGCTGCGGAGAGGGGAAGTGGAGAATGACTCATGTTTTTTTGCACGCTCCTTGGCTGGCACCGGAGCGTTCTCTGTCGCCGACGCAGCATGGCGGGGGAGAGCGGGCGGCACTGCCAGAGGGGGCGGGGGAAGTCGGCGACGGGCGGAGGCCGGCGGGGGAGTGCGGCCCTCGGCGCGGCCCCCGATGCCTGTCCCGGCAGGGGGAGGCAGGAGGCGCGGGGAGCCCTGGCGGCACGTGGCCCACCTTGCGCCAATAGGAAAGGCCCAGACCATAGAGCACAGCCGGCTGCTCGCTAGACATTCCGTGCGCCGAGCCCGTCTCACTGCTGCCGCCATCTTGTTGGAGGCAGCGGAACCCGCCCGGCCGCAGAGCCGAGCCGAGCCCGGGCCCAGGCCCTAGCCCGCACTCTCCTTCCCGCTTACCTGAGGCGCTCCCCACCCCTAGCCGCTCTCCCACACGGCCGGCACCACCGGACGCCGGGACCAGCTTTACCTCTAGTAGGCCCACAGCGAAGCCTATGCTGGGTACGAGACCGAGGGGCCGGCCGCCATCTTGGTAAAGAAGAAGGCTGTGCGTGACCTACCAACATACGGGTGGTCCCTCCCCCACGTACCCTTGGCCGGCGGGTTGCTATGGGAATGGGGCAGGCACATGCGCATCGGGCCCTGCGCCCGCGCCTCCAGACACCGCCCTGAGGGCGGGTCCGTCCCGGCGGGGCGGAGCGGGGAGGCTCCTCCCTTTCCCTGGCGGTGTGCGCGGGAGCGGAGCTGGGCTCTGGTTGCGTGCGGCGCGGGCAGGTGAGGCGAGGAGTGGTAGGAACGGGACTGTCTCTTCTCCTCCGTGCGGTCCCGGGTCTGGGGTGCTAGGGTCCGTCTGCGGGGCCCTTCGGGAGGCTCGCTAAAGTACTGCCCCTTCCCGAGGTCTCCGGGGACCCTCCGGAAAGCTTCCTCGGGCGGACTCGCGGGATGCACTCGGCGGGCTGAGGCTGAAGGAAGGCGGCGGGGCGGGCGGGAGGGGTGTTAAGGGGATGCTGGTGAGGAGGAAACGGGCTGATGGGGACTTCGGGGCCGCGAGCTGCTTGGAGGTTCCAGAGAGGATGGATAGCAGTCCGCTTGCCTCCGCCAAGCGCAGGGCCTTGTGGGCGCCTGGGGCGCCCGAACGCCTGCGACCCGCCGACGGGAGGGCCTCGGAGATGCGGTTCCCTTTTTGCAGAGCGGATGAGGGAGTCACTCCGATGCTGTTCACATGCAGTGCTTCAGAAGACGTTATCGTAGAAAACTCCAGCCGGGCTGTTGAAACCACAGGGTGAGGAACATGATCGACCAGCTCCAGAGGAAATGAGGACTGCTCCAAGACTGCTCGGGCATGTGAGGGAACGCTCAGCAGCTGCCCTGAAGGGAGTGCTGTGGGAGGGATCACGGAGTCACAGAGTGGTGGGGGTTGGGAGGGACCTCTGAAGATCATCTTGTCCAACCCTCCTCCCAAAGCAGGATCACTCAGAATCAGTCTTTGAATGCCTTCAGAGGAGACTCTACAATCTCTCTGGGCAACGTGGTCAAGTGCTCTGCCACCGTCAAAGTGAATTTTTTTTTTTTTGTGTGTGTGTGTTTACATTGAACCTTTTGTGTTCCAGTTTGCATCCATCACCCCCTTTTCCTGTGACTGGACACCACTGAGAAGAGTCTGGCTCCAAGATATTTCCTGAAATATATCTGTCCTTGGTCCAAATATTAAAATATAATGTAAATGCAGCCCCATCTGCATAAATACTATCCTTTGTTTCTTGGTAGCTGTAAGAGGCTTTACTCCACTCCTAGCCTGCCTCTGAGAAGTAGCTGTGTGATAGACAAGCCTTGTGAGTTAAAAGAATGTTCTTCTGTGTTCTAGCAAGATCTGGTTTTGTTTGGCATTGAAAAATATCTCATGAAGAACGGTTTAAGCAGGGATCAATGACATCACTCAGCAGGAAGCATTCTTGGAAAGAAGAGATCCCATCAGAGCAATCTTGCATGATGATAAAAAGTCTTAGAGATAACCTCTTTAGTAGTTGAATACTTTATAGGTCATAGACCAGCTTATCAACTGAAATACAGACGCTGCAGATACTGGATTTTATTTTTAGCATGAAATTTCACTTAAGAAGCATGTTATCCAGTTTTTATTCTCTTTGTGTAATCAGGATTCCAGCTTTTGTCAGCAAACCCAGATTCAAGTGAAACGACACCAAACTGCTTCAATATTTAGCACCTTTAGTCTGTCCCTCCCACCAAAAACCCTGCCTCAGAGATGAGCTTTTCTGTACTGGGGGTGAGGCAGTTTACTTGTGACTTTAAGATGGCTTTTTATGGGAAGGTGCTGTACATTGAAGCCATTTGGGATCATTTCACATTGAAGCTGAACTCAGTGGCAAAAATCTACTTGGAAGAAGGAAAGAATCAGACAGTGATAATTTAAAATCTGTGGAATAAAACTGGGAGTGAGCTGAGAGCTGTGAAATAAAACTGGGAGTGGCACCTAAGATGTGACTGTGGCTTTGTGAGTGGGAACAGATAACTTCTTGGCTAGAGGGCAAGCCAGGGTAGGGACTGGCATGGGAAGCTGGAGTGCTCGTCTGCTGAACATAGAGCATGTGCTTTATGTTGCCATAGTAAATTAAGTGATCTCTTGAAGTCATGCAGGTTATTGTGATAGGTTTTTTTGTGTCAGCAGGTCTTTGTTTGACAGGAGACTCTTTGTTACGTAGGAATTGTGGAATTTTTTTTTTTTCTCAAAGTCATGCAGCTGTATGTGAACATCTTAACTTGGCATCAGGAGTTAAAATGACTGAGTTTGCAAGCATCCAGATGAAAGAGGAAGAGAAAAATGTTTCCTTTTGAAGCTGTCAACTCTTTACAGAGCACTTGAGCATGAAAGGAAATGTCGAGAGGAAGGACGCCTGAAAAGAAAAAATAGTACATGAGTTGGGTTGTGGGTTTTATTTATTTAGTTAGTTAGTTAAGCTTTGAAAAAACTGTTTCCTGTAACTAGTAAGATGTCTTGAAGCAGTGTGTTTGGTTTGGTTCATTTCCGGAAAGGATGTGAACTTTTCTTTTTCAGGCATCAGAATGGTTTGCTGTATATCTAGTGCTTTTGGCACCCCACATTCATATTGCTAGAATGGTTTGGGAACAATGGTTTCTGGAAATTCTGCCTCTTGTTAGTATTGAAAAATCAAATACTTATACACTGTGAAGCAATTGATACTGTTTCAAAATCTGTCTATCTAATCTGGACATCTGCTCTTTTTTAAATTTAGTTTGCAGTGGTGGATATAACATTGTTCTGTGCTTTGTTGGGCTTGTTACGTTGTTTTTATTCTCTTGTATGATTTTTAATAAGCTGAAAAAACATTCTTCTTTTTCTAGATTTGTTCTTGACCTCCCTTAAAAATGTCCAAGGTAAGAATAAGATTTCTGTCTTCTAATGTAACAAAGCGAAACAAATATTTTGCTTTTAAATACTTACTGCAAAGGCAGAAAGTGTAACTTTCGTCAAGTTTGATGGTCTTCTGTTTGCCAAAGTTATGGGTGATAAATGAATAAGAATTCATAGAATGGCTTAGGCTGGAAGGGACCTCAGAGATATCCGTTCCAATCTCCCTGCCATGGGCAGGGATGCCTCACAACTACACTCAGCTGCTCAAGGCCCATACAACCTGGCCTTGAACACCTCCAGGGAGGAGGCATCCACAGCCTCCGTGGGTGATCACCTGTGTCACACCACCCTCATGATGAAGAGCTTCTTCCTGAGGTCCGGTCTAAACCTACTCTACCTCAGCCATTCGCCTTTGTCCTGTAGCTAGATATCCTTACGAAAAGTCCCTCTCCAGCCTTCCAGTAGAATCCCTTCAGGTATTGGAAGGCAGCTGTAAGGTCCCCCCAGAGCCTTCTCTTCCAGGCTGAACAACCCTAGCTCCCTCAGCCTATCCTCATAGCAGAGGTGCTTCAGCCCTTGGATCATCTTTGTGGCCTTCCTCCAATCTCCTGGTGTCTTCCTTATGATGGGGACACCAGGACTGGCTGCAGTATTCGAGGTGAGGTTTCACCCGGGCAGAGTAAAGGGGCAGAATCCCCTCTCTTGCTCTGCTGGCCACACTCCTCTTGATGCAGCCCAGGACATGGTTGCCTTCTGGGCTGCGTGCACTTCTTATTAATCAATACAATTCAGAAGATGCAAGACTGAAAGATTTAGTTATGCAAAACATATATTAAAGTAATTTCCTACAAAGATAAACCTCTGCAGTTAAATAATACTCTTGGGAGGATTTATTTTTGGTTATGGAGTTGCATACAAGATCCCTAGAGCACTTTCACTGAAATTTCCATTCTGCTACTGTGTTTTGGGTAAGAATCCTATAAAAGCAGGATGTTCTTAGGTTTTCTATACTTCACTGGGAAACTGCTGAGTAGTAGGAACACCTGTGTAGTTTCTCTGTGTCATGTAAATTCAAATAATTTGAAATAACTGAAGAAAGCAGTTACACAAAGAAGTACGACTTGAGTGGTTGCTTACTGTTGTCTTATTTTATTTTATTTTTAGCAACAGCCTGCTCAGTTTACCAATCCGGAAACCCCTGGCTATGTTGGATTTGCAAACCTTCCCAATCAGGTTCACCGAAAGTCTGTGAAAAAGGGGTTTGAATTTACTCTCATGGTGGTTGGTAAGGAAACATTTTATGGTGGTTCTCAACATTAGCTCTTGCTCATGGAGAAGGTGGAATTCAAATGAATGTTACTTCCAAATTTGTAAGGCTTTAGCTTGCGTTGGAAAGCTCTTCTCTACTGCAACATTTAACTTTCTTTTATAGTTTATTAGTTCATGCAGCACTTGTTTTCCACATGACAAACCACAGATTCACAGATTGCAATGGGTTAGAAGGGACTCTCAAAGGTCATCGTGCAACTCCAATCAGCAGGGATGCCTCCAACCAGATTAGGTTGCTCGGGCCACATTGAGTCTGATCTTTTGTATCTCCAGGGATGAGGCCTCAACCACATCCCTGGGCAACCTGTTCCAGTATTTCACCAGTCTCCTTATGAGGAACTTCATCCCAGTGTCCAACCTAAATTTACCTTGCTCCAGTTTCAAACCATTGCCCATTGTCCTGTCACCACAAGCCCTTCTAAACAGTCCCTCTCCAGCCTTCCTGTAGGTCCCCTTCAGATACTGAAATGTAGCTCTAAAGTTTCCCTGGAGCCTTCTCTTCTTCAGGCTGAACAGTCCCAAATCTCCCAGCCTGCCCCAGTAGGAGAGGTGCTCCAGCACTTTGATCATCTTTGTGACCCCCTCTCTGGGCATATGTCCCTCCTCAGCCATGGGGCCCCCTAGCTGGACACAGCACTCCAGGTGAGGTCTCACCAGAGCAGAGGGGCAGAACCATCTCTCAATCTGCTAGCTACATTTGAATATATTAATAGGCTTGTGGGCAAAGTAAAGGAATTCTGTTGTGCACTCCAGCGATCTTTGCTTCCTTCCTTCTGTTTTACTGGATCCAAGAATTCCATTTAAAATACAAATTAAAACTAGTTTTGCTTTTGCATTTCCATTGGTTAAGAGAATAGCATTAAGGAGACTTCTCAATTTAAAATGTTCTTTATGATTATATAGTTCAAAAAAATCTGAAGTCTGGGCTTTCCATCCCTTCTGAATACTCTTGTGAGGATGAGAATTGGTTTTATTGGTTTGGATGTGAACTGCTACTTTTTAAATTGGTCTTGGTTTTCTTTTAGCAGTTCTAGTTTAATGTTTAATTCTATTCAATATTTCATGGAGAATCTGTGTCAGTGTCTGGAATAGAAAGAAAATTCTAGTGTGTCTGCAAAAATACCTCAATGCTCTGAGAAGTTAGTGTTATTAAGTAGGATCCCAAGTCATGCTTGGGCCTATATCTTTACTGGTTATATCTTTAGTGGTTTACTATATCTTTACTGGTTATACTGCTTGGGAGCTGTAACTTCTGATTTTGGTGTTTGAACTCTCTAATTCTTACTTTTAAAACAGGCTTTTGTGAAAAGTACCCTAATAGAATTAGGTTCTTTATTACCCAGTGTCACAAGAAGTAAATCCCATTTGTGTGTTAGATTTGTACAAGAGAGAGCACAGGGGAAATAAGCAGGAGAGATGAGGCAGTACGTTTGTAGAATGGTTTGGGTTGGAAAGAACTTTAAAGATTGTCTAGGAAACCCCACCTGCCATGGGCAGGGACTCCTTCCACTCGACTATGACCTCCCTGGGCAATTTCTTCCTAATCTCCAGTCTAAATCTACCTTCATGATAGGAGATGTTTAAATTCATAACTGTTTTGGACTGCAGTAGTTACCAAAAGAGTCTTTTGTCAAGCCTTTCATTGCTTTCTTCAAATGAGAACCTTAGTGTTGCTTTTATCCTATTTCTGTCTTTTGTGTTGGACAAGGTTGATCCTTATTTTTGTCTTCCTAGAATTTTGTCATAATTGACTGTTTTATCTAGTCAAATATCTATAAGACTATGTTATCATAATCTAATTACTAGAATTTTATCATAGTTTTTCACATTATCTTTTGTTGGATTTACTTTACGTATGTCCAAAAGTAGAAGGTTGACAAGTGGCATCCCTTTGGGGTCAGTACTGGAACCAGTGCTGTTTAACCTGTTGCAGTGTTCCACCACTGTCATGGTAAAGAACTTGTTCCTATCATCCAATCTGAATCTTCTCTAATTTCAAAGCATTGCTCCTCATCCTATCCCTACAGCCCTTTGGAAACAGTCCCTCTGCAGCTTTCTTGCAGGCCAGTTTCGGGTACTGTAAGGCTGCTATTAGGTCTGCCCGGAGCCTTTTCTTCCAGAGGCTGAACAACCCCAGCTCCCTCAGTCTGTCCTTGTAGGAGAGGTGCTCCAGCCCTCTGATCATTTTTGTGGCCCTTCTCTGGTCCTGCTCCATCAGGTCTGTGTCCTTCCTGTGTTGAGGACTCCAGAGCTGGACACAGTATTCCAGGTGAGGTCTCACCAGAGCAGAGGGGCAGAATCACCTCTCTCCATCTGCTGACCGTGCTTCTTTTGATGCCATTGGCCTTCTGGGCTGCAAGTGCCCCTTGCTGCCTCTCATCCACCAGTACTCTCAGGTCCTTTTCTGCAGGGCTGCTCTCAATCTCATCATCGCCCAGCCTGTGCTGATATCTAGGATTGCCCCAAACTTGGTGCAGGACCTTGTACTTTGCCTCGTTGAATCATCAATGAAAGCTCTGAAAAAAGTGTTTTGTAAAGCTGAGATGTAAAAATTGCTATTCAGCCTTTTTATGCAAAGTTTCATAAAACAAAATTATAAGGTGTAAACTTTTAAAACCTGTCAGATCTTACTGTCTAGATACAACTGAAATTATTTACGTAAATATATTGAACTGATATTGATTCACAGGTGAATCTGGATTGGGAAAATCTACGTTAATAAACAGCCTCTTCTTGACAGATCTCTACCCAGAAAGGATCATCCCAGGAGCTGCTGGTAAGCACACCTTTGTTCAGATTTCTCTGTTCTCAATGTTTTTTGAATTGAGTGCTTTTCCCTTTGGATTTCAGTCATAGCCAGTATTGATTTCTAGCTGCAACAATTCAGTACTGGGTCCTGTCTTCTTTAATATCTTTATTAATGATCTGAATGAGGGGATTGAGTACACCCTCAGGAAGTTTGCAGATGACACCAATCTGGGTGGCTGTGTCGATCCGCTAGAGGCTAGGGAAGCTTTACAGTGGGACCTGTTAACCAAGGCATACAGTAATCCAACCAAAGAGAATGTTATAAAAGAATAGAAAAATTGCTTTGTTCCCCCCTTTGGTACTTGCTGAATGACTTGCTTCAGTTTATCCTTGGAGAAAGACCTTGGAGTCCTAATGGACAGTAAATTATCCATGGCCCAGTAATGTGCCCTTGCGGCCAAGAGGACTGACAGCATCCTGGGATGCATTGATAAGAGTGTGGCAGGTAGGTCCAGTGAGGTTGTCCTCCTCCTTTACTCTGCCCTGGTGAGACCACACCTGGAATACTGTGTCCAGTTTGGGGTTCTCCAAGAGAGACAGGGAACTACTGGAGAAAGTTTAGCAGAGAGCTATGAGAATGAAGGGACTTGAATGTTTCTTTTATAAAGAAAAGCTGAGAGACCTTGGGCTGTTTAGTGTGGAGTGGAGAGGGCTGAGAGGGGATCTTATGAATGTCTATAAGTATCTGAGGGGTGGGTGTCAAGATGGAAGTGCCAGGCTCTTTTTGGTGGTGCCCAGTGATAGGAGAAGGAATAACAGGTTCAAGCTGGAACAGAGGAGGTTCCACCTCAACATGAAAAGAAACTTCTTTGCTGTGAAGGTGCTGGAGCCCTGGAACAGCCTGTCCAGAGAGGGTGTGGAGTCACCTCTGGAGATATTCAAGACCCATCTGGATTTGTTCCTGTGTGATTTGCCCTAGGTGATCCTGCCCTTGCAGGGGGGTTGGACTTCATGGTCTTTCAAGGTCCCTTCCAACCCCTAATGTTCTATGATTCTATGATCCTGTTAGTTGATGATTCAGCCATCAGAAAAGAATCCATTACAGGTAATTTAGTATTGTTCTCCAAATTGCTGCTTAGATATAGTTTTTCCTCAGTCCTTTTTGCCCTGGTTTCTACATTACATTGGAGACAAGTATGAATTCTTGTACACTTACCTAAGAAAATATGAAGAACTGAAGTACTGTGTCTAGCTGCTATCAAAGCTTGGAAGGTCATCTGTGTATAATATATGGCTGCATCTGCCAATGAATCTTTTGAGCTTGTCTCAAAATAACAGTCTTAGAAATTCTACTCTGAAAGCTCGAGTTTATTGTCTTTTAGAGAAGATTGAACGCACCGTGCAGATTGAAGCCTCAACAGTTGAGATTGAGGAGAGGGGTGTGAAGCTCCGTCTGACGGTTGTGGATACACCAGGCTACGGTGATGCTATCAATTGTCGGGACTGGTACGTACAGAGGGCATTATTATATTACTATTATTATACTACACAGAGTATTACGCACAGTATTGTGCGTATTCAAATGTATTGAACTGTGGATGAAGAATGGCATCCTTTTCATGCTTGTTCAAGGTGGGGTAGCAGTGGTGGGTGGAATAAATAAAGTGGGGCTATATTCATGATTGGTCTTTTCCGGCCTAAATGATTCTATGATTCTTTATTAATAACAGTATACAATTAAAAGTGTGTCCAGTAGGTCTAGAGAGGTTCTACTCCTCCTTTACTTTGCCCTGGTGAGACCACACCTGGAATACTCTGTGCAGTGTGGGGCTCCCCAGTTTAAGAGGGAGAGTGATCTACTGGAGAGTGTTCATCGGAGGCTATGAGGATGATGAGGGACTTGAACATCTCTTCTGTGAAGAAAGACTGAGAGACCTGAGGCTGCATAGTCTGGCGAAGAGAAGACTGAGAGGGGGTCTTAGGAATGTCTATAAATATCTGGGGGCGGGGTGTGTCAAGATGAAGAGTTACAGGCAATGGCTCAAAGTCTAAGTGGAAGACAGTAATGAGTGGTATCCCTCCAGGGTCTGTAGTGGGACTGGTACTATTTAATATCTTGATCAATGACATAGTGCAATTGATTCCACCCTCAGCAAGTTTGCGCATGATACCAAGCTGAGCAGTATAGTTGGTTCACTACAGGGAAGGGATGCCATCCAGAGGGACCTTTGATAGGCTTGAAGAGTGAGCCCATGCAAACCTCTTGAAGTTCAACAAGACCAAGTGCAAGGTCCTGCACCTGAATTGGGGAAATCCTCAATATCAATATAGACTGGGAGATGAATGGTCTGAGAGCAGTTCTGGGATACTGGTGGACAAAAAATTGGACATGAGCTCGTGATCTGCATTTGCGTCCACAAAAGCCATTTGTATCCTGGGCTGCATACAAAGAAGTGTGTCTGGCAGGTTGAGGGAGGAGATTCTTCCCTTCTGTGCTGTGTGACCTGCAACTAGTTCTGGAGCCCCCAGCACCAGTTAGAGTGGGTCCAGAGGAGGTCCACGAGGATGATCAGAGGGCTGTAAGAGCAGTGAAGAAAGACTAAGAGAGATGGAGTTGTTCATCCTGGAGAGGAGAAGGCTCTAGGAAGACCTTATTAAGGCCTTTAAATGTATGTGAGGAAAGAAAGAGAGAGAGATTTACCATTAGGGCCTGTACTAACAGGGCAAGGAGCAATGGTTTTAAACTGAAACAGGGTAGATCTTGCTTGCACATAAAGAGGAGTTGTGGATGCCCCATCACTGAAAGTGTTTATGGACAGGTTGGTCAAGGTTTTGAGCAACCTGACCCACTGAAAGATGTCCCTACCTATGGCAGGAGAAGTGGACTAGATCCATCCTACAGGCTGAGAGAGTTGGAGTTGTTCATCCTGGAGAAGAGAAGGCTCCATGGAGACCTTGTAGCAGCCTTCCAGTACCTGAATGGAGCCAAGAAGAAAGCTGGGGAGGGACCTTTTACAAAGACTTGTAGTGATAGGATGAGGTGGAATGATGTGAAAATAGAGCAGGGTAAATTTAGCTTGGACATTGGGAAGAAGCTCTTTAATGTGAGGGTGGTGGAATGCTGGAATAGGTTGCCCAGGGAGGTAGCAGAGGCCTTGAAGACACTCAAAATCAGGCTTGATGGGGCTCTAAGCAACCTGATCTAGTTGGGGATGTTCCTGCTTACTGCAGGGGGCTTGGACTAGGTGACCTTTAGAGGTCCCATCCAACCCAGTGCATTCTGTGATCCAGTCCAAACCATTCTGTGATTTTTAAATCAGTTTTGAACAAGAAGCTTTGATTATCTTGAGCACATCTAATTAATGTTGATGAAGAGATGGAGTGTACCCTCAGCCAGTTTGCTGATGATACCAAACTGGGAGGAGTGGCTGACACCCTGTCAGGCTGTGCTGCCATCCAGTGTGATCTGGATGGACTGGAGAGCTGGGCAAAGAGAATCTAAGGAATTTAAACAAGGTTAAGTGTAGAGTCCTGCACCTGGGGACAAACAACACATGCACCACTATAGGTTAGGGGTTGGCCTGCTGAATAGTAGCTCTACAGAGGGCTTCGGAGTGCTGGTTGATACAAGTTATCCATGGGACAGCAATGTGCCCTTGTGCCCAAGAAGGCCACTGGTGTACTTGGGTGCATGAAGAAGAGCGTGGCCAGCACGTTGAGGGAGGTTATTCTGCCCCTCTTCTCAGCCCTAGTTAGACCACATCTGGTGTACAGTTCTGGGCTCCCCTGTTCAAGAGGGACAAGGAAGTACTGGAGAAAGTTCAGTGAAGGGCTACAAGGATGATGAAGGGACTGGAACATCTGTCTGATAAGGAAAGACTGATAAGAGGAAAGTCTGAAGAAGAGAAGGCTGAGAGGGGACCTTATCAATGTCTACAAATATCTGAAGAGAAGGCTGAGAGGGGACCTTATCAATGTCTACAAATATCTGAAGAGTGGCTGTCAGGAGGATGGAGCCAGTCTCTTCAGTGTTACCCAGTGATGGGACAAAGAGCAATGGATGCAAACTCAATCACAGGAACTTCCATCTCAGTGTGGGGAAAAAAACTTTTTTACTATGAGGGTGCTGGAGCCCTGGAGCAGGCTGCACAGAGAGGTAGTGGAGTTGCCTCTGGAGATTTTCAAGACTCATCTGGATGTGTTCTTGGGTGACCTGCCCTAGGTGATCCTGCTCTGGCAGGGTGTTGGACTTGATAATCTCTGGAGATCTCTTCCAACCCTTAGCATTCTATGATTCTATGAAAGATAAACATTAACCCAAGAGAAATTTGCTGCAGAAGTGGAGGTGTGTCTCATATCTGTGTATATTTCATCTTTCTATAAAGCCCCTAAAGACATGCAGGAGTTTGTTATTCTGGAATTCAAGTAAAATTTTAAGATTTATGCTCTTCAACTGTTACAGCACCACTAAATGAATTCTTGTCCATCAGGAGGCTGGTTCATCAGCAGAACATCTTAGTGTTTTAATACTACCTTTGAAACATCACTAAAATCCTTGAGCATGTGGGAAGGAGCATGACTTCTTGCCCCTGTCTGTGTTTTTCAGTTTTAAGACCATAATCTCTTACATCGATGAGCAGTTCGAGCGCTATCTGCACGATGAGAGTGGCCTGAACAGAAGGCACATCATAGATAACCGAGTTCATTGCTGCTTCTATTTCATTTCACCCTTTGGGCATGGGTAGGTGTTTCTCCATTGTTTGCTTTTTAACATTATTTTGCTTTGGGGTTTGGTTTGTGGCTTTTGACTTAGATTTTCAGAATCAGAGTGCCATTACCTAAGGAAGTACTAGAAGAGCTGGAATTGGGTGTGTTGCTCAGTACAAGGAGGACAGTTCTTGGAGCAGGTCCAGAGGAGTCCAAAAAAGATGATCAGAGCACCTCCACTTTAGGGACAGGCTAGGAGAGTTGGGCCTGCTCAACCTGGAGAAGAGAAGGATCTGGGGAAACCTTAGAACAGCCTTTCTATACATGAAGGGGGCTACAGGACAGCTGGAGAGGGACTTTTTAAAAGGGCGTGTAGTGACAGGACAAAGGGCAATGGCTTTGAACAGGAAGAGAGGAGATTTAGACTGGAGATTAGGAATAAGTTCTTTAGAGTGAGGGTAGTGAGACATTACAAAAAGTTGCCTAGGGGGGCTGTGGATGCCCCCTCTCTGGAGGTGTTCGAGGCAAGGTTGGATGAGGCCTTGAGCAAGTTGGTCTAGTGGAAGGTGTCTCTGCCCATGGCAGGGAGGTTGAAACTAGATGATCTTTAAGGTCCCTTCCAACCCAAACCATTCTGTTATTTATTCTGTGTAAGGAGAGAGATCTATACTGGTGTGAAAATGAACTGGTAATTTCAATTAAAAATAAATTCAACTTTTTTCCGTATTTTAATCTTAGCCTTAAATCTTTGGGCAATATCCAGTTAAAATTTTTTGTATTTCAATTTTAGCCTTAAGCCTCTGGATGTTGAGTTTATGAAGGCCATACACAACAAAGTAAACATTGTACCAGTGATTGCAAAAGCTGATACACTTTGTCTGAAAGAGCGAGAAAGGCTGAAGAAAAGGGTGAGTATTTTCTAGCTTGCCAGTAAAGGCTGTACTTCACTTACAGCAGTGTGGTCACTGAAGAGAGAGTTGCTCTCATTCAACCTCACTCTGTTCTAGCTGAGAAAAAAAAAAATCTTATGCACGCTGCAACATCATTTCAAGTGTAGTTTGATGCTTTGTAAACTCTTTATAGAATCATAGAATTGCACCATTTGGAAAAGACCTCTAAGATTGGGTCCAACCATCAACCCATAGCATTAAACCATGTCCCAAAGTATGACATCCACATGTTCCTTGAACATCTCCAGGGACAGTGACTCCACCAGCTCCCTGGGCAGCCTGTTCCAAAGCCTGACCAGTTTAGGTTGGAAGGGACCTTAAAGATCATCTAGGTCCAACCCCCCTACCACGGGCAAGGACACCTTCCAGTACACCAGATTGCTCAAAGCCTCATCTAACCTGGCTTTGAATACTTCCAGAGAAGGGGCATCCACAACCTCCCTGGGCAACCTGTTCCAGTGTCTCCCCACCTTCACTGGAATGAATTTCTTCCTAGTCTCCAGTCTAAATCTCCCCTGTTGCAGCTCAAAGCCATTGCCCCTTGACCTGTCACTACAAGCCCTTCTAAACAGTCGCTCCCCAGCTTTCCTGTAGTCCCCTTCAGGTGCTGGAAGGCTGCTTTAAGGTCTCTCTGGAGCCTTCTCTTCTCTAGGCTGAATAGCCCCAGCTCTTACAGCCTCGTCTTCAGTCTTGCAGGACTTGATACTGCTTGCTGAATGGGAGGGGAACAATGCAACAAACCATCAGGAGTTAATAACAACTATGAAATTTAGAAAGAAGTGTTAGAATTAAGTTGCCAGAAGGAACACTTAGTCCAGTCTTAGTCCTTATATGCAGTACTTTATCTGTGATTTTTGCAATTATTCTGAATATCTTTACAGTTATCCTACCCAATTTGCAATAAATACAGAGACATATACTTCACTTTGATAGACGTTTTGTGCTATAATTCTGCAGAAATGAAGAATTCATTTTAAATAGCAAATTTGGGTGTACGACAAATGGATTCCAGCTGCAGATGCTATTCTTGGCAGTCATGAAGACAGAGAAAAATACTTGTCATTGTCTGTAGCTCAGATAGTGTTTAAAAACCTATCACCCATAGCCCCAAATAGTCATTCAGAGACAACAGCAAGGAGTTTTAGGCTGCTCAAAGCAATTATGACCTCTGAGTCAATGCTTTATAGTTTAAAAAAAAGACTGCAAAGGTTTAAAAGAACCTCAATTTCTTATGTATAATCCACAAAGGACAGTGTTGTTTGAACATTGCTCTTTGTCTGAAAGTCTGTGCCAAGTAGTTGTTGAGTATCATTAAGAATATGATGTTTAAAAACAAAGTTTCAGAGTAATTTGGTTCAGTAAGATAGGCCGAGGTTTCTCAAGAGACTCTGTCTAACTGGTGAAGTAGTTTTCCCTTAAGATTTAGAATTAGTGACTCTACATGGATATTATCTGAATTTCTTATCTTATAAATCTCAGATTCTGGATGAAATAGAAGAGCATGGCATCAAGATTTATCACCTGCCTGATGCAGAATCAGATGAGGATGAAGATTTTAAAGAGCAGACCAGACTCCTGAAGGTAAGACTGACTTCCTGGGTTGGATATGTGGGCTGGGGGATGATGAAATGGAGAGCAGTCCCACAGAAAAGGACTTGGGGGCACTGGTGGATTAGAAGCTGGACATAAGCCAGCAATGGGCACTTGCAGCCCAGAAGGCAAGTAGCATCTTGGGCTGCATCAAAAGAAGTCTGGCCGGCAGCTCAGGAGAGGTGATTCAGCCCTCTGCTCTGGTGCAGCCTCCCCTGAAGTACTGCATCTGTCTCTGGAACTCCCAGCACAAGAGTGATACGGACCTGATGGAGCAGGTCCAGAGGAGGCCATGAGGATGATCAGAGGGCCAGAGCACCTCTCCTACAAAGACAGGCTGAGTGAATTGGGGCTGTTGAGCCTGGAGAAGACTGCTGCATTTCAGTATCTGAAGGGCTTCAATATAGAAGGGCTTGTAGTGATGGGATGAGGGGTAATGGTTTGAAACTGGAGCAGGGTAGATTTAGGCTGGACATCGGGAGGAAATTCTTTATGATGAGAGTGGTGAAATATTGGAGCAGGTTGCCTGGGGAGGTTCTTGAGGCCCCATCCCTGGAGACATTCAAGATCAGACTCGATATAGCCCGGGGCAGCCTGATCTAGTTGGAGGTGTCCTTGCTGACTGCATGGGGGTTGGACAAGATGACCTTTGATGGTCCCTTCCAATGTGATGCAATCTGGGATTCTGTAATACACTGTATTTTTCCAGACTGCCCAGCTGGCTTTATCACAAGATGCATCCTGTGACCTGCTATGAGACCATGAGCGAGTCCCTGTGTCTCTGTGCCTAGGCTTCCTGATCTGGAAGATGATGCTAATAATTCTTTTTTTTCTTTTTTTTAACACCTTCAATTTAAAAGCATTACAAACTTAGTACTGTAATATGCAGTGCTGAGCAGAACAAGAGTCGTTCTTGGAGTTATTTGTTCTGATTCTTTATTAGTAATTTTTGCATTTTTGGCTTTCAGGCCAGCATTCCGTTTTGTGTAGTGGGATCCAATCAACTCATTGAAGCCAAAGGTAAAAAAGTTAGAGGTCGACTCTACCCATGGGGTGTTGTTGAAGTGGAGAATCCGGAACATAACGACTTTCTGAAGCTGAGGACCATGCTAATGTAAGTTAGACAATTCCAATTAAATAAGAGTTTAAAAAACAATCACCAGGTAGCTACTCAAACACTGTATTGGCATTTGGAGTGGTTGTGGAATCCTTGGAGGCATTCACAATTTGTGTGGAGAAGGCCACAAGCAGGCTTGACCTAGCTGACCTAGGTCTAGGTAGGGGTTGGACCACATAGGCTCCATAGGTTTATTCCAACATCATTTATTCAGCGAAAATAATCTTTTGTGTAATTCCTTTGTCAAACACCATGTTGGATTGCTCTGCAGATCCCGCGAACACTGGTTGCTGCCACTTCATCCTTATTTAAATGTGTCTATTTGTAGATAAACACCTGCAAAGGAGTAGACATCCACAGTCCACTGGTTGTTTTTTGTCAGGCTTTGCTACTCGCCCTGCCCAGCAGTGCTTCATCAACTGTCTCACCCAGAAGGACAGCTTATGTCAGAGTCTAAGGTGTTCTCTTTCTGTGATTTTAATTGCATCAATTTAACATAAAGTAGCTTCAAAATTAGCATGTAAATGGATGTACCTGCTGAACACCCAATACAGTGCTGAATGTGAGAGCTGGTTAAGCAAGCTGATGTGACACAGGTGCCTTTTAATTCTTTTTCTTCCTTCAGCACACACATGCAAGATCTTCAGGAGGTGACCCAGGATCTTCACTATGAGAACTTCCGCTCCGAGAGGCTCAAACGAGGTGGCAGGTTGGCATCTTGTGGTTACATGCTGTTTCTTCCTCTTCTGAATTTGTTTCATGTCTCTCTCTCAGTGTCTGTCCCTCCTAGCATTTCATTGTTAGGATTTGGCAGCTCCAGTCTGCACCAAGTTCAGTCAACCAGCTTACACTGAGAGTTAAGAAAAACCATTGCCTAGATCTGAAATGAGGGTTGTGGAGTTAAAAAGGTATAGTTAGGTGTCTGCTTTCTTTTAAGGCTTGAACACAGTTGGGTTGGAATGTTTGAGGGCAGATGTCTGTTGTAAATGTTGTCTTTGAAAATCTATGAGTTAGGTCAGTGCTGATATGTTAAAAAAAGGGAATTTTTTTTCAGAATTAACTAATGGGCTGCACCTTTAGAAAGAGAAACTCTGTAGTGCTTTATGAAACATGCTCTACATAAATAATGTTCTTCGTGTAGCAGTCACAGGAATAATGTCTTTCAACCTGCTTTTGAGCCATGATGGTTATGGCACAGCTTTTCTGGTAAGAGAGACAGGCAGAACACCCCATTTTAAACTAAAATAACAGGGCTTGTAAAGTTGAGTTTGTGAGTTCTTGTTGAACACTGGGTGTTTCCTGGTTTAGATTTTTCAGTTGCTTCTCTTGTTCCAACCACTAGAGGGTTTCATAATTACAGTTTTCAGTGGGTTTGATATATTTTGCCAGGGTTTTTTCTGTCATGCTCTTAACAGAGGTTTTGTCACATGCCAAGTCAGTTTTCAGGAGACGGAGTTTCTCTTTGCTTGTAGTGTTAGCCTGAAAATCCAACTTTCTCCTCAGGAAAGATGCCATGCCATTCTTCTCTGTCCTCTGCAGTTCAAGCTGCAAAAACTAACCCCCACTTTTGCTAAATTCTAGTGCCTGTTCTCCAACAGGTATGTACAAAAGTCTTACAATTAGTGGAACCTAAAGTCATCTAGAGTAAACAAATGTTTACCAGTTTTCAGAGGATTTTAATCTGCCTCTGCCAAGGACCTATGACAGTAAGATGCTGTTAGGTTGGGGTATCTTTCTTTGTGAATCTAAAACATGTTTTTCATAGAATCATAGTATTATTTTGGTTGGAAAAGACCTTTAAGACTGAGTCCAACCTTCGGCCTAACACCATCATGGTCATTAAACCATGTCCTCATGTGCCATGTCCACACATTTCTTGAACGCCTCCAGGAACGGTGGTGACTCCACTGCCTCCCTGGGCAGGTTGTTCCAATTCTTGCAGTAAAGAAATTGTTCCTCATGCCCAACCTTAACCTCCCCTGGTACAATTTCAGGCTATTTCCTCTTGTTCTACTACCTGATACTAGAGATTACCTTGAGCTTAGTATTTTAATTCAGTTGTATTGATGGAGAAGATTTGAGTGTGAGTTTGCAGTGTTTCTAAATTTGGTGTATCTGTGTAGTACTCACATTGCAATCAGTTAAAATAATATTTTGTTCAGGTAAACTTTTGCTCCTTCAGAAACAGTTTTTATTCATACCTAAGATGCAAAGATCTGTCATGTTTTAACGTAATGGCTAGAACGATTTTTGACACTTACACTTGTTCTGGACAGAACTTTATGAAGGAGTAAGGGAAAAATTGATGTCTTAAAATTAATTTTAAAACATGAATTGCAGCCATGTGAAGAAGGTGTTACAATGGATTTTGTTTGTATTATGAAAGTCTGGCATGTTCCAAGAGCTTTGATTTTTGTCAACAAAGTATTGCCAATGTTCAAAATCCAGAATGTATGCATGTTACTGACAATATGCATCTGATTTTAGGAAAATAGAGGAAGAAGAAGTGAATAAAGACCAGATTCTACTTGAAAAAGAAGCTGAAGTAAGATGACAGAACTCTCTGCTATGGGGATTTTTGTTCTTGTGTTCTTTATTTAGTGGAGATTGTTATTCTTGTATCACTACTTCAGATCAAATGATTCATGTGATCTTGATAAGATGTAAAGGCAAAAGCAGAATTTGCTATTACGAAGTTATTCAACGTGCATTAACAAAACAGGATGTGAAGAGGTGTAGAGGAGCCTCGGGACGCTGATTTATTGGAAGAAGTGGAATCCAGTGAAATGCCTGATTTCAGTGTGCCCATCAGTGATGGAGATAATGCATGTTGGGCGGGGAGGGAGAGTCACCCTCCCACGAGGAAAGGTCCTGAAGTTATCAATTGCAGGTTGGGAAGAAGTCTGTTCAGCTCTGCAGGGAAGTAAGAAACAATGATTGCCAGGAATAAAAAGTGAAACAGAACTTCCCATTCTGCCGTTGTGATAAATCCATAATGCAGAGATCTGTGTTCTCATTGTCCCCTTAACCCAGAAAGAATGTAGCCAAGACTAGAAAAAGTACAGTGAATAGCAAAAACTGGGCAGAAAGACTGAAGGTGAGATCTGAAGCAGGTCCTGTGTGAGGGCGAATCGTAGAATCATAGAATGGTTGGAAGGGTCCTTAAAGATCATCTAGTTCCAACCCCACTGCCATGGGCAAGGACACCTCCCACTAGACCACCTTGCTCAAAGCCCCATCCACCCTGGCCTTGAACACCTCCAGGGAGGGAAGATGAGGTTAATGCAGATATGTATCTCCTCTTTAACATAAAGAATTATTACTGTAGTGGCAGCAAAGAATCATGTTCTGATGTGAGATTAGGCTACAGGATTCTTCTGTGCTACTTTTCCAGCTTCGCCGCATGCAGGAGATGATTGCTAGAATGCAGGCACAGATGCAGATGCAGATGCAAAGCGGAGAAGGAGAGAACAGTGCAGTTCATGGACACCCTGTCTAATTTGCTAAGGTGTTTAAATGGTAAGGTATTTAACTTCTCGTGGTTGTGGTTAGCAATAAGCTTTGCAAAAATATTTACAAGCTGGGTTTGCAGAGATTTCAAACTTAATTCTAATTTTTAAGGTTTAATTGCTGTTTGTGAAGTGAAATGGCTTGGAGCCAAGCTAAACATTAGTGTGATTGTGTGTGTAAATGTATCATGGAATCATAGAATGGCCTAGGTTGGAAGGGACCTCAGAGATCATTTACTCCAACCTCCCTGCCATGGGCAGGGACACCTTTCAACTAGACTTGGTTGCCCAAGACCTTACCCAATCTGGCCTTGAACACCTCCAGGAAGGGGACATCCATAGCCACTCCAGGCAACCAGTTTCAGAGCCTCACCACTCTCATGCTGAAGAACTTCTTCCTCAGATCCAGTCTAAACCTACTCTCCCTCAGCTTAAAACCGTCCCCCCTTGTTCTTGTCTCGAGACACCCTTATGAAAAGTCACTCTCCAGCCTTCCTTCAGGTATCGGAAGGCATCTCTAAGGTCCCCCTGGAGCCTTATTCTCTCTAGGCTGAACAACCACAGCTCTCTCAGCCTATCGTCATAGAAGAGGTGCTCTAGCCTTTGAATCATTTTGTGGCCCTCCTTTGGACTCACTCCAACAGCTCTTGTGTCCTTCTTGTGAGCGGGACACCAGAACTGGACACAGTATTCGAGGTGGGGTCTCACAAGGGCAGAGTAAAGGGGCAAGAATCACATCTCCTGACCTGCTGACCACACTGCTCTTGCTGCATTACATATATATATATGTATGTATGTATATGTATGTATGTATGTATATGTATATATAAAAATAAATGCCGCTATGTAGAAGCCTGTACAATATATGCTGGCATGAGTCACAGAAGGAGTCTTTGAAATTGTGTGAAGAAGTGGCTTTCAAACTCATAACACAGTCATTGTTTCATTGTGACTTTTAAAATGTCTGCAGTGCTTTCAGGTTTCTAACTGTAAGAATTTAGCTGATTTTTAAATTGCTTTTTTTTCTGTCTTGAATTTAGATTATTTTATACTCTAACTGAACGAAGACCTTCTGGAGTTGAATTATGAAACAATGCCTTTTGCTCCACATGTGACTTGGAGTTTTAGAGTTTAAGATGGAAATGCATTGCAGTCACTCTTGTGATAAGTATTTCATAACATGTAATCCCCTGGTATTTTATATATTATATGTATCTGACTTTGGTTTTGTTTAGTAATCCTTATACTGAGCTTATTTTCAATTTTTTCATTGTATTATGGCACAAAGTAGAAATTGAAACTTTTCTAGCTTGATATGGCATTAGATTTTTTTTTAATTTCTTTTTAAATATGGCTTTATTAGCTCCCTGCTTTTAACTTTGTATTACATTTAGAAATAAATAACTCTCAGTGGTACCTTGTCCAGTGGCATGCAGTAGTCACCTCAATAAGGATCCCTACAAGGTTCATTTCATGGGTTTTTTTGCAGTGTTTACAGGTGTGTGTCTCTGCATAGTGTGGATGATTTCCTTTGCCTCTGCAAGTATCCTGTAAATCTTCAACCACGCCTTGTGTCTTAAGGAAAGAAATGAGGACACACACTGTATTTTGTATGACAGGCTTTGTTTCCTTCAGATTTAACCTTGAGGGATATGTATTCTTTATTGTTTGCCTAAAATCTCTCCCTCTATTGTAGATAACTTCTAGAGTTTCTCATAGGTCAGCAAAAATCAGTCATAGAATCATACACTCCTAGAATGGCCTAGGCTGGAAGGGACCTCAGAGATCATCTACTCTTAACCTCCCTGCCATAGGCAGGGACACCTCTCAAATAGACTTGGTTGCCCAAGGCCTCAGCCAATCTGGCCTTGAACACTTCCAGGAAGGAGGAATCTGCAGCCTCTCTGGGCAGCCTGTCCAGAGCCTCACCACCCTTGTATGGAAGAACTTCTTCCTCAGATCCAGTCTAAACCTACTCTCCCTCAGCTTAAAACCATTCCCCCTTGTCATGTCCCTAGGAACCCATATGAAAAGTCCCTCTCCAGCCTTCCTGTAGGATCCCTTCAGGCATTGGAAGGCAGCTTTAAGGTCCGCCTCAAATCTTCTCCAGGCTGAACCACCCCAGCTCCCTCAACCTATCCTCATAGCAGAGATGTTCCAGCCCTTGGATCATCTTTGTGGCCCTCCTCTGGATTCGCTCCAACAGCATTATGTCCACCTTATGATGGGGCACACTAGAACTAGTCCTGTTTTCTGGCATTGCTGTAGCCAAATAAACTTGAACAATGCTGATACTGTTAAATGAGATAAACACCCCACAGCAGTTTTCTGTGCATGAGTGTTTCCTGTATCCCGATTCCTAATGATTATTTTCATACTGTTTTTTAGCACATTGCAAGCTGTTATTTGCAGTGTAAAATCTATAGCAGCCCACTTCTCTTTTTTAAAAAGTGATCTGTGCCCAACAGAATCAATGCAAACTGTGTTTTCAGGTCTTGCTCCAAGATGGATTTAGCAGTATTACTTCAGAAGTGACTCTTAAGTTACGCTTTTGGGTTTGGTTTTAGGCCAGGGTCACTTTCTTTAACACTGATAGGCTGTTTCTTAGCTTGGCTGGGCTTGCGCTACATATCACAGATTCACACAGATTTGTAGATTGCATCAGGTTGGAAGCATTCTCAAAGGTCATCTTGTCCAACCTCCCTGCAACCAGCAGGGACACCTCCAACTAGATCAGGTTGCCCAGGGCAACATCAAGTGTGATCTTGAATGTCTCCAGGGATGGGCCTTCCACCACATCCTGGCAGCCTCTTCCAGTATTTTGCTGTGTATGATAACAGTTGCAGAAGTGGGGGCTGACAGGGTAATCAGCAATACACCATGGTTGATTTATCTACCACTTCTGATTAAAGCCAGCAATCAGATCTCCTAATCTGATCTGTTGCAAAATGTTATCTCAACAGCTACTAAATAGAGTTGCAGCTTCTTTCTCTTCTTTGAGCTCAGGTGCAGCTGTGAATTTTATATTATTTTTTTAATGTTTCTTCAGAAAACTTACAGGATTTCTTCAGCTAGTGTGACATTCCAGTGGTACTTAAGTGGCCAGATTAAATATAAAGCTGCTAAGCAGCTGACATTTTTACCTGCCTGAAACTACTGTTTATGAGTTAGTTTATATTTGAATCTTTCTAAAAATGTGAATCATAGAATGGTTTGTGTTGGAAGGGACTTCCAAAATTCATCTAGTCTAACCCTTCTGCAGTCAGCAAAGACATCATCCACTAGATCAGGTTGCTCAGAGCCTTGTCGAGCCTGACCTCTAATATCTCCAGGAATCCCCATCTCAACTACCTCTGTGGGCAACCTCTTGCAGTGTTCCACCACCCTCATGGTGAAGAACTTGTTCCTATCATCCAATCTAAATCTTCTCTAATTTCAAAGCATTGCTCCTCATCCTATCCCTACAGCCCTTTGGAAACAGTCCCTCTGCAGCTTTCTTGCAGGCCAGTTTCAGGTCACACCTTTTTTGATGCAGCCCAGGATGCCATTGGCCTTCTGGGTTGCAAGCAGACACTGCTGGCTCATGTCCAGCTTCTCATCCACCAACACCCCCAAGTCCTTTTCTGTCAAATCCTGCCTTGTAGCTTTTGGTAGGGAGCTCCATTTTCTTCTCAAATGCAATAACTGTCACAGTTTTGCACAACTCATTTAACGTTCCCTGAAAGTGAGACACTGAGAACCTTTTGTTATGTTGAGAAGCACAGAAGTGTTAAGTCCAATAGTTACACCTAAACCTTAGATGGAAAAGTCTTTTCCAAAAGAACTTGTGATAGTACTGTCAAAAAACACTCCACCAGACCTTAGTTACTTCTAAATCTTTGGAATTATCTTTGTGAATTGGTACAAACTTGCCAAAAAAATTCCTACAATACTTTGTAGAGTCCTTTGCTGTTCTTCAGTTATCAGAAATCCCTTGTATTGTTTTTTTTTTCTGACAGTGCAGCATTTTTCCACTTTTAAGCTCTGTGTCTGGTATCTCTCTGTTAAATGTTTTGAACACAGCAGGCTTCAGCTGCTCTTTGCTTTGCCAAGGAGAGCAACTTTTCATCTTTGATAGGGTATGGTAAGCTACAGCAGTGCTATGAACCCATACTTGAAGAAAAACTGTGAAATCTAAGATGTATGCATAGAGAAACTGCTTGTACTTGTGTCTAGGTTTAATAGTTCCCTGTATTTCCTAATGTGGGAACAAAAGCACATTGTCCATAATTTAATGCTGTTTGGTCACTACCTGTGGAATTATTTTAAGCAATGTCTTATTTTTTGAAATCATATTATGCATCTTAAAATATGTGATCAGGATAAATTGATTCTTAGGCAAATAATTTTTTATCTCCAAATTCTAGCAGGGGAAATATTTTTGTATGGGTTTTTTTTTTTTTTTTTTTTTGTTTTTTTTTGTTTTTTTTTGTTTTGGGTTAGGTTTTAAAAGGAAAAAAGAAGGTTGTGGCACTTGGCCATTTTAACTGAAATACTTAAGACAGATAATTGCTGCTTCTACCCAAGTCTTTGGGGCAATCATTTGTAGTGTTCCTGATGTCTCTGAAGGTCTGTTTCTCCTTCACTTTTCCTTACAGAATCATAGAATGGCTCAGGCTGGAAGGGACCTCAGAGATATCTATTTCAACTCCCTGCCATGGGCAGGGAGGTCTCTCAACTAGACTTGGTTGTCCAAGGCCTCATCCAATCTTGTGATGGTCTTAGAATTACTAGTTTCATGGTAAGACATGAAAAGTGAGGCTACCTTTCTCAGACTGTATTTCAGACAAACTCAGCTACTGGTAGAAGAAAGACTTGGGTAGAAGAAAGGCTTGGAGACAAAAGGTAGATGTTTGGTAGCTTGCTGAACTGGCTACAGTTCTCTTTCTGTTATAGCATTGCAATGTTTTTTATTTTAGGAGTCAAAATATTTCTGATTGCAGAGCTTTATAGTTGGTAGAAAAAATTCCCTGCTCTTGGTACAAAAGTCTGTTTGTTCTGTTTTATGTACTGACATTAGTCAAAATTATAATAAAAGGAAATGCTAAAATACACCCTTTTTGGGGTGTGTGTTATGATTCTTTCTTATAATCAACCCTGGTGATGTTAATTTGTATTAAGGAAAATAGCAGATATGGTTGAAAGAGGACACATTGATTGAACATACACAAAATATGGTCATGAAGTGTTGCATGCTCCAAGTATATTCATAGAATGGTTTGGCTTGGAAGGGACCTTAAAGATCATGTAGTTCCAACCCCCCTGCCATGGGCAGGGACACCTTCCACTAGACCAAGTTGCTCAAGGCCTCCTCCACCCTGGTCTTGAACACCTACAGGGTTGGGCATCCATAGCTGTAAAAAGTCTTTCCCCAGCTCACTTATAGCCCCCTTCAGGTACTGGAAGGCTGCTCTAAGGTCTCCCTGGAGCCTTCTCTTCTCCAGGCTGCACAGCCATAACTCTCCTAGCCTGTCCCCATAGGAGAGGTGCTCTACCCCTCTGATCATCTTTGTGGCCCACCTCTGGACCTGCTCCATCAGGTCCATGTCCTCTTTGTGTTGGGGGCCCCATAGCTGAAGACAGTACTCCAGATGAGGTCTCAGCAGAACAAAGGGTCAGAAATGTGTCCTTTTTATGAAGACTTGAAGCTGTGACTTTTGTCCCAGTAACCAGGTGATAGCATGTGCAGCAAAGTCAGATTTGGTGCAATTCTGGGTCAAGTCTGGAAACTGGGAATGGAGAAAGTATGAGGAAGAAAATGTTTGTTGAAGGAGTGGTTTGATGGCCAGTTTTGTGGCCAGTGCTGCCTAGACACGATGGGATTGTCTGGATCTGGCTCCTAGCCACCTAAGGGTGTGTCAAAGTTTCAGGTGCAGTGCAGAGTTTCTACAGCGTCTAGCACAGGAAGATCTTCTGATGGAGTGACAAGTTTGGTTTCAGTGCTTGAAATGCAGCAGACAAATTAAGCTGACTTCCACCCACAGGAATGAGAGCCTGTAAATCGAGCAAGACAGAGGAGGTGTCCAGCTATCTCAGACAGAAAACAACGTGCTTTTTTGGAAACCACCTCTGGCTAGAGAAGAGGCAGCCGTGCAGCCCGCCCACTCGCTTGTAAGGAACAGGCCCCACAAAACAAGAAGTGCAGCACTTTGATTGCTGTGGGAGAGACTGAGATCCCTGATAGGAAAAGAACAAGGAGAGCTCCTAACCCTGCCAAGCCTGTGCCTTACTCCTGCTCACCTTGTTGAAAGCCAGTATAAATGGTTTTGTAGGACTGATGCAGCTAATTGTTTGTGCTCTGGTCTCAGAGATCCTTCCTCGGATCCTCAGCTTTGCACATACCTTCTCTGGTGATGTAACCTGTGCTTGGCACATCGGCTTTAAGGTGCGGTTGCGTTCCAAGAGGGCTCCACATTGCCAGATGCAAACTTCTGCTCAACAACATAGGTCACATAAAGGAAGGTAAAGCAAACGTGAAACATCTCCCTGATGACAAAAGGCTGAGGGAGTTGGGTCACTTAAGCCTGGAGAAGAGGAGACTGAGGAGTTACCTCATTCATGTGTATTAAGATGTGAAGGGCAACATCAGGAGAATGGAGCCAGGCTCTGCTCAGTGATGTCCAATGATAAGAGAAGGGGCAGTGGCTGCAAGCTGGAGCAGAGGAGGTTCCACATGAACATAAGGAAAAACTTCATTGTAAGAGTGGCAGAGCCCTGGAGCAGGCTGCCCAGAGAGGTTGTAGAGTCTCCTTCTCTGGAGACTTTCAAAACCCTCCTGGATGCATTCCACTGTGACCTACTCTAGGTGATCCTGCTCTGGCAGGAGGGTTGGATTCTCTGGAGGTCCCTTCCAACCTCTACCATTCTGTGAAAAGGTCAGAGATAAGTTACAAGGCATAATGGCCATTAGCAACTTTGCTGTGTTTAGGTATTGTGCTCAAAATGCCCCAAGCAGGCCATCTGAGAAACAAATTGAGGATGATGAGGAAAAGAGAAGGAATCACCTCTTTTTATAAGCAGAAGCCAAAAATTCATGGGAAAATTCCCATGCAGGAAACAAAGGAACTCGCAAGTTATGTGAAGATAGCTCAGTTTATTCTGTAGAGTGAGTAAATAAACACACCCTAAGAGCTGATGCAAAATGCTCATTAAAACAGCCACCAGGCTGCTTCAACAGCATATTTATTAAAAAAAGGGAAAGGCACTGACAGTAAAAGGCTTTGTTCAGAACATGCCCACTCCTATTCCTTGTAATTTGCAATTCCTCTCTTGTTTTCATCTTTTGATGAAGTTGTACTTGTCAGAAGCCTTTCCATAAGGGAGAGCCTTAAAACCTAGGTCAAGCTGTTTCTGTGGTAGTGCTTGCTGCAAGCTCAGAGTTTATTTGTCCTGAAGAGAACACATGCTTTGGCTCTTCAGTGTGGTTTCAGCAAGGGGGTTGACTTGCTGTCTTTGGGGATTTTGTCCCTAAAGTGAGAAAATTGTTTCATCTTCTTTTCATGACCAGCAAAGAGTTTTAGGCTGCCTGCTTTGCTTCGAAAGCCAGAAGAGCAGCACTGCAGGAATGGTGGCACACCTGCCCACCAGCTGTATGCAGCCCAGGGCTCTGCTCGCTTTCTGCCTTTCAGCAGCATTGGGGAGCTGCCAACTCTGCTTCCTGGCAGAAATAATTTTCCTGATTTTGGGGACAGAATGAGGAATCTAACAGTTCACTGTTTTGCTAGCTGTCTACAGTTGGGTCACCTTATTTTGAAGGTAACTTAAAGCAGGACAGCATCACTGAAAAGCTAAATGCAGTATGATAATTGCCATGCCTATCTGTGATTGGTGTCTGGAGATAGATGCTTCTTTCAGAATCGAAAGAAAAAATATCCTGTCTGGTTTTCTTTATCATAGAATCACAGAATGGTTTGGGTTGGAAGAGACCTCAAAGATCATCTAGTTCCAACATCTCTGCCATGGGCTGGGAAACCTCCCACTAGGCCAAGCTGATCAAGGCCTCATCCAGTTTGGCTCCCTCAGCTGCTCTTCTCCAGATGTGCTCCAGCATCTCAATGTCCTTGGAGTGAGGGGCCCAAAACTGAACCCAGTACACAAGGTATGGCCTCACCAGTTCTGAGTACAGGGGGACAATCAGTGCCCTGGTCCTGCTGGTCACACCACTGCTAATCCAGGCTAGGATGCTGGTGCCCTTCTTGGCCACCTGAGCACATGCTGGCTCATGTTCAGCCAGCTGTCATCATTTTATGATGGGCAGTTTCCAGCCATTCTGCCCCAAGCCTGGAGTGTTCATGGGGTTGTTGTGGCCCAAGTGCAGGACCCAGCACTTGGCTTTGTTAAACTTCATACAAATGACCTAAATCCATGAATCCAGCCTGTCCAGATCCCTCTGTAGAGCATTCCTGCTCTCCAGCAGATCAACACTCCTGCCCAATTTAGTGTCATCCCCAAACTTACTGAGGGTGCCTTGATTCCCTCATCCAGATCATTGCTAAAGACCCTGAGCGCTGGGGCACAGAGGCTGTTCAAGAACTAACATACAGCCCAAGAGCTAACATACAGCCAAAAATACTATGGTTCAGTTTAAAGCCATTTGAGGGGAACTCCGGGCGCAGTTCTGCTCTTCTGCAATGGGACGCAGTGACCACGCGGGGGCATTGTGCGACTGGGCTCCGCTCTCTTACCGATGGAGTAAGGAAATCGGTGGCATGGTTGGCAGTTTTTGCATGGACGTTTGTTTCACTGTTTTGGCTCAGCAGCCATATTTCTTCTGCAGCTTGCAGCCTGTGTAAGCTCTTGATTTTCTGTATTGTTGCTTCAGAACCACTGCTGGCTGCAGACTGAACTTCCTGGGTAGGAGAAACGTGTTTAGACAAGCGCACTAATGAGGCTGAAAGGAGTTGCAGAGCAAGTGTCTGCGTGTGTGTGCGCGCGCAGGTACGAACATCTGCTCTGCTTCATTTGTTTGCTGTAATTGCCACTTTCCCCATGAGAGCTCATTTAAAATACCCATACAATTATGAAAGTCAAAGTAGGTGATTGCAAAAAAGGGATTGCATCCACTCATTTCTTCTGTTAGCAGACTAGCAGAAAGTTTTCCTGTAGGTAAGTGCCCAGGCCTGTTCCAAAGAACTGGTTAATGTTGATGGTTGAATTCTGGGTCATAGTCTGAGGGCAGTGGACTTTGCACCTTTTGAAAGGCAATGTAATTGCTAGGTAGAGTCTGTATAGAAGAGCTCATGAAAAATCATAGATTTATAGAATGCTTTGGGTTGGAAAGGACCTCAAAGATCATCTAGTTCCAGCCCCTTGCCATGGGCAGAGAGACCTCCCACTAGACGAAGTTGCTCAAGGCCTCACCCAACCTAGCCATGAACACCTCCAGGAAGGGGGTATCCACAACCTCCCTGGGCAGCCTGTTCCACTGTCTCACCACTGTCAAGAATTTTTTTCCTAATATCCAGTCTAAATCTCCCCTCTTCCAGCTCAAGGCCATTCCCTCTCATCCTGTCACTATAAGCCCTTGTAAAAAGTCCCTCCAGCTCTCCTGAAGCCTCCTTCAGGTACTGGAAGGCTGCTCTAAGGTCTCCCTGTAGCCTTCTCTTCTCCAGGCTGAACAACCACAACTCTCCCAGCCTGTCCCCATAGGAGAGGTGCTCCAGCCTCTGATCATCTTCATGGTCCTCCTCTGGATGTGTTTGTTATTCATGATTTGTCCTGATCATGCAGACCAAATCTCTGAATATCCAGCAATTCCTTTTCAATTTGGCATGAGTGAGCTATGAGTACACAACAATACCTGACAGTAATCACTGGGATGTGCTTGGTTTCTCTATTTGAGAAGTGGTCTGATGCAGTTCTGAGCTGCTAAGTAGAAAATTTGTTTATCACTGATGAGACAGGCCAAGGAATGATTCTGCAGTCCATGGACACTGCTGAGATGTCTGAGTCAGTATGGAAGGCAATCCAGAGAGGAGGCTGGTGAGACAAGACAATTTGTCTCCTGTCTGCTTCTGCTGCACAGACCATTGCAATCTGCAGAGTACTTCACAGAATCAGAGAATTCTGTCATTTGTAAAAGTTCTCTAACATCATTGATTCCAGCTATTGACCTAACACTACCATGGCCATTAAACAATGTCCACATATTTCTTAAACATCTCCAGGGATGATGACTCCACCACCTCCTTGGGCAGCCTGTTCCAATGCCTGACCACTCTTCCAGTCAAGAAATTTTTCCTAATATCCAACTAAAACTTCCCCTGGCACAATTTGAGGCCATTTCCTCAACTTAAGCCCATTTCTTCCTATGTGCTAACAAAATCAGCAATAGATATGATGTTTCAGTTTGCAGATGAGGGATTTGAACAGGAAGAAGCTTTTCCAGCTGCTATTTTTCTTTGGTTGGATACGAAGTCTGCTTTAAAGGACTTCTTCCACCCACATCCAGAGGGTGATTAAAGGAAGAGATGACATCACAGCATAGTAAAAGGATAATTCTAATTGTCCCACTCCGGCCAAGAGGAGAATGTGGTGTAGATTATCTGCAGTATTCTTAGGGTGAATGAGTTACACCTCATTAGCAGCTTTTATCTCACAAGGATAAAATTGTACTTTGTCCTGACACTGTGTCCTCCCAATAGCAACAGGTGAGCTTCATGTGTAATGACATTCTTCTAGCTTTGTTCTCTGAACTTCCTGCTCTTGTAAATGATTCAAACATACTGCCTTGGATGGTCAGAAAGTTTGTCTTCATGGGAGTTAAGGGAATTATAGAATCATAGAATGGCTTAGGTTGGAAGGGACCTCAGAGATCATCTCTGTAATTATGGCTTCTTCTGTTGTAAGTTGCTTTTAAAGTGATTACATCAGATTTGTTCTCCATCTTAGCCACAGCTGCTTTTTTTTTTTTTTTATGAGAAAATTGTTGCGTTCTTTGTAGATGCTAAAGTGATTGAAATGAAGATGACTCTGAAGTGTCTGCACTTTAAAGGACGTGAAACTGTATTAGTGCTTCAGCTGCAAATAAAATGGAGCACTCCATTTTCATTGCCTATGGAAACGCGATGCAAACAGTAGGCAAAGCAGGAGAGTGAAACACCCATCTCAGCCCCTCATCCTACCAGTACAAGCCCTTGTGAAAAGTCCCTCCCCAGCTCTCCTGAAGCCCCCTTCAGGTACTGGAAGGCTGCTCTATGGTCTCTCTGTAGTCTTCTCCAAGCTGAATAGCCCCAATTCTCCCAGCCTGTCCCCATAAGAGAGGTGCTCCAGACCTCTGATCATCACTTCTTTCAGTTCTATTGCTCGTCTTGAGAAGCAGACTGATGAGACATGGTCCCTATGTGGGTGACTGTGGTGTTGTAAAAGGCAAACTTAAGGAATTGCTGTGTTCCTGGCTGCCCTCTTCTCAATCAGCCTCACATCTGCTGCTGACCATCTGGTGGAATCCAGAAGGTGCAAAGGTCTATTCAGGCAGGCTGTGCTGAACTTCCACAGCATTTGGTTCTTGCCTGTGTTACTGAAGCACCGACCTACTGCTTGGGGAGGGAGGAGGATGTAGTGGTCTCTTCTTCCTAATAACAAGTGATAGGACAAAAGTAAATCACAGAACCAGAGAATTGTTTCAGTTGGAAAAGATCATCCAGTCCAACCATTGACCCGACATCTCCATAGCCATTAAACCATGTCCTCCAATGCCATGTCCACACGTTTCTTGGACACCTCCAGGGATGGTGACTACTGCTTCCATGGGCAGCCTGTTCCAACACCTGGCTACTCTTGCAGGAAAGAAATTGTTCCTAAATCTCCAACCAATTGTACCTAAATCTCCAAATCTCCCCTGGCACAATTTCAGACCCATTTCATCTTGCCCTATCATCTGATACTAGGGAGAAGACACTGACCCCCACCTGACTTCAAACCTCCTTTCAGGTAGAGCAATGAGGTCTCCCTTCAGCCTCCAGACTAGACAACCTCAGTTCCCTCAGCAGCTGCTCACCAGATCTGTTCTCCAGACCCTTCACCAGCTTTAGCTTTATTGCCCTTCTCTGGGCCTGCTCCTCCAACTATAGCCAACAAGTGGCCTGATGTTGCACCAGGTTTAGATTGGATAGTTAGGAAAAAAACGTTTGCTACAAGAGTGGTCAGGCATCAGAACAAGCTGCCCAGGCAGTTGGTGGAGCTACTACCCATGGAGGTGTTAAAAACGTGTACACATGGCAGATGAGGACATGTTTTAGTGGGCATGGTGGTGGTGGGTTCACGGCTGAACCTGATGATCTTAGAAGTCTTTTGCAACCTTAATAATGATTTTATTATTGCTGTCAGTTTGGGGTACGGATGCCTATAGCCTGCAGGAAAGGACTTGACATAACTATACTTTTAAAGCTTCTAACTCCCAGTGCCTTCCTCACGCTGGGAAAATACACTCTGGGAGTTGAATTTTTTATTTTTCTTTTAAATAATCCTGAAGAACACTTTAGGCTGTTGCCAGGAAGAGATCATCCGAGCAGCGCTGCGTGACGGAGCCGGCGGGAGGACGAGACGGTGGAAGGGTCGGTCTCACTCGTGAGTGTCTCCGTCTCTCTGCGAATCCGTGGGCAGGAGCCTGGATTCCCCTGGGAGCCCCGCACCCACGGCAAAGTTTCTCCTCCGGGGAAAACGCTCCCCGAGGAACTAGGAGAGAATGATGGTGCTAAGAGCAGAGCAGCGGCGAGGTTCCGACCTGCCGTCCCCCAGCCCGCCTCAGGGCTCCCACCTCTCGCCGGACCTCGTACCGCTGCTGGCGGCGTAAGGTCACGGCAAGACGAGCCGGCGTCACCGGAACCCTCGGGCCCGGTCGGCCAATGGCGGCGCGGGGCGGGGGCGGGGCCGGGGCCGGGGCCGGCGCCGGGCTAGTGCGGGCGGGCTGTGCGGGGCCGGGTCTCTGCGGCGGGACGGCGGCGGCACGGCCCCGGCCTGGCCCTCGGCGCTGAGGTGAGGCGAGGCGCGGTGCGCTGTCCTCCGAGGCGTCTCGCGCGGCGGCACGGACTGGCTGACAGCCGCTCCGCGGATCGGGTCGGCGGGACGGGAACTGAGGTGGGGCAGCCCCCGGGGGAGCCCTGGAACGGGGTTGCCGGCGAGCGGCGCCCCAGGCTGGCGGCTCGGTTTGGCCCGGCTGGGCTGGGCTCGGCTTGGCTGGGCTGGGCTCGGCGCGGTCGTGAGCTGCAGCTCCGGGCGAAGGCTTTCGCGTGGGAGCTCCGCTGGGGAGAGAGCTCGGCCCGGCCCTGGCCGCGCCGCCGCAGGGTCCGCAATCCTCGCTCCTCTAGCCCAGAGGACGAGGGGCTCTGGCTGGCGGGGGGGCTCGGAAGCGCCTTCCCGGGTGTGCAGCGCGGGGCTTGGCCTAGGCGGCTCCGCCACCTCCTCTGTGACCAGGAGTGTTGGAGCCCCTGCGTTTGGCCCTTCACCTCCGCATCGGCCTCCCGGCCAGGGACTCTCCGGGCTCATCGGGCGGAGGGCTGGGGGTATGAGGCGGCTGTGAGTATGAGGGGGCTGTGAGCGCTGCCCCGCCCCGCTGACTCCCCGTGATCTCTTGAAGAAGTGTGCCTGAAACTTCACTCCTCTGGCAGGGCTAGCTCTTCTCCTTCCCTTCCCTCCCAGCAAATCGTTCTCCTTCCAGGCAAGCCTGTGGCCTCTGGCACATGGTGCTGCCCGCCGCAGCCATGCAGCGCTGCGGGGGACAGCTGCGACCTCTCCGTGGCTGTGACAGGGACTGTTTCTAACAGGAGTGTGGGCTCCAGGGAGAGGTGGCTCTTCTGGAGTGACTGGGGCACTCCTAGTTTTCGTCCCTCTGTTTTGCAGTTGTTGGATCCCTGGTGCATGCCTTGGTGCCACCTTGGTGTAGCAATGTTAGCAGGTTGCTGTTGCTTTCTCAAAAAGGTAACAGGGAAAAGTTTGTGCCTGGTGGACTCAAGTGAGCTCATTTGAGAGCTCCCACTGAGAGCACTTCCTTGCTGCTCCTTTTGGACTCCACCACATGCAGATCCATTTTTCTGGGAGGCAGGGATCATCTTGCTCACACTGGAGAGCTGGGAAACTGGCATTACTTTAAACCAGGCTTCTGCAGAGGCAAGGGGAGGCATGTGGTAGTGGCTGTCACTGACTAAAGGCTCTGTACTTGGAGCAGTTCCTTTGAATGTCTTTGGTGTCTTACATAGGCTGCCTTCCCATATCTGCTGCTAGCTGAAAAATGCTGCCTTGCTTCTGAAAAATAAGTATATTCCATCCAAGTGGAAAATAAAAGTCATTGAGACTTTGAAGCTATTTTAAAAAGGCAACAAAAAAGTACTTAGAAGTAGCTACCTAAAACGACTACGTGTTATTCCATCTGCTCCTTCATTTAACAACATGGTCTAGTGGAGGGTGCCTCCTGCCCATGGCAGAGGGTTTGGAACCAGATGATCTTTAAGGTCACTCCCAACCTAAACTATTCCATTATTCTGTAGTTTGGGGCTGAGAGTGGCAGTCATCTGTCACTGTGCCTCAGGGACCTGATTTAATTTTGATAGTAAATTATCATGGTAAGCACTCAGTGCAAAGATCTTCAGTGTGAGTGAATGGAGGGAAGATTTTTTTTTTTTTTTCCAAACTGCTGTTGTGGAATGTGCTTTAGTGGTGGACTTGGCAGTGTTAGGTTTATGGTTGGACATGATGATCGTAAAGGTCTTTTCCAACCTAAACGATTCTGTGTTCTAATATCACAGTAATGTGACATTTTATTTCAAATTGGTGAGCTGGCAGATGAGATCTGGAGAAGAGAACGCTCCAGGGGACCCTTACAGCTACATTTTAGTATCAGAAGGGGACCTGCAGATAGGCTGGGGAGGGACTGTTTAGAAGGGCTTGTGGTGGTAGGATGAAGGGCAATGGTTTGAAACTGGAGCAGGGTGGATTTAGGTTGGACATTAGGAGGAAGTTCTTCACAGTGAGAGTGGTGAAGTACTAGAAAAGGCCGTCCAGGGATGTGGTGGAGACCCTGTCCCTGTAGACATTCAAGATCAGTTGGAGGTGTCCCTGCTGACTGCAGGGAGGTTGGACAAGATGACCTTTGATGGTCTCTTCCAACCTGAATCTGTAATTCAACCTTGATGTGGCCCTGGGCAGCCTGAGCTGGTTGGAAGTATCCCAGTTGACTGCAGGGGAGTTGGACAAGATGGCCTTTGAGGGTCCTTTCCTACCTGATGAAATCTGTGAACCTTTGTCTTCTTCTGGCTGCCCTGGGGTGGGAGGCTCTCAGTGCTGTTGGACACTTTCTCTGCTCTGCCCATGGAGCCTCTCTTTCTTTCTGGTACTTGCAGCTTGTTTCAGGCTTCACTCTTGATTTCCTTCTGCCTTTCATTCAGTCAGCTGCCTGGACTGCAATCCTGCCTGAACCATGGCACAGCAGTTTTTGTTAAGAAATGCTCTGTGCAGTCAGCTTGCATGAAAATCTGTAAACTATAACTGAGGTGAAACTGGAAATAGTGCTTGGCTCATTAATACTCCTCACGCTTGAGTTTTTGGAGGCAGTTGGAGCAGGCCTGGCTATTTGGGCATTTTTAATAATTGCGATGGTGTTAGTAGCATGCATGGGGAGGGAGTGGGATGGGGCGTGGGGAGATGCTCACAGCTGCCACATAGTGGGCAAGGCACTGCTTTCCCAGGGAAGCACGTTGTATTTTCTGCCCAGATGCTCCTTAGACCATTCAAATCTGAATGCTTCCAGCATAAGAGGGACATTGAACTGCTGGAGCAGGCCCAGAGGAGGCCATGAAGATGCTCAGAGCACCTCAGCTATGGGGAGAGGCTAGAGTTGGGGCTGTTCAGCCTGGAGGAGAGAAGGCTCCAAGGAGTCTTTAGAGCTGCCTTCCAGCCATCCAGTGTGATGGAGGCTATAGGAGAGCTGGGAAGGGACATTTTACAATGTAATGACAGGATGAGGGCGAATGATTTGAAGCTGGAAGAGGGGAGATGTAAACTGGAGATTAGGAAGAAATTCTTTAGAGTGAGGATGGTGAGACACTGGAACAGGTTGCCCAGGGAAGTTATGGATGCCCCTTCCCTGGAGGTATTTAAGGCAAGGTTGGATGAGGCCTTAGGCAACCTGGTCTAGTGTATTTGAGTAGTTTGGGGGATTTTTGCTACTTATTTTTTTACCTCCTGTAGTCCCTGCCACTGTAGCCTGCTGCAGTCCACCTGCAAATCCTGCCACTGGTGGCAGGAAAAGCTAGGGAGAGGCATGCAGGGTTTTTTCCCCCATGTCAAATTGAACATTTGCTCTGCAAACAACTGCCACAAAACCATGAATGTAAGGGCCATGGTGTAGGAGTCTGCCTAGTTGAACCAGTGTGGATGCCTGGAATTGAGATTTTTGCTCATTGACTTAATCTGGATCCACCAGAGGTTTGCTAATAAGTTGAAGGACTGTTATCTGCAGCAGGAATCTGCATTATGAAAGCTCTGAGCTGCCAGCATGGGTTGGAGCAGTTATGGTTTTGATTGAGTCATCATTCTGGGGCATGAAGAAAGTTAGTTGTTCCTGTTAGCTCAGGGTGCAGTCTCATGTGGCAGCAAAGTCAATAGCAGAGTCCTGCCTTACCTTCCACTGCCTGCTCCAGGTGGCTTTTCTTGTGCTGTCAGCATAAGCCCTGATTTAGGGAGCTAGATTTGCAGAAAAACTATCTGGGAATTGACATGTCAGTGTGTAAGATGGGCAGAGGGCATGGAGTGACAAGGAAATACTGGAGAGAGGCCAAGGAAGGGCCACGAGGTTGATGAAGGGACTCGATCATCTGTCTGATGAGGAAAGGCTGAGAGACCTGGGGCTGCTTAGCCTGGGGAAGAGAAGGCTGGGAGGGGATCTTACAAACATTTATAAATATCTGAAGGGTGGATGTCAAGAAGAAGAGACCAGTCTCTTCTCAGTGGTGTGCTGTGACAGGACAAGGGACAAGAGATACAACTGGAACACAGGAAGTTCCACCTCAACATGAGAAAAAAAATTTTTACTGTGAGGATGCTGGAGCCCTGAAGCAGGCTGCACAGAGAGGTTGTGGAGTCTCCTTCCCTGGAGGCTTTCAAGATCTGCCTGGATGTGTTCCTGTGTGACCTGCCCTGGGTGATCCTGCTCTGGTGGGGGTTGGACTCAATGATCTCTAGACATCCCTTCCAACCCCCACCATTCTCTGATTCTATGAATTGAGTGTCCTCGTGTCCTAACCATGTTTTGGAACCGTTTGGGGGATGTTTGCCACTTATTTTTTTTCCCCAGCTGCTGGATTTTTGACCAGAGTTTCATTAACTTTATTATTAATTTTGATGACGTTATAGAGAGCGTTAAATAAGGACTTTGTTGTGATTGTGCTTCAGTGGGTGGTGTTTTCATACAGCATATTGGTGGAAAGCCATCTTTCATGCTGTAATCCTCTATTTTCTTCCAGGTTTCTTTATCCTCTGCTTGTTGATGGAAGATGGGAGAGATAGAAGGAACCTACAGAGTCTTGCAGACTCCTGGCTCTCGTTTGGGTGTCCAGAAGACCACAGGAGTGAGCACCTTGGAGCCAGGACAGAACCTTTCTACTGCAATGGCATCATCACCTGCCAAAATGCATGAGCGGGACCTACCCATCAGAATAAAGATGTTGGACAACACAGTGGAAGTTCTTGAGATCGAGGTAAGAGAGGTTTACACCTGATTTCACATGCACTCTGGTGGTGTAAAGATCACAGGATGTGCTGCTGCACAGAGCTGGCTTGCTTTGAGGTGATACCTGAGTAAAGATTCCTGGTGGATTTTACCTGCTTACAAGTGGCTAAATGAGTAGCAGGTTTTGTTTTTTGAAGTCTTTTAGGTGTCTTGTGTTTTTATCAGACTTTAAATGCAAGCACACACTTTATCAAGAAAACTTTTAACTGTTACTTGCTTTTGGGGGAACGCCAACTGACTCTCTTCCAAACTTCCTGAGCTGTTTGAAGCTTTGTTGATTTTGGCAATGGGGAGAGCAGAAGAGGGGTTTGTATTAGTTAACTACTTTTTGTTAATTGTTTCAATGGTTTGTATCGTCTTCAGGTACATTTGCCCCTATCTGGAAGTTTTTGCTTTTTGCCACACTGTGGGAAGCAGGCAGCAGGGGGGTGACAGTGTTGCTGAAAATCTGTGTTTAAAAGTAGATTTGCTTAATTAGCAGTTGGGGAAATCTGCCTTTAGAAATAAAACCATGCTCAAATTGGAGTGGTTCTTCTCAGAAATGTTTGTTCTTCAGATTCTTGTTTCCTTCTCAATGTTAACTTTGCTCAGGCTTTAACTTGCCTAAAGATCTGTTAGAAAAAGCTCTGCTCTGGTGAAGATGCTCAGTTATCTCATATTCTACATTAGTATCACATTGACTTGAGAAGTGTGGCCAGCTCTTGTGAGACCCCCACCTCAAATACTGAATTCAGTTCTGCTTTTCCCTCATAAGAAGGAGATGGAACTGTTGGAACAAGTCCAGAGGAGGACCACAAAGCTGATCCAAGGGCTGGAGCACCTCTGCTATGAGGATAGACTTGAGGGCACTGGGGTTGTTTATCCTGGAGAAGATTCGAGGGGGACCTTAGAGCTTCCTTCCAGTACCTGAAGAGATCCTAGAAGAAGGCTGGAGAGGGACTTCTTATAAGGGTGTCTAGCAACAGGATGAGGGAGAATGGTTTTAAGCTGAGGGAAAGTAGGTTTAGACTGGATCTGAGGAAGAAGTTCTTCAGTACGAGAGTGGTGAGACTCTGGAACAGGTTGCCCAGGGAGGTTGTGGATGCCTCCTCCCTGGAAGTGTTCAAGGCCAGATTGGATGAGACCACTGAGAAACCTGGTTGAGTTGAGAGGCATCCCTGCCCATGATGGGGAGGTTGGAGTAGATGATCTCTGAGGTCCCTTCCAACCTAATCCATTGCACGATTCTGTGACTTTATAGTTAATACTTGTGGCCTTAGTTTGTTGCACAGACATGAACAGGTTTTTCAAAGAGAGTGGAAAAAGATGCCTGTGGGGATGTCTTTTGCAGATCACTGTCCAGGGGACACATCCCTTGCAGAAGCCTGGTTGGTTGTTTTTTTAGATTGTGATAGAGTATACTTAAAAAAAAACAAAACACCTTCTGTTTGGGATGTGATTTTTATTTTTTAAGTTGATGTAGACAGTAGCACTTCTGTGTTTTGATTCTTAAAAAGACCCAACAAATGGAGAAAACTAAGCAAGCCCCCTCCCCTCCACCTCTGTAATTTTGAAAATCAGTGCAAGTTTCCTGGAAGCTGTGAAAATCAAGAAAGAATTTGTAACTCCCAGTTCCTGCTTTACTATGTGGATTCATTGACTAGAATTCTCCTGTATATTAACGTAGATCTTTTTCTTCTCCTTGCCATACTTGTCCCAACTGTCTGTTTTTCTCATGCAAATCTTCCCCTTGACTCAGTACCTTACCCTCCTCATCCTCTTCTCTAACTCTTATCTGGCTCTCTCTGGCAGTCAAAGCCTGCTTCCTTGTCTTTGATCTACTGCTGGAAGTCCTTGGCTGTGCTTGACTGACAACCTCAGAAAGCCTTCTCACCTTCATGTTGCTGATGCTTGGGTGGCCTTGTGGTCCTGTGCTGGAGCTCTGTCTTAGCCTCTCCATGTTCTCCAAGCTCCCTCCCCTGGATCCCCTCAGTCCTTGTAGCTCACTATTCTCACAATACCTTGAGTTTTTCAAACAGTCTTGACCTGGTTCTCCTTCACCTGCTGGAACATTCTTGACTCTATGCCCTTTTCAGCCTTTGCCTGCTGAGACCTGGTTTGGATATTTGTGTGTCAGCATCAAGCTGCATGTTCATGGTAAACCCCATAAATTTCACACTGACACTATTTTTTTTTTGGCCTCTGTGAGTCATACTCCAGTCTCAGCTGTCTGAGCAGTGAGGTAGTTTCTACTGACCTCTGGCTCCTTCAATTCCTGTAGCGGGCTGTCTCCTGCAGGCACTCTGTGCAGTCTCTAGGGTGGGACTGTTTAACTGAACAGCTGAAACTCCTCCCATCCAGGACCACCACATCTCACACCTTCGTTCTTGTGATCACCTTCTTGTTTGCTTTAGCCTTTCCAGCCCCATTTCACATGTTGCAGTAAGACTCAACCTGTTCAGCTGTCGTCCCTCGCAGCTGCTACTACCTGACCCTTTTCTGCATTGCACCACTGTCTCCCTCTCTTTGTAGCTTCACAGATTCACACTGGGATGGAAGGGACCTGAAAGGTCATCTTGTCCAACCCCTCTGCAGTCAGCAGGGACACCTCCACCTAGATGGGGCTGCCCAGAGCTACATTTAGTCTGATCCTGAATGTCTCCAGGGATGGGGCTTAAGCACAGCCCTGGGCAACCTGTTCCAGTATTTCATCAGTCTCATTGTGAAGAACTTCCTTCTAATGTCCAACCTAAATCTACCCTGCTCCACTTTCAAACCATTGCCCCTCACCCTAGCACCACAAACCCTTCTAAACAGTCTATTCCCAGCCTTCCTGTAGGTCTCCTTCAGATATTGAAACGCATCTCTAAGATATCCCCGAGCCTTCTCTTCTCCAAGCTAAACAGCCCAAATTATTTCAACCTGTCTTCATAGGAGATATGCTTCAGCCCTCTGATCATCTTTGTGGCCCTCTCTAGCAGGTCCATGTCTGTCTTGTGTTGAGTGTCTCATAGCTGGACACAGCACTCCAAGTGAGATGTCACCAGAGCAGAGCAGAGGGGCAGAATCACCTTCTTTTGATCATGCTTCATTTGATGCACCTCAGGATACCATTGGCCTTCTGGGCTGTAAGTGCCCATTGCTGCCTCATGTCTAGCTTCTCAACCAATAGAACCCCCAAGTCCCTTTCTGCAAGGCTGCTCTCAATTTCATCATCTCCCAGCCTGTGTTGATATCAAGGATTGCCCCACCTAGGTGCAGGACCTTGCACTTTGCCTTATTGAACCTCATGAGATTGTCCTCAGCCCACCTCTCCAGCCTGTCCAGGTCCCTCTGTATGGCACCCATCCTTTGGTCTTATGAGCCACACCACTCAGCTTGGTATCATCTCCATTAGAAGGCAGTGGCAACAGTACCTGTGAGAAAGGCCTCAGCATTCATTCAAACATAGGTTGTTTATCCCTGCTTTTGAGGTCCCTCAGGGTCCTACCTTCTGCAAGAAGATGTTTGGCTGCATCCCCTAATTAGGGCCACAATGCCATACCCATGTTGTTGTTTATTTCACATCGTGAAGAGAGGTTTCCCATAATTAGGAAGTATCTTAATTTTCTCTTTTTATCTGGAAAGCAGTCTCTGGTCATGACATCCACAGAAACACCCACATTTGGGCAGCTAGTTTGCTGAGGCTGTATTTAATACTGTGCTGTTCTTCTTTAGGAGGTCAGTCAGAACTGAAAAACTTAGAAACTTTTGCCTGATGTCATAAGCAGTGAGGAGAAGGGGTCATCATTTGTTCATCTGTAGAGCACTGAGCACAAAAAGGTCCATAGTCAGCAACTTTTCTTGCTGCACCCCAGGATGCCATTGGCCCTCTTGGCCACAAGAGCACAGCAATGTTGGCTTGTGGCCAAGGAGGCCAATGGCATCTTAGGGTGCTGCAAGAAAAGTGTGTCCAGCTGCTCTAGGGAGGTTCTTCTCCTCCTCTACTCTGCCCTGGTGAGACCACACTTGGAATACTGTGTCCAGTTTTGGGCTCCCCTGTTTGAGAGACACAGGGATACACTGGAGAGAATCCAATGGAGAGCTATGAGGATGATTGAGGGTCTTGAACATCTCTCCTGTGAAGAAAGGCTGAGAGACCTGGGGGTATTTAGTCTGGAGAAGAGAAGGCTGAGAGGGGATCTTATCAATGTCTATAAAATCTGAGAGGTGGGTGCCAAGATGAAAGTGCCAGGCTCTTTTCTATGATTCCATGGTCTGTAGATAGGCAGATTAGAAGGCCTGCCTCTCTGACCCAGTTTTCTCTTTGCATAACCTTACAGGACATCTCATGGCATTGCTGCCAGAATGTGATGTTTAATATTTAGTCTTTATGGTGTTCCTTAGGTAGGAAATACATGGGCTTGCTTTTCTTAGGTGATTTATGCTCTATGCTATGAGGAAGTACCCTTGAAAAAGAAGTTTAGATTATTATGCTTCAAGTTTACCAAACTCTGTTTGAGGAGAACTTGGCTCCTCTTCACTTGCCTGTACTTCCTCTTCTCTGTCTACTTGAGCATAAAATAGGGAGAGAGAAATACTCCGACTTTATCCTATAGTTGAATTTTTCTTTTTTCCACCTCCTGGGGAATGAATTCTGTAGAGCTGCAATAGGCAATATAAAGTCAGACTACAGTTCTTAGTGCTCAGCAAAACCAGCTGGGTCTGCCTGCCTGTTTTACTCAGTGAGAACACTTAGACTAGATTTTTCTTTCTTTTGTGCTGCTCTTTGTGAGGTTGCTTTGAACACAGAAGTGTGTTCTTTCTTTTTCTAGAAATAATGAAGTAACTTGCTTCTCAATAAAACACATCCACAGTATGAGTTAGCTTTGCGTTGGTTTGAATTTACCTTAAGTTTCGTAGAATCACAGAATGGCTTAGGCTGGAAGTGACCTCAGAGATCATCTACTCCAACCTCCCCATCACGGGCAGGGATGCCTCTCAACTAGAGTTGGTTGCTCAAGGCCTCATCCAACCCAGCCTTGAACACCTCTAGGGAGGATGCATCCACAACCTCTCTGGGCAACCTGTTCCAGAGTCTCACCACTGAAGAACTTCTTCCTCAGACCCAATCTAAACCTACTCTCCCTCAGCCTCAAACCAGTCCCCTTGGTCCTGTCACTAGACACCCTTATGAAAAGTCCCTCTCCAGCCTTCCTGTAGGCTCCCTTCAGGTATTGGAAGGCAGCTCCAAGGTCCCCCTGGAATCTTCTCTATGCTGAACAACCTCATCTTCCTCAGCCTGTCCACATAGCAGGGGTGCTCCAGCCCTTGGATCATCTTTGTGGCCCTCATCTGGACTAGCTCCAGCAGCTCTGAGTCTGTCTTATGATGTGGACATGAGAAATGGATGCAGCATTCAAGGTGGGGTCTCACCAGAGCAAAGGGTCAGAATTGTCTTTCTTGCCCTGCTGGCCACAGTCCCCTTGACAGAGCCCAGAATACTAACTGACTGTATTGGGATTTTTATTTTGTCCTGCAGTCTCACCATGGCCTCAGGTTTTTCTGTGTGGGCCAGGATCGTGCCTCATATTGTGAAGCTAGGATTTAGCAAAATGCTTTTTCTTTTTGTTGGGACTTTTTCTTTTTTCTGGATTTCCACCAGGCCTGTTTTTTCCCCGTGCATGACTTCTTTTCTTGAAGGTGCTTGTACCTTTTCTCCCTTTGTTAGTGAGTACATGAAAGATGGAGAGTGTTCCACGTGCCTGTGGTGCTGTGTGATGTGTCCCTCTCCTTCTGGCTCTGGTGGGTGGCCTTGGAGGGAAACATTTATACTCCAGTGCCATTCATGAGGCTACTCAAACAAGATTACACAGAAAGACAGGATGGTGGGGGGTGGGAAGGGACTGCTGGGGATCATCCAGTTCGACCCCCTTGCTAAAGCTGGGTCACCCAGATGAGGTTACACAGGAACACAATGTCCAGGTGGGTTTTGAAATTGTCCAGAAAAGAGCAGAAACAGAATCACAGAATGACAGGTTGGAAGGGACCCCAAGGATCATCTGGTCCAACCTTTCTGGGTCATGGTAGAGTTGAAATGAACAGCCTGGTCCAGTGCTCTGTCACCTTCAAAGTGAATAATTTTTCCCATATATTTAAGTTAAATTACACTTCCCCCCTTCCACCCCTGTATTTTTTTGTTAGGTATCAGTCTTTCACTGCTCATACCTATCTATTTTGGAGTTTACTGATGTACCCTGTGAAATTTACTACTATATTACTACAATATTTAAGTGGCTTAATTCAATACTAAGTTGAAAAGAGCTACTTGGTGATTACTTTGTACCATAGTGATACTGTCTTTGCTGGCCACCTATAGGACTCTTCCTTGCTTTATTTATATTTACAAATTGTGCTATTACAAGCACAAAATTACTTTCCAGCCATACGTTTAGAGTAGAATAACTATGCTTAGTTACTCTTTCTCTACATGCATATATTTAAAGTAACTGCTTAGTTATTCTGCTTTCTGTGCAGTGGTCAGGCCTGTGCCATTGAAAAGTTGTCATGAGAATGGGACCTCTTCAGATGTCCCTTTTTCACCATTGGCCATTGGAGCATGCAGCCAAGACTTGCTGCAGTGGGGAGCCAAATCAGGAGCTGGGCTGGGCCCACGGGAGGTTTTTGAGGCAGTGGAGGAAACAATCCAACAGCTTGTATATGCCTTGTGACTTCCTGTGGTTTGGAAGAGAGTTGTTTTCAGCTTGTGCACGCTGGAAATGCTGCTTATCAGTAACTCCTTGCAGGGGTGTTAGTACCCATGAGGACTTCACTGGGGCTGAAGCAGGAATTCTGCAGCTTAAAATGCTGTTACTGAGCAGTCCTAAGGAAAGTCTGTCTGTTACAAATGGAGAGTGTGCTGTGGGCACTGGAAAACATCTCGTGTGAAATGGCTTTTCAGAGAGGCTGTCGTGCCTGTGGGCCCTGGCAAAGCCCAGTGCCTTGCCAGCTCCTCTGGCAGGACAGGGCAGCCTGCTGCGGGCTCTCCAACACAGGCAGGCTCTGGCACCAGCTGCCTGGCCCTTGCTCTCCCTTCCCCTGCCTAGACCTTCCTTTCATAAAGGCTTTTTTCCCCGCTCTGTGCTGTAAAAGTATTAACAGCTTAAATATGTGGGAAGTGGGAGGACAGGCTGCTTCTGAATCCTATTAAGCAGTGTGCTGAAGGAATCGAGATGCTGTGTTAGTCAGCTCAGTGTTTTTCTTCCCTGGCTGAGAAGAAATAGTCAAAATTCCAGAAAGAATCATAGCCAGATGTTTGTCATTGCTCTGCTTTGACTCTCCTAAATAGGGAAAATAAGCTGCCTTAGGACTTATTTTTGTCTGACCTCAGAAGAGAAAGTTAGTAATTCACTATTTGAAATCTGAAGTTATCATAGGGTTTAAAAAGAGAGTAAGTGAAGCTTTGCAACTTGGGCACTGGTTGATTCTACTGCTAATTTTTTAGACCTGTTATTTTGTGTGTACTTTTTTGATGCAGTGTAGGAATGTGGTCTTGGGTGGGGAAAAGTAAAAATGCAGCCATTTTATTGACAGACATTTGGCGGGGGGGGTTTTGTTGGTCTTTTTTTTTATTACTATTATGGGACAACGTGAGCTTAAATTGCATTATAAAAACAATTTACTGCTTTACAGTGCTCTCAATATTAGGTTTCTTATTATGTGAGAATAAAATGTTCTGTTGCAGCAAAAGAGAAACAGTCTGAATATTCCTGTCTGAAAAATCTATTCTATCCACATATTGGAACTTGAAACACAGACACCATTTAGTAAAATGGTGATCAGGGGTTATCACAGTCCTTCAAATATGAATGTAATGTTTGTGTGGCTGTGACACACAATCCCAGTGCCCTCAGTTGCTCCTCACCAGACCCATTCTCCAGACCCTTCACCAGCTTCATTGCTCTTCTCTGGATACACTCCAGTACCTCAATGTCCTTCTTGTAGTAAGGGTCCCAAACATGAACCCAGTATTTGAGGCATGGCCTCAAACATAACTGTAAGAAATAATTCTCTGGAAGCCTTCTCTGAGTGTGGGTGACATTCAAAGTTGGGTCCACAGATAGATATTTCTGGAGAATATATATGGAACATGAAAGGCAAAACCAACTAACCAACAACAACAAAAACCCCACCAATGCCCCAAAAATCAACTCTCAGTCCTCTAAAGACAGCTGTGGAAACGCAGTGTGCTGAGAGGCAGCCCAGAGATGTTTTAGGTTAGTGCTGCTGCACAAAGGGCCTTGATCATGGATGATATCTCTTGGTGCCCGGCAGTAATCAGAGAAGCACAGCCTTGGGAATGTGGATTTAAATCAGCAGGGTTGCAGAAGCATACCTGTGTGTCATCTGCTTCTCCTTTCAACCAGCTGCCCTTCTGGCAAGGGCAAGTTGCCTACTTGTGTAAGAGGGAGGTCACAGAAGTAGAGTATTTATAAAACTCTGCTGTGGTCAAGGTACCTTCTGTAAAAGATTTACTTCTCAAGACTGTGGTGTTGGATGTGGACGGTGGAAGACCCCTGTAGCTGACAGCAGTCCTTACTTAGTAAAAAGGCTGAGAGTGCTGGGGCTGTTTAGCCCAGAGAAGAGGAGGCTGAGAGGGGGTCTCATTAGTGATTACAAATATCTAAGGAGCTGGTGTCAGGAAGATGGGACCAGACTCTTCTGAGTGGTCCCCAGTGACAGGTGAAGAGGTAATGGGCATAAACCTAAGCATATGAAGTTCCATCTGAACATGAGGAGGAACTTTTTTACTTTGAGGGTGGCAGAGCACTGAAACAGGCTGCCCAGAGAGATGGTGGAGTGTCCTCTGGAGATTTTCAGAGCCCACCTGAACATGTTCCTGTGTCATCTGCTTTAGGTGACCCTGCTTTGGCAGGGGGATTGGACTCAATGATCTCCAGAGGTTCTTCCCAAACCTCTACTATTCTGAAAGCTGCCAAGTATTCTGTCCTGTGAGTTCAGAGGCACTTCTGGAAGTCTTTGAACAATGTCTGCATGCACTGCTGCCTTGACCTGAGCTGTGTGTTTGAAACCCATGGATACAAAATGTGGAGAGGAAACAAAAGTCAGGCTCTTGAAATTTGAGCGTTTCGCTCTTCAGTAATCTCTTTCCACTTGTCACTGAAGTTTTAATGCCTTTTTGACACTTCTCCAGCACTATGCTTGGGTGTTGCACGCAAGCTTCTGTATTTTTAGAGCACTTTTGTAATGGTGAAAGCAGATTTAAAAACATTGCTGAAAAAGTAGTTTCTTCCCAGCCTCATGGTGGAGGAACAGGAGCTGAGGAACTGTTAATGCCCGTTCAATGCTCTGGCCAGCCTCCAGAGGTGATGTTTCCCAAGTGATCAGAAAGGATGGGAGCTCAGTTGCAGGCCTCTTTCCAGCCCTGAGATCTGGGCTGATGTTCATAAATTCATTCATAGAACAGTTAAGGCTGGACGGGACCTGAAGATCATCTGGTTCCAACCCCCCTGCCATGGGCCAGGACAACTCCACTACACCAGCTCACTCAAGGCCTTATCCAGCCTGTCCTTGAACACCTCCAGGGAGGGGACATCCATGACCTCCCTGGGCAGCCTGTTCCAGTGTCTTACCGTCCTCACTGTAAAGAAGTTCATCTTAATCTCCAGTTTAAATCTCCCCTCTTCCAGCTGCAGTCCATTGCCCCATATCTGTTGGTGGGACACTGGAACAGGTTGGTCCTGCTGGTCATAGTTCTTTTGATGCAGCCCAGCACACAGCTGGCCTTCTGGGCTGCCACTGCTGTTGCCTGCTTGTGCTGAGTTTTTCATCAGCTGATAGCCCCAAGTCCTTCTCCTCAAGCCTACTCTTGAGCCACTTCTTGCCCAGCCTGGATTTGTGCTTGGGATTGCCTTGACCCAGGTGCAGGACCTTGAACTTGTTACCTGAGCAGCTCTTCTCTAGTCACCCCTGGCAAACACCTTGGGCACAACACTCAGTGGAGCCTGAGCACAAACTGGGAGTGGTAAAATCCCCATATTAGTTTGAGAAAAAGGAACAAGGACATTGTAGAGACTCTGTGTTAGACCTGTCTGACATGGACTTCAACTGAAATCACAACAGACAGGCATTGCTGCTCCTCAGCATGCTCTGTGGCCAGCCAGCCCAAAGCCAGAGGTGCAAGAAAGAGAACTGCTGGCAGTGGGGTAGTTAGCAGAGCCTGTGGCTTGCCTATAGCCATGGTGTCAAAGCTCTGTTCAAAGTACAGTGGAAAGTGAGGTTAGGACACCTGGTACCATTTCAGTTTTGCATAAAACAAAGGAGAGTTCTGGCCTTTCCTGTAAAAATGCCTAATTTGTTTCAAGAATCATTCATGAATGCCTTAGATTTTTTTAATATTTTTAACTGTTTCCTTCCAGGCAGGCTTCCTCAAGCAGTGTGCCAGCCTGGGGTATCCTAACACCTTGCATGGAATGACCTGTTCAAATCTATTCAATGGGGGCATGAATCATAGAATCACAGAATGGCTTGGGTTGGACAGGACCTTAGAGATCCTCTGCTTCAACCTCCCTGCCATGGACAGGGACCCCTCTCAGGTAGACTCAGCTGCTCAAGGCCTCATCCAGCCTGGCCTTGAATACCTCCAGGGAAGGGGTATCCACAACCTCCCTGGGCAGCCTGCTCTGGAGTCTCACCACTGAAGAGCTTCTTCCTAAGATCCCATCTAAACCTCCTCTCCCTCATCTTCAAGCCATTCTCCCTTGTACTGTCACTACACACTGATGAAAAGTCCTTCTGCAGCCTTCCTGTAGGCTCCCTTCAGATACTGGAAGGCACCTCTAAGGCCCCTCCAGAGTCTCCTCTTCTGCAGGCTGAACAACCCCAGCTTCCTCAGCCTATCCTCGTATCAGAGGTGCTCCAGCCCTCGGATCATTTTGTGGCCCTTCTCTGGATTTGCTCCAACAGTTCTGTGTCTTTCTTATGATAGGGACACCAGAACTGGATGCAGTTTTCAAGGTGGTGTCTCACAAGAGCAGAGCAAAGGGGCAGAATCACCTCTTTTGCCCTGCTGGCTACAGTCCCCTTTCTCTTGCTGAGCACTGAGAAGATCCTCTCTCAGGCTGCTCTTCTTCAGGCTAAACAGCCCCAGGTCTCTCAGCCTCTCCTCTTCAGAGATCTGCTCTCATCCCCTCAGCATCTTTGTGGCTCTCTTGGCCTGTCTTCAGTAGTTCCCTATCTCTCTTGAACTGGAGAGCCCAGAACTGGACACAGTACTTCAGATGTGGTCTCACCAGGGCAAAGTAGAGGGGGAGGAAAACCTCTCTCAACCTGCTGGCTACACTTTTCTTAATACTGCTCACTTTGACAGCAGGCTGTCTTTATAACTAAACCTTATATGTGTAAACTATATGTAAACTATATATATGTGAATTATATTTTCTATATATAACTGTCCTTGCTTATTTCAGTCACCGAGTTGTATAAGGACTTGAAATAATGCAGATACCTAATGTAGCATCTGAGGAGGCTGAGCCCTTCCCAGTGAGCCCTCAGGGGAGGGCAGGGACAGGGAAGGCTGTCAGTGTGGCTTTGCTCTGGCCCTTTGCAGGTTATTAGAAATAGTATGTGTTGTAAAAACTGTCCCAGTATCACCATTAATGCAATCTTCTGACATTTCTACTGCCACCATCTTCACCTCTCTGTGGGATCAGCCACCCCAAAACAGCTGCTTTCCATGATGCTGCTGTCGTCAGCTGAGTGTTTAATTAAGAGCAAGCTGATGCTTGCTGGTGTCAGATTTTCCAGCAGCAACATCCTGTGAAATTCTTTCCTGTGATGTGGTCCAGGTTCTTAGTTTGGGTGACCTACCTGTTCCCCAGGTAGTGTAGAGCAGTGTGTGAAGCAAAGGTGTTGAGGAGTCATGTTTGTATCTTTCTCTTCAGCTAATGGAGGCAACTGAGAAGTTCTGCTTAATGCCCAGTAATTTTTATCTGGCTTTTCTGTGCTGCTTGGGGACCATGTGTTGATTGAATGCTTAGCCCTGGTGCTGTTTTGGTTTTCTTTGAGCACAACATGTTCTATTTTCACTGCTGCAGGTATTTCAGCATGAGAGCACTCTTGGGACCATTTTTTTGTCTCTACATGTGGCTTTCCTAAGTATACATTTCCCAGTCTCATTCGCATTATTCCCTCCCTCTTAGGGATCTTTTCTCATGTCACCAAATTACTGTTTTCCTACTTTCAGGCATCAGGCAAGTCTAGTCACTCTGGAAAAGCATGTTTGTTGGGTTGAGCTGGTTCATTTGGCAATGAAGTGCTTTAACACTGCTTGAACCTTTAAATGATCACAGATTTTTAAAGCAAACTCTAATTAAATGAGCCAGAGGCTTACTTTTCTATCAGTCTTCTGTCTGGCTGTGCCTTCTGTTCAAAAACAAACCCCAAACCCCACAGCAAACCAACCACTGAAATATTAGAACAATCTATCTTGTGAGGGGGGAGAGTCTTAGAATTATTTATTTTTCTTTAAAAGTGCCTATGCCAAATCAGCAGCATAATAACATAACTTAAAATAGCTCAGAAATGTCTGCTTGATTTTGCAGTTTTCGTACTGGAGTAAACTGGAGATCAGTGCCACCTAGGAATTCTGTGACACACCATATTTAACAAAGAAATACATTTTCAAGGTGAAAATGTGTAAGGTGTGATAAGGTCCCCCCCAAGTCTCCTCTTCTCCAGGTCTTGAACACCTCCAGAGCAGAGGCATCCATGACCTCCCTGGGCAGCCTGTTCCAGTGTCTCATCACACTCACTGGAAAGAATTTCTTCAAGGTGAAAATGTAGGCTAGCTAAATTTGTGCAGAAGGAGGGAAATCATTTTGGGTATGGGACCTTGGGTGTGCTGGCAGCTGGACCCTGCTCACCACGGTGGGAAAAAAATTCTTTGCTAGAGTAAAGGAGGAGTAGACATTTCACAAACCTTATGTGTGTGCCAGGTTGACTCCTAGCTGTTGACCCAGTTTTGGAAGAAGTGAGGATTGTTGTTTTCAGTAAGTGGGGACTGCAAGGGTGTGAAGTGAGAGGACCCTGTAGAAGAGAATCAAAAAGCCATGGCATCCCAGGTTACACATCTGATGCTCTGTAGGTTATTAAATGCAGTGCAAACTATTTTTGGTATTGTCATAGATCGATAGAATGGTTTGGGTTGGAAGGGACCTTGAAGATCATCTAGTTCCAACCCCCTGTCATGGGCAGGGACGCCTCCCCCTAGACCAGGTTGCTCAAGGCCTCAGCCAGTGTGGCCTTTTAGAATCACAGAGTTATTGAGGCTGGAATCCTCTGAGATCATCAAGCCCAGCCTATGACCTAACACCACCCCACTGACTAGATCATGTCATTAAGTGCCACATCCAATCTTTCCTTAAACACCCGCAGGGATGGCAGCTCCTTGGGCAGTCCATTCCAGTGTCTAATTACCCTTTCTGTGACGAAGTGCTTCCTAACATCCAACCTCAACCTGTCCTGGTGCAGCTTCAGGCCACATCCTTTCACCTTGTCACCAGTTGCATGGGAGAAGAGCCTGGCCCCCACCTTACTGCAACTTCCTTTCAGGTAGTTGTAGAGTGTGATGAGGTGCCCCCTGAGTCTCCTCTTCTCCAGGCCTTGAACACCTCCAGAGAGTGGCATCCATCACCTCCCTGGGCAGCCTGTTCCAATGTTTCACCTCACTCACTGGAAAGAATTTCTTCCTAATCTCCAGTCTAAATGCCCCCTTTTCCACTTCAATGCCATTGCCCCTCATCCTGTCAGGTTGCTCAAAGCCTCATCCGACCTGGCCCTGACCAACTCCAGGGAGGGGGTACTGTCCTAGTAAAATAACCTGTGGGTGGGACCTCTCATTATATGAGTGAATAAAACAAAAACATGTATTTGAAACTGGTTTGTAAACAAAGTATTAGAGGAGAAATTTACAATAATTGAGGCTGAAACTTACTGTTAAATGCTGGGATAATGATCAAACTTCTGGAGGGGGTCTAGAGGAGGCCACAAAGATGATCAGAGGGCTGGAGAGCCTCTCCTGTGGGTGAGGGAGTTGGGGCTGTGTGGCCTGAAGAAGGCTGCAGGCAGATGTAGAGCATCCTTCCAGTACCTGAAGAGGGCTGCAGGAGAGCTGGGGATGGACTTTTTACAAGGACTTGTAGCGATAGAAGGAGGGACAATGGCTTTGGGCTGGAAGAGGGGAGATTTAGACTGGATGCTAGGAAGAAATATTTTTACAGTTTGGGTGGTGAGACATTAGAACAGGTTTCCCAAGGAGGTCGTGGATACCCCCTCCCTGGAGGTGTTCAAGGCCAGGTTGGATGGGTCCTTGGGCAAGCTGGGCTAGTGGAAGGTGTCCCTGCCCATGGCAGGCAGGGGGGTTGGATCTAGAGGATTTTTAAGGTCCCTTCCAACCCAAACCATTCTATGATTCTATGAATCTCTTGTGACTATAGGTAACTATTTCTGTGGGTAGGCAGGACCCGTTTTCATTTGAGTTACTTATGCCAATCCAAACTAATAAATTACTGAAAAATGAGACAGCTGTTTTTTTTCCTTCCAGTCTGTAGATGGAAAACTAGATATTGAGAAGTAAGGTGGTCTTGTTTTAGCCATTAAAAGTTAATGAATGGTATTTCTTACCATCGTGCATTATTTCCTTCTGTATGACAACTGTAGTTCAAACACCACCCTGGATTCATAAATGTAGGCCTTGTTTAGACATAACATTAATGACAGTTATTAATAGGGAGTTTTGAGGAGGTTTTTGATGTCTCCCGCTGCATTTGGACAGAGATCTAACAGATTAGAAAAGGGCTTTAGATAAACAGAGCTATATACTCCCCCAAATGTTTGTATATTTCTGGTTAAGAGAGGAAATAACAGCTCCAGTGTAACTACTGTGTTTAGTTGCCCGGTGTAGTTTTTTTTTTTTAATCTGCCAGAAGATAAGAAATCACTTTTGCACTGGGCATGACCACTAAAGTGCACCCATTGGACAAAAGAATGAATCTGTGGATTGGAAAGGGGGTCTTTTTTTCAATCAGTTTCAGTTCACTTTTCATGCCTGTGCTTCTCTTTGGCTGCTCATGGGATGCTCTGTGTTGGCCACTTGTGGGTGATGATGTAAACTTCTTCCCAATGAGTATAAATTCCTTCCTCTCATGCAGATAAGCTGTTTACTGAATGGCTTTTTCTTCCAACAGTTGCAGATAATCTGTAACAAAATCCAAGGTCAGCTGGTGTTTGAAGAATTTGGGAGTCAGTGGCTACTTTTCATTCTATGTCATAGGATAATAGAGTGCTAGGCATTGGAAGGGACCTCTAGAGGTCATCAAGTCTAACCCCACTGCCAGAGCAGGATCACCTAGGGCAGGTCACACAGGAACACATCCTGGTCTTGAAAGTGTCCAGAGAAGGAGCCTCCACAACCTCTCTGGGCAGTCTGCTCCAGGGCTCCAGCACCCTCACAGTAAACAAGCTCTTTCCCATGTTGATATGGAACCTCCTGTGTTCCAGCTTGTGGCCATTGCTCCTTGTCCTATCATTGGGCACCACTGAGAAGAACCTGGCACCTTCATCTTGTCACCCACTCCTCAGATATTTATGGACATTAATAAGATCCCCTCTCAGCTTTCTCTTCTCTGGACTAAACAGCCCCAGGTCTCTGTCTTTCTTCATAGGAGAGATTTTCCAGTGCCTTCATGATCCTTGTAGCTCTCTGTTGGACTCTCTCCAGCAGATCCCTGTCTCTTGAATTGGGGAGTCCCAAACTGGACACAATATTCCAGGTGTGGTCTCAGCAAGGCAGAGTAGAGGAGGAGGGCAACCTCTCTTGACCTGCTGGACATACTTTTCTTGATATGTCCCAGGTGCATCTGTGCTTGTAAGTCTCCAAAGACTCATTTTTTTCCCAAACCCTTGGCTTTTAAACTGATTTTTAAATTTTTTTCCCCGGTGGCTTAACTGCTGCCAAAAGTGGATTTAGTTTTTGGAAAATTTGAGCAAGGGCACTTTGTCCATTTTGGAATATGAGAATACTGCTCATAATGAAAATGCTGAGGGGTTCTCTAGTTTTCGTTTAAAATACATGGAAGCAGAAAATTCAGTTGTTCTGGAAGACATCTTTGGGAGTTACTGGTCTGTGGAAAAGCAAAAGCTATGCCTTCCCAGTTTGTTTTTCTGTCTTCCTAAGTTAACACCTTATGATCTGCCATAAAGGGAGTGATATCTGAGAATTTAGGAATTACAGTTGGGATTGTAAACCAAAAGTAGCTGTCATCCCAACTTCTTAAAATTACTTACGTTTTACTCTTTTGTCATAAAAATTGCCACTGTGAAAGGTGTCTACTTTTCTGACTGAAAAATACAGATACCTTCTTTGGTCATGAAATTTCACTTGAAAATGGGAATTCCTATTCCTGTCTGGTGCTGGTTTAGCACTGAGCTTGGTCATAAGGTGCATGGGCAGGGAGTGGTCACACAGGTGTTCTGCTAGTGCAGGGTCCCCATTGCATCACCAGCTTGTCAGGATAGCCTGCCTGCACAGTCCTGAGGGAGCTGTGCCCAGCAGGATCGGGGCAGGGATTCTCCCCTCGTACTTACCACTGGTGAGGCTGCAGCTTGAGTGCTGGGTTCAGTTTTGAGGCACTCGCTCCAAGAAGGACGTTGAGGTGCTGGAGCAGGTCCAGAGAAGGGCAAGAAAGCTGGTGAAGGGTCTGGAGAAGAGGTCTTCAGTCTGGAGAAGAGAAGGCTGAGAGGGGACCTTATCAATGTCTACAAATATCCAAAAGATGGCTGTCAGGAGGAGGGAGCCAGTCTCATTTCAGTGGTACCCAGTGATAGAATGAGGGGCACTGTATGCAAACTCAGTCATAGGAAACTCCTTCTCAACATGAGAAGAAGCTTCTTTGATGTGAGGGTTGTAGAAGGTTGAGCGGAATGCCCAGAGATTTTGTGGAGTCTTATGAGCTTTTCAAGCTTGGTATGAATATATAGATTGATTTGAAAAACAAATCTGGTGTCCTGAACAGTCTTCTGATAGTGCCTGGTAGTGCGGCTGGGGAAAGCTTTTGTTAGCAGCCTCCTTGATTTATGGTTTTGCCCTGTGGGTCTTTTTTTTTTTTTTTTTTTTTTTTTTTTTTTTTTTTTTTTTTGTCATGTGGAATAATTCAGTAATATCAGCAGTCATCTTGGCAGCGTATAAAGAGTAATTGAGAAGTTTGGAATGGAAAGTATGCTGTGTTCTGAATCTGTGTTGAGAACAGGACCTTTCTTAGATGCATTCATGCAGCTTCTTGCTCTGACGTCAAAAGTGCACTAATTAATTACTTAAAAGATTCTGCTTTGTGCTGGTTTTGTGCACATTAAACAATGACATGGAAATACTCACTGCATAACTTTCTTTTTCACCAACTTCAAAATCATAGAATCATAGAGTCATTCAGGTTGGAAAAGACCCTTGAGATCATCAGGTCCAACCATTAACCCTGCTCTACCAAGTTCACCACTAAACCATATTGCTAAGTGTCACATCTAAAGGACCTTTGAACACATCCTGTTCCGCTGTCCCCATCATAAGAAGGACACAGAGCTGTTGGAGCAAGTCCAGAGGAGGGCCACAAAGATGATCCAAGGGCTGGAGCACCTCTGCTATGAGAATAGGCTAGGGGAGCTGTGTAGGATGTACCCCATGTAAAAGTATAGGTTGGGGACTGATATTTGTGCCAGGTGAATGTGCCTGACCTCTGCTTCACACCTGTGATTGCCTGGTGAAAGTGTGAGTGAGGAGGATGAGTCAGTTCTTCTGCCTTTCTGCTTCTGTACTTTGCTCCTTGGATCCACTTGGCTCCATTCACACTGTGATCACCAAAGCTGTTTCAGATGTGATAGGATTAGAGGGAATGTATTGAAGCTTGAGGAGGGCAGGTTTAGACTGGAGATTAGGAAGAAATTCTTTATAATGAGGATGGTGAGATGCTGGAACAGGTTGCCCAAGGAGTAGTTAAGGATGTCCCCTCCCTGGAGATGTTCAAGGCCAGGTTGTATGGGTCCTTGAGTAACCTGGTATTGTGGGAGGTGTCCCATCCCATGGCAGGGGGATTGGAATACATGATCTTTAAGGTCCCTTCCAACCCAAACCATTTTATGATTTGCAGAGCTGTCAGACTTCTCATTGAAATTTGGGGTTTGGTGAGTTTTTTTAGAAGCTGTCCACAGGTATTTAGCTGAATTTTCCAGTTCTAAAACCATCCACAGTTAATCTCTTTTTCCTGTAAGAAGGAATTCTTGAATTTTCATGCCTCTCAGTAACATGAAACAATTTCCTCAACTTTCACTATTTTCTTACTTTTTATCCCCCTCTTTATTTTAACCTAAACTAGCCTGTTCTTTCTGTTAGGTATTTTCATTTTAATAAATTATCCTAATTCTCTTACAAATTTATTCGAATGCCTAATACTGCTCTAAGATACAGGTTCTGAGTTTAAATAGGGTCAGTTACAGCACTGTGTGCCTGCTTAGATGGGAAAGCTGCAGAGTCTTCCAGCACTCCAGTTTTACCAAATAAACAAGTCCTTGGTGGCACCAATGCCTGGGCTGTGTTCTGCCTGATCACCCAGCTGACCACAGTGTTGCCAGACCCTGCCACTGCAGTTGTCCATGGTCCAAGGTAGAATGTGGATGCTGGTGGCTGTGCTACCTCCTTCTGCAGCCTACACTAGCCATCCTGCTAGCTTTTGTGTGTTGCTGGAATAATCCCAAAGAATGCAAAAGTCTTTAGAATTCTTTTCATGGACTGCTTTGTGAGTTAATAAATGCTGTTTTTTTTCCATAGAGTCATAGAATGGTTTGGATTGGAAGGGGCCTTAAAAATCATTTAGTTCAAACCGTGCTGCCATGGGCAGGGACACCTTCTGCTAGGCCAGGTTGCTTAAGGCCTCATCCAGTCTGGTCCTGAACACCTGCAGGGAGGGAGCATTCATGGCCTCCCTGGGCAACCCGTTCCAGTGTCTCATCACCCTCACTGTAAAGAATTTCTTCCTAATCTCCAGTCTAAATCTCCCCTCTTCCAGCTCGAAGCCATTGCCCCTCATCACTACAAGCCCTTGTAAAAAGTCCCTCCCCAGCTCACTTATAGCCCCCTTCAGGAACTGGAAGGCTGCTCAAAGATCTCCCTGGAGCCTTCTCTTCTCCAGGCTGAACAGCTCCACAGGGGTTCTCCAGGCTTCTCTCAGCCTGTCCCCACGGGGGAGGTTCTCCAGCCCTCTGATCATCTTTGTGGCCTCTGGATTCTCTCCAAGAGTTCCATGTTCTTCTTGTGTTGGGGGCCCCAGCACTGGATGTAGTGCTGCAGCTGAGCTCTCACAAGAGCAGAGGGGCAGAATCCCCTCCCTTGTCCTGTTTTTGTTGCTGGCTGCTGCAGTCAGGCGATCACAGATGCTCATCTGTTTTGAGAAGCAGACCCAAGTGCAGCTGTCCTGTGTGCACTGTGTAAGTTTCCTGCTTTCTCTCTTATTACTACAGCTGCTTTCTGCCAGTGTTTGTCTTGTGGCTTTGCACCTACCTTGACTGTGAAAAGGGTTAGTGAGTGGGTTTCTTGAAAGGGGAATTCCTCTTGCACAGAAGGCCTGGTGCAAGAGGGCAGCATTGGGCTTCTCACTGGTTTCTTTGGCAGGGAGCTGAGCTGCAGCCTTCCTGTTTATTTCCTAACAGAACAAATGCTACCACCTCCTGAGTTTTTGACCATTGTTTGAAGAAAACAGTTCAGGTTTTTCAGAGATGTTCCTTTGTAGAAGACAAGTGCTCATTCTATCAGCAATGGCCTTGCATGTGCTGTGACAAGCAGCCACTGCCATCCCTGGCAGCAGCCAGCCTGGCCCCAACAAGTTGTGTTTGCACAGCTCCTGCTTTCCTGCAGGGCCCACCAGAGTTTCTCAGCTCAAGGGAATTCTGGCCAGATGCAACCCCCTGTAGCAGCCTTCTTCGGCCATCTTGGCCTCCCCTAGAGCATCTGCACAAATTTTCAGGTCTTGTTGGTGTGCAAGTTGTGCATGGCCATAGAATCATCTCATCATAGAATGGTTTGGGTTGAAAGGGATATTCACACAATCACAGAATGTTAAGGGTTGGAAGGGACCTGCAGAGATCATTGAGTCCAACTGCCCCTGCCAGAGCAGGATCACCTAGGGCAGGTCACACAGGAACACATCCAGGTGGGTTTTGAAAGTCTCCAAAGAAGGAGACTCCACAACCTCTCTAGGCAGCCTGCTCCAGTGCTCTGTCACCCTCACAGCAAAGTTTCTCCTCATGGTGAGGTGGAACCTCCAGTTTTCCACTTTGTACCCATTGTTCCTTGTCCTATTGATTCCTTATCTTGCCCACCCTGGGCAGAGACATCTGCCCTTAGACCAATTTGCTCAAGGCCCTGTCCAGCCTGGCCTTGAACACTTCCAGGGAGGGGATATTGGTGTTGGTAGAAGTGAGAGGGTTGCTACAAGCATGGTTTTGCCTGCTGCAGCTGTGAGGGAGGACTGCAGTGTCCAGCTAGACAAACAAATGTTGCTGGTTTATTGAAGGAGCTGCAAATAGTTTGCAGCTAATCTAGTCTGGTCTCATGGCTGACCCTGCTTTGAGCAGGAGGTTGGACTTAGATGACCTCCAGTGGCCCCTTCCAGACTGAGTTCCTCTGATTCTATGAAGACTGTTTATGTGGAACCAGGCCTGTATGTTGGATGTTTGCATGTGACAGTGACAAGAATAATGCAGCAAATCTTTGATGTCTTTTTCTACAGTTTCTAAAGATACCAGAGTTACTTTATTTTAATTTATTGGAAACTTATTCATGTTTAACCTCACTGTATTTTTACTTTTTTTTTTTTTTCCTTCATTAGTCCAAGTACTATGGGCAGACATTACTGACAGAAGTTTACAAGCATCTGAATTTGATTGAATCAGACTACTTTGGGATTGAGTTCCAGAACATCCAGTCCTACTGGGTATGTACAGTTTCCTGCCAAATTCACTGTCATAAAAAAGTTGTCTGAATTCCATTGCTTATGGTTCAAAAGTTTTCAGATCTGCTGGAGTCTTCTGTAGGATTATCTCTTTGATTCTTGTCAGTCTGCTTTGCTTGCCAGAATGGCAATTAATGCAGCAGAGGGGAAGAAGTTCAACAAGGCCAAGTGCAAAGTTTTGTACCTGGATTGGGGCAATCCCAAGCACAAATCCAGGCTGGGTGAGGAGTGGCTCAAGAGCAGTCTGGAGGAGAAGGGCTTGGGAGTGTCAGTTGATGACAAACTCACCATGAGGCAGCAATGGTTGCTGGCAGCCCAGAAGGCAGCCATGTGTTGGGCTGCATCAAAAGCAGTGTGAGCAGCAGGACGAGGGAGGGGATTCTGCCTCTCTGCCCTGCTCTCGTGAGACCCCACCTGGAGCACTGCACCCAGTTCTGGTGCCACCAGCATGAGAAGGACATGGAACTGTTGAAGTGGGTCCAGAGGAGAGCCATAAAGGTGATGAGAGGGCTGGAGCACCTCTCCCATGGGGACAGGCTGGGAGGGAGAGTTGGGGCTGTTCAGCCTGGAGAAGAGAAGGCTCGAGGGAAACTTCAGAGCAGCCTTCCAGTTCCTGAAGGGGCTACAGGAGAGCTGGAGAAGGACTTTTTACAAGGGCTTGTAGTGTAGGACAAGGGGCAATGATCTCTAAAGTCCCTTACAACCCAAACCATTTTATGAAGATCTGTGAAAGACTCAGATTCCACTTCTCGTGAAATCTAAAAAGAAATTGTTAAGTAGTTGCTGATTTTCCCACCTGCAAAGGCATAAATAAAATTCTTCTTCCTTCAAAAAGGGGGAACATCAGCTCAAAGTGCAGCCTATGGAGCACTTATAATATCATATTACAGTGTGTAATCAGTTAACTCAGTCTTCAATTAGTTTATCTTAAGAGATGTTGTAGACCTTTTTCTAATACATGTAAATCTCAGCAGATACACAGACCTGCAAGCTTGTGAAATCTTGATAAATCATTGATCTCAAGAAATACTGACACTCTCTAAGCCTTCTAGTCACTTGTACCTTGCAAAGAGGGTGGTGAGACACTGGAACAGGTTGCCCAGGGAGGTTGTGGGTGCCCCCTCCCTGGAGCTGTTCAAGGCAAGGTTGGATGAAATTGCAACCTAGTGTAGTGGAAAGTGTCCCTGCCCATGGCAGGGGGTTTGGAACTAGATAATCTTTAATGTCCCTTCCAACCCAAACCATTCTATAAATCTATGACTATGTAGTTTCTAAACTGTCTCCATTACTATATTTTTTCTATTACTTCTTCTAGTTTTAGTACTCCCAGAAAATATGACTAAGAACATACAGAATGCTCACAGCACCAATGCTTACTGCTTCTGTAATTCTGTAGCTTGGCTTCTGCCTGCAGTTGTGTGTTTTGGCATGACTTCTGTCTTCCTGGCAGTAGATCTGTGCTTCTACTGCCTTGCCTACAGTTGTCCAGCAGCTTTAAACACAGAGCAGTAGTTTTTCTACTAATGGATAGAATCATAGAATGGTTTGGGTTGGAAAGGATCTCCAAAGGTTCATCTAGTCTAATCTCCCTGCAGTGTGCAGGGACATCTTCCATTAGATCAGGCTGCTCAGAGCCTTGTTGAGTCTGCCCTTGAATATCTCCAGGGATGGGGCCTCGATTTGCTCTGGGCAACTTGTTCAAGTGTTCCACCACCCTCATGGTGAAGAACTTGTTCCTAACATCCAATCTAAATCTCCTCTAATTTCAAACCATTGCTCTTTGTCCTATCACTACAGACCTTTGGAAACAGTATCTCTCCATGCTTCCTGTAAGCCCCTTTCAGGTACTGGAAGGCCGCTATTAGGTATTCTTGGAGCCTTCTCTTCTCCAGGCTGAACAACCCTAGCTCCCTCAGCCTGTCCTCACAGGAGAGGTGTTCTAGCCCCTGGTTATTTTTGTGGCCCTCCTCCTCCTGACCTACTCCATCAAGTCCATGTCCTTCCTGTCAATTCATATAGCTAAGTACACTTTTTTAAAGCAAAGGAATTGCTGCATTCCTGCAGTGAGGAAGAAATGCATACTACTAAATGAGTGCTTTGTTTGAATTTACTGTGGATGTTTTCATGTTGTACTCAAATATCAATGTCAATTTGTAATTTTTCTTTAATTTCAGATTTGGCTGGAACCTATGAAACCTGTTATTAAACAAATACGGAGTAAGTAGTTGTAAAAAAGGAAGTTCTCCTTAATTTACATCTGTTTATTGTGGGTTGCTTTCACAATTACCACTTGATTTACTGGTTATGCTTCACTGAAAATTGGCCTTGGTAGGGGTGGTGGTGGTTCCTGTTCAGGCACGCAGACCTGACCTTTTTAATATGTAGTAGGGGGTGGGTGGAAGGGAAGCTTAGTGAAGATGTGGTTCTTTGTGATAAATACCTTGATAGGTCGGGTCAGCTGGTGTTACCTTTAAGGGAAACAAGACATTTGCTGCTTCTGAGTTTGGACTCAATCCTAGAGGTCTTTTCCAACCTTAATGATTCTCTGATTTCTATGCATGTTGGCAAACAGAAAATGCATTAGCTTATAAAGAGCTTTCATGAACTGAGTAACTTCTCTTGCAGGACCAAAGACTACAATGCTTCGTCTTGCTGTGAAGTTTTTCCCTCCAGACCCGGGCCAGTTGCAAGAGGAATACACAAGGTAAAGTATTTTCTGCAGAAATTGGTTTACTTTACTTACTGAAATATGGAGAAGCAAGAGAAAGAGGACATTACATGTCTTTTTAACCAGAACTTACAGTGAAGTTGAGTGAGAGCGCTTTGGTCAGTGTGATGGTTTTAGCACATGCTTGTTAGGAAGAAATTCTTGACAGTAAGGGTGGTGAGACACTGGAAAATGTTGCCCAGGGAGGTCATGGATGCCCCCTCCCTGGAGGTGTTCAAGGACAGGTTGGATGAGGCCTTGAGCACGCTGGTCTAGTGGAGGATGTCCCTGCCTTTGGCAGGGGGGTTGGAACTAGGTGATCTTTAAGGTCCTTTCCAGCCCAAACCATTCTATGAATCTGTGTTGGCAGGTGAATGTTCAAAAGATATTTTTCAGAACAGAAGAATGTGCAGGTTAGGCCTTGCATAGACATCATGGTGCCAAAAGATATGGGATTGTGAGAAAATATTAAAATTAATAAACAGCCTGTATTTAAAATAATCTGCACATATTTTAATAAATGAATTGTCATTTAAACTTCTAAAGCCCATACTTTAATTCCATCTAGCAAAAGTTGCTCTACTGTTCACATTTTTTCACCAGTGCTTTTCATGGGGCACTTTTGCTGGTTGATGACTGATTCACAGATTGTATGGGGTAGGAAGGGACCATCGAAGTTCATCTTTTCCAACCCCCCTATATTCAACAGGAACACCTTCAACTAGTCAGGCTTGCCCAGGGCCACATCAAGTCTCCTCCTAACAAGACAGCAGAATAAGTGATGGTCTGCCATCTTTTTTTCTGACAGATAAAAATCACTTAAGTATTCATTACGTTTATTTCCAGCTAAAAATTACAGCTGCTGTTACTTCATAAACCCAACTTGTTAAAAGCATGGGTTTCCTTCTGCTTCCTTGTTCCTGTGTCTTCATTTGTGCTGATAAATCATAGAATGTACAGTTTGGAGGGGACCTCTGGAGTGCATACAGTCCAACCCCCTGCCAGTGCGGGATCATCTATGGCAGGTCGCACAGAAAGGCATGCAGGAGAGTTCTGAATGTTTCCAGAGAAGGAGACTCCACAACCTCTCTGGGCAGCCTGTTTCAGTGCTCTATCACCCTCACAGTAAAAACGTTTTTCCTTATGTTCGCATGGAACCTCCTCTGCTTCAGCTTGCACACATTGCCCCTTGTCCTGTCATTGGCCAACACTGAGCAGAGCTTGGCTCCATCCTCCTGGCACTGCCCTGTACATCTTTATACACACCAGTGAAGTCACCCCTCAGTCTCCTCCAGGCTAAAGAGCTCCAGCTCCCTCAGCCTTTCCTCAGAAGGGAGATGTTACACTCCTTTCAGCATCTTTATGGCTCTGTGCTGGACTCTTTCAAGCAATTGCCTGAGGTCCTTCTTGAACTGAGGGACCCAGAACTCGACACAATACTAGAGATGCAGCCTCACCAGGGCAGAGCAGAGGGGGAGGAGAACCTCTCTCACCTACTAACCACACCCCTTCTAATACACCCCAGGATGTAGTTGGCCTTCTTTGCCACAAGGGCAGATTGCTGGCTCATGGTCATCCTGTTGTCCACCAGGACCCTCAGGTCTCTTTCCCCTACGCTGCTCTCTACAGGTCAATCCCTGACTTACAGCAGTCCATGGGGTTGCTCTTTCCCAGATGCAAGACTCTACACTTGTCCTTCAATTTCTCTCCACCCAACTCTCCAGCCTGTCCAGGTCTCACTGAATGGTGCTGGATTACTCATGGGTTATTTGGTTTGATTTGACCATCCTTGGTAACAAGGCTTCTGTGTTGCTTTGGATTTGGAGAGGAAGAATGAGGAAATGCTGTTTTTCTGGGTACTGGTCAGTTGTTTTACTGTTCTTCCACATGTCAAGATGGTACCTGTAACCCTGGTACTTGTAACTCTCTCTTCAGATACCTGTTTGCATTGCAAATCAAGAGAGACTTGGCAGAGGAGCGACTGACCTGCAGTGACAATACAGCTGCTCTTCTGGTCTCTCACCTTCTGCAATGTGAGTATCAAGCTGTGGTGCCAGCAGGGGATGTTGCCATTGCTAACCTGCGGTAAAGAACATACAGAAGCTTTTGGTACCTAGCAGCATTTTCTGTCTCATGGCATTTCATTAGCCATGTGCAGTTAACCTGGGCAACCTCATATTGAAGAACTTCTTCCAAGATCCAGTCTAAACCTACTGTCCCTCAGCTTCAAACCATTCTGCCTTGTCCAGATGATCAAAGGGCTGGTGCACCTCTGCTGTGAGGATAGGCTGAGGGAGCTGGAGTTGTTCAGCCTGGAGAAGAGAAGACTTTGGGGGGGGACTTTTAGCAGCCTTCCAATACCTGAAGGAAGGCTGCAGAGGGACTTTTCTTAAGGGTGTCTAGCAATAGGACAAGGGGGAATGGCTTGAAGGTGAGGGAGAGTAGGTTTAGACTGAATCTCAGGAAGAAGTTTTTCAGTAGGAGGGTGGTAAGACTTTGAAATAGGCTGCCCAGAGAGGCGGTGGATGCCTCTTCCCTGGGGGTGTTCAAGGCCAGGTTGGATAAGGCCTTGAGCAACCAAGTCTAGTTGAGAGGTGTCCCTGTCCATGGCAGGGAGTTGGAGCAGATGATCTCTGATGTCCTTTCCAACCTAAGCCATTTTATGATACGATGAAATCCACAACATCGTTTCTGAAAGGCATGGAAATGTGATGGGGAGACCAAAACTCAAGATACAGACTTTACAATCACCTAACACTGCTTTCTCTGTGTACTATCTATTTATTTTTAGCTTCCCAAGTAGGCTTGTCCATAACTATTTTGCATATAATTAGAAAAATTAAACTGAAACATCATGGTTTGGTATGAGGTAAGGAAGAAATGTTGAGACCACCTCACAGATCTTTTAGAAGACTCACATCTTTGATTGTAAAGAAGTCTAGATTTTTCAAATGATGTTCAAATACTGGAATGCTTTCTGTCATTGTCCTTCTCTATTGTTTTTGTCTTGCTCTAACACTGTTTTGTCTTCTGCAATAGCTGAAATTGGGGATTTCGATGAAGCAGAGGATCGAGAACACCTTAAAACAAATCAGTATTTGCCAAACCAGGAGAGAATTCAAGGAAAGATTCTGGAGTTCCACAGAAAGCATGTGTAAGTGAGGAGTAATGTACAGCCCTGATGGATACTCCTTCTTGAAGGTTATGCATGCTGTGTGATAGGATGATGTTAAGGTGGTGTAAGTTAAATTCCAGTTACACTGAGCAAGAGAAGTTTGATACAGCAATAAAATCAGAATGTTAAGGCTTAGAAGGGGCCTCCAGAGAACACTGAGTCCAACCCGCTGCCAGAGAAGGATCACCTGGGACATATCCAGATGGGTCTTGATTCTCCAGAGAAAGGAGACTCCACAACCTCTCTGGGAAGGCTGCTCCAGGGTTTCAGCACTGTCACAGTAAAGAAGTTTCTCCTCATGCTGAGGTGGAACTTCCTGTGTTCCAGTTTGTATCCGTAGCCGTTTGTCCTGTCACAGGACACCACTGAAAAGAGACTGGCACCTTTATCTTGACACCCACCCCTCAGATATTTATAGACATTGATAAGGTCCCCTCTCAGCCTCCTCCAGACTGAACAGCTCCAGTCCTCTCAGTCCTTCTTCATAGGAGAGATGTTCAAGTTCCCCAGTCATCCTCATAGCTCTGTGTTGGACTCTGTCCAGCAGATCCCTGTCTTTTTGAACTGAGGAGCCCAGAACTGGACACAGTATTCCAGGTGTGGTCTCACCAGGGCAGAGCAGAGTGGGAGGAGGACATCCCTTAACTAGCTGGACACAGTTCTTGATGCACCCCAGGATGCCATTGGCTCTCTTTGCCAAAGGTGATAACCCACCCTTAGCATTACCTGAGTACTTTGGACACACAGTTGAAATCTGCCTGCTGTGTTGGAAACAACTTTGGTGGAGTGATGTAGTTTTGGAAGCACTCCAGTCCTAAAAATAGCTGCAACTTCCTTATACATCCCTTCTCTTGTCCCTCACTAGTGCAGTGTTGGCCACCCTTCTCCATTTTTAGCAGCTGTGAAGGTCCTGTCCTTTGTCAGCGTGCAGCCAGATTTTTCCTCATTTCTGGTACAAGGAGTAAGCAGGAACATGGATCTTGAGCATTCCTCTCCTTTTTGGCCATGCACAGTGCAGTTAAAGAGACAAAATGCTTCTCTCTCTTCTCATCTTCATGCAAGCACATTTTTATTTTTACATTTTATTTGCAGTTACTGGAAGGTTGCTCTAAGGTCTCCCAGAACCTTCTCTTCTCCAGGCTGAACAGCCCCAGCTCTCTCAGCCTGTCCCCACTGGAGAGATTTTCCAGCCCTCTGATCATCCTTGTGGCCCTCCACGTCATTCTTGTGCTAGGAACAGCAGAACTGGATGCAGAACTCCAGGTGGTGTCTCACCAGAGCAAAGCAGAAGGGCAGAATCCCTTCCCTGTCGTGTTACTCACACTTCTTTTGATGCAGCCCAGCACATGATTGGCCTTTTGGGCTGCCAGCTACCATTGCTGGCTTATGGTGATTTTTTCATCAACTGGCACCCCCAAGTCCTCCTCCTCCAGGCTGCTCTCAAGCTGCTCCTCACCCAGACCTTACTTGTGCTTGGGACTGCCCCAACCCTGGTGCAGGACCTTGCGCTTGACCTTGTTGAACTTCATGAGGCTGGCTTGGGCCCACCTCTCCAGCCTGTCCAAGTCCCTCTGGATGGATCCCTTCCCTCCAGCATGTCAGCTAGGGCACACAACTTGGTGCTGTCTGCAAGCTTGCTGAGAGTGCCTCAGTGCCACTGTCCATGTTGCTGATGTTAAACAGCACTGGTCCCAGTACCCACCCCTCAGGGCCACCACTTGTCACTGGTCTGCATTTGGACACTGAGCTATTGACTGCAGCTCTCTGGGTGCAGCCACCCAGCCAATTCCTTCTCCTGCCAGTGTTCCACCCCTCAAGTCCATGCTTTTCCAGTTTGGTGACCAGGATGTCATGTGGGACAGTGTCAGGTGCTTTACACAAATCCAGGTAGATGCCATCAGAGGGGTCTTCCCTTATCCACATTATAGCACATTACTTATCCACATTATAGATCCTTCAGCAAGAGCCTGAGTTAAGTTTGCTCATTTCTATAGTTGATTAAAAAAAGAAAGGTTGTGGTTTGAAGGTGGTGCACTGCTGGTGGTGCAGTTCAATCCTGGCAGCCCGGACACTCCAAATGGAATGTTTGCTGCCTTCCTGCAAGCAGAATGTTTCCTGTGGGGTGAGTGTAGCTCAGAATTAAAGAGAATGATTTGTTTGCCTTTAGATGGCCATGGTTGTTTTGTTGGGTGTGTCTGCATACATAAACCAGGAAAGAAATAGGTGATTTAATAGATTTCTACATAGATTTTCTGTTATCCTCATGCTCTTTCACAGCTTGCTAGCCTACTTGTCCATGATTTAAATTCTTTCAATTGTTTGGAAATTAGAAAAAACTACAACTTGAGGTTGCCACCTAGTCTAAACATTTTCTTCACGTGCAGTTTTTTGAGTTCTTCTCTTCAGTTCTCTGTTAATCCCTGGGTTTAAATGCTCTGTAAGCCACCTAACATTTAACAGTATTTATTTTGGATCAATATTTTAACATAGCCCCAGTATTCATCTAGTTGGGGGTATGTAAGGAACCTTTACGCTTCAACTCCAATTGCACTGACAGCAGTTTTTGCTGCAAAGTGCTTGTAATAGGTAGTCTGTTGTCCAGTGACCTGGGGAAGATTAAGCAGATTTATCTGCTTAATGGATGAACAAAATTAGACCAGATTGCTTTCAGACTGGTCTGTGCAGATTAGTCTGCAGCAAACATCTGAGGGTAATGACTTTGAAACTGCTGCTCGTGTGTAACCATTTGTGGTGCAGCAGGGGCTGCCCAGCTCCCCACTGCCCCTGCTCCAGACTGTTCCTTTTGGGAGCACAGTCAGGATGTGTGCAAGAAGACAACCTGACAGGCGGGGTTGAGAATTTTCTTTTGGAGATGCACTGTTCTTTGGGTCATAAGCTTGAGGAGAGCAGATTTGTGACATGGAACTGTGGTAGCAAGTCCAGAGGAGGGCCACAAAGATGATCTAAGGGCTGGAGCTCCTCTGCTATGAGGATAAGCTGAGGGAGCTGGGCTTGTTCAGCCTGGAGAAGACTCTGGGGGGACCTTACAGCTGCCTTCCAATACCCAAAGGGATCCTACAGGAAGGCTGCAGAGGGACTTTTCATAAGGGTGTCTAGCAATAGGACAAGGGGGAATGGTGTGAAGCTGAGGGAGAGTCTGTTTAGACTGGATCTTAAGAAGCTCTTCAGTATGAGGGTGGTAAGACTCTGGAAGAAGTTGCCCAGGGAGGTTGTGGATACCTCCTCCCTGGTGGTGTTCAGGGCCAGGCTGGATGAGACCTTGAGCAGCCGAGTCTAAGAAGCATCCCTGCTGCCCGTGCAGGGAGGTTGGAGTAGATGATCGCTGAGGTCCTTTCCAACCTAAACCATTCTATGATCCTATCATTGACAAAAAGGGTTCCCAGGCACTGGAACAGGCTGCCCAGGGTAGTGGTGAAGTCACTGTCTCTAGAGGTATTTAAAAGACATCTCGATGTAGTGCTGAGGGCCATGGTTTGGTGGGAGTGGCTTAGCAGCACTGGTGGGGTTGCAAGCTCTAGGTGAGTGGTTGGACTTGATGATCTCAAAGGCCTCTTCCAAACCCAGCAGTTCTGTGATTTTAATAATTCAGGTAGTCCTGAAACCCTTTCTGAAATGGGGCGTTCCATGCCAATATTTGCTTTGTTTCTGTTCTGCTGGCTGTGGTGCTCTTCCATCTCTCATGTTTACCTTCTTAATGTGTGTACAAACAAGCAGAAGTAGGAGCTTCATGGATCAAACCAGGAGTTGTTCAACTTTATTGTTCCTGAACTGAAAAGTCTCTGAACTAGTTAGTCACCAAACTGGTTAATGTCACAATATACCTCAGTCTATGGGATGCATTTTGGATTGGTCATCTATTGCTGTTGCATATTGCTTCTATTACAGAAGTTTGTGTCATACTTCACTTGGAGTGAAGCTACTCAACTAGATGAGAGAGGAAAAAAAATCTCCTGTAGTGCCCGAATTCAGACTGGAGTGCATTGACCACTGTGGCAATATTACAGAATTGGATGTTCTTAAAACTGTATTTCTTCTTCCTTATAGGGGTCAAACTCCTGCTGAATCAGACTTTCAAGTGCTTGAAATTGCTCGCAAACTGGAGATGTATGGCATCAGGTTTCACCTTGCCTCTGACCGCGAGGGCACCAAAATTAGCCTGGCTGTTTCACACATGGGCGTGCTGGTGTTCCAGGTAAGGCAGGAGGGAGGGCTTGGGTATGTGGCTCTGTCCTTCCATTAGCAGCTCTTGGGAATCAGTCTTTCATTTTCAGTTCTGGTATCTCTGATTATTTTAAAATTTAGCAATTTTTAATGTCCAAGGGAGTGTTACCGAATCCCCCAAACTACTGTTGGTTGCAGTTTGTCCGTGGTTAGACAAAGGAGAGCATCAAAGGACAGGCTGATAGAACTGGGGCTGTTCAGACTGGAGAAGAGAAGCCTCTGGGGAGACTGTACAGCAGCCTTCCAGTTCCTGACAGGGGCTACAAGAAAGCTGGGGAGGGACTTTTTACAAGGGCTTGTAGTGATAGGATGAGGGGCAATGGCTGTGAGCTGGAAGGGGGGAGATTTAGACTGGAGATTAGGAAGAAATTCTTTCCACCTTTCTTAAAACCAGTGTACTCCTCTAGTTTTATTAATCACTTTGCACTGGAGAACAATTGTCTAACCAGCACCTTCATCTGAATATGGCAATCACTTTGGATTATCATGTTTGAGAGAATTTTGTCACCAGAAATAAAAATCCAACAGGGTTTGGGGGTGGTGTGTACACACATGCACGTGTTCATATGCCCACAACAGAGGTTTGTTTGCTGCTCTTACTTCTGAAACATTTGCCAGCTTTTCACAGAATTTGCTGTTTAACTGTTTTAACTGTTTTTAACTATTATTATTTTAATTCAGGGCAACACAAAAATCAATACATTCAACTGGTCGAAGGTCCGGAAACTTAGCTTCAAGAGGAAAAGATTCCTTATTAAACTCCACCCAGAGGTCTGTGTGAGTTTTACTCTAATAGTGGGCTGGTCAGTGTAAAATATACTACATTTTATTACCAAAAATTCTAGAGTTTGGGATTCTATCAAACAACTTCAGTGGGGTATGCTTGGCTTTATCATTCAAGTAAAAATCTTTTCTCACCCTGTGTCTATTGTCTTAGATTTTTAGGTTTTATGTGTCAGCCTCAGCTTCTCCTATATGTAGCTATAAACATGTGTAAATGTAAGACAGGAAAAAAAAAATAAACCCAAGACTTAGCAAAATACTACATCTTACAGGAGTTTAGCCTTTTTGGTGGCACTTCTTGTACTCTCCTTTTCTCCTCCCTTGCTATCTTATGTGCTACCTAACTTTCATGTTTTATTCCCAGGGCCCCTATCAAGACACATTGGAGTTTCTTATGGGAAGTAGAGATGAGTGTAAAAACTTCTGGAAAATCTGTGTTGAATATCACACATTCTTTAGACTCTTTGATCAGCCAAAGCCAAAGGCTAAAGCAGTGTTCTTCACCAGAGGGTCATCATTCAGATACAGGTAGGGAGAAACATAACAGATTTATTAAAGCTAAATTCCTTCTATCATAAGAAGACAAGATCAAAAGGAAAAAGCATTCTGAAGTCATTCAATCTATGATTCTTATTCACTTGACCTTGGAGCTGCCTTCCAATACCTGAAGGGAACCTACAGGAAGAGGGACTTTTCATAAGAGGCTGTCTAGTGACAGGACAAAGGGGAATGGCTTGAAGCTGAGGGAGAGTAAGTTTAGATTGGATCTTAGGAAGAAGTTCTTCAGTATCAGGGTGGTGAGACTCTGGAATAGGTTGCCCAGAGAGACTGTGGATGCCTCCTCCCTGCTGGTATTCAAGGCCAGGTTGGATAAGGCCTTGAGCAGCTCAGTCTGATTGAGAGGCATCCTTGCCCATGGCAGGGAGGTTGGAATTCATGATCTCTGATGTCTCTTCTGACCTAAGCCATTCTATGATCCTGTGATAACATTTGTACTTTTGTGGGTTCACAGTGGACGAACACAGAAGCAACTGGTGGATTATATTAAGGACAGTGGGATGAAGAAAACTCCATATGAGAGGTAAGTGCACTTAATTTGGAGAGGTGAAATGTAGCTGAGACTTCCAGGGTGCCCTTATTTCCTAAACATGTTTCTCAGTGATACTTGGAGAAGACATGGTCATGTGCTGACTTCTCAGTTACTGAGGTCTGCCTCAAATCTGAAGTAATTTAGTGCTGATGGAAGGAAACTTAGGAGAATTTCAGTGTTGCATTTCACAGTCTGTGGGCACTGTGTGACTCAGGTGTCTAAAAAAGTGCTATGTCTCAAAGGTTTAGTGGGGACTTGTCTGTACCTCACTGCAGAGATGGAAGCAATCAGTATGAGGGCATGTAACAGAACTTGAAATCTGCAAGTCTGACATTAAGTTGTCATTTCTAAGCATACCACTAAATTAAGAATCTACATTTTCATTATAAAATTGTCCTTTACTTGCTTTGATATGAAACCACCCTAAACTTGTCATACCCCTTTCACCTGAAAGATTATAGGAACACATAAGAAGTTTGCATTAATCTACTATTAATAAATAATTTTTTATGTCTTGGACTCCAGTTGATCTGGTTTTCTGTAGGAAAGATTGATTTTTCTAGTAAGCTGTTGACATGGAATGAATTTAACCATGAGTGTGATGCAGGATACCACTTTTTGGGGTGTGACACAGAGAATATTTTCAACCCACAGATTACAGGGTTGACTCAGTTGTAAATTGTTTGTAACATTGATGCACGTTAACTCGTTCTGGTTTTGAAGCCATTCATTTGTAGATGTTTGTACTGATGACAGAGGAAGAAGTTAAATTAAGTGTGCTGTATATGCTTCTGCCTCAAGTTGCTGAGTTTTCCTTCAGTGGTATGAAGAATCTGTCTTGATTCCTTTTTCTGTACGTTTCTTACTTAATTTAAAGCTCTTGTGACTTCTAAAATTTTGAACTAATTATTAACAAAACATGATAAAACACAGCTTGACATGTTTCAGTTGGCTACTAGAGTGGCAATAGCTGAACAACAGGGAAGGGAGAAGGCTGATTCATGTCTTGGAAACTCAGGATGCTCTCTGTTCTGCAGGAGGCACAGCAGAGCCAGAGCATCCACTCGCACTTCCAACATAGACGTGCCAAAACAGGTCAGTTCTGCAGCACCTTCTACACTGCAGCCAGGGCAGCTGGCAGCCAGCTTCCTGAGGTGATAGTGAAGGAAAGGTGCTCCAAGTGACATGTTTGTCTGGAGTTGCTTTTACTATTTGACCTTTGTCCCTGCTGCAGCTTTTATTCTTTCTGTGGGTGCTATCAGTTTTGATAGCTGTAGCCACTGGAGTCTAAAGTGAGTAATATTTCAGGGTTCAACTGAACTGAAACAAATCTGCTTTACTTTCTAGTATGTTACTACCTAAGAGGATTAGTTTGTCTTCAGGTACTCTCTAATTGCTTTCTGTGCAAGTCTTGAGTTGATTGTTTAGATTCTTTCTACAGTCAGTGGTAAGAAACAAACGTTTCACTGGATGCTCTTGTTTAACATGTCAGAGTTTAAGGAGGCATCACGGGATTTTGCTGTCATTTTATGTTATTTTCCCTTGCGGATGCATTTTCAGCAGAGGCTAGAAAATACCTCAGTTTAATTTTCCATCCAATTACCAGAATTCAGGGGGAAAAAATATCTTGCCTTTTACAAGGGCTGCTGGATCTGCCTCTGTATACAATGTTTTGTTTGCTGTGTGGTGAGCTCCTTTGAAGCACTTATCCCTTCTGCATCAGGAACTGGATGTTGCCTTTGCTTTTATGTATTATAAAAATCTTTTTTATTTGTCTGTTTCTGCTTTTTTGTTGTTTTGTTTTGTTTTTGCCCTCTTAGAGTGTCCCATTCACTGAGGGTTTGAGAACCCCGGGGTCTCCTGCGTCAGCTGCTGCCCCCTTCCACTCAGTTCACTCATCGGCCACTTCTACTCCTGTCCTGACCATCTTTGCAGAAACCAACCTTTCCTCGTTGGACCCCCGAGTGCCACACACAAGGATTCCAGAAAAAAACACTGCAGCACCAGCAGAAGAAGTGGGAAGGAAACTGATGCAGCAGCCTGGATCTCCCATGCTCCAAGGTGTTGGGTTTGGTAGTGTTGCAGGCAACTGTAACACTGCTTGTCCTATTGTTAAGAGTGGTTGTGGTGTAGATCTAGATGTAGAGAGGAGCAGTGAAGAGAGCAGGGCTGCTGTGTGTAAAAATGACAATGATGAGGATGACTTTACCACAGGTGTTTTTGTTGCTGAACCAAAACATCAGCATGGCAGTCGGGGTGCCCCGCTTTTCCCATTGGCAAATTCCCAGTTACAGGTGTCAGAGGAGTTCATTGATGATGACCCAGCAGAAATTTCCTTTTTTGCTGGGGGGTCTGAGGCATTTTCCTATGTGTACAGTGGCTTAGAGAGGAGGGGCTCTGATTTTTCTAAGCGTGTGCCAGAGTCTCCTGGTTTTGCTGCAGACCCCCTTCAGCGGCACACAGGCTCTGCTCAGTCAAGCCCTGACAGATACTCCACCGAAGCTGTAGATATGAATGTAGAGGATGAGTTTGAGTTTGAGGAAGGGAGCGATTTCAATGGCAACGACAGACCATCAGGTACCTCGGAGCTGTTTGAGGTGAAAGCCCGAGCAAGCAGGATGCAGAGTCTGCTGAGCCCATCCGAAACGAGCTCTCTCCTCAACAACCGCTCGGAGAGCAGCTCCCTCACCAACCTGCCGCTGAACGGAACCTGCTCCCTGCACACCTACAGCTCTGCCAACCACTCGGAGGCCAGCTCCATGGTGAACTTCCCTGCCTACTCCATCCGCTCAGAGTCCAGCTCAGCCTTCCAGTTCACGGACGTTATTGACCAGCTGGAACAGCTGAGCTACCCGCCTACCACCACAGAAGACTCCAGCAGCACAGACACGGACTCCTGGGACTCCGAAAATGCTGCGCCGCTGGATGTAAACCTTTTCTTTAGCAATCCTTTTGCTCAAGCCACCAGTGAGAACTTTGCTTTTGACTTTCAGAATAATTTAAAAAACCTCACCCAGGAAGACTGGGCAGAGAAGGCACATGTCAATTGAGTGAGTCTTGATTTTCCTGATGGATCCCTCTACACTTTTCAGGCTTAGAAGGCCAAAGGGTGCGATGTCAGTCACTTTAAGCAAGAAAACTCTAATCCGGTGGCTGGATTTTGAATGCCATACCAAGAATGACTATTTTGTTTCAATTTCTCTCAAAACATCCTAGCTTTGGTGCTGCATTCTGTGCCATCACACTGCATCCAGAATGACTTATAACAGGCTATGATGTTCACAAAATACTGCATTTAGGAAAGCCCACTAATTGCAGAGAAGTTAAGTATCATCAGCTTGCTCATGCAGACATCTCAAATGACAGTGAACTGAAGGACTTCTTTGGCTGGAAATGTATCTGTCAGGGTTTGATATAGTAGGCTGTTCCTCCAGCACCCAAAATGCAGCAGCCGCTTTTGCCACATGCTTGTGAACAAGCAGCTGCATCCAGTAATCCAGCTGTTTTCCTATTCTGCACTGAGAGTCCTTATTTCGAGGTAGGTTTTTGTTTCCACAGTCGAAAAAAATGGACAGTCTTCAAATTGGCTGTGAAGGCAAGTTTTGCAATATCAACCTGTGCAACATGTCTGTGGTGTACTTCAAAGAACAAATAACCTAGGTGGTAGTTTAGGAGGAGGAATGTGCACACAACCAAATGAAAGCAGCAATCACCAAAACTTCTTGTGAAGACAATCATTGTATTATCTGACTTAGGAGTGCCTTCAGCAGTCCAGCAACAAACAAGTACTCTTCTATTCTGCAGCACTTTGGAGATACATGCACAGACTCTAAAAGCATCCCCACTTTTTTGCCTTCCCTTCATTTGCTTTGTTTAATCACCCTGCATAAAACTGCTTAGAGACTAATTCCTATAAGTGCCCTTTTATCTGTGGAAGCCAGAAGATTACCTGGTGATAGCTTTAACTTTTTCTTTAAAATGTGTGTTGCATTCAGAAAAATGCTGTGATCTTTCTGAGGCGCTGAAATCAGGAATGAATGAATGAATGCTGCAGGCAACAGCTAGGCCTTCATTGCTTTTAGAATTGTAGTTAGCTGACTTTGACATGAGACTTGATCTGTAAGCTTAATAGTGTGGTTGGGAAGAGAGTTACTGAACTGGTCACATCTAATTTAGCAAAGTTTATTGAGGTGGAGCAGTACAAGTTGTGAAATGTCCTTCCTGTCTTCCAATCTGATGGATTAGAGGTGTGAAATTCAGAGCTTCATCTCTTATTAGTATTTTTTTTAGAGTATTTTGGTTTTGTCCAAGCAAGAATTTGAAACACATAACACCTACCCAAAACCTTGTGATGGAAAGCATCATCTCCTTCAGCCGTTTGGTTTTGGGTTTCTCTGTGGCCCAGTTTCCAGCCCCTTGCAGCATTTGTACAGTCAGTGCCTTCAAAATAAGCAGCTTACAGCTACTAGCGTAACTTTATGCTCCTTGTTATTCATAGCTTCATAGGATAGTTTGGGTTGGAAGGGATTATCTAGTTCCAACCCCCCTGCCATGGACAGGAGCACCATATAAGTTTTCTTAAATGTCATCTAGATATATCCTTGTGTCATCCTGATATATCCTTAAAAGGCTTTCATTCTTTACTGAAACATTTAAACATCTAAAAATTAGTATTATTTCTGAAAACTGTGACAACTCAAACTTCAAGGGAATTCCTCTCAACATAAGATAGAACACGAGGAGGTCAGACCTCCTTTAGTCACTCATTTCTTTTAGTTTAGTTTTTCTCAAGGTATGATTACTCTTCACAGCACTTGCTTTGATGTCCTGCTTACCATGTTGGAGTGGGATCACTGCTGTTTCATGAGAAACCTAACTAAGAGCAGAGGCTTAGTTTGGACCTCCAGCAATAGCCAGCAGTTTGATTGCTCTTTTTGTTACTATGTGCTATCTGAGGAGGGGTTGTTTTGCTTTGTTTTTCCTTCTGTTGAGTGTGTGTTCTGGCTCTTGGTGTGACTTTGCTTATACCTGTGGAGATGATGCTGTGGATGTGTAATGTGGCATTTCTAAACAGGCACTTGGAGGAGGTCTTCAGTTGTGTCCAAAGCTGATACCTTTAAGGGTGGTAGTTGTGGGAAAGAAATCAGACAAGCCACCTAAAACCAACTATATTATGTAACTTCAAAAAGGAAAAAAAGACAGAGAGCTGTCTCCAAACTGTCTTAGAAATGATAGAGACAAATGTATAGAGAAAGATTAGAGAAAGGCTGTTAATTTCTTTGATGCTTAAAAAAAAATCAGGATTCAGCTGTTTCCATTTACCTGCTCCTGCCTTTGTTTCATGTTCTGTGCCTCCATCAATAGCATGCTCTCTAAATGTGTTAGAATTGCTTCACCTGGGAAGAAACCCAACTAAATTCCCTGTGTTTTCAAGTGGTCTTAGGAAAAAAGCTGCCTGTGTTTTCAATAAACACGCTTGGCAATCCTGACAGAAGACTTGCCAATATGCTGTCCTGCACTGCAGGTAGTTTAGAAAGGCATCTTCTCTGCTTTTCATGTATTTTGCAGCAATGACACAGATCTTCTAGAGGTGACTTTAAAGCTCAGGGTGTAGGGTTTTTTTAGAAGAAGTAATAAGAGTTGTAATGCCCATTTTGTTTTCTAAAGGAATGGGAGTGGCTTAGAACCTCCATCCTTTAGCTTAAAGCAAGATGTGTGAATCCTCAGGTGAGGATGGGATGGAGGAACCTCCATACTCTGCTAAGGAGCTGTGCAGATAAAGGTTTTAATTATGAGTGTCACCAGGAACACTCATCCTTCACATCATCTGACTCCTCTAGACCTGAATTTGGGATGGTTGCACAGAGCCAGTGCCGGCCAGCACCTAGACAGCAGTGCCCTTGCCAGGACTGCACACCATGCTGTGCTCACAGGCTGGGTGAGAGGTCAGTGCTACTGCCTGTGTCCCTGCTGCCTGTTGTTGATATCTTTGCTGTTGCTAATTGATAGCTTAGAGGTGTCATGGTTTCTTTCTGGGCTTTTCTGATACTTCAAGGTATGTGGCTTCTGAGGACATCATTGTGTGCTTAGCTCTGTTGTTTTATTTTTGGTTTCCCAGATAGGCACAAAAGAGAAGAAAATGTAGTTTGTAAGTAGTTTTTATTGTAGGAAGAAAGCTATGAGAGAAGGTTCTTCACCATTTCCCCCTGAGGGGTGAGTTCAGATTCACTTTCCACTAGAGATGGAGAGAAAAGCAGCAAGGGAACAGGAGGCTCAGTGCTTCGCAGTGGACTCGAGCATCAGTTGTGAATTGTTCTAGAGCAACAAAGCCTTGCCAGGCATTTTCCTCTCCTCCAGCTGTCTCCTGAGGTGGCAGGAGAAGGTAAGAGAAGGAATGGCTTTGTCTCTCTGTATTGTTTTTCTTTGGGCAATGTAAAGGAGTTGGTGAGCTTCGGTGTGGGGTGGTTATATTCCACGTGCCAGCGATGCTGCTAAGCTTTCAGTGCTCCTCCTTGCAGTTTGCTTTGGTTTCTTTCCACGGTGTTGATACTGCTAACACATAGTTCTGGTACTGATTTCTGCTTTTTTTTTCCTGAGCACACAAGTTTTCCTTCAAGAAGGTGAGTAGTATGCTGGCTGTTGTGAAGTTGGTGTCAGCCATATAGCTGAGACCCTTGCAGACCCTGAGCGGCAAAAGCTGGGGAGATGATATATGAAAAATCAGAAGATCTTTGTTGAGTATCCCATACATCCTTGCCTTGAGAAGAAAGAATTTCAGGAGCTGTGGTAGGAGCAGATGAAAGCCTAGGTGCAAACCTTGGCTTGTCCATAGCAAGGGAGTGGTTGTCCTCTCTTCCCCCTGCTATCCTCCCTTCTGCAGGTATGTTCTGTCACATGTGCTTCCTGCCCAGCTCTGGGGAAGGCTGTGGGGATTGTCTATAGGTATGTATCCTTCTAGTCCAGGTACAGGGGTTAGTGCCATCTTTTTCCACTACTGGAGTTTCCAGGCTTGTTCTCCAAACTGCATCCACCAGCCATTGCTGCAGGAGCTCAGTGAAGGCAGCATGCTGGAGCCATGACTCCTGCTTGTCAGTGGAACAGGGCTGTTATCCATCCCTCCATTTCTCTCTCCTCCTGGTTTAGCAAACACTTGCAGCCACAGGAAGCATGTCACCATTACTGGCTTTTCAAAATGCGTTTGGGTGATGGCTTTAACTCTGAACTCAACTTGCACGTTGCAGCACGACTAAAAGACACTAAGAGATGTGTGTCTTGGGTGAATAATTTCATCTGCACCTGTAGTCCTGTGTATTTGCACTTCCAGCAGCTCTGTGCTTAAACACATCCATTAAATCATAGAATCACAGAATGTTAGGGGTTGGAAGGGACCTCTGAAGGTCACTGAGTCCAACTCCTCTGCCAAAGCAGAGTCACCTTGGGCAGGTGACAGAGGAACACATCCAGGTGGGTTTTGACAGTCTCCAGAGGAGGAGACTCCACAACCTCTCTGGGCAGCCGTCTCCAGCACCCTCACAGCAAAGAAGTTTCTCCTCATGTTGAGGTGGAACCTCCTGTGTTCCAGTTAGTGTCCATTGCCCCTTGTCTTATTACTTGACACCACAGAAAAGCACTATATGAGAGCATCTCTGACCTTCACATATGCAGTTACTGGAACTCTTTAATTTGCACAAAACACAGGTCATGGAATAGTCTCTGACCTATCCACCACCAGGCTAAACCTTAGTAAACTTACTAGCCTTTTGAAGTACTTATGATTTAAGTAGTAACTTGTATATTTCCCAGGGCTTAAATATTTTGATATTAGGATGGAATAGGGTGAGCAATTGATCTGCTCTCTACTTTTTTCTTTAATTCCCAGTTATTTCAGAGTTGCTGGATAATACCCAGTATTGATCTCCTTTTCCCTGTCTATATTTAAATGTAGTTGATTTTAAGGGATATGATTATATTCTTTTTTTCCTTGATTGGTGGTTTGGTGTTGTTTTCTGTTTGGGGTGGGTTTGTTTGTTTGTTTATTTTGTGGTGGTAGTTTTTGTTTAGTTGCAAGTCTTGATGAGGGTGAGGTTTCTTGGAGACACTAATAAAAGTCATTCTGATGTTCTGCTTTCTGGTGCAAACCTGTCGGTAAGTCATTCCCATTATTGTCATTTTGCAAAAGGTTCTCAGCCATGAATGATCAGGTGTTGACTGAATGAACAGTGCCATTTTCAGTGTAGTTTTCAGTAGCTCTTACATTGCACTTGTCACAGTGCCATGGGTGTACATGTACACTCTGCATGACACGGGGAGACTTTACAGTTCCAAATCTCTGTCATGAAATCCACGTGATTACCTGCCCGTGGGTGCTCATAGGGTTAGTCCCCTGGGTGAGCTGTAGCTCTGCAGGTTGCACATTTGGAGCATGTTTAACTGAACCTGATCTGTGGGGAAGGTGTTGCTATCCATTTACCAAACCTGCTGCTGCTTCTGAGGTGGCAGCCAGCAGCCTGCACCAGCCCTGCAGGTGGGTCAGAAGCACAAAGTGCCCCACTTTTCAGTGCCTGCCTTGGTCAGTGACTCCCCAGCTCAATAGGTGCTACTCTTTTCAGGAAAGGATTGTGTTATAAAAACAAAGAGGGCTGGAATTTCTTAACTGATCTCTTGAACTTTATCTTTTATACAGGAAATGTTTTATTGAATTACATGTTGGGGTTTTTAATATCTTTGTGTCTGTTCAGATTGCCAGTTATCAACCTACAGATTTGTACTAATTCATCATTTTTAATTGTTTATGCAATAAAATAAGGAAAACTTTTATATAAATTACAACATGGGCTTTTTAGCTTCTTTTTTTTGTTACCCTTTGTGTTTGAAATAGAATAAATGTTTGTTCTCCTAGCCAAGGCATCTTAGAGTTTTATTACCAGGTTTCTCCAGGCAGGTTTCCTCCCACGTTTCTTTGTTAAAAGTAGAGCCCAACTAGGGCAAATCGTGCTGTGTGGTTTTCAAATTACTGGTTTGTGCAGATCTTTTGCTTGGCTTTACAAATGGGAGCAGAAATTCAGAGTTCATTACAGGAATTATGCTTCTGGTGGAGACATGTTTTCTTTTAAACTTAAGTCTATCCCTCAAACTCTGTCCTGCATGTTTGCTGTTACTGGAAGCTTGTCCTTTATTGCAAGGGGATGGAGGTACCTGCTTGTTTTCAAGATTGAAAGTTCTCCTCAGGAATCAATGACCAATGTGTGGGTAAATCCTCTTTTCCTGCATCACAAACATTTGCTTTGAAAATGCAGTAGTACTTACATGAGGAAAACTGAGCAGGTTTCTAGGCTAGTTTAAATTGATGTGGGTTTTTTTTTTTTCTTGTTAATTTGCTGAAAACACCCACTCCTAAAAAAATTTGCATTTCTGCAAAGAGGCATTATTGGGTAGAATTGACTTTGACTTCCTTTTGAACACTCCAGCAGTTCCATGTCCTTATAGTGGGGACACCAGAACTGGATGCAGTATTTGAGGTGAGGTCTCACCAGAGCAGAGTGAAGGGGCACAATCACCTCTCTTGCTCTGCTGGCCCCACTCTTCTTGATGCAGCCCTGCAGGTGGGGTCTCACCAGAGCAGATGAGAGGGGCAGATTCACCTCCTTCATCCTGTGGTCACACTTCTCTTGATGCAGCCCAGGATATAATCTAGCAGCTCATTCTCCTTTTTTTTTCCTGACCTTTTTTGATTCTCTTTGTTTCTTTTATTTGTTTCTTTCTTTTTTTTTTTTTCTGTCCCAGAAAATAATTGTAATTCTTGGTGTATCAGTTTCTTTTTACTCTCAAAGCTTGATCAGGAAGGTGGTTTCATTTCCCTAGTGTGTCACCTGCTGCTGTCCCTAAGATGGACCCAAAACTGGTTTATGCTAACGTAGTAAATTACAAGTCAGACTTCATATCTGGCTGATGCATGCTTGCTTCCTTGCTCTCTCTCTTGCATTGCTGACTGACATCAGGTGGTGGCTTCCCCAAATTTTCCTTCCATACCCATAGCTTTGAAGTTTGTGTGGGGTAAAGAAATGTATACCCTGCAAAATGGCTGGCAGGTTAGAGAAGATCTCTGCTCTATTGCAGAGGCAAATAAGAATGGATTTTTGTTGCAAGGCAAATAATGGATTTTGGATATTGGACACTAAACAGATGTACTGAGAAAAAAAAGAAAACAATTGTGTGTTAAGTGTGATAATGGCAGTGAGAGGGCTGGGATTCAAGTGCTCTTGAAGAAAACACAAGGTAAGGTCATGGCTACAGCAGCTGGCTTGAAGGTTGCTCTGTAATCCCCTAAAGAACTTCTCGTGACTGGTTTTGTACAATGCTCTAAACACATTTTCAAATTTGATTATGAACCTTCACATCTGTGTACACTGAATATCCTCTCAGTACAAAGCAGAGTGGACAAACATTAGCAGTAAGTCATAGTTTTATGTATCAGAGGCTTTTGTGGTTTTATACCTCGACAGAAGGTAGCATAAACAATAATAATAAACTGGTTGGACAATGTTGTACAGTAGGTGTGACAGATAAGGCTGGCATCCTCACTCAACTCCATAGCTGTGTTCATGCAAACTACAGAGCTTTTACAATGCTTTATAGTGACACTGAGTAATTTTTTTCTCAACCGAATGCATGCTGGTCTTTTTATGAAGCTGGTTTTGTTTGCTTGAGGGTACATGGTGGAATCTGCTAGGGGGTATTAGTATTCTTGAAGATCTTCGAGGATGTGGCATGTTACACCAGACTGACACCTTTTGGTCTTGCATTGAGTGAAGTGCACTTGTGTGTGTTGTGAAAGCAGGAATTAGACACCTACAGAGTGCTGTCATGTCTGTGAGGGTCTGGTCTGCAGCCCTGAGCACTCACTGTGTCATTGCATGGAACCCCTGACTCCTGCTTACAGCAAGGCTCCTGAATTTGGGATGGTTGTTACCTGCAGAGAACAAATTTCTTCTCCGTGCAGAATGCTGCAACATGGAAACATCCCTCTCCAAGAGCAGTCCTTTTTAGTACACCTGCAGGATGCTGCTGCTCACAGGGCAGGGAAGACTTTGGCGCACCAGGGTTTGATGTCAGCGAAAACATTGATCTTTGCACCAGTGAAGGAAGGCTGACAGAGCTGGGTTTGTGCAGCCTTGCGAAGAGAAAGCTCAGGGAAGACCTTATTACCATGGACCAGTACACAAAGGGTGGCTACCAGGAGAATGGAGACTCCCTTTTTACAAGGAGTCCCATGGAAAAGCCAGAGTGATGGGGACAAGTTACTGCTGGGGAGATTCCCACTGGGGTCCAGGAGGAAATGTTTCCTCATGAGAACAGTCAGACATTGGAATCATCTCCCAAGGGAAGCAGTGGAGTTCCCTCTATTGGACAGTTTGAAGACTCAGCTTGACAGGGTGCTGAGCCAGCTCATTTCAGCTACACCATCACCTGGAAAGGTTGGACCAGATGATCCTTGGGGTCCCTTCCAACCTGGCATTCTGTGATTTCTACCTAATTTTAAGAGATTTTCTCCATTGAACAGCTGTTGAAAGCAGCCATGGCCACTCTGACCATTGCATGGATCCTTCCCCAAGAGAATAGAGAACTGCTGTTCTCACCTGCTTGACTGGGAGCTCCCTCCTTGCTGCTCTACTGGAGAAAGGCTGTTGGATTACAGGAGTGAAAATTTCAGTACCTGCTTGTAGTGTCACCTGCCAACATACACCATCGAATGGAGTTTATATCAGTCACTGAAACAGATGTTAGCCCAAAAGATAACCCAGGCTGCTCCCTCATACTTCAGAGGCCTTTCTAGAAAAGGCAGATTGCAGAAGTCACATGAACCTGGGAAAGTCCCTCTGCAGAATTTACCATTTGAGTTGACAGACTATTATAAAAGTGGCAGCTGTAACAGCTCCTTCCTGAGTTCTTCATTATTTTCACCTTAGGGAAATAAACAGCAGGCTCCAGAGTGTCCTTCTCCAGCTGTTGGTATATATAGGAAGGGCACTCCTGTCCCTGGAGATGCAATAGACATCTCTGTCTACCCTCTCCCAGGCTTGGAGGAAGGCTTCAGCATCTTGAGTTAGAATTGTTTGGGTTGGAAAAGACCTTTAAGATCATCAAGTCCACCCATTAACTCTACCAAGTCTGGTGCCAAACCATGTCCCTCAGCACCACATCTCTGTGTCTTTTAAACACATACAGAGATGGGGATTCAACTACCTCCCTGAGTTCTGCTCATTGTTTTAGGCTTCTTGAGGAGCTGAACACACTTGTCATCAGTCTCTCTGGCTCTGGACAGTGGGGCTCTTGCTGTCAGATACAAATGAGCAAGTGTTTGACATGAATTTAATGGCCAGCTTCTGCTGTTGGAGGTGATAAAAAACAGAACTCAGTGTAAATGAGCAGGCAGTGGAGTTTGTGTTTCAGAAGGTATATCCCTTTTACTCCCCTTGTATCTGAACGTTTGGTCTGTCCAGAAGCAATTCAAGTTACAAAATCTGGGAAGTGCCACTACTTTGTGTTAAATTCCAAGGATTTAAAGAAGCTACTCCTGTAAGCTTCTAGCTTGGTTTGAAGCTGTTGTTTCAGCATCCCTGACCTGGAGAAGCATGAATAAGAGTTTACTGTTGTCCCTGTAGAGGTGAAACAGACATCAGAAGCTGTTGCTTTGCTGTGCTGCTATGAAAAGCAGTAGGAATGCTGGAAAGGCTGGGCTAGAAATGAAGCTGTTCCAGTGTGGCTGTGCTCAGCTAGAGCAGGAATGGTTAACTCCCAGCTCAGTGATCTGAATCTCTTCCAGGTGACTGAGCGCAACACTGTTTAGCTTCCTGCATTTGTCAGTGGGAAAATCCGGGCTCGGGCTTCCTCACCCTTGTCACGCTGCCCTGGCTCTGCTTCCTGAACTAGGGAGTGCAGCTGCTCCTGCCAGGAGCGAGACCAGCAGCTCCTCACTCCTACTCCTCCTTCTCCAACACTCCTGTCCCATGACTGTGTTCAGAGACCGAGGATACCCAGGGGGTGCTGCTGGTGTCATTAATGCCTTTTGGGGTGACTTTAAGTAGTCTGGGAAGTGATGAGTTGGCACTTTTGGTTGATTTTCCTGTTTGCCTGGGTGAGGTGAGGTAACCCTTGCTCTCTGTTTGTAGCACACAACAGCTGGTGCTGGGGGAGGGCTAAAAGCCTGGCAGGGTGTCCCCGCAGTGCAGTGAAGGTGCTGGATACTGGAGGTCTTGCTGGGTACCCATTTGGTTCCCGGATCTGACAAATCTGGTCTATTGCAATAGGGAGGATCAGTAGGCAAAAGAAAACGAGGTTAGGCAGGAATTTTGTGGGTATACTGTGAGTAATTGGAGTGTCTGTTGCCTTTGGTCCCAAAAAGCAGAGCTGCTTGAACAGTGAAGACCTGAGGGGTCTGTGTGTGCTGCTTTGAGGAAGTGTGCAGAAGAGAGGAGGAGCACCTACTGTCCATAGGCTTCAAGTCACTGCAGTGGTGCCTTGTGTTAGAAAGCTCCAGAGGGTCCACAGATGGAATAAAAATGTACTAAAGAGATTGGCAATTAATGATCTAAAGCACAGCAGGACGTGTTACTGCTGCTTCAGACAGGGTTTGCTCAGCAAGGGGATTGTGTGCATCCAGTTCATGCTCAGTGCTACAGCACTGTTTGCCTTTGAGATCAGTAATTCATGTTCCTAGACTTTGAAGAGCCAGGAATGAAATCTCTTTCATGCTCCCTTTTTGTATAGCAGCATATTTTTCCTCTCCCATTTTGGAGATTCCCTGATTTCTGAATGTATTTTTAACAAGCTATAACTTCTGGAGTGGAGAGTAGCAGAATGATTTGTCCTAGTTTTGCCTGGAGTGAAAAGTGATTCTTCTTTTAAAAAGGAAAAATTAAAAACTTGTTACTTCAATGTAATCCTCTGTTGCCTACCCTGCTGGTGCTCAACAAAATCCAAAAGGGTTGGAGGACTTTTTCATGGATGTTTCAAACAATTTATCCTTTCCCTTTGGATGCAGTTGTGAATGTGTTTGTGCTTGCTGTGCCTCTGCTGACAGCTGGGTTACAGGGAACGCTGCCCTTTGCTTCGAGGTGTACACCTGAGTCTCTTATGGATTAACTTCTTTTGCCTTTTTGTTTAATGAGATTGCAATTAGAGTTTACAGTAGCAGTGGCTAATTGTCTTTGATGCTCTGTCTTCCAAACCATTTTCTCTCCTTTTCCATTCCATCTTCTCATTCTTTTCCCACCCAGGCCTGCCAGTGGACCATTCTCAGCTCTCTTCCCTCGTGCTGACGAGTCCCCTGGGCTTAAACCCAGCGTTTCAGGTGAACTTGAACACAGCTGTCCAGGGTTCATCTCCTCTCCTGAGTCCTGTCCTCAGTGATGCTGGTGGTCCCAGGATAGAAGAGGATGACGAAGTGAAACGCAAGGTAAGATAATGATGTGACCTGGAATTTCCATCCAGAGAAAAGTGCTGGTTTCAGGTCAGGGGCTGTGCTTGTTTCATGTGAGGAGCTGTGCTGGCTTCAGCTAAAGGGGTGTGCTGGCTGGGCACTGAATGGTGATGATGTTATATTTGGTGGTAGAACAGATGTGTCCTGTGGTCAGTGTTGTAAACCCCAGTGCTGATGGTTTGGTTGGGTCTGTGTGTGTCTCACTGTTGTGGCAGTGCCCTCTTGGTGTAGGGATCCTCTTGGTGTCTGCTGTTGGGATCATCTCCCACTGTTTTAGCAGGCACACCTGCCAATGGCCCTGGCATGGCAGGGAGCTCTGCTCAAAATCTGCCTTTTATACCCCAGAATGGAAACAAGTATTGGTGGAGCTGCTCTCTCCATAGCTGGCTGTTCTGTCTGGTGAGAGGTGAACAATGGTCTAGCCTTACAGAGGCTTGAGGCTTGCTTTTGAGAAAGTGAGGGATGAAACAGGCCCTGACTTCTGGAGGTGCAACAGGTATCAAAGGAGGAACAACTTTGTGTCTTCAAGATGTGCTTATGTCTAGGTACTGCTCCTTAGTCTGGGCTGCTTTCCTTTCTTTCCACCAGTAAGCAGTGGTTGCTTTAACTGGCAACTCTGCAACATGCTGTGGGATTTTCATCACCCCTGTGTAGAGCTCAGGTTTCACCTTTGCTTTCTTGAATAATCCTAATTATCAAAGTTTCTTCTTCTGGAGGCCCCTTCACCTTCAGTCCTCAAGACACAAGCTTCAGCTCCTTGCTCTGTGCTTCAGCACCACCACAAAAGGCCTCTCTGTCACACCCTTGTCCTCTTGCATACTGCACTGCTGCAGAGCTTTTCTGAAAGGTAAAATATGTGGTGGTTGTCCAGAAATTCTGACCAAGGTCTCCCAGGAGCTTCTCAAGAGTCTTGCATGCTCTGTGCAGCAAGCCTCCTGTAGTCTGCATTGTAAAGCTGAAGCACCACTTCATGCTGTCCTCTGGTGGTGTGGGTTTTTTTAAGCAGAGAGGCTTTGTGTGTCTCCAGAGTTCTTCAAAACGATGGAGATGGCCAGATGTCAGTGTGTGGTTCACATGTGCTTTCTTATCCACACTGCAGCATGTCAGGAGTGGTTGTTAGCCATGAGAGGAATCTGCAACCACAGAATCGCTGAGTTTGGATGGGACCTCTTGAAATCTTCTAGTCCAACCAGCTCCTCTTTCTCAAGCAGTTACTCCAAGCATTTAGATGGACTCAGGAGAAATAAATGAGTTTGTGCCTGTATATGTGTTGCTCCATATGTTCCTGACTACTTTTTTAGACATGGAAAACAAATTTCAGGTCAAGCATTGGAACAAGCTGCCCAAGGAGGTGGTGGAGTCACTGTCCTTGGTGGTGTTCAAAACATGTCTGGACACAGCACTCCGGGACATGGTTTAGTGGGCATGGAAGTGTTTGGTTGACAGTTGGACTTGATCTTAGAGGTCTTTTCCAACCTTAATGAATCCATGATTCTGGAGTATCTGACAGAATGCTGTCCACATTGTATTTCTCTGTATTCTATTTCATAGAATCATTAGGGTTGGAAAAGACCTCTAAAATTGTTAGATCATTTCTCTCCTGCAAGTGTGGTCAGACATTGGAACAGGTTGCCCAGGGAGGGTGTGGAGTCAGTCCCTGGAGGTGCTTAAGAAACGTGTGGATGTGACACTTGAGGATATGGTTTAATGGCCATGGTAGTGTTAGGGTGATGGTTGGACTTGATGATCTTAGAGGTCTTTTCCAAGCAAAACAATTCTATGACTCTCTGTTTGAATACTTACCAGTTCCTGCCTGTCCTTCCAGCGCTACCCAACTGACAAGGCCTACTTCATAGCAAAGGAGATCCTTGCTACCGAGCGGACCTATTTGAAGGACCTGGAAGTGATTACAGTGGTAAGGGGCTTTAACTCTCTTCGATGCTTTTCCTCTTCTTAACAGATTTGTAATTGGTAATTTGGAAAAACTTGGAATTTCTTCCAGGTGACAGAAAAAAGAAGTCCTATGATAAACCATAACCTGTGAGCTATCTAGGTGTTACCTTTCTGGTTACACAGGTCCTCACGTGGGACTGCAGATGTCTCGTGTAGATTTCTACCATTAACTCCAACAGCTGCATCTCGTGGCATTTTGATGTCTTAGGCAAACTTCCCTCCTGAAAACTGTCAGCAGGGATGGCCTAAAAATGTTTTGCATTCAGTCTCAGTGACAGTCATTGCCGCCAGCTCTGCCATGGTAATCCAGCCACCATCCCTGTGGTGTTCCTTGGGAAGCTTCTGTCTGTGTGCCTTCTGATGGCACGAGCAGATGACAATTGCAAAGCATATTAAGGCTCACAGAGGTTTGAGGAGTTTTTTCTTTTGTTGCTTCTTTTTTCTTTCCTTTTTGCCTCCTTTGTCGCAGAATTATCAAGTGAGTCCTTGTTTGGAGGTCGTTTGGCTTTCCCAAACCCTTGTTTAGGTTTCAAACTCTTTTTCTTGAAGAGCTTTTTGATTCTTCGCTCCAGGTTTGAACACTGGAGTGTTGCTTTTCTATAAGCTAATGTTTTCGTTTCAGCTAAGAGAAATTTGAGTCCCTTCAGCTGAGGTCTCTCAGTGGGTACCATCTCCCTCAAATTCCTCTTATAGCCTTCCCATCTTGTCTCCTCAAAGATGGGGAAATATCTGGCACCTCGGAGGAGTTCTGAAATGCACACGTCCCTGCCAGAGATCCCTTCCAATCCAAATCATTTTATGATTCTATGTGATACGCAGCAGGATGTCTCCAGCTACTGAATGACTTGCACAGGGCTCCAGGTTTTCTGAAGGAGCAGTTTTATCTGTGCTGAAGTGAAGGCAGTGGTGTGACATCAACTGTGGTGGCCACGTGGTGATGACTGTAATTTAGAGCTGGTATCAACCATCTCATCATTGCATTAAGAAATTTGCTTGTGCCCAGATCCAATCATAAGCCTCATATTTGTGGTGATTGGCAAGGAAAAAAAAATTACATCTTAGATTATCTAAATCTCCCTTCCCCCTTGATTTTCCCCTTCCCCCTTGATTTTCCCCTTCCCCCTTGATTTTCCCCTTCCCCCTTGATTTTCCCCTTCCCCCTGAGTTTTCCCCTTCCCCCTGAGTTTTCCCCTTCCCCCTGAGTTTTCCCCTTCCCCCTGAGTTTTCCCCTTCCCCCTGAGTTTTTCCCTTCCCCCTGAGTTTTTCCCTTCCCCCTGAGTTTTTCCCTTCCCCCTGAGTTTTCCCCTTCTCCTCCATCCCTGCAGACACTTTAGGTGCTAGCCATGAATGTGTGTCCCAGAGCCATGTCTCAGGGTTTCTGGTCTCTCCGGCAGTGGTTCCGCAGTGCCGTGCTCAAGGAGAATGCCATGCCTGAGGGCTTGATGACTTTGCTCTTCTCCAACATAGACCCAATTTATGAGTTTCACCGAGGCTTTCTGAAAGAGATTGAGCAAAGGCTGTCACTCTGGTAAGCTTTTGAGTGGGGTAGCTTTTCCTCCATCCTCTTGTCAAAACCATATTTAATCAGTATTTACGCTGATATCCCTGCGTGCATAGGATGAAGGAAAAAGTCTTTTCAGAAATTATCATTTTAATAAACCCCTACTAAGCACATTTTGCAAACCCTGGTTTTCAAGCACTGTCTTGCACATAATATCCTGGAGCAGTATGAATTGTACACCAGATTCTGTAACCACAGAATCATTTAGGTCAGGAAAGACCCCAAATGGACAGAGTGGACCCTCACCAATTTTGCTGATGTTATCAAACTGGGAGGGGTGGCTGTGCTGCCATCTAGGATGATCTCAACACACTGGAGAGCTGGTTAGGAAGAAACCTTCTGAAATTCGCCAGGGGCAAGTGTAGAGTCCTGCATCTGGGGAAGAACAATCCCATGAATCAGTACAGGTTGGGGGCTGACCTGTTGGAGTGCAGCCCTGAGGAAAAGGACCTGGCAGTCTTGGTAGACAACAGGCTGACCATGAGCCAGCAATGTGCCCTCATGGCCAAGGCAGCCAGTGGCATCCTGGGGTGCATTAAGAGGAGTGTGGCCAGCAGGTCAAGGTTGCTTCTCCTCCCCCTCTACTCTGTGCTGATGAGGCCTTGCCTAGTGTACTGTGTCCAGTTTTGGGCACCCCAGTTCAGGAAGGACAAAGAACTACTGGAGAGAGTCCAGTGCAGGGCCATAGAGATGCTGAGGGGACTGGATCATCTCTCATATAAGAAGAGGCTGAGAGAGCTGGGGCTGTTTTGCTTGGAGGAGACTGAAAGGGGATCTCATGAATTCTCACAAATATCTAAGGGGTGGGTGTCAGGAAGATGGGCCAAAAATTCTCAGTGGTCCCCAGTGGCAGGACAAGAGCTAATGGGCATAAACTTGAACCCAGGAAGTTCCATCTAAACGTGAGAAGGAACTTCTTTACTGTGAGGGTGGCACAACACTGGAGTAGGCTGCCCAGAAAAGTTGTGGAGCCTCCTTCTTTGGAGACTTTCAAGGCACCCTTGGAGGCATTCCTGTGTGTGAGCTGCCCTAGGTGACCCTGCTTTGGCAGGTTGGAGTTGATCTCCGGAGGTCCCTTCCGACCCCTACCATTCCTTCATTCTGTGAAGTACAACGGAAGGTGGAGGGAGGAATTTCAGCATCTCCCATGTACTGTGCCTGCTCATTTCATCTTCTTCCCTGTGTTTCAGGGAAGGAAAAAACAATGCTGCCATGAAAGGAGATTATCAGCGCATTGGAGACATCATGCTCAGGAATATGCGTGCTCTGAAGGTAGGTAAAGGATGAAAATAAAGGAGCCTCAGCGTTATTTCAGTCATTTTTTCCCCCCTTTTATCAGGGAGGAGAGTTCAAGGTTTGGTGTTCCCACTAAACTTGAAGTGACTTGCAAGCAATTGTTGATAAACATATTAAAAGCAAACAAAACAGCTGCATCAAGGCTTTATACCAGTGTTCTTATTTACCTGCAGAAAAGGGGGTGGTTGTTGGCTAATTAGCAGGAGCTGAAGAATGATTACTTCATGAGCTTCACCAGCTCTCCTGTGTTTGCTCAAGCCAAGTTCTCCCCTGTAGAGACTCTGTTTTGGAAGGGGTCAAGGCACCCTTAACAAATTTGCCAACACCACCAAGCTGTGTGGTGTGGTCAGCGTGCTAGAGGGAAGGGATGTCACCCAGAGGGACCTGGACAGGCTGGAAAGGTGAGCCCATGCTAACCTCATGAAGTTCAACAAAACCAAGTACAAGGCCTGGAGAAGAGAAGGCTGAGAGGGAATGTTACTAATGTTTATAAGTATCTGAAGGGTGGGTGTCAAGAAGGTGCCAGGCTCTTCTCAGTGGTGTCCTGTGGTAGGATGAGGTGCAGTGGGTACAAACTGGAACACAGAAGTTCCACATCAACATGAGGAAAAACTTCTTTGCTGTGAGGGTGCTGGAGCCCTGGAGCAGGCTGCGCAGAGAGGTTGTGGAGTCTCCTCCTCTGGAGACTTTCAAGACATATCTGTGTGTGAGCTGCCCTAGGTGATCCTGCTTTGGCAGTGGAGTTGGACTCAATGATCTCCAAAAATCCCTTCTAACCCTTAACATTTTATGATTCTAAGGTCCTGCACCTGGGTTGGGGCAATCTCAGGTAGGGATACAGGCTGGGCTGTGAGTGGACTGCAAGCAGCCCTTATGGAGAAAGACCTGGGGGTGCTGGTGGATGGAAAGCTGAGTATGAACCAGCAATGTGCTCTCACAGCACACAAAGCCAATCACATCCTGGGCTACATCAAAAGAAGCAAGGCCAGCAGATCAACGTCTCCCCTCAGCCTCCTCTTCTCCAGACTAAACAACTCCAATTCCCTCAGCTGCTTCTCACCAGACCTGTTCTGCAGATCCTTCACCAGCTTTCTTGCCCTTCTCTGGACACACTCCAGCACCTCAATGTCCTTCTTAGAGTGAGGAGCCCAAAACTGAACCCAGTATTCAAGGTGTGGCCTCCCCAATGCTGACAACAGGGGGACAATCACTGCCTTGGTCCTGCTGGCTGTCCTATTGCTGATCCAGGCCAGGATGCTGTGGGCTGCCTTGGCCACCTGAGCACACGCTGGCTCATGTTCAGCCACTGGAGATCAATCTGTTGAAGACTGCTTTCCTATGATCCAAATAATCTTTTGTCTGATTCAACAGGAGTTTACCAGTTACCTGCAGAAGCATGATGAGGTCCTGACAGAACTGGAGAAAGCAACCAAACGCCTAAAGAAGCTGGAAATGGTTTATAAGGAGTTTGAGCTGCAGAAGGTTTGCTACCTGCCCCTCAACACATTTCTACTCAAACCAATCCAAAGACTGATGCACTACAAGTTGATCCTGGGCAGACTTTGCAAGCACTACACAGCAGAGCACCGAGACTTCGCAGATTGCCGGAGTGAGTGAGCACTCAGCTCTGTATGTGCGAGGCAGGAACCCATTCCTATCTACAGATAAAGCTTTGCCCACACCCTGTGGGAATCAGAGAATCATTAAGAATGGTTTAGGTTGGAAGAGACCTTAAAGATCATCTAGTTCCAACCCTTCTGCTATGGGCGGGAGCACCTTCCACTGGACCAGGTTGCTCAAGGCTTCATCTGGCCTGGTTTAGAACACCTCCAGGGAGCCTCATTTCTAAGTAGAACTATGACCAAAAATGATTACTTTAGAGTGTCAAGAGCTTGCATACTTAAAATCCATTTATTTGCTAAGTAATCTTTGGCAGAAATAGTTGGCTTTAATTTACTTTTGGCTACATGATGAATACATTTAATATGCAATATAACATGAGAGAGACAATAATCTTCGGCAGCTTAGCAAGCACTATAAAGTTGCTTGCTAGTCTCCTTTTTGCTTTTAGGCAGCTGGAAAATATGCTTTATGGCATTTGCAGTTGAACTAGACAATCATTGTAGGTCCCCTCCAACTATTCTGAATTTGACTGTAAGTTTCAGGTTCCATCTTCCATGGGTGCTCTCTTCTCATCCCCATCTCCTTGCCCATCTCCTTGCAGATGCACTGAAGGAAGTCACAGAAATAACATCTCAGCTGCAGCACAGTCTTATCCGCCTGGAGAACTTCCAGAAGCTGACAGAGCTTCAGCATGACTTGATTGGCATAGACAACCTCACAGCACCTGGCAGGGTGAGCACCTTGGCTTAGTTTTTAGAGCCTTTATTGGTTTTATTGCCAGGAAGTGCCTTTCAACCACGTGTTTGTGGTCACTGCCTCTCTGTGTTATCTTTTGATAGATATACTGAGCATAAGTGCAGGAGCATCGTGCATGCTTTTGGAATGCTATGGCAGTCACTGCAGTGGGATGTAAGTGTAATAAATAGGTGAACTGCTGGTCTCCAGGAGGAACTCTGCTCCTTTTCCTTCTCTTGCTTCATTGATTGAAATGCTGGCTGCAGCAAGGAGCTGATTCATGTTACAGGGCAGGAGGAAAGGTGTCATCGGGTGTTTAACAAATCTGTTAGCGAGAATTGCTGGGCACCAATCAACTTCTGTGTACTTTGGGATGGAAAAAAAAAAAAAAAAACACAACAGGCATTAAAATTCTCAGTATTTGGGAAAGATGAGGCTTTGCCTAACTTCTCATTTTCCCCCGCAGGAGTTTATCCGGGAAGGTTGCTTGTACAAGCTCACCAAGAAGGGGTTACAGCAGAGGATGTTCTTTCTGGTGGGTGTTGGTTCTGGTTTCTATAAAGCCAAAGTCTTCAAGATAAAGTTGTGCAGCTGTGCTTGTGATGTGTTCATAATGGGAATGAGCAATTGTACCTGAAAACTCATTCTGAGGGATTTTTAGGTCAAGTGTGGCCTGACAATAGTGTCTGTTCAGCTGAATTCCTTCACAGCACGTAGTTTTAATAGGGCTTGAAAAATTAATTACCTCTCTTGTAAGTAAGCAAAATAGTGGGTTTAAAAAAGTAAGTTCAATTGAGTAAGAAGTGGCATTTTTTTTCATGCATCTACAGTGGCCTTTAAACAACATGTCCTTAAAAAGTTGTCTAAAAGTAATTTGCCCTACTTGCTATCTTCAGAATATTGATTGTACCCTTCCTGACTTTTTCAGTTCTCAGATATGTTACTGTACACAAGCAAGGGGGTTACAGGGACAAACCAGTTCAAAATTCATGGACATCTTCCTCTGCATGGCATGTTGGTAAGTGCCTTCAAGATGCATCACAGTGTCAAGGAAATGACTTCTCTTTGGGTAGGGTGAGACATTCCTTCAGGGCACAAGGAGCAAAGCCACAAGCTGCTCACAGGCTGGTGCCAGCAGCCTGCCTGTCACAAAGGTGTCTGGAGGTGATAAGGTGGTAAGTTCTTTCCATGGCATTAGCAGGACTGCTTGAGCACACCCTTTTCACCATTCATCTTCACACTGCTGTGAGAGCCTGATGTGAGAACAGAGCTTTGTCCTGGTGTTTTCCCACTGTGCACACACTTAAGTGTGTACTCAGCCCTCCTGCCTCCCCACTCCCCTGTTCTAATGGGACTGTTCTTTCTGTGCTTGATTTGCAGCTGATAGTGCTCGACCCACCGGTAAGTAACAAGCTGACTCCTCCTCAGAACCCTCTGCTTGTGCTGTTGGATGTGGTGCTGTGCTGCTAGAGATGCAGCCATAGAGGTGCACAGTAGAGATGTTCATGTAGAGCCAAAATAGACTTGAAGTAGGTGGCGTTCATAAAAATAGTAGCTGGTTTGCACTTAGTGCAGCTGGGTTGTAATCATATTTGACTCAAATTCCTAGCAGGCCAAGGAGGACAGGTTAGTATCAGTCACTTAGTAGAGATGAGAAAAAGTTTTTCTTTTTCTGCAGGTGGAGGAGAGTGAGAATGAATGGGCTGTCCCACATTGCTTCACCGTCTATTCAGCACAAAAAACCATCGTGGTGGCAGCAAGGTAACATTTCTTCTCCTCCGTTGCCTGGAGGTTTGATAGACAGCCTTCTCCAAAGAGTTCCTGTTTGCTTGTTGGGTGCAGAGCCAGGGGAGTGGTTCATGCCTCCTCAGGAAAGCAGGACAGGACACTTCCCAACTCCTCTGTCAGCAGTGTGCTTCAGAAGGAGTGTCATCAAGCACACACATTGCTGTCCTCTTGGATGCCACTCTGCCAGTGCCAGCTTTTAAACAACTGCTGTAAAGCAGGAGGCAGAACAGAATCTGAACACACAGAGTTTAGAGACCCCAAAAGAATTAAAATCCAGAACGTGCAAATGAATGTAAGGAGGGGGAGAATTCCTGCATGGATCTCTTGCAGGAAGCTGGGAAGGGAAGGGGAAAATTAAAGGCTGGCTTGGAGAGAAAGCCCATCCCTTTTCAATGTAACTTAGAGACATAGAATGGCTTGGGTTGGAAGGGACTTTAAGGATCATCTGCTCTAACCTCCTTGCCATGAGCAGGGAAGCCTCTCAACTAGATTTGCTTTCTCAACAGTGTCCCTGCTCACTGCAGGGGGGTTGGACTAGATGACCTTTCGAGACCCCAAATAACCAACCCAAAGCATTCTATGATTCGAGGTTCTTAAATTTGGAGAAGTACACATAATTTTTACCTTGTCGTGACTTAGAAACAGTTCAGAGGTGGTTGTTTTATTTATGCTACCTGACCAAAAAAAAAATTGCTGCTGGGCTTAGACCATGTGTGGAATTTCCAGTGTAAATTAAAAACTTGGAAGAAAAAAGAGATGGTTACCAAAAAGAGAGTCCCACAGCCCCACCCAAGCAAACACTATGCTATGTATAGCACTGCAGCAGCAGCTGTGCACACAGGGAATGCAGCCAGAAGTAAAAAAGCCACACTGTGGCCATGTCTACAGGAAATCCTTACACTGCCACGTACCCATGGACACAGCTGCACAGGTATGAGCTGCAAAGCTCTCAACCCTGTCAGTGTAGCATGAGCCCTGTCACTGCAATAGACACTGTGGTGTGGAAGAAGTCCTCATCTTCCTCCCTCTGTGTTGTACTTGCTTGAAATGTAAGGTGAATCCTCCGTCCCTTTTAAGAGCTGTGCTGTCTTTCAGGTTGCCTTGTTTCCAGTACAGAATCACAGAATTGTTTCGGTTGGAAAAGACCTCTAAGATCATTGAGTCCAACCATCAACCCAACACTACCATGGCCATTAAACCATGTCCCAGAGTGCCAAGTCCACATGTTTCTTGAACACCTCCAGGGGTGGTGACTCCACCACCTCCCTGGGCAGCCTGTTCCAATGCCTGACCACTCTTACAGCAAAGAAATTTTTCCTGAATTTCCAAACTAAACCTTCCCTGGCACAATTTCAGGCCATTTCCTCTTGTTCTGTCACCTGATGCTAAGGAGAAATGACCAACCCCCACCTCACTCCAACTTCCTTTCAGGGAGCTACAGAGAGCAATGAGGTCTCCCCTCAGCCTTGTCTTCTCCAGAATAAACAACGCCAGTTCCCTCAGCTGCTCCTCACCAGTTCTATTCACCATCTTTGTTGCCCTTCTCTGGACATGCTCCAGCACCACAATGTCTTTCTTGGAGTAAAGGGCCCAAACTGAACTCAGTACTCAAGGTGTGGCCTCATCAGTGTCCAGTACAGGGAGGCAATCACTGCTCTGGTCCTGCTGGCCACACTGTTGCTGATCCAGGCCAGGATGTTAGTGGCCTTCTTGGCCACCTGAGCACACTGCTGGCTCACCTTCAGCTGGCTGTCAACCAAACACCCCCAGGTCCTTTTCCTCTAGGCAACTTTCTTTCTGAAATGATTTCATGTCTGAAATAACCCACCAGCTATGAAGTCCACTGTATGAAGAACAGCAAGATCTAGACCACATAATTCTTTTTCTGCAACCAATAGCTCCAGTGGGGGATATTATGTGGTCCCCTGGCTCACTCTCTGCTGTAAAGTCCAAGTTTTTAATGGTATTTTAGTCTGGATTCAGGGCTTGAAAGTAGAGGTGAAAGCTGTGTGAGGCCAGCTTCCCATCTGGAAGGTTCATGCTCTGGAGGAATTTTTGTGTTATTTTAATGCATTTAATGGAGAGGGACTGCTCCTTGTATGGGACAGTGACTTGTGCCTTCCTCCAGCAGCCCAGCACTCTGCCAGGGCTCCAGGGTGAGGTGGTCTCCATTGCTTTTGCCTTGCTTTCACAGCTCCTGAAGGGCCACGCTGAGCTTGCTCCGTCCTCTTTCCCTTGCAGTACCCGCCTGGAGATGAGGAAGTGGATGGAAGACCTAAACATGGCAATTGAAATGGCCAAGAAATCTACTGAGAAATCTGACGTGCTCCTGGAAAACTCCGTGTGCAGTCGCTCCAACAGTAAGTGGTGTTTCCTGCCCTCCTGAAGGGCATCAGTTGCCAAGTCCTTTTCACTTCTGCTGTTGTGAATTCAGTTATACATTCATGGAATATTTTTGTAGTCTCTCATATGGTAATGGAGAGTTAATTGTGCTTCTCTTTGGTTTTAATCAAAAGAAATTATGCTTGTCTTCCTAGGCTGATGTTCCTGCTAGCTTTAGATGCAGCAGAAGATGCTCCAGTTGCAGAGCTGTTAATTTGATACGGTTCTTATCTATCTCTTCCCTGGATTTTTCTCAGTGAAGAGAAAAATCATGGAGTGCATTTTCTTGTCCAGAAATGTGGGGTCTTTGGAGATCAGTGTTTTAGCCCAGCATACTTGTGTCCATCTCCGGTGGTGTTATGGATGTGCTGAAGCATGGAGTGTCCCTTTTTGGATTCCTCACTAGGAATCAGCTGAATATGGATTGTGGGGATCTTGGTTTGTTTGTTCTACACAGTGTTGAGTCAGCTGTCCCAAGCAGAGCTGAGTGATGAAAGCCAAAATGATCTCCCTTGGGAGCTGACCTGCTTGAGGCCTGGACCAGTGCAAGAGGAAAAGGTTTTTGCTCAGGAATCCCTGCTTCTCTTGCTCTCTGTATTGCCCGCTTTTAAACTGCTGCCAAATTCTCCTCCCCCAGGATCCTCTGATGAGGTCTCTCTAGAGCAGGAGTCCGAAGATGACTTACACTCTTCTCGTAGCTCCTTGGACAGGCAGAGCCACCACCGTGCCAACACAACCGTGCACGTGTGCTGGTACCGCAACACCAGCATCTCCATGACTGACCACAGTGTGGCTGTCGAGGTACCTGCAGGGCACAGCTCTGTCCTGTCACTCCCTCTCCTGGCTCCCTCGGCTGCTGCTCATGCTCCATCCGCTCCATCTCCCCCTGCTCCTCAGCGGTGCCTCTGCGTCTGCAGGAGAGCGGAGCCCGCTGGGAGGCTGCTGCATGTTGGCTCCTCTCTGCATGTCTGTGTCTGCATGCACAGCTCTCCTGACAGCAGGGCTGTGCTTCAGCAGGGGCTCTGAAGGACATAGAACTGTTGGAGCAAGTCCAGAAGGGGCCACAAGGATGATCCAAGGGCTGGAGCACCTCTGATAGGAGGATAAGCTGAGGGAGCTGGGGTTACTCAGCCTGGAGAAGAGAAGATTCCAGGGGGACTGTAGAGCTACCTTCCAATACCTGAAGGGATCCTACAGAAGGCTGCAGAGGGACTTTTCATAAAGGTGTCTAGCAACAGGACAAGGGGGAGTGGTTTGAAGCTGAGGGAGAGTAGGTTTAGACTGGATCTGAGGAAGAAGTTCTTCAGTATGAGGGTGGTGGGACGCTGGAATAGGTTACCCAGAGAGGTTGTGGATGCCTCCTCCCTGGAGATGTTCAAGGCCAGGTTGAATGAGGCCTTGAGCTGCTGCGTCTGTTGAGAGGCGTCCCTGCCTGTGGCAGGGAGGTTGGAATAGATCATCTCTGAGGTCCCTTGCAACCTAAGCTATTCTATGATCTTGAAGGACTGATTTGTTCCTCAGCTTTGGTGGAGGCTAAATTACCTATCCATTATATTTCCTTTGGAGATTGACTCTGCTGCACTGTGGTCTGGTTAGCTGCTATATTGCACCTAGAATTAATGAGAGTGCTTCAAGCTCAGTGGGAGGACAGCTTCTTTGCCCTTCCCTCACAGCAAGGGTGAGCAGCAAGCTTAGAAAGGGCCATTTTATGCCAGTGCTGTGTTAATGCTGAACAAGGATTTATGATGTGCCTTGCTGGGCTGCTGTTTCCTTGGGTCTCACCACTCAGCCGGGCTTGATCATAGAATCATAAATTGTTTTGGTTGGAAAAGACCTTTAAGATCATCAGCCCCCTAACCATTCTCTGTCTTTACCAAGTCTGGTGCTAAACCATGCCCCTCAGCACCACATCTCATCATGCATAAGAACTTAGCCTTAAGGACTTCATGAAGAGCCAACATACCATTATAATGCCATCGACATTAGTAAGGCCATTGTGTAAGAGGAATGATCCTTCTGGATTGAAATTTTGGATACTGTAGCAGTTGATATAGTCTAGGATGAAGAGTTGACATAAGAAAGGAAATCTATGTTGCTCTGGCATGCACATTTTGATATTGAATCCTGCGGATTTTGAGACCAGTGTCTCTTCAGCATTCCTTACACTGAGCTCTGCTTGCACTGGCACCATGGTTTTACTGTAGGCTGCAGTTTGGCAAGGGCAGCTGGGTAAGACACCTTCCTGGAGGCTCATGTGCATGGAAGTCTTCCAGGAGTGGGATGGATCTAAACACCATGAAGATGATCACCAACTAGACAGAAAAAGAAGAACTAGACTAGAAAAAGAAGGCCACTAGCTAGACAGAGAGCAGTGGGGTAGGGTGCTGCATCTGTGCATTTACCTTCCCTGCCCTCCTGGCAGGGCACTTTTTGTTTGATGGAAGGAGTTAACAGTTGGGCTCTGAAGCACCTGGGGTGTTGTGATGCAGAAAGTCTACCCATCAGCTCAGTGAAGGTAGTCCTAGAGATGTTACCATGGCTTAGGGTCCACAGGTTGGACACTTCAGCTGGCAAAAAAAGGACTTTCTTTTGGAGGAGACCAGCCTTCCTTCCCCTGCTGATGCCCTTGTGAAAGCCACCATCTTGCTCTTCTGTCCTTGGGTAATGAGGCCACCCAGCTCCAGGCCCTGAGGTTGATCATGTTGGGTTTGCAGCTCCCTCTCGCTTTCATCTGTTCTGTATTCTAACACCAACATTGTTTTTCACAATCCATTTTCCTTTAACAGATGCCTCTCTTGCATCACTTCTCTTGTCCTAATGTGCTGGTTTTCTCTTTCTCTCTTGCTTTTCTCTGCTCAGTTTTCTGCTCTCTTGCTGTTTCTCCAGAGCTTCCTCCTCGCTATTTGCTGGGCCAGGCCCAACGGCCCAACACAATCACCCATGTTTGTTGGTACCGGAACCAGAGCCTATCCCTGTCTGATTACCTGTGCATGATCCAGGTAAAAATGCCTCTCAAATTCTGTGCTGGTGGGGAGGAGCCATGGGATGCCAAGGAAAGTGTCCTGCTGCTCACCTTGTGTTTGCTCAGTGAGCCTGCATGTACTGGCATGAGGAAGCCCCAGCCAGCCAGGGCAGTTGTAACTTTGCCTTGGTGATGCAGGATCTCCTCCAGTTCATACTTCCCAAAGTGGTTCTCCATGCACATCTGCTCCATTTGCTGCCATTCTGTGCTGTAGATTCCTTTATCCCACCACAGAAGCACTCAGAAGCTCTGACTCCAAGGTGGAACTTTCCCTGCAGCCTGCTGGGCTTGGCTTCGTGGAGCTACCACATGTAGCTTGGCCACAACCCTGGCATCCTCTCTCCTCTTCTGCTCTTGTTTTCCCTCTCGCTCGGTGTGTCCTGCCTGGTGTTTCTGCACATACAGAAGGGTGGCTGAAGGGTTGGATGTCCTCCTGGCTGTCACATCCCTCTGACCACACAGGAGGGCACTCACTGACCTTTGCCTCCAGCGACCGAATGGTCACTCGAGGGATGGGTCAGTGCAGTACCCTCCTGTGCATTGAGATGTGCCAAGTACTCAGCCATGCCAGGGCAGAAGAACTTGCTGCTGGTGGAGAGAAACCATTGGTTTAGTCAGAAGACAGTTGGGAGCTAGTGAACTGAAGACAGAAAGTCACTCAGCCACCTTTTACAGCAGGGGAGGAAGTGCAGGAGTGGTTAGGTCAAGCAGCAGCAAGCTTTGTACCTGCAGCAGCTGTCTTCTGAAGGACAGCTACCTGTGGTTGGTTTCATCGTAGTTTTCTTTCTGTTCTGTGCTAGAACCAGCTCTCTGGATACTTGCTGAGGAAGTTCAAGAACAGCAATGGCTGGCAGAAACTGTGGGTTGTCTTCACCAACTTCTGCTTGTTTTTCTACAAAACACACCAGGTGAGCAAAGGTAGCTGCTGGGACTATAAGCTTTGGGGGTGGGGGGCAGCCTGGAGGTCCTTGGCTTTCTGCTCCAGCTGCAGCTCACTGCTGTTTGAAGGAGAGTACCGAGTGGAAGAGGAGCAAAGTTGTTCTCCCTAAGGGCATGGACCCTTCTTTCAGGATTTAACCAGGATTTCCAGTTCTGTTAATGGTTCTGGCTTTCTGTGGGTGAGGGAGAAAACATCTCCTCAAGCAGCAACTAATGGCAGTGAGGGGGAAATCAACAGCCTCGCTCCATTTCTCTCCCTGCTGGGCTTCAGCACAGTCCAACAGGACAGTGGTGCCTTCAGCAGCAGCTTGATAGTGACCCAATAAGCTCTCTTTGTTTTATCCAGGTACCTTGAAAGCACCTTTTCTGGTAGGGATGTTTCTATTTTTGGGGTGGATCTGTGCTTGGAGTTCCAGAGAGAGGGTGTGAAGAGGGAATCAGTTGGAAAAGACCTCTAAGATCATCCAGTCCAATCACTGGCTCAACACCACCACATCCCTGAGTGCTACATCCACATATTTCTTGAACACCTCCAGGGAGAGTGACTCCACCACCTCCTTGAGCAGCCTGTCCCAATGTTTGACCAATCTTACAACACAGAAATTTTTCCTAATCTCCAACCTAAACCTCCTCTGGCACAATTTCAGGCCCTTTCCTCTTGTCCTATTGCTTGTTATTAGGGAGAAGACACTGACCCCCACCTGGCTCCAACCTCCTTTCAGGGAGTTGTAGAGAGCAATGAGGTCTCCCCTCAGCCTCCTTTTCTCCAGACTAAACAGCTCCAGTTCCCTCAGCTGCTCCTCACCAGACCTGTTCTCCAGACCCTTCGTGAGCATTGTTGCCCTTACCAGCAACCACAGGGGAGCCCAAAAGGCAGCATCAGGGAGGGAACCAGCAGCAAGGAGCTCTGTAAGAGCAGTGAAAGGAGCTGGGGGAATGGTTCGCTGTAAGCTGTCAGAAGCCTCTCAGAAGATAAATTCTGCTCCTCCTCCTGCTCTCTCCTACACAAAAGTAAAAGACCTTACCCATAGAGTACAGAGGAGGGAGTGTGTGTGGGGGTGGAGTGTGCCTTACACTCAGGGCTGGGCTGTTGTGCTCTTGCAGGACGATTACCCCTTGGCCAGCCTCCCGCTGCTGGGCTACGCCGTCAGCTCCCCTGTCGAGGCAGATGGCATTCACAAGGATTTCGTCTTCAAGCTGCAGTTCAAGTCCCACGTGTATTTCTTCAGGGCTGAGAGCAAATACACCTTTGAGAGGTAACTTCCTGGTTTCTGTCTATCCTGGTATGGGACATGCTGTTCAATCACTGGTTGTTGATCACCCAGAGCCCTCTTTTCCCCTCCTGAATACCTTACAGCACGCTCTCGGTAACAAAGCAGCTGAAGGAGGGAGCCTTGTGAGGAGAAGCCAGCCCTGTTTTGGCTACAACTCCTGAGGCAAGGCTAAAGCAGCAAACCACACAGCTTCAAATCAGAGTTTGCAGGCCAGGGTGCCTGAGCAAAGACCTTTGCCTAAGTAACTGCAATTTTATTATCAAGGTTGATGCTGCTCAGTGTGGTAATGAACCGAATGCAGCACATGCTGAACAGAGATGACTCTGTTACTCAGCTCTCCACCCAAATCATGCTAAATGTCACCTACAAGGCAGGGACAGCTGGAGTTAGGGTATGAAAGAACACAAGAGGAGCACCTCTGCGAGGGGAAAGGGCTGTGGATTTATCAGGGATGAGGATAGTCAATGGCTTGTGGTTTTCTTCCGCCACCCAAGGCAGGGACCCCTTGTTGGTAGGAGCTGAGCATTCAATCCTTGTCTGAACTTCTGCTGCATTTCTGCTCTAGGTCAGCACTGAGGCAAAGCTTTGGTCTCCAGCTGTGAGAGATGGTGCTGAGGGTTCACTAACTCAAGCTCCATCACTTGCAGTCAGTGTATTTATCACCAACAGTCCCAGATCTGTTGTGTCTGTTGCTTTAGTAAATTAACCTTATCAATTGCTTTAGCTTTCTGAGCCTGTGTCAGTGCCAGTCCTCACAGGGCACTGGGGCAAACCTTCAGCTTGTCCAACAGTTCCAGGTAAGAGTCCTGGAGCTCCAAGATGGGCCCATGTGGGGTCTTACCCATAACATGACAGCTGTGCAGGGTAGTGGTGGTGGCTTTGGAGTGTGATTTTTCTGGAGGAGGTGTCACATAGTTTCCTCTTCCTGGAGAGAACATCACAGACTGATAAGAACTACCAGAGATAGCTGAGCTGTGCTCTTTAAGCCCCTGGTGTCTCATGTACTCATGTCAAGGTAAAAACGTCGAATTCCCAGGGGATGTTTGTCTTGGGTTTTCCACTCTTGCATTGCTCTCTTCCATATTCACAGATGCACAGATTGCATTGGGTTGGAAGGGACCCTGAAAGGTCACCTTGGCCAAGCCCCCTGCAATGACACCTCCAACTAGATCCAGCTGCCCAGGCCATATGAACATGTCTGTTATATAATTCATTGTAAGAAAAGCAATCCATGGAGTAAGGAAACCTGTTGTTAGCCTTTGCTCCTTGGGAAACACTTTTTGTACATTCCCCAAGAATATGTTGTGCTCTCAGGAGAGCTCCCTGCAGGCTCAAAGCCCTGGTGAACTGTTACCTGGACAGGCAGCCATGCTGTGCAGTGTAGTGGTGGTGGCTTTGGAGCGTGATTTTCTGGAGGAGGTGTCACATAGTTTCCTTTTCCTGAAGAGAACATCACAGAGTGGTGAGAATTACCAGAGATAGCTGGGCTGTGCTCTTTAAGCCCCTGGTGTCTCATGTAGTGATGTCAAGGTAAAAATGTCGAATTACCACACCTCAAGCTGTTGATGGGGAGAGTTTGTTTTCTAAAAGAATTATAAAAGAAAGAAAGAGTTGTTTTGTGTGGCTTGGTGAAAGAGGGGTACAGCTCATAACCAAAGGGCTGAAGGCTTGAGCAATTCTCCTGTCCTTTCTTGCCAGGTGGATGGAGGTGATCAAGAAAGCCACCAGCTCTCCAGCCAGGTCAAACCTGCTGCCTCCAAAGGATGAGAAGGACAGCCACACAGACTGAAGCAGGACAGAGCAGGATCTGTCGTAGACAGCAACAAAAGAGGCAGGTGGAAACGGGAGTTGATAAAGCCAAGAACCAGCCGGCTCGTTTCCACCTGGTTTGGAAAGGGGGAGTGAAGGAGCTGCAGATGGGGATCACATCCATTCCCAATGGTATGGAAGCAGGGTCAAGTCTATTCCAGCTGAACCTTCTTAGAGAGAACCTAACAACCACAGAGCTCCAGTGTACACACATCATGGAAGGGTCATTGCTCCAGCTGTACCTGTACAGTAACACTCTTGCCTGCCCTGAAGGCAAATGCCACCTTGTTTCTCAGCAGAAGTGGAAGAAAAACAGCAGCTGTCAGTGGTGTGAGTGGCTGCCAGCTGCTGGTGCCAGGGCTTGCTGGGTTCCCAAAGGTCCCTTCCCCTGATGCTCAGCATGGCTCTCTGTCCAACTGCTGCCTTGCTGCTGCTAACATCAACCTGCTGGCACAGTCATCTCAGACTAATGAGGGATCCACAGGGGGAGCAGCTTAAACAGTTCATTGTGAACAGAAAATGCAGCTCTCCTAGAACTCTGGAAGCTGCCATGGGGGGAGCAGGAGGCCTGAACCTCTGCCAAGCTGCTGAGGTTCTGGTCTATTGTGGGTCAGTACAGGTAGGGTGCATGGTCCTTGCTCTGAACTCTGCTACAGCGCATGCTGCGAGGGTCACTTGCTATTCTCATATCACAGCTCCAGTGCTTCCTTATCCTCTAGCAGGCATTACTTAAGGCATGAGATGGCAAACACACTCTCCACCCTGATCTGGGTGATGTTTTCAAGGCATTTAAGCAATACAGGAGAACAAGCTTCTCTGAAAGTCACTGTTTGTGCTTGTGTCATGCAAAGACTTCTGAAAGTCCCTGTTCTTACCTTTAAGCTTGGGGTGGGCTCCATCTTGTTTCTCATGAAGGTGTAAGAAGTCACTGGAGGCCAGGTAGAACGTTAGTGTCCGTGGGCTCCGTTACATCTCTGTATTAAATCTGAAATGTTTGGGTTTGTTCCATTTTTGCAAAGCAGTCACCTTTGCTTGCCTCCACGGACAGACTGCCATAAGCTAAGTGCCACAAAAACGCTGTTGGATGAGGCTTTGATGGGCTCTAGGGACTCTGCTTTTGTATTAGGTAGAAAAGTGTTTGTGTACTAGAAGAAGGAGCAATGAAGTGGTGCAGTGAGAGAAAAAGGAAAGTGCTGCATGTTGTGAGGGCAGAGGAGTGTGGTGATTTCTGGGAAACCATGGAGGCCAGAGGCCAGCTCATGTGTTGTACAAGGCTGTTGCAGGTTATGGTCTAAAACATGTCTGGGAGGGGGTTCCAGAGGGATTTTTCCAGACTGATTGCTTGGCCTTTGCATCCTAGAGAAGATGAGTGACTGCAGATCCAGCCTTCACTCCCACTGTCACAATGCCCATTGTCCCATGTAAGTTAAATGTATTTAATTTATTAGTGCTGTCTGGTTTTGGGTGGTTTTTAATTACCTGTTGTAGGTATGTACGTGTGGATTGCCTAGATAATGCACAGCTGAAAGTAAATAGCATCTTGGTATAAAACTCTCTCAGCCTCTTATTCCTGAGCCCACATCCCAATCTGCACTGCAGCATTGCTTTTCCTCAGGCCCAAGAGGAGGTTTCACACTGTATTGAATCTTTGTATTCAGTGCTTCTCCTGGGTGATACCACCTGGTGCTTTGCCATGGTCACTACTGGAGCTGCTCAGCAGGATTGTTCTCCTCTTGCACGAGAAATCTCCTGTGCACTTGCTGCCCTTTGCTGTTCTCTTGCAGAGAAGCTCTGCAGGAGCAGGGTCTCTACCAGCAGCTGGGGCTCTGGCCACTTAACCCCAACCATTAGTTGCACTCTGTTGCAGGCCTTTTGTAGGATTAAAAATAATTTTTTCTTAGCATGTTCAAGTTACTCAGTTTTCCAAGCTCAGCTCACTCAGTATCAAGCTTTGCTCCATCTGTAGCAGAGGCAGTACTGAGTCAGCATCATGTGGAGGAGGTAGTGGAGCCACCTTTGGAGCCTGTGACTGCCACCAGGCTGGGGGAGCAGCTCCAGGGCAGGGCTGGAGGAAGGGACTGACAAACACCACCTGGAACAGCAAGCCTGGCACAAGGGACAAAGCACCCTCTGCAAGTGCAGGCTGAGGACAGGCAGGCAAAACCTGACCGAAGCATTTTCCAGAGCTACACTTCTGCAGAGTGTGGTTCCCCTACCTTCTGTGTACAGCAGCAGAAAGGATGTCCTCTAGGGTGCCTTCCACTGTACTCCCCTCTTGCACAAGAAGTACCTCAATGGGTGTGTCTAACAGGGCACTGTTGGGTGTGCATGGGGCAGGAAGAGCAGCAGGAAAGCCCAAGGAGGTAGCAGTGAAAGGCAGCCTGCCCAAAGCCTTTCCCTAATGACACAAAGTCACAGCAGCCTCGTTGGTTTTGTTACTTTATTGAAAGTGGCAGGTCCCTTTCAAGGTTTTTAAAAACTAAAACCATTGTTGCTTTGAATACTGGACAACCTTTGTGGGGATTGTTGCCTTTAAAAAGTCTCCTCCTGCTGCTGCAGCGCAGGTGAGTACTAACACAAGGTACCTTATTGTCACAATTTGCTACTGTCATGAACAGCAACTTGGAAAGCAGCAGGAGTCCTGCAGCTGTCTCTTTGCTGGAGTACAGCCTCAGCCTTCCACCTCAGTGTCCTGTGTATTCATGAACTCCTTCTCCTGAGGAAAAATTGGGTTTGTTCTGCTCTTCAGAAATGCAGGCTCTGAGCTGGCTCTCACCCCAGGGAAACACCACCCTGTAGCAGATCTCCAGCAAGATCAAACAGCAGCACCTCAGCTCTACTGGACAGGTTGATAGTGTTTGCTGAGCCATCAGAGAGGAAAAGTAAAGGATAGTCATAAGCTAAAGTGAACATCACACACTGGGATGAGGGAACATATGGTCCTTTTGAGCTGCTTTTAGTCCAGTACTTACAATCTGCAGGTTTGAATCAAAGTACCAAAAAAAAAAAAAATCAAGCCTTGTTACTAAAGGAGTAGCCTTCCTGTTCAAAAAAAAAATGCTGAACAGCTACAGCTTATGTTCTCAGTGGCTCTGGGGTGAGCCACATCATTCACACACAACCACCCAGACAGAAAGACCTGGGTACCTGAGGTCTTGCTGACTTCCTGGGAATCTTTACAATTAGAGAGCAGAGCTCTAAGCAACCAGCTATCAGAAGTTATTTTCCTAAGTCTATTTTTCTAGACCTTTAATGCACAGCTTTAAGATCTGTGCCTTTACTTCAATTAAAGGTTTGCTTTATTAACTAGGATTACACAGCAATTAGAGCTAGGTGAGGATGACTCCACTGGAATACCTTAAGCAGCAGGAGATGCTTTTAAATTCTCTGCTAGCAAGCACCATCACAGCTTGTCAATTGGAGCAGAGCCCTGTCTACAGTCAGGTGAGGTCCCAGATTGAAAAAAGAGCCAAAAAGGGAAGGTTGAGAAGGGGTTGGAGGCACAGAGCAGCTTTTGTGAAGCCCCAGCCATACCACATGGATACCACTGCTGCTAGCCATCCAGTGGATACTTTCTGTAGAGCACAGGTCTCTTGCCTTTTGAACTGAAGCCCCCCTACCCCATTTTTTAATCCTTCTGCAATATTTGGGCAGGCACAGTAGGTATCTGCCCAGTTTAGAGTCCAGGACTGCCAAACCTACCCATCTACTACTTCAGCTGCAGAAAGCACCAAGGAGAGGAACTTCAGCTCCCAAACGTAACCATTTTGCTTTCCAGTCCCTGCAGACCCAAGGCAAGCGCTGCTGTTGCCTGAATTAGATGAACCAAAGCTCAATACAAAAGGATGTCCCAGAGCCAAAAAGAGTCCGGTTAGAAAATCCATCCTCCTATGAAACAACCATCTGGGAAAACCCTTGAAAGCTTTTTGCTATTAGAAGGAGCTGAAGCAATCCCCCAGGAACAACTGGAGAGCTGCCCTAACTTTCCCAGAGGCCAAAATGCATCATGGAGAGCTTCCAAACACACCTGTACTCACACATCACCACTCACAATCACTTCTTCAGGAAGGGCAGGAAGCTAACCCCACCAGACTCCTTTGAAACTTGGTGGAAGAGAATCTCTCTCTTTTCCAGCAGCCAGGCATTTACCAGTAACTAGCTGTGAATCAAACCAAGCCAAAACAGATACATCCATAGGGAAACAATTAAAAACTGCATTGATTACATTGTAAAAACAATTAGACCACCCATCTCAGGTGCTGCAAAAGGTCCCAAGTGTACTTGCATTGCAAACCCCACCCTGGGTTATCATGGGAAGAGGTGTAACATGAAGGCTCTGAAATGTCCTGGAGTCCATAACACAACGTACATCCAACAGCAGACGGTGGTCTGGATTAGAGATGGAGTTTATGAAGCTGGAAAAAAAAAATCCTTCCCCTCTTAGGAGAGCAGCAGGGACTGTGGGTGTCAGCGGGCAGAGGTCAGGTGGTTCCGGCTGTGTGAGAACCTGCAAGAAAGAAGAGGTTGGGGAAATGGTCAAACAGTCACTGCTGGCTGCTGCAAGCACTGCCTCAGCCTGCCTGCAGATCATAGACTCACAGACCTTAAAGATCATCTAGTTCCAACCCCACCCTCACTTGGGTGGGGACACCTTCCACTAGCCCAGGCTGCTCAAGGTCCCATCCAGCCTGGCCTCAAACACCTCCAGGGAGGTGGCATCCATCACCTCCCTGGGCAACCTGTTCCAGCGTCTCGCCAACTTCACTGTAAGGAATTTCTGCATAATCTCCAGTCTAAATCTCTCTTCTTCCAGATCAAAGCCACTGTCCCTTGTTCTGTCACTACAAGCCTTGTTAAAAAGTCCCTCTCCAGCTTCCCTGTAGCCAGTCCCCTTCAGGTACTGGAAGGCTGCTTTAAGGTCTCCCTGCAGCCTTCTTTTCTCCAGGCTGAACAGCCCCAACTCTCCAGCCTGTCCCTATGGGGGAGGTGCTCCAGCTCTTTGATCATCTTTGGGAGGAGGCCCCACTCTAAGAGTTCATGTTGTGCTGGGGGCACCAGAACTGGATGCAGCACTCCAGGTGGGGTCAGAAACGAAAAGGTAAGATGAAAAGGTAAATTCTGGCTGTTGCTTGTTCCCACTCCATTTGCAACTGACAGTTCCTATTTCTGTTCACTTTCTACTCCAGAAGTGATCCCAAGGACATTTGGTACAGTCCTTAGTACCTGGGTAATGTGACTGGCAGGACATAATGCATGTGAGATACAGATGCAGAGAGAGAGAGAGATGAAAGATAGGACAGTGATGGGATCAGAGGAAATGGCCTCAAGTTGTGCCAGGGGAGGTTTAGGTTGGAGACTTCTAAGGAAAGTTTCTTTGCTGCAAGAGTGGTCAGGCTTTGAACAGGCTGCCCAGGAAGCTGGTGCAGTCACCATCCCTGGAGGTGTTCAAGAAGCTGTAGATGTAGAACTTCAGGATATAGCTTAGTGGTTGTGGTAGTTGGGCTACAGTTGGACTCAATGAGCTGAAAGGTATTTTCCAACCTTAATGATTCTATGAAGGTGAAAAGCAGCATCCTTCTCTGCTCTGCAACACTCATCTACTGTACAGAAACCTGTGCAGTGTCAGAGAGGATGTCTGAGGCAGCAAGAACTGCTTCTGTAAAATGAAACCACTTAGAAGAAGTGACTTAAGGACAATTAGGTCAGCTGTCATCAGGAGTCACGTCTGGGGTGTCTTGACTACTCAGCACTAACTTCACCATAGCTATGGAGTATGACAACAGTTGGGGTCACTGGCAGCTCTGCCCTAGTTCACCCTCTGGAGGGCACTCACCTCTGTACCCGCTCCACCATGTGTGCTATCAGTTTGTCAGAGATGCCTGGGCAGGACTCCTCAGCCAGGCTAAAGGCGTTCTCTAGCTCCTCCATGGCTCCCACGTTGCCTCCAGTCTGCTTGTGCTTATCTTTAAGCTGGAACAGTGAAGAAGAAACAGACTGTTAGTTCCTTATCTCCCTGCAGGAAGCACTGGCCAAGCAGCACAGTACAGACATGAAGCCCTTTTCCCTTTTAGCACCACTCCACAAAGTTGCAGGAGGGAACCCACATCCTTCTTGGGCTCTTCCTGTAGGTCTTGAATACTGCAAGTCCAGTGTCTGGAGTTCAGACTTTCCACCACGTACTAATATCAGCTGAGGTCCTTAGCAAACAGGCCCTGATGTACATCTAAATTACATGATATTAGAAATGCAGCAACAGCCCTAAAAACACAGAGGTAGGGACAAAACCAAGACTCCAGCTGTCACTGACCCAGGACAGTCACCTTTGCTGTGCTAGTGACAGCTTAGCACCCAGACACACACACAAAGGCTTGCAGACAGGTAGGGCAGGAAATAGCCTAACACCAGGAGGTACTCACCACCACTTTTAATGACCACAAAGAATCTGAATTGCTTCTAGTGACTGAAAGGCTGAGGAAGACTCCTGCCACACTACAGACCTAGCTCCAACACTCTTCCCCAAGAGACAGCTTTCCTCGGGGGGACAGGGGAATGAAGCCCATGCACCAAAACCTCCATGTGCAGCACCTGACATGGGTGAAAACTGACCTGTTGGAGAGCAGTGTAGGGGAAAGGGACCTGGGGGTCCTGGTGGACAGAAGGATGAACATGAGCCAGCAATGTGCCTTTGTGGCCAAGAAGGCAAATTCCATCTTGGGGTGTATTAGAAGGGCGTAGTTAGTAGGTGAGAGAAGTTCTCCTCCCCCTCTACTCTACCCTACTTGAAGACACATCTGGAATATTGTGTCCAGTTCTGGGCCCCTCAGTTCAAGAAAGGCCTCAGGGAACGCTTGGAAGAGACCAGTGCAGATCCACAAAAGTGCTGAAGGGAGTGGAACATCTCCCTGCTGAGGAAAGGCTGAGGGAGCTGGAGCTCTTGAGCCTGGAGGAGACTGAGGGGTGACCTCATGCATGTGTATAAAGATGTGCAGGGCAGTGTTGGGAGGACAGGGCCAGGCTCTGCTCAGTGATGTTCAGTGACAGGACAAGGGGCAATGTGTGCAACCTGGAGCAGAGGAGGTTTCACAGGAACATAAGAAAATTTTTTCACCGTGAGGGTGACAGAGCCCTGGAGCAGGCTGCCCAGAGGTTGTGGAATCTCCTTCTCTGGAGACATTCAAAACCTGCCTGGATGCATTCCTGTGTGACCTGCCCTAGGTGATCCTGCTCTGGCAGGGGGGGTGGACTTGACCTTCAAGGTTCCTTCCAACCTCTAACATTCTGTGATTCTATCTATCATGTTTAGCCCTCTCCAACGAGGCCTCACCACCTTGCTTGCACCTGGTTCCAGTTGCTAATTTGAACCAGCTAAGCCTCTGCCTTTAAGGAACTCCTGACAGTTCAGGATGCTGAGCCTGTGTCATTGGAAAACCCACCATCACATCCTCTGTAGCATCTCCCTACCTCCTTCACATGAGCAGCTCATGCATCACATCATGATGCAACCAGCTGAACAAAACCCAAACTCTTTTGTTGCACAAGCATGCCTGCCAGCCAACCACTGTCCAGTCCAATTAAGCTCCCTTTAGGCTATGCTGATTAAAGAGCTTTACATAAGCCTCATAGCTCTTTGCCTGCAATTCTGGGATCAGCCTTTCCTATCGTTGGAGCTCACCTCTTCTCCATGGCCCAGAAAGCAGGACAATGTGAACACGAATTCCCAGCCCCAGGCAGCCCTGTACTCCAAGGCCCCTGCTGGAAACAAGCTGTTCCCAGCCAGAAAGAGCTGCTGCCTCTGCAGCGGAGTCATTGCTCACCAGCACAAAGCCTCAGCTGGGGAAGCAACTCCTGCATGCCTCTGCTCCTTCAGAAATGGCAGGGGGCACAGAGGGCAATTCAATTACACATCAAGGATACAGATTTCTTAAGCCAAAAATAGTAGTGATGCTAAAGCCAAGGATCTGATTTGACTCAACATCTACCTGATCAAGGACTGCCCTCCTGAAGCGAAGCCTTTGATGCCAAGTCACTGACCTGCACTTTGGCCAGCAGCCTGTGATGTGAGCAGCCTGTGATGTGAGCAGCCTGTGATGTGAGCAGCCTGTCCTATCCTGTCACTTTCCACTGCAGAAGAGTTTTCTGGAGGTCAGCAGGGCCTTAGAGAACTGTACTGCACAAAGCCTTATAGGCTGGCTTTTATTGACTGCTTGGAGCTCCTTTCCTCCCTGCCCTAGACAGGCTTCCAGATGTGCAGCTGCCCACACCTGTGTTATGTCACCTGTGTTATACCCCCATCAGGGGTCATTTTCAACATTAACACCTAGCAATACAGATGCAGGGAGGGCACATTAAAAGAGTATCAGCAGCATCACCTCTTCCCATAGAAGAGCTAATCAAACCCTAGCAGGTCTAAGAGGCAGCAGTGAGGAGGAGAAAGTCTGCCCTTGGTAGGAAACTAGAGCCAAAACAAACCAGCAGTGAAGATTTCCTACTTGGAGCCTTGGAGATATGTTTGGTTCCAAACCTTCCTGCACACAAAAGCCAGGTTATTTCAAAGACCGCCCAGAACCTTCCCTGCACATGATTTTGCTAGGTGGGACCATCAGAGAAGTCTAAGCAAAGGAAAGGGGGATCAGCAAATCTGGGGCAAGGGAGTCAAGCCAGCAGAAAGGCAAGGTCCAAGAAGCTGTTTCCTGCCTGGAACTGGTGCAGCAAGGTTGGCGAGGAGGAACACAAAGAGGCAATCATTGGTTTGGAAAACCCAGAGCACCTGCTCCCCTAGAAAGCTCTTAAACAGAAAGGACTGAGAAGCAGATGCCAGTGATGATGCTGCACAAACAAAGGGCCTGCATCAGAAACCAGCATTATTGTCATCTGGTCTTATCTCATAAGTCTAGGCCTACAAGCTCCAGACCATCTGCCTGATGCTCTGACCTGTGGAAGTCAAGCCCAGTGAAGTACAGAAGAGGCCAGTTAGCTAAACTCTCAATTCCCAGACTTGTGCTGGTTTAACACCTGGTTTTCAGAATGCCCTCAGCCTACAACTCCTTGAAAGAAGGTTGGAGGAGGTGGGGCTCAGTCTCTTCTCACATGCAACAAGTGACAGGAAAGAGGAAACGGCCTCAGGTTGTGCCAGAGGAGAGTCAGTTTGCATATTAGGAAAAATTTCTTCACAAAAAGGGTTCTCAGGCACTGGAACAGGCTGCCCAGGGAGGTGCTGGAGTCCCTGTCCCTGGAGGAGTCTAAAAGCCACGTGGTTGTGGTGCTGAGGCACATGGTTTAGTGGCAGTGGCTTAGCAGGAGGGGTGGGATTGTGAGCTCTAGGTGAGTGACTGGACTTGATGAGCTCAAAAGTCTCTTCCAACCTCGAGGCTTTTGTGATTCTGTGACATCAGAGTCCAGAGTTGCCTAGGTCTTAGCAAGCCTGAGATGCAGCCAGAAAGAGGCACTCCTCTACCTTTTCCTCACTAGAAGACACCACAGTAATAGGAACACAAATATATGGGAGGGGACACTCCAGGGACATGTTGACTTTCCTAGCATACAGCACAGACCTGTAAACAGGGGCACACATGCTTCAGAGTCCCATAACCCTACTAGGTACTTCACTGCACCTCCTCCCTTCTCAAGCTCCTTCCCATCTACTTATCCATGTCAGGCATCTCTTCATCTCCAGTCACCTGAGGCACCAAGAAAGTTCTACTCACCTCCCCAAAAACTGGGTGAACAAGTGTGGAGAGACACTGTGACCGTGGTTGCCTCTTGATGGGCTCAGTAGGCTGGAAAGCAACAGAAAAAGAAGTTTCAAGCACAGGCAAAGGCTCCCAGGGCACACAAACTACTAATCCTTTGGTGAACTCACAGCACTTCCCCAGCAGTCCCCTCACCAGGTCTCAAAAATCCACAGGCTGAAGTACCCTGACAATGTGGAAGGGGCAACTCTGGGATGCTAGCCCTTGATACCAGACTAAAGTGAGCTTCAGACAGAACACAAGTGACTGGCAGCTTCCCCAAGACCCTCAAAATCTTGTATTAGCTCAGCCCACTTCTGAAAGAGCAGACAGCAAACAGACCTTCTGTGAACCATGAAGAGCCATTCCTTTGTGCAGCTTGCTCAAGGAGTTGGGGCGAATAGTTGGTGGGAATGTCCAGATTGGACCCTGGTCTCCATCCTCTGTGTCTCCGTCACTGCAAATGAAAAGGGGGAGGTCAAGACAAAGCCTCAGCTCCACACACTCAGTGTTTTAGCCATGCATTGCCACAGTCACAAGCTCTCCCCAACCTGATGGTCCTTATCACCACAGGGCTCCAGGCCATCTCCCTATCCCAGAAAAATATCCTGAAGAGAAACCACTCCAGTTTCTACTACCCATGTAGAGTACCACAGAGACCTGAACCAAGTACTACAATATGTTCCCAAATCACAGAATGTATCTGGTTGGAAGAGACCTCCAAGGTCATCCAGGCCAACCTCTGACACAGCACTGAACCTCTGACACAACACAAAACCATGTCCCTAAGCACCAGGTCCACATGTCCTTAAATGTCTCCATGGTGACTTGACCTCTGCCCTGGGCAGACCATTCCAATGTTTGAGAACCCTTTCAGTGAAGAAATATTTCCTAATAATGTTCCCAGCCTAAACCTCCCCTGGCATAGCTTGCATCCATGTCCTTGTTGCTTGCCACCAAGGAGAAGAGGCTGGTCCCCTCCTTGCTCCAACCTCCCTTCAGGTAGTTTAGAGAGCAATGAGGTCTCCTATCAGCCTCCTCTTCTCCAGACTGAACAACCCCAGCTCCCTCAGATGCTCCTTGTAGGTGATGTGCTCCAGGCCCCTCATAAGCCTCGTTGTCCTTCTCTGGACACACTCCAGCCCCTCAATGTTCTTCCTGTAGTAAGGGGCCCAGAACTAACACAATACTCCAGGTGTGGCCTCACCAGTGTTGAGCACAGGAGGATGATCACCTCCCTGTTCCTGCTGGCCACAGTGTCTCTAATACAAGCCAGGATGCCATTGGCTTTCTTGGCCACCTGGGCACACTGCTGACTCATCAACCAATAGCCCCAGGTCCCTCTCCAGGTTGCAGCCTTGCAGCCACACATCCCCAAGTCTGCAGCTTACCATGGGGATGTTCTGAGCCAGGGACAGGACCTGGCACTTGGCCTTGTTGAACTTCCTACAATTAGCCTTGGCCCATGGGTTTAACCTGTCCAGATCCTGCTGGAAAGCTTCCCTACCCAGCTTGGTGAGGGTGCACTCACCCCTCACCCAGATCACTGATAAAGACAGTGAAGAGGAATGCAGGCCCCAGTGTCAAACCCTGGGGGACCCCATCAGTGACTGGGCTCCAGCCAGATTCAGCCCCATTCACCACCACTCTTTGGGCCCAGCCAGCCAGTTTTTTATCCAGTGCAGAGTGCACTTATCCAAGCCTTGTGCCCCTTCCTCATCCACTGTGCAGATCACCTTGCTGTAGATCAGTTGGTCAGGCAGGACCTGCCTTTCATAGCCCCATGATGACTGGGCCTGATCACCTGGCTATCCTGTGTATGCCACATGAAGGCACTCAGGATGACCTGCTCCAAACCCTTCTCTGGCACCGAGGTCAGACTGTCACCACAACCACCCCTGTGCTCTAGCCAGCCTGGAGACACTTCCATGTGCTAGTTAAAAGTTATGAGAGTTCCAAGACAATCCAAGCTCACACTTTGAGGGGACAGGTTTAGATAGTGGCAAGCCAACTTCTCAGAGTCATTGGTTGAGTCCCCACCACTACAGGTGAAGAGAAGAAGTCTCATTACCCTCCACAGCAGCAGCAAAGCTCTCTTCCCATGAAAGGCACACACAGCTCCTCAAGCCTGCAGCTCCTGCAGTTAAAACTGAAGGTGCATGAAACACAGGCAGCAGAGCCTTGTCCTACTGCTGCTGTACAGACTGTGGATGTTTCTTGTTAGTGCTCTGACCCCTTACACTCAGCAGAGAGGCTTCACAGGCTAAGCCTGGATTCCAGTCCCACCAAAGAGGAGCTAACAGCCCATTTCTTCAGGCTGCAGACACCTGCTCCCACCAGCTGATGCTCACAGGTCTCTCCCTGAGCTACCATAAGATCTCCAGCCCGGGTGGGGAGCCAGGCTGCCTGCAGCAGGCTCCCTCAGGCACCTCTCCACACAGAACACCTACGTACATATCAGAATCACCAGAACTGGAATCCTCTCCATGGCCCTCGGACTTCCAGCGCTTGAATCGATCGATCAGCTCCATGAGGAAGGAGGTTTTCTTGGTGTAGCGTGTGATGAACTTGTGCTTTAGCAACTCCTTAGCAGTCGGCCTCTGGAGCAAAGGAGGAAAGAATGTTACACCTCACCATCTCAAATACTCCAGTAAGGGGTTCAGTTTTGTGTCCCTCACTCCAAGGAGGACATTGAGAGGCTGGAGCAGGTGCAGAGAAGGGCAACAAAGCAGGTGAAGGGTCTGGAAGAACAGGGCTGGTGAAGAGCAGCTGAGGGAACTAGGGGGCCTGTTTAAGCCTGGAGGAGGCTGAGGGGAGACCTCATTGCTCTCTGCAACTACCTGATGGGAGGTTGGAGTCAGGTGGGGGTCAGTCTTTTCTCCCTAGTGTCAGGTGATAGAACAAGAGGAAACGGCCTGAAATGGTGCCAGGGGAGGTTTAGGTTGGATAGTAGTGTATCAGTGTGAGAGCTGAAATCCCCCCCACCAACAATAACCAGGCTAGCTCAGTCTGGAAAGCAAATGCAAGCTGTATTTACAAGCTAATCTACAATCTGTGATGAAATGCAATGGATATGTACAAATATACACAATTCACAACATTTATAAATATGTACAATCAACAGCAAAGCACAACCAAGCTCCCTCTGCTTCCCCCCAAAGGGACCTCTCTCGCAGGGGCCTCCTCCCCTCAGACCCCCCTGGCAGAAAGCAGAGAGTTAAAATCAGAGAGGCTGTTAACTTAGCTCACCAAGGTCAGTGTGTTATCTTCAGCCAGAAGAGAAGCAGCAGCAGCAGACAGTGCAGCAAGTTGCAAACTCAGACCCTGACTGCCCCAACTTTGTTTTGAGTTGTGGTTCTTAAACATTTCTATCTATCCAATGGAAGTGTTTAGAACAATCAGTATTTTGCTTTCTTATACCCAATAGTGACTTATTTACACTCTTTCGCTTTCTCTGCTTGAACTTTGAGAAGAAAAATTAAAAAGACAGTTTTAAACCATCACAAGTAGGAAAAAATTCTTTGCTGCAAGAGTGGTCAGGCACTGGAAGAGGCTGCCCAGGGAGGTGGTGGAGTCACCATCCCTGGAGGTGTCCAAGAAATGTGTGGACACGGCACTCTGGGACATGGTTAAATGGCCATGGTGGTGTTGGGTCAATGGGTCAATGATCTTAGAGGTCTTTTCCAACCAAAACAGTTCTAAGATCTCTGTACTCTAAACACACAAGTGCCCTGACTTCAATCCTTGCCAGGCTTGCCCATCTGTTATGCAAGTTCAGGACTTCTCTCCAGAAGCTTTGCACCAAAGGTCTTCCTGCTAAATAAATCTTTGCCCTCTGCAATCTGGTGCCTAAGTTCACAAGTGGGCAGCAATACTCACAAATCTAGGATCCTTATTGAGGCAGGCTTCCACAAACTCCTTGAAGGGCTTGCTGTGGTGACCCTCAAGTGTTGGAGGGTTATTTTTGGGGATCAGGAAGAGAACCCTCATAGGATGCAAGTCAGAATTTGGAGGTTCTCCCTTTGCTAGTTCAATGGCTGTAATTCCAAGGGACCAGATGTCTGCCTGAAAGAAGAGCAAGAACAGTGTCAGCAGGGCAGAGCAAGCAGCAACTCATCAACATGGAAGCATGCAGCTTCAGCACTGCCAGAGCATCGATCACATAGAATCAGATCATGTTCCATGGCCAACAGAGACCCTGAGCCATGCTTGCAATAAGCAGCACTTCCAATCGCCATCGTTCACCCTTGCATCATCTCATCTACAGCAGCACCAAGTAGCAATCCTCCTGCTCCCAGCTGACCTTGAAGTCATAAGCAGACTGTTTGATGACCTCTGGTGCCATCCAGAAAGGAGTCCCAACAAAAGTGTTCCTCTTGATTTGTGTGTCTGTCAACTGCCCAGCCACACCAAAGTCAGCCAGTTTCACATCTCCTTGTTCTGAAAGCAGCACGTTGGCAGCTGTTCACACACAAAAAGAAGCATTAGGTCCACTGGCTTCTGAATCACCTCCAGCCCACACAGAACTGAATACTGACAATGGACCAGATGTCTGCCTGAAAGAAGAGCTCCTGAAAACCCAGCAGGGTAAAGAGCAGATCCTTCCAAAGAGGTCACGAGTCCTGCTCATGTACTGCTTTCCAATCACTCAGCTTAAGACACTGACACTGCTCAGCTTTTGGGATAGGGATTTTTTTTTTTTTTGTAGGACTTGTTTTTGTGGGACTTTTCACTCTGAGACACAACTGAGAATCAGCTTATATCTGAGCATGCCTTTCATTGAGTCCCTTTTGCTTTAGCCCCCTGCCTGTCCAAACCACAAATGCCAGAGAACATCTACAGATCTTCACCCTAGAGACATGAAAAGCATGAGTTGCAATAAAATGACAAAGATCAGGTTCTGAAACAAGCAATCCAACAGGAAACAGTCTTGGAAACCTCTCAGATCACTGCTGTACAATGCTTCCAAACCTTATGTTAGCAACATCCCTCACAAGAAAGAAAGTTGAGCTCTCCACTCTTACCTTTGATATCCCTGTGGATCTTCCTCTCAGAGTGCAGATAATCCAAACCCTTTAGGATTTCTCTCAGGATAGTAGCTATGTAAGTCTCCTCCAGGGGTCCTGGCTTCAGCTGATAAAAGGCAGAAAGATGACTTAAAAGAGGGCAACTGATGCTTTGGGTTTTCCAGCCTCTCAGTTTAATACTTGGAAACTTGGCCAAACAAGTCATACTCAGCAGGAAGCACCTACTGCATGCCTGGACTTTACTTCTAGAAACAGTCCATGGAAAATCTTTGGGGGATTTTCTGTTGGTTTGTTAAAGGTTTCCCAGATAACAGCAGGATGCTCATCTCTTGCTTTGGCCTGGAAATACACTGGTGAACATCTTAACAGTTTCTCTTGTCCAAGTCTCTCTGCTAGCATGCAAGAATCCAATACTTGAAGGCGGTCTACAAGAAAGCTGGGAAGGGACTTTTTACAAGGGCTGGTAATAAGAGGAGGAGGGGGAATGGATTGAAGCTGGACAAGGAGAGATTTAGACTGGAGATTAGGAAGAAATTATTTTCAGTGCGGGTGGTGAGACACTGGAATAGGCTGCCCAGGGAGGTTGTGGATGCCCCCTCCCTGGAGGTGTTCAAGGCCAGGTTGGATGAAGCCTTGAGCAAGCTGGTCTAGTGGGAGGTATCCCTGCCCATGGCAGAGCAGTTGGAACTAGATGACCTTTAAGGTCCCTTCCAACCCAACCCATTCTATGAATTACAGCTACCACAATGGCCCAGAGACAGCTTCTACCCTCTGGCTGCAGAGTATTGTATCAAAGCTCTTCTCCTTTCCATCAGTTCTCCTCTAATAAATTCTGCCTTCTCAGTGCAATAATTTAGGTTCTGACACTAAGGTGACTCCTGCTAATAACAGGCTCCCCACTACATCCTTCCTCCAAGTCAGTGCAGGCTCAGCAGTTTTTACTATGTGACCACAGTTACTGCTCTGGAAAAACAGGCTGCACTGTCCTCAGGAGAAAGGAAAAATCCTGTGACAGAATACAGCACAGCAGAGTTTTGCCCACAGGTTTATTCAGTATCTGTATTCTCTTACAATCTGGGGTAAGTTCTGAAATGCCATCTGTATTACCAAACACCTGGGAGTCCTGACTGCAGACCAGGTCCCTGTTCAGCTTGGTGCCATGCAAACACTGAAGAATCCCATGAACTCTTATTAGGTGAAGTATGGATTCCCACTGCTCAAAACCAACTGGCTGCTGTCGTGTTTCAGTTCACAGGCTCTTCCCATTGTAATGCAGCAGAGCATGCTGGAGAACACTGCTTTGACAGTTAAGCTCTGGGCAAACATCTCCTTTGTCCTGGGATATGCAAAACCAGCATGTCTGGCCTGCCCTGCCTGCCCTTCAGGCACAAGGCTGTCAAAAAGATGGCACATGGCAAGTGAGTGTCTGCCTTGTGGACATTTCACAAACCAAGGCTCCAGCCAATGTTTTTGATTGTCCACAGATTACCATGCACTTACCAAATCCAGGGCTGAACCTCCTCCTAGGTACTCCATGATTATCCACAGTTTAGTGCCCTGCAAACCAGAGCACAAATGAAGAGCAAAGCCAGTAACAACAGCAGGCAGAAACATGAAACAGCCCAGGGGCAGCAAGACATGAGCAGACCTGCACACAACCCAAGAGATGCTGCACACCACAGCTCTCGGGGGCTCAAGGAAGGAGCTCTCAGCTCTCTTTACAAGCCCCTGGAAGGAGGCTGGAGTCAGGTGGGGGTTGGTTTCCTCTCCCTAGTATCAGGTGATAGAACAAGACAAAATGGCCTCAAATTATACCAGGGAAGGTTTAGGTTGGATAGTAGGAAAAACTTCTTTCCTGCAAGAGTGGTCAGGCACTGGAAGAGGCTGCCCAGGGAGGTGGTGGAGTCACCGTTCCTGGAGGTGTTCAAGAAACGTGTGACATAGCCCTTAGGGACATGGGTTAGTGGCCATGGTGGTGTTGAGTTGATGGCTGGACTTGGTCTTTTTCCAACAAAAACAGTTCTGTGATTCTATGATTCCTCCTCTCCTGCTGATATGGCATCATAGAGGTGGACCTGCCCTCAGCACACTTCTTTCTCTTGGTCTGCAGTTCTGTCAGAGAGCTTAGTGCCCTTCTAGGCACCAGACTGCACAGCCCACAGGGGTGAGCACAGCCTAGGTAGGGTTGGAGCCAATTAACAGATCTACCACATCTCCCTCTTCACAAGAACAGGGAAGCTTTGCAGCCTTTGAGCTCATTAACAAGACTTTCAGCTCGAAGGCTACAGTTAGGAAAATGCTCTCTTACTCCTCAGAAACAGGATCTCCAGACTAAGGTTCATGGAGTTCTGATAGGAGATAAGCAGCAGATCCACAAAACTACAGCTTGCTTGGTGTTCTCAGAAAAAAGCTGAGAAAATGCATTGTAGCCTTTGGAAAATATGTAGGGAATAACTGGGATCCAAAGAGCCCAGGAATTGTTAGCTAGAGATCCAGTGCTACATTACACTTCCAGCAGCCAGCATGCAGAGGCCACTTCTGGTTACCACTCCTAGTAGTTTCCACTGGGGATCCCTCACCCTGTTCTCAATGCAAGCAGTATCAGCACTCCCTCAAAGACTCTGTTTCTGTTCTTTTCACCATTTTGGATGAAATGATGATCACAAGAGCACAAACTACAGCTTGAAAACTCATTTCCAGAGGCATAAAGGCCTCAGTGGTGGCTATCCTAAAACTACGGTATTTTGGCAAAGTATTGCACAAACTCCTTTTCCAGAGGAGTCAATCTGGGTAGAGGTTTGCCTCTTCAACAGATTTCATCTCCAGTGAAGTGCCCTGCTCTTCGGACCACAATGTAGCCCACACTTGATTTTCATGTGCTTTGCACATGCCTTAAAGCACAGCCTTCTGTGAAGACCAGATGAATGCAGTGAGCAGCACCACTGCTACTCCTGCTGCCACGCTGACATTCAGAGAATGGAGACCTTTCAGTGTCACCACCAGCTGCAGCACCCGCAGCAGAGCCGAGCCCCCTCCCAAACCGCTGGCCAGAGGATTGCCCTCCCTGGCTGCGTCTTACCTTCAAGTAGGAGCCATAGTACCGGGTGATGTAGGGACTATCACACTGGCTGAGCACTGTAATCTCCTGCTGAATGTCCTCAATTTCATCCTCAGCCTCTTCCAGATCAATGATCTTGATAGCAACCACCTCCTTGGTGCGGTTGTCGATCCCTTTGTACACTTCACCGAACGACCCTTTGCCGATCCGCTCCAGCTTGGTGAACAGCTCCTCGGGATCCACCCTGGAGTGCTAAACCAGAAAGCAGGGATGGGAAAAGTCCATGAAGTTCCAGAGCAGCCTGCAGAGCACCATGCATACTGATACAGCTCATCTCCCTACCTCTGCACCTACTGTGGTGTGTAATGTACCTGTAACTCACATATCCTAAGAGGGCTCCACATGGTGAGAAATTTAACACAGAACATATCCAAGGTGAGAAGAGATGAAAAAACCTTTAAGGTTTCTGAGCTAAAGAAGTTCTGCAGGCTGTAGTGAGAGAGGAAGGGGAGAGAAGCCCAGGAAGAGAGTGTCAACAAGTATCTCTATAGAAAAGTGTCAGCTTCTTTGGGACAGGACTGCTCAACTGCAGGCACTATGCTGGTGCCAAAGCAGAGCAAGCACTTGTCCACACTTCAATAAAAACAAAAACAATCAAACAGCTGCCAAGGTGCACCAGAACCAACCTTCTTTTAAAGATCCAGGTGAGAAAATGGGCACAAGCAAGAGGCCATAGTAAGATCACAATGATGTTTCCCCAGTCTGCCTTCCTGGACTCAAAAGAGATGAATGATTTGCAAGATTTGTACCCTTCCCTGCATGTTTGGAGGGTGAGATACTCCAATAATACAATTAGCATCTGACATTAGCCATCTTCTCTGCTGCAGTCTGATTTCCAGGCAACAAGCAGCCCAGCTCTTCTCAGAGGGAGCCTCACATCTTGTGGAAGGTCAGCAGCAAGGAGGCCAGACACCTGCCTGTCCCAAAAGAGACAGGAGAGCTGAATGGACATTCCACCTGCAGGCCTGCTTTTCTGGAACAGCCTCTCCTCTGGCTGGCATGTCTGGGTACAGAAGCAAACAGCATTTCCCTCCTTAGATAAGCACATCAAGGGAAGCTACTGACAAGGCCACCTAAGAAATACTGACCCTTTAACAGCAGCTTCAAAGTCAACTCTTTATTAACATGAGTATGAATGAGAAAGGGTAGAAATTAGAATCTTCTGAGCAGGAGGTCCTGCTCTGCTTCATGTTAATAATAGGCTCTCTGTAATTAGTTTTTCTGCTGTTTAAAAAAAACCCACAACACCACAAGTCTAGTTTAAAATAAAAATCTGGAAAATATGGTCTGACTTCCAGGAAGCAGCCAAGCCATTACAGTGAGTTTTCCACACCCAGAACTCCTCAGTCTCACCTCCAACACGTCACCCAGAGGAACCACTCCCTTGCAAAAGCCTTGAGCTGGCAGAGATTTTATCTCTGAACAGGGCAGCTCCGTTTTTCCATCCAGGTTCTAGCAGCAAGCCACCACTGAGCAGCCCTAGGCACTGCTTAATGATTAACCAGCCAGTCATTACAAGTTGTTTGCCTTCTGTGCCCAGTGCATCACTACATGGAGTGAGCCAGGCCCAGAGAGAGCTTTCCAGTCAGCTCACTCTGCAGGACCTCCACAGGCATTCCAGCCCAGGACACAGAAAGACAACCAAACATCCTTGTGCATCCCATGGTAACACCCAAGCAGGCTGTACTCTGAACAAATGCACTGGAAACAGACTGGAGGGGAGATGCAGAGATAAAAGTCTAAGAAAGCGACTGAGGTCCTGGAGGGTGTCCAGAGAAGAGCAACGATGCTGGTGAAGGGTCTGGAGAACAGGTCTGGTGAGGAGCAGCTGAGGGAACTGGGTCTTTAGTCCAGAGGAGAGGATGCTGAGGGGAGACTTCATTGCTTTTTCTACAACACCCTGATAGCAGGCTGGAGTGAGGCCAGTGTTGGTCCCTTCTCCCAAGTAACTAGTGACAGGATGAGAGGAAATTGGCCTAAGTGGTGCCAGGGGAGGCTTAGGTTGGATATTAGGAACCATTTCTTTCCTGCAAGAGTGGTCAGGCACTGGAATAGAATGCCCAGGAAGGTGGTAGGGACACCATCCCTGGAAGTGTTCAAGAAGCTGTAGATGTTATGCTTCAGGATATAGTTTAGTGGGCATGGTAGCTGGGTTATGGTTGGATTCAATGATCTTAAAGGTCTTTTCCAACCTTAATGATTCTATGAAAGGAACTGGGATTATATAACAGGGAAGAGGATTTGAACTTGAGAAATTCCAGGAGACAACATGAGGGTGACTACTGCAGCACAGGAAGAACAGTCTGGCTAGTCCAGACTCATGAGAGGTCAGGAGCAGTTTCTGCCTCTTGATCAACTTACAGGAAGTGGCAGTAAAATGGCCTAGAGGTCACAGTCACCTACTGCACTGCAAAAGTGGCACTCACCACATCAGCCACTCCCACACATCAGGGAGAAGGATCAGACAGAGGATCATCTCCTAGAAGCACCTGGCTCAGCTGGTCAAGGAAGCACCATCCACATGAATCCTGCAGGGAAGCAATTCTTCAAGGAAACCTTCATCCCCTCCCATGCAGGTTTTTTTCCAAGAGAAAGGAAATATCAAGGTGGAAGTTCCTGGTCCCCTTGTCAGTCTGGCACGGCACCTCAGAGGATCAGGACTGATTCTTCAAGAACAGGACAAGAGGACAGCCCCTGCTACTGTGGGCACCTTTTGGGACAGTCACCAGTTTATGTATTGGGCTCTGTGATCACAGACAGCTTTGTAAATGACCTTCTATACTTTATTTTTTGTGGAACAAAGCAGTTCAGGCAGGGGTGGTGAAGGAGACAAACCTTCCTGACAAGCCCAAGGGCCTCAGGAAAATGATACAATTCTGACAGGCAGAAGAGACAGGCCCACCACATCAGGTTGGAACAGGGAGCTTTGTTTGAGGTACCGGATTTACTTTTCCAGTACCTGTTACTTCAAAATTGATCTGGAAATGCTTCAGAGCTCTTGGGTGACAGGCCTAGATATGACTCTATGGAGGGCCTGAGGGTGTGCATCCATTGACAAGAGTGGCAAAACTCACACAAGTCATACCAGCAACAGCCAGAACCTAGTGAGCAAGTATGGTTCAAAGTGGTAAAGAGTTATTTCAGCCATGCTTGCAGCCTCCTGAATACCTGCTGCTGGACCAGAGTCTGCTAACTAATCTCTTCACTTTCTGGAAACAGGGAAGGAGAAACAGGCCCATCCTCCATTCAAGCAGGTCAACACCTGCCCAGTGGAACACCTTGTGAATTACCACTGTGGACACCACAGAAGACATTGCCAGGTGGCATTTTTGTGGATGCAACTCTGAAATCTAAGATAAAATTTTGCTAGTCCACAGGACAACTGCTCAAAAGCTCTATCCATTAAATAAGCTCCTGCTAGAGCTGCTACATTTGGGTTAGTGGGCAAATGTTTAGATGGATGGCCACACAATCCTCAGCAATCACCAGACAGCAGAACAAAGGCAGTTGTGGCAGGCATGGTAAGCTATGCAAGAGCAGTGCTCTGTCAGAAGAGAAGCACACTGACACACACTGGGGGCTCAAACTGGGGGGACAGGAGAAGAGATGAACAAATTTTGTGTAGCCCCACTCTCCCCTACACCAACACATTGGCACCTGCAGAGCACTGCAATGAGGGTGCAAACATGAGCTGTCCCTTTCTGCATAACTGATCTTAGTACCAGTCTTGTCAGAGAATCACCCTGGCTGCAAATCCCTGATCTGGAATTGCACAGCTCCAAACACACCTGAAAAGCTTCACTTGTTGAAAGTTAACAGAATCAGGATGAAATGCTTCACACCTGCATGAATGAACACAAATAACCCAAAGAAGCTTGTTAGAACCTGTTCACTTTGCAACTGTTCAGCAGCTTGGGATATCTTAATTTTCTTCCACATTCATGGAATCCAGCAGGGCTACAAAACAGAGCTCCAGGCCAGCATCTGAAGAGCTGACTGGTTGTTGCTCCTTGTTCTGCTACATTGATAAACCTTTTCTGGAGCAAAAAGCCTTATGCTGTTTCTCCCCACTGAAGGAGACACTAGAGATGGCTCAGTCAGGCATGAGCAGGCTTTTAGAGAACACACAAAGCACTATCTTGGTTGTACAAGCAGGAAAGGGTGGGAAGCATGAGAGGGATGGGGACAATCTACTAGTAATGTGCTCCACTTCTGCCCTCTAGGATCTAAACTCACAGCACAGGAAAGAAAGATGCTTTTTCATGACAGGTGTGGGGATATTTGCCATCATGACTGATGATGCCATGTTTTAAAACAGAGCAACTCACTGCAAACATCAGGAATTAAGAACTGCAGTGTGCTATGAGGCAAGCCTGACAGTGACACCAGCTGCTTCATGGGCAAAGAATGGGTGCAGCAGCTCTGCCACCTCCAGCTGCAAAGACACGACTTCCACAGCCTCTGAGAGGAGACTAGAGAAGGGCTTATCCTGATTTCAAAGCTACTACCTGGAAATACAAGCTACATATTTGGAACAGAAGCAAGCACCCTTTGAACCTGCTCGAGCTCTTCTCTCTGGGCTGTATCTGGCTGGATCTCACCCTCAAGAGAGTCACATTCAGCATTGTGAGCATCTGCATCCTCTGCCTGAAACACTGAGAGGTGCTCAAACTCTTTGGGAAGTGAGGGTGCATTGGTCTGGGCACATCAGGATCAGAATCACTGCTCTATATGGGAGAAGCCTGTAACAGAAAACGATTGTCAAGGCCACAGTGTTTTTAGAAGCTGAAGTTGACTATGAGCTTAGCAGTCTCCAAAGGTCTGTATGAAACTACAGCAGCATTTACTGTTACTTCTGACTAGAGCACTTTCCAACCAGACAAATAAACAAATATCATTTTCCTCTGCCAAACAGTGGGGGAGGAAGATTGTTTTAACAGACCTCAGCTACTGACCCTTTCTTCCTTCATTGCCTCCTCTCCTCCCCATCTTCCCATCCAGCACTTATCCACACTGCATGTTACACACTAACCTCTGGGCCACCAATTGTGGGCAGATACCTGCAGTGGGCTCTATGTTCTCTGGAAACATCCAAAAGCTTCCCTGGCTACACAAAAATCGTGCACAGCTCTTTTCAACTACTAAACCTGAAACAGTTTTGAACTTCTGGAGTACAGACTTAGGGCTGAGGGGCAAGAGCAAAGTTTGTGTTCAACACTTTCAAACACAACATCTAAGAATCTCACCTTGCTCCACAGATACTATTCTTTTGCTTCAAGGGAGGGACTAGCCAGAGAACTTCAACAGCTTCTAGAAATAGAGCTCAGACCAGAGTTTTACACACAGCAATGCAAATACATCACCTATCAGAAGGAGCCCCCGACAAAGACCCACTGCCCAGAAAAGGCAGGGAGCCAGCTAAAAGGAAGGAAATGGAGGTGCAGAGGTAAAGAAATCTGGGGATTTGCCTGAGGTAACCCTGTACATCAGCAACAGAACTGGGAATCAAAGATGAGACAACCCTCTGACATCCCAATCCATGTCTTGGGCTCTCAACTACAACAGTATTTCCCACCACTTCCTAAACTCTGGTGAACAGAACCTCAGGCCAATTCCAACTGCTGGTCCAGTAATCCTCAGTTGTGTATCTTACAAGGTCCCATCAAAGATTCCTGAAGAGACCTGAGGAATGGACAACACAGGCTGTTTTCCTATTCCAGGACCAGACAAAGAATCATGGGATGACAGAATGTGAGAATGCCTCACATTTGCATAATCAATTTAGAGATGAGACGAATGGAACTCCAATGGACTTCATCAGCGAATATTGTGCACTAAAAAGCTTCAGAGCAACGCTCTCTGCAGCTACAGAACTCAGCTCTCAACCCTAACCAGACAGCATCCTTTCCTACTCCTTTCATTTCTCTCTCTGTACTATGACTCACTCAGGCACACATTTGCATTTAATTCCATCCACACTTTGGGGAAACAGTTCCTGTGAAAGACAGCATGCAAACTAAGGTGCATTGCAAATCAGTACTAAATTGGAAAAGGCTAGGAGAAAGCTGCATCTCAAAGAACTAAGCTTTTAGTGTTCTAATTCTACACCCAGGAGCAGAATAGAAAAATGCCAAAGAACTCTCTGACAACATAGTTTAACACAACCTACATTAAGCATTGACATCTGCCAATAATTAAACACACCCCACAGCCAAATTCAGAAGAAGGAAGATGCAAGGAAGATGCAAGCCAGCACTACTAATGTGGTTTAGCTTTCAGTCGTAAGTCATGACATCATCCTTCCACATTCCTCTCCTGGAAACGTCATCACAACATCAGGGCTTCACCACATCCACTGATGCTGGCATTTCTCTCAGGAAAGTTCAACGTCCAGTACCTTACACACTAAGATTACAAGCACCAGTTTCCCAGGTGAGAGGAAACACTTCAGTAAGGTGTGTCTGGCACAACCTGCACTCAGCTTTTCTGCTCCCATTTCTAGACTTCCCCTCCCAAGAATACTCAAAGAGCCAACTATTCCTGTTTCCCTTAGAGGAGTAAAGTTGACCTTGAGAAAGACACCATACCAGCAAAAGAATTCCTTTTCTAGATGCCTGGCAACCTAACACTGCCAGCCCAACCACCACCACAGGATAAGATACAAACTGGTCAGCAAGAGGAGTAAGCTGAGACGTGTGTGAGGGAGATAAGGAGTGGCAAAAAACGATTTGTTTTAAACTTGTTTCAACAAGAGCTTAAAACAAGTTTTTAATTGTCACTTACCTGGCTGGCAAATTCTCTCAAATGAGCCATGCCTGTAGGATGGTCAGACATTCGCTTCTGCAAAATCAGAGAGGGCTGGGACGTCGCAGCACAGCAGGAAAGAGATGCTTTCTCATCCACTGGTCAGCTGTGACAAGCAGCAACACAACAGCTCTAACTCAAGAGCCTGGCCCACTCCCCAGAAGAGCTACCTATTCTCTCCTCAATTTGCTGCTCTCCCTGCAGCTCTTCCAAGTATTCCAGACCTTCCTTGCAAAGCCCATTTCTTAGTTCTTTACAGATGTGCCTTCCAGATGCACCAAGGAACCTCACTTTAGCAACAAACATTGACAAACCCTCAGGCACCATTTTCCCCACCCACCATCACCTCAGGATGCTCCACAGTTGCCCCTGCAGCACTATCCCCTCATCACCACTCTCAGCATCTTCCCAGCATAGCTCACAGCAATGCTCTCAAACAGTCTTCCTCCTACTGCTCCTCAGTAATCCTCTCGCTGGGGGTAGCCCTCCCTTCCCATTCTCCTCAGCACATCCACTCAGCTCGGCTCCCCAGTGCATCTCTTCCTCCTCAGGGAAGCCCAACTCGACACCATCCCCGGGCAGACCCCAACCAGTACTCTCCAGTTCTGGACCCTGTGCTCCCATCCACCCCTGCCCTGAACAGCCCCAGCCTAGCACGGCCCCTCAGCCCACAAAAGCCCCAGCCTAGCACGGCCCCTCCCGGGCAGCCCAGCTCAGTTCCCTCAGGACACCTCCGGTACGACCTTCTCCAGGACCCTCTACCTCAGTGCACCCTCAGCGGCACCCTCAGTGCCTCTGTTCCTGACATGGTGTCCCCCCACAGGCCCCCTCACAGCCCTCTAGCCGCGCTCAAGGACCCCTCACCCCACCTCACGCTTCAGGGCCCCCCTTCCTCACAGACCCTCAGTGCCCCCCCGCACCAAGCAGGGCCCCCCGACCCATCATGGCCTCCTCAGAGTCCCCCGCCTACCCGCGCAGTGCCCCCCTGCAGAGGATAAGCGCCCCGCAGGGCCTTCGCCACCGCACCTACCCGGGCACCTACCGCCCCTACGGCCAGCGGACCCCGCGCGAAAAGCGGCGCGGTGCCATGCCTGGCCCTGGCACACGGAGCCGCCGCCACCCCGCTGAGGCTCCAGACTGCCCTTGGACACCGAGCGCGTCCGTAGGCGGAGGGGAAAAGGGTTGGGGTGGAGGGGCGGCCGGAGAATGGAACGGGGGCGCCGGGATCGGGATGGGCAGGGCTGGGCCGGGGCCGGGGCCGGGGCCGGGGCCGGGGCCGGGCCGGGCGCAACAACACGGCGGGGTGGAGCAGGAGAGGCGGGGCGGGATGGCGGCCGGGGCTGCGCTGCCTGCCGGGACTCGCAGTTCCGCAGCGAGGCCGACGGGCCAGGGAGCGGCCTAGAGCACTGCAGCGCCCGGCGGGCCGCGGGCGAGGGCGCGGCGGGAGGCGGAGGCGCGGCGCCGTTGCGGGGGCCGCTGGGACCAGGAGTCCCGGAGCTCGGGGAGTGGGGACTGTCCAGGCGAGGGGCCCCTGTGGCAGGCGGAGCTGTGCCGGGCCGAGCTGAGCCGGGCCGGGCCCACCCGCTGTGCTGGGGCTGAACAGAGCCTGGCAGGGGCAAGCCGAACCCAACCCAACCGAAGCAAGTGCAGTGCTCTGTGGGGCTGCCTTCAAAAACTGTCTGATGGCTGGGCCCGAAGAGTGATGGTGAACGGAGTTCAATCCAGCTGGCAGCCGGTCACGAGTGGTGTTCCCCAGGGATCGGTACTGGTGCCAGTTCTGTTTAATGTCTTTATCCATGATCTTCTACTCAACAATCCAGTACCAGAAAGGGACCTATGAAAAAACTGGGGAGGGAGTTTTCACAAGGGATAGGATGAGGGGCAATGGCTTTGAGCTGGAAGAGGGGAGATTTATTCTGGAGATTAGGAAGAAATTCTTTACCAGTGAAGGTGGTGAGGCACTGGAAGAGGTTGCCCAGCGTGGTTGTGGATGCCCCTTCCCTGAAGGTGTTCAAGGCCAGGTGGGACAAGGCCTTGAGCGAGCAAGCAACACTATAAGAAAATTGAGGAGGGACTTTTTACAAGGGCTTGTAATGACAGGACAAGGGGCAATGGCTTTGAGCTGGAAGAGGGGAGATTTACTTTGGAGATCAGGAAGAAATTCTTTCCAGTGAGGGTGATGAGACACTGGAACAGGTTGCCCAGGGAAGTTGTGGATGCCCCCTCCCTGGATGTATTCAAAGCCATGTTGGACAGGCCTTAGTCTAGTAGAAGGTGTCCCTGCCCATGGCAGGGGGGTTGCAACTAGATGATCTTTAAGGGATGGGATGATCTGCTGTGAGGTGTCCCAGGGGTATGTGGTGGCTAGTTGGTGTTTGAAATGAGGACATGAGCCTGGTGCTGTTGTCTGAATCCTGAGACTTGCTCAGCCTACAGCAATTCAGGGCTTTCCACCCTGCTTTCCCCAGAGTAGGGCAATGAAGCTGGTGAAGGGTCTAGAGAACAGGTCTGGTGAGGAGTAGCTGAGGGAACTGGGGTTGTTTAGCCTGGAGAAAAGGAGGCTATGGGGAGACCTCATTGCCCTCTACAGCTCCCTGAAAGGAGGCTGGAGTGAGGTGGGGGTTGGTCTCTTCCCTAATAATAAGTGATGGGACAAGAGGAAATGACCTCAAGTTGCACCAGGGGAGGTTTAGGCTGGAGATTAAAATAAACTTCTTCACTGAAAGGGTTCTCAAACACTGGAACAGGCTGCCCGGGCAGGTGGTTGAATCCCTGTCCCTGGAGGTGTTTCAAAGAGGCAGAGATGTGGTGATGAGGGGCATGGTTTAGCACCAGCCTTGGCGGAATTGACGGTGGTTTCCAACTGAAAGTGTGATTCTAAATCATTACAAAACAAACCTCCTCTGCTTTTTGTCCGTGCCACCAGGTGGCAACACCGTATCGCAGCGCCGGGCTCCTGGCAGGAAGGTGGCACATTGCAGAACCCGCTGCTGCCCAACCCCAGTCCCTCTGTCCCCCCTTTCCTCTCCGGGGTGGGTGACGCTGCCTGCCCCCCGCAGCCCTGCCTGCCGGAGCACGAAGCGCTGCTCCAAGACAGCAATTCGGTGGTGTCGGCTCAGCCTCACAGCAGGCATCTGCCTTGCAGAGAAGGCAGGGACTGGCTGGGGAGCAGGGGGGTGGTGGCTATTTCTTTATCCTGGGAGTGAGATTTCCTGCTGCATGGCCCAGACCACGTTCAGTTCAGCCTCTCATGTCTGCCCTGGGTAAATCTGGCAATTCAGGTACAGTGAGGGTAAACCAGCAGAGAGTAAAGTGTGCACGTGTGGACGTGGCACTTCGGGACATGGTTTAGTGGCCACGGTGGTGCTGGGTTGAAGGTTGGACTCAATGATCTCAGAGGCCTCTTCCAACTGAGAAAAAAAAAATCTGTGATTCTATGGCAGCTTGCAGTGACTTTAGTCTGCAGAAAGGGAGACTGAGGAGAAACCTTCTTGCCTTCTACAACTCCCTGAAAGAAGGTTGTAGCAAGGTGGGGATAGGTCTCTCCTCCCTATTAACAACTGATAGGATGAGATGTAATGGCCTCAAGTTACACCAGGGGAGGTTTAGGTTGGACATTAGATGAAACTTCCTCACTGAAAGAGTTCTCAAACCCTGGAACAGGCTGCCCAGGGAGGTGATTGAATCCCCATCCCTGGAGGTGTTTCAAAGAGGCAAAGATGTGGTGCTGAGGGACATGGTTTAGCACCAGCCTTGGAAGAGTTAGAGAATGTTTGGACTTGATGATTTATAGAACAGTTTGGGTTGGAAGGGACCTAAAATCATCTAGTTCCAACTCCACTACATGGGCAGGGACACCTTCCACTAGACCAGGTTGCTCAAGGCCTTGTCCAACCTGGCCTTGAACATCTTCACGGAGGAGCAAGCTGGTCTGCTGGAAGGGGTCCCTGCCCATGGCATGGGGGTTGGAACTAGATGATCTTTACAGCGCCTTCCAACCCAAGCCACTGTATGATTTTGTGATAATCTGTCAGAAGCTGGTGTAATTGATTGGTTGCTAAAGCTGATGTGTTTAAACCTCTAGATCTGTATCTTTATGAAGGAGAACAGCTGCAGAAGATAAGTTCACTGTGACAAAGACTCTTTGGTCTGGCATGTGACAGTTTGCACTGCAAAACCCTGCCCTAGGAGAGGTGCTTTGGGTTGTTCTCATCATGCAAGTAATACAAATAACAGCTTGGATTTCAGGAGGCTTTGAATCAAGACCTTCAGAAATGAAAGGTTCAAAAAGTCTCTGTGTTTTGCTTGGGTCCCATTCATCTGCTACTTAGAGATTCATATATTCATAGAATGGTTTGGGTTGGAAGGGACCTTGAAGATCATCTAGTTACACCCACCCTGGCATTGGCAGGGACACCTCCCACTAGACCAGATTGCTCAAGGCCTCATCCAACCTGGCCTTGAACACCTCCAGGGAGGGGGCATCTTCTGTGTATTGTTTTCCTGTTGCAGCTGGCAGAATATCTCTGTATAAAAAGAAGTATTTCTTCCAGCCTCCCTGTACCTCCTACATGGCTTTGCAAGCTAAAGCCTGACACTGTTTGTGTTCTCACAGTGGTAACTTGACAAACACAGAACTGAAGTATTGCTGCAAAAAACCCCAAACCAAACCAAACCAAACCAAAACAGACAGGAAGAGGACATGGGGAGTAGATACTATGTTAAAGCTGGGTGAGATAATGCAGAAGAAGGTTCAGGGGTGGTTTGGTGGAAGGTTTTGGTCTGGTTACATTGTTAGGGTATTTACAGAGCATCTTCCCTCTGAAGGGAAGCCTCTTGTAGCAAGTGGGGGCTAATGGGGTTGTTTCCCAGTCTCTCCGTCTGCCTCTCTCTGCTTCTTGGAGCCCTTGCTCTGCAGGTGTTTCAGAACATTAGATCAATGTGTTCCAGTGCATAGTTTCTGCTGGAATTGGTGTGGGCTGTGTGAAGTGGCTTGGATTGGCACTGTGAGGTGGAACAAAACACCACCTCTGATAGAAACCAGGCTGTGTGAACACAAGGCTGGAAATGAGCTCCTAAAGTTCTTCTTGTGCTATTGCAGGAAAACAGACCATGCAGACTCCTGTATAAGCTTTGTGTACTCACAGTTAGCTTGCTATTTTAATTCCACTTTTGGGCTCCCCAGTTCAAGAGAGACAGAGCACTGGAGCAGGCTGCCCAGAGATGTTGTGGAGTCTCTTCTTTGGAGACCTTCAAAACCCACCTGGATGCATTTCTGTGTGACCTGCCCTAGGTGATCCTTCTTTGGCACAGGGGTTGGACTCAATAATCTCTGGAGGTCCCTTTCAGCCCCTAACATTGTGTGATTCTGTGATTCCACTGCTAAAAGACCCTTCCATAGATTCACAGAATGATAGAATGGTTTAGGTTGGAAGGGACCTTAAAGATCATCTAGTTCCAACCCCCCTGCCATGGGCAGGGACACCTTCCACTAGACCAGGTTGCTCAAGGCCTCATCCACCTGGCTTTGAACACCCCCAGGGAGGGGGCATCCACAACCATGCTGGGCAACCTCTTCCAGTGTCTCACCACCCCAACTGTAAAGAATTTCTTCCTAATTTCCAATCTAAAACTCCCCTCTTCCAGCTTCAGTCCATTCCCTCTCATCCTACCATTACCAGCCCCTGTAAAAAGTCCCTCCTCAGCTCTCCTGTAGCCTCCTTCAGGTACTGGAAGGCTGCTCTAAGGTCTTCCTGGAGCCTTCTCTTCTCCAGGCTGAACAGCCCCAACTCCTCCAGCCTGTCCCCATAGAGGAGGTTCTGCAGCCCTCTGATCAGCTTTGTGGCCTCCTCTAGACCCTCTCCAGCAGTTCCATGTCCTTCTTGTGCTGGGGGCACCAGAACTGGATGCAGTTCACCGGAGCAGAGCAGAGGGGTAAAATCACCTCCATTGTCCTGCTAGTCAGACTTCTTTTGAGACTTTGTTCTCCAGTGGTTAAACTGTTTAATACTGAGCTGTGCACACTTAGACTATCACTGTGTTCTCACTGCTGTGGTTTCCACTTGACATGAAGTGTAGACACATCTCCTGGTCCTCTGTTTTTTTCTAAAGGAATGCTCCGAGCTCTGATGTGGATCCTGTTGCTGGAGACAAAACACTGTCATGCCAGTAACAGCTGCACTTGGAAGAGTGGGTTTGGGTGACACAAGCAGGTTCTGCACCGTTTCCTGATAATTCCTTTGCCACAATGGTTTCTCAAGTATAGATCCAGCCTCTAAGCATTGTAGCCTAAACACACTATGGAAAAGGGGGCTCGGATTACGCCGGCAGCTTCCTGGATTGTAGCACTCTGTTCTTTTGTCGCTAGCTGAGCACTCTAGCCTGTGCTTTCATGTGTTTTTACTGACAGATCTTTCAGTGTGAAGCTGTGTTGGTAGTGTGCACAGGCAGCCTACCATGCACTGTTGGGGTTTTTATACAAAGAATGGGTTTTTGTGCACAGCCTTCATGTTTCTAGGTTTTGTGTCTCTGCTGCAGGGTGGAAGTTGAGGGGGTGCTGCACGCTGTGACAGTCGGGCAGGGAACACGTGGGATGGGTTTGGCACCCACAGGGAGCTGGAAGGCACTGTGGCACTTGCATATTTGCCAGGATTCTGGGAAATGTTGTCATTAGGTAAGCAATGCTAGTTTTTAAGCTTCATCTTTGTCTCAGAACCCTACTGAACAGAAGCAGTTTAAAGAGGACCAAGCTATCATCTGCTGCAGGAAGCTGAGACATAATTTGTAATGATTTTTCAGCCACCAGAGTTGCAAAGGCAAAAATCTGATTTTCCAAGAGACCATCAGGTGCACTCTGCATAGAAGACGTGGGCTAGGGGTGGGCAGTAGCACGGGTCCTCTAGAGTCTTGATTTCAGGTTCTCTAGCAAATATATTTCTATTTGAGGAAGGCTAGTGGATAAAAACAAAATTCTGAGAGAATCTTTGAGCAAATACCTCTGTAGCTGGAGATGCACAGTCACTATTATCATTTTACAATCATAGCAAGCTAAGCTGGGGTCACCAGCTGGCTGCTGCTGCATACACACACCTCTCCTGCTCTTTTCCCAGGTCAGAGGGAGGATCTGTCACCACATGGAGAAGCTGCTTTCCTGTGGCCCCTTTCAATGCAGTCTCCAGCAAGCCAGTTAATGGCAGACCACATAATGTGCTCTGTTTTAAGCCTTTGAGTGAGCTGTGTGTTGGATGCTGGCCAGAGTATTTGATACATCATATAAGGCTTTCTCCTGCAGTTCCTTTGTTCCTTTTTACCCTTAGTTTTGAGACTGGCAGTGGTGCAGTTTGTGCTTGGAGTGGTTTTGGGGTGTTTTTTTTGTTTTGTTTTTTGTTTTTTTTTTCCATGATGAAGAGCTTGGAGAGGTGTATTTGCCTCTGTCTTTTCTCAGAGGTGACAAACAAGAAATTAAAACAGTTACTTCTTCAAAGAATCACAGAATGCCAGGGGTTGGAAGGCACCTCTGAAGATAATCAAGTCCAGCCCCCCTTCTTGCTTCTCTTCCTTTTGGGAAGGCTGTATTTGGAACGTGCCATGTACCCAGGCATTGATCTAACAATTGTTATTTATTGAGAATTAGTGTCTGGGGTGGTAGAAACGTTTATCTGCAGGGAAATTCTATTTCTAAAACTTCTTTTGTTTGGAATTGTGACACAAAAAGCCAACACTTGTATGTGGCCTGTTGAGCTGAAATGGTATCACACATACACATGGGGAAGGAAGTTGAGAATCGTGGCATCAATATGATAATGCTACAACAAGAAGTTGATGCTGAAATTCATAGATTCATAGAATGGTTTGGGTTGAAAGGGACCTTAAAGATCATCTAGTTCCAACCTCCTGGACATAGGCAGGGACACCTTCTACTAGACCAGCTTGCTCAAGGCCTGTGCAACCTGGCCATGAACACTTCCAGGGAGAAGACATCCACAGCCTCCCTGGGCAACCTGTTCCAGTGTCTCACCACCCTCACTGTAAAGAATTTCTTCCTAATCTCCAAAGTAAATCTCCCCTCTTCCAGCTCAAAGCCATTGCCCCTTGTCCTTGTAAAAAGTCCCTGCCCAATTTTCTTATAGTCCCCCTTCAGCAACGTGTATTAGAACTAATTGAGATGTCTTCCTTAAACTTCATGCATTAGATTTCTTAACACCTTGAGATGAAATGGACACATTGCTGCAAAACACTTCATTCTGGACAAACTATTTCTTATCAGCAAATCCACTTTTTTTCCTTTTGTTTTTAACAAGTCTGCTTGTTTGGGGGAATGCAAGCACTGCTTGCTTCAGCCCCAAGATGTAGCTTTCTTTGGTCATCACCTCCATTGTTTTGGATTCAACTGGTATAGAATCATAGGTTTATTTAGTTTGGAAAAGACCTTCAAGATCATTGAGTCCAACCATTAACCCTACTCTACCAAGTCCTGCACTAAGCCATATCCCCGAGCAACACAGCCAAGAATGTTGTCTCAACCTGGTCAGTCTGTTCCAACGCCTGACAACCCTTTCAGTGAAGAAGTTCCTACTAATATCCAGCCTAGATCTCCTCTGGTGCAACTTGAGGCCATTCCCTCTCATTCTGTCACTTGTTACCTGGGAGAAGAGACCAACACTCACCTCACTCCAGCCTCCCTTCAGGAACTTGTGGAGAACCACAAGGTCTCCCCTCAGCTTCCTTTTCTCCAGACTGAACAACCCCAGTTCCTTCAGCTGGTCCTCACCAAATCTGTTCTCCAGACCCTTCACCACCTTTGTTGTCCTCAATGTCCTTCCTGTAGTGAGGGGCCCAAAACTGAACCCAGTAGTCAAGGTGCAGCCTCACCAGTGCTGAGTATGGGAGGGACAATCCCTGCCCTGGTCCTGCTGGTCACACTGCTGCTGATCCAGGCCAGGATGCTGTTTGCCTTCTTGGCCACCTGGGCACACACTGGCTCATGTTCAGTCACATTGCCTAGTCTGCTAGTTGAAGTATGACAACCTGCTGTTCCCCAAGTCTGAAAATGACTTGTCCTGCCTCGGCTCTTTGACAGCCACCGTGGGATTCCCCAGGAGCTCTTCCATTCCCGCAGGGCATCCACCGCTGCCTGTTACACGGGGAACCTGGCCCAGGAATTCTGCTCCAAGTCGCACCCCGAGGACAAGCCCATGAACCAAGCCTGGAGGGCTCGCAGGGAAACAAGCAGGAGCCTCCTTAAGAGAGGAGAAAGGGGAGGAGAAAGCGGTGCTCTCTGACCATAGCAACCCCTCCTCCTGGTTATTTCATCTTCCTTACAAGGCTAAAGCGAGAAGCTTTCCTCTGCCGCCTGGGTCCCTTAAAAGCAGCAGAGAAAGCCCCGCGTTCCCGGTGGGGAGCAGCCGAGATGCCAGGCTGACAGACATGGGGAAGGAGGACCTGGCGTGAGCACTGCAGAGAAATCTGGTGCTCTCCAGCAGTGGTGACCGCATCCCGTGGATCCTAAACGAGGTGTTCATTGATGCAGGTTTTCCAAAGAAGCATGAAACCAAACCCAAAAAGAAATCACTGAGGGAGGAAAAAGTGCAACATGAGAGGTAAATGTGTTTTTCCCTTGGGACAAACGAAGTATCTGACTTTGTTTTGGTTGAGAATCTTTATTGTAAGTATGCCTGGAACAGAGGACTGATAAAATACGTTTACTAACATCTGAAGAAAGCTTGGTCTGACTCTGACTCCAGAGTAGCCATGGGTCAAAAAGTCAGATAACAGTATAACTCAGGTGCTTCTGAAGAAATTTTGAATTCTCTCTTGGAACCTGAGAAATGGTTTTAAAATCTGAAAATGGTTTTAAAATCTGAAAATGGTTATAAAATCTGAAAATGGTTTGAAACCTGAAAATGGTTTTAAAATCTGCTTCTCTGTTTTGTTGTTTCTGCTGTTGCTAAAGATTTTAGAGAATTCATATGTGTGCTGCTTTGGTGGGGCGGGTGAGATGGAAAGAAAAGAGTGACAGAACCAAAACCTGAGCTGAGAACATGGTAAACTGTCTCCATCGAGACATTTCCAATTCTCCCATACCTTTGCTCTTGCAATGATGCCATTTATTTAGAAAGATCCCCTGGTTGAGGTTACTGTAGCTGGGATGTGAGATTCAAGGTTTTTTTCCCAGCTTAATTGAAACAGGCCGAGATTGTCTACACATTCTGTGAATTGTTTTCGTGTTCTGACCAGCTAGGCTCTCTGAAGGATAATGCTAGGACTGCCAAATCTGAACTGGAAAAGGGGGAACACCTTGTAGTTCAAAACTGCAGCCCTTCAGCACATATTACCAGTGAAAGGCAGAAGACTTTCCCCCTTGACTGTAAGATGCACTGAGGCAGACGTTCTGCAAATAGGACACTACTGACTTTAGTGGAGGTGTAAGGGCTTGGGCTTCTGAAGTCTATTTTTGCAGTGCTAGAGGACTTACAGGCACTTTTATTCAGCAGGTAAAATGAAAAACTGGCCTTTTGAGACTAGCTGCTGGGAGCTGTGACTACCTAAGGGAGCAGAGGATAACTAAGCAGCTCCTGCAGGTTCTCCTCTAACACATCTCTTCTAACACATCCAGCAGCTGCATGCTGAGGGGTAGCTTCACCAGCCAAGGATGGAAGTGCTACGCCGCTCCTCAGTCTTTGCTGCAGAGGTGATGGAGGTTTTTGACAGGTCTCCCACTGACAAGGAGCTTGTGTCCCAAGCCAAGGCTCTCTGCAGAGACTACATAAACTCCAGGCTCATTCGAGCAGGTGTCAGCTGGAGCAAACCTGAGCACAGTGCACCAGTGCCTGGTGGTAAGCTGGCTGAGGTGTCCACCATCCTGCTGCGACTAGGTAAGTCCCTGCAGAGAAGGGTGGGAGCTGAAACTACATGGAGCACTTCAGACCAGCCAAAGGTTTCTGGTACTGATGAGTGCCAAGATGCTTTTCAAGTGATGATACAGAGGCTTCTCGTCTTTGGCCATTTAGATTTTGGGTTCTTTAGCTCCTGTGCTTGCATTTCCTCAGTGCCTTGGAGTGCTGCTCCAAGGAGAAGGACTTGGAGGTGTCAGTTGATGAAAAACTCAACATGAACCAGCAATGGGTGCTGGCAGCCCAGAAGGCAGCTGTGTGCTGGGCTGCAATCAAAGATCAGCAGCACAGGGAGAGAATTCTGCCTCTCTGCTCTGATGAGGCACCACCTGGAGCACTGTGGCCAATTCTGGTGCTCACAGCACAAGAAGAGCATGGAACTGCTGGAGAGGGTCTAGAGGAGGCCACAAAGATGATCAGAGGGCTGCAGAACCTCCCCTATGGGGACAGGCTGGGAGAGTTGGGGCTGTTCAGCCTGGAGAAGAGAAGGCTCCAGGGAGACCTTAGAGCAGCCTTCCAGTACCTGAAGGAGGCTACAGGGGAGTGGGAGAGGTGCTTTTTACAAGGGAAGGATGAGGGGCAGTGCCTTTGAGCTGGAAAAGGGGAGATTTAGGCTGGAGATTAGGAAGAAATTCTTTACCAGTGAAGGTGGTGAGGCACTGGAAGAGGTTGCCCAGCATGGTTGTGGATGCCCCTTCCCTGGAGGTGTTCAAGGCCAGGTGGGACAAGGCCTTGAGCAAGCTGGTCTAGTGGAAGGTGTCCCTGCCTATGTCAGGGAGGTTGGAACTAGATGATCGTCGAGGTGCTCAAGGTCTCTTCCAACCTAACCCATTCCATGAATCTATATGTGTTGGAGATTTTATAAAAGCTGCTTTTCAGTGACAGGATTCTGACACATATTTTCCTTTGTCTGCCTTAATCATTCACCAAGCCATGAGTTTTCTTGCTTTTTGTGGGAGCATGCAGGGGTTGGCTGATGTCATCTGCCATACACTGCCATTCAGTGCCCAAACTAGCTAGCCCCCCTCATGGCTGCTGAGGCTGCAGGGAGAATGATTTGAGGCTGCTACTTAGCACCAGTCTGGTCTCCCCTCTCTCTCCTCTTTATGTCTTCTTCTATTTGATTGATATCACAGAATTAACCAGGTTGGAAAAGACCTTCGAGATCATCAAGTCCAACCTATCACCCAACATATCACAAATTTCTTTTTAAGGCATGGTTGGCATTTTCATTCATTCTTTTTCACTTTTTTTCTTTCCTATGCTGACCTCTGTTTTTGTTTCCAATAGTTTTTTGGTCTTTGGGTTTGGGGTTTTTTTGTTCTTCTGGCAGTTTTGCTGCCTCTTTGTCCTCTATTTCTTCTCTGCCCAGGCTGGGGGTTGAGATTCATTTGCTTTCTACCAGATATTCTGTAGGTGGTAGGAGAACACAAAAGGGCAAGCAGGTGGCAGACTGGATCTGAAGGCTTCTCTTGGATGATTCTCCTGTCACTTTTTTGTGTCCAGATGGAAAGATTTGGCTGATAGTCCCAGGAATGTGCTGCCTTCTCTGAGCCAATGTTCAGAGAGCACCATGTGGTACCCACGCAACAAGAAGGGTGAGCAGTCCTCCTTAGTAGGATGAAGAATTGCTTCTGTCCTGTGTGTTCAGAAATACCACCTGCCATGTGGCCTGCCCCCTTTTTTCCCCCCTTTGCTGCTGTAACCAATACAAGGCTGAGTGGTGTCCAGCCACCTGCCAGGAATGGTAGTCCTTAGCTGCTTGCTTAGCAGTGCAACAAGCCAGAGCAGTTTTGACTCTGTGATAGTGCTGAGAAGCCTGTGGAGATGTGGAACTGGCCCTCAGGCACATAGAGAGTTGGCTGGTGGGCCTGCAGACCTGCTGGGCACGGGTGATGCAGTTGAAGTCTTGGGGACCAAGAGCCCGTGAGGCCAGCGAGGCTTAACAGCTAATTAGTGCAACGAACAAGTCAGAGATGACAAAAACTAATGATACCACCAAATGAGACACCCCCCACCCCCCAAAACAACCTGCCAGATGTGCCAGAGGTCTGCTTTATCTGAGCTTGTCTTTCCTGTGGCCAAGACCCAGGCAGGTGCCCTTTCACCTCTGCAGGGAGCTTCTGCATGTGGGAGCTGTCACTGCTGCCCTGCACTGCTACCTCACAATCACTGAGGAAGAAGAGGCACAGAAATTGCTCCAAGTGTTGCAAAGTGCCCAGCTGGGAATATGCACATGGGCACCAAAACCTGCCACCAATATAACATGCTGCTGGAGCTGGTCCTGGGGCTGCCAAGGCAGAGCCTCCCTGATCCTGGAACTGCTTTCCAGTGCTTTTCTTACCATGCCTGCTTCTGTCTGCCCTGTGCATTGCTGCAGGGCAGGGCCTGCTTCAGCAGCATGTGTGCCTCCAACCAAAACCTGATCTCATCTGGGGCCTTCAGGCTCCTTATTAAAAGCTGTAATGTTGGCCCTCTACCAAGTTCTGATCTTAGCATCCCATGCTTCCCTTTCTGCTAACCACGGGCAGGGCTATCCCCATTTCCTTGCATTTACAAGGAAGCCTGTGTGCTCCCTCTGAGAAGAAACCAGCTGTTGAGTAGTGCAAGTAATGCTTCCTCTTATCAGGGCTGACCATGTGTTAGCAGAGTTTCCTCCTGGCCATGAGACTGTGTGGTGCAGTCCTACACACGCAAAGGGCCTGGGGAGATCTGTGGAATTCTGCAGAGCTGGGCTTTGCCCATGCCGTGCTGAGTGCCAGTGACCAATTTGATGAACTGGGGTCTGTTTGGCCTGGAGAAGAGGAGACTCAAGGGGGATCTCCTTCATGCTGATCAATATCTAAAGGGTCAGTGCCAGGAGGATGGGGCCAGACTCTTCTCAGTGGAGTCCAGTGACAGGACAAGGGGCAATGGACACAAACTGGAACACAAGAGGTTCCACATAAACATAAGGAAAGCCTTTTTCCCTTTGAGGGTGGCAGAGCACTGGACTAGGCTGCCCATAGAGGTTGTGGAGTCTCCTTCTCCAGAGGCATTCCAAACCTGCCTGGATGTGTTCCTCTGTGATTGACTGGGTGAGCCTGCTCTAGCTGGGATGTTAGACTAGATGACCTTCAGAGATCCCTTCCAACCCCTACCATTCTGTGAATTCCAGTCAAATAGCCAATGACTTTATCACAAGCTCCTAGCTCCTTCCTTGTCAGCCCCCATCTAAATGAAATTTTGGGGAGGATCAGTTGCTTTCTGCCTAGAGCAAGTCATCTGGGTCTTGCAGTGGAATGCAAAGCTGTGGTGACAGCTCTTCTTGTCCCCTGGGTGCTCCAGAGCACTCTTGTGTAGGAGGAGGACACAGGGTGTCCTTCTAACCCTAAACCAAATAGGATTCTCCATGCACAGAGGACCCTGATCCCATGCAATGTTTGCATTGGGTAATGCTCCTTTTGCAGCTGTGCAATCCTCGTTAAGTATCTGTGGATCCCTATATAGAGAGAAATCCATTGGAAATTGGGCTTTATTAGTTCTGCAGCTCAAAAATGGTTTGTTTTCCTACAGAGGGAAATCCCTTCTATCCCTGCCCAAGCTCCATGACACAAACCTGTGGGAGCAGATTCTCTGCTTGTCCTTGGTATTTCCATCTTGGTCTTTAAGCTAGCCTAACACCTTCAACCATTTCCCAGCTGGGGGAACAGAACCTGGAGGTTCAAGCACAGGTCTCTGTGTGTGTTGGGAACCTTGTTGCTGAGAAGTCAGGCAGGCAAATGAACATCTCTTTAACCATTTGGAGGAGAGAAGGAACTCCAGAGCTCAGTGTCTCTGTGAGTGTAAAGTAGCTGAGCTGATAGTCTCTTTGCTCAGTTGATGTTGTGCAGCTCTGGGTGGATCCTTGACTTTCATCAGCCTCCAGCATTCTTCAGTCACTTTCATCTTGAGGGTTTTTTACAAGTCTGATGGGGTGTTGAAAAAGGGTGTATCTCTCCAAAGCTGGTGTAGAAGTACAGCCCTCCTTCTCACTGAAGAAAAATGAGATGGCTTTACTTCTCTGAGGCTTGTCAGAAGGCAGGCATCCAGTGTGGGAACATCCTGGGCTCTATTGAAAGAAAGGTGGCCAGCAGGTCAAGAGAGGTGATTCTGCCACTCTGCTCTGCTTTGATGAGATCTCACCTGGAGTACACTGTGTCCCATTCTAGAGCCCTCAACACAAGAGGCACTTAGACATGCTGAAGCAGGTCCAGAGGAGGCCACAAAAATGACTAGAGAGCTGGAGCACCTCCCCTGTGGGGACAGGCTGAGAGTAGAGGCTGTTCAGCCTGGAGAAGAGAAGTCCTGGGGAGACCTTAGAGCTAGATTTCAATATCTGAAGGGGACCTGCAGGAAAGCTGAGGAGGGACTGTTTAGAAGGGCTTGTGGTGGTAGGATGAGGAGCAATGGTTTGAAACTAGAGCAGGGTAAACTTATGTTGGACATTAGGAGGAAGCTCTTCACAATGAGGGTGGTGAAATACTGGAACAGGTTGCCCAGGGATGTGGTTGAGGGATGTCCCTGGAGACACTGAGGATCAGACTTGATGTGGCCCTGGGCAGCCTGATCTAGCTGGAGATGTCCTGCTGACTGCAGGAGGGTTGGACAAGATGACCTGTGAGGTCCCCTTCCAGCCCGATGCAATCTGTGAATCGCTCACATCAGGGATGACTGCAGCCACACCACTGGTGCAAGGCCATGCAGTGTGCCTGTCCCCACTCCCTTTAGAAGCCCCAGGCTCAGGGGGGTGTCAGTAAAGCAGGATGCAGGTGCCAGGGGGGTTGCGTCTAACTCACCCTCAGCCTTCTGCTGCGCATTTTTAAAACAAGGTGGAGCTGGGATCAAGTCCCTTCACTGAAGGGATCCGTGGGGTAGCTCCAGCTCTAATTCCTAGGTGGTGAGAGCAGGAGCTGGTGTGCTGCGTGCTGACTCCTGCCTGTCTGTCTCCAGGGGACGAGCTGGAATACATTCGCCCCAACGTGTACCGGAACGTGGCTCGGCAGCTGAACATCTCTCTGCACTCGGAGACGGTGGTGACCGACGCCTTCCTGGCCGTGGCCGCACAGATTTTCACCGCAGGTACCGCCTCCCCCCAGACCCGCAGGCAGGGCTGGGCAGAGGCGGCCGGGACGGAGCCACTTCTCTCGGACAAGGCGTGTGTGCTGGTTTCTGAGGTGGCCTCAAGGTGGGGCCTGGTTTCTGAAAGGCCCTGGGCGGTTTGGCAGTGTGCTGCGCTTGAATGGTAGCCTGAGAGCTCCTCTCTGCTCTCTTCTTCTGGCAGGGAAATGCCCTGGTTTATTATATCCTCCTGGCAAGGTATTGCTCATTCTAGAAGGCATCTGCTTGTTAGGAGCTGGTGTTACCCACCTCGTTGCACAGGGAAGTCACGCATTTCAAGCCCTTTTGCTCACCACTGGCAGCTGGAGAAGGTTCATTACATGGGAGTCTCCCTTGCTCCAGCTCACGCTGTTGATGCTAAGAGCCAGAACCAACTCATCACAAGGGAGTTCTCTTCCTGGCTTCATTTCCTACAGTGACAGCCAGAAGTGCAATGGAGCCTGCTGCTTCCAGCTGCTGCTTCTACTTTCACATGCTCAGGAAAGTCTCAGCCCTCAAGGCTAAGGTGTTCTGGGTGAGCACTGCTTTGAGCTTTCTCAGAAGATGCTTAGATGTCAATGTTGTTCTGTTTCTGTTTCTCTGGTCCCACAGATGACTGTCAAAAAAAAAAAAAATAGACACACCCTGTGCTGTATTCCTGTTAGGGAACCTCAGCTGTCCCTGGAAAGAGTCTCTTCTTGGGAATGCAGTCTGGGGAACTAAGGGAAGAGAAACCTTTTACAGAGAGATTTATGTCAGGCAAGCCCTGACACAGTTACAGGATTCCTGCAGTGCCTTGTTGTGTTGTCCATGGAAGGGAGAGTAGATGTTTGAGACTGGAAACAAAATAAACCAACAAAATGCCCCAACCAACCAAAAATCCAACAACAAGAAAAACCCAAAGCTACTTGCTAGCAGTACACAGAAGTGTGAAAGCACTGGATCCAGTGCCATTGACACGGGAAGTGGCACAGGAGGCAGTGATCCTTGCTGCTTTGGGACTAATTGCTATAGGATAGGAATCCAGGTTTCTGCTGTACTTTCAGGTAGGCTTCTTCACTCAGAACATGTCTATCTTTACCATCAGCTATGTTTTTTGTGTGTGTGAGCACCTCAGGAACTACTGCACCCTGGAGAAGAGCTCTGCTGACATCCCATGCTTCTGATCTGAAGTGTATTATGGTGGAAATCAGAGATCCTCTCCAAAATCACAGCAGAGGACAAAACAGATCTCTCAGGGACTGCTCAAGAAAGCCTCCTGGCAAGTTGAGCAGATTTACTTCCCAGATCAGGGAAATGGATGGAATTGGATTCTGTATCTAGCACTGCAGTCCTTGGCATCCTTTCAGAGTGTATCTGGAATGCAGATTGCCTTTACCCTGGGCTGGTTTGGGAGGCCATATGGGCTCAGAAAGCAAGAGCTGGGCAAGTATTGCAGGAATGTCTGAACCTGTTCAAAGTGCAGATGCCCTGCCTGGTCCCTTAGTGCTGAGCTTTACTTGCGTCAAGGCTTACAGAAAAATGAAGGTCAGGTTTGCAGGCCCAGGTGTTTGCATTGCAGGTAAGTAGGTTATCTTCTTAGGCAACTACAGCTGACTACATCAGAACTGGCCCACCTCCAAAGTTGAAGTGGCATGGAGGATTAAGCCTGGCTGCAGGTGGAACAGATTGTGCATGCTGCTGTGCTGCATAAACACGAACATAGACTCATGGCTTGGGCTGGAAGGAACTTCTAGAGGTCATCTAGTCCTACCACCCATGCAGTGAGCAGGAATATCCCCAATTTGATCAGGTTGCTCAGAGCCCTAGCAAGCTTGACCTTGAATGTCTCCTGGGATGGGGCCTCCACCACCCCTCTAGGCAACCTGTTCCAGTGTTCCACCACCCTCATAGTAAAGAACTCCTTCCTAATGGCCAATCTAAATCTCCTCTTCTCTAGTTTCAAGCCACTGCCCCTTGTCCTTGGAAACAGTTGCTCACCAGCTCTCCTGCAGCCCTCTTCAGGTACTGCAATGTCTGTCTGAAGCCTTCTCCAGGCTGAGCAGCACCAGCTGATGCTGGAGAGAAAGCCTTGCTGGCTTCTGGGAGTCCTGTTCTCACCAATGTATATTGACAGATTCATTGAGAGATGTGTTTCTTTGCTGTTCTTTAACCTCTCAGCTCAGGAGGTAAGTGAACAAAGGTGGTTAAAATGGTTTCGTTGAAAGTAAAGCTAGAAAATGTAACTTTGTCCTAAACTCGAGGTTTTCAAGGTAGTAAGAATGTGGATCTGGACTCAGCTGTCTGAGGCTGGCAATGCTAGAGACTTTGGAAACTTGGTAGAAGCCCAGGCTCAAGCTCTATTGCTTGTGCTGCCCTCATCTGGGGACACTGTGCTGCATAAATGAGTGGCAGTTGGCTGGCTGCACAGGGAGTAGATCCAAACCTTCCTGGGGCTCTGTCTGCTCCAGTTTTAATTCTTGCTCACCTCTGCCTCAGAGTGACTAACAGGGCAACCTGTGGGTGTGAAGCTGGGGTTGTATATTCAGTTGCTTTTATCAAGCCATTACTGTAATTTCCTTTGCCATAAGGCTGCTGAGTGGCAGACAGGGAGAAGTTTGGTGATTTATTGATTTTTTTTTTTTTTTTAAACATTCTTGGACCCCAACTGCAGTCTCAAGACTCAGCATTTAACACTAAATCCAGCAAATCAGAGGTGGCTGTAGGAGCCAAACATTCATTCCTAGTTTTTCTCATAATTCAGAGGAAAGAGGCCCTTACTGAGCAAAGGAAACCAGAGATTCAAGTGCAGTCTGAGTTTTCATGCCAATTACCAACAGCTAAAGCATCTCAGCCTGTTTTTCACTGTCCAATTTATTAAGAAAACAGCTACAGTCTGCCACTGCAGTGCCTAGACAGACTGGGAGCTGCATTAGTCACTCACAAAGCCTTTCCAACAACAGATTGGGGGATTTTGACCTTATCTTGCTGAAGAGGTTTCTTCCTTAATCTTTTACATGGCCTTCTTCCACATCTGGTGTGGTTTTGAGTCTTCATACTGTAGCGCTGGTTGTGCTCACTTCCCATCTGTGCTGTGTACAGGTCCTGCCTAAACACAAGTCCTAGATGGACCTGTGAAGAAGGCAAGACTGAGGATATCTGGTCCCACAGCATGGGTATATTGTGCCATATGCAACTGTAGAGCATTGTTTATTCCAGCTACCCCAACTTTAGCCTTACTCTGGTGTGGCAAGGACAGCTTGAATCCAATTAGAGCAAGATCAGCAGCTGAGAACGTAGACAGGAAGTGAGCAGGTCACAAGCATGATAATCCTCAAGCTGTCTTTTCCTTCCCTGTTCCCATACAACTTGTTGGTTATTTGGAGTGAGGAGAGCCCATCTGTGTGGAGACTGGCACTGCAGAGCCCTGACCTGCTTTGGCTGTTGAAGGATGTCTAGCAGCATCACCCCTGTGACAATACCACTGGTTCTGATGTGTGGTCCAAAGCTGTTCTGCAGGCAGAAGGAGACTTCCCACTGACTTTAAACAGGCTTTGGATTGGGTCTGGGTGAGCTGGGATGTACATTAGCTGTTTCAATAAATACCAGAAGGAAGGGGACACTTGCTGGAAAAACAGAAGTAGAAAAGGGAGAGGTATTTTCCTTTTCTAAAGGAAGCAGTTTCTTCCAGTTGGTAAAAGCTGCTAGGTGTGAGGGCTCTCTAAAAGTTTTCATCCTGGGTTTGTTGGTGTGTTGGTTTGGGTGCTCATCAGTTTTTAATCCAAAGTGCTAGGGCTTTTAATCAAAAGTGAACCCTGTCCAACAGGGATGCATGGTTAATGGTTTCTCTGGGGAAAATACTTCCCTCTGCAGGAGCAAATGCTGTTAGAAACGCATGAGTTGAGCTTCCTGCCTTGTGCACGTCCATTTTGGCTTCTTTCTCTCTACCAGAGGAAACTATATTGTTGTGGCTGTATTTTTCCAGCTGTTGAAAAGCAGCATTTGATCATGTTTCTCCGAGGTCTGGTTTGCAAGTTGGGCTTTGATGCTAAGTGGAGCAGAAGGAAGTTTATTTGAGTAACTTTGGATAGTGTGGTGCTTGGAGAGTGCACAGTTGTGTCTCGTGGCTTCTTGAGCTCTCCCTTGGGGCAGGCAAGTTGATCTGCAGCAGGAACACTTTCAAGAATGGTCCTCTCCTGCTAATTCATTTTCCCTTGGGCTCACCAGTGTTTACATACCTTCAGCTCCATGTCTGGCCTTGAGTCTGCAACTTGTATTTCTTATTTTTATAAAATGCTTTCCAAGCAGTTTTTTTTCCTGTTTCCCTGTGTTCCATCTCTGTGAAACAGAAGTTCCAGAGCTTTCTCTGTTTTGACCACTCCTTTCTGGACCAGTTTTCCATTTGTTCTTGTTGTTAGCTCCTGTGCACACTAGTCTGCACAGTGGGAAGCTGTGAATCGATTGTCTTCTTTGGCAGTGAGTGCCTGCCTTGCCCAGCATGGATGGCAGCCAGGACTTTGGAGGAATCTGGTGCAAGACAGTGTGTCTTCTCTGCTCATGAGCAAATCCAGTTTATGCTGAGGGATACATCAAGCTAGTGTCACCTTGACCCTGGCCTGGATGTCCTGATAAAAGCCTGATGAGGGACCACTGGCTGCAACGTTTAAGCATGGTGCAATTACACCCCAGTGTTGGCAAAGTGTGGGGGAAGCTCAGGGACCCAGAACTGAGCTCCACTTACCACACTGGCAGGAAGATGACTGCTGCTGGGACAACTTCCTTGGAGCACTTGCTCTGGGCAGGTCAGCCCAGCAGGAAGGCTGTTTGCTGGGAGATTAGATAACTCAAGTGACACTTCCTGCACTGCCTTCAGGGGGATACGTTATGCAAATTAAGTAGTGAAGGCAGAGTGGCAAAACTCTCAAAGCTACCTAGTTCTCATGTGGAAACTGAACCATTCTCCTTACATCAAGGAGGATACCAACCAACTCTCTTGGCCCTAGGGCTTTGCTTGCCTTTTTTGCCCTTGTGTCATGGCAGAACTGACTGAGGATGTGTGTTGTGTTTGGTGTCACACTGGAATCACAGACTCACTGAACCGCAGACATTAGGGGTCGGAAGAGACCTTGAAAGATCCAGTCCAGCTCCCTCAGCCTTTCCTCAGAAGGGAGATGTTCCATTCCCTTCAGCATCTTTGTGGCTCTGTGCTGGACCCTTTCAAGCAGTTCCCTGAGGTACTTCTTGAACTGAGGGGCCCAGAACTGGACACAGTATTCCAGATGCAGCCTCCCGAGGGCAGAGTAGAGTGGGAGGAGAACCTCTCTGGACCTACTAACCACACCCTTCTAATACCCCTCAGGATACCATTGGCCTTCTTGGCCACAGGGGCACATTGCTGGCTCATGGTCATCCTGTTGTCCACCAGGACTAGAATAAAAGAATGCTTTGTCTTAAGGGTGTTTGAGAGCTGTGCTAGTGACAACCCCCACCATGCTGGGATTCTCTGGAGAGTTTTCTGCAGTCCTGGTTCTTTAGGATCTCTTTTCCACCAAGGTGAAGCCATGCAGCACTGTGGCTGCACCCGAATGCAGCCGGGCATGTGCAGCGTGAGCACGTGCAACCAAGGGCAGCCATTTCCTGGGAGCAGTGAAGAGTGCTCTGTGTGTGTGTAGATCTGAAGGACCTTTCCTCTTTTCACAGGCATCACGTGGGGCAAGGTGGTGTCTCTCTACGCGGTGGCAGCTGGCCTGGCAGTAGACTGCGTGCGGCATGCCCAGCCAGCCATGGTTCACACCATCGTAGACTGCCTGGGAGAGTTTGTCCACAAGACCCTGGTGACGTGGCTGAAAAGGAGAGGAGGCTGGGTAAGAGATCAAGTATGACTTCCACACATGCAGTCCAGAAAACATCCTGGTTAACAAAAGTGAGAGTGCCCCCACTGCAGCTTTACTCTCTCCCACAGCACTGTGGCCACCTCTGTCCTATTCAGACCTGTGCTAGGCTCCATGTGTCTCCATGACTGCCTTGTGGTCCCATCCTCAACAACATGAGGAAAGGCTGAGAGAGAGCTGGGTTTGTGCAGCCTTGAGAAAAGAAGGCTCAGGGGAGACCTTATTGCCACAGACCAGTGCATAAAGGGTGGCTACCAGTAGGATGGAGACTCCCTTTTTCCAAGGAGTCCCATGGAAATGACAAGGGGTGATGGGGACAAGCTACTGCTGGGGGGATTCCCATTGGAGTCCAGCAGAAAATATTTCCCCGTGAGAACAGTCAGACATTGGGACAGCTCATTTCAGCTAGGGTATCACCTAGAAAAGTTGGACCAGGTGATCCTTGGGGTCCCATCCAGCCTGGCATTCTGTGATTCTGTGATCAGCTATTCTGGTCTTCATCTTCCTGTATATCTGTGCCAGACTAATTCCATCCTGACCTGCCAAGGCCTTTTCTGTTCCAGACCTGAACATCTCTGGAGCTGCCAGCCAGTCACAGCAGGACGCTGTAAATAGGAGTCATTCTCTTGGGCAGCTGTTTTCTAAGCACTGAAAACCATCAAGCCTGCTAACTGAATTCCCCTTTCATCTGTCCCCCACTTCCCCAGGTCACAGCTTAGCATATTAACATGACTTGCTGCCATAAGGATTTTTAAAAGGGCATTAAAAGCTGGTAGTTTGTGTCATTCCCTGACCTGACTCTGATGATGCTCCTTGAATAATTTCTGCTGCAGCTCAAAATTTAGTGCACTGATGCTTTGAAGGACACTCCTAAGACCTAACAAGAATGGGAAGGTTTGTGGCTCTGTCCCTGGCCTGCTCTGAGACCGTGTGTATGGTGTGGTGGGTATGGCCCATGGAGGTGTTCAAGGCCAGGTAGGACAGGGCCTTGAGCAACCTCATCTAGTGGGAGGTCTCCCTGCCCAACCCAAATGAATCTCTTTCACAGAGTTCTTGAGCCTGATTTATTACCTTGCAGCGTGTGAGGTGTCACAGCAAGCTCTTGTGATTGTTGATGGTGTGGCAGCAGTGGTGGCTGGCACGCACTGTGGGACTGGGAGGGTCTGCAGTGGTCGAAATGGTTCTGGCTGTCTCTCTCTGATGATGTCTGTTCCCTCCTCTTTAGGCAGACATCACAAAATGTGTGGTGAATACTGACCCTGGCCTTCGCTCCCACTGGCTTGTGGCTGCTGTCTGCAGCTTTGGGCACTTCCTCAAGGCCATTTTCTTCGTCCTGTTGCCCGAGAGATGAAGCTGAGTCGCCAAGTGCAGCCTCCCCTACCCCGGCTCCTCCCGGCTCCAGAAGCAGTGGTAATGGCAACCTCTGAAGAGGAGGAAGAGAAGAACCAGGACAAACAAAATACTTGATCTCCTCTCCCTTTAGCTGGGAGCAGTGATCAAACTTTTTGCAGCCACAGGAGCCTCTCTCACCATTAATCCTTTCCAGAGTCTTGTTTCCCTGGGTGACTTGTATGTGTGGCCTGGACACTGCCAGTCCCTGGGCAGGCTGACTGCAGCTGTGTGCAGCATGGATGATCTGATATCCATTTATCACAGCTGCCTTGCATGCTTATGCTAGTGCCAGGCAGAGGGGAAGAGGAGGTGGGTAGAAATGGGATAGAAAATAAGAGAAGGGGAAGAGTCCCTCCTGCACTCTCTGTGATTTGTCTCTGAGTCCTCAGACTTGCCTTGTGTTGGTTCTGGTTGCTACATTTGTGCTTGTGCTCCATCTCCTCCTTTATACCTAACTGACCACTGGAATCTGCTCCCAGCACAGCTCGGTGGAGGGGATAACAACACACCTGGGGGCTGATAAAAACAAGCCTACTGTCCTCAGGTGTTTGTCCCTCACATATGTGGGAATCCCTCTGAGGGGCAGGATCAGAGGGAAATTGCATGGGATACAGTTTTCAGCTGTGTTTGTTGATCCCTCATGCTGCACACAGAGGCAGTTTCAGACAGGAGAGCAGGGGGCAATGCCTTCAGGCAGCAGTTTGGGATTGAATTTCAGAAGGAACAGAAACGTTTTCTCCACTGAGATGTCTTCAGGGCTAAGCAGGTAGTTGGGAAAGGCTGGGGGGCTTGGGCAGGAGTTAGGGAAACAGTAAGTGAGCTGTCTGGTGATGTGGAGGGGGAAAGCTGTGTCAAAAGTAGCTGATTTATGTTTCTCCTTTAATGTCTTTGGAAGTACAACTCAGTCTTCTTTATGGCAAACAATAAAAGAATAGGTGGTGTAGCACCATTGCAAAGGGTTATTGTATTTGTTTCCAGAGTTACAAGCTCCAAAAAAGGGTCAGAGCAGGGGGAAGACAAACACTCAGGCCATGCTAAAAATACTTCCAGCTTTTCCCCTGGTATAACACATTAACCTGTTCAAACTACAGCTCCTCCATTTCATGCTGGGAATTCAACCCCTGGTGTCAGAAGCTTGCTGTTTCTACCAGCAGAACTGGGGCCTCACTGAAGTCATCAGGGGAAGGCTGTGGAGCCTCTTCTCTGCCCAAGCACTGTGTGAAACACCCTCCTGTCCTGCAGACACCTGTTCCAGCACCTGAGCACTCTTGCAGCCAAGAAATTTTTCCTACTCTCCAACCTAACCATCCCCTGGCACAATTTCAGGCCTCTTGCTCCAGTAAGGATTATCCCACACACAAACCTCTGGCACCATAGAATGCATTGGGTTGGAAGGGACCCTCGAAGATCATCTTGTCCAATTCCCCCCTGCAGTCAGCAGGGACACCTCCAACAAGATCAGGTTGCTCAGGGCCCCATCAAGTTTGACCTTGAATATCACTAGGGAAGGGGCCTCCACTACACCTCTGGGCAACCTGTTCCAGTATTTCACCACCCTCACTGTGAAGAACTTCCTCCTAATGTCCAACCTAAATCTACCCTGCTCCCGTTTCAAACCATTGCCCCTCATCCCATCACCACAAGTCTTTCTAAACAGTCCCTCCCCAGCTCTCCTGTAGGCCCCTTCAGGTACTGGAAAGCTGTTCAAAGATCTCCCTGGAGCCTTTTCTTCTGCAGGCTGGACAACCCCAAATCTCACAGCCTGAGCACATAGGAAAGATGCTCCAGCCCTCTGGTCATTTTTGTGGCCTCCTCTAGACCCATTCCATCAAGTCCATCTCCTTGTGCTGAGGATTCCACAGTACTTCAGATGAGGTCTCACCAGAGCAGAGTAGACAGAATCACCTCTCTCTTCCTACTGGGCACAATTCTTTTGATGCAGCCCAGGATGCAACTGGCCTCTTCTGGGCTGCAAATGCCCACTGCTGGCTCATGTTCAGCTTCATTCTCCATTGCTTTGTACTAGATCTATATTCAGTCAACAGAAATGTTTGTTTTGCCAGAAATGCAGGGAGCAGAAAGGTCAAATCAGCTTGGGGATTTCAGTGACAGGCATTTGAGCAGTGCTTATCTTGTCCTAGACATGACATTGCTTCAGCCACAGACCTTACTCATACCTCTGCCTGGTGAAACACAGCCAGTAGGCTCAACTTCTTCAAAGCAACTAGAGAAACTGGAGTGCTCTTTGTCCTGCAGCAGATGTCACTTTGTTTCTGCACTGCTTTTTCTCCTGTAAATGGAAAAAAAACAATCTATGAAGCCCTTAATTAATCAGACTTGCATCTGTATTATGCACTGAAGTATGGAACAAGAGTGTCAGGGAGTGACATTGAGGCTTCCTGAGAAATTGCAATACCAAACATTCCTCAGAGTTGTTGTTTAGATGCTGAGAAAGAACTCTGACTATTTTTTATTATTATTTATTATCTTTTTAATGTGCAAGTGTGTGTGTGTGGTGGTGGGGCTATGCACAGTTAAAGTGAACCTGAAGCAAGTTTCAAGTCCCTTAGATGCCTTGCTGAAAAGATCAGGACCCCAAGGCATTCCAACAGCTTTGCCAAGAGTCTTCTGGACATGGCTCTCATCAACATTTCCTTGCATTTTTTTATACTGTGGTTTTTGGTGGTGGTTTTTTTTTTTTTTTTTTTTTTTTTTTTTTTTTTTTTTAAGGCAAGTATTTAAAATTTTACAGGCACAAATTTGCCACAGATTAATTATTCTCTTAGGGCAACATGAAAACAATGCCTGCAACTAAATTAAAGACAAGAAAACAGTAATTTAATGTGCTGCTGGCAGAGTCTATAAATTTCATCTAAGCAAGTGGTTTGACAGATGGAGCTTAAATACTCCCTCAGAAAAGCCTGTAACCACTTTAGCTCTAAACATTTGGACCCACTGGGATTATGAGCCCCCTAGCACAGCTAAACAGGGGGAGCCTCAGCTGAACTTTACACCATCATCCAGGACCTGGAAGTGCATTGCATGTTCAAGCAGAGTGTGTGGGAAATAGAGTGCTCCTGGGTCACTCACATGACATGCAGCCCATTCCAGGCAAGGTCAGCTGAAAAAAAACCCAACAACTTCCACTCTCACAGAAAAACAAACCAAAAAAGTGTTGAGAAGGGCATTTCCACTTTACTTACAGGCATATTTCCAAGCTTTGGCTCAGAGGAAACTTTGTCTCTTTTCTCTGCCCATAGGCCAGAAGACAGCACTGAAGTTTGCCTTCTCCGTCACTGCAGGAAGACTTGACATGGAATCAAGGAATCAGAGAATGATTTGGGTAGGAAGGGACCAAAGGTCATCTAGGCCAATCCCCCTGCAGTGAGCAGGGACATCCTCCACTAGATCAAGTTGTTCAGAGCCTTGTGGAGCCTGATCTTGAATATCTCCAGGGATGGGACCTCAACTACCTCCCTGGGCAACCTATTGCAGTGTTCCACCACCCTCATGGTAAAGAACTTGTTCCTAACACCTGGTCTAAATCTCCTCTAATTTCAAACCATTGTCCCTTGTCCTGTCACTCCAGGCCTTTGGAAACAGTCCCTCTGCAGCTTTCTTGTAGTCCTCTTCAGGTACTGGAAGGCTGCTCTAAGGTCTCCTCAGAGCCTTCTCTTCTCCAGGCTGAACAACCCCTTCTTCCTCAGCCTATCCTTGTGGCAGAGGGGCTCCAGCCCCTTGCTTATGTCAAACACTGAATTGTGAAGCAAAGCTTAGAAAAAAAGCACTGAAGAGATCACTTCCCTATTGGTTAACATTCCCACTTCTGGCCCTATCTCATGACCTTCACTCATGATTTTGTTACGCTCCATGTTTAAGCAAGATCTCTTCTGGAGGTTCTACCTGCAGAACACCCCCTGCTGGAACGTGACCCTCACTGGGCTTAATCTTGTTTCCAACAACTGAATGGCAACTAGTTTGGACTTTGGAGAGCTATGGTCAGTACCAACAACTTTCATCATCACTAATCTGATGGGAGCTGAGAGGACTGGCCACTTGGCAGGATCAGGGGTGCAGTACTGCAATGTCCTGCAGCACAGAGGTCTTTCCTTCCTAGCATCAGGTGATAGGATGAGAGGAAATGGACTGGAATTGTGCCGGGGGAAGTTTAGGTTGGATATTATGAAAAAATCTCTTTGCTGCAAGAGTTGTCAGGCATTGGAACAGGCTGCCCAGGGAGGTGGTGCAGTCACCAAAAAATGACACTTTGGGGCATGGTTTAATGGCCATGGTGGTGTGGGGTTGACCGTTGGACTCGATGATCTTAGAGGTCTTTTCCAACCAAAACAACTCTATGATTCTAAATACCTTGCCTGACTTTCATTAGGCAGGAGCTGAAGTTCCCAGAGCTGGTCCCTGCAGTTCAGATCCTGGTCTGGGACACTGTCCAGGTAACATAAAGCCATACAGAAGTTGAAGTTCTCTCAGCATCACGATGTCACATTTTTTCCTTCTAACCAGGAGGCAGGAGGCAGGGGCTGTGCAGTGGCTGCCAGAGGGACAGTTAGTTCATTTCCCACCAGAACTGAGCCTGGATTTTCTGATAATCTAAAAAAGGGTATTAAAACCCCCTCCGGATTAGCCTTTTATTTTGATCTCCTTGGCACCTCAAAAGAAACACTTAAATCCCCAGTAAGCTCCTAGAACATAATTCTGTTCTCAGTTCCTCAGCCAAGAGATGCCCAGCCTGCCCTTTCTAAGCCTGGCAAGCTTCTGCTGGCAAACCCACTGCCTGTGTTGTCAGGCTTTCCCTCTTAATGTCTGAAGTTCAGGTCTGCTGCCAGAGCTCTTGGGAAAAGGTGTCTGACCCTTATGGCCATTCAGCCCTACAGGTTGTTTTCCCTCCCTGAAAAGGGAACCCTTTCCAAAACACCTGGTGCTAGGACAGAGTTGGGTGCTCTCCTGAACAGCACCATGCCTGCACTGATGACCCCATTGCCTGGCTTGTTTTCCTTTTTATGAGGGCTGACAACATGCATTTAGAATCACAGAACTGGACAATTGGTTTGCTTGAAAAATACCTCTCCAGATTAAACAAACCTAGTTCCTTCCACTTGTCACCAGACCTGTTTTCCAGATCCTTCACCAGCTTCACTGCCTGTCCCTGGACACACTCCAGCACCCCAATGTCCTTCTTGTAGTGAGTGGCTCGTTTATACAGCCTGGCAAAGGACAAAGCTTAACTGGCACTTGAAGTGGAGCAAATAATCCCCAAAGGGTTGTGTCACATTCAGAGCCTCTCCTGCCAGCTGAAAATCTACCACCATGGTTTGGGTGCATGATGTTGGTACTCACTGGGCTGATGCATGCTGTGAGCCTGGAATTTGTGGCTAATGGGAGATTACTTGAAGCTGAGTAAAGATGCTTTGAATTTTTGTTTTCTGTGAGGGCTTGTAGTGACAGGATGAGGGGCAATGGCTTTGAACTGGAAGAGGAGAGATTTGGATTGGAGATTAGGAAGAAATTCTTTCCAGTGGGGGTGGGGAGACACTGGAATAGGTTGCCCAGGAAGGCTGTGGTTGCCTCCTCCCTGAAGGTGTTCAAGGCCAGGTTGGATGAAGCCTTGAGCAACCTGGTCTAGTGGCAGGCGTCCCTGCCCATAGCAGCAGGGTTGGAACTAGGTGATCTTTGAGGTGATCCCTTCCAACCCAAACCATTGCATGATTCTATGAGTTTCTCTGCCCTTGGATTTTATGGCTTAACTGGAGAAGAACAGTACTAAAAATACTTAACACATTCAGTATAACATTTTGTCTCTGAGGGAGAGCAGTGGGTTCACAAACCGAGCCAAGGCTGTACACTGTCACAAGTAAGAAACCTTCCTGGAGTCTGTAACTTGCTAAATCTAAATTATGAGACACCCTTCCTGGGCTCTGCAGTACATCAACGAGCAGACTGGAAGAACTGCAGAGCAATTGTCCCTAAATTTAAGCAGTTTAATTTTTAAAAAGGGTTAGCAGAAATTCCTCTGTTAATCTGATGTCTCATTTACAGCCTTGAGGTCTTCTGCAGAGGTGAGGATGGATGGAGTGGGGAAGCTGAGTGGGATGTCTCTGTGGTAAGCACATGAATTCTGTTGCAATGAGCTGCCATGGAGCAGCTACATTTGGTGCTGTGCCACCCATGTAAGGACAGGTAATGGCCATGGTAATATTGCTGCAGCAGATGGTGGGCCAGTATCCAAACTGGATGGGACAGCCTGGCCTCCAAAGGCACTCTGGCTCAAGGCTGGTGGAAGGTCTTCCAGCCTGGCATTCTGTGATTCTGTCTTAGGGAGATGCTCTGTAGTGGGTGATGTTTTTCAAGGCAGCCTTCAAAACCAGTCAGACTTTCTGCAGGCATCCAAACTGTGCTGGGGTCAGGCATTGTGGTAAGAGCCTCTGGCAAGAGCTCACTTGAGCCTGAGGTCATGCAGGGCTCCAGAGACAGCATTGCCCCCACAGAGTCAGGTTGCAAATGTGTGTGTGCCCACACAAGGACCCAGGGTGGCATGAACCTGCCCTCTTGGCTTGGGAAATGTTGGATATGTGTGAGTGGATGCTCATGCCTAGTTTCTAACTTGCCAGAGAAGAGGAGAGCTGGGCTGGAGCTCTTGAGTTCAGACCTCAGTGTAGCACAGGCTGTGAGTCTGCCCTTAGCCTGCCAGCAGAGCTGGTAGATAGGTTGCCCTGTTGGTTTTAGGCTTCAGCTCTAGTTTCAGAACTGGAGCTGGAGGAGGATCACCCAACCATCCAAGGGATGGGTAAGGGCAGCAACTCCCCAAGCAGCTGCAGTGGTGAGAAGGCAACTTGGCACCCACCTCAGGTTTTTGGCCCTTCAGATCATTGCTCATGCCAAAGGGCTGTTTATATTTCTGGGCTGTTTGCTGTCCAGGGCACCAGGGCTGAGCAGGAAAAGAAGTCTTGGGGACACCAGGAGCCAGAAATGACAAGATGCTAAGATTAATCTGCAGTGATTTACATCAGCCCATTTAGAAGTCCATAAAATGCAAAGCACTTCAGGAACATCTCAGGGATTCACAATGTACTTTCCAAAGCTCAGTTGTCTTGTGAAGATAGCTTCTTAGCAAGAAGCATTTGTTGACTGCATGTATTTATGTCTGCAGACATAAAAATTTCAATCAGCCCCTCCTTTGAGGGGAAGAAGAGCAGCTGAGAAAACATTTCCCCTTTCTCAAAGAGCTTTATTTACTTTTGGGATCAGAGTGATTCAGCATGGAGGCACCAGCCAGGCTGGAGGCAACACTGACCTTCCCTTCAAGATGGGGTTGAGGGTTATATTAAAAATGAAACTGAATTCCTCTTTCATTTAAAAGATTCAGCAAAGTGCCTCCAATTTACTGCAGCAACCTCTCCTAGGACAGTGATGTCCTCAGGCTCTGAAGGAGTGAAAAACTGGACAGCATGTCTCGAGGTCAGTTAGAAAAGAGAAGGAGCTTGCAGACTTTTCCCCAGTCTCTCCCAGCTGTGACTGGTTTTCATGGCTGCAGGGAAGTGCTGTGCACAATGCTGGTAGCTGGGGGCTGTGGTGCCAGCCTGTGCCAGAGCAGTGAGGCTGTGTGGGCATGCAGAGGGCTGAGGGGTATGGGGCAGCAGCAGGAGGAGCAAGATGTGGTGCTAACGCAGCAGTGATGCTGAGCAGACTCACCCACAGCAAGAGGCTCCATTTGTGATTATGAGCTCTGGCTCCCTGCTGATGCTTCCCCTATGAAACATTGCAAACAAACCTATTAAAGAAAGGAGGCACCATCACTGCTCTTGGGAAACAAAACAAACCAGCAAAGCCAAACATGCACCAGAAGGAAGAAGAGCTTGGGCTGCCTTTCCAGGCTCAGGATGCCACTTCTGCAGATTCAAATGTCTATGGGCCTTCATTAACACAGGTGAAGCCATGGAGTGTGTTGCCACCTTGACACTATCTGTGCAAATTCAAACCCTCCATTAAATCTGGGGCTTGTGCCCCTCAGATGGCAGCCACCCCACTTTCCCAGCCACTGCTCTGGAGAGCAAAGCAGGTACAACAGACTCATGTCTGCTTTAGACTAGACATTAAGAAGAATTTCTTTACTATGAGGGTGATGAGGCACTGGAATGGGTTGCCCAGAGAAGTGGTTGGCACCTCCTCCCTGGAGGTGTTTAAGACCAGGTTGGATGAGGCCTTGAGCAACCTGGTCTAGTGGGAGGTGTCCCTGCCCATGGCAGAGGGGTTGGAACTAGATGACCTCTAAGGTCCCTTCCAACTCCAGCCATTCTATGATTCCATGATATGATTGATAATGCCTCTCTCTGGTTTTCTTCCTACTTATCTCTGCTGCTGCTCAGCCAGCACAGCCATATGCATGTGCCCTTCAGCTGTGCCCCCACCCAACAGTGCAACCCTAGAGAAACCTTCTCCCCAGCAGTTTTGTTCATCAACAAGATACACCCAGCAGAGTTTCATTAATCCAAAGAACCAAACCCCAACAGTTCAAAGACATAACTTTTTTTTTTTTTGTCTTTGGCCCTGAGCAGGTTTGAACATTTTTTAACCTGGGTGATGCAAAGGGAATTTAGGACCCCCAGTTCAAAGTTAGCAGAGATTTGAGCCTCAAGGAGCTGCTGATCTTATCAGGCTGGTTCTGCCACCCCTTCTTTGCCAGATATTTCTTCAGACACCCACATGGATATTAGGAAAAGTTTTTTTCCTGCAAGAGTGGCCAGGAATTGGAACAGGCTGCCCAGGAAGGTGGTGACATCACCATCCCTGCAGGCATCCAAGAAGCTGTAGATGTGGTGCTTCAGGATATAGTTTAGTGGTCATGGTAGCTGTGTTACAATTGGGCTTGGTGATCTTTAAGGTCTTTTCCAACCTTCATGATTCTGTGATCATCTGAAGCAAAGTGGTGTCTGCAGTGCCCCAAGACTGGCCGTGCAGTGTCACCCTGAGCTGCTGTTGCATAAGTAACAGGGACAGTCAGCAGAGATGAGAGCTGCCAGCATGGACCAGCCGCCACCAGTGGGACTAGGGCCAGGAGCAACATGTGAATGCCCTGGGAAGTCACCCAGCTGCCAAAGCCCTCAGAGGCTGTCTGAGAGGAGTGAGCAGGAGAGAAGCACAAGATAATCCCACTAATCAGCTGTGGGAAACTGTGAGAAAAGTTGAGAATCTCCGAAATTCTGCGATTGTTTTTGCCTAAGGTCTAAGCAGCTGTGGTTGCCTCCGAAAGCCTGAGCCAAATCCCAGTAAAAAACTAAACAAAACATAAAAGATAAATACCAAACAATAAAACGAAAACAACCACATGCCCATAAAAGTGTGACTGCATTCCTCTAGCTGTAAGATCAGCCCAGGAGTCAGAGCTCGTTCCCGGACTTGTGCAGCTCTTAGATGTCCTACAGGAAGTATTCTGAAGGGAATTTTGCTGTTTCCATTCTTCCAGAGACACAACTTAATTAAAAAAAATACAACAATAACCTCAAAAAGTTGTTTATTAAGTGGAAGGACTTAAGAGCCCAGCCTCATCCTCCTGACCTCCAGATTTTAGCTGTTGATCAGCACTGAAAAAATCCCCTCTGTATCTGTCTTTCAGCCTTTCCTCCTCACAGAGATACTCCAGTCCCCTTGACATCTTCATAGCCTCTGTTGGACACTCTCCAGTAGTTCCCTCTTCCTCTTGAACTGGGGAACCCACAGCTGGACACAATCCCCTAGATGCAGCCTCACCAGGGCATAGTAGAAGGGGAGGAGAACCTTCCTCAATGTGCTGGTCATGCTCTTCTTAATACACCTCAGGAGAGCATTGGTCTTCTTCAGTGTGTGGGGTATTTGAGAGTAGCAGTGGTGGGCAGTCAAGTGGCAGCATCTCCATGGCACTGGAAGGGATTATAGAATTGTAGAATGGATTAGGTTGGAAGGGACCTCAGAGATCTTCTACTCCAACCTCCCTGCCATGAGCAACAGGGATGCTTCTCAATCAGAATCAGCTGCTCAAGGCCCCATCCGACCTAGCCCTGAACACCCCCAGGGAGAAGGCATCCACAACCTCTCTGGGCAACCTGTACCAGAGTCCTACCACCCTCATACTGAAGAAAGTTCTTCCTAAGTTCCAGTCTAAACCTACTCTCCGTCAGCTTCAAACCATTCCCCCTTGTCCTATCTCTAGACACCCTTATCAAAGTCCCTCTCCAGCCTTCCTGCAGGATCCCTTCAGGTATTGGAAGGCAAGGGACGTGCTTTCTGTCTCTACCCAGGCTGCTGTTTCCCTGAGGTGTGCAGGCATTTGTTGGTTTGGAGCTGTATCTCCCCAGGAAAAGAGAAAGATCTTTAAAGCAGCCAATGTTCAAAGTGGCAGGGGAGCTGACAGATGGAACATGGATGCTGGAGCTTTATTTCCTTTAGAAACCAGGCTAAAAATATCCCATTCCTGGCTGACAGCTCTGTCACAACCAGCAGTGCAGCCGGAATGCAGGGCAGCTCCTCTGCCCTTGCCTCGGCCACAGCGCAGCGCGCCGGGGCCCAGCTGGAGCCACCCAGCTCTCAAAGGCTGTGTCTGGCTCGCTCTGCTCCAGCCATAGCCAAGGCTCTGCTCTGGTAACTGCCTCCTGATTTTTGCACTAAGAAAGTCCAAGTGATACCATTCTTGGTGGCGATGTCAATCTGACAGCTCTGGGGCTGCTGTGAGATCTGAGTGGTGCCCACACAGCTCCACTTCTCAGCTCCCTTCCAACACCTCTGTCGCTTGTCCCACACTACTTTTCGTGGAATTACAGAATCATCAAATTGTTTTGGTTGGAAAAGAGCTTTAAGACTGATTCCAACAAATGACCCAACACCACCACACCCATTAAGCCACGTCCCAAAGTGCCATGTCCACATGTTTCTTGACCACCTCCAGGGACAGTGACTCCAGCAACCTCCCTGGGCAGCCTGTTCCAGTGCCTGACCACTCTTGCAAGAAATACCTTTTTCCTAATATCCAACTTAAACCTCCCCTGGTGCAACATTTCCTCTTGTTCTACCCCTTAATATCATGCAATGCTCCAAGCTTAGAATTATGATCACCTTGGCCAGCAGATCAAAAGAGGTGATTCTGCCACTCTGCTCTGTTGAGACCTCACCTGAAGTACTGTGCTCAACTGTGAGACCCCCAGCACAAGAAAGACATGGACCTGCTGCAGAGGGTCCAGGCAAGGGCCACAAAGATCCTTTTCTATGAAGACAGGCTGAAAGAATTGGGGCTGTTCAGCCTAGAGAAGAGAAGACTCCAGGGAGACCTTAGAGCAGCGTTTCAATACCTGAAGGAGACCTACAGGAAGGCTGAGGAGAGGCTGTTTAGAAGGGTTTGTGGTGATAGGATGAGGGGCAATGGTTTGAAACTGAAGCAGGGTAGGTTTAGGCTGAACATTAGGAGGAAATTCTTCACAGCGAGGATACTGAAATAATGAACAGGTTGCCCAGGGGTGTGGTTGAAGTTTTGTCCCTGGAGACATTCAAGCTCAGACTCGACGTAGCCCTGGGCAGCTTCATCTAGTTGGAGATGTCCCTGCTGACTGCAGGGGGGATGGCCAAGATGATCTTTGAAGGTCTCTTCCAACCTGATGCAATCTGTGCTCCCGTCTGTTTATGTCTCCTCCACAAGGAGGAGCTGAATCAGTTTTTAACTGCTCAGATCATGGGCATGCCCTCAGGCCAGCTGCCTGCAGCTCTGCAGCCCAGGACATGTTTCAACAGTGCTGCAGACCATTAGCAGATTTAAAGAAAAATGAACTTATTAGGCCAGATCTTGTCAAATCCTCTCACCTGATGGATGAAATCTCTTCAGTGTGTTCCTTTAAAGAATAAAAGCACAACAAAACGTGAAGCCAACAAATCTCACTGGAGTCATGCCTGCTCTGATCCAAAAGCTGCTGCCAATACCTCTCTGGAGTTCAGCATGGGTTGGGGTTGAGGTTCAGCATGGGTTGCTGGGTTGCCCCACTTCTATCAAGTCCTGGAAGGGCTTCATTATAGAGCAAGTCTGAGAGCCAGGTTCCCAGTCCAGGGACTTCATCAGAGGATTCCACAGAGGAGACTCTGTGGAGGAGAGGAAAGAGCACAAATGAACATTGAGGGATCTGTGCTCTGCATCTTGTGGTAAGCTGCCTACATCTGGGTGGAGGTGAAGAAGAAGCACCTCAGAAATGCTTTTTTTGTGCTATGGCAGTTCCAGACTACAATGGGAGATAAAATCATAGAATCATTAAGGTTGGAAAAGACCTATAAGAACATCAAATCCAACCTTCTACCCAACACTTCCATGGCCACTAGACCATGTCCCAGAGTGCCACATCTAGTTGTTTTTTGAACCCTGGCAGGGATGGTGACCTCACCACCTCTCTGGGCAGCCTGTCGTGATGCCTGACCACTCTTGCAGGAAAGAAATTTTTCCTAATATCCAACCTAAACCTCCCCTGGTGCAGCTTGAGTCTGCTTCCTCTTGTCCTGTCAGTAGTTACTTGCATGAAGAGGGCAACAGTGGCCTCACCACAACCTAAGGAACTAAGAGCAGTCATGGAAGGTAAGTCTAGCTTCACATGTGCTCTTGATCTCCCATTTGACATAGGAGACAAGGGAAACTTGTATCTGATTCCTGTCTCTGGGACTGATTAAGAAGAAAACCTCACGTGTGCTGGGGAGGAGAAGTCCAAAACCTCAAGATAAGGAGCTACACTCCAAATTGCACTAAACCAACAAATACTGTGGGGCTTGGCTTTTCTCAAGCAGCAAGAATACTTGGTTCCTACTGACTTTGCAGACTTAGGACATGAGCCTCATCCCAGGGTAACAAGAAAGGGTGTATGTAGTGCAGAAACCTGGTGGCCCTCACAGGTTCAAAAGTTTGGCATTGGTTTTGGTAACATCTTCCAGTGAGTGGTGTGGATGCAGCATCAGATAGGATTATTGCTGCTTCTTCCTTCCACAGATGCTCACCTGCTCTGGTGCCACCAAGGAGGGAGTGAGGGATGGGAGAGGCAAGACTGATATTGGCTGAATGAGATTCTGAAGGCAAGAATAAGTGATCTATTTAGCAGGAAGGATGGCCACAGTGACAGCTCCCCAAACAAGCCACTAGCCTGGTACAAAGCATGACATCACCAAAATGTTACCACACCTACAAACGTTGAGGAGCATTGCCTTCATCAGCCCAACAACTTCAGGTTCAGCAGCTCACAAAGGCTTTCCCAGCACACACAGTGGGACATAAGGCTCTCCTTGGCAGATCCCCTGATGGACACCTGCAAGGCTTTGAGCCATAAAGACATGCAGGAGCTTCTGCTTGTGCTATGATTCTATAAACACAGGATCATAGAACAGTTTTGGCTGAAAGACACCTTTAAGATCACTGAATCCAACCTTCGGTCTAAGATAACCATGGCCATTAGACCATCTCTCAAAGTGCTATGTCCACACATTTCTGGAACTCCAGGGGTGGTGACTCCACCACCTTCCTGGGCAACCTATTCCAGGAGCTCTTGCATGTCCAGCTTACAGACATGTGGGGCCTTCACCCAGAAACAGGATGCAAAGGGCTGGTCATCAGAAGAGGTCAGAATAATGCAGAAGTTCCCCTGTCCAGGCTCTGGCTGGAGGCTGGCTAACATCCTGGGTGCAAGCAGCAAAGATCCTTGGTCGTTGCATTTAAAGAACCAAGCAGGCTGTGTCTGGCAGAGTGACAAAGCTCTTTCTTTAATGACTCATTTCAGAAGAACAGCTTTGGTAAGCAACAATTTTGCACTTCGCTGTGATTTCAGAGGGTGTGAGCTCAGGAAAACATTTAAAAAAAACACAAAACATTAAAATCACAGGAATCAACTGAGCCCAGCTGAGGATGGAGGCTACATGACTGCAGGTTCAGCTTCAAGCTGCAGCCCAGGAGAATGACACTGCTGCCACTCAGGTGCCACGGGGAAAGCCAAGACAGGAGGAAATGAAAGTGCCTGCAGCAACAGCCAGGTTGGCTCCATAACAAAGTGGTGTCAAAGTGGTGGCCAGGATTTCAGTGTGACTGTGAGAATGTCCTCTTCCCACTTACCTGCTATGTGACTCACTCTGGTGATCTCATTCAGTAAAACCAGGAGGATGCTACCCATCTGGCTGGGCTGAAAGGCAGGGCCGCAGATGTATGTGGAGATGCTGACCCAAAAAACAATGCTGTGGGTGAAAACATGCAGTAGGAGTTTCACAGTGTTCACTTGCACACCTCAGGCCAGGCTTGGAGGGACCCCATAGAATAGTTTCAATCAGAAAAGACCTCTAAGATCATCAAGTCCAACCATCTACCCAACACCACCATGGCCACTAAACCATGTTCCCAATGCCTTGTCTACATGCTTTTTGAACACCTCCAGAGATGGTGACTTTGCCACCTCCCTGGGCAGCCTGTTCCAATGTCTGACCACTGTTTTAGCAAAGATTGTTTTTTTTAATGTGCAACCAAAACCTTCCCTGGCACAATTTCAGGCCATTTCTTCTCATTCTATCACCAGTTTCTTGGGAGAGGAGCCCAACCCCCACCTCACTCCAACCTCCTCTCAGGGAGCTGTAGAGAGCAATGAGGTCTCCCCTCAGCCTCCTCTTCTCCAGAACTAAACAGCCCCAGTTCCCTCAGCCATTCCTCACCAGACCTGTTCTCCAGACTCTTCACCAGCTTCATTGCTCATGTTTGGGCACGAAGGTGGAGAAGTAGAAAGTTCTCTTGTTTCCAACCTTCCCTTTCAGGGGCAGCAAGCTCTGCAAGGGAGAGGCATGCCTGTGAAGCTGTGATAATCAACATTTTGTTATCCTGAAGTGCTCTGAATGAAGCTACAAGAGCTTCAGAGCAGGATCTCATGGGCATTTAACATCTCTGCAACAGCATGAAGTGCACAGACTGCATGTTGTTGCCTGTGCTTACCTTCAGCCTCTATTTGGAACATCCTCACCTTATTTTTGGGTGCTGTGAAAAGCACTCATAGAGTGATCATCAGTATCAAAAGAATGGACAACTGCCATGGAAGGCTCTGATGCTCCTGTTTGTTTTCATAGAGAGACTGTTTTTTTTCCACTTCCACCTTGAAACCAAACAGTTCTGAGATCCAAGAGAGTATCACTAAACTGCCCACTGCGTTCTTGCTCTTTGCTTACTTCCTCCATATGCTGCTTTTTGTTCTCAGCCTCCTCTGAGCAGCTGAGGTGAAAAGGAGCGTTGGAATGGGTGGCTGAGGCTGCAGCCTGGGCTGCTGCTGCCCTCTCCTGGGTCTGAGATGGACAAGAAGCCAAGAGGATTTTTAAAGACCGATTCCTGCAAGCTTGAGTGCAGGCCACCCTTGGCACATGCTCTTGCAGCCTTGCAGGAGAACTCATGGGGGTGGCAGGTGGGCATCACAACCCTTGGAGGGTGCCAGGCCCAGGGATGCAGCCCAGGCTGGTACCAGGGTTGCCCTGGCTGCGCCGTTTGAAGACCTTTTCATAAAATCATAGAAAGGTTAGGGTTGGAAGGGACTTTAAAGATCATCTAGTTCCAAGCCCCCTGCCACTAGCCCAGCTTGCACAAGGCTTCATCCAGCCTGAAAACCTCCAGGAAGGGGGCAACCACAACCTCCCTGGGCAACCTGTTCCAGTGTCTCACCACCCACACTGGAAAGAATTTTGTCCCAGTCTCCAGTCTAAATCTCTCCTCTTCCAGCTCAAAGCCCCTTGTCCCATCACTGCAAGCCCTTTTCTCACTGAATTTGTTCATGACTCCTGGCAGAGTTTCTGGCAGGAGGGTGGGTGATCAGCTCAGCTGGGCCCTGCAAGGGGAACAGCTCTGCTAGCACCATGTTGTGGGAGCTCATGGCCTCAGCTGCTACCTGTTCTCTCCAGTATGGTTTGGTTTATATTAAACTAAAAAGCCTTCAAAATCAGATGCTTAGCTGTTATTTGTATACCAGAGAAGCTCCCAGCTCCTTCCTCTGGTTCCTCACCCTGGCTTCACTGCCAGCTGAAACAAAGCCTCCTGATTGCCCCTAGCTTGCCCATTCTGTGGGTCTCCCCCATCCAGGACCCCAGGGTGGTCAGAGCTTGTGCACCCAGCCAGGTGAGCACCCATCCCTCCAGCATCCCTCCACCCATCTCTTTCACACCAGCTTGCTCCTGCTGCAATGAGGCAGGGGCACCCCCACTCCTCCTCCCCACCCTAGTCTATGGGAAGCTGCTGGTTGATGTTGCCTTTCTAAAATGGGGCCAGGAACTGAGAGAGCCTCCCCCGTGGCACGGAGAGCATTTAATGCAGCAATTGGCTAATGGCTTCAAAAGCCACTTAGTGTCTTATGACAGACAGTGTGATTGCCATGGGAGCAGCTGGGAGCTCAGCACTCGGGGACCTGGACAACCTGAGGTAGTTGTGCAGCTTTTCTTTTCAACAGGAGCACAGGAGATGGTGGTTTCAGTGGTCATCTTCTACCTACAGCCTGCCCAGAAGTGGGAGAGGTGGAGTCAGAGATAAAGACCCACATCTGCAACTCTCCTTTTGAAAGAAGGTTGGAGTAAGGTGGGGGTCAGTCTCTTCTCCCTAGATTCAGGTGATAGAACAAGAGGAAGTGGCCTGAAATTGTGCCAGGGGAAGGTTAAGTTGGATATTAGGAGAAATTTCTTTGCTGCAAGAGTGGTCAGGGATTGGAACAGACTGCCCAGGGAGGGGTTGGAGTCACCACCCCTGGATGTGTTCAAGAAACACAGGGACATGGCACTTGTGGACAGGGTTTAATGACGATGGGGGTGTTGGGTTGACAGTTGGACTCGATGATCTCAGGGGTCTTTTCCAACCAAAACGACTCCATGCTTCTATGATCTCCCATGGAAGCCAGACCACCTGTAGCCTAAGGCAGAATAAAGCCCCAGGACAAAGGCTGTGAAGTCCTTCTTGCTGTGCAAGTGCTGCAACCTGCAGGAATAAACACAACCACGTTTTGGATACCAAAGACCTTTCCAGCTGTGTTACCATGTCATGCTACAGGGCCAAAACCCACCGTGGTGGCCAGCAGCGAAGATGAATGCCCACGAGGTGGTGCCAGACTGATGTGAAGGGAGCTGGATGCCCTGCACACCCCTGGGTGATAGCACAGTGCCTGGTGGGTAGACAGTCCTTACCTTTTCATTATCTGCCAGCCCAGATTTTTCTTTCTCCTTTTCTGGAGCTCATCCATATTGAAGTTGTCCTCACAGATGCAGCCACTTATGTTGTTCCAGGTATTTAAAGGCCATGTGAACCCACTCAGTGAAAATAACAATTGAGTGTTTGAAGAGCTAAGGAAGAGAGGAGCTGGTGTGAGGTGAGTGACCTCCCTGGCCAAGGCAGCCAGCAGCCATACAGAGAGGCTGCAAAGCCCAGGCATGAGGGTCGAAGGGATGCTGGCCAGGTGGGAGCTGTGTCTCCTCATAGGGAGCTGCAGCTGACCAAGCAGCATCTCTGGTCCCAGCAGCCATGCTGGGCTTGCTGGTCCTCCCAGCTACTGTAAGAACAAGCTGCATGGGCAGTAGTTCTTCCCACAAATGCTCTTCCAGTAAGGGATGGAAAACTCCATCATGAGCTATTAAATATGAAGTCCCTGAGCCACAAGTCCTGCCACGGACAGGAGTGTTAGACTATTTATACTGCTGTGTAAGAGCTGCTTCAGACCTCTGGTGATTTCAATTGCTTTTCAAAGGTGTTCCCAGTCCAGCTACATCCTTCTGAGGCAGGGTAAGCAGAAATGCATGCTGTGAATTATGGATGTGTAGAGGGCTGTAATTATCTTCTCCCATTTATGGGCTCCTCTTTTCCAAACCATTTTTAACACGTGCTTCTCATTTTAATGGCTTTTGGACTCTGGTAAAGCTGAGCTCTTCTTCCAGGGAGGGAAGAGCAAAGTGCAAGTTGTAAGATTGAAGAATCAAAGAATCACAGAAACGTTTTGATTAGAAATGACCTCTAAGACCATCGAGTCCAACTGCCAACCCAACACCATGGCCACTGTCCACACATTTCTTGAGCACCTCCAGAGATGGTGACCCCAGCACCTCCCTGGGCAGCCTGTTCCAGTGCCTGGCCACTCTTGCAGGAAAAAAAAAAAAAAATGTATTAGTATCCAACCTAAACCTCCTCTGGAACACCCTGAGGCCATTTCCTCTCATTCCATCACTTTTCACTGGGGAGAGGAGACCAACCCCCACCTGACTCCAACCTCCCTTCAGGGAGTTGTAGAGAGCGATGAGGTTTCCCCTCAGCCTCCTCTTCTCCAAACTAAACAACCCCTGTTCTCTCAGCCACTCCTCACCAGACCTGTTCTCCAGATCCATCACCAGCTTTGTTGCCCTTCTCTGGGCATGCTCCAGCACCTCAATGTCCTTCTTGGAGTGAGGAGCCCAAAACTGAACCCAGTACTCAAAGTGTGGCTTTACCAGTGCCAGCTACAGGAGGACAATGACTTTCCTGATCCTGCTGGTAACACTATTGCTGATCCAGGCCAGGATGCTGGTGGCCTTTGCTGACCTTCTCTGAACATGCTCCAGCACCTTGATGTCCTTCTTGAAGCGAGCTTAACTTGCTTCCTTTTCATCTCTCCAACTCTTGGCAACTGCTAGCCCAGCCTCAGGGCTACCTGGGAGCTCTTGTTCACATTTCTGAGGGGCTACAGCAGGACTTTGAGCAGCTGTGGCTTGTCCCTTGCCCTGGTGTGGGAGCATCTGGGGGGTGGTGATGAGTGGGACCATGTACCCAAGGCATCCCATCTGCATGGAGCAAAAGCCTCTTGTGTACAGCAGCAGGAGAGGTGATGTGCAGCAGGATAGAATAAGGAGCAACTTCTTGATGCCTTGAGTACTTGAAAGCCAGTGTGGTATCAAACTCTTTGGGACCTGACCCTTTTTGTCCCACAGACAGGCTGGAATAAAAAAATGCCTCCTGTCCCATGCTCACACCTTGGCAAGAGCAGTGCATGAGATGCTCTTTGTGCCACTCAGCCCAACCTGCAGCAGGATTTGCAAGGCTGGTTGGCTTGTAACATCACAAGCTGCTCGAGGAGGGCTTTGACTTAGAAGACTTTGCCTTATGTGCTCATCCTCACCCTCCATAACTGGTCCCACACACCTCCTGTGCCTCTGGGTTGAGGTCCTGCTGCTCCAGGCCATCTGCCTGCCGGCAGTGCTGCCGGTGGCCCTGGTTGCCCCTCGCTCCATCCTGAGCACCAGGACCCAATCTCTTGAAATCACCATCAAGGTGGGATTACTGTCTGGAGCTCAGATTGTCAGCAAGGTTTTTCACATCCCCTCCTGCTTAACTTGATTTTTGCAGCCTTAGGCAGAGGACAAGGCTTTGTGAAAAATAAAGACGAGCCAGGGCTGGCAGGAGCTAGGGGTGTGTGCCCAGTCTGGGAAGGTTCTCTGTGCCAGCCTCATGTGGGTGCAGGGTGCAGACAGTGCTGTTGCCTGTGGATGCCCAGCAGTCCTGCTGCAGCCCCCAGCCCCAGCACACTTACTTACTACTGCATTCCCCCTCAGCTCATTCCCATCTGAATGTCTCCCTGATGCTAGATGGCCACAGGTTATGTTCATGAGAGAGCCTCCCTGAGTGTTAGTTAGAGGTTTGCTTGCCAAAACGCCTAGGCTCACTGCCATGGGGCTTGCTAGGAAGTGCAAGGAGAAGTCTTCAGGGACTGAGCAGCTGGTTTAACTCCTGGAAGGCTTCTTGCTGGGTGAATTAGTTTTTGCTAGGTGTTTTGGCACACTGCTTTGCCCTTGGCTGGATAGGAGATGGCCACACCTCTCTGCTCAGCCCAGTCCTTCAGGCACAGTAGAAGAAGGGCAGCTCAAGTACCTACTAGGAGGCAGGCTAATAGGAGCATTGTATCATGTAAGGGCCTTCCGTCTCCTGCCTGCCACATGCAAGGATGGGTTGGCTGAGCTGTGAAAACAGCCTGCAGGAGAAGAGCCACCGGTGTCTTCAGCAGCGTTGTCCCACCACCCTGGACAGAGATGGGGCTGGGAGTCAGTGAATACCCTGGCTTGGTATGATTTGACCAACTGAAATACAGGCCACCATCAGCAGGCAGTTCTAGGGTGTTTGAGCTTTTCCCCAGCCTCTCAGGGAGACAGACACCTTTCAACTGTGTCAAGTCCACATGGAGCAACCCTTGCCCTCCACCTACCTACTTCAGCCTTTTGAAGACCCTGCTGCTCCATGGGGATATTTCTTGCAGTCCCCCATGAGCACACCCAGAGGCTCCCATCCAGCCTAGGGTATATCCCCACGCCCAGGGGATGGCACTGGTGAGGCTGAGCCTCAAATACTGGGTTCAGTTTTGGGGTCCCCCCTACAAGAAGGACATCGAGGTGCTGGAGCATATCTAGAGAAGGGCAATGGAGATCACAAAGGGCCTTGAACACAAATCTTATGAGGAGTGGCTGAGGGAACAGGGATTGTTTCATCTTCAGAAGAGGCTGAAGGGAGACCTCATTGCCCTCCACAGTCCCCAGAAAGGAGGTTGAAGTGAGGTAGGGGTTGGTGTCTTGCACCAAGTGACAGGACAAAAGGAAACAGCCTAAAGTTGTGTTGGGGAGTTCAGATTGGATATTAGGAAAAATTTCTTCCAAAAGAAGGGTTCTCAGGCACAGGAACAGGCTGCCCAGGGAGGTGGTGGAGTCTCCCTCCCTGGAGGTATTTAAAAGACATGTGGATGTGGTACTGAGGGATGTGGTTGAGTGGTAGCATCTTAGCAGTAGTGGGGGGATTGTGAGCTCTAAGTGCTGGCCCTGATCATCTCAGAGGTCTCTTCCAACCTCAACAGTTCTATGATTCTATGAAAATGCCCCAGCACAGGGAGCATCCCCCAGCCCAAGCAAAGCAGAGGGCCAGGCAGGAGGAGGAACAGAAAGCAAGATCCTTTATTGTACACAGTACAGAATGTAATGCAGCTTTGCAGGAGATACATAGCCCTGCTGGAGTAAAGATTATTTCAGATTAGTCCTCAGATTAACCTGCCACACTGAGCAAATAGTTAAACCCCTGTCCCCAAGGTGGGGTTCCCCCAACCAACTGCTTCCCCCCAGGTAGAGGCCACTGCAGCCACCATGGAGAGAGCAACTGAACCTACCCAGAGTTAATCTTCATACTTCCCCCAAAAAAGAATGAATTAGTCAAAAAAAAAAAACCCAAAAATCCAACCAAAGCTAACTATAAGGAAGAGAAAAAAATTCCTATACAGCATTTACAACAAAAACCATGTAGCCAGTGGAGGAGGCAGGGGTGGATATATGAGTGGTGGAGGAGTGTTAGGAGGCACAGCGGGGAGGGGAGAGCTGGAGGAAGCTGGGTACCCAGGCAGGGGCTGAGGAAGCCCCCAGTCCCTGCCCACCACAACCTTACAGCCCAGCTCCAAGACCATGCCAAGCAGGATGGGGGGAGCACAGCTGAGCCAGCACTGGGGGTCAGCCTTGGCTCCCCCAGGAAAGGGGACTTGAGCAGTGAAATGGAGTGGACCAGGTACTTGGGCAGCCATTCCAGGGAGCTGTGGGTGCCAATGGCTCCCCCTGCAAGCATGACACCAGGAAAGCCAGGGGGGCATCCTCAGGGGCTCTGGGAATAGCAGCCAGGCTGGGGAAAAAAAAAAAAAAAAAAAAAAAAAAAAAAAGCTTTGCCTTCAAATACAAAACAAAAAAAAGAAATCTACAAAAACCAGTTTAGAAATGCTTTTTCTCCCTAAAATATCAATGAACAAACCAAAAAAAAAAAAAAAAAGGAAAAGGGGGGGTGGGGGGGGAAGGGAGGGAGACAGTGTCAGAGTCTGCTCCTCTGAAATGCAACCTATGGGCCACAGCTGGAGCTGGGAGGGGCAGGGAGAGGACTCAGAAGGGGCTGAGAAACCATGACATCAGCTTGTATCACAAGGGTGGGCCAGGGAGGAGTGATGTGGGACGAAGGCAGAAGGCTCCTCAGGGTTGGGGTTAGTACGCTGCGCACATCAGCCCTGGGGTGCCAGCCCAGGTGGTCGCCCCTGCCCCGCATCCTTCCTCTGTGCAAATCAAAGCCCTTTCCACCGCACAAGGCAGCTATGCAGAGCACGCTCGATGCAAAGCAGATTGTCATGCCAACGGGCCGGGTGGTGGCTGTGCCAGCCCTGTGCCAGCTCAGCTGAGTCCCAGGGCACTGGTGGAGCTGTCACCCTGGCGGTGCTGGTGAGGAAGGGGGCTTGGGTCAGAGGCTGCGTCTGTCGCTCCCCCCACCCCGAGGTGCCACGGCGATGCTGGGAGGGAGGTGCCAGCCACAGTCAGTCCTATGCACTAGCCCTTGGACAGTGAGGGTGGGAATTCAACACACTGGGCACGGTAGGTTCCTCCGAGTGGCGGTGTGTGCGCGCGGGTTGTCGGGTTGGGTTTTGTTGGTTGGTTTTTCTTTTTTTTCCTCTCCTCTCTCTCCTTAGGAACAGCAAAACAAATTATTCTTTACAAAACCATATTTGCCCAAAAGTGGATGCGCTAGTGCTCGTGGCTCTGCCGCTGCTGGCCCAGTCAGTAGGCAAAGCCCTCGGTGTAGGGCAGGCTGCCGCAGGGATCCATCTCCAGAAGGTAGGCAGGGCTGTCCTCGAAGTGCGTCAGCGGCACAGTCTCCTCCTCGGGCACCGGGCAGTCGGGCTCCGTCTTCAGGAAGGGACGCTGGTTGTCGGGGTAGGCCATGGAGAAGAGGGCATCAGGGTCGCAGACAAACTTATAGACGTACCGCTCACCGGCCACCTGCCAGGAGGAGGAGCGTGTGAGAGCTGCCTCTCATTTTCCCTTTCAGGGAACAACACACACAGCATGGCTGAAGGGGCTGGAGCACAGGTCTTCTGAGAAGCAGCTGAGGGAACTGGGATTGTTTAGTCTGGAGAAGAGAAGGCTGAGGGGAGATCTCATTGCTCTCTACAACCACCTGAACGGAGGTTGGAGCCAGGTGGGGCTTGGTCTCCTCTCCCAAGTGAAAAGTGATGGAATGAGAGGAAATGGCCCCAGGTTGAACCAGGGGAAGTTTAGGTTGGATACTACTAACATTTTTCTTTTGCTGCAAGAGTGGCCAGGCACTGGAACAGGCTGCCCAGGGAGGTACTGGAACACCTCCTGGGACAGTGACTCAAGAAACGTGTGGACATGACACAGTTTAGTGGCCATGGTGGGAGGGCGGTTGGTCGTTGAACTCTATGGTCTTAGAGGTCTTTTCCAACCTTCATGATTTGCTGTGATGCTATGACACTGGACCCAGTCCCCCAGCTTGCTGTGCCCTAAGATGCTGGGGTGACAGTGGGGGACAGTCATACCCTCCCCACCCACCCCCCATTGGCAGCAGGGTCACTTGCCTTCTGCATGATGCCCTTCTCATAGTAGTAGCGCAGGGAGCGGCTGAGCTTGTCATAGTTCATGGCTGGCCGGTTCTTCTGGATGCCCCAGCGTCGTGCTACCTGTGAGGAGATAGGAGGCAGCCATGAAGGCTCTGTCCAGGGCCTGGACCTGGATCCTTGAAGAAAATAACAACCAAATTGTGGGATAGGGGCTGCAGCAGGGGGCAAAAGCGTCACCATAGTCCTGGAGCACACCCTTGCTTGCTGCAATGAATGCAGCAGAATGTATCAGTACCAGTTGAGAGCTGATGTGCTGGAGAGCAGCTCTGAGGAAAAGGACCTGGAAGACCCAGAGCCTGCTGACCATGAGCCAGCAATGTGCTCTTGCACCAGCGGCATCCTGGTGCGCATTAAGAGGAATGTGGCCATCAGGTTGAGGGAGGTTCTCCTCCCCCTCCACTCTGTGCTGGTGAGGCCTCACCTACAGTACTGTATCCAGTTCTGGGCTCCCAAGTTCCAGAAGGATAAAGAAATACTGAAGAGAGTCCAGCAAAGGATCACTAAGATGCTGAGGTGACTGGAACATCTCTCACAGAAGGAGAGGCTGAGAGAGCTGGGGCTGTTCAGCTTGGAGAAGAGGAAGCTGAGAGGGGATCTTATTAATGCTTACAAATATCTAAAGAGTGCATGTCAGGAAGATGAGGCCATACTCTTCTCAGTAGCCCCAGTGACAGGACAAGAGGTAATGGGCATAAACTTGAACATAGGAAGTTCCATCTGAACATGAGGAGGAAGTTCTTTACTGTGAGGGTGCTGGAGCCCTGGCACAGGCTGCACAGAAAGGATGTGAGTCTCCTTCTCTGGAGAGTTTCAAAATACACCTGGATACGCTCCTGTGTCACCTGCTTTAGGTGAGCCTGCTCTGGCAGGGGGATTGGACTCAGTCTCCAGAGGTCCCTTCCAACCCCTACCATTCTGTGAACGATCCAGCTCCCAGTGCTGGCTGCCACAATGCCACCAACACCAAACTGAGGGCCAAATCAAAAGACATTTGATTAGGGGAATCTGCCAAAAGAGCTGCTTCAAAAAAACAACACAATTTCCACGCATGGCATAAGAGATATTATGGGTAATCATCCACAGCATGCAGCTCCCTGCTCCAGCTGCTTTCAATTACTCCCCCAACAGCTTCCTCCTCTGTGCCACCTCCTGCAGAGCTGCACAGCCTCAGCAGGGCACCATGCTGCACCCAGCCCCCTCTGGGAACCAGGGTCAGAGCAGTTTGAGAGGGAGGAAGCTGTGGCTGAGCAATGGATCTCAGCAGTACACCTAAGGCACAGCAGAGTGGTCAGGCCACCACACCTGGTGAGCACTGGTAGCCCCAGAAGCAGAGCACATGCCAAGCCAAGAGGCAGCAGGGGAGGTGAAAGGCAAATGTCTACAGCTGCTCAGTGTGGGCAGGAAGCTGGCACTGCCCTCTCATCCTCAAAAGCTGCCTGAAGAGTAATGACTTGTGCCAGGGGAGGTTTAGGTTGGACATTAGAAAAAAAGTCTTTCCTGAGAGCAGTCAGGCATTGGAACAGGCTGCGCAGGGAGGTGGTGGAGTCACCATCCCTAGAGGGGTAGAAAAAACATGTAGATATAGCACTTCAAGGTCAGGCTTGATGGAGCCCTGAGCAACCTGATCTAGTTGAGGATGTCCCTGTTTACTGCAGTGGGGTTGAACCGGATGACCTCTAGAGGTCCCTTCCAACCAGTGCATTCTACAATTCTGTCATTCACTTTGGGACATGGTTTAGTGGCTATGGAGGTGCTGGGTTGATAGTCAGACTTGATGATCTCAGAGGTCTTTTCCAACCAAAACAACTCTGATTCCAGCACCAGTGTGAACTGCTGTGGTGCATGGGAAGGATCAAGCCCCACTCCACACCCCCAGGCTCATCCCACCACCACTCCTGGGCTGTGCCCCAGCTCTGGCACACTAGGTGCTGAGGCAGGATCCCCCCCCACATACCTCCTCAGGCTCAATCAGCTTGAACTCCATGCCCCGGCCTGTCCAGGCAATGAAATGAGCATTGGCAGGGTCATCCAGGAGGGTAACAAGGAACTGCCAGAGCTGCAGGGACCCGCGCCGCTGGTAGGGAGGACCCTCACGGTACAGGGTGGGCTCCTGCTTCACTTTACCTGCCCGCATCAAGACACAGCTGGTTAAATACCTGCCCTCTCCCTGGTTGTGCCACCCAGCAGGGACAAATCACAACACTTGGTTTGCTCCCATGCAGAGACCCCCTGTGCCTGGTCAGGCCAGCGGCGGCAGAGAGGGAAGAGGTGCTGCAGGCAGGAGAAGTGCGTGGTAGGGATGGGGCACAGTGGCAATGCTGAGAGCCCTGTGCAACAGTGCCCAGCAGCTCTCAAGAGCATGGTGCCAGCACAGCTTGGCCTTGAAAGCTGACTGCCACGGAGCCTAGCCCCTGTCCTACCCCCATGAGCCCTGGTTACCCCTCAGCCCTTCTCCAGGCCCGGATTCTTACCCTCCAGCCTCTCGGGTACAACACATGTGTCATCAAAATACAATCGCGAGTCCTTGTCATAAGGAAATCCTACAGGGAAAAGATCAACAGTGAACACAGGGACACCCCTCAACCACCCCAGCCAGACCCCCAAAAACCTCCTGGCATAGCTAAACCCAGCGCTGAGATCTCATCCCCTGTGCCAGGAGCAGTGCTGTTCCCAGTTATATTCTGGTGGCATGGCAGTAGCAGACCATCTGAGCACCATACAGCCCTGTCTCCCCCCAGCCCCCAGGAGCTGGGGGAACCAAGCCCTCCTAAGCAGCTCTCTGGGGTGTGTTATCCTGGATTACAGGGCGCTGCCACACTCGCAGGGGCTGGCAGTTGCACAACACACCTCCTATTTTTAGCAGCATGCGGGCTGCTGCGGGTGCCTTCGGTGTGCCTCGCAGTTCTGCTGGCTGGGAAGCAGGGGGGGGGTCTGCCTGCCCAGAGGGAGGGATGGGACAGGACACACTGGGAATGCCTCCCTGAGCAGGAGAAGGCCAGTAGCATACTCACCATCATGGCTGCTGGGGAAGACACCCCCCTGCAGGTATGAGGACTGGCAGTTAGGCACTTCTGTGAGGAACATGAAGGTGGCATTAAGAATGCATGTCCTGTGGGTCCTACTGAGTGCTTAGCAGAATTTGCCCTCCCCCCCCTCCCCCCCCCCCCAAAGCATGTCCTATGGCCAAACCCTGGCATATCCTCTCAGCCTGCTTTGTGCACCCTGGGCTGCTGCACCCACCTCTAGCCTCCAGCCTCAACTTTGGGGAAAAATGAGTACAATTTAGGGGAGGGGGCACTGGAATGAGCACTGGGAGCAAGGATTAAGTCAGCTCAGGTTTTCATCACGTTATTCAGGCCCCGAGGGAAGGGAGGCATCGCCGCGCCTCCCCTGCCATCTGCTTGGCTGTGCCACCCTCCAACCCGAGGTCAGGGTATTTTTAGGTCCTAAGGCGATTAGAGGATTTTTCCGTGATGCTGGTGGGGTCCAGCAGCCAGAAATCACAGCTGGCCCCAGGCCAGGGCCATGAGAGACCCCAGCCTGCAGCTACAGCATGGTACAGACCACACTGTGCGGCATTTGAATGCCTGCTGTGTCCTCCTCCCTTCAGAAAGGGAGAAAAAAGAAAAATCAAAATAAGAGGAAAAAGATAAGAGACCATCTACCACTGTGGGTGGAGCAGTAGCCCAGCACCATGGCAGCCCCACAGTGACACAGCATCTCTTACCTGCAGCTCAACCCTGTGCCCACTGTGCTGCCACCACTGAGCCATACCCACCTGAGTCAATGCAGTAGTCCCGGGGCTCCTGCTTGATGCCCATGGGGGGTTGGAAGCTGCGGCCCGGGGCACCGGGCAGGCCAGGGCCACCATGCTCGTAGAGCGGGTCATGGTACTCCTGCTTGAATCCCTGAGGGGGGCGGAGGGCAGCGGGGCCCAGGGGCTCTGACAGCTGCCGGTGGTAGACAGGGCGGTTGTCCCCTGGGACCCCAGGCTGTGGCGGGAAGGGGTGGCAGGGCTCAGACAGCTGCCTCTGAAACCTGCGGTGGGGAGGGACACAGCATTAACCAGGAGGGGTAGTGCCAGCCTTGCCAGCACATCCTCACCTCCCATCCCATGCAGGCCAGACCATTGTTGGGTACCCTCAGGCCAGAGTGCTCCCAGGGCGGTTCGGGTGGCATTGCCCTGCAGCAGGCTGGCATGGCTCCTCAAGAGCATTGCCACCACAAGGGTTTGTCCTGTGGAGACCCAACAGGGTGCTGGGGAGCCCGGCCCCTTGCAAGTGCTGAGGATCCCCCACTGAAGGAGCAGGACAGCACAGGGGCCACCACTGCAAAGCACCATGCACCTCAGCTGATGGCAGCCCTGCACCACAGCGGGGACATCTAGACAAGAATGGAAAAAAGAAACAAAAACACCCCCCGACAGCAAAATCTCTTGAGAACCAGTGAAATCTCCCCCCAGGGTGGCAGGACAGAGCCATGGGGCCCTGGAGGATGTTGCACCCAGGCAGGCACTTATGCAAAGCCAAATCCACTCTGGAGCTCCAGCCGGCTGCTAATCCACTGCACGGCTGGAATTAAACCTTGGACTCGGGGACAGGGAGCACTATTTTCAGCTCCAGCCCCAGCATGGTCTCTGCTGGTGGTGGTAGTGGATGAGGGACCGTCTCGAGGGGGTGCTGCTCCATCCCTTCATCCTCTGGCACCTTGAAAGGCCATCTCTGATCTCCGCACTGGGCTCTTCTCACCAGCCGGGTGCCATTTGGCTTTGTAACCGGAGCCCTCCCAGCTGCCGGGCTGGGATTACTCCATTTCCGAGCCATGTCCCTCTGCCCTTCCTGAATGAAACCCAAGACCTGCACTGGCACTGTGCTGCCTGAGGGGTCATAGCCAGCCCCCCCCCCCCAGCTCCAAGGTCTCCCAGAGCCAAGCTCATCTTTGCCTGGGAGGGATGCTCACCCACTGGGAGTTTCCATGGTCCCACTGCATGACGGCCTTTGCTGGGCTGTCACATCCAGCCCCATGCCTGAAGGGGACACTGCTGGTGGTGACAGCAGCCATCACCACAGCAGAGGGCATCCAGGATGCCATGAGTAAAACCGGAGGTCGACTGTGACCTCTGCCGTGCCACCACCTGATTGCTCAAGCAAATCTGGCAAAGCCTCAGGGAGTGCAGGGGTGATGGGGAATGAAGCCACAGCCTGGAGAGGAAGCAGGGAGCAAGGTCTCTTCTTCCGCAGCCCCCAAAATAACAGGGCTGCTGTATGATGCGGAGGGCAGCTAAGGACAGACCTTCAGCCCAGGGGTGCTCAGAGACAGAGCCAGGATGCTCCCAGCTCCCAGCCCAGCAGCACTCAGCTCAGGCAGAAGAGCTGCAGTGGGTGGGAGGAGAGTGAAGTGGGAACCCTGACTCAGCACCATCATCCACTGCTGCACAGATGGATGCAGGCACCAGTCTCTGCCGCCCTCACCTTTTCCAGAGGGGAGGAGGAGAAGGGTCTTCCCACAGCCCCCGGAGGCCGGGGGGAGCAGGTCCCCATGGGGAGAAAGAGCCACAATATTGCAGTGACAAGGGCAAGTTTTACTGTGCTGGTTTCTCCAGGCCCTCCAGCAGCAACACCCAGCCCATAGTTCATGCCCACAGCAAGGGAACAAGGAGACAGGCAACCTCCTTCCACAGATCCATCCCTGGAGGGCCAAAGTCCCCATAAGCACACCTGCAAGATGCCAGCGCTGGCACGGCCAGGGGCAGCCTTACCTGTGCTCTGCAGGGTATTGGTTTTCAGACATCATCTTTGGCATGTGCATGGGCGGGTGAGGCGGCTGCGGCATGGCGAAGGTCTGCGGCCTCTGCTCTTGCAGTGGGTGTGGGGCTGGGGCCGCCCCATGGGCAGCTGCCTGCACAGCTGGGGCTGGTGGCGGCAGGGCTGGTCCCTGGTGTGCAGGGGACACCGGTGTGGCAGGCGGCGTTAATGGCTTGAACCCAGCGGGGGGCTTCCTATCGTAGGCACTGCAGAGCAGAGAGAGGGTGGGGGTGGATGGCAATGCTGGCGAGGACACCCCCATGGGGCACAGGCTGACAAGCCAAACCAGACCCTGCGCCATGACCAGAGGGGGCTGCAGGCAGTGGCTGCCCTTGTGCTACCTACCAGCAGTTGTAGAGGCACTTGTCCCCATAGCCGGCACACAGAGCCTGCTCATGGCTGCAGGACGACAGCTCTGAGGAAGGGCTGTGCAGCTCCCGCTTGATCTTTGCTGGAGGTGGGGCATGCAGGACCACTGCAACGAAACAAGGGAGGATACAGCCTCACCCATGCAGGAGAAGGTGATAGGGGACATCACCCATGGGTGATCTTTGCTCCAGAACAAAGTGCTGAATTACCCCACCCCCAGGAGCATCAGGCACCCAAATCATGGCTGTATGGTACCCCAGCAGACCCTGACATGCTGGTGGACCAAGCTGAGGAAGGCAGAGCTGACAGGGCTGAGACAGTTCCACCAGCCCAGGACAGGGCTAGAGCACCTCTCCTACAAAGACAAGATGGAAGAACTGGGGATAGAAGAGAAAGGCCTGGGGAGACCTTAGAGCTGCATCTCAGTATCTGAAGGGAACCTACAGGAAGGCTGGGGAAGGACTTGTTCAGAAGGGCTTGTGGTGATAGGATGAGGGGCAATGGTGTGAAACTGGAGCAGGGTAGGTTTAGGTTGGACATCAGGAGGAAGTCCTTCACAATGAGAGTGGTGAAATACTGGAAGAGGTTGCCCAGGGATGTGGTTGAGGCCCCATCCCTGGAGACACTCAAGATCAGACTTGATGTGGCCCTGGGCAGCCTAATCTAGTTGCAGGTGTCCTCACTGACTGCAGGGGGTTTGGCCAAGATGACTTTTAAGGATCCCTTCCAACCCCATGCAATCTGTTAATCTGTGACATGGCCCACATGGGAACAGAAGTTGTTCCCCACTGGGATTCAAGACAGGAGTGGCATGGGGCAAGAGGGCTGCAGACGGCTCATTGACAGCTGTGGATGAGACACGCATCCAGGCCGGGCTAAAAGCCCCCGAAGCAAGGGGAGATGAACCCAGGCACCATTGGCAGCCCCTGCTTCCTTAAGCTCTGCGGTGAAGGACAAGGAAGCTTGACAGTTTGGAGCTCCAAGAGCTTCTAAGCAGGACACAGCAACCCACTTGCCCTTGTGGGGGCACACCCAGCTCCCAGCCAGCCAGCCAAAGACGTGGGATCCACCTTCCTCTAGCCAAGGTGCTTCAAGGAGACCCAGGCATAGGGTCCCACAATGCTATGAGTTCAAGTGGCAAACATCCCACTGAACTCCAATCCTTCCCGGCCCCCCTAAGCCCACTCACTATATATAATTTTAAACCAAGTGATACAGGCTTAAGCTAATTAATTGCTAAAAGCAGGAGCTCTAGGAAAGGGAAAGCACCTCAGAGCTCTGTACCTAAATAGTGCCTGCAGAGCAGCCAAGAGGAATCGGAAGTAGAGTATTAGCCTCATGCAAAGTCTAAACACAGCCCAGCTACAGCAGAGAGGAGCAAATAGCTCCAGGACAACTGTTCCCAGCTTGCCAGGTAATTAGCCGCTCCTCTAATTTGTCAAAATCTTTAAAGAGCTGCTGACTCCCCTTTCCACCTCCCCCCACCCCCTCCACCAAAGGCCCAGCACAGCTGGTACCAAGGGCATAAAACCCCCCAAGGAGGATTTGAAACACAAAGCCCAGCGCTGAGCCAGCACAGCCCCCACCCCCTCCTGAGCCAGATTTATCCCCCTCCTCCTCCTCCTTTCCCACCCCCCACCCCCCTCTCTTAATGAGGTTTTGCCACTCAGCATTTCTAACCTTACTGGGGGGCCGGCAGCAAAAGCCCGGGCACCCCATGAGCTTTGGGACACGGAAAAGGGAGCTGGGCTTGGAAGGGCTCCAGCTGCCTGTCGCGGGCATGTTTCTGCCTAACAGGCTCCGTGTTGTTGCAGCGGGTTGTTTTTCCGCCAGCCCTACAATGGGGGCTGGTTATTCATTGAGGAAAAAAAAAAAAAAAAAAGAGAGAGAGGAGAGAGAGAGAGAAAGAGGAAAAAAAAAAAAAGGAAAGTCTGCGAGTGGCACCACCCTCCATTCACAAACAATTTGGAGCGCTCCATTCATGTGGCTTGGAAAGGGAAAAAAAAAAAAAGGAAGAAAAATTTCCCCAGAGCTCAGGGCTGCCATTCAAGGAACGGGAAACGAGTCTAAGATCCTAATGGAGCAGCTGGCCAGGGCTGGGCTCTGTACAGCACTCGGGTCCCTCACACAAACAGCGCAGGGCCGTGATGGCCCAGCTCCCAGTTAGCCAGCCAAAAAGTCAGGAGGGAGCTAAATGGGATCCACCTTCCTCCAGCCAAGGTGCTTCAAGGTGATCCAGTCATGGGGTCCCACAGCTGTACGAGGTTCAAGTGGCAAACACCCCACTGAACTCCAATCCTTCCCAGCCACCCTAAGCCTGCTCAGGGTGGGTTGGGAATGGTGAGGGCAGCACCCAATGGTGGGAGCCAAAGGGGACATCAAGGCTGGTGGGAGGAAGGAGCCATTCTGGGGTCCTTCGTGGTGAGCAGTCTGGGAAGGAGCAGGCAAAATGGCAGGAGGGGTCCCAGGGAGGGTGATGCCTTTGCCCCAGTGCCCAATGTCTCAAAGGCACATTGGGTGTGCAATCAGGAGGGGAAGATGGAGGTCTCAGGCATACCAACCCCCTTCAGGGTTGCACTGTCAGCCACGATGAAGATGCTCCAAATATCAGCCTTCAGCCAAGAGGACTCCCATCAGAAAGATGACCTCCTAAAACTGACTGGGGCCTTGACTTGTCAGTGAATCCATTGGTAGAGGACAGAACTTCCCAACCATCAGTTTGATGGGACTTCTAAGAAGCCAAGCCTGGAAGCCACTGTCTTTGCTGATGACACCCACTGCCCAAGACACAGGGAAGGCAACCAACTCACCATTTCCAGCCCAGCTACCAGCTGGGGACTTTGGCACCTGCTCAAGCCATCACCTGGGAGCTGAGCTCCCTGCCTGCCCCTCCATCCCTCAGTGTTGCAGGACGTTCCCAAGGTCACACCAGGAGAGGAGCCAGAAATAGAAGCCAGGCTCCTGCTTTCCTTTGTTCAAACAACCCTTCCTCAGAAACAAACCTCCTGCTTGCTTCTCGGTGTGCAAGAAATCCTGCTCCACACCCTGCCTGTGGCTCTAGCCCTGTGCTGCCTGAGCAGGAGGCCACAAGTCCCCTGGGAACAAATCCCTGCAAAAAGCAAAGCCTCTCCTAGTGCTTGATCTCCTCGGCACGACCCCATGGCTTCCCAGCTATTTAAACAGCTGACTGAGACACAACACGGTACATCCACCCTTGTCCCTGCACCAGGCCAGCGATGTGGTGCAGTGCAATGGTCAGCACAGCTCTGCAGGAGTCACCCCTGGCTTCCTTGCCTCCCTGGGAGAATCTGCTCCATCTCTGGGTAGTTATAAGCACCAAATATGCCCTCCTGCTGCTTGATCCAAGACACCCAGAACAACAGTCCTTTTTCAGAGGAGCCCGTCTTTCTCCATCCCCATGGCAGGATTTCCTCTGGCACGTTACAGCACTCTGCTGCCAAAGCCCAGCTTTAAGCCCATGTCAGCCAGGGACTTCAGCTACAAAAATCAGGAACAGCCAGCGGGCAGCGGCTGAGCTGTGGGTAGCTGCCATGCAGTGAGGGCTTTTAGCATGGTGAAAAGTGATGCTGCAGTTCAGAACCTCTCTGAGTCTCAAGATGACACACACCAGGGAATTCTCCCTGGCAGTGGGGTCAAACTGAGCCTGGTTTGGCCCTTTTTGCTGCTGTGCCAAGGAAGTTTGGCCTGGGAACACCAGGGCCACAGAGCAGGAGGCAGGGTAAGAAAGAGCAGCAGCTTTGCAGGGAAAAGACACAAAGCTGTGGGAACCACACTGAATGCCTATTCATATGGCCTAGAGAAGGATTTACTTTCCCCCAGAAGCACTGAACCCCAATGCAACCCCCACCCCAGGAAAGGAAAATATCCCTGCTACTGAAAACTAGAGTGCTCAAAACTAAAGTGAAATAAGAAGGTAAGGCTGGGAAGATGCCAGATAGAGACTTTCTCCTCTTTAAACACTCTCCAGTGCTGGTATGGAAAAGCCAGGCTCCCTGTCCTCCTCCATCCCAGCCTGAGCACCCCCAGATTCAGCGCAGCCCCTTGCAAAGCAGTGAGGGAAACCTTTGCTTCCTCTCCCTGGGAAACGTAAGGAAGGTTACTGCAGCAGAGAGTCACTCAGGGAGATCTCCTTTTAAGTGACAAAGTCGTTTCAACACCAGCTCTGCAAAGGCCAAACAGATCAGGAGAGCATTTTAACAGTCTCAACCAAATGTGCTTCTTTTTTTTCTTTCCCCTGCATTGCCCAGAAAAGTTGGTCGCTTCTCTCTGAGCTCTTCAGGTTACAAGGAAACAAGAGACTGCCAAAAGGCACTGGAAACAGCTTCAACTCTAAGAGCCACTCTCCCACGCACACTGCGGTTTCTACTGCTCCAAGCAAGAGCTGCGGGGCTGCACTGGGATGTCAGCAGCCACTTGGGCTTGACTCTGGGCTCATCTTTTATCTCAGGGGAAACAAGGGAAAAAGAGCCTCTGAAACTGGGGCTGTCTGGAACAGTTTAATGGCAAGCTTCCCACTCACAAGTAATCAAAGAGCAATAATTAGCACGCCTTTACTGTAGGAGAAGATACCCTTGCTGCATGCTGTGACAAAACTGGAATGAAAAAATCTGTTCGACTGCAGGCTAAATTTGATTTCTTTTAAGTTCTGTAGCTGTCTGGCTCAGCCAGCAATCCCTGCCACCGACAGCAAGCTACTACTTCTGTTTGCCAGGTAACAACTCAAAACATCCTGTTCCCCAACCCCCCGCCCTCCCCTTTCCCTCCAACCGAGCCTTCAACGCCAGGGAAGCCAGCGCCCGCCAGCCGTGCAAGCACCACGCGTCATGAGCCAGCCCCTGCCCTTGCCGCTAACCCGTCCTGGCAAAGAACCGCGGCTCAGAACCAACTCCTGTTCTTATGCAATTCAAGAGGGACTGCATTTTCACTGGCCTCCTTTGAAACACGCTCGCTTGCCAGTGATTAATGCCGCTTGAAGTGGCTCAAGTTTCACCACTCAGGTCTGCTCTTGCCAACTGCGCTGGGCCGGGGCTGTAAAAAGCTCCAGAAGCTGCAGAGATTATGGCTAAGCAAGCAGCCCAGCATAGGCTCTCACATCCACTTGAAAAGGAGCATTGATAAGCAAACCACCATTACCACGAACAAGCAGCAAGTCTCAGAGGAGCCCAGAGATCAGTTAGAGAAATTTCTATGCATTTGGCTATGATTTTCCCCATTTACAAAAGACAGGACATAGAACCATAGAATTGTTTTGGTTGGAAAAGACCTCTAAGATCATCAAGTCCAACCATCGACCAAATACCACCATGGCCATTAAACCATGTCCCAAAATGCCATTTTGAGGTCTTTTCCAACCTTATCGATTCTGTGATTTCCACACCTTCCCTTGACTCCACCACCAACCTGGGCAGCCCATTCCAATGCGTGACCACTCTCAGGAAAGCAGCTTTTCCTACTATCCAATCTCAACCTCCCCTGGCACACAGCAAGTTTCATGGCGATGAACCCGAACCACACATCTTTTCTCCCAAAGTCCACGATTTCACAGCTTCAGCCCCCCCACAGTGGTTGCTTTCTCAAAGCAGCAGCTCCAAACCCTGCACAAGGTTTTTCACAAGCACCCACTTTCCCTGCCCTCCCCCGACCAGGCGCCTTCCCCCACACCCCACAAAGCGAATGAAAACCCAGAACAATCACTTACAGTTGTCAGACTGGAAATCTGGGACAAATTGTTCATCATCAGGGACCTGAGCTAAAATAACAACAACAAAAAGTCGGTTTATGGCATTTTCAGTTCTCAAAAAAATGCTCGTGGGGAGATTTTATATGGCAAAAAGCAGAGGTGAAGACTTGCCTTCGGCTAGCCAGGCCTCTTGGAGCTGGCTGAGATCCTGGAAGAGCTCTGGAACAGAGTGAAAGACTTATGTACTCCACAGAAGAATAAATAAAACTGCCATTATTCACAGGATTATTTCTCAAGAGGCGAGCAGAAAGCAAGCAGCCTCACAGGGCTGCAGCGGGCCCACAGTTGCCCAGGCCAGCCCAGCCTACCTTCTGAGTCGTGGGCCAGGTCAGTTTCCAAAAATTTCCTTTTCCTATCAGATCCTGGCCGGCCTCGGCCCTCCTCTGCGCAGGACTTCTGCAAGGACAAAGGTAACAGCAGCCGATGAAGGTGGCAGCCCCTACGGATGTGGTGGTGCCCCAGGGCAGAGGGGATGCCCTCATGGCAGCAAGGATCCCAGCAAGGAGCAAGACACACAGCAAACTTACCCCGGGACCCATGAAGGGAACCTGCTGGTCGTAGAAGCCGTCCATGGTGCGGGAGGGGCAGGCAGCACCCTCGGCCCGCTCAGCATCGACACCGGCCCGGGAAGGGGAGTCCCGCCCGGGCTCCAGCAGGTGCGCGGCTGGGAGGTGAAGGGGAGGGGGGACAGGATCAGGCCGTAGCTCCTGCAGCCCCCGGGGCTGGCTCGGTGCGGGACCGCCGCTCCTCCCCGGGGAGCCACGGCCCACCCCTGCCGTGGCGGATCGCAGCCTCGTGATGTCAACCGATTTCTATAGAAACGGCCGTGACATCAAGCGCGGCAGCGGGCGGAGAGAGCCCGTCAGGCAAACAGGCAGGGCCGCTCCGCGCCTCCGCTGCGCTCCCGGCCGCCTCCAGCCGCCGCTGCCCGGTGCTGGGCGCTGCAGGGCCGCGCAGCAGCCGGGCCCGTTCCCACGCCGCCCCGAGTGCCCCATTCATAAACTCCGCCTCTCCCCTCCCCCTCCCCGCGCGCGCCTCTCGCGCGCCCCCATCGCCATTCACACAGCGCGGCCCGCGCCATTCATAAACACCGCCCCCGCCCCGGGCCGCGTCGCGTCGCGCCCCGCCGCCAACCACCGCGTACTCTGCCGGGGCGCCGCGGGCTCAGCCGCGGCGGGGCAAGCCGGAGGCGAGCCGGGGGCGCTGCCACCGCTCTCGCCCGGGCACTGCGCTGCCGCTCACGCGCCAGCCCGCAAGACCCGAGCCAGCGGCCTGCGCCGCGCCCCGCCCCGCGCCGCTTGTTTACCCTCCGCACCGGCCAATGGGAAGCCGCCTCTCAGCCGCCCATGCACTCTGATTGGTTTCGGCCGGCTCTCCGCGCCCGCCCGCGCGCCGCTCCGCCGAGTACCATTGACGGCGGTTGGATGGGCGGGGCCAGAGGAGGCCAACGGGGGAAGCTATATTTGCATGTCCCCGCCCAGAGCGTTTTTCATTCATAAAAAAATAAAAGGGGGAAGAGGCCGGCGGGCGGGGCAGGGGAGAGCGGCAGTTAAAGGGGCCGCGGCCTCCTCCCGCGGGAGGGGAGGGCGGGCTTATGGGACATCCTGGAGATCCGGGTCTGGGGAAAGGGGATCTGGGTCAACCCCCTGCATGCCGTGCCGCAGAGCTTGCTGCGCAGCACGCTATGCAGAGATGGACCTCGGGCCTCAGAGGCCCCCTCTACTTTTTCGGAGGGAGTCTAGACCAGCCAGGCCTTGTCACACGGGTGCCCCTGTGAGCCCGGGGCTCATGCGGTTGTGGGTACCTTCTCCTAATAACCTGTGCCCTGTAGGCACCCTGGAGATGGGCTGGCGTTTGGGAAGGAGGTCTCTTTAGAGGAGGCCATAAGAAAAATGGCTCCCACCTGAAGGGGCTTTGGGGCTGTCCCAGACACAGATATCCCCCCACAGTGGGTTCATGAATGCAAGCACTTACAGGATTGCGAACAGCTCAGAGGACTGGGAACGAGTTTAGGACAGAGCTATGCTGCTGGGGCCTGCCATGGATCCCCACCCTGGTATTACTCTACTGAGTGGTTCAGTTTCCCCATCTGAAGGTGGTAAGACTCGCTATGGAGGCCTGCCAGTGGCCACTTGTGCAGGATGCAGCAGGTCACACAGGATAAATGAGCTGTGTGGAGGCCTCAAGGCATTGCAGGTTGGGACTAGGAAATGAATGATGATAAGGGAAAAACAAGGAAACAAGAAATAGTGCTGTGGTGCACACTGCTCCTCTCAGCTTGGGAAGCAGAGGAGCCTGCTTGGATCCTGGGAAGATGCCTGCGGTTAGGAGACCTCTTGGTAGAGGGTTGTCCTCACCATTTTGAAATCTTCAGTCTCAGGTCATGGGCTTGGCAGTGCCCTGGGGGAGCTGCCCAGCATGTCTCTGGGCTGCTGGCTGGAATTTCTCTGTCAACATTGGGTACTGATGAGCTTCTAGAGTCCTCCAGGGCCACCACGATCCCGAGAGATGACACTGGTAATTGCAGGTAGCTCGTGTCCTATCGTGTTCTGTGTGAAATTGGGGTGGGGGAGGGGGTGTGCTGCCAGCATATGCTGCCCACTGGATGCCTGCGTGCTGGAAGGGGGGCAGGAAATGCACAGCGGGTACGGGATGTCCTTGCCACCCGGGTACTGCTCCCGGGGAGCTCTGCAGGTGCTGGCACTCTCACTTCCCTTCTGTACACAGGCAACCAGGATGAAATCACTGCTGGTAAAATTAGCAGATGACACACGGGTAGGTGGGTGGCAAAACCTGGGCCAGGGAGCAAGGCAGGCTGCTGAGGACAAGATGGGTCATCACAGAACTGGGCACAAACGTTGACCCAAGGTGGCCATGATGCCACATTAGCTGCTCTAGCACCCCTGGGCCTTTGGCTGCCACCCAGCACAGGAAAAGGTGACAGGGCGAAGCGCAGCCATGGGACAGGCTGGTGGGAGGCTGAAGAGATGCCTTGGAAAGAGCTAAGTCCTTGGAGAGCCAGGGCTGGAAGAGAGAATGGTGACCGGTACCTACTAAATATAGAGCCCACTCTGGAAAACAAACAATTAAATTTGGCAAGCTGCAAATTTACACACTTGCAGCTCCTGCTGAGCATCGCTCCACTGTGCTGCTGCTGACAATGCCCCTTCAGCTTCAGCACCCCAAAGTCAGGGGACTCCATGGACCCTTCGCCTGGCAAGGAATCAGGGAACCCCAGTGCACCCCAGGACCAGATGAGTATTTCACCACCATCTTTATTAGAGGCAAGCCCACAGCAGTCCAGCTGGACACGGCAACACATGCTATGCTACGGACACCATTTCCATGCAAGCAACCACGGCTACACGCAGTGGGACAACAGGGCTGGTACTGGGCTGGGGTGGCTCCCATGAGAATCGAGTTCCCCAGCTCTCAGGAGTCCCCCAGCACTCCTGGTGCCTGAGGCTTGGGAGTGTCTGAGAGCTCCTGCTCCATTCTGCAGCTTTTGGGGGATGAGGGAGGCTGAGGAAATACCAAGGGAGACAAGGGGATTGGGCAGCCTCACTGGCCTCTTGGACGTGTGCCTCATTGCTCTCCAGAGCTGGGGACACCCAGGTTGGTGTCACAGGCCCTGCAGGTCCCCTCCTGGGCTGGAGACCTTTGTACTGTTGGGCTAAGGAGGTGGTTAGCCACTTGGCCCATTGAACTGTAGCTTTGGCATGGCTGAAGTGGGTTGAAGCTGCATCCCCTGGGTGGGGTGGCAGGGGCTGTCTTACTGATCATCAGAAGAGGATGTTTGTATCAGAGCCCATCACTATCTGCAGAGCAGTGCCAGTGTGTAATCTTCCTGCTGGTGCAGAGTGGTGGCCCTGAGCTCCCTGTGCCCTGCAGGACATGGGTCTGAGTGCTTCCCTCTGTCTTTGGGCTCAAATGAGAGCTTCTTGTCCGTGGCATGCTTCTGGACCCATGCATGTGGCCATAGGCACAGTGCCCACTTGCATCCACAAGTTCTGCCACCGCTGAACAGCAACTGCGGCAGAGAGGCCTGAGAGCTGCTCTTTGCCCAGAGCCCAGCAGACCATGTCTGGGTGCAAGGAGCAGGTCTGTGGTTGAAACACTGATGATTCTACACAGGAACCTTGTAATCAGAGCCCCGGGATAAAACACAGGGTTGAGGCCAAGCAGGCATGGAAATGGAGCCAAAAAACACTGCAGGAAACGCCGCTGACCTTGGGTGATGTCAGCCCATGGGTCAAACCCCTCACCCTGCCTGCTGGCAAAGCTCTGGAGATGGTTGAGATTTTTCCCTTTCCCCCTCCCCACACTTGGGGGCTGCAAAGCTCAGCCACTGTTGGGGAGAGGCTGGGGAAAGGGAGGCTGCTGCTCCATGGCACCTGAGGCTTATTTGGCTTTGTTCTCCTATGCCTTCCCCTGGCTACTCATTAATGGCTACCCTGGCTGACAGAGGAGGAGGACAGTGGATTTCTGCACTATGGGTGGAGCGTGCCCATCATGCAGGTGGCTGCTCCAGTGAGCTGTGGTGACCTCTGCTCCAGCCAGTCGGGCCTGTGCTCAGCCCCAGGTTCCTTGTGGTGCTGAGCTCCCTCTGCACGCTAGGGACTACTGGAGCTCCCCTGCCAGCTTGTCTTTGGGAGCCCCTTTGGTGCAGCATTGTGGCCAACACACGCTCCCCAGCTCGCCCTCGATGGTGCAAAGGGCTGGAGAAAAGGACACCTCAGCAGCCCACCAGAGCACCCCTCTGTGCCCTGGCTGAGGTGGACTTAGGGACTTAAGCCCCTGGAGCACCATGGCCTTCTCTCATGTCAGTAGTCCCCTACAGACTCCACAACTCTGAGCTAAAGCTTGAATAAGTGCCCAACAGCACTGTCCCTGCCAGGAGAGGGTGAGGAACAACTCCCTTTCACCTGTTCACTCTGAATCATAATGATGGCAGTACCCTCTGCACTGCCAGGGGGAAGATATTGAATGGGGGCCTGCAGCATGGGGAGGTGCTGGGTCACTAGGAAGGACAGGATGGCTTGTCACAGCCAGGCCTTCGTGCCCTGTGTCAGTGGTAGCCCTGCCTGCAGCCATGGCCACGAGGCACACACCACTTCCAGCTTGCCCACAGCCGCACAGGGGCTTCCACCAGAGCCTGGAGAGCTGCCTGGGAGCACAGCCTGATTTGGAAGTTGAGTGTCCCCCCAGGCAAGGCCACCACAGGAGGCAGGGGGTGCCTGCATAAGCAACCAGCAGCCTTTCCATGGGCCAGTCCTGGGAGCACCATGAAGTGGGGCACACACCCACACCACTGCCTCCTCCAGGCAGTCATCTATTTGCTGGTCCCTGTTGCACCCTGGGCAGAAGCTGTATCCTGTGATCTGTCCTCATGCTCCTGGTGGGAGACACACAGGTGAGGCCACAGAAACCTGCCCGTGCAACTTTGCTGGGCTTTGGCAGCCAGATAGGTGAGGAGAGAAGAGGCTGGGTGCAGGCAAGGGGCTGGCAGCAGCAGCTGTGGAGCCATTTGGCTTCAGGATGGGGCCAGGGGAGACCTGGCTGTGCAGAAACAGAGGTGCAGCAGCTCTGCCCCTATCCCTGCAGCCATCCAGGAGCATTACAGCAGTACCAGGAGCAGCTGGGAGAACACAGGCTTGGTCAAGCACACGAGGAGAAATGAAAACGTCGGAGGGGACAGACACATTTCCAAATGAGAAGAGCTTCTGGATGTCAGTCCTCAGGGTCCCCAGTCCCTGGCACAGGCTTTGGGTGTTAGGAGAGAGGAAAGTCCCATACAGCAGGAGGTGCCATGGGGGACAGCCAGCAGAGAAGGAAGGTGGCATTGGTGTCTGACCCAGGCTCCTAAAAAGAAGGCAATCACCAAAGTCCCCCACAAGTGTGCTAAATAAATACATAAATATGAACACAAAGGCCAAAGCTGGGGCACAGGGAGGGTCCCAGAATTTACAGCTCCCTTCCCCCTGCCCCAGAATCCCTTTTTTGCCATTTCCACATCAAAACACGGCCTCCTCTTGTCCACCCCATGCTTGTCCCCATGGCCCATGCACTGCTTGTTCCCAGCTCATCCCATGACTGGCAGCAACCAAGGCCAGCAGCCAGGGCTGTCTTTGCATCTGCTTCAGACCCACTCCAGAGGTGCCAAAGGCATGGCAGAAACTGTCTCCTCTAGGCTAAGGAAATAAATAACTTCTCCCATGTACAAGGGTTGGTGGACGGGAAGCCAGCACAGCAGAACATGGAGTGTCTTTCAAGAGGATCAAAAAATCAGTGAAGCATAATGTTCCTCGGAGGAGTGCTCCTCTGCAGCTCTGCCAGGGGGGTGGGGGTGGCATTAAATAAAGGGGAGGGTAGAAAACAACCAGTCCTAGCACTGGCTCTGCAAACGCACTCCCCAGCCGCCAGCCTGCCTTCGCCCACCGCTTCTGCATCAGCTGGAGAAGATACTTGTGGTGGTTGGAAAGGAGCTTCCAAGGCCTTCCCAGGTCAAGTCATCCCCACCAAGCTTGTGGAGATGTTTTCTCTCTCTGCTGTGGAGCAGGGATTTGGGGACTCCCTGCAGCAGGTGGGTGTCCAGGATGCCAGGTTACTCTGGGCTGTGGCTCCTGGCACGTTGCTTAATCTCGAGTTCGGCTTCTCCTCTTCAGGAAAAAGAAGCTGCTCTTCTGTGGGGGGCCCAGCAGCATTGGCACTTGGCTTTTGTGGGTAATTTTGATCTAAAGAGAAGTGAAAAACCCAGCGCAGTAAGGGATTCCTGAGGTCTCAGCCCCAGCCCAGGGACCTCAGGGAGTGACCCAAGCAAGCCAGAAGCAGCTCAGCACCCAGCACCAGGGCCAGGAGCTGCTGCCACCTCCAGCTGGGCCATCAAGTGCTTTGCTGCACAGGAGTAACAGCTCCAGAGCCACCTCCAGGCACTCTGGGACAGGCAGAGGAGTTCTCTGGTCAAGCTGCCTGCTGGATGATGGGGAACCCCTCTGCAGCCTCCCTGGGAAGGGATCCCACCAGGGATCTGTCTGCCCCATGCTGCCAGCCCCTGTCTGCCTATCCAACTGTGTGCCACCCCCTGCCCACTCCAGCTGCCCATGGCAGAGCTACCCCCTCCCCAGGGACTCACAGTGCAAGATGGCTGCATCCAGGGCTCCCCATCTACCTGCATGGGCAGCAGTTTGGAGGTCCTGCAAAGTACAAAGAGAGGGAATTCAGGGTGACACAGGTGCCAGCTTTTGCTGTTGGGTGTATGCTCAGCCAGGACAGGGACAAGTACCTGATGGTGACAGATGAACACTGGGCCAGTCTCTTCCCAGCGCTCTTCAGCCCTGTGTAGATCTGCCCCATCTCCATGGCACCTTCCAGCCCCACCACCTCCAGGAGGTGGTCACTGAGGTCTGCAAGAGAGAGGGATCTGAGTCAGTCCCCCCATCCCCAGAGTCCTCCTGCCTTCTGCCATCACCTTAAAACACCAGTCTGTTTTCAGTGGTGCCCAGGGACAGGACACGAACCTAAGAAGTTCCATCTAAACATGAGGAGGAACTTCTCTAATTTAAGGCTGATGGAGCATTGGACTAGGCTGCCCAGAGATGTGGTGGAGTCTCTGCCTCTGGAGGCTCTGAAAACTTACCTGAACATGTTCCTGTGTGACCCTCTCTAGGTGAAACTGCAGGAGGATTGTACATGAAATCCAAAGGTCCCATCCAACCCCCACCATTCTGTGATTCTGTGATCAGGGACAGCACACTGGCTGGCTGCTGGCTGCCCTGGAGAGCAGTGGGGCTGCTGGAACAGTGGGGCTGTGTCCTTATGTCCCCTGTGCTCTGAGACCACTGAGCTGGGTGTGGGCCAGTGCTGCTGCCCAAAATCCCTGCAGCACAAATGATCCTGGTCTGAAGTAGTGCCCAGTGCTACATGGCTCAGGGTGGCAGCCTGGATCCTCACCAGCTCTCTAACTGCTTGTCTGCAGTGTTGTGTGAAATGGCAGCAGAACCTCTCCCAGACACCCTGGGGTACAGTGAACCGGGGAATGTTCCCCCAGGCAAGATCTACTCAGGCTCATTGGCTCTTTTTTCAGTTCCTCCTCCTTTTCTGGGCCACCAGCAAAGACAGCCAACACCAGGGCAATTCACTCATCTCTCACTCCTTCAGGGTCCTGTTTCACCCCTGGTGGAACTCTCCTCAAAATAAACTTCCTGAGCCCCGCCTCCATGCTCTCCTGCAGCCCTGCAAGTGGGGATGTGCCCAGGTGCCTGGCACTAATGCCTCTCACCACCCCTTGGAACTGCCTTTGCCCCACTCCATTCTGCCCATTCCCACAGACTCACCCCGTGAAGGACAGCTGGTGACATCCTGGGGTATCTGGCAACACCACTGTCCTGGCACCCACATGGCAAGGGGGCTTCTTCCCACTCCAACCCCAGGCTGGGGGAAGTGGCAGGTGGCATTTTGCTGCTTTTTAACCCAGGGCTCTCTGCTGGGAAACCCTGCCAGCACTTCAGGCTGCCCACATCCGCAGGGATCATTCCAGTGGCTGCAGCAGCGGGTGCAAGGTGCTGCCCAGGGCACGGCATGGGTACCATGCTGCTCCCCATACTGCCCAGCTAGGCTGGCAGCAATGTGGCAGAGCCTGGGAAGATGCTTACAAAAGTCCTCAGTGCCAGCTCTGCAGCTCTGCTTCCAGCTCTCCCTCAGCAGCAGCTGCTTGTCAGCCCTACAGGGTGCCAGGGCTGCCCATGCTAACCCCATCCAGGCACCCCCCAAGCCGTGATCCCCAAAGGCTGGGACGAGAGATGGATGGCAGGGCATGGGAACCACATCCTCCCTGGCCACCACAGCATGGCATGGCCAGCCCTGAGAAACACAGTGCTGGAGCATGCCCAAGGCAGGCAGAGCCACCAGCTTGACCAGATCCTTCTTGGGGTTACCTTGGCACCCCAAAAGGCAGTGAACTGCCAGCAACCCCTCCGTGCTGTTGCTCCAGCACCTGTGGCCAGAACACCCTGCACACCCCACAAAGCCCAGTCTCCAGCAAGTGCTGCCACTCACCCTGCACACAGAACTTGAGCTCCTTGGCATCGGTGACCACCGTGGTGTGCAGCCTCTCCGGGGCTTTCTTGCCCAGCCGGTTGTAACCACGCTGCCTCTTGGTCTCACCCCAGAGGTTGGAGCCACCATACATGCTGGGGATGTTGAGGATGGCAATGCCCTCCAGGGACGTGTTGCTCAGGTCTAGCAGGGTCCCATCACACTGCCAGGCACATGGGTAGTGTCAGACCATGGCACCCCTGCCTGCTGTTTGCCTGCTGAAGGAGCAGGGCTCCCCAGACATGCTGCTGAGTGGCCCCCAGAGCAAACCTGAGACTTCAGACTACATATTAGGAAGAAATTCTTTACAGTGAGGGTGGTGAGACACTGGAACAGGTTGCCCATCGTGGTTGTGCATGCCCCCTCCCTGGAGGTGTTCAAAGCCAGGTTGGACAGGGCCTTGAGCAACCTGGTCTAGTAGGAGGTGTTCCTGCCCACAGCAGGGGAGTTGAAACTACATCATCTTTAAGGTTCCTTCCAACCCAAACCATTCTATGAATCTGTGAACCTGCCCAAACTGGCTGGGTCTGAAGGTGCAAACAAATAACCCTGTCTGGGCTGGCAAACACCACTTCCCCTCTCTTTTGATATTAAATTTACTACGTGTTTTGAAAAGCAAATTCCTATGAGGCCACATAAAACCTTAGTCAGGCTCAGTGCTGCAACCCCAAACAGGAGTAACAACCACCTCAGCCTTGGAGTGACCTCCATCCAAGCATCTCCAGCAGGTGCTTTCCCACTTCCCTGTGCTCAAACTGACTCTGAAGAATCAGAAAGTTGCCTCAAAAATCAAACTCAAACCAGTTTGTCTTCAAGTGCAACTTGGAAACTAGAAATGAGGCTGGAAAGAAAGGATAGAGAAGATGTCTGGTTTTGGAGAGAAACCAGAAATTCCCAAAGCTGCTAAGCTGGGCTTTGCTGTCACACAGCTGAAAATTCCCTGTAAAATAGCTGCTGCCTGTGGCTTCCCCACAGAACTGGAAGCAGTAACCATGGAAATGCATTCTTTAACTTCAGATCTTCTTGCTCTCTGAACATGAGCCAGCAATGTGCTCAGGTGGCCAAGGCAGCCAACAGCATCCTGGCCTGGATCAGCAATAGTGTGGCCAGCAGGAACACAAAAGTGATCATGCCTCTGTGCTGGGCACCAGTGAGGTCATACCTTGAGCACTAGGTTCAGTTTTGGGGCCCTCACTACAAGGATGACATTGAGGTGCTGGAACGTGTTCAGAGAAGGGTAACAAAGCTGATGAAGGGTCTGGAGAACAGGTCTGGTGAGGAGCAGCTGAGGGACCTGGGGTTGTTCAGTGTGAAGAAGAGGTGGCTCTCTTTGCTCTCTGCAGCTCCCTGAAAGGAGGTTGGAGTGAGGTGGGGGTTGGTCTCTTCTCTCTGCTATCAGGTGATTGGATGAGAGGAAATAGCCTGAAATTGTGCCAGGGGAGGTTTAGGTTGGAGATTAGGAAAAATTTCTTTGCTGCAGGAGTGGTCAGGCATTGGAACAGGCTGACCAGGGAGATGGTGGAGTCAATATCCCTGGAGGTGCTCAAGAAAATTGTGGACATGGCACTTAGGGACATGGTTTAGTGGCCGTGGTGGTGTTGGGTTGATGGCTGAACTTGATGGTCTTAGAGGTCTTTTCCAACCAAAACAATCCTACGATTCTACGATTCTCATCATACCCAGACAACACTGGATCCCCTTTCTAGATACCTCTGGAGGAAGTATCAGCTTTCCCATTCCACTGTACTGCACTTCCATCCTCCTGCATACTTCTGCTCTCTGCCTGCCATGCTACGCTTTCAGACACCAGCACCACTATTTCCCTTGCGCTTTGGTGATGTGACAGCATCTCTGCCCTCACCTGCCTTGCTGAGAGAATGTGAATGGGCTGAGGAACCCCTTGCCACTGTTCTGGCTCCAGTTGTTCTCCTCTAGTGAAGGTCTGGATCTTGTTTTGAAGGTCCTGTCAGTAAGTGCTGAGCATGCCAGCCACACATACGTGGAGCTGGGTATGCAGGCAAGCAATCGTCTCTGTGCTCTGCTCTCTCATCTTATTTTTAGCCTCAGGTTCAAAGTAAGAGGCAGAAATCTTCTGGTCTGGGAGTGAAGAGGCCAGACCATGTCTCTCTGAGGCTCCTAAAGGATGTAACCCCCTTCTTTTCCAATACATTTTAATGACATTATGACTTAGAACCATAGAACTGTTGAGGTTGGAAAAAACCTTTGAGATCATCAAGTCCAACCGCTCCCCTAGAGCTCACAACACCACCACTACTGCCAAGCCACTGCCACTAAACCACATCTCTCAGCACAACTTCCATGCATCTTTTTATACCTCCAGGGATGGGCATTCCACCACCTCCCTGGGCAGCCTGTTACAGGGTTTGAGAACCCTTTCTGTGAAGACATTTTTCCTAATATCCAACCTGAATCTCCCCTGGCACAACTTGAATTCATTTCCTCTTATCCTATCACTTGTTGTATGTGAGACGAGACCAACCCCCACCTTACTCCAGCCTCCTTTCAGGGAGTTGTAGAGAGCAATGAGGCTCAGCCTCCTCTTCTCCAGAGTAAACAACCCCAGTTCCCTCAGCTGCTCCTCACCAGACCTGTTCTCCAGACCCTTCACCAGCTTCATTGCCCTTCTCTGGACACGCTCCAGCACCTCAATGTCCTCATGTTTGTGAGGGCCACAAACATGAACCCAATACTCAAGGTGTGAACATTTGTAGGAACAGGTAAGACCCCAAAGCCCTGGTGGAAGGGGAGTGAGCAGCTCTGGGGCTGCCCGAGGGGGTAGGGGTTGGGCAGGACCACATCTGCCCACACCTGCCCACACACACACGTGTGGGGAGCGCTGTCTCCCCACGCAGCCCCCCTGTCAACGTGCCAGCAGGGCCACAATGGGCTCTTTGAGCAGGGGCAGCTGACGGCGTGCTGGCAGCGATGCCGCGAGTCGAAATTTGCAGCTGGGGAAAAAGCAAATTCATTTCCAGGAGCTGCAGGGGAAGGAGTGCCAACTTCCAACACAAAACTGCCATTTCTCTGCAGGGCTGACAGTTGCCTGGGAGCTGGGGGGGAGGACAGGCTGAGCTTTCAACTTCAAACACTGGGGGGTTAACCCTTTCCTGCCAGCGCAGCGACACCCAGCGCACCCGCAACAGATGGCATCTGGGCAGGGAGCGTGTGGGCAGCGTGTAGGGCATCTTGTGAGGAGCACAGGGCAACTCATGGCCATTTCCTTCCCCCCTACTCTGCCCTGGTAAGGCCACATCTGGAGCACTGTGTCCAGAGCACTGAGCTCCCCAGCTCAGGAGGGACCGGGAACTATTGAAGGAAGTCCAACTGAGGCCACAAAGATGCTGAGGCACCTGGAGCATCTCTGTGAGGAGGAAAGGCTGAGAGACCTGGGGCTGTTCAGTCTGGAGAGAGGAGACTTGAGAGGGGATCTTCTCAGCACTCAGCAAGAGCGAAAAGGTAGAGGTCAATAGGATGGGGCTGGGCTCTTTTCAGTGGTTCCCAGCAATAAGAAAAGGTATAACAGGCACAAACTGGAACCCAGGAGGTTTCACTGGTATGTAAGGAAAAAATTCCTTCTGCGAGGGTGCCTGAGCCCTGGAGCAGGCTGACTAGAGAGGTTGTGCAGTCTCCTTCTCGGGAGACCTTCAAAACCTGCCTGGATGTGTTCCTGTGCAACCTGCTGTGGGTGGCCCTGCTTTAGCAGTGGGGTTGGACTGGGTGATCTCTAGAGGTCCTTTCCAAGCCTCAGCACTCAGTGCTCTGTGGCCTCCAGCAGCATGAACATTATCTGTCCCAAAATGCCAGTGTGTGGCCAGTGAAGGGAGTGAGATGGCTGCACTGCTGCTCCTGCCCACCAGCTGCTGAGGGTGCAGCTATTCCCCTCAGGCTTTGGGAAAGATGCAATTCCCCACCAAGAACCAGGCTTCAAAGTCCATCTGCCTATAGCCACATGTGCCACACTGACAGCTCCTCAAGCTCTGCCTTCTCTCTGCCTGCCACTAGTGCCCCTGTGCCCACTGCCTGGTCCCACTTACAGCAGCCCTTGGTTTGTTTCTCCTTGCCCTCAAGCCTAAGATATAGCAGAGTCATTTATGCCAAGATAAGGAGAGGCTGAGGCTCCCAGCAGAACACGAAACCCACGGCAGGAGCGGGAGCACAGGAATGACAGCACTCCTGGCAACTGCAGGCCCTCCTCCCAGCTCCAATTAAAGGCTGTTCCCATCTCAGCCCACATGGGCTAGGAGCAAACGTGGAGTTTGCAGAAAGAATATTCCAGGCACGCTCTCAAATACCGCTGGAAAGTGGGGGCAAATACAAGGCTGTTCTTCTGCCCATAGCTGCCTGACTTAGCAGCAGAGTGGGACACAGAATCACTGAATGTTTTGGGGTGGAAGGGACCTTAAAGATCATCTAGGTCAAACCCTGCCACCATGGGCAGGGACATCTCCCATTAGACCAGGTCGCTCAATGCCTCATCCAACCTGGCCTTGGACACCTCCAGGGAGGGAGAATCCACAACCTCCCTGGGCAGCCTGTTCCAGTGTTTCACTACGCTCACTGTCAAGAATTTCTTCCTAATTTCCCCTTTTCCAGCTCAAAGCCATTGCCCCTTGCCCTGCCACTACAACCCCTTGTAAAAAGTTCCTCCCCAACTCGCCCGTAGCCCGCTTCAGGAACTGGAAGGCTGCTCTGAGGTGTCCATGAAGCCTTCTCTTCACCAGGCTGAACAACCCCAACTCTCTCAGCCTGTCCTCATAGGGGAGGTTCTCCAGCTCTTTGACCATCTTCATGGCCCTCCTCTGGAGCCACTCCAGCAGCTCCATGCCCTTCTCGTGTTAGGGGCACCACTGGACACAGTGCTCCAGGTGGGGTCTCACCAGAGTAGAGCAGATGAGCAGAATCACCTCCCTCATCCTGCTGCTCACACCTATTTTGATTCAGCCCAGGACATGGCTGCCTTTTGGGCTGCCAGTGACCATTGCTGGCTCATGAGGAGTGTTTCATCAAGTGATACCCCCAAGTCCTTCTGCTCAAGACTGCTCCTGGGCTGCTCCTTGCCCAGCCTGGATTTGTGCTTGGGACTGACACAGTAGCCACCACACCCTTCTGCCACTGTAAGGGGTCAGAGATGCTGTGGCACCCTTTAACTGAACAGCCTAAAGCTCTGTCCATGGGACCCATGGACAACATCTCTCACAAAGTCTCTGTGCTGTGGCTGGAGCCAGGGACCATGCCAGGAAACCCACCTCCACCTCAACATAGTCATGGAGCTTCTTGCAGGTGGCTGCAAAGGTCTCCGACGTCCCAAATTCAAAGTACCACAGCTTATTCTTCATCCTGGGGCACAGACAAGCATCAGCAACTGCTCAAGAGCAGCACATTGTCATAGCTTCCCCCAGAGCCTTTCTGGAGCCATTGCAATGGGGACATGAGCCATCACAGGGAAGGACCACTGGTATGCTGTGGGACAGGGGCTGGTCCAGGCAAACATGATTCTGACACCCCACAGAGAAGGATGCAGGTGGTGAGTGGTCCCTCAGCATGGGACAGAGTGCCTTCAGCAGCTCTCAGCAGAGCTGAGCATGAGCTGTAATCCCTTGACAGGGCTGCAGAGCCAGAGGCTTCTGTCCATTTGGGGCTTTTCCAGCAGGTTTTTCTGAACACGGGGATGGTGGTTGCAAGCCACAGCTCGCGCTGCCGTCACACCACTTCCACGCACCTCAAGCATAGTGGAAACAAGCTGGGACCTGCTGCCTGCCTTGCCCTGGCTGCCTGGCCTGCTTCTGGCAGTCCTGGAATTCAGTGCTAATTATAAAGCATGAATGAACCTAATTGGGTGTGCAGCCAAGTTCCAGCAGCCTGCCATGCTGCATGGGTCGCAAAGGAGCACCTTGGACCTCCACCATGCCTGGGCCCCTGCCCACCAGCCATGCTATGCATCAGCACATCCCCTTGTTATGGTGCACAGCAGTGGTGGGGCATTCTCCCACACCCAGCTTTCAGGGAGAACCATGGGCAGCCCTCACCTGCTGTTGAATTTCTCAGGGTGCTTCTCTCGCATGATGTGAAAGCGGTGGGCAATGGAGGCATCCTGCAAGGAGACAGGGCACAGGGACATGGGTTAGGTTGGATATTAGGAAACATTTCTTTCCTGCAGGAGTGGCCAGACATTGGAACAGGCTGCCCAGGGCAGTGGTGGAGTCACCATCCCTGGAGGTGTTTCAAAAAGCATATAGACATGGCACTTGGAGATATGGTTTAATGGCCACGGTGGTGTTGATGGTTGGACTCAATGACCTTAGAGGACTTTTCCAACCCTATTGATTTGGTGATTCTATGACTCACTTTGAGGATCCTCAAAGCCCTGCTGCTCCTAGGATTGACCTCTGACACTGGGGAAAGCCCCTGGGTCACAGGGCTGCCATCTCCTTAGGCTCCCTAACCTCCCTGGGTGAGGACAACACAGGAGACCACAGGCCCGAGCACCAAAGTGGGGCTTTGCCAATGGGTGCTGTCTCAGCAAAAGCTTCAGGTGGGGGGTTCAGCAGATCTCAACCCACCCCTCAGAATCTAACATTCCTTGAACCTCATTTAAGCTCCTTGCACACTTGCTCTTCCAACATTTCTGGCTGGGGAGAGAGAGATTCCATGCCTGCTTATGCATTGATGTGCTGCCATTCCAAATGCTAATAAAACCAGAAAAACAGCAGGAGATTGTGGGAAGTTGGGAACGTGAGCGAGGAAGAGCAGAGAGGAAGAGTCCCCAGCTTGGGAAGCCTCAAGCTCAAACACTGAGATTCATTGAACACTTAGAAAAGCTTTTATGGTCTCTGAGGAACACCACCAGCCCCTTGTCTTGGGAATCAACTTGGGGCTAGCTGGGAAGAGGGCTAAGGATGAGTCTAGGAGGAGACAGGGAGGGAAGCACAGGGGATTGGCACTGCTTGAGTGTACCTGCCACTGACTTCAGGGCAACCAAGGCATTTCCCACCAGTTCAGTAGGAAATGCTCCTGGGAATCCCTTGATCCAGGTGGGTTTGAGGCTGCAGATGCTCTGGGGACCCAGGTGACAGTTTCCCTGCTTCACAGGCTTCTGCCTGCCTTGCCATGTCTAGTCAGCTCCAGGGGGCATGGCACAGTGCTGACCTGGGCACTGATTACTAGCTCTGTGCTGCTCTCTCCAGCTGAAACATGGGTGCTGTGCTCTGGGCTGCCTCCAAGACCCATCCCTTTCCTATGGCACTCACCACCCCGATGGAGAAGTAGTTGTTGATGATGGTGGATGGGACAGGGTCTCCGTTGGCCTCTCTGTCACTGGGAACGATGTCTATCTGCCAGCGGTCCAGCATGACCTCTGTGCTGTGCTCAATGTCTTTTAGGACCTTCATCAGGTTGCCTCCTTCATAGCCTGTAAGGGAAAGAAGGTGGGCATGGCAGGATGATGAAGGGGAGCATAGCCAGTCTCGTGGGGCTGGCAGTAGTTGGGTGCCAAGCACTCAGGAGAGCCTGGGGCTGCTGCTATGGCACCAGTAAAAGGTCCAGCTCATCCCTGCAGCAGTGGCATGGATTTCAGCTAGTGGCAAGACTCTCCCAGATGGAAAAGGCTGTTAGGCAGGACTTGGCTGATGGGAGTTTGGAAAGCAGTGGCTGCTTTTTCTGGAAGGGGTTAGAAGCACTGTCAGGAGGAACCAATGCTGAGATAAAGCCCTGAGCCTTATCCAAAGAGCAATGAAGTTGGTGAAGGGTCTCTAGAGAACAGGTCTGGTGAGGAGCAGTCTGAGGGAACTCGGGTTCTCTAGCCTGGAGAAGAGGAGGCTGAGGGAGACCGTCTGGCTCTCTACAGCTCCCTGAAAGGAGGTTGGAGTGAGGTGGGGGTTGGTCTCTTCTCCCTGCTATCAGGTGACAGGATGAGAGGAAATGGCCTGAAATTGTGCCAGGGGAGGTTTAGGTTGGAGATTAGGAAAAATTTCTTTGCTGCAGGAGTGGTCAGGCATTGGAACAGGCTGACCAGGGAGGTGGTGGAGTCACCACCCCTGGACATGTTCAAGAAACATGGGGCCGTGGCACTTTGGGAAGTGGTTTAAAGGCCATGATAGGCTGGAGCTTGGACTTGATGATCTTGGAGATCTTTTCCAACTGAAAAAGTTCTGTGATTCTATGATTCCCAGAGGTCCTCCGTCACCCAGGATGGCACCCATCGAGCTACAGCCACTGAGATGGTTCCCATGGGCTGGCCATCCCCCAGCAATGCTCACCCAGCCTCACCTCCTCCCCAGCGCAGGCACCTGGCCAGGTCATTGCCCGTTCCCAGGGGCAGGACGGCCACCGGTGGGTGCTTCACCAAGTTGGCCTTGTCTGTAAAGCAATGGGAAAGAGGACTTTGGGCCGAAAGGGTTCTTCCTTTGCTCCTCTCCACAACACTCTTTGGCCCAAGGGCAATGACGTTGGCAGGGCCCTCACCACACTCTCACCAAGAGAATGTTGGCAGCCTGCATGGTAGCAGGAGGTGGATGGGATGGATAGTGGGTAGATGACATGAGTGGATGATATGGGTAGATGGCATGGGTGGATGACGTGGGTGGATGACGCTCTATGGCACCACAGCTGCTCCTCACTCACCTATGCAATCCAGGATCCAGCCCACGGTGCCGTCCCCTCCACATGCCAGGACACGGAAGTCTGGGGTGTCCCGAAAGAAGCTCAGCCTGGAGAGAGCCAGGAGAGATAAGGTGTGACAGGGGAGCGCAGGGGCAGTGGGAGGGGGCAGAGGATTGGCCACAGCATCTCCATACCCCGGCGCGGGCCCGCCGCGGTCCAGGTTGTACACTTGGCGTGGGTTGAGCAGGTAGTGGAACTTCCGAAGGACCCTGAGGAAAGTGGGGTGTGGACACGCTGGGGAGGCACATGTTCCTCCAGAGAGGTGCTGGGGCAGCCCGGGGGACAAGCAGCCCCTGCCCACCCTGGGGATGCTCCCCCCAGGAAGGACCCCACCTACCGCTCCCCTTGCCTTCCTCCGCTCTTGGGGTTCACCAGCACCAGGAGGGGGTGCGTCCCCGGCCGAGGGCTGATCTGCAGGGCACAAAGCACTGCTGCCACCGTGGGGCTCGACATGCCCCCGTGGCACTGCTCAGCAGCAGCCCAGCATCTCAACCCACCTGGAGTCCTTGCCCATCCACCGTGGTGGAGTTGAACTTGAAGCCCTGGTTGTCCTCAGGGCTGGTGCTGGCAGGGGAGTCGCTCTCCGATCTCCGGCAGTGGGACTGCCTGTCCTTTGGGAAGCAGAGGCAGGGCTGTGTGCTCCAGCCAGGCAGTGCCACAGCTGGGGAGGCAGCTTGGCCATGGCCACGTCGCACTGGGACCCTGCCCAGCAGCAAGGAGGGGACCACTTACCAGGACAACCGGGCAGATGTAGGAAGGCAGCAAGATGTGGTCCCGCAGCGGGCCCCCGTCACACTCTGGCTTCACATGGGAGGCACATTTGTTGTGGAGCTGCAGGGGTCACAGGAAGGGGTGTTGGGCAGCAGACACCAGGCCATTTGGGAGCCCCATCTCACCCAGCACTGACTGTGCAGAGGGCATCACAGGGGGCAGGCAGGCTGCCCACACCTGGTACTCACAGTGACTTGACACCAGACACAATGCAGGCCAGTGATGCCCTGGTAGCACTTGATGCTTTTGTGGCATCTGTCGCACTTGACAGGAGAATTGCCCTCGATCCAGGTGTGCTGCATCACCTGCAAGACATGGAGGGGGGCAGTGTGGGCACAGCACCCACCAGCTTGTAGGCACCTCCTCTCTGCTGAGCTGCCACTGTGATTTGAGAGGGTGGTTGGCCACTCAGGGATGATGACTGATCCAAACAAGCCCCTCACGTGGCCACCTTCTCTCCCTGCTGCTCCATGCAGCACATCAGGGACACCCATCCTACACCAGCAGCCAAAGCAAACCTTGCAGTCAGGGGTCCTGGTGAGTACCCAGGGGATGGGGATGGAGCCTGCCCTGACAGGCTCTGGATGCTGGGAATGCTCCTAAGCTGCTGCCCAGGACCTGACGGGTAAATCCCCAGGGAAAAAAGCCATGAGGGGCCAGGGCAGGAGATTGATGGCCCAGCTGCTGCTGGTTGTGCTGCCTCAGGGAGGGCTTCTCAGGAGATCTACTGGCTCAGAGACATGCTGGCTGCCTACTTACACTGGTGTTTCTCTTGGATTTCATGTAGGTGCTGATGCAGGAGGCGATATCTTTGGACACACACCTCTCATGGACAGTGTATTTGCAGACTGGCAGGAGAGAAAAAGGCGGTCAGCATTATAGAATCACAGAATCATAGAGTTGTTTTCATTGGAAAAGACCTTTAAGATCATCAAGACCAACCACCACCCCAACACCACCATGGCCCTTAAACCCTGTCTCCAAGTGCCATGTCCACATGTTTTCTGAACATCTCCAGGGATGATGACTCCACAACTTCCCTGGGCAGCCTGTTCCAATGCCTAACCACTCTTGCAGCAAAGAAATTTTTCCTAATATCCAACTTAAACTTTTCCTGGTCTTTCAGGCTATTTCCTCTCATCCTATCTCATGATATTAGGGAGAAGAGACCAACTCCCACCTCACTCCAACCTCCATTCAGGGAGCTGTAGAGAGCAATGAGGTCTCCCCACAGCCTCCTCTTCTCCAAATTAAACAAACTCAGTTCCCTCAGCTGCTACACTGCTCTTCACCAGATGTTATTGAGACACTTGAACGTGTCCAGAGAAGGGCAACGAGGCTGGTGAGAGGCCTTGAGCACAAGCCCTATGAGGAGAGGCTGAGGGAGCTGGGGTTGTTTAGCCTGGAGAAGAGGAGGCTCAGGGGAGACCTCATTGCTGTCTACAACTACCTGAAGGGAGGTTGTAGCCAGATGGGGGTTGGTCTCTTTTCCCAGGCAACCAGCACCAGAACAAGAGGACACAGTCTCAAGCTGTCCCAGGGGAGGTTTAGGCTGGAGGTGAGGAGAAAGTTCTTCACAGAGAGAGTGGTTGGCCATTGGAATGTGCTGCCCAGGGAGGTGGTGGAGTCACCATCCCTGGAGGTGTTCAGAAAAGGATTGGACATGGCACTTGAAGCCATGGTTTAGTTAGTCATGAGCTGCTGGGTGATAGGTTGGACTTGATGATCTCTGAGGTATTTTCCAACCTTGTTGATTCTATGATTCTCCAGACCCTTCATCAGCTTTTGTCACTCCCCAGCACAGGCTCTGACTCCTCCCTGCTCTCCCTGCAGGACCCACAGGGCTCAGCACTGATGGGGACCAGTCCCCCTCCCTGGAGCAGTGGGCTGGGGTGGGAGCAGCCAGCCTGGGGTCTGTGATGGGCCATGACTCACAGGAGCAGCAGAGGCCCTGCTTGCGGACCCCCAGCAGCATGGTGCGGCAGAAGTTGCAGTAGGCAGGTTTCTTGAAGTGCTTCAGCCTCCAGGCATGCTGGCCATCATCCTTCACATTCTGCAGGGCAGGAGAGTGGAGGGCAAAGGGGGATTCACTGCCTGCTCAACCTGACATTTACAGCAGCCTTTTGCCCCATGAAAATCTCCAGCTTGTCACAGCGAGTTCAGTCCCAGGGGGATCATGGGCTGTCCCTGTTTCCCTTCCCCCTGGTGTTCCCCTGAGCAGCATGATTATAGATTCTATGATCCTTGATGCCATGTTTTCCTGCTGCCTGGGTATGTTCAGCTCCTGGCACTGAGATCCAGCTTCCCATGGTCCCTCAGCACAGTCTGGCCACAGGGATGCTCTGCTGATGGCTGACAGGAAGATGACTCCACATCTGGGGCCAGGCCACCACCACCAGGCATGAGTGCTTTGCAGGCACCGCTTCAAATTCCCCATTTGCTTGAATCTTCCTGCCAGGAAGCCATCCCTCCTGCCTCACCCCCCAGCTTTCTGTTGGAAGTGAGCACCAGAACAGGCACCAGGGCACAAAACCCCAGACTTGCCCTGGCCAGGGATGCATTGCTGGGTGTAGGGTGCCCTCCCGTGGTCCCTGCATGCCCTCCATTGCCACCCACCTGTGGTCCCTGCACACCCTCCATCATCACCCTCCTCTGCCACTGCTGCCAGCCCCCAGTCCTTCCTCTGGGAGTGTGTAGGGCATGTGGATGTGGCTGAGGACGGGGCCAATACTCCCCTGCAAGTCCTCACCGTCTCCATCCCCAGGAGGACCAGCAAGGGGATGGTGGTCATACCACCTCGGATCCACTCCTCCAGTGTCACAGTCCCGTCGTGGTCATAGTCGATCTCCTCCATCATGGCCTTCAAGATCTGGAGGAGGTGGGGAACATGATGGCATGGTGATGCCTCCTGTCAACTCAGCTGTGCCCCCCACCAGCTGCTCCCAGCCCCAGCACTCACAGGCTTCAGTTCAGCCGAGTCCCACTCCAGATACTCAGCCACATGCATCATCTGGTTGATGATCCGATCCAGCTCCTGAGCACAGAAAGATGACAACAGTGCCTGGCATCTAGGGAGGGCTTTGGGCATGAGTAGCCCAAATGTCCAGCCTCATCCCACAACAGGGGACACAACTCAGTACACCCAACGCTGCCCTGAGGCCCCACTCACACAAAGGGCCAGCGACACCCCACTTCTCGGAGGGTGCTGGCTGCTGCTTTCTTTTATCAAAATCTGCCAGAAGATGGGCAGAGGGTTTGCCCTCAGAAAAGCTGTCCTGACAAAACAGATGTTTCTTTGCAACGGTTTTGGAGGCAGATGCCCAAAGGACAAAAAGAAACCCCCCCCAGGGCGGGGGCTGTGCACGACTCTGCATTTTCTGAAGCGCCGTGACCTGATGTGGAGCTACAGTTACTGGTGGGTGGATGTTCTCTAGCTGCTGCTGGATGCTGCAGAGCTGGCATACGTCCCCGACAGTCCAATTCTGCAGCAAATGCTGCTGTCTTCCTCATTGAATCATAGAATCAATCACAGAATCATAGGATTGTTGAGGTTGGAAGAGATCTTTGAGATCAAGTCCAATCACTTGCCTAGAGCTCACAACCCTACCACTGCTGCCAAGTCACTGCCACTAAAGTATGTCCCTCAGCACAACATCCAGGTGCCTTTTAAATACCTCCAGGGATTGTGACTCCACCACCTCCCTGGGCAGTTCACTCCTTCCTTCCTTCTTCCCTTCTCTTTTCCCTTCCTTTCCCTCCTCCCTCCCCCGAGGAGGGCTTACCGAGCTATCCAGGAGACCGTTTCCATCGGTATCGTAGAGGCGAAACATAACTGCAGGGAGAGGAGAAGCCAGCTGCTGGTCAGAGCCCAGGGGCACTGGGCAGCCAGTGCTCAGTGTTGGGGCGACCAGGGCTGTGGGAAAGGAGTGGCATCGCACCAGCCCACCCTGGCAAGATGTGACCTGAGCCCGTAGCAGAGTGTGAGATATGGGAGCAAAGCCATGGCCCTGCTGGGTGCCCCTCTGTTGGACACAGGTGCTGGCAGGCAGGTGATGGTGAGAGGGTTTCCTAAGTGCTTCTAAGGTGTCAGCCACAAAAACTGAGCAGGAGCACCCAGTCCTGTGCCTCAGCTTGGGCAAATCCACCCCAGGCAATGCCTCCAGCCACTGGTCCGCCTCCATCAGGCATAACCCATGGCCCCAGAGTCTCACTTACACTCCAGCTTGTCCTCTGCCCGTCCCCTCTCCAGCAGGGACAGGTAGCAGACGATGTCCTTCAGATGGACCACTTGGGCCAGGGGGGTGGGCGGTGGTGGGGGAGCAGCTTTCAGGGAGCCGTGGCTCTTCCGAAGGCTGAAGGGTAACCTCTTCTCTATGCTCCTCACACCTGCAGGCAGGGACAGGGGCAGGGACAGGGACAGGGTGATGAAGGCCAGGCACAGGGGAACGAGGAGCTGTCCCCAGCTGAGACACAGGCTTCAAAGGGACCCATTTGGAACAGGGTGGGCAAGGTGCAGAGGGGGCAAAGCTGGGTACAGGAGTAGGACTGGACACACAAAGAGGACACGGGACCGGGTGCCATCATAGGAGCAGGGCTGCACACATGAAGGGGACACTGGGCTGGGTGCCATGACAGGAGCAGGGCTGGACACTGCCAGCTGGTCCCCGGGGCACAGACCTCCGTACCTCTGGCACTGCAGACGTGGGCAGAGTGAGCGGTGGGAGCCCACGTGGATGTGCCCTGCTGGTGCCTAGCACCCAGGCAGAAGGAGCGAGAAACTCGTCTGGCAGCAGTAGCAGCTCACGGGGCTGCCAGGACAGCCCACGCCGGCGGCGCCCCTGCTGCCGGCAGCCTGCGGCAGATGGCTGCTCCTGGCACAGGGACCCTTCCTAGCGCTCCCCTTGTCGGTGCTGGCAGGAGCTGGGCTGGTGGCAGCTGTGACTCAGCGCTCTGACCCCCCTCACTGGGAGCTGTGGCCAGGTAATTGATACATTGATGGGCAGGGGCTCTGTGGGGTGGCATCAGGGACTTCAGTTTGAAAAGCAAAGATGTCAGGACACCAGGAACCCACTGAGTTTGGAAGGTCACCTCCACTGCACCGGGTTCCTGACCAGCTGCACCACCAACATCTCCATGGCTTGGGAAACCAGGAAGGCATTGTCAGTGCCCATGTACCCCCTGGAGATCTTAGTCAAGCTCACCTGAGGATTGTGGGCTGAGCAGGGACCCAGAGATCTTTGAAGAGCCTGAGGAGTTGTGAGCAGATAGGGTGCCAGTGGTGGACTTCTGGGAGGATGATCTGGACCAGCTGGGGGAGGTGTTTGGGATTGATGCTGGGGTGAGGGATGCTGGCTGTGGCTCAGCTGCATTGCTCTGGCAGCTCTTGGGCTCAGAAGTGTGTCGTCCCAGGGCACTTAGGAGCATTTTCCCATTGATCCCTGCAATGCAGACAGATTCCCCTTGCCAGTGTGGCACCAGGGTGTCTGTGCCTGGCAAGGCCCTTACTCAATGAACCCTGCCTGGCTGCCAGTTGCTCACCTGGAGATTCCCTTTGCTAACCCCAAAGTAGATTGGCATCCAAGCCCCAGGTCTCTCCAAGGGACACCCTGGGCAGCCCCTCACCCTCCTGCCTGGTGCAGCAGCTAGAGCATACTCCTGTCCTAGGCTGCCACAGTGCTTGAGACCAGGCAGGTAGGACATGGTCCCCTGACACCATTCCCCAACATGGCAGCCAAGAACCCCAGGAGGGTTCTCCCTATTTTTGCAGGTTACACCTTTCAGCAGATGTCTCCAATGCCCTGGGACAGGAGCTGGGGGAGGCAGAAGCTGGGTGCCTGGCACACGTTCCCTGCCCTGGGTGCCCACACTGGTATCTGTGACAGGGGTCTGGATGGAGATGCCATCATAAAGTGACCTGGGCTCTGAGTGCGCAGCAGAATCAGTGTAACGATGCCCTGTGAGCCCCTCCCCCTGGGAAAAGCCATCTCCTCCTTGAAGTAGCACAGAGCCCTGGGGAGCCCATCTGCCAGTGTGCTGTCCCCAGTGCCACCCACTACGGGTGCCACCCCACAACCTTTGTCCCCACAGGGTGGTGCAGGAGTGAGCCCAACATGCTGCCATGCCACGGTGTGCCTGGCTGGGTGGCAGGGGCAGGGCTGGCTCACCAAGGTTGTTGAGCTGTGAGATGCCAGTGCTCTGGCGCTGGGCCTCAGGGGAGGCTTGGCATATCTTACGCCTGAAGGAGGTGAAGAGGTGTTGGCAAAGCTCCTCAGGCACGTCTGCCTCCAGGTAGGTCTTCATGAAGAGGCGAAATCCCTCATAGTCAATGGGCTGGTGGAGGGGACAGAGGAGAAGGATAGAGGTTCCCTGAGCATGCTGTGGTGGTGCAGAGCTGCTGGCAGTTTTGTGAGCCCTGGGTCTTCCTCACTGGGCACACCATCTACAGAACCCTCTCCAAAACTGCCAACTTCCCAGATCTCAGTGGTGGAACATAGCCTGAAGGGATCCAGAGGTAGCAGGGCCAGAAATCCCCAGGTCTGGCTGGAGGCTGGAAGCAGTGCAGCAGAGCCAGGCCAGTGGTGTTTGGGTCAGAGACGGGAGCTGCAGCTGGGACAGGAGCTGGGGGGTGGCAGGGCAGGGAAGGGCAGAGCTGCAGCAGGACAGGACCCACTGGTAGCAGGCAGCAGCCAGCTTGCCTGCCTGGGAGCCTCCAGACTCCTGCATGGTGGGCAGCTCACTGCAAGGGCAGCAGGCACTGATGGGTACTCAGCTCTGGGCAAACAACTGAGGAATTAAATACACACCTTCTGGCATGGCCAAAGGAAGCTGGAGGTGTTGGAGACAGTAGGTCTAACAAGCTGTGCCCTGAAAGTCTCCTGTTTCCCCAGGGCAGGGCACAGAGCAGTAGGACCCCCAGTCCTTGGGGGACATCATTCCCCTGAGGTCTCTCCACCTCCTGCTTCCCCGCTGAGCATCCCCATCACATTGAGACGTTGCTGCCCCGATGGTTTTCATGCCTTGGCTGCAGCAAGGGTCCCATGGTGCCCTTGAAGAGCAGGGTAGTTTTGCTGCCTCTCCTCGCTGCATCCAGCCCTCTGATTTTTCTCAGCTTAGCCTCTTTTCTGGTGATTATGGCCCCTGTGAAAGGCTCTCTCCTGCTGGCACACTAAGAGCTCTCTGAAAGCATGGCTTGGAATAAACAACCCAGCTTTCCCCAGGCGAGAGCGTGAAGGCACGGGGCCGTCCCTTGTCCCCATGCCAGCAACAGCAAATTCATTTGCTTTTGGAGGAGAGAGAAAATCCCTCTCAGCTCCCGCCTGGCAAGCACATGCCCCGGAATACTCTCAGCAAGGCAGCCAGCACAGGATGGCAGCATGGCCATGGGATCCTGGCAGTGCCATTGGGATGGGGTGGGACGGGCTCACACCAAGCCTGGTCCCCAGGATGGCCAGGGGCAACATGGCTGGAATATGTTCCCATCTGTGGGGCATCCTTCCCAGTCCCAGGAGTAGAGCCATGATGAGGAGCAGAGAGACAGCCCTGCCTTCTCCCAGCTGCTTTCAGCTGGGGGATGTGGGCTGGGGGAGCTGGGGGGTCTGGGAGTTGCCAGCAGATTGGAGGCAGGCGGGAGGGGACAGGGCCATACCTGTTCAGGGTTGTACTTTGAGAGGACACCGTCCCCATGGAACTCCTCCAGGACGTCCTTGAGCTTCTTTGTGGAGTCTGTGGAGACAAAGGCATCATGCTGAGCGTGGTGCAAACAAGTCCTCTTCACCGTTAGACCACCAGCAGGATGGTGGAGAGAAGTTTATCTGCTGAATATACAATTTCTGGTTCCTTCCTTGCCTGGGAAGGGGCCACCCATGCCCTGCTTTCCCTGCAGATGTTATACAGGTGGGCTCTTCCTCCTGTCTGTGTTAAAACAATAGCAGACCCAGGGCAAAACCATGGGCTGAGCAAGGGAAGCCAAAGCCACTCCCCAGTCCCAGCTGGAGCAATGTTGAGCACCAAGCCTGGCTGTCCCTGTCCTGCCCCTCAGTACAGGCTTTGGGGGGATGTCCCCTGCAGACACCCTCTTGGCAGCCCACCTCATCCCCAGACCCTGCTCTGGGCTGGCCACCTCCAGGGGATGGGCAGCATTGGTATTGCCCAGTGTCAGCTTCCAGGTCGTTTAAGAAATGGCACCCAAGTTTTCCTGGCTGGGTGTCCTCCAAGCTGAGTGTCCGGAAGGGCACTGGTACTTCCAAAATTCACAAATAAGCAGAAAATGGAAAAAAAAGATCAAAGGGAGGGGATGTTAAGCCCTAACCTTCAAAGGTATCTCTGTGCATGTCCATTGAATAAGGCTCTTGGGCAGGACAGCACCATTAGCTGCTGCAAAATCCTCTCCCCAAGCTCCTGCCTCCCCCAGCCCTCCACTGGGCACAGAGCTGACACTGACCCATGACTGCCCAGGATAGCTGGGGCAGGTCTGAGGGTCACAGAGCACATCCAGGGGCTAGCAGGTGCCCAGTGAGGGCTCTCCTGACTGCAGGGCTGGGGAGGACTTGTGGGAGGACCTGTGAAGCTCCCAGGGAGGGGCCAGCTGCTGCTGCTGCAGCCTTGTCCCCCAAACTTCGACTCAGGTGACATGAACGCCAGGCATGCTCTGGGCTGGGCATCGCAGATGGTGCTGTGTGTCTGTGAGTCACCAAGGCAGCACCCACTCTCTCTGGAGCAGCAGGAGGAGATGCAGCAGGAACGCTGCACACATGCCTCTGCCCGCAGCCCTGCCAGCCCACCTGCACTGGGATGCCTGGCAGGGGGACAGGGGCTGGGGGCAGCTTACAGAGGGCTGTTTGGAATGGAAGACTGCATCTCCCCAGGCTGCCAGCCCACACCAGGCTCGTCTCCCCCACAATGCACAGCAGCCCTGGGGTGCTCATGGGGGCCCCTTTGACTACTAGTCCTCTCCTTCACGGCTGCAGGATCCAGCTCACCTCCAGAGCCATGCTGCGCCTACAAAGTGGTGCCCCTGAGATTGTAAACCCCTTCTGCCTCCATTCTGCAGTTCTGGATGGACGGCCTGCCCTGCTCTCAGCACCTCACAGAATCACAGAATGCCAGGTTGGCAGGGACCCCAAGGATCATCTGATCCAACCTTTCTAGGAAATGGTGAAGTTGAAATGAGATGGCCCAGCACACTGTCAAGATGAGTCTTAAAACTGTCCAGGGTAGGGGAATCTACTGCTTCTCTTGGCAGATGTTTTTATGGGAAAACATTTCCTCCTGGACCCCAGTGGGAATCTCCCCAGGAGTAACATGTACCCATTCCCCTCCACTTCTCCACCACCTGCCACAAGCAGCATGCCTGCGTGCTGGATTTCCAGCAGGCAGGGCCTCGAGGACCTGAGTTTGGACCCCTGGCTCCCTCCCCAGCTATTTACAACTCCAGGACCCCACAGCATCACCATCAGCCTCCTCTTCTCAAAAGGAGCTGCAGAAGAGGCTCGCTCTGCAAAAGCAGGAAGATTACTGCAGAGGGCTGGCAGCCCGAGGCGGGCGGTGGAGCCGCTCGGCGTGTTTGGGCACAGGCAGCCTGCCTTCCGCGCTGGCATTCTGCTGCGCTCACAGGCGTGGGAGCTGGCCGCCTTCGGAGGCACCCAGCCATGCTCATCCGTGCAGCCCACAGAGCAGGGGAGCTGTGCTCAGATAAATCCTCCTGAGCACGCAGGTGTGGAGACCCCTCTGTCTGTCACACCCCATCAGCCAGCACTGCAGGGCAGACCCTTCCCATCCTCTCCATGCAAAATCTAAGAAGCTGTCTAGATGGCTCTGCTGGAGTGGGTCCAGAGGAGGTCATGAAAATGATTAGAGTGCTGGAGCACCTCTCCTGTGACGTACAGGCTGAAAGAATTCAGGCTGTTCAGCCTGAAGAAGAGGAGGCTCCTGGGGGACCTCAGAGCTGCTTTTCAATAGCTGAAGGGGACCCACAGGAAGGCTGGAGAGGGACTGTTCAGAAGGGCTTGTGGTGATAGGACAAGATGCAATGGTTTGAACACGGAACAGAGTAGGTTTAGGTTGGACAGCAGAAGGAAGATCTTCACAATGAGAGTGGTGAAATACTGGAACAGGTTGCCCAGGGATGCGGTTGAGGTCTCATCCCTGGAGTCACTGAGGATCAGACTTGATGTGACCCTGGGCAGCCTGATCTAGCTGCAAGCATCCCTGCTGAGTACAGGGGGGTTGGCCAAGATGACTTTTGAGGGTCCCTTACAACCCAACGTGATCTATGAATCTAGATCTCCATGAGGACACAAAGGACATGTAGGGCACCAGTCCGGCACAGATCCACAGGACTTTCGAAACCTGTCTCCAGGAGGGGTGTGTGGAGGGCACAGGGTACTCACAGTCTGTGTACTGCTGGAGCTGGGCAAACTCAGTGGGGCTGAGCGAGATCCAGCCACCATCGCCCATCTTCAGGCAGCAGGGCCCCAAGGCAGGGCCACAAGCCACGGTGCTCGCCGTGCCAGCTGGCGTGCTGCAGGTCCTGGCTGACCACTCGCTCACTTCAGCGCTGCCAGGGATGCAGCAGGCTCTTAGCTGGCTGACACCATCCTGCTGAGCCTCCAGGTAGTGAATCTCAGAGCTTCAAAGCACTGGGTCAGCACCTTCCTCCCTAGAGTAGGGACAGAAAGAGAGGAGGGGATCAGTGGTGTCCTGCCACAGCTGCCCTCAGGGGGACAATCACCTGCAGCAGTTGTGGCCATGAGGGCTGGTGTGGGTGCATGAGCTTGGAATGGGGCACAAGGCTGCTTTGCCAGGTGGGGAGGGCTCCCCACCATGGCAGAGGGGGACCCCTGGAAATGGGAGCCTCCAGCCACAGCAAGAGTCTGGCAGAAAGCGGGGTGAGGGCAAGGAGGGACACAGAGCATCTCACCATACAACCTTCTCTGGGGCTTGGCACCCTCAGGGGACCCTCTCTGTCACAGAGGCAGTACGGTGCCACCTGCGGCAGCCACAGCTCATGATGGCTGAAGGATGTGGCTCAGCAGAAGCAAGGGGCACACCACAGGCAGAGAAAGGAGCTTGTTGCCTTATTTACCCCCTGCATTTTCCAAGGAAGCGCAGTGTGAGGAAAGCAGAAGGAAGGACACAATTAATTAGAGGAGACGCAATGCCTGCAGGCAGGGGATCTGAAGGAGTGGAAACTCCCAGCTCCTGGCTCCATCTCCAAAGCTGGTGGCGACCTTTAGCCAGCTCTGCCACTGAGAAACACCACCAATTAAAATCTATGTTCAAAACAGGGTGAGAGGGAGCCTGCTTGGGCTGGAAAAACCTGCACCACCGAGGAAGTGTCAGAGGGCTTCCAACCAATTAGCCCTCTCAAGCCCATCCATCTGCAGGCTTGAACATTTATTAGCGTCTTCACTTAAGCAAATTGGTTGTGGAGAGCAAGGGTAGCTGCCCTTCAAAGTGGTTGCTCTTCAAGGAGTGGACTACAGCAGTTTGATCTCAATTACAAAGCCATCTCCCTGCTAAATGTTGGCTCCCAGTTTCCTCCAGCCTGAGCTGATGAACTGGAGAAAGCAAAGCATGGGTGAGCTGGGAAGAACCACACAACCTGGGGCAATGCTCAGGGGCACCCATGCCCTCCATGGCTGGCTGGGCTGCCCACAGCACTTTTTCATTCACTGGAAAAAGTATGACTAAGTGAGAGAGTCATTCTTATCTACCAGGTCTCACATGCCACACCAATCCCATTTGGTGTCCCTAGGGACAGTGGCATATGGGATGCAGCAGTGGCGTGCATTTAACCCCCTCATCCTCAGGATTTCCCCTACAGCTGGTCTCTGGGATAAACCTTCTTCAGCTCAGCCACACAGGGCAGCCCCAGCGGTGGCAAGGAGATGTGACCACGTTTATGGGGTTTTTTGGAACGCAACATGGGGAGCACTGCTGCTCACTTCCTAGCAAAACCAATTCTTTTTAATGTTACTTTAGCTTTAACTCAAGCCACAGTGAGTCACAGAATAATAGAATTGTTTTGTTTGGAAAAGACCTCTAAGACCATCGAGTCCAACCACCAACCTAACACCACCATGACCACTAAACCATGGCTCGAAGTGCTGTGTCCCCACATTTCTTGAACATCTCCAGGGATGGTGACTCCACCATCTCCCTGAGCCGTGGCCCACAGGCTAATCCCAGTGTTGGAAGAGGATGGAGTGCTGCAAACCCTTCCTTAGGGCCAGCAGGAGAACAGCGACACTTGGGCAAGCAGTGCAGGGCTAAGCACCTGGCTGGGTGGTACATGAGGTGTTCTCCAGCCATGGGGAGTGACTGCACATCCAAAAAGAAGCCCAGCAAAGCCTGGGTATACACTTGGTGAACCCTCCTGAGAGCTGCTGGGCACTGCAGATCAGAGCACACCCTGCTCCACTGCCAGGACCTGCTCCAGCCCTGTGCCATGTGGAGCCAGTTGGTGGGCAGGGAGGGATTTGCCTTGAAGCAAATTTTGCCCAGTATGAAACTGTGCCCTGCTAAGAGGATGTTCTCTAAGAACTGGGCAGATGCCACTGCCCAGGAAAACTCCTGCCCCTCTCAACCCTCTCTGCTAGCACAGGACAGCCCTGGGGTGCAGCGTTCCTGGGACTTGGCAATCCTGTCCCATAGCCTGGGACTTATTGGCTGCAGCTCAATGTGGCTCTGAGGCTGCTGGCAGCAGAGTTGAACTGGCAGGACCTTGGGGATCCCCTGAGGTGGTTTTAGGCTGATGCTTGGACTTCATGATCTTAGAAGTCTTTTCCCACTGAAACAATTCTAAGATTCCATGATGCTTCTCCTGCTCCTGCCCAGAGCCATGGGGCAATAGCTGGCCCAGGACTTCAGGGTACAATGCCATAAGCCTGCACTGCTCTGCCCTTGGGTCACCCATGTGAGGACAGCCCTGAGGAATACGTCATCTCCACACCCTCACTGGAGCCCTGCCAAACCCACAGCAACTTGCCTCCAGCCTGTGGCCATCCCAGCTCCTTCCTCTTGCCAGCTCTTTGTCCCCATGCCACCAACTGGGGCCAGACAGGCTGGGCACAACAGTTTCAGGGCTAGAAAAAACCTACCCAATGTTTTCCCACACTGACACTGGTTTTGTGGGGTTTTCCATCTTGGGGAAAAGACAAGCAGGAATACAGTGTTTGCAGCTTTCCAGGATGAAAGGTTTCTCCTGAGGTACCTCTGAGGCTGGCTCAGAAAAATTGAAGTCTGTTAAGAAATCCTTTAGCAGGCTTTCTGCTTCCTGGCAAATGAACTGTTTGGTTTAACCAGAACCTATTTTTTATCTTAAATTTATACACGGAAAGGCTAAGAAAGTAGAGCAAGTTCAGCCTGAAGAAGAAAAGGCAAAGGGTGGGACCTAGCTGGCTCCAGCTGCCTGACAGAGTTCAGATTCATCAAGTCCTTCCACAACTGAGGGTGAGCAAAAATATCCCTCACTTCTTTTCATGGCAGGTCAGCGAATCATAGAATCATTTTGGTTGGAAAAGACCTGTAAGATGAACAAGTTCAACCATCACTCAACTGCCAAGGCTGGTGCTAAACCATTGTCCCTCAGCACCACATCTCTGCCTCTTTGAAACATCCCCTCCAGGGATGGGGATTCAACCACCTCCCTGGGCAGCCTGTTCCAGGGCTTAAGAACCCTTTCAGTGAAGGATTTTCTTCAGATGTCCAACCTAAACCTCCCCTAGGGCAACTTGAGGCCACTTCCTCTGGTCCCTTCACTTGTTACTAGGGAAAAGAGACTAACATCCACCCTACTCCAACCTCCTTTTAGGGAGTTGTAGAGAGCAATGAGGTCTCCCCTCAGCTTCCTCTTCTCCATGCTAAACAATGCCAGTTCCCTCAGCTGCTCCTCACCAGACCTGTTCTTCAGACCCTTCACCAGCTTTGCTTCCCTTCTCTGGCCACACTCTAGCACCTCAATGTCCTTCTTGGAGTGAAGAGTCCAAAACTGAACCTCTTACTCAAGGTGTGTCCTTACCAGTGCTGAGTACAGGTGGGCAATCACTGCCCTGGTCCTGCTGGCCATGCTATTGCTGATCCAAACCAGGATGCTGTTGGCCTTCTTGGTCACCTGGGCACATGGCTGGCTCATGTTCAACCTGCTGTCCATCAGCTCCCCCAGGTCCTTGGGCAGTTTCCAGCCATTCTGCCCCAAGCCTGGAGCATTCATGGGGTTGTTGTGACCCAACACTTGGCCTTGTTGAATCTCATCCCATTGGCCTCGGCTCATTGATTCAGCCTGGCCAGGTCCCTCTGTAGAGCCTTCCTACCTTCCAGCAGACCAACATTCCCTCCTAGCTTAGTGTCATCTGCAACTTACTGAGGGTGCCTCGATCTCCTTGACCAGATCATTGATAAGGACTGTAAAGAGAACTGGCTCCCACACGAAGCAAGAGAAGGAAAGCAAAGCACTGGGCCATCCCCCAGGGGCTTTCCCTGAGCAATTGCTGGAATAACAAATGCCACTTCTGGCACGTCAGCCTCAGATCTCAGGAAAGGCAGAAAAAAGCCTCCTTAGGAATCCAGCTGCTGCTCGTTTGGCCGCTCTCTGAATTGTCAGTGGCAAATTATGTTCTATTAAATCAAATTTACCTCCCTATAAATAGCTCCCCTGCTAGTGTTACAAATAACACTGGATTACCCTGCCTGAAAGCCCTCCCTGGGACACGGCCCCTCTCCCCCTCCTCACTCCTTGCCTGCCAGCCACACGTGTAGGCTTTGCCATTTCGCCGACACCAGCAGCGCAGCGTGACTCAGGGTGGATGAAGTGCCTGGGGTAGGATGGAGAGCGGGAAGCCAGGAGCACTCCAAGTGCCTCCCAAACCCTCCCGGGGGATTAAGTGGTGCCAGAGCGCTCCAAGGTCGCTGCACAGAGCATGCTGCCAGCCCCAGAGTTGGGTAAGGGTGATGAAGGAGGTGCCTCAGGGAGCAGAGCCAGTGCAGGGAGAGGCACACCTCGGTGGAAGCCAGAGCCCAGCCATGTACAGCCTGAAACATGTACAGCCTGAAACATTCAAGTCAACAAGGGAGATGCCAGGCTGAAGCTGGCGATGGACCAGCCCCTGCTGGCGAGTGAGGCCTGGGCAGGCAGCCATATGGTCAAGACATGGGCAGCAGGCATGTCTTGATATCCCTGAGAATGAGATACCCACAAGCATTCCCAGTGTCCAGAGCTGGGGGGGTTCCTGGGAGGTCAGAGGAGCTGCTTCACCACACAGCCACCCCTGCCCATAAGCCTCACCACCAGTGCCTGGCTGCCGGGTGTTGCTGAGGGCCAATAACCAAGTCCTTGCACTGCTCCTTTGGCATGCAGTGCAGTGCCATGGGGCTCACCGTGGGTTTGGGAGGGCTTGTTCCACTGGCACCCCACCTGCCCTCTCTGGGACTGGAAGCAGCAATGGAGCCCTAATACTGCCCAAGCTGGGCAGAGTGAGCACGAGTGGTGGGCTGGCAGCGCCCAGGAGCTGGCAGCAGAGCAGCCTCTCCCGCAGAGCCTCCAGCCTTCATCCAGCTCTGCAGGAGCGTGCAGATGGGCTGCCAGTGCGTGCCCTGCCTGCAGGAGGTTTCTGCTTCAGATGCCTTTTGGGAAGGAAAAGTGTTGGCTCCTTGAGCTTCAGAGGATGAAGCAAGGAGAGAAAGCTCCTGCTCTTCATGCACACGCTGGCATGCACAGAGGCTGCAGCTCCCTGACCAGGGCACGGATATGGCACGGCCCAAAGCTGGGCTCTTCCCTGCACCCCTGCCTGAGCACACTGAAAGTCACTTCCAACATCTTCTCGTGGGGCAGAAGCGTGGTGGGTGCCTGCAGGAATGGCATTTTTCAGCATACCCGCCTCATCTTTTGGAAAGATCAGCCTATTTTTGTGTTGGGACTGGGGAGAGGCCCCCGAGGCTGTGGGTGGAGTGTAAATCCCTCCTGTCCCACTGCAGCAAACAAAACCCAACCAAGTCACGCTCAAACTATTTTCTGCAATGACAGGAGAAGGCAATTTTCTGCACTTTGCCAGTCCAAGAGGACACTCAGGATCTGTTTTTCCCACTCTCCCTGCCTGTAGCTCCCTACGCTTCCCCTAGTCCCTCACCCATGCTACTGAGCTAGGCACTCTGCTCAAGTACCTTGCACCAGCATTGCTTTGGGTGCCCAGCACCCTTGCAGCACCAGAGTAATGAAAGGTGCTGGCAGGGGTAGCCGCAGCACGCAGACAGGCAGCTGCCTGTAAGCCTGCACACCCCAGCCCCGAGCATCTCCCACAGGAGGAGAGGTGCTCCTTCCCACCTGGACTAGCTGTTTTTCGGTGTGTGGTGCCAGCTGCCCACTCCCTCACGTTCGGCAGCAGCCCAGCAAACAGAGATGGTTGTTGGTACACAAACCCAAATCTGATGTGCACATATCTGGCAGGAGCACCTTGCTGGTGCCTGCTTCCAGAAGCACAGGTGTCCTTCCCTTGCAAGTCTGTAAGCAGCAAGCGACCAGCATTTTGCTCCCCTCTCCCCAAGTGCTGTATTCAGAGGACTGGCAAAGCTGGGGAGAACAAACATCTGCCACCACCATGGCTGGCTCTGGTCTCTCCCACACAACTGGGCGGTGATATGGGAGGAGGAGGGTGGCCACGGTGGCCCTCTGGTCAGGCTGCAGATGTACCAGGAGCTGGGAGAGCTTAGCTCAGCCTAGCAGTGTGGGGACAGCAAGGACACAGCACAGCCCCCTGGAGCTCACACCACCCTCCTTCGTCAGCCCTCCAGCACCAGGACAAGCTCAGTTCACACCCTGAGGCCACCAACAACTTCACAACTGTTGCCTTTTTAGAGAATTGTTCTGCGGGCTGAGTTGAAAGCAAGCTGAGAACAAGCTTTTGAGCAAGACCCATTCCCTTCACTACACAATCCCAGCACAGTGGGAGTTGGAAGGGACCTCCAAAGATCATATAGTCCAAAACCCTTGCTAAAGCACCACCTCTCCAGCAGCTCCCAGCCAGACCAGAGCTTGACTGGTAGAAGTGTCCCTTCCCGAGCCAGATTGGCAGAGGATGGGGCAGGGACAGGATGGGACACACACAGGGGCTAGCCCTGAAGCCCAGGGACTGGGATCCTGCCTAGGCTCCAGGCTGCATCACCTCATCCCTACAAACCCAGGGCTTCCTGCTAGTCCCCCGGGGTTCACTGCACCTTGCATGGGGTAAGGCTGCTTTCTACAGCTTTGAAATATCTTCTTTCCCCCACCTTCCATCTCCTGAAACAACCTGCAGAACGAGTTGCAACCAGCCTCTTCCCAGAGGCCAAGACATGCTGAGCACTTCCCTTGGTCCTCCTTGCCCTCCAAAGCAATTTTTTTTTCACTTATGAGAAATGACCCTTACTGAGCTTTCCCCACCTGGCAGGCTGGTGGGACAGCTGAGCTCTGGGGCCATCAGTGTCTGCTTTTACCACACATAGCTGAGACCCAACACAAGCTGAGACACCAGTGAAGAACTCATAGCCACCCCTGGTTGCCTTAAAGGCTCGGTAGCAGCCATCTTCTTACCCCCCTGCCTGTACCCCACCCCGCGTCCCCAGCCCACCGCTGTCGCCTTACTTGGTGGCTGCAGCGCTGTGCCATCGGCAGCGGCCAGGTCGGTTCCGGTGCTGGCTCCGGGGCTGCCGGTTCCCAACCTCGCCGAGATGAGGCAGGCGGAGCCGCTCCCCGCCTTCGGCTGCTCCCCGCCCCGGTGCTCAGCGCTCAGCGCCGGGGCGGGGAGCAGCCGAACGGGGGGAGCGGCTTTTCCACTCATTTATTATCATTTCCCACCCCCTCTAGAGCGAAAGGGCTTTCCCCATCCTTGTCCCCAAATCCCTGTCGCTATCCCTGGGGATTTTTAACCCCACCCCCAATCCTGTACCTCGGTCCCTTCAGCTTTTTTTTTGGGGGGGGGGCTCTTTCCTAAGGAACGGAACAAAGCACCAAAAAACCCTACCCCAAACAAACAACAAAAACATATAAAAAAGCGTTTTTATTTTCTTTCCATGACGCAGACACTATGCCTGCTCGGGGGTGACACTATTTCAGGCACGTCTGTTATTTATGTTTTGCTATATTTACGTTAATTAGAGACGCCAGCCGTCTTACGTTGCTCTCCCAACTTCAAAAAGCAGGAGCAGGAGAGAGATGGATGAGACTGAGCCTTCTGTAGAGGAACAAGTAGAGAGCAGCAGGACCCACAGCCAGAGCTATGCTTCGGCTGCTGCTCGCATGTCATGTTTCTGCTCTACACTTGGGATCCCTCCAGTCCCAACCTCACTTTCCCTACCTCCCTCCTGCCACCCCAGAGAGATGGGTTAGGGCTTCTGGCTGGGATGCTGAGGATGATGGAATCACAGAATCACAGAATGGTAGGGGTTGAAATGGACCTCTGGAGATCATCAAGTCCACCCCCTGCCCTGCCAGAGCATGATCACCTGAAGCAGGTCACACAGGAACACGTTCAAGCAGGGTTTTGAAGGTCTCCAGAGATGGAGTCTCCATCACCTCTCTGGGCAGCCTGTTCCAGTGCTCTGCCACCCTCAAAGTAAAGAATCATAGAATCATAAAACTGTTAGGTTTGGAAGGGACACCAAGGATCATCTAGTTCTGACCCCACTGACATGGGCAGGGACACCTCACACTAGATCAGGTTGCTCAGTTGCTCCTCATGTTCAGGTGGAACTTCCTATGTTCAAGTTTTATGCTCCTTAGCTCTTGTCCTGTCATTGGGGACACTGGCAAGAGTTTTGGCCCATCTTCCTGACACCCACCCCTTAAATATTTGTTAGCATTAATAAGATACCCTCTCAGTCTCCTCACCTCCAAGCTAAAAAGTCCCATGTCTCTCAGCCTCTTCTCATATAAAAGATGTTCCGGTCCTCTCAGCATCTTGGTAGCCCTGCGATGGGCTCTCTTCAGTAATTCTTTGTCCTTCTTGAACTGGGGAGCCCAGAACTGGACACAGTACTGCAGGTGAGGCCTCACCAGCACAGAGTGGAGGGGGAAGAGAACCTCTCTTGACCTGATGGCCACACTCCTGCATCCCAGGATTCCCCAGAATCCCGGGCATCTCCAGACTGATGCCAGTTTTAGGGGAGATGGCAGCACTGATGTAGTCTGTGCCCAGACAAAAGGAGCATCCCCTCAGAGTGTCTACTGGCCCCTGGTGATGGGCTGTGGTAAAGTACAGAGGAGGAAAGAGGGCTTGGAGCTCCCTCCCTCCCTTCCATGCTGTAACTGCTATCAACACCCAGCCAAAATGAGTGATCTGTGGATGTCCCCTCCCTGGAGGTGTTCAAAACCAGGTTGGACAGGCCCTGAGCAACCTGACAATGGCAGGGGGTTCAAAACTAGATGAGCTTTAAGGTCCTTTCCAACCTAAACTGTTGATTCTATGATTCTATGATCTCTTCTTTCCCTTGAGACAGTCATCCAAGGGGAAGAGGATGCTTTTCTCAGTTCAACAAGCAAAAGATTGCTTAAAAGTGTCTTTTCATCCTTTGGGGGATTTTGATCAGCTGTTTTCTTGCTTGCACTCTGATTAATTTGATGTTGAAATGTTGACCCAAAGCAATGCCAAGGTTTGATGCTAATTCAGTTGTAGTGCCACCTCCCTGCCCAGACTCTGTTACGTAGGGGAGAAGGAATCCCTGGCAATTATAACTCATGTTACTGAATGTGTGATTACAGATGGGAACCACAGAGCCCATTAGGGCTCTGAGTAATGAGCACTGCAGTTGAGATACAATTAAAATAAGCCCAGGCTCCCTCTGTCCTCAGCTCTTATGCCAAAGACAAGTTGGGCTGTTCAGAAAGCCCTTCACCCTTTGCCCTCCACCAGTTTCTTCCCACTTCCCAGAGGAGAGATGGTAAATTCCAAATGGGGAAAAAAATACAAAACACCAACAAACCAGCAAAAACTTGAGAAATTTCCGGAATGGTTTTATTTACAGCTTTCAGTTTGCTCAGCAGCAGCACCCTGGGGATGGGCATGGAGGAGGATGAACTCTCCTGCTCCTGCCCGCGGGTGGTGGTGGCCAGGATTATATTAAGTGGCAGTGAGCTGAAGAGCAGCAGGTCAGGCTGGATGGCAGCAGCAGGTGGCAGGGATGGGATATCCCCTGAGAGGCTCTCAGCTGCAGAGCTAGGACACACCTGTGCAGCCCAGCTGTCCCCTTCCCAGCCACTGTCATGGTGATATGAGGTGTCCTGGGGTGTCGTGGTGGGACTCCTGTGCCCAGCAATGCCCAGCCCACAGCAGGGCAGGGCAGGACAGCTGCCTGCTCGGCTGCTTGACCACTTTCATCACTGTGTGCTCTCCTTAGTGTCAGCTTAGCAGACCTTTCTTTTGCTTGGGGTGTACTGTGAATCAGAGGGGAAATGACAGCATCTCATCTGCAACAGCAGCATCTCATCTGCAATGACAGCATCTCTGCTGCTTCCTGCCAGCTGACCCCCTCCCCACCTCCTGTGCCTGGAGACCAAACCACCTGGCCCTCCCCTGGAGTATGAGTTTTAGGCAGGGTGACATTGTGGAGGGTGAAATATTTGTGATTTTGGAACCTATGGGGTTGGCATAGCACATGAAGGAGAGCCTGCAGGCAGCCAGCAAGCGCTGCAGCGATGGAGTCAGAGGGAATGCGTGCAGCAGTGCCAGCAGCAGCTCTCCAAGACTGCACAGCACTTGACCAAGCCCTTCTCCTGTGTGGAGCTATCCTGCTGTCGGGGAAGGATGGTGTTGGTGAGTCAGGGATGTCAGTGAAGTGGCATTCCCCTACAGGCTGGAGGAGGACCCCATGCTCAGATGGTGAACAGGTATCGCAGAGCCTGTGAGGCACTGGCTCCCTCAGAGCCCCTGCACTCAGTGTGGGCTGAGGAAACTCAGGTGGGAGGAGCTGGACAACCAAAAGCAGTCTAGGGGCTGAATCAGAGCACCCATGGGTGCACTGCTAAACATCAGCCCTGTCCTGTTTCTCCTTGAGAGGTCTTGAGTCTGCAGAAGATGATGTCCACAGTGATGATGCAATGGCTCAGAGAGGGGTGGCATCATAGCATCACAGTATCAGAAGCTAGCATCAGAAAGCACCAGGGATGGCTGCACACTTGAAATGCAGGGTGCTAAGAGGGCTGGAGCACCTCTTATGAATCCTATGAAGACAGGCTGAAAGAATTGGGGCTGTTCAGTCTGGAGAAGAGGAGGCTTCTGGGAGACCTTACAGCTGCTCTTCAGTATCCAAAGGGGACCTACAGGAAAGCTGAGGAAGAACTGGTTAGAAGAGTTTGTGCTTATAGGATGAGGGGCAATGGTTTGAAACTGGAGCAGGGTAGGTTTAGGATGGACAGTAGAAGGAAGTTCTTCACAATGAGAATGGTGAAATACAGGAGCAGGTTGCCCAGGAATGCAGTTGAGGTCCCATCCCTGGAGACATTGAGGATCAGACGTGATGTGACCCTGGGCAGCCTGATCTAGTTCATTGCACCCACCTGGGTGCCACTAGGTGCCTCCAGCAGAGAAAGGGAGGTAGAAGGAAAAGAGCACAAATCAAATCTGGAGTGCCCACGTCCTTGGCTCTCTGTTCAGGCTGCTGCCTTGCTCAGAACTCACAGAGCAGAGCAGGGAAGGGATTCAAAGAGCTGTCAGATGTGGTTAGCAGTGTGACATCTCTTAATAAGGCCCATCTGGTGGGAAGGCAGCGGATCTGGTACGATTTCTGCACATCTGATGGTGAAAGCTTTTGCCAAGGTTTTACAATAAGCAACCTAATAATACCTGAAGGGGGCCTCAAAGAAAGCTGGGGAATGTCTTTTTACAAGAGCTAGGACGAGGGGCAATGGCTTTGAGCTGGAAGAGGAGAGACTTAGACTGGAAATTAGGAAGAAATTCTTTACAGTGAGGGTGGTGAGACACCGGAACAGGCTGCCCAGGGAGGTTGTGGACACCTCCTCCCTGGAGGTGTTCAAGGCCAGGTTGCATGGGACCTTGAGCAAGTTGGGCTAGTGGAAGGTGTCCCTGCTCATGGCAGGGAGGTTGGAAGTAGATGATCCTTAAGGTCCCCTCCAACACCAACCATTTAATGAATTTTATTTATTAATAAACTCATTGAGGCAATGTTTGGCACAGAGAGCTCTGACTGCCCAGGCTGAGCCTGAGTTAAAACAAAGTTACAGCAACCCCCACTGGACAGCAGAGCTCTGAGGTAACTCATTCCACCTGCAGGGATATGCGGACCCCACACACACACACAGCCTGCAAGTCCCACCTGGCTGCAGGTCACTTCAGGAGGGAGAGCTAGTTACCATAGACACCCCATCTCACCAGGAGCAGGCATATAGATCCTGCATCCCTAACCAAAGGGCTTGCTGGCCTGCCCCAGCTCTCCACCAGCCTTTCATCCATTAAGAACCTTTATGATAGAATCTTAGAATGGTTTGGGTTGGAGAGGACCTTGAAGATCATCTAGTTCCAACCTCCCTTCTATGTCCCTGGTGAAGTCCTGTTGGTTACCACCAATCACCTCTACCTCATTTTCCATATGCCTTAGCAAAGCCTTCAGAAGTATCTGCTCCATGATCTTGCTAAGCACAGAGGTTTGCATAGTAAAATCACAGAACTGTTTTGGTTGGAAAAGACCTCTAAGATCATCAAGTCCCACCATGAAGCTAACACCACCACATCCATTAAACCATGTTCCAAAGTGCCAAGTTTGTGATTTTTCTTGAACAACTCCAGGGGTGGTGACTCCACCACCTCTCTGGGCAGCCTGTTCCAATGCCTGACCACTCCTGCGGGAAAGAAACTTTTCCTGATCTCCAACCTAAACCTCCCCTGGCACAATTTCAGGCCATTTCCTCTCATCCTATCACCTGATACTAAGGAGAAGAGACCAACCCCCACCTGGCTCCAATCTCCCTGCAAGGAGTTGATGCTGGTCTCTTCTCCCAGATAATTAGTGATAGAACAAGAGGGAGTGGCCTCAAGCTACAACTGGGTAGGTTTAGACTGGACATTAGGGAAAAATTTCTCACAGAAAGAGTGGTCAAGCATTAGAATGTGCTGCCCAGGGAGGTGGTTGAGTCACCAACCCTGGATGTGTTTAAAGGTTGTTTGGATGTGGTGCTTGGGGATATGGTTCGGGGGTGAACTTTGTAGAGTAGGGTTATCTGTTGGGCTTGGCGATCCTGAGGGTCTTTTCAGAAACCTGAATGTTTCTGTGATTCTGAGTTGCAGAGAGCAATGAGGTCTCCCCTTAGCCTCCTCTGGATAGTCTCCTGCAGACTAAACACCTCCAGTTCCCTCAGCTGCTCCTCACCACCCCTGTTGTCCAGAGCCTTCACCAGCTTTGCTGCTCTTCTCAATTTCCATCCTTCTCGTCCCGCATCAGTGCACCACATGGCCATGGGTAGCTGCCTGGGTGATGACCGTGGTGTGAGAGCCCCTGTCCCCTGGGAAGGAAGCCAGCCGCGCCGATCGCAGCCACAGTGCCGAAGCCGTGCCGAAGCCCTGCCTCACCTGGAGGCAGCACGTGGCACACGGGCGGTGGGAGCCTCTGGAGCAGGACGGCACCGTGTGGAAAGTGCCTGTGAGGGAACAGCTGGCCCCGTAGGTGTGCGCCGGCAGCAGGCGCAGCCCATGTGAGCCAGAGAAATGGCACGTCTGGGGATGAGGAGAGGGGTGAGCTGAGCCGAGTGGCTATCGATGAATCAGAGCTCTGCAGAACAGGCCAGTGGGCGTTTCAACGGAGATGTAAAGCTCGCCCCGCTTCCAGCAGACGTGGGGAGTGCTGCAGCGATGGGCTCTGCCAACCACTTCCAGGCTGCTCCCAGCAGAGCTGGGGGAAGTGGCACGGGGCAGGGCGGGGAACCAAATCCCGTGGTGCTCGTGGGTGACTCCGCATGCTGCCATCCCTGAGGCAGGGGAAGGGGCCAGCAGACAGGAGCCTTGGGCTGAAGGACTGGAGCAGGACGTTCCAAAGTGTGGTCATGAGTCAAGCTTTGATGGGACAGCTCTGTCCCAGAAGCTGTGGAGCTGCTGAGGGAGCACAGCAGAGGCTCCTGCTGCATGGGAGGGGAAGGAGCTGGTGGATCTTCACTGGCTGCCATCTTTCCCACTCCAAGCTGTACACACCAGACTGTCAGCCTCAGCAGGCTGCAGCAGTGTTTATGGCAGGAGGAAAGCAAGGAGCAGCAAGGCTGAGATGGTGCAAGACACCAGCAACCTCAAGGCACCACTCTGCTCTGGTACACTGGGCTGGGAGATCAGATGTCCCCATATCCTGAGCCCTGTAGAGCCCAGAATGTTCCCTCGGGTGCTTTGATGTCTCTTAGGTGAGCAGAATTAGATTCCTTGGAATACCTATTAGGCTGAGCAGTCTGGGAAAAGATGCTTTCAATTTTTTGTTTTTTCCAAGGGCTTATAGTGCTAGGATGAGGGGAAACAGCTTTGAGCTGGGAGAGGAGAGATTTAGACTGGAGATTAGGAAGAAATTTTTTCCAGTGAGGGTGATGAGACACTGGAACAGGTTGCCCATGGAGGCTGTGGATGCCCCCTTCTTGAAGGTGTTCAAGGCCAGGTTGGACGAGGCCTTGAGCAAGCTGGTCTAGTGGAAGGTGTTCCTGCTCATGGCAGGGGGACTGGAACTAGGTGATCTTTAAGGTCCCTTCCAACCCAAACCATTCTATGGCTCTATGAATCCCTGTGGCAGCCTTCATGGGGCCTCCAGTAGGGACAGAGGGTCCCCAAATCAAACTGCCTCGAAGGTGCTGATCCCACACATCTCTGCAGATGCCCTTCACATTGTTCCCACAGCTGGATCAGACTGTGCCCCTGCTGGGGCTTCTCTTCCCCAGGGTTCTGGTGCTGGGCTGTATGTCTGTCCTCAGGGCTGTTGTCCCTTGGGGCTGGCTGGAGCGCTCCTTGCTGTGAGAGATAAGAACTACGGACTGCCTTAAATCTCTTGAACTCTTGAATTAAAATAAGGATGTGGGATTTAGCTTGGATGGTTTTGAAGCAGATATTTTTGTTATACATCATCATGCATGTCATGAGTCTCAAATATTTAGAAGGGCTGTATAAACAACTGTTTGATCACCTTTTCTCAGCTGGTTCCTGCTTCCCTCCATCTCATAGCTGCCATGGAGCAGGGAAAAGTGTGCAACACTTGGGAACATGAAGTTTTACTTTCTGTTTTTCCATGAGAGATGCTGTCACAAGGCTTGTACTTGTGACATTCACACTTGTGACACTCGGAGAGGAGAGGAGAGGAGAGGAGAGGAGAGGAGAGGAGAGGAGAGGAGAGGAGAGGAGAGGAGAGGAGAGGAGAGGAGAGGAGAGGAGAGGAGAGGAGAGGAGAGGAGAGGAGAGGAGAGGAGAGGCAGGGTGCATGAGGATTCGACTTCCCTGAGCTTCACTCAGACACTCACAGACTGTCAGGGCAAAATGTTGGCATCAAAACACCATCATGTTTCTGGGAACTACACAATGCTCTGGGCAATTGTTGTGTCAACTCCAGAAGTCTTGGGATGTGAAATGGGAATTTTCGTGACATTTTCAGTGGAGAGAGGGACAAAACGAGCCAGAAGCTGTTTCCCACCTTGACAGCTGAACCAGCCCAGCTGGCCTGAGGGCATGGTACAGCATGCCCCATATCCTCCTCCTCACCCTGCTCCTAGGCATCATCCCAGACCAGTGACTGGTAGAAATGCCCTGAGGTCTGCACCCCAAAAATGTCCAGCAGGCACTGGGGGCTGGGGCAGAAGGCAGCAACAATGCTCAAGGGGGTTGTTTTTTCAGAGCTACGTCAAGATGTTTCTATTAGAAGACCTTCTGGGTCTAAGGAGTGAATCCACAACCACAGCCAGTCAGCTTGTCTCACTTTCAGCTTAAAACCCTTCGCTGCCAGGACGCCGGGGCCAGCGCTGCAGCCACTGGGAGATGAGAAACATTTGCCATATGCTGAGGGATTACTGTATAAAACCAAGCTGCCTGGCTGCATGCCAAGCTACAGGGTTTCCAAATAGAGTCTGAATCCTGGACAGAAAAGTTCCAACTAAATATAGCCATGACAGCCTCAGTGTTGGCTGCTGCTTTCTTTTTTTTTTCTTTTTTTTTTTTTTTTTGGGGTGGGGGCAGGGTGGGTTAAGTTCACTTAAAATAGCCTGCTGGGGGATTGTGCCCTGCTGAGGGGGCAGGTGGAGGCTTGTTTGTAAACAGAGGTATGAACTCAAGGAGATTGTGGGAGTGGGAACCTTGTTCTTTCTCCCACCTGCCCTGGGATGCTCCTGAGAGATGGAGGGGATGTGGGTGAAGAGCCCTCGTGCTGCCTCCATCCTCTAAGGAGGAACCAATGGATGCAGCTCTGGCCTCCTTTTCCTTGCACCCTGCCTGGTAAAGGGCTGTCTGCCTAAAAACCATTGCAGGGAACCAAAAGAGCTGGGGGAACCCATGAGACCATGGAGGACAAAAGACAAATGTGTGGCCTTGGAAAAAGGTTGGTGCTGCAGGGACTGACTCACATGTGGCTCAGCAAGAGGGAACTTTGCTGATTGCTTTTGGCAGAGCTGATCGTGCTGCGGGACTGCTGGGAGTGATGGGAGGCTGAGAACAGCTCAGTGGGAAGATGGTGCTTTCACTTGGGAAAGGCAGCTTGGATTTTCTGGGCTGCCAGTCCTGCTCACACCTTTCAGAGACATGGGCTGGATTATTTAAACAGAGACCTACCAGCAAATGCAGAAAGAAAATCAAAGGGAATCATAGAATTCTTCAGGTTGGAAAAGACCTCTGAGATCATTGAGTCCAGCCACCAACCTCATACCACCATGCCCACTAAGCCATGCACCAAGTGCCATGTCTACCATGTTTTTTGAACACCTCCAGGGATGGTGACTCAAGTTGCACCAGAGGAGCTTTAAGTTGGATATTAGGAAAATTTATTCCCTGCAAGAGTGGTCAGGCATTGGTAAAAGGTTGCCCACGGAGGTGGTGGAGTCACCATCCCTGGAAGTGTTCAAAAAACATGTAGACATGCCACTTGGGGAGATGGTTTAGTGGGCATGGGGGTACTAGGCTGATGGTTAGGCTTGGTGATCTTAGGTCTTTTCCAACTACAACAATTCTATGAATCTATAGGTCTGTAATGTTAATCACCTTGACGAGAAAAAGGAGGCAAGACAAGCACCTACTTGCACGTTGCTTTGCACAGTATCTGCAAAGTCTTCCCAACACCTTTGCACTGCAGGCAGTATTTAAGGGTTCATAGCTCCTAAGACAGCTGACAAGTTTAAAAATTAAGCAGATGCCTGAGACAGGCCTTAAATGAGAGTGGCTCTACAAACCATGGGACATCTGAGATGGGCAGGCATTGAATCATAGAATCATAGAAAGGGAGGGTTTGGAAGGGACCTCCAGTGATCATCAAGTCCAACCCCCCTGCCACAGCAAGGTCACCTAGGGCAGGTCACACAGGAACACATCCACATGGGTCTTGAAAGTCCCCAGAGAAGGAGACTCCACAACCTCTCTGGGCAGCCTGCTCCAGGGCTCCAGCACCCTCACAGTAAAGTTTTCCCTCATGTGGAGGTGGAACTTCCTCTGTTCAAGTTTGTGTCCGTTGCCCTATTACCACTGAAAAGAGACTGGCACCTTCTTCTTGGCACCAACCCTTCAGATACTTATAGACATTCATAAGATCTCCTCTCATTCTCCTCCTCTGCAGACTAAAGAGCCTAAGGTCTTTCAAGTATCAGACAGATGTTTCAGTTCCTTCATCATCCTCATAGCCTCCGTTGGGCTCTTCCTAGTATGTGTCTGTCCCTCCTGAACTGAGGAGCCCAGAACTAAACACAATACTCCAGATGTGGTTTCATCAGGGCAGAGGAGTGGGGCAGGAGAACATCCCTTCATCTGCAGTCCACACTCTTCTTAATGCACCCCAGCAGACCACTGGCCTTCTTGGCCACAAGGGCACGTTGCTGTCCATGGATAACTTACTATGCACCAGCACTCTCAGGTGCTTCTCCATGGAGCTGCTTTCCATCAGGCCAGCCCCTAATCTGTACTGGTGTCCAAGAAGCTGTAGATGTGGTGCTTCAGGACATAGTTCAGTGGTCATGGTAGCTAGGTTACAGCTAGACTCAATGATCTTAAAGGTCTTTCCCAACATTAATGATTCTATGATTCCATGGTGCAGAGGGTCATTCCTCCCCAGGTGCAGGAAACTGCAATAATCAGAAGTCATCCAAAAGGCCAAAATTCCCTGGGTTTGTAAATTCTTATGAAAAGGCAGGAAAGCCTTGGCAGCAGAGGAGCTACCAGGAGGGAAAAGTCTGGCTCTGCAAAATCCACTTTCCAAAACAAGAGCATTGGGGGAGGTCAGTGACACAGGGGAGGTAGGACTAATAATAACAAATCCTGCCAGAGTTATACCTTACATAGATAAAACTGTGGCTAGGACCAGCTTTCTGGGAGCCCAGCAAAAAGCTTTTGTTTAATTTATGGGGCTCAGGCTATATTTAGCTGGCAGATCCTTGGGGTTTTATCTGAGATCACTGCTCCCAGCCAGCAGCTGGAACATTTTAATTGTTTGCTCTGGGTTTGGCTTTTTTTCTTTTCTTTTTTTTTTTTTTTCCCTAAAGGAAGAAAAAGGAAAGTAGGTACCAGGGGGTTACTCTGCTGGCCTCCTAAAACCTTCACAGCACTTCCTGGGGTGGGGAGGGCAAACAGGCAATGAGGCAGCTCTCAAGCCTCCTAGGAGAATTTCTGGGGTGATGTTGGAGGGGTTGGGAGTGAGATCCTGTTCTCCAGCCCAGACAGCTGGCTGGGGGCTGCACTCACCAGGACTGCCCATGTTCATCCTCAGCTCCTGCCAGCCCCAGCAAAGGAGAGCATGGAGGAAGGATTTCACCCTGAGCTGGAGGCACGTTGTATCTCCGTATCCTGGGGTTGCTACAGTGATTTAAAAATAGCCTGGGCAGTCCCATGAGGAGAGAGCATCCCTTTCTTCCAGGAAAGTGAGAAGTGCTTCTCCAGGCCTAGGAACGTCCCTGCTTTAGGTGGGGGTTCTGCTGGGAAAGTCCTTTGGTGTCTTCCTGGAGCATGGATGTGAGAAGAACCATCTGCTTGGGGACAGGTGGTGTTTACGCCTCAGTGCCAGCCAGGGCAGAGATGGCCTCTGTGGATGCTTGTCCCCAGCCCATCATGCTGACAGCACCTCCACCCTTTGCAGCCATCTCTGCTGAGGCAAACACCTGCTCTGTCATGCAATGACCTCCCAGGGCAGCTTGGAGATCCTTTCTTGATGGTCCTGACAAGTGCTGGTGTAGTGTGGTGACAGTGGGGACAATGGCGTGCTGGGGGACAGGTGTTTGCTGTCTGATGACTCTTTGGAGCTGTGCCCTGGTGCTCAGCACAGTGTGGCCAGAGGAGCCTGGGTGGATGGAGGGCTTCAGTGGTCAGGGGCTGGGACCTATGGCACAGCCACCACCCTTCCAGGCAGCCCCAGACTGGGGGATGCTGCAGTGCAGAGGATGTTTAGGGGGCTCCTGCTCCACCGCCGCTGCCCAAGGCTGCAGGCAGGCTCAGAGAAGGTGGTGACAAATGCATGAGACAGAAAGGATGCAACTAAAACCAAAATTAAGAACCTCAGCTGTGCACATGTTCCCAGGAAAGGCTGACTCTGGCTCAGCAGTCTTTGCACCAAGGATGCTCCAGCACCCCTGTCAGTCTGTGCTGACCAGAGGGGACATGGGGTTGGGACTAAAGGGAAAACTTGGAAGACAAAAAACCCCAACTATTTCCATAGAATGGGTTAGGTTGGAAGGGACCTTAAAGATCATCTAGTTCCAACCCTCTTGCCATGGGCAGGGACACCTTCCACTAACCCAGCTTGCTCAAGGCCCTGTCCAACATGGCCTTGAACACCTCCAGAGAGGGGGCATCCACAACCTCCCACTTCCAGTGTCTCACCACCCTGACTGTTAAGAATTTCTTTCTAATCTCCAGTCTAAATCTCCCCTCTTCCAGCTCAAATCAATTCCTCCTTGTCCTATCACTGAAAGCCCTTGTAAAAAGTCCCCTCTTTATTTTTCCCTTCTTTTTTTCTCCCTGCAGTGTAAATCTTTTTCATTTGAAGCTGACACAAACAAACCCAGGTTTTGCACCCAAAAATGCTGTCAATCACCTCTTTCCATTGCTGGCCAGTGTGGTGAGCTAATTTTATCCTCCCCCCATCTCCTGCAGATTGCCCTGTTGCAGCCAGGGAGTGCTAGAAAATAGCACATCGCCCACTCATCCAGCCTCCTTCAAGGGAAATATTTATATTATGCCAAAGAGAGGGTTTCCATGGCAGTGATGACTTTAGCACTGTCACCCTGGAAACTACTTGAGGACATCTTGGAAGGTTTGAAAATACCCTTCAGAGACAAATAAGGAGAGGAAGTGGAAAGGCTGGCAGGATTAGAGTTGCGTTTTGGTGTCCCCCGGCTTACCTGTTGGCAACTTGGCCACTCACAGCTGCCCAGGTGCCCACTGCAGCTGCTCACTCTGGGTCCCTGCCCATGCCACTGGGATTCTCTACAGCCCAAGCATTGCTTCACAAATAAACCCAGGGCAAACAAATGAGGCACTTTAAAACAGAAAGGGTTAGGCAGACTCTTCCTCATGCTGCCCAAGCTGGCTGGCAGTAGCTCTGGTGCCAGGGCATTGGCTCAGAAGGTGTAAAAGAGCTGCCTACAGCCCAGGAAGCAGCGCTGGGGAGACGTCCAGGGGCACGTTAGCACCAGAGCAATGCACTACCTGCTCAGTCTTGAGCACCAGATGTATTTGAAGGAACAGACTCCCAGATCTCACATCTTTTTGGCAGCCCCTAGGTCAACACTACATGCAAAGAGCTCCATGTTTCCCCCATGGAGCTGCCAAAATCTGAACCACCACCAGGAAGCAGCTGCTAGCAGCAGAGCACTTGCCTGAGGTGGCAAAATCAAGAGAAGCCCTGTTCCCTGCTCTGCATCATTTGTGTCCCACAGTTCAGGCCTCATATCCCATGGTTTGGTCAACCTAATGCTGTCCCAGCCTGCAGGAACTGTCTCACCAGTGGCCAGCCCATCTGGCTCTCAAGGACACCAGGAATACAGCAGAGGGAGCAAAGCTTTCAGAGCAGGCAGATGACATGCTCCACAATGAAGCTGGTGATGGCAGCCATGCTGCCTGCTCAAGATATGGGATTGCTTTCTTCAGGTTTAGTTCTCCATTTTGCTGAAAAATATCAGTCATCCTCTTAATCTATGGCAATCCAAACCACGTTTTATTCCTTCTTCTCAAGCTGCCTCTATGCTGAGCCATCAGTTATTTGCCAAGCCAAAGCTCTGCCCTTGGCACTCGTGCTCAGCTCTGCAGTGCATCTCCAGTGCTGTCTCCTGCCTCCCACCCATGAGCTGCTTCCTCCTGCCCTACTCCTGTCACAAAGCCAAAATCCACCAGCTGTGAGCAAGTTGGCCAGCCTTCCCATGGAGAAACCACCATGTGGTGCTCTGTTCCTCCACACCTGGTCATGGCACCAATAGGGGTAGATTGTGTCTCTCCATCCCACTGTCTGTGCTGCCACCTTAAGGTGCCACCACTGCTGCCTGCACCTCAAGAGGGGTAAGGTGCATTTTGGGGGTGCAGAAGAGAAGGCTCCAGAGAGACCTTATAACAGCCATCCAGTATCTGAAGGGGGCCTAACAAAAAGCTGTGGAAAGACTTCTTACACGGACTAGTAGGGACTTGTAGGGATAGGATGAGGAGCAATGGCTTTGAGCTAGAAGAGGGGAAATTTAGACTGAAGATTAGGAAAAAATTCTTTCCAGTGAGGGTGATGAGACACTAGAACAGGTTGCCCAGGGAGGTTGTGGATGCCCCCTCCCTGAGGGTGTTCAAGGCTAGGTTGGACAGGGTCTTGAGCAAGCTGATCTAGTGCAAGGTATCCCTGCCCATAGTGGGGGTGTTGGAATGAGATGATCCTTAAGGTCCCTCTCAACCCAAACCACTTTATGAACTATGAATAGGGATGGGTTGACAGCATCAAGGTATGACACACACTGGGAATTTGCAGCCATATGTCTGCCTGAAAAATCTTGGTCTTGCACTGAACCAGCCTGGCCTGAGCATGCCTTTATGCTGGAGTCTGATACTACCACAGTTTCAAGGGACAGTGGCTTCAGCCATCACTGAAGCTGGCAGGGATACAGCACTCTGCAGTGCCCATGGGGCCTGGGCAAAGGACTGCAAGCTGGGATGATGGTACTCATAAGTATGACAGCAGTTTTGCCCTGCTGCTGCCAAGAAGCCCATGTGCCAAGAAACTCTTGCCCCCTCTCCCAAGATATCAGCAGTAAAACCAGGTTGTAGAGCAGCCTCATTCTGGCAGGATCACAATCTTCCTGGCAGTGACAGCTGAAAACCCATTTCTGGGCTGTCTGCATTGCTGATCATGAATCAAATGGTACAGATCTCCTTGGCTCCAGCACAGGAAAACATTCAGCTGTACTCATGACCTGCACATCAAAAAAACCCTTTACATCGATGCAGCTTCTCACACCTTAAAAGTTGAACATGTGGGCTTGAGGCCAGAAAGCTTCTTGCTTTGGCCAGGAGGGAGGAGACCCCAGCACCCTGTGTGTCATGAAAATTCACACCCCAGTTGTGCTGATCAAGGAGAGTGGCTGGAATGCAACACATGGAATTAGAAGGGCAAGTTTTTATTCATGCACATGAGATGTCCCAGCCAAACTGGTTCTTACACAGCATTCTTATACCCTTCAAGCATTCAGGTGCAAGACAACTCGACTAGTCACCAACACCTACACTACCAACTGCTAATCACCATCCCTGGAAGGGTTTAAAAGAGGCAGAGATACGATGCTGAAGGACATGATTTAGCACCAGCCTTAGGACATGATTTAGCACCAGCCTTGGTAGAGTTAGATACTGGTTGGACTCAATGGTCTTTTCCAACCAAAATGATTCTGTGACTGTGATTCTTGCTGCTTGTCTATTGATCCAGGCATCCCTGGATGTTAGTCTTGCTTGACTCACTGATCTGTGACACCAGATGATGCTGGGAGGGTCTCAAAGACATGTCAGAGGGGCTGGGATCCTGGCGTTATTGTGGTTGTCCAACAGTGTCCTTTATCCTTCAGGGACAGCTCTAAGCTTCCCAGAAGCCCATCTTTCCAAGTCCAAGCTGTCCTATAGTTTGTTTTATCCTTCAGCGTGAACAATACCCAAATCTCAGTGAAATTCCACTACACAATTACATCACAGTGCATCATGAGAACTAACACAGATATCAACAACATCTATTATCATAGAATCACAGAATTTGTTTCAGTGGAAAAGACTAAGATCAAGTCCAACCATTCCCTAACTCTGGTAAGTCTGGTGCTAAACCATGTCCCTCTGCACCACATCTCTGCCTCTTTGAAACACCTGCAGGGATGGGGATTCAAACACCTCCCTGGGCAGCCTGTTCCAGCGGTTGAGAATCATTTCAGTGATGAAGTTTCTTCTAATGTCCAACCTAAACCTCCCCCGGTGCAACCTGAAGCCATTTCCTCTCGTCCTGGAAGCCAATGCACTTTCACGCTGTCAAGACCGATGTGAGAGGAGGGCTCCTGAAGACTCTTGGGGATCGGTCGTCTCAAGGCGCAGGGGCTCCGTTTTGGGCTGGCACTATGTAACCCCGGAGGGTTTTACCTGTGGCCCTGCCGCCCCCTGCTCCTCCCGCGGGAATTTGTCCCCCTCCTGCGGCCGGGCCCGGGGCTGCGCGGGGGGCGCCGACGGTTCCCTCCCGGCTGAGCAGCGTGGGGACCCCGCTCCACCGCTTGGCGGGGAGACACAACTGGCCACGCAGGTCCTCCAGCCACCGGCCCGCCTCAGGCCCCACACTCCCTCCTCTTCCTCTAGCCGAGGTTCGCTCGCCGTCGGCTCCGCGCGGTCCGTTCCCGGGGCCGCCCCCGACCCGCCCCCGCGCTCGGCCCTACATAGGCAGAGGCTGCGGCCCCTCCCGGCTCTGGCTCCGGCCTGCCCGACTTCGCTATGGCCGTGGTGCTCCGGCTCTGCGCCGCCTTGGCCCTGGCGCTGCTCCCCGCCGCCGCGCAGGACGTGGCGGGAGGTAAGCGCGGCCCCAGCCCCGGGCTCGGTGCTGGCGGGGTCGCGGCTTGGCGCCGTGACACCCCCGTGTGCCCCCTTGCCCCTCGGGCCTATGGGCTCTGAGTCCGGCGGTCCCGGCCCGGCTGGGTGCATCCCCCACAGGCACTGTGGGCACGGGGACGAGGCCTGGCAGCAAAACCCGGGGCTTTGCGGCGCTTTTAGATCTCCCTTTGAGGGGCGTCAGGTGTGCGAAGCAGCCCAGAGCAGGCTCTCGCCCCGTGGGCTTGCATGCCAGGTGTGTGCTGGGCATGCGTTGGCCACTGGAGAGGGGGCAGGCAGTGGGAGCCGTGACAAGAAATCCTCCCCATGCTGTGAGTGCTGTAGAATGTGATTCTGTGTGGCATGGGGCACCAGCGTGTCTCTCAGAGATCTGGAAGGTGGGGTTCTGATGAGTGGCCTTGGTGCTGTTCCAGCTGCCACCGCAGCATCACTTAACCATCCTGATGGCTCAGCCAAGCCTTGGCAGGATTTGATACCTGTCCTGGACACAGAGGGCTCTCTGGGCAGCCAGGTCTACTGATGGCCCTTTGGAGGATGTCCTCCTTCGGAACAGGGAAGACTGGCTGGGGGAAGATGGATGCCATCAGACCGGGATGAGAACACCAGGTGGCAAACTGCTTCTCCTTGGTGCTGTGCCAGGTGGAGGAGAAACTCAAGCCCAGGGTGGGCACAGCCCCCTTCAAGGGTGTCCCAAGTCTGCCTACTCTTGCAAGTGATGATTATTCTCCATGTAATGACCATTCCTCTAATGGTTGTATGGTGGCTCCAGCTGGGAGGAGAGCGAAGACCCAACATATCTTTTACTGTCTCACTCTACCCCAAGCCATTTAGTTCAATTCTGTAGGCAAGTGCAAAAATGCTAATCAGGAGGCTTCTAGCACAGCAAGAATTGCTGTCCCACCTTTGCCCCCAAGGACCATTCTGCTTCCCATGCTGTCCTGTGTGAGCAGGCTGGTCTCCTGGGATTGGCATGGGGACAAAACCCCCACTCCTGAAGGGCCGCAGGGCCCTGGAAATGGTCTGCTCTCAATGCAGCTGGAAGAGGGTGGCCTTGACTTTACGGTTCAAAGGATGAACCTCAGCTGAGGCTGCCAGGAGAGGACAGACCCTGAGAAAGCAGAATATCAATAAGAAGCCCAGTTAGAACCACTGGCTTCCCTTTTGCCTGCCAGTGACCTACTGCCCAGAATCAGGGGGAGCACAGGTGCTGTGGTGCTTTTCTGGCCTCAGATGGAGAAATGGGGGAGATGCAGCTTCCTAGAGTGTTTGAAAGCTGCAATCTTGGCTCCCCAGCCAGTGTGCAAACACCCTTATCTGAGCCATGTTCATCAATTGCCCTGTTGTTTGGAGAGCCCTGCAGAGCATGTGACTGCTGCCAGTGGGTCACGGCTGAGGGCTCCTGCCAGCTGGGGAGGGAAAATGCAGCTCTGCTGCTTGGGAATGTGGAAAACAAGCACCTCTGGGATGATTCTTTCCTGATCAAGGCGCTATGAAGCAGCGATCCTTCTTCTACCAGTTCCTAAGTAGTCAGGCAAAATGTCTTGTGGTTTGGCTTTTGTGGTTTGGTTTGGTTCAGTGGTTTGGTTCAGTCAGGCTGATGCTTGGACTCTCATGCAGGGGTGAGATTTAAATGGCTGGTCCTCAAGGGCTGGCACACCACTTTTAGTAGGGATCTAGGGCAGCATTCCAGCGAGATGGAAGGCAAGTGTCCTCTAGGAACACTTTTCTGAAGTGCTAGCACTGCCAGGAGCTGCAGGCAAGCCCAGGAAGGCAGCTGGACTGGGCCACCTTCTCCTGAGTTCAGACTTAATCCATTCCTCCTGCCCAGCTGACCTGCGTCCCCTGGGGATGTTATTGTCCACAGAGACACTGGTGCCAAGAGCCATGTGTGCCTGCCAAGTGGGAATGGAAACAGGTCCTGAACACAGGTGCAGGTTTCAGCTGCAGTGCTGCTTCCATCACCCAGGGGGTTTCCTACTGAAGGAGGGTTTGGATGAATTGGCTGGGGTAAGGTGCAGCCTTTGTGCAGCAGGAGGGTGTGGGCCTCTGTGGGATCTGAAACTGTGTTTCCCCCTTGTGCTCTTCTGCTGCTTTTCCTGGTAGTAACTTCCTCGTCTGAGGCTTGTTTGTTTCAGTTGCTCTGTCATCTCATGATACGAGACTGCACTGCCTGCTCAGTGCTTGTCTGGGTCCTTGCAGGGTCCCTCCAGACACTGAAGAGTGGTCCCCAGCTGTCTGACTGCCAACCAGCGCCACAGGATATGCTCAGGCTTTTAGGGAATTAAGACCCAGGGACTGGAACTCACAGTTCAGGGCTTTGGGTCAGCACAGGCAAGGCAGACAACTTCCATTTGGGGCCTCCTACAATGGCATGCTTTTGAGGCTGGCAGCTCTTGCAGCAGCATTATGTGTCATTGACACTGGTCCAGGATGAGGGACCACTTCCCAGAGTGGGCAAAACTGTGTAGAGCAACAGGAGCCTGGACTCATGAACCACTGAGAAACTCTTCAAAGTAGTGAGGTGACTTTTTTTTTTTCCTTTCTACAGCTTGTCACCAGTATACAAACAAGAGCTGTGAGGAGTGTCTGAAAAATGTCACAGTAAGTAGCAGCAGCAAAAATCCCAACCCCCTATGGTGCCTGAAAACATAGCATTTGCAGGGCTGTTAGGGTGCAGTTTCCTTCCTGGAAGTGGGGCTGCTCTCCTGTCCTTGTCCTGAGAGTTTTGCAGATGCCACACACCTGTGCTAGTGGGAGGACAAACACCCCTTGGTGCTCTGGGGAGAGGTTGCTAGAAACTGCTTAGCTTTTGTTGTGGCCAAGAAAGCCAGCAGCATCCTGGCCTGCATCAGCAATAGTGTGACCAGCAGGACCAGGGCAGGGATTGTCCCCCCCCTGTACTCAGCACTGGTGTTGCCACACCTTGAGTACTGGGCTTAGTTTTGGGACCCTCACTCCAAGAAGGACACTGAGGTGCTGGAACAGGCCTACAGAAGGGCAACAAAGCTGGTAAAGGGTCTGGAGAATAGCTCTGGTGAGGAGCAGCTGAGGGAGCTGGGGTTGTTTAGTGTGGAGAAGAGGAGGCTGAGGGGAGACCTCATTACTCTCTGCAACTCCTTGAAAGGAGGTTGGAGTGAGGTGGGGGTTGGTCTCTTCTCCCTATCCCAGGTGATAGAAGGAGAGGAAATGGCCTGAAATTGTGCCAGGGGAGGTTTAGTTTGGAGATTATGAAAAATCTCTTTTCTGCAAGAGTGGTCAGGCATTGGAACAGGCTGCCCAGGGAGGCTGCTGGAGTCACTGTCCCTGGAGATGTTCAAGAAATGTGTGGGCATGGCACTTAGGGACATGGTTTAGTGGCCACGCTGGTGTTAGGCTGATGGTTGGACTTGATGATCGTGGAGGTCTTTTCCAACCAAAGCAATCCTATGATTCCATGCTCTTAGAGTTGAGTGTTGGAACTGCTGAGCTTTTCCACAGATGTGAGACACTGTGGTGAAGGAGCTGGGAGGGCTGGACTGGCTGGTCAAGCTGCCCCTTCACCAGTCTGTGTGTGCTGTGGCACTGGGCAGATGGGGAATGCATACTCATGTCCTGTCCACTTCCGCTGCCTTATCTCTGATATCAGCAAACTTCAACTTGCGTCAGATCTTGCAGCTGGCATAGCCAGAACCAGTTTAACCAAACCCAACCCAACACTGGTGTTAGTGATTGGAGCTAGCAGGAGAGGAGGGTGCAAGGCTGCTGCAGGTTGGTGTGGCCGGGAAAGACTAGTCAGAGCACAAAATCCATCCTGCTCATCAGCTGCATGAGTGGCCTGTCTCAAAGCCACCTTTCTTGTCCCCAAACCAGTATGGAACAAACATGAAGGATTGGGTGATTACTGCCATCATGCAGGCCAGAAGGGTTCTCAGCATCTTTACTTGCCCTAGGAATCTGCACTCCCTCTGCCTGCCTCTCCTGGTGCAGGCAAGTCTGACACAGGCCATGCTGGCAAAATCATAGCATCATTTGGGTTGGAGAAGACCTTTGTGATCATCATGTCCTGCCATTAAACACAGCTGTTGCTCCTGAGCATCCTCTTGCTGCCTCCTGCTACCTGGTCTGTGGGAACAGGCCACGGTGGCCCTGTTGCTGTGGCTAACACTGCAGAGCGCAGCTGGGCACTGGTAACACTGTGCTGCCTGGTTCCTGTGTCCCAGTGCCTGTGGTGTGCCAGCAGTGGGAGGTGTGTGGAGTACCCTGTCCGAAGAGTCCTCCCTCCGGCTGACCTGTGTGAGCTCCGCTCCGCGCGCTGGGGAGTCTGCTGGGGTAAGTGGACGACTCTTGAGCGATGGCTGGGGCTGGTCAGTCCGGAGAAGGGCAGGCTGAGAGGGGATCTTATTAACTTCTATAAATATTTAAGGGGTGGGTGTCAAGATGAAGGTGCCAGGCTCTTTTCAGCGGTGCCCAGTGATGGGACAAGAAACAGTGAGTATGAGCTTGAATACCTCAATGTGAGGAGAAACTTCTTTATTGTGAGGGGGCTGGAGCCCTGGAGCAGGCTGCCCAGAGAGGTGGTGGAATTTCCTTCCCTGGAGATTTTCAAGACCCATGTGGATGTGTTCCTGTCTGACCTGCCCTAGGTGATCCTGTTTTGGCAGCGGGGTTGGACTCCATCTCTAGAGGTCCCTTCCAACCCCTCCATACTATAATTCCAAGACTGCCCATGATGCTTGATAAACAGCACTGGCTGCTGCTCCTGCTGGTGGTACTGGGAGGCTTCCCTTTCTTGATGCTGGTTTAGCAGTTACAGGCTGAAGTCAGTCAGGGTTCTCCAAACTTCCTGAAGTGTGGGTGAGGAAGCAGCATGTGAGCAGTCTGCCTTCTGGCAAGGAGGATTTGTGGAGCTTTAGCTAATCTAAACACATTTCTTATGCTTTGGTATGATGGAGGCTTCCAAACATGGCTCGTGCCTAGCAACAAGAGTCAAAGGTGCTCTGTGGGCAGATGCCCATGCAACCTTTTCTGGTGCTAAAAGTCTGTACACCAGAGGCTGACTCTTTGGCAGCCCTTTTCTCTGCACCCCTCTGCATTGTTCCTTGCACAGCTGCTGGCCCTTCACCTTTACCAGTGTGGCTGCTGTCCCAGGCAGGCTCTTAAAATTCACAAGGACTCTTGGAACCAGAAGTGATGTGACTTCTCTGGAGGCTTGTGTGGGTTTCTAGTGCTGAGTCTGCTGTGGTCCTGTTCAGCTCTTACCCTCCTGAGAAATTAGCCCTGCATAAACTGTGCTGCAGCCAGGTCACATCTGGGAGCTTTTTATGACTGACAGCTTCTGGACTTGGCTTTTTGGACTTTGGGTCTGGAGAATCTATGAAGCAAGCTGGGGCTTGGTTTCTTTTCTGTCCTCTTGATAGTGAACTTGAATTTTGGTTTCCTCTCATCTGTTGTGCTTGAGGCTGGGCTCTGTTCTCTGCCCACTGGCAAGTTAAAACTGCTCCCATACCTTGTGGAGGAAGAATCTCCTCTTTGTAAGCACTACAATATGCTTTTCTGAGGCTTGAGTAAGACCTTGAAATTCTAGTTTTTCTGTGAGTAGCTTCACAAAAGGTTTCATTGTATAAGGACACATTCCTTTGCCTGTAAAACTTGCTCCAGAGATTAGCCCTACAGGAGGTCAGCTCTTCAATGAGTCTCCTTTTCTTGGGGTGTGTGACTTTTTATCACCAGATGATTGGTGGGCTGGAGCACCTCTCCTATGAGGATAGTGATGGAGGCAGCTCAACTTGGAGCAGCTCAATGAGCCTGCTACTGCAGTGAGGGGACGGGAAGTCTTCTGAAATGTCCTGAAAGGCAGCATATGCAGTGCTCAGGCTTTCCCCTGGGCTCACAGCCTGAGCTGCATGGAGATCAGAAGTGCTCTTGGGCAGGCTGGGGTGCACTAGGCACTTCTGTAACTTGGCAGCTGTGTGTGGAGTGGCTCCTGAACAGTATTTTCACTGACTCAAGTCTCTGAGTGATCTGAGTCATACTTTGCTGCAGATGATTTCAGGTGGTGTCTCTTGGCTGGTGTCTCTGCTGCTATCACCACAAGAGCTGAATAGGATGTTTGCCAACCAGAGACCAGGGCTCTATGCTGCTGCTTCAGCTCTGTGTCCCAATGGATTTTGTGCTGTGCATAGGCAAGCAGATCCCCCAAGCCCTGGGCAGATATGAAGGTGGGGTTCATGAAGCAGCCCTCTGCCTTCAGCTGCTTTAGCAGCACTGCTGGCCCCAAGCCAACAAATTCCAACAGATCTCATCTTGCCTGAGGACTCCAGAAACCTGTAAGTGCTTCCAGTCCACTCTCATCTCATCTTAGATGACTTCTGAGGCTGGCTACTGTGAGTAGTAACTCCAGTGCCAAATGATGGCCTCTCTGTTGGAGGTTGCTGCTCAGCACTGAAGCCTCCAGGTTGGTTTGGGTTTTTTTTTTTTTTTTTCCCTTTGATGGGTTACTGTTCACCAGGGTTAGCGATCAAGGCAGCTTTGCTGGGGGAGTTTGACCTGAGTGCATTTGTTCTTGGCTTTCTTCATAGGGAGTGAGTGAGTGCTGTAGGTGGCAGCTCCATGCACTCAGCTGGTGTGTACGTGGTGGTGCCAGCACTTGGCATACCCAGAGATAACCACGTCTATCTTGCCTCCCCAGGCTGCTATGCATGGTCCCGGTCCAATAGCTGAAGCTGCTGTTGACAGTAATGCTTGTAAATACTGTCTCCAGACAGCCATGGATTTGTGTCCTAAATGTGTTTTGTCAAATCCTTCAGTGAACTTTGAAGCCCTGATCATTGCGATGTCTGTGGTGGGAGGAACAATCCTTATCACCTTGGGGGTCTGCTGCTGCTGCTGCTGTTGCAAGAAAAAGAGCAAAAAGCAAGTATCAGAGAGGTTCCCTGTTCTCTGGGAGCAGCTCAGCTACAGCCACATGCTGGTGCTGGGCTGAATGCTGGGCTCTGCTTAACAGCTCCTTCTGTCTGCCAGGCCAGACAAGGATGACGAGAGAGCGGCCCGGGAGCGGGAGAGGAGACGAGTGCGGCAGGAGGAGAGGTGAGGTCACCCCTGCTTACCTGTCAGCTGGCCACTGCCTCAGGCTGCAGGATGACTGGGCTCCTGTCTGTGCCATCAGATGTGGAACCAGGAGGCATGTGGGGCTTGATACATACAGTCTTGAGCTGCTTTAGCCCTAACTCAAGAGTAAACCTCACAAACAACACCTTTTTGAGGTGACTCGTGGATGCAGCATCACAACAGTGCTGTGTATCTGACCCCTCGTGGTTCCCCATTGCCTCCAGGAGGTGGGTGGTGAGGGGCTGAGCAAACCTGACAGCCTGGAGCTCCAGGCTTGTTTTTGTATTGCCACTCACTGACTCACACTTCTGTTTGCTTCTTGCAGGAGAGCAGAGATGAAATTGCGGCACGACGAAATCCGAAGGAAATATGGTAGGGTGCTGGCATGAGTGGTCACACTAAGCTTTAGATGGAGCAGCCCCAGGAACTGTTCCTGGCTGTGGTTACAGCTGCAGAGGAGACCTGACCAGCAGGGAAAACAGTCTCTGCTTCCTCTGTCTCAGTGAATTGCTCTCCTGCCCTCTGGGGTGCCCTGGGACCTACCTCACTCCCCAGGTGCTGGGAGTGCACAGCCTCATTCCTGGGGCTGAACTGTCCTTCAGGTGAGTCCCAGAGCCCTGGGGCAGGTGGCGACCTGCTTGAGGGGGACAGTGGCCTGGCACTTTGAGCCAGTGGAGATGTCTCTTCTGTCTGTCCACTGGAGCTACTGGGAGCTCTCCCAGAGTGGCCATGGAGTAAGGAGCAGTCAGGCTAATTGCACACTGAGTGTGATGGTCTCTGGCTTTGTGGAGGGCTGTAGGGAAAGCTGGAAAACCTTCCTCTGTCTGTAGCTGTTGCCTGCTGCAGGTCCAGGTTAGGCAGGAGATCCAGGGGCTTCTAGCTGTGCTGGCTCCTCTGGAGGAGGAAAAGCAGACAAAGCTGTGCCTGAAGGAGCTCTTGGTGGAGAAAGCACCTGCTTCTGGAACAAGACAGTTCCAGGACTGTCCTGCCATGCCAGTGCTCTATCTTGCTGCAGCCTGATGGCAGGGTTTGCAGTCATGTCCTTGCTGGCTGTTCTTCCCCAAAACTAAGAGGAGTTTTAATTTGGGTCTGGACTCTCTACTTCCAAGTCTAGTCCAACAGCATGCAGAAGGGGTGCTCTGGAAGATCAGCTGTGCTGCTTTACTTGGACTTTATATGGACTGCCTGGGAGAGGAGTTTGCTATCAGGCTGAGCTTCTTAATGGATCTTTCCTCTTGTGCAAAGTGAAATAGTGCTGACTGCACGTGTGGCTCCAGAAAAAGCAGGTCTTTTGGAAGGCCTGCAGGGTAGGAAGCTGGCTGAAGCATGAAGGACAGTTGTTACAAAGAACTAGATTTCTTGCTGGTTGTGGCTGCCATGACAGCTGCTGAATGAATCTCTTCTCTTCTAGGCCTGTTCAAGGAAGAGAACCCTTATGCAAAATTTGAGAATTAGCATCTCCAGACCTGCCCAGCCTGGTAAACAGTGCCTTTCCACAGAGCTGCAGGACTCCCACACCTTCTCTGTCACAAGGAGATCACTGTGGTGCCACTCGCTGCTTCAGCCGCCACAGAAGATGAGCCAGGTGCTTGGTGACACCATTGTACCCACTCTAAATGCTCAGTTTGCTCCAGAGCTTTGCCCTTGCTCTGCTGGTACAGGAAAATGTGGTGGCAACACCAGAGGATGACACATTTCTTCTCACTCACCCCTGGAGTGGTAACAGTCCAAAGCAATGCAAATAACAGCCCCAGTCTCTGGCCATGGGCAAAAGCAACCTTCTGCATCTGTCTTGCTCCTGCCTCACCAACCACGCTTCACACACACAGCCAGGCTCTTCTGCACACACACCCCATTTCTTTTGTTTGTTTGTTTTTCTTTTAGTATAAGCAAAAGCCAGCAAGAGGTTCTTGATTTGGTTGGTCAGCAGGCCTTGGCTGTTATTCCAGGTGCCTGTAGCTGGCCCATGCACATTAGCATTCCTTTCAAAAAGCACAGGTTTCTGGTTATCTCAGGCCTCCAGGAGGAAGATCCCATGTGCATGTTCTCACTTGCAACTAATCTGGGGAAAAGCCCCAACTTTCCTACCTCTCTGTGCTCTTCTAGAATGGTGGTCTGCTGGGCTGGATTGCCATGACTGATAGCAATGCTGTAGGATTCAGATGCATTTTACAATATGTTGACTGGATATTAAACTGATTTGATTACTATATCTTAGCCTTAAAGGGTTTAATTCTGCTTCCACACCAGTTCTGAGTTGGCAGCAGTGGAGTTGTCACTGTTATGTGTCACTAGCCCTGATGGGGTAGCTGAGGGGGGGGGAGGCAGAGACCAGGCTGCCACGAACTCTTGATGCCATCTGTTGATGGAGATGTTCAGTTATTAGGGAGAGACGGGTGTTGGGATTAATGCTGCTCTCATAGGAAGACCCAACTCCTTTCTTAAAGAGCTTATCCTGTGTGCCCTGGCACCCCTCAGAGCCCTTGTCTAAGTGGTGTAGCCTGGAGGCTTCTGGCATCTTTGGGCACAGACTAAACCCTCTGCTGTGCTACCTGCTGAAGGGACCCAGGGGTGGGGAAAGGAAGATGGGAGCTAACTGCTCTTATGTGGTGGTTCTGTACTTGACCAAAAGTGGCTCTGTAGCATGCAGGAGCCTTGTATGCCAGCCATGCATCCACCTTGAGAGGCTGGTCCGAGAAAAGCTGACTATATTGCCTGCTGCCAGGTGGGGTGACTAGCTCCAGGCTGCAGATGGTAGCATTTCTGTGGGGTTGCATTAAATAGTCCCCTTGCATTGCCAGGCTGATGGCCTTTCAGACACAAGCTGCTGGAGCTGAGCTTATGCAGCTAAGCCAGCTGTGAAACCTTGCTGCTGCTGCCTGAGCTGCATGCTGGCTGCCAGAACCTGGCTGGCTTTTGCCAGCATTGCAAGAGATATAGAACTTGGCAGCTGACTTTAATCTAGGCTGTCTGGTTGCTGCTATGAGATGCTTAGCTTCAGGTGGTAGGAACAAAGTGAAGGACTCTGCCAGTGCTGAATAAGCACCTTGTCTGTAGCCCAGCCTGCTGTTACTGTGAACCAGGCTGCAGTGCTGGGAGGAGGGCTGAAAGAGTAAGGTTGGGAGCCAAGCTTTTGTGGGTGCTCTTCCATCTTCTGTCCCAGTCTGTTTGGGCAGGGGCTGCATCCTGGTGCTGCCAAGTCAAGAGCTGTGGTATGTGGTTGACAACATCTTACCCAGATGTGAATGGCTGGGAGATGATGCCTTAAAGAAATCCCTGATGCCCTGTGCTTGGTTTGGAGCTCCTTATGCAAGCTGCCCTGTGTGCATGGAAAACAAAGCACAGAGCCCTGTAAGGAGAAAAGATCCTGGTTGTGCCCTCTGCTTTTTTGGGTATGCTGGCTTGGAGGGGCTGTGGTTCCCCTTTCAACCAAAGCCCCCTGTGGGGGCTTTAAGAACAAGTTATGTAATGGGGCAGCTGGTACTAAACTGCAAATCTCTTAGAGCTTCCTTAACCCCTCCTGGGCTGTGATGGGCTTCAGATCCCTTCATGCCCTGGGAACTGGGGCAATTATAATCCCTTTAGACTACCTCAGCACTTCCACTGGCCCTGCTCCCAGCACTAAGGGCCAATGCCTCCAAAACCAGCAGGGACGAGGGGCCCTTCCAGCAGGCTCCCCTTGTTGAGACCCCACTTGTTACAGGCTCTGTTGTCTGCTGAACTGGGGCAGCAGGACCAGCTCCACCTGAGGAATGAGTACCTGTGTGGATGGAGCATCACTGTGCCCTCTGTTCACATTCTGGGCTCAGCATCATCAGCCTGGGTGCGTTTCATAGCCTGTTAATTTGTCTAATTACTACTATGAAGGTTGCTGCATGCAGGTATTGTGGGGCTGGTGTACTGCAAAGCTAGTGATCCCTTTGGCTTGGCTGGCCTGTGGCAGGGAAGTGATGCTGGGTCCTTGGGTGGCTGAGATTCTTGCCTGGGTGTAGTAAGAAACATCTGCACCGAGAGCTGGCATCTGACAAGACCCTTCATGAGGATTAATTAGTCTTTTGTGAGTCTGCTGTGCTGGGAAGGTTGCTCTGCTTGGGGCTGGGGGAGCAGATGACAACGGAGGGTTGGGGCACTGTGCCTTGCTGTCCACTGGGTGCATGGCTGAGGGGCAGGCATTCAGAGGGAAGCATGAGGGGACTTGGAGGAGTTAAGAGAGTGCAAAGGGCAGCTTGGCTTTGAGTCACAGGATAGCTACAGGTAGAGAGTGCTGTGATTTTTGGGACAGCCCTGCATAGAAACGCTAGGCAAAGCCGATCTGGTTCCTGTGTCAGTACGAAGTATATAAAGTTATGCCCAGCCCAGAAAACGTGCAGCAGTCACACCAAATAGAAAGGCAGTTGTGGGACAGGCAGAGCTTCGTAAGAGGCTCCCCTCCCCTCAGCAAACTTCCCCCGTTATCTTGAGTGTGCTGCTCATGGTCTCGGACACACCTGGAGCCGCCTCCAGCCAGCTGTCCTGGCTGCCCAAGGCCTGCAGCCCACGGCTGGCCCGGAGTTCTGTACCAGCAAAACCAGGGCGGGCTGGAAGGCTCTTGGTCCCTGCCTCGGTTCCCTTTGCCAGCAGCACCGCAAACATCGCAGCTCCGGGCGGACAGCGCTCGCGCCGGTATGTCCCGGCCCGCAGCGACGCTCTGTGCGTGGTGATGAAGCACCGCCCCTCTGCGGCTCAGCCAGGCTCCGCCTGCCCTTTAGTCCCGCCTCAAGGCCCCGCCCTCCCCCATCGACACTTCCTATTACCCGTGACGAAAATTCCGGAGCCACCTGAGACGGCGCCCGCGCGCGATCTCCTCCCCGGGCCACTACAGTGCCACCCCTCACGTGACCGGGGCGGTGCGACCAATGGGCGCCCGGAGCGGCTGGGACGGGGGCGGGGCTGAGGTGTGCGCTCGCTCTCGCGGGCGGCAGGAGGCGGTGGCGGCGGGAGCCTAGCGCGCGGGCCGCTCCCTCAGCGCGCGCGCCGTCCCCTCCCCGACCCCGCCGGCCCCGCCGCCATGTCGGAGGAAAAGCCCAAGGTGAGGCGTGGCGGCGCTGGGGCTGCTGCGGCGCGACGGGGTCCGGGAAGGGAGGAAAGAGGCCTCCTCCGCCGGGTTCTGGGGCAGGGCTGCTGGTGGGGCCCCGCCCCGGTCGGCGGCGTGCGGAGGCCAAGATGGCGGGGTGGGCCGGGCCAGAGTGCGGCGGGAGGGCGAGGCCCCTCGGACACCCGGGCCACCGCCTCTCCGGGGCAGGCCCCCCCCAGCCTCCATAGGCCGTAGGTGGTGCTGTCTGGCTGCGGTACGGACTCCGTCCCCCCTCAAGGTGGGCGGTAGGCGCGCGGGGCCAGGATTTAGTCCAGAGACGCAGTGGGGCTTACACGAAGCACAGTTCGCCCGACCGCGCGCGGAACCCACGTTTTTCTTCTCGGTTTTTCGTCTAGGAAGGCGTGAAAACGGAGAACGATCACATCAACCTGAAAGTGGCGGGACAGGACGGCTCTGTGGTTCAGTTCAAAATCAAGCGGCACACTCCACTGAGCAAGCTGATGAAGGCCTACTGCGAGCGGCAGGTAGGCACGGTGCTGCAGAGTCTCCCGGCTCGCTGCCCTCACTAAGAAAGAGCCCTTGGTATGGTGAAAACCACTGGAACACTAAAACTACCAGTGCGACCTGGCTGCATATGTCTAGGCATGTAGGAGAGTGAACATCCGGGATGCTGGCTACTCTTAAGCGATAAGAGTTTTTCTTTTCAGTTCATGAAAACTGCCTCTTCCTCGTCAAGCTCTCCTAGAGCTCTAAAAATGTGACATGAAGATGTTGCCAGAATTCCTTGAGTTCTGATCCTGGCTCTAAGATCTGAATTTGTAGCATCTTAACCCTCAGTTCTGTCTTCGGTAACAACTTCATTAACTTTATAGAGATGATGTTTTCTATTTGGGTAACTGGACAAACCAGATCCTTCTCTGCTGTGACTTTTTGGCAGGGGGTGGTTGTCCTTTTCACATCTTCTGTTGCCTGCTGCCCAGTTCAGGCTTCCATATTCACTGGTACTGGCTGGCTCCTCTGTGTCAGAGTCCATTCCTCAGTGCTGCCCTGATAAATGGAAGAGGGTTTTATCCCCAGTCCTCAGCCTGAAGTCCTCATCACCTGTGTCAGGTGCTCAGAGCAGAGGGTGGGGAGGTGAATGGCATCAGATCCAAGAATTGTAGAATGTTAGAGGTTGGAAGGGAACTCTAGAGATTGAGTCGAAACCCACTGCCAAAGCAGGGTCATCTAGGGCGGGTGACACAGAAACACATCCAGGAGGATTTGAAAGACTCCAGAGAAGGAGACTCCACAACCTCTCTTGGCAGCCTGCTCCAGGGCTCTGTCACCCTCACAATAAAGAAGATTCTTCTCATGTTAAGGTGGAACTTGCTGTGTCCAGCTTATACCTGTTGTGCTTTGTCATATTATTGGGCACCACTGAAAAGACCCTGGCACTTTCACCTTGACACCCACCCCTCAGATATTTGTAGATGTTGCTAAGATTCACTCTCAGTATTTGCTTCTCAAGACTAAGTAGCCCCAGGTATCTCATTTTTTCTCCACAGAGAGATGTTCAAGTCCCTTCATCATCCTGGTAGGCTTTGTTGTACTCTCTCCAGCAGATCCCTGTGTCTTTTGAAGTGGGGACTCCAAAACTGGACACAGTATTGCAGGCTCCAGCGTTTCCCCTTGTCCGTAGACCCCTTTAGAGAAGTGTAGGGAGTTTTGGGGTTCATGTGGCTCTGTATGACTGGCAGTATGACTCACACAGGGATTTCAGAGGATCTGAGAGGGCACAGCAAGACCTCGTTCTTTGAGCTAGGGAATAAAGACTTCATTGTGTGATTAAACGCTTCAAATCGGGATTCAATCTGAATTCAACTCAAGTTTTAAGGGCCTTAGTAACTTATATTAGATCCTAGTCTAAACCCTTTCTAATAAAGTTGCAACTGAAAGTCTGCACCAAGTTCTGTAAGTTTTGTCCCTCAGTCACAGAATCTCAGGATCATTTTGGTTGGAAAAAACTTTTAAGATCATTGAGTCTAATCATTATCTAACTACAGTCTTCTTTATAGTTCCTTTATTCATCAGAAAATAAAACAACTAGAACTGGAAGCAGGTGCCTGGCCTGAATGAAAACTCATCTTAACTATGAGTAGTTGTTGCTAGTAGCTAGTTACACAGCAAGGTAGTGTTTTCAGTCTTCTATAAAATATTTTCCTTTGAGTCAACTTAATGAGCTGTTACTTTTGTGTGACTGCATGAGAAATAATTGCTGTGCCTCCCTGACCTGTCTTCTGAGGCTTTATGGAAGGGCATACTGATTGATCTTTTCTTCAGTTCCCTTTGTAATTTAACTTTTGGCAGTTGTGCCCTGCAGAGCAGAATCAGAACCAGGTGTGGTTCTGTGCAGAGTCCTTGCTGTGACAGCAAGGGCAGCAGGATGTTTCTCCCGACAGCTACCCTTCCTCAATTTGTATAGCAAGATAGATGCTCTCAGTTTCCTGCCTTGTTAAATCTTTCAAGTCTTAATTTTGTTAATATTTGTTCTGACAGTAAATCTGTAAATTTGTTTGGATTCAGGAACAAAAACATGGGTTCTCATATGAATTGCTTTAAACTTGCAGGGTTTGTCGATGAGGCAGATTAGATTCAGATTTGATGGACAGCCCATTAGTGAAACAGACACGCCTGCACAGGTATGAAAAATGCTTTTCCTGCAAATAGCTATACAAATATTTTGATGTCTGCTTGCAGATCAAAGAAGTTTGAAATCAAAATGACTGAATGGTGCTCCAAATTTAGTATGTTCCAAATACCTTTGTTTAGGGTGGGATGTTTTTTTCCCTTTAAATATTTTCACTGTTTATAGGAGGGAGGAAAATTTTGTGGGCTGACCTGAGGGAAGGAACAGAGGAGGTGCCTGGCTGGGTGATCTGTTGTGGAAGACACCCAGTTGCTGAGTTTGGTCTGACTCACAGGCATGCTTCTGAAACCAGCCTTGGTGTTGGTGATGCTCTGAGTGGAGACATGATGGGATGCTTGCTCTGGAGTGACTGGTGGAAAGTGCTCCGTGCAGTAATTGATGAGATTTACACCTTCAGTGCTCTATTATGGGCAATGAATAGGAGTAGTGAGCTAAGTGCTTTTGTAACCACAAGGCTGTGTATTTCAAGCCTTGTATTTTCCATATTACTCTAACAGCTGGAGATGGAGGATGAAGATACTATCGACGTGTTCCAACAGCAGACAGGTGGAGTGTGTTAAGACATGCCGTCCTTTTGAGAAGAGGAGTTTTAAGGATCCTCATCACACCTCACTCTCTCATCTGTCCTTCGATTTGCTGATAAATAGAAGACAAATGAACATGCCAATCACACAGGATTCTTCTAAACTTTAGAGGACATTTACCAAAATTATTTGTTGTCTTTGACGTACTGCGTGTGCAAGTCAAAACAGTATCTGCAGGGATTAATCTGTATCTTAAATTGGGCCAATTTGATTTTAAGTTCAGATTAAGTAATATGCATTGCCTCTCTGCTGTTACCTTTTTTTGTTGTTGTTTTTTTTTTTTTTTCTCTCTTCCTGTTTTTTTTCTTTAAACCTATGGCCTAGATATTCATCCATGTGTTAGGACATGGAGTGTTCATTCCTGGCTTTTGTCGGTCTTGCCCCTCTGTTTAATTCCAATCATGTAAATAATTCAGTATATTTTCATGCCAATTGTGAGCATAAAAGTCTCTTCTTAAGAGATGCCTAAGAGAAGAAAAAGAGATGCTGATTTGAAGCTTCTAGTAACTGTTGCAAACATGGTTCCTTCAGAAGCATGAAGCCTATGACACAAGGCTGGTACCTGGCAATACAGTGGAGTAGATTTTGAGGTTAAAATATTGCAGATTTCTGTGTGCTTTGTCATATTATGATAAAGTTATCTGAAGTATACTTTTTTTAATGCTGAAATGAGATTTGCCATTAATTATTGTCAGGAATGGAGTTCACAGAGCAGCTAGTCCAAAAACTAATGCTTGTGGTAGAGCAGCAGTATGTTTTGTTGTGCAGGCTTACAAAGAGAAACCCACCACTGCAACTTCAGCCACTGGCTTGAATGCCAAGCAGAATCTGTCACCTTTCTCCACCTTTCTGTTTCTTAGCTGGTTCTAAAACTGTACAGCCTCTTTTTGATGCTTGTTTTTGATAAACAGGATAAATGAGGTCACAAATCTGGTGAGTGAGGGAAGATAATATGTGTGAGTGTACATGTGTTGAAAAAAGCAATGATCTGCTCTACTGCCTTCCAAAACCTTCTGAATTGTAAATGTGTTGGTGTGATGGATTTGAGCTCCATGCAAAGTGAGGTGGTTGTTCCAGATGGATTTTTACAAAGGCCACCCTGTTGTCCCTTGATAGGTTGCACGCTGCTGCTCCCTGGGATCATTACCTGCCTTTTATATTTACCTGACCCCTTTGGCCATGTTAGAGCTGGAAATCTTGCTGGAAAGGCTCTTCTTTTCTTCTTAATTTTCCCGTGGATCTCATTGTTTGTTCACTGATTTGTACATTTCTTTGTTGTCCTTTACTATTGTATACAGTAAATATAGTTTGGTACTCTCTGTCTGCTGCCTTGCACTTCCTACAGCTGTGCTGCCCTTGCCTTGGCTTTGCCCTGTCCTGCCTGGACAGTAGATGTGCACAGCAGTGCTCCCACTGAGACTCTCCAGGTAGCAAAGAGACACCTGGTGTAAACCCCTTGGGGTAGTCCTGCAGCACTACTCTCCCTCCCTGGGGGATCTTGCCATGCAGAATCACAGAATATTAGGGGTTGGAAAGGACCTCTGGAGTTCATTTTGTCTAGCCCCCCCTGCCAAAGCAGGATGCTGTAGGGCAGGTCACACAGGGAAACATTCAGGTGGGTTTTGAAAGTCTCCAGAGGATATTCCATAACGTCTCTGGGCAGCCTGCTCCAGGGCTCCAGCACCCTCACAGCAAAGAAGTTTCTCCTCATCTTGAGGGGGAACTTCTTGTGTTCCAGCTTGTACTCGTTCCTTGTTCTATCATTGGGCACCACTGAAAAGAGGCATCTTCATCCTGACACCCACTCCTCAGATATTTATAGACATTCATGAGGTCCTCTCTCAACCTTCTCCGGACTAAACAGCCCCAGGTCTCTCAGTCTTCATAGCTGAGATGTTTGAGTCCTTTCATCATCCTCATAGCTCACCATTGGACTCCCTCCCGTAGCTCCCTGTCTATCTTGAATTGGGGAGCCCAGAACTGCACCCAGTATTCCAGCTGTGGTCTCACCGTGGCAGAGTAGATGGGAAGAAAAACCTCCCTAGATCTGCTGGAAAACATTCTTGATACACCTCAGGATGTCATTGGCCCTCTTGGCCACAAGGGCACATTGCTGTCCCATGGATTACAATACAACAATACACAATACAACTTTTTGCACTCCCTCCCTTCCTGGTCCCAGCAGCTGTAGTTCCTCCTTCAATGCTTGCACAGCCTTTTTTCCTCAAGGTCATTTTGCAGGTCACACCAAACTGGACAGGAGTGTTGATCTGCTGGAGGGAAGGAAGGCTCTACAGAGGAACCTGGACAAGATAGAGGCCAACGGGATGAGATTCAACAAGGCCAAGTGCCAGGCCCTGAACGTGAGTCAAAACAACCCTGAGAATACTCCAGGCTTGGGGCAGAGGGGCTGGAAGAACCAGCATCATGGCCTGGATCAGCAGTAGCGTGGCCAGCAGGACCAGGGCAGTGATTGTGCCCATGTACTCAGGACCTTGTGTCCTCGGTTCAGTTTTGGGGCCCTCACTCCATGAAAGACATTGAGGGGCTGGAGCATGTCCAGACGAGGGCAACAAAGCTGGTGAAGGGTCTGGAGAACAGGTCTGGTGAGGAGCAGCTGAGGGAACTGGGGTTAAGTCTGGAGAAGAGGAGGCTGAGAGGAGACCTCATTGCTCTGTAGAGTTTGGAGTGAGGTGTGGGCTGGTCTCTTCTCACTCCTATCAGGTGATAGAACGAGAGAAAATGAACTCAAGCTGTACCAGAAGTGGTTTAGTGTGGATGTTAGGGACAATTCATTTCCTGCCAAGAGTGGTCAGGCATTGGAACAGGCACACAGGGAGGTGCTGCAGTTGCTGTCCCTGGAGTTGTTCAAGGAACGCGCAGACACGGCACTTAGGGACATGGTTCAGTCATGGCCATGGTGGTGTTGAGTCGAAAATCTTGGAGGTCTTTTCCAACCTCAATGATTCTGTATTTCTCTTTCAGCGCAACCCCGCGCGTCTACCCAGGTAGTGTTGAGGACTGCGCGGGGCGGCCACCGCTGTGCGCATGCGCGGCCGTGCTGCCCGGCCCGGCGCTGGGAGGACCGGGCGCATACCACCGAGGGGCGTGGTGGCGGCTGGCTGCTCTAGCCGTGTGGCCTCTCTAGCCGTCAGGTCTCGCTGGCGCAGCGGCTCCTCTAGCCGTTTGATCGCTTTTCCTTGGCCGTCCCCCCGGAAGCGGCGAAGGCAGCGGCGGGGCCGCGTCATGGCGGGGACGGCGCTCAAGCGGCTGATGGCCGAATACAAGCGTGAGTCGGGGGAGCGGCGGGGCCGGGCACTCCTTCGTCTTCCCCTCAGCCCATGGTGGTGCCCCTCCTGACGGGATCTTTCCCGGAAGAGCCGGCGGCCGCGGCCGGGACGGCGGCGGGGCAGGCCGGGCCGCGGGCCTCCCTTCCCCCGGCAGCTGTTGCGCCGCCGGCCGCGGCTTTTAGTCCCTGTTGTCTGCTCCCCTCGGCCTGCGGAGCTCTCCCTGCGTCCTTACAGAGACAAACGGGACAGAGGCTTAGGGGCAGCAGAGCCTTTGAGGGCAGCGTTTCTCTTTGCCAGCTGCTTCTCGCTGCTATGAGCCTGGGTGGGAAACCAGCCCTGGCCACCCTGGCTGTGAGCCCCGACTGGTTTAGCTGGGACACGTTGTGGTATCTAAACGTCTTTTCTTACAGTACGATGGAACATCTAGCTGGCATGTGTTGGAAATGTCATCCTAGAAGTTGTTCAGACACTAGTATCAAATGGTAGCATAAGAAAGAAATGTTTTACAGTGAGAACAATCCTTCAGTGGCAGTATCTCCCCAAGGACGTGGTAGAGTCCCCATCCGTGGACGTTTTCAAGATGCAGTTGGATGAGGTGCTGGATGGTCCCACCTAGGCTCCTTTCCCCATGACAGGTTGGACCAGATGATCTTTTGAGGTCCCTTCCAACCTGGGCTATGCTGTGATCTTGTGATTCTGTGACACTTGAGTTGTGGTTTATGCTCTGGTAGCACGTCTGGGATGATGTGGCACAGGAGCTTAGTCATGAAGGAGCCCTGGGGATCCAGGGCAAGTGGCCAATTCTCTTTATTTTATCGCAGTCAGATTTCCCAGGTGGAACAAAATGGAACCCTGGAAGCCTAGTTGCAGGACTTTGTTACCTCAAAGATAATTAAAGATGTTTGTCAAGACCTTAACAGAAGCTTGGCCTTTAGGAACAGCACATAAACTCGAACTTACTGATCAACTAAATAGATTTGTTTGTTTAAAAATCTGTGTGACCTGTGACTTGCAGGGGGTGGCAAGAGGTCACCTTTGTCAGCCTCATCACAGGGAGCAGGGATCTGCTGCTGGAGGCTGATTCCCTCTGGGACATACTCTTTGGGTGATCTACTCTCTGGTGAGCTTATGGGGCATCCCAAGATACCATTTTTGTGCCACCAATTTGTTCATTTGTTTTTGTTTACCTAGTTACTTTTGGCCTCTGATGTCCTGGCCTTTTAAGGCAAGGATTCAGAGTGGAGAGAAAAAGAAGTGTTTGGTAAGGGCAGAACAGCCTTTGGCTCCAAGTAGTGATTCTTTACAGAGCTCCCACGGTTGCCCAGGACTAAGGAGTGTTTCTTACTTTGCTATCATTTAGTTGAAGACTCCAGCCTGTGTAAAACAGGCTGTTGATAGACATGTTTCATGCCAGTACCTGTTTATTCTCAGGCTGCTCTCCAGAGCACAGGTTTCTAGGCTGAACCATTGTGCAAGTGTTTGCAAGGATCAGGGCTGGTCTGGTGCCCCTCACCAGTCCCACTGCTGCCAGTAGCTGCCAGCCCTACTGCTGCAACTGTAGGGAATGCAGACCATGTGGCCTAAAAAGCTGCATTTCTCTGCTGTGACCTAGAAGCACTCACCTGAAAGGCAGCTGCACAAAGACTTGACTCTGCTTTTATCTGTTCTCCTACATTGCTCTCAACAGCTCCCTGACAGGAGGTTGGAGTGCAGGTGGATGTTGGTCTCTTCTCCCTAGTATCAAGTGATAGAATGAGAGAAATAGCCTGAACTTGTGCCAGGTGAGGTTCAGGTTGGAGATTAGGAAATATTTCTTTCCTACAAGAATGATCAGGCATTGGAACAGGCTGCCCATGGAGGTGGTGGGCTCACCAGTCCTGGAGATGTTCAAGAAACATGTGGCCATGCCACTTAGGGCCATGATTTAATGGCCATGGTGGTGTTGGGTTGATGGCTGGACTTGATGATCTTAGAGGTCTTTTCCAACCAAAACAATTCTGTGATTCTATAAAGCCACAGAGAACCAAAAAGGTGGTTTTGACCCTATGTGGTTGAGAAGCTCTGAGGTCTTACTGAAATGTCTTGTATGAATGAATTCTGTAGGAAAATCTGCTATTAAACATCATCACAGAGAATTTGATGTAATGCTGTGGGCAGACATTACATGAATCTTCATTGTTTCCTAGGGTAACACCATGAGCTCAGATAACATCTTGCTTGTGATCTTCCTTTAGAAACACTTTCCCAACTCTAATAAAATATAATGTTGTGGGGGAAAAAATAATGTTATTGGCAATAACTAAGTGTACAAGTCTTTTGTTTCTGGAAACCTGAGTTCCAGAAGTACAGTATCCAGACTTTCTGTTGTCTGTGTCCTATCACAGGACACCACTGAAGAGAGACTGGCACCTTCTTGACACCCATCCTTAAGATATTTATAGACAGTCATAAGATCCACTCTCAGTCTTCTCTTCTCCAGACTAAGCAACCCCATGTCTCTCAGCTTTTCCTCATAAGACAGATGTGACAGTGAGAAATACCAGAGGGCTCTTCTTAGAGGGAGCCACAAGATGGAGCAAAGTTATTTCAGAATCTCCTGGGTTTGACATTTCTCTCTGTCTACAAACATCCACAGGAAAAGCTGTTAGATACTCTATCAAGCTGGAAAAACCTGCTCCATAACATCAGGATTTTGTGGGAGAGCATAACACTGAGTTTCAGTCTGCTACCTTTGAAGCTCAGGCAGAGAGGTCTGTGCTAAGGTTGATGGCAACCTGATGGCAACAGAAGAGTGTCACTGCCAGCCTACCTCAGTATGCTTTTGAGTCACTGAATGCCAGGTTGGAAAGCACCCCAAGATCAGCTGGTCCAGCCTTTCTAGGTGATAGCCTAGCTGAAATGAGCTGCCCCAGCACCCTGTCAGGCTGAGTCTTAAAACTCTCCAAGGGAGGAGACTCCACTGCTTCCCTTGGGAGATGATTCTAATGTCTGAATGTTCTCATGGGGAAACATTTTCTTCTGGTGTCCAGTGGGAATCTCCCCAGCAGTAACTTGTCCTTTTTTGTAACTTTCTATTTTCCATGGGACTCCTTGTAAAAAGGGAGTCTCCATCCTTCTGGCAGCTACCCATGGCAATAAGGTCTCCCCTGAGCCTTCTCAAGGCTGAACAAAGCCAGCTCTCTCAGCCTTTCCTCATATGTCAGGGCTGCCAGTGCTCTGATCATTCTCCTGGCCCTTCTCTGGACACTTTCTAGCTTGTCCACATCTTTTCTATACAGTGGGGACCAAAATTGCAGGCAGTGCTCCAAGTGGGTCAACTTAGCTGTTTGAAGATGGAAATCCAGGTGCTGTTTTGTACATCACTGCCCCCAGTTTTTACATGTAGCTTAATACAGCTTTATTCATGCACCTCATTGATGGGTTTGTGACTTCCTACAGGCCAAATTAGTGTAATTCCCAATTCATACAACAACCCTCAGCATCAGTACCTCATGTAGGGATAGGCTGGGAGAGTTGGGGATGTTCAGCCTGGAGAAGAGAAGGCTCTGGGGAGACCTAATAGCTGCCTTCCAGTACCTGAAGGGAGCACAGGAGAGCTGGGAGGGACTTTTACAAGAGCTTGTAGTGACAGGATGAGGGGAAATGGCTTTGAGCTGGATGAAGGAGATGTCCCTGTCCATGGCAGGGGGTTTGGAACTAGATGATCTTTAAGGTCCCTTCCAACCCAAACCATGCTATGATTATGTGTTGCCTGGACCCATGTTCCTGCTCGTTTCCATGTGTGTGAATGTGTGTGGCATTGCCATGCGTGTTTTGGGTGTTAATAGGCCAGCAGTATTCCACAGGCTATCATCTAGGTTCTAGATAAGCAGCTCACAGCCCTCAAGTTGGCCTCATTTCTGTCAGTTCCTCTGGTCTGACACCCTCAGAGTGTCCCCTCCTGCCACTGGTCCCACTGACTGCCCTGTGTCTCACTCAGAGCTGTGGGGCTGGTGTTCAGCCCTCCAGGGGACCACAGGTCCACGGGTTGCCTGTGCATGGCTGAACTGTGCCTCACCAGCTGCTTCCACCTCTCAGGCCTTTGGAAGTTGATGGTCATTGCAGTAGGTGGTGGAAGAGCTGGCTATTATTTTGTGACAGAGTGCTGGGCTTCAGCAGGCTTGAAATGAGGCACTGATACTGGGGATTGTTGAATGAACTGGGAATGACACCAGTTTGGTACACAAGGTGAGGGTCGATGGACCGCTGCTGATTGTGCGTTTTCCACGCCATGCAGGGAGGAGTTGGATTGAATTCAAGGAACCACAGAGCCACTTGGCAAGTCATTCTTGTTCCTGCTTCTCCAACTCTTTGTGTCATTTGGCTTTTGTATTGAGATGCTGCCAGGTGTGGACTGGTGCAGTGAGGTTATGGGAACACAGCCCATGTTCTCTTCAGGCTCTTGAGTTTGTACCTGCCAATACTGCAGTGCTCCAAGAGGAGACTCTTTCCCATGCTTTGTGGAAGGAGGCTTTTTTCCTTCCTTCTCAGTTTGAAATTGTTGCCCTTTGGGAAGACTAGTTTTGGGAGCTTGAAAAAGCACAAAAAGCCAAATAATTTTTATGCATGAAGAAGTTAAATTGTCAGCAGTGGGAGACTGGGCTTTCTGAATGTGGAATCTTGCCCAGTGAAGCGTAGCCAGAAGATTAGGGAGGTCATCCTGCTGGAAAGCAATCCATGGAGAAGGACCGTGTCAGCCACCAGGTCCAAAAAGTTGGTGGACAGTAAGTTATCCATGGGACAGCAATGTGCCCTTGTGGCCAAGAGGGCCAATGGTATCCACATCAAGAAAGTGTGTCCAGCAGGTCTAGGGAGTTTTTCCTCCCCCTCTTCTCTGCCCTGGTGAGACCACACCTGGAATACTGGGTCCAGTTGTGGGTTCCCCAATTCAAGAGAGACAGGGAACTACTGGAGACAGTCCAATGGAGAGCTACAAGAATGATTAAGGGACTTGAACATCTCTCCTGTGAAGACTGAGAGACTTGAGGCTGTTTAGTCTGGAGAAGAGAAGGCTGAGAGGGGATCTTATGAATGTCTGTAAATATCTGAGGGGGGGTGTGTCAAGATGAAGGTGCCAGGCTCTTTTGGTGGTGTCCACTGATAGGACAAGGAGCAGTGGGTACAAGCTGGAACACAGGAGGTTCCACCTCAACACGAAGAGAAACTTGCTTGCTGTGAGGGTTGCCAAGAGAGGTTGTGGAGTCTCCTTCTCAGGGGACTTTCAAGACCCAGATGTGACCTGCCCTAGGTGATCCTGCTCTGGCAGTGGAGTTGGACTTGATCTCCAGAGATCCCTTCCACCCCCTACTATTCTGTGAATTTTATGATTCCTTCCATGGTGTCCTTGTGTTTGTCTCCAAGGGTGTTTGCTCATGGGGTCTCTGTGCTAAGCTGTGGCCAGACTTGGGTTTGCAGGTTGTGTTAACCTCCCATGTTTTTTGTTTTTGCAGAGCTGACCCTGAACCCACCAGAAGGGATTGTAGCAGGTGAGGAGCTGAGCAGTGTTTCTTCACTGTGAAGCTGTAGCTTGGTGTTCAAGTAGTGCTGAGTTTTGTCTTGCTTTTTTCTTAATAGGTCCCATGAATGAAGAGAACTTCTTTGAGTGGGAAGCTCTGATTATGTGAGTTCATACTGGTTTGTATCTGCAGTTAGCACTTGCACACTCTGATTAGCTGCTGGGAGAACAAGAAGAGAAAAACAGTATCAGTTCTGCATAACGTCAACCTTGGCCTGCCTTTGACTGGGAACTTTGTTTCTGACCCAGACTGGGAATTATATTTAGTTCCAACCCAGTCAGTCAGTCTTGAAGGTGCTGGTGTGTTGCTAGGGTAGATCCAGAGTCTGTATTTAAGAATTCCTTTAGTAAGAGCTGGTGATTTCCTTTCCTGCAGACAGGGCCAAGAGGTCCTGGAGGACAGCAGGGGTGTCAGAGATGGCTGTGGCCCTGCTCACAGCATGCTTGCTCTGGACAGGTTTTCACTGCAGCCACTGAGTGCTGAGTGAGGAGTTTCTCAGCCAGCGTGGGTGGAAGAGTTCCCCTAGCTTGGCTGGGTTGGAGTGTGTTGTCTGGGGATGAAAAACAAGATGTCTTGGGATCAGACAGGCAACAATACAAAAGTGTACCAAGCTGTAGCACATCACCCATTCCACACAGGCTGGCTGTGTGGGTGAGCCTTTATGGCAAGTGTGAACCTCTGAGTTATTTTAGGCCTTGGTAGTGGAGATTTGGATCAGCCCTGCTTGTCTGCTGATTGATCTGAGGAGCTGGTAAATGCCTCTGCTTCTGTGCAGCAATTTATCCTGTGGTGGGCATGCCTTGCTTCTTGGTTATTCTGTCTGCTGACATAAAATCCTTCACCTAAGTTGAAGCAATCCTCAGTATCAGCATAGCCTGGTGAGACTGACAACAGCCCTGCAGAAAAGAAAAGGACTTCTGGGTGCTGGTGGATGAGAAGCTGGACTTTTGAGCCAGCAACGGGCACTTGCAGCCCAGAAGGCCAGTGTTATTCTGGTCTGCATCAAAAGAAGTGTGGCCAGCAGATAGAGAGAGGTGATTCTGCCTCTCTGCTCTGCTCTGCTCTGGTGACACCTCATCTAGAGTACTGTGTCCAGCTCTGGAGCCCCCAACACAGGAGAGAGATGCCACAGAGATGGTCAGGGGGCTGGAGCACCTCTCCTGCAAAGACAGGCTGAAAGAATTGGGGCTGTTCAGTCTGGAGAAGAGAAGGCTCCAGGGAAACCTTAGAGCTGCATTTTGATACATGAAGGGGACCTACAGGAAGGCTGGGGAGGGACTGTGCAGAAGGGCTCATGGTGATAGGACAAAGGATACGTTTGAAACTGGAGCAGGGTAGGTTTGGGTTGGACATCAGGAGGAAGCTCTTTACAGTGAGAGTGGTGAAATACTTGAACAGATTGCCCAGGGATGTGGCACTGGGCAGCTTGATCTGGTTTGAGGTGTCCCTGCTGACTGCAGCAGGGTTGGAGAAGATGAACTTTGAGGGTCCCTTCAAACCCAATGCACTCTGTGAATCTGTAAAACAAAGACTAATTTATTGTCTGAGCCAAGGGGTTTGGTTGCACTTCCTGCAAGTGGAAGAGTTACTACTTTCCTGAAACATGCACTTCTTAATGTACCAATTTGCTGTTCAGTTAGCTGTGTGTTGCTTGGAATGTAGAAATCCCAGAGGATTTGATGCACTTCTTGGAATGTGGAAGGAAATTCTTGCCTATTGGTAGTTGCTTGTAGCAGAGATTTTGCGGTCGAGTAGAGCCTTCATGGAGGGGACAGACACAGAAGTACTTCTGGATTTGATTCCTGACCTAGAAAATACTTTTCCTGATGTTTCCCAGGCTAAACTTTTGAACACCAGAGGAGCTGCTTGCAGACTTGAAAGACTTTTAAAGTGCTGAGTGTTGAGCTTCAGGCCTTTGTCAGCACAAAATGGGAGGTGGAGGAGCTCTAATTTTGGTTTCTGTATTGCGTGTGTGTCATAATAAAGTTGTATTTTAATATCTGCTAAATTCTGAAGCTGTGGCACAATAGAAACATGTTTACCCTAAACATGTTTGGTTACTTTCATCTCTTTACACAACTCCATTAGCAGAAGTATTTGCATACACTTGGAAGGCAAGCTAAATGACTTGTTTATATTTCTGTGATAATCTTCTCGAGTGTTTTGTAATCTGAAATGCACTCTGTGAGATTATGGGAATGAAAGAGGTGCAGATGAGGAAATTAAAGTTGGCTTCAAAGTTTTAGACAGATGCAGTGAAAAGGTTGAGTAAGTAGCATGGATGCATAGAGTGGTTTGGGTTGGAAGGGACCTTAAAGATCATCTAGTTCCAACCTCCCTGCCATGGGCTGGGATACCTTCCACTAACCCAGCTTGCTCAAGGCCCTGTCCAACCTGGCCTTGAACACCTCCAGAGAGGGGGCATCCATGACCTCCCTGGGCAACCTGTTTCAGTGTCTCACCACCCTCACTGTAAAGAATTTCTTCCTAATCTCCAGTCTAAATCTACCTTCCACAAGCTTCAATCCATTGTCACTCATCCTGTCACTACAAGCCGTTAAAAAAAGTTCCTTCCCAGATTTCTTGTAGCCCCATCAGGTATTGGAAAGCCCCTCCCTATAAGGTCTCCCTGGAGACTTCTCTTCTGCTGGCTGAACAGCCCCAACCCTCTCAGCCTGTTGCCATGGGGAAGGTTCTCCAGCCCTCTGATCATCTCCACGTCCTCCTCTGGACTCACTCTAGCAGTTCTCTGTTGAGGAGAAAGGAATACATTTTTCAATCACTCAATTTGCATAAAGCTGGAGTACATGTAAGGACAAATACCACAAAAAAAGGAGAGCTAAGAGAGCAAAGACATCACCCATTTATCAGTTCAGAGCAATGTTACACAGGTTAATGTAAGAACTTGGCTCAGAGATTAAATAACAGCTTTTAAAGTAGTGGTAGTGATAATTTGTATTTCTAGTGTTCTTGCCTGCAGCAGCAGTGCTGGATACATGTTAAACATGTCCACATTAAGGCTGCAGTGACATGTCTGAAAGAGAGAACCACTTCTTATGCTCCCAGAGTGAGTGTCACAGATCCAGCACTGAAAATCCAACACGATCTTTCTGAAGAGTGGAGGTTTGGAGCCTGATGTAAAATGCACCCTTTTGATGAGACATGCAACAGTAGCTGAATGATGAGAGTATTCATGAAAGCTGAATCTTTACAACAGGGTGACTTGCTCATGGTAAATAACCCCAGCATGTGAAGAGAGTTTGCCATCATGTTGCTGAGCACTGCATGAGGTCCAGCAGGCTGCTTTGTGTTTTGCAGGTTCATGAATTTAATGCTTCAAGGCCAGGTTTGGCTCCCTTGGGTTGGCATATGCAAGTGTGTGTTACTAGTAGAGTTTATAACCAGAGGACATAAACCCACATAGTTGTTAAGAGCTAAAAATTGCATGAAAACTAAACAGGATAAATTGAAGTCAGGATATCAAACCCCCTGTCTAGAAGGGTAATTAGAGCTATAATTAGGCATATTGCCTTTGTTTTGCATGGAATTCCCCTTTAGAGCATCTGATGACTGTGGGGTTTGGTCTTTTTCCAGCATCTTTTTTACCAAGGAGCCATTTACAAATGTACTTGAAGCTGTGATTGGCACGAGAGTTGTCCTTGTCACTGCCCTTTTCCCTCCTATTTTAGCAGATAGCTGCCATCTGTTCCTTTCCCTTGCCAAAGTCATAGCTCACAGAGGTTAGAGCTTCTCATTCTTATGCTGTGTTTGATGTCAGCACAGTTCATAACATCTCACACAGCTAAGCAGTCTGGTTGTCTAACAAGTCACACAGTGCCATAAAATGTTGGGAGGAGAGCTGCTGGACACTCCTCAGTTCTTTAGGAAAGTCTTTAGAGCAGCATCATGTGCAGGAAAGGATGCAGACACTGCTGGCTGTGAAGAGTCTTCACAGTAAGTTGACACTAAGCTGACGGGGAGTGTTGATCTGCTGCAGGGCAGGAAGGCTCTGTAGGAGACCTGGCCAGGCTGGCTCAATGGGATGAGATTCAAGACCAAGTGCTGGGTCCTGCATTTGGGTCACAACAACCCCATGAACGCTTCAGGCTTGGGGCAAAGTGGCTGGAAACTGCCCAGCAGAGAAAGACCTGGGGTTGTTGGTGGACAGTTGGCTGAAAAGAGGCCAGTGTGTGCCCAGGTGGCCAAGAAGGCCACCAGCATCCTGGCCTGCATCTCCAACAGTGTGACCAGCAGAACCAGGGCAGTGATTGTCCTCCTGTACTCAGCCCTCGCTCCAAAAAGGACATTGAGGGGCTGAGGTGTGTCCAGAGAAGGGCAACGAAGCTGGTGAAGGGTCTGGAGAACAGGTCTGGTGAGGAGCAGCTGAGGGAACTGGGGTTGGTTAGCCTGAAGACAAGGAGGCTGAGGGGGAGGCTTCATTGCTCTCTACAGCTACCTGAAAGAAGGCTGGAGTGAGGTGGATGTTGATCTCCCCATTATCAGGTGATAGAACGAGTGAAGGTGAACTCAAGTTGCACCAGGGGAGGTTTAGGTTGGAGATTGGGAAAAATTTCTTTGCTGCAAGAGTGGTCAGGATTGGAACAGGCTGCCCAGGGAGGTGGCAGAGTCACCATCCCTGGAGGTGTTTCAAAGAGTCAGAAATATGGTGCTGAGGGACATGGTTTAGCACCAGCCTTGGCAGAGTTAGAGAATTGTTGGACACAATGATCTTGAAGGTCTTTTCCAATTAAAGCAATTCTGTGGTTCTTAGATGGAGCAGATTTCCAGCAAGGTGCTTCCTAGAGTTAACAGGCTTTGAACCTGTGCAGAATGAGTGCCTTTCTCCTGCACACCATTAGTGATGGCCAGTGCTTTGTCTGCCCTGGGGTGTGGGACCTGCTTAATGCAGCTGGCCTGCTGGCTCTCTGCTCTTTGCTCAGCTGGGTGTGTGTCACCTCTGTGTGAGCTGAATGTTTCTCAGTGCTGGAGCCCCAGAACAGGCTGCCCAGAGAGGTTGTGGAGGCTCCTTCTCTGGAGACTTTCAAAACCTGCCTGGACATGTCCTGTGTGCCCTGCCCTGGGTGACCCTGCTTTGGTCAGGGGGTGGACTCAATGAGCTCTAGAGGTCCCCTCCAACCCCTAACATTCTGTGATTCTGTGAACCCTAATCGAGTACAGGGTAGTCTGGGCTCTTAACTAGCACAGCGACTCAAGATTACAGCAGAAGGCATGGAAGCTTTGAATGTGGTGGACTTTGGAATCACACCACCTGCTCTGCAAAGATCTCAAAGAGGTGCTTTCCTCTTTCCCTCTCTGGCTCTGCCCAGATCCTTTTTTGAACTGAGAGTGATGCCATCAAGTTTAAACATTGCAGCCTCCTGAGTGTTTTGTAGTTGCAAATGCTGCCTTGAGTTAACTTGAATAATTTCTTTCAAGTTGGTGCTGGCAGCACTGAATGGCTAAAACAAAAAAGCATTTTGTCACATAATGCAGGGCCTAAAATGGAGCATGTTGGGTTAACATATTTGACAGAAGTGCCCTTAAGGCTATGTGTTTGCTCTCAAAACAGAACATAAGACACCCACCAACTTTTCAATGCATGTATGTACATACTCTTAGAAGTTCAACAATAAGCTTTTAAAATGCAGCTGGAATTAGAATGTCCATGAAGAAAAAAAAAAAAAAGGCATTCTATTAACTCTCAGATGTGAATTGAATGCTGACTCGATTTAGGGAAAAGGCCAGAAAGGGAACAAAATGGTTGAGGTAGTTCAGCTTTCATTCTTGCAGTGTGGTGTTGTGTTTCTCCAATCTTACCTGCCAACATCAACATTCAGGATGGAATCATGCCCTTGGTGGATTTATCTACCCGCCAAGTCTCTTGGAATCCCAGAGGTTTAGAGTGAGCCTTCTAGGGCTTTGGGCTTTGCTGGTCTCCTTTTGCTTCTGTAGGTTACCAGTTGAAGCTGTAACTGTTAGGAGGCCTTAAATTTTGTGTTCTTTCTGGCATAGAGAATGTGGATTGGGAGGAGGAGGAGGAGGCTTGAATAGATTCCTAAATCTTGTTTCCCAGGCAGTGTAACCTTTGTTTGAAGAGCTTTTTACTAAATGCATCAATTCTCCTTAAAACTTCTTTGCTGTGAGGATGACACAGAGCCCTGAAGCAGGCTGCCCAGAGAGTTTGTGGAGTCTTCATCTCTGGAGACATTCAAGACCCACCTGGATGTCTTCCTGCCCTAGGTGATTCTCCTCTGGCAGGGGGGTTGGACTTGATGATCCCCAGAGGTCCCTTCCCACCTCTACCATTCTATGATTCCTTGACTAAGATTTTTTTCAGTGATGAAGATCGTTTCATGATCTTTCCAGTCAGGGGAGTTCACATTTATGTGATAACTTCCAGCTGGTTCATCGAGTTTGACTAAATCATGTCTAATAACCTTTTTTTTTTTTTTTTTTTTTTTGCTTAACTACCAAAAATGTTTTATTTAGGGAGAGTAAAGTAGTTGTCTTTATATTCTCAACTTGATTGCCCTTTGAACAAGATGATGAACACAGTGAGGAAATGTTTCTACAAGAACACTGATGAAGCAAGCCACTTGTTCTCTGCATGCACTCCAGGGAGTTCAAACAACAACAAAAAAAAACCTTAAAAGAAACGTTGTTGTCCTGCACCTAGCAATTATGGTCCCTGAGCTGTGTTTTTTATCTCTGCAGAACACTGCCGTGATTTTTGCCTCCGACAGTGATCAGTGTTTCTGTGTGGTTATGCTCCATGCTGGCAGCTGGGATCTCTGTAGGTTTTATCAAGTGTTTTTGACCTGCAGCATTTGACATCCCTCTCTTGTGCAGCACAAAAGTATCTTCAAAGGTTCAGGAGTCCCACACCTGCCTCTGCTTTCTCTTGACGTGCAGACGCTCGAATCCTGGAACATGCCTTGGAGCCAGATACTCCAATTATATCCAGACACACCCTGCTAATTAAGCAGTGTTGTGACCTTCCTAGTAATTCAGTGTGCAAGCTTTGATTTCCCCCTTCCCTCCCAAACCCTATATTTGGAGTTAGGTTTATGAGGTGTGGGCTAAGGTTGTGTTAACTCTTGGTTTTCTGGAGAAGGTGATATAACCCAAACCTCAAGAATTTGGGTGAAAGGATTCACCATGAGCCAGCAACGTGTATTTGCAGCCCAGAAGACCAACCATGTGCTGGGCTGCATCAAAAAGCAGCGTGACCAACAGGACAAGGGAAGGGATTCTGCCCTTCTGCTCTGTGCTCCTGAGACCCCAAGTGGAGTGCTCTGTCTGGTTCTGGTGCCCCCAGCACAAGAAGGACACGGAGCTGCTGAAGTTGGTCCAGAGGAGGCTATGAAGATGATCGGAGAGCTGGAGCACCTCCCCTGTGGGGACAGGCTGAGGAGTTGGGGCTGTTCAGCCTGGAGAAAAGAAGGCTCCAGAGCAGCCTTCCAGTACCTCAAGGGGCCTGCAGGAGAGCTGGGGAGGGACCTTTTACAAAGCCTTGTAGTGATAATATGAGGGGCAATGGCTTTGAGCTGGAAGAGGGGAGATTTAGACTGAAGGTTAGGAAGAAATTCTTGACAGTGAGGGTGGGAGACACTGAAACAGGTTACTTAAGGAGGTTGTGGATGTCCCTTCCCTGGAGGTGTTCAAGGCCAGGTTGGATGAGACCTTGAGCAACATGATCTAGTGGGAGGTGTCCCTGCCCATGGCAGGGGAGTTTGAACTAAATGATCTTTAAGGTCCCTTCCAACCCAAATCGTTCTATGAATCTATGAACTATTTAAAAGTCTGGTGAGTAGCTGTGTATCTGCTTCTAGGGGTCCTGAAGACACCTGCTTCGAGTATGGAGTTTTCCCTGCTGTTCTGAGCTTTCCACTCGACTACCCACTGAGTCCTCCAAAGATGAGGTTCACGTGCGAGATGTTCCACCCAAACAGTGAGTCTAATTCAGCAGGACGTTCTGGGGTTGCTTGTTCACCGTAAAGACAAACTTTTGCAGCAGGAGAGCTGGCATCTTTTCCAACATGGAGCAGCTGCAGTGGCTCCAAAGGAGGCCATGAAGATGATCAGATGGCTGGAGCACCTTCCCTGTGGGGACAGGCTGGGAGAGTTGGGGCTGTGGAGCCTGGAGAAGGGAAGGCTCTGGTGTGACCTTAGAGCAGCCTTCCAGTACCTGAAGGGGGCTACAGAAATGCTGGGTAGGGATTTTTTACAAAGCCTTGTAGTGATAATATGAGGGGCAATGGCTTTGAGCTGGAAGAGGGGAGATTTAGACTGGAGATTAGGAAGGAATTCTTTACAGTGAGGGTGGGAGACACTGAATCAGGTTGCCCAGACTTTGTGTTCTCTTGCCTTTGGAAGAGGAAATTTAAAACTGAGTTTTGCTTCAGTCATACAAAGGCCAAGTGCAAATGTTCACCTGGGCAGCCTGATCTAGTGGTTGGAGGTGTCCTTTCTGACTGCAGGGGGGTTGGACAAGATGACCTTTGAGGGTCCCTTCCAACCCAATGCAATCTGTGAATCTGTGTCCATTTCATTCTGGAAAGGCTTTCCACTGGATAATAATTGTTCCATGTACTTCTTGTGCAGTTTACCCAGATGGGAGAGTTTGCATCTCTATTCTTCATGCTCCTGGGGATGATCCCATGGGATATGAGAGCAGCGCTGAGCGGTGGAGTCCTGTGCAGAGTGTGGAAAAGATCCTCTTGTCTGTTGTTAGCATGCTGGCAGGTAAGGATTGCTGTCCTGTTAGCAGTCACTGAGTTAGCTAGAGCTGCTCCTTGCTGCTTGGTTGAAGTGGCAAAAGGACAATTAAAGTTGCTCAGTAGCAACCACAGTTCTTAAAGCTCTAGTATTTATTTATTAGTAAGCTAGTTCTCTGAAAATAATTGAAAAAAGAAAGTGAATTAGTGAATGTCCAGCTTTGAGAGCAACTGCAGTGCTTGCCTTCCAGGTCAGCAGCAACCCAGCAGGTGATGGTGGTCAGGTGGGTCCCAAGACTCAGCTGATCCCCTACTCCTGCACAAAACCTGTGCTCCATCTTTGTATTTGCTATGATGTCATTTCAGCTCTTCCACAGAGTCATAGAATGTTAGTGTTTGGAAGAGAACTCTAGAGATCAGCCAGTCCAAGCCTGCTGCCAGTGCAGGATCACCTAGGGCAGGTCATACAAGAACACATCCAGGTGGGTTTTGAAAGTCTCCAGAGAAGGAGACTCCACAACCTTTCTGGGCAGCCTGCTCCATGTCTTAAAGCTATTGATTATAGCCTGTGTTGGATTTGACTTTAGCAGCTGAAGGGTTACCTGGTAAACTGGAGTCCACGAGCCAGCACCCTCCATTTCTGTTTGTTATTTGCCAGCCTGGGAATGTTCCCCATCAGAATCAGAGGAAGGCTTCTTTAGTAGGAGAGGGGGGATGAAAAACTTTTTGTGCAGCATTTTAAATGGCTGGAAGGTAGATCCTTTTCCACAGAGTGGAGAGAGCCATTCTTAACTGCCTGGAAAGGGCAGAGCCATATCCCTTGGAATCAGTTGTGAATGATAAAAGAGCTTACACAACTTAGAGGGTTGAGAAGCAGCAAAGTTGATCAAAGAACATACCACAGATTATTTTGTGGCACCATTTCCTATTCAGAGTAGTAACCTGCTCTTGGGAAGCCATGCAGACAATGGTACCTTGCTGGGCTTCCTGTGGCCTCCAAGAACTCAATTTGTGGTGCAGCATTACCTCTGCTAGTTAGCATGGGAGTCACCTGGGCTCTCTTGTCCTTGGCCTGTGTGTCCTGTTTTCCCCATGGCTTTTGGAGAAATTAGTCTAAACCATCAATGCTGAGCTGCTTGCAGGCTGCTGGCTCTGCAGGTAACCTAAACCCAAGCTTACCCAACTGGGTGACCTGCCCATGTCCTGGTGTTGGAGGGCAGACCATCAGCATTGTGTCAAGAATGACATGAGCCCAGGTTGTCTGCCATGAGCTGGGCTGCAGTGGATATGGACTAGTGTGGGAAGGAAACTGTGCAGAGCCCATTCTGTCTTAGTGACTTGGTGTAATGCCATGGCAGCTGCCCTGCTCTGAGCTAACCACAAAGCTGATCAATCCCATGGCTCAGCTTACCTCTGCCCAAATGAAGTGCGAGAGTCACAGAGGCTTAATGTGCTTTGTGAAGCACTCTGAAATCCTTAGATGAAAGATGTTGGAGAAATGAAAGCATTCTATGGGTTCTCTGGTTGTGTTCTGTTGGTTTTGAATAGAACAAGCCACCCCAAAGAGTGAGGGAGCCTGTTGGGTGGCCTGCTCGGGAGGGCTTTGTGTCTGTGAAGCCACAGATTCAGACAAAACATTTTGCAGGGAGCAGTGTGCAGCTGAAAAAAACCTTGACAGCACTGGCATTGTGTTGTTCCATGTGCATGGTGGGGCTCAACTGCTTAGAGCATAAACAAAAGAAAGTCTTCTTCCTCTGGTACTTGCTTCTTTCTTAAACTCCACCTTGCTGTGATGTTCTCCTGTGCCCAGACAGATCAGAACTGTTCAGGAATCCAGCAGCTGCCACAGTATTTTCTTTGCTGGTGTAAGTTATCCATGGTACAGCAATGTGTCTTTGTGGCCAAGAGGGCCAATGGTATCCTGGGGTGCATCAAGAACGTGTGTCCAGCAGGTCTAGAGAGGTTCTCCTACCCCTCTGCTCTGCCCTGGTGAGACCACACCTGAAATACTGTGTCCAGTTCTGGGCTCCCCAATTCAAGAGAGACAGGGAACTACTGGAGACAGTCCAACAGAGGCTATGAGGGTAATTAAGGGACTTGAACATCTCTCTTGTGGAGAAGGACTGAGAGACCTGGGGCTGTTTAATCTGGAGAAGAGAAGGCTGAGAGGGGATCTTATGAATGTCTATAAATATCTGAGTTGTGGGTGTCAGGATGGAGGTGCCAGGCTCTTTTTGGTGGTGCCCAGTGATAGAACAAGGAACAGAGGGTACACAGAAGGTTCCACTTCAATGTGAGGAGAAACTTCTTTGCTGTGAGGGTGCTGGAGCCCTGGAGCAGGCTGCCCAAAAGTTGTGGAATCTTCTCTCTGGAAACTTTCAAAACCCACCTAAATGTGTTCCTGTGTGACCTGCCCTTGGTGACACTGCTTTGGCAGGGGGGTTGGACAACAGTGATCTCCAGAGGTCCTTTCCACCCTCTACCGTTCTATGATTCTATGTTTCTGTAGTTCCAAGAGGGGAAAGTGTGTCAAAGACACAGGGAAGTGGCAGTACAGAGGCACTGCTGGGGAAGCCAGAGGATCTCATTCTGTTGCCTGCCTGCCCACCTATATCTCAGTCTTTCTCATTTCAGAGCCAAACGATGAAAGTGGAGCCAACGTCGATGCCTCCAAGATGTGGCGGGAAGACAGAGAACAATTCAACAAAATTGCCAAGCAAATTGTGCAGAAGTCACTTGGACTTTAAGCTCACAAAGAGACTGAAGTGTTTTGTATTTCTCTCCACCTGAAAATGAGCAGTGCTCATTCACTGGTACCAAAAAAGGAAAACTTTGCAAAACTATTGGCCTAGTTCTTCTTATCATTTGTTATTTATTTACCATCGCCTTTCTTCTGCCACTGCTCCAGAGAAACCTCTAGTTCACTCTGTGTGGAAAAGGGGGTTAAGACTAGGGAAAAGCATGGAGACAATGCTGATTCAAAGGTTGCTTATTGCTACCTCACTTCATGGTATGGAAAGCTTGAAGACCTGGCAATCTGCAGCCTGCCTTCACCTGTTTGCTGTTTGAGAACAGAGCTGGTTTGGATCACCTGCTGAAGAATGATTTGTATGGTTTTTATGGTAGCGTTGCACCTGGAGCAGCAGCAGTCAGGAAATAATCTAACAGCTTTATGATATTCTCTAAGTTAAGGTCAGCATTTTACAGTCAGAACTGATTTGAAGAGTCTAGGTAGCAAGAGAGGCTGTAAAACAAAGCTACAGTCAGGATGTGTTAGCAAAGACAGTGATCATGCAGCATGTAGCTTCAAGAGAGGATCTAAGCAGTTGTCAGTGTCTGGTTGGGGTCCTAGGACGGATCGGTGTTCCCACGTAACAACAAGTTTGTATTGAGCCTTTGGATCAGTGTTAGCTTGGAAAAAAGCCCAAGAGCTGCTTTATTACACCTTAAAGGCATTCACTTGTAAACTTTACACTCAGAGGTGCAAAATGTAAAGATTGGCTTCTTGAACACTCTGGTCAGGGTCACACCATGGGTGAAATAGGTCATTGGCAGCCTCGAGATCCAGTGAGAATATGTTTGCTGTTCTGGGCATGTAAAATCTCTGCAAGAATGTCACCTCCTCTTCTGTTGACTTTTGAGTGTTGAGAGCATTAGGCACTGCAGGCCTTTGCCACTTCAGCCCAAAGTCACCCATTTTTAGGTAAACAAGTGATGATGAATTTTGTGAGATGAACACTTCTTATGCTGACTGCTCTTGGGTATCTAGATAGGAGTCAGAGAAGACTTTGACTATTCTCTAGAGGATGCTTAGAGCCACAGAGTGTTGTAGCTGGCTGCTGGTGTGGAGGATGTGAGTATTGCCAACTGCAACAATCAATTTGTAAAGCTGCTTAAAGGCCACTGGTGACCTCTGTTCTTTGCAGGTGAATCTCTCCTGTAGGTCCAAATATTCTCCAGTTCACTACAAGCAATAAGATGCCTGTTAACAGCACATGGAACCAGATTGTGTTGGTAGCTTTAAATTGGCTCCATTTGAGAAGGGCTTTATAAAATTCCTGTGAAAAGCACATGGCAAGGAAAGAGTCACATCGTGGAGAGAGCTTTCCAGAGGTGATTGTGTGCATGTGCACTTGTACAGCTTGTCAGTATTCCTGTCCTGGTGTCTGTGCTGCACTTCACGTGCTGCAGATCGCAGTGTGCCATCCTTCTGCATCTCTGAAGGGTTCCTGTTGCTACAACTTGCTGGTTTTACCTCCTTGTAGAAGTAATTCTTCTTGCTTTGGTGTTAAGGGAGCCTGACATAGTTTAAGAGCAGATGATGAAATAGTGTTGTACCTAACTAGTATTTCAAGGCACACAGGAAAACGTAGCACTTGTGTGCAAACTGGGAGTGTTTTTTGAATCATAGTAGATGTAGCATTGTTCCTGGGGGGTACTGCAGCTCTTCTTGGAAACAATACTGGAGAGCTGTGAGCACCACATGGCAAAGGATGAATTCAGCAGACATGGCAAGAGTGGGCTGTTTTTAAGTGCAGAGTGTTTTATTCATGTGTGCTCACTCGTTATTTTATGGTGGCATTTAGTCTGTATACTGAAAATAAAGTGATTCTATTTTCTCCTTTTGTAGATGTATTGCAGTGGGTGTTTATGTGGGTAACCAGCTGGCTAGGAGAGTCCAGTTCTGATGTGGTCCAAAGGAGGGGAAAGGCTTCTTCTGACACAGAGAAGGCTTCAGACAAGTGGAAGAATTGACACAGCTGCTTGTGCTTTCCAGCCATGGGTCTACATTTAGCCCCTCTCTGGGAGTGAATTCCAGCAGTTGCTTCGTCCCTGGTGATCCCTCCCCAGCACAGGAAGGGAATCAGGAAAAGGAGAAAAGGCTTGAGTGTTGAGATGAAAGTGGATTTAATGGAACAGCCAAACCAATGCCAATATGAAGTACACAAAGTTATCCTCAGCCCAGCAAGTGTATGGTGGGCATAATAAATGGGAAAGAAGTCCTCAGGAGAAGGAAGAGGAGGAGCAGAGTCAGGAGGAGCTCAAGCAGGATGTTCCCTATCCATGGCAAACTTCCCCCTTTGTAGGGAGTGTGATGTTTGTGGTCTGTGATACACATATGAGCTAACTCAGGTCAGCTGCCCTGCCTGACTCAAAACTGCTAACAGCCTGCAGCCCATGGCAGGCTTCTGCTTCTGTCCCAACCCAACCATGACAAAGTGGCTGCAGTCCTGCCTCGGCCACCAGCTCCTCTGCTGGTGCAGGTGGTGTCAGTGCCAAAGGCGAAGCAGGCAGATGGCTTGGGAAAGCAGCTCCCACCCCCCAAGATGTGACTTAGCAGCAGTTGAAATTAGAGTGTATGTTAATGTATAATTAACAGTAATGATAGAGGGGGGGTTATTAGAGGGCAGCAGTTGGTGTGAGCAGTGTGTACGTGAGTTCTCAGGGAGCTGTTTGCAAATGGGGCTGTCCCATCATATAACTTCTGGAGGGCACAGGGGGGAAATGAGCCAAGTCCTGAGCTGAGTCCACTTCATGCACAGGGCACCAGCCAGCCCCTCCTCACCAGGGCAGGGCTCGCACTTTGCTGCATTTAACTGGCAGATGCAGGCAGGGGACAGGCACAGGCTGTGGCAGTTCTGAGAGGAACCAGGTCACCCAGGCCAGAGGGGCTGCCAGGGTGGCTGGGAGAGTGGGTGCCCCAGGGCAGGGCTGAGGGGGCTGTGCAGCAAGGTGAGCACACCCACTGGCACCATCCCTCTCTGGGGGCTGCAGGGCGATGCCGGAGGTGGGTTCAAAGCAGCAGAGATGCAGGATGCAACATGCCAAGGGGGTGGGGGGCACCCACACATTGGATGCTGGGCCCTGTGCAAGGAGGCTCCCCACCCACAGCTGGGTCAGGAGTTTTGCTCCAGAACACTTTGGCAAATTGAACCAAAATTGGAGCTGGCATGGCAGTATTAGGGGAACTGGGGTTTCTCTGCTGAGTCTGTCTGGAACAGGTTTGTGCAGGTTCCTCTCCTGGTGTGCTGCTACATCAGGACCCCTCATAGGGCTACGAGGACAATGAAGGGACTGGAACAACTGTCTGATGCGGAAAGACTGAGAGACCCAGGGCTGCTTAGCCTGGAGAAGAGAAAGGGCTGAGAGGGAATCTTCTTTATAAATATTTGAAGGGTGGGTGTCAAGAAGAAGGGGCCAGTCTCTTTTCAGTGGTGACCTATGATAGGACAAGGAGCAAGAGGGGTACAAACTGGGACACAGGAAGGACGTTCCACCTCAACAGTAGAAAAAACTTCTTTGCTGTGAGGGTGCTGGAGCCCTGGAGCAGGCTGCCCAGAGAGATTGTGGAGCCTCCCTCTCTGGAGACTTTCAAAACCTACCTAAATGTGTTCCTGACCCGCCCTAGGTGACTCTGTTTTGGTAAGAGGGCTGGACTCAATGATCTCTAGAGATCCTTTCCACCCTCCACCTGGTTCTGATTCCTCTCCAAAGTGCAACAAGAAGAAGCTTCAAGGTGGTTTCTGAATGCCTGAACTTCAAGGACAGCCATTGGTGGGTGCTGCAGTGCTGGACTGGCAGAGGACAGGCTGTCCTTAGAAGCCTGCTCAGGGGGCAGTCAAGGGGGTGCTGGTTCTGTTCAGGCATGGTCCTCTGTTGTGACCTTGTGCTGCCCAGTGTAAGGTCCCACAGCCAGCCAAGGCTGCTTTCCTGACTGTGAGCACTGCACAGGACTGGTGAAGGGGAGGACAGGCCAGGTTTCTTGGGACAGCTTGCTCCAGTCTTTCCCTTCCTCACCTCTTCAAGTGGTGGGCTGGACTTGCCCCTTTCCTGCATGGGAAGTAGGTGGTGGGAAATTGGATGCCCATATCTGAGTATCTCAGGGACCCAACGGCGCTGGGGCAGAGCTGGGTGGGACCAGCGGTGTGGTGCTTGGGGTGGCTCTGCTGGCTTTATCTCTCTCTGCTAGTGGGAACCAGGCTCTGGTGGCTGGGTGGCAGGCGCCCAGGGTTGGGGGCCATGTCCCTGCCCACGTCTGCACAGCTCTGAGCACAGCAGGGCTGCGGGCAGAGCGGCAGGGCAGCAGCACGGCGTTGGAGGAACTGGCCTGAAGAAAGTCTGGTAAAACAATAGCAATTGTTCTCTGTCTCTGTTCTCTTCCCTCCCCGGACTTCATAGGAGATGGAGCTGCACATGGAGCCACGCTTGGCTGCTGGCGGGTGGGCAGGGCGAGCGCAGCCGCCTGTGCTGCCGCCTTGGCACCCAGGGAGCCTGCCTCATGTGCCGCCCGCTCTACTGCCTGCCTCCCTCCCAGTCCCACCAGCTTCTTCAAAGCCTGAACCATGGCTAACATAATAATAATAATAGCTCTAGGCTGTCATCTGGGCAAGCAATAAGCCTGTGATTCTCTCTGCCATGGGGCAGGAGGATTTCCCATGTCTGCAGAGCAAAGTGGTGCTACAGCTGCTGCTCTTCACGGCCAGGAACTCAGCCTGCCCATGCCCCAGGAGAACCTGGCCCCAGCCCCGAGTGCAGGCAGCTGGGGGAGCTGTGGCTGCCAGAGGAGCTTTCAATGCTCCCACCTTTTCCTGCTACTCTGGGTGGTCTGAGGTGGACTTCAGCTGGGAGAGAAGATGCTGGCTGGGTCCTAGCTGGGGAGCCATGGGATTGTTTCTGGTCTGAGCAACTGATGTTGCTGTTGCAGCCTTTTTTTTCTGTCCTTGATGGGCCCTGGCATGTGAGGGCAGGTCCCTGGGCTTCCCTGCTGTGGCTTTTCCTACATTTTACCAACATCCTCCTGCTGCGAGCTGGAGCTTGTGGTCACTGCCTGGATCAAAGGGCTCTGAGGCAAAGGCTGTGAGTTTCCTGTAGAGCTGCCAAGGGAGATTCCTCTCTGCCTGAGGAGTGGCTGTGCCAGTTCCACAGTGAGCCCTGGGGCTCAGGTGTTCCTGCTGACAGAGATGTGGCACTTGGCATGGGATATGCTCAGCCAAGCTCACACTGCCCCACATGGAGCCCTCAGGGTTGCATATTCAGCCTGGGGAACTGCTGCTTCTGACAGAAGAATGCTTGGACACATGCAGAACTCTCCCTTTTCTCCCCTCTCTGCTTGCTCTGGTCTTCAGGAAAGTGACATCAGTGTAGAAGCATGGAGCTGGGAGCAGGCTGGGGCGGGCACAGGTGCCTGGGAGCTTTGCAGATGGAGTAGAGAGTCCAGGCGAAGCTCCTGGGTCTCCTGCACCACTGCCAAGTGACATATTAGTTCCTCTGCCACCCTTTTACCTCCCTGTAGGCACAAGATCTACAGAAAATGCTCAAGGTTGCTTGGGTTTGGTGTCCCCCATCCGTGTGGAGCCAGCTCACTGGGAAGTGGTGATGGCAGAGAGAGGCTGGGAGGCCCTGCAGCTGCAGGGAGGGGGCTCAGCTTCTTGCAAGATGTTCAGGCACACTTGGGGGACAGGCATCCCTAAGGGACTGGTGGTGGGAAAGCCTGTTTGTCACATGCAGGGGTGAAGCAAGGGGAGATGGAGCTGCTGGATGCTGCCTAGCCCCATCCCGGGCAGCTCCCGTCTCTAAGCCAGTCTTTCTGTTCATGTTGGTGAAAGTGAAGTGACTGCTTCTTGGAGCTCTTTCAAAGCCTGCCAGCTCCTCTGCCATGTGTCCTCCAAATGCAGGACTGGATGTTCAGCTCACTCCCAGCTGCCTGGGAAAGGACCTGGCCTGCAGGTCACCAACCTTGCTTGCTGCCCACAGCCAAAGCTGTGGCAGCCCTTCCAGGATGGCTGCTCCTGGCTCTTTCATTATCTAGGGCCGTGGGGCTGGCAGCACCAGTGATGCATGTGGGAGTGTGGTCATGGAGGCCTCTGGGATGTGAGTGTTGCTGGTGGGTTGCCACCACCCAGCAGGGATTGCTCCTGAAGGCAGCTCCATGCCTAGGAAGCTGGCAGTAGGGCTTACAGTGTTGAGGGTGGCTTTGTGCCTTTTTTTGTTAGTTTGTTTTTCTGGCTTTCCTGAAAACAGTGATTTTTGCAATCCTCCGAGTCCTTCAGCAAAACTTTTCTTGGTAGAACCTCTCCAAAACTCCTGGGAATTAAGTCTTTGAAAGACAATGGAGTTAAAATAATTTACACTTCTCGTGTGATGCTGACAGGTTCCCCAATGCAGAGATTTCTTGAGGAAACTCCAGTTTATGTTGATAGGTCAGGCTCAGGGAGCTGAAGTAGCTCCAGGAAACACAGGGAAGGCTTTCAGCCTAGAAGAAAGGACAGAGGTGATGAAGGAGGAACCTCAGAAACTGCTGGGGATGGAGACCTTCTTTTCATCCTACCATCCTGGGGAAGGTCTTACTCCCAGTGTCCAACCTGAACTGTGACCTGCGGTGTTACTCTGAGGACAGGTTTCCCCTATTCCCTCTCTAACCACCCCTGAAGGGATGAACCTTCCCCTGCTGCTCTAGCGGATGAGACTGGCTCCATGTGCTTATTTGGTCACCTCCAGCTCCACCTCTGTGGGTATGCCTGTAGCCACACCTGCATGGTGGCCATCTGGGTTTGGCTGGCTGCCCTGGTCCTGGCAGGAAGACTGGCATGAGGTGGAGCCCAGGCTGGGGACACCCATGAAATGGTCTCTCAAAGCGTAGCCATGACCAGTGTGCTGCATTTCAAGAGAGAAAGCTGCTGCATGTGTCAGGAATAAAGACTGAAATGAATGGGGAATAACAAGCCCTGAAACATGACTTTGTGCCTGCAAATAAGGAATGAGTTAGAGTCTTGGAAGAGCTGGACCATGACCCTGCAAGCAGGGTCCGGCCTGTCCCTGGCGTTGATTAGGTACCCTCCTCACAGTGTCCTCTGCATGGGAGCTCTGCTTGAAATGTATTGTCTGCAGATGGGTTTCTCAACCTTTCCTAACCCAGCCATGTCCAAACCCTTTTGATGGGAATCCAAGGATCATTTTGTTCGCAGCTGCCACATGGTTTTATTTACAACTCATGTGAATTAGGCAAACGTCTTGCTGTTTGTCTCCTCATTTCATCCTCTTGTGCACACAGGAATGCGTGTGTGTGCCGAGGAGCAGCTCTGCACACTGCTTCCTACTGTCATTGGGACACGGAGCAGGTCCTGGATCCGGAGTGACAGCAAGCAGCGATGGCCCCATCCTTATTTCAACATCACAGCTGTTTCCCAGGTAGGTCATCCTGGGGAGGGAGAAAAGTGCTGAGTTCTGCCCAAGCCACTCCACCACCTTTGGCCACACCAAAGTCCCCAGCCCAAGAATGGAGAAAATCCCTGAGGGCCATCAATGTCCCTGTCCTCACCAGGAGACTGTTCATTAACAACATGTGGCTGAAACGCAGCCTCAGTCCACAGTGCTGGGCTGATTGCCACTGGGCATGTCCTCTGTGCTCATCCGTGGGGGCTTCAGTTTATCCACCTCCTCCCTGGAAGTGCCATGGTCCCCCTGCTTCTGGAATGGACACAGATTTGCAGGTTGCATTGGGTTAGGAGACACCCTGGAAGGTCATTTTGTCCAACTCCCCTGCAGTCAGCAGGGACACCTCCCACCAGACCAGGCTGCCCAGGGCCGTGTCAAGTCTGATCTTGAATGTCTCCAGGACCTGGGCCTCAAGCATGTCCCTGGGCAATGACACCTGTGGCTGTGCCTGTTGTTCTGGAGATGTCCTCACCCCAGGGCGTTTTGGCTGAGGAAGCACTCAGAGGAGACTGCATCCCCTTTTGAAGAAGCAGCTGCCCTGGCATCCCCAGCAGGACTTTTCCTTCCCCCTGGGAAGCATCTCGTGGGCTGTCCGAGCATTTCCTGAGACGGGGCTGGCCTTGGCAGGAGCCTTCCCTAAATCCAGCGGCTTCTGAGAGCGCCCGGCTCACAGCGGCGCTGCCAGAGCTCCCAGTGCCACGCTTAATGCGACCCATCTGTGCCACCCTGGGACCTGTGGAGGCTCTGATCCTCATCTGTGCCTCCCGCCAGCAGCCACCCTGTGCCAGCCACCCTTCCGACAAGCACAGGGGCCGGGATGCCCAGGCCCTGTTCTTGCCACTGGGCACTGTGTGGGGTCTGACAGGGACAATGTCTGGTGGCCATTCCCGAGGCCATGGGAGCAGCACAAGGATCCTGCCTGTTGTGCTGGGATGATTTGCACCTCCCACATCCCTTGTGGTCATCACTGGTGGTGGCTGTTTGGGACCTCAGTGAGCATGTGTCAACAGGCACCATGCCCAGGGGTGAGGAGGAACAAGGACCCAGTGGTGCCATGCCACCGTGGCTTGTTTTGGAGAGAGATGTAGCTCCACTTAAGCTCTGCTTAAGTGTGATCCCCACAGAACCCTAATTTTGGGGGGTGTCTAAGGAGAGGCTTTGTGGGGAGGGGAAGCTCCACTCAGCCCTGCTGGGTGCAGAACATCTCCAGACATATGCACAGCCAATCTGCAGGCTTCAGACTGAGGCACTGATGGTGTTTGGGTGGCTCTGGGCTCTGGTAGCAGCTCCTTTCAGCAGTAAGGATTGGAAGGGACCTCTGAAGATCATCCTGCTAAAGCAGGATCACCCAGGAACACATCCAGGTAGGCTTGGAATACCTCCAGAGAAGGAGACTCCATGATCTCTCTGGGTAGCCTGGTCCAGGGCTCTGCCACCCTCGAAGTGAAGTAGTTTTTCCTTATGTTTATGTGGAACCTCCTGTGTTCTAGTTTGTGTCCATTGCCCTTTGTCCTGTCACCGGACACCACTGAGAAGAGTCTGGCTCCATCCTCCTAACACCCTCAGCCTGCTCTTCTCCAGGCTAAACAGCTGCAGGTCTCTCTGTCTCTCCTTCTATGGCAGAGGAATTTGAGATTGAGGTACAGGGTGCTCCACCCACACCCTATGGTCTACACTCTCCTGGTCCCAGTTTGGGGCTGGTGAGGGGTGCAGACAGACCAGCACCGAGGTGCATCCCTGGTTCTTTCCTGACAACCCCCTTGGTTTGTAGCACAGTTTGTTGGCATTCTGTCCCGGCCAGCTGCTTTCTATTCTAGCCCTTGCCTTGCAGGAAGACTTTGGGGACGGGCGGGGGGTTGAGACCCATTTCAATTGTTCAGGGACTGGAAGTTACTCATTTTGTGGCTGGAGAAACCCAGTGGAGCCTGCTGCATGCAGGCTTTTCTCACTGCTGTTTCTCCTGCTTGAGCAGTGGAACCTCAAGGGTTCTGGAACCAGTGCACAGCATGCTGCTGCCATGCTGCAGGGCTGGCTCTGGTGGCCAATCTTTGGGCTGGAACCTTGCCTGGGGCACTGGTTATTATTTTTTTCAGGCTAGTGGAGAGAGGGCAGAGGAGCTGCCTGTGGAATCTAGCATTTTTTTCAGGACAGCAGAGAGGGGACAGGCTGGGATTGTGCTGTCAAAGGGCCAAGGCTTTTAAGGGCAGGAAGGTTCCCACCTCAGTCTCTCCAAGCAGGAGTGAATCTCCCACCTACTCCCGCATGACCCTGGAAAAATGAATCACCAAAAATGAACGGAAGCAAAGGGGAAAAAAAGAAGAAAAGGAGAAGAAAAAATTAAATTAAAAAATCCCTCCCCAGAGCCGCCTTCCAGAGGGTTGGGCAAAAGATAAAAGCTCTCCAAGGAGCCAGGACTCCTCCTCTCCCACCACGAACTTCTCATTTAAATGTCTGCGCGCAGGCTGCAAACGCCACAAGCCTCGGTGGCCGCCCCAGGGGAGCCCCTGGCAGCATCCTCCCACCACCCCTGCCGTGTCCCCAGGGATGATGCCCACGCCAGGGGCCGGCAGAGCTTAGCACCCCAGAAGCAAGGATGAAGCAACCTGGCATGGCGTGTCCCTAGGAGGTGGTCCCACGGCAGACTATGTGAGAGTCCCCGCGGGGCTGAGCCCAGCGGTGCCTCCCTGGGAGCGGATGCCAGGAGTCGTCCCAGTGGATGGACCCCCTGAGGCCAGCCCCCTGATGTCGGCTTCACTGCTGCTCAGGGTCATCCTCCTCCATTGGGCCACTGGCAGGGGCTTCATCCAGGGGGGCAAGACATGGCAGCACTGCACAGGTAGGAGTGAAGGCTGGCGGGTGGGCTTCACTGGGAGGGAGGCGTGGAGGCAGGCACGGCTCTGCTGGGAGGCGTGCCGGGAGCTGTGTGCTCCCAGGGAAGGGATGTTCCCTGTGCTAGCACGGCAGATCCTAGAAAGTGTGCTCCCTTTCGGGGGCAGGTGGATCCTGTGGGGTACTCCACCTGGGCCAGCCTCTCACTGGCAGTCCGTCGCTGGGGTTTTGGTGTCTGACTGCCAATGGAGCTCAGCCTCAGGCTGACAGCAGGGTGTGATACCTCGGGTGCTGCAGCTGCCAGCGTCTCTCCTGCACCCATGGGCAGTAAGCAGTGGGGTCGTCCCTATGTCTGTAGATCCCTAGAGAAACCACATACCGGGGAGCACCCAGCCCTTCTGTGGAGAGAGCTGTGTGCCTGTCCCTGTGACACAACTGTTGTCCCAAGGTCTGCTGGCCCTGGGGACCAACATGTGGGGAGCGGAAGGGCTGGAAGGAGAAATAGAGGAGAGCTATGAAGTGTCCCTGGAAAATCCCTCCTACCCTGGACTCTGTGGGTCTCTCTGTACTCTATCAGAAACAACCTGTGCCCTCTGGCAGCAAAACCACCCAGAAAGTTTCTGCTCCTCTGCCCCCAGCCAAGGATCTGGCAGCTCTGATGGCATTTTCCACAGGGAAGTGCCAAGAGCAGCCCAAGCCAAAGAGGGTTCCACTCCCCTGGCTCTGTCTTTGCACTCCTGTGCTCATACCTGTGTAGTCCCTGCACGGGCAGTGAACCTTCAGCCTATTCCCTGGGGCTGCTTGGGCCCAGGGTGCTTGGGGCTTGTCCCTTTGATGGCACTGCCATTTGTATTCAATTACAGCCCAGCTGCTGGTGAGAAGGAAAATCTGGGAGAGATCAGAGAGCTTCTGCCCACCACCTCCTGCCCCAGGTGCTTGGGTCTCTTTGGGGATGTCACCACTGTCCTCAAGCAGCTTCAGCTGGACGAGTCCTGGGGGAGTCAAGGCTCCAGCATCACCACATTTAACCTTTCCTGTGTACCTTGTTGCTGGTGTCTAGCCCTGGCTCCTGGCCCCTCCAAGCAGGCAGTTGTCAGCCACCTGTACTGCCCAAACTGGGCTGAAAGAGCTCAGCTGCTCTCCTGGCTGTTAACCACTGACTCTGCTCTGACTGTCAGCAGCCATTGGTTGCGGGAGGCAGACTGGGACATGCATTTTGGGGTTTAGGGGGTCTAGGTTTGGTTTTACGAGTTGGTCCCTTCCCAACTCACAGTCACCTGCCCCACCTCAGCTATCCCCTGACTCAGCCCAGCCACTCCCAGGGGAACTGGGGACTCCTAAACCCCTCTGCACATCTGAGGCTGAATTCAGCTTGTGCTTCTTGCTGAGAAAAACAGGAACTGATCATTCCCCAGATGGTGCATTTCTGAAATAAGTGATTTCAGTTAAATTTTCCCCACCAAAGCTCTGCTTTAGGAGTGGCTAAAACCAGCAGAGGGGCAGGCAGTGGTGGCAGAAAGGTGGCAGGCTGGGAAGGACCTGGGTGGAGCTGGATGGAGACAAATGAGCAGATTCCTCCTTGCTCTGCCTGTTTGGGTTTGAGGTAACTGGGGATGCCCGAGGGGAAATGTTTCCTCTCTCTAGCCGGTTTGGATTCAGCCACTTGCCAGTTCCCTCCCTTCTGGCCTCCCGCTGTGCCCCAGCAGCCGAGATTTATTAGTGCAAATAGGAGCTAAAAGCCTGGCTTCACTTGGGGCAGAGAAAGAGGCAGACGTTCTTCAGCCTGGCCAAGTGCTACTTCATCCTCTTGGTCATCACCGCTGAGCCTCTGCTGCTCACACAACCCCACGAAAGAAGCATTCAGCAACAAAAGCTGAGGGTGTGCCAAGGCTGGAGAAGGACCCATGGCAGGCATTGGCCTACCCACGGCTGTGGGGAGACATCAGACCGAGGGCGCCCCCGGCACTGCTACCAAGGGATGGCTTTGCAGTACCAAACGCAGTGCTGCTCTTCACCTGGGCGATGCCCTGGGGCTAGGCACATTGTTTTCACCTCTGAGGAAAGAATCATTATTTACCGAGCAGCTTCAGGGCAGCAACTCGGGCTGGGATGGGGGAGCCCAGGCCAGGGCTGAAGTGGGGAGTGCCCTGCCCCTCCATCCTGGGTGGCTGTCCCGCAAGCAAGCCAGCGGGCACTGGATGGGTCCCTGCCGGCTCCTCTGGCTCTGTTTGCGATTGCTACCGCTGGTGGAGTCTAAGGAAGCCGGTGCGATCTGAGGCTGCCCTGCTAGCAGGTCCTGGCCCCAGGGTCAGCGTTCAGAGCTGCTGCAGCAGGGCCATTCCTGCAGGTGAGCCTTGCACGCTTAGTGTTCCTTCTATGGGGATGGAGAGGTCAGCCTAGGTGCCTGGAGGGTAAATCTCCCCTGTGTCCCCAAAGCACGGGCTTGGTGCAGACCCCGGGCAAGGACAGCAGGCTACCAGGGCACGCCAGGCTGCTGTCGCTGCGAAGTGCTCCAGCCAGTGCGGGAGCTGGGCTGGCTACCTTGAGCAAGCTACATAAGAGGGCACCAGCACGAAGGACTTCATCCCACAGTGGGACAGGGTGGGATGGCTGCCACATCGTGACATGTTCCACTGTGTTTTGGCACAGACCTGCGTCCGCTGGACATCCTGTCGGAGGCGGTCCCTGCTGGCGGGCTGGCCCGCAGCATGAGGGTGTTCCAAGCGCAGGGGATACGCGGTTTCCAGCTCAACACCTCCCAACCCCGTACCCTGGGCTTCCCTGCCTCCCGCCTCTTCATCCACTGTGACTGCTTCCCCGAGGAGTTCTCCATCATCGTCACACTGAGGGTCCTCAGCGCCCCCACCAAGGTAAGTGCAGGTGGCTGGGCACGGAGCCGGCACTGCCCAGGCCTGCAGCCTGCAGCAGGTGAATCTGAGTCCGTGCCCTCCCGCAGAGGAACGAGTACCTCTTCACGCTGATGGCAGAGGAGAGCTCCAGCGTGCTGGTGGGGCTGCGCTATGCCCCCAACAAGCTCCACTTCCTCTTCTGGAGCCAGGAGCACACTGGTGGCTGGCAAACCCGTGTCACCTTCCCCAACGTCTCCCTCTCTGACAACCAGTGGCACACGCTCGTCCTGGCCGTCTCTGGCCAGTCCTTCTCGCTGACAGTGGACTGCAGCATCCCCAAGGACATGTAGGTTGGGGGCGGTGGGCTCAGGAGGGCTGGCAGGGTGACGTTCCTCCACCAGCATCTCCTCCAGCCACCAGCAGACACCATGAAATTGTGCCCTGCCTCTTCTCTGCCCATCTGCAGTGTGGTGGAGACGCCATTTCCATCCTCTTTGTCAGTGAAGAGAGCCAGCTTCTACCTGGGCAGCCGGAGGAGAAGGAAAGGAGTGTTCACGGTAGGTGTGGGGCTGCCTGGGGTGCTCATGGCTAGCTCTGGAGCAAACCACAGGTCCCTCTCAGCCCCCTTTGCTGACAGGGCTTGGGCCACAGTGCAGGCAGCAGAGGTGGCCAGGGGTCCATGCTGCTGGACTTGATCTCCATTTGGCTGTGGACATGCAGGGGACAGTACTGGCAACTAGCACTTTGTGGAGCAAATGCTTTTTAGAGGACATTGGTAGCAGGGTGGTGGCAGAAAGACAGCTGAAGGCACAGTCTCATGATCTAACGTTAGGGCAGTGCCTAATCCTGACCAGCAGTGAAAAGTGGAGCCTGTGAAAGCCACCTGCAGCTAAGCAGCCCCTTACTAATGCTCTTGCAGTAGCTGTTTTATTGCCTGTGGTGGAGATTTCAGCAGGCTGGGCACGTAATGGGGATCTTATAAGCGTTCATAAATCCTGTGGAGGCTTCTATGACCCCAAAGGGAGGGAAACAAGCAAGTGTTGGGAGGGAAATCCAGTTTCCATTTCTTGGTCTTGCTGGACTTGCTCTCCATCCTGCTTCTCCCTCTTTCCCAGGGCTTGCTAAGACAGCTTGTTTTGCTGCCAGGAGCTGATGCCACCTCTCAGATATGCACCACCATGAACTTTAAAGTAGAGATGCTCTCTGTCCCCACTGTCCTCCAGGGGCTTCCTGAAAAACCAGCAAGCAACGAGGTGCTAAAATACCCCTACGGTCAGTACCTGCCCATGGCACAAGCTCTGCCAGCCACCTTCTGCCTTTGTTGAGGAAGGCTCTCACTGTGGGGCTGGGCACAGAAGCAGAGGGGAAGAGGCTGTCCTCAGCACCCTCTGCTTCTCAACATGTGTGTGGGGTGGGATCCCCATCCAAAATGCCCCTGGAGAGTAGGAGTGTCCCTGCCTGGGAGCCTCGGCAGTGCTGGGCTCATGCCAGTATCCCCACGGGTGCCAGCCTCCCGGCTTTTCTCAGCTGGTGGCTTCCCAGCTTGATGCCAGGATGCCATTTCCCCAGTTCCCTGGTGCCCATCATCAGGATGGGACAAGGACATCCAACCTTCCTCTCTGTGCATGGGGATTAGTCTCGTTACTCCTCTCCTGTGTGTACTAAGAGGCACCTGCCTTGCTCCCAGAGACTGACACAAAGGTGACCCTGGGGTCCAGACCAGCCTGCACCAAGCAGGAGAAGGCACAATTCTGGTTCAACGCCTCCCAGCGAGGGCTGTTCCTCTGCAATGGCAGCACCTGGATTTCCATGCTGGAAGGTACTGGTGTGCAATGTGCTCTCCAGGAGGGAGGGATGCTCTTGGAGCAGAGGAGGAGCAGAGATTGATCCTTGACAGCACTTTAGGGTGGAAACTAATTCAGACACCCACAGAACAAGGGAGCTGGGCTGTCTGTCCCCCTGCCTCTCCTCTGCTTGGCTGGCCTTTGTTTTGCTCTTGGTGCCCACTCCAATACTCCCAGGGCACCTCTGTGAGCCAGCTCCGTGTCACTCACACAGTGCCCATGCTTTTCATACCCCTTGCCTATGATGTTCACCCCTTCTGGGACTTCTGTGGTCAGAAATGAGCTCCTGGTCCATCTGAGAAGGTCCATCTCACCCTACTGAGAGCTGTGCCTGGTGTGCTGGACTGCTCCGTGCCCTGAGGTCCCAAAGTCACATGTGCTCTTGGTTCTGAAGCACTTGTAGAGTGGACAAGAAGAAGCACAAAGACTCATCAGCTGCTGCAAATACTACAGGAGGAAATGGGAGGGTGGGAGAGGCAGGTACCTGTGCCATCCCAGTTCTGATGGCCTTTGTGCAGGAAATAGTTGAGCAGCATTGGAGCAACAAGGTGGCAAAGCAGCCAGAGCCTGGAGGGGTGGGTGTCATTCACTAAGGAAATTGATTTCTCCCACTGGAACTCTCCTGCTCACTCCAGGCATTCTGCTCATGATCTCTGGAGAAGACTTAGAGGAAGGGGCATGCCCACAACCAAGCTGTTCATCCAGCCCCCTCCTGAGGTTTTTCTTAAGCTGATGCCCATGTGGTGGGATGGAATGAGTAATTTGCTACCCACAAAAGCTAGTCATGGCTGGAATCCCCCATCCCTCCCTACCTCTGGAATTCATCAGGCTTGGCACTGTCTCCTCGTTTTCCCAAGGAGTCTTCATGTTGGGATCTTGCTGACCGGCACCCCTTGGTGCCATGAACACTGTAGCCCTTTTTGTAGCCCTTCTCCTGCCATTTGTCCCTTCCAGTGCTCCCCCATTTACTGTTGGGACCACTCAGCTTTCTGTTCTAATCGGTGCCATTCGTTCTGTCTAAGCCTTCTTCAACTTCTTCCAGAGCTCATGCTGACTGCAGCCAGAGAAAGCTTCTGGTGCAGGGCTGCTAGAGGTAGGTACAGGTTAAGCCAGCTTGTCTCAGCAGCCCAGGACCTCTTGCTGTAGGTCTTTTCCTCTCTTCTTTGTGGTCTTTAGGATAAATATCTCAAGCTACTTCATAATAAGCAGTAACATCCATGGTGTCATTCTTGCTCCCCCGAGGAGAATGTCTGGCAGAGCATTGTGCAGGGCAGCCCTCCACCAGGGAGCAGGCAGGGGTGGATGTGACTGGTGTGCTACCCAAGGCGATGGAACCAGGCCTTTCACACCCCCTCAGGTTTCAGCCTTTCACCACCCTCTCAGGTTTCATCTCTTCACCACCAGTGACACCTACATTTCCCCACCCCATAAAGCAACAAGTGCTGCTGAGCTTCTCCAGGCAAGGTCATCTGGTTTTGACCTCAACACTCTTTTTTTTTTTTTTTTTTTTTTCAATGATCTCCTAGTCAAACAAAGACTGGACTATGTGGAGGAGTACCAGAACCTGGTGACCAACTCTGAGACAATGGGTGTTGAGGTCTTCACCATCCCAAAGGTGGGACTGTTTGCAGCCACCGCCAACCGATACACTCTGCCTGGATCTGCCATCTATAAGTGGACTGATGGGAAGTTTGTGCCCTACCAGAACATCCCCACCTACCAAGCTCAGTCCTGGAAGTATTTCACCATAGGAAAGAAGGTAAGTCTGCCTGGACGGGTATTTCAGTGCCTTCATGTTTCAGTGCCTTTGTATTTCAGTGTCTTAAACTGCAATTGCCCACCACTGGGTTGTCCTCTGAAGCCCTGAGTCTCAGGCATGGTTTAGAGGGTGAATCTTTCTCTGTCTTTGGTGAGGTCACACTAATACACCCTTAGAGTTTGGTGAGGGTCTGTCCTGGGGACTGCTGCCTGGTCTGTGGGCTGCCCTCTGTGTTTTGCTGGTTTTGCTGTAGTTACACCCACCCAGCCCATTTTCAGCAGCTGATGCTGGCAGCACAGATAACTGCATGTCCAGATTGTTTGGGTCTCTTCCTGGGGATCTCCAGGATGTCTGTGAGGTCAGCCTCTAAAGCCAACTGCTGGACCTGGTTTCCCCCATGTGCTGATGTTCCTTTCTAGCAGACTCTGCCTGTTCCTGTCTCAGAGGTAGTGAGTGCCAGTGTGAAGAGGTCCTTTGTGCATGGTGCAGAGCTGTGGTCCAGCCCGGGGTGGGTGTGCTCATGTCACAGCCTCCGCTCTGGTGCAGAGTCTGACCACCCTGGAGAGCAGGTTTTGCTGCAGTTCCCTCCTTGCACTGTGAAGCAAGGCGAGGATCATCTCAGACAGTGGCTGTGGCATTGCTCTCGGGGACATGCAGCTCCTGACATAGGAGCACAGAGAGAAAAGCCTTCCCTAAGCTCTGATTGTGATGGGCATGCACAAGGTCCATTCTGGTCCCAGAGATCTACCTGTGATCTTAGAGAGTCATCAGAGCCTGTCGCTCCCTCCTGAGACCCACTGAGTCCAGTTGCCTGCATTTTTAAGCCCTCTTGTTTTCAGATCCTTCCAGGACTTTGGGGCCATCTCCACTTCCCTGGGCAGTCTGCCATGGGACTTCTACAGAGTATCTGTCTTATTCATCTGCCTGTGGAGGTGCTTACCACTCTGTGAGGAGCCCTGGGCAAGACAAACAAACATCTGCTGACAGCCACCTCTGTGCAGAGCTCCCAGGGGAGTTGAAATGGTTTCCCCTCCAGCATGACCTTGGCAAGACAAAGCCTCAGGCTGGTGTTGGCAGGGTCCTGCGGTGGTCAGGAGGCAGGAGACCATCCCCACTGACTGTGGGGGTGAGGACTCGTGGACTGTGTCCCTGGGATTCTTTGTGGCGCCAAGTGGAACAGAACTTCTGCCACTCCATCTGAAGCACAGCGGAGTGGTGGGGACAGTGTGCCACACTGTGTGCCACTACCAGCTTAGATGCACCTCCTGCTTTGTGCAAGACCATCTCTGCTGCCTGGTTGTTCCTAGTGCTTGTGGTGGGGCTTTTGGTTTGGGGCACAGCTTGTTTTAGGGGATCATTAGCATAGTTTTTGTCAGTACTGCATCAGGATTTTCCTTCTGAACAATCTCTCCTGGCAGGGGAGCTTTGGGAGCTCAGACCCCCACTCCTTCCCCAGCCATTTCCACCAGCACAGCCCTGCTGCCCCTCTCTGGGGCTGCAGGGGATAAGTGGCCACAGCACAACTCTCCCTCTGCTCAGTGTGAGGCTGTGGCCACCAGTCCCTGCCCCAGGTGTGACTAGAGGGGACACTGCTACTGCCATACACAAAGACTCCCCACAAGCCACAGGGTCCCTCTTCCCCCTTCAGATGCATTGCACCGCTGGGGACTGCTCAGAGCCTGCTCAGAGCCAGCAAGGGCTGCCCTGCCCCACATTAGCCACCTCCGTCCCTGGCCCCACATCCCATGGGCACCTTGCCCCACCCATCCCATCTTCACCCTGCCCCTGTTTGTCTGCACCCCTAGGAGAGCAGAAACCCAAGATGTCCTGGCTTGTTGTTTTTCAGATCTTCCTAGCAGTGGCTAACTTTGAGCAGGATGACAGGGGCCAGGAGCTCTCTGTGATATACAAGTGGAGCCGCAGGAAAGAGAAGTTCATCACACACCAGAGGATCACCACGCACAGTGCCAGGGACTGGGAGGCATTTGTCATTGAGGGAGAGGCTTTCCTCGCCGTGGTCAACCACAGAGAAGGTACCCAGCCCTTCCACCCAGCCCTTCCACTCCCTACAGCTCCAGCTCAGTCAGGATGGGCAGCCCTGGGGTGACACAGGGGACTGTGGTGCCCTGCTCCAGAGCATCCTCCTGTTGCCGTGGAAACACTGCAGATCCCTGCACATCCTCTGCAGGACTGCAGAGCAAAGCCAGAGCCTGAACCCTGCCAGACCCTCTCATTTCAGGAGGAAACAGCACTTGAGGTGGTGGCTGACACAGTCCCACTCAGGGTTTCTGACTACAGGGGCAAGGGTGACAGCAGGGATGGGGGCATTGCTGGACCTCTCTGCCTCTCCTCATTTGTTTCCCACAAGATGGTGGTGTGGTGATGGCAGCTGCCTGGGTTTGCAGGGCTTGAGCCTGCTGAGAAGCCAAACCCTTGGCCTTGGGAGCACACAGTAGACTGAGGGGAGCTGAGCGAGAGCCTGCTGCCATCCCTTCTGCCCTGGGCACCCTGCAGCCATGATCCAGCCTTGTTCCCCTCCCACACCACGAGCTGCTCTGTGCTGGGGTGTGCACCCTGTGGCACCAGGGATGAATGGATCAATACCACAGTCCTGCCTCTGCAGGATGCTCCTAGTGGGGTTTAGTTGCTGGGCCAGTGGTCTCCTTCCTTGCCATCAGGGCTGGCTCCTGGGGCACCAGCTCCTCTGGCACCAGGCTCAAAGCTGGTGGCAAGTTGCTTGGACACCAGCTGCCTGTGAGCTGGGCTGGAAACTCCCCATACTGGACCCTACCATAGCCAGTTTGGACAAGACCTACTCCTCTGTCAGTGGCAGCAAAAAGGTCCCTTTGGAGGCCATGCACATCATGCAGGGGTTAAGACCATCATGGCCAATCCAAACTGGGACTGGCCCCCTTGGTGGGTGGTAGAGCATCAGTGCCTGAGGAGCTGCCACTTACCCATGTGGCCTTTCCCCTCACATCCTGTTCTCCCTGCAGCCCTTTTTGCCCGAATGTCTTCTGTTGCAATAAGGATTGCCCACAAACCCATTGCCAAATTGTCCTGCTGCTGCTCCTGCAGCCACCAGAAACGCCAGCGGGGCAGTGCTCAGTGGGTGTAGGGTGGAGAGGGGCTGGTGGTGCTCCCCTCCTCCTCCTTATTAGAACATCTCTGACTGGAGGGGTCGTGCCAGGCTGAAGGTGCAGAAAGGTCTGTGGGTCCCACACAGACATGAAGTTGAGATGTTCGAGCAGAGCGCAGGAGCTGGATGGAGCACATGCTTTGGTGCTGGTTGGCTCAGCCTGAGTGCTCAGCGTAAGGCAAGCCGTGGGCTGTGGCATAAGGCAAGCTGTGGGCTGTGGCATCCTCTCCATCTTCCAGGAGTTTGTGCCACCAGCAGGGATCAGCACATGGAGGTTCCCGGTCAGCTCCAGTGGTCAGGAGCTGAGCACAGGAACTCGGGACAGGAGCGCTGAAAATGTCATTGCGATGCTGTTCCAGCTGTGGCTTCCTCCCAGCTGTGCAAGCTTGTGTGCACAGAGTGACAGCAGTCCATGATGTCAATACCTTAGGGACTTGGCTGAGACTGCTCTCACTGCACATGGCGGCCCCTTGGGACAGCCAGCAGAGCTTGGTCACCCTGGGATGCTGGCATAGTGCCTCTGGTGTGCTGCTGGTGAGGGCACACAGCACCCTCCCATCCCACCTCTGCTGGGGGCTGTTGCTAAGCTGCCACCACACGCTCAGGAACAAGGTGTTAATGTTCCATGGGGATGGAGGCTCTAGCTAGAGATAGAAGGTCTAGATAGAGATAGAGGTTCTAGGTAGAGATGGAGGCTCTGGAGTCTCTGGATACTTCTTGAGGAGCAACCAGTCACTAGCAAACAGTTTTGCAACTTGCTGGCAAATACTTGTGCAACTGAACCTATTTCTGGGTCTTGTTTCTCAAACAAGCTGGGTGTCCCTTCCCCTCATGGTGCACATCTGTCTGTCTCTCTCCCCCAGGGAATAACCACAACATAGACAGTGTGATATACAGGTGGAACCCCAGGACAGGCTTGTTTGAAACCAACCAGACCATCCCTACCTCTGGAGCCTATGACTTGGAGTTTTTCACCATCGGGCCATATTCCTTCCTGGCTGTGGCTAACACATTCAATGGCACATCCACCAAGATCTACTCACACATCTACATCTGGCTCAGTGGCTCTTTCCAGCTCTTCCAGTCTATCCTGGTAAGGTTTGGCCACTGATCAGGCTCTACTGATTGGTCCCTCCTCTGGGTTTAGACAAGCCAGGGAGTAATTACAGATGCAGATACCCTCCAGGCCTCTGGAAAGGCAGTGACAGTTTCCCACAGTTCTCCCCTCCTTCCCCAGGGACCGACGGAGGAAGGTTTCTTTTTTGTGTTTCTGGGAGGGTTTTAGGAGTGGGCAACTTCTCCACTGCACCTCCAGCAGGTCTCACACACCTTGCAGCATCCTTTGCTTGCAGAGTCTTGTCTACATCCAGCTTCCCAGCTTGTCTACATGTGGCTTCCTTCTCCACAGACGATTGGTGCTGCTGACTGGGAGGTCTTTCGTATTGGGGACAGAGTCTTCCTGGCTGTTGCAAACAGCCATAGCTATGACAGTGGGATGCCAGCACCCTCTAACTTCTATGCTATCAACTCTTCCATCTATGAGCTGAACATCACTGCCCAGATGTTTGTCAAATTCCAGGACCTCCTCACTTTCAGGTACCTTTGCAAAGAGTCAGGGTGCTCCTCAGTTCCTGTCCTTCCCCCTGAGAAACCTGGAGGTCTCCTGGAGGGTTCATGCAGGCTTTGCATGCTGCCAGAGACTGAGACTGGTAGGGAGGGCAATGGATGACAGGTCTTTGTCACCCAGTCCCAGTGGGAGCTAGGAGAAGGCCCTGGCTCTGGGAACAAGGGTGGATTTCCTTTCAGGAACAGCCCGTGAAGAGCAGAGTTTTCTGTGTATGACCAGGGTGGCAGAGACTGGGGTGGGCTCAGCCCTGTGGACATGCAGCCCCTTCCTTGGCTGGCCACAGAGGGGCCACCTCATCTGCCCCTCTGCTTGCTTCATCCCCAGTGCCCTGGACTGGGAGTTCTTTTCGGTGGGAGATGACTCTTTTCTGGTGGTAGCAAACTCCTTCGATGGCTTCACCTTCTCCGTTAACAGCATTATCTACAGGTACTGCTGAGGGAGGAGGGCAGGGCTGGGGGGCTGGGTGGTTGGTCCCAGCAGGAATGACCCTGCTGGGATTCCAGCATGGGGGCAAGCTCTTCAGATGCTAATGCATCTGCCAGGGAGGACAGATAAGGCTGCTCCCTGTTTCTGAAGAGATTTCTGGGCAAGTATGAAAAGCCTCCACAGGGGAGATCCCATCCTGAACCACAGCGGGGAAGTGGGAGATGCCAGCCCCATGGCTTGGCTTTCCTACCCCCTTTCAGGTGCCCAGTTTGTGCCTCAAGAGCACAAACTTGTGCCTCAAGAGCTAACTGCTGTCCTCATGCAGGTGGCAAGGCTATGAAGGCTTTGTAGCAGTTCACCAACTGCCCACTGTTGGCTGCAGAGACTGGGAGGCGTTTCACACTGCAGAGGGTTCCTACCTCCTCTACTCCAGTGCCAAGGAGCCACTTTCCAAGGTGCTCAAGCTGAAAACCACCTGAAGTGGCTGAGACATGTTCAGCTGATTGCCAGGATAGAGGTGAGCTGGGCATCAAGGTGAAGACGGACCACAGAGCCCAGGAAGGGCTGCAGCATCAGCCCTGCAGTTGGCTGGATGTGTGCTCTGCAGAAGGGGAGAACAAGGAGGAGGAGAGGAGCTCCAGGGCTCCCTGCAGCCTTGTCTGGGGACTGGCAAAGGGGCTGTGATGCTGCTTTGGTGCCATTTCTCCTATGCAAGCTCTCTTCCCATGCTCCAGAGCCAGATGCTGCTTAGGGTGCCTAGTGCCCAGGCACTTCTCTGGGCTCATCAGCACCCTGGTGCTTGGCAGACTCCAGCCAGACTGGCCAGAGCTTGCACAAAGCCAGGGAAGAAAGAGACGGAGCAGCAAGTGTGTGTGCTGCTGGGGTGTGTGTGTGCAGGGAGCCAGGAAACAGCATGTGAGAAACTGGGGGGCAAAGGTGGCTTTGGGCTCAGCTGTGACTGCACAGTGCCTGTGATGCTGCTGGGGACCCATCTGGTTCAACATTACACACCACATTTTGTGCCTATCTTCACTGGCCTCCCCAGCTGTGGGTGCCTGCCCATCCTCCTGCTCCACCATGGCTGGCTTTGGTTGTCCCTGCTGAATGACCTGTGTCTGTTGTACAAACCCACAGACCTGTGCAAGGACCAGTGCTGCTCCTTGAACCCCTGTGCACGAGGTTAGTCACTCCCAGGGAAGCCTGCTGTGCACTGGGACCAATCCAGCTCCCAGGGCTAAGGAAAAGACTCAACACTGCCCCAGGTGGAACTGTGGCCTCTTTTTTTTTTTTTTCCCTCTCCTTTGCTGGGGGACTCTTTTGCTTAACCAGAGCTTTAATAAACTGTGTGCACCCAGCCTTTGCCCACGTGCAAGCTTCAGGTACCTGATCCAATCTGCTCAGGGCAGAGGCTTCCCTCTACTCAACAAGCCCTCCTGACTCAGGTGGGGCCACGTCTGTGGCCACAGGTGGCCAGCGGGGTGCTGAGGTAAGGGTGCCCCTCCACCTCCCTCTGCCCATGACGCTGTGCCTCTCCCAGCTGTCCCAGAAAATCAGTCAGCCTTTCCCAGCCCTGGGTTTCCTGCTGGGGCTGGGATACCCACCATGGGGACACTGGGGAGCCTGCAGGAGATGCCAACCCCCCAGGTCTGGGGAGGGTCACGCCCTGAGCTGCCCCATAGTCCAGGGCCCAGACAGCTGCCATGGCAGCCCCTGCAGACCTCTCCTCTCCCTTAGCCCACTGCTGCAGTTGGCTATGCCAGGAAGGACCATTTCTTGCTTGTGAAACAAGGTAGAGCTTGATTTGCTTTCACATGCAGTGTCTTTAATTAAGCCCCAGGGAAGGGCAAGATAAGGCCAAATGTACCAGACAAGATGCAGACGCACTATTTGGCCAACTGGCCGCTGCTCAAAGAGCTGCAGTCTGATGGCAGTGGAGCTGGTACATTGAATTTAGGTTTGTCTGGTTTAGGAGAGATCAAATTAGGACAAGCACAAGCCCCTTGAGCACCACCATCCTCCCCAGGTGCCCAGCTCCCAGCTCAGCACAAACCCTGAGGGCTTTTCCTGCATGCAGGGCTTTATTGAGACAACAAAAATTTGGGAGATGACCCTCAGGGTTGTTGGTGGCAGGCAGAGGCTGCCCCACACTGGCGCTGGGGCATATGTCCTGCTGTCTGCAAAGCTGGTCCTTCACTGAGCCAGACCATGCTGACCCCGCTGCACAGAGCCACCTGTACCTCTGCACCCCAGGCTCCAGCGACCTCTTTGGCTCCACAGAAGCCCTCACCCTCATCTATGTTCCCCCAAGGTCTTGTTGTCTCCAAACCATGTGGACCACATGCGGGTGGCTGGGGCTGCTGTCACTGTGAGCCCAGCTCTGGCAGGGCAGAAGGGGTCTGCAGGGGACATTCCTTCCTGGGAAGCTGGGCTCCATAGAGAAGTCTACATAGGGTGTCCCCAGCATCCCTCTCCCATGATGTTTGCTCACACTCAGTCCAGCATCACCGGGGAGGAGCAAAGTCAGTGGCACTCATCTGCAGAAACAGAGCAAGTGCCAGAACATCCCAGACAGAAGCTTTGAAACCCACCAGGCTGCCATTGGCTCCCTGCAAAGAAGCTGGGAAGCACTACAGAGCAGTGCTGGTGGTCTCTGCATGGCCCTGGGCGCTTGGCAGCGGCTTCAGGTACTCCAGGTGCTTGCAGGTGTCCTCCCGGTTGTGGCGGACGTAGCAGACCACGTAAACGATGACCATGGCGAACCAGCCGAACATGGCGATGAACATGGCCACGTCCGTGGTCCTCCGATGCACGCTGCAGAAGTTGACACCGGCGTCCAGCACCTGCAGCAGCGACTTGCCCACGTACTCCTGGCGCGGGGCCGTGTGGCAGGTGATGTCCTGCACAGAGTCAGGGTCCAGCCGTGCCTCCCACAACACCTCCTGCAGGGCGCACTCGCAGTGCCAGGGGTTGTTGGCTAGCCGCAGCTTGGCGTTGAGTGCCAGCAAGGCCTCCTTGGGAATGCTGCGGATGCGGTTGCCAGAGAGGTCGAGGGTACGCAGCCCAGCAGCTACCCCTTTGAAAGCTGCCTGGTCGATCTTCTCGATGGCATTCCTGGAGAGATCGAGTTCTTCCAGGTGGGAGAGGTGCTTGAAGGCATCACTGGGGATCCTGGTGATGCTGTTAGCGTCCAGCTTGAGGAACACTGCGTCCTTGGGGATGTCCTTGGGAATCTCCTCCAAGTGCCGGGAGCTGCAGACGACAGCCTTGGCCCCTGCCCGCTCTGTGCATTGGCAGCTGGGGGGGCAGGAGCTGCCCCAGGGGACGCACAGCAGGAGGCAAAAGAAAGCCTGGGCGACGCTGGCTGCCGGCATGGTGGTGGTGAGGGTCTTCTTGCACCCAGCCAACTCAGCGTGGCTGCTGGGGATTCCCTGGTGGCTGCAGCAGGTCCTGGGCAGCAGGGAGGCTTCTCTGTGCTCCTGCAAAGCCTCTCCCATCGCTGGTGGAAAGCAGTGGGTGGAGGGGACATGACATGGCGTTATTTCCTGGAAGGTTTCTTAGGTAACATGCCCTAGCAAAGTGGTGAGAGGCTGGGCTCAGGAGCTCAGGAGACAAGGGCTCAATGATTACCACCTTTTCCAGGGCAGCTTCGTTTGGTTTATGATTAATTATACCTGTAGAGACTAAAAACCTTTCACCTGTGCCCTCAGGTCATCACAGAGCACCCAGACCAGCAAAGGGTGTTGCAGGATGGGGTTATGAAGGCACAGCCCAGGAGCCTCTGTCCCAGCTGATTTCCATGTGGGATGGGATGACGTTGCTGGAGAACAGCAGCTGTACATTCCCATCATCACACCAACCCTGTGTTCTCAAAAAACAGATGAGTCAGGCTCCCTGGGATCACCAGACTGGCTTACTCACCACCCAGGGAATCAATAACAAGATGTGGAGATCTTTTGATTTCCTCATCTGCCTCCATCAGTTGTTACAAGTCACGTTTCCAAGGATATTGCCAAAGCAGGGGTGTGAAGGTTTTTTAAAGTAGACTATGGTTTAGCAGCCTGACCCTGGGAGCTGGAGCATGAGAGAGGAGCCACTAATCATCACAGCAAAGGGAAAGCCAAGGGCCATCCCAGCCCTGCTGTGGATGGGGCAGGAGTTGAAGCAGGTGGGACTTTTTTCCTCTGCTCCATGATACTACTCATGCCTCTCCTGCTGCCTTGGTGGGGCTGTGGAGAAGAGATCCCTATGCAGAGAAATGTTGGAGGGTGGGACCCCGACAGACCCAGGGAGCCTTTGACCCAGGCATGACATTGTCTATAGTGGCCTCATTATGAGACCAACTGGGCACCAAGTCATTATCCCTCTGGTACCAGCATCCTTCTGCTAACAGCATCCCCCTGGCACCAGCATCCCTTAAGTACTAGGGTCTCTCAGGTACGACCATCCTCACGGCACCGCCTGTGGGATGCTGGCACCCGAGGGATGCTGGCACCTGAGGGATGCCGACACCCAAAAAGTGCTGGCACCTGCAGGATGCTGGCACCTGAGCAGTCCCGGGCTGCGGGACTGCCGCGAGCTGTCTGCAGTGAAGCCGAGCAGTCCGGGAACCCTCCGGCTCTGCTGACGCTCCCAGGCTCCGCCCGCCCCGGGAAGCAGGGACGCCAGTACTTGGCGCCTGTCCGAGCCTGCCGCCGCCCGTGGGGCTCTGCAGGGCCGCCCACCGCGTCCCGCCGCCACACCAGCCCCGCCGGGCACTGGGGTGCTGCCCCGCCCCTTCCCCCGCTCCTAGCATGAAGCTGGGCCCCCGCCGGGCCCCCGCAGCAGAACTGACCTTCGGTGCCGCACCTCCTCCCGCCGCCACGGAGTCCCGCGGATCCCTTACCGGCTCGGCTGGGGCCGGCTCCGCTCCTGCCGAGACGCGGTGGCTGGGCCGCCATGGGGCTGCGCCGTGGCCGCACCTGTTGCTGCGGCTGCTCCGCGGCGGCCCCGGGACGGGGCGGGGCAGCGAGGGGAGGGACCGGGGCTGGCCGGGCACGGAGGGCGCTGGAAAAGCCTGGTTGTGCCTTAACCGAGCTGCGCTGGCGAGGCTTGGCAGCTCTCGGGCTGCAGCTGCTCCTCTGCAGAGCACGGCCAAGGGAGCCACATCAGCTGGCGGCGAGAGGCTGAGCGTAACGGGAGAAGGTCCTGTGCCACTGCCCTAGCAGTGTGAGACTCAACAAGGCGTTGATCGACAGCATGCTGAGCGTGTGCCCAGGTGGCCAAGAAGGCCACCAGCGTCCTGGCCTGCATCAGCAATAGTGTGGCCAACAGGCTGAAAGCAGCGATTGTCCCGCTGTGCTCAGCACTGGTGAGGCCACACCTTGAGTGCTGGGTTCAGTTTTGGGACTCTTACACCAAGAAGGACATAGAGGGACAGGAGTGTGTCCAGAGAAACGCAACAAAGCTGGTGAGTTGTCTGGAGAACAGGTCTGATGAGGAGCAGCTGAGGGAACTGAAATCATTTAGCCTGAAGGAGGCTGAGGGGAGACCTCATAGCCCTCTGGAACTCCCTGAAAGAAGGTTGCAGTGAGGTGGGTGTTGGTCTTTTCTCCCAAGTACTGAGTGATTGGGCAAGAGGAAATGGCCTCAGGGGAGGTTTAGCTTGGATATTATAAGAAAATTCTTCCCTTAAAGGGTTTTCAAACACCGAAACTGACTCCCTAGAGAGGTAGTGGAGTCACCATCCCAAGGGTGTTTCAAAGAGGCAGAGATGTGGCTCTGAGAGACAATGGTTTAGCACCAGACGTGGTAGAGTTAGAGAATGGTTGGGCTCAATGACCTTGACCTCTTTTCCAACAAAAATGATTTTATGGTTCTATAATTGACTCCAAAAATGTAAAGTCATCTCTGCTGCCAGCAGTGGGGCAGTAAGTCTGCAAGCAATGTGAGTTTGTGGAACAAGTTTTGGGGTGGGAATGCTCAAACTGGGATCATCCTGGAAGTGTGAGCCAAGCATGGTCTTCAGGAATGGCCTTTGCTTAAACAACCATGGCAGACTGCCAGCCTTATTAGTTATTTCATACATGGTTTATTCAATTAGGTTGATTAAATTGCCAGTCTGACCCCCCCTGCTCCTTGCCAGGCCCCAGTGCCTCACTGGTGTACTTGCAGCTGTACTGTGGTCACCTAGGTGAGAAGAACAGCCCCAGCTAGTCAGGATCTGATACACTGGGAGAGGGTGGAGGCATGGAAACCTCTCTCCCTGCGTGGTGCCAGGCATAACGTGCCACTGTGGGCCTGTCCTAGGCTATCAAGAAATGTCTGCATTTACTGTGCCTTCTTCTCCTCATAGCAGGCATAGAAAAGGTGAGTGAAGGACCCCTTAAGAGCAGACATGTCTGAGATGGATGCACTGATGTCCTCTCTCCTGCTCAAAGAACCACAGAGCATGGATGACCTGAGTCCCAGCAAGCTGCCCCTGTATGTCCATTTTGCAGATGGAATGGGGGCAGGCAGGTGACATTTACCTGGCGCCTTGGCTAAGGCAGAGTTCAGCTACTAGCTGTGCTCAGCACACACACACAGGAGCATGTAGCAGCACAGGACATGATGGGAGGACATTTGCAGAGCTATGAAACCATAGGTATATAAGCTAAGAGCTGCTCACACCTTCAAAAGTGCTGGATCACAGCTCAGGACCAGCTCTTGGTGGGACTGAGGCAACCAGAGATATGGGGAGAGTTGCAACAGGAGCAGCCTGCAGAGCCTTTAGGTGCAAAAGACACCAAGCCTTCTCCAGAGCAGTCCTCCAGGAGCTGTGGCAGTGGGGCTGCCAGGGTTCAGAGCAGGAACAGCGAGCAGAGATGCCTGATGGATATTCTGGGTGGAGGGAGAGCTGGGTCTGGCAAGTCCCCAGTGCTTGCACCAAAGCAAAGAGCAGGTAGAAGCTGAAAGAAGGAACACCTTGCAGGAGCAGCCCTATGGCTCTGCTTGGCCCAAGCCAAGGCTGATGTGGAAGCACCAAGAGACAAGCTGAGTTTGGGACTGAGTTTGGTGTCTCAGGGGACGGGGATGCTGTGTAGGCACTGCCCAGGCAGCCCCTGTCCCTAGCTGGTCAGGAGGGGACAGTTTTCCACCTAGAGATCTGCAATGTTCATTCATGGAGGCAACCAAAGTACCTAGCCTCCAGTAGCTGCCCATAGTCTCACAGATGAGCTGGAATAGAGATGCAGGTCCCAACCAGAACCTGGTCCAGGGCAGCAGGAGCCCTGGCCTGTGCTTGAGGACTTAGTAGTAGGCGCCAAGAAGAGTTGAAACCTTGTGCAGGAGCTCCTTGTGGTTGGTGTGCAGGGGGATCCTCTTGTCCAGCACCTGCCAGCGGATGCACAGCTCTGGGTCACAGCCCTGAAGGAACTGGAAGGAGACCAGAGACATCACATATGTGCAGCTGGCAAGGAGCCATGCCAGACATGCCCAACAGCACCACTAGTCCCCAGCCTCCTGCCCGCCCTTCTTGGAGCTCCCATCACAAAGCAACCCCCCATTTGACCCAATCTGTTCCCTCTATTGCAGGCAGCTGGAGAAGCCAACTCCTGATCTGGGTCTGGAGATCTGGCTGCTCTGCCCCATGCCCACTGAGGGGTAGGTGAGGGAGTGGTGGAGGTGAGGCCCATACCGAGTTCAGCCTCTTCATCTCCACGTCGTTCTGGCTGTCGAAGTGCACACTCACGGCCACCGTCTCCACCCAGGCGTTGTCTGTGTTGCGGGGGTCATCGAGGTACCCCTTGTGTATCTGCACAGGGGCAAGCAGTGCCACGTCAGCAGAGCCCTCACCACCTCTATGAGGCCACTGAGAGGCCCTAAGGGGGGTGAGGTATCATTCTACAGTTCCTCTGTCCTGCGGGAAACCACTGACCCATTCCTGCTGGAGCTGTGGGGAGCAACGGCAGACACCAAGCTGTATGGCCCACCCCTGGGGTCCATGGGCTGCCCCCCACACCCATGTGGTGTGAGGCATGTCTCCATATCATGCCCCTCAGCCCTCACCATGCACGATGCACCCTGCCTCTGTACCATGGGGACACCCACATACCCCTGAGCCACCATGTACTGTGTCCTTGTACTGTGGTGATGCCCCCGCACCTCCCATGCTGACTCCTCTGTGCCCCCGCACCAGGATGATGGCTGCATGCCCCCATACTGCTGTACCACCCACATGCCCCATACTGCTGGGACACCTGAGTGCCTCCCACCTCGGTGCCTTGTTTCAGCAAGTTCTGGAATTGGGGCCAGAACTCCCGGCGCAGGATCCACTTGAGCTTCAGTGGCAGCATCTCACCTGGCTCCAGTGACCCCTGTGCCAAAGCAGAGGTCAGTTGTGAGGCAAACCATCAGCCCAGCTTCCCTCACATTCACCAGCTTGGCCATTGGACAGTTGGCACCCTTGCAGAAGATGCCACAAGCTCTGGTGGGAGAGCAAGCAGCAGTAGTGCCTCCCTTGCTCTCCTGCCAGAAGTCCTCAGCTGTGTCCAAGCACATGTCTGAGTTTGCCTGGTTCAGCCCCTCGACCTTGCTGTCAAAGGATGTCACGCTTAACATGCTCACAGGAAGGACAGGTGAGAACTGAAGCCAAGGAGGAGGAGGAGGGAGAAGCAGGATACAAGGGGTAAGGGTAGATGTGGGTATGTAATGGTAACAGCTCACCCAGCACTCCTGGCAGCACAGCCCTGCATGTGAGAGGGGCAGAGGTACCTCGTTGGACTGGGCTGTGATACCTGACTGTGTCCCTTTTCTGTAGGGCATCAACCCTTGGTCCCCAGCTACCCAGATCCTTCTGTGCCAGCTGGGTTCCACCAGCTCTTACCCCAGGCAGAGCCCAGACATCTGACAGTGGGTACTGGGCCACTAGGACTTCCAACATCTTCTTCAGGCTCTTCCTTATGATGGACCCATCCAAGTTCCTCCTCCAGCTGTGGGAGAGGACTCTGTTATGCTGCAGCCAGACTCAGCTCCCACCTGCCCAGCAAACTGGCACATATTCCCACGTTGAATGGGCAATGGTGGGGTTTGATGGGTCCCATTTTTTCTGAGATGTTTTCGTGCCCCGTTTTCCTTTCCACCCTCCCAGCCCCATCCTAGAGCAGGACACCTCTCTGTCTCCATGCACTCACCGGGTCACAACAGGGTGCAGGGCATGGTTGGGACCAAAGCAGTGCAGCCTCCCACGGCCTCGCAGCCCTGTCCTGCCCATGGGGTTCCTGGCAGGGAGAGAGAGAGAGAGAGCAAACTGGGATGGCACTGGGGTTCCTCTGTGCACCCCATCACACCCAGCAAAGCCCTGTACTGCTTCCTCAGTTCCCCACCACTGCACTGCCCCTCTTTGGGGGGGCTGGGTTTGTTGGTGGCAGGACAGCCCTGAGGGAGATGTGTTCTGTTATCCCCACCCCACCATTAGCTCCAGGGAAGCAGGAGGAGGATGGATGCAGCCAGGACCCCCAGGTTCTCTGCTCCTCCTGTGCTTTGCCTAGAGCTAAGCACACCAACCCCTGCTGCCCATCCAGCCCCTGGTGGGGGCACTCACAGTGGCAGCCCATCCTGCACAGCGTAGAGGCCGTGGAAGCTCTGACGGTCTATCAGCCCATCCATGGTGTTGTAGTTGATCTTCAGCAGAGACTCCAAGGAGCTGGGGGCAGGAGGCAGCCCGGCAGGGAGGGCTGGCTGTGCCACCCCGGGGAAGGGACAGAGGAGTGGGAAGCCATGGGAGGACACTCACGGGCTGAAGGGGTCCTGCACAGCCATGTCCTTGTGGTCGGCCGAGTAGGTGGGGGGGGCATAGAGTGGGAAGTCCACCTGCAGAGCACATGGCCATGTCAGCCCCTCCTTGCATCATTGCTCTGCTGGCAGGCAGGGACTGGAGCCCTGGAGGACACTTCCTGCCCCAGCTCCTTCCTCTCTCCAGCTTATGGCATCACTCCCCAAGACATGTGGGGTTCTGGGCCCTCCTCAGGCGCTGAGCTCAGGGTCATGACTTGTCCCTGAGGGAAGGCAGTGTCAGATCCTGTCTAACCCTGCCCCAGCTCTGAGTTCAGAAATGCAGAGGCAGGTGGTTGCACCCTCTGGCTCCTGACCAAGCATCCTCAGGCATCCCCAGCACTGAGTGCCAGCAGGAACAATGCCAGTTCACCTCTCCTTCTCCCTGGGGGGCCTCAGAGAAGCTGTTCCAGGAAGCCACTTGTGCCAGGGCTGGAAAAAACAGGAGCTCCCAAATGTAACACAGGTGCAACAGTGGGTTCATTCCTCTTCCCACCACTGCCCAGGTCTGCCCAATGGCTCCCTGCCCTGCTGCCCAGGGAGGGTCACAGCTCTTACCTCCCAGGGCACCTTCTCATCTGGCACAGGGAAGCGGAGGGTGCGAGACCCTGGGTACAGGAGGTTTCGGGCAAGCACGTGGTATGAGGGCTGGGTCTCCTCGAGTTTCTCCTCCAGATCAAGCTCCTTCATCTCCAAGGCTTTGCTGGAGCCTGTGAGGCAGGCACAGACAGCAAGACCCCACAGAGCAGGGTGCTGAGTCCAGTGCTGTGCACCATGGCTCTGCTGAGGGGGCTGGCTGGGTATCTCCATGGGGATGCTGATGTTCCCAAGAGGACTGGCCCCCTTCCAGTAAGGCCTGGAGAAACTCCCTGAGGGATGCTGCAGTCGAGAGCCTCAGCTGTAGGCTGCAGGGATGGCTCTGGAGCAGAGAGTAGCAGTGGCCACAGGAGGGGCTGGATGGCCTCACAGAGCCCCCACACCACCCTAGGGCACAGGAACTTCTACCTCTGCCTTGCTGCTTAACAGAGGGGAGCAAAGGGCAAGCTCAGCCCTGCTCCACAGCCCATGGGCACCAGCACAACAGGGCCCTGGGCATCCCTGGTGCTGCTGGGATGGAGACAGGCTCTGCTTACCCACAGGTGGCATGTCTTCTCCTGAGCTGAAGCCATTGCACTGCAGTGCCAGCATTATCCACCTCAGGGCCTGGGCATTCTGGTGGACCTGGATGGGACAGGAATGGGTCAGTTCTCCCTGCCCCCAGCTACCCCCAAGCCCCTTGCTGGAGTACTGCAGGATATGGGGACTGGAGCATCTCTGTGACAGGGAAAGGCTGAAAGACCTGGGGCTGGTTAGCTTGGAGAAGAACAGCCTGAGAGAAGATCTTCTCAATGCTGATCAGTAACTAAAGGGTGGGGGGCAAGAGGAAGGGTTTGAGCTCTTTTCAGTGGTGTCCAGTGACAGGATGAGGGGCATCAGGCACAAACTGGAACCTAGGAGGTATCATTTGAACTTAAGGAAAAAAAATCTTTGCTGTGATGATGCTGGAGCTCTGGAGCAGGCTGCCCAGAGGGTTGTAGAGTCTCCTTCTCTAGAGACTTTCAAAACCTGCCTGGACATTGTCATCCTGGGCAACCAACCTGCTCTGGATGTACCTGCCTTAGAGGGGGGCTGGACTGGATGATCTGCAAAGGTCCCTTCCAGCCCCTGGCAGAGGCACTGCTGCCCTTGGCTCGTCTGCCAGGGCAGCAGCAATTCATGCTGTGCCCTGATGCTTGGAAAATCACCTCCAGGGAAACACTTCTTCCAAATGGAAGTGGAAACAGCAGCTGTGCTGCGAGTGTTTTGGAGAGGAGATGCCAGAGCCTCATTGGGCTCTCTGGGCAACCTATTGCTCATGCAGGATGTGGAACAGCTTCATGTGGAGGTGTGGAGGAGCCTTTTGTGCCCTAGAAGGTGTGGAGAGTCCTCTTTGGCCAAGGAGAACTGTGTCAGATCTAACTGCCTGAGTGGCCAGTGGAGGCAGGAGTTCAGCCCACCTCTTCCCATCTTCATCCTGTGCACTTTGGAGTCAAACAGAACATTTCCCAGAAACCTTTTCCTCTCAAATGTTGTTGCTTTGGCAACTCTTTGGAGGGGGGAGTCATTCTGAGGAGCTTTCTCTTGTGCTGTGGTTCAGCTGAGTCAGCATCTGGAAAATTCTCTTTCTTAAGGTAGCTGCTCAGCTTTTGCCTTACCTGGTCTTCCAGAGAGACCAATCTCTCCTCCACCAGCCCTGTCCTCTTCACCCGGTCCAAGTCCAGCAGCTCTGCCAGTACATCAACTCTGGAGGGACAGTGCAGAGAGGAACCCACTCAGCAGACACCCCTGCACTGATCCCAACTCTTCCTTGCCTAGGAGACTGGAGGACAGAAGGATGTCCCTGTCTCAGGAGCACTGCTACCTCTGTGCAATGTCTTGGATCTTCTTCTCTGTGTTCTGCTTCTCCTGACACTGCTGGTGCTGCAGGTAGTTCTCCTTCAGGTACATCTCCCAAGAGAGGAGGGCAGCTTCTTCGTTCTTTTCCAGCTTCTCTTCTGCCAGAGGAAGGGGAAAGAAGTGCTGTCAGACCCCTGAGCATCCCAAACCTTGGCACCACAGCCCAGAGGCCAAGCCTCTTGCCTCAGTACACGGTGCCATGCCCCAAGGAGGGGGCAAAGGTAAGGAGAGGGGAGATGCTGGTCCTCACTGAGCTGTTTGTGGTGCGTGGCCGGCCTGCGGAGCAAGCCTCGGCGGACCAGAATCTGCAGGTGGTTGAGAAGGATGAAGGGCGGCGGTGCGGGCGGGCGGCCGTGGTACTCCTCGATCAGGTCGTGACGCTGGAACTTCCAGATCTGGTCTGTGTGCTCCTGGACCTGCTGGAAGGTGTAGCTGGGGCAGAGCCCAGGTGTCAGCCGTGCCATGAGAATGAGGGGATACCTCATGCCCCAGCTCCTACCCATCTCCCTGATCGGCCCCTACCCATCTCCCTGATCGGCCCCTACTCATCTCCTTGATCGGCCCCTACCCATCTCCTTGATCGGCACCTACCCATCTCCCTGATCGGCCCCTACCAATCTCCCTGATCGGCACCTACCCATCTCCCTGATCGGCCCCTACCAATCTCCCTGATCGGCACCTACCCATCTCCCTGATCGGCCCCTACCAATCTCCCTGATCGGCACCTACCCATCTCCCTGATCGGCCCCTACTCATCTCCCTGATCGGCACCTACCCATCTCCCTGATCGGCCCCTACCCATCTCCTTGATCGGCCCCTACTCATCTCCCTGATCGGCCCCTACCCATCTCCCTGATCGGCCCCTACCCATCTCCCTGATCGGCCCCTACCCATCTCCTTGATCGGCCCCTACCCATCTCCCTGATCGGCACCTACCCATCTCCCTGATCGGCCCCTACCCATCTCCCTGATCGGCACCTACCCATCTCCCTGATCGGCACCTACCCATCTCCCTGATCGGCACCTACCCATCTCCCTGATCGGCACCTACCCATCTCCCTGATCGGCACCTACCCATCTCCCTGATCGGCCCCTACCCATCTCCCTGATCGGCACCTACCCATCTCCCTGATCGGCACCTACCCATCTCCCTGATCGGCACCTACCCATCTCCCTGATGGGCCCCTACCCATCTCCCTGATCGGCACCTACCCATCTCCCTGATCGGCACCTACCCATCTCCCTGATCGGCACCTACCCATCTCCCTGATCGGCCCCTACCCATCTCCTTGATCGGCACCTACCCATCTCCCTGATCGGCACCTACCCATCTCCCTGATGGGCCCCTACCCATCTCCCTGATCGGCACCTACCCATCTCCCTGATCGGCACCTACCCATCTCCCTGATCGGCCCCTACCCATCTCCTTGATCGGCACCTACCCATCTCCCCGATCGGCCCCTACCCATCTCCCCGATCGGCCCCTACCCATCTCCCTGATCGGCCCCTACCCATCTCCCTGATTGGCACCTACCCATCTCCTTGATCGGCACCTACCCATCTCCCTGATCAGCACCTACCCATCTCCCTGATCGGCCCCTACCCATCTCCTTGATCGGCCCCTACCCATCTCCCTGATTGGCCCCAGCCTGCACCCACTATTCCCACCGCATCTATAACCCTCCCATAGCACCCCATATGCCTCAGGACCCTCCTTACACCCCCCTCAGTGTGCAGTCCCTGACCATAGCCAAGCCTGAAGGCAAAGCCAGCTCAGTTCACTGTCAGGACCATGGGGCTGGGTCAAACTTACTTGAACATGGCAATGAGAAGATTGAGGAGAAGAATGTTGGTGAAAAGCAGGTACAGGCACAGTAAGATGACCGTCAGCCACTCTGGGAAGATGGGTTTCTTGTTGTCCTCATTTGTCTCTGGGCACTTGGGCTTGTAGGGGTCAGTTCCATTGGGGCTGCACTGGTCGATGTTGAAATTCACCCCTGCAAGAGAGCACAGTTTGACTCCACTGCAGCCACACCTCGTGGTGTCCCAGAGAGCACATTGTGCTCTCTGAAATTGGCCAGCAGTGAGGGAGCTTGCCACGGGGCAGGGCTCTGACCTTGCTCTGCATCCTCCCAGGTGCTCTGCTCACTGCCACCACACTTGCAGCTGTGGCCCTGAGCTGTTTCAGCACATGCTGCCATGCCTTTGCTGGTGTGCACTCTTGACTGCTTGGGCAGGCACAGTCCCTGGGTTTGCAGTGGTGGCTGGAGCAGGGCTCCATCCTCGCACCTTGCCATTGCTTCCTCCTAGCATTAGGTTGTGCTTGGAGAGAAGCCCCGAGCAGAACTTCCATGGGCCAGGAGCTAGGCAGACTGCAGCACTATCCCTCAAGTCTTACTGTGACCACCCTGCTCAAGCCACGTGCTGGTGTCCCTTACCATCAATGTAGGAGGGAATCTGCCCAAAGATGGTCAGGTAGGAATGGTAGACCACACCACGGAACAGCCACTCCACACGTTCCTCATTATGGATTAGGATGGCCTGCTTGGCAACCCCAAAGGACACCACCCACACTGCTAGCAGGAAGAGGAAGAAGAACACATCCTTTAACTGCAAAGACAGAGGGGAAGCAAAATTGTTCCCTGGAGCAAAGCCCACGGCAGGACAGGACAACACAGCCAGCTCATCCATGCCATGGCAAGCTGGAGGGGAGCTCTTCTCACCATGCGCTTCACAATGATGATCTTGGGCCCCAGTGTCCTGCTGACTGTGAAGATGTGCATCAGGCGCAGGCAGAAGATGGTAAAAGCCAGCGACAGGATGATGCGCCCAGGGTAGAGCGTCGATGGAATCAGCCTGGGCACAGAAGAGAGCAAACCTCTCAGTGCCACCAGCAGGTTCACCTTGCAGCATTGCAAGACCACTGCAAGATCAGTGAGTGCTGGCTGACAGCTGTTCTGTGAAGGACACCTCTTCCAAAAGCAGCTGGAAGCAGAGGCAAATCAGTCAGTGACCACAAGTCTTCAACAGCCTTTGGAAGAAGCTCAGGCAACTGAGCTAAGATGAGCAGGAGTGTTGGTCTGCTGGAGAGCAGGAAGGGTCTTCAGAGGGACCTGGATAGGTTGGACTGATAGCCCAAGGCCAATGGGGTGAGATTCAACAAGGACAGGTGTTGGGTTATGCACTTGGGTCACAACAACCCCATGAACGCTCCAAGCTTGGGGCAGAGTGGCTGGAAAGGTGCCTGGTGGAAAAGGATCGGGGTGTGCTGGGTGGACAACTGGCTGAACATGAACCAGCAGTGTGCCCAGGTGGCCAAGAAAGCCAATGGCATCCTGGCCAGTATCAAAAACAGGGTGTCCAGCAGGAGTAGGGAAGTGACTGTGCCCCTGTAGTCAGCCCCAGTGAGGCCACAGCTTAAATTCTGGGTTCAGTTCTGGCTGCCACAGTGTAAGAAAGGCATTGAGGTGCTGTAGGGTGCACACAGAATAGCAACAAGGCTGGTGAGGGGTTTGGAGGGCATCATCTGAGGAGAGGCTGAGGGAACTGGGGTTATTTACTCTGGAGAAGTGAAGGCTGAGAGGAGTCCTCATTGCTCTCTACAACTCCCTGAAAGGAGGTTGGAGTGAGGCTGGTGTTGGTTTCTTCTCCCAGTGGTCAGGCTGCCCAGGGAGGTGGTGCAGTCACCATCCCTGGAGGCGTTCACGAAGGTGTAGATGTGGTGCTTCAGGGTATAGTTTAGTGGTCATGGTAACTGGGCTACAGTTGGATTCAATGATCATGAAGGTCTTTCCCAACCTCAATGATTCTATTACTGAGGAACCTGCACAGTTCTCACAGCAGCTTGCACCCTACAGCTGTGGCTTGAGCCTGGTTCTGCAGCTCACCTGCACGTCAGCCCTGTGATAAAGACAAGGATGGCGCAGACATCCAGCTTATTCCAGAAATCCTTGATGTAGAGGGAAGCCATTTTCACAACCCCAAGCCCATCAGGATCGTACAAAAGCTGTTGGGAAGAGAAGAGAAGAGGGCTTGGTATTTCAGTGAAAGCCTTGCAAGATACCCTGTGCCTTGTAGAGGGGAGGCACTGCACAGACCTGCTGGTCAGCACTGGGCCCTCCTGCTTACTTGAGGTTAACCTGAGCCTACAGGGTTTTCTGTAGGGGCATGGAAGGAGGATGGGGAGGGACAGGTGAGACATGGGGCTCTTTAGTCTGGTGAAGGCACTGAGATGTTGAAGCAAAAGCTGAAAAAAACCTCAAATGTCAAGCAAAGCCTGGAAATGCTTCTAGGAATAACTGCCCAAGGGAGGAGGTGATGCCTCTGTGTCCTTACTTTTTCAGCTCAAAGCAGCCTGTCTTTCTGCAGGTACCTGAGGCCAGGCAGACACAGCCAAGGAAGTCCTCTGGTCTCAGAGAGGAGGGAATCCAGCAGTCCCTTGTGCTGGGACTTCTCCAAAATGATGGTGACATGAGAAGCAGCATGGGAAACATGAGCTGTGCAGGACCTTCCAGGAGCACCCAGAGGAATACCTTGTCCCACCTCCTCCCAACCTCTGCCCTGCCTGCCCCATACCTGTCGGATCTCCTCACACACCAGGGAGAAGAGCCAGAAGTAGATGAGGTACTCTCGCCAAGATGGCAACGACTGGAAGTCAACCATCAGGACATAGGCAAAGAGCAGGAGGAAGGTGAAGTAGGAGAGGATGTTCATGTGGAAGATGACCACAGGTGCTGTGAAGAAGGCTCGAAGACGTGTCAGGCAGCCCATGGGCTGCAGCCTCTTCTCCCTGTGGGCAGCAGGGGTGGAAGTAGAGCTCAGCTGCCCAGGGAAATGCCATGGCAGGTTCTCCCAGCCAGACACAGGGTGAGGAAATCCCAGCCTCAGCGCATGCCCCAGCTGCAAGAGGTACCTGAAGGTGATGAGGCTGGTGAAGAGAAGAGGGAAGAACAGCATGCATGCAATCACCCGCAGAAGCCCATTGTCCACGCACATCTTCCCCCACCACACCTTGGTCAGAAAGGCCTGCCAGGAGGGAGGCAGAGGAGCACTGCTATTGCAGGAGCTCTCCCTGTCAGAGTGGGGCTGTAGGGCAGAGCCCCACTGCTGCCAAGAAGGAACCTTAGATCTGGGGCAGGTGGCACCTTCCCTCCAAGCACCATTGCTGAGAGCCCACCTGGACACCTCCATGGGACACAAAATTCATGTCCTTGGCCTCCAACGCCAACTGCAGACAGGTGGTCTTCCCCCAAGCCTCAGAGACACGGGTGAGAAGCTTCTGGGCTCTCTCTTCATCCTTGCGGTAACAGTCTGTGAACACACCTGGCCGGGCAGGGACCAGGCAGACAAGGCTGAGCTCCAGAGCCAGCCTGGTACTCAGCAAGGTGCCCACAGAGTCATCCTTTGCAGCAGGATTTGGACACTGTCACACAGGATGGCACCTACTGTGCTCCCATCAACCCCCAGGCACAGCCCTCACAGCACCACGATGATCCTGACTGTAATGAGGGGGTCCCCCTTGGGCACCACCCACACCACCTCTCAGCCCACCCATCCCCTCCTGGACAAAGCCAGACAGCCCTGTAGGGTATGAGAGCAGTTCCGGGGCGGGTCCTCTCCTGCTCACCGATTGCCTTCTGCTCGTACTGCTCAGCCAGGGCCAGCATGGCATCGGTGGTGTCAGTGTCGTCCTCCTCCTTGGCCAGCTCCTTCAGGATTTTGCTGCAGGCCAGCGCAGCTGCCATGGAGTCCTGGCTCTGGAGCAGAAGAGGCCAGAGAGATTGTGGGGCTCTGCACCCTATCCTGCAAGTCCCAGCAGTCCTGCCAAGCCCTCCATGGCTCCCACAGGAGGGAAGGAGGCTGTCCCAAGCAGGATGGACAGCTTGCACTGCACTGTGCTCCCCTCTGAGTGTAGGCAGGGCACCCACTTCCATGGGGGATCTGGGACCATTTCTGCTTTCCTCAGGGGAAGCCTTGGATAGTGGGATGGTGTGACTCCACAGCTCTGCACATCATGCTCACCGTGTCACCAGCCATGCTGCTTCTTGTCTGGAGACACTGTTTATGGGTGGGAGCCATAAATACCACCCCAGCTGCCATGCCACCACCCATAAAAGACACCCCAGCTGCCATGCCCCTGTCTCCTGTCCCTGTGGTGTGCTGAGCCCCCTCTCTAACCCTTGCAGGGAAGAGCGGGCTTGTAGCCCAGCATGTCACCTCTGCCTGCAGCATGTGTCCTGCTGGGAAGGGAGGGGTCTGGATGCCTGGTGTGGCTGGGGATGACCACTGAGTGTCTGCAGGCTCTCTAGCTGGCTCCCATGTGGCTGGGGTCAGGCCAGGGCACTGCCATAGGCATCTTGCCTGCTCTCCCAGATCCCAGCAGCTGCAATCTTTCCTCTTGGGACTAGGAGCTTTGGCTCCATCTGAGCGTCTCAGCTGGGACCAACAGCTCTGGGCTGTAATACCTGTGCCCAGATGATTTCTGCCAGCTCCCTGCGGTTCTGGACCACAGCCCAGATCAGCAGGTCACGGACTGGGTCCACAGTGAAGGCAACTCGGCCAGCAGAGCGCTTGTAGAGGGACCGGAGGCTTGACCCTTGAACCTGCAAGGTTGTGTGATGGTCAGAGCTGTTCCCCTGCCAAGAGGCTGCAGAGGGCAGACAGCCTCTCAGCACAAAGCCACCTCCCAAGCCCTGGGTGCCTGCCTCTACCACCCATGGAAGGGCCTTTGCTGCAGATCACTGGGTGGCCAAGACTGGGCTCATTCTGGAACAGTCATTATCAGTATGGCCAGGATCATGCGGGGATGTGCCCAGGCTGTCCAGTGCACCCTCTCCACTGGGTCCTGCCCACCAGTCATGCAGCCACATGCTGCTGCAGGTGTAGGAGGGTGGGAGACACACCTTGAACGTGGGGCAGATGGCTTGGGCAAGGCTTTAAGGGATTTTAAGTGGGATTCCTGAGCAGGCAAGAGGACAGAGACCCAGCTGCAACTTTCAGGAGGTTTTCTTGAGCCAGCACCCCCCTCCCTATTGCAACCCTGCCACCACGTCACCTGGAGATGCGTACATTCAGCTTGATGTGTGGGACAGGGATGGAGAGCCGAGGCCGTTCTGTGTGCTTGGGCTTGGGGTAGAGATGCTGTGTGGAGCTGCCCAGGAGCTCCCGCAGCACCTGGGAGACATGGTGCAGTTGGATTCTTGGCATTTTGGAGCCACCTGTGTGCTCCCTCTCCTCCAGCAGCACCTTCTGAAGCTTGCTGTGGAACAGGCAGGATGGTGCCAAGTTGTCGTAGAGGTAAAGCAGGGTGTCCCAGGTGACGAACTCCTTGAGACGCACTCCCTGCTCCAGGAAGAGCTTCACAAACTCTGGCTTGTTGGAGATCAGGGCAGCTGCCATCACAGGGTGGAGATCTGTGGGCTGGCAGGCCAGAGGCAGAGGTGAGGGGCTCACCATGCTCCTCACTCATATAGGGGGAAGATTTTATTCCTGAGCACACAAGGAGCTTCTGGGTGTTGGGAAGCAGCTGGGAGGTTCTGGGACATCCCCCAGAGACACACTTCTGGGTTACTATACCCTCTCCTATGGCAGTGAAGCCCTCTGCTCCTTTAGCTTCTGAGCGGAGAGTTTGGGTTGTGTAGAGGGTAGAGCCTCTCTCCTCAGCTCATAAGGATGCATTTTACAGATGAACAAGACCTTACAAGCTTGTCCCCTGTGCACAAATCTTCAGCTGAAGGATCATGGTGCTGCCAGCTGGATCTCAGCCATGGGGAGACTGGCTGCTCCCGATGGTCATCCAGTTCAGCCTTTCTGGGGTTTTCTTTTCCAAGGCAACCTTTACATGTGCTCAGAAGTGAAAACAAAGCCTGTGGGTAAGGGGGTACATGTCTGTCCTACCAGGAACGTACCTTCTGACCTTATTCCACAACCTGGTTTCAGCCTCATCCTTTCATACTAGCCACATCATTCAAGGAGCCTGCCTCATCCTCCCTTCCCAGCAAAGACCTTCTTCAAGATCTAGATCTTGTTCAGGCTTTGCCTTTTCACACCATCAAATATTTCCTCTTTGGGATCCTGGTTCCCACCAACCCCTCCCAGTCCCATGAAAGGTTTGTGAGCTGGGGGAATCCAAACTGTCAACCCAAATAGGAAAATCCCTTCCAAGTCCCACAGCCCCAGCAGAAGTGACAGAACCCTGCTCAGCTTCCGCTTCTCAACAGGTGAATCAGGCACTGGGTGGCAGAGCTGGCTTCCAGCCCTGCTCTGTAGTGAGGCTGAGCAGGGTGAGATGAGTTTAGAGACAAGCTGCCATTTGACAACATGGCATAAGCAGTGCCCACAGGGCAGAGCTGGCAAGGGATATTTTTGACTCTGTGTTGGTGGATTCTCTTCTGACCACAAAACCAACCACCTCTGTAAACACTGCTAGGTCAAATGGGACCTTTACAAGCAATGACTTGCAGAATGTGCTCACCTCTGCTTTGGGTGTCTGAGTGCACTTTTGAATAACAGGACAGATGATAAGCCCCTAGCAATGTGGCAGGAGTTTAAAGTCCAAGTGAAATGCCCTCAGAAACTCTCCCTAGGCAGACCTGAGGTGAGAAGTACCCTCGATATTCACAGGTCTCAAGTGGGACCTGATAAGCTCTAAGCCTGAGTAGACAAGCAGCACAGGTACTGCCTTACCTTCCACTCATAATCGTCTGTGAAGATCTCACTCCGAGCAATGTCCACCCTGTTCCAGGCCACAGCCAACTTCAGCTGGTGGTCCCAGTTCTCACGACCAAAGTGATCCTGGTTTTGGGATGCTGCACGAAAAGCACATGTGTTAGAGAGAAGATAATTTATGGAGAGAGAAGATACCACCTGGAAGCCCCCTTGAAGGACTGGCCCTCCCTGATCAGCTGAGCATCAAAAGGTTTGGGGACCCCTTTGATGACCCCATAAATCAAGCAGCTGGCAGGACCTGACTTGTGCTCCCCATCTCATTCAGCTCTATGCGTTCCCCTAAGCAGCTCCCCACTCCTCACCTTTGAGCAGGGCCTGGAGGATGGCCACATCCACGTCCTGCTGGCCATATTTGCCCTCTCTGAAAATAGTCAGGAGCTGTCGGTTCCTCACTATGTCCTGGATCTACAAGGAGAGCCATGGGCAGGCAATCAGCAGCAGGATCTTCTCCCTTACACTTCCTGCAGTTTCCTGTCCTGTGTAGGGCAATTCCTTGATCTTCCCTTTTTGGCTGCAGACCTCCCGTGTGGTGACTCCCCCAGTCCAGCTGGGGGTGATCCCAAATGGTACCTCTCTGCCCAAAGGGAGCAGGCAGTGGAGGAGTGGAGCTCAAGTCCTTGGGGTGCCCACCAGGACAATACTAAGCATGGCTGGGGGCAGATGGATAGTCAGCAGAAAGTAAGCTTAAACTTCATGCTGTAAGCCTTGCTGCTGATGAGCAAGGACCCCTGGGGACCCATTTGATCTCCACAAGCTAAAAGAGAGGAGCTGCCTGTCTGCAAGGGGCTCACCTTCTTGGTCCACTCCACCAGCTTGCCCTCAGTGAAGAGCTCATAGGTGTCATGGAAGTAGACACTCAGCTTCTTCTGGATCAAGGCAATGGTTATCTTGGGCACAGGCAGGCTAGCCACCTGTGCAATGACATCAGCCACACGCCCAGACCCTTCCACAATCACACAGGGGGTCCCATTGGTGATGGCATTGTAGATGGTCTGCAACAGAGCAGGGAGGTTGGTCTTCATTCCACCCAGAGGTCAGCAGATCCTCTCTGAGCCTGAGCCCCACACCAGTGCTCCGCAGCACTCCCAGCATGTTCACACCCCATTGGAGAGCAGCACCCTGGGCAAGGGGCTGCACCCACCCATCACTGGCCTCTCTCAGCTCTGCTGGGAGTGGGCAAGAGCAGCTTCTTACATCAAGTGTCCCAGGGCCTCCTTCCAGTACCACGCACACGATGGGGATCTTGATGGCAACACCTGTGGGGAAGCAGAGCCCAGGGTCACCTCCCTGTGGGGCAGCCTCTCCCCCATGCAGACTTGTGGTCCCCTCTGAGTGGTGAGGTGTGAAAGGCAAGGTGGGAGCCATGTTAGGCTCCAGGAGAGAAGTGAGATGACCTCCTGACAACCGTGCTGCTGGAGCATGTGTGTGCACATGTTAGAAGAGAAGATCATTTGCACAGCAAGAAGAGGCCATCTGAAAACCTCCCAGGAGGACTGGATCTTTGGGAGAAACATCTCTTCCTGATCCAGTCAGCATCTCACATCCCTCCCTGACCAACTCAGCATCACAAGACCCTTTGATGACCCCAGAAATCAAGCAACTGACAGAGAAAGGCTCTTTGATTTGTGACCCTGAGGAACCAGGTTCATATTTATCATGACAACTCTCAACCCCCTTCCCTTGATCCGCCAGGGAAGGCACAGCCTCCTTTCTCATTGAAGGTCTGGATGGGCACCCTTTACCAACGGATGGCCCATCCCCTGCCTCAGAGGATGCTGCTGTTACCTCCTTTCACCTTGGTCTGCTCTGAAATGAACTTCTCCAGCCTGGTTCTCAGGGGGATTTCCACCCCATACCTCCCGTGGGTCCCATCGTCCACCAGGATGAAGTGGGAGTGGTTGCTGTCCAGGCATGATAGGCTGCCTTGGTTTTCCTCATCCAGTACGTACTCAGCTGGAAAACCACCCTGGAAGGTGTAGGAGGAGTCACTTGCAAAAGCCTGGCACAAGAGCACCAGATGGCAGAGGGCTGCAGAGAAGCACCAGGTGCCCAAGGCAACCAGTATGTGGGACAGGAACAGGCCAACACACAGGAACAGTCTGGCCACCCCTGCTCCTCCTGCAGTGTTCATGGCATCCTTGCTCCATGCTCCTCTGTCTCTGCCCCACCTGCCCTCACACCCACAGAGGTCCTGCCAGGAGAAGCACAGCACCCATGCAAGACACTGGGTAAGGCGGAGGGGCTTCTCAGCAAACATCAGCCCAGGACCATCACGCCTTCTGGTGCGGCTGTTTTACCAGGGCTGCCAGTCACAGGCATGTCTTGAAGCACCTGCTGCCACCATGGCTCTTGGCAGGACTGTCCTGGCAGCCCAGGCACAGCAAACGCATTTCCAGCTCTGTGGGCTCACCACGGGGCAGACGAGGCTCTCCCGGTTGTACACGGTCCCCCAGGTGGCTATGCCGATGGTGACGATCTCGCTGTCCTTGTGGCCGCAGCTCAGCAGGAAATCTCGCACTGCCTCTCCCACCTGTTTCATCACGCCGGCGTGGGACCCCCCCGTGATGATCCAGGCCCCTGGGGGTCAGAGAAGGGCTTAAGGAAAGGGAATCCTTGCTCATGACAATCTCCTAGCATCCTCCTATGACTGCAGGAACACCTGGGCCATGGAGATGCTCCACTCCCAGAAGATGTCTTCCCTGCCCACTACACAATGCCCTGGCAGCACAGGAGATGCCTTCTTCAGTACAGTGTTGCATCTCTATAAGCCAAATGAGCAAGAACAGTCCATCCCTGGTGGTGGCAGTCCTGGGCCAGCTTGGCATCTCCAGAGCAGCCCACCTCACTGAATCACAGCCAGATGGCAGGGTCCTCTCCCACTTCAACCACGGGCAGAACCTCTGCATCTCTTACCAGTGGTCTGGGCCACTTTGACTAGCCCTTGCCGGAAGATATTCTTCAGCCTGGGCTTCATGATGAAGTTTTTGGCTCCCCCAGTGACTGAGATGAGCAGGTTGGGCGGATCAAGGCCCCAGTGCTGCGTCATGAGGTGGAAGATGACCCGTGGAGGGGTGTCCGAGGAGACACGCACATACTGCAGGAAGGGAACACACATGTTTGGGGGGGAACCAGAGGGGTAAGTTAACAGGGTACCTCCACCACCATGTCTCCTGTCCCAGAAAAGAACTGTGGGCTCTCCATGCCATTTTCCAGCAGACTCCCAGCTCTTGTTGTAAGACCCTGTTCCCACTTGCTTCCCTGGGACCCAGCATTCCCAAGACAAACTGAAGGCCAAGGACAGAAAACAGGGTCTCTTCCTACAGCTATCTTCCTACAGCCACTCCTTGAAGCATGGGGCCTCACAATATGAAGATTAGTCTCACGGTTTCAAGAGGGGGACCAGGTACAGGGCTGGAAGAGAAGAGGGATCCTGTCCCACCCCCTTCCTCTGCTTGGTCTGTGTTTCCATGCTTTCCCATGCTCCTCTCATTCCTGAGGGAAACACCTGCACTTTTTCTGCCATGGCAAGACCCAAACATTGGCTCCCCATGCACCACAGATGTGAAAACCACATCACCTTCCCCATCTTCTGTCCTAGGCCTGTGAAGTGGATATCACCGAAGGCATCTGTTGGCATTTCCTGGATGTGCCTGCTGGCATCCCATTCCTTCCCCAGGAAGATGGGAGGTTTGGCAGCATCTTCCAGGTGCTGTTCCCTGAGATAGCCACACTCGCACACAACCCTCCTGGAACACACACCACCAGCTTTGCTGAAAACAATCTAAACCCAGCAGGCAAAGCCCAGCTGGTCCATCAGCCTCAGCTGAGGCAGGAGGTGTTTGTGCCCTCATTAAGAACACCACACACATGGGCATCTCACCCTCAGCTCACCCTCCAGCTCAAAATTTTGTGCAGAAACAAAGACATTGTTTGGGGAGAAATTTACCACCCTATCCCACCCCAGAATTGGTGTTTCCTCCTGTGGAGGTTTAGGACAGAAATGTTCCACTTGCTTTGGCTGAAGGATGGATGGCAATGACTGCATGCAAAAGCATCAGAAAGGTTCCTCACTGGGACATGGGATTTCAGCCATGAGGTGACATGCAGCAGGGTAAAGAACCAGTCAAAAAGAGATTTGTTCCTCTCATGGACACCAGCTGATTTTCTGGTGCTGTAGCTTTGGGACCAAACACCCTTTTTGCTTTCCTGGCAGAGGAGGGGAATGAGGTCCTGTGTTACTTACCCAGAATCTGATGTCCGGGAGCTTTCAACAAAGTAGGTACACTCTTTCTTCCGGATGTTTTCAGGAATCCACGAGATGAGATTTTCCTGAGGAGGCAGGAAAAGCAGCAAGGGGTCAGGGTTTTTGCTAAGGACAGAAGATCCCCCAGGGGCCAGACACCCTAGTGCTTGGAGCATATCTGGGAGGTGCTTTCAATTTGAAGTAAGCTCCATTGCTCTCTGCGAGGACAAAGCTAGATGTACTCCAAGGAGAGGAGATACGAATGCTGGACATGCACCTCAGAGGTTTGGGGATTTTCTGTCTGTCCCTAAACCTGATCTGTTATTAATTGCCCTGTTAATGAGTCACTGATTAACTCACTGAAGCTCTTCCATGATGTATGGCCAACCACCCCTTCCTCCAGCACCTCCTGAACTTGCCTTTTCATTGCTGCCGCTGGGGAAATGTGCCTTCCTCCTGCTCTTTGAGACACTGCTGCTGCTCTGATGGAGGTTGGGGACCACCTCGAAGTCACTCATTGTCCTGGAGTGTGTGGCAGGGTCGTCACCTCTCTCAGGGCACACCTTGTTCAGTTCGGAGGGGAGCACCTTGGTGCGTCGGCCACGCACAGCCATGGCTGCTGTGTCTTGCCCTGTTTGGCCTCCTCTCTCCCGTTTCTAGGCTGGGAGGCCCTGAACATCTCCATCCTGAGTGCAGCAGAAAATGAGAAGCATACCAATGGACTTAAGCACTGAAGCATCCTGTCCATCACTCCCTGGGTGGGCAGATGTTTATGGGAAAACTGCCAGACGCATGCCACAGTTGTGACACAGGGGCCACCTGGGTGATGAATCAGCCTCAGCATGCAAGGAGAGTGCGTCCAGCAGATGAAGGGAGGTTCTTCTCCCTCTCTACTCCGCTCTAGTGAGACCACATCAGGAGTATTGTGTCCAGTTCTGGACTCTCCGGTTCAAGAGGGACAGGGAACTAACTGGAGAGAGTACAATGGAGTCTACAAGGATGATGAAGGGGATGGAACATCTGTCTTATGAGGAAGGTTGAGAGACCTGGAGCAGAGCAGCCTGAATATCTGAAGGGTGGGTGTCAAGAGGAAGGGGCTGGTCTCTTTTCAGTGGTGCCCTGTGATAGAATGAGAGGCAATGGATACAAACAGGAATTCAAGAAGTTCTACCTGAATGTGAGAAGAAATTTCTTTGCTATGAGGGTGCTGGAGCCCTGGAGCAGGGTGCCCAGAGAGGTTGTGGAATCTCCTTCTCTGGAGACTTTCAAAACCTGCCTGGATGCGTTCCCATGTGACCTGCCCTAGGTGACCCTGCTTTGGCAGGCGGGTTGGACTCAATGATCTCCAGAGGTTGCCTCCAACCCCTGACATTCTGTGATTCTATGTTTGTATGTGCCAATGCTGCCCCAGGCAGCCTGCCAGCCTCTGGAAACTGACCCCACCATTCTCTGCCCACCAGCATAGATGCTGGCCTGCCTTCTCCACTGCCTGGCTGCCCACTAGCCCACAGCTCTCCTTGCTTGCTCTCCACTGCAGGCAGCTGCAATATTTCTGGGAGCAGGGAGAGCAGAAACCAGGTCTTCCATGTGAGCAGCTCCAGCATGGCCCTGCATGGAAAACCCACAGCAACACACTGGCTGCAGAGACAGGGCACCTCTGCAGGAGGGGTCTTCTGTCCCCTGCAAAGGCCCCCTGTGAGCCCAGAGATAAACCAGCAATGCACGTGGGCATGCTGCAGGGTGGGGGCTGCATAACCCCTGGGCCTTCACAAACACTCACAGACCCCATTGCTGAACTCCTGGGCTGCTGAGGCTGCAGGGCTACTGAAACAAGCAATGAAAAGCTGCTGGGAGTCTCTGGAGCCCAAAGGGGAAGCATGCCCTCTCAGGGGAGCTGTGATTAGGTCATGGAAGAATCACAGCACTCAGGTAAGGTGCTGCTGAACCTGCAGGGTCAGCAGGCCTATCTTTAAAGAGATCTGGGATCCTTTTCTGCAAGCTAAACTCTGCATCACACCCAAGGGTGGGGAGCCCTCAGAGGGGACAAAGAGTTGGGGAGCAAAATCATGACTACCACAATGTTTCCTTCACATCACCTTTCTGAAGGCCCAGTGCTGCTGCAGGCAGGGAGCAGTGAGGAAAAGCCCTTTTGTCAGCCTCCCCCCAGGATGGATGCAGCCTCACTGACCTTGGGAGACAGATTTTAGCCAAGTGGTTTTCTGCACCAGCACAAGCCAGGGCAGATCTAATTGCTTGAGAAAGAGCTGTCCAAAGAAGGTCAAACACACCCTGAATTCTTGCTCCTGGCCCCTCAGTGTGGGCAGGCTAGTGGGGGTTTGAGGTATGGCCAGAAGTGGCTAGTAAGCCCATGGGCTCTCACACTGGGTCCTCCATGGACACCCAAGGGTGAAGAGCTGCTGATAACCCACCCAGAGCACCTGTCCTGAAGGGCTGTGGGGCCAAGGACAGAGCCTCTCTTGCAGCACACACTGCCCTCCCCCACTCTTGCTTGGCCAGCACCCCGGAAGGCGTCCCACTGCGGGCAGCACCGGACCCCACCGCGGGCTCAGCGTGGTCACAACAGCTGTCAGGACAGGGGGCAGAGCCCTGGGCACAGCCGTGACCCGTGCCCACCCTCTGCCCCTCCACCGGCCCGGCCCGGCCACCAGCGGGGCCGCCCGTACCTTTCCCGCAGCGTGCTGCGGCCGCATCCCCATCGCCTCCGCTCCAGCGCTGCGTGGGGACCCTATCTCGCGTCCCCCTACCTCCGGCGGGTCATTTTGTCACCGCAGACACAGACAGGGAGGCGAGGAGAGGACAGAGCTGCCCTCAGGCTGCCTGCAGAGGAGGAGATGGCAGGTGGCTGGCAGCCTCCCAGCAAACCCGGCTGCGGAAGCCGCAGCGCCAAGGCAGCCCCCGCCTGCTCCAGCGGCTGAGTCACGCTCCCGCAGCAGCCACGGCCGCCCGCAGCCTCCGGCCACGCAGCCTCTCGCAGCCCCACGCCGTGGGACGCTGGCACCTGAGCCCGGCGTGGGGCAGATGTCACCAGCCACCACCCTGGGGGACGGCGGGGCAAACGGATGCTGCTTGCTGGGGAGCAGCGGCAAACTGGTGGCTGTGACTGCGGCTTGGGTGCGTGGCAGGCTGGGCAGGTGTGGTGAATCTGTACCCTAATTATCAATCAGTCTGATCGTGTGTTATCTTATGGATTAGTTATAGACAGTGATGTAAGTGAATTTCACTGGAGACTGGGTGTTGTCCATGCTGAAGTAAAACAAACTGAAGGACAGCTTGGTCTTGGAAAGATGGACTTTGCTTCTGGGAAACTTAGAGCTCTCCCTGAAGGAAAAAGGATACCATGGGACAACTGCAATAATGCCAGCATCCCAGCCCCTCTGACATGTCTTTGAGACCCTCCCAGTATCATCTGGTCAGAGACACTCAAGGAAGGCTGACTTCCAGGAATGCCTGGATCAATAGACAAGCAGCAAGGATGCTGAGAAACAGAATTGTAGACTCATGGAATCATTCTGGTTGGGGAAGATCTTTAAGGTTATCAAGTCCAACCATTCTCTGACTGCCAGCTCTGGTGCTAAACTATATCCCTCAGCACCATATCTCTGCCTTTTTTAAACCCTTCCAGGGATGGTGATTAGCAGTTGGTAGTGTAGGTGTTGGTGACTAGCCAAGTTGTCTTGCACCTGAATGCTTGAAGGGTATAAGAACGCTGTGTAAGAACCAGTTTGGCTGGGACATCACAAGCGCATGAATAAAAACTTGCCCTTCTAATTCCATGTGTTGCATCCCATCCTCTGTCCTTGGCCAGCACAGTCCAGGTGTGAATTTTCATAATGCAAGCCCTAGGTGAGGAACCTCAGCTGTCATAACACAGGCCCAAGATGCCTTTTGGTTGCTGCTTCCCACCTCCGTGTTTCAGATGCTCTCTTCCTCCCATTATGCTCCCTGTCCTAAAGGAATTGGCTTCTCCACTGGATTTACAGCCATTTACTTAACTTGCAGCAAAATTGGCTTAAACCCAGCATACACCTTCTTCAGGAAATGTGCTAAGCAGCAAAGTCAGCCCAGGAGGGCAGCCAGGGCAGTGGATGCTGCAGCAGCAGTGAGCTGTTTGGGAGCTCTGTCTCAGCAGCAGGTATGCCAGGCAGCGCCAGTCCCTGGCCATCTCCCATGGATCTTGCTGGAGAATCACAGAATTGTTTTGGTTGGAAAAGACCTCTAAGATCATCAAATTCAACTGTCAATGCAACATCACTGTGTCCACTAAACCATCTCATAAAGTGCCATGTCTACATGTATTTCTAACATCTCTAGAGATGGTGGCTACCTCCCTGGGCAGCTTGTTCCAATGCCCGACCACTCTTACAGGGAAGAATTTTCTTCTAATATCTGAGCTAAACCTCCCCTGAGGCCGCTTGAGGCCATTTCCTCTCATCCTATCACTTGTTATCAGGGAGAAGAGAACAACACCCACCTCACTCCAACCTCTTTTCAGGGAGTTGTAGAGAGCAATGAGGTCTCCCCTCAGTCTCCTCTTCCCCAGACTAAACAACCCCAGTTCCCTCAGCTGCTCCTCACCAGACCTGTTCTCCAGACCCTTCACCAGCTTCCTTGTCCTTCTCTGGACATGCTCCAGCACCTCAATGTCCTTGGAGTGAGGGGCCCAAAACTGAACTCAGTATTCAAGGTGCAACCTCACCAGTGCCAAGTCCAGGGGGACAATCACTGCCCTGGTTCTGCTGGCCACACTGTTTCTGCCTTGGCCACCTGGGTACACATTGGCTCATCTAGAGCCACCTGTCAATAAACCACCCCTAAGTCTTTCTCTCCTAAGCAATTTCCAGCCACTCTGCCCCAAGCCTGGAGTGCTCACAGGGTTGTTGTTACCCAAGTGCAGGATGCAGCACTTGGCCTTGGCCCATCGATCCAGCCTGTCCAGGTCCTTGTGTAGAGCCTACCCTCTAGCAGATCAACACTCTCAGTTTGGTGTGATCTGTGAAGATGATGATGAAGACTGTAAAATATCATGGGACAGTGCCAGGAGCCAGATGGGAAGAGAAATGTTGCTGGTTCTCAAATGCAGGCACACCCTTTAGGTGTGGGGCTGGAGCCCTGTGTTATTCAAGTGAAACTGTCTAAGTGCCTAGGTTATAGTGACACTTAGGGTTAAATATTCTGCACTGGGCTTCTGAGGAAGGCCACTGATCTTTATGGGGTCAAGCTGGTCACTTTATATAACTTATGCATGCCTTGCCAAGAAGTATGTCCTTGAAGAGGAGCCAGTGCCTAGTCTGGGCTGGAAGTTCCCGTCAAAATAAAACAAAAGGCTCTAAGAAGACACCAAGGGCATCAAGACCTAAAGAAACAAGACCTTGTTGTCAGCTGAAGATACTTTTATCACCAAACCATGAAGATGCAAAACTGTTGCATTGTATGTTCCTAATGAGTAACTTTACTCGTTATAATACTAAAACACAGCCTCCCTTGAGCCATGAAGCCCCTTGCCTAGGAGCCCATCCCTCTCACAGCATATGCTATCAATTTTGGAGATGCTGTTGCTTTAACTGAAGGTGAAAAAGCTTGTAATGTGGAAATAAAGGGCACCACTAGCAGAGATAAGAAAGCCACTGTCCCACTCTGCTCACTGCTGGTCAGACCACACCTGGAGCACTGCTGCAGTTTTGGTCCCCACTCTATGAAACAGACATGGACAGGCTGGGAAGTGTCCAGAGAAGGGCCACGAGAATGATCAGAGGACTGGCAGCCCTGCCATGTGAGGAAAGGCTGAGACAGTTGGCTTTGTTCAGCCTTAAGAAGAGAAGGCTCAGGGGAAATCTTATTGCTCTGAAGCACTACAAAAAGAGTGGCTTCCAGGTGGATGGAGACTCCCTTTTTACAAGGAGTCCCATGGAAAAGACAGAGTGATGGGGACAAGTTACTGCTAGGGAGATTCCCATTGGACTCCAGAAGAGAACGTTTCCCCATGAGAACAATCAGACATTGGAATCACCTCCCAAGGGAAGCAGTGGAGTCTCCTACCTTGGAGAGTTTTAAGACTCAGCCTGACAGGGTGCTGGGGCAGCTCATTTCAGCTAGGCTATCACCTAGAAAGGTTGGACCAGCTGATCTTGGGGTGCTTTCCAACCTGGCATTCAGTGCTTCTGTGAAGCTGTGACCCAGTTGGGTGGTTTGGTGGTAAGAACTGTACATAACCTGTGGGGGAGTTGTGGGAGGTGTGCCAGCTTTGCAGGTGACTGCCCAGCATCCAAACCTGCCCACCTTTGTCAGTAGGTGAGGGCTCTGTGTGCCTGCTGCACTCTGGGTGACAGGATCTGTCTTTTAGGCAAGCCCACTGCCTCCCTTCACACTGGACTAGGTGCTGGGACAATGCACTACAAGCAGCATCCAAAGACAGATGAGATGCTATGGCCACATCCTTCAGCTCACCTCCCAGTCAAAGCATGGCCCAGCCATACAGAGTTCTGCTGCTTTCCTTGAGGAAGAGCTAACAGCTGAGAGGTTTTGCTGGGAGAACAGATGCCACTAATCATCACCAAATCAACCCCATGTGTGGTGCTGCACCATTCACTTGTAATTAACTCTGCACCGCCAAAGGCACTGGAGGCAAGACTGCACATTAATTACACATGCATGGGGATGTTCATCCGCTCTCAACTGGCTGGCTCTCTGGAGACCATGCCTTTTATTTCACTTTTCCATAAGCCAAAACCACTCTGGCCTGCTGGGATCTACATGGAGCCAGTGTACTGGGGCCATTCCTCCCGCTCCTCCTAAAAGCCCAGCTAAAACCCAGCCAGGCTGAAAGGAAACCCTGGGGAGTTTACATCCATCTGCAACAGCAAGAGTAGCACAGGAAGGGAATTAGGACCCTGGCCTGTCTCTCTAGTGACTGTGACCACACACACACATCCCACAGCCAGGTCAAATTCAGCCAGAACGATGTTTGTGAACCAGATTACCTTTGGCTGCCAAAAAGGAACAAACCTGCCAGCTCCATGGAGCCTCCACTGGGATCAGATACTTGCTCTAGGTCCTCCCAGTAGCCATCATGGTGCTGCTCTAGGTCCTGCACTTGGGTCACAACAACCCCATGAATGTTCCAGGATTGGGACAGAGTGGCTGGAAACTGCCCAGCAGAAAAGCAGCTGGCTGAACAGGAGCCAGCAGTCTGCCCAGGTGGCCAAGAAGGCCAAGAAGGCCACCAGGATACTGGTCTGGATCAGTAACAGTACAGCCAGCAGGATGAGAGCAGTGCTTGCTCCCCTATACTCAGCATTGGTGAGGCCACACCTTGAATACTGGGGGCAGTTTTGGGCCACTCACCCCAAGACAGACATTGAGGTGCTGGAAGATATCCAGAGAAGTGCAAAAAAGCTGGTGAAGAGTGACGCTGAAGCTAGGCATGGTCTGGGTCCTGACCTCCAGGAATTCCCCAAGTCTTTTCAAGTCAGCTGGATGGCACCATCAGGATCAGGTCCCGAGACAGTTCTCTTCATTCCACAGCAAAAGCTAGATGCTCCCTCTGAATATTGTAGCTGAGTTTCGTTAGGCAGGAGCTAGAGTCCTCAGGGACTGTCCCTGCAGTGCAAATCCAATCCTGATCCTAACTGCTTCCACCGTGCACTTCAGGTTGATCCTAACTGCTTCCATGGTGCACTTCAGGTTGAAGAGAAGGGTCCAGCAGGTTCAATCTGCAACCCAATGCCTCCTAATGAACAAGTACCAAAACACCCTTCTGTAACCACTGCCAGAGCAGAGGGAGGTGCAGACCAGTCTGCAATCACACTCCAATCACAGCCGTAAAAATAAAAGCTTTTATTTTTTTTTAATATACCATTACAGAAACATCTGAGGAACATTCTCAATAGGACGGGCAGCCCTGCAGCCCTGGGGGGGCAAGTGCAGGAAGCCAGCTGCAGGGTCTGCCATGCTGTGCTCCCGAGCTGCTGCTGCTCTTGGTGCAGGATGCCCTGCTCCTCACCCGTGGTGGGGGGACACAGCCCTCCCAGCATCAGGGTGTCACCTTCTTGTAGGTGATGTGGAGGTGCTGTGTCATGGGCTGCGTAGTGGTTGCCATTGAGACAGTTTGTTCGAGTTTCCCATCAGAATTCAGCCTGAATTTTCTGGTAATCTGAAAAAAACAAAAAAAAAGAAGGGTAAGGAAAGAATTAATGTAACCAAGCAACAGCACCAGGGGCTACATTCGCTGCCTGTGCTTTCTGTCTTTACCCTCCTTGTGCTTGCTCTCAGAGCACCACAGCTACGAGAGTCAATAAGGAGTGTTCCTTCCTAAAGAAGTCAGCTCTTGCAAAATACCAGCTCCAAGCCCCAAGACCATTATTCATGGAGTAATGCAGTGTCCTAGCACTACTACTGACACCACCTCAGGTCAGACAGGCCAACACCCTTCCACTAGAAGAGTGGCTCCCAGCTGGCAGCTTAAGGAGATGCTCTGCATTGAATGTCATTCCCAAGGCAGCCTTCAAAGCCACTTGGGCTCTCCGTAGGCTACCAAACCACACCAGAGCTTACTCTAAACAGGTTACCCAGGGAGGTGGTAGAATCACCATCCCTGGAGGTGTTCAAGAAACGTGTGGACATGGGACTTCAGGACATGGTTTAGTGGCCATGGTGGTCTTAGGTTGCTGTTTGGACTCGATGGTCTTAGAAGTCTTTTCCAACCAAAACAATTCTATGATTCTAAGTGAGCATTGCTCATGCTACATGAGGAGGTGGGAGCCTGCTGAGCCTCAGCTTGCACCTTGTGTCAGTGTGAGCTGAAATTCCCCCCCCCCAACAATAACCAGGCTAGCTCAGTCTGGAAGTGAATGAAAGCTGTATTTACAAAGTAGAATCTACAACCTATGATGAAATGCAATGAATATGTACAAATATACAAAATTCACAACACTTACAAATATATACAATCAACAGAAAAGCACAATCGATCTCCCTTTGCTTCCCCCAAAAGGGGACCCTTCCCAAAGGGGCCTCCCTCTCCCAGGAGCTTCCCTCCCAGACTCCCCTTGGACAGAAAGCAGAGTTAGTTAGAGCAGAAAGTTGTTAACTTAGCTGCCAAGGTCACTGTGTTATCTTCAGCCAGAAGAGAAGAAGAAACAGCAGCCAGACAGCCCAGCAACTGCCCCCACTGCAGAATGCAGAATGTGCAGAGTGCTCCACTTTGTTTTGGGTAATAGTTCTTAAACATTTCTATCTATCCAATGGAAGTGTTTAGAACAATCACTATTTTGCTTTCTTATACTCAATAGTGACTTATTTACACTCTTTCACTTTCTCTGTTTTGAACTTTGCAAGGTAAAAAATTAAAAAGACAGTTTCAAACCATCACACACCTGCAGCCAAGCAGGGGTTCAGCCCCAGAGCAGGAGAGAAGAGAGCTTTGTCCATCAGGAGGGCTCAGCAGGCAACATCACCCCCATCCCTCTACCAGAACAGGCTGGGAGCCTGTTTTGTGCTGCAGCAAACCTCAAGAGAGGCAATAGAGAGCTGGCCTGTAGAGCTGAATTGCTTAGGACCCATGTAAGCAGATCTTTGAATCCAGGCTTCAGCAGCTTTCAAACTGGAGGAAAGCAGCTAACTCCCCAGTATTCAGCACAAGTTGTAGGCCCAGTAGTGGCTTTACCTTACGTGTGCACCCTCATACTGCAATTAATCCAGAAGATCAGCATTAAGAAGCAACACTGCTGCTGTACAAAGGTACTTATAGAGAAGACTTCCCTATTCTCTTCCCTAAGGACCTGCTACTGGCCACTGCTGGAGACAGGATTCTGGGTTGGCTTTTTTGAGTCAGAGCATCAGTTCTCATCTTAACAATCCCTCTGGGTCTTGTAGTGTTCTGAAGGCTGTTAGAGAAAGGAGAGGCCAGCAGGACAGGCAATATTTCCAAGAACTCCTGATGGCACTCTGTAATTAAAGCATGCTAATCACCCTATGCTCTCAGCTGAACAACACATTCTGGGGCTAGCAATGCTGCACAAATTGCTCACTGTCTGGGCACTCACCTGCTCTACATGGGGCTTCTTGGCAAAGGAAATCCTGGCTATGGAATGAGAAGCTATAGACAGCTCTTGTCCATTCACCTCCCCTTCCTCCACCTCCACCAGACCTAGTGAGAAACAAGGTCATGCAGACATTATTAGGCTACAAAGGTTATTTAATGATGTTACAATTATTAGGCTGTGTAATAGACCACCACTCTCCCTGAAGAACTCTTTTATTGGACCCAGTACACAGTGACAGCTGCAAATCCACATATCCTCATCCATGAAATGCTGTGTGGAAAAGTCTAGCCAGACAGATTTAAATCATGCTGTGTGGGATGAGTATTGCACTGCAACTGCCAGTTTTACCTTCAGCATCTGCTCTGGAGTTTTAGATGCAAATCTAAGCATCAACTGGGGTTTAACACTCTTTTATAATTCAATAGTGGTTCTCTCTCAGTCAGTCCATGGAAGGTATGCAGCAAGGTATACCAAGGCACTGCATCCAGACAGTGGGGGATTCTCCTAGTTTAGGAGCTAAGCCTGCACTCTCCAGTATTAGGGAACAGTAGGAGAGAAGCTCCCTTCCTACAGTGCTACAGAGGCTCTTGGCAGAGCCACAACCCAGGCAGGGTCTCTGATAGGGAACCTGGGTGACACCAAACGCTCCTGGGTGGAGAGGCTGCAAGTGGGTGTTTAAAAGCACCAGAGCCCCAGGGCCACAAGCTCTACCCTGCATTACAGAATCACACGTGGCAAGTGTTGATGTTGGTAAGAACAGTTTAAGGGAGATGTCTAGAAGGAACATCTAGCCAAGCATGACCCTAGCAACAGGAGAAAGACTCCAGACAGAGCAAGCAGCTCATGAACCAAGACACACGCCTCTATTTCTACAAGGTCAACTGTGGCCAACTCATGGGAGCAGTGAGAACAAAGCAACTTTTCCGTGTACATTCCTCCTGCCTCCCTACAAGACTAGGATGCTATGAAGGCATCAAGAATGTCACTGGCCACTTATCTCCTGCCATTGCTAAGTACAGGGGTTTGTTTAGCTGGCAAAGCTATGCCTGCAAACACCAACAAGGCACTTGAACACCCCTCAAATCTGTGTGAGGGGTATTTTGATCTGCAGTCCTTTCCTGTCACAGGAAGCTAGAAAGCCACACTGTGTGGGCAAAGCCACAGAGCCAGTCCTAGAAAGTCAACACTTTTCACACAAGCTCATTTACCAGTTTGTTTTCACAGCAGCATCACAGCTCTTTGGCACTGAAGCCAGAGGGAAAATAAATTCAATGAAACCATGAGAGGTAATTTTCTGGAAAAGTGATGAAATGGCACAGCAGGGTAAGGAGCTGTTCTTATCCACAGCGTGGCTATCAGGTGTGTACCTGTGTTCTGGGCACTGATGAAGGCCACCTTGTTAGTGTCTGGTTTGAGGCGGATGAATCCACATTCTCGGTGCATGGGCTTCCTGGTGTCCAGATGGAAGGCGTTGAACCTGGGGGGAAATCAGAACACCAAAGCTACTGTTTGTTGCACTTCACAGCCAGTTTATGACCAGGTTTCATGTCAGAAGAAATGGTACTTCATTTCATCACATAACTGCCTGCACAGTGCCATTCAAAAGGGAAAAGGCTGACAATGCTGCACAGCTATGAGATGCAGATGTGCACAAATAGTTCATTTACAGACACAGCCATTTCTCACAGCTGGAGTTAGTTACTGAAGTACAAGCTTCAGATTTTCCACAGTTCCAGGGTCTAAGAGGTAACTCAGAAACTCCCTCAGGAAGTCAGACACTACTCAGACACAGGAAGAGTAGGAAAGTGATCATGCCCCTGGGGAGGCTCAAGTACTGGTTCAGTTCTGGGCACCACAGTATAAGACAGACATTGAGGTCCTGAGGGATGCCCAGAGAAGGGCAATGAGGCTGCTGAAGGGTCTGGAGAACAGGCCTGCTGAGGAGTGACTGAGGGACCTGGGGTTGGTTACTTTGAAGAAGTGAAGGCTAAAGGGAGATCTTATTGCTCTCTACAACTACCTGAAAAGAGGCTGGAGCAAGGCCAGTGTTGGTCTCTTCCCCCAAGCAAGTAACAACAGAATGAGAGGAAACTGGCTTAAGTTGTGCCAGGGGAGGCTTAGGTTGGATATTAAGAAAAATTTCTTTCCTGCAAGAGCAGTCAGGCATTGGAACAGGCTGCCCAGGGAGGTGGTAGAGTCACCATCCCTGGAGATGCTCAAGAAGCTGTAGATGTGGCACTTCAGGATATAGTTCAGTGGCCATGGTAGCTGGGCTATGGTTGGATTCAACATCTTGAAGGTCTTTTCCAACCTTAATGATTCTATGATGTCATATGTCTTAAATATTTCCTTTCCTCAAATAAATATCTAGAATGACACTGCCTTTATTTAGCCTTCAGACCTGGCAAGTTGTTAGGGGTTTTTTTTTGTACATTACTCTTTGCAGGTAACAATAAAACAGACATTTCTCTCACCACCATTATAAAAAAGGAAAGAAGTTCAGCTCAGATTCTTATTTATTCTTCACAAGGCCTCAGAGTTGCATGTTTGGCCACTCATAATGTGGGTGAATACCACTCATGTTCACACATTACATTAGTGCTACAGCATTCCTGAGTCTGCACAGGTAACTGAATTAAACAGCAGCTGAAACACAGTTGACTATCATAGAATGACAGAATGGCAGGGGTTGGAAGGGACCTCTGGAGATCAAGTCCAACCCCACTGCCAAAGCAGCGTCACCTAGGGCAGGTTACATAGGAATGCATCGAGACAGGTCTTGAAATTCTCTAGAGGAGACTCCACAACCTCTCTGGGCAGCCAGATCCAGGGCTCCAGCATCCTCACAGCAAACGAGTTTCTCCTCATGCTGAGGTGGAACCTCCTGTGTTCCTTGTCCTATTACCAGGTACCACTGAAAAGAGCTTGGCACCTTCATCTTAACACCCACCCCTCAAAGATTTATTCACATTCATAAGATCCCCTCTCAGCCTTCTCTTCTCCAGACTAAACAGCCCCAGGTCTGTCAGTCTTTCTTCACAGGAGAGATGTTCAAGTCCCCCAGTCATCCCCTAGCCTCCGTTGGACTCTCTCCAGTAGATCCCAGTCTCTCTTGAATTAGGGAGCCCAGACCTGGACACGGTATTCACACACACAACCAACACATCTCACATTTCAGAGACACAACCAACAAGTCTCACTGCTACTGTGCCTGTTTCAAGCCAAAAGCTGCTGCCAACATAGGTAAATCCCCAGAGTCAGCCTTACGAGAAGTTGAGCATGGGCTGCCCCACGTGAGAGATGTGCACTTCCTCCAGGTACTGGAAGGGCTTCATTGTAGGGAAGGTGCCATCCCCTGGTGGGTCCGAGAGCCAGGTGCCCAACATCCAGGACAGGGGCTCCATCACAGGATTCAGCTGGGGGGTCTCTGTGGAGGAAAGATAATTCAGTAATCTGTGCCCTGCAGCCTGCTGTGAGGTGCTTACAGCTAGGTGGAGGTGGACACAAACAGTTCAGCACAGCAGCAACACTTTAGAGCAATGTCAGATCCACGGTGTGAGAGGAGATGGAGGACAAAGAGCCATGGAAGGTAGGTCTGGTCTTAAAGCTGCTCTTAGCCTTACAAAGGGCACTCTTTCAGGTAGGCCATTTCTGACTCCTCTCTGTAGCTTGATCTAAAGAGAAAGCCCCCTCCCACCTACACGAGAAGATGACGATGACATAAAAAGAACAAGAAATCTTGGTGTAAAGAATTATCACTAAGAGATAATCCTCTCTCTGATGCTCTGGCCTGACTTTTCTCAAGCACAAAGTATAAACTATTCCTGTTTGTTTCAGAAACAAGTCCTCCCTTCAGAGGAAAATCAGGCTGCATACATATCCAAGATCAAAGGCTGGCTGCAGTTTTTTTCAAGAGGCTAACAACACCCTGCACTTGTACAGAAAGACAGGAGAGGTTCAGAAGTCGTTCTGCTTAAGCTCTGGACTAAACCTAAGTGAAACATTCTCAGAAGACCAGAATGCTGCAAGTCAAAGGGAAGAGAGAGCTACATCCCTTTGTCCCTGCACTTACTAAGAAGCAAGCAAGGCCTGTTTCACAAAGTTAGAACTTCTTCAAAGAATAATTTTTAAAGAGCTTTGACAACAATTTTGCATTTCGTTATTATTTCAAAGGGTGTAACTTAGGGAAAAAAAAGCATAAATGGAGACAGGCAATTTAAAACCAGGTAAAGAGCAAAGCAGATCCACTCCCAAGGTGTGGTCAGGCAAAGCGATATGGCACCCATGTCACAGAATCACAGAATGCTAGGGCTTGGAAGGGACCTCCAGAGATCATCAAGTCCAACCCCCCAGGATCACCCAGAGGTCACACAGGAATGTATCCAGACAGATCTTGAAATTCTCTAGAGGAGGAGACTCCACAGTCTCTCCAGGCAGCCTGCTCCAGGGCTCCAACACTCTCACAGTAAAGAAATTTCTTTTCATGGTGAGGTGGAGCCTCCTGTGTTCTACCTTGTACCTGTTCCTCCTTGTCCTGGGTGGTGCTGGGCACCACCAAAAAGAGCCTGGCACCTCCATCCTGACACCCACAACTCAGATATTTATAGACATTCATCAGATCCCCTCTCAGCCTTCTCTTCTCCAGACTAAATAGCCCCAGGTCTGTCAGTCTTTCTTCACAGGAGAGATGTTCCAGTCCTTTCATCATCCTCACAGCTCTCTGTCGGACTCTCTCCAGTAGTTCCCTGTCTCTCTTGAATTTGGCATCCCAAAACTGGACATGGTATTCCAGATGTGGTCTCACCAGGGCAGAGTAGAGGTGGGGGAGATCCTCCCTAAACCTGCTGGACACACTTTTCTGGATGCACCCCCAGACACCATTGGCTCTCTTGGCCACAAGGGCACACTGCTGTCCCATGGACAACTTGCTGTCCACTAGAACTCCAAGGTCTTTGTGGAGCTGCTTTCCAGAAGGACAACTCCTTGTCTGTCCTGGTGCCTGGTGTTATTCCTCCCCAGATGCAGGACTCTACACTTGTCCTTATTGAACTTCATGAGGTTCCCCTTTTGCCCAGCTCTCCAGCCTGTCCAGATCTCATTGGATGGCAACACAGCCTGACAGGGTGTCAGCCACCCCACCCCACCCTCATATCTCCCATATCTACTGTGAGCAACCAAAGCAACAGAACATTATTTTCTGGTGCAGTAAAGACCTTAATTACCAGTCATCACCTGGTTAAAGTTCAACAATCATTGCTAGGGGAAGCCCCATGCTTCTATGCTGCTTCTTAGGAATCAGCTTCCCTTCCTACTGTCACCGTGAGAGCATGCAGCTTTGTGAGTAAGGAGAATATTGCTGCCCTGTCTAACTGGCATTTGCCTTTCACTTGTTGCTGCAGACAGTTTTTTTCCAGGCTTTTTGCTCCTTAAAACTCCCACCATGGAAAGGAGGAACAAAGCTTTGGAAAGGCTAGAAACGACTGCAGCCTGTGCTGCTGCTGCCCTCTCCTGAGTCAGGAGGTGGCAACTAAGCCTGGGAGTGGGATGTTTTCCCTCATCAGAATGCTTCTAATAGGACACTTTGCTTTCTTCTGCTTACCACCCTTGCAGCACTTCAGGGAAAAAAAAAAAAAAAAAGTACCAAAATGACAGACTAAAGAAATGGCTTCAGCCATTTCCACTCTTCAGACTCCATCATAAACCAAGAGAAACCAACCAATTCTCTTCAGCACCAACAGCTCAACCCCACTGACTTAGAATCATAGAATTGTTTTGGCTGGAAAAGACCTCTAAGATCATCAAGTCCAACCATCAACCCAACACCACCACGACTATTAAACCATGTCCCCAGGTGCCATCTTGAACACCTCTAGGGATGGTGACTCCACCACCGCCCTTGGTAACCTATTCCATTAACTTGTTGTGCAGAATCCAGCTTGGTTGGCAGTGCTCAGTGGGACAAGCTTGTCTCACTTCCAAAGAGCTGGACTTCCAGCCACCTGAGAAGTGAAGATGTACCTGCCTATCCCAAAGTCTACAGCATCTGGGTAAACCACATGGCCAACGACCCTTATTGCTTTTCCAGAGTACTTAGAGGCAATGAAGCCAACATAAGTGTTAGTTGTTACAGTGCTTGGAAAAGCTGAGAGCAACAGAAGGGCTGGAGGGAATAAGGAACAGAGACTCAGTGAAGTGCAGAAGAGTAAACACATCCTGGTCATATCCTATGCATTGCTCTTCTTACCTTCTGCATTGGGCTCTGCCTAGTGGACTAAAGTTTGTTTTTCTCCCTGGCAGCCTTCTATGCCAGAGGGCTAAGATGAAATAGTCAAAAAGCAAGAGTGGGCAGGCAGACAAGACAGAGGCTGATTGAGTCCATCAGAAATTAAGTGGTGATTTGAAAAGAAATTTGCTTCTTATGTCATGGTTGGGGTGGGCAAATACAAAACTACTGTGGCAACAAGAAGATGCAAGGAAAAGGAAGGAAAACGTCTGTTTCAGACAACAGGTTTATAGATGTCATCATCAAGAGGAATTTCCCTGATGAAAGAGCATCCACTTCCCTTTCTAAAGGCCTAAACTCTTGGCCCATCATATTTGCAATCAGCTACTACACCTTAAAAAATGTGTGAGCTCTCAAGAATACAAACCACACCTGAGCACTTGCAGTGCATGAGACACTGGCCACCCTTCTTTAAACCTTCAGGTGAAGGGTTTAAACCACTCAGGTGAAGTCCTCTTAATGCTGGTTCTCTTGCAGCCATATGCAGGGTTTCTCTTTTATCTAGTAACAGGATGCTCACATTACAGCCTCTTTCTTAACCAGGACATCATTGCAGTCACTTTCCCCTAGCCTATGATACACCGTCCTGAAGCTGTCAGGAACCCAGCACTTTCAAAACTTCTGACTCAAATTAGCCATGATGGTCACAAGTTATGACAGCCTGGGGGACAGAAAACACAGGCACCTAAACAACCTGATCACTGGGATCTCTTTCCTTCAGGAAGGCACTGCCATGAGATTCTCCTCAGCCCACCTCTCCAGCCTGTCTGGGTCCCTCTGGATGACATCCTGTCCTTCAGTCATCCTTCATCAAGCCTACCTGCACTGTAGCAAAGTCAGGCTGTCCAGGCTTTGCAGGAGGAGACAGCATGCTCTCCCCACCATGAGACATATCAGACCAAGTGGTTGGACAACCCCCTTGGGCCATGCCCACACAAACTTCAGCCAGTGTGGCTCTCAAGTGGGATCCCTGGCACAGAAAGCTATGTTGGCACAAATTCCTAGGCAGCTTTATCAGCACAGCTGCAGCATGAGCAACCATCTGGTTGCTAACAAGGCAGCTAACCTATTTCCCCTAAGCTGGGCAACACTTGCTGTGGGAAACTTAAGGAGAGGAAAAAAAGCCAAGAAAGAAACCCCAAAGCACCCACCAAGCCCCCACCCCCCAAAATAACTCCCACAGCACTTCATCAGTCTTCAAACTGAGGGGTCTACAGCAACACCTGGGCAGCCTCCTGCAGTCCTTTCTTCCACTGAATCACTTACTGGACTTAAATCAGCACCATCAAGGTTCTGGTAAATAAGGAGCAGCCTTGTTCATACTTTTGCTGTGTTTAAGTACAGAAGATGACTTTGCACTCTGCTGCCCTTCCCCAACTGTTGAAGCTTTTTATGCACTTTACTGATGCTTCCCTGAATAAACCAGTAAAGCATTTCTAGCACTAGCATGCTCTAGCTCCATCTCTGCTCTAAAAGCTTGGAATGTGGTTATGGTCACACATTTTCATCTTACAGCCCAAGTCATGAACTTCATGATGAAACACCAATGTGTTCTTGCCTCTGCTTATAACCTCTGTGATAAAATACTCCAGTGCCTCTAGTTACTGTCAGAGTTCTGTACTACAAAAATACGCTGAAAGCTTGAGGATGGAGGACTTAGACTGGAGATTAGGAAGCAATCCTTTCCAGTGAGGGTGGGGAGACACTGCAACAGGTTGCCCAGGGAGGTCATGGATACCCCCTCCATGGAAGTGTTGAATGCCAGGTTAGATGAGGTCTTGAGCAACTTGGTCTAGTAGGAGGTGTCCCTGCTGTTGGAACCAGATGATCTTTAAGGTCCCTTCCAACCCAAACCATTCCATGAAACCTATGAAACATTCTGAAGATCATCCACCATAATGAGAAATCTGAACATCCTCCCTGAGTTTACTTCAGGTTATTTCACTTTCTCTCAAGTTTTCCTTAGTCAGCATTTTCATTGCTTCCTAGTTGCAAGCTAGTTGTTTTTTTTTTTTTTTTTTTTTTTTTTTTTTTTTGTTTGGGTTTTTTTCTGAGTCACTGTCAGCTCACTGCAGAATTAGATGTTTAATGCACAAGCTGTAGAGGCTATTAGGGAAAAAAATTAGAAAAACCAAGACCATTCCACTGAAGGAAAAAAAAAAAAAAAAAGTCAAAACAGCACAACATCAGAGCTGTCCCCCATTCCAACCACCTTTCTCTCCAAGGGAGTGGTGAAAGAGCCATTTCTCTCATCAAGCAAGTCCCAGGTGAGTGCTTGCACACTGGTGGCTCCCATGAGGAACATCAAGCAGCTCACCATCTAAAGGGCAGGAAGTGCTTGGGACATAGGTGCTGTGGTCTTGACTAGCCTCTCTCATGATGTCTTCTGCCTCAGATTCAACTAGCTCTTAACCTATGCACAGTTTTTCCTACTCCTTATCTCACAGGTTCACAGATTGCATTGGGCTGGAAGCAACCCTCAAAGGTCATCTTGTCCAACACCCCTGCAATCAGCAGGGACATCTCCAGCTAGATCAGGCTGCCCAGGGACACATCAAGTCTTATCTTGGTTGTCTCCAGGAACGGGGCCTGAACCACATCCCTGGGCTCCAGTATTTTACTGGAGTTTTCACAGTAGTTTATTTATTTATACTGAGCTCCAGTATTTCACCACTTTCACTGTGAAGAACTTCCTCCTGACATCCAACCTAAACCTACCCTGCTCCAGCTTCAAACCACTGCCTCTTGTCCTATCACCACAAGCCCTTCTGAACAGTCCCTACCCAGTAGGTCCCCTTCAGCTATTGAAATGCAGCCCTAGGGTCTCCCCAGAGCCTTCTCTTGTCCAGTCTGAGTGGCCCAATTCTTTCAGCCTGTCTTTGTAGAAGAGGTGCTGATCATCTTTGTGGCCACATCTCTGTTGTGTTGGGGGCCCCAGAGCTGGATACAGTACTCTGGATGAGGTCTCACCTGAGCAGAACAGAGGTGGTGTGGGACAGCTGAAATGGAACTGCCAATAAAGGCTGTAACTATTATTTAACCTGACATCTTACCCTTTAAAAAAAGTCACCAGCCAAAAGGTTCCATAAGATTTTCTCACTGCCCTAAGCCACAATGGTCAGAATGGGTCATTTTCACATACCAATCCCCAGTTTTGTTGATAAGAGACAGCAGGACTTGGAATAAGTGGGTCAGGAGAGGTTTAGGTTGGATATTAGGAAAAAATGTCTTTCCTGAAAGAGTGGTCAGGCACTGAAATAGGCTGCCCACAGAGGTGGAGTCACCACCCCTGGAGGTGTTTAAGAAGCTATGGATGTGGTGCTTCAGGATGTAGTTTAGTGGTCATGGTAGTTGGGTTATGGTTGGGCTTGATCTTAAAGGTCTTTTCCAACCTTAATGATTCTATGAATTCATTTAGAAAATGACATTTTCCCTTAGAAAAACAGAACATGTAATTCTTATGGTCTTAGAGAAGATATTCTTGATATACAATTACCACAGTCTCAAAGATGTATCAAGAACATCCACCTCAGGAAAGAAAATAAAAATCACAGTGCTTACCAGAATAAAGAACAAGATCCTTCAAGGCATTCTTTTTGCAATTAGTGTCTCATTGAAGGTATTCCAACAAAGCTAGCCACCCTCTCACATATGTGTGACAATCACTGAGCCCTAAAACTGTGTTTCTTTAGTATGTCACCAAAAAAAAATTAAAAAAACAAACAAACCCCCATATAAACAAAAACCCCAGAAAAATACAACTCAGGAGGCACATAAAAGACTATGTTGATTTCTCATGGGGGAAAAAAAAAAAAATTCTTCTCTCCATCCTGTACCCAAATGAGTCTGTCCATACTATGGAAAATTAAAAACACATGGGAAAAACAGCATTGGGTATCACCCTTCAAGAATTTTATCAAGGTTTATTCTCTTGCACTTAAATGAGAAAGTAGGCCATGCTGTAACAGCCTGGAGAATGTGTCTGCCTATGTCAGAATCACATTTCTGACTGTGGCTTTAGAAAAAGCCATGAGGTTTGCTCTCCTAAAGGAGGGATGGGATGGTTGATGACGATCCATGGTTGATGACTTCTTCAAGAAAGCCCTAAGTCATGCATCCTTCACAAGGCATTCTGACATTTTCTCAGCAGTCACACAACCATGAAACAGAATCACAGAATGTTAGGGGTTGGAAGGGACCATAAAGAAAAAAAAAAAAAATCCAGTCCAACCCCCCTGAAAGAGCAGGATCACCTAGGGCAGGTCACACAGGAACACATCCAGGCAGGTTTGGAATGTCTCCAGAGAAGGAGACTTCACAAACTCTCTGAGCAGCCTGCTCCAGGGCTCTGTCACCCTCACAGTAAAAAAAGTTTTTCCTTATGTTCACAAGGAACTTCCTCTGCTCCAGCTTGCACACATTGCCCCTTGTCCTGTTATTTGGCATCACTGAGCAGAGCCTGGCTCCATCCTCCTGACACATGCATGAGGTCACCCCTCAGTCTCCTCTTCTCCAAGCTGAAGAGCTCCAGCTCCCTCAGCCTTTCCTCAGCAGGGAGATGTTCCACTCCCTTCAGCATCTTTGTGGCTCTGTGCTGGACTCTTTCAAGCAGTTCCCTGAAGTCCTTCTTGAACCGAAGGGCCCAGAACTGGACACGATATTCCAGTGGCAGCCTCACCAGAGCAGAGGGGATGGAGAACCTCTGTCACCTACTAACCACACCCTTTCACATACACCCCAGGATGCCATTGGATGCTCCTTAACTTTTCACCTGAACTGTTTCTTGCAGCTAGAGTGACTGTGTGAAGGTTTTATCAGTTGTATATTATTAAAGCACCCTTTTTCTTGCAGGAGAAAGTTAGGAGAGAACCCCAATTTAATTTCACTCCAACAGCCCTTTTGCACAACCTCCTCCCCTGCTGAATTCTCCTACATTTTCAAGTGTCTCAATGTCTCTTCCCGCTTTATCACCCATTCCCTGACTTCTTCTGTCTTCCAAGGGAGGAAAGGATCAAACTAAACACAGACATTTGATCACATTGTGTACCATGACTTTGCCATACTTCGTATCTAGCACCTCACTTAGCTTTCATGGATCCTGAGTACTGAGTGCAGTTTATGACATCTAGGCCCAGAAGTACTTCTTAGATCACTGGAGTAGACTATAGCAGCTTTCCCACATACCTGCTGCTGCCCATGACAGCTCATTAACACACCAAAAAAAATTCACAAGCACACTCCAAAGGAAGGCAAATCCTAACAGGTGCTGTTGAGTCATGAACAAGTTAAAACAACCCAGGAAGAAAAAAAAAATAATTAACCAAGAGAGTTGTCTGCAACACAGGCTTAACCTCCCATCCCACATCAGGAACAGCCTCAAAAACTTTCAGGATATAAGAAATAGCTTGTGTGCCTAAAAACCTAATTCTTTCACCTCTATCTGTTGGTCTAACTACTTCTTCTTTCAAAACCTTATTTTTTTCACATCTGTTACTCATTGTATCTTTAAAACCTCTAACTAAAACGGCATCTCATTGCTAAGAAAAGAGTGAATTCTGCCTCAGCACGAAGCCACTGGCAATACTGACCACAGTCCTGGGATAGCAGGCTGTTCAAGTAAGGGAAACTGATCCTCTTCAGCTCATCTAGCTTCTCCTTCAGCTTCCTGACTTGACTGTCAGAGCGACTGATCCTCTGCCTCAAAAGTTTCAACTCCCCGTTCTTCTTTTCTACCTGCTCACGCAAGCAGCACACCTGGCTTTTGCTCTGCCTGGAGGAGAAACAGTACGAGTGGAGGGAGTCGATGAGCTTGCAAGCCCCCGAGGCCGACATGATGACCTCATTGATCGACATGGGGTTGGCGTCTGTGTCACCCTTCCGCCCCACCACGGCCTCAGCGGCAGGCTGAGGGGTAAGGTCTGCTGGGGATGCTGACAGAGCCTGGGAAGGCTTCTGAGGGGTCGCGGTGAGGGATGAAGTAGGGGAGCCTTCTGCTACGGCCTTATCGTGTCCCGTAAGATGGCTGCTGCAGCTTGGTTCCATGTCTCTCTTTGGCCTTTTCCTTTCCAGCTGCTCTTTCGGGAGAGATGGCCTCTCTCTGGCATGCTTAGAGGAAAAGCTGTAAGAATGAAGGGAGCCGATGAACTTGCAAGCACCAGAGGCAGGAGGTGTGAAGTCGTCGACTGACACACCACTTCTGTCTGCTACCCAGCTTCCCGTCCAGGTGGCCTCAGGACAGTCCTCCAAAGATGATCTCTCAGGCTTTTTCTGAGGTCCAGGCTTTGCAACCAAACTATCACCTAACGTCCTTCTCCGAGGGCCATCCAGCTGGCTGTGGAGGTTCTCTTCCTCCTCGGACATCGACCGGATTTCCGCCTGCAAAGTTGCCTCCTCCATCTCTTTCGTCCCTTGCATCACCATGAAGTCCTGGCTGGAAGACGAAGTCCTCTGAACTACCTCACAGCCTCCTTCCCTTGGGTCTTCTCCATCCTGCAGCGGTACCTGGCTTGCTATTTTTCTTCTGCTTCTGACATAATCCAGGTTGTCGTGTTTTCTGTCTGCAAGCTGGAAGATAGTAGGGACAGCAGTGGGCTTCAGCAACCGGTGCTGGTCTTCCAGCCGCTTAGAAAAACTGTCTTTGGTGAAATGCTCGCTGCAAAGAAATGAATACTTGGTGGGAGTCCAGTTGTCTCTCTGAACAGCTTTCAGCCACTGTATCAGACGCTTTGAATCCTTCAAAGGGAATCTAAAAAAAAAAAAAAAAAAAAAAAAAAAGACAAAATTCGTGAAAAAAAAATGGAATCAGAGGAATTGATACTCTCAGGTTTAGCAAACACTCACTTTCATCAGCAACCAACCCATTATTCATCTGCCCAGCTACTCAAGGACAAACACAGCAGCCCACCTGCAAGGAATGAGAATGGGACAAACACAGAAACACCTCAGCTCAGCTAACAAGTTGCCCACCCGCTGCCTCCAGAACCCTGATGATGTCTATACAGAGTATGTTTAATAAGGTGTAAAAATGCCCGGACCGAAAACAAATCCCCGAGTATTTGAATTAAGTGTGTTTTTCACCCGGGCTCATGCCAGTCACTGGAGATACAGGCTGGCCTCAGGGACTCCCCTGTGGCAGCATCCCCAGCAAGGCCCCTAGTGCGGGCAGAGGCGAGGGGACAGGCCGAAGCGCGGGGCAAGGTGGGACGGGCCACGGCGTGAGCCCGGGCCCCAGGCCTTGCGGCGGCGAGCACGACTCCCCGCTTCCAGTCGATTTTTGGAGCCGTTTGGAAGCCCAAAGCCGGTCCCCGGCGCTGAGGGAAACAAAGGGCGGCCGCTGTCGCTCGGGGCCCAGAGGTGCCGGGGCAGGCAGGGCGAGGGAAGCGCCGCGGGGACACGCAGCCGCCCCCTGCCCAGCGGCCAGACCGGAGTGGGAGCCGAGGGGTGAGGAAGGGCCGGCCGCGGCACCTGCAAAGGGCCGGGGGAGACGGGTTGAAGCGGGCCGGCCGGCCGCCCTTACCTGTGGAAGGAGACGGCGCCCCGGTGCGCCTTCCCCTGCCGATTGGAGCAGTTGGCGGCGGCGCAGCAGATCACCATCTCCGGCCGCCGCCGGCCGGGCCCGCCCCGGCCCCCGCCCGCCGGCCCGGGCCGCCGCCAGCCGTACAGCAAGATGGCGGAGCCAGGTCACCCCGCCGCCCCTCCGCCGTTGGGGAAGGGGTTTCTGTACGGCACTGCCGTCAACCAAGATGGCGGCCGTCACTGGCCGCAGCCATTTTTGGCCGAGAGGCTGCCGTACAAGGGCCGGTGCTCTAGCCCGGGGAAAAAGGGATGAGGGAGGATAGCTCCCGGCGCCACTCGCTTGCCTCTTCGGCGCTGCAGGACATCCACCTCCCGACGAGCCTCTCGGTCCACGGCGGCCGAGCCGTCAATGGCGCCTCCGAGAGGAGCGAGCGTGGCTGGGTTACCCTCCCGGGGACAGAGGGGCGGAGCTAGGTCGGCCCCGTACAACACGATAGTCGCGCCCGTATGTCGGAACTTCCTCAGGTGTACGTGTCACGGACTGCTCCCGTCAAGCGTCGTGCGGAACGAGGACAAACCTTAGGCGCCGCTACGCACGCACGCCTGCCTGCCTGCCTGCCTGCCTGCCTGCCTGCCTGCCTCCCTCCCTCCCTCCGCTCCAGCTCCGCTACCGGCCTCATGCCTCTCCCCACTCCGCACCGCCTACTCCGTACAGCAATATGTCTGCCCCCACTGCGCTCAGGAAACTGTGCGTCGCACCGAGCCATGACGAGAGCCGTGGCAGCCAACCGCTGCAGAGGCCGATGGAGAGCGCCGCTCCCATTGGCCGGGCGCCGCGCCCGTGGCATCAGCCGCGCAGGGCTGCGCCGGGGTCTATGTGTCGGTGCGGACGGCAGCGGCCGCAGCCCTCGGTGGGGCCGCCGCCATGGACGCAGGTGGGTGGCAGCGGCGGTGGCGGCCTCTTCCCGAGCCGCGGCGGAGTGGGGGGGACAGTTGTTTTTCTCTCGCAGGAGCTCGTGGCTTGTCCCGGCGGCCCTTTGAAGCCTGTGGCTTTCTGGGGTAGCCCAGGCCCGGGCTCGGAGCGGTACGGCCTCCCCCAGCGCTCCGAGGTGCTACCCCGGCTTGCTTGGCGACGGGAGAAATCATTTCTCCCCGGCCCGGTCGTCGCCCCAGGGCACGGACCTGAAACCGGCTTTCCCAGCTCTGTGGGGCCCTAAGTGCCCTGGCCGCCTCGCCTGCGGGGCGCGGTGAAAGGCGGCGGCCCGATGCTGGCTCTGTCACCGCCGATGCTGGCCTGAGCCGGGAGGGAGCCCTCAGCAGGGGGTTGGGTCCCTCCTGCCCAGCCCGGGGTTTTCCGTCGATCCTAAAAAGCATTGAGCTCTTCCCCGTTGTTTGGCCTGGACGTGGCTGTCCAGGGCGCGAACCTGAACGCAAGAGCCGTGGCGGGGCAGTGTCTCTGTGCCGTTCCCCCTACCAAGGGAGGCTCTCTATGCCTGGTCGGTGCCAGAGACGTTTGGGTTGGACAGGGGGAGAAGAAAGCAGTGCGCTGGCACTTGCGTTGCCTCGCTGTAGTAACAGCTCCCACCCCCCGCAGAGATGCGTTGTTCTGCAACGAGGAACCCTCGCCTGGGCTCCTCCTCTGCGCTGGGCCAGCGCCTGTATGTGGAGCGAATCCGGCTGCTTCTTGGCTTGCTTTTGTCCTTGGTGCGTTGCTGGTGCTAGTAGGTTGATAGTGCCCTGACTTTCTCCCTGGTGCATCCTTGCACCTGGGAGCAAAACAGGTTCCAGCAAGTCAACTGGCACAACCTTAGCTGGGACATCTGCATGCCCTCCTTTTGTCTGAGCATTACAAGGCTTATCAAGGGAAAGGAAACCTCCCTGGCATAGATGGTAGGGCCAGATCAATGCAAAGAGGAGCTCTGTCTCTGGGCTTTGGAGCAATGAGAGCTCAAGCCCCGTCACAGGCAGCCCTGCTCCTGAGGTAATTTGGGACCTGACAAGCAGACTTTGTGAACTGAGCCTCCATAAAAAGACAACACACTAGCTGACTGACTTTCCTCCCTGTCTGTCTCTTAACTCCATATTGTTCCTTAAATAATTCGGGTTTGTCTTGTTTGAAAAAGCTTAAGGGGAAAAAAAAGACTTAGTTGTTCTTCTATAAATGCCAGAAATAAGGCCTTGGGCTGTTCCTCGTTTTCCTGTTGTCTGGGTGTTTTTCCACAATGAGCTTTACTAATACTATTTTATTTTCTCTCCTTGACTCTCATTTGAAATATTCTGTATTCAGTCGCGTTCCTCCTCTTTGCTCTGCCTTGAGTGTTGTACCTTTATCAGCTGAGGGAGATGATCACCCACCTATGTCTGATTCTTTTGTGGCAGTGTAAATTCGAGGCTGAAGGACTAAGGGAAAATATCCTAAGCTGTTGCAGGTGCTGCCAGTGGAGGGTTACTGTGTGGGAGAGAGGGAATTCTCTGGAGGCTGCAGGAAGCCAAAGAAGCCATTTGGAAAGGGAGGTATTGGAAAGCCCAGTTCTCCTACAGTGTGATGCTTCAAACCTGTGTTTTGTGTAAAAACTTTTTTTTTACAAAGTTTCTAAGTTGTGCAGGCAAACTGTAATCAAGGTGATTGCTGCTGGGGCTGAGTGTCAGTTGTTTTGTTGTGAAAAACACTTGGCACGTTTGTGTTTGCCTTGTTATTTGTTTCCCAAAGCTGAGAGAGAACCAAATAGCTTTCATTTTGGAAACGGAGATGAGGTTAGTGTTTGCCAAGGACTTCATACATAAGCAGTGTGCCCAGGTGGCCAAGAAGGCCAGCAGCCTCCTGGTCTAGATCAGCAATAGTGTGACCAGCAGGACCAGGGCAGTGATTGTCCCCCTGCACTCAGCTCTGGTGAGGCCAGCTTGAGTACTGGGTTCAGTTTTGGGCCACCTGCTCCAAGAAGGACATTGAGGCGCTGGAGTGTGTCCAGAGAAGGATCTGGAGAGCAGGTGTAGTGAGGAGTAGCTGAGGGAACTGGCATTGTTTAGTCTGGAGAAAAGAAAGCAGAGGGGAGACCTCATTGCACTCTAAAACTCCCTGAAAGGAGGTTGGAGTAAGGTGGGGTGGGTCTCTTGTCCCTAATAACAAGTGATAGTATGAGAGGAAATGGCCCCACGTTGCCCCGGTGGAGGTTTAGGTTGGATGTTAGAGGACATCTCTTCACTGAGAGGGTTCTCAACCACTGGAACAGACTCCCCAACGGGGTGCTTGAATCCCCATCCCTGGAGGTGTTTAAAGGATGCAGAGATGTGGTGCCGAGGGTTAGCACCAGCCTTGGCAGAGCCAGATAATGGTTGGACTTGATCTTAAAGGCCTTTTCCAGCTGAAAGGTTCTACTTTCTCTCCTTTGGTACATTTGCAAGCTGACTTCACCAGTCAGGATCTGCCCTCTGGTGCCTGGCTGCACTTCTATATTTATGTGGAAGCTTATTACAAGTTTGGATAACACTTTTTATGTTGTTTTATGCTTTTTCATTGTACAGCTTAAGAATATAAGAAGGGAGGCAAGACTTCAGTGTCTACCCTAATTCCATGTGGAGCCAGTCTTTCTTGCTCTCTGTTAAGGTGATGCTCTCTAGCTTTTCAAGAACCTTGCACATAGTTTTGTAAACTGATCCTGGGAGGTGCTGATACTGCAGGCACAGGCTCAGTGTGTTGAGTTGGCTCCTTGTGTTTCATACAAGGCAGGCTTTTGTTAGGTGGCCTTTCATCTTCTGATTGTTTAATGCAGATGTTTTCCATAGTGGCACACACAAAGCTTTGCCTTTTCAGTCAGCACTTTCCAGAGAGGGGATGGGATGAGAAAGTGTTCTCAGATGCTTCAGCAGACACTGTAGAAGGTGTGTTCATGGGGCAGAGATCCAGCCAAGCTCATGTCATTCACAGCATGCCTGAGGCTCCTGGAAAGTGAGGCTGCCTTCCTGCAGGGCTGAACCTCTTGGCTTAATAACTGTAAAATTGCTGTACATGGGAAGAAGCTGAGCTGTTGTATCTGAAGTGTGCTTGGATTTTCTGCAGAGGCTGCTGCTCTGCTGTCCTGGGTGCTCAGAGGTTAGTATTTAAAATAGATTGAAGTCTTCTTAAAGATGATGTTTTGAAGTGGTGCCTGAGAAATTTGCTCGTCTCACCTGACTCTTGCAGCTCTGAAAGGAGCATCTTCAAACAGAATTTCTGCTTGCTGAATTTCTGCTTTTATTTTCAGACCTTTTACCTCTGAGAGGGAGAGAAAGGCTCCTGTGCAAGTTGTGATACTCGTACTCCTGCTTGGCCTATTTGGCTATTTTGGCTCATATTTATCTCATCTGGGCAATGGCATGAATGGTGTAGTTGTGGAAAAGTACCTGAGTGTATGAAGGTAGATGCTTGTAAAGGAAACACTTAATGACTTGAAGCCTTGTCTGGAGTTTATTGCTCCCATTATAAAATTGTTGATGCTAACTGGGAGCAATCTCTTGAGTTTTCCTCCCTGTGAAAGTGAAACTTTTAACTCCTGTATTTGTTGCTTGTGCTTTTTCAGATAGTGGCAAGTATTCTCTTCAGAAAAAAAAACAGCATGCAGATGAATGTCTGACTGCATCTCTGGGACGTGCAGCTGGGCCTGTGGGACCTTTGCACTGAGCCCAGATGCTGGGCAGTCAGCTGCTGGGCTCTGGGACTCTCCTGCGGAATGTGCAGTGTCATGGCACTAGCAGTCTGCCTGTGTGGCTGGCCCAGCAGACAGCCTGGGAACCCTCCTGCCTGCTGACCCCTTCCTCTCCTAGCTCTGACTGAGGGGTAAAGACACAAGCAGCCCCTTTCCAGCAGATCCTGGCCAGGTGACAGGTCCTGCACTTGGGTCACAACAGCCCCCATGAACGCTTCAGGCTTGGGGCAGAGTGGCTGGAAACTGCCCAGCAGAGAAAAACCTGGGGGTGTCGATTGACAGCTGGATGAACATGAGCCAGCAGTGTGCCCAGGTGGCCAAGAAGGCCAACAGCATCCTGGCCTGGATCAGGGATGGTGTGGCCAGCAGGACCAGGGAATTGATCATGCGCCTGTACTCAGCACTGGTGAGGACACCCCTTGAGTGCTGGGTTCAGTTTCAGGCTACTCACTCCAAGAAGGACATTGAGGTGCTGGAGTGTGTCCAGAGAAGGGCAATGAAGCTGGTGAAGGGTCTGAAGAACAGGTGTGGTGAGGAGCAGTTGAGGGAACTGGGGTTGTTTAGTCTGAAAAAAAGGAGGGGAGACCATCCCACTTTCTGCAACTCCCTGGAAGGAGGCTGGGTGTTGGTCTCTTCTCCCCAGTAACAAGTGATGGGATCAGAGGAAATAGTCTCAAGTTGCACCAGGGGAGATTTAGGTTGGACTTTAGAGAAACTTTTTCCCTGAAAGGATTCTCAAGCACTGGAACAGGCTGCCCAGGGAGGTGGTTGAATCCCCATCCCTGGAGGTGTTTCAAAGAGGCAGAGGTGTGATGTTGAGGGATGTGGTTTAGCACCAGGCTTGTTAAAGTTAGAGAATGGTTGGACTCAATGATCTTACAAGTAATTTCTAACCAAAATGATTCTGGATTCTATGATCTTTGTTGTGAAGCTGCCAGTTGCAAATCCTGTGCTTCTTAAGGATTTGGTGTCCTCTGAAATGTGGAGCCACAGAGGGTGTGACATTTGAGAAGGTGAGAAAGCATTGCTAGGAAGGACAAAGAGGCAGGTAGGTTGATAGGTTCTATGTACCATCCTTGTTTCAGTCAGTTTATTTAGGCTGTTTGAGACTTGTTTGCCAGGGAGCTAGGTTCATGGCAGGCTTGAGAACTGACCTTCATGAGAATGATGGAGGACTGAATTAATGAGAAGCAATAAAATGAACCACCCAAATAGTCCTTAGAGCTTTAAAACCTATCCAAGACCTTTAGGATTTATGTTAAGATGAGATCTGGTAATGCACTGAATTTGAAGAAATCCCAAGTACTGGCCTCACTTTGTCAGAATAAACTTCTCTAGAATCATTCCAAAGGGAAACTCCTGAAAATGAAGGGAGAAAGTAGAAAGTGAGGCACACTGGAAAACACCTGCAGCAATCAGGAAGCTAGACACAGAAAGTGCAGACAGCTGGGGATTCTTAAAGTTTGGCAAAGAATCATAGAAGGGCTTTGAAAGGAACATTAGAGGTCATCTACTCCAACCTCCCCACCATGGGCAGGGATGCTTCTCAACTAGACTCAGTTGCTCAAACCCTCATCTAACCTAGTCTTGAACACTCCCAGGGAGGGGACATCCACAACCACCCTGGGCAATCTGTTCCAGAGTCTCCCCACCCTTATGCTGAAGAACAACTTCCTCAGATGCAGTCTAAATCTACTCTCCCTCATCTTGAAACCATTCCCCCTTGTCCTGTAACTAGACACCCTTATGAAAAGTCTCTCTCCAGCCTTCTGTAGGATCCCTTTGGGTACTGGAAGGCAGCTCTAAGGTCCCCCCCTAGAGTCTTCTCCAGGCTGAACAACCCCACCTCCCTCAGCCTATCCTCATAGCAGAGGTGTTCCAGCCTTTGGATCACCACAAGGCCCTCCTCTGGACTTGTTCCAACAGCTCTGTGTCCTCTTTATGATGGGGACACCAGAACTGGATGCAGTATTCAAGGTGGGGGTCTCACAAGGGCAGATGCAAGGAAAGGAGCTCTTAGTTTTCCTGCTGAAGTTTGCTGGAGGTGAAGACTGTTCTAGTTTGCTGGAACTTTTCTGTGCAAGCAGAGTTGCTTTGTTTAGCTTGCAGTTGCAAAGTCTCATCACAGCTCAGCAACTCATGTCATCCTACATGTGCCTGCCAAGGAACCTGCTTTAAATCTTCTGTCCTAGGGTTTGGGCCAGAGTCTAGTTCAAAATTTGATTTAGGAGCCTATTTTCATCTTTCTTGCCAGGGGTACATCCCTGGAGGTGTTCAAGAAACTTGTGGATATGGTATTTTGGGACATGGTTTAGTGGCCATGGTGGGGTTAGGTCAATGTGTAGACTTGATTACCTTAGAGTGCATCTGCTAGCTGAAGTCCCAGACATTTTCTTGACTGTTTCCTGACCTAACCTGGAATCCCTCTGCTTTTCTGTTTGTGGAGCAGCCAGGAGTGAGCCAGGGCTGCATCAGCTCCGTGCTGTCTGGAGCTGGCGGCCGCAGGGGCAGGCACAGTGATTTGTGCCAACTAGAGCCAGCTGCTCTGGCTGTGTTCTGCTCAGCTGCTGGGCCACAGCAGCTCATCCTCTGTAGTTTTGTGTGATTTTGAGAAAGAAAAGTTGTGTAATTTCTCCTTTCTCCTCCTAGCTACTCTTACCTATGACACTCTCAGGTTTGAATATGAAGACTTCCCCGAGACCAAAGAGCCTGTCTGGATCCTTGGCCGGAAATACAGCGTTTTTACAGGTATGTGGTGTGCACTCTGCAACCTCATTTGCTGCTCAGGGGACTTTGTTAGTGGTGCACTTTGCTAAGCAGCTAAGTGACTGCAAGCCCTATAATCACACTGCAGCAGTGTCTGTCTGTCTGCTGACAAAATGGTCTCACAACTGCCGTGCTTCTATGTGTCTGGCCATCTCTTTGGGCTCTGGAACATGGTTGTGCAGAAGGCTATCATATAGTAATTATTGGCACTTGGCTCATGGAGGTGTTTCAGAAAGGCAGAGATGTGGTGCTGAGGGGCGTGGTTTAGCACCAGACTTGATAGAGTTGGGCTTGCTGATCTTAAAGGTCTTTTCCAAACAAAACGATTCTATGATCCTATGGAGCATGTCCAGAGAAGGGCAACAAAGCTGATGAAGGGTCTGGAGAACAGGTCTGGTGAGGAGTGACTGAGGGACATGGGGTTGTTTAGTCTGGAGAAAAGGAGGCTGAAGGGAGACCTTACTGCACTCTGCAACTCCTGGAAAGGAGGTAAGAGTGAGGCCAGTGTTGGTCTCTTCTCCCTAGTATCAGGTTGTAGAATGAGGAGAAATGGCCAGAAACAGTGCCAGAGGAGGTTTAGGTTTGATATTAGGAAAAATTTCTTTCCTGCAAGAGTGGTCAGGATTGGAAGAGGCTGCTCAGGGAGGTGGTGGAGTCACTGTCCCTGGAGATGTTCAAAACATGTGGACTTGGCTCATTTGGGACATGGTTTTATGGCCATGGTGGTGTTAGGTCAGTAGTTGGACTTGATGTAGACGTCTTGTCCAACTGAAACAATTCTCTGATTCTGTAAGACCAGGATGGTTGAGGCAAGGGGATGGCTCAGGGGAAAAGGAATAGGGCTTCATAATTTGCCTATGGCATAGTGTCTTTGCAGCTAGTTGGGGGGAAAGAAGAAAGTTTCTTCTGCACCGTCTCATTGTCTTACTCCTCATCCAGGGGCATGCATCCTCATGAGCAGCAGAAGGCTGTTGTTGTTAGGGAAGGTGAGTGGGAGGTGGATTTAGCTGTGTTGAGTGCTTTCCTCCTGTGCTTGCCTTTCAATGCTGAACTTTTTTCAGAGAAAGAAGAGATCCTGTTGGATGTGACCTCTCGGCTTTGGTTCACCTACAGAAAGAACTTCCCTGCTATTGGTATGTACTGTGGAGGAGTTTGAGTGCATCCTGAACTCTAGAGTAAGCTGCTTGTCTCTGCCTGATGAAACAGACACACTAACACAGTATTAATGTGCTTCTGTGCACAAGAATCAGAAATGCATTTCATTTAGTTGATAGGATAGGCTTTTTATCTGATGATGGGGATTCCTTATCCCCTTGGGCCTGAGGGATAAGAGTGATTTTTAAAAGGGAGACAAGAGGGAGTTTGGGAAGCCTGTCAGAGAATGTTAGGGGTTGGAAGGGATGTCCAGAGATCATCAAGTCCAACCCCCATCCCAAAGCAGGGTCACCTAGGGCAGGTCACGGAGGAATGCATCCAGGTGGGTTTTGAAAGTCTTACAGAGGAGGAGACTCCACAACCTCTCTGGGCAGCCTGCTCCAGGGCTCCAGAACCCTCACAGTAAAGAAGTTTCTCCTCATGTTGAGGTGGAACCTCCTGTGTTGTAGCTTATACCTGTTCCTTGTCCTGTCACTGGGCACCACCAAAAAGAGTCTGGCACCTTCATCTTGTCACCCACAACTCAGATATTTATAGACATTCATAAAATCCCCTCTCAGCCTTCTCCACACTGAACAGCCCCAAGTCTCTCAATCTTTCTTCACAGGAGAGATGTTCAAGTCCCTTCATCATCCTCATAGCTCTCCATTGGACTTTCTCAGTAGATCCAGGTCTCTCTTGAATTGGGGAGCCCAAAACTGGACAGAGTATTTGAAGGCCATCTAGAAATGTTCTTTAGGCAGCCTGAGGAGATTCTTGTACTTGGGTCCTACACAGGTCTAATGTGAAATGTCATTTAATATTTCTCTTTGGCTTGAAGTTCCTGCCATCTGTTCTGTACTGTGTGGGGGTTTTTGTTCACTGGGGGGTGGAGGGGAGTTTGAATGTCTGAAGTCACTCTGACACACAGAAACTGTAGTAATATGGGGAACACATCCCAGTGAACTTGAAGTAGGACATTTTGGTTCCTTAAGATATTCTTCATGGTCTCTTCTGTGGTTTGTTGGGTTTTTTTCTACTGGTGTATCAGAAGAGATCTGAGAGCAGGCCAGTGGGATTGCAAGCTCCTGTGGTGTCCTCACTGCCAACAGGTCAACATGGTCCTGAACTGAAGCATGAGGAGGGTAGGTTTAAGCTGGATATTTGGAAGAAAGTCTTTACAGTGAGGGTGGTGAGACACTGGAACAGATTGCCCAGGTCATGGATTCCCCTTCCCTGGAGGTGTTCAAGGCCAGGTTGGACAAGGCCTTGAGCAACCTGGACTAGTGAGAGGTGTCCCTGCTCATGGCAGGGGAGTTGGAACTAGATCTTTAAGGTCCTTTCCAACCCAAACCATTCTGTGAATCAACAGACAAAACGGCTCAGATGTGGAAAAGAGCTTTCTTGGTAGCTGGTCCTTCTGGTTTGTTTTGTTCTTCCACTACTGGGAAACCCTTTGCCTAACAAACCATGAGACATCCTTGATGAAGTTTAATCCCTTTATAAATTCATGTTTGTGAGCCATAGTTAAAAGTGCATTTGAAATTGAAGGGTTAGCACGAGTTTAGCTATGGCTCACAAACACCATTAGGGTTTCTATGTGAGTTATTAAAGGGTGGGGGTGAAAAGAAATCCCATTTTCTGAGTCATGTCCCATTCACAGTCCAGACAGGATTTGGATGCCAGACAGTCAACTTTATCCTTTTTCAGTATCACCCCAGTTACTTCTTTTATTGTTGGCTACTTCCCTCTGTGCTTGCCCACTTAAATACTGCAAGCTCTTCAGAGGGTTAAGGGGAATGTCTCATGCTAATTTTGTAAAGCATTATCAATTTTGGATGTTGTGTGTTATAAACTGCTGGCAAAATGATAGAAGATAGCTGCTCAACATCCAGAAGTTGATTAAATAGTTATCTTGGGTGATTTTTCTCCCTGTGCTTCTCACGCACAGTAGGGGGCTGGAACATGGCTCCTAGGAGGACAGGATGAGAGAGCTGGGGTTGTTCAGCCTGGAGAATAGAAGGCTTCAGGGAGACCTAATAGCAGCCTTCTAGTACCTGAAAAGGCTACAAGAAGACTGTTTCCAAAGGCCTGGAGTGATAGGACAAGGGGCAATGGTTTGAAATAGAGGAGATTTAGATGGAATGTTAGGAACAAGTTCTTTACCATGGGGGTGGTGGAACACTGGAGGAGGCTGCCCAGGGAAGTAGTTGAGGCCCCATCCCTGGAGATGTTCAAGGTCAGGCTTGACAAGGGTCTGGGCAATCTATCTATTTGATGATGTCCCTACTGACTGCAGTGGAGTTGGACTAGATGACCTTTGGAGGTCCCTTCCAACCCAAACCACTCTATGATTCTATGACTGAAAGAAGGAAGCAGCATTACAAAGAACCTTGTTCTACCAGCTGTGCTAAGACAGAGCTGACTGGGTGCTTACAAGACAGCTTACCTGCTGTGATCACACTAAAATTCCAGCTGTGAAGCCTGTAACAATAGCCAGAGCTTCAGTGCAGCAGCAGGGTCCTTTTGAAATTCTGTCAGGAAGGCACTTCCAGCCTTGAGGCCTTGGTCTCAGACTTCTCAGTGTGAGCAAATACCCAGCATATTCTCCAGTGGTCTGTAGGATGTGGGATTTTTTTGGCTGGTGGGGATTTTCTTTGGCCTGTGGTGTTCACTTTGGAATCTTACCCAGTCATAGCTGCTTATGATGTGGGCTTTGAGCAACCTGGTCTAGTGGAAGGTGTCACTGCAGGGGGTGTGGAACTAGGTGATCTTTAAAATACCTTCAAACACGAACCACTCAGTGGTTCTACTCAAATAGCTATTGAAGAACTTCAACGTTTTGATCTAAAACCACCACAGTGAAATGAAGATGCTGGAAAGGGACTTTATTATCAGAGCCCATGGTGACAGGATAAGGGGCAATGGTTTTAAACTAAAGCAGGGTAGATTTAGGTTGGACACTAGGAAGAAATTCTTTATTATCAAGGTGGAGAGAGACTGGAACAGGTTGCCCAGGGAGGCTATCGACACCTCATCTCTGGAAGTCTTTCAGACCAGACTGGGTGGGGGCTTGAGCAACCTGGTCTAGTGGAAGGTGTCCCTGCCTGTGGCAGGGGGGTTAGAATTAAATGGTCTTTGAGGTCCTTTCTGACTCAAGACATTCTATGAAGTCCTTGGGACTGAGGTTTGTGGGGTTTTTTTGTTGTGGGTTGGGTTTTTTTGTTTGGTTGGTTGCTTCTTGTTGTGTTTTTGTTTTACATGAGCTGCCTCCTCAAGATGAGGATTACAAGAAGTCACCTGTAACAAGCACCCCTGTGTGAGGTGGCTCTTCAGAAATACATCTCTGAATTGGCTCTGAATTTGGGAGGCTGCAAACCAGGCTCAGTAGCTGTTGTGCTCCCGAGACATCCAGCTTGCTTTTTAGTTGCTTTGTTTGGATTTCTCTTTGAAGTTTTGTTGTTGTTGGTTTGGTTTTCCCTTTCAGTTAGGGCTAGAGAGTTTTGGGTGGGTTGGTTGGTTGGTTGGTTGGTTGGTTGTTTTAAGGGATGCCATTAAGTTACTCCCTGCTAACTACATTTTTCTTAGTCTTGGGTACATCAGCCAAGGTAGTCCTTATTCCCTGCCTGTTTTCTTGGGTGAACCTGCTGCCCATGCAGACTTGCAGTGCTTTCAGCTCCCCCTTGGCACGGACTCTTCATGACCTGTTTATTTTCTGTCATCCTTTGCAGGAGGAACCGGTCCCACCTCGGACACTGGCTGGGGTTGTATGTTGCGGTGTGGTCAGATGATCTTTGCTCAGGCCTTGGTCTGCAGGCATTTGGGAAGAGGTAAACCAGCACACAGCTCATCCTGACTTCCATGGTGTGCTCCCACAAGTGCAGTGCTTGTAAGGACAGCAGATTACAAGCCCTGTAATATGCTGGCTAAGTCCACTGAAGCGAAGCACGTACTAGGTTTCCCTTGAAGCTGAAATTTTAAACACCATGATAGATTGATTCTTGTTTGTTGTTCAGTTTTGCCACAAAGCCCTCAGGTTAGTATTCTCACCCTGAGTGCTTTTCTGTTCTTGTGCTTAACCCATGCTTGGATTGTAAGGAGCTGTACCAGAGTGGGTTTGCAGCAATTGTCAATGGCTTTTGAATCTGTGGGAGATGGTTTTTGTGGTGAGGCCACCTGTTTTCTCCCCAGAATATGTGGCTCTCACATGTCAATGAGAAATCGTAATCCTATTTCCCACCTGTAAGCTTAGAGGTACAGTTTGTGTTCTCCAATTGTTTGGTTGGTTGTTTTTCAGTGGGTGATTCTCCTTTATCCCAGCTGTCAGAATGCTTTACTTTTCTTTTGAAATTAATCCTCTAGTGTTAGGAATGCCTCAGATGCCTACTAATAGCATAGCAACATGAAAATTGGGTCAGCTGATTGATGCACAGGGAAGAGATTTGTAGCTTGCAGCTTCTAGTTGCTAAGAAATGCCATGTTTTGTTTTATGCCATAGACTGGAGGTGGACGAAAGGGAAGAGGCAGATGGATAATTACTTCAATGTCCTTAATGCCTTCATTGACAAAAAAGACAGCTACTACTCCATTCACCAGATAGGTAAGAGTCTGGGTGCTGAAGAATGGGGATGTATTCAGTCTGGGTTTCCCATGAGTGTAGAACATCACTCTGTGCTTGTTTTGTTAGCTTAGCCAAAAAAAAGGAAAACCACCAACAGGCAAACCCAACACGAGGGGCAGGTCATGCTGTTTTCTGATGTGATATCCAACTTCCACTCTTTGTTTTGGATTATGGTGGATTTTCCTTCTTGACTCCACAAAGACCATCAGGTTTGCCTAATGCTTTAGGTTCTATTCAGTATCACTGTCCACATTCTAGCCAGCTAATGTGAGAGGAGTGCATATGATGGCTGTCCTTACCAGGGCTTTCTAGTATGAGAAGATTGCTTAGTGGAAAAAAATCTCAGAAGTAGCAAATGGACTAAGGAAGGAGCTCATTTCATGTAAACTTCCCTGGTTAAAAAAAAAAGAAAAAAAAGAGCAGCAGCAGATTTTCCTGTAGAGTGTTAAGGCACCTATAGCTTCAGTGAACAAAACTTTGTGTTACAGGAGTGGTCTGGTGATCAAACACTCGTAACTAAAACTCCTGTGTTACTGCTTTTTGGGTCAGGGATTTGCTTTACAGTCCTTCAGGATCTACTTCTGTCTCCCCTCTACACTGATCCCCCATGAAGGGGTAGATTCTGCTGACTCAGAAATGTTTCCAAGTGAGATTTCTTCCCTATTAAATACAAATTATGGTAAGGAAGGGATGCAGTGAGAGATTATTTTTTTTTTCCTTGTGATGCAGCTCAGATGGGAGTTGGAGAGGGAAAATCCATAGGTCAGTGGTATGGACCAAACACAGTGGCACAAGTGCTCAAGTAAGTGCTTTTTCTTTTTTTCTTTACATCTTTTGACCCCTGTAGTAAGGTCATTTGATTCTATAGACCCTCGCAGCTTACAGATTTCTGCCCACTGAATGAAAGGCAGCTGTATGCTTGGATGCTGCTAGCAAGCAGCCTGCCTTGACTTCAACCTGCTTGAGCAGAAAATTGAAAGGACACCTTCTGTCATTCAGGTGCTGGCAGGGTGTGAGAGAAAACAGATTTCAAGATGAGGACAGCCCCCAAAAATCTCTCTCCACGTCCCACAAATAATGTGCTCATCACTAGAACTGAGTGCAGTACTCTGCAGTAGACCAGAAGCAAGGGGCAGAGTAGGTGATTGTTGCCATCATTTGGATCTCTGCCAGCCTCTGACCTGACAGCAGTGTCATCCTTATCAAAAAGCTACCAGGCAGCCCTCAAGTCACCAAGGCATTGGGAAAGCATTCATATTTGCTGCCTGGCTTCCATGGTGACAGGCAGCAGGCTGGAGGGGTGCTGGAGCATGGGCTGCCTTTCATAACTGGGACATTCTGTATTCTGAGGAACATTTTCCTTCCTGTCACCATTCTTCCCTCATTTTGACTAGATGAGCAGTTAGCAACCTGGAATAGGCTGAGGTTACCTAAAAGCAACCTTCCCAGGTCAGACCATATGCTGAGTTAGCCCAGGATCTGGTATAGGTGATTGGGAGGTATGTATAGAAAGTGAAAGCTTGTTTTCATTTATTATTATTTCTTTTTTATGCTGTCTCATTTACTGGTACCCAGCAGCTATGGGATTTGAGTTGGAGATTCCTGCTTAGTAGCTGCTGAGTGATGAATTGCATGGGGTAGTCCCTTTTGCAGTCTTGTGTGTTCTCCTGGTCATAGTGGCAGTGAAACCTACAGCTGCTACCTGTATGAAAGCATACTTCACAGCAGAGCTGATGAAAGCCAACCTCTCCTAATCCAGTCTTGTAAATAATCTTTGCATTTATGTTTTTTTCCCCTCCCCTGTAGAAAACTTGCAACTTTTGATACATGGAGTTCACTGGCTGTACACATAGCCATGGACAACACAGTAGTGATGGAAGATATCCGTAAGTATCACAGGGAGGTAAAACATGGTGTGTCCTCCAGCAGCAAGAAGCCAGAAAAAGAAATGGGGAGCATGTAGTGGTACAGCACAACAGGCATCAAGGAAATGTTCTCTCTTAAAACTGTGGGCAAAAGATACCAGAAGCAGAGGAGAATTGCTGTCCTTGGGCAAAGAAGCCTCTTGTTTGACTTCTACTTCATTTTGGAGAAGGCCTCTGACAGGGCACTATGGATCTTGAAGAGAAGGTCTGCTGACCTTCAGGCAATGGGTGGGAGATGTATGGAAGGCAGTGTCAAACTTGTGTATGGCCACAGGGAGCAAGCAGTAAATCATAGGAATGGCTTAGGTTGGAAGGGACCTTAGAGATCATCTACTCCAACCTCCCACCATGAGCAGGGACACCTCAACTAGACTTGGCCACTGAAGGCCTCAGCCAGCCTGGCCTTGAACACCCCCAGGGAGAAGGCATCCACAACCTCCCTGGGCAACCTATTCCAGAGTCTCCCCACCCTTGTACTGAAGAACTTCATCCTAAGATCCAGCCTAAACCTACTCTCAGCTTAATAAAATGGCTGCTGCTCTCTCATACAGTGAAGTAGGAATGTCACTGCTGTGAGGCAGAGCAGGAAAGCTAGAGCAGGTCACTGAAGAGGAAGATGAACAAGGGCAGTGAGAAGGAGGAAATCCATCTCTGGTGGGGGCTCCCAGCACTTACTTTATGGAGTGCTCACTTGTTTGCTTTGGGTTTTGTTTGGGGTTTTTATTGGTTGGTTGGGTTCTTGTTTTTTGGTTTGGTTTGGTTTTTGTTGTGGGTTTTTTTGTTTCTTTGGGTTGTTGGGGTATTTTTTGTTTTGTTTTGGGTGGGGTTTTGTGGGGTTTTGTTTGTTTGTTTGTTTTGGTGCATCCTGACATCAGGGCGGCTCTGGAGGCTGAGCAGTTGTGCAGTGTTTTCATCCCTAGCATCCTTGCTCACAATGCAGTGCACAGGAACCACAGCTAAGCACCTGCATTGCTGATTGCTGCAGTCCTGCCTGATCCTGGTCACACAAGCCTTCTCCTTGCTTCCTTTAGGCTAGCTGCTGAGGCAAGGTGAGGCAGTGTGCTGACACAGCACAGAGCCCTGCAGGGTGTGCTGCCAGGCTGGTGTTCTGGAACAGTACCTACAATAGTCCAGTGAGCACTGGTGCAGGGTTACAGTAAAGAGCATGGCAGGCATAACTGAGACTGGCTTGGCTGCCAGAGAGCCAAAGTCAGTTAGCAGGCAGTTTGTCTCTAGAGAGATGTTTGTGCAGCACAGTCACTTTACAAAGTCACATCTCTTATCAGGTAACCTCAGCTGAGAGGTAGGATGTAAGATGTGATTGAGCAGTGCCTGTGTAACCTTAGGTGCATGAGTCCAGGTGTGTGCCCTGGAAAAGAGCAGACTGAGGGGAGGTCTCACTGATGCTGATTAGTACTTCAAGGCTGGGTGTCAGGGGCATGGGACCAGGCTTTTGTCAGTGGTGCCCAGTCACAGGGCAGGGGGTAACAGGCACAAACTTGAACACAGGAAGTTCCATCTAAACATGAGGAGGAACTTTCCTGGAGGTGTTGAAGGCCAGGTTGGATGAGGCTTTGAGCAACCTGGTCTAGTGGAAGGTGCCCCTGCCCATGGCAGGGGGTTTGGAACTAGATGGTCTCCAGGCACCCTTCCAACCCAAACCCTTCTGTGATCCTATGAATCTATTGGTAGTGAAGCAATCAGAAGATAATGCTGTTCCATACCTCTGTTCAATTCCATTCCTGATGCTATCCAGCCTGAGGTTCACAGGAAATGCCTTTTCCTACAGCAGTGAAGAAACATCCATCTTTATCCCTTCTGAGTCAGTCTGTTGTATCAGAAAGGGGCTGTAAATCAGGCATCAGAGGATCCTTTGCATCAGAAAGGTGGTGAGAAACCAAGACAGTGAAGCCAATACCTGGCAGCTGCAGCAGCAGGAGAGATGTTGTGTCAAATCTGTTGGAATATCTTTGTGGTAAATGGTTTGGCTGCAGCTGGGGAGCTTCAGGAAGGTTCTGCTGTGCTGGGGCACCACCGTGCTGCAAAGCCTGCCAAAGCAGCAGGGTGAATGTCATCTGTGCTGAGCTCCCTGCTGCTTAAACCTGGGTTAAATATGTTCATGTCACAGGGTAAGACTGCCAGCTGCTTTGCCTGATGAGGAAATTTGTCACTCCCACTTCAGCAACAGCTCTTTCCAGGTCATCAGAACAGGCAGGCTACTGCAACAAAACCCCCATGGTCTTTCCTGGTTTAATAGGATAGATCACTGCAGATAATGATTTTCAATTTTCTCAAGACCTCTGGTGTGCACATGGGAGATGCACACAGACTCCTCCCTCCTTGAGGGACAGTACAGAGAGCAACTGCAAACTCCTCAGTGCAGGCTGTCTCTCATCCTGGGGCTTTAGATCAAAGTCCTATTTCTTCTCATCTTGGGTGAAACATTGTCCTTGATCAGCTGGGTCAGAAGCTCTCAGTAAGGAGCCAACACCCTGCTGAAATGGCTGGTGATGAAGATGTTTACACTGTGTCGTGCCTGCTAAAAGCCTCCTGGCATTCAGCTTAGGCCATAAATAGATTAAATGAGCCTCTAGCATTTTGTTTAATTGCCTTGGCTTTGTGATTAAGGTGCTGTGGGTTTCTGTGGGGTTCAGGTTTTTTCTTCACACACCCAGCATGTAATGAAATTGGCCAGTGAGATGGGTAGGCTTGGAGAGGTTTCTGTACCATAATTGGCATGGTCTGGTTGCATTACAGCCTGGCTGTGTTTGTCAAGCCTGTAGAATGAGGATGTGTAGTACTTATGTGTATGCCCTGAGGAGTTCTGCTGCTCCATATCTCACAGGCAAAGCTCATGCTGAAATTGCAGAGTTTGAAGATTGTCCTGCTTTAGGTCTCTAAAGGAGCTTCTGAATGACCCCTAGTAAAAATTGTGATGGTTTTAAGTGAACTTTAGGAAAAAGACAACTACTCTAGACAGATGCTGTGTTTGTGTCTTGTTACAGCACTATTTACAGTTTAGTATTTCCTGTGTTAAGCTATAATCCTTTCCTCATTCAGTAGAACTGTCTTCATATCCTCCAGGAACTCCTCTGGAGCTGAGCACTCCAGTTTTTTCCTCTTTCTGCCTACATACTTTCTGAATGTGGGGATCTTATTTGACTTCCTGATCAACTAGTTCAACCTTGTTGGCTCAGGCTGTTAGGTAGCTTCTGGCTTGATGGAAGAATTTGCATTTTAATGGCCTGCCAGCTGGTGGCTCTGAGTACAGAATGCCTTGGCATAAGCTTGATGCAAACTTGGAGGAAATGCTGAGCCCTACCAGGAGCCCTGCAGGGGAGTACATACATCACAGGATTTTTTTGTAATGACACTAAATTGGGTGGGAATGTTGATCTGCTTGAGGGCAGGAGGCCTCTGCAGAGAGTTCTGGCCAGGCTAGATTGATGGGCTGAGACTAGTTGTATGAGGTTTAACAAAGCCAAGTGCCAGGTCCTGCACTTGGGTTACAACAACTCCATGAATGCTCCAGGCTGGGGACAGAGTAGCTGAAAACTGCCCAGCAGAGAAAGGCCTGGGGGTGCTGATTGACAGCCAGCTAAACATGAGCCAGTGTGTGCCCAGGTGGCCAGGAAGGCCACCAGCATCCTGTCCTCAATCAGAAACAGTGTGACCAGCAGGACCAGGGTAGTGATGGTCCCCTTGTACTTGGCACAGGTGATGCTGCATCTTGAGTACTGGGATCAGTTTTGGGCCCCTTCACTACAAGGAGGACACTGAGGTGCTGGAGCATGTTCACAGAGAAGGGCAACAAAGCTGGTAAGGGTCTGGAGAACAGGTCTGGTGAGGAGCAGCTGAGGGAACTGGGGTTGTTCAGTCTGGAGAAAAGGAGGCTGAGGAGAGACCTCATTGCTCTCTATAACTCCCTGAAAGGAGGTTGGAGTGAGGCCAGTGGTGGTCTCTGCTCTCTAGTATCAAGTATCTAGGTGGTAGAAAGAGGAGAAATGGCCTGAAATTGTGCCAGGAGAGATTTAGGTTGGAGATGAGGAAAAATTTCTTTTCTGCAAAAGTGGTCAGGCATTGGAAGAGGCTGCTCAGGGAAGTGGTGGAGTCACCATTCCTGGAGGTGTTCAAGAAATGTGTGGACATGGCACTTAGGGACACGGTTTAATGGCCATGGTGGTGTTAGGTCAGTGGTTGGACTCGATGATCTTAGAGGTCTTTTCCAACCAAAACAATTCCATGATTCTGTCATCCCAGCACTGGACCTCTTTAAGCTTTCCTTAAATGCTGTAGACTTTTGCTAAAAGCAATTATTGATCAGAGCTTGAACAAAATTAGTCAAGCTGGAGAGCTGGGCCCAGGTGAACCTCATGAGGCTCAACGGTAGCAAGTGCAGGGTTCTGCACCTGGGCCATAACAATCCTCACTATCAATACAGACTGGGAATTGAGGTAATAGAAAGCAGCCCTGAGGGAAAGGACTTGGACAAGACTGATGGACAAGAAGCTGGACATGAGCCAGCAATGGGCACTTGCAGCCCAGAAGGCCAATAGCATCCTGGGCTGCATTGAAAGAAGTGTGGCCAGAGATGGAGAGAGGAGATTCTGCTCCTCTGCTCTGGTGAGACCTCACCTGGAGCACTGTGTCCAGCTCTGGAGCCCTCACCACAGAAAGGACATGGACCTGATGGAGTGGGTCCAGAGGAGGGCCATGAAAATGCTCAGGGGGTTGGAGCACCTCTGCTAGGAAGGCAGGCTGAGGGAGCAGGGGGTGTTCAGCCTGGAAGGCTGAAGGGGCAGAGCCTTCCCCAGGCTGAAGAGAACACTGGGGAGACCTAATAGTGGCCTTCTAGTAGCTGAAGGGAGCCTACAAGAAGACTGGAGAGGGACTGTTTCCAAAGGCCTGGAGTGATGGGATGAGGGGCAATGGTTTCAAACTACAGAAGAGTAGCTTTAGATTGGATGTTAGGAACAAGTTCTTCACCATGAGGGTTGTGTGACACTGGAGGAGGTTGCCCAGGGAGGTGATTGGGGCTCCATCCCTGCAGATATTCAAGGTGAGGCTTGACAAGGGTCTGGGCAACCTGATCTAGTGGAGGATGTCCCTGCTGACTGCAGGGGGGTTGGACTGGATGACCTTTGGAGGTCCCTTCCAATGCAAACCATTCTATGATGCTATAAGGTCTAGATACAGAGGTTGTCTCTGATGCTTTCTGCTCATGTTCCCTTTCCCTAGGGCGGTTGTGCCAGTCCAGCCTCCCATGTGCTGGGGCTGCAGCATGCCCTTCTGGGGAGGCAGACCTGCTCTACAATGGGTACCCAGAGGAAGCAGGGCTTAGAGAGAGGCTCTCACTATGGAAACCACTGGTGCTGCTGATACCTCTGCGCCTTGGGCTCACAGAGATCAACGAAGCCTATATTGAAACACTAAAGGTAGGGAACTTGGAGCTGAATTCCTGGTGTTCTGATGTTTAAGGACCGTGTTAGGAGTGAAGTCATTTCCAGAATTTGGCTTGGGGGCAAAAAGACTTGGAAGTAATTTTCCTATTTGCAAAAGAAAAATGTGTTTAGAGACAGTTCTTGTCAAATGTTGGGATATGGGATCTTGCAGGCTGTAGTCAGGAAAATGTGAGGGAGTTTTGGGAGCTTGGGGATTTTTTTGGTTGGTTGGGGTTTTTTGGGGATTTTTTTTTTTGAGGATCTTAATTCACAACTTAATCTCAGTCCCTCATGTGTTGAGATGGTACTAACCTGCTGAGCTGTTTGTTTAGCACAGCTGTATTGTGCTTAGTGGCAACCTGTGCATTAATGAATGTGGTGTTGCAAACTCCCTGTGGCTCTGATGCTGCAGCTTCTATTGCAGACTTAGGCTGTAGAAACTGGCAGACAGCTGCAGGCTGGAGTGTCAGGAGGCTGCAGAACTTTAGGTGTGCAGAGTACATGCACAAGACTGGGCATATGTTGTCTTGCTACCCTAATGCTGTCCAAGCTCTGAGCTGCACATGGAAGAGAGCTCCAAACTCATGGGAGGTTACTTGCCCTTAACCTAGTAGGTGGTGCCTGGGTAGTGCAGCTGGATAAGGAACTTAAACCTGTTTCCTGAATGATTGCTCCCTCCCAGAGCACTGTTGCAACCTGATGACAGCTCCAGAGAATCTTATCACTCATCGCAGCAGAGCTAGGACTTGCCCAGACCAGGTCTTGGAGTAGTGCTGCCCACCTGTGTGTTCCTGACAGCAGTTACAAGTGGTTTTGAGCTGCTTTCCCATTCCCTGAAGGCCCTGTGTTGCAGCCTTCAGCCTTCTTGGTGCAGCTCCTCTCAGGAAATGGCTGCTGGAGTTGCCGATTTTCAGTGTTGCCACTTTTCTTTCCCACTGCACTTTTGGATGTTTGTCTGTGTTGCCACCTGCTGTCTCACTGTCTGTCAGCTGTGTGTTTTCTGTATTGCTTTTCCAGCACTGCTTCATGATGCCTCAGTCCCTGGGAGTGATCGGTGGGAAACCAAACAGTGCTCACTACTTCATTGGCTATGTAGGTGAGTGCCCAGGATACTGCAGAGACTTTCCAAGCATCTCCCCCAAGCTAAAAATGCTCATGGAGCAGTTCAGCTCTCCTCCTAGGTCCGTGGTGCATGCTGCAGGGTTGTTCTTTCCTGCTGGAAGTGTGGACTGAAGGTGTCTGCAAGGGCCTGAGTGATGCAACTTTCAGCAGTGGCTGTAGTATGGGCCCTACACTTCCAGTCTGTAAAGAGGTGTGCTTAGACCTCTTCCTACAGTCAGAGCTGATTTCCCTTTAGGGCCTTGGTTGGATTTAACTATTCTTTAGCTGTCCCTTTCCTGAGACTCTATAAATTATTGTGCTTTACTCTCATCCTTCCCTCTGATTTACTGTCTCTGCCTGAGACCTGAAGTTGGTTATGCTTTGGATTGCTGGGGCCTGTTTGAGCTTATGGGACCCTGGAATGAATATGTAGGAACACTATGCAAGTAGTGCCTGTGCCTTGATAGGAGGGTGTCACTGTGGAGTGGCCACTGTGGTTCTGCTGACAGCTGGCTCTTTGCCTGCTTGAGAATCATTTGAGAAAGTGGCTGAAAGCAAATTGTCCCTAGAATGTGGGTTCCCCTGGGGGGTTACCAGAACTGGCTCTTCTGATGGTTTAAAAACTGTCTTTTTTCTTTTTCTTCTCAAAGTTCAAGGAGAGAAAGAGAGGCTGAGGGAGCTGGGACTGTTTAGCCTGGAGAAGAGGAGGCTCAGGGGTGACCTCATTGCTGTCTACAACTACCTGAAGGGAGGTTGTAGCCAGGAGGGGTTTGGTCTCTTCTCCCAGGCAACCAGCACCAGAACAAGAGGACAGTCTCAAGCTGTGCCAGGGGAGGTTTTAGCCATTGGAATGTGCTGCCCAGGGAGGTGGTGGAGTCACCATCCCTGGAGGTGTTCAAGAGGGGATTGGACGTGGCACTTGGTGCCATGGTTTAGATAGTCATGAGGGTTAGGGTGACAGGTAGGCCTTGATGATCTTTGAGGTCTCTTCCAACCTTCTTGATTCTATGATAAGTCACTATTGGGTGTAAGAAAGCAAAATAATGCTTTCTCTGCCTGAACTTTGAGAAGTAAAATTAAAAAGACAGTTTTTAAGCCATCACAGCTCTGTTGTCACTTCCTCCTCTTTCTATCTCACCATTTGCCTCTGGCCTGGTGCTTCCTGCTGATGTCTCCCTGCCTGTCTGTCCAGGTGAGGAACTCATCTACCTGGATCCTCACACCACGCAGCCTGCAGTGGAGCCCAACGACAGTGGCTGTCTGCCTGATGAAAGCTTCCACTGCCAGCACCCTCCCTGCAGGATGAGCATTGCTGAGCTCGACCCCTCCATCGCAGTGGTGCGTCCCTCCTGCTTCCTTCCCACCACCTGAAGGAGCAGCATGCTTCTCCCTCTGGCTCACAGCTGCCTCCTTCCCCAGGGGCCTGGAAAAGGCAGTGGGTGTTGGTTTGGGTACCCTGTGGGCATGCTGTGCTCCGGGCAAGTGCTGCTGTGGGTTTCAGTAATATTGGTAGAGAAGCTTCTCATGCAGGAAGTGGTTTGGTACAGGGAGGTCTCCCTTGGGTGGCAGTGAAATGCCATTCCTCATGGTTAATAGCCTTCTCTCAGGTTTAGTTTGAGCTATTTGGTGAGCATCTCTGAATCCCTGCTGTGATTCATTGTGGCTTGGTTTCTGTTGAACCTGAGATGTAGGCTCTTGGTTTCCATGGGGGTCGTTTCTGCCCAGTTTTCTTTCTGCAGTAGAGCCTGACCATGACATTGATGATTCCAGCCCCTGGGCAGCCTGGTCACATCAAGCATGTGGGGGGTGTTCAGTTTAATGGGGCAGCATAAGCCACAGTTTAAAAGCAAGGCAAGTTGGGTGTTGTCCCTGCCTGCAGTCCTGGTCCTGCTTCTTGGTGTTAATATGAGGCCTTAAGAGTGGAATGATTAACCTACAATATAGCAAGACAACTTCTCTTTTTTTCAGGGCTTTTTCTGTAACACAGAGGAGGACTTCAATGATTGGTGCCAGCAAATCAAAAAGGTTTGTGTTTATATCACTGGGAAAGGAATAGAGAGTGTTGTCTTGTTTCCACACCACTGCGAAGATTCATAGAATCACAGAATGGTTTGGGTTGGAAGGGATCTTAAAGATGACATAGTTCCAAACACCTGTGCCATGAACAGGTACACCTTCCACTAGATCAGGTTAGTCAAGGCCTTCTCCAGCCTGGCCTTGAACACCTCCAGGGAGGGGGGCATCCAGAGCCTCCCTGGGCAACCTGTTCCAGTGTCTCCCCACCCTCACTATAAAGAATTTCTTCCTAATCTCCAGTCTAAATCTCTCTTCTTCCAGATGAAAGCCACTGTCCCTCTTCCTGTCACTGCAAGCCCTTGTAAAAAGGCCCTCTCCAGCTCTCCTGTAGGCCCCTTCAATACCTTTCAGGTACTGGAAGGCTGCTCTAAGGTCTCCCTGGAGCCTCCCTTCTCTTCTCCAGGCTGAATAGCCCCAGCTCTCAGCCTGTCCCCTCAGGGGAGGTGCTCCAGCCCTCTGGTTATTTTTGTGGTATCCTCTGGACCCTCTCCAACAGTTCCATGTCCTTCTTGTGCTGAGGCCCCCAAAACTGGACACAGTACTCTAGGTGGGCTCTCAGAAGAGCAGAGGGGCAGAATTCTCTCCCTGTCCTGCTGCTCACACTGCTTTTGATGCAGCCCAACACAGAGCTGCCTTCTGGGCTGACAATTGCTGGCTCTTGGTGAGTTTGTCATCTGACACCCCCAAGTCCTCCTCCTCCAGACTGCTGTCAAGCCACTCTTCACCCAGCCTGGATTTGTGCCTGGGATTGCCCTGACCCAGGTGCAGGACCTTGCACTTGACTTTGTTGAACTGCATAAGGCTGGCTTGGGCCCACCTCTCCAGCCTGTCCAAGTCCCTCTGGATGGATCCCTTCTCTCCAGTGTCTCAGCTGGGCCACACAACTTGGTGCCATCTGCTAACTCGCTGAGAGTGCCTCAGTGCCACTGTCCATGTTGCTGATGTTAAACAGCACTGGTCCCAGTACCCACCCCTCAGGGCCACCACTTGTCACTGGTCTGCATTTGGACACTGAGCTATTGACTGCAGCTCTCTGGGTGCAGCCACCCAGCCAATTCCTTCTCCTGCCAGTGCTCCACCCCTCAAGTCCATGCTTTTCCAGTTTGGTGACCAGGATGTCATGTGGGATGGTGTCACGTGCTTTACTCAAATCCAGGTAGATGCCATCAGGGGGGGTCTCTGGATAAAAGACCTGGGGATGTTCTGTGCACCATGATCCCCTTTTAAAGCATACCAAATCAGTTTATTAAACGACCAGAAAGAGCATAGCTCTGAAATTCTGTGGATGACGTGAGTCAGAGGTTTTGGAAATGCTTTTGCAGCTGCAGTGCAGTCCCAACAGATCATTATTACCCCTTAAAAGGCCCAGAGCACTGTGAACACAGAGTTGTTGATTCCCATGGCTCTACTCCTGTCCCACAGCTGTCCCTGGTAAGAGGAGCGCTGCCGATGTTTGAACTGGTGGAACGCCAGCCGTCGCACTTCTCCAATCCTGACGTCCTGAATCTCACACCAGGTGAGGAAAACTAAGGGTGAGATGCTCCCTTTGGTTTTCTGGAAATTGCACAGTGACTTCTAGTATGTTCCTGTTCCACCTGAAGTTTGATCTGGAGCTCTTGGGTCAGTCGATCTAGTTCTTTGGCTTTCAACTAGTAGTGGTGTGCAGATCCCACATCGTCTCAGGATGATTTTAGAATGAGTCTGTGAATGATGATTGTGATGAATAATGATGAGGGGGTGAAAAAAAACAAGTTCATAGATTCACATCGCTGTGATAACCTATGGTTTGGAAAGGGATGCTTGGAGACTCAAAAGGGACCGTTGAAAAGGCTGAAAGCTAGGTAACAAAAATGGTCTAAGACAGGGCTGGTTGAACTTAGTGCCAGGCACTGCTTCTCTATGCATGCACCACTACCACTGCAAAAAGGAACGAGTGCTGGGCAGTATCTTGGCTGTCAGGCTCTGTCAATAATGTGCACAAATGTTGCAGGAGATGAAGAGCCATTGACAGGTTCTGCCAAGAGGAGCAAGTGTGTGTGTGGACAAACTTACCCTGTCACCAGGCATTGGGCTGTGTCCTGGCACTTTGCTGTATCCTGTGCTTCCTTTCTATCTCTCCCCTTAGCATGAACTGTTGAACTCTTCCTTACCTCACTGTCCTTCTCTGTGAGAAGCTCGAGTCCCTTAAGCTGTCTGTTGGTCCTTGCCTGTGTTAAATTGTCCATAATTGCTGCTGTTCTTACTGTTTTTTGTAGTATCTCGTAGAGCCCCTCTCATCTCCTCTGGCCATTCTGTTTCTCTTGCTGTCCTACCCCTCACTTGAAGGGTTAGTAGTGGTTCCATGACTGCCCAGCCCCTTACTGGGGCTTATTGTCCTTATTTTCCCCAGCTGACTGGGTTCTCTGCTGTGTTACTTTAGTGCAGGAGGCTCCTCCTTTGAGGAGCACCTCTGGAAGTTGTGCTGCCAGCACTCATGGGCACTGAGGTTTGATGCAAACCAGTGATACTAGGCATTTGCACACCCCACTGTGGGATTAAAGCTTGTCACAAAATGCTTGAGGGGGTTCTGTGGCTTTGCACTTCCCTGTCCCCAGCCATGAACTCGTGTAGTTTAGCTTCAAGCTGCCTGCTCTGCCAAGTCCAATGAGTGCTTTCTTGAGGCCTGGGCTAATATAGTTTTCTTCTTCACTTCCTCAGTTTGCCTATGTGTTTTCACGTGAATTTCCCTTATGGCAAAGTTGCTTCGCGTTTAGCTTTGTGCTCCCTCCTCACTATAGAGTTGGAAGGATAGACAGGAGAGATCAAATACCACAGAAGGATAGACAGGAGAGACCTGACCTCACAAAATAGACTGTACTGATCGCTTTGGGGCACACGTGTGCTGTGTAATTACATTCCCCAGCATCGCACCAAAGGCAACTATGGCAGAAAACAGCTCTTTCACACAGAGTGGGGGAAAACCTTCCCATCTCTCTTAGCTGGGCCAGAAATCCTCATGGATGTTAGTGTAGATCTGGGCAAAGTCCTGTTTTGAGCCTTGAGACTGACCCAGAGCTGTGGCACAGGAAGTTTGTACAGAGTCCCAGCGGAGCGGCACTGCACCAGGGCTGTGTTTGGAATCTGGGACACGTGATGTGCCTTCTGTGCACCACAGCATTTGGTCCAGTGCATCTTCCATGCTGACATGGCCTCATCCCTCCTCAGAGCCTTCATTCAGGTCTCCTTGAACCTGTGGGCACTTGACACTCCACTTCTGCTCCTTCCAGCAGTCAGTGCATCCCATGGAAGCTTTACTTTCTCTTTCTCTTGCAGACTCCTCTGACGCTGACAGATTGGAAAGGTTCTTTGACTCAGAAGATGAAGACTTCGAAATCCTATCCCTTTGAAAACAAACAGGACACAGACTCTGCAAATTTGTGTTTTGTGTGGGGAGAAGTGGGGGGAGGGAAGTTCCTTCGAGAGCCTGTGGCTACCGGTTTTCATAGGTGCTTGCTGCCATCCCTGCCTCTCGCCCATCCCGGCATTCTCTGCGGCCTCGGAGCAGAGCGCGCCTCCTCTCTGGTGAGATGAAGAACCAAGTGGTGGCTGGAGCTGGAATTTCTCAGCAGAAAACAGTTGCTGGAAGTGGATGAAGTGGTGCTTAGGAGTTCAAAGCCTATCTGTTACATCAGCAGGTCAGTTGGCCTTCTAGGGGAGGTGTAGAAATCATTAGAGTGCTAAATCCTTACATGGGGACTCCCGTCTGAAGCTTAAATAGAGCCACCTCCCATTTAGCAGGTGAAATGTCCAGTTAATTCCTTTAGCAGCACCCCTTCTCACTGGCCAGCTTGGACTGCAGCTCCCAATGCAAATGAACAGCAGACATGTCCCAGCAAGACAGCTGTGAAGCCCCTGGAGTGCAGGTGGCCGGGCTTTCTGCAGTACAGCTCCTGTTCATGCTTTGCAGTACACAGTGCTTTCTTCCAGGTATAGTCCCCCTCTCCTGCTAACACCCTGTAGAGAGGAAGTTGAGGGAACTTGAAAGTGACTGGCAGTTCAGTAAGTCAAAGGCTGTCCAGGAAAGCCTGGAGCAGACCCCGCTGCTGAGGAGGAACATCTCAATCTCAGGTTAAATAACAGCAGAAAGAATGGCAGAACAGAACAGAAGGCTAATGTGTTCTTGCTGGGTGAGTCGATACAGCATTGTGCTTCTACCATGGATTAACCTCTGCAGCAAGGATCTTCAGGAAAGCTCCTTTAGCAAAGAACTGGATTCCATAGCACTGGGGGAAAATCCACAGCTGGCAGAGGCAGAACAGGCAGATCTGCCAGTTGTGTGCTTGCCTGTGCCCACACCACGGTGTGCTGGCATGGAGTCTAGGGAATTAATCCTGTCGGTACCAAAAATGAGAGCTAGGAGATTCATCCAGGTGTCCTCAGGGGGCTGTTCAGCAGTTCCTCCAACTACTACTGTTAAGACATTATCTTTCCAAATCAGAAGAGGTGCCTGAAGGTCAAGTAGGCTTCATAGCTGTGGCTGTACCTTTCCTTTTGTCTCCTGCCAGCTTCCCCTCCCTGCAGAGTATGCACAAAGAGGTACTGGAGGAGCTAACCTAGAGAAACCTATCTGGAGTTAGGGTCTCAAAGAGGGCAGTAAAGACACAATGCCTTGAGAATGTCCCAAGTCTACTGGGCACGTTACTTCCAGATGGTAGCTCTGCCTGGAGCCCTTCTCTGCACAGAGTTCAGAGAAAGGAGAACCCCAAGGAGGAGAGCTGTCTTAATGCAAACTGCAGCACAAGTTGCTGAAGTAGCTTCCGTAACGCAGGCTGCAGATTGCAAACCTGTTTACAAGGCTTTTGCTTTATACATTTAGGATTGGAACCTGTCAGTTGATGCTTTTTTTGTGCCCAAGGGTGGTGATAGCTGGCTAGAAACGACCAATTTCCTCCCTGACTGACCTACTGATGCTCTAACTATCCCTATGCTATCCAAAAGCAGAGGTTTGAACCGGGAACCACAATGCTTCTATCACTAAATTATTATTTGCTGCTTTCTGCCTGCTTCTCTTCTCTCTTGTAGTTAGGGGAAGAGGCAGCAGAGGAAGTGGGGCTGTGCTCCATTCATCTGCTTTCAATTTGTATCTGAATAAACAGATCTAAAATCTTTGCCTGTCTTACTGTTCCTGCTTGGCTTGTGAACTGCAGGCGCTGCTGGGTAGTTTCTAGGCACCCTGCAGCATGCCTGGTGCTGGTGTCCAAGTGGTTGAAGATTTTACCCTGGTAGGGCAGTGAAGGCAGCAGATGAGAGCAGGAGTTGAACAAGGTGCAGTGGAGACTTGATTTTCCTTTTGGTGTTTCCAATAGAAGGGAGTGTTTTGAGGTTTTGCCATGTGTGCTTTTGAGGTAGCCTCCAAGCAGAGGTTCAAAAGGGTTTTTTTGCAATATAAGTGGAAAGGAACTTGTTTTCTGCAGATTGCATGCCTACTGTTTAGCTGTTTCATGGCTAGTCATGGCATCAATTTCCAGGTAGCCTTTTAAACCCTAGCTCTGCAGCAACAGCTGTTACAGAAGTAGGTGTAGTCTGTTCAATCACCCTTTTTCCTGCTTTGCAATGTAAAAGCAGGACACTGCTCCAATCAGAAGGCTGTACCCTCTGTTGCCATTGGCAGGTCCTTTTTGTTGAGACCTAGTAACTCAGGCTTCCCCCTCCTGATAGGTACACAAGAGTTACTATTTACTTTGTGTTCATGCTTTTATGACTAAAGTCAGCTCAGCCAGAGAAGACTTTATCCAAGTGTGTTAACCCAAATAACAGCTAAGCTCAGCTTTATTAGGTTGTTCATAGTTATTTCAGGCTTTTTAGTCAGAAACCTAAAGCTAATAGGAATTAAATTACTACTTCTTCCATTGTTGTTGGAAGGGGCTGAGTCAGTGTTATAGGTGCTCACCTCCTTCACAAGGAGTGTTTCTGCTACCAAATTCTATGCAGCTGTAGAGTGAAGGCAACAGTTTTTTGTTTTGGCTGATGCTTGCACTGGTAATTTTGATTGAAACATTTACTTTCCTCTCCCTGCCAGTGGATCAGCTCAATCTGCCTCTCTCTAAAAGTTGGAGCAGGCTTTAGTCTCTGTATCGACCACTTTGGAGATCAGTCCACGCTGCCTGAAGGTGTTAACTGTCCAGCAGAGAGACATTTAACTTTCCTGGTCATACCCAAATCTCAGTGGTAGTTATTTGATTTGACACTGGTTTGTTGTGTGCTGGTCATTGCTGAGAACTGAGATTTCATAGCTCTCCCTCCCTGGATTTGGTGCCTGAACTGCAGCATTTTCAGCTCCCATACAGCTTTCTAAATCATAGAATCATAGAATTGTTCTGGGTTGGAAAAGATCTTTAAGATCACTGAGTCCAATCCTTCTCTAAGTCTACCAAGTTTCTCACTTAACCATGTCCCTCTCTGCCTCTTTTCAACTCCTCCAGGGACGGGGATTCAACCACCTCTCTGGGCAGCCCACTCAATGTTGGAGCAAAGGAGTTTCAAATTTCTTCTAATTTCCAACCTAAACCTTCCCTGGTGCAACTTGAGGCCATTTCTTCTTGTCCTGTCAAGAAGAGACTAACCCCCACCTCACCCCAATCCCTTCCAGGAGTTGTAGAGAGGTCTCCCCTCAGCCTCCTCCAGCCTAAACAACCCCAGGTCCCTCAACTGCTCCTCACCAGACCTCTTCTCCAGATCCTTCTCCAATGAGGTCTCCCCTCAGTCTCTTTTACTGATCATACTGAAAACCAAAACACGCTGCACAAAACATAGAAAGGAATAATTGATTAGCAAGTTCTCTATGAACACAGGGAGTGCTTTTACTAGAGATGCAAGAATCAGGAACATGGCAGTTAAGTTGAAGTCCATCAACTGGGAAGGATGGTGCCTGTGTGCTACCCCTGTCTTTGTCCAGGGAATAATCTGTATAAAGCTTTATTTCCAGAGTTCTGCCAAAGGTTTATTCTGAGCCTCCTGTATAGTTTCCTCTGCAATGGACTTGATTTCTTTGTGCAAATCTTCTATGGTCTTTGAAGCATCCATTGTCTGTTTTCAAGACATAAAAAAACACAAACATGTTCCTCAATTACCACCAAAGTAGAAAACCTCCCCTTGCTGCTACATCTGCTCCCCCTATCCCTCAGTTTGGTTACTGCTCACAAGCAGTGAAATGAGCTAATTACACCTCCCGTGCACTGCTTCTGGAGGGGAATGGTTACAACCCATTTTATTTAGGAACAGACACTGAAGGAGTAAATGTGGGGCTGGATGAAGGGAAACAGAAGAAACTGCTGCTGCCTACTGTTCTTACCAACAGTTTTTGGGGCATGTGATATAAATGCAAGTAAGTGTTCTTCATCCTCTGCTTGTAGCCCCCCAGAAATGTCAGTGTATTGATCTTTCAGTGGTTCCTCAAAATAAACTCCACCCATGATAGTAGGAACCCCTGAAAGTCCCTTATGTGTCCCTCCTGTAAAGGAGGATGCAGGGAGGTGGGGGTCAGTCTTTTTTCCCTAGTATCAGGTGGTAGAACAATAAATGGCCTGAAATTGTGCCAGGGGAGGTTTAGGTTGGATATTGGGAAAAATTTCTTTGCTGCAAGAGTGGTCAGGCATTGGAACAGCCTGGCCAGGGAGGTGGTGGAGTCACCATCCCTGGAGATGTTCAAGAAATGTGTGGACATGTCTTCCCCCCCACCCCAGCATGGCCCTGGAGCAGCTAAGTGTCCTCTCTGCCACAGACCAGGGCCCTTGGATGGTCCTCAACATGACTCCCTAACAAGAAGCAGGAAGGGGGAGCAGCAGAATGTAATGGGCACCGTTTGGGAGCTCTTATGAGAGACTCCCACTCTGGTTTGTGACAGGCCCATTAGGGTTATTTCCTCACCTTCCAGTTCAATGTCTCATCCTTCATCAGGTGGTAGAAGGACTGCAGAACTTTCTCTTGGAAGGAGCTGTTCTCGTAGCGTTCAGTTCCAAAGTTCCCTCGTCCTGCTGCCTCTTCTGGTCTTAACTGAAGAAACAGAATCAGATCTGGCTTTGGGAGTCCAACATCAGGCTGCTTGCACCAGTCCAGGCAGAAGTTCTGTCCCAAAGACAAGAAAGTTTGGGGTGAAAGAAAGGAATATGAATCATAGAATGACTTGACTTGGAAGAGACCTAAAAGGTTCCAACCCCCCTGCCATGGGCAGGGACACCTTCCACTAAACCAGCTTGCTCAAGGCCCCATGCAGCCTGGCCTTGCACACTTCCAGGGATGAGGTGTTCACAACCTCCCTTGGGTGACCTCTTCCAGTGCCTTACCACCCTTCCTAGAAAGAATTCCTTCCTAATCTCCAGTTTAAATCTCCCCTGTTCCAGCTTAAAGCCATTAGCCCTCTTCCTGTCACTACAAGGCCCTTGTAACTCCCTAACTTTCTTGCAGTCCCTTTCAGGTACTGGAAGGATACTCTAAGGTCTCCCTGGACCCTTCTCTTCTCCAGTCTGAACAGACTAAGCAACCTTAGCCTGTCCTCACAGGAGAGGTGCTCCAGCCCTCTGATCATGTCTGTAGCCTCTTCTGGACCCTCTTCAGCAGTTCCATGTCATTGTCCTGGGAGCCCCAAGAACTGGACACAGTACTCCAGGTGAAGTCTCACAAAAGCAGAGTAGAGGTGAAGAATCATCTGCCTTGACCTGCTGGTCACATTGCTTTTGATGCAAGGAAGAATGAAGGGACAGAAGCAGGTTAGCTGGAGAGCAGGGTGGGAAAGGAACAGCCAGGAAAGCGAGGAGATGCAGAGCAAGACACTAAGAATAGGCTTCAAACTGGAAAAGCAGCATCCCAGTTCATCATGTTCAGTCCTGCAGTTTTGGAGGGCCAGGGTTTGCTAGGTCCTGTGCACCTGCCATTGAAGCCAGACAGAGCTGAGATCTTGCCATCTCTTTTGCAGAGCTCATCACAACTAAATACCAAGTTGTATCCCAAGTCCCCCTACAGGTGTCACAATCCCAGAGAAAGCTGCTCCCAAAAAACCAAATACCATGCTGCATCAGCATGAATCTTTCTGAACCCATGGAGCCTCCTTTTCAAATGCCCACCCTTCATAGGAATTTCAGCCCCAGACACAAGAGACAAAACTTCCCAACTTTCAGATCTTGAGGCATTTGAAGACTTCCATCAGGGAATCTGACTCCACAATATGCAGAGTGCTGAGGCTTGTCCATTTACTGCTCATCCACATGGGCTCCAGTGATGCTATCAAGGCAATCTTAAATGTATCAAGAGTATTGAGCTGTGGAGGTGAGGGTGCAGGGCATAGGAGCCCAGGATCTCCTTGATCCTTCCAGGAAGCAGGGAAGGGCTTGGGCAGGAATAGATGTAAGTCAGCTCTCAGCTGCACAGCTGGTGCTGCAGGCAGGGCTTCAGCTTCCATAAACATTTTACAAGCATTCGTAAATGCTGATCAATAGCTAAAGGGTGAGTGTCAGGAGGCCAGACTCTTCTCAGTGGGGTCAACTGACAGGAGAAGGGGCAGTGGATACAAGGTGGAACCCAGAAGATTCCATCTAAACATGAAGAAAAACTTTGCTGTGAGGGTGGCAGAGTGCTGGAGCAGGCTGCCCAGAGAGGATGCAAAGTCTCCATTTCTGGAGGCATTCCAAACCCATCTGGACATGTTCCTGTGTGATTGACTTTAGGTTATCCTGCTCTAGCAGGGATGTTGGACCTGATGATCTGGACCTTCTCTGGATGTGGCCTTAAGCACCCTGCTTGACATGAGACCTACTTCTGAGCAGGAGGCTGGGCTTTGTGACTTCCACAGGTTCCTTCCAATGTTCATGGTTTGGTTGTTCTTTGTTAAATAATGAGCTAGCATCCAGAGAAAGCATGAAGAATCTCAAATTAACTCCTATGATCCTTCTCCAGAGGCAAACAGGCTGGCTTCCCCACAGCCAGGGGTCCCTCCAGCTTTATGAAAATGAAAAACATTCATTTCTCTGCTTTCTGTAGAAGGGGTAAACACAGGCAAACAGACAAGAGGAAAGGACCTCAGGTTGCCCCAGGGGAGGTTTAGCTTGGACATTAAAAGAAACTTCTTCACTGAAAGGGTTCTTAAACCCTGACAGGCTGCCTAAGGAGGTGGTTGAATCCCCATCCCTGGGGTTTCAAAAGGCAGAGATGTGATGCTGAGAGACATGGTTTAGCACCAGACTTGGCAGAATTAGAGAATGGTTGGACTGGATGATCTTGTAGATATTTTCCAACCAAAACAATTCTATGATTCTGTACCTGAGCTGACGCTTTCATCCCTCAATCTCCTCATTTCCTCAGAGGGGGAGCCTGGGCCATGCACACCAACATCTATATCAGGCCTCCTTCCCCAAATACAGGGGAAATACAAATACAAGTGCAGGGGTTGCTGTAGGTCTCACCTCTTTAGCACTTGTGAAGGCCACTCCAGAAAAGGCATATCTGTCAACCACAAGTGTGATCCCTTGATGTAGTTTCTCTTTCATCAGTGGCCTGAAAACCATGTGGGAAGAAAAAAAAATAAAAATAATAAGTTACACTCCATGACAGTGATACACAACTGAAAAGAGTTCATCTAAAAGATGGCTCATGAGGCCCACATAAGGGTTATCTGTGATGCTGATCACAGATAAATAGCTACTTGTGTTCTGTACCAAACAGACATGAAATATCCTTCCTAGACACTCAAATTCAGGACGGCCCAGTGCTCTAGGCAGCTCCACAGCTTACAGCCAAGATCACAGATGAACTATATTCAGACAGGAACAATTTTGTCCTTTTCCCTTACTAAGTGGTGCAGCTTTGTGATACACTGCCTCAAAGCATCCTTTGTTCACAACAATGACATTTCTTATTACACCTTGTGATCTTCATCCTTGTAGTTCTCCACTGGACTCTCTCCTGTAGTTCTGTGTCTCTCCTGAACTGGGGAGCCCAAAACTAGGCACAGTATTCCCAGGCATGGTCTCACCAGGGCAGAACCTCCCTAGATCTGCTGGCCACATGTTAATGATTTGAAAAAATGTGAATTGTAGGATTTGATCTAAAATTAAATCCAAAGCTGTAAGAGTCCCTGAGACACTGCTTCCAGCCATGCTTCACTTGCTGAACAGAACCCTACTCATACCTACTGCACTCTCTTCAAACTAGCACCCCAGGACGACTAAACAGCATGCATCTTTGTTTTTACAACTTAGCAAACATATTATCTTTACACATGTTCCCAGCGGTTAGCAGAGAAGAGCAGGTGAATAGTGTGGTCCTCCAGGTCCTTCTTCTTCATCAGGTAGGAACTGATCAGCTGCCCAATTTCCGTTGTTCTCTCTGTAGGAAAGAGGGAGAGAAAGTGATAGTTCATGCAAGAGGGGTGTCCATCTGTCCAGGATGGGGCATGTTAGCCTGGGGATCTACCATCTGTCAGCTGTGGGAGGTCGGTGTGCCCAGGTCCCGGGTTTATCTGCCTGTCATGGTGGGAGGAGGTCAGCCTGCTCGGGGATGGTGGTCTATCCACCTGACACTGGTGGGGAGGACGTCAGTCTGTCTGAGGGTGGGTGTCTGTCCGCCTGCCAGGGTCAGTCTGCCCAACGATGGGGCTTGATCTGTCACGGTGGAAGAAAGGCAAGGGTCCAGTGCGCCACAAGAAGCCCTCGGATGCTCAGTCCACGTCCCCCCGGGAGGGGGACACCGGGCACCGAGGCCCGGCCTTCGGGATTCTCTCTGTACGCCCCCGCCCCGTTCCCTCCGAGCGCCGCCAGGCCCCGTACCCGGGAAGCGGAGGAGGTCGGCGCGGTGGCCGCCGGCCCTCAGCGCCTCCACCAGCCGCCGGCACTGCGTGCTCTTGCCGGCGCGGTCCACGCCCTCCAGCACGATCAGCGCCCCGCGCCGGCCCGCCATCGCCCGCGCGCGCGCTTCGCGGGCCCCACCCCTTCCGCAGGCGCCCGGCCAATCCTGGCGAGCGTTCCTGAGCTGCTCTAGGCGGCGGGAGGGGACAGAGGCGTCGCGCTCCTTCCGAGAGGCGGTGAGACACCGCCCAGCGCCCGCCCCGCCTCTCATGAATATGCAGCAGGAGCTGCACAGGCGGCCAATGGGGGGTGCTTGCACTATGAATATGGGATGAGGCCGGGGCCGCGGCCCTCGTCAAGCGAGCCGGGCGGGCGGTGGCAGGCGGCGGCGGCGGCGGGGCGCGGGCCCTAAGATGGCGACCGCCATGTACCTGGAGCACTACCTGGACAGTGAGAGCGGGGCGCGGCTGCCGCGGGGAGCGGCGGAGGGGGAGGGAAAGCAGGGAAAGGCGAGGGGAGTGCGGCGGCGGCTGGGACGGGGGCGGAAGCGGCACAACAATTAGAACTGCGCCACGGGCTGGGCGTTGGGGCGGGGTTCATACGTCATCATCCGGCGCGGGTGAGTCATCGCTGTGCGCCGGGGCGTGGGCCTGTGGGGCCATGGCGGGCTGCGCGGTACCTGCCCGCTCCGCTGCGCTGCTCGGCTCTGTCGTGCGGGGCCCCAGCCGCGCATGGCGTTGGGAGCGGCCGGTGGCCAGAGGCCTGGCGAGACTGCGCTCGGTGCCTTTCGCTGTGCGCGACCGACTTGCTCATAAATTGCGGGAGTAACGTGGCTGCGGGGTTCCTCTCAGCCCGACAGAGGCCTGTGTACGTAACCTCTCCTGCTGTGAAAGGGCAGCTCACGTACCTAAAACTAAATGTGAGATCAAGTGCGCGCTTCCTGTGCCTTAGGCTTCGTTCTAGGAGCTCTTTGACCAGCAGGTCAAAAAACGTTCTCCCCCTCTATTCTCCTGGTGAGGCCACACCTGGGGTACTATGTTCAGTGCTGGACTCCCCGGTTTAAGGGGCGCAGGGAATATACCAGAAAGTGTCCAAAGAAAGCTATAAAGATGGTCAAGGGACTGGAACGTCTGTATTAAGAGGAAAGGCTGAGAGACCTGGGGCTTTTTAGTCTAGAGAATATCAGACTGATAGGGGATCTTCTCAATGCTGATCACCAAGGGATGGGGAACATGAGGATGGGGCTGGGCTTTTTTCAGTGGCAGGACAAGGGGCAGTGGGTACAAACTAGTCTACAGGAGATTTCACTTGAACTTAAGAAAAAACCTCTTCACTGTGAGGGTGCTGGAGCCCTGGAGCAGGCTGCCCAGAGAGGTTGTGGAGTCTTCTCTGGGGACTTTTTGAACCTGCCTGGATGTGTTCCTGTGCAACCTGATCTAGGCAAACCTGCACTAGCAGCAGGGTTGGACTAGGTGATCTTCAGAGGTCGCTTCCAGCCCCCAGCATCTTGTGACTCTGTGATCCTAGTCAAGAGCAGGGGCTGTATGGTATTTCTGCATCACTCCCCTTGTGAACGTTTAGAATAGTTGTGGGTAATCCACCTGCAAGCTCTGTCAGGTGGTGGGCCTTGTAGCTCTGCTGAGCTGGTTTGGTGTTACATGTCAAAGGAAGGATAGCTGCTCTGAGGAGAATAGCCTGTATTATTGTTTTACCTTATGTTGCAGGTATTGAAAACCTGCCTTGTGAGCTGCAAAGGAACTTCCAGCTGATGCGGGAGTTGGATCAGAGAACAGAAGGTGTGTTCAGGTATTTTGGTAAGCAAAGTCTGACAGCTTAGGCCTTGAAGAGCAGGAAGAGCCCCATGGAAACTTGGCCATAGAGGATGTGTCTGCCGTGCATCTCATGTTCTTTTTCATTCATTCTTCTCTCAACTTGAATGCAGTGCAGTATTTGTTTCTTTTCTTGAGGGCTACACCTTACAGGCCTGGAGCTTCTTTCAGCAGTTGCATGTTAACTTGTAGCTCTGTGGCCTTACTTGCATGTATTTTCACATCTGCTGAATTGTAGATTGTCATGTGTCTTGCAAGATCACTTTTTTCCCCTACTTTGAGGTTTGTGTTGGTATCTGGTTGCACAGTAAGGACTTTCAGTTTGAACCGTTAGATGAGTAAATGACTGTAGATAAAATGTTCTGTGTTTGGGAAAAGAGTTTGAAGTTTGGGAACCCCTGGGTTCTGTTTCTGATCTTAGCTATGAGCCCTTCCCCTGAATTAACTGTAGAAACACTTAGAGAAATCAGAATCACACTGCAAATGTTAAAGAGTAAATACCTAAAAAATATTTTCTAGAGAAAAGCTAAATACATTAAGGAATCAGGGGAAATCCAAAAACTGCCAGGAGATTTCTTTTTTTAGATTATGCATAAAGAGACAGAAAAATAAAATGCTTTGGCAGACAGCTTTTATATGTGTATATACTCTGTTTTTCAGATAAGAAAGCAGAAATTGACAGTCTTGCAGCAGAATACATTGAATCAGTGAAGAACATGTTGCCTCAGGAGAGAGTGGAACACCTGAAGAAAATCCAGAATGCCTACAGCAAATGTAAAGAGTACAGTGATGATAAAGTCCAGCTGGCCATGCAGACATATGAGATGGTGAGGATCACAACCCCAGTGAGACTGTTGTAAAAATGGTCATACTCTGGAATGGGGCTGCTGGTAGATCTGAACAACCCCTCCAAAGTGGTGCCCAGTGACGGGACAAGAGGTAATAGGCACAAACTTGAGCATAAGAAGTTCCAGTTAAATGTGAGAAGGAACTTCTTCAATTTAAGGATGGAACAGGCTGTCCAGAGAGGTGATGGAGTCTCCATCTCTAGAGACATTCAAAACCCACCTGGACCTGTTACTGTGTAAACTTCTCTAGCTGAACCTGCTTGGCAGTGGGGTTGGATTCAATGATCTCCAGGGGTTCCTTCCAACCCCCACTATTCTGTAATTCTGGGATTCCTTCTAGTATCACCTTGTTTTGTTCTGAAAATCATTAGTCTTGAGTTGCTCTGACTCTTCTTTATGCCACTTCACTTTCCCTTCCTTCCTCTGAAGAGAACTTTGGTCCTCTTGCTTTTGCCTGTTTTCTCTCCGCCTTCATTCCCTTTGTGTGTACCGTTTCCCCTTTTCCAGATTGCTACCCCTGTAATTCCTCGCCTCGAAGGAGCACAACCTGCTGATGCCATAAGAGACCTTCCCATTTTCCTTTGGGGATTTTTAATTCCTTTGGTTTTGTTGTTTTCCTTAATTGAGTTCGTGCTCTCCGTCTCTGTGCAGGTGGATAAGCACATCCGCCGCCTGGATGCAGACTTGGCGCGGTTTGAAGCGGATCTGAAGGACAAACTGGAAGGCAGTGACTTTGAAAGCCCAGGATCTAGAAGTGTGAAAAGTGCGTAGATGTTACACAGCTGACAGCCTTCACCACGCTGGGTATCTAACCACAAAGGCCAAGCATTGAGAGTGTGGCCAGCAGGTCGAGGGAGGTTCTCCTTCCCCTCCGCTCAGCCCTGGTGAGGCCTCGTCTGGAGTATTGTGTCCAGTTCTGGGCTCCACACGTGAAAGACAAGGAACTGCTGGAGAGAGCCACTGAGATGGTTAGGGGAGTGGAGCAGCTCACTTATGAGAAAAGGCTGAGAGACTTGGGGCTGTTCAGCCTGGAGAAGAGAAGGCTGAGGAGGGATCTTACTAATGCTTACCATAATCATAAGGGGAGGTGTCACGGGGATGGAGCCAGGCTCTTCTCTCTCAGTGGTGTCCAGTGATAGGACAAGGGGCAATGGATACAAACTGGAACACAGGAGTTACCAAGTAAGCACAAGGAAAAGTTCTTCCCTTCAAGGGTGGCAGAGCACTGGAGCAGGCTGTCCAGAGAGGTTGTGGAGTCTACTTCCAAACCCACCTGGACATGTTCTGTGTGGTTGACTCTGGGTGATCCTGCTCTAGCAAGGGGGTTGGCCTTGATGATCTCTAGAGGTCCCTTCCACCCCCCACACTGTTCTGTGACACAAGGTAAGATGTTATTTCTGGAGGGAAGTACACCATAGTGTACTTTTTAACTTACTTGTGATGCTCTTCAAATTTTTACAGTGTTCTGGTGAGCAGTAAGCAGATGAAGAAAAATCTAGTGCTGGGATCTACTTACTGCCTCTGATTGACAGATCATCCTGAGATGACCCACAGTTACTGGCTGTTAAGGAGGCTACTAGCCAAGGGGGAACTAACTGTGACAAAACTGAAGTTCTTACAGTTCTTGAGTGGAACAATTTCAGGCCTGATCTAAGCTCTCTTCTAAGGAGAGGAGATTTGTCTGTTTTCCTCCTTTTACCAGAGTCTGAATACTGATGAAGCTGGCAACAGCAGGAAATATGAGGAGTTTAAGGAAGGTACCAGTTTCTGTGATGTATACTGGAAATCCCCTGTGACTGCAGTGGAATCTGAGCGTGGTTAACAGCAGCACAGCTTTGTGCCATTGAACTATGAGATAAGGTCAAGGACGTGGAGGAGATAGGTTACATCAGTTATTGGGTAACCAATTAACTGGCTGAGTTGTTTAGAAATACACTGCAATTTTTAAAAACTATATGACAGCACATCTAATCAATTATGATGCCATTTATATCATGTGCTGACACTGTCTGCTGCAGTGATGTAACTGCCAAAGCAGTGAACTCAAGGGTTTGGTGCTTGGTTGTGCTGCTGGCCAGTTTAGCATATTTGTGGCATAAAAAGAGATTTCAGGATCAGCATTCACATTCAGTTACACTGGAAATAAGGATCTTAAAATACATCCAAATAAAAGGCTTCTGGGTCCAGTGCTGTTTAACAGCTTTGTCAGCCACAGGGACAGTGGCATTGCGTGCACCCTCAGAAAGCTTGCTGATGACACCAAGGTGTGTGGTGTGCTGCATTCACTTGAGGGCACGGATGGCAGCCAGAAGGATCTTGACAGGCTTGAGAAGTGGGCCAGTGACAACTGCAGGAGGCTCAACAAGTCAAAGTGCAAGGTACTGCATCTGAGTCAGGCCAATCCCAGGCACAGATCCAGGCTGGGTGCAGAGTGGGTTGAGAGCAGCCCTGAAGAAAAAGGTTTAGATTAATGAGAAGCTCACCATGAGCTGGCAGTGCATTCATGTAGCCCAGAAGGCAAACTGTGTACTGGGCTGCATCAATAGGAGTGTGGCCAACAGGTCAAGAGGTGATTCTGCCCCTTGGCTCTGGTGAAACTTCACCTTGAATACTGTGTCCAGTTCTGGTGTCCCCATCATAGGAAGGTCATGAAACTGTTGGAGTGACTCCAGAAGAGGGCCACAAAGATGATCCAAGTGCTGGAGCACCTCTGCTATGAGGATAGGCTGAGGGAGCTGGAGTTGTTCAGCCTGGAGAAGAAAAGACTCTTGTGGGGGGAACCTTATAGCTGCCTTCCAGTACCTGAAGGGAGCCTACAGGAAGGCTGGAGAGGGACTTTTCTTAAGGGTGTCTAGTGACAGGGCATGGGGAAATGGTTTTAAGCTAAGGGAGAGTAGGTTTAGACTGCATCTGAGGAAGAAGTTCTTCAGTACAAGGTTGGTGTGATTCTGTGATAGGTTGCCAAGAGACCTTATAGCTGCCTTCCAATACCTGAAGGAAGGCTGGACAGGGACTTCTTATAAGGGGAGGTTGAAGCAGATGATATCTGAGCTCCCTTCCAACCTAAGCCATTCTGTGAAAAGCATCTGGGGATGTTTCTGGTATGACATAGAATGTTTCTGGTATGCCATGGGCTGAAACTGGGGGGGTTTTCCTTTACAGAGGGACGAAGTCAGAAAGACAAAAAAGGCTCTCGTGGTCGAGGCAGACGAACATCTGAAGAAGATACACCAAAGAAAAAGAAAATTAAAGGAGGGTAAGGTATACCCAGCCACAGCTTAGTGACTTTGGCTTGACACTTAGTGAATTTTCCACAAGCTCATATTACCCTGTTTATGACTCCTGTCTGGATGGTGAGCAGTGTTAGAGTGTTCTGGTCTTATTCCATTCCATTAGTGTCCTGCCTAGGACATGTCAGCTTTGTTAATTAGCTCCTTGGTTGGCATGTGGAAACTCAGCATACTTGGAATGCCTTCTGACTGGAAGGACAAAGATCAGCACCCCTGTTGCTGTTGGCAAATTGGGAGAATACAGCTTTGATTATTGTCATGTGGCTGTTTTTAACAGTTGCTGGTGGTCTTGTTTGTAAAAAGGAACACTTGCCCATCAGGACAAAAACTGACTAATGGCAGTTTCCAAGATTTCTAGAACAGTAGTAGAATTTGAGGGATTGTTTTCAAAAAATCATGTCCTAGATAGTCTTCATGATCTAATTTGGTTTTGTGAAGCATGTCCCCTCTCCCTGATACGATTTATAGGTCAAGAGGGCTCTGTTAATTCTCATTATTTCAGTTGGCTAAGTGCAGAGGCAGGAAAATAAAAATAGCTTCATTTGATAGTTACTGATGTGTCAACTTAACACAGTCCTGTCAGATCAATGAGAAAAAAAAAATGTGTATTAAAACAGGTTGGGGGAAACAAATCAGATTCTTCTGTCCATGAGCAGAAGTGATCTGCATGTTAATTTTGTTACTGTAGTTGTGGCATCTTCAAATCCTTTTCTTAATACTTGATAGTCAAGCTCATGTTTCGTGTCTGATCAAGCCTGCCTTAAGATTTTAATTATTGGATAATATGTGATAATGTAATCTAAACTCTAAAATAGGTTCGATGTATTTTGGGGAAGATACTGTTAAAAGCTAATTTTCCCCAAGTGGGATTTAGGTCTTGTTGCCTGCATCTGAAACGAATCTGAACTGAAAGATCTGCCCTTGTCCACAGGTCTGAGTTTGCAGATACCATCCTGTCAGTGCACCCCTCAGATGTCCTAGACATGCCAGTGGATCCCAATGAACCTACCTACTGCCTGTGTCACCAAGTGTCCTATGGAGAAATGATTGGCTGTGACAACCCAGATGTAAGCACTTGAGATGATGTATTTTTAGAGTACAACATTACAACACCATGAAACCTGAAGGGCTTTCTTAGATCATACAAAATGAAAGGATCACCTGTGAAACACTAAGCCTCCCCCTCTCTGAGGTTTTCCTTTCTGTTTTGCAGTGCCCAATTGAGTGGTTCCACTTTGCTTGTGTGGATCTCACCACCAAACCAAAAGGCAAATGGTAAGTATGACAACATTGAGCTTTTAGATCTTTATCAGGCTACAGTTTGCCTCAACAAGAATCATACTAAAAAATAAAACCTTGTTGTGACCCTTCCTGACAGAGGAGCTTTGCTCTTGTCATCAGAGGGTTTCTATCCTCTATGGTTTGGAATTGTGTTTGTGTAAAGGTATAAGGGGAGCCTACTTCTTAAAGCCTGCTTCCTTGGCAGTCCTGGATGCTGGTGGGAGCAAAACAAGGACCTGCATGATAAATGGAGGAGGTTTTGGTGTCTGACATCTGGGTAGATGTGTACCTGTGACATCTTGGGTTTGCTGCACTGTCATGGAGCTGTGGTTAAAACTGAGAAGATATATTTATGTTTTTTAACTTCTGGAAGCAAAGTTTGAAGTCTGCTCTAGATTTTATTTATACAGTGCTCATCTTGGAAAAAAAACATAGGCTTGTTCTGTACTTAGTTTCTGCTTAATGGACTGCTGTCATCTAATTAACAAGGTGCCTGTAGGAAACAGGCTTAAGTCAAAGTGAACTGCAGTCATTGGAGGGAGAGGAAGGAATATTCATGGAGAAAGGAATCTTTCCCTCTTTTATCTGTAGAGGAAGCTTGTGTGACAAACTTGGAGAAGTTACTTGGACTAACTTCTAGGTGAACAAAGTAAGGTGAATCACTGCTGTGAGGGGCTGGTGAGCCCTGGAAGTGCTGTCTGTCACTTCTGACCACCAAAGTTGGTACAGTTTCTTTCCTATTTACCTAGGCTTCCTACATGTCATGAAGGTTGCAATTACTTACATAGGCTGCTTTTCAATCAGTCTCCCAGTTGTTCCCAAATAATAAAAATTCTTCAGATATGTCTCATTAAGTTCAGGAACTAATTACTGCCTTTTTTTTTTTTTTTTTTTTTTTACCCTGTAGGTTTTGTCCTCGTTGTGTTCAAGAAAGAAAAAAAAAGAAGTAAGGAGTTGAGGGGAATATCCTCTGAGGCAAGAAGAATTTAATATATTCATTCATGCTACAATATTACCATGATTTTTTTTAAGTTACTTTCCTTCTTTTCTAATATTTAATTGTCCACTGGCCAGTTGTAATTCCTGTTATTTTCTAAGAAAAATTACTTTGGAAGGGAATCCCAAATCCCTTTGGCATAGGGGTTTTATTTATGTTACACTTGCACAGCACTGAAATTGGTGTTATTATGAAGTTGTAGGGCAGCCAGGAGCTGTAGTCTTTGCTCTGTGAAAGGCACTGCAGGAGACTGAAACATCTTCAGCATGGTGCACTGCAGTCACCCAAATAGTTTAGGCCTGGAGCTTGGCTTCTTAGAGGAGTTCTCCAGTGTAGCTTGCCTGAAAGAAGTAGGCTTTGTTGTTTAGGTGTGAAGTCCTTTTGTTATGCAGTTTTGTAGTACAGAAGGAACAGGAAAGCTACTTAACTGTTTCCAGTGTACATCTCCTCGAAGCCAAGTACTGTAGTTAGTTTTGACAGGGCAGGATGGGAGAGAGGTAAGATCAAACCTTCTCTTTTTGGGGGGGTTTCCTCTGTCTACCTTTGCACTGCCTTTATGTTACTTGATCTTACCCCCCTTGATGTGAACCTTAACCCAACCATTTCACTCCTTACATCCCTCTAGAAAAGGTTTCTCATCTTGGGAGAAAACCTTTACATAGCAAAAGAATTGTTCTGCAGTGTTTTAGTGATATTGAGGGAGGAGGTTACCTTCCCTGGCTCTTTCCATTTCTCTGAAGATCCTTTATAAGTACCTTATCGAGAGGATGAAACCTACAGTATTCTTATAGCAATACAAGGTGGGATTTATTCATAAAATAAGATGGAAGACCTGATTTTTGTTACTTGGGTTTACCTGTGTTGCATCTGAGTAAATCAGGGAAAACAAGCTTTAGGAAAAAGCTCCAGAAGGACAATCTGTAGGTTCCTGTGATATGGCAAAGCTGAAAGGCAGCCGTGTGGTAGCTTGGTAAGGGGTCTTGAATGGCATTTGCTGTGAAGCACTGCTATTGAAGAAGGCCATTTAGCAGGAATGTTTCTAAATTGCTTCTTTTTCTTCTTTTTTTTTTTTTTAGCACATTTGCATATTCTTGACTTTAAGCTGCCTTTCAGATTATGAATGTGAATCCTTGCAGTCATCACAGTTTCAGCTGCTGCAGCAGAAGGAATTAGAAGGAAATTAGGACCAGGAAAACAAAAATCTGGCATTTTTTTCTCTTCATGCATGCAGAAGTTGAGGGGAGAGCAGGAAGACTTTTGTCTTCACATAGATCCCCAATATCTTGGGACTTTCCAGCCTACAATTGAAGATGGTGGGGAAAGGTGGAGAGGGGGAGAAAAAACAAACAAACAAACAAAAACCCCACAGCAAATCACCCTGCAGCAGTAGGCACCAGAGCTCAGGAGCTTTGCTGGCTGTCATCCCTTGTGGTTGTGGATGGCAGCTCTGTGTAGGGCTGTATACTGCTTTGCATACCATTATGCAGGAGCTCTTGGTACAAACTGCTGCAAAGGCATTAGGAAACTTCCACATAAGCTTTTGTTTTGCTCTAAAATCAATCTGCATAAAACAGTGAAGAAGGAAAATTTTTTGAATAAAAAATACAAGAAAAAAACCACACCAAAAAACCCCACACAAAAGAAAAAAAAATGCACACACACACACAGAAAACACCCAAGCCAACCAAAAAAAAAACTACAAACCAACCCCACCAAACTTCTAGTCAGATTTTGTCACCTGTTTCCAAAAGGAATTTTTGTTTTCCATGTTATATTGAACTCATACTTTGCAATGAAAGAAAGCAGAACACAGCTCTTGCCTATTTTCCTTCCCTCCTTTGCTGTGTGGGGTGTTGTAGACACTCCAACTGTGTCAATATTGACATAGAAGAAACCTCTTGATACTGAGACAGCTTTTCTGTGAACGTTTTGATTTATTGCCTCTGCTATGGAAAAAAACCAAAGCAACTCACCTCTGTCTCCAGGGTCCTGTCACGTAGAGTGTGCTGCCCTGCATGTCTTGGCTAGGCTGCATCACTTCCTCCCACGCCGCAGATGAAGTTTCCACAGCTATGTTTACAAGCTGATGTGCATTTGTCATGGCTGCCATGGTAGTAGCAACTGGAAAGCTGGCAAACAAATTAAAAGGAGCTTGCTGAGGGGAAGGAAGAGGAAAAGTACAGCTACACAAAGCTGAACCAGCCAGCCCTCTCTTTCCTTCTGTCTCTCTTGTGAGAGCAAATCTAATTGTGATACCTCATGAGCCAGCCTGTAATTCAGTAACCAGTGAGCAAGTCCTCTGCACCTCACTGATCTGCTGCACTGGGTGAATGTAGGAGCACTGCTGCATCCTCAACACTAGTGTTGGTGTCACTTCAGGTTTTCTTTGCCCCTTCCATCCAGTGGTATTGTGTATCTCTGCTGGGGTGGAGTGGGTTTATTTCTTTTTTTCCTAAAGCTTTATTAGTAGTGATGTTGATGTAGATTAAGCATTTGATCTGAAAAAAAATCTCAAAATTCCACTGCACCTCTCTGGAAAAGTCTTGCCCTTATGGAAATGCACAGCTACAGATGAGTAAGTGTGAAGATGACCGTCCTCAGCTTGGGAAGGATGGTCAGGTAGGAGAGAAAAATGCCTTTTTTTTTTTGTTTTGTTAGCAAGTGGTTTTGGGGGTAGAGAAGAGCAGACGTTTTCCACTTTTAACCAGCAAAGCAAAATGAAAAAATAAGTTCTGTAAGGTAGCATCAGCCCTCCAAAAGAAAGATACTTTGCAGGAGTCACAAACAGTGTGGGTTACAACATACTCATTTACTGTGTAACCCATCTAATGTGTCAGAACATCTGACACCTGACACCAGCAATAAACTCTCCTGCTCAGAACATATCAGCGTGGGTGCTCTCAGGGGCTCAAAACCAGCTCTTGGCCAAGTACACCTGGTTTTGGAGATCTTTTTTAACTCCTTATAGACAGGAATGCCAGTAGCCTTTATTACTGCTTAGGAAAGGATTTTAATCTTCCTCCTGAATTTTGAATGTACAATGTTAAATGAACTTCTCTGGAGAAGGGACTGTGACACATGGAAAGGAATGTCCACTAAGATTGTCAGAACTCCTAAATACCCTGTGGGGTTCAGCTTTATTGCAGCTCGTGCAAACTGGAGGTGAAATGACTTTAACTCGATTGTTCTATTTTTTAAAGCAATTGGATCTATGTTCCCTTTGTAAATGAAAGAGAATATAAATCTTTTTATTAAAAAGGAATATAAAGTAAAAATGTATGTCTGTATTTTTGGATCATGTTATAGATAATGGATATATTATTATAAATAAAGTATTTTTGGGACAACGACCTACAAGAGCATTGTTGTGGTGGCACAGGAGTCCTTTCTAGGTAGGAGGTGTGGGTTTCAACATTCTCATGAGCACAGATTAAGAAAGAGTCCCTCTAATCTTGCTTTTCCTGACACATTATCTCAGGATGTTCCCCAAAATATACAAACCCAAGAACTCCTCTCCCGTTAAGAGTTCTTGATGGCCTTGGATGTTTCTTACAGGCTTTGATGGCAACTTCCAGCACAGGCTAGGCATCACTGATTTTTCATCTTTTCAAGGACATGCTTTCTAGCAAGGCATGCATTGTTTATGCAAAGTGACCAGCTATACACCATAAAGATACTGATCAGTGGTCTTTCTTAGAAGAACAATGCAGTGTATTTCAGAGAATTGTTTTGGTTGGAAAAAACCTTTAAGTTCATTGAGTTCAACCTTCAACCTAAGACCACTATGTACACTAAACCATGTTCACATGTGTTTTCAAACACCTCCAGGGATGGTAACTCCACCACCTCCCTGGGCAGCTTGTTTCAATGCCTGACCACTCTTGCAGCACAGTTTTCCTGATTTCTAACCTAAACCTCCCCTGGTGCAACTTGAGGCCATTTCTCTCATCCTATCACTTGTTACTTGGGAGAAAAGACTCCTTCTGGGGAGTTGTAGAGAGCCAGAAGGTCTCTTTTCGGCCTCTTTTTCTCCAGACTCAACAACCCCAGTTCCCTCAGTCACTCCTCACCAGACCTCCAGACCCTTCACCAGTTTCATTGCTCTTCTCTGGACATGCTCCAGCACCTCAATGTCTTTTTTGGAGTCAGGACCCCAAAACTGAACCCGGTACTCAAGGTGTGGCCTCACCAGTGCAGAGTCCAGGGTCCTGCCCTGGTCCTGCTGGCCACATATTGCTGATCCAGGCCAGGATGCTGGTGGCCTTCTTAGCCACCTGGACACACACTGGCTCATGTTCAGCTGGATATCAACCAGGTACCTTTCTAGCTGGGCAATACCCAGCCACTCTGCTCCAAGCCTGAAGGGTCCATGGGGTTGTTGTGACCCAAGTGCAGGACCCAGCACCTGGCCTTTCATTCACTGGCCATCGATCCATTCAGCACCACCTTCCACAGCGTCGCTACCACCCAGATGTACCCGGTTCCACTCGGCTATCAGCAGGGAGAGCTGTCGGCGTGGCAGCGCGGGGCTGTGCCGCACAGCAGGCGCAGGGGTGGGGCCGCTGCTGGGGGCGCTGCGGAGGCTCCGCCCGCGCCTGCGCGCAGGGCTGCGGGACGCGGCCGCCTCTGGGGCGGCGCCGGGACCATACCACCGCCCTAGCTGAAGCGCTGCTAGGGTTGCGACAGGCCTGAAGGTGGCAAGCCCAGGAGCGGGAAGGGCGGAGCGTGCATATCCCCTGCCTCCGCTTGAAGGGTGCGTGCGGCTGCCGTGTGCTGGCGGGGCTTGACCAGTGGCTGCATCCCAGCGGGCGGGAGAGCTGCTGCCTGAGGGTACGCGATGGGCATTCCCCCCGGGTATGGCTTGGCTGTCACAGGGAGGGCTCCCCTCCCCAGGCATCGCCTGGTTGTCACACGCTGAGTTCCCCCCCTGTTTTCACACGTAGGGGGGTCTGTTTCCAGCTCTTCACACACTGGGAGTCAACCTCGCTGCTTCCTCCGGGAGAGGAATCCCCCCAGCGCCCGGGCAGCGCGGGGAGGGAGCTCGCAGGCGAGTGGAGCTTCTGCCTTTCAGGGTGCCGATGGGGACGTCCTGCGCGGGCTCCCGCTGCCCGCTGTGGCGCTGCTGGCCTCGGCTGAGATGGCTGACGAGCTTCCCGATTAGAGCCTTGGGCCAGCGGAGTGCGGCTGCGGGCTCTGGTGTGGGCTGCGGCCCGGGAACCCGCAGGGCTCTGCACGCAGCCCGCCCCAGCTGCCAGCAGGTCGCGCTGACCAGCGAGCGCTACGGCCTGCAGCGCCTGCCCTTCTCCCACCTCACCCGCAGCGACCTGGCCTTCTTTGAGCGCCTCATGCCCGGCAGAGTCATCACAGACCCTGATGAGCTGAAGCTGTTTAATGTGGACTGGCTGAAATCAGTCCGAGGTATGTGGTATGTCAGCTTGATTATTTGGGGTTCTGGTGAAGTCTCCTCTCTGCCTCTCCTAATGTGCAGAATGAAAAATCAGCCAAAGAAAATTTCATCTTTACTTCCAGAGACCACATCTTTGCAGACCAAGACAAGTTTTCCACATAGAAATTGTTCCTTTGAGAGTTACCTAATAATACAGAGTCATAGAATTGTTTTGGTTGGAAAAGACCTCTAAGATCAGTCGATTCCAGCCATCAAACTCAGCACCACCATGGCCATTAAACCATGTCCCAAAGTGCCACATCCACAATTTTCTTTAACCCCTCCAGCCAGGGGTGGTGACCACTAGCTCCCTGGGCAGCCTGTTCCAATGGCTGACCACTCTGTCAGCAAAAAAATTGTTACTAATTTCCAACCTGAACCTCCCCAGACACAATTTCAGGCCTTTTGCTCTCATTTTATCACCTGACACGAGTGAGAAGAGCCAACCCCCACCTCACTCCAACCTCCTCGCAGGGTGTTGTAGAGAGCAATGAGGTCTCCCCTCAGCCTTTTCTGCAGACTAAATGTGATAAACAACCTCAGTTCCCTCAGCCACTTGTCACCAAGACCTGTTCTCCAGATCTTTTGCTAGTTTTGTTGTCCTTTTCTGGACATCCTCCAGTGAGTCTGGATCTGGTAATTTTTCTGGGTTTTGTTTGTTGTTTGTTTGGGTTTTAGGGTTTTGGGGTTTGTTTTTTGTTGCTTTTTTTTTTAATCTAAGCCCTGCCAACTTGCTAATTAATATTAATTTTTCCTGAAACAGGCTGATTCAGTTAACAGTTTTTGCTGAACCTCAGAAAACTAGTGGTGTGGTGTTTCTGTTGCTCTTTGTCAAAGATTTAATGAGAATATGAAACCTTTTCCCATTGCCCCCTCTGGTAACCATGTCCACAGAATCACAGTATGGTGGGGGTTGGAAGGGGCCTTGAGATCACCTAGTCTAACCCTGCTGCTAAGGCAAGGTATGTGCAAAGTCTGTCCAGTGCTTTAAGGGAAAGCCCACTACTGGGCTCTTTTGGACATCTTGCTTTACCAGTTTTTTTTTCTTGTCTTGAGAGTGCCTTGCTTTCATTGCAGGCTGTAGCAAGCTTATGTTGAAGCCGCAGACGACAGCAGAGGTGTCTCAGGTTCTCAGGTAAGGTGCACCTTTTCTGCTGGGCTTTGTGGTGAGGAGACTCAGGCCGACTCAAGGACGATCCAGCGGGTGAAGGGAACTCCTAGATGTTCAGGCAAGCATTTAGTTGTGCAGGTCCTTGTGTAAGTTTGGAGTGGATGTGATGGGTGATGCTTTGCAGGGCTATCCAAGACTGAAAGGTGAAGCAGCAGAAGCAGAAATGCACAGGCTTCACTGCCTACATCTCTTGAGTGGAGGAGGAGGGCTGTCATGTCTCAAGCCACTGCCAGAGGTGGTCTCTCAGGGCCCACTGAGGAAGCCAGGTTGTTAACGGAGACTGCTACATAAACAGCTGATGCATAAGTTTTGCTTTCTCACTTTTGCAGCAGAACTGCCCCTTTCTGTCAATTGAATCATTAGGTTAAATGCTGCTTAATTTTAAGGGGCATTGAGCACTTTTGTAACAGTAGACATTCTTGTGGAAGTGAAACTCTTCTGATGAGCTGGGCTATGGCCTTCAAATGCATAAGGCTTCAGAAACCTTTCTCCTTCCAGGTACTGCTATGAGAGGAACCTGGCAGTGAACCCACAGGGGGGTAACACAGGCCTTGTTGGGGGCAGTGTCCCTGTCTTTGATGAGATCATTCTCTCCACTGCTCTCATGAACCAGATCATCAGCTTTGACAAGGTGTCTGGTAAATATCATGGAGACGTGAGGCATGGGAGTGACCCCAGCCCTAAACAAACCCTTTTCCTGGGAAATGATAACTCAGTCTCCTGGTTGGAAAAGACCTTAAGATCATTGAGTCCAACCATAACCTAGCATCTCCCAGTACACAACTGTTAGACCATGGCCCTAAGCATCCCATTCAAACAAAACATCTAAACACCTCCAGGGATGGTGACTCTACCACCTCCCTGGACAGCCTGTTCCAGTGCTCAATGACCCTTTTGATGAAGAAATTTTTCCTGATATCCAACCTAAACCTCCCCAAGTGCAACTTGAGGCCATTTCCTCTTGTTCTATCACTTGTTACTTGGGAGAAAAGATTGGCCCCCACCTGGCTACAACCTCCTTTCAGGGAGTTGTAGAGACTGAGAAGGTCTCCCCTCAGCCTCCTTCAGGCTGAACAACCCCATCTCCCCCAGCCACTCCTCACAGGACCTGTTCTCCAGACCACTCACCAGCTTCACTGATGTACTCTGGACATGCTCCAGCACCACAATGTCCTTCTTGGAGTCAGGGCCCCAAAACTGAACCCAGTACTCAAGGTGTGGCCTCACTGGTGCTGAGTTCAGGGGGACAGTCACTGCCCTGGTCCTGCTGGCCACATATTGTTGATCCAGGCCAGGATGCTGGTGGCCTTCTTCGCCACCTGGGCACACATTGGCTCATTTTCACCTGCTGTTGATCCACACCCCTGGGTCTCTCTCTGCTGGGCAGTTTTCAGCCACTCTGACCCAAGTCTGGAGCATCCATGGGGTGGTTGTGACCCAAGCACAGGACCCCCAGCACTTGGTTTTGTTGAAACTCATCCCATTGGCCTTGGTCCATCAATCCAGCCTGTCCAGATCTCTCTGCAAAGCCTTTCTGCCCTCCAGCAGACCAGCACTCCCATCCAGCTTAGTGTCATCTGCAAACTTCCTGAGGGTGCCTCCATCCCCTCGTCGAGGTCATCGAGGAAGATGTTAAATAACTGGCCCCAGTACCGAGCCATGCAGAACTAAGTTAGGACATTTATGTTTCAGGCATCCTCGTCTGCCAAGCTGGCTGCATCTTAGAGAAACTCAACGAGTACCTGGAGCAGCAGGGGTTTATTGTGCCTCTTGACCTGGGGGCAAAAGGCAGCTGCCACATCGGTGGCAATGTGGCCACAAATGCTGGAGGCTTACGGCTGTTGAGATATGGCTCCCTCCGGGGGACAGTGCTGGGACTGGAAGTGGTAAGGACAGGACCTTGCAGTTCCCTTCTGTGTTTAAACCTCTGCTGCTTGCAGTTTCCTGCTGTTCTAGCCCTTGGCTGTCCCTTATGCAGACAATTTCCTCTTCAGGCTTCCACTCTTAGCTTCTCCTTGTGTGATCTTTGGGAAGGTTCAGCAAGTGTTATGTTATTGCTACCACAGTTTCCAGCTTCCACTTCCATCCCCACTGACAGAAATGATATTATGTGGTTTGCTAATCCAGAGAAATGAAGATAAAGGGAGACTATTGATCCCAGATTAGCTGCATAGGGTTGATTACTCTCTGGAGCAGTGCATCTCTGGAACCATTCTGCTACACCTGTCTTGCAGCCCTCTCTTCTAGTGGCTGCTCAACTTATAATGGAGCTATCTGCTTTGGGTTTGTTTGGCTGCTAGTTTTCCTCTAGAGTTTTTTCTGTTTCTCAGCTTGCTTCTGTCCTGCAGGACTGTGCCTCTGTGTCTAAAGACTGGGAATAGTGGTTCTGAAAGATTCTGGGGCTTGGAGCTCATAGGAAATAAATTGGGTAGGTAACAATAGCCTGGTTTGATTTTTATTGTGTAGGCCCAGAAAGCAGAGCTTTTGTCTGTCAGGTTAGTCCCTCTAATGTCAGAACAGTCTTTAATTAAACATGTTTTAGAGACATTCAGCCTTGCTTTAAGGCTCAAGTGTTAGAGGGCTTACTTCATCCTGGCTAACAGTGTTCACTGTTTCGGAGAGTGTTCCTTGTTTCTGTTGAGTGGTGGGAGCTAGGGCTGCAAAGAATGGCTGCTCTTCACCACCACTAGTATGGAAAACAGAGCAAACTTCATCTTCTGTTTATTGCTTGTTCTGCTGGAACATAGGCAAACAGCACTGTGAACAGAGGAGGCTCAGGGAAGACTCAGGTAGGATGTAAAGGGTTAGAACAGCTGGGAGTGGAGGAACAGTGACAAGACTCTGGGAGGAGATTGCTGCTGGTGCCCACTGCCCAAGGCTGGTGGCAGCTTTTCATCAGCTTGGTAGTGGGCAAGCTTTTGGTAGTGGGCAAGCTTATGGCAGCAGTTTTCTGTGTGTGTGCTTTGACTGGGTGCCTGTGTTGGCACAGGTGCTGGCTGATGGCTCAGCTCTGGACTGCTTGGCGTCGCTGCGCAAAGACAACACAGGCTATGATTTGAAGCAGCTTTTCATCGGCTCCGAGGGCACCTTGGGAGTGATCACTGCTGTCTCCATACTGTGTCCTCAGAAGCCTAAAGCTGTGAATCTGGCATTCCTAGGTAGGAGCTGATATTAATAATTTCACACCTGAATTCAAAAGCTGAGGAGGGACTACCTGGAATACTGTGTCCAGTTTGGGGCTCCCCACTTCAAGAGAGATAGGGATCTGCTGGAGAGAGTCCAACAGAGAGCTGTGAGGATGATGAAGGGTCTGGAACATCTCTACTATGAAGAAAGACTGAGAGGCCTGGGGCTGTTTAGTCCAGGGAAGAGAAGGCCGAGAGGGGATCTTGTAAATGTCCATAAATATCTGAGGAGTGGGTGTCAAGATGAATGTGCCAGGCTCTTCTCAGTGGTGCCCAATGATAGGACAAGGAACAATGGGCACAAGCTGGAACACAGGAGGTTCCATCTCAAAATGGGGAGAAACTTCTTTGCTGTGAGAGTGACAGAGCAGGCTGCCCAGAGATGTTGTGGACTCTCCTGTGTGACCTGCCGTAGGCGATCCTGCTCTGGCACAGGGTTGGACTCAATTATCTGTGGAGATCCCTTCCAACCCCTACCATTCTGTAATTCTGTGAGATGAGTAGACTCCCAGTGCTGACAGACACATCTAATACGTGCAGTGGACCCTAGAATTTGTCTCAATTCTCACAGTGGCCTTTAAATGTCTCTTGGATTGCCTTTTGCCTTTGCTGAGAACTGCGGATGGGGCAGACATTTTGGTGTGAGCTGTCTTGGAGTGTTCAAGAGGTCATTGCCACAGCAGAAGTTAATTGCTGTATCCTCCTGGTGTTCTTCTCTGAAACCTTTACCAGCTCGAACCATTACAGGAGCTCCTGCTCTAAAGCCATACAGGGTAGCAGTTTACATCTTCTGGAAATGGGAAGGATGACTTGAAGCCTGACAGTCTTCTAATCTTAGAAGGTTTTGGAGGGGCTGTATTTTGTTCCTGATTCCTCTCTCTGTCCTTTCTGAAGGGTGCCAGAGTTTTGCTAATGTCCTGGAAACATTTACAACCTGCAGAGACATGCTGGGAGAGATTTTGTCTGCCTATGAGTTCATGGATGAGAAGTGCATGGAACTGGTTGAGAGACATCTTAAGCTGTCCAACCCATTGACAGGTACCAGTGTCATTCATGCTGCAGAAATAGATATTGTGTTATATCTATATATATACAGAGAGAGAGAAAGATGTCAATGAGTTTGTGGTCATCCCTGATAGTCTTGTACCCAGCACTGAATTCCAAACAAGTTTGGTGGAAGCCTTTGTAAAAAGACCTTTTACTTATCTTTATTCCCACAGAACTGCATGTTTTCTGAAAAGCAGTGGCTAGGTTAGGGCTTGTCAATGAAGTAAGTGCCTTACAGAGAAAAGATTGCCACTTGAGCTGCCCTTTCCCCAGCAGTAAAGCCCTAGAGCAACCTCACAAGATGTGCCAAGCTTGGGAAAAGCTCCAGGACCTGTGGTAAATTCCTGCGTTTTCACACCAGAGTGTCTGTTTGTTTTTGTGCCAGGGGAGGTTTAGATTGGATATTAGGAAAAATTTCTTTGCTGCAAGAGTGGTCAGGCATTGGAACAGGCTGCCCAGGGAGATGGTGGAGTCACCATGCCTGGAGGTGTTCAAGAAGTGCGTCGATGTGGAGCTTCAGGATATAGTTTAGTGATCATGCTAGTAAGGTTACAATTGGTCTTTTCCAGCCTTAAGGATTCTATGATTCTGTTCTCCCTCACTTTCAGGCAGTCCTTTTTATGTTTTAATTGAGACCTCAGGCTCCGACTCCACACATGATGAAGAAAAATTGAACAACTTCCTAGAGAAGACCATGACTTCTGGTTTGGTCACTGATGGAACTGTGGCAACAGATAATAAGAAAATAAAGGCATGTAATCTTGTGCAAATCTCTTTGCCATCATTCTCTTCTTGGATTTGTATTTTTATCAGGGCAGTGTTAGGGGTGGTGTTTGTAGCAGTGTTCCTGAGAGATCTGGTAGCTTATTTGGCATATCGAGTAAGAATGCTCGGTGAGAATGCTTAATACTGCTGACTCTTCCCAGAAAGGCTGAGTATTTGGATTTTCAGTGGTTGTTTTCCCCTCTAATCAATTACACCTGTCAGTAGTTGCTAGGGTAGGAACCCAAAATGCCTGAAAATGCTTGAATCTAGAAGGTGAGTTGTCAGCAAGGCCAGGAGCAAAGAATCCTCTAGATCAGTGTGACAGTGTGTTAGAGCCAGGAAGTCTGGTCCCAGGGGACAAGATGGCCACATAGAGTCTCAGAGAGAAGGACAGTGGTTTTTGTGCCTGCCTAGTGAACACGAGTGTTTTATACCAGCCCATGTTCCTTCCAGCCCCTGCTCCCAAACCAACCCCTGCAGTTCAGCGGAGGAGCCACATCCCTGCTTCTTGGGAGACCCAAACCAGCTTTGGAGAGAATTCCTGTGCCTGTGTTCTGCCTGGCTGGGAGAGCTGGTGTATCACTTCACTCTACCATGCTGCCAAGAAAGCACCATTGCTAGTTTCAAGGAGGCAGAGGGCAGCCAGGGAAATGAGAGGTTGATGTTACATGCAAGGAATCAGGGCTCTCTCTCCCTCCATGCCACAAAGCATGGAACCCAAGAGGTACTTGCTTTATCTGGACTTCTTTGATTCACCAGATGCTGTGGAGCCTGCGGGAGAGGATCACAGAGGCCCTGACTCACGATGGCTACGTCTACAAGTACGACCTCTCCCTCCCTGTGGCAAAGCTCTATGAGCTTGTGACTGACATGAGGGCTCGACTGGGACAGAGTGCCAAAAATGTGGTGGGCTATGGCCATTTGGGTAAGTGTGGACGCTAGGAAAGGAGGTGATTGCTCTTTTGTGTTTCAGATTTTGCTGTCCAGCTTCCCAGTAGTTTTAAATGTTGTTTTTAGGTTAGTGAGAGGCAGAGACTAAATAGTGAAGTGCTGAGAGCAGGGGGAATAAAGATCTTGGTGTTTTAATCTCACTGCTTTCAGACTGTATTCCATATATTAATGGCAAGTTGCTAGCCAGCCAGCCAGACACTGTACTGGCCATTTGTATCTTTTTGCTCTGTACTTTCTAGCTAAGTATATAGGTTGTTTAATTTGACCTTCAGTTTGATTAATATACTTGACAATTGGGTAGATAACTATTTTTTTTCTGTCCAAAGTGATTAGTTGTACTGGAAATAAACTGTATTGCACCTAGGGTATGGGCAATCCTTGGTATCACCACAGGCTGGGGGGATGATGAGACTGGGAGCAGCTCTACAGAAGAGGACAAGAAGCTGGACATGAGCCAGCAATGGGCACTTGCAGCCCAGAAGGCCAATAGCATCCTGGGCTGCATTGAAAGAAGTGTGGCCAGAGATGGAGAGAGGAGATTCTGCTCCTCTGCTCTGGTGAGACCTCACCTGGAGTACTGTGTCCAGCTCTGGAGCCCTCAACACAGAAAGGACATGGACCTGATGGAGTGGGTCCAGAGGAGGGCCATGAAAATGCTCAGGGGGTTGGAGCACCTCTGCTAGGAAGGCAGGCTGAGGGAGCAGGGGGTGTTCAGCCTGGAAGGCTGAAGGGGCAGAGCCTTCCCCAGGCTGAAGAGAACACTGGGGAGACCTAATAGTGGCCTTCTAGTAGCTGAAGGGAGCCTACAAGAAGACTGGAGAGGGACTGTTTCCAAAGGCCTGGAGTGATGGGATGAGGGGCAATGGTTTCAAACTACAGAAGAGTAGCTTTAGATTGGATGTTAGGAACAAGTTCTTCACCATGAGGGTTGTGTAACACTGGAGGAGGTTGCCCAGGGAGGTGATTGGGGCTCCATCCCTGCAGATATTCAAGGTGAGGCTTGACAAGGGTCTGGGCAACCTGATCTAGTGGAGGATGTCCCTGCTGACTGCAGGGGGGTTGGACTAGATGACCTTTGGAGGTCCCTTCCAATCCAAACTATTCTCTGAGTCTATGATTCTACTGTATGAAATCAGTTTTGTCTGAGCCATTAACCCTCCAAAAGAGAGTGATAAAGGTAGCACAGCAAGGCCAATGCATTTGTCGGAATGCTTTGAATCTGATTTGATGTTCCAAGCAGGTGAACTCTTATCTTAGCAGAGCTGCTCTGTTTGAAAAATCAAAACAAAAGGAAAGGGCAGCACACTTGATTTGAGACCATTTGAAAGATATGGAAGGGCAAGTCTGTGTAACAAGGGCTGCCTTTAGTCTGCAGGATTAAGCTGTGTACGATAAGGGTTTGCTGGGATGCAGGAAGAAGGTCCAGAGTTAGGAGAAAGCTGCATTTATTTTTGCTTAAGCAACTGTGTGCTTAAGCAAATGCCATCACATACAGCTGGCAGGAGGAGAAAATGTTCTGCCTGTTTTGTTTCTGTTGACACAGTGTCAAAGTACATTTAAAACATTGCATGAATACAATATGGAGAGAAAATGGTGAAGGACCATACTAAAACCTAATGATCATTATCAAATGCCATTGGGGAAGTCTCTGCCATGCCATCTTGGTAATGGGACAACAATTAAGGCAGAGAGGTTGTTTGAATTTTAAAATTGCAAGAGTTGGAATGTGAATGTAGCTCAACTCTCAACACTTCCTCAAGTATTGTGCTGGAAGCACAAACCCCCCCAAGGATTCTGCTTGAATGATTTGTGCATGGAGGGGCTGATGCTTGTAGGACAGTGTCCTAGTTTAGAGCAGGACAGATGCTCTATTGCTGCAAGAGGGGCAAATCAATAATGCTCACCCAAATGGACTGGATAGTAATGGAAAGTTTAAATGGAAAAGCAATTAATATACTACAAAAACTACAAAGCATTAGTGGTGATCATAGCAATTCAAAGAAATCCCCAGTCTAAATTTAACACACAAGTTCCTTTACACCAGACCAAAAGCCCAACGCTTCCCTTCTCCCCACCTGGGGTTCACCCAAAACTCCAGGGCTCTTTCTTCCTCCCCTAATGCTGGGCTGGTTTCAGACTGGCCAAATCTGAACTGCCCCCACTTTTTACCCTGGCATTAGGCTCAAACAGGCCAAGATTGCTCAGGGTAAAAGAAGTTATTCAGGCCAAAGAGGCCTCTGATTTTCCCCCATGGTTACCAGAGAGGGTGATTGCCCATTGGAATGGGCTGCCCAGGGAGGTGGTGGAGTCGCCATCGCTGGGACGTTCAAGAGGAGACTGGATGAGGCACTTAGTGCCATGGTCTAGTTGATTGCTTAGGGCTGGGTGATCGCTTGGACTGGATGATCTTGGAGGTCTCTTCCAACCTGCTTGATTCTATGATAAGAGAGCGTCTCTCTCCCATGGGAGCAAAGAGGGAAGGAAGAGAAAGACAATAACTTTGCTGCCAGATTTATAATTGTGCAGGATTTATGGGTAGAAATACACTATTTCCTGTGTCCACCCCCTGGGCTGGACACTCTAGACGCTGGAGGTCTCAGCTCTGTGGCTTCTTTTTTGGAAGGCACCCAGCCTGCACGGCCACAGACGGTGAGCTTGTCCTTTTTTGCAGTTGAGAGACTAACAAAGGCACTGCTGTTTGAGTCTGGGGAGGAGGCAGGAATGAGTTTGCATTGCAGGGGCACTGAGTTTTACTTACAGGCTCACCTCTGCAATCTTTTCTTCCAGGAGATGGAAACTTGCACTTGAACATCACAGCAGAGTCCTATAGCCATTCCCTGCTGGCCGCCATCGAGCCCTTTGTGTACGAGTGGACGGCGAGGCACAGCGGCAGCATCAGTGCAGAGCATGGGCTGGGCTTCAAGAAGAAGCAGTTCATTCAGTACAGCAAACCCAGCCAGGCAATCCTTCTAATGCAGCAGTTCAAAGCCATGTTAGATCCCAAAGGCATCCTCAACCCCTACAAGATGCTGCCCTCCAGGCCATGAGAGCAGCAGCCACTCAGCAGCAAACAAGTACCATCTGCAGGTACCAGCACCTGAGGATGACAACTCCAGGTCCATTAACTTCATATTAGCCAGAGACAGAATGATCAAGCAAGCACCTGGGGTGCTCTCTGTTTTATTTTCTTTAGTGCAATAAAACAAGGAATGTGGTCTCTCTTTTTAGGGGTGCCTGCTGTTTCTGAAGACACGTTACTGGTTTGGACCATGTGGGTGCCCTGTTTGATCTGAACATTGGAACCAAGCATGCAGATACCATCTGGAGGTGTTCCAGCTCTCTTTCCTCTTGACTTGCTCTGGTTCATTAGTGAAGTGGCACCAGCCAGAGAAGGCATTTGCTCACATAAGTAGCTGAATATGAGCAAGCAATGTGCCCAGGTGGCCAAGAAAGCTAATGGTATCCTGGCTTGTTTTAGAAATGCTGTGTCCAGCAGGAGTAGGGAGGTAATTGGCCCCTTGTACTCAGCTCTGGTGAGGCCACACCTCGAGTACTGTGTTCAGTTTGGGGCAGAGAGATGTGAAGGGGCTGGAGAATAAATCTTTATGAAGAGTAGCTGAAGGAGCTGGGGCTGTTTGGTTTGAAGAAGAGGAAGCTGCGGGGAGACCTCATTGCTCTCTACAACTACCTGAAAGGACATTGTAAGTGGCTGGTGCTGGTCTCTTCTCCCAGGTAATTAGTGATAGAACAAGAGGGACCAGCCTCAAGCTGCCACTGGGTAGGTTTAGACTGGACATTAGGAATTTTTTTTTTCATGGAAAGAGTGGTCAGGCATTGGAATGTGCTGCCCAGAGAAGTGGTTGAGTCACCAGCCCTGGATTTGTTTAAAGGTGGTTTGGATGTGGTGCTTGGGGATATGGTTTAGGGGTGACCCTTTTAGAGTAGGGTTATTGGTTGGTCTTGGTGATCCTGAGGGTCTTTTCCAACCTGAATGTTTCTGTGATTCTGTGACTTGGGGTATACAAGTAAAGCATCTGAGGCACTGAAGAAGAACCTGTGCATAGTATAGCATCATCTCCAAGTGAAAATGTTGCTCTTCCTCATTTCTTTAGATCTAGTATTCTTCTCCAAAAGCCTACAACAGCATCGAGTTGTAGCCTCTTTAGTGATGCCACCTGCATGCTGTCCCCAGTGGGCATCATTCTTGTCTAACACACAGCACACAGGTACAGGTTTGCAGTTCTGGAGGGACTGGCTGGAGAAGAGAGGGTGCTGGGTAGTATCCATTGGAAGAGAAATGCCATCAGGCTGAGGGAAGGGATCTCAGGCCCCATGCCTGGCAGGGTCAGGCTTTAGGTATGCTATTGACAGAATCATCGAAACACAGAATGGTTTGGGCTGGAAGGGTCCTTAAAGGTCCTCCAGTTCCAACCCCCATGGGTAGGGACAACTCCTGCTAGTTTAGGTTGCTCAAGGCCCTACCCAGCCTGCCTTTAAACACTTCCCAGGCATGAAGCCTCCAAGTCTTCTCTGAGCCACCTCTTCCAATGTCTCATCATTCTCACAGTGAATTATTTCTTTCTAGTCCTAGTCTCTACCCTCCTCAAGCTTCAATCCATTTGTTTCCAAATGAAGCAGGTGACAGGGAGGAGCCCAGGGATTTGCCAAGGTAAATCATGTCACTAACCTGACCACCTCCTACAAGTAAAGATAGTTTTCTGTTGGCACAGGGAGAGCAACAGATGTTTGCCTGGATGTCAGCAAAGCAATCAACACTATTTCCCACAGCCTTCTGGCCAAGGCATGGACCAGATGGGTGTTCTGTGAGACGTGTAGGAAAACTGGCTCACAGGTTGTGCTCAGAGTGTTTTACTCAGGTCTGCTAGTTTGGGAGGCCTCACTGCACTCCACTGAGGCTAGGAGAGGTGCTTGTCTTACTCCCTTGCTGGTCTCAGTGATTTCTGCTCTTCCATAGTGCAGTGAAAGAGATAAGTCCATCCAGGGCCTTTTTCTTGGAAGAAAATCATCCTGAACTGTTTGTCTTCTTGTTTTGAAGAGAACACTGCCTCTACAAGCTTGCAGGCTGTGGAATTGCACTAAGGATGATGGCTTACACTCAGCACTGTGTTGCAACACACTTCACAATACAGTTCTGAAGTCACAGCTCCTTCAACTCATCTGCACAGATGCTTTTAACAGAAAGCCCTCTGTTATGTGAGCTCCAGTGCCCTCTGGTACCTTCCCCTCCACTCCCTCTTTCTCTCTGCCATCAGTGGTCAGGACCACTTGGAGAGGAGCTGATCATGCTGTGGGGTTAAGCAGAGATGGTGTCCTTTGCAGAGAGAAGGCAGGGTGTGAACTGCAGCCAGCCTGTGCTGCTGATGCAGAAATCTGGAAAGTTCTGACATTAGATAAGAAGTTCACAGGATTTGCTTTCTGCCAAGGGAAGCTGATGCAGCTTGTTCTTTCTGGATCAGGCTGGTTGTGTTCTCTGCCTTTTTCCTGCTCCATTTTTGGTCTTTTTTTTTTTCCCTTCCTCCAAACCACTGACCATAATTGGCTTCACGCCTGAGTGCTTCTTTTGGGGAAGCAGAATTTTCCATGCTGCTTTTTTCTTAGCTGCATATGGAGAGAGCCCTAGGGAGGGAGTCAGGGCTGACAGCCAGCCTAGTGCTGTGTCCAGGGAAACTCTGGCACAGCCACATTTAACCATCTTCTTTACACACAAAGGTCCTTGAGCTCAGTGTAAGTTAACCATTTCAGCTAAATAATGCAGCATTACCCTGAGGGAATAGAATGCAGGAGTTACCAAGGAGTTGGTATTTTATAGTATGTTTCCTAGACCTTAAATGCCAGTATTGTCCTTCACTTCCACAGTCTCAGTCATGCTTACAAGTACTGATTCATAGATTCATAGAATGGGTTGAGTTGGAAGGGGCCTTGAAGATGATCTGGTTCCAGCCCTACAGCCATAGGCAGGGATGCCTTCCACTAGCCCAGGTTGCTCAAGGTCTCATCCATCCTGGCCTTGAACATGTCCAGGGCAGGGGCATCCATGACCTCCCTGGGCAACCTGTTCCATTGTCTCATCACCCTCACTGTGAAGAATTTCTTCCTAATCTCCAGTCTAAATCTGCCCTCTTCAAGCTTCAATATGTGCCCTCTCATATTATCACACTACAAGCCCTTGTAAAATGTCCTTCCTCAGCTTTCTCATGGCCCCCTTCAGGTGCTGGAGCCTTCTCTTCTCCAGGCTGAACAGCCCCAACTCTCCCAGCCTGTCCCCATAGGAGAGGTTCCCCAGCTCTCTGATCATGTTCATGGCCTCCTCTGGACCCTTTCCAGCAGTTCCAGGTCCTTTTTGTGCTGGGGGCCCCAGATCTGGATGCAGTGCTCCATGTGGAGCCTCAGGAGCCGAGCAGAGGGGCAGAATTCTCTCCCTGTCCTACTGCTCACACTGCTTTTGATGCAGCCCAGCACAGAGCTGCCTTCTGGGCTGACCATTGCTAGCTGATGGTGAGTTTGTCATCAACTGACATCCCCAAGTCCTTCTTGAGACTGCTCTCAAGCCACTCCTCACCTGTCATCATTGTATATAGAAGGGAGAGACAAGGGTACATGTGTGTGGAGGGAGAGGGCTGTTTTTATAAACAATCATTGTGGTAGGAATCTCTTGTGCAAAATTCTGGGTTTTTTCCTAGGACAAATATTGGAATGATGTGGAGGGGCTTGCTCAACACTGAAGCAGTGGTCTTCTGGCACAGTGAGGAAGCACTTGGCTCTGTAGTGGTTTTGGCTAGAATAATTTTCTTCGTAGTAGCTGGTGTGTGTGGTGCTGTGTTTAGGGTCTGTGAGCAGTGCTGGATAGCACAGGGATGTTGTAGCTGTTGCTGAGCAGTTGCTCACACATCGGCAAGATCTCTTCTGCTTCTCACCCTGCCCCACCAGTGAGTAAGCTGGGAGAGGACACAGCTGGGACAACTCACCTAAGAGATATCCCATAGCATGTGACACTGTGCCCAGCAATAAAAGCTGGAGGAAGAAGGAAGTTGTAAGGAGCTATGCCCTTTGTGCTCTGAGGCACGGCGGAGCCCTGCGTTTGTGGGGAGAGATGAACACCTGCGTGCAATGGGAAGCAGTAAATTAATCCTGTTGGCTTCAGTTGTGTAGCACCTCTTGCTTCACTATTAAACTGCCTTGATCTCCACCTGACAGTTGAGACCCTTGCACTTTCACCCTTCCTGGTTTCCTCCTCAGCCTGCTGCAGGTGCATGAGCAAGAGGCTGCATGGGTCCGAGCTGCTCACAGGGGCTGAACAGCAGCACTGCCCCCAGCAAGCAGGAGCCTGGAGCAGCTGGATGGAGCTGTTAATGAGGCATAATGAGCCAGCAGTGTGCCAGGTGGCCAAGAATGGTATCTTGGCCTGTATCAGGAATGGTGTGGCCAGCAGGAGCAGAGGAGTCATTCTGCCCCTGTACTCAGCACTTGTTTGGCCACATCTTGAGGACTGTGTCCAGTTCTGGGCCCCTCAGTTCAAGAAAGATGTTGAGATGCTTGAACATGTCCAAAGAAGGGCAACAAAGCTGGTGAGGGGTCTTCAGCACAAACCCTATGAGGAGCAGCTGAGGGAGCTGGGGGTGTTTAGCCTGGAGAAGAAGAGGATCAGGGGAGACCTCATTGCTGTCTACAACTACCTGAAGGGAGGTTGTAGCCAGGTGGGGGTTGGTCTCTCCTCCTGGTCAACCAACAACAGAACAAGAGGACACAGTCTCAAGCTGTGCTGGAGGAAGTTTAGGCTTGATCTTAGAAAGAAGCTCTTCACAGAAAGAGAGATTGGCCATTGGAATGTTCTGCCCAGGGAGGTGGTGAGGTCACCATTTCTGGAGGTGTTTAAGAAGAGCCTGGATGGGGCATTTAGTGCCATGGCCTGGTTGATTAGTTAGGGTTGGGTGATGGGGTTGGACTTGATGATCTTGAAGGTCTCTTCCAACCTGGTTGATTCTGTGATTCTGTGATCCTGCCCCAGCTAACTCACTCTGCATCAGCTGCCTTACCTTCCCTGTCTCTGCTCTCAGAGCAGCCCAGCCCCACCTGAAGCCAAGTTCTTCTGCATGGCACCATATTTATATGCATCAGCAAACCTAATGTTTCGTGTGCAGCACCCTGGGAGAGAGCCATGAATCACCTGTAAAAGTGTAAAAAAAACTCTGTTCTGATTCATGGGATCTACAAGTTTCTGAGCAAGGCCTTCCCCAGCTAACGTGTGTAATGGAACAGAAAAAAGAAGTCTGTTGAATGTGAGCCCTCTGCCAGCAGCAGCTGGCACTGTGCCAAGAGTAACCTTAGAAATTGTCTGTAGAACAGCACATTGTCTTGTATTCTACCCAGAACCTCAAGGAAAGCAACTTTATACCTTGCTAATCTCTGAATCTTGATAAGCACTGGAGCTGGGATGGGGCTGGGGAAGCTGTGATTTCAGAAGAAATGCACTGTGCTTGAGCACTCTCCACACCTAGCAAGGTAAGTGAAGGGTACCAGAATGCTGAGGACTTGGCTCTTGGGGGTGGCAGACCTGCCCAGCAGCATAGCAGGTTTAGAAGGGTGGCACCATGGATGAAGAGGGAAAGAGGACCATGTCAAGAGGTGCATGGGAAGTGACATGAGCATAGAAGTCCAAGATTAAGCAACAGCTTAATCCCCTGTTCCAGGCTGGGAGATGAGGGAAAACGTTGCCCAAATGAGGAGTGCATTGACTTCATCCCTGGTGTGGGGAGCTAGGACATTACGCCACCTCCAGACCTGCAGGACAAATCCTGCTCTCCCAGGGTGATTTACAACCATCACAGGATGTTAGGGGTTGGAAGGGACCCCTGAAGACCATCAAGCCCAACCCCCCTGCCAGAGCAGGACCATAGACTCTAGCACAGGTCACACAGGAATGCATCCAGATGGGTCTTGAAAGTCTCCAGAGAAGGAGAGTCCACAACCTCTCTGGGGAGCCTGTTCCAGTGCTCTGCGACCCTCACAGTGAAGAAGTTCCTCCTCATGCTGAGGAGGAAACTCAACTTGTGAAGAAGTGCTGACATACAGGAACCTTGGTGGAACCTTGGATTCCTGTGTAATGCAGGTTGTTAGGGTTGTTAATAACATCAAACAATCACTTGTTAGACGAGGCCGAGGTACAGCAAAGCCTCTAAGCTCTTAACCTCCAGCCACAGGAACTGAATGTTGATTGGGGCAGAGTTTGAAGTCTTCAGTGCTTTAAGGGGGATTTCCAATAGGTGAACACCATTCCTCTTTTGCTGCTGTCCCCAGTTTCCTGTTGTCAAACGTGTCTGGCAGAGAAGTCTGGTCCTAACCCACCGAGCAGGACGTGGAGGAAGGGCACAGCAGGCACTCACTACAGGACTGAGGCACATGGTAGCAGGCAGGGAAGGAGCCAATGATGCCCTCTGCCAGCCTCTGTCACCTTGCTGTGAGCTCCCCACACCTCCCTCCTGCAGCCAGAAGAAAAGGGGATGCCCACTTAGGGGTCCCTGCTAAACCCTACCTTCCCTGCACAGCTGCTGGGTGCCCCACCGCTGGAGGCAGCTCTGCACATTCGCTGGTGCTATGCCATAGCAGCACTTTCCATGGCTTATTAATTAACTTCCACCCACCCCCGGGAACACCTAGCCACTCCCATTGTCCTCACCTCTCCCAGCCATTTATAGCAGCAACAGGATGCTAGAAATAGAGCCATGCAGACCAGAGGAGTATTGGAGTCGACTTGCAAAGGTGACACTTTCCAGCTGGCAGCAGAGAGGCAGCATGAAAAGCCCTGTGTGCACTTCAAGGTAAGGGGGAGAGGGAGGTGAAGGCTGTGGGTGGGTGCAGAACCAAAACAGTTTGCAGAAAGGTCTGGTTCAGGTGAGGTGTTAATAGCCTACAGAGCTCATTACAGTTTGCTCCGGGGCAGATCCATTTGGCTGTGAATGTTTTGTTCCTGTACTCCAAGTCCTTTAATTTGAAAGACCCTGGCCAGGGCAGCAGAGTTGCTGTGCTTTCCAGCTGAAGCCAAAGGAACAAGAAGTTTGGCCCGAGCCTTAAAGCATCTTCAGTAGCACTTCCCAAGGGCACCTGAGAGGCAGTTTTCCCTCTTTCCTTCCCAGCTGGGATCTGGCCCAGTGCAGGTTGGAAAGATGTGGTTGAACCCCCACTGGCTGCCCTGCTGGGGCTTTTGGCTTCTTAGAAGAACTTTGTCTTAGCAATCAGCTCCCAGGTACTTCCTCAAAGGGCTCCCAGCCTAGTTCCTTGTACTTGGGTGGCTGTAGGGTGATGTCTGAACTGTGGCTTTCTCTCTTGAACATTGCGAAAAGCTGCACTCATGGGGGAAAAAAAAAAGTAGATGGTGGCCCTCTGGTCATACCCTGCAACTCTTGCCTGTGTGAGGCTGATTCACACAGTCCAGCTGAAATGCTTCCTTGCTGTCATGTGTGGAAGGAAGGAATTGCTGCAGCCATGATCCCACATGTCATGCCCTCCGTGCTCTCCTTGGTGTGCCTGGTCCTTTTGCTTGTGGCTGGAACTGTTGGTATAACAGGCCAGGTCTGTCTCCTGTAGTGCCATCTGCTCACCTGGTTCACCTGCAGCCTGTGCATGTGAAATCAGACAAGTGGCACTTGTCCTTCTTGAGGTGATTCTGCCCCCTACTCTGATCTTGTGAGAACCCCACCAGGAGTACAGTTATGGTGTCCCCTGCATTAGAAGGACATGGAACTGCTGGCTTGGGTTCAGAGGATACCACAAAGATGATCAGAGGGCTGCAGAACTTCCCCTATGGGGACAGGCTGAGAGAGTTGGGGCTGTTCAGCCTGGAGAAGAGTATATTCCATGGAGACCTTAAAGCAGTCTTTTAGTACCTGAAGGAGGCTCCAGGAGAAATGGAGAGGGACTTTTAACAGAGGCTTGTAGTGACAGGATGAAAGGGAATGTATTGAAGCTCGAGGAGATCAGATTTAGACTGGAGATTAGGAAGAAATTCTTTCCAGTGAGTGTGGGGAGACACTGGAACAGTTTCCCAGGGAGGCTGTGGATGCCCCCTCAGTGGAGGTGTTCAAAGCCAGGTTGGATGAGAACTTAAACAACGTGGTCTAGTAGAAGTTGTCCCTGCCCATGGCAGGGGTTAAACTAGATGATCTTTAAGGTCCTTTCCAACCCAAACCATTCTATGAATCTCTGAAGTGTTAAAAGGCTGGGGGATGTTTTAACCAGAGCTGACCATGGTGTCTGTTGGGCCAGCCTGTATGGTTTTAGAAGTGGCTTGGTGAAAGACTTGCAGTCCTGTGACAAAGGTGCATGTGTGTGACACCAAGGGAACAGGCTTTAAGAGCAGTGCTGGCTCTCACAGAGGTGTGCCAGGGCAGTGGGTGCAGAACAGGTGGTGAAACTCCATGTGCAGGTTTGCAGGATATGCTTAAACCAGTGATAGCCTCTGTGAGTGGCTGAGCCCCTGGGGGCAATGGGGACAGGACCCCCTGCAGGGATCAAGCACAGGACTCTGCTGCACAAGCCTACTAACCAGTGTCCTGTGGACCTGCACTCCCCTCCTGTCATCTTCCCTGGTCTCTTCTGCACTGCTCCCTGGGGATCACCTCAGTCCCTGCCCATGGCACTTGGCCGTGAACACCTCCATCCCTTGCCTTGGCTGGGTGCAGTGGGGTGAATGTGGCTGCAGTCCCCTCCTGTTCCCACTCCCTGCTTGTTCTGGGAGCTGGCAGGTAGATATCTTCCCATCCATCCACCCCTAGTTAGGGCAACAAGCACCATGCCACAGGTAGTGTTGTTGGGCACCCCTGGGACAAGAAGCCCATCACTTCTGCACAGGGACTGGCACCTCTGTAGCCCATGTCCAAAGAAATCAGTCCCTCTTGCTCCTTCAAAACAGCCATGCAGCAACAGCATGGACATCACTCACCTGCAGGTTGCTGTTGTCTCCAGGATGGTCCCAAAAGCAGTGGGGTGAGCTCTGCACGGCCCCTCGGGGCTCAATGGTGGCACCTTTGAGCCTGTAACTTGCCCTTGGGGCGTATTTGGCACCGCAATACCAGTCCCTTGTGCTGCCTGAAATGTCCCCAGCAGACACTCCATTAAGGTGCTGGAGAAAGTCTCCCTGGGAAACCTGCTGCAGTGTTCGGTTGCCCTCCCAGTAAAGAAGTGTCTCCTCATGTGGAGCTGGAACCTCCTGTGTTCCAGCTTGTACCCACTGTTCTTTGTCCTCTCAGTGGGCACCACTGAAAAGAGCCTGGCACCTTCATCTTGACACCCACCCCTCAGATATTTACAGGCATTGATGAGATCCCCTCTCAGCCTTCTCTCCTCAAATGAAAGACATAGCCTGTAGCTATGTCTTAAAAATTGTTCATGCAGCAGCTGTGCTGCAAATTCATATCAAAGAGTGATTGCAGCTGTGGCTGAAGGTCATCCCTGCCTTTGGGAAGGATTCTTCTGCCTGAGGGTTTCCCACGCTGCCTGAGGTGCTGTTGGACGAGGAAAGCACATTCAGGGAAGGCAAAGCTTGAAGGAAAAGTTGTTTCAGGCAGGTCTGCCTGTCAGGCAAAGCCAAACACTTCTCTGCAGTGCCTTTGTGGTATTGTGACATTGCCACCTTGCTCCACACTTTCACTCTGTTTCACAGTCACAGCTGGCACAGCTGGTTGCTGTGGCTGGGGGTGCAGCTTTTCATGTTCTGTTAGACTTTTCTCTCCAGTTTTCCATGGCTGGATCCAGACTGGCTCAGCCTGGCTTGTCATACTGTGGCCAGTCAGCTGGAGGCTGTACACTATGCCAGATGAAGCTGGTGGTTGGACTTTCATATGGCCAACTGGAAGGAGCTCTTCACATAGTGCAGTGATGTCCCCCTGTACTCAGAACTGGTGAGGCCACACCTTGAGTACTGGGTTCAGTTTTGGGCTCCTCACTCCAAGAAGGACATTCAGGTGCTGGAGCAGGTCCAGAGTAGGGCAATGAAGCTGGTGAAAGGTCTGGAGAACAGGTCTGGTGAGGAGTGACTGAAGGAACTGGGGTTGTTTAGTCTGGAGAAAAACAAGCTAAGGGAGACCTCATTGCTCTCTACAGTTCCCTGAAAGGAGGTTGGAGTGAGGTGGGTGTTGGTCTCTTCTCCCTGGTAACAAGTGACAAGATGAGAGGTAGTGGCCTCAAGTTGCCCCAGAGGAGGTTTAGGTTGGATATGAGAAGAAAATTCTTCCCTGAAAGGATTCTCAACCACTGGAAGAGGCTGCCCAGGGAGGTGGTTGAATCCCCATCCCTGCAGGTGTTTCAAAGAGGCAGAGATGTGGTGCTGAGGGACATGGTTTAGCACCAGACTTATTAGAGTTAGAAAATGGTTGGACTGGATGATCTTAAAGGTGTTTTCCAACCAAAACCAGTCTTACAAAGGCAAAACATGAGTAGGTGAGGTACTTGGTCCAAAGGGCAGACAGTTTAAAGTCTGGCCCAGGTGAGCAGGTCTAATGCAAGGGAGCCCTGGGTAAGGCTGTGCAGAAGGCAGGCTGGAGGAGGATCTGTGGCAGGGGGACACAGCCCTCTGCTGAAAGAAGGGTATGCAGAGTGTGTGCCAACTGCTGTTGGGCTGTTAACTGGTTTTCTGTATTGCAAAAATCTCAGCTCTATTGAGAAAAAAATCAGTTTGGTGTTTTTTTGAGATCCCAATCTCTGGAGTGTTGGGATTGCAGGAGCTGCTCAGATTTCTTGCCACAGAAACCCTTATCCCCCTCCACACAAAGGGCTGCTTTTCTAGTGAATAAACTAGAGCTTTGAATAGTCAATAAGCTCTGAAGCCCCAGAAACCCAAAATAAAAGACAAGGCAGTAGGCTGGGAGCTTGGGCTCTGCCTGAAGCAGGCTGTGTCTTGCCAAAGGCCAGAATTAGGTCAGTGATTGTGGAAGTGCAATTTCTCACTGTCCTGTCTCTAGTGGCTGAGCTGCTGACACAGCTGAAGCAGTCTAAGGTGGCTGGCAGATAAAAATTCCCAAAGGCAGTATATGAAGTTTGGTGGCTAGCATTCAGGGAAGGAGTAACCAGATAAAAATCTACTGAAACTCTTCTTTCTTTCCAGGCACATTAAATGTCTCCTCATTTTCAGCCTTTCCCTAGGACTCATCTTCCTGTCGGGACTCTTCCGCATGAAGAATAAAGACTCCATGTAAGTGTGGCAGGAGCAAGGTTGCATGACCTCACCTGCCCAGGGCAGCAAGACTCTGACTGGGACACTTGGTTTAAGCCTCATGAGGTTTGGGCTACTGCTGGAAGGGCAGCAGCCCAGAGTCAGGTTCTAGATCCACATTTGGGCAGGCAAGGGATCAAAATAGCTGAAGTGCAGCTCTTCAGGGCAAAATCAGCCACATGGAAAGTGGGGATTGAGCCTCACCTTTGGGCAGGTGAGGACCTGGAGAAGCATAAAACTGTCCAACATCTATGTCTGAGGAATGGGGCTTGTTTGGATTGGTGGCTTGCACTAGCTGCAAGTGTGGTATCAGGAGAACCTGCTGGGGTTTGGCTTTGCCAGGTCTCAAGACGGGCTATGGCACTGGTGAGGCTCTTTTCCCTATCTGTTGCCTTCCTGCAGATTCTCCAAGAGACACAAGGAGCTGCTGCTACCTTCCATGCCTTGCCATGCCAAGACAAATGTCATGTTCCTCAAGACCCACAAGACAGCCAGCAGCACCATCCTGAACATCATGTTCAGGTTTGCAGAGAAGTACAACCTCACTGTCGCCCTCCCAGCTGGGCAGCTCCTGCACCTGGGCTACCCACAGACCTTCCTGACCCAGTTTGTGGAGGAGTTTCAAGCTGTAGGACAAAACTACAATATCATGTGCAACCACTTGAGGTTTAACCCCTCTGAGGTAAGAAAGAGCCATGATACCTGCAGAGAAACCTGGCTGAGCAAGCAGTGCCTCCAGACTGAAAGCCTTTCTTCTTCCTCCCCACAAACAGGTGCAAAAGGTGATGCCGGCAAACACCTTCTACTTCTCCATCCTGAGGAACCCAATTCCCTTGCTGGAGTCTTCCTATGCCTACTACAAGGACGCTGTCCCTGCCTTCTGGTTCTCCAAGGATGTGAACGAGTACCTGGCATCACCCAGGAAGTATTACCACAAGGTGGATAACAAGCGAAACATCTATGCCAGAAACATCATGTGGTTTGACTTTGGCTATGACAACAATGCTGGGGACAGTAAAAGGTACATCCAGGCAGTCTTGAATGAGATTGAACAGAATTTCCACCTGATCTTGATAGCAGAGTACTTTGATGAGTCCATGATCCTCTTGAAGCATGCTTTGTGCTGGGATCTTGATGATGTGGTTTACTTCAAGCTCAACTCCAGAAGCCAGGACACTGTCCAGACCTTGACTCCAGAAAGTGAGGAGCAGATAAAAGTGTGGTGCTCGCTGGACTGGAAGCTCTACCTGCACTTCAACCACACCTTCTGGAGGACAATTGAGAAGACCATAGGACTCAAGGATCTGGAGAAGGAGGTGAATCACCTGCGAACGAGACAGAAGGAACTTATGAAGTCCTGTCTCTCAGACCAGGAGGCAGTAGGGAAAGATCACATCAAGAACAAAGCTCTCCTGCCTTTCCAGTCAGGGGCAGCAAATATCCTTGGGTACAACCTCAGACAAGACTTAGACAACAGGACTTTGAGAACCTGCCAGAAAATGGTTATGCCAGAGCTCCAGTACACATCCTATCTTTATTCCATTCAACACCCACACAAGGAGAGGAAACAGCTAGGCTTGCCCTGGCAGTGGACCAGTTTCCAGGAGAAGATGCAGCTCTCGACTCCCAACTAAGACACCTGACAACCCACTGTGGTTTCCTGCCCTTTTTCATCACCCCATGTCTGGCACAGCACTAACCCATAGGATTCTTGCACATGAGGGGAAGGTGGGGGAGCCTTTATTCAGGACCACTGAGCTGCTGGTGGGTCCCTTTCTGGGGACCTTGGGCCAAAGGCTCTGCATTGCCTGGATGATACATGATCCCACCTGCCTGCTCCCTGGCAGAGGGACAGCTTGCTGCTGCTGAGCACTGGGCAGACTTTCAGCTGGCTTAGACCTTCCTGCCTCTTAATCATTAATCACAGACTTAATCATTCTGCTTGCGTTCAGCTTTATTTACCAGCCCTTACTGCGCCCAGGCTGGTGACAGCTCACAGAGCAAGTCTGTGGCAGTTAGGGGAAAACAAGGGGAGAGGGAAGGCACAAGGAGAGTGCAATGAGGGGGACAGTACTGGAAGGCCTAGGAGAGATGCTGGATCTCCATCCAGCCACATCCACACTCAGCAATGTCTAACCACCATGCAATGGTGGCTGCTTCTCAGGTGGGGGTCCTGAGCATCGTGTCCAAAGCTGGATGGTTTGGGTTGGAAGGGACCTTAAAGATCATCTAGCTCTACCCCCCTGCCATGGGAAGGGACACGTCCCTCTCATGTGCGTCATGAGGTGCAGGAGGCCTCTGCCCCACTTGGGATAGCTTGTGCTCTCCTGGGAGGGGCTGTCTGTGGTTTCACCCCCCTCTTTAGGGCAAAGGTCCCCAGTCCCTTGAACTAGGCATTCCTGAAGCCCTTGATCAGCAGAGGCTTCCTTGGGCAGGCCCCTCCTTGCTCTGTTGGCCAAACTTTCCAACACAGGTTAGGAGAGAGTGCAAGGAGGCATGGCTGCAGCCAGCTTGGAGCATGACCTTGTTATTGAAGTTGACTAAACCTGCCTCAGGGGTCTTTGCTAGTTAACCAGCTCCCTACTGGTGCAGGGAAAGTTCATCAGAAGCAGAGCAGCACCAAGCTGCAATGGCTTTGGTATCATTGCCATTAATAACTGTCCACTGACAGTTTTGGGTGCACCTACCATCACCAGTGCTGCAATATTTCACTATAGCCAGCATCTCCTCCTGCTTGTGCTGGTCAAGGTGGCAGCAGGGACCTGAATGGCATGACTGGCATGATGGACCCAGGGTCTCTTGACTTGCAGCTTGGCCTCGTGGATGAAGCTCTCTGGTCAGAAGCTCAGCCTGTGAAGCAGGAGAGAGGCTGTCAGAGGGGAGCAGAGAGAGAAGTGGTGCTGGGATTTCCCTTGGCTGCTTTGAAACGTTCAGCCAAGGACACCAGCTGAGGCAAGGGTTAACCTCCTGCAGGGCAACCCATGTGATGTGCAGCAGGAGATTAACAGCACCTTCAGGGTTCTCTGCTCCAGCAGCTCCAGCTAAAATTAACCAGGCTTAGGGGACATTTGTAACCAGCAGGGGCAAGGAGATGGCGACTGCATCCTGGACAATCCCTGAGGGCCTTACCGGTCAGTTCTGCCTCCTGAGCTTGAGCTTTCACCTTGGAGTGTCTGCTCTGTGACTGGCCCTGTGACTTTAGTCAAGCCCTTGGTGCCAGATGGGATGAATGGAAGCATAACAAGACTGCCTTAGCAGATGACCTGCTTGCAGGCAGGTCCTGGGCAGATTGGGAACCTCTAGACCACAGTCCACGAGCTCATGAGCTCATGTATGGGGTGAACCACAGTGACCATGGGTTGCAGTATCTAGGCAGGGAGAGCTGGCCTCTCCCAGCCTGCTGGAGGAGGGAAACTGAGGCAGGAGATGTAAGTGCCTCCCCACAGGTCCCTTTGCATCCTCTGCCTGGGCTGCCAACGGTGCCTTTGTGCCACCCTGGCACTGCAGGACTGTCTGCTACTGCTGACTCAGGGCTTTTTCCTGGCCAGGGGCCCTGCGGGAGCTCTGTGACCCATCTTCGAGGGGACCCTACAAGGGGAGGGTGGCAGTGAAGTAGCAAGTGACAGGCACTGCAGAAAGCTGGCAGCTGCAGGAGCCGGCATTACCCTGCATTGCGGGGGACAGAGGGGACAGCCCCAGCTGAGCAGAACCTGGTGAGTGCATTTGCTTTCTCTGCGGGGCGTTTGATCTGCAAAAACTCCTACTTACAACGCGGGGGAAAGTTGCCCTCAGCTGCTCCAGCTGTGCCCCAGAACTAGGATGTCCATCTCCTCCTGTGGGCGATACCCTGGGACACGTAGGGCCATGTCACCTGGGAACAGCAGCACTCCTGCTGTCCCTAAAGGAAGGTGCTCAGGGACCCCTGCGGCTCGTGCTGTACTCCCCAGGTTTCCCGGGCAGGGCAGTGGGAAGCAGGGTGCTGGCCGAGTTGCTGTGCTGGAGGCACCAGAAACGCAGTCCAAACCATCCCTGCCCCCCTGGTAAGGAGCCTGGGCTGGCCCCGGAGTCTTAGCCATGTGGAAATGGGTTCCGTCCCTCTCTGTCCCCTCTTGATGATGGGATTGGGGAACCTCATGTCTCACGCTGCTCTTTGCTAACTGCTCTCGATTTTCCAAAACTCCTTTTGAAGAGCATCTTGAAGATCAAGTTCATTTCATTTTATTCCAGGGTAGCCCAGGTCAGCCTCTTCGGTGTTACCCGAAGTCCTGTCCTGTCTCTGAGCGCCGGTGACTTGCACACGTTCAGCGTTTCTCAGCCCCAACACTGCCATCCAGCCTGTGGGTGCTCCTGTGGGTGTTCCCCAGACCCAAACCCACCAAGTTAAACCCCAAACCCCTCCAAGGACAACCCAGCTCCCAGACTGCTCCCCAAGCAGTGCCCAGCAGCTGGTTCCCCTCACTTCATCAATCCACTCCCATGAGCTCCCGGCACTTCCCTGCCCGCACCGTGCTCTTTGAGAAGGAATCCAACGGCGTCACCTACCGTGTGCCTGCCCTGCTCTACCTGCCCTGCGTGGCCAAGCTCCTGGCATTCGCCGAGGAGCGCCTGAGCCCCGATGATGCCCACGCCAACCTGCTGGTGCTGCGCCGCGGCACCATCTACGGGAGCTACGTGGAGGTGGGACAGGAGATGCACCTGGGCTTGGGGGGGACATGCTGGGCTGGGGGCATGGGGACATCTGGGTGATTATCCCCCGGAGCTACGTGGAGGTGGGACAGGGGATGCACCTGGGCTTGGGGGCACATGCTGGGCGGGGGGCATGGGGACATCTGGGTGATTATCCCCCACTGCTCGTGGGTGGCACAATCAAGCTGCTGGAGGCACCTAAATGGGATGGGGAGGCTGGGTTGGGTGATGTGGGGTGGTCCTCACTCCTCTCTGTCCTCTCCCCTCTTCCCCTTTTCCCTGGGCAGTGGGAAGACATGCGTGTGCTGGAGACAGCAACACTGCAGCACCACAGGTCGATGAACCCCTGCCCGCTCTATGATGAGTTCACTGGCACCCTCTTCCTCTTCTTCATCACGGTGCTGGGCAGGACTCCAGAAGCCTACCAGATTGTCACTGGCCAAAATGTCACCCGCCTCTGCTGTGTCACCAGTGTCGACCAGGGCCTCAGCTGGAGCGCAGCCACAGACCTGACGCAGCAGGTCATCGGCAGGGTCATCAAAGGTAGCCCACCAGAGCGGGGCAAGGAGGGGGGATGACAGCCATAAAGAGGGTGACCATGGGTTTTGGCCTCCTGGAGCCACTCGTGGGGTGGCTGGAGCTGGCTTTGGGGCAGGAAGCCCATAGGCAGCAGAAAGATGGGGTGGATGAGGACCTCAAGCAGAAGGGAAAGGGGGTGGAGGGAGTATCTGTTTAGCATGTGGGGAGGGGAGAGAAGATGGAGAAGGCATAGCTACGGGTAGGATCATGCATGAGGACAACTGGGCAGCACTGGGCACCTTACTGGATTAGGCTGGGGGGAAGCCTTGGATACTTTTCCACATTGGGCATGGCAGGGGCTCCATGGAGGCTACCCTTCACCCCCATCTCCTCTCCACTCCCCAGACTGGGCAACGTTTGCGCTGGGCCCTGGTCACGGGATACAGCTGCGGTCGGGCCGGTTGCTGGTGCCTGCCTACAGCTATCACATCGACTGCAAGGAGTGCTTTGGACAGCTCTGCAAGACCACCCCTCACTCCTTTGCCTTCTACAGCGACGACCATGGCCGGGGCTGGCGCTTCGGGGAGTTCATCCCCAACCTGCAGACGGGGGAGTGCCAGCTGGTCTCAGTGGATGAGGAGGATGGCTCCAATGTCCTCTACTGCAATGCCCGCAGCCCCTTGGGCTTCAGGGTCCAGGCTCTCAGCACAGATGATGGGGCTGTCTTCCATGGGGGGCAGCTGGTCCAGCGGCTGGTTGAGCCCCCCCATGGCTGCCATGGCAGCGTCATCGGATTTCCTGCACCAATTGTCTATGTCCCCAGCATGGCCCAGGACACCACGATGCCCCTCTGTGGCTCAGCTCACTTGCTGCTCCCTGGGAGGCTCCCAGGGTTTCGGTCCCTGCCTGCCCCACAGGCAGCAGGCAAGGAGCTGCCCGCTATGGCCACCAGCAGCCACCGGGAACCAGCTGAACCCAGGGAAGGCTCTCCTACCCCGAGGCATCACAGCCGTGCCCATGGCCTCACCTCAGTCCAAGGGGACCCTGTGGCTACCCCCAGCCCCAGGGGTCCCTTCTTCCAAGCACCAACATGGGTCCTCTACTCCCACCCCACTAGCTCTATGTCACGGGTCAATATGGGGATTCACCTGAGCACCTTCCCCAGGGATGCGGAGAGCTGGACCGAGCCATGGGTCATCTATGAGGGCCCAAGTGCCTACTCAGACCTGGCCTACATGGAGCTGCCCTACAACCAGGCCTCCATCTCAGGTGCCCCAGCCATTGCTTTCGCCTGCCTCTATGAGAATGGGACACGGTCACCCTATGAGCAGATCTCCTTCAGCATGTTCACGCTGCATGATGTGCTCCAGAACATCCCCCTGACAGCCGCTGCTTCCCGGAAGGACAGTGGACCCCTGCGCCGCAGGAAGTGGGGGCGAAGATGCTGCCTCATCTCCTAGTGACCCCCAGGTCACCTCTCCCCTTTTCCCCAGTGCCAGAGCCCAGGGCACCAACCCCTCTGGTGCACCAGGATGCTCACAGCCTGGGGTGCTGCCACAGGCTGGAACAGCCACACCATGAAGGCAGCTCTGGTCAGCCCTGCTGACCTCAAACAGGGCTTTAGCTCATTTTTAGTGCTGCTGTCTTGGTATAGAGTTGGTTGAGTATGGAGGCTTGTGCCAGCCCCAGGCCACTTTCTGAGCACAGGAGCTGTGCCATCAAATACATCATGAGGGCAACAGCAGCCATGCAGAGAAGGCAGCTGGCGGCACCCTGTGCCACCCATGTGTGACAGGTGCTGAGCTGGGCAGACATGATGCTCTGGCTGTACCGTACCTGGTACTGCCACCATGCTCCAAGGCTTTTCCTCCCGTGGTCATCAATGTTCCTGGTGGGTTTTTTTAATTGCTCCTTTTTAATGATCCTGTTCAGGCCAATTCATCTTCTTCTCAACAGACTCTCCAAAACCATTGTGCTGGTTTTGTCTGGGGTGGTGTTCACCTTCTTCACAGTATCCAGCCTGAGGCTGTGGTTTGGATTTGTGCTGGGAACAACGTTGGTAGCACCAGGATGGTTTTGTTAGTGCTGAGCAGTGGTTGCACAGCACCAAGGCCTTCTCTGCTCCTCATACCCCTGTTGGTGGGCTGCCTGGGCATGCACAAAGATTTGGGAGCATACACAGCTGGGACAGCTGACTTCAACTTACCCGAGAGATGTCCCAGACCAGAAGATATCAGCCTCAGCAATGACCTGTGGGGGAGGCTGGGGAGAGCAGAGGTGCTGCTGCTTGGGGCTGGGCACTGATCTGTTGAGGGGTGAGCAGTTGTTAGCATTTGTGTCCCTTGTCTTTCTGGAGTTCCACTTCCATCTCTTTGTTATTTTCCTTCTCCTTACATTTTTTTCCCATTATGACTTTATTTCAGTTATTAAACTGTTCTCATCTCACCCCATGAGTGCTCTCATTTTTCCCCTCCAATCCTCTTCCTCCATCCTGCTGGGCAGAGGTATGAGTGAAAGGCAGTGTGGTGGTCAGTTGCAGGCTGAGGTTCAACCAGTCCCCCAGCAGTCACCTGGCTAAGTTCCTTGGCTTCGAAAGCTGCTGTGGATGTTGCTGCTTTCCCCTGATCCTTCTCAGTTTTGGGGCAAATGTCCTCCCAACACAGGCACGTTCAGGTCTGTTCCCACTAAAGGTTTGGGAGATGAGGGCACGAGGTGTGGGTGTGCTGAAGCCAGTGACAGCCCCTGCACAGGCAGTAGCAGTGGTGCAGCGGGGTCCTGGGCTGGTGGGGCTGCTCCTAGCATTTGCTACATGCATACGTGGGGGTATGTAGGTGAACTCTGCAGGGGCTACCCCCCTGTTCCAGCACTGCCTCCCCAGCATGACTCCATCCAAATCCCCCAGCACCAGCTAGAGCCCAGATCAGATCCTCTGAGCTCTTGTGCCTCTCCTGCCCCATGCAGGAGACAAAGGCCAACGCCAGCTGCCCTGGATACAGACTGTGAAAGGAGCATGTTCCTGCTCTAGCTCTTGTCTCTACAGGCACCATCCTGTCACATTTGGCACTCATGTGGGTGGAGGCTGATGAGAAGCAGCCAAGGAAGCCACTGGGCTCATACTGGGATGCCATGGGCCAGGTCTTCACATCCATTGCTCGTTGGTCTGGGTTCCAACCCCAGGCAGGACCAAGGGCATCCGCTCCAGTGAGATGGAAAAATTATTGCCCAAGCAGAGGGCTCTGCGCGGGGGCAACTCTTGGCAGGCCAACCCCACACAGGCTGCTGTGACATCTCCTGTGGGCTGAGGTGACTGTCCCCATTAGGGGACTCTGTCCCTCTTGCACAGGGCTATTACACTGGGCTGGCATCACAGTACCTCCACTGCAGCATTTGCCACCCAGCAAGGGACACTGAGGGATGATCCCTCTGGCAGGTGCCAGGCTCCTGGCACCATCACAGGTCCCTACTTCTTCTCACAGAAGCCACAGAGGCACCCAAGGCAGCCGTTGAGGATCTGAAGAGAGGCCAGCACCATCTCAGCAGCACTGATGAGCAGCAGGAGGGAAAAGAGGACAGTGTTCCAGATCACAATGCCCTCTGGCTCCAGGCATATGCTCCAGGTGTGATGATTGTGCAGGTAATTCTCTGTCCTAGAGGATGAGGAGAGGAGGTGATGCAAGACGCTGCCCTGCCCTGTCAGGAACAGCATCACTTTCTGACATGAAGATGCAAGGACAAATGAGGTCAGCCTGCTCACAGGGATGGGAAGCACCACATAGACAGGCATGGAAAGTGAGGACCTCTTGAGCTATCAGGGTCTTGCATCACCACCATAAACCCCACCCAGCTCACCCACCGTAAGGAACACCAACGTCATTAGCAATAAGCTGATGAGGTGGCACTGGTGACTCACCCCTGCTGCCTCACCTGAGGTCAGGCATCTGGCCAACAGCATCCAGGAAGGGGTAACCCCAGAGGGTGTCATTCCCACCGCCATGTGTGGAGGCATTGTAGAAGCAGAGAGGTCCATTGGTCAAACCCACCCCGGAAAGGACAAAGCAGGCAGCAGCACCCAGGAGTGCCAGCTTGGAGAGCACAGCTGAGATGAAAGCCTGTGTGCAGCAGCCAGGGGGAAGAGTAGGGGGAGACCAAAAGTTAGGTGGGCTCCAAAACGTGGCTGTGTGTTCCCAGCAGAGTTTGGTAAGAGGGCAGGATCCCCCCTCCCCTTCACCCTGAGTGGCTCCAGCCCTGGGGAGCTGAGGTTGAGTATGGAGCCATTGCTGGGTTGTTTTGAATTGGGCAGAAGTGGGGAGAGATGGGAGACACAATATGGCAAGGAGGTGCCATATTGAGCATGCAGGGCCAGAGCCTGTGTGGGCATGCTCAGAAAGCCCTGTGCCCTGGAGAGGTGGCACTATGCAGCATCCCACCATGAGACCATGGGAAAGGGGGATCCCAGCTGTGTGCCACAGGACAGGCAGCACTCTGCCATAACCCAACACGGGAGAGGTGCCACCCAGCACGTCCCACCACAGAGCCATGGGACAGGTGGCACCCTGCCCCGTCCCGCCAGGCACTGCTGGGACCCGCTCTGGCACGGGGGTGCCAGCCCTGCCTTACGTTGCACCGAGTGCCGCAGTCGGAGCAGCCAGCACACCGCCAGCCCACCGCCGTGATGTGGGTCGCTGCCAGCAGCACCTGCGGGAAGGAGAGAGCAGCAGGTGGGCAAAGGGGAGGCACCCCGCCTCCACCCCCTCCTCCTTCTGCCGCAGACACACAAGGCAGGACGCGGTGTGGTACACTCACGCTGACGCCGCCTCCCCAGACGCCTGGCATGGCCTTGGCGTGCTTGCTGATGTGCCCTTCCACCAGGTACTGCGGTGCCCCGCCGGGGAAGAGCAGGAGGATGTTGGCTGCCACGGAGAGCACACCCAGCACCAGCAGGCAGGGCCCCACGATCCGGCTGCACGTCCTCACACACATGGCTACCCTTCATGGGGACAGGGAGGAAGAGGAGGAGATGAAAAGGCTGCCTTCAGGCCCACGGTGCCCCACAGTCCCCCATAGCAAGCCTGTCCCACAGCCATGGATGGACGAGAATTGCTGGTTGATGCTTTTGTGTCCCAGCCTACCCCACCAGCACTGCCTTCACTCAAGAGCAGTTTCCAAGGGAAACAGGATTTTGCCCAAGTCCTCTGACTGATCTGCTGCTGACAACCACATTCACAGAATCACAGAAAACGTCCCTTGAGACTGAGCTACCCTACCACAGAAGAAGATGCCTAGACCTGCCAATATTTCTTTGCCAAATGGGCAAGGGAGTTGAATCATAGACTCATAGAATTGTTTTGACTGGAAAAGACCTCTAAGATCGAGTCCAACCACCAGCCCAACACCACCATGGCCACTAAACCATGTCCCAAAGTGCCCTTTCCACACAGTTTTTGAACACCTTGAGGGACAATGAACCCAGTACCTCCCTGGGCAGCCTGTTCCAATGCCTGTTCCACTCTGTCAGGAAATAAATTGTTCCTGATATCCAACCTAAACCTCCCCTGGTGCAACTTAAGGCCATTTCTTCTCATCCCATCACCTGATACTAGGGAGCAGAGGCCAACTCCCACCTGGCTGCAACCTCCTTTCAGGGAGTTGAAGAGCGCAATGAAGTCTGCCCTCAGCCTCCTTTTCTCCAGAAGAGGACAATGACAGGTCCAGCACCAAGCCTTGAAACCTCTGCAACCCACAGGGTCAGCTCCTCCAAAACGTTACTGCAGGAAGGAGACCAACTGCCAGGTTGAAAGGGGTGAAGTCCTTGGACAACAACTTGTGAAACAACACTGGGCTCAAATCGAATCCAACAGCAACGTAATTTCCTTTAGTCACAAGTCCTACCATAGGTCTGAAGATGCTGGAACCAATTCATTAAGAAAATCAATTAAGAAGAGGTCATCCCCTATCCCCAGGCCAGCCACCCATCTCTCCTGGCTTTTGTTAAGTTCATCTAGGAAGTGCCCACCCATCTCCAAGTGTTGTCATGTCAAAAATTAGCTCTCCCTCTTCTGTTCCTGATAGAGGGGATGTCCATCAGTTGCTCTGGTACCACTGAAAACAGCCTGGCTTGCTCTTGTCCCAGCTTCCAGGTTTCTTCTGCTCTGTGCTTCAGTTGCTTTTATGCACTTTCCCCTCTCTCTGAGGGGCTTGCAATCCATTTTGCACAAGCTCCCTGAATAGAACTGCCTCTTGCACTGGCCACTTTCCTTCAGGCTGGCTCCAGCTGTGCAGAAGAGGAAGCCAGCAGGTGCCTTCTGATTGTTTCTGTGAAAGGAGCTGCCTCAGGCCCTCCATGTCCAGGGGCAGTAGCTCAGGCTGTGGGTCCAGCCCCTGCAGGCCAGGAGACACCAGACAAATGAGGCTGTGCATTGGCTGTGACCTGCTAGAGACCAGCTGTGCCAGCCCTCATGGGATGCTGGGGACCAGGAGCAAAACCCTGCTGAACGAAGAGGATGCAAGCCAAGAAGCCCAAGGTAGACCACCAGCTCCACCCACCCCGTAGCTTCAGCTCCCCCCTGCTTTCTATCTTCCCTACCTTATTTAGAAGGAATTTAGGGCATCTTGTCCTCACTGTGGTCCCACTTGCAGTGCAGGGATTGTGCATGGTTGTCACCCCAGAGTCACAAGCATCTGGTTCTGGTCCCATTTCCCCACTTTTGGAGGACTGCCCAGAATGGTTGTTTCTCCTTTTGGAGCTCACATTGTGGCTTCTTTCACCAGCCGGAACCTTTTGCAGGCTTCTGCAACTCTCCCCTTAACCTCTCCAAGGACTGTCCTTCCCCTGCACTGCTGCTCTCTCCTTGAGGCAGGTGTCCTCCCCACAAGAACCTCTCCACAGCTTGCTGTCCCCACAGTGCTCCCCTTGAGCAAGGAGGAAGTTCGCATTGGCTGATTTCTGCTACCTCAGGCAGACAAATCCCTCTGCCAGGAGAGGTAAAGCAGAAGCAAGGCTGAAGCAGTCTGTTGGGACACTGGGAAGAAAGCCCCTTCCTGCCAGCACATCTCCATGGCTGAACACAAGGGGATTCAAGCAAAGCCAAGGGAAGCTCTCCTCCTGCCTTTCCAGCTTACCTGGGAGCGATGCCACATGGAACCAGCAGCGTGCACCCCTCGAGTGAGCCCTGTCCTGGAGGAATCACCCATGGGTGACTATTTATAATGTGCCAGCCTGCACTCTACGTCTTCCTCCTCCACCCAGAGGTCCACCCACATCAGTCATGACCCTCTCCCACACAGCCAGGGGCTCAGAAGGAAGGATGACTCCCATCTGCATGAGCCAGCCTCTGTCAGCAGTGCAGCTGATCCACCAGCTCTGCCCCTTTCACTGGCAGAAGTCACAAGCCCACCAAAGGATGCACAACTTCAGATTTTAAGGCTTTTCCATGCTGATGGCCTTGACCACTTGACTGAGTAGCAAATACTGCTTCTCCTGGAAGAACCTGCAACAACTATGGAGGGAGAACATTTTCCTCTCTCCTTGCTATCCTTCTGCCACCATGAATCCACATCTTCCACCAAAGCTTCTTCCCCTTATTTGTGCAAGAACTTTTTGCATGGATGCCGAACAGCTGAGGTTTGCTTCTTCTCATGTTGACCCAGAGGAGTAAAATGAGTATTTCAACAAATAAATACAAATAATATTTTAATAAAAGCTTATGAAGCAATATTCTCCAGTCTCAGCTGGTCCCTATCTCCTTCTTTTGGCTTCCTTGCAGATGGCCCAGCTTTTCCTGCAGGTACTAAGCATACCCCCATCACATCTTGGTGATGACACTGAGAGAGGAAGGTTATTCCTGGATAGCTTCATTATTGCAAGTCATCATCCACCAGCATTTTACACAACATTCCCTGTTGTGGGCTAACTGTGGGCACCTTAGGTGCCTGCTGCTGCCATTTAGCACACAACAGGGAAGCTCTTCTTCTGTCCCCACAGAGAAAGACTGATGGTAGCAGCTCCAAGACAGGAACAGGAGCGGGAGAACATGACTTCCACGTTTGAGAACAGGACATGTGGAAGCTGTAGTACAAAAGAGGGCAAAAATTGGGGCAGTTTGGGTTTTATTTCTGATGGGGAGTTGCAGGCAGCACAAGCAAAAAGCAGAATTACTCATGGGCTGTGCAGGCAAAAGGAAGAATCTTCTCACAGAAGAGTTTGGAGAAGGCTCACACTCCTCATGCATTCGTCATGAGTACATCAGCTGCTTGGGACGTGGGCTTTCCTGTCTGCCACAGCCACAGGAGACCAAGCATAGGTGCAGCCCTGATACATCCTTGCTCTGATAGAGGGAATCAGAAAAGCAACCGCAGTGCTGTCTGTTGGTTTAGAACCTACCTTGCTGTGGCTGGAGTGACACATTTGCCAACACATTTCAAAGTGACTTTTCTTGCTTTCAAATCCTAGAATGGTTTGGGTTGGACCTTGAAGATCATCTAGTTCCAACCCCCCCCCAACATAGGCAGGAACACCTCCCATTAGACCAGGTTGCACAAGGATCACTCAGCATGGGACCTGCTGAGAAAATAAAACCTGCTTGAGGGTGGAAGAAGCAGAAAAAGGGAGCTGGAGCTCCTCAATAGCACATGGGAAAAGATGGATAGGGGAGGCTGAGTTACATCAGCCAGTTCTGCTTTTCTAAGGAAAACAAGCTGAGAGAAGCAGATTGTCTGAGCAAGGACAGTTCCTCCGAGCGGAAAATCGGAGTTTGCAGCAGGACGTAAATCCCCCTTTTATCCTACAAACTGGTGTCTGCAGAGCAGGCAGCAGCCAAGGCAGAACACGTGGGGCAGTGAGCTGCTGAGAATAATCCAACTTTTCCTTCCCCTCTCTCTCTCTTTTTTCATTTTTTACTTAGAAAGGAAGTGTTTAGAAGAAAATGTGTTGCAACCTCATCTTGTGCCCTGTTCTATGTCACAGCAATCCGAGCTTTCTACGTTGCCAAGCACATGATCCAGTCAATCATCTCCCCCAGAAAAAACCCTGCCCTTGTGTCGGAAGCAGCAAGGTCAGGCTTACCCAGCATCACTGACCTTCCCCTTACACCCACCCCTGCTTGAGCCTGTAATAATGACAGGCTGATTTTAGCTCTCCACAGCTTCCCAAGCTCTGCGAGTGGCTGCAGGCCTCCGTCCCTCTCACGAGAGCTCCATTCTCATCGTGTCAGCACCACCATTACAGGCAAGTACTCCCAAAGCAAAGCAATTCTGGCTCAGCACAGGTCCTCCTTCTATCTCCTTCTCCAAGACTGGATCACAGCTGAAACAATGCCAAGATGCTTTCATGCCAGTTCTTTGGTGTTACACAGAATCACAGAATGGTAGGGGTTGGAAGGGACCTTTGCAGATCATCAGGTCCAAGCTCCCTGCTAGAGCAGGATCACCCAGAGTCAGTCACACAGGAACACATGCAGGTGGGTTTGGAATGCCTCCAGAGAAAGATACTTCACGACTGCTCTGGGTAGCCTGACCCAGGGCTCTGCTACCCTCAGAGGGAAGAAGTTTTTATGTGGAACCTCCAGTTTGTGTCCATTGCCCTTTGTCCTGTCACTGGGCACCACTGAGTCTGGCTTCATCCTCCTGACACCTGCCCCTTTAGATCTTGACTAGCATGAATCAGGTCACTCCTCAGTCTGATCTTCTCCAGGCTAGACATCCCCAGCTCTCTCAGCTTCTCTTTGTAAGGTAGTAATGTTCCAGTCCCCTCAGCATCTTCGTGTCTCTTCAGTGGACTCTTTTCACGAGTTCCAGTGTTGCTTTATCCCATCACACTTCAAGGGCTCTGGCTCTCTGGTCCATGGTTTGCAGGTTGTGTTGGGCAACAGCTCTTTCTGAACCTGTGAACTTTCATAACCAGCATGTCCACTCCATAATCCCACTGACCTGACTCTTTGCTTCTCCATATTGCTCTGGGGTTGTGGAAACTGTACAGCAGGTTGTGTTTCAAGAGCGGTTTGGCTTCAAGAGAATCAGAGGACGAGTTGAGTTTGAAGTGTCAAGAACAAACTATTCTGTGCCAAACCAATCTCCACCTTGGTCCTGCCCAGAGGATGCTCAGCAGGATTCAGTGGTCTTTCTCACTCCTCTCAGTAGCATCTGCAAATCTTTTTCTGCCACTATGTAGTCAAGACTTCTCCAAACTCAGGTGTGAGCACATTCACTGCCAACAGTGATTCCCTTTGACAAACCCTGCAAGGAGTTTGTGGCTAGAACTGAGACAGAAGAAACACTGACAGGATGCTGCTAGACAGCATGGCATTTAGCTTCTTTATGAATTTCATCAGATGTTACACTTCACAGAATCACAGAATGGTTTCAGATGGAAAAGATCTTTAAGTCCAACCATTCTCTAACTCTACCAAGGCTGGTGCTAAACCATGTCCCTCAGCACCACATCTCTGCCTCTTTGAAACACCTGCATGGGTGGGGATTCAACCACCTCCCTGGGCAGCCTGCCCCAGTAGTTGAGAACCCTTTCAGTGAAGAAGTTTCAGTGAAGAAGTGTCCAACCTAAACCTCCCATGGGGCAACCTGAAGCCATTTCCTCTCATCCTATCACTTGTTACTCGGGCGAAGAGACCAACACCCACCTGGCTTTAACCTTCTTTCAGAGAGTTGTAGAGACCAACAAGGTCTCTCTTTAGCCTCCTCTTCTCCAGACTAAACAACCCCAAGTGGCTCAGCTGCTCACCAGACCAACAGATCTCATTGTCCTTCTCCGGACCCACTGTAGGACCTTTGATAATTAAAAGTGTTTCTGATTATATTCACCAACAGATGCTGGTCAGCTGTGAGTAAAGTTTTGTGGTGTAGGATCTATCAGCTCTATTTTCCTTTTTTCAATAAGAAAAACTAACTTCAAATGAGAGAAACCAACTCAGTTAAAAGTTAGGAGTGTGCAGAAAGGAAAAATAAATTACAGTGAAGAGGTATCTTAAGCCGGTCCTGGAGTTCCTTAACCTGCAGACTGTGATGAACAAACATTTCCGACTCAGATGAACGGGAATTTCCTAAGCTGCATGAAGAGATTAGGCTGTTTTCCAGCCCTCAGAAAAGCACAAGCCAAGTCTTCATCATGGAAACTGGAACTGTTCAGTTAACACAGTGAGGAGAGGTGCAGAACATCACCTCCAAAACAGCCCTGGAAAGGTGGCTAGACTTGGGACACCAAGTCTAGTTGAGAGAGGTAGATGATCTCTAAGGTCCCTTTCAGCCTAAGCCATTCTGATTCATTGTAACTAAACCAAACAGACCAAACCCAAACTGAAATCCCAAGAGATGAAAGAAGCTACTGAAAACAGTTTGTTTTATTTCAAGGATCAAATATTACAATAGGACATTTACACATATTTATAAAAAAATGCAGCAGTTGTGTACATAGATCAGAGATTCCCTTGAGTTTGGTCCCTCCCAGCATGGTGAGCTGAAATCTTCCCAATTACTCCTCTTCCTCTTCCCACATGTGTTGCCATTGCTGACCAAGTGACTACCACAGGAACTGACAGGCAACCGGACATGACTTTGAAACTGTAAGTTCACCAATTAGAGGAAATAGCCTTATTTTTCAAAACCATCTATCCCATAGTCTGGTGTCTCTGATCAGGCACCACATCTCCAAGCTGAGCTTTACCCAGGTATTCTTCATATAAACCTGTTCTATCAAGCAGCACCTCATCCCGCCTGCTCCATATACATTTCCTACCTATCCTTCTATACCTTAAAGTCTCAGCACCATTTAACAAGCAGTTACAAAATGACTCTTTTCTGTCCTGCAGACACTCACAGCAATTAAAGACAGTGACCAAATCCCAATCACTGGTAAGGTAAAACAACAGAGGCTACAACTGGGGCTAGCTGAGGCACTGCTATGGAGTGGCACATGTGTACAGATGTATATACATATGGCTACAGTTGTTGGGAGTGGACAGACACTGAGCATCTCAACAAGAGGAGACAGGGAGACAACAGCACGGAAAGGCATCCATTAACCTTACTGGAATATAACCAAATTCCAGGAGGATCTTGGGCTCTCACAAAGAGAACCTCAGCAAGACTGTCTTTGCAGAATGGTAACCAACAGACGGCAACAGCCTGTCAAACATCTTCAGATCAACTCCAAACACCTGGCTGCATGAGCTTCCAACAATGCAGCTGGCCAATACAGGGCTCAGAATGTGAGTTTGTTTTGCCTTTAAAACAGCAGCTGTGCAGTTTCTAGAAAATAATTTCTGTTAAATAAATAAAGGGTGGGGGAGACCAGAGGCTGTATTCAAATCTGCTAGAGCAGCTAGACAAGGCACACCAAGTCTTTGTGGGACTGAGACTTTTGCACTTTGCCCATCTAAAGGACATCTCTGCTATGCCTTTTCCTCTTGGAACACAGGACTACCTATTTTTCACTATCTTGACTAAAGGATTAAACAACACAGAAGTAGTTGCACTTCCTAAAATCTACGAAGGGATAAAAATGAAGCTCCTGAAAGCGCAGGCATCCTCCCACTCACACTGACAATTCCCACACAGGTCATTATGTTACCTCTTTCCTCACATGGTTTAGGAAATAAGGAAAATGTGCTGTTTGTGGTTTATCTCTGCAGTGTTTGGCAGCTCAAGTGATGTCTTGCCTCCAAAAAAAGAATTGCATTTAGTTTAGCCCTTATTGCTCTTCAATCCCTGCAAAGAAGCTCAGTCCTGCAGCAAAGGCAGCCTCAAAAAAACAACAGGATTCAGCCTCCCAGCTCCTCCCAGAGGCATGTTCAACTCTGGCTGTGGTTAGCTGCCTGCTCAAGCTGTGAAGTACAAGCTGTGAAGTACAAGCTGTGGTGCAGTCTGCTACCAAGCAGCTGTGCTCAAAGACCTCCTGCACTGAGATGGCAACACTTTGAACTTCTGAGGATGTTGCTGCTTCTTTCCAGTCCTTTGAAGAAACTTGTCCACTTAACCATCAAAAACTCTACTTAATGGTGCTCCAAAGGTGCACCAAAGAGCAAAGCACACAACTAACAGGAAGGCTTTTCAAAGGAGGGTTTGGGAATCAAAGCCCTTCAGTAGTGGGCATTATTCATTAGAACACATACCAAAGCCAGCTGCCAGTTTCTGCAAGGATACAAACAACAGCACCAGTAAAAGTGGAAGCTGGTAGAAGCTGGTGCAGAGGAGTATATAAATCTGGTAGTCTTTTTAAAAAAGAAAAAAAAAGGCACCTCTGAAAGCAGTGCACTCCATGAAAACACAAGCTGCCTGCAGCAGCAAGCAGAGGTGCTTTACAGGTGAGGAGTTCTCCTGTGGGGGCAAGGCAGCAGATCTAGTGAGCTCTCCAAGTATGCTGATGCATACCTGCTGCTTACATCTGCTCAGGAACAATGGCACCTTTGGGTGCCTTCACGCACACACATGCACCTTCTGTTAATACTGATGTTGTCAACTTACCTGATTTATCAGGAAGGACAACCTACATCCATCCATGAGCATCAGAAACGTAAAAATCACAGAAATGGAAAAATTCAAAGCCTAATGAAAGTAAGGCAAGTGTGCCCAGGAATGTCTGGCACAGTCTTTTTATCTGCTCTTTGTTTATGTCAGCAAGGAATGCTGTGAGGTTGAAGCTGGTCAATGAAGCTTGACTGAAGCCCTGAAATCCTTCTCTGGACTTCTGAAGGATCACAAATGGGCAGCCAACAGTAAACGTGTCAACAGCACTTGGCAGGGAAAGGCAGCACTCATTCTGCCTTCTGCTTCTGAGTACTGGTTGTGACTGTGACTATTAGCAGCAATTAGACATTAAATGTCAACAAAAAAAAAAAGCATTGTCAGATGAAAAGTACATACAAAGGAAACTTCTCCACAAGCAACAAGAATCTGTAGCTTGAAACATGTTAGTTCTGTTTAGGTCTCTACTCAGAAATGACTTCCACTGCCTACATGTACTTCTGCACCTCCAAACTCACAGAAGTCCTTGCAACACAACATGCAAATTATGGCCATGCAGCGCCCGTAGGAAGCTGCAAACCACAGCCTTTGAAGGATATTTTCCCCTTTGTCCCTCATGTTTCAACATCTTATTTTGCAATCAGATTTAAGGCATTTTGCCAAGCTTGTCAAAAGCAATTTGAACTTTAGATTTAACAGCCAGAAGCAATTGTGACAAAGGCTCTTTAAAATCAGAGTCCACCTAGCTTGCACCTTTTACAGGCTGCTGCAGGTGTAACTTGGTTACTGTTCTCAGCCATGTTCCTCAGGCCAGCAAAACTCCAATGGGCTTCAGCATAAATGAGTATCTAAGAGGTTGTATCCTGGATGGAACTATTTCTTAAGACCTTTCAGCCACCACAGCACCTGTGCTGCAGTACTGGTTTTATTTGGGTTGAAAAGAACTGGGAGAGAAAGAGGAATGGAGGAAGAGCCTCATACAGAGAGGCATATTTCTTAGTATTTTTTCTCTGCTCCCTATTCAGAAACCAAAGCAAAAGAAAACTGAGAGGAAAACAAAAACCAAACCAACCAACCAACCCAAACCAAAACAGTAACTCCTGACAAAAAAAAAAAAAAAAGAGAACAAAACAAAACAACAGGCTCCTAATTTCTTGAAACAGAACAAACTACTGGAAACTGAGACAGAAGAAAATGCCCATTTTCAACGTAAAGCTTTGATTTCACATTCTCATCTCCCTGTTAGGTCAGAAAAAGTTTTTCTAAACAAAACCTCAAGAAAGAAAAAAAAAAATGGAGAGCAGAAGCACCCCTGGTCCCACTACACCAGCAGGAACACCCTGTCCGTGCTAGAGAGGCACACTTCTTGATGGCTTGAAAATGAACTCCCAGGAGCCAAGCTCCTCATGAGAGGCACTGAACTGCTCCTGGCATAACAAAGGTGATGACAAGCTAACAAACCTCCAGCTCTCAGTTTTGGTTTTGATGGCAGGATGAGGAGTCTAAAGTTGCTCCTCTCCTTACAGGTGAGCAGAGAAGAAAAAAAACCAGCAATTGTCAGCCACCTGCTGCCCTGCAGCTCGCAGACTTAGCTCTGGAAGAAGAGGTAAGAAAGGGAGGTTTCCAAGTGTGGGACCACACAGTGCACGATCTCTCCAGCAGCAGAACTGATGGAGGTTCAGGCTCTTGCCTACTGATAACACAGGCCTATGTTTATCTTCACTGCTAGAAAAGATGATGTGAAGTAATGTTCCCAGAGCAGATACAAACCCAAACTATGAAAATGAGCTGGCTCTCCACCAGCAATCCCAGCCAAGCAGCAACAACTCAAAAGAGGAATCAGTACAAGCACAAAGGCTCCCTGCCTCACACTGGCAGGAACAGGTAGGAGAGCAGGAAAGGCCAACGTGCCCCCATCCTAGTCTGCCTGAGGGACATGAAAAGACTATCTACACCTGGTGATAGGTACTGCATACCCTGCTGGCAGCCTGCCTTAATTTTCCTGTGGCTAACCACAGCAGAAGTAATGAGTTTCAAGGCAACAATTGCCACAGAGAGTTATTTCAACCAGACACTGAGGCTACTTGAAGGGTTTCCTTCTGCCCTGCTCTCTCATATATCCAAGTTATGAATTGGGATATCCTTGAAACACAAAGGATCCTTTACTCCAGATGTGCTACTGCTGCTTCACAAGCCAAACAACATCCTACTCTCCTTGCTGGCCTTGCAATTCACTTCCCAGTGCTGGGAAGCAGCCTCCATGGCAAGGTCTCTTTTCAAATAAAAAAATGATGTAGCATCAACCATTGATCAGGAAACTGCCATCAGGTTTTGCTTTCCTGATATTAGGTCCTGCTGTAGAACACAAAACAGTTTTTCTGTAGGAGGGAAATCAATTTATACAATTGTATGATTGCATGAAAAACTTCCATTATGAACAAAAGACAGTTATGAGCCAATATTCTCATGGGGAATGCAAGATACCTTCCATGAGGTCCTCCATTTAAAGGCTCAGAAGTATGCAGGCTAGTATGAAATTAAAGGCACAAAGTACCTTGAAAAGTTTTAGTCTTATCACTGAAGTCTTTCTGTTTTACAAGTATAATCATCTGACAATTGTAGAAAAGATTAGCAGTTCTGGTAGGTTTCACATGCCCTTCCCCTCACTGATGAAGAGCCTGCTAAACTGAATTCTTATCTGCAACTAAACAAATTTGACACCCACCTTCAGGATGGCTGTGCTAACAGTTATGACACTGTAAAACCTTCTGTACCACCAACTAACCAACAGCTCAATGTCTAGAGAAGACATTGAGAAAACAGGGCCTACTGCACAGCCCAGGATATGCACAAGTATATGTGGGACTTTAGGTGCCAGCTTCCAGAGCTGAAAAGAAAGCCTGTATCAAGGAGTAGCTTTCCATGCAGCCTTCTAGACTGAGAGCTAAGCAACAGTAGATGAACATGAAAATATGAGTTAAAAGCAGCCTAGAGTGTTCAAGCCACCAGGCTGTGAAGCCTTTTATTGTTCCACAGTTTGACAAGGCTGCCTGTGTTCTGAATTCATGAAAGAAAACCTGCTGAGACCTTGCTGTCCTGCTCGGCTGCTCTAAACTCCCTGCAAATCTACTCACTCCTGGGAAAAACAGAACCTAACACCATGCAAAGGAAAAAAGCCAACCAACTGTCAGGTTTTATGACAGAGAGTTTTCCAGAGAGTCCAAGATCCTTACAGTATCCTGTCACCTTCCATCATCATTTGCAAAATCCTGAGATCAGTTAAGAGGTGGACACTTGGGGGATGCTGGAAAGAGAGCAAATAGAAACTGCCATCTACTTCTACCAAGGAGTCAGTTCTGCCCCAACAGTGGACATGCAGCTTTCCCTCTGGGCCAAGCAGTCAATCTCAGAGAGAGTACAGTTGAGTTTTGGTAGTTTTCTTGGTTGGTTGGGTTTTTCACTAAACCCACTGGCAGCATTTAACCAGGACAAAAACACGCATGCAATCTAGAAGATTTTAAAGTAGAGGGAGGTTAAACACCTGATGGCAGCTCAAGCCAACTCCTTCCCAGTTTTTGCAGAGAACCCTTGAGAAGGCTGTTAAGGTTAATGGAGACCTTTCATGCAGACAATCAAAACACAGGAAAGACTTTACTGAAAATTCTGTTCTCCCTTTATAGAGAGATGACTCAGTGCCTCATCACACAGTATTTAAAAATAAATTAAAGAAACCAGATTTCAGAAGAGCAGTGAGAAGGGTATGTGTATTATGGCCACCCCAAGCCCCAGCATACTGGGTGCACAGATCATTGTGTGACTTTATGCCATGAAAACAAAGGAAAGATGTTCTTCCCAGTGCTCCAGGGAATTCCAGAGCTCAAGCTGAGGAAGAAAAATAAACCCCTGAACACTCTCATTTGGTCACTAGAGCAGAAGGGAAGAAGAGAGAGAAGGGCAAGCTGCCTGCCTGATTTCAGTACTGCAATCCTATGACCCTCAACTGCGTTTTTAATGAGTTGGTGTCCCAGGCAAAGAAGAAAGGGGAGGAAGGCTGGGAGAGCTCAGCCCACAGTGCTAATTCCTTTCCTGCACAAAGACAGTCTCTTGAGGACACAGGCCTGCTTCCTGTAATGTGATCTCATAGTCCAGGTGGGAGAGTTTCCTTCGAGGGAAGTTGGTGAGAAGTTCAAAGCGTTCATTGGGGTATCCTTTCGACTGGACATGTTTCACAAGAGCCTGGAGAGAAGGGAAGAAAATGGAGTGTCACAGAATTCAAAACAACACAAAAGAACGTAAAAAAAAAACCAATCCCAAATTCCTCTAATTTGGCCCAGACAAATAATCATAATAGTCACAGTTTATGAATAATCCTAAAGGCTAATTACCCTTGTCCTGTCACTACAAGCCCTTGTAAACCGTCCCTCTGCAGCTGTCCTCTAGTGCCCTTCAGGTACTGGAAGACTGCTGTAAAGTCTCCCTGGAGCCTTCTCCAGGCTGAATAGCCCCAACCCTCTCAGCCTGTCCCCATAAGGGAGGTGCTCCAGCCCTCTGATCATCTTCATTTTGAGTTATTTTAGAAAGGAAACTAGCAGTTTTGAAACTAAGGGAGAGACTGGAGTGCACGCACAACCTAAGCAGCAATAGAACACAGACAGCCAGTGGAGTCTGTTGATGGAAAAGAGGAATGACAAAGAAGAAACAGCAAAATGGCAGTGCAAGTACTCCCTAGAGTAGATCAAGCTCCAATAGTATTACCCCAGCAAAACAAATTTTCTAGCTTCAGCTCCCCTGTACTCAAACAAGGATTCCAGTTAACTCCACTCACCAGAAGTTTAGCTTGTTCAGGCAGTGAAATTTGTTCCCTCTTTCCATCCGGATACCTTAGCATCAGCTGTGCCTTTGGTCCTAGCATAAAGGAAGTTACTACAGGTTAACAACAAAAGCTATAGCTTTTAGGTGGCACAGCATAGCAGACAAAGTTCCAATCTATGAAGATATACTTCTACCACATGTTTAAAACACACATCAAATTCATGACTCTTTCAAGAGTTAACAGCAGTGACTGAAAGCAGTCAGCATTCTCAGAGAAAAGGACCTCTGCCTGGGACACTACTTCACTCTGCTGCATCCCAGTTCAGGCATCATGGAAGGAACAGAGGCTCCAAGATCTGTATGAGCCAAAGCTGTGCTGCTAGAGCTCAGCTAATCCACAGAGGGCAGCCAATTTAAATCAGTGCAAGGTGGGGCTGATGTTACTCCACTTCTCTCTACCATATCAGTAGAAGCCCTGTCATGACACCAACCTGTACTTTATTTGTGGACAAGGTCCCAAACTAAGAAACTTAAGCTCAGTGACTAAGAGTTTGTGACAATACTTCGCCAAAGCCATGCTGCTGGAAGGTGAACCACTCAAACTCTCGTGTCAAGGATGGAGTAAGACAGAAAAACAGATTTAGCTCTTCAAAACAAGGGACAAAACCATGTTTGTCATGATATAAAGATTTTAAACTAAACAAAACAAAGCACAGGTCAACTTACCATTCACATCCAGGCCCTGAAACATACTTTCAGGCTTCTCAGCTGACTCCTCCAGTGCCCCTGCATCAATGCAGGGCAGCACTCTGTGATTTGATGTTGTCCCAGGGTCAGTCCTTGCAGGGGGCTCAGGCTGAGGCCTCCGGCTCTCCTCTTTCTTATACCCTAAGTCTTTGTGTGGAGATTTCCTCAGCTTGGCAGGATTCTCTGATTCCTCCTCCTCCTCTGAGCCACAAACGGAGATGAACTCCTCGCTCCCAGAGAACAGCTCCGACTCCGACTCCTCGTCTGACCGGCTCTCCTGCTTGGCCTGCGAGGAATCAAAGTGCGTCTCCTGTAAGGAGGCTCTGATAGCAGCTTCCAGCTGGCTGTCCTCGCTGGCATCAATCAGGCTCTCCTGTGGAACACAGACGTAACACAAACAGGTAAGATCTGCTTTTGAGTATCTGTTGAACAGGAACAGGACATCAGTCTTCCAAACAAAAGCTACTGAAAACCGTCAAGACGAACAGCACAGAAAGCAAGTCACACTGGCTACTTGATGACTTCTCCTTTGAGTTTCATGTGGAGCAGTATCACAGAATGGTGGGGGGTAGAAAGGACCTCCAGACATCATCCAGTCTAACCCCCCTTGCTAAAGCAGGGTCACACAGAGCAGGTTGCCCAGGATGTTGTCCAGGAAAGTTTTGAAATCTCCAGAGAAAGAGACTCCGCAGCACCCTCACAGCAAAGAAGTTTTTCCTTACATTTAAGTGAAACTTCCTGGGTTCCAGTTTGTGCCTGATGCCCCTTGTCCCATCACTGGGCATCACTGAAAAGAGTCCAGCCCCATCCTCTTGCCCCTCACCCTTCAGCTATTTATCAGCATTGAGAAGATCCCTTCTCAGACTGCTCTTCTCCAAGCTAAAAAGTCTTGGCTCTCTCAGCCTTTCCTCCTCCCAGAGATGCTCCAGTCTGCTCAGCACCTTTGAGGCTCTCCACTGGACTCTGTCCACTAGTTCCCTGTGTTTCTTGAACTGGAGAGACCAGAATTTGACACAGTACTCTAGGTGTGGCCTCACCAAGACAGAGGAGAGGGAAAGGAGAACCTCCTTCAACCTGCTGGCCACACACTTCTTAATGCTCCCCAGGAGACCATTTGCCTTCTGGGCCACAAGGGCATATTGATGGCCAACATATTTTCCTTTCATGCAGAATTCTGAGACTGCTAAAACCAAAACAAGTGCTCGAAGCACAAGCTGCACAACAGAAACAGTTAGGGAGAAGGCACTCCTTGGCACACCACATTTTTGCATGCTCTTGCAGTACCTCATTAAGTCTGTTCCTACCACTGGATGGGAAATCAGTATCCATAAAGCCAAGCTAACATATTCTTGCAGGTTTCTCCAGTCCTGCTAGAGCACCTCATACTTACTGAACGAGAGCATTTCTGGGGAGGGCTGGTAGAATGGCCATCCAGCTGTCCATGCTCACTCAGGAACCCAGTCACTTGGTCTAGGAAGGAAGTCACGTCTAGCTGGTGCCACTCCACTAGTTTCTGGCCTAGGGAAGGAAACAGTGCCATGAAAAAATTTCAGCAAAAACATGCAGCTCAGCAGTCAGACACAGCAGCTCACTGAAGCTCTGCAAGAGCTTCCTACAGACTGCCACTTGGTCATGATAAAGCTTTATCCTTCCACTCCCTTGAAAAGGTTTTGATCATGGACAGACTACACAGACTATGCTTATTTCCCCCCTTCCTTTCTTTTCATCTTTGGCAATGTGTGTACAGAACACCAAGTAATTGTCAGAGTGAGCTGTTTCACCCAGACAGCTGAGGCTACTTATGGAAGCATTAAAGGGTTTCCTTCTGCCCTGCTCTCTCATATGTCCAAGCTATGAATTGGGATATCCTAGAAACACAAAGGATCCTTCACTCCAGAGGTGCTACTGCTGCTTCACAAGCCAAACAACAACATTCCACTCTCCTTGCTGGCCTTGCAACTCATTTTTCAGTGCTGGGAAGCAGCCTCCAAGGCAAGGTCTCTTTACAAATGGAAAATGACACCTGATGTACCAAAATGGTATTTAAAAGTCGAGATGAAATCGAATGTGCAAGGAGCAGGAATTAGACTTACGTAGTGCTTACAAATAATGCATTTTATTCATCAGATTTCAAGTAGCTTTTAAAAGGACACTTAAAAAAACCCAACACAGTTCAGAGTTTACCACCTGGTGGTACTATTTTAATTAACCAATGTACTTGATAACCTAGACCAAGCACAATAACCAAATACTCAACATTTCAGCAAAATTTGGGAGTTTTACTCCCTTAGCTCCTCTAAAACATCCTGCTTCACTTCTTCAGGAACAACACAACCTCTCAGAACACAAAACAATGTAACTGAGACTCTTCAGCTGAACGCAGACATACTGTGACAGATGGTACAACCTACCACTGGCCAGTCCTTCTCACAGGATATACAAACTACAGGTAACCGTCACTGAACTTACCTGTCCTGGGATCCAGGATGGAGACGTAAGGGAAGTCTGCTAATTTATAGAACTGTATATACCTCTGACCTTCCTCACTGTCATGGTATACCTGCAAAATACCACGTTGGAAGCCAGTTACTGGGTGGAAAGGGGACACAAAGTGTACTTTGAAAACGTACAAAGTGTTTCTCAGTTTTATGTTCTACACACCAACAGTAGGTAGAGTTCTCTGAAACTCTGACAAGCTGACAATATGCTAACTCTCCATATACCAGAAGCTCCATGGTCATCATAGGATCATAGAACAGCTTAGATTGGAAGGGACCTTAGAGATCATCAACTCCAGCCTCCATGGGCATGGGAAAGGATGCCTCTCAACTAGACTTGGCTGCTCAAGGCCTTATCCAACCTGGCCTTGAACGCTCCCAGGGAGGAGGCATATACAACCTCCTTGGGCAGCCTGTTCCAGAGTCTCATCACCCTTGTACTGAAGAGCTTCTTCCTAGGAGCCAGTCTAAACCTACACTCCCTCAGCTTAAAACCATTCCCCCTTGTCCTGTTGCTAGAAAGCCTTATGAAAAGTCCCTCTCCACCCTTCCTGTAGGCTTCCTTCCTGTAGGTACTGGAAGGCAGCTATAAAGTCTTCTCTCCAGGCTGAACAACCAACCCCAGCTCCCTCAGCCTATCCTCATAGCAGAGGTTTTCCAGTCTTTGAATTATCTTTGTGGCCCTCCTCTGGACTTGCTCCAAGAGCTCTGTGTCCTTCTTATGATGGAGACACCAGAACTGGATGCAGCATTTGAGGTGGTGTCTCACAAGGGCAGAGTAAAGGGGCAGAATCACCTCTCTTAACCTGCTGACCACACTCCTACTGATGCAGCCCAGGATACAATTTGCCTTCTTGTCTTAAATACAGAAGAGAAAGGCAGTCTATGTATTCAAATACATACCCATGAGCTACACCTACATCCATAAACTGTATCTACACCTCCGTAACTACTGCACCTTTTCTGCAGGTTCACCAGGAGAACTGCAACAGTGCCATATTATTCAAAGAAATCCATTTTTCTCACTGCCCCATCTACCAGGACACCAAGTAACCCACCCAGCTCCATTCAATTTCTCACCTGCCAGAAAATGAAATGTTCCCTTATTATGTTCTTCACAGCCTCATTGCTCCAGACATCACGGTTCAGACACTGACAGGCGAAATCTTGCACGTTCTGAATGTTTATCATGAGCCATTTGTTCTGCATCTGACCACACTCCTTGGCCTGCAAGCAGACAGAAAAGCTCCTTTAGATAAAACTGAAGAGCCAACCATAACCAATGCCAGCAATGATCAGTGATGGTTTCTAACACTGCCAGGTTTTTCACCAAAAACCCCTTCACAGTAAGAAAGATGAACAGTGCTAGTGAAAATGCATCCACAGAACAGAAGGCAGGGCTGAAAGACCTGCTTTACATGAGACTGGTTGAATTACAGAGTCACATCGATGAATAGAGCTGCTGGATTTCAACGAGCCAAGCACAGAGTGGGAAAAGCAACTTGGGAGGGGGACATGGGAATGTTGAATAAAGTTTTTGTTCAGACAAGAGTGTAGTCAATCACACTGATCTGACAACAGAGGAAAGATCTGCTCATTCTAAAGATAAACCTGTGGATCATCTTCTATTTAAGTAGGTTGCATAATTGACAGAGGACTTGCATCAACTCAACAGGACCCCCTCTCTGCATGTTTCCTTTTTTCTCTCCAGGCTTTGAGTTACTCTATTACTGTGCAACTGTTGCACTAGGCATCCTTTTTTTTTTTTTTTTGATGCTCCTTATCCAGACTGCAAGTGGGGAGGAAGACAAGAAGGCGCAGGAAGAAATCTTACTGGTTTGAGTCACAAAGCTGGCATTGTCTGATTGCTTGGTTGCAAGTTAATGGTAGGAGTTTGATCAAGAATGTAATTCTGATCGCTGAACTGTCATACCTGTTGAAAAAAAGAGGGCTATATCAACAGCAGGAATGCTCTTACCACCTGGAAAGACTGGAACTAGCATATGAACTCCCTTTCCTTTTAAAAAAGAAAGATTTATTTGTTTATAGTTGTGTTCACCATCCTGCTGGTAATGTACTCAACAGCAAATTCAAGGAATTAGGATGTTACGCAAGATTTTGCTGTTTTGGGCAGTATTTTGTTCCCCAAACCCAAGTTTTTAGTATTAAAACAAATTTTAGCCAGCACACTTTCGAACAGTCAGCCTATCCAATGTGATAGACACACGACCCCCACACACTTAGCAGAGAATCTCACTCTACAAAATTAATCTGCATGGCCAGGTGACCTGCAGAGCCAATTTTTATTTTACTCAAAGGAAAAAAAAAATATAGATGCATGGGGCAATCCTCCTGTTCTCACAAGAGACCTCACACTAACTACTTACCACTAATATTAGTGTCAGGATCCAGTATTTGGTCACCAAGAGAGAAAAGTGGGGCAGGTGACACTTCAGCAACTGATAATGGTCTTAAAGACAGTCATTATACTTTCACTTAAAAGACTTGTTTCAAGCTAACTGTGGATTTTGAGAACTAATTCCAGGAAATCAGCTTAAGGCAAGGTCTAGAGTTACTGCCCAAGTTTAAAGGGAACAAAAGTCTTGATGTTATTTGAGTCAATTCAACTGCCCTAGTCCTGTGTATTCTAATAGATTAAAAGAACGAACTCCAAAATATGTAATTAGAAAGCTGGAAAGTGCATCTGACTTACTCTGAGCATTTGTGTTTGTATTTTTCATTATTAGAGAAAGTCTAGCTCTCCCTCTCCTCCATCTAGCTAAGGTTCTCAAAAGGATGCAAGCAGGAAATTCTGCACAGAAACATTTGCAAAAAGGAGCCCGTAAAGCAGGTATGGCTTTTGAAACTACTTTACCATCCTTCACACAACAGGCTTCACATTTAATGTTCAAAAGGACACAGTTAAATTGCTACACACACACCTGTGCTCTTACACAGATACTGGGGCTTTTCTGAGGGGGTAGAGGTGAGTGAAAGGAGAAGAGTGTGGGTGGGAACAAACACTGTTATTTTGGAGATTATACTAGTGGGTCATTTTGGTGACAAAAGAACAAAGGAAGGCTCAAGTGCTGGCTTGCATATCCTGCAAGCTATGTCTGATGGCTTCAGATTGAATTTCCAGCAGTTTCCAACTGTACCCCATTTCTCCTCATCCTCAGAGGTGTAAAGGCCAGCACCATGCACTCAAACAGCACACATGGGAAGTAGGAGCAAAAACTTCCAAGCATCTTAATTCAAGCTTTTAGCAATCAGCAGAGTAGGAACTTTCAAAGACAGAGGATCTAAGATACAAAGGACTAGATGCAAAACCAAAACACCTTCAGTCTCTTCTAATCTTTACCTTTCCTATCCATTCCATTCCCATTTTTCATCACTACAACCCCTCAGTGCAACAAACAAGCTACCCGGTTAGACAACATGTGGAAGAATCACAGAATGCCAGGTTGGAAGGGACCCCAAGGATCATCTGGTCCAATCTTTCTAGGTGATGGTGTAGTTGAAATGAGATGGCCCAGCACTCTGCCAAGCCAAGTCTTAAAACGTGTTCTCCTCTCATTTGGCTTTCCTGATAATGTTGTGGTGGTTCCTCTTTCCTCAGCTTTATTCAAATGGACTACACCTTTATATCAGCAGGGAGAAGCAAGGAAGTGGAACCAGCATCTTGTGACCTTCTGGACATCTGCTCATCAAGCATGATCCGGTTTGGAAGATAACAGGAGACAAAATCAGAGCATGAAACTATCTAACAAGAAATGTCCTATCTATGCTACACTCAGCTTCTTGCCCAGGCCAGGGCAGACAACCTTTCATTAAGTACCCCTTCCTGTGCCAAAGGTGCATCCGCAGGCTAGGCTTCTGCAAATGGCCAGTCTAGAGGCAGCTTATGCAAAGATAGTTGCCCAGTTTGAGTACAATGACTAGGTTAGCTTCCAAACCATTTGTGCTTACCACCTACAGAGACAAGAATTCAGTATCAGCCCTAAAGCAGGGAGCAGCTAGAAAAGGTTTAACTTGCAACACGTGAAAACTTTCTTCATACAGACAGACTTGAAACTGCAACATTACTGGCAGTCACTTCACAGGAGTACTGAAATCCTAAGGAGTGTTAAGCACAGAGCTGCACACACCAGCACCATCTCCTCCCTAAACAAGAAATGAAAACTAAGTCAATTTGGTGTGCACCCCCCCCCGAATTAAATCATATCTCACATCATATGCATGATGAGTGGCTGCAGTTCTTGAGATTAGACAAAGCCAAGCTGTTCTTTACAAAGCATGCTTGATGTGCAATTTGTTCATTATACTCTGACTTATTCCTAGCAGATTCTGCACTAAGGGGATAACTCTGAAGCTTAATACACATTAAAACTCAATACTGCAGTCAGGATACAACAGCTACAAACCCCTTGTGTAACTTTAACTGGCAATAGCTTAGCTGTACGACTGCACAACACTACTCAGTCACAGACTATTTAGTGACATTTAGGCTCTGGAGGTTTTTCTAGTAGGAAAAATAAAATAAAGGAAAAAAAAAAGGTAGCTTAGCTCAACATCTTGCTGGCCCATCAGGTAAATATTTGCCTGTCACTAGGTAAACAACATCTGGTGATTCGTGATTAAAAAGCCTGCAGGATTAAAAGAAAGCCTTTGCAGATTTTCTGTAACACATCTTTTTCACCACATTTCTATGGTGTAATTTAGTTAATCACTTAACTTTAGAGCTACAGTGATCATAAACTGCTTCTTCACAGACAGCAAGTTAAAAGTAAAGATCAGTGGCATTCGACACTTGAAAATATAACTTCATTGAAAGTTAATTCTCACCTACTCTTAAAAGCTAGCATCAGAATCACAGAATGGTTTTGGTTAAAAAAGACCTTTAAGATCATCAAATCCAACTGTTCTCTAACTCTACCAAGCCTGATGTCAAACCATGTCCCTCAGTACCATATCTCTGCCTCTTTGAAACACCTTCAGGGATGTGGATTCAACTACCTCCCAGGGCAGCCTGTTTCAATGTTTGAGAAACCTTTCAGGGAAGAAATTTCTTCTAATGTCCAACCTAAACCTCACCTGATGCAATGTGATGCCATTTCCTCTTGTCCTATTACTTGTTACTAGGCAGAAGAGATCAACAGCCACCTCACTCCAACCTCCCTTCAGGGAGCTGTAGAGAGGCAGGTCTCCCCCCAGCCTCTTCTCCAAACTAAACAATTCATGTTCCCTCAGCTGGTCCTCACCAGACCTGTTCTCCAGACCCTTCACCAGCATTATTGCCCTTTTCTGGAGATGCTCCAGTACATCAATGTCCTTCTTAGAGTGAACTGAGCCCACTATTCAAGGTGTGCCCTCACCAATGCTGAGTAGAGGGGAACAATCCCTCCTCTCCTCCTGCTAGTCACCAGGCCAGGATGCTGGTGACCTTCTTACCGAGTTAAAATGAAATGGCAGCTTCTTGCACCTTACCATTAACAAAGTTTCTCTGTCACTGAAGAAAAATCAAGTTTCTTGGGGAAAATCCAAGAACACCTAATCTACTTGCTATCAAAATCAACCTTGGAGTACTCAAAGAGAAGCAACAAAAGACGAGCCACAAAGATACATGAAAATATTAGTAAGACCAGATGCCACCATTCTTGCTAAGTTTAAATAAAGTCATAAATCCTAAATGACTCTAAGATTAGTGATTCTGTGATAAATGTAGATGGCACACCAAGAGCAGCATGTCTTGCACACCCCAAAGATTAGAATACACCACGCACCCATAAGAAAACCCCACTGTGATGAACACTAAACTACAAAAGCATCAAAAAGACAGGATTCAGACTTTGGAATGTGAAAACCATCTCTGATTTATTATATAGTTTATACACACAGAGAAGAAAGAAAGTTAACAGCAGCTTGCTAGAGACAAATTTTGAAACTCTGGTCACTTGATTCACATGAAGCACAACACCGGCCCAGGCTAAAGCCATACAGGAGTCTGCAGTTACAAAAAGGTAAAACGGAAGGGGCAAAGGTCAACAAGTCGAGAAGCTGAAGACTTTTATTGCAATGAAGAAGTATCAGTTTGAAATGAAGGATATCCCATGGGACAAAGAACTGTACAAGAACACAAAAAAGTGAATACCAATACCAGAAAGTGCACGTCTTTAAACTCAAGTCACTGTAAAGAACAGGATGAACTGAGCATACAGAACCTCCCCACCATCACCCCTTTTTGCTGTTTCTTGGTGGGGTTTTTTAAATTGTTGTTGTTGTTATTGTTGTTATTATTAATATTATTATATAAGGCTGAATAAGAATGCAGAGACTTTAGGATGACCAAATCTATCAATCAGTTATTTAATATTCTGAAACTACTTCTGACTGTGGTAAATGCCACAATCAGCATTGCTTAAGCCTTGAGATATTTTCAGCAAGCCAGGAGGAAAGACTAGCACACATCTCAAATTCCATAGCAGAGGTCAGAAGGTGCTGGTTTCAATCTGGAAAAGCACTGGTTGTTTTCATGTGAATTCCCTTCACTGCTGCCTTTAACTATGCATTTGCTGGGATCACAAACAGCTCTGAACCATGTATGTCCAGCAGGTATCATCAGCTGGAGGACCTAGCACAACTCTGTTTGAAGTAAACCCTGAACTAGGCATTACAAGGCAAAGATGCTTCAGCACCGACTACTTTAGCCTGTTCCTCTGCTTCACTGCACCCAACCACTCAGGCAGACAGAGCTACTCTCTGTGAGCATCCTTTAAAAACTGGAATTCTGTTACAAGGTCAAACACATGGAGAGCACTGTCAGAATGCAGAAATTGGTGACAAGCCAACTGGTCCCAGGTGATTTGGGAAGTGTAGAAAGAGGGATGAGGCCAACAGGATGAGCGATAGAGACTCAATAAAGGCACACACCATTTCTCCAAAACTTCTCCAGCAGTGCTATGGTATTTGTGCATGGCAGTAGAGACAAACGGGAAAAGAGTGTAAACAATACTTTCGTTCATCTCATGCAGTTGGCTCTCCAGTACTGTTTGCAGCAGTACTGCACCATTTGATCAGTAGTTTGCATTCCCATTAAATCATTATATAATAATAATAACAATAATCAGTTCAGTAGTAACTGCAACTGCTAAAAAATATCTAGAACTAGACTGAAAAAATAATATTCTCTAATCATTAGTTAAGTCACTGATCCATACGATAACAACTTATGACTAAATCCACACACAGGCAGGAAAGATGACTCCTGCAGTTATTTAAAGCTAACAACAGTCCCCTTCTCAGGCAGGCAACCTCCTGGATAATACTTTCATGGCTATAAGAAGCAAAAGACAACCACTGTGACTTTATGCAAGAACAAGACCTCTGCTGAAGATAAAGATGTGCCTTCATGACATAGCCACACTTGGCTATTTTCACTAGCTCAGGGATCAGAAAGCGCTTGGCTGTGTTACGGTAATTCCACCTGAGCTTCCTAGAAGGGCTGTACTGCAAACTGCATTGCCCCTTGCAAAGTCCTTGCTCACCTACCATGGGCAATCCTGTGTCAGCTTTTTCTGTATTATGTTCTGCAAAAATACTGCCAGGGATGCAATTTCTGCCCTGTGACCAGCCACCCTTGAGTGCTAGTCTCTCACCAAGCTTGATATACCACACTGACATGTAAAGATAAACAATGTGGTCCACCATTGCTAGGTAAGCCCTTCAGTAAGTCATCAACGTTTCCCTGTGTGGTGCATCAAGTATTTACAGCTGTACAGTAGTTTGTAACTTTCTGATCATCTGACATGGGATCCATACATGCCAGCAGCCTAGTTATCACGTCAGGAACTGCACCAACATTTCCAAACTTACCGTTTCAAAGCTGCCTTTGTGCATCAGATCAATGGGAGGCCTGAAGAGGTCTGCTAGGGTAGTGAGTTTCTTATCTACTGCTCCTCCGTTTCGTAGCTCCTGTTCCTGTCGAACTGCGCAGCCCCAAGAGGAAAGGAAGCTGAATTAGACCAAATACTCAGAAGATGGATTTATTACTGGCTATAGGCTCATACATAAACTTTAGCACTAGAGTCACAAGGTTAGATCACACTGAACAGGATCAGCTGCTACGGAAGGTAAGAACCCTGCTTGTCCTCTCTTTCTCAAGCACTGGGCAGTTAGTTCACTTTTTGAAACAGCTTAACAAAGTATCAGCAGAGGGGGTCATATGCCAGTATTTGAAAACAAATGACCAAAAAAAAAAGCCATGACTTGTCCCTATGACTTTTTAAAAGGGGAAACTGAGCTAGATTGTGGTATCCTAACTTTTACTTGGAATATTTCTGTTCTGGAGTTTGTTTCTTGATTGTAAGGCGATCCCACAGAAAAGGGGAAAAAACAAACAAAAGCAGATTTGGTTTACATGGAGAAATAACTTTGGATGGTTATACTAAGTATCTACTCTTGCCACAATCAGCTCCAGATACTGCTGTGTCCTTCAGGTGTTCAGCCTTGTTTAGTCCCAAGTACCACACTTTCACAGAATCATAGAATGCATCAGATTGGAAGGGACCCTCTAAAGTCATCTTGTCCACTCCCCCTGCAGTCAACAGGGGCACCTGTAACTAGAGCAGGTTGCTCAGAGCCCCATGAAGTTTGACCTTGAACGTCTCCAGGGATGGAGCCTCCACCACATCTCTGGGCAACCTGTTCCAGTATTTCACCATCCCCACTGTAAAGAACTTCCTCCTAATGCCCCACTTAAACCTACCCTGCTCCAGTTTCAAATCACTGTCCCTCATCTTATGACTACAAGCCCTTGTAAAAAGTTCCTTCCCAGCCTTCCTGTGGCACCCTTCAGGTACTGAAAGATTGCTATAAAGCCTCCCTGGAGCCTTCTCCTCTCCAAGTTGAATAGCCCAAACTCTCCCAGCCTGTCCTGGTAGGAGAGGTTCTCCAAGCGTGTTTGAGCAGTGTCAAGTAACACACAATTCTTACACAGACATAACCCCATCAATAAAGGTAAACCACAGCAACTGCTTCTTTAAAAATGCAGTGACACAACATACCTAGTAGAACCAACTCAGCTGAAATGAGCCATAACTGTCTCAAGAACAAAAACTTTCCAATAGTGAGAAGAGCTGTCATGATGCTATAGCGTACAAACCATTTTTAAGCAGACACTGGATCCCACAGAGAAAAAGGCATCCTAGTGGAGTGGGCCTAGGAGCCAGGACATAACCTGGACTTTCACAGGCAGGGCCACATTTTTAGAGACAGCCAGACAGTGACATTGATCTATGAAGTTCTATGTGCCAAGGTTCATTGTGAGGCCTCACAATGATTTCACATATTGTGCATCTCTTACAAGCGGAGATAATGAGGAAAACAATGTAAGAGAGTGATGACTCTGTGCATGGTCTGGTTTTCACTTACACAGCTGCCAGGGACTTCAGTACTCAAGTTCATTATTACTGTAAAACCCTGACCAAAGCTGCCAGGGGAAGAAGTCACTTTCGAGCTTGGCATCCATCCAACTGCACCTATCTACATGGGAATGTGGTATATGATTAGATCTCTGGAACATCATCACAGAATGGGTTGGATTGGAAGGGACCTTAAAGATCACCTCGTTCCAACCCCCCCGCCATCTACAGAGACAGCTCTCATGAGAACAGCTTGCTCAAGGCCTCATCCAACCTGGCCCTGAACACCTCCAGGGAGGGGGCATCCAAGACTTCCCTGGGCAACCTGTTCCAGTGTCTCAGCACCTGTACTATAAACAATTTCTTCCTAATCTCCAGTCTAAATCTCCCCTCTTCCAGCTCTAAGCCATCGCTCCTTGTGCTGTCACTACAAGTCTTGTAAAAAGTCCCTCCCTAGCTCTCCCGTCATTCCCTTCAGGTACTAGAAGTTCCCCACTGAGCCTTCTCTTATCCATCCCCAAATCTTGCAGCCTGTCCCCACAGAAGACGTTCTGCAGCCCTCTGATCATCTTCATAGTCTCCTCTGGATCCACTCCAGCAGTTCCATATACTTCTGGTGGGGCACCAGAACTGGACACAGTACTCCAGGTAGAGCCTCACAGGTGTAGAGGGGCAGAATCACCTCACTCTTCTACAACAACTGCACAACAGCTCTTTCTCAGCTGTGAAACACCTGGTATTCATGAGAACCTTGTGTGAAGCCAAGGAAGAAGCCTTAGCGATACTCAAGTGCCAGAATGACCACTGGCTAGCCAAGAAAAATTCAGTGGATTAAGTTTATTTCTACATGTCTGTTAAATTCTTCTTACTTTCCAATTCCCTCTAGAGCAGAAAAGGTGGGGTTTTTTGAGAGTTATCAAGAAAACATCTGCCCTACCAAAGCAGAAAGACTACACTGTCTGCAGGTTTTACTTATGTAACACAGGCAAGAATGTTTGGACCAGCATCCTCACTACCTGTTCCAGATGTCCATTACTCATACTCTCCCTTCAGCCACCCCAGAACAGTGTGAACTAACAACCTTAACTGCAGCAGAGATGTGGAAGAAACACATCAGCAAAGGGTACTGACACTGGCAACAATGAACAGCCTACTAATGTTACTAGAAAAAAATATGCTATAGAGTAAGCTATTTGAAAACCAGCCAAAAAAATGAAAGCTGTCTTAGCCTACATCAGAAATTATTTTTCAATCTTACTTGCATTAAAGGAAATGAAAATAAGAATAAATAAAACTTCTAAGCTTACTGATCTGCAGACACTTACTGGTTTCTGTTTGAAAATCTCGAAAGCCATCAAATATTGAGCGCGCAGGTCTGCGTCTTTTAGGAGCTTAAAAAGAAAATTCAAAAATCAATGCAAGAATTATTTCTGAAGTATACTATCAAAATGATGTATTGGTACTTCTCATCACATGTGAGGAAACAAAATAGGAACCCAAAGCATGAATGATGTAGGAGTGAGGTCAATAGAAAGGGTTAAAGAAGGTGGAAGGATGGAAAAAGGTAGTGTGTTAAGACCCATTTTTTAACACATCCTTCATCCAGAAAAGCTTACCCCAGAAACAAAATATGTATCACATAATCACAGAATTGTTTGGATTGGAATACACCTCTAAGGTCATTGAATCCAACTATCAACCCAACATCACCATGGCCATTAAACCATGTCCTGAAGTGCCACGTCCTCATCTTTCTTGAGCATCTCCAGTGATGGTGACTCTACCATCTCCCTGGGCAGCCTGTTCCAATGCCTGAGTACTCTTGCAGGAAAGAAATTCTTCCACATATCCAACCTAAACGTCCCCTGGCACAATTTCAGGCCATTTCCTCTCATTCTATCACCTGATACTAGGCAGAAGAGACCAATCCCCCCTTACTCAGGGAGTTGTAGGGAGCTGCTCATCCTCCTCCAGACTAAACAACCTCTCAGTTGCTTCTCACAAGACCTGTTCTCCAGACCCTTCACCAGCATTGTTGCCCTTCTCTGGATTCACCTCTCTGGGCAACCTTTTGCAATATTTCACTACACTTGTTGTAAAGAACTTCCTCCTAACATCCAACCTAACTCTACTCTGCTGTAGTACATGCTCTAGGCATATACCCTACTTTGAGGTTAGAGCTGAAAAGACCAAGTGAAGCATCTCTTCAGTTTCAGCTAGCTTATCAGGCTGTTTCATATCACAAGCAGAAGTGCTATTAGTATGCATGTACTGGTGGACCTCCTGATGTCAGGGGGCACAGATTGAAAGATCACCTCAGTTGAGTGGTCAGTGACAGTGCACCTGAGATGAGTGTTTGAACAGGTGGGCTGAACAGGATTAGGGTTATCAGATCTTAATCCTGCAATTCTTAGATTCTTGAACCCATAGGAGTCTACAGATCTTTGTCAAAAGCTCTGCTGGGCTACAGGAACAAGTGCACTGTCTTCAGAGAGCCCTCAGCAGGGCACCTTCCTCTGGAACCACCTCTCAGCTTGTGCATCCTGGCTAAAGACTTCTCTAATGTTGGGGAGAAAAAAAAAATCAAAACAAAACCAGTTTCAGGGTAAACCTGAAGCTTGGCCTCCACCTCCTTTCTAGCACAGGAACCAAACAAAAGAAAACAGCATTTCCTATATGTATGAGACCACTTCAAAGATGAGCACTTGCATGTCCCTCCTTGAAAAAAAAGGGTAAGACTCTCAATCCACCAGATAGGGCAAAAGCCATACAGAGAGACAGAAATGGCTTAGTGAGCATGAAGAGGACAGTCTCACAAGGCTAGAGGAAGAACACATAAAAAGCAGGAGCATTTCCATCACCTATTTCCTTAGAGCAGAAAACAAACACTCCAAAAGCAAAGACCATGAAACAGCTTCAGAAAACAAACATGAAAACTAGCTGCATGGTGCAGATTGAAGAGTAAAGTAAATTCCTAAATGAGAAATGGAGAAAATGATAAGCATTCATGAAGTTCAGCCCTTCTTTCTGATTTATCATCTTCAGCTTCATTTTCACTCCTCAGACAAGGCTCAATCTTTAATTCCACCACCTTGAACACCCTCACAGCAGCACCTGGTTCTGAACACCTAGAACACAGATGTGTACTTAGAGCTAATTGGTTGTTGCCTCACAAAGTATCAAAAAACAGGAGGTAGCAAATTAGTACCACCGGGAGTGTAGCTTTTCTGATGTGTGAGGTTTTCAGCAACAAAGGTGTTTTTCCAAGTATGTAATCACGTCACATAGCTGCAGAGTTGCAGCAGAGAATAAAAACTTCAAGAATGAAAATACATACAATTTCTTTCTCATATTCAACAAGTTCTTTTCTTACTTAGTTCATCTCAAGGTAAAGAAAACAAAACAAATGAAAAACAAACAAACAAACAAACAAGGTAAGAATACAAGCCTACCTCCAAACAAGGGCTCAGGCTCTACTAAAATTTCCTGTTTTTGCGGAATTGGAGCTCGTACTTCATCTCTATCAAAGGGGAAGAAAAAAAAATTAAATCAGAGAGATGACAACATTCCAAGTACTACATAAACCAAACCCCACTGTGCTCCAAACGCTCCTGCGACTTGAACCAGCTAAGGACGCTGCTGTACCATCGCACAGAAATCAAGAGATTTGGGTCAAAAGGGACCTCAAGAGACCATCTGTTCCCTCTCATGGCACTGATGCAGCACTTGATACATTCCGCATTAAGATCTGGCATAGATCACCTTTTTAAGTCTTGAGGTAAGATGACACAAATCCCTGAGTGACTTGATCCCAAGCTTTGCCAGTCTACTATTTAAACAGTTTTTCTTCTCTAGTGACTTCCTTAGAACTTGGAAAAGTGTCTTAAAACATAGCAAAGGCTCCTAATTAATCTACTTGCCACCCTCCTCCCCTGATTACCTATATATAAAGAAAAAAAAATATCTTCCTTATTACTAGCTTTCATCTGTTGGAAGACTTTTTGCTTCCACTTTAAACTCATAGCCCTCTATTTTCTAGAGGAAGGTAAAGAAGATGGTCAAAAGGGCCATTTCCTCCCATTTGTGAGGCAACTCTTTGCTTACTCAGCTACATTACCTCACATATCAACTATTTAGTTAGGCTTGCAGAGACCACGAGATAATCGGAAATCATGACTAGGAGAGGAAAGGAAATCACAAGGGCTCTGAAACAGCATCACTTACTCAGTGTGGTCACCTGGCCCATGGATTTACAGGGAGGAGGGCATGGGCTCTCCTAAGGAAATCCATGGCTATATCCTGCTTGTGAACAACTGCTGAAGTGACCTCTTCCCTCAGACTCCTCAAAGTCGTAAACTGTGCAATTTATGGCTCTTGGCCATCCAGGGTTCAAAAAGTAACTCATAATGTCAGCAAGATGCACTAACCTTGCTATTAACCTCCACATCTTTGATTGCTGTTGTGAAGCTAGTTATTCTCCATTGTGCATTTGCATATTTATTGTTCTCTCTTCCTAGAAGTAACACTAAGCTGACCAGCACCTGGAGGGTGTCAAGTATAAAAAAGAAAGTATTCCAATAAAAACTTTAATCTTAAGTCACTGATGTGCCAGAAGTTGTCTAGAATTAAGAACTATAACACCTACAGATACAGAGTTTTATCTTCATTTACCTGTCAAAGGTTCAAGTAGGAAGGCACTCAACATCAATTATAAAGGTTAGTACTAAAAGCATTGTTTCAATTTATGCATGTGCTTCAGAAGTATGAGTGGCAAGAATTTTCCTTAAAAGATACTTGCTTTTTTTTCCTGAAGTGGAAGATTTTCATCAAGACAAAAGCAGAGCTCAGTTTAATTGAGCACATTTAATGAATGTGACTTATGCCAATTAGTTTCAACTCAAAACACTCCATTTATCCCAGGCAGGCACATTAACAGCAGTATAGGAACCTTCTGCCATGCTCAAGCGGAACAGCTCTTCTTTTCACTGGAATCTGATGCGTGAGACATTGATGCAGATCTTGTAGTTGCTTATTACTCTGCATACCAGCATACACCATCAGTGCCAAATTGGTCAAAATAACACAATAAAACCCTTATAAATAGGCCTAAGGTTATTTATTTGTTATTTTTAAGAACCAAAATAACAGAACTCTAACTATCAAACGAAAGTAAAGACTGATGGAGCAATTCAAAAGCAAGAATCTCTTACTGCCAGATCCCCACTTTAATGTCTTGAGCTGTGTGATGGTTTGAAACTGTCTTTTTAATTTTTTCCTTGCAAAGTTCAAAACAGAAAAGTGAAAGATTGTAAATAAGTCACTATTGAGTATAAGAAAGCAAAATAGTGATTGTTCTAAACACTTCCATTGGATAGATAGAAATGTTTAAGAACTATTACCCAAAACAAAGCAGGCACTCTGCACATTCTGCGTTCTGCAGTGGGGGCAGTTGCTGGGCTGTCTGGTTGTTTCTTCTTCTGGCTGAAGATAACACACACTGACCTTGGCAGCTAAGTTAACAACTTTCTGCTTAACTAACTCTGCTTTCTGTCCAAGGGGAGTCTGGGGGGAAGCTCCTGGGAGAGAGAGAGGCCCCTTTGGGAGGGTCCCCTTGGGGGGAAGCAAAGGGAGCTTGGTTGTGCTTTTCTGTTGATTGTATATATTTGTGAATGTTGTGAATTTTGTATATTTGTACATATTCATTGCATTTCATCGTAGATTTTAGACTCTGCTTGTAAATACAGCTTTTCATTTGCTTCCAGACTGAGCTAGCCTGGTTATTGTCGGTGGGGGGGGAATTTCAGCTCACACCGACACAAGCTGTTTGCAAAAAATTGTCTGTATAAGCTACAGAAAGCTTCTGAAGCACATGCAAGAGAGACTAACTTTGGATTGTCTACATACCAACTTACACAGCAAGAACTTATCTACCCAGAACAATACGATCGATTCAACGAGACCATTGAAGCAGCACGTATTACAGTGAGTTGATAGCAGAGTAGACGTAACAACTGCCTGATTTGTCCTGCCTTACACTACTCAGTTCTGAAGACAGACTATTCATTTACACAGACATGTTCACATGTACATACTCAGTGTGTGGTCGAACAGCAGACACTCCTGCAGAACTGGTGCTAGGCTCCTCTGCTATGCCTCCACCATCCAGAAACATGGTGACAGCCATCTCCAGATTATTGTTGCATGCTTCAAGCATATGCTTTCCCACGCTTTCACTGGCACCTGTAATGCCAAAGGAAAATTATTCTTTGGAAAGCATTTGATTGGAAATGCTAGGAACAGCTGACCAGCAAGTTTTCTCTCTCAAACAACTAATAATTAGAAATAACTGTTCATCAGTTGTCGTTTATTTCTGAAGCACAACTGTGAAATGAGACAAACATACAGGTATGTTTGGGGAGGAAACACCTGCATATAGAACAGTCTAACTTCTTCCTTCCATTAAGAGAAAATTCAGTGGAAGCCATCTGAGAAAGGTTAGCATATTATTTTTTTTAAGAGGTCACACCTTTTCCTGGTACAATGTCTAAACACTAGTAGGCATATATACAGGAATTGAAAACCTGACTACAGATCTTAACATAGAGAATGCTAAATCAGCTGCTAAAGCTTTTTACCCACTTAGATATTTAGAGATGGAAGAAAATATACCCTGTGCTACAAGACAAAAATAAACCAGCAGAAGCTGAGTTAACATATGAAGGGAGACAAAAATGGCAAGAGGGAGAAAGCAGTACTTGTCTACACAGTTATTTGTATGATGACTAATATTTAATAAAATATCTACAAAATACAACTAAATCCATTCTTATTCTTGCTACTCAGGATGAAACAGCTCTTAACCCAACAGATAGCTTCTCCCTCCCAACTTCTTTTCAAAAGCCATACCACCATCAGAAGCACCCCAATCAATGGAACACAACCTTTTTAATGTCTATGTTGTACAGCACCTCTCTATAAGGGGTAGGTTAGCAAAGAATTTATTTTCATATGGGAAGACTGGTAGAGAGGAAGAGTGGTAAAATGCAGCTGAACCAGTCTGAGAATAGCTTTTGGATGTATAATAATTCTTACCAGGTTCACTGCAAGTCACCAAAAGGATGAAAACATTTTCCCCAGCAACAGCATCACAGATAACATCAGTTTGGGCACAAGGCATTTGGAAGCTTCTCAGACTTTCCAGAAAAGACCCAAGAAGCTCTAGTTTGAACAGAGAATACACTTGGAAACTATTGAGGTGAATCAGTTTTAAACAACCTGCATCATTACATTAAATGACAGACAAACTAAACTGACTGAGGAAACTGGTTTTCCAAAGACCCCAGCCTGCCATCACAGATGGTAGTCAGCTGAATTTTAAGACTGTAATCGAGATGAAGAAAGTGCAAAATAGTAACTAGTGATGTCTCACAAAAACAATGTCAGAGCGTCAAGTTCATGTTCTTCAAATAACTGTTCTTTGACATTTTAGGCTCATTTCAATGTCAACTATAGCAACTAAACAACGCCTGTATAGTTTGGGACACACACACCACCCTACAGCCTCACCTGACAGTCATGCATTTAGAACAACTGAGACAAAAGTGATACTCAATCCTCCACTGTCTAAAGAGACACCATCACGAAAAGCTTGTGTACTGATTCATCACTCCTAAGGAAATTGACATCATATCAATGTTTTGAGTGCTTGCACTGGCAAACAGAAAATACCAAATACTTATTTAGTCTCAAATCAAGTTCCAAAGGGATTCTGTAGTTTAATTGGTACATACGCACAGGAGCTACATTCTCTTAACAATACTTTTCGGAATGAGAACACCAAAAACAATTCTGCTTATCTGGACAAAAGAAATACATCAAGGACTATTTCTCCTCGTTCTTCACTGTCAGCTCTGGCAGAATCAAACTGCTATACAGCATTTATCCAGTTTTTTCCTCACAGACAGGAGTGGTTTTATACGCTTATGAGCTGCTAACACTAACCACCGAGGGTGTGTGCTTCTGACCACCCGTCACGTCACGTCAGCATTGGCACGATAAGCTCTATCCCAACACACTTTTAGATACAACCTTAATTAAAACGGAACATAAAACTTCAAAACTCTTTCATCATCCATTAACAGTAGATGGACAAAGCCCAGCAGTTCATTTTTGCCTTTTTTTTTTTTTCTTTTTTGAGAGCATAAGAGAACTGCTGTTATGTTTAGCATAAACCTAAGCACAAGCACAAAAAGCTGTCAGGAAGAGCCTGTTCTGATTTATTTCTCAGGCACTACTGAAAACAGAAGACACACACATGGGCACACACTACAACGAAACTCTATTTGTTGTAGGGTCTTCTTATTTGCAAGGTTTATTCTAAAAGGCCTCTTTAAGGATAGCTGTGATCAGTCCTTTCCCTCTGTACCTGGGCATGTTCAGGGGTTACCCTCACAGTATCTGCTCAGGACTGAGTGCACCCGAGCTCGAGTGCTGGGACACTGGAACTGAGCTGCTTTGAGTAACTGATTTAAAAGCAATTTCACTTATACCAACTAAAAAAAGGCAAAGCTGCTTTATTAAACACTCCTTCGGCATTTACTATGTGATACCATAAACGAGGCGGAACCACAGCGGAGCAGATTAAACAGAAAGTGGGTCAAGTGCCCAAAGTACTGAAGCTAAACCTGCCCCAAACTTTCAGTTCAAATCGACTCGCTCTTTTTGTTAGCAACTGAACTCTCAGCAACTAGACCGGACTTTTAAGATTTTTTTTATTTATTGCTTTTCAACGCATACTGAAGGTTCGGCTCCGGTCTCCTCGCATGCCGTCAGCTTTATTTGCAGGTGCGGGACGTGGTTCCCCGAGCGGGCTACCGGGAGGGAGGACACAAACATCCGCACCACCGAGCACATCGGCTGACCGGGGCCAACCGAGAGGCGCCTCCAGGCCGCCGCTAAAAGCGGGGCAACCCCACGACCTACACGCAGAGGCATCGCGGGGGCCCGGCCCGGGCCTCCAGCACCATCCGCTGCAATGGGCTGGTCCCCGGAGCGCGCCCGCTGACAGGCCCGGGAGCAGCCAGCACCTCTCGCCTCAAAGGAGGCCGTGGATGCAGCTGAGGGGCCTCCCGGGGGCCGGGGACAGCGCGTCCTGGGCCGCCCGCCGGCGCCGCAGCGCCTCCGCCCGCGCAGAGCCTCCGCCCGCGCAGCGCCTCCCGCCTCAGCCCGCTCCTCCCGCCTCCGGCCGGCCGGGGTCGGCCGCCTCCTGAGGCGGCGGCGGCAAGGGCCGAGCGGCACCCGCCCGTTAAGCACGCAGCAGCGGCAGTCTCGGCGGAGCTCGGTGGGCTCCGGCTTCCGTGTGCCTCACCCGTGATGGCGGTGAACTGCTGGATTAACCCCTTCAGCGCCGCGGAGGCCGCAGAGCCCCCGTGCGCCGCCATCTTGCCGCCGCCGCACAGCACCACGCGCGCCGCCAGCCCGCCTGCTCCGCGCAGGCGCCGCGCCCGCCCGCGCCCTCCTCTGCCCGCCGCCAGCAGGCGCCGCCGCGCCGGGGCGGAGCGGAGCAGGGCAGGGCAGGGCCAGGCGGGACAGGATCTGCCTTGACGACGCTGCCTGGTTCGCTGCCTCCACCGCTTTAAATGCCAGCCGGCCGGCAAGCGATGTTGCGCTGACCAAGCCCCTTTCCACCGTTCTCTGCAGTCCTGGCTCACAGGGGAGGTCCCAGCTGGCTGGGGACTGGCAAACGTGACGCCCATCTACAAGAAGGGCCTGAAGGAGGATACTCGGAACTACAGACCTGTCAGTCTGGCCGCGGTGCCAGAGAAGGTCATGGAGCAGGTCATCTTGAGTGCCATTATGCAGCATCTGCAGGACACCCAGGGGATCTGGCCCAGTCAGCATGAGTTTCTGAAGGGCAGGTCCTGCATGGCAGACCTGATTTTCAAGGACCTGCTTGATGGATGAAGGAAAGGCTGTGGATGCTGTTTATCTGGAATTTAGTAAGGCTTCCGACACCATTTGCCATGGCATCCTCCTGGAGAAATTGGCTCCCTATGGCTTGGATGAGTGGGTGATTCACTGGGTTACGAACTGACTAATGGTTGAGCCTACAGAGTGGTGGTGAATGAAGTTAAATCCAGTTGGCAACCAGTCACAAGAGGTGCTCCCCAGGGCTCAGTGCTGGGGCCAGTTCTCTTTTAATGTTTCTATCAGTGTTCTGGATGAGAGGACTGAGGCACTGTCAGTAAATCTGCAGAGTACACTAACAGTGAGAGTGTCGATCTGCTGGAGGGTTCTATAAAGGCTCTGCTGAAGGACCTGGCCAGGCTGGATTGATGGGCCGAGGCCAAGAGGATGAGATTCAACAAGGCCAGTACTGGGTCCAGCACTTTGGTCCCAACACCCCCATTAAGGGTCCAGGCTTGGGGTGCAGTGGCTGGAAACTGCCTAGCAGAGAAAGACCTGAGGGTGTTGACTGACAGCCGGATGAACATGAGCCATTGTGTGCCCAGGTAGCCAAGAAGGCTGCCAGCATCCCAGCCTGGACCAGGGATGGTGTGGCCAGCAGGGAAGTGATTGTGTGCCTGTACTCACCATTGATGAAGTCACACCTTGAGAACTGCCTTCCATTTTGGGCCCCTTCAAGAAGGACAGAGAGGTGCTGGAGCATGTCCAGAGAAGGACAATGAAGCTGGTGATAGATTTGGAGAACAGGTCTGGCAAGGAGCAGCTGAGGGGAACTGAGGTTGTTCAGTCTGGAGAAGAAGAGGCACTCTACAACAGCCTGAAAAAAGTCTCTAGTGAGGTGGGTGTTTGTCTCTTCTCCCTAGTAACAAGTGACAGGACAAGAGGAAATGGCCTCAGGTTGCATCAGGGGAGGGTTAGGCTGGATATTAGAAGAAACCTCTTCCCTCAGCGGGTTCTCAACCACTGGAACAGGTTTCCCAGGAAGGTCATTGAATCCCCATCCCTGGAGGTGTTTCAAAGAGACAGAGATATGGTCCTGAGCAGCATGGTTTAACATCAGACGAGGTAGAGGTAGGAGGTGATTGCACTTGATGATCTTAAAGGTTCTTTCCTACCAAAAAAATTTATGATCCTTTGAGTAGAAGACCAGAGGCCTCAGTGGCAATACTGAAACCTTGGCAGCACAAGGCTAGAGCATCCATGCAGATTTCCTTGGTCGCAGATTTCCTTGATCACAGATTCCCTTGCCAAAAGGGGCCTGGTGGGCCTTTGCTCTCTCAGGGAAGCATGTCTAGGAGCTACTGGTGTGGCAAGGGAGGAGGTAGGACCTGATGTGGCCAATAAACAGTGTGGCTGCTCCTATTAAGGGAGCTCATTACTGGGTAGCTTTTGCTATCAGAATACTTCCACTGTCAGTCTTTCAAAGCCACCAGAAAAAAGGCCTCATCGAGCACACTGGGTGGTTTTGATCCCTGTGCTACCTGTAGAAATTTCATCCTTAGAGAAGCAGCTTTCCCTCACTTTCATTTTTTTCACAACATAGCAGGGCAAGCGGCTGGCTTGCTGCAAAGACTGTCAGCAGGCTGGAGGCTGTGGAGCACCTTGTCATTAACAAGTGTCAATCAAGTTGAGTACCACAGGAAGCAGAGATTTCCTCAGTTTAAGAATTTTAAAACTTTTGGCCATGAAAACAGATAGAGCTGTTCCCTCTCTTGCTTCTCTACCTCACATCCCCACACCAGCTCTGCATCTTAGGGAAGCAACCAAGTCTGTCAAAATATATTTGATTATTTTGGAACTTCCTCTTTTTTACCTGGCTGTTGGATGAGCTGAACTTGTTCCCGAAAGGGTAAGTAAACCACTGGACCTAGCTGAAGGCAGGTGAGCTCACCCTTTTGAGCAGCAGTGAACAGCTACACCAGTTCAGACAACCTAAGTATAGACTTGTTTCACAAACATCAATAAACCACTCAAAGCTGATTTTCATCTGCCTCACAATTTCTGGATGGTAGCAATGGAAACAGGGTGCTTCCATTTTCCAACCAAAATCCCCTCAGCAGTGACCACATTCCAGCCTCTAGTAAGAAAAAACTAAAAGGACAAGCCAAAGAGGCCATGCACACAGAGAGGAACTCGATCATCTCTGGGACATCCAGGCTTGCAGTACTCCATCTCAGAGGAGGCTACTGCTATAGGTTTGGCATATTTTTTTATACATCTATATTTTACATGGATCAAATTTTGTATATGTTGGAGTTTAGCTAATGATTGACTTTTTAGTCTTGCCTTTTTTCCAGTCTGCTTAATAAAATAATGATTCTTACACTGGGCTCATTCTTACATAGAGGACAGAATCCAGTAAGCTGGAAAAATAACAAATAACACCCAAATACATTAACACACCCTCCAATATATACACACCAAAAGACACTTCTGCACTATTTAGACCTTTGAAATGGCTGATTTCTGCAATTTTTTAACTTATTTTCAGTGAAATAACACCAGCAGGATTTGCTGTTGATGGCAAGGAATTAAGTCTGTGTGAGATGGAAAAGGGAGATGAAAAACTTCCCCTTTGCCTGTTACCAAACTTCTGACTGGGATGAGTTTAAAGCAAGTCATGAAGCTTATATGGAAGAGACACATGATGGACATATTAAAAAGGAAAAGAAAGAATCCCCAGAACAGCTGGTGGAGAAAGGTGGAATGAAACTGGTGTAAAATGCAGAATCCCATATACTGAGACACAGCTTCATGCACAGCTGAGCAACTTGCACAAGGCACATTGCTGCCAGAAAGGGACTTTATCCCTTCTTGCCATGGTGCTTCTACCCCGCTTAGCATCTGGAATTGGATCATGGGGAGTCCCCAGCTGACTAAGCTGGCAGAAGTGCAGGAGTCCTGTCCTTGGCAGGGAGCTGTTATGACTGCTCACTCCACAGCACTGAGGTGCACTCAGCTGAACTACATGATCCTGATGAATTAGTGAGGTCTGTGTGTTTTTAAACAAAATGCCTCCTATCTTATGACTAATGTTACTTGGTGTCAGGGACAGAGCTAGCCTGGAACCAATGAGAGTATTAGATTAAGTTTAATCCTAATGAAGCCAAAGCTGTTAGGGGATTTATGATTAATTTCTAGCTTTGTTCTGCTCAGCTCTTCAGAGCTGATCTGAGTATTTACTTATGACCATGCACATCTCCCTTTCTTCTTCACCAAGCAGCTCTCAAACATCAGGACCTGGCCCTGAAAGTACCTCTGAAGCCAGCACTCTTGTGCTAAAGTATAATGATGGTTGGTCTGAGAAACACACAGCAGCTAAGCAGGGTCAGAACTTATGCTACATCCAAGATAATTTCTTATATAGGAGTGGCCAGCAGTTCAAGATATTTGCAATTCAAATTCTCTCAGTGCTAAAGATTAAAGGCAGATTGAGCAGAACATGGCAGATTCAAACCCCTTAAAGGGGTAAAACAGGACTGTCAGGACCATAGAAACAAAAATGCAGAGCCAGCTGTATCAGGCACAAATGTTAGGGGTTACGCAGCAGGCGTGACCCATGTAGGAAGAGGCCAGGAACTACCCTTCACTACTCCAAACCATTTCCAACCTGCTCTGAAATCCCAAACAATCCATTACACCAAAAGGACAATAAATGAGGGGAGCACATGGTGCCTCTGCTCACACATACCAGAGAACAAGCAACAGTCATCAGGAGACATCATCTGTGAAGGATGAGCTTCATGCCAGGGCAGGGACCATCTTTTCAGCAAGTTAAAACCAGACATCAGACTTCAGAAATTGATTGTAAAATGAGGCTGAATAGACTTTAAAAAGAAACTCTTAATCTATTTTGAAAAGTGAGTTTACTTTTCTTACATGTTTATCTTGACTGGTAAGCCTGAATGGCCTTAAGCACACTTTAATGGTTATAATTGGACTGCATGGGTAAGACAGAAAACATCCAGAACAGAGGTAAGGATTGAACAAAAACAGATCTATATTGAACAAAAGCTTCCACCATGATGGCTGAGGCAAGCAAAAGGAAAAGCAAATTATTTGCAACTGGTCACGTCTTGTCATTTTCTCCAAAAGCCCCAATCTTAGGTAATTTCTTGATGAGAAACTCACCATTTCTAGAAACATGTAGGCCAAGTAACAAACCAAACACATTTCTGGCTTGGTGTACTTCCAATAAAATTCCAGGTTTTGTTTTGTAAAACTGAAAACATCAGAAGATACTGCCTTGAAGCATTTTCTTTCAAATTTGAAAGTCTGTAGACCACCAATGAGGTTCAGAAAAAGAACACAATTTAAAACATTTGCTACACACACTTCAGCAATGTAGATTGGTGCTTTGCTCTCTTTTGAACATGTCCAGTGGAAAAAAAAAAAATCTTACGACAAGCAAAGAAAGGCCAAAAGATGGCTTCATAATAGCAGTAACAACCAAGGAGGAATAATACCCCTGCCAGGTAGCAGCTAGTCAGCTCCTCAGCAGCCTCAGCTTCCTAGAGGCCTTAGTTTCCCCAGGTCTCAACTGAAGTTTGTTTGAATTATGTTCTTTTTAAACCCACCTGGAAGACAGTATTTGGCAGTCCCTCTGAAAATGAGGGTGGAAGTAATTCCCACCAGGCATGGCATTTAATTAGAATTACATCATTACTGACAACTCTGGGTTTCAGTTGTTTTTTCCCCCCTTTTGGTTTCACTTTCTTCATTTGAACTGTCTTCTGGACTAACTATTTTTTTTTAATATTATATGTTTTAAATAATTTTGGGTATTAAAAGTAAACAGCACTAAATAAATGTGACAGTACTGTACAAGAATCCAGCTGCAGAACAGCAGCAACAACAACCCAAAAGTACCTTTTTCCTAACAACAGCAAGAGCCAGATCTGCAGAACTGACCTATGCAGAGCAAAGACAAACCTGTGACCACTTAAACTACTGGCATCTATGAAAGATCCTTGGGTCTGGCGGTGGAGAACCACCTGGTTTTCCCCTCTTTGTCTAAGAAAGTAGCTTGTATACGAGAGGGAAAGAGTGTCTTCAAGACTGGCTGTCCACTTATACCCTTGCTGTCATGTGAACAATGCAACTCAACGAAGAGCCTGAATTCTAGTAACATGTTTCAGTTTAACAGAACAGTGGTTGTGCCAACTCAAGCTTCAACCTTGCAGCTGGCAGAAAACTGGAAATACAGACCATTTTTTCACTTGTCTTACATGCCTCTGAAAAATAGAAGGCACCACATTCTCATTTTAGGGTCAGTTATTTTCAGTTTAAACAGTAACAGTATCCACATCCAAAATTACAGAAATGCAACTGCTAGAAAACAAGCTGTAGTCAAGAAAAGACCGATTAAACTTTTTTTAGTCTGGGGGCATATGTTATTAAAGCTTCTCAAAACATACAACATTTTGCAGCCCAAAGTGATCCCCCTCAAAACCAACAACTTTTAAACTGTTTACTGAAAGATTTGCCTAACACCAGAGAAAGCATTGCCATGGCTTTAATTCTTGTTCCATTGCCTGTCTGTGGTTCTGCTGATCTATTCTGTGACAGAGCTTTTAAACATCTGAAGAATGGTCTTTTGCTTATTCTTAGGTAGTGAACAAAGATCATTTGTGTCACTGGTATTAACCACACAATTCAAAACCTTTCCTCCTTTGATGCTGGGCGGTTTCACTCGGGCTTTGGTGGGGGTCTGCCAGTTTTCATTGCAAGAACCTTTTCGAGTCTTGCGGTGACTTGTTTCGGCCTGGTTCTTTTGTACCTTTGAGTCTTTTGCCATTTTAGAACTTCCCTTTCTAGCAGAAGAGTCTTTCACAGACTGAGGTGGTTTGGTGCGAAGAAGGTACTCATCTGGAGAGCCCTTCTGTCGATTAAGTGTCCCTTCCTCCTTGTTGAGCTGTTTCTGTAGCTGCAGAGCCAGAAGCCTGTCCTGTTCTTCTTGCATACGCCTTTCTTGGAGCTCCTGCTCAAAGGCTTTCTGCATCTGCAAGTTAAAATAATTTATCTGCTCCCCTTGCTCTTCAAAACTTTCTGGAAAGGTTCTTCTCCTCTTATCAACCACACACAAGTCAAGCACTGCTTCAGCTGGTGGCTCCAGTGACTTTCTTTTTGGAGTCTCCTTAGTGTTCTGCAGTCCTTCTGGTTTCTCTTCATCTGAGCATCCAGCCACCTTCATGACATCACATGTAACACTTTTGCTGTCAGACATCACAGGATCTGTTGCTGACTGAATACAGGTAGAAGTTTCAGCAGGGTTTTCATGGTTTATGCTTTCTCCGTGTGTTAAATTGCCACTGTCTGACTCAATTCCATCATCTTCTGTGGATTTACAAAGAGCTGTTCTTGATCCTTCCCCTTCTGTGATTCCATGAAGTACTTCTGGAATGTTGTCTCCTGAACAATTTGATCTGACAGCAGTAGTTTCTCCTGAAGTACTGAAATAGTTCATGCATGATTCCAGAAACGAATCCTTAGTACTGGAATCTTTAATCTGTCTGGGCTGCTGTGGAGACAGTGTTGGCATTTCTTCTTCCTTGTCTTGCCATGCAGAACTGCTGCCTTCATTGCTACTGGTCTGCTCAAAAGGGAAGAGACCATTGATGAAGTTATTGAAAGCCAATGGGTATGAATAAAATGAAAATCTCACTGCTCATAAGTCTGGAATATTAACTGAAACCCTAAAATACTACTCTGGAATATTAACTTGGATTCTTGTCCTTTTAAAAAAATACATAGTTGTCTAATAATAATGACATAGAATGGTAGGGGTTGGAAGGGACCTCTCGAAAACATCTAGTTCAAATTCCCTAACCTAGGGCAGGTCATACAGGAATGCATCCAGACAGGTTTTGAAAGTCTCCAGAGAAGAGAACTCCACAATCTCTCTGTGCAGCCTGTTCCAGTGCTCCAGTACCCTCACAGTAAAGAAGTTTCTCCTCATGTTGAGGTGGAACTTCCTGTATTCCAGCTTATGCACATGAAAATATTTAAAACAATTTAGAGAAGCCTAGCTAATGGGCCAAAACCACAACTGCAGCATAATGACTCAACTCCTCAAGTCTACTTATCTTCATTTGAAGCTTAACAGGAAAGATAAACCAGAAAGACAGACAGATATCCAATGACAAAAATCAAGAGTGCAACCTCCTCCAGTGAGCTCCAGACCCATAATTTAAATTCTGTATGCTATCAGTTGCAACCCAGAGCTTGCTGAAGATATTCAGGTAAGGTAATTGTAAGGCTAAGCAAGACAACTATCAAAATAAGCCACAGGGGTGCATCTGTGGGCTGTCACACATGGTTTATTCCCTTTCTGCTTTGAGGTAGTTCAAAAAGAGCAAGATAAACTGTCCATTGCTGATTTGCAATCCTCTAGGCAAGGAGAAAATAACTCATCATTACTAACACTGAGATTTATAACATTATTCTAGTTACCAAAGAGCCACAGTCACTCCTGTCTCTTGCTGTTAAAGCAGAGGAGAATGATCCTGATCCCGGTGTAGGATGAAGCTTTGGAGACAGGTACCTTAAGAAGAAAAAAATAAAATAAAGTTTACCTATTTAAACTTTTTCTTCTTGCATTGTCAGTCCTTTGCATTAATCAAGATCTTAAACTTCATTTTGACAAATCAAAATCACAAATGAATCACAGAATGTTAGGGGTTGGAAAGGACTTCTAGAGATCATCAAATCCAACCCCACTGCCAGAGCAGGATCACCTAGGGCAGGTCACACAGGAATGCATCCAGGTGGGTTTTGAAAGTGTCCAGAGAAGGAGACTCCACAACCTCTCTGGGCAGCCTGTTCCAGGGCTCCAGCACCCTCACAGTAAAGAAGTTTCTCATGTTGAAGCAGAACCTCCTGTGTTCCAGCTTGTACCCATTGCTCCTTGTCCTATCACTGGGCAGCACTGAAAGGGACTGGCACCTTCATCTTGACACCCACCCCTCAGATATTTATCAACATTCATAAGATGCCCTCTCAGCCTTCTCTTCTCCAGATTAAACATCCCCAGGCCTCTCAGTCTTTCTTCACAGGAGAGATGTTCAAGTCACCCAGTAGCTCTCTTGTAGCTCTCTGTTGGACTCTCTCCAGCAGACTCCTGTCTGTCTTGAATTGGGGAGCCCTTAACCGGACACAGTATTCCAGGTGTAGTCTCACCAGGGCAGAGTAGAGGGAGAGGAGGATCTTCCTAAACCTGCTGGACATGCTTTTCTTAATGCATCCAAGGATGTTGTTGGCCCTCTTGGCCACAAGGGCACATTGCAAGTGTTTCCCTTCTCCATATTATCCTGAGGAGATGTTTTAACATTCAGCAGTTTACCTTTGCCCCATATTATTCAGGAAGGTTGGACTAGAGGTTTCCAAGGAAGCAAATAATGCAGACAGACATTGTACCAAGAAACAGACCAATAATTAAAGAGTAAAGAATTGAATTACTTACTTCTGAATGTCTTCAGAATTGCTTGATTTGTTCTTCATCTTGCACAAATTAGCTGGGGATGTTTCACAGGAGAGTCTGCCTGCTGGTGAAGGACTGCTGAGCACATGTCCACTAGAATCATCATTCTTCAATAACAAGTAAAAATAGCATTACATAAAACAAAAACACAGCAGAAGCTAGAAAAAAATCCCAGAGATCTATTTTATTTCTACTGCAGATTTAGTTACTTATGTCCAAAGAATTTTAGACCTGTAAATAATGGGTTGCTATGGAGTAAGAAATGCTACATGTTCTGTATCTGGCATTAAGAGACAAGAGATTTTACTCCAATAGGAGAGGTTGCATCTGTACTAGGACTAGTATTAGGTAGCAAAAACCAACCCACCAAAACAAATTAACAAAATAAACAACCTCCCCCAAAAAACATAAGGCAAACTTCTATCATACATTCCTTTTCAGTACAGGTTACAGACACCAATTTATTTCAAAGAAGTATTTTTTAAATCATGGGGAAAAAGAGGTATTAAGAAAAACCCCAATGTTTTAAAATGTTTCACAATTAAAGCATCCAGCAGATGTTTCAAACCCACGCAGGTGGAAATGTTTGGGATATTCCACTTTCCCACTGGTTCTTCAAAAAGTGATGGTATGTCAAAGATCCGAAGTACTGGGGGCTGACAACAGTTTCCAACTCCATTTCAAATAAATTTAGTTATTCAAAATGTTAACTTTTTTCTGGAAAGTCTAAGTTGCTTGTACTATATCAACATTTTCTACTGTTACCCTTGAACCTAACTCACCAGACTGTTACTCAGCTGCCAGGCCAACTCTTCATCTTGCTTCAGCTGTTTCTCCATCTCTCTCTGTCTCTCTTCTGCCAGTTTACGTTCTTCCTCCTCCTCTGCCAGAAGCCTCTGAATGTATTCCTCGCTTGCCTTGTTCTCTTCTTGCTCATGTGCTCGCCTTTCTGCCTCCACCTAAACAAGATTTGTTTGGTTACAACTGTAGGACCACACTTCATGCCAGAACCTCTCAGCTAATTCTCTATAAATGGGAATAATCCACTATGCACAAAGCCACTTTTCGCACTTCAAAGACAGTAATTACACAGAGATGTAATAATCTACTGTGTGTAGAGCCTTCAGTTTGGTAACAGTGAGGTCCTTTGTGGTTTCTGTAAAGCTATACCACTTACCCTTGCTCACCTGCAAGGTTAAATCCCATTACTCACCCTTTGCTACTAACAAAACATTGTATCTCCAAGCACAGAGATCCAGAGAAACTCTGATTAAGGTTCTCTGTAAGGCTGGATGCCAGCTAGACCACAGCATCTGCTCAACCTACTTCTAGCACTGCAATCCAACTTTGAACACAGGATGCCTCAAAGACAGCACATCCCTTCTACAGCAATCCTTCTGCTCTCTTGAAACACACAAACCCCAAAGGGGCAGGCCAAGACGTTATATTTGCTAGTCTGAAATACTTTATGTGCATCTGAGGACCTATAAAAGCCTCCTCAGTATGCGTGGGCAGGCATGCAGACAGTGCAAGGTGACTCTCTAACCCTGAAAGAGCTTTCTGCAGAAGAGTTTTGGGAAATACAAGGTATTCAGTAGCAGAGACCTGCCTGGGCATTCTGCTGTGACAGCACCGCTGTGCATTTCCTAGCCTGCAAAGCACGCCTGCTTCCACAGGCAAAAAGACAGCATGTGTTACTGGACCAGTTCAGAGGGTGAAGTAGCCAGTATGGATCACCTAGCACAAGAAAACTTGAGAAATGTCACCTCATGTCAAACAAAGAAGTCTCTCCTCTTCCATAATGGGTATGAATTTAATTTGTGCTGTGGGAACAACCAGTGTGTTCTTGCAGCAGCAACACCTTTTCAAGTATCTTTCTTTTTTCATGAAACAACATTACAACTGGTTTGGGGAACAATTAAAACAATAAGATACTAGTGAAAAGCATAAATGCTTTGTATTTTAGACTTACCTTACTAATCTCTGCTTCATATTCCTGCCTCAATTCCCCAGGCTTGCTCAGCTGGTGTTGTGGATGGGGGACACAGACTAATTGAGAGGAAGGAGAGGAAAAAAAAAAAAAAAGTGAGGAACAAAGCAAGACCACAATAGTCAAGACAAAAAGATTTTAACAAAAGATCACTTCCATGGCCAGTCACAGGAATGAACTGACTTAAACCAAATGCTGTGGGGGAAAAAAAGCACTTTTGTGTTACAAAGGAACAAAATTAAAAAGCATTGTGTTACAGCATGGGCAGAAGAGTCAAATGGTTTCCAAGCACTGTATATAGAGCAAATAAGTACAGCCATAACTTTCATCTTCTGCTTTGTGTCATTAGAAACACAGCAAGTGGAACAAAGTGTAACAGAGCCAAACTACCAATTCTACTCCCCCAAAGGAGCTTATAACAAAATAAACCTCAAAATCCTTCCTCAGAGAGTTAAACAGATTCCACTTCCTTTTTTCTGACACAATTTTAGGCTCACTTAGAAGCTCCAGCATACACTGAAGCCCTGGAATTTCTATCCAAGCTAATGAACAGCATCTAAGAGGTGAAAACAAAATGTAACCTCTTTACTGAATTGATAGTGATAAAGGAACACACACATAGACAAACACTCCACTTAACAGCTGTTACAGCTAAAGTGCTACCAGTAAGGAATTGCTGCCTTTGCAAGAACAGCCACACACTGTGCAAAACACACACAGCCACCGCATTGACTAGGCAATATAACTTACCCTCTCTGTTGGAAACTAAGAAATGCTTCACCTTAGGGGTAATAATGGGCCACGAAAGGAGGCAGAGCCTTCTGAAAGGAGCTAACTATGGATTGCTAAAATGGTGCCTTTTCCTTTGCTTATTGCCATGTGAACAGCCCACTCCTTGGACAGACCCAAGGTACTGTCAAAAGTAAAAAGGGTTAACAATGGTTCCAGATTTCACAACCAAGGGTGGGGAATAAGAGGTGGTATCACACTTCAGTAGGCACAGAATGGTCCCAAAAGATAGCAAGAGAATCAAGATAAGGAAATAGTAAATGTCTATCCTTGAGTGTAAATTTAGGAGTGAGGAAACCACTGCCTTACTTTGTAACTATTTTGTGCATAAGACCCAGCTTCTGTCTCAGAAAGGCTGTTAACTTCTTAACATCACCTGATCCTGCACAGGATTGTAACAAACTTTGTATCTTCTCACTGTGTGGATTGGACTTCACACACCAGATGGAGAATCCACTTTTGGGACAACATCTGGACTAACCAAAAAAGTCACAGGTGGCCATTTCTCTGCCTTGCCCACCCCTTCCACAGGAGAGCTCCAACACTGCATTTTCTAGCAGTAACACAGCCTGCCTACACAACAGTGTCTTATTTCACAACAACCAAAGTCCACCAACAGCAATTACTTCGGCAAAGCAAAGTCATCCCAGGACAAGTAACATTTTACTCACTTTCCTCTTCCAAATCCTGCCCATTAATCCTGCGCTCACACTCCTTTGGGTAATTCTTCTGAATCCTCTCCCAGAGTTCCCAGTTGACAAGAGTATTTCTGCGGGCATTGTACCGCGCCCAAGAAGAGACTCGACGTCGACAAAACGGGCAGCAGAGACTGGCCTTTTCAACTGTCAGCTGGAAACACGAATTACAGAGGGTATGGTTGCATGGCAGTGTCACAGGCTCCATAAAGATCTCCATGCAAATCTGGCAGAGGCAGTCAGACAAGGAAAGCGGAGCCTTGGATTTCTTCGACATACTGACTCATAGAGGAGCAAGACTACTACAACATCAGTACCTGAAAGCAAAAAGAAACATATTTTACTTCCTACCATGAATATAAATCACAAAATGCTGTTTTACAGTTACTTTATGAAAACATCAGTGGATTTAGTAAGTCTGCTTAAGTGGTTAGTTTTGCTCATGACCCAAGACATTCTTGTCCTTCAGAGGAAGGCGCAGTTCTTTCCAGGAGTCACAAAGAAACTGTCTCAGGTTTTCCTACTGCTATTTCCCTTTGAGCCATAACAGATGCTTTGGTGACAGCAAGGAGGTGGTAAGGAGAGGGGGGAAAAGACAGTGAGAGTTCTTCCAGAGTAAACCCTTCATTACTGCTAAGCTATCCTCATGCTTGGTGGACACATTATCAAAGTTACCTTAATTTTCCATTCAGTCAGTTTTTCAGTATATGCACATCCTTCAAAACCTGCTTCTGGCACAGACTGGATTCCAGCACATTCTGAAGACGAAATACAACATCCCTACACATCAGAGAAGAGGCTCTCCCTCGTTCATTCATTTATTCACTTAAGCTGGAACAAAAATTCAAAACACAGTTAATAAAGCAAAGACCTAACTAATGTTTTTAGCACTTCATCGTCCTCTCATGTGCCTTACAACGGTGAGGATCATTCAGCCTTTCCATCGCTAATGCTCCCTCCAATTTGTTTTCCACTTGGCCCAGAAATGCTGTGGAACAGAAAATAGACACATGCAGCAAAAAAAAGCTAAAATATACTGGGATTTATGTTTACAGGACCTTAGGAAAGTTCTCACAAGCTTTTTAAAAAACAGGTAGTTTCACAAAGACAGGAGGAGATCCTTCTGAGAGAAAGGCTGCAATTTCAGTGCCACAGGAACTGGACACAGAGCCAAATATACTTTCACTTGGGGGTTTCTGTTCTCCATTTGTTGAAAAAACAAATTCTTCACATTTTAATAAAAGGCTAACATGGAAACACAAGGTTTTACAGGTGGCTTATTAAAAAGACTTCAGCTCATATAGATCTGTCCTAGGATAACTTCCATTTGTACACAGAAAAAAAAAAATAGCGCTTAGCACGCCCCTGAGCTGGCTACACGCTGTTTTTTAATGTGTGAAATGATGCTGTGGGGAGGGCCAGGCGGCGGGGCTGCCCCACACCCCACCGCCTAGGCCCGGCACACACGGGAACGCCGCTCCCCGACCGCGCCGGCTGGGAAAGGCTGGGCCCGGCGGTGGCCACTGCCCCCCGGGCTCCCCTAGTTCCCCCACACCCTCAGTCCCCAAGAAATCAAAGCAAGGAAGGAGTCAGCACCCACCACCCTTCAGCTCCGCGGCCCTCAGGCCCAGCGGCCGGCAGGCAGGGCCTCCACCTCCTCCCGCAATGGCCACCGCCGCGCCGCGGCCCGCCTTCCGCTCGCCCCGCCCCTGCCCTCGCTGGCAGCTGTCCCCCGTAGCCAGGGCTCCCGCTCTCGCTCCCGGCCCTCACGGGTAAGGCTTCCCCGCGGCCAGGCTTCCTGCCCCAGTGCCTCGCTGGTCGGGGTCCCCCGCAGCCGGGCTTCCTGCCCCAGTCCCTCGCTGGTCGGGGTCCCCCGCAGCCGGGCTTCCTGCCCCAGTCCCTCGCTGGTCGGGGTCCCCCGCAGCCGGCCTTCCTGCCCCAGTCCCTCGCTGGTCGGGGTCCCCCGCAGCCGGGCTTCCTGCCTCAGTCCCTCGCTGGTCGGGGTCCCCCGCAGCCGTGCTTCCTGCCCCAGTGCGTCGCTGGTCGGGTTCCCCCGCAGCCGGGCTTCCTGCCTCAGTGCGTCGCTGGTCGGGTTCCCCCGCAGCCGGGCTTCCTGCCCCAGTGCGTCGCTGGTCGGGGTCCCCCGCAGCCGGGCTTCCTGCCCCAGTGCGTCGCTGGTCGGGGTCCCCCGCAGCCGGGCTTCCTGCCCCAGTGCGTCGCTGGTCGGGGTCCCCCGCAGCCGGGCTTCCTGCCCCAGTGCGTCGCTGGTCGGGTTCCCCCGCAGCCGGGCTTCCTGCCCCAGTGCCTCGCTGGTCGGGGTCCCCCGCAGCCGGGCTTCCTGCCCCAGTCCCTCGCTAGTCGGGTTCCCCCACAGCCCGGCCCTCTGACCCGCGCCCGCTGGCAGACACAAACCAATGCCCCTCAGCCCGCCTGGCGGCTGACGGTCGTGCTCTGCTTCACGGCGCCGCCGCAGGCCTGTCCCTCTGTCTGACCGAATTGCTGCACTTATATTGTCTGAAAGAGTATTTCAGCCATAAACAGTTACCAGTGGCTCCTGCTGAGGAGAGCCTGCTTCTGGCGGAAGGAAAGCGCTGCTCCAGAAACTCTTGGTGAGAGGATGGAAAGGCTAAACCTGCTGATGAAGCCTAATCTGGGTGCTAAAGATGTTCTGGCCTTAATTGGAGAATGTAATAGTGTGGAAGACTTGGGGTTTCTTTGCCTTTCACTTGCTGTGGGACAGTCACACAAGCAGGCTTGATGTCCCCTCTGTCCTGGAAGCAGCTGGTTTGGAACTATATAAATATTTCATAGACTCTCTGGTCGATTTTGATTTTTTAAAAGAAACAACTGTCAAAGGAACTTCACTTTTTCCTCATGTTGTCTATTTCTGCTGTAAGTAGCAATACTGATGAGGAAAGGTGATCTCCAGGTGACCTCCAGGTGACCCTGCTTTAGCAGGGGTGTTGGACTAGATCTCCAGAGGTTCCTTCCAAACCCCACGGTTGTGTGATTCTGTGAAAGGCAAACAAGTCAGTACAGGTGGTAGAGTGTGCTGGTTTTAATTCAATCAGCAGATGAGCTTGAATAGTCTGCTTACACTGGAGTGTACCTATGGTCACACCAGTATCACCTGAATGTGGAGGGCAAGGACTTCCCCATCTCTCCTTGTACTCACCTCTCCCCCGCCACCCACATCTGCAGCGGGTCCTGGCTCATCTTCTCAGCCTGCAGCTCAAACTTCTGTGCCAGTTTCTGCAGGCTTGAGTCCAGGTTTGAGAACTGAGCCTCCACACTCTGCAGCTTGGCTTCTACTCTGAAGGATGGAAAACAATGGCATTTCTTAAGGACTAAAGCATCAAACAGTGGTGCTTTCTGCCATGGTGGTTGGGCTGTGAGCAGCTCCAGACCCCATTTTGGGGCTCCTCCCAAGCTGTATGAACACATGTACTACTAGAAATTAAGGGGGGTTTGCCATGGTCCAGCTATTTTGGACCCCTCCTTGGTGCACACATCTTATAACTTGCAAATGCAGTTTGAAGGTCTGAATTGTTTCATTAACATCAGTGGCATAGTTTTTTTTCCTCATATATGTTGAGGTGCTTTATACTTTTGCTTTTGAACTCTTGTCATTTGACATGAAACAGAACTTCTCATTCCTCCCCAGATTAAAAATCATGCAAATACTAAACAAGCAATCAGCTCATCCTGCTCTGGTTTTCCCTTTTATAGGACTATGCTTCCACAGAACAGCTGTGTGATAAGAAAAGATACTGTCTGTGAATTGCTTCCTAAAGCTTTTTATCAAAGTAGGTAAGCTTCCTAATGGCCCTTTCTCTTCTACAAGTAACACTAAAGTTATCAAAGATCTCATTAACACCATTGATACTGCTGCAGTTTGTCTGCAGCCTTTAGTCCAATGCTTCAAGTATTTGCCCAGTTTTCTCTTACCAGTGCTTTTTTGCTATGGGGTATATCGCCTGTCTGTAAACTACTCTTAAGCTCATTTATAACAACCTGTAGCAAACATTTCAGCATTTGCTAATTTGGGGTGTAAACACGTCTGGTTACACCACGTACAGCCAATCTCCTGAACTAATCTTCTACAGCTTCTATTGTAAATTTTGTTTGAATTGGTGCTGCTGTCTTCTGAGCAAAATTCTGACTGAAAGGAGGAGGAATGGACCGCACCACCTGCTTTCAGTTCAATCACAACCTCTAAATACTTTCACCTTTAATGTAAGTGAAGTTTCCACCATTGAGTTGGTGACCTCTAATGCCTGTCTAGAGGATGCACAAACCACATCCCATTCTTTACCAGAAAGCTTCTACGTCTTTTCATGTTAGCATGCAGAAGGTACTTGGAAGTTTGGCAGTAAAAAACTCTGAAAGTCCCACTTATCTGTATGTGTTCTGCTGCTCAGGCATTTTTCATTGCTTTAGAACTCTCACATTTGGTTTATTTTCCAGCCCAATGCAGAGCTCCACACTTCTCCACAGCTCCTCTGTGCACTCACTTCATGGTACCAGCTAGACACACCCTTCTTCAATCAGTTGCCCACAGCCAATATTCACTTTTTAATTCAGCAGTGGTTCCCATGGTGCTCTTTCTCTCTCTGGTCAGATCTCTAGTATCACTTTGTTTGGTTACCATTGCAAGAACTGCAGTGAGCAGTGTTGGTGTCTTGACTGAGCCTGTCAGCTGGTGTCAGTCATCACTGATTTCAGGAACAGGAATACTGCATTTCATCAGCTTGTGATACTATCTCTAGGCTGTGATAGTTGTTCCTACAGGTAAACCAGAGTAGTATGTACGACACCTAAGCCGACTTAGAAAGTTCTTGTTAGATAACATTTGCGCAGTACCTTTAAAAGTAGTAAATGAAAATCCACATGTGAAATTCTACTGAGAGGGAACACTATCTCACCTGTCTCTAACTGTGGAGAACTTCAGACCCTTTTTTTCAACTCTTTTTCCTGGAGTTGTGCTCATGGCTTATATTCCGTCCTGTGATTGCCTGGCTGGTTAGCGACACCGTCCATCAGCAGCTATACTGACATGTTGCAGCTGAACACATGGCTGGTGCCAGCAGGGGCAGTTTAGGCTGGATTATTTTACATGAAGCCCGTGAACCTGTTGGTCGAGTGTTGCTCTTCTGCCTACAGGCTTTGAAAGCAGAGCATGGATCAGCCTCACCTATGTCCCAGTTCCTCTGCCACAGTGGTTTGCTTGCTTTAAACTTACAAGAAAGGTCTGTTCTTGGGGGGTTACTTCTTGTTAATGATAACCATTTCCTAGCTTTGAACCTTCTCAACTCTGAGGCATTTTCCCAAGTTCAGATGCTTATCCCAAATCTCTTATTTACAACAGCAGTGGAGTGCAAATCCCCGTTTCCCACTACTCAGAATCTCCCGGTGACACTCCAGCAGCTCCAGGGCTTCACTGCATGGCATTCATTAGAGGCTGCAGCCTCTATGCTCCTTTCCACCCCAAAGAGCAGGGAAATGGAAGCATGTATCCCTTTCCCAGATACACACAACGTATATTTATATGTTCCTCATGAGAAGCTCCCAGGAAGCTCAGGTTCCTTGTGCTAATGGGTCTCAGCTTCTCTCCCCTCCCCAGTCCTCTGCATCCCTCATCCTCCCATCCCTCAGCACAGTGCTAGCACAGCCCCCTTAGTGACCTGTTCAATGTCTCACTCAGGGAGCGCAGAGAGATGGTGGCCTTAGCCATCTTCCTGGAGAAGACAAGAAGAACTGAAAGCCAGAGTGGGCTTGATCCTCTCTCCTGAAGCAGGCAGGCAGCAGCAGGGGCAGAGAATCTGACTCTTGCTGGAAGCTGGGTTGTGCTGGGGCTTTTTATAGACTGTATATCCAAATATAGGTGCTGGGTGCACAGACACCTGCTCGTGGACATATCCCATACCAAACTATGTATCCGGACCACTTCTTCTGACCCATTGATCATGTCTGTCTTCATAAATTAACTGACAGACAAGGAGGTACCTACACGACACTGCTTTTTTGCTGTGTTTTGGCATAATTTTGCTTTAGCACCCACCCATTTGTGCCTTGAGACAAAGTCTCCTGCTTTTAAAGGCTGTATGAGCAGGGAGGATGGTAAATCAGATTTGTGTGAGTGAGTTGGGTGGGGTTATGGGGAGCTGCTCTGAGCAAAATCAAGGCTTTCTTCCATTCAAGAATGGCCAGCAAAAATGGCTAGTGATTTTCAGGAACCCAGTATGCAAAAAAAAAAAAAAAAAACAGTTGCTAATTTTTCCACATAAAAGTAAAAAAAAGAAGGCAGGTAAATAATATGTGGTAGCAGCACAGCTGGAGAAACAAGAGAGCCTAAACCCCACACCAGTAAAGCAGGTCTTCAACTAGTACCAGGCAGACAGTTTTGTGAAGGCTCAGGACAGCCTGAGAGGAAAAAAAAAAAAAATTAAAAAAAACATACCTACAGGTTTCCATGAGAAATTCAGCATGAATTGAACACATCCAAGAGCTGCAGCATTCCCACTTACATTCTCACCACCTACCTTCAGCTTGCAAATTAAGAGACGTTTCTAGCAAGTCACATCCTGCTTGTGTTTCTAAAGCTTTGAGGAAGATGATGGCAATGTATGGTAGGAGCTGTGTCTTTGGGCCTTGATATCCCCCATGACATGGCATACAACAGATTTCTTCACGCAGCTATAAGTCTGGCAATTTTAGAGCAAGTAGAAACACAAGGGAGCAGTGCGAGAGAAAATATTTATTAAGACAAGTGTAATAGTTATTTTTTCCTGGGATAAACAACTAAATGAAAAAAACAGCTGACCCATTAAACTGATGCTAACATTTTCTCCTGTTCCTTTGTTGACTGCAGTTTGAAAAAATCCAATCAGCAAGGAGAGCTAAAATAATTTGATTACTCATTAGCTGACACTGCTCTAGTCTTATATGCAGCTGCTGACAAACTAATGAAAAACATATTTCCTCTACAGCCAAATTAAGCTGCGAGGTAAAGCACTGTAGATCAAAACACTTCTCTGTTACTGCTCAGCACCCTCATTTAGCATTGTAGGTGTCCCCATTAGCCTGATTTTTTTCTTCCAGCCTTAATTATATCAGCTTAGTCATGAGCTAATATTACCCCTAACCATACAGGAACCTGCTTCACTTAAATTCCGAAAGCAAACTGCCAACCCTGCAAGAAACAGCTGCAATGAGTACCAACAGCCACTGAAAAACATAGGAGGCCAGTTACATCCCGAGTACTTGTGTGAGGAAAGAGCAAATCCCTTCTGCAAGATGCATCAGGTTTCACTGGTCAGTTCACTGGACTCATTTCAAACACTTGGAGGAGTGGTTTCCTCCCACAATTTTCTTTGAACATCTCAGTACCTAGGGTTCTGCCAACAGATACAGAGATACAGAACTACTCTGATCAGCAACTAATACTCTCTTGGAGCCTTTGATCTCTGTGCACAGGATCCAGTTCACCTTCTCTCCATGCTCAATGGTTAGCTTTGGTAAAATTCTAGCTTGTTCATCTGAAGCCACTTTGGTGAGCTTTCCATTTTTTCTGGTGGAAGCAGGTGCTTGGGCCTTCCTTCTCTGCAGAGATTTTGCTGGACTTTTCTGCTGCTTTCCAACATCATTGCTGACATCCCAGAGCAAGATTTTCCCATCATTTCCTCCAGTCAACAACCAGTAGGCTTCTGGTATAAAGAGGACCTGCGATACTCCCAGGCTGTGACCTTGAAACTCCAGCTCTTGTTCAAACTTGGAACCAGTGACTCTGAATATCCTGACTTTACCATCTTGAGCTCCGCAGCCAAAGATGTTGCCGCAGGTTGTAACAGACAGGGAATGTGCAAGGGGTGGGTTAAAGAACTGGCCAGCTGACTGGGGACCATCTGTTTCACACTCCTGCAGGTTTGTGGTCCACAAGGGGCGAGCTTTCTGCAGGTTCCACAGCATAACCTGGAAAAAAAGAATATGAACTGGTAATTTGTCCATTTTATGTCAAAATCACATCTTTCAGTAACAGTGAGAACACCTCAACAACCACACTTCTTGCTCTAGCAGAGCAAAGGCTATGCATGGGTGCACAAGATGCAAGATGTTTTGTGAGGAGTGGTTGAACTTCACCTGATAAATATGACAAACCCTTCCAGCGTGCTTTCCAAGCTGTCACACTGCCCTGCTTGGAGCCGGAGCCAGTGACTCAGACCTTTAGACCATAAAATGGTTGAAAAATCTGTTCTAAATGTTTTTGTATTGATCTCAGCAGTAGCAGTCATGATAGGCTGCACATCAACTCTTTAAAAGAAGGGTCATGGAAATACTAGCAGGGAAGAGAGATCATCACTCTGAATTTTAGTTCTGTCTCTGCTACCTGTTTGCCCTAAAATAATCACTTCCGTGAATGTGTTTGGAAAATGCAACAGCAAAAAGCCAGGAGTAGTTCAGGTTCACTTTTAGATTGTAAATATTAAGGAATATTGACAGGGAGGGGAACTGCTGAGCAAAAATGGCACAAGCAGATTTGACAGTTTCTCTGTCAAAAGTAGTTTACACGAGTTAAGGAGCTTTCTGATGACTGCACCTTGACTCTGGATGAAAGTCTGTTGATGCCCCACTACACTGGTAGGTAGTTACTGTTTAGCTTCTCTAACACCCAGCTACTTGTATGCAAATCACCTGCATGTCCAGTCCACAGGACACAAGGCTTTGAGGCCTCTGAGGTCGAAAGACAACAGAGGAGCAGATGTTTGAGTGTCTCAAGGACCGGCTAACTTTCTTCTTTTCCAAGTCCATAATCTTTATTGCCCCTGAGTCATCTGCTGCAGCCAAGAAACTGTCAGTCTCATTCACTGCGAGGCAGTTGATCTCCTCCTCGTTCATGTGGAAGTGTTCAAGGGGCTCCTTGAGGGATCGGACATCCAGCAAACTGATAGTTTCTCCATGGGAGGCATACAGCCTGGTGGGACATTGTGGAGAGAACACCACAGAGGTCACGTCATCTGCCTTCGGGAGTTGGAGCTGTCCTGCTGGAGTGCCTCCCCCATCCCAGAGCGTGAGCTCGCCTCTCTCTGCGCCTGAAGCCACCAGCCCTTCTGTGTTGACATTCAAGCACAATACAGAGGACGAATGTCCACCAGTCCATTTGACTGCCATGATTCAAGGACACCTCTAAAACAAACAAACGAAAGCCTGAATGAAGTTGGTGTTGGTCTCAGTAGAGCAGAAAGCTTACTGAAGCAACAAGATCATCCCACTGCCTGTACCACAAACCACTTGAAAGCCTAGCATGCAATTAAACCAGGTACCCCTGCAGATCAGTGCCACATGGAGTTTTGGCTCAAGCAGCACCACCATCAACCACAGCAGCACGGAATAGCTGTAGTGCTGGCACATGGACCTGGGTGTAACACGGAGCAAACTTGCTGTTCTAATGTGGCTGTCTAAGCGAGAGCTGCTTCCTCAGTGTGCAAGGACATAGCACACCTGACAAAGTAGGGACACAGTTCCTAATGGGGGGTACTGGAAAGCAGTAAGGGGAAGACGGCCAAAGTGGTGAAGTGTGCCTGCAGAGAAGTCACATGGCTCTGGTCTGGGTGAAAGCACATATGGTCTTTCATCCAGCTGCTGATGTGCTGGGTCGTCAGTACCTGACACCAATTTTTAAGCAGTCTCACTGTATCTGGAGCAAGAAATTTGTGCTGGTGAGAGAGGGATAAACTGGTTAATGCTGAAAGCAACTGATTTGATCAGAGCTTAAAAGCATGTTTGTATGAATAAATATGAAACTACTGTTTTCTTGAGACTGGTAAACACATAAAGCATAAATGGGTGAACAATGGCAACTTTTTAAAAGGAGCATTACCTGTTTGAGGCAGATAGTTGCTCGGCTTGCAACACATTTAACTGGGCCTCAAAGTGCACCCATAGTTTACCATACTCAGGGCTTTCCTTGGTGCCACTGCCCACAGCAGCCTGTGTGACAGGCCTGTTTAGGGGATCAAATCAGCAGAAAATGAATCATAAAATTGTTTTGGTTGAAAAAGACCTCCAAGATCATCACGTTTGGCTCCCAAACCAACACCATGATGCCCACTAATTCATGTCCCAAACTGCCCTGCCTACACATATTTTTAACATCTCCAATGATGGTGACTCCACCACCACCCTGGGCAGCCTGTTCGAATGCCTGACCACTCTTTCGTAAAGAAAATTTCCTAATATCCAACCTAAACCTCTCCTGGTGCAATATTTCCTCTCCTCCTATTGCTTGTTCCTTGGGAGAAGAGACCAACCCCCACCTCACTCCAACCTCCTTTCAGGGAGCCATGAGGTCTGTTCTCAGCCTCCTCCAGATTAAGCAACCCCAGTTCGCTCGCTGCTCCTCACCAGACCTGTTCTCCAGACCCTTCACCACCTTCGCTGCTGGATATGCTCCAGCACCTTCATGTCTTTCTTGTAGACTTTGTAGACAACTGGGAAAAAAAAAAACAAGCACCACAAAAGCACAAGTTTAGGAGGCAAACGACAGCTCACAGCAGAACAGGTGTGTGGACAGCAAGACTGTCCCAGCAGCAGCTTCAGCCACTACGGCCATAAGGCCGATACTTCTAGCGCCTTAACAGGTTTCTTTTACTTCTAGTGTTTTAGTTGTTTGTTTTTTTTTTCTTTTTTCACCATGTTATGCTTTGCATGGGATTTACATTGAGCGTAGCCTAGCCTAAAGAGCAGCAGAAGAGCATTCGTTCAGTCCACCAGGAAAACGTCAGTCTTGTCGATTGAATAAAACTAGAGAGCACCCAACACCTTACCCGCACCTCGGGCCGCCAATTCGCGGCCAGGCATTCGCTGGCCCCCGGACAGCTGAGGTAGCTTCCTCCCCTTCTGCCGCAGAGTGCTTCGCCCCAGCAGGCCCAACTCCCGGCATGAGGAAGGCAGCCACCCCCGCTCCTCACGGGGAGCTGTCGCAGCTTTGGCGGCTAGCCCAGGGCGAGATCTCCGCTGCCGTTCCCTGCGAACGCGCACAGACACCGGTGGCGGTGTACCGCCAAGCGCCGCGCCCCACCCGGCTGAGCACAGCGATACGCACCGACCCCCAGCGCCGCTCCCCGTCGGGCCCGGCCTGACTTGGCCCCGCCGGCGGCTCCCCGCCGCTCCCGGCGCATGCGCGGGGCGGGGCGGGCTGCGCGCGCGGTGATGGCGGCGCCGGGCGCCCCTTCGCCGTAAGGGGCCTTGGGGCGGGCGGGGAGCCCTCGGCCCCGGGCCCGCCGCCACCGCCCCTGTCACCATTGCCGGCTGTCACCACCGCCACCGCTGCTGTCACCGGCGAGGCGAGGGGGAGCGCGGCCCCCCGCGGCCCGGCCCGCCGCTCGGCGGGGCGCTCGGGGAGGGGGAGGGAGGCCATGGCGGCGGGCCCTGGCGGTGGCGGCAGCGGGGGGGCGGCGGCGGCGGCGGGAGGGCCGGGCTGGCGGTTGCCGGGGCGAGTTCTGGAGCTGGTGTTCTCCTACCTGGAGCTGCGGGAGTTGAGGAGCTGCGCGCTGGTCTGTAAGCTGTGGCACCGCGTCCTACACGGTGACGAGAACAGCGAGGTGTGGCGCAGCCTGGCCGCCCGCTGCCTGGCCGAGGAGGCCCTGCGCACCGACATCCTCTGCAACGTGCCCACCTACAAGGGCAAGGTGAGCCCGGGACACCCCCAGGCGCTTGGGGCCACCCACATAGCTGCTCGGCCCACCCGCCTTTGGAAACTGGGGAGGGGGCATGTGTGTGCGTGCTGGGAAACACGGCAGGGTTTATCTCGCCTCGCCCTCCTCCTTCTCCGCTAGGTCCGTGCCTTCCACCACGCCTTCAGCACCAACGACTGCTCGCGGAACGTCTACATCAAGAAGAACGGCTTCACGCTGCACCGCAATCCCATCGCCCAGAGCACGGACGGGGCCAGGACCAAGATCGGCTTCAGCGAGGGCCGCCACGCCTGGGAGGTGTGGTGGGAAGGCCCTCTGGGCACTGTGGCCGTCATCGGCATCGCCACCAAGAGGGCAGCGATGCAGTGCCAGGGTTACGTGGCCCTGCTGGGGAGTGACGACCAGAGCTGGGGCTGGAACCTGGTGGACAATAACTTGCTGCATAACGGAGAGGTGAACGGCAGTTTCCCCCAGTGCAATAATGCACCCAAATACCAGGTGAGCAGGGCTTGGCAGGAGCTGGAAGCTCCACCATGTCTTCAGTGTTTGACAGTGGCTGGCTGACAGCCTGCCTCCTGCTTCGAGTGCCCTGCCTGCCCCTGAACTGTGCCTAAATGCCCACTAAAGGGTCTCTTTGCCTTACTTGTAGAAGGCAACTGGAATCATATAATCGATTTGGTTAGAAAAGACCTCTTAAGATCATCAAGCCCAACTGTGATTCCACCTTGTTAAGTGTTTGCCCCTTCATTTACTGCATCCTCAGGCCAGTGCACCAATCCCTCACTCGTTGCCACACTTTTAACTCAAATGCTGAGTATCTGCATCTACCACGGGTGTCTGTTTAGACACCGTCTCACCTTTTGAAATAAAAGCTCTTGTGAAGAGCCTTCTGAAATAACAGCTTACCCCACAGTGAGGTGAATGTCTATGCAATGTTGTCCTTTTGTTGCATGGCAGGCTGAACTGAGGTTAATACTTAGGTAAGAGTCTTCCTGCAAAAATGTGCAGTGGTACAAAGTGCTGCTTGCTTACTGTCAGTGTTCCTGTAGGAGATACCCTCTGACTGGGCTGCTCTTGGATGATGATCAACTTTCAGGTTGTTAAAGAGCAAGTGCCATTCCAATTTTTTGCCTCTACAAAAGCGTTTATCTTTGTTCTTCTGGCTGCTCTTGCAACTAGGTTTTAACAGCTGGATTCCCTGGGGTTACAACTGGAGATGTGTGCATTAGGACTTCCATCTCTTAATGGTGTGGCTTTCTATGAGTATTGGCTTCTGTTCCAGTTGTGGGTGAAGACCTGTATGGTCACTGGTATTTGATGTTTCTGAATTTCATGTAAAAGTTCATCACCACTTAATTCTCTTTGAAGGTTCTACTAACTCTTTCTGGGGAATAATATGTAGAATTAGTGTAATTGAAGAGATTCATAGCTGTTTCCATTCGCATGTTCACTAACATACAGATTGGGTCACTGCTTTCCAGTCTCAACCCTCTTTTGGTCACTTTCTGCTGGCCTTGTCTAGGCCTTCTACATCAACAGAAGTGAGGAACTGGGTGAGGAAAAGTTTTGAAGATGAGACTCCCCAGCATCAACAGTGAACACAGTTCTCTGTAAAAACTGATGAGAGCTCAAATCAGTGACCCTTTGGAGTATATTTACAGTATCTGAAGGGGGCTACAAGAAAGCTGGGGAGGGACTTTTTACAAGGTCTTTTGATAAGATGAGGGGCAATAGCTTTGAGCTGGGAGAGGGGAGATTTAGACTGGAGGTTAGGAAGAAATTCTTTACAGTGAGGGTGGTGAGACACTGGAACAGGTTGTTGAGAGACACCTTCTTGGAGATGTTCAAGGCCAGGTTGGATGAGACCTTGAGCAACCTGGTCTAGTGGAAGGTATCCCTGCCCATGGCTTGGGGATTTGAACTAGATGATCTTTAAGGTCCTTTTCAACACAATCCTATGATTCTATGTTATGTTTATTAAGACATGTGCAGTGATCTGCTCTTAGAAAATATACTTAAAGGAAGGGCACATCTTGGTTAGAAGCAAAAATGTGTTGGCTGGAAGAAATCCCTTTATAGTAATGGGGCTCTTGGTGAAGAATCAGAAGCTTGTGCAGCATCCTGCTGTGCTTGCTGCTGGTGTCTGGGCCTTCTATTTATGTCTGAAAGAGACATAATAAATGCAGGGAGATTAGGCATGCCTAGATCCCAGTCTCTTGCTGTGTTTGCTGTTGATTTTGTGTGTGTATATATATAAGGTTTTTCAGGCTTAATTTGCCAAAGTTTTGCTCTGGAATTGCCTTTAGTGAGGCAATACCTCTGTCAGGAGCAGTACCCGCTGTTCTGGTACATCTTCTGTGTGGTGCTCATCTTTCTAAAACAATTCAGTGTCTTTAGAATTAATGCTCAGTGACAGCAACAGCTAGATCCAGAGTTCAAGTAAAAAAAGTTCCCAAAACTGCAGTGTTCTGGAACAGGTGGAATGCAGCATGCTTCAAGGTTTGTAAGAACAGGGCTGTGTTTATTCTCATAGAGGTGGTTAGATGCAGGCTGCCCACTGGGAGCAGGCAGGAGGTATTCAAGATCCTAGTGCCTGTGAGTGAAATGGGAAATTCCTGTCATTAAAGTAATGCAATCATGAGAAACAGGAAAGCCTTGCTTGAAAATTGTCTTCTGGGCTGTGCTTTAATTTTGTGCCTCCATTTGAAGATGCTGACTTTCTATGTTTTGGGGTTTTGTTTGTTTATTTGTTTTTTCTTTTATTCCCCTCCTCCTTATCTCTGTTTCCAGATAGGTGAAAGGATTCGAGTTATCCTGGACATGGAAGACAAAACATTAGCATTTGAGAGGGGATATGAATTCTTGGGAGTTGCCTTCAGAGGACTGCCAAAAGTTTGCCTGTATCCAGCAGTGTCTGCTGTCTACGGTAACACAGAAGTGACTTTGGTCTACCTGGGAAAACCTCTGGATGGGTGATGTGGATTGTTTCATTGGGACATCGAGATGCGGATGATTAGGAGGAGAAATCTGCATGTTGGTTAGAGGGAAACATGTATTAAAGGAAGAGACAAAAAGGTATGGGTGTGTGTCCAAGAACTATCAAGAGTCACATGGAGTTTCGAAACGGAGGACCAGCCATACTTCAGGAATTGTGTTACATTTCCTTTCTACCAGGCCAGAAAAATCCTCAGGGTTGCAGTTGGTTGAGTGGGAAGCTGACACGTGCATGTTGCAACAGATTTCATTGCTGAGATGGCAGTGTGTGACCTCAAATATTTAACAAAAGGATTTGATACAAAACTGCTTGAGGAAATTAACCTGAGATTTGTAAGTAGTGTGTTTTGTGAAAGACTCCCATTTTAAAACTGCTTGTTCCTTCCCTTCCCTCCTTTGGGCCAGTGTGTGTGCCAGAGGAGAACGGGTCTGTCTGGGTTTTAGTTACAGTTTTTAACCGGCTGAGAAGGGTGCTCTGTCTGGGCTGCTCTTCTCTATAATGATACAAAATGCGTGCAGCTACTTTTAAGTGTATTTTAAGAGTCTGATACATTGAACACGTTGAGAACCATTCAAAGAGAGGGTTTGCTTTATTCTAACTGGGACATCGTTTCTTAAAGGGAAAAAAAAAACAAACCACCTCCCACGACGAGGCATCAGAAAATACACCTCAGACAGGTATATAATATTCATGTAAGTGTACTTCTGTTGTATTGTAAAGCATTTTGGGATGCTCTTGTGGAGTATGGTGCTACATTGGGTCATTTCCTGTGAAAGTTTCCATAGCTTTAGCAAGTTTTGTTCTCTGTAGGAAGCGCAAAATGTTTTTCCTCACCGATTTCCTTTCATCAAATTTTGTGGTCCCTTTTAGGAAAGGAAGCCACAGCACAGTGGTAGGCTTGTCTGCCTTTTGACAGCTGAAATACTAACTTCTTAAAGCATTCTCACACTTTCTAATCACTACTGCAAAGTGTTTCAAAATAAGGAGGAAGGAGCATTCAGTTTGTGAATTCAGACCTTGTTTTCAGCTTAAATGGCTTTATAAGGCTTTAAGACTTGGCTGAACCTTTCTTTAATTAAATGCAAGACCTCAGTACCCAAGCATTCCCCTGCTCGTTTTCAGTCATGTCAGACAACTAAAACTCACCAGCCCTTCGATGGGGATTCTGGATCAGGTTCAGTTTTTGGGCTTTTCGTTTGAATCAGCTTTCTAAAAGCCATGTGCAAACCTCTCTGGGGTGTCAGTGAGCTGGCATGGACAGCTCTGGGCTGGCTCTGAAGCTGGGAGATTCGGCAAGGAGGGACTCGTCTGGTGAAACTGTGTTCCTCTGAGGTTGAAAGTTCTGTAGGGAGCCTCAGATCCTTTCAATAGGGCTGCTGTAAGCCCTGCTGCTAACTCTTGACTCTGGTTTCTGGCTCGTTGGTGTTTCCCAGAGCTTAACTATTTCAGAGGTGGGAGAAGGAGATGTTTGTTACAACCTCTCTTTGCTTCATGTGCTCTAGAGAATGTGAATTGCTTAATATTGGACACTGGCAGCATGGGAGAGAAAGGAATTCCTCTTAAGCTGCTGCTCAGTTCCCTCCCCAGTACTTGAGTCATGGGAGGAGAGCTGTGCAAGCAGGTGAGGGAGGCTCCTGGTCTGCTGCTGAGGAGCAATCCTTGGAGTGCTTTTAACCTGGTAGTTAACCAGGTTCTGCACTGGAACACAGAGTATGTACATCATTATCATTTAAAAGGATTTTAAAGTATTTATTTGTTTTGTGTGTTGTTTATTGCTTGAAGGCAATATTGAGGTCTGTTCCTCTTGGTTACAAAATACACAGTGAGAAATGGAGATGTTTTAAATGGTGCTGAGAACCACAACTGACATTGGGGGCTGAATACAAGTGTGCTTTGGAGAAATCTGTTACAAGCATTGATTGTACTGGACTGTAAAGTCTGTATCTGCACAGCAGAACTGAGGGGCATGAAGTAGAGGGAAAAAGGAACCAAAACCCTGTCCAATTGTCAGAAAATAAAGTTTTCCCCCAAATGAATGTATTCTCAGTGCAGTCCTGAAAGACATAACCTCTGTGCTTGTTCATGGATCCAATTAGATGCAAGTAAACCCTGAGAACGTCCGAAGAGTTTTATGCACAAATTATAAGATTGATTTCCATTCTTCAGACTGCATCTTACCCTATAAATAAATTCCCTCTAAATTAGAAGTGCTGAAAGTTGAACATTCCTTAAGGGTGGGTTTGGGGGGACTCACTTATGTAAGATTCTAACTTATTCCCGGAGACCAATGCTGGCTGTACAAAATATTAAAATAAACTCTGCTATAATTAAAAAAGGAATTTAGTGTGAATTGTTGTAATGACATCTGTGGTGTGGTGATAGAGGAGAAATGGAGCAGCAGTTGGGTGCACCAAGAAGATGGAGGTCTTCAGGCTGTATGATTTGCTAGTGTTGGTTGAAAAGAGAAAGATGGGTGGTTAAGGACTTGAAAACTCTGTGGTCTAGTAGCTGTGCTTGGGAAATTGCTTCCTTCAAGACAGGGATGCTCATGTGTGAATGTGTGGGAAAAGGCTTTCCTGATCACTGGAGATCTCTTGATTCAAACTGAGGTGTTGAGCTTGCTGCTGTGGTTGCCCTGCTACTGAACTGGGGTGCCTCCTTCCCAGCTCACCTTCTTGGCTTCTCTCTTGAGCTGTATTGAAGTTAATTATTTCACAGTGCTTTTAGGAAGAAGTAGAGGCCACGTTGTGCTTGTGAGCTCTGAGGCACTTTCTAAACGGTGTCAAGAATTTGCTTTTAAGTGATGGACTTCTGGCGAACATCTCTGTGAGGTTCATCAGGAGTGCAGAGGTTTGATGCTGGATCATCAAAAATGTAGAATCACTTTTCCAAGCCTAAGATACTCCAGAGTCAGCTAAGCAGCTATTTAAAGTCTTTTGCCTGCCCGGATTAGTGATTTAACTATTTTGGTCAGGAGGAACATCAACTCTTCATAGCTCCCCTAACAGCAAACAGTCAGATTCCCAGCTCTTGGCTTCATCCTATCCTGCAGGCTATCCAGATTTTTTTGATGAGTGAGCATTTTGTCTATCATTTGAGTAAAGCTCAGCATTTCTTGCAGTTTAAGTGAAATCTGTTGGGACCAACTGTTGTCAGTCATCTGATCTGGTCACATTTCTCTGTCTGAGGAAGCAAAGAGCTTGCTGTGGCCATTTGTTTCAAAGCAGGCTGTTTTTTGGCTTTACTGGTGGCTTGTCTTGGCCTGAAGTCAGTTGCATGATTTCTTCTGTAAGAGGACCAAGGTGTTGCTGGAACGTGAATTAAATCAAGGTGGCACAAGAAACACCCTGGCAGGGATATGTCCCTGGCAGGGAAAATATTTTTCCCACTTAAAAGGCAATGGTGAGGATGCATTTTTGAGAGTCTTGTGTCTGCCTTCTAATAGAAAATGCCATTTGCTTTTGTTACTTTTGGCCATGTTTCAGGTAACAAAACTAGCCAGGAGCAGATGCCCTCCTGCTTTGGGTGTGACTGGATTCTTCTTGGCCTGCCTCTGAACCCAGTAGCAAGCTAGAACATACTAAGTGGTTTTCTCTTCCCTTCCCAACGATCTAGATTTTAAAATTTCCTGAACACACTGGTGTGTTTTCCAGATGGCTGCCCTTTTCCTCCTCTATTTTCACTGGGATGATGACAGCAATTAAAATTGGCCTGATAATAGCAGAATCATACAAAACTTACTTTCTCTAAGTATTTGAGCCCTCAGTGATTCCTAAATGTGTGCATTTCAACACTGAAATGTATAGAAGTGTAGAATCATAGCATTGTTTCAGCTGGAAAAGACCTTTAAGATAATCAAGTCCAACCATTATCTAGCTGTACCAAGCCTGGTACCAAACCATGTCCCTCAGCACCACATCTCTGCCTCTTTGAAACACCTCCAGGGATGGGGGTTCAACCACCTCCCTGGGCAGCCTGTTCAGGGTTTGAGGACCCTTTCAGTGAAGAAGTTTCTTCTAAGTTTCTTTCAGTTCTAGCTAAATCTTTACAGGTTATAAATAGCTTTAGCTGCTGGCAGGAATGCAGCTCTAAGTGCTGTCTGTGCTGCCATTCTCCAGAGCAGTGCTGGTTCTTGCAGAATGCAGATAATTCCCTGAAATCTGTAGCCAGAAAATGGCATTACTGAAATCTACTCTTGGATCCTTTCTGCATTTTTCTAAGGGGTTTTAATTGGTAATGAGCATGACCTGTTTGATTAAGTGCTAGCTGTCCACCTCACGGTAAGCAAGAATTCAGTTAAAGGAAAATGAACTAAATGGTAAATTAATACATAAAGCTTTCCCTGCAGTGATCCTGAACCTGCTAATTTGTACTGTAAGCAGGTTTTTCATGCTGCGATGAGATGCTGTTCATCAGCCTGTGGATTGGCCCTGGCCAGGCTGGATCGATGCGCCGAGGCCAGGGGGCTGAGATCCAACAACAGCAAGTGCTGGGTCACAACAACCCCATGAAGGCTCCAGGCTTGGGGCAGAGTGCCTGGAAACTGCCCAGCAGAGAAAGACCTGGGGGTGCTGATCAACAGCTGGCTGAACATGGGCCAGTGTGTGCCCAGGTAGCCAAGAAGGCCACCAGCATCCTGGCCTGGATCAGTCAGTGTGGCCAGCAGGACCAGGGCAGTGCTGAGTGCAGGGTGGCAATCACTGCTGAGGCCACACCTTGGGTACTGTTCAGTTTTGGGCCACTCACTTGAACGTTGGGGTGCTGGAGCAGGTTCAAGGAAGGGCAACAGAGCTGGTGAAGGGTCTGGAGAACAGGTCTGGTGAGAGGCAGCTGAGGAAACTGGGGTTTAGTCTGGAGAAGAGGAGGCTGAGGGAAGATGTGGCTCTGTAAGTCCCTTTAAAGGAGGCTGTAGTGAGGTGGGTGTTGGTCTCTCCTCTCTAATAACAAGTGATAGGATGAGAGGAAAGAGCCTCAGGTTGTCCCAGTGGGCGTTTAGGTTGGACATTAGAGCTAGATGATCCTTGAGGTCCCTTCCAACCCTAACAATTCTATGATTCTATGAAACTTATTCCCTGAAGGGGTTCTAGAGTCCTGGAACAGGCTGCCCAGGGAGGTGGTTGAATCCCCATTCCTGGAGGTGTTTCAAAGAAGCAGATATGGTGCTGAGCACCAGCCTTGGTAGAGTTAGGTAGCAACTGGATTTGATGATCTTTAAGATCTTTTCCAATCAAAATGATCTTATGATTCTATGTTGTGTGACCTCTGAATGAATTTCACACCTCCCCACAAGAGGGCAAAGTTAACAGTGCTGTAGTAGCCTAGACTTTGAATTTCTCCTGGTGTGCAAGATCAGTGTTTATTGTGGGACCTTCTCTGTTAGCATTTGCTTCCTGTCCTCTTAAAAAAAAAAACAAAACAGATGGAAAAACCTCAGCAAAACAGATGATTGTTGAGCAGTGGATAATGGAACAATGGGTTTAAGCTGGAACACAGAAGGTTCCACTTCAGTATGAGGATGAACTTCCTATGCTGAGAGTGACAGAGCCCTGGACCAGGCTGCCCGGTGCGGACGTGGAGTGTCCTTCTCTGGAGACTTTCAAAACCCACTTGGATGTGTTCCTGTGTGACTTCCCTTGGGGATCCTGCTTTGGCAGGGGGTGTGGACTGGATGTTTTCTGGCGGTCCTTTCCAACCCCTAATTTTCTGTGATTCTGTGACATAGAGTTTTGAAAATATACTTCTTAATTTGAACCCTGAAATTGGACTGAGCAAATCTTTACATCTGGCCATGCCAGATGCAGCCCAGGATGCCTTTGGCCTTCTGGGCTGCAAGTGCTCATTGCTGGCTCATGTTCAGCTACTCATCCACCAGCACCCCCAAGTCCTTTCCTGCAGGGCTGCTATCAATCTCATTATCCCCTGGCCTGGATTGATAATGAAGATCATTCTGACCTAGGTGCAGGACTTTGCACTTGTTCATGTTGAACCTCATGAGGCTCACCTGGGCCCACCCCTCCAGCCTGTCCAGGTTTTTCTGGGTGACATCCTGTTCCTCTGGCATATTGATAGCACTGCTCAGCTTGGTGTCATCTGCAAACTTGCTGATGGTGCACTCGATCCCACTGTCTATAGCACTGATAAAAATATTAAATAGTGCAGGTCCCAGTACAGACTGCTGAGGGACACCAATAATAATTCCATTGCAGCTGAAAAAACAAACAAACAACAAAAAACCCCAAACCAGCAAACAACAAAATCATTGAAAAGGGACTTGAACATAAAACTTGTTGGATATTCCAAGTGCTGATTGTTCTGCAGCTCTCCCTGCTCAGGAACCAAAGGTGCCTTTTTCCTTTCATGTCTGCACTTGCAGATTGGTTGTGAGCTAGCTGGAGTTGTTTCATGTTTGCTCTCTTTATTTTGTCTTTTTAATCCATAGAGTTCTACCTGTGTTAAAAGCTGAATATTTACCTGCAGGCAGGGTTTGAATGAGGAGAAGGATGAAAGTATAACCTTGCCTCTTCCTGTCTTTCGTGTGGTGTCTGATCTTAAGAGCTCCCAGTTTTCTGCAGCTGACACCTTCTGTGTTTTATCCCGACAGCTCAGGAGTGTGGCCCTGCATGCCCATTGTGTCGGTGTGAGCTGAAATTCCCCCCCCACCGACAATAACCAGGCTAGCTCAGTCTGGAAGCAAATGAAAAGCTGTATTTACAAGCAGAGTCTAAAATCTACAGTGAAATGCAATGAATATGTACAAATATACAAAATTCACAACATTCACAAATATATACAATCAACAGAAAAGCACAACCGATCTCCCTTTGCTTCCCCCCAAGGGCACCCTCCCAAAGGGGCCTCCCTCCCCCAGGAGTTTCCCCCCCAGACCCCCCTGGACAGAGAAGCAGAGTTAGTTAAGCAGAAAGTTGTTAACTTAGCTGCCAAGGTCAGTGTGTTATCTTCAGCCAGAAGAGAAGAAGAAACAGCAGCCAGACAGCCCAGCAACTGCCCCCACTGCAGAACGCAGAATGTGCAGAGTGCCTACTTTGTTTTGGGTAATAGTTCTTAAACATTTCTATCTATCCAATGGAAGTGTTTAGAACAATTGTTATTTTGCTTTCTTACACCCAATAGTGACTTATTTACATTCTTTCACTTTCTCTGTTCTGAACTTTGCAAGGAAAAATTAAAAAGACAGTTTCAAACCATCACACCCATGTCCCAGAGCACCCCAATGTGCACACAGCAGGGTTTGCTGCTTAGGGTGGGTACTGTAGCCCCAAATGTTTTACTGCATGTTTTGCAAAGGGAATTTAAAGGTTTTATTTATTTTTTTTGTGTCTTTCCTTGAACTTCAGGTTTCAGGCTGTGAGTGTGCTCCTGTTTACACAGTCTAGTCTGTGCATCTCCAGAGGTATTAGTCCAAAGCCAGGGACAGATGTGGAAACAGCTGTTTTACCAGAGTGTGTAAGCTACAGCCACAAAAGCCATCCTCTAGCAAACATTCAAGCTCGATGACATACCTGCAGTGAGGTACCCTGGCACCCTTGGGTCCTGATGCCTCTGTTTAAAGCAATCCAGCAGCTTTGGTTTGCAACAGGTCAGTTGAAAATCAAGACAAGACAAGACAAAACCTGGTCAGAATAGGAAGCACAGACTTATTTTCAATCCAAGCAGGTGAGCATGTACTGTGTGCATGACCTTCCCTGAACTCTCCATACCTCAATAATGTGTTAAATCTGGGAGCAAGTGCACCCTCACTCCAAGAAGGACACTGAGGTGCTGGAGTGTGTCCAGAGGAGGGCAGTGAAGCTGATGAAAGGGCTTGGAGAACAGGTCTGGTGAGCAGCAGCTGAGGGAACTGGGGTGGTTCAATCTGGAGAAGAGGAGGCTGAGGGGAGACCTCATTGCTCTCTGCAACTCCCTGAAAGGAGGTTGGAGTGAGGTGGGGGTTGTTACCAGGGGGAAGATACCAAGTGACAGAACAAGAGGAAATGGCCTCAAATTGCCCTAGGGAGGTTTAGATTAGATATTAGAAGAAACTTCTTCCCTGAAAGGGTTGTGCAAGAGCAGAACTCAGTGGTAGCACATCCTGTTTGGGGAATGGCAAAGAGGTTTTTCCTCAGCATTGGTGTTTTATCTTACTTCTGGAAAAATAGTTGACACTTGCAGAACTGGAGCAGAGATGGAACAAACATTAGTGGGGCTCAGGAGACTGTTCAATATGGAAATCAATCTGGTTTACTGTCAACCTGTGGCCTGGTGATCTCACACCACCATGCTGTGCACCTCTGGGGTGTGCCTTGTCTGTGCTGGTAGACCATTAGCTGCTCTTCTCAGAAGAGGAATGGAGTAGAGGAAGAGAAGAGCTACTTTATTGATTGGTGCATGTTTGTGTGCGTCCCCACTCTCTGCATTCTGCTGTTAGTTTGTGTCTGAAATGGAAAGGTGAGAGCCTGCTTTGAGTCTGTCCCAGTTTCAGCTGTGGAGGATGAGGTTTCAGGTACAACCTCTGTCTGACAGTTTGGTTAAAACAAATGCAAAAACTTATATCCTGGCAGGGTCTTTTTTTCCCTGTTTCCTTAAGTGAGAGCAAGGAATATGCCTTATGTGCAAGTGGGTGCTCCAGTGCTGAAACCCTACAGACTGTTTTTCCTCTGTCACTTATCTCAAAAGCAGTGTGTCCAGCAGGACAAAGGAGGGCATTCTGTCCCTCTGCTCTGCTCTGCTCTGCTCTGAGACCCCACCTGGAGCACTGTGTCCGGTTCTGGCACCCCCAGCATGGAAGGACATGAAACTGTTGGAGAAGGTCTACAGGAGGCCCCAAAGATGATCAGAAGGCTGCAAAACCTCCCATATGAGGACAGACTGAGGGGGAGTTGGGGCTGTTCAGCCTGGAGAAGAGAAGGCTCCAGGGAGACCTTATAGCAGCCTTCCAATACTTGAAGGGGGCTACAGGAGAGCTGGGGAGGGACTTTGTACAAGGGCTTGCAGTGACAGGACATGGGGTAATGGCTTTGGGCTGGAAGAGGGGAGATTTAGACTGGAGATTAGGAAGAAATTCTTTCTAGGGAAGGTGGTGAGACACTGGAACAGGTTGCCTGGGGGGGGTTCTGGATGTCCCCACTCCCTGTAGCTGTTCAAGGCCAGGTTGGATGAGGCCTTGAGCAACCTGGTCTAGTGGGAGGTGTCCCTGCCCATGGCAGGAGGGTTGGAACCAGATGATCTTTAAGGTCCCTTCCAACCTAAACCATTTGAATCTGTGAAAAGAATCAGAGTAGAGAGGAAGGCTGCTGAGCCCCAAGGCTGAAACCAGGGATAGGAAGACTTTGGAGTGTTAATGCTCTGGCTTGCTTCCAGTCCTGATCACAAACCCCATGAAGAGTGGCTGGTGAGATAAGGCTCTGTAGTAGGGATGTTGGCCAGAGGGAAAGGCTGGGTGGGTCATGCTCAGCTCTGTAAGAAGTGGAGATAATTTCACTTCCCCTCTGGGCAGTGACAGAACTGCTCACTTCTCTGCAGCAGGCTGGCAGCAGGAAGGGCATATGTGTGACTACAGAGGGGAGTAGCTTTCCTTGCCGTGATTTGCATTGCCCAGTGATGTCACAGCAGGGACTTGTCCATGCCTTCTCCTTCCTTCTCATGACTTAGAGCCTCCAGTCCTGACAGCTTTATGCTAGAAACTTTGAATGTGCTGGAGTAGAGGACTCAGGGGGTTTATTGCTTTTAATAGTTTATTCTACTCTACAGTACAAAAATGTGGTCAGTTTACCCACGTTTGGAAACCCTCTGGTAAAAAAAAAAAAAAAAAACTTGGGCAACACTTCCAAGTCTGGGTGCAACCAGCAAACAAATTGTAGATGTAGGTAAGCCGGTCACAGGGCTTTGCAGCTCTTGAGGAGATCTGTGAGGAAGGGTCTGTTGTCTTTAATGGCTCCCAGCACTTACTTCTCCTGCAGATACATTACAAGCAGTTTCTAGAGCATCTGGACTCCCAGTAGTGTCCGTCTCAGATCCTGGCTCATGAGGGAGTGGATGCATTTGGCTTCCAGTTGCTACAGCAATACAAAACTCAGCTGCTTCAACATCTGCATGCTCTGCTCTGAAGACCTTGTGATCTGGATACTCTGCTGCTCTCTGAGAAGCAGGTTCACTTCTGGTGTGGTGGTGGATACCTCAAAGCCCCAGCCTGGGAAGGGTGGGTGGGTGAAGGCTACAAGAGGCAGCAGGAGCCCGGCCACAGGGTGGGCTTGGCTGCGTGTGTGGGTGAAGAGAGGCGGAAATGAGATCACTTCTGCGGCTCTCCCTTCTGCAGCCCGCTTCCTCCTCATTTACATCTCACCCCCTGTCAGATGTGTCAGAAGGAGGGGGGCTGACCACAGGCATGGACCTGCCTGTGCTAGAGGGGCACTGGGCTGCAGCCTCATGCCCTGCATGGGGGTCCAGAAAGTGACTGTGGCCGAACCACTGACCAGCAGCCCCTCTTCCCTCCCTGTGTGGTGCTGCACTCTCTGAAACATGGTTTTGCTTTCTCCTATCTAAGGCCTTTCTTCTGCATCTGCATCTCTGGAGAATTTCAAAACCCACCTGGACATGTTCCTGTGTAACCTGCTTTAGGTGATGCTGCTTTAGGAGATGACCTCCAGAGGTCCCTTCCAACCCCCACCAGTCTGTGATTGTGTGATACCTGCAGCTTTTGGAGACTAAAGAATCAATGGGTGGATCATCTCTGAAAATCACTGCTGTGGGGCTCCTGCTTGTTATCTAGGTCCTTGGTGACATGTCCTCCAAAGACAAAGGTGTCATATTCCCATTTGTTCCTGCTGGAAGCTCAGCTGGGTCCCTGCATGTTCACTGCACATTGTCAGTCTGGTGGGGTTATTTCCTTCCCCCTCCTCTCTGAGCTTGTGCAGCCCCAATGGCTGCAGGTGTCAGCAGCCAATGTGTCATTGTGCAGGCAAGCAAGCAAGCAAACCCTGTGCTCTGCTCACAGCAGCCCAGCATTACTTCTGGCTTCAGAGAGAAGATGACTTATCTTCCATCAGGCTCTGTTTCTGTCAGAGAACCTGGCAAGAGGTAGGAGACTCCTGGTAGGGGAGCAAAGATGAGCTTGGTTGTGGATGAATGGGTAATGGTAGAGTGAGAGCCTACCAGAAGTGTGGGCTGCTGCTGGAAAGGGAGCAGGAGTGAGGGGGTGGAATTGGCTCTGAGGAGGATGCTCTCACTGTGGGGGGCTCTCAGGCACAGGAGCACCTGCAAAACCAGAGCCTGCAGCTCTAGTGAGCAGGGCGGTGCTAGCAGACACATTTCTTTGGAAGAACACTGAGTGTGGCTAGGTAAACAACCAGGCAGGTTGTTTGGCTAGAGCTGGGGTGGGGGAAGAAAGAAGATTTTGAAGTTGATTATAAATTGCTGATTTTTGTCTCTTGTTTCCCCTGCAAGAAATAGACTGGAGGGAAGCTGTGCTTCTTGCAGAGCTCCAGCTCAGCTGCAGCAATGGGGCTCTTGTGTACATTGATGCACCTGTGCCATCCTGGGATGGGACTCGTCCTTTGCTGTTCCCTGGGTAGATTCTGGTTGAGAAATTCAGCCAGGCAAACTTCCAGAGCTGCACTTTAAGCTGTCCAGCTGACCCTCTGAGCTTTCCACTTTTGGCCATATAATGAATGATCTCCTTTTTTCTTTCTTTTCTTTTCTTTTCTTTTCTTTTCTTTTCTTTTCTTTTCTTTTCTTTTCTTTTCTTTTCTTTTCTTTTCTTTTCTTTTCTTTTCTTTTCTTTTCTTTTCTTTTCTTTTCTTTTCTTTTCTTTTCTTTTCTTTTCTTTTCTTTTCTTTTCTTTTCTTTTCTTTTTCCTTTCCTTTCCTTTCCTTTCCTTTCCTTTCCTTTCCTTTCCTTTCCTTTCCTTTCCTTTCCTTTCCTTTCCTTTTCCCTTTCCTTTCCTTCCTTCCTTTCCTTTCCTTTCCTTTCCTTTCCTTTCCTTTCCTTTCCTTCCTTCCTTTCCTTTCCTTTCCTTTCCTTTCCTTCCCTTCCCTTCCCTTCCCTTCCCTTCCCTTCCCTTCCCTTCCCTTCCCTTCCCTTCCCTTCCCTTCCCTTCCCTTCCCTTCCCTTCCCTTCCCTTCCCTTCCCTTCCCTTCCCTTCCCTTCCCTTCCCTTCCCTTCCCTTCCCTTCCCTTCCCTTCCCTTCCCTTCCCTTCCCTTCCCTTCCCTTCCCTTCCCTTCCCTTCCCTTCTCTTCTCTTTTTTCTCTTCTCTTCTCTTCTCTTTTCTTTTCTTTTCTTGTCTTGCCTTGTCTTGTCTTGTATTTTTCCTTTTCTTTTCCTTTTCTTTTCCTTTTCTTTTCCTTTTCCTTTCCTTTTCCTTTTCTTTTCCTTTTCTTTTCCTTTTCTTTTCCTTTTCTTTTCCTTTTCTTTTTCTTTTCCTTTTCTTTTCTTTTTCTTTTCCTTTTCTTTTCCTTTTCTTTTCCTTTTCTTTTCCTCTTCTTTTCCTTTTCCTTTTCTTTTCCTTTTCTTTTCCTTTTCTTTTCCTCTTTCTTTTCCTCTTCTTTTCCTTTTCTCTTTCTCTTCTCTTCTCTTCTCTTCTCTTCTCTTCTCTTCTCTTCTCTTCTCTTCTCTTCTCTTCTCTTCTCTTCTCTTCTCTTCTCTTCTCTTCTCTTCTCTTCTCTTCTCTTTTTTCTCTGCAGCTTCTGGGATACGGCAGACCTGGATTCTCTTGTTTTATCCAGAACAGATGCTTAAGTTAAATAACTTCCTCACTTGTGTCTTCTTAATATGTTTGCTCCACTGGTGCACACTTCAGCGAGGTAGCAAGTGAAAATTCACTGTGTGTTTTAAGGATAAAATTTGGATGTTCTTCAGTTTCTAGACTCATTGCTGACCACAGTGCCTGGGAATGAACAGCTGGAGGGAAAAGCTGGTCCTCACCCTATGACCACTCCTCTCTTCCTGATGAGGTCCAACAGATGAGATACTGCTGCACAGAGTTGATGCTGTTTGCAGTATACCAGGGACTTGGATATTGTGGTGTTTCTGTAGGTGTTTATTAAAGCCTTCTCAGGCTACTTTCCCAGAGCAGCTGTTCTTCCTACCATCTCTTTTTCACTTTGCAGAAGTGCATTCTGCATCCTCTTCTTGTCAGGGAAAATACTGGAGACTGAGCAAAGATGGAGGCTTTCCAGAGATGCTTTGTGCCATTATTCCTTGCAGAACAACTCATTCAGTTCTCTCCTGTTCTCCATCACTATGGGAGTAGAGGTAGCCTACAGAGAAACACTCCTGTTTTGCTTTTCCCTGACTTGTCCAAAGCTATGGTCTTGTTGCTGTGACCCATGAGTGACCTTTCTCTTGGTACTTGCACTCCAGAAAATATCCCATTTCCTGCAGGAAAATAAGGGGCACACCGAGGTGCAGTGATGAGGTTGCTGTTTTCTGTGGCACATTCTCCTTTTCCATGAGGTCCTGTGCTAGCTGAGCACTCCAGGGGCGACCAGGAGGCTGCTCTCTTGTTGTTAATTTTTTCTGACATTAAAAAGAATAAATAAAAGCCCTGAAAGCACACATCTAGTCCTTACTGGGAGGGCTGGGTGAGAGGAAGAGAAGGGGAAGCAAGCAGAAGCTTTGGGATGTTTTCAAAACCATCCAGCTGCAGGATGTGGAGAAAGTGTGAAATGCAAAGATGCTATCAGCTGCCCCAGCACGGAGCCAGCAAACTGCTCTGCAGGGTCAGCCCTGGGCTGTGGCTGCTTTCTGGGGATGACAGGTGGGGGTGAAATATAGCTGACTGGTACAGGGGGGGTCTCTCATCCCATGGTGCCCCCTCAGTGAGCAGCTCCACTATTAGGGGAAGTGGGTTATGCTGGCTTAAGTTCAGTCAGCCAAAGTGACGGGCTGGGGATGAAGCAGGAGGTGAAGCACATTGTTTTCTCTCCCAGCAATTCCTGGGCTGCAGGGCAGAAGCTGGTTTGACCCTTGGGCCTCATCTTATTATTCACCACATGAAGGAATCTCATCAGAAAGTCTCCCAGGAGCTGCCTGGTCGTCGGAGAGGTGTGAGGGAGATAATGGTTTGCCTGGGTGGGAAAAGGTTCAAAACCGTGGTGAAAGGCTTCAGCCCTGCAACAGGACCCTGTCTGGTGGGATTGGCAGCATCTGTGCTCCATGTCCCAGGAGCCTGTGCCAATGGGACCTTCTGCAGCAGTCAGGAGACGAACTGCTCAAGTTTTTACAGTTTCTGGTCTTCCCAGCCCTGGGGCAAATCTCTGCCTGCTCCTGTGTCTCCAGGCATCAGATGAGTGGTCTTGGTGCAGGCTGGGCTGGTGGTGAGGGTTTAGGGACAAGGAGTAGGTTTGTACTTGTCAGCCAGGCTCAGCCCTTCACGTGACCTTGAGCAATGCTCTGGGAATTTTGCCCTGCTGCAGAGCTTCTGCCATCTTCTTGAGTTTGCTTGGATGAGGAGTGCTTCTCTCTTTTCCTTCTTGATTTTTATACTGCAAACTTCTTTGAAAATGGAGGAAATGAAACCACAGGGCTTTTTTTGTGAGTAACATGGGAGAGTTCAGTCTACTTCCAGATAAGAAATGAAATTTAGGGTGAAGGAAAAAAACCAAACCCCAACGAACCAACAAAAACCCTCCCTTGTCATTTGTGCTGGCTGCAGGGGCTTGGGAGCCTTTTTGTCTGGCAGATGAGTGGGATCTAGGCTGTGATGTCCCTTGGTGGAGTGCATGGTGTGCCACAATAACACATCAATAATTCATCTCTTGACTGCTGCAGAGGGTCCCATTGGCACTGGTGCCTGGTGCCTGGATGCTGCAGAGTGGTACCTGCTGATCCCATTGTTGCAGGGCTGAATCCTTTCTCCACAGTTTTGAACCTTTTTCCCAGCTAGGTAAACCCAGGCAAAACGGGTTCTGCCCCAGTGGCTGGCTTTACTGGGGATCTGAGAGTGCATGAGGACCCTAGGAGAGGGGGCACATGGTGTGGGAAGGGAAATGGAGAGCAGGGGTGATTGAGAGTGAGGAGGAAGGGGGCCTCCTTGTTCATATTGCCTTGGAAATGTGGATTCTTATCTCTCTCTGCCTTGGCAGTTGTGGGAAAAGCTCTTTATGCTGACTTTCACTTAGGGACCAGCACTTGGCAGGTCCCTGTATCAAGACAGGTCTTGTTTGCACTCTAGGTGCTGGGTTTGCCAAAATCCCAAGCAGCCCCAGGAGACCCAAAGGTCTGTGGGCACTGGGATCTGAGCATCCTGATTCTCACTTGGACAACAAGAGGGGCTGGACACTGGTGACCCAAAGCAGGTACTCAGCATATGGGGACTTTCCAAACTTAATTTGGGATGCAATAGGAACTAACAGCGTCTTCTTCCCTCACGGGAAGCACATCCCTTCGCTCCTTTTGAAGCCCCTGTCCTGGGTGCTGGAGACAAGCAGAAAGTGTAGGGGACACAATGGCAACAGGTGCCACGCAAGGGAGCACCACCCAGCCAGTGGCTTTTCTCCAGCCCACCAGACAGGGTGGCATGGCTCCACGGGCAAGAACTCCCCCTGGCCCACTACCTCTGCTGCCTGAAAGCCTTGCGGGGTTTTTTTTTGCTGGCACTGGGCAGAGGAATTGCAGGGTTGTCCCCGGTGCTGGCTTGTCCCCAGGAGCCGCGGGAGAGCCGGGAGCTTCACGACGCTCAGCGGGGGCTGGTTCCCCCTGGCATCCCCCTCACTGCTTGCCCAGTCCCCGCAGTTCCTCCCCGCTGGGGAGCTGTTGGTGAGTGCATGACCCAGGCTGAGTGCTGCGATCAGTAGGCGAGGTGCTGGCCGTGCTCTCTGCCTCCATGTGACTGCAGTTTCCGTTGGCTCCTTCCGCAAAGGCTATATTGGTGCTGAGCCAGGGCGGCTGGGACACGAACCCCATGGGCTGCACCCACCCTTGGCCCCAGGAGCCCCCGAGTGCAGCTGCAGGATGAGGTGTGGGAGGCCCTGCACGCCGCCCCGTGCGGTGAGTAACTGCCCCACACACCTTTGCCAGGGGCAAGGTCCTGCTGGGGGGAGGTTCTGGGGAGCCCCCCTTTGCAGGTTGAAGAGCTGTGGTGGCTGTGTGTCACTGGTGTCCGTGCCCACAGGAGCTGTGGCTGCGGAGGCCCACGCTGGGGCTGGGGTGCACCATGAGGAACGCCTCCGGTGCTCTCGGACTTCTTGGATGCGGGCTCCTCTGTGGGGCTGCGGGCAGGGGTTTCCTGCCAGCACTGCCACATGTCCTCCTGGCCAGGCAGGCACCATCCCCACAGCCCTAGGGATGAGGAGGGACAGTGGAGGTGCCTCTGATGTTGGGAGAGGTCAGTGCTGGGTGGTAAAGATAGGCTGAGTGAAGGAAAGTGTGAGCTGCTGTGGAGGGCTTCAGGGGCCAAGTGCAAGCTGGGGCCAAAGGCTCTGGGGTTTGATTGTCGTGAGGGCACAGCAGGGTCCCTTCCTGCCACTGCACCTGTGTGCAAGGCGCTGCTGGATGCAGAGGGCTTGGGAGGGTGCAAGGTGCTGCTGGAGGCAGAGGGCTTGGGAGGGTGCAAGCTGCTGTGTGTCAGCCCCAGCCTGGGAAAGGGGAGCTGCTTCTCCATCCCCACCAGATTAATAAATAAATACTGCTTTGGTAAGACACTAGCTTAACATTTTTGGCTGTCCCAAGGAAAGAGACAGCCCAGGACATGTGCCCTGCTCCCTGGGTGCTGTGAGGCTCTGGCTACCTTGGTTGCCAAACATAACCCCCATTGCTTCTTCAAGCACTGGCATTTCTGATCACACTGTTCGCTGAGCCCTCACGGCTCATTTGCCTGAGCTTCAGCTTTCCTCCAGATGCAAATACTGTCAGCTCCAGTCCCAATGAGTCAGTGAAGTGGCACCTTGCACTGGAGAGCCTCTGCTTCCCTGGGAACAGGGATGGGTGCTGGAGGGCCACTTGGTGGTGGCTGGGTTGGTGTCCCTTGGGAGAGCATTTGGTGCCAGAGAGGGAGGACATGAGCCTTGGTGGGAATGGGTGGGAGGAAGCCTCCGCTTGGGGGTTGCAGTTCAGTGGTGTTTGTGAGCAGCTGTGCAGCAAGGGTGGTGTCTTTCCTGTGTGTGCTGCCCCATGTGGGGACCTGGCTGCCTCCTCTCCTCCTCCTGCCCTCCAAGCTCTCCTTGGTAGTCCCTCATGAGGGCTCCTGCTGGGGTTTGTGTGGGCTCAGTGCCAGAGCTCTTCGCTAGTTCTCCATAAGTAGCTTGTGGAGGCCCAGGTTGGATACTAGAAGATTTATTCACTGAAAGGGGCTGCCCAGGGAGGTCATGGAGTCACCATTCCTGGAGGTATTCAAGAAATGTGTGGACATGGCACTTGTGGACATGGTTTAGTGGCCATGGTGGTGTTGGGTTGATAGCTGGACTTGATGACCTTAGAGATCTTTTCCAATCAAAAGAACTCTATGATTCTATGGTATGTTGGCAGCCTGTCTTTTCTGGGTGCTCCTGAGGGAAACAGTGGGAGCTGTGCACTTGCCTGCAGGCAGCAGCTGTGGGAAGGAAGCTGGTTATGCACAAGGATGACTGCTGCTATGATGGGCTCCCTAGGAGAACTTGGGCCTTTCAGACAAGCAGTCTGCAGCTTCTGACCTTCACACCTCTGTCTCCATCTCTGCAGGAGTGCCATCACTGAGATGGAGGCCCCGCTCCCTAGTCTCTCCCTGCTTCTGGTCCTCCTGGTAGCAGGATGGGGATGCAGGGTGATCACAGCCTGGGCAACATCTTCTGGTGGCTGCACGATCGTAAGTCCTCTCTTGCAAACACTCACCCTTCTGACTGCTTGGTCCTGCCCTGCGAAGTCCAGGTGCCTCAGCATCTCCAGATCTTCCACCTCCCAGCTACTGTCTTAGCTTAAGGCATGGACTGGGTGCTGAGGCTTTAACCACAGAGCTGCCTTCTCCATCCTCGCTTTGCTCCCCAACCTTCTCCATCCTCATTTTCCTCCTGCCTCTCAGAGCAGCATCACTTATGCACATCTTGCTTTAGGTGCAGGGCATTGCAGACTGCACTGGGAGATGGCTGAGCTCTGTCCCAGGAAACCTTCATGATACCAAGGAGCTGTTGCTTGATGACAACACTATCCAGGTTCTGGGCAATGCCTCCCTGCTCTCATACTACCGACTGCGGCATCTCAGCCTACCCAAGAACCAACTGGAGCTCATTGAGCCTGGTGCCTTCCTCAGCAGCCAAGGCCTCCATGTGCTCTCCTTGGCAGACAACCTCCTCTTCACCAACTACTCGCTGACAGCAGCTGCTCTTTCAGCTCTGCCGGCCCTGAAGACACTGAATCTAGCTGGAAATCGCCTCACTGAGGATATGGTATCGGCTTTGATCAGGAACCTGTCCTCCTTGGAGTCCTTGTCCGTGGCTAGGAACATCATCATGAGGCTGGACTCATCTGTCTTTGTAAACCTGACACAGCTCTTGGAGCTGAACCTGGAGAAGAACTACATCTTTGAGATTGACCAAGCTTTTGAAGGGCTGCAGAGGCTGCAAAAGCTCAACTTAGCTTACAACTACCTCCCCTGCATAGTGGAGTTTGGCCTGACCCAGCTCAGGGTGCTCAATGTCAGCAACAATGTCATTGAGTGGTTTCTGGCTCTGGAAAGTGATGACCTCTTTGAGCTGGAGGTGCTGGACCTGTCCCACAACCACCTCCTCTTCTTCCCTCTGCTGCCGCGGCAGAGCAAGCTGCACTCCTTGCTGCTGAAGAACAATAAGATGAGCTTCTACCAGCGCCTCCCCAATGGCACATCCCTGGCAGATGTCACAGTGCAGTTCTTGCTCATTGATGGCAACTCCACCAATGTGACAACAGTCAGCCTCTGGGATGAGGTCTGCCACAGCAACCTTTCCTCCCTGCGCCTCCTGGACATGAGCCAAAACCAGGTCTGGTACCTGCCAGAGGACTTCCTGGCCCAGATGCCCTCCCTGACTCACCTGAAGCTGAACCAGAACTGCCTGGAGACATTTCACCTGTTGGAGGGGAACCCTTTAGCCATGTTGATGGAGCTGGACCTTAGCCAGAACCGTCTGGTGGAGCTCGGGGTGGAGGTGGGTGCCAAGAACATGCTGCCCAACCTGCAGCTCTTCAATCTCAGTGCCAACAGGCTGCGAGTACTTCCTCCTGCGGTTTTCACCTACACCAGGAAGATCACTACCGTGGACCTTAGCCACAACCAGGTTGACCTCTGTCCCCAACCAGCTGTTATGAGCAAGGTGGAGAGTCCCCCCTGTGTGGACATCAGAGGTGTTGAGACTTTGACTCATCTCTCCTTGGCCAGCTGTGGTCTGCAGGCACTGGGGGGACAACCCTTCCAGGGGACATCGCTGATGCATTTGGACCTCTCCAACAACCATCAGGCGCTGTCTGGGGACCCGAGGTGGCTGCAGGACATTGCTCTGACACTGCAGGTGTTGTCTCTGAGGAACACCAGCCTCTCCTCCACCGTGATGGACTTCTCTGCCTTAAGCAGCCTTGTGTGCTTGGACCTTTCAGGGAACTCCTTGACTGTATTCCCCACCTCACTGGGTGGCTTGAAACTGCAGAGCCTGGACCTGCGGGACAACAGCCTCCCAGCTCTCCCAGCAGGGGTGGTACAGACACCACTGGGAAAGAGCCTGCAGGAGGTCTACCTCAGCCGAAACCCCTACAACTGCTGCACGCTGGGCTGGTGGGACTCCTTGCAGCAGGTCCAGGGGCTGCAGGTCCCTGATGGGCAGGAGGTGACCTGCAGCCACGCCTCCCGCACATGGAGCCCCGGGATGCTGCCTGAGCCCATCGTGCAGAGCTGCCGCTGGCAGATGGCCAACCAGGCTCTCCTCTACCTGGTGCTGGCTCTGCCCACCTGCCTGACTCTCCTGGTGGCCTTCGCTGTAGTCTTCCTCACCTTCAAGCAAAAGCTGCTGAAAATGGTGAAAAGCCGGTGTGGGATGTCCAGCCCCTACTGAGGAGGAGGAAGGGCTCAAGAATGGTGAATGGCAGTGGGCTGTCAGGATTACAGCCCTCTGGGGTGGGTGAGATGGTGACTTGAGGGATGGAGGACCATAGGGTGATGGTTGGGCTGCCATTCCTGATATGGATACCCTAAAGGTATCCAAACAGTGTGGGACTGTGTCTGGTGGTGGAACCTGGGGCTGTGCTGGGCATCCTCAAGGGACATCTTCAGTAGAAACCTTCAGCTGATGTTGGCAAGAGCTGAGTTGACACACCACCAAACGCCTCTTGGCCAAAGAAGAATGGACAGTTCCCCCAGCACTGTTTCCCCCTGCTTCAGGCAGTTCCTTTTATTTATTTACCTCTGCAGCCAACTCCCCTCTGCAGAATGTCCTCTAGGCCTCCAGTGAACCCCCACGAATTGCCCTGGCCTGGAGCAAGCATCACCCAGGCACTGCAGGGAAGGGTCTCTATGGCCACAGCTTCCCCACACTGCAACTGCTGGCACCAGCAAACTCACAGACAGACCTGGGCATGCATCTCTGTACGTGTGCTGGGATGACAGCACTGTCAGAGGGGCTGAAAGAGATGTTTTGGGGTTCTGCTGCGTGGTTAAGTCATGAGCCCAGTTAGAAAAGCCCATCATAAACAGCACAGGCTGCAATGATATAAAGTAGTGATAGAAAGGCAGAGAATAAATTATGTTACTGGTGCTGGACAGAGTGAGTGGCTGGGAGCTGCCCAGCAGACAAAGACCTGAGTGTGTTGATTGACAGCAGGTGAACATGAGCCAGTGTGTGCCCAGGTGGCCAAGAATGCCACCAGCATCCTGGTCTGAATGAGCAATAGTGTGGCCAGCAGGACCAGGGCAGTGATTGTCCCCATGGACTCAGCACTGATGTGGTCAAAGCTTGAATACTGGGTTTAGTTTTGGCCCTCACTCCAGGAAGGACATTGAAGTACTGGAGTGTGTCCAGAGAAAGGCAGCGAAGCTGGTGAAGGGTCTGGAGAACAGGTCTGGTGAGGAGCAGCTGAGGGACCTGGGTTTATTTGGTCTGGAGAAGAGGAAGTTGAGGGGAGACCTTCTGGCTTTCTACAAGTACCTTAATGGAGATTGGAGTGAGGTGAGTGTTGGTCTCTCCTCCCTAGTAAAAAGTGATAGGATGAGAGGAAAAGGCCTCAAGCTGCATCAGGAAAGGTTTAGATTGGATTATTAGAAGAAACTTCTTCCCTGAAAGGGTTCTTAAACACTGGAACAGGCTCCCCAGGGAGGTGTTTGAATCCCTGTCCCTGGAGGTGTTCAAAAGAGGCAGAGATGTGGTGCCCAGGGACATGGTTTAGCAGCAGACTTGGTAGAGTTAGAGAATGATTGGACTCAATGATCTTAGAGGTCTTTTCCCAAGAAAACCATTCTCATTTTATGAATATTTTATCATTGGTTTCATTTTCTCCAGCACCTGCTGGATGAAGCAGATGTGAAGGAGGTTAAACAAGAGAAAGGCTTCCTCCTTCTCGAGCAAGCACCACTCTTGCTGGCTGTGGGCTGCAGCAGCCTGGGGGGGTTTCCTCCACCCAGCCCCGGTCGCAGCACACATGGGCTCTCTGGTACCCGCTGCACGCTACCTGGGGAAGTGTTATTTTGTTTCTTGGACTGTTCCCTTGGGTGGAAGTGAGAAGTGGTGGTGGTTTGTGCTAACTCAGAAGCTGTGCTGAGAACTGCAGCAGGTTTGTTCCTGTGGCACTGCTGGAATTTTTCCAGCTAAATGTCTCTGAGTTTAATGGGAACACAAGGTGCAGAGAAGCAGGCGGTGGTGCCAGTGTGGGCACACCAGAAGCTGTGGCACTGCTGGAATTTTTCCAGCTAAATGTCTCTGAGTTTAATGGGAACACAAGGAGCAGAGAAGCAGGCGGTGGTGCCAGTGTGGGCACACCAGAAGCTTGTCCTTCCCTAGACTCAGATGAGCTCAGTGGGGCAATGCAGGATGTGCTGCAGGCTCAGGCTCCCACAGCCAGCCCCAGTGCTGCTCCACACTGGACTTGTACTGGGAGGTGGTGGTGGGAGATACTCAAGCTGGTGTGGGGCCAGCAGTGATGCTGGGGCAGGTGCAGTGGGAGCCCAGGCTGGCAGCAGGGCAGCATCCTCCTCAGCACAGGTGTGGGGCCATGGGTGAGCCTTGCATGGTGATTGCAGGCAAGGCCCAGTCAGACCACACTGGAGCAGCCAGCAGCACCACTGGCCCCAAGTGCAGGCACGGCTCTGGAAACCCTACTGCCAAATCTGTCTCAGCTGTTTTCTAGCCCTGTTTTAGACTGAAGTAGCCAAAACCAGATCAGGTCCCAGCTGAGGAATCCCTCAGCTTGTCTTAGCCATTCTTTTGTCCAAAAGTGGCATGCCAGAGGGACAGCAAGTTACCTACTGAGGTGCTGGAGCATGTCCAGAGGAGGACAATGAAGCTGGTGAAGGGTCTGGAGAACAGGTCTGGTGAGGAGCAGTTGAGGGAACTGGGGTTGTTTAGTCTGGGTTAGCGTTAGAAAAGGAGGCTGAGGGGAAACCTCATTGCTCTCTACAACTACCTGAAAGAAGGTTGCAGTGAGGTGGTGGTTGGTCTATTCTCCCTAGTATCAGGTGATGGAACAAGAGGAAATGGCCTGAAATTGTGCCAGGGGAGGTTGGAGATTAGGAAAAATTTCTTTCCTGAAAAAGTGGCCAGGCATTGGAAGAGGCTGCTCAGGGAGGTGGTGGAGTCACAGTCCCTGGAGGAGTTCAAGAAACATGTGGATGTGGCACTTTGGGACATGGTTTAATGGCCATGGTGATGTTGGGGTGATGGTTGGACTCAATGATCTTAGAGGGCTTTTCCAACCAAAACAAATCCGTGATTCTATAAACATGTGCCCGTGATGTCCTCCAGAGGGTCTGCACTGGCACTGGGTACCACAGCCACGTTTCAGTGTCTCCCTGCTGGCAGGGCGAGCAGGTGCCCCTGTGAGCACCCTTCTCCCTGGGGCCCTTTGCTCTCGCTGTGGGTGCTGGGTCCAGCCTCAGGGGGTGGATGTGTGAGCTTCCTCCACTGGCACAGCCATCACTTCTCCTTTTGGCAGGGGTGTTGGGTGCAGCTGTGGGTGCACACATAGGCAGTGACCCAGGCACCTGACACTGCCTGGGGCATGGATCAGAAGTGGCAGTTTGTGCTCATACTGAGCCCATGAGGGGACAGGCAGCACTCCTGGAGCTGGGATGTTAGGGCAGCAAGATGAGCTCCCACTTAGAGGGACTGATGTTCTTACAAAGCTGCTGTTCATCATCTTTGCAAGGTCATGGTCATCAGAGGAGGTCTTCAATGACTGTAGAAAGGCAAATGTCACACTCAATGTCCAAAAGGATATCCTGGGGAGCAACAGGTTTTTCCAAGCCCTTGTGTTGGGGAGATCATGGAATATGCTTTCTTGAAGTATATTTCTAGAAGAAGAGGGTAGCTGGGAGCAGTGATCATTCATTAACAAAGGGTAAGTCATGCCTGACCAACCTCCTTGTCTCTCATGATTAGATGGATGGGTTTGTAGGCAAGGGAAGAGCAGTGGGTTCCATTTATCTCAACTTCAAAGCAAGGCTTTCAATACCATGTCCCACAATGCTCTTGCATTCATGAAGGACTGGGGTGGACTGGAGGAATGAGCCAGCAGAAACCTCACAATACAGAGAGATTACACTCACCAACTCAGCACTTGTTAGACCTCATGTAGACCTCATCTGGTGAGGACAGCCATGCCCAGGGAGGGGGTGTGCAGGCTACATACTCTGAGCTCTGCCAGGACAAAGCTGGCTACAGGTTAGCCTGACCCTAGGGCAGACTGAGTGTGGAGGAGAGGTCTCCATGGGCTCCCACACAGCCAAGTGGGAGGTTTTTATGTGCTGCTATGTTGCCTCTTTGGGTGGGAAATAGAGCAGAGCGTGTGCTGCAGATTCACAGATTACATTGGATTGGAAGGGACTCTCAAAGGTCATCTTGTCCAACACCCCTGCAGTCAGCAGGGACACCTCCACCTAGATCAGGTTGCTCGGGGGGCCACATCAAATCTGACCTTGAATGTTTCCACAGATGGGGCCTCCATCACATCCCTGAGCAACCTGTTCCAGTATTTTACCATTCTCATTGTGAAGAACTTCTTCCTAAATCCAACCTAAACCTACCCTGCTCCAGTTTCAAACCATTGCCCCTCATCCTATCACCACAAGCCCTTCTAAACAATCCCTCCCCAGCCTTCCTGTAGGTCCCTTCAGATATTGAAATGTAGCTGTAAGGTCTCCCTTGTAGCCTTCTCTTCTCCAGGATGCTGATCTACACCCCCCCTCACGTTCCTGGGCCAGCTGAATCAGGAGCTACTTTTTTTTTTAATTTTTGGCAAGTGAGGCATTGGCTTTGTGGTGGCTTCCATTCCTCTTCTGAGCTGGAGACTCCCCTGGACAAACATAAGCTCACTCATCTTCTCCAGCAATGCCAACATCCAGTGGTTTAACTGCCACTCATTTCAGACTTTTCACAGAGCTGACTCTAATTTCAGTGTGTAGGAGGAGAGCTCTTCCAAACCCCAGCTTCTGTGCTCTGGCATCATGTCTTATTGATAAAATGGACACATTTTAATTAGTTTATGGTTGCCAGATGGAAGTCAGGGACTAAACTAGTCTTGGAGGCAATTTGCAACTCCTCTTAGTTACCTCAAGCATCAGTCTGTTGAAGCCACTCAACTCAGGAGGAAGGCCCATCCCAGTCACAACCCTCCCAGCCACCCAGGTTCAGTAGGCTAAAATCTGGGAATCTTTTGGAGCTGGATAATTTCTAGAGAATCCTAATCTTAGTCCTTCAGTTCTTACAAGAGAGCAGGATTTGGCTAGTACAAAGCAGCTGAGGTAAAAAGTGGGATTAAAAACTTCAATGGGGTAAGTAAAGCATTTGTTTGTAGAGATGAAATTCTCAGTGACCTTTAAAACGTTACAGGGAGGTCCTTTGGCTGTGGTTCTCCCTTTCCATGATTTAAAGTGAACTGGGAACTGGAGCCTGGTGAGGCAGCAGGGGTAAAGGCTTTGTTCTAAAGCAGCTGCCAGCCTTTGTGACCTTATACCACACTGCTGTCTGAAACATTCAGACAGCTGAAGCAGAGTTTTCCAGAGCTGAGCACTTACTGAGAAGGCATCACCTTGTAGTATCAGCAAACAAACCACCTCACTTCAGCAGCTTGAAATCAGTGGATTTTCAAAAGCACCTTCAAGACTGATTTATTGTCTGTATATTCCATTTCTGAAATATGAGGATTTATACTTGTGTAAGATGAAGCTGGAGATTGAAGAACCACTCAGGAAATGTGAGGGTGCCAGGCTGATCTATCCAGAGATAGCAGTAAGTATTTAACACGCCAGCAAGTAATGACAAACACCATCCTCACCCAATGAAGTTTGACCATTGCTTCCAAGATATGAACATTGACCACTTCATGTTCAGTCAACAAGGAGCAAAAATCAGGGCCAGGCAAGCTGGTGAGGCTGTCAGCCAAAGCTGACTGAAAGGTAAAATGGTGCCCTCATGGCCAAGAAGGTCAACAGTATCCCGAGATGCATTAAGAAGTGTGTCCAGTAGGTTCTCCTCCCCCTCTACTCTGCCCTGGTGAGGCCACACCTGGAGTCCTGTGTCAAGTTCCGGGCTCCCCAGTTCCAGAGAGACAGGGGACTACTGGAGAGGGTCCAATGGAGGTTACAAAGATGCTGAGGGGACTGGAACATCTCTGTGAGGAAGAAAGGCTGAGAGGCCTGGGGCTCTTTAGCCTGGAGAAGGGCAGACTGAGATCTGATCAATGCTTATCAGTATTTAAAGGGTGGGGGTCAAGAGGATGGGGCCAGACTCTTCCTAGTGGTGCCCAGTGATAGGACAAATGGCAGCAGGCACAAACTGGAACCCAGGAGGTTTCACTTGAAGATAAGGAAAAGTTTCCTTGCTGGGAGAGTGCTACAGCCCTAGAGCAGGCTGCCCAGAGAGATTGTGGAGTTTCCCTCTCTGGAGATATTCTAAACCTACTTGGACATTGTAATCCTGGGCAACCTGCTCTGGGTGACCCTGCTTTAGCAAGGCGGTTGGACTAGATGATCTCTGGAGGTCCCTTCCAACCTCCACCATTCTGTGATTCTGTGAAAGATTAAATAATTGAAAATTATTTTAGGCACTCATACACAGGAAAAGACTAAAACCATCAGTAAGTTCAGCTGCCCAAGTTCCATTTCAGGAAGTCTGGCTTCTTAAATAAAGTTTACTTAAACCTGCAATTGCTGCAGCTCCTGAGGCCTTGGGTTCTCCATAGCCAATGCAAAGTGTATCAATGGTATAAGCTGAGGACATGGTGGTGGGATACATGTGCTGACATCATTCTGTCAGGCCTGTCAGATCTGTCTCTGAACTGCCTGTCTTTGTCCAGAGTCAGATTTCTTCACCTGACTCTATGTCCCAGCCACAAGACTCCAGCTGCTCATCCTGCGGAAAATCAACTTCAATGTCATAGATGAACTCTGGGTCATCCTTCTTCTTCCTGTTCTTTTCAAAGAGCTCATCCATGATGCTCTTCCGTTTGGCTAGTTCCTTGTCATCTAGTTTGTTCATGTCCTCTTCTGGGTCAATGGTCTCTTCCTGCCGAAACTTTTCCAAGCTCTCAGCCAGGCTCTCCCCTCCCAAGTGGCCCTTCAGCAAACTGTGCAGCTTCCGTAGCTGACGCAGTGAGACTCCTTCCAGGTAAGCCTTGTGCCGAGGGTTATTCTTCAGCTGCTCAGCAGCCATGCTGCAGTCTAAAGAGGAAGCTACCGTGAAGACTTACAGCTGCAAGCAAATCTCTTCCCATGAACACATCCTTTTCTCCTAAACTATCACAACCAAGACTCCCAGACTCAGCAGAGCCACCACTCAGGTTAAGATGTAGCCTTGGGCTCCTCAGGGGAGAGAGTGTTACCCTAAAACAATGCCTCTTTGCATTCCCTGCATGTTGGCTACCCAGCAGTTACTAAAAATTCTCTGCTGAGTGAGTAAGGGGAAGGCTGAGGATGTGTCTATCTGGACTTTAGTAAAGCAGTTGACACTGTCTGCCACAGCATTCTCCTGGAGAAGCTGTCTGCCCACAGCTTGGATGGGTGAACACTTCACTGGGTAAAAAAATGGCTGGATGGCCAGGCCCAAAGAGTGGTGAGGTAATCCAGTTGGTGACCAGTCACAAATGGTGTTCCTTAGGGCTCAGTCAGTTCTCTTTAATGTCTTTACTAGTAATTTGGATGAGTGGATTGAGGCACCATCAGTAAGTTTGCAGATGACACTAAACTGGGTGGGAGTGTTGGTCTGCTGCAGAGCAGAAAGGCTCTGCAGAGGGACCTCGCCAGAGGCTGGATCGATGGGCCAAGGCCAGTGGGATGAGATTCAACAAGGCCAAGTGTTGGGTCCTACACTTGGGTCACAACCACCCCATGAACAGTCCAGGCTTGGGGCAGAGTGGCTGGAAACTGTCTGGCAGAGAAACACCCGAGTGTGTTGATCAACAGCTGACTGAATATTAACCAGCAACCTGGCCTGGATCAGGGATTTGGGGCATGCTACAGTTAACACATCCCACCTGAGAACTTGGAGAAATTTCTGACAGGCATGATGCGCTGGCGAGTCTTATCCTTGCTGTCTTCTTTGTAGATCAGGACAATGGAAGGAGGCTGAAAGCAGATGCCACACTTCTGTGCAGTGTAAGTCATCACAGTTCTTGCTGCAGAGTGAAGTGTGGTCAGGTTTGTCAGAGGTGTCCCCAGCAACATCAAAACTCACTGAAAAACAGGAAAAGAACAAAGGGGGAAAGTGTGAGTGGTATCTGAATGCTGCTTTTTTTGCAGGGTTGGAGTCACTCAAGTTCAGCAAAAACACAGAGCCAGGGTGTAAGTCTTCCCAGTTCCAGAAGAAGCTGAGCATATCCCTGCAGGTTGGAGTGAGGTGGGTGTTGATCTCTCCTGCCTAGTAATAAGGACTGGATGAGACGAAATGGCCTCAAGTTGCACCAGGGGAGATTTGGGTTGGACATAAGAAGAAACTTCTTCATTGATGAGAGTTCTCAAACAGTGGGACAGGCTGCCTAGCGAGGTGGTTGAATCCCCATCCCTAGAGGGTTTTCAAAGAGCCAGAGATGTGGTGCTGAGGAGCTTGGTTCAGCACCAGATATGGTAGAATTAGGTAATGGTTGGCCTTGATGATCTGGAAGGTCTCTCCCAGCTGAAACGATTCCACGAAACACAGCTGGGTTTTTCCCTGCCAGCTTCTGTGCCGTAGCAGAACCACTTTTGCCGTTAAAAAGCCTCTGTTCCATCGGTTGCTTCCAGCCGACGAACAAACCCTCGGTCTAAATGTTGAGAGAAGAGAAGCCGAGCAGGATCGGTTTGTCCTTCCCGCTTCCCGCCTCTCGCCCCTTCCCTCAGCTCACCTCATGTGCTGCGGCACCGGGTAGAAGAGCGCTTCTCGGGCGGCAGCACGGGCGTCCCCCAGAGCCGGAACGAGAAGCGCAGCCCAGCCCGGCAACGTTCCCCGGGACTCCCCGCGGTGGTTACCGTGGCGACAGCCGCAGGCCCCCACTCGGGCTGCCCTCGCCAGTGCCTGCGGGACGCGGCGGCTGCTGACCGGCTCCTGCCGCCGCGGACCTTCACCCCGGGTGAGGGCAGTGGCGAGGCTGAAGCACCGGAGCAGCGTTTAGCGGCGAGTCCGAACGGCGTCACGGAGCGAGGGGCGGACAGCGCCCAGGGGGGTCAGGCGGACCGGCAGTCGCCCGGGCCGGCCGTCGCCCGGGCCGGCCGTGAGGCCCTGGGCAGTGGGCCCGCCATGGCGGGCGGGTCACGGCCGTGGAGGGCCAGGGCGCTGCTCCGCGCTGGGCTGGCCGCATTCTTCTGCGCTCTCCGTAAGTGCCGTCCCGGCCTGTCCGCGGAGCCTGTCCTTTCGGCCTGGCGGAGGGGCAGGGCGAAGCCAGGCTGGCGGCCGGCTCCCTGCGCTTCTCGCTGTCCCGAGCTGGGCGGCCCCGGGGCTGTGTGGGGATGGTGAGCGCCCTTCAGCTCGGCCTGATCAGCAACCCCATGAACGCTGCAGGCGTGGGGCAGAGTGGCTGGAAACTGTCTGGCAGAGAAAGACCTGTGAGCGTTGGTCAGCAGTGGCTGAACATAGGCCAGTGTGTGCCCAGGTGGCCAAGAGGGTCACCAGCATCCTGACCTGGATCAGTACTAGTGTGGCCAGCAGGACCAGCGCAGTGATTGTCACCTTGTACTCAGCCACACCTTGAGTATTGGGTTCAGTACTGGGCCCTCACTCCAAGAAGAAAATTGAAGTGGTTGAGGGGAGACCTTCTTGCTTTCAGTTCCTTGAAAGGAGGTTGGAGTGAGGTGGAGTCAGTCTCTTCTCCCTAATAACAAGTGATAGGATGAGAGGAAATGGCCTCAAGTTGCTGCAGGGTAGGTTTAAGTTGGGCGTTAGAAGGAACTTCTCTGAAATGGTTCTCAAACTCTGGAACAGGCTGCCTATGGATGTGTTCAATCTCTCTCCCTGGAGGTGTTAAAAGGACACAAATATGTGCTGATGGATATGATTTAGGAGCAGATTTGGTAGAGTTAGAGAATGGGTGGATTCAATGATACAGAAGGTCTTTTCTAACCAAAACAAATCTGTGATTTTAAGTTGTGGTTTCAGGCAGTGCCAGGTGATTAAAGACAGTGGTGAACATCAGTGTGGGGCAAGTGACTTGGCAAGGTCCCTGCCTCTGCAGTAGGCTGTACTGTGCCTTGCCCCACTTGCCACTGCTGCTTGATCTGAGCCTGAGCACCTGGGTTCTGCTGTACTGACATCAAATGGGTGGGAGCATCTTGTCTGGGCTTTCATTTTGAAAGTATCTGTTTACACATGTGTGGAGCTGCATTTGCCTGCTGGCTTGGAGGGCTGGGCTCTGGATTCTTATGAATCCAGCTGTTGATGACAGTGAAACATTGTTTTTCTTCTGCTGTCTGAGGCTTTGCAGAGAATGTGTCATAGATTGTACAGCTTCACTTGTTAAAGCTGTCTGCGTGTGTGACAATTCTGTGTACTGTGCCATAACCACCATTACTGCTTCTGTCCATGCTGTCTTAGATGTGCAGGCTGCTTGTCAGGATGTCACAGTCACACAGGAGCTGCTGAAAGAGGGGTTTCATAGGTAAGTTGTCTCCCTGGTGCTGCATCAGAATAACGTGCTGGGAAATGTTGTGCACGAAGGAGGTTCTCTTCTTATGCACAATTGTATCAGCTCCTTGAGCTGTGATCCATAGGCATAGCTGAACACTAGGGATGTATTAGCATGATGAAGTAAGTAATGATTACCAGCTCTAGTGGAGGAAGAACAGGAGACCTCTTTCAAAGATCTGTCTGGAGGCCATTGGTAGTTCTGAGAAGCTAACAAAGAACTCATCTTCTTAGAACTACCAATGGCTGTGCTGCCATCCAGCATGACCTGGACAGGCTGGAGAGCTGGACAGGGAGAACCTAATGAAATCCAGACAGGGCAAGTGTAGAGTCCTGCACCTGCAGAGGAACAACCCCATGGATCAGTACAGGTTCAGGGCTGACCTGGTGGAGAGCAGCTCTGGGAAAAAGGACCTAGGAGTCCTGGTGGTGAACAGGCTGACCAGGAGCCAGTAATGTGCCCTCACAGCCAAGGCCAGTGGCATCCTGTGATACATGAAGAGTGTGGTCAGCAGGTCAAGAGTGGTTCTCATCCCCTTCTACTCTGCCTTAGGTGAGGCCTCATCTGGAGTACTGCATCCAGTTCTGGGCTCCCCAGTTCAAGGTCCTACTGGAGAGAGTCCACAGAGAGCCACTGAGATGATGAGGGGACTGGAATATCTACCTTTTAAGGAAAGGCTGAGAGAGCTGGGGCTGTTTAGCCTGGAGAAGAGCAGCCTGAGGGTGGATCTCATTCATGCAAATCAATAACTAAAGGGCAAGAATCAGTGGTGTCCAGTGACAGGACAAGGGACAATGGACACAACTGGAATCCAGGAGGTTTCATGTAAACATAAGGAAAAAATTGACTTTAAGGGTGGCAGAGCCCTGGACCAGGCTGCCCAGAGAAGCTGTGGAGTCTCCTCTGAGGCATTCCAAACCCACCTGGACATGTTCCTGTGTGATTGATGCTCTGGTGATTCTGCTCTGGCAGTGGGGGTTGACTTAATCTCCGGAGGTCCTTTCCAACTTCTGCCATTCTGTGAAGTGAAACTTCATTTTGGTGATGGATGTGGAGTTAGGGTGAACTACCTCACCCTAACCAGAGAATGGCAGCATGGCTTGAGAGGGAACTGCTTTCTGAATTTGTTTGATATGGTATGTGAGAGCTGCCTCCCCCTCACCTCTGCACTTTTGAGAGTGTCTCTTGGCAGGAGTTGTACCATCTTTTGAAGTGATCATATAAATGTTTTGCTCCTGTTACTTGTTTGAAGGGACCTGCTGCTGAAGGTAGAACTTGGTGTAATGGGGAAGGATGCAGGAGGATGCACTGTAGCTGCTAGAACTCATCTTCCATCAGGAATCTACGTGGACCCCTATGAACTGGCATCGTTGCAGCAGCAGAATTTAACAAAGGTAACAACCCTGAAGCTAAGACATCTGGAAGGTACTTGGATAAGGATGAGCATGCTCAGGAAGTTGAGATCTCTGGTCATTACCTCGTTCATTGAACCAAGGTGATTAATTCCTTTTCCTGGAAAAGCATCATCTTTGTGACATCACATTGTACCTCTCAGCTTGATCAGCCTCACCCAGTGCAGGCCATTTTGTGTAGGCCATTTTGTGTCCTATGGTGCTGATATTTCTACACATCAGTGTGCACGCCAAGGAGTTACTGTGTCTCTGCTCAGCCCTAGATGAGCGGCTATGGTAAAAGCACTTCAGGTTGAGAATACAGAAGGTTAACACCAACAAAAGTGGTGGTGGGCTCCAAGTGGTGTGCTGTGCGTTCAGTCTGAGTAGCTTCACAGCTTTGTTTCCATCACAGCTTTGAAGGTTGCTTTGTGGTCTTTGCTTCACACTTTTAGTAGACAGATGTGCTAAGGCTGTGGATTCAAGGTAATGTCCTTAGCTGCTTAATTCAGTTAAAAGATAGGGATGCAAAGACTCTGGGCAGCATCTGCTGCTGGGATGCTTCCTGACTAGAGGTGGTTGAATCCCCATCACTGCAGGTGTTTCAAAGAGGCAGAGATATGGTGCTGAGGGACATGGTTTAGCACCAGCCTTGGTAGAGTTAGAGAATGGTTGTACTGGATGATCTTAAAGGTCTTTTCCAACCAAAAATGATTCTGTGATCATTAAGCTGATGCCTCATATGTTTGGCTATAGGCATGGCTGCAGTGTAAACTTTTCACCTGGGACTTGGAGAAGTTATTTTGGAACAGCTGAAGGACAGAATTTCCAGCTTGATCTTCCTGGCCATAAAATCAGTCTCAGTGTTAGAAAATAAAATGAGGAGAAGTTTTCCCTTCTGATGCTGCAGTAGGTTACCACAGCAGACAGTGGACTCCGTGCACTCCGTCCATTCTTCTCTCGCCCCCCACCTCTTATGCTGATTGTGATCACTACCACACCTGGATCTTTCTCCACTTGCAGGCAGTGCTAATTCCTGCTGCCATCGATGTGGAGGCTCCCGAGTACTTAGCCACGGATCTTGTTGTTCTCCTGCCCATGGAACGGGACCCGCGGTGCTCTGGCTGTTTCAGAGCTGCCGTGCCTGTGCATGGGCGGTACCACCGGCCTGCAGCAGACAGCGAGGAAGCACTGGTTGTTCTGAAGAGCCCAGAAGTACTGGTCTGCTGCTGTGACAGTGAGATTCTTGTCATGTGGGCTTTTGGGGAGGGAGGAATAACCATGGGAGCCCAGTGCCTGGAATCTAATTCTTTGTCTTCTGGAGATGAACCTCTTGATAGTCATGTGAACATGAGAGGATGACAGTGGCCCTGATAAAGCCCATGTTGTCTTCCTCTCTGAATGCCACTGCTGCCTGGCCAAAGGCAGATTAGTTGTCAACAGACTTGTTGGCGTTGCCCTGCACCGTTGTACCCATGTACTGTATGTAGCTGGCTGTTTGGGCTCTTTTGCCTGCTTGTCACAGTCCTGGCAGGCTCTGGTTTATTAAAGGTCAACTGCTCAGACCACATTCCCACAGTGTCTCTCTCGAGCTGAAGCCATGAAGGGTATATTTGATATTCACTGTCACATATTTAGAGTAATCAAAATATTGTGATGGTCTCTAAAACTTTTTTCCTGCATTGCCTATATAAAAGGGGTGAATATAGAAAACTCTATGCCTGATGGTTGGAGTCTCAGGCTCCTGTGAAAGAAGAAACTAATATCCACCAACAGTGAATATTTTATGTTGCATGAATAATGAAATCCTCAATTTTTGCTCAATCCTCAATTGGATTTCCTTTCACAAAATTATTCTTGCTAGCTGCCAAGTCAAATGTGCTAATGATTCTCAGCTCCTTTATCTTAGCATGCACATTATTTGAGCAATGATTTTCTGGGATGAACTTAGGGGCAAGGAAGATTGCCTGGTCAGTTAAAAAAAAGAGTATGAAATCTTCCAATGTTTTTTGCTACATTTACTACTTATGAGCAGAAACCATATTTAGTATGAATATGAAAGCTTTTGAAGTATTGGTGGAGGGTTCTTGCATGTGGCAATAGAAGACCAACAACCTTTGTATTGTGGGAAAAGAAATTATATCTATATGGCTGAAGTTGAGTGGTCTACAGGCCAGTGATGAATTCTTTGTCCCACTAAGGACAGATGGGCCAAAATAGCACAGATATGAGATGCTTTCTTGGGTACCCACTGTATCAGGAAGGAAAGAATTGCAAAATTAATGAAAAGTACTGCCTAGCACCATGAAGGTTGCTGGCATATTTCTGTCAGTGCTTTTTCACCTACTGCATTTCAGGGAGTAGATTCTGTCAAGCCATCGAGGAGGAAAGACCTCATTTGGAAAAGTCTTTCAGGCCATATTGCTTCTTCTCATCTGGATCCTGCTGATGCATGATTCTCTTCCATAGGTGACCTGTCAGCAGAGTGTTGGAAGCCTGCTGAAGTGGAAGCTCCCTGTTCAGGCAAAACCAACGGTCCCTGTCAGTGGTACAGCATAAGGCACAAACCTGTGAGTTCTTGTTTGTGGTGGGAATTCTTGCCTCTTCTTTAACAATTGCTGCCTTTTTTCTGTGATCAGCAACTTCAATAGCACAGGAACTAATCTATAAAAGATTAGTTGTGTGATTCTTCTTTAGGGAGGCTTCCTTCCTTTCTGGACTGTCTTTTAATGGGTGTTCTCCTGCCCTTCTGACATGCCAGCAGTCCCTGTGCTCTTCTAGTCCTTTATGGTGGATGCTCTCCCCACCTTTTTTAATAGTTTACTTGGAATTCTAGGATGTAATTGGCAGTGGTCAAATTAAGAAAGGTGGTTGCAAAACAGGTGCTTCAGAGGAGTAGCAAAGTGAGAAACTATGAACAAGCTAAAGGAGGGGTAAACATCTTAAAAAAACCCCACTTCTGTCCATTTGGTTGTTACCTGATTGGCTAACTAAAGGTAAAGTTTCTTTATGTTGTGTTGCAAACCAAGGAAACTTGGATCTGTAATGTGTGGTCCAAAAACTACCTTTGATACTTGGAAGGGTTGCAGAAGTTTTGGAGCTTTCTGCATCACAGAAAAACCAAACAGCTCTTCACCTTGGAGGAGACTGTGAAATACTCATCCCAAGAGCTTCCTTCTTCAGACAGATCCTTAGTGGCACACCTGTTGTAAGAACAGAGATACAGAGGATATCAATGACTATGATTTAAAATAGTAGCAGATAGATTTTTGAGCTTTGTGCTGCAGGAGTGGCCAGTGTTCCATTTGTTAGAAATTGAAAGGTGAAGCACCATCTCGTTTCTGATACTGAATCCAGAAGCCTTAGCAAAGGGATAACTAAATAGTGATCTAGTTACTAATCCTCTAAATTAGAGTCAAAAAGAAACAGCTTGTTAAATCATAGACTCATAGAATGGTTTTGGTTGGAAAAGGCCTTTAAGATCATTGAGTCTGACCATTGTTTAACTCTACCAGTCTAGTGCTAAACCATGTCCTTCAGCACATCTCTGCCTCTCTGAAACACCTACAGGGATAGGGATTCAACACCTGCCTGAGCAGCCTGTTCCAATGTTTGAGAACCCTTTCAGTCAAGAAGTTTCTTCTAATACCCAACCTAAACCTCTCCTGGGGCAATTTGAGGCCATTTCCTCTCATCCTATCACTTGTTACTATGGGGAAGAGACTGACCCCCACCTTGCTCCAACCTCCTTTCAGGTGATGCATGTAATCAATTTATTTTTCTTTGTAGGTATATGAGGAATCAATTCTGCATGTTCCAGTGGGGCTCAGGCAGCACAGTTCCTTAGTGTGTGTCGTGACTCTTCTTGTCACAGTGCTCTGCTCCAGCCTGATTCTCGCAGCAGCGTGCAAATATGGACACTTCTCCCTGGTGACCTGCTCAGAATAAAGAATGGAAGGACTGACCTCCATCCAGCAAAATGAACTGAATATTACATCAGCTTCCTAAAAGAATTCTATTTTACTGTTATTTATATCTTACTAACATGCAAGGGTCCCATAGTGGGATATAGTTCCCTTGGCTTAATTCTTACAAACACCTTTCACACAGCAGAAGACTGCTTTGGTGTGCTGTCAGTAGACAAAGCAGATGGAGCAAAAAGCTGGAATGCCTGCCACAGTCTCCAAGCCCATTGCCTCCCCCTGGCCCAGAGCTGCTTTAACTGCAGTGTTTCCTCTTGCAGAGGTGTTTGTATACCTTGAATTTAAACCACTAGACTCAGGGATTGGTTATTAAGGGTATGAGAAACATTAGCTAGTCATTAAAGTTTTTGCATTTTAAATTTGTTTTCCCAGAAGGGTTATGTATGAATTTGTGAAGCAACATTCTGTTCTTGCCTGGGACAGGAGAAGGCTTAAATAACTTCTCCCATTCTAGCTGGGAGGGATTAGTTGCTCTTTGACAAATTAGAGTGAAAAGAGTTTAGAAAATTTGAAAAAAAATTTACTCTATTTCAGAAGCAGAAAAAGTAACCCTGGGAAGAGAAAAGCTGGTGAAAAGCAAATACTTTGAAGACTTGCATTCAGCCATCAGAACAGTTGATACATGCAAGGAAATGGAGAGGAGATTACTAAATGGAAGGCCTGAGATGATCTGAATTGACACAACAGCTCAGCTGCTGTTTCTACGTGTCAGTAGGTGGCATTGTAAGCTTATGGTAACTCCTGGGACTGTTGGTGAAGGAAATAGATTTTATTCCCTGTAAGCTGAGACTTAGTAAAAGGAGGTGATTCATGGAGTGTGTGTGTGAGGGGAATCCATGAAAATTACACTTTTCAAATTCTGTTTGAGTGTTCTTTGTGCAGCCAAGACCTCTAATCAGCAAAATTGTCCTTTCATGGCTGTCCAGCTGTAGCTTCAGGATCCCTCAGACATCTGTTTCTGCTCTAGTTCAGTAGAGAGCTCGTCTTGTGACTTCACCCATGACAGGTTGGCAAGTGCTCTGACACTGGGCTCTTGTTTTCCTGTGTCTCTGCTGAATGATGGTGGCTGCACCAGTACTTCATCCACTACCTCAGAGGAGTCATGCACTGCATCTGCTTGGGGGAAGGGCAGAATTAAAGGAAATGACTGCAGGGAGATTTGGTGGCCTGTTTAACCATATCAGCGCAGCAGGGCTCTGCTCCAGTGTTGTAACACTTGCCTCCAAGTGGGATCCTTAATTCCCAGCACTGAGTTTGTTCTTGTGCTCTCTCTTACACAGATAAGTAATCGTGTGTTGCAGTCAGACCCTTGGAATCCAACATTGCCACGCAGCTCTGGCAGGTCTTTATCACCTGAAAGCTCACAGTCATCAGATAACACCAGCTGAAAATCACAGGTTGAACACCTTAGTTAAAGCAGGCTGCCTGAGATCACTACCTAGTGAAGGGAAATGGAAATGTCCTTTGGATAAATGAGGAAAAATACTGTGAGTGGCAAAAATAAGTAAGTGGAGGATTTTGAAATCTCTACAAGTAAGGCTGTAAGAATGGAAACCCACATCAGTGGTATGATGCTATAGGAGAAACTGAGGCAGGAGAGGCTTGAAGTAGAGGGGGCTTAGCACTGTCAGTACTAAACTTCAAAAAAGTTTTAAATGTGCACTAATCAGCTTGATTGGCACAAGGTTTAAGTGCATCTAAAATTTATCAAGATCACACTGATGAGCTTTCCAGCTGAACTTGAGTAATCCTGATTCTGATGAATGGAAAATAATGAGAGAAATCACAGAACTACTCAATGGATGTTTTTGTTATGGTAAATAGCAAATATTTGCTGATTTTAAATCCATAGTGTTTAATACAGTAGAGAGGTTTTTCTTTAAAAGCTGTAAATAAGTCTAGAAACTTTTGTAGATTCATAAATCCACTGAATGGTTTGGGGTGGAAGGGACCTTAAAGATCATCTAGTTTAAATCCCTCTGCCATGGGCAGGGACACCTCCCACTACACCAGGTTGCTCAAGGCCTCATTCAACCTGGCCATGAACACCTCCAGGGAGGGGACATCCACAGCCTCCCTGGGCAGCCTGTTCCAGTGTCTCACCATCTTCATTGTAAAGAATTTCTTCCTAATCTCCAGTGTAAATCTCCCCTCTTCCAGCTCACAGCCATTGTCCCTCATCCTATCACTACAAGCCCTTGTAAAAAGTCCCTGCCCAGCTTTCTTCTAGACTCTTATCAGGTACTGGAAGGTTGCTATAAGGTACCCCTGAAACCTTCTCCAGGCTGAACACCCCCAACTCCTTCAACCCATACCCATAGGGGAAGTGCTTCCATCTTCCTCTCCATGGCCTCCTCTGGACCCTCTGCAACAGTTTCATGTCCTTGTGCTGGGGGGCCCAGAACTGGATGCAGAGCTCCAGGTGGGGTCTCACCAGAGCAGAGCAGAGGGGCTGAATCCCCTTCCTCATCCTGCTGCTCACACTGCTTTTGATGCAGCCCAGCACACAGCTGCCTTCTGGGCTGCCAGTGACCATTGCTGGCTCATGTTGAGTTTGTCATCAACTGACACTCCAAGTCCTTCTCCTCAAGGCTGTTCTCAAGCCATTCTCTGTCCAGCCTACATTTGTGCTTGGGACTGTCCCAACCCAAGTGCAGGAGGTTGCACTTGGCCTCGTTGAACTTCATGAGGTGGGCTTAGGCCCACTTCTCAAGCCTGTCCAAGACCCTATGGATGGCTTCCTTTCCCTTCTGTGGGTCAACCACACCACACATCTTGGTATCATCTGCAAACTTGCTGAAGGTGCCTCAGTCCCAGTGTCCATGTCGTTGCTGAAGTTGTTAAACAGCACTGGGTGTTGAATGGCAGGAGTATTAAAGGCCATGTCAGCATTTAAGATGTTCTGAATGACAGATGAATGAGTATATCAAAACCAAACCAAACTGAAACAACCTTCCTAGTTTATTTAAAAAGATGTGACAGGGGAACGAGGCAGAAAGTATGAGGGGGTTAAGGATTCTGAAAACTTGGGAGCAGGAGCTGAGTGGGTTTAATGGTACAAGGCTGAAGTACCAAAGAGAAGCAAGGTCACCTTATATGGAAGGAAAATAGAGATGAGGGAAGTGTGAAGTTCAGAGAGCTGTGGTTTCTTGAGAGGTGCACGCAGAGATGAATTAGCAAAAACTTGATCCTGGGAGAATCAAATAAGGAGTTGAATCAGAACAGGAAAGTAACAAAGCAAGATGCAAAGAGAAGTAAAGTTGGTGGCATTGCCCGGAGCAGGAAGCAGATGAGAGCAGTTTCCAGCAGCTGCAGCAGGGTCACTTTGGGGTACTGTTCCTGGAAGAATAGGGCTGAAATAAGGCAGCTCTGGAGAGGCATGTTTTCTGTGACCATTGTTTCTGCAGTAATTCTGTGGAGACTGAGAAGATAGCCAGCAAGGATTGGCTGAAAGCAACAGAAGCTTGAAAGTCTTAATTTGCACTCCGTGCTTGGACCTACATGGAGGCTTGAGGCCTTAGTGGAAGCCTGCTGCTTTCCCCAAAGACCTTTAAGAAGAGAAGCTGCCTGACAGATGGCCTCTTTTTCTGAGAGGAAAATCATATGTTACTTCAAGCCTTGACTGAGAGAGGAGGTGAGGCCCAGGCTGCAGGGAAAATGCATGCCTGGGAAGGGCCTCATCTGGAAGATGAAATGTATCACAGGAATTCTGGGGGAGAGGTTTTGAGGGCATGTATCCTGCTCTTTCAGCTGTGTTACTGCTGTATCTCTTGGAACCTGGGCATCTGAGTCGTGGTTTAGGTGGCAAGAGGTGGTAACATGGAAAGCTGCTCTGTATCCTGTTGTTGTAGCTAATGCATGCTGCTTTCACCAGGACTGCTGAACCTTGAGCTACATTTACTTTTGGAACTGAGAAGCTGGTAGGAGAAGAGTTAGTTGTCATCCATCTTGATATGAAAAAAAGCCCCTTCCAGCACAGAGCAAGAACATGAAGCATAACCACCTTGGTGCTCTTGAACACCCTCCACAACCTGCTGGTTGCAGAGCAAGCTGGCTACCACCAGTTTCAGTGAGCCAGGACCATCCTCAAGAAGACACTGAAACACAGCACGAAGGCTCTGTGCTGTACCAAGCCCAAGTGGCTTTCCTCACAAAATGAAGCACTGAGGGAATAATCTCAAATTTAAACACCAGGAGAGTGAAGTGAGGGGTGAAGAGGAGACAAGTTTAGAAGTGGTATGCTTCTGTTTTTCTAGGGTGGTAGGCTTTTGCACCTGCAGCTGGCTATAGCACACTGCAAGGGTAGGAATGAATGATCACCAAAAAGACCACAGTTCTTACGAAACAGCACATGGATAATTACTGAAAGGCCACAGGTCTTGAGAAACAAGGAGATAAGAAAAACCTCCAAAGAGGAGCTGTAGCTGTCTTGCTAAACAGACCATATAAATTTGGTAAAATAAGCAGGTTTAGTGGTTGTAGACTAACTGTAGATGAACTTTGTGCATCTCTGTTCATTATAACGTGCTTGGCATTAACTGACAGGCCTCCTCTCTTAAGAATCCCTGCTCTTCAGCACATACCTTTTTCTGAATGCTGTGCCTTTAAATCAAAGAGAGGAGTGGACTAACCAACGAAAGAATATCAATTAACATGCATTGAATGGGAAGGATTTACTGACCTTCAACGTATAAACGATTGTGTGATTGAGTGCTTGCTCAGGTAATCATCACTGTGTGCACCCATCTGTGCAAGTACGTAATAAAATCAGAATCACAGAAATGTTCAGATTGGAAAAGACCTTTAAGATTGAGTCCAATCATTAGCCTAATACTGACAAGTCCTTGACTAAACCATGGCCCTCAGCACCACATCAACACAACTCTGGGAACACCTCCAGGGATGGGTGTCAACTACAACACTTTCCTGGGCCTTAGAACTCTGTGAAGAAATTCTTTCTGCTATCCACCTGAACCTCCCCTGGTGCAACTTGAGGCTATTTCCTCTTGTCCTATTGCTTGTTACTTGGTTGAACAGACTAACCCATCTTGTATGGTATCAACTATGCAATAAAACTAGAACACCTGATATATTGGAATTAAGCACACCCCAACTCCCCTTGAGGGACAGCAGCACTGCCTTCACACAGAATCACACACAATGAGGGGGTGGAGTGTTGGTAATCATCTTGTCCAACCCCTTGCTAAAGCAAGGTCCCAATGTCCAGCCAGGTTTTGAATGCCCCCAGAGAAGGAGACTCCCACAGCCTCTCTAGGCAACCGGCTCTAGGGCTCTAGCACCCTGAAAACAAATAAGTTTTTCTTTAAATTCAAGTGAAACCTCCCGTGTTCTGGTTTGTGCCTGCTCCCCTTGTCCTGTCACTGGGCACTGCCTTAGAAAAAAGAAAATGTTACGTATGTGTATATATATAAAGCTTGGCTGGCGTGGCCCACAAACAGCACGGCTATACCTCAGTCATGTGACCCCCTCCTGGGCCCCTGCTGTTTCCGGCCCGACGAGGCCTCGCGCGGGCACCACTCCTTCCATAGTGCCTCGCGCGGCGGGACGTCACTTCCGGTGAGGGTGCGGTGCCCGCCGGGAGCTGCAGGCCTGTGGGTGGCGCCCCGCCCCCGCCCGCCCTCGCGGGCTGTGGCCACGCGCGGCGGTTCCGCTTCCCCCTCCGGCTGCTGCCGCCGCCTCGGTGGGTCCCGTTGCCGCCATTGCAGAGGCGCCGTGTAGCGGCCGCGCACCGCTCAAGCCCGTCCGTCCCCTGAGGCGGCAGGCGCCGCCCCAGCCCGGTGAGTCCGCTCCCACCTGCCGGCTGTGTCTCACAGCTCTTAAAGAGTCCGCGGGGCCGGGCCTGCGGCGGACGGTGAGTTCGGGGTGGCGGCATCACCCTTCACGGCGTTTCCGGCAGGGCGAGCTCGCTGTCTCCGCGGTGTCGGGCACCGAGGGCGCGTCGCCCGGTCCGGCTTCAGAAGGGCGGTGGTGCGGAACCAGAGCTCAGCCCCGGCTTCCTGCAGCAGCGGTGGGCCTTGCTTCATCTCCCTCTGCCTCGGGAGCGCCCTTTCGCCACACCGAGGGGTCTTGCCGCCCGGCGGGGGTCTGTTAATCCTTGGGAAAGAAGTTAAAACCCCGCTAATTTGGGGGAGGACGTCGGCGTGGGTGTTGCTGTTAGAAATCCTGAAGGGAAAACAATCTGTTTAAACACGGAGGCGGAGCGCAAGGCCCTCCCCGGCCCATGCTGTGGGCGCAGGCGGGGCAGGTTCCGCGGCGGGCTTGGTGCTTGGGCTGTGGTCCCCAGAGTGCCCTTAACCCGCATCTTTACGTGTCAGTTAAAAACTAATGCTCTTTGTGCGCCTCACCTGATGGTTTTTAGATCCCCGGGGTTTGTGGCTTCGTTTCTGTTGCTGTTTTATGTATTTATTCTGTCAAAGCTACGCAGGATGGTTTAGTTGTTTAATGGTAAACTGTTTGGAGGAGCAGAGAGAATAAAGCTGGTTTTAGTCAGATAAATAGGAGAGCTACCCAAGGGTTGGTTTGGGAGCAGAGAAGTTCATCAGCTGTCTTTCGAGGAGCAACGGTGCACTTTGCATGTAGCCAAAATAAACTGTTTCACATGCTGCTGTGCTGCCTTAGGATGAGTGAAGACAATCTAGTTACTGCAGTATTTTAATGATAATTATTTTGGAGGTCTTGCAATGATAACAATGTTAGATATAATTCAAACATGGCATATGCAGAGGTTTTTTATCCTGTCTTTCTCTGTTTCTGTCTCTTTTTATTTTTTTTTTTGGTGTGGGTTTTCTATACTCTAAAAAGTGGGCCTGCTCTTGTGAAAGTCTAGGATCTACTTTGCAGTATGGAGAATCCTTGCAGTGTGAGCCTGGCAGTGGTACCTCCCTAAAAAATCGAGGACTTCATGATTCATTTTCTTTGTTTAGGAGAGCAGAGATAATTTAACAGAGATACTGTGGAGACAGGTTAAGAAACAATCTGTGTATAACCAAATGGACTGTTTTGGTTTTGACCAGGTCATCGAGGCACACCTGTGTTAGTAAGGGGGCTGGATTCAATGATCTCCAGAGGTCCCTACCATCCTATGATTCCATTACCAAAGAACTGGTGAATCACTTCATTATTACAGACTAATAGACTGAAACAGGAGCAACATAGAAATGTAAACATGTAAAATCTTCATGTTAGGAGTTTTTGAATAAAATCTTTAAGATAATAAGAGCACTTAAAAATTCATTAAGTAGTGTTTTAGGGGAAGGAAAAACCTTAAAGCCTCAGTGGTTGGATGTTTCAGTTCTTGAGGCCAGAGCAAAACTATTAGAGAAAACCTGCACAGGAGAACTGAGTATAAGTTGTGTGTAGAATTTGACTCTGCTTTGTGCAGAGATAGTTGATAGTACAAAACTGTTGGGCTTTTAAATGGGGAACAATGCTTCTGCCTGTGTATCTTCCACTTTTTAACATGGTGCAACATGTTTTGGTGCAGCCAAGGCATGTGCTCTCTGAGGTGCTGTGTGGCAGCTTGTTGGAGGCTGATTTACTGGGATGAAATTTGTACTGAGTTAACAGCTTGGAGGTTTGGCCAGTTAGGGGAGTTTCTTTGCAGAGGCACCTGCTGGTGTTTCCTCGATGGGATGGATGCTGCAGTGAATGCTTTGACCATGTATGGCAGGTCTTGTGTTTATTTTGAAAGGTATCCTTTTAAACACCCAGGCCTGCTTACGTTGCTTAAGTTAGTCTTTTGGTGATGTTGAAAAGAAATTTGTTCAAATAGTTTTGGTTTCTAGATAACTTTAGAATAAGCGTTAAGGGTGTTGATGCTGCAGATTTTATTCTTGTGAGAGTATAAGAAGCTGCAGGCATCTGAATCTAGGTCTGTGTTCTTTGTATCAGTCTTCAGTTAGTATTTTTTTTCCCTACCTCTTATCAGTTTTCTGCATTAGGAGGTTTCTGAGGCATTCCCTGCAAGTATTGTGCCAGTATATTCTTCTTATAATAGGCACATTTATTAACATGCCTGTGCAGCAGCCACCACAAAGAAAAACCTATTTGTTCTGAAAACAACTCCCAGTTACACAGAGATGCTGTTCTAGATGGCTGGGCACAGTGGTAACCCCAGCAAAGATGCAAGTCCTAGGGTCAGAAACTGGGATGCACGCAGAAAGCTTTGGAAATGAGTTGACTCATCAAAGCATGCAGGTGGAGAAGGCAGTGGAGGCATGGTGTTAGGGAGAGCAAGGGGAAAGAGAGGTCTTCAGCAGGCAGGCACACACCATGTGTCAGCATGCATCCTGATGCATTGTGTTTGTGCTGGCAGTGGGGAAGAGACAATTGAGCTGCCAAAAGAAGGTGATTGTGGAGCTTTCCCTTCTCTTCCTAGGAGCATAGCTGCTGTGATAGATTCTACTCTGTTCTCTTCAAAGCAGAGAGTGAGGTTACCCCTTGTCCTGTGAAGTGCAGTGCTGCTAAAGAGATAATTAAGTACTGCGAGCTTTGGGCTGCCAGGCTGACTCTCAGAAATTATGTAGTCCACTTACAGTAGTGCTTAGTTGCTGTGTTTGTTCTGCACCTCAGCAAGGTCAATTTGACCAGGAAAGCACTATGGGGAGACTGCATCTCCTGCAGCCTGTCAGCATTTGCAGGACTTGATGTTAGATGAAAATCAGTGTTTTCTCCAGCCTTCTGTCATAGTGAGGCTGTAGAGGGAAGGGGTGCACGTGTGTGTGGGTGTATGTGATCTAGAAGGGAAGCTCTGGACTTGTGATGGCAGGCCAGCCATGCTCATACAGGGTGGAGGTAAGCAGTAGGTGGGAAAGAGGTAAGGAGTTCAGGATGCTGGCCTTGTGGCAAAGGGCAAGAAATCCCCAGGCGAGGCACTGGTTTCGAAGGCAGGATGATGTGGCCAATGTCTTTTAGCAAGGAAATACTGCAGCCTTCCCTGAAGGCCTAAGGATTGTTAGTGTGCTTTGCTGTGTGCAGTTAGTGTCTTGAGGTTGTTATGATGTAAGGTTTTTAGAATGCTCTTATTTGCATTTAAATGCAGGTGGTGAGAGGTGGGGAATGTTTTCAGGGTAGAATGTGAGATCTCTTAATGACCTACGTAACTGGGATTGCAATGTGTATGTTGAGGTCACCATTTATATTCAAGCTTTCCTTTACTGCTCAGGGCTTAGGAGATCTCAGATCATAATTTTGCACAAAGTTATGCCTTGTTAGTTGGAAAACACACTTCTCTGCTTGTATTTTGACTGATGTGATGGACAGCATCTGTTACTGAGACCTGCAAACACTGATTTTGATCCCAGTTCTGTGTCTGACTTGCCAGTGTTTGAAGCTGATCATTCTTTCTGTTTTCTCAGCTTCTTTCTATTTACCCATCCGGAATGGGGATGAATCAGGATTTGAAAATGTCTTACCTGGCAGGCAGGCAGAGATGTAAATATTATGAACATGCCTTAAAACTGACAGGAGTTTTGGTTTTGCTGTTGAAATAAATGTTGAGTTGGACACAGAAGGCATTCCTTATGCTTTTGGAAAGCTGAGGTTGTGGTGTATTGAAACATTTCCAAAACTGGCCAGGCTTTTTTCTTCAGGCAAGTCAAGTGGATTTTGAATTTCTTAGCTTGATGTTACCTAACCTTTGTTCATAAATTTTAAAGTGCTTTTAAAAATACTTGCTTCAGCTGCTAATGATGTACTGGTGCTTAGAATTGTTTTAATCAATACACTTCTACTAGGGAAATACAATATTTTTAAGACTCCTAGAAAGTATTGAGTGCTTTATGTAATAGGTAGGTCTTTGTTTCCCTGAAGATCTAAGCCCAGCACTGGCATTGGTATAGCTCTGGCAATGGTAAGTTTGCCCAAAGTTGTATTCTTCAACACCATGAGCTTGTTGCTTAAATATTGGATACTGGCCTGGAACATGCCTGGTTACCTGTTGCCAGCAACTGTACTATATTTGAATGTTTGGTCATGGCTGTTCTCTCTGCCAATTAGCAAAAATTGTTTCCTGTCTTTAAAGGAATTATTTTGATAAGACAGACTTAATTATTTCTAATTCTACAGCTTCATTTCAAAGAAAAGCAACTGTAGGAAAGACCCAACATGTTAGGACAAGGTTGAGTGTATTTTAAAAGTTGTGTACTGTGTTAAGAAAGGGATTTAGCATGTGAACCAGAATAAAGGGAGCTGGCAGGTGGATTAAGGAATGGAAGTACACCAAAAAATCTTTCCAGTTTAACTTTTTTTTTTTCCCCTGAAGTTTTCTGCTGCTTATTTAGGTTCTGGGTATTTGACTCAATGTGTATGCAGAAGAGTTTGTAACTATCAGCATACAAAGACTGCACTTGGGGGTGCTGGTGGACGAGAAGCTCAACATGAGCTGTCAACGTGCACTTGCAGCCCAGAAAGCCAACCAGATCCTGGGCTGCATCAAGAGAAGTGTGGCCAGCAGGTCAAAGGAGGTGATTCTCCCCCTCTACTCAGCTCTGGTGAGACCCCACCTGGAGTACTGTGTCCAGTTCTGGAGCCTCTATTACAAGAGGGATATGGACATGCTGGAAGGTGTCCAGAGAAGGGACACCAGGATGATCAGAGGGCTGGAGCACCTCTCCTATGAGGAGAGACTGAGAGAGTTGGGGCTGTTCAGTCTGGAGAAGAGAAGGCTCTGAGGTGACCTTATTGTGGCCTTCCAGTATCTGAAGGGGGCCTACAAGAAAGCTGGGGAGGGACTTTTTAGGCTATCAGGTAGTGATAGGACTAGGGGGAATGGAATGAAGCTGGAAGTGGGGAGATTCAGGCTGGAAGTGAGGAAGAAGTTCTTCACCATGAGAGTGGTGAGAGCCTGGAATGGGTTGTCCAGGGAGGTGGTTGAGGCCCCATCCCTGGAGGTGTTTAAGGCCAGGCTGGATAAGGCTCTGGCCAGCCTGATGTAGTGTGAGGTGTCTCTGCCCATGGCAGGGGGGTTGGAACTAGATGATCCTTGTGGTCCGTTCTACCCCTGGCTGATTCTATGATTCTATATTCTATGGCATTGAAAATAGGTATTTAATGTTGTTAAATTATTTTTTGCTTTGAAATAGGCCTTTTCTGTGTGTGAAATGCTATCTTCACTATTACAAAAATTGATTTTGTGCAGTGTTTGATTCTCAGAGGTGGGACATTATCAAGTGTGAAAACCTTAGTAAAATCTTTTCTGCTTGACTCCTGTTTTTTTGCACTCGAGTGCAAATGAAGTCCAGGATTTTCAAAGATATTTAACCCCAAGAACAGTTAATATGGTGCTGAGGATCTTGAAGTTGTGAAGTAATTCTTTTATAGCAAAGAGAGCCTTGACTGCTGCACTCAGGAAATTCATGCATGTATCTCCTGATTTTTGTTTCTGGCATGTTTAATGTATATGGCAGCATGGTGGGATGAGGACTGTTTCACAATAACCAGAGAATGTATTTGCAGTACAGGTGACTCACTGCTTTGGTGAATGCTACTCTCCAGCTCTTCTGGAGGGTTTCTATATATGTAGTATCGTACCAGTTTTGGTGGTGTTGGGGGTTGTTGTGTTTTTGTGGGTTTTTTGGTTGTGTTGTTTTTTTTCCCTTTTGTTTCTCTGGGTTTTGAGATGTGTAGATGTAAGATTAATTTTTTCCTGCTTGTTATTGGAAATGGAAAATAAAAATAAATAAAAATTCAATGTAATACAGTACAGCTCAAATGTTTTCTTCACAATCAGGGCTGTGTGTTTTACTGTGGTTGTGATGCCTTTTATTTATTGTCTTACTTATTAATAATTATTCCATTGTAAAGTATTTTACTTCTGAGAGGCATAATTCGCGTTCTCCTTGTATGATGGAAAGTCTTACAGTCTTTTTTTTTCAGCATAAGGCAATGTATTCATGCTTGATAAAAGTGGATTGAATATTACTTGTGGAGGAAATTAAGACACCTAGTAAACCTAAATGATAGTACAGCCACAGCAATATTACTAGAGCTTGGACCACCTACCATATAAAGTTTTGGTGTTCTAAAGAAAATAAACTAGAAAGATTGGGAAGATGAAATTATTTCTAATTTGGTTTAATTCATGATGAATTCATTGCTCCAGCAAAACACAATTCATATTAGTGCTGGATTTTCAATGTTGGATTTTTTTTAAAATTCCCTAATTGCTGCTGAGAGATGCTTGTCAGACACGTGGTTGGCACTGACTTTTATCTTCCAACACTTTAAGCATTACTTGTTTGGGATCCTCCTTGCCCTGATATTGAAAATGTTTGAAATTTAATCTTCTCTACTAAGTCTTATTTGGGTGACTGTTACTTCTTTAGCTCTTCCAGAGCTCATGGGCCAAAGTGAGATATGAGGTTTCTAAATTTAAAACTGCATTTAAAACTGGACAGAGCCCTTTTGTTTAAAGGGCCTTGGTCATAGATGGAAAATAGATGGAGTGTCTTGTGCCATGCTTGATTAATGAGAGTAATCATGTTTCCAATGCTGCTGAAACAGCCTTCTCTTCCTAACCCTTAATGGTTTTGTTACTTTGTTAAATAACTTAAGTAATCCTCAACGTTTTGAGTCTTAACTGTCCCTTGGTATTTTTAATGTTCTAAACAAGGTGTGGGTGTCATTAGTGCTTTCTTTTTGGCTTCACATGTCCTGCTATGTGCTTGTACATGGCTTGCCTGATGGTGGATGATGGGCAATTTCCAGTGAGCAGTGTGATGACAGACTGGTGGCAAGTGACTGCTCAAACTGATATTTTGTGGGCTCTCTCTTTGTTGCCAAGTTTGATAGAGATCTTTATCTCCACTTTACTCTATTGAACTGGTGTACTGAAATTCACTTCCTGTTTTCTTAACAGAATTGAAAGGACCTGAGAAAAATCTTTCCTTAGATGACAAGCTCTTGGAAAGCTGACCACTTCTAAAGGTATACAAGGGTTAACTCTTTCCATAGATACAGTAAATTTTATGAGGAGAATATTTTATTTTTTTTAATTGAAAAGAGTGTGCTTGAATCTTTGTATTCACAGAATCTGTGAGTCTTCCACGCTCATTTGTTGAAATGGAAACATCTTATACTCTTGTTTGTGTGATTGGACTTACTGGTAGCAGCTACAGTACTGTAAATTAAAAAGGGAAAGATGTGAAAGGCATAAAATTGTTGTGCTCAGTCAGGCCTCAATGTGTCTTGCCCAAGGTACTGACTGCAGTCTCCATGGATATAGGCTTCTGTGAATATAGGCTTTTCAAATGGCTTTTTGGAGCTTGGATGGGCCCATGACTTGCTTCAGCTGCTATCTTCAGTACCCTGGTTTTGCAGTACCTCCAGATCTCCAGAGTATCATTAAGGTTGGAAAAGACCTTTAAGATCATCAAGTCCAACTATAACCCAACCACTACGACCACTAAGCTATATCCTGAAGTACCACATCTACAGCTTCTTGGACACGTCCAGGAATGGCGACTCCACCACCTCCCTGGGCAGCCTGTTCCAATGCCTGACTGCTCTTGCAGCAAAGAAATTTTTCCTGCTACCCAATCTAAACCTCCCCTTGTCACAACTTAAGCCCATTTCCTCTTATACTACTAGTCACTTGGGAGAAGAGCCTGATACTGGTGAAGGAGTAGATTACCACAGAGTGATGCCTCCCTGATACATCCTTCATCTTCCTGTGATTGAGGGTTCAGCTCGCACTGAAGGTTAAGGTCTTCAGTTCTTGTGTTGATAGCACAGCATGTGGTATCTTCCTTATGGTTTCAGGGATTATTATCCCTTGCAATAGAAATAAATTCCCTCAGATAAGTGAGGTATCTCTTATTTCTGTCAAGAGTAGATAGCTTTAATTTTTTTATTGGGATGCTATGCATGTATGTGTGGACCTCATGTACAGAACCTTCTACTTCATGGATGAGTTTTTGTTTTGCAGATGGTAAACTTAGTCTCTGAGAGATCCGTTTTATGTGAGTTCAGTCTCAATGTCACAGACATCTTCAGCTGCTTTGTAATTATACAACTGTTAATGGAAGCAACATAGTAAGGTGGAACAAGGTTTAAGATCTGCATACTTTTTTGTATGTAAATGCCTCAGTCTCACAAAAATGCTTTTTCTGAAGCTTTCCTTTTGCTCTGTAATAGTTCACTGAAATATTATCATTTTGCCTATAAGAATTTCCCTTACTCTTTATTGAACAAGTGCATAGTTATTATGTGTGGAGCTCAAAGTGCTACACTACTGCAGCATTCCGAGTTAAACTCTTGCCACAATTTGTATAATGCTAAAGGTAGGCTTTCAAAGTTCAGTATTATGTTTTGTCAATTGTCGAAATATTATTTTAACTTGACAGCTTCCTTTGAAAGTTCTTCAGCTTCACAAGGTGCTGTCCACTGGTGTGCACCATGGCTGGGAAAAGCAACTCAGAAAAGGCAGATTTTCCCATTGTGGCATTTTGTGCCAGGCTGGCTCTTTGGCAGCGCTGCAAGAAGAGTCAAGGATTTGATCCCCAGGGCTGTTGGGCTGATCTAGCAGTAAGTGCAGTTGAAGGAAGCCTTCGTCAGCCACTAGAGAGAACAAAGGGCTCTATTCTGAGCATGTATGATAGTTTTTCTGGAGGGAGCGATTTCTCTTTTCTTTCTCCTTTGTCTTTTGCCTTATCAAACACTGGAACAGGCTCCCGAGGGAGGTTGTTGAATCCCCATCCCTGGGGATGTTTCAGAGAGGCAGAGATGTGGTACTTAGCACCATCCTTGAAAGAGTTAGAGAATGGTTGGACTCAATGATCTTGAAGGTCTTTTCCAACCTAAGACATTCTATGATTCCTTTTTTTCCTGTAGCTGACATTTGGCAGCTCTACCAGTGTGATGAGAGAGTGACAGATCCCTTAATCTTGGATTCTCTTTATTTTTTTTCCCCCCGCTCCTCCCCATCCTGGTATATACTGTGTGTTTCCTCTTCTCTTCCCCCTTAGCCCTGGACCTCTTAATCTGGCTGGGTAAGCCACAGCATTGTCTTACTGTTACCCAGTAATATTTCCAGAGTTTAAAAAGAGCCTTTGGTTTCTGTTGGAGTTACTGGTGATCTATCCACACAACACCAGGAGCCTGGCATCGCTCTGTTGAGTGGTGGCTGTGAGGGTTAACAGCAGTGAGTGCCGCTAGAAGTGCGAAGTGCTAGAAATGCTGTAGCAGTACCTCATGCAAGGTAGCCTTTATTCAAGTAACTTTTGCTCTGGAATGTAATCCCTCCCTGCCTGTAAACGCCAGGTTTAATTAAGAGAGAATCTCAATGATGAGATGCAGACTTTATTTTGTATTTATGTTTTAATTCCTGTAAACTTTCCCTACTTGCCCTTTTCCCCATTCTTCTCTGATCTTTAGAAAACCTCAGCTCATGAAAATAAAGGCTGAAGAGTGTTTTGTGTAGTTAGTGAAATATGAGTAAGCACAAACACCTTGTGTCATGGATTTGCATGCCATGTGCGTGCTGCAGGCTCTTGCTTAGCTTTGACTTGAGATTTTAAGTCGGTAGAGCAGGGGTAAGTGATTTCCTTGCTGAGAGCTTAAGTCTCTTTCAAACACCTTTGGGTGTGTGTTGGATTCATCAATGCTGCACAACGGTGGGTTGAAGTTAGGCTGTGGGCTGTATAAAGTGAAGCGTGGGCTGCATTCAGCTGGTGGGTGGGAACTGCCCAGCCCTGCGGCCCAGGGTGTGAGCGGATCCTGGATCACAGTTGGACCTGGCTCTGGGAGCAAGGTGGGCATGGGCTTCTGTCGTTGTCCTGTCTGGCCCACTTCTGTCTGCCACTGTCCTCAGTGGGAAGTAACACCACTGGAGACTTGCTGAGGGGGGTTTCTTCCCAAATATAGGGGAACTGGGAAATAAAGGCAGTTGGGAAGTCACTTCTGAGGCCTGTCCTGGTACTGTTGCTTGTGGTGTTTCAGATGTTTCAGAGGTGATAAAGCAGAGAAAAGATTTCTAGTTCACTAGTGGCAAAATATCTCCAGAGTTCCATAGGGCCAATGGCTTTTATGAAGTGGAAGTGAGAACAGAGGTGGCGGTTGCTTTTGCTGTGCATGGTTCAGAGTGAGAAAGTAAAGAATTTCTTTCAAATCTCCCCTGCCATTGCCCCTCATCCTATCACTACAAGCCCCTGTAAAAAGTCTATCTCCAGCTCTCCTGTAGTCCCTTTCAGGTACTGGAAGGCTGTTATAAGGTCTCCCTAGAGTCTTCTCTAGGTTGAACAGCCCCAACTCCCTGAGCCTGTCCCCATAGGGGAGGTGCTCCAGCCCTCTGACCATCTTAATGGTCTCCTCTGGACCCTCTCTTTTCAGCATTTCAATATGCTCCTTGTGCTGGGGGCACCAGAACTGCATGTATCTGGTTTGTATCACAGCATTCACAGCACCCAGTGAAGTCAAGTATCGTGAATTTGCTTACATTTTTGATACACTGAGGGACTTTTAACAGAACTCTTGTGCATCTTGTTTCTAATCTGTGGCTCTTTTGATTTTTTTTTTTTTTTCCTCTTTTTCCTCCTGTTGATATCTTTGTCAGTCACAAAACAGAGCTGCTAATTAGGGAATTATCCTCCCCTCTACCCAGTTCAAAAAGTCTTTTCTTTCAAAAACTGAAAGAAAAATTTGTCCTTGCCAAGGTTTCCGCTATTGCTGTTTTTGTTTGGGTTTTTTTTGCTATATATACAGACTTTGTGCAGCTGATCTGCCAGTTTGGAAGGCTGCCAGAATCTTAGAATCTGCTTCACTTCTCTTTAGCAATGATTATTTGTAAGTTGTACTTCATTACACCTGCACTGAGGGGTGAGGATGACTTAGCCATAAGCAGGCTGCACCAAGAGGAGTGTGGCCAGAAGGTCAAGAGGGGTGATTTTTCCCCTTTTCTCTTGTGAGACCTCCACCTCGAGTATTGTGTCCACTTCTGGTGTCCACATCATAAGAGGGACACAGAGCTGTTGGAGCAAGTCCAGAGGAGGGCAACAAAGATTTGAAGACTGCAACACCTCTGCTATGAGGCTAGGTGATGGAGTTGGGGTTGTCAGAATAGAGAAGGCTGGGGAGACCTTATAGCTGCCTTCCAGTACCTGAAGGGATCCTACAGAAGGCTGGAGAGGGACTTTTCATAAGGGTGTCTAGGAACAGGACAAGGGGGAATGGTTTTAAGCTGAGGGAGAGGAGGTTTAGACTGGATCTTAGGAAGAAGCTCTTCAGTATGAGAGTGCTGAGACTCTGGAATAGGTTGTCTAGGGAGGTTGTGGATGCTCCTCCCTGGGGGTATTCAAACCTGGGTTGGATGAGGCCTTGAGCAGCTGAGTCTAGTTGAGAGGTGTCCCTGCCCAGGCCCATGGAGGTTGGAATAGATGATTTCTGAGGTCCCTTCCAACCTAAGCCATTCTATGATTCTGTGGCATGGTGAAAAAGTACAAGCTGAAATCTGTTTGTGTCAGATTTCCAGGGGCTGGGAAGGTGGTGTGTGCCATTGGTCTCTCAGAAGACTGGGATCTGCTTTTATTTAGGAAAAATCACATTTTTATGGACTAGTTGCTCATTTTCAGAGGGAGACTTTGTACATCAGATAAGTGCCTTAAGGATTAAATAGTTTAATTCCTTCAGGTTGTGATGTGCTTCAGCAATGGGTTTGAAGAATATTTTTCTTCAGGAAGTCTTAGTAACCCTTTCAAATACTTCATGAATAGGATATCTGTTTTCTGTAACTTGGGCCATGATAAGCACAGCTTATTACAGGTTTAGAGAGATTATTCCTTATGAACAAAAGATAATTTCATTTCTGCTTTTATTTCTTCTGTACAACATATTTTTTCCCCCAGTTCTTTTCTTCACTTAACAATTACATGGCAGTAATTTTCTCTGTCCTATGTTTTTCCTTCGATTTGTGTGACTCAACAAAAATCATAAGGAAATTGAGGGGTCAGAAAAAGACCTAGAATTTAGCTGGGTATATTACATAGAATCATTAAGGTTAGAAAAGACCTTGAAGATCGAGTCCAACCATAATCCAACTACCATGACCACTAAACTATATCCTGAAGCACCACATCCACATGCTTCTCGAACACCTCCAGGGATGGTGATTCCACCACCTCTCTGGGCAGCCTGTTCCAATGCATGACCACTCTTTGCAGCAAATAAATTTTTCCTACTATCCAGCCTGAACCTCCCCTGGCACAACTTAAGCCCATTTCCTCTGGTTCAATTCCTAGTTACTTGGGAGAAGAGACCAACACTGGCTTGACTTCAGCCTCCTTTCAGGGAATTGTAGGGAGCAATGAGATCTCCCCTTGGCCTCCTCCAGAGTAAACAACCTCAGCTCCCTCAGCTGCACCTTGTATGATATGCCTTCTGTGATCTGTTTGGAGTATCTTAGGTTAGTCTGGTTTCCTCTCCTCTCCCCATAAAATGAAGTTAAATAAGAGCTGTTAGTTATGTTTTGGCATGGATGAAACACTTCTGTCTGAGACCCCCTAAAACTGTTTCATCAAGTCCATGGGGATTGGTGCCTGCCTTTTTGGAAGGGGGAAGGCTTTGAGAGCTGCTTGCTGCATTAGAGCATCTGCACATGTTTTTAATAACTGTATGTGGAACAGATTATCCTGCTGGCTCTTACTGGCCGTTATCAAGGTTAGTCTTGTTCTTGCTTTTGCACAAGTCTTCTTTTGGCAGGCAGAAGTAATTTTTTCTCTGCCACTGCTTGGGGTTTTTTTGCAGAACTTTTCTGAGTTGAAATGAAGAAATAAGTATTTTCAGTCTCTGGAACTGGTCTCATACTGTTCCATAAAACTCCTTTTTGAATCTGATTAAATGTCATGGATCCCAGTGTTTCCAGATGGAAAGTAAAATATCTGAAACTATTTGGTTTGCTTTTTTTTTTTTTTTTTGGTTGGAGAGAAGACAGCCTGGGATTTGCTGGTTCTGTGATTATTTTATTTTTGTTGTCTGCAGCACTGAAATAATTTCGAGTTGATGAGCTGCTGAACTAACATGGTGTTGGAGATGGGGCAGGAAGTGAGCTGTGGCTAGGTAGCACTGTCTGAATACCAACTTGTCAGAAAGCTGCTTTCAGCTAATCCCCGGGAGGAAGTGAGCTATAATCAGTACTAAGTGAGCTAATCACAGGAAATCTATTGCTCAACAGGAGCCTTTAAAAAATAGAGAGTGGGGGAGGGGGCAGGGAGTAAGTGGGGAAGAAAAATTACCCATACAGACATTGAATTAAAAAACCTGTTTGGTCCAAGGAAATGGAATATCTGATGAAAAGAGCAGCCCTCCCATCTCCATTAAACTGCACGATATGTCTATCTGTTTGCCTGCTTCTCCAGAATGATGGAGCATCAGGTCTCATCTCCAGTAAGATTTTTTTTTTTTTTTTTCCCCCTGGTGTTAAAAGGTGGTGGTGTGGGGAGGCTGAGGATAAGCTAACTACCAAAACCACTGGAGGCTTGGTGTCAATATACTGGGAATGAGTCTGCAGACATTTTCAGCAAGGGTTTTTATGATATAAACTGAGTGGGGCACGGCTGTGTTAAATCTGCCTTGTAACACAGACCCTTTCTTGAAGCAGCTCATGTTGGCTCTTCTATTGTATTGGTTTTAATTACTTTGTGCTGCTTTTCACTTGCCGTTTTCTGCCTTGGAGGTTGTTTTTGCAAGACGTCTTTTTTCCTCTGCCCTGGACCTGCCTGTCCCGGATACTGCCGTTTGTGTGTGACCGATGTTACCAGTAGCACCCTATAAGGCTTTACAGGAAGGCAGCAAATTACAGCTACCACCCTGCAGATTGCTGTAGGGATAACTTCAATTTCTGAGCCTTTGTGCCCTCTGCTAGAGCAGGGACAGGGAAACATGCTGACCATCAGGGCTTTTTCACTTGTGATCTCTTCATCCATTCCTGCTGTCAGCAAATGGTTTTGCTGTGTTCCTTTCAAGCACTGTGTCTGCTGTCTGTGACTGTGGCCCAAAAGTTCTGCAGTTCTCCTTGCAGCAGTTCAGGTGATCTAGCAAGATCCTGCCACTATAGTGGCACATAAGGGATTATGATTACAAAGGCAAATGGTTATGTTCCTTAATGCATTGTTAGCTTGAAATCCATTACTTCTGCTTTTTGGTCAGCCCTGCAAAATAGAAACAATTTGGTATCTGTGTTGCTCCTTCTGTGTTACAATGGCAATAGTAAATGGGTGGAGTAATATTTACCTGCAATAAACAGAACTGAGTTAGTTTTGTAGCTCTCTGAGCTGTGCACAGAGGATTTAGTTTATTTCACAGATTTAGTTCTGGCTTCTCAGAGAACTGTTACTTAAGTGGCAGTGTAAAGCAAGGATATGATGTGCCAGCAGTAGGAATTTATGTGCATGTTATCAAGCAGCTCTGAGCTTTATCTTTTCTTAGGGTTTTTGTTTGGTTTTGATTTCAAAGCAGTAGTTGGGCTTACTTTTGCATCAAATGCCAGGCAGTGAAATACAGATGCAGCCTAGACTCCTCAACTATGTTAATTTGAACATTTTCATAAGACAATTCAGCTCCTTATGAGAACTTTCTGCAGCAGCTCTTTCATTCGATGCATGGTACTGAGAAGGGATCTAGGGATCTTACCTATGTTTATAAATAGCTAAAAGGTGGAGGTCAAGAGGGTGTGGTTGGGCTCTTTTCAGTGGTGCCCGATGATAGGACACCAGGCCGTGGGTACAGAGCACAGGAGGTTTCACTTAAACACAAGGAAAAACTTCTCTTTGAGGCTTCTAGAATGGGCTGCCCAGAGAGGTTGTGGAGTCTCCTTCTCTGAGACTTTCAAAACCCACCTGGGAGCCATCCAGGGCAGTGTGCTCTGGGTGACTCTGCTTTAGCAGGAAGTTGGACTAGATGATCTTCCAACCCTCACCACTCCATGTTTCCATACTTTCTACCCCTGCTTGGGGCCTTTACAGCACTACACTCTAAAGCTTAGGTGCATGCATGCAGAATGCATGTTTAGAACTTCATCTGTTCAAGTGCAAGTGCTCCAGGAAAAATGCAGTGATGCACTACAGCAGATAGGAAAATTATTGCCTTCAGCTTCATTTTATTTCCTTCTAGTCATTCTACAGACAGATTTGAGAGGAAAATTTTACTCTTACAGAAGTCAGAGGAGCTGAATGGCATCCAGGTAGTGAGGAAGTGCCATAGTGGTAGAGTGTGGATGGGAATGTGTGTCAGCCCTGATACTGATCACGAGGAAGGTGGAGGTAGCCAGGACCAGCACAAGAACTGTGTTTAGGAAGTTCTTCAGGAAGCAGCCCAGCTTTTTGCTCCCACAAGAGGGAATTGGGGAGAGGAGGGAAACCCCCGAGGGGAAAAAACACAAAGCAAAGCCAGAGCATTTAGACTCATGTGCTGCGGCAGTGTGTGTTCATCAGCTTTCTGCAAATGTTGCCCAGCTCTCACTTTACTTTCCAACTTTTACTCGCTGTCAAGGTGAGCACCAGACTTGGTAGAGTTAGGTAATGTCTGGCTTTTCCAACCAAAACTATTCTATGATTTTGTGAATTCTATGACTGTGTGTCTCTGGGTGTTTTCCCACCAGTGGCAGCAAGAGAAACTCCTGTTTCTCTTCTGTGACCTGAGTAGGCCATAGGGTATTGTGCCCTTTTCTTCTCCAAAAGGAAGAGAGTTGGTGAACAGCAGTACTGATTCCTGGAATATTGTTGTGAAAACAAAACTCTGAATATCCATGCCAGTTGGTCACTGCAGGTCTCTTCAGGAGCTAGGAGGAAGAGGGTGGATTAAACAACACAAGAAGCTTGCCACAGCCTCATTGCGCAAAGGTGGAAAGAGTTACACTTCTGAGGAAACTGGCTTCAGTTTTCCACTGTTGTTGGTGCTGACTGATTTAGGATGGCTGCTTGCTGTTGCCTCTGCTGCAGAAGAGAGAGCACATTTGCTCTTCAGCTGCTGTAGTTCATATTAATATATTGTCTCAGGCTGCTGTGGACGAGGAGAGTACTTCCGTTTTTGCTGCCCCAGTGCAGGGCAAGAAACCTTTGTCAAAAGGAGGGGGTAGCTGTTGTGAATACTGTCATATACTGGAGATGAGGAGTGAGAATTGGAGCCTTGTGTTCACCAGCACTGGTACCTGAGTATGTTTTGTGGAGTGAGCAGCAGAACTGTTGGGAGAAGAGCTTTCTGTTCTTTTTGTGTCCTGTTTTTGTGAGTACAGCGGGTTGCAGCCACTGTCCTGTGGTGGGAATGAATCTGTTTGAAGTCAGTAGTTAAGTATTGTTTGCAGCTTCACAGTTTGTCTCTGTGGTTCATTCCATTGCTTTCTCATTCTTGTAATTAAATGTAGTGCAACTAGTGATTGTGGGGGATTTGCCAATGTGTTACTACTGGTATTGTCTTCACTAGAAAAGGTCAAAAAGTGAATCCCTTTCCTCTGATTATGTCCTCTTCTATATATTTCCTTTGCTTCCTCTGTCATCTTTCTTCCAGATTTAGAAGATCACCTTTATGAGGTTGCTCAAACTTACTTTAACCATTTAGTAAATGTCTTTCAACCGTGTTCCATACCCACCCCAAGACCAATTACTGTGTTGTCTGATTGTGCCGGAGGAGGGTGAACCTGGCATCCACTTTTCCAGTATGCAGAGTCCTGGCAGGCACTGGAAAAGGCTCAAATTCTCCTGGTGCTTGCAGTTCCCTGGGCGAGCCATGATTCAGCAAGGCAGCCACGTGGGTGCAAGAGTCATTGTGCTATGAACAGGCTCCTTTTGAGAAAGGAGCTTCAGGCTGTATTTGCACCCTCCTTTGGGTTTGCTCTTCTTTTTTTAATTCTTCCTCCAGTCATTGCCCATAATGCCAAACCATTGCAGCAATTACAATGCTGTGGAAACTTGCCCTGCATAAGGAAGATCAGATAAGGATAAAGGAAAGGGGAACTGCACTTTTCTGCACTCAGCTATCAGAAAGAGATGAGCTTCTGGATTTGAACCGGAACAAAATGATTGGTTTTTAACTTCTGATGACTAGTACGGTCAGTCTTTTGTTTCCTGATGCAATCTGTGGTGAATGAAGCTGTTGTAATTTATTTAAACTACGAATTCAGAGCTGCTGTGCATTGAAATGGTTCTTTGTGCAAAACTGGTTTTGGGTCTAGCACTTTATATTAACAATGGGCTTTGAAACAGCTGCTCAGAAATGATACTGCTTTAGATTGTTAAATCAACTACATCTCTTAATTTTCCCCAAAAGCAGAGGTTTTACTAAACTGCAGATTTAATGAACTTGAAGGATTTTTTTTTTTTCAGACTGCAAATAATGGAGCCAGCTGAGCCCAAGCCCTTTGTGCAACTCCAGTCTGCTCTACCAGCCCTGCAACTTACTTTCTTCCTGCAAAGCTCCTGAGCTCTATGTTGAGTAAGGTCAAGGACCTTTCCCCACCCTGAACACTGAACAGCTATCAGAACTGCAACTGTCAGGGTTCTGGACAGCTGCTGTTATGCCAGTTTCTTGAAGCACCTGATTTTCTTGTGAAATAGATCAGGGCTTGTAGTGCTAGGATGAGGAGCAGTGACTCTGAGCTGGAAGAGGGGAGATTTAGTCTGGAGATTAAGAAGGAATTCTTTCCAGTGAGGGTGGTGAGACAGCTCAGGGAGTCCGTGGATGCCCCCTCCCTGGAGGTTCAAGGCCGGGTTGAACAGGACCTTGAGCAGCCTGGTCTAGTGGAAGGTGTCCCTTTCCGTGGTGGGGAGGTGTGCTGGAACTAGATGATCTTTAGGGTCCCTTCCAACTCAAACCACTCTATGATTCTGTAAGGATGAATTCCTTTCAGATCAAGAAGCTGTAATACTTAGTGTGCAATGAACAGCTGACTTGCACTGCTTGTGTCACTGAAAACTAAGACTTTTTTACAATAGTGACAATGTTATTTTGCATGTATGTAAATAAAAGTGCATTAAATTGTAGTATCTTAGAACTGTTTGGCTTGGAAAAGACCTCTAAGATCAGAGTCCAACCATTGACCTAACACCTAACCACCATTTGGGCCATTAAACCATGTCCCAAATTGCATGTCCACATGTTTCTTGAACACTTCCAGAGATGGTGACTCCACCACCTCCCTGTGCAGCCTCTTCCAAAGCCTGAGCACTCTTGCAGGAAAGAATTTTTTTCTAATCTTCAGCCTGAACCTTCTCTGACAGTTTCAGTCTATTTCCTCTCATTCTGTCACCTGATACTAGGTAGAGAGTAATGACATCTCCCCTCAGCCTCCTGTTGTCTAGGCTGAAAACTCAGTTCCCTCAGTCACTTCTCACCAGACCTGTTCTCCAGACCCTTCACCAGCTTGATTGCCCTTCTCCAGCAAGCTTTTGTAAACTTGCAGCCTGAACACCACATGACAGCTTTGTTAAATTGGTGACTGTGCTCTCCAGGGTAGCATGCCAGGAATTAGTGTGGGCTTGGAAGGCCAAGTCTGTTCTTGTTCAGTTTCAGATGCAGGTTAATTGTTTATCCTTACATCCTGCTCTTGCTAAAAATCAGGCAGCTCAAAAAACTGCAGAGGTAGAGGAAATAGTAGGGTTTATTTTAGAAAAATACAAAAGGCTGCTTGTGATGTCGTTTCCTTCACAAAGCATAACATTTTGCTGCTATGATATACTTGTTGATCTACTATGATTCTGTGATTATCGTCTACTATGTGCCAAGAAGGCCACCAGCACCATGCCCTGGTTTAGCAATAGCATGTCCACCAGGAGTGGGAAAGTGATGGTGCCCCTGTACATGGCACTGGTGTGTCCTTACCTTGAGTACTGGATTTGGTTTTGGGCCCCTCACTCCAAGGAGGGCATTGATGTGCTGCTGGAATGTGTTGAGAGAAGGGCAACAAAGCTGGTGAAGGGTCTGGAGAACAGGTCTGGTGAGGAGCAGCTGAGGGAACTGGGGTTGTTTAGTCTGGGGAAGAGGAAGCTGAAGGGAGACTTCATTGCTCTCTACAATTCCCTGAAAGGAGGCTGGAGTAAGGTGGGGATTGGTCCCTTCTCCCTGGTATCAGGAGACAGAATGAGAGGAAATGACCTGAAATTGTGCCAGGGAGGTTTAGACTGGATCTTAGCAAGAGTGGTCAGGCATTGAACAGGCTGCTTAGCCAGGTGGTGGAGTCACCATCCCTAGAGGTGTTCAAGAAGCGTGTGGGAATGGCAATCTGGGACATGGGTTAATGGCTGTGGTGATGTTTAGTTGGACTCTTAGAGGTCTTTTCCAGCCTAAAAATGTCTCTGATTCATTTAGCCATCTGATTGTATTTCTTTGGTCAGAAGGAGGTGTGCTTTCTTTTGAATGTCTGACCTCGTTTGGATAGCTAAGGACCCTACATTTTACTCTTTTCTGAGATTTGATTAGCATAAGGGTCCCCTGTACTGCCATCACTCCAAGCTCAACTTCAAGAGGTCTCTTGAATACCAGGTATCTGGTCTGGTGGTTCAGACCAGAAATCTGGATGCCTCAAATTAGTTGCACATCATTGATGCAAACAATATGTGTTGCTAGTGAGGCACTTGGAATTGAAATCCCTGGGGGAAGGCTGCTCACACCTGCTGTTAGATTGCAGGGGGGATAACTTTTCCCCCCATATTGCAGTGGAAAATACAGAAGATCCTGTTGATAAATCACAGTGTCTGAAAGAGCAATTGGTAAGTGATTTTTGGAAGACTGTTGGGGAATTGCAGTCTGATTAAGAATTGCATCCCTGCAGGCATGTTCAAGTGCTGCAGGTGTATTTATTGCTCCATCATCAGGCAGAGAGCTCGAAGGCAGGCTTATCTCCATGGGTGTTGCATAGCTTTGACAGCTAGTCCCTACCCATGGTGTAATCAACATGCATCTGGTTTTCACTTGCACTGCCAGACCTTTGTTTTGTGTTGCTTGTGCCTCTGAAAGCATTTGTACAAAAATTACATGCTTTCCTGGGCATTTTTGGTGGTAATTTTCACCTCTTTTGAGCTTCACAACATGCGGTGAGGTCACATCTGGAATATTGTGTCCAGTTCTGGGGTCCTCAGTTCAAGAAGGACCTCAGGGAGCTGCTTGAAAGAGTCCAGCACAGAACCGCAAAGATGCTGAAGGGAACGGAACATCTCCTGCTGAGGAAAGGCTGAGGGAGCTGGAGCTCTTAGCTTGGAGAAGAGGAGGCTGAGGGATGACCTCATTCATGTGTATAAAGATGTGAAGAGTGAGTGGCGAGAGGACAGAGCCAGGCTCTGCTCAGTGATTTTCAGTAAGAGGACAAGGGGCAATGGGCGCAGACTGGAGCAGAGAAGGTTCCACAGGAACATAAGGAAAAAATTTTCACTGTGAGGGTGACAGAACATTGGAACAGGTTACCCAGAGAAGTTGTGGAGTCTCCTTCTCTGAAGACACTCAAAACCCTCTTGGATGTATTCCTGTGTGATGTGCCCTAGGTGATCCTGCTGTGGCAGGAGTTTTGGACTTGATGGTCTTCTGAGGTCCTTTCTAACCCCTAACATTCTGTGATAAAACAGTATGCTCTTGTGTTGCCTCAGTTCAGGCTGCTTGCCTGATTTGTTTTCCTCCTGTGAGATTTGACAGTATTCACTCACCCATTGAACTGTTGGGGGTTGGCAGGTGACGTTTTCAGTTCTGCTGCTTAGCCCATATTGTGCAGGATCCCTGACACTGCACAGCACCATCTGTGTACTTTGGACATGAGCTGTGATAACTGGGACTGCGTTGCTTATGCTGACTCCCTTGAATGGCACTGGTAATGATTGCCCAGTGGTGTGGCTGGGACTGAGTCACTCTTTGGGACTATGATGGGCAGCTGGTAGACATCGAGAGGCCGTTAGTTTCCTAAACTGCCATGAGAAGAGGAGATGAGCACAGAGGACATGTGTTGTCTCTTTTTCCAAAGAGGTAGCTCCTCATTTGAGCATATGGAGGAATGAGGGGCATGTTTGTTACTCAACTGTCATCAAGAGATAATTTCTCTAAATCTTTCTTTGCTCTGTTGCAGAGAGGCTCCCTGTTTCTTAGGGATCAGAGGGGAATATCCAGAATATTATGAGGGAGGAAGGGCTGCTGCATATTTTCTTGAATGTGGAATGTATCATGTAGATCTTTTATTGCATTGTGGTTTTACCTTTAGGAGCTCTTTGTGATCTGGCTAGTGTTGTTCAGTCCCCCTCTGCTCAGCACTGGTGAGGCCACACCTTGAGTACTGGGTTCAGTTTTAGGGCTCTCACCCCAAGGGGAACATTTAGGTGGTGGAGTGTGTCCAGAGAAGGGCTATGAAGCTGGTGAAGGGTCTGGAGAGCAGGTCTGGTGAGGGGACAGGGGTTACTCAACTGGAGAGGAACAGCCAGGGGAGACCTCACTTGCTATACAACTTCCTGAAGGGAGGTTGGAGTGTGGTGGATGTTGGTCTTTTCTCCTTAGTAACAAGTGATAGGATGAGGAAATAGCCTCAAGTCCCACCAGGGAGGTTTAAGTTGGACATTAGAAGAAAATTATTCCCTGAATAGGTTCTCAAACACTGGAACAGGCTTCCCAGGGAGGTGGTTGAATCCCCATCCCTGGAGGTATTTCATAGAGGCAGCACCATGTTGCTGGGGGACATGGTTTAGCACCAGACTTGGTAGAATTAGATAGTGATTGGACTCGATTCTCTTAGAGGCCTTTTCCAAGTGAAAGGATTCTGTGTTTCTAAGATTGTGGTGATGGTGTGTATTCTTTTTACAAACGGAGAGAATGTGGCACTAGGTGGTGAAACAGTGCAAGTCCTTGCTCAGAAGTGGAATGTATTCAGTGGATCTTAGTTCCATGCTTTTTAATATAAGCTGCATAACTTGAGTGATTCTTAATATGACTTCATGCGGACAGTGTGCTGAATTGTGTCTTACAAATGTAAGCTATTCTTTTCCCCCAAAGATTTTGTCTGGTAAATGACAAGAAGGACAGCACATAAGGCTTTTAAAAGGTGTTTGACTCTAGAGCATGGAGGTGTTTCAGCTCAAAGATGATATAGTGATGCCCTGAAGTGTGCTGTCCTTTTTGCCTACACAACCTTTGTGTGAACAGGTAGTGAGCTAGGCTGGGAATTGCTCCACATTGTAACTGACTGTTCTTTTTGACTGGGTTATTTTTTTTCACTGGAGAAGTTTGTCATTCCATCCCATAAGTGCTGCTGCTGGCACAAATCAGTGGGTGGCCTGTAAGTGGGAGTCAGGAAGGGACTTGCTTCCTTTGGCAGAGGCATCAGTGTCTGCCAGTGTGGTGCTGGCCAAGTGCCTTAGAGTTTGAATTCACACCTGCTTTTCTGGCCAACAAAAGAAATGCTACATTTATGTATTCCATGCTCTCTTCCTGTATTAAAACAAGTATTTTTGTTTCAGTGCTTTCACTAGCTGTTGAGAACCATGTTTGACAACGGAGAACTGGAAGACAAGCCACCAGCTCCTCCTGTCCGGATGAACAGTGTTATCATCGGCTCAGGGGGCAAAGACCAGTTGTCTGCCAACCACAGCTTGAAACCCCTGCCCTCTGTACCAGAAGAGAGAAAATCTCGAAATAAAATCATCTGCATGTTCTCTGGCACTGAAAAAGGTAAGAGACTTCTGTTTCCCAAGGTTACCACTGGTATTTCTTTCCTTGTAGGTTTTGGTAATGCTTTAGACACTTGTGTTCAGCCTATCCAAGCAGGGGACTGGAGGAAGTGGTGAAAATTAGGTGGTGTTCAATGGCTTGAGATGTTTGCACTGGGTTGTTTGAAGATAAAATGCTAAGTAAGAAAAGTTAAACAGCTCACTGAGAAAAGCCATCACTGTTGCTTCTCATGTTTGCTGCCCAGTTTAATATAATGCATTTCCAAGCAAGCTTAATATTGTGATTCCTGGCTGTTACATTACTTACCATGCGAAATGTGAATTTCCACTTTGAACTGAGCATCCAGCTGTTTTGGAGGTCACTTCATGTTGATGACCATTTATGTGTACCTTCATCATCATAGAATGGCTTAGGTTGAAAGGGACCTCAGGGATCATCTACTCCAATCTCCTTGCCATGGGCAGAGACACCTTCCACTAGACCAGGTTGCTCAGGGACTCATCCAACCTGGGTTTGAACACCCCCAGGGAGGGAGCATCCACAGCTTCCCTGGGCAGCCTATTCCAGAGTGTCACCACTCTTGTACTGAAGAACTTCTTTCTAAGATCTAGCCTAAACCTCTTCTCCCTCAGCTCAAAACCATTCCCCCTTGTCCTATTTCTAGACACCTTTACAAAAAGTCCCTCTCCAGCCTTCATGTAGCATCCCTTCAGCTACTGGATGGCAGCTATAAGGTCACACTGGACACTCCTCTAGGCTGAACAACCTCAACTCCTTCAGCCTATCCTTATAGCAGAGGTGTTGCAGTCTTCTAATCATCTTTGTTGCTCTCCTCTGGACTTGCTCCAGTAGCTCTGTGTCCTCCTTATGATGTGGACACCAGAACTGGGTGCAGTATTTGAGGTAACTTTGAGGAGGGAAAAAACGTTGTAATGAAATAGTGGGCAGGGCACAGTATGCATGAAGGAGATCTGAGAAGAATGAAGCTTTTCTGTCTAACTGTGTCATTTTGTGATTATTGTTAAGATGCACAAAGGGGGGACCCTATTACTCTTAATGTCTTCTAGTTCTGCTACTGGCTTCCTGTGCCTTTTTGCTGCTGTGCTGGACAGGACTGGTTCAGTCATGCCAACACTGCTTTGGCTGTTTCAAGAGACTTTGTTCCTCTGGTTGTTTATTTCCTTAGCTAAGTATTTTCCCTGGGGCTGGTTTTTACTCTTGCTCAGCTCTGTGAGCAGTCCCTCAGCAGGTCACTTGTTGTGAAAGAGTTGTCTGTGGCTGGATTACAGAGATAGAAGTGGTGGTCTTTTTTTAACTGACATGCCTAAGCCTTGAAGAGGTAAGCAGAATGTGAGAAGCTGCTACAGGTTGGTGGCAGTACCCCAAGAGAAGGACTCCAGGTCTTTGAGGTTGGTGAAGGTGATGAATCTGGTGCTGTCAGTGAGATGTCATGCAACATGTATGAAGCATTGTGGCACTTGCCATTATGCTATTGCATTGCTCATTTATTAGAGCATTTGTCATCCTTTTTGAAGACAGATGTAGAGAAGTAGAACATAAACCCCACATGGAGGAAGGTTTTCCTTGCTCTAAATTAGTAGTGCTTTGGAAGACTTGCTTGTGTTGTGAAACAAATTATAAATGCAAGTGGGTGCAATGCAGCTGGAGTGGTTTGTGACATTTTATAGTCCCTTTACTTCTCATTGCATGTTTCCTCTTTCCATCTTGACAGAGAGTTTGTTCATTGCTGAAATGTCTGGGGAGGTGGTTGAAGAGTTGTGTTGGCTCAGCTGTAATGGCTCTGGAGTCCCATACAGATGTGTACCAAATTTCTGGCAATTAATCTGATGAGCATTGTCTCTGCATACCTCCTGGTATTTAATGATGCAAACTAAAAATGGAAGGAATAATTTCTGCTGAGAAAAGGATGTTTGGAGAAAATGGTGTACATGTCCTTCTGGAAAAAAAGCAGGTGGTTTTACTGCCTGGCAAGATAATGGGGTTAGGAAAAATTGTAATTGAATTACCTATCTTAAAGAGATTATCTGAAAATTGTATTTTTATTTTTATTTTTTTAATTTAGAAAAAAAACAAGACTTGTCAACCGGATGACAAGGATAATGTAAACATCCAAAGAAATGCTTTTGGCCTTCAATGCAAAACTGGCTGTCACATGTAAGCAGAAAATAAGTGGACACTCTGGCTTTCTGGCATTAAAACAATAGTCAGGTGTTAGTTGGTTTGTTCATTTGCATGACCGAAAGGGCATTTCTGGCATCCCTAAATACTTGCTTTGCTGCTGGGAAGCTTTACAGAAATCCTAATTCCTGATGGGATTTAAAAAATACATTGGGTCTATGTGCAAAATACTCTTGTCAACCTAGGGCAGATTTTTTTCATGGAAAAAGAAGTTTTTTCCATCAAAAAGAAATTTCTTGGAAATTTTTCATGGAAACAATTTCTCCAGCCAGTGCAAAATGTAACAAACAAAAATGGTAAATTCTTCTTTTGAAAAATTGAAGGAATTCCTTACCAGGAGATCTACAAGACCACTGCAAACAGACTTAGCACTGGATAGTGTTTGGCTTTGTTGTGCAAATCTCTGTCCATAAGATTTTGCAAGGTCCTTCCTGACCAGCTTAATCATAACTATTGCCACAACTCTGCCCCCACCCTGGGTCTCTTTGGAGACAGTGCTGGGGAAGCGGTGTGCTTTGGGGGACTCGCTGAGTGTGAGGTTAAGCAGATGCAGAGTTTCTGCCACAAGTCACAGCTAGTTCTGTGCTGAAATAATCATAAGAGTCTGAAGGAGTTATTAAATAACCTACTCATGGAGGTTTTTTTCCCCCCCAGCTCATTGTTTAAAATAAATGAAGTGATAGCCATCTTTTTTACTAGAGTACTTAATTGGCCATCTTTTTACTAGAGTACTTAATTGCTATGAATTTCCTTTGTTAGACTTTGGAAGTGAAATGAACCTGCATGTGTTTTTGTAAAGCTTTAAAATAGTCCCCTAAACCAAGAAATGTTTGTCTTTCAGCAGAGTTTATTAAAGGAGGTGCTGTGGGTCATTGCCCAGGACCTGGGATTGTGCATGTGACATACTCAAGACTGCTGGCTCAGGACAGATTTCAGTGTGGTTTCAGCTGCAGCTCAGACTTCAAATGTACCCTCTGGAGTTGCCCACCTGGTTGGAGCAGGCTGCTCAGAAACAGCTGTTTCTTGCTTTGCATACTGAGGTTGGGTTGTGATGCAGGAGGGCATGTGAAGTACCTTGGAGACATGGACCTGCTGAAGCAGGTCCAGAGGAGGGCCACCAAGATGATCAGAGGGCTGCAGCACCTCTCCCATGAAGACAGGCTGAAAGAATTTGGGCTGTTCAGACAGGAGAAGAGAAGGCTCCAGGGAGACCTTATAGTTACATTTTAATACCTGAAGGGGACCTACAAGGAGGTTGGGGAGGCTCAGTTTAGAAGGGCTTGTGGTGATAGGATGAGGGGCAGTGGTTTGGAACTGGAGAAGGGTAGATTTAGATTGGCTATCAGGACGAAGCTCTTTACTATGAGAGTGGTAAAATACTAGAACAGGATGCCCAGGAATGTGGTTGAGGCCCCATCCCTGGAGACATTCAAGACCAGACTTGATGTTGCCCTCGGCAGCCTGATCTAGTTGGAGGCGTCTCTGCTGGCTGCAGGGGGTTTGGAGAAGATGACCTTTGAGGGTCCTTCCAACCCAATACAATCTGTGACTCTATGATGCTTTACTGAGTGTCTGTGCCTTCATTTGGAAAGAGAACAACTCAGTTGTATTTGAGGCACATTCTTTCACAGATTGACAGGTTGCATTGGGTTGATAGGGACCCAGTGTCTTAATTACAGCAATTATCCACCAAATCCTTTTGAAGGAACCTATGTCTTCTTCCTGCGAGCAGGACTATACACTACTGCTCTGCAGCACCAAGGGACCATTTCATTGAGTCTCCTGCTGTTTGAAATGAGTGTTACATTTTACCAGAGGGATTCCCAGTTAATACAGAAGCGTGTTGCAAGCCTGCTCAGAGGTTGGAAAGCAGTGTGGCCTCACAGTGGCCTTGTTTGCAACACCTCTGCTGTGTCCTGCCAACACATGACTCACCGGACTTGCCTCCGATGGGAGCTCGCTGCTTGAGTTTGTTTGAAGTGCTGCTCTGCTGTGGCTGTGGGCAGAGGAGGGATTGTTTTAGTCTTGCCTATTCTGCTAAGATCTGTGTAATTTTCAAAGGGATGGGTTTATTTGTGCAGCACAAGCTGACAGGTTTGAGCACCAGCTTCTGTTCCCTACACATCAAGTGCTCCTGGACACGAATCTTCCTGATAAATACAGGTTTTATTCCCATTTGCTTTCACATAAACAACTGCAAGAGATTGGGAAGAAACAGTAGTTTCCTTAAAGGTTTTTACATAAGCCAAGTTTCTCCTGTCCTGTGACTGAACAACGTTAATGCGAACATTTGACAGGCCATTTGTTTTTTGGCTCTGACCTGTGCAGCCATATTAAAGATATCCTGTTTATAATAGTCATGTCTTTCCACTGCATTGTTCAGCTGGAGGCAGCCCACATGGCTTTTCATTTGTAAGTATTGTCTTCAGCTCCCTGTCCTTCCTCTTCTGCCAGTGTGAGGGGATTTCAGATGAATTCTCTGGCTCTGAGCAGCCCAATCTATGCTTTCCCCCCATGTTCAGTAACTTTTTACCATGTAGCAGTGAAGAGAATGCTGGTTGAGCTGCTCTTTTACTGTACTGAAACCACATCATTTATTTTTAAGATTAATTAAAAAAAACCTTCTTCCCTCCCCTAACATACAAACATAAAATGGTAATCAGGTTAGACTGCAAAATGGTGTGCTGCTTTCCTTTGTGGCTGTGAGCGCTTTGGCATTCTTGCTGGCTTCATACACACTAGGAAAAGCAGCTGATTCAGCTGTATGCTCTGTGAGCCTGTAAGCATTCCCAGGATTACACATGCTCTTTGCTAGGTATCAGGTCAGACATGCTCTGCAGCTCACTGCCAGGCCTCTGCCTGTTAATCAGAGGGCCATGAGATGAAGCCTTGAGCATCATCTTTCTGCCTGAAGAGTGAGCAGCAGACATAGTGCACTGGTCTGGCAGGGAAAGAAAGCAGGGCTTGATCTTTTTTGCAAGGACAAGAAAACAGATTCCTGAAACCTTTCATAGATTCATAGAATGGGTTGGGTTTGAAGGAACCTTAAAGATCGTTTAGTTCCAACCTCCCTGCCGTGGGCACCTTCCACTAGACCAGGTTGCTCAAGGCCTCATCCAACCTGGCTGTGAACACCTCCAGGGAGGAAGCATCCACAGCCTCTCTGGGCAACCTCTTTCAGTGTCAGGCTGAACACAATCAACTGGTTCAGATACAGTGAGGTCACTGCATTAGTGTCATCCTCCCCCAGAGGTACCCCTGAGCAGCTTTCAGCTTCACTTCAGACATTTCCTGAGTAAAGGGAACAGAATGGTGTATTTTATGTTTAGAGTTAACTCCAAATTGTCTTCCCTGTTTATTTATTTTTTCTTTGTCAGAGACAAACCCCCGAAACTAAGAAAAAACCCCCACAACTTGAAAACCAAAACAACAAATGCCCCAAAACCCCAACAAAAACAGTAAAAACAACCCACCAAAAAAACCTGAAACAACAAAACCCCTCAAGCCTTAGGCATTAAAAAACATCTTATAAATTTAATTGAGTCTAGTTTGGATCATGCACGTGGTTCTTCTCATTAGCTGTTCCTGCTTCTGGTACTTACTATGCTTGCTTTTTTGCCCCTGTTTTAGTTTAAATTAGATAATTGCTTGGAGGCTGTAAATTTTTTAATCTTAATCAGAGGAATTTGCATTAATTAACTTGAAGCAGTGAGGCAACTGAGTTTTAACTGTCTTTAGGGTGAACTTGAGGTTGAACTGAAGTTGTCTTTGGTGGTGTTCTTCATCCATATTAAAAATGTCATTCTTTGCTTTCTAAACATTTCATATGTTTAAATTTTATGCGATCAGCAGAGCTCCTTGCCCTCTGATGCTCTCAATCTCTTATTCTTACTACCATAGTGTAAATGGTTTGAAGGGTTCTTAAGTGATGTTTGAAAATCTCAAATTACTGTGCTACGCAGGTGAACATCTCCATCCAGTAATGTTGTGAGTCATCAGACCCATTGTAATGCTCGGATTGATTGTGTTAGATGGAGACAATAGGACTTCAAATCTTTGCTCAGTAGATCTTTGAACGTCTTTTTTCAGGAAGCAAGAAGAAGGAAAAGGAAAGGCCAGAAATCTCTCCCCCATCCGACTTTGAGCATACCATCCATGTTGGCTTTGATGCTGTTACCGGAGAGTTCACTGTAAGTGAAGAGCTGTGGGGCAGTGCTGGAGCCAAGACTTTGCAGTGTTTTATAATAAATTGCAAGTTAGTCTCTGTCTTTAGTGAAGAAATAATTCTGCTCTGTGTTTGTACAGCGTGTGAGTAGTGAGACTGTGATCTGTCCATGCTCTTCAGTGTAAATGTCAGATCTGCTGCTTTGTGTCACCTGGGAAAGCTTCACCTGAGAAACCCTCTTCAGTTTACTTTCATTAATGGGCAACACTGGTTCTGCGGGGTGGTTTTGTTTTCCCAATCCCATTTGGCTTAATGCTCCTAAACGAGCTGGTGTCATGTGGGTTTAGTGATTTGTGTTGTGTCACCCACAGACATGTGCCTCCCCATAAAAACCCCATCCTGCTTGTTCATATGTTAAAGGCTATGCAAGTTATGCATTATATAGAGGAAAGAAATTTGTTCAGCTTTAAAAAAAATACCTTTAAAATACTAGAAAGATGCGTTAAATAGCCTATTTTATTCAGGGAATGCCAGAGCAATGGGCTCGATTACTTCAGACATCAAACATCACGAAGCTAGAACAGAAGAAAAACCCCCAGGCAGTACTAGATGTGCTGAAATTCTACGACTCCAAAGACACAGCAAAACAGAAGTATCTGAGTTTTTCTGCTCCAGGTGAGATCCAAATGTGTGTAAGACATTGAAGAGGAGTTTGGTATTTAGAACAATCTTCCTGTCTTTCAGAGTAATAAATCAGATTTACGTGCTTGAAAGAGCAAGCTTCTGTTTTCAGTGAGGAACAAATATTTGAAGATGAATTTCCAACTTACTGGAAGCTGATGTTGTCCGGTTAATTTCCTGTTCTGAGTGGAGAGAGGAAGAAATGGAACTGGATAATTCAAAATAACAGCCAAAATTCACTTTAATGGGCTGTGTTTATAAAGATGGGGCTCTGAGACTGTGATTAATTGGCTTTATGCTGGGGACCTTGCTCCTTGTGTCTGTGGCTGAAACAGCTATCTGTGAACTTGATGTCACCATGTAGTGACATCAAAAACGGCAAAATAAGCTGTGGCTCCTGCATTGGGAACTATGACAGGGGTCTGAGAGAATGACTGTCCTACAAACAGATGCAGTTTTACTTAGTCTTCTTCCACGTTATTTCTGAAGATAGCTTAATGACAGGGCTTTGTAACGTTCTCAGCCTTGATTCACAGTACTGCTAAGGGAACAGAAATACCCCTTTGATCCTGATAGCACAGCTCAGAACATGGAAATGTGTTGAGCAGTGCTCAACTTGGGTAGCTATGTGTGGGTGCTCAAATGGAGTGAAGAATAAGATGGGAAATGGGTTTGCCTGCCCTTAGGGGAGGAGTTTAGAAACCTGCAGTTTCCTTCTGCATGGTCTTAAAGTGCAGTACTGGTTTTGCTCACTTGTGGCTAGGAAATTTTGTTTTGTGAGAAATGAATTGAATCTCTGAAGCTGTGTTCTTTACTCTATAAAGTTCAGGTTTTAATTACTTTTCTGATGATTTTATATGTTCTGTTGTTTGTCCTATTTAGAAAAAGATGGTTTCCCTTCAGGAACACCAACGGTGAGTCTCTACTGCTCTTTCTGTATTCTTAGGCAGATACAAATTCAGGTCTTTGGTATTGGTTATATACTGAATCTTGCAGTAGAAAAACAAACTGAGGTTTCTTTTGTGGAATAAAAACATAAATTTGGGAGTCAATAGAAAATATTTCACCAAAGCAATTGTAATTTGGCCTTGTAATACAATGGATCAGGGCACTTAAACCACTCAATTTATCCTGTTCTTTTGACATCAGTAAGAATTCTTCTGTCTTCATGGGGGGGGGGGGGAAAGGGCAGCGTATCTATAACAAACTGGGAGAGAACTTTGCTGATGGTACTTATTTTTAACTTTGTTAAAAATGTAGACAAATGCCAAAGGTTCAGAACCATCAACAGCTGTGGTAGATGATGATGACGATGATGAAGAGGCTCCTCCTCCTGTTATTGCTCCACGGCCAGATCACACGAAATCGGTGAGCAGCTTTACCTTTACAGTGCAGGACCTGCATTTCACAAAATTGCAGAACTTCTGCTTCTGTTTTCTAGCAATACTTTATATTTGTGACATGAGTTGTTATAAAGTTTTAGGGAAATGTTCCGGGTTTTATTTGAGTTTGCTAAGAAAATGCCTAATTTCTGGATATTGGATTAGAAGTCCTAAAATTAATGCTGATTAGTTGTTGGCTTATGTTGAAGGTATTCAGTTATGTTTATCCAACCCAACATGCATGGAAGGAGGTTTTTTTTTTCAGTCCAGGAACTGGCTCCTTCTTCTTGACACCCACCCCTCAGATACTTGTAGGCATTGATAAGATCCCCTCTCAACCTTCTCTTCTCCAGACTAAACAGCCCCAGGTCTCTCAACCTTTCTTCATAGGAGAGATGTTCAAGTCTTGCAATCATCCTTCTAGCCTCCATTGGACTCTCTTCAGTACATTCCTGTCTCTCTTGAATTAGGGAGCCCAGAACTGGGCACAGTATCTTGGGTCTGGTCTCATAAGGGCAGAGTAGAGGAGAACCTTCCATGAACCTGGAGGACACAGGAGGAGAAGCATGACTCCTTCCTCTAGATCTTAGTAATAGCTGATCTTGCTATTAAATAGTGATTCCTGTTCTGTTGACTAGTGTGGGTTATAAAGAATAAGCAGGTAGAAAACCCATGAAAGGTCTGTCAGTGTAAGGTGGAGTTAACCCAGCATCCACTCCTTAGGAGGTGCCTGGATCTTTCTTTTGGAGATCAGTAAGGTTGCCAGCATATTTCTCAGGTCTAATCTCTACCTCCATCTTGTTAGGTAAGATCTTGCTTAGGGGTCTTTGAACTGTGGTTGTTTTCAACTGAATGTCTATGACTGCAAAGGAGATGCTCAGGTAAATGATCTCTCTTAACAGATTTACACACGGTCTGTAATCGACCCCATCCCAGCACCATCCGGTGACACTTCTGTAGACAGTGTGACAAAATCCGGTGATAAGCAGAAAAAGAAGACCAAAATGTCAGATGAAGAGATCATGGAAAAACTACGTAGGTGTTTTTGTATTTCAGATAAATCAAAACTTTTAAACTGGGGGAGGAATATTAAGTTTTTACCCTCATCCTTATTTTTTGTGCAAGGGTTGTGTCAATACTGTTTGTCTTGCACAGTAGCTGAAAGTGCTGCATTCAGAAGCTCTGCACGTTTGTATGCTTTTGGGTTAAAAAAAATTGTAGGACAATTGTTTTGGATTGAAGTTCAGTTGTGCTAATGTGTATAATACAACCATAATAACATAAAATAGTTTCTACTGTTGCTTGTTACATAATCATCTTGAAAATAATTTTTCACCATATCAGTGTTCCTGTGCTTAAGTCAAGGATTATCTAGTTTCTGATCTAGGCTAAGCTGATGGATTTGTCATAACTTCAGGCTGGGTTTTGCCACACAGAAGTTCTATGGTTAGATTGAGATACTGGGGAAAATGGCATGATCTGTCTTAAGAGTATAACCTACCATAGTGGTTGTCTGAAGTGGGGCTGTTTGCCCCTGGCACTGAATCAGGAAGCTTTGGCTGTTTGTGCACCAACCATTGCACCTGAGCTGATGTACTTTCGGAGGTATCTTGACTGGGTCAGCCTTACTAAAAGGGAACAGTGTACTTTTTGGTTTGTGTTTGGTTTTGTTCTTTTTTTTTTTTTTTTTTTTTGTCCCTAGGCACTATTGTGAGCATAGGAGATCCCAAGAAAAAATACACTAGATATGAGAAAATCGGGCAGGGGTAAGTGTTTGTCTCCAACTCTTATTGCCAATGACTCAGTGTTAAAAGCTGTTTTCTCTTACAATATCATGTAGCCACCACTCACTGAAGCAGGCAAAAATGCTGGCTGTACCAAGCAGTGCTAGATAAACGGTGAAGACTTTACACTGTGTTAGAAATTTTGAATTGCCTTTTAATGTGACTTTAAGTCTGTGACTTCTTTGGGTGTTCATCTATTTGGTACTACGGCTGCTGAATAGCATGAGAGCTTTCTGTGTACCTAACTCCTACTGTGTACTTTTGAAAAATATCTGTGTGTTTGTGGGCAAGCTTCCCCTGGAGGAAAATTAAAAGTAATACTTGCTACAGAAAGGGCTGCCCAGCTGATCTGATCGTGGAGAGCAGGACAAGTTCCTGGGGGCTGAGAGGGGCATAGCTGGTGTCAGAAGAGAGTGTATTTCCACTCACTTTGTGTGTGAAGTGACTGCATTTCTATGATACCACTGATTTTTAACAGACTTCTTTTGGATACGGCTTTTGCAACATCAGAAGCTAACACGTGTGTGTGTGATTTGTCTGTTCCTGTCAATGATTTTACTACCTGGAGGTGCAACTGGCTGCAATGTTTCTCTTTTTTCTTTGCAGGGCTTCAGGTACAGTGTTCACAGCTATTGATGTGGCAACGGGGCAGGAGGTAGGGTTTCTGTGTTCAGTGATTTTTTTTTTTTTTTTTTTTCTTTTCTGTATAATTGTCCTTCTGTAGATGGCTGAAATGATTTGACTAAATTTCTGTGGCTCCCATCCCTGCTATCATGTCTCAGAAGAATGTTTATCATAGTCACTTAGTTGTAACAGTGTGTGCCTTGTTCTAGGGTAATCAGATGATGGAAGCTAAAAATAGCCTTGTCTCTTCAGTGAAAAGCAGAGGGAGTGAGGTGTTCCAGAAATGGGGTTGGAAAGCAGTTCATCATTCAAGAACTGCAGGCAATGATGTCTTGCCTTTTCAGAAACAAAATTTGTTTGGGTTTCGCACACTTGTTATCTAGACTTGGCTCAGCAGAGACAGTGGATGTCTGTGTGGAAACAACTTGCCCCATGTGATCCTGTGTTATAGTTAAAATGCTTTCTTCACATCCTGCTCTTTGCTTTTACTCCTTTGGGGTCTCCAAACCCACTTGGTGAATTCAATGCTATCAGCAATACTTTGCATGCTTGTCATCCAGTGGTCATCTCTTGTTCTTGGGGCTAAGATTTTAGGAATTATTTGCATTTGCTTCTCTTTAAATTCATGTTTCCTTAATTTAAATATCTCCAAGTAGCCATTCCTTAGGTTACTGGTAAGTAATTGCCCTTTCAACAGTAACCATGTTTACCAATAGTGTAGACTCAAAATGCAAGCTCTTCAATCACTTCAATGTTGTCTCTTACTTTGCTTTCTACATACTGCAGTTCTTTGTGTCCTCTTGCTGGCTGCAGAGTAAAATTTGTAGTCCAGTTCCTTTTCTTGGACCTCCTCTGCATCTTGTCAGGCAGGTGGGCTAGCAGTTGATTAATTGCATTAAATGGATGCAGTTTTCTGGCTTCCTCAGTGCTTGAAGTATGTGGATAGAATTGGGTTTGTTCAGTGGTAAAAGAGAAGATCAAAGGATTGTATTGATGTTTTCTCTGCCCTTATGGCAAGGTGTAGAGAATATGGAGCTAAACTCCTCTTAAAACTACACAATGACAATAAATAAAGGACAAAAATTGCCATAAGGCCAATTCTGGTTAGATGTTAGAATGTATTTATTTTTTTCCCCCTCACAGTCAGGATGATCAAACATTGGACAGGAGCCCACAGAGGTTGTGGAGTATCTGCTTACTGAGATCTCCATTCAAAACTCAGTTGCACAAGACTGTTAGCTACCTGCTCTGTTTGCTGTACTTTAAGCAAGGGATTAGACTTGCAGAGGTCCCCTCCAATCTTAGTTATTTTGTGATTCTGTGCCACAAGTTCTTTTTCTAATGTCCTTGGCAATATGGTAACAGTCTTTTCTACAAGATTATTTTCATTTTTGGGAAGGTTCTCTTGTGAAACTCTGAACTGCCTCCTCAAAGTGTTGTAGCTAACGTAACTGGGATAATTCTCCGTTTTAGTCTGGAGTGCTTGTCCTGGTTAGCTTATTTCTTGGACAAGACAGGTCTTTATCTTTCCTTTTCTCTCTGGTGTAGTTCATTGGCTCAATCTTTTTGAGAGGAATTCCTTCTGCCTCCCAGTGTTCCATATAACAAAGTGCTAATTTAGTTAGAATATAGGAAAAGGAATAGCTTTGCCTTGCATTGGAAGGCTGATACTTTCCCTCTTAATTTCTACATGATCCTCTTCTGCTTTAGGCCTGTTGATAGGAAATTGGACAAGTATCTTTTTGTCTCTTGAATGTCTCCTTTACTGCCTCTTCTGGCCTTTGTTAGTGTTTGTGGATCTTTTAAGCTGCAAGAGGGTGGTGTTGGTTATGGATGCAAGCTGTGCGCTCATCAAGTTGCATTCTTAAGTTGTATGCTAATAAATAAATTACCTGCCAGATGCAAGCTGTGCTAAACTTCTTTAACCCTGTTACAGAATTTCTTCTGACTTTTCACTTTCTTAATAATGATTGAAAGGTTTGGGTACTCAGGTCTGAGTGATTGCTGTTTTCTTTTTGTCCTATTCAGGTTGCTATTAAACAGATAAACCTGCAGAAGCAGCCCAAGAAAGAGTTGATTATTAATGAGATCTTGGTAATGAAGGAGCTAAAGAATCCAAACATAGTCAACTTCCTGGACAGGTAAATGTAGACCGCTGGCTGATTGCTTCATCCTCAAGAGTTTCAAGAGGTTATAACTTGATATACTTACACAAACCTGTACCTAAGAGTCTTATAAGCAAATAAGACTGTATATAGACTAACATCTGAAAAAAACCCCAAACCAACCATCCATTAGAGGGAATGGTTGTGAATGTTCAGTAAGAAGGCTTCTGTTGTCATGAGTGCAGTAGTTGGAGGTCAAGTGAACAAGAGCACAGATGGATCAATGCTTGTGCTGTGCATGTGATATGTTGACTTTTACCCTGCTCATTTAAGTAGGAAGAAGCAGACAACTTTTACTGTCAGCACCTACATTTCAGGCTACCTTCCAGAGATTAACTTTGCTTGCTGTTTGTCTTGAGATGCTTATGAATCCTTTTTCTGACCAGCTCTTACCAGTTATTTTTCAGTTCTCAATCTCTTGATGGCAATCAGGCATGCTTTTTGTTTTCTGCTTTAGTTACCTCGTAGGAGACGAATTGTTTGTGGTGATGGAGTATCTAGCTGGAGGCTCACTAACAGATGTGGTCACAGAAACATGTATGGATGAAGCACAGATTGCTGCTGTTTGCAGAGAGGTGAGTATTGTAGTTGATGGGTAAAGGAATGAAGGTGTACTGTTGGTTGGACCTGATGATCTTAGAGGTCTGTTCCAATCAAAGCAATTCTATGATTCTATTCCCCTAGGTTTGTATGGTACACATAGATTAGGACTAATGACAGCAGTAGCTGTTGGAGCCATTGAGTTAGGAAGAATGAATGATACTGAGAGCAGAAACACCTTTTACAATTACAGAAAATAACAAAATATATTTAACTCAAAGTTTGGGGGTTGCAGGTTGTAACACAAAAGAGCTATTGCAGTTTTACAGCTGGATGTTTGGGAATGTTAGGTGATGGAGCAAATAAAGATTTAGATTTTTTTTTTTTTTTTTAACCTGGGCTACTGGCAATGTTAACAGAAAGATATTAATGATGTGGGCCAAAACTCAGGGAAGAGCAACAAAGAAGTCTAGCAGCTTAAAGAATGTCTTTTTAACTTTGGCTAATGAAGAATATTTAAAGGCACCAAAAGGAACCGTACTGAGGTACTGTAGCAAGCAGAGATGTGAACATGTTTTAAAAGAAAAGAGCCTGAAAGCTTCAGGGTGTTTTCCAGAAAGAAGAAGGGGAGCTTTGCTTAGAATGTGAAAGTGAATTTGATGAGACAGGAGTACTTCTAAGAAAGATGTACTAACACAAAGACGAACTTGCTGCAGGCTATTCCCTGCTCATTTTAGTAGTTTTCACTGTGTGTGAGATCTGTAGTTCTGGGACAATTAAGCTTTCTTTATGGATATCTCAGAAAAATAATTATCTGTAAGGTTTGGGTTGGAATAATTCTAAGACTGCAGTAAGATTTCAAATGGAAGAATTAGAAATAGCTGATGTCACATTTCATCAGTGGTTTCTGCCTTTAGAGTGCCAGGATCACAGAATCACAGAACGCTGGGGGTTGGAAGTGAGTCCAACCCTCCTGCCAAGGCAGGATCACCTAGGTCAGGTCAGAGGAATGCATACAGATGGGTTTTTAGTGTCTCCAGAGAAGGAAATTCCACATCCCTTCTGGGCAGCCTGTTCCAGTGCTCCATCACCCTCACCATAAAGAATGTCTCCTCATGTTGATGTGCAACCTCCTGTGTTCATCCAGCTCAGGAATGATTTATTGTAGCAGAAGGAGAGGCAATTGTATTACCTGCCATCGAGGAAGAACTTAGGCTTTTCAAAACCCCATTCGACTACATCATTGTGACATCTGCTTTTGATGAGTCACTCAAAGGGAGTGGAGAGAAAGCAAACTTTCTCCATTAATGTGTATGGACAGGTAATTGTTTCCAGAGAAACAGGATCTGGAAGCAAAGAACTGAAAGTAACTCTTTACTGTAACATAGCTTTTCTTGAGGAGAATATCTAACTCATCAGCTCTGCTGCCCAGCATGTTAGAGAATATTCATTCCTGTATCAGGCCGAGTTTGCTAAAGCAAATGAAGGCACAAAAAAACTTAGGGTCTCATCCATGCCAAGCTGCAAATGATGAATGTTCTGCTCATATGAAAAGAGAGGAATCTTACTTTTTTTTTTTTTTTTTTTTTTATTCTCAAATAGCAAAAGTAAATTCCATTATGTTTTTAGACAGAAGAGTTTTTAATCTAAAACCAATATTGGTGGCTTTCATAATTGAAGATGTTTCACAACCTTCAGCTGTAGGAGAAATTGCATGCATGTTGAGAATGAAGTCTTGCTTAGTGAGACTTCAGGCTAAAAAGCCCTCACTTAATCCTTTATAGTTCCTCTGTAGAATGTGTGGGATGTACCAAATGAACACCTGGGATTTTTGAGAGCCTCTTGAGTGATGACTGGGTGAGGAGTTCTAATTTGTGGTTTCAACAGCAGAGAAACTCCATGGTTAAATTATTTTTGAGCTCAACGAGACCTGGAGAGCACTTTTTTTGGCAGAAGAGCTCCCTCTGCTGATTATTTTAAATACCTGTTATATTTTTGCTCTCAGCATTGCCTGAGGGTGTAAGGATTGCTTTGGAATTCGTGTTCACTTTCACCTACACAAATTATACTTCTGTAACACTGAATATTTTAATTCTTGTTCTCCCATCCAGTGCTTGCAAGCGCTTGAGTTCCTACATGCCAACCAGGTCATCCACAGGGACATCAAGAGTGACAATGTGCTGTTAGGCATGGATGGATCAGTTAAACTAAGTGAGTACCAGAGAATTGTTTCAGTGTTCTGCTTTCCTTGACTGGGAAGTGACTGGGAGAGCGTAAATCGGGAGGAGAGTTGGCAGGGCAATTTGAGGTAAACTTTTGTTGGCAATGATTACTAGAAATTTATTCTGTTGTAAAATGTGTAACTTGCAGGTAGCAGGTATCTAAATTCTGAGGGCCCTAAGATTAAGGCTCTGCACATGTTAGCCTGGAAGGATGTTGGAGCAAACCTGTTGCCACATGAATGTGTTGGTAAATATGAAATAACTGGCACCATACAGTGAAGCAAATATGAGAAGAGAAGCTGCAAGAGAAAAGTTACAGCTGACTGCAGTTGCTTTATTAGTTTCTTCAGGTTGCCATGACTTGCTTTTAATGTTTTGCCCTTTCCATTAGAAGGTCACTAGCAAGCAAATTGTATATTATTAACCATTTATATTGCAGTCTAGTCTTGTGTTGCACCTGCACTGGGTCTCCTTTTCTTGGACTGAAAGTGTAGCACTTTCATTAATACAATAATGAAATGACAAAAGAAAGTATTTGCTTTTCGGGTAATTGTTATGCACACATGGACTTGGGTAGCGAAAGTCAGTTTCTGGGGTGTGTGTATAGATGTGTGTGGCAATAAAAATAAATATGAAACCACTTGAAGAAGTTGCCAGAACTGTTGAGAGAGAGGAACATTATCTTGGTATGTAGGATGTGCAAAGCATAAAGCAACCAAAGAGTTAATGGTTTTACAGCTGGTTATGAATTTGAAACGCTATGGGAAAATTTCTCAGCAACATTCCTTAATCTTGGTGGTTTGTAGTCTCCATTATTTGTGAGATGGAGTGTGAAGAAAGATGATGAGCAACCTGATTTGCTTACCAGCATTGTTGGATGCACTGCTTGCTTGCATAGGAGGTTTTATTTTTAAACGTGTGATTTGTTTGTGTACAAACTGTAGATTCAGAGGCTGAGGATAAGTGAACAGTTACAGTACTGGATGTGGCTGAGAAGAGTTAGTTGAGAAAACTCAAAAATCTAAGAGCTAGCAAAGCAGAGTGGCAAAAGGATGGGGTTAGCAGCCTATGTAAAGAAACATCTGCCTCATGAGACTGGGGAAAGATGAGGAGGAAGGAGAGATGAGAAAAACAGGAGTCAGCTGTAAAATGTCATGTGTGAAGAGGAGGTATTGTAATCAGCTTTGACACTAGACTGGGTGATTGTAGACCTTCTAGCAGTTGCTTAGGCTGGAGGGTGAAATGCCACCTTCTTTTCAAGCTGTTCCCCTTCTCTAGGGGAGTGTGGTGACAGAAGTAAGAGATACCACTCTGCCTGTCACCACTACATACCTTACACACACCACTTACTGATTGGTGAAACTGAGTTCTACATCTTTCCTGTCTTTTCTCTCCTTGCTGGTGGCATGGGGCTGAAGGCCTTGTTGGTAGGTCAGGAGACATCTGCTGCTGCTGCTTCTTCCCTGCTGTGTTCATTAAAATAAGCTGTGCTTTGATATGACACTTGATAAAGGCCAAGAAGTGCTGCTGAGAAACTCAGTGATGCCTATAGGTTTGATTTGTTTGTTTGTTTGATTTTGTGTTTTATTTTTTTGAAGCAGTGTTTTTGACAGTCAAGGTTGGGTAGTTCCTTGTTAAATTGTCCTCTCGGTACAACTTAGCACTTTCATGACTCTTTTGTTAGCACTGCTTGGCATAACACTTTCAAAATCAACCCAAAATTTTAAACTCTTTCTCTCTCTCTTTCTCTCTCTCTCAAACATAGTGTCAATGCTAAGGTAATATCTGTCTCCTGCCTTAACTCTGTTCTTATTGATGCTTTACATGCCTGGGAAGTGGGAGTGCTGCAGCTGGATAAAGTAACATGATGGGACATGCTTTGCTGCTGCACCTGAAGGCTATAGGAATAGGTGACTTTTCTTGTTTTCTTGAGTGTGGTTGTTCTCTTTGGTAGTTACCTTGTGGAAAGGTTTGTTTGTCTAGGTTTCTTCTGCTGAGTGGGGTAGCACTTCACTTATCTGAAGCCTTGTTTCCATGTCTCTGTAGTAGTACCTGACAGCTATAGTACTTGTATTTTGATGGCCAAATTGCTGTGGAATGTTGAACTCAGTAGCTGCACAAATAAAATCTGTTTAGCAGGGCAGTGTCCATGGTTTGTGGATTCATTTTTTTTCTACTTCAGTCCATATAACATACCACAGGACACTTGTCTTCTGTGTTCTGCTTGATTTTTTTTTTTTTTTTTTGGCTGTTACCAGGCTGTGATTCTTGAAGGAAGGATGGGCAAAATACTGTTCTTCTCCAAAGTAATATTTTTGTGTCCCTGTTCTAGAGGACAAAAGGTCTTATCTTCGTTCCATGGAATTCTGCCCTGCTTAAACACCTTCAGGTTTTGAATCTGTCATGCACGTTATGGAGTTTCTAATCTGGAGAATGTACTGGGGGAGGAAAAAAAGAAGGATACATCCCTTTGTAGCCCATCTCAAGTGCAAAGGAGTAGAATTTGTGTAGTAATAGAGATGTCTTCTAGGAAGCCCACTTACTTGAGATGCATCAATTTAACTGTTCAAAATTCTGTTATCCTACAGCCGACTTTGGTTTCTGTGCTCAGATCACCCCAGAGCAGAGCAAGCGCAGCACTATGGTTGGAACTCCCTACTGGATGGCTCCTGAAGTGGTCACAAGGAAAGCATATGGCCCTAAAGTGGATATCTGGTCTCTGGGCATCATGGCTATTGAGATGGTGGAAGGAGAACCCCCGTACCTCAATGAAAACCCCCTGAGGGTAAGGATCCCAGATGTGGCTAGAACTGTTTACCATCTGAATGTTTTTAGTAATAGTTCTTTAATAGTGTCTGCATTAAAAAGAAAATCTTAGAGTGGTTGGAAGGGACCTTGAAGATCATCTAGTTCCAACCACCCTGCCATGGGCAGGAACCCCTTCCATTAGACCAGGTTGCTCAAGACCCTGTCCAACATGGACTCGAACACCTCCAGGGAAGGGAGATCGATATAACCTCTCTGGGCAGCCTGTTCTAGTGTCTCACAATCCCTACTGGAAAGATTTTCTTCCTAATACTCAGTCTAAATTGGCTGTCCTCAAGCTTCAGTCCATGTCCCTAATGCTACAAGCCCTTGTCAAAAGTCTCCGTGGAGGCCTCCCCTTTTCCAGGCTGAACAGCCCCAACTCTCCCAGCCTGTCCCCATAGGGGAGATGCTTCAGCCCTCTGATCATCTTCCTGGCTTCCTCTGGACCCACTCTGGCAGTTCCATGTCCTTCTTGTGAATGAAATTAAATTAAACAAAAAAACTAACAAGTTTCAGCAGTGCAGGAAAATCCCTCCAAAAGGACAGCTGCTTTGACTTTACAGTCAGCCCTACCCTGATTTTTTTTTTTTTTGTTGTTGTTGTTTAGAAGATGAGTACCTGCTTGTAACTAAAACATTGGACTTTCAGTCTTCTATGACAGAGAGAGTGAATCCATTAGGTTATGAGAAATGCTGCTTGTGTCAGAATCTGCTCTTTTCTTTTCCAAGATATCCATTGACAAAAGATTTTTGAATGTTACTTTTCTACTACCAAGGATAGGTCATGACTGCCTATAATTGTGGCATTTTTACAGTTGTTCATCTCATCAGGGAGAGGAGAAGTAGGATGCAACCCCCTGTCTCATCTAGACTAAGGGATCGCTGCTAGGCAGGTCAGTTTGGCATCTCTTAAAGGTTTGGCTTGGTTACACAACATTTCTTATTTTACAGGCTTTATATTTGATAGCAACTAATGGCACACCAGAGCTGCAGAACCCTGAGAAACTGTCCCCAATATTCCGGGATTTCTTGAACCGATGTTTGGAGATGGATGTAGAGAAAAGAGGATCAGCCAAAGAATTGCTGCAGGTGAGAGTCTGCTGCTTCTCAGAGGCACAGATAAGGTCAGCCTATGATAAAACCACGCTGTAGACTGGTACCCTCCATTTTTATGTCTTCTTCTGAGGACTTGAGTGGAGAGCAGTTGGTGGGAGCTACAACTCCTACCAAAGACTCTGAAGTCTTTCCATCAGTAATCTGTGCCTTCATTCTACTGCTAAAGCATCCAACAGTTCCTGAACATACTGTAATAGAGCCAGAGAAGATAGTTGAGCAGAAAATCTTTGTAGTGAATTATTGGAAAAGGAAAGTCCTAGGCTCTTTTAGGATGATGAGGAAGAATGATTACCAGGCTTGAGGTGCTCTGGATCATCCCTTCAGGAACTGGGCATTGGTAACAGTGCATTGCTTTTCATATCTGGGAATCGTAGAATTGTTTTGGTTGGAAAAGACCTTCAAGATCATTGAGTTCAATCATTCTCTAACTCTACCAAATCTGCTGTTAAACCATGTCCCTCAGCACCACATCCTTGTGTCCTTTAAACACCTCTGGGGACAGGGATTCAGCCATCTCCCTGGGCATCTGTTCCAGGGTTTGAGAACCCTTTCATGGAAAAGTTTCTTCTAATTCCAGCCTAAACCTCCCCTGGTGCAACTTGAGGCCATTTCCTCTTGTCCTGTCACTTGTCACTAGGGAGAAGAGACTAATATCCACCTGGCTCCAGCCTTCTTTCAGGTAGTTGTAGGTCTCCCCTCAGCCTCCTCTTCTCCAGATTAAACAAACCTAGCTCCTCACCAGACGTGTTTTCCAGACCCTTCACCAGCTTGGTTGCCCTTCTCTGGACCTGCTGCAGCCCCTCAATGCCCTTCTTGGAGTGAGGTGGGAGGGCAGACAGAGGCACTGCCATGGGCAATGCAGTGGGAAGCCCAGTGAGGCACAGGAGCCAAGAGGGCTGTGTAGATACATGGCTTTTAAAACTGTGCCTTTCACTAATTCATGATATTTCTCTCCACCTGGCAGCATCCCTTCCTGAAACTGGCCAAACCTCTGTCTAGCTTGACGCCACTGATCCTGGCAGCCAAAGAAGCAATGAAGAGTAACCGCTAACATTACTGCCGCAGCCTTCATGCTTTTTGTTTGTTTGTTTGTATTTTACAAATCTTTATAATATATGAAACTGTTACAATTCTGGGGGGAGGGAAGGGCTTGGGAGGGGAGGGAGGGGAAGTGTTTGCGAAAGGGAAGAAACTCTCATCCAGAAGACACCCAAGTAAATGATGGTGACTCTAGTGATCCCTGTCTGGGGTGCAGAAGGAACAGAGGACAGAACTGCTGGCCTTTCCTCGGCCCTGCCTCAGACAGAGCAGAAATGCCACTTACTGTGCCCAGGGTTTTAAGAGTTTTTAATGACTTCACTGTAACAGCTCCCATTCATGGAACCCTTCTGGGTACTTTCAATACTTGAATGACAGATTCAAGCTTTCAAAGAGCAGTACTAATTTTACCTGCTGATCTCTCTCACTCTCCTCTTCCTTCCCTCTACCTGTTTACTTCAAATTGCTCTAGCAAGGTCCTGTATGACTAGATTCTTGGCAAGTGTGACAGATGTGAAGGTACCTCTTGCCTTTCATTTCTTAGACAAATTAGATGTCACTGTACTGTTGAGTTAACAACTTGGCTACTTAAATTGTAATGCATTGAGATGTCTTTCACTTTTTAAGATTAATATGGAGAGGGAAGAGAAGTATTCAGCTGTTTTTCATATGCCTGTGTTCCGTGGACTTTTAATCAAAGATGTAGCCTCTTTGTAGAAATGTAATGACTGGTCAGGACTTTGGATGTCAGTTTATGTAGTTAGGGGTCAGATACTTTATTTATGATCAAATGATCAGCTACAGTCAGGGCAAGAAAAAGATTCCAGCTGTCTTCCTGTCTGCTCCTTTTTTTTTTTTCTTTTTCCCCATTAGACTTGCTGGCCAGAAGCTTAAGGAATAATGTGCTTGGTGCAGAGGGTGGTTCAAAAACATGTATTGTGTCTGTGCTCTGACTTGGGCTTTGGAAGTTACGCTGGTGCCTTTGACTTTTTTATTTTACATTTCCCTTCTTTGTATCAAATACATTTTTGTATATGTTGTAATTGTTTCCCCCCCCAGCCAAATAATGCATCAGCCTATGGAATTGCCAGAGTTTAAGTATTAGAGCTTTTTTCCTTTATTTTTTTTTTTTTTTGGTATGTGCTCCATTTGTACTAACGAATTCAGAAGAAGAAATAATTGGATCTGAGGACACTGAAGATACAGAATTTTAAAAAATAAGATTCACAGAGAAGATGGTGAACACCTGGAAATGCCAAAGCTGTCTGAGAAGACAAAAGCTGAAAGGGGAGAACGGTGCCATCAGACACTCGTAGGCTGGTCCGAGGCCAAGGAGATTGTGCTGTGTCACCCCAGTCCTTTCTCACTAAAGACAGACCAGCTAGAATGGCTGAAGTCAAACAAGCAATGCAAGAAAGAGTGTATTCCTCTGAAGGACAGTGAGCAACTTGAGTGGTTGAGTTCTTGGGGTGTTACCAGGGTCAAGTGTGGAAGAGCCTGTGCTCCTAGCTGCCTCTAGTGCTACAATCTATGCATCACCTTTGACAGTTTAACCTAACCAAGAGCCAACTGTAGTAACAATGTGCCAAATGATTCTGGGAAAGAACCACCGAGATTTAATTGCATTCCCAGTGGGGCAGGACCTGGGACAGATAGGCTTATGGCTGGGTATGGATGGGGGACCCTGAATAAGTGTTTTGTTGTTTTTGTTTTTTTTTTTTTTTTGCACAGTTTTACAAACACTGCTGGCAGAAGCTAGGAGTCATTTTCCCATCATGTCAGTATGTGTGTAGTGGTAGAGATAACTGTGGTTTGGAGACTGGTAGGCAAGGTATGACAAAACCAGCATCCAGCTGAGAGGGACTGACCAGAAGAGCAGAGGCAATTTGTATTGAGGATGGAGAGGAAGCAGGCTAGGGTCCCTCAACCTCTGCTGCACTGGTGTGGTAGCAGCAAGATGCCTTGTGCAGGGCACTGCAGTGGTGCAGTTCAGCTTTGTGCTCTGCTCTGTGTGGGAGCAGAAATTCACAATGGATAAATGAACTGTGCTCCATGACAGGAATAAATCCCTCTAGCTGTAAGCATAAAGAGAACTGTAGTTCTAAATTCAAGGAAGTGTCTCATTCCAGGCAAGAAAATCAAGATGCATTTCCCAGGCAAAGTGTGTTCTGAGCCATGGATATTGGAACACTGTAATGGTGATGCTCCCTGGGCAGATGAAGTAGTGAGGAGGCTTGGCTGAGGAAAAAAAAAACCAACCCAAAAACCTGTGTTGTACCAGTGATTTCCTCTTTGTCCATTGCTGGCAATGGACGTTGTGAAACTCCTTGTGCCAGAGTGAAACTGGGAGCTTTTCTTCTTTTTTTCTTTTTTTTTTTTTTTTTTTCGGATGGCACAATCTAGCCAGTAAGATAACTTGTGATAAATTTAGGGTTATTTCTTTTTTTTTTCTTTTTTTTTAAAATTTTAATAGAAACCCAAGAAATCCTAAGTAGCTTTAACTTATTAGTTCACTTTTTTTGGTGAATGGGAACAGTTTATGAAATTTGTCCAGTTTAATCTTCCTGTGAGGTGATTTTCCAACCTTTCAGCCATCTTAACACAGAAAACTTGGCCCAGTCCAGAAGTTACTAAGACATCTCGTGCTTGCTGTGTGACAAGGAAGGGTGTTTAGATCTGAGGCTGAGAAGGAACCACATCTCCCCTGCCCCACACAGCAGCTTTATTACTATGTGGTGAGGTTTCTCATGTTCTGCCAGAAATCAGGGTCAGAGATGGAGCTGGCAGAAGAGAAGAGGCACAAGAAGGCTGCTGTGCTTTCATTTCTGAGTGGGTCAGGCATCATTTTTCTAACAGTATCAGCTGGATGTCTGCAAGATTAAAACCTGCAAGCCGTGGGGTTTTTTTTTCCCTGCTGGGAGCAGATGGGTGTCCTTAAGATTGCTGCAGGATTGTTCAACTCTGCTGAATCACTAAGGCAGCCAGAAAGCAGCCAGAGTTGGAACAGATGATGGCATGGGAAGGACTGCATTTGGAAGTGCTGGGATTCCCATGTTTCACTCTTGGGTGTCAGCATGAGGTCCCGAGTCAGAATCAAATAGACATGTGGTGAAATGTATGAAGTGTAGCATGCAATGGTGTGGTTCACTGGGCAGTTTATGACTGAGGTGCAGGTGTGCAGGGAATGTGTGATTCCTGGGATTTTCTTGGTGCCATAGGATAAACCAGACTTGTCATTAAAAGCAGCTGTGGCCCTGGGAATGTGCACTTTGACCAGCCTTAGGTGTTAATGAGACTAATAGACTTCCCTCTGGTGCAGGAAGGTGCAAAGGTCCACACCTTTTGCTAGAGCAAGTGGGAGAGGCTTGGTCCCTTTGGCAGAGGGGATGGTGGTTGGGCTGGGTTGGGAACTAGCTGGAGCTGAATAAACGTCTCTGGTCCATTTTCCCTCTGTTTCTCACGCTGTCAATGGAAATGGAAGTAGATGCAAGCTTTCTTTTTATTTTTTTAACTGTCTTAAGATTTTTAATGTTGCCTTTTGTGTAATTTAATCCCATTATGTTATTTAATTGTTACTGCAATATTAACTACTGTATTTGTTGACTTTGTTTAATAACTGTTCTTTCAGGGCTAGAAATAAAGTTTAAAAAAAAACCATTTGTGTTTTTCTCCCCTTCCCCATCATGAGTTTTATACCTTCAAAGAGCAGCTGAGAAGAATCAGTCTTTAGATGTCTCAATGAGATTAGCAGAATGTATTTGTTTTTAATTAAGGTTTTCATTATGATGGATATCACTTTATACTATAATAGCCTGTCCTGTTTCATTTAAAATTTGACTACTCCTCAGTGTCTTTATCAACCTTGTGATAACTGCAGGCTTTCCTGCACTGCTGACAGGTGGTTATGCCTCCTGCAACATGGTCCAGCTTACTTGAGCAGTAAGCAGAGAAGAGCAGTGCTGAAACACACTTCAAAAGAGAGAAAAGCAAAGAACAACCTAGTTTGTCACAGTCACATCTTCCACTGTCATTTGTTGAACCACAGCAGTAAGGTAGCTGCCTGGGTAGTGACTGGAGTGGGACTGATGGGTCAGTAAACTGCAGCTGTGGCAGTATGGTGATTTTCCAGTAACTGTTCTGAACAAGACTGCTTTGTTGCACTCTCAGTATCATCCAGTGTCCTGCATTACAGCACAGGAAACGTGGGGAATCAGCTGTCCTAGTCCCTGCTTGGAAGATGTGCCTCTTGGTTCTCTGCCCTCCCCACTTGGTAGCATTTGACCAGTAGAGCTGAACTGGGTGAGGGTGCTGGGTTTTGACAGCTTGCCTAGGACTGGGGGCTAAGATCAATGGTGCCTGGTGGTAGACTGCAGAGACTTGCTTGTGATTTTCATCCAAAACAGTAAAAACACACTGCAGGATGTTGGTGGAGCAAGAAGCAGAGGACATCTCAAATAATTTGCTTCGGGCTTGAGACCAGTTTTGTTGAAATGTAGGTGAAGTTTCTGTCATTTCTAAATCTCCAGGAGTCTTTGTGGTTTTGTTTCCCAGGTATTCTTGGGAAATCATCTCTTTCCTGTATGTTGTACAAGCTTTGCTCATGCCCCTGCCAAAGGGAAGTGACCATAGAATGGTCCAGGCTGGAAGGGACCTCCAAAGGTCATCTAGTCCGACCTCCCTGCAGTCAGCAGGGACATCCTCAACTAGATCAGGTCGTCCAGGGCCTTGTCAAGCCTCACTGGGCAACCTGTTCCAGTGTTCCACTACCCTTATAGTGAAGAACTTCCTGATATCCAATCTAAATCTGCCCTTCTCTAGCTTGAAGCCATTACCCCTTGTCCTGTCACTGCAGGCCTTTGCGAGTACTGGAAGGCTGCTATTAGGTCTCCCCAGAGCCTTCTCTTCTCCAGGCTGAACACCCCCAGCTCCCTCAGCCTGTCCTCATAGCAGAAGTGCTCCAACCCCCTAATCATTTTCGTGGCCTTCCTCTGGACCCTTTCCATCAAGTCCCTGCCCTCCCTGTATTGAAGCCACTCATCTTTTCAACCAGACATGATGTCTTGCACAAATCACTCTCTCTTCAGCTGAATTAATCTGCTGTAGTATCTTTATATATACTTGACCCTTCCTGCATTTAAAGGCTAAATCTGCATTGAAGTGATTTTGCATTTAATTTTTTTGGGGGGAAAGCTACCAGGAGGAGGGAGAAAGATGCTCGGTGGAACTTGCTGATTACCTGGATATTTGTATTTGTGCTTGCTGGAAGGAGGGTAGGATTTGGGTTGAGTGTGGCTTGTGCAAGTGGAAAGTTTTCTAGACCTTGCTTGATAAATCCTGTTAAGGCTTGTGTGAACTTGCTCATCCCTTGCATATACCTGGCCTAGATGAAAACCAAGAGCAGCCCCATCTTTTTGGATCTGTTTATTCAATATTGGCTATTTAAAACATTGTTCTTCAAGGGAGTAAAAGTAAGGGTGGCAGTTTCTCTCTTTCAGGGCTGCTGTTTGCTTGCAGTGAGTTTACCACAAAGCTGAGCAGTTATTCAGACTGTGCATGCAACACTGCTTAAACCCAGAATGGCAGGAAACAGAGGATTTTCAGCTCCAATCAGCACTTTCCTAGTGGTGCCTGGAGAAGAACTTTGGCTTTCAGTGCAGTTTGCTATGGCTCATGTGTGAGCACAGCTTCTGGCTTCAAAGGCCTGCTCCCAGGGATTTGTACAGCTGCATGTTTTCCTGTTTTTATAACGTGCATTTTGCTCTTAGGATTCTTTTAAATAGAAGTAACCATCCTCTGTCATGTGAGAAAGGTAGCTGGGACTTTGCTGAGCTCAGCTATATTCTTGATGTTGCTTTCCAGATGTGTGGAGGAAGCAGGTTTCTGCAAGAGCTTTTCTCCTTACTTTGAACTCCAGCCTAAGGATTTTTTTTTTTTTTCTTTGAGGGGAAGTTGAAAAACACCAACAAGTTAAAGCAATGAACTCCTGACTGTGATTTTCCTACCTGCAGGTCTGTTAGGAAGGAAGAGGGCAGAGCCAGTGCAGCTTCCCATGTTGTCATTCCCTTATGGTTAGGGTGATGCTGCTTTTTTTCCATTCCTGTCCACCAGACAGTATCTGAGAATATCAGAAATCACAGAATCATAGAATGGCTTAGGTTGGAAGTGACCTCAGAGATCACCCAGTCCAACCTCCCTGCCATGGGCAGGGACACCTCTCAACTAGACTTGGTTGCTCAAGGTCTTACCCAACCTGGCCTTGAACACCCCCAGGGAAGAGGCATCCACAGCCCCCATGGGCAACCTGTTCCAGAGTCTCCCCACCCTTGTACTGAAGAACTTCTTCCTAAGATCCAGTCTAAACCTACTCTCCCTCAGCTTCAAAGCATTCCCTCTTATCCTGTCTCTAGACACCCTTATGAAAAGTCCTTCTCCAGCACATGGTAGCTTCATTTCACATCTAATTTACCTGATCATTGAAGCAGTGTGTAGAGATTGATTATTATTTTATGTGAATTATTATTTTAATGGAATTTTCCCACTGGGAAGTTGGTGATTGCTCATTTTCTTGAGGACACTGCAAATCCACCAGACTTCTGCTTTGGAGAAGATGTATTGAGTCAGGAGGAGGAGGAGGATGGGATGAACATCAGAGTATGTCTCAATGCACAGCTATGTCCCAAGGCACAGGCTCCAGCTTCTGGAGTTTCCTGAGGGGCTTTACAGTAAAGCCTCCAGCTTGGTATGACTGTGGATCAACAGAGAAGACATTGATGTGACTCAGGGCATCTCCACAAGATGTTCTGTCTCATATTGACTACAGAAGTGACCTTCCTAAGGACAGGTGTCTCCTTTAAATTCAAGGGTTCTAGAGCCAAGGATGATCCATCTTTGTTATTTTTCCCTCCCAGTGAATGCTTGTGCTAAGGATTCAGGTTTTCTTTTTTTTTTTACAAAGTTTGATTATCTCATGACTCAACTTGAGCCCTTTTCATCTGGCTGCCTGTGGGAGGAAACCTGCTGCCGTTCCTGATATCCTGCAGCAGCTGATAACAGGTGGCTGCTCTTGGAAAGCTCTTAGCCACCCCTTTGCCCAGTAAAACTCTCCTTAAATAACCTTGCAGCTGTACTCAGCTGTAGCCAGTGCCTCTTTGTGGGTAAAGATAACACAGTGGGGGTGGAGCCAGTGTGGTTCTGTTCAGCTTTTATAAACCCCTCAGTGTTTCTAGCAAGTTTCTTAACTGCAGAAATGCCAACTTGTTCCTATCCCATGGCTGAAAACAACCCCATGTCAATATACTTGCCTTTTAAGCTTCTGTAGTTCTCCACAGGCCTGAAAGCAAATCTGGTTTAGAAAGGAAAACTCTGATGTTCTGGCCGAGGAGAAGTGGTTTTCAGTGCTGGTATCTGGATTCTTGGACAGCCTTGTTTGTAGAAGAGTAGCCACGCAAAGCTGTGGGGACTCAGAAAGCTGACAGAGACTTTTTAGGATGTAGGGTCATGACAGGACTAGGGAGAATGGACCCAAGCTAGAGGAGGGGAGATTTAAATTAGACATTAGGAAGAAGTTCTTCACCATAAGGGTGGTGAGACACTGGAACAGGTTGCCCAGGCAGGTGGTAGAAGCCTCATCCCTGGAGGTTTTTAACACCAGGCTGGATGTGGCTCTGGGCAACCTGATCTAGTGGGAGGTGTCCCTGCTCGTGGCAGGGGGGCTGGAACTGGATGGTCCTTGAGGTCCCTTCCAACCTTGCCAATTCAGTGATTCTGTAACTCTTGGGTTCACCTTTGCAGTGACCTGAAGGTGTGCTCCAGTCCAGAACTTGCAATGTGCCCCTTCTGCTGTCAGCACTGAAGTGAGATGGGGAATGACCCCCTTGTGTTTCTGTCACTGGGGTTATTTAATCTCATAATTATCCTCAAAAACCTCAGCTCCCAGCTCCTCTGTTTAATGTGGGTTAAGTGTTCCACAACTGCAGGATGTGCTGTGGGCAAAATTACAGGTAATGGGCAGGAAATAGTTTCTAGAAACCTTTGAATGTTTGCTTCAACTCTTAAAATGCTTGAAAACAAGAAAGAAAATGTGTTCCTGGGAGAAGGAACCAAGTTTTGCCATGGGTGTCACAATGTTTTGTATCTTATGGCTGTGTTTGGAGAAAGGGGACTGGAATGCACTTCCTTCTTAGGTGTTAATGCACACCAGCTTGCTCTTGTGAGAGTGGCTGGAAACATTATAGAATCATAGAATGGTTTGGGTTGGAAGGAACCCCCAAAGGTCATCTAGTCCAATCCCCCTGCAGTGAGCAGAGACATCCTGCACTAGATCAGGTTGCTCAGAGCCCTGTCAAGCCTGACCTTGAGTATTGCCAGGAATGGGGCCTCAGCTACCTCCCTGGGCAACCTGTTCCAGTGTCCCATGAGGGACATGTGTTAACCCTCCTTTTCTTGTTGGTCTGGATTAACTGTGCTTAATGGCTGGCATGTTAGGCTGCACTTTGAATCCTGGGTACAGTTTTGAGGCTTTCACTCCAAGAAAGACATCGAGGTGCAGAGTCCAGAGAAGGGCAACAAAGCTGGTGGAGGGTCTGGCGAGGAAGGGCTGAGGGAACTGGAGAAAAGGAAACTGAGCTGTCAGCTCCTCAGGTGCAACAGGGTGCTGAGAGGAGCTTGCAGGAGTGGGCTTTGCCCTGGCAGTGGTGTACCCAGCACAATGGCCCTGATGCCCAGCAGCTGTTTCATGGCATATCCCACTGCTCGTTCCCACAGGGCACACCCTGGGCACCTTTATCCCTGAGGCATGACAGGGATGAAGGAGATGCCAGGGATGGGAAATGGGAGCAGAGGGTGGTGTCATTCCTGCCACAGAGCAGGAAAGTGACTTGGAAGACACAATGATTTTTTAATGGTCTTTTAACCATAGGTCCCTGGTGCCCTGTGATAGGACAAGGGACAATGGGTACAAAGTGAAACCCAGGAGGTTTCACTTAAGGAGAAATTGCTGTGAGGGTGCTGCAGCCCTGGAGCAGGCTGCCCAGAGAGGTTGTGGAGTCTGCTCTGGGGAGATTCCAAACCTACCTGGACATTGTGATCCTGAGCAACCTTCTCTGGGTGACCCTGCTTTAGTAGGGGTGTTGGACTGGATGATCTCCAAAGGTGCCTTCAAACACCCACCATGCTGAGATTCTGTGTTTCTCTGATCCACCCCATCCCATGCTTCCTGCTGTGTCCTGTGCTGCTGCTCCTGTGCTTTCCATCACTCACTGTCCTCTTTCTTCCTGCAGACTTCAGCAGTGGGAGCCTGGGGGTCCCCCAGTGGTTTGGTGGGAGCTGGTGAGGAGAATGCAGCCACTGGAGTGTATTTTATCACCTACAATTGCTGTCAACTCCATTGTGTGTTCAGAGGTCTAACCCAAATGTGTTTAGATGTGTAGATGCTGTGGGTATCAGAAGTTAAGTGATATATATTAGGTAGTTTTGGTGGAGCTGGAAAAGATCCTGTCCCTATTGTGTGTTACTGGCAGGAGCAGCTGAAATGTCACTGTTGCTAAAATGCCACCTGCAGACCAATAGCATGTGCAATTAGTGCCTCCACCAAACGAGATGAGGCCTTACTCAGGACAAGGGTAGAGACTGGTGATCAAGCTGGGATTTCCAACTGACCAGAGGTGGACCTTGCTTTGCCTTGGAGAGATGAGAAGAACTTTCATGGGTTGCTGGCTTTTGAAGTCCTGTTGTGTCCTAAGTTTTGGGACTGGCACAGTAGGTTGTATTTTATGGTGCAAAGTAGAAGCAAAACAAATCCTGTGTCCAGTTTTGGGCTCCCCAGTTCAAGAGAGACAGAGACCTGCTGCAGAGAATCCAATGGAGAGCCATGAGGATGATCAGGGGACTTGAGCATCTCCCCTATGAAGAGAGACTGAGATCCCTGGGGCTGTTTAGTCTTGAGAAGACTGAGAGGGGATCTGATCAATGTGTATAAGTATCTGAGGGGTGGGTGTCAAGTGGAGGGGGGCAAGCCCTTTTCAGTGGTGTGCAATAATAAGACAAGAAACAATGGGTTCAAACCAGAACATAGAAGATTTCACCTCAACATGAGGAGAAACTTCTTTACAGTGAGGGTGACAGAGCACTGGAACAGGCTGCCCAGGGGAGTTGTGGAGCCTCCTTCTCTGGAGACTTTCAAACCCCACCTGGATGCATTCCTGTGCAGACTACCCTAAGTGATCCTGCTCTGGCAGGGGGATTGGACCCGATGATCTCTTGAGGTTCCTTCTGACCTCTACTGTACTGTGATACTGTGAAAGGTTTGCTCCTGGAAGACCTGAGCAGCTCCAGAGAGCTGCAGCAGGCTCTTAGATATGAATGGCAGGGGTTGGAAGCTCAGTGACCAAGCAGTGGAGATAACACTGGGACCTGCTTGCTGAGACAAACAAGGGCAGCTGATTGTGCTGCAGGTGAGTCTGCTGGCTCCCCGTGGCAGCAAAGAAGAGGACAGCACGTGTGGCCTTTCCCAAGCTCAGTGGGCTGTGCCACGTTTGCTTACACGTGGCTTATAAAGAGGAGAGGCAGAAACTTTCTCTGATGAGTCACAGGGCTTGGGTCAGTCTCTAACCTCTATGTAGCCTTAGCTATGGCTGGCCTGAATGTCTCCATTACCTTTTTTTCCTTGGTTGTTGGATTGTGCCAGGCACTCAGGTGTCTTTCCAAGTGGCTTCTGTCTCCTGGAGCATACAGCTGCCTTGCCAGAGAACTTGCTGGCTCATTACAGTTGTGTATGAGCTGCCTTGAGCTGAGGATGCTGGTGGAGATCGGCCTGTGGGGTGGTGGCTTTGGCCCAGATGTGGTCCTGACTCTGCTCTTCCTCCTCTTTGCTGTTCATGGTGCCTCCTTCGATGGAGCATCTGCCAACCCAACTGTCTCTGTCCAGGAGTTCTTGCTCCTCGAGTCCAACCTTGCCACAGCTGTTGCCAAGCTGCTGGCTGAGGGTGTGGGCACAGGGCTGGGCTGGGCTCTCACTAAGCTCTACTGGTCCTGGGAGCTGACACAACTCCACTTCATCCAGAACCTGATAGCATCAGAGTGCAGCTCTTCCATCCACACATCTCTGCATCATGCTGCCTTTGTGGAAGGTGCCTGCTCTTTCCTTTTCCACCTCATCCTGCTCAAGTTGCGACAGAGTCACCCAGTGTACCGAGTGCCCACACTGGCAGCCACTGTCACCTTCCTGACCTACACAGGTGAGCAGCACTTACTTGGGGTTGTTGTTGTTGCTTGTGAGTAATTTAGAAAAGTACCTAATCTGTGGGAGAGGAACAATCCTTTTTTCATCTTCCAGGAACTGAGAGGTAACGATTCAGTCTGGAGAAGAGAAGGCTCCGAGGTGACCTTATTGTGGCTTTTCAGTATCTGCAGGGGGCCTACAAGAAAGCTGGGGAGGGACTTTTTAGGATATCAGGTAGTGATAGGACTAGGGGGAATGGAATAAAGCTGGAAGTGGGGAGATTCAGGCTGGAAGTGAGGAAGAAGTTCTTCACCATGAGAGTGGTGAGAGCCTGGAATGGGTTGTCCAGGGAGGTGGTTGAGGCCTCATCCCTGGAGGTGTTTAAGGCCAGGCTGGATGAGGCTCTGGCCAGCCTGATGTAGTGTGAGGTGTCCCTGCCCATGGCAGGGGGGTTGGAACTAGATGATCCTTGTGGTCCCTTCCAACCCTGACTGATTCTATGATTACCAAGATGCTTGCTTTCCACTTATTCTGGGGAATATGCATTTTGGGGATGAAGATGGCATCTTAGGATCTCTTAGGCAGCAGGTGAAATGCTGGCCCATGAGAAGCCGTAGCTTGCCCCAAGACAGGAACCATTTTCCTTGAATGTCCCCTAATTCAGCTCCTTGGTCCCACACTTCTGCTTCCCACAGAGTTCAGGGCAACAAGGGTGAGATTTCCCCATGTGCTGCTGTTACACAGGCCAAGAGGTGCAGCTGCTGGAGCTGAGCAGCTGCAGAGGTGCTCCTGGCAGGCAGGAGGGGTTGCAGATCTCCTGGTCCAGGACTTTGTCAGTGTTTCAAAGTATGTAAGTGGGACTCAGGGCCATGTTTCTCTGCCCCTGCAGCTGGACCGTTCACAGGAGCCTTCTTCAACCCTGCCCTGGCCACAGCTGCCACCTTCCACTGCTCGGGAAACAGCTTTTGGGACTATGTCCAGGTGTACTGGCTGGGGCCCCTCGCAGGTAAGATCTGTTTGGAAGGTACTAGGGAGCAGGGGCTGAGATGGGGGGAAATCAGCAGAGCAGAAATGCTGGGAGTAACAGGAACTGTTCCTGGCAAAAGGCTGAACTGGAGTCTTGTGGGTGGGAAGTGTCCTTCTCCGTCCCACTTGTCAACCATCTGTTTTCACAATCCCATTTCTACATGGGATGTGGCCAGAGTCTGGGGGAGATGGAGCAAAGAGCAGAGGAACAGTAGGCTGAGCTCCACAGCTCAGGTTGTCCAGAGCTTCAGGCTAACCATGGGAGAGCTGGATATGTGCTGCCTTAAATGCAGAGAGGGGGTAGGAGGCTGCTGCTGTGCTTTATGGCCCTCTTGGATCAAAACAAGCCCTGCTTACTACATTAAGGGCACAATGGTTAAATTCTTCTTGAAGGAATATAGCAAGGGTCTTTCAGCTGTCAGGGGGAACTTCAGTGCTGCTGAGCTATTTTTTGGTCAAGATGAAGGCTGTAGCAAGGACCTGAAATTCACTGCTTAGCTGTGAGGAGGAGGGTGGAGATACTTATAACCACAGGTTGTCAGGGATTGGAAGGGACCTCTGGAGATCGTTCCCTGCTAATGCAGGTTCTCCTAAATCAGGCTGCACAAGAATGTGCCCAGGTGGGCTTTGAAAGCTTCTGGAGAAGGAGACTCAACAACCTCTTTGAGCAGCTTCCTCCGCTGCTTTGGCTCCCCCAGAGGAAAGAAGTTTTTCCTCAAGTTCAAGTGAAACCTGCTGTGCTCTCGTTTATGCTCATTGTCCCTAATGCAGTGCTGGATGCAGCACACGGCAGTGCTCTGTGCTCTCATTTCAGGGATGCTTGCTGCCCTCTTGCTGTACCAAGGAAACATCCCACGGCTCTTCCAGAGAAACCTCCTTTACAGCCAGAGGAGCAAGTACAGGGTACCCAAAGCAAGGCTGACAGCGCAGGTGGAGGCTGGCAAGCCACAGCAGAAGAAGAAAGGGGAGAAGAATGCCACCAAGCCTCATGCCTGAGCCACAGAGTGGCCAAGGAGGTCCCTGCAGCCCATTTCCTGGGTTCCCTGGTGCCAAGGGTTTTGCTGCTCATCCCACCCAGCATCTGTCCTGCCCATTTGGTCCCTACTCCAGGGTGAGATTTTGTTTTAACGGATTGTAAAGACATCGGCCAAGCTGGCCTTGCAGGATGCCTGAATCCCTGAGCTCCTTTGGGAATAGTTTGGAAAGACTCCCTGCAGAGCCTGAAATATTTCAAGCCTGCATGGCTGGCTCGGTGGATGAAAAAAGGTCTGAGGCTTTTGCACAGGGGCCTTGTATTGCCAGGAAACCTACAGAAAGTCAGGGCCATGATGTGGGCAGCTTGAGCAACTCCCAGGTTATTGCATCAGGCAACATGTGAAATAACCTGACTGAACCCCTTGCAGCAGCAGAGCAAAGCATGAACCAGTAACTGCCTTGGAAACTGGGGATGAGGAGGAAGCAGGCTTTGATCTTTTGAGTTGCTCAATGGGTATTGTTCAAAAACTATTGTTCTTGGAGTTCAGTGGAGGTCCTTGAATTGCACAGGCTGAACCTGGCAGTTGTTGGAGAGGGATTGAAAGTGCTCCAGGACAAGGGATTTCACTGGCCACTGGAGCCCCTGCTCCTCTGTGGATGTGGTGCTCAGCCTGGGTCTTGTGGGCTATTAAGGCATCAAGAAACGGTGTGCAGAAGATCTGTGGTGAAACAAATGAGACTCGGGCCAGCACTGTGCAGCTGGTGTGAGCAAGTGCATCCCAGGGCTCCTCTTCCTGTGTAGGTGAAATTACAGTTTGTGGAGACAATAATAAATGTTGAGATGGCTATTTGGGTGAGTGGTGTGATTTCTGTGAACTCTGCAGGGGGAGATCAGCCCATCTGATCCCCAAAAATAGGAGATGCCATGGAGATGTCCAAACTGACTCCAACTGGCCTGCCTGCTGTTTGCTCTGGATGGGGGAAATCTGAGTGGAAACATCTGCTGGGTGAGCAGGGCTCCCCCAGGCTGTGCTGGAGCCAGGGCACCCCATGACCCCAGGGCTGCTGCATCCCAGAGGTCTGTCCCTGAAGAAGATCGAGGCCTGGGACAGTCTAATGTGCAGCATCCCTGGGCATAGCTGGACACTGAGCTGCTGCCCAGAGGTCTGCCCTGCCAAAACCAGCCACTTCCTGCATTTTACAGAAAATAGGCAATTTTCTCTAGGTGGGAAATCCCTGAGCAGAATATGTTCTTGATGCACTCAGAGCTCTTGTGGGCAGGCTCTGTGGTTTTCATGTGCATGGGCATGGGGACACACGATGCTGTGGTGTACAATTGTCCCTGCCCTGGGTCACCTTGGCAGGAGCTTGAGCATGGAAGATCTGTTCCTGTTTTTAAGGCACCTGACTAAAATCTGGGATGAAGGTGTCAGATGTAGGTTTGGTTCCTGGGTGCCAGCCCTGCTCCCTGCACCCCCACTATGTCCCCTGTGGGTTTTTGGGGAACAACCCTGGGTACACTGTCTGTGGACTGCCCATGTCCCTTGCTCCCATGCAGGATTACCCTTTGGAGTGAACTGGAGTCTGCCCAAGATCCCAGAGGGCAGCTGGATGTTTGCAGACCATGAGACTACACTACATCCCATCAGGGGAAATGAGGGAAGGGACCAATGCAGTGAACATTCAGAGATGAAACTTTATGGAACAAACAGCACTCCCAAACCCATAAAGCAAACATCCAAAAAATGGTGCTCCCACATCATGCCCAGCTGGGTGTTCAGTGCCACCTGATCCCTCCTGGGGAAGGGCAGTGGGAACAGTCTGGTTTTTATCCTGGTCAAACTGTGATCAGGAGATGGGGCACCTTTGGGTGGAAATGAAACCTTTGAGGCTCCATGTGAGTGGCCCATGGGAGAGCCTGGGATACCCTGATCCCTCTCTGCAATGTTTTTCTGAACTTCTTTTAGTTTGGAAATTGTGCTGAAAATCCCAAGATGGGGCTTCTGTATCCAAACCAATTTGCTGGCTCCACCTTTGATCTGAGGATGACTTGAGGTTGGGTTGCCCTCCACAACACCTGCTTGTGGTACTTTTCCCCAGGCAGAGCAGGAGAGATTACTCCAGCTGCCCCAAGTGGTGGCTTGGGAGGTCTGGCTGCAGAGCTGCTCACCAGGTGTCTCCTGGACGTGTGGGCATTTACCTTGCAGTCTGACACCATGGTGTTGGCATCGGCTCTGGGGGAGAATGTGATCCTTCAAATGCAGCATCTGATGGTAGGGTGGAACCACAGAGTCAGGGTTTGGGTGTTTGTTTATTTGTTGTTTTTTAAGACATTTGGAGATGTTTGAGGTCTGTTTCTTGGTCTGCTGGGGAGATTGCTGGACAGGCTGATGTAAGAAATGAGATCTTAGTAGGAGTGACAGAATATTGTTATTTTTAATTAAAGCTGCTTTTCCAGCACAGGAGCATTAAGGTGCAGTAGAGGAGAGCCACAGCTGGACTGAAAGAATGGCTTGAGGCTTGCTCCCAGGCTGTGAACCAAGCTCTGATTTACAGCTTGGCCCTGTGCTGTTGTAGTCTCTGGTGTGGGGCCAAGGACTTGGGCTGTCCTCCTGGTTCTGCTCCTGGCTGCTGGAGTCAATGCTATGAGGCAAAGTAGTCCTGGGTTGTCTCCTCCAAGGCTTTGGCCAACTATTGGGGTTTTGCCCTGTTTGCTCAGGACCTACCCTAGAAAAGTTGTGTTGTGTGGAGCCCCTGGGACCCCCCCCACTGCAGCCCAACCTGCTTGGCAGCACTAGCAGTGTGTAGCACCCAAGAGCTTGTGCACAGCCCTGAGCAGAAATAGCCAGGGGCTCAGGTGAGCAGCAGTGTCCCAGCCTGCCTGCCCTCCTGGGGCAGCAGCAGCCCCTGAGCCCAGGAGGCAAGCACCTTGCTGTCCTCAGCAAGCTCCTGAGCCAGGAGGCAAGCACCTTGCTGTCCTCAGCAAGCCCCTGAGCCAGGAGGCAAGCACCTTGCTGTCCTCAGCAAGCCCCTGAGCCAGGAGGCAAGCACCTTGCTCTTCTCAGCAAGCCCCTGAGCCCAGGAGGCAAGCATCTTGCTGTCCTCAGCAAGCCCCTGAGCCCAAGAGGCAAGCTCCTTGCTGTCCTCAGCAAGCCCCTGAGCCCAGGAGGCAAGCACCTTGCTGTCCTCAGCAAGCCCCTGAGCCCAGGAGGCAAGCACCTTGCTGTCCTCAGCAAGCCCCTGAGCCCAGGAGGCAAGCATCTTGCTGTCCTCAGCAAGCCCCTGAGCCCAAGAGGCAAGCTCCTTGCTGTCCTCAGCAAGCCCCTGAGCCCAGGAGGCAAGCATCTTGCTGTCCTCAGCAAGCCCCTGAGCCCAAGAGGCAAGCTCCTTGCTGTCCTCAGCAAGCCCCTGAGCCAGGAGGCAAGCACCTTGCTGTCCTCAGCAAGCCCCTGAGCCCAGGAGGCAAGCACCTTGCTGTCCTCAGCAAGCCCCTGAGCCCAAGAGGCAAGCTCCTTGCTGTCCTCAGCAAGCCCCTGAGCCCAAGAGGCAAGCTCCTTGCCTGGAGGGAGCAAGGAGGCTCAGTTTTGAGACCTCTCCAGCCTGTGCCACGGGGCATTGCCCTGCTGAGAGGGAGGGGGTTGGTGGATCTGGGGGTGCTTCTGGGGAAACTGCTTCTTGTAAAGCGCACTGCTGTACTGCAGCTCCGGCGTCACAAGCCGCCGGCACATGCGCTCCGTCTCTGCGTCCAAGCCCTGCTTGAGGTTGTAGCCCAAGATCTTGGCGCTGCCGTGCTGCAGGGGCCGCAGGGAGGAGTCCTTGATGTCCTTGGGCGCCACGCTGCCCGTGCCTTGCAGGCAGATCCTCGCCAGCTCCGCCTGCCTCTCCCGAAGCGCCCTCACCTCCTGCTGCATGCGCTCCCTGCCGATGTCTCGGTCGATCCTTTCCCAGAAGGTCCTGTTAAAGTGGGTGTAGATTTCCCAGTCCAGCCTGTTCCAGTTCTTTATCTTCTCCACAATGGTGTCTGGGAGGGGAGATTTGGTGCTGCTGTCTCTGCTGTTGAGAGGGAAGGAGACCACACTGTCCAGGTCCCAGCACAGCATCTCCTTCAGCAGCACCATGGACTCATCGAAGTACTCAGAGATGAGGAGCAAGTCAAAGGAGGCCTCGATGGCCTCCAGCATGAGCTGAACGCGCTTGGCAGAGACCTCTCCGTTGGGGTTGAAGCCAAAGTCAAACGTCATGAGGTTCCTGGCATAGTGACTGTCCTTGCTTGCAGGATTGTAGTAAAGGTAGGGGTGTCTGAGGAACTCCTCCAGACTGTGAGCACGGGAGAAAGCCGACGCGCCCTTGTAGTACACAAAGGAGGACTCCATGAGCTGCACAGGGTTCCTCAGGATGGAGAAGTAGACAGCTGAGCGGGACACCACTTTCTGCACCTGTGGAAGAGAAAAAGGAGGCTTTAAAAGGGGAGAAGGGACCTGCTTGCTTGCAATCTTGTGCTCTGCTGGAAGTGGGGAGACCTCATTGCTACCTACAACTACCTGAAAGGACATTGTAGAGAGGCTGGTGCTGGTCTCTTCTTCCAGGTAATTAGTGACAGAACAAGAGGGAATGGCCTTAAGCTGTGACTGGGTAGGTTCAGACTGGACATTAGGAAAAAACTTTTCACAGAAGGAGTGGTCAGGCATTGGAATGTGCTGCCCAGGGAGGTGGTTGAGTCACCAACCCTGGATGTGTTTAAAGGTGGTTTGGATGTGGTGCTTGGGAATATGGTTTAGGGGTGAACCTTGCAGAGTAGGGTTATCTGTTGGGCTTGGTGATCCTGAGGGTCTTTTCCAGCCTGAAAGTTTCTGTGATTCTGTGAAAGCAGAAATGCTCACTGGAGTTGGAAGGTGCTGGGGAGGGTCTCAGGATGCAGCTCATCAAAGGAGCGTTTTTGTCAGCTCTGAGGACACAGCTGACAGAAGACCTGTGGGGAGAGCGGTGACCAAATCTCCCTACTCCATGGTGCCACAGCTGGGTGGCCTGTCTTGTCTCCTTGCCTTTCACCTGATTTCTGTGTCCTCAAGTGGCATCCAGAAAGGTGGATGCCAGGCACAACTGACCTGAAGTGATGTGCTTGCAGTTGGTACCCTCTGGGCTTGTCCACATAGCAGGACATCTCGAAGGGTCCACCAGACAAGAACGAGCTGATAGCTGTTTGACTGCTACAGATGCTGTCTCCTGGCTCATCTCAGGCCCCCATCCCAGTGACTGAACCAACAGAAACACTTGGTGGCAATCCTGTCCCTCTTTAGCTTCATCCCTGAAGAGTTTAGGTGCTCTACAGGTGTTCCACCTCGCTCCCCACAAGTCCCTCTCTGCCTGCCTCCCACCAGAGGGTGTCTTTACCCTTACCTCCGGCTGCAGGAAGCGCATGTGGTGGCAGAGGATGTTGAAGCGCTGAGGCCTCCTGGGGGAGAAGCCCTGCACGAACCTTGCCAAGAAGTGCTGTGGGTAGAAGAGCTGGTTGCCCCCTCCTATGGGGAAGGCAAAGGTGAGGTTGTGTGTCTCCCCAAAGCGGAAGAGGATGTTCATGACAGTGCTGCTGGCGCTCTTGTGGACTTTCAGAAACACTATGTCAGTCTTGGGCTCGCACGTCTCCTCTTGCGAGGAGACCCCTCTGGCCTGCTGCTCTTCTCCAAGTGCCATCTCCTCAACTTTAGAGACTTCTGTCCAGCTTGGGAAAAATCCTCTTTCCAGGTCTGTCTTGTAAAAGTCTTCTGCCTGTGGAAGTTGGGCTGAACTTGGCACAGTGTGCTTAGGTGAGCTTCCCCCCTGATGGTAAGGGGAACCCATGGCTTGAGGCTGGGACTGGCTCTGTACCATCACCTGTGTCACTTCTGGTGGTGACGTTCTCCTGTGCTCCTCTGTGGTCATCCTGTTTGGAAAGATTATGAACTTGCTGTTGGCAGTGCCATCATCTCCCCAGACTGTGGAGATCTTCCCAGGGAGACTTGGAGAAGGATCCTCTCTGGTTGCTTTCCTTGGGCCAGGAAGCTGGGATTTCTGCCCTGTGAATTGGACTTTCACCTTCTTGCTGCTCTCTGTGGGCTGCCATGTCCAGTGCTCCTCTTGGCTGCCTGGACTTTCCAATGGGGTCTTCTGGCTGAAGTACAGATGCAGCTGAAAAATGTCTTGCAGACTCTCTGTGGAAGTGGGCTCTGGCGTGGCTTTCCTCTGCCAGCGTGGGAAATCTTCCTCCCACACCAGCTCAGGGCGGGTCTGGAGGGCACGGGCGAGCTGCCTCTGGCTCTGGTCTGTGGTCTGCTGCAGGGCACGCTCCAGCTCGCACCGGCAGCTTCTGTAACAGGGAGGGTGTCAGACTCGGCTGCAGAGCATGGAAGGAGTGTGCAAAGAGGACAGCTCCTCAACAACCCCCCCCTCAGACATCCCCAAGCATGATCCCCTGTCTTTCTTGGGGTAAGTGGCATTGCTGGTGGATGTAGGACTTGACCACTGCCCTGGGAGGTCAGGGTGGGTGCAAGAAGAGAAGAATGGGTCAGCAGTGATGTGCTAATGCCCCTATCCTGCTGGAGCATGGGAGGCTGGTGGGAAGGGGCACAGCAAGAGGAGGCGAGGAAAGAGAAGAGCAGGTAGCAAGAAGAAGCTGGAGGAAAGCTTGCAGATGACCCCAGACTGGGAGGACACTCCAGGGCTGTAGGAGTTTGAAGCCAGCCAGGATAAAGCCCAGAGCGGTCTGGTCTGAACCCAGAGTGGGCTCAGCTCTGGTCTGGGTGTAGGGGTTGAATGTGAGAGCCCCAGAGGGGTCCTGTCCCACCTGGATTTTCTTTCCTGTCTGAAGAAGACATGGATGTCTTTCAGGAGGGTGATTTTTTTGAGCCCACCACAGTGGTCAGGAAAAGGCTGGAGATTGGGTTGCAGGTTTGCAATCCTGCTTAGAGACCTACTTGGGAGGCTGCAGCTTCTCCACAACTTGAAGTGTAAACAAGAGGAGGATGAGGAGGCTGAAGAAGATCCAGAGCCAACCTGGCTGGCACCTGTATATCGCTTTCAACTTCCTGCAAGGAAGCAGACATTGCAGACTGTTAGACACACAGATGCCAGGCAAAGGGGAAAGACACCTGGAGACTTTTAACACCTTTTTCTTTTTTTTAAGATAAGCTCAGGTTTTTACAGGTGGAAGAGGTGCAGAGGCAGCAATAACCAAAGAAGCTCAGAGGCTGTGCTCAAGGAGTGTAGCCTGGTGGAAATTTCCATCCAGGACAAAGATATCACACCGAAATGTAAACAGTGCTAACCACCACACCATGGCTGCTTGGGAGCACCTCACCAGCACTGCCTTTGTTTTCCCTCTTCCTCACCCCTTCTCTCCACACCTGCCACTGCAGGTGATTGCCAGCTGTGCAGGTGCCAGCTGTCCAGCAGATGTGATGCTGCCTTGGGAGCCCACAGCTGTGCCTCTCTGCTGCGGGACTTGGCTCTGAAGTTTGTGCTGAAGCTGCCCTGAAGGGATGAAATGACAGCTGGAGCAGGAGAAGCCTTTGCCTCAGGGGCTGGATGATTTGTAGCTGGACAATGAGCTTTCAAAAGGCTCAGCTGCTTTCCATGCTTCACAGCCTTCTCTCAGTTTAACATGCCAGGATGGGATTGGGAGTGTGGGTGTCTTGGGGCAGAGTTAAATGCTTGAGATCAAAGGACCAAGAAGATAATCTGAGATGGACTTGGAGCTGTTGAGATTCAACACTGCCCCATAGGGCAGGTGGTAACCTGCAGAGTCTTTGGAAATGCCTCTGGGCACAGATGGGCTATAGCTGAAGAGCCTCTGCACACCAGACTCTGTGCTGTCACCTCCAATGGTGGTAAGAAAGGCTGCAAAGAGGGATGCAGCAGCCCAAAGATGCCTTTGGCTGCAGGGTCTCAGCAGCAGAGCCACAGCAGCTGAATCTCATCAGTAGTGCCCAGTGATAGGACAAAGGGCAATGGGCACAAAGTAGAACATGGGAGGTTTCACTTAAACACGAGGAGAAACTTCTTTACTGAGAGGGTGCTGGAGCCCTGGAGCAGGCTGCCCAGAGAAGTTGTGGAGTCTCCTTCTCTGCCAACTTCCAAAACCTGCCTTGCCATTGTGATCCTGGGCCACCTTCTCTGGCTGACCCTGCTTTAGCCAAGGGGGTTGCACTACTAATCTCCAGAGGTCCCTTCCAATTCCTACCACGCTGAGATTCTGTGCTTAATCCTCCTGCACCAGCTCAGTGGATGTAACCAAAGCCCAGTGTTGGTCACTGATTTAGAAGGATGGTGTCCCTAGCTGTGTCTCACTGCTCCTGGCAGAGAGGAGGTGCCTGGGGTGCTGCTTGGAAGCAGGTGCTGGTCGATGGCAGTGGTACTGCAGATCTTTACCTCCTTTTTGCCCTCTGCCTGAAGCAGAGAAGACAACCTGCTCCCCTCCGACCTGTGCCCCTTCCCTATCCAACACAAGCAGTGTTGAGCACGACATGTCTGTGTGTCAGTGCCCCACCCTTGGAGCAGCTGAGTCAGGAAAGACCCCAAGCCTCCAGTGCTGCAGCTCGGAGAGCAGCAGCCCTCCCCAGCTGCTGCAGGCACCTGCGAAACGGCTGCCCTGGAACACTCTCCCCCAGCCAAAGGGCACTGCTGCCAAACCAAGCCTTGCCCTGTCTCACCCATCCTCTGCAAAACAGAAGCTGTGGAAGAGTGCACCTCACTCTTTGGGTCTGCCATGTAAAAGCCTTGTACAGAGATGCATTTCTGCTGCACATCTTCTCCACAGGTGAGTCAAAAGATGCTGTTTTGCTGCCTAGTGTGCAGGGGAGCAGCGGTGCCCTTGAAACCTCACTAGAACAGACAGCTCCATCCACCCACACCTCCCTGCCCTGCCTGGGACCAGAAGTGCTCCACTGCCCATTCCCATGAATCTCAATCTCCAACTTCAGTCTCCAACCATTTCTCAACACAGAGGAACCGAGAAGAACAGGACCTCTGGCTAGGTTGGAGATAGAATTTTCCCTTAGGAAATCATATTTTACTTAAATGAGTAAACGACAAAGCGACTTACGTGATCAGATACCTTCTGCACTTCAGCATGGTGAGTGGAGCCTTGGCTGGGTGCTGGTGGTTATCGCCAGACTGGGAGAATGGAAAGCAAACACCCAAAGCTTGGCTTGTGTGCCCGTGGCTGGTGGCCCCACCCCTGGGGGGTGCCTAGGACGGGGAGCCTGCAGCAGACCTTCCCACCCATGCCCTGATCTCCAGAGCCTTCCCCAGGGAGTGACCAACCTCTGCTGCAGCAGTAGAACACTTATACAGCATGGGCTCAAGGACCGCTGGCAGTAAGCTGCCATGGACAGTGGTGGGTATGGTGTCCTTGTGCTTGTGGACACTGCAGGATGTGGCCATGTCACTCATGTCTGTGTCCCTACCTTACTCCTTGGTTTCACCCATGGCTTTTGATGTTCCACTTGTGATGACCCTTGGCGTCCTCCTGTTCTGCTCTTTGTGGTCCTCTCTTCTTTTCCCTTCTTATGTCCTGCTTTTATTTCTTGGCAATGCTGAGGACAGAGGTGGTTTGGCTTAGCTGTTGACAATACCTACTTTGATACAAGCTTTTAGGTCTGTGCTGCTGTGCAAGCTGGGTCTCACCTGCATGGCATGGAGTTAATTGTCTCCAACACACCTTGGGTCTATCCACCCTGGGCTGTGGGTAGGCAATCCTCAGCTCCCTTCTTTGCTTCCTCTCACCATACAGCTGCTCCAGGCAGAGCATTTAACCACCTGCTGGTCCAGGCACCATGACCTTAACAAGTCAATGTCTTGCAATCCATGTTCTCAACACCGTGTGGTGTGCTAGGATGACCAGCAGCAGGACAGTCTTGCTAAGAAGCCAACTGCTTGTAGAAAATTGGTCACTGGGCCTGCTTCTTGCTGACTAGTGGACAATATAAAACTACTCAGAGGAGAACTGGGAAGCTGCCATCTATGATGGAGGTCTGCAAGTGGTTCTTCTCCCTTTTCAGTAGCTTTTCCTCCACATCCTTCCCCTTCAAGGCTCATCTTAGCATCCTGCACAGCATCAGCAAGGCCATGGCTTTGTGTGACCAGAGGCCCTAAGCACAGGTGTTAGGACTGTATGCTGCTTGTATTTGGGCACCAGACACCTTGGGTGGTGAAGGAGATGGAGGATATGTGGCTGTCATTTGTACCATGAGGACCAGGCTGTGCAACACCCATTCTGCAGCACCAGGCTCCCCATGTTGCTCCTGGCACAGGTGGAGACCCTTGCAGTTCAGCTGTCCTTTCACTGTGCCCATGGGTCTCCGGAAATGCATACCAGACAGATAACTCACTTCCAGCCCAGACCTTGGCTTTCTCAAGGGACGAAGGGGCCCAGCTTCCTTCCTCCCCCTCGCCCTGGTACAGGCAGGTGCTGCCTCTCCCTGTGGACCTCATCAAAACCACAAGTTTACTGTGTGGCTGGCATGTTCTCCACCCATCCTGCACTCTGGCTTTCTACCCAGGCTGGCAGCTTATCTGGGAGTCTGGGGCTGGCTGACAGCCAGGAGCCAGCTTGCTGTTGGCAGGGATCAAACCCACCGAGACCCAAGGTTGCTGCTTCTCTCCTCTCCTTCCCTCAGCACAAACCTTTTCCATGCAATCTGAGCTGGAGAAGCCTGATGGGAGACCACAGGGGTGTGCAGTAGGTGACTGAGGGGTCTGTGAGCATCCTCATGGAACACTGGGTCCAGCTCTGGAGTCCTCAGCACAAGAGAGACATGCACCTGTTGGAGCAGGGCCAGAGGTGGCCCACAAAAATGATGTGAGGGCTTGAAACCCTCTGCCCTGGGGTCAGGCTAGAGAGTTGGGGTTGTTCAGCCCAGAGAAGAGAAGGAGACCTTCTTGCCCCCTTCCAGTACTTTAAAGTGACTGATCAGAAAACTGGGAACAGACTTATGTGCAGGGTCTGTTGTGACAGGACAAGGGGTGTCAGATTTAAACTAAAAGTGGGAGATTTAGACTAGAGAAGGAAGAAATTTCTCCCTCTGAGGGTGGTAAGACACTATCCTGGGTTTCCCAGAGAGGAGGTAGATGTCTCATCCCTGCAGCCAGTTTGGGGCTGCTACATTGTCCCTGCAACGTAGTTTGGGGCTGTGAGCATGACCTGGACAGAAAGGGGCTCCACTTTTGGACCAGTGTCTGAGGGCTTGGTGAAGATATCAGTCCTCTGAGATTACACCAAGGGATCTCTCCTTTCCTGCAGATGCTGGAGCAGGGGTCAGGACGTGGGCAATGAAATGTGTCTTTTTGCAGCTGTCTCTCTGATTGGGCACTGTCTCTTCTCATTAGACAGCTGGATCCTGCTGAGGTGACCTAATGGGCTCATTACTGTTGTGGAATCATGAGGATGGTCCTGGTGGTGCAGAACTGCCCTAGGTGAGTATCATCCTCACAGGGTCGTGCTACAAGGGTATGAGCACTGGGTGGGGTGATCATGTACTGCCTGGGTAGGGGCTGATCTCAGCAGAAGGCAGATGAAGAACACCAAAGATTGCTAATAGTAGAAGTCTTCAGTTCTTTCCCACTGCACACACATCCCTGTACTCATGCTGCTGCTTAAGATGATGATGAAGCTCCTTAAATTCCTGGAGAAGCCATTGGCTGGAGTGGGGAAAGCAGAGCACTACAGCACAGCCATACCCAGCAGTACAGTTCTGGAAAGGCCAGGAGTTAAAAAACAATACTCAGCTCATAGTGGAGGAGTCTGGGATACCTCCACAGAAGCTCAGCCGATGAGAAGGGCTGAGCAGCCCTCCCACAAGGAAGGACTGGTGGCACTGGCTGCACCTGCAGTGGAAGTTCTGGTCCCTGAAGCCAGAGTTGAGGCTGTTGTCCTTCTGCTTCATGCAGGCAGCTAGACTTTGAGGACATGTAGGGAGGTTGCTTATACTGGGATAAGTCAGGGAGGGCGTGCTCATTGTTGGACTGGGTCCCATTGCTTATGCAGGATGATCACAAGGTCCTGTTTCCTACCATCAGTCCTTGCAGTGCCTGTTCTTGCCCATGCCAGCTGCCCAGGCTCCACTGACCTTGTGTCCCACAGCAGGGCAACAACGCTCCGCCAGGAGAACCTTAAACTCACCTCTATCTCTTGTTTCAGGTCTTTCTTGATCCACCTATGTGCTCTTCCAGCCCAGAAGGCCAACAATATCCTCGAATAGTGTGGCCAGCAGGACCAGGGCAGGGATTGTCCCCCGTACTCAGCACTGGTGGGGCTACACCTTGACTACTGGGTTCAGTTTTGGGCCCCTCACTCCAAGAAGGATATTGAGGGTCTGGATTGTGACCAGAGGAGGGCAACAAAATTGGGGAAGGGTCTGGTGTGGAGCAACTGAGAGAACTGGGATTTTTTAGTCTAGAGGAGGCTGAGGGAAGACCACCTTACCCTCTACAACTCCCTGAAAGGAGGTTGGCGTGAGGTAGGGGTTGGTTTCTTCTCCCTAGTATCAGATGATAGAAGAGGAAATGGCCTGAAATTGTGCCAGGGGAGAATTAGCTTGGAGATTGGGAAAAATTTCTTTGCTGCAAGAGTGGTCAGGCATTGGAACAGGCTGCCCAGGGAGCTGGTGGAGTCACCATCTCTGGAGGTGTTCAAGAGATGTGTGGACATGGCACTTGGGGACATGGTTTAATGGCCACGGTGTTGATGTTGGTGTTGAGTTGATGGTTGGACTGGATGATCTTAGAGGTCTTTTCCAGCCCTCATGGTTTTATGGTTCTTTCTAAGGTTTCTGGTTGCCCAGTGCTGCTGCCTTCTCCCACTCTGCAAGAAGTGGCCAAGCTAGCAAGTCAGGCACAAAAGTACAACCTGAGCTGGTACGTGAGACCCTCCCTTCAAGCAATGCTGTAATTCAGAGCAAGGAGCACAGCTGAATCCTGCAGGCTGCTGAGGCTGCCAGGGCTCTCTCAGCTCTTCTAGCTTCTTCACTTTCCCCACCTTCATCTTTACTTCTTTGCAGCTTTTTTTTTTTTGGTATGGTACACACTTTGCTTCAGCAAGGACTTCTGGCCAGAATTTCCTACCCACACCTGGTCCATTTGGCCATCTCATTTGTGCCCTGACAGGCTGGAGTTTGCTGGATCTCAAAGGGAGGTGAGAAGACAAAAGATTTGTCTGTGTCTCCCCAGGAGTGAGTCAGACCCCAAGCACAGTGACTAATTGCAGAAACCAGGATCTGGGGCATCCCGGTTTGCCAGGTCTGCAGGCATTCCTGCAAACCCTCTGGTGGAGAGAAACTTCAGAGAGGGACAAGTTTTCAACCCACCACCAGCAAACTCTTTGTGCAGCTTTTATGGTTGCTTTTCAGACCAGTTTCCAGACAGATCTACTCAGTAAGAGACCCATGGTAGTTTCTGGATGGCTTTTTTTTTTTTTTTTCTCCTCCTGGGGAATCCAATGCACCACGTTATCAGCAATGTGCAAGTTTGCTTTCCAAGTCATTCTGAAATCAGTCATGCCCTGGGCCTCCCCTTCCGCTGCTGGGCAGCAGCCGGTCCATTAGCCCCTGCCCAAACATATTTAATGAGTTTGACACTCTGGGGAGCAAGCAGGGCATGCCCTCTTAGCTAGCTCCCAGTGACTTCAACAGCTCACCTGGGACGTTGAGGCCAGCCTGCTCTGGTGGCATGGCCATCAATACTGTCTCCCTCTGAAAGGATGCTCAGGAGCACTGGGGGCAAATACAGCTGGCTGGGAAGCTGAGAGACAGGAGGCTGAGGGGAGAACAGTGTGACCAGCAGGACTAGAGAGGTGATTTGCACCCTGTGCTCAGCACTGGGGAGGCCACACCTCAAATCCTGTGTTCAGTTTTGGGGCCCTCACTGCAAGAATGACATGGAGCGTGTCCAGAGAAGGGCAACAGAGCTGGTGAGGAGCAGCTGAGGGAACTGGGGTTGTTCAGTCTGGAGAAAAGGAGGCTGAGGGGAGACCTTGTCACTCTCTACAATTTTGTGAAAGGATGTTGAAGCCAGGTGGAGGTTGGTCTCTTCTCCCCATTAGCAAGTGATAGGACAAGAGGAAATGGCCTTAGGTTGCACCAAGGGAGGTTTAGGTTTGATATTAGAAGAAACTTCTTCACTGAAAGGGTTCTCAAACATTGAACAGGCTGCCCAGGGAGGTGGATGAATCCCCATCCCTGGAGGTGTTTAAAAGGTGTGGAGGTGTGATGCTGAGGGACATGGTTTAGCAGCAGCCTTGGCAGAGTTAGAGAATGGTTGGACTCAGTCTTAAAGGTCCTTTTCCAACCAAAGTGAGTCTGTGATTCTTTAATACAAGAGCTGAGCCCAGGAGCAGTGTTGAAGTGCTGCAGCTGCTGGCTGTGTGGGATCCCCACTGGGGAGAGGAGCTTGTTGCCTGTGCCAGCAGCAGACAGGACTCCTCTTGCCTAGGAAGGCTGAAGAACAGTGGGATGTGTGCCTGCTTCTGGCTGTGTGCTTCTGGGCTGTGCTGGGACTTTGGCCTTTACCACACACTTATTTGTTCTTTAATCTTGGTCACCTTATCAGAAGCCTTTGAACAACCAAATACATCTCCACTCACCTTGGGAACAAGGTTTGACATTTCTTTTCAGTTGGTTTTGTTTCCTTGTCAGAGACCTCTGAGAGATTAGAACGATCCTTCACAAACCTGGGCTTTGCCTTGAAGCCTCTGAAGCCTGCAGAGCCAGCAGCACCCAGGCACAGACAGACCTGTGTATTTTAGGGTGGCTTCACCATTAGACCAGATCCCTCAGGGCCTTGTAGGATCTAGAATCTTCTGAACAATTCCTAATGCTTGTCCATGTCTTCTTTCCCAAAGACAGTAGGTTACATGTTACTAGGAGGCTTTCTGCTGGTCTGTCTGTTGATGTCTGGAAGCAGAAATGAAAGTGGTCATCTCAGCCCATGAGATGCCATGGGCTCACCTCAGGAGAGGTGGAGAGAAGCAGCTCCCATGAGTGAATTTCATGCATTTCCTTTTGCTCCCATGGCCTCTTGTCCTGTTGCTGGGCACCACTGAGAAGAACCTGGCTCCCTCGTCTCCTGTCCCTCCTTTCAGATGTTTCTACAGATCTATGAGGTCCCCCTGAAGCTGCTCTTCTCCAGGTTGGACAGCTGCAGCACTCTCAGCCTCCCCTCACGTGAAGGATGCTTCAGATCATTGCATTCGTGGCCTTACATTGGACTGGCTCCAGTAAGTACATCTCTCTTGTGCTGGGGATCCCAGAGCTGGACCTAGCAGTGCAGATGTGACCTCACCAGTACTGAGTAGAGTGGGAAAGGAGCCTGCTTCCAGGTTCAGGAAGCTGTGTTTGACCTGGGAATGGTCAAAGTTGTCTTTAGGGCTAGTAAGAGTTCTGGGCAACTGCATCTGACCTGGAGATCTGGATGACTGTTTTGTCCAGACCCTGCTCTGCCGTGGCCAGTGCCTGGTGCCCACAGCAAAACAGTGAAAAGGGCTTCCAGATGCATCCTGTCTAGAAAAGCCAGGACTGAGGGAAACCAAGTGGAGCAGGTGTTTACAGAGCAAGTGGCTTCTGAAAGAAGCCAGCAGGTAAACAGGGTGGGGACCTCACGGTCTGATGCTACCTCCTATTTATGGAAAGTATGACAGGGTGCCCAGACAAATGTCATTGCCTCACCTGGTGAAAAACACCAAACAAAACAGAGTGAAATCTAGGAGAGAGTTTCTGGTTTCTAGGAAAGCTGCAGCATTGACACATGGGTGTGAAACAACTGCCCTGAAGGTGGAGATGTGAGTCACCCTGGTCTCACCTCTCACTCAGGAGTATTGCTTGGCTTGTGCAGGGAAGCTGGGGGTCATTATCTGCAGATGGTAGCCACAGTGGGCTGCTCTGCTGAGCCTCAAAGGGAAGAATCCCTTGCATAGGTGTCCTGCTGACTGGCATGTCTTTGCAGGACCATGGAAAAATCAGTGTCTTGCCTCCTGCCTCTGGCAAGGAGATCAGAAGGAAGATGTTGGCAGCTGGAAAACAACTCTCCAGAGATCTGGGAGCTGTGTGTCACTGGCAAGGGAAAGACAGAGAACATCAGGAGATGACCTTGGATGTGGTCAGCACCACTCCATGCTGTCATCAATGTGCAGCACTCATGGCTCTTCTGCAGCAATTTCCATGCAGTAGATCACAGTACCACAGTATATCAGAGGCTGGAAGGGACCTCAAGAGATCATCAGGTCCAACCTCCCTGCCAGAGCAGCATCACTTAGGATAGTCTGCACAGGAATGCATCCAGGTGGGGTTTGAAAGCCTCCAGAGAAGGAGACTCCACAACTCCCCTGGGGAGCCTGTTCCAGTGCTCTGTCACCCTCACTGTAAAGAAGTTTCTTTTCATGTTGAGGTAAAATCTTCTATGTTCTGGTTTGAACCCATTGTTCCTTGTCCTAGCACTGTGTACCACTGAAAAGAGCCTGGCCCCCTCCACTTGACACCCACCCCTCAGATACTTATACACATTGATCAGATCCCCTCTCAGTCTTCTCCAGACTCAATAGCCTCAGGGCTCTCAGTCTCTCTTCATAGGGGAGATGCTCAAGCCCCCTAATCATCCTCATGGCTCAGATGCTGAGTGGTTCCTCCATTCATACCCAACCACAGCCACTGAGAGCAGTCAGCCTTCTCTGTACAGGGACCTCAAACCCCAGGAGCCTCCTGCAGGTGTTAAACCTTTGCTTACCCCAGGAAGAAGACACTGGTCAGCCTTAAAAGTTGTCTCCCTACAACAATCTGCAGTGCCTGTGTCCACACTCTGCTCTCCTGGGTAAGGAAGGGATTCAAAACGCAGAACTTTTTACTGCTTGTCCCTGCAGGGGTCATCAAAGCAGCATGGAAATGGCAGGTAGCTGCCCAGAGAACAAGCACAATGAAGTATTTCCTGATCAGAGCTACTTTATGCAGGAACCAAGACCCTGAGTTTTGCATTTTCTAACCCCAGTGGCCATGGAGGAATCTGTTGACATGTCCCAAGGTATTTTCAGGGCAAGAAAAATAAATCGCAGGCTTTGGAAGCCTGAAAATGAGCTGAAGAAGTCTACAGGAAGCCTCACTTTCCCATACTGATTTTCTATCAGCACATGCTGGTCTGTTCTGGCCTGGCTCCTTTGCCACCGACCTCTTCACTCCAAGAAGAAAGGACTTTTGAACTCAAATCCCCCCAGAAAAGCATTCAGGGCTGAGTTGTACTGGTCCTGCCAGCTTCTTGGTCTCCAGAGAAGGAGACTCCACAACCTCTCTGGGCAACCTGCTCCAGGGCTCAGGCACCCTCACAAGGAAGTTTTTCCTCCAATTCAAGTGAGACCTCCTGGGTTCTGGTTTGTAGCCATTACCACTTGTCCTGACACCAGGCACCACTGAAAAGAGCCCAGCCTCATCCTCTTGACCTCCACCCTTTAGCTATTGATCAGCATTGAGAAGATCTCCTTTCAGCCTGCTCTTCTCCAGGCTTCTGCTGGGGTTCCCAAGATCTCTTCTTGGTTCTGCCACAGCTCAGCTCTCATTGAAGCTGTGTGTGAACCATCCTTCCATTATTTCTCACCCTCAGGACAGTGCTGACACAGAAGATAGCCAGGGCTTGAGTCCTGACCAGATCACTGCTGCCCCCCCAGACCAGCAAAGTCCCACGGTACAAAACTGCCTGAGGTTTATGCTTGATTCCCACATGCAGCTGCTGTGATTGCACTGGTTTGGGTGTCAGCGTCCTGTGGGTTAGCTAAGTAGCAACGAGGAGAGTTGGGCAGAGGGGAACCTCATCAAGTTCAACAAGGTCAAGTGTAGGGTCCTGTACCTAGGGAGGAATAACCCACTGCACCAGTACAGGTGAGGGGGTTGACCTGCTGGGAAGCAGCTCTGTGGAGAAGGATGTGAGAGTGCTGGTGGACAACAGGACAGCCATGAGCCAGCAATGTGCCCTTGTGGCCAGGAAGGCAAACAGAATTCTGGGGTGCATTAAGGGGAGTGTGGAGGTTCTCCTCCCTTTTTATTCAGCCCTGGTGAGGCCACATCTGGAGGTGTTCTGGGCTCACCAGTTACAGAGGACAGGGAGCTACCAGAGAGAGTCCAACAGAGGGCCTTGAAGATGCTGAGTGGACTGGAGCCATCTGTCTTAGGAGGAGAGGCTGAGAGACCTGGTCCTGTTTAACATGGAGAGAAGCAGACTGAGAGGGGATTTTTCTCAAGGCTGATCAACATCTGAAGGGAGAGGGATAAGAGGATGGGGCTGGGCTCTTTTCAGTGGTGCCCACTGATAAGACCCAGGGGCTTCAGGCACAGGAGGTTTCACTTGAACTTAAGGAGAAACTTCTTTGCTTTGCTGTGAGGGTGCTGCAGCCCAGAGAGACTGTGAAGATTCCTTCTCTGGTGACTTTCAAAACCTGGCTGGACATTGTGATCCTGGGCAACCTGCTCTTGGTGTTCCTGCTCTAGCAGGGGGGTTGGACTTGATGATCTCCTTCGACCCCCCCCACCATTCCCTGATGCTGTGAGGCAAGTGGCAGAAGTGTAAACTTTCATCCTCCACAGGTGAACCATGGACACCTGCCCACAAGCACTGAAGCAGAGATGGAGGAGCACAATGCAGCATTGTAATCCTGCTGAGGCAGCAGGTCAGGGTGGAAGGGAGGTTGCAGAACTGCTGGTGGAGAGCTGCACCCCGTGCAAAGCCAGCTCTGACCATTGTGTTTGAGCAAGGGCTGTTCAAACAGCACCAGGTACGTGCTGGGCCAAGGCTGCCCTTGCCATTTCTTGTTGGCAGTGGCAGGTCGGAGGTTCAGAGAGACAGATTCAGGTCCAGAGTCTATGTGTGAGGAGAGCTGTGACTCATCAGAAATATGAGAGGGTTTGGGAACTGAGAACACTGTGCTGTAGTCACAAGAGCCAGAGTGGGTGCTGCACACAGACCTGTGGGGCAGGAGGAGAAGAATGAGGTGGATGCAGCAGCTGTGTTGAGGAAAAGGAGCACAATCACTTTGTCTCCTGCACACTTGGGCACAGATATTCTGCCCTTGCACCATCTCCATGGCTACCTTCCTCCTGCCATGACATCTCTGATGTTCTTTCTCATCTTGCTGCTGGGCCTGGAGAGCTCTCTCTCTCTCCCCCCCAGTGGAGTCTGCAGACACATTTTCCCCAGAGGGGCCAAGGGCACAACTGCTTCCCAGCCATGGTCCTATGGAAGCCAATTTGCTGTAGAAGGTGAGGGTGGAGCTCTTTGTCTGCTGTGGGTTTGCACACAGGTGGCTTACCAAGTCCCATTGGTGGACTCTCCTGTGTCCAGCAGAGCAAGGGCATCCCTGGTTGCACCTCTGCAGCCTGCTAAAGGTGGTTCAGAGAGGGGAATGGGGTACACTGTGGCCACATGTGAAGATGCATCCCCCCAGCACACAGGAGTTGCATAAGTGGTCCAAACAGCAGTTCTTGCAGATGTTAAAACACCCCCTCCTCCAAACCTCCTGCCACAGCCCTGGCTGGGGTAGGTCTGTTTGCTAAGCAAGCAGCTGCTGTTTGCACAGAGGGGATTCAGTAGGCTACAGCCTGGCTGAACTTTGTTCCTGGAATCACATATTACAACTTGTGCTCCCTCACCTCTGCTGCCTTGGCTTTAGATCCCTTTCTCTGACATGGGCCAAAGGAATGACCTTCCTCTGGGCCATTTATTTCTGTCTTTGCTGCTTATATTTTTTTCTAATGCTTGCCTTCTGTATCTTCTGCAATGTGTTGAGCCAGGGCAGCCAGCAGGACACTTTGGAGGTGTTCCTGTTCCTCAGACACAAAGCCAGGTAGGGTTGATACATGCTTTGCTGCTTCTCCCTGGGATGCTGTAAGGAGGCAAGAGTTGGTATTCAAGAAAACTAATTCACTGCAAAATGGCCTCAGGTTGTACCAGCAGATGTTTAGAATCATAGAATCAACAAGGTTGGAAAAGACCTCAGAGATCATCAAGTCCAACCTATCACCCAGCAGCTCATGACTAACTAAACCATGGCACCAAGTGCCACGTCCAATCCTTTTCTGAACACCTCCAGGGATGGTGACTCCACCACCTCCCTGGGCAGCACATTCCAATGGCAGATCACTCTTTCTGTGAAGAACTTTCTCCTCACCTCCAGCCTAAACCTCCCCTGGGACAGCTTGAGACTGTGTCCTCTTGTTCTGCTGCTGGTTGGGTTGGACACTGGAAGAAACTTCTTCCCTGAAAGGATTCTCAAACACTGGCACAGGCTGTCCAGGGAGGTGGTTGAATCCCCATCCCTAGAGATGCTTAAAAGTTGTGGAGATGTGGTGCTGAGGAACGTGGTTCAGCATCAGACTTGGTAGAGTTAGAGAACAGTTGGACTCAATGATCTTGGAAGTCTTCCAACCAAAACGATTCTGTGATTCTATGAAACAAGGCTGAGGGCAATGCAGGTGTTGTGTGATGTTGATCACAGGAAGAAGCATGCAGGCATGGGGTTTGTATTGCTTCTACTGGCTCTGGTCATGCAGCAGAGTGGGCTCCAGACCCCTTTTTCCCTGTTGGAAAGATCATCTATGTTGATGGTAACCCAAGTGAGGTACTTGCCCAGTGAGGCTCAGCAGTTCAACTAACTGGGGAGCAGGGAAGAATTGGAATAGAAACTGCTGCAAACAGTCTACTGGGACACCAAATCCCAGCACAAGCCTTTCCCTCTTCAGGTTTGTTGACCACATCTTTGAAAAGGCAGTTTGTCAATAAGGAGAATGCAGGTCCCAGCTGGGAAGAGGAACTGAGCCCTAGGAGCACTTCAGGGTGCTTGGCATTGAAAGGAGAAAAAGGGAAAGCCATGGATGTATGCATGGCTTCAAGTGGTGTGGGACAAATTACAGCCATGAGGTCAGATCACAAGGAATGGTCTCTGTGCAGCTGAAGTGGTTTGCAGCAGCCTTGGAGACCATCTCTGGAGGCTGGTCTGTGTACTTCCACACGTGGTAGCTCCAGAGAGGGGGTGGCACAATGCCCCTCCACAGCAGCACCTGCACCCCAGGGAATGGATATTAGTGTCCAGAGACCCCTCAGCCATTGTCCTTCTGTTGCTGCAGGACATGTCCTTTTTCAGGTGCTCCTCAGCCAGTCTGTGGCCATTATATTCCTTTGAACAAATGAACACCAGGAGACCTTTCTCCATCTTTACATTGCTCCTTAACCTTAGCTAATCATACAGATCATGATCATAGAATCCTAAAGGTTGGAAAAGACCTCTAAGATTGTCACATCCAACCTTGAGTTCTTATCTCTTCTATTTTCCCTTCCACTATCAAAATCTTTGAGTAGGAGGTGTGTGTGCATGAGTTGAGACAGGAACTGTCCACAGCCCTGAACTCTCCATCAAGGTGCCCCAGCCAGGGTAGAATGTCCCTGCTACAGCAGTCCAGCCATGGCACATCCTCTGCCTTTCCCTCCCCTACTTTTCTGTCCCCACCTCTTTTATTTTTAAGCAGTCACCTGTGACCAGAAGGAATTTCACCATGGCTGCTGGACAAACGAGCAACCTGTACTTTGGCATTTGTTGAGTACAGTAGATTGAACCCAGAACTGCTTCAGGTGCCTATGGCTCTCCTTAAAATCAGGTCACCTTGACTTGCAGTCAGTTAATCCTTTAGTTCAGTCTTGATTGCTGAAGGTGGGAATAGCCACCAGGCAAGTGGATGCCCTCTCTGAGCCACCCTGCCCTCTGCCACATCCACAGCACAATTTGTGCTACCTCTGGTCTAGTGGCCTCTGAAAATGTCTACCCTCTTGGGATAGTAGAGGCAGCCCAGACTGAACTTTGAGGGCTAAACCAGAGCAAGATGATTCCTTCTCTTCTTTTGGCTTCTCCAGTTCATTAGCTCCTCCATCACAGATGGAGCCTGCAAGATTTAGTAACAGAAATATTACCCTAGGGAGTAAAAAGATGATTGCTCTTCTGGTGTGAAATGCTCCCCTGAGGAGCTGCTTAGTGCTGTGCCTTTAAAGGCTGTGCTAGCAGCCCTTGTGGCAGGCAAGGAAGGAGACATAGTTTGGTAGTTTCAGCTTGCCTGGAGCCTACCATCATTACACAAGTCCAATTTCCTTGACTGAAGGCCAGCCTGGTCTTTTCATGGGGATTTCCCACCTCAGGGGGAATGTGCAAGAGGAACAAGTGCCTTGTTTGTGATAGGATGTGCCTGAAGCCTTTCCTGCTGTTTGTTCATGTTATTTCTCCATGGCATGTTTATAGAAGACAGCTCAAGGCTGTGGGACTCTTTTGAGAGCCAGCTCTCAGTAGGAGCATTAGGTCCAATGCAATAATCTTCACTGCTGCCTAGAAAAATAACTGACCAGGATAAAGTGGGCTGCAGGTGGGCTGAAATAGAGGCTCACTGCCATGCCAGAGAGTGAAGGCCTTGTTTTCCATCCCTAACCAGGAGGTAGCTTTGTCTTGTTCTCTCCCATGTGCCAGGATACTGCATGAGCAGACTGTTCCTAGAAGGCTGGGGAGCCCTGTATGATGGTAAAGCTGGGCAAGCAGAGGACTTGTCCATCACTGTCTCCAGGCAAGGTGAGCAAGATGGACTCTAGGATAGCAGCTGGGCTTAGCCAAGAGTCCAGATGTCCTGGGAAGCTGGTGGTGACAAGGCACATCTGAGGTTGGGATCAGATCTGGGGACTGTAGCAAGGTTGGACACAGCCTGGGGACCACCAGGCAAGTCTGGACTGATCAAGCAGGTCCAAGGTCTGGCTAGGAAGTCTGTCTGTGGGTTAGGGTCTGGATCAATAGGACATGGCCAGACAGGGGCAGAGCTGTAGTGAAGTTGGGGACCAGTGCTCCTCCAGCATTGAGCAGACAGGGACTGAGGGGCTAAGCATGACTGGGCTCCTGGAGGCTTATCACTGGGAGTCCCTGGTGAAGCTGAAAATGAGAGAGCATGGTGTTGTAAGAGCTGGTGATGCCTTTTGGTGAAGGATGTCTCTTGCAACACTGCACAGCTGCCCCCTGTGTCTCCAAAGCTTGTTCCCTTTGCCCTCAGCTGGTAGTGCTCATGGCAGAACAGTGGTGGGGCAGACACCACTGGCAGATGCAGATGATGGGAGAAGGGTGTTGGTGATCAGAGGGGTGCATGCTGAAAGGCAAAAGCTCTGCTGGACGGGGGAGCAACAGATCTCAGCTCAGGTCTTGCAAGGATACAGCTGTGTTGAGACCCTCAGTCACTCAGGGACCAGACTCTCCAGAAGAAGTTTGTTTTCTTTTTCCATTGTAATTCGAAGTTGGTAGCATGGAGCTGTTTCTCCTCACCCAGCAAGCACCCTTTGTCTGTCACATAACTGACCAGCAAGACCTCACAGCCACATTACCCCACCTTGCACAACTTTCAGCTAAACACATGAAGCAAGAACGTTTTCTGGTTGCTTCCTTATTCTTGCAACAGTTTTCAGCAGCTGCTAGGGCCACATCACACTCTAGCTGGACCTTGCCATCACTTTTACCAGTGCTAAGGCACCTGCATGAGAAGACAGTGGATGATGCTGCTGCTGGGGCTCTGTGAGAGGCTTCCGTGTCCTGCAGACCACCCTCCCCCAGAGCTCCCAGCCCCAGCCAGGCATGTGCCCTGAAGCCCCCACACCTCTGCCTAGGATTTCTGCTCTTTTATCCCTGTGCCTGGAATTGGCAGGAAGATTAAAATGCCATAGGTGCCTAAAAGCTCTCAGGAGGGGTTCTGAAATCTGCTTAGCTTGGCCTTTTGCTCCCCTCTCTCTGCTCCTCCCAGAGCTCTTAGTAGTCCCAAGGCTTTTATTATTTCCCTCGTTGCAAAACAGTAATTACTGGAAAGGCTGAGGTGGTGGTTTGAGAGCCAGGGTCCAGCAGTGCCTTCAGGGCTGTGCCAACCCTGGGCAACGAGGGAGTGGAGCAATGAGGACAGGAGGAGCTGTTCCCCTCAGATTTTATCTTGATGAGAACATCTTGACCAATGTCCAGGAAACAAATTCCTTTGCTGCTTGGAGGAGAGAGAGGGAACTAACCTGCCTGTGGGCCTCTCAGAGAGCACTTGGCAGGGAAGATCTTTTCCTGATGATGTCACTGGCACTGCCAGGGAAGAGATGCCCTCCCAGATGCTGGATCTGATATTTAGTCATTGGGGGTTTATGTAGCTATTGACTTCTAAAGGGTGAGATCTTTCTATGGCTTGTGGCTGCTGAACTGCCAGATCTGTTGTTGAAAATCTCAAGAACAGAAGGAAAATTAATTTAACTAGAGTTCAAAGGGTCTCCAGTAAAGACTAAGCCTTGCTCAGTCTTGCTGTTATTCTGAAGCCTTATTGCCATTAATTCCCTTTAATGCTGCTTTAAAATCACAAAGTGGAAGGGAATGCTGCCAGCAGATCTTCTGGTGCTTTCAAACCCACTGTTAATCAACAAGGAGCTATGCTGGCCATAAGAGTGCTCAAAAGTGAAGGTGGCTTCAACCAGGACATGTGTAACAGGATGTAGTTGTGGTGACAGTTTAAAAATTAGCCATTGTGAGGCTCTGCATACAGACAGGGGCCTGGCATTAATGATTACCACGAATTAACTAACTGGAAAGGGGCTGAACAGCAAGTGGCAGAGTTCAGCCTGACCCACTGGTGAGCTGACCCTTTTCCCATTCATTTCATGACCAAACTTCATTTCTGGCCAGAGTGGCTGTCCAACAGCTGAACACAATGCTTGAGCACAGTGGTGGGTGGCCATGCCAGGCCAGCCAGGCTGTTGGTTCCTGCTCCTTGGACTGGATTCAGCTGTGAGATCTGCTCTAGCAGCTGGCCAGCACTGCTTACCCTGGGGCTTCTGCTGCTGGCACTGCTCTGTGAAGCCAGCTCACAAGGCTTCCTTTCTTGATGTCCCCACATTGCTTTCTCCTTTTCTGTCCTGGTTGCTGATCTCTGCTCCCTGTTCACACCAGCAGCTCTGTGCCCAGAGATCCTTCAAAGTCATTCTTGGTCCACCCAAATCACCAACACCCCTCTGGGGCACACAGAGGGCTGCTCCCTGGAGCTTTCTTCTGCCTACTTCAGTGATGTCTCCCTGCTTCTTTGGCAGCCAAAGATACAGGACCCAGCTGGGTGTCCCCCCGTGGTGGTGGCAGGGACCTCATATGTACCTCATGCTCTTCTGCTCTTGCTCTCATGTGGTTTTTTCAATCAGCTCCACCACCATCTTGCCTCTGTCAGCATCCTGGTGACCTGGGATTTGTGACTGCAGGGGAGTGTCCCCACTCACATCCTACCCTCTTGTCCCTGGATGCAGGCACAGGGCCTTACATGGACACAACTTCCTCCTCCACTGGAAATAAGACACCCTTTCTCCTGTTCTCACTCAGCCATATCCTCTGGAATGGTCCAACACCTTCTGTGGGAACATGCCCTCATGGAAACCATCTGGCATGTCCCACAGAGCTGGACATATCCATTTCCTCTTTGTTCTCTTTAATGTCTTTATTGATGATCTGGATGAGGGGACTGAGGCACCCTCAGTAAGGCTGCAGATGACACTGAGCTGGGAGGGAATGCTGACCTGCTGGAAGCCTCTGCAATGGGACCTGGCCAGGCTGGATCGATGGGCTCGGGCCAGTGGGATGAGATTCAGCAAGGACAAATGCTGGGTCCTCTACAACCCCATGAACACTCCAAGCTTGGGGCAGAGTGGCTGGAAACTCCCCAGCAGAGAAAGACCTGGGAGTGTTGGCTGACAGCTTGCTGAAGAAGAGCCATTCTATGCCCAGGTGGTCAAGAAGGCAAACAACATCCTGTCCTGGATCAGGAATAGTATGGCCAGGAGGACCAGGGCAGTGATTGCTCCCCTGGACTCAGCACTGGTGAGGCCACACCTTGAGCGCTGGGTTCAGCTTTAGGGCCCTCACTCCAAAAAGGACATTGAGGTCCTAGAATGTATCTAGAGAAGGGTAACAAAGCTGGTGCAGAGTCTGGAGAACAGGTCTTGGCATTTTTGCAGAAGGCAGTGTCCAGAGAGAGTCAACAAAGCAGGTGAGGGTCTGGTGAGGAGCAGCTGAGGGAACTGGAGTTGTTTAGTCTGGAGAAGAGGAGATTGAGGGGAGACCTTCTGGCTCTCTGCAACTCCCTGAAAGGAAGTTGGAGTGAGGAGGCTCCAGACAGTCAGTCTCTTTTTCCAAACAGCAAGCAACAGGACAAGAGACAATGGCCTCGAGTTGCACCACGGGGCGTTCAGGTTGGATGTTAGAAGAAACTTCTTCCCTGAAACTTGGATTCTCAAACCCTAGAAGAGGCTGCCCATGAGGTGGTTGACTCCCTATCCCTGGAGGTGTTTCAAAGAGACAGAGATGTGGTGCTGAGGGCCATAGTTTAGTGTCAGGCTTGGCAGAGTTAGAGAACGGTTGGACTCAATGATCTCAGAGGTCTCTTCCAACCAAAATGATTCTGTGATTCTATGATTTTGCAGACAAAAAAGTTGTGCAAGTACCTGGTGTGTGCTCTAGTGTGGGACCTGTGGGAGAGGAGCTGAGAGTGCAGAGCAGCTGGCACTCCAGCTTCCTTTCCTGGCTTGTTCCAACCCATACAGGAAAGGTTAGTGAATTTTATCAGTTTCCAGCAGCTCTCTTTGCAAGTGTGCCTTCAGCAGGAATGATTAACCCAACACATCTTTCTGCCTTCCCTTCCAACAAAAAAAAAATCTCCCAGGGCCCAAGGCTGCACAGCTGCTGGTAATCCTGTTAACCTTTGGGTTAATCAAACAAACTAGAATCCTTCATTAGAGGGAATGGTGCTAACTGCAGCTCTGAGAGGGTGAGTTTTCCATGGATTGCTGGCTGGCAGAGCAGAAATCACTCCTGACTTAGCAAGGGGGCTGGGGAGTTAGTGGTGGCTTGTTTGAGAGAGGAGGTCAAGAAAATCTGTTTCCTCACCCATTCTGGACCAGTGGGCATTTGGTGGAGGGCAGGATGTGCATGGAGAGGACACAGGGCAGTGGCATTGTCCTGCCAAGCTGCTGGGCAGAAAGGGGTAACTGCTGCTTGCTGGCTGTTGAGGTGACATTCCTTTCCAACCTAAAAATGCCAACCTGTAATTGTGTGACATGCTGGCAGGAGAGGGTGGTGTGGTGAGGACAAGAGGGTGCAGGCTGCAGCTGGTTTAGTGCTCTGAGCTGGGAAGAGCTGCTCAAAATGATAGAGAGCTCCTTGTTTGAGGTGTGTGGGTTAGAAATTGAGCAATACTTCGAAGCAGCACTTGGAAGCAAATATTGGTTCAAATAACACCAGCTCCTGCTCTCCAGAGGCCAGTTCAGCTCATCCCAGGTAGAAAACAATGCATTGCAACACCAGCCACAACCTGACACCAGATGTTTCTCATAACCAGTGGGGAAACTGGTTTGTGGCATTTCCTGAAAAACAGAAAAAGTATGATGCCTCTGGAGCTGGAGCACAGCCTGAAAACTGATCCACAGATCCAAGCAGGGGCTGAAAGCATGTTTCTAGAAAGGCTGCCACAGGTCTCCAGATACCTGCCAGGCCTTGGGAGCTGCAGGGAATGCTGAGCTGGTCTTAGTCTGCTGTTGGCCACAGACATGCTTGCCAAGCTGGTACTCTTACTGTGTGGCTTACAGCTCCTGCAAGCTTCATGCTGACCTGGGCTCCAGGGGATAAGTCAGTCACTCCCTCTTCCAGCAGAGACCTGGCATCAGGCAGAAAGGCTGGAACTTCCCCCAGGTGCTTACACTGACCAAGCTCTGCAGCAGCCCCCTGACTTCTCCCTGCCCTAGTCCATCCCCCTGCCATGGGCAGGGACACCTTCCATGAGATCAGGTTGCTCAAAGCCTCATCCAACCTGGCTTTGGACACTTTCAATGATGGGGCATCCACAACATCTTTGAGCAACCTGTTCCAGTGCCTCACCACTCTCATCATAAAAAACATCTTCCTTATCTCAGTCTACCCTCTTACAGTTTAAACCTGTTGTCCCTTGTTCTCTAACTACAGGCCCTGGTAAAAGGTCTCTCTCCATCTTTCCTACAAGCCCCTTTAATGACAGGCCACGGTATGGTCTTCCTGGGGCTTTCTCTTCTCCAGGCTGAGCAACCCCAACCCTCTCAGCCTGTCCTCAGAGGACAAGTGTCTTAGGCCTCTGACCATCTTTGTGGCTCTTCTCTGGACTCATTTGAGCAAGTCCATGTCCATCTTCTACAGGGGACTGCATTACTCCAAGTGGGGTCTCAGCAGAGTGTAGTAGAGAGGTAGCATCACCTCCCTGGAGCTGCTGCACGCTCTGCAGGATATGGTTTGCTTTCTGCACTGCAGTTGTACCTTGCCAGTTCATGTCCAATTTGTTACCCACCTGGGTCCCCATGTTTTCCTCTGCAGGGCTGCTCTCCATCCATTCACCATTCAGCATCATCATCTCCCATCTCTTGGGAGGGGCATTCTTGCCAGTTCAGAGCCAGTCTCAGTCTCATGGCTCACTATGGACAGAGGAGCAGGGAAGATGGTCTGGAAAAATGAGTTCTCACCAGGCTGGTCTTTTCTTCAACTGCTGTGACATGACCTGTGGGGCCAGGACTGGACAACAACTGGAGCCCAACTTTCAGAGTTGACCAAGCTGGGCTGACCAAGTTGACCAATCTCCTTGTCATGAGCAGGCCACAGCCTATTCCAAGCCCCAGACTAGAAACTCTATAGACAAGCCAAAAATCCTGGTGCCCTCGGCCCACAGCACCTTGAGGACTCTTCATCACACAGCCTGATGACTCCTGGGAACAGCAGCAGCAGTGCGAAAGGCCTCCACTGCTGGATAGGAGAACCTCAATGGAAAGAACTGCTCCAAAGAGTTGGGTGAGATGCCTCTGTTGGTGTGGTGCCTTCATCACAGCTTTCCCTCTTCACAGTTAATATACTCCCCACGAGCACACACTACCAGAGCTTGGCTCCAGCCATCCCTGAGCTGCACTGGCTCCAGGATGAGCTTTGTCATGGGGAGAAGCCAGCACTGTGAGAAAGCCAAGCCCTCTCCCAGCCAGTCATGCCAACTCTAACTTTATCCCAGCTCAAACACAACAAACATCCTTTCCTGAGGACACAAACAAAACTCCAGTCCAGCCTCATGTCAACCACAAGCCACAGCACAGTCTGTGGTAATAAGGGAGAGACAGAAATGAGCAGCACTTTACTGAGCTTGGGGCCAAGCCTGGTTCTTTGCTTGGGGTTTGGGTGTTTTTATGCATCTCCAGTGACCTGTGGCTGGTTAATTTGTGTTTCTTCATCACTCATGTAATTTTTAGCAGCATCCTTTCTCTGCAAACAGAAGTTCTGCAGTGTTGTAATCCAACGGACTTGCGATGTGCAATTGTAGTTCAGCTTCTTTCATGCAGATGCAGCCTGAGGAAGACTCCCTGCTTTCTGCATGACAAGGACAAAATCCAAGAGGCACTGGCTTAGCTCTGTCCCTTCTGGCAAAGCTGCTCCCACTTGCATGAACCAGAGCATTGACCTCTTACCTTGAAAGGCAACAAGAACCATTGCTAGTGAGACTCAGCTGCTCCCTCTCAGCTGAGTCAGTCAGAAAGGTTCATTTTGGGCGTGGGAGGAGCTCTCTTTTCTGCACAAAACTCTGCACCCAGGCAGTGAGGTCTGGATCTAATCAGAATGTTTTAGAAGCATGTGAGAGGAAGGACCCACTGTGCAAGCACACATTTCCTAACACAGAACAAGGAAAAGCTGTTTTCTGACACTTTTCTTCCCCTGAGAAGTCAGTGGCACCAAGAAGTTTGTCCCTCTTGGACTCCAAAGGGAAGGCACTTTGCAGCTGTGGCCAAATGGAATACCTTTCCCTTTGCATCCAAGGCTTTCCTTGGTGGGATGTACTCCTTAGAAAGGAGCATCTCGGAGGTCTGTTGGGTCCTTGGAGAGGTTTGAGCCTTCAAGCCCAGGTGGCCTAGAGGACACATCACCAATCTACTGTGCTTCTGCCATTGGTTACCTCCAAGACATGCTGCATATTGGAAAAGTTTCTTCTCCCCAGAGCTGCTGTGTGTGAGGCTGGATCTTGGCCACAGGAAAGACAAAGATGCCTTAGAGTAGCCAGAAGATGGGAACATGGAAATCCATCATGGAGAAAGATCATATTTGGTAGCATCAAAAGGAGGTATAGAAGCTGCTGTGTTTGTGGCCAGTGACTTTACAGATTACCAGTGGCTAGACATATGGAAATCCAGGAGGTTACTGGTCAAGGCTGGAGGACAAGAGGTAAGCAGTAAAATCTATTGCAATCCAAGTCTTCATCTTCACCTCTGGTCATCTTCCCTGATGTCATCTGGGAGAGAAAGGGAAAGAGAAGTGGAGTAAAAACCACCCATTAAAGCACCACATCAGAGCCATCCCCTTGGCAGATACAGAGAGCACATTGTGGATGGAGGTGTGACTTAAGAAGACAGAGAGGAGGTGGTCCCTGTGAAAATGGCTGGGAACCACGTGCAGCAGGCAAGATGGTGTGGGCTGGGCTCTTCCAGCCACTGCCCTTCTACTGCTTGAACAGGCCCTTTATGTTTTCCAACCTGTCTTCTGCATCCTTCACCTTCATATGTCACGTGGTAAAAATACCTGGTGTTGTAACAACTCTGTTTGTGGAGACAAGATGTGCAAATATTTTCACTATTATTCAAGTGCCTTTTCAGTGGCACTGCAATTTCCAGGCTCTCTTGGGATATCTGTTCAAAGAGGCATTCTGGAACAAATGGACAGAAAGCCATGGAAGAGCTCTGTGGGACACTCTCCTGTGAGCCCTTTTGCCTCTTCTTCCCATGGATAGGGACATTGCTAAGGCCACCCTAAGTGAGGCAAGGATTGTTGAGACTCACAGGGATCTGGGAATGGATTTCACTGGCACCTGTGTATCTCAGTGGAGGAAGAGCTTGAAGGGGCACAGGGAAACATCATTTTTTTTAAAGGGGAGGAAGGCTTGTGTGGGGATCAAGTCATTCCCCCTCACTTCTCTTTGCAGTGTGTTTGGAGACACTAGACACCAGTGCTGCTCTTCTGGAAAAAAAACAGTGGATGGAGGTATGAGAAATAAGAACTAGCCATGCTGAAGGAACTGCTTAAAGATGATGCTGAAATAACCAGCATGACCATGAGTGCCTGAATCAGGAGCCCACTGTGGGCAAGCCCATGACAACTCTGCCTGGACAGAGCAGGCAATGGGAGGGGAAGCACTTGTGTAGGGAATCCAGAACATCAAGAATGGCTTGAGAGAGACCCTGGAAGCCAGACCTCACTGATGGCTTCCTACTCCTGTGGCTTATGTTGAGTTGGCACAGGGAGTGGACCAGCCCTAGCAACTGCTGTCTAGGGATGCTGCCAGGGCTTGTGGGCTAGCTGAAGTGGTCCAGGGACTGTCATTAACGTGCCAATCTCAACCTAAAGCTGGTCTTGTGGCAGGTAGCAAAGATGGGAACATCGAGCCTGGCACAACACCATGAAAGCAGCCCTCTGTAAAGCTAACCATGTCCTGGCTGCAGGGAGGTAACTCAGGGGGGACACAATCGGATGGAGAGGTTCTGCAGAGAAAGGGGGAGGAGGATGACTGCTAATCTCAGCCTTTCTTCCCAGGCTCAGCCCAAGAACAGAACAAGGGTGCAGCGTGATGTTTCCGTCTGGCTGCAGAGCACTTACTGAGGCGGCTGGTCAGCGCTCCTGACTCCCGTTGCCTGCCGGAGGAGCTGGCCAGACCGTGCGTGAGGAACATGCGCTGCCGTTCAGCCCCATCGCCGTCGCCAGGAGAGCCCCGGGGAGCGGATAGGCGGCGGGGCTGCAGCGGCAGTTACTGGCAGAGATGCAAAACTCAGGGCAGGATCCAGCAGGGACTTTCTGAGATTAGGCTGTGAGAGGCGGGGGGTGGCCAGCACAATGAAAACAACCTCTCCTGTGGCGCGTCGGCTTACGGGGAATTCACATGCCACAACTCGGGAATTTTCCATCTGAAGCCCCTTGTAATAGGAAAAGCGCCTTACCCCGCTCTGACTCCTGCCAAAGCGAACGGCTTCCTAAAAATGGGCTGATCCAGGGAGGGGGACGATTTAGGAGCTATTGAGAAACAAGGAAGGACAAACAGTGTTAGGTCATTGCTTCTGCAAACAGAGCCAGGGCTGCTGCTCTATAAAAGGGACAGAAAGCGGTTCCAGAGCCATCACAGACTTGGAGGGGAAGGTCTGTGACCAAGGCTGCTGCACACCCCTCCCTGGCACCCGACTCCCTGCTCAAGTATGAAACTCATACTCTCGGCTGTGCTGTCCTTCGGGATAGTGGGTAAGTGCCTGTTGAAAGCAGTTTTGGGTGAAGAAGAGTCAAAACCTCCCAGGACACCAGGCTGTCCCTCGAGGCACAGCTGGTTTGGAGCTGCAGTGTGTGCCAGATCCAGGCATTTGTTCAGGAGAAGCCAGGACATCGAGTGAGGCTGGCTTTCATGGCTGTGGGTCTCTCTCAACCACATTGGTGTTTTTGGAGCCCTGATGACAGCAGCTTTTTCCCTGGGCCAGCCCAGGGAGGCTGGAGTGAGGACTGCTGCTTCCCATAGCAAGCTGCTGAGCACAGAACCAGAAAGGAGAAGAGATTGTGGGCACCCATCGCTGGGGAGGGGACTACTCAGGACAGGCTCTGAAGGGGACAAATCACCCTCCAGCCAACTGCTGTGCTGGAAGAGGAGGGGGAGAAACTTGGCCACCTTGCCAAGCCTGCGTGTGTGTTGGGTTAAACCTGAAGGCAGTACGTATAAAATGGAGCTTAAATAAAGACAGACTCCTCGTGGTTAGACTCGATGATCTTAAAGGTCTTTTGTGTCCAGAACAATTCTATGACTGTGATTCTGTGCTTGTGGCTCTGCTCCTGCTCTGCTCCATCATGCTGCTGCAGCTGTACTTTGCTTGGGCTCCTCTGCATTTCATGCCTGAACTGTGCTGGCCCTGCTTGCAGTCACTATTTCTCTCCTCTTCTCTCTGCTCACAGTTTTGGCAGGCAATGGGCAGGTAGCCACAGCAAGGAACTTGCTGCCATCTACACCTGACCTGGGGGCCACTGCCTGGTAAAGGAAAGAGGAGATCCTCTCTCAGAGTAGCCAGTTGTCTTCTGATTCCCCATGAAGCGTTGTGGTGTCTACTGGCCTCTGGAGGGAAGTGCTCCCTTGTGCTGCTGACTCCCTCAGAATGTCCTTGTCCAGCTTCTGCCAAGAGTAGGATGGTTGGCAGCACCTGATTAAGGTGACCATGGCTTTGTGCAGTGAAGACTTGAAAGAAATAAGTGGCAGCAGTAGGAATTAAGGCTAAGGATTCTCCCTGTGGCCAAATTCAGCATCTCCACTGAAAGGTGGGAACGTGTCAGCTGGCAGGGTCATGGCACAAAAAACTGAGTAAAAAAGAATATCTCAGAGGTGAAAGAGAAAATGGGAAGAGCAGAGATTAATCTGGAGATGGCTGAATGAAATGTGCCATCAAGGATTAGGAAGGAGTGAGCCATGGATGCCCACAGAATCGTGGGCACACACCAAGTAGTTGCACAACTCTTTTGTCTGTAAAATCATAGAATCACAGTATCATTTTGGTTGAAAAAGACCGAGACCTTCAAGGTTATCAAATCCAACCAGGTCTAATTCTGCCAAGGCTGGTCCTAGCCCATGTCCCTCATCTCTGCCTCTTTGAAACACCTCCAGGGATGGGGGATTCAACCAGTTCTCTGGAGAGTCTGTTCCAGCAAGGGGCACAGTTAAGAATTGTGCAGCGCAGGCTGCCCACAACATAGTTCAACTGCAAGTTTCCAGCATTTCTAGTGTTTAGGTTGCTGAAGGAGGTGTGAGTCTGTGTCCACCTGAGGTCTTTGCTTCCAGAACAGCTAGCCAGATGCATTTACTGCTCCGGACTCTTAGGAGAGAGGACTGTGGAGGTGCTGTGGCATTTCTGTTACTGGGTGTACAGAGGACAGTTAAATATATGAGATCAAGTTGCCAAGGAGGTCATGTGTGGCAACATACTGAATATAGCCTGGCCAGGTCAGAGCTGCTCTCCCTCTGCTTCAGTGGATCACCTTTCCTCTCTGTTTTTGCAGTCTTGAGTTTGATTTCTGCTGGAATGTGTGGATTTGTTCTCCTGATCCTGTGGATGCTGCCCTGGGCTCAGGTCACTTGAATCACAATGCTAGGAAGGACATCCATTATCTAGGGAGAGGAATGATCCTCCAGGTAGTCTTGAAGGTGCATGGCAGGCAAAGATGACCTTTCTGCATGACTTAGGGGATGTGCAAGGAAGATCCTGCACCTGGCCATCACCTGAGGCCAGGACTGCAGGGAACTGGAGATCATATATGCACAGAGATATCTTTTATCTTCACTTAGTGCCTTTCTGGAGGCACCATGGAGACTTTGTGAAGTCTCCTTCTCTGGAGACTTTCAAAACCCACCCGGACATGGTGTGCAACCTGCTCTAGGTGAACCTGCATTAGCAGTGGGAGGGTTGGTCTAGATGAGCTCCAGAGGTCTCTTTCAACCCCCACCAATCTGTGATGCTGTGATTCATCCTTTCTGAGACTTCCTTAAGAAGACATTAGTTATTTCTTAGCAATAACTTTGTGGTTATTTCTACAGCTCTGTGTTTTGCTGCTCCCCCCAAGACAAACATCAGATGGTGCACAATATCCTCAGCAGAAGAGATCAAATGCAATAGTCTGAGGGACCTCATGCAACAAGAGAGTGTTGCATTGAGCTGCCTCCAGAAAGCAACATACCTCGACTGCATAAAAGCCATTTCGGTGAGTGGGCAGTGGATATCTGCTGGGCACTGATGATGTCACCACACTCTGGAGAAGGTTGGGGTTTCTTTTGAGTCACTGGTTGTTACCTGGGGTCCCCCTGTGGAGAAGGACTCACCAACAAGGATCCAATTTTCCCTTGTGTGTCCTCACTCTTTGTTTATTGACCAAAATCTTTTTGTTATTCAGAATAATGAGGCAGATGCCATTAGCCTGGATGGTGGCCACATTTTTGAGGCAGGCCTTGCCCCCTACAAGTTGAAGCCCATCGTTGCTGAGGTCTATGAACAATCTGAAGGTACATTTGCATGCAATATTTTTAAGCCAAGTGCTGGTAACAAACTCATAGTGCGAAGTCCATCCTTTCCATGAAGAGCCTCCACAGGATTTCTTTGGGGTGTCTGAGGTATTGCCCCTGGCTTCCAGATTCCATTACACCAGAATGTGAATCATCACCCATGGCCATAAGGTCACTGCAATGGAAAGAGGCAGAACCAGTGCCCCGTTTCTGATGATAGTTGTGATGATAGTCACTGATCCTGTGATGATGCAGGGGCCCTGGAAGGAGAACACCAGGAGCAGAAATCATGCCATAAGTATGGCATAAAAAATCATGCTGGTGGCAGAGAATTTCTGCTTGCAGTGACCTTGAGCTATGCTGGTAAAACAGCAAGGTAGATAGCACAGACAATCTGTCTATCTTCCTGCAGAGTCATCAAGAGGCAAAAAAGAACAATTGAAGAGGCAGCAACACTGCTGTCAGTGTTTGTGGAGGAACATTCAATTGAGATTACCGAGGTGCAGGCAATGCACAGAAGAGCAGCACAAAAAATTGCTCTGCAGCAATTTCTTCTGATGAGAGTTATCTCCACTGCTTCATCCATGCTTAGTCTCTGCCCCACACTTTGTGTCTCCCATCTTTGTCCTGGGAGCCAAACTTATGCTATATCCCCATTTTTGTCTGTCTTCCCTCATGCAATCCTACCACACCCCAAACCTCCCAGTCTCTTTTAGACTGCTGCCCTGCAGCCCAGCCTGTTGGTCCACAATATTCAGGACCAAAGCTACATGGCAGAGTCATTCTTAACATGCTAGCTAAGAAAAGAGGTATTAAATGGAAGGCTGTGGTCTGTACCACCCCTAAGCCTCAGAGATGTTCTTCATGCAAAGGACTAGGTAACATTTTACAGACTGAACGTAGGATTTCAGTCTTGCAAGGCTTACACGTGTGCTTCTGTGGGCAACAGTGCTTGAGAGAAGACTTGCCAAAGAAGATTTGCCAAAAAGCCTTATGAAAGCATCCTCATAAAACCATGGGCACATCTAATGTCAGTTCAGGGGCAAAGCATTTAGTGTGTGATGGTATTTTCAGGTCACTTACTGTTCCAGTTTGTGGTGAGCAGCACTGGTTGGCACTGTTGCTCACCCCTAAGTAAATCTGAAGGCCATAAGGGCTGAAGCACAGTTACTAATTATTCAGAAGTGCAGCACATAATTCTCTGAAACGGAGGTTTTGGCAGGGTTTGGAATGTTCCCAAGTCCTGTTTTTTCATTGCTCTTCTCTACTTTTTCCTGCATTGTAGGCTCCACAACCAGCTACTATGCTGTGGCCGTTGTGAAGAAAGGAACAGACATCACAATAAATAACTTGCAGGGCAAGACCTCCTGCCACACGGGCCTGGGCAGGTCTGCTGGCTGGAACATCCCCATTGGGACACTCCTTCACAGGGGAGACATCAAGTGGGAGGGCAAAGACTCAGGCTCCATTGAACAAGGTGAGGTGGGAAGCAGGCTGATGTTCAGCTGGGGGTGGTGGTGCAGCAGAAACGGCGTTGCCTGATCTTCTCTGGGGGCTCAGGGATGGCTTACGGAGCGTCCACTGACAGTCTTTGGGCAGTCCCTCCCTTCCAGGTCCTGGCAAAAGTGAATTTTAGACTAACTATTGCTTCTTTCTCATCTGTAGCGGTGGCCAACTTCTTCTCTGCCAGCTGTGTGCCTGGTGCCACCAGTGAACAAAAACTGTGCCGCCAGTGCAAGGGAGATGCCAAAAGCAAATGCTCCCGCTCAGCACCTTATTCCGGGTACTCTGGAGCTTTCCAGTAAGTCATTTGTCCTTTGGGGAAGCCACAGAATCACAGGATGTATCTGGTTGGAAGAGTCCTCAAAGATCATCCAGTCCAACCTTTGAACCAGCACTAAACCGTGTCCCTAAGTGCCAGGTCCACATGCTGGAGTCCTGGAGCAGGCTGCTCAGAGAGGTTGTGAAGTGACCTTCTCTGGACACTTTAAAAACCCACCTGGACGTTGTGATCCTTGGCAACCTGCTCTGGGTGAACCTGCTTTAGCAGGGGGCTTGGACTAGATGATCTGCAGAGGTCCCTTCCAACCCCTGTCATGCTTTGATTCTGTGAGATAGGGTCCTCAATGTCTGCTTTTTTTTTAAACATCTCTTCTGTTCCTCCCACCTGCAGATGTCTGAAGGATGGTAAGGGAGATGTGGCTTTTGTGAAGCACACAACTGTCCAAGGTAGGCCTGTGAGATCATTTGTTTATCTCTTTTCTAGTCCAACCCCTCACTGCTATTCCATCTTGCGATTAGGCTACCCTGTGCAGGCTTTCATTCCACTCCAGGCTGGCCCTAAACATCTTCTCCTTTCATCTCTGGAAACAGGTTTTGCACAATGTGGACTGTTATTGAGAGATATGATTAGGGTGAGGTTCACTTTTTCTTCTCTGAGAGTTTTGGAAGGGACCTCTGAACATCATCCAGTCCACCCCTTCTGCTAGAGCAGAATCACCCAAATCACCCAGGAGCATTTCCAGGTGGATTTGGAATGCCTCCAGAGATGGAGACTACACAACCTCTCTGGGCAGCTGGATTTCAGAGCCAGCTGCAATGTTGTTGCAGCAAGTGCAGGGCGAGCAATTCTGTGTTAATTCTGCTCACTCATCTGCCCAGAGGAGGACCTGGGCAGGGAATTCAACCCACAGCAAGAGTTCAGTAACCGGACTTCTCAGAAGATGGCTTAGCATGCCCAGAACCTTCAGTGATCTCAGTAGAAGGCCACAGAGATGATCATGAGGCAGCAGCACTTGTCCTGCAAAGGGATGCTCAGCAGGGTGGGTTTGATCAGTCTAGGGAAATGATGGTTTGGGGGGCATCTCAGAGCAGCCTGCTTGTACCTCTAAGGAAGCTAGCAAGAGGGTAGAGCCAAGATCTTTAAGAAGGTGGATAGTGGAAAGATGAGAAGCAATAATCATGAACTGAAACAAGAGAGATTTGGACCAGACACAAGAGGATTTATTTTCCTCTTGAGGACAGTCAAATAGTGGGGCAGGTTGCCAGCTGTGCACTTTCCAGCCTCAGAGGTTTTCAAAATCCACCTGGAGCAACCTGGTCTGCCCTTGCTTTCAGCAGGTGCTTGGACCAGAGATCTTCAGAGGTTCCTTCCCACTTGAGTTCTCCTGTAACCAAGTGATCTGGAACCTGGGCTGTTTTCAGCCCTGACATTGGCTACCTGCTGGGCTTCAAAAGCCATGTGTGGCTCTGTTTGTATTTGTATGCATTTGCCTGTCTGGATGCCCAGGCACTACTGCCTCAGAAATCCTCTTACTGATGAGTTAATTGGGAGAGAGGTAGAGATAACCTCTGCATGTGTATTCTCCTTTCTGCATTGCCTTCCCACGACCACCATGACCCTACCATCATTGTAAAGGAGGTCTGTGCCACCTGGTTTCTGCAAGGAATTCTGCCCTGAGCTTCAGCAGATATGAATTCATCACAAAGCTGCCCCAGACTGGGGCTTTTTTTTTGGTCTGTTTTCCTTGTGGTGCAACTCATGGTTCCTCCCTTCCTCCAGAAAATGCCCCAGAGGAGAAGAATGACTACGAGCTTCTGTGTCTGGATGGCAGCCGTCAGCCTGTGGACAACTACAGATCCTGTCACTGGGCCAGGGTGCCTGCTCACGCTGTTGTGGCTCGAGATGATAACAAGATTGATGACATCTGGAGCTTCCTCTCAAAAGCACAGGTATTGTCAAGCTCTCCTTTCCTTCCCTTCTGTCTTCACTTGCTCTCTCAGCTTTCCAAGAGCTTTGCTATATACCATTTGCTGATTATTTTTCCCTCGTGGCAGGAAAAGTTTGGTGTGGGCACAACAGGCAACTTCCACCTCTTTGGGCCACCTGGCAAGAAGGACCCAGGCCACAAAGACTTGCTTTTCAAAGACTCTGCTGTACAGCTGAAACGTATCCCATCACTGATGGATTCCCAGCTCTACCTGGGCTATGAGTACTACAATGCCATCCAGAGCCTTCAGGAAGGTAGGCAGGACATGAAATGCTACAGTGTGAGCTGTATGCAAGAGATGGGATCAGCAAATCTGGGCAAAAGGAACAGGATTTTTTTCAAACACAGTGTTCTCTTCAAAATAGTTCCTCTGGAAGGTATTACCATTAAAATGGCACAATATTCACAACCCTCACTTACGTCAGCAGCAGGAATTTGCTGGGTCCAAAATCAAATCATCATCACCACAACCACAAGGGTGGAAAAATTAAGACATTCCACCTATTGTCCCTTCACCACAATTACAACAATAAAAAATTGCCCACAGTTATTCAGTTGGTGGTAGAGATCCAGCATGGTCAACACTCCTGCTTAGAAAAGCAATTTCTGGCATGCAAGAAGACAGAACATCCTGGGACACCAGGTTCAGTGTTGGCCACTTGAGGGAAACGGTGTTCTCTATTTCCATCTAGTCTCATCAAGCCTTTACTGATGTCCTGTCTGGCTTTTCTGAGACTCAAACATCCCACAAATGACCTCCAAAACATACTTGAAATGTGGAGTTGCTCAGAGTTGCTTAGTTGCCAAGGTGGGCTCAGACGTGGTAGCGTTTATGGAAGGGCATGGTTGGACTTAGCACAGCATCAGTACAGATTATTCAAAAGCCACCTCACAGAGACATGGCTAGGTTGTATTTTTTCCATCTTGGTCTTAATCTCATGGTTGTCTGGGCTGTGAGGTCTGGAGAAACACAGAATATATTACAGGCAGCAATACCAAGCACCATTAAGGCATGGTGGTCTACCTGTTGTGATGTTCTAGCTAACACAAGTCTGTATGAATGGCTTGGGTTATGCAGAAATTCTCTTGTCTGACCCCTAAGTTGATTTTTGAGCATCCTCCACCTTAAGAATCATTACTTCTCCTGACAGCCCAGGGCTTATTAAACCAGAACATCTCACCCTGGGCAGCAGCAGGTTTGTGTATACAGATGGTTTCACAGCTGAGTCCCACATGCCCAGCAAGTAGCTTGTTTGTAGCCTGTTTGTGGCTGTATTGTTCAGCAGGGCTCCAGGCTCATCCTCCCTCTGCTGTTTGTGCAGATGATCTGAGCTCCAGCCGCAGAGAAAACAAGACCCGGTGGTGTGCAGTAGGCAAGAATGAGAAGGTCAAGTGTGACCTCTGGAGCGTGATGAGCAACGGGGATGTGGAGTGCACCGTGGCAGACAACACCAATGACTGCATTGTTAAGATAATGGTAGGGCTTTTTGTCCTCTCCTTGGCCCTCTGAACCTTTCAGGTGGTGGGTAGCTTTGCTTCTTTCAGCCGTCAGTGTGGCTTGCTCTGGGTGATCCTGCTCTGGTAGGGGGGTTGGACTAGATGATCTACAGAGGTCCCTCCAACCCCCCCACCTTTATGTGATTCTGTAACAGATGGGGGGACTGGGGTTAGATTTTAAAATACAATACTGGGAGCCTCCTGAGAAATCCCAGTGAGCAGAACCCAACCTCACCACAGGGGGAAAGTCTTGACTAGTTTTTCACTGATTAACATTTTTCAAACAATTTCATTGGGCAGTGTTCTTCTTTTTTTTTTTTTCTTGAGGTTTCTTAAAGAAAAGGCAATTTTCCAGTGTGAAGCAGATTTTTGGTTGGAAAAGGAAAGTAAAATATAATTTTTGTAAAATGCAGAGAAAAACAGTTGCCTGCTTAGAAGAGGAGCAGTTTCCCAGCATAGACAGGGATGCTGGTGGCAGAGCAGAAGGTTAGATGAGAATCATGAAGACAGCACAAAATCCAAACTGGTAAGGGCAGGTGAGCTATGGAAATCTGTTTGGCATGGATGCAGGCTAGGAGAGAGCTGTGCCTGAGCAGTGGTTGCCTAGGGTGGAGAGCTGCTGCTGGACATGGTTACAAGTGCACAGGAGTGATAATCTCAGAACTCTCCCTGTGTCACTACTTCTGCCCAGATGCTCAGGGATGGCCTTGCATGTGCCTTTGGCCCCAAGCACTTCTGCTTTTCATCAAGTGCTTCTGTGACAGGCTGAGTCCTGAAAAGCATTGATCTGGGGACAGACAGGGTCATTTCATCACTGCACTGGTTTCCTTGCAGAAAGGTGAAGCAGATGCTATCAGCGTAGACGGAGGTTTTGTCTACACTGCTGGGGTGTGTGGCTTGGTGCCAGTGATGGGAGAAAACTATGATGGTAAGCACAGCCCAGGCTGCCCTTCTGGGTCCAGGTAGTGGGGAATGAGCTGGTGCAAAAGCATTGGTTTTATTCTGAAATCTAAAAAGCAGCCTCAGTGCTGCACCCTGCACCACGGTACTCTGAGACAGCTCTGCTGACTGCTGCACACCTCATCTTCCCTTGGGAGAGTGGGTGTCAGTAGACAGGAGCACAATGACCTCCAGCTCCTCTCTTCTTTGAGATCTCTCTTCTTTAAGTTCATTGATGGCTGGACTCAATGATCTTAATGATCTTTTCCAACCAAAACAATTCTATGATACTTCTGTTTAATCATGAGGTCCTTGTCCTTCAGCACCAGCCTCAGTAAAAACAGTTCTTTAAGCTTAGAGGAGCAGATGGAGGTTGTGCTTTGTTCTGTTGATGCACAAGGTACTACCTGAAATAGTTACTTCTAGAATGGAGTTTCTCCAGAAATTAGTAAGATCAATGCTTTTTTCTTTTTTTCCTTTTTTTTTTTTTTTTTTGGATTTGCCATATCTTTTATCTAATACCTTCTCTTTTTTTGCCCTCCCCCAGATTACAGTCAATGCAGCAAAGCAGATGGAGAACCAGGTAATTACTGGTGGCAGACAGCAGCCCTGAGGAGTCTAAGGAGAAAAAAAACACAATTGGGAGTAGAGAATAAGTGGGCAGTCTCCACACAAAGATCCACTGTGTCCAATATAGATATTAAAAATGTGTGAGACAAATTTATGAGTCAGATGGAAAGTTCAGGTCTACAAGTAGATATCAAGGCACAGCACAGGGCAGCGGCAGAGATTTATGCCTAGCCGCTGCTCTCTGGAGCACAGTCACACCATAACTGTGTCAAGGGAAAGAGGGTCTGGGTTGTAGCATAAGGGAATTGTTCTTTGTGGAAATGGAAAGAGGGAAAGGAGGGAAGGGTTTTGCCCTTTGCTAAAGAGGAGCTAAGAAATCATTATGTATGTCTTGCTATAGCCTTCTTGCATACCCAACTGTTTAGAGTTTTGGGGGATGGGAAGATGTCAGGGATAATAATTTTCCAGGAGCATAAGGGGAGTAGAGGCATAACATCTGCAAACTCTTCCATTGTCACTGCCTGCCAAATCATTTACAAGTGCAAAGCATTTCTCCTACGTTGTTCAGATGTGTCCTCTCCCAAGTGGAGCCAGTGCTGTCCTGAGGGAGTAGAGTGGGGTCTTCAGATTAATTCTCCTTTGATTTTATCTTCTGAAAGCATCCTACTTTGCTGTGGCTGTTGTGAAGAAATCTGACAGTGGTATCACCTGGAAGAACCTGCAGGGCAAGAAGTCATGCCATACTGCTGTGGGGAGAACTGCTGGCTGGAACATTCCTATGGGCTTGATTCACAACATGACAGGGAGCTGCAATTTCGGTGAGTTGAGTTTTGCATCCCTTTCTTCCAGCTGGGAACCTGCTTGCAAAAATGTTTTCCCATCCTCATCTGATGGTCAAAGTTTCTTGTGCCTCAAAGATTCCCACCTGGAGCTGGAGATTGAGAAGATTCTGTTACTTCAGATTTCACTAAGCAAAGCTTTAGGTTGTTGGTAACTGAGCTTTAAAGCAAGATACTGCATGTCCCCTGCTCGGGGGGGTGCTATGCCTTCTTTTCATGTCTCTTCCCTGTCCTGTGGGGCAGTCCCAGAAAGGAACCTTGTGGTTAGAGATTTCCTTTTCATAATTATAGGCATAATTTAGCTTTTACAAGGAGAGTCTGAGAGACCTGGGGCTGTTTAGCCTGGAGAAGAGCAGACTGGGAGGGGATCTTCATCTTCTCAGTGTTGATCAATAGCTGAAGGGTGGAGGTCAAGAGGATGGGGCTGGGCTCTTTTCAGTGGCACTCAGTGACAGGACAAGGCACAATAGGTACAGACTACAACCCAGGAGGTTTCACTTGAACTTAAGGAGAAAACTTTGCTGTGAGTGTGATGGAGCCCTGGAGCAGGCTGCCCAGAGACGTTGTGGAGTCTGGAAGCAGCCTTCAGAGATCATCTAGTCCAAGACCCCTGCTAATGTCCAGACAGGTTCTGAAAGCCTTCAAAGAACATCTCTGGGCAGCCTGGTGCTGGGCTCTGGCACCCTCAAAGTAAACATGTTTCTTCTTAAGTTCAAGTGAAACCTCCTGGGTTCTAGTTTGTGCCCATTTCCCCTTGTCCTGTCACTGGGCTCCACTGAAGAGGGCCCAATCCCATCCTCTTGACCTCCACTCTTTTGCTGTTGATCAACATTGAGAAGATCCCCTCTCAGTCTGCTCTTCTCCAAGGCTAAACAGCCTTAGAACTCTCAGCCTCTCCTTGTAAGAGGCAAAATAAGCAAATAATCATTGAAAGGAGATCTCTAACCACAAGAAGAGACTAGTTTTAAACTTAGGGTCTCCATAGCATGAAAGGATAGGGCCTCAAGTTGCACCAGGGGAGGCTTAGGTTGGATATTAGGAAAAAATTCTTTCCTGCAAGAGCGGTCAGGCACTGGAACAGGCTGCCCAGGGAGTGATGGAGTCACTGTCTCTGGAGGTGCCAGGTGCAGTTGTGATGACTGATGAAGACTGCAGAGGCTTGGCCTGAGTCTGTGTAAGCTGGGAACAGTTTGCAGTAAAAGCTTTCCTCCTTTTCCACTTTTCCTGTTGCAGCTGAGCCTTAGACCTGCTTCATCGTCACTCACAGCAAGTTTCATAGGGAAAACTGGATGCATGTGCTCTGCTGTGCTTTGAATCCTGTTCCTTCTCCCAGCCAGTTTCCAGCTCCCAGTGACACCTAATACAAATCCAGTGTGACAATGCGTTATTAAAAGCAAACCTAACTTTGCAATGCAGGAAAAGTGATTTTTTTCTTTCTTCCCCCCCTCCCCCCCCCCTTTCTGCCTTCAGATGAATACTTCAGTAAGGGCTGTGCTCCTGGGTCTCCCCCTAACTCCCGCCTCTGTGAACTCTGCAAAGGCTCAGAGGGGGTCCCTCCTGAGAGGTGTGTGGCCAACAGCCATGAGAAATACTACGGCTACACTGGAGCTTTCCGGTAGGTGGTGCAAGCATGCAGGCTGCTTTCAAGGTCCAGTCACAGAGCTCCTGGGTGGATCACATAAGGAGTACAGCCTCATCTGATGCTGACTTGCTGACCGCTTTTTCTCCATTACACTGCTGAATGTCTGTATGTCTGCAGTGTTAGATACATCACAGGATCACAGGATGTTAAGGGTTGGAGGGGACCTCCAAAGATCATCAAGTCCAACCCCCCTGCCAGAGCAGGACCATAGAATCTAGCACAGGTCACACAGGAATGCATCAAGATGGGTCTTGAAAGTCTCCAGAGAAGGAGACTCCACAACCTCTCTGGGGAGCCTGTACCAGTGCTCTGTGACCCTCACAGTGAAGAAGTTCCTCCTCACGTTGAGGTGGAACCTCCTGTGCTGTAGTTTATATCCATTAGGGCTTGTCCTATCACAGGGTGCAACTCAGAAGTGCCTGTCCCCTCCCTCTTGACACCCAGCTTTACATTTTTTCTTTATGCAGCTTCCTGCAAAATGATGTAAAAAATTCCCATACTGTAAAACTTGCACCCTGGTCTCTAGGTCTAGGTCTAGGGTGGTTCTCCTTCCCCTCTACTCTGCCCTGGTGAGACCATGTCTGGAACACTGTGTCCAGTTCTGGGCTCCCCAATTCAAGAGAGACAGGAATCTGCTGAAGAGAGTCCAATGGAGGCTACAAGGATGATTGGGGGACTTGAACATCTCTCCTATAAAGAAAGACTGAGAGGCCTGGGGCTGTTTAGTCTGGAGAAGGCTAAGAAAGGATCTTATGAATGTCTACAAGTATCTGAGGAGTGGGTGACAAGATGAAGGTGCCAGGCTCTTTTTGGTGGTGCCCAGTGATAGGACAAGGAACAATAGGTACAAGCTGGAACACAGGAGGTTCCACCTCAACATGAGATGTTTCTTTATGCTGAGGGTGACAGAACCCTGGAGCAGGCTGCCCAGAGGGGCTGTGGAGCCTCCTTCTCTGGAGACTTTCAAAATCTTCCTGGATGCATTCCTGTGTGACTTGCCCTAGGTGATCCTGCTTTGACAGGGGGTTGGACTTGATAATATCTGCAGGTGTCTTTCAACCCCTAACATTCTGTGATTCTGTGGTGCCTCCAGGTAAACCTGGAGAGACACATGTGTTTTGGGCAGACCTCCTACAATGACAGCAGTGCTAGAATTTTAACATAAATAAGGAGTATTAAAAGATGGGGACCTGCAAAGAATGCTGCCACTAGACACTCCCTGTTATAAAGGCTGCTTGCCTTAGTTAAACTGAGCTATCCTCTCAAAACTGCAGAAACCAAAGGCCAGCCCCAGCGCATCGCTTCTGCACCTGCTCAGTATCAGCTCAAGTCTAAGTAATTCATAATGGGCATGAATCTTACCTCATTTACATCTGTTAGCAAAGAGACTCTACTTCAGAATTTGCAGTCCTTTTGGTGCAAGTTAGTGTTCTTACAAAGCTGCTAACATGCAGGCAGGCCTTGAAGAAAACAAAGCAAATGCTGAACCTACCCAAGCTGCTTCTTTCTGGCAGTAAAATAAATTCCCTACTTATCATGTGAGGAGGATGCACTTTTGGTGTTTTTTTTCCCCAGAATGCATGAAAAGACTATGTTTCAGATATCCTTAAAATATCTGTGGCAGGGCTCCCTGAAGATGAATTTTACAAAATAAGACAGGTCAGAATCAAATCTGTGGGAAAGGGTCAGGATTCAGTTGCCTTTCTTTGTACTTCCCAGGTGTCTGGTGGAGCGGGGTGATGTGGCCTTTATTAAGCATTCAATCGTGGAGGAAAACACTGATGGTAGGTGGTTAAGCTGATGCATGGCTCTTGGCAGGGCTGCCTTCCCCTGTCTGCATTAGTCTTGTTCCTGTCGCAGAAGGTGACAGCAGCTTTACCTGCTCAACCTGTCAGTCTCACTCCTCCTGCAGAAGCAGAATCCAAATGCCTTCTGCCCAGGGTGGCTCTTCCCAGGCATTTCTGCAGGGACACTTTCCCTCTTTCCCGCAAACTGTCATTTAATTTCAGCTGCACAATTATTCAGGCAGTCCATTAGCCACAGAATTCTGCCTTGACACCTTTGCTCAGCACTCTAGCTCCCCACTTGCCTGAAAATGTTCAGACCACATTTCTGAAGGCAGCAGCTGAAGTTTTCCAAGTATGTGGGAAAGAAGGCAAGAAAGGAGGTGTAACTAAATCTCCCTGCCTGCTCTGAGACTCATCCCATTGACTTTTCCTGAGTTTTACTTATGGCCTCCTTTGTACCTGCCAAGACTCCAGGTGTCACTGTACATGCAGGCAGGGACAAACACCTTGCTTGGGTGTCGTGAGGCTGGTGTTCTTCTGCTAAATGAGGCCTCTGAATCTCCAAACCATTTTTTCTTAAAGGCAGAAATAAAGAAGAGTGGGCCAAAGATCTGAAAATGGAAGATTTTGAGTTGCTTTGCACTGATGGGCGCCGGCAAAATGTCATGGCTTACAGGGACTGCCACCTGGCCAAAGTTCCTACCCATGCTGTCATCACACGTCCTGAGAAAGCAAACAAAATCCGTGAGCTGCTGGAGAGACAAGAGGTTAGTAGGACTGACAGTGGAAGACATCTTCCAGGGTTGGTTTTATGTGACATGTTTGCATCTTTAGAGCAATGATGCTCTGAGTTTCCTCTACTCAGTGCAACCTGGAAGGTTTTAACCTAGCGATATGGGGTGACAGCACTGTCCCTCAGCCTCCTGCTTCCTCCATCCCATCCAAGCTGCTTCCTCCTCTGCTGCTTTAGTGTATTTTTAGCACTATTTGTGTGTATATATATTTTCATGATACATATATATATAGTACAGATATACATGTATTTGCTAAAGATATGTGTATTTATATGTTCATTTAGCAAATACACCTACAGGTAACAGCCCAATTGTAGTGGCTGCTGTTGTCACACTGTACTGCTTGGGCTGTGTCCCAGGTATGTTTCAGAAACTCCTCTGAGGAGGCTGGGTCAGGCACAGCCCTGTGGGACAGGAGCTGCCCTGCACACACACATCTGACAGCTGCTGCTGTAAAGGTAGCCAGGTTCAACCAGCTCTGTTGGATTTTACACTGGAAACGTTAATATTGCTCCACCATCAGGGTCTGCTGGTGGGCAGTGGGAAGTCAGCTGCTTTTGCTTTCAACCCATGGCCCAGGCATAGGACCTGCTAGCAGCATCCAACGATGGTCTCTGCATGTCGTGACTCTGAAATGGAAAGAAAATTGCTTTGACAGTTGTGCTACAACTGAAATATCCTTCATTTAACCAGCTGGACAGAAGATACAATCCTAAATTGCTGGAGCTTGGCTGGGGGCTTCCCAAAGTAATGGTGAAGGACTAGGACTAAGAGCTAGGCTTGTAGGAGCTGGATCTTGCCAGCTTCCTACTTTTTCCATACACTTCCCTCTTTCTGCCTTTATTTCAGAAACTCTTTGGAACAAAAGGAGTGGCAAAAGACAAGTTCAAGATGTTCGAGTCTCAAACCAAGGACCTTCTCTTTAAAGACTTGACCAAGTGTCTGGTCAGACTCCGTGATGGAATAACATACAAGGAATTCCTTGGAGATAAATACTATTCTTCAGTTGCTAGCCTCAATACTTGCAATCCATCAGGTAAAAGCCCAGGACAAGTCCATGAATTGCTCTTCTCAGTCTCCCAGGCACACTTTTCTGTGGCAAGATGACATTTCCACACAATTACATTGCTGGTGTGGCTGGATGTGTGCTGGTGGGACTGGAGTGTTTAAAGGTAGGATTTTAACTTTTCCTTGCCCTTTTCCTTTTCAGATCTCCTCCAGGTGTGCACCTTCCTTGGGGGCAAGTAGTGAGATGGGAAGGACCCTTGCTGGAGGGGAAGGAAACCTCAAGCCATGACTCCTCTTGTGCCCTCAGCACCAAACACCGACCCACAGAGGGCCCTCTGCCTTCACTGCTTTTCCTGCCCTTCCTCATCACTCTGAAAGTGGATGTCTGAGACTTTACTGTTCTCTACTGCTATCACAGCAAGAAATAAAATCTCAAATCTAAATGGGTGTCCTGAGATTCTTCAAAATGCTCCTTACGCCCATTCCTTCCTCCGTACCTCTCCCTATGGGACAGTGCCAGATACCAATGAGGCCATTGCCACTTCAGGCTACTGCTGACCCTTAGAGAAATTTGTTTCAACGTTTGCCAAAGCAAAATGAATTAAATGTGCCCTAGAGCCTAATCAGCAGATGTTTTGTATTCTCTGTGCTTTAGCTTCACCCAGGTTATCCCATTAATTACCCAGAAGATGACAGCTGCCCAGCGTGGTTGGGACACAGGCTCTTGCTGTGTTTGTCAAGGAAGGGTGGAGAAGGATAAAAACCAAAACAAGAGAAAAAAATACAGTGGTTGTAAGATGATGTGGCTGGAAGCAGTTTCTGCTAGGCAGTACTTTTAGAACATGTGTAAGTGTATTGATGGGGAGAGTACAGGGTTAGACTTCCTTTCTGAAAAGAAAAAAAAAACATCTAGGACTTACTTAGAAACGTGTGTTTTGGTAGTTTTGTCCAATGTGCTGCTGACCTGAAAACAAACCTGTAAGTGGGCAGCCTGGCTCTGATCCACAGTGAAAATAAAAAGGCAAGACACAAACATCTGCTGAGGCTCTCTGCTTCACTGGAGCAGGATCTAGGGTTATCCAGCGTGTCCCAGTCCTGCGGTCAGGGCAGGCATGAAGGAGCTGCTGAAGGCAGAAAGATGGTAAGATATTCCAGCTTTGAGGGAAACCACCGTGAAAAGCCTGGCTCTGTCTTCCTGATGCCTGGTACAAAGGTGACCACCTGTTCTCCAAGATCAACAAATCCTGGTCCCACAGCCTCACTCCATAGTCTCCAGCCCCTTGCCCATCTTGGTGGCTCTCTTCCAAGTAGGCTATCATTCATGGACATCTTGCTTGAATCAGAGCATCTAAAACCAGACACAGTACCTAGATATGGTCAGAAATCTCAAAATGTTTTGTGTGTCAAACTAAGGACCTGGTGCTAAGTTGAGGGGGGAAATCACTTCCTGCACCTCCATAGATTTCACAGAACCACAGAATAGTAGGGATAAAAGAGACCTCTGGAGATCATCTAGTCCACCCACCCTGTGAAAGCAGGATCACCCAAAGCAGGTTGCCCATGACCATAATGCCCAGGCAGGTTCTGAAAGTCTCCAGAGGAGATTCCACAACCTCTCTGGGCAGCCTGCTCCAAGGTTCTGGCACCCTCACAGGAAAGAGATTTCTCCTTAAGTGAAACCTCCTGTGTTCCAGTTTGTGCCCATTGCACCTTGCCCTGTCACTGGGTGCAACTGAGCCTGGCCCCCATCCTCTTGCCTGCAACAGGCCCTTTAGCTCTTGCTGAACATTGAGAAGATTCTCTCTCAGACTGCTCTTCACCAGGCTAAACAGCCCCAGGTTTCAGCCATCCATCCTCACAGAGATGCTCCAGTCCCCTCAGCATCTTCATAGCCTCTGCTGGACTCTCTCCAGTAGTTCCCTGTTGTAGGAAGATACCAACCTTTAACAACTTTTGAGAAGGCTGTTTCATCTTTGAGTTAGAAAGAATGTAAACACCTTGTTACTGAAGAGAAAGAGTAGGCGGAAGTTGACTGAATATGTTGAGAAGCTTGTTTGTCAGTATTAACCTATTGTATGCTCTGCTTGGACCTATGTCAGTGAAAGGATAGCCAGTTGGGATGTGACAGCTCTGTATTAGAAAAGTATGTAAGTTGACTATGTAACACAGTAGGAGGCTTTGGCTTTAGGCTTTGGCTTTTGCCTTTGGTTTATGCTTCAGCTTTTGCTTAGTGCTTTGCTTATACGGGGAATAAATGCTTTTGCCTTTCACAGGGAAAGTCTTCTCGTCTTGGCGTCACCTGGAAACACCGTAACACGCAGCCTGTGAGAAGAACACGGCTGATACAATTATAATGGTGATCCCCAACGTGATTCGAACACGCACCCTGTCTCTCTGGAACCGGGGAGCCCAGCCCTGGCCGCAGCAGCCTCTCACCGTCCCCAGCGCCTTGCTGTGCCGTGCCTTACACACCCCCGTACGACAAAGGTACCCAGCTCCTTCACCGCCAGACCAACCCACGGAGCCCTGCGCCCGACCTCACTTCCCCTCCCACTCCCACGCGTCCACCTCCCACTCCCCCCCCCCCTCCCCCGTCCGCCTCCCACTCCCCCTCGTCCGCCTCCCACTTCCTGCGAGCCGCCACCCCCGTGCCCCGCGGAACTACGACTCCCGTGAGCGCCGGCGGCCTCGCCCCCCGGCAGCCCTTGCCCGCTCCGCTCCTTTCCCGGCAGGGCGCGGGGCCGGAAGTGCGGCGTACGGCGACGTGTGGCGTGGAGGCAATGGCGGCCGGGCTGGAGCCCCACCTGGAGGCTCTGCTGCGGGCGTCTGACCCCACCGTGCTCTCCGTCCTTCTGGCGCTGCTCGCCGTCGTCGTCACGCTCTGTGAGTCGCGGCCCGCGGGGCATCCGTGTCGCGCCTTGGGGTCCGGCTGGGGAGCACCGACCCGCCCGGCCGCACGGGCAGAGGGGCGCCGGTGCCGGCAGCGCCGGGCTCAGGTGGTCCCTCCTCTCTCCCGCAGTGATCTGGAGGTTCGTGCAGGGCAGGAGGAGCAGCCGGAAGGCCGTGTTGCTGCTGGGCCTCTGCGACGCGGGGAAGACGTTGCTTTTCGCGCGGGTGAGTGGGGAGCCGGGCCGGGGGTGGGGGCTCGTAGCGGCCACGGTCGGAGCCCCGGGCGGGGAAGCTGCCGGCTGCAGGCGCCCCGTCAGCGCCTGGCGTCCTCTCCTACAGAGGCGAAGCTGCTGGTGCTGTGGAGCATTTGCGGGCACGCTTTTTTCTTGTTTTAGTAATGCGGAGAAGCAATATATTAAGAGATTTATTTTATTTTATTTTTCCCCATAATGAGCATTTTCTGAATTCCTTGGGGGAAAAAAAACTCCTGAAATCGGACAGTGTGAGCAGATGAAGCAGGATGCTAGTGCTCTTCCAGCTGCCTTTTTCTGAAAATGACCCTTTTTTTGTGCAGCTGTTGACGGGCAAATACCGTGATACCCAGACTTCCATCACTGACAGCTCTGCAGTATACAGAGCCAGCAATGACAAGGTGAGCAGGCAGGTTTTCCACTGTAACTTGTGCATGATTGCTACAGCTAGTACCAGCTGGATTTGTTTTTCTGCTCCCTGTGCTAAACCTGGCTTGATGCTTTTTGTGCTGTACAGTCTTCTCAGCTTGAAATCAGTCCCAAGTTTGGTCTGAGCATAGGATAGAGTTTTCTAGGGAACACACACTAAGAAAGTAGAAGAATTCTGGGTGGTATTAGGGACTACTCCTCTCCATAGGTTCTTTTTTTTTTTTTTGCTTATTGAATTGTGAAGCCTTTTTGACTGAAAACCACGTCTGTATGTTAAGTCTTGAAAGGCAGGCAGCATGTGGTAATTTTTCAATAGAAGAGCAAAAGGAGCTGCTTTTACAAGTGTAATTGGTCACAAGTGGCCTTCCCCAGGGCTCAGTTTTGGAGCCAGTTCTCTTTAATGTCTGTATCAATGATCTGAATGAGGGATCAAGGCATACTCAGCAAGACTGGAGACAGCACTAAGCTGGGAGGGGATGTTGATCTGCTTGAGAACAGTGACGTGGCCCTACTCGACCACATCTCAAGCAGGAGTGTGAGAAGCATTTGTTCTCTGTAACGTCACTGCTTTCCCTGGCTGGCAGCTTGTGGAAAGGAAAAGTCCCTTGCAAGGCCATTTTTGTGTTATTCCGGCAAAGTTTTGTGTATTTAGGTAGACTTGCAGTTGGCTAGAATGTGTGTGTGAATGGATAACTTGCTTCAGAGATTAGTATTATGTATGAAGGACTTGCAGGACAGGAGTTCCTGGTTTTGCTGTGCAGAGGTGGCTGTACTTGCTGTGTAAATTTGCTGCTCTTCTGAGATGAAGGTAGTTAATGAAGCTTTGTCACTTGCACTGTGTGTATGGTAGCTGTAGGGGGTGGTACTGTGGGTGAGAAAGAGTTAACATTCTCTTTTCTCTGCAGTCACGCTTTCTCTTCTCAGCTCTGTTGGGTGGTTTGCTGGTGGTGTTGCCTTTCATAGTGAGTCCTGGCCATTAATGTTGTTCCTCGGCATTTCTTTTGCCTGTCAGAATTGTTTGGGCTGGTGGAGAGACTGCACCTTGAGGAGAATTAACATATTTCTGCCCTGTATGGAGATTGCCTTGCCCTGTGCTGCTTTAGCACCAGGCTAACTGGAATCCAGTATCAGTCTGTTTTCACCCAGTCCCTGAGCACATGTACCCACAGACTAGGTGTTACTAATACCTTTTCACTTCTGTTCCCAGAGTGCTAATGTGACCTTAATCGACCTTCCAGGCCATGAGAGTTTGCGGCTTCAGTTCTTGGAGAGGTTCAAGGCTGCAGCCAGGTAACTTGGAGGAGGTTGGCAGGGGAGAAGGGGGCAGGTGATATTTTGAAAAGGGATGAACCAAAGGGTAGCGCTGGGGATGCTGTGAGCTAGACTGAATTGACTGGTGGTGTCCTGAGAGTCAGCTCTGCCATTGGATAGCAGGGGTTAGTTACTGTTCTGCTTACCTGAGTTGTTAGTGCATCAGGAGGTAAAGTAGCTATAGCAGGGAGGAGTACAGGGATGTAGTATATTCACAGGGCAGAGAGGGAAAGGTGTCCTGCTTGGGCTGGGCTTGGGCTATGTTGCAGCCAACACATACTGTCGTGCTCTTGTGTTGGATGAGATGAGTTGTGGAGGTAGGTGTTAGCCTAGGGGAAGATGGTTGCAGAGCTTCAGGCCCAGCACATGTTCTTTCCTCTCTCCTTCAGAGCCATCGTGTTTGTGGTGGACAGTGTGGCCTTCCAGCGGGAGGTGAAGGATGTGGCAGAGTTCCTGTACCAGGTCCTGGTTGATAGCACCGTGCTCAAAAATGCACCAGCCCTGCTGATTGCTTGCAATAAACAAGGTATTGTGGGCTGGACATGGGGTTTGGCTCTTGAGTGATAGGGGTGCATGCCCTGGATGCTGAATTTCTTAGGAGTCGGGGTTTCAGCAAAACAAAGACTTGAACTTAGTTTTAAACTTGAACATTTATATCAGAGAGTGGAAGAATTCTCAGATCAGGTGTGTCTGATAGCTTTGAAGAGAAGCACCATATGGAAGGCTTTTTAGATGGCCTTAAGTAAGGTAGGTGGCTTTCTGCTTGTCAAAAATAGGATCAACTTCAGCATAATGAACTCTCTGTACACACTTGGTAGCTTTATTGTCAAAATCAGACAGCCATTTGGCTGCCAAAATGAAATGTTTTCTCTTGGTTGGACTGGCAGGAACGTCTAGTTACTGGAAGGGACTACATTTTCAAATCCCTACAACTTTGACAGTGTAACAAACCAAAGCTTTTGAGCAGTATCAGATTAATTTTTCTTAACTTCTTTTGTGTATTTCTTCAAGAGCTGCCTGAGGCATTCATGGCTTCACATGCCACAGGTTGAAAAATGCTGTTTTGAGCTCTAATGCCAGGACATAAGAGAGTGCTGGGCCTTGTGAGCAGGACATGAAACCCCATCCTCAGTTTGAAGCAACTTACTGGCCAGCAAGATAAAATTAATTCCTTATGTTAGATCAGACTCTTGGGTTGCTTCCATTCACATCTGCAAACCCAAAGCTCCAGCATCTCTTCTCCTAGCACAGACACAGCCATCATTGTCCTGCTGACTCTTGAGACTGCACAGTATGAACAGGTCTTTCTGTACCTGTGTGGGGGAGGAACCAGCTTGTGAATTCTGACATAAAACCAAAAAGCTAATTTCCTTTTCTTTTCTTTCTCTAGATGTCACAATGGCAAAATCAGCAAAACTAATTCAGCAGCAGCTGGAGAAAGAGCTGTAAGTATGAAACTCTTCTTTCTCTTACCTCAGTGCTCAAGGAGTTCCCTTGAGCCACACCTAAGCAGAAAAAGAGCAGCCTGTTTTGTCTCTGTAGGTGTAACTGGGATGAGAGAAGATTGCTCCTTGCTAAAGTGTGCAAAAAAGCAGTAGGCACAGTGTGTTGCCTCCTAGAAGCTGTGGGTTGGAGAAACAGCAACCCAGTCCTTTTCTGAAAGCTGCCATCCCTAAGCTAAGTGATATTCCCATAGTCCAGAGTGCTGCCCTCTCTGGGATACAGTCAGGATTGGCTTCCAGATATTTTCCTCACACTCTGTGAGTGGTGTGAAGGTATCAGTAGCTCTACTCAGTTCTACTGGCATAAGGTTTTTGGAAGGGCTCTCCTGATGCAAAAGGACTTGGTGTGCAAAGCTGGAGAGCTGGGGAGAGAGTGTGTCTGGTTTTCCTGGCCTGCCAACAGGCATTGCAGGAGCCTGTTTGGGACCCTGTGTTGGCTCTGTTCCACTCCCCCCAGAAAGGAAATTAACCTGGGAAGACAAATGCATGATCTGTTGCTGAAAGGCAGGAGCAGCAGTGTCATTGCAGCCTGGTCCTTGGACAAGCATTGCACTCAGGAGCAGTGGGGAGACTCCACCCCCCTCTAAATCCCCAAAGGTGTTTGGTACACTCGAGTGGCAGTGGGTTGAGTCCCTGCTGTCACAGGTGGCTCTTCCCAGTCAGCCTGTTCAAGTGGTGCTGATCCTGAGCACTGTGGGCTGTCGAGTGTCATTCCTGGTGGCTGGTGTCTGCCATGGGGCTGTTGGGGAAGCTCAAGTGAGAACATCATTGCTTGGCTCTTGCTGTTTGTTACAGACCCCAACCTGTTCAAGCACCTTCTCCTTGAGTGGCCTCCTGTCTGTCTTGCTCTTTTGTGCCTCTCCTCAGTTGTGCCTTCCAGTGGGTATTTTGGAGAAGTGGCCCAAGTGCCTGCCTCTGTCTGTGCCTTGCAGGACAGCAGTGGGGCCTTCTGTTATTGGAGTAGCTGGTGTCCTGTTGACAGATCTGAGTCTGAAACACCTCAGCAGCTGTGTTGTAGGTAACCTTCACTTTGTTCACAGTTCTTGACCCTTTCCCTTCTCTGTCTGCAGCAATACCTTACGAGTGACACGCTCTGCAGCCCCTACCAGCCTGGATGGCTCAGCCACTGGGGCCCCTGCCCAGTTGGGGAAGAAGGGCAAGGATTTTGACTTCTCCCAGCTACCCATGAAGGTGGAATTCGTGGAGTGCAGTGCTCGGGGCAGCAAGGGAGAGGAGGGAGATGCTGACTTTGAGGGCCTTGAGAAATGGCTGGCCAAGATCGCTTGAGTGGAGACGGGCAGGGCTGGAAGGAGAGACCTGGGGAGGCTGAGGGACAAGACTGAAAGGAACAAGATGGTTGGAAGCACTCAAATCTCACCTTGCTGTAGAAAGTAGAAACTTAAAATGGAAATTAGCATTGTGGTGTTTTTCTCCACTGCTCATGGGCTTGGGAGCAACATGGCACAATTGCTGGTGTGACTTCCTCAGACTGTTCACAAAGCAACATTTAATTTTCCCCCCCTCCCCTCTTCTTTTGTCTTCCTCTGGGATGCTCACACTCTGGGCTTAATCTGTTTCCTTAGTCTTTGGCTTTCACTTGGTAGTTGCCAAGCAAGTAAGGCAGGAGTGCATTGCCAGGTGAGTTTTAGGTTGGAGCCTACATTCTGGTTTAGCATTGCAGTGCTGTTGTGTCATGAAGCTACTGGTCACTGGTGATGTGGACTTCCTTCCACAGCCTCTCACTGCTTGGGAGCACTGTGCACATCACATCTGCTGCCTTGGCAAAGTGCACAAACTCTCAGTTGGGAAGTCGTTGAGGAAAGTATAAAAAGCTGTGTTCCTCTGTGTCTCCTGCCTTCCAGTTCTTCCAAATTTGTGCATTCTGTCTGTGGGGCTGGGGTGGCTGCCTGCCTGCCCTGCCTTGGTCACTGTGCACTGCCTGTGTCCAGCTGCAGTGCCTGTGTCTTTGGGTGATTCCCACTGTTGGTGGGAAGGTTTTTCTTTTTGTTTTACTCTGCTTCTCCTTCCCATATTTCAGGCTATTCTCTCATAGACCTTGTATGCACTCTCCAAGTGGCAGAGTTTTAGGAGGGCCTTAGCTTGAAACTGTGAGGCAGGCACATTTTTGGGTTGTAGCAACATTACATGGGAAGTCTAGCGTGGCAGGTGTTTGCTGTGCAGTCCTTGTCTCCTGCTCCAGTCACCACAGTAAGGTTATTTTTTTTTTTCTTTTTTGTAATTAGCCAGCAGTTGTGGCAGAATGAGAGGGAAGGTCAAGGAGCTGCTGGTACATTTGTGTGATTCCTCCTCTAGAGGAAGATGCTCAATGAAGAGGGGAAAGAAGTGTGAGATTTTTCACAGTTTGTTCTCATTGGTTTGTGGTGTTTGAAGCCAAAGTTTCCACTGCCTGTGTGAGCTCAACTATTAGACTTGCAGTGAGGATGAAAAGGATGCCTGTTGTTGGAGCTATCTCAGTGGCTCAGTAGGCTGCTTGGAGTATTGAAGGGCAGTGATTCAGCATATTTCTGAACTGTCCAAGGCACATTTGCTCTCCTCCTCCCCATGGTGTGGCATGGAGCATTGGTTATCCAAAGCAAGATCTTCCAGCAGCATTCATGTTTGTCATGTGGGAGGCATGACCCTGGTGCTATGCATTCAGCTTCTCCTTTGTGAGCAGCCTTAAAACACAGTTGCCCTGTCAAGCAGCTTCACAAGAGCTTTTTGCTCTGATAGGGTGTGCAGCACCTGTGCCAGGGTGATTGCTCTCCACACTGCATATTGCAAAGGCCTGTAAGCATTGATATTTCTCATTGGTTTTTGTTGCTTCCCCTTTTGTTTCAGGGTGGGATGGAGTGGCCAGCTCCTGGTGACATCTCTGGTTTGATGCTTCCTTCATCACTCAGCTGATCTGTTGTGTTTTTTCTTTCTGTGTGGGCATATCCTCTGTCCCCCTGTAGCATTGCCAAGTGTTAGTACTGTTGGGAAGAGCAAGAATAGTCCTTAGCAAAGACCTGTGCCTGTTGTAATGAAGCTGGGCCTTGCATTTCTAGTCTGGTGAACCCAGTGACACTTCTACTATCCATGCAGGAGTTGTGGTGAAGTATGTTACATATTTTCCTGCAGCCAGAGTATTGTTGCCACATGTTTGTCATGCTTTGAACTCCTCTAGCTGAAGATCTTTGCTAGGCTGCCTGCTTTGAATCTGTAATGCTGAAGTGAGAATACTGTTGTGTCTTTGGGTAGTTACTCTGCTTGCAAAGATTGGTCTCCTTGAAAAGCAGAGGCCAAGCACCAGCCTCCTGTGGTAAGGGGGAAAGGTAGCATGAGGCTGTGGTTGGTTTGAAGTTATTAAAAGTATTCCTTAATTTTTTATTTGTTTGCTTAAATGTTTCTTCTCAAGTCTGTCTGTATTGGCCTCTTTCTCAGTGGTGTCATCTCTTTGCTTCTGCTTAACACACTTGACACTTAAGGTCAGCCTTCCAGCTTGGTGGCCAGATCTCATAAAAAAAAAACCCAATTCTTCCTCCACACACAGGGCTTTGGGGGTTGTGGGTTTTTTATGGATGCATATTTACTCCTTAGTCTGAATGATAAGGACTTAATCACAGAATGTTAGAGGTTGGAAGGGACCTTGGAAGATCATGAAGTCCAACCCCTCTGCCAGAGCAGGACCACCCAGAATAGGTCACACAGGAATGCATCCAGGTGGGGTTTAAAAGTCTCCAGAGAAGGAGACTCCACAAGCTTTCTGGGCAGCCTGCTCCAGTAATCACATAGGAAAAAACCCCAAGCCACCACCCAGAAAAAGCAATTGTCTCAGGTGCACTGGAAAACTCAAGCCAGCTGCAGTGCTGCTGTGCATGACTCTCATGGTTTAAGTCACAGACCACTTAGCCTGCTCTGGGGGGGAGTGGCTACAGTGTTCTGCAGCTTTACAGCTGGATGGAGTTGCCTCAGCCTCCTCTGCTGGATCATGACTGAGCTGGGGCTGTACTCAAGTCAGTGTGCCATAGGCTTGTTTGGGGCATGCTTCATGACTGGCCTCTCAGATATTTGGGGCATTTTTTTCCCTGGTGGCTGAGGGAAAAGGGCAGAACTGGAAACTCTACATGTTATTTTCTTTCTTGGTTTCCCCTGCAGCCAGCTTTGTACTTTGTTGGTTTTGGCTCTTGTGTATAAGCCTTGCTCTCAGCCCATGACTTGGTGCTGGCCAGGGATGTTGCTCCTTGGGCTGCAGCCTGGCAGTGCCAAGAAGGCCAACAGCATTGTGGTCTGGATCAGCAATATGACCAGCAGGACCTGGACAAGGATTGTTTTGAGGCCCTCATTCCAAGGACACTGAGGTGCTAAAGCAAGTCCAGAGAAGAGCAGCAAAGCTGGTCTGAGGTCTGGTGAGGAGCAGCTTATGGAACTGGGGTTGTTTGGTCTGGAGAAGAGGAGGCTGAGGGGTGACCATCTCACTCTCTACCATTCCATGAAAGGAGATTAGAGCCAGGTGGGAGTTGGTCTTGTCTACCCAGTAGCAAGTGATAGGATGGGAGGAAATGGCCTTCATGGCACCAGGGGATGTTTCAGTTAGATCTTGGAAGAAACTTTCACTGAAAGGATTCTAAACCACTGGAACAGGCTCCTGAGGGAGGTGGTTGAATCCCCATCCCTGCAGGTGTTTCAAGGAGGCAGAGATGTGGTGCTGAGGTGTATCCAGACTGGGCAGAGTTAGATACTGAATGGAAACAATGATCTTGAAGGTCTTTTCCAACTGAAATGATTCTTTGATTTCATGTAGCCCATGCCCACTGCCTGCAGCCCCAGGCACCCCCCTTGCCACTCTATTCCTCCAGCCCCAAGCCCAAAGCCTGCAGCAGCAAGCACCTTGCCTGCAACCTCATGCATGCAGCACCCCACACACTGCACAGCCCTGCCCACAGTCCCTTGCCTGCAACACCACCCCAACACACCTCTGCCTGTAGCACACTGTCTGCAGCCCTCTGCTCACTGCCTGCAACACCCTGCCTGCAGCCCCTGCACCCTGCTTTAAGATCCCCAACCCCTTGCCCACAGACCCCTGCATGCTGCCTGCAGTCCTCTGCATTCCCCTTGTCCAATGCCCACAGTGTCCTACCCTCAGCCCTCAACCCCCTGCTCATAGAACCCTGCCTGCTGTGTGCTGCATTGTGCAGGTGCCTTTTGGCATGGTGCAGGGGGCCGTGGGCTGCAGGGTGATGTAGGCAGGGTGCAATGGACTGCAGGCCAGGTGTCCTGGGGCTGCATGCAGGCACTGCTGTCACTGGGCTGCCTGGCTGGTGAGCCAGCAGAGCCTGCCTGCTCCCCACAGCCTCTCATGGGCTCCACTGGTGGGGCTGCAGAAGGACCCTAGGCCCTGGCTGCCACCAGCCACCTTCCCTAGCAAGGGATGCACTCTGCATCTGCCAGGGATGTGAGCTATAGTCACCTACTGCCCTGCCTTGCTGCTGGGGACAGCTCTTGGGGTGGAGGGGAGACCAGCAAAGCACCACAATTGGAAAAGTGACCTTTATTTATAAAAAATAAAAGAGCAACAACCCCCCCCAAATGTTCTGCAATAACCCCCTGGTAATAAGTTTACATCATGTGTGCTGTCCGTGCTGACCTCTGTGAGGGGTGCAGGGAAGGGGAACGTGGGACAGCCCCACAGGGCTGTCATCCAACTGCAGTGCTCCTGCCCCAGCTGATAGAGCATTATATGGCTGAAAACATCACGCTGGAGGGAAGACCATTGCCCACAAAGGCACTTCTCTGGGTACATTGGGTGGTGCTGTGCTTCAGCTCCCCTCTGCCTCCTGGTCCAAGTGGTGTGAGGGGGCTGACCTCTCCCCAAAGTAAAGGGCAAAGTGCATCCTATCCTGGGAGGATCCAGTCTCAGGATGGGGTTGGCGTGGAGCATCTCTGCCCAGGACAGTGGCACTGTCATGGGCTGCAGGAGAGGAGCTCAGAGCTGCTAAGGTGAAGTTGCTCCCTTAGGAGGAAAAATAAATCCAAAAAAGACAAAAGTACTGGCAGTGGATAATGGGAGCTGTGGAGTCAGTTCTCAAGTGGGCTACACCAGCCCTGCTGCCTTCTCCTGCACATTGTACTCCTTGCTCCTCTTCACCTTCCAGCTGATGAGGACGAGGAGGATGGTGCCCACCACCTTGTAGCCCACCTGCAGTCCCAGGTATCTGTTGAGAGAAGAGCAAGGAGATGCCATGTCTGGAGGTGGCATCTTCAGCCAGCCCCAGGTTGAGCTGGGGACCGTGCCTGTGGTCATCCCTGCTGGGGAAGGAGCCAGGGGGACGCCTGGCAGGGGGACACGTGGCAGGGTACCTGTTGCGGAGGAAGTCGTTGTTGTAGTAGGCACAGAAGCGGCGCTGGGTGCATTGCTTCTGCCAGTAGATGCAGGAGGAGTCGATGAGGGCACCAAACATGGCCGGAGCCGGCAGCCATGCTTTGGGGAGGAGAGGAAGGAGTCAGGCTGCCAGCTCTGCCCTGCTTTGCCTGCTAGCCCCAAGGGGGTTCAATGCCTCTTGGGGCTCAAGCAAGCCTCTGAGCACCCTGCTGCCTTCCCCCAGACTCATGAGGAGATGGACACTCACCCAGCAGCCTCATTAGTAAGAACTGAACGCCGATGGCAAACGACTTCTCGTCCTGGTTCACCACCCTGCAGAGGAGAGGCCATGGGAGGTCAGAGCTGCTGTGACAGCTCTCTATTTGGCCAAGCATCTTGGCCTGGTTCCTTGATCCCAGCACAGGGAACCCATCACATCATGCTTCCCTCAGGGCCTTGCCACTCCCTCCTTCCTGTTGCTCACCGTAAAACCATCATGTAGAGGGGGTTGTGGGACAAGCAGGCTACCAGGGCAGCAAAGGAGATGAGGAATATGGCAGGAAGGAGCATGTGGGAGCAGCTGAGTGGACAGGAACCTGTCTTGGCAGAGGCCAGCCTGTTCCCAGCAGGGATCAAGGAACAGTTTTTGTAGATCTGTTGGAAATGTGTGGAAAAAACAAATGTCAAAACTCTGAAAGCCAAGAGCAGGGTTTTTAGCGAGGCATCAGGCTGCAGCTCTTTGCAAGCAGTGAGTGTCAGCTCCAGTTGTAAAGCACAGCTATGGTATGTGCTGCCCTCCCCCTTTCTGCCAGCATATTCCCAGGGCATTTCAGCAATTCTCCATCACACTTTCTCAGGACTTCAGCATCCCTGGTAGACCTCTCCACATCCAAAAGGCTCAGCCAAGGTGTTGCATTCATCTAGTTCCTGCAGCATTGCTGCAGCCTCCACCATTGCCAGCAAGCCAGGTGCCCTCTGCTTTGCAAACCACTTGCTGTACTCACCACTTGTTTGGGAGTGGAGGAATTAGCAGTGCTGTTTGTGCAGCCAGCAAAGCAGGGGGAGATGTACTCCACGTTGTTTTCTCCACACACTGGGTGAAAGATGTGCTCAGAGCAGTGGCACCCACTCGGCATCCTAACCTGCTGCTGGGAACTCAATGTGCTGCCAAAAAAAGTAGGAGGAAAAAAAAAAATTTAAAAAAACCAAAATCAGCAAATAGGGCAGGAGGAATCAAAAAAAAAAATCCCTCTTACTAGTTATACTCTCTCCCTGTTCCTGTTTGTGCTGCCAGCAGCAGGCTGGCCTTGTGCCAGACCCTGATCCCCTGCAGGTACCTCTGCAAGTGTACAGAGAACTTAGCAGTAATTATGTCTGCAAGCAAGTACTCACACACTTACTTCACACTCCCACCCCCCCACCCCCTGCTGAAAACTAATCAGCCAAATGCCTGGAGAAACGTATCTGAGCTCCATCCAGAATTACAGGAACAGATGTACAAACAGCCCCAGCTGGAAGCATCATTCAGGCAGAAACTGGAAGTGGGCTTGTTTCCAAACAAGGCTGACGACAGCGTGAAGTCAGGAGTACAAACAAATTATCTGTCTTGTCTTGCCTTGCTACCTAAGGGAGCTCATCTGCTGGAGTGGCACAGTTCATCTCCTATGGGAAGATGGCATCAGGGAGCTGTTCTTGGGCATGGTGGGCTGGGCCTGATCCATCTCCTGCAGGAAGCTGGCACTGGGCACTTGCCTTTGAGCCTGGTGGGCTGGGGTTGCTCAGTCTCCTGCAGGAAGCTGGCACTGGGCACTTGCCTTTGAGCCTGGTGGGCTGGGGGAGAGCTCGTGCTCACCCATCCACACAGCCTACAGCTACCTAGGAATGCAGGCAAAAGGCAATTCTGCACTGCTGCCATTGCATGTGGGCAGGTTCCCAAAATAATATAAGGCAACAGCCTCCTTTTCCATTCAAGTCCCTCAGCAGCTCCTAGCTACATCAGCAAAGCCCATCAACTCTGCTGTGTCCCAGAGATACTAACACAGGCAGTCAACCTGACACTGCAGCAAGAGTTGCACACCAAGGTGCCTCCCAAAATGCAGCACCTGATCTTGAGCTGAGGAATCTCCTGGCAGTTGAAGAAAAGCAAAGCTTGAGCTGCCAGTGCCTCAGTAGACTTCCACACGCTCCCAAATTCATAGTGCATGCTGGGTGGAGCTCAGAGAAAATCTAAACAGCTGTCCATTTGCAGAGTGGTCTTGGTTATTCAAGTGGCTTTTAAGTAGCAGAAGAGCATGGACTGCTCTGGCCCTCACCCCTCCCCTCTGCACCCTGGGAACAGGATGATTATTGCTGGGCAAAGGAAAAACATCTGTGAAAGCCCCTCCATGGCTGTGCACTGGGAAATGAGCACAGTGCACTTGACAGCAAGCCTGGGGTGGACTCTAAATGTCATTTTTGTCTTAAAAAGAGAATATAAGAGCCAAAAGTTTCCACCTAGGTGAGGAGAAAGGTGATGCCCACCTGGAACAACAGGAGCACAGGAGGTGCCCATGTGTGGAGCTGATGTGGACATGGGTACTAATACTACTGATTTGCCTCTGGAAATCCAGCATGAAAAGTACACCATGTGTCTTTGGTACAGAAAGCCAGGAGTGAATGTTCTCTCAAGCTTTCTGTGCTGTATAATGCCTAGAGCTCCTCCAGGCAGTGGGATCAAAGAGCAAGCAGTGGTGGGGTGATATCTACTGCCTCTTTCCCTCCACCTGCATGTATCCCACCCCATAGATATATAGGTCAAGAGCTGGAGGGACAAGAAGTTGGAAACAACTCAAACATCTGCATTACCTGGGAGGGTAGATCCCATTGATGTGCCCTGTGGAGCAGCCCATGAAGAAAATGGGCAGGCAGATAAGGATGGAGAAAACGAGCACCACCACAGCAAAGCGGGGGATGGCCCGGAGGGAGAAGGCAAAACGTTTCATGATGATTCCTCCTAAAAGCATCCCGAGTGCTGCTGCAGGCAGGTTCACAGCTCCTGGAGTGAAATTAGGGCATTAAGTGGAGGCCCTACCTGCCAAGCACCTCTCTGTTGCCAGAGGGTGGTGGTAGTGGCTTTGTGAACCTAGTGGTGGTGAAGGAACTTACAGATTCTACCGTTATCCGAGACAAACCAAACCCAAGGCTGTTGGTACCCATGAGAAAGCTTAGCCTTGGGAGTCTGGCTTACAGATGCAAGATGAAGCTTGATGTGTAATCACTTGCTCTTGCTCCATCTTTAAGCATTGCCCATTTGGTGGGGCTGCATGTTTTCAAGAGTGGTTACTGGCCCACGAGAGCAAACAAGCAAATGCAGACAGTCTCTGAGAGGCTGCAAGAGATCCTGGCCTTTTGCAGGCGTTTCAGGTCAGGAAAGTCATCAACCATTTTGAGGTAATCCCTAGGTTTCATCTGAAAATGTGTTTTCAATTACTTCCTCCTGCAGGTTTTAAAAAGCCCAGGGAATGTGGGCAGGTAGCTCCCTGCTGATGAGTACTTTTCACCCCATGGCTGCTGCTGCCCATTTGTGCTCACCTATGAGAAAGTTGGCATAGGAGGAGGAGGCTCCATACTGTTTCTCCAGGAACTTGTTAAGGAAGGTGGCCAGACCTGCAATGACTGAGGAGAAGCTGCACTGAGCCAGAACCAGGAGGATGAAGAGGGGGTTGAGGAGCAGCCTGAGGAAGATCTTTGGGAATCCTACAAGGAAGCAGAAAGAAAAATGTATTTCAGCCATGTGATCCTCATGTTAACAACTCTTACTGCAGAAAAAACTCCACCCCTAGACTGTTCCTGGGGAGCTCACATCAGGGATGTCTAAGGCTGTGGGGAAATAGAAGGGAAGACATCCTAATGTGGCCCAGCAGCTGGCAGCTCTGTTTAGCTGGTCCCTGATTTGCTTTTCCCTTCTAGCAGAGTGCCACAGGGATCTGGCATTGTTCATCAAAGTCCAGTGAGACCAAGAAGAAAGAGCTGATAGCTCCAGGCTATGACTGTGATGGATGGAGAGGTAAGGGGGGAAGAGCTTTAGCTGGTAAGAATTCATCATGGACCTAAAAAAAGTTACTAAATTATTCTCTCTTATCAGTGACATCCCTGTCCAAGCTCACTTCAGCTACACATAAACCAGTGCAAGCTGCAGTGCAGTCACCTTCTCAGAGCAGCAGCTGGTGGTGCCTGCAGCCCCATGCCCTCTCTTGGAGCTATGGGTTAGACCACCCAGCTGCATTTCCCAGCATGCTTGTGCCATCTCAGATCCTCAAATCCATTTTGAGGGACAATTCAGGCACGTCAACGTTGCTGTCTTATAGCAGGAGGGAGAATGTGTCCATCTTAGATAATGGTTGCACTCAATCTCAAAGGTCTTTCCCAACCAAAATATGATTCTACCTTCCCATGGTCTTTAGGGAAGATAGTTTCCTGGGCTGGCCCAGGCAGCTCCACAAAATGAGGTGAACAAACTCAAAGGATCTCAACAAGCACTACCAGCTTGAAATTCTGTCATGGTGGTCTCCATCCACCCAGCATGGCCCAGTGCCCCTCATCACCATCACCTATAAGTGCCAACCCTTTACTTTTTATAAACTCCATCAGCGAGATTTCTTCAGCCATCTCCTTCTCCATCTTCCTGAGCATGCCAGCCTCCATGTTTGGATCCTGAGGAGGTAAAAAAGAGCAGCCTGCAGTGAGTGGGGAACATCTATATACGGTAGGCACCATCTGAGTAGGAGCATAGTCTGTCTCAGATGTGTTTGACCCCTGCCTTTTAGAGGAACTGGACTCTCCAGTTCAAGAAGGACAAAGGACTACTGGAGAGAGTCCAGCAGAGAGCCACTGTAATGCTGAGGAGACCAGAACATCTGCCTTATGGGGAAAGTCTGAGAGACCTGGGGCTGTTTAGCCTGGAGAAGAGAAGCCTGAGGGAGGATCTCATTCATGCTGATCAATAGCTAAAGGATAACTGTCAGGAAGACAGAGTCAGACTCTTCTTGGTGGTGTCCAGTGGCAGGACAAGGGGCAATGGACACAAACTAGAACCCAGGAGGTTCTGTGTAAACATAAGGAAAAAAAATCTTCCCATTGGGGGTGGCAGAGTATTGGAGCAGGCTGCCCAAAAAGGTTGTGAAGTCTCCTTCTCTGGAGGCATTCCAAACCTGCCTGCACGTGTGATTGACTGGGTGATACTGCTCTGGCAGTGGGGTTGGACTCAACGAGGCTCTGTCCAATCCCCACCATTCAATGGTTCTGTGATTCTGTGAATTACCTCAAAAATTGCTACAGCCCTCAAGCAGAGCTGTGATACAAAAGCTTGTCCTGCTCAGGGAGGGGTTAAGAGCTCAGCAAGCTTCGCTTCCCTGAACCCTGACAAGACTTCTCTCTTTTATTTCTGCAAAAAGTCTGACAGTGAAGCTGGGAGACAGGTCAGCTCAAGTCTAACAAACCCTCTAGCTAGGATAGTGAAATGCTTTGCATTTGATTTTGTCCTTCAAAGAACTAAGATCAATTTCAAAAGAAAACAAAACTATTTTTGAAACTAAAATGTTGAAATTAAACCTTCTCCTAGTTTTTAATCTGTTGCAGTATCTTACCTCCCTCCCCTCATAATAAAGAACTTCTTCCTAATGCCCACTCTAAGTCTACCCTGCGCTAGTGTCAAACCATTGCCCTCACCCTATCACTGCAAGCCCTTGTAAAAAGTCCTTCCCCAGCTTTCTTGCAGGCCCCCTTCAGGTACTGAAAAGCCACTATAAGGTCTCCCCAGAGGCTTTCTCTTCTCTAGGCTGAACAAATAGGGCAGGAGGAAAAGAAAAAAATCCCTCTTACTAGTTAGCTTCTTTCCCCATTCCTGTTTGTGCTGCCAGCAGCAGGCAGCAACTCTAGCAGCCTGTCCCCAGAGGGGAGGTGTCCAGCTCTCTGATCATCTTTGTGGCCCTACCCTGGACCTGCTCCAGCAGGTCCACATTCTTCCAGGTGTGCTGGGGGGCCCAGAACTGGACAGAGTACTCCAGGTGAGGTCTCACCAGAGCAGAGCCAAAGGGCAGAATTGCCTCTCTCTGCCTGCTGGCCACACTGCTTTTGATGCAGCTCAGGTTGCAATTTGCCTTCTGGGATACAAGTGAACATTCCTGGCTCATGTCCAGCTTTTTGCCCACCAGTACCCCAAGTCCTTTTCCACAGGGCTGGTCTCTATCACATCATCCTCCAGTCTGTATTCATAGTGAGGACTATCCCGACTCAGGTGAAGGACCTTGTACTTGGCCTTGTTGAACCTCATGAGGTTCACCTGTGCCCTCTTGTCCACATCTGATGATGCTGCTGGTGTCAGAGGATGTTGCAGTGGGGAGATAAGATACAGCCATCACCAGCAGAACCAGGTCAGACACCCCAGGAAAGCTGAGTGGACAGACCCCTACCAAGGAGGAGTGCATGCAAGAACCCCCAGAAGCCACCCAACCGTTGCCCTGGCCCAGAGAAGACACAAGTCTACCTAAACCCTTCCCAACAGATGCTGTCAGTGCAGTGAGGAGGAAGGACATGAGATCTGATTTTGGTCTGCTGAGCTGTGGAGGTTCTGGCTTTCCAGCTAATGGTGAAGAAGCAAAGGGTTTGTTCCTACACACGTTAGAGGCACCTTTCTTAAATGTGGTTGCAACTTCTCACAAGTTGCTGGGCTCCCTTCCTCCTTCTCCCCCCTCTACTCTGCGGACAGATATTCCCTCCTTGAGTGCAGCCCTGGCACCTAGATGTTCTGGCCCCCCAGAGATAAGTTCTCACCTCTCCTTTCAGCAGGTAACGAGGGAAAAAGAAATAAGGAATGGATGTGAGCACCAAGCAACCTGAGGAGATCAGCAGTCCCAGCCACCAGGCTCCAATCCACTGCTGGTCCCTTGGTGTCAGGGTCACTGTAGCTGCAAGACACAAGGATCCACCATAAGAGTTCTGCTCTTGCATGTCTAAGGTGAAAGGGGCAAATGCCCATGCAAATATGGGCCAATGGAGCACAAAGGGTTCACGTGGGCACAGTCCAAAGGTCCCTCCACTGCCACGGAAGAGCAAATGGATGGAGGTGGGAGCTCTCACCAAAGTTGGTAGCAAGACCAGCCCTGGTTGTGTTTGACCTCCTCTCTCCTGGTGAGGATCCTGCGCTGCCACTCCCCACAAAAAAACAGGCCAAGCCTCCCAGATCACAGTAGGATGGACTTAGTCAGCATGGAAGTATGCTGATGGCACAGGTTCAACCCTTCCCTGCTCAGCCAGCCAGCACGGCCATGATTACGGAGGCCTGACTCCATCCTCCTCTGCCTGGGGCGTACAGTGGGTTTGGACTGTGCTGCTTGCCAGGGATGCCGAGCAGAGATAGGGACTGGGAAAGGGCACAGGCACTTTCCTGGCAGAAGCTGCTCTCCCATTGTTCCAGGCTGGGTCCCTCTCTGCTGGCAGAGCCCAAGGGAGGGACGCGTGCCGGCAGAAGAGCTCTGCTAATGAGCCTGGTTTCCGAGCGGACAAAACTCCAGGCGCCTTCTCCGGAAAAAGGAGGAGAAGGTGAGAGCCTCTCTGTCTCCAGCTCAGACATCCTTTGGCTGGGCCAACTGATGCTCACGGGACTTTGACAGATTGCTTGGCTTGGCATGGGGACTGCGTCTCCCTGCTGCTGGGATCTTGCAGCCGGGAAAGGAACAAGCAGCAGCCGTGGAGTGGGAGCCCTGTGCCAGGGTGCATCAGGAGAGGAGCCCACACCCCACTGAAACAATCACCCTGCTTCCCCAAACAGGACCACACCACTCCAGAGCTTGGACATCACCACAGAGAAACTGGGCAGAGGCTGCTGAAGCCCTCTGCCTCCATGGCAGGGAGTGAGCCAAGGCCTTTTGCCATTTCCTGCCCCAGGTTCATTTATCATCCTTATCAGGCAGCAGACAAGAATGTCAGGCAAGCTCTGATCTCTCTAAGGAAACACAGGAAGAGCCACATTCATGACGGGGCTGGGGAGAATTCTTTAGTGATTAAGTTACCAGAAATAATAAGTACACACCACAGATCAGGAAAATAAGCCCTGCAGTGGTGGTGGCTTGGTCCCTCTCTCTACAGATGCTGGTGAAGGATGGTGGGGGAGGAGGAAAAGTAGACTTGATCATTCTTGTGCACCCAGAGGTTTGCCCTGTGATTGTTTTCTCCATCCCTGGATGCTTCAGATGTCCCTGCTCCTTTCCACCACCATGATGTATGATACATCCTCAGCATGGTGGCAGTTGGCAAACCTCAGGAATGACCACTCACTAGTGGTGCAGCACCACAAGTAAGACACTGAAATCTTCCTATCACAGGGCTCTGCTTCAGTGGTGGCTCCAGGGCCATCCTCATGGGGAGATGGAGTCAAGAAGTGTGCTGGAGGTACTATCCTAGGTCAGATCTTTCCAGATAAATGGTGTGAGTCACAGATTCTGCCATCAGTTATCTCTGAGTGACCTTCTGACTCAGAAAAGGCTTTTAGGAGGACTATAGTTACTTGAGAAATACTTACTAGTGTCAACTCTTCCAATATCCACAAAGAGCCTCAGCACCACAGATCCCAGCAAGTATCCAAAAGAAGGGCCAAACACAGCGATGGCAAAGAGGATGGCTGGGAAAAGGGAGCAGAGAGAGCCAGTGTGAGCAGGGAACAGCAGTTTCAATCCAGACACGGGTTCTGGCTTCCTACCTGAGGCAGGAACACTGCTCCAACATGCAGAGGAAGGAAGCCATCTCTTATCAAGTGGCAGATGCTGAGAAGATTCCCATTGCTCAGATACTGAACATGGTGTGTATTATAACAGGATTAGGAGGAGGGCAGGCAGCTGCCTGCAGAAGTCCCTCTGCTCTGCTGCAATCAAATCTTTGCCAATGTGCTTGAAGTTGTCAGCTACACTGTGAATACCTATGCCTCACTGTCATTAAGGCTGGAACCACAGAGGAGGCATTCTGGGCTCCTGCAGGTGGCAGAGACCTTAATCTCCTACAGGAGGCTAAGGAACCATTTGGTGCAAGTTCAGAGTCAGTGAAAGATGCCAAAAGCAAAAAGGCCAGCAGGTCGCCCTCGGTTCACCTGAACTGACCTAATCTGTGAGGTCAAAATGTTTCCTTTTGAATTCTTTGGAATGAAAGGGTTCAGGTTTCCTCCTCTTTGCACTGCAATGCATCCATTGCTTGTCTCAAGGGCTCCAGCATAACATGTCAGGATCCCCCACAGACCAAACCGCCTTGATTTTGCAGGGACTTACTGCAAAACCAGCAATGACTCCGTGTTCTCATGCCAAAACCATTGTGTGCCCAATGCTGTGGTTTTGTCTGGGACAGAACAGTGTCTCCAGCTGATGCCTCTCCCCACAGAGAACTTCAGCATTTTTTAACACAAAATCTGCCCTGAACTATCCCCCAATGTTGACAGATACATGGCTCCAATACAGCATTGGTGAAAGACTCAAGCCATCGATCAAAATTGGACCTCATGGTGTTCAACAAAGCCAAATGCAAGGTCCTGCACCTGAGTCAGGGCAAAGTAGAAACTGTTTATGTGAAGGGTGGTGAAACACTGACCCAGGTTGCCCAGAGAGGCGATAGAAGCCCCCTGCCTGGAAACATTCCATGTCAGGCTGGCCTGGGCTCTGAGCAACCTGATCTCATTGCAGATGTCCCTGCTCACTGCAGAAGGATTGAACTGGATGACCTTTAAAAGGTCCCTTCCAGCCTAAACCCATCTGTGATGCTGTGAGTCTGTGATTTAAAAGGAGTCTGCTTCAGCTGTGTTGACCATTTCTGTGTGTTTTGCTGGTTTGGAGCTTTGGAGGCATGCTGGGTATGAAGGCACCTGGTCTTGCTGCAATGGCTCAGCTGTGCACCTATTTTAAAAGCTTGTTTTTCCAGCAATATACAACAATGGTCCACTTACCAACATACAGTGGGGAATTGTTCACTTCTGCAAAGTCATCTACATAGGATATCCCAAAGGGCTGGATGGGAACCGTCCCGATTCCAGCCAGCAGCTGGGCGATGACCATCATTGCCCATATGCTGCTGGCCTCCTTCTGGGGATCCTGGGTGGTGTTTGAGCACATAAACTTATTCTCTGCATAGCAGAGTTCAACCTGAATCTGGCTTTTGTTACCTGAAAGGGAGAAGAATGAGCATTAGAATGCTGAGCAAGTCCCCTGCCTCCTCTTGCACTAAATCTGTAAACACAGGAAGTCTCCCACATTTGCTGAGTCAGCACACACTGGTGGATTTTGGATGGATCACTCGTTTTGTTTAGTAGTTCTCATCAACTTTCCCTTCCTTTGGGGTGTTATTCTGAGGTCAGCATAGCAAGCAACCAAACTTTTAAAGACAGCCTGAGTAGAGAAAGTGGAAGCAAATTATTTTCTCCAACAAAGGCTCAGCTCTGCAGCCTGGCTCCAGACAGTTGCATTTCAGCTGTCATTAGAGGACAAAAAGCTTTCCATCAAAGCTGCACAACCTTGGACCCAGACAACTAACAGAATTCAGACAGGTGTTGTCAAAGCCAGCAGAAAAATCACGGACCAAAAAACCCTGGGTTTCATGCAAAATGAAGGTACTGAAGAGCAATCTGTGGTACCCAATACTAGGTCTTGTGGAGCTGCAGCAAAACTCAGGACCTAGCTGAAGAAGAAATTTCTTCACTGAAGTGGTTCTCAAACACAGGAACACGTTCCCCAGAAAGGTGGTTGAATCCCCATCCCTGGAGGTGTTTCAGAGATGTGGAGATGTGGTGCTGAGGGACATGGTTTAGCACCAGCCTTGGCAGAGTTAGAGAATGGTTGGACTTGATGATCTTGAAGGTCTCTTCCAATCAAAATGATTCTATGATTCTGTGATAAATGGAGCAACTTGCCCAAGGACAGACAGCAGTTCCCTGGCACAGCTAAGGCTCCATGAGCTCAGAGGATCAGGCTAGACAGAATGCAGCTCTTCAAAGCCTTCCCAGGAGATAGCACCTTCTAATCAGAGGTGGAAAGCTTTCCCTGGCTGGCAATGCTGTCATTCCCCTTGGTGGAACAGGTAGGAGGAGAAACTTGGTACAGGGTTGAGGTGACTTGGGTTCCAGAGGTGGGAATCCCCAAGGAAGCTAAGGCTCATTGGCATCTCCAGGTTTCAGGAGCTGAAGTCACTCTGGGAAGACTGAAGCCAGCCTTGTGGCACATGCTGCAGGCTCTTCTGTGTATTGCACTCTGCAGGGAAGCTGGAGCTGTCATACACACTGGCTTCTTCTCAAAGCTTGTCCAGCTAAACCAGTAGCCCTCCTTAGCATGGATTATAAGGCATACTGGCTAGAACAGCAGAACTGGCTAGAGCAGAACTTAACTCTGGTTGGTCACCCACATACTGCTCAGCAACAAGGGGACCACCTCTCTTCTCATGCTGCAATACCTCTGTGGCTTCAGTAAAGACAATGTTTCTCAAGCCCTGGCTTTAAATGCTACCAGGGCTGGAGCCTCCACAGCTTCTCTGTGTGGTTCTCTCAGAGCTACAGCAAGCTCCTTTGGCACTGTTGGGAGGGAGAGGGGTTTTGGCAGCCTGGAGAGAACATCCTGCCTGCTGAACTTGAAACACAGACTGCTACCTTACAGAATCATAGAACAGAATCACAGAATCTTTTCAGTTGGAAAATACTTCAAAGAACATTGAGTCCAACCAGTGTCTAACTCTACCAAGTCTGGTGCTAAACCATGGATGTTAGCACCACATCTCTGCCTCTTTGAAACACCTCCAGGGACAGGGATTCAACCACCTCCCTGGGCAGCCTGTTCCAGTGGTTGAGAACCATTTCAGTGAAGTTCCTTCTAATATCGAACCTAAACCTCCCCTGGTGCAACTTGAGGCCATTTCCTCTCATCCTGTCGCTTGTTACTAGGGAAAAGAGGTCAGCACCCACCTGGCTCCAACCTTCTTTCAGGGAGGCCTTCAGGAGCATCTCTGGGGAATTTAGGTCCTTTACCATGACCACAGCACCTGAAACTGTGGATGGAATGACATGGCCAGAAGAGGCAGAAGAGATCCCGCACGTAACTACTGCATTTGGCGAGGGTTGTACAATCTGCACTGAAGTCAGGCTTAAACCAGCAAACCTCTGCCTTGGACTTTTCCCTCCAGATGTCAGTTTGAATTGTGTGTGCACTGCATACAACCCCTCTCTATGGCTGGAGTCCTAACTCAGCCCAGAGCAACCGGTGACGGACTTGTGGTGGGCCAGCTGCTGGCAGTGAGGGTGGAGGCACTTACCAGTGCTCAGCACGGTGTATTCGTAGGGGTCAGACAGGAAGTGGGGCAGGGTGACCAGGAACGCTCCCAGTGCCAGCAGCAGCCCTCCCACACCGATCACCCGAGGGCGGTGAACGCGGCTGCCGAAGTAGCTGACGAAGATGATGAGGACCACGTTGCCAATCTGGAAAGGGCACAGTGAAAGAGGGAGAACCTTAGCAATGTCGTAGACACAGTCAAGGCTGTAACTGGATCCCCATGACTGGGTCTGGGTGGGTGGAGAGCTCTCTTATCAGGTGGTGTCTGACAAGAGCAGGAGAGGACAGCTCTTCATCGGCACATTCACAGCAAGTCACTGCTGCCTTCTCACCAAAAGCCAACACTCCTTGGCTGCTGTCACATGTGCTCATCCCTTGTTGGCATGGACAGCTTCACAACTTCCCTGTGATGTGGCTGGGGCTTTTCTCAGCACCCACACCTGCCCTGTATCCCACAGGATGTGACATAAACTAATTCCCCCAACCACAGCAAGAAATGAAACTTATTGCCTCCATTCTCATTGCTGACATGAGCCTAGCTACAAAATTCAGCTCATGGGAGGTTTCCTGACTCTGGACATCTGCAGCTAGAGATTGGATCACTACAAAGATGTGAAAAGATGAAGCTTGCTCTGAAAGATGGATGAAGACCATGAAACTACCAGTACATGGGACAAACTAGACATGATTTTAACCTCAGCATGCACATGCATGGCTAGGGATACTTTGTATTTATCTTTGCATGGGCTCCCTCCTTTATCTCTTTGTGGGTTTTGCTCTTGGAATTGCTGCAGCCATCAATGTGAAAAGACCATGGTCTTGGACAAGCAGGGCAGCTCACACAGAGCTGAAGTGAAGAACAGAAATTTCTGTCACAAAGCAGAGAAAGAAAGATGTATCTGCTGTCTGCAGGCTGCTCTTTGCCAGTGTGACACATGTCCTATTCTATCCTTTTTCCCTTTATGTTCCTGCAGCAACAGATTGCTCTACATGATGTGGTGCTGAGGGACAAGCTTTGGGTAGTGGTTGGGTCTGCTAATCTTAAAGGTCTTTTCCAACTGAAATGATTCTATGTTTGTTTTGATGTTTCTTCTCTAAGTGTTCATTCTCCTAAATACAAGCTCTCTAGTGGACAAGGAGGACATGGGTTAGAGCCTTGAGATACTAAGCAGGGCTTGGTTATGGCACTTCATCATTACCAATGACACAGCTGTCAGTACCAGGTCTCTTTCTTTGCATGGTTTGGACCTAGCCATAATGAATGGAAAGTCCTTCACTGGTCTCTATAGGCTTTCAACCAGGGGTTTTTCTAAGCCCACAGGTTCCCCAGGAACCCAGGAGTACTCCTGGTGCATAGTCTCTTGGTGGAGGATTCCATGTGAGAAGACCAGCTGCCACCAAGCACTACTTTGTCTGTGCCATCCAAAGAAAGTCTCTGCCAGCAGGTTTCTTCCTAGATGGCCTTGAATAGCTACCAGGAATTTAATGATCCATGAAAATGTGAACCAGAACATTTATTGCAGGGGAGTAAGTGTTTAGAAAGTATTTGTGAGAAAATCCTCAGCCAGCTCAGCAATATGCCAGTGACAGACAGTCTTTTGCCAGAGGAGCAGCAGCAGCAGCTGGGAGCACTGGAGAAAAGGTGTAGATACTGGAGATTCTGCTGGTCAGTCTCCTTTTAGAGAAAAGTTGGAATGACTCAGGCCAGGGTCATTCCAAAAGCTAATGAAAACATAGGCAAGAACTGTGATCAACAGCGAAGAATCACATGGATGTTTCCTTCCACCCAGACATGCCTCTGCTGGAGATGCATGGCGGCTCAGGGTGGAGCGGTCTCCTCTCAAGCAGCCTGCTTTCTGCTGCTGCCCTCCAAGGCCATGGCTTCACCACACAAACCTATGTCCCACCTTCCAGCATGTGATACAGCAGAAGTGTGCAGAGCTGTCCAAGTGCACAGCAACAGCTGCTTCATTTAGCACATGCAGGTGTGGCAGAGGAAGCACTGGATAGGAACAACCCTGAGAACTTATTCTGGAAAAGTCCCCACTGTGTTCTGGCCACCCCTCAGGGCTCACACTCAAGCTTCTCACCCAGTTACCTCATGCAAGCTGGAGATAAAACCTGAAGAGAGACTGGAGAGCCCAAAGCGCTTCTCAATGGTGGTGAGGCTGCTCTTGAAGTTGGCACTGTAGAGGAGCTGGGAGAGCTGGAGGAGTCCATGGCACAGCACAAACACCTGAGGGGAGAAAAAAAATGTCATCGTCATCAGTTAGTACCCAGCAGCACCCTGCTGATGTGTAACTGCTTGTGACCACGTCTCTGGCAAGGGATGCGAGAGTCATACACACATGGACTTAACCTGGCCAGCATGGCTGCACCTCTGACATGCCACAGATCTACTGAAGGGCTCAGCCCTGGGTCCTTGATTAACTCAGCTTTGCAAAATGAGTGATGCAGGATAAAGAGCTCTGGTTTTATCTTCTCTGTGCTCTACCCCTGTTAATATTCAGTGCAATTTGCGCTGTGGCAACTCCTGTAACGTCCTCAAGAGCAACCTTCCAACCCGAGGACCTGTTGTGCTGGGAGCTGTACAATGATAAACGAGACAGGCTTGACTTTGTGTGGACTCAGTGCATGCTCCTGAGAGTCACAGAATCATTTAGGTTGGAAAAGACCAAAACAAGTTGCCCGTGAGCCAGCAATGCACCCTCACGACCAAGAAGGCCAACAGTATTCTGGGATGCATTAAGAGTGTGGCCAACAGGTCAAGGGAGGTTCTCACCTGCCTCTACTCTGCCCTGGTGAGACCACATCTGGAGTATTGTGTCCAGTTCTTGGCTTCCCAGTTCAAGAGAGACAGGGAACTACTGGATAGAGTAGCCCCAATGCCCAATGAAGGGCTACAAGGATGATTAAGGGAATAGAACTTCTGCCTTATGAGGAAAAGGCTGAGAGACCTGGAGCTGTTTAGCATGAAGAAGAGCAGCCTGAGAGGGAATCTTCTCAGGGATGAGCAATAACTAAAAAGTGGAGGTCATGAGGATGGGTCTGGGCTCTTTTCAGTGGTGTCCAGTGATAGGACAAAGGGCGATGGGTACAAACTATAACACAGAAGGTTTCACTTGAACTTAAGAAGAAATTTCTTTACTTTGAAAATTTCGTTGCTTTGTAACCTTCTTTATTTTGAAAGTGATTCCAATCATTACCTAACTCTACCAAGTCTGGTGCTAAAAGAGGGAGACCATGTTTGAGCCAACTCTGAAGCTCCCGTGCCGCAGCTGAAAGGGAGATGTGCTGGTTTGCACTACCTGACATCCAGTATTTCCAGTTCATCCTGTGGATTCACTCAGGTGTAAAGCCACTTAACAGCACCTGCATCAAGAAGCTGAAAACAGGCTTTAAAAGCCCCAGAGGGAAAGGATGAAGAATCATTTAGGTTGAAAAAGACCTCTAAGATCATTGGGTCCAGCCATCAACCCAGCACCACTGTGACCATTAAACCATGTCCCAAAGTGCCATGTCCACATATTTCTTGAACACCTCCCGGGTTAGCCTGTTCCAACGCCTGACCGCTCTCACAGGGAATTTTTTTTTGCCTAATATTCAACCTAAACCTCCCCTGGTGCAACTTGAGGCCATTTCCTCTCATTCTATCACTTGATACTAGGGAGAAGAGACCAACACCCACCTGGCTCCAACCTCTTTTCAGGGAGCTGTAGAAAGCAAAAAGGTCTCAAACCACAGTCTGGTTTCACTATGGGAAGACTTCTGTAGTATTCTAAGAAGGGCATCTTTCCCTTGAGTGAGACTGTGAGCCAAGCCAGGAACCAAGCTGAAGGGAGGCAGATCTTGCCTGGAGTAGAGGAGGGAATACAGAGAGTTCATAGGGCAGAGCAGAAGCACGGCCAGAAAATCCCGGGTGGCCAGGGAGAGGAAAGCAACTTCAGCTGAGGATGCAAGAGGCAGCTCACAAGCATCTTTTTGATCTATATTTAGTCACAGCAGTTTTCCTTTATTTTTCTTGGAATGGAGTGCATCCACCTGGTGCCAGAAGTATTTTAAAATAACTTTAAAAAAAAAAATAAAGAAAGAAAGAAAGATAGAAAAGGCCTTTTTATTTGAATTCACAGGAAATCAAATATTTGCCAAATACCGGAAGAGTGTCCCACAAAGATAACGGCGGGAAGCACAAGATGATGAATGAGGGATCAAAGTTACTGGAGGGCTGACAAATTCCTTATGCCCTTGGCCAAGAGAGAAGCAAGACTTGGTATTAGGAGCTATTTGAAATGGTGACAGCACCTGCAAGTCCTGATCCATTTTGGGGTTTAAAAAAAAAAACACAACAAACCACAAACCAGAAAAAGGAATAAAATTGTCCACTTGGCACAGAGGATGCAAATGCCATAGGTGGGTGGAGTGGTTTTTGGGGGAGCAGAGGAGGGCACATGTTCTCCTCTGGCATGACTTCTCACAACCTGTAATATGAATGCTTCTCAGAGAAACTGCAAAAGAATTTAGGTAGCAGATGGACAGGAAGCCTGGGAAGATTCTCCGGAAAGGATGGATAGCACCAGCCAGAAGACATAGCTGAGTATCCAAGTGTGCTGACAGAGACATAGCTGAGTATCCAAGTGTGCTGACAGAGAGTAGGAAAGAAGAGAATGGAGATGAAGAAGAAGGAAAAAATAGAATCCTGGCCATGTGAGGGCAGGCTGAGAACAACCTGGAGACCACAGGAAAGTAGGACAAAGGGAAACACCAAAAACACCAGAAAGGTCACAGGGACAGCTGCCATCATCAGCTCCCTAGATACAACTTGAAGGGGTGGCAGAAGACAGTCAGCATCAGGCAGGCATCTGCCACAGCAGTAACCATGCAGGAGAGGACAAAGTCCCAGGCTGGGACTTTGCCCCAACAAAAAGCCACAGAGCAGTGATGTGGGATATAACATGGGAAACCTTCCCAGACAGGGAAAATGTGGAAGTGAAACATCTGGAAGTAAACCCTTGAAGCAGAATGACCTCTACAACCCCCAGCTATCAACTCCTGAGTTCAAAAATTCATCCCAGCACATGGTCCTGCAGGTGACGGCTGGATCCACCACCTTCACCTTCCCCAGCCCTGGTCTGGGATCACACTCCAGCTGGGCTGGAGCAGAGAGGTGACTCCTGCAAGGATGAGAAATGGAGGAGGGATCTTGTTGCCAAAGAACGTTTTTGTTCCCGCAGCTCTGGCCAGACCCGATTGAAGTCATTTGGATAAGGAAGTTGTGGCTAAACAGCGGAGGACTGCGAGCGCCTGAGATGCAGAGCAGCTGGAGGAAGACCTCTCCCGGTGCAAGGCGTTAGCTGGAGAAGCAAAGCTGTTTACCAATGGGGAGGGAAGAGGGTGGATCACTGAGGCTGAATTTAGCACAGCAAATGTCAGCTTAATCCCAGGGCAGATGGGGAGATGAGAAGTCTTGAGGGGACAGAGGATGCTGGTGGGGAGAGAAGATAAGGAGGAGAGGCAGCCTGACTCTTCAGGATGCTGGCGCTGGCAGGAGAAAGGAAGGTAGAATATTAACAGGACCATGGGCAACCAGTACTGACTGTGCTTCATGAGATGATGGAGGGCAGGAGCTGAGGGAGACAGGCTGTGGTCAGGGAGGGCAAACAGGAAACAGCAGAGCTGGCAGAAGATATCCCCGATGAGTTTATGCACTGGTGATAACTTTGGGATGGACAGAACAGGGCTGTGGCTCCTGAGAGGCCTGGGAGCAGGTTGGGGCTCCCAGCTGTGAGGGAAACTAAGATGAGAGAAGTGCAGCTGGAGAGCACCAACAGGGGAAAGACTATGGGGGGTGGCTGCTTCGTCCCTGCCCAAGAGCTCTTCTGATCCAGCTCTTGCGAGCAAGGACAACAGGAAAGACAGGAGGGATGCTCAGGGGCCCTGAGTCCTCAGCAGCCTTAGCCTTCGGATGCAGAGCCTGGAGGGAGGGAGGGGAAGGGCAGAGGAGATTTCTGGATTTTGCTTGGGAAGAAGTTGCCACCCACCACAACTGGAGCAAAGCAAATCAGCCTTTGCTGTAGGACTTGAGCAGCTAGGGCTGAGCTTTTTCAGACACGCTTTGACTGAGAGATGACTCTGATTTAAGTCTTCCCTTACATTCAGCAGACACAATTCTAGTTACAATAATGATGGCTCAAACCTCTAAGCCTCTGAGTGCAAATGACTGGGAGAGAAGCTTCCTTTCCCTTCCTTCCATGCACTGCCTGCCCTCAGCACTGGCTGAGACACTCTGACTAGGAAAAGCAGACCTCTGAGACTGGTGGAAATGAAGGGCATCACTCTCCCATGCCCTCTTGCGGGTCCTCACAGGATTCTCCCATCCCTGTCCTTCTCCCCATGCAACCCTAGCCCCACATGTTCATGCTGAGCACCCACAACCTGCTGGTCCATAGAAACCAGCAGTGACCTGGTTGCTACAGAGAACACCAGCTGTGCTGCATGGGCCCCAAGCACCCAGTGAGCAACCCCAGGAGGGGACAACACTGCTGCCACCATCTTCCATAACACTTGACAAAGAAGGAGGTTTTAAAGAAAAGTCAAGCTCAGTTGAAGGGAGGTTTTGCTGACACCAAGCCAACACCACATCCCAGAGGGCAAAGGCATGGTGGGAGGTTGTGGAGTCAGGGACACTCCCATGAATGCAAAGTGCTGACCCTCCGGAGCAGATGCTCCCATCAGAGCCTGATGTATTTTTGGAGCTGCAGGCAAGCAGCAGTCGTGGGTGGCAGCCAGGGAGCATTGCAGACAGGCCACCAGCATGCACCCACAGGCACCCACACCCCCCCTCGCCCAAATCCCAGCCTAATCACCCATCCCCACACTTCCTCCAGAGCGCTGGGCGATCCTGGCTCCACTCTGTTTACACAAGACGCTTGAGTGCTTTCCAAGAAGCACTTTTAAATAAAAGGGAAGCAAATGCCTGCGGGAAGGTCCCTCACAGACCTGCTGCTCCCCTCCAGCCTGCCCCAGGGCCCGGGGACTGGCACCTCACAGGGCATTCCTTTTTCATAAGCAAGAGAAACCTAGAATCATCAAACCATGGAATCATTTAGGCTGGAAAAGACCTTCTTGCTTGTCAGGTACAACCATTATCTGGTACAACCAAATCTGCTGCTAGATCATGTCCTTTGTCACTGTACTGCAGGGAAGAGACAAGGCTGGTACCTCCATGGTCTGGACAATGCTTCTCAGATTCAAAGCAGGGAGATGGCAGCTATTCAGTCAATCCCAACCTAAATCTCCTTCCGAGGAGGCATGTTAATAGATTCATAGAATAATTTAGGTTGGAAGGAGCCTTAAAGTCCACCTAGTTCCAACCACCTTGTCATGGGCAGGGACACCTTTCCACTAGCCCAGGTTGCTCAAGGCCTCATCCAACCTGGTCTTGAACACCTCCAGGGAGGAGGCATCCACAGCCTCCCTGGGCAATCTGTTCCAGAGTCGACAAGGTTTCTTCTCTTTATAGTGGGTCAGGATCCAGTCATGATTTCCTTGAAGGTAGCTTCCGCTTGGTTTCGTTTTGCCTGACCCACAGGGATATGTAAACACCCCTCCCGCAGCTCTGGCCGTGCCTCGTGCTCCCTATCAGCAACACTCCTCTCCCATTTTGATTGTGATAATCTTATCTATGCTGACCACTCCTTAATTGTGTTTGGGCACTGAACCACCTCACCCCTCATAAAATTACCTTGTTTCATGTCTCCTAGACCTTGATCCCACTAAACCTTCCAACCCCTTTTACCATCTGGCTTTCCCCATCTTTTTCTTTATCCTGCTGCTGGTGTTACTGGTGAAAGCTGAGTGGGTCTTCCCTTTTGAAAGCTGACCCCACCAAACCCAGACATTAACACAGTGTCAGGTGCATTCTGATGGCAGCACCATCACCACAAATGCTGGAAGGCCCAGTCACAACAAGTCCCTCACTCCATTTGTCCTAAGGACCCTGCTTGCTTCTTTGCTACAAGCGCTCATGCATCTCGCCATCTCTGCTTGTGCACTATTGCAATATCCTTTGATTTTCTGGCTTAAACCAATGGCTCCAGTTGATAATGACTTTCCCCTCTTGCTTCTTCTCTCTCCAAAGCTACAGCCATGCTGTCTTCAGACCAAGGACTTGATGAATCTCCTATTTTTGCTAACAGCTAAATAAAGCAATTCGTAATCTTTTCCACCAGGATGTGAAAACACAACTATCACCTCTCCAGGCTTCTGAAATACACTGCTCTCAGCAAATTTGTTTAGTCCCTTTATAGGAAGGGACAAAAAACTTGCCCTGATGCTTTGGGGACCTCAGACCTCAAGGTATTTATTCTGCAGAAGGCATTCAGCTTTCCCAGGGCGGGGAGAGCTCCCTGCTCCTGGCCATTGCACCCTGCAAGCCCCGAACAGCTTCACCCTTGGTTGCTTTATCACACTCTGAGAGCTCACAGTCTCCTGACCCTGCCATCTCCTCTCCCACACTCTTCCACACCATTCATCTCCCTGCCCCAACAGAGCACCCAGTTTCAATCTGCCAGTAAGGAAGATCTCCTTCTGAACTCCCTCCAGCTGGCATAAGTGACAATAACTCTCTGTTATCCTCCTCCTTCGTTTTCCACACCAGGTGGTCCACAGGGTGAAAGCCTCTCCCTGCCTGCACTCTCAACCATTTCATGTTGCTCCCCAGCACTCTCTGACTGACTGGCTTCCAGCTGAAACCAGTCCAACTCAGCTAACTGACAAAGTATTTACAAAGCTCTCCTCTTTGTCATGCCTCTGGGGACCCTGAGCAAGCAATTTGCTATCAATTAAAATAGCATGAAAGCAAGAAAGAGACGATAAAGGTGATGAAGCCAAAACATCTGAGGCACTGCAAATACAGAATACCTCTGAAGTGACCTTTTTTCAGTGGATGTCTGGAAGATGAGCACGGTCATGATGATTGGAGATAACACCTAGGACTCTGGCCTGGGGGACATCAGTGGGGTCTGGGACCATGCATGGGTATCAAAAAGACTAGCCATCCACCTCTCCATCTTTCAAATCTGTTTTGCTCCTTTAGGTGTGTGTGGTCCTCGGTGTGCCCAGTGCCACCAGCAGCTGACATCCACTTGAAAGCTGGCTTCATCCCACATTTGCCATGGAGCACAGCTGCAACCCTCCAAGATCCCAGTGCCAATGGTTACAACCCTGGATGCTCTGCTTCAAAGCAGGGGACTGTCCTTGCTTGTCACCACTTATCTTCACCACCACTGTGGGATTACAGAGATATTTAGGCTTCTTGTGGGTTTTTTCAGCAGCAACATCCCAACCCACCAAAATCAAAGGCCTTTTACATTCTGATGTCTCTCTTCAAGGTCATTCAAGACAACAGCCAGGGTCTAAATGGGTTGAAGCAACCCTGCCACATCTGAGAGGGCACTCAAAAATCTAAGCATGAGGACAGGTTTATTTCAGCTGAGAGACAAGGTGCAGACAATGCATAGATGAGGTATGGACAGAGCCTTGCTGTCATTCAGTGTGACTGCAGCACTAGCTACAGTCATTAATACCCATGTACAACAGGGAGTAACTTCCACAGCAGCAGCAAGGAGCTGTCTGTCACCAACCCTGTTCCTGTAGGTGCAGAGATCAGCTGTAAATGCCTGTTGTGTCCAATCATGGACAGGAGCTAGGGGCTGCATCTATGGGACATTGCCTTCCTGAACACCTGCTCCTGCACCAGGACTCTTGCAGCCCCAGCAGTGCCTCTCTCCCATCAATCCACAAAGCTCCCATCCCACTGAAGCATGAGAACTACTGCTTTCCAAAGGGACCTTTGCCTCTCCCATGCTCATCCCCAGCACCATCATGCTTCCTCACCTTTGAGCATCAGCAGCAACTGATGAGTGATGAACCAGTGCAGAGGGGTGGTGGTGGTCCCCATCATGAGGAATAGGGAGGAGCAAAGCAGTTTACACAGAAAAATAATTCATTACTTTTGGTCATAGGCCTGCAAAGTGCACTCTGAAAATGATGCTGGCATGCAAACTCTAGGGATTAAATGGGAGCTTCATGATAAAGATTTGGAGCCTGCTACAAGAAGCATTGGAGATACTTTCCTCATCAGAAACTGCCATTGTTTATAGGAGGATGCTGTGCTTCATTAATTTAAATGGTTGCAAATTGCACCAGGGGAGGTTTAGAATCATAGACTGGTTTGGGTTGGAAGGGACTTTAAAGACCATCTAGTTCCATGAGCAAACACACCTCCTACTAGACTATGTTGCTCAAAGCTCCAGTCCACCTAGCTTTGAACATTTCCAGGGTTGGAGCCTCCACAACTTCTCTGGACAAGCTGTTCCAGTGCCTTACCACCTTCATGGGGAAGAATTTCTCCACTAGGTTGGACTTTAGAAGAAACTTCTTCCCTGAAAGGGTTCTCAAACACTGGAAGAGGCTCCCTAGGGAGGTGAATGAATCCCCATCCCTGGAGGTGTTCAAAAGTCAGAGAGGTGTAGCGCTGAGGGACATGGTTTAGCACCAGCCTTGGTAGAGTTAAAGAATGGTTGTACTCAATGATCTTGAAGGTCTTTCCCCACTGAAACAATTCTGTGATTCTATGATTCTAAACCCCTGTACAGTCCCTCTGCCTGTGTAGGAAGATGCCAACAGCTTTCCACACAGTCAGGTGCTGGGTGAAGGCACGTTATTTACATCACCCTTGGCTTCTTGTACAAACATCAGCTCTAAAGCCGTGTAAGCTGGGATGCTTACTGGACACCTTGCTCTCTGATGACCCATTCACAACAGAAGAACTCCCCAAACCTGGAAATTTAGTCATGACACCGGTTTTCAACTACTTCTGGAGAGCTGAGAGGGCTGACAAGTAAATCTACCTTGCAGGGTTGCTTTGGTTTGGGTTTTGGGGGTTTTATCTATTTTAACATAAACCTCACAGTGCAGGAGTGAACAAGTCGGGAAGGGGCGTCATTACATTTTCAGCAAGGGATGTGTGTCCTGACTCCCTGCCATTCCAGATGGTACAACATCATCCAACTGATGCCAACAAGCATGTTTTGATAGAGCTCAAGCTGTTCCTTGACCCACTTGCATGGTGCCAGTGTTTGGGCTGTGCTAAATCGAGGGCTGGTTCCCCTTGACTTAGTAAAACCCTGTTGAGTTTTTAAAGCAAAGGTGCTGCTTTTCTCTTAGTGCAGCTCCATTTACACCAGCCAGGGCAGGCAGGAGGTGGGGGACTCTGGTGGCATCTCCTGCTCCTAGGATCACTCTGCATGTGGTCCCACACAGTTGCCACACTGTGCGCTGCAGCACCACCTCTCCCTCCAAAATCACCATTATCTCCCAGGACAGGCTCAGTGATGGACAGAATCTTATAATAGAACCACAGCATTGCTTCAGTTGAAAAAGACCTTTTAGATTATCAAGTCCAACCATTCTCTAACTGTACCAAGGCTGGTACCAAGCCAGGTCCTTCAGCACCACATCTCTGCCTCTTTGAAACACTTCCAGGTGTGGGGATTCAGCCCCCTCGCTGGGGACCCTGTTCAAATATTTAAGACCCCTTTCTGATGTCCAACCTGAAGCTCCCCTGGGGCAACCTGAAGCTGTTTCCTGTGGCTTTCCTGGGGAGCTCCAAGATCCTTGCTCATTTTGAAATGAAGCCTTGAGCCCTCCAGCTGGCACTACACGCTGGGTGCCTCAAGCTGGAGCTGACAAGTGTGAGCAGCCAGCCACCTCCTGGCACAGCCAGAGCTCCTGCCACCAGCAAAGTGACACCCCATGTCATCTGCCCATCAGCCAAGTGCCCCTGGGGAGATCCTTGGACACAGTCCCTGACCAAGTAACGCGGAGTGACAGGATGCTGAGCACCCAGTCCGACTCATGTGGCACACACAGCCTGTGTGTCCTGTGGCTACTTATGGGATGTAGAAAAAAATTAACATCTGTTGGGGCTGGTTTTTTTTAACCCTAATGCTTTAAATCCTGAAAAAGCCGTTGAGTTTGGCAACATTTCTTTTCAATTTCAGGATAATTTTGCAAACGTGCAGCTGAATGGAGCTGCATGTACTGCTAGGGAAGTGTGTGAACTAGAAGAACTCTAGTTTTGGGTGATGTTACTCACCCAGAGCACCTCCAGTCATTACTGGAGCATGCTGGAGTGGGGTTAGGGCCACCTTCTGCACCTCCAGCAGAGGAGGGGTCAGGTCACCATTTCTCTCTGGGGGTATATCAGAATATCCCAGAAGCAGCTTTAAATTACCTAAAGTAATCTTAGGGTAATTTTCCTCCTGGTGCTCACAGCCAAAAAGAGCCATTAAGTTTCCTCCTGGAACAGCCCAGCCTGGGCAGTGGAGGCCTTCAGGGATGTTGAACTAGAAGACATCATCTGCAATGATGCTTCCAGCTCTGCAAGCCCCAGGAGGAAGAGCAGCCTATTGGGAACAGCTCCATGACATCCTGGCAGCATCCCCACAGCACGCCAACAGAGCTATTAGAGCCCCACAATTTGATGAAACCTTTTCTGCCCAGAAACCAACCCCAAGCAAGCACAAGCCAAACAATGGCAGGCAGTGCCATCCTTCATTCAAGATGAGGAAAGATGGGTGGCAAACAAAGCCCAAATCCATGCTGGAGCACGATGCCCTGCCCATGACTGCACACTCCTGGAAACACACTTATCTGGGAAGTGCTGAGAAACACTTCCTCCCAGCAAGCACATGCTCACAGTCAGTAACACTAGTGGGAGATCACACCTCAGCCCCAGGCACAGCACCAGCACGAGGGGGTCTGGCCAGCTGGTGGCCCCTCTCACATACTTAGAGCTGCTCTGCCCATAGGCAGCTGTTGATGAGAGACATTGTTCCCTAAAATTGCTCCTGGCTGCCAACTGAGGCACAAAATTCCACCCCTGCCCCACTGCCTTTTCCCAAGGGAAATCCTGGCAAAGGCAGGCAGATGTCCTGAGGATGAGAGTCAGCACGTGCAGCAGCCTTGGTGCCCATCCAAGCACGACAGGGCAAGGGATGGTGTACAAGCATGGCTGGGGGTGTCTCCTGCAGCCAACAAGCTCAGAATGCTGATGCTTAGGCAGGGACCAGATTTGGGATGACAGATCTTGCCTTGCTAACAGGGGCAGGTGAATAACTACAGGCAACCAACACCAGAAATACCACTTGAACCTGATGAGATTTTGATTCTGCCACTCAAAATGCCCCTTCCTCACCTCGTATTTTAGAGCAGGGCAGTGTTTTCTTTTCGCACCAGGATGTGGTTAATCATTCCCTAAACAGGAGCACACCGTGTACCGGATGCCATGGGTAAGCTCCGCAGCCCACGGAGAGCTGCCTATGCCCCTTTCACAGGGCATAGTACCCACGCAGGGTGGAGGATGCTGCTACGAAACCCGCCGAGCCCGCCAGCTCTTCCTGTGCTCCGAGTAAGGCAGACCTCAGCAGCGTCGCCCTGGACTGCCCAAGGAGCTGCCTTTCAAACGCTGCATCTCAGCAAACAGCTCTCCTTTCACTGGCGGCGTGTCCTGGGGATGTGGATACCCATGGGATGAGCTGGGGCCCCTCTCCACACGAGCATCCCTCCTCCTTCCCTGCCGCGGGACTGGCACATCCCTGCGGGGCACTGCTTCTTACCTTGATGTTGCAGAAGATACTCCGAGAGCAAGTGCCAGATCTTTTTGGAACGTCGACTGGGGATTTGCCGGCTTCGGGGTGGACTCCCATCGTGAGGGCTTCCTAGGGAGCCCCAAATAGCTGGGCTGCAGGCGGGCTCCCTCGCCTCTCGGCCGGTCCCGTCGCTGGCAGCCCACACAGTCGGCGCCGAAAGCCCTCCAAGCCCGTGAGTGCGGCAGGCAGCCTGAGCGCGAAGTTTTTATGTCTGCTGTCGGGAGCGATGATGAAACTCTTTCTCCTCCCTCTTCTGCTCCGTGCGCCGAGGGAACTTTAAAGCCACAGGAAGAGAACGCCTGCGGCGCAAGGGGCAGGTGGGAGCGAGGGCTGGCCGAGCCCCGGCTGCTCGGGGGGATGGGGACCACCGCGGTGAGACGAAGTTTGTCACACCTGCGACGCACACCCTCCGCTCGCTCCTGCCGCAGCACCCTTTGCCTTGCTCCTGTCCGAGGCTGCAGGATGCGGCTGCACAGTGGGATCGGCAGCACAGCCTCCCTGCCGGGACAGGTACTGAGGTTTAATTGAAGTCCCCGTGAAAAGGGAGAGACGAAGGGGAGGCACATTTGGACAAGCCGAGCTTTGGCTCCCAGCTGATGGGAGGGGAAAAATTGGGTGGTCAGATGGAGAAATATCTCCCTGGCTTAAGGGGTGATGGAGAAAAACAAACTTCTGCTCTTCTTCTCAGCACCGGGTTTTTACCAACACTTCTCCTGAGCTTTGTTTATGCAAAACACTGATTTATTTTTGCAGGCTCCTCACAGGGAGGAAAAGCATCAGACGAGGGGGGCAGGCTGATCCCAGCTGAGGGGAAGCTAGTTTCAAGTATTTTGTAAGGGTGATGATGCTAGGTAGCCAGGGTGATGATCCTAGGAAGCAGACCCTTGTTCAGCAGGCACCCACCAACACCCATGATGTGCCCAGGCACCTGCCTGTGGCTGGTCACCACGAGAGGGTGCATTGCACCCGTGGGAGAGGAGCCCTGGGTGCTCCCTTCCTCCTGCCTCACTCAAGCTGCACTGCAAGACCCCAGGTCAGGGTCTTTGGGACCTAGCACCAGTCTGACCAGGCACAGACCTTGAAAGCAGGGTGAACATTAGCAGTGCTAAGATAAAAAGAGCTAATTCTGGCTGTCAGCTTCCTAGTTTTCTACCCCTGTCCCAGGAGCACTGCTGGCAGAAACTGATGGACATCGCTGCCCTGTGAGTGGCATCTCATGTTCCCATCTTCCCTTTTCCCACTCCCATCCCCAAATTTGCTAGATGTGGGATCAGAAAGCAATGCGAAGAGACCCTCCCTCCTCCCCCAACTGCAAGCTGCCACTTAATTGTAAAAGACAGAGAGTTTCAGCCTCACTAATAGAAAAGCTCAAGTGAGCCAACATCTCCTCTGATTATCTCCAACCCTCCCTGAGAGCTCAATGTGCTGCTGCCCTGATCTTCCAGGCAGTGCTTGACCTGCTTGCTAACAGCTCTGTCTTCTCAGTTTCTTCTGCCACCACCTGGGACACTCACTTTGTCATAACAACCACCTTCACACAGCAGCTGTTTTGGCCATGAACTTGGTTTTCCATACAACTGTGTCTCCATGCAGCAAAATATACCTGGGGAGAGGAGTGATGCCTGACAAGCTTGTGCCCTGGCTGGCAGCTGACAGAAACACCCCTGCCCTAGTAGCACACCCCCTGGATGTGGCTAGAGAACTCATGTTGGTGGAGCTAATAACCCCAAGGGGAAGCAAAAGGTTGTCTTGAGTCAAAAGGTAATTGGGGCTCTCTGCATGCAGCTGCTGGTAAACACCATCTGTGGCTGGATGTTGCTGCTCCCTGGGATGTGGCTCCTTGGTAGGAACCAACCACACATCCCAGCTGGCCAAGGAAGGGACAGAGGATGGGTCAGCCTCTGGCATGCTCCAAACCAAAGTACCTGGGTAGCCAGGCAGCACTCAGCTCCCCAAGTCCCTGGTAAGCCCTTGTTAGATCTTGGACATGGAGGGATGCACCAGCCAGGCTTATTTGCTGAAGGACAGAAAGAAATCATGCTGACAACCCCCACTGCCATTGGATTTCTCAATCTGCAGCTCCTGCAATAGGTAAGGCAAGAAAACACCTGCTTCACACCCAGCTGTGAGCCACCTATAGCATTGGGGACCCTCCCCAAGGAGCTGCACACCTTGTTTACCATGCCATGCAGCATTCTCCCACGAACAAGCTTCCAGTGAGCACTCTTGCTCCAAGCCTTGGAAGCTTATCCAGCTGTAGTACCTCACACCATAAAAGCTGAAAGTTTTGCATTTAAAAGTTCAGCCGTGGTGGTTTCAGTTATTAAAGGCAGGCAAAATTTAAGGATGCATCCAGGAGTTGGTGTGCTTCAGCAGCTCCACGAGGTTCCCCATGGCCAGTGCAGGTGCTTTGTATTGAAGCAGAAGCAGAGAGCTATCCTCAGCAGGCTCTGTCCACCTGGATGGGACCATCAGAGAGCACTGCAGACACCTCCAAAGCTTTCATCCTGCTGGAAGAGAAATTCCAGCCCTTGGACACAAATTCAGCCCTAACTTTCTTACACTGACACTGCTTTTAAATGACAGACCTTAGACTACAGATTGTACAACAGGAGTAACAAAAAGAGATGCACACAGGAAAATAGGGATTCTTGCCTCTTCTTGAGGGTTCTTCACTGCACTTCTGTTCCCACTGGGTTACAGCTTTGGCAAGGAAGGTTTCAGGCTGCAAATAAGTGCACAGAAGCAAAGTGATTTACAGTGGTGCTGACAAGGGAAGGGTTTGGTTTCAAGCTCTTTTCAGCATGCTTTGTTAGGGTGATACAGTTGATGTTAAGCATCTGGCAGGAAAGATCTCCCATCAACAGGGTTTGGTTCATTTTACATGGCTCCTGGGGCTGTTTCTTTCTCAGCCTGTGAAATGAGTTCCTGCAAAAGCAGTCATGTTCCCCTGGCCAAGAAGTTGCCTGGAAGAAGACCTCACTGCCACTGGGTAGGAATCAACCAGGAAAGCTGAACCAGGTCCACAGCTCTCTGTGCACACCACTTGTTCATCCTGTACCTGGCCATTTGTCCTCATCCAGAACAAGCCATCAGTTGAAACCTGCCCACCAGGCATGTTTCCCATGGACAAACCAAACTCTTACTGGTGTAGCTGTGCAGGAACTGAAGCAGGTCCTTCTTTGTTATCAAGGGATGCTCACTGTGTTGGATGAATATCAGAAGCCTCAAGCCCCACTTTTCTTCTGCTGGGGAGGAGATTGGGTCAGTCTCTTTTGACATGACCACAGCTTTTTTCTTTCCCTGTATCATCCTCCTTATTTCTTTTTCTCAAGCAGTGCATTGATGCTTTCATGGGGTTAGGACCAGACTAGATCTGCTCTACCACCTGGTTTCAATCTGGCAGGGACTGACAGATCTTAGTTTTCCTCCACAGTACTCCCAATCTATTACTTTCAGTGATTATTTGTCTGCTGGGCTTCAAAAGGCAATGCACACCCACCAACACTGAATAATAGAATATCTTGAATTGGAAGGGATGCAGAAGGATCCTCCAGTCCAACTGGGACTCAGCTGGAAAGATCTTCTTGGCCCCCATGAAGATTTGTGACTAGATGAAGAGCCACTGCATCCCAGTATGGAAGATGATTTCCCATTGTGCTATAAATGGCTTGAAAAGGTCCCCAAGATCATTGAGTCCAATCATAACCCAATTACCATGACCACTAAATCATGCCCTGAAGCACCACATCTACAGCTTCTTGAACACCTCCAGGGATATGATTCCACCACCTCCCTGGACAGCCTGTTCCAGTGCCTGACCACTCTCAGTAAAGAAGTTTTTCCTAATGTCCAATATAAACCTCCCCTGGTACAACTTAAACCCATTTCCTCTCAGCCTGTCGCTGGTTATCTGGGAGAAGAGACCAACACCAGCCTCACTACAGCCTCCTTTCAGGTAGTTGTAGAGAGCAATTGGGATGCAGCAGTCCCTGGTACATTTGAAGCTGTACCAGTAGAAGATCTTTCAGAAAGGAAGACATTTCTTTCCCAGTGCTCTTCATATCAGTGACTTAGGATTGAGACTTGGACTTTTGCAGTCAATATTTAATTTCACACAGACTTGCTTGAAGCACTATCCATGGTCTGGAGTCAGAGGGCCCTGGCCCCAAAGGAGCAATAAGCTGAGCAGCAGTAACAGGGAAGGCCACAGTAAACCTGTGTACATCCCCCAGCATGGGAAACCCTCAGTCATTAGATGAAACCAGAAGCTGGAGAAGGAACTAGACCTTAGGATCTCCTGGCTCAACAGAAGGGAGGGAGATGTGATCCAAGAGTCTGATCTTTTCTGACGCAGCAGTGATGAAGATCCTACTCCAGCTGTCAGCCATGGGATGAGATGTGAAGATGGACAGGCACTTGGAGAATCAGTGTGTTGGGAAGACCTGGGTAGACTCCACAAGACAAAGCAAGGAACAAAAGCAGGATCAGATCCCCACACACAGCTTGTAGAATGAGCAGCCTTAGAGGTTTATCATGCAAGGTGGCCTGGCTCTCCTGTTTTGTTGATGATGCAGTCATCAGCAGAATTAGAAAGGGAGCAAAACATGATCCCTGTGTTTACTTGGGAACCTCCCACATCTTAAAACCAAACTTCCTGAAGCTGTGTGACCCCCATTTACTTGCTGCACACCAGCATCAGGACAGCACAAGCCTCTGCAGATGCAAACATGAAAGCAGCCAGGGCCTTCTGGAGGGTTTCAGGCTTGCAAGTCCAAACACTGCTCTGGGAATGCAGATAAAACCCAAACACCCCTCTGCATTACCAGAGTCAGTCCCTGGGGCTGCAGGCTAGCATGCCAACCCCAATCCCTGGAAACACCATTCATTCTCCAGGGCCTCTGCTCTGGCACAGGAGGGGACAAGGACTGCTGGTGGGGTGGCACCAGCAGTTCCTGGCAGTGCCTGCGCTTGCAGTGGAAATCACAGAGCGTGGCAGGCTGGGATTCATTTGCCAACACTGTGTAGTTGATCTAGAGCAGAAATACTGCTCAGAGGGAGGTGAACAGCCATACCTGAACAACAGGCTTGGCTGGCTTACAGCCCAACTTGCTCCTCTGGATGGAGAGTGAGGGAAAGGTAGTTTACCAGCACCTGAGGAGGCGATCACGCCCTCAGGGCAAGTATGCCACAGAGCCAAATGGGGAGAGGTGTGTACAAAGGAGATTTGGGGACAAGGAATATCCAAGCCCCAGAGTGGGGCACTCAAAAGAATCACAGAATGGTGGGAGTTGGAAGGAACTTCTGCAGGTCATCTAGTCCAAACTAGCCCAAAACTAGTCCAATATCCTGCTAACACAGGGTCACCCAGAGCAGGTTGCACAGGAACACAGGCGGGTTTTGAACGTCTCCAGAGAAGGAGACTCCACAAGCTCTCTGGGCAGCCTGCTCCAGGGCACTGTCACCCTCACAGGAAAGAAATCTTTCATTAAGCTCACATGAAAGCTCCTGTTTTCTAGTTTGGACCTGACAGTGCTTACCCTTCAGCCAAGGCCACCACCAGCCCTGCAGAAAATCAGAGACCAGGAGCAAGGTCAAGGCAGGATGGCAGAGCAGGTTATTTGTGCTGAAGATGATGAGAGAAGTGCATGTCAGCACTGAGCCATCCCTCCCATGGTTGGCTACCCACAACCAGCTAACCTGAAGCAGAGGATATCTGTCCCTGCTGGTGACTAACTCATACATTAAGCAGCTCTGTTGTGCTCTCCATCCCGTGGCAACCCAGCTGGTCAAACCTCTGGCAGGGCAATGGCAAGGGAAAGGTGCATTCTCTGCAGAAGTCAGTGGGAAGGCAAGCTTTGCAGGGCTGCAGTTGCACTGTGAGAGTGACTGCAGAGCATGGGAACTGGGAGGCTGTGGCCTTGGCAGGCTGCATCTTTATGAAGAGCAGAGAGGAAAGCAGAAAATTCCACTTTTAAAAGGGCTCTAAGTGAAGAGAGGAGTGGAGGAAATGCTTTGCAATGAGCCCTGGTGGTACTTTGTGTCACATCTTTTAAACAGCCACTTTCTTTTCCTCTTTCCTCTGCTTTTTACTGGTTTGAGCCTTGTTTGTAATTAAGCCACTTGAGTCTCACCATCGATTGAATCCCTGCTGCAATACACCAAAGACTCTTCACAGTTAAACTGGAGATGACCTAATGTGTGGATTATTTTGGTGGCTCTCCATTGGACCAGTCAATTCTCCTTTCTCCATAACACCTTTTGGAGATACCAGCCCCTAGATGTCCCATTTGGGGCCTTTTGTTCAGCATGTTCCAGAAAAGAAACTCTGATCTGTGGTACAAAGAGGAGGTGGGAGACTGGAATTAAGAATATTTTTTTCCACGTTCTCCCCAGCTAGTCATTTGCACAACATTTGCCTGCACAATAAATGCTGTCCCACCACAAACAAGAGCAATCATATGGGTGGAAGATGATGTGCATCACTCAGTGCAGTGTGGGTGCTGGTGAATACTGGGGTCAGCACCCAGCAGAGCTGTACCAGTGAGGACCCTGCAACCCTTACACCCTCCAGCCACTGCTGTGGAGCCCTCTCTGAGTACTGTAGTCAAAATAAACCTGGATGGTTGTAGCTGGGCCAGAGCCCTCATCTCCACTGCAGAATGTGTTCTGCAAGGCCAGAACAAAGAGACTATGCCTGGAAGGATTTGCAATCTAAAGCATCAGTATCCTGTAGTAAAAGCAATTAAATGAGGCAGACAAGGATCTGACTGTGCCATTCAAAGCAGGAGTGCTTCAAGTGATCATGATGAGACAATCTAATTTCACTCTGCCCACTGCCAATAAACTTTGCAGTTAGTAAATATTCCAGGAACAGTGCCTCTAAGCAAGACTTCTGCAGCCTGGAAAGGTAGAGTCAAATATTTTGGTAAAATTCCTTAACCCTGCTTCCTCCACAGACCTGCACACCCAGGAGAAACACTTCTCTAGGCTTTCCTGTGCCTTGAAATCAGTTGCAGGACAAGCCTGCTACTTCACACCTAAAAAGACTGCACTTAGCAGCACCAAAACCTGCTGCTGCTTGTAGGTATGTTGTTAAATCTCTGGCAGCAGGCCATCCTGAGGGGTGAAGGGGAGGTGTGTGAACAAATCAGATCTCTCCTGAGGGTCCTATCCAGAATTACATCCCATAACGTGGTTGATGGTGTGTGGTACATACCAGCACAGGGAAGAAGGAGGTGACATCTCAACATCACCTACCTCAACAATAGCTCTCAGCTGACACTGGCCAAGCACTGGCATCCCCTTAGGTCTTTTAGCTGATGGAGTGCTCCCATTTTGGCCTCCTCCTCCTGTTGTGAATGTCTGAGACAGGCAACGTGTGAGATGCATCACCACGAGTGATGAGGCACTCTCTTACTCACTCCTGCTGATACCTCTCTGCTCTGACAAACAAGGGATTAACATGACTACAGAGTCCTCACAGAAGCCCCATGAAGGGGTGGAAAGGCTAAGATGTCTTCATGATTTGGGAGATGGGGTCACACCCCACTGGCTATCTTCACTTCCTCCAAGGGCTGACGCTTGTGGGACATCACAGAATCACAGGAACTTGGGGGTTGGAAGGGACCATTGGAGATCATGCAGTCCAACACCCTGCTAAAGCAGGTTTGCCTAGAGCAGGCTGCACACGAATGCAATGCACAGGTGGGTTTGGAAAGTCTCCAGAGGAGGAGACTCCACAACCTCTCTGGGCAGTCTGCTCCAGAGCTTTGCCACCCTCAAACTAGAGAGGTTTTTTTCCTTAAGTTCAAAGCACACTCTTACCTTGGAAATGGTTTTCTTTAGCTGTTCTCTCATCTCTGAAAGTCCTCAGGGTACTCTGGCAGCCACAACTCAAATGGAAATAAATAAATAAACAAACAAATAAATAAAGTACCCAAGATATTTAATGACTTTTACCCCATTGCATGAAAGGAGCTAGTCCAAACACATGGCAATCCTAGCTCTGGTTTAATCCCTCCTAAAGTTATGGTAAGGGCAGCTAAACCAGTGTTTGAATGCTTGTCTGCTTCCCTCTGGGGAAAAAAAAAAAAAAAAAAGGTTAAACTCAACAAAAAAGAGGATAAAAGAAAGCTAATTCAGCACAGCTCACTCCTAATAGCTGGCCACAAGACAGTCCTGACAGACTGCTGCAAGTCCTGAAGCTCTGAGGACTGTTAAATATGGAACAAGAGCTGTGTGCTTGCAAGGAAAATGAGTCAGTCTCCACTAACACGCAGCAAAATATTTTTATTAGACTCTGTATTGACTTATTTAATGACATCAGCAACAAGTGCCAACAAAGTTGCATAATCATCTAATCCGGGGGGGGGGGTTCCAGCTAAGATGTTCCATAAAAGCTCCTCGTCAGTTCAAATCCTTCTAAATGTCCCTGATACTGTGTTGTTGTCTGTGTGTGTGGGGAAGGGGGGGGGGGGGTTGGCTGTCCCTCTGGAAGGGTCAACCCACTCAATAAAGTAGTCCAATTTTCAACAAGCAGCAAATCAAAACCAAACTAGTAAAATCAGTACTCATCAGGCTGGATGTGAGGCAGAGGCAGTTGCAAGCAAAACACTGAGATTTGGCAGGCACCAGTCCCTGCTGTGGTTTGTAGAGCTCTATTGGAACTTGGCTTTGATGGACCCACTTTTGTATGCCCAGAGCAGATCAGACCTCTTCATTCTCCTCTTCACCCTCCGAAGAGGAAGAGGCTACTGACATATGCTCCTTTCATCCCCGTGCTAAATGCCTTTGCAGGGGCTCTCTTCCCTTGGGGCTCATTCCAGTGTTGTTATTTAGCAGCTAGAAGCCCAAAACTAAAGTGAAGGCTTGGCCATACCTTGCTGCTGGTCACTCTGGCTCTGTCTCATGCTACAGCCTGGGAAGAGGATCTGGGTGTCACCCAGGGCAGGATGGAAAGCTGCAATGTCCTTTGGACAAAAAGTTCTGGAAACTTTCTGTTTGGAGGAGCTGGAACAAAAACGGCAAGAAGGTTTTTGATCACCACTAAATCCTCTCCTAGTGCTGAATGTGCAGGAGGGAAGGGCTGAGTCTGTGCTGGTATCAGCATCAGCCATTTCAAGTCAAAATGTATTTGTTTTCCTTGGAACAGGCAAGTGGAACTGGAACAATGACTGGAACTGACAGTTTGCAAGTAAAGATTTTGTTTCATCTTGGAAGGGTGAAGCACCTTGAAATATTTTCCAGTGGAAATGACATTTTGTTTCTGCTGATGCACATGGGAGTCACCCCATCACAGTTCCCCTTGTCCTCTAATGGTTCCCACTTCAGTGGGGGGGACCCAAGGAGCCACCAAACACGTGGTGTGGACTGAGTGAACCATCCAACCATCATGGGGAAAAGAGAGAGACAAGACATTGAGTGACATCCACTTTGCTCTGCCTGAGTGAATTATGGGAGAAGCCAGAAGACCTTGAGGGAAGTTGAACAAACAAGTAGCCCACCTATAATCTGAATGGGCTATGAGCAAGAAAAGGCTGGGTACCAAAATGTGACAAGACCTCTCAGTTCTCAATACAGACAAACAGTAGCCCTGGGAATAGTTGGGGGTTTTGAGGCTCTTGATTTCTACTTGACAGGAGAATGCTGTCTCTTTGCATCTCCTGCATGGAGATGCTGAAGAACATAACAAGCTCAGCATGAGGGAACAATGTGCTGCAGAGGCAAAAAAAGCCTCAGGATGCTGGGCTGCATCAACAAGGGCATCACCAGCAGAGATAAAGAAGTCATTGTGCCACACCTGGAGCAGTGCCAGGAGGATGGAGACTCCCTTTTTACAAGGATTCCCATGGAAATGACAAGAGGTGATGGGGAGAAGTTATCACTAGAGAGAGTCCCATTGGACTCCAGAAGAAAATGCTTTCCCCATGAGAACAGTCAGACACTGGGATCATCTTCCAGGGGAAGAGGTGGCTTCCCCTGCATTGGACAGTTTGATGACTTGGCTTCACAGGGTGCTAGGCCATCTCATTTCAACTACACCTAGAAAGGCTGGACTAGATGATCCCTGAGGACCTTTCCAACTTGACATTCTGTGATTCTGTGAGATGAGTGTGGGAGAAGGATCCCATGAGAGCTCTGTCCAGGGGTACTGGTGTGAGCTGATAAGGGAGAAGAGAGCCTGCTTTAATTTTTGTGCAGGAACCAGAGGAGCACTGGAAAGAACAGAAGTTAAAAATCCTGTCAGCTTTCCATAAGGGGGGTAGAGGGGATGTAAAACATCATAATTCTGAAATCTAGGTCCTGGTTTGTTGTAGACTGCAATTTCTCATACCTGGAGAGCTTGAGAAACCTCAAACCACTCCCATATCTCAAACCCAGGCAAAAAATCCCTGTTCTTGAAAAGCTTCATCAACAGAGGAAAGTTCCAAGCTCAGGTTGGCTGCAACATCTCAAAACATTTCCTTTAAGCTCATGGCTTTTTTAGTGCTCTGGGATTAGCTCAGATTCCTAAACAATCATTTCAGAGCAAAGTAGTCTGCCACTGCTTCCTTTAAGAGATAAGCTGAGGATTCCAAAACTTCTTTTTTGTTTCCACATTCTAAATGAATGTGGAAAAGTTTTGGCTTTGAAACAAAATATACTTTTTTTTTTTTTTAAATAGAGAAGGGGGAAAGCTTTGACAGTTAAACAGATTGGAAACAGGGTCCTTTCTTTCCTCTTCATTTTGCAAGGACAAACCAAGAGGTTCCCAATGTGTGGAGGCACTTGTGGTCTATTCCTATAGGTTCAAAACCAGCCTGTTCACACAGCCAGCACTTTTTTCCCTTTAGTGACAACCTCTCTTGATCTGGATACTCTCAGTGAGCACTGATGGCAGAATAGAGTCCTGTAAGAATGGTGTGATCCCATGGAGAGAGGAGCAGAGCTGGGCTTGGAGAAGTGGTGGATTTGAGCCTTGGTGTGTTGCTTTTCCTATTGTTATTGTGAAGAATTAGAGATTTAAGATGCTTTCCACTTTCATTTTCCCTTTTTGGCTGCATCACTGAGGTTTTGGCTGGCATCTGAAGTTCTCAGTAACTCTGAAAAGAAGCTATCTCAATTCTTCCTTGAAAACCACACCAGTTGTGGTGAGTGCAGTCACAGTCTTACAGCCCTCCAGAACAGCCTGCTGGACAGTCTTACAGCCCTCCATCACTACCTCGTGGAGCACTGTGTCCTCTGCAGCAGGGCTGGTGGGATGAGTGACTCACCCACCACATCCCTGGACCAAGTCTAACCAACAGAGTCCTCTACCTCATAGTTGTCAGTACTACCAAGCCAGCTTAGATGTAACACCAGCTGAGAAATCTAACTATAGCTGATCCAAGAATAACATCATTGACTGACATACAGACAAGAGAGAGGAGCATCAGGATATCAACACATCTAGTGAAGAGCTTTCAGCTCTGCTGATACTCACAGCATACCTTCACACTTCACTGGTGCTTGCATCAGATGGCTGATTTTCTTCTCAGCCAGGTATGCTTAGCCTCACCCTATAAAGCAAGACAAGGATATATTTTTTATGGGGAAGCTGTAAATTGATTTGATAGCCATGATGGAGCACTCCTACCTTAAAGAACTCCTTTTACCAAGACATATTCTTGATGGGAATGAATTCTCTCACCTTAGAAATTAATTGGTTTGAATCAGGATCATTGTGTTCCTTGTCTGTGTGTGACACCTGTAGCTGATGGCTCCATTAGCTGGCCTGCCATTAGCTTTGAATCCCAGAGCAAAAGGCATTGCTGACCTCCCACCAGCAGAAGCCAGGCCAGCTGGCTGCACAAAGACCCCATTCTGGCTCTGTCTGACAGCCCAACACAGAGCTGGGAGGCTGAGGAACTGTAAGGGCAAGTAAGCTCCAGTTTTAAAAGGATGTGGCCCAAAGAGTGAGCTGACAGCTCAGGGAAGAGCTACCTGTTTCCCCCTGGATGCAGCATTCAAAATGCTTTCCCTGCACTCTGAGCAAAAGGAGAGGTACAGGAGATGCTGGGGTTTGGAGAACTCCCTTGAGTGCCTCACCTGAAGAGAGGACCAGGGTCCACTGCCATATGGGTGGGAAGGGAGAGGCCAATGCTGGCACTAGGAGGGTTTGGTCAGCATTTAGAATTGCACAGTCCTTCTGTAGTTCCCTTCTTTGTTCAGATCTCCTTGTGCAGCTGGTGTTAAGGGGGACTGGGCAGAACAATGTCAATCTGCATGGACACTGCATGGGGCCAGCTGTTGGACCCTTGGTAACCAGCCTTTGGGATGGCAGTAGAGGCTGTCAAGACATCTCATCCTGTGTGTTGTCCTTCTTTTGGTAAGGAACCACCAAAGTCCTCGTCATCCTATTCAGCCTAGACCTCCTCCTCCATGATGTCCCAGAGACCCCAGAAACCCCACACCCTCATGCTCCCCTCAGCACCGTGAAAGGAACAGCTCTGACTCACACCAAAGCACATGTTATCCTTGTGAGTTCATTAATTTCAGTGAGGGATCATTTCCTCAAGGCCTGTTCCTGTTGTTTGACCCCTGGCTTTTCTTATCTTTCTTTTGCAAGGACAGCCATTGGTGCAGGTCACACCAGTGAGAAATGTCAAGCTGGTTCTGGGAACCGCTTCCTGAAACGCATCCATTTGTGCAATCAGTGCACCAGCACCTTTCTGAAGGAGCCTCTTGACTGGAAACACTCAACTGGAGAGAAACAGATCATCCTGTGCTGCTCCTGCCTCCTCCTTGCTCCTTTGGGGAACTTGGTCCTCACAGAGGATGACCAGCAGTGGGGATGTGGCCATTCTGGCCAGAGGCCTTCGTCACGCAAGGGTTTATCTCACCACAGCACCAAACATGGGACAACACCTTTCCTCACATAACTTTTTGTTCCTAATTTAAAACAGGACACAATGAGGCTGCAAAGACAAAAATAGTTGTTTAAATTTAGGTGGAATAGACTGAGAGGCACCATTCAGCACTTCCCCTTCCAGCAACAGCACTCCATGGTCAGGAGGAAGCAAACAAAACAGAAGCAGCAGCCAGGGCAGCTGTAGGATGCAGTTGCTGAGGAGACAGCCAAGGAAAGAAGATATGGATGATGTCTGCCCCATGGGGACTCTGGACAATGACTGACTCATTGCTTATAGGCAGTATCTCTGGGCTTGGGCCATCCTCCATGGCAGAGCAAGCAAGTCAGGGGCTGCGACACAGCTGGAATAGGTGGAACCCAATAACAGTTCCTCCCTTGCATGACTCAGGCTCTAAGGCTACCTCCTCCCATCCCCAGGGGCCGTTGCATTTGGGGTCTTCCAGGGACCCAACTTGCCCTCTTTGATGGCTCCTGATACCAGAAAAAGGCCAAAAGCACTTGGAGACCCATCCTTTGCCAGTCTCACCAGGAGACAACACTCTCTGGCTCAAACTCAGCCTGGGCATTACTGAAACAGCAGTGTTAGGAGGGAAAGATGCCACAAGGAATTCAGACTAAGCCTGACTCTCTGCTTCCACAAACAGCAGCACAGATCTCCCTTGGCCTACCCAAAGAGCACAAAGCAGGTTCCTAACTCACTCAAATTAAGAAAAAATAACTTCTGCAGAGGTTGCTGGTGCTGGCTGCTGGTGGGGAGTCTGAGCTCAGGTTAACATCCCTGCTGAAAGAGAAGAGGAGAGCATCTGCTCTTTCTGTCCCATAGAGCATCAGTCAGCCACCACATGCACAGTCCCAGCTCCCTGGTGCATGCTGAGCTCCAGCTGACTCCCAGGCACCTGCTTTCTCCATTCCTGCCCTGATGGAGGTGAGTGGGACCACACAGGGAGCTCAGGGGCAGAACACAGCAGTTCCTCTCCAGCCTCCTTCATTCCCACCACCTGTCAAAGACTCTCATGATGCTTCAGGACAGTGATGGAGCCAGATGGTCAGCTCACCCTACAGGTTACAGGATGAGAGGGAATGGCCTTACCTTATACCAGGGGAGGTTTAGGTTGAATATTAGAAGAAAATTCTTTCCTGAGAGGGTTCTGGAACGGGCTGCCTTGGGGGTAGTTGAATCCCTATCCCTGGAGGTGTTTCAGAGATGTGAAGATGTGGTGCTGATGATTTAGCACCAGCCTTGGCAGAGTTAGAGAATGGTTGTACTTGATGAGCTTAAAGGACTTTTCTGAAGAAAACGATTCTGGTTCTACAAAGTCCTTTGCAGGAAGAAGAGGACAGCCTGAACTCCTGCCCGTTCAGCACTTCTTGTGCTGATGACCTGTGAGGAGGATGCCCATTTTCTTTTGTCAGGGGTATAATACTTAGTTTCCCAAACATCTGTCTCTAGACCATTGCCCAGCAGAGCAGGGCACACCAGCACCCCATGACCATGGGAAAATCCAGCTGCTTTGTCTGTCTGGATGACACTACCTGCAGTGCAGGGAACCTGCTGTTTGTATCCAGCACAGATCCAAGGGGCTATGTTCCCACCAGGCTATGTACCTTCCAGATGTAATTAGATATCAGGAGAAAGTTCTTCCCAGAAAGGCTTCTCAAACTCTGGAAGAGGCTCCCCAGGAGGGGACTCACCACTGGAATTCAGTTCCCCATGGGTTGCAACCCTGCTCCTAGAGGTGCTTAGAAGAGGCAGAGATGTGGTACTGAGGAACATGGTTTAGCATCAGATTTGGCAGAGTTAGAAAATGATTGGAGAAGATGATCTTAAAGATCTTTTCCAACCAAAATAACTGATTTCTGACTCCATAAAATATGTATCATGGAGACAGATTTTAAACTTTCTCCAGCCTTTCTCTCCAAATCTGGAATGTTTCTCTGGAGCCCAGGGAGTCTGGTGGTCTCTTCCTTTTCCATGGCAGAGGGAAATGAGCAAGGTGCAAATAGGATATTTTCCCTCCCTCACTGTTTTTCAAGCCTTTTCAGAAGCTGAATGAGTTTCCAAAGAGAGGGGTGGATTGGCATGACCTTACTGAAAACTAATTAAGCATAATTGTTTCGCCTGTTGAAAATATTTGTGCTTCACCAGGAACACCCTGCAGCTGGCTATGAAAAGACAGGAAGAAGGTAGCAGATTTTCATGTGAGCTTCTCATCAAAGGTTTTTAAACATCAGGGTGGGAGAGAGGCTGCACAACCAACCTGATCCATGAATTTTTTTGGTGTAGGAAACTCCCTTGTCCACCCAGTTCCATAGGCTTAGGAAACACACAGGGAAGTGGGTAGTGAAGGGTGCCTCTTTGCCTCCACCTTTTGTTTTTGTCCCTGAAAGCTGCTGGGTTGGGGGTGGAGTATTTTTAGAATAAGTCCATTCATCCCTAAGACACATTGCTTGCTAGAACAATTCCAAAAGCAGGCAGGCATGCCCACAGCAAACACAATGGAGTTATTTTTCACTAAATCAGTAAACTTGACTGGATTATCTCCATTTACAGGGAAAGTCATCTCTCAGAAGCAAACAGCCAGGGAACTGTCAGCTCCTAGTTTGGAGAAATGAGGGAGCACTGAGCTAAGTCATTAGTCATTAGGAGGATTGAGAAGCCTGGCTTACAGTGAATATATGTTTATGTACGTTGCTCTCTCTTTCTCTGTCCTGCAGCTCTGCCCCTGTGATGCTCAGCTTGGGAGCTGTCCCTACATAAAGCACAGGACCAGTAAGAGCAGTCTAGGCAACAAACAACAGGCAGATCCTCCCCACCTCTCATATTTGGATGCTTCTCCATCTCTTCTTTCCAGTCATCCATTCCATTTTGGGATGCTGAATTATCCTTTGCAGCTCATTCAAGAGGATCTCTTGACAACCACAACCTATGTTCCAGGTGGGAAGGACAAGTGTAGCATGGTGGGGTCAGTGCTGGCAAGCCTGGCAGCTCAGGCAGAGAGGGGAAATCATGCTACAGGGTTGCTCAAAATGGAGGAAGTCATGAGCAGAAAGGCTGGGCTGGGTTCTTGGCATCAGTTGTGCTCTTCCCAGAGCTGAAATAACAAGAAAAAGGAATTGCACGTTGGAGAAGTGCTGGAGTGCACAGGCAGAGCAGATTGGAGAACAACCTGGCCCTGGGCAGGCTTTGCCCAGCAAGACTCCTTGGACTAGGGTGAGCAACAATGGAGCCAAAACCTGTGGATTCTCAGATCTCAGGCTTTTCAAAGTCCACCAGCCCAGAGTCACCAGCTCTCCAACATCCGTGGCTGATTTATAGGTTGGACTTGGTGATCCTGAGGGTCTTTTCCAACCTGAATGTTTCTGTGATTCTGTGATTTGGTGCAGGACTTTCTGCAGCACTTCCTTTTGAGGTTTGTAGCTGCACCTGTCCCCTTCCCTCCAATGCAGCATGCAACACACCCTGCTGTCCTCGAAGCTACTGCCTGCTCCTGTGCATCTGATCTTACCCCAGGCACAACCCCACTTCCTGGGCAACAGAAAGTATTCAAGCTATGGCTGAGTTCCTGCAGTTTCTGTCTCAACTGTTCCCAAAGGCTTCACAACAGCCATGCACATACAAAGCCCTCTGCTAACACAGGTTCACCCAGACCAGGCTGTCCAGGAACATGTCCAGATGGGTCTTGAAAGTCTCCAGAGAAGGAGCCTCCATAACCTCTCTGGGCAGCCTGCTTCAGAGCTCCAGCATCCTCAAGTCCAAGTGAAGCCTCATGTTTTCTCATTTGTACCTGTTGCCCCTTCTCCTATCACTGGGCACCACTGAGAAAAACCCAGCCCCATCCTCATGACCTTCACCCTTTAGATACTGGTGAGCATCAAGAGCATCTCAGTCTGCTCTTCTCTGGGCTACACAGCAGCAGGTCTCTCAGCTTCTCCTCATAAGCCCTGGTGACAAAGGATACAGAGAAGGTGGAGGTCCCAAATGCCTTCTTTGTTTCAGTGCTGAGTCCAGCCCTCAGGAATCCCAAGTCCCTGGAGGTAAGAGAGAAAGTCTGGAGAATGGAAGACTCTGCCTTGGTTGATGAGACCTGCGTCAGAGTTCATTTGGGCAAACTGAACACCCATGAAACAAATCCATGGGCACTGATGGGATGCACCCATGAGTGCTGAGGGAGCTGGCTGGTGGTGGTGCTCTACCACTCTCCATCACTTTCAAAAGATCACAGAGAATGGAAGAGGGGCCTGAGGACTGAAGGAAAGCCAGTGTCACTGCAGCCTCCAAAAATGACGAGACCTGTTCTCCAGGCTCTTCCCCAGCTTCATCACTCTCCTCTGGATCAACTCCAGCACTTGATGTCTGTCTTGGAGTGAAGGCCCAAACCTGAACCCAGTACTCAATGGGTGCCCTCACCAGTGTTGAGTACAGGGGAGCAGTCACTGCTCTAGCCCTGATGGCCACACTATTCCTGATCCAGGACAGGATGCTGGTGGCCAAGGCACACACTGGCTCACGTTCAGCTGAGCACTCACAGGTCTTTCTCTGCTGGGCACTTTCCAGCCGCTCTGCCCCAAGTCTGGGGGGGCTGGGGTTCATGGGACTGTTGTGATCCAAGTGCAGGACCCAGCACTTGGCCTTGTTGCATCTCACTCCGTTGGCTCCAGCCCATCAATCCTTAGCTAGAAGACTGATTCCCGGGCTGCCAGATGATGCACAGCGGTTGTGCAAGAACACAATGTGGTACGCACGAGGCTGCTGTGGGCTCGTTCTGTCCTTCTCAGGCCTATGACCTCATGTGCTACGTTTTTAACATTTCCCTGTTTTAAGAAAAATGATCAAAGGAGTTGAGCAAAACCAGTTTCTGTTTCTACAAAGAAAAGCTTGAGTTACACATCCCAAACATACCCTCTGACCCCAAATTTCAAGCAAGAGAAACTCCCTGTGTGCTTCTGGGTGCCTCATTTGCTAGGGGAGTGCTGAATCACACTCTTTCTCCAGAAAAAAAACTCACATGGCACAACCTCTGTTATTTCCCTTCCTCCAGACCAAGAAATAGTCAATACGTTTCCCCTGAGACCCAAAAACTCAAATGCTTTACTAAAACTCTTGCCTAGTGGACATCATCCAATTTTCAGTTTCCAAGGCCTCAAAAAATATGTCATCAGGAAGGAACAGAGAGCAATGCCAGTGGTGCAAATAGAACAAAAAGGCAACCTAACTCAAGGCATGAGGTCCTTTGCTCCAGTGGCTACTTACATACCTTCCCACTGTCCAGGGGCAGGGGACAGAAGAAAACAAAACACTTCAGTTTGAGAAGTCAAAGCAGGGGATTTACAGAGTCCTTTGAACCTCCTGGCCATGAGTTTTCAGCTCTGTGAGGGCTTTCAGGGTTTCCACTTCCCAGGTACAGCCCAAGACACATTTAGGACAGTTTCCACCAAGTTGTTTTCCAAGCCAAGAAAGAAAGAAAAAAAAAAAAAAAAAAAAACACCTTCAAAGCTTCTCCTGGCTTCCTCTTCTTTTGTCTCCTCACTCCCCACTTCGCCTTTGGTTTTGTTTTGGGTTTTTTTGTTTTGTTTCTTTATTTGTGTGTGTGTGTTGTTGTTTAATGAAAAATATTTAAGGACATTAAAGCTACTTCTGCTGAGGAGCCAAGCCCAGGGAGTGGAGCAGCTTGTGCCAGAGAGGTGGCCACCGCTGGGCAGTAGGGTGAGAGTCATTTCCCTTGCAGGAAGGGTTGACTGCATTGACTCAAGACCTCAAGCTGCTTGGGAGCACAAGTCCCACAGCAGTGTGGACAGGATTTCCAGCCTGGAGAACAATTGCCATCAGGATGTGCTGTTAAGGTCATAAGTGGAAGCAGAAGTGCCAGCAGCTCAGTCTTCAAGCCATGATTTCCATGCCAAGACTCCCCAGAGAGCCTTTACCAGGCTCCAAAGCTAAGCCAGGCTTTGTAAGACAGCCCCATAGGGGCTGGATCTGGCCCACTCCTGCAAGCAGCAGTGATGAATGCTCAGTGTTCCCTGGGGCAGTGTGCAATGCTGACAAACCCTTGCATCTCCTGGTGCATGAAGGAAGGATCAGTCCACAGCAGAGCTAGGGTGTTGCTTCCATAACTTACTACCCTGGAGGAAAGCAGCAGAGCTAAGCATAAGTTGGCCAATGCCAAAGCTGACCTGGGCATGACTTCCAAGGAGCATTGTGGAAAGGTTCCTTGGGGAAGTAGTATTTCCAGAGCTGGAACAAGCCAGACAGAGATGAACAACTTCTTTAATGACATGTAAATAAAAGGGACAAAATCACAGCTCTGCCCTGGGCCTTGAGACAAGAACAAGAGGAAAGCAGGAGCCACCCAGAAGGACAGAAAACATGCAGCAGCCAATGCCAGTAGTCTCAGGTGACTGGAGGGACAGCAGAGGTGGCAGAACAGCAGGCAAGGTGTTTACAAGGCACACATGGACCCTCAGCATGGGCAGGAGAAGGAAGCTGAGCAGCACCTCCCAGCAAGCTGGATGTGTAAGGTAGCATTTTGCCCCCATCAGGGTTGCTGCCTGACCAGGCAGACGTGGCTGTGAGTCAGTCCAACTCCAGGGGCTGGCCACGGCGCCAAGGAGCAGCACCCCTTGGAGCTGCACCCCTTTCTTTGTGCCCTCCCCCCTGCTCTCCCGCTGTGGTTTCAGCACAGTGCTTTCCTGCTAAGCCCGCGAGCATCCGTGTGCGGAGACTTGCCCACTGCTCCCCAGAAAGCCCCCCGAGCCATGGCATTGACGTCAGCAAGTGCCAGCTGTCGAACAATGGGGATTAGGGCTTGGCAGGCAGTGCCAGGCCCTGCGAGTGCATGTGCCTCCCCGGGCAGGTGAGCAACATTCCGCACGCATCAGCTCACTGCCTGCACCTGGACACCAGACCCAACCAGATCCCCGGCAGCGGCCAAGTCATGCCCGGGCAGCAGCCAGGGCTCAGCGAGACCCCCCTGGGGGTGAAGGCACCCCTGCCCTGAGCAGGGCTGGGAAAAGGCAGAGCCCTGGCACTGGCTGCTGATGGCTCCAGCCCATGGGAAAGGTTAGCCTGCGTGCCAAGGGATGTATGGTGCCAGGAACAGCTCTGAGGCATGGTCCCTCCCTGCTCTGCCCGGCGCAGGGACAGAGGCGATGACATGCCACCTCTTGCACAGCTGCAGCTCAGCCCAAGCCAAGTCCTTGCTCCACCCAGATCTCAAAAGGTTCAGCCCTCAGGGATCTGGGCTAGGGCTTCTCCTGGGGCAGATGGGCAGTTGTATAGCATGCAGTCCCAACCCGCAGCAGGAATCTGGGCATGGGATGCAGCTGGGCTGGCACTGCCTCTGGGGAGCAGCTGGAGCCTCAAAAATGGAAAGGGAGCTGCTCCTAGTCATCGTGCTTGACTGTCCCATGGTCCTGGCTTTGCAAGCTAACTCTCCCATTCCTGCTGCTGGTACAAGGTGTCCTGCTGCTGGTACAAGGTGTCCTGCTGCTGGCAGGGCTGCCAGGATCTCTCTTTTACCAAAACAAAGCTGGGACAACCACTAACACAGAGGTCACCCAGCACTGTCTATGGCAGCTCATCATCACCCAGCTCACAGGCTGGGCTGACCTAAACCTGTTAATGCTGGAGCTGGGAGTCATAAAACCATTAAGATTGGAGAAGACCTCTAACATCATCGAGTCCAACCGTCAACCCAACACCACCATGGCCACTAAACAACGTCACAAAGTGCCATGTCCACACATTTCTTGAATGCCTCCAGGGATGGCGACTCCATCATCTCCCTGGGCAGCCTGTTCCAATCCTGACCACTGGATATTTTTCCTAATATCCAACCTAAACCTCCCCTCATGCAACTTGAGGCCATTCCCTCTCATCTTATGCCTGGGACAGACAACAGGCAGCGACATCCTTGTAACCAAGGGTGAACCCAAACCAAAGAGCAGAGCACCAGCCTTCAACTCGACCTTGTCTCAGAACCAAACAAGCAAACCCAGCAGGGCACCTGAGGTTAAAGAAATACAGTCTACAATGCCCAGAGGTACTAACAGACAAGGATTTGACAGTTCCAGTGTGAACTACAAATCCTGCTTGCTGGGAAGGTCTCCCAGCTTGGCATGTCTGCCCAGTCCTGGTCCAGCAGTGGGAGCCTGCCAACGAGCTGTCTCACCAGCTGCACAAGGAAAGCACCTGGCTCACCCAGGTGAGACAGACCTTACTGCCTGAGGACAAGAGTACACAGCATGTCTGTGGACATGGACAGTCAGTCCCCAGGTCCCTCTGTGTGAGGCTGGGAACCCTCAGACCTCTTTAACAGCAGCAGGACAGCCAGGCTGCAGTGTCACCTTGCTTGCACTGGTCAGGGCTTTCATAACTTGAGCTACACAGAGTATCCTGCCCCACAGACCCCAAGCTCTTAGGAAGGAGGACATGCCCTTCAAGAAGCAGTCCTAAAGGTCACAGAGTCAGGTTTTAACAAAGCACACAACTTGGAGAAGTCATCACCTGGTAGATCACTGCTCTCCAGGAGTTGCCTCAGCTTATCCGTGGGTCTCAGGTGATGCACCAAAAAAGGTATGGAGAGGTCAGGCCCAACTCACACTCGACACATTTGCTCTACAATTCCCTGCTCTACAGCCTTGTTGGGGTGGGCTTCAGGGGGTCCACCAACAGCAGACGACAGAGGTGCCCAAGGCAGGAGCTGATCCAGAAGCAGCAGGCTGGGAGAAACAGCAATTTTTCAAAGGCTCTGTTGACTTCAGCTCCCCAAGACCAGTCCTTAGTCTTGTGGGATTCAAGGGGACACTACCCTTCATGCTGCACCTTCTCATACCCTTCAGGCCAAATCTCCTGGCAAGCTTTGCCCTTCACCCAATCTTAGCACAGGGCATGGACCAATGCAGCCAGATGGGAGGGGAGCAAATGGCCTGTTCAAAGTCTTCCTATTTGTTCTCCCTCAAGACACTCTCAAAGGAAAACCTCTGAGGTCATTGTGCTATTTTCATCAAGCAAGGGCATCCGGCAATGACTCTCATTACAAGGACTCTGCTTGAGTGGTTGTCTTCAGCAGAAAGGTCACACCAGAGAGGCTCAGATTGAACAAGCAGCCCAAAGTCCAGATGATCACAACCACATCTTGCCCACCTTACTCCTGCCTGGAGTATCTGTCCATGGCTGATGAGACACTGTGGTAGTTTTAGGCTATGCCTTGAAAATTTTTTCACAGATCTTGAACAGAAAGTAGTAAAATGTAAATAAATCACTATTGGGTGTAAGAAGGAAAACAATGACAATTCCAAACAATCCCATTGGAGAGATAAGGGACTTGAGCTAGTAATGTAGACAATATCTCTCACTTCCTCAGGCTGGAAGATACTAACTTTGTGCTTCTGATGGCTTCTGCTTGGCCTTGCCTGCATTGTTTTGGCTAAGTCTAACGTCCCTCTGCTCCTTTCTCTTGTCCCTTCTGTACAGGGGGATAAGGGGAAGGCAGTGAGGGAGAAGCTATTAGCTTCCCCTGGTCTCTGACCAGGGGGGTCCTTGTGCTCCTCATTAATTGTAAATACCTGCAAACATTGTAAATACTGTGTATTTTGTACATATTCATTGCAGATTGCAGTTTTGCTTGTAAATATAGCTTTCATTTGCTTCCAGCTGAGTTACTATGGAAAATTTAACCTTTTTGGGGGGGGCTGTGTGTGGGGGGGGAATTTTCAACCCAGCACAGACACATTAAATGGTTCACACCAGCCCCAGCATGAAGAGAACAAGAAGCCAGCTGACCCATGGCCCTGTACCTGCTCTCTGAAAGCCACCCTGGCAGACCCTCCTCAGGAATCGTGCTTTGCAAGTGCTGGAGTGTCTCACACACAGGTGGCCTTGCAAGGAGCTCTGCTATGCCCCAGGCACCTCAGGCTGAGGTCAGGCTGCCTTTGTCACCCTAATATGTGGTGGCCCATGGCACCTTCAAGAAAGGGCTCTGACAAGATTGTTCAGCAGACCATCATGATGGAAGTTCTGGCACCATGGTTTCTTGGTCCTTTGTATCTCAGTCAAGATGTTTCCAAAATGTGCCAGGAATGGTGAGGCCTTTACTGAGACAAGCAGCTTGAGGTGTCTGTATGGAACCCCAGCTTCTTTAAAGGGTTGGTGCTGAGCTGCTCTTCTCCCAGGGCCTGATGTTACTGTGTCAGGGCTGATCTGCCCCTCACCTTATCCTCTAGGATGTGGATGGAAACAGGGATGCACAATGCCATGAGTCAACAGCCAGGCCCTCCTCTCTGCAGGAATGTCACTAGGGCTGCTGGTGACCACCAAAGCCTAGCGTGGGAGGGGAGGACACCAGCAGAAGAGCAGAGCTGCTAACATAGCTATAGCTGCCAGCTCCTCTTCCAGCCACAGAAGTAGTGCACGGGAGCACCAAGCATCTTCTGAAGTGCCAACCCACCAGCAGCAGATGACCACAGGTGACCACAGGCACAAGGAGGACACCACCACCACAACAAGATACATTGGTGGGATATGCAAGAAAGACAGCACCACAGCAAGGTGCAGCTGCCAGGACTGGCCCCAAGGGAAAGCTCAACGAGGCTGCATGTAGGGACCCCAATAACAGATACAGAATAGCAAAAATAAAAATGTGGGTCCACCAGGCTTGCAGACCATGACACCTCTAGTGCAGGAAAAGGCAGCAACTGCCACCACAAGCACAGGGTGAGGGTTTTCAAAGAAATGTATGGTGAACATGCCAACCTATCAAGATTCACTGTGCCTGCAAGAGACACCATGTAAATCCCAGCTCTGCCCTCCTGCCTGGGCTTTGCGTTGTGGCAAAGTCCTCAGCATCCCAGGAGACCATCTCCCACCAGCACCACTTCTGCTGAGAGGATTTTTCATGCCCACACAGCTCCCAGGACAGAGACCCCTCCCTGTATATAGACAGTACAGGGAGGGCCCAGAGGGCCCATCCCAACACAGCAGTTCAGCAAACACCAGGCTCCATCCCAGGGTGCGGTGCAGACAGGTGGCAGCCAGCCACCACGGCCCTGGCACCCTGCCATTCAGGTCAGATGTGTGCTGCTCCCCAAACCTCCCCACACCTCCTTGGTGCTATCTGAATGTTGCCCAGGTCCAACCCCACATCAGGTTTGCTATCTCTAAAAACCACATCTACAGCTGCTTTGTTTTCCTGCTGGCCACAGGAGATGGATTGATTTCAGCCCTGGTCAGTACTTCCCATCACTACCTCCTGTGAAGCACCCACACAGAGCCCAAGTCTTCACTCAGTGCTCCTTCTCTTCCAAGGGCATAGCTTTCCAGGAAAAGCTTAATCAAAAAGTCCGTGGTTACAGAGAGGAAGGAAAAAGAAAGGAACAGTGTTTTCATTCACCCCAGAGGTGCACAACAGACTGCAGAGTTGTCAAAAGCCCACGTGCTCAGTGATGTCTCCACAGTGGTGAGCTCATGCTAGACTTATCTCTGTCAGCCAATAAGCAAAACAGTCACCAAACAATGTAATGGAGACTATGTTCTGCAGCCCTTCCTTATCTTCAGCACACATTGAAACCATCCTGCTGCCAGGAGCCCCATCTACTTCCCACAAGGGTGCCAGGGGAACTTTGTGCTACCTACCTGTGCAGGACAAGAGAATCATAGAATCATTGAGTCCAACCATTGCCTAACTCTACCAAGTCTGGTGATAACACATCCCTCAGCACCACATATCTGAGTCCTTTAAAAAAACACCTCCAGGGATGGGGATTCAACCACCTCCCTGGGCAGCCTATAACTGCTATAGCTCTTCCAGGCTATAACTACTATAAACTCTTTAGGGAAGTCCCCTGGCCTCAGACCAGTGATGAAGTGGACCTCTGCCACCTTTTCCTAGCCCAATATGACTTTCCTCACTGCAGAAGCATCCCTGTGCCAGAGGAAAACCTCTCTGTACAGTGGTGGGAGGCATGGGGCAGCTTAGAGAGATGCTGGGAGGGCCCACCACTTCCTGTGTCACTTGCACAGTGTGTACTCTCTCCTTGCAGACTATCCCACCATCTCCTCCTCTGTTGCAGAGCTTTCTCAGGTCATGCTCACAGTATAAGGGATTGCTCCCAGCCTGCCACCAGGAGATGTACAAAATGGTCCAGGGGCTGACATGCAGAAGATGCCATTGTGTGCTCTCCTGGAGCAGTCCTGCACACAGCAGCAGGGACAGGTTACCTGATGCTGTGCTGGAAGCCTGGGAGACACCATGAAGCAAAGTCAGGTCATTTCTGGGGAACAAACAGAGGGTAATTCAAGACAAGCTTTGCTCCCGATCACGACAGGCCTGGGAGCGTAGAAATCAGGTGCCTCAAACCTGCAAACCCTCTTGTTCCCACATTGTCCTTCTTCTGACCGTTGCCTCAGATGCTGCCACCATAGGTGGCGTTTTGTTTGGCCAGGGCACTGGCGCCATCCCTGGGGTGGGGAACTGCCCCATGGGTCACTGGAGGTGTGCCAGCTGCTTTGATCTTTGCCTAGGACCTGCCCAAGTTTCAGATTGGAAAGTCAGCTGTTTTGTTTCTGGAAGCCCTTACCATAAAAGTTACATCCCTTTATTTTCTTTAGGCTGACCTCTGAGCATCACTAGAGCTTCCTCTACCAACCACATTGGCCACCTGCCTTTGTTTAAACAAGTGAGGCAATGAGGCTTTGCAGGGCTGGAGCCTGCTGGGCTGGCACATGCAGCCCAAAGGGACTGCTGCTTGGCAGAAACTGCAAAGGGGAAGCAAAGTTTAAGGAGGTCAAGCAAGTTCACATGCCTTTGGTGGCAGTACAAACTCTCTCAGCAGGGCAAAAGTGCCCTGTGTGTCCCCAGGGGAGGACAAGGTACATGAGGACTTCAGCATCTCCTGCTCCTGCCCTCCACAAAGTGCAGCCAGAGGGCTTGGAAAATGGTGAGTCTCTTTGGGGTGGGGAACCAGGGGTTCACACAAGCAAGCAGCATTTACAGCTTGTTTGACAGCTTTGCATGGCTCCTGTTGTTCCTGTGTGATTGTCTCTGGGTGATCCTGCTCTAGCAGGCAGGATGGAATAGATGACCTTCAGAGGTCCCTTCCACCCCCTACCATGCTGGGATTCTGCGAATTACGGAAAAGTTTACCCTAAAGATCCCTGATGAAGCAAATCCTGGGTTGGGTGGGATGCCTACAGCCAGATCTTGCAGAGGATTCGCAGAGTCAGGGAGCAGAGACATCACTTTGCACCACATCCCAGCAGGGTTCACACACAGGGGCCATGCATGCCAGCTCCTTTCTGTGCCCCTTGTGGGGCAATACGCTTTCATGGCAGGGTGGGAGAAAGGGGAACCCTGCCTAGCCTGCTCCACCCCTCATTTACCCTTAGGGAGCACTTGGAACATCACCTGCCCACAGTTCCAGGCTCAGTGAAGGATCAAGGGCTGTGCTTTACAAGGTGCAGTGATTGCAAGGTGCTGCAGGGCATCCTCTTCCCACAGCATGTGCTCAGCTTGGCCCTCACTGCTGGTAGTGGCACAGCAAGCCTTAAGCATCCTAGGGGTGGATTCCCCAAAGCAGGAACTCATAAAGTAGGTCCAAGGCTGTCCTGGTGGAAGCATTGCCTGCTACAGGCAAGGAATTTTTGAGCTGCACCTTGCAGGTCCTGGGAGGACTGTGGGGCCTGGCAACAAGAGACAAACAGAGCAGCTGAACAAAGTGGGTGACCTGAGCAAGTGCCTTGTTGTGAGGGGAGAGAATGAAAACCCAAGATTGGGAAATTAAGAGGTTCAAGACCCCAAGAATAAATAAATCAATTAATTAATACAAGCAATTAATCATCACTTTACTTGAAACCACTTCCTCCACCACATGGTATCAAAAGGTCACAGAATTCTTGCAGCTGACCCTTGAGCAGCAACAATTTCCTGGCTTCCTCTGCTCTCCCTGCCCAAGCCACCAGGGCAATGCTGAAGGATTTGCACATTACTGGTATCCACCACTCCAGCCCTGTCTGAAAACACTTTTCCTGCAACACAGAAAAAAACCCCAACTAATTAAAGCCTTTTTATGCCAGGGCAAAATGAAGATGTCTCTCCCACCAGAGCCCATTTGCTTTCCTGTTTTCAATTTTTCAGGGTTAGAAACCTACTGTAGCACCTTGGTGTTACATTAGAATCATAGAATCAGTCAGGGTTGGAAGGGACCACAAGGATCATCTAGTTCCAACCCCCCTGCCATGGCCAGGGACACCTCACACTACAGCAGGCTGGCCAGAGCCTCATCCAGCCTGGCCTTAAACACCTCCAGGGATGGGGCCTCAACCACCTCCCTGGGCAACCCATTCCAGGCTCTCACCACTCTCATGGTGAAGAACTTCTTCCTCACTTCCAGCCTGAATCTCCTCACTTCCAGCCTGAATCTCCTCACTTCCAGCTTTATTCCATTCCCCCTAGTCCTATCACTACCTGATATCCTAAAAAGTCCCTCCCCAGCTTTCTTGTAGGCCCCCTTCAGATATTGAAAGGCCACAATAAGGTCACCTCGGAGCCTTCTCTTCTCCAGACTGAACAGCCCCAACTCTTTCAGTCTGTCCTCACAGGAGAGGTGTTCCAGCCCTCTGATCATCCTGGTGTCCCTTCTCTGGACACCTTCCAGCATGTCCATATCCCTCTTGTAATAGGGGCTCCAGAACTGGACACAGTGCATTAGGACAGGGCTCCAGATCTGAAGACTTTTAACAAGGCAGATTTGAAGACATTGTAAAGAAGGACCACTTGTCAATGTTATGCTTTGTAGCTCTTTGCAGAGCTCACATTGATGCTGTGGTGGGCTGTCACAGGCAGGAACCCCAGCTCACCACATCTGTCTCTAGAGCCACCTGACCACACAGGGACAGAAGAGCCAGGAGATCCTTAGGTTCCTGAGCTACAGGGGTCTGCTAGGCACCAGTGTCAGGTGAAAGCAGCACAAACTGACTTTTCAAGTGGAAAAAGGAGATGCTGCTCCTGGCTGAAGAACAAGTAGTGGATTTCTGCCCGGGCCAGCACAGGCAGGATGGAGACTGAGCAAGTGGTCTGCACATATCAGCCAACTATCAGCTTTGGGCATGGTCCAGCCATGGACTTCTGGATGGCACAGCCAGGGAGCCTGAGGTCTGCACAAAGCACAGGACAAGATGTACAGATGCTCCACACCACTGCTAAGCTATAGGGGTCCAATACTGAGGATCCTGCTGCATCCAGGCCGGCTGAGGACACATCTTCATTGACACCAGGAGAGCAATGGGAGGAAGACTTTCTGCTCCAGAGAGCGGGAGGAAAACACAAGCCTGTTGCCAGTTAAGGTCAGATGAACTTTGCCAGGATACAGGAACAAGACAGGGAAAAAAATAGAAAAGAAGTGGCTGCATTCAAGCTTCCTGCAAACTACCCAGCAAGTCATCAAGGACTTGCAAAGAGGAAATATACTTGTGGGAGGGACGGCTGCTTAATGAGCTCTCCCACCCACCTCTCCTTCCTATGGCTCCAAATTTCCCCCCCGGGATTCAGCATCTATTGAGCAGACATGCTGAGAAATAGGGTATTCATCCACTAAAAGCTAAACCCCAGAGTTTCAAACTGCTCTGGGCCAAATCAAGCAAAGATCTAGGGAGGGGAAAGATTTCTGCTTTCTTAGTGATAACATCAGGACAAAAATCAGGGTTTCTGTAGCTAGCCTTGTAGTCTAGTACCACACTCAGAAGCAGCAGATGAGAACGGATGTAAAAATGAGTTCAGTTGACTTAGGTTTGTTTCTTAAAGCTCACAGATTTCAAGATTAGAGAAGCACACACAGAATGGCTACCCAGATGAACAAAGGAGTATTGAATGTTATGTGTTTCTACAGATCACAACCAAAAAGCCAAGACTCAAGCTGCATGTGCATTCAGATGTTCTGCAACACTGACAACACAGAGAGAGGCTGGGTAGCAGCCAACATTATCCCAAGCTGCATCAGTGCAGAGGAATCAATCATGCATCACTACAGTTTCCCTGAGGCACAAGAACTCCCTGCAGAAACCCAAAACTGTCTCTTGACGTATTGTTTTCCCCAAGTGCTGAGCAGAGCTGGAATTCACAGCGTTTCCCAGAACCCACGTTCTTTGCTACATCCCAACATTGCCAAAACAAGGCTAGGAACAGCCTCTGCAATAGGATGGGGATCTCCATCAGGAGAAAGAGGACCTACCTGAAGGAGCCTGAAGTTTAACTTGTTCCCTAAGAACAACAGCAACAAGCAACTGGGATTTCTGTTGGACATACCCACACTGAAAAGAACAGTTTTTGATGAAGATGGCCTTGATTCACACCCAAGTTCCTGCCATCATGGAACAGGTTACAAATGGTGTTTGACCAGCTGGGCCCATAACTCAGCTGCCAGCATCAGCCTGCCCAGAGATGACAAGCTCAGACTTACTATCAAGTTTTACTATCAAGTCTTTCAAAGGGTTTTCACTATCCCAGTATGTTATCAGAGTTTAAGGCCGATGGTCATCTCCTCAGTCCTTTTAATAAGTTGCTCACTTGACGGCACCCTGTGGAAGAGTCACTTGGAGATTCAGCATGGGTTTTCTGCCTCCCATGAGTTGCAAATAAGCTGCCAGCAATTCCCTCTTCACATTTTATTTCCCCTGCACCATTAATTAACTGGCAACTCTACCTGGTTTAGGCTCTGGAGAACAGGTCTGATGAGGAGCAGCAGAGAGAACTGGGGTTGTTTAGTCTAGAGAAGAAGAGGATGAGAGGAGACTTCATTGCTCTCTACAGCTCTCTACAGCTCTCTGAAGGGAGGCTGGAGCCACATGGCTCCAACCTCCTTCCAGAGAGTTGTAGACACACAGCAGTCTGATCTGCCCCTAAAACTTCAGGAGTATCTCCTATGTACTTTTCTCTGTTGGCAAGCAAATCTCTGCCAGTTGGAAGAGGAAGCTTGGATCCTTTAGCCTTCTGGACAGTATTCTAACCAGGAATGAAGCCCTCAGGGCATGTTATCCTTTAGACAGCCAAATATTTTTCTTTGATCTGCTTTTGATTTTTACAGAGCTCTGCTTTTCAAAATTAAGCACTGGCACAGTTTGGAGGTTTTTAGGTTATGGGATTTTCTTCTGGCTGGTTTTGTTTGCTCTCTTGTATTTACTGGACCAGCAAGAACAGCAGATAAGTTTGGTCACTGGTGCAAAACCACTCTCCCACAGTTTTGCAGCTGATCCTTTGCATCATCCAGAACTGAGCCCAATTGCTTGCTTTCTGGGAGCTGTCCTGTCCAGCTGCTCCATGAAAACAGCCATTCATGCATGTCCAAACATGGTCTTCACCCAGCACAAAAGACTGAATTCTCCTATCAGGTCAAGGTACTTGTTCTCAGCTGTTATTTGACTACCTCATTGCCTGTGTACCACCCTTCTCATATGCCCATCATACCAATACACTCATTCAAAGCCAGCTTGCTGTCTCCCCATCTCCAGGCTTACTCTCAACTCTTTCTACAAAGACAAGCTTAGCCAGTCCACTTCCCTATTCCTTCAAGCCTTGTTTCAACCAAATACTATTATTTAATCTGTTCAGCATTTCCTAGGAGAGGTGTTGCCATTTGCATCACTGAGGGCAGACAACTCATTTGTTTTTCCTCCTCAAGCATGAATCATCTGCAGTATAGCTATTTCCCTATCTGTGAGGTTTTCTTAGCTCAAAAACAGTGTCTGGAGGACAGTTCTATTGAAGGTCTCATCAGCTCAGCTCTACATTAGTTGATGGGGAGACCATTGCTGAAGGATAGCCTGCTTCTCTGAAGGCAATGGGGCTTGAAGAGCCAAGAAGTGCTCAGAGCAGCATTAGGCTGAGGCTGCCTAAACAAGCGTATGGGACACAGAGGGTCTGGACAGGTAGCTGAGCAGCCCAAGCAGGACCTCTAAGACCAGGTAAGCCTGAAGACAGCTTTTACACACAATAGAATTGTTTTGGTTGGAAAAGACCTCTAAGATCAAGTCCAGCTGTCAACCAACACCACCATGGCCATTAAACCATGTCCCAAAGTGCCATGTCCACATATTTCTCGAACACCTTTAGGTGACTCCACCACCTCTTTGTGCAGCCTGTTCCAATGTTTGGCCACTCCTTCCATAAAGAAATTAGAAAAAGTGTAGAGCTACAGCACTCAAATTGCATTCTGCACAGGTTCTTACATCTGAGCACATCCACAAAGCATTTCTATTTACTTTCAGCCAAGCTTCACAGTAAAAATCCACTCAGCACTCAGGGCTTCAGCTTCCAGCTTTCTCTGAGTCTATTCCAGAGGCTGAAGCATCACATAGTCACCTCCCCACACCACCTTCATCTCTAACTCCCATCACTCTAGAATGATCAGGTTTTATTGGGCAAGCAAGCCTGGGACCTGCACAGATCTCGGTTTAAAAAAAAAAAAATTAAGATACTGAAAATGCTTCTTATGAAGGTGTTGGACAGCTTCCAACATGATCCCTGAGCAGCTGGACTTTGCTGAAGGTCTCTCCAATGCAAGCTGCACAACTCCATGCCTCTGCAAGTCTCAGCCTGCTGGATCAGGAGCGTCTGACTTATGTGCCAAGGGGCTATAAAATACAAAAGGGCTTTCACCACTGTCTAAAGAGGGTACGTGAGGAGGCAGGGCAGCCCTTCTTGTGTCTGCAAGCAAGGATTCCAGCAGAAGCTCAAGGACAGGATTGGTTACAGGTCACATCAGAGGATCACAAAATGGTAGAGGATGGAAGGGACCTCTGGAGATCATCTAGTCCAACCCCCCTGCTAACATATATGTTCACCTATATCTTGGGAATATGTCTAGGTGAGTTTTGAAAGTCTCCAGAGGAGACTCCACAACCTCTCTGGGCAGCCTGCTCCAGAGCTCCAGCACTCTGAAGTCAAAAGCTTTTTCTGCAACACAGTCACAGACCACAGACTTCCACCAGGCAAGAAGGTAAGTAGACACTGCATATATTCCCACCACAGCCCTCAGGACATAGGCCTGCACGTGTCAGGACGTGGGGCCATGCCAGTTTAACTGTTCTCTACAGGATGACATGAACTGCATCACAGAGGTCCTGCTCTTACAAACAGCTTCAGCAAGATCAATCTTGTCTCACAATCAAGCCCAAGTTCTTGGATTGGGTGACTGCTTGCAACCAGGGTTTCTGGTTGCTTGCAAAGTGTTTTGGCTCAGAAAGAGTTCTTGGATCCTGGAAGATTACTCCTGGAAATAACCCAGCTCACCAAGTCAAAAGCCCAGGGGGAGGGTAGCACAACAGGAGACAAAAGAAGGGGCTGATTTAATACTTCCTAACCAAAAAAGAGTTAGAATAAACTAAAAGGAAGTGCCTCTCACTTGAGCAGGAGAAAACAAGGTAGAAGCTGAGACTACAGGTGAGACTGAGCTGAAGAAGAGGCTGGGAAGGAAGAAGAAAGAGGAGCACATGAGGTTATTCAATTCATCCAGCCTCTCCCACCCTAGGAATGCACAGAAGCTGACAGCACAATCAGAGATATACTTGGGGTATTTTGCATATTTCTTGGGTTTATTGGTGGAAAAAATTTGTTTTGATGTGAAGCTTTTGTAAAGTAGACATGTGTGGCTGCTTCAGCTGCTGTGCAGCCTCAAAAATTGGACCTGCTCTCTGGAGCATCAGACTTGGCATGAGAGCTGGCCCTAGAGTTAGTGAGCCACAGTGATTTATGTGACTGAGCAGAGGTTCTGTGCCATGAAAAGAAGGAGACAGAACTAACATTGCCTTTGTTGGCCAAGGGAGGGCATGACAGCAGATGGCTCAAATGTGAGTGACACGAAAGGACTCTCACGTTCCATGTGGACTCCACAGTGAACTCCACATTCAGCTGGCACAGTTCTGCTGGGGCTTTACAGGACAGCAAGTGAGGACACAGACCAAACTGTCCCAGGTTCTCAGCCTCACATCTCAGCACCATTCAGGCCAATAACCAATCCTTAACCCCACTGAATCTTACAGATGAACCTTGCTCTCTGTTCCAGAGCCACTGCAGGGTAATACAAGCTTCTTCTCTTTAGCAAATAGGCAATACCTAGCATGGTGGTAGCTTCAGAAGGTAGCCTGCTCTTATTGTTTTGCATCAGATTTCTTCTAAAATCAATAAACCAGTACAGGTCAGGGGTTGACCTGCTAGAAGGAAGCTCTGTGGAAAAGGACCTGGGAGTCCTGGTGGACAAGTTCACCGTGAGCCAGGAATGTGCCCTTGTGGCCAAGAATGCATTCAGGGGGCATTCAGAAGAGTCAAAGGAGGTTTTCCTTTTCCTCTGCCCTGGTGAGGCCACACCTGGAGTATTGCATCTAGTTCTGGACTCTCCAGTTCAAGGACAGGAGACTACTGGCAAAAGCCCATTACAGGGCCACAAAGATGCTGAGGGAACTGGAGCATCTGTGAGGAGGAAAAGCTGGGAGATCTGGGGCTGTTTACCCTGGAGAAGAGCAGCCTGAGGGGGGATCTGATCGACATTGATCAATAGCTAAAGGGTGGAGGTCAAGAGGATTGGGCCGGGTTCTTTTTAGTGGTGCCCAGTGATAGGACAAGGGGCAATGGGCACAAACCGGAACCCAGGTTTCACTTAAAAGATACAGAAAATCTTCTTTACTTTGAGGGTGGCAGAGCATTGGAGCAGGCTGCCCAGAGAGGTGGTGGAATCTCCTCCTCTGGACACTGTCAAAACCCACCTGGACACTGTGATCCTGGGCAACCTGCTGTGACCCTGCTCTGCCAGGGCAGTTGGATTAGATGATCTTTAGAGGTCCCTTCCAACTGCAACCATTCTGTGATTTCTCACAAAGGTTTCTCACTCAAATGCCTGGTGCTGAAATCAAAGGCTGTGGGTGGACTCCCCTTGCATGCTGCAGTAACAATCTGCCAACAGACCTGCACATGCACAACCCTTGGGTCGCAGGTATTTGCACTACCAGTCACATGCTATGTTGAAAAGAGACACCACAGGCAGTCCTCAGAGCACTCCAGCGAGGCTTGCATCAACACCCACCCCACACACTCACTTTTGCTTCTGCCAAGGGCAGTTTCTCTAACACTGGCAGTCACAACTGTGTGTGGTGTGTAGCTGCCTACTTTTGAAGGCAAGCATTTTGGAGTTGGCAGCGTGAAACTTTGGGACTGAATTGCAGAAGAATTTGCATGTGGGCTGAAGTATGTGGATTAACCTGAGAGGAACATCCTTGTGCAATGTGTGGCTGGTGCATTCATACCATTTTTTCCCTCCCCTTACTTTTATTTAATCCTCCTCTTCTTCAAAATGATTCTTATCCATCAGCTGCCACAAAACTGCTCAAAACTCCACACACTTACACAAATTTCAGCCTCTGAAACATTTCCACTTTCTTCTGAAAAGCACCACCTGACTCAAGCCCTTTCCATGTTTAGAACACACCACTCATGTTTTTCTAGAGAAAACAGTTAAAAGCCTTCTCACAGGTCCTAGGACAAAGGTTATCAGACAAACACTTTGAGGTGGGGGGTGCCAATTCGTCATGCTAAACTCAAGCACAAAAGAAATTTAAAATAATTCTTTTGTCCTCAAGAGCTTTTCCCACAGAGCTAAGATATATCACATGCAGCAATGCAGAGACAGATTTGTAGAATGGTTTGGGTTGGAAGGCACCCTGAAGATCATCTAGTTTCAACCCCTCTCTTAAGTAACATTCAACTCAAAATAACTTGGAGTGGAATGCATATTTGGGTTAAAAAAGACAGCAGAACAACATTTTAAGTTCTGCAGGGAGGGAGGCCAGCAGTCCACCTTGTCTTCACAATCATTTTGGTTGGAAAAGACCTTTGAAATCATTTGAGTCCAACCATTACTTAACTCTACCAAGTCTAAACCATGTCCCTTAGCATCACATCTCTGCCTCTTTGAAATACCTCCAGGGGTGAGGTTTGAGAACTCTCAGTGAAGAAGTTTCATGCCTACTTTTGCCCAACAACCACCAACCTGCATGTTCAACACACAGGGCAATGCAACGGATGAAGCTTTCACATTAGGTGTAATAGAAAAACGTTCTTTACTCTGCAAGTGTCTTTACAAATATATATTTATATATTTAAGCCCATTTCAGGCCATAAAAGCCCATAAAAAAACAACCAGTACCTTTTCGAACAAGAGAAACTGAGATCCAAAACTCTGAGGTGAAAGATGCCCACTCAAGGGCTGCTTTGGCGCTTCTCTGAAGGCCACTATTTAGCACATAAAACCATCTTCAAAATCACATCAGCTTTTTCTCGGAAAGGAGGGGCACCACTTTTACCCCACCTTTGCTACTCTCTTTATGAGGTAAATTGGAACCAGTTCTACACAATCACTGCTTTAAAAAGGAGATATTGTATCCTGAAGACCAGCTGTAGAAAAAAAAAACACAAAAAAAAAAAAAAACCAAAAACCAAAACACATTTGTGAAGGGGTTTAAAAAAAGTAAGATGCCGCTTGTGGATCCAACCACAATGTGCTGTTGTCTCAAAATAGAAGTTGATACTAAAAAGCTATTCCAGATACATACAAGTACAAACACTAGAGCTGGTCAGAAAAATTAATTCTCAATTTTTTTTTTTTTAAAAAGCAGGGGAATTTTTCTGTAGTGTGGCTTTTGTGTTTGTTTCCCCCCCATCCTCACTTTTCTACCAGTTCCATATACCCTTCGAATTAAAAAACAGGTGTTTGTTGTAAGAGTGCAATGTCCATCCAAATCTCTTAAGTTCACTATCACTACACTTTAAAAATCCTGATGGCAAATAAAAAGGTCTCGATTTAACTTAGCAAAAGTGAGATCTAGAAATATTCAACATCAAGAGGTCTTACAAGAAAACCTCAGACTACTAAGGCATTCTAAGGCACAGTGTTTTGGAAGAAGTGCTTTCTCCCTTTAGTGTTGCTTTATACACATCATGTGTCTGAGTCCAAACGATGCATGGAGCTGCAGATGTATGCCATGCCTTCTCCCAGGAAGTGAATTGAATCTTCAGCTGTTTCAGACATAGGCTCCCAACGCTGCGTGAAATTCAGTTAGACATTGCACCAGCTGCTGAAACTTAGGTCTTTCTTCAGGATCTAGGGCCCAACAGCAGGCCATCACAGCAAACCTGGAAGACAAAGACAAATGAAGACACAAGAATGTAAGCCAGGTGACCACAGCTAGAGCCTGAAAGTGAAAAACAGCATTTGCCATTAGGAAAACTGCTGAGCATGGAGAGAAGAGCCCTCAGGCAGGGCAATACTGAACAGCATATTCAGGAGACACACCATGGAACCATCAATAAGAGTATTGTGACTGGAAGTGCTGTTTTGAGTTAGGATACAAGCCAGAGGCAATCCAGCAAGAGGCAATGCATAGCTTAGTGGAAATTGCTCAGCTACTGCAAGAGCATAGTTTAAAGTGCTTCAGTTTACAGGAATGGGCTTTGGAAGGTGCAAGATAGTGCCTGTGCAGTTGTGTTCTCCTGCCCCATTAAGAATGAGGAATAAACATCTCAAGCACTGCCTTTTAACGTCATCATGCACAGTACTTCTCTGCAGTCTTGCTCTGAGGGAACAGAGTCCCCGTGTCCACAAACCTAGAGGTTTACCTACAGTGCAGTTCCACAAATGCTAAACTGAACCCCCTTGGCTTCTTTGCCTCTCTTCTCCCATTCTCCTGACCAACCCTCATTTTTCCCAGGTGTCAGAATAAAGAGAAGAGTTGGGTCAGGATTAAGTGAAACTCCATGAGCAAAAATTAATTTTAGCCAGAGTTCCCTGACGCAGGTTACTAAAGCCACACAAATACTTACATGATGGCTTGTCTGAAAGGCAAAACAAACAGGCAAGGGAAGGCAAACGTGGCTCTCTCATTGCTAAAGCTGGTGTAACATGCTGGTTACAAAACATCCTATCCCCAAAACCATGCACTCACAGTTCATCAGGGCAGTTGATTGGCTGAGCTATTCGATAGCCGTCCTTTAAGTAAGCAGCCATCTCAAAGGGGTCGATATCAACATACGGAGTCTGTCCTAAAGTCATCAGCTCCCACAGTGTTACTCCAAAGGCCCACTGAAAAGGAAGAGCATAGAGCATTAACAGAACATGCTGCATCTCGAGACCTCCTCCAGAGAATCCACAAAATCATCCATAAACGAGACTACACAGAGAAAGACAAACTTACATAAATGCTATACTATAACAAAGTTCCTGAATGACAGTGTTCCATCTTGAATAGGAACAATTAAGAATCACAGAACACTGATGTGATGAGGGGACTGGAACATCTCCCTTATGAGGAAAGGCTGAGAGACCTGGGGGTGTTTAGCCTGAAGAAAAGCAGCCAGAGGGGGGATCTAATTCCTGCTGATCAGTATTGAAGAGCAACTGCCATGAGGATGGAGCCAGACTCTTCTCAGTGGTGCCCAGTGACAGGACATGGGGCAATGGACACAAATCAGAACACAGGAGGTTCCATCTGAACATAAGAAAACGTTTTCTGTTTGAGTGTGTCAGAGCACTGGAGCAGGCTGCCCAGAGAGGCTGTGGAGTCTCCATCTCTGGAGGCATTCCAAACCCACCCGGACATGTTCCATGTGATTAACACTAGGTGATCCTGCTCTAGCAGGGAATTTGGCCTAGATGATCTTCAGAGGTCCTTTCCAACCCCTACCATTCTGTGGTTCTGTCAACAGGTGTTAAATTGAACTAACATTAAAATGTTTGTGCACTAAGATTTAAGTTCCTAAAAAATAAATAAAAAATAAATAAATCATGTATTTACTACAGTTTTCCAGCAGCCTACTTCAAAACACTTAACAAATCTAAGGAATACTATACACTAGACCAACATTCTGAAAAAAATGAAGTGTTCCAGTACATTTTGCATCTTCAAAATACTACCCCAAATTCCTGAAAAAAGGGCTAGGAAATTCAAAGGTTCAGAAGTGAATGGAGCCATCAGTTTAAAAATCCAAGTCAGCTGTATATTTTGAATATAAGCTCAGAAGTAGGACTCACAAGCAAAATAAAGATTACATCTAGGTCAATCTGATAACTGGATCAGCATTCAACACATTCAGCTGTCAATACATGCCACAAGGAGCTTAAGGTGATGAAAAAAATTAATCAATTCCTGTGCAAGCACAGTACAAGCAAAATGATTCACTAGCTGGTATCAAGAGGTAAAGCATAGATGGTGCTGATACTGCACATCGATGATTCACTGCTGAAGTTATAAGTACTGCAAACAACATGATTTATTAAAAAGGATAGAGTTCTGTAAGCAAAGATTCTTGGTTTTAACCAAAAGAAGCCTGAAGGAAGGGACCTTTCAGGGTCCCTTCCAACCTGATGCATTCTATGATGCTGTCAGTGAACACTGATGGGAAAGCTCAGAGCTGGAGAATGGCAGGGGCAGAGATGCAGCCTGGCTCTGAACACCATCTATTAACAGTCTGGGAAAAGCAGGGGAGGGGAGGACATCCTTCTATTTACAGTTCAGAAAAATGGCAAGGGACAAGTGATGGTGCACCTAGAACATGAGAATCAAGAGCAGTTCAAGAGTAACTACCGTGAGAATACAGCTGTGTCTAATTCCTTGAGTAGCTGCCTAAAAATGGCATAAAGAGATGCAGAGCTTCACGTCCAACAGAGGGAAAAAATGCAATTAAAATTCAGCAGGAACGGTGCTTTGTTTTTCAACACTTTGGCTGACTGAGAGAAGTGTTGGCAGAGAAGGAACACATCAGGAATGCTTCAAGCCAGCAAAAGCGTTTTAAAAAGACGCATCCCCAAAGCAAGCTAGAAGAGTGTGCAATAGATGGTTTTGCTGTGCAAGGAAGGTCTGCCTGACCTTTAAACTATCTGACATGAGCACACAGTGCAGGAAGAAGTTGTATAGAGATGCTGTTCTGAACAAATCACTGTCACCTATTCAGTGCCATGATTCTCCAATGGCTGAAAAAAAAAAAGGGGGGAAGTAAATAATGTGCACTTACAAAACAGAAGAAAATAAAACAAAAAAACACACCACCCAAAAATCCCCAAACCAACCAACCAACCCAACAGAACCATCTTACCACATCACTGGCACTGGAGAATTCATTGTTAACCAGGCTTTCAAGAGCCATCCATCGAACTGGTCTGTTCTCATTATCCCCCAGGCAGTGGTAGTCCATGGGAAATAAATCTCGAGATAGCGCGTTGTCTGTAATCTTAACCTGAAGTGCATCATCAATGCTGATTGAGAAAGAACAGAACAATTTAGCAAACTTGGCATTAACAGTTCGACAGAAAACAGTTGTGCTCAACTTTGTGTGTCAGCCTTGGGGTATTAACTGGGCAGCACTAATTGTAGTATCAACATTTCACTCTTCTACGTCAAGACATGCTTGTTCTGTGATTACCAAATACTATCGAAGAACATATTTATTTTGCATTAACAGATAAGCACTAGAAAAACCAGCAGTCTTAAGATTAAATAAAAATCAAAACATTTACATGTGCAAAAAAAAAAAAAAAAAACCAGTTGAAACAAACTCCCTTAAATCCTCCCTTGAGGATCCCCTATCAGATCAATCAAATAAATTTTAGCTATGGCACCTCTATAGCAATAACAAGCCAAAGATTTAAGCAAAGCAAGATGTAGTAGTAGCTTGTTAAAGCAACCAGTATCGATTGTGGTCTAAAAGCTTTGTCTTGGATCAGGTAATCTGGCAAGATATTATTTATTCTCCTCAACAAAAGGCAGTCATTCTGACTGTTGGTAGAAATAAGATACTGGCTAAGGGAAACTTCATCAACAAAAAGATGACTCGAAAAAAGTATACAGAGCCTATAGATTTCTTTCTTCCTCTGGGATTTAATGCATATCCTTTTTAACTTTAAGTTCACTTATCAACAGCTGAGAAATATGGGTATGATGTTGGCTTTAATATGATAAAACACAGAAATAACATTGGGTTAGGGGGACTGTAAGCAAATGGCATTTGCTGTCTTTTCATCTGGTCAATATTATAAAAATACTAGCCAAAAATGCCCAATTTGTGTTTTCCTTTCCACTATCACAACTGCCTTCTTATTTCTCCCATTTTTTGTGCACTTTCAGGTCAGTTTATTGCCCTCAAAATTTAGAGACCAGGCATTTTCAGTACTGTTCACTCTTAAGAGTTCAGTGAAATTCCGAGAAGACCTGCCTACAAACAATTTCCTGGTGCTTAGAGAGCTCTGACTGGTATAATCCTTATGCCCACTCTAATTGGGCCCACCTGTGCTATGGGCCCACGAGACCAAAAGCCTTTCCTCCCTTAACAATCCTGCCAAGATCACTGCAATCCTGGCTCCCTTCCTTCCCAAAATTAAGTCAAATAAACTTCCTATCAACTCCTCCCAGCCTTTCACCACACAGGAACAAACCTGGGGAACAAAAGGGTGGCAGATGCCTTTCAAGGGATCGTGGCTTCTGCCATACTCTTTCTTTTCAAAAACCAATGCTAGCCCAGGATTTCTGGTACTGCAGCACAGACTGGTGGATGCTCAGCTCCTGCCTTCATTTCCCACAGAGGAGGAGCATCAGGTGCACTCTGAGTTGATTTTTATTGTCAGCCCTCTAGATCACACATACAGCAACTAAAGTGAAGTTGGACTTTGCCCCAGGAGGGCAAGGAGTCAAGCAGCCTGGACTGCCACTGCTTTGCACAGCAAGGACACTAGGCTATTAATACACTGCACAGGCCGAGAGGTTGTCACAATGTAATTTATCTGGAGTACTGCTTATGATCTTTGCATCCTGTGGTACCACTTCTTCTATAGGCTCACCAGAGAGGCAAAGCAACAGGAATTAGGAAGTACCTTGGAAACCGTTAAACTGAACATCCGTAGATAGCACAAGAGTCAGGAAAGATTCTGCTGGACTAGCTTGGTGGCACCCGTTCAAAAGCACAAGAGATGGCTTCAAGGTGGATCTTACTGCTCCCGGTCCTGAATTTTATTACATATGTGCTTAAGTGTCTTAAGTATGCATGAGAGCTTAACTGTTTCTTAGCACCCCAGGTGCACTGTCAAAAGGCTTTGTTGGCCTTGGTTGGGATGGCTGAAAAACTGGGCTACCAACTGCACCTGAGAGGACCAAGTGATTTCCTGGACAGAAGCATAAGAGCCAAAGGTTATCCAAACTTGAGGAGCAGGACCTATTTGGGTGTGGGGACCACGACTCATATTTTACTGTCAATTGCTGAGATAGACATGTAGAGCTCTCTAACAGACTGCAGTAACAGGGCAAAAGCAGAAGTGTCTCTCCAAATCAGGAACTTCAATCCTTTAAAGGTTCAATTCGAATCTTTAAATATGGTCTTGAATTCTGAAAACTAACTGTTACTCAAATTAGGATGCTATTTGCAGATACCATAAAATGAAGCTCACAGACAGAACTGACCCTTTTTATACTTTCAGACATTTAGCTAAGTATAGGCAGAAGACTAATTTATTTCTCCTTATTAGGTAACAAAGCAGATAGCAAATGAGTGCAGATGCTGGTCTCCAGGTGATTTGGTTTACAGAAAGCCAAATGCCTCAATATCTACATTTTGAGGGCACATTCCACCAGAAAATGGTCTTAAATCCTACTCTGGCCTTCGTACCATATCTATTCATCATTTGACAACTACAAAACCTGCCAATGAGAAAAGCCTCTAAGTATTTTTACAGAAAAAAATTAAGATAAACAACTTCACAGAAAAACGTATCCATTAAGAAAGTGCCAACGATATTCTAAGTTTTTTATTAAAGCTTAAGAGATGCTTTAATATATTTCAATACCTTGAGATAGACAAAACCCAGCAGAAGTCTTTAAGATGAAGATGTTTTGCTTCCTTGAGAACTATGCTTTCTGGCTCACCTCATATTTAGTGGAAAATAGCTTCACTGACAAAACTATTCACCCAAAAATTGGAAAAAAAGCCCCAACAATGATGGTATATTTTGAAGCAGAGATCAGGTTAACCACAGAAAGGCCATCCTAGCTCTAGCTACCAACATAATGTTGCCTGCACAATGGCTCTGTCCTGTTGAGTACTTACACACAGTTTCTAGCAGCCAGGTCTTTGTGAATGACCTCCCGTCTGGCCAAATAACTCATTCCGCAGGCAATCTGAATAGCCATATGCACAAGATCCTGCTGGGAAATTGCCTGCAAGAGCACAAAACAACAGTCACTGCTAAACTGAAAGCCCAGTTCCTGCCAGGTTAGTGTTTTTGTAGTATTCCAGTGTTCACACCCTCTACCTTTAGTGGCTGATGCCTTCTAGTAGCTACAGATGCTACCACCCGCTGAAAACTTATGAAGACTTTATTCTAAATACTAGATTTTTTTTTTTTTTTTACATACCAGGAGCAAATAATTCCAATTTGCAAATTCCTCAGTGCTACACAACTTTTCCTTCAATTAGTGGTGAACACAGGCATAAATGGTTGACTTTATCCTCTTACAGCATCTTTTTGACTTTGCTTCCCTGCAAACCGATTCATTTTCAGTCAGCAGAGTATAAACAGCAGTCAAAATTCTTGTTGCTATCTACCACTGAAAACCAGTATCAAAGGTTGTGACTCCAACTATTTTTACACTTCACAGTCCTATATAAATTAAACCTTGGCATGTATTTATACCTTGGGTTCCCTCTTCCATTTCTATAGTGTTTCAGAAACTTCAGTATGCAGGTGGACACACTGAAGTTGCAAGGCTGGGGTTAAAATAAACCAAATACTACATTAAAACAATAATAAACTGTCCTCTTCCTTAACAGACTACTAAGAATAATAGCCACATATTATTTCAGAAAAGTCAAGAATTTGTAGAAAAGTTCCACCTTAAAAAATGTGCCTAGGACACCAAGCACTCCAGTTTGGTAGTTAAGTACAGTCAAAGCTAACTTCTCTTGTTTGACATAATACAGATTATAAATACCATTTCTGTTTAAATTGCTGGAAAGGGATATTGATGCAGTGAATATGGATTTAAAACTCACATTGAGCTGCAGAACAAGTCAAATCAAAGTTGAAGGATCCTAGAATCTTATCACAACTTGTAAAGTAATAGGGGTAGGTGGCCTTTGGTAATTTGAGATCTGGTACATAACCAAGACAAATGCTGATCTCAGGAAACAAGATTTCATGTTGTGCTTGGTTTAGTCTAAAGACAGAAGCCAAACCAAGATGAAGCTGAAGAAAAGACAAGGTAATCTTAACTAAGGAACAGTTTTACTACATATACACATCTGTCACTAAACACTTTGCTTATTTTAAAAAATCTGAGTATGTTCTTATCTAGGAGTATTTTCTTCCTCAATTCTCATGAAATGTATGCAGCAAGTTCCACTGAAAGACAATGTTATGAATGCTGAAGAGTATCCACAGCAGTAAAAAAAAAAAAAAAAAAACAACCCACCCCAAACAATAAATCAGCAGAGATTGTTTTCTTTAGTATCTAAAATTAAATTAATCCATTTATCTTACTTAATAGCTAACCTATAGCAGCACATGTAAAGTTTAACAGAAGTGTCACATGCTTACTATAAAATAATTAAGAACTACAGTAATTAAAGGGATAATTTATTTATACCCAAAATAAAATCAGTACATCTTAAATTTCTCCATACACAGTTTTCCTGTGTACTCTAGCTTAAATCCACAATCATATACTATTTGCTCTCTAATTTTTTTAGTATGTACTGATATACAGGCTACTACCATAAACAGAGTTTAACTTAGTTTCACGCCACCTGAAGTCTTGTCACAAGCAGCGCCAGGAATGTTTTCATTGTATGAATCAAGACAAACACTTGCTTGCCAATTCTCTCATTGTCACAAAAAACAGGTGAGTACCACAACTATTTTTGTTAAGACACTCACAGAGATGACAAGCCAAGTCTAACACACAAGAAGTCGCAGATTTCTCAGTGTACCTGAGGATTGTTGGCCTCTACCAGCTTGCACTGTCGTAAGAATAGTTTAAGGTTCCCCCAGTTCATGTATGGTAGCAGCACCATTGGCTTTTCTCCCTCTTCTATACAGACATGAGTGATAGGTAGCAGATTCCTGGAAGACACAGAGAGAAATTCCTAATTTTATAAAACTGCAATTTGATTCAAATCTTCTTGATCCCTAAACATAGTAAGTGAAAGTAATTCAACACTGAAGGAAATAATTGAAGCTTGCAATATGAATTGGAGAGCATGAGGTCTCCAGATAAAGGAAGCCTTAGCCACTTTTTATTTGTGTATTTGAGTACTTTCCTTTAGGAAGAACGCTCCAAATCTTTTCACTTGGTGAAAAAGGCCTGAAATAAATTCCTATGAATACAAATTCTTTACATAAGAAGAAATACATCCTTGATTTGGAAGCATATGCAGCTAAATGTAACTAGAGATACAAAATACAGAGCTCCATTACAGTGCTTTAGAAGTCAGAACATCATCTTTGATCCACATCAAGAGGACAGAACAGAATATTTTATTTTTGAATCAAATAAACATTCAGTTAACCTCTAAAAGCTTTTATGCCTCAGGAGTTTTATCATAGATGGTTGAGAATCATAGAATTGATTAGGAAAGACCTTTCAGATCATTGAGTCCAACCATAAATCTACCACTGCCAAGTCCACCACTAACCCACTGTAAAGGTCCCTTCCAACCGTCTTTACAGCTCAGATAGCCTGCTGGCCATACACAATGGGGGTTGAGGGAGGACTTTTGTACTTTTTAAAGAGTTTGACTTGTAACAGGGACAATAATATCTGATTTTGAATGATGAGAAGGGGGCTGTTTAATTTTGTTTCAATTGCACATATGTTTCCCCAAGAACCTGCTCCTTCTCTTCATACAACCCTGTATTTTAGACAAGGCCTTCACTGTAATAACACGCAGAAAAACAACTTTTAAATGCACTGCAGGACTAACAATTTCCTTCATGTTACCATTAAAAAAAAAAAAAAAGATCAGTCTAGGAGCTTCACAATAAGCGTAGGTTTCTTAATTACTGGCAAGGGTGCAGTTAAGAAGATATTTAAGGCTGGTTTCAGCCTTAAATCCAAGCTGCAAAACTGTCACTAACTCAAGCTGTTTGGGGCATCAATTTAAAAAATTTAAGCCCTGAGGCCCCAAACTACACCATTAGTTAATGAACAAATCCCATCAGCAATGTTACAACGCCAAGCACTTTATGGCTTAATAAATAAATAATTCAAACATACAAAATGTTGCTGAAATCTGAAGACACTTTTTTCCTCCCCACCGAGGGAGCTTTAAGCACAAGTATTTTCAAGCTCACACAGATAGTTTTGCTTGTAAACATACAGCTTAGCTTACCTGTGATGAAGCCCTCTGAGTTTACAGCTTTCAGTCAGCATCATTGTCACCTGTACCTCTGAGGCTTGATCTAGTAAAAAATAAAAATTAAGGAACCACAGATATAACTTTGAAATAAATTAACATATTAATTAAAATTTGATCCAGATTTGCAAGTCAGCTGAGGTCATTTGAGCACAACAGAACTTGTTTGCCTGCTTTTTTAAAATAGAATTAAAAAAACCCAGAGGAGTATGACAAGTTCTAGGGCCTATTTCTCCTTAAACAAATGGGGTGAAGCCAAAAAAGGAAGTAAAACACTCTCCAGGTGCTGACAGACTACTTTTGACGCTTCCTGACAGTTTCTGGGCAGGCACGAACTGCCTGCACTAGGCAATGCCAGTCACATCCTGCACACAAGGCTGGTGCTGCTGGAAGGCCAGCATGTTGTGTGTTTCCCAAAAGCACAGAAGTGGTCAGAGAACGTATTTGCTGCTGAATTACCAATATAGGCTTATATACATTACTACTTATTGATGGAAACCATTTAGTACTAGGTTTACTTATTTACTGCTGTCTTGCTCTCGGTAATCTTAGAAATGTTTGTAAAAAACCTCCAAACAACAGAATGAAACCCCCAAAATATAATTGCAGCCAGCTACAATTCAAGCACCTGTGATAACTCCAATAACCCACAGCAATCAGAACATCTACCATGCAGAAGTGTTGTCTGTAACCCTCTCCCCACTCATATTCTTGCATTTCTTTGGTTTAACTCTCTGGGGGCAAGAAGCAACAGGGAAGAAGCTCAACATGCTGTAGATCAGAGCTCTCACAATCACCACCCTCCTCACACGGGGGTGCATGTCCTATTGCCTCTTTGTACTAGAAGTAGTACAGGTGTGCCTAAGCAGCAAGCCAGCACAGAAGAGAGCCCAGTAAAAGGCCACTCAATTTTCCTGGCTGCATTAGGATGAATTTTACATATTATAGATGAGACAAATCAACATGTCGCTGCCCTGGAAGGAAAAACAGGAGAGAACTCTTCTGCTCTTTTCCCTTCCTTGTGGTCTTACTTTCTTCCACATATCAGCTCTGATACTGAACTTGAACTCTGCTAAAGAGAACATGACTTTTGATGAAGAGTGGTGAAAGTGGTCAGGGCAGATGAGCAAAAAGGCAGAAAAGGCAAGTATGAAGCCCACAGGGAAAACGTGTCCTGCCCCTCATGGTAGTGGCAAGCTAAATGGATAGACTCTAACCACAAAACACAAACTGAGATTTAGCTTTCTAGAACGGCTAGAAGTGGAGACAGCTTCAGGCACAACACAGCTCCTGCTTAAGAAGGGCTTGTAAAAAGAGAAACTGCACAACTCAAGAACCTGTGAGCCACAAAATGCTGTCTGGATTGAGAAGGTTCTCCTAAGTCAGGGAAAGGAATGCTATCCCTACGGCAAACTGCTTCAAAGGCTGCTTTAGTACCTTGGCTCAGGAAAGATACAGATACGAAAAAAGGAGGAAGTCAGGAAATTGAGGTTATCAGCACAGATACAGGGCCCAGCAAGAGGCACCTAACCCTGACTATGCTTGGAAACCCCTAAGGCACATCACTGCCCAGACCCTGTACAGGCTGCAAGAACCAAGATCACCAAAACATAGCACTCTAGAGAAGTCCAAACATAGAGATGCCATTAGATTAGTGACAATTGTGGCTGCAGTATATTATGGGATGCAGCAAAACAGCACATTTCTGTGTATTTGATAACAAGTACGTATAGGAGGAAGGTATAAACAGGCTCTTGCAGTGCTGAAGACATTTCAGTAGTGGTCAGGTGAAGCATCTACTTTGCACTCCAATACACAGAAGGCATGAGAAAGAGAAGGTCCTACAGAGTGTGCAGAAAGCAAGACCTCACCCTCTACAACTCCCTGAAAGGAGGCTGGAGCCATGTGAGTGTTATTTTCCTCTCCCAATAGGATAGGATGAAAGCAAATGGCCTCAAGTTGCACCAGAGGAGGTTTAGGTTCGATCTTAGAAGAAACTTCTTCACTGAAAGGGTTCTCAAACTCTGGAATAGGCTATTCAGGGAGTTGGTTGAATTCCCCTCCAGGAAGGCGTTTAAAGGACAAGGAGCTGTGGTGCTAGGGACATGGTTCAGCCTTGGTAGAGTTAGAGGTTGCACTTGATGATCTTAAAGGTCTTTTCCAACCAAAATTACATCTAAAACAGTTGAGTGCTATTAATTGGATATATAGGAGAGACTTCAAGAGGCTTGTAAACAAGTGAGAAAACCTACTACATTAAAGTGAAGTTATACAGACATGACTGGCTGAATCCTTTAGCTGATATAAATGGCAAGCATTGAAAACAGAGGTGTAGGAGTATATTTCAAGTTAGAGGAACTGTCAGCAGGCTGCTAGTACACCACTTCAAATACATTACTAGAACTCAGAAAACCACACCTCTTCAACCCAGCATATGACGGAGGAAGGAGATTATTAGGTGTGAGTTTAAGATGATTAACTCGCTTACACACCCTTTGGCCCCGTGCTTGCCTAACTGGTTTGCTCTTAATTACATGAGCCACCATGCAATAATTTGAAGCTCTAAATCAGAGTATTCAACACACGTTTCTACATCTACAGAACGAGTTCATCTGGTTCAGACCACACTCTTCTGCTGATGCCTTTCCCTTTCCATCAGGCAGGGTGTTTTTCCACAGGTCACTGTTACGTTTCATTGTTTTCTTTCAGCTCAGAAACACCACGCTGTGGGCAAGGAGCACCCAAAATGACAATTGACTCCCATTCAAGTCTATACGGAAATCTCAAGCTTATCTTGTGAAACAGTCCCAGCATCCGCATTGTGTTTTCTTATCAATATTATTTCCTTGTTTTCTGTACGGGGAAAAAAAGAAAAACTTACACAACACCAACAAATTCAACACACTCAGAACAAACAATAGGCAGTACAAGGCTAATCTTCCTCTAGCTTAAACTGGTGCCAATTCAGAACAACCACACAATTTGATTCTTGTGGTTTTGTACTAGAGATAATTCAAAACAGAATATAAATCACCACTTCTCTGGGTGATTCTAGTCCAAAGGGAGTGGAAAAAAAACCAAAAGTAATACTACTGCAACAGTCTTACTGCAATCAGACTTCCTTTTAAGGCCATTTTATTCAGTTACATAACAGAAAGTGCATTTAAACAAACTGTCACATTTAGTAGATTTACAACCACTTTCAAGCATCCAACAGACGAGTTTGCATATATTAGGAAGGCAATTTTGGTAATAATACATTTTGTTGTAGAGGACCTAGTGAATCTGATTATCTGGCACTGAAAACCCTTAAAAGCAATCCAGAAAATCCACAGTGTTTCTGGCTTTGATGTGAGAAGCAGGCAGTGCCAGAGCAAAGCCAGCAACAGCTGTGACCCAGCAATTCCAGCTTGGTGAAACATTTTTCCAAGGACACGCTAATGTGACTCCTACAGACTTTCTTTTCCAGCCTGGACCCAAGTGTAATCCTACACAGAAACCATGTATCAAATCTCTAAGCATTACATGTAAGCACACACATGTGGGCATTTTATTTGCTGAACAGTCTGTGCAGCCACACAAAACGAGACCTGGGAAATGATCTTGTCAAGCACACAAGAATGCCCACAGGCTTTTGTGGCTCATTTCTTCTGTACCAGATCCATGAAGTCATTTGATAAGAACACTGCTATGCATGCAGCTGAAGAGAGAAGGATGGAGGGAAAGCCACCCACAGAGTTAGAGGCCTCTTAAATTAGAATAGCAACGTAAAAGCCACAAACAGAGGAGGCTGTCACTTCCCACATTAAAATTCATGCATCAGGAAACAGTCCTGCGTTTAAGTTGAACACTTTAGGCCAACGGAACAAGGGCTTGTTGCACAATTTCTTCAAAGCCCTAAAAAGGCTAAACTTCCCTCTGAGGCAGTAACACTGTATTTGTGATAAAGCATACACCATGCTCAACAATTCATGCATTGCTGCCATCAGGTAGGACCATGAGGTATAGCCAGGTTAGTGCTTCTGCACCCTTATTTTCACAAGGCTATCACCCACCAACAGCTAAGCAACTGAACAGCACAGACTTCAGGGCACATGAGTTAGGAAAAAGATTGAATACTCAGGAGTAACTCTGGATATTCAATTAGGACCAATAAAGTCCAACTTTCAGAAGGTGCTTAAAACCAAGACTATTTATATATGATACATATAGGATGTTCCAGTACCTGAAGGGGGCCTACAAGGAGGCTAGAAAGGGACAGTTTCCAAAGGCCTGTAGTGATAGGACAAGGGGCAATGGTTTGAAATTAGAGATGAGAAGATTTAGGCTGGACATTAGGAGGAAGTTTTTTACCATGTCAGTGGTAGAACACTGGAACATGTTGCCAAGGGAGGTAGCTGAAGCCCCATCCTTGGAGATTTTGAAGGTCAGGCTGGACAGGGCTCTGAGCAATCTGACCTAATGGAGGATGTCCCTGCTCACTGCATGGGGATTGGACTAGATGACCACTGGAGGTTCATTCAAACCCAACTCATTCTACAGTTGTATTTGAGATAGATGCAATTGCATTCCAGAACTAGGAAGATGCTTTTAAAGAGCTGCTTTTAACCCTTCTGTGCCAAAAGCCTGGCTGCGAAAGCGTACCCCAAGGCACAGAGCAAGAACAAGCTAGGATTTCAAGAGCCTTTGATACACCTACAAGTTTATCTCATGGTGTTAGGTTATTTGTATGTAGTGAGGCACAATGGGGCTCCTGGCACTTCTATTTTTATATAAAGCTAATCTCCACACCATTCTGGCATCTATGATATATACTGAGGCCCTTCCTGGTTTATGAGGAGAAAGGGCACCTACTTCATTTTTACCAGCTTCTCAAAGTTCATCTATAAAACTGCATTTTAAAACCTTTGTTCACCATCAGTCATGTGAATCACTGTTAAAACTCACATGAGAAAACATCTCCATGCTGTTTAGCAATGACACCCACACTGCAGCAATTTGCATGCTCCAAGACCGGACACTCCTGACAACTGCAGAGCATCCTACTCTACACTCAGAAGTGTATGGGAAGAGAGTCATTCCACACCTCAAATTACTTCCTAACGAAGAAAAGCAGCATTACCTGGACATTGCAGTGGGTTACACCATTAGTTGGATGGCTTTCAAGAATAACATTCTAAGTCAGACCTCCTAGAATCTTAAAACAGCAAAGCACAGCATTACAAACTTAGAGACTTTGGATTATCAGCATGGTCACTGAAATCTGTTTCTTCAGGCAAAAGACAAAGCAGAGTCTCAAAAGAAATATAACCAAAGGTTTCAAAATCAAAAGAAGTCGTTCCAGAGCCCTTTCGTGGCCTACTCTGGACTGGAACAGATAATAACATCTTTCAGCATGCCTATCAGAAACAGTTCCACAAACACTACATCCAGGAAATCTAGGGCTTCTGATAAATATTGCTGTCAGGAAACACATTTGAAAAATAAGATTAAACCAAAACCAAAACAAAACAAACAAAAAAAGTTATACCTGAAGCTCTGCTCACCTTTGGACCATTTGTAATGTCTTGGTCCCAAAGCAAACTTCCTTCTCTCTCACACTGCAGCCTAACATTCCCCAACAACAGAACACTTACACAACTCATTTTCTATATGGCTACCTGTTTTCACAAAGCTTGTATCACGCTTACTATCTTTCACACTTGTAGTCTTTACCAAATACACTGTGAAACATTCTAAAAACTCAAGTTATTTGAGGGTGAAAAGCATACAGGCAGGCACAATGGTCACAGACTGTGTCCATAGGAATTGAGAGTATAGTACTAGAACTGCCCTAAGTGTTCAGCCTCAGGTAAGAAATGCTCCCAGTATCAACACAGCCTTTTTAATTACAGCTGCTTTGGCACAGCAATTATGTCAAACTTCTCCTAGGGCAGAATTCAATCCAGTTCAAAGAGAATACATGCCTAAATACTGCTTAACCCTTCTACACGAGTCTGGATTTTTCCAAAGAAATTCAACTCCAAAATTTTGCTGAGTACATGTCTATTGTGCATGACATTTTTAATCCTGCTATGAGACATTTTCAGAATTTTCCTTCAATAGAAGGGTGAACTGCTTCATGAATGCAAGTAGTCATGATTCAATCTGTTTTTTTCAGAGGCAGAAGGAAAAGCAGACAGGAAAATGCTAACACATTAAAACTTCAAGAGGCCCTGATGATTAGTGGTAAGTTACCATGGAAGCCAGTAGCTCATCCAATGGCTTTCTGCCAGCCACTGAATGAAAAACATCTTGCTTCTGTTGAGGTGTTCTATTGCATGTTCAAGTCTAGCTAGCTACAGAGGCATTCAGTTAGAGGCACTGTGTGATAGCAGAGCTGATCTGCTGCACAAAGCAACCATACATTCTACAGAACTCAAATCTTCCATATGTTAACATGCACAGGACATACACAACAACAACTCAAAGTGCTTACAGGACAAGATGCTATGCCTAGCCCTGAAAAAATTCCAACAAAGCAGTGTATCTCCTCCAACCAAGGCTATTTATATTGAATAATACAATGGCTTAGGTTGGAAGGGACCTTAGAGATCATCTACTCCAACCTCCCTGCCATGGGCAGTGAGACCTCTCAACTAGATTCAGGTGCTCAAGGCCTCATCCAACCTGGCCTTGAACACCCCCAGGGAGGCGGCATCCACAACCTTCCTGGGCAGCCTATTCCAGAGTTTCACCACCCTTATACTGAAGAACTTCTTCCTAAGATCCAGTCTAAACCTACTCTCCCTCAGCTTTAAACCATTGCCTCTTGTTCAATTGCTAGATGCCCTTACAAAAAGTCCCACTCCAGCCTTCCTGTAGGATTCCATCAGGTATTGGATGGTAGCTATAAGGTCCTCCTGGAGTCTTCTCTTCTCCAGGCTGAACAACTTCAGCTCTCTCAGCCTATTCTCATAGCAGAGGTGTTCAATTCAAATATCTTCCTTTACAAAGACATTTACAAATTTAACTCAGACTGGAAGCAGTGTTTTGGTTTGGTAGGATTTTCTTGGGTTTCTTTTGTTGTTGTTGCTTGTGTGATCGATTTGGTCTCATTATGTTTTGGGGGTTTTGTTTTGATTTTGGTTTTTGTCATAAACTTTCTTCTATAGAAACAGGATCTTGTACTCTGGTTTTGGGAGGTTAAATACTTTAACAATTAACTTAAATACAGTATACTTAAGGCACAAACCTAAACATATATATATGTATATATATATATATATATATATATATATTCATCAAGGCAGCATTTTCAATAATTAACTGCCCAGAAATGTGAAGTTAATGCAATTTAAAAATGGTTGCTTGCGAACAACTGTGCATGCTCCATGTTGGGGTATAATATACGTCTACCATGAACAAGAAACTCTTCAACTTGGTTAACACAAGTCACCCAAGTATGCCTATTGCTGTCCCCTGTTTTGCACAGCTTAAGTTCTCAGGATTTCTATTCCTACACCTCCAAACTCTGAGGAAGTCCTAAAGGATCACCACCTTCTCCAAGGCTGCCATTACTGCATCATGATCCATACTGTCTACATGGGTGCACCTCCAGCATCCCATCTTATATTTACAATGAATAAACATTTCTAAAAGTATCATGTTGGGGATACCCAAGAATGGTGAAAGAGTCTTTTAGCGACCTATGATGATACAAACAAAATCAAAGCTTTATTACTAAAATGATGAAGTCCTAAAGAGTTAAAGTTTTCACTTAAACCATGACTTTGTTTTCTAATGGTTTTCATGGGCGGTTTCTTTTCAAACACTCCTTCCTTGTACATAAGAAAAATGTTAAGTGGTTAGAACATGAAAATGGAAGCAGTTAGGTTATCTTGAACAGCACAATTGGTTGTTTTGAACAAAAATGTACCTTGGCCAGAAGGTACTAAATGAGTCAGGGCTCTGCGTAACTCAAACTTGCTGTGTATGTTCCTGGAATAATACAATTCTATTTGTTTTGTAAAGAATATTCTCCTTCACAGGAAAAGCACCATTAAACAGTATGTTCTTTAAATCAAAGGTGAAAATTATGTGTTTTCTCCCTCTTCTGATGTAAGGTGATCTAGAAGATTCACAAGAAAGTCTCTTCAGTGACATATAAAGGCAGAAAAGATCTATCAATCACCGGCATGAGATGCAATGCTAGCTTTGAGAAACATTTCCAAGTTGTGAGCAATTGGAAATCTGCTATTGTTAAGGGAAGTGTAGTGTCACAATCTCATAAAGCAGTTCCACTGTAAAGCAAGAAACAAATGCCACCTACATCTGCTACTTTTCTAACAAAGAACTTATTCAGGTTGTGTGGATCCATGGATTCCAATATCCCAAATATACTAGAGATAACGTTCTTCTTAGGTAATGAGACATCTTCATGAATGTCCATTTAAAGAAAGAACAAAGGTGAATTATCCACAGAAAAGTCTAATGTGAAAGAAGGTAAAACTTTCAGAATGACTAGCAAATAAACACATAGTGATGTAAACTGCAAAGACAAGAAAACAACTGGATGTCCAACACTAAGGATTTACAGAAAGTATGAACAAGTGACACCTTTTGCCCAGGGCATGTGATCTTTGTATTCCCCAAGTTATTAGAGCTTCCAGGTAACTGTCTCTACTTTTGTTTTAAGCTCTTCCCTTTAGCAGAGAGCAGTCTCTAATGAAAAACTCAGGCACATCCAGACACACTCTAAATTGTTAGATGATACAGCATTAAAAACCCCATTATAAATCAAACTAATGAATTTCATGAACATGCTGGTAGAAGTTTTGTCACTACCTAGGGCATGTTACAACTTCTCTCTGGAGTGCACTACAGTTAGGTGAAAGAGAATCCTCTTCTAAGGGATCTGGATTTAACTTCTGGCACTCAGAGATGAATTCTGCCTTCAGACTCCATCTTTCACAAAGATGTGGCACTGAGATTTCAAGAGAATTATCTCCAACTTCTCCATCACATCAACTTATAAGCTATGAAACAAGTAATCAATGAAGCAGTTGAGAGGTAATTTCAATGACTTGATGAATGTTTCAGATGAAAGACACCAGACAACACCCTGCAGTGCAGAAGAAACTAGTTAAATAATGCTAAACAAGTGAACTTCAATCTATTTGTCTCCTGCACTGATGTTGCTTTATTAGGATCAAACTTGGCCTTTGAGAGCCTGACCTAATAGGTCAATCCCAGCTTGAGAAAATAGAGACTACAATACATTCCTGGAAACTAGTCTCCCACACTCTCTCAACGGTCTCTTCACTCGAGTTTCTCAGGACAGAGGAAGGCAGGTCCAGACTTCCTCAGTTACTATGTATTACCAATTCCTCCAACAGCACATCACCTCAGAAGACAGAACAAGCATGGAGTTCAGAAAAATCAAGGTTTCTTGATTTCAATTAGCACTCTTCTGGTTTACAGTAATTCTCAATACCTTACCAAAAGGCTAGAAAACATCAGGGAAGGAAAGCAAGAAAGACTGGGGTTTGATCCTTTGGGTTCATCCCCCAGGAGAGATAAGATGAGAAAAAGGCAAGCTGGCAAGGCTGCAAGCACACTCCCCTCAGAGCGGGAAACACTGACAGTTCTAACTACTGGCTGAGGAGCATGTCAGCCACAACATTCATCTTCTCTGGGCTATGAAATGAGAAAATGGACAGCACTGTCTTCCCTCTCCACATTATTAGAAACAACCCATCTTGAAAGTTCATGAATCTTATAATACACTAATAACTGAAGGAGGAACACAAGAAAGATCTATTGTGATAGGCATCTGCTGTGTCTATGGCATGACATTTCCCTCACAGGTTTTATTGATGAGCTGTATTCAGAAATTATTGCTAGAATGGCACAATAACCCTTCTTTGACACCTTTCCTAATACAGCAGAGATCTGCTAAAAGCCAACATACATGAGCCGCCCACAGCACACTGTCCGTGTGAGAGACAGAGAGAGAAGGGCTATGAAAATGATCCAAAGGCTGGAGCACCTATAGGATGGAGAAAGAATGAAAGAGTTGAGGTTGTTCCACTTTGAGAAGAAAATGATCCAAGGAGACTTCATTGTGGCTTCTCAATATACAAAAAGGAACTTGTAAGACCAAAAGAGACTTATGGCCTGTAGTGGCATGAGAAGGGGCAACAGTTTGAAACTGAGAGGATAGATTTAGATTGGACATGAGGAAGTTTGGGGGTTTGGTTAGTTGGGTTTGGTCTGTGGGGATGGTGAGACACTAGAACACATTGTACAGAGCAGCTGTGGATGCTCCATCATGAGACATGCCAAGGCCAGGTTAGATAAGGCTTTGATGAACCTCATCTAGAGAGAGATGTCCCTGCCTGTGGTGAGGGGGTTGGACTAGATGGTCTTTAAAGGCCCTTTCCAACTCAAACAATTACAATTCCATGATTCTAATACAAAAGTCTCATTTGTGCACAAGTGTACTGACTATATTTACCATGTCCAGATGTTCTCTTTCACTCCTTTCAAAAGGTTTCTTCTATTTGCAATTCCAGATTTAAAGCCAGAGCAGCTACCCTAATGTCAAAACAGCCAATGCAATGTCTTACTTCAGGCTCTGGTGAGAAGAAAACGGTGGATTTCCTTTCAAGCAGGTTATGCTTCCTCACAGCACCTACTAAAAGAGTTTCTGTTCACATTTTCCCAACGATCTGAAACATCTCACTCCATTATTTCTGTCACTCAGGATACCACTAGACTTTCTTCTTTTCAAGCAATTTCAGAATGCACCACTGGGAAAACCAAGACAGTGTTGGAGCAGATTGTACTTTTTTGTTTGTTAGGATAACTTAGCTACACAAAATATTTTTGCCTTGTTTCTTTTTCATAGCCCTCAGGCTCCTTTCTTGCCTTCAGCAACAATGATCATAGAATGGTTCATGTTGGAAGGGATCTCTAAAGGTCATCTAGTCCAACCCCCTCTGCAGTAAGCGGGGACATCCTCAACTAGATCAGGTTGCCTGGAGCCCTGTCAAGCCTCACCTTGAATACCTCCAGGGATGGGGCCTCAATCACCTTCCTGGGCAACCTGTTCCAGTGTTCCATCACCCTCATGATAATAAACTTCTAACATCTGATCTAAATCTGCTCTTATCTAGTTTGAAACCATTGTCCCTTCTGCTGTCACTGCAGGTCTTTGTAAACAGTCCCTCCCCAGCCTTCTGGAAGGTTGCTATTAGGTCTCCAGGCTGAACAACTCCAGCTCACTCAGTCTGTCTTCACAGCAGAGGTGCTCCAACCCCCTGACCATTTTCATGGCCCTCTTCTGGACCTGCTCCATCAGGTCCATGTCTTTCCTGTATGGAGGGCTCCAGAGCTGGACATGGTACTCCAGATGAGGTCTCACCAAGGCAGAGTAAAGTGGCAGAATCACCTCTCTCTATCTGCTGGCCAGGCTTCTTTTGATGCAGCCCAGAACATGATTTGCCTTCCGGGCTACAAACACACACTGTCTGCTCATGTCCAGCTTCTCCTCCATCAGCAGTTTAATAGTTCTCATATTCGTCTTGCTTCTGTGGTCCTGCCCTACTCCTGCGTGCCAAAACAACCGTGTATGTGTGTGGTCACAGAATGAGCAAGATCAAGCAAAAAGTCTGGTCAAGAGAGAATTTTTGTAGTTTTGGTTTTTTGGGGTTTTTTTAACCCAAGCAGATCAAATTCCCAACATATTACATGACCCAGCTGTACACACAGCTATGACAGCCAGGATACAAAGATGAAGCACTGCAAATGAAGTGCTGTGAGGACAAATGGGGATGTTTATACTTATTTTCCTAGCAACATTTTGTTGGCCAAACCAGTGTTACTTCACAGGCTACTATCAGCAAAATCTGTTATAAACATCATCCATATAGAACCTTTTTAAAGCTGAGAAACTCTCCACAGACAATAATTATGTGAATATCATTACTCCCTTAGGGCCATGCTCCAGTTCATCACAGCCAGCAAATATTTCCCTGCAAAGGAAAGGGCTAGAGAAATCAGGATGTGCACCGTGTCAAAGATACAAGCCACTGTGAGGGAGAAATGCAGCTCCAAGAGTGGACTGGAAGCCTCATTTTGGTAAAGCTTAGATAAGTGGTGATGGGAGGCTTCTAAAATAAGATCTGTTCTAATACATGTTGTCTTGCCAGTGCTATAAAAAGCAAGCACACTTGAAAAGTGCTGTGCAACTGTCAAACTGCCCTCTCTCAACAATTTTGGGGCTCACAAGAACTGTAGCATCTGTTGACTCTGAATCAGGGCAGAGAACCACCAAGTAATGCAGCAAAGGGGACCACAGATAAAGATGACATTGGTGAGTGATGCACTACCTAACTGGTGATGACTGCCTCAAACACAGAGGAGCACCAGGCTCACAGGACATGGGATAAGTCTTTTGGAAACTCTATCAAGTAAAAGCAAAACAACAGTCAATTGTTTGGCAGGGAGGAGCAACAGAAGAAGATGGATCTCAGGAAAATTCACCAAAACATTAGAATGAAATACACTTTCGTTGTTTAAAAAAAAACAAAACAAAACCCAGAACATTCCTTTACTTCTTTTTAAAAGTCACTGCAAGAAAAGACTTGCTTTTAATGGTTTTCTTCTGTGTCATAGGCTATGACAACTTCAGCAGGCACAGCTCCAACTGCCACCATCATGCTAAATGCTAGCCACCAATATATTCCAAAGGGGCAATATACCTCTTTTGAGAAGTTCTCTCTGCCTCAAGAGGGAGGAAAAGTGCTACAGAATGAAAGTGTACCACCTCAGAGGCACTCCCGAAAAAAATAATGGAAGCATCCCATGTCTACAAGAGTAAGAGGGACTACTGTCCCTCTGAACCTGGGAATGCCCATGAGGACATTAAGAGAAAAGAGCAGGAGAAGTGAGAGCAGCAAAGTTTTGCTGTTCGTCTCCCTGAGTCCCATCAGCTGAAACATGCACAGGTGTTCCAGGGCACAGTTACAGCTCTGCTGGCTGACTCAATGTGCAGACAGATTACCTTCCTGTTGCCCACAAAGCAATTGGTACCATCTTACCTTACAGTTCAGCCACACCAAGATGTTCAGGAGGTAAGGATTTTTTTAGAGGAAAGGAGGCTAATTTGACATTGCTTATGTTGATCACTCACAGCTGGTATTCTTACAAAGACAAGCACAGAGGAAGGGATATATGTAAAATGATTTTCATATACACTTACCTTGGTTTTTAAGTCTGCCTACCACAATTTAAATCACTTCAACAACATGCTTCTTGGGATCTTACTAATACCTATAAATATCTGAGAGATAGGTGTCAAGATGAAGGTGCCAGTCGCTTTTTGGTGATGCCCAGTGACAGGACAAGGAACAAGTGTAAACTGGAACACAGGAAGTTCCACGTCAACACAAGGAATAACTTCTTTGTTGTGAGGGTGCTGGAGCCCTGGAGCAGGCTGCCCAGAGAGGTTGTGGGGCCTCCTTCTCTGGAGACTTTTAAAACCCACCCACACAGGCGTTCTTGTGTGACCTGCCCTAAATGGTCCTCGATTTCTAGAGGTCCCTTCTACTCCCTGGCATTCTGTGAAGTCTCAGCTTTCACAACAAATTTTAAGGATTGCACAAACTGTGCTCTATCTTTTGTACAGCCATACATGTTCATAAAAGGTTTATAAGATGCATTGCAATTGCTTTTTCTAGCAATTTTTACAGGAAAAGGCTGCGGATGGAATGAACAATGACATGTTAGGGGGAAAAAAGGAATAAAAACACATTTTTACTTAGAATCATAGAATGGCTTAGATTGGAAGGGACCTTAGAGATCATCTACTCCAACCTCCCTGCCATGAGCAATGACATCTCTCAACTAGACTCAGGTGCTCAAGGCCTCATTCAACCTGGCCTTGAACACCCCTAGGGAGGAGGCATCCACAACCTTCCTGGGCAGCCTATTTCAGAGTCTCACCACCCTCATTCTCTCCCTCAGCTTAAAACCATTCCCCCTTGTCCTGTCCTTAGACACCCTTATGGAAAGTCCCTCTCTAACCTTCCTGTAGGATCCTTTCATGTATTGGAAGGTAGCTATAAGATCTTCTCTTCTCCAGGCTGAACACCCCAACTCCCTCAGCCTATCCTCACAGCAGATGTGCTCCTGCCCTTGGGTCATCATTGTGGCCCTCCTCTGGACTCACTCCAACAGCTCTCCTTCTTATGATGTGCACACCAGAACTGGACACAGTACTTGAGGTGGGGTCTCATAAGTCAAAGTATTTAAGATGCAATAACTGAAGGCACTGGTGGAAAATACACACTTTTCTTCCATGTAAGATCCCTATTCTCTCTGGCTGACAGCAGCATCCAAATTGCCTTTGCTTTTCAAACATTCACCATTTGCATACAATGGGTAGGAGGGATTTATTTTTCAAGACAGCCTTAACACACTCAGCATTCCAACAAGTGGACACAAAGCCACTCCTTTCTGTAAACATACCTTTAACAGTTTTGACAAAAACTTGTTTCTCTTTGCTGGGGTCCTTCTCTTCTATTAGAATCCCATGGAAAATGCGCCCAAACGTGCCTGGGAAAAGAACACACAATCGGTATTATGTGGTTAAAATACACCAATACCATCAACAGAGTTTAGCATCTATTAAGAAAACACTACCTTCAAAGATATCAACTGGAAGTTTTAGAGAACTAAAACGTAGGGGGATAAGCATGAGAGTGAACTAATGACAGCAGCCACATCAGTTGAGTATCAATACTGATGATGGGTTGGTTTGTGGCAGTTCAGACTTTTTCAGCCATCTGCACTAAGAACTCCAGCTCCATCCTTTTCTCATCCAAGCAATCTGGAATTCTCCAGTCAAAATATTTCTCACAAAGATGAATTTCTGTATTCTAGGCCTCTGACTACTTACATTTTTTATAGACTCAGATAATAGTTGGAGGTCCATATGGCACTTTCCAGCTGTTCTAGCCACATCTAGCAGAGTGCAGCACTGTCACTCGGTGCTAAACGTCCAAAGTGTATCTGGGGCAGAGTCACTTCTAGTTATCAAAAGACTCCTAACATCACAGCTACGGGCAACAGACAGCACAGAGGAACACAAAGTATGCTCCAAACGCAAAGGAAGCTTTCTGCAGACCAGACACTGGCGTGGAGCATAAAGCCATCTCCTCGGACGCTTAGCAGCATACACTAAGTGGGGAGTGTTAGCATTTGCAGAGAGTAATGCAAAGCATTTCACAGTTCTGCCTCCAAAGGATGAGTGCCTCAGACCTCTAGATTTGGAAAGTTTCATTTCTCGTGATGCTCAGGCAACACATACTTGAAGTTGCAGCAGTAAAGATTAATGATAAAACACACAAAATATTTAAGCATATCTCCCAAATTTAGTTTTCAACAAGAACCAATGTATGAAAGCTTCCAAAATAAACATTATACAGGACAAATGAATCCTAAAATCTCTGAATTTTGCACATCAGAGCTCTAAATGTTGCATCTGCTGATTAGATTTCCAAATCAGAAGCTAGCAAATTTTAGAGGATGAGTTTAGACAACTGTGTTTTTGGTGGGCTTTTTGCTTTGATTTTTTTTGTTGTTAAGAGCAGCTCTCCTCCAGTAACTTAAGTTACTTTGCCACTTACAGCCTCAACTGATTATTACCTCATTGCTAAGCCATCTAACTCTTTCCTTTATTGAAAGGATTAGTTTAAGACAGACAAGCTAAACAATGTCTTGAGCACAGTCACTCTCCCATTCTAATGAATTGGGGAAAATGCTTTCCCTACACCACCAACCCCACATACACCCCAAATGCAAACATCATTCATTATTCTCCTCCACCAAATGTTATGAATATCAGAAACATGATCTATGGTTAACTGCAGAAAAATCTAGCTACAAATAAATTAAATAAATACACAATGTTGTAGCCAACAAGGGTCTGAGTCCCATAAATACCTTCCTGGAGCACATCTTTTAGAGTTATCCTCTCCCTGGAGATGGCTATGTCCTTGACTTTAGCTTTTGCTTCCATTAGAGTGACGCTTTTAAGATCATTCTTCTCTATCCGTAATGTAGGATAACCTGAGGAGCCAGCAGAGCCAAACAAACCAATATAAATACCCTTATAATGAGAACACAAACACTTTGCTTCACCTCTGTACCACCTACAGGTACAAAAATTGGCAACAGCATGTACTTAAAAAATTATGTATTGATCCTTTAAAAAATATAGTATTAAACAACAAATGACACAAGAGAAGCCACGTGAATAAAATAATCTGCAGGGGAAACATTAATAAAAGCATCCTAGAGAAATAAAGAGATTGAGTCTCACTATGAACACCAAGTAATCCAAATTCCTCACACACTGAAGCTGATTAATGTGACCCTACATTTCCCTGACAACAAGGAAATAAAGAGCACAGGCAGTGGCTGTCAGAAACCATGTTGGAGTGAGGAAGATGCCTCACCCCTCAGGATATAATCAAAACTACCAGTGCCCTCTTCTGGCACTTCTAGACATCTAAATTTTACTCAAAACAAATGCAGTCAGAAAGGACTGACTATTTTTAACCAAGTTCATGAATTTATGGATTATTAATCTTGAGAATCACTTTGATGATTATTTTTAATTTAAAAACAACCCAAAAAAGTTAATATGACCGCAGGAGGATTAAGAATATTCTGTTTATTTTGTGCATGCAACCATTTTTCTTCCATATTCACTGTTTCCATCACTACCAGGGATGTGCCAAAATGGGTAAGAGATATTCTGAAACAAGGAGGAAACAAAAGGAAAACCACAGCAACCACATGCCATTTTGGCAGGCTCAGTAATAAGTTTCCAGGGGTCATATTAAAATTAACCAGTGTGACTTAGCCAGCCATCCTAAAAACCTGAGACTGCCAGGACATGATCTGGGATGAGAGATGGAAAAATAAGAAGGCTGAGGAGTGACTCTGGGCAGCAAGAAGAGAAACTAGCTCCAGAGTCAGCTGCACACTGAGTTCTCTCCCGAATTTGTTGGAAAGGAATTTTTTTAATACATTCAATAATTTTAACATTAATGCTTCCACTAAAGGAATTTTAAAGACAGCTCTTTGCAAGGGAATGAACTCATATGATGAGATCCTCTGTTGTTTTTTTTTTTCCCCAGAGAAATACAATAGAACTTAAAATCACAGACTCATAGGATCATTCCAGTTGGAAAAAACCTTTAAGACCATCGAGACTAACTGTTATCCAACTCTACCAAGTCTGGTGCTAAACCATGGCCTTCAGCACTACATCTCTACATCCTTTAAACACCTTCAGGGGTGGGGATTTGTGTCAGTGTTCAAACCATCACAGGATTCAATCACCTGCCTGGGCAGTCTATTCCAGGGTTTGAGAACCCTTTCACTGAAGAAGATTCTTCTAATATTCAACCTAAACCTCCTCTGGTGCAAGGAAACCACTTCCTCTCATCCTATCACTTCTTAGAGACCAACACCCATCTTGCTCCAACCTTCTTTCAGGTAGTTGTAGAAAGAAGAAAGCCAAAACTTTCCCAAAGTTACAGTTCAGTCTTAGATGAACACATGCTTCCATAGGGGAGGAGGGAAAAAGGAAAAGGCAGTAGTACACTGAACAGTAAAGGTATCATTTCTGCAGTGCTCCTTCATGAATTGGGATGCTCAGTAGCACTACTAAGTCTTTTCCAACCTAAATGATTCTATGTTTTATGGAGTATTATGGAAGAGAGAAAAAAAATGTCAGGAAACGAAAACAGGTTAGAAAAAGGTTAGGAGTGTTAGAGTACTATTTCAGCTTGGCAGTTTCTTGGCATGCTTGTACTGCTAAATGGGGCCTACAAGAAGACTGGAGAGCTACTGTTTACAAAGACCTGTAGTGATAGGATGAGGGGCAATGGTTTGAAATTAGAGAAGAGGAGATTTAGATTGGATGTTAGGAACAAGTCCTTTACCATGAAGGTAGTGGAACATTGGAACAGATTGCCCAGGCAGGTAGTTGAGGTCCCATCCTTGGAGATATTCAAAGTCAGGCTCAACAACACTCTGAGCAACCTGATCTAGTGGAGGATGTCCCTGCTCACTGCAGGGGGGTTGGACTAGATGACTTCTGAAGGGCCCTGCCAACTCAGTGCATTCTATGATGCTATGATGGCGATGCATAAGGCAGTTATCTTCCCAGTGCTAAGAAAAAATATGCTTCACAGACCAGGCAAAACAGTATCGTGCTCACACGATGACTCCTGGACCCTGCTACCTAAGAGGTCTCAGTCTTGCCTATGGCATGACTGGACAAAACCACACACACGACAGAGCTAGGAGATTATTCGTGCTCTTCTACTTCACACTGAATTGGTATGACCTCTATCACCAAACACTCCTTCTGTGTCCAAGAAAGTCTGTTGCAAGGATCTGTAATTAGATTAACACTTACTGGTTACTGGCGTTGCATTGTTTGGTGTGTCAGCTCTCAAGTACTGTGTTGTCTGTGTGGAAGGCTGGGATAAACCTTGTGAGCTACTGCTGTCACTAATGCTGTTTTAAAACAAAAATGGACATAAACATGATTGCCCACCACTGCAATACATTCAAAATTAACTTACCAAAGTTAAACCTAGCAGATTTTCCAAGCTAGACTTTGAAAGAATGGCATTTTTAGAGTCTCTCACACATCAAACTATTTCAGGTAACTCAAAAATGTTAGCACTTCTTCCTAATTGTTTTGCAGAATCTGCTCTATTCTTCAGTTCTTCTTCACCACTTTTGAAAAACCAAGGTTACAAAACATTTATTGCAAGAACCACCCTGTCATACCAGAAACACCAAGGCTATTATATTCCAGAGAAGGCATGTGTGCATTTGTTCCATGGTACCAACACCCCCTGAGAATCCACAATGACTATGAGGGCCAGGAGCAGCCTGGACCAAACAAAGAGGCACTCCTAACACTCTGCAAAGCTTAACTTAGCTTTTTCAGCTGAAGTGATCTCTTCTTGCTTTGGCTATGCAAGCTGCTAGCTCATTCTGCTGCCCGTTCCTGTACTACAGCACATGGAAAAGATATTCCCTAGTTATGTGTTGCAAATTGTTTTTTGCCCTTTACCAGCATCCTCTCTTTTATAGACCAAACTGCCCAACCTTACTTTGTCACTCCTTTCATTAAGGATACTTGTTGCCTCTTTCAGAAGCAGCTAAAATGTGCTCTGACATAACTTCTTTGGGTAGAAGGACTACAGCTGCACATGTAGTATTCAAGAGCCACGCAAATGACAGACTAAACCACAGCAGGATGGTTTTCTCTCCTGCAAAAAGCTGTAGCTATAGTGGCCTAAGAACAGGTGAGAAAGTTGCAGGCAAAGACAGTACCTGTTACTACCTCAGATGGCAGAGCCAGAAGCTTTTTTGATCTCCCTCCCAAACACACATCCCCTCCTTTTATGAGACTTAAAAGCTTCTCCACTTCAGCTGGCTGTACTGGGAGAACAAAGAAGATACTATTTTTGGCTACAACCCTCTGCATTACCAAATAATCAACATGCCATTTGCTTGTGGGACTGCAGTTGAGCACTGACCAAGCAGTGCTAGCCATTCCTGTATGATTTTTAGACATGCTTGGTGATGCCCTCAAGGACCACTGTTAGTTTTAAAGCAAGGCTTCCTTTAAAAAAAAAAAACAGGAAGTCAACCCTTCCTCATTATACTATAATCACAGATACACCTCCTGAAGCTTTTCTTTAAAACAAAATCTACTAATTCTCACAATACAAACATCAGGCTCACTGATTTACAGCTGGCTTCAATCTCACTCTGGAAGCATTTTTTAAAGTCATTGCCACATTCACTGTCTTTCAGTTGTAGGGTTCCAGTGTAGATTTTAACAGGAGGTTAAAAGCCCCAGCTGGTGGTCTAGCTATTCCACTTTAACTTCCTTTAGAATTTTTTAGTTTATTTTCTCTGATGTTGGCAATTTATTACTGTTTATTTTAACCATTCATATTATTGCATCTACAAGCTCATTCAACATGATGTACTCTCCAGCAAGCTCCCCAAAGTGTCCTGGCATGGTCACTGCATTGAACATTCATGCAGAACTTGCATTTTGCTTTCCTGCTATGGCCGGAAACTTCTTTTGTAACTTGATCACTTATTAGCCCTGCAGATTTCTTTGGCTGGCTTCCTGCTGCAGGCAAGTTTGAAAAGGAATTAAGTCTTTTATGCCTAGTGCAAGTTTGAAAAACTACCTTTTTTGCTGGCTTTATATTGTTTTTTAGGTTTACCTTGCTCATGTTTATGAGCTTTCTGAGTTTTCTCACTTGTATACCATGTCAGCTTTGCAAATGATATCTTCTTGCTTTTAATAACCTCCATTATCCTGCTGTTAAGCTATGCCAATTTTCTTTGGCACTCTTTCAAGTGCCTTCGATAGGAGGTATGCAACCATTTGCTCTGAGTTTTTGATATAAAGTTCTTAAACAGTCTATGTGCAGCCTTGTAAACTCAGCTGCCTGGATTTAGCTTCCATTTAAGAGCTTCCCTCCTTTTTATTTAGTTCTGGTTTTGGGGTTTTTCTTTGTTTGTTTGTGGGTTTGTTGTTTGTTTGGGGGTTTTTGTTGTTGTTGTTGTTTGGTTGTTTTTTTTTAACTAAGCACAACAGCAGTGCTTAGTGGGTTTTTCAGTCTGTTCTCTAGGAAGACATTAACCCTAACAACGTTATCATCTTCACTTGAGGACACCTTTGCAGTACCATTTTGAGCTTGTTATTCAAAACCAAATCAAAAGCTGTTTCTTCTCTCAGGAGTTTCTTTGCCAGTTGCTGCATCAAGCAGTCAGTGCTCAAACACTGTAATGCCAGTGCATAACACCAAGGGTAAACCACAGCACTGAACTGCTTTCTCAAGCAAGCATTGAAATACCACCTTGCAATCTCTTTGCTGGCTCCTATACATGCTGTCCATTCTCAAAACAAAACTCCACAGATCCTAGTTGTCAGTCACATTTTGCCTTTGCTACACCTTTACCACAACGTAAGTGGACCACAGCTGTTTACGCAAGAGTCCATTCAGGGTTTGGTCAGCACCTTTGTGATTAAAAACCAAGTCACCACACAGCTCCCTGAACAACTAAACCCCACTACCTGGCAGAAGCTCTCCAGAAATTATCAGAAGGCCATAGGCTGATTTACAGCACATTCTTTAATAGCTACAAACCACAGACTATTAATATTAGATGAATTTTTAGCATGTGTATCCACAGAAATCAAACACCATGGAGTGGATGGAAGGACATTTGATCATGCTGCTAGGCTGAGATGCCTCTCAAAAAGTCATAAATGACACTATGAGGCACATTTTATAAACATAATGATTTCCCTTCTGAATTAAGGCAAGGTGCACATCCTTTAACAGCTTCTATTGATCGAAAGACAAGCACAAACAACTTGAGGAAACCTGACAAGTCGTTTGGTTAGATAGTCAGATCTCGAGAAACCATTACTACTTACTACAGTGACACCCTCTGAAAACAAGTGGTCTGGGAACACCAGAGGAGTATATGGCAGAAAGAAAAAGAGAAAGAAACATATGAATGGAGAGAGAGGAAAATGAAAAGGCAGAACTACTCTGAAAGGCTGCTAGTAGGTAGAGAAACAACTCAAGATATCCTTTCAGCATGAGTGACCCACAGGCATGACTGTTTTCTAAAGTATTCCCTTTCAAAACTGGCTGCTTCTGAACAGTTGTTGCAAATCAGAACAATCTGATGCAATTGTACAGCCTCTGTCCACCTGCTTTATTCAGCCTCAGTCTTTAATCCCCACTCAGCTGACTATTACCCTTGGGTTCGCATTCCAAGTCCTTTTTGCACACCTGTGCCAAATTGATTTTTCTGGATTGAAAACACATCTGGGAGAGAGCCACACTTTCAGCTTTATATCAGCTGTAATCCCCAGACTTCAGCCTAAAGCCAAAGTGAATACCAGTAAATCAATCAAAACAGAAAAGTGAAATTCAATCCCCCCTGTAGATGTCATTAAAAAACCCACTCCTCACATTTTCCTTCAATCCTGACAATTGCTGTACATCCAGTTCTGTCCATAATACCCCAATGCATGCCCTCCACACAACTATTCTAAAACACAATCACAATCCTCCCACCCCATGAACAGTAGAGCATCTGCAACTGATGCCTTTCTGCAGTATAGCATTTACCACAACTCTACACAGGTAATAAATTGCTACAGCTTGACATCAAGAACAGAAATTGCAAGCTACTACAGAGTGCTCATTTTGAGATCAGAACTCCCACAAATCTCTGTAAATGCATCCCACAAATGCACTTGAAAAGCTTGCACATGTACCTGTCATCCAGCTCTATCCTCTTCATGCTGTGTAGATGCAAGACAGCCAATATGATTGCTACCAGGAATATAACAGCACAGCACACCCCCACACTGATATAGAACACACGGGTAGAAGTGGTGGGAGCAGCATTCACAGGATCAACTGAAACAAAAAGGTGAAAAGTTAATGAAGCTTTCTCAAAAGTAAAAGAAAACAAGTCAAACAAACCACACTTCCAAACAAAAAACAAACCCTCAAACCAAACCTCCAAAAAAGAACATTTCTTAAGTTCCCAGCAGCTACTTAGGTGTGCATGAGAGGGGTGCAAGAACCAGAAAAGTGAACAATTTGCTCCACTGCTTTCCAAAAGTATTTTGGCAAAAATGTTTACATTTTGAGTACTACAGAAGCCGAGCACAGTCAGTCAATGATATTTTCAGCTAGAAGATAAGTGAATAAAATCAGCTACCTTATTCTATCCATTCAGTACTGACAAATTAGGACCAGAGAAGTCTTAAAGTCAACAAAATAGATCAGAGTCACATACAGAAACCAGAGACCCTAAGATGTGATTCAAAAAAAAGGCATTAGGAAACTTGGAATAGTTTTTTTTCCACTTCACTCAAGTACGTATTCCCAGTTACAAGAATTACAAACAAACCCCACTAAAAGCCAGACTGTACAGACTGCCTTAGGAGTGTTTTCACAGGAAAAAGCTGTGGAAACTACAAATTTTTCCTTTTTCACATCCAAAGTAAGTTGTATACTCTGATTTACTTACAGATAGCCTTGCTACTGTTTTTATCAGATGCTGGAGATTTTACTTCTGGTTCATGCTCTAAACAGATGAAGAGAAAACCATTAAGTTTGGTATACATTTATAATTTTAGACCCTCACAGGAATTTAACTGCCTCATTCGTGGAAAAATGAATCTGTTTTCCCAAAGAGGTGAGCTGACTTTAGGAACAGAGCTATCTCTAGATTTTCACTTTAAATACCTAACCACAATTTATAAACTAAGTAGATTTTTGGGGGAAATACTTAGAACAATCTGAACAGAGTGCTGCAGATTCAGAGAAACTAGCCTCTTCCTTCCAAGCACAACAGAGAATGCTTCTTGTTATATATATATAAAAGTCAGTCAATGCAGCAGAGCACTTAAGGAATTCACTACTCAGCCTCTGCTTTTACCAAGTCCCCATTTATCTCTGAAAGGCAAAATGTTACCTGGTTTCTTCTTACCCTCTCCAACATTCGCTCCCAGGAACTGTTACTCACCTCCCATTCCTTTTTCTATCATTCTTTAACACTAAAAGCTTTTTAATATGTGAAACTTGAGTGTCTTACTTCTATAGCACATTTTCCTTCGTTTGAAATTTAAAACTGTGATGTTTTTTGATAAATTTATTGTCAAGTTGAGCTGCATTAGTATTGTGATCTCAGAGTCGAGTCTGCCAGTGCAGGAGAGTTCAACACGAAACACTGCAAATAGACAGCAAAAGAAGCATTACAATGAAGTATAAGCACATTTCAGACATTGTGGTGAAAGTATATTTCAATGATAAGGTTCTTCTAAGATGATGTTTATAATGTACATCTTTAAAGAATGTGCTATTAAGAAATGCTATTTTTGTACTTCGCAATTTCAGACAACTACTAAAGTATTAAAGGATTTATTTAGATCTATGACATAGGTTTATTTAAAACCTATGTGAGTTGTATATTACAACCTTACAGATTTCTAAAATTCTATTTGTGGATAACTGACCATTAGCTATCCATTAGCTTTGGAGTTAAAGTGCTGTCACAAGAGAAACCTCCTTTAGCACAGAATACCAGAAAACTGAGTTTTCTTATTGCTTTTTCAAATGCTATGGCAGTACAATCTTTTCACAGCCATGAAGTTGAAATGCTTTTGTCTCTGCAAATCTGACTGGAATCAAAGCTTAAACTAAACCAATATTATTTACTTTCTAGCTTATATGCCAGTACAATTTATTGTAACAAGTTGAATTCCTCCAGTGCCTGCTTTCACAAAAAAAAGTGGCAGGCAACCAAAACCTCAATATGTTATTTTATAGCCCCTGAAGGGTCTAACAGAGCACAAGACAGTGAGGAATCCTACTCCAACAAGCATGAATGACGATTACTTGCACAGTTGAAACAAATGCAGTTGTTTCTAGCATAAATTCTATGAGGAGCTAGTACATATTCAAAATGGCTTTCTCAGTTTTAAACTTACCATAAACACTTTAATATATTAACAATTCCCACACATCTTGGAACGTCATCTTTACAGGCTAGAGAAATGAATGGATTTTTAAATCCATGTAATTGTTTATCATTATCATTGGTGAAGGAGAACAAGAACCTTGCGGGTGTACATATACATTAAAAAATGTTACCTTCCCAGGAAAGTCTCTGTCCTCCACTAAACAAAGGGAAGAAAGTATTACTCTCAGACTAATACTTTCAATCTATAATACCCATTTAGCAATGTCATAATAAGTGTTGCAGAAGACCTATAAACGTAACATGTTTAATAGAGGGAAATTATGCTTTTAAGCAGCACTACATACATTTAGGGGAAAAAAATAAAAAGAAAAGTACCACTAGAAAGTATAGTTAGTATCAGCACTACTTGTGCACTTTTAGGAGGCAAGGAGTTTACCTGAAAGGGTCCGAGGAACTTCTCCTTGTAAAGAAATGTTGGCCTGGGGGACAGCCATAGCCATGGGATTATCTACTTGAAATCCCAGTTTATACTCAACCTGTAACAACAGTTGAGAGACAGAAAATAGGTAAGAAATTTCTACAGTAGTAAAAAGAAATTCCACATATCTTTTCAAAATTCTTCCTGAAATCTAAAAAAAAAAAAAAAAAAAAAAAAAACTATCCTATTTTCCAAGAAAATTCACCCAAAAGTTCAAAATGCCCAAAGAAACAGGGCAGGGACAGTGATGCAGGTAGCTTTTGGGTGAAGCTGTAACAAGGAAACTCCTACTCAAAAGAACAAGTGACAGAACTGCCTGTGAAGGCAGAATATGGTATAAAGCAGAAAGGCTGGCTTGCACTCTGTCCAATACTGTTGCAGGCCAAAATTCATGTCTCATAAGAAGTTACACCTCAAAGGGAAGAACACTGACAAACAATATTCAGCACTGGTGGAGTTGTTGCTCCTACCACAGTCTTTCATACCACAGGACATAAGAGTAACCATCACTCAGGTTTAAAAAGAACAGAATGGCCATCTGGCAGACACTAAACATCATTTCATGTACAAAAATAAATTAACTGATTGGAAATGCTTCAAAACATTAAGAGTACATAGTATTTATGATAGTTGTTGCTGCATGCTCCAAACACAGTGGTTAAATGAAATAAAAATCCCTTTCCATTTCATTGGAGATCAGTAATAACTGCTAGATGCTACATTTACAGATTCTTTCTGTTCCTAAACATATGTTTCTAAAAATCTCTTAAATACAATTGCTCTACATTTAATTTCCAGAGGCTTCAGCTCATGGCTGCCCCTTCTGTGTGTTCAATGCATCACCAGAAGAGATCCCACAGCCAGTAGCTTAGATTATATACACTTGCAGCTTGCCAGAAGCAAGCATGAAGCATTTCAAAAGGAGTGCTTAACCTTTCTAAAACAAGAAAGGAACACATTACCTTAACTTGCTGCCTGCGATCACACATTTCTTTTGCACCTAGCGTATGCTAATGAGTACAAATTAAAAAAAAGCCATGAAGTTATGAGTATTCAGTACACATTACAGATCACACAGAAGTTATGCCTGCTTGCCTTGGATTTAGCATGCCAGCTGAAGTGAAGATTGTTGGTCTCGCTGGGGATTAATAGATTGAAGGACAATGCGTAGTGATTAACCACATCATTCCTCACGTAAGACAACTCTGCATCAAGACCTGCAATGAGAAAGAAAAGAGTAAGACAGGGAAGAACACAACCAACACTAACACACTGGAACCTCTCAGTACCAACAGCTTCACTTGAATCAAAATACCACTCAGAGCAGGTGATGCAGGAACACATCCAGGCAGGTTTTGAAAGTCTCCAGAGAAGGAGATGCCCTAGCCTCTCTGGGCAGCCTGCTCCAGGGCTCCAGCACCCTTATAGTGAATTTTTCCCTCATGTTTAAGTGGAACTTCTTGTGTTCCAGGTTGTATCCACTGCCCCTTGTCCTATCACTGGGCACCACTAAAAAGAGACTGTCACTTTCTTCTCAACACCCACTCTTCAGATATTTGTAAACATTAGTAAGATCACCTCTCAGCCTCCTCTTCTCCAGACTCAACAGGCCTGTGTCTGTCAGCCTTCCCTCATATGATAGACGTTCTGGTCTCCTCAGTATCTTACTGGTCCTGTGCTGGACTCTCTTCAGTAAATCCCTGTCTCTCTTGAACTAGGGTGCCCAGAACTGGACACAATACTCCAAGTATGGCCTCAGTAGGACAGAGTAGAGGAGAACCTCCCTCAATGTGTTGACCACAGTCTTCTTAATGCAACCTAGGATGCCACTGGCCTTCTTGGCCATAAAAGCACATTGGTGGCTCATGGGTAACTTACTGTCCACCAGGACTCCCAGGTCCTTCTCCATGGTTGCTGCTTTCCAGCAGGTCAACACGTAGTCTGTACTGGTGTAGGGGGTTACTTTTGCCCAGATGCAGGAGTCTCCATTTGCCTTTGTTGAAACTCATTAGTTTGCCCTTTGCCAGCTCTCCAGGCTGTTCACTGTCCCAGTGGATGGCAGCACAGCCTAAGGGGGTGTCAGTCACTCCTCCCAGTTTGGTATCATCACCAAACTGGCTGAGGGTCCACTCTACCTTCATCCAGGTCATTGATGAAGATGTTGATCAAGGCTGGATGCAGTACAGACCCCTGGGGACCACCACTAGCTGCAGGCCTCCAGGTGGACTCTGTGCTATTGAGTCACCACCCCCTGAACTCTCTTCTCTAGCCAGTTCTCGATCCATCCCACCACCCACTCCTTTAACCCCTACTTCCTGAACTATACTGAGGCTAGTGCTAAACCCTGACCCTCAGCAACACATCTCCACATCTTTTAAACACCTCCAGGGATGGGGATTCAACCACCTTCCCTGGGAAGCCTCTTCCAGTGTTTGAGAACCATTTCAGGGAAGAAATTTCTTCTAAGATCTAACCTAAGCCTCCGCTGGTGCATTTCCTCTCCTCGTATCACTTGTCACTAGGGAGAAGAGACTGACCCCACCTGGCTCCAACCTCCTTTCAAGGAGTTGGAGTCTACCCTCAGCCTCCTTTTCTCCAGACTGCCCAACCCACTTCCCTCAGCTGCTCCTCACAAGACCTGTTCCCCAGACCCTTCACCTGCTTCGCTGCCATTCTCTAGACACACACGAGCACCTCAGAGCTGTAGTGAGGGGCCCAAACACTTCGCCAAAACTCCAGAGTACATAATCACAGATACTGGGGGATGAGAAACTGTAAACACTGGATGCACAAAAGAAACCAACAGAACAGAGTAATCTCAGAGAGAAAGATTCCCAAACAAGGTCTTGAGCAGAAAAAGATGTATGTAATACCTTAATTCCTGCATGTATCGGCCTGAGATAGTGTATATTAAAAAAAAAAGCCCTGCATACACTTTCTTCTCCAATTTCTCCATAGCTCACTCAATAATAAATGGCATGTCATAAAATTGTTTAGGCTAGAAAATACCTTTAATATCAAGTCCAATCACTAAACTAGTACTGTCAAATCCACCAAATGCATAAACCAGTAAAATAGGGAGAAGAAAGAAGCACACACATACACACATGTGCTGAAACAAGAAACTTAGAAAACACATGGAAGAAACAGCAAACTTCCAAAACAGCTTGACTGGGTAATTTTTACATGTGTATACGTCTACACATGAAACCCACCTCAGATTGAGAAAACCTGGAAGAAGGATGGAGAAAGGCTCACAATAATCAAACACTTGTCACCCCTTACTTAATACGAATTTTGAAGAGAAACTCCTCATAGAAGCAATAAAATTCTGTTATGAAAACTGGCATTTACAAAAAGAAACGGCAATCCTAACTGAAGCTAAGCATAAATATCTTAAGGCACAATCATATGTAAAGGTGTACAAAAAACCAATTACCCTACAGAAGATCAATCCTGTCTTTAAGCATTAACAGTGGTACAACACTGAGTAATTTTAGTACATAGCCCACTAATGTTTTAATGCCTTTACTGCCATAAAAAACTACACACTAACAGGCAAAGCCAATTATAGGAACTTCAACAGCATCCTTCAAGAGCAGCGTAAGAACCGATGTCAAATTTTATTGCTTAAAAACAACTGCACTCTAACTAAAAGACTGGCATATAAAAACAATGTAAGAGGTTTTGTAGTATAGCTCTTAACAAGAAAAGGCAGACAATTGCCTGGCTTAGTATCCTGTTTCCATCAGGGGTCTTGAGAAAATGCACAGAAATCACACAAACCAAAGTAAACACACTGACTTTTTACCAGTACATCCTCTGTGCTTCTTGTATTTGTGTATCACAAGCTTCCTAAACTAACAGACAGCATCTTCCAACAGCTTCTCACTAGACCTCTTTTTTTCCTACGAATTTGGACAAATGCTTTCTCAAACCCTGGAAACTGATAGATACGCAGTTGGAAAATGTCAGTATTTCCATACTGTACTGGGGTTTTTTTCCCCTTTTATCAACGATTTAAACACTTCATTTATAGCACAGTTTTTTCCCCATGAACAAACTACAGACAAAACCCAATTTGCCAGGCACAGCTAAGAACCTGTGTCCACAACCAACAAGCAAGCTCCCTACCTCAAATCTGTCACAGTACAGTTTTGCTTTGAGACCACCCTTCCATCCTTCAATTTTCACCCCTTTGCTGCCTCCCCACCTCAGTTCCAAATTCCTGAAGTACTTTGTCTACATGGTTTATTTCAATCAAGCGAGCAAAACACACAAAAAATTGCAGTTGAGCTTGACAGTCAGAAGGCCCACCTTGCCTGTGCTCTGGAAAGGCAGCAAGGCAGGAAGGTGTGTTCTGCCTGACACAAAGAAGCCAGGTGATGCTGGGAGCTGCACCATATCCCAGCCATAAGGGAGGGCACGTGGAAAGACACAAAAGCAATGCCACAGGACACTGTCATGAAAGCAGTAAAAGCCAGAGTTGTAACATTACCCAAGGATTCATGATGCAGCTTGCCATCGCTTCACTCACAGCACTCCATTTTCCAACTCTTCCACTTACAGGAAAAGAAAAATTCTTTACACCCAGAGAAATTACCCAGGCAATGCTGCAGTACCAGGCATGCTCAAGAGTTCCATGCAGGGTAGCATCTAGACTTGTACAGTTAGAAGACTTTAGCCACGGTAAGGTATGCTTTTCTCGATGGCACATGGATTACACAGGTACCCATGGCACAGCCTGCCAGGCTCCAACAGCCCTATGCAGCTGAAGACAGAAGACAAGGAGCCCACAGCAAACAGACTGGGCAGATGACATTCAACATCTCTCTTCCCACAATCTGCCTGGGTGAAATGTCATACAGGTTCAATTATGTTTACTGAGTACCTGTTCCATCAGATACTTTATTCCTTGTTATCTACATATCTTCTTTCACACATAATGCAACTGTGTTTCCTCACTGCTTAGATATCCAGATTAGCAATACTACTACCTCTGGAGTAGACATTAAAAATGGTTAAGAAGCTTGCAAAAACACTTCAGGCTCCACTACCACAGCACTTTAAGTTAACTCCAAATTGCTTTAATTTTGCACTTCACCTTTGTGTTTCAGACATGCATACCTGCATCTGCCTTGCAATGTTCCTTATTTAAACCTCCAGCAAGCCACATTCAAGGATCCAAGCTGGCACTATGCAGGGAAAGAAAAAGAAAAACTGAACACACCTCAGCCAGTTTAACTCCCTGAATTAGTAAGGATGCTCAGGTGCACTTCATAGGGTGGGCAGGATTATAGCAGCACCAACTTAGATCAATCTCATACCAAAACAGCCCTGGTTACCTTATCCAACTAGTCTAGTTTTTTTTTTTTTTCCAGCAAAAGTAGCTTCAAGAGATTATCAAATTAAGCAGGTCACTGTCGATACACAGGCTAAATCAGCAACATTAAATTTCAAATTTTAAGTGTGTACTCTTTCAAACACTGTAGCAATGTAAGATGTATCAGTCTACACAGCAGGTTGCTGAAAAAAGTAAGACAGCAATAAGGTTCATTTACCCAGTTGTTGTGGATTTCAAAAATGTTTAGTAAACTACTAAACTACTACAGGTGGCTCTAGAAAAAAAAACACAGATGCATTGCAAACAGCTAGAGAAAACAGGCAGTTCTTCAGTAATTATCTTCTTGACAAAGCAGTAAAACAGAGGTTAGGTTACATAAATTGCAGAGGAAGAAAATACTTTTGGAAATGCTTGTAGTGGTTTAAGCAGTATCTTGCTGATTAGCAATGAACAGTTTTAAAATATCGGCAGCGGTTTTGCCCTGGCAAGTTTCCTTCAGGAAGACCACATGCAGACAGTGCACAACCCTAAAGAATCTGGTTTCTCATTGCTCATCCTTGACTAACCTACACCAACCCACGTGAAAACAGCAAGACCAATGCTTTGCCTGGATTTCAGAGTAGGAATGTCACCCTTTTACTCAGGCAACCCCTGAAGCTCATAACTAACTTCCACATCTTTGTACCTTCCACCCTTGGGAGCAAACTTGAAAGGATAAATTAGAGCCGCACCCAAACAAAAAGGAAGAATGACAGAGAAAGTCTGTCATTCTTTGCACTGTTTAACATAACAAAACATCTGAAGCAGCTCAGAGAGCAAGGGGAAAGGCCAATTTTCACTCCTAAATGCAAAAAGCTGCCGGGCAGCCCTTGCATCGATGACAAAATTAGATCATGTCTGAACAAAGCACTTCTTTTCAAATGTCCTTGTGCAAATGCAGTCTAGCATCACTTTTTTTTTTCTTTTTAAGCACGATATACTAAAGATACTTGCCTCTATCAGCATAGAATAAAATCAGATTTTATTCTAATGAAATAACTCTATCCTACAACACACACACACAGTAACACATTCTTAAAGACAATGACAATATTCAGGAGTCTGTTACCTGGTTACACCTCATTACTTACACTGTAACACAATTCTGGCAGGTTTTGTCTACAAATCAAGAGGCAAAAAAACAATGTGCAATGTAAGAGTTAAATTTTATTTCTAGAAGGCTAGGGCTAGTATTCACATTGCAAAAGCTACTATTTCATTAACATAGCTACCCTAACTGGCACTCTCAGCTGCCTACCCAACTGCCTGGTAGATTCCTGGCTGTGCAATGACTGAAATTAGTGCCTGTTTTCTTTACTAGTTTGGGGGTGTTGGTCTCTTCCACTGTTGCTGGCTGTGGGCTTGGAGGAGCTGTGGGCTTGCTTCTGCTTTTTGCTGTGCTTTTCTGTGAAACACACTGTACACTCTGTTATTCCTTTAAACTCTCCTGATCTTAACCCACAGGGCTTTGGGGAATTTTGTGTTTCTCTCACTCCCGACCAAGTGGGTGAATCTTGTTAGGACAGGCTCTTGGCATTCAGGCCCCAGCTGAGTTAAACCATAACATCCACTGAACCCTACCCAGTGGTGGCAGGGAACATACAGACCCTGCACAAACAGTTTTGTCATCAGTGCAGAGTTAACCTGTCACAAACTGGAGATGGAATACAATAGCCAAGGCACATTTTGAGAAAATACTCAACATAACTTCAAGGCAGTAATTACATCCCTGAAAACCATTATCTAGCAAATGAGAAAAAACACCTCTTAGCTGAGAGCTCTCATTAAATTCTTGTGAATCTTCAGACAGATCACCCACAATTCACTTTACAGATGCTGTTAAATACAGTTTTCAAGTTCAACACCACAGGCAAGTGGCATTTTTCTTGATAAAAGCTCTTCCTGAAAGTCACAGGGTCAGCTTCTTCCCTTCTACAGGAAGAAGCTTCCCCCAGGAAATGGCACTTGCTCAAGCATGAGGAACTTCACAATTTAACTCAGTATTGAAAAGACAACATTCCTTTTTCCTAGGACCCAGTTTCTTACCCTTTTGCTTGTCTCTAAAAAGCACCCTGCCTGATTATTTTCCTCTCCACCAACAGAAAAAAAAAATCTTCATTTTTCTGATAGCTAGACCACTGTGAAAATAGTTAGATGACGACACTATTGTTAATGGGCAAAACCAAGCAATGCACATTCTGCTCCTGTGAACACCTTCTAAATTTGCCCATTAAACAAACAAAACCAAAAAACACCCACTAGTAAAATTTATAACAAAACCAGCAGTCACTTTGCTACTAACAGCCAGCATAGCACACATGGGTTACCTGAAGAAGCTGATTACAAAGGAAAGAAGCAGTAAAGGTGCACGAGATAGATACATGAGCAAAATCAGTGCAGTGACCTGCAGACCAAGGGGAAATGGGACAGATGGGAATAGTAATGATGCAGATACAGAATTGAAGACAACTGAAAGGGAACTTTATAATAAAAAATAAAGCTAACTTTAATGAACAAATTAAACAACTTAGCACACAGAATTATTTGGCATATTTATGAAATTAAAAAAAAAAATCTATCTCACTGGTAAATACAAATGTCTCAAAATTATTGTAATGTGAAGTTTGATGCTCCTTTTGAATTAGAATGGCAGTAAACACTGCAAACAGGAATAAAACCCAAAGGTTCCATCCATGTGAACCACAGTTACCCAAAAGCACACATCTCAAAATAAAATAGCTTCAGATCAAAAGTTTACTAGTATCACAAAGCTCCTGAACTAACAGCTGTAATCTTCTGAGCCAAAATTCAATCACCTAACAAAGGTATGGCAGATGTCACTTGCATTCATGAATAAAGTGCGTTTTCAGTATTTTAGTGTCACATACCTACAGAAGTAATGCCATTTTATTTTTTGTTGGTGGTAATTCAGTTATCACTGTAGGCAAGACTGTAAGGCATAACAAGGTAAGCCACCTTCAGAACAGTGTCCCTGCCAGTGGCTATTACTAGTCCAGTAACAAGTACCCAACCGAGTACAAATAACTTAAAAAAAAACAAAAACAAACAAACAAAAAAAACCCACACCAATCCAAACATAGACATCTCTGCCTCAATGCCTCAGACCTCTCATCCTCAAAACTCATGCTTCTAGTTTTGTGATCTGTTAAAGGGATAAGGAACCCTTCACATCCATTGAGACACTGTGGAAGACTTCCATCACAACACTAATCATTTAAGGCAAAATGAAGCTCCACATGAACTAAAACAGGTCTATTAGCTTCTGTGGCAATCTCTGCATTCTGGAAAGCCATAAAGCCTAATACACTTTTCTTTTATTAGGAATTAATCCACAAGGCCACCAGCTAACTTGATAAAGGCTAAAATAGGTTTGAGAGGATAAATATCTTTAGTTTTATCAACCTGCTCAGCTTCATTTGGGCCACTGTCATTATGTATTCTGGGCAGCTGCAGCTTTTCAAGCCTAGTCAGCAGTTCCAACACTTAAATGTTACTGCTCTTATCTTTCCCAAGTAGCATGGTGAAACCAATATACTGATTAATTTAATTGCAGCTATTCAACTCCCAGTGAGTGACAGCAAAATTCTAAAGCATCACATTAGGTTCATGCTGTTGCTTCTGCTCCCAGTTCTCCAAAGCGGTCAGCGCAAATATGCGAGTTATCCGCTTGAAAGAAGGCCAAAGGCACAGATGGAAGAGAAATAATGTGTGTGAAGCCTCTACCATCACACCCTTTGTACTGCCACAAAGCATTTTCAGAGAGTGTTAGCATTCATTCTTACACTGGATCCGCTGGTGCTGTTGCCATTCAGAGGGATGGCAAGGTTGAAAAAAAGATCAATTCATCAGGCACAACTCATTAAACTTTAGGCACTCCCTGCTCTCACAGTTGAGACCTGAGGTACAATTTTAATACTGCACACTAAGGTACTTGAGGAATAGCCTCTAACTAAAGACTGAAAAGTAGAAGCCTCAGTAATATTCCAGTCTGGATAGTTTACGGTAGGAATTAGTCATCGAGCAACCCCATTTCACTAGAGCTCAGAACAACTGTGACCAAAGATGCAGTTGAAATTTGTTTCATTAATTCAGCTTTTCCAGTATCCAAACACAACTCTGCAAAGCAGAAGGATGGGGGAGAAGAAAAACACAAGATTTCCCCCAAACCTTCCATCTCTTAAAGTACCCACATACCTATATGGGGGTGTATATATATATATATACACACATACACACACCATACAGTATAGTTGCCTCCACAGCTCCCACCCCAAAAAAATGCCACTCAGATTTTTCATGCCTGTATTTCCCTCTGCCTAGGACAGTGCCTAGGAGCAGTTTCAGTCCCTGCCCTTCCTCCCAGCACCATGAGGCCTTCCTGCTGGCTTTTCTCATGCACACAGAGAGCTCTTTGACTCCATTCCTCTCTCTTGTTCCCATTCTGTCAGCGCACTGAAGGGAGAAAGACAGTAGGTACTCAAAGAGGCCAACAATCAACAGTGATAAATAAGATGCTGCCGAATAGAACACAGGTGTAAAATCACAGCAGCAAGAAACGCAGCTTTGAGTTTGTTGTGTCGCAGTTGTCTCCCCACCACAACCAAACTAGCCTTCAATCTCAGAGGTCAGATTTCTTCCAAGTCCCAGACACACAAATGTTACAAGAGCCACAAACATGTATCACTAGACAGATCTTGGCCTCTTGGGAGCTGAAATGGCTGCTTTCTCCCAGGGCTGAGTGAAGACAGAAAGCAGAGGGAGTAAGCCAAGCGGCCTGCTGCCCATGCAGTCCCTCCTGAGCAGCAAATCTGCAGAGGCAGACTGCTTTGTCTGGGCAGGAGCCAGACTGAGCCCCCAGCATTTTTAAACCTCAAACACACGAGCTGGTGTGATAAAGCAGACCACAGATATCAACTGCTCATCTCAGCAATGCTGAGTAGGTCAATACACACACGAACTCATTATTTCAACAACTTCCTTCTAAATGGTAATCACACCCAATATATTCTTTCAAAGCAATCCTAAACAAGGCTAGAAGCTGCCTCTGCTGACACCACTCTTAATAGCCTTCAGGCTATTTCTAACTTGCAGCAGCTTATTCCTCTGCCAGTTTTGCAAGCCTTACAAACAGTGCAGAGAGTTTATATGACCACACGCACCTCCAAAGAAACAGCTATTCACAGGCTATTTGAACTTTACAAATTAGAAGCGAGGTAACAGAAACCGGGCAGCAAAACTCCAAATGAAGATTGTTCTGATAAGCCTCAAAAAAAAAAAAAATTTGACATGAGCCACAGTACTCGGTAAACCAGACAGACAAGCATCCAAGTGCTTTGAAAGGCTCCAAAACAAAAGCAGATTGCTCAACTCTGATGCAAGTAACTTGCCACAACTTGCTGCAGCTTGCAAGCAGCCAGATGTTGCTGCATGCACCCTCCAAACACCCTGCCAGCCTTTATCCCTCCTGTGCTCCAAAGCAGCCTTGAGTAACGTTCACCTGCAACACCTAAAAACCCATCTAAGATGCACCATTCTTCAGAGTCAAGCACTAAAAAAGCTAGAAAACTAAGATTTAACAACAGGCCAGAACCAAACTAGATTCTGAACTGCAGTCATGTACCACATAGACACTTGCTTCCAGAGTTTAGGGTACTCAAACATCTGTTTTTTAGTGACCATGTCATTTAACTTCCCTTCTGCAGTTACACAGAAGCTTTTTTCACATTTTCTCTGTCCAAAAGCGACACCATGTACAAGCACCTTTAAGTTACCCATCTCACACAGAAATTTACCTTGAGTGCGGCTAACAAAACTCAGAGCACTGGCTTGCTGGTGGTGGCCTTAGTATTGATGCTGTCAAAACCAGACACAGGTAGGTTTTTATCCAGGCCCCAGAGGATTTAAAAAAATCATAGAATCAGTCAGGGTTGGAAGTGACCTCAAGGATCATCTAGTTCCAACCCCGCTACCATGGGCAGGGACACCACACTAGAAAAATCACTAAAAAAATCACACACTAAAAATCACAAGGAATACTTCACACACACTAAAAATCACAAGGAATACTTCACACACACTAAAAATCACAAGGAATACTTCACACACACTAAAAATCACAAGGAATACTTCACACACACTAAAAATCACAAGGAATACTTCACACACTAAAATCACAAGGAATACTTCACACACACTAAAAATCACAAGGAATACTTCACACACACTAAAAATCACAAGGAATACTTCACACACACTAAAAATCACAAGGAATACTTCAACTTTTCGATTATATGAACATCTAGCTCATACCAGCACACCCATTTTCAGCCCCTTTTCATAGCAATGACAACTAACCAGGTAACAAAAGAAGAGGAGGATTTCTAGTCACCCTTCTCGGTGGTGCCCAGTGACAGGACCAGAAGCAACAGGCACAAGCCAAAATATGGGTGAATCTGTCTGAACACCAGAAAAAACTCTTCTACTGCAAGAGTGACTGAGCACTGGCACAGACTGCTCACAGATGCTGAAAAGCTTCTGGACACAGTGCTGGACAACCAGCTCTAGGTGGCTCTGCTTAAGCAAGGGGGTTGGACCAGATGACCTGACAAGGTTCCTACCAACCTCAACCACTCTGTAAGTCAGCAGCACAATTTAAAAAACAAGCAAATCAACCATCTGCTGTACCAGATTTTGCATCAACTTTGTGTCTTACGACCAGACAACTCATTTTAGTAAGCAGCATACTGGCTTCAAACGAAATTCTACAACATGTAAGAAAAAAAAAAAAGACATGTTCAATGTTAAACTAATTTAACTCTGTAATTAAGCAAGTGCAAATACAAAACCAACAGAAGACAGCATTCAGCATCATTACTCAGAAGAAACTAGGTCAAAGAATACGAAGTTTGCAAACTCAATGAAACATTGTATGACTTCTGACTCAATTTTCCTGCAATTCTAATGTATCTCCCTCCTATGTCTGCATTATGACAGCCCTCGGTTACTGTGGCAACATGGTATTTTTCCCCCACAGGACTGAAGTCGCATTTAGCCTTCAGGCTAGATGGTCTCTAAAAAGAACCAGAACCATGTGATGAGAAGGGCTATCCACAAGGCCATTTTCACAGATGAAAGGTATGTGGTCTACAAAAACAAAACCAAAGCTGCACAGAACAGAAAGGATTGTCCTCATTGCTTAAGCTCTTGTTGCTGCCATGAACAACGAGGTGCTATCTCATGCTACAAAAGAACTGCCCACAATGCAAGAAAAACTGCTTAAGCCAAGTTTTCATAGGCAGCTATAGATTCTGGTCCTCATCCTCTGACAGTATAACTCAAGGTCTCCTGTGAAACCGATTTGCAGAATTGCCAGGAACTCACAGCTGAAGGTCTAGGAGATACGCTATGAACGCCTTAAGTGCCAAATCATGCTATGTACTTTAAATAGACCAGACCAAATCAATTATTAAGGCTAGCTACCTGATATTCATGCCTATATTTTACTTTAACTTCTAAACCTTAGCTTCTTATCCACCAAGCAGGGATACACGTGCCTTTATATCATAGGTTCCTGCAAAAAGCAGACCAATGGAACACTTCAACATTAGGCAAAACACCACATTCTGAATTCAAAGGAAAACCTGAACAAATGTCACTAAATTAAGTACAGACAGTACTGAAAAACTCATTATTAATTTAACACCATCTGCCCTGCACAATTAGTAATACAGGGCATTTGCTAGAAAGAATTGATGTGATCAAGTAGTGTTATTGTGCCTCTATAGTTAGCCACTCCATAAGACTAATGCTAGTTTCTTTAGGTTTATGCACAGGGCCAAAAAAGATTGTCCATACAAACCACATCCAAAAAGATATAAAACAACTCCAAAAAGCTACAAATCAGGGTGCTGAAAGAGTTCACAAACATCCCTAAAAAGAGCTATGGTGCTCTGGACATCTGTCCCCATCAAGCAATGCTTCTCTTCCTCCTCCCCAACTCTCCATTACTCTGTACCTCAAGTCTGCTCTCACTCAAATGCCTCTGGCTCCCTGTTGCCATCACTGAAGTTGTCTTAGCCAAGTCCCCCTGACCAACTCTGCTCTCTTTCTACCTTTATTCCATCTATCACTGAACCCAGCCTGGTGAGAGTGGAATCTGACAAGTATGTGAAAACCACAATATTTTATTTTTCCCCAAAAGCTTATAGTTTAAATGGCTGTGAACATTTTCCACACCAATGGCAAAAGGTTTTTCTAACAGAGACACTGTCTGTCTGCCATATAGCAAGCCCTCTTTTCAGACCATGGGAACTCTGCAACTTTTCAAAATAAAGATCCATCTCACACAATAAGGCAAGCCAGTTTTCTCTAACTTTCTTCTCCATAAAGTTCTGAAGATGTCAAAACAATTCCTCCCAAGGCAGACACATGGTCAGAATCACACTGCCTGCTGGTGGAAATCTGGCATGAGCACACAGGAAAGTAGCAGGCAGATTTCCCTGTAAGTCATAGTATCTGTCCTGCTGCCACACGACAGAAAGAACAGCAGCCACAGATAATTTTAAGCAAGTCACTATTTTATTCACGAGAGCCACAACCTAATTAAAAACACAGGCCATGGTTCCGTATGACACCGAACTGGTTTTGAGGAGAGCAGAAGCACTGCAATGGGCCACTGAATTGGCATAGCCTCACTGCTGGAGAGACACTCGAGTACAACCACACAGACCTTACAGCAGGCCCTGTGGATGCCCCAGCTTTGCATGGAGGACACACCGTATCAATGGCTATGGCTGAGTCAACACTTTGTATGCTTATGTCTGTTCCAAATCAAATGTGATCTAAAGATGCAAGAGGATGATATTAAGAAGCACGAAAGCGCATCACAAGTTGTAATAATTCCACGTTGACACTTAGGTTTGTGAGCACTTCAGAAAGGCTAAGAGCTTTCTTTTCAACCACACGAAGACAGCAGCAGAGAGTTTGTTTAGAAACAAAAAGTAAACTTGCTTCTAGACTTATATTAGCATCTTCACTGAAGCTAACAGTTTGCTTCACAAGAACTATCATTTCCCTACTCACTACACATGTCTATTCTGGCATCCACTGAACCAAGGCTTTCTTCAACAATGGTACACCTCCCAGCTCTTTGAAAGATCATGCAAACAGCTGTGTTTAAACTGTAAACCTGACTGTATGCAAACACAATACAGATACTACAAAACTGAACATTTAAAAATAGCTTGGTTTGTTTTCAGAAGTGTGATGAACTAGAACACGCCTGTCCATCCCTTTGGACTCTCTTATGTCAGAGAAATACACAAAGTTATTGGAGATTTGATTGCCAGTGTCCAGTGCCTTGTTGAACTACACCTTACCTACAGCAGCTAATACATGTAAAGGATACCCTTAAAATCAAATCTTCTCGTGCCACCAACACAAGGTAGATACTGAAAATTACTGCCCTACAGATTTCCAGAGATCTGAATCCCACTAACTGAAAAAAAAAAGTGCCAATTTATCTCCACGTTGGACTTTAGTTTATCCAAGCCTTTGGGATCACAAAAGCAGAAGAGATCATTAAGTGTCAGATACTTAAAGGGAGATAAAACAGTGATTGACATCTTGACTAAAAAGTGACTTTAACCATGTAAGCAACAGACAATCAAGCAAGGCTACAGGATACAATTTAATTTAAAAATAATTTAATGACAGCAGATCTTCCCTCCTCAGTTGCTACTTAAGAATGAATAATTATGTCAGTGGACCACAGAAGTCTGAGCAAATCCATCTAACAGATTGCAGGCACTAGACTTGGGACTGCTCAAACTACTCAGCATTTCCAAGATTAACTACTTGTTTAAAAACTCAGCTAAACAGCAAGCCTGACATTTTTATCCTCTATCTGCAACAGAGCATCTGGCAACAAGCTCATGCAAAGTAAAAATGACTGCAATAGAAACACAAGAGTAAGCTTTAAGGGTGAAAATGTTTAGTCTTATCCACTCCCTGACTCCCTGTAACTTCAGTCAGCTACACGCTTAAAGATTTCAAACTGACTGGAGATCTTTTTATTTTGTCCATTTGATGCAAATCAAGTCTTGCACTGGCCATTTTTCAGTTTAGGGAGATACAAGACACTTGATGGAAAAAAAATAAAATCACTGGGGATACCAATATACTTGTTTTGAGACTCCAGCCACCAACTCTAAACAAGAGCCTAAGCAAGCCAAAGCTTACAGAAAACAAATCTTTGTATAAAACAGAGACTTTCCAAGCACAAAACCACTGCAAAAGCGTTCTGCAGCAGGCCAGATGGAGGACTTCATGAACTGCCTCCAAGTACTTGTGCAGCAATTGTCAGCCTGCCTAGAAATTAAGATTCCTTTCACACACGCACTCAATTATTGCCAGGTCTGCTCTCTGCCCTCTGAATGTCACTCACCTTGCTAATTAAATCATGGACCTGAACTCGCCTCTTCCGGTGCTTACTCTGCTCCCATGGGGCACCATCCCCAGTCACTTGAACGATAGGAACCTCTCACGATCAGGGTAAAGCCCAGGACCCTTTTCTTACCGCAGCCACACACATGCACACACGAGGCAGCACAGAGTCCTCGGACTCCTTTTTCACCACACCTCCCTGCTCTCCCAGTCCTAAAGAAACCCACACAGATCCCGAGTTTGGCCAAGCGCACCCCAGTAACATAGCACCCCCACCCTCTCCTAAGCCCCAGGTCCTTCAACCCTCTCCATCTTCCCCTACACCCCAGATCTACCGCCCTCTCCTGAAGCTTCTCTGCCACCACTCTAGTCCTCCAGTCACACTGACACCCAGTATTCCTCCTAACCCCAGCCCCACCATCCCCACTGAGTCCCACGGAGTCCTCCACCCTCTTCCAGACCCCTAAACAAAGAACTTCCCTTATCCCCTTTTCAGTGCCCGGAACCCCAGATTCACCTCAACCTCACAGACTTCCCCACTCCCCCTCAGGCTCTGGCCCCACAATCGCATCTCAGCCCCACAGGCCCCTGGCCTCCATCGCACAGACCGCGCCAGCGCCAGGCCCGTCGCGACCCCAGCCCGCACTCACCGATCAGCTGGTGCACTTCCTCCTCGCTTAGGTACAGGCTGAAGCTGGGCCCGGGTCCGGCGCGGGGCCAGTCCGGGGGCCCCGCAGCGTAGGGGCCGGAGCTGGGACCAGCCTGGCCCTCGGCACCGGCAGGCAAGAGCATCAGCAGCGGCAAGAGCCGGAGGAGATGGCGGCACGGGTCCCGCACCCGGCACGACGACGACGGCCGCCGCCCCGCGCCCGCCTCCTCCGGCGCCGAAAGGGGCCGGTCCCACCGCCGCCGCCTCCACCCGCCGGTCTCGCGGCCCCCGCCCCGGCGCCCCGGCACCATCGCTCTGCGGGGAGGGAGGGACGCCAGAAGGCAGGGACGGGGGGGGGAAGGGAGGGAGAAGGCCCCCCGCCCCGCCGAGCCCCTCACACGCCGCAGCCGCCGGCCCCCACCCCGCCGCTCATGGCTCCGCGCGCCAGCCGCCGCCGCTGGCGCCGCTTCCTCCGCGAGCCGTGCGCCCCGCCCCGCGCACGCGCGGCCGCCCAGCCCCGCCCCCAGCGCCGCTCACCGCCGCCGCCTCTGGAAATCCCGTGGACAGCACTCGCCAGCGAGATGGTGTCTGGCTCTGTCTGCATCCCCCCGGGTGCCGGGGAAGAGAGGGAAGGAGGTCCGGCCCGACCTGGCCCAGCCCCTGCTTTCTGTCGCTGCCTCAATGCCTTCTGCTGCCTCGTCATAGAACGGCAGGGGTTGGAAGGGACCTCAGCAGATCATCAGTCCCAACCCCGCTTCCAGAGCCGAATCACCCAGCCTCAACCGCACAGTAACACTTCCAAGTGTGTTTGGAACGCTTTCAGAGAAGGAGACTCCACAACATCTCTGGGCAGCCTGCGCCAAGGCTCTGCCACCCACAAAGGGAAGAATTTTTTCTCTGTTTTTACGTGAAGCCTTCTGTGTCTCAGTTTGTGTCCATTGCCCCTCGCTATCACTGGACACCACTGGAGAGTCTGGCTCCACCCTCCTGATCCTTGCCCCTTTAGATATTGATCAGCACGAATGAGATCCTCCTTCGGTCTCCCCCAGGCTAAACAGCTCTAGCCCTCTCAGCCTTTCCTTGCAAGGCAGATGTGCCTTCAGCATCTCAGTGGCTCTCTGATGGATTCTCTCCAATAGTTCCCTTCTTGAACTGGGGAGCCCAGAACTGGATGCAGCAGTCCAGACGAGGCCTCACCAGGGAAGGGCAGGGCAGAGCAAGAGCTGAGCCTCCCTCGACCGGCTGACCACACTCTTCTTAATGCATCCCAAGATACCACTGGCCTTGGCAGTAGGGGCAGATTGTCCTGAGGGAAGACTGGAAGGGGGCGAACACCACAGCTCAGGCAGCTCACCGAATTGCCTCACGTTCACCTTCACCTGCCTACACATCTCTCCTCTACTGTCATCCCCTCTATCCTGTATGCTTCCAACCCCACAGCTGGGTCCTGACCATCTAGCACAACCTGGCCTGGTTGTGCCTACTTGGCTGGAGGCAGGTCCAGCAGCTGAGTATGTGTAGTCTCTTCTACATGGCTGGAAATACTTTGCTAAAACATTCCAGAAAAAGATCCTGAAGTAACTGACACTGACACTGATCAGAAAGTTACCCAACTGGAAATACTTCTGGAATGCCAGCATTTTAGTTTAACAGAAGTTCCTTTTTTGGTAATGTGCTGACATTTAATGTTAGAAGCAGATTAAGCTTTGTAGTTTTGTCTTCTGCTTACATCCCTTTCAGAGCTAAGAAATAACAGCAGCCTTGCATTTCACTGTAACAAAGGAGGGCCTTTGATCTACCAAGGATAGTTATTTCAATCCCAGCCGAACCATTGCTGCTTATACTGATCCTAAAGTAAAATCTAATCTGTAAACACGTCTGCTGTTTTGTTATTGTATGAAATGCCAACAACAGTGCTGCATGACAGCTGATATATTTTGAAAGAATGCAATAATAATCAAGTCAAATGACAAAACCAACATTAAATTCCATCAGGAGATGTTGAATCTCCTGTACAAACATTCCTGACCTTTTCCCAAAATCCTCCTCTGCACAGAATTTCAAATATAAGTATTTCTGTTGCAGTTTGGCACAAAACCCTGCTTCAAGAGGTCCACCTTTCCCCTGAAAGCAAAACCTCTGTTGCGATCAGCTCAGCAAGTGGATCTTGTTTTCCTGGACTGACGTCTGACCTAAATGCTCCTGATTGTTCATTCCTCTGGGTGGATGATGGAAGAGCCACCTCCATCGTTACCTTCCTACCTGCTTTTGGACCTGGCTGCTTTCCAGCTCCTCTAGACTCCCCAAAGAGCAGTAACAGCTTCAATCTTAGCAACTTCATCACTGGTAGCTGCCTGCATGATGGAGATTTTCAGCAGATGTGTCACAGTATTAATTTATGACCATTAAATCAGTTAATAGCTTTGAATTATATGCTCCCTTCTGACCTGTCAGGAGGAATTTCATACCTACATGGGACACCGTGAGAGGAGAGTACTGCAGGCTAATTTGCCATGGTGGGTTTTTAATCGGTAAGTCTTTCAGCTTGTAACCATTTGAGTGGAAAGTGTGTAGGAAGTTCTGCTCTTCTAATCACTGTGGTGAAAGAGAAAATGTTTGCACACCTCCCCACAATAAACATCACTTACTTTGCAGCATGAGACGTTCAAAATAGAATGGCATACTGAAAATAGTGTTGCAAATTTCATTTCAGTCTTAACTGAGTGGATCTGGACTACAGGTTCTGCACAGACCATTTCCTCAGGCTCTGAACCCATAGTCTGACCAAGTGTCCTTACTTGCTCTTCAGACATAGCCTAAACTTCAGACTCTGAGTATTTTCTAATGCACCTCACTTAGGGACTCATGGACAAACAGACAACTTGCAGTATCTGGTGTGATTGAGGCCAAACCTTGTTACATTATTACATGATAAAAATCAAAGTCACTCAAAAAGATTTAATAAAATTAGGAGCTGAAAACTGTTCAACTGAGGTTCATCTCTGGGTTAAGATTCTTGTTGAAAGTCATTGCAAAAGCATTCATAAAACAAGCACAATAAATGATTGTGAATTTGTACCAAGCTCTGAGAAATGCAGAGAATACAAAATCAGCCTGCTTCAGCAACAGTCCTCATTCAGTCTCTTAAACTAAAGAATCTGATCACAGTAATAACAACTAAGCATGCTTCAAATTGTGAGAACTGAAGGCTGTTAACATCCTAAGATAGCTAGTACACTTACGTTATTTTCTTGGGCAGTTTCAACAATGCATTCCCTGAAAGGCTTGCCCAAAGACCAAGCAAAATTTTAATAGCCTTCTCTGAGGAACTTAGCAGGCAGCTTACATGCTGCAATGCTGCCAAAGCCATCTGTGTGTAGGCATGGATTGATCACTTTGAGGGATCCCTGCTTCACTCACAGTCTTGTGGAAGCTATGAAGGAACAGCAACAAATTGCTGCTGCTCTCTGGAGGTAGGATGAGCCCAGCAAGACTGGAATACGTTGTAGGTGCCAGGTAGGAGACAAACAGCTCTTCTTTTTTTTTTTTTTTCCCTCCCCCCCCGTGGGCTTCTCAAAGACTTGGCAGAACAGACAAGGAAATGCAGGCACTCCTCAGCTATAGAACAGCCTCTAAAGGAGACAGGACTCATAGGAAGCCCCACACAGTCACCATGCTCCAGTTTCCCCATAACTCATTTATGGGCTGCCATCCTTCATTAGGAACAAAGAGGCAATTTCCATACAGCCATCTTGTCCACCAATAATCTTACTAACCTTAACCTCAATCATCTCTGCCTTGGGCACAGAAATATGAATATTCAGCAGAAATGCAATATTCAGCAGAAGGACCCACACTAGATTGTTTTACTGCATTTCTTTTTAGTAAGTATGTAACTTGCCTCTTGGAAGTCACTGGCTGATTTTAGCAAAAGGTCACCAAAACCACATAAACCAAATGCAAATAAACACATTCTTAGGATGCATCTGCCAGCCTGTGCACAGACACTTTTAGGGCTAAAGTCATTGCTTGTGTGTCTGTTCCTTTATGCCCAGGAAGCTAACTGCTTGTTGAGCCCTGCAGTTATAATTAACATGCAGTCTGCTAACACTCAGAAGAATAATCTGGGGTATTACAAGTCAGATGAAGGTTTCGTGGATGAAAAGAAACATATCATTTGGAAAAGGTGAAAAAATGCAACTTACAGGCCAGCTCAAATGTTGAAGACCTGTTGATTTTTTTTGGCTGCATGGACTACTTTGGCAGCATTAAGTTCATGGTCTTTCAAAACCATTCTGGGTAAGATTATATTGCAAGAGGATACACAAAGACTCTCCATGGAAAGCTGCTAGCATAGCTGGGAATTCACAACCCTTGGACAGAAAAGTTTTGCTTGACTAGGCAGTGGGATGCATCACTGCTTGTGCTCTGAGCATGACTGTATCAGCATTTACCACCACTGTGTCCCAAGGGGCAGAGAAGAGCTGGTATTCATTTCTGGATGTAAAAGAAATCTGCAAAAGCAAATAGCTGAACATTAATGGTACTGATGACAATTTGATCCATTAGGACCTCATGGAAGACATACAATATAGGGATATTTATGTGGGTGCTGGAAGATGGGAGACAGGGCTTTGGTAATTACTGCTCCATGTCCAGACTCACAGACATTGCTGCTATAAAGGGTGGCTTTTCCCACCTCCTTTTTACAATTATAAATGACTGTAACATTCCTTGTAGAAGAGAACTGGCCCCTTCACATAGACACAGGAATGAAGTCCTTCTGCCTCTTTCAATCAGTCTTCCAACATTTTTGCCTTCAAACAGTTTCTCTGCTTTACAAGTACCAGGTGACCTCAGCATTTGGATGGCTTCCAACAAAACTGCACCTTGGTTACATAGCCCAGGAACCTTCATCTCACTGCTTGCACAAAGACCTCTGCCAGCTAGGCTTCTCCACAGAAATATAGTGAAGCTTTGGCTTTGCTTGTGGAGAGACATTAGAAACGGGCAAAAAAGGGGTTTAAGAGACCTAGGGAATGATGTCACAGCTGAGCCTATATAAGCACTAAGTTTTCTAAGCTATTTAAGTTTTGTTTTTTTTTTTTTTTTTCCTCAGGCAACTTCTAAAGGGCTCTGTAATGGAAGCATAAAGCCCTTTCCATGGACAGGGACACGGACATACACTTCTGGGTAGGGATAAACCCATTCATCCTCTCTGCTTCACCTGCTGCCATTTCCTGAGGGGTGTCCCACTTCTGTCTTTCACAGAGGAAGGTGTCTCAGGGTTTCCAGTTCTTTCTCATTTGGGTGCAACAGGCTGGGAGCTTATTGCCTTTTTCTCCCAGATCTCTAAATTTGCCATCCCTTTTCCCAAAGCTCAAGAGGCAGAACTGAGAATGCAGGGAAGGACTACACATTGAATTGTGTAAATAGATAAGTGGCTTCACCCATGGACTCTTTTAGGGTAGGGAAGATCTGAAATCTCAAAACATACAGACCCTTCCACCAACTTTTTTATGTCATCTTATCAGCCAATTACAGAGAGAATGCAACAGAGAACCACGAGGATGATTTGGGGACTTGAGCATCTCCCCTATGAAGAGAGACTGAGATCCCTGGGGCTGTTTAGTCTTGAGAAGAGAAGACTGAGAGGGGATCTGATCAATGTGTATAAATATCTGAGGGGTGGGTGTCAAGTGGAGGGGGCCAGGCTCTTATCGGTGGTACACAGTGCTAGGACAAGGAACAGTGGGTTCAAACTAGAACATAGAAGATTTCACCTCACCATGAGGAGAAACTTCTTTACAGTGAGGGTGACAGAGCACTGGAACAGGCTCCCCAGGGGGGTTGTGGAGTCTCCTTCTCTGGAGACTTTCCAAACCCACCTGGATGCATTCCTGTGCGGACTATCCTAGGTGATCCTGCTCTAGCAGGGGGGTTGGACCTGATGATCTCTTGAGGTCCCTTCCAACCTCTCATATACTGTGATACTCTGAACAGAAGGCACTAGCTGAGAAAGCTGCTATCCTCTGTGACTGGAATAGCAGAGACCTAGCACAGAGGCACAGATAAAAAGAATCAGATTTCCAGCCTGCTCCCTTCAAAACAGACTTCTACTTTTTCTTCTTTTAATTTCTAATTGTCCATGAAGCTACCGTTGAGAAGGAAGAGCAAACTGGTCAGCCACTGCAGAGTCATAGCACTCACTTGCTTTGGGAAGAGGTTGAGCGACACAGTCGGTAGTAAGGTGGCACCACAAAGGACACACAGGGCGGATGAGATGCAGCAGCATTGTGTGATTGTTTCTGACTTGAAGTGCCAGGAGCAGGCATGCTGGGTCATGGCACCAAGCTAAGTGTGGGGTTGACATGCCTGAGGGACAAGATGCTACCCAGAGGGACCTGGACAGGCTTGAGAGTGGACCCACATGAACAGGTTGCCCAGGGAGGTTGTGGATGTTCCCTCCCTTGAGGTGTTCAAGGCCAGGTTGGATGAGGCCTTGAGCAACCTGGGCTAGTGGGAGGTGTCCCTGCCCATGGCAGGGGGGTTGGAATTAAATGATCTTTAAGGTCCCTTCCAACCCAAACCTTTCTATGAGTCTATGTATAGAGGAAAAGTCATTCACACAGCAGCAGAGGGAAATGCTGTATGCAAGCTCCCAGAAAGGTAGGATTTCATTAGGATTTCATGAAAGAAACATCCTGGGAACATTAAGCTAACTGAGAGCTACTATGGCACTAAGTAAGCAGTGGCTGGAGGAAAGCACATCAACAGGATACGATTAGGGTGTGTGGTTGTCAAGGCATGTGCCATGCCTTGGCCTTATTAAGGGATCATTGCACATCATGATATTGCTAAATATGAAATACATTCATCACATTTGAGAGCTGGTTGTCTCACCTCTCCCTCCCCAAGACACCCATGGGGATGTTAGCTAGGCTGTGTTTCACCTGAAGTGGTTTCCCTGCCAATAGTTGCCAGGATCTGAGGCCATTTTAAGGCGTGAATTGCACAACAAGGCTTATACTTCTGTAACATTTTATTCTGCACTCAGACAATCAGAGCTTAGTGCTCAGCTTGTATCAGAACAGGCAAAAAAATTATAAATGAAATTATTTTGATGGGGAAATTGAGAAATTTGGAAATATATCTGCTGGAGGAACAGAGAAGAGAAGCAAGCACCTGAAACTGAAGGGTACCTCTTGGCAGAGGGATGCCAGCTCACAAGAGCTGCCAATAGATACTGCCAAGCCCCATCTTGACAGGAGCACTTCCCATTTTACAGAAGACCAGGTCTCACCTTGGGTCAAAGGATTTGTCTTCAGTGGGCCTTTGTCAGGTCCCTCAGCTAGTGCAAGCTGTCAGACCCAGGGTGCTCTGGGTGAGACTGAAAAACATTGGGTTTTTTTCTAGTTTATCAAAGGGCGGTGGTGTTAAAACCAACCCCTGACCATCCCTGACCCATGACGTTAAAACCACCTTGGTCCAAACATCTTGAGAATCATTTGGGGTGGCAGAGACCCAAGACCAGCTCAGTATTGCTGTACCCCAGAAAGCTGTCTCTGGGGCAGCCTGATGCTCTTGAGTTTTTATCTCCTGTTTGATATTTTCTTGCCTTTCAGTGCAATTGAACCTTCAAAACCTGTCTTCAAGTGCTTCCACGTATCTCTGCTGAAACAACAGACTGTAGTTCAGCACAACTCCATAGGCTGGATGTTAGGAGGAAGTTCTTCACAGAGAGGGTGATTGCCCATTGGAATGGGCTGCCCAGGGAGGTGGTGGAGTCGCCATCGCTGGGACGTTCAAGAGGAGACTGGATGAGGCACTTAGTGCCATGGTCTAGTTGATTGCTTAGGGCTGGGTGATCGCTTGGACTGGATGATCTTGGAGGTCTCTTCCAACCTGGTTGATTCTATGATTCTATGAAATGCAGTACCTAGCATCAGAGAGCTCTCCACACACACAAGATAGATACCTGGGCTACAGCTCCAGTCTGTAAGCTGGGCATCTATGATTAGATCCTGCAGATTTGGCAGTGGTTAATTTATTGCTGTAACCAAATATACTAAGACTATGGTGAATGCTAGGTGATACTCATGGACTCATGGTCAGCAACAGAAATCTTCCCATGGCTTCTGGTGGCCTGTGGACCAGTGCAGAAGGTGTTCAAACCCACCAGGACCCACAGCAATGAAAGAGAGTACTAGTATTGATTTTCTCAGCCACACACAGGACCTGAGTTATATCATGGCCAATCAAAGGTATCTGCTTCTGTTCCCAGCACTGGACAGAACTGTGACACTGAACGCTTTTTATTGAAGACATATTTTACTTCTGAAAAACAGATTCCTGTAACTGATATATTCTCATAGAGATAAAAATAGATCTATTTTAACCATGCTTACATTGCAGATCTCGTAGCCAACTATTTTAATAGATTCTTTTAGAGTCCTTTCCTTTGGACCCTGGAATGTAATCAACACCAATAAAACCAAAAGACTTAGCAGGATGTTTTGCTTCATTAAAATGCTTTGTGCTTTTGACTACAATCTGTTCTTTCAGGGCTGTGTTTTCATAGATCCTCATCCTGAAAAGGAGGTAAGGGTCTGGAAAAGGGCTGTGGAAAGACAACCTGGCCTACTCCCATCCAACCATTTCTGGATGTTTTCAGAGTCCCTGCTGGACCATTCTTTCTCCAGCAGCTCACACCACGTGAAGTCATGTATACCTGAAATTCAATGAAAACTCCTTCCTTCAACAAGAACAAACAAAACCCAAAACATTTTTTAAATGCATTTCATAAAGTATCCAGTATTCCTACACAGATTTCAGTGCTCTCAAGGTCTCAGAGTTAGTGAGGAGGGATCCTGTAAGTAGGCACTTCCTCAGGCCAGGTCTCACTTAGTCTTCGATGACAGCTTTCAAGAGTGCTGGAAAAGTGATTTCCAGGTTCCTGGCATATTTTCACCAGCTCATTCCTCTGCTGTTTAAAACTTTGTCACTGTTGTGACAAAATCCCAAGCCAGGCATTTTCTAGACCAGGTGATTCAGCAGCAAGTCACTAACCTAGTGGACTGCAGAAACAGGGAGAGCTTCCTCGCTCTCCCTGCAGGCTGGATTTTAATCCAATTGTGAGTTGTCCCCAGCCATGTGGCTCAGAGGTTATTTCCATTGAGAAAGCGTGAAGGAGGCAGAGGATCCAAAGAGGCTGTATCCTGCAGGGAGCAGAGACAGGCAGCTGTGGGCTCTCCCATGCCTGGACAGAGCAGACCAGCCTCTCACTGATGCATTTCACTTCAGCTTCTCCTGCCACAAAGATTCATGGTCTTTAAAAATCACTGCTACCAGGAACTTTCTTGCTTTGTGACCACCAAGATTTCTCTTGTGAAATAAGCTACATTTCCTTGGCCTTTCCCTGTAAAGCAGAATCATGATTTCAATTGGCTCCCACAGCACTTCCACTTCAACGTTTTCCATTTATTTGGCTTCTTTATTGAGGTGCAGGTGACAGAAGAAGACACAGCATCCAGTGATACAACACAGAAATGAATTCTATCTCCCATTCCCTACTGGATGTATCTCCATGGGGGTCAGGGTGACAATTAGGTCAGGTGGAAATGAGCTTTCTGTTGTAAGTATGGTGCTTACCATCTCTGGAACATCACTCAATGCAAAAGGCATTGGAATACCACTTACAGGTGTTTTTATGGGGTGAAAGCCATGCAGAAAGTACACAGTCCTGCTGTTCAGATTAAGACTGCTATTATTTTGGTAATACTGGCATCGCATCACTCATGCTACTCATCCCTGCTGGAGAAGGCAACAAATTTCCTTTCCTTAATTTATAAACTATGTTTTGTGTGTGCAGGCAAGGGCAGTGAGGTTTGTATCAAAGCCCTGTTATTGTGTGCAGCATGAAACCAGAGAGAAATGCAAGAAAGCCCTCAGCTGGAATCCATCATTAACACACTAAGACATGGGAAATTGTTGACTAAATGCAATTTTTAATAAGCCACTTTGACATCAAATATTTGGTGTCTTCCCTGAAAGAGTTCTCAAACACTGGAACAGGCTGCCCAGGGAGGTGGTTGAATCCCCATCCCTGAAGGTGTTTCAAAGAGGCGGAAATGTGGCGCTGAGGCACATGATTTAGCACCAGCCTCGGCAGAGCATGGTTGGACTCGATGATCTGAAAGGTCTTTCGCAACCAGAAGGGTTCTACGACTCTAATGTGCCAGCACACGTACGTGCCACAGCGTGCTGGAGCTGTGCCCGCGCTGCGCGGGGCGCGGGGGGACACTAGGTGTCACTGCCCGCCTGGACCTGGCACCACCGCGGCGGCTCCGCTGCGCAGCGGCGGGCACCGCCTCCGCCCGACCCTTCCAGGCCCCGCCGCCTGAGGCCGCCTCCTTCCGCTCTTGTCAGACGCCGCCAGCATCTGCTTCCCGGCCGTGCGGTGAGTGCTCGGCTCGGCTCGGCTCGGCTCGGCTCGGCTCGGCTCGGCTCGGCTCGGTGCGGCGGCTCACCCCCAGCCTCCAGTGCTTGATTTTGCTGGGATGCCAGCAGGTGCGATGGACCGCCGTGAGGTGCTTCCCCACCAGCATGGGCCACCGGACCCCCTCCGAGTGCTGGCAGTGCCTCTTGCCCTCGGCGTTAGGGTGCCTTGCTCTGCGGTTTAACCTCTCTCTGGTTCCATCCCTAGGAAAAGTGCTCCGGTGGGTGCCACAGCTCAGAGAGGCTCTAATGTAGGGTCACTTGTGGCCCTGGTGCTCCCAGCACAGAGCAGAGGCTGTGGCACCTTCATTCCATACCTGTTTCTTCTCATTAACACCAAGGACAGGAATCCCACAAAAGAATAAACATTGCAGCAGAGCCAGATGCCTCCCAGGGGATAGAGTCAAAGGTGGCACAAGGTTACACTTTCAAACCAGCTGGGTTTTGGCACAGCTGCTGCTCCCATGCAAACCTGAACTGGTCAAAGTGACAAATAAGCCAGAATCCCATCATCCTGTCCACAGCAGGAACTCTGTCCCTTCAGGATCAGAGAAACTCAGCATGCTTGCCCACCTTCAGGTTCACATCTCACCTTCGCACCATCTATGAAGGCACTTAAGTGAGTTCTGCCCTGGCTCATCTGCAGTCTCATGCTGGAGCCATCCACTGCTCTGTCATTTCTCAGCCTCTCCAAGGATTATACTGTACTCATAGCTTATATCCCACACTACTCTGCTTGCTAGCTATGCACTGGATCTTGCTTGCAAGATAAATCCCTGCAGTCATCCTACCAGCAGCTCATCTGGAAGCAAATTGTCTTGTGCAGCCAACGTGAATGGGTCTCTTCCAGCACCTCTCAAGTGGTCCTGGAGTTCAAGTGGTCCAGGATTAGCTTTCAATAATATTTCTGAGAAGCATGCAGTGTGCCTGAGCCCCAGCTGGTGCTGGGACTCATGGTTTAAATAACACACAATAAATATTAGAATAGCCTGAGCTATGGAGAACTCCTCGGACACCCGTTTCTAAGGATGATCTAATGCATTTCTTGGACTCACTAGTCCTTCTCATTACTCTTCTGCATTTTTTCCTTCTGCTATTTTTCTTTCTTCCCTCCCTGTGAAATGTTTTGGATTTCTGCTGCCCTTTTTTTTTTTTTTTACACTGCTTGGGTCTTTGAAATATGCAGCCATGGCAACAAACTGGAGAAGTGAATTCCCTGGGTCCACCCGCGTGTCCTTGGGGTCTGGTGGGGAGTGAAGGGGGGGGGGTGAATTCCAGCCATTCCCTCTGGCTGGGAGCAATGTTTAGTAAACATGGGCGAGCACACACAAGCTAACCCATGGCTGGCTCCATAAAGCCTTTTGTGCCGCCTTAGCACATCTCATCCCCACCCCAGACCAAACAGCACCCCTCTCCCCAGCACCATTCTGGGCTGGCATTTTTTGGGAACAGCACTGGAGAGGAATGCAAGCCCCTGGCGTCAGGACAGGAGCTGACATTCCTGGCCCTGGGCTGAAGAATGTGGACATAGTGTCCGCTCCAAACTCCAGCGCTGGAGTTCGTTCACCCGTGCCCTGGACAAGGCTGGGATCTGAGCAAGGCTTGGCTGTCGATGGCCAGGCTGCTGTAACCTGGGGGCTGATGAAACTCCCCCATCACCTCCAGGCACTCACAGATCTTGCTAGGACATCTGGGGAGCTGCTTGCGCTTGTTTTAGTGGCTCTGTAGCCTCTCCCCTTCCATCTGCAGATGTGTTAGCTTTAGGCTGTACCTTTAAATAGGCTGTACCTCTGTACATATTCATTGCATGTCATTGTAGATTGTAGTTTTGCTTGTAAATGCACCTTTCATTTGCTTCCAACTGAGCTGGTCTGGCAAAACTTAATGTTGGGGGGAATTTTCAACCCACCACAGCAGACATGTCAACCTTCTCTTGCAAAAGTTGGGAGAGCATCAGTTGCACTAGATGCTGCTGGGTGAGTTGGTTTTAATGCAAGCAGGCAGGTCTAAATCTGGAGAAGGCAAACTGTCCTCCGTGGGGACCACAGTTAGTTTGGGAACTGAGCACCCCCGTTTGATAGGTGTTACTTATAGACCTGAAAAAGATAGTCTCAGGAGATTTCTACCAGGCAAAGCTGACCTGCCTTAGTGTTTGTATTGTGCAGAAACAAGAATCAAATGTCAGTTTGAGCCCTAAACTCATCACTAGCTTTCAGCTCATGTTATAATTTCCCCTACCCCTCAGACACACCCAGGCGAAGGCCAGCAAGGGCTATTTATACACTTTATAATGTTACAGACCACTTGGATTACCGAATGGCATCCAGTTTGTTTGGAGGAGGATCTCATGAACTAGAATGCTTTTGCATGAATATAGTTCTCACCAATTCATAGGTTTGAAATTGGATACAATGGATTACTTGCCATTTACTTAGACTGGATTTTGCCGGGCTTTATGGCTTAAAATAGCAAAACTTCAGCAATAACAATGATACAATGTAGTTCAGGCAGCAAGATCCCCCTGATTCACCACCCTGTTATGTCAGCGTTACCACACCAGGGAAATGCTGCTCATACCACAAGGTTTCATGGGTGGTGAAGCCTTGAGATTATAGGGAGAAAGTTAGGGAGTTTTGAAAGAATCTGTGGAATTTCTGAACAACACCAGAATACAAGAGGAAGCTTCTGGGAAACTGGGGTCGGAGAACAGGATAAAATAAAACAGGGTATCAGAAAACCCACCTTGGTTGTGCTCCTGAGGAGGGGGTGAGTGCAATGACACCCTTCTGACCTGCTGTGCCAGAGTCGGGCCTCATCAGCAAATGCTCCCTGCAGGACCTCAGGCCGACCTGACTTTCCTGGGAGGCTCAGGGACACAGCTTTCCTTGACTTCTCTACCTGCTCCAGCTTCTGGAAGGCCTCCAGGTGTTGCACAAAAGCAAAGCACCGGTGGTTTGTTGCAGAACCTGAAAGAAGAGGTGGTGCTTGCCTCAGCATGTTGGAGCCAGACAACACTTTCTAGTTGTGCTCTTGAAGTCAAGCTGGGGGAGCATCCAGGGTTACCCAGCAAATTCTTGTCTGCTGCTGAGCCCTTGATGTGCCCATGGTGACACAATCAAGCCCACATCTTTTGGTTGTCACAGCTAAGTGTCAAAACACAGAAGAGACTGACCCATGTCCCTGGCCACCTAGGACAGGAGGAGAGCAGGACTGAGAGCTGCAGGGACCTGTTACCCCAGAATGGCATCTTCAAGGGAAAGAAAAGCCCAGAAAGCAGACCCACCATGGAGGCTGTTCTTCCATCAAAGGAAGGGATTGAGCTTGTCTCGGACCAACAGTGGGACCTGTCTGCCCCAAACCCAGATGCGTGGGAATGCTCTGCCCATGCTGGCTTGCACGGGTCCAGCCTCACGTTTGTTTTATGGTGGCAGAGTTCACACTGGCACGCTGCTGCTTTGTCATCCCAGGATTTTTGTTCCCTGGCATGTAAGCAAGAACTGGCAGTTGCGGAGATCCACAGCTGTGCTCTAGCTGTGCAATGTGAGACTGTGTGTGGAGGCAGCAAGAAGGATCCACAGCACAACAGAAGCCTGTACAATTATGATTCTGTTCTGAAGGATTTATGCTGGGATCACGCAAAGGAACCCTAGTTCTAACACCAAGGATCTCTAGTACTGGAGCCAGGACAGGTTGTGGATCTGGAGATGCTCCAGTTTCAGAGACATTCTCCGTTGCCTCCCATCTTCAGGGCACCAGCCTCCAAGGAGTGGGAGTGGACATGGGCCGTAGAATGGAGATGGTGTTTTAGCCATGGGAGTGCACATGGTGTTTGGTGGAGCATGAGGAGGATGTCATTTGGAAGGGCTGGGGCTGGTTCTCCTGCCTAGAAGCAAGCAGAAGGGGTGATGTGATGTCATACGTGCTTTATCACAGAGTGATGCTGTCTGCAACCTCAGTCTCCTGAACAAGCCTTCCTGCTGCCCATGGTGCAGCAGCCTTGAAGGCCACGTTCCTTCCCTCTTCCTCCTGTTCCTCTGCAGCACAAAAGCCCACAAATCCACCAGCTGCCTTCCTGAGCTCAGCTGCAGCCATGGCACACGTGCTCCATGGCAGAGCAGAGACTCGCTACCAGCTTGGAGCTTGCCCAGCATCACTGCAAGCAAATGCCTGATACAAAAGAGGACAGCAGAGGTTACAACCTGCAAGCAGCAGGAGAATGAAGAGCTGGGGGCTTGTGATCTGGTCTTTCTGACCTGCCAGTGAGCTCTGCTGGGGTGCTGGGCAATGCTGAGCCTTCCTCCTTGCTGACCCATGGTCCTTCCTGAGCCAGATTGGCTCCACACAGCCTTGCACCCAGCCAAAGGTGGGGAGGAAAAAGTGCTGCTGGTTAAATAGATGTGCTGTAAAGCCAAGCACGATGGGGAGAAAAATGAATGGAAGAGGAGTGAAGACCAAGATGAAAATATAGGAGTTCTTGGGCAGAAGTGAGTTGTGTTTGAGTCCCAGAGAAGGAGCCTCCCAGATGCTGTAGGCACACATTTAATTCTGCAGGGACACAACCCAAAACAGCTGTCTCAGGATAATGTCTCTGTGGAGGCTCTGATCCGGGACAGAGCTGCTCCTGGTCTGGTGCAGAAGGCAGCAGCTCAGCATTAACCACAGCTGGAGATCATGGCCCTGGTGTGCTTCCCAAGTGGAGATGACCTCTTTTACACCATGAGCATCTTCCCTGCCTGTCTTCAGCCAACTTTCACCAGGAAGGGCCAGGGAGAGGGACTCACCCGCCAATTTTCTGGCTGATTTCATTTTCTTAGAATTTCCTGTTGGCTGGTTTTCTTTTCTTCTTTTTTTTTTTTCCCCTTTAATTCCACTTTTTTTTTTTTTTTAAACATCTGGAAAAAATATGTTTTGGTTGCTGTGGGAACATGCTCCTAAACTTTTGGTGGGTCCAAGACATGCCAGGAGTTCCAGTATGGCTAGTCACAGTGGCAGAGGCTTGCCCTTGCTTCCCAAAAATGGCAGATGCTTCTTTCAAGTGGCCCAGGCACACATGGCCCTGACCTACCTTCCATACTGACCCCTGTTTACTCTGCAAATACAGTGCTGCTTGCAAACTGCTGGGGCATGCCATAGGGCTGCAAGTCTGGGCTATGTTAATTCATGCTGGACCTTATGCAAGAGGGTGGGAAACAAAAAAAAAAAAAAAAAGGGATCACGCTTTAAGGCTGTAAAAATGCGGGTGGGAATTTTTTCCAGCCTGTGTCATTTTCCATCGAGGCCAGAATTCACATTCTGCCTCTCACAGTTTGTGTTTTTCTCCCTGAAACGAATTAGTTTTTTTTCTTTTACATTTAAGGCTTTGTAACGCCTTTGTCACCCCTCTCCCCGCAGCTTCCAGCCTGCACTGGTGGTGGGAGCGAGGATGTGGGGCAGGCAGCTGGGGCTCCCTGGGCACACGGGGAAGGGAGGAAGTGAGCAGGTCCCGGCCCCAGCTCTGGCGGCGGCTGCAACATCCCATCTTTGTTTCAGCCTATGGGCATTCAAAAACCTGTGGAGAGAAACACCGGGGAGGGGGGAGGAGGTTTCAGAGTGTGACATTTGGCTTCAAAGCGTCAGCTTGAGATGAAACACTTTCTCAGCTGAGAAATTAGAAAATTCAAGGGAAGTGATTCTCCTCCAAAATCCAGTGAGAAATTTTCAAGAAAACCTTGTACATGTAAAATTTCAAGCAGCTGGAGTTAAAAACTTTCCTTCAGGCTGAAGCAAATTTAAATTTCCTCAAATGTAAGTATTTCAGTGATTTTCCTGAGCATGAGTACAGTGAGAAATAGGCACCTTCGCTTTGATTAGCCAATAAAAATTCTGACATGCTTGGGTTTTTAGAAGAATTTAAGCTCTAAAGTGGAGAGGGAAGGAAAATCAAGATGAAACTTTCCCTGCAGTGGGCAGGAAGGCCAAATGTCCAAATTTTCCTGGAAGGGAGAACTCATGGGGTTTTTTATTATTAAAAAAAAAAAAAGGAAAAAAAAATCGAGCCACTTCTATATGGGAAAATGTTTCACTGAAAATTTCCTGAGCATTGTTACTGGGCAGTAACTCAGTGCTGGTGTTAAGACCTCAGTGGTTCTTAAAGGCTTTCCCCCGCCCTGAGCAAAGGCTTCGATTGCATCCAAGGAAGTGCCATCCCTCTTCCTAACACCTTCTCTTCCAAATGAGCTTCTAACAACCACGATTTTCCTCCATCCTATTAATTAATCCCTGGCTCCCTTCAGATATTTGTCCTGGACACTTTCCAGCACCCTGAGGACTTGGCCCTGCAACCCTGGGGACTTTCTCCTTGCTCGATCCCTGTTGTGCCTGTGCTGGTTGGTCCTGCTGGGATGGTGTGCCAGGACCTGCCACAAACCTCTGAAACTTTATTGCTGCAGCAAAACTCAGCAAGCAACAAAACAAAACAAAAAACCAAACAGAACAAAACAAAAACAAACCCAAACCAAATCAAACCAAACCAAACAACAAGACAACAACAACAAAACCAAACCTACTCTGGGTCTAGCAAGATGCTCAGTTTTTTTTCTGTCCAATCTCTGCTTAAATATTTTCAGTGACATCTTTGAAAATGAAAAGCTTCAGAAAACAGCCCCTGTCTGATGGGAAGTCAGGTTTCCAAAGTGTTATAGTGAAACACTTAGGACTGGGGGGTTTGGTCAAAATAAATGAAGAAATAAAAAGGTATATTGAGCCCTTGACAACTCAAACACTGTTGAGGGTGATGCAAATGATATTTAGTTAAAATAAATTTATTTCACTCAAAAAAAAAGGTCCTTGCACTTCTCTTTGCTTGCACTGAACCACTGATCGCAGGGCATGTGTGGGCATCAGGGGTGCTTATTGATGACCTTTACAAAAGCCTTGCCTGCAGCTTCCAGGGAACACACAGATACAGAAATGCTCCATTTACACACACAGGCAGTGTAATGGCTGCTGTGAGCAGCAAGAAAGGGCACTGGGAGAGCTCGGAAGGGGGCAGGCAGCTGGGAGGTGTCCCCAGGCTCTAGCTGATTACTGTGTGCTCAGCTGTCATGAAACCATAGAATCACAGAATTTCTTTGGTTGGAAAAGACCTTTAAAAATGGTCAAGTCCACCCATTCTATAACTCTGCCAAGTCTGGTGCTAAACCATGGCTCTCAACCCCCACCCTGGAGAGCCTGTTCAGTGAGAACTCTTTCAGTGAAGAAGTTTCTTCTAAGTTCCATCCTAAGCCTTCCCTGGTGCAACCTGAGGCTGTTTGCTGTCCTCACTGTTCAGTCCTCCAGCAGCTTGTCCTAACTTTTCTACTCAGCAATGCCAATGTGGCCAACATCCTGCGAGTTCTCTGTATGTTTCCAAAGTCCTGCAGTGACAGGACTAGGGGCAATGGTTTCAAACTACAGAAGAGCAGATTTAGATTGGATGTTAGGAGCAAGTTCTTTACCATGAGTGTGGTGGAACACTGAAAAAGGTTTCCCAGGGAGGTGGATGAGGCCCCGTCCCTGGAGATATTTAAAATGATGCTCAAGTTGCTCTGGGCAACCTGATCTACTTGAGGATGCCCCTGCTTACTGCAGAGGGGGTTTGTCTGGATGACCTTTGGCAGACCCTTCCAACCCAAACCATTCTGTGATTCTATGATTCAATGCTCCTGCTCTGGTAAACCAGTAAGCCTGGATGCTGGGGGACCCGCAAGCCCATGGGCAACGGCAGCTCCACTCCATGAGGTCCTGACTCTCCTGCTGTGACTTTGTTCCAAGCAGAGAGGTAACCTGGGGTCTCCAAGAGTCCCTGCCAACCTCAGAGATACTGGGATTTCCTGTAACCCAGCTTTGCTGAGCAGAGCCCTTTGCTCCTGCCCACTTCTCTGGCTATCGCTTCTCTTGTCTTCCCAGGATGTGTTTGGTCCCAGAGGAGAGGCCTTGAACTGGGAACACTCCAGACTTTGGATTACCCCTGTCCCATTCACTGATGCTTTCTTATTACCTTCATGGAGCTGTGAGTCCCCAGGCCTTCCAGCACTCACACTGACACATCCATGTGGCTGCTGCTCCACTGCAGAGCTGGTGTCCAGAGTCCACACATCCTGGGGACCCACCATCTCCCAGCTCCTACACTGGTGCCTTCCCAGCACAGACAGACCTCTCCTACAACAGTGCAGCACTGTTTTTCTCCCAGATATGCTGCTCAAGGATGAATTTATTGATCATCACCACCACCCTTTGAGCTGAGCCTCAGCTGCAGCCTTCTCTTTGAGCAGAGATCCAGCCCTGCTGTCATGTATCAGCATCAAACAACCAACAGGCAAGAGGCAAAATGTGGGCCCTGTCCATCCTCTGCATCCTGGCTGGCACAGGTCTCCTCTTCCTTGCCACCATCCATTTGTGCTCACCCTTGCTCCTCAGCCTGCTGGCAGCATCAGAGGCATCCCAAAAACTTTATGGATATGAAACAACTCGGGCCTGACCATGGAGCTGGGGCATTTCCTCCTCCAGAGAGCAGGGATGTAGCTGAGCACAGGGTCATGCCCTGCCTGCAGCCAGCCCTGGCCCAAAGCTCCACCCTGCCCCACACTGCCTGCAGCTGCAGTTCCCACAGGCAGGCAGAGGTGTGTGACCCACATACCAGTGCTGGGGCGGCGTGGCCCTGACTCACCGTTCGTGTGAAGTAACATCCCTGGGTGAGGGAAAGAAACCCCCCAAAACCCAACCCCCACACACCAGCAAACCCTTGCAGTCGAGCTGGAGGAGTGGCATAGAAGAGTTTTGGTTGCAAAAGGTTTTTTAGGTCACTGAGTCCAATCAGGATCTAACTCTACCAAGGCTGGTGTTAAACCATGGCCTTCAGCACATCTCTGCCTCTTTGAAACACTTCCAGAGATGGGGATTCAACCACCTTCTTGGGCAGCCTGTTCCAGTCTTTGAGAACCTTTTCAGTGAAGAAGTTTCTTCTAAGACTTTGCCTCACTGAACCTCATGAGATTCTCCTCAGCCCACCTCTCCAGCCTGTCCAGGTCCCTCTGGATGGCATCCTGTCCTTCATTCCAACCTCCCTTTAGGGATTTGTAGAGATTGCAAAGGTGTCCTCTTCAGCCTCCTTTTCTCCAGACTAAACAACCCCAGTTCCGTGGGAGACCTCATCCATCTCATCCCTTTTGCAATCAGCTCTGACCTTCTGGAGACCTGCAAGTGCTGAACCTTGGGCTGGAGATACACATTTGGTCACAGCCAATCTCTGCCTGGTCCTTGCCCACCATGTGCCAACCCAAAGCTCTCCCTAGTCTAGGGAGAGCTTCCAGGAATCACACCTAAGACCAAAGGCCTAACAGAGCTGCCCTGCAGGAGGGTGAGGAGGCAGAAAAAGGGAGGGAGGGTTCCTAACCTTGCCAGAAGACCTGCAGGGCCGGTTGAGGAATACCTGCTGCCTTGCAAAGGCTGGCTAGCTGGGCTGCTTTCATGCTCCCCTCAGGACCCAGATGCCTGCAATGACCTAGACACACTGTTCTTCCAATTGCTGGGGACATGGAGACCAAGCAATGAGGACAGGCAGCAGCCATGCCCCTGCTCCACCTGCCTGCACAATCTGCACCACTATGAAGCATCCCCAGCTGCCTCCAGCATCTCCAGGCACCTTGATCATCTCAACCACCTCCATCATCTCCAGCCACCTCGAGCATTCCCAACCACTTTGAGTATCTCCAGCCACCTCGGCCAGGGGAGGCAATATGGACAAGGTTCCTGATGAACCAGATCATGCCTACTACTCCATCACTAGGCTTTTCTCAAGGAAATGCTTCTTTATTTGAGGGTGCTGGAGCCCTGGACCAGTGTGCCCAGAGATATTGTGGAGTCTCCTTATCTGAAGATTTCCAAAACCCACCTGGACACATTCCTGTGCAACCTGCTCTAGGTGAACCTGTGTTAGCAGTGGGGCTGGACTAGATGATCTCCAGAGGTTCCTTCCAACCTCCACCATTCTGTGATTCGGTGGCCATGGGGAACAGCAAGAGCAGCAGGCAGAGCATGGCTGGGAAGTGAGTGCAAGCAGAGAGAGACAGTGAGCTCGTCTGCCTGGTTTTTCAAGGTCACAGAGGTGGTGGGAAGGCAAGAAAAGAGATTGAGGGGGGGAAAAAAGTTGACTCAGAAACCACAGGGATTTTTTTTTTGCCTTTTTAGAATACTGGGAAGAGAAAAAAATAGCCACAGTTATTCCAAGATTCCAGAGTAATAACAGCTTGTTTACAGTTTGCATGCAAAATGGCAGCCAGGCAGCACAGCACAGGGAAGAGGAATGAGGAATTTGCCATGGCCCTACCATTTCTGCTCAGCCCACCACAGTGCCAGGCAGCATTCCCAACCTGGCTGCCAGGGCAGGAGCCCAGTGTGCCTGCCACAGGCTGGGAAGGAAGGGCTTTGGGAAGGACCTGGGGCTAGGGAGGATGGAAAGGGAGCTGTGGGCTAGGGGAACACCTGGGGAAGGCAGTGGAGCAAGGAAAGGAGGAAGGGGGAGGGGAAGGGTTCAGCAGGCCTGGCGGGGAGAGCTTCATTCCTGTCAGCCTGACAAGCAAGCTGGGACTTGAGGCAAGAGAAAGCACCATGGTTTGCCCAACTGGTTTGCTGGGAAGCCAGCTGCAAGGTTGGCCCACAGCATTTCCAAACTCCCCCCACAAGAATCATGATTATTTGGAAGGGGAGTGAAATTCCCTTTCTCACAAATCCTAGTGGGCATTTTTCAGCTTTTCAAAGAGCTTTTTTCCATCATAAGGAAATTGTGATGAGCTTGTCTTTCTCCTTCCAACTTCAGCACTTGGGAAGCGAGAAAGGAGAGGGGATCCATGAGACAGTAAAGAGCGATTAGGGCCAGTGAAGGGACTGCTAGCTCCAAGGATGCTCCAGGGACCAATGTCCAACCTCCAGGCTTCAGGGGGAAATGAGGAAAAACAGGAACCAAAGCTGCAGAGATGTTGCTGTGTTATGGTACCGAGACAACAGAACCACAGAAGCAGCAGAGATGTTGCTGTGGTATGGCACCAGGGGAACAAGGTGGTCCTGGCTGGGAATAAGACTTAGTGGTTGGCCACAGGTCCCAAACAAGATCTTCAGTCTGATCCTGACTTGCTGTGACCATATGAATAGCCCCCGGGACAGATAAGCCATCTCCCTTTCGACCTTGAAAGAGCCTGCTGCCCCAGGACAGGGGATCTCACTCAAAGCCACCAGCATGACAGTGGTGGCATTTGAAGCAGAGCCCTCTGGCCCTTTTCCATCTCTCCAGGGTGGTGAATGTGCAGCCTACAGGTGTCTCATGCAAGTGCCAGCCTAGCCAGCAGCTCAGCAGGCATCTGGGCTTTAGGACCACCAACACAAGAAAGGCATGAACCTGTTGGACCAGGTCCAGAAGAGGGACACAAAGGTGATCAGAGGGCTGGAGCACCTATCCTGTGAAGACAGGCTGAAAGAACTGGGGCTCTTCAGCCTGGAGAGGAGAAGGCTGGTGAAGGACTGTTTAGGAGGGCTTGTAGTGATAGGATGAAGGGCAGTGGTTTGTAACTCAAGCAGGGTAGATTTAGGTTGGGCATCAGGAGGAAGTCCTTCACAATGAGAGTGGTGAAATACTGGAACAGGTTGTCCAGAGATGTGGTTGAGGCCCCATCCCTGGAGACACTCAAGATCAGACTTGGCCCTGGGCAGTCTGATCTAGTTGGATGTGTCCCTGCTGACTGCAGGAGCATTGGACAAGATGACCTTTGAAGGGTCCCTTCCAATCCAGTGCAATCTGTGAATCTCCAGCCACCCCTTTCCTTGGTCATGGAAACCCAGGGACACAGAGATGCAAGGATTGTGTATGCAGGGATGCAGGAACACAGGGATGCAGAGATCGAGGACACAGGGATGCTGAGATGCAAGGAAGGATTGAGGACACAGGGATGCAGGGTCATGTGGAAGTGACGATCAAGCATATATGAACACAGGGACACAGGGATGCAAGAGTCAAGAACACAGGGATGCTGGGCCACAAGGATCAAAGACAGAGAGATCATAGACACAATAATGGGAATGTGAGCAGGAGGCTTGGTTCCTGCATGGTATTTAAGTTGAAACAGCAAGTCACCAGCAACTGTGCCACAGCAACAAGGACATGCCCTGGCCTGAGCAGGACCCACGTGGGTCCCAGTGATGCTGATGGCGAAACCCAGTAAGATGGTGTGAAAAGGGTGGAGGGAAATGCCTGAAATGGCAGAGTGATAAAGCAGGTGATAACACACCCCCACACCAGCCTTCCTTGTGCCAAAGTACCGAGCTCTCTTGGGCTGTTGCTCTGGTTGAAAAGCAACCCTACCAAAGCAAAGGAATTTGGACACTGCTACCACATCCGTGGGGGATGGAGACATCACCTCCTGCCCTAGTTTGTCATGCTCAAGCATCCTCTCCTCATGGCCTGACACTTGCATTCACAGATGAGCTCTGGGCTTTCCTTCACCTTCCCTTTTTTTACAGCTCTTCCCTGTTGCTTTGCTTCTAAAGGGCTATGCACCCCCATTTCCTGCTTCCCCAATACTGTGAAGGCCCTGAGCATGACGATCCACAGAGTGATGATGGGCAGGATGGACAATGGCCAAGCAGTAAGCAAAACTCTCAACAGGAGCCCATTCCCTGAATTCCTGGACCTGGAAAGCTGCCTGCAAACAGCCAGACCTGCTGCAAAGCCACTCAGCATCCGGGTTCCGGTAAATAAAGCGTGGGGCGGGAGAGCTGTGGTATGCCAGGAATGCTGCCAGCCTTCCCTGGTTGCTGCCTGCAGCACTGGGGCAGCAGGAGCTGGAGGAGGCAGGGCAGGTATGATATGGCCCCTGGCTGGACGCTACCAGGACCCCCAGCCCAGCATATTCCCAGCAGCAGCTCCCTATGAGTCCTCCCCGACACTGGCCCTGTTTTGGGCAGGGCAGAAGGATGTCCTTCAGCGAATGGTGGGAGCTTGTTTCCCTGCTTGCAAAACTCAGAAGTAACGGGAGGAGCCTGGCTCCAAGCTTCCCATTGCTTGGAGTCTCTCTAGCCTGCTCTCACAGGGATGGAGACCTGTTCAAGGTCAGAGTGCTGGAAAACTGAGAGGTGCTTCACAAGATAAAACCTTGAGGGGTAATAATGGACCATGAAGCTTAAAAGGAGGCAGAGCACTGTGAAAGGAAGAGCCTTCTGTCTCAAAAGGGCTGTTAGCTTCTTGGCATCACCCTGCTAGCATCTGGTCCTGCACATGACTGTAATAAACTTGATATGTTATCTCTCTGTGTGGATTGGACTTTGTACACCAGGTAGAGAATCCATTTTTGGGGACAGCAGCAGGAAGCCTCAAGTTTTCAGCCATGCCCCTTTCAGCTAGGCTGGGGTTCAGCATCACAGACCAACCAAGAGCAGTGATCCTCAGCAGAGTCCTAAGCCACTTTCCAGCAAGGACTTGGCAGCTAAACTGGTTTCTTATGCCATTGTTCTCCATAATCTGAGCTAAAACCCACTGCAGAGACTCACAGAAGATCTCTTGGTCCCCAGGAACAGCAGGAAGGGAAAAAAAAAAAAGAGCTGCCAATGAAAGCCAAGTGATGCACAAAAGGGAAAGCCCCAGTCCAGCTGGTGATGGCTCCAGCCGGGCTGCCAGCACCCAACCAGCCAGAGCAGAGTCCCTGGGGATGCTCTCTGGGAAGCATTAATGCAACAGCTATTAAAAATAAAAGGCAAATGACAGCAGCACACAAAATATTCAGAGGAGAAGGACTGGGTAGCAACATGATGTGACTAGGGAAGCCCTAAGGCAGTCCTAGCTTGAACACTAGAACTGGTCTTCCAGAAGACCAAGAAGCTAAGCAGGGTGGGAAGGGCTTGCAGGTGGCTGCCAAAGCCAGGAAAGAGCTTGGGGACCAGGTCCGTCTGTGCTTCAAGATGTGGCCATCAGAGTCCCCATGGTGGGGGCTTAGGAGGGCAGAAATAAGCCACATGAGGAAGAAGAGGATACCATCAGGACCAGGTTATGGAGCACTACACACAGGAAGGAAACTACATTGGCAACTCCATCCTTTTCCTCCATCAAGATGGGGGAAATAGGATCTCAATGGAATTTTGGGGAATACAGAGCTGTTCTTGAGCAAGTTTCCCCCTGCCTTCAGGCAGCTGGCCCACAAATTGCTGTCCTGGGGAGCTGGGAAGAGCAGCATTTCAACAAAAGGGGTCCCATCCCTAGGCCCCTTCCCCCTGGCAGCATCTCCATCTCACCCCATTGCATTGGGGAAAAAAAAAAAAAAAAAAGAGGAACCATGGGTCAAGATTTGTTTTTTTTTTATTATTAAAATATTGTTATACCAAGTGGAATGCTACAGCAATCTCGGTATAGGGCGGCATAACGAAACAGCCAAGTTCATGTTTAAATACTTCAGATAACTTAAAACGCACAAAAAAAGAACTCATTGTCTTTGGCAGGAAAAAAAATGTTCACAGCACGAAAAAATACTTAAAAGAAATACCAATATTAATATAAAATATATTAAGTTGTGGGGTTGTTTCTTTTCTCTTTCATAATTTTTTGTTTGTTTTGTTTTCCACTTTGTAAACAATGCATGAGAACCAAACGCATTTTTTACGTGTCTGGGAGAGAAAAATAAAAAATGCAGTTGTCCAGCAAATGCACATGTATTGAAAGGAAGAAAAAAAGGAAAAGAAAGGAAAAGGAAAAGGAAAAGGAAAAGGAAAAGGAAAAGGAAAAGGAAAAGGAAAAGGAAAAGAAAAGGAAAAGGAAAAGGAAAAGGAAAAGGAAAAGGAAAAGAAAAGGAAAAGGAAAAGAAAGGAAAAGAAAAGAAAAGAAAAGAAAAGAAAAGAAAAGAAAAGAAAAGAAAAGAAAAGAAAAGAAAAGAAAAGAAAAGAAAAGAAAAGAAAAAAGAAAAGAAAGAAAAGAAAAGAAAAGAAAGAAAAGAAAAGAAAAGAAAAGAAAAGAAAAAGAAGAAAAGAAAAGAAAAGAAAAGAAAAGAAAAGAAAAGAAAGAAAAGAAAAGAAAAGAAAAGAAAAGAAAAGAAAAGAAAAGAAAAGAAAAGAAAAGAAAAGAAAAGAAAAGAAAAGAAAAGAGATATATACATGACGGGTAGGGACGAGAAGTGTTTGAACTTGGAGGAGCAAGCTGTTGGCACTGGCTATGGGCAGAAGCCAGCTGCCAGTAGCCAGGGATACAGTGGGATGAAGCCAGGAATGGCACACCCCACCGGCTTCATCAGCTGCTGTCAGTTCACTCTGAGCATTTCATCTGCTTTCAGGGGGATTTCTTTTCCACCCTCCATTCCCTTGATTATCATGGCCATGTAGGTGCAGGTGGCTGACGGGACCTACAGAGGATCCCTCCTGGCTCTGCCCTCATGCAGAGATGTCGACTTGCAAGGACTGTTTGGGTGAACAGAGGGATTTTCCAGTCAGAGACCAAGCACCTGGGTGGGGTGGATGGCCAAGACCCAAAGATAGAACAGGGATGGAGCTAACAAGGGAGGGAATGCAAAGAAGTCTCCCGCCTCAAGAAGGAGAAGAGGCTGAAAGGGTAAATAAGTTTGCTGCTGTCACAGAAAACCTGGGTGTATTTACAGGGGGGTCAGGAAGCCCCAGCACCACTGTGGGGTCCCTGGGTTCCAGTGCGCCCTGCGCAGCTGGGGACTCCTGGGGGTGCTGAGCTGGGACAGTGGCCCTCCCGTGCACAGGGGCCACTCGCTGAGACTGGCCGTAGGGCTGTTACTGAGCTCCTGGCTCAGTCCTTCTTCATGCAAGCTCCTCCATCCTGCGCAGGTGCAGACAGGGTGGCTCTGCCTGTGTGTCAGGCAGGGAGGGTGGAGGGGTGGACGTGCAACCCCTGAGTGCCCTCAAATCAGGATCTCTACAATGTCAGACAGGTCCAGGGCTCTGGCAGCAGCTGAGCTCTCTGCAAAGAGAGAATGTGAGAGCTGTAGGAGAGATGAAGAGCATCAGCATGGCACCCACCCCACCAAAGGGCTGGCAGCAAGCATACTAGTAGTACAGCCTCTCCTCACGGTGTTAAAAAAGCAAGAAAGTGTTTTCATGGATTCAAAGCCACCAGTCTCAGCTGGGGCTTTTAAAAAGCCTTCAAAAACCCCAAGAGTGTTTGTGTGCAAAGCCTGTCTCCTGGATGCCCAGCCTACATTCAGGATCATCCCCAGCTCTCCCCTGTGCCATCCCCAGGGGACTCACCCAGCAAAGTGGCCGGATGCTCGGTGCCCTCGCTCCGGCTGCCACTCTCAGCTGCCCGGTCTGTCTGAGTGCTGCCATCCTTGCTGCCATGCTTGGAGTGGGAGGGCAGGGGAAAGGTGGCAGGCCCTGCTGCCCCTTCATCAGTGGCTTTGCCTGCTGGAGGAGAAGCCATTACAGATTGTTGACCTTTCCATTCTCTTCCTATGGCTCACCAGAGAAATCCCCCCTCCCCAAGCTCTCTCTGATTCCAAAACTGACAGGGAAGTTGCAGGCAACTCTCTGCCACTGGCTGAAGGCAGAGAGCAGGCAATTGCCTCCGTTTACCTGTGCTGTCCTGGGAGCTGCCCTCAGCTAGTCGGTCACCCGGGCCAGCCCCTAGCCAGCTCGGTGCAGCAGAGGCAGTGAAGACAGAGGGCACAGACTTGGCTGGCCGCAGGGAGCCCTGGAGGGCTTTGCTGGGATCCCTCCGTGAGCGCTGCTGCAGGACCTTGATGACAGCATCCTTCTCCAGGATTTGGGCATGAAGGGCTTTTAACCTTGGAGAGAAGAGGCAGAAATTAGGAGAGGAACCAGAGAGGAGGATGTGCTTGACCAAGCTATGGCACACGCTTGTTGGGGCAAACAACTCCAGCAAAACGGGCCTACCTGTTCTCCATCTCCTGGTGCTTGTGGCTGGCCAGGAGGAGGTCCTCGTTGAAGCTGCTGTTGGGGGAGTGTCGCGGGGAGTGGCTGATGAGGGTGGTGTCCCGCTGGGCAGCTGCAGTGGCTGCCGCATCCATGGCAAACTGCCGCATGGTGCACTCCTCTAGATACTTCTGCTCCCACTTGGTCATGTCAGCCTCCAGGGCCAGGATCTTCTCCTCCTTCTCCCTCAGCTGCTCAGAGAGTGTGTGTGCGCTCAGCTCTGGCATTCCTCCGCCTGCAGCACTCGCCTGCCTCTGGAGCAGCAGGAAAAAAAACACCCAAAAGAGAGGATGAGGAGGTGCAGAGAGGACACAGGACTGTGGCTCACCAGCACCTACTGCTGTACCTCACTGGCACCCACCTGCTGAGCCCGCAGCATCTTCAGCTCCTGCTCCAAGCGGGTGCGGAGCCGCAGTTCAAGCTGCTCCCGCTTCTCGCAGGCGGCCTGGAGCTGGCCCAGCGCCGCCTGCAGTCGCTCCACCTTCTCCACATAGGCTCGCTTCTTCCGCAGCTCGGCCTCTGCCTTGGCTGCCCGTGCCTGGGCGCTGCCCAGTGCCTGCTCCAGTAGCTCTGCCCGGCGCCGCTGGTCCTCATTGGCACTGCGCAGCAGAGACACCTCCCGCTCCAGCTTCTCCTTCTCCTGCTGGTGCTCATAGCCTGCAAAAGAGTCCCCACGTCTCAGCCAAGGAGGCTTTTCTACCCTAAGGCACTCTTTGCTTACCAAAACCTGGCTGTGCCATCCCTCAGACACAGCATATGGGGGCCAGGGGCATCCCAGTTGCTTGGGCAGATGGACAAAAGCCTCAATTTGCCACATTACAGCCCATGCTTTGGCTCATAAAGGGTAAAAGCCGCTTGGTGTAAATTCAGACACACCAGGGAAGGGGATGCAATTCCTCCCACCTAAAACCAACACCACATCTCTCTGCTAAAGCAATGGATTTAGGGATATTTTCCCCCTTGAAAAGCCCAGTCCTGTGCAGCTGCGAGGTGGAGGAGGGAGGAAGAAGGGCCGGGCTGGCTGGGGCGGGAGTGCGGGCTCAGTGCTGGAAGAGCCGGCGCGGCAGCAAGAATGTGGAGTATGCGGGTCACGCCGCTGGCTGGCCAGCCCGGCGGGATTAATGGCTCGAGTCCAGCGCCAAGAGTGCCTCCATCCTCCCCAGGGAAGGGTGAGAGCTGCCGCCTGCCACCCACCCCTTCCTCCTCCAGCCAAAAGGGAGCGTGACAAGCCCTGCCTTCCTGCTCATGAATGCCATGGGGAGCCAGGCAAAGACAGGCATCCCTCAAGACTTACTCTGTGCCAGGAGTTTGGCCACACTGCCCTGGTTGCTCTCCTGGCTTTCTTGGGTCTTGCTGGCCAGTTGCTTGTTTGCAGATTCCAACCGCTCTGGTCCAAAGGAAATTAAACCCAATTAAGATTTTTAAATCTTAATTTAATCTACAGGATTTTGGAATGAAGGAAGCGGGAGAAGCCTGGCTTCCTGTGGTTAAACTCAGGAAAAAGGCCAGGAGACAGCCTCCATGGGGATGGGGACATAGAGTGTCCCTCACCTTTCAGGTCCCGGTTGAAGTCCTGGAGCCGTCGCATCTCACCATCTCTCTTGTTCCTCATGGCTTTTTCCAAGGCTTCCCGCTTGGAAGATGCCTTGACAAGGTTTTCATAATCCTCTGAGATGCGCTGGATCTCACTCTCCAGCTGGAGTGGAAGAAGGGACAGGCTGGGGTTAGATATTTGTGGAATGAGGAAAGGAAAAGGAGATGCTGGCCAAAGCTCACTGGGTTGCTCAGCCCGATTCCAGCTACCAGAAGAGCTTGGTGCACCCATGGGGCCCCCCAGGCTGACCCCCAGCACACATTTTGGGGAAAAAATACTTTTTTCTTTCTTTCTTCTTGCAGAGGAGCCCCTCTGCAGCTTTTAGCTCTGCTGTAGTCCAGCCAGCAGGGAACAGCCACCCCTTGTACGCAGCTGCTCAAAGGGCTTTCTGTGGAGGCCAGGGATGGGGAGGCCAGGCGGCGGGAGGGGGTCACAGGAGAATGGGCTCCTTCTCCCCTGGCCTGGCTGCCGCACCACCGAAAAGCAGCTGCTCAGAGGCAAACAAACTGCCAGAGGGAGGGGGAGATGGGATTAAAATGCTCAAGGGAGTGAATTTTCACAGCAGCTAGTTAAGCAGCCCCCTGGGTGGGGGGACACGATGCCATGGCCACAGAGCTGCCGCTGTTGGCTCACCTTCTGGATGCGGCTGGCCTTCTCGGCATAGCTCTCCAGCTCCCGCCGCAGCTTCTCATTCTCCCGCTGCAGCCTCTCATTCTCCCGCAGGACCACATCTGCCTGGGCCAGGCGGCTGCCAGCTGAGACCGCCTGGGCACTCACCAGTGCCTCCACACCAGCAGGGCTCAGCGTGCCTGGGCACAGGGCACCTGGTGGCGGCAGGAAAGCAGCAGGGATGTGGGTGGACAACACCCTGCAGGGAAGGAGGAGAGGAATGCTTTTGGTTTGGTAGGGCAGGACTGCATCTCCAGCATCCTACCGACCACTTCACATCCACAGACCAAGAAGGTACCAGTGCCTTTGGGTCTCCTCAAAGGAGGAGCGAGGTTCTGGGAAGCACCTATCCTGCTTCTCAGAGCTGGAAAGTGTTTGCTTTCCAAAAGATGCTTGCCCAAGCACCCTAGAGGACAAAATAAACTGCATCTTGCAGGGATGGCTTGATCTAACAACTCCAGGGTCTGGCTGACTGGTCAGGATGGGCTCTGAGCCCCTGAGGCCTACCTAATTAGTGGGGATGCAGCAGACAGATAGCTGTGCAAAGGATGCACCTTGGAAGCCAGCAATGCTGCCCCTTTTCCTTGTGTACTGGGCAAAGCCAGGTCTCCCGGCATGGCTTCTCACCACCAAACTATTAATACATCCTCACTGTATTTGGAGGAGCAGGGCCAGCATGGTCACTCTTCATGCAACCACTTCAAGTTCCTCGACAACCCATGGCCACCTCGAATACCCTGAGTGGGGCGGCTGTGCATGGCCCAGCCCCATTCTGCTGCAGGCTGCCTGCCAAAGGCCTGCATTCCTGCGGGATGATATAGGAGTAAGGAAGAATAAATACATCTTCCTCGCAGCTCCCCTTCCCCTCTTTGTTCCTTGGAAGGAGAAGGTTTTCCTGCCTGGACCTCCTGGCTCCCCAGACTACTCTGCAGTCCTATTGCAGACAACTTTGGGTTTTGACAGAGGTGTCAAGCTGCTGAAGGGAAGGGGAGAGCTGCCCAGCACTACTCATTGCCTCCATGAACCACCTGGCACCAGCCCAGGCTCAGCTGAGCAGCAGTCCCACAGCATTGGCACCAAACCAGTGCTGCGCGGACAACCCTGGGCTCAGAACCATGGGGTGGCTTTCCGCAGAGCAGGGAGCATGTTTGCCTTCCAGCAATGCCCCATGCCTGTTCCACATTTAGCTGTTTCCTGAGTAAGTTCCAGCTCTTAAATTAACCCCAAATTCCTCCCAGTACATGGGGTGGAGGCAGGATCTGCAAAGGCAGTGGGATTTTCATCACTGACTGGAAAAATCCAACTGTGCTGGGGGAAACTGGGGAATGGAAAGGACGGGTCCCTGCAGATCCTCATGGGCTGAACCAGATCCAGCCTAGCAAGGACAAGGGCTTCAGCAACAGCTGCCTGAGGCCCCTCACTGCTCTCTACATCACACATCTTCCAAGCATCCATTCCAGCCACTCCTGGGACACTGTAGCTGGAGGCACCCAGTGATCACCCAAAAGTGGGGCCCAGGGGTCACAGGTTACCTGATTTCAGGATGCTGAAATCCAGGACCTTCCTGGGAGCAGGGTTGAGGTTTGGCCAGGTAAGCGTCCTGGGAAGGGATGACATAAGGATACTCCGGAGGAGGTCCCCGCAGCTCTGGCCCCTCATGGTACTGCCCTTGGGGAGCAGCGAGTTGGTGGTGGCGGGAGAGCTGGGGATAGCTGTGGGAGGTGCTGATGGGACTCTGTGCTTTGGCTCCATTCCTCTCCAGTGACAACCGCATCAGCCGCTCGCTGAGCGACCGCACGTGGCCATGCTTCAGGTCCTTCAGCCCTTCATCAGGGTGTCGGGTGCCACTCTCGGCCCCACGGGGGGTGCTTTTACCCTGTATCAGCAGGCTGGTCCCTCCAGGCTGCTGCCCAGACCGCTGAGAGGCGTAGTACTGGGAATGTGCCTTGGCCTCCTCATAGGTTGGGAGCTCCTCACCCTTGTGCTGGGGCTGGCAGAGCCGAAGGACACTGTTCTCCAAGTAGACATGGTCCGAGTGATGCTCCTGGCCCTGGGGCTCCTGCCGAGTGGATTGCTGCACCATTTGGGTTTCTTCCGGGCTGAGGCTCTCCAGGGAGGAGCGGGGGCTGCCAGCACCACCAGTACCACCACCGCCACGCAGGGCCTGCTGCTGGATGGCCAGCAGCGTGCGGTTCTCCGTCAGGTTCCCATAGCGCAGCTGCTCCTGGATCAGGCGGTGCAGGACCGTCCCGTTTGAGTCCTCCGCTGTCCTCATCTCTGCTCGCGACGAAAGCAAAGCTATGTATCCACCAGGGAAGAGCGTCCTCAGGGACCTTCAGCACCTGGCCACACCGAGGCACCTATGCAGGGCAAAGAGGGGACAATTGGGAGCTAGCTCAGGCATGATGCAGCACAGACCCTAGTCCACCAGGGTCTGTTTTCCAGGAGTGCCGCTCGGCAGGGTGGCTGGGACGCACCGGCCGGGCTGGAGTTGGTGGCGGCGGTGAGGGTGCCGCTGCAGCCTCCCCGCTGCCGAGGCTGAGCACTGACGCTCTCATCGCACCCACAGCCAGGGCTGGCTCCGGGGGCCGGGGCTGGGCCCGGGTCGGAGGTCGGGGCTGGCTCCGGATGCCGGAGCCGGGTCGGGGGTCGCGGCTGGCTTGGGGGCTGGCTCCCCAGGGACCTCCAGAGGGACCGGCGCTGCCCCCGCGGCCCGAGAATGGGGGAACGAGGTAGCCCCCGGGAACCGGGCACAGAGCCACCGGGAGGGCACTGCCTTCTGCCCCAGCCACTACCCCCGCAGCAAGGGCGAGCCGAGCCGGAGGTCCCGGCAGAGTTCTGGTGCCGACGGGAGCCCCGCCAGGGCGATACTTACCGGACCATGGCGGAGCGGGGCGGCGGCGGTGACTGCCCGGAGAGCGCGGCGGCGGCACTGGGCGTCCCGCCGGCAGCGCGGGCCAGGCCCGGGCGCTGCTATGCCCGGAATGCAGGGACTGGGCCCGCCCGCTCCGCTCCGCCCCAGCCCTCGCCGGCCCGGTGGGGCCGCTGCCGGCAGGGGGAGCGCGGACACGGGGCCGGGGCTGGCGGCGTCAGGACCCCAAGGAGAGCGCGACTGACGTCCCTGTTTTTCCACTCCTCAAAATCATCCCCAAACTGCCTCTCCCGTGCCCACCGAAGCCCAGCTGGTACTGCGAGCCCGCAGGGGTGTTGCACGGAGCACACCGGAGCGTGTTACAGAATCACAGAATTGTTTTGGTTGGAAAAAAACTCTAAGATCATCAACTTAAACCATCGAACCAATGCCACCATGGCCATTAAACCCAGTCCCAAAGTGCCACATCCACACATTTCTTGAACACCTCCAGGGACAGTGACTCCACCACTTCCCTGGGCAGCCTGTTCCAATGCCTGACCACTCTTGCAGCAAATCTCCAACCTACACCTCCCCTGGTGCAACTTGAGGCCATTTCCTCTCGTCCTATTACTTGCTCACTAAGGAGAAGAGATTGACCCCCACCTCACTCCAACCCCCTTTCAGGGAGTTGTAGAGACTGAGAAGGTCTCCCCTCAGCCTCCTTTTCTCCAGACTAAACAACCCCAGTTCCCTCAGCTGATCCTCACAGGACCTGTTCTCCAGACACCTCAGCAGCTCTGTTGACCTTCTCCAAAAAATGCTGCAGCACCTCAATGTCCTTCTTGGAGTGAGGGGCCCAAAACTGAACCCAGTACTCAAGGTGTGGCCTCACCAGTGCTGAGTACAGGGGAACAATCACTGCCCTGATCCTGCTGGCCACACTATTCCTGATCCAGTCTAGGACACTGGTAGCCTTCTTGGCCACCTGGGCACACACTGGCTTATGTTCATCTGGCTGTCGATCAACGCCCCCAGGACTTTCTCTGCTGGGCAGTTTGCAGCCACTTTGCCCCAAACCTGGAGCTTTCATGGGGTTGTTGCCCTGGGTGTTCAGGGTACTTCCTGAACTGTGGCAGGGGCCTTGCACATCCCATGGGTGCTCACAGGCAAGCGCAGGCCCTGGGTGGCAGGTGCAGCAGTGTGCTGAGGACACTACAGGCGGGCGGGGAGCTCGCAGCTGCCAAGGCTGGGGAGGGGGGCCCAGCGAGCTCTGCCCACCAGCTGTCTGTAAGCATAAATCTTTCTGTTTAATCACAGCCTGGAGAGACATGCTATTGTTTGCAGGGCCAACCCAGCCCCACAAAAACCTGCTGATCCCATCTGCTCTGCCCTCACACTCCCCCTTCCTCACATTCATCCTGCCCACCCTTCTTAGTGGGGGGATGGCTGCTCGCTGCAAGCGCATTGTATCTCCCAGGTCTTGCCAGTCGGGTGCTGGGTTTGGCAACTTTGGATATTCCTCTCCTTCCTCCCTCCCATCCACAACTTCCCTCTTTGGGCTAATGTCCTTTGCAGCACAGCCACCAGACCACGGCAGGGCTTGGCCACCCACTGTGCTTAGGACATGAGATTATGGAGGAAGCCATCAGGGCCCAAATTCCTTTCCCCCCTTTCAACACCAAAAAGCCCCAGATAATTTATGGGGGGACACGGAGAACCCTCAACTACAAAGCAGAGAAACACGAGCACCGTCTTAGTCCTGAGTACCCAAAGCTGCCAGTGCAGAGCCCAAAGCCAGGGCTGCCTGCAAGGCCTGAAATGGCAGATGGCCGGAGAGAAGGCAGGAGTCTCAGAGAGGCAGGTGCAGGGGAAAATTGCTCATTAGCTCCAGGACATTAAGCTCCCATTCTTGGGAAAGGGAACTGAGTGTCTTCTGAGTGGTGGAGACCCAGGAGTCAGTTCAAGAGGGGGAACAGTCATCTCCAGGCTCATCTCCTTGCTTTGCTGGTTCTGCTGATGTGAAATCTACCTTATCCCACACCCTGATATCACCCCAGGCCACATCAAGTGCTCTGAAAGCCACAGGATGTGATAGTAGACAGGGACCTGCAGGCACAGCTCCCTCCCCTCTCTTCCAAAAAACAAGGGAAAAATTAATCCCTAGGATATAGCAGGTAACAGACTCAAAGTCAGGGAAACATGCAGAGGAGGTGCATAGGGAGGAGTCACTGCTTAGAGGAACAGGAGCACTGCCTTACAGACCCAGAGTTGGATTTGGTCTTAGCAAAGCCAGGCAGGTCCTGAGCCTGTACTTAGTGCTTGGAAGCTCATCAAACAGTAATGGGGCTCAAGAAACAAGTTTTTCAGCCCAGTTTTACCAGTGACAAGTTAAATCCACCCAGCTGGAGTTTTGGAAGTGGAGATCAGCACCGACCCCATGTGTACAGGGGAGACTCCAAAACCCCAGTGAGGGTCTACCCCTTTGTATGGAGGAGAGGAGGGCACTGTTCTTGCCCTTATGTCCACAAGCACATGTCAGCCTGGACAGACTAGCCCAGGTCTAGCACCAGGCAGATGGACAGATTAATAGATAGATGGATGAACAGATACCAAGCGTAGCAGCAGCACTTCTGGAAGGACCCAGGTATGCCTCTGCCCTGCTCTTTCCCAAGTGGCCAGGGCACCCCACCCTCAGCCCTGAGGGAGCCAGCCCAGTTTCCCCAGCATTTGGGCTGCCTCTCCCAGCTCATCTGTTGGCCTTATCTATGCCTGCGTCATCCCAGTTCCCTTGCTGTCTTAACACGGCTCTATTTTTGGCAGCAGGAAACCCCTCCTGGACTGATAACACCTTTTTGGAAAGTGATCTGAACAATTTCCTCCTTTTCTTTCTAATAATGTGGGTAAGAAAAGCCTCAACCTTTTCATTTTCCCCTGGAAGAGGTGAAACAGCAGCCAGCAAGACCGGGCACCACACCGGGCAAGACCTGTTGGCAGCAGACAGCAGTGGGGTACTGTGGTGGGACCCTCTGAATGGTGGGGGTGTGCAGGTGGAAAGCCAGTCTGGACCCGTGCCCTAGGACAAGCACTAGCAGCTCCAGCTGGATCCACGGAGCTGTGGGTGAGCACAGGTGTGCTGGTCCCAGGCTCCCTGTCTGACACACAGCTCTGCAATGCAAAACTCTCCCACTGACCTCACCGCCGAGCCTTATCGGCAAGGCGTTGGAGCAAGACGTATGAGCCAAGAAAATACTTGCAGGATGAGATCACCTAGGCTGTCTTTGTGGTTCCCAAAATGCCTGGGTTGTGCTGAGCCCAGATAACCAGGGCATTTGGGCAGTTCAGGGTGCCTGCAGTGGAGAGGAAGTTCGCAGACAGAGCTTCAGGCTGGGCTCAGTGCATGTCCTGGGGCTATGGTTATGGTGGTGAGTGTCCCTCTGCCACCAAGCCCTGCTGCTGAGCTCCATGATGCTCCGTGGTAAGCTACCCTGTAAAGCTCCCCCCAGGTACCTGCTTCTTTCCCAGTTCAAAGTGCAACCAGGTAGGAAGGGAAGGGAGTTCAAGGAATCACACAAGCACCTTTCCTGTACTGTTCCTGTGCAAAATTCCATGCAGAGTGGATGGCAAGGGGAGCCCCAAGGCTGCCCCACAAGGGCACCACACGCTACATCCCCATGGGCAGGGAGCAAAGGCAGCACCCAGGCTCTTCTCCATCTAGCATCCCAGCTGGGTGCTCCAGTCCTGGAGACAATCCTACAAGATCACAATCATCAGGACTAGGGATGTGATTTTACCCCTCTACTCAGTACTGGTGGGGCCACATCTCAAATATTGTGTTCAGGTTTGGGGCCCTCACTACAAAAGGACATTGAGGTGCTGGAGTGGGTCCAGAGAAGGGCAACAAAGCTGGTAAAGGGTCTGGAGAACAGGTCTGGTGAGGAGCAGCTGAGGTAACTGGGTCTTTAGTCTGGAGAAAAGGCAGCTGAGGGCCTGAAAGGAAGTTGAAGTGAGGTGGGGATTAGTCTCTTCTCCCTAGTGAACAAGTGATAGGATGAGAGGAAATGGCCTCAAGTTGTGCCAAGGGAAGTTTAGATTGCATATTAGGAAGAATTTCTTCACTGAAAGAGTTCTCGGGAACTAGAACAGGCTGCACAGGGAGGTGGTAGATTCCCCATCCCTGGAGGTATTTAAGAGTTGTGTAGACATAGTGCTGAAGGACACAGTTTAGTAAAGGACTTGTCAGTGTTAGGCTAATGATTGTACTCAATGACCTTGGAGACCTTTTCCAATCTGGGCAGATCTGTGATTCTGTGAGTCCTCTTCCCTACCCTCTGACACTGGCTTCTCTTTGGCAGCTTGGAATTGCACCACTCTGAGGGTGTCCCAAACTGCCCTACTGTGGGGATGTGCGGCCTTGAGGTACTGCTGCACCACAGGACCAACCCCTTTCCTGTGGCTTTTCCCACAGTCACAACTCAGACAGGGAATGCACCTCAAGATGACTGAGGAGGGCATGGCAGGAATGTGGTCCTCCTTGCTTTTGCCCAATCCCTTCGCTCCTTTTGTTGCTGCTTCCTAAGTTGGTGACTGATATGGCTGTTCTTCAGTAGAGGAAGATACCTTCCTGCCCACGGGAAAGCTCAGACTGCCTTGGTAGGAGCTCAGCTGGAGTCATGGGGGACCAGGGCTGGTCCTACTGGAAAGAGACTGATGGGGACATTGCCACAGGCAGCCCTCCCTGAGATAGCACTGCTCCTACCTGCCCTATTGCTCCAGGGAAGAGCCAGTTGCCTTCACTCCTCAGATGTCTATTTCAGAGCTAGAGCTCTGACACTCCCCTTTGTGGGGATGTTGAGTCTGACCCCAGGTGAGAGTTGCATAAGGTTAGGCTGCTCTTGCTCCACCATCCCACTTCCCCCTAACCTTGTCCTGGGGCAGAAGAGGACTGCCTGCCACACAGCTGGGATGTTCCAAAACTGGCACCTGGGTAACTCAGAGAACATCCACCCTTCCCAGCAAGGGTATTCTTGCTGCAGTTCCCTGTTATTCAGTCACCCAGGGAGGTGATGCCACACAGGTGCATTCACAAAGCCTCTTCCCAAGAATTCAAAGAGGGGAAGAAAAGCATGGCTAGAAAAACCTGGGCTGCTGCTCATCCATGGGATAACATAGATTCGTGAGCATGACACAGTCAGGGATGCGTTTCTGAGTGTGCACACTGGTATCTTCTGCCTTTACCTTCCTAGCTCTGGCTCCAGCAGCCACCACACTGCATGACCAAACCCAATTCCTGACAGCAGGGACAACCCCAAGCTTTTTTCAGCCTTTGGGAAGCTGTCGTCACAGGAGCCCAGCAAGGGTGCACTGAGGCTGGATGTCTTCTGTGCTCTCCAGCCCCATTAAACAGGCAGCAGGGGCTAAACCCTGGCATAAGGGACAAAGTAGTAAATGTGAGGGACAATGCACGATGTTGTGACAAAGCCACCTGGCCATCAGAAAGTGGCCAGGACAATATGCATCCTCCTCTTCTCTGTATTTTAAGCCCCTGAGTAATTTCCATTCCTGAATGTTTAATTGTTCTTTAGTGCTTTCCTTTATTTCCTCATTTTCTGAAAGGGGATTGTTGTTCCTGACCTGCTGGCATCAGTGCAGCTGGACCCAGATTTTCGCTTTCAGTGGCCGGCATCCACCTGGGAGATGCCACTGAGAACAAAGGTTGATTGCAGCAGCCTGCTGTGGCCTAGTGAGATGCAGGGAGCCACGAGCCCCAGGGGACACAGCTTGGCATTTTCATAGCAAAGCCCTTTGCTGTTGCTGGGCCATCTTCTCACATTTGCAGCATTTTCACTCTCTTGAGAAATGGGAAGCGGGGTGTCATTTCCTGGCCTTGGGAGGGCCGGCAGGGAAAACCCCATGGCGTCCACATCACAGCTCCACCCCCTGCCCCACTGCTGGGTGGGAGCATAGCCTGAAACAGTACCACTGGAGAAAGTGATGCCTAGGTGGCCATGGGCAGTGTTCCCTTGCTGGGCACATTTCACACTTGTCTCTGCTCCAGAGCACCTCCAGGTTGACACGGTCTTCTTGTCCATACCCCTCACAGCCAAGCACGGGATCAGCACCCTAATTTGGAGCCACTGCCTGCAGAAGCAGGAGGGTTGTACCCTCTTCTCATTTCTCTCTTGTGATGAAAGTGATTGCACACATCTGCAGCACTAAGAAAGCTTCATGTCTTTCTGGCTGTGAGAATAACCTGCCAAGGCTGCAGCCTGGGAAAAATCAACTTGGTGGTGTGTTCCTAAACATAGAGGAAGTGAGAACTATCCATACTGGAAGATCAGCCCTGGCCAAGTCATGCTGGGGTGATTGGGGGAGAGAAGAAGGCTGCCCACTTTTGTGCCTAGTGCTGACACTTTACAAAGCAGGCTGCCAAATAGCTTTTCTCTAATGCATGGACATATGAAACAAGAAGCGGGAAGAAGGGCACTGGGCAGAGGTCATTCTTCACTGCAAAATTCCACATGCAGCAGGAACTTGTTGCCTTCTTGATGCTTTTCCTGCCTCCTGCCTGTCCTGGTAGAGACCTGATGGTCTGTTAGAGGGATTTATGCCACTCTGTAGGAGGAATTTGGTTCCCATACATGGGGTGTCCAGGAACCCAAATCCTACCTCATGCTGTTCATCTTTACTCATTTGATGCTCCCACCTCAAGACGTTACACACAGGAGGAAAGTAAAGGGATAACAAGGACAGGTGTCAGGTGGCACCAGACTGGGAACAGCCCTTCATTTCTGGGTACCATGTCATGGTTTTGAGGTGTACCCTCTCAGGAAGCCACAGTGGGCACCAAGCCCCTGGTGTGAGTGTGGTGTTCTTGTCCTGCTACAAAAGGGTGCCACCATGGAATGGGACATTGAATTAGGCACTTCCCTAGCAGTGGCTCATACTGTGGCTCCACTAGGACAAGAGGCATTGTATCTGAACCTGAGAACTGCAACCTCCCGGAGCAGCTCCCACTGGGTCCCTGCTACCATCTGCCCTTGGCTAAGAAGCCACAAGAAATAGGGATTCGGAGGGAGGATTTTGCTTTCCCTGTTCTCTGATGAGAGCAGAAGCACCAGCTACTCTTTGGACCTCTCCTCCAGGTGAATCAGTGTCTGGTGACCCACATCCATGGCCATCTCCTGTGCAGTGGCGAGGGACAGCTGTGTGGGATCTTGGAGCTGGATTCACAGCCCTGTTTGCTGTTACACCAACTCCTATGCAGAACTGAGAGGCATTTTTATACAGCAGCTTGGCACTGCGAGTAGGGGAGACAGCAGCCACCAAGCAACATGCAGAGCAAAAGCAGTCAGGAGAAAGACTGAGTGATTTCCCAAAGTCCTCACCATGCTACAGTTCCAACAGACCTTCTCAGGACAGCTAGGCTAGTCTTTTTAGCTAGCAACAGTTTGGAACTGCCTGATAAATTGTAAAGATAAACTTTATTTTGCAGTATATAGAATATACAATGAGAAAGATAGATAGATGGATGGATAGATGGGTGGAAAGAAAGAAGAAAGGAAGGAAGTACCTTGCTTTTTCTCCTCTATTTAAATGCCAGTGATAATAATGTCTTATCAGTACACCAATTAAATGGCCAAATTCTTCAAAGCCCAATTGATGCCTCCATTTCTTCAGAAGCTGCTTGGCTATCATGAAAGGAGATGGGCATGAGCATTTCTCTGCAGGAAGAAGTGTTAAGGGAGAGGCACTGGGATGAGGTACAGAGCAGAGAGGGTGAGGGGTGCCCAGGCTCAGCTCAGATGAACATATAGACTCTTCTTGGCTGCCTGCTCAGCTGTGATATGATGTGTGAACAGTGCTTGGCAGCCTGAAGCTCTGCTCCCTGAGCCACCTGTTTTGCCAAGGTGTGCCTCCTCCGGGAAGGTGGGGACAAGTCCACACGACTGCCCTGCACATACAGTGTCAGTTCAGGAATCTCACAGCCAGCTCTGGGCAAGGATGGTGATGGCACGCAGTTTTAGGGGTTGGAAGAGCAATAGCTGCATTATCCAGGGCAAATTAAAGGCCCCTTGGCCAGGATGTGGGAGCTATTTTTGTTGTTCTGGAGGTGAACTGTTCTTCAGAGCTAACTTGGCAGCCCTGTATCACATACAGGCAGAGCCTGTGACACCTGGAAGCAGCCACGAGAACTACAGAGAAGCCCAAGTGCACCAATAAGGTGGTCCTGGTCTTCTCAGCAGTTTCTCCTTTTACAGTGGAGGAACCTTCATAAAGCATGGGGTAGACCTCACCCTTCCCCAGCCCAGCCCTAGGTTGGACCAAGTAAAGACCTTCATGCGGAGCTGCAGGTTTTAGCTGCACACTTGATGATACAATACAAAATACCTCTAAGTCCCAGCCTTCCAGAGCATTTCCTTAGCTCACTGGAATTTCCGTTTAGCTCTTCCTCTCCCAAGCTCTTATAAAAAACTGGTGTCACCACGTGTCCCCTTGGCAGGCTCTGAAGACTGGTCAGTTCTCTCATTCCCCCCTCAGATCTCTCACCAATGTGCTGGGCATTTTCAAGGAGTGAGCTTCCCGAGGGTGTCAGCTTCAGCTCACTCCTTGATTAATCACCAAAGGCAACTGTGCCAGTCAAGGAAAGATTTACAAGGCAGGCAGGAAGCTCTTGTTTTTACAGGAGTGCCTCAAACACACAGCACACAGTAGGAAAAGCAAACATTCCAGGCATACCAAGGGATCCATGGGATAAAAATTCCGCAAACAGCCCAGATTAAGACACTTGACAGCACATGGAAACACTAAAACCTGGACTCAAGGATTTAATTGTCTTATTTAGCAGAGAGCCCTAAGCTCTCTGTGGAACAACCTGAGCTGCATGGAAATAGCCACCTCGGGGCAGGGGTGGGGAGCAGCGAGAGGGTCAGGAGGGGTACAATAAAGGTCAGGTCTGGCCCCCACCTCTCCCCCAGCTCCATATGGTCACCAGAGCCTTCTGGCAGAGTTTAATGTGAATTTGACTGTGGAAATGCTCAGCTCTGCTCCTTAGCAAGTCAGGCAGGGTCACACTGAATTAAAGCAACACCAAATCTGAGCCTGTTGGAGCAGAGAGAATCATAGAATAGAATCATAGAATCAGTCAGGGTTGGAAGGGACCACAAGGATCATCTAGTTCCAACCCCCCTGCCATGGGCAGGGACACCTCACACTACATCAGGCTGGCCAGAGCTTCATCCAGCCTGGCCTTAAACACCTCTAGGGATGGGGCCTCAACCACCTCCCTGGACAACCCATTCCAGGCTCTCACCACTCTCATGGTGAAGAACTTCTTCCTCACTTCCAGCCTGAATCTCCCCACTTCCAGCTTTATTCCATTCTCCCTAGTCCTATCACTACCTGATATCCTAAAAAGTCCCTCCCCAGCTTTCTTGTAGGCCCCCTTCAGATACTGAAAGGCCACAATAAGCTCAGAGCCAGAGCCAGAAGCACTGTTCTGGCTCCAACCACCAAGACTCTTGGCCTGAGACCTGTGGTTGTCATGCTGGGTCAATGCCTGTTAACTACCTTACTGTAGAAACACTCACATCCTCTCTGGTCCAAAATGCCAATTGAGAAGATGCAGGAATGCCCCCACAACTGCTTGTGTCCATTGAAATACTCCTTAAGAACCATCAGGGCTGAATGAGAAAAGGGCAAGCCAGAGCAGGTCCAGTCCCACCAGTGGGTTCAGTCCCCTGGGCTGCTTGACCAGCTCATTCCCTGGCTGGTCCCCAGCTGTCACTGTTTGACAAACAGCAGCAATATTTTTTCATGTATAGGTTTTCAAAGGGCCATGCAAAAGGCAGGGGGGAAAGAGCACTTAAGTTTCTCTAAAAAAACAAACAGTCCAAATTATGTGCTTCCTCTTTCTCTGATACTCTTTTAAACTTTTCTTTTTAATTTGAACCAATTTTTCAAGGGTGTTCACTCTGTGTCTCTATTTTCCAGAACTTGCTCCTGTTTGTCAAGTTATCTTTTCAGTAATTTCATAGTGGTGTGGTTAGTCTTGACTATGAGTTGTCAGATAAACTGGACTCTACATCAGGGTCTGAATCTGTTGGTGAAGGAAAAGGAAGAAGCCCTGCAGGAGAAGCAAGCAAGAAGGCTCAGACATTTTCATAAGATGGAAATACTCACCCCTCTGAAAGGATCAGTTGCAACATAAAGGCTCCTTTTACATCTTCCTGCAAACCATCCCAGACAAAGTAGAATTCGACATTGCCAAGTTATGTGTGGCTTGTCTACTTCTGTTCCAAATCCATCTGCCAGTGGCTTGTCCTGATAGGAAGCTCCAGCTCCCACTTAGAAATGGACAGTTTCTGGAAGAGCAGTGGAGGGGACTGATAATGAAATAATTCATCTACTGAAAGTGAGAGTTAAATGGAAGCACATGCTTGAGAAGATTGAATCACAGGATGGCTGGGGTTATCTAGTTCCAATCCCCCTCCCCAGCTGCAACCCATGGTCAGGCATGACTGGGGCTACCTGCCCCAAAATCTCACCCCAGCTGCCCTCCTGTAGCCCAAGCTTTCATAGAGCTCTCTGGGGCTGTGAGGATGCTCCGTGGAATCCACACATGGGAGCACAACTCGAATATTGAGATTTTGCAACTCAGTTCATTACATCCTTACTGCAAGCATTTTCCTTGGGGTCCTCTTCTCTTTTCTGCCTCTCTTCACCACCAGCTAATGCAGCAGAAGTCCAGGAGACCTTCTGACAGCTAGTTCACAGGCATGATGAATGCATCCTTCAGAAACTGGTTTTGTCCCAGTAAATATGACTGGCTTTAATGTGTGGCTCCTCATTGTGTGTGGCCTTCAGTCTAGCAGCCAAATTTAAACCTGGTTCCATGTCAGCTTTCCCAGCATCATCCTCCTAACATGGCCACAGCTGTATTGAGCGTGCTGTCCTTTTTCAAGAGCCTGCTATCATCTCCCCTTTCCACAGCTTTTGCCAGTCACATCTGAAAGTTCACCATCTGCTTAGGAAAAAAAAAAAAAAATCTGTCTGTGTTTAGGAAGTTTAATGTGGCATTGTAGGGACATGAGTCACTAGCAGCAGTATTTTCTGCGCCATGGTATTTTTGTTTGCCCTCAACCACAGAAGAATGACACAACTCATCTTGGCACATGCCAGCAGCACCTGGCCTACTAGTCGCAGCTCCATCTGTTGAAAAATAGGTAAATAAAATCACACCATGCAGCTGAGGAGCAATCCTGAGAGAGATGGCCACCACACATCATTCGGGCCAGTGCCATGGAGAGACCAGAGGGTCCATGAATCCAGCAGCCACTGACAAAATGTGATACAGAGTGGTGGATTCAGGAAGCAAGTGGTCAAGCAATTGCCTGCTTGTCCTGGAGAGAATTAGGGATAACGGACCTGGGACCGCCATAGTCAGGAGATGCGGTATCAGGACAGCTGCTGCTGTCACCCACTGCAGATGCTGGGAAGGTTGGAGGCGCTCTGTCTTCACACCAAGATTTTCCCTGGTCTCAGTTTGCAGCCCTTTTTTGAAACAGTTCAGAATGGAGATGCCTCTGGGGGAAACCAGAGGCCTCCAGCACCAGCCCTGGGCATTGCTGATGCCTCTCCAGGGCTCTTTTCCTGACAGGGAGGGCATGGTAGTGGGAAGTGGAGAAGTATTAAGGCAGGTGGTACTTCCCACTCTGACCTCAAAATGGGATTGGGAGACTTGGCCAGGGTGCTTCAATACAGGAAGTACATGGACCTGATGGAGTGGGTCCAGAAGAGGGCCACAAAAATCATCAGGGGGTTGAAGCACCTCTGATAGGTGGATAAGCTGAGGGAGCTGGCGGTGTTCAGCCTGGAGAAGAGGAAGCTCTGGAGAGACCTAATAGCAGCCTTCCAGTACCTGAAGGGGACCTACAGGAAGGATGGAGACTGTTTACAAAGGCCTGCAGTGACAGGACAAGGGGCAACGGCTTCAAACTAGAGAAGAGCAGATTTAGATTGGATGTTAGGACTAAGTTCACTATCAGGGTGGTGGAACACTGTAACAAGTTGCCCAAGGAGGTGGTTGAGGCCTCTTCCCTGGAGGTATTCAAGGTAAGGCTCGACGAGGCTCTGGGCAACCTGATCTAGTTGGGGATGTCCCTGCTCACTGCAGGGAGGTCGGACTGGATGGCCTTTGGAAGTCCCTTCCAGCCCGGACCATTCTATGATTCTAAGAGGCTTTGGGTAACACACAGTTAATAAGCCCAGATTCTGAAATTATCTGCATTTGCTATTGGATCAGAGATGGGACACAGGTAATCCAGGTGCATTTAAATGACAGGATTCTGGACTAACATGCATCAAATATCCTCATTTGGAGCAAACACACTCCAAGGTTTGACGCAGGAAGCTCAAAGCATGCAGCTCCAGAGGGAGGTTTGTTGGGCAGCTCTCCACAACAAAGAGCTCAGCGAGCCCATCGGATGGGCTTCTTGTGGCGGGCAGTCGGGCGCTCCCGCGTCACGGCTGGACAAGGGTCTCTCGCTCCAGCCGGGCAGGGCTCGGTGCTCCTGGGCTGCACCTCTCCACAGGCCCTGGGGGAAGCGGCACCAGCAGGCGGCCGATACTGGCTCTTGCGGGTCCCTGTCCCTCGGGACGCGGAAATGCGCCTCTGATCCTTATGAGGCGAGCGGGGCGTCACCCTCAGGGGAGAACGGCCTGTCCCCGCCAGCAGCGCGGGAAGGCACTCGGCAGCTCCCGACAGGGCGCTCAGCCCTCAGCTCCACACCGTGGCCCACCTCCGGCTTTCGCAAAGGGGAAGGAACCTCGCCCGCTCAGAAGGCGGAGAACACGGGGGAGGGGGGCGGGGGGTAGGACAGGGCCGGCCCGGCGAGGAAGCCGCGGGCAAGGCGGGACGGGAACGCCGCCCTCAGGCCACCGTCGGGCATCGCTCCGGCCGCGCTCCGCTCTCTGCAGCGCGGGGGCAGCAGGCGCGTGCGGAGTGGGGAAGCTCCCTCCGGGGGAAACCGGAGCTCAAGGAGGCTCTGCTCAGCGTCTGCTGTTCCGGAGGCAACGGAACAAAATTCTGGAAAGAATGTATTTATTATTTATTAAAATTATTTATGTATATTTATATATGTTTATTTATATACCTGTGTATTTATATATTATCTGTGTTTATTATGCTTTATATGCCTACACTTGTTTACTTAAATCACCAACTATTCCTCTAGCTTTCAAATTAATTCTTCAGTGGAATTATTGTTGCTCCACTCTGTCAGAACACGCAGCTTCAGCATGCAGGTATGGGAACAACATCGCATCCCCCTGAAGTTGCTCTAGAGACAAGAACTTTGGGTATGGCACAGTCAATCAGCCCCAGCATCTTGCCCTCCAGTCGCGCTGCAGCTGTGGCCGTGCGGGATACTGCGGCGGGAGAGAGCTGAGCAAGGGCAAGAAGTTCTCTCGCTCATGTTGGACAAGGCTCGGTGCTCCCCGGCTGTGCCTCTCCACAGGCTGTGTGGGGAGCTGCAGCGGCAGCCAGCGGGTACAGGCAGGGCCCGTACCGCCGCTTGCTCTCGCCAGTCCCTGTCTCTGCCCCTGTCCCGCGGAAAGGCGCCTTTGGCCAATGTAGTACGAGCGGGGTTTCTCCCTGAGAGAAGATTGGCTTATTCCCGCCAGTAGCGCCAGGAAGAGCCCAGCAGCTCCCCACCTCGACGGGCAAGGCTTGGATGGCAAACCCGAAGAGCATCGCGAGGGGCGCGGGCAGGCCCTACGCAGGGCGCACGCGCGGGAGATTCGCCCCAGACCCTGCACGGCCGCCAATGGGAAGGCGGCCTTCCGCGCGCGCGCGGGCGGGGTGGGTGTCGCGTGCAATGGGCGTCCTTCCGGCGCGGGCCCGCCGGGCCTATGTACCAATGGCTGCTGGGGACTCTCAGCGCTCTTCTTGCTGCCGCCCGCCGCCCCACGCCTTCCCCAGTCCCGCCGCCGCGCAAGAGGCCGCTCCCCAGGTCAGCGAGCCGCCCCGCTTCCTCACGGCCCCCCAAGGATCTCGCTCCTTCACCAGCCACTCCGAACCCACCGCGGCCTCCTGGGGTTGGGGCCTGCGGGGCCCCCAGGGTCCGCCTGCCGGGAGCGGGAGCCCACCGGCGCCTTCGGCCGGCTCTCTTCGGCCTGAGTGGTTCGATCCGACGACGGGAGTGCCGATAGTTGCTCTGTGACATCGTGAAATCGGGTGCAGTGCGGTGTCTTGCCCTGGGGTTCCCCTCATTCCAGCTCCCCGCCAGAGGGCTGGAGTCGACCCCTCTGCTCGTCTAGAACCGCCGTCCATGGCGGTAGGGCTCGCGTGGGTCTCCCAAGAGGTCTATCTGTGCCACCCACCGCCATTTTCCACCCTGGCACTGGGGCGGGTAAAACAAAGCGTGATGCATCTCTCCTGGTCCTGCTGTCCTGTGTTTCTGGCAGTGGCTCAGGCTGCTGTGAGGTCACCCTGTCCCCACGGACGTGGTTCATGTGTGATGCCGACATGGTTTTTGGTTCCAGATGCCCGCGATCACTCTGGTGGCAAACCCACTCACTTGTTTGCTTTCCATCTGCACAAGGGGATTTTGAAAAGAGGAAAAGGGGTGGAGACTTGGAGTAGGGATGTTGAAGGAGAACAGTATATATGCATCCAGGGATAGATGGGCTGGAGGAAAGTTATGACGTGGTGATGTGTATGGTATGTGGAGTGGAAGAAAGGCAAATGCCTTCTCAGGCATTAACTATTGATGATGTCCCAGAGCTTACAGTGACAGATGGATAAGCCGTCTCTGTACTTGTTGCTCTTCCTGAAGAGAGGGAATGAATGGATCAGTGATGTGTATGAAGTATGTGGATGCTCCCTCTGGGAAAAACTTGCTCCATAGTAGACCCTGCTTGGTGTCTTCTGTTACAAAGAGAATGGGAAAAGCAAGCATCTGGAAAGAGGCAGTTTATGCACAGACCTGTGTTCCTAATGCCATGCTGAGCACAGTTCTGCTCTCAGTTTTGCTAAGAGATCACTGGGAGTGACAGGTGATGCAGATGTGGTGAAATCCAAGTGAAGTTGCATTAGGAAGCTTCAGAAGCTGACCTGTAGAAAATAAGTTTTCCATCAGTGATCTCTTGAGATGTACTGTGACATGGCAAAGATGTTCCCAGGTCCCCTGCATGAGTCTGTTCAAGGCAATCTAAACCACCGGCTGATGGTTACATCTGCTGCTTGAAGTTTTGCCCTGATGGGAAGGAAAAATTCTGGCCATGGGTCTGATGGAGAAAGTAGATCAACATTAGCTGCTCTAGAACTGCACTACTGAAGCACAGTGTGTTGTTGTTGTTGGGGTGTAACCTGTGAAAACTCAAATTTTTGTACAATTTTAAATTAGAAATCTTCATGAACTGTGCTTAGCACTGATGAGGGAGGAGTTTTTGAAAAGAGGGCCTGAGGCAATACAGGTGTATGAGGAGTTAGTGAGCTTTTCCAATAAGTTGGGGTTTTTCCTGTACTTGCACTTTAGCAGCTCTTTGGTGTTGGGAACAAACGTAAAACATTTGGAAGTGTTACGGAAAAAAAGCAGCCTAGGATCCTTTAGTGAGATAACCAGGTCTCTGTGAGCAGTCTGTTGACTGGGAGAGGTGAGGGGTGTTGATGAGAGGTGCTCAGCAGTGGCACTTGAGAGAGGGTTGTCTGAGGTGCTACCAGGGGCACTTGGATGGGGAGACCTTTGTGGTATGAAAAGTAACTTTGAATGTCTGGGCCCCTGAAGGGCAGTCAGCCTGTTGGAAGCCTGCCATGGTAGCAAAACACTGTTTTGTGTGTTCTTTCCTCAGCATTCAGCCACCTCTGGAAGATGAGGAGGAGGTTCCATCAAAAAGGCAAAAATCAGGTATTGCCCACAACAGGAGTGTTTATCTGCCTGATTTTTCCTTAGGTTTTGTGTACCTGGGAAAATTCTGGCTTTTGTCCTTCAGCACTGTGACTGAACCTGTGGCTTTTCAAGCCTTTCTTTCCTTGTGGCCATGGTGTAGCCAGTGCCTGAGGGTGTCTCCTAGGGCCTGGTTGTATCTATAATGTTCTCTGTGTTGGCTGTGGCAAGGCACAAGACTTTTACTGCCAGCAGGAGCTACCCAAGGTCAGCATGCATGTCATCAGAAAGAGCATTTTAAATCCCAGCTGTGTGTTCCCTCCTCCCTGCACTCACAATGTACCTCTGCATCTTACAAGAAATCGTTTGAATCTGGGCTGTGAGGGAAAGTCACTTCAAAGTGATGGTAGGCAAACAAAAAAGCTATTCTGTGAGCTTTGGGGAAAAAGAAAAGCTGAACTGAAATCGTAAGAGTCCATTTTGTCTGACCCTGACAATTTTGGCATGTGGATTATGAAAAGACAGTGGGAGAATGAGTAAAGGAGGATGGAGATGCATCAGAGGCTAGGCCTTGACGAGAACAGCAGGTAGAGATGTGCTGTCTTAAGTGAGCCTTTCTCTGAATCTCCTTCTGTAAAGTGTTTAAAGGTAAAACATTGCAGCTGCCTGCAGACACATTGGGGCCTCTGGATGCCAGCTGCATTGGTTATGATTTGAGAGGGACATTACCTCATTTCCCCTCTTTGCAGATGAAAAGGGAAGAGCTTTTTAGACTATATGCCATTTCTTAGTTCTACAAGGTTGTGCAAGTTCTACAAAGTTCTACAAGTTCTGTAGGGAGCTTCCTGCTTGGCTGCCCCTGATTTAATGACAGAGGCTGCTGAAGTGTTCCTTTCAGGCTTAAACAGCTTTGACAAACACATCACACTGATCTCTTCTTCCTCTACCTCTCCTTTTAGCAACAAGACCAACTCTTGGTAGAAAGAGTTCCCACATCTTAGTAAGTGCACCAGATAGCTTCCAAAAATATGGTGTCATCCTCTTATCTTCAAACCAAGGCTGTTGTAGGATTTGCAGCCCCCTGTTAGGCAGCTGTGCCTTGCAGCTGTTTGGAAATACTGTCTGAGGGAGGGGTTGCATGTCTCAGCTTCTTTCATATTGAAAAGAACAGGCTCGGGCAGCTTTGGTTTCTAGCACTCAGCGAAGAGCTTCTCTCAGCTCTACAAAAGTGATGCGTAATATACTGCAAAAGTGCCTGCCCTTGTGGAGAGGATGAGGAGGATATGTTGCATCCTGTGGTGCTTCTCCAGAAACAGGGAATGTTCTCAAAAGCAGGGTATTTTTGCAGCTCTGGCTGGCAGACTCATGGGCAGTCTTTGAGCTCCCCTTCAAGCGTTGCTCAGTGAGCCAACTGATAAAACCCAACAGTTTCTGTTCTTGGCAGAAGGGTCTGTGACTTGCAATGTGTTACACTGCTTTAGGTGGGATTAAGGAGATGGGCCTTAGTGCAACTAGAACTCTCATTTCTTTTTAAATCATGGTCTTCTATGGCCTGTCTCTTCTTTTCCAGGTGATGTTATCTCTGTGCATAAAGAGAAGGCTCCAGCAGTTTCTGCAATGGTGAAGCTGCCAGCCAAGACAACAAGTAAACACAATGCCACTCCGACTGCAGAGTCTGCAGAAGAGGTTAGCAAGTCTTTTGAGACTGGGTAGAATCTGTACAAGGTGACAGAGGAAGCAGCTATCCCTAAATCATCTTTAAGTGGGCCTGCTCTGAGCCTGTACAGCAGTAGCCTGTCCAGCTGTCCTGCCGTTCATAGCTGGTTACTCTTGTGTGCTGAGTTTGGCTTATTCCAGTGTGCCTACTCTGCTGTAGCACTTGCAGCTGAGGAAGGAGCAAGATGTTTGCAATCTCTCAGATACTTTACAGTTGTTCAAGTTTATGGTTGTAGTGTGTTTGTAAACTGTTACGCTTTTTCTCAAGCTTCTAGTTAAGAAGTTTTACAGGAAAAACTGTGTACTTCCTCTGAATAAACCTCTTTTTTGCTAGATTTTTTTTTTTTTTACCTGCCAGTACAGGACAGGTTTCCTGTAGGACCTTAGGTCTGTAGAAATGAGTCATGAACCTAATTTGTTCAAAGTTGTAGTGATTTTTTTTTTTTTTTTAATCTTACTGCCCCATAGGATAAAAGGAATAAGAAATTTTCATACTTTTATTATTCATTCCTGATAAAGTCACGAACTCTTATTTGTACAAAATACATTTTTCAAGGGCCAACCTATCAGACTATGCAGTGTTTAGGAGCTGACTGATGAGAACTCATTCATAAGCTTGTATTATTTTAATCACTATATGTGACAGCTTGTATTAAAAAATTCAAGCATGCTTGTCAGACATCCTGCAAAGATTTGTATTCCACTGCAATCTGAACCAGCAAATCATGGTCCTCAAGTTTGGAATTCACGTTAGCTTGGATTCACATTCAGATTATACTCATGTTGAAACTCATTTTGTTGTGTTGGTTTTGGTTTGGTTTTGTTTTGTTTTTTTTTTAAGAGTCAAGCCACTACTTCTGATCCTTCATCCAAGAGACCAACAGGTTCTGCACTAGAAATAGAAATGCTACAACTTGGTAAGGGTGATATCAAGTATTTAATTTGTATGATGTTAAGGTGGTGTATAGGAATATGTGAGCATGCACTCTGTTTTCTCCTTGCATCCTGGCATTGCCTCTGGATTGGGGCCAGGTATTTATCTTGCCATCTCTGTAGCATAGCTGCTTTGGATGCAGTCCTTCAGTTTTGATATGTCCACTGTTAGCTTGCCAGTGATAAATTGTTTTAAACACTAATTTTAGGTGGTACATCCTGATAACCCTTTTTTTTAATTTCAGGTTTAGGCAGGCAATAGTTTGTGTGCACAACTTTCTGTGGTAGCCAGTATGAAAATCCAAAAATGCCCTGAAGTAACATAACACAAATAATACTATGATGTATGAGAGAAAAAGAAAATCATTTATCTCTGATGAAGCTCTTTACTGTAAACTCATAAAACTCTTCAGTTCCCTTTGATAGTCACTGATGGCTTATGCTCTTCTTTTGTAGAAAAAATGCCTTGTGGAACCAATACTTGCTTGAACAGAGAAACACTTTCCCTTTCTCATAAGACAGTTCCACACCTGAGGTAAAAATTCTTCCATTTTCTTTGACTTCTTCTCTGAAGGTTTCCTGCCTTTCATTCTTAAACTTCCTCTGTGTCTACCTAGCAATACTTTTCCAAGGTATCCTGGAACTCCTCCAGGCTATTATACTAAGGGAGGTCTCCAGTTCTTTGGCTTTTTTTTCCTTCAACTTTAAACTTTTCCTTCAAATCCAGATACTTCATAGACACTGGAGATTAGACACAGATTAGATGTGGTAGGAAGAAGTGTGAAACTTGAGAAGAGGCTGAGGCCAGAAATGTTTTTGAAAAGGTCCCAAATAGTTAATTTGACAGGAAAACGTAACTTAGTAAAAAAATCCCAAACACACACACACTCACACACAGAGAACAAACCCAAGAAACACATCAACATTTTCTCAAAAATCTCCATGATATTTGGCATAAAATAGTTCCTCATTTGATAAAAGGCCTAACCTTTACCATTGTATTTGATTTGAATTATTCTTTAGTAGATGCTGAGGCACTGTGTGTACACTTAGCTGAAAGTCAAACGTGGCTGGAAGGAGAAGGGAATGGCTCATGATGTGATTTGATGCTACTATTTGCTTTCCAGTCTCAAAATGGAATTGGTATTCTTGTGCCTGCAGCTTGGAAATACTGTGGTGACACAAAGTCTAGTTGAAGGCCAGTCACTAATGGTTTACCCCAGGGATCAGTACTTGGGCCAGCACTGTTCAACATCTTCATTAATGACCTGGATGATGGCACAGAGTGCACCCTCAGCAAGTTTACAGATGATACAAAGCTGGGAGGAGTCTAATGCACCTGATGGGTGTGCTGCCATCCAGAGGGATGCATACAGGCTGGAGAACTGGACAGAGAGTTTATGAAGTTCAGCAAACGGAAATGCAAAGCCCTGCCTGTGGGGAAGAAAGTCCATGCAGCAGTACATGCTGGAAACTGGGCAGCTGGAAAGCAGCACTGTGGAGAAGGAAGTCCTGATAGACAAAAAGCTGACCATGAACCAATGTGGCAAAGGCCAACAGCATCCTGAGCTGTGCTAGGAATAGTGTTGCATGGCTGTTTGAGAGTGGTCATCCTTCTTTTTTATTCAAGCCACCTTTGGAGTGCTGTGTCCAGTGCTGAGCTCCCACACACAAGGAAGATGTGGGCTTGCTGGAACAAGTCCGGCAAAGAGTCACAAAGATGATTGAGGCAGTTTTCTTGTGAGGAGAGGTTGAGAATGCTGGTACTGTTCACCCTGGAGAACAGAAGGCTTAGAGGGATCTCATCAATGTGTGAAAACATCCAAAGGGAGAGAATGAAGAGGAGGGAGCCAGACTCTTCTCAGTGGTGCCCACTGACAAGCCAATCACAGAATATATCTAGTGGGAAGGGACCTCGAAGATCATCAAGAGGCAGTGGGTGCAAACTGAAGACCAGAGAATTGCATCTGAATGTTGGGAAACACTGTTTTGTACTCTGAGGGTGATCAGATACTGGCACAGGTTGCTTTGAGAGGTTGTGGAGTGTCTGTCCTTGGAGATGCTTGAAAACTCAACAGGACAGAGTCCTGAGCAAGGGTTTGCACCACATGATCTCCAGAGGTCTCTACCAGAATGATTTTTGTGAGGAAAGCATCAGCTACAGTTTGGTGACAGTGCTTTTAGAAGAACTGACAGTTGGATGGTATGAATAACACACCTGTGTGGTTATTTACTCTTTTATACTGACTCAGGACTTGGTCTGCCATGGACATAACTTGTCCCTCTGAGGACATTTGTGATGTGCAGATCAAACAACAGTGTATATTAAAGGCAGTTGTTCTGATTTTCACTTTTATTTCTGTGTACTTTCCCACTGGCCAGTTGAAGGCAGCAGGTCTTCATCTGAAAGTCACAAACTTCTCCTGTCTGTCTCCATCATCATCAGTGTACGTGCTTTACAAAATAGTTGTTGGAATTTGAATCGGGAGGTGCATGTCTGAATGTTCTCTTGATGCTATTTCTTTTTCCATTGATGGTTTTAGCCTGGGCAGGAATGGCAAACACTTCATCAAACCTGTTCCAGACGTCAGCTTAACACTAAGGCCTCCAATTAAGGAGCGTGCTGTGCCAGAATCTACCACTCCAGAAGTCATGAAAATGGGGAGGTTTTACTGTACTGCTGAAGAGGTAGGCTGGCTGAGAGAGGTGACTTTTGAAATGAAACAACTTAGCACTTACAAGGAGGTTGTATGTTAAGGCCAAAGTGTCAGTTTGTAACTGCACAGTGGGTGTAGTAAGGAAGTTGAAAGAACAGCACATGGCATTCCGTTTGCCTTTAGGTTTATGCAGTCTTGGAACAGAGCACTGCTTTGTTGCTACAAAAATGAAATGAATTTTCATGGAAGTGGTGTACTGGGGGAGGACCCTTCTGGTTGTTTCACTATTTTGTCCTTAGCCTAGTTCAAGTGTGGTCTTGACGTAACAATTTTAAAAGGACAATGTAGGCAAAAAAACCACTCAGTTGCTGATAATTCATCCTTACCAGACTATCTGAGAGGTCTTTCCCTGGCTTTTCCTTCCAATACCTGAAGCAACACTTGGCAAATTCCTGATTAACCTAGCTCACGTGGGAGAAGCACTTACACCAAAGTACTGAGAAGCAGGCTGTGGCAAGCTGTGGAGTATGATTAAGACACTCTGGGGACTCCTAGCTCCTAATAATATGTATATTGACAAGAATGCAAATTAGTCTGCAAGAGGTGCTCACCACAGCTGAAGAGAAGAGGCCTCCATTTGAAGGAACTGTTGCAGATGGAATTTTGAGTTTTTGAGTGGGGGACACATTTCTGGACCAGGGCTAACACCAAATGAAGGTGTGGGAATTCCTGCTAAAGTAAACTTGAATAGTGTGCCAGTATTTGGGGAACAGCCTGTGCACCACACACATGGTCCAGACTGCAAACATTTGCTTCATACGCTGTGGTTATCTGTGGTTTTTCCCCTCATTCTACTAGGATGTTCAGCGAGGAGAAAAGGAGAAATACAAACAGCTTTTGCAGCTGGTAAAGGAAAAATATGCTGGGATCCGCCCTCCTCCACAGCTGACAAGCTTCTGCAGGTAGTTATTGGAAAAAGAGCTATTAACTTTTTGGTGGTAAATTTGTGGCTGTGGTACATGGAAGTGGAGGGGAAATCATCTTTCTTGCTTTCAAAGGTCTGGCCAGTGTCACAGGGTAGGTGTTGGGGCAAACTAAAAGACCGACACTCTCTTCAGCTCCCTGCAGTGAAGGATGGCTGTTCTCTGGGCGTGTATTCTGAAGAGATAAATTGCTTTGTTGATGTGTGGATGTGTTTCTGATACTCCTTTCTGTCTCTTGCATTAAGAAAGGTGGTCTCTACCTCTGGTGCTGGCAGTGTGACTTCTAGTATAAAAATCCCCAGCTCTGATTATTCTGGAGCACCATCAAAGAGAATTTATCTTCCTCTTGTTTGCAGTTGATGAGTTTTTCTGTGGTCAGGAATCCAGTTTCATCTGAAAGTATGAAACTTAAGGTAAACAAAGGGAAAGCCAGAATTTCCTCTGTTCTTTCCACCTCCCCCAGTCCTTCTCATACCAGTGACAGGAAGTTTTCTCTTTGCAGTACACTAAGTTGACAAAATACCATTAGTGTGTACAATTCCACTCACACAGAGCCAAGAGAAGCAAGAACCATAATTAAAGTGACTCTGCCTGATCACATCACCTCTCTGAGACCTCTGGGAGTTGCAGACATCTGCACAGAAAAGCAAGCAACCTGTGAAGGGGAACTTGTGTGTAATTCTGCCTTGTATATTATCAGTAACTGTGTGAAGAGATTGTTGATAACACAAACGAAACCCACAAAAATAATAGAAGCATTTATCTTAGTGGAATAATTACACTCCACAGCTGTGCAGAAGGGTTCTAATTCTTGTAAAGTAGTGATAGCAAGATGGTTCTGAAGTTCCAGCATGCCTTTCTACACAGTAAGAGAGTAGAAAATGCAGTGCTTGCTTGCAGTTTCTCTTTAGTGCTGTGAAACAAGGGTGGTTACCAGGGCTTAGGAGAATCTGTGCTTGGTGGTTCACAGCTAGAAAACTTGTAACCATACAACTTCAGAGCAGCATTTCATGTTGAAACGTTCTGGTGCACAAAACTTCCATGGCAAACAGTATCCCGTGTAATTTTAGGTGCACTGGTGATAGCATCTAATCTCTGTCATTGTTATTGTGGTGTGGCTTATACCTCAGAGCAGACCTGGAGCATGTGAAATGGATTCCATTCAGGTGAAGCTACACCAGGGCATTCCTGTGGAGTGTGTCTAATGCACTCCAGCTGCTTATGAGCATGAGGCCTCTCAGGTCAGCATTAAAATGCCACAGAAGTATGTATGTTGTGGACACTGCATTCTCACTGGCAGCATAATCTTTAACCAATGGATTGAAAAGAGATGGTCAGCGATGGCTGTAGTGGATGCTGTCCTGTTCCATAGGTAAACTGGCCTTCTTAGGTTAATAGAAATAGTTGTAGGATGTGCAAAGTTTATGTTTTCTTTTGAAAGAAGAAAACAAAGAAGTCCCTGAAAAGTGGCTGGTGAAAAGATAAAGTAATCAAATTTTACGATTGATTAGTCTCTTTTGAAACTCCAAAGAGACAAAAAATGTCTCCTGTGTCTTCAGCAGGCCCCAGCTGAGACTGGTCAAGCTTCTAAATGTAAACTGCCTCTTCATGGAAATGCCCTTGGCATGCTGTCATGGAATCAGTGCATGAGACAGGATGTTCCTATGAAAGAATTAAAGAGCCTAATTCCACTTTACACGTTCCTATTGCTTTAACTATGGCTTCCAACTCTAATGTAGGCAGTAGTGTACAAATAAACTGTATCCTTTCTAGTCAATTGGTATGCACTGATAACAGATACCATACATAAATGAATTGTCATTCTTCTCTGGTGTGTTTTTGCCTCACCAAAGTGTTCAAGCCTTCTCCAAAGAACCAGTGATGACTGAGGGTCACCTGAAAGAACGAAAATATGGAGATATCTACCCATATATGACACTAAGGACCAGTGAGTATCCACATGGTTCATATCTGTTCTGCTTTGTAGGTAGGCTTCAAATCAAAATAGAGCATTACCTCAAGTGTCAGAGGTATAGATTATGCTGAAAGGATTTGTCAGTGCTGGTGTGTCATTAATCTGTGTCTTTTTATAAGGAAATCTAAATCAGCTGGCATGAAAGAAATGGTCTGTCTCTGGAAAGAAAGGGAGATAAAAAAGAACGGGGCTTCACTTCCACCCCAAATCATAGCTAGTTCTGGGCTGAAATGACTTCATGCTGACCTAAGACCACCATGGCCATTAAACTATGTCCCTAAGTTTCTTGAATACCTCCAGAGACTGTGACTCCACCACCTCCCTCCTCATTCCAACCTCCTTTCAGGGAGCTGCAGAGAGCAATGAGATCTCCCCTCAGCCTCCTCTTCCCCAGACTAAACAACCTCAGGTCCCTCAGCTGCTCATGAAACGTACCACCTGAGCCTGGTGGAGCCTCTAGGTTTTAAAAAATCACTTTTTGTAGCCAAGCTGCAATCTTCAGTTGAAATCTTCAGATTTCAACTGAATAAATGCCCTGCTTCATCTCCTTTACACTCACATGTGATTGTCAAAGTTCAGTTTGCCAGAGGTGGAGCTTCCTAACCATAGAGTTGTCATTAACTATTTGTGTGTGTTATGACCCAGAATAGAGAACTCTCTACATCTGATGGTAATCAAGAACTGACTCTTGTTTTCATGTTACTGCTGTTCTGTGCAGGTATCAACTGTGCAGATGTTTGCAGCCCCCAGTGGTCTCAGAGAAGTGATCTGATCAGGTAGAGTCATTTTAATCATGGTTCTTGTTTTTTGTGGCTCTGTGCATGTCTCTTTCAGCCTCCAGTAGTGTCCAGAAGAAGACAAATCGTATTTATCATCTCAGTGCTGTGGAGGATGAATAGCTAGCTTGTAGCTCTGGAACTGCTTCTCACAACCCAATTGCTTCTCAAATATACCTAAAGCCATGCTGTGTGACAAATGATTGTGCTGGTCTGGTGTTTTCTGGGTCCTTTGCTGTGGAAAGGCTGGCCAGTGAGGGTGATAGTGGTGGCTATACCAAGTTGTCCTTGGATTTGCAGAATCCATTTCTGCTTTTGTCTTTCTGCCAAACCATTACTGAGCTGTGACTCCACTTCTTCCACTTTGAAACTAGAGGTATTCAAGAAGTGTGTAGATGTGGCACTTCAGGATACAGTTTTTAGTGGTCATGGAAGCTGGGTTATGACTTGATGATCTTAAAGGTCTTTTCCAACCTTAATGATTCTGTGATTAGAGAGCTGGTGAAGCCTGGTGGGGACAGAAGTTTGTTGTGCCTTACAGAATGCCTTGGCTTTGAACATGAGACCAAAAAGGTAGCATGCTGTTGGATTCTCTCCTGTTTGAGAGGCCGGTGGACTCATTGGTACTGGCAGGGCTCTGAGTTCAGATGTGTCATTGAGGAAGATGGGCTTTTGGTTGCAGTAAGTGCAGCAGAGGGATTTTGTGTGGCAGTCTGATGAATGGCATCTTTCTGCAGTGATTGCCTTTGAATGAGAGAGGAGAAGGCATAGATGGGAGCAGAGAGGGATTCAGTTGAGGCAGTCTTGTTTTTTGGCCAGTTCTATCACTGTTGTTCTCCCTTCTTAAACACTAGTACTGTATTTAGTGGTGCAGCACCATTCCTATGCTTCAGTTGTCACTGGTTCCCCTAAGCTTGAGGGGAGAGAAAGAAATAAAATAACTGCTAGAGCGTGGTAGGTCCAAGGAAAAGGAACATTTTCTTGCCTTCCCCCCACTTCCCAGTTTAGCTAGGAGGTGAAGGCATTTGACAAGGCTTGTCATACCTACTCTTACCATGCTGGCCTGAAAGGCTTCAAGAGTGTAGGATACCAGGAGAGTCTGTTGTAGGTGTCCCTCCTGAGCAGGAGGATCTTTGGTGACAGTGCAAATTCTTGTTTGTGAAGAAGGGACATATATATAGGTATATATATATGAACAATTTTAATGTCTGCATATTTGTTTGCTCTTTAGAGTCTGCATGGTTCTAATGGTAATCCTCTCCAAATGGAGATAGTCACTCTCTTGACTAGCCCATAGAAGGCAAGTAAACATCCTGTAGCTGTCCCATTTTTCCTTCAATGTACTGGTCTTAGTTTCCAAAAGCTAAGTCTATTTGGATGTGAGTGTGTGTTATACCTGGCAGTATAAGATCTAGCCTGCAGTGTTACCACCAATAGATCAGAAAGCACTTGTTAGAGGAACTGCTGGTTGCTTCACTGGTTTCCAAATAATGAAACTGATAAAGAGAAACAAAAGGAGTCTTGCACATGGAGATGGAAGGTGGTTTGCAAAGCTTCTGGCTCTTCATTCTATGCCAGTCTTGCTGCTGTGAAGGAGTGGTGCTGGATAATGTTGTCATACGTTCATGTGTGCGACTGAGGCTCTAGTCAGAATCAGCCTTGGAAAAGCATTTTTATCCAAAAGGTGAATTCTTGAGAATTCACTGCCTGGGGCAGTACTGATACACAGCTCACTTCTCTCTCTCTCTTCTTCTCTCTGCTCACAGGTACTACACTCCTGCAGAAAACTCTCATGAACAGGGAAGACCAGTGAAAGCAGTGTCTGCAGGGGTAAGCTTGTATTATTCCTTATTACACTTAGGAAAGTACAGCTGTTTGATCAGAAATGTTTGTGCTCTTCACTCACATTACTCACTCAACAACATAGGTATTTGGCCCAGCTGTTTTTTTCCCAGGGCAAGTGGGAGCATTGTTTGATGAGTAGCACTATTGCAAAGGGTTTCCCACTGCTGTTAATTGTGTTTCTGGGCACTGCACCACTATTTTTATTCTTCCCTTTTAATGTATTGAGTAGGGATTCAAAGTCTTTCATGCACATGCTTAGTTGACCTGCAAAGCTGGACTGTGGTATCTTTAGTCCTCTCTTGTTTCATGAGGTGGGATGTACATCTCTTTGACTTGCATCTCTGGTCAGGACTTAGGTAAAAAAAAAAATCATTATGGAAATGACAAATATTCATTTCAATCTCAACTTGACATCTCCATGTGGAGGCTTTGCTGGGATTATTAATACCAGTCCAAGCCAAACTAACACTCTTCATCTCTTGCCACCCTTTGAGTGCAGCACTACATGGGTGCACAGCTGGAATGGAGTCATCAACAAAATGTACTTTTGGAGTTGGCTGGTTGGATGTGTATAGAAAATCCTTTCAGTTTTCTCCATGAACAAGAGTTTCTGCACTATCCCTGAGTAAGCAAACCTGTGCTTACTTGCTAGCCTCATGTCCATTTGTCTAACAGGGACAGTCTGGAGCTGAGCTCTCAGAAGAGGCATTATTCCAATTACATCTGGCACCTGTTCTGTCCAGAAAATCAACTGGCCTTGAGGCAGAAGAAAATAAATTCCCAAGATTGGAAAAACCAGCAGAACACTTTTCTGTGCTCACAGAGGTACCACAGCTAACAGTGTTAGAGAAAACAAACTTAGGCAGAACCATCCATATGACAGCCAGCTGCACACGCAGCCTGGGCTCCTGATTGCCTGACTCCAATGTAGCTGCCTCAGCTTCCCCCTTTGCTGTTCCTTCAGTGCCCTTTGAAGTCCCCACCTGCCAATTCTTTCAGGCTCCTGCCTTAGCTGCCTTGGGATGGAGAATACCTGCTGTGGTTGGCTTCATCCCTGGTACTGTGAGGGCTGCAGCCTGTGGGAAAGGTGTTTCCTGAACTTCTGCTCCTTTTTTCATCTGCTTTGGTGTGTCTGTGACTCCACATGGATTAGATCAGCTTCCTTTGTGAAAACAAATTGAAGCAAACCTGGGCTCTGAAGTTCCAAGTTAGGATGCTGAACCAAATCAACCAACAAGAACATGCTGTTGGCTGTACCACCTGAGCTTGATTTCCAGGCCTTGTTTGAGTTGAAAGCTGCCCAGAGGTGCTCAGTTCTCTGTTTCACAAGTGCTTCCCCAGCTCATTGTTCGTTTCAGGCCTTAGAGAGAGAGGTCCATGCTGCATTTGGCAGAGGTGAGCCTGATGAGATCTTGAGCAGTGCCTTCAAACTGAAGGTGACCCGTGAGGACATCGGCACACTGCGGGAGCATCGCTGGCTGAACGATGAGGTAAAGCAGCTGCAATCCAGTGATTTACCAACACCCCTGCACTGCCTGCACAAGGCTTTGCAGAGTTCCTTGACAACCTCCCCTGCAGAGCCTAGAAATGTCTGAGCAGTTCTTAATTTAGGGACTTCATGGTCTGGTGTTTCTGGAAGTTCTTTTACTTCTTGTATGAGGCATCTTCTAGGAGTTAGTCCAGGTTACTGCAGTGGGTGGCAGGTGTTCTTACCAAGGAAGAGAAGAAACTAAGTGCCAAATTCTAAGCCTCTACTGGTGGCCAGCAAAGACATGTTGCTCTGTGTTTCTTTGGTAAGCTTGTGCCTTACTTGACATCTCAAGAACATCTTTTGGTACAGGTCATCAATTTCTACATGAGGCTTATTGCAGAAAGAAATAAGAAGGAGGGATTCGCAGCAGTCCATGCCTTTAGTACTTTCTTCTACCCAAAACTAATCTCTGGGGGCTACACAGCAGTAAGAAGGTGGACCAGAGGTGTGGATCTGTTCCAGCAGGACCTCATCTTTGTGCCCATTCACCTGAGGGTGCACTGGGCACTAGTGGTGAGTCACACTGGCTTTTGTTTGGACAGGGAGGAAAAGCTCACAGGGATGGTAATGTAGGTTTAGTTCTGTGTGCAGCACAAGGCTGTGCTTTGTCTAACAGTGATCTTCTAATAACAGGTCATAGATGTCAGAAGGAAGACCATCAAATACTATGATTCCATGGGACAGAAAGGGGACAAGATTTGTCAGACTCTGTTGTAAGTAACTGCTCAGTAGATGCTTTCATGTCATGAATTATGAGAAGGATTTTGGATTACGTTTCTGTAATGTGACTGCAAACTTTCACATTTCTTGTAAATAGGAAACAAATTTGTCTTGTGTGGAGACTTCCCACACACACACACACACACACACACACACACTTGTACAGCTCATCCTGTTGATTGTAGTGAGCTCTCGTGCCCTTACTGGTTGTTACTGCTATTTTTGACATTGTCATCAAGACAGATGCCTGCAGCAAATAATTGCTTCCTCAGGAGCATTCTTCCAGCAGCTGGTGGCCTGGGCACTTCGTCAATGAGAGGCCTTAGCCCAAGAGCTTTTCTTCCAGAGGTAAACCCAATGTGTGAGATTTGGTTTTGTTTTCCACAGCCAATACCTGCAAGAAGAAAGCCATGAGAAAAGAAACCTGGAGCTGGCTTCTTCAGAGTGGACTCTTCGTAGCATGGAGTCCCATGTATGTGAGCACTCCTTGGCTTTGAACTCTGACCTGAGCTGCTGCCCATGAAGGTCTTAGCACTTTTCCAGTAGGTCCAAGCCCTTAGAGAGAGGCCATGAGCATCTCACGATCTTGTGGCACCATCTCAGGCTGGAGGTGAAGCAGGAACCATGCTGGGATAAGCTCTTGAAGCAGTGCCTCTGCTTGCTGGCTGGAAACTCGATGCTGTTCTTAATGAGTCTGCCACAGGGAGGTGATTCTCGCCTGGCCCCCATTTTGCAGGTCCCACTGAACAGTCTGTTTAGCTGTGGTCAGAAAGGTTGGTGTCTTGTTTGGAGCACAGAGCCTGGCGTGTGCCAAAGCAAAGGGTTGAGCTGATGGTTCTCAGCAAGTTGAGAGTACAAAGCACTGCATCTGAAGGCTTGATGGAGGAAACAGAGCAGTGTGCAAAGCGCCAGGCTCCTGCCAGGAGGATGCTGCTCTTCCGTATCAGCCTGCCCAGAATGGGGCTTGTGACTTCCTAGTGAAGGAAGCAGAGGGCAGGGATGATGTGCAGTGCTTTTGGTCTATTCCTTGTGTCCAGCAGTGGGAGATGGATCATGCAAGGAGGTTCATGGGTGCCTGGTCAGGAATTGTTGGCATGGGGAATGTGTACTGCTGCCAAATGGCTTTTCTTTCACCAGAGAGTGAAATTCTTCATCTGCTTTGCATTCATTAGGAGATCCCTCAGCAATCCAACGGAAGTGACTGTGGGGTGTTCATGTGCAAATATGCTGAGTACATCTCCAGGGACAGAGCCACCACCTTTACCCAGGTTAGTGAAGGCTGTGAGCAGCTCCAGAGCTTTTGGCACAGATGAAAGAGCCAGGGGGGTTCTGCAGCAGCTGTTGTGTCAGGGGGAGGGGCTGAGCTTTTGTACCTCTCTGATTTTGGTGCATGGCTGCTTGGGTTGGAAATTCCAAGTGGGCTCAGCAGGACAGGACAGAGCTGTCTCCTCCATCCTTGTCTGATATCTGCTTCCTAGTGGAAGCCATGACGTTCCTCTGGGGCAAGGTAGAGCAGTCTGTGGATTTGTGGCATCTGGCCTCTGCATGTTCTGGAGAAATGGGTTTCAGCCTCTGACCCATTAGGAGCCTGGTTATTTCCCAGTGCTGTGGGCTATTACTGGAGTGCTTGTAGCTGCTCTGGAGTCAGGTCAGCCTGGGTTTGTTGGGTTGTTAATTCACCCTCTTAGGAGCCATGTGGCTGAAAGCCTTCTTGTAGCCAAAGGCAAGAGCTGAAGGTTGGTAAAAGGAACTCCACATTGACAAGCTCATGGGGTGTTCATGCACTTTGCCTCTGTCTGCCACCACTTCCTATTTCATGGACTTTCCTTTCCTTTCCAGAAGAACATGCCTTACTTCCGCAAGAGGATGGTGTGGGAAATAATCCACCAGCAGCTGCTGTGAGACGTGCACTATTAGAGTAACACTGTGATCACCCCAGGGTGACTAACTCCTGCTTTAGTTACTGCTCCAGGGTTGTCTTTGAAAAGGCAGCAGGCACACAGATCTTCCTCCTCAGGCTAGGAAGCAGTGGTTACATTTGGGGTTTTATTCCCGATTTTGGAGGCAGTCACTCTCATTGAAATTAAGTCATGCACCTTAAGTGCAAAGCCAGAAGGATGGCTGTGACCTCATCATGGTAAGGGTTAAGAACAAATGCTGTCAGGGATGTTGATGGACGCTCGGAACTTGCAGCGCACGTGGCCACACTATGGACGAAGGGGACTGTCCCCTGTGGTGGGTGTACCAGGTGTGTTAGCTGAACTTACCTTCCCAGGAAAACTTGCTTAGCAACTGTTTCCTCAAGGAGGGATTTTCTGTCTCTGGAACATCTGTGATCTACTTGATTCCTAAAACTGGATTTGTGATGACCATAGAAAGCAAGCATTGACTGTCCTTTGATTTGTAACAAATCCATAGTGAAGCCCCTGTAGCTGGGGTTGCTTTCTTGTTTGTTGGGATTTTTTTTTTCCTGTGTCCAGGGAGTTATCTAATGTGAAAAGAGAAATATTTATTTCTTCTTATTAAAATATGTAACTTATATAAAGAGGCTTTCTGGAATGAAACTCTTCCTGCTAATGAAAAAGAGTGATTTGGGTTTTTTTTTTTAACTGAAAAAGAACTCCTTTACAATCTAGGAGGCAGAAGGCTCAGGCCAGGATGGGAGTCAAGAGCACAAAAGCCTTGAAGCCATTGTCACCAAATCCTCAAGGCACAATCAGGATGTCACTCACAGTGAAGTGAGCAAGGGCAGTCCCAGTAACAGTGAAGCAGACCACTTTTTTTGGGGGGGTCTGATTGGGCTTCTAAGATAAACCTCATGTGCACAGCTTGGTGAGCATGACCTGTCCAGCACTGGGCAGCTGTCCTGCTGTGACAGTGGCACCAATGTGCCAGGCTACTGACACAAGTCCTGCAGGGGTCAGTGCTGCTGCTGGAATGTGTCAGTGCCAGATGAAGACCTGAGGCCAGTGCTCACTCTGGTTTGGTCAGACCCAGGTGGATCAGTTTCATCTTGGTATTTTTCCTTTTCTTGTATTTATTGAGTTTTTTTGTTTGGTTTGGTTTTCCACTTTTTAGATTAGGATTTCAGGTCTTTAATTTACCAGCATGGAGCAAACATTGCCCCAGAGCTGTTTTAGAAGCCACATGGTCAAACACATTTTTCCATAAATAGAGTCATGGAATTGTTTTGGTTAGCTAAGACCTCGAGTTCAACCATCAACCCACCACTGCCCTGGCCATTAACCCATGTCCTGAAGTGCCATGTCCACATGGTTCTCAAACATCTCTGGGGATAGTGATTCCACCATCTACCTGTGGAGTCTGTTCCAGTGCCTGAGCTGTCTTACAGGAAAGGAATTTTTCCTAATATCCAACCTCAACCTCCCCAGCAACACTAGGTCCTCAGCAGCTGATGGGTGGAAGAGAAAGAGCATAGCTCTGGAGGCTTATTTCCCTCATCATGGCATCTGTCAGCACACCACACAATGCCCAGGCACAGCCCTATCTCTGCCACCATTTCATGCAAGGGACAACAAAGCTCCACTTTGGTTCTTTCCCCTTTCAGTGTTGCCCTTCCACCCAACTCCAGCAGTGGCCTCCTCCCTATGGCTGGTGAGACCATGGTGCCTAGCAGAGCAATGTGGGGACTGGGCAGGGGCACCAAGTTTTCCAGCTCCATGAGCATGATTAACTTGCCATTAATACCTGCAGCAGTGCCACAGCATTGCTTTGTCTTTGCTAACTGACAGTGGAGAGGCCCAAACCCTGGTTTACTGTGGGGAAGAGGTGGTTTTCTGATGCCAACACTGCCCCAAGGATAAAGGTACACCTGGTGATGCCTGGAAACAACATCCCCCTGAAAAGTACTTCTCCTCCCATCCTCCCTCTTTACCCTGCAGCAGCTCAGCTCCAGCTGCCCAGTGCTGCAGGCTGGGAAATGAGGTAGCTGCAGAGAAGCCCTCACCCAATCTCAGCAGGGCCAGGACTAACACAAGGCACTTGAAAGAAAGCAACAGACAGCGAGCTCAGGCTCTTGTTAGCTGGATATATTTCTTTTTTTGTTGCCATTGGGTTGGGTTTTCACAGAAAACTTTGCAGTAGAGGGAAAACATCACATCAGAGCCCCGGGGTCCGGTGCTGGCTCTGGCACACCCAGCTGGTGGCACGTTGCGCCTGTCCCTCCTCTTGGCCCTTGACAGGTTGGACTCGATGATCTTTGAGGTCTCTTCCAGCCTTCTTGATTCTATGATTTCAACCACTTTTGCTCAAGGTTGTTTCTTTTTCTTTCTTTACCTTTTCTCAGGGTTGTTCTGCTGCTGCTTTGTTTTTTCTTGGGTTTTTTTGTTTTGGTGTGTGTTTTTTTTTCTTTTCAAACATTTCTCAAGCTTTCTCTGAAGGAATGGCCACAGGCTCTCAGCTAGCAGGAGACAACAGAAGAGCTCTGGGACACATGGGATGGTTTCCTTCTCCCACCTCGCAGCTGACTTGATCATAGATAATTTTCCAACTTGTTTTTTATTAAAAAAATAAAAAAATGCTCCAACTATCAGTTTTACAAGGCATACAAAAATCTCTAAGAGCGAAACACAAGCGCAAGGTGCTGAGGTATGAAAACCTGAGGTAGTTTGTGTGTGTGTGTGTGTGTACACATGTGTCATGGGGGTGTTGGGTCTTCAATTCCAAAATAATTTTGCTAGCTGTTTTTCCAGCCCAGGGGCTTACAACCTCTTGTAAATCTTGGGTTTTCCTTCCTTCCCCCCATGTTACCCTCCTCTCCAAAGATCAAGGGGGGCAGGGCTGGTGCTGCCCATCACTTTCCAGAGCTGTCAGCGCCCAGCAGTGCTGTGTCGGGCAGTGACGCAGAGAAAGAGGGGACAGATGGAAAGGGGATACAGAATGGATGCAAACCCCACTTTTAGATTCTGTGAAGCTAAGAGGAAAGGGCATGTGAAAGAGATTCCTCTTTTAGGAGATGGTATCCCTTCTGTTGGCTCATACAGGCACTGCTCTTCTCAAAGCCTTTAAGGAATTGCTTTTTAATGCTCGTTTTTTTTTTCCCTGCTGGCAATCCTATGTCTCTGCTCTACTGTGCATTAGAGAACCAATGGACTAGCTCCTTTCCTTTAAACTCTACAAAAGCCTGCTTTTGCTGGAAAAAAAAAAAAAGAAAGAAAATCCTTCTTCCCTGACCACTTAAAAAAAAAAATTAAAAAGAATTCTTCCAAAACTCAAACCCCGTTGTTAGTTTTGTTATTGATATATTAATTCTAAGGATCAATGTGCATCAAGCTGTGTGGCTGCAGCCCCCTGACCCCATGCTGGGTGAGCTCCTCCAGCCATGCCTGGCTGAGAACAGGTGGCTTTTGGGAAATTAAAAATACAAAACTTTCTCTGCCTATGTTAGTCCAACTAAAGGGATTGCATCAGGAAGTGATGGAGTTAAGGGGAAGGCTGTGGGATGGAGAGAGGCCTCCCTGCACCCTTCTACTGCAGATCCTCAAAGTGCCCTGGCAGTGGGAAGGAGGCTCGGGGAGGTCTTTGGTTTGCTCCTGTGACCTGCTGGGGGCGGTCCGGTGGCGGTGTGGTTACATTCATCGGGCGGTGCTGGCCAGCAGGGGGAGCCTCACTTGCTGTGCTGCGAGGCTGGGGCTCCCTGAGTGTGCTTCTGCTCCTGCTGCTTCACCTGCTGTACGATTTCCCTGATCTTCCGCTGTGCAGTCTGACGAGGAAGGACCAAGAACGGGAGGTCAGGATGGGCACCGGGAGCAGCCACTGTTCCCCACTCCCAGCTGCAACAGCATCTCGCTGCTCATCACCCTCCACAGTTTTAATTACAGGACAAGCCTCAATTAAGGTTGTGCAAAAGGTGTCACTCTGCTCCCGTACAGCTGCAAGTGGAGCACTGCAGGCTTTTTATTTGTGCTTCTCCTATCACTCCTCAAGAGCCTGAGTTTTGGGGTGCCACCAGCCACTCAAGCAAGGTTGTGGTACATGCACCCAGGTGGGATGCAGGTACCTGCAGGAGCTCCCTGATGGCACAGACACCTGGGAGGAGCTGTTTCACACCATGGGTCCCACTATGCATGGTGTCTAAGACAAGGATTTTTTTTTTTTTTTAGCTACGTCAAGCCCATCTTTGATATTAGTGCTGTGCTGGCAGAGCTGCCACAACACTTCTAGTGTATGGTGACTGCACAGGAGCCACCCAAAGCAGAGCAGCAGGATACTCAAGCAGCACTGTGCTCAGCAGCTTTCCTTGGTGGATTAAACTGGCTGGGAGTATCAGAAAATGACCAAACCTTACCTGACTGGCAAAGAAATGCCCAATTATTTTAACGACGACCTCCTCGTTCTCGTCTGGGGTTTGGTCTCGTGGCACAACGACTTCTGCACTAGTTAAGTTTTGCAGCTCATTCACCTGGAGCAAACAAGCAAGCCTTGGGTGGGTTTTGTTGTGAAGAACCAAAATTCTTCACTGCCCATGTTAGGGGCTGGAAGGGACCTCAAAAGAACATCCAGTCCAATCCCCCTGCCAGAGCCACCACCAGGACATGGGGCTAGGGTCAAGATGTTGCTGTGATCACTGAGCACCTGGGCTTTGCTCCGCAAGATGGACAGGGTGATGCCCAGCTCTGCAGTCTTGGGGCATGGGGGAACATCCTGGCACCCCTCACCTACCGTCTTGCCACCTTTGCCTATCACGCGGCCAGCAGCAAAGGAAGGCACCTTGATGTGGGCTTCAAGCTTCACTTCTTCTTTTGGGTTAAAGAAGTTTTCCTCTTTCAGCTTCCCAAATATTCGGCCTTGGGCCTGGAGAGGAGACAGAAGAGAAGTAAAAACCACCAGGCAGCAGTCCTGGCCACTGCCTGCTGTGCCCTGGCAGTGATGATGTGCTGACAACCAGCAGCATCGAAACCATGGTACCAGGCACTCAAAGAGGCAAATCCAAGCTGGCAGCACAGCAGTGATCAAAGATATGCTACTGAATTGCCCCTTAGCATCCTCCCAAGCCTGTGGCAAATATACCTTGAACTGAGCCTCAGGTGGCCCTGTGATTATGACCATCCGCTCACTGGCATCAGGACCTTCTGCCGGGGCGATCTGCAGAAGGATGTGGAAGAAGGGGCATGAGAGTGACCCTGCTTTGACAAGACCTCCCTTACGAGGGACATCTTCCCATGCATCCCCTCTCACCCAAGCAGAGCTGATAACAAGTGTGTTGCAGGATTGAGTTTGTACTAGTTTGGGGATCAAAACTGCTTCTTACAGGCTCCCATTCGCTGCCCTCAGCAGCAGAATAGGGAAATCGAGACATGAAGCCTGGGACCAGCCCCACAGTGCCCTGCTCACCTTGATGGAGGCACCAGCAAACCGTGCCAGCTGCTTGATGTGCTGCCCCTTCTTCCCAATGATGGCCCCCACTGCCTGCGTCGGGATGAACAAGTTCACAACCTCCTGCTCTGGCAGCTTGTGAGGGCATGGAAGAGCAAGATGGTCAGGGGACCAGCTGGATCAGAGGGTGACTACCCCTCTACCAGCATCCCAGGGCCAGTAGTTTCCCACCCTCCCAAGGTGTCCAAGCAAAGATCTCATGGAGGGGGATGCCAGGGCACTTACAGAGTGCTGATGGGGGAAGGTGCCAGCTGGAGGGGCTCCATACCGACCTGAGAGGTATGCCGAGGAGCTCTGCGGTCAGAGAGAAAATGAGGGTCAGTGATGCCGCCAACATGCCAGTCCCCTTCCAGCCACCCCTAGCCTGATGCAGAGCAGCATGTCACCACCCTGAGTCTGGAAGGGATGCGGGGACAAACCTTCAGTGCCTGAAACCCCTCCTGGGGAGTGCAGATACACCCAAGGGTGTATTGGGGTGAGCTACAGCCAGGATCCTGTGCCTGCCACACAGCGCAATGGGGCTGGGAAGTGGATAGGAAGTCCCATTTCCCCCACCAGTCCCTCCCTGCTGTTGTTTTTTTGGCTGTATCCTGCTAGTGTTTATCCTGCCCCTGCTGCCTTATGGAGCAGTCACAAGCCTGGAAAGCCAAAACTGTGCTGTAACCACCATCAGTCTCTTGAGGAGAAGGTGGGGGTTTGGTGACAACTGAACTTTTGCCACCACTCCCCTTCTCCAGTTCCAAGAGAGGAAAAAACAAAGGCTGAAGATACTCTCCCATGATCTGGGACGGGGACAGGGAGAAAGCAGTGGGTGTGTGCCAGCACCCCAGCCCAGCACAACCCCTCAACTATTCTGTGTCTCAAGTACATCAGACAATTCTCCTGGCAACAGACTCCCCCACTCCGGATTTGGGCAATGCAACCAGACACTCCCCATCAAGCAAGGTTACTCAGGTGGAGAATACCCAGCTCCCCTGCCCACAGCAGATGCTGCTCTTGCTGCTCCTGGCCTTCTACTTAAACCTGTCACACTGAGGTTTTGTGCTGCTTCTCACACCAAACTCATACTTTTGGCCACAGGCTGCTCCATGTTTCCTACACCAACATGTCCTCTCCTGCCCGGCTGGTTCTCATGGCTTCTCATCTCTCCCTGTTCACTGTGAAGCTCCTTCCTCATCCTCCACATCCTTGACAGGTCCCTAGAGCTCCAAAGTTAAGGAGGCTACAGCCACTAGACCCAGGTCCTGCCAAGGACATGGGGAGAAATGAAGATGTGAGACACAAAGTACTAGGGTGGAAGGAGCTGCCCCAGAGCCAAGCTGGTTTCCTTTTCATTTTTTCCCCAGCTCTTTGTTTTACTGTTAAAAAAAAATAAGTTAAAAATATGGCAGAGACAATTGCACCTCTTAGCCTCACCAGGGTGGCCTAAAAAAGGCTACACAGAGCTTTGGGGTCAAGGAGCCCACACTGAACACCACCCTTCAGAAGACCTGGTCAGTTCCTCTCTACCACATGAACAAACACTTGAGCAGGCATTTCCCAAAGACTGCCAATGCAAGCAGCCTCCTCCCCTCCATGGCTGGCAGTGAAGACAGACCTCCTCACTGCCCTGCAGGGCTGTCACACACCTCACACTCATCCATCCCTCCTCACTGCCCTGCAGGGCCGTCACACACCTCACGCTCATCCATCCCTCCTCACTGCCCTGCAGGGCCGTCACACACCTCACGCTCATCCATCCCTCCTCACTGCCCTGCAGGGCGTCACACACCTCACACTCATCCATCCCTCCTCACTGCCCTGCAGGGCCGTCACACACCTCACACTCATCCATCCCTCCTCACTGCCCTGCAGGGCCGTCACACACCTCACGCTCATCCATCCCTCCTCACTGCCCTGCAGGGCCGTCACACACCTCACGCTCATCCATCCCTCCTCACTGCCCTGCAGGGCCGTCACACACCTCACACTCATCCATCCCTCCTCACTGCCCTGCAGGGCCGTCACACACCTCACACTCATCCATCCCTCCTCACTGCCCTGCAGGGCCGTCACACACCTCACGCTCATCCATCCCTCCTCACTGCCCTGCAGGGCCGTCACACACCTCACACTCATCCATCCCTCCTCACTGCCCTGCAGGGCCGTCACACACCTCACGCTCATCCATCCCTCCTCACTGCCCTGCAGGGCTGTCACACACCTCACACTCATCCATCCCTCCTCACTGCCCTGCAGGGCCGTCACACACCTCACGCTCATCCATCCCTCCTCACTGCCCTGCAGGGCCGTCACACACCTCACGCTCATCCATCCCTCCTCACTGCCCTGCAGGGCTGTCACACACCTCACACTCATCCATCCCTCCTCACTGCCCTGCAGGGCCGTCACACACCTCACACTCATCCATCCCTCCTCACTGCCCTGCAGGGCTGTCACACATCTCACACTCATCCATCCCTCCTCACTGCCCTGCAGGGCCGTCACACACCTCACACTCATCCATCCCTCCTCACTGCCCTGCAGGGCCGTCACACACCTCACGCTCATCCATCCCTCCTCACTGCCCTGCAGGGCCGTCACACACCTCACGCTCATCCATCCCTCCTCACTGCCCTGCAGGGCCGTCACACACCTCACGCTCATCCATCCCTCCTCACTGCCCTGCAGGGCCGTCACACACCTCACGCTCATCCATCCCTCCTCACTGCCCTGCAGGGCCGTCACACACCTCACACTCATCCATCCCTCCTCACTGCCCTGCAGGGCCGTCACACACCTCACACTCATCCCTCCCTCCTCACTGCCCTGCAGGGCCGTCACACACCTCACGCTCATCCATCCCTCCTCACTGCCCTGCAGGGCTGTCACACACCTCACACTCATCCATCCCTCCTCACTGCCCTGCAGGGCTGTCACACACCTCACACTCATCCATCCCTCCTCACTGCCCTGCAGGGCTGTCACACACCTCACACTCATCCATCCCTCCTCACCACCAGCCTGGCACTCACCGTTCTCCTCCGACTGCTCTGCTGCTGGCGTTGCCAGGAAAAGAAAACAGCAGAAGTAAATTAAGCTGTGCAGTGTTCAGCCTGACAGAGACAGACCACAGAGCCTGGGGGTCTGTTGAGAGCTCCGCAGGTGCTACTGGGCCGAGGGTAGGCTGTCTCCATCAGCACTCTGGCTGGCACGTCCTCCTGATGCTGCACCAAGCCTGCCTGTCTGCAGTCTCAATGTTTTGGAAACTGTTTCCCAGGCTTACTCTGCCACAGCATCCCAAGCAAGAGGGAAAGCCTTGCATACAAATTCACGTGAAGATCAATTCTCAGCAAGCACAACCCTTCAGCTGCCAGACCCACAGGGCACAAGCAAGTCCAGATCATCACAATCCAGTGGTGGGTTTGGGGCCAGGACTAAAAACCATCTATGTGCTTTCTCCATGCTGGCATCAGCACAGGTTGCCCCCAGACACCTTCAGAGAGCAGTGCCCTTGGGCCAAGGCCAGTCCTTAGGCTCAGGACTTAGATGCTGAACTGTGCTAAGCACAGCACAACACAACCTTCCCAGAGAGCTAAATCCAAGCAGCGACAAACCACATTCATTCCCTGTCTTGTCCGTTTTGCTGCCATGATGAGCATCTTCCCCAAACAGTCAAGAGTTGTGGCTCTTGTTCAAGGCTCCCCATCAGGGCTCCTCCAGATAGAGAGTCCATCCAAGCCCCAAGAACTAAAGAATGAGACCACTCTGCCCCTAAGAATGTGTCCCCTGCACCCCAAAGCCTCTTGCACTTACTGCAAACGGGTGGTATGGGGTGGCTGTTGCAGACCCTCGGGCTCCTGGGGTGGATGGGAACATGGACAGTCCTGTTGAGAAGATGCCCAAAGCACTGAGATTCAGTCCTGGGATCAGGTTGGCTTGTTGCTGGGAAAGCAAAGACATAAGACAACCACGTAAAAGACAGAGTGCATTCTCTGGGGTTCTCACCACATAGCGTGGACATGACGGGTGAGGACCAACCCTTGCTGTAATGACTCCCCCCCCCCCCACTTTCTTCTGGCCACTTTAGCAGGGGCATCCCAAGTGGGAGGGCTGGGAGCTTACATTAACAGCCACCACATCACTCTCGTAGGCCTCTCGCAGCTTCTTCATGATCTCCACTTCAGCACTGCAGCAAGCCTCTGTGCTGCCCTTCACCGTGATGGTCCGCTCGGGGTTATAAATGGTTAAATCCTGCAAGCTACCCCACAGACACACCCAGTGTCACATTTTGGGTTGAAGGTACCCAAAAAAAAAAAAAACCAAACAAAAAAAAGTAAGTTAAAATAAAATGGAAAACTCAAATCAAAGATGAGTTTCCCCTTGAGACAGTGTGGGACCACACACCCTTGTCTTGGCCAACACCACTGTTCAGCTGGCACAAGGAATTCCCACCCGGGATGGGGAACATGTGTAGGAGGCCACAACTGCTGTTTTCTGGCTTCAGTGCTGCCCTTCTCATGCTGGATGGAAGGGAAAGGACTTACGGGGAGATGGTGATCTTCGTGCCTGTGTCCTGCTCAATCTTCTTGAGGTTGCGGCCCTCCTTGCCAATCAACCTCCCCACCAGACTGTTGTGTGCTAAGATTTTCAAGGGAATCTCTTCTGCTCTAAAAGAGATTAAAAAACCCAATAATATCTAACGGTTCATCTCTCCAGGAAACCAACCTCCAGCAACAAGCACTAACCATGTGGTGGAAAGAGCAGAAGAACCACCACTGTTTCTGACCACTGTTATCTCCTCAGTTTCTGAGGAATGGGAACTCAGGAATTTCCCAAGCCCAATGGCACATCTGTATTTCATGGGGGTTTGTTCTCCAAGTTTGCCTACATAACTCTGAGGCCACCATCATGGAGAAGCTATTAAGTTAACTGACCCATGAGTCTACTCTGAAACTCTTAAATTCCTTCAGTGGCTGGGGAGTGACAGAAGATGGCTGCTTCTCCACTGATGGCTGAGTTCACCTCCCTTCCACCAAACCCACCAGTCTCACTGGGCAAGGGGCACTTACAATTTAGTTTCATCAGCCTCCTTCTGCATGATATCAAGGATCATGCGACATGCTTCAGAGCAGCCCTCTGGGGTGGCATGGATGGTGATTGGCTTCTCAGCAGCACCAGCATTCTCCTTCCGATGGATGTCAACCCTACAAGGAAACAACCAGCAGAGAAGAACCCCCTGAGATGTGCCTACTGTCATGTCACACAAAGGCTTTTGAGAGCTCAGGAGCTGAGCTTGCTATTCACAGGAAAGCTCATTTCAGTACCTGCTCAAGCTCTGGGGTGAACCCAGGTCTGACTGATGTACCCCTACTCTCACCTGGTCTCATGCAAGCCCAGGTAGTGTTTCACTTCAAGTTGGTTTAGATCAGATTTGAGCTACGATCACCTTTGTGACCCAAGGTCTGCCTGGCAGCTGAGGGATGTCAATCAACAACAAATGATCCATCAAGAGCAGACAGAACAAATCCTCAGCTGGACAAGGCCCTCAGCAATCTGGTCTATCATCTTTGATGCCAGTCTGACTCGGGAGCAGACTGGATTAGACGACTCCAGAGATCCCTTCCAAACTCAATCTCTGCACAACACCTGAGGCTGTCTGGCAAGCAGCAGCTGCCAGGACGACCGCGTCCCCTTTGGGACAGAAGACAACTTACCACAGGCAGTGTTTGGCACAATGGAGGCACACGTCTACAACAGCTCTTGTACTCACGCCCTTCCTTCCACAGGAGACCAGAAAGCTGTCCCTTGTGCCCCGCAGGGACTGTGCTTAGCTGCTCTGCTCCTCCCCTCAGCTCAGGGCTGCGAGGAGGCACAGGCCTCCAGCTCGCTCCTCACTGCTCAACCGTACCTGGCAAAGGCCCTGAGAGAGAGGGAGAGAGGAAAGCAGGGTAGGAGACTCCTGCATGTCAACCACGTCTTGAAGAACAGGGGTAAGCAACCTTTCCATCTTCTCCACACAGATCTGTGCGCTCTGGATGATGCCATGCAGCCATCCTGCCGTCAGCCACCGCCTCAGCATCCCTGTCACTGCTGCAGCCAGGGCTGGGCTGGCCCAGATCTTCTCAGAAGGTGCAGCAGTGGCCACTCCAGCCACCCAGTGAACGCCACCAGCGCTCCAACGTGGTGCCCTCCAGCCTTGTCTTTGTTTTCATAAGAGGTCCCCATCCTGACCAGGATCATTCATGGGTGCTGCTGTGCATGCAAGGCCAAGGTTGTGGTGCAGTCACCCCTAACCAGCACCACATTTGGATGCTGCAGGGTCATGGTGGGTTTGCACAGGTCAGCTCTTCCAGGAGCTCAGGAAGCACTGTGTAGAAACAACAATGCTTCATTTACAGGTAGTGGGGTGCAGTTGGGTGAACCTTCCCTGACGTAATGGAAGAGCCTACCTTACCAGCTTCAAAAGGGACCCCAGTGGTTTCATCTGAGCATGAAGACTGAAGGAAGACAGAGTCTGATCCCCTTTTCAGGCTACATCTCTCCAGATTGCCTATGGATTCAGGCAGAGCTGTTCAGGCAGCAGACTGGTCCTTCCTGGACTGTGCAATGAGATGCTGGAGACAGTGTCACCACCAAGCTCTCCCTGCCCTTTATTTATGTCTACAGAATACAGTGACCCAGTTGCATGTTGCATGACACTCTCTAAGGTTCTCTCAGCTGTGGAGCTCCATCAGGTTGGTTGACCTGGAGGATCTGTTTCTTCAGAGGCAGTGCCCAGCAGGCACTGGGTAGAAGGCAAATGCATCACTAAGTGCCACAAGAAACAATGCCAAGACCATGCTCCAGAGCAGTGCTGCAATGTGACACACTAGGCTGATGCTTCCAGATAGGGGGAACCAATGAGGAATCCATCCCAACAAACCCCACAGCCAGGAGTGTGGTAGCTTCTTCAACCCACAAGCAGCTGAGCCTGGTGGAGACAGGGCATGTAGCTGAGCCTTTGTTCTGAAGAAGGGCCAAGAGCCATGGATGGGCTGAAGTGACAAGTACCCTGGACAAGCCCAGGAGATGGACATGGGCTAGATTTCTGGCTGACCTCCAATGAATCCCAAACTGGGATGTGCAGGCAGAAGCTCTGTTTGCAGAGAGAAGATGGGGCACCAGGAAGGAGGTGGTGCATTCAGGCATGTCCCACCACAAGGAGCTGGAGGGTGGAAGACAGCTCTAGACTTCCCAGCACATCCCAGTGATGCTGCTGCACAGCTTCATTCTGCCAGAAGGATGGAGAGGTGGACCCTCAAACCCTCACCCCATCAGCAGATGCCAGGGACCCCAAGGTGCTGCAAGCGGGGAGACCAGAGCAGCTGAAGGGATGGGGGCACAGGAACAGGGCAGGTTTGCCCATGGTGTAGCATTAAAAACCTTCAAGACACCTTAGTAGGAACACTGGGAATACTTCAGAGGGGTAGCCCTGACAGCCCCTCTCAAAGTGGACAGACAGTATAGTGTGCATGTAGGGTCATGCTGGCCCCATGGCTGCTTGGTAGCAATGGTCCTCTTCTCCTTAAGTTACAAGAACTGCAGTCACTGTGCAGTGTTGTGGGGGCTCTCCTCAGCCAAAGAAGAAGATGGCTCAGCCTGGGAACAATTTGTCCCCTGGAGCTTAGGAGAATCTCTGAGCATCACTGGGTGTGCAGACAGGGGTAAAGTCCTACATAACCAGAGGAATTCAGGAGCCAGTGCTGCTCCAGGTAGGAGCAAGGGCCTACAGGCAACAGGCATGTCACCAGCAACCTTGACCCCAGCATCATCACACTGGTGGGTGAAGGTGGCCTGAGAAGGGACAGAGCTGCAGGCTGACAGCAGCGGTCTCAGATCAAGTGCATATGAGGTCCCCTTTGCTCAAGGTTGGAGTGGAGGTGGTGGGCCACCATGGCATAGGGCCTCTTCTGGTAGGTCAGGAGAGTAAGAGCAGGGAGCACGGACTTCCTCCATAGCACTAGGTCTTTGAGTCAGGCAGAAGTGGCTGCTTGATGGCAGCATCTGGCCTAATGGTTGGGAAAAACTGACATCTGGTGCCTCCCACCTTCTCCCTGGGCTCAGGGCTTGGAAAGGGCAATCATCCAGTCTTGGGCGATGAGAACACAACTACACCCACTGCACATCACACCAGGGGACTCACCTGGAGAAGAAGGGCTGGCAGCCAACCAGGACCAGCTCACAGCAACCATGCTCTAGAGCTAACCAGGTTCCAAGAGCTCCTCTCCCTATGCATCTGCCCCCTTTCTATACAGGCCTCTTCCTGCACACCCAACGGTGGAGTCTGGCTCGCTCAGCTGCAGAGCAGCACATGTTCCTACCTCCTGGTCAAGCAGACGTACTATAACCAAATAATTTGCCTCTAAAAGCTTGTCTGAGAACTAGGATGCCCTGGAGGATGCTCTGGTACAGGAGTCCTATATCCTGTGGGATCAACGGGTTCAGGATGATGAGCATGGCAGAAGACAGCTTTGGGTTAAACACACACAAATCCGGGCAGGAACAAAGCATGCAGGAAAACCACGCAGAAAATCAGAGGTGAAATCAATGTGAACATTGACAAGAGAAACATGGAAAACTTTGGCAAGGCAGTCCCCCTTTTTTTTTTTTTTTTGTCTTCAAAAATAAAAATGTTAGACTGCAAAAAGAGAGGCTTTGAACTTACAAAGAGATCGTCCTTCTCATGGCAGTGCTCTGCTCCCATGGTGTCCCCTCTCCCCTGCAACAGCCCTAGCCCATAGAGGGTGCTGTGGGATGAGAAAATCCCAAAGCCAAGTACCACGTGGGCATCAACCACTGTACCTGGGATCCCTCTTCAGCACTTTATCCCCCAAATCTGCCATTTCTCCCTAAAGCCCTGTCCCCAGCTGTTTTGGTGATCAAGCTTTGGTGCCCTATTCCTAGCCTGTTTAAACGTGCATCCCCCTCTTGCTGCAACCAGATCACCCTGGCAGGCAAGAACTGTTTAGGACCTGGGTTCTGCCACCATCCCATGAGGGTTGCACCCCAAGAAAACAGCACTAGCCAGCACTCCAAAGCCCCAGGCACAGGGAGGATCCATGCCACAGACCTAGAGTACCCTGAGGAAGGAAACAAAACCATTCATGGTACTTACTTGGACTGGGTTTGCTTAGTAAGATTCTTTATGGTCAAGCCCTCCTTTCCTATGATCGCACCAACAAACTGCGTGGGCACCAGCATCCGCAGTGGGAACTCGAGCTGTTTGGGCTGTGAGGAGCCCCCTGGGGAGGAGCCCTGCTCCCTGGAAGAGTGGCCCCCGCGGCGGGACCGCTGGGGGGGTGGAGGGGAGCTCACCTCTTCATCCAGGAGGTAGGAAATCTTGAAGGAATAGTTCTCAAACTGGTGGTCGCTCAGCTTCTCAATTGCTCTGCAAGGTGAGAAAAGTGGTGAGGGGCTTTCCAATGGGTATACCTCCCATACACCAAGCACCTGCCCTTGTAGGCTTGCCCTCCCCAGCCCTGCATCCTCCTCCCTTCCCAGTTTGGAGAAGGCAGCCAAGGGAACACAGAGTCCCCCACTTTCCCCATGCAAGCCCCATAGCATGGGGTAATGTTCCCTTCCAAGTGGGTAACACCAGGGCTAGCACAGTTTGTCTCCACAGTGGAGATGGGATGCTAGCCTGAGGATCTGCCACTTCACCTGGGGAAAATGCTGGCCAGAAGCTACCACACAGCATGGAAATGCTCTTGTGGGCTTTTTGGATATGGAAATGGTGACAGGAGGGCTCAAACAAGAGCTGCTGCTCCAAGGAGAAGGGTGTGACCCCCAGTGCCTCTCTACTGGGAAGTTTTGATCCCTTTCCAGCTCAGCAAGACTGGGAATGCAGTACATGGACTCTTCATCCCCCTCAAGCCCCTGTTCAGCAGTGTGATGACATTGCTTGCAAGCAATGATAACTTCAGCCATACTTCCTCCTTCTTCCTACCACATCTCACTTTGGATATTTGGCAGTGTCCCTTGGGAGGCCATCCTGAAGGACAAATGAGTTGAGGAAGGCTGGGCATGCTTCAAGAAGGAAATCTGAAAAACTCAGGAGCAGGCCATCACCATGGTGGGGAAGACACAGCCCAGCTGAATGGAGAGCTCTGTCTGGAGCTCAGGAACACAAGGAGAATCCATGGTCTTTGGAAAGGGGGACAGGTCACTCAGGAGAACTACAAAGACACAGTGAAGCTACCCAGGGAGAAAATTAGAAGGGACAAAGATCAATCAGAACTCAGTCTAGCCACTGCTGTAAAACAGAATAAAAAAATGCTTCTATGAACACATTATCAACAAGAGGAGGACAAGGGAGAATCTCCATCCTCTATTGGATGCAGAGGGAGACAGTGACTAAGGATGAGGAGAAGGCTGAGGTGCTTTAATGCCTTTTTCACCTCAGTCTTTGATAGTTGTTTGTTGAATAGCCAGCCCCTCAAGCTGGAAAACAGGAATGAGGAACAGAAGGAAACCTCCATAGTTCGAGGAAATAATGAGTGACCTGCTGCAAAAGTCTACGGGGTGAGACAGATTACACTCAAGAGTGCTGAAGGAGTTGGTGGATGTGCTCACCTCCTCATGAGTTGCCAGGAGCCCTGGCTAACCTGAAAGGTTCCAGCAGACTGGAGATTACCAAATGTGATGCCCATCCACAAGAAGGGCTGGAAGGAGGATCCAGGGAACTACAGACCTCAGTGCCAGAGAAGGTCATGGAATGAATCATCTTGTGTGCCATAACCCACCATTTACAGGACAATCAGGTGATCAGGCCCAGGCAGCATGGGTTCATGAAGGGCAGTTTAATGAACCTCATCTCCTTCTATGACAAGATGACCAACTGGGTGAATGAGGGAAAGGCTGTGGGTGTTTTTCACCTGGGCTTCAGTAGAGCCTTTGACACTGTTCCATGTAGCATCCTTCTGGGGAAACTGGCTGCCCTGGGCCTGGATGAGCATACACCCTGCTGGATCAAGCACTGGCTGGAGGGCTGGGCACAGAGAGTGGTGGGGAATGGAGTTAACTCCAGTCTGCAGCTGGACACAAGTGGTGTTCCCTAGGGCTCAGTGCTGGCACCACTCCTGTTTTAATGTCTTTATCAATGGCATTGACAAGGAGATTGAGAGCACCCTTAGTAAGTCTGCAGACGACACCAAGTTAGGTGGAAGTGTTGATCTGCTTGAGGGTAGGAAGGCTCTGCAGAGGGACCTGAACAAAGGCCAAAGCCAATGAGATGAGATTCAACAAGGCCAAGTGCGGGCTCCTGCACTTGGGTCCAGGCTTGGGGCAGAGTGCCTGGCAGAGAAAGACCTGGAGATGCTGGTTGACAACAGCTGAAGACAAGCCAGCATGTGCCCTGGTGGCCAAGAAAGCCACCAGCATCCTTGCCTTAATCAGCAGAACTAGAGAGGTGACTGTCCCCTCAGCACTTTCGAGGCCACTCCTTGCATACTGGGTTCTGGTTTGGGCCCCTCACTCCAAGAGGGACACCGAGGTGCTGGAGCAGGTCCAGAGGAAGGGCAAGAAAGGTGGTGAAGGGTCTGGTGAACAGGTCTGGTGAGAAGCAGCTGAGGGAACTGGGGTTGTTCAGCCTGGAAAAGAGGAAGCTAAGGGGAGACGTCGTTATCTCTACAACTCCACAGAAGGAAGCTGTAGCTAGATGGGTGTTGGCCTCCTCTTACAAGTCAGAATTAATAAGACATCTGACAGGACTCAAGTTATGCCAGGGGAAGTTTAGGTTGGACATAAAGAAAAACTTTGATACTGAAAGGGTTCTCCAAGACTGGAACAGGCTGCCCAGGGAAGTGGTTGAATCCTCATCCCTGGATGTATTTAAAAACCATCTCAATATGGTGCTCAAGGATGTGGTGTAGTAGTGACCCTGGCAGAGTTAGGTAATGGCTGGACTCAATGATCCTGAAGATCCTTTCCAACCATGCTGATTCTGTCATGTCTGTCCTTACAAGTCCAACCTTGTGATAGGTCAACTCTGATGAGAAATTACTGTAACACTCATCTGCAGATGGACTCTGGCAAAGGCTCTTCCTTGCATGGTATCAGCCTGGCCCTTGGTCATATCAAAAATACCCTGGTGACTAAGTACAAGATGAGCTCACTACAGACTCACAGCCAGCTGAGGGTTGGTCTCCAGCACAGAGCTAAAGTCATCTACAAGCCTGGAACAAAGCAGTCTCCTTGAAATTATCCCTACATTTTAGAAGTAACCCTTAATTTGTTCTGTTCTCCTCTGCTGGCTATCACAGGTCTTTCAGAACATCTTACCAGAACCCTGTGCCCTGATGCACAGCCTCATCACGTTCTTCCATCCTTTGAAAGCTGGATGTGGCTCTGAGCAACCTGATCTAGTGTGAGGTATCCCTGCCCATGGCAGGGGGATTGGAACTAGATAATCCCTGAGGTCCCTTCCAACCCTAACAATTCTCTGATTCTACAAATCTTGATGAGTGACATTTCTTTCCAACTCTGCTGCACACCATGCAGGTAATTTCCCTTTGCTGCTCTACTTTCCTGCAGAAACTGGCCATGAACCTGTGGCTCCCTCTCACCTCCTCTAACCAGTTATTTATCCACTCAGAGGCCCTCTCTTCTCCATGGCAGAAGAACTTTGTGACAGCCTATTAGAAGTCATAGAATCATAGAATGCGTTGGGTTGGAGGGGACCTTAAAGATCATCTAGTTCCAACCACCCTGCCATGGGCTGGGACACCTCCCACTAGATCAGGTTGCTCAAGGCAGTGTCCATTCTGGCCTTGAACACCTCCAGGGTGGGGGCATCCATGACCTCCCTGGGCAACCTGTTCCAGTGTCTCCCCACCCTCACTGTAATGAATTTCTTCCTAATCTCCAGTCTAATTCTCCCCTCTGCCAGCCCAAAGCCATTGCCCCTCATGCTATCACTCCAAGCCCTTGTGAAAAGTCCCTCCCCAGCTCTCTTATAGCTCCCTTCAGGTACTGGAATGCTGCTCTAAGGTCTCCCTGGAGCCTTCTCTTCTCCAGACTGAACAGCCCCAACTCTCTCAGCCTGTACCTACAGGGGAAGTGCTCCAGCCCTCTGATCATCTTCGTGGCTTTCTGTGGATCAGTCCAGCAGTTTGATGTCCTTCTTGTGTTGGGGGCACCTAAACTGGTGCGGTACTCCAGGGAGGGTCTCTCCAGAGCAGAGGGTCATCCTGCTGGTCACACTTCGTTTGATGCAGCCCAGGACAGAGCTGCCTTCTGGGCTGCAAGCACATGTAAGCTGACCAGCTGGTTTCTCTTGACTCCAGGAAGCAAGAGGTGACAGTTTCTGCCCGCTTTGGTCTCCAGCTTGAATTTTCCCCCAGACGGTGGAGCGTACTTACATCTCCCATCATAGCAGCATTTCTTCAGCATCTCTCCCACCTCCTTCACCATATTCCAACACTTCAGCAGCTCAGGCTGAGTATTCAGACTGGCAATTAATCCAGTGCATTTTTAGTTTAGGTCCAGACTTCCAGCCTGGGAAGAAGACTCCTTGACAAACCGTTTCTCTAACCTGTCCCTCAGCTTTCCAGAGCACTTTGCTCACTTAAGACAAGACCACTGCATCCCTACAGAGGACCTTATAGGAAGTTCACTGTCCAAGGTGAACTGCAACATGGTACATCTAGGAGACGTCCCTGGGAACAAGAGAAGGCACAGAGGAAGAGTGGACCACTACAGGGCTGATGGCCCCAAGCTGGACCAGCAGTGCCTGCATGATGGAACACTACAAGAAACTCCATCTCCTATGCAAAAGAAGGCAAGGAGACTGCCCAGCAAGAGAGCTGACAGAAGACACAGCTCAAGATAAAACCATCATCTGCTTGCTGTACCTTCAGAAGATACACAGAGAACCCTTAAGGCACTTGAAGCTCACACTGTAAGAGACAAGAATAATCCTGGAAGATATCCAAGAATTTTCAGGAAAAGTTTGAGTAGTGTTAAAATACAGACAGAAGGAAACAAGCCCCACTTACACTTTTGCTTCTTCTTTAGTTGCATAAGTTACGTTAACAACAGCAGTTTCTGTGTCTGTGTTGACTGGAGAAAAAGCAAGAGGAGAAGTTAGAGCAAGGGTGGAGAACAACACTGCCACTGCTCCCAGCCTCCTCCCACCAAGGATTCACCAGTGATTCTATGATTCAGGGGGAGATGGTGGAAAGGTAATGCCTGTCCCACTGGGGACAGCCCCAGCCATTGTGCATCCTTGTGCACTGTTCATTTTCCACCATCACAAGGACTGGACTGGGACGGCAAAGGACCAGAAGGTGCCATGGCCAGATCCTGCCACCCTTGCCAAGAATTATGCACAGCTGGACATCTCCAATACACCAGAAGACCCCAAACAACCCTCAAGCTCATTTTCGCTTGCAGGGACAATTGGTTTTTGAATTTGCAAGCAACCAGAAGCCCTGGGGATGGAGAGCTGATAGCCCATGACATCCTGCCACCAGATAGGTGGCTCCACCTCTGCCAGCAGGGCTTGTGTCCACAGGGAAAACCATTTTAGCCCAGTACAAATGACTGGGAAAACTAGGTTTTACTCCACTGGGTTTTCTCCAGCATGGGCAATGCTTGGGAGCAGCACTGGGACTTTTACACAGTGTACCAGACCATGCTGGGCCATCTTACCTTGCTCTACATTCTCCACCATCCCATACTGAGCTAATAGGCCATCCAGCACCTGAGGGAGAGAGCAGCAAATGGGGCAGGTGAAGCATGCAGAAGAGGCTTCTGGACACACAAGGAGCAGACAGGGGAAGAACCTGCTTCACCCACAGACACCTTCCAAAGAGCCAGTGTTACCCAGATACTTGAATTCCTTCATCCACCTTCGTCCCCCTATCCCAGCGATCACCCCCACTCCTGGAAGCTGCCCCATGGCTCAGGGATCCAAAAGCAGGCAGGAGATGGAGCCCAGTTCATGCCCCACCTCCCTCCTGGGACTACTGGAAGGTAAAGGGTGGCTTGTGTACAGGCCACAAACTCCAGCAGCACATAACTCATGCTGCTCAGCACAGCTGATGGAGGAAGTGATGAATGGGATGGTTTTAGGATCATCTGCTTCTTACCTCCCACTGCAGGTGGGGAGGAATGTTTCGGATCTGGATCTTCCTGCTCCTGCAAAGACAAAGCCCTGGGTTAGGGTCTGCAGGCATAGCATGGCAAGAGGACAAAGGCTTTCCATGAGTCAGACAGCAGCTGGTGACAGCCTGCCAAAGCATCTCACTTCCCCAGGCTGAGCTGGAGCAGCTCATTCCCAGGGAAAGCCATTTCTGCCAGCTTCACCCCAGTCACCACTTGCTGGGGCTGAAGCTGTCTCCAGAATGCTCTGTCCTCTGGCTACCAAGAAAACCTGAAAACAGCCTCTGCACAGTCATGGCCACACAGGCACAGCTAGGACATGCATCCCCCTGACAGCAGTGCCCTGGCCTGGTCTGCTGGGTGGGGACAGGACCACAAGACCCACCACGGCTAGCCCTGCTGTCCCTTGAGGAGGGCACTCCAAAGGTGCATCCTGCTGATGCCCACCACTTCCAAGCAATGTGGGGCTGCTTTCCATAGAGAAATCTAAACACATCCCCCAAGGCCTGCCCTTGGAAATGGCCAACACATCCAATCTGGCTGTGGTTGCATTCCCAACCTCACTGAGGTGCAGCCTTGGGATATGGATGCAAAACAAGAATTGCAAAGGCTTCCCAAGAGGTATTGGCCACCAAACACCCCCCCAGCCTGTGGAAGAAGACATGTTTGGGCAGTGGGGAGTTTTGAGACATCCACATCTACAGAGGATCCAGCCAAGCCATGAACTCATCCACTGTCCACCTGGATCAGCATTCATGATTGTAGGCATAATCTCACCTGGTCCAGCTCTGATGCTCTGGTCAGAGCAGAGCCAGACCACCTCTCGGGAATCAGAGATGAGTTTTCAAACCAAGCCACCTCACAGACACAGCTGGAAAACGAGACCTTCAAACTTTGGCCCAAGTGGCAAGGCTGGTCCCTGCACTAGCTGCTCACTACACAAATGCACCCTGAGCCTCTGCAAACAATTTTGGCAGATAGAGAGTTTTTCAGGTAGCATTGGGCCAGACATCAAGGCAAGAACAGAAGGAAACACTGACTTTCATTATGACCCAAACCAGCCAGGGCTAGGGAGGGGCAGGCACTGCAGCACTGGAGGTTGGTGTGCTGCACATGATCCTTCTTCCACTACATCATCAGCACCCTCCTCTTGCTCCTGATTTAATAGGACGGGACAGTCAGAACCTTGTGGTGGACAACCATCTGCCCTGTGAAACTGAATCTGGGGGGGCATCACAAGTAACACAGTTATAAGGATGCTGCCAAAGTACCTGCAGCAATCAGGAGCATCCTCAGGAAATCATAGATGTCTTAGGCTGGAGGAGACCTCAGAGATCATCTACGCCAACACCTCTGTCACAGGCAGAGACACCTTTAAATTAAACTTGGTTACTCAAGGCCTCATCCAACCTGGCCTTGAACACTTCCAGGGAAGGGGCATCCACAACCTCCCTGGGCAACTTATTCCAGAGTCCCACCACCCTCATATTGAAGAACTTGTTCCTAAGATCCAGTCTAAACCTACTCTCCCTCAACTAAAAACCATTGCCCCTTGTCGTGTCCCTAGGCACCCTTATGAAAAGTCCCTCTCCAACTTTCCTGTAGGCTCCTTTCAGCTATGGGAAGGCAGCTATAAGATCACCCTGGAATCTTCTCCAGGCTAAACACCACCAGCTTCCTCAGCCTATCCTCACAGCAGAGGTGCATCAGCCCTTGGATCATCTTTGTGGCCCTCCTCTGGACTCACTCCAACAGTTCTGTGTCCTTCTCATGATAGCTCCCAGGGAAGTAATAAGTAGTGACCATCCCAGAAATCCAGGGACACAGAGGAAGAAGAGCAATGTTCAGATGATGTGAAATGAAAACAAGCCACCAGACCTTCTGCCCAACTTACACAAGCCCTCCCCGTGTTTGTCCATCCTTCCCCTGACCACCAGGCAGCAGCTCCATGGACTACCCACCATCCCCTGGTCTCCTCTTCCAGAGGAGCTTCTTCCCCCACCACAAGCATTTGGGAACCAGAAACTCAATTTTGTTAAGCCAGCTTCAATGTGGTACATAAAGGACAGCTTCACCACTCTTTGACCTCTCCCTCCCCCCAAAAAAAAGTTTAGTTTTGTTTTGGGTTTCTGATGTTTTGGGTTTTTTCCTAGTTAAGCTTTGTAATATCTTACTGTAGTAAAGCTACCTTCCATCTCAGATCAGTATTGAAGAGTAGAGAAAATGCTGCCTGACAGCTCCTGTTTTCAATAAATATTGTTTTTCCAAGAGAGTCAGGGAAAAAAATAAGAGAGAGGAAACATACTGGAAACCAACCATCTCCCCCACAGCCCTGTCTGCTTTTATAGAGTGTTTGTCCCAGACAAGAAAATATCTAGAAAAAATGATGGTCATCATCACATAGGGATCAAACTCAGTCCCACCTTAATTCTTCAAACCCAGCAGCTGGGAGGCTGAGACAGGAATGCTTCCCTAATCAGGTAGGGATTAAAGCAGCTGTTGGGTTTGTGTCTCTTTCTCATTACATATATTTTTTGGTCTATCAGGGTCATCCTTGACAAGTTTTGCTCTTGCCCAACCCGATTCAGCAGTGGATCTTAACAAGCGACAGCTCCGTCAGCACCAGGCTGGATAAGCATTAAAGAGCTGCCCCAGTTTCAACCAGTTGCCAAGAGCATCGCGGATGTGTCTGCTCCAGATCCTCTCCCAGCCCAGGGGTTTTGCCTTGACGCTCTTAAGGAATTAAAATCCGTTCCAGTTAAAGCCTTGTCCTCTTCCGCAGCATGAGCAACCTGCCGAGGGACTGCGCGGGGGCGACCGGAGAGGGCAGGAGATGGATGCACCCCTGAGCTGGGGATGTGTTAACAACAGGGATGAATGGGAAACGTCCCATCTGGCCACAGCTTTTCAAGATTAGTGAGTAGGGGAGTGGAAGGGGCGGGGAAAAAAACCCAAACAAACAAGCAGGTGGGGAGAAAAAAACCCAAGCTGTGTGCAGAAGCATGGCCACCAGCTCCACAGGCTGCAAGCCCTGGCGTGCTGGGCATGCAAGGGACGTGCAGAGCTGCAGTGCTGTGCTCTTGTCCCCTGCCAGCCGCAGCCATTGAACCATCCCTGCCCCAGCCCAGGGAGAGCGGATGGGCAGTGAGTAGGGGTAGGCAGGGCATCAATGCAATGCCCAACAGGGCAGAAGGGCAAGTTCAAACTGTCAGAAGAACTATGAACCAACAAAAATCATAGGGAATTCATGTTCTTGGTCTGTCCCCAACATCCTTCCTGTTCTGCATCCAGAATACAACCCTGCTCCCATCCTTGATGCCACTCCACTCCCACCCCCAATGACACCCTGCTCCCACCCCTGCATCCCAGCAGGTGGCAAAGAACCAAGTGAAAAGGCAGCCAAAGAAAAATAAAACAAGGGAAATGCCACCAGCTCCCAGTTTATCCACGTCCTGAGAATATAACAAGTAATGGCATTGCACCTCGGTACAACTAGCACTAGAGTCCACCTAGGAAAGAATCACCTCCAAGGGGTTTCTCCTGAGCAGCTCCTTAGGGAACACCATTTGGGATCGATGAAAACCTGTTGCACACCCAGAGGGCAGCCTGAGTTGGCTTCCTTGTGTGTCACACCATCAGCACTGCCCTGGCAGTGTCTTAGTTATGTTTGTGTGTGTATATACATATACAGATCTCTCTATCTTTCTATAGTTCAATAATAGTTGGACTCAAATTAAAGGTCTTTTCCAGCCAAAAATGATTCTGTGATTCTAAAGATATATATTTTAAAAATATAATTTATGTATATTTAAATGTGCATTTATAGAGTAAAAATTTTTTTAAAATTATGTATATAGTACCTTTATAATATCTTTTATTGCTACATACATAAAAGATATGTACATATATTTGTTTATATTTTTATATGTGTGTGTATATATATATATTAAAAAGACACTTTAAATGTTTAAAGATATGTTATTTATATAGAGTAAGAGAAGCATAAAAGCAACTAAAATATATTGAAGGTATATATTTAAAACCCAGACTAAAGCAGCCCCACTTTCAGCACTCCCATTTTCAGCCCAGTGCTACCACAAAACAAAAAAATTCCAGCAAGTTTAGTTCTCTTGGCAAAACAAAGTAAATCCTCCCCATGCTGAAGGTGGAGAAAAATCTCTTCTTGCTCTTCATGTTTCTCTAATTCTTTTTTTTTTTTTTAATTAGAGCTATTAGAACCAGAGAGCCATGAAAGTGCTTTCCCTGGTCCTCATGTATTTACAGACAGACACACACATGGTTGCTGGTGGCTTTTCCTGGCAAAGCAACTAGTTTGCACAAGGATTTCTTCTGCCCTCATTAAGCATCCCACTAATGACGTGCAGTCAAAAAGAAAAGATGGGCTGCCAATGAGGAGACAAAGGGGCTTGTACATTTGTTCCAAACCCTAACATCACCAGCATTTTGGGTTTCAAAATAAGGGAGTGTGAAGAAACAAATAAATAAGTAGGGAAGAAAAAACACCTAAAACCCAGAAAAACACAAACACACCAAACCAACCAACAACAAAACCCAACCAAACTAAATATGTGGAAGTAAGAACTGGGTTGATGCTCAAGATAAGAAATTTATTTAAGAATAATTCCTTTGGAAATAGGAGCCAATACTGCAGGCCTTATAAAATCACCCCCAGCAAAGCTGGCAGGCATTTGCATCACTATCCCACCACAGCAACCACTGTCTGGGACAAAACCACCCAAGTTTTGCCATTTGCTACAATAGCAAAAATTCTTTTTTTAAAGTATTATAGAGATTTCCAGCCCAAGCTCTCTCCATCAGCTTTCCACTCCCTGCTCTTCAGATGTCCCTCACGCTTCTACTTCTCACAATTGAAGATTACAGCAGAAACAGAAATTAAAAGGCACCTCTGCAGTTGGGAACACAAGATTTTTCACTGGTTTGGAGACACTAAATGGCACATGGCTACACCCCAATACTTTAGAGATCATTTTTATCCAGTCCTTGTATAAAAGTCAGCATTGGGGTGGCTGGGTTTTACTTTCTGTATTTCACAGAAAATAATTTTTCTTGTTTTTTTTAATCTATATTTCCCACTAACAGGACTTTCAAAGATTTCAGAGATGTACAATCTATCTGAAAGAAGAATGATGCTGATGCTTCCCTCACCACCACGCTCCGAGATACAAAACACTCTTCATGAGGGATTAAATTGTCCTGCTTTAAGCAAATAAAATCAATCTCTGCTGAATTAAAAAATTAATTTAAAATTTAATTCAAAAATTTAAAATGTTGATTAAGAGAGAAGGTTGTGAAGGTTTGGGGGTTTTTTTGCTTTCATTCTCTAAGGCACAATACAGTATGTACAAGGGAAACAACAACAATTGAGACACTGTTGGATCCTTCCTATAGAAGCCCAAAGCCTTTGTACAGCAGCAGAATGGCTGATTTTTAACTTGTGCGAGGCAGAGCAGGCAGCATTCAGGCTTCTTCCTACCATCGTCACCTTTAATTCCTGTCTTCGGAGAAGGAGAAACAACCCCCTGCCAGCAACTCCCAGCAGCACCTCGAGGAAATCTCTTCCTCTCCCTACCATGGGGGGCGAGATGTTGACAGTGTTTTCCAGCTCATTTCTTACCGAGCCATATTTATCTATGTCTGAATGCATTGGTAAAATACATCTGTGTTAGATTTGGTTATATAAATAAAGCACTCCAGGTGAATCTGGGCACAGAGGGCTAGCGTCTGGCATCAGCACCTCCTGGTCCCCATCCCCATGACACAGAAATGCTGGGGGATGAGAGCCAAGAGGGGCTCAGGTTCCCCAAACCCAATTAAAGCACAAACTTATTTAAACAACTGCGGGATTTCACCATTTGAACCCCCTCAGTGAATTCCCAGCAATTCTCTGGAACACGACCACAACTACAAAAATTGGGTTTTCTACAAATTTAGGGGGAGGATAGCTAAAACATGACCATGTGAAGCTCTGCTCTCTGCCAAAAAAATCACATTATAAAAATAAAATCTATAGTCTGAGGCAGAGGCATGGCCCTTCTAACTGGATATATTAATTAATGTATTTTTTAGTTTTGGGGAAAAAAAAGCTACATTAGATCTCAATAATCTGGGGAAATTTAGGAGCTGAGATGGAAAAGAAAATTTGGAGGCAGCTGAAAACAGACATGCAAAATCAGTATTTGTTTCTGGGCTGTTTAAGTTAAAAAAAAGATTTTTCTTTTAAAACTCAGAGGGACAAGCAGAAGGACACCTGCCTGACAGAGAATTTAGGTAAAGATGAATTCCTTGTTTACATCCTCTTCATACATGGTAAAGGTCAAGTTCTAAGTCCATACTATCATCGCACATTCCCAATTTCTGGATCCATCACTCTCTTAAAAGTCATCAGTTAGACCAGCCTAAGGCTGCTGCAAAGATTTAGGTTAGTAATATTACAGCTGGGATTATTTTGTTGCTTGCTTTTCAGGATTTTTTTTTTTTTTTTAAGGTAAGACAACGTGTGATCCCAGACGAAGAAATCCTGCTCTGGCACACGTGATGCTGGGCACAAGACGTTCCACCACCGAGCCTCAATTACACAACAGCATTCTCCCCCTTTCCCCTCATAATTCCAAAATTAATACTCCAACATCAATCACAGGCCAAACCTCCACACCTCCAGCAGCAAATTAGCCTGTAGATTCATCCAACAGGATTTTTATTCCAGCACACAGATCTTTTATCCCAACACACGCTGAGGGTGGAACAATCCCGTGACAAGGCAGCTACGCAACATGGTCCTGGGATTGATTTTCTCTTATCAAACACACGGATCCCTGTCCCTGTGTAGCTGGTACCGGGACTCCCCAACCCTGAGGAACATCAGAAGGCACACTTCGACGCAATGTACGAACGCGTCGGGGTTTTGGATCCTCCGGCAGAATAACGGGAGAAAAGAAGGTATTTAGGAAAAGGAAATTGCTGAATTACTTTAGAAACAGCATCTTCCCACGCCACTGGCAGCCCCACTGTAAGGCACAACCTCCCTGGGTGTTAACTCCCAGCTCACCCCAGGAAAAGGCAGGGGGGAAAAAGAGCGTTTTTCATACACACCGCCCCCCCCCCCCCAAAAAAAAAAAAAAAAAAGAAAGAAAACCAACCAACCAACCAAAAAAAAACCCGACGCGAGAGGCAGTTCTCTACTGACACCGGCTGAGTGCCCACACGCCCAGCAACGGCTGCCCGGCACCGGGTCGGGGGCCAGACCCACCACCACCCGCGGCCGGGACCCCCACAGGAGCTTTGTCGTGGGCCGGGAGCTCCATTCCCCTGCCTCCCCTTTCCAGAGCGAAAGTAAAACCCGGTGGGACTCCCGCCTCCCCCTCTCCCCGCTCCCGGCGCTTCCCACCCTCCTCCCCCAGGCCCGGTGGCACGGCGGAGGGGTGGAGTGGGTGGCGGTGGTGGCGAGGAGTTACCTGAGCTTTTTGGGCACGGAATAGTCCACTTCCATCACTTTGCCGTGCAGCTCCACTTTCCCTGCGGAGACAGCGGGGCGCTCAGCATCACCCTGGGCAGCCCACCCCCGAACTCCCCATAAATCCGACTCCAAATCCACCACTATCATACCCGCCCCGGGGCCGCCTGCCCCGCCGCCGCCCCGGCCTGCACGCACCCGCCCTGCCGGTGCTCTGCCTGCGCCTCCTCAGCCGCTGGCCCCCAGCCGCCCCTTCGGCCGCCCTTTGCTCTGCGCCCCCAGGGAATTCGAGCAGGACACCTCGTAAAATGGTTCCCAAGGGGGAACGGGTGCTGGAGGGGCGGCGGGTCAGGGGGCTCCGCGCCTGATCGCTTCTTAATAAAATCGAAGAAAAAAATCAGCGAAAAATACCCGATGTTGGAAAGAGCTGGGGCGGCCGCGGGAAGGAGGGAAGGGAGAGAATGAGGCGGGGGACACACATACACGGACGGGGAACGGCGGGATGTCTGGGGAGCGAGGTCAGCGGGATGGGGGAGCCCCCGCGCAGGCGAGGGAGAGCCGTGGGATGCTGGCGTTGAGGGGGTATGGGCTCCCTTGCCTGGCTTACCCGAGAGGGTCTCGATAGCCCGGATGGCCCAGTTTTGGTCCGGGTAATCCACGAAGGCGTAACCCGACTTGAGCAGGACCTGGCCGGACAGGGGCAGCTTCCTCTCCCCAAAAAGCTGCTTGAGGTCGTCGACGGTGGCGGCGGGACTGAGGTTCCCTATGTATAGCTTGTTCATCCTCCGTCGCTTCATGGGGAGCAACCCCACCCCCCCCCACCCCCGCTCTCCCGGCTCCTCCCCGCCTTCGGCGGCCGGTAGAGACGCGGGGACGGGAGGGTCCGGCTCTGCGCCACCCGCCCTGCCCCTGCCCTAGCCCCGCAACAGCCTGCGAAGGGCGGTGGATAGCGGGCGGGGCGGAGCTGTGCCGTGCCGTGCCGAGCCCAGCCCAACGCCACCGCCCGCCGGGACGGGGAGCCGGCCCCGGGGCCGCCCCGTAGGGTAGCGGGTATCCGAAGCAGGTGGAGCAGCAAAGACTCCTACGTGAGGACCAGCCGGGATGTTCCCCTCTTGAAGGGTGTGTGGAGAGGAACCAGTGGCCGGTGCCAGCTCTTCTCCTCAGGGGGTGGTGGAGTTTGCCTAGCCCGGGCAGAAGCGGCTTCCAGAGGGGGCTCACCAATTTTGGGTCATTTATCCGTGGTAGATCAGGAGGTCCCACCTGCAGCACGCTCCCTGCCTGCACACCGCAGCACCTCTGTCCATAAGCCCATTGCACCCCATCTCCCACAGTTTGCCCAGCTCTCGTGTCCCACAGGCCAATCTTTGCTCAGAACCACTTGAGCAGTTCCTTCAGGGAGAGGGAAATGGTCTCACTGAGGAACGAAGATGAAAAATAAATCTGTAAATAAATAAAAGCCTGTATTAAATTTGGGGGAGTTTGAGAGCACAAGTGGGCAAACCCACCCCAGCTGAGATATGACTAGCCATCACTGTGTGAGCCCATCATCCAAATGGCTTCCAGAAAGGGCAAGCTGATGCTCTAGCATCCCAGAGCTGAGGGATCGTGTTCTCAGCCAGGTGGTAGATAGCTCCTGTAGCTTCTGGGGCACATGGCTCTTGGGGCCTCTGCTGAAGTATGTCCTCAAGTGACCAAGAGTTAGTGTCACAACTTACCTGCTCTCCTGAGGGCAGGATGCTGCAGCTGAAATGGCTTCTCTACCTCTCTTCTTGAGAATACAAAGCCAAATCTTTACGGAAGTGTGTCTAGGCCATGACTGGAAGCTAAATAAGGTGCAGAAATGTCCTTAGAATAGAATGTTGTGCCCCAGGAGCAGTTGTCCTTTACTGGAAATGGGATGAAGGGTGGTAATCAAATTCCCCAGTTTGTAAGCAACATGGCAGGACAATTAAAAGTGACACTCCTTCCTGCTGCACTCCATCCTACTGCCACTCTTCCCCTGTCATGCCGCGGTGCTGGATGGAGTAGGAATAGCAGTGACGGATGCTTGATGTCATGTGTATAGCAAAAATAGATGTGGTTGGATTCTGATGATGCAAAGCGAGAAGAATCCTTTCTCCTCCAATTTCTTCGTCTTTGCTTTCAGTGCAGCTCATGCTGGGCTGCCGGTTGGCTGTGGGGCAAGAGGTTTTTCTTTGCCTAGAACCTTTTTGCAGTGCTTTTAGGCTGAAACACCTTGATGATGTAATTTTTTTAAAAAGGCTTACCCTCATTTGGGTCATCAATTCATCCTCAGTGATGAGCTATTGACAGTAACAGGGCAGGAAGCTGTCGTTTCATCACGTTAAGTCATTGCCACTGGGAAGCTGTAGCTTTTGGAGTAATCAGTGCCCACAGGTTGCAATATTCATTTATGACTTGTCACACAAGTCTTCAGCAGGAGCTGGATGAAATGTAGGAAGTCTCTTGTAATTACCAGCATGATCTCATTCCTCCTGCTTCTCATTTTTGACTTTGCAAGAGGTCAACCTTCTTCAGACATTTTCCCAACCCTACGGAGCTGGTACTCTTGCTCAGAGTTTTAGTGGACTGCCTTTAGTCTGTATGGGATGGTCAAAAGAAGCATGTACTTTAGGGAGGCAGATTTAAGAGCACTGATACAAAACAGCTGGTGAGGCAGCAATCACACAGGCAAAGCTTAGAGTAAATGGTCTGGTCTTAAGGTTGGTGCAGGACCCAGCAGGAAAGGCAAGTCTTCTTCTGAGGTCAGCCCTGCAGGTAGTAAGTGCAGTGAGATCATTCCTTTCTGAGAGATGGAGCAAGTCTGGGAAGCAGCGGTCAGACTGATAAAAGCAAAACCACACGAGAGCAAGGAGTGGAAGGAGACTTTGTTTAGTCTAGTGGAGGACAAGATAAGGGGCTTGTCCTTGTGTGCAGGAAGGGCTGCCTTGAAAACACAGGAGAAATTAGGAAAAAATCCTGAAGTATTTGATCAGAAACTGGTACTATTCCTTGGCTGGAGGTTTTGGGAGGAGGCATGACAAATTTCTGGGATTACTACATCCACCGTGGTGCTAGGGCTGGCCAGAGAGATTCTTGAGCCCTCACCAAGCTCAGGATAAACAGGTTGGTCCCCAGCTCTGTTTTATCCCAAGTCTTTGCTAAATCTGTCTTGGAGCAAGCACATTAGGATCACTGATGTTTCATCACTGTTTCCTGGTGGACTGGTCTTATTTGAACCTGCAGGAAGGGCACTGGCTGGGCTTCTGTTTACACATGCTTTTGAGGGGGCCTGGCTGGGACTGCACTGAGGCATCTGTGTTGGGATCCCTCCTTAGCTCCCAGAGCTGAAGCATGTGTCCCCAGAGAGCATTTGGAACAGGAGAGAAAGGGACAGCACAGGGAAGGAGGATCCTGCCTCGAGCCAACTGTCAGGATAGAGTGAAGCTGCCACATTTCCACCAGTAGAGGGGCTCCAGAAGTTGTGATGTGCTTGGCAGGGCAGGCAGCAAGGCAGACTTGGGGATGATCCCAAAGGAGGTGTTCCCTACCATCACTAGGGATCAGAGAAGCACCAGCATCCCCTGCAAGTGGAGAGGATGCAAAAGCATCAATGGACAAACATACGGTGGCTGTGGTCTGGCCAGATCTCATAGTCCAGCACACACAGGTGAAGAGTGTGGCTTTTCTGCCAGCAGACAAGGTCAGACACCTAGCTCTTTGCAGCTGAATATAGCATAGTTGTAGCTGTGTGCATGGCCCAAGGGGTGGATCAATGGCCTATGTGTTGGGAGCAGAATTGGCTGACACGCCTGCTTGCCCTGATCCCCAGGAGCTGCATTAATCCAGGGGGAAAAGGTACCTGGCTTAGGAGGAACCCACCTTGTCCCTCAGACCTGACCATTCTCATTGAATCCTTAAGGATATTTATCACTCACTGATGATATAGGACAGACCTCAGTAGGGCTTTGTCCCATCTCTGCCCCTTTGGTTTCAGGGGCAAGATGGAAAACAGCCACTTGCCAGTGTGCAGGGATGCACATCTGGCTGTAAAGAAAACTTCACAGTAGAAACATTGCCAAAGAAAAGCCTCAAATAAACCTTCCCTTACAAATTAACTTCCTTTACAAAACAATCGAATTTTATTCTAAACAAATTGTAGAGGCAACTTTTCTGAACCCAAATTAAGAAGTCCTAGGAAAAATAGGATTTTGAAGAACTTAGGAAATTTAGTGGAAAACCGAAAGCTGCTGCACTGCTTGTGCAAGGGGTGCCAGAAGATTTGGTGCCCTGTGCTCTCCATTCCCCATGTGCAGTGTCACACTAGACCCAGATGCTCTCAACACCCAGCTTCAAGTTGTGTTTGCAACCCACCTTGCATGTTAGCTTTAGTAATGTCCAACCGAATATCCTAAACCCACAACTACCAACCCTCACATGCTGACGCTCAGCAGCTCCCTCAAGCTACACCACTCCTCATGCCTTTAAGACTGAGGAGATGCTGTAGCGTCATGGAGCGGCTGAAGCATCGCTCCTACCACAAGAGGCACAAACTGACTTAGAGGAAACTCCACATGCACGCTATGGGGAGAGACCAGCAGCACAGCAACACAAACATTGGCTTTTCCCCACAAGCTTTAAAGGCTTTTCTTTGTCCTGCTTCTGACAGAAAAGTGGGTCAGCAAAGGGTGCAGCATTTCACATCCACCCCAGCAGATGTTGCTCCCACAGACACCACTGCAGAGGATGCTTTACTATTGCTGGTGGGATTTACGCCCAAGCTCAAAACACTTCTCCCCTCCACAGACTGGTAGAGCACCAGGATATCCGGCAGTGATTCAGAGGTGGTTTCAAAGCACATCACATACCACAGCATTCGGTCATTCCCATGTAACAGGGCAACATTACACATGCTGAGAAGCATCTGACCAGGGTCTCTTTCTGGACTCAAGAGCAGGCGCTGCTGCTTTCCCCAAACCCTATAAACAGCTTTCAAACGGATTTCGGGACATGCTTTGGTGTGCTGTCTCTACATAACCCCATTTCCTTTTGTAGAGGAAAAGGTTTGCTTTCATCCAGAGCAGAGCACTGCTCTACAGTGGATGCAAGCCTCACCAGAAGTACCAGGTAGCACCATGCAGGGAATGGGAGGGAGCCAGATGAACTCAGCTGCCCAGAACTGCACCACAAGTTGCAAAATCCTCCTTTTGCTAAAACATAAAGGAGTTTCCTGCAGGACACACGTTCTTAATTCTGTATTTGTTAACCCCTGCCAAGTGATTCAAAGGGTAGGTCCATGACTAAGAAAATACAGTTTGAAATAACTATTGTGGAAATCTCATTGTCCAATCTTATATCCAGTGAAAACTGGTATGGATTTAAAAACATCCAGGTATTTGCAAAAGCCTTCCAAAGATACCTGACATACAGCTGTTAGCCACCTCCACAGGGAGCTGCAGCATTTTTTGCCTCTCGCTTTGTGCTGTTGCACAGAACTTGTCAAGCTGCTTCTGAGAGCAAAAAGGAAAAGCATTTTTTTTCTACAGCAGTAGAGAACACCATTTTTTGACTTCTGAAAACACTATTTCTACACACACAAAACTGTAAACACTGAGTGTAAAGCAACATGGAAAGCTCAGTGCACCTCCTCCAATGCACAGATCATAACTGCACAGATTCGCTGTGTATGATAAAGGATCTTGAACAAATACTAGGTAGTGTAACTCCAACAGGTAACTTAGCAGCCAAGAACCAAAATGAGTGAGATAGTACTGCCTTTACAAATCACAAATGAACTTCAGGAAGCACTTCATGAAGAATCAAGTGCAATTTAGCCTTCATGGGATAGGAAAGGTCAGGTTGCTCCCAAATGAGCTGTAGTTCAATGTGCAAGCACTTACCCTATGATTACCTCAGGTTTTTTTGTTAGGCTGATGAACTATTACAGCAGTTTCCACGGAATGAAGAATTTGAGGGAAGAAGAGGCTCACAGTATTAAGTATTACCACTTAAATCCCAACCTGTGATGGCTTTTGGTGGCACTATTCTTTATAGCTGAATGCCAGCACAGCAGCTCATACAGCCATGTTTTAAATTCTCAAAGACTGCAGGGGTAGGCTCCTGATCACTCATCCTCTGGTGCAAGCTGCTGTATAAAAACCTGCAGCTCAGTCATACTTAAGAGTATCACACCAGGACATGTGTGAAATAGTATTCAGAAAGAAATTGGTATTAGGTGACTATATAAGCCCACAGTTCCTCTGCCTGTAGAACACTGCACCACCCTGCTTCTTCCTTCCAGTCCCCTCCAAAGGAACTGCTATGTTACCAACAACTTCCATTGAAGTATGTAACTAGAGTTGAAAACTACAGTAGGACAAGAGATTACAGAGGCCACCAATAAAAAATGAGACAGAAACACAGAGAGAGCAGCTGTTTGTTCCAGTCCCATATAGAAACAGGGCAAAACACCAAATAAGGATCAAGAGGCTGCAGGTCCACAGGGTCGTGAAACTGCTTTTAGTCCATGAAAACACTACAAGTTGCCATACAGGAAAAAAACAGTAGTAGAACCTAAAAAGCCGAAAGAACCGTGGCAGACGTAGCTTAGCATCTCACTGCTCTTCCTCCTTTTTAGGTGCTCCATGCTTGGTCACCATGGGAGCTATAATACCAGGCTAAGAAAATTTATAGTTTGACAAAAGTACTTTCTAATCTTGCACAAAATTTTCCTGTCTCGTGTGTGAAGTTTATGAATCCAAGTAGGCAAAAATGGTACTATACTGGTAGTAAAGCATTGAGTGACATTGTACTTTAGCCAGATATGCAGATACAGACACACCCTCATTAAAAGATGGGATAATCAGTGAAGAAGTACGGAAGATCAAAGTAGACTAAATGTTATTTCACTGCCTTCTCAGAGTGTATAGTTACCTATATCCACTCTTTAGTTCAAGGGCTCCATGTGAGAGCAGGTGATAACCTGCTGAATAGCTCACCCAGACCTCAGTAGCATTACCAAGAGTTTACTGTAAGTCTTGCCCCATGTGTAGACTGCTGCTGAACGACATCTTACTGCTCTACACACATGCACATGCTCCAAGCACTAGGTCTGCATAGCTGAATGTATTATGTTTAGAGAACAACTAGCCAGCAACACAAAACTACGGTCAATTTTACTTCTGGGCTTCCAAAATTATTCCAGAATACATAACCTAAATACCGTAGTCTCTTTTCAACTCATAAAACTTATACTTGGCAAAAGTAAGTAGGAAAAGAAAAAACAAACGTCTTTTTATTTTATTTTCCACTTTTGGAAAGCATTTTACACAGGTTGATTTTCAGAATATCTTGGAATCAGTAGAAAAAAAACCTAACTGAACAGTTTGTCTTTACAATAGAAACCTTTCGGGAGTCAAAATTGAGACTAAAAAAATACATGCAAAACATACTCCTTTCAAAACACAACTTGAAACAAAGCACCAAACTACACAAATACGCTGAATGAACATCACAGAAGTAGTCTTCTTAAAAGGTGTAAAAGTCACCTATTCACTAGGCACTGTTCACTTTTTTTAAACAGAAGAGACAATAAAAATATTGTCGACAAACTTGCAATTTCAACTCAAAGGCTGTAGCTGGAATTTCCTCTGTGTGTCGTGCTTTAGTAGCGACCTGAATTAAAACACAAAATACATACACCATTAGACTTACAAGGATTGGCAAATTAAAGACTTCTGTCTAAACTCACTGCTATCCCTCAGCTTTGCATTAAATTCAAGAGCCTTATGATATGTCTGGCAAAGTCCAGCCGTCAAGAAAGTTCTGCCAGCAAGTTCCTTTCTGTAGAAGAAAAGCCCAGCTCCTGATGCACACTAACTGTTCCCTCCTGTCCAGCTTCCTCTCCTATCAGGAAAAGCAGTTACCCTTCATAGTGCTTGTTTTCATGTGGACACAAAGAGCATACATGAGAACATAACCCATTCTTTCACTGTATCCATTACAAAGGGAGTATGCTAGGAATGCTATTGTGTTTTAGTAGCTATCTGCCTCAAAAATGCAGCTTATCTTCCATGCAAATGAGCAATTCCAAGAAAAAAGCACTGGTTGGACCTTGGGATGCAGTCAATACTTTTAGCAAGTTATGTAGTGAAATTTACTTTCAGTGTTAGAACTTGGGAGGTTTGGAATTTGGCCTTGCCCTTCGGCAGGTAAGCAGACTGCTAATATTCTACAAACTCCTGTTTTAGAGTTTCAGAGAAAGAAATGGCACCACAGACTTATTAATGAGTGGTATTACTGCAAACGAAGTATTTACTCTCTCCTCAAAGTTGCCAATTGCTCAGTGAAACATTAAAGGGGACTGTGGTTCAAAAAAGCATGACCACACTGAACTCATGCAGTCCTTGTGGACACAAAAGCTCAAGCAAAGTTCAAGCCAGGTGGAAGTTTCCTTTACTTACGAGGTGAATAGGACCGAGATCTGGATCGAGATCTGTAGCCCCCTCGACTGTAATATGGTGATGGTGATCTCCGCCTGTGAAAGAGGGCAACAGAAGCAATTCCTTTGTTAGAGCCTCTTGCAGCAGCTTTACCTCTAAGCCAGATCCTGGCATCTGAAGAAACCGGAAGAGCACAATGCTGATCAACATTTCTACTAGATAGCAGAACAAATATTAGAGTGTTTTCTTAACACTTTTTATCATCACCAGGTCACAGGAGTATTACTTTGGACTAACAGAGGAAACAAGCTCTCTTGTGTTTACAATTTGACTACAAGAGTTTCAACCAGGAGCATCCCTAACAAGCAGAGTAAATCAAATTACACCTTAACTTTTAATCTAAATGACTTGTTTTGAGATGAAGAGTTTATTTGATTAGCACTCACTGCCACAACCAACCCCACCTTCTCATCCCTCCAATCCAGGCCAATCCTCAATTTTGCGCTTCCTTGCCCAGTTCCATTCACCTAACAACAACAAAATAACCAAAACCCCCCACAAACTTCCAGAGATTCAGGACATTAGTCTACTGGCATAAATCAAGTTTTTTTCCTGCACAAAGCAGTCCCTATACTAATCTAACTCCTTTACAGTGTGATAAAAGAACCTCTGAAATGCAGCACTGCATTTCTATTCAGCTTCTATTCATGTGTTTACAGGTGTCCTAGACTTGATTTACAGAATGCTCCCAAGATACCACATGTAACAATTTCCACATGACCAGACACTGAAAGCTTTCTTTTCGTACCTGTAAAACTGATCCCTGTCTTGAACAGCTCTCCATCCTCCACCTCCTCCACCACCACCACCTCTGTGAATGGAAAAAGTAAAATGACAAAAGTCCATTGTACAAGCCAAAAGCATTATCAAGTGTTAAGAAAATGACTACAAGAAAACGTTGGTTCCTACACTGATAATATGTACTTCATTCTGTTTATTTTTAGGTATTCCTGGAATGAGCTGGCTAAACTCTGTAAAGGAGCAGTTAAGGAGGACTCATGTTCCTGATGACCAATACTGTAGTATTTTACAATGTCATGCTCTCCAACAAGCAGCAGCGTAAGATCTGTACATCATTTTTGCTCCTAGAATAATTTCTATTCTCAGATGCCAACCTTCTCAAAGCAAGCAAACTTTCAATTCACTGTCCTGAAGAAAAGGCTGATTCCAGAGAAGTGGGAAAAAAAAAAAAAAAAAAACACACCCTTACATCTTAACACTTTACAATCACATATACGAATTGAGACACAACTTCTAACACAGAAAACTGCCTAGAACTGAAACAATACATTATGGTATTTAAGAATATTAAGTGCTAAGAATATTAAGGGCCAGTACTTCCACAGATTTAGAAACAGCAAAGCATTACCAGACAGGTAACAACCCAAAATTTGGATTATGGAAGAGTCACTGCCACAGGCATCTCAGAAGCTCAAAAAGTCTATAAATCGAAGGACAGCGAACCCTCAAACACCATGCTTTCAATCAGCAAGTCTTCCCCCTTTTTTTAAGGTATTCTCCATTTGGCCAACAGCTAGTGTGCAAGATGGATTTTTTTTTTCTTTTAAGGTTACTCTTTAGGTTACAGGTACTTTTCCAGAAGGAATGAAGCATCCCAAGACAGTGAGAAGAAATTATTTTTACCAATTGGAAATTATATCTTAAAAGGTTTACTGCAGAGAAGGCAAGGAAGACAAAGTAAGGAATTGTTACCAACCGATTTCCTAGGACAGAGCAGTAGTTTGCAATGCTCTACTGTATCTTTAACAATTCCAACTTTCCCTTCTTCATGACACACACTATTTTCCTCAAACAACCAAGATTTGTGGCTTACATTCACTTTTCAATATCTGGTATGAAAAGATACTCTAAAGGTTCTGCAGTGAACTAAAGCTCATTGGGGTGTGGGATTTTTTTAACTCTAAGATAGGAAATAGAAATCACCCTTGCTGGAATCATCATCAATGAGTATTTTCACCCCAAAGCCCTAGCTTACAAGAGATACAGGATAGGATGCAGGAAGGTCAGAATTGCACCCAGCACGTGGCAGCCTCAAAGACCTCAACCAAAGCATGGGCCATGAATTCCAACATGCTACACTCAGACTAGTGCACTAACTGAAGCAGTCTGTCTTTTCTTATCACTCTTACTAGCCTGCTCTTCCTCCCCAAAGGCAGGTACTCAGCTTTTTATGTTCAGTCACTATTACAGTCTGGACCTATTCTCACCAGCACATACACAACTCATGGAATTAAAGCTTCTGATAATCACAGAATGTTAGAGGTTGGAAGGGCCCTAGAAAGATTGTTAGGTCTAACCCTGCTGCCAGAGCAGGATCCCCTACAGTAGGTCATACAGGAACACATCCACGTGGGTTTTGAGTGTCTCCAGAGAAGGAGATTCACAACCTCTCCTGGCAGCCTGTTTCAGTGCTCTGGCACCCTCACAGTGAAAAAGTTTTTCCTTAAGTTTAAATGGAACCTCTTATGCTCCAGCTTGCACCTGTCACCCCTTGTCCTATCATTGGGTATCAGCGAGAAAAGCCTGACTGCTGACTGATGAAATTTTCCAGTTTTTCTCTAGTACACTACATCCAAATTGCAAGCTTCCACTTTAATTCCAGCTTGAATATTAGAACTGCACCTGTATTCTCACCATTCCAATGCTAACAGATAAACCAACGAAAGATTCTTTTTAAATGAGAGTAGAGAGAACATATTTTGTTCTCAAAACCTAATGCAGATTAAAAAATCTTTATAGGCAAACTCACGCTACAGGTTAAACACCCCAAAAGTATTTCTCGATCTGCCCAAATGTGATTTGTACTGAGCAGTCATTCTGGTAAAGACTGCATAAAAAGATTCCAGAAAGACACCATGTGCAAAAATATTTTGGCACACATGTAGAATAAACTGCTTAACACTTCTAAAGGTAGAAGTGTACACAAGAAAGTAGAGTTTAAATAGCAGCTGAGTATTACAAATATTGCCTCACCTGTATGATCTGCTGTAATAGTCACGATCATCATAGCCTCTATCGTACCCTCTGTCGTAGTAATCTCGGCGTCGTGAGCTGCCACTACAAATGATGAAAGAGAAGTACATTTAATGAGATATAAAACATTAATATTGTTTGCAGTGCTTTCCAGTAGGCAGTCAGTTAAGTATATGCCATTTGAACTGGGTTATACTGTTACCTCATGTCCTCACAGATGAAACAACTGTGAGCACCCTTACTTTCCCATCGGTGCAGCTGCCAACAAACTACTAAAATAATTGCTTTTTCTAAATTCTTGAACTTTAAGACAGCTACACTTTCCTCCTTGGTCTGAAAGCTTGTAACTTTTTGGTAACATAGGCATACAAGGAATTCCATTCTGTGACAACTTTTCATTCACTTTTAACTCTCAGAAAGCTCCTTTTGGAAGAACTTTCCAATTAAATAAAACCTACAGTTTCAATATGACAGCAACTACTTAACCACCAGTACTGTTAAGATGAAAGCCTTGGGGAGAAACTGGGCAATTACTTGAGAGAAGACTTTACGTTCTTGGCATCTTTAAGTAAAAAATGTACTCCAAAGATAGGGCAGACCACGCTACATAGCTGCTGAATTATTATCTGTTAATTATCTCTTGAAAACTCAAGCTTGCAAAAGGCACTAACATTTGAAGGTGTATACGATGACAGCATAATTTAGAAATCATAAAAAACCCAAGAAAACTATCTTACTGTAAACATAAACGTTAAGATAACTTGTGTCTGGGCTGCATAACTAAGAAACAGGATTTTGCTCAATCCAGGCTGACCCCCGATCAGTCACTGGCAAGCACCATATAAATTAACTCTTCCTGTCTAAAAAGCTGTAAATATACATCTCACAACTGATGGCTGTCCACATCTAGCCTCTCTTTAATGTTGAAGATCTCCTTTACCAGTGGAGTTTAGTTTTCATAAGCTTTGGTGGATAACCACAAGTGCTAGCAGAACTCCTAAGGATTTAAAAAAAAAAAAAACAACACAAAAAAACCCACCAAAAAAACAACTACAAAAAAACAACCAAACTAGACATCAGTGATTTTTGCATTTTAGTTTCTAGTACTGAAACAACCTCATAACCTATAGCACACAAGTCATAAGCAAGGAAAGAGCTTTCAGAAGAGTGGATTAATGCAAAAGCCCAATAAACTATGAAACCCACAGGGAAACAGTATCTGTACCTTGGTGGGGATACAGAACAGTTTTTAACAAAATACAAGCCAATCTTATCTGCTGCTGGTTTGGAAAAGCCCACACAAGTAACTTACTAAGTGGGCCTTCCCATATAAATTCCAGGGGTAGGTGTGTGAGGTCTTTTTGTTATGGAGAAGTCAACCCGGATCCTTCTTCCATCCAGCTCCATTCCATTGGCACGTTCCTTTGCCTAAACAGAGTGATAAAATACAATTAGCTGCAGGTATGAAGTTTATTTATGACCACAAATTTCTAACCACTGCTTCAGGATTAACTCATAACATGACTCTTAGCAAGCACATCTATGCCTTATATGTAACATTGAATACAAACTCCTAAGACATTCTAGGCAAATTGGATATAAACTTCAGCAACCACTTAAAATGTGGCTTACATTTCATAAAAAGCGTGAAAGAAACATAATTTAACAATTGTTTCAGTACCCCTATTTCTAAAATGATTAAGAGGAATCTCTGAACATGCTTATGTAGAGAGACAACTACTCTAATATGAAACAAAGCATTCAGAAGTTAAGAGCACTACTGTTTTTTCCTCCAGTAAGTTGTCAAAATCTACCATAACCTTGAATATAATAATATCAGTGTCAAAAGTAAATCTGAAGTACAAAAAAACCCAAACCCAGTAACTCCCAAAAAACATCCCCTCCCCCTGCCCCTAAGCCATTGTTTTTCGTTTTTGGTTTTTTTTATTTTTTTTCAGCCAAGTAGCAAGACCTACATCCAAAGCTTCAACCTAACATGGAAGCTTTCACATCAAATTTGGAAAAGACAAGACTAGAGGCTTTAAGGAGTGGAATTTATGCAGAATTTAAACCTAGTTACAGCCCATAAGCACACTGCATTCCAAGGCCTGGCTGGAGTGTTAGAATTCTCTACCTGGCAAGTATAGACTTCCCCGTTCATTCTGCAGCACTTATAAATCCTGTATTTGTTACAAGGTTTTTGACACAGTTTCCAATTTAACAAACGCCTTAGGGTTTCCCCTGTACACTTATAGGCACGAGGAAGCCATGTACAGCCTGGCCTTTTATTTTCAGGAAAGATTCCCCCTGTCCTTTCAGACCAAAGCACTAGAAGTCAACAGAATGCATCATAGCACTCCTACAAAGAGCTCTGCAATGACTGCCTGGTCCACTCTGTACATGGCTGTTATTAACTAATATCACATGTGGAGTTATGAAGCAGCCTGGGTCTCTCTTTCTTGTTGGCACAGGTGGCACCATGGCTGGCACTTCAGACTAACCTGAAGTTTGCTTTTGTGAATTCACAATAGTTTGGCCTGCACAAAGACCAGTGTTCATACCTCTCCATTCTCTCCTCTGGTACACAGGAGGTACCTCTAAGACATTTGTTATGATGTGCCAAGTATTTTTTTAAGCCTGGGAAATCTCACAGCCATATCCTGTTACAGAATATACATCCTAGCAACTGTTAACAAATACATTTGGTACCCCAACCTACTTCCTTAGCATCTTCAACATTTTCAAAGTACACAAATGCAAATCCTCTTGAACGCCGAGACTGCTGATCATACACAATGGAAACATCAGCAATTGGACCATACTTGGAGAAAACTTCTCTGAGATCTCTTTCTGTGGTGTACAGACTCAATCCAAACACGCCAAGACAACAATTTGGGTCAGGATTTGCCTAAAGAAAGAGACAGACAGGTATTAGAATGAAAACGCTTTTATCTGCAGTAGAAGCTATTTCACAATTCGTTGACTGAAAGCTTCAAGATAAAACAACAACAAAAAGATACCGAGATTCAGGTTGGGTTAATTTGCTGATAGATACTACTACAGTCAAACCTACAGGTACACAAGCCTCCTTCAACAAAAATACTTTGCATTTCTCAGGGTACTGTACAAGCTACAATTAAAGCACAAAGTTTTCCCTCTAGAGGCTAGCTGATGACTGTTGAACACAGAGATATACATGCAGAGAGGGGCCAAAACCACACCTTCATTTGTATTAGCTATCACCTTTTTCCCTACTTCAGCACATATCAAATTACACTCAGTCACCTGAGCTTTTAAGGCAGGTAAAAGCAAAGTGTCTTGCATGCTTCTTTAAAAATGACACCATCAAAACAGCTTTTAATACAATGTTTTAGTTTTCCAGGCTTTCTAATCAAGTAATTCTATCCCCATCCTTCGCCACATTTATTATGTTCACTCATTACATCAATTACAGTGACAACAGCCTGCATTGGCAGCACTTCTAAAGGCATCTGCTAAAAACCAAACATGACACCCTCACAGAGGTAGGAATCACCTACTTCTGTAACAGACATACCCTGTTTCCAATATGACGTCTGCGAGTCGACATGGGTGAATGGCTGTGACTGTGTCGTCGCCGATAATCCCGACTGTAAGACCTACTTCTGGACCTCCTGTGAGAGCGGGAACGGGAGCGTGATCTTGTGTAGTGTCTACGAGAACTCCTCCTTGATCTAGATCTGAGGGAAAAAGGTTCAGTGTTGGGTTTGACTTCGTTTGTTAACCCTTAAAAATATGTCAGATATTAACAAAAAGCCCAAATACCCATTTTCTACAAACCTGCAGTAGCACATGACTTGGCTACTCTAGTCACTCAAAGGCTTGTTACTTTTAATAACTGCTGGCTAAATCTTTACAATTATTGTAGATGCTGAGTGACCTCCTGTAGAATGACAGCTTCAAGTTATTTTCTTATTCCACTACAGCTTTATAACTTTCTCTAACAAGGCTATCTTGATTTGACTTGGTGTATGCTTAGAACATTCATAGCATTGAAATAAAACTAGCTAGGGTGGTTTTCTTTTAAAGATTCAACAGAAGGAAGTAACTTAGAATGCATGACTGCAGAATTGCACATTTCTGCTTATTCTAGCACTCAGAAAAACACTGCTTTCAGTGAGACTGAAAGCAAATGCCCCTGAAACAGAGCTTCACATAATGAAAGAAGCTAAGCAGTAGCTTTATTTCAATAGTTATTTAACAGTGGTGTTCATGAACATTGACATGTTCAAATTTCCAAGTGTATTTAGGCAAACATGCAACTGCGCATTAATGTGAGTTGAGGCATCCTCACAACAGTTCCAGAAGTGTTTTCTGACAGCACTAGGTCTGCTGAGATGAGGCTCTGAAACACTTCAGCTCTCTCAACACAGACCACCTTAGCTGAAAATCTAGGCAAACACTCAAACTGAAGTAGTATACCTGAGCTTGGCCTGCTGATGGCAGTCACTGAATAATCTGCCTTCCACACAACTACAAGGAAAAATCACTGCCTGGTTAAGAAACACAATGAACAGTGTAACATTCAAAGGCTCTAAGTCATAAATTGTTAATTTTCAGACTAATGTGTGTCTTAAGTGTCTTTCCTCTAGTCTGTAGATGCCAAGGTAGTTAAGTACTGACCAAGACCATAAGCTACCATCATTGTACCATTTCCACAGTAATACCACCACTACACTGGCATGAATGAACCTGGTCATACTCCTGAGCATTTACTAGCTGCTTCCACAGTCAGAATTTCTCACTAGGCAAGTGACACCAGATGGCCAAACTGCAGGATATACACTGCTACCTGTTACACGCTTCCATAAAAAAATGCCCTTAACCTTCTCAGAAGTGAGTCAGCTAAGTTCTGATATCCTTAAACATGTATAACATGTTCAGGAGAAATGACTTTGGCATGTCCCATTACAATACTTCAAACAATGTATACAGAAAATTATTTATGGCAACTGAAAGTAAAAACAAAACAAAAGCACTTCCCTGAGGCAAAGGAAATGGTAAAGAAAGACAGAAATAACGCTACTGATGACAAAAAGAGAAGCTCAACGCGTGCATACAGCCATGTTTCAATCACTGACATGGAAAAAACCCTGAAGGCAAGCACAAAACTGTTGGTTCCAGGTAACAGAATGCACCCACTGCATCTAACAAGACCTGGACGCTTCTAAACTAGGCAATCCATTATGTGAGAGAACAAGTCTTATTTAAAATAGGCACTGCTTATATTTCTGCTTTAAATGGCAGAGTGCCATTATTCTCCTTTGCTGCAAAGCAACTGCAGCTGACAATCCTACTCCTGCATTAGGATCTGTTTGGATCTCACAGAATTAACTAAATATAACAAGCATGCTACACTGCTGCTGAAAATCTCAACAAAAACATTAAATCAAGTATATCCACACCCCAACTGATAAATACACCAGGACACAGATTTGTTCCTAAATTAAAGTTTAATTTATAAAGCTGGTAACTAAAAAAAAAAAAATAAAAAATTACACTTCCAACAGCAACTATAAAGAAATAAAGTTTTCAGTGTTATTTATCTGGTGAGAGGCAGTTAGATGATCTCCTTGGAAGAGGTAAGCATGTTGGTTCTAAAGATGTGCCTTGACAGGTGTCCAAACCTGCTAGTAAACACACTAACTTTGTAATAACTTTGTAATACTCCTAGTCATAGAACAGCTGTTAAGTGCTCAGGAAGCAATGGCAGTCAAAAGCTTCTCCTTTTGTTGTTTAAGAAGTAAAAAAGCAGTTGCCTGGCTATTATTTAAAGGATGATTTCTTCTGAATCATTTGCTAGATCTCTTGTAACATTCTAGATCTTCTATTTGCTTCTTCCAGCATTTTACACAATTAGTGACTATATTCCTAGACACTACTACAGTCAGTCTGCAAGTGAGAAACAGTGCTTGAAAGAGTATGGAATCCCTATGGGTTATGGATTAAGGTGCAGAAGAACTGCTGAGCTGGTCCTGACTTACTTGTTATCATAAAAGGTTTCCTCCAAAGGTTATTTGGCATTCTTCACACTCAAGAGGTTTTCAGAACCCAACTGATTGTTTTTCTACCAGATTAGTTGACAGATTTGCTTTTGCACAACAGTGACTGCCAAGTGCATGATTTGACAGTTCTGATTATGCCTGAAGTATACAGAAAAAACAAAATGAGAAGCCTCTAAAGTAAAAATTTCTCTTGTATCTTCCTTTTCCCAGAAGGCTTTCAAATTGATAAAACTGTCCTCACAAGGAGACCTAAATGCAGTATCTGATGGTGTCTCCCATCATGAGTGATTGCTAATATCAATGTCCTCTGAAGCTCTCATCCCTCTTCTTGCCTGAGCCCCAGGATCTGGCAAGCCTAATTTATTCTTACACACTTCAGTGTCTTATGAACACCTCAGCTGGAAACCCCACTGATGAAACCCACGTTTTAACCTGAACGTTTACAAAAGAATAAAGAAACTGTCATTCACTTCTGTAGTCAGCACTCAATTGTCTGTTTATGGTTGGACTCAATCTTGAAGTCTTTTCAATCGGGTGATTCGATGATCTAGATTCTGAAGAAAACAATGCCAGTTCACTCACTTCGAGGTTCTGTCACCTCTCCATTCTTTATGAAATGCACTACCTCTTGTGTAACATCCGGTAAAGCAAATGCAAAGCAGATAGCAGTGACACAGTCTTACTTCTAGACTATCAGCACATTGTTTCAACAGTTTTAAGATTAATTCTGTGACCATGAACAGATTGTTTAGCAGCAATACAGTGCAAAAGGCACTTTTCATAGGCAGCATTTGTGTTGCTACACGGTAAATACAATAAGCAAGCTACTTTCTCCACAACTTTTAAGAGCTTGGAAAGCTATCTCATCTTTAAAGCTTTCCATTTTGCTAATTTTTAAGTTCAATTAATAGAAATTTAATCAAACAGAGGTCTGTTGAAATTCACATTTATCTCTACTGTTTCTTTTTCATAGAATATACTCTTAGCTACCCCTGAAATATCACTGCTTCCAGTGAGAAACTGTAATATATTGATATGACAAAAATCTGATGTGCAATATTTTTGGAGCACACAAAAATTAACATCTTGGGGGGGAAGTGGAAAATTGAGGGGTAAAAGGGGTGGGAAACATTAGAACTACTGCATTACACTCAAACTAGCCATTATTCCAAGACTTCAAAGGCAGGCCACCTCCAAACTCATACCAGCAAGATGCACAAGCCTATGCAGTCAACTATCTCTTATGGAAAAAAAGCTGCAAAAGCATTTAACTTGATCTTTTTAAATCCTGAAACCACACATGCCTTACTGGATTAAATGTCCACGTATCACCAGTTACCTCTGGAAACAGAAGTGGGCTAAATTGGATTTCAGTTCACCTCTGACAATCATCCGGTTTGTGAAGAGGAGGAAGAGTTAAAAGAAGTAAACTCACCTGGATTCAGACCTGGATCTAGATTTTGACCTGGAACGCCTGGAATCCTCCTTAGATCGAGATCTTGCAGGGGTGTGCCTCCCCGACTTGCCAGACCCATGAGCGCTTCCGCTTCTGGAAGCAGAACGGGATTCCTGCACGCAGATATTGAAAGCCTAATTTGTACAAAAATTTCTTGTTTACCTAAGGTGTGTAAACAAGCTCCAGTGAAATAAATGGTAAAAATTTGTATCTATGTGTCCGGGCAGTTGGCATTAGAACTGCCTAGATTTTTAAGAAGTTTTTATTTTTTTCCCTGGTAGACACTTCTTTACCCTGCATATACTTTTGCTATTAAACAGATAATGCATGCATGTTTAGCAAAATATACAGGGACACATAAACAGACTAGTAATTACTTAGCGTAGTGCTTTCAGATTCCAGATTACTTCTTATCTTAACTTCATTTTTATTCCTTTTCTTCATTCTTCCGTTTCAAATTCTGACTTCTTTCATCTTCCCCACTTCACACAAATTGCTCAATATTCTACAAGTGGGACTTCTGGTCTGATAATTAGCATGCATTCACTTTCTTTTTTTTCAAATTTCAGCTTCACTTATTCCTGAGCTTCAAATAATTCTCATTTATAAAACTTGTCAAATGGCGACTTCCGCATTTTCCTTCTTCAACATTAACCTTAATAGAAAAAGAACAGGATGAAGAATATTTAAAAACTCCAGGATAAAATCTAGTGCCAAAACTGAAACTAGAAAAAAAAAGTTTTGTGGACTTTTACTATATATGCAGTTCAAGAATTGCATCTACCAAATACCCTACTATTTTATAAACAGATTCAGTCAGTTTAACTTAGTACTAAGTAACTGAAGTCACTATTTATGCCTATAATTAATAGCAAATGCACAGCAGATCAACTTATTATCTACTAATGAATTTTAGCATTAAGATACTCGAAATACTTTGCACTGTCAGCCACACACTAAGACAAAAATCATCAAGAAGTAACTTAAGCAAGGTCCCTATTGTGGCCAGAGATGACTAACTGATAGGATTTTTGAACGCAAAAAGCACAACGTGGTTGGTCTTTCAGTGACTTACAATTACGTTTCTTCTGGGGATGTTTCTTGCCCTTCAAAGAAGGCCCAGTTTGAAGGTTTATGAGCAGACTCACACCTACTTTGTCTGCACAAGTGTGATTGCAGATGCAGGCTTCATTCTTCCACATAATTCATAGTTTTCCACTGACCAAAATGCAATTCTGTGTAACACACTCAAACACTGTTTTGGAACAATATCCCATCTAGTCTATTATTTACTTGTAAACTTCTTTGGTAATGACCTGATTGGTATTTTAAACTTTTATATTCCTTTAATCTACATAATTCCTAGCCTCAGTCACATGCCTTAAACAGTTGCTTTCAACACACTAGAAGGTATTCTTTATTTCAAGGTGTTAGATAAAAATCTAAAATTCAGCAGCAGAGTTCTATTTACTTTGTAAAAACAATGCTAACTTTTCTGTCAATTCTGATCAAGAATGCTCACTAACACCCGAGTAAGAAATTTCTCTCAGTAAATCCATCAATCACTTACTAACATCTCCAAAACCTTTAAAACTCAACTTAATGAGCATTCCATACTAAACATTCAAAAATTCATTTGCTAACTCAAAATTTCATCATGCTTAAACCACTTCCACAAAACTTGAAACAAAATTTCACTTTTACAATTGCCTACCACACAATCCTGAGGAGGTGGGGGAAAGAGGCATAGCCATGGGGGAGAAACAACTTGCAGGATAAAGCAGGTCTTCGATTAATACAAGAGCAACAGAAATAACACAAACTTGGCCTTATTCTTCCCCATCAAAATATTTAGGGAGGTGTTCTAAACTATAGCCATCTCATATACTACCACTGTAAAGGGCAAACACTGAGAGCCAATTTCAAGTTACAAATAACAAATTTAACCTAACGCCATTACTACCTTCAGAAAAATAATCCATGGAGTTCCAAATTAATGTATTAATTTAGCCATAAGAAGCCTTCAACTCTAACAGAATTTGAAAAAGCAAGACCGATGAAGGACTGAAAAACAAACTATGGCTGTTATCCTTTTGAGGAAAAATACTTCTGCTCACAAAACAGAACTCTCAGTAGGTCCAGGCTAGATAGAAGGAGCCATGCTCAGATACAAGTGGTCTAATACTGAAAAGAACAAGAGATGCAGGAAAGGAGCAAAGCAGCAGGGAGGATCTTGTCCATAAACATACCCCCTACCCTTTTTAGAAGTGAATAAGCTTTGAAAAAATTAGTAGAAAAAGGGTATTAGTGTAAGCAAATGAGTGAAGTATTCATGTATTTGATACAATTTTTTTCTACAGTGTTTGCCTCACATGTTAAGATTGATGTGGAAAATAGGTATCTTGGATATGAGAAGAAATTCAGAGAGGACACCTTAGGACAGCTGTGTACCTAAATCAGAAAATTAAACAACTAGCTTATTTTCACTGAGCTCCTTTGGACCTTACATATTCCATCTTTTAAACATCCAGATCATCCTTCTTCAAAGCATTTATCTTTGACCTACCCAATTTCATTATTCCTTTACCAGAATTCATTGCACCTCCTTTGTGCCAGATATTACTAAGACTGATAATAACCCCTAAAATTTCAAAGTTGTTACCCTGCCCACCTCCATTTCCAGAAAATCCTTCTTACCCCAAAATTTCAAGCACCAGGAGCATGCAGCACTCCAAGTCTAGTTTATACCCCATTTACTGACACCCCTTAAGGGTTCATAGAATCCACTCCCACAGCTCACTTAAATTTAGGACTTTCCATCTAGTTTTGTTGTTCTTAATATATTTTGGTTTTGCTATTTCACTTTGTGAATTTTTCCTTTTAACTGCCAGTGTAGGCTCCTGTCGTATGTGGAAGAAGAAACAACCTCCTTTATTCTACCTATATTCAAACACTGTTGGTAAGTAGATCAAGAGCGGTGTTCACTGTTAATTATTGGTTTTCTAGCCTTGAGTTTACGCAGCATGGATTTTGAAGGTCACCAGAATCCCTTGATCTTTACCAACAGTTCTTTCCCTTCATGAGGCATTACTGGAAGTCAGCTGGAACCCCTGAAGTTCAGGGCTTATAGTTTGCAAATTACTCTCCACATATTTTAAACACATCAAACACTGTATAATACTACAGAGATGATATTTGTAACACCTCTAGGTACATTCAGAAAGATGCTTTACAGCTATCCACTCTATAAGCAGGAAATGCCACAACAGCAGGATTATTTGGGAGGCAGATAGAAAAAGTTTCCTCTGACAGAAGCAGCTTAAGTATGCAAGCGAGGACCATGTATTTGCACTGAGATCCAGTTTTTCCTTACAGGAACACAAGTTACAGACTTCAGCTACCTAAGATAAGATACAGGCAAATAAAATTAGCACTATTTTTTGAATCCTAAATACCTCTCAACATGTATTGCCACTTGCTTTCCTAAAGGAAAGGTGCTGCCTCACACTACACATTATCACATCTGCAGTTATGATTTATTCAAGGTGCAGTCGTGCTGATTCCACATTCCTTTAATCTCTCCACTGCTGAATTTGGGAACTGGTTCAACAGAAGAGTAACAGCATTTGCCACTCTTTCCCCTGAAGAGTATGATCAGATCACTGCTGAGGGGGCTGGGAATCTACCCAGAGGGAAAGCATAACCACCCCTTTATACAAGTTTTCAAACTCCACCAAAAAGACAAGAATGTGATTTGGAGAACCAAGCTAACAGAAGCAGCCCAGCTTCTTCCTACCACCGCTGCCACTTGAGCTGATCCTGGGGGCTCATTCAGTGCACCAGGACATTAGGAAACTCAAAAGGCAAACTATTTTCTGACAGCTTAAGGTACTGAAACTGTCCACCAAGAAGTCAGATCAAGTGCCAGCTGAGGTTCTTTTGGTGACAGCAAGTGATCAGATTGTTTCTAATCTTTTCAAACTGCTTCCTTAGATATTCTTCCACAATTTAGTAATGAAAAAATCAGGCTTTTTTCAAAGCATGTTAAGTACTTTGTAAGTAAATCTATAAATTGAGCATATATACCATTCAAGTTACTCAACAAAAAACCTGTCAGTTTCTGACCAGACACATACCAAGCAATCACTATCAGCACTAACCCACTCATAGGGGACTATTTTGTCCTTTGACCAGTCTTCTTTACAACCCTTCCATGTCAGCACAATTTCAATGAATGAAACCAAAATAACAGTGACTTTGGAAAATGTAGCAGTATTACAGTTTACTGACAACATATGAAGTATCTGTAACATTTAGTAATGTATAATCAAATCACTTCAATTTTCTTCTACAATTTATACTCCATAGTGGAAATTTTAATTGGGGATTTTTCCCCCCATCTTCCTTTTTGCACTGTGACAGAAGCCAATTTAAGTTTGTGTTGCTGCTGAAATACCAAGTCCCATTACTCGGGAAAGCACCTCGTCTATCATCTTCATCCCCAATGCTGACATTAAGACTTGTGGCTACACAATCAAGTCAAGTCTGCAAAACAGTGCAGCTGGAAATGGAATCAGAAAAAGAAGGAAAAAAGTTCAGGTGCTTTAATTCCCAAACTTGACTGACTACAGAAACACTAACACAAGGGAGAAAAGAGGAACATTTTCAGGAGCACAACTCTTGTTGGCAGCACAGACTTGGAATAGTTGAACAGACAGTTGTAAAGTCGTATCCTAGATTATTTATTCATTATTCAAGAGTTTCTGCTCTTTAGAGACTTCAGTGCTTCCAGTGTGAAAAAGTACAAAGCCACTGAATCAGTAAAATACAAGGCTTAAGTAAACCAAAAATAAATCTTAACACTGGCAACAGCATTAGAAAAGCCACTCCCTGATCTAGTCTGAAATAGCAGGCTTGTAACTCAATGGTTTCATCTTTTAGTTTTAAGAACATGTACATTACATACAACTTACCTATTTATGATCCATAAAAGCTCAGGCATAACCCATTTTAAGCCTTGGTGAAGCCTGCAAAGTTTTGTGTTTTTTGGTGTTTTGTTTTGTTTTAATTAAGTGAAAGTATAGAAGAGAGAACATAGAAAAGCAGATTGGGCAAGTGATGTTGTCCCATCATATCCTGAACAATTACGTTTCTAGAATAGTTTGTTATAATGATTTTAACATTTCCGCTCATTCTGATGGAAAATGCAATGAAAGTTACCCTGGTAAACTAGTGAAGTTGACACCTTCCTTAAATTGGTTTTCAGACTTGCACAGAAAACTAACACAATAGAAATCCACCTTGAGAAAGTCAGAAGTAATATTCCCTTGCTAAAAATACACCAATTCCAAGAGTGACATGAACCCATCAACTGAAAGACGATATGGGAAGTGGTAGAAATCTATCCAGTCTTTTAGCATTTATTTCTATCTAGCATTTTTATCTTCCTGGAGATCAAATTTTTCTAACCTCTTCTAACCAAGTTTTTCTACTTTGAAGTTGAAACACCCACGCTATTAAAGCTTATTATAGTGAATCTGAATAAAGACATAGTCAAAGAAAGACAATGCAAGACATGGCAATTTTGTGTTCAGAATTATTACACCCTCTTTAATGGCTTTTTGTTGTTGTTTATTTTGCCACTTCCAGTGAAGGTTTAAATTTTAAACCACTCATCACCGCCACAACTCCCTGATGCTGCAGTTAAAAAGTTAAACTGGTGCTGAAAAACATAACATTGAGCTTCGCACTGCGCTTGCCTGTTGCAGTAAAAATGAAAAATATCAAAGGAAAACAAGACTAATTTACTGAAGAAAAATCAACTTTGAGTAATCTGTATTGCAGATATACATTACAACATGAAGCCTAGCAAAATCATCTACTGCCATGTTAGTAAAATTCCACCCAGACGTTAACATCTTGCAGTAACTATGCAGTTTACAAGAACATCTCTCGTAGGTTGCACGAAGCAAGGATATTGCCCTAGCACAGTTCGAAGTTGAACTTTTCAACTACTGCAATCACATTTAAACTAAGAGACCAAGAATGCAAGGCCGCAACTACATCAAGAAGCAGAGTTAGTATTTCACAAGCGCGAGGAGCAGCAAAGTGGAGCTGAATTTACGAAGTAATTACCCAAAAGTGAACTGCAATGCAGCTTTGGAGAGAGCGTAACAAAGGCTGAGAGTACTATCGGCTCCCAGAGGATCTTCCTTCCCTATGCAGACGTTACCGAACAGGACTGGGGGATGGAGGCATCAGCCGAGATCGCCGCAGCCCGTCTACGAGCTCGGAGGAGCCTGATGGGCCGGGGCATGGGAGGGTGAAGACGACAGACCCCTGTCCGCCCTCCGGGGCCGCGACGGAAGCTGGCAGCTGCCGCACAGTCCCGCCACAGTCCGTGTGCTCTACCTCACTCAGGGCAGACACGAGACTGCTCCGCCAGGGAGAGACACGCCGGCGACGGCGCAGCTGCAGAGACCAGAACACGCAGCGCCGCCAACCTCGGCCATTTTGTCCCTCTCCGGCACGCCCGGTCACCAGCCCAAGATGGCGCCGGGCAGACTCACGATGGGAGTGCGCCGGCGGGCGGGCAGCTAGAGGATCCCCGCCGCGCGCCCCCCCCACCTTCTCGGTTGGACCAGCCGCCATCTTCCCACAGCCGAGCCCTCGCCCCACCGGCTCTCCCGCGCGTCCACCGAGGGCCTCCTCGCCCACCGCACCATGGCGGCCTCTTCCGCGGCGGCTCTGCCACCCGTTCCACTCAGGCAAGGGGACAGGGAGGAGACACTGGGGCAGACAGTGCCACCAGGAGAGGGGCGAAGTAGGACAGAAGGGGCCCGACCGCGCAGCGCACTCAGGCTCCGTTTATTACCCGCTCGCCGTAGTTCTGCTCTCCGCTATCGCTCATTGTCTCGCCGCACCGCTCCCCGAAACGCGACCGACCCTGGCGCCAGCGTTTCCGTAAAGGAAGTGACGCCCAGGGCACGCGCACGCCCCGCCCCGCGCTGCCGAGCCTGGAGGCGCAAAACCCCACCCTAAGGTGCAGTTCCACTGTGGGGTGAGCGTTGGATGTCTCTCACCCCACCGGGCTCGGGTGGAGATTGTCTTGTACGCCCGGACGGGGAGACTGAGGGCAAGGCCAAGACCTCCTCTTTCCCTTTCTCCAGCCTCGCTCTCCACAGGCCGCGTAGGCTTTTAAAGAATCGCTCTGCCTGCAGGGCGCTTTCCCGGAGCAGATGCCCAAGCGTTTGAAAGCATTAGTTTACTGCGGGTCGGGATTAAAGACTGGGGACTTCCCACACTAACCACGCGAGGGCAGCATAGCGTTTACTGGCCAGCCGGCTTTGCTCAGGCCTGGACTGGCCTGTCGGACGCGTACCGCTGCGTCTGCCGGCAGCCACACAGGCACCGTTTTCTCCATCACAGTCACTCCGACTGTCGGTGGCTGTTTTATTTCACCATGGCAAGACATGCGGCACGGGTAAAGCATTATCATCCACAAAGGGTCGACGTGACTCTGACTGTGCAGGTATGACACAAGGACACCCAAATGAAGTGTGGACATGGAGGTGACAAATGGACACCTATGGCTTATTATGACCTATTGTGAGGTGACAATGGACAATATTTTGGTTTAAGCAAAATGCTGACTCATTCAACACTCTTGAAGCCATGGTGCCATGTGCAGGAGTGTCTGGAGACAGACTGCACCATCACACCCTGCTGGCATATCCCAGTGTACCAGTTAGCCAGCACACTGCCACTGAAGGAAGTGATCCCACTCCTCAGCTGCTCCCATAGCCATCTGATGTACCGAGCAGCACTTCTTTTTCTTCATTTAAATGCATTTTTTCATAGTGTGAGAGTTGGGATAATCACAGAATCACAGAATGTTGGGGGCTGGAAGTGACCTCAAAATATCATTGACTGCAGTCCCCCTGCCAGAGCAGCATCACCCAGAGTAGGCCTCACAGGAATGCATCCAGGCAGGTTTTGAACGTCTCCAGTAAAGGAAACTCCACAACATCTCTGGGCAGCTGTGGCAGGTACGACACTGCCCTCCCTGCCACAAGCACAGGGTCCTGACAGGCTCCAAGAAGGGCGCTGGGGCTTGCTGGAAGCTGGTAAATATGAGCTTGACACCCCCAGACATTAGCTGGCACCTCTGGGTCTAGAAGTCAGAACTCCAACTAATTATTAAACTGATCACAGCACAACAACTCTCAAGGATATAAACAGAGTCCTGCTATGGAGAGAGTTGAGTTCACCTCACAGAAGCAGCCTGGCAGTCAGGTCTTCTCCCCTTAGAATGGAACCTAATGAGTCCTCACCCTCCTTGGTGAGTATACCCATGGGGAGATTTTCCTTTTCTGAGTGAGTCTATGCACATTTTGGTTCATAACTCCAAATAGTTTAATTAGTTATAAGGAGAGCAGATTAATTGTAATAAATCCACAGTTTTTGAGTGGCTACTGCTGCCTGTTTTGTGGGTGCCTTCATGACAATCTGCTCTCCTCTACCTGCTCAAAGCTGTGAAAAATCACCCTTACATCTCTTTTGTGAACCTGCTCCAGGATGATGCCTCTTGGAAAGCCAAAAGAGCGGAAAGGTGAGATTCCTCCTCTCCCTGCCTCTCAAATCTTCTCTCTCCAGGCCTCAATCTCATCCATGTGTACCTGAGACACCAGCAGAGCTTGTGAGAGGTGTTTTTAGGAATGCTTCCACCTTCTGCCTTGGTGTTGCTCACTGTTGCTCGCTGACTGGTGACATTTTGAGGGGGTTGTCTGAATTTTGGAGCAGGGATGTAAGCTCCTTGGTGTCTCCTGACAGGATGATAGGCTGGGTTGGGACAGAGCTGTGGATCCTCACAGCTCACCCAGCATGGAAAACTCTGCTGATGGTTTCTCCTCTGGTCTGTGCTGAAGGATAGGAGTGGGAAGAAGCTGCCAGGAGGGAGGAAGCGTGTCTCTGGGAAATGGATGAGGATGAGAATGATGCCCTCACATACAGAAAACCTCATGTGCAGAAAACCCAGTTTGATAGCAGGATCCAACAACTCTAATGTGAAAGGGAGAAGAGGTCTGTAAGCCTTCCCTGGGTAAGTCCCCGGGATAGTATCTCTGAAAGGTTTTCCTGTTCTGGGGACCTTGATTGAACTCAGAAGGGTTACAGAGAAAAGGCCAAAAGTGTCTATGACAACCAGCACAAGGATGGTGCATTCTGCCTGCCTGGCTCCCTACAGAGGAAGAATCTTCTTCCTCCAGTGAGATGAGAACATCTCTTCATGTTAGCAGTGAGGCCTCCAGCCTAACATAGAGTCATGTTGATTCTGTACCTGAGAAAACCAGCCTGAATCTTTGGGCAGAGAGGCTGTTCTTTGGTTTGGTTCATTGGCTAAAGCTGGCCTGATTATTTACATCATGGTGCATCTGCCTTTAAAAAGTCAAAGGCATTGGAATGTGCTGCCTAGGTTGAGCCACCAACTCTGGATGTGTTTAAAGGTGGTTTTGATGCGGTGCTTGGGGATATGGTTTAGGGGTGAACTTTGTAGAGTAGGGTTATTGGTTGGACTTGGTCATCCTGAGTGTCTTTTCCAACCTGAATGTTTCTGTGAAAGCACAGTACCTGTAATCCTAACTGCTGTGCTAAAAGGGAGGAATGATGGCTGACATAAAAGAGCAAGGTGTCTGGAATTTTAGAGAAAGAGGGAATTAAACTGTCCTTAGGCACAGCAGTTTCTTTCTTGGCAAACTTCTGAAGAAGATTTGGCTAGGCAGTAAATAGTAAGTTAACAGCACTTACCTGAGTCACTATGTCCACTCCAAGCTCTCTTTAAATCTATCACAACCACAGCTAGAATGGTCTGAATGGCCAGGGCAATGAAGTTGTTGAAGCCAAACATCAGGTGACAGCAGTCTGGAACCTGAGGGGAGGCCGGCAGATCAGTTAGGTCACACTGGGTGCAAAACTGTTGCTTTGATTGATGATGTTTGGTTGATGAAAAGAAACAAGTTGTGCAGGTGATATATCAAGGACAGAGTAAACAATGCTTCATTTGTTTGCTTCCTCTTTGTTATTCTACTTCTGACAACTGAGTAGCTTGGTCTCCTGAGAGATCTTGGCTGAGTTTGTGTCCAAGATTCTCTTTTATTCCTTCTTTACGCCACAATATCGTTAAGGATTATCTGCTGGGGAACACGCTATACCAAATCTTTTCTTGCATTCCTTCAGTTTGTGGCCTGTGACTGTTCAGCAGGCAAATGAATCTTAAACCCATTAAATGGTTATTTTATTTATGCTGCAAACTGTAACCTTCCAGAGCTGGTTATTGTTGTGCTTTGTTTGAGTTTTACCTTCGTTTAAAAGCTTTAAGCAATGTTTTACTTTTTCAATGTTTGCTGCTCCATCTAAAAGAAAAGGTAGAAAATACATACGTCCTCTACACTCAGGTTTTTATCAGGTCCTGTTAGATAGGGAGTCAGGAAAGGTTCTGATGGTTTCATCATGCGGAAGAATCCATAGAGGCAGAGGAGCAGGGTGGGAAATCTCCAGGTGTTGCTTTTCTCTGGCTTACTGGCAGCCTATGGCCCCTGCAGCAGAGCTGTGGAGGAATGTGATCAGAAGGGTGACAGTGCCCACTCAAGAACAGAGATGTCATGCAATTCCTTTGTAGTCTCTGATTTCTGAAGCTAAAGAGTGCTCATTAGAGGCTGGCAGCTGGAAAGCATTTTTCTTCATCACCTAAAAGTGAACAGCTTTGCTTGATGTTTGTCTGCTCTCTCTCTATCAATAAAGAATGTTGGAATCACAGAATCACAGAATGGTGGGGTTTGGAAGGGACCTCCAGAGATCGTCGAGTCCATGGATGGAGGTTCACGAACTTTTAGAATTCGCCTTATGTAAGTATTATCAATGGTTAAGGGATTAGCTTCATAGACATAAATAAGGCTGCCATTGAGCTTGGTAGAGAGGTGAAAAACAGGAGTGCAGCTGCAGGTGGTTCACACGTCATAGAGATAAAGAGGAACAAAAGCAAGATGAACCCAGTCTTGTGGTTTTGGCAAAAGAAAAACAAGAGCTGAATGACCCGAGTCCAACAAGAGGACACTGTGATGAAGAGGAAGATGAGAAAGTAAGGGGTCTCAGAAGACCGCCGGATGACTGTGATTTTATAAAGTGACAGTAGGGGGCAGCAAAGACCGAGAGGTGAAGGATCTGCGGCTAGGCGTTGTTGTGCTCCAGATTTCTCAGCAAACTACTGAATATGATAACCACTGCCCAGGAATTGTTACTCACATGTGGTACTAACCCTGGATATAAGGTGTGTAACCAGCTCTTTTTGGCGCTGTGCCCATGGTTGTGTAATAAAGTGATACCTGGCTTAATAGCTACCTGAGCGAGTGAGTTAATAGATTTCGCTGCATCAGATCTTTCAACTTAAATACTTTTCTTACCAACTCAGTAAAATGTGGAATAACATTAAAAATTAATCTAAACGATCCTTTACCACAGAACGCCAAGGAACAGCGGAACTGTTTTAACAACTCTTTCAAAACAGGAAGCTCAGTAGAAAGTGTGGGGGGCCAGAGCATACCTGGAAATGAGAAGTGTGTTATGATTTCCTATATATTACTGCATAGAGGCCTTTGTGAACCCTGAAATAAATATAACCTCTCCTATGGAGACAGACTGAAAGAGCTGGGGTTTCTCAGTCTGGAGATTAGAAGGCTCTGAGGAGACCTTATTGTGGCCTTCCAGTATCTGAAGAGGGCCTACAAGAAAACTGGTGAGGGACTTTTTAGGATTTCAGCTAGTGACAGGACTAGGGGAAATGGAACAAAACTGGAAGTGAGGAGATTCAGATTGCATCTTAGGAAGAACTTCACTGTGAGGGTGGTGAAACACTGGAACAGGTTGCCCGGGGTGGTGGTGGAAGCCCCATCCCTGGAATTTTTTAAGGCCAGGCTGGATGGAGCTCTGGGCAGCCTAATCTAGTATGAAGTGTCCCTGCCCATGGCAGGAGGGTTGGAACTGGATGATCCTTGAGGTCCCTTCCAACTGTGACAGTTCTGTGATTCTGTGACAATAGGTTTTGTAAAACGGCTTTTCCAGATTTCTTGAAACACCAATTTACAGTCTTCAGGACAGCAAGTTTGAAAGCAGAGCTGATGAAATGATGCAAAATGTCGTTTGGGTAAAGAGCTTTTTCATTTGCAGAATTAAAAATGGCTTGTACATAATAATGGTTAGTATCTTTTGTTGTATAAGCATATCAGAGTTGTTCATTACCTTACTAACTCTCATCAAGAACAGCCAATCTCCTCCTACTTCCCAGAGCTGGAAGTTGATCTGCTGAAGTCAGTGCTTTTGAGCAATGGTACTCATCTGGGTGAATTCTGCAAAGATATTTACATTTGAAAACAGCTGCTTAATAAGTCATCTTACATTTTAAAGTTTGCTGTTGTGTTTAAGACCTGCTCTCAGCTAATAAAATCCCATTTAAATTTACTTGTTCATCATAGACATGAATGATTGAATCCTTGTTCAAATTTCAGTGTAAATTGTGTATTGGTTCTGTGTTGTGCCACGTTTGAGATTGTGTTGTTGGAAATACCAGAGACAAGCAAATCCAATCAGAGCTGGATTATTTCCTTCACTCAAGAGCAGACAGAGGTGTGTGAAAAGGTCTTGTTTTATGTTTTAGTTCCATTTAAGGCATGTAAATGAAACACGAGTGTCAGTTGCTTCTCAGATACTAATACAAGTGGGAGTGAGAGTTCTTGTGTTTCCAGAGAATGTTCCATGTGTCTGCATTGTTTGCAAATGGGTATTTTTTTCTGTTGCACTGGAGCATAATCTCAAATGAGTGCATAAACCCATCTTTTTGTTATTCCCAGTGACTGTGGTGAGGGTGTTTTGTTAGACACCCCACAGAGGAACACTTTCATAACAGTTTATCAGGTTTTAAGCTTTCATAGTGCTGCAGCATGCTGTAGTCATTTGCAGATTTTTATCTCAGTTAGTGCTGGAGCAGATTTTGATGGACTGAAGTACATTTTTTTTTTTTAAATGCTGCTTTAGAGTTTGATTATTGCATCATCTGCACAAGCTGTTCTTTGCTGGCTTGGAGTCCTGTGGATGAAGCAACTGCAGCACTGGGTGTTGGAAGAGCAGAATTAGTCCTGTGATATGAAATTGAACATAAACCAGTCTCATTACATTCCCTTTTTTCATAATTGTTAAGTATTTTGTTGTTCAAAGCTGCCCGCGTGGTGCCCTAAAAATGTCATGGATCAAATGTCCCTGAATTTCCATAATTATCCATTCTCATATGCAGATATCTGTATACTGTGGCTGTTTTAAAAAACACAAAATATTTTTGTCATTTCCACATCTTGATTGCCCATCTCCACTGTTGTGGCTGAAAGTACAACTTCCTTGAGGGAGCAGAAATTGTTATTTCTCTAACAAAACCCCACTTTTCTGTTTCTCAGTCTTTCAGTGGACCATTTTATTTCCGTTTTGATCCGTGTCTTCAAACACAAACCATATTATAGTATTTTTGGTCACTTACAAGGTATCAAGGCCGGCTGACAGTATCTGGAAGCATTTTCACCTATAATAAATCCTAGTATGTATCATTGTGACTATGAGGTAATTTACATGCAAAAAATGTACTGTCTGATTAAAGGACCTTAGAAGTGATGTTAGAAAAGCAATGACCTCCAGAACCAGCACAATACAGGCAGACATCATATTTGAAATTCCATCTTTCAGATTCTTTTCCCGATAACTCTCTTTGTTATGGTTCTACATGTTTTGTTTTTTTTTTTTTTTTGTCATGAACTTGCAGGATGTAGACGTTGCTTGTTTTGTTTCTTCCTAGGTTTGAAAACAAAAAGTATATAGCTGAAAGCATCCTAGAACTGAAAAGACTCAAAATACTCAATTCAGCTGGATCTCTTGATTCACTGTATAAGACTCGATTATAGTTGGGCTTTCTTTCAGACCAGGCACAGTATCCTCATTTGGTTTTGCCCTTTTAGGTCTGGTCTAAGGTTACTGCTGGTTTCAGAGAACATGGAGAAAAAAACAAACATTGAGGAGAATACAGTTCATTCAAGTGAAACATACATGTGAAATCAACACTATGCAATAACTGCAATACCTGCTGAGGCACTGGGAATTTTTTAGTTAGGGTTCAAAATGTTACAACTGGAACTGCTGTTCTGACAGGAGAAGGAGACAATACTGACTTAATGAATATTTTTAGCAATTTTTATTTTCATTACCTCAAATGTTGTTTTCTTCTCCCTTCCTCCCTTCTTTCCTCTCCTTTTCTATTTCAGGTGCTCAAAGTACACCTATTGCCACTGACTAGTGTAGCATTCAACAAAGCTGATTCCCAGCAAGTTCTTTTCAAAGTCAAAATACACAGCCATTAGCTGAAGTTTTGTGTTTGTAAATAAATTGTGAGGGAATTCCAGTACTCTTGGTGCAAAAAATAATTCAGCCCTGCTGCTCATAAGCAACTTCAGACATGATTGAGGGGTAGTTTTCAGTGCTCTGTGGGAGAACCAATGTGAGTTGTAAAAAAGTAGTGGGTAAGATTCAATTTATGTAATATTTTTCTTCCTAGGTGATACTGTGTTGGCAATTAACATATTTCAGAAAGAAAGACCTTTATGGTAATAAAGCTATATGAGTCTTTGATGTAAATGCATTTGGGACTTTCCCTGTGGTGGCATAATATCCTCCTTGGCTGCACTCTGCTTTGCTGCACTTCACTGATTTTCAGCAAAGGCTGGGAGGAAGGCACAGTATCCATCAGCCAGACCTGTCTTCACTGCAAATTGTTCTAATGAGTGTGATAGCCCAGCTGCCTAATTCAACTCTGTCCTGCTAAATGCTGTGCAGCTGCAAGGTGCTTTCTGAGGGCCGTGCCTTCGGAGGGGTTTAAAGTAGTGGCACTATGAATTTGATCTTGTGTAGCAAATGCATGGGAATGGCTGGTGCCCCCAGCACAAGGACATAAAAATGTTGGAGTAGGTCCAGAGGAGGCTGCAAAGATGGCTGGAGCACCTCCCCTATGGGGACAGGCTGAGCCAGGGCTGTTCAGCCTGGAGAAGGCTCTGGGAGACCTTACAGCAGCCTTCCAGTAGCTGAAGAAAGAAATTCTTTACGGTCAGGGTGGTGAGACACTGGAAGAGGTTTCCCAAGTAGATCATGGATGCCCCCACGCTGGAGGTGTTCAGGGCCAGGTTGGACAGGGCCTTGAGCAACCTGGTCTAGTGGAAGGTCTCTGCCTATGGCAGGGTGGTTGGAACTAAATGATCTTTAAGGTCCCTTCCAACCCAAACCACTGGCTGGTATGGATGTGCTTCTTCCTTGCCTGCCATTTGGGCCAATTGGTAGCTCATGTGGGCTCTTTGAGTGGGGTGCAGGGTTTTTCCCATGGCATTTTGAATGTCAGGATTTATGGTCCCATTCCAGTTGTGCAGCTCCATGTGAAACTGGATAAGAGAAACACTAAAATCAGTCTCTTCAGAAAGGTTACCTGCTGAATTAACAGATAGCTGTAAAGAGGTAACAATTTTTATCACAGACTACAATAAAATGGTTAATTTACTTTAAGGTGCTATGAAAATCTTTGGCATTATGACAAAATTGAGGTTGGCTGTAGTTTTTCAGCTTCTAATAAACCCAGCATCAAAATCAGACTAACCAAGACCAAACTAAACATGAAGTTTCTAAATACTTCTCTTTCAGTAGATAGCTCAATAGCATTAATATATCTACAGGCCAAATTCTGTCATCTATGACCTAGGTGGTCTTAGGTTGATGGTTGGACTTGATGATCTTAGAGGTCTTTTCCAACTGAAATAATTCCGTGATTTTATCTGGAGACCTTGGAGGGTGAGATGGTGGTCAGCAGGCAGTCCTGGCTGGGACTGGTACTGAGGAATGTGTCTGCTGTTCTCATGGATGACCTCCAACTGCCAGGGCATCTCCTGCAGCTCATGAGGCTCATCTGGTTCAGTAAACTGTGGTGCATCTCTTCAAGCACTTGCCCAGCTCCCACTTGTACCTGTTGACAAGCTTTGCATCCTCGAATGTGATCATGTGTCATCTCTTGATTGCTGTGAACCTGGCTTGTAGGGGTTTCATCTCTGGGCTCCTAGTCTGTATTGGGAACAAACTGAACAGCCACCTCTCTATGCCCTTATGGTACCAACAACCTTGTGTAGTTAGGGATGCTGAACTGCAACTAACTGACTCTTGAGATTTTTACCTACAATTGTATCTGGTATGAAGTTCTCCTGTGTATTTAGCATTGACTTTTCTCAGCCTTTTTTAATGGTGGACAAGTCCTGTTCAGATTCACCCAACTAAGTGCTGGGTTCTTTTTCTGTTTAGCAGTAGAAATACCTTCACACCTATGCAGCAGGGCAGTAAATACCCGTGCAAATAAGCAGCAGAAACTCTTTAAAATTCTGCCTCCCCACCTCCTGCCCACTTCTGCAGCCAGAGTAAGCACTAGCAGGATTCACTATGTCAGGAGTTATCCTGGGGTTACTGCCTGGCAGGGAGCATGTAACTCACTGTTCTGTGGTGCTAGGAATGTTAGGATCGACCTTGATGGAGCTGTGGAACCTGAGTGAAGCTGTAGCTTTGGTGTGGAGGTAAGACCTAGAGCTTCCTCTGCCTTGGTTTGGGCAGGGCCATGGCTCACTCAGCAGAGCTTTTACAGGGCTGGCTGGAAAAGATAATTTTGGGGGCAGAATGGCTGGAAAGCTGCCCAGCAGAAAAGGACCTGGGGGCTCTGGTTAACAGCCAGCCTAACATGAGCCAGTATGTGCACAGATGGCCAAGAAGGCCACCAGGATCCTGGCCTGGATCAGGAATATGTGGTGAGCAGGACCAGGGAAGTGATTGTGCCCCTGTACTCAGCACTGGTGAGGCCACACCTTGAGTACTGGGTTCAGTTTTGGAACCCTCACTACAAGAAGGACATCGAGGGGCTGGAGCATGTCCACAGAAGGCCAGCAAAGGTGGTAAAGGGTCTGGAGAACAAGTTTTATGAAGAGCAGCTGAGGGGACTGGGGTTGTTTATTCTGGATGAGAAGGGGCTGAGGGGAAACTTCATTGCTCTCTTCAACCCCTTGAAAGGAGATTGGAGTGAGGTGGGGGTTGGTCTCTTCTCCCCAGTATCAGGTGATAGAACAATAAGAAATGGCCTGAAATTGTAACAGGAGAGGAAAAATTCCTCTTCTGCAAGAGTGGTCAGGCATTGGAACAGGCTGCCCAGGGAGGTGGTGGAGTCACCATGCCTGGAGGTGTTCAAGAACGTGGCACTTAGGGACATTGTTTAATGGCCATGGCAGTCTTAAGTTGACAGCTCGACTTCTTAGAGGTCTTTTCCAACTGAAACAATTCTGTGATTCTGTAATAGGTCTGACACCTCTATCGCAGTCATGAACATTTTAGGAAGGCAAAGCAGACACATGTTAGGACATAAATTTATTTCTGAATAAATGGCAACATTCAAAAGTACAGAGAAACTGCATCACACTGTTACAACTCTGTCATGTTATTTGTGCTTTGTAGGATAAGTAAACATTTATTCTATCACACCAAAAACTGACAACTACCTGTATTTGGCTTAGAAATAAATACACCTTTCCACGATGAACTCAAAGCACTCCATCTGTAACACCTGATGCTTTATTGACTTCCAGCCTTGGAACTGCTGAGCTTCCAGAAGAGCTGCTTATGTGGTGGGAGTTCTGGATGCTCAGCAGCTCTTGGGGCAGGCCCAGGACTGCGTGGTTCTGCTCAATGTAGGCAATAAACTGACCTTTGTTGTTACAGTAAAGCTACCCTTGCTATTCTGTGCACCCTGTAGAGCAGTTGTGGCATACTATGTTCCACGGTAGCTTTGACCCACTAACAATCTGTGTTTTGTAACACATGAGTGATGCAACCATGCAAGTTGAGGAATGGTTTGAAAGATAAAATTGACAATATGGCTCTTTTAATAAATTATTTAAAACTACTTCAAATTTTTCAAAAATATTTAGTGCAAAAGGATAGCTGTTTTTTTCTTTCCCAAGAAATATTACAGAGGCATATACCGTTGTATGGAAAATAAAACATCTCTTAAGTACTTTATTGGGGCAAGCAGGCAGGGTTTCTATTTCACTCTTTGGGTGGGAGAGATGAAAGAAATACTTTCAAAGGAATAACTGGCAGAAGAGCTGTGATGTGAACAGTTGTAATTGACCTTTAAATTCCAACCCGAGCTCTTTGGAAGAGTCAAGAGCCTGCATTTTTAAGTGTGTGGTACTAACTGATCATCTCAACCAGGTGATACCACCGCACATCTTGGCAAACAGCTAGAGAAACATTAGTGATGTGAACTATCACATCATCCAGACGCTGACACCTAAAAAATGAACAGGTATCTGCTGAAATGTTAACCATTGCTTTGCTTTCTTCTAAGTTACAAAAACTAAGAGTTTTATGAGATGAAACTTTTCAGATACACATTTCTTCACTTTAATAACAATTTATTGGATTAAACTAAAATAGTATTTTTTTTCCACTTCTTTTCACTGATCTGTGGCAGGTAACAGAGTGCTTGAAGCACTTTGCATAAGGATGGTACTGTCATTACTCCTCCTTATTGGGTAGGGATACTGAGGCACAGAGGTGAAGTGACTCATAGCAGGTCTGTGGTGGGACCAGGTGTAGAGCCCTACTGCCTCCCTGGACAGCTGTGCTCAAGGGTGTCCTGGGTGTGGCTGCACCATGCTGCACTGTGTTGCCTCCATGTGAAGAGAAGTGAGTTCTGAGGGCAGTGACCCAGAGGCTTGATTTCACTTCACTGAGATGGGAGTTGGGAACAGCTATGGAAGAGAAATAATCGCCCTGAAAGAAACTGTTTACAGCAGCTTTTTACTGTGGCATCTGACTGTGAAGGTCTTAAGGGTTGAAAAGTCTCCACCTCTTAGCAGGCTCTGGGGATTTAAAAATAAAATAATTATTTCAGTAGGGTAATGGGTGTCTCCAGGCAGCATGGATAAAACTCTGGTTCTAATAGTCAAACTGTACAAACAGTGGTGTGTTAAACCTGAATATTAGTGTACTATCCCATTTAGCTGATTGATTTAACCAAACTGATGAAAAAGGTACATATTAGATACTTAATTAAGCCTTTATTGTGTAGTCCATTAATTCAGAAAGGTGAAAACCCAGCCCCTTCTAGTCCAGTCCATCCTGTAGCACAATGTGTCGTGAGTCCCTTGCGGTACAGACAGACACAATACACCTTGGCTCACTCTGCTCTGTGTGCACTCATGGAATGGATGCATGGTCTTCCTGTGGAGATTGTCCATCTGTGCCCATTTTACTCAGTGATGTTCAGAAATCCACTGCTTAGTTAAACTGGAACCAAGTGGAGACACTGAAGAGGTGGACTTCCTTAGCCCAGCTCAAGAAGCCAGTCGAACAGGCTGGGTGTCATTTGTCTGCCTTCCTCGCTGAGCTTGCAGTACTGCACCACAGCTTGGAAGATATCCCCCACCTTCCAGGACTTCTGCTGAACTAACTGCACAACATCTAAAAACTAAACAAGAAAACAAACCAATCTTAGCATCTGGCTGATGTTTGATAAATACACACACAGAGCTGCCAGACCATCCTTTGTGAATGGGCACAATTCACCATGTGGCAACAGAAAGGCTCCTTCCACACAGGAAACGTCATTACCCCTTTGAAAGAAAACCCAAACCTCTTCATCCACATTAGCTGCATTGTAATTGATATTTAATTTTCTATATTTCCACACACATCCTATGCTATTTTAAATGTTCACATAGCACTGGTGAGAGGGAATCTAGGCAAACATCCGTCACATGAAGATGTTTGACAGAGTAGTGGTTGAACCACAGAGAGTATCTACATACCGTTTTTCTCAGCTTTCAGACAAACCAGAGGTTAAATACACATTCTTAAGCAGCTGTGAAAAATCCTGAATTTTGTCCACTTTGTACTTAATAATGGGCTTCACCATGTCCTGCATCTAGCCCTGTTTCTTCCTGAAGCACATAAAGGAAAATCAAAGCTTTTCAGTTCTTTGAATTCCACAATCAGTATCAAATCAGTTTGTCCCTTCGATGCTTCCGGTTCTACACCACCCAAGAAAACAGTCTCGAGCTGATGTAGCTGTTTGCTATTTACATACTGAAGCCTAAACTTTTAATATGTATTTTAATGCCCTTTAATAGGCACACGATTGCCACGAGTGCTGTTGTCGGCAGGATGTGCCTCATTATTCTCCAGTGTATCTCTGCAATTGAATTAGCTGTCTGCCAAAGCACATGGGTAAAGCTGACAGCTGCTGCTTTCATTAGCTGCAATTTGCACTGCTGCTGCTGAATGCATTTTAAATGATGTTTATGATTCCCAAATGCATGTACTCAAGAAAATCAAACAATATATCTGTTACTCAAAATGATCTTCTCATGAAAGACCAAAATACTGATTTCTAATACTTCTTTTGTTAATTAAGTTGAACACTTTGATACTTAGAATCATTAAGGTTGGAGAAGACCTCTAAAATCAAGTCCAACCTTCTACCCAACACCTCCATGACCACTAGACCTGAAGTGCCCCATCTATTTGTTTTTTGAACCTCCAGGAATGGTGACTCCACCTCCCTGGGCAGCTTGTTCCAATGCCTCATCACTCCTTCAGTAAAATTCTTCCTAATAGCCTATCTAAACTTCCCCTGCTGCAGCTTGAGGTCATTTCCTCTTGTCCTGTTGTTAGTTACCTGGAAGAAGAGGCCAACACCAGCCTCACTACAACCTCCTTTCAGGTGGCTGTAGAGAGCAATGAGGTCTTGTCTCAGTCTCCTCTTCTTTAGGCTAAACAATCCCAGTTCCCTCAGCCACTCCTCATAAGACATGCTCTCCAAACTCCTCACCAGCTTTTTTCCCCTTCTCTGGACACACTCCAGCACCTTCTTATACCATGGTGCCCAAAATTGGGACACAGTATTTGAGGTGCAGCCACACCAGTGCTGAGTACAGGGGCATGATCACTTCCCTCTCCTGCTGGCCACACTATTCCTGTCATGATGCTGTTGGCCTTCTTGGCTACCTGAGCTCACTGCTGGTTCATGTTCATACAGCAGTCAACCAGCACCCCCGGGTCCTTTTCTGCTGGGCAGCTTTCCAGCCACTCTGCCCCAAGCCTGTGGCACTGCATGAGGTTGTTCCGACCCCAGTGCAGGACCCAGGACTTGGCCTTGCTGAACCTCATACAACTGACCTTAGCCCACTGGCCCAAGCTATCCAGGTAAGGCTTACCTTAAATGTTGGCATTTTTACTTTTGGTAGTAAACAGCAGCATTGCTGTCTTGCAAACACAGATGGTTTTGCATATGCTCTTAAGCCCAGTAACTTCAATAAATCATAGCTGCTGCTGTGGTTCAAGTGCATCGATGCTATTCTCCACTCTATAAGCAGTACCTTTTCAATTCTGTTTTCCTGAGACTTCTTAAAATAGATGGTTGGGATTCCAAGTTCAGAAGCAGCTATCCACTGCAGGGTGGCTCGCAGCTCCGCGTCAGGGCTGTCTGGTTCCATATCAAAGTTTATCACTAGCAGGTCCTTCTGACAGTTAGCTGTGCCCACTGAAAGCTCAGAAGTGCTTTCTGGAAAAACAATCCCAACAGTTAGTGTGCCATGACTTGTGTTAACCTCAGATTGTCTGTTTTAATCAATACAGTTCAACTTACCCTCCGTATTTTCTGTCTGTTCTGTAAGGAAAACTTTTTCTTCCACTAATTCACTTAGAAACAAACAACAACAGAGCTCATTAGTGATATTTAGGAACAGTCTACAACATTGCTTCACGATGGATAAACTTTTCCCTCAATGTAAGACCTAGAAAACTGCAAGAAAAAAGCTACACAGGATGAAATAATACAACGCTGAATACATTTCATGGATTTAATCTTTGAATCAGGAAAAGCTTTGGGAATTGGAGCATTATTCCTCTAAGAGGATGAAGTACTTGTACTAGCTACACTGTGTATTGCCTTTCACCAGGATCTCTGTATCTTTAGTTAGACGAGCAAATGACATTATGGTATGGCACAGCAAGTCTCATAGCCTGGGTGGAATACTGAACCTACAGTGTTCTGCAGGGCTACACTCCCTGGCTGAACATGTCCCAGGCTGGCTTTCTGGTTTTATCTTTTGTAGTTAAATATAGTAGTAACTGTTGGTCACTTCAGTTACTGCTGCTTTAAAATATATTACTGTTTGGATAAACAAATTCTGTTTACACCTTGTAAGGATTTCCATCTCTCTCATAAACTACAGGAAACAAACTCCAGGCATGTGGTCACTGCTTCAGCTTCCTTTTCTGAATGTACACATGGCAGGAGACTGCAGAATCACTGCTGCTGTCACACTCATTCCCATGTTCCTGGAGGGACATCACTCACAGTGCACATCCCAAGCCTGTCCCATTCTGCCCTCAATCCAGAGGACGCTGCAGGTGTCAGGTTTTTCTAGCCTGGGAGGGCACTAGTCTTTAACACCTTCGTTCACAGGACTTCAGATTCTTCCCCAAGGCTGCAAAGAGTCCAGGTTAGATACACTAGTGCAGCAGGTGCTGCAAAAGGTGAGAGGCAAGGATCAAATGGCAGCATGCAATGTATGCTTTGTCATGACTTGGAATCACAGGTGCTTAATAACCTCCTTCCCAGTAGATTTGTTTCCAGTCCTCTGTTTGAAAAGCAGATGTATTCTATACTTTGACTTTGATTTGTGGAAGTAAAAACTCCTCCGACCTATTAGGCCTGCATCTGAGAACAGCCCCTGAAAGCTAACATGGGGAGTCAGAAATGTATCCCTTTGGTCTTTGAAATATAAGGGAGAGAGGTCACTGCCTGCTGTGAGGATGGGAATGCTTCACAAGGTCAGTCTCTGAATCAGCAGCTGAGAGGGAATGTGTCTAACTCACAAACAACCCAGGTTTCTTACAGAATAAAACCCCTCTCAAAGAAGGACAGTTGTGGTATAGTCTGGTAATGAGCTGTAGAGGTTTCCTGATGTCACCAACTTCACAAAGCTGTACAATGTATGATGTGTGGTCTCTATGCTTCTGCCATGGCCCATGCCCTGATGGCATCACCAGCTGGCACGTGTCACCAGGTACCATAATCTTTAGGCAGGTACTTGCACATCTCTTGATAATTTATCTGCATGCTCAGTAGAAACATGCTCAGAAACAACAGGAAAATGTACATTGGGCCAAATTATTGTCATTATTATTAATAATAATTTATTTATTGATATTAATAATATTGACATATATTTTCCTTTGACTTTAATGGATCCTTGTTTGCTTGACCTTACTTGCTATTACAGCAGAGTTTTGGCAATATTTGAAGTTACTCAGAGAAGAAAGTTCACACTATGATAGTGCAGAAAACTCTTTTAGGAAGAGTGGTTGCTGGATCCATGTTCTCTTGAGATCCATCTGGCTGGGCTTTCCTGTCATCTTTCACTGTCTGGTGCTGTCACTGCATAGGCACCTGCATGTGTTTTCTTCTGAATCTAAGGGCTGGCTCAGCAGCAGGCATAGAGCTGGGCTTGGCACATTTTAGATGGTGTAAATGATTTGCAGTTAAAATCAGATTAAACATCAAGTCTCACTTCAGTGACTACTTACTTAATCACAGGAGAAGATGTCACGTTCTCCTGATAAACTTCCAGGTCCATAATGCCAAGACTGCTAGTAGTACTGCTGTTGCCATTGCTGACAAAGCAAAAGTTTAAACATTAGTGCCAAGCTGCGCCAAGCATGTCTCCATACATCTCTCTTTAATTTCTTTATGCACAAAGACAAGTGAGGAGGCTGGTCCTGCTATGCAAAGTTCCACAAAATCACTTCTGCTCAGCAAGTGGTTCCCAGGATGAAGCACTCTAGTATGCTCAAAGTAATGAGGCTTTTATTACAACAGTTCTAGATGGAGCATGTATCAAATGATACTGTAAACTGGAGAGGAAAAAAAAAAGTGGCCTATCTTCTTGCAAATGGCTTCTGCAGTGAACATTTGGCCTCAAATTCATGTACAGAGATGTCCTGGAGAAAACCTGCAGGGATTCAGATCCCTCTGAACGTGGCAAGTTACAGCAAGGTGTGTAGTTGCCCATCACCACTTACCTGTTTAGTGTCTCCATGCCTGTAACCAGCCCCCATGTCAGCGTATTACATCAGACCTCAAAGGCTCTCAGGACCCGAGGGAACCCACAGGCACAGCAACAGCCCCTCCTGTTTCTGACTACTCTGCAAGACTGAGGTTTAAATTAAAGCCAGTGCTCAATGGGACCAGCAATGACCAGAGGTATTCTCTTTGGCTTCTTTACAAGAACCAAGTGTTACATCTGAGAGTATCTGGAAAAGACAGCACCAGTTCACTTGATGGCATTGTTATGGATTTGACAGATCACGTCATGTTGCATGGACAGGCTGTGGATGTGCTGGCTGCAAGTCAATCAGCATATGCTAATTCGGTGTGGCAAACTAATCTGAACCACTTTGTTTGTAGTGGAAAAGCAACTAACAGTGTTTTTCCTTATGTGGGAAGGACTGATTAGACAGTTCCTTTCCCCATCACACCATGGGTTCAGACCTGCTGTGGCAATTCCTATCTCAGCACAGAGCCCAAAGGCACCAAACAACAGCTCTCTCAGACCAAGGGCTTTGTCATGAACTGGTACTGTAATAGTGGGATGAATGATCACCCACAGATGGGCTTTGTGCTGTATTTTTTCAGCCAGCCAACAGTGCTCTCTGATAGAGACTCTCTCTTTCCTGCTTCATTGCCACACTCTTCTCTCCTTGCCGTCTTAATATCCTGGTAATTACATGACAACATTTTAAAACCTAATCCAAGAGCATGTGAAGAAAAAAATCTTGCTCAATTTGAAGTCATGAAAGGGATGAAGTCAGACTAACATCATTTTATATAAATTCTGAGGACTCTAACAGTTTTAAACATGTCCTGACTTAAACAATAACGAAAAGCCACACATTGCACTGGGAGCTCTGGAACTTATGCCTGTTCTGGGGGAGCTCAGCCATCCTCTGCTGATGTGCTCCCCTGTGCCAGGCTAAGCAGCTCAGGGCTCTGTCTCTGCTCTCAGTGCACAGATACCCGGTGGGAGAACAGCAGTCTCATCAATCTCAGCTAAAGAGATGCCAAAATAAACATTATGCAAATAGTAGTGGATAGATCAAAGGCAAGACAGTAGCAATTAGCTTGTCCGATGGCCCTTTTGCTATAGGACCGAGGCACTTGAGTGGTGCCAGGAAGGCTTTTTTGTCTGAATTTAGTTGCTCACCAGTAACAAAAAGACCTGGCTGAGAATCAGGATGTTGCTAGCTCTTAGCAATACGGCGATGAACTCTGTCTTTAGGCTGTCTTTACAGTATTCTGAATCAACCTCGAGCTGCTGCCCTCATTCCTGACACATGGCACTCAAATGGTTGACTAGACCATGTCGTGCACTGAGAACACACAAGTGTGGTACCTCAGGGATCGCTCGCTGAGCTGTAGGTAGCTGCTTGTGTCGTCGGGATTGTCCTCATCATTAGCAAGCTGGGACCAGCTGCCTGTGCTCTCCTCACTGCTGCTGAGGTGGTTTGGGAATTCTTCAGCTGCTTTTGTCTCTCCTGGGATTTCAACATCATCTCTGCTCTGTGGGCTCCTGCTGGTAGGGTGAAAAAGACAGCACATTGGCATTGTAATGCAGGCAAACAAACCAGTCTCCAGACAGTGCTGCTTGTTAAAGTCAACCATGCTATAAAATCACAGAGATGCAAGAGTCTGGACAGGTTTATAACTTATACACAAAGTCCAGCTGAACATATGGGTTTGAGACGTTCTTAAAAAAAGGGTCATCTTATGACTGCTACAAACAAACACAAATCAAAGCCTGAAGTATGCTGAAGTATGCATAGAAAAGGTTCAGCTGGGACAGGAAGGTTTTGCACATACAGAAGAAACTGCTCAATGCATAGGCTGACCACACTTCAGTGGTTGAAATATGGGGTGTATGTTAGTGCAAAACAGAGAGTTCTTTGAAAAAGATCCCTCTCCTACTAATGGCTGAGTAAGTTTCTTGCCAGGGTTTCCTACTCTGTTAGTACTGTAGATCTCAAAATGAGGTGGGAGCTGGTCTCTTCTTCCCAGTATCAGGTGATAGAATGACAGGAAATGGCCTAAAATTGTGCCAGGGAAGGTTTAGGTTTGACATTAGGAAAAGTTTCTTTCTCGAAGGAGTGGTCAGGTGTTTTAACAGACTGCCCAGGAAGGTGGTGGAATCACCATCCCTGGAGGTGTTCAAGAAATGTGTGGGCATGGCACTTTGGGACATCGTTTAATGGCCATGGTAGCATTAGGTTGAGGGTTGGACTTGATGATCTTAGAGGTCTTTTCCAACCAAAACAATTGTATGATTCTATGATTCTACCAAGAGCTGTGACTTTCTGATGACTCTCAGGGTCTTTGCTGCTTAGGCTGGGGAAGGACAAAGTGTTCTTTTTCTAGGCAGGTGTGCAGCAGGGAGTCAGAAATCAGACCAAATGTGGTGCCCAGCCTGAGTTTAGAAAGTACAGGTGAAGGGAAAAGTGCTTTATAATTCTGCACATTTGACATGGCACACACCCCCACATATACATACACCCACTTCCTCAAAAGCAGGCACAAACACCAAAACATGCCCTTAACTTCAGAAAGGGAAGTTACTGAGAAGAGACTGACCTGAAAAGTAAAAGTAGTGAACAGAATTAGTTCTGTTCCATAAACCGAAGCAGGACATTCAGAGCACTCTGTGACAATACCGTGGAATCATGTTACAGAATCAGAGAATGGTTTGGGTTGCAACATCATCAGTGCTTGTATGGGGTAAAGGGACTTGCTTGTCTGAGGGCCTCTGCTCTGCCCAGCCATCAGCATCTGTCACTAACTGTGCCTGAGGAAGGGCCCTGTCTGCCTGAGGGCCTCTGCTCTGCCCAGCCATCAGCATCTGTCACTGACTGTGCCTGAGGAAGGGCCCTGTCTGCCTGAGGGCCTCTGCTCTGCCCAGCCATCAGCATCTGTCACTGTGCCTGAGGAAGGGCCCTGTCTGCCTGAGGGCCTCTGCTCTGCCCAGCCATCAGCATCTGTCACTAACTGTGCCTGAGGAAGGGCCCTGTCTGCCTGAGGGCCTCTGCTCTGCCCAGCCATCAGCATCTGTCACTGTGCCTGAGGAAGGGCCCTGTCTGCCTGAGGGCCTCTGCTCTGCCCAGCCATCAGCATCTGTCACTGTGCCTGAGGAAGGGCCCTGTCTGCCTGAGGGCCTCTGCTCTGCCCAGCCATCAGCATCTGTCACTAACTGTGCCTGAGGAAGGGCCCTGTCTGCCTGAGGGCCTCTGCTCTGCCCAGCCATCAGCATCTGTCACTGTGCCTGAGGAAGGGCCCTGTCTGCCTGAGGGCCTCTGCTCTGCCCAGCCATCAGCATCTGTCACTGTGCCTGAGGAAGGGCCCTGTCTCCTGAGAGCCTCTGCTCTGCCCAGCCATCAGCATCTGTCACTGTGCCTGAGGAAGGGCCCTGTCTCCTGAGAGCCTCTGCTCTGCCCAGCCATCAGCATCTGTCACTGTGCCTGAGGAAGGGCCCTGTCTGCCTGAGGGCCTCTGCTCTGCCCAGCCATCAGCATCTGTCACTGACTGTGCCTGAGGGCCCTGTCTCCTGAGAGCCTCTGCTCTGCCCAGCCATCAGCATCTGTCACGGACTGTGCCTGTCAGCCCTGGCCCACAGGTACCAGCCTCATCCCGAGGTAACATGGCAGTGCTGAGTGGCCAGGCCACAGGGCGCTGGTGTCATTCAGGTTTTTAATGCAGGGCAGGGAGCACTGGCACTCAGTCCAAACCCTGAGGGATTCTGTGGGTGCTGTTATTTGGTGTTTTGGCATTTTTTCATTCATTATGCAATTCCATCTCAGAGCAGCGACACTGTGAACTGACAGTTCTCTACTGCTGAACACTCAGCACTGACAGGACTGGCTCTGCTGCACAGCTTCCCTACAGGGAACAATTCTCTTTCCTTGGTGATGGCCTCTTTCCCCAGGCCTGCAGCACTTTTTAAAATTTAGTTTGTTTTTTTTCTCATTGACTGTATCTCTGCTTGATACTTTGCCTGGAGCCCTGTGTGCCTGCATCCACACCAGCAAGTAACTTCATGCAGTAGGAGTGGATCAAACCAATTGGTGATGACACTTTTATGTCTACATTCTATATATTTTTAGCATTTTACTTTAGCCTTGGCTCAGTCCAGACAGCCACATCACAAGTGCTTCAAATCCACGTGAAGAACCACTGGAAGTTTTGCTTTCCCAGCAGGGGCACTAGCACATCTGAGACATACTTGTGCGGCTTCTAGCTGAGATTCCTTTTCAAGAGATCTGCATTTCACATTGCTAACAGAGCCAGTGCATGAAAATGGAACCACACTGCATCACCAACCCAAAATGCTCATGGAGGTGTAGCCTCTGCTTACTAATTCTGCTCTAACAATCTTACTGCTCTAAATTCCCCATAGCCACCTTGAGAACTCTGCACCAGAGGTAGAGGAAAAGTTGTTATTAAAGAGTTCAGAAACCATGCAAAAATAACTTCATTTTCAAACTGCCAAGTTCCAAAGAGGAGGATTTCTAAATGTATCTCATTAAACACAGGTGGGTTCAAGGGAAGAGGAAGGTTAGTGGAGGAGAGTCAATACGAAAGAAGTGATGCTATGATAATTATCCCCCTAATTGCTACTATGCACAGGGAAGCACAGGCTTTCTCACTTTCTCAAAAGCGAAAACAGAGCACTGCCTAGAACAAAATGAGCTACAGAATGGTTTCTAATAGTGTCAGTGCACTCTTCCCAGCACTTTGAGATAATGGGGTGCTATAGAGCTCCAAATGATAGGCAGTTTAGATACCATTAAAGTAAGAGATACAATGAAGTAGAGTTAAAAATAGGCAAGGCCCTGAGAGAGAGCCTTGCTCCTAACCTTACAGCATCCACAGCAACCCTCTGTACTTGCTCTATGCTCTCATGCTGGGCTGACACTGTGTCTTAACCAAAGCAGGCTACAGATTTCCCAGCAAAAGGAGCACAGTAGTAAGGAGAGGATCCTTTGGGATACCCTGTAGGACAAACACCATGAAATTAAATTAAAATAAAGTAAAATTTTATTCTTTTCTCTATCTAAATTTTGCCAGAGCAATCTTGAAACCAAGGAGGTGAGTGTTGCTTTTAATTACTATTTTATTTCCTCCATTAAAGCATTTTTATTACTTGTAGCTCCAGACTGTAAACATAAAGCTAAACTCAAAACTCCTGGAAGTCTGGTCTTGTTTCCAGGCACACTAAGCATTTAGTTACACAGTCACAGCAGACATCTACAGGCCCAATTCTGCTGTCTTCCTTTTTATGCTGCCTTTCAGTTATTAAATTGAGATATCAGCCAGTGCTAAATTAAAGTTCAAACTTTGTCTGTCTTTCCTGTCTTGACTGTGGAAGACTTCAGTATTTGTAGAGAGACAAACACAGTGTTAAATTTACTCAGAACCACAGCACTGTTGTGTTCAATGTGAGTTTGCTCTAGAGATCAGCACTGTGACATATGATGGGGTGACTTTGTGCTGTAAGCCCATAGTAAGAACTTAACCTGTTCCTTTCTCTTACCTTATACCTTTAGCAAAACAGTTTTTACTGGGAATTGAAACACTAAAGCAATGTGCTGATTTGCTGGCTTGCCACTTACCTGTTTCGCAGGGATCTGGAAACTGTGTGTTTCCCATCACAAGCTTCTGGAGGCTTTTCTTTGCTTTGATGCTCGTTTCCAGGAGGCACACATGAAGTTAAGGACTCCAAGTCTTTTTCCGGTTCATCTCGTTGATCAGTTTCTATCTGAATTAAAGGCACTTCCCTGTGCTGACCCACAGGGAGGCACCCAGGGCTCTTCACAGGCTCTTTTTGCTCCACATTTCCTCCATCCCCTCTGGGTTTTGACTGGCTCTGAGTTGTGCTTTGGGGGTGTTTGCTTTCCAACACGTGTTCTTGGCTTGTACAGTCAAAGGAATCCTGCTGGACGACAATTAAACTTTTACCACTCTCAACAATATTTGCAGCCAGTCTGTTTGCATATTGTTCCACCTGTGGTGGGGATTCACTGTGGAAATGCTCTGTCTCTGCGGCTTCAGCCTCATCTGCTATGATTTTGTTCTTGCGCATGAGAGATTCAATAGAACTTGCCCATGTCTCGTGAATCAACATGTCCGTTATCTGGTCAGTCTTGCACTTTTGGTACAGGCAGGAGTCAGACTTGCAAAGACCTGCAGAAGCCACGGTACTGACCGGCTGCACGCTTAAAGAATCCTGGTGGTGGTGGGCAAATCCATCTAATGAATTTGCCTTCACTGGGACATTCACTGTTAGCCTAGAGCCTGATACTCTGCTGTCAGGCACTGATGACTGCCTAAAGCAAAAGGGTGATCGTAGAGAAGGTGGAAGCAAGCTGCCACACCAGTCCTTTGAATTCCGAGGGGAAGATAAGTTCTCTTTATTTTCCTTTTCTATTTCTCTTAGCATATACCTATAAAACTCTTCAGTGATGCTTTCTGTGCTGGACTGTTTGGATGGGCAACTTGGCCTTACATTAAGGTGACCATTTTTCTTGGCTACCTGTTGCAAAGCAGAATTTAAGATGCTGTTTGCATTTTTTCCTGCATAGTAGTCCAATAATAAATCAAACCCTCTTCCTTCATTTTCCATCTGGTTCACCATAAATCTTGAAAATTCATCTGTAATGCTTTCACAACTCGACTGCTTTGAGACAGAACTTGTCTGGCTCACAGAGTGACCCAAGGTGTTCATTAGGCCTAAGGTATTGAAAGAAGTTTTGGAATCTGAGTCCTCCTCTGGTATGCTCTCGCAGCTTGAGGCCTTGGCTCGGCTCCATCTGTCACAATGCAGTCTGTTTCTGGGGTGGTTTGGACCCTGCCAGATGCTATCAACCACAGAAAGCTCAGAGAGGTTCATGATCTTGGCAGCCACTTCATCTGCAAAGATATTGACTGAATTTGGTGTGTCCTCGAGGTTTATAGACTCATCTACTACCCGATTCATCAGTCTCTCCTTTAGCTCAGGATGCTCATCTGTTTTTCTTTTGATCTCACTGAGTCGAGGTGCTCTGTGCTTCCGAACAACTGAACCATTAGCATGGGGTTCCTTCTTCCGCTTCATGGTCCTGCATGATAAACTCTGGGTCACCAGATATTCATTACCTCTCTTCCACGCACAGAACCAGGGCTGCTTCCCATTTGAATTTTCCAGACAAATGGCTGCTATTTCTGTTGCCATAGAGACAACTGTTTCTGCCAATTCTTCTGCAAAATCTGTTATACAGTATTTGTCTGCTGAATTCTTCACCTGCAGCACAGGCTGGGAGGGAAGCAAGCTGTGATTTCCTAGTAGTGACAAGCTAACCTGGAGGTCATTGTTTAGCACTGTCTCGCTCTTGTGCTTGTCATGGCTCTCTGTATTCTCAGTGGCACTGGAAGATAGCTCTTCTTGAACACCATTGTTTGCAAAGCTATTTTCTCTGTCTGAAAATGACCTGTAGTCCTTCCAAATATTGTTATTCTGGGTTGGGGATTTGTAACAGTCTCGTGTGGTTCTTTTCAGGTATCTTCTCTTGGGAGATGTTTTTGCAATGAGTGCATTATGCCCTGTGGCTCTACTCATTGGTTCTGAATTCAATGTGGCACTTTCCTTTCTATTCACATCTTTTGTGTTGCTGTTCCTGGTGTTCATGACATTTCCCAGATCTTTGCTAGCACTGGTGCTGTAAGATGTACCAAATGGCTCAACAGCAGATGGATCATGGGGGCTGTGTGACATTTCATGTGCTGTGGCCTGTGTTGACCATCCTTCTGGTGTTGTTACTTTCTCTGCTTTTGTCCCTTTGGAGAAAAGAGGAGAACACTCTTCAACCTGCCTTATGTCGTTCATCTTCTTGCAAGTGAAATATATCACATTAAAAAGCAGCTCGTTTGCAGTCTCCATGAAAAAGTCTTGCGCACTTGAGCCATTTTCTGAATGGGGGCATAGCTGTCTCCTCTTCCTCACCTCTTCAATGGAATGGCGTAGAATAATATTGGATAAGTTTTGTGCAAGTTCATCCCTGATTACTTCACCTGTGTGTGGAATCTGTGGCCTCGCTGCTGTCTCTATAATTTTTCCATGTATGGATTCCATAAAATGCCCTACATTTCTGTATGTGTTGGGTGCTGTCAAAATGATTGATGCCTCCTTGAGAAGTGCCTTTGCTATGCTGCTGTTCAGCTTCTCCATGCTGCTTCCTATAGCTAAGCTGCAGTGCAGAGTGACAGCTGCAGATGTCTGAGCTGCAGATAGCAGTCCACTCGAAGTCACAGGGTACTTCTCTTCCTTTGTTTCCCCCAGACCACAGACAGCTACAGCACTTGCTACCTGAGTCATGCCACACAGTGCAGATGGAAATGAATATTCTGTGCCAGCACAGTCATTGAGTAGCTGTGATGATGCTGTGTGCAGCTCTTCATTATCAACTGCTCCACTTTTGGAGTCTGTTGCTTCTTGGTCCTGTCTGAATCTTTCTGCAGCCTGGGGACTGGAAATGGTTCCAATAACAGTGGCTGCACAAGCTAGAGCCACTTCCAGAGCACTGTGGCCATGCCCGTTCGACTGTTCTTCCTCAAAGTAATCCAAAACTTCAGAAGAACTCTCTGCCTCAGCCCAGTGCCCTCCCCAGTGGCTGGGGAAGGCAGCCCCTGGCCAGTCAGACACGTTCTCTGAACTGTCTGGACTTTGCACAATGACGATCTTGGGAAGTTCATTCCATGATCGGGAAGCAGATATGTCCTCTGACTTATAGGAGCTTCCTACAGAGATGCTGACGGCAGCCTCCTCACTAAAAGTGGGCTGAGACTGTGACAGTCTAATGAATGCATCCTGCAGAACAGATTCTGCCAAATTTGTGGCATACTGACCTGTAGTCGCTGGCTCTTTCTGCAAGGGAGGATCACTTTTACTGATGTCTGCACAATCCTCCCTGTCTGTCTTCTCACTGTGTTCCACTGCTGGGTCATACAGAGGCTCCAGCTCCTCTTTAGCCATTCTGGTTAAAGATCCATCTTCTAACACGTGTGCTGAGCAGGAATTTTTTACCTCGCTAGTCAAATTAGTAGCACTAAAGGATGAAGTAGCTCTTCCAGCTAATTCCTTCTGCAACACTGTTTCCTGGTCTGACTTCTCTTCAGATTGTAAGATGCCATCTTCTGCCACAGTGTTCACAGCTTCAGGGACTCTAGGAGCAGCAGTATCTTTAGGAATGCAGCTCCTTTCGAGAATCAAAGGCAGCCTGGCCTTTCTGTAGTGGAGACTTTCAAATCCCTTTCCTTTATTTTTTTTGACATCAAAAGATGCTTCTGAAACACTTAATTTTTCATGACCTGTTAAAAGAAAAGAAAGAAATGCATTTTTGCAGAGTACCCTTGTACTACTGTATACCACACTCCTGCTCTGTGAAACTCCTGTACAGCCACGTATTCTTCCCTTTGAACAGGTTTGAAACACGGATGGCTGTCCAGTTTCTAAACTACAAATGGACACATGCATGAATTATCACTGACTGCAGTTTCTGTAAGCACTGCCATGATTGCCTTGCTGAAACAAACACCAGCAGAATTACATTCAGTCCCATTGATTTTACCAGATTTACATTCATCAGCCTCGTTGTCATCCTCAAGGTGCTCAGATGCTGTGAGGAAATCTTCTTCTATGGAGGACACGGAGCAGTTTGTGTCATCCTCGGGCTTTAAGATGCGAGTGTCTGTCTGCAGCTGTCTCTCCTGAACGAGCTCAAGTCCAATCAGAAACTTGTTTATTTCAAAAATGATGCAGCTTGTGCTGTTCTTCCTGTCCCCCCTGGCACACTGAACCAGGCAGACATCTGCCAGCCAAGGACACTGGAGGAAAGGAATCTCAAATGGTTATTGAGTTAAAACATGAATCTTATTTTTAAGCATCCCTCTCTATAAATACCTCAGGAATGTCCTGCTGCAAAGACACAATGTGAGTTGTCTGTAACACAGTGTGCAGTTATACACATGCCAGAATCAGCCCACCTGGGCTGACACAGGCCTGTCATCAGAGAACCCAGCTGCAGCACAGGGCATCTTTATTTGGCTGAAATTACAGAGCTGATTATTTTCAATCAACTCCTTTTAAAGGCAGAGACTCATTTACTTTGAGTCAGATGAGTTAGCCCCCTGACATGCTGTTACCAGTGGCCTTGTACCACCCACCCTCATCTGTTTCTGGAGGGAACTGCCAGGACAACCTCTGCTGCAAGGCTTGTTTGAAGGCAGCCCTGCATATACTGCCTGGTGAGACTGGTAAGAGCAGGTCATCTTCACATGTTCTGCCAGGCTGTTCTAAAATTGTGTTTTCTTTTGTTTCTTTACTTCTCCTCTTGTTCCTTATTTGCCCAGAGCCCGATTATTTCAGACCAGTATAACCCCCACTGGAAATGGGGCTCCAGTGCATGCTGTGCCTAGACTTACATAAAACTGTTTTACCTAGAGCAACCAGACAATGAAGTTGAACATTGGATAGAAGATGGGAGAAACTCTTCTTATCCTCTTTTTATTGATATTAAACCTGTTGGATATTTGCACAGCCACGGAGCTGACCTGCTATCTCTGTATAAAGGAAGACCTGCTCTGAAGCAAAGCCAAGCTTTTGCACTTTTTGATGTTCTGCTTCAGCTCCATGTCCCCAGGAAAGACCGGCCTGAGTGGAACCAGCTCTGGATCCAGCCAGCATGTTTAAAGCTGTGCACAAGATGCCCTGGACTCCCTGCACCTTTGTGCACAATCTAGCACCACATAATCCCTTTCTGATCTTTTGAGTGTGAATGCAAAACAAGCATCTAGTAATAAAGGGAGTGGAATGAGGATTATGCTGGAAGAGCATGTTTTATTAGTTTGCTCTTCCTTTACACCTAAAGAATGCCTGAACAGACCCCAATTAAATTACTGTGCTTAAACAGCTGGTTTTGAACTAGCGGCTAAGAAACTGTTGCTGAATCAGACTTCAGCACACACCCTGTTGTGAAAAATATCATTAAATAGAGATGCAGCCTTAGATTAACCCTTCCCCTGCTGTTCACAGAATCACAGAATTGTCAGGGTTAGAAGAGACCTCAAGGATCATCTAGTTCCACCCCGCCTGCCCTGGGCAGGGATACTTTCCACTAGATCAGGTTGCCCAGAGCCACATCCAGCCTGGCCTTAAAAAAAAAAAAAGCCAGGCTGTCCTGGCCAAGAGAGCCAATAGGATCCTGGGGTGCATTGAGAAAAGTGTGGCCAGCAGGTCTAGAGAGGTTCTCCTACCTCTCTACTCTGCCCTGGTGAGACCACACCTGCAATATTGCATCCAGTTTTGGGCTCCCCAGTTCAAGAGAAACAGAGACCTGCTGGAGAGAATCCAATGGAGAGCCATGAGGATGATCAGGGGACTTGAGCATCTCCCCTATGAAGAGAGACTGAGATCCCTGGGGCTGTTTAGCCTTGAGAAGAGAAGACTGAGAGGGGATCTGATCAATGTGTATAAGTATCTGAGGGGTGGGTGTCAAGTGGAGGGGGGCAAGCCCTTTTCAGTGGTGTGCAATAATAAAACAAGGAACAACGGGTTCAAGCTTGAACATAATAGATTTCACCTCAATATGAGGAGAAACTTCTTTACAGGGAGGATGATGGAGCACTGGAACAGGCTGCCCAGAGAGGTTGTGGAATCTCCTTCTCTGGAGACTTTCAAAACCCACCTGGATGCATTCCTGTGCAGACTACCCTAAGTGATCCTGCTTTGGCAGGGGGCTTGGACCCGATGATCTCTTGAGGTCCCTTCCAACCTCTACTGTACTGTGATACTGTGATTCTCAAAAGGAGCTGCATTAAGTAATTTTTAAGTTGACAGAAACAAAATTAGGTCTTAGCTCTGGTTTGGTTGGTATCACTTGGTATTTTCCACTGTGACATTCAGGCTTACAGTAGCCTCTTGGATCTTCATGTTCTGTCACAGCACTTTTCCGAGGTGCATGCGTGGGAGATTGGGAACAACAGTGGGAAGTAGCAAGATTTCACTTGAGCAGGAGCCTGTAGGAGCTGTGCCCTGCTCTAGCTATGGTCTCAGACAAAGTGTTGCATCTTTCCTTTCCCCACTGCTGTGCTGCCCTTATGACTCCTGCTACGCTTGAAATCTGTACCTGTGAATCATCTCTGCCACCAATGCCTTCCCTGAAGGATCAATTGCTAGTGTGGCCTAAAGCATTACCAGCTGCAACCCAGACATCCTCAGAAGCCAGAGGGAATAGCAGGATCTCTCCTATCTCTGTGTCACACCCCCCCCCCCCCCCATACTTAACTGACTTCTGTTAGAGTTGTTTTTCATGTTTGTGAACTCCCACTCATCTCTCAAAGTAGTGCATGGTCTTTGCTTTCAGCTTCCTTTTGTCTATTTCCTAAATCCTATTCCTCACAGGTGTGATCTGATCTCAGAGATGACTGATCCCTACCTGGGGAACTTCATAGTCAGCCTGAAGGTTTCCCGAGGTTAATCCGCTCAGCAGGACAATTTCATTCTCCTTGGGTGGCTGAACATTCATCGAGCTGATGAGTTTGGGAAGATTTGGAGAGACACTGATCAGCCTCTGTAGCAGGAAAGAGATTTTGCTCTCAGATTATGAAATCTGAGTTGCAGAGTTATATTCATAAAAATTAAACACCATTTACATGAATCCCTTGAGAACGCTTGTATGACTTTGAGTCAATTAAAAACTGACCTGGCAGCATTAAAATTTTTTCTTTTGAGCCACTAGGCAAGACAAGGGTGACAATGCAGATCCTGTGCCACTCTCCAGCAGGACACTCTGTCATCCCTTGTGCTGTCATGTGCTGAACAACTCGATTGCATTTGTGCATCTAAACACTTGGGCCTTCCTATTACCCATGGGTTCCATAGAGACTGGGAGCACTGTCTGTTACTGTCTCAAGCAGGAAAGATTCAGTAAGCATGGTAAGGAGAGCTGGACAAACCTTCCTGTTTTCCTCCAGGCACACTGAAAATCAGGAACCAAAAGGGAAGTGAGCTGATTGAATTGATACAATAGCAAACATGGAATAACAGAGTATTTAATGTTCAGATGCCTTGCATTTATTTGCTTCTCCACCATGCACCCTTCATGACCTTTCATTTGTAATGATACAATCATTTTCTACCTGTTATGCATTTGTTAGAGGCCAAAGTGGTGACAGTCACAATGCCTAGTGGATGAGGGAAAGGCTGTTGATTTTTCTACCTGGACTTCAGTAAAACATCCTACAGCATCCTCCTGGAGAAGCTGGTGGCTGATGGCTTAGACAGGTGAACTGTTTTCTGGGTAAAAAACTGTCTGGATGGCTGGGCCCAAAGAGTGGTGGTGAATGGAGCTAAATCCAGAGGGCAGCTGGTGACAAGTGGTGCTACTAAGGGCTCAGTTTTGGGGCCAGTCGTGTAATATCTTTATCAATGACCTGGATGACATGATTGAGTGCTTCCTCAGTAAGTTTGCAGATGACACCAAATTGGGTGGGAGTGTTGATCTGCTCGAAGATAGGAAGGCTCTGCAGAGGAATCTGGACAGCTTGGATTGATTGGCTGAGGTCAGTTGTATGAGGTTTAACAAGGCCAACTGCTGGATTCATGCAATGCTCTGGGCTTGGAACAGAGTGGTTGGAAAGCTGCCCAGCAAATACCCTGGGGGTGCTGATCAACAGCTGGCTGAACATGAGCCAGCAGTGTGCCCAGGTGGCAAATAAAGCCAACAGCATCATGGCTGGCATCAGCAATATTGTGGCCAGCAGGACCAGGGCAATGATTTTGCCCCTGTACTCAGAACTGGTGAGGCCATACCTTGAGTGCTGGATTCAGTTTTGGGCCCCTCACTACAAGAAGGACATTGAGGTGCTGCAGTGTGCCCAGAGAAGGGCAATGAAGCTGGTGAGTGGTCTGGTAAACAGTCTGGTGGACTGAATGACTGAATGAACTGGGGTGTTTCATTTAGAGAAAAGGAGGCTGAGAGGAAGCCTTTCTACCTGGTTGTAGTGAGGTGTGTGTTTGTCCATTTCCCAAGTAAGTAGCCACGAGTGGAAATGACATCAAGTTTCACCAGGGGAGGTTTAGATTTGATATTAGGAGAAATTTCTTTACTGGAAGTGGTCAGGCACTGGAACAGGCTGCCCAGGTTAGTGGTGGAGTCACCATCCCTGGAGGTGTTAAAAAAATGTGTAGACGTTGCACTTTTGGACATGGTTTAATGGCCATGGTGATGTTAGTTTGAGGGTCAGACTCGATGATCTTAGAGCTCTTTTCTATCTGGAAGGACTCGATGATTCTGTGGTTCTATGCAGTGATGCTGTGTGACATAGGAGGTGTCTGTTGCAACACTGTGAGGAGGTTTCAGCATGTACAGGAGACCTGTGTGCTCACTTATCTGCAAAAGCCAGAACAAAGGGACAACAACCATTCTAGGAGTGCCTGCAATCCTTCTCTGCCAAGGATTCTGGAGTGCTTGTGTTGTCAGTAGGGAATGGGAAGGGACCCCCTACCGATGGAGTCACTGCCACCTCCATTTCGTGCACTAACAGTCCCTGAGATGGCAAAGGCATTTGGGGAGCACAGATCTGACAGCCAGCTGTACCTGTAGTTGTTGTGCACTTCAGTGCTGCTCCACTCTTTCCTTTTCATTGTCTAAATAACAAGCCCGCAGTATTGTTCTTTTTATCTCTGAGTGAATTAGATACAATAAAACTTTTTGTCTAACTCAATTTTGAGGAACAATTCCCATTTCAGTAGGCTGATCTTCAGATAAGGCTAACTATTTCTATCTGACATAATGAAATTCAGTGCTTCAGTTTGACATTTCAGTGTAGTACAAAAAAGTTATAATCTTTTTATTTGCTCAAATTATAACCTCTCTGTTATGTCATGGGTTGAGTTGAATCTGCTGATGGTATTCAATAACATGATGCTGTCATGCTAGCTTCAAAATGAAAGTGCTGGCTGGAACAAAGTATTATGGGGCTTGGAGTTCTGATTGCAACATGAAAGGCTTCCTGTTCCAGTGGCTGCTTCCATTTTCTGGGTTTGGTGTGTGGGTCTTCTCCACTGGGCTGGGGCATCATTCTCTGGGGGAGAATTCATGTACTTGTGCAGCTAGGACTGGAGTGGGTTTTCCATCCCACTTCCTCATGTCTTCCCCATGGTCACACAAGCAAAACCACAGGGTATGCTGTGGTGTGTACCTCCCAGAGTCTCTCTCTTGAACAGGGGAGCACCTGCACCTCATGGCTGAAACACAGGACTGTACAGATGGGGAATAGAGCATGTTCTTCCTGAGTTGAAGGACCTCCCAGAACAGTTCCTTTACACCTGAAACACAGGTTTTCCTCAGGTTGCCAGGGCCTGCTAGCCATTTCATCCACTGTTTGTCCTTGACCATCTTCCAAAGACCAAGTGACCATCCCTGGCTCTTTCTCTTGTTCCCGTGATGACCTTGATTCATCCATACCCTTTGCCAGAGGAGCTGCTTTCCTTGTATGCTTCTTTTTCCATACAGGGGCAGCTGATATTGGAACAGGCTGGTTCTCTGGTGCAGCTGCCATGCGTGTTGTTCTGTCTGTAGCCCCAGAGACCTTCTCTTGCTCCTGAGCACTCTGGACAGTGATGAGAAGGGCTTGATAGATGATGGATCAGGCTCCAATGCATGTGCTGGACTCTTTCAAGTAGTTCCCTGGGGTCCTTCTTGAACTGAGGGGCCCAGAACTGGACACAATATTCCAGATGCAGCCTCGCCAGGCCAGAGTAGAGGGGGAGGAGAATCTCTCTTGACCTAGTAGTCACACCCCTTCTAATCCACCCCGGGATACCATTGGCTGCCTTGGCCACAAGGACACATTGCTGGCTCATGGTCATCCTGTTGTCCACTAGGACTCCCAGGTCTTTTTTCCTCAGAGCTCCTCTCCAACAGGCCAGACCCCAACCTATACTGGTCCATGGGGTTCTTCCTTCCCAGATTCAAGACTCTGCACTTGTCCTTGTTGTATTTCATTAAATTTCTCCCCACCCAACTCTCCAACCTGTCCAGGTATCTCTGAACAGCAGCACAGCCTTCAGGTGTGTCAGCCACTGCTCCCAGTTTTGTGTCATCAGCAAACTTGCTGACAGTGCACTCTGTGCCCTCATCCAGATTGTTGATGAATATATTGAATAGTACTGGTCCCAGTACCAACCCTTGGGGTACTCCACTAGATATAGACCCCCAACCAGACTCTGTCCCATTGATCACAACTCTCTCACTTCTTTCCTTCAACCAGTTCATATCCACCTCACTACCCTATCGTCCAGACTACACTTCCTCAGTTTAGCTGCAAGAATGCTGTGGGAGACAGTGATGAAAAGAGCAGGATGCTGAAAATAGCACAGAAAAACAGTCCCTGCTAATGGATGACTTGCCCAAGGCAGCAAGGTCCCAGCATTGGTTGTTCTGCCATAAGCCGAAATAGTTTCAGCAAACTACCTGTAATGCTTTACCAAGGAACTGCCTGGGCACTGTGAGCACACCTTACCTTTGCTCACATACCAAACATTCATGCCACACTGCTGTGTCAATCACAGGCACCAAGCCAGGATGATGAAAATGAACTGACAAAGGACAATGTAAACTCAAACCTGACACCAGGCTGTATCTTTAAAATGGGACTTCCTCAGATCCCAGCAAGGTTTGGAACAGTTTGTGTTTTACATAGCATATAGTGATGTGTTTTTTCTTAAGTGTTTGCAAAATAACCAAAATTTTCCTTTCTTTAAATCCAAACTTGCAGTTAAAGAAATATCACACACCTTTAGCTCTGTTTAATCTAGACCCCTTCTTGAAACCATATAATCTGGAGTTTTACTGAGTACAGTTGAAAAAGACCTAAATGAGAAAATTCTCAAAGGCTTTGTGGTATTAGGAAGGAGAGACATCAGAATTATTTTTGTGCAGTATCATATAAAATTTAAAAAACTGGAGGTATGACATTTCCATGTTTGCTTCTTTGATAAAACAAAGGTTGTGCAAGAAGTCCACTCACATGGGATCTGCTGGGAATTCACAGGTTGCAATGATCCTTTGGGTATTTCTGGGATGGGAGTAAGAAAAGCTATAAAATATGGCCTGGTGTTGAGGCAATAGATTCCCGGTGTGTTGCTCTCTGTAAGGGTTAAAACTCTAGGGTTGGCTTAGGTTTGTCTACAGAATTTTGATCTGGGTTTATATTGGAGAGTCCTAGTATATCTGACTAGACCCACTGTGTGTGTTATTAAGAGCTAAACTGTTACCTGCTTCACTTTCTCATCGCTGCAATCATCTCTGTTCGCATCTAAATTCACAAAACACACCTGTAATAAGAAAGAAGAAGAAACAGTAGCTTATAAAGTTGTATTAGAATAGCAGCAACTCTTTCAAAGTTCATAGGGGTTTCTTTTCTACCCTGGTAGCTGAATATGCAAAGCTTCTTCCTAGTGCAAGAAGGGCTGAAAAATTAGTAAAGAGAATAGCAGGGTGAACTTCAAGAAAGAAGACATGGAGAACAAAAGTAAGAGTTATGACTTATCTGCTCTGACAATTAGCTGATGAATGAGCAAGTGTTGCCAATAAACAGGGTATTAGACATGGCAGAGGAAATGCTAAAAAAGCATTTGATTGTCTATCAGATAAGCTCTTCGTGTCTTCCTTTTGGAATAACTTCTTTTCAGGCACTTGAATGTTTCATAAGTGCAACTGTCAGTTGCTTTTAGAGTTTTCTTCACATCACATAAAGATTGAAGTATTTTTTCTAACTTTCCAAACATCCTAAGTAGAAGTTTAAGATTTTATGAAATAATTTGTTTTAACCTTGGTTCATGAGCCACTAAGGAGGCAGAAGTTTGCAGCAGTGCTAACAGGCAGCGGAACAGCCTCCTACCTATTGAGGATCCATGGGAGTCTGGGAGTACTGGACAGTACTGCTCTTAATGACCAGGTCTTTGCCCCCTTCTTTGACCATTCTGGATTTCAGTAGCCATTTAATGGCAGTGATGTAAACAGAAATTTCACAACTAAACTCCATTTCATTTCTCAAATTTATTTTTATACATGACTGGAAGGCTGTTTTCCAACATTCAGAAATAAGATAATCCCTCCTCCAGGTTTATATATGAGTCAGAACCAAGGACTCCAAATCACAACTGACTGTCCTTCTTTGAACACTGCAATATCTCTTGAGAGATTTGTGAGAGTTTGATATTGCCTTGATTTAAACCAAACCCTGGCACAGATTCAGGCCTGAGTTGAAGCCAAGCCCTGATCAAACTAAACTGCAGATCCAGAATTTACCTTTTAAGAGCTGAGTGATTTTTTTGGGGTGGGTCTTTTTTCGGCAAACAGTAAATGCATCTTTCTAAAAATGTAAATTTTCCGTAGAAAAATAAAATGGTGTAAATTCGCCTCTTGACTAATATCCTTGCATTAGGCATCTGAGGTCCTCTTGTTTGCTGCTCTTACCCCAAGCAAAGGTTGACTCCAGTTTCTACATGCATATCCCCTATGTACTCATTATGACCATGTGCAGTAACAGCCAGCACAGCAGATGGAAAAATCCAGCCAGGCCTCCCATCACAAACCAAAAATGTTTCACTGAAAAAGAAAGCTTGCTGCCCTTTTAAACAGTTTAATGGCATCTCTGTATGAACATTTTAAGGAAAGATATTTCTCCCTCTGACAATGCCTGGGCTTGGGATATGTCCCCATCATCATTGTTTATGGCTGTCAGTAATTTATCAGAAATAGCTTCAAAAACTTCTACGCTGCAAGGTATTAAAAATCTCCTCTAGCAACATAATGTGGGAGTTATATGTAATTGTCCTAAACATTTTAGTTAATTTCATAAACAAAATCTTGCCCTCCTTTAAATGAGGATTTTACATGTTGGCATTTCACCCATCAGCCACAGATTGCAATCACAAAGCATCAAGAAATTATGCTTTTCATTCACATATGAGCTTGCCCAGTGCCCACAGAGATTTGTGGTTATGAATTTCTGGGTGCATGGAAGGGAGTTTGTGTGAGGGACTGTTAGTTTGGCACATAGGGTAGGGGTGCTGGGAGGTGTGGATCCAGCTTCTTGTCCCCTCAAGTGTGTTTACTACTGTGCTGAAGGCAGGGGTGTTAGTAGCTTTGTTTCCAGGCCCCCATGCCAGAGTGGTAAGGTCTGGTTTTGTACAGGGTTCAGTGTGAAAGCTTTGTGAAAAGACTGTGTAGGAGCAGTCATGTCTGTACATACCTTCCAGCCAAATTCAAGACTCTGGTAAACCTTGTTTTGTCCTTTGCTACCTATGCATTGGCATGATGATTAAGGAATCATGGAAGGGACCATATAGATCATTTAGTTCCAACCCCTCTGCCATGAGCAGAGACAACTCCTACTAGACCAGATTGCTCAAGGCCCCATCCATCCTAGCTTCCAGGTTTGGAGCCTCCGCAGCCTCTCTGGGCAACCTGTTCCAGTGCCTCACCACCCTTTGACATGCTGGCACTGCTACCAGTGATACTGCCATCCTGCAGGTATGTTTGCCCCTTGCAGCAGCTAAAAAAAAAAAAATCATAATTTTGTGTGGCGTGCATGGCACGTAACTTACTAATGCCTTGTTAGAAGATAGAACAGTATAAGCAAGAATATCTACTACTTAAAGCCATACTCTCTTTCTTTCATCTTTTTTAAACTTATTTTCAGAACCCACTGAATTTACATTACAAAATTCCATATTGAATCCAGCTGCCAAAGACACTCATTGAATTCCAGTGACATTAGTTTATTACCCTGCCAATGCAGTCTGTTTTCAGCACTTTCCCCTTCTGTGGATTTTGCAGTTTTATTTATAGGCAATTTTAAAACAAAAATAGTTCTGCAATGGTGAAAGACACTGAAGGGCTCATTTACTTTTCACATACTGCTGTTTGCATAGAGCTTTGCCCTGCTTTAAGCGGGAGGTGATGGGACTAGATGGCTATAGCAATTGTCTCAGATGAATCTCGCTGTTGCATGAGCGTCGGGCGATCCCCCAGAACAGGTAGCTATTGCCGGATCTGACTAGAGTGCTACTATCTAGTATGGTGAGGGAACATTCAGCTTGTGGAGAAGTGAAGCGCTTTATTTTTTCGCTGTGTAGAATATACTTCAGTTCGAGAGTGGTCTCTCAGAGACGTGGCGAAGGGAATGTGAGGATGACTCTACAGTGAAATATTATTTGTTGCTATTTCTGCATGGCTATTCAGAATTCATGAAATTTAAGCTCTCTCTTAATCTGGTGCGTTTGCAAGATTGTCTGCTGTGAACTAGTCTTGGGGATTAGTGAGATCATGTATGTACACCTCAATACTCAGAAGACTCCTCAAAAACGAACACTCCGAGAATTAGCTCTTGAAACTTGTACTGAAGAGATGAAAATATACTTGCTCTTGTAGTTATCTCATATTAGAATAGGAGAGCACCTTAAGATTTTTGGTAGGTTGCACGTCTATTTGGTTCGCTCTGAGTTTTCTCCTTTCTTTGATACTCGCTAGACAGGCAAGGCGGAATAAATCTGAATGTTTACTTAGATTTACTATAGGTAGTGCATCGAATACGCTTGTGTCTCCTCTATCCTTGAACTGCTCGAGGTGCCTTTCTTGGCCTATAAATACATTTTCGCGGGTTATCAATCCTCGCGCGCAGATAGGATCAATTGTCAAATTCGTGTCTCGAAAGCACGCGCTTTTACACGCTTTGCGCAAAATGTGTTTTAGTCTGCGTCTCTACTCATCACTGAGGCTGATTGCCTTGGTTTATCGTTATAGAGAAGTACAGTGCGAAGTATTATTGCCACTGTTTCTGTACTATATATCTCTTATGAACTTGGGAGAGTCAGATATACCAAGGACAGTAGAATCAAGGCTGGTGTGAAGGGGGTCTAGAGAATAGACAAGTAGTCTTATTTAGGTAGCATGGCGTAAGGTGGGAACTTGGGTTTGTGTTTGGGTGCGTGGAGAAGGTGGAGGCTAAGAGAGTTTGAGGAGCTTGTAATGTCGTTTCTTATGAAGAACTTCTCCATTAGAACGACAATGGGTAGTGAGGTGATGGGGTGATGGAGGATTGATCTCGCCTTACTCTGCTAGTTATCAATGTAAATAGAATCAAGGAGAGGGGGGGAAATGGCTCTTTGGAATTTGGCTTGAGCGCTTAGGGGAGGATTTGAGGTTGTGAGTTGTCCTAGGAATAATTTTCTTTGCTGACAAGGATCTGGTCAGGCATTCGGAAGCTCAGCGGTGCTCGACCCATGGGAAGACTCTTCGTGTGCGGGTGGGTGGATGTTCACCGCTCCTTTTTAATACTCTTGTGAAAGGCTCGATCAGAAGTAAGCAAGGCTGTGGACATGGTTTATCGGCTCTCAGGGCAAGTGTCTTTTCGGTTGGAGAAGGTGTGGACTAGATGGTTTAGCAGGTCTTTTACTATGCGCCAACAGCTCAATGGTCTATGATTAGCTTGGAAACTATATTTCAGAGCAGAGGGTATTTCCAGGACTTCTCCTGTCGAGTGGAGTACCCCAATGATCAGTGTGGAGTTTTTTTTGCCAAGGAAGGCAGTTCTTCTGCATGTAACCAGATGGCCTTGTAACAGTTATGTTATGTTGCGCAGTATGTTCAGTATAGAACAACTAGTCGCGTCAAGAGAAGAATCCACTAAATGAGGGTTTCCCAGTGATATATTAGATCCGAGACGATTATGACACTAGCTTAGAAAGATAAAGTGCTTGCACGAGACGTTGCTCTGCCTTTTAGAACGATGTGTATTTGGGTGTTTAGAATTTCCAGGACCCACACTCTACCCTGCTCTCACTCCACAACTCCGCGCGACCAATCTCCGCCGTTTCTCTGAATAGCTGAATCTTCAATAACAGGAGTGAAGGGATACTTAAGCGTTTTATTATTCTTTACCCTATTTCATACCAGGTTTATCTGGTACAATGCTCACATAGATCATGACTGTCAGCTCGTGTATGGCAAGAGAACTAACTCTGTTCAAAAAATACTAACTCATTTTATTAAGGCTACAATGCGCATTGTGTCCCAGCGAGTAGATGTGTATGTCGGAGGTTTAGAGTGTGTGCTTAACAAATAGTTTGATCATGCGCTAGTGGAGATGGTAGATTTTGTCATGATGTTTTTTGATTAAATTCTTTTGTAAAGAAGTTCAGGAGGATAACAATTGGATGACGCAGCTTTCAATTAAAGAAGGAATAGTTAAATGGGTTTTTGTCTTGGGCTTTTTAGCCGCACAGAAATATTTCAGTGATGCTGCGCGAGATCAAGTGAAGAGATGCAGAATTCGCAAGTTGGACGGTGTCGAGAAGAGTGTAAGATGGAGGATAGTCTTGTGAGACGGATGATCAATATATATAGGGATCATTTAGTTTGTAAGGGAATCGATAATTTCAGTAGTAGCTCAGTCAGAAGTTGTTGTGATTTCTATATTGCTCGCGCATTTAGTTGCATTTTAGGGTTTTGAGTAGACGCAGTATATTGTTAAGATATAACTTTTACCTGATACTTTTGACGAAGAACTCGTTTTTTAATTGTGATCTGAGACCCCACATTCTGGCAGATGGTTTGGCATGGGGTGATTTCTCATGATTTGAGTTTCGACTTTCAGAAAATTGTTTGGGTGTCTGATGACATGGATGGTGAGACTAGTTAGGATAGAAGGACGACTTACTTTTTTAATCAGATCTCTCTTCATATACTGAATAAGCAGTACTGCCTCTAAAAATAGGCGAGTAGTGATAAAGAGACAGGGCTCTACTATGCACGCTCACTAAGGTACAATTTCTGCATTACACATAAAGTGCTATGACGAAGAGTCAAGAGACCGCAGACTGCCCTTATTTTCATGGGACTTATTGTTTTTGGGATTAACAAGAGCCTCGATCGCCTGGAGTGGTCTTGCTATTGACTGAGATACAGCCTGGGAGATTCCAAGATGGGAGTCAGCTGTAGTTCTTGCGTATGAAAGACGCACATTGACATATATTCTCCGCTTTGACAACAAACAGATCTCCATCAGTAGATAGTTGAGTCTTTGGGCTTCGCTCAGCTTTACCTCTCCAAACTCCAAATTGCTAAATCCGTGATGGTTTGTGGCCAGTAGGTTTGTGGTGGTGCAGGAAGTATACTAATAGAGAGGATGGTCGATGAGTAGTTGTGTGCCGCCGTGTAGGTAGGGTGGGGTTGCGGGTAACTTTTGGATTTAAGGGGTGAGCAGACTTTAGGGATTGTTATCTCCACTCTCAGTGCGTGCTTAAGTGCGGGGAGATAGAGAGTGGAAATAGAGCTTACTTCTAACCCATTCGCAGAGGTTCCTCGTGTGGTGACAGTATCTGTGGTTTTTGGTAGGAGTTCTGGTATCTGATGTGACTATTCAAATGCCACACCACAGCTTTCTTTCTTTGTTGTGTTGGAGGATATAATTTTTCCAAATCAAAAGGACAGGAGAAAAACTTTAATAAATGGCACATGGGGTTTTTCAAAGGGGTTTTCGTGTGTTTGGGACCAGTCCTGGTTAGTCAACTTTTGGGGGAACGGTTGCTGGATGAGATTTCCCCAGGGGTAAATGGTTCCTAATATGGTATTTCATGGGAATATAGATGAATGGGAACTGGAAGGATTTTCGCAGGTCTGAGCCACCGCAGCTGGGGAGTGTGGTAGGACTACGCAGGATTTTTTTGATTAGTACAATCAAAAAACTCAAGGGACCAAAATGGCCCCCTTTTTTCATAAGATTTTGCTTCTACTACGAAAGATAGGGGAAGGGAAGACATTTGGCATCGTGCAGAAGCTTTACGCATCTTCCAGGATGGCTGAAAATGAAAGAAAGTAGCTTGGGGGGGAAATGGTTAATGCAGTAGGTATAGGCCAGGGCTCTTCGCGCTTCTCAATACCCGCAGACATATCTCACATGAGGGCCTTGTCCAGAAAATTCTAGCTGTTTTCAGGGGGACCCACGTTCATAAGGTAGGACAAAAGATAAAAACATTGTCCTGGTTGGATTCGCATTCTTATTCCTCGTTAATTCTTTGCATGGCTTTCAGAGGATGGCCTCACCTTTTTATATTAACCTTGACTGGGGTCTAAAACAGCTGTGAGCAGGAAGCTTGGCCTGGGATGGCGGGTACATTGCACACATAGAAGGACCGGCTGGCCGAACAGAAGGCTCTGTAAGTCTCCTCCAGCAGAAACAGAGAAGGCAGTTCCTAACTAGTTTAGTTTAAAATGGACTGATTGAGGGCCTTTGCAGCCATATGTTTATTTTTGTTACAGAGCTTCAGTCAGGACTGATGAAAAGAGAGATCCAAGGAGCCACAGCAGGAACAAAGCCTGTGGTGAAAGGGACTGAGCTTGGTAATGTTGAGCAATTAGTGTTTTGGCTAGGAAGTGTCGCTGTTATGAGGGAACACATGAAGCTATGGCCATGGTGGTTTGTGGATCTCAGGTGCTCAGAAACGAGGGCTCACTATGTCACCTTCTGAACTGCAGTGGAAACCACTAGCTAGACTGCTCGAGAGTTTTATGTGGAAAAAAATCTCTAAATGAATACACTGGTTAAGTCCACAGAATAAGTGGTATTTTTTTTTTTTTAATCATAGAATGGTTTTTGGGGTTGGGGAAGGGGACCTTAAAGATCATCTGTAGTTCAACCACCGGCCCAACCGATGGGCGCAAAGGACATCTTCCACTAGAACAGGTTGCTCCCATGGGCCCTGGTCCCAACCTGACCTTGAACCACCTTCAAGGGAGTGGGGGCATCCAGGAAAACCTCACCCTGGGCAACCTGTTGCCACTGTCCTCCCCACCATCACTGTAAAGAATCTCTTCATAATATCTAGTCTAAATATACCCTCTTTTCGCATCTTATTTGTACTCTGGTACTTTATCTAGTAATTTCTACAGGGGTGACTGGTTAGAAGCATGTGACAGTAAACTGTTGTGGGGAGCTAAGAATACTGTCACCCCAAAGCTGTAATTCAACAAGTCCAAGTGCCCGGGTGCTGCACTTTGCCACAACAAACCCCATGCAGAGCTACAGGTCTGGGGTCAGAGTGGGCTGGAGGAGCAGCCAGGCAGGAAAGGGACCTGGGGGTTACTGGTTGACAGGGGCGAGGGGGCTGAACATGAGCCAGCAGGGTGTGTGCCCCAGGTGGGCCAAGAGAGCCCAATGGGCATCCTGGGCCTGCATCAGGCATAGTGTGGCCAGCAGGAGCAGGGAGGTCATTGTGTACCCCTGTACACGAGCACTGGTTTAGGGCCCACCACCTTGAGGTACTGTTGTCCAGTTCTTCTGGGCCCGCAGTTTAGGAAAGATGTTGAATTGCTGGAGCATGTCCAGAGAAGGGGCAACGAGGTGGGGGAGAGGGCCTTGAGCACAAGCCCTGGTGAGGAGAGGCTGAGGACTGGGGAGGGGGAGCTGGGACTGTTTAGCCTGGAGAAGAGGAGGCTCAGGGGGGACCTCATTGCTGTCTACAACTACTGAAGGGGAGGTTGTAGCCAGGAGGGGGTGGTTGGTCTCTTTCTCCCAGGCATACCAGGCACCAGAACAAGAGGACACGAGTCTCAAGCTGCGCCAGGGGGAGGTTTAGGTGGGAGGGTGAGGGAGAAAGTTCTTCACAGAGAGAGTGGTTGGCCATTGGAAATATGTGGGCTAGTCGCCCGAGGGAGGTTTGGGGGGATGGAGTTCACCATTCGCCTGGGAGGGTGTTCAAGAGAGGGGGATTATGGAATGGTGCGTGGCACTTGGTGGCTGGAGCCATGGTTTTAGAGTAGGCATGAGGTTGGGTAGGGTGTGGACAGGTTGGACTCGATTGGATCCTTGAGGTCTCTTCCAACTTCTTGGATTGCTTGATCTTGATTCATTGAATTTCTGGTGTTGATTTGTTAGGCATGGAGCAAGTCGTCAGTTGTAGCTGAATCTTTTGGGTGTCCTGGAATGGCAACACTGGGAGAAATGAAGGCGTTCCTTTTTGGAGGGAGGAAAAATTAATGGTGTCTTGGTTTAAAAAACTTAATCTTATCACCAAGGAAGCAAGGTAGAGCAGTTGGGGGGCGGCAGGTGGATGGCTTAATAGGAAGTGAAAGAGGAGAGGAGGGCTTAGTGGCATTTTTCCTGATTCAGGTTAGACTTTACAAACCTGTGATTTTTGATTCTTAACCATGCATAACGATGGCTATATAATGTATCTATACAATTAAACTAGCACAGTCAAAAAACCCATTATCAGGCCGGCTTGTTTATCCTTTCCTTAATTGCCTCTTCGCTCGATTGCAGCTCAAAAGGCAGAGAACTGGACTTACATGGCGGGCTTTTTACTGAAGGCCCACTGGGAGCAAACGTGGCGCGTGGCTGGTTATTAAATTGCGTAGTGGACAATAGTTCCTCATTTTACTTGATCCAGTCCTAAAATCCTTTCCACAAAAGGACTTTTGATTTGTAGGATAGGAATTTATCAGAGAGACACATTTTGCAGGAGGTGTGGACAAACTATGGGCTAGCTGCCGTAACAAGGGTGCCACATCCCCATTTCCTGGCTTCCCCTGATGTAGGCTCAGAGCAAAGGGCATCTAAGCCCAGGGGACGACTGCAATCAGTGAGCAGACGGGCTAGCGCCGCTGTGTGAAAAGGACAGGATGAAGATGAGAAACACGCTCCAGACTATGATGCACGCACTAACTTTGTACCACAGAAGTGAGGGGACAAAAACACCCATACAGGAATAAGCGTGTTGAGTAAGTAATAGAACTAGCTCACTCGTCTGGCTGTAAAATAATACAGCTATATTTTTCAGTGCGTTGCTGCCTTAGCTTCTGATCTAAACAAGCTTACATTTTAAGTTGTATACATACAATTTACTCTTCCCCTCCCAACTATTTTGTGCTCAGGTTAATTACCTGCTCGTTCATACACCCCCAGAGAGTCTGGAGCCCACGGAACTGGAGTCTGATCGCTCTTGTATCTTCACTGTGTGGAATATGTTTTCCCTTGACATCTTTGTTTAGCCAAAATCATTTGTGTCATTTGGCAAATTGGAAAACTTAGTTCAGGCAGATGTACTTTTCCCTTATCCGCTAAGTACTGAAAAATGCCTGTAGAGCAGCACAGTAGAAACTGTTATCATGGTGCAGGATAAGCAGAATGGGATTTACGTACTTGTATTTGAAGTGCTTTTGGCTTCAGGCATTGGTAACAGGTTTCCCAGGGATTGTGGTGGAGGTGCTGTCCGGGAGATGTTCAAGAAATGTTGTGGAACTATGGCACCTTGGGACAGGGTGTTATAATGGTAAGGCCGGTGGTGTGGTTCGGTCTTAATTTTGACATGCTGTGGACTCAATGATCTTTAGAGGGTCTCTTCTAACTGGAAAAACAATTTCTAATTCTTGAGATTCTTTTATGTATTTTTTTCTTTTTCTTCTGCATGGAACACAAACATCTCCAGGGGGAAAAGATGAGTTGATCTTGATTAGGTGTCAATTGTAGAGGGAAGCAACATTGTATCAAATGAGATTGGTCTGGAGGTGTATGCTTAAAACAAATAGTTAGTGGCAAATAGTTCCCAGCGCTGTCCGCCAGAAATCTGAGTATTCATTTTAGGTTAATTGGGCACTAGCAGTGTTCTCCTGCGCAGACATGATTTGGCCATGCAATGGGTCCGAGATAAATTCTCTGGCTTTCCAGTTGCTTGTAAGATTAAAAATATTGCATCTCTTTTGAACTGTGGGAAAACTATGGGCAGTATGTGGCATTTCGCTTGGCTTACCAAGACTGGCCGGGGCAGAGATGGACAAGAAAGTTGGGCTGCAGGGAGTCAGTCTTTCACCTCCATTCACTGTTCATTAGCCAATCATATCCAAACCATTAAGTTTGTTACATCCTTTGGTGCAGTTACCTAGCAGAGTCTGGTCTATAGTTAAACACAACAGTCAAAACTTCATGGCCTAGTGATGACTGAAAATTTCAACTATTTCTATGCAACCTTTCCCTAGAAGTGTCTAAAATTTGGAAGTACTATTTTTTGAAGCTTGATCTTTGTCTCTATAGAGCAGCCTAGTCACTGACATGTTGTTTGAACCTGTGGTGGTGCTTGCAGATTGGAGGCTGCAAGCAGAAGGAGCAGGACTGGCATCTCTACACCACAAACCTCTCCCAGGTTCATACTTGTTATTTTGCTCAGAAACAAATCTACCTTGAAAATAACAACCCCTGCAATAGTCTGGTGGAACCATAGTTTTTCCATACCAACAATCTTCCAACACAGGAAATGGAAAAAGACAAGATTAACTTGAACAAAGCTAAATGATGGTATCAGTTATAGCTTATTGGTTTATGTTTATCCCTGTTTTATACAGACTGGCTTCGAAATCAGATTTCTCATCTTTGTTAGCTGTCACAGTTAAATTATCTTGTCTTCTGAAATTCTACTTCATATTTAAATGGGTACACACACACAAAAAAAGAAGAAAATGGTTCTTTGGGGGAGCTTTGCAGATCAGTGTTTTGATAACCATCAAAACAGATGACCTTGCCATATAGACAGAAAAAACCAGATGGTGCATTGTTAGAATCTGCTGGAAAAGGCATTTTATGTCATCCTAATAAAAGTAAAAATATGTGAATGCTGCTGGTCATTTTCAAGGAGACAAAGCTCTCAGACAATTTCTGGACAAAGCACGGCCCATTGCCACTCCTTTGATATTTCCTGTGGGTTACAGTTTGCTCTCATTCAGATGCATGAAGTAAAATAATATTTTTTTTCCTGGGACTTTTCCTGAGTTTAGCTCCTAAGGGAGCCCAGCATACAACTGTATGTGCTGTGGAACAGACACTTGCCACTCCAGTGAGGGATGCCTAGGAGTAGCTGCATTGGGTTATAGTGCTGTGGGGAAATCAGGGTGCTCTGAAATATGATCTAAAGCCAGGAGACTCTGACTTTGGGTTGATAAAAGGTTTTGAGCAACTGTATTGTTTTTCTGCTTTTGCACAGATGAAATTAGGATGTGAACAGGGCTCATAACTCCAAAACCACCATCATGGAGCTATTGCTGAGAGTAGAAATGAGTGAGGTTAGACACTCCAATCCTTAAAACCAAGTTCACAGCACTCACAGTTACTGTACAATTTCACAACCCTCTTCACAAAGAACTCTATCTTCATGGTTCTACATTTAAAGAAGGGATAAAGTGTTCAGTAGCATAACAGCATGTCAGAAACAAAACATATCCTGAAAACAGACAGTACCTGCCCAAGATACAGAGGGGAAACCAGGTGGAAATAAATGCCAATGTAATGCTAGATAATCCAAATATCACTGCATTAATGTAAGATGCAAGCTGCTCACACTGGGCACAACGAGCAAGGAAAGATAGAAACAAGCACAATCACATATATATTAATTTAAAGTGACATTGTGAGGATTCATGCCTGAATCACCTAGATCAGGATGGAGAGGAGACAGCCAACTGCCTTGACACATAGCTGCCTTCCTGCTCCCACCACTGGGCTCCTCAGACACAGATTCTAACATCTGAAGCAAGGAAAATAACTACCAAGTGCGAGCAGGGAAAGCTCAAAGTGCAAGGAATAGCTTGTTCCCAACTGGCCTGTCCTGCTGAGGAGATACAGCCACTGCTGGAGGACTGTGTCCTGCTCAGCACCTGGGCTGGGTTTGTGGTCACTGAGCTCAGCCCTCATACATGCTACCTAGGCCACGCATGGCTGCATCCCACACCTCCCCAGGTTTAGGCACTCAGACTATGCTTTCCCTTTGCACCCAGAAAACAATTTTCTTTCCTGGGGCTTATTCTCTTTTCCACTTTTGTTTGTAGGAGATTAAACATGAGTTTTATGGGCAGACCACAGTGCCAAACCACTTATTCCCTCTAACTCTCTCCTGGGCTGTCTGAATTGGCACCTAGCTTGTCTACATAGCCTTGGTGTTATGAGAGAAGGCAGGAGAGAGGGTAGAAAAAGCTGAACAGCAACAGGCCTGGGATGTAAAGACCCTATAAGCTCAGCTTCCAGACAGCATTTACACACTGACATACTAGCCAGGACAGCACAGAACGCAGCAAGTTCTGCACAATTACCCTGTGTATTTATCCAAAGACACACAGGAAGTTCTCTGCTTCTGCACTCTTGCTGTTCACTGAAGCAGGCAGGGATTCTGTGGTGCAGAAACATGACTATTGGAAGTGCAATTAAGTTTGCACAAGCCACCTGTACACAGTTCTGATTTTCAAGTCTTGTCTCTTCAGTTTAAATTCATTTCTTTTAAAACAGGTATTGAAAATTATTTGGGAGGAAGTCATATAATCTCTGTGAATCTGGATTTTATTGGGAGGATAAAACAAGCCTCTCCTGCAGCACTTTAAAGTGTTGATCACAGCTCTTTACAGTGCACCTCACCAGAGTAACCTGTAACTGATAGCGACAGTTTTGATCTCAGTTAGATGGAGGAATATAGTGGAGTGTCAGCTCCACTTCATCACTAGGGAAAACCTGGAAAAATTCATACTTCATTGAAGAAAAGGATCAAGCTTTTCTTAAATCTGTGTCTCCTCTGAAACGTTGCTGGCAGCTGCCAGCCAGTGCAGCACAATGCCAAAAGATACAACGATTGCAGCAGTTAGCCCAGCCTTCAGATACCTCTGCTGACTCAGTGTTTTGTCAAAGACTAACTTGGGTTAGTACAAGCTGAGATGAAAGCAATAAGGAAAATATAGACAGTATCTTTCTTTGCTTGTCATTCAGCTGTTTGCCAACATCAGAATGCTGAAAAAAAATCACAAAATTGCTTTACTCTTCCAAAGGGAGAGAACAGGCTTCTAGCAATTCCCTGAGGCAGTCTGCCAAAGAGTACAATATATTGTGTTTCTAGAACATTATATCCTTAAGTGCTCAATAAACAAATTATTTCTTAACATGTACTTCTTTTAAGAAGTAATAGTCCTAACTTGCAGCCCATGGACACTGAGATGTCTGTGTAGTTTCTATACCAATTCAAGATTAGATTTCAGGATTTGTAATTGTTAATCTAGATAATTTGCTCCCCATACCTCTTTCATGCAAAACAGGGAAGAAAACACATAATAAACATTTCTCTACTTGCCTTTTAGATGATACTGGAAACTCAAGGCTTCTTTAGTATCAAAAGAGAGCAAGTTAGTGATGATAATCTGCCTGATTATGTCCTAGCAGAAATGCCTGGAAGGTTTTGTGAACAGGCGTTTCAGGAGTCAGACCCCAACTTGGGTTATTTGTATACAAGGATCTACACAGTGAAAGGGTTGCTATGAGCAGAGTGACTGTGCATTAAATGCCCTCTGGATATGTAGAACAGAACTTTCTGCCAGCACTGACACTAGATCTGAGAGCAGTGGTATATGTTCACCAGAAGAGTTCTTGCTTGACCAAACTGTTTCTAAACTGGAAACACCTCTGAACCAAATGTAGATACGAGCATCTAACAGGGAAGCTGGAGGTGACTGTCATACTGCCAGGCTTTGGGTACTGGGTTTTCTTCCTTTTGTATTATCTAACGCTACTTAGAATCACAGAATTGTTTCAGCTGGAAAAGAACTCCAAGATCATCATGTCCAACCATCAACCTAAGACCGGTATGGCTATTAAACCACAGCTCCAAGTGCCATGTCCACACATTTCTTGAACACCTCCAGGGATGGTGATTATATTAATTAGAAAGTCTTGACTGAACTCTGAATTTTCCTTTCCCCCAACTTCTCCTCTATTTGCTCTCCCTTCAGCTTGAATTTACTCTTTCATTGCTCCCAGGAGCACCTGAAATGATTTCTGTTGGTAAACAGGCAACCAGAAATCATAATTATGCTCCCTTATTGAAGCTGTCATCCTTGGTATCCTCTTGACTCTTACAAAAGTATTTAATCAAACTCATGCAAATCTACTTCCACTAGCTTGTCAAACTATTTTTATGCACACACATCCACAGCTACTTTGGGACAATGTTTTGCCTAATTAACATGTGGTTTTTGACAGATTTAGTTCTTGTCCCAGTTGAAGTATGATCTATTGATTTCCAGAACCCAGTATGAAATAGGTAAGATAAGTAATTTCTTTACAGTATCCTTGAAGCACCTTTCAGGGAAGGGGAGGAGAAAAAAAGGGGGATAGAGTGGGAGGGAGATGTGGATCTGGAAGGCACTGTCTTACCCAAATACACTGTTTAAGCAGCAAGCTGTGAAATTCTTTAAGCTGTTCATAATGTCTGGATTACTTTTAACTGGGAAACATTTTGGTGGATTTGATAGGTGTTACTGAACATACACTTGGTCTGTACATGGCCCTGAGTTCTGCAGAAGAACTGCCTCTGGCAAAAAACTCACTGCAGTGGGGTACAACTGACAGAGGAAGCTGGATTTCCTGCTCTGAATTCAAAGAATCATAGAATTGTGTTGGCTGTAAAAACCTCTAAAACCATCTAGTCCAACCTTCAACCTAAGACCATTGTGGCCATTACACTGTGTCCCAAAGTGCCATGTGCACCTCCCTTGGCAACCTGTTCCAATGCTTGACCACTCTTGCAGGGAAGACATTTTTGCTATCAAACAACCTAAACCTCCCCAGCCCAATTTCAGGCCATTTCCTCTCAGTCTATTGTCTGATACTAGGGAGAAGAGACCAACTCCCACCTCACTCCAACCTCCTTTCAGGGACTTCTGGAGAGAAATGAAGTCTCCCCTTAGCCTTCTCCAGACTAAACAATCCCACTTCCCTCAGCTACTCCTTATGATTCAGAGATGTAACTGTGCAGTCACACACCCCAAGGAAGAGGAAATGAGGATGATCTCAAGAGGAGTGTGCTCTCGTGGCTTTCTCATGCAAACACAAAGCCTAATGTGTGAGCTTCCTTCAGCTTCCTTTGGGTCTATATTGTGCTGCTTTAAAATACCTTTGTGCAGAGCAGCAAGGCTCCTGACACCTGCACCACAAAACACCTAAAGGAAGAGACACTTCCCTGTGGTTTTTGGGACAGAACGATCCCAGCTGTTCACAACTGCTAGCAGAAGTGTGTGGGGTGTCAGATAATATTCTACAGTGCTCTCCCACCTTGGTTATTTCTTTATTTGTTTGCTATTTAGTTTGCTATTGCTCCATCTCTGATCAGCTTTGGGAGGCAGCAGGAATATTGTTTTCTGCCCTGCTATTTGAACTTACATGCTGTCATAGGATGGAAGAATGTAATTCCCAAGTGTTTCCTCTCCCTGAGCACAGAGATCAATGCCTGCTGTGTTGTAAGGTACGTAGAGCTTGGAGATTCTTCACAAGAAATAAGGAAACTGAAAACTATCAGTTGTTCTTTTATGTTGCAGTTATTCAATCTTAGACTACAATCTCCTTTTCTTCACTGACTAAGTTCTGATGTCTCATTTTTCCTGCTATTGTCTTACTTCTTTTTGGAAGTTCATTAACAGCTACAATTAATATGCATAGCTCAATTTTTGGGTAGACACCAGACTGGGGATGACATAAGAGATGGAGCTCTCTTCTCTACACATGGTGGAATTTGATCCTTGGTTAACAAGGATCTTGAGTTGAAGTACATCTTACATGAGGTGCTTGGAATGGCCTGATAGTGACTCAGAATAAAAAAGCATCTTCTGGAAGACAGGACTAATCATCCTTTAACATTTGGATGCAAAGCTTGTCTCACATTAATTTCCATGCTTGACAAAATGATTTTGGCTGAGGAACCAGCTGTGAAGTGTAGAAATAAAAGTATTGTTTTGGAAGCACTAGGTCTGCCATGTAGCAGTTTGCAAAAGCTGTACATGAAGGAAAGTGTGAGGCGGCAGTGCTACATGGGTGGGAGATTTTCCAAGGGATAACCCTATCTTAGCAAGTTCACCTAAATAAGGTCCTGATGTGATCTTCCTGTGTCTCCTCAGCCCAGCCACAATCCTTTCCTAGGTACACATTTTATGTTGTCAGAAGGATGTGTGAAATTGCTCTCCTTCAGCCATTTTAGCAGTAATGTACCTAAAGTTTGGTCCAAATTACTCTTCAGAAAGCGCTTATTTCAAATACCTTGGTGGATTTATGAGTCTTGATATTCTAGAAACTACCTCTATTTTAATGGCTAGACTGCATTAATGAATCATCCCCAAGTCATCTCCTCATAATCTGTTGATTCAAGAGCAGCTGTGAATATTTTCTTCCCATTAAGACTTATATTCCTTCTAATTAATTATCACTTATGGTTTAAAGAAAATATGCCAATAAATATTGATGCCACATGCACTCTCTGCTTCCTCCAGTGCCCTGTATACTTTTGTTTAAAAAATTTCTCTAACCCTCATGCTGCAGCTTGTGCTGGAGGTTATAGCAGCATTGAGCAGTTACAGGTGTCCCCTTTCTTGATGAAGCACAGCATGGAGGAACTGAGAAATGAGGCCAGAGTGAAGTGCTGAAGGGGACATGGCTGCAGTACCGTGCTGGTGGGTATTTACAGTTTTGTCAGAATGAGGCTTAGCATCAGATTCTCTTACACACAGGCAGGAAAATGCTGTGTGAGCAGGTCACAGAGGGACAGGAGAGAAAAGAGCAGATCTAGAGAGATGATTAGAGTGTCCAAGTAGGAAGTTACAAGGATAGAGAAGAAAATCTATTGTCAATCTTCCCCATTATTAGGCAGCTCTTGGCTGCTGTATAAAACATGTGCAGTCCTGAAAAAGTGGAAATACAACCCTTGAAAGGCATATTTAATTTCTGCCTTAACAACAGCTCATATGTGAAGCTGTATTTTTCAGAGCCAAGTACAAACAAGAGCAAAGAGAGGAACATATTTTACAGATTATATAAGTAAGCCTTGACTTTTAAGCTAGTGCTCAGCCTGCCTGTGCTAGGCCCCAGAAGGAGAGAGTAACTGGTGAAGAGGGTGGGTTCTTCCTTCTCTGTGCAAGTGAGAGGGGCTTTCAGGAAGGTACTTCATGAACACCCGCATGTGCCTGAGAAAGGACTAGGACTCAGTGCCAAAATTTTGCCTGCAGCTGTTGATTCCTTCTCTTTGTCAGGATATAATTAAGGTATCGTCAGCCCCAACAGGAAGATGGGACTTAAAACTAAAAATACCTCTAGTAATTATGGCTTAGAGCTGGAAAGCAATGGATGGGTCTTGATTTCTGAACGAGACAATGCTGTTCTTGAAGACAGTTGAGTAATTACTGAGTGAAAGGTAAAGTAAACACTCTTGTAATCCTCTGCCTTGACATGCTGCTGGAGATGTGCATGAGACCTTCTGATGGAAGACAAACCTCTCAGCATGTAGGTCTGCCTGCTTTATGCTTTGCTGTGTTTAGGAGAAATGTAAATCTTCGTTCAAACACAACGAACCACAACAGTTGTTTCAGCTACGTATGGTCACTACTCAGCAACACACATATGGTTTTGATTTAAAAAGCCCAACAAACAAACCCTCTCCTCTGGGATTCAAGACTGCATTTCCACACTTGGCTGCACAATGAGCCTTGCTGGCTACTACAACTTCTGGGAAGAAACCTCCTCCTTTCTCAACTCCTTTAGGACCAGCTGTCTACCCTCAGTTAAGGACATTCTTTCATTCTCTGGAGACTCCACAGAACATCCTAGAGCCAGAGGCCCTGATTAAGAGACAAAATGTCCCAGTGCTTAAAGTTCAACACCTGGAGCCAGTGTCCATATTAGTGCTAGCAAGTTACCTGGAAATCATTGTAGTATCAGAGAGTAATATAAAATACAAATCTGAATGTTTGTACCTAAACATCTAAAGACATGCCAAATCCTTAAAGAAATTAGTTGGGATGTGAAGAGGGAGAGAACGTGATGTCATGTTTTGTGGGGAGGTTATTGCAGTCTGGGTCCATTTTGAGCCACTCAGGAACAGTATTGCCAGCAGGGCCAGGGAAGTGATCTTGCCCCTGTACATGACACTGGTCAGGCAACACCTTGACTACTGAGCTCAGTTTTGGAGATTTCACTGCAAGAAAGACATAGAGGAGCTGGAGCATGTCTAGAGAAGAGCAACAAAGCTGGTGAGTGGTCTGGAGAACAGGTCTGGTGAACAGCACCTGAGGGAACTGGGAGTGTTTAGTGTGGAGAACAGGAGGCTGAGGGAAGACTTCATTGCTCTCTGCAACTCCCTGAAAGGAGGTTGGTCTCTTCTCCCTAGTACCAGACTGAGAATAATGGAGTGGACAAGGGCATATATATATTAATGTGAAACTACATTTATTTTATGAAGTCTCTCCAAAGGGTAATAAGAATGTCACATTACAGATATTTCAATTACATTTATAAGTCACTGTGTGCAGCTTATGAATGATTATATCTCATGAACCCTGGTAGGTGGACTAAGTTTTCATTCAGTGGAAACAAACAACACTTCTATAATTAAACCACCTTTATAATTTATACTATCTAATTATTGTCTTAGCATGAAACGATGGTTTCTAATCTGCAGCAGTAAATTGCTGCTAAACAATATCATTGTTAATTGAACTAAGATTAATTTCATGTTGACCAATTACACATATTCTCAGAAGAGGAAAAACCCACTCATAACATCGGTGCAGAAGTTCTTTGAGGGAGTTGAATCTTTTTAAGCAGACAGAAATCAGACAGGATCATCTGAAATCAGGCAGGTAGCACACTTCAACCCAGGGGTGTTTTAGAGAGAGCTGTCAGGGTGTGTTATTCCAGTACAGAAATGAAAACAAGCAGTGCTAATACCCAGGATTTACCTTCCCTCTTTCCTGCTGTGCCTTCACCTCAAGCACTCTGAAATGTCTTCCCACATGCCTACCAGCCTTTGTGGGAAGTATCCCCAAAAGGCCCTGATCACCTGATGGCTCTGCCCCTCTGGACTCGAACCCCAGTGCAGCTAATTTTAGGATCTCAGGTAGTGACAGGACTAGGGGGAATGGAATAAAGCTGGAAGTAGGGAGATTCAGACTGGATGTGAGGAAGAAGTTCTTCACCATGAGAGTGGTGAGAGCCTGGAATGGGTTGTCCAGGGAGGTGGTTGAGGCCCCATCCCTGGAGGTGTTTAAGGCCAGGCTGGATGAGGCTCTGGCCAGCCTGATGTAGTGTGAGGTGTCCCTGCCCATGGCAGGGGGGTTGGAACTAGATGATCCTTGTGGTCCCTTCCAACCCTGACTGATTCTATGATTCTATGATTCTAATTGCATTTCCTTAAGGTAAAGACAGAGGATGGAAAGTCAACAAACCCATACATACAGAAAGCAGAAAAGGGAAGTTTGTACAAGACGATCTTTTAAACTCTGTCCACACCACGCTCACTTGTTATAAGACCTTTTTTCACAGACAACTTGCCAGTTTGCATACAAATGGAGAATAGACACCACATCTTGCCTTTATTTCTCCTTGTGATTTCTACTGTTAATCACTGCAGATGACCAGAAACATTGGATAAAAGATGAACACACTAGCATGTCCTCTGCTGTGGCAGGGTACCAGAATTTGAAATAACAATTTTCAGAACTCAGGAGAATATTTCCCACTTAAGCAAATGGGAAATACTCTTCCGCTAACACAATTTATTATTTTTCCTATCCTAAAGGCTACATTTTCATTAACCCATTTGGAAATGAATGGGCTATTACACAAACTCTGCTGCTTAAAAAAAATATAAACCTCTCTTTGAAAAAGCAGACTGCTCTGAGTTAAATGTTTAGTGTCTGAATAAAGCAATGTGAGTATACTTGATGAGCATATGTAGGACAGCCAGGAGTCTATTTTTATTTGTACTAACTGTACTAATCACTAATGGGACATAATGAATGTAACATTTATGAAAGCTCTGTTCACATGGTCTTGCTGCATTTATACTCCTGGATTAGACCCCTTATTGCTAAACGTGAATTCCTGAAACTGAACACTAGAGCCAGATGTATTCCAGCTATCTTTGGGAAAAGCATCGTTAATGATACCATACATCTGAGATTTCTTTTTCCTTCTGCAGATCTAGTGACAGCTTTCAGAGGCAGCAGGAGTAGGAAATGGAGACTTGCTGACTTTGTTTCAAAGCATATCCTAAAACTCCTCCCCTGTAAGAAGTGTGTGGTCAGAGTCTTTATCTTAGGATAGCATTAGGAACTGTGGGAGCAACTCCATATCATGCATGCCTCGTGAAGCATGCCCACCCTCTGCTTACAAGCAGAACTACACTATCACATCGTAGTAACGCAAGCAGTTTACTTAGGGAAGAGCTTTATCTTGTCTTTCCTTGGACAATGAAGGGATTTAGGAGAAAATTATCACATTGCATGATTTTGATAGCAGATGAGATCTGGGTCTGTGACTTCTGAATGTCCTTTTGGAATTGTAATGAAAAGTCACTTTAGTACTTCTGGTCTAGTGGGAGGCACCCCTGCCCATGGCAGGGGAGTTGGAACTAGATTATCTTTAAGGTCCCTTCCAACCCAAACCATTCTGTAATTCTGCCTCTTCTCTCAGACCTGCAGAATGGTAAGCAGAATGGTTTGTACCAACAAGGTGGCTACCGGGGCTAGACAAATCCTGATCTGTGCTTTCAAGAGGAAAAGTCTGTATCAAGAAGCTATACTGGGTATTTTAAAATGAAATCTGAGTATAGTCTTGCTTTAACAAGCTTCCTTTTCTCAGTAGCTCCATCCTATCAGAGATGGAGGTAATTTCCTATAAGATTCAAAGAAATATGAAGAATAAAGTCAAAGTTCAACAGATCAAAAAGCAAGTCATGACTCATTTAAGTATAATTTGGAGTTATCCTTTCCTTTGAGAAAATAAGCCTTCTTTAGGTATCAAATACTGACTAGTAAAACCAAGTGACTGTGGTCAGTGTATTCTGCATTAAAAGCAATCCTTTCCTTTGCCATCAAGGATACCACTGATCACCTGCCTGATAAGCTCATTCTGGTTAAGAAGTATTCAGGCTGCTGTTCATGTGACAGCATTTCAGCTGTGAACCATGTTTGTACTTCCCAATACCATGACCCTTTTCCTCGGGAGAACGCAAGCAGAATGCTCAAAGAAAAGGTAATTACTGCTTTGGCGAGTTAGAAAATTAGTTCCAGTAAACATTCCTTATTTCACCCACTGTCATCCCATATAGTTTCTTACCTCACACCCTGCATGGTGTGCATATGTAGATTAGGTTGTGTTTTGTTCTTTGTCTTGTGGAAACCAATAGTCCAGTAGACAGCATGACAGTGAAGTGAGCCCTTTGACCATATTCCTGACTTTAAACTGCTGACATTATGCTGTGGTATCATGCCCAGGGCAAGACACAGAGCCTTCAGTCATCCCCACCGTGGGAGAGAGAACCAGCTTCTTGACAGCAGGCATCAGGGTTCATCAGCTGGAGCAGAAATGCTTGTGTCTGGGAGAGAATCCCAGCAGAGTCCATAGAGCCCTCAGCTGGCCTTCAGGCTGTATGCAGCTCAAGTGGTGCTGGAAACCCTTCACCTGAGATAAAATCGCTCTTGACTTAAAGCCCTTCTTGGCTCACTGGGACCAGGGAGTAGCAATCAAATGGGATTGCAAGTAAGGATCTGCTTTCCTGCATCCTTCATCAAATAAAAACCTATGGCAATCATAGCAATGTACTTCCATCTAGTTTCATGTAGCTCACACATAAAGCAACCTAACAACTCCTATTTCTTCATGTACACTCTTAAAAAATCCCTGTTCTTAATTGCATTATAACCCACAACAGTGAGATTTCAATTGCATTTCCAATGTACAATAATTCTGTTTGAGTTCTTTCAAAGCTTCTCTTCATCTAATACAGAAAGTGTTGTCTCTTTAATTCTCTCTCTCTGCCTTAAAGAACATTGAGCAGCCTTTTAAACATCTGCTCTTTCCAACCTGCCACTTAGCAAGTTACGGGTTGAAGTAATTTTCTCTTGGGCTTATTTTTCTCTCTTGTCAGTTGCAGATTATGAGCATAAAAAAACCCATGGAGAACCACAGAGTCTGAAGGCCAAATGTGGGGAAATGTCTGCAGCAACATTTATTGATGTGCTCTGTATAGAAATCCATCTGCATTTTTTGTTTTGTATGGTTGCTTTAAACAGGAAGCTGGAAATTACAGAAACCATAGCCAGGCTGCAGTAATTTCAGTGTCAGTCATTGAAATTTTTTTCATGTAATATGTGCTGTGGTCATCCCCACACCTTACCCAAACAACTCCCCATGGACTTTTCCCCAGAGGGGGTTACAGCAAGTACTTACTGAGGCACAGTTGCTTTCTGACTTGTCTTCCAGAAAGCCAATTTGGCATGGTGTCCTCTGATTCTGCAGCCAGTAGTCTGTTGATCCTAGCAGACTGTTACTGCAGAGAATCTGTTAAAATAGTGAAAAATAGTTAAAATTATTTAAAAATGTACTCAGTCCTACCATACTTTGGGGGCCTGAACTCTCTTGTTGTAACTCAAAGGAAATGTTGCCTACAATTTTATCTTTTTGGGGTTTGTTTTGTTTTGTTTTGTTGTATGCATGTGATGTTAAGACTGAGATTTTGCTGCTTTTGGACCTGTCCTGTTAATGAACCTTAAATTAAGTGATTTATATATCCCCTAAAGTATTGACCTATTTACTCTCAGAACTGAAAGTCCTTCAAGACACTTTAAGGAGATGCCTAAGCCCAACATTCTGACTGGAAAATAGTGCTAGGAGTTTTGGTCTGTGTTTAAATGATAAACATAGATGTTGGTGAAACTAATTATTTACAGATACCAGAGTGCACAAACTTGCAGCCTTTATATGTCTCTTTCTCTACAAGTATCCATTGTTTCCAGGCTACAAACTTTCTTCTTAAACACATTTCTTGCTTCCTGAGAAGCTGAAGTTTTTAATATCTGCGGTAAGGATTACTGAGCTGAGACCAAAGCTCAGCCTGTAGTTTCTCTGTGTGGAATCAGGCCTGCAGCTTATGTCATGAGCTTTGCTCAAAAGAAACCAAAATGAGGCCAGATTTACAAGTCTGATGCTTAGATCGAACTGAATTCCTTCCTTGCTGCCTGTGTACTAATATTCTTCCATGAAAAAGGAACTCCTAGTATTTTTAAAACAAGAAGGTAAGTGCAGGAAAAGAATAGCTGCAACAGTCATGCTACTTACAGAACGTTTTATATGACTTACCATCTTCCCCAGGCAGCAGTGTGAAGAAGAATGTTTGCTAAATGGATGTGGCTTTTATTTGTACTTCCCACAATCCTGCATTATATTGGACTAGGCTGTACTCCAGCTCTTTAGCCTTTTATTTTAATAATGATGTTTTAAAATACAAATTTGTTGGTCTACCTGAGGGGAAAAAAAAAAACTATCCATGGTACTCTCCTTTACCTTGCTGTACATTTTGCATTATCACAGTTTTGTCCTGCTTCAGGAACACTTGATCCACAAGCCTTGATCCCTTCCTTAGGAAGGGAAGTGAAGGAACTTGTAAGGCTGCTCTGCTTCTCAGGGAAGACGAATGCTGTGGAAAGCTGCTCTGGCCAGTGGACACAATTTTCTAATACTCAGGGGCAATCCAGAAGTAAGCTTATTACCACCCACAGACTAACACCTACTCTAATGTTTATCTCTCTGGCAGAAAGTCTGTTAGATAGTTAATGCTGCACTCCCTGCAGCAATACAATTCTGTATTGATTCCCAAATAAAAGTCAGCAGAAGATGGATGAGGAGGTCACAGGAAACACCACAGCCTGTAAGCTTGCTTTGGTGCCCTCCACAAAGGCTTTGCACCTGCATGGTGGCTGTTTCTCAGTGCTCCATCCCTGCTATGTGGTTTCTTCCAAAAAGCTTCTGGATACAAATTTAGGGTTCACAAAACACTCAGGAAAAGCACTGTGCCCAAAGACTTTGTTCTCTCAATGACAAAAGCTCATGAAGGCTGAACATCGGCACCCATCACTTCTTAGGTGCTGCCAACTAATCTTGTTTACCAATTGAATGACTCTGCACACAATAAATTTTATAACCTCCTGTCTCAGTGCAGAAAGATTCCTGACACCATAACTAAGTCCAAGGCTAGATTCAGAAAATAATAGATTTCATATCCCAAAGAAACAATTTCCTGTTCATGTTATAAATTTTTTTTCCCCTGAAATGTTTTCAAATGTGAAAATACCAAACCAGTAAATAAACCAGTTGGTAAAATCTAGAATCAAGCAGTTATTTCCTCTTTTCCAAAAACTACCCTCCTCTGAGGCTTCTTATGAAGACATACAGAATTGAACAAATACATACATGCACTCTCACATGCATATCTACACATATAACAAATATATCAATTATGCAATATATTACATATAAATTTCAGATTTCATCTTATTCTAGATCTTTTGCCCTAGGTGATCCTTTTTTGGCATGGGTGTTGGACTAGCTGATCTCCAGAGGTCCCTCCCAACCTCTACCATTCTATGAGGTTCTTATCCCCAAGGGCTGGAGTTCTTAATTAAGATACACTGCATGCATTGGAAACAGCTCTCTCTAGCTCAAATTGTCTTCACTTTAACAAGAACTCGTTTTGTTTCCTTAAAAATCACAGTGAATTTGTCTCCAGCTTTAATCAGTTCAGATCATTCTTTCCTAAATCTCAGACAGTTTCTGAGAACTGGAAGAAATATCATGCAGAAGTAAGCTTCAGAAAACAATCCTTGGTATAACTCTTCTTTGCCTCATAAGGACCTCATAAGCAAGCAACATTCAAGAACAGCTAAATGATGCAGATGTATATTGTTGGTGATAAACACATGGCATGAGCTAGGCAGCCCAAACTTCAGAGGGCTTTCCTCCTGTGGGATGTAAATGACCTGTGGTAGCTCTGTCTTTCTTTAGAGGATATTTTTTTTTCAGGATGCAAACACTGGTAATACAACAACATAAGAAATAGCTCTCCTGAACAAATGTTTCAGTTAGGTCAGGTCACAGCCACCAAACTTTGGTCACTCCAGGATGATTTATAAGCTGCAAGGATTTACCGTATATTTAGTTTTCCTATGCAGCTTTTCATAATAGACTTTGAAGTCAATAGTAGAAATTATTACAAGTATGTTTTGGATAGCATTGGATAGCATTGAATAGTGATTTTTAAGTAACCTCAAGGAGATGAAGGAGCAGGAGGATGTTTTCCATGGGCAGATTCTGCTCCCATGTGTACATAAGTTGTTCTGCACGTTTACTCGAGAATGCAACCAGAAATGTGAAGAAGGGTGCAATGGAACAGAACATTTTTGCTACTGGGGGTTGGAGAAAATAATTTGCAGCAATCTGGATTTGAAGAAGGCAGGTAAGAAAAACAAAACCAGGTATAATGAGTCCACACAGCAGAAGGTGGTGAGGTCAGCAGTGTAAGGAACACCAGCTGGCCCAAAGTCACCTGTAAAGTCTCTTAAATTACTCAGCAAAGAGCATACTGTGGGAAAGGGAGGCACATGCAGGAGAGGCTTTCTTGCATGTGGCCTGGTTTTACATGTATCTGAAAGGTGATCAGCAGACAGAAGTGGTGACATTTCAGTAAGTGGTGGCAGGAATGAGGATATATTTGGATAAATTTAAACTCCACCTGGATTATGAAATGAATTAGGACTGTTCTGGACACATTATTGCTTATCTTCTTTGAAGCAAGGATGGTTTGGGCCTCCCCGCAGTGCCGATTGCATCGGGGTCACACAGACCTATGCCAGAATGCATCCACAGAAGCCATGCCAGCTTTGGGGCATGTTTATTTGGTAATAGACAACAACATTGCCACGGGCAAAGACAAACCTACAGGAACAGCATGTGTTACATGTCTTAAGAGCACCTCACTGCTGTCAGGCAGTTATCCCTGTTAACTATGTGCACATGTTGACACAAAGTAGGAGTTTCCATATATCTTAAAACTTGCTGGGATGTTCCTGCTTTTAAAGGAATATACTGAAGTCCTTATAGTAAAATAATGTACGACTGCAATGATCAAAAGCGTGTAAGCTTGACGGAGCTGGACTAAATTGACAAAGTTAATTAATCAATCACCAAATCACAGAACACATCCAGTTGGAAGAAACCTCCAAGATCATTCAGTCCAACCATTGACCCAGCACTGAAGGGTCAACACTAAATCATGTCCCTAAGTGCCATGTCCACATGCTGCTTGAACACCTGCAGGGATGGTGACTCTACCACTGCTCCAGGCAGACCATTTCAATGTCTGATAACCCTTTCTGTGAAGAAATATTTCCTAACATCCAGCCTCAACCTCCCCTGGTGCAGCTTGTAGCCATTCCCTCTAGTTCTGTCGCTTGACACCAAGGAGAAGAGGCTGGTCTCCTCCTTGCTCCAACCTCCCTTCAGGTAGTTATAGAGAGCAGTGAGATCTCTCCTCAGCCTCCTCTTCTCCAGACTGAACAACCCCAGCTCCCTCAGACACTCCTTGTAGGTGATGTGCTCCAGGCCCTTCATGAGCCTCCTTGCCCTTCTCTGGACATCTCCCTGTTCCTGCTGGCTACCATGTTTCTAATACAAGCCAGGATGCCATACCAAATGCAATGTGAGAACTGGCATTGCCCAGAGCTGTAACTCTGCAGTACACTCTGACTGCCAGTTTTGCACTTAAGTAAATCCTCAGTATCATGCTGAGCTGGTCTGCACCACAGGATAAGAACCCTAAACCTGCACTACTCCAGCTGTCAGTCAGCACCCGTCTTTTATATAACCTCCACTTGCCAAAATTTCCTCTTCCTGTCTTGCACTTCACTCTTACCTAATTGAGGCAAATCCTCAGTCAATCCCACTGACATGCACTGTTAGTAATCCTGCTGAATTCAGCCAGGCTGAGGGGACTGGATTGTTTAGTCTGAAGAAGAGGAGGCTGAGGGGAGACCTCATTGCTCTCTACAGCTACCTGAAAGGAGGTTGGAGGGAGGTGGGGGTCACTCTCTTCTCCCCAGTATAAGGTGACAGAACAAGAGGAAATAGACTGAAATCATGCCAGGGGAGGTTCAGGTTGGACACTAGAAAAAATTTCTTTACTGAAAACATGGTCAGACATTGAAACAGGCTGCCCAGGGAAGTGGTGGAGTTACCCCCGGAACTGCTCTGAAAACATGTAGACATGGCACTTTGGGACATGGTTTAGTGGGCATGGTGGTGTTGGGTTGATGGCTGGGCTTGATGATCTTAGAGGTCTCTTTCCAATGAAACAGTTCTATGGTTCTAAGTTGCTTCTGATTTGCAATGGTACCACTGAAAGCAGAACTTACTGACCATACTGAGGTGTGACACACTGTACTGCTGTGTCTCTGGTTCAGAGCAGGATCATCACATTCAGAAAATAATTCAGGATGAATTTGCATCGTGTACTAAATGTGAAATCAGCAGTAATTCACCGTTCTATAAAAAAAGTTTCCACTCTCATCTGGAGACTGAGCCGTCAGCATTACTCAGTGTGTTGTGAATCAATGAACTAAATCAGCCTCTAGCAGAGCGTGGATTAGAAAAGTCACTCTTTCCCAGAGGAAAATACTGCATATGATTTTAGCATAACAGCTTCCTGCTCCCCAATTTAGATCATAAGACATTAAAATACAGCAAATATCTATAACCGAGACAGCATTTAAAAAGGCTCTGCTCCACAAATGAAACAGCTGCGTTTTGGTGGCTGATCATTTTAATTGCTTTGGTTAATTACTACTCTTCAAAAAAGATATGGAAGTGGGACATACAGAATGGGATATCAAGAGGCACATCTCCTGCATTCCATCAGAGTGCTCTGTGTAGCCACAGGCCACATCTCATATGGCTCCTGACGGGAGCTGCTCATGCCAAACCCAACTGCTGTGAGCTGCAAGTCAACTGTTTGAACTGTTCCCTTGCAGCAGGGGCACAGTGTTCCACTCCACCACCAATCACACCTCTAACTTAAAAACCACTGTAACTCACAGAGGCTAAAAGAGAAGGTAATAGCCTATTTTTGGTAAGTCTTTATCCTTTTCCACACAGACACAAAATAATGGCATCACTGTGACACTGCTGTAAAGCAGCCCAAAATACCCTGCTGTGTGTCAGAAGCGCTGGCAAAAGTGAATCACTTCTTTTGGTGTGCCAACAATCATCCCATCGACTGGTTGCACTGAAAAGTTCAGATGAAGGGTTCAGGCAAGGGAAGCAACTCTAAATCCTGCACAGCAGCACTTTATAAGCAGTGATGCTTCTCAAGGTGACCATGGTGGGAAGAGTTGTAAACACAGTGAGTGGTGGCACTTCTCAGCGCTGTGCCACTCTCCTTCACTCTTACATAAAATAGACAACTCTGACATTAAGAGAAGGTTTAAGATGGCCTCCCACACAATGGATTTTTTGCCTGGTTTTGTCTTTTTGAAGATCCTGATCACAGTCAGCAGCAGTTCTTTTAAAATCAGGTATTCTTCTGTAAACAAACAACTCCTTTGGTCAAATGAAATACTGACACTTTTAGCAATGTTGGGGTGAGCTGCAGAAGTTCAGTCCCAGTCCCCAGTTCTTTTTTTATAACAATGACATTGCATTTAACATTTCTGTAGACAATACTCACCCCCCACACCCACAGTGTGGTTTGCAGGATGAGGGAGATAAATCTTTTATCTTCTACATGTTTTTATCTTTCTCTTTCTCTGCTTACCTATATAGAGATATTTATTGTTGTTATGAAAACAAAACAAAACAAAACAAACAACAAACCCAAAAGGAAAGTGTTGTTATTACTAGAGAAGGAAAAGAAAAAAGAAGTTAAGAATTATGGGAAAAATGAATGAACTGTGAAGTTTTATAACATTTCTGTGTTAGAACAAATGCTTTCTTATCAGCTCTGGAACTATGCCTGTGGGAGACAGGAGAGCTCTGAGGGTTATTGCAAAGTGAGGGATGAAGGATGGCCTGTCTTCTTAGCAAGTCTTTGGCAGTGCCCCTGCCTGCTGTAACCCTGTACTGCTGTAACCTGGCCCTGGGGAGGAGGAATCTGTATTCCTTTGTACTACTTTTATTTCATATTGTCAGATAATGAGGAAAAATAGAAACTTTCAGGGGGAGTTCATCTCCTGTATATGTATAATATATTTTGGTACCACTCAGTTATGGACTAGGCTGACAAAATTGCAAGATACCTTAACAGCACCCAGAATTCATTTTTCTGTATCAGTCCTTTTTTAGCCATCTGTTTAACTTTTTATTCCCCAATAAAGACAAAAGCTAAAATGCAAAGCTATAACCTGGGATAGGTATATCTACCTTTGAATAGAACATAAACTTAGAAGTTACCTTCTTACATGCTGTGACAGAGCTTCCCAAACTGGTTGCCGAACTCTCTGTGCTGCTGCCTTGGTGCTCTGGGATATCATGCATCAGTGGAGGTTCAGAGTTGCTGAAGAACAAAAAAGAAACAAATCCCCAAAATCCTTTCCAGTGACTCAGCTACACAGATAACTCCAATGACACCAAACCATAGTTCAGCACAGAGATGTACCTTAACTTTGATTACAGGAAGCCCTACTCTCCTTGCTGACATTATTGGTCTATTTATTGCCTTCATTTTCACTTGTTTCCTGAGCTACACACCTTGGATAGCATATAGATGCCTATAACCATGTCCACATCCACCTGTCTTGTGGTCTTGTAAGAAATGTAGTAGCTTGTTTTCACGAGCAGGCAGCTTGGAGCAGCACATGAAACCTTTGCTGCATTAATTCAGCTTGGCAAAGTGAAGAAATGCCTGCTGCATTTCCACCTGCCTGGGTAAGAGGCAAATGGGTGGTGATCAAAATGTAAACTAGGAGTTGCTTAATTCTGTCATCTAGATGGAAAAACTGCGGGTTTAGAGCAAGGGTATGCACATACTCTGAGTCAGTGCTACAACAAACCTTTATTTACCATGGGACTGTGCAGATGTGCAAAATACAAACCTGTTACAAACAAGCTCCCCCAGCCAAGTTATTTGCGTGCACAGCTAGTATCACCCCTCAGACTTCTCCAGAAATGTACTAGGGAAGGAGCAACCTACACCATCAGGTTCTGCCTCCCAAATTGGGTCTTTAGAGTGTTTTTTCATTTATTGCAAGGCACACATTAGGAACACACTGTGATAGACCACAAGAAGCATGCAGGTTACCATGGCTTAGCCAATAATCTTTCATCAGTTTCAAGGGGATAACAGACCATGTACAATTTCCTGATATGCTCAATTAAAAACTAAGATGTCACCTTGACTAGAGCTTAAGCCACTTATGTGCAAAGGAGGCTATTTCCATGCTTTGCTCAAATCCACAATCAAACATCAATAAGGCTCCATTTCTCTCAAAGACCCAGCTATGTGTATCTCACCTGATAGTGCTTAGGACCAGTAAGGAGCATATCTGCTCCCACTGACAAGTAGCTTTGCCAGTAAGAATTCTGCTGATGTTTGTGGTGTGTGTATTTTTCTTTTTTTTTAAAGTATCTTTATATGACAGCCTTACAAGTCTGAATGAAAATATAAACTGAACTTAACAGCTATTAATTGCTGACTGGGGGGCAACTTCACGAATTGCATCAAAGGACTAAATAGAGATGGCCCTGTAAAAATGTCTTTGCTGCAAGAATGGTCAGGTATTGGAACAGGCAGCCCAGGGAGTTGGTGGAGTCACCATTCCTGAAAGTGTTCAAGAAATGTGTGGACATGGCACTCTGGGACATGCTTTAATGGATGTGGTCATCTTAGGTTGATGGTTGGACTCAATGACCTTAGAGGTCTTTTCCAACTGAAACAACTCTGTGGTTCTATGTGAAACCAGTCATTTGGACCATGTAATACCACTTAAGACTCTGTAAAATACCAGCTCCACTTGTATCTAGAAGGGAGACTTGTCTGATTACCAACCTTTGCTCCATTGCTCAGTTGATATAGTTAAACAGTAATGACTCTGGGCAGTGATTTCTCTGGCATTTGAAGAAGCAAAATAGCATTTTATAGGCCTTATGCTGAGTTCTTTAACACAATGAGTGGCTTCAAAAGCAGGGAGTCATCCTGGTTTTGTATCTTCATTAAAAATAGGAACCTCATATTCAGAGGGTCAAATGCTGTGCAAGTTAAGTACCCTCCTTACTACACCCATGTTTGGATGCAGCTTCTGTACCAGGTACCACTCAGTACTCCAAGCAGATCCTGTCAGTACCACTTTTTTTTGTAAGCTGCATCACTTCTGCACTCTAACAGTAAGTGACAAATCAAGTCTGACCTGCAACTTGAAGCACAAAGCCCACTATTTTCTCTTGCTCTTTGCCAAGAGGAGGACTAAGTGAGTTTGCCACAACTTTGCCCTGCTGGGAGCTGATATGCTGCTAACAACTATTTGCTCTCTGTTACAGTGTGTGCAGTGAACTTACTGATGCATCAAGTGCTGCTGAGTCTAAAAGCAACAAAGATGATAGTGTGGCCACTAACTGGAGGCCTTTTTGAACCTCAGTTACACAGTATAAATAGGACAGTACATAGCTGGAAAACACAGCTGAGGAGCCATATTCTCAAGTATTAGCACTGCAGTTCAGCACAAGTGTCATGCTAGTGACATCAACTCCAGCCTCCCACTCTCTGTGAACAGGTTCATGCAGTTAGGGCTCACAGTCACTGAAAAGTGGAATAATATTAACAAAGAAATGCTAAGTTATGAAACCTACATTCTGAAACAGCCTCTTCCTCTTTGAGTTTCAGGTATGCAATTTCTAAAACAGGTATAGAGAAACATATACACCACACCTTGGTCACCACTGATGGTCAGCTACATGAACATCTCCAGGCAGATACTTCACTGTACATACTAACCAAGGGAAAATTGAGCACCTAGTTGAGCTTCTTCAGTTTGGGCATTCAATGTCACAAACCTGTGTCTTCCATAACTCAAGGACATTCTGTCATCTAGATGAAACCTTCAGATTCTTGGGTCTTTCTTTCAACACAGAACATGGCTTTTCAACATCTCTTTGATCTCTCAGATCAAAGTTTCCTCTTTCTGTATCCTGTGGGCACCCTTTCTAAGCATTAATTTTCAACACGTATGTGATTTCTTAAGAGACCCTCCTCAGGCCATACAGCTCTGCCACAGTCCCTCGCTGTGGCGAAGCCAGTAAGAAAAAACTACTTCTCATTAACTCCCCAGGAAAAAAACTATTCTGTCTTTGAGGAGCTGCCTGCTCTCATTAGTTCCTCAATAGTAGGAAGTTGAAAGAAACTGCTGCAGAGATGTAACCATCTCATCATCAAATGCCAGCTCTGCATTCATGTACTGCACTTGTTGCTTCACATTAGGAGTTTACACAAAGTGTTAGTCTTTCAAGGCATCTGGCACAGATCAGAGCCTTCTGGCAACAAGACAAGGCAAGCTGTTGAAGGTTTCAGGTCCTAATTCTCACCTTAGCTTGGCTCTCCTTGTTTATTATGTGATAGAGAACGCTCATCTGACTTAGAGCTGAAGGCCAGAGGCATAACAAGGCATTTCTGTTAAAAGAAGGCTCATTTGGGGATTTTTCTTTTGGTGTGAGAGATCCTAATTTACAATTCAGCTTTTGAAACTGAAGCTGGGAACCTGGCCCTGTGGCCTAGTGTTCAGAACTACACCATGTTCCTGTTAATACTTCCATTAACAGAAGAGTCTGCAGTCACTTATCTGTCACCAGATGCAGTCCTCCTGATTCACGAAGTATGACTGAGGCTTTCCTCCTGCAAAGCAAAATGCTCTCACCAAGAACGCAAACAAATTTCTTGGAAATCAGAGGACTACAGTAAATAGCTATTAGGCTCATGGCACTATGTGATAACAATACACCCTTTATTACTCACAGAAATGCAAACTAATTGCTTCTATTTTCCTGCATTGAATAATTAAAAAATACTGACCTTGATGACTCAGGACTTGATCAAAAAAACACAGCTGCTCCTACAAATAATTACCTCCTTTGCAGATGTGGCAGATGGTGCTACATCAGCTAGAAGAGGTAATTTAAAGAATTCCCCAGCTTATCACTACAGAAAATTAACCTCGTGAAACAATATCAGAAACTTCAATTTCCTACCATCTTGAACAAGCATAACCAGCTTCCAAACTCTTGCTTTTCAATAATTGTCCCTGTGGCATATCAATCCCCACAGTCCCTAAGGAGCAATTTCAATAAATATTAAGTGACCACTATATATATACTTAAAACACTCCTGTTATAGCCTAGTCCTTTTCATTTTGATTCCTAATCTGCACATTCTGAACATCCAGAACATACTGATCCATGAAAAAGACAGTCTTGATGAAGGAAGCAAACTGAACAGACACAGAGAGGTTTCTCAGTGCAATTAACTCCACACTAGATTCAGCTAGAATTTGTACTGAGCACCATGAACAACAGTGAAAGGAAGAAATCTCATTTTGGAATAGAAATATGAAACAAGTGAAAGGCTGGCAACATAATTTAGGATATTCTTAACTTCACACTCCCAAATCAACCTGAAAGCTACTCAGAAAGGAAGAAATCGAGACACGCAGCAAGAAGCAGTTTTGGAAAGCATGCAGCATTCAAACAGCATCCCTGAACTTCAAAGACTTTTTGAAGTGGACAGACTATTCACACTCTTTCCTCAGGGGACCTTTCAGATTTCACAATTTTAAAACTTACCTTTACATGGAAACAGGTCAACAAAGTCTCTAGCAGCAACATCTTTAGATGTGAGAGTGTCAAAGTTACTATTTTGATCCACAACATTGGTTTTTAGTCAGTCTGGACCCTGTGTATACTTCAATCAGAGCACAGATGGTTAGTCAAACAGACTCTCTATAAATACCTCAAACAAATGTCTTTCTGATTTTGTTATGGATTTGGAATCCATGTGCAGAATACAGTCACTGGCAGTATCAGGGTCTGATCTGCTAAGGTTCCACAGCCTTATTTCCATCTCCCTTGCCTGCTACTGACTTCCCTGGAAACAGAGAATACTGAATACCCCTTGTCATTACCAGAGCTGAGTGTCTATGCAGTCTAACAGGTACAAGACTGGGTTGCTGGTTTTACATATCAGTGTGCTAGAAAGAGTAGAAGTGTAAGTACTTTCTATTCAGATTGCTCATCTCATGTCTGTTGGGTCCTCTTGATTTACATTCATTTTTTGTCAGCAATACAGCTGCAAAAAGGCCAGGTTTTTAGCTATGTGCTAACGAGAAATAGGAGTGTGTAGACCTAAAGACAACCCATCCCGTGGCACATCACACAGTGAAAATGCCTAAAAAAAGGCAAGCAAATCAAGAAGCCTTTGCAAGCATCAGCAATGATAAGCCGTCTTTCAAATCATGAGTTAAAAATATTGTCAAATAAATTGTACTGAAGAATAAATGTAAACCAAACTGACTAATTTTTTAGGATCTGCTCTGAGCTATTCCACCATTCCTTTATTTACTGATTGAATTCTTAAAGGGAAATGTTAAACAAGTTTTAATGTAGAAGGGTACAAACTTAGAATCATTAAATGGTTTGGGTTGGAAGGGACCTTAAAGATCATCTAGTTCCAACCACCTCACCGTGGGCAGGGACACCTCCCTCTTGAGGTTGCTGAAGGCTTCATCCAACCTGGCCTTGAACACCTCCATGGAGGGGGCATCCAAGACTTCCCTGGGCAACCTGTTACAGTGTCTCACCACCTTCACTGTGAAGAATTTCTTCCTAATCTCCAGTCTAAATCTCCCCTCTGCCAGCTCAAAGCCATTACCTCTCATCCTATCACCATGAGCCCTTTGTAAAAAGTCCCTCCCCAGCTCTCCAGATACTGGAAGGCTGCCCCAGAGCCGCCTTTTCTCCAGGATGAACCACTCCCAACTCTTGCAGCCTGTCCTCATAGGTAAATTTTGGAACATTCTCCATGTTCTCCGCTTCTCCACATTCCATAGTTATGGCAGGGTACATTCAGGTGAATGGTCTGACAATCAAATCACAGAGCTGGCAATCAGGAGCTGAATGGCAGATAATTGGGTTGGGGGGAGAGGAGGGGCGTTTGATGGTTAATATTATTTCATCAGTTTACTGACAGAGAACAAAACTGGGGTTTTGCCTAGAGCTGACAACTATCCTGCCTTTTCCCCACCTACCCCTGGAGGACAATTCCACATGGATCTTTGTTATGCTGGTAGAATATCTGTTGACTAAGGAACCCTTCAAGAAAGGATAGGCTTGGGCCTTAGTCAGAAGAGACCATAGAAATGGAAGATTGCATGAGAAACAAAGAGATCTCTTCTGGTAGGGTGCAGAAGGCAAATTCTTAGAATGGTGTACAGGATACAGAGTGGGGAACAATCATTTATTGAGAGATCCTGTTTTGTAGGCATGTTATGTAAAGAAGCCCTGAGTCAACAGCTAAGGACCAGACAAGGTCTGATGTGGAGGAATGACTGAACTTGTGATCAAGGTACAGACCCTTGAACTCAGGAAGGGATAAAGGACTGCACCTTACAGAGATCATAAAATCACAGACTTGTTTTGGTTGGAAAAGATCATCGAGTCCATCCATCTACTTAAGATCATCATGGCCAGTAAACCATGTCTCAAAGTGCTATGTCCACACATTTCTTGAATGCCTCCAGGGATGGTGACTCCACCACCTCCCTGGGCAGCCTGCTCCAATGCCTGACCACTCTTTCAGGAATGAAATGTTTCCTAATCTCCAACCTAAACCTCCCCTGGCACAATTTCAGGCCATTTCCTCTCATTCTAGCAGCCAATACTAGGGATGGACTTAAAGAGAGCCAAGGCTACTTTTCTGCCCTAGAAGTCATAACCAACTCTGCAGTGCCAGCTAGGTGGGGAGCAAAGGTGCTGCTGAGAGTTTGAAAACAAGAAAGAGAGAAATCTTGTCCAAAGAAGGATTTTCCAAACTCATTAATCTGCATGTACATAACTTCAGTGGACAGTGCTGATCAAGAAGATAATTTTACAGAGATACAGACTGAATGCATTGTATCCAGGCACAGGTATTACAGAAACATCAGAATAAGGCAGTTTCCTCCACATCAAAACAACAGGCTTGCTACTCTTTAAACCCACTAAGGCAGCAAGAAGCAATATAAACTCACACATAAAAATTGCTGTATTCACTGGGCATATGTAGGTATACTGTGTTATGACACTTGTCCTTGTGCTGCAGGAAGGACAGAGGAATTTTCCCTCTCCAACAAAAATGTTCATGACTACGTATTTATTAAGAAACTTATATTATTACTGCAGTTTTGATGGCAATACTATTATTCTTAATATAGGTTTTGTTGTTAGTGCAGCACATGATGGTATCTGATCTTACTTCTTTTAGAGATAATGGAAAAACACACATTGTGACACAGCTGGAATCTAGTGAGATTTGGTCCAAATTAAACACATAGCAGATTTGCAAGCAGCTCCTGAGATTTCATCTAGAAATAGAAATTGTCAGCATTTTTCAAGATTAAGTGAAAGATGCTGCCTTTCATGCCATAAACCACTGTGTGATTTTAAAAAGTCTGTTTTCCATGTTTGTTGTATCTAACAAATCACTGTGTTTGCTGACTGCTCTTCTCATCCTTTTGCTATGCACAAACTCCCAGATGGGTATTCCAGGAAAGCCAGTGAAACCTGACATAGGAAAAAAACACTGATTTTATGTGAAGGATGTTAATCTTGGCTTAACTTGTTGGTATTTTTCGGTATCTTGTTTATATCGTATAGCCAAATTCCATAGTCAAGCTTCTCAAGCAGCTTTTGCCATTGACCTGTGCAGTGCATTTCTGATTCTGAGCATTAGAGCAACAAGAGTCCAATACTGACAGAACAGGTCTCAAAGCCTGCTATCACTTTCAGTAGCTGACAACTTTTCTTAGAGATTCCCTTTTAAAAAAATTCAAATCTACCCTGTAAAAGCTTTTTCATTAATTCAAGACAGAAATTAAGTATTCCTGAAAGGAAACGTTCGTAACTTGAAAGTAAACGTGTGTCAGGATTTTGTTTGAATAGAAAATCTATATAGCTAATCAAAACTGTCTGTTCCAATGTTTTGCTTTTGAGATTGATTACAAATCAAAGAGACTGTAGAACCTTAATTGAAATGTGGTAGGTACTCAGGATAACATGTACGATAGGTAGGTGAACACTGCTTTCATGCTTTGAATGACGTCTTTCTAATGTTCAGCACTTTCTGCAGCTTTTTGTACCAGCCCTCCTCCGAAATAATTTAACCAAGCGCTGACTTGTCCCCAGATATTGAAGGGAGAAGCCTGGGAATCTCCTACTGCTGCAGAATCACTTTAGACTACATTCAAAAAGGTAAAGGGCAAAACCACCAGTGAAAGGGGACTGGTGATACTGGAAAACCAATTTTTTGAACACAGAATCTGAATTATGGAACAGCTTGAGGTCTTGGGAGAAAAGTATGTGTATGAGCAGCTGAGAGGCCATAATGTCATGCTGTAAAGTGTTCTTTATTATAAATCATGAGAGCCTGACTTCAGCAGTAGTCAGCATAGCGTTCAATTGACTTCAGCATAGTGTAGTTGAAGATGCTGTTTGCCATATCACAGAAGTTAATGTTCCTGAATACTTATGGAAATGATAATAAAATATTTATTCCAAATGCCTGAAGACTCCCCAGTTACCAGTGTGCCACAGAAATAATCAGTAAACCAAGACAATCTATTTTTTCCCCTTTTTTTCAAGAGCATTTCTGAGATTCAAGTCGATCAGTGTAGCAGGAGAAAGAGTAGGGTGAGTTGATTCTAGTACCAGGAATCTATGTGACATACAACCAGCTGACCTGGTGTTATCCCAAGCACAGGGACAGTGCTACTGCAGAATGATCCCTCCTACACCAACCAGCTATGCTAGCCTGGGTGATTGGTCTCACTCATGAAGGAGGTAGTGTGGTGAGTTGAATGGTCAGATTATTTTCATCCTCGACACATTGGTGGCTTGCAGATACTTTGGCAAGCTGCCAAGGGCATTCTGATCTTCTATTTGGCAGAACAGAAGATCTAAGCAGGTATTTTGAACCCGTATGCTTGAATTTCTGCCTTCTGCTCACCCTGAAGAGAACCAGGAGTTTGCTGCTGTGAGCAAAACTGGAAGCTTTGGGAAATATTCTTCAACAGAGAGTCTAGCCTCCTTCCTTAGTTCTCAGAAATAATATCATCCAATTGCAACATCATTTCTACAGCTGTAAAAATTAAGGCAATTCATAGGTTATGCTCATTCCTCTCCTTGGACAGGCAGCTTCACCAACAGTTAAAATACGCAAAAAACAACTGGTCAAAACTACTCTGTGAAGTTGCGAACCTGGTTCCTGCTAAATTCTATTTGATTATGACAATATTTTACGTCAACATTATCTGAAGTACTTTCAAAAGTCCCTGTCTAGTAAATGTATTAATTCATCTACTCCCTTCAGGTTTTCAGCACTTTTTCTTTGAAAGAAAGCCAAACTGATTTAGATTCCTGCTAAATCCGTTTAGGATTATTATACTGTTAGAACCCAATATGTCTTTATTTTAACTAATGATACCAGACAAGTGAAACAATAGTCTAAAAATAAGCTTTGATCTAAAATATTCACAAAGTCTTCCTATTCTCCTTAATCTAGTATTGTTCCTATGATCATCTGAAGTTCTATTCATAATCTAGTTGAAATGTCAGGGAACATTCTGAAGTTATTTTAATGCCAAAGAATACATGCTGTCACTTCTTATTCACAACAAATCCTATTTTAACATCATTTACACATTTACAATTCCGCAACAATTATGATTTGCTACTCATATTCCAAAGGAACACAAATCTTATCAGTTTTGATGTGAAGTTAGTATGTCAATAAATAACAATCTGTGATAAAACAAGGCCTTAAAACCCACTTGTTCAAAGCATCAAAACTGTATTTGCCATCTACACTGACATTTACATGACACCATGCAAACCACAATCTCATGCAGTTCATATATGCTACTTACTTTTTAAGAATAAGAATAATTTGACCATTAGATGTCACTGGATTTATGGCACATCTCATCTTTAAGATTGACTTTATTGGCAGGTACCATGTGACCATTTAACTAAGCTCCTTAAGAGCCACACCATTACTTCTGTATTTTTACATCTTCAAGAAACAATTAGGGTTTTTTTTTCTAGCTGAGGAGGGTCTTATTGCAGAAATTGTGTGAAGATGATGGGTTTTTCATTCCAATCTCACAGCATGCAAATATTTTCCTTTTAAAAGTAAACAAGCTGTTCATTTTTACTGGATGTCTACTTTGGTGATAGACATTTTTCACTGACAAGGAAGAACACTGCCTTGACAGTGTAGAAGAGGAACAATCTATGAGCACATTGTTGAACAGTTACCCTGCTGATTTGATCTCTTTCCTTTTCAAATTGAAACAGCATAGACAGTTATAAAAGAGTCTCATGGCAAAGGGATTCAGACCTAATTTAAACACAGTTCTGAAAACTAAGAGACACCTTTTATTTTTCCCTTTAATACTCTGAAGAGCCACTGCATGCCATGACCAGGTCCAGGGCTGGTAAAGATGCACTGTGCCTGGTATGTAAAATTCTCTTAATTCTGCAATCTCACAGTGACTATTCAAGTACACCTGAGGTTTTTATTGCTGAGAGAAAATACAAGTCCAGTCCTATGGGATGTTCTAAGTACACTGAGTCCTTGCTGAAGTGAAACTACAGTTCCCAGTAAGCTAAGATTCTGCCCAGATGAGCCTGTGGTCCACTTGTCCTGCTGAACGTCCATAGACTGGATGGTGATGCTCACTGAACTTATATACCCTGTGCTGCCATGCCAACAAGGAAATTAACCTACATACAAGAAAAAAACCTCACCAATATAATCAGTTACATAGCTGTAACTGATTGTAAGTAACTGGTTCTAGATAGCATTCCACCACCTGGGTGCCTGGGGGTGACCCATGGGAAAGCCAGTTACCAAAGTTAAACTACTATCTGAGTTGGGGCATCTTTCTGATTACCTGTAACATAAAGATGTTTTAGTTCAATGAAATTCACTTTTTCATCGATTCATATAATAAATCAAAACTCTTCCAGAAAACAAAAACCTCCCATAATACTTGAAGCGAGTTATTGCATGGAGCCAGCTCAGAACAGAGTGTGGAGGGCTAGTCCCATTCTCAGAATGACCACTTAGGGTCATACGGGACCTGCTGGATGTGTTTGAATTTCATTAGCTGGGAAATGTGCACTGCAGCGTCCAATTCTGTGGCAGGAATTTTATTTAAAAGTCCATTTTCTTTCAGTGATAGATTAAATTTAACCAAGATCTCAAAAGGAAACTCTCATTTGGTGATCCTGTCCCTCTGCTCTGTTCTTGTGAGACCCCACCTGAAGTACTGCGTGCAGTTCTGGTGCCCCAAATACAAGAACATCAAATTGTTAGAGGGGGTACAGAAGAGGCCACAAAGATGATGAGAGGGCTGGAGCACCTCCCCTATGGGGACAAGCTGTCAGAGTTCAGGCTGTTTGGCCTGGAGAAGAGAAGGCTCAGGGGAAACCTTATAGCACCCTTCCAGTATCTGAAGAGGGCCTATAAGAAAGCTGGGGAGGAACCTAATATGAGGGGTTGTAGTGGTAAGACAAGATGGAATGGCTTTGAGCTGGAAGAGGGAAGATTTAGACTGGAGATTAGGAAGAAATTCTTTACAGTGAAGGTGGTGAGTCACTGGAACAGGCTGCCCAGGGAGGTTGTGGATGCCCCCTCCCTGGAGGTGTTCAAGGCCAGGATGGATGAGGCCTTGAGCAACCTGGGCTAGTGGGAGGTTTCCCTGCCCATGGCATGGGGGTTGGAACTAAATGATCTTTAAGGTCCCTTCCAAACCAAACTATTCTATAATTCTATACTGCGATGCCACAAGCTAGAGAAAACGTATCTCTGATAATGAACCACTGACTACCTATTAGGTGTCATGGGCACTGACAGCAGACAGATAATTAATAATAATCAGGCAAGTCTTCAAGTGAAGAAAATTAATGATGGAAACTAAAGAGATTAATGAAAATAATCCAAGGTTGACAAGACCAAAAGAAAAAAAATCTTAAAATTCAGACTTGGAACCAAATAAATCTTGGCAATCATTGTATTAATCTGCACATACTAGATTTGTACTTGTTTTTAAATGAAAACCAGGGAAGGTATAGCTACTCTACACGTAGGCTGAAGCACTATCTAACCCACTGATAAGGAAAAAGATGGTTAAGAAATTTGGAAACCCCCCCGAAGTTTCTGACACTGAGCTCCTGTGTATGTGAAGTGTTTGGGAGTATGTTTTGCCTATCCATGACCTGAGCTGGGGGAGCTTTTGCCTCCTGCCCCTGCCCTGCCAGTCCTAGGCCGGAGCCCACACAACAGGCAGGGAGACAGGGAACTACTTGTGCATTTTACTCAGCCAGCTGGTAATTAATGTTGTTGTTCTGATAGAGAAGTTTAACTCATTTTTCTTTTGAGAGAAAACTAAACCTCCCTTTTAGTTTTGTAAGCTTGAGCAGAGAAACTGCAGTTATACCAAATGGGTTGCTGGTATCTCCTCAGGCAGCTGTGTACCAGCATCCCACAGTCACTGCCTCGACACCAGACAGAAGCACAGTGTGTAAAAAATGTGTTTTTCTTCCCACCCCTCACCTGAAGACGCAAGGTGCAAGGTGGATTATTTAAAGTCTTAGTAGGGTCTTGTTTCTACACCATAAAAACCCAACCAATTGTTACAGACCACAGTTTGAGCTTCCCAGCTATGATGTGCACCAAAAACGTCTTTTAGCTGCTTGAAGAAAAAGTGACAGCTACCAGTTCTCTGCAGTTCTCTGCAGCTGCTCCTCTGATCCTTAGGGCAAGCACTCCCTGCAAGAAGCCATGGCCAGAAGTGGTGGCTTCCCAGTGGCTGCCCAAAGGCCACTGCCTGCTCTGTTGCGCTCCACAGTGGCTGTGGTCACTCAGATCCAGGCTGCCTTCAAGTGAGGCAGTCAAAGCAAGGGGAGGTGCTGATTCACCCTGAGTTTATTCATTCACCCTGAGTTTATGCTGAACTTGAGCAGTGATTGTAGTGTGTGTCATGAGAGTCAGCACAGTGGGCAGAGTTGTGGCCTTGGTTTGGGAAGTAGGGTGTAGGTAAGATCAGGTGTGAATAGCCACCAAAACACACCAGTGACCAAAGTGATTCTGTGAAGAAGATGCAAAACAGTTTGATTTATAACAGTTTGACAGTGCAAACCTTCTTTGATGAGGTTTGCAAAGCCAGCTCCTAAATGCTAACATTCATTTCAACAGCTGCTGTACCTAGTTTCCACATTAAAGTTGACCATGATGGGCACAATGAGCTGAAGATGTACAAGTCCAAGTTATTTGTCCCATGGCTTCCCACTTACACTTTTTCCCCCCAAGGCCTTCTGGTGAAGACAGGAACAGCCTGAATAAATTCCTTGCTGTTTTGGTCACCTTCTATCCCGAAGCCTTCTGATCCATATTCACAAAGTATGAAGCATAGATAGTTGGTCAGCAGAGAAAGGGTTAGCTTGATTGCCAAATAAGCAGCAGCTGTCACACACCAGCTGCAGGAGATAAAAGAGGTGAAGAAGAGGACTCTAGTTCTTGGTAGAAAACTGATCTGTTTAAGTTATGGGAAGGACATTTACTCTTCAGGAGGAAGAAAGAAGTATGTATTCACAGAAACAAGGTGAGCCTTAGCCTTGCTACAGAACTAGAGAGTGTTTTCTGGGTAAGAGTCAGGATGATAGAGCTCTGGTCACCTTGAGTTTACACTTCAATGAAAAGCCCAGCAACTGTGGTGGGGGTTTGGAATGTGGTTGTATGCCTGTGTGAGGAGGTAAATACAGAACAATAGAAGGAAGACCATAAGCAAGGGAAGCTGCAGCTTGTCTCATTCTTAGTATCTTTCAGTCTATCTCTTTGGAATATCTGGTGACCCTGTTTTAGCAGAGGGATGGGACTAGATCTCCAGCAGTTCCCTCCAACTCCCATGCTGGATTTTATACTGGCCTAAGTTGCTGGGATAAAGACAGCATTCTGCCCAATTTTTCTTGTTGAGTGTGAGATATAGGATGTCAGATCAGGTAACCTAAAAGTCTGTCTGATCTTAAACTCCAAGACTCTTTCACTGTGGCTTCTCATTAAATACTGAAGCCTGCACAATAACCTTGGGTGTTCTGTAAGAGCTGCATATAAAATTACCAGCCATGATTAGTAACAACCACAAAAAAGGCTAAATTCTTATTTCACCCTGAAATGCCAAAGGAAAAATTGGGAAGGGCTATTTCTGGATCACACGACTCATATCAATGTGCAGAAGCTTTATTAAGCTTTGGCCAGTAAATGTTTGTTGACACAAAACACTACTTAGTCAACTCTTTTGGGGGGGGTTGGGGGGGGTGGGGGTGCTTTAAAGCTTTTAATTTCCTTAAGTAAACAAAAGCAATTTCTCTTGCAGCAATTTCACTTGAGGGTCACTGCCCCTCCCAGCTCCTCCAGAGCCCCCAGGTAGGTGTGCATTGTTCTCCACCTTCCTCTGAAGGCTTGCTTTCTCCAGACTATTTCCATCATTTCTACCCCTCATCCAAAGATGGTAGCAGTAGAAGCAGATAAACCAAACCCTACATTGTCCTGATTTGCAGCATACCCTCGCTCCTTTTGTTTAATAGCTTGTATCCTATTTAAACGGTGCAGTTTCTGTAAGGCTCCTGTTTGCTACTATCACCGTGATCGCTGAAAACGATGCTTTAACTCCATCTCCAGCAGCCTGCTACTCTCCGCGCACCCATCTCCGGTGGGAGGGAAGTTTTGCTTTGGGCTGTGGTTCGCCTTCGCTGGGATAATGAAAGAACCGGCATTTTTTGGTTTTTCTCTCATTTATGTTTTGGCGGTTTTCCCCTTCATTTAGATTTTTCTCTCTTGTGTGCTACTGGCTAGCATACCTATGTCCAAGCGACTTAAGCACAATGTCCTAAAGGTATTTTATTAAGCACTAATTAACTTACCGACTCTTACAGCACCACGCTACAAAACCCGGCTGTTGGAGAGATATTAAATGAGATTTTTTTTTTTTTTTGTAAGAAAAACCCTTTAATTTATTCCGTTTGCGCCGGGGCAAAGCCGCGGTGGCTGACTCCCGCCGCCCCAGGCAGCCGCACACCAACGCGCGGTGCCTGCTTCAGCAGCTCCCGAGCCCGGCCGCTTCTTGCCGGTACCACGGCAGCGGAGCACGCCCGGCTGCCGTGTCCCCGCTGATCCTCCGCGACTGCCCGCCCGGCCGCCGTGTCCCTGCTGCCTTGTCTCCTCTCCTCCGCGACCGCATTCAGGCCGATGGGTCCCCTCCCTGCAGACTCCCGACTCCCGTGCTGCGGTAAGCACGGGCAGGGCTCCTCGATAACGGGCGTTAAGCGCAGGTTCTCACCGTGACGGGACCGGCGAGTATCCAGAACTGTTACTCACCCAATAGGTAGTGGGGACCCGCGGGCGTCCAGCGCGGCTCCTGACCGAGCAGGGACCGGCGCAGCCGCTCCGGACCGGTCAGGCGGCACGCGGAGCCGTTCCTCGCCACAGGCAGCAGCGGCGGCCCCTCACGACGCGGCGCAGCCCCACGCGCGCAGGCGGCGGGAAGGGGCGGGGGCCCTACCTGGGAGCGACGGCGGGCGGGGGGCGGCCGGGCTCGAGGGGCTGACGTCTGGCGACCGTAGCGGGCTCGGCGGCGGGCTGGGGGCGGCCGGCCATGGCGGGCTCGGCGGCGGGACCCTTCCGCTTCGGCGGTGTCGGGGCAGCAGGAGCGCGGCCTCGTCGCGCTGCAGCACGGCGCCTCCTCAGCCCTGCCCTCTGCCTCACTCCTCCCCTACCCGCCCCGGTCGCCTCCCCCGTGTTCCTTCCCGCCTGTACGGCTGGGGGCTTCGAGGGATGGGAAAGCGGCACCATGGTCACGTCGCGTCCCCACGGCCTTGTACACCTGCACGGCGATGCGTGGCGGGGAGTCCAGCCGGGACGAGGGGCCCAGGCACCTGCCTGGGGCCGGTTCTGTACCGCCGCAGTAGTGTGCGGAGGCTGCGCCGGGGTCAGGACGCTGAGGAAGATGCTGGTGCAGAGCTAGGTTTGTACTGTGGGAGCTAGGACCCGACCAAGAGGTGATGGGTCACTTCAGGAAGACCCTGGCGATCGCTGCCAGTTCCTGTTTGGGAATGTCACGGTGCTCCCAGAACGGCCACCGGTGGGCCCTGGGATTTCACTAACGAGGCTTCTGTCGAGTCTTGCATGTAAGACAGACAGAGGAGCTTTGCTCCTATTCTTGGGAGCATTTGAATAGGAGTTAACCACAATTATGACTCGTTTATGTACCTGTACACTGTCATCATCATCATCGAATGGTTTGGCTTGGAAGGAGCTTTAAAGATCATCTAATTCCAAACCCCATGCCATGGACAGGGACACCTTCCATTTAGACCAGGTTGCTCAAGGCTTCATCCAGCCTGGCCCCTTAAGCGCCTCCAGGGAGAGGGCATCCACAACCTCCTTGAGCAACCTTTTCCAGTGTCTCATCACGCTCACTGTAAAGTCAAAACACTTACTACTTAACTCGGTAGATTTCTAGGAAGATTTCTGACCTGAGTATCTCATCATCCTCTCTATAAAGAATTTCTTCTCCAAGCTAAATCTCCTCTTGTTCAGTTTAAAGCTCGAAACTTGGTTACTTGCAACATTTTTGTCAGGAAAATACTGAATATCTCATGACTTAGCTTTGTAGCATTTGTGTACCCACATCTGAGATTCTGCAGTATAAACTATTAGAATTGCTCTCTACTGATGGAGAGGTGGAATTAAAAGTGTCTGAATCCCAGGTCATCACCTGGCAAAGGGGACTTGGAACTAGATGATCTTTAAGGTCCCTTCCAACCCAGAAGTGGACAGAGCACTGGAATAGGCTGCTCAGAGAGGTTGTGGAGTCTCCATCGCTGAAGACACTCAAAACTGGCTTGGATGTGTTCCTGTGTGACCTGCTGTAGGTGGTCCTGCTCTATCAGGGCAGCTGAACTTGATCTTTTGAGGTCCCTTTCAACCCTTTGCCTTGTGTGGTTCTGTGAACCTGCTGGAAGCATGACTGCTATACAGTGAGCTCTGTTCTTTAATCGCTACTGTGCTCAGAGATTTGCTGGGTGAATTCAAAGACAGAGGAAGGGCAACTGGCAACTAAATCCATGCTTTGACAATGATCTTTTTTTCTGCAACAAAGATTCATTGTTTCTTCCCTTTAAATGCCTCATTCCTGTGTCTTTTCTACACAGGAATGTAGCTCCTTTAGTTGGCATAGCATTTGAAATCATGAAGTTTAGTGAGTTTTGGAAGGGCCTGTGGAACATGGAGGAAATTATTTTATATAGTAAATCAGGTTTTGTTCTGTGTTCCCATTTACAGTGCAGAATTTTCCTAAACCAACTTTTCAGCCAGAAGAATGGTATCAATTCGACATTTCACATTATTAGGAAAAGTTACCTGAAGGGCTTGCTCTCAATGACTTGTGCATTGCCAGGAGGAAAAAGATTCGTGTTAATTTTTAAATACCTATTAAGACCATGCTAAAGGTATGGATTATCCCTGCTGTTGTGGCAGTCGTCTGTCAACTTATGAAGTGACAAACAAGAGATGGCAAGGCTAATGGCTGTGTCAGGGTGGTCAAGGGTAAATGGGAATAGAAGCAATGGGAAGTGCTGGTTTTTAAATGGAAAGTGGAGAAGCTGAGAAAGTTTAACTAAGAGACACAGCAGCCTCTTAGCAGAGCACTTGAAATGTGCTGGCCTAAAGCCAGCCCATCTGACAGCAGAGTGGCTCTGAGTGAGTGAGAAGTCCTGAAATCCAGAGCCAGACACACCAGACTTTCCTTCTTCAAAACCCAGGTTAGTGTTGAAACTGGTTGTCTGGGTCAAATGTTACCTGCACCACTTAATACTTGAATGTCAGCCCCTCAGATATGACTCCCTCAATGTTATGCGGTACCTTTTCACACTCTTCCAGTGTTGGTTTACCTCTTAATTCCTGGAAACAGGCTGTAATGCCCTGTCCTCCTCAGCTGTTACTAGGCACAGTTCATGTTTTCAGCTCACTCAGACTCCCTCAACCCTGCTGGCTGTTTCTCATCAGCTCTTCTCTGATAAACACCATGGCACAGTGTAGTGCTTAATATTTTCTATCAGCTTCCACTTGATCAGTTACTTGAACTTCATTTCTTTCTTAATTTGTTTTTCCATCAGATCTTCAGTTTTGTACTTTGAGTGTCCTATTTTTCTCTTCCTTGTTGTGGCATTCTCATTCTGTTGCCACTGAGCTTCTAATCTTTCATGTTCTTCATTCCATGGCTTGTCACCTTCTGCTTTACTGTCATTATTTTATGCTTTTTCTGTTGATGTTTAAGCATGTCTTCTGCCCCAGGTATTTACTGTTGCTGCAGATTGAGCCCACACGTGGTTCTACCTCTTTTTCTTAAAATTGTATATAGGCTACTAGTTAAAGCTGGTCAAGGCATTTTCTGGCCCCATGGTCACAGAGTAGGGCATGGATCATGTCTAAACTCCCAGTTTTTAAGGCAGGAAGCATCACCTTCTCCAGACTCTTTTATTTTTTACCCCATCCTGATCACTGCAGCCCCTCTCCATTTTGTGTTCCTTGTATATTTTCATGGGTTTATGTGCTATAGTTACTTAAAACTTGTCACCCCTAAAGTTGAATTGGTTAATGCTAACTCTTTCCCATGATACTGTATTTTGTTTATGTTCCTCAGATTTTGGAGAAGGGACTCAGACATTGTGTTTCTGCAGATGTTCTGTTTAACTGTCATTTTTTTTCCCTAGCAGTGAGCTATTCTTTTCTCTCTATATGTTTTCTTTTTTCTCGTTACCTTCTTTTACTCCCTTTTTTTTTTTTTTTTTTTTCTCCTCCCTTTACTTTTGCTTTCTCAGCTATTGTGCTCTAAGTCCTTTAACTTTATAGACATGGTTTTCACATCCCTGTTTCTGGCTTTCAGAACAGCTTCCTCAGTATTGCTGAGATGCTTTGCTCCTATTGTGAAGGAAAAGGACAGAGAGACCTTCAGCTAAGGACAATTCAGGGAAGAAAATTACTGTTTCCTGTCAATGAAGTTTGCACTCCAGAAGTTCATAACAGGTTTTGCACTCTCTAATTTCAGATTGCCTGCTCTCAAGAATTGTTAGGGGGAAGAGCTCTGTGACAGAAGAGAGAGGAAGAGAGTTTTTTCCCTCATTAAAGGTAGGGATATTTGTTGTTCAGTCTCACCTTTACATTTGGTCTTTTTTCCCTGATGGGATATGGCTCTGAACCATCATTTTCCATCAGAGACACTGCCACTCATCTGTCTCTTATTCCAGCAGAAAGCACTGAGATTACAGATGTACTAGTCCTTTGATTTTCATCACATCCTTATAGTTGATGTGAAGCCCTCTGATATTCATCTTGCAATTTGATTCCTTCTCCCCTTTTTGTATCAGTAACTCTTTATCGTCTGACTCTAGCATCCTGCAAAAACTCTAAACACCTGTACAGACATGACCTCTTCTATTGCGGTTCCTCACCACTTCAGTCCCTCTGGAGCCAGACATTATGACCTGATTTATTCACAACCTCGCAGAAACCTGGGTTTGGGTCTCTGGCTCTCCTCTTTGCTCCTCTTTATTTCTGAGGGAAACAGCAAGTTCTACTTCGTGCCATTGTTCTTATTTCTTGACAATCTTGGCACATAGCCTGAAAAAAACCTCTTCTTTTTTTCTGGAACCTGACTTGTCAGAAGAGACCTGGTTACTGTCACACATGGACTTATTTCAAAGCTGTCACTGGAAGTGTATTTTTCACTCAGCTTTTAGATATGAATTGGCAACAGGAAGAGAATTCTGTGGCATTTTTAGTTAGCTGTCTGTCTTTTATGTGTCAGCCTAGGACAGTCTTCCCATACTGGATAACAGAAAGTCACAGTCAGAGAATACAATATTCTTATCTTGTAAGGATATAGACTATTCCAGTTGTTTGCCTTAAGATTTTGCTAGTTGAGACTTTTAGAAAGAGATAAGAGGCTACTTGAAAATAACTTATCAGCCCTTCTGTTGTTAAGACAGGCAAAACAGAGTAAACTGCTGCAGAGTTGTTAGAGTGACCTGACAGAAACTGAAACAATAGCACAAAGTGGAGCTGACTGCCATGCAGAAAATGTCAGTCATTCCTGAAAAGTCAGAAGGAGCTAAACTTACCCAAAGATTATGATTTGGCTCCAGCCTTTCTTGGAGATGTTCTCACTCCTCTGGACATGGTACTGGACAAACTGATTTCCAGAGACTGTTTGGTTTGGTTTGTTTTTTCTTTTCCCCTTCCCGTAACATAACCTCAACATTTTCTGAGTCAAGGCACAAGCTTAAATATTAAACCTACTCTGTCTAACTTCCAAACGTACACTCTCTTTTCAGCCCACCTGCATTCCCAGAAGAGATGGGGGAAAAGAAAAGGATAGAAACTGGAAGATAAATCAAGACAAGTAAGTTGTTCCTAGATTTTTGAAATTCCTAGTGGTTTGATGTCAACTTCATTCCAGCAAACTAGAGAGTGCCTTTGAGTGTTTCAGCTGTGTTATTCCTCAGGGAAAGAAGCTGGTGTTTGCAGTAAACTCAAACTGAGCTGTTTAGTTCAACTACTGGTGCACTCACTTTCACATTGGGCTAGAAGCTGATAGTGATAAGCAGCTGGTAGGCAATGAGCCATCATTTGCAGCATTAGATGAATTCTTGTAGGCATCTAAAGATGAAGATGCATATAGACAGAAGGAGGCACATTCAGAAGTACATTCCCTTAATTCATCTATGCTGTCCTGGGGTTTCAGATAAAGATGAAAAAATGCTTTTGGCTGCTGCCTTTTTTTTTTTAAGTATCATCACATGAGCTGTGAGAATACATTGTGTAGCTGCTGTGTGCCTGCTATTGTCCCTTTCTGTCACTCCAGAGGTGGTGCAGAGTGCTGGTACTTACTTAGAAGACTGGGACTATATAGCTCAGCTTTGTTTTGAGAATACATATAGAATTTTTAAATTCTTCTGAATAGTTATTGAAAACAGCATCTGGAGTTCTGAGTCTTCCTGGGATTCACTGATCACTGGAATTTTTCATTACTAAATTATTTTTGTAAGTTTTACCTTAATTCCAGCTCCTCTATCTCCTGTTTTCCTCAGGCTTCCTTTTTTGGGCTCTTTTCCTGGGTGAAAATTTCCTGTGCTGGGAGCAGTTAGTTTTCAAATAGGAATTATATTTTGTATATCCCCAGAAGAAGAGTTCAAATCAAAAGGACACATAAAAAGGCCTTGGAGCAGCTATGAATAAGAACAATTCATATTTCCTCATCTGGAGAGGCCAGCAGAAAGGAAGAAAAATTAAAAGAGGTCTGGAAAAAAAAAAAAAAGAGTCTGAGAAAGGAAATTCAAAGACCAATGCAACTGATAATGCAGACAGTTGGATTTGTTAGGTTTCTGTAGCTGCATTGTTCTGTGCTTTCTAAGGTGGCTGAGGTATTAAAATCACATAGGTGGTGAGAAGATACAGTTACAATTTGAGGGGAAAACGGCTTACTTTTTGGGTGGAATTTTCACGTAAGCATACAGCAACTGCTGCGTGTTAATTCTGTGGGTGCGTTATATATTCATGAGATGCTATGTGAGCAATTACTCATGCACTAGATTTGAATAAATGACAGGATACACTGACAATGAAAGGCAGGTGTATGAAAAGAGCAAGGCAGCTACTACTAGTGGAAAAAAAAAAACCTTCTTGACTGTACATTTTCCTTCAGTCTCATATCTGGCTGAACTCTCAAAAGAGTAATAACAAAGAAGTAACCTTTGTGTAAACCAGAAGGACTTAAATAACAAAACTGGGGCAGGACATCAAATGTTTGGAGCAGGTCCAGAGGAGGCCACAAAGATGATCAGAGGGCTGGAGAACCTCCCTTAGGCTGAGAGAGCTGGGGCTGTTCAGGCTGGAACAGAGAAGGTTCTGGGGAGACCTTACAGCATCCTTCCAGTACCTGAAGGGCAACTGCAAGAAAGCTGGGGAGGGACCTTTTTACAAAGGTTTGTTATAATAGGATGACACAATGGATTTGAGGTGGAAGAGAGAAGATTTAAACTGGATATTAGGAATAAATTCTTTACAGTGAGGGTCGTGAGACACTGGAACAGGTTGTCCAGGGAGGTCATGGATGCCCCTTCCCTGAGGTGTTCAATGCCAGGTTGGACAGGGCCTTGAGCAACCTGGTCTGGTGGGAGGTGTCCCTGCTTATGGCAGGGGGTTTGGAGTTAGATGATCTTTAAGGTCCCTTCCAACCCAAACCGTTCTGTAATTCTATGAAATAAATGTGAAAACTCTGACTTTTCTTGGTTTCTTGATATTTGCTGCTGCTAAACTGCCATGTAGTTGTTTAAATAGCTGCAGGAGGGGAGACTGTAAATAGATGCCTACAGTCATGTACAAAATCCTGTGGAGTTGAAAATTTGTTTCAAAGTGACTATTAAATCAGTTTGTATCACCATAGTAGCTAATGGTATCTTCAGAACCACAAATACCATTTGTTAAACTGAAATGCATATTTCCCCTGTAACAGGTACAGTGGAGCCAGCACAGTCCCTTTAATAGAGGTCAGAGCCACTGGAAATAACTCAGTCGTGGCACCAGCAATCCTTTGTATTTCCTCAGGTAGCTTGTAAAATTGCCAGTCACAGGATCACTTTTTGAGCTATCTGTGAGAACGAGGATTGTGTAAGAGCTGAAAGTTGCAAGAGTTTAAACACTTTTGAATGATGATTTGCTTGCAGGGCAACCTAGGAATAAGAGAGATTTCTTTTATAACTCTGAAGGAGCATAGAAAGAGTTTCTCTAGATTTGAGGTGGTGTATTTATGGCTTCATAAGGTCCTGAAATGATTTTACTGTTTTATGAGGAACAACCAAACTTAGGATCTGATGGAATGTGTGCTATCACATGCAGTTGTTTCACAGATCTCTCCTTTTGAATAGATGCTTTTTGATTTCTGTCAGTGAATTTGCACTTCAGTGTTAAAGTTACTTAAATTTTGATACAAGAAGCACTGAAATTGTGAGCATTGTGAATTCTCTGTTGCAGGATGTTCTTGGGAGTGGCTGTAGGCCACTAAGGAATGGGATTGGCATTACACTGAGTTTACAACATATACTGAATTACTTCTTTACCTTCTTTCCAGTCCAATTTTCTATATAGAATCATAGAATGGTTTAGATTGGAAGGGGCCTCAAAGATCATCTAGTTCCAAACCCCCCTGCCATGGGTAGGGACACCTTCACTAGACCAGGTTGCTCAAGGCGCTGTCCAACCTGGCCTTGAACACCTCCAGGGAGAGGGGACATCCACAACCTCCCTGGGAAACCTGTTCCAGTGTCTTACCACCTTTGCTGTAATCTATTTCTGTGTAAATCACCCTCTTCCAGCTCAAAATATTCCTATCACTTCAAGCCCTTGTGAAAAGTCCCTCTCCAGCTTTCTTGTAGCCCACTTAGGGTACTTGCAAGTCTGCTCTAAGATGTCCCTGGATCCTTCTCTTCTCCAGGCTGAAGCTGGCCCAACTCTCATAGCCTGTATTCATAGGGGAGGTGCTCCAGCCCTCTGATCATCTTTGTGGCCTCCTCTCAACCTGCTCCAGCAGTTCCATGTCCTTCTTGTGCTGGGAGCACGGGAACTGAATTCAGCACTCTAGGTGGGGTCTTACCTGAGCAGAACAGAGAGGGAGAGCCACCTCCCTCATCCTGCTGGTCACTTTTTTTGATGCAGCCCAGTATACAGTGCTAAAAAAGTAATGGATTTTGTTTGAAAAAGCCTACATATGCTAGCATATAATAAGAGAAGGAGTCACACTTTAATGACCTCTTATATGACATTTTCTTCTTGCTGTGCTCTGAGCAATGAGTGTGGCTCTGATACTGAGTTAATACATAGTAAGCTCACATAAAGGAACCATCAGGCCATTACTCTTTAGATGTCACATTAAAAATTGGTCCATATATGTAATGTCATTAAATGTTCATTGTGGCAAAAAGGATCTGTGCTGCAAAGCTTTTAAATTATAGAAGTATAATACTGAGAGAGTTTTAAAATGTAAGATTGTGCTGTTCTGATGTGAAAATCCAAAGATGGGCATAAAGGTAGCATTTTCTGCTGTAACCTATGGTTCACCTTTGGTGTAGGGAAATGTCATCTGAAAAGTCTGATTTGACACAGAAAATTAATGTGCAAAGCTCTAAAGCATTCACAGGTTGTTTTGGCTTGGGGGGTGGGGGGCCGTGTGTGTGTTTTGTAGCACTCAACTATTTATGTCTTTGAAAAGAAGTGAAATGAATTGAAACTTTGTGACTGGACTTCACAGCCTTATGGCTGTAGGCTCAAAAGAGAGTTCCTGTATATAAAATACAAATATTTGAACATATCTTGTATCATAGAATCACCTGGGTTGGAAGGGACCTCTAAAGGTCATCTAGTCCAACCCCCCTGCAGTGAGCAGGAACATCCTCAACTAGACCAGGCTTCCCAGAGCCCTCCTGAGCCTCACTTTGAATATCTCCAGGGAGGGGGCCTCAACCACCTCTTTGGGAAACCTGTTCCAGTGCTCAACTACCCTCATTGTGAAGAACTTTTCCTACTATGCAATCTAAATCTACTCTTCTCTTGTTTCAAACCATTGCATTTCATCCTAGCATTGCTGCCCTTTGGAAACAGTCCCTCTCCAGCCTTCTTGCAGGCCCCTTCAAGATATTGGAAGGTGGCAGCCAGGTCTGTCTGGAGTCTTCTCCAGGCTGAACACCCCCAACTCCCTCAGCCTGTTCATGTAGCAGAGGTGCTCCAGCCCCCTGATCAATTATGTGGCCTTCCTCTGGACCCACTCCATCAGGTCCATGTCCTTCCTGTAGGGGAGGGCTCCAGAGTTGAACGCAGTATTCCAGGTGAGGTCTTACCAGAGCACAGTGGCAGAATCACCTCTCTGGGTCTGCTGGCCATGCTTTTTTTGATGCAGCCCAGGATGTGATTTGCCTTCTGGGTTGCAAGTGCACACGTTCTGCTCATCCACTAGTGTCCCCAAGTCCTTTTCCTCAGGGCTGCTTTCTATCACCTCCTCCCCCAGCCTGTATTGTTAGTGAGCATCGTTCCGACCCAGGTGCAGGACCCTGCATTTGGTCCTGTTGAACCTCATGAGGTTCACCTGGGCCCACCTCTCCAGCCTGTCCAGGTCCCTCTGCATGACATCCTGTCCCTCTGGCATATTAACAGCACCACTCAGCTTGGTGTCCCCTGCCAACTTGCTGATGGTGCACTTGATCCTACTGTCTATAGCATTGATAGAAGTATTAAACAGTACAGGGTCCCAGTACAGACTGCTGAGGGACACCACTTGTCACTGCTCTCCATCCGGACTTTGATCCATTGATCACTACCCTCTGGATGAGACCATCCAGCCAATTCCTTATACCCTGATGCAGTTGCTCTCTCAATAGAAAGCCTCAAGGTTAGTCAGGCAGGACCTGCCCCTAGTAAAGCCATGCTAGTTACCTTGGGTCACCTCCCTGTCCTCCATATGCCTTAGCATGGCATCTAGGAGGATCTGTTCCATGATCTTCCAAGACGCAGAGGTGAGGCTGACATGTTGGTAGTTCCCAGGATCCTCCTTTCTGCCCTTTTTAAAAATGGATGTAATGTGTCCCTTCTTCCAGTCACCAGGGACTTCACCTGACTGCCAGGACTTTTCAAATACGCTGGAGAGTGGCTTGGTGGCTACATGAGCTAATTCTTTCACGACTCTGGGATGCATCTGATCAGGTCCCATAGACTTAGGTGTGTTCAGGTTCCTCAGGAGGTCACAAACCTGATCTTTTCATACAGTGATTTTTGCCTTTTCACCTAAAACTTCAGTTCTTCCCTCAAAATGGGTCTGTGATTTTAAACTAAACATTCATTACCTTTTATGAAATAACTCTGAAAAGAACTCAGCTGTTCTGTGTTAATAAAGTCATTTAAAACTTGTCAAGACACTCAGGAATCTTAAGTCTTTATCAGTTGGCTTCTATTCATTCTTGTAGGTAGGCTCACAAAATAATTATTTTGGCATATTTCTTTAAAATCACATTATGCAGGAAAATGGCAAAAGCAGAGCAATAACTTTAGTTCTGGCTTTGACTAGGTTAGGTGCATGGTAATACCACACACCTGCATGGTGCCTGGATCCTGCGCTCATGGAATCCTCACACGGGCCAGTGGGATCAAGAGAGGACTCAGATGTGTATTCAGTGCTGGAATTTGGAATTCTGTTGTTGATTTGGGGGGGGTTGGAGGGTGTTTGCATTTCTTTCTTTTGGGGTTTGTAGAAATTAGTGACAAATCTAAAGGCAAGCTCTGCTTTCATTCTTAATTTCTGGTTGATGTAAAGGAAAAGAGCAGGAAATAAATGTAAAATTGACTAAGGCTCATGCTGTTCACTGGATGGATCTATGGATGGAATATAAAGGCTGCTGATGCCATGGACTTGGAGAGGACTGGATGACTCCTCCTTGGCTGGTGTGAAGAAAGGCAGGTCACATAAACCTCTTAAACTTGCCTAAGCTCTGTTTCATATGAATTACCCTGTTTGTTTTGCATAGTTTTCACATCTCCGTTCAGTTCTCGGCATCTCCAAATCCATCTTAACCTAAGGAGTAAAAAAAAAAAAACGAAAACCAAACCAAAACTAGAGATGATAATAATGAGGGAAGAATAAAATTAACTTTAGTTTGTCTATGGGGTATCAGCATTGCAGTCCTTCAGCTTTAGGAAAAAAACCACAAACAAGGGCTAGCTTTACAACCTTAATGGTGCCTTGTGCATGACTAATTCTTGTCTGTCACCAGAAGCAATCTCCAAATGTTATCATTCCTATGGAGTCAGGAAGCAAGAAAGCATTTGCTAAGAAGCAAATTCTAGAGAAAAAATAAAGTTATTGTGTGGGTTTATAACCTGATATAAGTACATGTAAATTGCCCCATTTATCAAAGGCTCATTTTTACTAGTCAGGTTATGAAGTTTGTTACATTGATGATTGAACTCAAGAATCTTGCAATTTTTCCTAAGGTGATATTTTTTTGTTTGTTTGTTTCTGTGTTGAGCTCTTAGAACCAACTCAATGTATTATGTTATTGCATAGTCATAATATATAGGGAAAAGTATTTACTGTCTCACAAAGTTAGTTACATAAAATTTTGTTGCTGTGGCAGCCAAGTAATTATTTTGGCTGTAAATTACAATTCGAACAAATATTTTTTTCTTTGCTCTGAATGTTCATCTGCAAATGCTCAGTTAGGTGTGAGGGTCTTCTGGAATGATAGAACATTTTGGACTAATTCTAAACACATAGAAGAAACTACTGCAATCCTTAGGATATGTTAATTTCCAGAGCAAAAGAGAACAGGTGAAAGAAAGAGAGGGAGTGTTGGTACCCACAATATAGACATAGACAGATGGGGGATGCACATACCAACAACAAGGGGATGAAATATTTCATGGAAGAACTATGTTTAAATGTAGGCATGTGTGTAACCAGTCTCCTGAAGAGTTCTCCATAGCTGGTGCTTTGGCTTTTAAAATCAGTGGTGTACAGAGGGGAGCAATTTCATGTGTACAAATCTATATGGCTATACAGGGAGTCTGAGTATCTTTACAGCTGGAAGGAATTTCAGGAGGCCAGATAGTCATAGAATTGTTTCAGTTGGAAAAGATGTCTAAGATTGAGAGCAACGGTTGACCCAATGCCACAATGGCCATTTAAACCATGTCCAAAAGTGCTGTGTTCACATATTCTTTGCACACCTTCAGGGATGGTGACTCTACTGCCTCCCTGGACAGCCTGTTCCAATGCCTGACCACTACTGCAGAAAAAATTTTTTCCTAATATCCAACCTACACGTCACTTTGCACAATTTCAGGCCTATAGCCTGATACTAGGGAGTAGAGACCAGCCCCCACCTCACTCCAGTCTCCTTTCAGGGAGCTGTAGAGAGTAACGAGGCCTCCCTGTAGCCTTCTCTTCCCAGTTCCCCCAGCTGCTCCTCAGAAGACTTGGTCTCTAGACTCTTCACCAAATCCCAAAGTATCCAAACTGCTGCTGGTTTATAGATTTGTATTGTGGTTTAAATGTTGCTGTGCCCTGGAGTTGTGCAAAATAGGGCTGGGAAAACCCATGAAATATAACCCTGTGCTCTGAAGGTAATGACCACTGTGCCTAAGCAGTTATCAGTAGCAGTTTGTCCAGTGTTTTCCTAACAATTCTCATGCTGGATGTCTCCATAACCACTGTAGGTAATTGCTTGTGCTTCAGAGCATGGGACAGGCAATGTGCCTCAGCATCACAGCAGTTTGGGACAGACAATGCATGTCATTCAGTGTTAGAGCAGTTTCAGATGCCTTGGGACCACGGTTCAGAAGCACAGAGGACTAGGAGACAAATGGGCATGACTTTATGTAACTATCAAGTTCAAGATGCCAACAGGTACATTCTAATATATTTCTGTGTGCTTTGTTTACTGTCATAGGAGTCTCAAGACTATTTATCTTCGGATATTTCAGATGGAAACATTTAAAAGAAACCAGTTAAGAGAGACTGAAAGGCAAAAAAAAAAAACAAAAAACCAAAAACAACCATAAAAGATGACTTATCCCAGACCAATTGAATGTGTACTTGGATAGCTATGAACCTACATTAGTTCAAGGACTTTTAGAAGAGGAAATGAGTAGAATTCTGTGAAGTATTTGCCTGGATTGTGATACAAGTGCTGTTAAGCTTGTGAGAGCTAGATAACCATTAGCTGAAGTAATTTGTAGAGCTGTGAAAACATCTAATCCATATGGTTTGCATATGGTTAGAAGGACAAATTTGGTTAGAGGGAAGTGATGGTGACTGTCAGCACTGGTGAGGCTGCACCTTGAGTACTGGGTTCAGGTCCAGTTTTGGGCGCTGCAGTGTAAGAAAGACATTGAGATGCTGAAGCCTGTGCAGAGAAGGGTAATGAAGCTGGTGAGGGTTTTGGGGAGTAAGTCTTATGAGGAGAGGCTGCGGGAACTGGGATTGTTTAGCTTGAAAAAGAGGAGGCTGAGAGGAGCCCTCTACAGCTATCTGAAAGGAGGTTGTAGTGAGGCTGTTGTTGACGTCTTCTCCAAAGTAACATGGCAGGACAAGAGGTAATGCCTTCAAACTGTGCCAGAGGAGGTTTGGGTTGGATATCGGGAGGAATTTCTTTATTGAAAGAGAGGTCAGGTATTGGAACAGGCTGGCCAGGGAAGTGGTGGAGTCACCATCCCTGCAGGTGTTTGAAAACCAAGTAGATTTGTCACTTTGGAACATGAGTTAGTGATCATGGAGGTGTTGGATAGAAGTTTGAATCTGATGATCTTAGAGGTATTTTCCAACCTTAGTGATTCTATGACAGAAGGCACGGTTTGCTGAATGGTAGTGCAACCAGGAGAATATTTGCATGGAGGCGAGGATTTTGGGAATGTAAGTACTAAATGCAGTCCACCAGCCTCAAGACTTTCCAGAGGTGCAGGGTGGTTCAGATAACACCAGCGTTTTGCTGGAGGAAGGTTGCTGTATTTATGCTAAAAAATCTAATGTCAGTAACGCTGCAGGAGTCTCTGGGTGAAAGTCTCATCTTAGTGCCTGATGCTGCAAAGGGCTATCACGATTTGCTGCTTTGATGGCATCAGAGGCAAAAAATATGCACTGCTAGGTTATCTGTTACCACTGCCACAGCCCAGCTCTCTCTGCTGCTAACATAAAATGGAATTATAAGCATCAAAGAGAAATGAAAAATCAAATCAAACTGCCCACTGAGTGACTCAGTTGCATTTTCTGTTTATTAGATGCGATGACGTGATGAAATACCATCATTTCTGGGCAGTTTAAAAGCAATCACTAGCAATTTATTTGATAGGTCACTCTTCAGGCTCTGTCTTTATTTCCAATCTGCACAAGAAAGGAATAATTATCAGCCTAAATTTAGGTATTTTGCTTGGATTTCTGCTTTCTGGTGCATATCCTTGTCTGCCTAGGAGAGATGGAAACACCTTCAGAGGGTTTTTGAGTAGGTGTTGAACTCTGAGTCATGGTCTAGGAGAGCACGTTGAAGCCTCTTTCTCCTTGTTTTGTTGAGCAAATTGCCACTTAACAGCTGAAGGTAGGGCAGAGTGACTTTCCCCCATGCAGAACCATGACCCTTCTGGGTGCAAGCTGACAAAATCCAGCACAAGCTTCTCCCTTCCTCCTTATTGTTCTTGGGTCATGTGCATGCAAGGAGTGAAGTCAGGACAGAGCAGCCTCTTGGAAGAATAAAAAAATACAGGGTGATGCAAACCAGGACTCCATTTAATGTCCTTTGGGACCTGTCTACTTTAGGCCTGCTTTAAATCTCTAGGACTTCACAAATATATATTGCTTGTTCTTTATGGTTTGCAATCACTTAAGAGATAACAGCATGGAAATAACTGTATAAAGGGAATTTTTGAGAAGGTTTTATTTTAATAACAAAAACTATACCCCAATGTCCTGCCTCCCAGAGAGTTCAAGAGCAGGGCTCCATTAGGATCGAGCATGAGAACAGGATCAACGTATTTGAGCAGCATCCTGTACTCCTTTCCCCACCTCTTAAGTATTTTTGATACAGAAGCATCCTGAGGTAATGTGGCATTCATGGAGTCAATAACTGCTGCCTCTTTCCCTGAATTTGTCCACTTTCTCTTTAATCTATGTAACTTTTGCTGTCATATGGCAAGGAGATCCACAGCTCTACTACTTTTGTATGAGAAAGCAACCTTCTTTGGTTTGTTTTGAGTTTGGTTCTTGCTAGCTGTGTGTGAGGCCGCTCAGTTCTTGCCTTGAAAGAGATCAAGAGGCCAGCTCACCCCTGCCATCTCTGTACCATTCATAATTTTGAACATGTCTCATATGTCTATTGTCTGCTTTTTCAGATTTCAAAATCAGGGACATTTATGACAGTCATTTCCCTATATTTTAAACAACATTGCTTCCTCTCTGTGAATTTTGTGTGGCCCAGCTTTTTGAGAGGAGACCAGAACTGTCTGCAACACCTTCTACTGCCCTCCTCACCCCTGTGCCCTGCCCAGCAGGTTTCCTCTGCATGGCATTTTTCAAAGGTTTAGGATTTGTGTGAGTTTGGAATAGCACAAAGCATATGCACAAATGTGCCATCCTTTCAAATTTGAGGTTCCTGCTGAAGACTGGCAAAGGAAAAGTCACAAGGATTGTCTTGGAAGAGAGGTGTGTGTATGTGTACTTTATTGTTGTTGTTTTGGTTTTTATCAGTCTTAGGAAAATCCTCAAGAATGCCTGAGATAGCAAACTGGAAGTTTCAGCCATGTTGTCTTGTGAGTCCTGTGTAGCTGAATAATGGAGGTTGTGCATTGAAATGTGCTACTAGAGACACTTTGCTGCTCTAAAATGGAGCTGTATGTTAAGATGGATGCCCAACATAGAATTATAGAATGGTTTGGTTTGGAAGGGACCTTAAAGATCACCTACTTCTATCCCTCATGCCATTGCCAGGGAAACCTTCCACTAGACCAGGTTGCTCAAGGCCTTGTCCAACCTGACCTTGAACACCTCCAGGGAGGGGGCACCATGACCTCCCTGGGCAACCACCTCTGTCTCACCACCACTGTAAATAATTTCTTTCTAATCTCCAGTCTGGATCTCCCCTGTTCCAGCTCGAAGCCATTGCCCCTCATCCTGTCACTCCCAGCCCTTGTGAAAATGTCCCTCCCCAGCTTTTCTGTAGCCCCCCTTCAGATACTGGAAGGCCTCTATTAAAGTCTTCCTAGAGCCTTCTCTTCTCTAGGCTCAATAACCTCAACTCTGTTAATCTGCTCCCATAGTGGAGATGCTCCAGCCCTCTAATCTTGGTTTCCTCTAGATCCACTCCAACAGTGCTGTCCTTCTGGGGACACCAGAACTGGATGCAGTACTTCAGGTGGGGTCTCATGAGAGGAGAGTAGAGGGGGAAAATCTCCTCCTTTGTCCTGCAAGTGACTCTTCTTTTTGTTGCAACCCAGGACACAGTTGGCCTTCTGGGCTGCAAGTAGGTCTCCTGCTTCCTTTCTCTGATTCCTTGGCTGCTCTATTTTTTTTTTTTTTTTAGTGGGTGAGGAAGCTGGTGAGACAGTTGCTATGCTCTCCCTCTTTTACCATGTTCCTGCAATGCAGTTTAAATTTGATACAACGCATGCTCTTTTTTATGGAAATAACAATAATTGCTTGACCTCATGCAAATCAATTCTGAACCTGGCTGCTTTTTGTGCTTTTGTTGGTTTTGAAATCTATGGTGGTGAGATGATCTACCAGCTTAGTTTCCTGTAGTAAAACCCCTCTGGACTGAATTTACACTGCTCAGCAAGCTGCTGCAGGAGAGTAAATCTTATTAGGGGATTTCCAAAGCTGGACTGAAGAGCTGACAAAAAGATGGGTCAGTTCAATTAATCAGCTTTTAAAATGTATTAACATTTAATTCAGGAGAGATGACCTAGAACAGGCAGCTGCCTGCCATGTCCATAGGGCTGAAGTGACCAAAGCTGTGGAGGCTGTTCTGCAGGAGCATGGCTTTGCTTCAGGCCAGCAAACTGCCCACTCTCATCCCTTTGTGACGGGCATCAAAGATAAGCATAGTGACTGCAGAGTGCAGTTAGACTCACATCTCCTGCTTCATCCTGTGATTAGATTGAACAGGCATCTCCCAAGGCATTTTATCCCATGATCCTCCTGCTGAGGCTCTACATGAGGAATACCTAATCCTTGGCAGGTGTGTAGCTGCTTGTCCTAATTGTAAGGTAGCTGTGGCCCAGAGCATGCAGCAGCTATTGTGTTCATGTAAATAGTTTTAGCATAATATAGCTACAAGCATTTGAGTTGCTCCATCCATCAGACCTTTGCTGTAGTAGAGGCCCCAGCTGGACATGTTTTGGTGCTAATTAGCAGTGTCAAAGCCAACTTCACTGAAGTCATAACAACTGCTGTTTGGAATGCATGTGTTTGTGCAGAGCAGGGACCTGAATGATTGAAGACCTGCACGTTTCTCCTGATTCTGCTCCACTGACTTCACAGGCTGTTGCTGATGCATCTGAATGGTCTTTTATTAGATGACAATGGCTGTACATGTATAAACTTGTGAGAAAAACATGATCATGTGAGTCTAAAAATGGGAGTGCTAAGGGTCAATGAAAAAGGGCTGCTTCCTAGAACCTCCATAGGGGATGTGGAACAGTACCAATCCTTAAAAGCAATTTGCAGGGGCTTCAAGGTGGCCTGATGTCTTCCAAGAGAATGTGGCTCAGAGAAAGAAGGAACTGCTGCTAGTGTAAAGATCTCAGAGAAAATTTAAATATACAGAGAATTTTTGGATTGTTATTTGTGTAACAGTGAGAAGGTACTGGATCTTCATATCCAGGGTCATTACCCTTTTATGATGGAGTCTCCTTTAGAGATATTCAAGACCCACCTGGATACATTCCTTGTGACCTGCCCTAGGTGATTCTGCTTTGGCAGGAGATGCTGGATTCTATCTCCAGAAGTCCCTTCCAAATCCTACTGTTCTATAATATCAAACCCAAAGGGAAGGATAAGTGAGGCAAAAGAGATAATAAATCCTGGTCAAGAGCAAAGTGTGTGTGTGGCCTTTTGTTTTTTCATTTCTTTGGGGTTGAGGGGAAAGGATGATGTATCAAATGTGCATATGTAGTTCTGTTAGTCGTTTATGTAATTGCACTGACTGGTTTTGGTGCACTAAGTTTTTTGCCCAAGTGCATGAAAATGGAGAGGATCAAGATATGTCATGTGATACCCAAAAAGAAGTTACAGCGAGTGAGGTGTGGTGAGGTGAAAAATGGCTCCATAGAAGTCACAGGTCTTGAGACAAATGAAGAGCTGTGCCAAATCCACTCCTAAATGACATCTCTATCACATTGACTTGTGTTGGCACAGACTGCTTTAAAGCTAGTCCTGTGAGCAGAAGGGAAAGTGGGTTTACATCATAGGCTAAATGTAGTTGTAGCTGAGGTTAACAGTCTGCTGCTTCAGCATCATGATTGTCAGTCTGTTAGTCAAATAGGTATCAGGAGTGCATGTGCATTTCCAGCAGGTTAGTGGTGCCAAGGTCTGAGAAGGACGTCAGAGCAGAAGTACCGTTTCGTTTTTCTTTCCTCATATGCCTGAATAATCTGTTGTCCCACAAAACAGGAAGTCTGAGGTGCTGAGCTGCTTAATGGTAGGAAGGCTCTGCAAATGGATCTGGATAGGCTGGATTGATGGGCCAAGGTCTAATGATGAGGTTTAACGAGGCCAAGTGTCGGGTCATGAAGCTGGGTCACAACAACCCCATGCAATGCTTCAGGATGGAAAGTTACCTGGCAGAAAAGGACCCGGGGGTCCTGTTTGACAGCTGGCTCAATGTGAGCCTGTGTGTGCCCAGGTGGCCGAGAAGGCCAACAGCAACCTGGCCTGGATCAGGAATACTGTTGCCAGCAGGAGAAAAGAAGGGATCATGCCTCTGTACTCAGCACTAGTGAGGCCATACTTTGAATACTGGCTTCATGTTTGGGCCCCTGACTACAGGCAAGAGGGGGAGGTGCTGGAGCAGGTCCAGAGAAGCACAACAAAATGGGTGAAGGGTAGAGAACAAATCTTGTAAGGAGCAGCTGCAGGAACTGGATTTGTTTAGTCTGGAGAAGAGGAGGCTGAGGGGGACCTCATTGGTCTCTACAACTCCCTGAAAGGAGGTTGTAGTGAGGTGGTGGTTGGCCTCTTCTCCCTAGTATCAGGAGATAGAGTGACAGGAAATGGCCTGAAATTGTGCCAGGGAAGGTTCAGGTTGGATATTAGGAAAAAAAAAAATCTATATCCTATATATAGAAATTTTGAATATGTACTGGTTTGCTTATAATTGAGGATTTTGGCATTTGGAAAATGAATGTAGTTATGTTGCATCTTTTTGAGGGGGGATGAGGATGGGGGTGTGTGGGGTGTTTGAGGGCACAGCTTTCTCTGTGCATATGACTGTACATCAAAGTATTTGTTGAAAGCAAACAGGGTTTGTTTGCCAACATTCTCATGACCAACAAGATAAAAATAACCAATATGTGACTGCATGCAGAGTTCATTTTTGGTGGCAAGCTGTTGTTTTTGGCAAGTTTAACTGCGCTGTGAACCTTCCTTTGGATAACTGTTGGAGTTTTCTGTGCGTGTAACGTGATGAGCAGTGCAAAATAACAGAACTCTCAAAGCAGGAGACATCTCTCCAGGTTTTGAGATGTGGTCATCCAGACTAAGAAGTGAATTGAACTGTATTGATATGAGTTCTGTTGGAAAGGATCTGCAATAAAGTGGCCAAGTTCAAACTTTAGTATTGCCTAATTCAAGATTACAAACCCCATCTAAGTACATGAGGTTGTATGAACAACATGAAGATGAAAAAGTGCTTTCCACTTATATTCACCTCTAGAATTTTTTTTTATCTTTGAACTTTGTTTTTTCTCTAGTCATGGTGCTGTTCTTAGTTTTTAATGAAAGCTGAGGTTCCCTATTAATGTTCATGTCAGAAGCTGAGCCTTTCAGGACCAAACCAAATAGCACAAGAGTTGAAGCAGAACAGAGAACAAGCAGGACTGTCTTGGTGTTGCACAGAAGTGTTTATTAAACAGCTCCATCAGTATCATGCTTCCAGCCTTGCTCCACACTCTTGATTTACTGGTCATTACTAAGACCTCAAGTTTCCAGCATTTCGGCTGTTTGTGTGTGTTTACCTTTCATAGAAATAGAACAATCTGGTTGCTGTGAAATGCCTGAGGTATGAATTCAGATGTGTAGGAAACAAAGATATTTTGGCAAACAAAGTTCTCTTTCTTTTGTTCTCTCCAGCTGAGGCTTACCCCTGGAAGTACAGATCTCTATTCTAGCAAATGACAATTCAAATTACTACCTTTAAATAACTAACCTCCTCCTCAGAATGCCCTCATACACAATATATATTTTGTGTTTAGGTTGGTTTTACAGAGATCCAAATCCTATCAAGCTGAGCTTCAGTCTTCTCCAGCTTTATGGGACACGTACAGAGGTAATGTTGAGATGGACGGAGTTCATGTCTCTGTCGCTTGCACCATTAACTCAATGGTCTTAATGCTTGGTCATAAATTAAGATATGTAGTTATTTATTCTGTGACCTTGCTCTGAGTCCTTGATATGAGTGGAATTTTCATTGTCTTTTTGGGTGTGTAAACTTTAGAGTAAGAACCAGCATCTGCTATAGCCAAAAGTTCCTTAGGAATAGTCAGACTGAAAACAGCTACAACTCTTCTCAAAACAAAATAGTTCAGTGACTAATATGTTTGGTTGGGCTTTCTTAAGGTAAGCTAATGAGAGCCTGAGAGCTGAGTGAGTTTCAGCTGTAACAAGCTGGTCTACCCAGCCCCTGGAGCAGGAGCAAAGGGGGAAGCTGCAGGAGGTTTTGTTTGCTTGAGGATTCCTGAAGCTGCCTGACACTGACAGTACTAGCACATGTGTTGTGATATTTCTAATGTTACTGTGGTGCTTCTCAGAATGGGCAGGAATATGGGGCTCCAGAATTGTTCTGGCTAGAAAGGACCTTTCAGATCATTGAGTCTAACCATCAACTGAACATCATGGCACCCAGCTGAAGGACTCAGAGCTGTAAACCACAGCCTGGAGTGAAGAATACCTCACTGGCAGCTTATGTAAAATTTCCCAGGTGATTTCAAGAGCTGGGAAGGCAGACTACCAATAACTCCAGGAGGTAAAAGTTTTGCTTTTCCACCTCAGAGATCCACAAATACCTCCTGGCAGGTGGCAATAATGAGCTTATTAAAAGCTCATTAAAAACTGAAAGGAAAAAAATTAAACTCTGAAAAAGCTAATACTGAAAAGCCTGAGCATGGTCCTAAAATGTTGTGGACTGTTCCCTTAAAGCAGACTGTTATCTCCCATATTGGACCCCTTATCAGTGAGAGTGTATTTACTGGGAGGCTAACACATGAAGGCAGAAGTGACCTGGGGTGGATCATACTCTTAAAATTCTTCTCAGGCACACCAGCCACCAGCCTCGGTGCTTGTGGCAAGTGTTGATGTAGAATGTTGATCATTTTAGATGTATAAAATAGTGTCTTCCCTTAGGATGATGTCCTTAAACATATTGGAGTTTTATCAGAAAAAGCAACTGTACAGACAAAACCGTTCGGAGTTTTTTTGTTTGTTTGTTTCTTTGTTTTGTTTTCAGTGGGAGCTTTGGGCACAAAATTACATGATTTTACAGCCTCAGAGTTGCTTGGTGGGCAGTCTTCTTTTTTTTTTTCCCTTCCTTTTTTTTCCTGTTCAATCTTGCTGCTGTTGCTGCAGTAGTTAAATCTGTTGTGGTTCCATTCAGAGAGTGATACTACACTTACCCAAAGCATGGCCTCAAGCTGGCCTGTGCTTCAGTGGAAGTTAGGGATTTCAGACCTGGCTTCTTGTTCAGTGTTTGGGCTGGAACTACTTCATGAAAAAATAGCTTACCTACTCCTTCTGCATTCACCTATGAGCCCACCTCAGTCCCTTACTCCTCATTCTGCAGGAAATAACTCTTTAATAGAGACATTTATGACTTTTCATTACTGTAAATGATAGACCTGTCTCTGTGTTCAGAGTACATCTCAGCCAAAATCTTCCCAGTCATCTGCTCTAAGAATACCCAGCCTTTAAACTCTGTCTAGATAAACCCACAATTTCTTTGTTTTGATGCAACCCACACTTTTCATGAGTCACAACAATTATGTTCCACAATTACCTACATGTGTTTCTTCCACTTTGTTACTTATTTTGGGGCATCATGTCAGAGAATGTTTGTCACATTTGTGTATTCAGTTCAGATCATGTATTTATTAGGTCTGCAGGATGATCTTCCACAAGCAAGGGAAGTAGAGGTCAGATAGACTGATGATTATTCATGTTCTTCAGCAAGGAAATTCTTTAGCAGAGTCCCTATTGATGGATCAGAAGGTGGGAATATGTCACTAACACAAGGATTGTCCAGCAAAATACCCAGAGTGTTTTTTATCAGAGGTTGAACAGCTATGGATGAAGCAATAGAGGCAGTGGAAGAAATGAATGTGTGATCAAGAAAGGAATAACCACAATACATAGCTTTATGCAGTGTGATGGTAAGATTAAGATTAATATCTTGTTGCTTTGTCATGTGAGGATTGGATTTAGGCATGCACTTAGACAAATGAGATGAGCTGTACTAAAAAGAAAAAGTTGGTCAAACTTTTCATGCTTTATTGGTTTGAAAAGGTTTTCATCTATTTAAGGAGAGGTACTATTAGAAGAGCAGGAAAAAGAGGACCGGAACAACAACAAAAAAAAAAAATCTCTCACCACCATGCTGAAGCCATGGTTGTCAGCCATCCTGGCAGGGTAGGAAAGTATCAGTGTGCAGAGTTCTTTGTGGCAGTCAGGCATGCCATAGTTGGCCAGATGTGCTCAACTTAGCCCTTCCTCAGCAAAAAGCCACTACACACTGAGACACTAAGTGGAGAAACAAGCAAGCCTGGAGAATAATTCAGATGTGTTTGTCTCCTCTTTGGAGTGATGGTGTGATGGGAGGAAACTACAAGAGTATGTTCAGTGCTGCTTCTCCAGAAGCAGGTGTAACCTCCTGATATGGAAGCTGACCTGTGTGACTCGAGGAGGACCTGTGTTTTGCAATGCTTCTCTCAATCTTTGTTTCAATATTTCAATCTAGGAATGCAGTGCAGACCTGTTAAGCTTCTGCCAGCTCGCTAAGCTAGCTAGGAAGTGATAAGTTTAGCCCATAGCTGCTGTTGAGTCATCATCAAGAGTCACTTACTTCTCCATACTGGAAGTTCTATTTAATTTTTTTTTCCTGATTTAGTTGATATAATTGACACATTTGACTTCTGGTTCCACTGCACTTACAGGTGCATCTCAGTATCTCCCTGTGCCTAATGGCTTCATGGGAATTTATGTGATTCTTGTTATAGCTTCAAAGAAACAAGGTGTTACAAGTTGATTTAAATGAAGATATGAATGCACTAGGGTTGCCTGTGCAGAATATGCTATGACTTCTGTAACCCCTGTATTTGTTTTTGCATGCTGGGAATTTCGTCTACTCGTACTTCATTTTTCAGCATGTTCAATATAACCTTCAAAGGCTGTGGTACTTGGGGTTTTCTTTTTAAGCATCATTCCTCTTTCTGCTGTTATTTGGAAATTAGTCTGGGCAGAAGTTCTTTTAAATGTCTTTCTTCCAGAATCAGATGTATCATTTTAAAGGAACAAGCCCACAGGGTTTCTAGATTTTGTCAATATGCAGCAAGTAATTTTTATGAGCAATGTCTTTAATATCAAATTTCTGCTCTAGTATTTTAATATTTTCATATTTACTGCATGACACGATATCGTTCTTGACAAATGATTGCATCTTTGGCACTAGGATAGAAAGTGACAGGTTAATTTTCTGCAGTATTCTGTCTGTTTTTCCCAGCTCAGGAAAGACTATAACATGCTCCTTAAGATCACCTTGGAACTTAATCTTTAACTGCAATTCTTAATACATAAGAAGGTTAAAAAAGCACACCTCTTCCATAAAAGCACCTGATTCCTTGTGGTGAATTTCTGCAGAAGGGTGATATGCCTTCTCAATCATTCTCTGCAGTGGAGAGAGAATCCAAAGGGATACCATCCATCGTATCTCGTATGACAAAGAGTGACGCTTTTTCACTTTGACTAGTCCGAAAGGAGCTTACAGGAAAAAAAAAATAATAATTGAGAATTAAGTGGTTCATATGTGCATGCTTAAACCTAAGCACACTCTCGACTTTTGTTCTTCGTTTTACTTTTAAAACTACTAGTCTCCTGTGGATGTCCTTGGAAGGCAGAACTAATCAGGTGTTATGTTCTGAAGTCCCTTCTTTTGCTTAGAGTCCTTAAACATGTGCAGCTAATCCTAGTTCTAGATGCCTACCTGATTTTGCAAAATGTTCTCCAGTTCATGCTGGTGTAGAGACGGTGGTAGAAGCATGGCTTCCAGTGCTGGTGTCTCACTACCACTGAAACCAACAAAGTGCTCTGCTTTGGTCTGTCTGTGAAGCGTTACACTGAGGACTAATACCTTACCTGAGCAGAGGAAGGTGGGAAAGTTGCAGAAGACATTGGTAGGTAGGAGCATAAGCCAAACTGTGGGAGAAAGTTGTAAGCAAAAGGCTGGTTTCATCTAATTGGTATCACAGGAAAAGTCAGAGGTGCTGCATGTGACTACCTCTGTCTGGAGCACTTTCATGCTTCCAACCCTCCTCCCATGATCTTGCACATACAACATCAAACTTATTCACGTGTTTAATAATTCTGAGACCAAGTGCACCTTTCGGCACCTTCAGTGTTAGTACAGAAGTCTGTCTTTTATATCTTGACAATGCTATTGCTATAGAGGATTCCTCTGGTCTTCTCTGTCCCTGTTCTTTTCTGGAGAAGAAGAGGCTGAGGAGAGACCTCATTGTTCTCTACAACTACCTGAAAAGAGGTTATAGTTAGGTAGGAGTTGGTCTCTTCTCCCTAGTATCAGGTGACAGAGTGAGAGGGAATGGCCTGAAATTATGCTGGGGGAGGTTCAGGTTGGATATTAGGAAACATGTATTTGCTGCAAGAGTGGTCAGGCATTGGAAAAGCTGCCCAGGGAGTTGGTAGAGTCACTGACCCTGGATGCATTCAAGAAATGTGTGGACATGATGCTTTGGGACGTGGTGGTAATGGCCTTGGTGACGTTATATTGATGGTTTGACTCTATGATCTTAAAGGTCTTTTCCAACTGAAACAATTCTATTATTCTGTGGTTCTATCATGTTTGAGGAGCCCAAATGGCTCAGCTAGTCTCCCTGCAGTGTTCAGTATGAAGGTATACACATCAATTTCTTTCCTATGAGCAGTGCTTCCAGTTTACTGGACTACACTAGCCTTGTTCCTGGGTGAGGGGCAGATTGGATGGAGGAATTGGAGTCCTATTTTCCCACAAATAAGTGAGAAATGGCTTCTGTCATATGTAACACAACAGGCTGTTCCTGTACTCATGCACCCAGCCCCATGAGCCTGGTGATTCCTCTGATGATGTTCCAGCCTAATGCCCATTCAAACTCTGAAGAGCAAAGCAGGTCAAATAGAATTGCAGCACTTCCCTGGGCTGCAGAACATTGAGCACGAATCCTTTTGTGAATCTGCATTCATGTTTGTCAGCTTTGTTGAGTGTTTTGTTTGGCATTTTGTCTCTGCTCTGTTGAAGGTAGTAGCAGTGTTTTAAGAGTGTACAAAGATGGGAGCCCTAACAGAATCACAGGTTATTAGGGGCTGTTAGGGGACCTCTAGAGATTATCAAGTCCAACCCCCCTGCCAGAGCATGATCACCCAGGGCAGGTCACACAGAAACACATCCAGGAGGGTTTTGAAAGTCTCCAGAGAAGGAGACTCCACAACCTCTCTGGGCAGCCAGCTCCAGGGCTCCAGCACCCTCACCATAAAAAAGTTTCTTCTCGTGTTGAGGCGGAACCTCCTGTGTTCTAGCTTGTACCCATTGTTCCTTGTCCTATTACTGGGCACCACCAAGAAGAGATTGGCACCTTCGTCTTGACACTCACCCCTCAGATACTTACAGACATTGATAAGGTCCCAGAACTGAACACAATATTCCAGCTGTGGTCTCACCAGGGCAGAGTACAGGGGGAGGAGTGTTACATTATCATGGAATTGCTTTGGTTGGAAAAGACCTCTAAGATCATCAAGTACAACTGTCAACCTAAGACCACCATGGACATTAAACCATGCCCTTAAGTGCCATGTCCACATGTTTCTTGAACACCTCCAGGGATGGTGACTTCACCACATCCCTGGGCAACCTATTCCTATTCCTCTCAGCGAGAGGAAAGAATTGCCTTGAGTAGCCCATGAAAACTGGCAGGAGTTACAGATGGCACTCTCAGATCACCAAAAGAAAAATAATGTCCCATCAACTGTGATCTGTCTGGCAGAACTGAGGATGCTGCTGTCATTTCCCTGATACTGTGCTGTACTATGGCACTCAGACAAGATTTGTCATTTAGATAAGATCCAAATTGAACAGAGACAGCAGAGCCACAGTAGATTTATTAGCTTGAATTGAATTCAGAAGAAAAACTGCTATTGAGAGTTTTGATACTCATTTTGTGATCCCACACTTGCTGTAAACTAGAGCAGCTTGACCTAAGAAAGATGTTTCTGGGTTTTTAAATGTACCTTTCTCTGAAGTTAAAGTGTAGTATCTCCCTGTGTGCCTTGTAAATGCCTCACTTGGGCTGATTATAAAACTGTGTACGGCTGTGGCATCAACCTTGTTTCATTCTTCTTGTTTAAAAAACACCCCAAACAAGTGGAGCAGCCACATCAATCTGTGTTGTTAGGCACACAGAGCCAACTCCCCAGCTTCCAGCCTCTTAAAGGTCTATTCCATGTTTTGTACAGCAGCCATATGTCCTTCCAAGCAGTGTGTTGCTGTTTCAGGTGTCATTGGGTATACATCATGTTTATTCTCAGCAGGCTTTTCTCTCGTCTATACATGACTCTGAAAGCACTTCAAGGTGACTTGCACAGTGCCCTAAATCTTCAATGATTAAAACCAATAACAAAGTTCAAAACAATTACCAAACTAGAATTGAAAATTTTGTTTTCATTCCAGACTATGTTAGTGGAGAGAACTATTGAAAAGACTTCTGAGGAAGTAGGTTGGCAGCTTTGAGGAAGGAAACAAATACGAAAGCCTAGAAGGTGGGCTGTTAACACAGGGCTGAGGATCTACCACTTGTTACTTGGATCTTGAACAGTCCAAGCAACCTTAGTAGAACTCACCTGTTCTCTGCCATTTTTCCCCCTGCTTCCTCTCTGTGCTATCTCTATATCAAGACTGGTTGATCAGATGCCACTGCAGTCAGGGATTCATGTGGCATCAATGTTGGTCTGCTGGAAGCAGTGCAAAAGGAGCTGTTTGTGTCCTGCATAGCCCTGCCACTGCAAATCTCTCCCTCAATATCTGTCTGAAAGGAGGCAAAAGGACATGGCAGTGTTGCAGGAAACTTTGGTATGAAGCATGTCTGCCGTTCAGGGTTTGGTCATGTTAGTGATCTTAGCAAGCCTGTTACAAAGCTCTGGAGTTCTCAGCACAAGAGACCTGTTGGAGCAGGTCTGGAGGAGGCCACAAAAATGATTGAAGAGATGGAAATTCTCTGCTGTGAGAACAAGATGAGACAGTTGGAGAAGGCACCAGGGAGATATTCTTGTGGCCTTCCAGTGCTTGGAGGGGCATATAAGAAAGATGGGGACAATCTTTTTGGCATGGCCTTTTGCAGCAGGACAAGGGGTGATGGGCTCAAACTGAGAGAGGGGAAATTCAGACTAGAGAGAAGAATTTCTTTTACACTGAGGATGGTGAAACACTGGTACAGATTGCAAAGAACTTGCATAGTGTCTTAATACCTTCATTGCTGTTTAATGTGTTCTTTAGTTTGTAATATACTAAGCTCCTAGAGCTAAAAAGCAGTATGTATGAGTAGGTTTGGTCATAACCAAGATGGGGCCTTGGAGTTTCACTAGACTTTAAGTCAAAAGCAATATGTGTATTAAAAGGGATAATTTAAGACAGAATTTTCAAACCTTTACTTTAGTTGCATTTAGATGTTTCAATGAATCTAAGTGACCAGACTGTTGGAATAACCTCTGGTTATCTACGTTTTTTCCCCATATGAAATCTGGTCTATCCATACAACAGCTAGGCTCTTCATTTAACACAATGTTATGAGGCAGGGAAAGCCCAAATAGATTATTTTTCAGGAAAACTAGTCATGAGGTTTAGGGTGACAGGTTGGACTCGATGATCTTTGAGGTCTCTTCCAGCCTTCTTGATTCTATTCTATTCTATTCCCTTCTTGATCATGGGAGAGGAGGGATAGTGAGGAATATCTGCTGAGACACATAGAGGAAGAACTGAAGGCAAGTGGTTCAGTTCGTTTCCAGTACCCTGTGTGGACAGAGTGAGCTCATACATCAGTAGATAACAGAGGAGGTAGCAGAGGCATTAAGGAGAGGGAAGGCTGCCTGTCCTGCCTGCCTCTGCCCCGATTCACGTCTGGTCGAAAAGCAGTCTTTTGGAGCTGCTGTCTTCTAGAGTGTTTTGCTAAAAAGGACTTGCACTGCCTTTTGTAGTCTGAAAAGAGAAGCCATATGAAAATTGGTAGAGAGGAAATGCTGATTAGGAATTAAGGCTTATTTTCCATGTGAGAAATAGCAGTCAGTGGACAACAGTTGTTAGTAAAGGTTTGGCAGGACACAGGTTTGTCTGCAAAGGCTCCCTAGCATATGAATGTTAAGTTTCAGCTTAGTACTAATGACATGGCTGCGTTTCTCCATTATTCTTCAGAGCTGGTGAGTTAGTTTAACAACAGGGTGGGTGCCATCAGCTTTCATTGGTTTAGTCTAAATTGTGAGCTCCATCTCATTGGCAAATTTGCCAGTTCTGTTTAGTGTATTGGGACATGCAACTGATTATTTTCATCTTAAAAATGGATAGCCCGAAAGGTTGTGGTGATGCCTGATTGAAAGTCACTGCCTGTAAGGCTCCACTGCAAGCAAGAAGCATTCCCTTCCCAAGAAGACATTGCTATTATTATCTTCCCTTTCCTTAGAAAGGGGTTATTATTTCCAGAATGTAATGGCACTTCAAGAAATTGAAGAAAGCTGCAGAAGCAATTTTACTGCATTAGACTAAAAGCCTATTTAGTGTTTGTCTTCCACTAGGAAAGTAGTGAAAAGATGTAAAAGCAGGACAAGGGCAAGGGGCAACGGACACAAACTAGAACATAGGAGGTTTGACTTGAACTTAAGGAGAAACTTCTTTACTTGGAGGGTGCCAAAGTGCTGGACCAAGCTGCCCAGAGATTTTGTGGAGGCTCCTTTCAAAACCTGTCTGGACACCTTCCTGTATAACCTGCTCTGGGTGACCCTGCTTTAACAGGGCATTGGACTTGACCTCTCCAAACCCTACCATTCTATAAAGTGCAGAGTCATCTGCTCCGTTACTCCATGGAGATCTGTGATCAGACACTACCAAAGCTAAAGATGCCTTAATTGTGTTAAAGTCCATAAATGGACCTATTGTCCATAAAATTGTTTAATTCCTTTTAGAACTTGCTTATGTTTCTGATCACCCCAGTGTCCTGTGGCAAAATAATCAATGAAGTGTGTAAAAATATTTCTTTTGCTGTGCTTTTAAGAGCAGCACTAAATAATGTGACTTGGGTAATCGGTGCTCAGAGAAGCAGTCAATAATCACTTTCTATTCATCTTCTCCCCATGGATAGAAATGCATAAAATGAGTCTATTCCATCTTCAGTGCTGGGTTCCAGCTCTGAAGAGTCCCTCTCTATTTATCCTTTATTTTTAGAAAATCAACTTGTACTGCTAATCATCCTTTGTTGTCCTTTTCTGTTTTGTGTGTTATGAGGTGAGGTTACCAAAGTTGCACTCAGGATTCAAAATCCAGGCACCTAAAGGATTTGTAGAAGAGCACTATGACATTTCATGCTTTTTCTGTTCTCTCCCTAACCATTTAAAGCATATTATTTACATTTAGACCAGTGGGCATTGAAATGATATTTTTATCGATGTAGCTGCTATTTTTGAGTACTATCAGAGATGCCAGATTACATTTTGGGTAGGAATAGATGATTTGGAGCACATAATTTTGTACTTATGTTTTCCCCACGCACAGTTTCTAATTTATCGATGATGAATGTGATCTGCCATTCAATTACTTACTCAGTCAGCATTGTCAGGCCTCTCTGGAATGCTTCTGGGTTTGTAATGGTCTTTATTACCTTGAATGATTTAGTATCATCAAGAAAATTGTTTATTTTTATCATTTGTCTCCTATCCTTTAGCAAATTGTTAGTTTACAAGGGAATGTTCCTTCTTATCCAGTGACAGCTTATTTTCCTTAAAGGTCACTGAGGAACTTTAATACATTCATTTCTCTTACAAGATGTAGGACTGACCCTCCATGGCTGCACTGCACTAGCTCATTTGCAGCCTCAAAAATGTAATAAATTTGAGATTTGAGTTTATTCTGAACAGAAGTTCTAAACTGAACTTTAGAATGCTGCTCTATTGTACCCTTGAATAATTATCTATAAGAAGGGATTAACGGTAGTACGCAGATGGTGTAGCCACTGAATTGATCTAAAATGCCACCTAAACTGTAAATGCAATGTACTTTCAGCATGCCAGTTTCTGTTTCTTCACTGCTGGAAGGAAAAAATAGCTATCATTCCAGGTTTTGGAATGTATTAAAAAAAATCACCTACCCACCCACACTTATTCACAGACCTTAACTAATTGAACTCCTTTGCTTGACAACATCTCCTGCTGCTCAGTGTAGGCTGAGCATTTACATCAGCTAATAGTCTGGAAGAAGTTCCATTTGAAGGGGAGGCTTTGGCACAGGTCTTTCATTTCCACACTTCATTAGCTCACCTTCCAGGGAAGAAACACTCTTTGTCTCTTGCAACAAGAGCCTCGTTTCATCCAGCCTGCAATGAAGATTCACAGTTCAGTCATCAAAATGCAATTAGGGGGGGAAAAACCCTAAGCACGTATCACTTCAATAAGCTGTTCATTTCTAACAGGTTCAGGGGGGGATGGATTACTCATAAAAGAAATCTCTGCAGATAGAAATTCAACAAGTTACCTTGGCCAGTACTGAGCAGCTGAGAGCTGGGAACTTTTTATTAAGTTGATATGAAACATTTATATGTAATGTGTACTTTACTTAATATTGACTGCATAAATAATTCAGCTGAGGAAGACACCAGAAATGCTTAGAGTAGTAGATGTGACAAGCCTGACTGTGCTCATAGAAGTGTATGCACACACAGCTTCAAATTCATTTGCTCAGAGTAGTGGGGATCCTAATGCCACCATTAGCACATAGCATGTCCAGAGAAGCGCACCAAAGCTGGTGAAGGATCTAGAAAAGGTCTTGTTCTTGTGAGGAGTGGCTGAGGGAACTGGGATTCTTTAGTCTGGAGAAAAGGGGGCTGAGGGGAGACCTTATTGCTCTCTACAAGTTGGAGATTAGGAAAAATTTCTTCATTGCAAGAGTGGTCAGATATTGGAACAGGCTGCCCAAGGGGGTGGTGGAGTCACCATCCCTGGATGTGTCCAAGAAACATGTGTACAATGGCACTTGGAGACATGATTTGATGGCCATGGTAGTGTTAGGTTGATGATTGGACTTGATGACTACAGAGGTCTTCTCCAACCGAAATCATTCTGTGATTTCTAAGTTCCTGAAGTGGCAGAATAGCAACCTTAGCTTTTCTTTGCTAATAAGGTTGAGCTAGTAGTGGCACCATTAACATAACCATCAGGTCCCCTGTGCCTATTAGAAAAATGTATTGTGTACCAGGGGGATTTGATTGCCAGGCTGATTACCATGAAGTGCCTCTGTGTGTGTATGCACAGAGACTGACTGCTGATACCTGAAGGCCAAACCAGTCATGTTGGGCTGGTTGGGTTCTGATCTTAACTGGATGGAGCCCTTGTGGGCACCTGTGCAAATAACTGCCTGCAGTGAAAGTCCATTTTCAAGCTTTCTTTATGAAAGAAAAATTACAGTTTACCATGCTTTGTGCTATCATATACAAACATTAGCCTGGGTTGGGCTTGGGTTTTTTTTGGTTTTGTTGGTTGGTTGGTTGGTTGGGTTTTTTTGTGTGTGTTTGGGGTTTTTGGTTGGTTGGTTGGCTTTTTTTTTTTTACTGCAAATTGGACAAAAGATGAGTTGAACCATTAGGATCACTCTCATCACACACAGAGATGTTTTCCAACCCCCCTGCAGTAAGCAGGGACATCTCCAACTAGATCAGGTTGCTCATGACCCCATCATCTTTGAACTTGAGTGTCTCCAGGGGTGGGACCTCAACCACTTCTCTGGGTAACCTCTACCAGTATTTCACCACTTTCATTGGAAAGAACTTCCTCCTAATGTCCAGTTTAGATCAACTCTGCTCCAGTTTCAAACCACTGCCCCTCATCCTATTACTACAAGCCCTTCTAATCCGTCCCTCTCCAGACAATGAGAGGTGGAAGGAAGAAAATTTGTGCTGGCTGCTCTTTGTCTTCACCTGCAGCAAGGCTGTAGGATGGGGTTTCTTGCCAATCCTTTTTTTCATTCTGGCTGGGCAAGGCTGACCCCCATCTCACAAAGGGTAGAAGGAAATGTGCACAGCAAATGAACACTGTGAATGAGCTGTAATGCCAATGCAATCAATTTTCTTGTCATGTTGTATTGCCTCAGTTGTAAACAGCAGCATGACCAGCTGGTAATTACAAATTTTCTCTTGTACAAAAGAGATGTGGAGTTAGTAACCTTCCTGGCTTGATGATGCTTCACTATTCTTCAATCTTAGTCCTTTGCAGGTTAGGAATATTGAAGCATAACTATTCTCACATGGAATGGCACATTCCTCACTATTTGTGAGCATTTAAGTTATGAAATATAGCAGCTCCTACCTTCCACCTTCCTGAAATCAGTTTAACTCCTTAATTTACCTCCTGGAAAGCGCAGATGAAAGGCTGCAGACTTAAATCATATTGCAAATGAGATTGTACTGAATGAGATTGTTCTGAAAACAACATAGGAGGCAGCTGCTTATGCCTACATAAAATCTGCAGGAGAGGGAAAAGGTTTTTGTTCTCTGTTTTATTCATTCTTATCACTGCAACTTTCCCTTTCAAGTTATACTGATAACATCACCAGCCTGTCCTTGAAATTTCACAGATCACAATTTGTATTGCCTTGGAAGGCACCCTTAAAGGTCCAGTTCCCCTGCTGTGATCAGGGCCATCTTCAACTAGATCAGGCTGCCCAGGGCATATCAAGTCTGACCTTGAATGTTTCTGTGGACAGAGCTACCTGTTCCAGTATTTCACCACTCACATAGCAATCCACTTCCTCCTAATGTCCAGCCTAAATCTACCCTGTTCCAGTTTCAAACCATTGTCCCTCATCCTGTCACTACAAGCCCTTCTAACAGCCCCTCCCTAGCCTTCCTGTAGGTCTCCTTCAGATACTGAAGTACAGCTCTAAGGTCTCCAAGGAGCCTTCTCTTCTTCAGGCTAAACAGCCCCAACTTTCTCAGCCTGTCCTCATAGGAGAGATTCTCCAGCCCTCTGATCATTTTTGTGGCCCTCCTCTGGACCTGCTCCACTAGGTCCATGTCCTTTTTGTGTTGGGACCCCGTAGCTGGACACAGTACTCCAGGTGGGGTCTGAGCAGAGCAGAAGGGCAGAATCACCTCTTTGGATTTGCTGGTTGCACTTCTTTTGATGCAGCCCAGGATGCCATTGGCCTTCTGGGATGGAAGTAGCCATTGCTGGCTCATGTTCAGCTTCTTTTCCAGCGTACCCTCAAGTCCATTTCTACAGGGCTGCTCTCAATCTCATCATCCCCCAGTCTGTGTTCCTTCCTTTCCCCTGTCTGTGGATTGCCTCTGTACTAGTCTATATTTGTAGTTTTCACTCTGTACTTGGAACTCAAGCGTCTTTGTCACAGGTGAGTGCTGAACTTCGAGTGCAGTGAAGGAGTGTTTTGTTGGGGCAAGTGGGAAACAAATGTCAAAATGTTTCTAAGTCTGGTCTTGCAGGAAATTTTTGTAGGACAAGTGCAGGATAAACCTTCCTACTAATACAAGGCTAATATTGGGCTGTTAGAAAGCATAGGTGAAAGGACTGATGTTCTGCAAGCGGTGACAAACATGAGCTGTTAGGAGGAATCGACTGTAATGAGATATGTGTTAGCAGTAAGGTCAGTGTTGGACTGCTTCTGTAAAACCAAAAAAACCCCTGTGTGCTTCCATCTCCTTTTTCCCTTGCCCTTAGAATGAAACCTGCCTACATTTGACTGCTGGCTGTATACAGCTTGTTTGTGGGGAAAAAAACACGCCTACAGTTATCAAGTGTCACCATTACCCACATCTCTTCCTTTAAAGCACTGTGAAGCAGAACTACTCTTCTGTGATGTTCTGTCACATTTGGTTCCTTGGTTCCCTGCACACCACAAAATGGAATGGCAAATTCACATCCACATTTGTAAAAGAGCATCCCTGTGTCATGTCTAATTCCAGTGCTTGCCTGATCCTGCTTTCCTGCTGCCCTGAAGTGGGAGGGATGGCTCTGGGAGCTCTGTGCTGCACTGTTCCTGACATAATAGGCTGTGCCAGCAGGCTGGCAAGGATGCAGTGAGAACAGCTAGGAAGTCTGAGATTTCATGGTCTCAGTCCTCAATTAAAGTTATTAGTCATTTGTTATGGACAAGAGTCATCCACACCTTTTAGTTGTATTTCTATAGCTTCACACCTTCCTTTTAGTTTCCTCTCACATTTACCTGTGAAAAAATTACACATGCTAAGAGGAATGAAACCTTGTGGTCTCCTTAGAAGCAGTTTAATTTTTTTGTGTGTCATCTTTGCAGGTATCTGTGTTTGCTTAGGTCATATTTCTTTTTGTATAAGCTTAGAACATTTTTTGTGATATTAGTCTCATAGCAGCATGCAGGATGGCCAGGAAGGTGTGCTTGGTTTGGCCTCCCTTGGCAGTGGTGTGTGCTGCTTAGAACAGTTCTAGATACTAAGTAGTGAGAAGAAGACAATAAAGGCATGTTGTAGTCAGTGTCACAATTTTGCTGTGACATCAGAATCTTTCTTAACGTAGACACAAGAAAACTGTGTCCAAGGCCATATGCCAGCCCCTTGTGCTGGAAAACAGGGATGGGGGACAGAAGGAAACTTCTGTAATCCCAGAGGAAATGGTGAGTAGTATGTTGAACCACCTAGACATACACAAGTCTGAGAGGTGAGATGGCTTACACTCAAGAGTGCTGAAGGGAAGGTGGTGGATGTGCTCACCTCCTCATGATTTGCTAGGAGCCCTGGCTAACCATGGAGGTCTCAACAGACCGGAGATTACAAAATGTGATACCCACCTACAAGAAGGGCTGGAAGGAGGATCCAGGGAACTACAGACCTGTCAGTGCCAGAGAAGGTCATGAAGCGTTGCAGTCACTGTTCTGAGGGCAGCTGCTGGATGCATGCAGACTGCATGATTCTTTAGCTGACCGATTCCTTAACACGCTGCATAGACCAAAACAATAGCATTCCATGTGTGCCAAGAACAATATCCTCACATTGGCACCCTTTGATTGGAACATGCTGAAGATGCTACCTCCTTGACATGCTGGCACCTCTTATTGGAAAAAGGTTTTATATATTTTATATATGTGGTTGGATTTTTGTTGTGGTTTAAGCTTTTCCCAGAGCCCAAAAGCACAGATTTAGGTTGCTTCCCCTCTTCCCTTTTCCCATTAGGGAAAAGCAAATTAGGCAGCAGGAGAGAAGAGAGGTAAAACTATGAAAGAACAGTCTGGAATTGATTTGGAAGGAAAAAGGTAAATTTAATACCCAATGGTCCCCAAATCAGGGTAAAAACAACAATTGAGCAGGTCATCTTGTGTGCCATAACCCACCATTTACAGGACAATCAGGTGATCAGGCCCAGGCAGCATGGGTTCATGAAGGGCAGTTTAATGAACCTCATCTCCTTCTATGACAAGATGACCAACTGGGTGAATGAGGGAAAGGCTGTGGGTGTTTTTCACCTGGGCTTCAGTAGAGCCTTTGACACTGTTCCACGTAGCATCCTTCTGGGGAAACTGGCTGCCCTGGGCCTGGATGAGCATACACCCTGCTGGATCAAGCACTGGCTGGAGGGCTGGGCACAGAGAGTGGTGGGGAATGGAGTTAACTCCAGTCTGCAGCTGGACACAAGTGGTGTTCCCTAGGGCTCAGTGCTGGCACCACTCCTGTTTTAATGTCTTTATCAATGGTATTGACAAGGAGATTGCAGGCACCCTCAATGAGTTTGCAAATGACACCAAGTTAGGTGGAAGTGTTGATCTGCTTGAGGGTAGGAAGGCTCTGCAGAGGGACCTGGACAGGCTGGATCCATGGGCTGAGACCAGTCATGTGAGCTTCAACAAGGCCAAGTTCTGGGTCCTGCACTCGAGCCTTAACAACCCCATGAATGCTCCAGGCTTGGGGAGGAGTGGCTGGAAAGCTGCTCAGCAGAAGGGGAGCTGCAGCTGCTGGTTGGCAGCAACTGAACATGAGCCAGGAGTGTGTCCAGGTGGCTAAGATGACCAACAGCATCCTGGCCTGCATTAGAAATAGTGTAGCCAGCAGGGTGAGAAAAGGTGATTGTCCTACTGTGCTGGGTACTGCTGAGGTTGCACTTTGGATACTGTGTTCAGGTTTTGGGCACCACAGTATAAGGGAGACATCAAGGTGCTGGAGTGTGTCCAGAGAAGGGCAAAAAAGCTGGTGAAAGGTCTGAGAATAAGGGTTGTGAGGGCTGCTGAGAGCTGGAGTTGTTTAGTCTGAAGATAAGGAGGCTGAGGGGAGACCTTATTGCTCTCTGCAACTGCTTGAGGGATGGTTGGTCTCTTCTCACAAGTCGCCACTGATAGGACAAGAAGAAATTGTGTCAAGTTATGTCAGGGGAGGTTTAGGTTAGACAGAAAAGGGTTCTCAAAGACTGGAACATCCTGCCCAGGGAAGTGGTTGAACCCTATCCCTGGATGTATTTAAAAGCTGACTAGATATGGTACTCAAGGACGTGGTTGGACTTGATTACCTTGAAGTTGTTTCCAGCCATGGCGATTCTGCTATTCTGTGATCCTGTGTGTTGTGAAAGGCTTGGCAAATGAGCTCTAATATTGCCCCTCGACCTGTGGCTTTTCCTGCAGCTCACCTCAGATAACTACTTCTGAAGCCTTATTCCTTGCTGTTACACATTGCAGTAGGCATCTGCTCTGCATGTCAGTGTTCTTGTATTAGTAGATCTGTGTTAAATTCTCCCTTTTCACAGGTTCAGTTTCACAAGTCGTCTTTCTTTTTTAGTTCCTTTTCTGATCCATGTCACAGAGTATAATCCTTGCCAGTGAAAAGAGTATTGAAAAACCTTAAAATCCAAGCTAGTTAAAGTGGGAAAGTGAAACTCCAATGCTAATGAAAAGCATGCCTTAAGAAGAGCTCGTTCAAAAGGTGTTACTTTATTGGTCTGAGTGTTCTACAGGGAAGTACACAAAGGAATTAAGTACACAGGTTGTGTTTATAAAGCTGTGAAGTTTAATGACAGAAAGTTAACACAGAGATGTTACAGCAGATGGAACCTCTTAGGGAGAAGCTACTGCACCACACAGGCACCATGAGCTGTCAGGGTGTTCTGTGTATGCCAAAGAGGTGTTTTACCAAAACGGAAGTTGAGAAATGCCACTGAGAGAAAGGTCTTCTTTTATCTATATGTTGATAGTGAAAAGTACTAACATTCATTATTTATAAGTTTCACTTTTGGTATTACTGGTACCTGGTGGAGGTGGTATGGCTGAAGTATTGAGCAGTTACCAAGTTAGAAGAGGTTGTAGGAGGGTAGGGATGCATAAATATTAAATCAACTTCATCCATGTCATTGAGTCTTGAACACCTGTGACTCAATATCCAAATTGATAAAATGTACTTTGATCTCCTCACAAGGTCAAGTCACATGTGAAGTTAGAATAATGAGCTTATCAAGTGCCTTTCTGATACGTGCTGGAGGAAAAGCAAGCTGTCATTGGGGAAAGTCAGTTGAAGGTTGGATGATAGTATTCTGCTGCTGTTGAAATTATCATGCACTATGTAGTGCACATTGTTAAAAGATGTGCTATGGTGTGCCTTAAGCACACCAAAAATTATACTTTATCTCATTTTTGACAGAGATTGTAAAGGAGAAATAGCTTTTTTGAGTGCACAAGAATCCAAGTCATGAACTCTTGTGAGTTATAGTGCATGTATGCACATTACTGAAGGACATGCAAGGGTAATATTTTAATAGGGGCAGAAGTGCTGGAAATGACATTAACCAGGTGTGAAAGATAACTGTGAAAGCAGAGTATTTTATCAGATGCTCCATAAGTCACTAGCTTGCACGGAGCAATTTCATTTAGAGAAAGAGCAAAGGCAGCTATAGAAATAAAAAAGAAAATGTGGCAAATAGAAGAAAGCAGGAAATAAAGACTTAGAGTCTCAAAATGCAGACAATTGATTAGATACACCAAATGACATGAGAAGAAATATATGGCCAAAGAGCAAGGGATTATGTGGAATGTAAGTACCTGAGAAATAGAAAGAATTCCAGCTGTGCTTTCAACCTCTCCTAAAGGAAGGTGTTGATTTTTTTCATTTTTCCTGTTCTTCCTTTATCTAGGGCTGGAAAAAAAAAATCATCAACATAGCTATTAAAAGTACTAGAGCAATTGGGCAATGGTGTGTCATGTGTCTAGAACCAAAACTCTTAATGTGTTGTAGTGATGTGAAGGTCTGCGAAGCTGTAAAGAGAGGGCATTTCCAGTGAGTTATCCTTCATGGTCAGCAGTGAATGCTGTTCCAGAAGCACCATATCAAATAATTCCAAGACTCTCAACAGGAAGTGTTCATCTAATGGGGGCAGAGGATTAGAGAGTGATTTCACAAAATCAAACCTTTTACTTTAGCAAATCACTCCTAAACTTTCTCCTGAATTCTTTTATCTTTTTCTTGTTTTCTGTAATAGAGAAGATAATGTCTCACTGTAACAATGTGTGGGCTGAGGTTAATCTTCCCCTGCTCCCATTTTGAAATCAGGATTTTTATTCCTTTTCTTGTTCTTTTTTTTTTTTTTTTTTTTAGTTCCAAAGATGAACATTAAATTCTATTTGAACATTATCTAAATGCCTTCAGATCATGTTTCTATACTCAAACTCTCATCTGTGTTATTTGGGAGAGTAAAGCATGCACTGCCAGTAGTACCCTCTATCCTTTTTATCAATGCAAGCTTCCTTGACCCCAAAACTAGTCTGAACTAAGTAAGGAACAGAATTATGCTAGAGGTAAAAGTCCATCAACAGCATACTGCCCTTTGTCAACAAAACATATAAAGATGCCCCTTCTTTTGACTCTGTAAAGTCAAGTTACTACAATTCTGTTTGTTCTTTCTGGTTTCCATGGAAACAGTCTAATTTTAGGGAATACTCTTCACTCCTATCATTCAGTTAGGCTTTATGTGAATCTTTGTAGTGTCACTGTTGTCTGTTACACAGGCCTCATGAAAACTCAAGCTGCATTTGGAAACAATGTACACATCAGATATGGAGGGTGCAAATTACATTTTTCTAAAAGGGGGGGAGGGGGGAAAGGAAAAAAGGGAAAAAAAATCCACCTGTACGAGGAAGCTCTGTGTTTGATTAGATGTGCTGTGGCTGGATTTGACTGAAGGGGTATTAAAGGAAGAAAATCTAGCACGCTAAGGATCTTATTTATCTCAGATATGTACCACACCTTCCTTCTCAGGCACTGGAACAGGCTGAGGTAGTGGAGTCACCATCCCTGGAGGTGTTCAAGAAACGTGGACATGGCACTTTGGGATGTTGTTTAGTGGCCACAGTGGTCTTAGGTTGACGTTTGGACTTGATGATCTTAGAGGACTTTTCAAACTGAAGTAATTCTATGATTCTGCATATTTAAATTGTAAATCAAATGAACAGTGTCACATGTACATACAGAAATGAAGTAGAAAAGCAAATTGGAGGAAAGAAAGATGGTTCAGTCCAGAGGTGGGAACTGTCAGCATCAGGGGCTGTCAGAACTGGCTCAAGAAAATGGCACTTCCAGAGATTAGAGAAACATGAGAGGTTTTAAAAATCCAGCCTTAAGGATGGATTTAGGTCAGATAACAGCATTTCTGCATACTTCAGTGCTTTGATGTTCAGGGCATAGCATCAGGAAGTGCCTGGAATGTTTCTAGAACCTTCTGGTTTTAGTACTGGAAGCAAAAAGTCTGACTGCTGAATACAAGAGGAGTGGATCTGGTCTCCACAAAATTATATTCAAGGGGATCCTCTCAGTGCCATGAGTGAAATGGAGCCAGTTATTGAATCTGGGAGTAGCATGGGGTTAAAAAATTGGGGTGTGTGGGATGCTGGGTTTTGGTACAGGCCCAGGCACCTCTCAGCAGTGCCTTCCCAGGGGCACTTATCCTGGCTCATGGATAGCACATTTGCAAATCTCCTGCGATTATTTCTCTAATAAATGCCTGTAGAACATAAAATCACAGAGAAATAATTGTTGTCTCCTGCTTAACCTACTAACATTTTTGTACAACCAATCACTCTTCATCTCTGATTTTTAATTGTGTTATGAACTAAGGAGGAGTTTAAATGCTTTGAATGGTTTGTGGTTTGTTTTCTTTTGACTTTGGTTTTGGAATGTTATTCTAGATGTATGAATATTTATGAATGGCAAATGTGATATATCATGTAGAAAATGGCATTAAAAGATATGCAGTTGGAAAAGGTGCTTTCCAGAAAGAGTAATGCTGCTTCACTTAAATCTGCTAATAAGGAATCTGGTACAGCAATCTCCCAGGGAGGCTGTGGATGCCTCCTCTCTGGAGGTATTCATGGCCAGGTTTGACAGGACCTTGAGCAACTTGGTCTAGTGGAAGGTGTCCCTGCCCATGTGTAGGTTTGAGGGTTGGAACTAGATGATCTTTAAAGTTCCTTCCAACCAAAACCATTCTATGATAACTTTTACAGTGTGCTTTGTAGATTTAACATAGATCCCAAAATACACATACCAAATTATTCTTCTCTTTGAATCACTATGAACACAGCAGCTTGTTTAGGTTGACATTCAAATTCAGTGAGTAGTTTTAAAATCTTCTAGCTAGAAATTTATTTACTGTTAAGGTTTTAGGTGAGATTATGGCAGACTTTCCATTCTTACAAGTAACTTGGGCAGTTGGAAGAGTAGTTTCCATTTAACAGGTGTCTGGGGTGTTTAAAAATCGGGAGTGTTTCTGGAAGAGTGACACCTGACCATCTTTCCTAGCATAAGCAGACATTAAATTTTTTCAAGAGATAAAATTAACTGAAAATGTAATTAATTTAGAACTCCATCTTATTCCCTACACCAAACAGGCAGTTGGCATGTAACTTCTGCCCCCATAAGAGTATAGTTGGTGGCAGTGGGAGAAAGACAAGGGGACTGGCAGCTGAACAACCTACTGCTGGGACAGCATCTGTGCTTCAGAAGGTGGTGTGGGGAGGGCAGAGAGAGCAGCATGTGAGGCAGAAGCTGTAGATCCTAGGGTCATGCAAGGTCAAGATAATAAATTAAAATACTATTAACAGTTTTAGTTCATTTTCATAGTTCTACTTTTCCTATTTTGACATTGTTAGGATTCTTTCTGGAAGCTGCCAGAGATGTGCTCAGGCTTGTATGCTCAAAGAAGTCTTTGGACCACATACTGAACTTGTGTCCTGACCTACCCTGTGCTGCCTTCTGTTGCTCTCCTAACAAGTCTCATTAAGTCATAGCCCTCTCTGATATGTGTATCTCTCTCAGCAAGGCATAGCTGGATCTTTTATCTACTCAGGTGCCTTGCTTCCTTTTGATGCTTCCTGATGACATGCATGGAAGCTGCTTCCTCTAAACTGAGGTATTTGCTGAAAGAGGTAGGGCTGTTTACTTTTTGTCTTAAACTTGTGCATGGTTGGTGTGTTACAGTGGGGGATAGTTTGCATGGCTCTGCAAGGTTTTGATTCCCAAAGAGCACCTCAGTAAGTGAAGCTCTGGAGAGAACCTTCATTGTTCTCCAACAGCAGTGGTTGTCTCAAGCACTTTGGCAAGATACATGAAAAGAAAAGCTTTGGTCCTTGAGGTCCTTTCCAATCCTAACAATTCTATGATTCTATGCCTAATAGTGATGACAGGTCCAATGTGGAGTAGCCCCCCCTTGTGCTGTCAATGTTACAAGTCAGGAGTGGAAACCATCATGCAAAGCAGCAATGAGCCATATGTTATCTCTCTTACATAGAAGTGTCCCATGGGAAGACTATTCCATAGCTTCTGCCTCTCTTCCTAACTGTACATCTAAACCTAACTTACTGTTTGGTTGGTTTGCTTTGGTTTTGGTTTTAGGAACTCTCATTGTTTTATAAGGTTTTCTTATTCTGAGAATAGACCAGAAAGCAGCTTGTCAAACCTCACTGGCTGGAAAGTAACTGGAAAGGAGCCTTTGCAAAAGGAATGGGTGATTTGTAAGGTGCAGGCATGTGATGAGTGTGATGCTACCTCAGCAACAGAACAACTCACTTTAGCTATGATAGCCAATGTGGGTGCTGTATCTTAGGAATAGGTAATACAGCTCTCTCCTGCACAGCTAAATCCGTATGGTTACATGTAACCAATGTTAGCTAACCCAGAGGTGTAGGAAAACAAATTATTCAGGTGAAACCTGGCTAGCAATGTAATACTTCAGAGAAGAAAAAACAAAGAAGCAGTGATAATTCAAGTTTGTTGGCTTCGTTTGGTTTTAGTCACAGAATCATAGAATGGTAGGAGCTGGAAGGAACCTCTGGAGATCAAGTCCAACCCCTCTGCCAAGGCAAGTTCACCTAGAGAAGGGCACACAGGAGTGCATCTGAATGGGTCTTGAAAATGTCCAAAGAAGACTGCACCACCTCTCTGGGCAGCCTTTTCCAGTGCTCTGTCACCCTTGAGGAAGTTCCTCCTCATGTTTAGATGTCGAAGTTTGTGCCTGTTACCCCTTGTCCTGTCACTGGGCACTGCTGAAAAAAGACTGGCCCCATCCTTCTGACACACACCCATGAAATTGGCGTGATCAGAACTGAATCAAGAAGATTTTCCTCTTGTGCAAGAAACTGAAACCAGCCCTTTGATTTGATTAAAAAAAGAACAACAAACAACCTTAGCTAATTTCTTCTGCTATCTAAACTGTCAATGGAAAAAATTAAGATTTCCTGCATATTCTTAAATCTAGAAATAGTAAATGTGGAGCAAAATTAAAGGCCCCAATCTACCTCATAAAGGCAGTTTCTCTTGTTTGCTTAACAAGTGCATGGTTAAATTCAGTTACTTGCATAAATTTTGCACTTTTTACATATAACACTTTTCCATTCTGCTTCAGTACTGAAACTATTCTTTCATATATCAATAGAGAGGCATGGAATAAGCAAGGAGAGCCATGGGAACTTCATGTTCCTTACAGCTGATTTCTCAGCAAGGTTTGGTTTAAGTGAGAAAGTTGATATTAAGCTTCCATCGCCATTGTCCCCATGCTACAGGGACAGTTTGCATATACTGTGTGGAAAGCTGACAAGTAAAGAGGCTTCTACAGCTCCTCCATTGTCTTTCATCTGTCTTAGTCCATGGAGAAAACAGATGTGGTTTTAACCTTTTGTAACAATTCACTGCCAAGTGACAGTAAGTGTTATGTAGTTGAAAGAATCATAGAATCATTTAGGTTGGAAAAGGTTTTCAAGATTATTGAGTCCAACTATCAGCCCTACTCTGCCATGTCTACCACTAAGCCATATCCCTAAGCACCACATCTGCACAGCTTTGTAACACGTCCAGGGACTGTGACTCAACCACCTCCCTGGACAGCCTGTTCCACTGTTTTCTCTCTCCCACTAGAGTGGAAGCACCATCTTCACAAAGGAGGACAAAGCCTCTTTCCTTTTCTGTAAAGCCTTTTTCCTTTTACTGAGTTTTTTTTATAGTAACTCCCACAAGGCTGCTGGTCTTTATCTGTTTTTTTCGTTTAAAACAATTTCAAAGCAGAATCTCCAGTTCCCTGGATCAAATAGCCCTACTAGTTTAGTTTTTCAGATTGATTTTGTTTGGTTTGTGGGTTTTCTTCCCCTGACATTTATGAGGGAAAAAGTCAACTTCAGTGATGTTACCATCATGAAAAATAGAAGAGGGTTTCAGAGAGAAATGTGACATGAAGGAAGAAGGGAAAAATCCTTTTTACCAGATTCTCTCTATGAAGTACAAATTTGCTTGAAAGAGAAATTCATATCAGGGAAGTGTCTGTGATGTTTTCCCAGAGAAATCCTGAGTGGAATCAGCAGGAGAGAGTGCTGTGTAGGTACAGTGATGGTTTAGGAAATGACAACCTAAGAAAGATTTTTCTGGTATATAACAGTGGCTGGGACCAAGAATGAAGTGTTCATACTCTTGTTTCAAGAGGTGTGTATGTGTGCATGTCTGTGTGCCTGAAAGAGACAAATACTGCTGAGTGTTAAAGTACACGTGCACCTTTCTATTTGGTAATTACTGAAAAGAGCAACACTAGCCCAGGTTCCTATACATGCCATCAAAGTAGCATGAAGCTACAAATAATTTGAATTAATTTCTATTTCAGCTACAAACAATTTGAATGTGCCAAAATTCGAATGTTCCTACATTCCCTTTGGCTCCACAGGCTTGTTTACACAGCTAAAGAAAACTATTGGCTTGCCTCAAGAGTAGCAGAACCTTGTCTGGTGCAATATGAACAGAATCACCTGGTTGGAAGAGACCTTCAAAGTAATCAAGTCTAACCATTATTTAATTCTACCAGGGCCACTGCTTGAGCACCATATCTAGACAGCTTTTAAATACATCCAGGGATGGCAATTCAACCAGTCCCTGGGCAGCCTGTTCCAGTTGTTGAGAACCCTTTCAGTGTAGAAATTTTTCCTAATGTCCATCCTAAACCTCCCCTGGCATTACTTGATGCCATTTCCGCTTGTCCTATCAGTGGTGAAACAGAAGGCTTGGGCTGTGGCAGAATCCTTGTGCAGGGCTTGGTTTTTAACTATCAGCTCTGTCAAGTTCTGATCTGTAAATCACCCAGGCGAGTAGGAAAGGGGTTGATGTGGTTATCCTTAGATAGTGCATCACAAATTTGACTGTCTGACACTGCAAATATTTTTATTCCCCAGGAATTTTATGCTCCTCTTTGGGACTCAGTCATTTCCAGTTATGCAGACATCCTCTCTGTGCTTTGCACCCAGTAAGCTCTGGTGGTCTGAATCATGTTTTTCCATGGATGCCTGACCCTTTTGGCCAGGGGAGTAAGTAATGCTGTCAAACCACTTTGCTGAGGAAGAAGTTTGGATCTCATATTCGGCTTGCAACACCTGATCAGATTAATCAGTTCAGAACCATAGCAATGCTGCTGCTGGGCCAGGGTGGCAGGAGCTGCTTCTATTTTAAGAAGATGCCCAGAACATTTAGCATAGTGATGGCAGTACTGCAACAGCAGCATGTCAAGTGTGTTCTTTCCTAGGAAAAGTGCTTTCAGGTGTCCAAGACCAGCACACCTACCTTCTTGTTAGCTATTGTTATGTAGAAAATGATAGTCCTATCACTCTGCACTTAGCTTAGCCTACACAGAACATTGCTGTGAGGGTGGCACTGCAGATCACTCCTAGGTGTGACCACCTGTGTAAGCAAAGCTGTGGTCACTGACCCTGGTCACCTCTGCTCAGACATGCTCTTACAGAAAAGCAATGCTAACAATCTAAAATAGATTCTTTTCCCTTCTTTTCAGCCTGTGGGCCGACAAATCAATTATTCCCGCAGCTCTAATTACAGTTCACAAAAATCTATGTTTTTCAGAAAGTAAAGTTCTTGTCTCGGCTGCCAAATCCCTTTGGGCTTAACCTTTCAAAGTAAAATTGCCAGTTGTTTGTTCTCTTGAGGCTTTCAAGTTGTTCACCAATGTATTAAATGACTGGAAAATGGTAATGAATAAGTGAGCTTTTTGGCTTTTGCTCAATCTACTGACATAAATTTTGTTTGCTGTGTAATTGCTGTACATAATTACAACAGTGAGGTTTCATTGCTTTGTTCACTTTCTCTGCATTAGAGCTAGCTGCTGTGATGTGGCCGTCCCATGGAGTGGATGCTTTAGTTGGTGGGGTTGGGGATGCTGCCAGAATAATGCATTTTCTAAAGGAGAGAGTAAATCTAATTCTCTGATAGCCATTTTGTAACACCAGCCAGCCCTTGGTTGGAGTCAGAACAAGCTGAGAGTTCTCCTTCCAGTCATTCAGCTGTCAGAAGAATGGAAGGATGTTGCCTGAGTCTACTTCATACTGGTTTTAACAGCTTATTAATTGTTACAGTGTGGAGAGCTGGAATTCCCCTCCCACACTGACAATAGCCAGGCTACTCAGTTTGGAAGCAAATGAAAGCTGTATTTACAGGCAAAACTACAATCTATGACGAAAGGCAATGAATATATGCAAATATACACTATTCACAACATTTACAAATATGTACAATCAACAGAAAACCACAACAAAGGCCCCTGGCATCCCCCTGAGGGGCCCCTGCTTCTTTCCCCCCCCCCATCCCCCCCTTCTCCAGACTCCCCTGGCAGAAGGAAGAAAGCCAAGAAGCAGAGAGGTTTGTTAAACTTAGCTTGTCAAGGTTGGTATGCCAGTATGTTTTCTGCAGAAAAGAAGCGCAGGGCAGACAGACTGAGAGAGACTGCTCCTACCTTGTTTTGAGTACTGACTCTTAAACATTTCTGTCTCTCCAATGGAAGCGTTTAGAATAATCATTATTTTGCTTTCTTATACCCAAGAGTGATTTATTTACAATCTTTCACTTTTATGCTTGAACTCTTTGAGAAGAAATTAAAGGCGTAGCCTTAAAACCATCATACAGCTTTATTTATCCCCTCCCTAGAGGTGTTTGAGGCCAGGCTGGAAAAGGCCTTGAGCAACCTGGTTCTAGTGGAAGGTGTCACTGCCCATGGCAGGGAGATTGGAACTAGATGATCTTTAAGTTCCCATCCAACCCAAACTATTCTAGGATTCTGTGATTCTGGACTCATTTTCTGGGCTGAGCAGGAGCAGAAACTGATGTGGTGACTTTGCATGGCACAGGATATTCATGGATGAGAAGGTGCTCATGGGGTAGGAGAGGCAGCTGTGGCAGGAGCCACATTCCAGCGTGCTACAGCTGTTTCCTTTAATAGTTCTTCCTGCTTTAATTATTCTAGAATGCTGTCAGAAATAATTAGTATTCAAAGATCAGTCATGCTTTCCACTTAATTAGCTCTGCAAACATTTTTTTTAAAAAGAAGCCCAAGGGATATTTTCCAAATAGGAACAAGAGCCAGGAGAAGTGTAGTATGGAGTGAAGCTCCCTTGTAGCCTTCCCAGGGGATGGAAATCAAGCCTTGCTCAGATGTGCCTACTGCTGCCTGGGATGGGGTCTGGGTTGGAGCTGAGGCTGTGACCCTCCAGCCTCTGTGCTTCAGCCTCACCCTTTTCAGCAAAAAGCTTTCCTGGGGCTGAGCAGTCATCCACATGTCTGCTGAGGCTTCAGCAGGGAACTGAGAGCAGTGCAGAGGACTTGAGAGAGTCCCCTATCCCTGGAGGTGTCCTACACCAGTTAACATATGTCTCAGGTGGTGTGCTCAGAACCCAGAGCAGTGTGGAAGGATAGGCTGAGGCTTAATTGCTGCTGCTATTTAAACAAGTCAAACATCAGTGCATTTAAAACATGCTGAGAGAAGGGTGGGAATTCGTCCAATCCACAGCACAGCTTACTCTGTATACAGCACAGGAACTAACAATAGATCAGTATTTTCAGTAGGTTCTGTGATATTTACTGCTCAAGAGAATTATTTTTTTAAAAAAACATGGGGATTTCACTGTGTCAGTTCTCTACTTGCACCACCTTCTTAGTGTTTTGGGTTTTGTGTTTTGGCTTTGGTGGGGTGTGTGTGTTTAATGAAAAAGCATCAGAGAGCTATCCTACAACTTTTGTATGATGAGTCATCTGTCATGTTTAAGGTATTTGTGGTATAACTTGCTACACAGCAAAACTTAAATGAGAGTGAGAACTCTGCATCTTCTTCATCCTTTTCTTCTACTTTTATACAGGCAGATACCAGAATAAGCTTTCTTTGTGAACATCTTGCCAGTACTCTTAAAATCAGTTGACTCTTCTGAGATAGCAGAAGCTCTGAATTGTTCTGTAAATTGCAATAAACTTTGTGCTGAACACTGAAAAGTTAAGTTAGTCTTCTTGGTTATTTCAGATTGGCTTTATCTAGGAGGGAGTGACTTGACATTAATGGTGTTCCCCAGGGCTCAGTATTAGGGCCAGTCCCCTTTAATATCTTGATCAGTGATCTGGGTGAGGGATTTGAGTTGCACCCTCAGTAAATTTGCAGATGACAATAAGCTGGGTGGGAGTGCTGATCTACTGGAGGGTAGGAAGGCTCTGCAAAGAGGTCTAGACAGGCTGGCTTGATGGGCTGAGGTCAGTTGTTTGAGATTTAACAAGAACTGCTGGGTCCTGCAGTTGCATTACAACCCTATGAATGTTCTAGGCTTGGGACTGAGTGGCTGGAAAGCTGCCTGGCGGAAAAGGACCTGGGGGTGCTGACAGACAGCTGAACACAATCCAGCGATGTGCCCAGGTAGCAAGGAAGGCCAACAATATACTGACCTGGATCAAGAATAGTGTGGCCAGCAGGAGCAGGGAGGTGATCATATCCCTGTCCTTGGCACTGGTGAGGCCACACCTTGAGTACTGGGCTCAGGCTTGGGACCCTCACTACAGAGAAGACACTGAGGTGCTGGACGGTGTCCAGAGAAGGGTAACAAAGCTGGTGAAGGGTCTGGAGAACAGGTCTGGTGAGGAGCAGCTGAGGGAACTGGGGTTGGTTAGGCTGGAGAAAAGGAGGCTGAGGGGAAACCTCACTGCTCTCTACAACTCCCCAAAAGTGAGTGAGGTGGGTGTCATTTTCTTCTCCCTAGCATCAGGTGGTAGAATGAGAGGAAATGGCCTGAAATTGTGCCAGAAGAGGTTTAGGTTGGATGTTAGGAAAAATTTCTTTGCTGCAGAAGTGGTCAGGCATTGGAACAGGATGCCCAGGGAGGTGGTGGAGTCACCATCCCTGGAGGCATTCAAGAAATGTGTTCATGGGACATGATTTAATGGCCATGGTGGTATTGGGTCTGTGATTGAACTCAATCATCTTACAGGTCTTTTCCAGCTGAAACAATTCCTTGAGTCTATGAAAAATGATGAAATTCAGTGGAATGACTGCAAAACTATTCAGAAAATAGTTGCCCTGTATTATATGCACAGTTAAATACCTTTGCAATTTTGCTCTAAAATGACATGTGAAAATAAAACCTGTAAATGTTGTTTGGCTGTTGCACCAGTTTCCTGATAAATAGTTCTATGATCAGCTTTACTGAGTTACCTATTGGGACTGTAGTTTAGTTAATGTATTTCTGCTGATCTAATCTATTTGCATTTATCCATGCTTTCTGCTTGACTATCTCAGGAAATCTTCTGGGCACTATTAAATTAACCTACATCACCCAGAAACTGGTCAGAAGAGATTAGTACTGTTGGTTTGTACTGTAGGCTGGAATTAGAGCAAGAAGAGGAACGTTTGTAGCAGTTGGTAATCAAGGGATTATTGTGCTTCTGGAAGATATTTGCACAGCAGAAAGGTAAAATTTAGTGGCTTGATGAGGGAAAAAAAAAAAGGAGATTGAAACTTCCCATGAGCATAGAAATGGTTTAATGGTTTGGATCCCTCAGGGATATGTATCGTTTTTCCTTCATTTCTCTGGTGGTACGTGTATCAGTGGCATTAATACTCCCCTGCATGTCCTGGTATTTGGAATAATTTTGGTACAGTATTGCCTTGCATGTAATTTGGATGAAGTGCATTGAAACCAGGAACTTCTGGGAAAATAAATGGGCTGCTTTTTCTGATAACAGATGCTAACTTGAGCCAAGTTATTAGCACTGCTGTGCCCGGTGCTGTGGAAATCCTCAGCTCTGTTCATGCATATGGGTAGTGGAGTGTGACTCCCTTATCTGGATAGTGCAGATTTAGCCAGAAGTGACATGCTTCTCTGTCACATAGACTCTTTCCATTTCCTTTCCTTTCATAATGGTCTTCCCTTTTGAAATTTAGGAGTCTTGTTGTGGTAGCGCTGATACCCAGAGAAGGTCTGTTCAATGTAGAGACAGGATGAATTGCCACGTGTTCATGGGGCAGCTCCACTGGAGTCCATGGTGCAGGACCCAGGGCAAAACCTCCTCTGACACAATTTCAGGCCATTTCTTCTCATTCTATCACCTGATGCTAGGGAGAAGAGACTGACACCCACTCCTCTCCAACCTCGTTTTGGGGAGTTGTAGAGAGCAGTGAGGTCTCACCCTCAGCCTCCTCCAGCCTAAGCAATCCCAGTTCCCTCAGCTGCTTCTCATAAGACTTGTTCTCCAGACCCTTCACCAGCTTCATTGTCCTTTTCTGGACACACTCCAGCACCTCAACATCTTCCCTGTAGTGAGGGACCCAAACCTGAACCCAGTACTCAAGGTGTGGCCCCACCAGTGCCAAGGACAGGGACATAATCTCTTCCCTGCTCCTGCTAGCCATACTTGCTGATCCAGGCCAGGATGCTGTTGGTCTTGTTGACCACCTGGGCACACTTCTGGCTCATGTTGAGCCAGCTGTCAAATCAACACCCCCAGGTCCTTTTCTGCCAGGCACCTTTCCAGCCACTCTGCCCCAAGCCTGCAGCATTCATGGGGTTGTTGTGACCCAAGTGCAGAACCTGGCACTTGTGCTTGTTAAACCTCCTACAACTGACCTTGCCCCATCAACCCAGCCTATCCAGACCTCTTGGCAGAGCCTTCCTACCTTCCAGCAGATCAACACTTCCACCCAGCTTGTCTTTTGCACACTTCCTGAGGGTGCACTCAAATCCCTCATCCAGATCACCGACACAGATGTTAAAGAGGACTGGCCCTAATACTGATGCCACGACTGGGCATCACTCTTAACACTTGGACAGTAATCATCAGTAAGGTGGCACATACATTCCCTCATGGATCTGACCAGGATTTCCTGCTTCTCCTTAGTGTTTACTGTGTTTTCTAAACCAGGCAGTCCATTTGTTGTCAAGGGTGTGCAGTATTCCAGCACTGCAAGGCCATCTGACTTGCAATCTGCATGCTGGTGCTAAATATAGAGGTGCCACTCATCACCACTACGTCATGGGAATTCGATTAGAGGGGAGCCTGGCTCAAAGCCCTTCAGAAAGGCTGAGGGAGAGCAGAGGAATAAATTCTGCTTCTGCTGCCAAACCTAAAGAGCTTATGGAGAAGGATTTCAGTATGGAGGGTCAGGGAATCCTTTCTAACTGCAGTGGAGCTGATCCATGGCAATCACTGCAGTATTAATAGCTCCTTCTGTATGCTTTCCTGCATCCGAAAATTTCTTGGAAAGTAAGCAGATTTGCATATTTTCCTCCTCCCTGCTAAACTGCAGGTGCAGAGCTCCTGCAGTAACCAGGGACATCCCCAACTGAATGTGAGCAACCTCATCTAGTTGGGGATGTCCCTATAACTGCAGGGGGTTTGAACTAGATGACCTGCAGAGGTCACTTCCAACCCAGTGCATTCTGTGATTGTGCATGGAGATCAGGCAGGCAGACCTGAACATGTCTATTTTATCAGTAGAATCACAATCTGCCTGCAGCCTGGCAAGTGTCAAGAAGGGTTCAGGACTATCACAGGATGTCGCTTCCTTAGTAGTAAATGGGTACAACAGTTCCATTCCAGGCAGACAAAGCTCATTGGCAGAGCCTTATAAATCTTCCTTTCAGTCATATAAAAGAAATAAGAGTTCAGATAAGACACTTCTCTCTCCTACTTGTGCAGTTGCCTAACAATGCAGGTGCAGAACCACTGACATCAAAAGGAAAAAAAACCCACAATCCTTAAGTATAGAACTACTAAGGATTGCCCTGTTCCTAAAATTTAAATGGTAAAAAGGTGCCTGGACTGCCTAGATGATTTATTACTTTTAAACTCTTCTACATCTTTGCAAATCTGGCATGCCCTTATCCACCCAGCTGCCCATTGTGTTTCTAGTTGCTCAGAAAGAGTTATAATAGTCTTCTCCTGCCTTACAGAGTAACTACAAGGAAAAATAGATTAAGCTGTCATGCTGTCATTCTTCAGTAACTGCACAAGCCTTTTGGCTATAGGAGTATGTTTTGGAGCATATCACTTATGAGCCACACTGCAGTCTTCTTTGTTGGCCCTGTTGAGAGCTAAGAGCTCCTAATGATACACCTCAAACAGACTGCTGCAGCATGTTCAACACTCACAGCATCATGGTTCTACCCTGTTGCCAGGTCCAGCCCTGAATTGCTGCTGTTAGTGTTTGTTGATGTACTGACAAGGCACATGCTGTACTTTGAAGGCGTTCTTGTTTTCATTTTTTTCATGGTGGGATGAACTTTCCTTCTGCATACAAAGTGTGGTACCTGTACCCTTATCCTGCCTTGTTTATGTATGATGGATCATCTAGCTCTGGAAATGCACTATTGTTTGGTTTGGTTCTGATATGAAACTGGATTTTGCCTGCAAAAATTGTTTCTATTTTTGTATTTTTAGTTATGCCTGTGATGACGAAAGAGAATACTGTCAAATGTTTCTTTGTGCTTTGCAGAGCAAAAGCCTATGTTAGATATGTAGGGGAAAAAATAAGTAAATATACTTGAAAGGAGAAAAATTTGTGAGTTGCCTAAACAGGCATTCTGAGCTTTGGCCATTTAACTCTCCCCCAACAACAAGCTGTTGTAATTCTTTCTTTTTCAAAATTCACAGAAAGTGCAGTTGTAGAACCTGCAGGGCCTGCACTTGAGTTACAACAACTCCAATCAATGCTACAGGCTTGGGGCAGAGTGGATGGAAAGTTGCCTGGCAGAAAAGGACCTTGGGGGGATGCTGGTTGGCAGCCAGCATTCTGCTCAGATGGCCAAGGTGGCCAACAATGTCGTGCCCTGGATCAGGAATGGTGTGGCCAGCAGGGCCAGTGAAGTGATCACGCCCCTGTGCTCAGCACTGGTGAGGTCACACCTTGGATACTGGGTTCAAGTTTAGGGCCCTTACTGTGAGAAGGACATCGAGGTGCTGGAGTGTGTCCAGAAAAGGGCAACGAAACAGGTGAAGGACCTGGAGACAAGGTCTGGTGAGGAGCAACTGAGGGAACAGACAATGTTTAGTCTGGAGAAAAGGAGGCTGAGGAGAGACCTCATTGGTCTCTACAACCCCCTGAAAGGATGTTGGAGTGAGATGGGGGTGGGTCTCTTCTCCCTACTATCAGGTGGAGATGGAAATGTCCTGAGACAGAGGAGGTTTAGGTTGGATGTTAAGAAATTTTTTTTTTTTTGTTGCAAGAGTGATCAGGCATCGGAACAGGCTGCCCAGGGAGGTGGTGGAGTCACCATCCCTGGAGGTATTCAAGAAATGTATGGACATGGCATTTAGGGACATGGTTTAATGACCATGGGTGGTCTTAGGTAGATGGTTGGACTTGATGATCTTAGAGGTCTTTTCCAACCAAAGCAATTCTATGATAATGTGAACTTCACTATGATAATGTGACAGTCTTTGGTATTTCAGAAAGTCACAAACAAACACTTGCTACCCCCAACCCCTCAGTTTTCTTTCATTTTCCTTACTATTCAGACAGGAGAGGTGACTGGCAGCTGTCTGTCTGCCCTGCTCTATCAGTTGATCTGGCAGTCACTGAGAGTCACAAAGGGGAAATAATGCTTTGTATCAGTGTATCAGTTGGTCTTCCAGAAGACATCCTCAGTTAAGTTGGCAACAATCAACAACAAAGATCATAATGTTCTAAATTATGCAAAAATGCTGTAAGGCAGAGAGATATGCAAATGTTGCTAAACAAATTAAATAATTACAAAAATCCAATTGTTTTCTTAAACATGCCTGAGCTCAGCTCAGCTCCTGATAATGACAATATTCTTCATATCAGGTTGCTGTGGAAAGTAGTGTCAAACTGCAATGATTTTCTTCCTGAACAGTGGAATTAATTGTGTATAGTCTGTTCAAAACACTGAATAAATGTAAAATTGTGGGAAATTAGAACAGTTATGACAAGGTTGTTCTGAGAAAAATATTGCAGGGAATGCATGCTTCAGACTTTCCTCTTTGCCTCAGTTTCCTGGCTTAAAACAAATGTACAGAGGAAAACCAAATCCAATGTTCTTGTGCACAGATTTACAGAACCTCTGTGTGTTTGATTGGTGCTGCTGTCAGCACCATGAGTTGCAGCCTGACTTCACCAGATTCTGCAGAATGCTCTAGGTTCTCTCCTGTGGGTCCCACATTGAACTTTTGGAGCATAGAATCATAGAATGATCTGGGTTGGAAGGGACCTCCAAAGATCATCTACTCCAAGCCCCTCTGCAGTAAGCAGGGGCATCCTCAACTAGATCAGGTTGCCCAGGGCACTGTTGAGCCTTACCTTGAATATCTTCAAGGATGGGGCCTCGACTATCTCCCTGGGCAACCTGTTTCAGTGTTCTACTACGCCTCTGGGCTGCTCATGTCCAACCTCTTTTCCATCAGTGCCCCCAGGTCCTTTTCCTCAGGGCTGCTTTCTATCACCTCATCCCCAAGCCTGTACTGATTTGTAGTTACAGGATGAGGGGCAATGACTTTGAGCTGGAGGAGGGAAGATTTAGACTGGAGATTAGTCTTGACAGTGAGTGTGGAGAGACACTGGAACAGATTGCCCAGAGAGGTTGTGGATGCCCTGTCCCTGGAGGTGTCCAAGGCCAGGCTGATTAGGGCCTTGAGCAACCTGATTTAGTGGTAGGTGTCCCTGCCCATGGCAGGGATCTTGGTCCTAGATGATCTTTAAGCCCCCTTTCAACCTAATGCATTCCATGATTCTATGATTACAACATTTCAAAGCTTCTGAATAAATAAATTAATGTATAGTGTTGAAGAGTTTCAGAAATAGTTGAGTTTATGAAATAGAATATTTATTTTTCTTGTGATTCTTAGTCTTTGAGTAAGGAGCAGTTTTAGATCCTTTGGTCTTGAGAAAAGAAGTATCACAGGATTTGTCCAACAACAAGCTGAATGAGCAGCCTTGGGTAACATGGGCCTGGTCTGTACACTTGAAAATGATCTGTTCCCTCTGTCTGGATTAGTAAAAAACCCTCTGATGCTCAGCCACTATCTCCTAGAAGAAGGCTTTGAGGCAGCCTCTGTGGGTTCTGTCTGGATTTCTCTGTAATATGGGTAACAATATTGTTCTCTTTTACCTTCCAACCCTGCAGCCACTGCCAGCTGTATTTAGTGATAAACACAGGACAAATGTCATTGGCTTCAGTGCAAATATTTTTGTTTTTAAGATGAAGGCCAGAATAAGTGTGAGATCAAGGCAGCCACTTCTGCTTGTGCTGGGCAATGTTTGTTAACAGCAAGTGATACTAGGGCTTTAGGGATGTGTATGTACCAGTGCAGCCAATCTCTTCTACCAAGAGAACAAAGACTCCCTTTTTACAAGGAATCCCATGGGAAAGAGAGGGGGCAACAGGTACAAGTTACTCCTGGGGAGATTCCCATTAGACTCCCTAAGAAAATATTTCCCCATGAGAACAGCTGCACATTGGAATCCTCTCCCAAAGGAAGCAGTGGATTCCCCTACATTACACAATTTTAAGACTCAGCTTGACAGGGTGCTGGGCCAGCTCATTTGAGCTAGGCTATCACCTGGAAAGGTTGGACCAGATGATCCTTAGGGTCCCTTCCAACCTGGCATTCCGTGTCTCTGGAAGGCTTAGCTCATCCAGTTGTTGGGGCAGGTCAGTGCTGCAAAAAATGCTGTTTGAGATTGGGTTGTTCAAGAGTTGGCATCCACTTTGATCTTGGGAATACTTTATTGCACTGCCTGGCAAACCTCTTCTTACAGTAGTATATAAATACACACACACAAAAAAGTAATTATGCTTACTGCAAGGACAGGAAGAATACTCATTTCTCTTTGTTTTTAATGCTATGCAGTGATGAGGATTATATAAATCACTGTTACTGACGTTCTACTGGTACTCAGGGTGAATACAGCAAGGTTTCTTTGTGCCTAAACTTGGTATGCTATCGTCTCTCTCTCAAGCTGAAATGGAATTGCTGGAGAAATGGATCTATAGGAGAGGCAGTTCCAGGTTTGCAGACTGTGTTGAGATTCATCTGCAAGACTCGTTTGCTGCTATTTGGTTTTAATATATTTTTAATTCTATTTTTACTCCGTTGAGTAAATGTCTTCATTATCTATACCTTACCTTTATTATTTAAATATTATAATTAGGGGTCAGTTTCCTCTGCAGAATTTTTTAATTGAAACAGTTTAGTAAATATATAAAGAAAAATATCTGTTTTCTCGGTTGCCAACTCATGCTGATGCCAAAGTCAGAAATCCCCCACAGATATGTTTTCTGCCCCAGATCTGATTTGAATTACAATTTCATCTGTTTGTACATGTTTAACACGTAGCTACCCACAGGGAAACTAAATCTTGAAGATGTGGTTAAGAAATATGTGGAACTGAAGGCAGACCCTGGGTTTGTAGTTTTCAGAACCATTTCTCTCCCTGTCACCAGCACTGAATTGGACCCTGAACTGCTCAATTATTAACATTGTGCTGACTGTAATGAGAGCTGTTAAATTGGAGCGTTCCCCAAATCTATCTCTAACTGATGTAAAGAATGTATCACTTGGATCTAGCCTCTGAAACTAGCCTGAAGGATTTAATCACATTTAGTCTGAAACCAGTGGTGAGGTGACTACTGACCTCAATATGGGACAGGTTGCAATGAGTATCAGAAGAGATGGAACAAGCAAACATGCAGAGATGCCACATGCTTCAAAGTCAAAATCCTGGAACTGCACTATAATAATTTCCATGACAAAATTAAGTGGTTAGTCTTGCTTTGTCTTTCTGTGGGAGAATATTCTTGTGGCACCTCAGACTGAGTCTGTTGTCATGTTGAAACATCCTGAAGCACAATCCATTGTTTTACTGCACTTCCCATGTATCTCTTAGGGCTACCAACATATTCATTTAATTTTTCATTTTGATTACTCCTAGTGACAATGTCTTTCATGTTAAGGTTACTTTAGCTGTTGCTTTTTGGAGTATCTACAGCAAATCCACATGGTGAAGGAGAATGAATACTTCAACCTTGCTGGAAAGTAAGAGTTGTGTGGCTGCCTTCCATCTCATTCAGCTTTTAGCTGATGTGAAAACATGACTTTGAATGTGAACTTCAGAATATGGCTTCATGGTGGCTATTTGAAACAGGTTGGGGTTTTCATTTGGGGATTGTTTTTTTCTTTTTCTCCCCCCCAACTAGAAAAATGTCAGAGCATGAAAGCTATTGTCATCAAGTAGGTGAACTTAATTTTTTTTTTTTTTTTGTTACTTGCATTGAGGATGAGCAGCTTGGCTTGTTTTAGGTAAGTAGCTAAATTAATATTAGGTAAGGAATTCACATATGCGGCTACATAATTGTAATGCCACATAAATTATGCTAAGAAAAACTTGCAAGTGACTGTAAAGCTTATTGATGCTGCTCAGAGAGTTTTCCATGTAGAAGCTAAATGAGTACTGCAGCTGCTATATCATACTGTAAATTAATTGAAGGTATAATTTGTGAAATACATTCTGAATGGTTCTAAATTAGCAGGTTTGCAAAGCATTAATTTTACTATCCATGACAGAAGAGTATGCAAATAGATGATGTTGGTTTGTATATACTGAATCTTTATTTTGTCTTTTATATTTTTGAAATACCTAATGAGGTTTGTAAATTACACTGAAAGAAAAGAGATTCTTTACAGTATCCTAAAATAAATGACTATATGTGAACTCTAATAACATCAGATTTACTGCTGCTCTGTTGGCTCAGTTCAAGAGGCTCAGACATACACTAGAGAGTGTCCAACAAAGGCTGTGAGGGTGATGAGGGACTGGAATATCTGTCTGATGAGGAAAGGCTGAGAGACCTGGGGCTGTTTAGTCTGGAAAGGAGAAGACTGAGAGGGGATCTTATGAATGTTTATAAATATCTGAAGGATGGGTGTCAAGATGGTGCTAGCCTCTTTTCAGTGGTGTCCTGTGGTAGGACAAAAGGGCAATGGATGCAAGGTAGAAGACAGGAAGTTCCACCTCAACATGAGGAAAAACCTTTTTACTGTGAGGGTGAAGGAGCCCTGGAGCAGGGTGCTCAGAGAGGTCGTGGAGTTTCCTTCTCTAGGGACTTTCAAGACCCATCTGTATGTGTTCCTAGGTGACCCTGCTTTGCAAGCCACATTGGACTCAGTCTTCAGAGGTCCCTTCCAACCCCTGCCATTCTATGATTCTATGATTTGTTCAGGCCATTTCTCAGTATCAGCTTGCTGATGTAGAAGTATGGAGCAGACTTAGATGCTTTATTAATTAGCTAATAACACAATGTAACCAGCAATATTAGATTCTTTTAAAATAAATGTTATTTTCTTGTGGTTTAATGTGCTGAAAAGAGGGTGCATATTTTTGAACAAGCCTGCTGACAAGGCTTTTGACACTGTCTCCCACAGCATCCTCATCAGCAAGCTTGTGAAGTGTGGGTTAGATGAATGGACAGTGGGGTGGACTGAAAACTGGTGGACATATTGCTGAAAGACTTGTGGCCATTGGCACAGAGTCTAATTGGAGGTCTGTAACATGGGATGTTCTCTGGGGGTCAGTACTGAGTCCAGTCCTGTTCAACATCTTCATTGCTGACCTAGATGAAGGGACAAAGTGGACCCTCACTGCTGATGACACAAAACTGGGAGGGATGGCATCACCCCATCAGGCTGTGCTGCCATCCAGTGAGACCCAGGCAGGTTGGAGCGCTGGGCAGAGGGTGACATTGTGAAGTTCAACAAGGGTGTATGTAGAGTACTACATGGAAGGAGGAGTAATGCCCTGCACCAATACAGGTGAGGGCTGACCTGCTGGAAAGCAGCTCTGTGGAAAAAAGGCCTGGGAGTCCTGGTAGACAGCAGGATGACCATGAGCCAGCAATGTGCCCTTATGGCCAAGAAGGTCAATGGCATCCTGGGATGCATCAAGAGGGGCATGGCAGACACGTTAAGGGAAGTTCTTCTCCCCCTCTACTCTGCCCTGGAATACTGTGTCCAGTGGTGGGTTCCCCAGTTCAAGGACAGGGAACTGCTTGAGAGGATACAGCAAAGAAGCCTTATGAAGAAAAGCTGAGGGACTTGGGGCTTTTTACCTTGGAAAGGAGAAGACTCTGGGGGAAACTTATCAATGCTTATAAATACTTAATGGGTGGGTGTCAGGAGAATGGGAGCAGTTTTCAGTGGCACCTAGTGACAGGGTGAGAGGTAATGGACACAAACTTGAACATAAGAAGTTCCATCTAAATGTGAAGAGGAACTTCTTTACATTGGGGGTAGTTCTGTGATTCTGTGGCGTGCTGAGTCTGTATAAAGTGTTTGTGTGTGACCTGCAAACTGTCCCCAGTGGACACATTAGATTAAATCATGCTAACCTGATCTTCTGGCAGAGACCATGATTCACATGACCTACTTAGAACTTGTTTTGAAACTAAACTAGAAAATATTCAATCTTCTCTCATCCTAATTGTATTTGTTAAAATGATAGATTGTCAAGGAGGATATTTGCAAAAAGGAAAGATACTGCTTTCTGAAACTCTACCAGCTGAAGCTACTTTCTCCCTAAGCAGTACACAGAATTGTTGCTTTCCACAGAACACATAATTTGAAAACTGGTTTATGTTTAAAACCAGTGAGATCTTTATTCCTACCTGCTGCTAACATCTAGTCTGATGCTCAGACCCTTGCTCACATGTAAACATCATTGTACACAAAGAGTAACCGAGAGTCATCTCTCCTCCACAACTGAAAGTGCTCTCTTTTTCGCCTGTGCTACTCAGAATTTGGGTTGTCTTCTGAATCTGCTTTTGCCCTGTGGCACTGCTACCCTTCTCCTAACCTCCTGCGCTACCATCAACTGCTCTTTTCATAACAGTTCAGTCAAGGCTTGAAATCTGTTTAGGGAAGTAAAAAATCTTTAAAAAAGGCAAATCAGTGCCCAGGGTCAATAGTCAAGAACAATTCATCCCCAGTGAGCAGGATCTCAGCATCCAGAAGTCAGGGCTCAACCTCTTTCATCACTGTACCTTTTCATCCTCACAGAGGATCAGAGATGCCACCATTCTGCTCCAGGTGCAATTTACTGGTTCATCTTCCCTTTTGAATGGTGCTGTCCCCCATCCCTGCTGAGCAATCCTTAAAAAGTTCCTGGGCAGCTGAGGTGATGAGACAAGGTCCTATTCCCCACAGGATCTGAGCACAGCTCAGTCTGGAATTCCACCTGGGAAAATCAAGAGTTACCAGGTACTAACTGTCTGTGCTCCTGGGGAGGTAGGGCTGTAGGTGCACTGCCTGTGAAACAAGAAGCCCTTCTGTTTGGGGTTTGTTAACCATGTTCTGACAGTGCTTTTTATTTTTCCTGTATTTTGGTCTGAAAAGGAGAAGACTGAGAGGAGATCTTATTAATGTTCATAAATAACTGAGGGGTGGGTGTCAAGAAGAGGATGACAATCTTTTTTCAATGGTGTCCTATAGTAGGACAAGGGGCAATGGACACAAACTGAAACACACAAAGTTTCACCTCAACATAAGGAAAAACTTCTTTGCTATGAGGGTGATGGAGCCCTGGAGCAGGCTGCCCAGAGATGCTGTGGAGTCTCCTTCTCTGGAGACTTTCAAGACCTGTCTGGATGCGTTCCTGTGTGACCTGCCCTAGGTGATCCTGATTTGGCAGGGGGTTTGGACTTGATGATCTCCAGATTCATTCTATGATTCTACAATTTTCTGTGCTGGGTGAAGAAAACTTCCAACAGTCTACAGGCTAATGTGACAGGAGGTATATGTGGGCCCCACCTGAATCCTTTATCATTTGTTCAGAGCCTGAGCTGTTCAGTGATGTGTCACTGGTCTACAGGTATCTGTGTGTGTTTTAGGTGTCTGTGTGCATGCCTGAATAGCTGAGTGGAGTTCTGCAGGCAAGTCTTTCATTGTACTCTTTGCAGGGTGTGTGACATCTTAATCTGAAATGTCTGAAAATGCAATTTAGCTCATGGACCAGTCCTCCAGTAAGTGTGAAATAATTTGAATTGGGCATCACCGTGGCCCAGATGACAGCTCTGGGCTCTTCTTTTCCTTGAGTAGTGGTATGGGTTAGTATGGTGGTTATGTTGATGGCAACACTGCTATGATTTTCAGTGTAGCCACAATTTGTCTGGTCAATTCTGGTAAATCCGTAATGGAAGTGTCACAACATTATCGGAGTGTTTTGGGACCTCATTTGCTTTACCAGACTGAAATCAAGAGAGTATGTGTTTGGCACATAACAGAAATGCCATGTTTTTGCAGCAGAATGTCCTTCTTACCACATTTCAGATTGCTGACCGCAGAGGTCTCTGTGCAACACTTATTTTAGCAATTACCCTATTTTTAGATTGTTTGTTTCAAAATCTAGGTCAGCTTGCTTGGCAGAAGGATACACTGTAAGGCAAGAAGGTACAGTTCTTGTAGACAATAAAGACTTTGCCTTTTTCATACTGGTGATACCAAGTTCATTCTGGGATTTGAAACTTCTGAAAGCTGTTAGGATTTAGATGTTACGAGAAGGAAAATAATTTGGTGGTGAGGTTTCTCCATTGAAAAAAAAATTTATTAGCTATGTAAATTCCCAACTTCTACATCAGAAAAAAACTGAAATTTTATTTCCAGAGGAATTTACTTCAAATGAAAACTTTGAACCAGGAGAGAAGACAGTTTGAAAAACCAAATTCTCTAAGTAATGGCTTACTGTTAATGCAGGCATCATCTGTGGAACAGAAAAGACATTATACTTCATAATGTTCAAGAAATTCTGTTCCTTCACTTCTTTGTGCTCTTAGCATGTATAACCTGCTATAAAGAAAACAGAAAAAGGAAGGCCTCTTTTGTAAAAGTGGTAGCCAAACTTACTGTAGGAGCTTTGCAGATCAGGAGGAAATGTGTTGTTCCACAGTCCTAACTTCTACCAACTGACTGCAGGAATTCAAGCTATTTCACTCTTGTGCTTCTTCAAATTGCCTAGTTTAACGCCATAGTAGGATACGTCTCTCCCTTGAGGTTAGAGTTTGCTTTCATCCAAGCAAACGTTTTGGCAGCTATTTGCATTTGGTAATCCTATACCAAGGAGCACAATGCAAATACATTTGCAAAGAGATTTCTTTGTGGGGAGATAAGATTAATTCTAAATCCACCTATTAATAGGATCTTAGAATCATTTAGGTTGGAAGGGACCTTTAAAGATCATCCAGTCCAACATCTCTGCGGTCAGCAGAGACATCTTCAACCAGAGCAGGTTTCTCAGAACATCATCCAACCTGACCTGGAATGTTTCCAGACATGGAGCATCTACCACCTCTCTGGGTAACCTGGGCCAATATTTCACCAGTCTCAGTGTAAAAGAGTTCTTCCTCCTATCTAGTCTAAATCTCCCTCTTATAGTTTAAGACCATCATTCCTTGTCCTGTCACAACAGAGTATGGTCCCTTGAGGGACACCACTCATCAATGGGTTTCATTTGGACATTGAGTTGTTGACTTAAGTTCTTTGCATCTGGCAATGCAACCGATACTTTATCCATTTGATGGTCTATCCACCCAAACCATACCTCTCCAATTGTTTGGGGTTTGCCTGGGTTTTGCACTAAATATCAGGTGCAAGTATATTCTTCAATGTCTTTGGAAGAGAGTGTTCCCTCACAGTCTGCTGGTTGGAAGGTGGCAAGCTGCTCTTGTCTAATGGAAAGGTACTTACTTGACTGTGCAGGATTTTTGTTTTTATTCTCGCTTCCAATTTTCTTTAGTCTTTCTTTTTAAGTTTTTATGTCTTGACAGATGCTCAGGTGAAAAGGATGTTTCTTTTGAGGTATATTCTCTCCTCCTGCAACTCTTCCAAGCTAGAACTCAACATCCTCTCTGTAGTGTGATGGACATTTGCAGAAACTGCCTGTGGCTTCATACAAGGCATGAGCAGATGAGCTGTAAAGAAGCACAGATCACATTTTCTTGCATATATATTACTAATAAGCTGAGGGAGCAGCCCTTCTCTTGAAATTAACATTAGTTGGTAGAATTAGCATCTAAATTAAAGCTTTTTCTATTTTTTTCCTATAGTCGTGATTTGTTTTTTTTCAGTTCTACTCCATTGCAAACTGTTTAATGTGTTAGAGGTACTGCAGCCTAAGTGGCTGTTGGATCTTTCTTCTCTTTTGGAAAATGCTATCAACCTTAACACATGAATCTGTTGTCATAGTATTATGGGGTAATTCAGCTTGAAAAAACCTCAGGAGATTACTGAGGGATTTATTCCATGATTTATTCATGGTCATGAAAACCAACAAGTGCAGAGACCACACAGCTTCATTGGTCAACCTGTTCCACCACATGATTTGCTGCCCAGAGAAGATGTGGAGTCTCCTTCCCTGGAGACTTTCAAAACCTGCCTGGATGCATTCCTGTGAGGACTACCTTAGGTGATCCTGCTTTGGCAGGGAGGCTGGATTCAATGATCTCTGGAGGACCCTTCCAACCTCTAGCATTCTCTGGTTCTGTGAATATCTCAAACTGATAAAAATGTATTATAATAATGCTTCATTGCTTGTAGGGGACCTACAAGAAAGATGGGGAGGGACTTTTTACAAGGGTTTGTATGACAGAATGAGGGGCAATGGCTTTAAGCTTGAGGAGGATAGATTTAGACTGGATATTAGGAAGAAATTCTTGACAGTGAGGGTGATAAGACACTGGAACAGGATGCCCCCTCCCTGGAGGTGTTCAAAGCCAGGTTGAACAGGGCCTTGAGCAGCCTGCTCTAGTGAAAGGTGTCTCTGCCCATGGATGATCTTTAAGGTCCCTTACAACGCAAACCGTTCCATAGTTCTATGATTCTTTTCAGTTTGGTCTGGAACCTTTTCAGGCTCTGTCCAAAATATTAGAAGTGAAATGGTAACTTGAATTGCTGCTCTGATTTTAAAAAGCCTCTAAAGAAGCAGCAAGCTAGAAATGCCTGTTAGTGCCTCGGGTGTTGTATTCCACCTCTGCTAATCAGACATACATGAAAGTCTTTCCAAATAGCCTTTGAAGGCAGAACTGAAGCAACTGACATATTCATTTTTTCCCCATGAAAATGACCTTTTGCAGGGGCTGAGACATTTCCATTAGTGGAATTTTTTCCAGTAATACATTTTTTTTTTGTTTTATTTTCATTTTTCCTTAGTAGTTTTTCCATTTTTTCTCTTTTTTTGTTTTCTTCCTTCTTCCCCGTTGTGCTCTTCTTCCAGTTTCTTCCCCTTTTTTTGGCATAACTTCTCATGTACTATGGTGTTCAGGTGGAAATAAAACCAACTTTTCAATATCTCCCTTAAATAATTTAAACTCTTGGAGCTAAATTGTACCTGACGATCTTCCATATCTCAAACTCCCCAGGCTCTTCTATTTTTTTAGTGTACAAGTTATTTTGGAGCTAAATTGTACCTAATCATCTTCCACATCTCAAACTCCCCAGGCTCTTCTATCGGATAGCATACAAGTTATTTTGGTATTTCTTCACAATAAGGAATTTTTAAGTTATTTTTTTTCCTCTCCCTTGGTGAAGGCAGAATAGAGTCTTACCGGAAGTCTTATTTTTCTCATTTAGAGCACACACATAGTTGCTTTAGTGTGAAAATTGCAGAATGGCCATGACTGGGAAATACAACATCACTGACAACCTTTTTGTTCCTCAGTTGTGTGATCTGGAACCCATGTTGTCCTGCTCCCAGAATGCAGGCTTGTGGCTGAGTTACTGAGGAAAGGCTTACTGAGCGCCAGTCAGCAGCACAGAACAAGCTCTGGTGTTGTCCCATTCTGGAAGATGGTTCAGTTCAGTCTGATATCTTAATGTGTGTCTGTGTAACAGTCAGCTATGTCAATAGGTATTTCATGGGGGAAAATCCTCTTTACAGAGCTCAAGGATGTGTGCTCAGTGCCATAAGTAGTCTACAGAAGTGTTGTTCAGAGAAGCGTGTTAATGCAAGTAGCAGGTCAACCTTTCTCCAGGAAGGGAAAAGCAAGCATGGAAAGACTGGGAAGAAGGTTTTCAAGTCAGAAGGGGAGTTTCCATAAAAGTTGGTGGCTTGTTACTTTTCTGGAAAATGACAAGGGCATTTTAGAAAAGCATTTTTTGATGAACACCAGCAGTAGTGTATTAGACCTGGGAATAAACTGTGGAGTTTTAGATGTCAGCTAGTGTTGGCTGCATTTTCTTGCTGCCCAGCCTTTAACTGCCTGATCATAGAATTGTTTTGGTTGGAAAAGACCTTCAAGGTCATTAAGTCCAGCGTTCAACCAAAGACCACCATGGCTATTAAACCACGCCCCGAAGGGCCACATCTATGTGTTTCTTGAACACCTTCAGGGGTGGTGTCTCCTAAGCTGTCACCCATCAGTTTGGGCATATGAACAAGACCTCTGTTTTAACATTAAGTGAGGAACTTTGGAACACAGTGTTCAGTGTTGCAGAAATGCCTTCCTTTTCTTACCAAAACCCCCACCAGTTTCATTACTACTAGACCGGGCACAAAGCTGTTTATCTGCTAAGGCTCATTCACACTTTCCAACAGTTCAAAGACTGCTGTGACGTTGGAAGATGTGCCCTTGGGATATGCTGCCAGAGGAATATTGCCTTTTAGGCATTTTTTTTCTTTGCTGTGTTCAGACAGCAAGTTTGATCAATGTACTGTAAGAAAGATAGCTTAAAATTTTAATTTGGTTCAGATCAAGAAAGAGGACTGCTTCAAAATGATGCTGCTTCAGACAGCTTTCTGAACATTATTTTCCACCCATAAGCCTGTGGTTCTTTTTAATTCTTATTTCTCTGCTTAGGAGCCAAGACAATAATTTCTGTACAAAGTTATATTTAGATGTTTTGGTTTTGCTACAGAAAGTTAATCGGATTTATGCAAAAATGTCTTGATTGCTTAAATGAATGTTCTCCCAGGGAAATAAACTTTGATCGTAATCTCATGTTTAGATTTGCAGTGCCTTTAGCAGTATACATCTACATGCATTTGTCATTCATTGCTTTGTAATTGAAAGTTTCATTGAGAAATTTATGAGTCTGCAAGGTGCACCTTGCGCAGCTCACTGTCTCTATGTCATAGATACTCACAGGTCAGCAAATCCTACCTGCAGCAAAGCAAGAGCAGAGTTATTTAAACATGTATTCAGCATTTATTCCTATGAATAAATCAGATATATAGTTTTAGGCTGCTAATCGCATGATCTTAACTGAAGCACAGCTACTGTGTTCCTAGGTCTTGTGTGTGATCTGAACTTAATTGGTGGCAGAGACAGCTGCATGCTGTCTGTCAAGCACTGGGCTTGATGATCTTGAAGGTCTCTCACAACCAAAATGATTCTATCTGTGAAGATCCTACAGAGTATAATGGAGGAAGCTGATACCGAAGGAGAAATAGGTGATTGCTCCAAGTGTTGGAACAGTGTATCTACATCCCTGTCCTGTCTACCTTGTCCACAACATGGTCTGCACTTTTATAGGACAGCCATCAACATAGATAGGTAGATTATATTGGATACAAATAAATTCTGGCACAGGATCAAATCCCAGGTAGTTCTTAAATTCTGACAGTTAATAATGGAGGAAATTATTCCTTTGTTTTATGAAGTTAGATGACGGCAGAATAAGCCAGGATTGGAGGGGTTTTTCCCTTCCTTTAAAAACAACAAAATCTGAAAGGATTTTGGTCTGCATTTTTAGCACTTTATCTGGTAAAGTGCTCCTTTCCTGCAAAGTACATTTTCAAATCTAACTTTTGACATAATTTTATAGCAGTTGTTGAGCAGATCTAGTATTCAGGGGAATTTAGGTCTTTTGCTTCTTGAATAACTTGTAGCAATTAAAACCAAAGAGCAGGTTTTGAACGTCTGCCCATATTTGCTCACAATCCTGTTAAAGGCTCTTGGAGCCATAAGCTGTGCTGCAGCAATTCGCCTCAGAAAAGAGTCCTGCTGAACTCAGCCTTTTATTAAACTTTATACTTTCATTATTGAAACTTTGTAGTTTGCAATAACACATCTGATACCCTTTCAGGCCTCAGAAAATTCAACAAATCCTCTTTTGTCAAAATATTTGTCGCTTTATAGCCTCTTATGTTGTAATTCCTAGTTTAGTTTTAAACCTCCCCTGTGATCCCTTGTTTTAAACCTGTTTTGTACACTGTTTGCCTTTGGTTGGTTTGAGTGTACAATATAAATAGGTAAATACTGTCATTTGGTTGTGAACTCTTTTAGACCAGTTCACTGCCTTTCTGCCTGAGGGATACAGGCAGGCTGTGTCCATGTGTGCTATCTTTTACGTTTAGTGGATGCCATGCAGGATGTGCTCCTGCTGTGTGTTGGCTGGCAGGATACCCAGCACTATAGGACCCTGCTTGGTGACACACAAAGAGAGAGACATGAGTCTTTTCAGCATGAACATGAACCAGCAGTTTGCTCAGGTGGCCAAAAGAGCCAACAGCATCCTGGCCTGGAACAGAAGTAGTGTGGTCAGCAAGAGTAGAGAAGTGATTTTGCACCTGTACTCAGCACTGGTGAGGCTGCACCTTGAATATTGAGATCAGTTTTTGGGCCCTCACTATAAGAAAGACATTGGAGGTGCTGGAGTGTGTCTAGAAAAAGGCAACAAAGTTGGAGAAGGGTCAGGAGAACAGGTCTGTTGAGGAGCAGCTGATGGAACTGGGATTGTTTACTCTTCAAGAAGCATGTGGACATGGTACTCTGGGACATGGTTTATTGGCCGTCGTGGTGTTAGGTTAATGGTTTGGACTCGATGATCTTGGTCTTGGTGTAGAGGAATGAGCGTTCCATCTGACAGAGCACCTTTTGCATACTGTCTGCAAGGAACAGTCCTTGGAACAAACTATCCCCAGATGAACTACAGCGTGGAAAGAAAAACTGGTTCATCCAGCTCTAAAATAGCACCCAAGCACAAACTGATGTACATAAAATGTGCATGATCAGAGAGAATCAGGGCCTGGAACAAACTGAAGAAAGTAGTTATGACAATGTAGCTGTACCTTTTATCTTCAAGGGCATAAAGTGCCTGTGTCCCTATCAATAGATGAGATGAATCTTCTTTTTCTTTGTCTCAGTGGTTTAAATTTTGTGTCCAGTTTTTGGTTTTGCTTTGTCTGGTGTCTAGACACTGCTTTTTGCTATGATGCTGTCTGTCGTGGTAGGGACACCTTTTGTGCCTAAGTTTAAAGAAGGGTTCTGCCTTGGTATTTCCTGTCCTGCATTACTCTCACAGAACCACGAAATTATAGAAATGCCATGTTGTAAAAGGAGATTGGGTTTGTCAAGCAGGACCTGCCTTTCATAAATCCATGCTGGCTGGGCCTGGTTATCTGGTCGTCCTGCATGTGCTGCACCATGGTACTTGGGATTATCTGCTCCATCAGCTTCCCAGCAATAAAGTTAAACTGACAGGCCTGTAGTTTCCCAGATCCTCCTTCAACCCTTCTTGTAGATGGGTGTCACACTGGCTAACTTCCAGTCTGCTGGGACCTCCCAGCAGAAAAATGATGGAAAGTGGCTTGGTGAACACCTCTGCCATCTCTCTCAGAACTCTTGGATGGATTTTATCCAGTCCCATAGATTTGTGTTGGGTCAGTGACATGCTCTTTTTCATAAATAAAAAGCAAGGTGAAATAGAGAGAGAGCCAGAACTACTCAGTGGGTTTAAACACACTGATGCAATGTGGATGACTAAGTGCAAGAAGGTTAAGCTTTCTAAGCACTCCTGAAGATCAATTTGCGAGACACCTGCTGTTTGCTTTCTATTTTATAGAAGTAGGTCGGGAAGAGACTAGCAGGCATCTCACATGCTTGACATTTATTATTTTTAGTAATTTTCTGTGCCTTTTATTGATGCTTTTTACACATTGATTGTGTTGAAAACTGCCCTGAAGATATCTGCATTTGAATCAAAGTCTGGCTATTCAGGGAGAAAGCCAGGTCACATAAAAGTCAAGATGTCCCCTTACAATGAGACAGTTTGATCTCTGAAATAAGCCAAAATCCCATCCACTTGACACATTAAAATGACAGATAAAATGCCTGAGGCATAGTCTTATTATATGAGTCCAACAGGCTGCAGATATAAATGGATTTCCTTTATACCTACATTTGCCCTCAGGATGGTTGGGTTTTCTTGAGCTATGAGGGTTGAAACAATAATATTGGTGTATTGCTAGTCCTGAGGCAAAGGTGAGAACTCGAAGAAAGGTCCCCAGGCACGTGGTGTTGGGGTGTCAGTGCTACTGGTTAATTGGGACTTCGAGGGTCCACACATACTGGTCAAACACACATGAATGTGAGCAAACACAGAAGGGGAAAAATGACTGCAGAGCAGATCTCCATGTGCACAGCCCATTAGCTGCTGCACAGGGCAGAACAGAATTGGTGTGAAACTGGAAAACCAGCTGTTATTAAGCAACACACAACCTCCTTGTCTGTGCTAGGAACCTAAGATGTAACACTGCTCTGCAGTGGAGGCAAGGTCAGTAGAACACCTATGTGGTGGCATGCCAATGACTGCAGCAAATCCTTGTCCTGAGAATTCTTGAATTCCATTCAAAGCATTGGCAAAAGCTTAAGTTTGGAACTTATGCAAGTAGACAAATAAATCTTTTATATTTAGCTCATCCAGAGAGAGTACCTCTGGGATATAGTAATGTCATTTCTTCTTATCTGCATTAGCCTATGATAACAACCTCCTTTGGTATGGGTGAAACTCAATTTGCCCATCATTTAGCAGACTGAAGACTGAGAAAATGCATTTAAAAATTCTACCTAAAAAAAGCATAAAGAGAAATTCAGTGCAGCTGGTTTTTTTTTTTTTTCTCCTAGTGCATCCATCCTGATGGCAGAAGTGCAGTGTAATATTGAAAGAGTGCCTTAGAGTCTAAACAAATGGTGTAACCACAAGTTTTAGGCAGATACCTAAATGTGTTAGCTGTAATGACACCCATATAAGCGGAATTGTTCAGTGTGCTTTCCTGCACCCAGAGCTGGACTTGAAAGGGCATGGTGCCCAGGCTGGATTTTAACAGAGGTTTTGCAGTGCTGCTCTGCAGTCATCTCAGTGGTGGCCAGGTGGATGCAGAGCCCCCACCACTCTGTCTCCTGCAGGCTCTGTTCCAGTTCTATCAGGACTGCTTCATAGACAGACTACACCGAGATTCTTTCTGCTTTTATCTTAATGTCATAGGGGGAAAAAAAGAAGTCAGTGTATCAGGAGCTCTTTGAAGTAATTGTGGTAGTTGGAATCAATGACACTCATTTTCTGTGCCAAGCATAGTAACATTTCCAGTTATGCTCCTTGGCAGTGGGGACAAACAACCACTTTTAGCTGACAGTTTTTGGTTGCTGTTGCAGAAGAAGTTTGTGCATTTCCCCCTGCAATAGAGATTCTTTTTGCTATCTCATTTTTGCTAGTCTAAGCTAGAAACTTGATTTTTGGGGTGTGCATTATCTCGATTTTGGGTGTAGATCTACCCCTTTATTAACCCTTCTAGTTCTCTGAATAGTATCATCAGATAATACTTTTTAATAAAACAGCTCTAAATGGGGAAAATGTATGTTTCTGGTACTTAAAACAATTTTTGTAATAATTAACTGTGTTAAGATGTCCTATAACACAGAATCACAGAAAACATCTGGTTGGAGGTGGCCTCAAAGATCATCCAGTCCAACCCTTGACCCAGTACTGAAGGGTCAGCAGTAAACCATGCTCCTAAGTGCCAGGTCTGCACGCTGCTTAAACACCTCTAGGGATGGTGACTCTACCACTGCCCTGGACAGACCATTCCAATGTTTGATAACCCTCTCTGTGAAGAAATATTTCTTAATATCCAGCCTCAACCTCCCCGTGGTGCAGCTAGAAACCATTTCCTCGAGTCCTGTCTCTTGATGCCAAGGAGAAGAGGTTGGCCCCCTCCTTGCTCCAACCTCCTATCAGGTAGTTGTAGGTAGTAAGAAGGTCTCCCCTTGCAGTCTTCTCTTCTCCAGACTAAGCAGCCCCAGGTCTCTCAGCCTTTCCTCATCAAACAGATGTTCAAGTCCTTACACCATCCTTATAGCCTCCATTGGACACTCTTTAGTATATCCCTGTCTCTCTTGAACTGGGGAGCCCAGAACTGGACACAATACTCCGGATGTGGTCTCACCAGGGCCAAGTAGAGGGGAGGACAACCTCCCTTGACCTGCTTGGCCACACTCTTCTTCATGTGTCTCAGGATACCTTTGGCCTTCTTGGCCACAGGGGCACATTGCTGTCTCATGGATAACTTATTGTCCATCAAGACTCCAAGGTCCTTCTCCATGGAGCTGCTTTCCAGCATGTCAGCCCTTAACCTGTACACCATGGTGTCTGGTGTTGTCCCTCCTCAGGTAAATCAATTAATCCTATTTATCAATACTTGTTCTACAGAGCCCTGAGTAATGGAAGCCTGATAAATCATTGAAGTTCTGTCTTGACTGCATGAGCAGATGACAATATTTTTTACTTTTTAATTCTTTCAGCCTGTCTCATGGCAATTGCACAATGCAAGCAAAGGATATAACCAAAACTGCAGACTCCTTAGGATGTTGCCATAACCTTTTTATAAATTGTACTTCAAGGGATAATGTGACCTTAGTCACTTGCAGAAGGCATGGCATTTTTGCCTTTTTGATCAACACAGTACCACTAAGAAAGGGAGTTAGCAGGCTTGTAGAGAATAAAATGGAAAGATCACAAGAATATCTTTGTTGAAAAGACACTTTCCAAAGCTAAAAAGAGAGGTGGTCTAGGAATAAGGGTGGTCTGGAAATATCCGAACTCTCCTGAAGTGCCTTGGCTTATGTATGTTTACTCCCCGCTTTAAGGTGGCATCTTCTTCAAACAGTGACAGAATCCATATTTATTGCCATTCTGTGGCCAGATGGCCATGTGTCTTGGGTTAGCTTTGAACCTGTCAAAACCTGTAAGGGTAATTTCATGGGGAAAATAATAGATCAGATGAGACACTCACTGTGCTGTTTTCTTCCAGCCTATCTCATTATTTGACCTTTATAGCAAAGCAGTGTTGTACGATACAGCAGTTACTGACCATAGCTGAGATTTTGTGTAGCTTTAACAGTGATGCTACTTCATGGATTTGCAGCAGGCACTAGAATAAAAATTCAACAACAAGAGAAACCTGTGGTAGAAACGGGCACTGGAGCTCCTTTGCCAGTGTTACAGAAGGACAAGCAGTCTGCAGAGATGCACTGAAGAGGTGGCTGTTCTTCATGCTTCTTGCTTCATGCCTGAGCAAGTCCAGAGCAGCTCCTGGGAATTACTTCAGTAGCCCAAAGTTCCCTGACTGCTTCTGAAAGGAGAGATCTGAGGAGCTTTGCAGAGGGAGAATGAAGTGAAACCCGTTCTTATCCTTCTATGGGCTACTCGTGAAAGGTCCTGCTCATCCTCTAGGTAACAAGCCTTGTGTATAGAATGTCATCCAGTTTTGCAATGCTTTTTCTGACATAATTCTTGGAGGCCCTACAACCACGTGTATTCCAGCCAGACTGACTGGCTTGTGATGTATCTGCAGCCTGTAGACCTTGCTTTTCAAAAGTAGCTTGAATGGAGTGACAATACTGTAGCTGATGTGCTCCAGTAGGTGCTGTGTTGCTGACAGGACTGGGTTGGTGCTCTTCAGTTGATGGCTCTATTTCCAGCGTGACTTCCTGGGCGTTTCTAGGCACACCACTATCTGAATTAGCAAAATGTAGACAATATCTTGTCTGATGTGGGTGGAGTATTCCAGATCCATAAATAACCAGGATGTGTTCAGTTTCTTCAGTTGGTGGGGAAGTGATGCTGGGAAAGAATTGCACAGAGGTTTTTATGAGTGTTGCCTTTCTGGGCTGAAAGCAAGATGAGAAATTATTGGTAGTTCAGAAGCTAGCTCTTGTCTGGCCAAGAGATAGGGAGGCATCACAGCCAATTCAGACGTTTCTCTGAGTTGTTACAAGTACTTATTTATTGCTAATGAGAAAATACTTGAACAAACAGCAATAAAAAACCACTGGAAACTAGCAAGCTATATGCACATTTTGAGTTTTTGAGAACAGAAATTTCCTCAGCAGTTTTTAATACAATGTCTATGCTGTCCTACAGTGTGTAATGACACCTCCTCCTGTCAAGCAAGGAAGGCTGCTACAGGAAGGCATCCTGAATAATGGTCATAATATTAGGATAGGAACAGTACATGGTTTCACTCTCCTTTTGAATGTTTGCTTAAATAACACTGAACTTCCTTTTCCTCAGTTAAATCATAGAATCACAGAATTGTTTTGGTTGGAAAAGATCTAAAAGATCATAGAGTCCAATCAGGAAATAATATTTTATTAAGAGGCTGATTCTGTGTTCCTGCAGATTTCTCAGCACTGAGAGCAGAGATGCCCTCAGCACTTTAGAACCATCTCAGCACCTAGCAGGAGCAAGCCCTTAACTTTTGATGACTTTTTAATTGTTTAATTGTTGGCCTCAAGAGAAACTTGGAAGTTTAAAAAGGCTTTGGCTGATTTTCTGTAGGGCTTGCAGAGAAATGCCTATACAAAATGAGAAAGAAAACAGAAGAGAAATGAAGGTCTGGAAACTGGAGATACCTTCTCTTAAAATCCAATTATCTGCTGGGAAACAAGAAACAAGGGGAGAATGATTGAATGGGACAGTACAGGAGATCTATCTTTGTAGTGCATTGAGCAAGGGCATATTTCAGTGGCTTGGCTGTTACTGGAGCATCATCATTTATCTATTGGTTGCTTGTTTCTGACATTATCATCAAAGTGGTACCACAGTCTGTTGTCCATCATCCACATTAATTTGAAGATGGTCTCATGTCTGTCAAGAGCACAAGAAACCAAACAGCCATAAGTTGTCTTAAACATGTATTTGCAAAATCTGTTTAATCATTTAGAGTGTTTGACTCAGAGCAAAATAGCTCTCATATGCAATTCCTTTGAAATGTCAATTTGATTTTGGAGAGTAAGGGCCTGGGTGGAAACACAAGAGCAGCTCCATACTAGGTTGCTTTTGCAAAGGATATTTTGAGCAAGAAGGGACCTCGAGGGATCTGGTACAAAGGCCACCATATGAGACTCAGCAGCACTGAGTGCCCAGGAGGTCCAAACTAAGTCACAGTCAAGCTTTGGTCTTCTTGTCACCTCTCTGTAAGCTGAGGTGGGGTCTGTGCTGAAGGCACATGCTCTTCCTGCTTTGATAGGTCTCCTCTCATCATGTCCTTGCATAGGCTGTCAGAGATATGGAAAGGTCTAATGTAAACATGACAGTGACACTCGCATTGGAGCATGTATTTAAATGTCACTGTGAAAACCACTAACAGATATGGGGCTTTTTCTTTTTTGTCTCATAACGTTTGTTAAACCATGTTTAACACCATCAGCAGTGATTTAGTACATGTTAAATGGTAGAAAACAGTCTGTTTGAAAGAATAAGGAGCAGCAGAACTTACAGGGCCATTGTTTAATAAGACAGATTACAGGGGTTTCCTGCCTGACATCCAGCACACTGAATGTATCACTGCAGCTGCCATGGCTCCAGAAGCAGCACAGCTGCGTTGGTGTGGCTCATCAGCCCTGCCATTGGGCTCACATGCTGAGATCTCTCTCACCTTTCAGTGGGGCTAAGGACAAAGAGAATTTCAGAATCTCAGCTCCAGATGGGCCCGTTATCTTGGATTTAACAGCTGTTGGAGTAATGAGACTAGTCAGGTACAAAAGCAGGAGGGTCAGGAAGGTTTAACAACTAATGTGCAAGGTGGTACCAACCCATGAGGAGCACTAATAATGGCTCTGAGCAGCCAGAGTGCTGGGAGGCAGTGTGGTTGGGGTGGGGTGTGGTGACATGGGCTGCTCCAGTGCAGTTTCACTGCAGGCTGATGGAATCATTTGACTTGGAAGGGACCTTGAAGATCATCTAGTTCCAGCACAAACCATCCCCCAAGCCCACTCCCAGCCCACCATGGGCAGGGGCACCTTCCACACTAGACCAGGTTGCTCAAGACCCTATCCAACCTGGCCTTGAACACCTCCAGAGAGGGGGGCATCCACAACCTCCCTGGGTGAGCTGTTCCAGGTTGCAGTGCACGATGCCCATCCACAGCTCCTGGAGCTGTGCAGCTGCAGGAGGCTTTTCAGGAGGGTGCACCTGCTCTGGCTCTCCATCTGTCAGGAACATCAGAAGGTGGTATTACAGTGTCAGGCCAGATAGTTTCCTATCTTCTTTAGCAGCTACACCCAGCTGGTCCAAGAAGCTTGGGAGGGGCAGAACAGGGTCTGTATTTAGTGACTCGTCTCTGGGAAGACTAGTCAAAAAGCAGAATTTGAGACCAGCTGCCACCTCTGCTCCAAGTCTCCTTAGGGAATGAGGGAACTACAAGCTTCTGTCTTGTCCTTCTATCACTCCAGCTCCTGGAATATTGCAGCGTCTCTGAAATTACTTTTCTTCTGTTTTGTAAATCTTGCATCAAAATAGACTGACAGAACCTTGTTCTGTTAGGGTAGATTGATGATAGCTTCTTGTTTATATAGAAACTAAAATGTGACATGTGAGTGTGAACTTAAAATCACTGTGTAGTGGCAATGCTGACTTTTAATAGGATAATATATAAAGCTGGTGCTGTCATCTCGTTGATGATGACTGGGAAATGGAGGGATAGCAATTTCCAACGTTTTCGGCAAGTTACTATTTTCACTGAATTGTTGTGTATGTCCTGACCTGTGCTCCAGATGCTTGTATAATCTCTGTGTCAAGCAAGACTAGGAAATGGATGATACTGGAAGTAGGGTGAGGAGAGACAGTAGGCATGGGAGATTTGTTTAGTTACCTGCTTCTTGGCATTTTGGTAAAAAGGAACATGTGCAGATAGAAAATAAAGTGGCTGCTGTTTAGTTGAACAATATGCTGGTAACAAATCATAGAATCAAGTCCAACCTTCTACCCAACATCTCCATGACCACTGGACTGTGTCTTGAAGTGTCATATCTACTCATTTGAACACCTCCAGGGGTAGTGACACCCTCCCATAAATCTTCAGTCTGAGAACAGATTTAGTGTAAATAGTGTTCAAATCTTTGTATGGCTAGTAATGTCACATGATTGAAAATGTGTTGTTTCAGGGGAAGCACAGTGAGCCTCGAATAGATTCAATGACACACAGCTTCCCTTTATCTGTTTAGTTAAATGGATTGGGCTGTATAAAGCATTTTATTTTTTTTTTCTTTGAAGATTGCTTTAAAACAAAATCTAGTGAGCAAAATTTGATTCCTATGAAGTATGAAGTTCTGAATACAAATCATTCATCTTTTACAGGAGTTGACTTTTTTCAGTGTATATCTTTGAGACACTTACTAACAAAAATTCTGGCAGGCTTGAGGTTTAAACCACAGTACTAAGTATGCATTATAAAGAACATAAGAAATGGGCTACAAATGGGGATAGGAAACCCCAAACTGCATGTGTTTATCTAAATTTTGACGTAGGAAGTTTACCTTTCTTCATTTTGATCTGGTGGTGTGTAAAGCAAAGAATAAATGTAGTGACTGAGCATACTGGGCACAGCCCAGCCCAGTGGCTGGAGGAGCTGGGAGGTGTGGAATGAGGAGGCCCTATGGCTCTAGAACTCTAGAAAAGACACATTTTGTGTAACCAGATAGTATCATAGCAGCATCTGGGATTTCACTTCTTTCTTTTTTCTCTTTTCTTTATATCTTTTTTAATAAGTGAAATTGAAGAGTAGCAGAAGTATACTGTGTAGGTCTTTTATCCTAAAAATGTAATTCATAGTTTCCTCAGATAAACACCAAAAATAAATATTCCATAGGTTAACAAAATAATATCCTGGCTTGGTGAATCCCCAGAACCATGCATTTTGGGTGAGCAAGAGTCTGCAAAATGTGGCACCAAATCTTCACATGGAATCTTATCACCAAGATGATGAGGCCAAGTGTGAGTCCTGCACATGGATCACAACATCCCCATGAACACTCTAGGCTTGGAGCAGAGTGGCTGGAAAACTGCCCAACAGGGAAGGACCTGGGGGTCCTGGGTGACAGACAGCTGAACATGAGCCAGCAGTGTGCCAAGGTAGCCAAGAAGGCCAACAGCATCCTGGCCTGGATCAAAAGTAGTGTGACCAGCAGGAGTAGGGAAGTGATTGTGATTGTGCCCCTGTACTCAGCCATTGGTGAGGCCACACCTTGAGTACTGGGTTCAGTTTTGGGCTTCTCACTACAAGAAAGACTTTGAGGTGCTGGAGTGTGTCCAGAGAAGGGCAACAAAGCTGGTGAAGGGTCTGGAGAACAGGTCTGGTGAGGAGCAGCTGAGGGAACTGGGGTTGTTTACGCTGGAGAAGAGGAGGTTGAGGGGAGACCTCATTGCTTGCTACAGCTCCCTGAGAGGAGGTTGGCATGCGGTGGGGATCAGTCTTATGTCCCTGTTACCAAATGATAAAATGAGAGGAAATGGCCTGAAATTGTGCCAGGGGAGGCTTAGGTTGGATATTTCACAAAACAGTGGTCAGGCCTTAGAACAGGCTGCCCAGGAAAGTGGAGCCACCATCCCTGGAGATGTTTGAGAAACTTGTGGATATGGCATTCTGGGACAAGGTTTAGTGGCCATGGTGGTTTTAGGTTAATGGTTGGACTTGATAATCTTGGAGCTCTTTTCCAACTGAAACAATTCTATGATCAACCAAGATGAACTTCATGAATTACAAAAAACCTGGTGGAGTTTGCTGCTGTATTTACATTTCCATTTGGAATACAAATTATGCGGAAGAGAACATTTGCTCAGTGCTTTACAAAGCTTCCAATGCTGAGCTCCTATCAGGCCAAGCAGCACCTGACTCATCTGACCCTGAAGGAAAAACTGCTTGAAGCTGAGTCTACTTTTAGTGCTCAGTCAGGGATTTCATCTGTGCCAGCACAGCCTAGGCTCTTGGCTAGCTTATCAAAAGCAGAGATACTGGAACATTTTTTCTTGGTAGATTTTTCTGTTAAAGGTGCTGTAGAGATACTTGGACCATGCTGACAGGAAGACCAAGACTACTACAGCAAGGGAAAACACTGAAGGGAGGTAGTTTTGCTTTTGGGATGCATAAACAGCTCATGAGATGCATGCACATGCAATCTGATATTTGTACTGAAGGAAAGGTATGTGTGGTTTAGGTGGAGAGTGAGGAAACAAGTTAGAATGAGATTAGGAATCATAAGGCTTAATAAATTGTAAAATATTCTTTTGTAAAAAATTAGTAGAAACAGAACAACTACTTGCAGATATCTGATTGCAAGCACGGAAACAACTGGGGAGGCTTTAGCAGAGAGCCTCTTGCTGGCAGAATTCAGGGAATCATAGGATCATTTGGGTTGGAAAAGACCCTTGAGATCAAGTCCATTAATCTGACTCTACTGTATCTCTAAGTGCCACATCTAAATGAGCTTTAAACACCTCCAGGGATGGTGACTCAGCCAGCTGCCTGGGCAACCTGTTCCAGTGCCTGAACACTCTTCCAGTGAAATTTTTTTCCTAATGTCTAGCCTAAGCCTACCCTTGTGCAGCTTGAGGCTGTTTTCTCTTTTTCTATCACTAATTATCTGTGAGAAAAGACCAGCACCTACCTCTTTATACTGTCCTTTCAGGTAGAGGGTGATAAGGTCTCCCTTCAGCCCCCTCTTCCTCAAACTGACAGTCCCAGTTCCCTCAGCCACTCATCAGACTCATTCTCTAGGCTTAGTTGATCTTCTTCCCACCCATTCCAACACCTCAATGTCTTTCTTGTATCGAGGTGCCCAAAACTAAATGTAGTATTTGAGGTGTGGCATAGCCAATGCCAAGTCCCTTTCTGTCCCCAGTCAGGGGATACTTCTGCACCACTTGGTAACAAACCCATTTTTCAGAGAATCTTCTATTGCTGGTGTTTCTGAGCAGTCGTGTTGGCTGCCAGGTGTGTCTGTGTGTGTACACAACCATCACACAGCTCTGCTGATGCAATGAGTGCTTGTCTCCTTTGTGTTTCAATGCTGTTGGCAGCCCACAAGAGATTCTGTATGTTCCTGTGCATCTGCTTGGAGGCACAAGGAATTTCCCATAAGTGCTGATGTTGCCCCAGAAAAACAGGTAAGTCTTACCACTCTTGCAGTGATAGCAACATACTTCTAAGCTTCGCTTTTCATGATCTTTCTCTTTAAATTTCACATCAGAATAGATCTGAAACCCAGTTGGTTGAATTTTACATTACAGCTGATAACACTAATATTTTGGCCCCTCTTGTTTCTTCTGTTTTGGCATCAGCAACAATTCTGCCTTTTTCCATTGCAAATACTTGGAATCTCTTCAAGCCTGAAGGTTTGGTTTGTTTGTCAAAGCTCAGTCATGCCTCTGTTTTGCTTTGGTTTGTTTTCTGTTTTAATTTGGAGGTGTGGACAAGAGATGGCTTTGCTGTACCTCATTAAGATGAAAAGTCTTTTATCAGTGGTGGCAGCCTGTGGCTTTTATGCTGTGTTTGTAGCTTTGATATGTGTAAGGACTCTTTTTGCCCAATGGAAGAACTAAAATTCAGCTTCTTTAGAGTGTTTGAAAGCTGGTTTGGTATTTATTTTGTTTTGTTTCTCCTAACCGTGTGTGCACTAATAAAAACGAACATTGAGTTTTTCAGTGCCAGCTTCAGACAAAGATGCTCTGTGTATGATGTATCTGTGCAGTTACTGTCACCTAATGAATTCAGATGTACAGCATTCACAGACAATTTCAGCAGCACCAGCTCTAACTGCCTTGTTAATCTTACAAAATGATGTTCTTGGCTAACTTTTGTTTAGAGTCAGTCAGCATAAAAATGGTCTTCCTGCTGAAATAACTTTATAGGCAAAGTTCAAGTGAGCAATTAGTGATTACATCTGCTTTAGAGTTATTTTCCCAGCTTGTGGTGGTTTGGTTAATAACCTTTTAGAATTCTGAAATACATCCCCAGGCAGCTGTATGTCTGTTTCCCAGATCTACAGCCTCATTCAAAGTGCTTGCCGTTCTGGGACCATCTGCTTCTCTTTTCTGAAGGCTCTAAAATCCTTGGCAATCCCTTGGACCTCACAATTCCTTCCACTGAAGAGTGCAGAGTGAATGCACCAAAGGAAAAATCAGGGAAAGAATCTAACTGATAATAAAGCAGGCTTGCATTCAGTGACCATTGCAAGGATAAATGCAGTTCCTGAGAGCTCTGTGGTGAAGCCTTGTGTATGTTTATCAGCAAAGCACATAAATATCCATCCCAGGAATCACAGAGTGGTAGGAGTTGGAAGGGACCTCATCGAGTCCAACTCCCCTCCCAAAACAGGATCACCTAGGGCAGGTCATACAGGAATGTCTCTGGGCAGGTTTTGAAAGTCTCCAGAGAAGGAGACCCTACAGCCTCCCTGGGCAGCCTGCTCCAGTGGTCTGCCACCCTTACAGTAAAGAAATTTTTCTCATGTGGAGGTGGAACTTCCTGTGTTCTGGTTTGTATCCATTGTCCCTCGTCCTGTTACTGGGCATTAGTGGAAAGAAACTAGTCCTGTCTTCTCAATAGCCATCCTTATGGTATTTGTAAACATTGATCAGATCCCCTCTCAGTCTTCTCTTTTCCAGGCTAAACAGCCCCACGCCTCTCAGCCTTTCCTCCTCAGAGAGATGTTCTATTCTCTTAATCATCCTTGTAGCCTCCATTGGGACTCTCCAGTCTCTCTAAACCTGTTAAAATTCACATACCATTATCAAGCACCTATCACAGTCCTGATTCTTTCTCTCCATAGAGACATGCACTATCTAAAGAGCATCTAGTCTGCACGTTTGTCTTAAATTATTGCATGAACAGGTCTAGGGAATTGTTCAAAAGCTTTTTTTCTTCTAGCATAACTCCTGGATGTAAGTCCTCATGTTGCAGGCTATTTGCCTTAATGCTGAAGCTCTCCCTACACGTTGGCTATCTACTGGTGGTGTTGGTTATAGCTTCCTGAATGTATATACTTTTTGAAGCTATGAGCATGGCAAATCAAACCCGTATTTGAATATACTAACAGAAAGTTACAAAATAGTGACAAGAAACCCCAGTCCTGGTTAAAAGCAACAGGGCAACTGTTAGAGTCTTTGAAAAGCTGTGTTACCATTGCAAATGCAAACAGAAAGCATATGTTTGGAATCGAAGCGTTTTTGCTGCACACTATATTTTAATATGAGTTTCAAATCAGGGAGTTATCTCTGCACTGTCCATTTAACTACTTTATTGAAAGCACTTAGTTTACCCAGGTTTCTTCCTCTGTCTTCCAGAAAGCTGATGAGCAACTGTTCGCTGAGATGCTCAACTATCTGCAGAAGATGTGTCTGAACAGACAGATTAATCAATGGTTATTTCCTGGTTCTGAAAAGATGCTGCTGCTCCTCTTGCCATCTCCAATATGCTAGAAAAAAGTGAGCTTTAAGATCAGTCATTTTTTTTTGTTTTGTTTTAAACTGGCTAAAAGAGCAAGCCTGTACTCTCTGTTTTGAACCAGATTCTTTGCTTAATAACAAAGAACCTGGAATTATTGTAAAGGAGACTGTGCCCTTTTTTTGCCCATTCACCAGACAAGAGAAAAGAGTTAAGATCTGTATATACTTTCCAGCCTTGCATGTTCCTATTTCAGGAGAGAGGGAACTTTTCTATTTCTGGCTGCAAACATGCACTTGCTTACAGATGCAGGTCCTCTGCAATCAGCCCGCTCTGATGAAGAACATGTAATTCCTTTACAGAGCAGGCTATGTGAAGCCTTGGGAAGGAAATGTGGCTTGGAACAAAGGATATGAATGTTACATGTTCCTCTGTTGTGTTTTGCTTTGTTTTTCTTTCCAGCCTCATTTCACATCTGATATAACTTTGCCACTTTCAAACCCAGGCATACTCATATCTTGGGTTTATCTCTATTATTCAGCCTCCAGACTTTGTTGTTCCTTATGCAAAATTCAACACAGTTGCTAAATATGTGCCCCTTATGATTGTGTTTCATTTTCAATCAAATGCTTTTATTTGCAACAGTGATTGTTGTTGATCCATGTTTTCAAATCTGCATTTTGCAATTCAGAAGTCTGCTTTTACCTGACTCACAGCCTTTAATCACAAAAACCAAACATCCCCTCAGAAGCAGATGGGTAATTTGAAGGAAGGCACCAAAACAGTATCTGTTAGCTGCTCTCTAAGGGAGGAAGCTACATGTTTTGGAGATACTGTAGATACTCAGGTATCTACAGTAGAGGTGTATGTCTGAGGGCTTTCTTCCCACTAGCTATGGTGGTTTTTATGGTAGAAGAGATCTCCACAGAACTGAGACTCTGGAGCACTCTAAGCATGAATCAATGAGCAATTATTAATTTCCTGTAGAGGCTTTTCCTCTGGTGTTATCTTTTGATTGGGTGGACTGTCCATTTAACTGATTATGGTACCATCCGCTTTCATTATGTGCAATCATTCCAGAAAATCTGTTAGATGAGGAATCATAGAATCACCCAGGCTGGAAGGGACCTCTAAAGGTCTTCTAGCCCAACCTCCGTGCAGTGAGCAAGGACATCTGCAACTAGATCAGGTTGCCCAGAGCCCTGTCGAGCCTCACCTTGAATATCTCCAGGGATGGGGCCTCAACAACCGATCTGGGCAACTTGTTCCAGTGCTCAACCACCCTCATTGTAAAGAACTTTTTCTTAACATCAAATCTAAATTTGCTCTTCTCTAATTTCAAACCATCATCCTATCACTCCTGGCCTTGGTAAACAGTCCCTCTCCAGCTTTCTTGTAGGCCCCCTTCAGGTACTCTGGAAGGTGGTGATTAGGTCTCTCTGGAGCCTTCTCTTTTCCAGGCTGAACACACCCAGCTTCCTCAGCCTCTCCTTGCAGCAGAGCCCACTGATCATTTTTGTGGCCCTCCTCTGGACCCATTCCATCAGGTCCATGTCCTTCTTGTATGGAGGGCATCAGAGCTAGATGCAGTAGATCTTAACCAGAGCAGATGACAGAATCACCTCTCTGGAGCTGCTGGCCATGCTTCTTTTGATGCAGTCTGGAATGTGATTTGCCTTCTGGGCTGCAAGTGCACACTGTCTGCTCCTGTCCAGCTTCTTATCCACCAGCACTTCCAAGTCCTTTTCCTCAGGGCTGCTTTCTGTCACCTCCTCTCCCAGCCTGCATGGATAGTGAGCGTCACTGCCTCTGGTCTGATGGGACAGGATACAGGGACCCTCTGACCCTGGGTACTATCAGATGGGTGTCCCAATTTCTGTTTAAGGGAGGGCAAGGCCTGGCTCCACCAATCAGTCTCCTGTTCTGCCTCCCTGATAGTCCTCAGTCTTTTGACTGCTTCTTGCAGCTCTGCAACCTAGCTGAGGAGATCGTCCACCTGTGCACAGTGCACACAGCAATTACCTTAACTGCCACTTGCTGGCAGGGAAAGGTTCTGACATTCCCTGCAGCCTGTGACCTGCACAGCTGCATGTTTGTGTCAGAACTCTGTCTGGGTTCCCATGCCAGCTCTGGCAGCTGTGGTGCACACAGCCTTCAGGTGGGTGGAGACCATCATTGACCTCTTTGCCACAGAGGGATGACAGCCAATAGGATTCCCCTGTCCATCTAACGGACCCTCTGTGCCCCCACATGTGCCACACACAACCTGCTGCCACTTGCAAAAAGCAGTGAGGCAGCTGCCTGGCTGTTCCCAGTCTGGGGAATACCTGAACATTTTATTTAGCACAGTCAAATGTGTCAAAACAGCTAATTGAATGCTTTTGTCTCCATGACTAATGAAAGATTACTGCAGAAATATGTCAGAGGATTCTACAAACTGTAGCTAAAAATAACAGCCTTGTTAAATTTAAGGATAGTTAAATAGTTGGGCAGGAAGTGTCTCACTGCAGAGAGCTTTGCAAAGGTCAAAGGAGGGCACAAACACTGTATACTACCAATGCTCGTTGTGCTGTCCTGGAATAACCAGATACCTCTAAGGTCCCTTCCAATCCAAACCATTCTGTGATTCTATAGAAGATACATGAAAAGGGTCAGAGGAGGGAAACCTTGTTCACCATTCCCAGTCTACACAACTTTTTGTATCTTACACAAGGTAGAGATTCCTGGCAGATTTTCTTTTTATTTCCTTTGCACCATTCTTCCTGAGGAGGATAAAGGGTGAGAAATTTGAAAACAATTTTCGAAAAGTCTCTCTTAGTTGCTCTTGGTTTGCAGTACATGCACAATCTTAGTTTCTATTTCTCAGTACCATTTACTTCATTCTTCTTACTTTTCACCCAGGTGGTTCGTTCAGCTGTTGTGGGATGTTTGCCAAATTGTTTTAAATGTTTTCTTTTAAAGAATAGAGTTGGAGGTCCTCTCTCCTCCCGCCCCTCCCAAAATGTCACTGCTAATTCAGATGTGTGTTTGACTTCTCTCATTTTTTATTTTGGGTCTAATATTATTGTCTCCCAGCTCAGATGTGACTTTCCTAGGAATACAGTAATATACACTGATTTTTCTCAAGCCTACCCACAGACATTTTCTTCCGCTGCTAAAGGACAGCAGTGCCTTCAGATCTGCTGACCTGGTGAAGCTGAGCTCTGATTATCAGGCACTTCAGGACCACATTATTGGGGCTCCACCTGATGGCAGATCAGCACATAGAATCAGAATCATAGAATTGTTTCAGTTGGAAAAGACCTCTAAGATCATTGAGTCCAACCTCAACCTAAGACCACCGTGGCCATTAAACCATGTCCCGAAGGGCCATGTCCACATGGTTCTTGTGCCTCACCTGGCAAAATTTCAGGACGTTTCCTCTTGTTCTACCACCTGATACTAAAGAAAAGAGACCACCCCTCACCCCACTCCAACCTCCTTTCAGGTAGCTGTAGAGAGCAATGAGGTCTCCCCTCAGCCTTCTCTTCTCCAGACTAAACAATCCCAGTTCCCTCAGCTGCTTCTTGTAAGATCTGTTCTCCAGACCTTTCACCAATTTTCTTGTCCTCTGGACACTCTTCAGCACCTCAATGTCTTTGCTGTAGTGAGGTGCCCAAAACTGAACACAGAATGGCAACAGTGGAACTTCACCAGGCTACAAGTTGAGGAGAAGAGACAAGGTTGGTGGCTGATGTGAGGAAACAATAGCTTTTTTGATTCTCATATTGCCTGGTTCTGTAAGGATATAAATGCAGTGTGTTTACTCTTGGAAACGTAAAACTCATAGAGGAATATGGGAACTTGAAGCTTTTAAATCTCTTATGCAGGTCTCATTTACCAGAGTGCATCGTAAATCAGCATAAAGTACTCCCTATAGCTGAGGGGAAACTTTACATTTAAGTAAATTTAAATAAGTAACTTTAATTTCTATTTAGAAGTCCAGTGAGTTGACATAATTTCTGAGAACAGATTGGTAGGAATCTCTCTCGGGGGCTGTGTTAATTTCTGAGTATGAATCAGAGGCAGGGTGTCTGCATGTGTGCACGTGTGTTTGTGTACACGTGGCTCTGTATGTGTATGTTTCCAAAAAAAAAAAAAAAAAGGCACTTTAACTCCTGAATTTGGGTTTTGGTTTGATGGGTTTTGGAATTTTAACAGATTGAAGCTTTTGATGTGTGCTGTAAGCAAATAATAATATTTAGGTGGCAGGTAACAGAGCTGTGAGGGTGTGCCGAAAGCCAGAAGTGTTCCTGTTGCAGGCACAGCAGATCCAGTGGCACAGCTTCAGTGTATTCCTCATGTGACAGCTGATGACAGGAGAGCCTGAGAATGAGAAGCAGTGTCCCACATTCCAGGTTGTTTACATCTTTTTGCCTGTATTTCAGCAAACATGGAGTTTATAAGGTGCTGCTGAAAATTAGATTAATTTCTTAATTCAAGAAGAAATTGCTGGTGAAATTCTTAAGCTGACTTTGGACCAAATTTTTCTTAGACTTGGTTGTGTCACAGATGAGCTTCCAAAAATCTCTAATATTATTAATAATCAGAGATAATTTTTCCCCTTCATAATTGCATTTGAACCGGTAGCCATCAGTGTGACAAATTGCTGTACCCCAGGGCAGAAACTAAATTTGTGCATTAATTTGAAAGAAGCAATAGTGAACACATTTGCTTTTGCAGAAGGGAATTTTGCTTCCTGCCCTAAGGTCCATGTGAAATTGGAGTATTTGTAACACTGCTCTTTTAACAGCATCTTGCAATAATAATGATTTATTTGACCTGAACATCACTGTGCAGACAATTAACAAAAACCTTCCCTTTCTATGATGATTTATAGTTTATGGAGGGGAAGAATGAGGTTCTGACTACTGCATTAGACATTCAAATGAAGAATTGCAAAAAAAAAAAAAAAATTCCAAACCATAATAGTGATAGTAGCTGGACATGTTTTGCATCATTACTTCCATGTTGGGTTCTATCTCTGAGCTTTTTGAGGCAATTGCTATTGCTGTTAGTATCTGTAAGTTCCTGTGGGATCAGAAGGTTTCTCCATCCTCCACCTATGTCAGTGCCAGCCAGCCAGTAACTGAACCACCCTGGGAGCAGCCCAAGGCAGTGAGGAGCTTTGCATGTTCCTGAAAGCTGTGTGCCAGGGACACAGCGCTTAAGAATAAAACCATCAGACAAATGGATGCTGGCACAGAAAAATCTAATTCCTTCTGGAAGCGTTGACAGTTTTTGTTTTCTTTCACTTCATTGATGCAGTTTTGTTCTACTCCTTTAATTGAGAATCGTTTCTAGAAGATAGATTTCCCTGGGGTTTTGGTAAAGAGTATGATTAAACTCCTCCCAGACTGAGGTTACATAAAAACAAGTTAATGAAAACTGGTTTAAAAAGTTTGTGGTTGAATTCTGTCTTCACATTTCTGAATGAGGCTCTTGGGAGCCCCTGTGAAAGTGGTTCAAATGTGGCTGCCCTTAGAAATGGTTTTACCCTTTTCCTATGTGTGTTTTGTGTGCATCTGCCTGACTTGAAGTAGGTAAAGTACAGCACATTTGGTTCATGTGAAAGGGGCTAATACCACAGTATCACCAGTTCCATCTGAGAGCTAATAATGGTGCTTATTGTTTTGCTTAAAGCAGTAATTTCCTTTTTACTAGCTATTAATACATTTCCTTTTTAAAATTGTCTTGGTATAATGCTATCTCAGAATGATGTCCACTGAAAAATTGTCTTCTCTTGTCATCTACAATTATTTACTATAGCATAGGCAGTTTTCAGACTCACTGTTCCCATTCCCCTTGCCCTATTAACTGAATTAACAGATGTTGATCAAAGACACTGTGAGTTGCTGTAACCTGCTCCATCTTGGTCCCTCTTCAAACAGTGGGTCAGGCCAGGAGACTTCTGACCAATTTTGTGCTGCAGTTCTGTAATTTCAGGTTCAGTGCTGTATAGTCTGTGAGCCTTTAACATGCAGATTTATTCTTTCAGAACATACTGCACCCTGAGCTTAAGGAGGAGTGTAAATTACTATGTTTAGAAGCATCCTTTTCAGAGTGCAGTTTTTACCTCCCCAAAGTAATCCCAGACCTTCCTTCCAGGAAAAGCTATCACCTTTCTCAGAAATAGTGATGCCATTGTGTAGTCCTATAAGGTATAAACAAAATAGGGGGTTGTTGAGAGAGAGTATCCTGTATTCTATACAGTTAGGGAAAAAAATGATAAGCTTTTTGGCACAGTAAATCTTTGCTTAGTTCCAAAAATGTGAGTGAAATGTCTTCCATGCAATAGCCTCCCAATTTCTAATGCATTTACCTCTTTTTTAATGGTAAATTTCTTCAGTAAGTAACCCCATTTAAGGTTTTCTCCAGAGAACTTTAAATGCTAGCACTGTATCAGGGGAAGGAGTTCCAAAAGTGTAACATGTAATCCTGGATAAGATGTAGGTTGGCTGGTGACATGAGGCCAAAATCAAGCACTCCATAGCCAGGGGATGGCAAGAAAGGTTCATGTCTAGCGGGGACTGGATGAGCAGTGCTGGCAGAGTGAGCAGGTGGCTGAGGAAGCAGGGCAGCTGCTATACCCACGGAATGTGACATTCCAGGGATATGACATTCTGTGGTACTACAGTTGTGCTTAAGACTCGGCACCCTGGATGAGACCCACGTTTCCCAACTGAACAGAGATGCAGCTCACACAAGTACTAACAAAGGCAGAGTCTTTGTGCTGCTGTGCTGGGGACATTTCATGAGCTTCTCATCACACTTTATCCTTTTCTGCTTTCGCAGCTCAGAACAATAAACGTTATCTGTTATTAGGGCGGTGAGGTCTCTGTTCTGCTTTCAGTTTCTCACTGTAAATCATTGTTAGAGATGTGGCTTGGAAAGGACCTCCCCCTACTTTCATGATGCTTTTAGAAGCCTTCATCTGAGAGCATCCCTCAGCCTGTTGATTCAGGTGTTCTGAATCTCATTGGCCTCAAAAGCAATTAATGTAATTAGTGCCATTACCCTGACATTTGTATTAGGCTATCTGAAAATGGGCAGAAAAATGACTAATATGTTTAACTATTGTAATAAGAATAAATGGAACTGTTTAGACATCTGGTAATGTAACTTCTTTTTTCCTTTTTTCAGAAAGACAAACAGGGATATAGACAAGTACTTGATCCACAAAGCTTCCATTTATTGTTTCAACCTTAGATCAATGCATTTTAACCCTATTCTACTGACAGGTTTCTCTTTGATAATGTTTATCAGCCTTCATTTGCCTGTTCAAAACATTTTGCATTCTGATTAAACTACTTTTAGGTTGGAGTATAGTTGGTATGCTAGAACAAAGGAGCAGGGGTGATCAGTGATGTTAGACAAACTGTGTGTCTGCCAGGCAGTGATAGTCTCCGATTTCCTGCAGTTGGAAGGGATCTATTAGTATGACAAAATGCTGCCTTTCCCAGGAGGTTTTCCTGGATGAGCCTCCTAGGGATGAGTCACACATAGATTGTGCACCGTTTATCCTTTATTAACTCACCCGGAATATCGCAGCGAGTAATTGGGATTTTCAGTGGTTTATGAGAGTGATATTCAGCGCAATGTGCAAAAGCTTAGTTGTTTTTAATTGAGCAGTAGTACAATAACCATTTCCTTTCAAATCAAAAAGGTCCTTTTAGACCAAAGGCAATCAAAGATCTAAAGTGTTTTTTATGAGTCATTTTTCTCTGTTTATTTCAGTTTTGACGGTGGGAGCCTGTCTCTGTTGACAGGTTACAAAACAAAGAATTTTGTTTTCTCTGGTGAGTTCCACTTCTGAACTCCGTTCCATTTCTGAACTCAGAAAAGGAATGTGTTTGTGTCATGATATCTACAGAACTAAGTAACTGTGGATACTTTCTACTTTCAAGAACATGCTGTTAAATCTTCATTCTGCAGTCAAACGACCTAGCAGAAAAATCAATACCAACAGTAGAAAAAAATATTTTGCTTATATAACACTGCCAGGTAGCAGCTATAGCAATAGTCTATAGGTCTTGTAGGATCACTAGCATAAAATCCTGAAGAGCAGAGAATCATTGAATCATTTTGGTTGGAAAAGACCTTTAAGGTCATCAAGTCCAGCCTTCTACCCAACATCTCCAAAACCGCTAGACCATGTCCTGAAGAGGCACATCTACTCGGTTTTTGAACATCTCCAAGGACAGTGACTCCACCACTTCCCTGGGCAGCTGTTCCAATGCTTGACCACTCTGTCAGTAAAGAAAGTCTTCTTAGTATCCAACCTAAACCTCCTCTGGCACAGTTTGAGGCCATTACCTCTTGTTCTGTCATTAATTACTTGGGAGAAGAGGCCAATACTAGCCTCACTACTACCTCCTTTCAGGTAGCTGCAGAGAGCTCTCCTCTCAGCCTCCACTTCTTCAGGCTAAAAATCAGAGGTTATCTGTCCAGCAATGCAGCCTGTGTGTCAAATACAGAAAAATATTACTGCTGAAGTTGCTGTAAAACACAGCTGTGTGCAAGGAAACAAAGTGAAAAGAACATTGCACTGAGACCCACTAAAGGTGGGAAAAAACATTAGCCTTCAAAGTGAAGTATTTTGCAAGTTAGCCAGCTGAGAACAACATATAAATAATTAAATACTTGCCCAGGAGCTTAGGAAAGCATACAGAGTGGGCAGTGGAAAGCAGAGGGAGGAGGCAGAAGCAGGCCAAGGTCCTTGGTGGATGTATACATGACGAGGATGCTGGTGTGCTCTAAGGTGTGCTTGGAGTGGCATACCCTGCTCAGGTCGGTTAGCTGATGAGCTTTATCATTGTCACACTGCTTCTCGGTGCTGGAGCTCTTTCAAACTGGCAATGCTGAACCTGCTCTAGAAACAGAAATCCAGAGCACAAAGCCTGATGAAAGGGAGCATGTCCTAGGCATGTTCTGGTGCTGTTTATGTGCTCTGTTTTCCTGAAAGGTGTTGCTAGAGGGTAGGGAAGATTTACAAGGGGATCTGGACAGGTTAGGCCAATGGGCCAAGGCTAATTGTATGAAGTTCAACAAGGCCAAATGCCAGGTTGTGTGCCTGGGTTACAATAACCCCATCACAAACTACAGACTTGGGGAGATGTGGTTGGAAAGCTGTGACTTGGAGAGGGACCTGGGAACATTGGTTGACTGTCAGCTGAACATGAATCAACAGTGTGCCCAGGTGGCCAAGAAAGCCAATGGTATCCTGGCTTGTATTAGAAACACTGTGGCCAGCAGGAACAGGGAGGTGATCATCCTCCTGTGCTCAACACTGGTGAGGCCATACCTTGAGGACTGTGTTCAGCTCTGGGCCCCTCACTACAGGAAGGATATTGAGGGGCTGGAGTGTGTCCACAGAAGGACAATGAGGCTCACGAAGGCCCTGGAGCACGTGGCCTATGACAAGCATCTGAGGGAGCTGGGGTTGTTTAGTCTAGAGAAGAGGAGGCTGAGGGGAGACCTCATTGCTCTCTACAGCTACCTGAAGGGAGGTTGGAGTGAGAAGGGGTCCAGCTTCTTAGTGTCAAGCGACAGGACTAGATGAAATGGTTTCAAGCTGCACCAGGGGAGGTTTAGGCTGGATGTTAGGAAATACTTCCCTGATGAAAGGGTTACCAAACATTGGAATGGTCTGCCCAGGGCAGTGGAGGAGTCACTATCCTTGGGGGTGTCCAGGCAGCATCTGGACCTGACACTTAGGGACATGGTTTAGTGTTGAACATTTAGGGCTTGGCTGAAGATTTGGCCAAAGACTGGATGATCTTTGAGGTCTGAATGGATTCTATGCTTTTCCAAGCTGGATCTCATTCTGTCTCCATGTACAGTCCTGGACCATAGACCTACTCTGATACCTACCCATGGGAGCCCCTGGGAGGCTGATATATTGCCTGTTAGGGATGGCCTTATGAATTACAGCAGAGTGCTTCAGTAGGAATGCTTTCTGTCTTGGTTTCTGTTCATTTCTTCCTCTACCAGTTAAGAAGCTTCCCTTTCATAAGTGAGAATTATCCTCTGTTCTTACACACAGCTCTTCAATACCAAGTTTCTGCTTAGAGAGTTGTAATTGCTATCTGGTTTCAATCTAGTCAGTGAGAGGGGAAAAATTCATTGCTAAACTGTGGTAAAAGCTGTTTCTAAGAGGAATACTGCATCGGTCACACAGTGTTCAGGAAAACCTCTCAGCCCTTCAGTCACATCTGACAGTTGTCAGTATTTTAACACTATTATCTTTTTAAAAGCGTGGTCCAGCGATGAGGACTGCTGCCAGTTTTGTCAGGGTGTGAATGTTCCAGGACTTACATGTAAACTTTTTTGGTGCTGTTCAAGAGATCTCAACAGTAATTCATTCGCTTTCAAGATACGACAGTCTTTTGAGTTCTTTCCCATGAGCAATGAAGGTTGTGTGGGTTTTTTGTTTTGTTTTGGGTTTTTTTGTATTTAAAACTCAATTTTAAGGAAAATGCTAATGGACTTGACAGCAGTGAAAAATACAAACTGAAAACAACCTAAATTTATTCCTCACAGAAGGGGAAGATGGAGATTGTTACCATGGACACAGGGTGGAGCACAGGAGACACAGTGGTTGTGTGCAGAAGTCTCTACAGAAACATTCAGTCCTGTTCTTGGGCCTTAGTAGTAGGATGTTGAGCAACTGAAGCAGGAGGAAAACGTGAGAAAAAAGAAGCATAAAGCTGTGGGCTTTGTTTTGTTCAGTCAGACCCTGACTGGGTGAAAATGTTTGTCCCTGCTTGGTGCCCTACCACTAGAGGCATAGGTTCCAACAGCAACGTGCTGTCTAGTAATCCATTTAAAAAAAAAGGCAAACTGTGAGTCTAGTTCAAGTGGGCTGATTAGATCGTTTATATTGTTATCCTGATTTATACTATCACAGTAATTGCTCCTGGCTGCTTTGCCTGGAAAGTACTAGGGAGGGAGCATGCAGCTGCTCATCTGTGGGAAGCTGGTGACCTCTCATCGGTGAGCAGGACAGAATGGTTGTGGGGAGCAAGGACTTAGCTCATGCCGAGATAGCTTGAGACAACAGGGAAAAGGATGGACCACTAATGGATAAAAAATTATGAATAATGATTACTATGGTAACATCCAAGGGCCAACAGAAAGGTTCTAGAGTACAAGTCTTAAGAGGAGCAGCTAACTGGGATTGTTTAGTCTGGAAAAAAGGAGGCTGAGGGGAGACAACATTCTACAACTCCCTGAAAGGAGGTTGGAGTGAGGTGGAGGTCAGCCTCTTCTTCCTAGCATCAGGTGATAGCGCGAGAGGAAATGGCCTGAAATTGTGCCAGGAGAGGTTTAGTTTGGAGATGAGGAAAAATTTCTTTGCTGCAAGAGTGGCAAGGCATTGGAACAGGATGCCCAGGGAGGTGGTGGAGTCACCGTCCCTGGAAGTCGGTATATGGCACTTTGGCACATGTTTAATGGCCATGGTGGTGCTAGGTTGACAGTTGCACTCAATGATCCAAACCTCTCTTCTAACTAAAACAATTCTATGATTCTAATATGCTTGTTGTAGTCATTTGGCCCTGGCTGTGATCCAGATGCCCACTTATCACTTCTCTTCCTAGATGGACCAGAGAGAGGAAAAATATAACAAAAGACCCACAAGTCAAGATAGAAGCCATTTAATAGGATGCAAAGCAAAAAAACAAAGGCCACTTGTTGAAGCAAGAGCAAACAAAAATGTTATTCTCTTATCAGCAGCAGATGATGTCCAGCTGCTACCTGGAAAGCAGGGCTCCAATACGTGTAGCAGCTGCTCCAGAGGACAGATGCTATCAACAAATGCCCCCCACACTTCCTTCTTTCACTTAGCTTTTATATCTGAGCTGATGTCATATGCTATGGAATACCCCTTTGGTCACTTTGGGTCAGCTGGCCCGCCTGTGTCCCCTCCCAGGATCTTTCCCATGCCTCAAGCTATGGTTGGTGGGGAAATGCTGGCAAAGCACAGCTTTGGTGCTTGGTTCAGCAGTAGCCAAAACCCAGCTGCAGCCCTGCAAAACAAAGCACTAGGAAAGATGCTCTGGGGAGAAATAACTCCAGCTCAGCCAAATCCAAAACACATAACTGAGATAAATTTTCTTTGAAGCGATTAATGATTTTCTACTTTGATGAGGAGAACCTCAGCATTTTGGGAAGCCTAGAAGAGTTTATTTTTAAAATGAAGTTACTGTTTAGGATAAAATATATGTAATAGGCTCAGACTAAAGATTTTTTTTTTTTCAATCCAGGTGTCTTCCTCATCACAGGCACCTTGTTCTGGGATATCCAATAAATCCATATAATACAAAATAGTCACATATGAGCCATGTCTGCAGGATCCTTGAGAGATTGTCGGGGAGTGTCTAAGGTTTTCAGGCAGCTTTTCAGTCATATAAAGGCACAACTCAGTGTTTACTGTTGTGAACATAATATTTGTAGTTTGGTCTTTTGGAGGATTATCTCTTAACTCTCCATTTGAGCTGTAACTGCTCCACACTGTAACTCAGGCCACTGCACAAAGAAATTTTAAACAGTTCTCATTTGAAAGGGAAAGTCTTCCCATCACTGTTTTCCTAGTGATGGAGTATCATTGGTTCTTTATTGTCCTCTATGTGAACTCAGCTAGAAGGTTAACAGTTTTATTGCTCCAAATTTATTTCCTTTTATATTTTTAGTAGTGAGGCAAGAGAAGTGACCATCTGAAGCCATAATGTATGAAAAGGAAGTGTAAGGGGAATTAACCTGAGATTGTTCTATGCCATGAATCTAAATGACCAAAATATGAAAAACTAGTTATGACTTTTTGTCAAAAGAACTTACTGTTTCCTTATGATTCCCCCTTCTACCTTCCCAGCCTTTTCTGTCCAAATTAACTATAGATTATTGTATTTACATGTCCAATTTGTTGTATTATTTGTTTGTAGCAGTTTGCCATTAAACCTAACATGAAATGATAAATGGACAAGCAGTTCCACTAATCTTCTCCTATGATATGTTAGATTATGAAATGGAAACTATAGAAATTATTTCTTCAGTCAATGACATTAAATAATGAGGTTCAACAAGAATAAGTGTAGTGCCTTGCACAGGAACCAGTACAGATTAGGGGTTGATATGCTGGAAAGCAGCTCCATGCAGAAGGACCTGAAAATCCTCGTAGACAATAAGTTAACCATGGGACAGTGATGTGACCTTGTGGCTGAGAAGGCCAATGGTATCCTGGGGTGTGCTAAGAGTGTGGCTAGCAGGGCAAGAGAGGTTCTTCTCCCCCTCTGCTCTGCCTGGATGAGACCACATCTGGAGTATTGTGTCCAGTTCTGGGCGGCCCAGTTCAAAAGGGACAGGGATATACTAGAGAGTGTCCAATGGAGGCTTACAAGAATGATTAAGGCACAGGGACATCTATCTGATGAGGAAAGGCTGAGAGACTTGGGCTGTTTATTCTGGAGAAGAGAAGACTGAGAGAAGATCTTCTTAATGTTTATAAATACCTGAAGGGTGGGTGTCAAGAAGAAGGGGCCAGTCTCTTTTCAGTTGTGTCTTGTGGTAGGACAAGAGGCAGTGGAAAATCTTCTTTATTGGTGCCCTGAAACAGGCTGCCCTGAGAGGTTGTGGATTCTTCTTCTCCAGGCAGTAGCCTGGGGAAAGGCAGCCAAACCCTGCCACAATCTGTCACAGGAGCTAGGAACCAGCCTAACCAGCTCCTGATGTATTATTTGCATGGAAGCTGGGAGACAAGAGGAGACTTTGGAAACCAGAACCTGCAGGCAGCTTCTGGTGGGAGATCCTCAATGATAATGGCATTCATGGGGTAAAATGTGTGAATTCAGCACAATGCACTGAAAATAGAAAGACTGCATAAAACAAACAAATATCTGTTCTTGGATCTGCTGCTACAGAAGCATACCTACTGTAAACCATGGGAAAAAAATAAAGGGAGCAGGTAGCTGATAGTAATATTAAAAACTGACTCAAAGATGCTTTTTTTACTCAGGGAATTTCCAGAGGTTATTTATGTCTTAACAAGAAAAAAGAAAACGAAGTAATTGAAAATGCAGTGCAATTAATGCACATTTATAGGAGAATTTTAAAAAGAATGCTTCTGAACATCATCAAATCAAAAGTCTTATAATGAAATAATATATTTCACTCTTCGAATTACTTTGCTTGACCTTGGTAAGTATTTCATAAAAAGCACATTAAAAATAAGAATTTTCATATAAATGACTCCAACTCCTTCAGAATTAGTGAATTGAAAAATGCGTTAATAGCAGATTTTAGTCATAAAAGATGCAGGTTATAAAAAGACTTGATGAATAATGAATCTGTGGCTCCCTTTTCTGTTACTCAACGCTGTTTGAGAGCATTGGGTTAAAGTTAGCAAATCCATTTCAAATTGCAGCTCAGTGTTACCATGCCTTTTCATGCCTGCTTAACGATTAAGCTTGTTCAGTGTTATTGATAGATTTTGCACTGATGTGAGCATTTATCATGTGTCAAGTTGGTGGACTGTTCTGTCACCTCACCCTCAACATGCATTTACTCTCCTTTAGCTTACTGATATACAGGTATTTAAGGTTATTGTAGTAGCAAAGGATCAGCCATCGATGCATAGCTATGAAGAAATGGAAAACTGTGTTATAGGTTGAGGACTATGTCCTGACCATAGAGATGGATCCTCTGAGTACCAGAGGGTACAAGGAGCTGAACAGTCCAGGCCCAGAGAGTGGACACAGGAAAATACATTATTCCATCCCATAGTATTGCATCTTTATCTCCCCTATATAAACTGGCTGCATAGTCATTTGGGGCCTTTTCTCCTTCTCTTCTCCCTGCTCCCTTCCCAACGTGGACTGCTACCTCTCGTGATGCAAGGGAGTGAAGCCTGGTGCTGGCAAGCCAATTTTTTTACCGTGTGTTTCGGGGCTGGGTAGGGAGAATGGGGTAGCTGGGGTATTGAGGCCTGCTTTGGGGGAAAGTTTGTGGAAAGCTTTGGCTTAATGAGGTTCTGTGGTAAGCACAGACTGGAGAGCTGGGCTGCATATGAATTCTTGGGTATTCTTGTATGTTTTGGTATTGTTTTATGTAGTTGTGAATAGTACTTCCATTTAAACTTCCATTCTCTCCAATCCTGTGTGGAGCGTTTTCTTTTACTCCTTTTGAGAGGGGTAAAGGGCATCTGTCTTGCTCCCTGAAAATCCAGGACTAAGTGTTAAAAACAAGGGGGGGGGGAGGGAATCCCACAAATTCAGTAGTATTCAGTGTCCTTTTGTGGGTCCTAGTGCAAACATCATCCTCAGCAGGTATCTCATGTGGGAATTTTTGCTTTTGCTAGGAGAGATTCGGGGGTTCCTTTGATGGAAAAGTTTTCTGTTAATGTTTAATAATCTCCTAGTAGAGACAGACTCTGCTTTGCAGAACTTTTGCATGAAGTTTTTATGGCACAAACTTAAATACAAATTGTAAATGTAGGCTATACAGGAGCTTCCTTGCTTTTCCATTCAGACTGTTTCAAGAGGCTGTCACTGAGGAATTCAACAGCAGTTCTACAGCTGTCAATATGTTCATAGGATGTTTTGCTGTCTTCTCTGGAGATATCCCGACTCTGACTCAAATTGTGCCTTCAGCATTTCTCACTGGAAAAATGAGCATTCTCAATCTAGCTCAAAACTAACTCAACTAACTCAAAAAAAAAATCTGTTCTAAGGGTAACTGCTGAGATTTTCCGATTTTATTTCTTTTTTCATGTTAGAGAATTTATAAGCTCAGAAAAGTACGATGGGTTGTAAAGGTGCTGCACGAGTTGAACTCCCTGTTGTAGGGCCTCCAGCACCTTAGCTTTATTCTTACACTCTTGGACACCTCCAACATTTGGCTTTACTCTCAAAACTATAGGAGCTGCTGAATTTTATTGTTTTATTTTCAGACTGAATTGTACAATGCCAGCAATAAAGGGATTTCTACCGGTATGTAAAAAGGAAAATAAATTTCTTGATGTGAGGTCTGATCTTCTGTTTAAGAACTTGAGCAAAATGAGTCAGGGATGAATCAGCCACAGTTCACTGATTTAATTGGAAAAATACTCTGCAGTTCCAGCTACCACACAGAAAGTTCCACATTAAACCTGAGCTACTAAAAATAAAAATAATAATGATTTTAAAAGCACTTTTCAGCAAAAAATGATATTACTTCTGATTTCCAGAAGTAGTTTCCAAATGTAGTCACTGAATTCTTGAGACAAGTTTGTATCCTAAAACCAATTTAAATTCTTACAGGTTTTTATGGCTGCAGAAAAGATGAAGACAACAAATCTGGTCTTTTTCTGCTCTGGAATGGCCACGTAGCTTTCCACACCCGTGCCACTTCAGCTGTGAAAGTGCAAGGTCTGAACGTTTGCTAGTCAAAACAGGTTAGTGTGCAAATAACTCATCTTTGGTATATATACTTTTACTAGAGCATAACTGTCTTGTGGAAATGTATTATTGCTGGAGGCTGTTTATTATTTCCTTATAAAATCAAAATTCCAGCATGTTCCAGAGGCTTTGTTGCAGAGTCATCCTGATTTATCATGTCTTGTCAAACCTTGTCTGAAACCTTCTTGGCTGAAAATAATCTAAGCCTGGTCATTGATGTTGGTTGACATCAGCAGTTTGGTAGTCAAAACAATGCCATAAATAAAATAGAATTATTTTTAGATGTGAAAACAACAGTAGTTAGAGATCAAAACTGCTGCTGCAAATGAGCTCAAGTTATTTTAGTGCACACTGGAAATAGATACAGAAGATGCAAACAGCTAAGAAGGATGCCTTGACAAGAGCCCTGCTTGGAACCAGCTCTTCTTTCTCTCTGAACTGTGAAGTAAATAGGGAAAAGAAATGCAGCTTATCTGCATAATTCTTTGGTGTGAGCCTGCATCTTTCCTGAGCTTATTATTTCCCTTTCTTGTTCATGGATGTGAGGGATTCTGTGTGTCTGTTGCCCATTAAGAAGGATGCAACACAACTCGTGAGATTGGTCTGGAGAGCTGTGGGGAGAACCACAGCTGCTTCTCCCAGACAGGAGCACCCACACTGATGGGGATGGCAGCCCAACATTCCAGCTCTCTGCTCCTGTTGTAATGCCATAAAATACTTCTGGCTGTTGTTTTACTAGGATCCTTAAATGTATCTAGTTTAGTGGTTTCTGCTGGATTTTAACCTGCTGCAGCATGATGGGCAGCAATCACGTGGAGCTCAGAGACAGATGAGCTTTTCCACTCTGTCAACTGTTGAGCATGACAGTAAGTGCCTCCTCAGCAGGTGTCTGCAGGGTCTGATTTATGTCAATAGGTACATTTGTCAGTGACCTTTAATGTTTTATTCACTTTTTCCGCTGTTGGCTGTATTATAAATTACACCTCTAGTTAAGTGGCTGTTAATGTATTGGAACTGAGGAGGTGGATAACGGGGCCACTTGATTCACCATCAGTGGTAACAAGCCAGGAGTGTCTCTGGCTGCCTTGCAGGTGATGCTGACAGCTCTGTCTTTTAATAGTATTTCTAGAATAATTACTCTACTGGATGATCATTTTCTGCGCATTTACTTATCTACTAAGTATCTTTAAATCTTGCCAAGGTCTCCCTTAACTTCCATTTTCACTCCCATTTTCACTCCCATTCACTTTCTCATTTTATTAGTACAGAAAGGAGAACAACATCTACAATTTAGTGAAACAGCACTGTTGGAACTTAGTTTTAGTTACTGAATTATTTCCTGCCTTTTTATGGCACTGGCAAAAATAATTTAAAAATATTTTTAAAATAATCTTATCAAATCGGCATCATCTTTTTCTTTGCCTGGCTTTCTGTCTGTCTCTCACAAAGCTCCACCATCTGCCAGTTGGTGAGAAGCACCACAGGAATGCGTGGCTATAATTGATAGAAGCGGAGATCCTTTAGTCCTATGTGGTCACTCCCAGGAAAAATAAATTAATGGTGACTTTCAAAAGAAAATTTGTTTTCTGTAGGTCAAAGATAATTTTTCCCCACTAGCTCATTTATCTTTAATTATTAGAGATGAGCTTAAGGCTGAGGCATGTAATTTAATATCCTTATCAAACTTGATATTATTAAATTTTTTTCTTTTTTCTTTTTTTTTTTTCTTGCTGTCATCAAGACTGAAGCACAGCATGGAATGAAATCTTACACTAAAAGCAGAAAACTAAGGAAAACAAAATAATTTTATTACTATATATGTAAGAGCTAGGGCTAGAAGAAAGGTGGGCTAGAAGCATATGAAATATCCTTGTCTTTTTTGATCAAGTTTAGCATCTGTTATAATCATTCTGTCTTTATTCACTGCTGCACTCTGAAGAAAATGAGATGTGTATTTATTTATGCACCTTGGTCCTGCTTATTATGGCAAATAACAGAAATTCTTATGATGAATTCTGGTAATAATAAATGTTTTGACATTACATGCATTAGCACCAACACAAAGTACAAATTGCCTATTACATTCTGGTTTTCCAGTAAAAAAGGGACAGTTTACTAGACATTTATTAGATGCTTTGTCATTTCCAAATGCATTGCTGGGTTCCTTGGTGCCACATTACTGTACCCATCCCATCTTCTTGTCTAGACTGCAGCCTCCTATGACAGATTTTCCAACAAATTTCTTCTGTGCTCCATCAAGGGACATAAATATTTACCTGTAATCTGAAGTCTACGTTAAGGATACATTTCTCCTTTCTGAAACAAGTATTTGAGATATTGAGTCAATACTTTATTATGATTTAGAATATGATATTAATAAAGAGCACTATTCTACTTTCTGGCTAACTGAAATATGATTACAACTTGTAAATGCATAAACTTCATAAGGTAAGTAGCGGATGAAGTTCTGTTGAGCTGATAGTGATGTTTAGGCCACATAAATCTGTTAAACTAACAAGTTAGAGACAGAATGACTCCAGACATTAGAGCACTGGAACAGGCTGCCCAGAGAGGTTGTGGAGTCTGCTTTTCTGGACACTTTCAAAACCCACCTGGATGCATTCCTGTGTGGACTACCCTAGGTGATCCTGCTTTTGGCAGGGGGTCCCTTCCAACGTCTAACATTCTGTCATTCTGTGATAGAGGAACAAGATAAAGCTGCAGGTGCTTCACTGGACAAAGAACAAGATAAGGCCACGGGAGCATCATTGTCCTGGCACCAGATGGGGGAGTTTTGATGTTAAAGCTTGCCAAGCAAAAGGCAAAGGGAAGAAGCTGTTACTGAACAGGTACAAGCAAGATTAAGCTATTGAGTCATCAAGGACCAGGGAGGGCTGCCCACCAAGACCCTCAGAGTGGCAATCATAAAGAACAGGCAGTAGATGTCAATAGAGACTGCGGATTAGTAATTAGAAAGACACATAATCCTTGAAATTAGAATATTTCAGATTAGGAGGAGTTATGTTATACAGTTTAGGTAGAAATTATGACTGTGCATGTTTTGGGGTTATAAAACATGCATATGTTATAAAATTCTGCTCATTTGGGGTTTGGTGGTACCCACTGTAGGGAGAGATCCTGAGTACCCCAGCCCTGCAAGAAGTACTGACTTGTCAAGTCACATAGGTTGTTGAGTTGTGATTCTTTGTTTCATTTCACTATGAATTCAGTAGAGAAAAAAAAAAAAACACAAACCAGATAGGCTGATGTAGCTGTGATTCTGCACTTTTAAATACTTGAGCAGCTAATTTCAAAGCTAAGAGAGACTTGCTAAATCCCTCAAAATGCCAAAGAAATCAGTGAAGAGTGAAACGGCTGCTTTTACAAAGGCACAGATGACTTCCCATGTGCTTGTGGCTCATGGGAATTTGTGTTTAGAGGAGGTGAGGTGGAGTCCAGTTGTGTCAGTATGAGCTCTGGTGAGACTCTTTGGTCCTTCACCGCTGATGTTAATGCCTCCTATCCATGCAGCAGTGAGAAATAAATCACAAATCTGTATACTTTGAGGAGCAGTAGCAGTAGGTGTTGCATGAGGATCCCCCATGTTGGGAAGAAGCCAGGAGTGAGGGAAGGTTTCCTGATACACTCAGTGCTAGTTCCTGTCTTTTCTGCTCGTGTTTCTCTCCTCGAGAGCCAGCACTGTTACATTCCACGTGGTAGTTTTGCAGGGCTGTTGTAAACATCAGTCCACTGAATTCTCCTGATAGTGAATGGGGAAAATTGTAAAGAGGAAGTACTTTAAGTAATCTAACAGATAAAAACAGAGGCAATGATCAAATACTTACAACCCAGTCAAATATCCTGCTACTGTTCAGACATCCTTACAGGAGAAGCATGTCTTTGGCTGCTTATCCTGAAGTGTTTCCCAAAAGCTGGCATCTCTAGAGGAGATTTCTGGCTTGCTGTTGCACTTACTGCTGTTAATAACAAAGTGGTATAACTTTAACTCTAGTGCTATAACAAGAGACTTTCAAATTTCCTCCATCAAAACAGTTCCTGATTTCTCTATAATGAATTGATGTAGCAATTCCTCAACAGGTTAACACTAATAAAATGTTTAGGATTCACAGTCCTCGAGATGATAGAGAGAAAAATAATAAATAAGGCTAAATTTTACAGTCTTTAGCACATAGCCTTCCTTGTGAGGTAAACACAAGTTCTTAATTTGAAACAGTAGGATATGGCTTGGGGAGACAAATTGATTTCTGATTCATCTGAAAGAGCAGTGAAATGAGAAATCCAATTTATATCTGCTATATGGCTTTTTCATGAATGTTGGGAGGACAAACCTTCCAACAAAAAGTGGCCTGCAACTGCCCTTGGGTACCTGTCCTCAAAAGGCAGGTTGAAGATGACTGGGGTTCTCCTCCCCCTCTATTCTGCCCTGGTGAGATCACATCTGGAGTATTGTGTTGAGTTCTGGGCTCTCCAGTTCAAGAGGAAGAGGGAACTACTGGAGTACTGTTATCAACCCACTTTTAAATAAAGTTCGCTGATCCTCAGCTATAAAATGACTAATATGTTCTTGAGAGTCCAGAGAAGATAGAATGAGGCACAAAGAAGAGGGTACCTCAGGTAAGTGCTGGATTAGAGTCTCCCTTGTGTGTGAGAATAGGATGAGAGAGCAGGCTTTTTTTTCAGGAGTTGTCATGATACTTTCCTCTCTGAATTGTTAAGACTCAGAGCATTTGTATTGAAGGAAAGATGCAGATTTTTCCAAATTTAGAAGACCACATGGAGCACATTTTCCTCTCTATGCTTTCCTGTGGCAGTCAATTTAATTCTGGCTGACAGCAGGAAGAAGTGATGTGTGTTGAATACACGTTATATGAAAATGTTTCTGTTTTAATCTGCAATGCTTGCATTTCTTAGAAAAGGAAATAAAATAAGCTATCAATGGTAGTGCTTTACACAAAAGTATGTAATACAAAAACATTTGGAAATTTCTACATTGTATAGCAAAGTGAAGAAAGTTAGTTTCTTTATTTTGTATTAAAGATAGACTAATCGGTTTCTGCTTGTTGGTTTTAATTTTAAATTCTCTTTTTTTGCTATGGAGAGGAGACACAAAGTGTTTATGTAATGTTTTTAAAGGATGCACACTAAGCCACTCAGCTCTACCAGAACTGCCACTTCTATTCAAATAAAAGAGAGAGATATGAAGGAGACAAGGCTAACAGTGACAGCTTTACCTCATTTTCAAGCCATCTTGCTTATCAAACCAAAAGTGGATCAGTGTTTCCATATTTAAAACATGTTAAAAATATTGCAAGCTGCAAGTACAAACAGTCCTCCTCACCCCAAAGCATATCTGTATCTACTTAACCTCTGCTTGCTTTGCCCAAGAAAACCAAAGGACAGAAATTTACCTAGTTGCACGTCAGCTCTCCACTCAGCGTCCTTGGCCAAAAATAGCTTTACATCCTCATCAGCCCATAAACATAACACAGAGCCTGAAAACTCTTAATAATAATTTTCTGTGGCACAGGTGGAACACTTTTATAGAGACTTCCAAGCGATTTGTAAGAAGGAGAAAAGATCGAGTTAACATCGCGTGTTATTGCTAAGCTATTTTGACTGGGCCAGACCTTCAAGTAATAGCCAGACTACTGCAAAGCAACATTGAAATATGGATATGAGTGGAGTGGCAAAGAACATCCCTTGACCTTCTAGAAGCACATATTTAATGTTTTCTTATATCAAAATGGTTCTTTCCATGGAAGTTATTCCACCTGACTGTTCAAGAGGCACAGGGCACACTGAAAACTGGCTAAGTAGGAATTTGAAGAGTATAAACAGCTTCTCGTTGTTAAGCTCACAGCCAAAGGCTGAACTGATTATTGCCACAAGAACTTCACAAAATCTAATCTCAGCTGTGGAGAGCTCAGATCAAGGATGAGCACCTTGTTATTCTATATTTCAACTGAAATAAAAGAGTAATGAAGGGAAGAAGGGGCTTCCTGGCATCATCATCTTTCTCGTCAATGTATATTCGCTTGGCACATGGATGCTAACACACTGTTCCATAAACTCCTTGCACAGAGCTGACTGGCTCTGAACCAGCTTGCATTCACAGGACATCCTTACATGCCTATTTATCCTTTCAACTTCAAGGTTCTTCTCTCCTCCTGAAACTAAAAGCTCCAGGCAAATTTTACTGGATCTAAAAGAGCGCAGTTGTTTTTTTACTTCAAAGACACTCTTCATTAGGGACATGGCTGCCAAACTGTGAGTAGAATTTATTGCCCTAAAGGGAAATATTGAACTCCTCCTAATCTTACTTAGACTTTACTCATCAACTGCTGATGTTTGGTATCTTACAGAATTGTATGGAATGGAGATGGAAGGGACTTATTTTTGTCAGTTTGTTGTGTTCCATCATTTTGAAGATACCAAGATTCAATGTACTGCTGTAGGTCCATCTTCCCGGAGTTCTGAGAAAAATCCATCTCCCTCAAATGAAACATTTTTCATAAGACAATAAGAACCATGCAGTAGACACACAAAGAACAAAACCAATTAATAGTACTGCAAGTATTGGAGATATGACTATGTAGTAGTTTTGTTTGGTGATGTCACTTTACTGTTAGACTGGGGGGTGTTTCCTAACTTGAGGTCTTGTTGTGTTCAAAAGCCATTAACCTGAACTAAAGAGACACTTTTTCATTTGAATTGGCTGCTAGAGGGAAGCCTGGCTTTTGAATCAGCTCTTTCTATGACTAGCTAATGACAGACACTGGTTGAATATCTTTATTCCTCCGCTGTCTCCTTCAGTTCCTAATGGTTGTATGGCCTTTTACTGGTGTTAACCTAATGAAGAGGAAGAACCAGAAATTGGAAATACCATCCAATTTCCATTAACTCTGTAGTGAAAAGAAGTATTATGAAATTGCCCCATTCCAGGACCAAGCACTGGAAGAAAATCTACCCTCTGTCCTCAGACCTTAGACAGATACCCAAGCCTTCATTTACTCTATCAACCATTTAGATGCTGTGACAAAGGCTTTATCAAGAGAGAATACAAATCTTAAGACTGTGAAGGTAATATTCCTGTGTAAACACTGTTCACTTTCCCTTTACTCTTCCAACAAAGAAAAATAAACTCTTTTAGTCTAAGTTCATAGAATTGTCAAATGTTTTGGCTTGGAAAGGACCTTAAAGATCCTCTAGTTAAAACTCCCATGCCATGGGCAGGGACAGCTTCAATGCTTCCAGGGAGGAGGAATCCACAACTCCCCGGGCAACCTGGTCCAGTGTCTCACTACCCTCATTGTATAAAATTTCTTCTGAATCTCTATTCTGAATCTCTCCTTCTTCAGCTCTAAGCCATTGCCCCTCATCCTATCACTATAAGCCCTTGTCAGAAGTCACTCCCCAGCTTTCTTCTAGGCCCTCTTCAAGTACTGGAGAACCACCTTAAGATCTCCCCTGAGCCCTGTTTTCTCCAGCCTGAAGCAGCCCCAACTCTTGCAGCCTGTCCCCACAGAGGAGGTACTTCAGCCCTCTGATCATTTTCAACTTAAAAAGGTAACTTAAATATTAATTAAAATATTCTTAGTGACAGTTCACTAAAACTAAATTTTGTCTGGTGACATAAATTGCTCTGAGACAATTGATGCAGTTATTGGTGGAAAATTTACAGGAAAATCAGATAAGCTATACATCACACTTCTATTGATAAATAATCTTTCAGAACTCTTATTCCAGGATATTGCCACATCTGCTGCTTAAATGAATTTTGGTTGCTACAGAAACACATTTTTGTACTGCACTGTATGAATCATAACACACTGTGTCTTACACATGGATTAAGCTGTGGGGTCTCACAGACATTGACTTACCTCAAATATTGCCACAAGAGATAATAATACAAACTCTGAGAGTTTCCTTATGCATAATGGAATTTGTGTAATATTCTAAGATGAAGGACCTCATTCATCCAGGGATGTAATTTGAGAGAAGTCTCATCTGCAGCCAGCAGGACTATCAAAGTTAAAATAAAGCAATGCTCTTAACAGAGTGTACAACAAAGGCTATAAGGATGACTAAGGGATTGGATTGATTCCTCTTGTGAGGAAAGGCTGAGAGACCTGGGGTTGTTTAGTTTGCAGAATAGAAGACAGAGATGAGATCTTATTAATGTTTATAAATATCTGAAGGTTTTGTGTCAAGAAGAAGGTGTCAGTCACTTTTCAACAGTGTCCTGCATTAGGACAGGGAGCAGTGGATGCAAACTGGAACACAGGAAGTTCCACCTCAACATAGAGAGAAACTTTGTCACTGTGAGGGTGCTGGAGCCCTGGAGCAGGCTGCCTGGAGAAGTTGTGGAGTCTGCTTCTATGGAGACTTTCAAGACCCATCTGGATGCATTCCTGTGTGACCTGCCCTATGTGATCCTGCTTGGAGGGGGAGGGGATAGGGTGTGCAGGGGATGGAGAGTTGGGCATGGTGGTGGACTCAATGATCCTTTCCAACCCCTACCATGCTATGATTCTGTGAACATCTGAAACCGAGACTTTACATAGAATTTTGAAAGTAAACCTGGGACTGAACTCCTTTATACCTGTCTGCTATGCCATTAAAATGTGCCTTAATTAGGTATTAACATCATTCATCAAAGCTGAGAATTTCTAATTGCTTTTGCAGCGTTTTTTTTTGGTAGTTGGTGCAGTTTTTTGCTGTTCATATTTTAAAAGGCAAATCCAAATCAAATTTTCAGCAGAGGAAATGCCAGCTCAGCACCTGTCTTGCAGTGCCAACTGCACAGAGCCCAAGGGAAAAGGCAAAGCGAAGACCTACTAGCCATGGAATGGAGTCTGAGCAGCAGAACATATGGTCTCTAGGTTTTGGGCTTTTTTTCTACAAAACTACAGGTTATTTTCAAATATTACTAAATTTTGTCCTTCAGATGCCCTACAATGGATAAGTTTTCAAATCTAAAAGGTTAATTATTGTTTAAAAATGGCATGTTTGTTGAAAGATATACCATAATAGTAAAACAGACTTAGAGCATTTAATATGAATTATTTTAATATGAATATGATTTTAATATGAAAAGTAAAATTTAAAAAGCTCTCCCTGCCCTGTAAATCTTCCTGAAACACAGCTGAGAATTTGGACATATTTGTAAGTTTTGGGTTTGGTCCTTCCTGCCATCTCTTTTGGAGTGTGTCTGCCCTGGGAAATCAGTGGAGCGCCACAGTTCGAATCTCCAGTGCTTACACAGTGCAGTTCAAACTCTCTTAGACATTGAGGAACCCAGCTGGACCCCAGGAACCTTTCGTGAAAGACAAGTGAAACTGCTCATGAAGGCTGTGCAGAATAGCTGATGTGTTCTTTTTATCCAGTTCACAGTTTGGTTACATTAATTATGTATGTGTTTGTCTAGCCAAGCTTCAATATTCTCAAATTCTGTATGGTTTGTACAAATACTGTAATTTTAGTCTTTATTACTGGTGGTTTAGAAAAAAAATAATTCTAGAGTCTGAAAATAGCAGTGAGGCAAATCAGGCAATCTGGTTTAGCAAGATATCCCTTTAATTTTACAATAATTTATTAAGGTAACTCTCAAGGAGTATTAAAGCATATGTTAAAACATATGGTCATCAGGTTTCACCATATGGCTGAGCCCTGACTTTACCCTCTTAGCTATCTACCCAGTGGATAAGTCAGGGCTGGAGTAACTTGCCTTGCTCACTGCTGGAGAGCTTGCAGTCTAGCCCTAGATGTGATGCCATGGTCAGCTGTTACAGCAGGAAAAGCTGGTGGTTAGGGAAGAAGCAGAGATGTACTTAGCCTAAAGCATAGAGGTTTTCAGGAAACAGAATTTCTTCTGAAGCCTATGAAAGAAACGTTTTGTGGAGATTACTTAGGGAATATATTTGACACTTTTCTGAAAGGAGGAAACCTTTTGAACCTTTTTAGCCTTTAAAAAAAAAAGTGAAATTCATGAAAGTGTAAACATCACTGTTGGTTTTGGTTGATTTGCACAACTGTTTGTGCACAAGTTAAATGTGCACAGGCTGGTCTTCCACCAAACCAGATAAAGTAGAGCTCAGAGTTACAAATAACCCAATTGAACTTCAAGTCAGTTACTCTGTACTTACCTGTGTGTAAATGAGAAATAGCTGTTGGGCTACCTTTAAAAAAGCAGTGTCTTTACTCATCCCAAACCCAGGAGATAAGTTCTGGGCACTGAGGACATTTATAAGGAAAAATAATTCATCCCAGCTGAGAACTACAGATTGGTTTTGCGGCCATAGTGTTCCTATGTGTGCTCAGAGCACTGAAGCCCTTTCAGCTAGAAGAGCTGTTGTAACAAGATAGTTGTGAAGGTCATCACCATTCTTATCTCCAGTGAAAGTCCTCATTCCAGATTTCCTAAAAGCCTCTGCTGTTCAGCACAGACAGAGATGGGTAGAGAAACGAGGGGAAACATTCATTTTGTGAATATATAAACCAAAACTTGAATAGCAAGTATAAGGGCAGCAAAGGAGAAGAAGGCATTTCTGGAGTTCAGGCTGTCAAAGTATCTTCTGTGGGCTTGGGAATGAAGGTTTAATCAGCTGTTTCTTCTCCAGTTAAATATATGAAGTCTCTATAGCAGCAGACATTTTGTAAGATACCTTATTGTGGCCTTCCAGTATCTTAAGGGGGCCTACAAGAAAGCTGGTGAGGGACGTTTAGGGGTTGGAACTAGATGATCCTTGAGGTCCCTTCCAACCCTAACAATTCTATGATTCTATGAAATATTATAGGTAATGAAGCTGGTGAAGGGTTTAGAGAAGGTCTACTGAGCAGCTGAGGGAACTGCTGTTGTTGAGTCTGGAGAAGAGGAGGCTAAAAGGAAATCTCATTGCAATCTACAACTCCCTGAAAGGAGTTCAGAGTGAGGTGTTAGTGGGTCCCTTCTCCCTAGTGCCAGGTGATAGGATGAGAGGGAATGGCCTGAAATAGTGCCACAGGAAATTTAGATTGGATACTTGCAAGAATTTCTTTGCTGAAAAAGTGGTCAGGCACTGGAAGCTATCCAGGGAGGTGGTGGAGTCACTGTACCTGGAGGTGTTCATGAAAGTATGGATATGACACTTTGGGGTCACGGTTTAATGGTTGTGGTGGTCTTAGGTTGACAGTTGGACATGATGATCGTAGAGGTCTTTTCTAACTGGAACAATTCTATGATTCTGTGACAGTGATTCTGTGATACTAAGGGGAAGTGGAAATGCTGTGACTGTAACAGAAGGCTTTTAAGAGCACCTTCTATGGGGAGAAGCAGTTCCCACTGCCACTGAGTGGTAAGTGTCCTGATAGCAATGCTGATTTAAACTTTTGTTTGTTTGTTTGTTTTCTTTTCAAGCTATGCATTTCCTTCTCAGTCTTTGTTGTGCTGTTGGGTGACAAGTTCTCAATTTTAAAAGGGGGGGGTTGCATATTAAATTAAAATAAAACTTATTTTGCAAGTCATAGTGTTGCAAAACTAGATTTGCAGCAGGCCAAGAGTCTTCTGACATCACTGAAGCCACTGCAGAGATATGAGACCATAAAGGCTGAGGCTGCTAACATCACAGTGGTAAAGGCAATGGGAACATACTGAGGTTGTAGCATGGCTGTTTGTCATCACTCAGAAGGTGCTGTGTGAGGGAAAGAATGCAACAGTGACCCAGAAAATAATTTAAGACTTATTTTGATAATTCTCTTTGTTGTCAGCAAAGGGTGAAATATTGTGTCCTCTCTGCACTGTGCCCACCACTGGCAGGCACAGCAGATAGCAGACAGCAGTAAGAGTGAAGATCTGATCCAAGTCAGGGAGAAGAATTTTGACACAAGCTTTTGGTACTAAGCTGTGTTTAGAATTTGAACTGATGAGTTCACTTCTTGTTGACTATAACTTTTAAAGAAGATTCCCTACAAGTGCTCATCGTTGTTAGCACCAGACAGGAATTGGCTGACCCACCTTTGTAATCCTTCCTGAGCTGGGTTTTCATGATGGAATATGGTCACCTATCACTGTGAAAGATTGTCTTGAAAAAAAGATTGTTAAGATCTGGATACCTAAACATGGAAGCTGCATTGGTGCTTCTTTATATTGCCAGAAGAGTGTTACAATGACAGATATTCAAAATCTGTAACTATTAACATTTTGATTAAAGAAGCCAACCTGCAAAACCACCTGTAGAGGAACTGCTGATGCCCAGATGATGGCATCAAACTCAACATGTACACAATTCAGAAGGATTTTCACAGTCTGGTCAGTAGTTTGACAGGATTTCCAGCTTTCCAGCAGCAGCTCTCCTATAATCTCAGAGCGTCACTGAGAGCAGACTGGCAGTTTGCTGCTACTGAACACCACTCACAACAGTGGAGTCATTTCTACAAGAGACCAGAGATCACAAAGTCAGGACAATGGCTCTTCCACTTACAAATTAAATATAATTTGGACTGGATATATGATTAGACTGGGTATTAGAAACAAATTCTTTACAGTAAGGGTCATGAGACACTGGAACAGATTACCCAGGGAGGTCATGGACGCTCCCCCCCCCCGAGGTGTTCAAGGCCAGGTTGGATGGGGTCTTGAGCAACCTGGTCTAGTGGAAGCTGTCTGTGTCTATGGTAGGAAGGTTGGAAGTAGATGATCTTTAAGGCCCTTCCAACTCAAACCATTCTATGATTCTGTGATAATGAAGTTTCCTTGGATTTTTCTTTATCAGGAATGACTCTTGACAAATACATGACCCTCCATCTCAGAAGACTGAGAGAGGATCTCATAAATGTGTGTAAATATCTGAGGGGTGGGTGTCAAGTGGAGGGGGCCAGGCTCTTTTTGGTGGTTCACAGTGATAAGACAAGGAACAATGGGTTCAAACTTGAACATGGAAGATTTCACCTCAACATGAGGAGAAACTTCTCTACAGTGAGGGTGACAGAGCACTGGAACAGGCTGCCCATGGGGGTTGTGGAGTCATCTTCTCTGGAGACTTTCAAAACCCACCTGGATGCATTCTCTATGTGTTCCTGCTTTGGCAGGGGGGTTGGACTCGATAATCTCTTGAGGTCCCTTCCAACCTCTGATATACTGTGATCTCTGTTCATTTGTTCTGCTGCTTAGACTCTATGGAAAAGAACAAGGGAATGGTAGCAAGCTTGAATTCTGAAGACCCCATCTGCCTGTTGAGGAGCAGCCTTGTCACTGAATCCACTCAGGTGGAGAAATGTTCCAAATGGGAAGAACACTCTGGCAGTAATGGGCAAAGAAAGTGCAGCAGTGGGGTTGTGTCAGGCATACAAAAGTACTTAGCTTCAAAGAGCAGGTCAGGTAAGCGTGATTGGACACAGAACAGACTAGTCAGATGAGATTAGTACAAAGGCTGTCAATTAACCAGACCTGAGGACAGGAAGAGGAGGAGAATTAACAAGAGGAAACCAACATTCATAAAAACCAAAAAACGTATAATAATCAAATGAATGCTTTTAGAAAAAACTCTGCTGCATTTTAAATATGCAGCATTTATCCTGTACGACAGCAGGACCTTCTGAACCCACAGTCTCTGCTATAATTTCTCATTAATATCATCTTACATAATTTATTTCTCCAATAATATTGTTAGAAATAACAATAAAAGCAGTAACATGTATCCTCAGGGTTAGCACAGGATTCAGACTTCTAAAGATAGATTTATTTGGAACATTTTAGGATGAAGGATTGTTTAGAAGGTGCTCTGGTGACTGAACAAAGGGCAATGGTTTTAAACTGGAGCAGGGTAGATTTAGGTTGGACATCAACAGGAAGTTTTTGAAATGAGAGTGGTGAAATACTGGAACAGGTTGACCAGGGATGTATCCTGATCCTCTTGGAGGTGTCCCTGCTCACTGCAGAGTGGTTGGACAAGGTGGCCTTTGAGAGTCCCTTCCAATCCAATGCAATCTGTGAACCAAAATAAGGGGAATACTTATTTTTCCTTTCTAGCTATAATTTGGACACCATCTGGCAGATTCAACTCACAGTCAATGTGAAGAAAGCTTGGTCACTACGTTTCCTGCAGTCCTGAGTCTCTGAGCTAAACATCCCAGCGTGCCTTTGTGAGGTATGTGCCTCTGCCTATGTGTTACCTCCCTGCTCCTTTTCTTTTAACTTCCCTGATTCCAAGTTACCAGTTGCAACTCCAGTTTGTCAATAGAAATGCACTCAGTAATCTGGATTGCAGAGAGGTCAATAAGATATTATGACTGAAGATAGATATAGGCAAAATTTTTAGCAGGATTTTAATCCATCATCTTGAGTGTATGAACCTTCAGGACTCTGGCTTAATTAAGGCAGAGTGGAGAGAGATGTCTTGGGAACTGGTTGAAGGACAGGGCTCATAGGGTTGTGGTCAGTGGCTCAGGGTCTAGTTGGAGGCCTGTGACTAACTCTCTGTCCCTCAGGGGTTGTTACTGGGTCCAGCCAAATTCAAAATATTCATAAATTATCTGGATGAAGGGATAGAGCAAGTTTGGTGATGACACACCTGAAGGCTGTGACCTGCACAGGCTGTGGAGCTGAGCCTCTGAAACTTTATGAAATTCAAAAAGGGCAAGTGTAATGTCCTGCACCTGGGGAAGAACACCACCATGGATAGGTACAGGTTGGGGGATGATCTGTTGGAGAGTAGCTCTTGGAAAAGGGCCTCGGAATCCTGGTGGATAACAGGATGGTCATGAGTTATTTCTTTCAGGAAAGAAATTTTTCTTAATATCAAACCTATACCTCCTTTGGCACAATTTCAGGACATTTCCTCTCTTTGTATCACCTGATACTAAGGAGAAAAGGCTGACTCCTGCCTCACTCCAGCCTCATTTCAGGGAGTTGTAGAGAGCAATGAGTTCTCCCCTCAGCCACTTCTTCTCCCTCAGCTGCTCCACTTCAAATTGTAAATTAATTCATTTAATATTTTTTCTGTCTTGGATTTTTTTTCAACCATCTTGCATTTCATATGCAAGCTGAAATTCCACTTTTAATACTTAATATTTAAAGATATTATGTCATCTGTATAATTCATGAATTCATCAGGGTAAACACCATACTGCAAGAAAAGTGTCTCATGTTGTGTTGGCTGCTGACAGACTACCCAGTGCCACAGGAACAGTGAATCAGAACTATGTGAACATGTATACAAGTAGATACACATACATTGGAAAAAACAATTTGAAAAGCAGGGATTTCTCACCATCTGTAGGTATGTGTGTTCTTTACTTGCTTGTAGGCCTCAGTCTGGGTTGCACAGGAAAAGGATGTGTGTGGTGTCCTCAAGGACTCACAGAATCAGGTAATTCTTTCAGTTGGAAAAGACCTCTAAGATCACCAAGTCCAACCATCAACCTAAGGCCATCACGTTCATTAACCCACATCTCGATGTGCCTGTCGAGATCCCTCTGCAGAGCTTTCCTGTCCTCAATCATATTAACACACCCACCCCATGTAGTGTCATCTGCAAACTTACTGATAGTGTAGCTCAGTGCCCTCATCCACATCACTGATAAAGATGTTCAACAGAACTGGTCCCAGTTTCTTCTGCAGGATGCTGTGGGAGACAGTCTTAAATGCTTTACTGAAGTCTAGATAAACAGCATCCACAGGCTTTCCCTCATCCACTAAGCTGGTCAGCTCTTTGTAGAAAGAAGGGCAGTGGCTCTGACTGGCTCAGTAGTGCATCCCTCTACCTGAAACACTTGGGCAGTGGTCTGCTGGAACCAGGCTGCTGTGGGCATGAGTGCTCATGGCAGGGGGGTTGGACTAGATGATCTTCGACGTGTCTGCCAAGCCCTTGTCGTTTGGTTGGTTCTGTGTAATCCATTTGCCAGCCTCTCAACCCTGCAGCAAAGCCGAGTCCTGCCACGGCATCCCCCGAGGCACAATACAGTTCTTCCCTACTCTCTGATCTCCTTCTGCCACTTCATGGCCACCTCCAGAAATGCAGCTCTTGTCAGTAACGGTGCCTGTTGGATCTTTCCCTGTTGTCATCAGCAGGAGAAACAAATAGAAGGAATTAGACTGTAGCACTGACACCACATTGATGTGCAGGCAGCACTTTAAATGGACTCTAAGCTTTTCCAAGCACCTGTGTGTGCTCCAGAATAGGTGAGAGTCTTCCCAGAGTGATCATTTTCTCCCATTATATGCTCTTGCTTGCAGGTCAGGGCAGTCCTGGTTATCAATACAGGCTGGGGGATAATATCATAGAAATCATCTGTGTGGAAAAGGACTGGGAGTAGTGGTGTACATGAAACTGGACATGAGCCAGCAATGTGCACTTGCAGCTCAGAAGGCAAATTGTATCCTGGGCTGCATCAAAAGAAGCACGGGCAGCAGATCAAGAGAGGTAATTCTTGCACTCTGCTCTGTTCTGTGAGACCTCACCTGGAGTACTGTATCCCCTATTCTTTCATCTGGTTTTATTTTCTCTCTTTTTCCAGCTCCTAACTGGCAACATATGCATTGTGTGTAAGCTATCCCATGGAATTCCAAGGGAATTTACAGGATCACAGGATGTTAGGGGTTGGAAGGGACCTCTGAAGATCTTTGAGTACAACCCCCAACCAGAGCAAATTGCAAAGGGTTTGTGGCACCTGCTTGAGTTACTTGCTAAGATGAGGTCAGTAGTGATGCCTTTTACCTTCTTCCCTGTTTTGCTTACTTGTGGTGACTGGGGCCACAGGTTTCTGCCACTGACTGTTCTTCCAACAGTTCTAACCTAACTAAGCAGGTACCTCTCAAATGAAGAGTGGACTGAGTGGCATCTTGAGACGCTTACCCGCACAGTGGCATTTCACAGTGTGAGAAATGGCTGTCTTCCCTTTGCTTTCACTAGATGCCTACTTGAATTTTTTTTCCCCCTAACTAGAGATGAACCAGGAAAGGATCTTTGCTCTCTTTCCCATAGGTAGTGCCCACATGCATATCTTCATGAAGATAACTAAGGACTTGGTCAAAATTTCCTGAAAACAGGTCTAACAGGTACAGATTTTAGATTGAGTTTTCTCATGAGTGGATAGAAAGGATATCATAAGATTCTTCCCTCTCCTGCTTGCTCACAACTTAAGAAGCTCAGTTTAACCTCTTGAGCTCGATGGCCACTCAGTAGATGTTATATTAGGAATCAGAATTTTAATTCCCACTCTCCCATCTTCAGGCTCAGACTAGAGGATAACATCATGCTGAAACATAGCAGTGCTCTGTCTCACTTTTATTAGTATCAATGCAGACATTTTCAGATATCCATACAGATGTCATCTGAAAGTGATTTCATTGACTAAGGCCATAGCTGGAATGAAAAAGTACCCAGACAGGCTGTGTTCACAGATACCTTCTCAGCTCCAATGACTACCTGGAGTGAGGATGGCTTGGGTTTTACTGCTCTTTCTCTGTGGTGTAAATGATGGTGGCAAAAGGGCTGGTCAGTATAGGGGTGAAGATGACCATGGTGGGCACTTTGTGGAGAGTTTGAGATATATTTGTGAGGTCAGTTAGGCAAAAAAATAACATATCAGGGAACGACTCAAAGGGAAATTCCTGACAGGAAGGAGTCTGTGAGGTAGCAGAAGGTTTCATTGTCTGTCCGCTATAGCTATTTGCCCTAGGGGATCCTGCTTGTTGGGGGAGATGGATATGGTGATCTCCAGAGGTGCCTTTCAACCCCAACCGTTCTATGATTCTGTGATTCTAAGAAACAGGGAGTCTCCAGCTTTGCAAGGACACTTGGTGGTCCTTGGAGAAGGGTGATTTATTTGTGAGGTTAGCAGTGTTCTTTGATTATTTGTCTCCTGGCGTCCTATGTTGGAGGCAATCTTCCTGGGAAGCCGTTGCATGTTGCTCAGTGATTCACTGGCTGCTGCCCAGTGCATTTTGTGAATGATTTATCCAAATCCTTTTCAGACTCTCCCTCTCTTAACGTTTCCTTTCCTTTGTAAATCTGTGGCAGGTAGGTGTTGCTGGTGATGCTTGTTTGAATGTGGTTCCAAACACGCTGCTGACATACCAAGCAGACGTACGTCTGGCTGTACGTCACAGCCCATCTGCTGGTTTCAACAGGCTTCCTGCACTCTGACACTTCCTAGGCAGCAGACAAAGACTGCTCATGTGTAGCATCTTTATTCCATTTGACCTTTTCCGAGTGTCATTCTGCACAAATGCTGCAAAGTTTGTGTTTTCTTCTGCAATATAATTTGAATGGTGTTGGGTTTTAGCAAGACATGTTGTTGCCACAAAAGGTCTTTATTCTTTATTCCACCACCTTCAGTGAGGAGGATGAAGTATGACAGGCTAGCTGGAAATTCTGCAGCCTGAGGTAAGCTCACACCTCCAGGCTGGAACCCACAGAGGTCTGTAGTCCAAGTGGGAACTGTTTAGATCTTGTCTCTGTGTTCAGCACTGAAGGACATATATGCCTGAATTTGGACTGAGACAGGACTAAAAGTTAAAAATGAGTTCTGTCTAGACACACTTTGTCAGGCTTTGACATTACCATGAAAATATTTTCCCTGCAGGTGTTACATGAGAATCCCTCTTCTCTGCATTGATCTTAACCATCCACAAGGTGTCAACAGAGTGTAGCAGATGCTCAGTGAGGTTTTACTGCTACAGCATCACTTGCTTCATAATACCATTACAATCTGTTTTCTGCTGGGTTGTTTGAATAGCTAATTCCAAAAATTCAGCTTTGATCACATCCGTGGTACTTGATTTATTTAATCAATGAAGTCTTCTCATGCAATGTTTTTGGAGGGGTGGGGGTGATTAGGAATTGCTATAAATGACTGAAGTTAAAAAAAAAAATGTGACAAGCCACATGCTGCAGGCTACAAATATTGTCTCTCGCTGTGGTTTAGATGTGAGATGGTACACTGCTGGAGGCAAGTTTATTGTTTTTCAAGATATGAGAAGTGACCATGGGCAACAGACACAATATGAGATTTAACTTTCCACAGTAAGAAGCCAGAATATCTGGATGGACTGGTGCCTGTGCTCATTCCCGAGCAGTGCAATTGCTAGTGAGACAAGATAAACATGAAAAAAAAAGTATTAAAGAGGTCCCCTTTGTCTTTTTCAGACACAGATTTTTGTGTTGTATTAAATAATAAAAACAAATATCCAAAAGGAGTCAGAGCTAAAGCTGGGTTTTGAATTACAAAGGACATGGAAGCAGTTTGGTTTTGTACACCAATAGGGGGTTAGGATCTAGGGAAGGAGGGCTGGTTGTAAATGGGAATGAAAGTCTATTAGGAAAATTACTCCTAGAACTGTGATCTCTCTGAAGTATGAATTAATGAGCTGGGCTAAGAATTTTCAAAGGGGTAAAGAATTTAGCTCCCATTGAATGCAAGAGTCTCTTGGGCACTTCATAGCCATAGTCTGCTTTGAAAATTGCAGCTTACAATATTAATTTTAATATATCTTTTCCACTGCAGGAGGAGGGAGCAGATCCACGACGCAGAGATGAACAGAGAAGCAGCAAAAGAAAGTTTCTTTTTAGTACAGTCTTTCTTTATAGATTATTGAACTTTACCCAATCTACTCAGTCAAGTACAAAAGTACATATAACAGGCTACAGGATGCTACACAGGTAAAAGGTTGTTACATGACATCATTTGTGTTGATCTCTGTATCTCTCTCTGCTTTGTGGAGGGCACTGTTGAGCAGATAATACCGTAAAAAAATATACATACCACTGAGTACATTTCTTAAAAGGACAAAGGGACCTGTTTATGCAAAGAGCTGATTTTTTTTTTTTTTTCTCAGGTCCTAAACCAGCTGTGACAGCATGCTGCCCTTCGAGAGATATTTTGTTGGGCAACAGATCAGTGTTGGAGGTCAAAAGAGCAACAGTAACAGATGCATCGTGTTCCTGGAGCTCCCTAAGGGTAGGTGAGGACAGTAAGTAGAAAACCTGCAAAGTCTGTGGGAACAAAACAGTTGCTGTTCTTGTTCTCCTTTGTGTTTCTTTTCATACTCTCACACACATTTTCTGTTATTTCTAGTTTCAGTGTGGAGTAGTCCTTAAAGTGTCCTGTGGATCGTTCTTCTGGTTAGTGCTGTAAGATAACTACCACCTAGAAGGTGTGCTTGTGCTTTGCTGGGTCAGGACCCAAGTCCTCACTTGGATCTCAGCACAGCCTTTGATACCACTGGGAATAGCAGGATAGCTCTCCACTTGGCAAGAGGACGCTGCAGGTAACTCCACATTTTTTTAAACTGAGTTATAAGTAGTTTACTTACTTTCTTCCTCTGAACTTGAGGTTTCTTCAAAGGCGCATTTTCAGTTCTGACATTTAGAACGTAATCTCATTGCTTATTAATGCCATTTGTCTTGGATTTATTTCTTCTTCATGGTAAGAAAAAAAAAAAGTCTTTAAGAAGCCAGAACCTTGCAGGAGGTGCAGTCATTGGTAGCTGTGCAGCAGCAGCATGTGGCTAGTCCTGCAGTTCCTGCCAGTCACCCCACACTGAAATGTGCAGAGACGTAAGCCAGCCTCCTGAGGAGGGATATAGGGCAAGGTGATGCTGCAAAGGGCAAGAAAGCTGTAAATGGTGCTGCCTCTCTGCCACTACATGCACTGGAGGGGAGGCTGAAGGGTAAAAAGCATTTTTACTGTTTTCTGCAATCTGTAAATCCAATGTAGAATGAGCACAACATTTTGAGGGAGCCTCATTTTGAGATTGTTGATCCTGTTAGGAACATCTGCTGGAACTCAGGGAGAGCAGCTCTTTGCAAGTGCCTGTGACACATAGCCCTTCCTTTGACACACACAATGGTTTCCTGCAGTAAGGGGGCACTGTGACCTGCCTGCATAACACCTTGACTTGATGACCACAACAAAACCAATCATTGTTGTTCCTGAAGGCATCAGAATGCTGCCAGGCCTGGTATCATTGACCATGAGTCACAAAGCTGATAATGCAGTGTAAGATACTGAACCTTATCCATAGCTTGCAATTCACTTTGGGATTTAAATGTCACAAGTGGTGTCCTGGACTCTGTTCCAATATAGATGATTTCAGACACCCTTCCAAATGAAGCAACTGACTAAGAGTCATAAATTTAGTTCACCTCAACCACTAATAAGGTCCAGAAAGATCACGCTTTAGTTTTTCTGGCAATGATGAGGTAATAAAGATTCTAGTGCATGCTGCCTGCCTCCTCCCCCAACTCAGCTCTCCGCCCTGCTTTACTCCGAGGATGCCAAAAAGAAATTTTCAGCATCTCCATGGGATATAGTTCTGTTTCAGCCAAAGAAAGGTAAAGTGACCTTACAGTTTCCATTAGCCAGTGCAGGAGGACTCCACTAGACAGTTGTGTTTGTGGAAAAGCATACGGGAAAATGCAAGTGATCTGCCCCCATCTGCTCCAAAGGGAACAAGGGCTCCAAAGCAGATCTGGCAGGGCAAACTATGCATGTGCATGCTCAAAGTACTGCCTTCATCTCCTGAGTAAATTATGCTTGCTGGAAAGCAACCATTGCCTGTCAGATGTGGTGTCTCTATCAGAGCAATATTCTGAAATTATTTTTTCTTTATTGGTGCACACCAGGGAAAGTCATTCATGGTTTGGAGTTGATAGAACCATCATTGTGAATGAATAACCTCTTACTAAATTTAAAAAACTTTTAGTCCTCTCTTCAACAGCAGATAAACTACAAGCCAAGGGTCATTGAGTCTGCTGCTTTCAGAAAATACTCTCTGCTGTTTAAACTGTGCATCTGCAGTTTCTGTGAGTTGGGTTGATTTAGACTTATTTATTTTCAGAAGACACTTGGAGCACTATGTGCCCTCAAATCATAGACTCCCACATTGCTGTTTTCTCTGTTAACAATTCCAGTAATGACTCTCAGTTACTCAGTCTTGTACCCAGAGGTGGGGCACCAGCATTTTGCTCATTTCTCAAATCATTTTGACAAGAGGAGCCATTTGTCAAACAGCCAACACCAGAAGGTGCAAATTCTCACATCACTGATGAGTACCAATAGGCCACAAAGAATATTCATAACCTGAGAAGGGGTTATGACAGGCTGGCTAAGGAGAATCTGATGAGGGTCAATAAAGCAAAGGGCAGAACAGGACTTGGTGGGGGTACTGGTGGATTAGATGAAAGGACTTGGGAGTGGATGAAAAGCTTTGTTATTCAGCACTCCTACATAATTAAAGGCTCCTTCAGGCCTCTTTCCTTACCAAGCTTCGTGGCCTCATCAGCTGGCTTGGAAGCTGCAGCCTGCAGTCCCAGTTGGACACCAGAAGCAATGCTGGTTACTATCCCACTGGCACTCATCTTCATTCCTTCCAGAGCTCCCTGGAGATAGCCAGTACTGATATCAATATGATTGACTTATAGTTGTAATTGGCCTGGGGAGGAAGAGATGGGCCAAATTCTTTGGTATGGAAGCAAAGACAGGTCAGACAAACCACCCCATTCTTTCCATAGAATAGTATCAGAGAACTATTTTGGTTGGAAAAGACCTCTTAAGATCATTGAGATCAACTGTCAACGCTACCATGGCCGTTATACCATGTCCCAGATTATCATGTCCACAAATTTCTGGAACACCTCCAGGGATGGTGACTCCACCACCTCCCTAGGCAGTCTCTTCCAATGCCTGACCATTCTTTCAGGAAAGAATTTTTCCTTAATATCCTCTGGTGCAATTTCAGGCCACATATCTGTATGTGTACCTAAAAAGAGAACATTTTTTAAAAACTGAGTCTTATCATGTTGTCTGGCATGTCCTCCAGCCTGGATCACTTCAGGACAGAAAGAAGCCAAGTCCTAGAAATCTGCTTACTTTGGCTCTGCCTTCTAACATGCCTTGATGGATAACACATAATGGTGTCTTTCTGAAGAGGCCTTCAGCCTTCAGATAAAATCTTGTGCATTAAATGCCGTTTTTCTGTGCTATATCAGAGAATGTAGGAAACAGGGTTTAGGTGCAAATAAATGACATTGATGACATGTGCTGTTATCAAGGAACATTAAGTGTTTTCCTCTTGTCCACTGAGTCCTCACAGATTTAAGGCAGACCAGTACAGCTGTCCACAAGGCAACACGTATAGCAGGCACATGTTGCAGGAGATGGCCAGCTCCAGGAGAAAAGCTGAGCTAAATTCAGCAAAGCATCATTGTTCATATTTCTGCTCATGGTGAAAGACTTTAAGAAAGGAATTTGAGGAGTACTATGTGTGAAGCATAGAGCTGATAAGGAGGCTGGAAAGGGTGACTATTTATTAGAAAGTAGAGCAGATGCTGAGTGAAGCATCCCTGCAGAAAAGTACTTGGGGTTACAACAGCCCTGGAGAAAAGCATTGGTGGGGTGTGGCTGGACAGGAGCTAGCAATGTGCACTTGCAGCCCAGAAGGCTAATCACATCAAAAGAAGCATAGCCAGGAGAAGGACAGAGGTGATTCTGCCACTCTGATCTGCTCTGGTGAGACCTCAGCTGGAGTACTGTGTCCAGCTCTGGAGCCCTCACCAGAAGGAAGTGGACCTGCTCCAGCAGGTCCAGAGGAGGGTCGCTTGAGCTACGATACAAAGTCATACAATTAAATTTAAAACATCTAAATTATGAGAGCTTTCCAATCAAAATGCTGCACAGTAGCTTAGACAGAAGAGAAATTTAAAAAGCACTGACAGCCATCTGCCCTCCTGCCACCTTGGTTTAATGGCCATGGTGGTGTTAGGCTGACAGTTGGACTCAAGGGTCTTACAAGGCCTTTTCTCTGATTTTGTGATTCAATGATTCTATAATTCTGTCTGCATCCTCACAAGCTGGCCTCAGGCTTGTGAATACAATGATGTCCTAAGCTGCAACAAATTCTGCTCAGGAACCTCCCCCACCTCAGAAAATTCCAGTGACATTGTCCCCACAGCAGATCAACAGTCCCTGCCTGATGCATGCCTTCCCATCCACCCCACCCCATCCTGCACAAATCACAACTGCTAAAGAACCAGCTGCAGCCCTCTCAGGAGGCTCATTGGATGGACACAGGTGAATCAATGCACTCCATACAGGAGGGCAGAAGGACAAGAAACAAGAACTGGGTTCAGTTCAGAGAGATTCCTCACTGGCAGATGCTGACTTGAGCTCATACCTCCCTCAGGAGCATGTGCAGATGTTCATGACCCCACAGAAACTCAACACATCTGGGACGCCTGTCATGTCTTTCTCGCTGGTTTTCTGGAGGCTTTCTGTGGGTTATTTTTGGTTTAGCTTTTTTTTTCTCATTTTTTTTAGTGATAAAAGTCTAAAATGGCTAAATATCTTCTTTATTTTTCCTCTAAACACTAAGATTAATTCTCAAGATCTGCACTTTAAAGGGCATGAGAATCTGAGATGGACCCTGCAGGAGTGAGGCACATTGCCTGGCAAGGGGATGGGGTAGCCAAGGGTGCTGCACACCACTGAATCTAATACAGCAATGGCTGCCTGAAGAGCCTGCTGATAACAGCCCTTTTGCTGTGCAGAATCACAGATGTGTGCTGTTTTCTGTTCTCCTCACCATTTCACTCCTCCTGGCTCTCCGGGTGACCCCTGAAAAGCCTTGCCCCAGCACAAGCTCAATGTGAGTGAACAGTATGCTGCAGCAGCAAAGCCAACAGGATGCTGGGTTGCAGCAGCAAGGACATCACCAGCAGAGATAAAGAAGTCATCATCACACTCAGCACTGGTCAGACCACTTCTGGAGCACTGTGTGCAGTTTTGGTCCCCACTGTACAAAAAAGATGAGGACAGGATGGAAAGTGTCCAGAGAAGAGCCACAAGAACAGTCAGAGGACTAGAAGAGCTGCCATGTGAAGAAAAGCTGAGGGAGCTGGGTTTGTGTATCCTTGAGAAGACAAGGCTGAAACAAGACCTTAGTACCATGGACCAGTACACAAAGGGTGGCTACCAGAAAGATGGACTCTCCCTTTTTACAAGGAGTCCCATGGAAAAGACAAGGGCTGATGGGGGACAAGTTGCTGCTGGGGAGATTGCCATTGAACTCCAGAAGAAAATGTTTCCCCATGAGAACAGTCAGACATTGGAATCATCTCCCAAGGGAAATAGTGGATTCACCTCTATTGGGCATTCTAAAGGCTCAGCTTGATAGGGTGCTGGGCCATCTCATTTCAACTAGTCTATTACCTGAGAGGTTGGACCTTGGGGTCCCTTCCAACCTGGCATTCTGTGATTCTGTGTTTTCTATATGACAGGTTCTGGAGCAGCATCGTGTACCAGGTATTAATTACTTCTGTTAATTAGACCTTTTGGCTGCTCTACATGCTGGGAAAGTCACGTTTCTCTGCTCTCTTTCTCATGCTTTTGAGTCGTCGTATTTGTTCAAGATGAAAGCCAGATGTTCTGAGAGAACTGCCTCTCCTAAAGGGAAACATTTATCAGAGCAGGAGCAGAGGCTGTAGCTTTGCTGTGAATTACTTAAATTCCTCCTCTTTCTTCTGAAGGGGAAATGCAAGATGTGTTTGAAAGCAATGGTATTGTGACTGCAGAACAAAAGCCATGTACCCTAATCCCTTTAAAAGCTGGTAATCAGGATTTAAATGTACTGGCACTGTTTAGTATGGAGAAGAGAAGACTGAGATGAGATCTTATTAATGTTTATAAATATCTGGAGGGTGGTGTCAAGCAGAAGCTGCCAGTCTTTTTTCAGTGGTGTCCTGTGATAGGACAAAGGGCTAATGAATACAAACTTCCACACAGGAAATTCCACCTCAACATGACCAAAAACTTTACTGCAAGGGTGACAGAGCGCTGGTGCAGGCTGCTCAGAGAGGTTGTGGAGTCTGCTTCTCTGGACACTTCCAAGACCCATCTAGATGCATTTCTGTGTGATCCTGCTTTGGCAGGGGTTTTGGACTCGAGGATCTCTGGAGGTCCCTATACGTTCAGATTTTAAAAGGAATTTCTGAATGTGTTTATTCAGTTATTTCATATTGTAGGTGAACTGATAAAACTGTTTAAGCTTTAGTATTGCTGATGAGGAGCAGCTGAGGGAACTGAAGTTGTTTGGAGAAGAGGAGGCTGAGAGGAGACCTCATTGCTCTCTACACTTCCCTGAAAAGAGGTTGCTGTAAGGTGGGAGGTGGTCTCTTCTTTCTAGTATCAGGTGATAGAAGAAGAGAAATTGTGCCAGGAGAGGTTTAAGTTGGACAGTAGGAAAAATTTCTTTGCTGCAAGAGTGGTCAGGCATTGGAACAGGCTGCCCAGGGAGGTGGCAGAGTCACAGTCCCTGGAGGTGTTCAAGAAATGTGTGGACACAGCACTTTGGGACATAGTTTAGTGGCCATAGTAGCCTTAGTTTGAAGGTTGGAACTTGGTAATCATAGAGGTCTCTTCCAACCAAAACAATTCCATGATTGACATTGTGTATTACATTCTCTATTATTTTCCTGTCAATTGTAATTGCTATAATCGTTCTTGGAAAGAGCAGAAACATGATAATCCTGTGAATGGTGCATAATGTGGCTGGTCTCTTTGTCAGTGGGCAGCAGAGATGTTCTGAGAACGACAGACAGAAGTGTATTTCATTCTCAGAAAGCAAATGATTTTCTAAAATTTATATGGGTCATGTGCATATGAAAAACTAAGTTATTACTATCTCAAATTAGCTACCTCTCATTTGGAGGTAGTAGAAATAGTTGCAGACATAATTATTGAGGATATAGTTAATCAAGGTTTTATTGCACAGCTGAGTTAAACTGTTGAGGGCTGAGTGCTTAGTACCATGCCAGTGCTCCTTGGCTCAATCTCATGTTTAATGGATTCCAGACCTGGTGGTTTCAAGTAACAACAGCTTTCCCAGATCCCAAGAAGGTAATGAAATACACAGATACAATTCAAAGGAAAGTTCTCTAGAAAGGAAAAAAAGAGCATAAATGATGGTATCATCACTGTGGGGTATTTTTATATACATAAAAGATGACAGACCTGTCCCAGTGCAGAAACAGGTGAAATCTGAAACTGTGCTTGACTCATAGACTGTGCTTTGCATCTACCCAGGCTCTCCTAAATGATTTGGGATGTGATTTTTCTCTAGGATTTCCAGGTGGATTTCTTTTGTATTTTTCAAGTCAGCTCTAGCCACACAAAGAAAAGCACTTGTAGCTCCCTTCCCTCTGTCTCTAGTCTTGCTGTTCAGTAGCAAAGAGAAGACTCTGGAAGAGCTGGAGCCAGGCCTGCTGCGAGAGGAGCCGTGTGATTCCTGCACCACTCCTCTGCTGACCTGCTCCACCTGTCCTTCACACCCCCAGGAGGTCACTGTCACTTCCAGTGAGCCCTGCTCTGCTCCCTGAGCCATCACACCATCTTCTGCAGGTAGCCTGCTCTGATTAGATTTGTGTGGCCTGTCAGAAAAATGCACCTATTCTTACCAGTGTTGTGGAAGTGCTTGTATGGCAATGTGCTAGTCTGTGCTGAGCAGGGGATGAAAGACCACGGTCTCCTTCCTGCAGTATGCAGAAGGATGACCAGCATTAATTGCACACTGCTTCCTAATTGACTCATTACAGGTCTCTGTGGGTATGCATGCAGAAGGGGAACAGTATCTGTACCACCCCAGGTGATAGAAGTCTTGATGTCAGGATGGTGGCATGGGAGGAGAGTGGAGGTCCCAGCTGGTGCATGTGTCTCTGGGACAGAAGCCACTGGTGGGCACATGTGGCCAGGACAGTCTCAGTGCTGCTGGCTGTGGAGAGCTCTTGCAACCCAGCCAAGCCACAGCCTGGGTGCCTGGCAGGCTGACAGTGCTCCATCTGTTTGCAAGAGGGAAGAGGTTGTCCAGGAAGGTGGTGAAGTCACCATCCCTGGAGGTGTTCAAGAAAGGTGTGGATATGGCGCTTTGGGCCTTGGTTTAACGGCCATGGTTGATGGCTGGACTCCACGATCTTGGAGGGACAATTCTATGATTCTGTGAAGCAATGCTGCATTGTGTTGAGCTCTCCTAAGGCAGGATGGCTTTGTGCAGCAGGTGGCTGCATTTCCCATGCATAACTTCCTGAGAAGCTGATGTATGCCTTTTGAAATGTGAAGAACAAAGCACGGCTCACGCTTTGCCTGTGTGCTGCAGTGGGTCTCAGCTAATCCGTCAGCAGCAGTTTGTTCTGCTGGAAATCCTGGAGAACAGCTCCTCTCCTAAGGAATTTCTTCCGACCTAATTGCCAAGTTATAACGAAATACGAGGTTTGTTGTTGTCTGCTGGAGTGATGGGGATTCTGTTTTATTGGCGCAGTTCCCATGACCCTGTGTCGGCAGCATAACTGCACCATGAGGTAATTCGTGTGTGTGAGACGAGCAGCTGTGTGCAGCATAGCTGCAGAGAGAAGTAAGTGTGAGCAGTCCAGTGGAGTCACCTAGGCAAAACAGGGAATTAGAATCCCACAATGCACTGGTTTGGAAGGGACCCTCAAAGGTCATCTTGTCCAATCTCCCTGCAGTGAGCGTAGACACGTTCAACTAGATCAGGTTGCTCAGTGCTCCATCAAGTTTGATCTTGAATGTCTCCAAGGATGGAGCTTCAACCACATCCCTGGGCAACCTGTTCCAGTATTTCACCACTCTCACTGTAAAGAGCTTCCTCCTGATATCCAACTTCAAACTACCCTGTTTTTTTCCCTTTGCTCCCAAAGACAGAGACATACATGGCAGGACAGTTTTCTGTCTAAATGGTAGGGCTTGGAAGGCACCTTCGGAGATCATTGAGTCCAACCCCACTGCCAAGGCAGGTTCACCTAGAGAAGGTCACAGAGGAACATGTCCAGGCAGGTTTGGAATGTCTCCAGACATGGAGACTCCACTACCTCTCTGCGCAGCCTGGGCCAGTGCTCTAGCACCCCTGAATTAACAAAGTTCCTCCTCATGTTTAGGCAGAACTTCCTGTGTTCAATTTGTGCCCATTACTCCATGTCCTGTCACTGGGCACCACTGGCCACATCCTCCTGACACTCACCCTTTAAGTATTTTAAGCATTTATGAGATCCACCCTCAGACTTGTATTTTCCAGACTAAAAATCCCCAATTCTCTTAGTCTTTCCCCAAAAGAGAGATGTGTCAGTCCCCTCATCATCTTTGTAGCCCTTTGCTGTACCCTCTCCAGCAAGTCCCTGTCCTTCTTGAACTGGGGATCCCAGAGCTGGACACAGTATTCCAGGTGTGGCTGCACCAGGGCAGAGTAGAGCGGGTACAGAAATTCCCTAGATCTGCTGGCTTCTTGATGCCCCCCAGGATGCCACTGGCCTTCTTGGCCACAAGGTCACATTGCTGGCTCATGGTCATCCTCCTGTCCACCAGGATTCCCAGGTCCTTTTCCCCAGAGCTGCTCTCTAGCAGGTCAGCCCCTTCCTGTACTGATCCATGGGGTTGTTCCTCCCTAGATGCAGGACTCTACACTTGCCCTTGTTGGATTTCATTGGATTTCTCCCTGCCTAGCTCTCCAGCCTGTCCAGGCCACGCTGGATGGCAGCACAGTCTGATAGGGTGTCAGCCACTCCTCCCAGTTTTTGATGCCAACCTCTGTCCCACCACCTCAACCTGCACCAAAGCCTCTGTGATCCCTGTAAGCAGGATTACAGACTGCTCCCCCTCAGCAAAGCCCAGTTCAACTGGCCAGGTCTGGGGTGGGGTAGTATCTCTGCCACCTCCTGGAGAGCAGAAAGTATAAATCAGGTCCACGCACAGCAAAGTTAAATCAAACAAACAAAACCACCTCACAGCAATGATTTGCCTAAATATTTAAAAGAGAAGCATTTAAAAACATTAAAGGTAATACCCATGGAGACCGATGCCATACTACATGGGAAAAAAAAAAAATAACATTTCCCTTCCAGTAAATGAACTCAACACAGAACCCACACACATAAAACAAAACCACAGTCTCTGCACTGAAAAGACAACTTAAAACTCCCAAGCTTGAACTCAAAACTTTTTTTTTTTGTTAAAGTACGACTGCATTTATGCTGGAGAACAGTTCCCATACATTGTAAAGCAGCAAGCACATTTTCAAGAGGTATGGGCCCTCCTCAGTATGTCTCCATGCCCAGGCTGGACTCAGCCAGACACTCTCCCCTGCAAAGATCCAGATCCACAAAACACTGGCACAGAGCTATCCCCTTCTGGCCAGCTTGCTCTGAAGGATTCTGCAAGGTGGCCCAGTGCCCCTCATGCTACCAGCATCACCAAGAAAGTCAGCTACAGAAACAGCATTACTTGCAAACTACTGATCTGCTCTCAGCCTTAAAATCAGCAAGTCAAACAAGTTGTTGCTTTTATTTGAGTTTTATTAAACATCTGCATTTAAGAAAGGCATGACTCTGTGTACCTGCGAACGAGGAAAGATACAGGAATCTTGGTGTGAACTTCTCAACCAGAACAGATACTCAAACCTGCCTCCCAAGGACCTGGTTCCTTTGATCCTCATAGGCACGCAGCCCTGGCCATGCCACTGGTCACCACCAGCTCCATCCCATCAGGGCCACCTGACCAGCAGTGCAGACAGCATTCACATGGAGTGGAGGCTACTATGCTCCTGTCACTGCAGACCTGAGGTTGATGTGAAGTCACAGTTCAAACACTGACAGACCCAAGTGTCCCTTCACTCTCACCAGTGGGTCCACTCCTGCAGGGCTGGAAAATGCAGACTGGCTTCCTCTGCCTCTAGCCCATACTTTAGGAGTACATTTGCCTATTCCTTTTTGGTATCCTGCAGTAGATAGTCTGAAATGGCAACTACTGGTGTTGGGTGAAAGACAGGGCAGCAGATGATATACTAAGAAAATGGGTACAATGAATAAAATAAAGGCTAGTATATTATATAATGTGTACATACAAGCAACTTCTTTTGCTTTCTATCTGTGAAATGTAAATTAACTGCAGAATGCCAGGCCATTAGTCTAAAAGGCTATGAATGGCTCTCTCAGCCTACCTATGGTCAATGGATTTTTTTTTTTTTATTTTTGGGATGCTTCATGGAGAAAGATCCTTTGGGGACCATTAGGGCTTTCCAGATCTACTTGCTCTTGTGCATCAGCCCCTAGCCTGGAATGCCAGAGGAGCAGCTTAGAAACCTGACCAGGCTTCTAAGCCAAATAGGAATGACTCTACTTGACGGTATGCACCTGAACTACAGCAACAAGAAAGAGACCATGATGGGAGAGAGACAAGGCAGGGAGCTTTGTTCTGACTTTTGTAACAGCAGCTGATTGTGATGTAATATAATGACTTTAATGATGCGTATCTGTAGGTACTGAATTCCTCTTTAGATTTAAAAAGCTGGTCAGACAAGTGTTTGGCAGTCCTTTGATTCCCCAGTTTCAGTTGTTGCTTATTCATCTATCAGCTCGCGTTCCCCAGGCTACTTCTGCCCTTGCTGAACCACGGATGAGTTCAGTCAACCATCGTCAGATTCAAATTCATGAGATACTTCCTCTGAGGAGCTGTTCCTGCGGATCCGGCCATCGCTTTTCATGCTGTGAAAAGTCTTCTTAAAGGCCTCCATCATGGCATGGGCCAGCTTCTTGGCCTCCAGCTTGCTCTCACACTCTACAGCATGGCAGTCCATCTGGTAGGACAAGTCATCGTTGATCTCCCGATAGACCCAAGCAAAGATGTTTGGGCTGACATTGTGATCAGCAGTGCAGTAGGCTATCCGTGCTACCTGAAAGGTATCCATGTGCACTGTTGCCTCGCCTTTGAGGTCCAGGTGATGCAGCCAGACTTGGAAAGGGCGAATTTCCAGCAGGGCATTAGCTGGGTAAATATCCTCCCTGGCCAACGTGTGCTTCTTCCACAACTCAATGACTGGTTTCTCTGTGCAGCCTGACAAAAACTGCATCCCTGTTGTGGAAATCTTACCCAAATACGTGACCTGCAATAAAGAGCAAAGACAGGTGAAATACAGCCAGCAGATGGGGCTTAGAATTGCAGAATCATTAAGGTTGGAAAAGACCTTAAACATCATTGAGTCCAACTGTAACCCAGCTACCACAACCACTAAACTATATCCTGAAGCACCACATCTACACACCTCTTAAACATCTCCAGGGATGTCTCCACCACCTCCCTGGGCAGCCTACTCCAATGCCTGGCCACTCTTGCAGGAATGAGATTTTTTTTTTTTCTCTTAACATCCAACCTAAATCTCCTCTGGCACCACTTAAGCCCATTTCCTCTAGTCCTATCACTAGTTACTTGGGAGAAGAGACCAACACTGGCCTCACTCTGACCTCTTTTCTTTCTGCTTTCTGCCATCCCAAGGAACTTTACCTGGAAAACAGCAGCATCCTGCTCCTGCAAAACTCCCATTTACCCATCATATTCAGTTAAACAGTTTTCAGATTGCTTTCCAGATGCTGACTTCACCATGCAAACTCACTGTTAAAACTGTTCAATCTCTGAGGCTGAAGGGGTCTGGCTCTCTCCAGTTCCCCCAGATAAGCCCAGCTTTGAAACCCCAGGCTGTCCCTCTAAGCTCATGCTCCCCAGTGCCAGTGGAACAGCTGCAGATAGCCCTGATGATAACCACCTTTTTGTTTTCCTTTCTCGTTTACCCAGATGACTTATTTGTATCAAACTTCAAACATTAATATGAGGGAGACTGAGATGTTCTTGGTTTGATAATGCAGAGCTGTAGGGGGTCAGAAAAGTGTGATCACAGCTGAGGATTTTAAACTGTTGGAATGTTTTTTTCCCTCCAAATGACCCTGTTTTTCCACCACTTCTGCTGTTTCTGCTTATAAGTATTAAGTGAGGAATAACTCAAAGCTGTTCATTTTGAGCAGGGCTGAGACATTTATTACATCAATTTAAGAAAACATGCATTTAAAAATAACTAGTAATAACTCTACTTCAGTTTAATCACATCATCTCTGTGTTTTTCTGTCTAGTTCTTCTGAGTAAATACCTTGCCATCCAATCTGCACACTAAAGCAAAGTGGGTTTGGTGGCCTGACAGTATCCTGTTCACCAAGAATCAGGTTCATGGAGAGGTCCATACCAAAATTCAGTATTAAGCCTCTGCAGGAACATTCCCCTAAGTCTGTGCAGCTGCTGAAGAGGCTTTCTTCCACTTGCCAATAGAAGATCAGTTTCTCTGGGAGAAGGGATTTTCTCTAGCAAAGACAGGGTCAGCACCACATCAGCACAGTGACATAGATTGTGCTGCTTATTGCTGCTATCAAAATGGTGCATTTAAGAACAACGACATAGAAGCAAAATTCTTTCTAATTTGTCTTTTGCAGCAGTGACTGCTTGCGACAGAATCTTGTGCCTCTTGCTTGATGTTTTACAACCTCATGTGCATTTTACTCCAGGCATTTGAGGGAGAAACTCACTTTTCAGACTAGTTTTTTCAACAAGCTGAATTAAACACAGAGTATCAGCTACATTAAGAAATGCAAAGGAAAAAAACCCACCAGGATTTCCACATTTAAACACATAAAACCAAAAAAGTCATACCCACAAGGAACACAGCATATGTATTCCGTGTAAACAAAATTTTCCACAAGAAAAATATTTTGCTTCAAGCTTCATAGGTTTTGTTAAACTCAAGAGATCTAAATTAAGCCATAATTAAGGAAAAAGCTTACAGAACATTATTGGAAGTCCATGTGGCTTAATTACGCCTGCCAAAAAAGCAATTTCATAGCAATGCCATTTCAAAATGGGAAGTCAGTATTATTGTTTGGCTATAAATATTCATGCTCTGCACTGGGAGTATGTTAAATCTTAAATTTTAAACCTTTATATTCTTTTTAACAGTGGAAAATACCAGCACTAGAAGAGTTAACAAAACAAGACCTACCAGCATTCTGCTTTATTTTATTAGTGATGAGAGCTGAGTCCCTTTACGTCCCATAGAATAACTTAAAAGAAAACCTCAGAGCTTGCAATGCTGACTCAACACACACAAACAGCACACACTAGACCAAAGTGGAACATCCTGGCATGTATTTCAACATAGATCCAAAGTCATACTGCTCTGAAAATATTGAAATCAGGTACTGGAAGGTTGTTCTAAGGTCTCCCGGGAGCCTTCTCTTCTGCAGGCTGAACAGCCCCAGCTGTCACAGCCTCTCCCCATAGGGGAGGTGCTCCAGCCCTGTGATCATCTTCCTGGCCCTTCTCTGGACCCACTCCACTCCAGCTCCCGCTCCTTATGCTGGGCATACCAGAACTGGATGCTGTACTCCAAGTGGGGTCTCCTGAGAGCAGAGTAGAGGCGGAGAATCACCTCCCTCATCCTGCTGGCCACATTTCTTTTGCTGCAGACATGGTTGGCCTTCTGGGCTGCCAGCAACCATTGCTGGCTCATGTTGAGTTTTTCATCAACTGACACTCCCAAAGTCCTTCTCCTCAAGACTGGTCTCAATCCACTCCTCACACAGCCTGTATTTGTGCTTGTGATTGCCCAAACCCAGGTGCAGGACCCTGCACTTCACCTTGTTGAACTTCATGAGCTTGGGCCCACCTCTCCAGCCTGTCCAAGTCCCTCTGGATGGCATCCCTTCCCAACCAGACTACACAGCTTGGTGTCATCAGCAAACTTGCTGAAGGTGCACTCAATGCCACTGTCCATGTGGCTGACAAAGACATTAAACAGCACTGGTCCCAGTACTGACTCCTGAGGGACACCACTTGTCACTGGTCTCATTGAGTTGTTGACCACAACTCTTTGAATGAGGCCATCCAGCCAATTCCTTATCCAGCCAGTGGTCCACCCTTCAAGTCCAGAGGTCAAGAGTTTACTTGCAGCTCACAGGAGATAAAGAACAGCTTGGATCCTGCATGCATTGATCTGACTTCAGATCTTACTCCCATGGACCCTGAGTCCATACTGATCCTAACCCACAAGCCTCAGCTGGGTGCTCAGTTAGGTGGATCAACTCCTTTTTTCCCTCTGGTCCATAGACTACTAGTGCTCCAAGAAAGCAGATCCAAGTTGTAATGATCCATAATTATGACATTACAAGGGGCAGATGCTCTCTTGGCATGGGAGTCTGGCACAGGAACATGTATGCACAAAGACTCTGGGCTCTCTCACTATGCAAGCCTGTGATGAAAGGACCATGTAGAGAATTATTATTTTGTTAGTACAAGTATTTCTCTCACACCAGGTAATGAAGGTCTTTGTCAACAAAACAAACAATGAAAGTTAAAAAATTAAAACAGAGCACTGAATTTGAGCCAGCAGGTATTTACTCAGCATATTTGCAGTCACCAGAGAATGCTTGAGAGGATCTCGACTCTTATGCAGATCTCAGTGATAGATGACTGTCTCTTTTGTCCATCTGAGTTTGAAAATAAATACTCTTTTAGTCTCACATCTAGTCTGCAGCAACTGGTTATGTTTGATCTGAGACAGTAACACATTCCTCACTTGAACCTGAGGCAAGTTGAGGTAATAAGCCATTTTCTTCCTGAAATTAGGGGAATTTCTCCTGTGGCAGCTTCAGGGGAAGTGTTAACAAAAGCCTGATTGGAAGGGCCTGTGTCAGGCTGCAGATGTCTTGACCCTCCAGTCAGCAAGTAAACTGTCAGACAAGAAGCACCAGTATAAGGACTCAGTAAACTTGCCAAAATATTTAAGAAGAGTACAGAGGAGACCTGAAGAAAGAAGCAGCCAAAGGCAGGTTTGAGAGGACACATGCCTGTCTTGTTATGAATTGCCACTGGCACACAGATAAACATGCAGATGGTCTCTGGGTTACCAACACAAATACACACGCAAGCACAAGAAAGCCCAAGCTTCATCCAGTTTGCATGCACACATTGTTAAGGCCAGAGCCAAGCAAGCTTCATCTTCACATCATTACCAGTTCTGGAAAACACTGCAAGAAGCTGCTACTCAGAGAACCTATGCTTGGACTTTCCTGTGCTCCAGCAGCTGCAGCAGCTGGACGTACCACCAGGCACCAGGCTTGGTGAAGTCCAAAGCTGTCTGGATACAAATCCATATCCTCAAGTACCTCCAAGAGGCATCAGAAGACTGGATTAGATGTGTTGGTGGTGTATGCCAAATGTTGCCTTTTTCAGTTCAGAGACAAAACCAAGCAAATAAATATCAGAAAAACTAAGATTAAAAGGGCATGTTTCCCTGTGGCCACTGCTGCCTGGAACACCTCCCCTTCACACAGCACGATACTCTCCTGTCCCTCCTCACAAAGCTTTAGAAACACTCTCTGAGAGGAGCCCTGGCCAACCTGGCAGGGTTTCTGCTGGTCCCTCAGGGCTGGGAGACAGTGCAGCATTTGGAGAGCTTGCCAGGAAAGAAGGTGGCTGGTGGGGAGCTTGATGGCCATGACAGCATGCACTATGCCTGCAGTGCTTCCAGCACTGGGAAGCTGGGGAGGTCAGGGCTGCAGCAGGCTGCCTGGCAGCTCAGTCAGTTATGGAACATGTTTCAGTAAAAGCAAACCGAGCTATAGAGTCATTTGCAACAATTACCAGGCCCAGCTTTTGGGACAGAGGAAGCTCCATGCCAGCCAGGGCAGCTCATCTCTTCTCACCCCCTACTGCAGAGACTCTGCCTCAGGCTGGTGGCTTTGGGATTCAGAGCCAAAACCTGCTCTTTGGCTCTGGAGGAAAAACAAAAATATCCCAGACATTCCACTGGATCACTGAGCAAATACTGTCAACTGCATTCAAGTAATGTTTGCTTAAGTCAGACTCAACAAACTAACTCAGCTAAGGGAAAAGGCTGCAGTTTCCCCTCTGGTTGTCACTCTTTCCTCACCCACACTGTGTGCTGTCCAGCCCAAGTCTTCACAGCACAAAGACAAGGGTCTTTGTGGGAACCACAGGGCTCCTCAGCACACACAGATACCCAGTGAAGGCAGCACTGTGGGTTACAGAAATATGTGAAGAACTGTTTTATTTGGGAGACAAAATTCAGAGGGAGAACAGACTGGGCTGGGCAATCACTTTATGGAAAATAGCCACTGAACCTGATGGCTGCCCTCTGGTTTAGGAGGAAGAAAAACAACAGATCAGTAGGAAAGAATCAAGGAGTAGCTCCAGAAAAAGTTGGAGGCATCAGCACCTCTTCAGCAGTTAAGTCCACAGCCAGTATCTGGTTTCTTCAGTGGGAACAAAGCAGAACCTAAGTCTTAAAACAGTTCTAAAATTCCCCCTTGAAAACAAAAGCAATGAAGAAGCCCAGCATGAAATGCATTCAGCTCTCTGCATCTTCAGGAACTCTTTTGGGAAAAATAACCACTGAGCAGTAGCTCCTCCTTCCGTCTATCCATCCATCCATCTGTCCCCACAGCCACACTCACAGCAGCCCTTCACAGGTGCCTTTATTTTCTCATGTGTTCCTCAACCATGACCCTGCAGCAGATCCTGCCTTAGCTTCACCCTAGGAAGGGTTCACATACAAGTGAGGAGTCACATGACAGAGGGGGACAGTCACTTTGGATATAAGCCAATCCTTCAGCTAAATCTCTTTCAAGAACACAAGAGCTCTGGTTATTTTTAACTCATCATTACTCTTCCAGGTTTTACAGCATTTGTGCCTCCAGGTAGCTGTAGTGGGTGACAGAAAAGAAAGAGCTGGGCCACTGTGGATATGCTTTTCCTTGAAAAATGCTCATCCCAAGTAGAAAGAAAAACATATTACCAATGTCACTGCTGCTTCTGAGATAGCCTAGGACAGCCCTTTAACATGGGGGAGACAGAGCAGACAAGTTACCATGGTCCAGGTCGGGTGTCCCAACGTCCAGACCCACATCTGCCAGGGGCAGCATCTTAGGTATGCTTCTGATGGAGGGTGGAGATCATCCATAATGGCCCTCCCAGAGTTCTCTTCCAGCCAAATAAAACCCTAGTCCTTCCAGAGCAGAGCTCTGCTAGGCCTCCTGCTGATGGTGCTTGGGTATGGGAGCAGAGGACAAAAACCTCTGCAGTGTGCCCACAGGAGCAGAGCTCTCCTCATCTTTCATTACATCAGGTTGCTGCTCAACAAGGCTCTTTATAAACTAGCCCAGATATTAAACTACTGTCCTCCATTAGACCTACGATCACCTAACTTATACCCAGGCACCAGGAGTCTGCCTACCTGGCAAGATGGCTGGCTGAGCCCAAAGAGAACCTCAGCAACAGCCAGCTCTGCTTCCTGCAGCCTCCTGTTAGCAGTGCAAGGACAGCCTCCTGCACTTCATTTTCCACTGGGCAAGAAGCTGGGTTTGTGGCTTGGCTTGGAGGGATGAGTCTGAAATGAAATCAAGTGGAACTGGTGAACTGCAGCTAGCTTGCAGTCGCAGAAACTTGGGTTCTGGAGTGACTGGAGGATTTATGCTGTACTATTTAAAACTCAAGAAATTAATTTAATTCTAACAGCAGTTGTAAAGTGTTGTAGTGCAAGACATAACTGGAAGAAGAGATACATCGATTGTATCCTTGGCAGGGCTGCTTGTCACACTCCTGCAACAAGGTGATGATTACTTTCATTCTGAAGTATTTTCTTTATATTGCTATTTAGATGACTTCCCTCCTTTGCCTCCTTTCATTGCCTCATATAACTTCCTTTCTCTGTGCCCAGTTACCACTGGGTTGAAATTAATTCTTGGCTAAGCCATTTCATTTCCCATTGTCCTTCAAGAGTCTTCCCAGGGTGAGGAGAGATGAGAAGAAAGCAGGCACTAGTTGCAATTACTTGAAGCTTCCTTCACACAGAGTCCCTCCAAACTTCTGCTCTGCCACCTCAAAACTTTCACTTTGAGAAAGTGGTCTGTTTGTATAATGATGCTCTCCCTGATACAGACATCTACCCTAACATTTATGTTCAAGTTACACACAAGGCTTTTTCCTACACATTCATTATTTACATGAGGTTGAGACCGAGCATGGAAATTTGATTAAACAACTCATCATGTTTCAGAGAGTTTTTTTGGTTCTGTACTGCTGCTGTCTCATAGCAGAGGAGGGAGCAGGCAGTTAGCTTTTACTTCATTCCCCTTCCTTTCCAACCCACAGAAAGCTCACTTTGGCACCAGTCCTACAAAAACTTCTCCAGTTGGACTTAGCGGAGCATGCAGAGACCGAGTACAGGAGTGGCTATGTGCCTTGGGCCAGCATTTCCACTGAGGCACGTGCATTCTGCATATTCTCCAAGACTCTGGGCACAGAAGTACTCCCAGAAAGCCATGCAGAGTACACACTCTTCAGGATCTTTTATGGCTAAGTGATCTGTCCTCAAGGTTCCCTTCTTTGAGCATTCCCCATGAGATCCTTCTGTTTCTCCTTTAGTTCTTCCTTTTCAAAGAAAGCCTGTGTTGCTAAGACATTTGCTTCTGGAGACCAGACATCTCCACCAGGCTTACTTTCTGGCATAACTTGACAACACCTGAAATTAAGAGCAGAAGGGAAGGGAACCACCTTCATGGACCACTGAAGATGACTACAAATTGAGTTTGTATTTCAAGAGTCAGGCCAACATTGCAGGAAGAACAAAAGAAAAATAATGATGACTAAACCATTTCAGTTCTTCCTATCCATGGGTGCTGTAAAACCAGTAACATTCAAAAAAACCCCAACCAACCAATCAATCAACCAAACAAAAATTATGAAACAAACCACAGAGACAAGAGACTCCCAGGAACAGCAGCAATTAGCCTTGCTGGCCTCCACCACCACTGACAGAACTGCATTCCCTGAAGAAATCAGTGGAAGTCAGACACATCAGCCCTCGTACAAATGTAACTAAACCTGCAGCTGCAAAGTCTCCTATTAAGGTACATAGTCATTAGTCTCCTTCGTTTATCTCTAAGTGAAATGAGTTCCATGACTCAGCAAACCCCTCAGAGACTTTTCCAGCTCTCACAACTTTCAGCATCTCCACTGTCACATCCTGGTCACCAAACTGGCAAAACCTGGACTTGAGGGGTGGACCACTCACTGGATAAGGAATTGGCTGGATGGTTGCACTGAAAGAGTTCTGTCAATGGCTCAATGCCAAAATGGAGACTGGTGATGAGTGGCATCTCTCAGGAGCTGATACTGGGACCGGTGCTGTTTAACATCTTTGCCAGCAACGTGGACATCAGAATCGAGTGCACCTTCAGTAAATTTGCAGATGACACCAAGCTGTGTAGTCTGTTTGACATGCTGAAGGGAAGGGATCCCATCCAGAGGGATCTGGACAGGCTAGAGAGGTAAGTCTGAGCCAACCTTAAGTTCATCAAAGCCAAATGCAAGGTCCTGCACCTGGGTTGGGGCAACCACAAGCACAAATACAGGCTTTGTGAGGAGTGGATTGAGACCAGTCTTGAGGAGAAGGACTTTGGGAGTGTCAGTTGATGAAAAACTCAACATAAGTCCATGAGTTGAGTTTTTCATGTCCTGGTGCCCCCAGCACAAGAAGGACATCAAATTGTTGGAGTGGGTCCAGAGGAGGCCATGAAGATGATCACGGTGCTGGAGCACCTCCCCTGTGGGGACAGGCTGTAAGAGTTGCAGCCTGGAGAACAGAAGGCTCCAGAAAGACCCAGAGAGGCCTTCCAGTACCTGAAGGGGGCCTACAGGAAAGCTGGGAAAAGACTCTTTACAATGGCTTGCAGTGATAGGACAAGAGGGAATGGATTGAAGCTGGAAGAGGAAGCTGGAAGAGGTGAGATTTAGACTGGATATGATGAAGAAATTCTTCACAGTGAGGGTGGTGAGACACTGGAACAGGTTGCCCAGGGAGATTGTGGATGCTCCCTCCCTGAAGGTGTTCAAGGCCAGTTGGACAGGGCCTTGAGCCACCCGGTCTAGTGAAAGATGTCCCTGCCCATGGCAGGGGTGTTGGAACTGGAGGATCTTTAAGGTCCCTTCCAACCCAAACCACTCTATAACTCTACAGTTCTATGAAAAGTTTCATTTGAAGGGTGCCTACAGTGGGATGGAGCCCTTACATTGTACCAGTGAAAATAGGACCTTAATAGAAAGCACTAGATACATTATTAAAAAGAAAGTAAGAGTTAAACATTTCTTTTTACTGCCAAATGAGCCCTTGGTTTGTTTGTTGGCATTACCAACTCCTGGATCAGGGCCGCAGCAGTGCAAGCTCTGCACAGACAGAAAGGATACAGCATCACTGCCTCTAAAGTTTATGATGCTCTATTATATTCTAACCATTCTAAGTTCCCACTCAACTCCATATCTAAATAATAGCAGACTAAACAAAAGATGTTAAAGCAACAAGTATGTCCCATAGAGTATACTGATGGAAGAGCATGGTGTCATACAGTTTTTCATTCATTTCCAAAGCTATGCTTCACTGTGCCCCCCCCCTCCCCGGTCATATTTTCACAATAGATTTGGGGCTTGCCCACGCTTTCAATCCAGTCAGCATCTTTCCAACCAGTGCAGAAATATGTGAAAGTGATCCCTAGCCCCTCTAAGCCTTTGGTAACCTGGGTACTCAGGCAGGCCTCCAGAGAGATTTGTCTCCTGGGAGTTTCCCCAGGCAGTGAGAGGTCTTCTGCAGAGAAAGCCTCCCTCTTTTCTGGTCAATTTAACCATGGCATCACCTCCACACCTCTCCAAAAACCCAGCATTGCTTCCAATCTGTTCTCTTGGCATGCATGTCAGCTCTGAATCTACATAGCAGCCAGATGGCACAGTCCTCAACCACCTGGTGCAAATTCCAAGACATGGAGAAGTCTATGGTACTAATCTTAGCCAAGACAAAAGGAAACACCAAGCCTTGGTTTGGAGAGCCTGGAAGGCAGTACTCCAAAGTGGAGGACTCTAGAGGATAGAAGAGGAGGGGGGCAAAGGTCTTTTTCCCTGGGGGCAGCTCTACTCATCACTGATGCAATTTGGATCATTGATTACAGCAGCTTGCCCGCAGTACAACTCAGAGGGCTGCAGGTCAGACCCAATCATTCTTCACCAGTGGTAGAACAGATTTCTAGGAGCTCCCTTCATAGGCACTGTTCATCTCTCTGCTATTAGCTTTTATGAAGGGCAGAAAATTAATTTTCATAATTTCTACTGGCCCTGAAGTTGACTTTGCAAAGACAGAGTCTATAGTGAACAGCCCTGTTGTTGATCTGTGTGGAGATGGACAAACTGGTGGGAATTTTATGGATCAAAGGGAAAAAAAACCCTAAACTACTTATGATGCAAATCAACCCTTTGCTGTTTTTCTTGACAGTGACTGCTTTCATGCAACAATAAATACCTGCAGTAACAAACACAATAATCAATAACATTATGAAAAGGGCCCAGTCTTGTATTTCTCAAACAAAAGTTCCATCTGGGTTTGAAAAATGGCTCCAACTTACATTTGAGGAGGATTTCTGCATTTGCATGAATAGAAGAATATAAAGATACAGTAGCAGAACTCAAGGGAGGGATCAATACTGATTCAGAGAAATCACTGAACCTGCAGAGCATCACATTCATCTACTCTCACCAGCCCATGCTGCTTCAGGAAAAGTTAGGGTAGAAGAAATACAACAGCATCTCCACTCATCCCTGGTTTCTGACTGCAGTACATATCCAGTAAAAATCTCAGCAGTCTGATGATTGGTTTCTATATAATTACTCATTTTCCATTAACAAGGTGCTTCTCAGCTCTATAATGAGTAAATACTTAGTCTTAGCCATTTTTCGTCATACCACACCTACAATTTCCCATATTGTTACTGCAGTTATTTAATAGAATAAGCAGATCTTATTGAGAGCTTAACAGTTCTCGATCATACCAAACTAAGAGTCTTAATACTTTCTTAAGTATTAAGAGTGTTTAATACTTTCTCCAGCACTTTCCAGTCTCAGACAGAAAGGAAAGACAGCAAGGTCTGACTGACAAAGCAATGGCCAAGACTGGAATAAACTGTCCACAGGGGAAGGCTTCTCTTCCCCAAACAGCAGGAACCAAATATTTCCAGGCATTTCAAGAAAGCCCATGGGTTTAGAGTGCTCTCTCCCTCTGCTTTCAGATATTGACAGAGAGATTTTCAAAAGAGCAGAGACAGCAACACGTGTGGAGCATTTCAAGAAAAGTTGACTGCTCTTTCAGTTTCTAGAAACACAGACAGGAATTTGGCAAGAGAGGTGGGTGTGTGCACTAACAAATGAGGACATTACTCCTCTTAAAATTCTGTAGCAAGGCTGCAGCAAGCAAAATTGAAATGCTCCTGCTCCTAGGGAGCCTGGTAGGAGACTGAGCTGTACTTCCACTCACAGAATTAGAGCCCTTGCTAAGTCTCTCCTAACAGTCTTGTTTTCTACCAAAGCTGTTGCTATATTGCTTAAATACTTTTAGACAGAAAACAGCATACATTTTAGGTTTGATTATGCATGAGCTTGATATGACAGGACAAGAGAGAGAAAACAGACTTTTGGGTAACAGAGACTTTCCTTTAGATTTACTCTATGCTAAAAATGTAGAAATTTACAGTAAAAGCACACACTATGTTGTCCCCTGTCATCTATCTTTAGCCTTTTACTCTTTTTGTCTCATGCCTTCTCTTCAAAATAAACTGGTGTCTCCTGTTGAGCCAAAACCAGTGCAAATCCACAAGCAGCATTCAATTTCAAACCTGAACAGGTCAGTCTAGCTATTCCTGGGAGGAAATTTCATGTAGGAGAAAATATACTGCTTCCAGAAGAAACTCATCAAAAAACACCAGAAAAAAAAATCCAACACCCCTCTCTGTGTCTCTTACTCCACAGTGTTTCCTTGGCACTTCAGGACATGGTTTAATAGCCATAGTGGGTTTACATTGAAAGTTGGATGCAATGATCTTGGAGGTCTTTTCCAACCAAAACAATTCTATGATTCTATGATCCTGATTACCTTTTATCTTGGCAAGGAGAAAAAGCTGAATTAGAGTTAAGTCCCAAGCTGTACAGCAGACAATACAGATTATAATGTCTTCATGTTTTGTCATTAGCAAGGTAAGTGCATCTCCCTCCTCACAAAAGCACCAAGGACAGGTTATAGAAATCACAGAAATGGCTTGAGTTGGAAGGGGCCTTAAAGATCATGTAGCTCCAACCCCTTGCCATGGGCAGGGACACCTCCCAATAGACCAGGTTGCTCAAAGCCTTATCCAGCCTGGTCTTAAATACTTCCAGGGATGAGGTGCCCACAACTTCTCTGGGCAACCAGCAGCCACAGCCAGAGCAGGGCAGTTCTTCCAGGGTCAGACAACATGCACTAGTGAGAGCACAGCCCTGCTGGGGATGGACTTCCCAACACTCAGAAAAAGCATTAATGTAGTACACTGTAATATGTGTGATCCCCTTTTTGATCCCAGTTTGATGCCACATTGTTCATCAGTGCACAACGACTGCTGCCTGTCTGCATGCAGAAAGTGGTGCTATGCTGTTGTAACAGGGGGTGGTAGGCATATGGATGTATTACTGAACAATCCCAATGAGTAACACCTTTCTTCTCAAAGGAGCGTTTAGCAAGCTGTCATTAAAACATAAACACCAGCTGCCTATATGTCCCTGTATGCCTCAGAGCCAGAGCTGAGAAGAGGAGGTGATGAACAGAATCATAGAACTGTTGCAGTTGGAAGAGACCTTTGAAATCATCACATCTAGCTGCTCACCTCGAGCTCATAATCCCACCACAACCACTAAACCATGTCCCAAAGCACCACATCCCCATGTCTTTTAAATACCTCCAGGGATGGTGACTCCACCACCTCCCTGGAGAAGGACCTTGGAGTCCTGGTGGACAATAAGTTATCCATGGGACAGCAATGTGTCCTTGAGGCTGAGAAGGCCAGTGGTATCCTGGGGTGCATGAAGAAGAGTGTAGCCAGCAGGTCCAGGGTGGTTCTTCTGCCCCTCTACTCTGCCCTAGTGAGACCACATCTGGAGTATTGTGCCCAGTTCTGGGCTCCCCAGTTCAAGAGGGAAAGAGATATACTAGAGAGTGTCCAACAGAGGCTACAAAGATGATAAATGGACCAGAACACCTGATGAGGGAAGGCTGAGAGACCTGGGGCTGTTTATAGTCTGGAAAAGATAAGACTGAGCAGAGATCTTATTAATGTCTATAAATATCTGAAGGGTGGGTGTCAAGAGGAAGGTGCCAGTCTCTTTCCAGCAGTGTTCTGTGATAAGACAAGCGGCAATGGATACAAAATGGAACACAGGAAGTTCAACATGAGGAAAAACTTCTTTAGTGTAAGGGTGATGGAGCCCTGGAGCAGGCTGCCCAGAGAGGTTATGGAGTCTTCTTTCCTGGAGACTTTCAAGACCTGTCTGGATGTGTTTCTGTATGACTTGCCCTAAGTGATCCTGATTTGGCAGGGGGTTGGACTCAATAACCTCCCAACCCCTACCATTCTACAACTCTATGAACTGTCTGGAAGCAATAGGTATAGATAAAGCAGAAACTGCTCTGGAGTTTAGTTTTAAAAGGAGAATGGCTTAGGCAAAGAAGACATAATGTCCATCATACTTTCTAACTAACACTTAAATCTTACACAACACAATGTCTGGTATGACCAAGATCTTGCATTTGAACTAATTAAATCAAGGATGCAATGGCAAGAACAGATTTCATCCTGATAGGTTTTGTCTCAAATTCCAGCAGCTAAGCTGCCACCTTCAGGCACCTCCTTTTATTTGAAATGAAAATGAAGTAAACACACACTCTGTGAAAGAACAGAAAACAAATTTGTATCCAAGGGTGTCCTGCCAGTGTGGAAAAGGAGATAAAGCTCTTGGCCTTGCCAGATGGCAGAAACACCATCTTAGGCCTGGAAAAATTCTGCAAGAATCAACATAATACTAACACAAATCCTTCCATGTAGAAGGCTCAAGCCACACACAGCAGGTTTCATAACACTTAAAGACCTTGACTTAGGTAAGTGTACAGTCACCCTCCTTGATTACCTTGTAACCTGGCAGGGAATGCAAACTCTTGCAACTTCAAGAAATGTGTGGACATGGCACTTCAGGACATGGTTTAATGGCCATGAAGGTTGAAGGTTGGACTCAATGGCTGAAGGTTAGACTCGATCTTAGAGGTCTTTCTTTTTCAACCGAAACAGTTCTGTGATTCTGTGAACTCCATTTTTTTTTTTCTGCTTCATATGCACTTCTCAGCAGATGATACTCAGATGTACAAAGCCCTAATCACACCTCAAGGACATTACCACATCCACAGCACTGCCAGAAACACAAAAATCTCCTGTTCTGAGGACCCAGTCAATTCTGCTTAAAAGGAGCTATCACTGTTCCAAGAAATTATTAGCTTCAAGTTACTAAGAAATGAGTGTATTTATTTTTCTTTAATAATAAAGAAGATAGACTGGTGTCCAACTCTGATAGCAAAGCAACAGGCAGCAGGAACTCACCAAGGTCACAGAGCAAAAATGACCTTGGACTCTCCAGGGCTTGGTGTCAGCCCATATGAATTTAATGGGCGTTCTGGCAGCAGAGCTCAGCAGTGCTCTTCCCTGCTCCCCTCAGAATGACTTCATGCAAAAGAGCAACAGCTGAGAGGAAAATGTGATTTTTCACGTGCTTGAACAAACAAACAAACAAACAAAAAATACAAAAGCTGGTCAGGATACCCAAGACAAGGAGAAAACCAAGGGGAGAGCCGAGGTCCCTGGCAACACACGAGGTACCTCTTGCTAGCAAGCACTACAAAGGGCAAACAAACAGTCCTCTCCTCAGCAACAGCAGTCATAAGACTTCTCCAAAAACTTTTGGGTCCTGTGATAGGATTTTGCTTGATCTATCACAACCAAGATAAGATATCCAGTAAAACAACTTGAAGCAATTGCAAAGCTCTGGCTCTGGTTGATGGCTTGAATACCAAGTTGTCATATGGACATCTATCTGAAGCTGTTCATACTACCCTGAAGTTATTTCTAGCCATTGCCTAAGAGGAAGGGATCTGGGCTTTGATCCACTTTGCACTCAGTCACCAGCATTTGTGAGGCAGAAAAAGCAATTACAATTTCAGCCTCTGTCACAGAGCACAAAAAGCAGAAACGTGGCAGCCAGCACAGTCTCTTGCACACTGATCTCTGCGATTTGAAGCAGTTCCTGTTTTTTAATGATGAAGCCTTTTTGATGTCTACTCCTTCACCTTCTTCAGCTGCACAGTCCATGGCCACTTGCATTAAAGGACTTGGATTGCAATGCTAATCTGGAATGTTCACAGAGACCTGACAAAACAAACAAACAAACGCACCACCCCCCACTCCCCCCCAACTAACAAACAAAACTGCCATGGGTTGAATGTTGCATGTTTGCTGCTGCTGTTCAAACCATCCTGTGTCTCATGCCGGCTTCAAAATGAAAGTGCTGGCTGGAGCAAAGTATTACAGGGACTGAAGTTCAGATTGCAACATGAGAGGCTTCCTGTTCTGGTTGCTGTTTCTGGGTTCTGGGGTTTTGGGGTGTTGGGTTTTTTTCCCACAGGGATGGCGGTGAGACGAGTGGGGAAGCCACTGCTTTTCTTTTATGCTGTTTTCTTCTGCATTTCACTGTGCTTTTCCTGCAAATAGGCTAAGCTAAGGTGTATAATAAGGTGTATAATAGTTGTATTATTAGATTATTAGCTAAGGTAATTGTGCATTTATGTTATCGCATTTATTCAGTACGCTCTTATCTCTTTACCTCAACCCTGAGTTTTTGTGTGCTACTTTTCCCTCACTTGTGTGTTAGGGGAGCAAGCAGGTTAACCTGTTGGTTTTGCTTTAAACCATTACAAAAACCCACAAGCCCACCCTTCCCCCCCCAAAAAACCGCAAGGCAAACAAACAAACAAACAGAACTAGAAAAGGCTTCACAAACTGAGTTTCAGTGTAGAGATCTACGTTTAGTAGACACAACTAGATGCCTCATACACCAGGTTTATGCACAGCATGGTAGTACAGGAATGTCACACAGGGAAACAGAGGACTACACAGCATCTCCCACAACAGGTAAGAGTGAAGTCGTGGTGCCACATGTTGAGTAAGAACCAGGAGCCAAGATAAATAGTGTGCTGGTCCCTGATGGAGCTGAGGCACTGTTGTAACAGCTGTGTTACATCAAAACCAAACCAGAAAAGATCAAAATCCATTCTGCTGGCTTGTTGGGGAGGATGGTGGGAGCACTACCCCAGGCAGAAATGACAGTGAGGAGCCCAACCCCAACCACCCACACCCTCCCTAGCACTGCTGCCATCTTCACCCAAACTAGATGAGTAAGAGTGGCCTCATGCCCACCTTTTCTCCTGGATGGTGAGCAGGTTGCTCACCCAGGCAGCAAAGATGGAGTTCAAACATAGCTGTCCCATCTCCCTGCAACAGCTGGCTGGCAGAGCTTCTCCTCAGTCACCAGGACACAGGCTGGAGCAGCACGTGTTGTTTCAGAGGTGTTTCTCAGATCTGAGCACCTCTTCCAAATTAAGGCCAGGGAATCAGACCTTATATTTGTTTAACAAAACCAAGCAACAAAACAACAAAACCCCCAAATCCAGAGTGCTGATGCAACAGCTCAGCACTTTATAACCTACATATGCTAAATGCTAAAATGTCAGGGCATGTTTCTGTTGTGTAACTATCAGACACTACCACTGAATACTCATGGTAAGGAAGCAAAGAGTCCACCAGGTTACATGGAAGAGCTAAAGGTTCCCAAATGTTTCCCTTAACCTCCTGACTGCCACTTTCAACCCCTAAATCATCACTGGGGATCAGGTTCAAGAACAGAAACTCATGAGAAATTAGTCATACATTTTCCCATGACAGTCCATTAGAGGGAAAATACAAAGCATTTTCTTCATTTGTTAAGATAAAAATGAAGAATGGCATCCCATCTGGAGCCTTTAAAGGATAAACTATTTCTAATGCACTGCTGTTAAACCTGGTGTATAGTCCTACTACCATGAAAAAGGAATGTCACACTTTCAAAACAATTACAATTACCAGTCATTAAGGATGCAGCTCACAAAGCAGCCCAATTGCCTTAGGAAATAACTTCAGCTGATAAAATTTAAGTATCACAATTAAGCCACAGCCTAGAAAGCAATGGTTGTCTTTGCAACTTGAATACAAACCAACATAAAGATTTTATTCCTGATGTTTTTGCATACGATTCCCCAGAGTATTTAGTGCCAGATTCAGACTTCCCTACTTGCCATGCCATTTCTGATCCAGACCAGGATGCCTTCTTGGCCACCTGAGCACATTGCTGGCTCATGTTCAGCCATCTCTCAACCAACACAACCAGGTCCCTTTTCTGCCAGGTAGCTTTCCAGTCACTCTGCCTCAAGCAAGGAACCTTCATGGGGTTATTGCTACTGAAATATAAGACCCAGCACTTGGCTTTGTTAAACCTCATACAACTGACCTCAGCTCATTGATACAGCCTGGATGCTAACTGGACTGAAAAGAATCAAAGATTCCTGAAAATATTAAATCAATAGAAAGCAAAATTGGCACTTGCAGTCCCAAAGAACTACAAAGAGGAATTCTGAACCCATGAAATTTCAGTCCTAGTCTGATATGGGCTCCCATCATGGGAAGCTGAGATTTCAAAGCCTCTTTAGAGAAGGCTGGATGATGTCTGTGCCCAACACACATCTGTACCCACATATGCCAGTGAAGCTGCAACCCCTTATCCCACCCAGGGCTGTGTGACCACTGCACAGGTGGTGTGTGAAACGAGCTGCAGTGGATAGGACCAACTTTTCCCTCTTCTTCAACCATAGCCATTACACTTAACCATGCTTTGTAACAGACATGCTCCAGAGGGAATGACAATTCTTACTTAGCTGCAGAGATCACCCACCTTCATTAGGGACTGCAGAAATATCAAGGGCATTTATGCAGAAATATTGCTAAAGTTGCTCTTCTGACAGCTGCCTTCACAGATACATATGCAAACCAGTAGGCTGGGGTTACCCATTAATCTTACAAAAGAGAATTAGTCTGATAGTTTGAACAGTAAATCTAATATGACCTGGAAACTGCTCATGGTAATAAAAATGGTTATAAATGACTCTAGATTCACAAAGTATGATGGATGATTTGTTATGACACTGAATAATAGTTTAAATATTGCACTGCCTAAATCCCAGCACACAGGACCCCATTCAAATGTAGGCTAACTTGAATTTGCTTCACACCAGGGGTTTTCTTGGCCCATACTATCTTAATTTAAAAAATATGGATGCAGACCCACAAATTACTTTGCCAAAAAGATAATGAAATGTGATGTTTCATTCTAATTTTGCTTAATTAAAAGAAGCCTTGGGCAAGCTACTGGAAGGTTTTGGTCCTATAAGGACAATGCAATCTCAAAGTGTCAAAAATTAATCTTGGAAGCAACACTAAAAGTGGATGAAAACAACCAGCACTGCCCAAACCACAACAGGTCACATCCAGCAGCTTGAATATCTGCCTCCAATGCTGACACTCTTGATAATGACACATTCTGGGAAATAAATATTCCAGCAACCCAACAAAAATCACATTTTCAATGGATACTTTTAGACTTCAATTCACCTTTGGCAACCAGTTATTTTTTATGATTCCTCCTCCTATTCTTCTGGAGTAAAAATCATGGAAAAATATTGGTTTCTTTCTGTGGCTGCCTGACAGCTAATCAAATTTGATATTTATATTGTACTGGGATAATAAAACGTCAAGTTGGTTATTAGAAAAACATTTCTGAAGATAGCAATTTAACCTTCAGCAATTCAATTTGATTCAGTGGTGTCTACTTGCTTGCAAATAATTGTGGTTTAGATCCTAACAGCCTGATGGCAGAAACAGACCCTTCCCCTCTTGGATTGCTGTGTCTGGACTGCCACTCAGTGGCCAAATACAAATGCTCCTGTAGTAACTGACACCTCTTTACTCAGAGTGGTCAGGCATTGGAACAGGCTGCCCAGAGAGGTGGTGGAGTCACCATCCCTAGAGGTGTTCAGGAAATGCGTGGACATGGCCCTGGGGGAGGTGGTTTAATGGCCATGGTGGTCTTAGGTCGATGGCTGCACTCTATGATCCTATAGGTCTCTTTTGACAAAAATAATCCTACTTGGATTTGGAAACAAGCATTCTGAAGTTGCTTATGTGACAGCCTAACACAGTAGGAAATGTTTTTATTCCTCATATAGTTTCTGGTCATGGGGCTCTCATAACAGTCAGCACACCTTCAGTGCATTGGAGAACCTCCAACTCTAAAGGCTGGACCTCTTGTGGGGAAAAAAGCAGCTCTGGAGCCAGACTGTAACAAACATGGCCTCTGTGCACAGAACGCAAAAAGGGACCTGTAAGGTACCCTTACCAGTGAGTGAATGGATCTTGTAGCACTGGGGAGCTTGTATTGATTTATTTATTTTAACCTAAACAATTGGTTACTTCGTGTAAGCCTATACAGCTGGGACCATCTCAGTGTTGTACCACTTGTACACTGCCATCGCAGGAGAATAAACTACCTTTCTCTACTTGCAATACTTCGTAAGTCCAAGCTAGAGCTGAACTTGCATCACTGATCTGGCTGGTCTTGAGGGCAAAACAAGCCCTGCTACCACCAGAAAACCTCTGTTTCCTCTTGCTCAGCTGCCTCCCAGACACCGAGATGCATCCAGGGACTTCCGTGCTCCTACTTGCATCTGTAGAGAAGCAGCAGCCACCAGCATCACCACCCACCTTCAACAGACATCATGCAGCAGACAAGTGGTAAAGAGGAAAAACTAGTTTATGCATGACCCACCTCTTTGATCCTTCAGAGAATAAGAAAAATTTCAAGTAGCACTACAAAACTTGGAAAACTTGCAAACAATTACCTGAGTTAGCTGCACTGCTCCTTTTCCTCAAGGACAGTACAAGATATTGGAAAAGAGAACATAAGTGAAAATCTTCTATGAAGACTCTTAACTACAGATTGATTATAAGCAGGAGGCTCTTGAAAGACCTTTCTCTCCAACAGGACCCCTTAAATATTGACATTCTAGGGGCTGAATGTGCAACAAGGAGTGTTTATTGCCAAGGCTGCTGGGGTCATGCTGGATGGAGAGTACACATACAGCACATGGCTGCTCTGCATCTGGCTCTGTAAAACATGAACCAGCTCCTGTCTCAACTGTTTCTCAAGTTCATTTGCAAATCAGCCAGCTTTCTTTTTGGCTCCCAGACATAGTTCAGCTGTTCTCCTCTGCTCTGGTGAGACTTCATTTGGAGTACTATGTCCAGCCCTGGGGTCCACAACACAAGAAGAACATGGACCTGATGGAGCAGGTCCAGAAGAGGGCCACAAAGATGATCAGAGTGGGCTGGAAAACCTCTCATACAAGGACTGAAAGAGTTGGGGTTGTTCAGCCTGGAGAAGAGAAGGATTCAGGGAGACCTTATAGCTGTATTTCAATATCTGAAGAGGACCTACAGGAAGGCTGGGGAGGGACTGTTGAGAAGGGTTTGTGGTGATAGCATGAAGGGCAATGGTTTTAAAATGAAGCAGTGTAGATTGAAGTTGGACATCAGCAGGAAGTTCTTTACAGTGAGAGTGATGAAATACTGGAAGAGGTTGCCCAGGGATGTGGTTGAAACTCCATTACTGGACACATTCAAGGTCAAACTTGATGGGGCCCTGAGCAATCTCATCTAGGAGATGTCCCTGCTCACTGCAGGAAGGTTGGACACAATGACCTTTGAGAGTCCCAACCCAATGCATTCTGTGATTCTGTGATCTCAAATCCTCCACATTGCTGCCTTCCCAAAGCAGCAGAAATAATTCACTGCCACAGACAGATCTTAAGGGACTTTTGGGTTTGTTTTTTTTTCTTATAGGACTGATGCTGGCTGTCAAAAGCTGCTAATACAGCCTCTCCTCCTCTCCCAAATGCAATTACTGCCTTAATAAGCAAAAAACTGAGTAGTGAAAATAGTGAAAGAATGAAGGACATTTGAGTCACTCCTGTGACATGACCGAAGCTTTTACTGGTTGTGGAAGTGCACAATGCCCATTCACCAGCCCATTTTAAGTTTTCCCTTTAGAGACAGATGCAGACATTGACCAAAAGCAAACAAATATCCTGAAAATTCACAATAGGTGGTTTCTGTTCTGAGACAGCTCCAGTTTATCACCCTTTTCTTTATTGCATTTAATGACCCATATCATGCAACTCTTCCCCCATTCCTAATCTCTGCTGCTGAAATCTCCCTAGAAATAGTACTTAGATGCCTGAGGGAAAGTTAAAGAGATAGATAACTACCAAAAAAGCCCATGAGACTCATCATTTTCTAAGTTTGCATTGAAAGAGATAAAACTTTCATTGCCCAGATTAGCCCATGCAGTATCACAGATGGGAGATGAACAGATTTCTTTACATGGGTAGATAGGATGAATTTTTCCATCAGAAATATCTGTAGACATATATGAGATAAATTCCGTGAAACCATCTGAATTACTCTGCATTCATAGCCAGAAATCTAAGGTCTGAAATGAGCTCACTTTGTGACTTGGTAGCTGGAAAATTCAACTGATTGTCAGAGGGAAGGTGCAGCTTATTTTGAGCTAAAGCCAAGAGCTGTGGGCAGAAAAAGCACAACTAAACGTTCTACTTACTTTACTAATTTCATGCCTGATAATCTGTCAAACTAAAGCTGTAACTGTCACAGATGGTCCTATCCCTATTTCATCATTCCAGGTTATTTGATTTGCCTTGACTGAAGATGAACCATACTGCAATTACTGAAGAAAGCTGCCATTAAGCCCAGCTCTTCACTTCCATCCATTCCACAGCAGTCTCAAACGTTTTGGTATGGCCTGGTTTATATCACAGCAACGTAACAGTTGCCTCCTGCTCTCAAAACTATTAGCAATAAATTTCTGTTTCCACAAATGTGCATTTACCTCACTGCTGGCCAGCATCCCTGACAGCATGGATAAGGGAAGATGTCTTACACAGTGCACACACTGAGAAATCAGAGATCCATCCCGTGGAAATCAATAAACCCCATAGGATTTCACAACTAGGCTTGCACAGATTCCTCAGGATTTCCCTGGAGAGTTATGGCTAAGAATTTAAAAACTGAAGATATTGTAAAACCAATACTAGGACATTTTCCAAGTAGGCAGATGACTTAATTTAGACCACAGCATTGCTGTAACTTAGTGAAACACACATTGTAGCTAAAGAACAGGCCTGTTGGTGAAATAGGCCTGGTTCATGCTCTTTGTCCAACTCTGTGCAGCTTTTGATACCCAGCCAGGACAAAAGCTCTGAGCAGGTCATACCCTCCCCTCCTGCCCACCACCACCCACCTCACAGCCCTGTGCCTGGGCACCTCCCTGCACTGGCTTTGGACACATGCTCTGCAGCATGGTGGGGTGGCGTTGGCTGGATGTCCCCAGATCTGTCTGCAGGGTGCTCACTGGTGGATGACAGCACTGTCACACCTCTCTGCTCCCCCTGCCATGGGCAGTGGTGCACTTCCCAGCTGGCAACCTGCAGGGAAACTGGTTGGAGAGCTGCATAAGAGAAGCTGCAGAAACTCTGCAGAAAGTAGTAGAAAATATTTCCCATGTTTTCTGTCTTCCTCGTTAGACTAAAGAAGTGGCACCAAAACCCTGTCTCCACCTGAGAGAAGCAGCTGTGCTCTGAGGACAATGCCTTTAGAAAGAATTGCACAGGAAAAGGAATCTGTGGACTATGGCTGAAGCAGCAGATTGCCAGACTGTTTGTTTGCAGCGTTGGTAAACTGCTGTAGGAAATGCACTGCAGAGGTGAGCCCCAGGCCTTCCCTCTCTTCTTCAGGGTGGTACAAAGAAGTAGGGTGCTGGGACAAGTCAGCACACAAAGACCAGAGCCAGATCACATACACAGCATTTCTGATGCACCATTCACATTCTCTATGCAATACTGAAGGTGGGTTTGACATAGAAATCCGCCAGGATTAAGATTTTTTTTCCTGCACCCCACTACCCAACATTTTAAAACCTGGCTGGGTTTGGCCATAGTTACATCCTTCCCCACTGTCTCCTGTGACTCCCTATCCAGAACATCGACTGCACAGAGGTAGATGTGGACAGAGAAGACAGCGTGTCCCTTCCTGCTCCAAGCACCAGCTGATGTTTCCCATCCCAAGCAAGCAGGTGAAACTCTGCTCACCTTTGATGCTCTGCTCTTGTCATGCGAATCCCCCAACAGCATAATTAAAGGATTCCCTGGCTAGAACAGCAGAGCAATTTATCCTTGCAATCATCAGAACGCTTCACAAATCTTCCAAGTGCCCTTCAAACAGCCCTGGATTTACACAGACAGCAAAAGTAATTGGTTCCACTCTGGCAAAGGTGGAAAATTCAGGGACTCCCTTAGTACAGCAGAGATGAAGCACCCTCAGGGACACCCTCCATCTTCTCTGGCTCCAGGGACAAAAAAATACTTCACTGCTAAGCTGCTGGAGATGAGCTCCTGAAGTGTAGTCTTTCATCTATGTGATAACCATCAGTCCCTAACATAAAAAATAGATTTCCACTTCAATTAATAAGTGTCATTTAGTGTGAAGCAGAAGGACCTCTATTGGTAGAAGGGATCAGAAACCCAGAAGTTGACTGAGGAATGCTTTGAAGCTTTTCCCCAATGAATTTACTCTCCCAAATCTCCATCATTTGCTTATTTCTATCTCCATAAACAGCATTATTATATCCACCAAGTTTTGCAAAACCAGCTAACTTCGACAGCAACACTCCTTAGGTGGGGAAACCAGGCCCAGGATTAAACAACATTTTGTCAGTTTTGTCATGTCACTAAAGCCCAAGGTAAACATTTGTGTTTGCCATGACTTTGATGTGAAATGTATGAAGTGTAAGCTGAGCTTGGGGCAAAACTAGAAACCCCACATGGGACACAACATAGGAAAGCAAATTCAATGGGCTTTGCAGAAATCATTATAGCAGAGTCCCTGTCCATGGAGATGTTCAAGAAATGCATAGACATGGCACTTTGGGACATGGTTTAATGGCCACGGTGGTCTTAGGGCTATGGTTGGACCAATTCTATGATACTATGATCCAAGCAAAAAAAAAATGTTAACCTGCTGTAAGAAGGGCCAAATGACAAAGACAACAGTGAAACATTAGAGTCAAAAGATGCAATCATGAAAGAATCTGGGATTTTTCCTTGAGGCCTCTGCAGCCCAGGCCCCTTGTGGGTCTGTGCACAGAATTTCTATTGTCTTCAGCAGAAGAGTTTTGTATGGAGAACCACTTAATGAAAGCACAACTCTAACAAGGGCCACCCTTTAATCAAAACCAATCCATTACTTTATGTGCTAGTTATAAAGTACAAGGACATTGTCATAAAAAAAATTGACGCCAAATTAATCTAGGGGGGAAGGAGGAGGAAGACTAAATAAACACAGAATAAACTTGGTAACAGAAAATGGGAAGGTTTCTATCAAAGTGTTCTCACCATTGAAACACGTTTAAAATATATAAATATGTATGTATAAATACATACAAATACTCACAGAACCCTGACAACCAGAAAGGGAAGTGATCGTGCCCTTGTACTAGGCACTGGTGAGGCTGTAGCTCAAGTACTGAGTTCAGTTTTGGGCCCCTTAGTACAAGAAAGACACTGAGGTGCTGGAGCAGGTCCAGCTGGTGAAGGGTCTGGAGAGCAGGTCTTTTGAGAACAAGCTGAGGGAACTGGGGTTTTTCAGTCTGGAGAAGGGGAGGCTGACAGAAGACTTCATTCCTCTCTACAACTCCCTGAAAGGAGGTTGTAGTGAGGAGGGGGGGTTGGGCTCTTCTCCCTAGCATCAGGTGATAGAATGAGAGGAAATGGCCTGAAAGTGTGCCATGAGAGCTTTAGATTGGATATTAGGAAAAATGTCTTTCCTGCAAGAGTGGTCAGGCATTGGAACAGGCTGCCCAGGGAGGGGGTGGAGTCACCATCCCTAGAAGTAATCAAGAAACACGTAGAGATGGCAACTGGGGACATGATTTAGTGGCCACGATGGTGTTGGGTTGACAGTTGGACTCAATCATACAGTTGGACTCAATCCAATGAAACAATTATGTGATGCTATGATCTAAAGAGAAAGTAATTGTCTAGAAATACAAAATAATAAGACAATAGATTCTTTCCCCCAATTATTCCTATTTCTACTACTTTTTCTTCTTCCCCTGAATCTGTCAGAAAGAAAGATGACCTCCTTTTTAACCCAGTGAGCAAGAAAGTCACTGGCCATATGTGGCAACACCTCCTCTGATATCAGAAACCATGCTCCCCTTCATTTTGAAATGCAAGATTAATAAAATGAATTGCCATGTCCTTACCGTGCCCATGCAACAGACCTCCTCCAGCAGAGCTGGCAGCAGTGGTGGGGAGCACAGTTGTCTTGTGACTCAACAAAGGGACCTGGAAGCCCCATCATTGCAAAAATCTCAGAAGTGTTCATGTCAGCCTGCATTGAGAGTGAAGAGATCTGCAGCATTCTAGTTACAGCAGTTTTGAACCTGTGGGCAGGGTTTGATACTTTCTGAGATTAAGAGAATGTCAAAATGAAATAGGAATTACTTTCAATATTTTGTTTAGGATCTACTCCTTAAATAAGGCAAAATTACAGTCAAACCAACCCTGGTTCATCCATTTGGATATCCCAACAGCATCACTCCAGTGCTAGGATAAACCAATTCTACCACTGCAATCCACAGCCATGCTTTAACCACAATCTGGGGAAATCACGGAATGCCAGCTTGGCAGGGGCCCCAAGGATCATCTGCTCCAACCTTTCTAGGTAATAGTCTAGTTGAAATGAGATGGCCCAGCACCCTGACAAGATAAGTCTTGAAACTGACCAGTGTAGGAGAATCTACTACTTCCCTTGGGAGATGATTCCCATGTCTGACTGCTCTCTTTTTTTTCTGGAGTCCAATGGGAATCTCCTCAGCAATAACTTGTCCCCATTACCCCTTATCTGTTCCATGCAACCCCTTGTAAAAAAGGAGTCTGCACCCTCCTGTACCCTGGTACATGGTAATAAGATCTCCCCTGAGCCTTCTCTTCTCAAGGCTGAACAAACGCAGAAATTAAACAAGAAGAAAAAGAAGTAATGGGGAGGGAGGAACCAACCAACAACAACAACAAAAGACTGCCAAATGTGGTTGCAATTGGTTACTATCATCCAAAACTACATGCTGGAGGACATAGAGATCTGAAAACTCATGTTTGCAACCTGCATTTCCCAGCGGCCAAACATGTTGAAATGGAAATAATACAGGCCACCCAAAAATAAGATACTCTGCAGGTTGCATCACCACACACTCATGCAGCCTGCAGACACCACCTCTCCTGGGTATGCAATGGTCATTTATCCTACAAAGCAAAAATCATCAGCAGGAGAAAACAGCAGAAAAGGCCCAAGAATGGGAAGCTCTTACCATGCCCACAGTGCATGCTCCTGTCCTTGGATATGCACAGGAGTAACATGGAGGAAGGGAGAATGTCCTCAACATAGACCCAGGTATAAAAGCAATGAATTGAAGTCATCATTTTTTTCTAAAAATACTGACTGCTCACTGTAAAGAACGATCTTTTATTCTGAGCATTCTTAACGCATAATGCACTTCAGGATGAAGTAAATTAGAACAAAATCATGGAAAGCTCAGGATCTAGAAACAGCAGTGTAATTCTGTGCCAGATTTTGATTCAGTTACTGTCCTGGAAGAGCTCCAGGTTTACACCAGCCTGTCAGACTGCAAATTGCCACAACATATGTGAAACTTCCTCTGAGTCAGCGCAAAGAAACTCTACCAAAAGCCTGAAGAACTCCAAGAATTTCTGTAGGATGAGAAAGGTGCAGAGGGGAATCCAGAATCCCAAGAAAAAATATTTTTCTTTTATCCAAGTATGCACATGTGGAAAAAGTGCCTCTGAAAGGACTGCAGAAAGACTGCAGACTGCAGAAGTGCTGAAATAACCTCTCCACCTGACAGCAAAGTGTTGGCAGCTGCCACCATACCCTGTTCTGGTTAGTTGGTCAGAAACTTGCAGGCTGCATGCCTTCCTCCTCCCCTCAACCTGGAGAGGAGGGAGAAGACAGAGCCATGACGTTTCTCATTGCTTTTGGCTTTTCAGGGAGCAGTATACCAACTACACCCTGACTGAAAAAAATAAACAAAAACAAATGATTGCTTCCAGTCTGTAGCATGTGAAGGTTGGACTCAATGATCTTAGAGGTCTCTTCTAACCGAAACAATTCTGATTCTATGATGGAGGACTGTCTCCTGCTTAGTAAAGCAGCTCCATAAGCAAGCTAGAATTTAATCAGCAGTTACTGCCCAGACAATATTTTTCAGTGAGCATTGTTTTCCTCTAGGAGATTGCCCTGCAAGAGCTACCAAAACTGGTTTTAGAACTCCAGGTTTTCAGGCTCACTCATGAAAAAAGTGAAGCAACGTGACAGTGTGTGTGTCCTTGCTGACCATCCCTTGTTATTCTGTTCATGAAAGCTATCCATAATTCAGCACACCCAGATGACAGCAAAGCAGAAAACAGCACAGGAGAAAAGCCAAGGACGTTTTCTCAGAGACAACAGATGTGTGTAATAACAGCAGCAACAGGATGAGACTCTGCCTAAGTTCTCCAGCTTAACAGATGTCTCCATGAACTCCTTCCTGCCCCCATTCATATTTCTGTAAGACATGAATACAAAATTATCTGAAGTGTACAGTCATCCCAAAATGATCATGTCCTCTCAGCTGTCACATAGTTGCACAGCCCTTCCCCGCCGCATGGGCACTCAAAGGCTTCTGTTCTCCTGTCCTGCATCACGTACAACCTATCTAAAAGGAGGCTGCAGTGAGGCCGGTGCTGGCCTCTTCTCCAAGTAATGAATGACAGGATAAGAGGTAATGGCCACAAGATGTGCCAGGGGAGGTTTAGGTTGCACATGATGCTGGTAGATTGACAGTTGGACTCAATCTTAAAGGTCTTTTCCAACTGAAACAATTCTATGATTCTATGCTGCTCCAGAAACAAAAAAGGTGTTTCCATCTGGATTACTTACTTTAAAACTCCTCTAATTATTCCTGCTGCAACCTATTCAGACGTCATGCAGCACTGACTGCAAATCAGAATGAATACACAGTGATGTCCCTGGCTCACAAATCTTATAGAGAAACCGGTCACTGAAGTCCAGAGCCCACATCCATGATGGACATTCTTTCCTTGCCCAATTCCCACGGACTTCCTGAAACTCCTACTGAACTCCTACACTGGGTAAAGAGCTATGCCTGCATGTGCAAAGTAAAACCTTATTAAATTGTTAGTCACCAAGAGCCTTAGGACAGGGCAGAACAACATAACTAAGGTATTTGTAGCTGTTTCATAAATGGACACTGACTGTGACCCAAAGATGATGCTTTAGTTTCACAGTGGATGGTCAGTTTCCTCTATGCACAGCACAAGGGCCACCACCATGCTGCACACAGCTGTGAGGCAGCACATGAGAACAGTCCCACCGTGTCCCACTCAAGGGGCTGAGACAATGCCTCCCCCCACCTGCCCATGCTTGGCAGGGCCAATGGGGCAGCTGCTCTGTGAGCAGCTGGGGCTGGAGCCACAAGGACCATTTCAGAGTGCACTTGTTATTCATGGCCAGTGTCTCTTTACTTCTGTCATCTGTATGGAATGATCCCTTTTCAAATGTGGAACTAGGTACGTTTTATTTCAAGATGACTTTACAAATCCTTCTATGTGATACTCATTTCAACAGTGCTCTTAATATTGCACAACAGTCATATGACCCAGCGTGCGTGTGCTTTATAAAACAGACATGACACATGAAAATTAAAACCAGGTTCCTCATCTGGAAGGCAGAGAGGAACTGCAGGGGAAAGAAAAAAAAAAAACAACAATGAGAGTGCATGCCCAGAAATCAGGGTGGAGAGAAAAGGGGAGGAAAAAATGGGATGAGACATCAGAGCCATTTCACCCAGCCCAGAGTGAAAACTGCTCTCATCAGTACAAATGGCAATTAATTTGCATAAATTTACTGCAGAATAGAATTAAACTGTGCTGTTGCATTTCAGGATTGGCACTGGACTGCCTGTGGCACAGTCGATCATCAATAATTTACAATATTCCCTTCTGTGAGCAGAACTTGTGAATTGCTCTTGCACCTCAAATGACATTTTCTATAGATATTACACCCAGGGAGAAATACAGAGAATGAGGTTTTAAATGCACAGGACTTAATGTTTATTTTGTAGGTGGGTGATCTAAGCACTTGCTAAGAACCTGTAGGTATTTTGGTATTTCTCGTGGCTGACAATATCCTTCTAAATGTTCTCCTTCATGAGGAGCATTCAGTGACATTTGTACTTCCCCATCTCTGATCTGAAGGCACCTCCCCATCCAGGCTCATCTGCCAGATTGCATGACGGAACCATTTATAAGCCCACCAGCAGGCCCTGTTATTTTGGCCTGTTGAATTCTGAATACATTTGTATTACCATCTACGCATTGTACCTTATACTGGGCACAGCAGGGGCAGTGCAGATGTAGTCACTGCTGGGAAAAAAATCACTTTTACTTTGTTATCAGGTGAGGCTCCCTCTTCTAACCAAGTGCACTTCCTCAGAGAGAGGGTTACAAAACTGGGCAGTTTTACAAAGTTAGGTAACACAGCAGGTGTTCTATTTACAGCTATGTAAGCAAAGACCTGAGCTAATCAAATCTCATGCTTGAAGGATAAGAACGTCCCATAAAATGATCACCATCTGAGATTAGGCACAAGCTACTTCACCCCACACCCTCTTTTAAATTCTGAACAACCAGCCAGATGCAGGCACTGTCATCTCCTTCACTTTTCAGTTTCTTGTTCAAGACATCCACTGCTGGAGGTCAGACACAGAACAAGATGACCATCCAGGTCCATTTGTTTCACCCCAGATAAGCAAGGTGTGGATGAGACACAAATATCTCAGCACATAGAGATAGTGGGGAGGCAAGCCTGGACTATGCAGAACACTTGTACTTCTCCACCTCCATAGATCAGACATATATCATGAGTTTACATGAAACTAGAATCATCCCTCCAAATGTGAATGATCCTTTTACTTTTGCTGCCTCTCCCACTGGTAATATCCAAAGAGACATTTTGTAGGTAAACACATGCTGTGTGCTATGTTTCTCAAATCAGTTCCCCACTGGGGGTTTATACAACATATAATTTTAAATCAATACCATCACATCCATATGCACTTTATGTTGGCTTGCCTTTAAAAATTGTTTTTAAACATAGCTGTTGATTTTATGAGGAATTAAATACCAGGAAGCAAATAAGTATAAAAATACGTAACGAAGTTTTAACAAAAACTTCTCCTTGTAGTGAGAAAAGCTGTCGAAAACAAACTGTTAAGAAGTAGTTTTTGTATCTTCCCTTCCAGAGACAGCTCAGGACATTCATCAGTGGGCTCTGCCTGCACATGCAGAGTTACCCCAACATGGCTGCAAGAGAGCATTTCCACCAGTACACCGCCACTGATGTGCCTCTTGGGCCTCTCTGCCTATGCAAACACAAGTACCACAAGAAGTGTCTGATCACAGGGAATCCTCTGCTCAGCAGCAGCTTCTGTTAATAGCTTTAACAAGCAATTTCTCTTGTTTCTTCTAGTGTCCATGTATCTACGAACAGCCAGCCTCTGCCTGTCAAAGGCATGCTACTTAATGGGCAGAAAAGGAAAACACAAGCAGGAGTCATAAAATCCAATAGTATCATTCAGCCTAATCTAAGCACTAGCAAAACCAAAGGAAGCTTGATCACAAACTTCAAACAGGACTAAAAATTGTGTCTAAAATTAAAAAAAAAAAAAAAGAGAACTGACTGTATGAACAGGAAATAATATAAGTAAATTGACTTAATTAAATCTACATTCAGTGATAATCACAATCATCACTAAACTGCTCACTTCAAACTCCCCACTGTTGCTAGTGCAGAACACCACAGAATGAGACAGCCTGGTTTTTCCTCATCTCAGAGGAACAATGAATCTCCATTCAAGCTGAAGAAAATGACAGAGAAAAAAAACAGTAATAACCAATTTTCTTCATGGCACTGTGCAGAGGAACAAAGGTGCCCAAAGATAGTGTTATTTTGGAGGGCTTCAAAATAAAAAAAAAAATAAAAAAGAAAAAAGGAAAATAATCCTTGTAAGATTTGCCATTTATTTTCTTTGTTTTTAAATAAACAAGATAAATTGGGAAATTGTTTGAGACAATTTTTTGGAGAATTTGTTAAAGGGCTGTTCATAAATGAGAATGTAACATCTTCAGCCAATGCTACTTTTCCAAGACAAACCCATATTGCCCACAGTGCTGCAAACCTGCCTTGATCTGCTTTGAGGCAGTTGTCCATTTTAATTGTCTTGAAGAATGCTATAAATATCACATAGCAAACTCGAAACCTGAAATTACCTCAAATGCATCTCCTGCTTCAATCTATTCACTGAGTGTGCAAGGGAATGGCAACAAGGATGAGTCTGGGATCAGGACAAGAGGGGTCAATCATGGAATGCCTTGGGTTAGATGGTGCCTTAATGATCATCCAGTTTAAACACCCCCACCACGGGCTGGGACACCTTCCACTGGACCAGGTTGCTCAAGGCCCCATCCAACCTAGTCTTGAATATCTCCAGGGAGGAGGCATTCACCATCTCCCTGGGCAACCTGTGCCAGTGTCTTACCACCCTCACGGTAAAGGATTTCTTCCTAATATCCAGACTATTTGTCTACTACCTTACCCTTCCTTTATGTTTAGAAGAGGGAGAACAAAACACTGGATTAAGTTCGTATGTATTATCTGTGAGGAATGCATGGCTTTTTAAGTTTCATTTTCTACTAATGATCCTTGAATTTTGCAATTAGGAATAGCAGCCCAAGGCAAAGCTTTAGATGCTGAATAAGCATCTTGAATATCTTAGATACATGTTGATTATGTTAAACTGTTCCAGACATGAAAAGACCATGTCTTGTGTTGTGCTCTGCAGCAATGGCCACAATCATTTATATGATCTGGACACTCAGAAAAAGAAATACAAAACAGATTTCACTTGGTAGAATAGGAACAACGTGCCTCCTACATTACACAATATGTCTCTTTTCATCTCAGAGGAACTTACACCAGTGCTTTATATTGCAGTGGGGGATATTAGTGCAATTCTAAAGTTTAGTGCAGTTGCTGTGGAGTTACACTGCTATAAAAGGAATTGGGAGTTGGCTCATGAATATACAGTGCTCTATTGAAAACATCTTTCCATATCCATCCAATCAGGCAGCACTTTCACCATCCCCCCAATACATTTCATGTTGTGTAGCTCATTAGCTTTGGGAGAATTAATTGGAAAGATAGCCCTGAAATGTGAACCAAACACATCAGCTGAACCAAACCCTAGGCATAAAGCACAGGTGTCTCCAGTTCATTCAGGGTAATGATCCTCACTTAGACCATCAGTCATACCTTCCATCAGCTACAAATAAATAAACACTGTTTGTATCTTGAGGCCACAATCTGGCATGACTACAAGATAATTTATCTAAATACAATCTGATTTCAACAGGAGTACAAGATACTAGACAACCAGTCAAACTCCTCCTCATCACCCTGAAATGTTTTAGAGAAAAGCCCTGTACTTTTAGGGGTGACATCTCTGACAAAGCCTGCAGTGCCCTTCTCCTCAGCCCTGCTGAGGCCATAGCTTGAGTACTGTGTTCAGTTCTGGGCATCACAGTATAAGAATGACAGAGGTCCTGGAGTGTATCCAGAGAAAAGCAATGAGGACTGGTGAGGGGTTTAGAGGGCATGGCATACAAGGTGAAGCTGAGGGAGCTGGGGTTGATTACTCAGGAGAAGTGAAGGCCAAGGGGAGATCTTACTGCTCTGTACAACTACTTGAAAGGAGGTTGTAGTGAGGCTTGTGTTGGTTTGTTTTTTCTCCCAGATAACTAGTGGTAGGACAAGAAGAAATGTGCTTCAGTTGTGCCAGGGGAGGTTTAGATTGGATATCAGGAAAAATTTCTTTCCTGAAAGTGGTCAGGCATTGATACAGGCATTGATACACCAGGGAGGTGGTAGAGTCACCATCCCTGGAGGTGTTCAAGAAGCTGTAGATGTTATGCTTCAGGATATAGTTTAGTGGTCATGGTACTTGGGTTATGGTTGGACTCAATGATCTTAAAGATCTTTTCCAACTTTAATGATTCTATGGGGACAGACAACCCAAATACCATAAAAGTCCTAAGGCAAGGTACCAAGCTGTCATCCAAGGGTCATATCATGCCACTGAGGTACTACTCAGCCACCTATCTGAATATTTTAATTGTGATTTCTTTGCCTTCAAAGACTATTATGGAAATAGGCTGCAAAGTGTTTCAAGTGGCTGCAAACTTCAGAGAAATTAGTGAAGGACATTTGCTAATTTCACACACAGGGTTGAATTTGGCATGCCTGCATTTTTGCATAGTCATGCCCTTAGAAGAAAAAAGCATTTAAAATTAAAATAAAATTCCAGTCTCTCTTTTCTTTTCTTGAGAAGAAAGCAAAGCTTACTTTCATGTACTGGGAAATGTTGCTCTTTGTCTATGTTAATTATCCAAGTATTACTTCATGCTTTATAGTTGTCCTTCATGTAATAAACAAATCTTAATTCCATTCCATCCATTGTTTAAAGACATTGCTTCGTGATGGATGCTCTAAACATACCACACAACCACTGCCACAATTTTTGTGTTGTATTTTGGTTTCCTTTCTGAGCAAAGGTAGTGCTGCCTTGCAAAGACAAGTAGGACAGAACTGATTCATTCTGCAGCCACAGATTAGTCACTAACCCTTCCAGATTTCCAGTCTGCCCATTTCTATGAAGGTGCAGTTGTGCACCAGATTGTTACGAGGATTAAATAAGAAACACGTTTGGAAACGCTGTTATCGAACTGTTGGAGTGAATCCAGAGGAGGCTACAAAGATGATCAGAGGGCTGGAGCACCTCCCTGTGGGGACAGGCTGTGAGACTTGGGGTTGTTCAGGCTGGAGAAGAGAAGGCTCCAGGAACACCTTAGAGCAGCCTTCCAGTAGCTGATGGGGGTCTACAAGTAAGCTGGGGAGGGACTTTTTTAAACTGGAACAGGTTGCCCAGGGAGGTTGTGGATGCCCCCTCCCTGGAGATGTTCAAGGCCAGGTGGAACAGGACCTTGAGCAACCTGGTCTAGTGGAAGGGGTCCTTGCTCATGGCAGTGGGGAGGGTGTTGGAACTGGAAGATCTTTAAGGTTCTTTCCAACTCAAACCATTCCATGATTCTCTGAACACTAAAAGGCTTTGAGACCTGCTCAGTAAAAATTAATTCTATAAAAGTACGTATGAATAAAGTGCTAACTGATGTCAGCTTATTGATGCCAGCTGGCCTTTCATCCGGGACAGCAAAATCAGCTTCTTCCCACACACATTTCCTTTGGTGCACACCAACAGCATTTTGGTTGGTTGGTTGGGTTTTGTTTCCCTAAATTCCTGATCTTTGCCCTAAAACAATTTTCAGGAATACTACATTTAGGATCTTGATGCAGCTGTGCACTTCAGTGATTACCTTGATTAATCCTGCACCAGCAAGAAGCACAAATGTTGTAACATCCTTCAAACCAAGAAGTAAGTCCTGTTTACAGTGTACATGCTCAATTTTCATCTTAGAAGGTCTGCAGAATCATGTTCATTTCCTGTAAAAACCTGGCAATCGAGTTACAATAGCCCTTGAAATGAAGCAGAAAGCTGCTGTTCCTGGACTGGCCTTCCATGACACAGCACCCTCAAATGAAGATATACAAGTAGTTATTTTCACTTAGATTCTCCCTCTGTGCTGCAACCAACCATGTTTTCTGGAGCCCCTCCCCTCAGCTGCAGAAACTTGAATGTGCTCCACCTGTTTATGTTTGCTGACGGATGCCAGAGGAATTTCCATTTCATCTGTTTCACAGATTCTCAAACTCTTTTTCTCAAGACACATCATACAAAAATGTCTCCAAAGTAATTAGCAGGATTTCAATCAGCGTGGCTGTGATGGCTGCACATAAGGTAAAGCTCCGATAGCTCTTAAGAAATTGCAGCTGTAGAACAGGACCTTAATATTTAAATCTTCCTGTGTGACACATTTATAGTTTTCCATGTAGTAAAAAGGGCAAAGGGGTTGGTATGCAGAAAGCTGCTACAATGTGAGAAACATCATGCAATTCTATAACCTCTTGCACTCATACTGACATAAAAGTCATTGCTAACAGAACAAACATGCAACCTAATTCAAAGGGGGGGAGAGGATTACAGAAGGATCTCTGTAATGACAATCTCTAAGTCTCCCGTCAAAATAAAATTCACCACTTACTGAGGAACTAACTGAAATAAAAGTAATCTTATGAAATGTGTTGCAAAGTAGTATTTTATTTTTTAATGGAAAGATGCACCTCCCTTGGCCATTTGCCATGGAGCAGAAATGTCAAGCAGGGCTTCTGACCAGCACCAGCCTGCCCCTCCCTTGCTGCTGTTCACCCATCCCCAGCACACACCCATAGCCCTGCCACACTCAGTCATACAGCAGAAGATGATGAGTGGACTGCAAAATGAGGGCACGCTAACAAATTTAAAGAGACAGCAAGAGAGCCTCATGACTGTTCAAGGGTCATGCTATAAAGTCCAGAGGCTAAATTACTTAAACTTCTCTGGTTCACAACAGACTTTCAGAGAGTCCTCTACTGTAACAACAGAGGATCCAGATTGGAATTTCTGTTTTCTGAAATGACAGAAATACAATTCCCACTGCTTAAACTCTTGATGGGAGTGTTTCAAATGGGCACGAGTTACCAATGTCAGGTTTCATGCCTATGGCAACACATAGACCTCCTTGAAATTGCCAAGAAGGGGACCTAAGGAAAGGCAAGACTGCTCTGGCCCTCCCTCCACCCAAAGACACCCTGAGGACTTTTCCAATGTTTCTTCTGGAGGGTAGGAAGGGTTTACTGCTTCTGATTTATCCATATGACAGAAGCCACAGAACGCTGCAGGTGCTCACACCACAGCCCTTGGGCACAAGCAGCTGCCCCTTTGAAGGGTGGCAAGGCATTTCAGAGCACACATGGGAGCATCAGGACTTGTCTGATACTGGCCCTGGCCCTTTGCTGTGGGGCATTGCCAGGGTCTGGAAACACCTATGGCAGAGTACAGAACCAGTGTGTCAGCTCTTTGAGGCCTGGGATGAAGCCAGATGCAGCCTCACCCTCCTCCTCTGTGCCCAGATGGCAGGAGGGACTATCTGGCCCTGAAAGATGGGGCCACCTGAAAGTGGAGAACACAGGAAATCACCCCCACTCCACAGGACATGGCCAGCAGCCATCAAGAAGCACATTGCCCCACCATGGCCCTGAGGCAGAGCCTCACAAAGGGCTCCGGTATGTGGATGTCAGGCTGTGCTGGGCAGGAACAGCCCTGTCCCTGATGGCTGGAGCAAGCAGCCCAGGGTCAAATACAGAAGCCCCAAATCTGGGGTCTGTTTGCTTCCTGTTTATTTGCTTATTTTAAGCCAGGCTTATTTGCCTATAACATCACCACACACAGAACCCAAAAAGTTGACACACCTACAGCTGCTGAGTCCCCTAATCATCCTCATGGTTGTCTTGGACTCTCTCCAGCAGATCCCTGTCCCTCTTGAATTGGGGAGCCCAAAACTGGACACAGTATTCCAGGTGTGGTCTCACCAGGGCAGAGCAGAGGGGGAGAACCTCCTCCCTAGACCTGCTGGACACACTTTTCTTGATGCACTCCAGGATGCCACTTGCCCTCTTGGCCACAAAGGCAGGACTTTATTGGAATAGCACAGGGAGAGCAGGTTTGTTCCTGGGACCAACAGGAACAAAAGTGGCTAGCACACACAGGACGTTGATGATATAGTGAGGTTTTTTTATTGCAACATTAATCTACATTCCAGCAGGCTGTGCATCTATGAACATGACCGATCTCATCCACAGAAGAATGGATCCATAATCCATTTTCAGACTCCTTTTTTTGCCAGTCTCATTTGCTCCAGTGGGAAGCTTTCAGCACTACAGGATCACCCACAAAATAAAAACTGATGGTTTTGGCATAGCACAGCTGCAAACAGAGATTACTAATTCCTGACAAGGCTCATGTTGGCTCAAACTGGAGTGAGCAGTAGGTACCCAGTGCCAAATGCAAATTTTGCACTATTCTAATGGAAATCAAAGAAACAATACCCATGGCTTCAGGGGAAGTGCCACACAGAATACCTTCACAGAACGTGCTCACTGTCTTTGCTTTGAAAAAGCAATCTATGAAGAGCTGCCAACACCTCTCCCAGCACCGTTTATGCTGCTGAACAGGGAGATGCCCACTGCAGCAACAACTACAGAACCAGAAGCTCCTTGATTTTGTTCAAGAGTAACTTCACATGCCAGGAACGAAGGGTGCTTCCTCCTCCTAAGAGCCAGCTCACAGCAGGGCTGGTGTGCCCTAAGGGCCATGGAGAGGCACCAGTTTCCCTGTGCTCTCCAGCAACACAACTCCATCCTTACACTGAAACAGCCCCACCAAGACAGAAATGTTTCTCAAGGACACACTAGAACAAAACAATTCACAGTGACTGCAGCATCTGCTCAGTGTAACCACCATAATAAATTTCAATCTCGTTTTAATTTTTATACATCAAAAGCTATTAGGTCTTAGATATCTGAACCTTAATTATTATGGAAGCAATTAGCTCCTATGACCAGAAGGCTTTGCCTGAGCAATTGTGATGAGCACAATATTTTATACAGCATGAAAACCAAGTATCTTCACACATCTGTAGCTATCTAGGACCTTACAGTTGCCACTGTGCTGCATACTGGTATCTTGTCTTTTTATCAAGGCTATTTTCCCTTAATTAACATACAGATATTCACAGGAAAGTTACTCCACTGAATGAAGAAAACAGCCATATACCTTCCCCTCTAAAGACTGTTAAAGCAGAAACATGAAGCTGACTGAAATACATGACCATTTTCAGATGGGATGCAAGAGCTTCCTGAATAACAAGATGCCCTTTACTTGAACCATTGCTTGAAAAATGTCATGGGTACAAATGCTAAGAAAAAAAGCCAACCCACACCAACGTATCTGACAGGACATAACTTCCACCACTCTCAGAATATATTAGTCATACGATGCCATTTTAACAGTAAGCAAATAAAATTCTGCCAAAATACCTCCAACACAGCAAAACTGAGCAGTGAAGAAGATGCTATTTAAAGCAGGCTCAATTTATGATTAATTCAATTGCTTTAGACAATTTATATTCTCTACCTCAGACTCCTGGACTTCAGGAAATGAAGTACTATGACACTTTAACAACATTCTCCACTTGCATCTCCCCATTTCTGTTAGCTCCTCCACACTCATTAAAGTATAAACACTCACTGGCATAAAAAAGAAAGAAATGGTATGCAAGAGAGATCCTCTCTGCAGCTGAAAGCTGAGAGCAGCCAGTGCCAAACACCACACAGTGTGTGCTACCTGAAGGTGGCTGCTGCCTTGCATGGTGACATCCCACCACGCTCACCATGGAGCCCACAGCAAAGCTCTTCACAGGGTTAACTTCACAGGGGCAGGGCAGGGCCTCACCATGTGGTCACATTTCAAAGAAATGAGCATATGCAATTCCCTGTTTCCAATATTTGAACAAGACTTAGCCAGCTTCTCTAAAGCAGTCTGGAATACAGTCATGTGTAAGACTTCTGCAAGCAGTTTGCTCTTCCCTAACTTTAGGATTAAACATGTTGTTTTATTTTTTCATGTCTGTAGCACTACATGAAAAGTGAATAAACCACTTCATCTTCACATATTGCACTTGTTGGGGCAGCTTAGTCAATGCACTACACTTTTGAAAACACATCATTAAAGCCTCTGAGCACCTGTCCAGGTGGAGACCAGTGACAAGTGGAGCTCCTCAGGAGTCTGTTCTGGGTCCAGTTCTGTTTAACATTTTTATCAGCCGCAGGGACAGTGGCATTGAGTGGACCCTCGCCAAGTTTGATGACACCAAGTTGTGTGGTGCAGTGAACTCACTTGAAGGAAGGGATAGCATCCAGAAAGATCTTGACAGGCTTGAGAAGTGGGCCAGTGAGAACTGCATGAGGTTCAACAGTCAAGAGTGCAAGGTCCTGCATCTGGGTCGGGCCAACCCCAGGCATAAATCCAGGCCTGGTGCAGAGTGGGTTGAGACTAGCCATGAAGAAAGAGATTTGGATGTACTGATTGATGAGACGCTCACCACAAGCAGGCAGTGCACTCATGCAGCCCAGAAGGCAACCATGTGCTGCTCTGCATCAAGAGGAGTGTGGCCAACAGGTCAAGAGAGGTGATTCATCCCATTTACACTGCTCTTGTGAGACACCACCTAGAATACTGCATTCAGTTCTGGTGTCCCCACCATAAGAAGAGCACAGAGCTGTTGGAGCGAGTCCAGAGGAGGGTCACAAAGATGATTCATGGACTGGAACACCTCTGCTATGAGGACAGACTGAGGGAGGTGGTGGCATTCAGCCTAGAGAAGAGAAGACTCAAGTAGAACCTTATGGCTGCCTTCCAATATCTGAAGAGATCATACAGGAAGGCTGGAGAGGGACTTTTCATAAGGGTGTCTAGTGACAGGACAAGGAGGAATGGTTTCCAGCTGAGGGAGAGTAGGTTTAGACTGGATCTGAGGAAGAAGTTCTTCAGTATGAGGATGGTGAGACTCTGGAATGGTTGTGGATGCCTCCTCCCTGGGGGTGGTTCAAGGGCAGGTTGGATGAGGCCTTGCGCAGCTGAGTCTACTTGAGAGGCATCCCTGTCCTTGGCTTTGCACAGGGTAGGGCACTGCCCAGCTCTCCCAGAACACACCTCAAACACAGTTAATAGGCTCACTCAAGTGTAACAAATCCAGGTGTGTTCCAGAGCTGCAGTAGTCCAGCCCAGTGCTAAACTGCTGACACTACACTGTGCCAAGGAAGTGCAGATGTGGCCATAGCCCCTTCCTGTTACACAAGCCCTGCAGAAATCATCACCCTTCAGCAACTTTAGTACAGGAATCATCTTCTCTTTGCCTTCTGAGTGAGGCAATTAAGTTATTCTGAAAGACCAAGGTCCCTTTATTGAAAATCCCTTCTTGGCTACCTTTTAAATCTCTATCAGTATGTGCAAGACTTGATTTTAAAATGTCAATAGCACTCTAATGCCGTTTATATGAATTGCTAAACAAGACTTTCACCAATCTTTAATTAAGATACACCCTCAGACCTTCCACAAAGCCTGAATTAATCATCTCACCAACTCTGTCCAAAAAGGTAGACAAGCACCATGCCTACAAATGCCATGTCATTAGTATATATTTTCCCATTTAATAAAAGAATACTCTGCAGAATGCAATTATTTGCACGGTTTAATACTCCTCTCATCAGCCTCCCAGGCTGATGAGAAAAGCTTTTCCACTGCTGGGGACTGGAGGAATAAGATTGCCTACTCCAGGTGGATAACAAGCAGCTACTGATTTTTCATCACTTAAGTTTGTTCAGCTTTGAGAAAAGAAGGCTTAGGGGAGACCTTATTTCCATGTAGCAGTACATAAAGCATGGCTACCAGGAGGATGGAGACTCCCTTTTTACAAGGAGGCCCACGGAAAAGCCAAGAGGTGACAGTTACAATTTCTGCTGGTGAGATTCCGACTGAAGAGAATGTTTCACCATGAGAATAGTTGGACACTGGAATCATCTCCCAAGGGAAGCACTGGATTCCCCTACATTGTGTGTGTGCTTGACAGTGTGCTGGACCATCTCATTTCAACTAGACTGTTACCTAGAGAGGTTGGACCAGATGATCCTTGGAGTTCCTTCCAACCCGGCATTCCTGCAATTCTGCAATTCAGCACTGACTTAATAGAATGGGAAAGAAAAGTCAAACCTACAACACCACTTCAAGAATCACAGGAGGCATTTTTAACCTTTGTGCATTACTGCAGTAGTGCCTGCAAAAGCAGCAGCAGCAAAGAGTCACTTAGGCAGTTCCCTTCATGCCACCACCATAGCTCAAAGGGACAGAAATCAAGAAACATTAGAATCAGTGCAAGCCAATTAGGACATGAAGGAAGAATAAAACATGAAGAATTTAATAAAAAACTGTTAAAATGCACAGAGAAAGCATGCACTTCTAAGGAGAGAGCAGCTTATTTTCTGGAGATAACCCAGATTTTCAGTTTTCATCTAGTGGTACTTAGTGCCGTAATAAGGGGAGTTTCCAGCTGAAACACAATTAGCACGGAAGACTGACAAGCAGGACAGCAACAGCCTCATCAAACCCCTTTGAATCTGAAGAGAGAAGGGCACAGTTTCATATGCCTGCACTTAAATCATGTTCATGCCTGCACAGAGAAGCTTGCTTTGTAGCACACTTGTAACAGGGCCTGTAAGTAGGCTGGGGACAGACGGTGTACAAGAGCTTGTAGTGATAGGATGAGAGGGAATGGATTTAAGATGGAAGAAGGGAGGGTGGTGAGACACTGGAACAGATTGCCCAGGGAGGCTCTGGATGCCCCCTCCCTGGAGGTGTTCAGGGCCAGGTTGGACAGGCTTTGAGCCACTAGCCATGGTCTAGTGGAAGGTGTCCCTGCCTATGGCAGGGGATTGGAACTAGATGATCTTTAAGGTTCCTTCCAACACAAACCATTTTGTGGTTCTATGATTCTACTGACATAAGAGCAAATTAACAACTTGTGATTGAAAGTGTGATCCAGCTAGAAAGATAAAAAGACTTAGTCTCACTCTTTTTTGTGGTTTAGCCTCAGCTGAGACTTGCCATTCACAGGTGTACAATAAGCCATCTGGGTTTATTCATTATTTGGTGCACCTACTGGCCTTAACACTTGGTTCTCCAACATTCACAAAAGCCACACTGATAGCAGGAAGGAGGCAGCATGCACATGGGTGCTCAACTGCACCTGTCAGATATGACAACCCCCTAGATGCTGCATCCTGCTACTCTGCCCTGGTAGTCTCAGCTGCACGAAGACAAGAAGTTGTGTTTGCTCTGAGGCCAAACACCTGCTTCTCACCTAATATACACCATGCCCCAAACAAAAGCAAACAACTCCCCAGGAAAGCTCCAGAGGCTTAGTGCTTTATTTTAGCTAGAAATCCTGCTGTGTTCTAGGCTGCTGTTGAGTGGGTCTGCGACAGTCCAATCCCAGGGCACAGGGCTGTAGCTACCCATCTGCAAAGAGGAATGGTGGGGAAAGGAAGGGAAGAGGGGAAAGAAGGTGCCTTTTGGTAATAAGAGCCTCCGGTCAACCCCTGTCTCACTGAGCAGCCAGCACCACAAACTCTGCACCATGCGTGCCTAAAGCTCTGCACTGCAAATCAATGCAAATGCTCCCTGTTTCTCCTGTTTGGGGAAATCATGTCCACAGCTGTCAAGGGTGGAAACAGGTGACAGCATAGCCAGCCCAAGCAGGCAAGTGCGGACGTGCAGTAGCAGAAGGAATGAGTCTTAAGCCTTCTGCTGCAAGTTAAAAAATATATTTTAGGAAATACAATGGAAACAAAGCTGCATCAGATCTAGAATTAGGCAGGAAAAAGAAGCTCTCTGAATTGGTTCACTTATTTAACTTTCCAATTTTGGAAGGGTTCCCCCTAGTTTACTTCAAATAAGGCATTTCTCTGTTACTCTTAAAACCATCCCATTCAATTACCAAATGAGGCTCTATCTCAGCAGAAAAGTTTCGTTCCTTCAGCATTCAGCAGCCAGTGCCATATGACAGAGAAAGGTCTGTCTTGCAATCAAAGGACAAGGCTAGAAGAGCAACTGTAACAAAACATACGCAAAGCAATTCCATGTGTCAATTCTCCCTAACAAGATGGTGCCAGTTAAGGCAAAAATTAGAACTGCACAGTGTCTGTAGCCTCTATCAGCAGAATGATGCTATCTCATTGATGGGATTACAGAGAAAAATTGGAGAGATTTCAGTCATGAGGGGAAAAAAATTAAGGATCAAAAGAGTGTGACTCATGAAAGTAAAAACTGGATACTGTGCTCCTCCTAGAAAAGCCCACATCTGGAGAGGCTCAGTGGTACCAGCCACACCACAGCATCTTCCCCTTACACCTAGAACAACAGTGATGGATTAGACCCCACAGAACAAAAACCTCTGTTACTGGCTTTGTTATGGCAACACTATCATGGTGTCACTCAGCAAGAAACTAATAATCAGGGGGGAAAGAGGAGAGGAAGGCTAATTACCTATAAACAGATAGAGGATACAAGCTCCATAAAAGAAGAATACATTTAGCTAGGAAAAAAGAGAGGGGGTGGGTGGGAAAGATTGTGACTGGAGAGTGGGTGAAATCAGAGCATTCCAGTTAATGACTGGAGAGGATTTCTTAGCCATACGAAAAATGTATGTGTAGAATCTTCCCAAGGAGGGTAGTGGAAATTATAGCTGCATTTCAATATCTGAAAGGGACCTACAGGAAGGCTGGGGAGGGACTGTTTAGAAGAGCTTGTAGTGATAGGACGAGGGGCAATGGTTTGAAACTGGAGCAGGGTAGATTTAGGCTGGACATTAGGAGGAAGTTCTTTACAATGAGAGTGGTGAAATACTGGACAAGATGACCTTTGAGGATCCCTTCCAACCCAATGCATTCTGTGATTCTGTGAAATTATCGCTGTATCACTTGAAGAGGGGTTTGGCCACCACCCCAAAACCATCACTGTAAGACTTCAGCACTGGCAGTGGATGAACTAGATACAAGGGGAAACAGGGGAGGAGAAACAGTGCCAGCAGCCAAAGGGGAGCATTGTGGCAGATGTTCCCAAGTCACCACTGCTATGTTACATTGCACGCACATATACAAAAGAATAAATAAAAGAGATGTCTAAATATAGAATGAGATTGTCCTCACTGAGGGGTTCAACATCTCTCCAGTTGAAGGACTGTAGGTTAAGTAAAAAGGTTCATTTAAATTCATCACAGATTCAGAAAGAGAGACTGATTTCAAAAAGCATTATTATGACTAAACTTTCTCTTGCTAGAGGTGAAAGTCAGACACTTTGTGAACCATTTTCATGATAGCTAATATTCTCAAAAAATTAATGAGATATCAACTTAAAGAACAAAAGACATCACTGGAAAAGCAGATACTACAACCTACCATACAAAGCTTATTAGGATCACTGGCCTTGCAGTCTTCAGCATCAGCACAGGGCAGCAGTGCTTCAGCACCCAGCAGCACTCTTGTTTCTTGGCTATTTTGACAGTCAAAAAGTCAAACGAAAATGACACCGCCCAAGAAGAAACGGAGGAATTGCCAGGCCTGGAGGTGTCCCAGTAAAGCCCTTTACAGCATTCCCAAAGCCCATGCAGTCCACACACATTATGCCAAGAGAAGATGGGGAACACATTAGGAAGCAATTTCTTCCAACCTCATCTGTCTCACATCAGATCCTCCAGGAAGGAAGAGCATCCACACACAAGCGTGTGGATATACCCTGGCCAGAAGGCAGTTAAGACATTTAATTGCACTTTGGGCCTTATCCAGTACATGTAGCATCAGGCAATGTCTCTTCTAGAAAAGACACTTCACAGAGCAGTGGAGGTTAAAGTCCAGTGCTCTGATTGTCACCAAGACCCTCGAGAGTGGGTGGATACTCCCCCACAACTGCCTGTTGGGCTGGGTGAAGCAGACTTGGCTGTCAAGCCCCCACTGGCAGCATAGGCCAAACCAGTACCCAGCTCAATCTGCAAGGTTGCCTGTGACTCTGCAATCAGGGAAAAATGCTCCAGCAGAAGATGCAAACCAAGCAGATTTGTTTGCTGTTTTATATGGTTTCCACAGAAGAACACATTCAAAGCTCTTAAGCCATTAAACTTTAAAGAAGAGCTTTTTCAGAAGCTTTGATGTAACCGGGCAAATTCATCTTGTTGCTTAATCAAATCAAGGTCTAAGTCTCCTTCCTGTGTGTTTGGTTTTGTGGGATTTTTTGTCTCTTTAAAGAAAAACAAAAACCCCCAACAAAACCAAGGATAACCAAAATCCCCTAACTTCCAGCTTTACACTGTACTTCTGTTAGAACACTCTGATAAATGCAAATGCACAAGTGTTTGGCCCTTCAGTCCCATCTCAGCACTATCCCTCAACAGCAGTGTTTCCAACCAGCCATCTTCATTGTAAGCTGTTAGAAATACTCCACAATTTGCATTGTACATTACCCAAATCTTTTTCTCCCCCTGACGTTCAAATTTTCTGGTCAGAAACACCCTTTTTTATTACTTTTTATGTTTTATTTTATTAAGAAAATTTATAGCAGTTACTGGGATTTTCAAGGACAGCAATATCCTTGTTGGTTACTTTGGGCTCTTTAGAGTCCTCATACATGCACAAAACACCTCCTCAGGTCTCACTTCTTACATTTATACTCCCAAGTACCTTGCATCCAGTGTGAGTCCGAGTCTTCAAGTGTGGCGTTGTGGTGCACAGCTCGATAGCTTCAGGTTCGTGGAAGATCACTGTCGGGAGAGGCTCTTTCCGAAGAGTTAGGACATTCAACTTAGTCTTTAACATGGTCTGAAAGTGCTACACAGAGAGAGAAAAGCAATTATCTCCAGTTGCAGTGTAGAAAACTGAGAGTTAACAGCTGGATGTGCCTGCAAGTTTCACATGCTGTTCACTGCCTTGGAAGTGTCCATGGGGAGAGTTAACCAGTTTTAAAATCTAAGATAGCAAACGCTCATTACTACTACTAGCAATATGGAGGCTGTTTTTAGTTAAAACAAACAAACTAACAAAACAACAAAGAAAAAATCCCACAGACAAACACATACAGAAAATGAGAGGATTTGTTATAAACCATGTGTCCCAAAAAGGGTCTAAATTCAACCTCTGATCACTCCTGGGCATATTATGAAACTGTTCACAGACACCATTTCTCCACTAAAGATGATATGGAAGAGAGAACAGGGAACCAGAGACCATTCAAAGAACTACAGATTCATCCATTTTTGTTTACTTTCTTTTGTATTTAAATCTCATCCCTTCAGCCTTTGCAGACATTACTGTTCCCACTGAGCTGAATGGCTCATTGGTTTGCTTTTAGCATGCGAATTCTATATTCTCTCCCTTTCCAAGCAACAGTTCCTCCAGACTCCAGTGTAAATGCCACTCTTGTACTAACAAATAGACGCAATTCAAAACTTGTCACTTGCTATAACAGACAGGAAATAATTCCCCATGCTTGGGTGAAGAATTATCCAACTGGACAGTAATATCATTGGAGGAAAAGTTTCTCAGTAGTTACTTGGAGTGAAGAAAGCAAATACCTGAAAGACTTCCAAATCAGTTTGGTGGAATCAGTGGAGTTATAGAAATTTTCAGTATTTAGATGCTTCTTTGAACTGACCTTCATCTGAGAAACTGGATGTTTTCGTTTGCTACTGCATATCTAAGGGGGAATATACGTAGATATGAAGCAAATCAATGTAGTACTTCCAGCTAATAATGTACTGCAGCACTGTCTAAAGAAATGTGCCTTTATTAAAGCTTCATAGCTAACTCATAAATCAGCACTTATTAGATACATGTGCAATCACTCCAGATTTCTTTCATCAAAACCAAACCATTTGTTCTGATTTTTAATAGAAGATTCTTCAGTTGTTTGGCAGTCACCCCTTCCCTCAACCTTCCTTCACCTCTTCAAGGCAGACTAAAACTCTGGGGTGGAACAAGCAGGCAGAGGGATGCTTAAGTGTCTGTCCAGTCAGATCAAGGAAATCAGTTCATGTTATTGCTTTTCAGTCCTGTGCTTCAGCAGAGGAAAGAGTTGGTTAAACACTGTATTTAGACACAGGGGATGAACCAACTACTATGCAGTTTTCATATGGATTATCGTTGATTCCAGTGTTCCATTGAAAATGCATGAGAATAAAAATAAACTTCCTACTTAACTCATAAATACCTCACCGTTAGCTAACTGAAAGCCTGTTAAAATGCTTCTAAAACAGCTTAAATCTTAGCTCATCAGCATTTAAGTCTAATCATTGTTATGATACTGGATCTACAGCACCTCACAAGCATATTCAAGGCACAAAATTTGTGAAAATAATTCTTGTTTTCCTACCTCCTGGATGAAGTTACAGCCTGTTACAGTACTACTTCAGGGCCTCCATGCTGTTTACAAGCATGCAAGTTTTCATCCCAGTGAAGAAATCCACTCGCATTATTTTTCATCTGGCTTACATTACACGTTATCCCATTCACTCTCCCAAACACAGCTCCAGCAAAAAGAGTACCCCATTTCAGGTGGTTATGCACTAAAGAATATTCTTCAATACTTTTCTGAAGAGGTGAGAGCTCTTTGCCAGCCACAATTACTAAACTTACTGAGAAAAAATATTTTAAGTTGCTATTAACAGCTTTTGTTTGGGGTTTCCTAGACTTCTCTTCTGAAGTCTAAATCCAATAACCAGCCACTCAAAATCAGAGATACTGGGTTTGAAGGAGCACTGCTGACTACCAACTGAAGAGCTGGGCTTGCTGGTCCCATTAATTACCTGCTATCCACTACAAATCTCATTCTATTAGCTTGACATGCTTTTATACAGAGGTTAGGCCTGCTGACTTGCTGCATGAAGAAGGGAGAGGATGGTGGATACCTGCCATGAGCAAGTCACAGCAATTCCCCACCCGTGACTGATTCCTTCTCAAGCACAGAGAAATGTGGTCTCCAATTTCATCTGCTGCCTTGTGGGTGCAGGGAAGAAAGGAAAATTTACCCAAATGATTTTTTAACCTGAAGTTGCCCTATTTTGCTGGTGGGTCAATTTTAGATCCAACCAGAGATAACAATCATGAAATACCAGGTTGGAGAAGATCCTGTCCTAGCATTTAACTTCTCCCTTCTGCTGTGCTGAAAGAGCTCCATTTCCATAGCTGAGTCATTTACAGAGGTTCTCACATAAATGTGCTTCCACTAGACACTCAATAGATGAAAAACTCCATTTAGCCCCTCTGAGTACTGAGCTGGAACCTCTGAAATGGTGCTTCTCTGCTAGCATCTCTATCAGTATCAGTGGGACTGCTGAGAGAGAGCACAATTTGACCAAAACGAGGAAAACTATGACAACGATTTCCTTTCTTTTCCTGTTGTAACAACCACATACAGAGTCTTAAACACAGAAAAGACTACTCTCTGCCTTACAAAGGCAATTCAACACTTGCATGAGCAGCAAGATGGAGTGGTTAGGTGCCAAAAACACCAGAGCAGAGTTGGCAGCAAAGAGATAATTAGTTGCCAGAGAAGTGCAAGACAGCTTAGGGGTGGACACAGAAATAGCCTTTTGCTCTGGACTGCACAGCCCACGCAGACACCGCTGTGCTTCCTGCACACACACACAGCTCCTATGATGGCTGCCATAAGAAAACCAAGTCCCTGCCAGGAGACATCATGCAGCAAGCCCCCAAATAAGCAAGTTATTTAAACAGGCCTAACTTTCACTGTGTGAGCAGTCCCAGTAAAGCACACGTGGGTAGTCAATGGGATTATTCATGTGCCTCAAGCCAAGAATGGGATAACGTGCTTCACTGAACCCAATTTCTTAGTTCCCACTCCAAACTGGCATCTGCTGCAGAAACTGTCGGCAAATGCTGACCTATAACAGTAGCCAACACATTTTTTGAGAAGAGGGATTAGTTCTCCATTTCTGTGAACCCAGAATATTTCTTTAAAGTGCTTTAAATTCACAAAGTTCTTGAAAAGCCTAACTTTGGCAATGCAGTGAACAAAGGTTCAGGGAATGTTATACCCTTCCCATTCCATGTGCCAGAACCACTAGATTCATCTGGAAGCTCTATAACTGAAAATTATCCCAGGAGGATATTCTTCACTGGCATGACTGTAACCACTACTCAAAAGGGCACATCATTCATCCTTCATCCATTTTGATGGTGCTGCTGATACAGACTTCATGTCTGAAAGAAACGCAAGTAGCAACATACCAGTAAGAAGCTTACAATTCCTAGAGCAAATGAAATACATCAATTGCCAAAGACAGGATCAGAGCTACAATTAGCATTGTATTTTCTTATTTGCTGAAAATTAAATAATTCAGAGTAGAGTTCAAGTAAAACCCCTAATAACATTGGAAAATTATCTTAACACAAAACCATAGTTTTGCTTATTCAAGGATTCAAGTTCCATGATTTTCTTTTGCTTAATTTACCAGTCTCAATGGCATCCCTAGAGAAGAAAATTGCAGGTAGCTCAAACCCACAGCAGGCCAAGATTGTCACTACAGAGGTACAATCTATACTTGCCTCCCTGGTGACCTTCAAAGTGCTACCCATGTCAATGAAGAAACCCTGTCATCACTAACCCTTCTTAGCTACAGGTTAATTGAACATAAGAATCAAGAACTTCCTAATGGTTTCCAACACATATTTTGTTATCAGCTCAATAATCTCTTATTAGCTCTAGACTGACTATTTCACAACATTCAATCTGCAGATTTCAGTGCTCTGTATTTAGTCCAAGCACAATTCCTGATGCTTTTAAAAGCATGAGGAAAAAAGTTAGTTCGCACAGATACAGTCACTTTCACAACTCAGGCTAAATGTTTTGGAGAAAACCTCTGTGACTCTATACAATCAAACAGGCCTTGGAGGAGAAAAGTTTAAGGCTGAACCAGATAATCCTTGGGGTTCTTCCAACCTAGCACTCTGTGATTCTGTGGAAAGTACATACTGGCAATTTATAATTATAATAATGCTTAACACTTCTGCACAGCTCTTCATCTTTAGGTTTGAACAAAGAAGACATTGCTCTTCTCAATGCTGACCTCTCAGCAGGCAACCTTGCGCTAGTAAATCTCTTCATTTTCATGCTACATAAATAAAATTAAAACTCAAGAAGCAATACATCTAAGAAAGGGTGATATATTGAATGTGTTATAAAAATATCTCCAGGAAGAGGGGACTGTAACTTTTTTCAATCTGTAATCCTGCAGCCAGGGATGAGCTAAATGAACACAGTTTACAGGCTAATTGTTTTGTGACGTGGTGAATGTAAGGAAGCCTTCAGCACCTTTGCCTTCAGCAAGGTGCTGAAGTGTCTGAATGTCAGCACTGCAACCAACATATGACTGCATCAGATGGCACCGTGTTTCCAGATTACCTGCATCTGGCCAGATTTTGCCAAAGACATGCATTGAGTGCAATCCCCCAAATGGCAAGGTGTTAACTTGTGAAAGAGTTATTCTAAAAGCTCAAAGACTCTGAAAGAGGGGGTTCCCAGAATGAGAAGCAATCCTCTGGGCAACTAGTCTTTCTGCAGCATGTACAATGGAATTCCCAGATTAAATCCACCTAAGACCATCAGCAAAAGATAAGTCCCTGAGAAATTAAAACATAATCTTTGCAATTTATTACTTCAGTGTAAGTACTTCCACTCCCTTTGAGGTCCATTGAGTTTTGGAATGAAATTAAATTTTTTCAATAGCATTGCACAGCAGCCTAGGAGGAGAAAGGTACAACCAAGTGCTACAAAGTGGAAGAGAGTTTTAGAAAGTTCCAATGTCCCTTTTTACCTATTGACAGGGAAATCTGACTACCAGCATACCCAACCTGTAGATACAAGACTCCATTCTCTTACTCATGGTCAAATGAGGGGACAACACAGTAGTGCTTTAGCAACCACCAGTGACATGAGCAGAACTGAGACCCAAGGACTACTCCATTCCAAGCCTCTAGCTTTTTGGCAAGAAATGAATTGATACATGTGAAAGCTGACTCATTTCAAGGCTTTTTGTTCAAAGCAAATACTGTCCAGTACAGATAAATGTCACATCTGATACATTTCTTGTTAAACAAATATTGCTAACACAGTTTAAATACTTTCCCTCCTCCCATATTAAACTTTACTGTGCTATATTTATTTATCCTTCACTAGCGGTTCATATAAACATTGTACTGAACACTAAAATAAAACCTTGTACAGAGGGGATGGAAGCACTTACAAAGTCAGAATTCATCCCATAAGCAGCCTGCTCTGTACACATAACTGACTGGCACACAAAAATCCAAGACCATGTCATGACTCTTTATACTCAAGAAGATCTGGCTCAAGCAATCTTTTTGAAACCAATTCAGCTCCAGATACCTGTTATTAAAAGTCTATCTCATATAGAATGGCAAGAGCTCTATTTTGCCAGCCTATCAAACCAAGTTAATTCAATCCATTTCAGGTAACAGATGCTATTTAGACAAAAAAGCAGATAATTATGCTGGAATTTACACCTCTCAATCGCAAAGGAATAGCAGCAGGTACCTGGGCAAGACAGACTTGCCTGTGGGCACCCTGTGACTCATTCTGAGAACAGAGGAGCTTGGGCATGCCTACGGCAGAACCTGGTGTGACTCAGCGTGCTGGGGCATGGCACCCCCAAGGATCTGGGGGCAAAGTATCTGGGAAGCATACCAAAAACTCAACCCAAAAAAAAAAAAAAAACCCTCACAAAAAAAAATCCCCAAAACAACCAAAAAACCCACAAACAAACAAAAACCCCCACACCCCACATCAACTCAAACAACCAAACCCCTCCACGTGCTCAACACCACCCTGCATGACTGCACATTAGAAACTGAACCAGTTCCACAGAACCTACCACAGCCATCTAGGTTGTGAAGGATGCCCCCTCCCTTGGAGGTCTTCAAGGCCAGGTTGGATGGGGCCCTGAGCAACCTGCTCTAGCGGAAGGTGTCCCTGCCCATGGCAGGGGGTTTGGAACTAAATCTTTAAGGTCCCTTCCAACCAAAACTATTCTAGGATTTTATGATTCTCCTCTTCAGGTCCCCTTGTTTCTACCACTTCCCATCAGATAACACAGAGGAGAGGCAGGGGTAGCAGGGACTGATTTGGCATTATGAAAAAAAAAAAAATCTGCATTGGCCAGAGTAAACTCTACTCTGTGTGACCAGATGCCAAGCAGAATACGGCATCAAAGCAAGCAAGGCCTGAGACTAGAGAAAGGAAAGTGCCAGGACCCAGCAAGCTGCAAGCAGTGCTGCCAGGCACAGGGGCCCTCCTGGACTCCTCCTGCCACTCCTGAGCATAACATGGGAAGACAGATAAACCTCTAATATACAGAAAATTGGAGAGAGGACAGGAAGAAGGGACACAGGACTGCAGATACAAAAGCAGGACAAGGAACACAGGGAGCCTTTTTAGGATGGCAAGCCCAGCTGCAGTGTATGGTACAGAGGAAATCAAAATCAATCGAGTGTCAAAAAGCCCTTCAGAAAGATGCATGTGAGCACCAACAGTTATTCCATGTCATTCTCACACCAGTTCCTTAGGGAATACCCTTCTTGCTGTGGCGGCAAGACATATCCCTTAAAAACACACAACTGCCGAAATTTCATCTATAGAACTTGCGCTCCCCATCGATAGCCCTGATCACAGACAGCCTGTGTGATACGCACATTGCCTTGTTTTCTTACACATTTAAAGAATTGCTGTTTCCTCATAATCTAATTCATGTGAAACGTTTTGTTCTCAGACCCTGTGTACTTGGAGTTTGCTCTGGCTAGATGCCTCTATTCCATTGCCAAGCTTATGCTATTCCAATCAGCAGGATTGCTGCCCAAACAAAACACAATCCCAGATACAAACACCCTCCAAACTACAGGGAACTTCAGAGCCAGATGAGAATTTCATGACTGATCCTCTAACATCTCTCCACACTCAGCCAAACTAAACCACTCGACCTAAGCAAATCTAAATATACAGGATATTCAGAGACTATGTTCCCAGTTCAACCATAATTGCTCAAAACTTTAGGTCCACTATGGAGATCCATATCAGAGAAGGAAGGAGTCAATACTTCAGGACTCTCATGAAAATAAAATTATTTCCCTAAAATGTCAGTGGAGGAGGTAAAAGAAGTCACAGTACTATAGTAAAAAAGTTCTTTCATGAGTCTCTATATTTGTCCCTGGAGGTGTTGAAGAAACATGTGAACATGGCACTTCAGGATACAGTTTAATGGCCATGGTGATCGTAGGATGATGGTTGGACTCAATGATCTTGGAGATCTCTTCCAACCAAAACAGTTCTATGATTCCAGTACCTAAATTCCCAGTTCATTCTTTCAGTGGAAATTAGGCACATGGATGAAAGATGAACATCTAAATATGCCTGCTTGGATTTCGTTTTTTCCAGTCTATTATGTACTGATGACAGTTAAACGTTTTGAAATGAGTTGTAGTTTCCAATGCCTGGTGCTCATGGCATATATTTTAAAACAAGAACAACATATTTTTAACATCAATGGAAATAAAACATAATGACTTTCACCAATGTATCAGCTGAGCTGCTCTCAAATAACTGCCTCCCAAACAGTGATTTTTGGGACAAAAGTTAACTCTCAAACTCTGTCACAAACAAACTGGCTCTCATGCCACCCAAACCAAATTAACAGACAGCTGTGTTGGGTACTTACTAAAATGCAGTCATTGTAAATAACATTTACACTTGCAGTAACAACTCGGTCTTTTCTTCCATCCTATCCCAGATGCTGGTCTTCAAACTATGTTTAGAAGTCCAGAAAACAGAACCACCCAGGAAGCACTGCTCCATTACACAGCACAGAAGGAAAATAAAAGCCACCCATGTTACCCGCTGTTCATCTTCTCGTCAACAGAGCCACTGTACCTCCACAAAAGCACCACGTCTGTGTGCAAGTCTAGAATTTTAAACTAATTACAGTTTCAAAAATACCAGTATGCTAGAATTTCTCTGTGCAAGCAGAGGTATTTATTAGTCTCAGTATTTTTTCAGGACAAATGGCAGACAAAAAAACCCCACAAAGTTTAACAACAACAACAAACACACACACACAAAACAGACCCAAAGCAACCAACCAAAACAAATAAAAACGAACCCCACCAAACCCCAAACCTGAACAAATAGGGAAGGGAAGGGCGGAAAAAAGGGAAGATTGGAAATAAATTAAGAAAGAGGAGCTGAGAAGAAGAGAAAAACAAAACAGGACATGTGGCAACACAGATACGCTGAGCTCATTGCAGCAGCATAGATATGTCAAGTTCATTCACTGATTTTGAGCTGACCCCTTAGCTGCTTTCCAGCATATTTTTCCCCTAACATGAGTTTCCAGTAGATGTATTATTTGGTGTGGTTGGCCCAATATTAAAACAATGGAATCCTGCAGCATCTTGGAGGGTGACCAGTAATTTCTGCGTCAGAGGATACTTTAAAAATTCTTTCTCCTCACTCTGTGCCTGGCAGATCAAGCCCATCTCATACAATACCTGCCAGACAAGCAGTGTGTTCCCCCAGCACAACCCCTTCCAAACCAGCAGTTCACTCCCTCAATCTTCATTTTTTTGCAACAAATCAATAACTTGTTAAGCAGCTATGTAGCTTGGTGAACTCTCTCCTCCCATTCTAAGGCTTGTTGTCCAAGACAGTGATATGGTCTAGACAACACAGGTGCCTGTTACAAGCAGGGAATTTGTCCAGATTGTTTGCTAGAGGTTTGCCACAAAAAGTTTATGTATTGCTTAAATATAAACCAAATGAACTTCTGGTCTAATGAATTCTTGTACTTACAGCTACAAGATAATGAGAATCCATTATTTCCTCCAATGCCATCCATTTTATCACTGACTCCTTTGATACTCGTTTTTGGCACTGACTTCTCCAGGTCTGAAGCAAGCCCAGGATACGAGCCTGGCACTCCTGAGTCTGAGAGAGAGCCCTCTCAGATTGCGGTCCATGGACACAATCCATTGCCAAGTGAACAGATCTGCTTCTGCAGCAATCCAGCCTTTTTGGAAAGCTTTCATCAGGGTGTATCAGACCTTGCAGAGGGCAAAAGAAAGAAGCCTGATGCCTTTATCCTTCCTTCTCTCCAAACATCCCCTTATAAGCACCATCAGTACACACTCCAGAGCATTCCCAAAGGAACCAAATCTGGCCAGCACTACTGTCCCATCAAATGCACCTTCCAAAGGAGACTTCCCAGGCCCAAACTACACTCACAGGCATTTTGCCTCCTTTCTTGCCTCCAACAGCAAATTGTTCACCATGGGGGAACTCTGCCAGGATTTTTGGCTATGTAAATCTTAGAGCAGATGATGTAGAATATAGACAAAATTTGAGTCCTGCTGTAGTGCAAGCTGATAACCCCTATCTCCACAGGGATTTCCCACAGTAGGTCCTCCCGTTTCTTAAAACCACGAATATGTGTAACACACCGAGAGCCTACATCAGGAATAAGGGAGTCCACAGAAAGTGTTCAAAAATACCTTTCTACAACGCATCTCATTAATTCAGCAAAGATTTAGAATGGGATAATTGAAAGGATTTGCACCAAATCTTTACAAAAGAAAATTAAACCAACTCATTTACATTCCTGTTTCTCCTGCAGCTACTTCATAGCTTAAGCTGAGCCAAAACAGCCAGATGCAAAATGACTCTGCTTTTCCAGTGCAGAAGGAGTCAAGTGAAGTGGCTGAGGATAGCACTCCCCTTTCCTGGACTACATCACTCAAGGACAGGACAGCCCTCTTGTATCCACGTCCTCCAGATATGAAGGCTAAATCTGCATGGTGTTTTCAAGGCTTTCAAAAGTAATTAGTCTTTTCTGATGTTTCCTTTTTTTTTTTTTCTACCCGATTTTTAAAGGACAAGCCCTTAGTGCTTGTTGAGACAGGAGATCACAGTATCACAATGTCTTAGAGGTTGGAAAGGACTTCAAGAAATCATCGAGTCCAACCCCCCTGCCAAAGCAGGATCACCCAGGGTAGTCTGCACGGGAATGCATCCAGGTGGGTTTTGAAAGTCTCCAGAGAAGGAGACTCCACAACCTTCCTGGGCAGCCTGTTCCAGTGCTCCATCACCCTCATTGTAAAAAAGTTTCTTCTCATGTTGAGGTGAAATCTTCTGTGTTCAAGGGAGATGAAGTTTCAGATTCTTGCAATTTAACTGCCCAAATCCAGAGATTCTCAGAAACTCCAGCTTCTCTGTAAGACCTCAGTTTCTTCTTTTTGTCAAAGTTCAGGTAATTTTGCAGAAGCTTAACTAATCCCTCAGCCCCGTATCAAGTTTTAAAATGCTGGTGACTAGACAAATATATACATATCTACTGCTATTAGAATAAAGGCAGGGGAAACAAAGAAAAAAGCAAATCCCTCCAGAGAAGAAATAAAATATGTATCAGGAGATTCAATCAGATGCCCATATTCCCCCGAGGCATGGTTCATATATTGTCTGCCAGTACATATGGGACCAATTAAAAAAGTTAACTCCTCACACAAGCACTGCAGCATCACTCTGGAGGAATCCAAAATTGATACACTAAAGTAATTCCACTGTGGAAACACGTGCTCATTGATAACCAAGTTCCAACCTTTAGGAATCTCATATACCATGGAAAAAAAACATCCCTGCTTCCACAGAAATCTGTAGCAAAGTAACCTGAAGCTGCACTGGACAGAACTACCCATATCTTTACTGCTGCTTTACATGAACTACTACACACCTACATGAATAATTATTACTACTTCTAGTGTAGTAAATAAATTGCTAGTTGAGTTTTATAATTCTACATTGGCAATGAAATGAAGAGCACTGACTGATGGAAATATTGTTTAACTAAAAATACCAGAAGAGCTGAAAACTTCCATATGTTCCCTTCCAGCAAGACCAGCAAGACTTCAGGTCTGTGCAAGGATCCCCTTTGCACTGTGAGAGCCCCATCTTCCAGTAATTATACTCTCACTTTTGCCCAGTGTGCTCCAAACGTTGTTCACAGCAATGATTTTCAATTTTTCCACACAGAAAACAGCTGCAGAATAAGAACATCCTGCAAATTAGAATCCTCATTACCAGTAGAGCCTCCATTTTCTTCTCACCTCCACTGATTGGTGGCCACCTTAAACACCATCCCTTCTCAGCCACTTACACAACCTAAGTAATTTCTGCATCAATAAAAGTCTGTCAGGTTTGAAACTGCAAGTTCTGTCTCAGCCTTGAGAAATGAAGTTGCAGAAGGAATGTAAATGAGAGATTTTTGGGTTGTCTTTGGGCGGGGGGGGGGAGGGGAGTGTGGGTTTTTTGGGTTTTGGGGGGCTTGCTTTGGTTTTGTTGGTTTTGGTTTTTTTTTTAATTTTTGAATATTCCTTGGTGTATACATAATCAATTGTTGTGCCACTGTACTGGGAACTCTTCTTTCTTCAATTTAACTTAGAAGCATTAACGATGTAGTTATTCCAGCATCCCTCAAAGCACACAGAACTTTACTTCTATGGGAGATGTTAACAAGGTGGCTTTTATCAAACTTGATGCACCTGAAATCTAAATTATTTATTCTGAAAAAGAAGGGGTAAAGAATTTAGAAGCCTTTGACAAAATAGTAAAGCACTGAATGTCGCAAATATCAATTAATCATTTCTCCAGGGAAAAAGTTTCAAGACAAAAACTAATGCTGGTGCTGGCCTCTTCTTCCAAATAACTAACAACAGGACAAGAGGAAATGGCCTGAAATTGTGCCAGGTAAGGTTTAAGTTGGACATTATGAAGAAATTCTTTACTGAAAGAGTGGTCAGGCATTGGAACAGGCTGCTCAGGGAGGTGGTGGAAGTCACTATCCCTGGAGGTGTTCAAGAAACAAGTAGATGTGGCACTTTGGGACATGGCCTAGTGGTAATGGAGGTGCTGGGACAAAGGTTGGACTTGACGATCTTGGAGGTCTTTTCCAGCCTTAATGATTCTATGATTTCCTTTAATCAAAAAAATCAAGTATTTGTCTGGCAAAAGCCCCACACAACTGTGATGCAAAAAGTTTGAGGAGCTTTAGAAATTCAGTCTTCTATAATTATACCAAGACTGCTAGAAGTTCCACTTTCACAACCACCACAAATAAATGTCACAATAAATCCAGGAGACTACCATGCAAACACGTGTCTTCTACATCATATTCTTGCAATAACACTTTTTATAGTGTGTCTTTCTGCCCAGATCTGCAGTTTTTGTTATTTGCTTTCTGACCACTAAGTACAAAGGTTATCAATCTTAATTTTTTTTTTTAATACTTGAAATTGATTGTGCTGCAGCCCTCGCAATGGCTTTTCAGCTATGCTTATGTAAGTTATTTGCACAAAGAATCATATAATTGTTTCAGTTGGAAAAGACCTCGAAGATCATCAAGTCCAACCACCAACCTAACACCACCACAGCCATTAAACCATGTCCCAGAGAGTCATGTCCACATAGTTCTTGAATACCTTCAGGGATAGTGACTCTACCACCTCTCTGGACAGCCTGTTCCAATGCCTGATCACTCTTGCGGGAAAGACATTTTTCCTAATAACCAGCCTAAACCTCCATTGGTGCAATTTCAGGTCATTTCCTCTCATTCCATCACCTGATAGTAGGGAAAGGACACTGCCCCCCACCTTACTCCAACGTCCATTCAGGGAGTTGTAGAGAGCAATGAGGTCTCCCCTCAGCCTCCTCTTCTCCAGTCCAAACAATCTCAGTTCCCTCAGCCACTCCTCATAAGACTTACTCTCTCGTCTCCTCACCAGCTTTGTTGCCCTTCTCTGGACGTGCTTCAGCACCTCAATGTCTTACGTGTAGTGAGGGATCCAAACCTGTACTCAGTATTTGAGGTGCAGCCTCACCAGTGCTGAGTACAAGGGCACAATTACTTCCCTGGGCCTACTGGCCACACTATTCCTGACCCAGGCCAGGATGCTGTTGGCCTTCTTGGCCACCTGAGCACACTGCTGGCTCATGTTCAGCTGGCTGTCAACCAGCACCCCCAGGTCCTTTTCTGCTGGGCAACTTTCCAAATACTACATCCCAAGTCTGTAGCATTGCCTGGGGTTGTTATGACCCAAGTCCAAGACTCAGCACTTGGCCTTGTTAAACCTCATACAACTGATCGTTCAGTTCAACAAAGACTGTTCCCTCCTGGGTACAATTCAGCAACCACCATAAGCAAAGTGTTCCAAGTTTTGCTTTGTTTTGTCTTGAAGCACAAGTTGCTATCATGTGCATGTCACAGTGTCATCCACACCACAAGCACAACAGAGAAAATCAGAGGCTGCAGAGCTAGAGCATCTCCCCACAGATATAGGAACACAAGCTACCAACATTTTCTGTAGTTCAGCCAGGCAAGTGTGTACAGTATTTATCCACAAAGAATGACCATGAGTTTTAACTGTGGCAGAGTGAAAAAAACGCTTATATTTGGAATCTGCTTAAACACTGATTTTTTAAGATTTAAGTTTTAGAAAGAAAAGTTAAAAATTATTTGAAAACAGGGATATTCCATGCAGTGCTCCATCATTAGTGTAATGGATTAAAAGGGAGCCAGCTTCAACCAGCACATGAAACAAAGCTGTGGTTATAATTTGTTTTGCTTGTAGCATCTGTAGAAAAGTGATTAGTTCCAGCTCCTGCCTTACGACATGAGCACTTCCACTTTCATGTTTTATCACCATTACGGTGAGAAATCAACACACCGGTGGCTATCACTGATATTGCCAACCTGGCAGAGTAAACCCATTCCTGAAGCAGATCTGGGATTGCCTGTTCTGCTTACACAGTAGACAAATGACAAATGCAGTTCTCTGTGAAGCTGACAATATTTAATAGTGTTCAATGGTGCAGTATGTTTCTGAATGGGTAAAAGGGTGCAAGCATCCATCTAGAGAACAAATTGCTTCATCAGCTCCAGTACAGTCTCTCCCACAAACACATGCTGCTGTACTGGAGAATGGCAGTAATGTGCAGCTTGTGGCCTGTTTAATTGCTGTAATATCACCTTAGAGGAAATGATTCTGGGGAGGAAACAGGAGACAATGCTCTTTGTCTGGCATTGGAATAGGTTGCCCATGGAGGTGGTGGAGTCGCTGTCCCTGGAGGTGTTCAATAAATGTGTGGACATGACACTTAGGGAAATGGCTTAACGGCCATTAGGCCATTGGACTCGATGATCCTAGAGGTTCTTTTTCAACCAAAACAATTCTACGATTCTACAAATCATGGTAAGCAACAAATACACCATTGAAAAAAATAGCACAGGATCAGAGGTAAATACGAGAGGCAACTGGGCAGACATACCTACAGCAACCCATGTCCCCTGCCTTCAGTTGTGCAAAACACTCACGGGGTGTTGCTGCCCCATAGTAGGTTAGATTGTCGTTAGTCTGATTGCTCCCCATGGCTGCTACATCAGCTGTCACAGAGGGTAGCTGTCTCTCAGTATTTCACTGCACATGTGCATACAGAAGAGAAGAAACAAGCAATACAAGGCTCATTTTCCCCCAGCTCATTTGGTTTGGAAAAGATTCTTCTCCAGTTTGGCACATGAAGTACTTTGGCTTCGGCCTCTTTCCCATTTGGCACACAATCAAACCGTGTTTAGAGGAAATCCAATTCTGCTATAAAAGTTGCATCTCAATAAATTGTGTTTACCTCTCTTCCCTACCCATGTTCAAAGGAAGAGAGCACAGCATGGCTTCCAAAACCATTCCCATTTGAACATTACTTTCCATCTGCACATGCTTCAACTTTCAAAACGGCAATCAGCATTTAAAAAAAAGGCACAGCAAAGCAGTAAAGTAGTGTATTATATTCACTTAATAATCACAAGCAATTTCTCAGTTAAGTCCTCCAGGCACAGTTCTAATGCTGAAGCAATTCTTGCTTCATTTTAACCATCCACTGATGTGGAACTCATTAAAAGGTACAAGGTGCTATTTCAAGAAATGCTGTAACTTATCAGGCAGAGTTTGGTCACACTCCACACAGCAGCCTGGATGCACAGCACCAACTGCTTCTGACATTTCCCAAATCCAGCCCTGAAGTCCCTCAGGTTTGGGCTCTGCTGCCTGTGGTGCATGAAGTTACGAGGCAAAGACCTGCAGTCTGTAAGGGGTTTAAAAATGTACAAATCCCATTTGGGTGACAACCTCTACTTCAGCTTAAGAGTTATCACTCGTTTAACCATCTGAAAAGCTCATTGCAGGAAGGATGGGTGAAGAGAAGATAAATATTGCAACAATTTCTTTGAAACTTTATGATGTACAAAAAGCCACACATTAGCTGGATTGAAGAGTTGAGTCCAGAAGAGTGACAGAGCTCATAGTTTGTGCTGCTGGACATTGGTTGTTGGTCTATTGATTTGATAGCCCAGGGATTAGATCCCCACACCTTAACCATACTAATTTTAACAAGCAAAGCAAGGAATCCTTACTTGGGATGAGACAAGACACTGCAGCTTCAGAGTACCTTCCAGGTCCACAGCCACTCTGCAAACACCACACTACTCTGCCTAAGGCTGTGTGTTGTTTTCTCAAAGAACACCTTATTTTTAAACTAGAGCTCATCAGAAGGATAACTGCCCTTAAAAAAATCCTTAACAACCTCTTTGCTTGTTTTTGAGTGGCCCATGCATGTGCCAAACGAGTGCTGTAGATGATAGAAATACATTAAATAAATGTTTCTCTTTAAAATCCTGCTTCTGACTAGTTTGAGACATACAAATATCCACAGTTTATTCAGTTCAAGAATCCTCTGCTTTCGAAATGTCCATTCAGCAGCCCTGCCAGATCCTGTTTCACAATACTACAGGCTTACTTATTCATAAACAAATCATTAACATTCTTGACATAAATCCATAGCATACAACAAATCCCAGCTATGATAGTGTTTTACTACATTTGCTGTGCCCATCATGAATGGAAGTTCTGTTTTAAAAAAAACAAACACCCCCACCCTCAACAAATAAATGGCAAATTATTCTCAGTGAGAAAACTGCCAGGATGAAATGCCTGTACACGGATGACAAACTAATTATCAAGTTCATATAGTGATAAACCTGCTGTGAAGGAGTGAAATGGGCTGCCACGATTTATGAAAGAAATTTTCCTGCTAGAACTCTAATAATTAAGAAACTCGGATAGTAAATAAGTTCTTACAAACTTGTAAAATGTCCTCAGCTAAAAGAGAAATCTTTCACATATTCCTGTTCCTCCAAACATGGGCACAAGGATCATCTGGAAAGACCCTTTGCCATTTGCTCACTGCCAGGGGTTTACTTACAGCCCTGTATCACTGGGTTTCAGCCAAACTCCAAGCAGAACCATAGAATCAAAGAATTGTTTTGGTTGGAGAAGACCTCCAAGTCCAACTGCCAGTGTAAGACCACCATGGCAATTAAACCATGTCCCAAATTGCCATGTCTACACATCTCTTGGTGATAGAACAAGAGAAAATAGCCTGAAATTGTGCAAGAGGAGGTTTAGGTTGGATATTAGGAAAAATTTCTTTCCTACAAGATATTAGGAAAAATTTCTTTCCTACAAGAGTGGTCAGGCACTGGAACATGCTGCCCAGGGGGTGGAGTCAAATTTCCTGAAGGTGTTCAAGAAACATGTGGACATGCCACTTGGGGAGATGGTTTAATGGCCATGGTGGTCTTAGGTTGAAGGTTGGACTCAATCTTAAAGGTCTTCTCCAACCCAAACAATTCTGTGATTCTGCAATTCAACACATGCAGCCACCAAACGCAGTGACTGCCAGCAAAGCCTTGGAAATCGAGGGATGAAACCCTCAGCCCTTAATTCACTATCATGTTTCTCATCATATTTCAAGAATTAACCACCTCCCTGAATGGCCATAATTAATTAAAAAACAGAGAGTGGAAAATAGTTCAACCTTCTACTGATGCGCTTGGCTCAGGAAAGCCAGACTTGTCCCTTGATCGATGAACAGAAAGCAGACTGCCTTCTGTGCTGGCTGCCAACTCAGCCCAGGGAATAAAAGATGTTTTCAATTCCGGAGAAAACCCATGTGCATTGGAACACTGAGCACTCAGCAAGGCCTCAGTCCTGTGGGGAATCACACCCTCCCTCACCACACCATGCACAGGCCTCTGGGTGCTGGGGTCTGCTCACAGGACATATACAGCTGCGGTGTTGCAGAGAGGACGCTTTGGTTATTGTAAATACATGAACACTTCATAGACTTTATTAGGGGCATGTCCTCTCTTTTTAGTGTTTTGATTGGCACAGCTTTTCTATTCATAGCTTGCTTTAGTTCCAGTGTTGAGATTATTTCACTGAGTATGCTCACATATGGCTACATACAGCACAAGCAGCTCGACATGTCTTGAAACTCAGGAGAGCAAGTTTACAGGACATGTTTGTGAGCCTCGCTCTGTTTGTGGCCTTCAAAAACATCTCAAACCTTATTTTTGCCAAAAAAATTTCAGCTACAAAAGAACCACTGTGATTGTCTAGCTTGGCTTTTGATACCACAGAGGTCACCACCCCAACAGTTCCCGCTTTCACCTGAGCCTTCCAATGTTATAACATATCTGTTAAGACAGAAACTGAAGGAGTGCAAGGGATGAATAAACTTAGGAATCTTCTCATTTACCTCCATGTTTATAAGCATCTCAAAATCATCTTGTGGCATCAATCATCATTGTCTGTGGCAGATAAAAGATAACTAAAAAAAGAAACAACAATTTAATCACACATAATTACACACCTGTAAAAAATGAGGCACTACAGAAAACCCAGGCTAAGAAGATAGGTGGTTCAGAAAAAAGTGAACAGATCTGTGAGGAATCAGCAAGGAAATCAGACAAGGAGTTAAATAGTCATTTGCAGTACCAAACAACAACAAAATGACACCAAAACCTTAGTGTCAGGATACAACCACACCACAGAGCTGTCCAGGAAGCAGAGATGGGAAATACATCCCACACAGCTCTGCTCAGCTTTGCTAAGCCTGGCCAGGAGAGGGAAGAAGTGGAAACAGCCAAGGAATTCTGGGAAACTCAGACAGAAAAAGCCCACTCACAACCTAGAATAATTTCATCCTCCCAAGTCACAGGTAGCTGGGGGGCTTGCAGGGTATCAATGTCACAAGACCCTACACTGGCCCATGGAGAACTGCAACTGGCAAAGCCAGGGGACAACAGCAAAACCCCCGTACTGACAGGGAGGCTCAAGCAGAAATCCTGAAGACACGTGTTTGCCCACCTTTGATTTCTCATTTTCTGGAAATACCAGTATTGCCAAAAGGGGATACCCTTTGCTGGCCTCTGACAGTATAAAAACCATCTTCTAAGCTCCACAAACCAACAGTTGCACATCACAGAATCATGGAATTGCTTTGTCTGGAAAGACCTCTAAGATCATTGAGCCCATGATGGTGAGGCTGGAACTAGATGATCTTTAATGTTCTTTCCAACCCAAACCATTCCATGAGTTTGTTTTGAGCAGAAGCAAAGCCAAAGCTGAATCCTCAGATCATCCTCTGCAAAATCCCAGCACTGGCGTTAGCAAAATGAAAGAAAAGCACCAACTGGTTGGCTCAGACAGATTGTTATTTCTGTACCTATATTTATTGACACTAAGTACATAAAACTGAGGAAAAAAAATGAAATAGTGCTACAAAAACACATAGTGATGTTAACCACAGTGGCAAACTGAAAATATGTAGATTCAATCCATTCCTTCAGACAGGAAATACTGTCGCTTCTGTTACAACTAGTCACTGGGTAGGAAATGCTTTATAGACAGAAAAACATTTTGTTTTCCAGAAAACTCCTTAAAATCAACAGAGCACAGTGTACATTTTGAAGAGAATTAATTACTTGTTTACTGTGGTAGTTCAGTATACAGATAATCCCCACACATTTTCTAAATAACATCTTTCCTCTGGTAAAGCAGTCAACAGAAACAAAAGAGTTTGATTTTTCAATGAAGAAAGGCAGAGGATTGGCAACACATCTGCAGCCTACAGATGAAACCGTGGTGAACTAGTCACTACAGATGAGGAGAAGGCTGAGATTCTCAACAACTTTTTTGTCTCAGTCCTCACTGGCAACTCTCCTCATGGCTCTTATAATGATGGCCCACAAGATGGAGACCAAGGAGACGAAGTCCCTCCCACCATATGCGAAGACAATGTGCATGACTATCGGAGGAATCTATAGATATACAAGCCCATGGGACCTGATGAGATGCATCCCAGAGTCCTGAGGAAGTTAACTGATGTAGTTTGCTATGACATGCCATATTTGAAAAGTCCTGGCAGTCAGATCAAGTCTCTGGTGACTGGAAGAAAGGAAACGTTACACCCATTTTTATAAAGGGCAGAAAGGAGTTTTCAGTGATTCCACAGATGGAGATTCCACCACTTCTCTGGGCAAGTTGCTGCAGGGGTCCATCACCCTTAAATTACACAAGTTCCTCCTCATGTTTAGGTGGAACTTCTTATGTTCAAATTTGTGCCTGTTACCCCTTGTACTGTCACTGAGCACCACTGATCTGCAGGAAAAGGCAACAGCAGGACCTACCTCCACTTCCACAACCTTTCAAACTCTTCATTCTACAGCAACTCCATATTTTAGTGGTAGAAGATTAAAACATTGCCCTTTGAAAATAATTACACGTTCTAGCACAAAGCTTCAGGTGCTTGAATGAAAAAGAAAGCCTCTAAACACCAAATCAAAACAAAGCAGCCATGAAGAAACACTTCCGATCATTCCTTATAAACTGCTGAGAAGTTACATTGCCATCATGAATGGCAAGATAAAAGTGAATGGGTTCAAAGGCACAGAGAAGACTGCATTCTTAAATCTGAGTGATTTGACACACATTTATCAAAGCACACTCTCCAAGCTCCCAGAAAATAATATCCCTTCTACAGACATTGGCACTGACACTCCATCAACAAGAAGGTGACAAAGAGGGCTCCTGCAGGTATCCCACCACATTTCCCAACAGGCAGCTGTCCTGGTGGCCATGTGGCACAGCCCGGAGAGAGCCACAAATCCACAATTCCCAAGGGTAGCCTGGCCTGCAATGAGTCCAAGTTCAGAGCCTTATCCTCAGCTGGAAGACCACCAGGCTTTGGGGGACTCAGGAATCACAGCTGGGTTTGCCCTTAGTTGCCTATCAAAAATTTTCCACTCATGACTCTGTACAGCTCTGCACATCCTTCCAACAGCTCGTTTCAGCAGGCGAACCAAAACTGTCTCTGCTATTGGGATGTTGTCAAACAGGCAGCACCAAGCTCAAACCGTAAAGAGGAACAACACAGAATTTTCGAAATATCCTTCTTCCTGATTCTAATCCAAGCAATAGAACATAGCTGTGAAAACTAAAACCTGTGCAGATCCATGCTGCTTCCTAAAAGCAGCAGGACAAGATTCAAGCTTCTACATTTTCTGATTCAAATCTATAGTCAGGTGTGCAAAATTCCCGTGGACTAGGGGAAAACAAAAAGATGCTTAAGCTGACAATTTTCTAAAAGGTGAGAAATCCACTGCCATCTGCTGATGCACTGTGCAGTGAGCTGGAGCAGCGGTACTCATGATGCCCCAAGACCCAGGCAGCCTGAGAAGCTGCAGTTTATTGTTTGTCTAAGTTCCAAAAAGTATTTTTCTGGTTAAAAAAAAAAAAAAAAACAGAAAAAAAAATTACATCAGGTAAAGATAAAAATGAGCAAAAGGTTCTGTTAAATAAATAGTCTCCAACCAGAGAAAGAAAGACTAAACCCCTTGTTTTGACATATTCTTTGGACATGTTTTTCTAACAATTTTGCTGTTTGTCTTCATCCTTGCCAGGTCCAAGCTGGAGCCAGAAGAACCAGCACACCATGACACAACTCTTCTTATGGTGTTCCTCTCCTTAGCAGAATGAAATACTAGCACACTAAGGACAACACTAGAAAATGAGTTCAGCATGTTAATTTGGACGGCCACAGATTAATTCTGACAGCAAGAAGGCTCATCCCCAGATACCGGAAAGCTGCAGAGCAGCTGAGATCCATTCTGGAGAGGTTCCCTCCTGCGGCCATTCTGGAGAGGAAATATTGTGTCCAACTATTCTTTCTGTCTGTCAAAACTCAGGATCAGTAAGAAACAGAGAGCTAGAAACATGCAGGTTCAGATGATTAATTTGATGTTGCCACCAGCACCACCATGGAGGTCCCAGGTCCTTGGTGCCCTGCAGATGTCAAACTCCTTGGTCCTGGCTTGCAGCCACCAGACACTCTCAGAAAGAAGCCCAGTACCATGGAGAAATGTTTTAAGTCAGAGTATACAAACTTTCTAGATTTTCTCTAACACCTCAATGGGCAGGATTTCTGCCCTGCTCTACAATCCAGGAAGGTACAAGGCTGGTGCTGACCCAGCAGAGATCGGCACAGATTCCACTGCAAGATCTTCAGCACAGCTATTACACTGATGGAACCACACTCTGAACATCATTTATCATAGAATCATAGAATCAACCAGGTTGTATCCTCTCTGGGCACTGAATGAGTGGGCAAGGTTTTGGAAGAGATCAGTCCACCAGGCAAAACGCTTTCTGGAAAAGCCTAATACCTTAAATGGAGGGTTTGAAAATACTTGGAAATTTAGTCCAGGGTCATTGTGAAAGCTTCATTAAAAGTCTATGGAATAACCATCTCTCAAACTCTCAGGGAGCCTGGTATAGGAAGAAAGAAGTGGCCACAAATCTTAACTTCAGGACACTTAATACTTTCTATTTGTTTTTGGTGTTCTTGGCAGTTCCCATCAAATACACCTGCAGAAAATGTTTTCACATGAGAAGACTTTTTAAAATTATCTAGCGTTGACACAGACTCAAGACCACGAAGGGGTATGACACAAGAGAGCCCAGACACCACATCACCACAGAACAGCTCAGTAGGTAAAGTTCACTATCAGTAACTCAGGTCAGAAACATAACTGTTAATATCGCCTCAAAGCACAACCAGACATTAAGCTGAGAGAGAAAGTGCAACAGTCCAAGAAAGGCCATTGACCTGCTTCAGATGCCCACCCACTCATCTAAAGCACCCAGTACAACAGAGCAAGCGAAGAGTGCAAGAGAACAGAGGCAAGCAGCTGGAATGGCAAAATTTTTACATGTCTAAACCAACACTGGAATTATTAGCACCTATAATCATTTTCTCAGAAAAGCTGTTACTGTTTAAATGCTCTCAACAAAAACATTTGTGGAGGTTCTTCAGAAAGAACACTTCAGAAGCCATCACTGAGCTGTTGAGATAAGGGGTCAGTGTGGCTAGATCAACAGTAATTCTGAGGCTGTGCAGAATTTTGTTCAAGTGTCATCATTAAAAGAGCAAACTCCAGCAACACAGAACATGGGGGGTTTGTTTTGTTTTGTTTTTTCCTTAAGATTCTGCGCATCAACGATTCGTATTCATCACTTCATTTTCAAGACTGCAGCAAGAAAAAATGAACCATGAAAAGCCATATTAGGTCTTCTCAGGTCACATTTACAACCATCCACATTTAAAATCTTCAGTCAAAGAGCTTTGATGCACTTATTCAGAATCAGCCCAGAAGACTAACACCACTGTCACCTGCAATTTTCCCAGCTATTATCTAAAGTGCAAATAAGTCAAATTAATATACATGAAAGCACTGTGAGGGAAACAAAAAACAAGCAAAACCCAAACAAACATAAAAACGCCCCACAACATAATAACAAAAAAAAAAAAGAGGGAGAAAAACAAAAAGACCTGCTCAAAAGGGCTTTTCAACAATACATTTAAACGTTTACTCTCATCTTGCTTACACAAAGAGCCAAATCACAAATGAAGGCACAACTGTGCTGCTCTCTGGGCCTGTGGGGATACTGGCCCAAAGCTTGTCCAGCACAGTACATCTCTCATTCATGTGCTGAAGGTCTGAGAAGGAAGGAAACGCAAAGCACTGGGCACAGCACTGCTGACTGTCCTGTTGGCTGCCACCAGTGACAGAGAAAGAATGAGAAACAGGCAGTTCAAATGCTGGACTACTCAGACTCAACACTTCAGTTTGTTTTCCTTCAAGGAAATCATTGCTTTATTCTCCTTGTTTTATTTTTCTTGGTCAAACAGGCTGTCGTAGTACACTACAAATGAACGCTTAGGATCATTTCCCTGGGGACTTTCCACAAGGCAGTCACTGATTTTGATTTTCTTTTGGTCATAGAATGCGTCCCAAAGTTACCATTTTTCCAGCCATTCATTTTGTACAAAGAATAAATAACATAGAAAAAAAGGAACTGCCCAAGCTAAGTAGTGCCAGATGAGCTTGCTGGAATCACAGAGCTTTGTTTTAAAGCTCTTTGCTGTGAAGTCATAACAGCAAACCTGGGCAAGAACTTCGATGCCTTGAAAGATCCTTGAAGCTATACAGTGCCAAAACTCTGGGCTGTAAGACTTCCCAGACATTTGCATCCATATGACTAAAGCTTAGATTTCAAATACTTTTCAATTTTTCCTTCTGACACAATATTTAATGAAACCAGAGCTCAGTAGTAGTATCAGTCCTGCTATGCACATCTTGCAGCAGTTTCTGCCTAGAGAGCCATTTGTATGCTTTACACTGACATTTGTGTGTGGTTTACAAAGGAGGTTTTCCGTATGCTTTTAAAAAGTAGAAAATTATTCCTTCAACTGGCTGCATGATGCATTTTTGAACACACACACACGCATCTGAATGCTGGGTGTAATAGAAAGAGAAGCTGATTTTCAAAGCACCAACAGCACCTAAATTCACATTACATCTGAACACACACTGTGCCCATAACTACTTCAAAGCCAACACACATGGACGTCTGCCCAGACCTGGCTTTCTTTAGTGAAGAGTTTCAATGTTCCTGTCATGGGAGACACGTTTGTTGTGTGTACTAAGTGGTAGTGGAAACACATAGTATCACAGAACCAGAGAACAGTTTGGGTTGGAAAAGACCTCTAAGATCATCAAGTCCAACCTTCAACCTAACACCGCCATGGTGATTAAAACACATCCTACAGTGCCATGTCCACACATTTTGTGAACACCTCCAGTGATGGGGACCCCACCACATCCCTAGGCAGCCTGTTCCAATGCCTGACCACTTCTGAAACAAATAAATTTTTCCTAATATCCAAACTAAACCTTCCCTGGCACAGTTTCAGGTCATTTTCTCTTGTGCAATCACCTGATAGTAGGGAGAAGAGCCCAACCCTCAACTCACTCCAACCTCCTTTCAGGGAGTTGTAGAGAGCAATGAGGTCCCCCCTCAGCTTCCTCTTCTCCAGACTGAACAACCCCAGTTCTCTCAGCTTTTCCTCACCAGACCTGTTCTCCAGACCCTTCACCAGCTTCGCTGTCCTTCTCTGGACATGCTCCAGCACCTCAATGCCCTTCTTGTAGTGAGAGCCCCAAAACTGAACCCAGTATTCGAGGTGTGGCCTCACTAGTGCCAAGTACAGGGGCACGATCACTTCCCTTCTCCCGCTGGCCACACTATTCCTGATCCAGGCCAGGATGCCATTTATCAACAGTGTCTCTCATCCCAAAGTCTGAAAGTATCAGGAAATTCAAGATGCAGTTACAGAGCACAGAAACACATTCCAGCCAAAGCGGCTCAGCCAGAGACAACTGGGTGCCCAAGAAAAGCATCTGAAGCAACTGCATGGTCCCACACAGGATCACAGACAGGGACAGAGCCAGCTCCAGGACACAGCACCCACATCTGCTCCTTGCTCATGTGAGCTCACCAACTGTACCACCTGCAGAAGAACAATGTGAGCTTCTCCAGAAGGAGAGCCTATAGGCATGCCTCAGTCTGGGATACACAGCATTGCAGCACAAGGCCAGGCAGCATCAGCACCACCCTGTGTCCCACTGCAGAGGGAAAACATATTTGGAGGCAGCAATCCCTGTTACCCACACATGTTAAGGCAGGAAAACTTATAAACAGCATGATCTTGCAAACTATGCACCCACTGGGATTCATTATCTAGAAACAAGGTCTGTCATCAAACTTCAGGAAAGCTTGGGTTTCAAAGCAAATAGCAGTCATATCTCAGGCAGGCACACGGAACTGCATGAAGACCCAGCCTGTTTTCAAAAAGCACCTCAAAGTCCTCATGTGAGCATTGCCAAGGCTGGCAGCTCTGAAGTCCCAGCTGCAGTGCCAGGCAGGGGGTACATTTAGAAATAATTTTAAAGAAAGACTTCAGAAGATTTTCAGCATCATTTCAACTAGTGCTGCTGCCACCAACACCAAGCCAAAAGTCTGAACACCCTGCTTACAACCATCAATAAGATCCTGCTGCAAGCATTGCAACACAAACCACACCCACAAGGTAAAGCAAGCCCTGCCGCAGGGAGAATAACCCTGAAATCCCTGGTGCTCCCCAGGCCAATGCTCCAGCAGAGGAGACAGGGAGGCACATGCATGTTCAGTATCTGAACTCACATCTTACTGAACATGAGCCAGGAACACTGCCACAAAAACCAGAGAGGAAAAACTCTTCAAATAAGACACAGACTCGGATTACAGAATCACAGAATGGTTTAGGATGGAAGGGACCTTAGAAATCATCTAGTTACAACCCTCTGCCATAGGCAGGGGCACCTCCCACTGGACCAAGATGCTCAAGGCCCTGCCCAACCTGACTTTAAGGGATCACTTTCAGAGAAGGGGCACCCACAACCTCCCTGGGCAACCTGCTGCAGTGTCTCACCACCCTCACTGTAAAGAATTGCTTCCTAATCTCGAATCTAGATCTCCCCTTTTGTAGTTCAAAATCATTGCCCTGCAACTGCAGTAGGGACAAGTCCAGCTCATGGCCCAGCTCACTGCAGTTTCATAACGAAGCACCTGATGACACCTCATTCCTATTGCGTATGCATGAGCTCTGCTGCTGACCTCACCACTGCAATTGTACTGTCTACCCAACGCCAAAAACTTCAGCACAAACTGTGAAACCTGACAGGGCTGAGCACATTGGGAACAAAAGTGGATTTTACATGAACGGCCACAGACCAGGTACATGCAGCCTTGTCATACACTGCATGGGGCTAGGAAAGGAGACCTGTGAGCAATGGATGACCACTGCACACTCAGTCAGAACATGACAGGAGCCTTTACACCACAATGCTTGCTGCCACCTGAGCTTGCCTTAGCAATGTGGGCAGGACTGATCCTTACCCACAGGTATCCACTTCCAAAAGTCAGCTCATACTTTCCCTTGCTAAACCAGGCTAGGTACACACCTGAAAGATTAAAATATTTTCTCTGCCATTTTCCTTAGCACAGAGGCATAGCATGGACCATCAGACCTGCACTTTGCCACAGCTGAAGTCAGGGCAAGACATGTTCGGGTCAAAATTACACCATATACATCTCCCACATTAAAAGACCGAGATGGTTGTGCCAGCTCCACACCTTCTGCACCTTCCCATCAGCTCAAAGGCCAACCTATAGCAGATAGGGCCAGACCAGCCATTATACAACCCCAAATCACAGAATGGTTGGGGTTGGAAGGGGCGTCTGGAGATCATCAAGTCCAACCTCCCTGCCAAGGCAGCTTCACCCAGAGAAGGTCACACAGGAACACATCCAGGAGGGTTTTGAATGTCTCCAGAGATGGAGACTCCAGTCACTCGGCATAAGCCGCAACTGCAGAACACTCAAATAGAGACCATAAGACGTCATCTGCTCTACCCAGTGACCAAATACTACCCTGCTACAATCAAAATCCCATGTCCAGCACCCTTCCAACACACACTTGCCAGCCATGGTGACACTTGTGATGCCAGGGACAAGCAGAGTGCCACCCTTCAACACCCCAATGGCACCAAGATTTCTTTCACAGCAGCTGGGTGCCAGGAGAGAGGGAGCATGGGACAAAGACAGCAACATGGGACACCTGAAACAGAATTAACATGTTGAGAAGGAGAAACATGGGAAAAAAAACGCATTTGTTGCCTGCCCAAGCTCCCGTCAGGGGGAGCTGGGCAGCACTACCTGCAGCTCTGGCCCAAATGGCAACGCACAACATGTGGTTCTTGGGAGACAGAAGGCAAGACCAATGGCTCTTGAAGTGATGAGGATTTGAAGCGTTTTTTTGCCAAAAACAAAACAAAACAAAGCAGTTGGGGGTATTAGGTAGCCTACTGCCCACACAACTCTGGCTTGTGTATATGGATGAGGAGGATCTAGCTTTCAATTCCAGGATCACATCCTTGTGATGTGATCACTTCTCAGCATCCTTCCACTCACTGCATTTGTTTTGCCCACTGTTCACTATGCTGTTATATGCAGAATTATTATGGGATTCTTGTGACTTTTCCAAGGGTTTCCCCTTCTCCCTATTTTAGGAGCTGGTGCAGTTTCATTTCGCAATTTTGGATCCCTCTGGCTTGTTTTTTGTTGGTGTGTTTTTTTGGTTTTTTTGTTTTGTTTTTAGAGCACCTACAGCTCTTTGTGTACTTCCACAGTACATGGCAACAACTGCATTTACAGACACTCAGAATTTCAAAAGGCTCCTGAGCCCTGGAGCCTCCAGCTAAAGGCAACCAGCTGCAGGATGAACAAAGTCAGTGGTCATTGCCCAGAACTTTGATGCTTGTGCCTGTCCTCCAGCAGGACAGAGGAGCATGAGCTCTTCTGGCTGTGCTTTGCTGCAGAAGGTGACAGGACCCAGGAGCATTCCCCCTCCAGGCAGCTCAAGCTCCCCACAGCACACAGCCTTTTCCACCCAGACCCCACCAGTGCGAGGTGTACATGAGACACCTAAATAATGATACACTCCCAAGCTCATCCTGCAAAACACAAGTGCTTGGTTCTCTTTAGCCTTACATGCTCTTGCAAGTGTTACCAAGTATTTGTGACAGCTGCATCTTGTTAACACCTCAAAATTACACCAAGGGGGCCCTTATAATTCAGACCAGCACAACACTGCTAATCTCAGCTCTCTCCTTCTCCTTGTCTTCCCTCACCTCCTCCTTTTCCTCTCAGCTATCTGGTGCAGCCTCACCTCAGATCCTTCCCCTGCAACAATATCCCCTAGGGAAACCAGGTGGTGCTTGGTGCTTGTGGTTTGAAGAGTTTCCAGCTAACACTGGGAAACAAATAACAACATACTCACACAGTTGTCACCCTGGAATCCACTAACTATGGATGTGGCACATCCCTCCTATCCACTCAGAATTCAATCTCTCAATGCAGGAAAAAAAAAGCAGGTCTTGTTAAGAGAAGTAATTTCTCCTGTTGCTGGTTGGTGCTTTCAGATCTGTGTCCACTGACAAGACAAGGGGCAACGGATACAAATTGGAACACAGGAAATTCCACCTCAACATGAAGAAAAATTTTACCATAAGGGTGATGGAGCCCTGGAACAGGGTGTCCAGAAAGGTTGTGGAGTCTCCTCTGGAGCCTTTCAACACCCATCTGGTGTGCTCAGGCCTGGCCTGCCCTAGGTGACCCTGCTTTGGCAGGGGGTTTGGAGTCGATGATCTGGAGGGCGCTTCAAACCCCTACCATTTTATAATTCTCTGATCTGCTCAGCTTGGCTCTACTATCAACTCAGATCAAAGCACCACATTTTCTGCTTAATGAGAGCGAAGCAAATCCTCGATTTGACTCGCAAAAACAATAATAACCTTTCCTTGCCAAACTACAAAGTGAGTTTGATTTCGCTGTGTTCTCCGCCTGTGTCGGTTTCGCCCGCAACACGGAACACGCCAAGCAGCACACACCAAAGAAGGATGGAGCCGGGGCTAACGGAGCCCGACTCACCGCCCGCAGGGTTCGGAGAGGCGGCGCAGGGAGAGGGGGAGGGGCAAGCTCCCATCGAGCACCCGGACCTATGGATTTGGGGGTGACAAAGGGCTTCAGCGGGGATGTTGCGACTCCATACATCCCAGGCGAACCCTCCCGCACCCGGCCCAGGCGGCGGTCGGCCCGGCGGGACTCCCCTCACCTGAGGGGTGCGCGCGAGAAGCCCCTGAACAGAGCGTCCCCCGCTGGACCGAGCCGAGCTGCCTCCTTGGGCCGAGGTGGCCGCAGCCCCCGTCGCCGGGAGCGATAGAGCCATCAGCCAGCCGCAGCCGGGACGCCTCCAGGGCAGCGTCTCCTTTTTCCCGGTACTGTGTGTCCCGTGTCTCTCCCGCACACCCACCCGCGGAGCCAACGCGGGGAAGAAGTTGCAACAAACTCCCGGTACCTGACTGACCACTCTCGCGCCACCACAGTTCCCCCCTCCCCCGCCTCAGCCCTCCCCGGGCCGCTCGCCAGGCTCCCCCGCCCCGCGCCCATTACCTGCAGCCGCTCCGTGGCCGGCTGCCACATGGTGCCGCAGCGGCGGGAGGCGCTGCCGAGCGCCCTCCGTGCGCGAATTGCTCTCTCCCGGGCGCGCGCCCCTGCCGGCGCCCCGCCCAGCCGTGGCCACCGCGGCGGGGCGGGGGCTGTGTGGGGACACCCTTCGGCACGGCACCTCCTGGCGCGGCATTCCCCCGCCTCGGCATTGCCAGCTCGCGGCGTGGTCTCCACCTGCAGCCGCTCCTTGGGGAGTAAGGGAAGCGGAGCGGCGCAGAAATCTCTGACTTCCGACCCAGCCCGCGGGTCACCGATATCTTTCGCCCCTCGGAGGACAGAGGGTTTCTCTGCTGAGCCGTCCCCAGAGGCCGCATCCCTCACAAGAGCTGAAACTTCTTCCCCCCGTTCTGCCAGGCTGCTGCCAAGGCGGCAGGACACTACCCTACTCTTAAGGCCGTACCGCTGCCCAGGTTGCTGATGGCACCAAAGGGGCACGGAACACAGGGAGCCACCGGCAGGGTCAGGGTCCCTCCTGCCTTCTTGGTCCTCCGGGGTGACTGAAGGTTCCTCACATCACTAGAGACAAGGCCGTGCTCAGCTGGCAGCTCTGGCAAGGTAAAGGACAGACTTTGGGATCTGCCTCTTCTTCCATACCCCATATGGAAGAGACCTCAAAGATCATCGAGTCCAAACATCGACCTAACACCACCACCATCATCAAAATAGGTCCTGAAGTGCCATGTCCACACGGTTCTTGAACAACTCCAGGGATGGTGACACAACCACCTCCCTGGGCAGCCTGTTCTGACCACTCATGCAGAAAAGATTTTTTTTTCTAATACCCAACCTAAACCTCCCCTGGCATAATTTCAGGCCATTTCTTCTTGTTCTGTCACCTAGGGAGAAGAGACCAATCCCCACCTCGCTACACCCTTCTTTCAGGTAGCTGTAGAGAGAATCAAATTCTCAACCACCTTTCCCCAAAAGCAGCCTGAACTTCTGATGCTACGTTTGAGTGCAGTTGGAGGAGCAGGGTCACAGTGCTATGGGGAGCTGCCCCAGCCCAGCTGAAGCTACAGCAAGCAGCACGGTGTTCATCTTTGCATCACAACAAAGCTTTGAACTCCTCCAACTCCCTGCCCTGTGCAAGGCCTGAACCGCAGCAGTGCCCGAAATGCCACCATTTCCAGCCCCTAATCCCAGCAGCATAAGGAGCAGTAGACTAAGACACAGCACTTGCAGTTGACTGGGCTGTCTTGACTGGGTGCAAAAACTCATCTCCTCCGGTTCCACACACACACACTCCCCTCCCACCCGGGCATGCTGAGACTGACCCACACTGCAGCCTTCCCAAGCCACACTACAGTTACAGCACCACTCTCAGTTCCCACTACCATACAGATGTGTAGGGAAAATTAGCAGTTACAAAACTAAGTAATATGAATTGCAACATTCCCGTCACCTTCACAATTATCTGATATAATGTTTCCATCTCCTTAGATGGGCCCAATCCACAGAACCTGCTTGGCAGGTGGGCGATGCTGTCACCGGCCCCAAACAAGCTGTTGCCTAACAGCACCCTACACCACCACAAGACATCCCTTGGAGCAGTAAAAGGGAAAATACCAGACCTGAGCCCTCTTTTACTCTCCAGAAGGTTAAAGACAAAACCTCCTAAAGTACCTAAACAATGTTGTTACTTTAAGAGGCACCTACCAGAGCTTTCTCCAGTTGTCCTGTGTCCCTTCCACCCTCTTGTTTCTTCCAGTTGATGCTTGGACTCTTTCATGAAGGCATTTTGCAAGAGCCTTGCTCTTCCTGAAGTGACCTCTGAAGCAGTGTCACTCATCCTTCCCGCATGGGCAAATCCATCTGCCATCACTGCTAGGCACAGGCAAAATCTGGCTGTCAGCAGCCATGGTGCACAAGGGAAGATTAGGATCTGCAATTATTAGAAGGAGACCAACTTTAGGGCTGATGGCTGCTTCTCTCTTTACACAACTTTCATACAAACTAAAACAGAGGAAAATCCATGTGTGCTGGGAGATGGGTGACATGCTACTAGATCAAACAAGAAAAGTCACTTACTCCATTTCCAAAAGGATGTGAGAGCAGATAAAGTTAAGGCTGAGTTGTATGAGAGGATTTTAAGAACATGCTTACTGGTGGCCAGGAGCAGCTTGACTGCAAATTTTTGAAATCAAACTAGTTGATTAAAAAGCAATCTGTGTACACCCTCCCCAAGCCTTACTCTTCACCAAGACAGCAAACAACACTGTGGGGACATAATAGCCACAGAGTCACCCTGCTCAGGTTTGTTTGGTCTCCAGGAGCACCACATAGGTTATAGCCCTGCCAGAAAATTCATCCCTGAAACATCTCTGCAGGAAGATCGATTTCCTGGCTGGACCTGGAGCTGCTGGGCTGGCCAGGCACCAGCCAGAGCACAGCTAAGGAAACGATCAGTTAAACTTGGGTGACTTCATGTCACAGTCTCACTAAGATGAGGTAATTTTTACCTAGACTTTCTAATACTTTAATCCAAACATCATTTTTTATTGGGTCTCTAAGCTGTTCTGTATTAGGCAAGTCCTGCTTCCAACCAGTCGGAGATCTTTTGCTTAGATAAATACTTTGAATTAATCTTTCCAGGATGTACCATGTGCCAGAACGTGTCTGTAAGAAGATACAGATATTTTTTTAATGCATTTTCTTTTTACTGTGCCGAATTGTGGCATTTTTATTCTTGTAATGAATTAATATTATGACAATTATTTCTGAGGACTGCAATACACCACACAGATTAGTCCAACTTCTCTCAATGTTCTTCACTACTGTGCTCACAGTACAAAACACAAGGACAAAAATACTGGAGCCAAGGGAGTTTTTGCGTTTTAAAAGGGAATATATGATGCAACAGGACCAATTTCACTTTTATTCACATAGTAAATTTAAAGCATTTCCAGTGACTCCAGGATATTTTTCTCTCTCAATGTCTCCTACTTATTTGTCTTTCTTTTGCACCATATCATACCCTAATGTAAGGTGTTTATTGCAACACAACTTCTCTGCCTGTGCAAATTAAAAAAAAATGTTTTTTTTTTAACTGTAGATGTTGCCTTTTTAATTAACTAAAATTTTCTAATTGCTGTTCCAAATGAATTACTCTACTTCAGAAGTTCCATTTAGCTTTGGGAGCACTCACAGAAACATGACTGGAAGAGTCATTCAGTTCTTTAAATGCTGCTTCCCCAAATACCATGCAGATTTCGAAAATCCTGTCTCCAAGATCCTCTTTTTGATGACACAATTGCGCAAGCAGACACAACTCATTAAGCATGTCTTTTTGTTCCTTAAGAATTCAGCTTACCTTAGCTTTGCCTTTGCAGAGTCAGGGTTTGCCTAATTAGCAAACGTAATATTCTGCAGAGTGCTGTAATTAATAACATATTTCCAAAATCTAAATACACTTGTTACTCTTAAACATGTTGTGAATTTGGCTCCAAGCAAATGCAGCATCCTTGCACAGAGGAATGCCACCAGGTGCATTGTATGGGTTTTCTGATATCTTTTTGAGAAAATGTTTAGTAACTCAAACTGTTTCCTTTAACAACCATATTTTAACATTCACCATGATATCCTGTTTTCCAACTTGTTTGAGAAGTTCTTGCTGGGGTTCCCATGGCAACCAGGTGTCCTTAATGACCTCTGTTGGTGCCAAAGAGAGTGTGTTCCTGATTTCCTCTTCAGCTGCAGTTTCCTACTGCCTACCCCAAATACCAGGACAGCTACTTTTCTTCCTCTACCCAAAATAATTTGGAGGATGATTCTGAAGATGCCCGGGACTAAATAACGCATGCAATGCACAGATAGTGTCCTATTTGGCCACGTTTATGTGATAAGCCTTTTTCCTTTTCACCATTTTGCTCCATCTTTAGAAAGACAGGTGTGTGGTGTCACTTCTCCATCACATTGGCATTGTACTGTCCTACTCACAGCAGCAGTGAAAATAAGCCACCAAAGCCGTGGTAGGTCAACAAGCACAGAAGGAAAGCTGCTGCATGCATTGAAAAGGCCACATTAGCTCTGTGCAGGACAAAAATATATGATAATAAAGGGCCAAGCTGGTTTTGTTCTTCCCAGGGCACACAGAGTCACACTTTCAGGGCTGCCAACCCCCTGAGAGCAGTGCTGACCATGCCCCTTTTTCCTAGCAGCATCAGCAAAGAAGGACTGAGCCTGTGGGTCTTGGCAGCAGCCCTGTGGCTGTGGCTGCATCAGCTCCCAGTCGAAGGCAGCACACTGTCTTGTGCCATCTATGGGAGCTCTGGGGTGGGAAATCCAGGCCAACCCCTACAAAGCAGGGGCTGCCTATGGAAAGCTGGAGGTGCAGATGGACATTGCTAAGGGCTATAGGCTGGGCACCAGCCCCTTTGGACAGGGGGGCACACAGGTGTGGGAATGGGGAGAGGCAGGGCAGGCCGGTCACTGTCACCAGGCTTCAGCTGCAGTACAAGGGACGGCTGAGCTACCTAGGGCATGGGGGCAATAAGCAGGATGTGTCTGCAGAGAAAGTGGGACTGAGAGGGTGGAAGTGGTGAGGATGAGTAGGGAGAAAAACTCAAGGCTTAGAGCCCCACAAAAGCCAGAGACAGAGAGGTTTAGATGTGGTGGTGACATGCAGGGGCAGAGGAAAGGCCAGAGAGACAGGTCAGGAGGAGAAGTCCTCCCCTCCCCAGAGAGTGCTCCCATCAAGGCAGTGATACAGCTCACAGGCAGACACCTCCTTGCAGGGACAGTGATGATTCCCAGACAACCTTGAGCAGTAAATCTTGTGTTAACATACCCAAAAAAGCTCAACTCCACCAGGTGCATTAAGAAGAGTGTGTCCAGCAGGTCAAGAGAGGTTCTCCTCCCATTCTACTCAGCCCTAGTTAGACCACGCCTGAAATATTGTGTACAGTTCTGGGCTGCCCTGTTCAAGAGGGACAGGGAACTACTGGAGAGAACTCAATGAAGATCTATAGGGATGATTCATGGACTGGAGGATCTCTCTTGCAAGGAAAGACTGAGAGACCTGGGGCTGTTTAATCTGGAGAAGAGAAGGTTGAGAGGGGACCTTACCAATGTCTACAGGTATCTGAAGGGTGGCTGTCAGGAGGATGGAGCCAGTCTCTTTTTGGTGACATCTAGTGACAGGATGGGGGGCAATGGATGTAAACTCAGTCTCAGTCTCAGCATGAGAACAAGATTTTTTACTATGAGGGTGACAGAGCTCTGGAACAGGCTGCCCAGAGAGGTTGTGCAGTCTCCTTCTCTAGAGAGCTTCAAAACCTGCCTGGACACATTCCTGTGTGTCCTGCCCTAAGTGGTCTTGTTTTGCAGAAGGGTTGGACCTGATGTCTGGAGATCCTTTCCAAAGCCTAGAATTCTATGATTCTTACTGCATCAATTAATCTTGAAGCAGCAGAAAACCACCATCATAAAATCTTCAGGCTGACAAATGCCAGATACTGACCTGTTTGTTCTCTCCTAGATCTAGAACAACTTTAAATAAGCCCTGTAAAGACAGACTCCTGTCACTTCTGTGCACCTTTGGCTGTGTTGTCGTTATTTGTGAATTACCTCTGGTGATTATTAAATACTTATTTGTTTGTGATAAACAGAAATATGGACCTCCACAAATCTGTACAGAGGTTGCAGTCAACCCTTCACTTGAGTTTTATACCAAGCTAAATCCATAGCATCTTCACAACTCCTGTCCATGACTCTTCTGAGTTGTACAGATGAGATTCTGTGAACTTAATTTAAATTATTTCTGAGTTTTAACACCATAAATGAGAGAAGAATAATGTCTATAAAGATGGGATGTTTTTAGAGAGAACACTGAAGACAATGGAATTATAAAAAGGAGTGAAGCATCATAGGTGATAAATAAATATTTGGCTAATTTTCTATGCTCTGGATATTCCCACAGAAGAAGAAAAAAATATCAAGAAAAGAGACTTTTAACAGTTCAAAATTTGGGTTGGCAGAGTAACAGTATAGCAAGAAAAAGGGTTGGCAATCTGTGGTGCAGATTTCACAATTTTGAACTACCCAAGTTTATCCCTGAAAACAGGAAGTTTAGTAGAAGCCACACTTCCTTTGTCAGTGACACATACTCACTAGTTATTCATAGGCATACAGGTCAGCTATGTGGCAAGCTGGGAGATGTAGAAACTAACCACACTTGAGCACAAGGATGTAAAGAACCACTGTTACAACCATCCAAATCCTCCTGCAAACACCTGTGCATACAGGTGCTGCTTCTTTCACAGCTAAACGCAGGTCACTGTCACCTTACACTGCTGAGACATTCATGGCAGAGGCTGTAAGAGGCTATATCACAGTATCACTGTCATTTGTGTAAATTGCTCACTGTCCTCTACAATCAGCACCTGGTACAGATAAAACACTGATGTCAGAGCATGTCAAAGCACACAAGGGGCAGAAAATCAAAGTGGCATAGCACAAGGTCACAACAACCCCAGGCAACGCTACAGGCCTGGGGTAGAGTGGCTAGAAAGTTGCCCAGCAGAAAAGGACCTGGAGGTGCTGGTTGACAGCCAGATGAACATGAGACAGCAATTTGCCCAGGTGACCAGGAAGGCCAACAACATCCTGGCCTGGATCAGGAATAGGAGGATTTTGAACAGGAATTCATAACAGGAGAGAAAGCTGACTTTTCCACAAAGGTCATTTTTGTTATCCATTTTGCACCCTAGAAGAAATGAAGCCAACTGAGCCCAGATGAGGTTAGATGTGGCCTGACCACTTTGAAGTTTTCATTGTTTTCACTGGTTGACCACATGTCCATCTACATGAGTTACCTTCACCTAATCAGAGATCTTCCAAAATATGAAGGATTCAGATGCGGGGTCCCAGAGTGTCCTCTGCAGCACAGAGGTTGCACAAAAGGGATCACCTCTACTGCAAGCAGAGATGGAAGAGTCGAGAAATACAAAGACTGCTTCTGAGTGAGGCCTCTCTGGTCAGCAGCAGATGAGACTGAGAAGGAGCTGGTGGGAGCAGAGAGCACACTGCCCATCTTTGTAACAATCTCCAGCTATTTCAGGCAGTGGAATATTCTGATTGCTGTGATGTCAGAGCTGGTCCCATCTTCCTTGATTAGATGTTTAAGACAGACATAAAGGTGGCTTGGAGTCTAATTTGCCTTATGTCATCCCTCCTGACCCCCCACAACTACAGCGTTGGGAAGATGCTCAGCCAAAGTCTCAGGAAACAGAAGACAAAATTGCAAAGAGGAGATAAAGCAGATCAGCTTCATACCTCTCATTTGGCACTAGCTAAGTTCATCTGCTTGAGCAGAGCATTTCACAGGGGAAATACCCTCTGAGAGATAAAAAGTATTTTAAATAAACAATCCCTCAGAGTCACTTTTTTGTTACTAAATAAAAGGTGCCTGAAATCCATAACGCAGAACATCTCTCTCTTGGTAGCCAACAGTTTTGAAGAGAGGGTTTGGGCACACATTGGACTGCCCTGACATTTCCATTTCTTAAGTTAGGAATGTGTCAGAACTCATTAGCTCTTGATAAACTATTCATAGTGGGGAATGGCCTGAGAAACTAAACCTTTCCTTGAATTGAACTGGTTTTGACTGTCCTTCCATGTTCAATCAGGAAGAAATAGTCCATGGGAGGCCCATGCTTCTGCATTTCTTTTGAGGTCAGGAATATTAGAGCAGAGTCACATAGAAGTATCAGTTTCAACTTGGTCAGTAGAATCATAGAATCATAGAATCAGTCAGGGTTGGAAGGGACCACAAGGATCATCTAGTTCCAACCCCCCTGCCATGGGCAGGGACACCTCACACTACATCAGGCTGGCCAGAGCCTCATCCAGCCTGGCCTTAAACACCTCCAGGGATGGGGCCTCAACCACCTCCCTGGGCAACCCATTCCAGGCTCTCACCACTCTCATGGTGAAGAACTTCTTCCTCATGTCCAGCCTGAATCTCCCCCCTTCCAGCTTTATTCCATTCTCCCTAGTCCTATCACTACCTGATATCCTAAAAAGTCCCTCCCCAGCTTTCTTGTAGGCCCCCTTCAGTAGTACGCAGCTCATGAACCTTGGAAACATGGCAGCAGAGAAAGAAAAGATGCTCCCAAAGCTGGTCATGCAGCAAAGAGCTCACACAGAACCTGAGCCAGAGACACCCAAAAGGAGGATGGGCTGGATTGCTCAGTTGTAAGGATGGGGCACAGCTCTGATGCAGTGTGCAAAAGCTAAGCAGCTGTGAGCAAAATGAGAAAGGACACTCAGAGAAATTTTGGACAAAAAGGGATTTACCCATGTGAGGTGGCCTCTAGGCAAGACGAGTGAGAAAGGGAAGTTTAATTCCTCTCAGCCATCCACACAGAGAATAATGTTCAGAAGTGCTGAATTTATTCCTTATGAGGTGTCTATCAAAAGAGAAATTATGTATCTTCAGGAATGTCATATCTCTTCAGGTGTTTCTCAAGAAAGCCCTGCTGGAGAAAAGTCAAGCTGTTTCCAGAAATTAAGCTAAATAGGATGAAAACATCAATGCTGTGATTGAACGAAACTTCAACAAAAAGAATAGACATCCATGCTGCTGGGGGAAAACACACTCAGGGATGTTCTCCTATTTTCAGAGGGAAGACAAAGATAAAAAGGAGGTAAACTTGGGAGCACACAAGTACAGGAGGTTAATGACAACTCTGGAGACTTGTCCCCATCTGCAGGAGGAGCTGAAGGATGTCAGCCTGCTGCCAGGGGGAAGGGCACATACAATCACCCTTTTCTGCATCTGAATGATTTACAGCAAAAACAACATGTGTGGTACATTAATGGTAGGTGGTATTTGCTATACATCTGTATCTATCTATACATCTGGTGCCCCCAACACAAGAAGGGTGTGGAATTGTTGGAGCAAGTTCAGAGGAGGCCACAAAGATCATCAGAGGAGGCCACAAAGATCATCAGAGGAGGAACACCTCCCCTATGGGACAGGCTGACAGAGTTGGGGGTGTGCATCCTGGAGAAGAGAAGGCTCTGGGGAGACCGTATAGTGGCCTTTCAGTACCTGAAGGGGTCCTACAAGAAAGCTGGAGAGGGACATTTTGCAAGGGCTTTTGGTAATAGGACAAGGGGCAATGGCTTTGAGCTGGAAAAGGGGAGATTTAGACTGGAGATTAGGAAGCAATTATTTACAGTGAAGGATGTGAGACACTGGAACAGATTGGCCAGGGAGGTTGTGGGTGCCCCTTGCCTGAAAGTGATCAAGGCCAGGTTGGGAAGGACCTTGAGCAGCCTGGTCTAGTGGGAGGTGTACCTGTTCATGTTGGTGTTGGGGTTGTAACTACATGATCTTTAAGGTTCCTTCCAACCCAAACCATTCTGTGATTCACTCCTTACACAGAACAAACCTCCTCCAGTTTAGGAAAAGGATATAAAATAACCAGTGTCCTTTGCACTCATATATATCCTCAGAGAGACATGCTACACACAGAACCATAGAATGGTTTGGATTGGAAGGGGCTGTAAAGATCACCTAGTTCCAGTCTCAAACAGTAACCAGGTTGTTCTAGCAGCTTCAGAGCTGGGATGAAAACTCAGGATGAGTTTGTCCCCTCCAGGTGAGAGGGCTGCTCCATCTGGCAGGCAGTGCTGTGCCTCACAAATAGCTCAGAAGTGCAGGGATTCAGGCACAGTGAATGCATAACGTGCCAGTGAAGTTCAATAAAATAAATTGGAAGGGGCAAAAGTAATTTTCACAGCACAATTCATGGGAAGCACAGGATGATTTACAGAGGCTAGAGGCTGCAAGCTGACAGGAAAATAGCTCATCACAAATTCTTTCAAGTCAGTCACTAGAGAGAAGTATAGGATGGTCAAGAGTCACTATGAAGATGTGATTTGTATGCAGAAGAGCTTCTGCTCATTGCAACATCTCTCTTGTAAAACATGGACTATTAATATGTATATTCCCTAGAACAACCGAGTTGCTTGTTTTCCTGTTTTGTTTAGACTTGGAGATCTTCACAGATAAACTGCTATTTTATAACTATTTATGACTACTTTAGCCTGGAGAAGAGAAGGCTCTGGGCAGACCTTGTAGCAGCTTTCCAGTAGGGAAAATATATAGGGAGCCTATAAGAAAGCTGAGGAATGACTTTTTACAAAGGCCTGTAGTGACAGAAGGAGGGGAAATGGCTTTGAACTGGAGGAGGGGAGATTTAGACTGGAGATTAGGAAGAAATTCTTTACAGTGAGGGTGGGGAGACACTGGAACAGGTTGCTCAGGGAGGTTGTGGTTGCCTGCTCTCTGGAGGTGTTCAAGGCCAAGTTGGACAGGGCCTTGAGCAACCTGTTCTAGTTGAAGGTGTCCCTGCCCACAGCATGGGAGTGGGGGTTGTAACTAGATTAACTTGAAGTTTCCTTCCAACCCAAACCATTCTATGATTCTATGAAAAGGCCAAAAATGCTGAAGAATGAGTATTTCCTTTCTAATAGATTTAACGAATCAATGATAACAACACATTTCCCCATTTCACATAAGCTACAAATAATGGCATAGGGTACAGTTGTTCTTGACATATTCCTAGAAGTCGTGACAGCCACCAGGTGCAAATGCCCAGCCTTTGTCATAGACACTTGTGCCTGAAGAATGAAAGAGGAGCTTGAAATTAGTTTCTTTAGGTCTCTTACTAGTAATGATTGTCTTGGGCCAATAACATCGAAGGCCCGTGGTAGCAGATATGGGTCACCAGGAAAGGCAGTCTGGATTTCTCAGATGCATTGGGCATTTCCATCATTCCAACACAGCATGGTGTTACTAACCTGCATATTGGCCATCCAAGCCCATGCCATTCCAAAGGACAAAAGGATCATCTGAGCGGTGCTTCTCCTTAACAGTTACTGATTCCATTAAAATAGATTTTCATTTGCTTTCCTTACAATTTTCGGATTTTGCCCATATCTGCTGGGTTGGTTTGGTTGGTTGGTTGGTTTCTGGTGCTCCACTAGAATGTAACCTCATAATAAACATTATAATATTTTATCAACTCTAACAGTCTCATTTGCAATAATTTGTCTAACTCTTGTCAGCACTAATTGTGCAAGATGTGGCAAACAATTCAATTGCTATGACTGTAACTAGAAGCCATCGTAATAATGAAATTCAAACCTAGAAGTAACAGCCAGATGGACTCTGCTCACCTAAACAAGACAGCAAAACCTGTGGCAGCTTTTTCATTATTACAGTTCCTAATTAGATTTGTCTTCAGTGGCTGATCTGAGGTGTGAAGATGTCAGTGGCTGCAAGTAAAGGGAAGGACTGCCTGAGACAAAGCACTGCACTTTCAACAAGAGTAAGAAAAGCAAAGAAACAGCTGCAATCTTCACTTGATAACATTTATTCAATATTTTCTTAAATAAGCAAGAATTTGATGAAGCCTGTGAGCAATCAAATACAGCCACAACCCCCCAATACTGATCCTAAATAAGAAGCACTATGAGAAACACACAATAGGTCATGGAACGATACTGTACGTCAACAACCTTTAGGAAACAAACAACTCAAACCATATGCTTAGTTTACTCACAATATAAAAAACTTTAAAGAAAAATATAGATTCAGTCCAATTGTGGGATATAATCCCATGAGCACTGAAGTCAATAGAAGTTCCTCCATTGGTTTCAGTGTTGAAAGGATCATGGCCTTACATTGCCTCAAGAGGCACTTTAATTATTTTACAAGGCCTAGTCTGAATACCTTTACAAAAATGTCAAACATGAACTCAGGAGTATGTTTCAGCAAGTTTCAGGAAATAATGGAGAAACAGGTTATCTATCCATGCATGGAATAAGGCAAAAGCTAATTCATTCAGATTAGGAGTAATAATTTTTACTAGTTTCGTTTTCACAACACAAACATTTTAGACTTTTTTTTAATTAATGGATATATTATATATCATATTATGCTTCACATTTTTCCTACCTCTACTGAGAAAGCTGGCACTGACATGTCATAAAGAACTCCTCATTAAGTATCATTTTCTGTTCTGAAACAACCACAAGAAACTCTTCTGGGTTTAATAATAGTGTCTACCAAGAGAAAAGCACACACTATCATAAGCTTATAGTTTTTAGAGCTCAAGGTACATTAAAATGTAGTTAATGAAGTTCACAAATTCTGTTTCAAAATATTTTTCCAAACTAAAAGCTGCAGAAAATTGGTTCTTAAATAGTCTAAAGCATCTAATGGTTTAAATTACTTATGCTTTCTTCTTAAAAATATTTAAATCAGGTTAGTAGCCCATCCTTTTGAAAAATAATCCAAAAAAAGATAACACTAGATTACAAATCTTTCGTCTTGATCAGTGTAACCAGAGGTTTGTCATCTGGACTGTAATCTTCATAGGCAATGGGGGTTGCATCATACATTGCAGGCCGGGATTTCTTGCCAAACCTGGAAGCAAAAAAAGCCTTTGGTGACAAAACAGCATGAAAGAGTTCACGGCAACAACTCACTGAGGTACAGCACGCAGTAGAAACAAACCCAGAGAGTCTAGGTAAATTGTATTGCAACCTGCCAGAAGTACAGAACCATGTATCAAAAAAACCCCATCACATCTTGCAAATGAGAAGCAGATCCCATATCAAAGACAACAGAAATTCCACTGTGGAATTCAGCAGGGTCAGGACATAGGGAGACTGCAGAAGGTGAGAAGTGAAACTGATAACATTTCAGCCAGGCCAGAATTTTATTTCAGAGCATGCTCTAGCAACCAATATTAAGGTCAGATCACATACATTCACAAAAGTAAATAATAGACAACTGTGTAATATTTGCATCTGGAAATGCAATAGTTGTGGACCGAATTGAGTTATAAGGATGACCATGAGTCAACAATGTACCCTTGCAGCCAAGAAGGCCCATGGGGCACATCAAGAAGAGTGTGGCAACCAGGTCTAGGGAAATTGTCCTCCCTCTCTACACTGTCCTGGTGAGGCCACATGTGGAATACTGTGTCCAGTTCTGGGCTCCCCAGTTCAAAAAGGACAGGGACTTGCTGGAGAGGATACAGTAAAGGGCCACAGAATGATGAGGGGACTGGAACATCTCCCTTACGAGAAGACTGAGAGAATTGGGGCTTTTTAGTCTGGACAAGAGAAGACTGAGGGGGCATCTCTTAAATGCTTATAAATACTTCCAGGATGGGTGTCAGGAGGATGGGACCAGTCTTTTTTCAGTGGTGCCCTGTGACAGGACAAAGGGTAACAGGCACAAACACGAATGTAGGAAGTTCCGTCTAAACATGAGGAGGAACTTCTTTAATTTAAGGGTGACAGAACAATGGAACAGGCTGCCCAGAGAGGTTGTAGAGTCTGCTCTAGAGACATTCAAAACCCTCCTGGATGTGTCCCTATGTGACCTTCTCTAGGTGATCCTGCTTTGGCAGGAGTTTGGACTCGATCGATGATCTATGGAGGTCACTTCCAACCCCTAACATCCTGTGATAAGCTATAGACAAAATATTTAGAAGATGAAGTCTCTGCTCACTTGACATCCACTAGGGAAGCACATTCAAATTATCAACGAGCTGTGCACTATTTGAAACACTGGCAAAATGCAACTGCAGTTAGGATAGTGCAATACCACATGAGCACACTCACTTAGCAAAGGTTCACAAGCAACAGGATCGCATCAGCTGCCTGGGCTGGCATCAGCTGGCAGCATCCTCCTGGGCAGTCATGGCTGTTCTGAACCAGGCTGCATCTGCCTGTACAGAGAGCCACTATAGCTGAGGCATCAGAGCCCCAGGGCTGACACACCCAGAACTCTATTAGATGCCTTTTACACTGCATGGACAGTCTACCACCCTTCTTATAATTTATTAAGACACAAATGTGGTGCTTAAAGTGCAATGTGAAAGTGGGAAAATCACTAACGTGTTCTGACAGCAAGTAGAAGAGCTTTAAATAATAAAAAAGATCACAGGAAAATGAGGCCAAAAAGGGTCAGGTCTACTACCTTCCTTACGGACCTGATGCAGAGAAAATATTAACACAGAAAAGCGATCCACACTAAGGATTCTTTTTTATCCCCTTCTTTTATACCACATTACATCAATCTGTTCTAGTTGGAGATGTCCAGGACAATTGGAGATGATCTTTGAGGGTCCCTCCTAAACTTATGTGATTCTGTGTACATCAGTTTGTGTATACTGAAAGGTGACATTTAGAAAATTTAGATTTTGAGGATGATATTCAGGCCAAAGATTTTTATGCAACTTCCTGACTATTCCTCTTTAATTTTCATCTGTTTTCAGTAATCTAGAATTGCTGACAAAATTAAAATAATTATTATCATAGAATCATAGAATTGTTTTGGTTGGTAAAAACCTCCAACATCATCAAATCTAACCCTCAGCCCAAGAGCATCATGACCATTAAACCATGGCCTGAAGTTCCCTGTCCACATATTTCTTGATCTGTGGTAGAATTATTTTTCTTTTCAAAGTACTTCAGCTGTCAGCAAGGCCAAATATCAAGGATTGCCCTGACCTAGATGCAGGACCTTGCACTTTGCCTTATTGAACCTCATGAGATTATCCTAAACCCACCTCTCCAGCCAGTCCAAGTCCCTCTGGAGGGCATATAACTTATTAGGAGAGATGTGAGATACAGAAGAAGCAGTACTAGCTAGGAAGCAAAATGGCACAGAGGGTCTTCAGACACTAATGTAATGGAAAATTAACCAAAAAAAAAAAAAAGAGAGAAAAAGAGCAAGAAGGTTTCGTTTTGAGATGTTTGAAAAGAAATGCCAGAAGTAAAATGCAAGAGGTGATATCAATACAGGCTGGGGATGATGATTGAGAGCAGCCCTACAAAAAAAGGACTTGGGGGTACTGGTAGATGAGAAGCTGGACAGGAGCCAGCAACATGCACTTGCAACCCAGATGGCAAATCACATCCTGGGCTGCATCTAAAGAAGTGTGGGCAGCAGATCAAGAGAGACGATTCTGCCACTCTGCTCTGGTGAGACCTCACCTGGAGTGCTGTGTCCAGCTCTGTGCCTCCAACACAAGATGGAGATAGACCCCACTGGTCCAGAAGAGGGCCACAAAGATGATCAGAGGGCTGAAACACCTCTCCTACAAGGACAGGCTGAAAGAGTTAGGGCTGTTCAGCCTGGAGAAGAGAAGGTTCCAAGAAGACCTTATCAGTGCATTTCAATATCTGAAGGAGACCTACAGGAAGGCTGGGGAGGGGCTGTTAAGAGAAGCTTGTAGTGATGGGACGAGGGGCAATGGTTTCAGAATGGAGCAGGGTAGATTTAGGCTGGACATTAGCAGGAAGTTCTTTACAATGAGAGTGGTGAAATACTGGAACAGGTTGCCCAGGTGGAGGCCCCATTCCTGGAGACATTCAATGTCAAATTTGATTGTGCCCTGAGCAACCTAATCTAGTTGGAGATGTCCCTGCTGACTGCAGGAGGGTTAGACAAGAGGACCTTTGAGGGTCCCTTCCAACTGAATGCATTCTGTGATTCTGTGATTACTCAGTTCTTTTGGTACAGATTAAAGCTCAAGCTGGAGAACTACTTCCACCTTTGCCAACCAAAGAAAGACTATCTGGAGCCTGCCCCAGAGAGATGGTAAAGAAGCTGACATGATCCAGTAGAAGATAATGGAAGAATGAAGTAGTTTACTCCAGGGTTTGTCTGGTTTCAGTATTTTTTTAAAAAAGGGGGGCCAGTGGAGGAGGCCACAACACCTGACATATGTCATTAAAGGGAACAATGATAAATTATTCTTCATGGCATCCTGAAGAACAGCCTAATTCAACGCAAAGAAAGCCCTTTCTAACTCTATTCAACTCCTTTGGAGGTTTTTCAGCAATTGTTGGCAGGGAGCTAGGCATAACTGGTGCTATATCAGTGTAAGCCTTGAGCTCCCTTCCAGCTCTTGAGTTCCTTCCAGTCCTACTTTTGTGTTATTCTGATAACCAATGCCCTGAATTGAAAATGCTCCATTAAATTTAAAGTAAAAAAAATTTACTTTCTCTAGGAAAACAAATAGGAAAGATCCTACTTTTGAGGAAAACAGGAGCACATAAATGAAGGATTTCAAGAAAGCATCACAAAATCATGTGGTAAATTAGTCACAAAACCAACATGCCTTTCCTATCTAAGCAAATTACTTGTGTGTATCAGTTAAAGAGCATTTACATCCCAAACAGAAGATCTTACAGGCTAAGAACTCTGCATCTGTTACACCAAATAAATTCAGAACAACTCCCTCTCTTTTCAAGGAGCTGTGCTGGGTTACTGTGCCTCAGATGAGAACAGAATAGGGATCAAAAAACCAGAGCAAGGAGCAATGCCAGTGATTCTGTCTTTCCAGTGAAGCAGCCCATTCTCTGCCAGCAGCAGTTAGATGTAGTACTCATGGACTGCAATTACATTTCGTAACAGATTTCTCTTCAATTACCCTCCCCAGAACAAACCTGGCATGTCGGATAGAAGCAATTGCACTACTGAATTCACTGTCAATGCTTCTGCAGTTGTAGAATTCCTCATAAGCTGGCCTGGAAGAGCCTTGATATTCAATCCGGCTGATGCGACATATTCCCACGATCAGGATGATCAGCATGAGGACAAACGCGACGCAGAGAGCCCCAATGATGATGTAGAGGGAGTGACGAGGCATATTTGTTAGACTCTCTGCCATACGCCCGGACTTCCACTGCAGATCTGCAATGAGATACAGAAGGTTATTGACAATTAGCAATTTATATCCCTCCTGCTGAATAAAATTCTTTTAAGAGCATAGAATCATAGAATTGTTTAGGTTGGAAAAGCCCTCCAAGATCATTGTGTCCAACCTTCAGTCTACCACCACCACAGCCATTAAACCATGTCCCAAAGTGCCATGTCCAGACATTTCTTGAACACTTCCAGGGATGGTGACACCATCACCTGCCTGGGCAGCCTGTTTCAACACCTGACCACTCTTGCAGGAAAAAGGTTTTGCCTAACATCCAACCTAAACCTCCCCTGGCACAATTTCAGGCCATTTCCTCTCATTCTGTCACCTGATACTATGAAGAAGAGACTGACCTCCACCTCACGCCAACCTCCTTTCAGGGAGAGATGAGAGCAATGAGGTCTCTTCTCAGCCTCCTCTTCTCCAGACTAAACAATCCCAGCCCACTCAGCTGCTCCTAACTTGACCTGTTCTCCATAACTCTCACCAGCTTTGTTGCCCTTCTCTGGACACACACCAGCACTTCCATGTCCTTTTCGGAGTGAATGGCCCAAAACTGACCCCAGCATTTGAGATGCTGCCTCACCAGTGCTGGGCACAGGGGCATGATCACTTCCCTACTCCTGCTGGCCACTCACCTCAAATTCTGTAGAGACTTTTGAAACTGAGGGATAAATAATCTGAGCCTCCCCAGGCTCTGTTATGGGTATATCAGTATGCCTAGCATGTAACAAATCTGAATAACTCTATTTGGATCCCTCACTCATCTCTTTTGTTGATTCTTACGATCATATAGAACCACTTACCTAGTTTGATCTCCCATATAAGCCACGTCATAGAAAATAATCTAATTATTAGTCTTGCATTACATTATACTATAGGCTCTCTAAAGGCTGGCAGGTTTTATGTAGAAGCTTCTAGTAATCCACCAACTCTGTGCAGTTTGTTCTAATAGTTAGTGAAACCTTCCACTAAAATGTGTGATTTAACATGTATTAAACATGCTTGGTTTTTAATTTGAAACATAGACTTCTGTTATGCCTATTTCCTCCAGACTGCAGAGCCTTCAAAACCAGCATTTCAGGGACAAAATGGCATCTCATAAGGTGCTAACAGCACTGAGCCTAGTAGAGTCTTCTCTCAAGCATAATTTTCCTGAGAGATCTCAGAGCACACCTTAAAGTAAAGCCTATCTGAAAGATACTTCTTGTATTTATGTATTACAGATCTTCAGAAATATCCTTGATGCCCAAGCTATTGTCTATCGATCATAAAGAGATTGTCCATCAATTGTCTGGGTCCTCAGATCTGTTCTTCTCTAGCATGGGTCAGAATATTTCTAATTAACCTGTACTTCCCTCTAAGGTTCATTTTTGGCAGTCTTTTCAGTCTACAGGTTTATAAATTATTTCAAGGAACATAATATGAATCATTCTGACTACAGAAACTTGACACACTGCAGAAGTTATTTCTAGCAAGGGACTGTTCCTTTTTTCAATAGACTTCTGCTTTGCACTGGTTTAGAAACTCCCTCTACATAATCACAGTCTGGGAACAGGGCTGCCAAGCATATGCTTTGGGCATGTTAAGATATCCTCAGGAGTCACATCCCAAGGAGGTTCATGATGGCAGATAACTGAGCACGTGAGCTGAAATCACAAGCTCCGTGGAATCTATGGATATAATCACCATCTATGGTAGAGATACAGGAGAATGCATAAGTACAGAGAAAAGAGAAGACAAAGGAAAAAGGGAGGAAAGGGAAAAAGGGAGGAAAGGGAAAAAGGGAGGAAAAGGAAAAAGGGAGGAAAAGGAAAAAGGGAGGAAAAGGAAAAAGGGAAAGGGAAAGGGAAAGGGAAAGGGAAAGGGAAAGGGAAAGGGAAAGGGAAAGGGAAAGGGAAAGGGAAAGGGAAAGGGAAAGGGAAAGGGAAAGGGAAAGGGAAAGGGAAAGGGAAAGGGAAAGGGAAAATCAATTTTAGAGGAAGGCAGGGAGAAAGCCTGAAGCTGTAACATCTGGGATTCTGCTGAATGAAGACATGGTTGCTCTTTGTTTACAATAGTAAAGGTTGTCCCAGAGCACCTCTGAGCTTGTGCTTGCTTAGACTTTTTGTCTACAAATGTGGGCTGAGTTTTCAGGACTGACTGCTTGTTTGTGTAATTTTCTTTAGAGTTCAGAAAAATTTTGGTCAGCCTGAATCATTCAGTGATGTTTCTGAAGTGCTGCTACTGCAATTTGATCAGCTGGGATGTAAGGATACAGCTGTGCTGTGTGTAGTTTGGGATGGATTTCTATTTGTGTCTTTCAGAACATTTGTCACACACATGGTTCCATCAGGTTGTCAGAGTAGGCCAAATTCAGATCTAATGTGCCCAGCTCTATGGCAAGACTGTTCTGGTTTAGATTCATGTCATCCATATCTTGGATGACAAAGATGAGAAAAAATTCTTCCTTTCTTCCTCATCAGATAAAATATGTTGTTGTGGATGTACCACAGGATCTTTGGCACCTGGAGGAAACACAGGTGAGGTTGGTGCTGCCACTGGAGTGGGAAAGAGGAAACCTTGGAACAGGCTGCCCAGGGAGGTGGTTGAGTCACCATCTCTGGAGGTGTTTAAAAGCTGTGTAGATGTGGCACTTAGGGATATGAGTCAGTGGTGGACTTGGTAGAGTTAATGGTTGGACTCAACAATCTTGAAGGTCTTCTCCAAGCCAAATGATTTGATGATTCTATGAAGATAACAGCTTACATTCCAAAGATTAGGAAAAAATATATGGCAGCTCAAAATCACAGTATTCTCATTTTTCATAGTAATCTTCATTATTTTTTTAATAATTAGAATTCACTGTACACCACACAACCTGTACTAGAAATTCCATGTAGTGTTAGTTTTCAAGTAACCACATGGTTTGCCTTCTCTTGGTAACTACATTAATAATTACAGAAGAGACAAAGGTAATGATATTAACAAATAACCAGCAGCCATTAGAAAATTCATAGGAGACATTTTGTAACTATTTTTACAGGGAATGCTCTACTAAATGCAAATGCATTTAATTTTGGAAGGAAAAACATCCTCTCAGTAAGTAAGACCAATTTAATCCTATTTAATTGGAATTGCTAACACTGGTAAAGACCATAAGATGATACAGTAAATATGACAGTTCATCTTGCCTAGCTTGTTGTCTATAAAGAGCTTGGAAAATTAAAGGATATGATTTGACAAGAAGATAAACCTGAAATCCTATTAGGGTAGTCAGTCCAAGCAGATAAAACAGATGGTGACAAAATCAGGAACTGCTACTAGTAATCAGAGACTTGTTCTGCAATGACCTCCTGCATGGCTAGTAACAATCACAAAAGATGAAATCATAGAATGCTAGGGGTTCGAAGGGACCTCCAGAGATCATTGAGTCCAACCCTCCCTGCCAAAGCAGAATCACCTAGGGTAGGCCACACAGGAACACATCCAGACACGTCTTGAAAGTCTCCAGAGGAGACTCCACAACCTATCTGGGCAGCCTGTTCCAGGGCTCTGTTGCCCTTACAGTAAAAAAGTTTTTCCTCATGTTAATGTGGAACTGCCTGTATTCCAGTTTGTATCCATTGCCTCTTGTCCTGTCACAGGACACCACTGAAAAGAGACTGGCCCCTTCTTGACACCCACCCTTCAGATATTTAGAAACATTAATAAGATCTCTTCTCAGTCTTCTCCAGACTAAACAGCCCCAGGTCTCTCAGCCTGTCCTCATCAGACAGATGTTTCTGTTGTGTCATCATCCTCATCGCCTCTATTGAACACTCTCTAGTATATCGCTGTCCCTCTTGAACCTGGGAGCTCAGAACTGGGCATAATACTCCAGATGTTGTCTCATCAGGGCAGAGTGGAGGGCGAAGAGAACTTCCCTTTACCTGGGAGCTATTTAGTCAAATAGGTTCTCCCTTTATTGAGAAGCCTGAAGCCTGGCTTCATCATGTCTTTCTCTAGCATTCAGATGGATAGTCCAACACAGAGGAAGTCTGTAGGCAATGTTTGACTTTAATTCCCAATGCGTTTATAACCATTATGTACAAATTTTTCTAGTTCTCATTCGTTTAAGACTAATCCAAACCAGAATTTTGTAGATTGCATTTTTTATACCTCTTTTTATTATTATTACTACTATTATTACTACATATATATACTCTAGTAGCTTCCCGATTTGTGGGATAAAAAACACCCCACACAGTAATTTCACCCTCTTCAATTGAGAACAACTGACATGAACAATACTATATGATTTATTCTCCAAATACTGAGATGGAGAGAAAAGGCCTAATATTTCTGGTGGAGAATCAGCCTTGAATTACTTCAGTGCCAGTTAAAACTCAGCTAGTTCCCTGTCTCCTGTCACATCAGTCAAAAGATAAAAGAACAAATCAATAGTGAATAGCTTAAAACAGCAACAACAAAGTGGTGCTGTTTCTTCCCATCATTTTAGCTTACACAGTTTGCAAGCATGCAATACAGGCAGAAAATCCAAGCTCTTGAGCAGCAAGTGAGGCCATTGCAGCTCAGCTGTAAACAGATGCTATGTGTACAGAGATACATGCTAGCCAGAGATGACCCAGTTGCTTGAAAGAACAAAGTTCCAACAGAGCTTTATCCACTCTCTTTCCTATACGCTATAAATGAGGTCGGAACGGAGTTAATATTGATCAACCACAGGTATAAGCTTATGCCTGCCTGTCATGCTTTAAGGGCATGTGTCCCTCACAGGAGGAAGCAGGAATAATTGCATAGCTGAACAGCAGAAAAGACTCCTTCCACCCTCTGCTCTGCTTCTCTCATTTTCCCATGTGCTTGTATGCACCTCACTATTTATCTGTGGTGCAAACAGCCAAACTCCTAGTGACAAGAGCATGACAGCCAAAGGAGGACTCCAGAATGAGCATCGCTAATTTCATATAGCACATCTGCAGGTTACAGACAGCATGCAAGCCCATGTTTCCCTTTGGCATCTATTCATTCCTTAACATAACAGAAATGTAATTGTTCACCACACTGAGGTATATCTCCAGGATGATCATTGATTTCTCCAAGAACTAAACCTCATTGGTCTGTCAGCCCCACTACTTATTAGCTAAGGCAGGCAGAATTACACTACAAAACTTACGAATTTCGCAGTTTGCACCGACCCATCCATGTGGACAATGGCAGATATAACCTCCAGGCTGATCTATGCAAGTTCCAGCATGGTGACATGGGTTGCTGTCACAGTCATTTACATCAGCTTCACATTCTTCACCTTATATTGGGATGGGGAAGGAGGAGAAACAACAAAAACCAAACTTGTATATAGCAGGTGCCTCATGTAGCAGGAAGATCATTAGTCTAGACACAAAACACCTTACAGCTCAATAGCATCTTTATTCTCAGAACATTCAAAAGTATTCTGTAAGTGATTGAAGAAATAAGAAAGGAATATTACCTCATTCAAATATGTGAAAACAAAGTCTAAAGGCTGACTTGGCTAACCTCAGCCAGATTGTGTGTGCCTCATTTCTTTAAATGTAAATTCCATCTCAAGAAAATGTGTCATAACAATTTATCACCTATATTCTGAAGTGCTCTACAACGATGTAAATAATCAGTGCCTCTGAGAAACAGTCACAATACAACAGAAAGCTAATTCTTTCCCCAAAAATGCCCTTTAATTAACACAGCAAAAAGCACAATTTGACCTACAAAACAACTATGAATCACTGAATCACAGAATTATAGAATGGTTTGCGTCGGAAGGGACCTTAAAGACGATCTAGTTCCAACTAGCCCTGATATGGGCAGGGACACCTTACACAGGTTGCTCAAGGCCCTGTCCAACCTGGCCTTGAACACCTCTGGAGTGGGGGACATCCACAAGCTCCCTGGGCAACCTGGTCCAGCGTCTCACGACCTTCACTGTAAAGAATTTCTTCCTAATCTCTAGTCTAAATCTCCCCTCTTCCATCTTAAAGCCCTTGCAGTGATAGGACGAGGTTTATTGATTGCTATCCCATTGGGCATTACCTTAAATGACTAACAGAGCATTGGGTGGTAAATTATCTTGACAGCAGATACTTGGATGATACCAATCATGTCGGTTTAAATGCAGGGCCGAGGATCAAATCAGTCACTCACCATTATGCCAAAAGTATAAATGGATTTTCTAACAAGCATTTTAGGGTTTTTAGCAATTTGTATATTAAGGTAACAGAGTAAGTTGTTTCTTCAGTTCACAGTAACTAAGGTCAGTGTTAAAACATGTAACAGCTTTGAAGCCTCCAATTAGTATATCCACTTACCTGAAAGTCTTCAAAATACTTTTTTTAAAGTGCAATCTACTCTCAAGCAGTAAGGTCATAACACATGTTAAACACACACTCTTTTTAGTAACAGGCTGCTTCTTTTTTCCTGAAAAAATTCATAAAGTTCAAAGCAGTTGCAAGCAGTATCAAGAATGTTTCATTCTCACTAGACTGATTCCAATTCAGTAAATTCCAAAATAGTTTCCTTGAAGAGACGGCCTTACTTGGTATTTCTCTTATTTTGGACACAGTGAATGCTGACAACCAGGTGTTCTGTGTAACATGTAAATATGTAAATCACTTGCCTGTATATCCAGGTGCACAAATACATGTTGCATTTAGGCCTTCACTGTCACAAGTGCCACCATTCTGACAGTTGATGTTAACACAAGGATCTTTATATAGCTCACAGTGTGTTCCTGGAAAGGTGAAATTGGTAATTGCTATTAACATGATCATAGAATCACAGAACTGTTTCAGTTGGAAGAGACCTCTAAGATCAAGTCCAACCTTCAACCTAACACCACCACTGCCATTAAATCCTGTCCCAGAGTGCCATGTCTGTGTGTTTCTTGAACACCTCCAAGTACAGCGACTCCTCCGCTTCCCTAGGTAACCTATTCCAATGCCTGGCCACTCTTTCAGCAAAGAAAGAGTGTACTTTTGCCTGGTACAAGGGAGAAGAGACCAACCCCCAACTCACTCCAGCCTCCTTTCAGGGAGTTGTAGGAAACAATGAAGTGAATGAAGCAAGCTCATTCATCAGGAAAAACTGCTTGCAGGACCAGGTCCCTGTGGCAGTTGCAACCACCTCCTCTCCCCCAGCTCAAGAAAAACCTCGACTAGAGGTAAGGCTTTTGAGGAGCTGATCTTTATCAGCTTTCTGTCTCTGGTGCCCTCAGTCTCGGGTTCTTTTCTTGGAGAAACCAGCCCTCTAACTAATTGAGCAATTGACCACAACCAAACTGACAGAGGTGTAAATGGAGTTCTGCTATGGAGTGCCATCTCCCGCTATTACTCCACAGAAGCATCCTTTGCAGCTTGAAACTTCTCCCCTTTAGAACAGAACCTAAGGAACCTCACACCACCCCCTGCCTTGGTGAGTATAGATACATATATATCCTGGGTATCCATGGGAAACTTTCCTTTTACGAGTGAGTTGTGTGCACATTTTGGTTCATCTCTCCAAATAGTTTAATTAGTTGAGAAACGTTTTTCCAACAACATCCAAATCTGTAATTTCATTGTGTTGGAAGGAGAGCATATTTAATTCTAATAAATCAGTAGCTGTAAGTCACCTGTTTTGTCTGTCTCCTTCACAACAGTCCCTCACTTTCTTCTAAAGCAAAATGTGCTGCACCCACAGTGCTCTCAGCTGTGTGTGCAGGTCAGATGAGAACAGAACACCAAGTCCTAACATTATGGCTAGTGCTCTTTAAACTGTCAGGAAAAGCTGAGGGTCATTTCCTCACTAAGCCTCTAAGATGATGAATTCTGTATTTATTGTTAAAGTGCACTGCAATCACCAGCATGAAATACCGACTTAGCCTCAAGCAGCTGTAGTGAGTGTTAGTCATCAGCACCAATAAGGACTGATATGCTTAACGAGGAAATGCTGGGGTAATGTTCCTTAAGACACAGTCATTCTATCTTTAAAAACAAAACAGGAAAAAAACCAACACTAGCAACACATAAAACTACATTCAGAATGTTCTCACAGCGTGATTTGAAACTGCATGCACAAAAAAAAGACCCCATCCTACCTTCGTATTCAGCAAGGCACACACACTCATATCTGTTGACCAGGTCTCTGCAGGTGGCCTTGTTCTGGCAGGGGGCAGAAAGGCATTCATTATACTCCTCTTCACAGTAAAGGCCGTGGTAACCTACATCACACAACGAGGAAACAGAGCAAGCTAGGAAACACTTCCCAGGAAAAATTGATAGCTAAGCAACTGTAGGCTATGGGCAGATGCTTGCTAATTGACATATACTGTGTAGAAAGATACATATTAAGATACTGATTTTAAGGTGAAAACTACCCAAAAAATCTTGGAAGTACCATGTCCTGAGAGAAGAACCAGTGACAAACCACAACGAGGCCATAAACACAAGGCTGGTGACCAGGGCCAGTGGAAACAACATGAATACATGCAAAAGCTCCTATAACCCTCTGCTAAACTGCATGAGCTAAAAAATGAACTGCAGAGGAAACATACTCCATGGTAGAGGGCAGGTATTAACATCTGTATGCCTGCTTTCAGTTTCAAACACCATATCCCTATGCCTTTAAGAAAGCCTAATGTAAAACTTTGCTGCAACATGAAGTTATTAAATTTCTAGACAGATTTCATCACTTTAGGGACTAGGTGAGGAGAAAAATATCCAAAACAAAGGGATAAATACTAAACTCTTAAATTCTCAGTTCTAAAAATGAATTTAGGAAAACAGCACCTAGCAATTTCAACTACCTACAATTAAAGAAGGTGTTTTGTCAGACCTGGAAGTAACTGATAGAATCATAGAACGGTTTGGGTTGGAAAGGACCTTAAAAGAACATCTAGTTCTAAACCCCACCACCATGGGCAGGGACACCTTCCAGCAGACCAGGCTGCTCAAGGCCCCTGGCTGGAGCACTTCTGGGGAGGGGGCATCCACAAGTTCCCTGGGCAACCTGGTTCAGTGTCTCACCACCCTCTGTGTAAAGAATTTCTTCCCAATTGTTTTCTTCCTAATTCTCAGCTGATATGAATTCTAGTTTCTGCTCTTAGTAAGACAGCATATGCCAGCTCTATTTAAATAGGATTAGGTCTGCTGCTCTTCGGCTCAACACCCAATCCTTTTCTGTAAGGATTTCTCTATGATGCAAATGAATAGCAAATCAATTAAACACTTCAAAAAGGAAGGCTGAAAATTCATAATGAAAGAATTATCATCTTCACATCCTGAAACATACAAAACAAACTACATGTTAGAAAATACTCTTCTGCATTGCACAGTGACATTATTCAGATGAAAAGTGCCCATGCCATTCACAGAAACAGATGAGCTGAGAACATTTTGAGGTCACTTAAACATCTAGAAGCAGAAAATTTTGGAACTGAGTTCCCAAAATTATCTCCACTACTCCCCTGGGCAGCGTGTTCCAGTGTCTGACCACTCTTGCAGGAAAGAAATTTTTCTTCTTCTCCAACCTAAACCTCCCCTGGCACAATTTCAGGCCACTTCCTCTCATTCTGTCACCTGATACTGGTGAGAAGAGACTGACCAACTATCCAATATCACTCCTTAGTTTATCTGTCACACACTGGGAATTTATTTTCCTCTTAAATTCTGCAGTTTTCAAGTTTATAGCTCTATAGCAACACACTTTGGGGGGAAAAAAACGGGGGTGAAGTGCCAAAATTAGTCAAATTAAAACAAAGATTATTGGCTCTTTAGGCTGCCAGCACACATAGGCCAGCTCATGTCAAATGCCTCATTCACCAGCACTCCCAAGGACTGCTCTCAATCCACTCTTCGCACAGCCTATATTTGTGCAGGGATTGCCCCAACCCAGGTGCAGGACCTCGTGCTTTGCCTTGTTGAATTTCATGAGGTTGGCTTGGGCCCACCTCTCAAGCCTGTCCAAGTCCCTCTGAATGGCATCCCTTCCCTGCAGTGTGTCAACTGGACCATGCAGCTTGGTGTCAAAAGCAAACTTGCTGAGGGTGCTCTTGATCCCACTGTCCATGTCACCAACAAAGATGTTAAACAGCACCAGTTCCACTACTGATCCCTGAGGGACTCCACTTGTCACAGGTCTCCACCTGGACATGGAGACATTAATCTCAACTCTTTGAGAGTGGCCATCCAGCCAATTCCTTATCCACTGAGTGGTCCATCCCTCAAATCTGCGTCCTTCCAATTTACAGACTGTTGTGCAGCACAGTGTTGAATGTGGGAGGATCTTGATTCTTCCAGTCCCTGACCTTGCCTTCTTCAGCCTGGGTGGTGTGGTTAGAGCCCTTACCACTGAAGATGGAGGCAAAAAAGCCATTGAGTACCTCAGCCTTCTCCACATCCTATGTGACCAGGTCTACTCTTTTCTTCCAGAGAGGGCCCACATTTTCCCTGTTCTTTTTTTGTCACTGACATAGAAATTTTTTCTGTTTACCCTTGATGTTCCTGGCCAGATTTAATTCTATTCTGGGCCTTAGCTTTCCTAACCTGATCCCTGGCTGCTTGGACAACTTCTTTGTATTCCTCCCAGGTCATCATTCCAATGACACTGCTACCTCACCTTAAAATGATTTCTCCTATAGACTATTATTTTGTAATGCAGCTGTAAGCATCAGGCAAGTCATGCAGATCTCTGTGGCTATTTTCAGTGCTCATTCTGCAGTTTTAGATTTTCTGTATGGAATGTGTAGATTCCTGTCATTATTCTAAACAGATAGAACATCTGTTCCATATGTTTAATACATTGAAATGAAACAATGGAAGTACTTTTAAACTTCAAATGGATCTAGATATAAAAACATTAGAAGATTTACACAGCATATAACTGCTTGGTACAAACCAGGGACACAGAGGCATCTGTAGCTGGTTCCAACACTGCGACAAATGCCATGTGCACAAGGATTGAGAGCACAGAAGTCAATCAGCTGAGCACATGTAGGTCCTGTAAACCCAGGACTACAACTGCAGGAGAAGGCATGCCTGTCTGCATAACAGGTTCCATTGTTCTGGCAGGGAGATGATGCACAAGGGTCTATTTTGTCCTCACAAGAGGCTCCTAAAAACCCTAAAAGAAAGAAATGGTTTTGATAAGCATTCTGCTGTGCATACTATTTTAATAACTGAAGCAAGTTAAAAGCAAGCCATTGATATATCATAGAATTATTAAGGTTGGAAAAAACTTCTAAGATCAAGTCCAACCTTCTAACCCACAGCTCCATGACCACTAAACCATGTCCTAAAGTGCCACACCTATTAATTTCTTGAACACCTCCAGGGATGGTGACTTCACCACCTTCTCAGGCAGCCTGTTCCAATGCCTGATCACTCTTGCAAGTAAATAAATTCTTCCTAATATCCAACCAAAACTTTCCCTGGCACAGATTGAGGCCATTACCTGTCAGTTACTTGGGAGAAGACACTGGCCAACACTAGCCTGACTCCAACCTCCTTTCAGGTAGCTGTAGAGAGCAATGAGGTCTCTGTTCAGCCTCTTCTCCTCCAGACTAAATCCCAGTTCCCTCAATCTCTCTTCACCAGACCTGTTCGACAGACCCTTCACCAGCTTCATTGCCCTTCTCTATACCCACTCCAGCACATCAGTGTCTTCTGTATACTGTGCTGCCCAAAGTGGACACAGTACTCTATCTATATTCCTATTTTTTAATTCTATGAAAATTACAGAAACTTCCTGTATATATTAAATCCTAATTTTACCCATTAACATGATGTGATAAAAGATGTTTCTGGTAGAATCATGCTATCATGATTAAGTCAGTGAATTGCCAAAATATTTGTCAAAACTGACAGTGCTTATACACTTTCTGATTTTTTCTGGCAAGAAAAGCAGAAGTAGAATAGCCTGGAAAAATAAGCAAAGCAAAAACTGACCCTTTTTCATTACTATGAAATGTGTATGTTCAGGACAATAACCACTAAAGCAGCACATGAGTTTACTTAAGCTTCAATAATTTAAAAGAATATCTTTTACAAGAACATACATCTCATTAGCAGGAGAGATCACAAAGAATCTCAGAATGGTTGGGGTTGGAAGAGACCTTAAAAAAGTAGTTAGTTCCATTCTCTCTGCCATAAAATAAACTACCTAGAGATTGAACTTTTTACACATTAGTCGAAAGTAACTGAGCAAGAGAACAGGCAAGACCCTTCTGTCCCCTCCATTTCACTATCCTATGGTTCAGATTGCTTCATGGGCTGTGTCAGGACCACCTGCACACATGGAAGAGAGAGAGCTTTCAAACAGATTCTGTGGAATCCTGTATTAGAGGGCTATCCTGTAGATGCATAACCATCTGCATAACCGTCAGAAACTGAAAAGAACAGAAATCATAAAATCAAGTATTTAATTACAGCGATGGTTTGCTGATACTAAAAAAGCCTGGACTGTCATTATAAAACTCTGGGCAGATTTAAAAGAATCTACAAGGACTTCTAACTGCTCTCAGGAGGAGAGCAGCCAATGAGTCCACTAACTCTGAACCGGATTAAAAAGGATCAAAGAGACCTGAGGTCACATGATGACACTAATGCTGCTTCACTACAACCTTTGCAGGAGGCTTCCCTACAGATGAGGCAGATGTCTGATGTTTCAAGTGACAAAGCACTTCAAGAACATACGAAGGTTTAAAATACACTAAAACATGTTGCCCTTGTGCTATCTTTGACTGCACTGTGAAATGTGTTTAGCTGATTCTGGAAATTTAAATCTTCTGTATGAGTTAGATATCTGAAAATACTCAAAGCATCAGTAGATACACATATGAATTGAAGGTCTATTATTTTAGCATTCTTGAATATACATTTAGGTCCTTAGCAATAAAACTGTTGAAAACAAATACTGCAAACAATTAATTTAAAAACCAAATTCAGAGGAGTACTGATTGAAAATAGAATCAAATGCTGGGGGAAAAAAAAATTAAAAATCTAGATTATTCATCTATGGATAAATATCCCCTGAACTGTTCTTCAGACAGCTAACATTTAGGCTGGATGTTAGGAAGCACTTCCCCATGGAAAGGAACACTGGAATGGAATGCCCAGGGAGATGGTAGAGTCACTGTCCCTGGAGGTGTTTAAGGAAAGATTAGATGTGGCACTTAGTGGTCTAGTCAGTGTGGTGATGTTAGGTCATAGGCTGGACTTGATGATCTCAGAGGTCTATTCCAGCCTCAATAATTCTGTGACTCTGTGAACCCAAACCTGCATCTAGGTCATTATTGGTGTAACAGGGACAGAAGTGAAATTTAAAAACCACTGGTAATTTGAAAGATCTGAATGCAAAATGTACCAGATGAATAATATAGGCGGTAAAAGGGAAGGGCAATATTAGAAAATATTTATACTGCTAAAAAGCACAATACAGCATGTGTGCTTAAACAGATCAGACCTTTTGGCTAGTTGTCAAGAAGAACAGAAGTATTAAATCAGGTGATATTCTTTATATAATGCTACAAACCTCCAGAGCAGTGACAGAAATTAGATCAGAAAACATTTTCAGATAGAAAAGCTCTGGATAGAAGCCAGATTTCTCACTGTGGTGGGATATTAATTACTTGGCTCCTAAAAACAGAAGAGACACCTACAAATCAAGGAAGTCAAATATTCTCTGAAGATACTGTACAACTACATTTTATACAGTCCATAGAACAAGCAGTTTGCTTGCAGAATTACACAAATGTGGTAGAAAAAAAGTCAGTGAATTACTGAGTCAGGATTATAAAACCTTTAAATTTGAAATACAGGGGTAAGTATTAAAAGAAAACACAGGCAATTTATGGTTTTTTCTCTTTAGTACAGGTGAAGCAACAACTTCAGATAGTAGTTTATTGTCTGACCCCTTCTTCTTGACACCCACCCCTCAGATATTTATAAACAATAAGAGCTCTCAGTTTTCTCTTCTTCAGACTAAACAGCCCCAGGTCTCTCAGCCTGTCCTCATAAGATTCATATCTGATCCAGGCTTTTTCAGTGCCTCACATTTTACCTTCTGTAAGTTATCACATGAACCAGAGATTTCATTTGTAGAAGAAATGCACAATCTCAAGGTCATTCCTTGTTTTTTTCCATCTCATTCCTTTTTCTGCCAACTTTTTCTTTTGCCTTCACGATGCTTTCCATATTCTCTTATCCTTTTCTATCTAACCATATTCTGTCTGCAGGCTTTCATTTGTTCCACATACATCAGCTCCCTGGCTACCTTCCCCCCACTGTGCTGAATTAGCAGTACAGAAAGGGAGGCCTCTTCTCAACAAGCAATTAGCAATAAGCACAGCAGGAGAATAGCAGCAGAGCAAGAGACCTAACTTAAATTAGAAATCTGTATGATAGGCTTTTGTAATGGAAAATTTGAGGACATGCTAAAAATAGCAGATCTGCAAGTTATTGCTTCCGCAGTTAACTACCCTTTGTTGTATTTACAAAAATAACCAAATCTCTTCAAAACTCAAACCAAAGCTCTCAAAATATGCCTCTATGAGAGGATAATACCTCAAAAGAAGGAAGAAGAGCCATTGGAAAGGCAGTCATTAATAAATTTAGACAATATATTTTGTTAAATCAGCCTTTTCCTTCCATGAATTATCTGAATTATCACAGAATCACAGACTGGTAAGGGTTGGACAGGATCTCTGAAGATCACCAAGTCCAATGCCCCTGCCAAGGCAGGTTCACCTAGAGAAGGGTGCACAGGAACACATCCAGGTCAGTTTTGAATGTCTCCAGAGATGGAAACTCCACCACCTCTCTGGGCAGCCTGTTTAAGTGCTCCATCACCCTTAAATTAAAGAAGTTCCTCCTGTTTAGATGGAACTTCTTATACTCAAGTTTGTACCTGTTACCCCTTGTCCTGACACTGTGTACCACGGAAAAAAGGCTGACACCCACCCTTGAAGTATTTCCAAGCATTTAAGAGACTCTCCCTCAGTCTTCTTTTATCCAGACTAAAAAGCCCCAATTCTCAGTCTTTCCTCATAAGGGAGATGTTCCAGTCTCCTCATCATCTTTGTAGTCCTTGAATTCCTCAACTCACTGGCATTAGTAGATTAGGTGATTGCAATAATTCCTTTAGTTTTGAATTATTGCTGTTACACTCATTCTAGTCAACTGACCCACATGCAGAAATATGGAAATACTATAAAGGAGGCATAATTTTTTCACATCCTTACTAGACAACACAAAAATGAGACCACACCCTGTCTCCTGAGATACACTGAAACACTAAAGCTCCTTCACATATTATTGCTGATTATACAAAGATTCCTCATCTGGATTTTTTTTTTCCTGGCCTAAGTCAGAATTTAAAAAACATTTAAGTACATAAATACAACTGAAAAATCAGATAAGTATGCCCTGCACTTTGTATGAGTTACTTGGATAGGTCTTTGCTGTCTACCTTCTGGGCACTGACAACTGAATCCATTGATATTGGATGAGCAGGTACCCCCATTTTGGCATGGCTGTGGGATACAGTGATCGATCTCTGACTGGCACAGCTCTCCAGTGTAACCTGCAAATGAGCACACAACACTCAGAAAATGCAGTGAAAATGAGGGTTTAGCACTAAATGTATTACTAGGTCATTCAAACAGTACCATTAGTTTTCTTGAATAAAATTAACCCAAGAAAGAAATAGATTCCAGGACAGGCTTCTAATTTCTTATAAAACAAGGTTTTTAATTAGAACTTATACTTCATTAGAGAAACATAAGTAGTAGAAATGTAGAGATTATATCAATTGTTTTTTAATAGCAGCAACATTGTGACAGCACTAGTATAATGGAGGTTGGAGCTGGGTCCTCATCAGCACCCATATAGCCAAAAAAAGAGAAGTCATTTCTGAATGGTTTTCAAACACATGAAGGCAAATCTTTAGCAAGACTTTAAAGAAGACCTGAAGTTATGAATTATTTGTGCATATGCTCAATGGCTGTTGTTCACTACTTCCAGGGGAACGGAAGGGAAGGGGGAAGGAAAAAGAAAACCTTATTTTGATTATATTGTTATTTCTAATGCAATCAAAATTAGCATTTGTAAGTCTTCTTAAAAAGATACAGGCTAGAACCTGTATCTTTTCAAATCTGTTGGCATCACCTTAAAACAGTTCTCAACACAGAGCGTTAAACCTGGAGTAACATGGGCCCTACTATGGAAAAGGAACTGTAAGTCTTTCCTCTTATTGCTTTTATATGCTATAGAGAGCCAAATTATGATCCTATTTCCTGCAATACAAAACCTGGCAAAATAAATTCTGTTGCATGTTGTATCTGCATTCATGCCCATAAATCATCAAAACTGTAGAAAAATAATGAGATTGAAAACCATAACTGCGGTCTCATGAGGCAGATCCTGTAGAACAGATTGAGGCACTTGTCACTCTGGATAACTACTGATTTTCTGTAATTCTAACCGGTCTTAAATTTATACAAAATGTACAAAATCAGCAGGACTACAGCAACTGGGTTTTTTGGGGGGGAGGGTGTGGGTTTTTTTGTTTGTTTGTTTTTTACCTGGAAGCTTCATAAGTTTTCAAGTTCTCACATTCAGCTCCCTCTTTTTATGAATCATGACACAGCACCGAATATACTTAACTCACATAAGCACTTTTCCATCTTCCAACTGTTACCAAGTTTGTGAAAGCTAAAAATTACTCTGGAATTCAGCATGTATCCAAAAGTATTCTGGCACAGAAAGGCAGAAATCATTGTGCTGCTCTGAAGGTTACTATGAGAATCTACCTTCTTGTGAGCGTCACTACAGCTTATGGGAAAGCTGAGAGATAACATTCTATGTCAGCATGAGGGAAATAATTATGTCCTACCTTCTTATTATCTACAGAGCATATTTGTGCATTTGAAAGAGCATTTGATTCAGGAATTTCATAGCAAATATGGCACAAGTGTTACAAATCAAAAGGTGCTAAGCAATCACCCTGTGCGGTTATTTCGCGGCCCTCCTCTGGACCCACTCCATCAGGTCCATGTTCTTCTTGTGTTGGGGCCCCCAGAGCTGGACACAATACCCCAGGTGAGGTCTCACCAAAGTAGAGTAGGGTACAGTGATGGTAATTAAACTCTTATTTACTATTTAAATTTTTTTTTCCATAGTTAATGGAAATACAGATAAAGTTCTATAGTTATGAGTAATTCACTCAGTTTATGGTTCAGATGTATGTTTTCAATGGCATTTTTACAGCTGAAGATTCTTCTATGTCCTTTTAAACACTGTCCTTATGTGGTTGTGTTTCTTTTCCTTCCTAGTATCTGAAGTTGCACAGTTCATTGCTCTGCAAAAGATATGCCTTGAATGCTAAACCAAAAATGCATTATTCAAAGTGTAACACAAAACCTACCATCTGAGCAGCTGCAGGTGAAGTTGTTCCCATTGTGTTTCTGTGCTACATCTTTGCAGGTTGCATTGTTCTGACAGGGCTGGCTATGACAAGCATCAAATTCTTCACACAGGGAACCCTGATACCCGTCCTCACAGTCACAGAAAAAAGTTGCCTAAAAAAGAAACAAAAAACCAAACCAGGATATGGACTGCACAACAAAGTTTCAAAGATGTTTTCATAGAACACCCTAGAGAACAAAGATAGCTTTGTTGTTTCTTGTTCATAACAACAGTGGCTACTATCAATACAACTGCACAAAGTTACTTTTTGAAATACTAAACTTGCATCAGCTCTACAGCTAAACTTTTTTATGACATCAAGTGATTTCAGTAAACGAGGAGACTACGATCACATCCATGAAATTCAAATCTCTATGCATTTTTTATTCCATTCCAGATACTATCATTGTAGACTGGAGTAACTAATCTGCAGGTTTAACACAGTTTTAGGCCCCTCACTATGGGAAAGACATTGAGGTGCTGGAGGGTGTCCAGAAAAGGGCAACAAAGCTGGTAAGGGTCTGGAGAATGAGCCCTGTGAGGAGGAGCTGAGGGAACTGGGATCGTATAGACTGGAGAAGAGGAGGTTGAGAGGAGACCTTATTGCTCTCTACATCTCCCTGAAAGGAGGATGTAGTGAGGTGGGGGTTGGTCTCTTCTCCCTAGTATCAGGTGATAGAATGAGAGGAAATGGCCTGAAATTGTGCCAGGAAAGGTGTAGGTTGGCTATTAGGAAAAATGTCTTTCCTGCAAGAGTGGTCAGGCATTGGAGCAGGCTACCCAGGAAGGTGGTGGAGTAACTGTCCCTGGAAATGTTCATAAAATGAGTAGATTGATAGGGCTTTAAACTAGATGTGAAGGGGGAGGAGGAAGAAATCAGGTTTGCCTTGCTTGTGATAAGCAGAAGATTAAGTCACTGGGGGCTCCTCCAGCATTAGAAGCCAGCAAAGAAACTCCCATGAAATACCTCCAGGAAATCAAGGGGAGCTTTGCTAAGAAAGTCATGCAGCCAGCTGCCCTGCTGAAGTGCCCCTACATGAACACAAACACGCTGGCCATTACTGAAACCTGGTGGGACAAATCCAGAGTGTGGTTATCGATGGATACAAGTTGTTGAGAAGGAATAGGAGGGGAAGGAAGGTTCCATCTGAGGAACCTGAACATACTCAAGTTTATAGGACCTGATGAGATGCATTCCAGAGTGTGGACAGAATTGGCCACTCTCCAAGGGACGCATTACACACGTTTTTAAAAAGGGCAGAAAGGAGGACCCTGAGAACTACCCACCTGTCAGCCTCACCTCTGTGCCTGGGAAGATCATGGAGCAGATTCTCCTAGAAGCTCTCACAAGGCATATGGAGGACAGGGAGGTGATCCTTGGAGATACTCAAGGTTAGGCTCAACACAGGTCTGGACAACCTGATCTAATAGAGGATGTCCCTGCTCACTACTATATGGACTATATGATGTTTGGAGGACCCTTCCAACTCAAACCATTCTATAATTCTATGTGGCACTCTGTGACATTGTCTAGTGGTCATGGAGGTACAGGGTAGAAGGTTGGACTTGATGATCTTAGAAGTCTTTTGCAACTTTAATGATTCTATGATCCTATGATTCTCATCTGCAGTATAGTTTTAGATTGGATCTTTCTTTGTTCATTAAACACTAGATGGCAACATCTCTCATTTCAAAGCCCGATGATTAGGGCTGGAAGGCATTCCAATGCACAAACACTGTAAGACATAGTATAGAGTGGGCATGGAACTAGAAGCAAAAAGATGGGGTTAGTGTTGTGTCTTCTATTTTGACTCATAGTTGCTTCCTAAGATTAAATAGCTGTCACCTAAGTAGAAAAGAAGATAATGATCTTCATACAAATAAAAACCTTTACTCAGAAAAATCCAGATTTCATTTTCCTTACAAAGATTTCCGGATGGGGGTGTTTAGGGGTGTGTGGGAGTAGGCTGTGTTAATCCAGGACAGTCAATATTTGACATCCCAGCATGCAGCTCAAAAGCAGCTGTCTTAACTCTGACAATCTATTCTGTGCAGGAGACAAAAGGATTGAGATAACAAGAAGTGAGATCAACAGAAGATTCAATTAAGGCTTGAGGCTTGTTAAGAGAGTTTTTTATATGTTTGTGGTGGTTTGTTGTTTTTCTCCCCCATGGTATATTTGCTTTCCTGGGGCAGCTGGAGCCAATATGCTGGGGTCCTGTGTATGTATGCTCTGGTGCTGAGTGTGTTAGAAGCTGAAGCGAGCCTAACTGGGAATGAATGGCACAAACACTCCATTGTGACTGGGCCTGGGGCCCTGTGTATCCTTGGTATAGACTATCTTAGGAGTGGGTATTTCAAGGATCCAAAAGGATACCAGTTGGTGTTTGGTATAGCCACCTTAGGAACAGAGGAAAGAAAAGAGTTGACTGCTTTGTCAGTCTCTCGGAGGACCCTTTTGTGGTGGGGCTGCTAAATGTTAAAGACCAGCAAGTGCTAATTGCCACTGCAACAGTGCACCGGCAGCAATATCACCCCAGCCGGGATTCCCTGATCCCTAAAGTAATTGGACAACGGGAGAGCCAAGAGGCGATCACTAAAGCTCATTCACCCTTCAGCAGCCCATATGGCCAGTACAGAAATCAAATGGTGAATGGAGACTGGCAGTGGACTATTGTGGCCTGAATGATGTTACACCAGCAATGAGTGCCACTGCCAGACATGCGAGAGCTCCAGTACCAGCCGGATTCAAAGGCAGCCAAGTGGTATGCCACAACTGACACTGCTAATGCATTGTTCTATATTCCCACAGCACCGGAATGAATATGGACTCTCAAAACTATGAGTGTGTTATTTATCAGGAGTGCCAGAAGTCCCTGCTAAATATAACATCTATACATGTTCTGGTATTTACCCAAGCCTAGTACTCGCTGCATATCTCACACATCACCAATGACAGGTTTCCAATTAAGGCTGTAGTTCAACAGAAAGGAAAGGCAGGCAAGCATTATTATAATCATATAGCACAGTCATTTGCTTCGAAGATAATTCATATGAGCTGCATAGGATAGTAACTACCAGAGTGAAACAGATAATCACTGTTACTTAAGAACTAAGCAATTAATTAAATACTCAGCAAGTATTTCCACATTTCTGTATAAAAACACATCAGGGATCAATTTGGTCCCCAAAGACCAGTGTTCAAAATTAGCGTGATCCTTCACATCTCACCTCATTGGAGTCATGCAGTGCCATTGTGCATGAATAGGATCGGGACACAGATAAACAATGTACATAAACATGTTGCCTGCTGCATCCTTCACAGCTATTCTAACTCTTACTAAGTTATGCTCAAGGCCAGGTTGGACAGGACATTGAGCAACCTGGTCTAGTGGAAGGTGTCCCTACACATGGCAGGGGAGTTCAAACTAGATGATATTTAAAGTCCCTTCCAACCCAAACCATTCTATGATTCTATGTCACTGACTTAAAGCATTGGTTGTCATTCTTGGAATGGAGTGACAAGTTTAGACTTAGTACAAAATCAAGGTTTCTGTCTGTCTCAATAACTCCCCTGTTCTGGATAAACAAAGGCAGACAAAATACTATGAGAAAATGCCATTTTTAATTAAAAATTGACATGAGTAGCACATGTCAAAAGATACAGGCTCTGTGCCTAAATTCCATACCATTTAAAGAGATCAGAGTCCCCAACCAAGAGGTCCAAGAAGTATAACATCCCATCAGGCTGTCAGGAACAGAAAGGTATAATGTTTGTTAGGTAGGTGAGTCCATAGTTTTTTTAAGCTAGACCTGAGAGTAGGATGCAAAGAACCAGTCCTCAGAGAGGAAGGGAAGATCTGTGCTGTCCACACAGGCACAAACAGTATAGAATCATAGAATCATTAAGGTTGGAAAAGACCTCTAAGATCAAGTCCTACCTTCTATCCAATATCTCCATGACCACTAGACCATGTCCCAAATTGCCACATCTACTCATTTCTTGAACATCTCCAGGGATGGTGACTCCACCACCTTCCTGAGCAGCCTGTTCCAATGCCAATGCATGGCTCTGCCTGAACCAAAAATCTCATTTCAGAGCAATGGAACTGATTATTATAATGCAAGTATTAATGTATTTAAACAATGTAACAATCAGTCATTGCCTCAACAGTATTATTAAACAGGAAGAAATGTTCAGATAATATTGATATCTCTCTGTGAGTATGATACAGGAATCAGCTTACCATAAAGTGCAGTTAACAAAATGAGTTTGGAAAGCAGGAAGAGCACTGAACACTTCAAACGGAACTGTTTAATGACAGATTACCCTTCTGAAATGCAGACAAGTTGTTCTGTAGAGAAGGTGTCAGCATTCTTATTAGGCATGTCAACTTCACTTTTCCCAAATGATACTACTCATTGTTCTTCCGAGTACATGGCATATACTAGCATATGTGAAGAAAACAAAGTCAAGAAGCAGCTACACACTGCCATAATGCTAGTATTAAAGTCACTAAGAATTCCAAAATGATCTACCTGTCTATGGGACTGGATGAGATCCACCTGAGGATACTAAAGGAGCTGGCATGGGTTTATGAAGGGCAGATGCTGTTTGACCAATCTGATCTATGACAGCTTTAACACACAAAACTTCCAGTATCAAGAGTACAGGTGAGAATGTACATATACTGACTGCTCTTTTTCCAAGTGACAAGAAGTCAATCAGTCAGTCTTTTTGAAGATTATTTATTTTACTTGTATTATTATTTTATTATCTCAAAGATTTATAAACATGGATAACTATGCAAGGCCATATATGCATTTTTCTTAATGAAGAAATGCACTAATGTTTCTGCATAGGTAAAGAAAATAGTTTACTTTCATTTTGTCACATATGACACACAATAAGGGAAAGAAATTAGAGCCATAAAAATTGAACAAAAGTATGAAAAAATAGAAAAGACTATTTTTCAAAGGCTTTAATTCAACAAATAATGGAAAGAGATGTTTTGATATGCTGCTATGTAGAGAAAATTCGAACATATTTACACAAATTCAATTCAAGATGCTGAATTTATGAAATAAAAACATCGAATTGAGTAAGTCAGAAAATCTAAACTGGATAAATAGGGCACTGCATCTGACTGAATAAACTATTTGGGTACCAGCCAGCTGGTAGGGTAGAGTAGCACTTCCTTCTAGACACATCTTACAATGACTGTTTTCACATGTTACTTCAAGTATTTTAAAATTTCCTTTTTGAGACACAAAAATAGATACCTAATCATTCTGGATGTTAGGACTGACGTTCATATATAGATGACTGTAGTAATTTAATTATTGCTGTTACAATTCAAAATGTCATTTTTCTATCAAATGTGCTTATTGGGAATTTAAAACAGAAAATGGTAGCAGATGAACCAACAGTGAATTCCCTAAATAAGCCAAATTTTCTGTGCTCAGGGAAGGCTCACAGCTGTTAATATTTACAAAACAGTTACTATTGCTTTTATCTTCCAAATGAATGTCAATAAAACCAAAGATTTAATTGCATATATTTGTGCTGTGACTTTTAACCTATGAAATAAACCAAACACATGTGGAAGGTAACAGAGAACACCAGGTGTCCTTCACAGAAGGCAAGTCTGGTTTCATAAAAGCACTAGACAGGCTGCAGATTTGACATATTTGGTTCTTATTTTCTCATGTTAGCAGATGGCACAAAAAATTCAGAGTGGCCAGTGCAATCGCTGTCACTGTTGTAATCTCTCAGTGTACAGGAGAAAGCTGTAGAGGAAAGTTTCCAAGCATCACCAGATTATGCCATTCTGTTTCTTCTCATGATTATGCTCAGACAATTCCATTGCACTGATCAGTGATTTCTGAGTGAGCAGCTATTGAGATGTGGAGAGAGAAGTACTAGGTTAAATCAGACCTAAGAACAAAAGCTTGTAGACTTAAACTGTAACAGAGTGGTCTGAAGACTGGGGATCCCAAGTGCTCACCGCATGCTCCTCCTCTCAAAGAAACATTTGAGTAGTGTCAGTAAGACGCAATACGCATTCCCTTAGACCTGATATGAGTAACTTTTTTTGTTGCCAGGTATGAATATTTGCATTTCATATCAGTTCTTTCCCTAGAGTGCTTGATTTTCACAATAAATAAATAAATAAATAAATGAGTTGCCATTTGTTAGTAACACATGTGAGCTTTAGAAGACACACAGGAGCAAGGCATGCACGTGCCTTGGGCCAAGAACAATTCAAACTGCATTTATATTATATCATGGAATTTCCACACTATAGGAGGGTCTTGGTAAGTCCACCTTACCTCATCTGGTTTGGTGATACATTTTCCTCTCTCCGAACATGGGAGGTTATCTGGCTGGCTTCCCACAGGCATGCAGGTACTGACCTTCACTATCACGGTCAAGCGTAGAGCCACAATGCACTTAGTAACAGAATCGTTCAAAAAACCTTTAAAGAAAAAAACAAACCACAATTCTTACTAGGTGAGAAAATGTACTGATACATGCCTAATGTTCCACCACTAGACAAAGAAATAAAACTGAATTGAAAAGTAACAGTCAGCTAAGAACATTGCTCATTTTTGATACACACCTATTTAAAATTAATTAGAACATACTTTGGAAACAAACTATCCTGAGGAGGCACTGGAACAGACTGCCTGGGAGGTGGCGGAGTCACCATTCCCAGAGGTGTTCAAAATACTTGTGTACATGGCACTTTGGGACATGGTCTAGTGGTCAGAGAGGTGGTAGATAGAAGGCTGGACTTACCTTAGAGATCTTATCCAACCTTAACGATTCTATGATTCTATTTAGATTGACAAAAGAAAGGCAGACTAGTGAAACAGTTTTACGCTCAGAACTCCAATCTGCTGTTGTTTTCTAGGTCCTCAAGGAAGTAAATGTTTTCGCCTGCTACCATTTGATATGTTAAGAATATATTTCCCTGTATTTTTTAATGACAACAAATACTGAAATCAAATTCAGTGGAGAAATGGAGTTTACGTGAATGTCCAAAAGTTATGTCAGAGCTCAGAAACACACAGATCATAAACTGCATTCCACTGGTAACAGGCAGACAATCCTTTTGGCTGTATTTTTTTAATGAAGTTTGCAAGAACATATGTACACAATTTGGCAGCATTTATTTGTGTATCACAGAATGGTAAGGGTTGGAAGAGACCTCTGGAGGTCATCAATTCCAAACCCTCTGCAAAAACAGGTTCACCTAAAGAAAATCACACAGGAACATATCCAGGAGGCTTTTGAATGTCCCCAGAATGGAGACTCCACCACCTCTCTGGGCATCGTGTTCCAGTCCTCCATCAGCCTTAAATTAAAGAAGTTCCTCCTCATGTTTAGATGAAACTTCTTATGTTCAAGTTTGTGCCCATTGCCCCTTCCTGTCATTGGGCACCATCCGCTTGACTCCCATCCTTGAAGTATTTTCAGCATTTATGAGACCCCCATCAGACTCTTCCTTTCCAGAATAAAAATACTTGATTCTCTCAGTCTTTCCTCTCAAGGGAGATGTTCTAGTCCCCTAATCATCTTTCTATTTGCAATTGTTGTCTGATCTGATCACTCTATAAGGTCATACACCAGATATAGATGAACAAAACATGACATTTGGAACACCTGACAAGGAAGAGGAAAGTTAATGAATCTCTGGATGGCATCGGTAATTGCAAGAAACTAAAAAAATAGTTGGTTGGTAGCTATTAAAACACACTGCAGCACAACATCCCTATCAGACCTATTTCTAACAGACCAAGCTGGAAAATAAAACAGAAGACAGCAGAAAAGATAAAATGAGGCACACACACAGCCCATGACATATACAATTAAGTCAGAGTTCATGTCAAAACACATATACCCTGCTCCTCCTATACTTCACTTGTGCTTGAACTGGGTTGTTCCACCACAGTGATTAGACTAATAGGTTATAGCCCTTCCATGTATGCCATCAATTAGTTGTTTTGTTCTGGGACCTTGTGGCAGAATGAATGTGCAGTGACATAAAAACTGCGAGTTTGGTCTAGTGCATGTATTGTACAGAGAATACGTGAATAAAAAACTGCTGAAGATCCTTCCAGAAACTGTCAAACTTAAATTTGACTTCACTATCCTTAATATAGACAGGCTTCTCAGATACAAAACTTTTGCAGGATTATGCTTTAAAAAAGTAACAGTGAATAGATAAAGGATATGTATGCAGAGAATGCTTATTCTCATACTTCCCAGTTTATTACATTCTGAAATCCATTTATAACCTAAAACTTCAAAGATGCAGCCTAGCTTCTTGCATTATAAAATGGAAATAGCACAATAGTGAACCAGAAAAAAACCCAAACAAACAAACAAACAAACCCTAACCAAACAACAGTACTAGATAGTATTTGTAATAAACAGTTATATAGCATAGGTTCATGAAACACTCATGGAATTGTTTCATTTGGAAAAGACCTCAAAGATCAAGTCCAACAGTCAACCTAAGGCCACCATGGCCATTAAACCATGTCCAGAAAGCCATGTCCACATGATTCTTGGACACCTCCAGGGACATACCTGACCTGACCTAAACCTCCCCTTGCACAATTTCAGGTCATTTCTTCTCACTGTATCACCTGGTACTAGGGAGAAGAGACCAACCCCCACCTCACTGCAACCTCCTTTCAGGGAGTTGTAGAGAGCAATGACATCTCCTCTAAGCCTCCTCTTCTCCAGACTAAACAACCCCAGTTCCATCAGCCACTCCTCACAAGACCTGTTCTCTAGGTCCTTCACCAGTTTTGTTGACCTTCTCTGGACCTGCTCCAACACCTCAATGTCTTTCCTGTGTGAGGGGCCCCAAACAGTTTTCAAGGAGTGATCTCTTCAGGTGAATTCTTTTTCCAGAACAGCTGCTAAACATTACTTACATTCAGCATATAACAGTGGCAAGCATGACATATTCTACAAATTCCATAGAAAAAATTATATGAAGCTTTCCATTCTTTGTTCTTCATTTATAGATCTCACTTTGTAAAATGCCATGTCCCTTGAACAATGAGCTGTCTGTGCTAGAAACAGTGATCCCTAAGCCATATCTTCAAAGAAGGCAAATATGATGTCCAATACAGATGTAGAGGCAATGCCTAAGCTGATGACATGTTAGCCTAAATATTTAAAATCAGATTAAAAAAAAAAGTTATTGAGTATAGTTCCAAATGTCTAACATTCTGTTTTGGCTAGTAAAGATTATTGTAATCTGTTGACCTCTTCAAAGCAAGCCAATTTATTCTGGCCTTAATACACACCCCATTTTCCCCCATCTGTTCAAAGATGCAGCCAGATTTCCTTTAACAATTGCATGTGATTGTCACTGGCAGTCATGCAATTATAAGTGAATGCTTGTAAGAATGTGGTATTTAGAAAATATCTTTGGGTTCACTTTTGCTTTTCTGAAACAGATTGTTACATATTCTTCAGGACAGTTCCCTAAAGGAACATTAAATCAACCTTCTTTGTACTTTGCATCTTGTTACTATTTTGGTATCAAAAGCCTTTAGGCAAATCACTGAAAAAAAAAAAATCATTATTCTCAGTGGAATGCCACATATTTTCCTGTACCTACCTCATCAAATTTTTAAAGACTAGAAAAATAAAATCATGGCTATTTATTTTTACTCTGTAGAAGTTGCAGATAACTTCCTGAGATCTCTAGGTTTAAAGGCTAGAAGAAGCTTGTCTAACCACCTAAATATGACTCCCAGCTTAACTCAGGTCATAGCACCGCTATTAATTCCTTCCCCAATTCCCATAACAGCAACTGAGCTAGAGTTTTAAATTCTACTTTTAACTTCTAGGTAAGAGAATGATTTCAGAACCACATTTACAGCTCCCTTAATCTAAGCTCTGGAGAAAAACATTAATGTAGGAAACTCTAACAGCTGTAAAGTCCCAGTTCACAAAAGTACAGGTCTTTGAGTCCACCTAAAGGTTTCCTGAATGAAGAATGACTGCCAAGGTGGTTGAGCACTCAATCACAATGAAGCAATCATGCCCCTGTGCTCAGCATCGGTGAGGCTCTACCTGAAATACAGCGTTCAGTTTTGGAGTCCTCACTGCGAGAAAGACATTGAGGAGCTGGAGAGCGTTCAGAGAAGAGCAAGTGAAGGGTCTGGACAACAAGCCTTATAAGGAGCAGCTGAGGGAATTGGGATTGTTCAGCCTGGAGAAGAGGAGGTTGAGGGGAGACCTCCTTGCTCTGTACCCTGAAAGGAGATTATAGTGAGGTGAGGGTCAGTCTATCCAGCCTAGTATCAGGTGACAGGAGAGGAAATGGCTTGAAATTGTGACAAGGGAGGTTTAGATTGGATATAAGGAAAAATGTCTTTCTTGAATTAGTGGTCAGGCATTGGAACAGGCTGCACAGGGAGGTGGTGGAGTCACCATACTTGGAGGCATTCAAGAAACATGTGGACATGGCACTTTTGGATGTGGTTTAATGGCCAGGGTGGTCTTAGGCTGACTGTTGGAGTCGATCTTTGAGGTCTTTTCCAACCAAAACAATTCTATGAGTAGTCCCTAAGTTTTCAACTTATTTTTAATCTAGTTTCCCAAGGAAATCAGACAGCAGTGGGACGTCTATCAGTTTCCATCTGTTCTCTTTTTCTCTCTTAACACTCCCACATCAAAAGCTTTTGGGGTCAGCAGACAACTTCAACATTTTGCAAAGCAGTGGAATTCTCAAAGATGAAATGTGCCTACAGCTTCCCTGCACAGTATACAGTCCTAGAATTAAGGGCACTGGTAAATCAAATGAATGGGGGGGAAAAAAAGAGCCCCAGAAAAAGATGATGTCAATTCTCAACCCCATTCCCAGAGTACAGTACAGTCAATTATTCATTATTTGGAAAATGGCAAACTGGGATATATACAAATGGCAGAAAACCAGATAGTATCAGTCCTCCAGGAGCAAAGCTGTGGTAATGAGACAGCTGAGCATCCTAGACAGGTTGGAGAACTGGGCTAAGGAGAATCTCATGTGGTTTGATAAGGCAAAGCACAAGGTCCTGCACCTGGGTCTGGGCAATCCTTGATATCAGTACAGGCTGAGGGATGATGAGATTGACAGCAGCCCTGCAGAAAAGGACTTGAGGGTACTGGTGGATGAGAAGCTAAACAGGAGCCAGAAACTTGCACTTGCAACTCAGAAGGCCAATGGCATCCCAGGCTGCATCTAAAGAAGTGTGGCCAGCAGGTCAAGAGAAATGATTCTGCCGCTCTGCTCTGGTGAGACCTCATCTGGAATAGCGTGTCCAGCTCCGGGGTTCCCAACATGAGAAGAACATGGACCTGCTGGAGTGGGTCCAGAGGAGGGCCACAAAGATGATCAGTGGGCTGGAGAACCTCTGCTAAGAAGACAGGCTGAGAGAGATGGGGCTGTTCAGCCTGGAGAAGAAAAGGCTCCAGACAGACCTTATAAACAGCATTTCAATACCAGAAGGGGACCTACAGGAAGACTGGGGAAGGGCTGTTTAAAGGGGCTTGTGGCAGTAGGGTGAGGGGCAATGGTTTTAAACTGGAAAAGGGTAGATTTAGGTTGGACAGTAGGAAGAAGTTCTTTACAGTGAGAGTGGTAGAATGCTGGAACAGGTTGCCCAGAGATGTGGTTGAGGCCCCATCTGTGGAAACATTCAAGGTCAGGCTGCAGGCAGTCCTGAGCAACCTGATCTAGTTGAAGACGTCCCTTCTGACTTCAGTGGGGTTGGACAAGAGGACCTCTGAGAGTCCCTTCCAACCTGATGCATTCTGAGATTCTGTATTGGGTGTGCCCATCTTTAGTTTCATTTTCCTGAAACAATAAGGCTTCTATGAGACCACATTGAACCATAGCTTATAAGCCTTAGTGGTCCAGGGTGGAAGCTACATAATTATGTCTGCTAGTTCACTCAGAGATAATGGTAAGTTCTATAATTAACCTGAAGTATAAAAGACCCAAGAAAATCTTACCCAGCAAGCTAAAGAGGAGTGGTCAATATGCTCAAATTTTTAATTTCTACCCACTGAACCTTGCAGAATAATTTAAAGAAAGGAAGCTAGGAAAAATAGAGAACTAATTTTTTATTATGGCACTCACCAGGAAAAAGGGCAAAGGAAGACCTGAAGTTTAGTCTTTTCTCCTAAAATTTTTTTATGTCAAAATTTCATCCAAATATTTTTCATGCCCACAACACTCTCCCTGCCCATATATCATATGGTATAGCTGACATTCAAGACTATGAGGAGCGCCACAGGAATTTTTACTAACTGCCACCATGTTTAAGTGTGTTTTTAGATCTAAGCATAAAATATAAAATTCAGTTTAACTATACAAATCAATTTCCCTCTCTTAGAGCTTTGTAGATCGCAATCTCAAATAGTAATTAAACATCTAGCAAATCTAAGAAAGCTCAGTCCTTCCACTCATTCATGGAATGTCTCCTACCAAATGAAAAAGCATAACAGGACACTCTCATGATATACATAATTGTGAAAATTTACCTTTATGTATTGAAATGCTTTTGATTTATAATTAAAGAATAATTGATTGTTTTTCCCCATGATCCTAATGGCCAGGGTATTAAGGCCAATCAACACTCTCAGGGTCCTGACACTAATATTATTGTATAGAATTTGAAAGAAATGAGTCAGGAATCCTTTCTTAGATTGTCATACATAAGCAGAAAACAACAAGTGAGGAACTGGCAGTCAATGACGTTTGCAGTCTTTGATGTAGTACTTCACTGCTAGCAGTATCACAGGGCACTTGTGCAGAACATCTTACTGCTAGGCAACACAGCATCTGAGATTACAAAGATACAGCTGCAATGACAACGTTGCTATTTTGCCCACAAATAGCACTATTAGAAACTGGCACAACTCTCCCAAATTGTACATAGATCAGCATGCTCCCTGTGCTGTGCACACACTTGGTCAGATATTGCTTTTGAAAATATGTATGGAAGGCCAGACCATCAATCATATCCTGGGCTGCATCAAAAGAAGCGTGACCAGCAGGATGAGTGAGGTGATTATCTGCCTCTACTCTGCACTCATGAGACCCCACCATCCAGCTCTGGAGCCCCCAACACAAGGAGGACACAGATATGTTGGAGGGGATCCAAAGAAGAGCCACAAAGAGGTGTTCCAGCCCTCTGGTCATCTCCTAAGACAGGCTGAGGGAGCTGGGGCTTTTCAACCTGGAGAAGAGAAAGCTCTGGGTGACCTTCCAGTACATGAAGGGGGCCTACTAGAAAGCTGGGGAGGGACTTTTTACAAGGGACAAGGGGCAGTGGCTTTAAGATGGAAGGGTAGATTTAGACTGAATATTAGTAAGAAATTCATTACAGTGAGGGTGGGGAGACACTGGAACAGGTTGCCCAGGAAGGTTGTGGATGACCTTTCCCTGGAAGGTATTCAAGGCCAGGTTGGACAGGGCCTTGAGCAAGCTGGTCTAGTAGGTGTCCCTGCCCACAGCATGGGGTTTGGAACTAGATGATCTTTAAGGTCCAACTCAAGCCTCATTTCAGTGTTAGTTAACAATTACCCAACTTAATAGCCTGGCTAGACCCAAAACCTATGAAAAAGGCCGCAAACAGTTAGCAAGAGTACACTTAAGAAACCACTTGCATACAGGTTATTAAGGAGATGTGACAGCAACTTAGAGTGTGACCTTCTGTCACAGCTTCAAGGACCCTGCTTACTGTCCAAAACCATGGTGAAATCCCAGTGAAGGGTGACAAGACTAATCTTCTAATAGATTTCCTGTATCACCAATTCCACATTATGTGCTTATTTATCAGCATCTCAAGAATGCTGCCAAGCTGGCAGTAAACTATTTTGGGCACAGATGTAGACCACTAGAATCTCTGATACAACACTTCACAAAAGCAGTTAAGTGCAGTGGAATATACATGACATTGCTGGGACAGTGATAAGGGGGCCTGTGGTAGGTGATAGATTGGGGACTGCACAGTATGTTACCCTACTAGCTGAAGAACTCAGAGCATTTTACAAGGGGTATTAAAATGTGTCTCACATTTGCTTTTAAATAAAGTTAAACAGTCCAAGATCTCACAGTGCAAAGGACCACATGATTCACTAAATGGAAAAACCTTGACTGTGAATGTCACAGAAGTCAGTATTTGAAGAAAGAGAAATCCTAATGATAATCAAACAAAAGGTATTCCACAAAGAATTACAAATTTGAGCAGATGAACCTTCAAAGATAGACCAGGAAAAAAAAAATCCCACTGTTACTTGCTAGAAGCAGTGAATAAAAATAAATTTTGAATGATTCACTGATTAAACAATGACTCTAAAGAATAAAAATTATTTAGATGCTAGCTTAAAACATAACACAGTGCATAAAAACTGAAATAGTCTAACGTTTACATCTGCTTCTATGTGAAACAAGACACATGTAACTGGATCATGAAGGGTATGGCAGGATACTGATCATTATCATATTTATAAAGATATCACGGAATGAGAGGCATTGGAAGAGACCTTTGGAGATCATCTAGTCCAACCCCAGCCCCACCAGAGCAGGTTGCACAGCAACACATCCAGGTGGGCTTTGAACGACTTCAGAGACAGCAACTCCACCACCTCTCTGGGCAGTCTGTTCCAGTGCTCCACCACTCTTAAAGAAGTTTCCATGTCCAAATTTGTGCCCATTACCTTTTGTCCTGTCACCAGGCAACACTAAAAAATTACTGGCCCCATGCTCCTCATATCTACCCTTGAAGCATCTATAAGTATTAAGATTCTGCTTTCCCCCCCCGCCCCCATCTTCTCCAGGCTAAAAAGCCCCAGATTCCTCAGCATTTCTTCCTAACATCCTTTTCATATAGCCTAGCTACATTCTTCAGTAGGGCTTGGATTTCAGCTGAATGCTAAAGTGTTTGCTTACAAGACCCTCTTTTTAAAAAGTCACTGAACTTAACACTTCATTGAACTTTTTAAGCTGTTCACACTTCTGCTGCTGTGATTGTTTTTCGAAAGGCCATTTTCTGCAAGGTCAGCTCTTGGCTCAGAGCTCCAGGGAAATGTGCACAGCTGAGCACACGACCTCAATCCTGCCTAGGGCCCTTCCAGGCAGATTGCACACATTAGCATGAAAACCCCACTGACTGTAGCAATTGTCACCGAGTTCCCCCATTAGCAAGGCTGACTTGCGCAAGAGTTACTAGATAGTTACATATAGGTTGCTCTACCTCTGCTGAGCAGCAGAACTGCATGAGGACTCCAACTGCAGCATATGCAAGGCAATGTGATTTAATTTAGTCCATTTAGTCAAACAACTGCACATATGCCATGGGCTAGGAGCTTGCACAGGTGCTCAGCTGACATATGGTAACTTGCTAAAGCCAGGGTAACTTGATTACGTGGCTTTCAGTGAATTCAATTCACACATCTCTATGAAATAAATTTCACAGAATCACAGAACGCATCAGTCTAGAAGGGACCCTCAAAGGTCATCTTGTCCAATCCCTCTGCAGTCAGCAAGGACATCTTCAACTAGATCAGGCTGCCTAGGGCCTCATGCAGCCTGACCTTGAATGTCTCCACAGATGGGGCCTCAATCACATCTCTGTGCAACCTGTTTCAGTATTTCACCCCTCTCATTCTGAGGAACTTCCTCCTCATGTCCAACCTAAATCTACCCTGCTCCAGTTTAAAACCATTGCCATTTGTCCTATCGCTATATGCGCTTGGAAACAGCTTTCTTGCAGGCCCCCTTCAGGTATGCTGCTTGAAAGGTCTGCCTTTTCTTTTCCAGGATGAACAGCCACAGCTCTCTCAGCCTGTCTTCTTAGCAGAGGTTCTCCAGCCCACTAGTCATCTTTGTGGCCCTCCTCTGGACCCATGCCAGCAAGTCCATGTTCTTCTTACTTTGGGGGCACCAGAGCTGGACACAGTACTCCAGGAGAGGTTTTAGCAGAGCAGAGTGGCAGAATCACCTCCTGACCTTGCCAGCCATGTTTCTTTTGATGCAGCCCAGGATGCCATCGGCCTTCTGGGTTGCAAGTGCATATCAACTGTCCTGTTTCATTTTCACTACCATAAAAATTTCATCATGCAGCAAACTTCTTTCTTCCCATGGAAATATGTGCATGGTTTTTAAAAACATAAACCAGTACAAAACGCACAGTTACAAGTTGCCTTCTAATCTCAAATTCCATAGCCCTAGAAAAAGAGCTAGAAAAATCAGACTGCCTTCTTTCAAAATATCTCTCCAGATTATTGATTTTTCATAAAGTATTTTGTGCTCTAAGTTTAATTTCCACTATTTGATATACCTGCAGTCATATTATTGGGGAGCACTTAGAATCATAGAATCATTAAGGTTGGAAAAGACCTCTAAGATCATCAAGTCCAACCTTCTACCCAACACCTCCACGACCGTGTCCCAACATGCCACATCTGTTCATTTTTTGAACACCTCAAGGGATCTCTCAGAAAACCAGATTAAACACCTGGTCTCCATCAGTTTTTCTTTGCTGTCATGAAAATAAGCATTATAATTTAAAGATAAAAATACTCATTCACAATAAAAGTTAAAACCTCCTGCCTTACTGTTTTTAAGGTCTTAACTGAGAAATAGCAATTTTTCCTACAAATTTCTTCCTTTTATTTTATAAGCAGGCATTAAACTAAAAAACTAACATTGCAATATCTCATGACAACTTCCTTTTTGACTGGCATCATGAAAGTGATAAATGAAGCCGAAAGTCAAAAAGCAAGGTATTTACAAGCATTTTTAAATAACTATAGATATACAAACTTTTCTATGATACAAGGCAATAGAGGGGAAATACTAATGCTTAGCTGTCTGCTTTACTAGATCTCTGAAACAACTCCTGACATGGCAGCTTCAGCAGAGAGTACCCCAAGGACAAAAAGCAATTTTTAAATCAGTTTATCACGGAAGCCAATGAGAAATAGGTTTTGTCAACAGGGCTAATATCCTAATAACCATGATAAAGGCTTGGTAGAGCTAGAGTTTGGTTGGACCCAATGACCTTGAAGGTCTTTTCCAACTGAAACAAATTAATGATTTGTGAAAACAGAATTGCCTTTTTCTTTAGGTTGTTGGAAGAAAAGAAGAAAATAGGGTGCACAGAGTTTTCACCGCCAACCCCATGCTCTGCACTATACCCAAAACCTCAAAATAAACGCTTCATAAAATCGAAGCGGTAATCATACAACCCAATTTCCAAACTCATCCCACAACAAAAATTATGGGGGTGTTGATTACTAGCAGAACTGGACTGTTAAATACAATTTATACCTGTATACCAGCATAGGAAAACTAATACTAGTTTACCAAGCAGTCTGGAAACTGTGAAATTACCACTACGTCTCACGTTCACAGGTATCTTTTGGGTCATGAAGCATGGAATTTTTGCCCTAGTGAACAGGTATTTTAATTTAGCGCCAGAGTAAATTAGCTGACTCATGAAGAAACAGATGGTTACAGTCACTGCAAAGCTTATAAAGTGTGAGAATTTTTTTTTTTCTTTTAATGTTTTTACTATGTATTGGCTTTGTTTTTTCCACTATTTTGATGCCAGGTTGTGTTTTCAGAATAAATGTTCCCGTTTTCAACCAGAGTGTGACTGCATTATTGATAGAGTTGCCATACAATCTGAAAATGCTGTTCAAGGCCCAACAGCAAGGTTTTGCTTTCCTAAAGGAAAATGTTAATGCATTATTTTCTCGAGGGAGATATTATTTAATCGTTTTAATAAATCTCACACACTTGCAACAGACCTGTCTAGAAAAAGATACTGTTATTGTTCCTGTACATGTTTCCAAATCCAGTATATTATTCCCTGCAAGAGAGTAGTGCACAGTGTCAGGTGAGTTAAGACTCCGACTCCCCGCAATACACTTTTCCCATCAGCATTTTCAACTCGCCAGGGACCCTTAGCTACAAACTATTAACATTCATGAGAACTTCAGCCTGAAAGACTCCTGCACAAATTGATGGTGCATCAGGGGAGTTTTATCTCAGCTTTTCAGACTTGTAAAATGCATGTAATCTGACCTGATTTTTTTGAGATATATTGCAACAAAGAATAGGTATGTGACTGTAACAAGGCTAAGTTTTGCAGTTACAAATTTTTAGATATTCTGGTACCATTTTGCTAGCATGAAGATACAAAGAGGTTGAATTAAAATGAATACCGATGACACAATAAATAAGATAAATAGCTTACACAAGAATCACTCAATTCACTGCAAAGAACATTGAGAAAGTAGTATGAAGCTATATATACATCTATTGAAGCACACCAGCAGACTTCCCATGAACTACTATGTTTATAATATTGATTCCTTAATTGGCATCTCTTATTTTATAATATAGTTATTTCCCTCCTTTTTCACATCTCAACTATCTCTATAGAAAAATCTTGATATCCACCTATAGCACTCCACAGAATCCTTATTTTTCTGTATAGATACTAAAAATATTTGCCTCATATTTTTTAAAATACTTTTTTTAAGTCCTTAATTTGAGCAGAAAACTTTTGACATTTCCTTGGCATCCTATGAAGCATTTTTGCTGCAGTAAGCAGAGATCAACAATTTACCTGGCTTGTACTACAGATCAGCTATCCAATGACTACCTTGGTCTAGTAGTAACTTCATATTAACATTACACAATCATCAAGTGGTAGGGGTTAGATGTGATGTTTGGAGATCACTGAGTCCAACCCCCTTGCCAAGGCAGGTTTACCTAGAGAAGGTTGCATAGGAATAATGTCCAGGCAGGTTTTTAATGTCTCCAGAGATGGAGACTCCACCTCCTCTCTAGGCAGCCTGTTTGAGTGCTCCAGCACCTTTACAGTAAAGAAGTTCCTCCTCGTGTTTAGATGGAACTTCTTATGTTCAAGCCCATTATCCCTTGCCCTGTCACTGGGTGCCAGTGAAAACAGACACCCACTCCCATCCTCCTGACACCCACCCCTGAAGTGTTGATAAGCATTTATAAGACCCCCTGTCAGACCTCTCTTTTCCAATCCAAAAAGACCCAATTCTCTCAGACTTTCCTCATAAGAAAGGCGTTCTAGTCCCCTAATCATAAGTATAATTAAGTATCATAAGTAATGTAATATTTACTTAATGTTCAAGTATAATAACCATAATAAATTATTTCAGAAGAGTTGCACAAGTCTAGTATCAAATCTTACAAACTCTTTAAAAACACTCTAAGCAGAGCAGTCATGGTATGAATGTTACAGAAAGTACAAGTCAGTCTTCAAGTTAGTACTCTTTCTCATCTACTGGGGCTTATTTCAGTGGGGTAAACGATGCAATTTAACAGCATCACCACGCAGCAGAATCACAGCACCAAAAGCCTCCTCACGCACTGCAAAAGACTCTTTTAAGACTCAGCTTGACAGGGTGCTGAGCCATCCCGTTTCAACTGGACTATTACCTAGAAAGGTTGGACCAGATGATCTTTGAGGTCTTTTCCAACCTGATGTCCTAGGACTCTATGATTTAAAGTACTTCGCTAAGTAACAAACAAGCAAACAAAAACCCGCAACAAACCAGCAAAGCAAATAAGATGTAAATCCAAGACATGAACACACATAAACACACACACACAAAAAGGCCAAAACAATCATATCATCCCCATTTTTCTTTTGCAGTTCTAATTGGAAAGGTTTAACCAGTTAAAAGAAATTTGCATCATATGGGATCCACTAATTAAGAGAAAAATCCTTTAAAAACCTCATTTCAACAAACAGAAAAAGAGAGAAGGGGGCCCCAACTCTTTCAGCCTGTCCTTGTAAGAAAGGTGCTCCAGCCCCCTGAGCCCTCCAGCCCTATTACCTAGAACACTGTAAACAACTGAAAGGAAAATCCCAGTAAGAGAAAGAAGCTACAGAGAAACAAGCAGAATAAGACAAACAACGATATAATAAGAATCATAGAACCACAGAATCAGTCAGGGTTGGAAGGGACCACAAGGATCATCTACTTCCAACCCTCCTGCCATGGGCAAAGACACCTCACACTAGATCAGGTTGGCTAGATCCTCATCCAGCCCAGCCTTAAACACCTCCAGGGATGGGGTCTCAACCACCTCCCTGGGCAACCCATTCCAGGGTCTCACCATTCTCATGGTGAAGAACTTCTTCCTCACATCCAGTCTGAATCTACCCATTCCAGCTTTGTTCCATTCCCCCTAGTTCTGTCACTACCTGACATCCTAAAAAGTCCCTCCCCAGCTTTCTTGTAGGCCTCCTTCAGATACTGGAAGGCCACAATAAGGTCACCTCGGAACCTTGTCTTCTCCAGACTGAGTTTGACAATATGAGCTTCAGTTATCTAAATTAATAGCTTATGGCGTATGGCAAGTACAATTAAATGGAGCCTTCACAGAACAACTTGGGAGCTTATAAACAAAGCTATGCCCTTAGGTACTTTCTGAGTGTAAAAAAAAAAAAATGCATAAAAGAAAACATTGTTGATGTTAATTACATTATTTTGCTAACAACCTTCAAGGAGTGACAGCTCAAAAAGAGGAGAAGGTGGCACTACTTGTGTATTTTGGAGGGTTTTTTCCCTGTATTAGCTACACATTTCGAATTTGGCCCAATCTTTCTGCATCAGAATGCTTTTAATTTTACATATATTAGTATGATAAGTGAATAACAATTTGTGGCAGCTTATACTCATTATAAGATATACAGCATTTCCAACAGATTATAATAAATGTTGTTATTACAATGACTTTGGTTTCATCTGCCCAGAAATTTCAATTTAATTAAGTCTATTCTGTCTATGCATAAATACTTCATTAAATCAGTTTAAGTCACTTCCCATACACTTAAAAATGGCATATCAGCCTATTTGCATTAAAACCCTTCCACAAAGATCCTTAACATTTAATTGCCCAAAGAAACACATAAAAGTGTTCTAAAAGTTTCTAAAATTTTCATATTCAGAGCAAAACTAGAAGAGAAAAAGGAGTGCAAGTAAACACTACCAGAAGATCAGACTTACTATTATATTTTAATATATTTTTTCAAGTTTACAGTGTACACACCTAAGCTTCTTTAGAAAGTATCCCATGATACAATATCCAACAAAGAAGTACCTCAAAAACTCAGTTATTTACTGTAGCATTTACCAAATGCCGTACAGTCGATTAAAATTGAGCAGATATCATGCTGATGGACATGGTTTAGTTGTGGACTTGGTAGTTGTAAGTAAATGATTGGATCTTGAAGGTCCTTTCCGCTCTAAACAATACTATGACTCTCTATTAAATACCCTGAATCATCTGAAGGTATTGGGCAGAAATCACCACCTCTATTTTAAACTGAACGGTGCCACCTGTATAAAAATTTAGTGTACCTTGTCTGCTTTGAATGAATCAAAGTCCAAAACATGGTCTTAATATCATATCTGCATCTTTCTGCAGCACTTAAGAGAGTTAACTCTTTGTTTCTCTAAATGTTAGGCAAACTCTCATCTGTCACCTAAATGTGATAAAGTTAGGATGTTACTCACCAATAAAATAGTTGTTTCCTAATGCAAGCATTTCTTCAGAAAGAACAAGTCCACCCATTGCCTGCAGAAGAGTGACACTTCGGCCATCAATAAGTGAACATTGCTTAAATCCAGTGGTTGTGACTTTCCATAGCAGGATAAGAGAAGCAGTAGCATCTTGCCTTATTCTAAGAAAAAATAAGACTATTTACACTGAGGGAAACTGGTGTCATTAGGAAGTACATCACCGCAGAAGAAAAGCTTATCAACCAAGATGGAATTCTTAAATGTAGCAAGCATGGAATCCTGAGGCCTGAAGGCCTTTAGCAAAAGTCCACAAAAAAAAAAAAAAATTCAGTGGTAAGGTTTGCATAATAGTATATGCAATAGCAGGTTGAATCATACAGGGTCTGCATTTCTAATGCTTGAGGGACACCATCTTAGTGCCCAAGAAGAGTTTTATGTAAGCATTGCATTATAGCAGAGCATCCTTATTCAGTCTTTGCATTTATGCCTTTATACCTCTGTTCTACATGCCATCATTTTCTGTAGCTATCTTGTTTACTAAAGAGCATTCAATACAGGGAGAAGGATCCTGGTAGAAACTCTCATTTGTTTGACATACAAGACTGAACGTTCAGCACAGTTCATTCCTGTAGATCAAATGAGTCCTGTAATGCTCACAAGGTCACCCAGTGCACAGTGTCCTGCTGAATACTGATTGGATAAATTATTATCTACAACTACACACATACTGTTGGTTCCACCAGGGAGCACTGTATCTACATGAGTGTTTCTTTCAGGATGCTTTTTTTTCCCTACTCACCTCCACAAAGAAAAAATAATGCCCTGTCATTTTTCTGGCAAGTTCCCAAATGTTTGCATTAAGCTTTTCTGAAGAAGTCCCAAATGACTTTGAACAATTCTCCAATATTCAAAACACAGCTGCGTCCAACTGCTGAAAACTAGTAAGCCTCTCCTGATGAAAAAAAGGCCTCCATATACCCACAGATGAAGTTATGTGCCACAGTTTCCTGTTCTGAAATTCTGCTTTTCAGTCCTGCTGAAAACACAGGCATGTTTGTCCCTTTTCCCTTAGTTTTGTAATCATGTTTGACTCAGGCTGAAAAAAAATATTGCAACTAGACATTATAAGAAGCAAATTTTTGACAGTATTTTGAAGCACCTTCAAGAACAACCTCCATTGCTACCCCCAAAGTTAACCATGTCCCTTTTAGAACAGGGTAGCAGCTAGTTTCACAATTTAGGTCCCACCTGATAATCAGAATAAAATAAAACTATTAAATTGGAATTATTTCCCTTTCATAGATAGCTGCTGAACCAAAGATGTCAACTGGACCTTTAACACAGAAGATACTATGAAATAAAGGCAGATATTGACCTGCATTAATATACCCAGATATAAAATTCTACTAAATACATAAAGTGCTAAAAAATGACCAAAAGTTACTTTGCACTCTGCAACCTCCTTTAAAATGGGGTCCCTCCACCAAGGGTCTTAAACAGAATTCACAAACACCAACTCATTCTTGATTTCAATAAATGACACTTGTTTGCTCAGAGATTCCAGACAGCCAGAGCACCCACACTCACAGCTCTCTTCCTGACTTAAAGTTTAGTGCTGGTGAATGAGCAGGATTCAAAGTCCTGCGTGGAGACTAGGACAGCTCACACATTTAACAATTACTGCTCCAAACTAGATACAGCTTGTGTGCTTGCATCAGTTTGGTTTTTTTTTCCAGCAAGTGTAGCCTTTTTTAACTGAAAGCTGGGATTTCTGAAAGATAACATGACAGTATGAGAAAGTAGGCTATTCTGGGAAAATCTAAGTCTAAAAATGCAGTAAAGCTGTGAGCTAGAGAGCTGTGTTGGCAGATTTTCATTTGAAATAAAATTTCCAACCAAAAAATGCCTTATTCCAGCTGACAGAATCAGATCTTTCTAGGTAGCCAGGTTCTGTTCAGTAAGAGTAAGAAAGAAAGTATTTGATCAAGAAAGCATGAGTTTGAAAAAATGAATAATACAGAATAAATTCCAATTTTTGAGAAATATGGTTTGTAGGACATGTACAAAGATTTCACAACAGATGACACCCAAAGAAACAATCCAGAGATCAAATACAAATTCACAAAATACATACATTCATATAGTCAATGATAAGACTTTCTACCAGCAACTGCATCTTGAGATTAAAGCAGAAAAAAGGTGCATTCACTGCATGTAGGAGAAAGGAAATGTTGTGCCTTCTCCAAACTGACATCTTCAACATGTCTGCCCTAATGCATTCTGATAGCCCAGAAAGAGCTTACATACTTACATCTTTTAAAGTTTTAGATATGTGGGAAAAATTATACTAAGCAAAGAGCTGTGGTGATATTGCTAGATGTCTGCTCTTCTTGAATTTCTTTCATGTGCTTTTAGCCATTTGACAAATCTGAAAATAGGCAAATTGATATAAAAGCTTTTTTATATTTCATCACATATGACAAATATTCTTACTTTATTGAGGTATTCTGTGGAACTTCAAAGGATATAAGCCGACCTCCAGCAGAGGTATTGGAACTGGCATTTCCACAAGCCACATCTGGGGTTATCTGAAAATAAAAATAGGGAGCTTTTAACAGTAAGCCAGAAAACCTGACCAGAGAAAACATGACAGAAGTTTTTAAAAATAGCACTCAGAGTCCGAGTCCAGTAGACAACTTTTAAAAATCATCAGGATGGACCAAAACATTCATGCTATGAACAAATGTTCTGAAAACTCACATAATCATCCTTTTGGAGTTTTGTTTTAACAAAAACTTCCTGCACAGAAGTGTGAACTTCTAAGAGGTATCTCCCTTTAGAAGTGATCATATTTAGAAAAGTTTAGTAGGCTTATGGTCTTTTAAAGTATAATTAAAGCTCCAATATTTGCCACATCCATGAAATATTGCCTCATTAATTTAGGCAGTCTTGGAGGATTTGTAGTAGCAAATATTGATATTGTCTTTCTACTATATTGATTTTTTTTTTCCAAACATAGATTACTTTAAAAATATGTTGCCCCACTTACCCATTAGTATTGTTTCCAAGTAAAAGTTGCTTGGGCAAACTGTGCTTTCAGATGGAAAAATAAAATTATGAGCACAGCTGAGAGTGAAAGGATGTACTTACCAACTCTGTAATGCCTACTAAGCACAGAAATCAGTTACTACATTAACTAGATCAAGACACCATACAGGATGCAATACAACATCGTGGAATCACAATTATTCATATCTTGTGAAGGAGTAGTTTTATAAAAGCAGATTGAAAACCATTACCATTTCCAATGATACCTTTATTTCAAATCAGTAATATTTTGCATGGCATAATTGAGTTTTTCTGTCACCTAAATTAACATCATTAGTAGATCTAATTAAGTGGTTTTCAGGTATCTTCATCAGCTTGCCATGAAATATCACATTGTAAACAAACAAAAAAACAGTTTTGTTTTCCAACGGCTAGGGAAATTTTGCAGTCATCTAGAATGTGTGTGCCACATTTTAAGTCAACCTTAGTGGGAAAGTAAAAAATGTAACCTGACACTTTTGTGAATTAATCATCCAAAGAAAGAGTCAGAATGTAATTTGTAAACGTAAGTATAATTCAAATTGATATTTAAAACATTATTACAAAACACCTGTGAAAACATGAGCAGAAGTCCAGAATATCATGCAAGTAGTAATTTCAGGAGACTCAGAGAAGACAAACACTCAGCCTTCACATTTCCCCCAAATGTCTAGATTACTTGATTAATCATTGAATCCTCTGACACATACAATGTGAATACATGAAAATAAAATGAGATGCAATTTTATTGTATTTGTTCACATAACTTTGGGGGTGGAGGAGAATTATATCCATTATAACTTCTCAATCTTGCAAGCCAAAATTATGGAGCTAACATTCAAAGCAAAATGAATTCAAAATTAGTTTGGCTAACATTCTTCCTTTTGTATTTGCAATATTTAAACTTTCATTTTCCTTGAGAATCTATATGCCTGCTGAAACAAAGAAGAAAAAAAAAAAGATAAATATTTCTTATCTCACAGGTCTTATACTACATCTATACTACTAGTTTGTACTATATCCAAAGATGCATTCACTTTTAAAGTATTTATAGTTTTACAATTTCATGCATGCATTACCTTGGAAAACAAGATTAAACCCAAAAGAAGTATTTCAGGCATGTCATTTACCTTGCTATGCAATATTAGAAGTTTTTAAAGTAAAGGATATCAATCTCTATGAAAATAGAATTTATTTAAAATAAATTTTTAAAATACCAAAAAAATTAAAGAAGCAAGAGCTGAACAAAGTGGCTAAGATTTAACCTTGTGAAAAATGGGGAAAAAAGGAACAACCAAAAAGACTTTGGTTTGCACACACAGCAGGATTAAGCACTACTCAGCATGAAAAGCAAACATTTCAACAGTAAAGAGAAAAGTGAAATGCAAAATGGGAGATTTGGACACTTCCAATAAAATATCAGTAATGTTTTATGTCTTTATCTACAAACTCTATTTGCAACTGGCTCTTGCAACTGACTTTATGCTCTAAGATCTTGATAAAATAATCTTCTAAACTGCTAGGACACTAAAACCAGGATCTTTTTTTAATTGTATTTTTTATAATATTAAAAAAATGGTAGTTGAATCAGAAAAAAAAACCACAGTAAGAAGCAGCAGCTCTCATAATGAGCAAACAAACAAAAAAATATTCCAGCAGTATCCTATTTCAGACAAACACAATGCAGACAAAATGACCACCTTGGCATCTGAATTAGGAAATAAATTACACAATTTTTCCACAGCTGTGGGAAATTTGCCTAGAGAATTTTAAATATATCTCTTTCTTGTCTTAGAGCTCTCTGCAACACTGAAAGATTGGAGAATGAGGACAAAGAAGACCAATACAATAAGAAAGGACACTCAGAAGGTTAAAACAATCTTTAAGTCTGAAAAACAAAACTAAACAAAAACAAAACAAACAAACAAAAAAATTCCTGCTAGAACTGGTAGGAGGTATTTAAAACAGAATTCACTGGAAAATATTCTTAAATTATTTTTAGAATGCAAAATAAAGAGCATTCCTGTCTTAATTCCTCTTTAAATTAAAAAAAAAAGGCATAAAGTAAAAAATATGAACAGACCATTTAAGGACAAGCTTAAAGAAACATTACACATAAGTGCAATAAAAGTAAATTCCAAAATTCCCCTGAAGCACTCATTAGTACAAAACCTGGGGGAACAAACTTATAGATGCAGGATAAATGATGCAGCTACCTTAAAAATAGTCATCCAAGAAAACCAAAATCTTAATGCACCTGCCAGAGCCTAAACTACATTTAGGAACTGCTTACAAAGATAAGCTCCTATGACAGCACAGAATACACTGAAGAGCTTAAATATCAAATTGCTGATTGGAAATACAGCATTCTTACTACACATGTGGAACTCTACATATGTTGTATACATGCTATGGAACAGACACATTCCAGAACTTTGCACCTAAATAGAATCATAGAATGTTTTGGGTTGAAAGGGACCTTAAAGATCATCTAGTTCCAACCTCCTGTCATGGGCAGGAGTGTCTTCTAATAGCCTTCCCCAACCTGACCTTAAACATCCTCCAGGGAGGGGAAATCCACAACCTCCCTGGGCAACCTGTTCCAGTATCTCACCACCCTCGCTGTAAAGAATTTCTTCCTAATACCAAGTCTAAAACTCCCCTCTTTCGGCTTAAAGACATTCCCCCTTGTCCTATCACTACAAGACCTTGTAAAAAGTCCCTTCTCAGCATTCTTGTAGGCCCCAGATCTTGGTTTTGGAAGATAACATAATATATAAAACACTACATTTCTTCTTAAACTGTTCAAAGTGTTAACTTTTCAAGTTTTCACACGGGTGAAAGAGAAGCACCATTTGAGAAGGCAAGAGTGAAATCTCCAGAAGACTTGCTACTCCTACAGTCTCCACCTGAACCTTAACAAGATGGCAGTGTGACTTAGCTAAAAGATTACTTTACCAGGCCATACCAGTAGGATGGACGAGATTGCAAAGGAAATCAGGCATGGTAGCTAAGAAGAGAGCAACAAACTCTTCTTCCATATTACAACTTCTCCAAAAACCTTAAAATAGTGTGAATAGTTCAGATACTGCCCTGCCTCACACACCAACCAGAATAATGAGAGAAATGCTTAATTCAGCACATGCTGGAATACATACAACAATTCCAAAGCAATATTTTTATGTAAGTGTCTTTATTACTTTGATAAAGTAAGCGTACTAGCCTTTAACTGAATTATAATAATGTGATTATCATTGTGATCAGATCCAGTCAGGATGGATTCATGAAGGGCAGGTCCTGCTTAACCAACCTGATCTCCTTCTATGACAAGGTGACCCACTTACCCAGACTTTAGTAAAGCCTTTGGCACTGTCTCCCACAGCATCCTCCTGGAGAAACTGGCTGCTCACGCCTTGGATGTGTGGACATTTTGCTGGGTAAAAAAGAAATGGTGGGATGGCTGGGCCCAAAGGGTGCTGTGGAATGGAGATAAACAGCCAATGACAAGTGGTGTTCCCGGGGTCAGTACTGTCTTGTTTAGCATCTTTAGCAATGATATTGACAAGGGGATTGAGTGCACCCTCAGTAAGTATGCAGATGACACCAAATCCAGTGATAGTGCTGATCTGTTCAAAGGTAGGAAGGGTCTACAGAGGGATCTGGACAGGCTGGATCAATGGACCGAGGTCAGCTGTGTGAGGTTTAACAAGGCCAAGCACTGGGTCCTGAACCTGGGTCATAACACGACCTTACAACCCTCCAGGCTTGGGGCAGAGTGGCTGGAAAGCTGCCTGGCAGAGAAGGCCTCGGGGTGCTGGTTGACAGTGTGTGTGTGCCCAGGTGGCCAAGAAGGCCAACAGCATCCTGGCCTGGGTCAAGAACAGTTTAGTCAGTAGGATCATGCCCCTGTACTCAGCACTGGTGAGGCTGCACCTCGAGTACTGGGCCCCTTGCTACAAGAGGGACGTTGAGGTGCTGGAGCATGTCCAGAGAAGGCCAACAAAGATGGTTAAGTGTCTGCAGAACAAGCCTTATGAGGACAAAAGGAGGATTCAGAGAACTACGTACCTGTCAATCTGACCTCAGTGCTGGGGAAAGTCACCGAGCCATTTCACACCACATACAGGACAGAGGTGATCAGGCCCACTCAGCATGGGTTTATGAAAGGCAAGTCCTGCTTGACAAACCTATCTCCTAAGACAAGAAGACTGTTAAAATATCCACCCATGAATTACATGTTTGGCTGAAATGGTTAGTGAATCTACCTAAAACACAAACATGCAGAATTGTTACTTACACAGTACCAGACCATAGACTAAGACACACAAGGGAAATCTGGTACAGAGAAGGGCATGCCCTTAATTAATAACGACATACGAAGCACCCATGCAGAGATCACACTAAGTAAGTAATGAAAGCAGATCAATGTTTGTTTCTGCTTCAGTGCTCTCCCCACATTCCATACTTCACTTAGAGCCTGATCTATGCTCTGCTGTAAAATAACATATATGGGAGATGGAATTCCAATAAACACAGCTCTGTTCTCCAGACACTGCCTACGAGAACTCCCATTGAACTGGGATGTAGCCCTATAACTACTCATACCTTTTACATAGGTTGATTTTACTTGAAAAAAATGATTTAAATAAATGCTACAGTAAAAACACAAACAAATTTGCTGGGCTAGCAAAGAACGATGAAAAATATACTTCTTCCAGGAATGAACTCATGCCTGTTCACTTTCTCAATATGTAGCATGTGAAAATATCTCTGAAGAAGCACACTGCTTGAAACACTTCAAAACCAGATACAGCTGACATTCTACATGTTTATTCCTCAATAAACTCAGGTGAAATGACTTTACAAGGTATTTTTCATTAAGAAAAAAAATTAATTCTTTGCCTAACTAATTATAGTATTTCCTCAGCAACAAGCTTCATTACTCCTAGGTGCTTGGTATTAAGTTCATCCAAACAAAATAACAGGAAAAAGGTACTACCATTACCCCCAAAATAGATGCTCACTTCTATGCAGACTGTTCTTTGGGATGCTTTATGCACATATGTAGTATTATTATAGGTAGGTGATCTCTGGATCAGTTGGAGATGTCCAGTACCAGCTGTTGTAGAAATAGCATATGCAGAATTAGGGGTCTTGCACCTCCAAGTAAGAGAAAAACAATGAAGACAACTACAAATCACCCTTGCAGTGCTGGACTTCAGAGAAGGGAGGAGGGTGGGCATGTGATAGAATGATCTTAATCCATTAAAAGGCTATTAAGAGATAATTAATTCTTTGTGAGCAAGCACACTTTCTACCTATACTTGGTTTTCACACACAAAGATTAATATTTAAGGATAATTAAGTGAAGCTTGCTGGTTTTCTACTCTTTTTACAGCTATTTGTATCTGTGCAAGACACCAATAAGTGTCAAAAACAATAGAAAGCAAAGATCACATTTCTTAAGAATCATATGTTGCATGATTTCCAGTTGTGGTTTTGCCCAATGTTCAGTTTGTCATTTTACTACGAGATAACACAAATGTTCAACAATTTCCTCCACCACAATTGCATCTCTAGAGTTGTCTGCTGCATTGACCACCACTTTTAATCCTCAAACAGCTGTTTTCTCAACACTGCAGAGACACATTGTTCAAAACAACATATGACTAGAATTGCAAATTGCTAAAAATATATATCAAAGCTATTGTGTTAACCTTGTGATTTTCCTAGATTTTTAGTTTAGAGATAGTGTCATACAAATGACTGGAAGAAAGAACAGGCAATGGCTTTGCACAAGGTGAACAAACTTCTTCAGGCATCAGATGGATGAATGACTTTTTATGAGGGCTTGTATTAATAGGACAAGAGGGAATGGTTTTAAGCTGGAAGAGAGAAGATTTAGACTAGATATTAGGAAGAAATTCTTTAAATTAACGGTGATGAGACACTGGAACAGGTTGCCCAGGGAGATTGTGGATTTCCCCTCCCTGGAGGTGTTCAAGGCCAGGCTGGGTAAGGCCATGAACAATCTGGTCTAGTGGGAGGTGTCCCTGCCCATGGCAGTGAGGTTGGAACTAGATGATCTTTAAGGTCCCTTCCAACCTAAACCACTCTATGAATCTATGATTTCAAAGAAATACTCAATATAACACATTGGTCAAAGTAAGGCCATTACTTTTAGCAAGCAGGAAGTTGTTTTGCATTTCATTTTACCAGCATATTAACTCAGGGCAGAGATCAAATCTTCAGTCCTCTCATGTAGACATGCATGAAATCATGCACAAATGACAACACAACAATGCATGTTCTTTTCTGTGCGTTTTCATTTAGACATAATATTCTCACCTCTGTTTCATCCCATTTCAGATCTACAACTTTCTGTCCTGCTTTTGGTTGCCATGTAGGTAACGTCACAGTTGCTCTTGAACGTGGAAGAACAATGTCAGGTTCCAAGGTGGATGAGACTGGTCTGCTCTGTTGTGGTGATGTCAGCTCTGCCTGTTCAGGGCCTGGAAGACTTTGAAATGAGTGTTCACAGTGTGTTCCCTCATAACCTTCATTACAGAGACAGAGGTAGCCATCACCACTAGCACTGCAGTTACCATGGTGACAGGGGTTGCTGGCACAAGGATCTGAAACAAACTGAGAGAAACACATCATTTGGTCAGTTACTGCATATAAAGGAGTTATCTCTGAGCTTTACAAAGACCATAAAACAGGATTCTTTTCCCCTCCTGCGTTTATCTTCCAAACATATTTATGATTGTTTAAATGGATTTTACATAGCGAAGTTCAACCTGTTTAACAAAGCCAAGCTCTGCCACAATGTCAAAAGCTGATGTTTTACATATGTTCAGAATCACTCACAACCCCCAAAAAGTCTTCAGATATTAAAAGTTGACACAGTCCAAAAGCTTCTAACTCTTTAATGGATCCCTGATACAATTTTTCCAGTAAAACATTGTGGTTTTCAAATATGTAAAGTGTCTTTAGATGGTTGGCATTTAGATACCTAGTTTCTTCATGTGTTCTGGCAAAAACAGATCTTAGGAAAAATTTAAAAATCGGTAAAACTGGCTTTGCATCTACATTGCTGAAAAAATTCCCTAATACAAGAGCAGACAACTGCTCTCCAGGAAGAGATCATGGGAATATCCATCATGTATCACCAGCAGAGAAAAGGTATCAGACACAGCAATTTCAAGTTATGCACAATGCACTTACAATTCTCAGCGTTTGAATACTTCAGGAAGAAATTATTAAAATCTGCAGCCTAAGATATTACCAGTTTAGTTTTAATATAGTAAAGTTTTAAATCCCATTCTACTACGTTAAATATGAAATAAAAGAAAGTAGGATGAATTGAAATAGAAAAAAATGCCTTAGATGTTCCAAAAAGTGTCCACAGAAAAAGCACCAAGATGACCATATGAAACCAATGCATTTTATTCTGTTTTTTCTGTCTTTTGCCTCAGTGGGACTTAAGCATCACTGAATCAGTTCAATTTCTGGCTCTCCCAGAGGCATTCTGTGTGACCTGAGAGCAGTCAGACCTCATGTCAGCCTCTTTCTTAAGTGTAAAAGAAACTGCCTGTATTGTCTGGTTAGAAAGCAAAATTTTTTTCAGGATGGGAAGCACAGAGACAGGTGTAGATAGGAACTCTCAAGCAGTGAAACACAAATGAAAATAATACATAGATTCCTGTACAGCAACACTAAATCTGTAACCTATGGATATTAAGGTTCCTTCCTATTCATTCTTTCACTCTTTTTCTTCTGTTTCTTTCTGGTGCTATTCAGGTTTCCTCCTTTCTCAGACAAGCAGAAGTAGTTAGAGAAATACCCTGCAAGGATTCTCTAAATTTAAGAAAAAGTCTTAAATTTTATTATCTTTTCTACTTAACCCACAAAAGACACTATATCAAAACAAGATCTGCTTGAAAACAAGTAAGTTGAAGAATACATTAATTCTCCAACTGTAACTAAGCAGGGAAGAGTTAGATAAGATATTAGGAAAAATGTTGTTACTGAAAGAGCGATCAAGTATTGGAACAGGCTGCCCAGGGACATGGTGGAGTCACCATCCCTGGAGGTGTTCAAAAGTAAAGTAGAGGGGCACTTCAGGACATAGTCTAGTGGTCATGGACGCTTTTGGTAAGTAATTCTTGTACCACATGTGGAGAACTAGTACTATGACATAGTGAAACACTTTCTCATGGGGTGCAGTGACCAGCATACCTTGAGATACCAGCCACTCCATACAGGAATCTGAATGTCAGAGTTTGTCAGATTAAAAAAAAAAAAAAAAGTGCCAATACAGTGCTATTTTATAATGAGAGAAAGTACCCCTGTGCTAGCCCTGAGTATCAGTGACTTTATAGAATGGGCAGTCCACAAAGTACTTCATACAGAGGTCTTGGCAACCACAGCAATCAGGGCTTTCTTTCCCATCCCTCAAAACAATGTCAGCAGTACAAAATGTACCACAGAAAATACTAATATGACAGTTAGATCCATTTCAGTTATTAGAAACTAACTACAGGCTGCAACACAGAACTGGAATTTAGATTTATAAGGCTAATGCCAAGAACTGTGTCACAATGAAACTACTGATAGACATTGGAATCATCTCCCAAGGGAAGTAGTGGATTCCCCTACACTGGGCAGTTTTAAGACTCAGCTTGACAGGGTGCTGGGCCACCTCGTTTCAACTAGACTATTACCTAGAAAGGTTGGACCAGATACTCCTTGGGGTCCCTTTCAACCTGGCATTCTGTGATACTAAGCAACTTCTTTCTAGATGTAAATATTTACTGCTTTCCTTTAGCAACTCCATTCAATGCCCCAACTCATCAGCAAAAACATCAATAAATCTAATAAAGAAGTGCAACCTTTATCAGATAATTTAAAACATTGAAACACTGTTAACCATGAGCATTTTGGATTGCTTCCAAGACACCAGTCTCATTCTATGAGTTCTGGATATTCAGAGTGATGAAACTCCCAGTGAATGTAATGAGTGGATATAAAACATTTTCTTTACTTCAGTGAAGCAGAAAAAAAAAGCCTGAAGAAATTGTCTGTTTAATTGAGAACTAAAGAACAGCTGCCCAAATCTATCTAAAAACCCAGCAAACATAAAAAGGCAAATTTTAAACAGCATGAGAGATTTTAAAAACAGAGCTCCAGCAAATGGCTAACTTAGCCTTGCATAAGAAGTTACCATATATCAGATGCTTCACTCTACCTATCCTCAGGCACATTCTTACTTCAAGGCATACTAAAATAACTAAAAAATAAATTGAGATCACTATCCTTCAACAAAAGGAAAATACCTACTTCACACTAACCACAGAGTACTGCTAGAGGTAAGTATGTATACAAATAATTTCTAACAAGCACCTAATATTTTTTCTCATCTTTTATTATTAGACTGCTTTTATAACTTCTTAATATAGATGATTTTTTTTCCTTTGTCCTGTTTGGAAAGGCCAAATTGTTTGGTATTTCATAGAAACACAGAATGGTAGGGATTGGAAGGGACCTCCAGAGATCACAGAGTCCAATTCCACTGCCAAAGCAGGATCACCTAGGAGAGGTCACACAGGAATGCATCCAGATGGCTCTTGAAAGTCTCCAGAGAAGGAAACTCCACAGCCTCTCTGGGCAGCTTGCTCCAGGGCTCTGTCACCCTTGTAGTTTTTCCTCATATTAAGGTGGAACTTTCTGTGTTTCAGTTTGTATCCATTTTCCCTTGTTATATCATAGGACAACATTAAAAAGAGACTAGGTAGAGTGGATTTAATACTACATTTCAAGTAGACAAGTTAAACCACCTTAATGTGTTTTTTTTCAGCAACACCCATACATAGAAGAGATGGTTTTTTTAAAATGAGACGAAGTCAGAATAACCATTCTGAAGACAGGGCAACTTGCTTATCAGAAAGGATCTAAGAAGTAGCAATAGATCTGCAAAGATTAGCATTGAGGGTTTTTACCACTGCATCATCTCTATTTACTATCACTAAGTGTTGGCAACCTACAGTATAACTAATATCACAGAATCATAGAATTATTTCTGATGGAAAAGACCTCTAGGATCATCAAGTCCAACCTTCAACCTACACCACTAATCATCTTGGCTCAAGATTAGAATTCCAAGACCCAGCTAGATTTTTTTAATACAGCTACTTGGATTTACACATCAAGTACAGGCAATGAAACTGGTGAACCATCTGGAGAAAAAAAATCTCTTGAGGAGTAGCTGAAGAAACTGGGATCGTTTAGCCTGGAGGAGACTGAGGGGATACCTTATTGCTCTCTACAACTCCCTGAAAGGAGGTTGGAGCCATGTGGGGGTTGGTCTCTTCTCCCTAGTATCAGGTGATAGAATGAGAAGAAATAGCCTGAAATTGTGCCAGGAGAGGTTCAGGTTGGATATTAGAAAAAAATGTCTTTCCTGCAGCAGTGATCAGGCATTGGAAGAGGCTGCCCAGGGAGGCGGTGGAGTCACCATTCCTGAAGGTTTTCAAGAAACATGTGGACATGGCTCTCTGGGACACCATTTAATGGGCATGGTCAGCAGTTGAACTCAATGATCTTAGAGGTCTTTTCCAGCTGAAATGGTGCTATAATTCTACTTAAAATAACCAACACAGTGATCAGAACCGACATCTGAAGAAAATCAGTGGAAGAGGACACAAATGCAAAGTAACTGCCTCCAGTTCTTTGGTTGTTACAGCCTTGCTTCTTGGATTAGGAATCTAAACAGTTTTCTGATCATAAGTAATTTTTTCTTTCAAGACAGGGTTGGAGGCAGTACAGAAAGTCAGCATCTTTATCTCATAATGAAGCACCTTTCTGTAGAGTTTCAAATCAATATCCAGTTCCTCATCCCAGAGGAACTACTTCTACTGCAAGAAGTAATTGGATTAAATATTTGAATGATGTTTGGAACAGAGATAAAAGCCCCAAATTCCTCTGCGCCTCCTTGCTTAAACAGCATCACTCCCTCATGTTGACACACATTCCCATCGTCACACTCTCTGCCCTTGCAATTTTTGCTCTGTGAAAGCAGTTTAAACTACAACGTTTTATCTCACATTTTATGACAGGCTAAGAGTGAATTCAGTTACTTCGTGGCAGCTAACACACATTAACTTGTTAAGGTATGACAACAGCAGCCTATGCCTGAACCTTGAGAATCAGCCACTCTTCAGATGCATAAAATAGGTCTTTATATTCTCTTTTTACAGGCAGTGCTTCTTTTAACCTCATCTGAAAGAGCTGTTTTGCTCAGTGAGTAGAATACCTTTTTCAGGACAATTTTTTAAAACCAGAAGTATCCAAGTGGTCCAAAAGACTTTCTAAAAATTGTATTAATATAAACTGAATGGTCAATTTTGCCACAGTAACAACTGTTCAGGGTTTTCTCTTTCTAGCCTGTGCCAATACAATTTCTCTCATGTCAGGGTTTCATTATTTTCTTGTAATTTCAGCTTCTCACTCACTCACACAACTCTAATTATATCCACAGATTTTTAATTCTTTAGTGGGGAGGACTATGCCTTCCTGTAGGGAAATTCAAATAGGAAACTACCTCTAAAATATCTAGCTCTAGAGGAGTAGAAAATTGGTGCTAAGCCCACCTCAGTGTGTGAGGCACCCGTAAAACAAACAGCAACAGACACCCAAAAATGTGAATTTATGGTAACCAAAATGACTTGAACTCATTCTGATACAATCCAATCACAAGCTGAGATGTCAGTTGGGAACATAATACTGCACAACCAATTAAGCCCTAACCTCAAGATTTAAGGAATATTCTTTCCAGGAATATCATGGGATTGTTTCAACTGGAAAAGACCCCCAAGATCACTGAGTCCAACAGTCAACCCAACACCACCATGCCCACTAAACCATGTCCCAACGTGCCATGTCCACACGTTTCTCAAACACCTCCAGGGACAGTGCCTCCACCACCTCCCTGGCCAGCCTGTTCCAATGCCTGATCACTCTTGAAGGAAAGACATTTTTCCTAATATCCAACCTAAACCTCCCCTGGTGCATTAAAGCATTTTCCTCTTGTCCTCTCACTAGTTACTTGGGAGAAATGACCAACCCCCACCTCACTACAACCTCCTTTCAGGTAGTTGTTTCACTCATGATGATGGAAATTTCTGTCACAACTATTCTTGAAAAAGAGATAAATGAAAAAACTCAGAACTTGTTTCACATACCTTCTTGACATTCACTATCTTTTTGTGAGGTGGGGAGAGAGTAACAGAGATGTGAGTATACCTTGGATCTACATACTGGTATAGTAACATTAATTGCCCTTTTCTCTGGTTCTTTCATCTTAGTACTCAAAGTGTTAAAACAAACTATTCCAATGATCCTCATTTGTTTGCCACTCTATGTCTTCTCCTGTTACGTAACTCTTTTTCTTCTTTATTCAAAGACTACATGGATTGCCTTTAACGGTTTAGACACAGAGCCTCTGAGGTTCTGTACACCACCTCTCTGCACAAGTGGACTATATATGATGGCAATCACAGGAATTAGGAGGATAAGGATTTGCATATCTGATCACAATTATGCTGGAAAGCTTTGTCTAGAATACAAGGACAATAGCAGCAAAATTCTACTGATGGCTCTAGCCACCTTTTATTAGTTAATTAAAGTCCTATACATATGCTTGCACTTTTAATAGTTTTCTGTGGATTTTGGGGTTGGGATTTTTTGCAAGATTTCATTAATTGTTATAACAAAACAATGATTTTTGGTGGCAAACATCAGAGCTTTAGAAAGGTGCTGTGCCCTATTGACTTATCACACAAGAGTGTCTGACAGTAGATATTCCAGAGGTGTATTTTCTCCTCTAGATTATCAGGTTTTTAGGGTCTACAGTCCCTAACCTCCTTTTGAAATAGCTACAAGAATTGGAGGGATTATTTCCTGTTACTATAAAAAGAATTCTAAGTTATTTCTGGGGTTATCAGCATATTGCCTCCAAGTCACATGCATCGGTAAGGCACTTGCATACCCTTGGTTATAACTTACCTCTGCTGTAAGGGTTAGTTATGATATTAAAATTGCTACTTTCCTACTGTAAGTGTATTGAGAGAGGACGATTTAGGAATCATTTGAACAAACAGCCAAACACTGAGTATACAGATAGCAAAAAGAGGGCAGTACATTTTGCAAAACAGTATCTCTCTGGGGGCACATCCAATTCAACATATATTTCAATGTGTACATGCAAGTATTTACATCATAGGGTGAGATATCGTTTTTTTACAAATGTCAATTTTTTTTTTTATTATTGAGAACTACACACATATATCTTGCATCAATATTCTTGTCCTTGACCTTCACTAAGTATTTATGTTAAAACTTAGAACAATTTTTTTTTTTAAAAAGGTAGGAAAAGAAATGTAACAATTTGAAAGCACTGCTAGGGGCATAACTTGCAGGAAGCTTCTGGTGATGGACAATAAAAAAACCCAAGGCTGTGCTATATCCTGCATATTTTACTGCGTCAGGTTGCATGGTATTTTAAGACACTACACAACTGCCATTCCCTCTGAGGAGAGAATGTGCAATGGAGTAAGACAAGATTCTTAATGCTGTGTTCGTAAAACGGTAAAACACAACACAACCCCACTGGGGTATAAATTTTGTCATTAGTCTCTGTTCCAGCTCTGTTACTTGGTTAAAATTATTTTAATTAAGTAGTTAAAAGGATAATAAGAACATAGACAAGAAAAATATAAAGTTATGAAAATAATCCTCTCTTCATTTGTATTGCTTCTGGTTTGCTTCCTTATGCCCAGAAAACTGTTCTGATTTCTTATGAAACTCTCCAGCGTGCTAATACTGTTTTGTGTTCAAGTTCTGCAAGATCTCCATAAGTATTAAAATATATTATAACTGCACTACCATCATGGGACACCCACTCCAATTACATCATTAAAGAGTACAGATTTTTAGATCCTCCTGTTTTCACCTTTTTTTGAACTGATTGATGATCTAACGCACATTGGAACTGAGCCACTGATGAGGTATGACTACTTGTATACATTTGCATCCTTGAATAAAAAGGTGTCAGCTGCAAAATCAAATTACGACTCAGAATTACAAAAATCAATAAATACCCTAGGAGATACTGTTACTCTGCCTAATGGGTATTAGGAATTAATCTGCAATTCTGGTATCTTCCATACAGTTTTGACAGATATTCACTAACATGCTGAACTTCACAACAAAGTGTGGGTTTCTGCAACATTTAATTTGCTGGCTCTGGTTTTAATATCCCAAGTATCAAGGATGCCAGATTGGAAGGGACCCCAAGCTCTGGTATTGTCTCTCTGGGTTAAAAATCCTTAAGTATCCATTTAAATGTGTGGAGGACATCATCATGCAAATGTCCATGGACTTATTTCAGGAGAAACTCTTATATGGTCCTCAAAGGTGATTTCAATGTGGAATTCTTTAGCTCATCATTCACCTCTGACAATGAAAGGACAATTAAGTCAGTTAACAATTCAGACACTCAGATGTCATACATGCACCAACTTTACTACTTGAGAATGACAGAAAAGTACAGTTGGTAGAAAAACAACTGCGTGTGAATAGAATTCCTCTTCCATCATGCAGGCTACACTAGGATATTTGGCTTACAAGTTAGTCCTGAAGCTTTCTTACTGTATTTAGACTTTAAAATTCACTCTTGTCTCCAGAAATGGCTGAAGAAGTAGCATCCTTCCTTTACAGCCTTATACAGCCTGTTTTGCTAGTTCATGAAATCCATAAAATTTCCTCTTCCTGTTCAAATTATCTGCTGCTTAATTACAAGCTCATCTGGAAGAATCAATATCTCTTGGCAGTAGCCAATTCATTATCCTAATGTTCCTGCATTTGATTAGGAGAAAGTCCAGTCAATTTTTGTTAATTGTTCCTCACATATATCCTCTACCAATGCCTCTTGGAATTCCAGGACCAAAATACAGGTCAACAAACACCAAAGCAGACTGAAGCAAAATACCATTTCTGGTCTTAAAATCAAAAGAAAAAGCCTACTACAACCAGACATATATTAAATCTTCATGGTCTCATCCTGAAAAGAAATAAGTCTAGTTTTGCAAGATGGTACTGAAATGATGTTTAAAGCCTCAGGGATGAAGAGATACAGGAGTAGACAAAAGGTTACTTTTATTCTTATGGTCTCTCCTGTAGAATCACTAACTTTCTAAGACAGCAACAACAACAAAAAGAGTGAATTAAACATTAAATTCCCATTTAAATCAAACAGTTTTGCTTGTTACTGCTTTCAGCAAGAGTAATTTGTGCTTCACAATCTGCTTTTGCTATATCAAATGCAACAAAGGAACAGTTCACAGGAAAGCCTAACAAAATGCCTGCAGTAAAATGTACTCTTTCAAATCCAACTGTCAACACCAGCATAAAGAATTAGTCAGATCAAATGTATTTAAAACACAGGCATACACAAAATGTAATACTTATACCCAAAGCTGTCACTTCTCCAACACCTTCGTTAATAGGGAACTAGAACATCTCTCTTATGAGGAAAGACTGAGACAATTGGGTCTTTTTAGCCTGGAAAAGAGAACACTGGAGGATGGGACCAGCCTTTTTCCAGTGGTGCCCAGTGACAGGACAAGGGGTAACAGGCACAAAATTGAGCATAAGAACTAAACATGAGAAGGAATTTCTTTAACTTAAGCGTGGTGGAGCACTAGAATAGGCTGCTCAGAAAAGTGTTGGAGTCTTCATCCTTTGAATGGAGACACTCAAAACCAGTTTGGACATGTTCCTGTGTGACCTTCTCTAGGTGAATGTGCCTTGGCAGGAGGGTTGGACTTAGTGATCTCCAGAGGTCCCTTCCAACCCCTATCATTTTGTGATTCACTTTTAGTTAATTATTTTAATTCCAAACAGCTTACCAGTAATGAACTAGCCACTTTGTTATTAGCAAGTAATGTCCAAGACAGTTTGACTGGAATTTAGTGACTATGCACACCAACAGGGTAAATGTCATTTAAGCTCTGGCTACTCACACTGGCCCTCGATAGATCTGGAGAGTAAAGAGAAGCTGGCAAGCCAGAGAAATGTTAACAGATCTTTGTCTTCTTGGGCTTGTAGATTAGTATTAAATGTGGGAAAAAAGGGAGACATCAAAAAGTAAGAAAAAAACAGGTGGCTCTTGCACCAGCTTTGTCACACCAATTCACCAATATGTTGCTGGCTTCATTCATCACACTTCAGTTACTTTTCGATTAGCCTTTGCTGTGGCAGTTTGTATATTTTATGAGGACATTCAAGACTTATTTCTTGAAAAAATGTCAAGTAAAGACAAAATAATTATCAATCTCATTTTAATTTATGGTCTCAAACAGGATTTGAATCTTGAGAAGCATGGTACTCTTCTCCTGAAAATACCAAAAGAAAAAGAATAACCTCATGACTGCCTAAACTACGACTTCCCTGCAATGTGATTAGTAGAAAAATCAGGACTGAGGCAGGGTTTTTCCCCCTGTACTCAGTTCTGGTGAGGCCACACTTTGAATACCGGGTTCAGTTTACGCCCCTCATGACAAGAAGGACATAGAGGTGCTTGAGCACATCCACAGAAGGGCAGCAAAGCGGGTGAAGGGTCTATAGGGCCTTGTGAGGAGTGGCTGAGAGATCCGGGACTGTTTAGTCTGGAGAAGAGGAGGCTTAGAGGAGATCTCATTCCTCTCTACAACTCCCTGAAAGGAGGTTGGAATGAGGTGGAGGTGGTCGTTTTCTTCGCCAAGTAAGTAGTGATACGACAAGAGGGAATGGCCTCAAAGTTGTACCAAGAGTGGTTTACATTGGATATTAGGAAAAATGTCATTCCTGAAAGAGTGGTCAGGCATTGGAACAGGCTACCCAGGGAGGTGGTGGAGTAACCATCCCTAGATGTATTCAGCAACTTCGGGACATGGTTTAGTGGGCATGGTGGTGTTGGGCTGACTGCTGGACTTGATGATCTTAGAGGTCTTTTCCAACCTTAACGATTCCATGAAGTGAAACATTTATATATTTTCTAACTCCACAAAAACACATCATGCAAAATAATTATTTTAGTCCTATGCAGAAACATTGTCAATGTTATTGATATGTGAAGTGATGCTAAAAAAAAAAAACCCAAAGGCTATCTTAACTAACTACAGAAAACTCCTCCCTCATAAGCCAGTAGAATTACAGCAAGTAGTGCTGCACATGTGCCTGTAACTCCTTGTTGTGGTATCTACCCCATAAAAAATAAAGTCATATTCCACCACAAACATGCATATGGATCTGCCACATAAATATTTGGAAACTGGGAGTATTACAAGCAGATTGAAGCATGGCACTATCCTATCCCAAATTTCTTTAGGATATATTCCTTCTGTGCACACTTCAATTGCAAAGCCCGTAAAATAAAAGCAAAGCAAAGCAGTTTTTAGATGACAAACCATCTGGTAAATGCCTAAAATAATTACTGTTTCCTTTAGAATGACTTTCCATATGTTGGTAACTATCCATATTTTCTTGTCCTGTGATACAATCAGCTTGCAACTAGAAATGCACACTAGAGTGATGAAGTTAGAATTATAGTCACAATTAAGGACACACTCAACTTCAACTGTACTTGTGCTTTTATTTAATGGAGAAGATTCTGCCTGTTAATTTATTATTGCTCTTCACAGTCAGTTCTTATTAGGTTTCTTATTTCAATGACCTTGCAAAACAAAGCACTGTCATACTGTGGTGAGACATTCTTTTTTCCCTCTCTTTTTTCTTTTTCTTGTTATTAAAACTCACCACAGCTGTTCCACCTATTTAGCCTGCTCTGCTGATTTTAGAATTATTTCCAAAAATAGAAATAGCTTTTTGTCTCCATCCCAGTGGATACATTCTCTATCTTCATCAGTCATCCTATGGCCAAGTTATACTACCCCAGATCACCAAATCCAGAGCACTGTACACTTTTTTTTTAAAACGCTAATCTTACAATTGCTTGTTCTGCTCACAAAGACGACTGCAGCTTTTTCTACTTGTAGTTTTATTTATCATAAAGAGCTCTTGAAAAGGATTCTGTAACTCAGAAATGTTCATTTCATGCAACTTCCACTGCAGCTTGCTACAAAATTTTGGCCAAAGACTCTCCACACTCTCCTCCTCCACTACCACCCAAAGCTAAATTTTTAAAGAATGTTTAACAGAACTGCATACCTTTCTACACACTTGCTATAGCTACACAGGTAAATATTGACAAATATGATTGTGGTTTAGACCATTGAGGCACACTTTTACTTCATCACATTAGTCTTTGAACTTTAGAGGAAAATGTCTTTGAGAGTGATGGAGCAATAAAAAGAGCTTCCCAGAGAGGTTGTGGAGGTTCCTCCGGAGAGATTCCAAATCCATGTGAACATTGTGATCCTGAGCAATCTACTTTGGGTGATCCTGCTTTAGCAGGGCCCTGGACTAGATGATCCCCAGATCCAGTCCCCATCATACTGTGATTCTGATGGTTGTTTACTGGGAATTTTAATAGCTATTTGTTATTTACAATTTCAGGATTGTATATCTCTCTCTCTTTATTTTTTTCTTTTTTTTTTTGTCTAGTTTTAATTATTTTTATTTTAAACAGGGAAAGAGGCCCTTATTATAAGCCCTTCACTAGCTTTCTTCAGGAAAATGCATCCTAAGTTTTCTAAGCATTTTCTTAGAGATAAGACGAAACATAGTAAATTCTACACTGGTTAAGTGATAAACAATGACAAAGATGAAAACACTCCCAAGGAGCTACCAAAGGTAAGACAATCAGCACCACATATCAAGACTGCCTCTACTAAGAAAAAAAGAAGAGTTACTGTTGGTGGCGATTCCCTTCTGAGAGGGACAGAGGGTCCTATTTGCCAACCTGACCCATCCTACAGGGAAGTCCACTGCCTCCCCTGGGCCTGGATTAGGAACAGGCAAAAAGCCCTACAAGTGCAGCCAGTCAATGGCGAAGATGAATCAATGACCTTAAAAGTATTCCCAAGATCAAAGAAGCCCCAGGCTAGCATCAAAATGGCTTCTACCATAAAAAAGAGAAGGTCATCATTATAGGTGACTCCCTTCTAAAGGGAATGGAAGGGCCAATGTGTAGACCTGACCTACCTCTAACGGAAATGTGCTGCTTTCCTGGGGCCAGAGTTAAGGACATGACAAGAAAGCTCCCAACCCTGTGGCAGCCCACAGATTATTATGCACTATTGACCTTCCAGATAGGCAATGATGAACTAGAAAAGAGAAAACTGAGATCTGCCAAGAGAGCTCGGTCAACTGGTCAAGGGAATAAGAGCACAGGTAGTGCTCTCCTCTATCCCCCCTCTAGCAGGGACCAACCCAGACAGATTGAGGAAGACTCCCTTGGTACCATCAGCAGAACTTTGCAGTTTTTGATCATGGGTTGATTTGCATGGTGCCCTTCACCAGCCTCATCGGCCTTCTCTGGACACACTCCAGCACCTCAATGTCCTTCCTGTAGTCCGGGCCACAAAACTGAACCCAGTATTTAAGGTATGGCCTCACCAGAGCTGAGTACAGGGGAACAATCACTTCCTTACTCCTGCTGGCCACACTATTCCTGATTCAGGCCAGGACGCTGTTGACCTTCTTGGCCACCTGAGCACACTGATAGTTCATATTCCCCACCCAGAGTTCCTTTTGGACAGAGTTCCACTCTGTCCAAATTCTTCAGCACAGCCTTCCTACCCTCCAACAGATCAACATTCCCACCCAATTTAGTGTCATCTATTTATTGTTGCATCATCTTTTGCATCTGCAAAAATGTTAAATATTCACTAATCTTTTTTTCACCAGGATTAGACCCCAAAAATGGGAATATACACTGAAACTCTGCATTTTAAAAGACTTTTATCCCTCTGGTGAAAGTGCTTGAACCAAGGAACCCCACAAAATATCTTTAATCCAGAAATGGAACGCCATAGACTGATATCTTACAATTGAGGCTTTGAATCAAACTTCTGGAATAAAACTTTTACCCAGTTACATCCCTGCTAAAAGATATAGTTACTGGGTTTTCACGTTTGCCTTCCATTTGCCTTCTGTCATCTGATTTCTGTTCTTGGGTCCTTGTGGTGACCTATATAAAATGGTAAAGTCTCATTATCAGAATTCTGCAGCACCCAGAACAGGCTGTAACTGATGAAATGAAGCCACAGCTGTAGCAAGGGCTTGTAGCTTCAAAAGCCAAGCAAAAATAATGTTCCTTTGAAATAAGAGAGGAATGAGCTATCGTTGTCAGGGCTTTGAAAACACAGTTTGGTAAAAACCTGAAATTCTACTATACGGTAAGATGGAGGATTTAGGAAAAAAAATTAAATCTCAAATTGATACTTGTATTGTCCTAACCTCTTCTACTCATATGAATGGGGAAAAATCACTTCAAGTCCAGGCAGACAATCAGAAGCACCATTCCTCACAGATTCCATGTGTTTACAAAGGACAGGCAGGGAAGTAACTTCTGTTGACATTGCGAATATAAGAGGGGAAACTTATAAAGCATATTAAAAAAAACAAACAAACAAAAAACAAGTAAGTTTAGCCACAGAAAATCCAAGGAATTCCTAAACTCTAGAAAGAACATACAGACATCATCCAATAAATAGCTAGTGAATGATTTAGCTTACATAGCCTCTAACAAGACATTATATTCTAGAGGCCCAGAACTGATACTGATCAGCAGAACAAGCAAAGCACAACTAAATTTTCTGAGAGCAGAGAAAATTTCAACAGCATTGAAAAATAAGGAGGTAGAGCAAAGGCCTCATTGCTCTCTACATGTCCCTGAAATGAGGCTACAGTGAGGTGGAGGTTGGTTTCTTCTCCCTAGTATCAGGTGACAGAATAAGGGGAAATGGTCAGAAATCATGCCAGAGGAGGTTTAGACTAGATATGAGGAAAAATATCTTTCCTGCAAGAGTGGTCAGGCATTGGAACAGGCTGCCCAGGGAGGTGGTGCAGTCACCATCCCTAGAGGTATTAGGGAAGATGTGAACATGGCACTTATGTAGTTTATAGGCCACGGCGGTTCTGGGTTGAAAGTTGGACTTGATGATCTTAGAGATCTTTTTCACCTGGACTGGTGAATGCACCATCCCCATCTTTTTTTTTTTTCTTCTTCATCTTTTTCCTTATTTGGGAGATTATTGCAGTAACCTAAATTTGACAGGCTATGCAAACACCACCCCATCATGAGATAAATGAGCTTAAAGAGCTCTCAACGTAAGAGTTTTAGAGCATATTTTATACTGTCTGTCCAAAACTATCCTGCCCAAGGAGAATATACTTCACTGATGATTGTTATCTGGAAGGGATTCTACATCCAAGAGGAAAGCAGTTTAATAACTCAAAAGTTCAATCTGAAGGTAGCTTAGGAAAAATTACATTTTGCTTTTCAGCTGCTATGCCTGAGAGTATCTACCATAATAAAGCCTAAATGGAAGAGCTTCGTATCTTACATTACATCCTGAAAGACTACTAAAAATTTAACTAGCTGGAATCCATAACATGTGACCCTAAATTGAGAAGCTGTTAAATTAAACATGTAGGAACACACTCTAGCCTTAATTTCCAATTCTTTGGTGGCCATTCTATATTTGGATCTTAAATGTCTCAAGCATTACCTCAGGTAACCTATGAAAAAGTCTGCAGAGGAATTAAAAACAAAAAAGTCAGTGGCTAAGGAGGGAAAATAAAAACAAATCCTGTTTTGAAACCAAATATTCCTTTCTCTCTAGAGGAAATGCAGGAGCAACCAAGCAGATAAAAGTGAGCTTTGTTATTGTCAATACCTAATTACATTTATTTCTGTATCTACATGTCAATGTATAAGTCTTAAATGGATATCCAGAGTGAACAGTCAGCTCACAGAAAAATGTTTGGAAAAATACTGTCCAAAAGATTTGCTGATACATTTAATTCTCATATATAAAAACCTCATATACTCCTCCTTTTGAGGGCTGAAGGTACACAAAACACATCCTTACTACTTTTGAACTAATATGGGGGTAATATTCTAGCCAACATTACCCAAAGTTGGTCAATATTTCTTTGAGGGCTAGGTCTTCCATTATCAGACTATTCAGTTAATTAGTTGATCCAGATATATGAACCCACACATGTAGGAGAAATCAAACCCTGATAGTGTGATAGAAGGGGTAACTGAAGACACACTTTTCCTAATAGAATGTGCATGCTCTGTGAGCAACAAGACAATTGCATTTAACAGCCTCCAGTCACGAATTTACCAGCTTCTGGAACTTCTCATTAACTTTTCCTGTCTGATAGAACTTAGGTTTTTTAAAAATATGCTGTAATACAAGATGCTACTTTATTAAATATTTTTTTTAAAAGTACATACACCCATACACCTCCTGAAATAATTAAAATTAATCTCTTATGACAGCATCTAATAAGACTTTGGAAAACAATTTCTTCTGAGGATTTTTCTTATACAGAATTTCTGACAACTTCTTCAGTCCTGTCCCACATTACTTTCTGCACTATCAATACAATATTGGACACCTATCCAAATATTCAACATGGATAATCACCACAACAGTGATTAATTTTCTACATTTAGATGTCAGAAGCCCAATATTAGTATATTGTTTGGAAGCTTTTCAGTAGTTTACAGTGGTTATCCATTAAACCCAATAAAACATTTTCAGTGTCACCTGTTTCAGCTGAGATTAGGACACTATTTAATGTTTCTACCCAAAAAAAGTTGCAAAAACCAACATTAACAAGTCTGTTTAACTTCTGAAGTTATTTTAGCAGTTGTGAAACTATGTGCAAAAAAGAAATCACAGCAACAAAAATCAGTGGGTGAAAGTGCTTTTTTGTTTCTTGTTGAGAGAGTATGAATTACAGAATTAAAATATCAGGAATGTCTTGGCAAGAGTATAGGGATGCTGCCTGGTCATGTAGGGATGAAGTCAGAAGGCCAGGGCACGGCTGGAGCTGAACTAGCAAGTGATGCAAGGAATAACAAGAAGGACTTCCACAGGTACGTTGACCAGCAAGGAAAGGTTAAAGAAAGCATATCCCCTTTGAGGAGTGGGAATAGACAGCTGGTGTCAACAGACAAGGAGAAAGCTGAGGGTCTCAGAAACTTTTTTGCCTCAGTCTTCACTGGCAACTTCACGCTTCCTGAGCTGAAGGATCACAAGGCGAAGAGCAGGGGAACAAAATCACTCCTGCTGTAAGTGAAGACAAGGTTCATGAACATGGAGAAAGCTGGATGTGTATCAGACTTTGTAGTGAGCTGACCTGGTAGCCAGAGCACAATCAGCAGAAAAAGAATTCTGTATCTGTAGGTTGCTGTAATTAGTACAGAGCACTCTGTGAAATCTCCTAGGACAAAAAATTAGAACTGGCTCATACTCATGCAAAATAAAAAGAATATCATGTGGACAATTCGATGACTACGTTTGGCTTTCAGTTGCTTGCAGGTTTTTCAGGGTGGAAAATAAGCAGACTACAGATAGGAAAACCATTTGAGCTGGCTCAGCAGGGTTAATTCTGGCATGATGCTGCATTACTAGTCAGCTGCAGTGCCTCAGCACCACACTCCAGGGACCACAGTAATTGTGCATGGAGCTGACAAGGAGTCAGGAGCTTTGTTAGATGGTGATCAGCATCAAAAATTCTAAATAAAGCTCAGCTCTACACAGACAAATGTAGATGATTCCACATGATCCTCATCAATACCCTGGGTGTTTTCTCTCATATGGAGTATGCTATTTCTCCAACAATAAAGACAATGAAAAGTGACTAATAGCAGAAGAAAGATTTTGTCCAAAGATAGAATGATAGAGGTTAGAAGGGACCACTTCAGATCATCTGGTCAAACCCCACAGCTTATGCAGGTAGCATCCCACTCCAGCTTCAGTGCTTCTGTACACATTTCTCTTTCCCCAAAACACATAAGGAAAGGATGAAGTTAAAACTAACCTGCAGGAAAAAGCAGACCCTTTGTGTTCTCACAGGTGCACAAATATAAACCCTCAATAAAAAGTTAAATGTGCATTTGTTGTGCTTCTTTCTATAGAGGGAAAATGTTTCATTATAATAAGAAGAGTTCTGTGAGCTCTAAATGGCTCTCTATTGTTAGAATCATTGAATTGTTTGGGCTGGAAGGAACCTTAAAGATCATCTAGTTCCAGCCTCACTGCCATGGGCAGGGACACCATCCACTAGAGCAGGTTGCTCAAGGCCCTGTCCAACTTGGCCATGAATACCTCCAGGGAGGAAGCATCCACAACCTCCCAAGGCAACCTGTTCCAGTGTCTCATCACCCTCACTGTAAAGAATTTCTTCCTAATCTCCAGTCTAAATCTCACCTCTTCTAGCTTAAAGCCATTGCCCCATATCCTATCACCACAAGGTGACAGGTTGTACAAGACAGTTTTTAGTATCATTTGGGATTAAAATTGTAGAGCCTATTTTGTGGTCTGAAGATCTATACTTTTCTCATAATATCATAAGATGCTTTTCCCAGCATTATGGAGATATAGAAACTTTTGATGTTGAAGAAAACTTCTAGAGGCAGATTATAAAGCAAGCCTTGCAATCCAAGGCTTTCAAATTCTTAGCTCAAAAAGATAATGTTAACAGATCAGGTAGGAAGCAGGGAAGAAACACAATGGCAGGGGGAAAGATTTTTTTCCTACATCTATTAATTATTTGTAGTCAGAACTATTTTATATGGCTTGACTAGTAATATGATATGGCAGATATTGATCAGTATTGCAGATTACTGATCCAGTTCACAATCAGTTGAAAGCAAAGGAAACAGTCTTGAATTACTAATTTAAATATGACTACAAAACAGACTTAGTTATTTCTTCATTCATCTCATCCTGAGTCATATTAAATCTTTTATCTTCACATAGAATCAGGCAGAGAACTCACCCTATAGCAATGCACAGTGAAAGCAAAACAGACAAGAGTAGGTAGGACAAGCTGTGCTTACCACAACTATAAAGCCCAACACAGCAAATGATTCAATCTTTCAGAGCAAGGTCTCAGAGCTGCATTGCTGAGATCAAGTCATTCCACAGTACCTGGGCAATCTGGACATAACAGATCGTTAATGAGAAATAAGCTCCTTTAAGAAGGTGAGCAGCATCACTCCCCATTGTGAAAAACATTAAACCATGGTTGGCTCATTTTAGTGTTTTTATAGATGGACATGAATGATGGAAGTCTAATATAATTGTTAAGTAAGAATCATAGAGGCCTTTTCCATCCAAACCAATCCTAAGATTAAGTCCAACAGTCAACATTACACCACCGTGGCCATTACCCCATGTCCCAAAGTGCCATGTCCACATGTTTCCTGAACACATCCAGGGATGTTGACTCTATCACCTCCCTGGGCACCCTGTTCCAATGCCTGATAACTCTTTCAGGAAAGACATTTTTCCTAATATCTTATCTAAATCTCCCTCGGCATAATTTCAGGTAATTTCCTTCTGTTCTATCACCTGATACTAGCTCAAGAAACACATGGACATGGCACTTTGGTTTAATGTCCATGGTGGTCTTAGGTTGACAGTTGGATTTGATGATCTTAGAGTTCTTTTCCAAACAAAATAATTATATGATTCTATACCTCTGTGCCTCATAGGAATTGCAGGTACAAGTCCACTCTCCACAAAAATTCATAATCCTTTCATACCCATAAGAGTGAAAAAGATATCTGGAATACTATGCAGCAACCTTAGGGCATTGATTTGGACCTTGAATACAGGCAGGTTGTGGGGAAAACAGGCCAAATTCTCTGAGAATACATTTTGTGAATTCACCTAGCTGAGAAATAGAAAAATTCAAACCAACTATCATTTTACTTATATCCAAAGACTAGTCAGTACCAAAATGAAAACTCTCACAATGCCACTGAAATGCAACTAAAGCAAGAAAAGAAGCCACCAGGCTTTTCAGCGTCTGAATCCTCTTTTATTAAAAAAAAAAAGAAGAAGAAGAAGAAAGAAAGAAAGAAAACAAAAAGGATTTTTAGAAGTTAACTCCATTTATGCAGCCTAGAGTTAAAAGACATTTTAAAAATTGCACTTCTGCAACTACAGTGAAAAAAAGCTTAGGCACTGAACAGATGCCTAAGCATTGCATGAACTGGGAATTGAACAGATGCTATTCTTATAAAGGTAGAACAAAGCCAGGAAAACATACCTAGAAATTAGTTCAAATTGATTGCCTTCTAATGGTTGTTTCTTATATCATCTAGCTAGTAGCCTCAAAATCATTCAAAATACTACCGAGGTCAAAGGCAAGGGCAGCTTGGTACTTCAGGAGCTGCCATGCTGCAGATGTGGATCACAGACCAAGAGACCAGTACAGTCCTTCCTTTCCAACATAGCAAACAAAGAAATACACACTTCCCTTGCTCAGAGTATATTTTGTACATTAAATCAAAGCCTCCAGAGCTGCCAAATTCCAGAACACAGTCACAAGTGCTCTGTGATTAAACCTGAATGGATGGGTTCTTTCATTCTCTTATGAATAGCTAAGGCAAATATTTTAGCTTATGTTACACAAGCTTAATATTCAACACATAAATGTTAACTTTTCTACATTTTTCCTCATGCTGTCTGTGTTTAATGTCTTCAGTAAAGAAATGCAAACACACAGCATCATATTCTATACCCTTCTTCATCTCACTTATCTCATGAAGTTTATTAATGACTTATTCTACTCACCCCACAACTCAATGACTGTAACCAAATCAGTTTCTGCACTGAAATATCCCTACATCAACTTTTGTTTCCTCTGGGTTTGACACTATTTGCTAGGAAGAAAGTAAATTTTCCTATAACAAGGGACACAAGCTCCATCAGTAACTTTCCCATATGACATTATTTGTTAGCATGCTGGAAAGACAAAATTGTTAAGGCAGCCTGAGATTCATAGAATCGTAGGATCATTAAGGTTGGAAAAGACCTCTAAGATCACTAAGTGCAATCTTCTACCCAACACATCTGTGATCCCTAGACTGTGTCTCAAAGTGCCACATCTACTCATTTTTGGAACACCTCCAGTGATGGTGACTCCATTCTGAGAAAAGAATTAGGTGCAATAAGAAAGAAAGAGGCTTTGTATATAGAGAGTATGGAAAAATAATAACTTTTTTTTTAAACAAAGTAAACCACAGATTCTAACATAAGAAATACACAAAACCTACATCATCTCAACTCTGCCAAAAAAATGATTTGTTGTTTATCCTACTTCCAACTGGCAGCATTATTAGATCTTAGGAATTCGTTTCACTGATGTCTACTTCCATAAATAAACAGGCAAGTTACTACAGGATAAAAGAGGAGATGAGCTTGTAGTCTTGCTTTTATGCATCCATATATTAGTTTTCCAAAATCAACCTAACACCTCTACAATTCCCTTGGGAAAAAAATCTACCTAATCTGCATTACTTTAAAAAGACAAAGAAACCATGCAGATCAACAGCTGATACTATAAAGTTTCACAATGAATTCCAATATTAGATTAGATAATGGCATTGTTAACATCTAAATCAATACACAAATACTCATTAATTTTTCCCACTAGACACCACCATGCCACACTTGTAACAGTTGGGAAGAAAATGACAGTTCACTGAATAAATAGCTTCCATCAGAAACATATCCATGATTTGGTCTTTTCTGATCAGAGGTGCTAGCAGAAAACTTTCTGGTAAATCTACACTCCTTGCTGCAGCACTAGTGCTCTGCTCAAAGACTTGGGACCACAGTATCTCTTAAAGCCACACAAGAGAATTGCAAAGCCACAAGACTGTCAGCATAAATGGAAACTTGCAAGACTTCTCAGCTTCACAGAACTGCCCTGCCTAGTGCCAAGGATCTTGCAAGACCTTCTACCAACCAGCAGCTATCAGGGCTTAATAGCTGCTTGCAGTAAATGCCCCACATCCAAGTGGGGTCTATTTTCACATCCTAGGCAAGGAGCTTAGAAAAATCTTAAGAATACAGAACTGGATGTAAGCGTATTTTGAAAAAGACAAAAAGTCATCCTCAGAACTAGAAATCCCAAGCTGGAAGCTCCTGCAGTACTGATTACAAACTGAAAAGCATATACATCATGCAGATTCATAGACTCATAGAATGGTTTGGGTTGGAAGGGACCTTAACGATGGCCTTATGCAGCCTGGCCTTGAACACCTCCAGGGAAGGGGTATCCGCAACCTCTCTGGGCAACCTGTTCTAGTGTCTCACCACCCTAACTGTAAACAGCTTCTTCCTAATATCCCGTCTAAATCTACCCTCCTCAAGCTTAAAGCCATTCCCTCTCATCCTATCACTACAACCCCTTGTAAAAAGTCCTTTCCCAGCTTTCCTGTTGGCCCCTTTCAGGCACTGGAAAGCCACTCTAAAGGTCTCCCCGAAGGTTTTCTTTCTCCAGGTTGAACACCCCCAATGCTCACGCCCTCTGACCAGCTTTGTAGCCCTCTTCTGGGCTCGCTTACAGCAGTTCAATGCTACATTCAGCTTTGCTCTATGTCACTTACACAAGAAAGTTTGCTGGCACAGCTGTCATTCCAGAGTATCCTTCAATTGATTATATCACATGAACATAAAATATGGTTGAATCACTCACTAATATGTTAATAGAAAATATTTCATGTTCCCAAATCCAATATAGTTAGGTTCATACACCAGTTTGCTACATGCTACTAGCAGGACTTAATAACCAGAGGACATAGCTGTAATTGGTAAAGCTGTCATGCTGTACTTAACAGGGCTGTGTGAAAAGGCAGAGTCACTGCAACCATTAATCCATACTTTCTTACTCACTCTATAAAGAGTTACAATCTGGTGGGAAGTGATCCACCTCATGGCTGCACCTATCTTCATGCCCCTCAGTACAAGAGGGACATGAAGGTGCTTGAGTGTGTCCAGAATAGGGCAACAAAGCTGGTGAAGGGTCCAGAAAACAGGTCTTGTGAGGAGCAGCTGAGAGACCTGGGGTTGTTCAGTGTGGAGCAGAAGAGACTGAAACAAGGCTGGAGTGAGGTGTGGGTTGGTCTCTTCACCCTAGTACCAAGTGATAGAATGACAGGAAATGGCTTGAAATTGTGCCAGGGGAGGTTTCAATTAGACTTTAGGAAAGAATGTTTTCCTGTAAGAGTGGTCAGGCATTGGAACAGGCTGCCCAGGGATGTGGTGGAGTCAGCATCCCTGGAGGTATTCAAGAAACGTGTGGACAGGGCACTTTGGGACATGTTTTAATGGCCACTGTGGTCTTTAATTGAAGGTTGGACTTGATGTTCTAATAGGTCTCTTCCAACCTGAGCAACTCTATGATTCCATGGCATTACCAGGGAAGCTGTTTAACTGGGAAGAAAGGCATTTGGGAAATAAATGACATAGCATGCATTTTCCTCAGAGAAATTACTTGCTACATTTCAGGAGCATCAAGAAACTCAAGGTCAAATGGTTACAGAAATAACTAGTTCTAAACTCACATTTGTCACTTTTAAAGACAAAGAAATTACCATGAGCTTAATTCACCTTTAAGAGATGTCTTATTGGAGTCTCAATCAGCCCTTTAAAGAAAAGGTCCCACATTTTTAGCATGCTCTATACATGCCAGATCCCCTTGCACCTTCACAAAGATGATCAAGAATTTATATACCATCAATGCAGTACCTTTCCACTACTTTTAAGACGCAACAGCTAGCCTTTATAGTTTAACATTACAGTCCTATCACAGTTATGTAAATTAAGTCATTTTGTCCTTCCTTCAATTAAACACGTTAATTTCCCAGGAGACTCAGCACCATTTTTGTCAGTTGCCACATATGCCATCATCACACAGTACGCTGTAGCCTTAAAAAGAATTAATCAAGTACCTGATCTTATGGACCCTGCCTGTGTCAGTAAACCTGATGTAATTCAGCTGACTGAAATTCAGAGGTGTTCTCAAATGAGAAATTTTCTCAGGTCCCTACATACAAGAACACAAACCTAGTGTTTGTGACAATAAATGCCAGAAAAAAAACTGTCTTGCAACCCAGCAGTAGCTTTAGGATTCTCAACACAAACCACACTTAGCTCACAGATTATTAAACTTCTAAGAAGTCACATGAAGCCAGACTGAGGGAGCTGGGAGAAGTTTGGAGACAAAAATGCTCTGGGCAGACCTTATAGCAGCCATTCAGCACCTGAAGGGGAGAAAATTGGAGAGGCACTGTTTACAAAAACATGTAGCAATAGGATTAGGGGAAATAGTACTAAACTACAGCAGGGTAGATTTAGATTAGCCATTAGGAAGAAGTTCTTTACCATGAGGGTGATGGAAAACTGGAACAGGTTGCCCAGGATGGTGGTGGAGGCCCCATCCTTGGAGACATTAAAGGTCAAGCTTGATGGGGCTCTGAGCAACATGATCTAGTTGTAGATGTCCCTGCTTACTGCAAAGGGGTTGGACTAGGCAACCCTTAAAGGTCCCTTCCTGCTTAATGCATTCTTTCTGTTTAATAATGCTCAGTTATATTTGCCCCAAAATTCCATTACAACAGAAGTACAGGTATATAATCAATTTAAAATTAATAGACTGCTAGATCCATATGTAAGCTAAGCCTTGTATTTTGATTTGCCATTACTGAGATTCATCCATTAATTTGATTTTCATGAAAAGTATTTAACAATTTGCCCAATTGCTTCAGCAGAAGAAACCATACATCTAGTGAACACTTTAAAGCAAAAGTGCAAATAAAATATGTATGATCTTTCACAGATTTGATTAAAGCACAAATCATTAGGGATTAATTAAAAAAAACCCAAACAAACAAACAAAAAAACCACAGCAATGAAACAACCCATAAAAATTGCCATATAATAATAGTTCATGGTGATAGCTACTGTCCTTATTGACAAACACCACTACCAAATACTTCAAAGGTAGATCACAGCAATGTACCAGGTGTGGAAAACTACAGAAAACTGTCCTTATATTTTCCTTAGCCACATTAGTGGATTACTAGTTGATGCCCAGATAAGCAACTGTCTCCTTCCTGTTGCTTTTTCTCAAGCTTCACCCTTGTCGCAAGATTGAGTTTTAGTCTGCTGGTATTCATACCATGCCAGCTTCAAAATGAAAGTTCGGGCTGGAACAAAGTATTATGGGGCTTGAATCACAGAATATTAGGGCCTGGAAGAGACCTCGAAAGATCATCTAGTCCAACCTTCCTGCAAGCACAGGACTGTAACATGGGAGGATTCCTGTTCTGGTTGCTGCAAACGGTTTGGGTTCGGGGTTATCAATGTGGGCTCTTCTGCTGAGATGGCAGCAGGAGAAGGAGGGATGGGGGACTGGCTCTGGCTTGGGCTTTTACCTCACTTGTTTCTGCCAGCTGCTTGCTGCTGCTTGCTGCGGTGCTTTTTCTGCAAAAAGGCTAAGATAATTGTGCATTTGTATTACAATTATCTGATTTGCTCAGTAAACTCTAGTCTTACCTCACTCCTTTTTTGTCTCAACCTGGAGTTTTTTGTGTGTCGTTTTTCTCTCACTTCTGTGTTGGGAGAACAGACAAGTTAACCCATTGGTTTTGCTTTAAATTATCACAATTCAGACTCTTCTTGTCTCTTTATAAAAGTGAACAAGTTGTTTCTGCCAGGTTATTCAGATCCTTTCACATTTACTAATCACTCCTGCTGCCTTTATTCTGCATCATGTGTATTTCTGCCCTCTCCATTTTGTAAGCAAAATTTACCTGAACTTGATTTCAGGGGATTAATTGAATTCACAGAAGGGAACAGCAATCTAAAACAGCCTCTGTTCTCTTGTGACATTAACTGCACATCTTTAAATTATTTGCATTTTGAACACATGCTCAGTGAGGAGTATTCAACATACTAGAACCTTTCACCACCAGAACATACGGGTCTTCCTCACAAATAATCGGTTTATTTAGACTATACATGTTTAGCTGACATAATTCCTTCTCTTGTGCATTTGTTAGCAAGTTTCAGCTTTATTAGGTCCACCACAAAGGACCACATAAGGGCAACAAACTGAAAAGGAGCCTTGTTGTAAAGAAAAGGAATCGTATCTTCTTACCCTTTTTACAGCTACTGTTTCTCAAGATACCCAGAATCCTTCTCAAGCTGACAATACAGCTGCTGTTATAACTTATACATGAAGTACAACAAAGTTCCCAAAATCATTAACATTCAGTAACCTTATCTCTGTATAGCAACTCTGCTTTCATAGTCAAATTGAATCCTGCTCTTACCTTACTCAAAAGCCCCTTGTTCACAAACACCTTTGCTACAAGTCTTTATAGTACTGATTATTCATCTGCCAGAGGTCATTGTGCAGCAAGAAAACTCAGACATCACGGAAACCTGGTAGGATGACTTGCACAACTGGAGTGCTATAATCAGTGGCTACTAACTTTTCAGAAGGGATAGGTGAGGAAGAAAAGGTATGTGGGTGGCTCTCTATTAGGGAGATGTCTGAATGTCTACAAGTTGGTGATGATGGGGTTGAGTCCTTATGGGTAAGAATCAGGGGGAGGGCCAACAAGGCTGATACCATTGTGGGAGTCTCTTACAGACCACCCAAACAGGATGAAGAAGTGGATAAAATATTCTACAAGCAGTTGAGAGTTGTTTCACAATTGCTACCACCCCTTGCTCTCACGGGGCACTTCAATTTCCCAGATGTCTGCTGGAAACACAATACAGCAGAGAGAGAACAGTCCTGGACGTTTCTGGGGTGTATTGAAGAGAACTTCCTGATGCAGCTGGTGAGGAAGCCAAATAAGGAAGGTGCCCTCCTTATGTAGACTCACCTTTAGAAAATTCCATTTTAAATAAGATGTAGAAAATTACATGTAAAAAATATTTTCCAGTATGGATGTGTGGGAAGAGCCATTTGAGTGAACATCACAAATCCTCCTCAAGAATACAGATCTTTTTGCTACTACAATACTGATTTCAACATTAACTCCAAAATGCTATTACATCACACTCAGAAGTAAGGAACATCCCATAATCACTAATCAGACTATTCAGAAGAGAGCTGGTGTAATGCTGGTTTATTATGCTCAGACACTATTTGTTTTCTAGTGATCACTGACACAACCTGTAAATTAACTAAAATCATATTAAAAAAAAAAAAACAACAAAGTAAAAGAATGAGGGAAAAATTATCAAATAAAGGAGACAAGAATAGAAGACATACAAAACCCAAGAGTAGCAACTAACCCAAACGAAACATGTATGACAGGATTTTAAAATATGTTAATAAAATACTATTTCTTCATGTGAGTCTTTTAATGAAATTAGCACTAGCATGTAACCAAATCAATATCAGGCAATTTAATGCAATTAGCTACATTCAGATTCTGTACTTTTCAGCAAATGACCAAGTCTGTAATGAAATTTTTCATTTCCTATTTAATTATTTTGTACCTTATATCTCTCAAATTATTTCATAATGCACTAACACAAATCAATTTTTCCATCAATCTTGCCTGATCAAGAAAAAATATTTTACTGGATTACACACATCACTTGAGATAATACAGTAATCTAGACTAGTCTTTAGAAATAAAAGTTAAAGATATTTCAAAGTAAAAACTAAGTAAAAATCTAGAGAATATAAAGTTTAGAGAACATTTAAATAGATTGAAATGAACTGAATTACAGATATTAATCAAATTCTCTCAGTGTAAAGATGAAAATTGGCCAATTTAGAAACCCTGCAGAAAGGCAGTGGAGTTCACTATAATTTTTTTAGACTTTTCTTGGCAATCCATGTGACTGCTCACACTAAAGTTTAGATACTTCAACACATAAATTCTATTTCTTCTTTACGGAGAAGTAAGTAAGTATGGGATAGAGAAACGGGAAGTAATTCACCACCATGAAAAGAAGTGGAATTACATCACAGCAATGTTCTGCACTGTGAAATCAAACAATCCATCACCCTAAAAAACCCTTAAAGCTTGTAAAATGAAAGACCTCACATTGCTTTCTGCTTGAATATATAATCACATATAATTCATGGAATGGATGTATATAAGAGGACCTGTAACTTCTTTTGTGAAATAAATAACAAGTTACTAAAGCAATTATAAGATCATTGGCTTAAATCCAAGTTAAATATATCACATGGTGATAGGAAAGCTCTGGACTTCTAGAAGTATCTCATGTGTTTGTGGTGTCAGTTTCTTTCCCCATGTCAGCACCAACATCATCAAGTGCATCAAAACCAGTTACAGGAAAAACTTCAGTAACAAAATTTGTGGACAATCCCCAACTTTAACTGTTAGAAATCCTTCTACATTATCAACTTCACTGTGCCCAATTGACTTGTAGGCAGATTTAGAACATTTTTTTCTTTGTTCAACATTTTAACACATCTGAGCAGAATTGGTGAAATGTTTCTTTCACTGCAAGAAAGAAACATGAAAGTAATTCTCTATTTTCAGGGAAGTGAGGTTCCCAAAAAACTCCATCTCCATTACAAATTCCAAAAATGCAAACTTAACTTCCATGATCAGGGTATGTAAGCACAGTATTTCCTCTTTGGATTTTTCCCCCTCCCCTCTTGACATTTCCCTAGCAACCTCAGCAGCATGACTTAAAACCTCACCTAGATATATCCCAATGATCCCCAGATTTAGCCATAGTTTTCTCATAATCCTTAAGGGACATAAGAAAAAAAAATCCTTAAAGCCTTTTTTAAAGTCTCTGCAATTATTTATTATTTTTGAATTAGAAAATACAACTATTTTCACCTTTCTTTGCAGAATTGTAAACAAATAGGCATCTGAATGACACGAACTAATGTATTTGTACAAAATTTATTTTGTATATCAAAATACAAATATCCTCAACTATGGATATGTTGTGTTTTCCTTACCCCTTTAAAAAAAACTGTCTGCCCTCTAGTTAATCAAGTCAAATTTCAAAATCATGTTATTATAGTCCTGACATCCATACTTCAACTGCTGAAATGACAGCCACACAAGTGTCATTCATTTATTTAACATTTTTCAAGGTTAATTACTCCGTTGTTTGGGTTTTTTTTAAAACCTCAACCAACCAAAATGTGTGACACTGTGTGCCTCCTGTAAGGTAATAAAAAGAACTAATGATATAGAAATGTTGCCTAACTCTTTTATTAGAGACAATCAAATCCAGTTACCTAGGTACAACCCTTCACAGGATGTATGATGCCAGAAAGTGTTGCTTCTTAAGTCTTTAAAAGGGTCATTAATTAATTTTTCAGTGGTGGATCTCAGACACTTAAGTCTAACAATCAAACACGCAGTGCTCTCTTTCTGTCTTTGCACTGACAGAAATATAGTAAACTATTTAGGGGACAAGAGCTAAAATTAGCCAAGGAGAAATCTATTTAATCCACCTTCATCTCTCTGATTTTACATGATTTCGTTTGTGTAAAAATCTTCACTTTCATTGTCATGCTGAATCAGCTGAACCATTTCAAGGTAAGCACTGAACTCTGTTCATAGTGCTCCTACTTTACAAAGGCTTTCATACTTACCTGCACATTAAGTCTTCAGTAAATGTATTATCACTTTCACATGTTCAACAGTATAGTTCAGATACTACACAACCAAGAAACATTAGACAAAACAAAACAAAACAAAACAAACCAACAACCTGACTTAATTTACTTGAATTCCTCTGTTCCTATGTTAAATTCACTCAAACCACAGGACTGATAAAGAAATAGTGACTGAGCCTTTTGTGTGGTCCTGTCACAGAAAAGAACCCATGATACACACAGGCAGGAAACAAACCTCTTTGTCCCTGTGCCTGCTTTTCCTTATCTGAAGAACAGCAGATTAAGTTTTTGTGAATTTCGTCACGATAGCAAAGATTTTCATTTGTAACGCTAGAGATCTAAAGAAAGAAACAGAATTACAATCTTCACGTAAGAAACAATTCCATTCAACATTATTACGTTAAACCACAATACGACCAAGCACGTCAGATACTGCCTCTCCATATTTTAGATTATCCCTACTCTAAGCATTCTGACCTTTCAGAATTCAAAGTCAATCTAAGAAGCACCTGAAACGTGGAAACAAGCACTCTTAACATGAAAGTGACCATTGGAAACACGATTTAAAGCGTTCCCGACATATGAAAATGACCATTTAATAATTAGCGTTCCAAGTAACACAAGGACTGGCAGGAGGCTACCGTACTGAGACGAAACTGGAAGGTACTGGTTGACCTCAGCCCCGTTCTCGTCCACCTCTAACGGAGCCCCTCACATGCCTTGTCCGTTTCACGGCTTGGGGTAACCGCTCTCCCCTCGGCTCGGGAGCCAGCTCACGGCATAGATCCATCCATGCCAGTCACTCTCAGCACCAGCACCCGCGTTCCGCGCCCACCGGAATGAAGGGCCCCTCGGCCGCCCGACGCGGCCGTGAACGACACTAGCGGCTTCCACGCGAGGAGCCGGCGGCAGGGAGTGGCCCTGCAGGATGAACGACGCCCGGGGGAAACGGGCACTGGGTGCAGCTGCGTGCCCTCCGGGGCAGACGGGCACCGAAACTGCTCCGTGCGGGGCGAAGCAGGGAGGGCAGAGGCGCCCGCAGACAGGGTAGGGGTGAGACGGAACGAGGACGGGAGAGAAGCAGCTGCAGAGAGACCAGGGACACCCAAGGGCAGAGCCGGGCACAAGGACGCAGGCCGTAGGGAAGGCGCTGGGACGGGGGAGCCCCGGGAGGGGCGAGGCGGAGGGCGTGCCGCTTACCTGGCAGGAGGTGCCGGTGAACCCCGCGGGACAGGCGCAGCTGTAGGCGGCCGGAGGCTGGGGCAGAAGCAGCTGCAGGCGGCGGGACGCTGAGGGCTCCCGGGCAGGCAACGGCGAGCAGGTGCCGTTGTTGCGGCAGGGCTGGCTGAGGCAGGGGTCCCGATCGGGGGGCGCGGCGGTGGCCGGCCCGGGAAGACAGGCGCGGCGCTGGGCCAAGGCCAACAGCAGCAGGAGGAGGAGCGGAGCGGCTTGGGGCATGGCGGCGGGGCGTCCGGATGCGGGTGCCGCTCCGCTGCGGTTGCTGGCGGGGAGGGAAGAAGGGGATGGAGGAGAGGCAGCCCGGCTGCTCCCTGCCCGCGTTCCCCAGGCAACGGGCAGGCGGGGACTGGGCGGGGATGAGCCGGCCACCCCCCGCCCGGCAGAGGGCAGCCGCCCGCTCGCCATGCGCCTGGGCCCCGCCCCTGCCACCGGCCCCATCCCCGGGGCAGCCAGGCGGGGAGCACGGCAGAATGGGGAAGTGGGACAGCAAGGCGCGGATGGGGACTGGCAGACCGGGAGTGCCGCAGGTTCGGGACAGCCAGGCGGGGAGTGCGGCGGGATAGAGACAGCGAGACTGGGGGTGCAGCAGGACAGACATAAAAATTCTGTTGTTTCTCCCATTGAGCAAAAGCCATGTGTTTCTCAATCAAGGTTATCTACAACTGATTTAAAAAACAATGTATATTTTTCTAGCCTATTGGAGATTAGAATTGCCTCGGATTAGAACTAAAATATCTGGTCTGTAAATCAATTAATGGACAGTAGGAAGATAATCCACATTCTCTGGACTTAGGCTCATTTGCTTCTGCAAAAGAGAAGTATTTAAATCTCTGAATTCTCACTTCTTTATCATAGGATCCAACAGGATTACTGACAGCAACACGATAACAACTTTCAGAATCCTTCACATGTTACCTCTGGCCCAAACCTAGATCATGAGCAGAAATAACTGGTGATACTAATTGAGAAGAAAGTTCATCATAGTTTCTAGCAGCCTAAATATGATACCGGATCCTAGGATCCAGGGTGCAGTCAGGTGCTATTGCTCCTCCATCACCTCACCAGCACCCTTTTCCCTCCCCTCCGTTGGCAGTGGCCTGTTTGGTGCCACACAGGCTCCCTCTGCTGCCTCTGCTTTGCCTTCTCTTTAGGTTACTTTTCTGCCACTGTCTGTCAGAGCCTTTCACACGCTGAGACTATTGGAAGCATAAAATAATGGGAAAAATACCAAGCCAAATATTGCTGATAAACACGTGGTGACTAGAGCAGGCACAGGGACTGTATGGAGACCTATTCATCTCTGTTGCCATGGCACTGGGCAGAATGGAAGGGGCAATGCAGAGGTCCACCATTCCATTCTTCTGCATATCACCTGCAACACTGGTGAACAGAGAAGTCACACCAAGAAACCAAGAAGTGTCTTGAGCAACTGATAAAGGAACAACTGTTTGACTTGCCTGCAGTCCCACCCACAAGCTCTGCAAAATTGTAGATAATGAGGTAGTGAGGTGATTCTTCTCCTCTTCTCTCTTGAGAACAAACCTGGAGTACTGCATCCAGTTCTGGTGCCCCAAACACAAGGACATCAAACTGTTGGAGCAGGTCCAGAAGAGGCCAAAAAGATGATGTGCATTATCCCCTAACAGGGACAGGCTGAGGGAGTCAGGGCTGTTCAGTCTGGAGAAGGCTCTGGGAAGACCTTATAGCAGCCTTACAGTACTTGAACAGGGCCTTCAAGAAAACTGGGGAGGGATTTTTTTACAAGGGCTTGCAGTGATAGGACGAGAGGGAATGGCTTTGAGCTGAAAGAGGGGAGATTTAGACTGGAGGTTAGGAAGAAATTCTTTACCGTGAGACACTATAACAGGTTGCCCAGGGAGATTGTCGAGCGAGAAGCCCTGGGCACACCCCTGGCTTGCCTCACCCTTGCCACCCAGCCCAGCCAGGGAGGTGGAGCGTGAGCATAAATGCTAGTACGCAAAAGATGGTGAACTATGCCTGGGCAGAGCAAAGCCAGAAGAAACTCTGGTGGAGGTCCATAGTGGTCCTGACCTTGTGGATGCTGTTCTTTAAACAAGAAATATTGTTATTAATTCACCGTGGCAAGTACGACCGCCCACACACACACATAAAGTCCTGACAGACCCCGCACAGAGGGCTGAGACTTGCTAGGAGCTAATGAAGATTGATTCACGCCCTAGACATTAGCTAGCACCTCAGGGTCTAGAAGTATTTCTGTTGCTTGAAGAATTCCTACTAATTAAGAAATTGACCACAGCACAACAACTCACAGGGTATAAATGGAGTCCTGCTATGGAAAGAGTGGGTTCTCTCCACGCAGAAGCAACCTGGCCATCAGATCTTTTCCTCTTAGAATGGGACCTCATCTGAGTCCACACCCTCCCTTGGCGAGTGTATATATCCTACACACCCCTGGAGGAGATTTTCCCTTTCTGAGTGTCTGCATATTTTGGTTCATCTCTCCAATTAGTTTAATTAGCTGGGCAACTGTATTTTGCCTACTGAGATCTGAATCTGTAATTTTATTGCCTCAGAAGGAGACCAGTTTAATTGTAACAAATCCACAGTTTTCAGGTGCCTGCTGCTGTCTGTTTTGTGGGTGCCTCCGTGATGTTCACTAAGCTTGCTTGTAAGAGTGTTGTGGAAGGCAATGTAAAAGGCCTTGTTCGTGTCAAGATATAACTGTTTGCTCATTCTATTCCAGTCACAAAATCTGATGCCTTTTTCTACAAAAAAAATAATTTAGTTTGACATGATTAGTTCTTGATAATTTCACAGAGACTGATACTTGTCTCCTTGTTATCTTTCACATGCTCTGAAATTACTTGCGTATATAGCCTAGAGATGGTCACAAAATGTGCAGACATGGCACTTCAGGCTATGGTTTAAAGGTCATGGTGATCTTAGGTTCATGGTTGGTCTCTTCCAACCAAAATAATTCTATGATTCCATGTTGCAGTGGCATTTGATGTTAAAGCAGCTGGGCTGTCATTCTCCTTTTACTTCTCAAAAATTGTTTGTCTGTGTGCCGGTCTTAGCTGGGGTGGAGTTAACTTCCTTCATAGTAGCCGGTCAATCAACACAACCAACACACCAGGACCTAACGTGGTGTTCTGAGTTACATTGGACATAACTATATCATGAGTTTCCTTAGTATTCTACAGAATATATAAGAAATTTTTGCATTATAATTGCCAATTTCACAAGGAAATATTTAACTGTACAGCAGAAAACATTATCATTACTTAATTAGCTAGTAAGTTTCCAAAATGCTGGATCATTTTACATATTCTAATGTTCCAATATGCATAAAATGGTAGGGGTTGGAAGGGACCTCCAGAGATCAAGTCCAACCCCCTTGTCAAAGCAGGATCACTTAGGGGAGGTCACACAGGAATACATCCCAAAGGATCTTTAAAGTCTCTGGAGAAGGTGACTCCACAACCTCTCTGGGCAGCTTGCTACAGGGCTCTATCACCCTTACTGTAGAGAAGTTTTTCCTCATGTGGAGGTGGAACTTTCTGTGTTGCAGTTTGTATCCATTGCTCCCTGTCCTGTCACAGGGCGCTACTGAAAAGAGACTGACACCTTCTTGACACCTTCTTCTTGACACCCACCTTTCAGATATTTATAAACTTTAATAAGATCTTCCTCCTCTCACGTCTTCACTCTTCCAGACTAAACAGCCACCACAGTCTATATAATTTTAGAGTCATCTTTTCATAAACAAATTACTAATCTTAGTATTCAATATGAATTTGAACTGTCTACCTCATTTACACTAGCTAAAATTTGAATTGTATTGCCAGCCTAATAATTTATTAGTGTGGCTTAAATAAGCTACATTACATCTTAACTGTTTTGATGGAGAAGTACTTGTACTCCAGCGGCTTGAAGGAGATTTTGCAGAAGTGTTTTGGGTTTGATTTTTTAAATCTTTTCTGATTAAATATTTAGTGAGGAACAAAAATATTAGATGCTTTAAATGTCTCCCACAACAATGATTTTTTTTTTCTAAAGATGGATGCATTCTTTTAAAACCACTAACAACTAATTACATGTTTTCTTTACTTGTATAGGAGTTAATTAGATGACAGAGTTACTGCGTTATGCATTTTCTGAACAGTGTCTGGAATTCCTGCTGTGTCACAGCCCTCTGATTACTATCCGCTGTTGGTCTTTCAGGTGGAAAGAGATGAAGTAAACATGAGAAGCCCAAGGGCAATGAAGAGAGACTACAGGGACTTGGGATGATCAACGGCATGGTCAACAGCACAATGTTCTCCTCTATCATCCCCCAGTTGCAGGGAGTGATGAAGAAAGGATCACAAAGAGCCAGCAGACCAGTGCCTGGCTCCAAGACTGGTGTATCAGGCAGGACCTCAAGATCTGTATGCATCCCCAGGTCTACTGGCAACAGATAGGGTACAGATGTTTCAAATGGGGAGAAGGATCCTGGGACAAGAATTAGAAGGGTTCATAGAAAGGACTTTAAACGAGATTGGAAAGGGGAAGGGGATAGAATCAGGGACTCATTCAGAATCAGAGATGCAAGGGTTACTGATTGGTTAGTAACCAGGTAGGAATTAGGTCTGCCTGCAAAAAGGTGTCAGGATCAATAGCCCAGCTGAAGTGCATGTGCACCACTGCACACAGCGCAGGCAACAAACAGGAGCTGGAAGCCATCATATGAACGCTTTCAACTGAAAGAGGCTAGATTTAGATTAGATATTAGGAAGAAATTCTTTACAGTGAGGGTGGTGAGACACCGGAACAGGTTCCTCAGGGAAGCTGTGGATGCCCCGTCCCTAGAGGTGTTCAAGGCCAGGTTGGACAGATCCTTGAGCAACCTGACCTAGTGGAAGGTATCCCTGCCCGTAGTTTGGGTTGGAATGGACCTTAAAGATCATCTAGTTCCAACCCCCCTGCCATGGGCAGGAACACCTTCCACTAGACCAGGTTGTTTAAGACTCTCTCCAACCTAGCCTTGAACACTTCAAGGGAAGGGACATCCACAGCCTCTCTGGGCAACCTGTTCCAGTGACTCACCACCCTCACTGTAAAAAAATCCCTTCCTAATATCCACTCTAAATCTACCCTCCTCCAGCTTAAAACCATTGCCCTTCATTGTATCACTAGAAACAGTCCCTCCCCATTTCTCTTGTAGGTTCCCTTCAGGTATTGGAAGGCTGCTATAAGGTCTCCCTGGAACCTTTTCTTCTCCAGGATGAGTAGCCCCAACTCTCCCAGCTTGTCCCCACTGACCACAAACTGAGGTGCTCTTTCAATCAAAGCCATTCATGTAATTAAAGTCATCTTAGAACCAATTCAATAGCAGATCAATATTGATAATTTAAGTAATAAAATATTTACCTTTTGGATTGGTTAAAGTCACTTCTCCCTTCCAAGGATCAAAGCCTCATCTTGATATTTCCCAAGATATGAGTGCACAGAACTCCAGTGTGGGGCCTAGGCCTGTTCCAGCATTCAGGGGAGGGATAGTGGGGTGAGAGGAGGGACAGTGAGACAGACAAATCAATTACTCTATTGGGTCAGTCTGAATACCCAAATTTTCACTTAGTCTGAGAAATATTGTACATTATTGGCTACAAAGACGACTTCATTGTACAAAGCATCCAGAGAACCTAACTATGCCAACATTTACAATACAACTAAGACAGCTTGGAAAGACCATATATCGGAGGGAGAAACAGTGGAACAGAAGTATTAACCACAGCCAAAACAAACACACAAAAACAACAAATATGAAACTAAATCAAAACCAAACAACCAAAACAACAACAACCAAAAACCACTGAAACACCCCAAACCACAACAGCTCTGGGATTCTTGTATGTTGGAAGCTATATTCTAGTTGAACTAGAACTAGATTCTCATTTCTCTTGTCTTTTCTCCCCAGAAGTATTCAAGCCCATATAGCAGATCTAGACTAGACATCAGATTGTAGTTTAAGACAAAGATCTTTCCGAACTCAAGGCAGATAACCAAGAGTACCTCAATGTAAAAAAGTACTGTTTAGTTTTATCATAATGTGTGTTTCTTTATTCAGGTAACACTTAAAGATCTAAATTCTATTACTGGAATTCTACTGGACAGGCTGAATGAGTGCGCTAGCAAGAACCTTATGAAGTTCTGTAGTTCAGAAGGTTCAGTGGGGATAAGTGTAGGGGTTTGCATCTGGGAACCTAGGAATGCAGCTGTGGCAGTTTAGGCTGGGTGCCCCCTGCCACTGCTGCATGAGATACACCTCTGGTGTCCTGGGTGCCCACCCACAGGGGTGGACACAGGAAACGACGTATTTCTACCCATAAATCCTGCACCCTATAAGGCCATCTGCAGAGTCATTCTCTTCCTCTTTCTTCCCTCTCTGCTCCCCTGGGAGATGTCCTCTCTTATCAGGTAATGCCGGGGGAGTATCCTCAAGGCCTCTTAGGCCTGTCTAGGCCTAATGCCAGGAGGAGAATGGAGGAGGGGGCAGTCTCAGACCTGGCCAGCCTGAGACTTGCCTAGCAGTGGGAGGGGGAAGAAAGAGCCCTGGGGGGTTTGGGTTTACCCTCAGGTGGGAAGAAGGAAAGGATTGGGAAGCTTTGGGAATTATGTAACGGGCTCTGTACGCTTTGGGATACTCTTTGTCGCTATGCTTTGTAGTTTGTAGTTTTTTTTGTAGCTTCACCAATTGCTTTTCCATTTAAACTTTCCATCACTCTCCAATCCATTTGTGTGAGTCTCATTCTTTTGTCCCTTTCGAGGCAAGAGAGGATCTGTCTGGCCCCAAACCAGTACAGCAGCTCAGACTAGGATCCACCTGGCTGAAGAGCAGCCCTGTGGAAAGGGACCTGGAAGACTTGGTGGACAACAAGCTCAACTTAATGAACAGTGTGCTGCAGTGGCAAAGAAAGCCAACAGGATGCATCACGAGCACAGATAAAGAAGTCATTATCCCATGCTCCTCAGCACTCGTCAGACCACACCTAGAGCACTGCATGCACTTTTGGTCCCAGCTATAGGAAGAAAACAACAGATGAGGACAGGCTGCAAAGTGTCCAGAGAAGGGCCATGAGAATGATCAGAGTACTGGAAGAGCCCACATGAAGAAAGGCTGAGAGAACTGGTTTTGTTCAGTCTTAGGCAAGACCTCATTACCATGCACCAGTTACTAAAGAGTGGCTACCAAGAGGAGACTCCCTTTTTTAGAAGGAATCCCATGGAAAAGACAAGGCCTGGTAGGGGACAAGTTACTGCTGGGGAGACTCTGATTGAAGAAAATGTTCCACTGTGAGAATAGTTAGACACTGGAATCATCTCCCAAGGGAAGCAGTGGATTCCCCTACATTGGAGAGTTTTAAGACTCAGCTTGACAGGGTGCTGGGTCATCTCATTTCAACTGGACAGTTACTTAGAAAGGTTAGACCAGATGACCTTTGGGGTCCCTTCCAACCCAGCATTCTGTGATTCTAAAATTCTACATAAAGCAAAACAGAGGTTTACAAGCTATTACACGGAAATATCACTAATGTAACCTAAAATTCATCCTTGGGAGTATAGCTCGAGAAATTATTATATAGACTCCAGTTCCAAGTAAAGCAGGACGTGAGAAAGCAATTACTCCCACCTAGTGGCAGACACCTAGAACACACTGAGCTTTCACCTTGGGGCACTGAAATGAATAAACACAAATGGAATATTAGGAGGAGATTCTTTACAGTGAGAGTGGTGAAACTGTGGAACAGGCTGCCCAGGGAGGTTGTGGATCGCCCCTCTCTGGAGGTGTTCAAGGCCAAGTTGGAAAGGGCCTTGAGCAACTTGGTGTAGTGGAAGGTATCGCTGCCCATGGCAGAGGGATTGGAGCTAGATGATTTTTTAAGGTCCCTTCCAACCCAAACCATTACATGATTCTATGAAACCCCTCCTTCATCAGTATACTACCAAAAGCTGAAGTTTTACAAACAAATCTTGCTAACAATTATATTCTTAATGAAAATATAAGGAGACCATTAATTTCTTTTTTAAAGAACATACACCTGTGGTTGGGATTGATGATCTTAGAGGTGTTTTCCAATGTTAATGATTCCATGATTCCTTTTTCTGTCCTGTCATGGTGCCACGCTGATATCCTCATCATCTGTCTGATTGATTTCTGGATTAGTATCCCATAGTCTTTGCACGAGATTTAAGTTGGATATCAGGAAAAATTTATTTCCTGCAGGAGTGGTCAGGCATTCTGCCCGCTCGGAAGTAGTGATGCAGAGAACCAGTGTTTGCCCAGCCCCTCTAAGCAGGTTCACCAAAGTCTGGCTAAGCCACAGCTGTGGCTTTGAAAGTTGTCATCTCAACGCTTTAGCAAGTGCACAGCTACTTCAACCCACAATAGAAAAACTCTATAGAGTCCAACTAAATGAAAGGGGCCCGCTCTTCTCCTTGTGTTTCAGTAAAATTAAACTCAGGACTGAGAGTCTTCCTGTTTCACTGAGAAAAAAAATCAAAGGGATTGAGCAGCACAGACTAAAACCAGAGAAGTACAGTGTGGGGAATTTTGCCTGATTGCTCATAAGGGCTCAGTCTTTTCTGTTAAGAAATAAGTGATAGGACAGGAGGAAAAAGCCTCAAATTGCACCAGGGTGGCCTTTTCTGCAACAGAGCAAGAACAAATAATCTTATCCCTCATTTATGGACTGGGCAACACAGACTAGAATATAGGGCAAACATATCCAAAAGTCCATGTGCAAGATGAGGAGGGTAAGAGTTTCAGCAGTGATGCAGGTAGCCTCTCTTCCCTCCATGTTTAACCCACAGCCTGGATGCAGACACGTCAGCAGCCCACGGGACTAAAGAAGCCGTAGAGGAAGCTTGTGCTTCAGGGAGGAAAGCTTGCTGCCTGTTCAGCTCCAGTGAAGGGGAGAGAAGGGGCTCCAGCTCCTCATCCCCACTACAGAAAATGCTGCAGCTTCAGGTACCTCTCACCCAGCACAGGAGCCTCCACTTTGGTCCACAGGCAACTTCATCCCTACAATCCTTCCCCAAAACAGCAGCTTCATGCAGGGAATGCCCCCAGCAGTGCAGTATGAGGCAGAGGCTGTCATCCCCTCCAAACTGCCTCCTAGCTCCCTGCTCAGATCTGCTCCCAGGCCCTCCCTCCTAAGACACCCAAAGCCAGCCTCTGAATTTTGGCCAGGGAAGGGATGCAGCCATCGTCACCTCAGCACTGGTGCTTTCTCCAATATCCACCACATTTTGAATACAGACTCGCAGTCTACAAGCTCAGCATCCAGTTGGGCCCTGCCCTGGTTGCCAAGGCCACAGGGCCTGCAGGCAACACCACAGCAATGGCAGGAACAGAGAGGGGAAAGGTCAGCAGGTGCTAGACAAGATGGCAGACATGGCACAGACCTAGACAGCCTCACAGGAACCCAGGGCTGCCAAAGATGAAGACAGGCTGAGAGAGTTGGGGCTGTTCAGCCTGGTAAAAGGTCTGAAGAGACCTGGTGGCCTTTCAGTGGTTAAAGGGACTGAGAAGAAAGATGGGGACAGACTTTGTTGTGACAGGACAAGGGTTGATGGTCCGAAACTAAGAGGAGGAGTTGCAGACTAGACAAGACATATTTTACACTGAGGGCGGTGAGACCCTGGCCCAGATTGCCCAGAGAGGTGGTAGATGCCCCATCCCTGGAACCCAGGGATCAATGCTGCCACAAGTGACAACAAAATCTGACCACTGTTCCTGCTTTACAAACCAAATATCCACCCCTGGCATGATGAGCCTGATGATGTTTCTAGCTCCTGGACCATAGAGCTCAAAAACCTGATTAATAGCTATAGCTTCTCAAGGCTGATTTGGTTAAGTTACATGTTATGTGCTACTGGGAACTGAGCACCTACACAAATGAGGCAGCAGAATGTTATGTTGCCTGCCTGGAAGACCCAGAGACCATCTGCGTCCACACCCTCAAATCCTTCTGACAGTAAAATATTGTCAGGGAGGTGTATGAGCTGAGGTGAGCTTGTCTCTTTTGTTTCATCCAAGTGTACTGTGCAAAAATGTGAGGGGGAGGCAGGCCTCTTCAAACTCATACATGCTGGCAAAGATTTTTTGAAAAGCTGGGCTCTGTCAGAGCCCTAGTGACATGTTGTAAAGAGTTAAGTTCATTTTCCTCATGTCTGCCTCACTCAGTGTTGTTTGCCTCAAGATTTTTTCACACCACTGTCCCAGGAAGACAGGTCCTTATTTAAGAGGACTGCAACCTCTGAGATTATAGCAGCTGATAACCAGACAAGGCCAAAGGTTCTGTGTTCAAGTGTGTCATGACACAAGCTGGGGCTCACTATGACAGTTTCATGGGTCTTTTGACATCTCTTCAGACAGAGAGATGTTGTTAATATCATGCAACAACTCACCGTAATGGTTTCTTAGGTACTCCAACAGCTGCAGCTTGTCCAAAGAAGTTACTACTGGCTTTGCCTGGCCAAACTTAGCAAAACCAACTCCTTAGGAAGAAGGGGAACTGGTCTTCAAAGAGTTCTGTGCTGCAGCTCCCACACAAAAATAAGCAGGAGCTTGAACTGAACCATCAGCAGGATTGATTCTACTTATACACTGTCCAGAATTAACTCTGAAAAAGTATGTCTGGGCTTTGTGTTCGGTTTTGACTGTTTGGAACTAATGCATTCGCATTTTCTACATATGCACTTCTGTCAATATTGTTTCAGCATCCTAATGTAGGAGAAAAGTACTTCCTAATTTTCACCTGTGTTCTATAAGATAAGAGTAGTATGTCTTATAATTGGTTGCAGACACTCCAAGAATGAAGACAAACAAACAATCCTTGCATAAAAGCCCTTGAAGCCTGGGAAAGCTCAATTTTGGGATCAGACTATGGTAAAATTTCAGTTCTGTCATTGCACACAGCCAAGTCAGGAAACTAAGAGCTGGGAACCCCCCATTAATAGCATCATCAGGTTGGGATGGAAATGTACACCCATTATTGCTGACCTACAGACACATCAGTCCACATTTCTGACTCAAACACAATTATTTGTGAGGCACAGACGTACCATCTGGCTGCTGTGTGATTCTACCTAGCATAGCAAGAGCAGTCAGCAATAGCTACACCATCTTGCTGCTTCATACATACACGGAAGCAACCAGCACAAGCCCAGCGTCAAGCAGCTAGCAGCACACCCATAATTCCATCTAGCTTGTTTGGAATTATCTCAGGTACCTCTTCATGGCACTGCATGAACTGAACTGCACAGTCAATAGGATGGGTTCCCAAGAGGAGAAAAAAAAAAATAGTAACACATTAAGACCTTCCTTAAACTGATCTTCACATTACAAAGAAAGAACTTTCAATGTAGTTCTTGGTATAATGTGTTTCAACTATGACTAATACTGGTACAAATGTATTTTTTAAAGAGATTTTATTTGTCTGCTTCCTTTCTGGGATATATAGAACATACACAGCAAATAGTTCTTATGTTGGCGTGTTACTCAAACGTGAAATCTGAGTCCAAATATAAAATTCAGTGATCCTCTGAAAACAAGAAGTTAACTTGTTACTCACATGAAAAGCCACACTTACCAGAATCCCTCAGAAGCAGAAGAATAAACCCTAGTTCAAATACACACAACTTTATAGTACAGAAAATATATTATCTTTACAAGAAAGTTTTATAAGAACTCCTTCCAAAAAAGTAAACATTCATGTAAACCTCCACTCTGTCAACCTCCCAAAATCAACTGATGTCAAAAGACCACAGTGGCTACCTGCTGTTTCTGGACAGAAGACCATTTTAGAAGAGCACCACCATAACAATACAGTTGTCAATCAATTCTTTACTATTATAAATATATTGTCATTAAAAATACAGGAATCTCACATTTCTCAATTACAATTTGTTAACTTGAATTATATATAAGCATAGAAAGCCATATAGGACCCTCTAGCACAGAAAATCCAAAATCCTTCCTGTCAGTTTTAAGCAAAGTCAAATCATGTGTTTTCACAAACATAGTATTTCTGACAAAAAACAAAACAAAACAACCCAAAAACCTAAACAAATGTATCTTGGCAACAACTGTGGTAAAAATTAAAAAGGAAGAAAGTCAAGCTTAGACATAAGTTATGTAAAACCTGTCTAAAGCAGACCCTCCTAAACTACATCTGCCCAATGACCAGATTCCATGTATGAAAGAAATAAACACTGTTTCACAGGAATTGTTCAAGCATTACAAACTGCACTTACATGCTCCACATTATTTTTGTTCAATCATAGGTTTTAATAATTCAAATAATTTCTCAGCCAGGTTTTAAAACCCCAAGTGTTATAGGTTTAAGACTACTGTCTTACTATAAAGTTTTCCAAAGTATTCAAGAATATCAGGGGGCTGGACAGTCCCCAGAGGGTTGGACAGGACATTACAAAATATTTTTATCCCATCCCATTCCCCCGCAAATCTCTATATAATCTGAAGTTATGGCTTGTTCTTTCTCTCTGCTCTTTGCTCTCCTTGCTTAACTTTGTTTGGGTTATGCTGTGTGGGAGGTAAGACTTGGTGCGGCGGGGACAGGGAGACAGATTTTTTTTTTTTTAGCTGCACAGCATGGCCTTCAGGCTTTGTCCAGGGGGGTTTGGACTATTGCCAGGTTATATATGCAGATGTATATGTTTATTACCTTTTACATTTAGTATACTTTTGTAAATATTATTTTCATTTAACTTTCAAATTCTGTGCAAGTGTTGTTGTTTACTCTTTTGGGGTGAATTCCACATTCTGTCTGGTGCAAACCCAGCACACCAAGGTATCAAACATTACAAGTTCACAGGTTGGTTCTATTATTCTCACCCAATCCTAACATGTGCAGTAAAAAGTCAAGCAGAAACTGGTTGTCTTACATACAAGCATAAACATTTGAGAAATGGTTGGTCTATTTTGAGTTCAAAATGTCAATGTTCTCACAAGAGGGAAGAGTCTCAATTGGACTTTCTGTATTCTATGTATGTCATCATACAGTCAATGTTAACATACAAAATTTCATACTAGAAACAGCCTCTTTCAGAGCCATGCACTGTAGCCTACAGTCACACACAATTTCCAACTCTGCTGGAAATTTTCTATTATTCTACATCTGACTTTTCTATTAAAAATAAACACAGGCTGGATTTATGGTTTAAAAAGTCTATCTTCTCCCACAACTTGTAAAACAAGCATCAAAAGGGAACAAACCGCAAAAATAGAAGAAATTAACACATTGTGCTAGTTATGAAGCTTTTAACATGTGAAAGCCACAGGCTGAGGAACACTTTAGAAGTTCCTATATATGTGTTTTCTGTACACGCTAAGATTAAGAAACTGCTCTACCTGTTTTTTGCAGTTATTGCCACCACTTCCGCACAGAGCTGCAACTCATGCAAACAGGCGGCAGAGCTAGGGAGAAGGGGAACCTCTCAAAGTTCAATAAGGCCAAGTGTAGAATCCTGCATCTGGGGAGAAATAACACCATGCACAAGTACAGATTAGGCAATGTCCTGCTGGAAAGCAGTTCCATGGAGAAAGACCTTGGAGTCCTAGTGGACAGCAAGTTATCCATGGGACAGCAATGTGCCCTTGTGGCCAGGAGGGCCAACAGTATCCTGAGGTTCATCAAGAAAAGTGTGTCCAGCAGGGAGGTTCTCCCCCTCTACTCTGCCCTGGTGAGACCACACCTGGAATACTGCATCCAGTTTGGGGGTCACCAATTCAAGAGAAACAGGTATCTACTGGAGAGAGTCCAATGCAAAGCATGATTGCAGGACTTGAACATCTCTCCTATGAAGACAGACTAAGAGACCTGGTGCTATTTAGTCTTGAGAAAAGAAGGCTGAGAGGGCATCTTACCAATGGCTATAAATATCCGAGGGGTGGGCATCACTAACAGACATGGAACAACAGGTATAAGCGGGAACACATGAAATTCCACCTCAACATGAGGAAAAACTTTACTGTGAGGGTGACAGAGCACTGGAACAGGCTGCCTAGAGAGGTTGTTAAATCTCCTTATCTAGAGACTTTCAAAACCCACCTGGATGCCTTCCTGTACGACCTGCCGTAGGTGACTGTGCTTTGGCAGGTGGGCTGGAGTCAATGATCTCCAAAGGTCCCTTTCAACCCCTACCACTCTGTGATTCTATGAAACACATTTTCAAAATGTGTACAATAATTTTTTTGTTTGTTTTCTCTGCCATAAGAATTAGGTCAGCACTTTCTCCTGTCGGTATCTACAAGAACACAGTTTCTGTTCAAAAAACAAGGCCTTAGTTTCTTGGATAAAACATGGCATACTTAGAAGTTCGAAAGCCAAGCAGGTCTCTCATTTCATTCCGGAATTTTGACAAATCTTGCCGCAGCTCATTCAGGTTTTCCACAGTGGCCTGATCTGTGCTTTGCATCTTTTGTCTCATGGAAGTCAAGTAACGATGGACTAAGCAGCACATGACCTTTTGGTAGTTCTCATCCCTCTTTTGCTTCAGATTTCTCCATTCCTTTAAACAAACATCATGTATTTACTATGGCAAAGTGAATGAAAAAAAATATTTAAAACAACACAAACACAAACTTGTGTTGCTCAGGAGGTTATGGATGCTCCCTCCCTGGAGGTGTTCAAGGCCAGGCTGAAGAGGGCCTTAAGCAACCTGGTCTAGTGGAATGTGTCCCTGCCCATGGCAGGGGGGTTGGAACCAGATGATCTTTAAGGCCCCTTCCAAACCAAACCATTTTATTAATCTATGAACTAAAATACTTACCACCAGCAGCGTGAGGCTTCAACTATTCTTTTTGGTTATTTGACACTTCTGTAAAATGTTTCAAACCAATCACCTTCCCCAAAGGATACTCTGACCTCATGTCCTAGTTTGAGTTAGACCGGAACTACTTCTGGTCAGGGATGTGACTTCCCAGCTCAGTCTCTGCTCAGTGAGGGCACTTTCCGGAGCTCAGGGCATGTTTGCACAGACAGAGCTGCTTCCAGCAGTGAGAACACTCATTTTTTTCTGGTTAGTGATAAGGGCTGGACTGCAGACCAAGGGCACTGGTCTGTACATCTCATGTACTGCCTTGGGGGAGCAGACTAAAAGGCTGCAGCTCCAGGGATAAGCAGACCCTTGAGGTGACCCTAAATGGACCTATGAGAGTTTCTATACATGTAGTATTGAATATAAAGCTGAGGGACCATGAGGGTGAAGCCTCTTCTTCAATGGCCAGTGTCAGAGGACAGCTATGTCTGTCATGCTTCAATCCCTGTTCCCGAGTTCCTGAATCCAGCTCCTGAACCCAGTTCCCATATGCTGCCGAGGCCAGTCTGGGACTTCCCCAGTGCCAGCCACAACATCAGCAGCAAAGGCAATGTCACTGCTACCAGGGGGGTTAGGTTTGGTGTTGTTTTGGACCTATTTGATTTTAACGCTCTTATTTTCATTCCAGATGCTTTACTTTCTTTCCCAACCCATCCGTCTCTCGCCTTTATTCCATTTCCCTTCCCCAACCTAACTCTTAACATCTCACCATTTTTGAGATTAGAAGCCCCATGTAAGTACATGCTATGAGTTTTCAATCTATCAAGGCATTTTTTCCACATTATTCAAGGAGAATTGGGGGTTGGAGGGAAGAGGATTGAAACTCCCCAAACTGAAAGTTAATAGAATCTTACTCAAGTAGAAATAGGTAAGACCTACTTATTTGCATTTAGGATGTAACACACATTGTTTTATAGCTCCTATATCCCAGAAGCAATCACCATGTGACAAGCAGCTTCATGCAGCAATGTGCTGATTCATTTTAGAAAACAGCACCTTTCCAGGCTCAGAGCCTACAGCTCCCCCAATCATTTCTTACCTTTAGGCTGTTCTGACGTTTCACTTTGCCACTTGATGTATGAGAGCAGATCCATTTACTAAGACTGTTGAAAAGATAACAGATAGTCTTGGGGGAGGGAATAACATTGAAAGGTGGAGGGAGTGTGCATTTGTCATCAAAGTAGCTAAGCCAAAGCTTGGCACGAGCAAACTTCCATTCCTTATCTTCATGATTCTAAAGCATCAGAAACATTAACAGAGATAAGAAGCAAAAATTATTTTATTTTATAAATTCAATTTTCTCATGCATGAAAAAATTAGTCATTAAACTTTGATTATATAGTATTTTAGTATATAGATTCTATGTATTTTTACTAAATTTAATATGCTAATATTAAATAACTAAACCTTCCCACGTCTTCAATTCACTATATACTCTAGTGTAAATATAAAACAAACCCCCTATGACATGCCTAAGCACCACACCTTAGCAAGAGTAGCATCTTGACTTGAACAGTCATTGTATCATGAAAGTCTTCAAAACCCAAGAGCCAAAGCCTTGCACATGTTTAGCATGCAAATTGTCCACTTTATTTGGAACAAGGTATATAAAAAGTTTGTATTTAAAGGGAAGATGTCTCTTGTGAGCTCATAGAGCTCACAGAGGTCACCCACGCAGGTCTGGAGATTACTCTACACATTGTAGGAAGAAATTTGCACAAAATCCAAAGACACAGCTTGCAGTTATTGGCAATTAACCAGAAACCACTTACCGCTATCAGCTGAAAACTTTTATGAAGCATTGCCACAAGGAGTTTAGTTAATACTATCACAACCACCACGTTGTAGGTACCAACAATAACAGCACCCACAAAAGACTGCAATTCTTCTCCATAGCTAAAACGCGTGACAAAGATTGCTACGTGTGCCAGGGAGAATATGTACCAGAACAGAGCAAAACATGTGCCAATAAACCTAAAACACATGAAAGGGGAAAAAAAATAATTATCTGGTTAGGTAAAGTAAACATCATGAGTGAGTTTACTTACTGTAAATGCAAGTTCAGTGACAATTTCCAGTTGTGCTTAATTACTAGGAATTAAGGGTTAGGACAGTAGAGCTAGGACAGAGATGTCAGACTCACGAATGGAATGTGTCATTGCTCTGCTGCTCACAGAAAATACCCGCACAGTCTTTTTCTTCATTGACAGTAAATCCTTTATCATAAAGCTGTGTCAATCCAATTGTGAATGAGAACAAGACAAGGAGAAACATGCCCAGAAATTTTCCAAAATCTTGTAGCATCTGCCCCATTGAAATCTGTGAAAATAGATTTATTTCCAAGTTTAGCAAAACACACAGTTTTTCCTGTCTGTATTCTCTCCTTCAGCCTCTAATCAACAAACTATTTACATTTTCTATTTTTTATTACAATTTAAGATGCTAAACAGACCCCAAAATCAGGTGGTATCCTAGTAGCATTTTTCAGTGAGAAATTCTAGATGTTAAAAATAAAACTTAAGCAATTTTAAGATCACCTGATATGTTCACACCCTTCAATTAACCATATGCATTTAACCATATTTGTAATACCAATGGCAACAAGGAACTCACAAGCCAATAGATAAAAGCAGTAAATGAAGTTCATGTGAACACAGTGTCACAGAAACTTCAAAAAATAAAGAGATATCTAATGATCAAAACATCACTAATCAAAAAGTAGCATATCAAAGCCCATCTGCAGAACAGATTAATGATATTCACCTGGAGTGGTCCCAGAATAGAGCTGGTTGTGTACATGAAGAAGAGACGCAGATAACTAAGAACATTAGCAAAAGCAAAAAGACCTTCTGCCACTAGGGTGGGATGGAATGCATCCCAGTCCTTCCTTTCAGCATAATCATGAAACTGCAATATAAAAAGGACAAACTGAGAACGCTGATACTATAAATACAGAGGAGCATCCATGCACTGCTCACTACTTCTGCCTCCAAAACAGGCAACAGCAAAAAAGACATTAATACGATTCAGAGATGGCTCACCTCTTTCAGATATTTCACTCTCTTTAGATAAAGGCAGTTTAAAAGCCATTCCAGAGGGAGCCAGAAATCAGAGTATTTAAATTCAACACCTGCCACTCACTTGCTCAGTAAACCATTCATTTCTGTGTTCTGTGTTTCCCTCTACACTGTCCTGTATGGTTTGCTGAAAAAGGGACTTGTGTGCTTTATAAAAATAAGCATTAGTTTGGGGTAACAGGCCTCAAAAACATTAAAATGCTGCCCAGAAAACTAATGTACAGATGCAATTGTGATGTGTGACAGCTGGTCTTTGCAAGTTTTAGAAAGATGTAGCACCTAGGGTTCCTTTAATGGATTTTATGAATGACTACAGAGAACAGCAGTCACAAGTAAACTGTTAGTGTACACACATCCCTCAACTATATCCACTAGGTACTATTTAACTGTTCATGGAATATCCACAGATCCCAAACTTTTGGCGCTACTGATAATATTCTGCAGTTACATTACCAGCTTCTGCCCTCTCAAAATGGACTTTCAAAAACCAAAGGAACTCAAAACTGCTTTAAATTTACTTGTCCAAAAGTGCACTGCACAAAGATCAAGAAACAGGGATGAACACAATTTTATACATTGCAATTGGATGTGTACAAATCCTTCTGCTACAGAGCCTTTTTCTCTACTTCTCACAGCTTCAGTGCCTACAACATGCACCTAAGATGTAAACGAGTAACTTATACTTGGTTTTCTAAATAATTTATAAACTATGAATTTTGTCACATAAAAATGGTGAAAAAGCCATCATGTGCCTATTACACAGGACAGGAGTCTTTGATTTTCCAAAAGATTGCAATTGAAGCTAGTAGCAAGGGGCTTGTCTCAGCAAAGAAACCACTACTACAGACATGTGCTGGCCGGGAAGGCAGCCCAAAAGGACATTTTCTATTTCTTCCAAGAAATGGAGCTTTCCTTTCCAAACAACTACCAGCCTCTGAACCCTATCCATGCAAGGATAGGAAAATGAGCCAAACACCAAGCTGGGAAGAACTGGACCAGTTTCTTTCCCTCCCAACTGCCAGACACCTGTCAAACTCACAATTTGCAATTCAAAATTAATTGTGCTACTGCACTGGCTTGAATTTTGCTCACATATTTCTATTTGGTAGGTCTGGCAGCTTGTCATATGCAGTGCTGCTAACAACACATAGAACAGAATGGGAATAATTATTTTCAAAACTTCTATCTTCAACTAGATATTGGGAAGAAATTCTTTACAGTGAGGGTAGTGAGACTCTGGAACAGGTTGCCCAGAGAAGTTGTGGACATCCCTTCCCTGGAGGTGTTCAAGGCCAGGCTGGATGAGGCCCAGGGCAAGCTGGTCTAGTGGAAGGTACCCCTGCCCATGGAAGGGGGCTTGGAACTTGATGATCTTTAAGGGGCCTTCCAACCTAAACAATTCTATGAATCTATGAGCTGAATCCCGATGGTTTTTTACATAGAAAAGACAATGTTCTTCTATGGTCTCAGGACTTTTTTCTTTACTACAAAAACCCCCAAAAAACCACACCACCATAACAAAACAAAACAAACCCCAACCAACGAAAACTCCACACCAAACAAATAAACCAATTAAACAAACCAGTCCCACAACCACCTATGATATTTGAGCATATGTTATCAAAAGCTAGATCAAAGTTTCTGTCATAAGAAAGCTTTAGGCAAAACACAGAAATTACCCTTACCTTTCTGTATAGTACAGATATATGAATCAGTACTCAAATCTATGAATGAGTGAGCTATGAATCAAACTCAGATGCCAATTCAGAGGAGCTGTACAGCAACATTTCCCCAAATGAAAATCAAGGGCTTTGGGAGAGCTGCCAGTTCTTACTAGGAAGACAGTAGCTCTGTTTGGGGTTCCTGAGTACTTGGACATGTCTTGATGTTTCTTTGCAGTCCCATATGCCTTATCAACTTCTCTTTCAAGCCCAAAATGTAACAAGACCAGAGATTTTGACAACTATAAGGCACACATCCACATAGCAGGATATTACTAATGCAGTACACTGAACTACAACATACTACTCCTAACGTACCACATTTAAGACTTCACATATTTTGCATTAATGTACTCAAATTATATTTGCTCAGTCAATCCCATAGGAGCTTTGGATCTATGAAAATGAGAGCTCACCTTGTTATGGGCAACTACTTTTAGAGCAAAAGTTGCCAGATACAGGGAATTCATGACAAAACTAAGCTGATTACGAGATTCTTCCAAAAAGTCTTCTAAACCATCATACCACAGTCTTTTAACATCTGACCACACCATTCCTGAAGGGAAAAAAAGGCAAGTCAGGGAAGTCAAGCCATTGCACTGAATGGATATTCTTTTACAATTAAAGCACAATTGACTGGCTTCTGTAAATGATATTTTAGCAAAGAAGAAGTGGAAAAATCAAGTGACATTACTAAAAGCATTACATTGGATTACAAGCATTCATCATAAACAACAAGAGGCTTAGCCTTTTCAAGCCTACTTTCCAACTAAGAAACACAATCTCCAATAAAACAAGGCATGAGAGAAAGTGGAGAAAAAATGGGACAGGAGAAGTTCTAATTTAAATAAAGGTAGAGGGTTAGAACAAAAATGCTTTTTCTGAATGGAAAGAATTCACCTTATTAAAAAAAGCACTATAGAAAGCATTATATTGCTACATAAAGTATCAAGTATTTTTTGGAAGTGTGTAGTTATAATTAGAAAAAAATAGTAATTAGCTCAGTAACTGTTACTGAAAATACCCCAAAAGCAGAAACTTTTCTTACCCTGTTATTAAGTAACATTAGCAGAGAAAAGCGACCATGTCTTAAGACTGCAAAAATCAGAAGTTTAACTCATATCAATAGACATTTAAATATTCAAAATCTTTAGAGCAAAATTTATTTTACCATTGTTAACCGTATCTGGCTGTATGGAAAAATACAGTTACTAAGAATTTTACTAGCTGAATGTTTCTTACATAATTGAAAGGAACCTTAGATGAGATATAATGGTGCCTTTGATTTCTACAAATAATCAGCTAGTTAATGTTTGAATACCTCAAAGGTATGCTACTATATTTAGAACAAGAAGAAAAGCAGCATGCGTCTAAATGTAAAGTAAAAATTGTTAGACTTACTTCAGATTTCTGGACTTTGCATCTTCTCTAAAATTTGGCCCAGTAGGAGCCAGCTGAATGCCATTTGCACCTCTCTGAATGCTGCTAGCCCTCCTGTTAGACCCTACACTACTCATTTTTGATACTTCACTTTCGGTGATAACTAGAGATGGTTCTAACACTTCACATCCCTCTCTCAAAATGTACTTGGTTGTTTTTTCTTTTTAATTGTTACGCTATCCTCCAGAGAGAAAAATCCGGTTAAACAACGAATAACAACATGCTAATTACATCAGAAGGTAGCACTAGTCATCATAGTACAAGCAGCATCAGTATATGCCATCCAGTCTACTCAAATCATACCTACCAATTAGCCATATTATCAGAAGATAGTCTATCCTCTCAAGTGCTGGTCCCATTGTATTCTTCTTATTCTCATTGTAGACAAGGGAATACAAATTAAGTAACAGTAAAAACGTGAAATATGAAGCTCCATGAATAATAAACTTCATAAAAGGAGTGTGAATTATTCGACCCAGTCGAGATTTAGGAGCTAACAAGTAACACAGAGACAGAAGTGGCCAGAAAATGCCAACCATCAAAACAGTCAAAATTTTCTTGCATGTGTGCTTGCGTCGATAGCCTGCCATCTGTCCAAACCACACAGTGTTTAGGAACTGCTGGCAGTTAGACTGAGCAACAAACTGGTGAAAAAGAAACAAAAGAGAAACAGACAAAAAAAAAAAAAAATCAGCCTCAGGTTTCAGATTATTGGTTTACCTTATTAAAATGCAAACTGTGCATAATTGCCAATGAACAGGAAAAGGCAAGAATATGAAGATGGAATAATAATCTCATGTGAGATTAAGACTATAAATAACCTTAATTTTTGGGTTCTTTCTAGAACCAGAAACTAAGAATGAATGATACATACTAGATTTTTAATAGTTTTCAGGTCAAGTTCTGATTTCCCAAAAAATGGTGTTATTCTTCAGTAAAAACAAACTATGCTCACAACCAACAGAACATCTGAAATACTTTGGTAGGCTTGTTTAACGCATACCAGAAATGTGCAATGATGGTTATAGGACATTCTGTAACCATAGTATTTTAACAGTTTCACCAACAGTTTAGGTCTAGATATGTAGAACAGGCAGAATGGTAACGACTTCTGCAAGAACTAACTGAGAAAGAATTTGGCATGGAAAGTAAACCTCTCCATCCCTGGTCCTTGTACTGGAATCCCACAAACACCTACTTGCCTTCTAGTACAGCAAAATTAGAGTGACAATTCATGAAGGAATATAACCAAGAATGACCTAAGTCCCATACTGATGGCATAAAAAGGCACTACCTTTCTCAGAGGCGCCATTAACTTACACAAGTATAGCTCTAACACACCTCAGAACAGCACAGACCAGACCAGGGTAAAAGCAAGAAGATAATACCTAGTCATCTGTGTTTCCCTATGCAAGGATTTAATGAGGTTCTGAACAAATAAGTACCACTACCAGAGCTGTTCATAAAAGAGTAGTCATTCCAGCACAAAAAAAACTACATTCTTTTCCACAGCAGATACTGAAGAAATACTTGGCACCATGGAATTACAAAACTGTGGGGGTTGGAAGGGACACCCTCAGGATCACTCAGTCCAACTCCCCGCTAAAGCAGGTTTGCCTAGATCAGCTTGCATAGCAATGTGTCTAGGTGGGTTTTGAAAGTCTCCAGAGAAGGAGACTTCATGACCTCTCTGGGCAGCCTGGTTCAATATGCTGTCACTCTTAAAGTAAGGAAGTTTTTCCTTATGTTTAGGTGGAACCTCTTGTCTTCCAATTTGTGCATGTGGCCCTTGTCCTATCACTGCTACCACTAAATAGAGACTGGCCCCATCCTCCTGACACCACTGTCTGGGTATTTATAAGCACAACAAAATAAATGAAGTGGCAAAATATGATATGGATAGCCTATCAAATGACTGCAAAGACAAACCTCTTTTTGATTATACTTGATGGCAAGTTTTAATCGACTCAAGTTCATCCTCTCTTCCAACAATCCTCGCTTGTCTACATGTTCATCGCTAGATGTGTGATTCAGAATAACCTCCAGCTCCCGTGAATTCCGTGCTTGTGCAAGCAAATCTTTAGCAAAGGTTTTGCACTGCCGAGCTAGCTCCTCATAGTCGTTTCTGAAAGAGGCAGAAGCAGTGCACACCATTACACTACTTGCACAGATTCCATTAAATCACCAAGTACCCATTTTATTTCAGGGTTAGATGTTACGCTAAAGCAAATTAAGAAAAAAAAAAACCACAAACAAAACAGCCCAACAGTCATATGTCAAGATCCAAGCATTCTGAAAATAACTCTGAATAAGTCTCACCATGCCATGTAACAATTACACATAGTTTAGCTTGCAACTCCACTAGTCAGAGAAAAATTGAGAAACTAACTTACAGTATATAAATTCTTACTTTGTAAGTAACACATGAAAAACTCAAGACAAAAAAAAAAAAAGACAAGAACAGATTTAGTGAGCAAAATCAGATAAACATGGTACAAAATGCATAACTACCCTAGCCTGTTTGCAGAAGCAGCATGGTGCAAAGCAGCAGCGAGCAGAAGCAAGTGAGCCAAAACCCCAAGTTAGAAAACTACTCCTCATACCCCTCCCTGTCCCACTGCCATCCCAGCAGAAAGGACCAACACCCAAGGACCCAGAGGCAGCAACGGGAACAGGAAGCCTCCCATGCTACAATCTGAACTTCGAGTCCCAGAATATTTTGCTCCAGCCAGCACTTTCATTTTTGAAGCTGGCATGACTGCAGCATGGTATGAATAACAGCAGCAGATTTGACTCAACCCATGACATTTGTTATTATGCCTAATTATCAGTTTAAACAGTCCAATTACAAAAAAATGGAATAAAGCTTTCATAATGCATACATACACGTGGCATTTCATAAGACGATTAAAGTTGGTTTGTGTTTTCTATTCCTACCTGAATTCAACCTCAACAAGGCTTAATTCTTTCAAGTCTGCACTAAGTTCAAAAGCTCGTAAGATTGGATCCTCCTCTGTCAACATGATTAAAGCAGGACTGGCCAAACACCGATAAATGTCAAGACGAAACCTGTGGCAAAAGAGTATGACACAGAATTAAGACGTTTTATTTGATTGGCAGTTTCAAACCAGAACCCATTCCAAAAGTTTTCATAAAACAGTCAAGTAAAAGACAGAACAGTTGCTTTTCTTAAAATCAGACACCACAAGCATTAAAGGCAGTATGTCACAGAAGACACTGTCCTTCACATACTTATAATCCCTATTATTTTTATTACTGGAAATTGGCCAAACTAGGTCCCTCTCCTTTTCCTCGCTACTTCAGCTATTATCAGCATAAAGTCATCCATTAAAGTAACAGTATTGGTAAAATTTTGACATTTTAAGTGTTAAGTAATTAGAGTTCTTCAGGTGTCAATGAGAGACGGAAGTAAAGCATTTAATGCAATTCAGAATCACAGAATGGCAAAGGCTGGAAGCGACCTTTGGAGATTGGCTAGTCCACCCTCCCTGTAAAGCAGGGTCATCCACTGCAGGTCACACAAGAATACATCCTGGCAGGTTTTTTAAGTCTCCAGAAAAGGAAACTCCACAACCTCTCTTGGCAGCCTGCTCCAGAGCTCCAGTATCCTCACAGCAAAGTTTCTCATCATGTTCAGTTGGAACTTCCTGTGTTCCATTTTGTGCTCATTGTCCATTGTCCTATCAGTGAGCACCCCAGCACAGTGTCTAGCCACATCCTCTTCACATTCACCCTTTAGATATTTGTAAGCACTGACAAGACCCCCTCTCAAGCTGCCCTTCTGCAGGCTAAACAGCCCCATGTCTCCTGCCTTTGCTTATAAGAGAGATGCTCCAGTCCCCTTGTCATCTTCACATCCCTCTGCTGGGCTCTCTGTTTGTAGATCCTTGTCTCTCTTGGACTAAGAAGCCCAGAACTGGACACAACATTCCAGATGTGGCCTCACTAGTGCAGTGCAGAGTGGGTGAAGAACTTCCCTTGACCTGCTGATCATATTCTTCTTATTGCACCCCAGGTGACTGATCATTTCCTCCTGGACTGTGAGGGCTACTTTTTGTTCCCCATCCCTGTCTTCCAGTTCCAGGGGCTGAACCCTCATGGAGCAACTGGTGCCACTGACAAATACTGAAGCAAAGTAGCAGCTCAGCCTTTTTCTTGTCTTTGGTCACCAGGTTCCCTCCTACACCCAGCAATGGGTGGAGGTTCTCCCTAGCTCTTTTAGTGTTAACATACTGGTAGAAAATCAAGACACCTAGGTTGATATACAGTGAATAATGATATAAAACCAAAATGAAAAAAGCCACTGCTTCCCCCCAGCATTTCAAAGCACAACCTATCCTCAAGAACTACCATCTCTCACAACACAAGCTACAACATATTTAAGGAATCCACTTAAAAAACTCACCTGAAAGAGAAGATGAAATCTAATCGATCTGACCCAAAGAATACCAGAAAATCATGACAAGATTTTTTTATTTGTTGTTGTCTATAACTGGTAAATTATACCTGGAATGTCGCAGGCTGTCTTTTTTGTTCTTTGCAGTACACAGCGTGCATTCACAGCCTACAGCATGAGGCTTAGGCAAGGATATATCTTGCTTCAGTAGCATGGTGAGAATTTCGTAGTTGTTCCGATGAGCAGCTAAAATGACAGGTGCCACATCCATGGTTGTAGAGTACTCTGGGTTCTGAATGCGTTCCATGAGTTTCTGAAATAAAACGTAGGAAGCACCCAGATTTATTACATACAGTTATGCTATAGTGTTTGTATGCAAGGGTGTTTTATTTTTTTGAATGTTTAACAATGAATATCTCGTTAAAAATATTTTCCTGTGTTTCATGACATGAAAATAAGGAAAAACTTGTAACAATTGTCACACACCTCTCACATACTGGAAAAGAAAAATTAACACAGAAACGCTTCTGGTTTACATACATCAAAAACACGACATTCAGCACCTATCTTCTCTAATATACATGCATGATATTAAAAAGTGTATTTTGCTCTCATTTGAGAAAAAAAAACGTGAATACATTTCCTACCTAAGCATAGAAAAACATATCCTGGCTGTACCATATTCTGTTGCACAACCACCTTATTCGTTCCCCTCCCTCTACCTCTGCATGTGAATTTTAAAAAGTTCTTTGATAATTCAGCACTGTGAAAATATGTTTCAACTGATTAATTTCAAGGTGAAGATTTGATGTTTACATATTTGCTCAAACAATCTACAAAGCTTCAATACATGAATATAGTTGCCAAGACCGCTAATTACCTTGCAAACAGTCCACAAGAAAATAATTTATAGGTGCTCTGTTTTTATAGTCTCCTCTGGACTAGAGATGCAGAACTTCTTTTAAGAACACTGTTTTAAATACCTACTGTTACGCAGAATCTAACAGCACAGCCCACCACTTCCTGACCAAAAATCAAGGAAAAACAACACTCAACTACAATGGTTGGTCTGGAGGATCTTTTTGGTCGGTGATTAAGTAGAATGTCAACAGCTCCCACCACTTCAGAGTCAATAGCCACCAAAAGTGCATCCGATGACTAAGGAAAGAAAACAAGTCATATGTAAAAACTGCAGTAACTTCAACAGCATAAAGGGTCAATCTGAATCCAAACTGCAGTTTGTTTTTTTTGTTTGTTTGGTTGGTTGGGTTTTTTTTAGTTTATTTTTTTAAAGTAGTAAAATTATGTTCTGTATTTCCAACATTCATATGATCAGGATACAAATCCAGATTCTCATTCCAGGAACTACATAGCATTATGGACTATCTGTTTCATAGCACAAACAGTAAAAGAACCAACTGCAGAAATTAGTTTCCAGCAAAGATAATGCAGGACATGGCAAAAATCAGGTTCTAAGGGACAGTTTACCAGGTTATAAAAAAATGTTAAAAGTTAGCGTCTCTGTAACATAACTTGTTTAACGGGATATTTCAGCTCCATATGTGTAGTTCTGTAGCAATGCTACAAAAATAAGCCTGGGGGGAGGGGAGGGGCTGGCAACTACTTCTGAAACTTCTCTTAAGTGGACCTAAGCAGCTTTTCATTTTCTCTACAGTTGACATTATCCTTTTACATTAACTTGAGGAAATTCAGATTTTTACTTTAAAAGTAAAAGAGAAAGACACAACTGTCACTATTGATACTAAAAAGGAGATCCAGGTAAAGCACGGGTTTGTTTGGGTTTTTTTGTACATCCAGTATCAAACAAGCAAACAAAAGATACTATTTTTTCTTCTTCTACACACTTAAGCCATCATAGCTACAACTGTCTCAGCAGCAGCAGAGATGCTGCATACAGTTAAGGAAGTATTGTTGGTATGAAACTGTCTCTACCACCAAGCACAGATCAAGCTGAACAAGCACTGCAGAAACACATGCTGGTATTAACTTGAAATTACCTAATACAACATGTCTTTCTAACTGTGCTACCACTTTAAAAGTTATCATATTCCACAGACAAAGAAATCTCTGCATTCTACACTTCTTAGTATGTTTCACACTGACTATGTTCTGTTTATTATTACAGAATCACAGAATGCATTGGGTTGGAAGGGACCCTTAAAGGTCATCTTGTCCAACTGCCCCCTGCAGTAAGCAGAAACATCTTCAACTAGATGCAGAAACATCTCCAACTAGATTAGGTTGCTCAGGGCCCCATCGAGTTTGACCTTGAATGTCTCCAGGGACATGGCTTCACCCACCTCTCCAGACAACCTACTCCAGTATTTCACCATTCCATTTGTAAAAAATTTCTTCCTAATGTCCAAACTAATTCTGCCCTGCTCCAGTTTAAAACCATTGCCCCTTGTCCTTCTAAACAGTCCCTCTCTGACCTCCCTGTAGATCCCCTTCAGATACTGGTATTTTGCTAGCAACAGGGATGACATTTAAAATAAAATTCAGACTTCTTAGTATCACTGAAAAATGTTACTACACATTTGCCCTGTCAGTAAAGTCCCACTAGAAAAGTAAACCAGTGAGAAGAAAACACTTTCACAATTACTAAAAAGAACTGAACTGCCTATAAAGACAGATGATATTTCCTTTCAAATTCTGACAGATTAACAAAGATGCTATATAAAGAACAGACTACACAGATGACTGCACTGACAATTTTCAATAATTTAGGTGCCATATACCTGACAGCCATAATCCAAGAGAAGCTGTAGTATGTCCAAGTTTTCATTTTCAATAGTTATGGTAACAGCATTTCGTCCAAGCACATCCACACAATTTATGTTCATTTCACCCGATCTGTTTTCCTCTAAGAGTTTCTTAACCATGTAATAGTCACCTGTAATGTAGAAACGTCACTTATTAGAAAGCACTAAAAGCACATGAACATTCTTAAGTACCAGCTACCATCAAACAAGACAATATTATTCCACAGCTGACAACAGAAATTGAATATGCCAGAAAATTAATAAATCAAGGCAGATAAGCACTCTCTCATTAGGGAAGAAACTTAAGGTATTTCAGGAAATCACTAAGACATGTACTTTAATCTACCCCTTTAGTTCCTGTTCTAAAACAGAAACAAAAGCATGAGTACTTTTCCAAACTGGCGCAATAGCTCACACACAACCTGTGAGATACAGGAGACATTAAGTTTAACTACATCAGAGCTGGCTGCAGGCCATCCAGCTGTCTCATACCAAGGCAATCCCACCACACAGAGCACCAGAAGGAACTCCCTAAACCCACTGGCTAAGTTCCCTGCAGAAATACTGTGGTTGTGAACTAACCTAAACACAAGACCACCAAGCAGCTCTGCATAGAACGCTTGCCTCTTCCATCATGCTTATACCCTCATGTACTCGTAACCATTCAGAACATGACCAAAAGCCTACGTCAAGTCAAATATTTCAAACGTATAAAGATTAGTTTCAGACTACGTTCCTATTCAAGGGTAACTAAGCATGTGCTTAAAATAAGTAGTGTATTTTAGAAAAGATGCTACTTCCCTCTCACATCATGGGTGCAAACCCCACTCGTTCTGAAGGTATCTGGATAAGCCCCTTATTCTTCAACAACTAAACATTCTCGGGCTAACAGTGACCGCAGAAGATACCTCTTCAGACACAAAACAAAGTCCCCCACAAATACAAAACGAGATGGCCCAATGCCTCCCCTCCCACCGGACGCCGCTGGTGATAGGAATTGGCCGGAGAAGGGCGGTCCCACCCTCGGGGTGCTAGGGATAGCGGGACGTGGCGGGGCCAAAGCAGGGTGGCTTCACCGGCGGGGTGCTAGGGATAGCAGGAGGCGGCGGGGCCGGAGCAGGGTGGCTTCACCGCCGGGGTGCTGGGGATAACAGGAGGCGGCGGAGCCGGAGCAGGGTGGCTTCACCGCCGGTGTGCTGGGGATAGCAGGAGGTGGCGGGGCCAGAGCAGGGTGGCTTCACGGGCGGGGGGCCTCCTGCGCCAGGCGCTGGAGCAAGGCCAGGTGCCGCGGTGCCTCTCGCAGCAGCCGCACAGCGAGACAGGGCAAGGACCCGCTGTCGTACACGACAAAGGACGCAGACGTTGGCGGAATTTACTCCCAGTCCCACCGGAACGACCGGGACCTGGGGTGCTGCCGCCAGGTTGAGGAGGGTTCGGACGCCCGGAGCTAGCGGCCAAGACCACCGTTCCCCAAAAGCGCCGCAGACGGGGCCAGCCCAGGCAGCAAGCGCAGTACCTTTGTCGCAGGCCAGCAAGAAGAGTTTCTCGTCCAGGGTGGTCTCCTCCTTCACCTGCCGCACATCCTTCAACGCTAGCAGCTTGTTGGGAGAGGCCGAAGCGGACGGGTCCGCACTCTGATACAAGGCGGCCATAGCGCCGGCTCCGCTAGGCCCATCAGAGCGCGGGCGGGCCGGGGCGGGGCAGGGCAGGGCAGGGCACGGCGGGGCCGGGCCGCGGCGCAGCACGATCAGTAGCGCTCCACCGCCACCCCGGAGGAAGCGGGACAACACTACCCAACCTCGCAGCCCCACGGGCAGGGCACAGCAAGGCGGGGCGAAGGACCACCGCTTCCCACCACACTGCGCAGGCTCAAATGGCGGCGGAGCAGGAGGGAAGGAGCGCGGTTGCGGGCTGTGACCACCGACCGGCTGAAGGCTCTGGCACAGCAGCGGCTCCGTGACTTAAGCTTCCCTCCCGACAGCGTTTAGAGAGCTAGAGTCAGGCGGGGAAGGGGCCTGTACCTTTCAGAAGCTGGGAGGAGAATTTCGCGAGCTTCCTTCGAGGGAGCTGTCCTCTCGCTATTTTACCCAGCACACTTTGTGGGGTAAAAAACTGGGTGAATGGCTGCGCCCAGAGAGTTGTGGTGAAGGGAGTTAAACCCAGTTGGTGGTCAGGTATAAGTGGCGTTCCCCCGGACGCAGTATTGAGGCCAGTTATATGTGGCATCTTTATCAATGATCTGGGTGAGGGAATTGAGAGTACCATCAGTAAGTTTGCTATGACACTAAATTGTGTGGAAGTCTTGATCTGCTTGAGGGTCGGAAAGCTCTGCGGGGGGTTCTCTGCAGCCTGGATCGATTGGTTGAGATCAGTTGTGTGAGGTTTGATAAGGCCAAACGCTGGGTGCTACACTTGCTTCACAACAACCCCATGAAGGCTCCAGGTTTTGGACAGAGTAGCTGGAAAGCTGCCTGACAGAAAAGGACCTGAGGGTGCTGGTTGACAGCCACCTGAGTATGAGCTGGGGTGTGCTCAGATGGCCAAGGCCAGATGCTGCTCTGGATCATGAATACTGTGGCTAGCAGGAGTAGGGAAGCATCATGCCCCCGTACTCAGCACTGGTGAGGCTGCATCTCAAATACTTGTTTCAGTTTTGGCACCCTCACTGCAAGAAAGACAGGGAGGTGCTGGAGCTGATGCCCAGGGAAGAGCAACAAAGCTGGTGAAGGGTCATAGAGAACAAATCTTATGAGGAGCAGCTGAGGGAACTGGATTGTTTAGTCTGGAGAAGAGGGGGCTAAGGGGAGACCTCATTGTTCTCTACACCTCCCTGAAAGGAGGCTGGAGTGAGGTAGGGGTTGGTCTCTTCTCCCTAGTATCAGGTGATAGGATGAGAGAAAATGATCTGAAAATGTGCCAGGGGAGTTTTAAGTTGGATATTAGGAAAAAAATAATTACTGAAGAGAGTCAGGTGTTGGAATAGGCTACCCATGGAGGCAGTGGAGTCACTGTCCTGGAGCTGTTTAAGAAACCTGTGGACATGGCATTTTGGGACATGATTCAGTGGCCACAGTGGGCTGAGGTTGAAGGTTGGATTCAATGACCTTAGAGGTCTCTTCCAACTGAAACAATTCTATGGTTCTATGATCTCGCCACACTGTGAGGCCTCAAGAACACAGACTGCAGCACATCTCCAGCATCCAACTCCTGATTGTCTCAGTTTCTGCTTTTTCTTCTCAGAATGTTTGTTTCAAAGAGTGCAAGTGTTAACCAAATGATTTTTCTGAGTGAGACAGACGTTCATCATATGTTAATCCTTAGTGCTCAGCTGAAGTTAGTAAAGCTAAGAGCTGTGGTTCTGTGCCTCTACAGGCTGCAGGTGCATAAACGAGGTAAGTCTCATAATGTTATTGTATGTCATACTAGAGTAAGGCACAAAAAAATTTGTCTGGTAGCTCGTGACATAAATGTATTTTTGAAATTCAAGGAAAAAATGGAATATAATTTTAAAATGAAACGGGAAAACAAATGATTTTTAGAAATACTCACTGCAGAGGAAAGTGAGTACAAGACAGTTTAACAAGGATTGGGAAATCAGTACCCTAAAGGGGTGGTCTTTCCAGACAGTACAAACCAGTACACAGAGAAATGGGTCTCTATCCAAGCCCTTAATTCTCTCAACTTCCACTATCCCTTTATGTCATAGAAACTAAATGGATGCATCTTCCTTCTATTAATATGTTGTTCAAGGTACTGAAGATGTAAAGCTTAGGTCAGCTGTTCACTCATCATGATTTTTGGGTTTTGCCACATATAGGACTGGGTTAAGAGCTAAGAGAGTAGCAGCTTCATACTTCAACCAACCAACCAAAAATACATTTTTGCTTTTATTTAATTTTCTTTCTTTATGCTTGGCTTCTGTTAAGAACTTTAATAAACATCCAGCTCCACACCATTTGGTGAAAATGTACAGCTGCAGAGGAAGGAGTATAAATACTTCAACATTAATAAAATTATTATGAACTCATCCAATCTTTCTAGACAAAAATCTCTGCACACAATATACACTTTAGGAAAATCAAAAGAGTGATCTACAAGGAAATGCAATACATTAATGTGAAACCCCAAACTGGACTAGCTAGCTCTTTACTGTTTTCTTATATAGTATTTTATGAAAAATTGGGAAAAAAGAAAATCAGATGCTTAGTCCAACTGCAAAAGTTAGTGAATATGCAGACCTAATAATGACATAGTTATCTTTCTGGTTACTATTTGAGTCTGTATCTTAAGAAAAAAACAACAAAGTTTCTGCTCAGTAACAACAAAGCTACTCCATTACTTAAAGATTATTCTCACAAGAAAGTTTCACCAGCTTCATCAATATTCATTAGTTTCCAGACATTCCCATAGGCCTTCACCTGCCCCACTGAACCAATCGTGTGACTTAATGACTTCAAGAGAGTGAAGCTCTCCAAGAGTAAGGCAAAGACAATACCTTCTGTGCAGTTAGGAGTAATGCAACAGGGTTGGAATGCACCTTGAGACTTGGATGACAACATGTAAAAGACACCCCTAGGAATCAAGCAATGTTTCACAATAGGTCTTGAAATAACTTATGTAAAATGATGCAGATTCTCACAATCCTACAGAAACTAATATAAATGAAGCTTAATTAATATGCTGTGGGTAGGGGTTTTGCTTTAAAACAATACAAATCTGTGATGCTAATTTGGTAATTAACATATTCTGAAACCAGTGTTATCCATCAGTGATCAATGTGTTATGAAACTGAATAAAAATTTAACTAATAAATACATTCTAATAGTGTTTGTATTTGTGCATACTCAGCTTCAGAGCTCTGTAAACGGTGAGGCATTCATTGTGCTTAACATGGCAGAAAGTTCTATTCCATGTTTTCATTACTTGATTTTGTTCAGTCCTCTTCCCATCAAACATGCAAACACTGTCATCACCATTTTTGGCTTCACTTCAACCAGGTCATCTGGGAGAGCATATATACGAGCACCAATTTTCCGAGCAACTGAAATAGCATATCTTGGAAAACAAGAGAAAATAAATGTTATTTATCTTTCTTGCATCTACTAGTGTGCCAAGATGCACAGCAATGGATTGTAATAGCAGGATATGCCTTTTCAGGCATACTCAACACTCCAAGAAAATGGACATGACTGTGAAGAAAGCAGGTACTACCAATTGTATTGGCAGACCTTTTGTTACCGGTTATCAAACCACTTTTGTCAAAACCAGTAACAATTATAGCAGGCTATTAATAAACCAGTTGGAGTGTAGTGGTGGTAGGTCTTATCAGACGTGAATTTGAAGTCACACCACAGAATGGCAGGTTGGAAGGGAACCCAAGGATCATCCTGTTCCACCTTTCTAGGCAATAATCTAGTTGAAATGAGATGGCCCAGCACCCTGTCAAAACTGCCCAGTGGATGGGAATCCACTACTTCCCTTGGGAGATTATTCCAATGTCTGACTGTGGCTACTGAATCATGTCCCAAAGTACCATGTTGATGCATTTCATGAACACTTCCAAGGACAGTGACTCCACCAACTCCTTGGGAAGCCTGTTCCAATGCCTGACCTGTCTTGCAGCAATGAAATTTTTCCTTATCCAATCTAAACCTCCCCTGGCACAATTTCAGGCCATTTCCTCTTGTTCTGTCACCTGATACCAGAGTGAAGAGACCAACCCCCATCTCCCTGATTTCCTAACTAAGAAGAAAATGGTCTTTGGATGTGATTGGCCTTCTGGGCTGCAAGCACACATTGTCTGCTCATGTCCAGCCTCTCGTCCACCAGTACCCCAAGTCCTTTTCCTCAGGGCTGCTTTCTATCGCCTCCTCCCCCAGCCTGCATTGATAGTGAGCATTGTTCTGACCTAGGTGAAGGACCCTGCATTTGGTCTTGTTGAACCTCATGAGGTTCACCTGGGCCCACCTCTCCAGCCTGTCCAGGACCCTTTGGATGACATCCTGTGCCTCCAGCTTATCAACAGCACCACTCAGCTTGGTGTCCCCTGCCAACTTGCTGATGGTGCACTTGATCCTACTGTCTATAGCACTGATAAAAATATCAAACAGTGCAGGTCCCAGTACAGGCTGCTGAGGGACACCACTTGTCACTGCTCTCCATCCGGACTTTGATCCATTGATCACTACCCTCTGGATGAGACCATCCAGCCAATTCCTTATACACTGAACAGTCCACTGATCAAACCCGTATCTCTCCATCTTGGTGAGTAGGATGTTGTGGGAGATCGTGTCAAAGGCATTGCAGAAGTACAGACAGATGACACTGTCCCTTGTCCACTGATGCAGTCATAGAAAGCCACTAGGTTGGTCAGGCAGGATTTTCCCTTAGTGAAGCCAAGCTGGCTGTCTTTGATCACCTCCCTGTCCTCCACGTGCCTTATCAGACCTTCTAGGAGAATATGCTCCATGATCTTCCCAGGCACAGAGGTGATCCTGACATGTTGGTAGTTCCCAGGATCCTCCTTTCTGCCCTCTTTAAAAATGGATGTAATGTGTCCCTTCTTCCAGTCACCAGGGACTTCACCTGACTGGCAGGACTTTTCAAATAGAAGAGAGTGGCTTGGTCCCTACATCAGCCAATTCTCTCAGGACTCTGGGATGCATCTCATCAGGTCCCATAGACTTAGGTGTGTTCAGGTTCCTCAGGAGGTCATGAACCTGATCTTTGCATACAGTGGGAGGGACTTCACCACCCTGGTCTCCACATTGTGATTTTTTTAACTTGGGAGGTGTTGGGAAAAAGGTTGCCAGTAAAGACTTAGGAAAAAAGTTGCTGAGGACCTCAGCCTTCTCCTCACGTGTTGATACTAACTACCATTCTTGTTCTTCAGCGGTAGGGGGTGGGGTATGTTTTCTTTTACCTTCCTGCACCTTACAGAAACACAAAGCAGCATTTTAAACTTACTTAGCGTTATTCAATTTATCTTCATAAGAAAGATCTTCTCTCTTGACCATTTCTGGACGAACTGCTTTTGGTGCAATCGCATCTATTAAATCTAGTACAGGCAAACTAGTGCTAATTGATTTGTCCTAAAAGAAAGGACACCAAAGATAAGTTTGCTTTGGTTATTCCATCTTCACGATGCAAAAAGGCCTTCAGCAAATCTCACATACTTACTGAAAGACAGAAACAGGTTTGTTTACTTTATTGCATGAAAGGTTTTCTCCCCTCCTTTATGAGGTCTACTGTTCTTTCCCACAATCATAATGACAAGGCTCACACGTGGTGTTGATGTTATTATTAAATGGTTTATATTTATTTAATGGAAGAAACTTCCCCTTTTCCCTAAGGAGTAAAGGGAACTCTGAAAGAAGTCCAAGGACCAGACTTTCAAGACAATGACAAAGTATTTACATTCCTCAACTCCTTTTCTTCTTCTTTTCTTGTAATGGAACTATTCTGTGCAGTTAAGTTTATGGCTTTTCATTTCAGCAGGTATTCTGACCTGGCACAAGCAGCCTGTGTTTTGTACTTAACAAAGTGTTATGGCTGTAATTATTTTTTTTCCCCACCTTTAAAGCACAAGCAGCTGATGATGGATGTCAAACCAACAGTCAGCAGACAGTGCCAGTGAGGCTGGCCCTGTTCTTGCAGGGGCCCAGCACAAAAGCTACATGACATGACTGCCTTGGCCACCAGGTTGGAACTATTGATTTCTAATTCAGTGAAGCTCCATACAGCCAACACATCATTTAGAAACAGTAATATGAATCTGCTTAAAGACATGGAATGCACATTATTGATCCCACCACCTTGTGGGGGGAAGAAGCCCCAAAGACCATCTTCAGGAACTTCTGTGGTTTCTAACATATCAATAACCCTTTCTTCTTTGCAGCCACATGCTTCTTTGTCTTCTGCCTCCACCAAGACAGCTGATGGAAGGACCTCACTTAGCATGCTGTCCCTCAAACACTGGCATGCCCTCCCCAAGCTTATTTCCAGCAAATCTGGTTTTATCCCCTACACCCCTCCAATCTACTTTAAAGCTCTTTCAATGAGTCCTAACAGCTCCTGTGCAAAGATCCTTTTCCCCCTTCGCAACAGGCATAACTTGTCTGTTGCCAGCAGGCCTGGTGTCATGTAGACCATGATCAAAAACCCCAAATTTCTGCTGGTGACAGCAGGTTAGGAGCTGGGCATTGATCTGCTGGCTCCTACTCTTTCTCTCCTCACCTTTCCCTGCAACTGGAAGGACAGACTACTGCTCCTGAACCCTTATAACCAGTCATCTCAAGGCCTTGAAGTCTCCTCCGATTGCCCTCAGACTTTTTGTTGCAACATCACTACTGCCTACTGGAAAAATCTGAGGGTTGTACCAGGGTAGGAAGCTTTCCTTTCAAATCTTTAACTGTCACCCCTGGGAGATGGCAGACTTTCCTAAGAAATGGGTCCAGTCTGCATATCAGGCCTTCTGTTCACTTCAGAAGGGAGCCTCCTGTGACAATGACCCATCTCTTTTTGCTTTATGGAAGGAGTTTAATTTAATTTCAATTTTATTTTTTTTTAAACCACACACACCTCCCCACACCCCCCAGTATTTCTGAATTAGTTTTTCAATTCTGGACAAGCATGAGAGTGCCGTATCAAAAAATCCAGAAGATACACTGGTAACTTTGGACATAAACCCCCACAAAAGTTTAGCCAGTTTTTGTTGTTGTTGAGGTTTGGTTTGTTTTGAATCCTGAGGCAGCAATGTTATTAATAAGAAACAAAAATAAATGAGGCTTGTAAATTTCACAGACTGTCAGAGCTAGCAATTACAGTCGCTGATGGGAGAGCTAGATCAGGTTAAAAGTGCCAGAACTGATTATATGTAGAAAGAAGTACATTAATTTGATTACCTTGAAACTTGTAATTGAAGTTTTCTTATTTGCTTTTGCAAGTGACTGATTCACCCACTTCATAATAATTTCATCATTTACTTTTTCCCCCTCTCCAAGGTCTGACAGTACATTCAAAGTGTACCTGTAGACAGAAAGTAAAAGTCTGAGTTAAAGGGAGCGATTGAACTCTACTTTAAGAGCACAAAGATACAAGGAAAAGGAAAAATATTTCCAGCACAGTACCAATGCCAAGTAACTTCATAAGGTACCTTAAAAACTGCTCACTTTAAATCACTTTTTCATTTCTTTCAGGAATAAAACTCTTAATATTCACCATTACATCTTCTTCATATATTTTACTGAGCATATCATGACTAATTTTTCTTTATAAGCTTAAGTTGCTCCTCACATCCAACTCACCTTGAACACTGAATCACAACAGTTTGAGAAACAGAAAAAGCATTGAGTGTTTTGGAGTAGATGTAAGAAAGTTAAGTTTGGAAAATTGGAAAAGTGGAAAATACTTGCAATAAAATACTATTTCATTAAATAAGTTTTTTCCTCCTCAGTATACTAGCAACATTTTCAATTTATGATATTTACATTGATATCACTGTGATGGCCTAAAAATTTCTTCCCATTTTGACTTCTATGGCACGTTACCTCTATTTATCTTCCTTTTTAAATTACTCTGTGCTTATCTTGAATTTGCCTTGATATACAAGACACATATCCATGGGTGCGCAGATACATATACGCGTATCTATCATATACCGTGCCTAACTTACCTTCTCATCAGCTGCCATATCAAAGCCAAAGTCAGAGTTGGATTACCCTCATTTAGGTCATGTCCAGCGATACCAACTAGTGAGAATCTGGCTTTTGCTTTCCCAAGTTCTACTGCATAATTGCAATTCTCAATCTAAAAAATAAACGTGGTACACATGACGAAAACACCTTAGTATTTCTATAACGCAGACCTATAGTTTCTGTGTACTTGGAGTTACTTTGATTTACTCTAACTATGATGCAATCTGGAGCCAGAGCAAGATTTCTAGCTTTTCTACCCTGTGATTATGATAAGATAGTTTGTACTATAAATGCAACTATGCAAAGATTCCAACAATGGTTTTCTCAAGTGTGAAAAAAAACTAAGTTGACTTCCACTGAAGTCAGGGAATTATATTTACTGAGTTTGGAAAAATAGAATCATAGAATGGTTTTGGTTGGAAGGGACCTTAAAGATCAGCCAGTTCCAATGTCCCTGCCATGTGCAGGGACACCTTCCATGAGACCAGGTTGCTCAAAGTCCTGTCCAATCTGGCCTTGAACACCTTCAGGGAGGTGTGAATAAACTCCCTCAGCAGTTTATTCCAGTGTCTCACCAACACTGAATATTGAAACGTTCTTCTTAAACAGATGGATTTATTTCCCCTTTACATTTCTGGTTTTAGAATGATCACAGAACTAACTGAAAGCTTGGATTCTGCAAATCTTACACAAATTCTCCTGGCAGCACATAAAACTGCTCTGTGAAGAAACACCTCACAATAGAGCAGCATCAGGCAATGGTAGCTAAATGTCAGGCCTGAAACCTTTTTCTTATGAAACTGTGCTCTAGCACAGAGTATTTACCAACCTTTTTCATATTGCCACCAAGTAATGGATAAGGAGGTTTGTTGATGTGGTTCCAGTCAACCGGCACACGAATCATGTCATACAATTGGAAGATTATTAAAGCATCAGAGAGGTCACTGTACCAGAATAAAACAATTTTAAGTACAAAAGCTCAGATTCACCACAAAAATATTAAGTACTTGAGAGCTCTCAAAGTCTAATTACACTGCTGAAAAAAATCAATCACATAAATAAAAATGTGTGCTGTTCTGTGGAAAAATCACAGAAAATCATTAAGGTTGGAAAAGACCTCCAAGATCGACTCCAACAGTCAGCCTAAGACCACCATGGCCATTAAACTATGTCCCAAAGTGCCATGCCCACATGTTTCTTGAACACCTCCAGGGACGGTGACTCCCCACCTCCTTGGGCAGCCTGTTCCAATGCCTGACCACTCTTTCAATAAAGGAATTTCCCCTAATATCCAACCTAAATCTCCCCTGGCACAATTTCAGGTCATTTTCCCCTCATACTATCACCTGACACTAGGGAGAAGAGACCAACTCCCACCTCACTCCAACCTCCTTTCAGCGAGTTGTAGAGAGCAATGAGGTCTCCCCTCAGCCTCCTCTTATTCAGGCTAAACAATCCCAGCTCCCTTAGCTGCTCCTCACAATACTTGTTCTCCAGACCCTTCACCAGCTTGTTGCTGTCCTGTGGGCACACTCCAGCACCTCCATTTCTTGTAACGAGGGCCCCAAAACTGAAGTCAGTTGAGGCGCAGCCTCACCAGCGCTGAGTACCTACTCCTGCTGGCCATGCTATTCTTGATCCAGACCAGGATGCTGTTGGCCTTCTTGGCCACCTGGGCACACACTGGCTCATGTTCAGTCGGCTGTCAACAAGCACCCTCAGGTCCTTTTCTGCCAGGCAGCTTTCCAGCAACTCTCCCCTGAGAAACTGACCCCATTGCTTGATTTCTGCACTTAATTACATTGAATTGCATATTGAATATAATTTATTTCCACAAATCTCAATGAAGTACACACATAGGGTAGACACAGATAAAACACCCAGCTAAAGAGTTGTTTTTTTTTTTTTTTCGTAGCATTTGTTTCCTCAGGACTTTCCAAAATGTTCAATTACTCCTGCTTTATCTGCACCTACAGATGTATTTTGCTAAAGAATAATCAAAACAGGGCTCCCCAGAGAGGTTGTGGAGTCTCCTTGTCCAGAGACTTTCAAGACCCATCTGGATGCATTTCTGTGCAACCTGCACTAGATTCTATGGTCCTGCTCTGGCAGGGGGGTTGGACTCAATGATCTCCAGTGGTCCCTTCCAACCCCTAACATCCTGTGAAAAACTATTTTCCTTCATTGTGAAAAAACAGCACTAGGAAAAGTATTATTTCCCCATTATAAATACCATTCCTAATAATCCCCCTTCAGATAGTTGTTTAATGAAATCCTTCACATTAAGCTGTCTACAGATGGTGTCACTTTACAGATGGCAGAAAGAATGAAACGTAACAGCAAACATGTATGAAAACAGATGTTCCCAGTTACTCTCTAAATCCCATCTTCTATTGGTAGGACTTGAATCAACTGCTGGCACAGTTTGAAACTGACCAGAAGGATCTGAAAATCATGCTAAAAGCCTTTTGTTTTTTGAGGGAATAGCACACTGCATAGATTCTTCCAGTCAGCTCAGCAGACATATACCCTCCTACAGTTTAGAACTACATTAGTGGTTTAATAAGTTTACAGTCATTTCAGCTCTCATTATAGAAAATAAAACTCTTGTATTATAAACCATAATCATTTCAATCTTTTTTTAAATGTAATTCAAAGTAAAGGAAGGGTGGCACATCAAAAGTTCACAAGCTTTCCAGTATTTCTAGATCTTTAGTAGACTATATTTCAGTCAGATACTGCTTAATGTATTTCTACAGACTGGTTTTGAAGTTCCTATCACACTTTGTAGAAACTTGGAAATCACTGTTTGTTTGGTTTTGTTTTTTTAAGTGTCTTACCTGTATAAATGATTAACATAAGGGCTTACACCCAAGGAGTTCATCCAGTTTCTGAAAGTCCTTTCTTCCTTACTTTCTCCTATGGTGACAAATAGAATGCTACATTCAGTGTTGGAGAAGGCACTTCAATAGCTAATGTTTAAATGACTCTCATGGCCCTTCCCCCACCCCTAAAAATGAGTTCATCCTTTCCCCATCAATGGTCTCTACTGGTCAGTAACTGGAAGCAATGCCATCAAATCCGGAGTCCCTCAGTTGTGGGTACAATGCCAGAGGCACTACAGGGAGTGCTATTAGACTATATTTTTTTCTGTGTAAATACAATTTAATAAAATACTGAAATAATTTTGTGGTTATATTTTAGATAATTAATTTATCATGTAGAAAACAGTGACGAATAATAATTTCTTAAAACCAAAATCAGTGGAAATTATCTTTAAATAATTCCTTTATATTTTTATAGTATTTTGTTTAATTCAACACTATCTCTAAATCTGCTTGAAATGGCTTGTTCTTATTGAAAGTTAGTACTAACACACTTACTGCAATTGCATCAAACTCCAGAGACTAAAGTTTCACTTGTCCCCACACACAAGTTCAGGGTATTAACTTGCAAAGGTTCTTCCCTCACTTTTATAGTTTTTAACACTAGAGACTTGGCAAGGCAGTATTGGTTATATTTGTGAAGCTCTTTGTACTGCTAAAGAGGTTAAGTTATCCTTGCAGTTTCAACTAGCGACACTGCTTAGGAACAATGCAGAAACTTCAGTAGAAAATAACCCATCCTTCACTCTCCTGACTAAGATTGTTTTTATCCAGTGTAATTATGAGTTCCTAAAAATAATGCTCTTTCTCTGTACAGTTACTTTGCAGTAACAAATACATTAACTCCCTGCATATAACATTACCTAAATTTTAACAAGGTTTCTGTGGTCCGTTGCACATGACTCAGTGCTGCATGAGATGTTTACTCTTACATCCAGGAAGAGCATTTAAAAAAATATTTAGTCTGAATGTGAGCTTGGAATAACCTCATCACTTAGTTCCACAATTAAGAAAACAGAACACTGAAGAGAGAGAAAATCTCTAAACCTCCCCCCAAACAACCCAATCAAAAAACCTCCAAACCCAGAAGAACAGATTTCTCATCTCAGGCCTGAAACAAAAATCTGGGTATGATTTTTCTTGGTCTTTTTTCCTTAGAGGATAATGGTACTGAGTTTGTTTAATGAGGCTTATTTAGCATTTAGTACAGCAGTTCTACATTGACTACTAACCAATGAATGTTTTTGTAAAATGAATCTACTGCACAAATATGTATTTATCATAACAACAGAAAGAAAAACTCTATTATATCTTTTCCTTGAATTTGACATATGTCATAACATAGATGTTTACATACAAGTTATAATTTTAATCTAGATCTCTGTCTTTTATACAAAAAGCTCTGGATTTCAAAATATATTTACAAAAAAATAATTTCAGAAATCTCAGCCACAATTAATTGATGTTTTCCAAATTAATAAATTTTACTTATGTTTTAGCCAGCTTAGCACTCATTTTTCAGCTATTATGAAATAGATGAAATGTATCTTAATATACTTTATTTCTAAATTATGAGTTGTTTCATATGTAAGTCAAACCAGTATTTATTTCAAAGATTTAGTTCTAAAAATCACCAGTTGCTGACAAATATGTTGAGTCAAAGAAAAATACTATTTTACAAGGTCTTCAGCCTGTCAGCTTTGTTTAATTCTCTTTGTTTACATTCTTGTTTATATTTCTTCCCACCACAAAATTTAAAATACATCAGAGAATCACGTTTTCTGACAAAGTTTTTAAAACTACCAGTGTTTTTCCATAAAGAGACACAAGAGATACATTAAGATTATAAGGACTAATTTGAGAGGTTATAGTATTTGAAGCAAGTCTCTTTTGCCTTTTTTTTTGTGTGTGTTTTTTGCTTGTTTGCGGTTTGGGTTTTGGGGGGTTTTGTTTGGGGTTTTTTGTTGTTGTTTTGGATTTTTTTGTTTAAGATTTTAGGCATACTGAGCTTTACAGTGGTTTGCAATACCTAAAATGATGACTGCCAAGGTCTTAATTTAGGAACACTTACCCTTTGCAAAGACAGCAACAAGATTATTTAATGAACGCTTACGGGAAAAAGCATTGCTACAAACCCAAATACTCAGCAACTGCACTTAGCCTTAGAATTCCAAAATGTGTGCTTAACATGGTTAAAGGAGCCAAGCAGGAGCAAAAGCATGCAAGTCGGGCAGCACCCTTTTGGAGAGCAGGAATCCAGGAACTAAACCCAGCATACTGTATTTAATATGCCACTCTAAACAAATTCATTTAGCATGCAACACGTAAGTGTTCATGAGTTTTCTGGATGGCTGAGAAGTGACCAATTTTTTTTCCTCTCCTATTCAAAAATACCTTGTGATCCTACAAGGAGCGTATCTTCTGCTGAGTGGTGCAGCAGATAGCCAAAATCATTGCAAAACTGCTGAAAGGGGGCAGAGCTATGCAAAAGAGAGAGGAGCAAATTTGGTAGAATCCTTTGTATTTCTTGCTCTCTCTCTCTTTGCGATCATTATACTATGGAACTGATGAGAAGTAACCATAGGGATGAGGTCAAGAATCCAGAGGGCTCCAAATACCTACATTTCTCTCTGAAAGACAAGATGCAGTTTGTACCCCAAGTTCAGCTGGCCTGAGTGGGTAACAGCCTTGAAGGCTGCCAGTGGGCTAAGCAAAAGCAGCAGAGGACACCTACACTGAAGCAAACGTGGGTGGACAGATGTCCCTTCTCTTTCTCCCCACAAGATATCAGCTTTCTGTGTGACAGAGTCCAAACTCTGCTGCCTTCCCCGGAAGCAAGAGGTTCCTCAGAACAACAGCAAGACTCAGTTAAAGGTCATGTGTTGCCTGAGGGCAGGATGCCGTGCTTCTTCCCCACCCAATATGCAATGTTCTTTTTGCTGTGTCAGGATACCTAAAGGTACAAGTGCACATCACCAGACTTGGGAAGCGTTACCAGAGCGGATGTCAATTTATGCAGCCCCACAACATACTCTTTGGGTGAAACAGTCACTGAAAACATAGACTTCATACAGGAAAGCAAAGACCTTCAGAAAGCTTTACTCATCCACACGTGCCTAGAGCTTTACACCTCAGCTCATGGAAAGCCTGTACTGGTTAAACCAAGAGAAAGGACATACTGCATGTCCCTGCCCACATTTTACATGCATCATGCTAGACCAGTGGGGATTTTTTAATTTCTCTTTTACTTATGATGGCATATTAAAGCAATAGAAAAATACAAGAACAATGCAAAAATCAACCAGAAAAGGACAGAGATGATTAAAATGCTAGAAAAAAAATAAAAGAAATAAGTAAGCAATGGCAGAACAAACAATTGTAAGGAGTAGAGAAAAGTACTAAATACAGTACCTACATTAGGAGGGGTCAAATCTGCATTTCATGAAGCAAAATAGGAAAGCATTATAAATTATGAGTCAGATTTCAACAGACAGTCCATGATGAAACTATAAAGAAACGAATGTCTTATATTTTATATCACTACCTTGAGAAAGCATCAGTAAAAACACAGGATTTTTTTGAAAAAAAATTAAAACCACAGAAAACATCATAAAACACAAACAACATCAACTTTTAGCTGAAATAACTATTTTGAAAGTTGAGAACTCTGTGACACCACAGGAGTTACTTGAGTTCAACAAAGTGTCATCTACTTGCCTATGAACAGATAACATTTTCATGATGAATTATTCATCTCTAAAATATAAACAGTAAGTTACATTTCGCCAGTGTTTATCCTTACCAAATCATAATCTAGCATTCAGATGACTAACTTTTTTACAAACTGTTTTAGCTGACACTCTGATCTCACCTAGATATTTTTGCAAAGTTCAGAAAGTAGTTCAGATGGAGTTTTTTTCCCATGCCAATGAAAACTCTTCTAAATTTGACCAAGTTTTCAGTATTTCGAATTATACCTGCAACTTCATGTTCAGAAAAGAGATGCTAATCTGAACATATTCCATCACCACACAGCTCCTGGTTTTGTATTTCTCAAAAAATTTCAGCAGAGGAAGAACAGGCCTTTCCTCCAATCATTTGTCCTGGTCAGCAGGGACTGCAGTGACTAGGGATATCACAGCTGGAAAGCAAAGACTATCACCTGTGCTCCTATACCTCTACCCAGCTAAAACTTAGAAGAGCAGGAAGCCTGAAACAGGAGTGGTCTGAGGGATACAAGATTTGTGACACAGGGATGTAGCAGAGCAGATAAATTATGAAAAATAAAGAGGAGCAAAGGAAGATGGACTCACCTAGATGGAAAGGAAACCTGATAGGAACAATAAGAGGAAGGCAGGAGTAGGCAGTGCAGAGGAATGTGTGAATTGCTGATGATTCTCCCGAGTGCAGCACCCCTGATTCTCACCATTCCTTTGAGATCAGTGAACAACTGTGAAATACACTGGCAGGAGCCATTTAATGATCCTAGATTTAGCTGGTCCAGAGGAAGGGTAATAGCCAAAGATTGCTACCAATTATCCCTTTATCTCTAGCATTAGGGATCTGAACTGTATGGTTAGAAATCCAAACTTGCTGATGTGGTAGGATCTACATAGATTAATATAAGGTTGTTGATACAGAAGCCTTTTTGTTTGTTTCCTGTTTTAAAAGGCAAACTGATATACACAAACATATATACTCATATATGTATAAACACAATACGTGAAAAGTACTGAAAAATACTACTACAGTTGCACAGTACAGCACTGCAAATTAGGGAAAGCCAGCAGTTTTGCATCAGCTAAAATATAAACAGTATGGAACAAAATGCAGGCAACTGGAAAGAGAGTAAGAGGACAGTTACTGCTCTTGCAGATTAATGATAGAAGGTTGTTCAGGAAGAGCCTTTAGTTATACTAGCACAAGCAAACACCACTTACATGAAGTAATGGGGACTTCTAAGGCTTATACTGAAAGCTAGTAAGAAAACTCTCTATGCTGGTGTTAACACTAGCACCATCACACAGGCATCCTAGATCACAACTACAAGGCATACTTAAATACAAATCACTAATATTTTTGTCTCCAGTATGTTTAGTAAGTTGAGTACCTTCTAATAAACTGAGATCGTAAGATGAATTATCAGGCTTGTGTAGGGCTGGATATGTGTTAAAGAGGTTTGCAACAAAAGCCAAATTGAGTTTAGGGTTGCCTGCAACCACATCAGCTGGAGTTACAAACTGCCTGCAATTCAATTTATCTGCCTGTTGGAGCATGTGTTCAGCCCTCTTCAAGTCATTTTTATCCTAAAAGACAAAAAGTTTGTAATGAATATTAGCATGTTTCCATTCTTTACCCAAAAAAATCTCCAGCCAATTTTTAAATAACCCATGTCCTCCCTCATTCCCTCAATGCCTTGGAGCCCAGAACAACTGCCTTCTTCACATCCTTCTTCCAATTTTTTTCTGTCATAGCATCATAGAATTGTTTCAGTTGGAAAAGACTTCCACGATCGAGTCCAACCATCAACCTAAGACCATCATGGCCACTAAACTACATCCCCAAGTGCCATGTCCACACATTTCTTGAACACCTCCAAGGACAGTGACACCTCCCTGGGTGGCCAACACCTGACCACTCTATCAGGAAATAATTTTTTTGTAATATGCAACCCAAAGCTGTCCATTGCTTCTGCAGCTGCCTGCAGAGTATTCCCCATGAATCACAGTGCCAGCAGCAGCACCCAAAGGTGTGCTGGTTACATTGCTGCTTCCAGGCTGCTGATTCTCACTCTGCAGATTCTGTGGCATGTGCAAAAGGTTCTCCATTGCTGCCTGAAACTTATCTTCTCAAGCATGGTAATTAGAGATGATGCCCAAAACCCTCAGCGAGAGTTTGAATGTTCCAGAATGGGATAACCCACTACCTTGCTCTCCTTGTAATACTTTTGCCTCTGAATAGTCTTAAGTTGATAACCTATGTGTTGTTTTGCTTATTCATCATTATTATTACTCTACATTGAATAAAACAGTGTTCAAAATTGTGTAGCATATACTTTCTCCCTCAAAGTCTTCATAATACTAAGAGTTACTACTTGCAGGGAAATGATTTAGTAATTGAATTGCTGTTAGAATTGTGTAACAGAATAATTCAGTGTTGGTACACTCAACCAGAAACTTGCTTGAGAACGAGTTGTTATGTGTTATCAATATTGATTTATCACATTACAGAACACAATCATATGAACTGTAGGAAATTACATGAAGAAATTTAACTACTATCCTTTCCTACTCCCATAAAATCCCAACAAACAGAACTCTCCTCATGAAGAAGTTTGAAAGAACTTGATTTTCCATGTGGGTTTTCATTATCATCAATAATGAGATTCTACCTAGGATTCTGATTGATAAGTAGCTATCTATATCTCAAGCAGGCAGGTCAATTTTGTATCAAATGCATTCTTGAAATAATCCTTCCAACAAGCATTATGAAAACATAACTGATGAGGTTTAAAGAGACCTCTGAGATCATCAAGTCTAACTGCTCACCTTGAACTCACAATCCCACCACTACTGCTAAGCTACTACCACTAAACCACTCAGCAGCACATCCATGCATCTTTTAAATATTACTAATGATGGTATTTTAAAGATGGCAGGCTGGTTTTAGATCCTCTATCCCTTAAAGCTCTTCTGTTGATTATTAGAAGGGCTCACAGGTTATTTCTGAATGCTATTTGGTTTGAGGAAGGATCACAAGGTTTGTGAAGTCTACTCCATTTCCTTGTCTGAATTCTGGAAGAGCAGATCTGAGCAAGATGTCATAGGAGAAAGCAGTTAGACACTACCCCAAGTCAAACATAGCTCCAAATTCTAGACTGCAGGATACATTATCTCGTTTCCGTAGCACCTTGAATCTTCATTCAAGTTTCTCCCCATCTGAGTATTTGTGACATGGAGGAATCTGACTGAGCTTTTGTATGCTTTGCAAAACAGAAAAGGATTCAGAGAGCCTTGTAACCAGGATGTTTGGTACACAGATAGAAGTCTCAGGTATTTCCAGTCTATTTTTGTTTCTGGATACTTACCTGAAATCCTGAAAAGTCAATTTTAATGGGTGACTGATCAAGGTCATCTCCTTTGGGTGCAATCTGATTTAACAGATGGTAATACACTCTTGAATCCTAAAACAAGTGTCATATTAAAAAAATTAAGCAAATTTGAAAAGCACATATGTAGGCTTTCATAGCCATTTTCTGCTTTTCTAGTCCAATTTGAATGCCACAAAAGTCAAAACTATAGCACCCTAATTTCAGTTAACAATGGGTGAGGTCATACTATGCTATTTCACACAGAACTTATTTAGTCAGATGGAATGTCTGCTAATTATTCTGGACAATGTTTGTTGAATTTATTCTGCTGGGTATGAACTATACAGCTGTAATTAAGATATTTAAGGTAAATTTATATAAAATAACCACAAAAAATACCCTCAACAATACGGAGCTTTGTTGCAGTGTTGGTATTTTATTCCTTATCTATCCTTTTAAAATAGACTTGTTTTATAAAAATTTCTTTCTTAATTGATGACATAATTGGAATTAAAAATGGAAAGCTAATTGGTTCTTGTGTCACTATAGATTCATCCAAATTGTGTTTATTTGATGAAGTTTTCAGTATGTTTCTGGCTTTTCTCCCCTCACTAGGAAAATACTCATGAAGCTAGCAGGTTTTTGGTTTTAACACTTCTCTTAAATAGCATGGAGTATTTTTACCATAGTAGCAGTTTTTATATGAAACTGCTTTCTAGTTAAAGGCTTGCTTTAATAATAGCCTTCTGGTGGCATTGGAAAATACTTAACTAGCAACTAGTGGCATGTTTTTCTTCAATGAAAGGAGGACTTGTCACCCTCGGGAATCTTCCTCCTTTCCATTTAGTTGAGTTTTTCTCTCTTCAGCTGGACTTACTACATTACTCTGCATGCCTTATGCAGAAAGGCTGAAGAAGAAAAAAATGATGCAGATGTGCCTGCCACCACCCCAAGGAACCAACACACCTTTCAATAAACTGGCACACCAGCAAAGCACAGGGATTGAGGGGGGCTGCTCTCTCCTTGCATCAAGAACCAGTAACTACTCCAGACAGCCCTCTTAGCTGTTCTTGCCCCAAGACATTTCCTACTCTTCTGTAGAGTGCTAAGTACCAAAGGAAATCACCCATTAGCAAATATACACCAAGAGCACATTTAAAGTCATGTGCCATTTATTTAAAACAACAAAAGAAAGAAAAGATGGCTTTATGCAGACCCAGGAGCAGGGAGGGATGGTCAGGAAAAAGGTAGTACAAATTGTTCTAAATAACTCAAACACCAATCTTAGAACTTTAGAACTTCCCTGGATATAAGCTTGTCAGAAATGCTCACTTTGCTGTGACGCTGAACAGGATACAAGACATCAAAAGGATGCTTTCAGTGTTTAGAAATGCAGGATGGATCTACAGCTAGAAAAAGCACAAGGCTACAATTTTTTTTTTAAATACTTCTGGTATGACACATTTGTTTCTATACATAGTATGTTTAAATACCATCACATCCAATCATCACACTGATAGCTACATACCTTAATGTCTTGGCTGAAGTTACTGATTTTCAGCCACCCTGCATTAGCCATGTGGTAGTTCACCCAACGTAGCAAGAGCTCTTCTGGGGAAAGCTTCATTAACTGATCTAGCTCTTCCCTTTCATTCAGCAAGGCAATAAGAGCTAAAAGCAAGTTTGAAAGAAAGCTGAAATGATTGCTATTGTGGTCTCAGTTAATTCCAAACTGCCAACGTTGCTATATCTGGTGTTACTCTTACCTTCATTTCTGGAGATCTCAATATCAGCAAACAGACCAACTTTAATGATCTGCCATAAGAGTCCCAATACCAAGTGTGGTTTTCCTTCTTTCAAATCTTGTGATCCAATATTGACAACAGTACAGCCAATAGCAGATGCTGAGTTCAGAGCCAGGTTTAGGTTTTCCTATTTGGAATAGAGTTTAACAAGTTTATGAGGTTGCAATTCTCATTAAATCTATAATTTTAAATTATTTAAGATTCAGATTTGGTAAGAAATAGTGTAAGAGTTCACAGAATCACAGAATGAATCGGGTTGGAAGAGACCTTCAGAGGTCATCTTATCCAACCCCTCCTGCAGTGAGCAGGGACATCTCCATTGCCTGAACATGCAGATCAGGTTGCTCAGGGCCCCATCAAGTTTGACCTTGCATATCATGGTTGAATAGCTCCCAGTGGAGAAGAGCACACAAGATTTTTTGTGAACCACTACATATATTTTCAAAATTTAATCAAAATCATTATGGACAGTGTTTAACATGACCCACCAAAAACTTGTTGACCACATTCTGCAGCTTGGATCATGGAGAAATACTCTAATAAAACTAATTTTTGTGATTCATAAGTAGCACATGCACAAATTAAACAAGTATTGCTCAAAATATCAGGGGTTTGATCCTGTGGAAAAATGTGCTTGCATGGAATTCTGCCTCGTGCAGAAGGCTACTAAGACTATCATCCCACCTGGGATTTTATACAGGCTGACAACACATTTATTCAAGCAATTGTTGAACTGTGATTGAACAGGCAGCATTAAGAAAATCATGACAATTCAACATCCTAACACTGAAAGTAAGAGTAGCGATTGTCAGAGATGAAACAGTCCAAGATAAAAGTACCTGGCAGCTCTCATAAATATTACTACTTTCTGGAGTCATATTTAACCATCTACAGAGACAACATAAACACTCATAGTACCATGTTTGCTTACACAACTTCTTTAAATAAGTAGAGATTACAAAACCTTCCTGGAGAATTTGCAATGTGGTATGTTTTAACATTTCATATTTTAACATCACAGCCTGAAATGAAAAGTCTGCCGGTTAACTGAAGGGTTAGATCATGTTGTACTTTTTCTCATTAGGCTAGTAACTTATGGATCTATTTCCCTGTTCCAGACCTGGGTTTTTTTATGCCCAAACTAAGATCTTTAAAATTGTTTCTCTCAAATATATGACTTGATACACAATTAAAAGCAAAGCTTCTTATTTTCTATTTCTTCACTAACTGAAAATGCATCATCCTACCATATAGCCACAGAAAACTTCCTATATTGCTAAACTATGAGCTGATATCCACTCAGAGCCTAAGATTTTCTTCAGGTACTTAGTAAAGCAAAACAAGAACAGTGAATAAAGTAAGAACTAAGGAAAGCATGAAAAATATTTGTGTGTAAATCACCTAAGAAACAGGGATATTCAGCAGTTTATTAGAAAATACAATCTCATGCTTTGACATTTTTCACTACCTAGGCCTTTCTTTTGCTCCACCAGGAGAACTGTAATTAAAGGAAAGCTACAGAAAAATATTTTACTTTTCCATTTCTGCCAAGTTCTTATCTGTGCAGTACTTACAGAAACAGTGAAAGAAGTGAGTTTCTTCTTATTAATAGCCCTTTCATCAATTGTATTTGGTTGTGAAAAGTTGATCATTTTGCTATGGAAGAAAAGTCAGTATTTATTCAAACTGTCATTTCCCAGAAAATCTATTACTTGACTATAAATCCATAACACTTAAAACTAGCTGTAAATATTTCTGATAAGTCAAAAACACCACCTCACCCTCTAAATCCCTCCTCCCTGTTAAATAATTGCACACTCATCAAGAAACACCCAAATAATATATGTAATTATAAGCAACTTGAGCAGCTGGGTTTTACACTTAAGTAACACAGCAATGTCTGTGCTGTCAAAAAAAGCTGAGAAGATTAAAGCTGTAAAACAAAGTCAGTTAAATAGTATCTAATGAAAATTTTTGTAATATAATCAATATATTTCTGTACTGCATTTCTATAGTAGCTTGCAACTACAAGGATCTCAAAGATTAATTCATGTTGATACTGATATGCTAATCCTTTCTTACCACAGTGTTTGAATAAGTATTATTACCCTATTTTAACTAGAAAGTTAAAACAGACTAAAGATAAGAGACCTACTATCCTCTCTGTTTTGCCTCAGATTTAATTCAGATTTCTATTTCTCCCATCCTGGGATATAACAACTACATATAATAGCTTCTAAAAATATTTGAAATAGCAAAATTTTCCAATTATTTCAGCTAATGAACGCACAAGCTGTGTAATTATCTCCTTTGTAAACAGTCTGTATATATCTGATATGTAACAGTTGAGTCTGAAATGGAAGTCAAGTCACATAATTTGCAAAGATAACGTTTTTATGGGCAAACAGATTTTCCCATCTTACAGGCTGGTTGAAATATTTAAGAGTGGAGTCTTGATGTTAAAACCCATCAGAAGTTTTCCAATTTGTGTCACTCTGATCAGCATTTAACCTTCAAGATTAATTTCTTTTCTTTCTCTCAGCCCTGCACTTACCAAAGAAGAATGCCATCTGCAAGGGATTTAAAAAGACTAGCATCTGATGGGTTCATAGGCAGGAGGTGCTTACAGTCTGGGTCATCTTGTAGAGCTTTATTTATCCAATTAACAAAAGCAACTTTTTCTTCCTCTGCAAAGAAAAACAGCATTAAAATAATCTATTAAAATGTTGATGAACACATCAGACTTCTGTAATGGCACAGAGAAAGCTGATGAGGTCCTTCCATCCAAAAAGATGTGTATTTGTCTTGGGTTTGGATGTGGGTTTAGTGTTTGGGGGTTTTGTTTGTTTTGTTCTAAATTGACACTGTGGAAATGAAAATGAGGATAAATTTTTCTGTAAGTACAGAAATAAGAGTAGATTAGTAGATAACAAAGCCAAAACCTTCACTAAAACTTGACTTGGCATTACTAAAGGTACAACAAAGGAGCCACTTATTTTCTGTCCCAATGCATACTGCCAATGCTTGTTCTCATTTGTTGCTCTGGCAAAGGCATCTAGCGTACCTCCAAGTGCAGCATGAAACTAGCAACAACTCAACAGCCTATATATTAGTAAACTAGCACCCACACTGATCCTGCCCATCTCCATAGGCTTTTTCTTCTGTTAATTTGATGCCAACAGCAACGTTTTCCAGTTGTTTTTTTCTTCCTCTCTAGTGCACACCTAAATATCTCCATGTAAAATCTTCTCACGTTTAATTGTTTCTTACCTGAATAAGAATGCTGTGTTCCCTCACTAGATATAGCTGATGTACCTCCAATTGCTGTAATACCTTGCTTTTTGTTTATTGATTTTCGGAAAGATTTGCTAACATCTTTACTTTTCAATTCCTGAATTATCTGGAATTAAAAAAACATACGAGAGGACTTTGTGATTGAGCATACCTTCAAATAACTGTGTTAAGTCATGCAAGTATTCTAGAATCAGTAGTTAACCTGGCTGCCTTTCTTTGGTATTTACACTGACTTCTATTCTGAGAGGGGAAAAAATAAAAATAAAAAAAAAAAAAGGAAGTTACCGTATGGGAAAAGTTAGTTTAAATCCCTTCATGCAACATTCATACTGGGTATCTAAAGTATTGTTTCTTATTGAGTACCTCAAGTGCTATCTTTATTAAGCCATGGTATCTAAAAAAGCAGACATCAACAATCTACACAGTTTTTCCACAGGTATTTTGGTAAACTGATAAACGCATTTTCAGCTACTACAGCACATTTATTTGACATCATATGCTTTACAGTAAAAGGTACAAAAAAACCCAGGAACTAGTAAAAAAACATGGAACAGTAAAAAAATGTCAGCTACACGTGCCCTTAAGAAAGCTGATACCATTTTCCACCTGCCTGCAATGTAAACCACATTGGATATACTGATAAGTCCTGTATTTGGCCAAATAGTGTATATGTTTCAGTGTCAGTTTTGAAACCTAAGTAACACATACAATTTAATACCTGTGAACTATTGCATATTAGAATCTTGGAAAGAAAGACGAACTACTAGTCCAACGAGCAACTTGCTGTAATTCAAAACAAAAATCTAATCATTCTGAAACACACACACCCCCCAAAGTCTGAAAAGTTTTTGTTTCTCTTAAACACATTAGAAAGTAATCCACATTAAAAACAAACAAACAAACAAGTCTAAAAGTTTAAGTTCACTAGAAGTAAAATCTGTACCTTACTCCCAGTAAAAGATAGCTTTTAGTATAGAGATTAAGTGTAGCAGTGCAAGCATTAGTTTATCACTAAGAGAATTCAAAGGGTGGTATCCAATTACTCTTTCGTTAAGGCAAAGGCTGACCCAATAGTTCCTAAAGTATGTTCCTAAAGCATGTGGAATTTGATGAAATTCAACAAGGGCAAGCGTAGAGTCTTGCGCCTGGGAAGGAACAACTCCATGCACCAGTAAAGGTTGGGGACGGACCTGCTGGAGAGCAATGAAGGTGAAAGGGACTTGGGGGTCCTGGTGGATGGAAGGGTGACCATGAGCCAGCAATGTGCTCTTGTGGCCAAGACGACCAATATCATTCCAGAGTGGATTAGAAGGGGTGTGACCAGTAGGTTAAGAGTGGTTCTCTTCCCCCTCTACTCTGCACTGGTGAGGCCACATCTGAAATATTGTGTTCAGTTCTGGGCCCCTCAGTTCAAGAAAGACAGGGAACTGCTTGTAAGAGTCTAGCGCAGAGCCACAAGCATGATTAAGGGAGTGGAACATCGTGAGGGATCTGGGGCTCTTTAGTTTAGAGAAGAGGAGACTGAGAGGTGACCTCATCAATGTTTATAAATACTTAAAGGGCGAGTCCCAAGAGGATGGAGCCAGGCTCTTCTCAGAGGTGCCCAATGACAGGACAAGAGGCAATGTGTGGAAGTTGAGGCATAGGAAATTTCATGTAAACATGAGAAAATTTTTTTCACTGTGAGGGTGATGGAGCACTGGAACAGGCTGTCCAGGGAGGTTGCGGAGTCTCCCTCTCTGGAGATATTCAAAACTCGCCTGGATGCATTCCTGTGCAATCTGGTGTAAGTGATCCTGCTCTGGCAGGGGGGTTGGACTAGATGATCTTTCAAGGTCCCTTCCAGGCCCTGAAATTTTGTGACTGTGATTCTAACCCTTGAGGAAATAGTAAGTAGGACTAAAATTGCTGTGCTCTCAATTGCTGCTCAAATGAGATCCAGTAATTAAATGGGAGAGGGAAATATAAAAGACTGAAAAATAATTACACAGGATATCTTAAATTGTCTCAGAAAGCTTTCCCATTCTCAAAATATTATTTGCATCAAAATAGTACTTAGCTGTACGACTTAATTCAGTTTTCCTGAATCCTAGTTCTCAACAGGTATCAGACAAAAGGAATGTCTTACAGAGACAAATTCTTCAAAGTTGATTTTCCCATCCTTGTTGCTGTCCGTCACCACAATGACTTTTTCTACAATCTCCCGGACTTTGTAACCAGGCAAGGGCAGACTTGCTTCTTTAAACAGGTCTTGAAGTTCATAATCACTGACATACCCACTGTTGTCAATATCTGTAAAATGAAAGCACATTTTTATACTTATATGAAGAAACAAGTAGATAAATTATTAGTTCACCAAAGCATGCAAGTAAAGCATCAGTAATCTTACATGAAAACGTTTGTTTCAGATTTAAGGAGTTCAAATACCTGAATTTTGAGATCATGCTGCATATACAAAGATACAAATAATGTAACTGTCCAGCTAGAAAACATTTCTGTTTTCATTGCTGAAGTTGGAAGAAATTAATAAACACAGAATTTCAGTGAAAGTAAGGGGAGTTATGTAAACATTCTTATTTTCTTAGATTTTGCTGGCAACATAGAAAGAAAACATGGCCCTATTAAAATGAAGTGATCCATAAAGAGTTCTTTCACCAATCCTACATGGCTTTGCAGCATTAATGGAATCCTTACTATTTTCTTCTTTAAAACATACCTATTTTACTGAATGCTTCTCTTAGCTCTTCAAGTTCTTCACGAGCGACAGTAATTATGTTGTTTTCCATCTCTGGACAGAAAGAAGTGACCTCAGTTGCTTATACCTAATAATAATAGACAGGAAATACATAGGGCTTTAATTCCAAGCACATACTGGCAGAAGTTACAGATCTTTTAAATATAATCAATCCAAAATGACATTTTTGTGCCTGGCACACTTAAAACATTACAAACAACACTTTAAAGTACATCAAACACTAAGCAATTCTTTTCACTGCACTACTGACTGAGAATTCATAATAGCAACACTTGTTTTCAGACACTTAGTGTTTTCATTTACTTGGTGTTACTTAACTTGTTATTAATTTATGTAGACTATGCACTGACCATCTATCTACCTCGATTGCTTGAGTGGTTTTCCAACATAAAAATTGTCTTATATTGCAAAACTCAACTTTTATAAAAGCTGATTTTTAAGTGCAATGCAGTGTCACTGCCAATTAGGGGCTAATTGCTATGATGTAGGCCTGCAAAGCAGGCAGTTGCACAGTAATAAACCTCAGCAGGACACTTTCAAGAACTTGCTTACAATCAGAGGGTGAACGCTGGTGAGCCTTTCCACAGCTGTTGCAGAAGCTGCCACCTCCCCACTCTTCTGACAAGCCTCTTGTCTCATAACACTGTCAAAGAGCCAAATCCATTTTGCTAGGCTTACTAGCAGCATGTACCATTCTTCATATTCAAAAGAAAAAAAATACTTGAATATATATGCAGAAAAAATTACCTTACACACAGATTTTTCTGGAAGTGCATGCAACTTGACTGGAAACCTAATGTGGCAATTAAACATAAAGAAAGAGTGAACTGTAGAAAGATTGGGGAAGAAAATTAAATATTTAAAACCAAATTACTGAGGAAATTTAAAGGATTGAAGGTGCAAGCAAAGACAGTCCTCTGAAATACAGAAACAGTGTGTCAAAGCATGAGTGAAATAGCCACACAGGTGCAAAAGAAAACATCACTTCTGTCATGCTGTTAGTATTTTTTAACTATTTATCACTACCATGAGCCATACTTTATCAAAGCCAATTTCTGCAAAGTTGCAATGCAATTAGTTTCACTCCTCCCATGTTATGATTCATAACTGAGATTTTCCCATACTCTGAGAAAATAATAATCTTTGATTTCCAAAGACATTTCAGTAACACAGTAGGGACATCTGTTCTTGAATGAAGCAGATTAAAGCTAATACCTCTGCTGTAAAGCAAGTCTTAAATACCCTATTACATAATTATAGAGGGTCAATTAAATGGCAGAAGTGCTGCAATCATGGTTTGGCATTGAGAAGCGATCTAGTTTGAGCAGAGACTCATCAGATATTTCAGACAATTTCAAAATAGACACAAGGACCTTCTATCTAAGCTAGTAAATACCTTGCACACACAGGTTTATCACACTGCCCAGATGACTTGCTGCAGAGGCAATTCTGACAAGATTTAACAGTAAGCCTCCAAAAGTACCTGTCCACTGAAACTACGACTACCTGTTGAAAGATGCATTGCTTTACAGAGACACATTTCTCTGTACTTTGGTGGTGCTCGTATGACATAGTATGTTCTGCTGCCCCAGGACAGGGTAGGTACAAACACTGGGTTTATGCTGAGAAAATCAGCCTTGACCCTTTTTTCAGTGCTACACATGAACTGATAATATTCATCTCTCCCTAGCCTGCCTCCTGTGCCAGGAAGCTTTTTTATATCCAAAGACAATCCATTGGGGTCTCCTGGACATGTCCCACATCTAAGTTTAATGCAGATTCTAACTACTGCTGACACCACTGCGTATTTCTTTATGTGCAGAGGAGTATCTGGCTGAGTAACCACCAACGAATAAAGTGAGTAGGCCAAACAGTAGTTCCTGATGGGTTTTTTTAAACCGTTATCAAAGCTGCCAGAAAAAGACACAGCTGTTAACTGGCAGTCAGGCCCACAGTTTTCTCCATCCCTGCAGGCACCTGGCAATTTCTTTTCTAGCTCTACATTTCAAATTCCATTTGCCTTGTTTCCAAATGCAACTACTTCTGCAATGGCAACAGACTCTACAAACACTGAGTCAAAAGCTTGTTTTCTTTTGCTGCTATTCTTCTTGTCTGGCACTAGACATCTCCTCTTCCCTAGTGGAAATACTACTCTATAGCTCCATCTTCCTTAAATTTTTGTTTCTCCAGCCAAGCTAACATAACTTGCAAATACAGGTTGTGCTTTCTTGCCGAGAGAAGGACAACAAAGCTGGTGAAAAGTCTAGAAAATAAGCTGAGGAGAAGGAGCTGACAAACGGGGGTTGTTTAGTCTGGAGACAAGAGGCTGAAGGAAGACCTCATTGTTCTCTACAACTACCTGACTTAGTGGCCATGGCAGCCTTAGGTTGATGGTTGGACTCAATCCTAGATGTCTCCTCCAACCAAAACAATTATTTGACCTTATGTCAATAACCAGCTGGTTATCAATATGTGCTACCCACAATTACAAAACATGAAATTTCTACTTCTCTTATTTGCCTTTCAATCAAATTGTGATAGATCTTAATGTGCACCCTCCCATCCCACGCCCCCTCAAAATCCGTAGTTTCACCTGTAGCATTCCTATGTTAGTTTACCTCAGGTTCTTCAAGCCAGCATGGTGGGAACAAGTTAGCTTTCATGCATCTCTAGTCTCTTAGGCTCCTGACATTAAACTAGGAGTTCTGCCCTGTAACAGTGAGAAAAGAATGTATTATAAAATACAAGACATATAAAAGTAACTTCAAAACAAAGCTATGGATCGATGTCCTTCAGTCAGCAAGAAGAGAAGAGAAAACGCTACTGTATTTTAACTGAGGAAATGATAATTAAAGATCAGGGAAAAGACTTGCATGTAATAAAACACTGGAGCAACTGAATTAACTGGAATTGGTACACAGAATGTTAGCTGTGTATGAATGCATACACAGGTTTCTGTTGTCTTGTCAGAAAGAAGAAAACTGACAAAGTTTGTTTGCTTTGTGTTTTCTGGGCTTTTTTTGTTGTTTGCTGGTGGTTTTGCCTGTGTTTGGGGTTGTTTGGCTTTTTGTTTGTTTGGTATTGGGGCATGTGTTTTGTTTGTTTTGGGTGGGGGGTTTCAGGTGTTGTTTGATTTTGGTTTTGTTTCTTTTTTTAATTTCCCACAGAGTAACTTTTTATCTTACTGTGGTTAAGTCTTTTAATCTTTATGATAAAATCAATGATCAATAAGGTTCAGTGACTTTATGATTTATTACTATAGTTTAAGCTGGTACAAGATATAAAAAGATCTTTCCCTTATCAGTGAAAAAGCTGCAGGAGACATTATTAGGAGAGAAATACACTTCATGTTAACCAAAGTGAAAGAACTCTTGATTGTAAAATATAGTCATAAAATCATAGAACACCAGGTTGGAAGGAACCTCAAGAATAGTCTGGTCTCACCTTTCTGGGCAAAAGCATTGTCAAGACAAAATGGCCCAGCTCGCTGGCCAGCTGAAACCTTAAGTGTCCAATGTCGAAGAACCCATCACTTCCCTGGGGAGATTCTTCCAATGACTAATGGTTCTGACTGTGAAAAATTCTCCCATCAGAATCTCTGCAGGAATAACCTGTACCCATTACCTCTCATCCTTTCCATGTGAATCCATGCAAAAAGGGAGCTTTTATCTTCTTCGTAGCCACCCTTTAAATACTGCAACATGACAGTAAGGTCTCCCCTAAGCTTTCCTTTCTCAAGGCTGAACAAATCCAGCTATCTGAGCCTCCACAGGCTTCCCAGTCCTCTGACCATCTTTGTGGCCCTTCTCTGGACCTTCTCCAGCCTGCCCGCATTTTTTTTTTTTCTATGCTGGGTATCAAAACCAAACACAGCATTCCAGTTGTGGCTGGATGGCAGCACAGCCTGATGGGGTGTCAGCCACCCCTCCCAGTTTGGTATCATTGGCAAATTTGCTGAGGGTACACTCTATCCCTTCATTCAGGTTATGGATGAAGATGTTTAACAACCCCAATACTGACCCCTGGGGAACACCACTACCTAGAGGACTCCAACTTGATTGTACTGCTGATCACAACCCTCTGAGCTCTTTCATTCAATCAGCTCTCAATCTGTCTCTCTGTCCACACTTCCTAAGCTTACCAATGGGGGTGTCGTGTTACTGCTGAAATTGAGGCAGACAGCATCCAGCACTCTCCACTCATTTACCCAGCTAGTGTCACCATCATAGAAGGCTTGATAGATTGGTCAGGCATGATTTCCCCTTCATGAATCCAAACAGACTACTCCTGATCATCATCTTTTCCTCCACACACTTGGAGATGATGTACAGAATGAATTGTTCCATCACCTTTCCAGGAATGGAGGTGAGGCTGTCCTGTAATTTCCTGGGTTGTCCTTTTTGTGCTTTTTGAAGACTGAAGTCTTCAACACAGTACAGTAATGCTAGTGAATAATAAAATCAACATTTTCAAATATGCCTTTAAGGTAAGTATGGGTGACTCTAGAATAAACAGTAAAACGATAAGCTGAGTGTCAGGGGGTAACACAAGGCTTCTCTTCCCTGACCCCTTCCTGCCTCCTCTTTCCCTCTCCCCCCTTACAGGAGATAAGAAAGGGAGGAAAAAAAAAAAAGTAGAGAGAGAGTTTTAGTTGATTTACACAACATAGTTTACTCCTCTACTATAAAGGTATCAGATTACACCAGTAAGAGGCAAAACACAGCTACCCCAAACGAAAACCAGAAGAGCAAGAGAGCAACTAGTGTTCCACCTCCTAGGGTCGTAATACAGCACAGTCCTAACTCATGATCTAACAGTGGAGGATATACATGTTATGTGGTTCAAACCACTACACTGAGATAATATTTAGACTGGTCAGGGGCCTGAGCTGACCTCACTTATTATATTATATGCACAGGATAATTTCATGAGACTTCAGTCAGGATGAAGAGTGATTCTACTACAAAGCAGACACATGTTTGCTTTAGAAAAGATACTTTTTCATCAAAACAAAATGCCTCCAGCTTCCCCTGGCTGCTGAGTATATAGAACAACCATGCAAATTCATCAGCAGTATCACTTTCACCCAGTTTCCTTTACATGCATCATTCAAGAGGATCTCAGACTGCCTGTGCTTTCTGTTGTTGTGTGCAGCACTCAAATGAATCCCAAACAAACAAAAACTACAAACAAAAACTACAAACAAAACCAAAACCCAAACCATCAATGGAAACCTTACCTATGCCAGAAGGAACGCTTCTAGGAGAGTAATTTTGAAAACACATTATTGCATACAGAGTTCACAGAGGTACATTTTCTGAAACACTAGACAAACATAACCTGTTTACCATTTAGCTACACCAATACTTTGGGCTGAATTTGCCCAAACTGATAATTCAGACCATATGTGACCTGTTCTGGTTTGGTTAAATAGTTACTTTTCTAAGAGTTCAAGGAGTTTCACCTGTCTCCACAAAAGGACCAGAGTAGTTTATTCCTGATCTGGAACAGGGACAGAATCATTGAATTGTTTCAGCTGGAAAATACCTCCAAGATTGAGTCCAATCATCAACTAACACCACCCTGGCTATCAAACCATGTTCAGAAGTGCCACGTCCACATGTTTCTCGAACACCTCCAGGGATGGAGTCTCCACCACCTCCCTGGGCAGCCTGTTCCAATGCCTGACCACTCTTGCAGGAAAGAGATTTTTTTTCTAACATTCAACTGACACCTTCCCTGGCATAATTTCAGGCCTTTTCCTCTCCTTCTATCACCTGACAGGGAGAAAAGACCACCCTCCTACCTCATTACAGCCTCCTTTCAGGTAGCTGTAGAGAGCAATGAGGTCTCCTTTCAGCTTCCTCTTCTCCAGATTAATGTGATGTGAATCTTGTCTACCCCAATATCAACAGGAAAAGTGATATTTGCTCATACATTAATCCAGATATTATCTAACTCATAAAACTCACAAAATATTTTCTTGAATCCATTATGTCAAGGATTCTTTAAGGCTGTAATCTTCCATTTAATTTGCCCTAAGCATGCTGCAGTCTAGAAGAGCAAGTAGTATGCAAGAATTCATCTCTGCCATTGCTCCTTTCAGCTGCTAAAAGAAGGCATGACACCTCCCTCTCCAGTTCCAAAGAACAAGGGGAGAGTAGTGAACTCCAGTCTTCCAAATTCTACAATAGACTACAGGCCACTGCTCTACTTCTCATTTAATCTCTTACAAGCAGCTGTGACATTAAGTATGTCATCAAGAGCAAATCTGAAATAGCGACATTGTCTGTGAAACAGGGATGCCGAGGTGATAAAAGTCAACACCACCAGCCCTGCAGAGCTGTGTGCACAGGTTATTGCTTTCTAACCGTATTTCATAGATTCACAGAATGGTTTGGGTTGGAAGGGATCTCGAAGCTCACTTAGTTCCAAACCCCCTGCCATGGGCAGGGGCACCTTCCACTACCCTGCTTGAAAAGGTGGTTTGTAGAAACCACTAGGATTGTAATAAACTGGATCTTTGCGAGTATGGTACTAACCTTCCCAACACAAAACATTTTAGTGTTTCTTTAGCTTGCACCATACTGTCCAGAATCTAGAATAATCTTTATGTTTTACTGATACAGTTAAAACTAGCACTTGCAAAAGAAATTCACAAATCCTGGTATAAAACTTAGGAAACTTGCAGCCCATTTCAGAGAGCTGTGTGACATACGCTTGAAAGAGCCATTTTCACCTGTGGGCTTCAGATAATATGACATAGTTACCCTCAGATCTGCTTCTGGTCACAACCAAGGTCACATGCACTCACAATGAAAACTTGTATTCATGTTAAGTATTAATGTGTTTTCCATAGCTCAAGAACACTAAAGAGTCTGACCACTGTTACTCAAAATCATAGAATCAGTCAGGGGTAGAAGGGACCACAAGGATCATCCAGTTCCAACCCCCCTGCCATGGGCAGGGACACCTCACACTACACCAGGCTGCCCAGAGCCTCATCCAGCCTGGCCTTAAACACCTCCAGGGATGGGGCCTCAACCACCTCCCTGGACAACCCATTCCAGGCTCTCACCACTCTCATGGTGAAGAACTTCTTCCTCACGTCCAGCCTGAGTCTCCCCACTTCCAGCTTCATTCCATTCCCCCTAGTCCTGTCACTACCTGATATCCTAAAAAGTCCCTCCCCAGCTTTCTTGTAGGCCCCCTGCAGACACTGGAAGGCCACAATAAGGTCACTTCAGAGCCTTCTCTTCACCAGACTGAACAGCCCCAACTCTTTCAGTCTGTCCTCATAGGAGAGGTGTTCCAGCCCTCTGATCATCCTCATGACCCTTCTCTGGACACCTTCCAGCATGTCCATATCCCTCTTGTAACAGGGGCTCCAGAACTGGACACAGTACTCCAGGTGGGGTCTCACCAGAGCTGAGTAGAAGGGGAGAATCACCTCCTTTGACCTGCTGGCCACACTTCTCTTGATGCAGCCCAGGATCTGGTTGGCTTTCTGGGCTGCAAGTGCACATTGACGGCTCACATTGAGCTTCTCGTCCACCAGCACCCCCAAGTCCCTTTCCTCAGGGCTGCTCTCCAGCCATTCACTGCCCAGCCTGGATTAGGGCTTGGGATTGCCTCGACCCAGATGCAGGACCTTGCACTTGGTCTTGTTGAACCTCATGAAGTTGGCTTGTGCAAAAGTGAAGCAACCCAACCATCTCATCTTTTTATCCAAGAATCTAAAATTGGGTATTTGAATAAAACTTAAACATTTAAAGGTGGTTTTCTGAAAGCAAAAATCTTGCTTTTCCATTTTACACATGGTGATGACCATATTCAAGTAATACATGATTGCAATGCTACATTCCAATTAATTAAAAAAAATTAATTAAAAAAAAAAAAAAACAAAAAAAAACAAACAGTGAGAACAGGGCTCAGGACAGATTAAGGTGACATGGTGGAAGAAATTTCTTTACAATGCAAACATCATACTGTTTACACTGGTCCAGGAAGCATTTGACTAAACCTTGAACAAAAATCCGATTTGCCTTTCTTTCAACAAGCTCAATCAATTTCATATACTGTTCCATTTTATATGTTCTTTTCTCATATCCTCTCACCAGCAATGTCATTTGCCCTTTGGATAGATCATTTGACATGCCCCACAATCAGCTTATTATACTGAAACCTGTGTTGACTAGTTATTTAGCTTCCTTGTACACAAACGTGCTAGACCCTCATTCCTTGAGAACTTCTGCAAGCTCCCATCAAGTATCTCTTCTGCTCTTCCTCGTCTACAAGACTACCCTTGCCTCACTGACTTGGAACCCATACCCACCATCTGTATCCATATGAATGCCTTGTTCAGCACTTCTGAATTCATCCACCCAGTAACCAGGCAAATGGACTGTCTCTGGGAGGCCATGCCTGCCAAATTGCAGAGGAAGCTGGTGCCTTGGATGCTGTCACCAGAAGCAAGAAAAAAATATGGGCTAAATCAGCATCACAGCCACCATGGCACAGGATGCCAAACCTAGACATTGTGAAAAGAGCAATGCCTGCTAAGGTCAAAACAACATAGCACATTTACCACCCAAATGTGCATTAGATGGAAAAAGTCCACCATTAACATCCAGAAAATTTGATGTGAAAACAGGAAAGAGCTTGTCACAAACCCCATTAGCAGTCACTGCTCTGAAGAACAGTCACTGCTCTGAAGAACAAAGCCCAAACTTGGATTCTCTGTGACATTTCATTACAGTAAACCACACTAAAATATAAATGGAAAGGCTACACTAAAGTAAGTTCATTCAGACACTCCATCTTCAAGTCATTCTTTTATACCTGGGCTGACATTACATATCAAGTTTACAACAGCAAAAGAGAGTGAGTTAAAAGACACACCAGGAAATGACACTTAATCTCTTTCTCCATCTAGGTGTATGCACATACAGCTTTTGTTGGCATGCAGCTACAATGACAACTGCATTATTTTTATAGCAAATTCCCATATTATCTGCTACACATCTTAATAAGGAAACAAATCCTGACATTCTGATTGTAACATCTGCATCAATAAAAATTTTGTCTATGCACACAGCAGAAGTCATGCTCAGAGCCCATGATGCGTTATCAGGACTCTCATTAGGCAGAGGGGCTTTCTGGGTGTCTCAGTACTCTACATGTAAGATTCACAACATGGAGGTTGTAATGATGCTGTAATTATTCTAGTACTTCTTTGTTAACCTATAGCACTGCTAGTTATTTACTAAACAGGAAAGCTAACCAGAAGCAGTAACTCTAACTTTTCAAAAACCTAGTCAGCCCCAAATTAACTTAAAAAAAAAGAACAACAAAAAACCCAAAGCAAACAAACAAAAAAGCCCCCCAAAACATAACATGTTTTAAAAATTACTCATATGGAATGACATCTCCTGTTTTCAAAATCCTCACATTATTCTCAGATTAACTTTTCAAGCTTCTCTCTCTTAAGTGGAAGGACTAGAAATTTGTTTTCAAATTTAACAAATTCCCACTAATTCCTCCATTCCACAAACTGTGACTTTTGAAAGCATCTTCAACTCTAGAATTGATGATACTGACTCACCATCTTCAGGTCTGCCTCTAAATTACAATTTAAATAGTATATTTCTAAATGTGACAGTGCTATTAAAGTCAAGTAGTTGAAATGTTATCTCCAGCTCTGTATTTATAGTAAGGAAACAAAATTAATCAGAAACATTAAAACTCAAACAGCACAGCTTTTCACTATTTGCCAGCTTCTAAGCACAGCAAATTATTACCAATTTCACAGACAGAATCCTGCTGCTGCAAATTACAACTCTGCATGTTGTGAGTGTCACAGTTTTTCAGGATTTGCTGGATTTTGCATTCTGTCTACTACAATCAAATAGATATCTTCAATTGTTTATTCTGTTACAGTATCACTGATATTTTTACAATACCTTTTGCAAGGCTATCGGTTTTTGTCCCAAGCCAATTCTTCCAGATTCGATGCTGCTTGAGGGTAGGACATACTGAACTAACTGTTCTTTGCCAAGAAATTTATCCTTCCTTGGCATAAAAGTATATTTTTCTTAAGCAAAATTAGAACAGTATGAACCATTTTTCTCTTCTCCAAGCATGAAAATAACATTTAGTGTGTAATTTAAAAAGCAAACCTGTGAACAAACCTAAGAGGCAGAAAGAGAGGGAGACCTTAAAGCAGTGTAACTACAACACTCCAGAACACTACTGCCTCTACCCTTTCCCTGTTCCTGCTCCCTGGTAGTCTGAAGAAACCTCAACTTGCTACATAAAAATACTGAAACTCCAGCAGAGAGCCACAGGCTAACTCTTACTAATTAACTTAGTTTTAAGATCACTCCAGAAGTTAATCATGTGAAGATCATTAAGAGGAACAACAAAAATGCACATTCAGTCTCCTGCCCTCAGCAATTCAATTTACATCCACATATCCTTAATATTCTAATTGCAGTTACTAAACAGTACTGAATAACACAATCGAGTGTTGCCAAAGTACATTTCAGTTTTCATTATCAAATGGCAGTATGACCTTCTGTCACCTGCTAATTCCCCGTTCAACTCTACACTCTTCAGAAGATTCTTAGAAGATTAGACTGATCAGCTACTATACTACAAGCAAGCCAGGATTTTCTGTCATGGAAAAGTCAGTTTATTTTTGTTTTTCTCTTCTCATTGGTCAAGCTATAGGAAAAAGGAGGATCTTATACAATTCACAGTGAAAGCAACTGGCAGCTCTTCAATGCAGAAAGTTGCCATTTTCATGGGATTAAGGAGTTGCATTTGCTAAAGTGTGGAGGAGCACATCAGCACATCTGAGTAACAGAGTATTGTTTTTAGCTTCTACACTGGAAAACTAGCTGGGGTACACATGAAGCTCATTTGCTGGTACTGCAGTTCTTAATTATGCCAGAAGAAAACACCCACAGTTGTTGCCAAGTAAAGCAAAAATATATCTTTATATTCAATTATAAACAGTTTTCTCACTGAATACTTCATGTTACCTAAGGGGAAAAAAAAAATTCAGAGTTGAGTCCTGGTGCCAGCTGTATCACTAGCAAAATCCACACTAGTTTCAATCAAATGTATCTTGATTCTATAAATCAAACTTGAAAGGACTAGAAATGTTGCAGAAGTGAAATACTCAGCTCAGTGGAACAGAAGAATTTCATAATACTTTATATTTTTTATAACTTCAGGATATTGAAGAACAGAATTTAGTTTCCCTTTGTCATAAGGGGATAAACTACTGCAAAGAGAAAATGGCAGCACATGTGGAAACAAAATGGGAGAAAGGGAGAGGTGAAACTAGAAGACGAGCTTAATAAATCTGCAAGATAAAAGCATTCCTAACTATAAAAATTTGGGAGAAAAACCCAAACCTATTAGTGAACATCTGATTTGAGAAGAAACACCTAGCTCCTGAAGCTCACACTGAGACAAATCCTTTAAATTAGCATTCGAGTAACTATAACCTTGCTGATAACATATGCCTAATGTTCCAGCATTTCTACACGTCAATGTATTTAATCAGCCCATTCTACCAATCTTTACTAACAAGATGAAAGGATGAATACACTAAATGAATTAGGGGATACAGCTGCTTTTTTTTCCCCTCTCTTTTTTTTTTTTTTTGATAGTGCCTGCTATTTTTAAGAAAACATCTGTGAAGGAGCCCTGAAAGCGGGTTGCTAATCCTTTTCACACCAAAAGCACGCATGCAGAAGCGCACAATCTGCTTTATTTCTGAAGCTTAGCAATATCAGCATTACTGATGAGCTGTTGTGATGTACTATTTCCTTTATTCTCCTTGGACACTTCTCTGTAACACCAGTAACAAATACACACCTCCACATTAAAAAAAAAAAAAAAATCTAGAAATTCATCAAGTAATTTACATTTAGAAGTACTGAAACAAATAACTACATATCTAGTAAGGTCAGGACAAACATTTAGTACTTCCTGCATATGACCAGCTGAAACAATGCTGAAATTATGTAATTGGCAATTTTATCACAAACATAACACTCCCAAAGAGAGGTCACCCTTACTGTTTCATTTTTCAGACCTTTTATAAATGTGTACCAACAGTGATGCTTAAACCCCCTCAATAAAATGGATTTACATGATTGTAATGAAGAACTGGTTGTATCAGTAACCTGGAACTTCTGATCTATACTGACCTGACTCACACCAACTGTTTTTGTTAATATCCCTTTGGGTATTACAACAGCACCACTAGTCAGCTATTTGCTCAGTGAATGTCAAGGCTGAAATGAGCCTTCCACACATCTTAAAACCCAGGATTTCCACTGAAAAGCATTTGCCCTTGCTTAGCTAGCTATCTTTTCTCAGTGTTACAATTTGTTGTTCTCTCATTGTCTAGCACAGTACAGTGGAGCCTTCTCCACTAATCATTCTGTTTGCTAGGATCATATTTGTTTATTTGCTGCTGCTCCTGCTTTACATTTATTTAATCCATTTACACAGACCTAGTGATTTTTGGAGGTTTTATGGCAACAATTATCATGGATGTGAAGTATTTCACATGCCATGGTGAATGCTATGAAAATACTTTAAGTAGTTCCTGCAGTAAGAACAGCAACTAACATTAAATAGACTGCACATGAAGTGATAAAGGTAAAGGGTACAGTCCTTTTAGTTTAGGTGATGACATAATCCTCATGGAGTGAAAGCTCAAAGCGCTGGGAAAATACCACAGAACATATGCTCCTCCAAAAGGGTAAAAGGACAAAACCCACAAGTCTCCTTTCTCTCTCTTCTATTGCACTGGTTTCCATAGTGAGCCATGCTACAGAACTTTAATGAATATTCCCAGCCATAAACTCTATTCTTTAACAGTATGGAAAACTGTTTCTCCTTACACCGAATCTCTCTCAGAAAACAACATATTTCCACTATGAAGATTGTAGCTAGTACGGTTATTCAGAATTTAATTGAAGAAATACTTTATTAAAAGAATCTATGGAATTACACCACCTAGAATTTTCAAATGTAGTTTAGATGATACTTTACACACAACTTTCTCCTAGTGTGAGAAGTGCAGAGTTTCATACTTCGGTGTTCAAGGCCAAGTTGGATGACGCCCTGAGCATACTGGTATAGTGGAATTTGTACCTGCCCATGGCAGGGGGGATGGAATTAGATGGTCTTTAAGATCCCTTCCAACCCAAATCATTCTATGATTTTTAGGCATCACTGTTGCTACAAGTCCGGAACAACAACAACAAAAAGAGTAATTTCCAAAGCAAATTAAACAACAGAAAAAAATCCTCCCACAAAATTATTATGACTATTACATTCTTTAGTTCTGCATTTTTTAAATTTTTAAAATCAGCATTTCAGCTTCTGTGTTAAGAGAGCTAGATTCCAGGCATCCATGTTCATGACCACATATGAAAATGAGTCTTCAAGCAATTGTACAGACTACCAGCTGTTATTACAACAGCCAGGTAAATGACAAGCATGCCTTGATACAACATGAAACAACAAGCATGCCTTGATACAACATGGTAACATTACCATGCACCACCTCTGATCATGGTATCAGCCTGTATAACATTCATATTTCACAGTTCATGAAGGCTTCAAGGAATATACATGTGCTTTTAATGGTCTTAATATAAGCACTTCTGTCCATCTGTAAGAGACAGCTGAAATTTAACTGCAGTCATGCTAACCACATGGGGGAACATCTCACATACATCCACCAAGTGGATGAGCATTAAGAACAACTAAAAAAAAGACCCAAAACCAAAAAATCCAAACCCAAACAAACCAACCAACCAACCAACAAACCACAAAAAACCCACACACAGTCTTGGAATTAAACAGAGCAGGTAAGTTCTTGTGCTCTGGGACCTACCAGTCCAAAGCAGTCACTCAGTGTCTTTAAATAAGTACACTGACCTGCGGAGGTGTGTGGCAAAGAAGCAATGAAAGCCAAAGACGGTAGAAATCTGAGCGTGGAAGAATTATGCAATTACACAGTGAAGGCACTGCCTAAGGCAGGTGGGGAGGCACATGCAAGGCTCATTTCACCAATATGAATGCTGCAATAGAAGAGAAAATACAGAATGGTCTCATGGCACACTATTTCCTCCAGTAATGAATCACTCTTCAACTGGATGGTAATATACCTGCTCTTCCTCCTAACGGTTGAGAGACATAGAAGTATAAAATAATTGGACAAGGAAGAAACAAAGAGATGAATTCAGAGTTTATTAAGCTGCTTGTCATGTTCAAGAAAGCAAGGAACAAAGTCAGGTGTTTCAGCTAGTGTTTCTTTGAAGGGTTTGGAGAGTGCTAGGTGTCATGAATGCCCATAAAAGTGTCTTTAAGGGGAGCATCTAGAAGACTTCTTGCATCCTTGCAGCACAATGAAGTTGTTATGGGCAGTCTCATAAGACTGCAGTAACAGGAGGGACTTGATATGATCAAAAGGCAGTAGTTGGTGCTTTGCAATCAGGAAGGAAAAATGTCTCCTAACTTCACTCCCAGCGAAGAACAGGGAGCAGGAGATCTCCTTAGTGAATTACAGTAAGTATCACCAAAAACCCAAAAACAAACCACAGAGAAACCAACCAACCAACCAACCAACCCACCCACCCTGAATTACATACTTGGTAAATGCCAACATATGCACCACAAATTTATATAGCGCTCTACCTATGAAAAATGAAGGCCCTTTTTTAACATCTATGTTAATATGATCCCACTGTTAGCTCAGGAGACTTACAGGCAAATGCACTTCATTTTTTCATCCATTAAGCACTTTATGTGCCCCACTTATGCTTGGCCAACAACGACAAAAAGAAAAAAAAAATCACCCTCCAGCTAAAAAAAAGTATTGCATTTCTTAGGATTGAAACATAAAAAAATAATATAGCCTGCTCAAACTCTCTTAATATCTCAATAGATGTACTGTTAGCTTTCTTGAGCTTATCAGGAATAATATAGGAATTGTAATTTTACATTGAATTACCAAGTAGTGCACTTTACACCTAAGTGTGATTATTTTCTCAGTAAGTGTGATTATTTTCTCAGACTTGGACACTAACATTCAGAGTACTATTTGCACTATAAATAGTTTTAATGGAAATTGGTTAGAAAATTGTGTTCAGAAAAACACTTAAAACAAAATCCAGACATACTTGGTCTTCCTGGACTGTCCCTTTCAACCCCACCATTCTATGAGCCTATGATTAAAGTTCTACTTAAGAAAAAATGTAAAGCTATGTGGTTTCTACTTTATCTCTTGGAATGACTCTTGAAAGATTAATGTTGTAAAGTCAATTGATAGAAAACAATTCAATGTGTTGACAAAGACGAAATTCAGTTATGCTTTGTAAAGCTTTTCAAAATATTTCAAGTCCTTCCATGTTAGCAACCTCTGAAAGGTCAGCAGAAATTTTAATCCAACAGCAGATAGCTGTTTTGCAAAATAAAAATGACCATCCATTAATTTTAAAAAATTACAAATAGACTCCCCAAAAACATCCATCCAAAATGAATCAATAACTCAAATACGCACATGCACCCCCTTCGTGGACTGTTTTACATGCAAGAGACATAGTCTTAGCACAGTGGAAACAGGCAACAGAATTAGAAGCCTCCAAGAGGATTTAATTTCAGCTCAAGAACAATGCTATTACAAAGTTCATAAACAACTGCAGAAAGAGCTAGACCTTCTTATTAGAAGCACAAAGCTCAGCCTTGAATTTCCCCTCGCATACTCTCCCTGCTACTTCTAGTTATACATACCCCCCCGTACTTTATCCTTGCACACTCTAGTTATGTAGGCAGAGCCCCAGGCGCGGGTCACAAACTCAGGTCTGGCAGGACACCCCAGGACGGCTGCTGAGATACTTTGGCGTCTGTCTCGCCTTTGGGGTTTGCGCTCAAAGCCTTTCGTACTTTATGCCTTCAGATACGGTCATCCCTCAAAGATACATAAACAGAAAACAACAAATAACGAGCAATGAAGTAGGCTCCCTTGCTATCTACACGGAGGAGCGATGAGTCGGTGAGCGCTGAGTCCCAGACCTACCAAAAAGCGCCCTCCAGCCCGCCAAGCCAGCTGGACTCACCCCTTCAACCCCTCACGGAGTGACTCCGACAACCGGCCAGACCAGACGCTCCTACACCTGCCAGGTCCCGGCCGCCGCCTGCGGTGCTCGCCGCCGCCACCTGCCCCCGACAGGGCGGGACGAACAGAAGGACAATAGAGGCGGCCAATGGCAAGCGGAAAGCGGCAGGCGCGGGCCCAGGGGTTCTGTCACTTGCGGCCGTGCTCTGCGGCTGGAGGGGCTCTCTCGTAGTACTCCAGTTGTTGCCCAGAGATACACTGAGAAGAGTGTCGCCACGGCCGACTCAGGGCACCCTCTAGAGAGGGTTTCTCAGGCAGCTCTGAAGTTTTCTTCCTCCTCACTGTAAGGCACTCTCAGAGCTGCGGTGCTTTCATCCCTCGCCGTACGCTCTGAAGCCCTTTGAGCCGCGGTCCGTACTGCGCCGAGGCGTCTGTCATGGCCCGGTTTCGGCTGGCGCTCCTGGTAGCCCCTCAGTGCCCTTGCCAGGAAATAGCTGCGGCACAGCGGGATGCACTCGGGTCTTGCTCGGCTGCTGGCTGTCTGTGCATTTCATTGTGGAGGAACGCCCTGCTAGGATAGCGAGGTTCTGTGAGAAGCTATAGGAAACCAAGCTCTGAGCCACCGTGACCACTGTCTCGTCTGGTGACGAAGCGGTTAAACGCCGGCCGCGCCTCAGGGAAGCGCAGCAGCCCCCATCGACAACGGAAGAGGTTTGGGTCCTGCCGGACGCCGTCACGCACTTTCCGCCTCGGCGGCGGCGCGGCGGCGCCCATTTCAAAGCGGGAACCATGGCCGAACAGGGCCTAGGGATGGCCTCCATGATCCCGGCGCTGCGGGAGCTGGCCAGGTAGGATGGATCCAGCCTCTGCTTAGTGGGCATGGGGACGTGTGAGGGGGGTGTTACGCTGCTGAAAATGCGCCCGACCTCAGCATCCCCGTGTGGCGTGGTGAGGTGGAAAAGTAGGTTCCTTCCCCGCTGCTCTGCGGAGTCGCCTGCGCTCTCTCTTTATCCTGGTAACCTTCTCCCGCCACCTGCCTGAGTTTCTCTCTTCCTCCAGGGTGGTGCTGGTAGAACCTAATGGGAGAGGCGTTTTGCCCTACGTAGTACCCAGTGTCCTGGATTCTTCTGTTGTGTTTATAGGGTGGTTTCATTGAGAATTAAACTACCTTGGAAATGTTTGTTAATGACATTTTAATATTAGCATCAAGACTGCAGCTTTCTTTTGTGGTAGACAGCTAGTTAACATGGAGCTACAACTGTATGTTGAAGAGTTGACAAGCCTTAGCTGATATATTAATCACCTGAGTAGTTGTTATTGTCACCACTTCACCAGGGTATTGGTAGCTAATGAATAATTTGGGTTAATTCCAAAATTAAATGAGTTTTTAATTTTTGTTGTTAGTGGTTTTCTTCACCAAAACTGTTTTATTGCTTGGTAGAAATAACAGTCACTCAAGTCTGCTAAATGCTAATTTAATATGTGTCAAACATAATTGCATAACAAAATTAAATTATCTTCAGCACTTCATAGAACTTTGTACTTCTGAAGAATAAAGATAAAGAAGAACAGGCAATATGCTGGTCACTAAAACAAAAAAATCAGTTTGTATTTCTTTGTGACAACTTGTTGAAGAATAAGAATTCAATGTTTATCATCATGTTGTTGAGATAGTCTTCAAAGAAATTATTTTTTATTTTAAAATGGATAGTCACAGACCACTGGAACAGGCTCCCAGGAGAGGTTGTGGAGTCTCCTTCTCTGGAGACTTTCAAGGCCTGTCTGGATGCGTTCCTCTGTGATCTGACCTAGATTGTATGGCCCTGCTCTGGCAGGGGGGTTGAACTCGATGATCTCCTTGGGTCCCTTCCAACCCCTAACATCCTGTGATGCTGTGATCCTGTGATAATGTTGAAATAATGTACTTCTATTTTTAGTGCTAGTCCGGAAGAATACAACACAGTTGTGCAGAAACCAAGACAAATACTCTGCCAGTTCATTGACAGAATTCTTACAGATGTAGATGTGGGTAGGTATTGCAGCCATATCTTTTAGAACATAAAGCTGTAAGGGTGGTGGAGCCCTGGAGCAGGCGAGGTTGTGCGTTGTCTTTCTCTGAAGACTTTCAAAACCCATCTGGATCCATTCCTGTGTGGCCTGCCCTAGATGACCCTGCTTTGGTAGGGAGGGTTGGACTTAATGATCTTTGGAAGTCCCTTCCAGCTCCTACCATTCTATAACTCTATGATCTATTTGAGTATCATACCCATGTTACTCTGTAGATGATGTGTAATTCTCTTGCAGTCCTGAAAGGGGAAGCTATAAAAATAAAAAAGCCATAGGAAAACTGTGTGATTAAGAATTAATGTTAACTGTGTGCTGTTCTTAATTTAAAAAACAGTTGTGTCTAATACTAAGTAAAGGTTAATGCATGTAGTGTTAATGAGTAATATTTAACCTAATTTATATGCAGAGAATCATTGTCACCTCATGTTTTGTCTGGAAGCCTTTTCATTTGTAAAAACACACTCTACCTTAATCCCATCAGGTTTAATTCTGTATCATAGTGTGTTATATTAAAAAAGTTCTTTTTAGGTGTGAACAAAATTTGTGAAGTTGATTTATTACGATGTTAATTCAGAAATGTCTCCTTTGTTTTTTTTTAAGTTGCTTTGGAACTGATTAAGAAATCAGATTCACAGCCAAGTTCTGTAATGCTGCTTGATTTTATTCAACATATCATGAAATCTTCCCCTCTTATGTTTGTAAATATGGACGGAAATCAGGAGGAAGCTGAATGCAAATCAATTGGTGAGTTCATTGAAGATATTTATGTTGAAGCTTTATATTTACAGGGTTTAAATTTTCTGACTGGGATCATACAAAAGAACAAAAATGAGCAAAGGCTAGTTTGTAAGTTCAGCTTTACTTGTTTTTAAGTACATTATGATAGACTTGCAAAACTGTGAATGGATTTGCACTTGTGGTAATGGAAATTTATCAAGACAGAGTTTGACCTTATTAATTGCCATTGCTTAATGATATTACCCAGCTCATGTTGATGAGGTACTCGGTACAGGGATGTTAGGAATGAGTTCTTTACCATGAGGGTAGTGGAACATTGGAACAGCTTGCCCAGGGAGGTTGTTGGGGCCCCATTCCTGGATATATTCAAGGTGAGGCTTGACAGGGCTCTGGGCAGCCTGATCTAGTTGAGGATGCCCCTGCTTACTGCAGAGGGTGTTGGACTAGATGACCTTTGGTGGTCCCTTCCAACCCAGACCATTCTGTGATTCTATGTATTCATTGCCTGAAGGTTTTTACTTACACAGGAAAGTATCTGGAACTACTCAGTGTAAATGTTTTGCTGTTTTGGTTTTGTTTCCCTGCCCCCACCTTGGCATGTGCTTTCCCACTCCCATCCTTTCCTCCTTTCCAATAAGATCTGCTGAAGAAATGTCCCAGTGGAGGCTTTCTGTTTATTTAGCCTGTATTTATCTCAAGAAGTTTGTTTATTCTTTTGTTTATTGACAAGCAACCTGCTCTCAAGGAGGTGCTTGTAATGGGAGGATTTGAGTTTTATCCTAATAATTTGCACTTTCTTATTGTCCTAGAATTCAGTAACTGGATCATAACGAGGCTTCTCCGAATTGCTGCATCTCCAAACTGCAACATGTTGCACAAGAATATTTGTGATGTTATTTGCTCTTTACTTTTTCTATTTAAAATGAAGAGTTGCTCCATTTTTGAAGTACTAACAAAAGACTTGCTTCAGCTTTTCCAAGACTTAATCTGTCTGCATGAAATAGATGCACAAAAGTATCTCTGGGAAGATGGACTAGTCTGGCCAGTGACTGTAAAGAGATTTTCAAGCAGTGCAGGTGACAATGTGGGATATTTAAGATTGGCACCATTACAGTTGATGGGTATGCCTAATGTAGAATGTTTAGAAGTTACTTTAATGTCTATTCTGACAGATATTGCTGCAGATGTGTTTTTTGCACGACAAGATGTTATTCTCTGGGGAATAGGCTGCTCCCTATTGGAGCATGGCAATCTGAAAGTTAAAGCCTTGGCAATGAAGTTTTTAGTAAAATTAATTCATTTAGGAGGCCCTCCACAGCAGCTGGCCAGTGTTTTCTTCAGAGTCTTTTTTGGAACTCTGCAGTCAGCACTTGAAATGGATACTGAAGCATCAGAACTCTTTGGAGAGCCACTTTTACTGTTGGTGAGGACATTGTTGCCTTTTGAAGCAGATTCTTACAAAAACGTTGAACCTGTCTACTTGAATATGCTATTAGAGAAGCTCTGCACGTTGTTTGAAGGTGATGTGTTTAGATGTCTTCAATCCGAAAAGTTGAAAGCTGTTTTTTGCCATATACTGCAATATTTTCTGGAGTTTGTTCCAACTGGCTATGAATCTGCCTTACAAGTAAGAAAAGTCCATATCAGTACCATATGTGGAATTTTTGTGAATGTGCTTGGAACTCAGGAGGAACAAGAGGTAGGTTAATTTCTAAACCAATGTTCATTGTGTGAATGGATCATGTACAAAAGCTTACATTTGTGCAAAGGAAAAATATTTTTTTAGATTCAACAATACTGATTTTTAGTTGCATAGTTAGATTGATAATCCTTGTTTCTCAACTGTTTCACATATTAGTACAGGTCAGAGTTTTTCAGTTGAACGTAGCTGCACCCTATGTTTTTAGATGTATTGAACTATTGAGAAGCTATGCAGGCATGTGGGTCTGTCTGTAATCATAGTATAAAATGGGGTCAGGCACAGAATACACTCTTATAAGGGCAGCTTTACAAGTTCCCTTCATCTGAGCTGCTCTTTCTAATCATATGCTTTTAGTCAGATTTGTTGGAGACAGGCAGACAAGTTTGAATAACATGAAATTAAATGGAATCATCTCAGTTGGAAGGTTCCTTTAAAAGTCATTTAGTCCAACCTGCTGAGTGTTCCCTCTACAACCATGTGTGTATCCTATCTGTTGTTTCTTAAACTTCATGTGTCTGCCTTGATGGCTTTGTGAGCCAACATATTACGGCAGGAACTGAGCAACAACTATACAACCTGCATTCTGTCTGCTAGGAACACAGGAAACTTCATTGCTTATCAGAGTTCTCATCTTCTGATTAAGATTTTTGAATAGAAAGATTTTTAAGAACTTCAGCATAAAATCTTGAAATACACTATTGTAAATCAGAAACAATAATATTATTGAGAAGTAAGGCATAGCACACATCATAGCGCTGCTGTTTTTTTATCTACCCCAGTATCTGCTGAGTCCACTTTATACAGCATTGAAAACACAAACGGAAGAAATTGTTCAGGAGCTTCAGCAGAACCAGCAGGATACTTCCAATACTGCCAATACTGATTGCTGGAGCAGCAGCACTGATGAAGTTCCAGAGAAAAGACGACGACTAAGCCAACCAACAAAGCACCCAAAGAAATCACCTACAGCAGTAATGTACGACACTTACTCAATGACTACTTTTATAGTAATTTGGCTAGTGAATAATAACAATGTGTTTTATAATATGTTCAATGCAAATTATTTTCATTTTTATACACTGAAAACAGAAAAAGCTGGGAGAATTCATACAGAATCATGTATGTGTCTGTGCTGTTACACTGGATGTGCTTAGAGCAGGTCCAGTTAAGTCAGTTCTTGGATGAACAAAGCCAGTTGTCTCAGCCTCTGCTTGTGCTGTGCTTGATTATCATGGACTTGCTCCAGCATATTGTATTTGGGCACTCAAAACTGATTCCAGCATACTGTACTCCAGGTGTGGTCTCAAGGTCAGCCTTTGTTCTTGATAATACAGCCCATTAAGTAGTTGACCTTCTTTACAACAAGGTAACACTTCTCTTATATTCAGCCTTTCCATGTCTGTTGTGTCATTTTCTCCAAAGCTGCTTTCCTAGCCAGACGACCTTCAGCCTGTTCTTTTGCATGGGTTTTTTTGTGGTAGTTGCAGGACTTTTCTCAGGTCTCTTGATCTTCATGAGGGTCTTGTCAGCCTAATTTTCCAGCCAGTTGAATCCTCTGAGTAAGCAAATCTTTTATCCACAGAGATACTTGTCTCATTATAGAAAAGAATCAAGTTAGTATGGCATTATTTGCCCTTGGTGTAAATATTTGCTGGCTTGTTCCTAGGTACCTTTTTATCCCTTATGTGTCTAGAAATGAGTTAAGGGAAGACTTTTTCCCATAGCCTCCCCAGGGACTGGTAGGTCTGTAGTTCCTTGGATCCTCTTTTTGTCTTTTTTGAAGATGTGTTTGCCTTTTTGTAGTCATCAGGAAGCAGCCTGCTCACCATGATCTTCTAAGTCTTGAGGAACTGCACCTCAAAGCCTTTTGGATAACTGATTTCCGTTGTACTTACCTTCAGAGTTAGTATCTTGATCTTAAGAGCACATGTAAGCTAATGCTTCATTTGGTATTTTCCTAATTCTGTATTCAATGGGAATTATCTCTGGCTTTCCTATATGATTTATCTTTTTCTGAAAAAAAGTATGTTTTGGAAAATAATGAATATGGTTAAATTTCAGACTTAGTCCTGTAAACATGAAATTGAAGATCTCTCTCTGGAATGCCATCAGCAGAAAAGCTGCATCGCTAATACATATCCTTGAGGAAGAAATTCTGACAGCAAATATTCTTCAAACTGTGGAAGGGATTGCTGTATTTCTGCAACTGGCTGCTCTGTGCATAGTTCATTGTTCTCCCCCAACAAATTCTACCAGGTAAAGGTACCACAAGACCAATAGTTTATCGTAACTTCTCATGGTTTGTGTAGATTAATGCTTGTCCATGCATCAGGACAAGCTTGGATAAGTCCTGTATATTTTGAAGTAGTACATTTTCACAGTAGCTTTGTCTACAAGCAGTACAGTGTTCAATGTTTAATGGTCTGTGGCACTCATCATGATTTCTGTTTTAACAGTATAGATCATAAAGTGACTTATCTGTGTAACTCTGACACAAGCGAGGATACTCCGAGCTCCTCAGATTCAGTGGCGAATACCCAGTTCTCATGGATTTCCTCCGATTTCATCACAAGAATAGTGAAAGTCTGCAGAAACCTGTTAGAGGCTGCTATGAAGATCACTAACCTAGAACGAGTGATTGACAGACTAGTTAAAATCTTTGATGCTTTGCTTTATGCACAAGGTGAGAAATCCTTTAACCTGTCATTCATTTGATTTGGAAGTTAGGAAGGCATCTGAATTAAATTAGTCTGTCATGGTAGAGTATTCAAATTACAGATCTTGTGTTAGAACTCCAATTTCTGTACAACAAGGGTTGAACAAAACAAAGAAAATATTCTCTGTTTAGAGAGCTTCCTTTACATTCCTTTTTTTTTTAACATGATTTACCAATCTTTGTCTGCATTTAGGAATTTTTATCTCCCAAAGAGACTACATGGGGACAGTGAATATGCGTGAGGGGAAAAAAAAGAACTTCTGGCATTTTTTTCTTTTTAAAATACATTGATGAAGAGGCCTATATATATGGCAGTCTGAGACCAGTCTTGTTTTTAGATTATTTTGATGTAGCACTAAATCATTTATTACTATGTCTCAAGTGTAGGATATCAGCCTGTGGGAGTAGTGATGCTAGTCTTTGTTGATAGAAGACTAACATTTTGTAGCAAATTAAGAATATTAAATATGTATCTGTTTTAAAATCTATACAGAGCCTTAAAAGTATAAATTTTTTTGTTGTTTTGTTCTTTTTTTCCCCCCAGTGAAAATTCTACTAAATGATCAGATTTTTTATAACTTATGTGAATTGCTGTCTCTACCTTGGATTTACAGCCATCCTGATGATTCCTCTTTTAAGCCATCTGCTTTTAGTTTTGATCCTCTAGTTTTGAGTCAAAAAACTGTGCAGAGTTTCTGTAAGTATATTAAAGTGTACAAAACATACTCTCTCTCTCAAATGATTCTTCTGAAGTTCTTTTCTTTGTGCTCTTATGATGATAGATAATAGTAAAAATTTAAATCAAGTAATTATCTCCTTTTAATTTTTTTTTCCTTTAGCACTCCAGGCTCAGTCACAGTGTGTGTTCCTTCTGTCTCTCTTCCCAAGAAACATTTGTCTGGATTGGAGAAGATCCATTTATCATTGGGCACTGCAAAGTCCCCATGAAGTAATTCGGGCTGCTTGTGTTCAAGGATTCTCTTTCCTGCTTCACCCACCAAATACACAGTCCTGCAATATGATTCCCAAAGCTCTTTTGTATGTATTAAAATCGCTTTTCTGTGTTCAAGCTAGAGAAAAATGGACAAATAAGAAATTTAGTATAAGCACACAAAAAATTCCTTTCTATTTCATTAGGATTTGCTAGATCTCAATTTCAGAAATCATAAGATGTCAACAGGTGTAAATGACAATGTCTATGATAGAAGAGTTCCCTTGGTGTGTCACTGTACAAGTTACTTTGCTGGTTGAAGACCTTATTTATAGTTAACCAACTTAAATTAAGGAGGGAGATATCTCTGTCTGTTAAATGTACATGATATTTGTCCATATGGCTCTTAAAATCTCTCCAATTCCTCTATCTTCTGTATATACATCTTGGTGTCTTCTGTCCTAACGTGTCTGGTCTTCAATTTCTTTATAGTGTTGCAGACACACCATGGCCAGTGCTACTTAAGCCCTTTAACAGAACTTAAGGGTAAATGAAAAGGAAAGATAGTTTAGTGAGACAGTTCCTTAAACTGGCCTAATATTACTTTAAGTGTAGTTAGAGAATTCAGACTATGTAGAAATAGAAATTTCTATGTAAGTGACCTATTAAAACAATTTCATTTTTGTTTCCATTCCAGAAACCAAATAGAAGATGAATCTGAACTAGTTAAGGAGGCTTGTGCTGCTATAGTTGGGAAATTGTCTTGCTGTCTTTCTGGTACATACAGTGTACAACCTTCCTTAGCAGACTCTGCCATTAAGCATGCTACTTATGATATTTTATGTAGCAGTCTTACTGTGACTTCTACTCATGAAAAAACTTGTTCTGTGCAAGCCTGTGTTTTCAAGCCATTTCTTGTTCTCCTTGAAAACAAAGTACCCAGTTCAGTAAAGCTAGGTATGTGACCTTACCTTTATCAATTTCTGTATGAGGTGCAAAGTCATTACTGTACCTTGCTCTATTTTTTTCTTTCTTTTTTCAGTAGCTATAATGATAATTGAAATGTTTTATTTTAGTTGATATCACTGCTAATATTTGATATTGTCAATACTTTTAAACTACCTTGATTTAATTTTGGTCTACAGCTATATCTAGAAATGTAATACTTGAGAAAATCTGCTCTTTAAATATCTTGTTTGGTTTGACAATATTAACTCTCTTGATTTAAAAAAAAAAAGTGTGCTTTATAGCTTACTTGCATTCCTGTTTTGTGCATTTCAGTAGATGTTTTTTTTAAAAAAAATTACAATTTATTTTTTTCCTTCCCTCCTCCAACCTATGCCACCCAGCATTTATAGAAAATATACCTCATCTTTGCAAACATCTAGATTTTAACACTGACGAGTCCAGTGTGAAGATTGTTGTTGGGTCCTTTTTAAATCTAATGGAAGATCCAGACAAAGACATAAGAGTGGCTTTCAGTGACTGCATAAAGAACATACTAGAATCCTTTGACTCTGAAGAAGTATTCATAAAAGAGGTGAATTAATAATTTATTTTTGGTTGGTTTTCCTCATTTACTATGTTTTTTTTGTTTCAGTAATGTCGAACACCATTTTTGTCTTGTTTTCCTGTATTCCAGCTGTTTGTTTCAAGAATGAAAGAAGCCTATACAAATGCCAAAATATCAAGGAATAATGAGCTTAAAGATACTCTGATTCTCACCACAGGAGATATTGGAAGGTACTTTTGATAGTATCTTGAAAATTGCAAAATAGTGTCAATTTGTGATGTGAAGTAACTGTTATGTTCAAGTCTAAATCAGGTTAAATTGCTGGTTTCACAGTCAGCCTTTGTCCAGAGTCTTTTGCAACTGTAGTAAGCTGTTGATTGATACAGACTGTACCTCATTTTATTTTGCCCTGGCATAGGAAGTACAGATAAGCAATGCAAATGCAATGATCAGTCATTCTGCGTTATGATAATTGTATATTCTTGAGTCATTTTATTAATACAACTATTCTTTTTCCCTTTTTAATTCTTTTTCTTCTGCTTACTTTATAAGGGCATCCAAAGGAGATTTGGTACCATTTGCCCTCTTGCACTTGTTACACTGTTTGTTGTCCAAGTCAGCTTCTGTGGCTGGAGCAGCATACACAGAGATTCGATCCCTGGCTGCGGCTAAGTCCATAAAACTGCAAGCTTTTTTCAGTCAGTACAAGAAGCCTATCTGTCAGGTAAAAAGGAAAAAGATGATGGTTTACAGAGGCATATGTTCATGTTCTTTTTGTGTGTTTTGAAAATGGCGTTAAATGTAAAAATTAACAGGATATTACAAGGTGAAATCTCATAGGGCAAGAAAGAAATAATTTTAAGAAAAGAAGCCCACGGACGTTCACGAAGGAATGGAAAATCTTTCACTTCATTGAGGGGAAAAGATTGTGACAGAGCGGCTTTTATGTTTTATTCCCTAGATGTTGGCATTTTGAAACAGATAAATTGTGTTGTTTCTTGCATTGCCACAAGAGGCCGTGATTTAAGATTGGCATTTAAGTCAGCATTTTACAGGCTTAATACTGACATGATCGATTTGTTCTTTTGTTATACCTACTACCTAAAGACAGAAGTTCTGTTTAAAAGAAAATTAGCAAAAGCAGACTTTTCTGGGTTTGAATTTTTATTTAATTTTTTTTTTTAGTAATGCTATGTTTGAATCCAGGGTTACAAAATTAAATGTAGTTAAGTGGGTGATCGTGGAATGGTAGGGGGTTGGAAGGAACCTGCAGAGATCTTCGAGTCCAACCTCCCTGCCAAAGCAGAATCACCTAGGGCAGATTACACAGCAACATGTCCAGATGGGTCTTGAAACTCTCCAGAGACAGAGGCTCCACAACCTTGCTGGGCAGACTGCTACAGGGCTCCATCACCCTTATTGTAAAGAAGTTTTTCTTCATGTTGAGGTGAAACTTCCTGAGTTCCAGTTTATGTCTGCTGCCCCTTGTCCCATCACAGGACACCACTGAAAAGAGACTGGCCCCTTCTTCTTGACAGCCACCCTTCAGATATTTGTAAACATTAAAAAGATCCCTCTCAGTCTTTTCCAGACTAAACAGCCTCATGTCTCTCAGCCTTTCCTCATCAGACAGATGTTCCAGTCCCTTAATCATCCTCATAGCCTCTCTCGGACACCCTGTGCCTCTTTAACTGGGGAGCCCAGAACTGGTTACAGTACTCCAGATGTGGTCTCACCAGGGCAGAGTAGAGGGGTAGCAGAACCTCCCTTGACCTGCTGGCCACAGGCGTCTTAATGCACCCAGGATACTGTTCGCCTTCTCAGCCACAAGGACACGTTGCTGTCCCATGGATAACTTATTTTCCACCAAGACTACAAGGTCCTTCTTCATGGAGCTGCTTTTCAGCAGGTCAACCTGTTCTGTTGATAATCAAGTTCTATTACAAAGTAATAATCCCAGATGTGCATGCAATAAATGAGAAATAAAAACAAATGTCTAGAAAGAACAGTGAAACTCTTTATTTTTAGGGAGTGAAAAAAAAAGAAAAATAATAAAAAATATCTATTTTTTCACATGTAGTTTCTGGTGGAATCCTTGCACTCCAGCCAGATAGCAGCATTGAGCTCTCCATGTCAGGGTAATGAGCTGCAGAAACAAACAGCTGCTCACCAGAGAGAGATGGCTCTGGACATGCTGTCTGAGATTGCCAATGTATTTGATTTTCCAGATCTAAATCGCTTTCTCTCAGTAAGTTGGTCATTTCTTATTATTTTTTTTATTTTTACTTCTCAGTGTGTGTTTCTATTTAAGTCCATAATTTTTCTGTGAACGTCACAAATTTGAATTTATTTTTTTTTTCTCTAGTTGCTGTTATAATGTAGAATGTTTTGGGATTGCTATCGGTGGGGGCTCAAATACAGAGGAACAGGCGTATCAAGGAGTTCAAATGGTGGCTGTAGTGGCAATTCAAGTATGACAGATGATAAATGGAGGTCTAGCTACTGATTGAGTAAATCTCTATAATAATGTGATGCACTTGGAGGGATTCTTTTTAGGAGGTGATTTTTTGCATGTTTCAAATAAAGAAAACTATCATTCTGTGGATAGATTTATTTTTCATCTGGTTGGATATCTGTTTTACTTAAGGTTAAATAGATTCATAGGCATACCCTTATTGCTTGTTGGTAGGTGGGAGATGCACAGATATAAAGTAAGCAGTGTTACAGTTGACCAGTAGGTTGGTGAGGTGTTGAGGCATGTGTCTTGTTTTTGTGTTGTGTTTTGTGTTCTTTTGGTTGCCTTTTGTTTAGGTTTTTTGTTTGCTTGGTTTGATTTTGTTGTTGTTGTTGTTTGGTTTTTATTTCTTTTATGATTTCCTTTACTGGAGAATCTGGATAATGCAAAAAATGCACTTTCTGTTTGCATCTTTGTCAGTATTGATTAGATGAAGCACCTCCTTAAGTAACTATCTGCATTTTTAATAGATATTTCCATCTTAATAAAGTTGTTCTTTATTCATACCTATGACCATACATATGACCAGTGTTGTTCTTAATTTACCAGCGGACCCTACAGGTTTTGCTCCCTGACCTTGCAGCCAAGGCTAGTCCTGCAGCCTCCACGCTTACTCGGACCATAGCCAAACAACTAAATGTAAACAGGAGAGAGATTTTAATTAATAACTTTAAATACATCTTCTCTCATCTGGTCTGTTCCTGCTCCAAGGATGAACTTGAGCGAGCACTTCATTACCTCAAGGTAAGTTGGCATTTGCTGCGCTGTATGTGCAGATTAGAAGCAACAACTGATGAACAGTAAGCTTTCCATTAAGGAACTGCAAAGCATAGATGGGGAAACTGTACACGTAAAAGTTTTGTTCTTGCTATTTATAATCTTGTGGCTCTGAGCAACTGTTGTAGGATATTTTGTGAATTAAAAACTCTAAACTGACTGGAAGCTTTTTGTTTGATTTTTATGGTAAATCAACCAGAGTCCAAAGTCTCTTGATGTGCTAGTTGGATTGTGATGAAATGAAGACTTGGTTTCTGTTTGCTCTTTGATTATAGAATGAGACTGAGATAGAACTGGGCAGCCTGCTGAGACAGGACTACCAGGGACTGCATAATGAATTACTGCTGCGTATAGGTGAACATTATCAACAGGTCTTCAATGGTTTGTCAATATTGGCTTCATTTGCATCGCACGATGATCCCTATCAGGGACCTAGAGAAATAACATCACCTGAACAAATGGTAAGAACTTCAAATAATCATGTTCAGTCTTATTCAATACTTGTTTTTCTTTAGTTTGAGACAAGACAGTTTGGCAATCTCTGTACATCACTTCTTTGAGACAAAAAGTGGAGGAAAGGCTGGCATTTCATATGAAGTGTTCTTGCAGCAGGTAGATACATACCAATTATGCATTAAAAACCCAACCAACCAAAAACCTGAGAAAACCCCAAACAGATAAACACCCCCCTTCCCAAAATCCTACTGAAAAAAAAAAATAGGGGTCTTTCATTGATGCTGATATTTCTTGAAGAGCAGTGTATGTAATTTGCTTTCTCTTTCAGAGTTAGCATTTCATAATTGCTTTTTAATTTCTTAAGCTTAGGAATGTGTTAATAGTAAGATTATTTGAGGTTTTTACTTTTTTCCCTCTCCACAGGGTGATTACCTGCAACCTAAATTGCTTGGTATCTTGGCTTTTTTCAACATGCAGTTGCTGAGTTCCAGTGTTGGCATTGAGGATAAAAAAATGGTGAATGAACTTTGATTTTGAATATTAAACCAAAGATAAGCAAGGACTATTTTAACAGTACAGACTTACTGATGTGATTCTGCAGCTGTCACTGAAGTCTGAAAGATACTGAGGTTCTGATGTGATTCTTGAAAACTGATGGTCTCACTGTGTAAGATCAAAAGGGTTGTTTCTGTTGCAGTTACTGCAGGAAACAGGGTTGTAAAGGTACAAGAGGGCAAAGCTGAAGAAAACAAAATGCACATCTGTGAGAAACTAGGTTTTATTGGTTTTGTTTCTCACAGAACAGCTCCATTTAGAGCATTTAGAGCAATCAGAGCTCACAACTTTGAGATAAAGTCTGAATGTTCTGCTTTGCTAAGACAGTACCTCTTACCACAAGAGGGGCCTTTTAACCACCTAGCAGATGTAGTGCAGGTGCTTTCTGTGGTGAATTTTTCAGTGCTAGAATGTGTATTACCTTTATGCTCACAGACTGCATTTTCTCTGGTGTTCATTAAAGCTTTATGCTTTTCAGATGTTCACACTTAGATGCTCTCATTTTCGTAGCCCCGTGTGTTCACGCTTTCTGAATTTCTTTATTTAGATAGTAGATGCAGCAGAAGAAATGCTATCTTACCTGGTTCTGTTTGTTTTTTGCTTTTTGGTTTTGGTTCTTTGTTGTTGTTGGGGGTTTGTTTGTTCTGTTTTGTTTGTTTTTTGTTGGTGAGTTTCATGAGCTTTGTAAAGCTCAGGTTTCTTCCTGTGTTACTGATTGTCATACTGGACCTTGTACTACCTTTTTTAGTGAAGCGGTACAGGGACTGAAATATCTCCTGGTTTTCTGCATCTCAGTATTTTCTCTTCCATCCTTCATCAACCCCATTGACAAGCTGTTCTCCAAAGCATACCAGTCGCTTCTGCAAGTCAATTCTCTTGTTTTGTTTTTGTTGGTTGTTTTAAACGCAGGGTTTTTTCTCTCTGCGCTTCTAAAACATGCTCTTCTCAGCTTCTGAAACTTTTTTTGGATGTATAGTCAATCATGTCTTGTAACAGTCTTCTATAACAAATAACGCCTTTGATATCCATAGTTCTTCCTTCTTCCATGTGTCACCACCCTAAATAACAACCTTTTTGGTAACATTGCTGCCATTACAAATTCCCTTTCATTCTCTCTTCCTCTAACCCTGAATTCTTTATTGAATATCAGACTGAATTTGATATTTCGTAATGTATGATTTCTTAAGCCAGGGTAGCTTAGTTTTACTAGAAAATACAGCTTGTGTAAGTTTTGCTGTCTAATACATTAATTTATGTCTAGGCTTTACACAGTCTCATGTCTTTAATGAAGCTCATGGGTCCCAAACACATCAGTTCAGTAAGAGTGAAGATGATGACGACACTGAGAACAGCTCTAAGATACAAGGATGACTTTCCAGAACTGTGTTGCAGGTGAGCTGATCGTGTACCTAAGTGGCGACATAGCTGCTGTTTCTGTCCTTGAGTACATTGTTTTGTTCTGTTGTAGACAATGTAAATTACAGAACTAAAATAACTTGGTGTTTCTGATGACTCGCCTTAAATATCTCTATGCAAAGAAGAATCATTGATTGCTGTTGTTTTGTGGTCCTTTCTTTTTTCAGAGCCTGGGATTGTTTTGTTCGAAGTCTGGACCATTCCTACCTTGGTTCCTTGCTTAGTCATGTGATAGTAGCATTGTTACCCCTTATACACATCCAGCCAAAGGAAACTACAGCAGTGTTTCACTTCCTCATAGTTGAGAACAGGTATGCTACAAAATATTGTCAGTTACATGGATTAAATCCTGTAATCAGAATGGGGATTACCCTACATGAAAGTTGTCTAGCACTGAGATGAGAAAACTCATCGTTCTGCAAAACAGTATGGTGTTCTTTAACATTCCCATTTTAAATTCTAGTTGGGATTACATGATTGCCTCATCTGGAAAGATTATTTTTTTATGTTGTCTCTATGAAAATCTATGATGCTGTGGCCAAGTTACAACCCATTCAGACACCTTCCCCTGCTAGATTTTCTGATTCCACATCTTTGCTGTTAGTACAGAGAAATACTTTTTCAAGATGTTTCTGATGCAACTAATGTTTACTATCCTTTTTTTGTGTGTTTATTTGATAATTATTAGGGATGCAGTACAAGACTTTTTACATGAAATATATTTTCTGCCTGACCTTCCAGAACTGAAAGAAATTCAGGTCGTTCTTCAGGAATACAGAAAGGTACAGCGTCTGTTGTTTATTGATTTTTATTTTTTTTTTTTTTTTTTTTAAAGCATCAAACAGATTAATGACAAGGAAAACACATGAAGTTCATTGATAGGTAGAAATACCATTTATCTGCCTCCAAAGCAAAACAGAATTTGCATTTCACAGGAATACTTTGAAGCAGGTTCTGATCCTTTAGGAGTGAAATGTGCTCATTTTTTAACAGGCTTATTGCTGCAGCATCTCCTGAATACTGACTTTTCATCTTTTGAGACTAAAGAGATAGTAAGATCAAAAGTATGAGCAATAGCAATAATCGCATTATAGGACTGTGTTACTTTTAAGTTGATTCCTCCTCCGTATTATTTTTAAAGGTAACAAAGTGTCTATTGTTAGGAGTACTTCGTAATCCATTCCTTCTGCTTGTCCTCAGAATGGATAGATAATAGATGGAAGTAGCAATTATTGAATGGGAATGAGGTAACATTTTTTTGCTTCTGATTCTAGATACCAAGGTTCTCTTTTAATAATTTATATTATTAAGACGGTATGAATCAAAATTATAGCATCTTTCTGAGGCAAACATTCTAAAACATAGGCAGGAAGGAAGTGGTGTATTGATGTAGGCAAGAACCATAGAATGGTTTACGTTGAACAGGACTTTAAAGATCATCTAGTTCTGACACTCCTGCAGTGGGTAAGAACACCTTCCACTAGACCAGGTTGCTCAAGATCCTGTCCAATCTGGCCTTGAACACCTCCAAGGAGGGGACATCCACAACATCCCTGGGCAACCTGTTCCAGTGTCTCACTGCTGTCACTGTAAAGAGTTTCTTTGTAATATCTCTCTCTTTCAGCTTAAATCCATTGCCCCTCGTCCCACTACTACAAGCCCCTGTAAAAAGTTCCTTCCCAGATATCTTATAGGCCCCCTACACGTACCGAACAGCTGCTATAAGGTCTCCCTCCCAAGCCTTCTCTTCTCCAGGCTGAACAACCCAGAACTGGACACAGTACTCCATCTGGGGTCTCATGAGAGCAGAGGAGCAGGGTCACCTCACTCATCCTGCTGGTCACACTTCTTGTGATGCAGCCCAGGACACAGTTGGCCTTTTGGGCTGCAAGCACACATTGCCGGCTTGGAATTTTTCATCAGCTGATACCCGCAAGTCCTTCTCAGGGCTGCAGAGAATGTAGGAAGAAAAATACTTTGTATGTATTCTCACATTTGTTCATTGAGGTGATACTTAACTCTTTTTCTGTTATGTGTAATGCAAACTTCTCATGTTCTGTTTTGTCCAGGAGTCCTCCAAACGCACTGACTTGCAGACAGCACTGCAGCTATCCATGAGAGCTATTCAGCACGAGAACGTGGATGTTCGTATTCATGCACTTACCAGCTTGAAGGAAACACTATATAGAAATCAGGTATAGAAAACCTGCCTCAGTGGCGTGGCAGTTTTGCCTGATAAGACACCCTGGTGGGCTGGCAAGGGGAGAAGGGCAGGGGAGATGCTTCCCTTGCCTGGAAGCCCAGCACTTAACGCCAGGTGCAGGAAGACAAAGACTTCCTGCTGAGAGGCAGGTTTTCAGGTAGAAAAATGGGGTGCTGCTGAGAGAGTTACCCCCCTCCCTGCCCCCTCTTTCTGGTTTCCATGGTGCTCTCTCTCTGCATGTGGAAAGCAACTGCTAGCAGTTAGGAGAATCTCTCTGCTCAAAAAATAAAAGGACTTGAAAGGAATCTCACCTTCTCTGCAAACTGGTTTTTGTGAATATATATCTGGGTCCATGGGCAGATCGCATTTATGTGTATTTCTGTCTAAGCAGTAACTCTTGCAGTTGAGGCTAGCAAAACGTAAGCAAGCTATGACTTGCTTAGTTAGAAATCTAGCAAAGTAATCAAGGCAAATCAAACTTAATTAGTTCCACAGCTTGTAGAACTATTTTCTCTGTCGTGTTGGCTGTGGTTTCAGTTTTCATTAATCATGGAATCATTCAGGTTGGAAAAGACCTCCAAGATCATAAAGTCCAACCTTCTATCCAACACCTCCATGACCTCTAGACCTTGGCCCAAAGTGCCACATCTACTTGAACACCTCCAGAGGTGGTGACTCCACCACTTCCTTGGGCACCCTGTTGCATTAACCATAATAAGGGCAAACATCTTCACATTAAGAGAAAACTTGTTCTGTATTTGGACTAAATGTGAAACAGGATGAAGGTGAGCCAAAATGAGAAAGAAAGGACACCCAATTACAATGATGGGCACTGATTAAAGGACTTGAAACCCTGGGCTTTGTAGGACTAAGAAGAAAGGGTCAACTAATGGGAAATAGTAAGGATACAAATGGCAGCTGAAGCAGAAGGTATGATAACAGCTTAATGAAAGCAATGAAGGGGCAGTTAAGTGAAAAAAACATATAGAAAAGAATAGAGATTGATGAGACACAGAAAGAAAATGAAGTTAGTAAAGAAGTGTATGATAATGAAACAAGATATTGGCTGTGACACCCTGATTAATTGAGGCCCAAACCCCTTGTTCATTTGTTTAGCCCTTCCTAGAGTAATAAGTTACTTTAGGACTACAGTTCTAAAATGCCAGTATTGGAATCGCTAACATAATGTCATGGGTAAATGAAATACAAAGTAAGAGTGAGTTGCAGATGGAAATTTTCTGAGATGAGAATAACTCATTGTAGAATAATTCATTTTTATTTTTCAACTTCCTAGGAAAAATTGATAAAGTATGTGACAGATAGTGAAACTGTGGAGCCAGTCATCTCCCAGCTGGTAACTGTACTTCTCATTGGCTGCCAGGATGCCAATTCTCAAGCCCGACTACTTTGTGGAGAATGTTTAGGAGAACTGGGAGCCATAGATCCTGGCAGGCTTGATTTTTCAACAAGTGAAACTCAAGGAAAACATTTTACATTTGTGGTAAGAAGTGTTGCTATATTAGTTTACAGGAGTTTAGAAGTTTAAGGATTTTTTTAATAATACTTGAGAGTAGGAAACCTTATCTTTAGAACCTCTGAAATTCTGTACTTGCTTTCTCATCTAAACCAGTTCAGAGTCAATGCTTCAAAGTGACTATTCAGAGATTAAAGATAGAGCTGCTACTCTGTTTTAATAACACTGGTGTTCTGTTTGTGCTTGAGGCTGGTGTGGAGGATCCAAATTTTGCCTATGGATTACTGATGGAACTCACTAGAGCATTTCTTGCTTATGCTGATAATGTTCGTGCTCAGGATTCTGCAGCATATGCCATTCAGGTAAGATATGTGATTAGATTAATATTTTCTCTTCACAAATTATTTCCTATCGCACTGAACTTAAAATTATGCAATATAAATGTACATTTTGAAGTACATTTTTCAGCATTTGAAACACCTGCTATACAGCTTTAACTTACAAGGTAAAAGGTTATTCAGGGTAGCGTTTTGAGTTTTTAAGCTCCCAGGGCTCACTCAGAATTCTGTGGAGTGGTCAGATAAAAGTTTTGTCTGTTTTTATGTCACAATATTTTAGGAGAGACCTGATGTTTCAGAGGTAAGTAGCAGTCCATATGTAGTGATTCAAGGAGCAATCCTGAGACTGACTTAGAAATGGTGCAGGTTCCATAGGCAGAAATAAAAAGCAGTAAGTATTCCTACAAAGATTTCTGCTTACACTTTCAGGAAGCAGCTAAAAAGGAGCCTACCCTTATTTTCAGACTCCAGTCTTTTGTGCTGGTTTGCCCAACTCCAAGGTGGTTTGGTTGTTGTTTGGCTTTTTTAATAACTGTAAATATCTTTGTGAAAATTTCAGGGCAATCCCTTGCTTCAGGAGAAAGTAAGGGGCCCTATATAGTCCGTGGAATGAGAAAATTTCATTAGTTTATGCACAAAGAGGAATCAGACTATCTTCTGGTTTATTGGCAGATGTGAAGAAAGATAATGTGACCTGAACACCAACTGGAGGATCTGGGGAATCAATAGTTACTTGAAATCACCACTGCCTAGTAATAGGGGATTAACAATGCTGGATGAAAGTCTTCGTGGTCCTAATTTCTGAATTAAGCATTCTGTGACTTAAGTCTTATTGCTGCTATATACACACCATTTTTTGTTACTACTGTGGTCATCAAATCTTTTCATTTTGCTAACTTGTCCATGTAAAACTTTGCATTTTCAGGAGTTATTGTCTATCTATGACTGTAGAGACACAGACACTGACTGCCCAGGTTCCAGGCTTTGGAGGAGGTTTCCTGAGCATGTGCAGGAGATCTTGGAACCTCACTTAAATACACGGTATATGACAGCTGAAACAATGTTTTTTTTCATCACACCTTTTAAAAACACTTTTTTCTTTCTTTTTTTTTCTCCAGGTTAGCAATAACTTAATTTGATTTTGTGATGGTTACTCTTCTGTGAAGAGTGATATGTGTATACAAAATTCAAATAGTCACCTTATATAAAGCTGAATTAGCACTTCTTTGAATGTAATTATCTAGAAAATATACAAGCAAAGTCTGAGCTCTTGCTTTGCCCAGATCTGTCTTTGTCTCCATGGCATTGTCTTATACAATGTCTTCAAGCTGTTGTTTCTGTTCTCTTTCCTCTGTACAAATTTTTACTCAGATCCATTAACATCGTGTTACTGTTGCTCTTTGCAGAAGCAGGAGTAGCTTACTAGGCTTTAATTTGAATTCTCATTTTGTTGAATAAATGATAAAAACAATAGTAAGAAATTTTCAAATTACTTATGCACCTGAATTTGAAATAGTGAACAAACTTCCTTTCTGTTTTCTGTGAAAGATTTTGCTCTTTTAGAAAACAAACTCTTTGGCATTTCCTGGCTCTCGTGTTCTTGTCAAAAACAGTACTCAAATATTTATCAAACTGCAGTTCTTAAGACTGATTTGAACACTTTGAAGTATACCTAGAAATTCTGGTAATGTGTTAGGTTGTTCGTATTTCGTGTTGTATTTTAAGAAGCTCTAGAATAAATGATGTTAATTACTGAATTAATTTATTTATTCTTTTTGAAAAGGTTCAGATGATGAAACCTTATATTATTCCTGTTAGGGAACTTCATAATTAACAAGGTGCTATTGGTTTTTTTTTTTTACTGTATTAATTGTGAAAAATAGTTTTATTAAATGGTTACTTTAAAATTACAGGTACAAGAGTTATCAAAAGGCTATAAATTGGTCTAAGATGAAGAAGCCAATTTACTTAAGCAAATTAGGTGATAATTTTGCAGAATGGTCGGCAACTTGGGCAGGTTATCTTATAACAAAGGTAAGAGAATCATAGATTTGCCTGGTTGGAAAAGACTTTAAGGTCATTGAGTTCAACCATAACCTAACATTTCCCTGTACAGAACTGTTAGGCCATGTTCCTAAGCACTTCATCCAGACATCTTTTAGCACCTCAAGGGGTGGTAACTCCACCACTTCCCTGGACAGCTTGTCCCAGTGTCCAATGACCCTTTCAGTGAGGAAATCTTGTGGCATCTGGGCAGGGTCACCTTCCACTAGACCAGGTTGCTCAAGGCCCTGTTAAGTCTAGCCTTGAATACCTCCAGGGAGGGGGCATCCACAACCTCCCTTGGGCAACTTGTTCCAGTGTCTCATCACCCCTACTGTAAAGAATTTCTTCCTAATCTCCAGTCTAAATGCCCTCTTTCAGCTCAAAGCCCCTCATCCTATCACGAGAAGCCCTTGTAAGAAGTCCCTCCCCATCTTTCTTGTAAGTCCCCTTCATAGTTTCCTACTTCTTGTAAGCTTTTAAGGGTAAGTGCAGTAGTAGACTCTCAGACTTAAGGCTTTTTCTATGGCCAGTAGAAACTCACAATGGTGTAGAAAACACAGAAAAGTAGAACATGTAAGTAATGCTTTTTGTGGTGTCAGAATTTAGCATGTTCAGTAGCAGCTGCCATCTGGCATCTCTGCTGCAGGTTTCAGTCTGATGAACCTTCTGTAGGAGACAAGTATCTTAAAATTATTTGATGGAACAGAATTTGTATTTGTCAACAAAAAGCAACCCATCTATTGTTCAGGCATCTGCACTTCCGTAATAATACTGGAAATAATGTTTTTCTATAGGTGCGGCATGATCTTGCCAGGAAAGTTTTTGATTGCTGCAGTATTATGATGAAGAATGACTATAAAGTGACAATTTATCTGCTTCCACACATCCTTGTTTATGTTTTGTTGGGATGCAGTCAAGAGGATCAGCAAGAGGTGAGATGCCTAAGACGGCAGTGTTCTTCACAGGAATGTTGAGGAACTGCTCTTCCTAAGAGCTGTTCAGCACTACAGAATGGCTGTAGACTTACATGAGAAAATTGTATAGATGTTAAACCCCTTTTCCTGTATTAGTAATATAAAATTTCTGCCAAGATTTGAATATGCTCACAGAAGTTATTGAACTGTTTTTATGTGGATTTCCATCTATTTCTTCAGCAGGGCCTAGTCTGAGGTGTTAGGCAGTTAATTATCACTGCAGTAACATCAAGAGCTGGAGTGCTACAGAGAGGAAGTGAGTGCAACACAAACAAGGAATAAATTGAGCTTGTATACTTTAAAGAATTCAGATTCATAGTTTTTCCTTTCCTTTGCGTGCACTTACAAATTAAGTGGAAAAACTGTTTAGCTTCTACATTCATGCAGAACAGGATTCATAGGTGCCCTGTAGCAAAGGAGGAATGGGAGAGAAAAGAGTTATCCCCTCTGCTTGCTTTCTGTTTGCTTTAACAGAAGTGTAAGAGACTGAAAAAAAATATTTTCTTAATTTGAATTTTCACAGCTAAGATACCTGTTTTTTTAAACATTGTGGATGTCTAGAGGTGTGTGATGATTTTTCTTGTCTGAACAAGTACATCCATAATAAGCATCTGTTCTGTGTTAACTCGTCCTGTTGACCAAACAGGAAGCAGGTCTTTCAGCATGGTATTTACACAAACATAAGCAAAAAATAGATCTGTGACCTAGTAGCCAGTAGATCATAGAATCACAGAATTGTTTCAGTTGGAAAAGACCTCTGAGATTATAGAGTCCAACTTTCAACCTACTACCACCACCATGGCCATTAAACCATGTCCGAAAGTGTCAGGTCCACACGTTTCATGAACTCCAGGGATGATGATACCACCAACTCTCTGGGTAGCCTGTTCCAGTGCCTGGCCACATAACTGGAGAACTTAACTCCTCTCAAACTTTAAAGTAATTGCATTCTTAGGTTCTTGGAACCTAAAACGTCAGTAATTGTGATGGTTATTCCAAATCCAAAAGTTTGCTTTTCAGAGGCTTTGTTCTTTATGGCATCTGCTGACAACAGTTGTTACTTGGTTTGCTGTCTCTTCCCCTGAAGGCTGTGGGACAAACAGAACTTGTAAATAAGTCAAAAATTATTAAAATATACAGTTAAAATATCTAGTGTTTTAGTTTGATTTGTGTATTAATTGCTGTTTCCTACGATTCTGCTGCCTGTGTGGCACTCTGTCCTGTATTTGTATAGGTTTACATGGAGATTATGGCTGTTCTGAGACACGATGATACGTCTACCAGGAGACTTGAAGACAGTGCATCTGATCTGAGTCAGCTGAGCACACAGACAGTGTTTTCCATGCTTGATCATCTAACTCAGTGGGCTAGACATAAATTCCAAATACTTACTTCTCAGAAAAGTATTGGCAAGTCTAGTAAAGACAGAGGTGATCAAAAAAGTGCGTGGTGCTTATTTTGTATAAAGTGGCATTTTACGTTCTTCAAATAAGTATTTAATGTTGCCCCTTGAATTATAGCCATTGAAAAATGCAATATTTCTATAATCTGCTTTATGATTTCTTACTGTCGTATTGGGATTTATGCTCCTCCCACCAAATGTTTTGAATGCCAATTATAGGAAATGCAGATTAAAAATAAAATGAAATGTGAATTTTTTGGTAGTTGTCTAAAGGTTGAGTTTAACTTATTCTATCCTCTCTTGAAAGCTGTTCATCAGACTGTTTTAAATACTTAAATTTAAAGTTATTGTTGACAGAAGGGAAAAAAGTGTTCTTCAATCACATTATCCCTCTAAGTTGTGAAATGAATTAACTGAATTTTGATGTGTAAGATAATTCTTAGAATTTAAACCCCCAATGGACAAACACTTTAAAATGTTTGTTTTTTTTTTTTCTGTAGCATCAAGTGAGGACTATGAAGAATATCAGAATGTGACACGTTTTCTGGACCTCATCCCTCAGGATACGCTCGCTGTGGCTTCCTTTCGTTCAAAAGCTTACACAAGGGCTGTGATGCACTTTGAATCATTCATCACAGAGAAGAAACAAAATATTCAGGAGCATCTTGGATTTCTGCAGGTTCTGAATTATTTTGGTTTTGGTTTGTTTTAATTTAAAATTAAAATGGACCTAGATGAATAAAGCCTTGTCAAATTCTTTGAAGAGCACAAAAAAAGATGTAGTCAATGTCTTGCCATTGGTTACAAGTGTTTAGTCATCTGTCTTTTAGCAATATTTAGTGTTTTCCCTTGTTTAGCATGCTGCTTGTATGAAAAGGAAGGAATGCTTTTCTAGTGTATAATAAAAGATTGTAAAATCTTGAAAATATTTAACTGTCTTTTTGTGGAAAGTATAGCTAAATCTGCCCTTTTTTCTGAGTAAACATAGCCAACTGTAACAACAAAAAAGCCAAAGAAAGCTAAGTGGCTTTCTCTAAGGTAGAGAAAGACCTAATGTTAAGGGCATTGCACACAATTTAAATTGTTTTCAAGAAGTAGCTTAACCTGTGGGATGAGCCTGTTTGTAATTCCTTGTGGTTTACATTCCCTGTTGACATTTCAAATTGAAAATCTTAGTATGTTGCTTTTCCACCTTAAGTAATCTGCAGCTTTGTATTGTACAACTTTATCGTGTAATAAGAGGATATTTATTTTGCCCTTTTTGTAGATTGTTTCAGATAATTTGGTGTGTTTATTCTTTCTATAGCATGAGATCATGAGTGTTACAGCATGCTAAGGAAAAGTAGGGCTCAACTTTGGAAGTAACCCAGAAAAGCGGTCACTTTCCATGAAAGCTGAATGTCAAGAAGCCCTACAGTGTAGTTTTCCATTTCCAAGAAGATGTGTGCTTCTGAGCATGTTATATACAAACTACCTTTTTCCTGTCTTAGGCTTGTTTGTAATGTTCATTTCTATTTTTCTCTGGAACAAGAAATTGTATGCTGCTATGCATGAGCCAGATGGAGTAGCTGGAGTCAGTGCGATTCGGAAAGCCGAACCATCTCTCAAAGAGCAAATCCTTGAACATGAAAGCATTGGCTTGTTAAGAGATGCAACAGCCTGCTACGATAGGGCTATCCAACTGGAACCTGATCAGGTAAATACAACACAAATTATTTTTATTCTTTATATATGAAATTACTTTTTAAATCTACTGGCCAAACATGAGAGTAAGACAAAAATACCTCATCAGAATACAAAGTAAAGTGGGAACATAAGAGTTTGCTATAGCAGTTTCTCAATAAGTATTGCTATTGGTAATGTTTATGAACTAAAACAAATCTTCTATTGGTTTATATTGTTATTTTCAGGCTTTGGTTAATAGTTGGATGCTTGTATCCATTTTTTTTTGCTAGGACAGCTTGCTAGTTAAGTTTAGCCTTTGCTCGGGAAGGTAATGGTACATGCCAAGAGAACTGTTAAATCAAGTTACCACAGGTTTTATTCACAGTAATTCTGACTTGCAATGTTTGATTATTGACTTCCAGGGAAAATAATATAAAAACAATTATAAATGGATAATTACTTGTCTTACACACACTCCCTTTTTTAAAAATAGAACATTTCAGGTACTGTAAATCTGAGCAGTACTAGAAAATCATGATGCTTTCCATGTGCCTAAGTGAATATCTGGAGATGTGATGATAAATGCAGAAAGGAAGTTGAAAACCTGTATTACCCTTTCTGTATCTGAAACATGCTTCTAAGGGCCAGGGGTAAAAGTTTCCTAGGCTGGGGTATCCTTATGGTTTCTTGCATTTCCTATAAAGTAGAAGTTATCTAGCACAGCTGATAACAGATACAGTAAATAAAATTATTTCATAACCCTACTGGGTTCCCACAGTATGGAAAGCATTTTTATTACGAGTGAAATAGCTTTGAATTTTGGGATTATTTTCTTCTTGGCACTTTTTTCTTCTTGTTCATTTCTTTAAATCAAATTTTTATTCACAGCTCTGGTAACTATATTAATGACTGTCAAACTATATTTGTAGTAAAGTGCATTTTGAGAATTGATTTAAGTTCTTTGTTAATAAGACATTTTAAATTTTGAATATTTGTTTATCTTACAGTGCGATTGGTTATGTCTTTCTGATTTATAAAAAGCATCCTAATGGGCCTATTTTCTCCTTTAGACTGCCATGAATGTCATTAACATATTTGTGTTGTTTTTTTTTTTAAATTTGACTTTGTTGTTTTGTTTTGTTTTTTCCTTTTCCTTCTGTTTGTAGATTATTCATTATCATGGTGTAGTGAAGTCCATGTTAGGCCTTGGTCAGTTATCTACTGTCATTACTCAGGTCAATGGAGTGCTTGCAAACAGGTATGGTAAGCAGAAAATGCAATGATTATATGAATAATATGAAGCTCCTGTCTCACCTAAGTCTCAGTGGCCAATTTTGCACATTCTCAGGCATTTGAAGCTTATTGTGGAATCACAGAATGGTTTGGGTTGGAAAGGACTTGAAAGATCATCTAGTTTCAAACTTGCTGCCATGGGCAGGGATACCTTCCACTACACCAGGCTGCTTTAACAATGCTGAGCTATTGAAGCTGTGACTTGCTCATGTATGACTTGATTCTATATACCTCCTACAGCTTAATAATAGTAAGACTAGAACAGAAAATTGAGTGGGAGAGTAAGTACCAGAACTCGTTCTTTTGTAGCAGCATCTAACTTGAAATACCTAGGACTAAGTCCACATATTCTGAAATTTCATTTATGTTGTTGGTATTTTTAAATTCCAGCAAACTCGTTAATGTTAGCAACTCTTCTCACCTACTTAGATCTGTAATAAAGCAACAAAACCTAGCTAAGCTTGTAAAATGCAAACTTACACTTCAATTTTCAAAGTTACTTACTGTTCTGAAATGCCTTGAACTTCTTTTAACCACACACTTTGCTCCTTATCTCCAACATATGCCACTTTAGTCGGGGGCACTGCGTTGCCCATGTAAAGCTTCTGTGTGCCATGTGGCTCTTCCAAATAAAACCTTGAGAATATGACCATAGAATCACTGAATCATAGAATGCATTGGGTTGGAAGGGACCATTAAAGGTCATCTAGTTCAGCTACTACTTTAACCCCATAAAATTAATCCATAACCAATTATGAGCAAAACATAATGACAGCTAGAAACTACTTGTGAAAGACATGAAAAACTTGCAGCATCATCTTCTCTACCCCTTCTACAGCAGGCCACACAGTCTATTTCATCATAGAATGGTTTGTGTGGGAAGGGACCTTAAAGATCATCTAGCTCCAGCCCACTGCCATGGGACACCTTCCAGTAGACCAGGTTGCTCAAGGCCCTGTCCAGCCTGGCCTTGACCACCTCCAAGGAGGGGGCATCCACAACTTCCCTGGGCAACCTGTTCCACTGTCTCACCACCCTCCTTTGAAAGAATTTCTCGATAATATCTAACTTAAAGCCATTCCCCCTCATCCTATCACTACAAGCTCTTGTAAAATGTTCCTCCCCAGCTTTCTTGTAGGCCCCTTTCAGGTACTGAAAGGCTTTTCTAAGGTCTCCCCAGAGCCTTCACTTCTCCAAGTTGAACAGCTCCAACTCTTTCAGCCTGTCCCCATATTGGAGGTGCTCCAGCCCTCTGGTCATCTTCATGGCCTCCTCTGGACCTGCTCCAGCATTTCCATGTCCTTGTTGTGTTGGGGGCCCCAGAACTGGATGCAGTACTCCAGATGGGGTCTCAGGGGAACAGAACAGAAGAGCAGAATCACCTCCCTCATCCTGCTGGTCACACTGCTTTTGATGCAGCCCAGAACACAGTTGCCTTCTTGGCTGCAAGCACACATTGCTGGTTTGTGTTGAGTTTTTCATCAGCTGACACCCCTAAACCCTTTTCCTCAAGCATATCCAATCAGCAGTGTGAAGACAGAAAACTTTCACTGCTTTGTAAATTATTTATTTCAAGGCTTCCACTAACACTGGTACTTCTTATCTGTTCCATGTGTGGTGTTGGTTTTGTGCTTTAATTTGATAAATAGAATCTTTCAATAATTGTCTTGCATGTTACTAATTCCATAGCTATTCTGTAACCTTATAAGAGAAATGCATTGGAAGATGGTAATTTTTAAAACATGCCACAGAAGTTAAACACAGTAGTTGGAAATTGAATTTATGGAATGGTGTTGTGCAGCTATTATTTATTATCAATGCATATTCTTTGCTTTTATTGGGTTTTATTAGAAGCAAGCATACCTTGCTTCTTTTCAAGTGCAAGAAGTTTTATATAGAGAATATTTGCTGATATAAGGTAGGACTAATGTATGGGGTGGGAAACTGAGTAGAGCACAAACTTTCATTGTCTTTGTTTTCTTTTAATAGGTCTGAATGGATTTCTGAATTGAACACTTACAGGGTGGAAGCAGCTTGGAAACTGTCACGATGGGATTTACTGGAAAATTATTTGGCTTCAGGTACCTTATGATATCAAAATATGAATAGTTGGTTGTATTTCTGAACAATTGTATGTTTTAGTCTAATCATCTTCAATTATGTCTTGGGTTTTACTGGGTGGAAGGTTGGTTCTGACAGTATATTTTTGTGAATGTATTCAAATGTAAATTGTATGGTCTTTGAGTAAGGGCAAATTTTTTCTGGTTTTGTTTTGGGAGTGGAATTCTAGACTTCACAAAGTATTTCTAAAATTCAGATAATTAGCTCTTAGAAAAAAGTCACTTTTTTCCAGTAGTATGTTGATACTAATTAGCATGTTCAGATTATACTGCTTAAAGAAGCAAAGTTTGAGAGGCTTTTTCTTTTTTTTTTTTTTTTTTTTCCCCTCTCACCAAAGATATGAAGTCCACTACTTGGAGTGTCAGACTGGGACATTTATTATTATCAGCCAAGAAGAAGAATGAAGCAGCCTTTTATGAAACACTCAAGGTTGTTCGAGCAGAACAGATTGTACCCCTTTCAGCAGCAAGCTTTGAAAGAGGATCCTATCAGCGAGGATATGAACACATTATCAGGTTTCTGATTTTCATGTCACTATTTCCAAACAAAGAAGTCACATAATCAAGTATGCATCAGCAGGAATTTTCCGTTTCCACAATAAATGGTACTGATGTTCATGTTCTGCAGCTTCATTTATTTTTTTCTTTACTCACCCAGCTGAAAACGTGTGATTAATTTGGAACATATACTTATCTGCCACGAATATTAGTCACAATAAAACTGAGTATAATCTTTCAAAATGAGCAAGCAAGTTTAACTTATGAGCACTGCTTTTAATCTGTATAGTGGCCTAAAAGTATTCTCTTAATTTATCAACAAAGAACAGCAAGACCTGAAGTCCTAATGCCTTTAAGTAGATTTTGAGTAAATTTTGAAATTGTCAGTAGTAGAGTAAGGAGCTCATAGTCTCTTTCTATGAAAAAGGCTTTCTCTACCTGTAAATGTGTCCTTATGACTGGATATTATATTAAACAGTTGAAAAATGTATTTCTTAATTCTATTGTGGTTTATTGACATTTGCAGTGTTATTTTATTTGGGAAATAGATTGCATCTGAGATGGTATTTGTTGAAAATACCGGACTTTTTGAAAAACCATTACTAAAAGTAATGGAAAAAAATACTCTAAAGATCACCTCTCCAAATGATCTTCAATGTCTCTGTTCAGCAGCTTGGCAAAGGAATAATGAGAAAATAACAGTTTTGCAAGTCTGTTTAATTTTTTTTTTTTTTTTTAATTTTTTTTTTGGTCTGGTTTTGCCACATTCCTACTATTTGAAATTACTTTCATGGCCACCTTTTGGAAAGAAAATGGCAAAAGCTTTGTAGAACTTGTATATATCTCAAACAGCAACTAATTTTCAACAATATTTTGCCTTTATTTTGCTAATACAGGTTGCACATGCTTTGTGAGTTGGAACATAGCATTGGACCAATGTTTCAGCAAACAGATGGCCACCATGGTAGAGATTCCCTGAATTGGTGTGCTCGTATTGAAATGACCCAAAACTCTTACAGAGCAAAGGAACCCATTTTAGCACTGAGAAGGGCTTTGCTTAGTCTCAACAAAAGGTGAGAATGTGACTATTGCTTGTCTGTCTGTATTGTATTTTCTGTATGCATGTGAGAAGAGGGAAGATAAATTTCCACTGAAATTGTTTATGTTCTAAACAAGATCAGTCCTCTCCAACATTATGTATCTTGAAAACAGAAGGAAAAAGGAGCATTTAACAGAAAGATAAGGGAGAAAAATGGGGAGCAAGACTAATTGTTTCCAGGCCTAAATGGAAGAAACGTGAAACTGCTGTATTGCAAATAATTTTAAATGATTGCTATGTAGTATATAGCTTACAGAGAAATTTTATTTATATTTGAACACGTTTTGATATTACTTCAGATTGTAAAGTAGCATTCGTGACTGAAATTTATGTTCTGCAAAAATCTCTCTGCAGCCAGGATTACAGCGAGCTTGTCGGTCAGTGCTGGCTCCAGAGTGCTAGAGTTGCAAGAAAAGCTGGTCATCACCAGACTGCATATAATGCTCTTCTGAATGCTGGGGAATCTACCCTCTCAGAACTTTATATAGAAAGAGCAAAATGGCTCTGGTCCAAGGTAAAGGAGATTAAAATGTAATTTATTTGCTTATATGCCAGAAAATAATCTTTCAATTTTTTCCAGGAAAAATAAAGGCATGCAATCAATATATGTAAAACAAAACTGCGACTATCAACACGTGCTGATTGCAGCTGAGCCATAGGAAGTTTTCACCTCCAACTGCCAGACAGCCCTTTTCAGTATCTCTTGACTTTTCTGGCAGCTGTGTATAAAACTGGTGGATTACCTGCCTCTGTCAAAGCAGCGCAAGCAAGTTTAAATTATGTTAATAGCAGACGTTTCCTTAATTTGTATATTTTTAACTAATGGAGGTAGGCAGCAAACACAGGAGCAATTACTGTGATAAAGATAAAGGGACAACAATGCAGAGATAGCGAGGGAACATAAGAGTCATTTGAAGTCATAATATTCAGTTACTGCAGCCAGAATGCCTTGAACACTCTCAGGGGCACAGCTTTGCCCTTAACAGCAATTGCGAGATGAAAGTTTTAAATCTCTCTTATTTAAAGTATATAAAATGTTTTCTTTTTTTACCTTAGGGTGAGGTTCATCAAGCATTGATTGTTCTCCAAAAAGGAGTTGAGTTATGTTTCTCTGAAAATAAAGCACCGTGCAGTAGCAAAAATCAGCTCATCCACGGTCAGGCAATGCTGCTAGTGGGCAGATTTATGGAAGAAACTGCTAATTTTGAAAGCAATGCAGTTATGAAAAAGTATAAGGTAATTTGATACACTCGTGTTAAAATGAATAATAATGATAAGAAGAACAACAGTAATACATACTTTAAGTAAAGCTGTTGTTATGCTCCTGATGATGTTAACCAAGATTAACATCAATGAGATTAAATGGTGTATCTGTGTGTAGGAGGGAAGTAGTTCTTCTTGTAAAGATGTAATTATCTGGATTAGCTTTAATATAACACATCAATAGAGGAAATCTACAGTTCCCAGTGGTGGGAACTAACAATCTAATATAATTATTTTAACGTAAAAAACAATTTACAGGAGTGTGGCTTTTCTCTTATGCATGCATGACTTAAAATTCCTCACTGAAATGTGGGCTACTCAAACCTAGGTAGTGAAATAATTTGGTGACACATTGTGCTATTCTTCAGCATTCTTTCTTTCTCTGGTAGTGACTGATAAGCTTTAAACATGCTCACAATCTCTGAAGAACTAGAAGAACTGCAGATCTTTATGCTTCCTTCAAAGTAATATGTCTCCTTCAACTCCTGTTGAAGTTTTGGCATTTGACAAAGTTAATACTTCTGACTTATTAGAGTACTTCTTCTGTAACAGTAATTTAGAGGAAAATCTAATGGATGTGTGACATCAAATGACTTCATAGGGTTGAAATGACAGAAACTAATAACATTTCTGTGGACTATATTACAATACTAATGCTCAGAATTCTCTTCTGCCTTAATACTGGCACTGGGAACAAGCCAGTGTTGTTAGAGAATGGATGTTCCATTTGCTAAGTTATTTCTTATGTATGTCACATAATTTCTTGTTTTTCTTCTAAGCATCATGATTTGGAAGGAAATTAGAAAGGTGAAAAACGTCAACGCATTTAGGTTGGAAAAGAACTTTGAGATCATGGAGTCTATCTGTCAGCATCCTACTGTTTCACATTCAAGAAAGTAAAAGAAACCCATTATTGAGTTTATCAGGATCAGGAACTTGATTATATTTTATTTTCAATTTAGCATCCTTTCAAAAATAATTATCTTTTTGATTTTGTTGCAGGATGTGACGATTTTCTTGCCAGAATGGGAAGATGGACATTTTTATCTTGCTAAATACTATGATAAGTTAATGCCAATGGTAACTGACAACAAGATGGAAAAACAAGGAGATCTGATTAGATACATAGTTCATCATTTTGGGAGGTTAGACCCTAGTGGAACTGTGCTTAGTTTCTACAGAGGATGACTATTATATTGTGGAAAAAAAAATCTATTAATATACTGTCTTTGAGCAATTCAGACTGAAACTTCTATGCAATGCTGCCTTCTACTTTTTATGCATAATTAATTTTACTTCTGACAAAACAATTGTCTGTCTTGTTAAATATTTCACCTGTGGTTTTGATTAATAAAACCAAAACCTGTGTATATTGCTAAGCCTTTAGTTGTATAAATTTCTAAAAGCCAGAATGGAACGTGAAACAGGGATGTAGCATTCATAATGCTTCTAATATATATCAATAACATGTTGTGATTTAAACATGTGATCACAGGTCTCTGCAGTATGGAAACCAATTCATCTATCAGTCAATGCCAAGAATGCTGTCTTTATGGCTGGACTTTGGAGCAAAAGCATACGAATGTGATAAAGGTAGACTGTTTTTTTTCCCAGTGCACGCTTCTTGGGTCATACGTTTGAACATACAACTGAGAGTAGCGAAGTATATTTTCTATTCTTTTTTCAGACCTGAAACAAAGTGCTACTATTCTTCTCGATTACAGGATGTTAATATGCATAAAAGTATTAATTAGTAAACATTCCAGAATATTTTTAAAAACACATGATGAGATAGTATATTGTTCCTCAGATATCTTAAGTTAATTAACAGATATAGGGAGAATGCTTGTATGTCACTCCTCATCTCTTCTAAGTTGCCTCACGAGTAATGAGTGGTGTTTTTGTATACCCTGCTAACGTAGTGTTAGGCTTTGGCACTTTTTTCCTGTTTGTCTTGGTTCCAGTTGTTGAGGGAATTTTGCTGAAATATAAATGGAGGGTGGGGGAAGGGAAATACGCTGTAGGTGGCATCAAGGCATCAACTCCTACCATAGGTGCATTTTGAGTGGGAGAATTTTATACAAATGAAAACTGCATACACTGCCTACGGTTTTGGAGTAAAGCAGCCAGTTATGGCTCCTTGATCTTGATGTGGTTCTATACTTAGGTCAACTGAATTTGGCTTTCAGGCACACCAGGTGCTGCTTTTTATGTTGTTGACATGCTACGCATTCTGTGTCCTCAGAGGCAGGGGTGAAGATAGGAGCAGATGTGCTAATTTCATCCCTTGTAAAGGCTGTCTTAATTTCCTCTCCACTAATGAATATGGGAATCCTTTCACCAGTGATATAGAGTGGTTTTGGTTTGTTCTATGCCATTGCATCACTTTAGAGAGGTAGTAGTTAAATATCATAGAAATTAAGTAATTTTTTGCTATGTTAAAAAAAAAAAAAAAACCAACCAAAAACACTTGATGTAGGAGCTCCTCCTCCAGTTATCGTTTTGGCTTATGAAAATTACCAGCAAAACACATTTTTCTGTAGGCTTGATTTATATGACTAGTTTCTGATGGTGAGGAAAGGAACATAATGTCATCCTCTTCTGTTTTTCAGCTGGTCGTTCAGAACGTGTTCAAATGAAAAATGATTTAGCTAAAATAAACAAGGTGATTACAGAGCACACAAATCACCTGGCACCTTACCAGTTCCTGACTGCTTTTTCTCAGTTAATCTCCCGAATTTGCCATTCTCATGATGAAGTCTTCACAGTTCTGATGGTGATTGTTGCTAAAGTGTTCTTAACCTATCCACAGCAAGCAATGTGGATGATGACTGCTGTGTCCAAGGTACCTTGATAATTATAGCTACAACTTTATTAAGTTTATAAAATTGTTTGGGTTTTTTTTTAGAATTCTTTCATTGATTTGACTGTCATTTAATTTTTAACCTTTCCTCTTTTTTTCAGTCCTCTTACCCTATGCGTGTGAGCAGATGTAAAGACATTCTAAACAAAGCTATTCACATGAAGGAATCTTTAGGAAAATTTGTTGGAGATGCAGCACGCCTTACAGATAAGCTTCTAGAACTGTGCAACAAACCGGTACTTGAAAAAATAAACAAATGACTGCATGTCATAGGGTTATTTCAAAAAGTTACACAAAAGCTCCTTCTGCTAGCAGTCGTTACACTTTCATTTACATTTATGCAATTTAACAGATACTACGCTAGCTTGTAAAAGGTTGGGGGTTTACTTCATAGAAATATTTAAAGCACAGAATATTTTGCGCACATTGTGAAATACTTCAGTACATGATGGTACATTTCACAGTGCATGAGCTTTACATTGTGTTGTACTTTCACGGATGATTCCCAGTGATTTTCACAGAGTTTTACTATAAAAACAGGCTGGTTATGTTTTCATGAACAAATTATAATAAAAGTAAAACTAACGAAATTTTTTCGTGATTCTGTATTTACATTCAGAGTGAAAAATGCACGTTCCATGAAGGTTAGATATATTTACTTTTGACAACTCCCATTTAATTGGAAATGTAATTTGCCATTTTTCTTATTACCATAAGCATTTATTATTCTATTCATTAGTTAATGCCAAGAGGGTTGAGAAATAAACGGTCCCTTCCAATCTAAATCATGCTATGAATCTATGTGTATATATAATGTGTAATATTAGTAACATTTTACTATTTGAAGTGCTTATAAACTCTTGAACAATATTGTTTCTTTCAAGGTTGATGGAAACAGCTCAACATTAAGCATGAATATTCATTTTAAAACACTGAAGAAATTAGTAGGAGAGCACACATTTAGTGAAATTCTCATTCCCTTACAATCAGTGATGATACCAACTCTTCCTTCAGTTCCTGGTACACATGCTAACCATGACCCTTTTCCTGGCTGCTGGGCCTACATCGCAGGCTTTGATGATACGGTAAGCCTCCAGCTGGAACCTCATTTGAAACTTCTAGTTGCACAAATACAGCTGCAAATACAGCTTAGCTTCTTAGAAATGGAGGAGTGAGTAGAGAATTTCATAACTACTGTTGTGGAAACTGAGTGACTTCTATCCTAACAACCCAAAAACAGCCTTCTTGGTACTTCCAGTTTTGGCCTGAGGTTGGAAATGGTCTTTAAGATTGAGTCCAACCATAACCCAACTACCATGACCACTAAACTATATCCTGAAGCGACACATCCAAATGCTTCTTGAACATCTCCAGGGATGGTGGCTCCACTACCTCCCTGGGCAGCCCATTCCAATACCTCACCACTCTTTCAGTAAATAAACTTTTCTTGATGTCTAATCTAAACCTCCCCTGGCACAACTTAAGCCCATTTCCTTTCATCCTATCACTAGTTATTTAGGAAAAGAGATCAACACCACTCACTACAACCTCCATTTAAGTAGTTGTAGAGAGCAGTAAGATCTCTCCTTAGCCTTCTCTGCTCCAGACTAATCAACCCCAGGCTCCCTCAGCCACTCCTTTTATGACACAGCTTCCAAACCCTTCACCAGCCATGTTGCTCTTCTGTGGACATACTCCAGAACCTCAATGTCTATCTTATACTGTGTTAATATACTGTAGCTGAAGTGCTGATGTGACTGGCTGCAGTGGTTTGTTACAGTGAGATACTTTGTGTGATCTGATACAGGTGTTAATAAAGAATTTATTGTTTTCCTTAGGTAGAAATACTTGCTTCGCTTCAGAAGCCGAAAAAGATTACCTTAAAGGGTTCAGATGGGAAATCTTACATTATGATGTGTAAGCCAAAAGATGATCTAAGAAAAGACTGTCGGCTCATGGAATTCAACTCCCTTATTAATAAGGTTTGATGAGTTCGGACAATCAGATGTGTTATACTTACTGACCAGAACAAAATGATGATCTGTCTGACAGAACAAACTTACCTTTAGATGAAGCTTAGTGGATGAAAAGTAAACCTTTGCAAAATCTCTTATTTCAATGGAAATCAATAGCTGTTGATAATGTATAATGGACTTCTGTAAACGGCAACAAAATACAGTGTTTTGCCAAAACAATTGCTTATTCCAGCAAAAACACACAGGAAAGGTTATTTACAGTAAATAAATAGCTGCAGTCTTTGTGGTGTCATGCTTCATATTTCTTCGGAATTTCCTAATATTTGAAATGAGAAATACATAAATTGATCTTTTCATACTAAAAGTTTTGCCATACTTCTTATTTCAGATGTATTTTTGCTTCTCAGCAACATGTTAAGTTACCTTGTTTTCCATGAGGTTAAAGGATAGCATCTGTGAAACACTGTAACACTTAGTTCAAATACTGCTTTGAAGAGATTTAAGCCATGTACATGTTCTGGAGTTTCACTCTTGTATTGCAAAATTTTCTTTTTTTAATTTATAGATGGCCATTTCGCTAGCATGTGCAGACAGCAAAGCTTAGAATCTTAGTTTCTAGATTGTGTGATCTGAGACGAGACATAGCTAGAATGATTCATGTTGTTGATACGTTTTGAGTCCTATCTATGTTATCTGTTCATCTCATTTTTCTTTTGTGAATAGTGCTTAAGAAAAGATGCAGAGTCCCGCAGGCGAGAGCTCCATATTCGAACCTATGCAGTTATTCCATTAAATGATGAGTGTGGCATAATAGAATGGGTGAACAACACTGCTGGCTTAAGAAATATACTGATAAAACTTTATAAGGAGAAAGGTAAGAAGTATCTCAGACTATACTAATGTTTTAAATTAGTTCTATAGTAATTAATAAATGAGACAAACAGCAGAGATCAGACATAATTCTGGGAGCTACAGCATGTGTATTTCTACTGTCTGCAATATATTGCTATTCATATGGTAGACATTTAGCCTTAAATGGAAGAGAACTGGTGCAATAAACACGTTCCTTACAAGAACTGATAACATAATCATCTTAATACATTCTTCTATATTATGATGCAAGCAAGTTCAGCAGCACCGAGTAACAGAAAAGTCTGTGGTCTTTTCCTTTTAGATTTGATCTATTGTTTTTGATTTCTATTACTAAGATCATTTATAATTGAATCAAGGTTGAGGGTACAATAGCTTTCCAGTGAAAATATCAGATTTCTTTTTAATTTCTTGTTAACAAAGCAACTTTCTGGCCAGTGCAATAAAACTTGGGAGTGCATTTCAGCTGAATATATTGAAAGGCTTTGTGAGGGTGAGGAGATTTTGTGTACTTGTTTCCCACCATTCCACCATACAGCAATTAGTAAAAATGGTAGATTGTTTGCCAAATCTTTCAGTTAGAATCACAGAATCATAGAATGGTTTGGGTTGGAAGGGACCTTAGAGATCATCTACTTCCAAGCCCCTGCCATGGGCAGGGACACCTCCTGCTAGACTTGGTTGCTCAAGGCTCCATCCAGTCTGGCTTTGAACACTTCCAGGCTTGGAGCCTTCTCTCCTTATCTTCTCTCGGAAACCTGTACCAGGGGCTCATCACCCTCATGGAGAAGAATTTCTTCCTAATGTCTAATATAAATCCTGCTTCTTCCAGTTTGAAGCCATTACACCTCATCCTGCCTATTATTTACTCTCTGGTACCCCATGAGTAGCGTATTCTATAGGTTATTTTATATTTATTCGTTTATTTCAGTTTTATGGAGATGCTTATCTTTTCAAAAATACCTTATTGTAATACTGGGGATTTCTTCTGAGTAATTAAGGAGGTCTGTTACAGGTATCTATATGACTGGAAAAGAATTGCGTCAGCACATGCTCCCAAAGTCAGCACCTTTGTCTGAAAAGCTGAAAATGTTCAAAGAAGTTCTTCTACCTCGTCATCCTCCTCTCTTTCATGAATGGTTTCTGAGAACATTTCCTGATCCTACTTCATGGTGAGTGACTGGGATTGGGCTAGCTCAAGAACATCTACTTTGTGTGTTTCACTAAACCTTAATGATTTACTGAATAAAGACACATAACCCAAGGAAGTGTCTTAGGCATCTGATTCTTTTTTTCTGCAGGTACAACAGCAGGTCAGCCTATTGCCGTTCTGTGGCAGTTATGTCAATGGTGGGCTACATACTTGGTCTAGGAGACCGCCATGGAGAAAACATTCTGTTTGATTCTCTGACTGGTGAATGTGTGCATGTGGATTTCAACTGCCTTTTCAATAAGGTGAGAAATGGCGCTTGCTGAAATTGCTCTTTATTTTACATGTATGCAAGGTACGCATTTTTACTGTCTTGGTTTACTATTTGGTTTTGGGTTTGTATTATTTTACTTTTGACAAGTCTGTTGTGTAATCCTCTCTCTAATTTATACCCAACAAACAGCCTGGGATTTGTCAAGAGTGTTTATTCTCTGTACTGTACTACTTAAAGCCACTTTTTTGATTTAGCCAACATCAGATGAGCTCATGCAGATATGTGTAAAACAGCTCAAATTTGAGAGTGTTTATGTTTTGTGATTTTTTTTTTTTTTTTCTCTCTCTACTACCACCTTCCAGAAAGAGCTGTAATTGTTATATTCAGAATTCTGCTGCTGTGAAGTTTCTTTGTTTTTCTCACCTAAATTTAGCATAGAAATTCCAGTGGTTTTGTAAAAAGAAACTGCAGAAATTGTGGCCAGAGGGGGATTTTTAATTTTGGTTTCTGCTGAAAGATGCACTTTGTGTGAGACATGCCTTTTTTAATTCAGATAAATGAGGTAGAGGTATTGTTAGTTTATTTCTCTTGCTTTCTGGTACAGTAAGTTTAAATTGTCCTATATAACCATTAATTTACAAACAAAAAAGAATTATTTTTAAGCTAACATGTATACTATAAAAGAAACAGCATTTTTCATGAGACTATATAGCAGCTGTATTTTGAATAAAATTTTATACCCAGTACTAGTGTATCAAAAGAAAAGAGAAAAAGAGGTTATTTGGACACTGGTATCTGTTGTTCACTGAAATTTCCCATGAGATGCTGAGAGGGGTTATGATCTGGGCAAGTGTCTCTTGTCAGCTAGGAAACTGCCACTGACAAAATGAGGGGAAAACTCTGAAAACAATGCAGTTGTTCCCCTTTATTTAAATCGTGATTAAAACATTTAGGGCATACTTTTTTTTTTTTTTTAAATCCATGTAAAGGGAGAGACCTTTGAAGTTCCAGAAATTGTACCTTTCCGTCTCACTCACAACATGGTTAATGGTATGGGTCCAATGGGAACAGAAGGACTCTTCCGAAGAGCTTGTGAAGTCACGATGCGGCTTATGCGTGATCAGAGAGAGCCTCTCATGAGGTATGGCAATTGCTTATGCTATAAACTCACAATAACCTGCCTGTAGTCTGAACACCTGAGAGAGGAACCACAGGTAAACATGCCAGTTCCAGCATCTGCCTATCATGCAGCTCAGTCTTACTATGGCATACTGTTAAATATAATCCAATAGAAATAGCTTGAGTACTGTGTTCAGTTCTGGGCATCACAGTATAGCAAAGATATTGAGGGGTCCTGGAAGGCATCCAGAGAAGAGCAATGAGGCTGGTGAGGGGTTTGGAGGGCATGTTGTACAAGGAGCGGCTGAGGGAGCTGAGGTTGATCAGTCTAGAGAAGAGAAGGTTAAGGGGAGATCTTACCGCTCTCTACAACTACTTAAATGGAGGTTGTAGTGAGGCTGGTGTTAGTCTCTTAAGTAACTAGTGATAGGATGAGAGGAAATGGGATTAAGTTGTGCTGGGGAAATTTAGATTGGACATTAGGAAAAACTTCTTTACTGAGAGAGTGGTGAGTGATTAGAACAGGCTGCCCAGGGAGGTGGAGGAGTCATCCCTGAAAGTGTTCATGAATCGTGTAGATGTGGTGCTTCAAGATACGGTTTAGTGGTCATAATAGTTGGGTACTGGTTGCATTCTATGATCTTAAAGGTCTTTTCCAACCTTAATGATTCTATGATAAATATTCAGCAGTAACTTCAGACTCCTGTTGGTGTTCTTGCTTTGAAAATAAAATATATCTCATGTATTTTATCCTTTTAAATTTTTTTCTTTATTTAGTGTCTTAAAGACTTTCCTCCATGACCCTCTTGTGGAATGGAGTAAACCTATTAAAGGCAATACAAAAGCCCAGGTGAATGAAACCGGAGAAGTTGTCAATGAAAAGGTAAGTGTAAAACAAGCAGAACATAAGGTATTCAAATGGCAAATGTTCATTATGGTTGCAAGTTATGTATTTTCAAATGGAAACCTTAACTGTCATGATTTTTCTTCCATTTAAAAAGTCCTCTGGTTGTTTCTTCTTCATTATCTCTCTGTTCATAATTTGTATGCATAAAGAGATTATTTTTATTGATAGAAAATGTAATTGTCTACTAAAGAACCAGACAAAACAGAGCCTATAATTCTCTTGTTAGTGTTACTAAATCAAGGACAACATCAACAGAAGCAATAGGACAGCTGAGGCTCTTGCTGCCCCTCACGCTGTCTGTTGCACAGTTCTCCAGATATACAGTGTTGGCAACATCAGGAGTCCTTTCCCCTGTATTTTTTGTGCTTTTCTGGAGCGAAAGTTTATTGTTGCAGAAATAGGTGCCTTATTACAATGGTAAGGAATACTTGGTTACAGTTAGGATTGGTTTATACTGTTTCTACTGTGGCTGCTGATAAATGCTGTGTCATTCATGCAGAATACAACTTAAGTAGCCTGTGATTTTTATTCTTTTTCCCCTTTTCAAAAATACTGATTTGTCATTTTTGCTTTAAAAGGAATATTTAGTGAAAATAAGTATGTGTACAATTTAGTGAGCACTGATAAACACAGCAGCTAGGGTAAGGACAAACTGGAGTACTGAAGCCATATTACAACAACAACCATAACTGAGCTATTTGAGCCCAGGAAACCTCCTGGTCTTCAAACAATTACAAACCAGGCTATGTCCACATAATCTTTTCTCTGTTTTTTATTAGTTACAGGCCCACCCACATAGTTGTATGTTAGGTTGGGGTTTTTTTCAGATAGGTGCCAGTGTTATGTTTGAGCTTTAAAGGAAGGTGTGTGAGTAGGAGGCGGCCAACAGCATCCTGGCCTGGATCAGGAATAGCGTGTGATCATCAGGTGCAGGGAAGTGATTGTATCCCTGTACTCAGCACTGCTGAAGACACACCTCAAGTAGTGGGTTCAGTGTTAGGCCCCTCACTACAAGAAGGACATGGAGGTGCTGAAGCGTGTCCCAAGAAGGGCAACGATTGTTTAGTCTGGAGAAGAGGAGGCTGAGGGGAGACCTCATTGCTCTCTGCAGCTCCCTGAAAGGAGGTTGGAGTGAGGTGGGAGTAGGTCTTTTCTCCCTAGTTTTGGGTAATAGAACAAGAGGAAATGGCCTGAAATTGTGCTAGGCAAGACTTAGGTTGGATATTAGGAAAACTTTCTTTCCTGCAGGAGTGGTCAGGCATTGGAACAGACTGCCCAGGGACATGGTGGAGTCACCGTCCCTGGAGGTGTTCAAGAAACATGTGGACATGGCACTTTGGGACATGGTTTAATGGTCATGATGGTCTTAGGTGGACAGTTGGGCTTGATGATCTTAGAGGTTTCCCAACTGAAACAATTCCATGATTCTATGGCCTTCCACCCATCCAATATAAAAACAAAGCAAAAAAATCCCACAACTTAACTTTGAAAATTTCCATATACTCCGTTTTATTTTATCCTACAAGAAAAGCATACACCAGTTGACTGATAAGGTATGAATAAAACATTTGATGCAACCATTGGAACTGTTGCAACTTGTTTGGAGTGATTAGTTTATTTTGAGTCTTGATTGTTAGGTTGATGGTTGGACTCAATCTTATAGGTGTCTTCCAAATGAAACAATTTTGTGAATTATGAACTACTTTGCCTCAGAACAGCTCATTTTGAGTTGCTTAATACAGCCTATTATTATCCTTGCTCATTTTCAGTTGCTTATAACGTTGGCCTAAATTTTCCAGACTAGGTATCTTTAATTTTATTCAGAACTCCAAGAAAATGACTGGGAAATTTTTACATTTATTTTAATGTATGAAATAAAGCAATCACAGAATGCATTGGGTTGGAAGGAATCTTCAAAGGTGATCTTGTTCAACTCCCTTGTAGTGAGCATCGACATCTCTAGCTAGATCAAATTGCTCAGGGCCTCATCAAGTTTGACCTTGAATGTCTCTAGGGATAGGGCCTTAACCACATCTCTGGGCAACCTGTTCTAATACTTCATTACCCTCATTGTAAAGAACTTCCTTCTAATGTCCATCCTAAATCTACCCTGCTCCAGTTTCAAACCACTGCCCCTCATCCTGTCACTAGAATTCCTTCTAAGCAGTCCCTCCCCAGCTTCTTGTAGGTGCCTTTCAGATACTGAAATGCAGCTAAAAGGTGTACCTGGAGCCTCCTCTTCTCCAGGCTGAAGAGACCCAGCTCCCTCAGCTTGTCCTCAATAGGAGAGGTGCTCCAGCCCTTGGATCATCTTTGTGGCCCTCCTTTGGACCTGCTCCAGCAGATCTATTCACCTCCTTGTGTTGAGGGTCCCAGAGCTGGACACGGTACCTCAGGTGAGGTCTCAGCAGAGCACGGTGGCAGAATCACCTCTCTTGACCTGCTGGCCACCCTTTCTTTGATCCAGCCCAGGATTCCACTGGCCTTCTGGGTTGCAAGTGCACATTGCTGGTTCTTGTCCAGCTTCTCTTCCACCGGTACCCTCAAGTAATTTTCTGCAGGGTTGCTCTCAATCTCATCATCCAGGAACCTGGATTGATATCCAGGATTTCCTCAATTTATGTGCAGGACCTTGAACTTTGCCTTTTTGAACCTCACAAGATTCTCCTTAGCCTTCTTCTCTATGCTGTCTAACATTCTAACATTTTCAAATAGATTTCCATAGCATTTTCAGTCTTCTCTTTTATCTGTAAGAATGTAAGGTTTAGAACTTGACCAATGATCCATTTTAAGTAATGATTTTTAAAAGCGAGTATCCTTTGTTTTCAAAGTTAACTGATGTATACATTTGAGTCTTGTATTACATTAGCAAACAAATCCTAGTAAATACTTTTTTTATTTTAAGCAGTGGAAGTTCATGGATAGTAGCTGTATTCTTTTTTTTTTTTTAAACGTTTGTCTTTGTTTCCAGGCCAAAACCCATGTCCTTGATATAGAACAACGGCTGCAAGGTGTTATTAAGACTAGAAACAGAATTAAAGGATTACCCTTATCTATTGAAGGGCATGTTCATTACCTTATTCAAGAAGCAAGTGATGACAACCTGCTCTGCCAGATGTATATGGGCTGGGCTCCTTATATGTGAAATTTTCCCTTTGGAATGATACTATTCGTAAGTCCTGTATACTTATGTTCTGTATATATATAGAAAGTACACAAAGGAACTGCTTTAAAATTAGGCTTAGTCTATCTGAAAAGTGTTCACAATGTTGAAAGAGTACACTCTATAAAATCCTGCATATTCTTGTAAACATTTTGTAAACTGTTTGAGATTTGAAAATCTGACATTGAAGTTTTGTATTGCTATGATGTGATTAAACTTCTTCTATTTGTAGTTCAGAAGGGCTTTCTAAAAATAAAAAATACTTTTCAGCAGTAGAGGTTGAATTGTGGTTTCAACTATGTCTAGAAAAATATTTGGCGTGTGAAGACTTTACGAATTTCTTCATAGTATTCCAAAGATTTTGCCAATTACGATGTGTGGAACCTCCTCTATCTTTTGTGTGGCAAGGGGGGAGTGCATTCAGGTCATGTCACCGTTCACAGGCCTTCCACCACAGAGAAATGTTGCATGAAGGACCTTTAAAGGACCTGCTGCTTTTCATCTCTGCCCTCTACTCCCCGCTGTCGGGGGCTCGAGGGAGCTCCTGTGCAGGGTTGTAGTGGAGGGGGCGAGACACGCAGGCCCACTGGTTAACGCTAAGGTACGTCACCCCCGGCCCGGGCAGGACGCCCCACCACCACCAGCCCCACCCCCCAGTCGCCTGCGCCAGCGGCGCCGGCCGTCTCTTCATGGTCGCCGCGGGGCAGTGTGCGCGTCGCTCTGTGAACGGCAGACCCGGCTATCGGCGTAGCGCTCAGCTCTGAGCGGGAGGCCCGGCTGTCTGCGCAGCGCCGCTCTGTGGCCGGGAGGCCCGGCTGTCTGCGCAGCGCCGCTCTGTGGCCGGGGGGCCCGGCTGTCTGCGCAGCGCCGCTCTGTGGCCGGGGGGCCCGGCTGTCTGCGCAGCGCCGCTCTGTGGCCGGGGGGCCCGGCTGTCTGCGCAGCGCCGCTCTGTGGCCGGGGGGGCCCGGCTGTCTGCGCAGCGCCGCTCTGTGGCCGGGGGGTCCGGCTGTCTGCGCAGCGCCGCTCTGTGGCCGGGGGGCCCGGCTGTCTGCGCAGCGCCGCTCTGTGGCCGGGAGGCCCCGCTGTTGGCAGCGCGCGCCGGAAGGAGGGCGGAGCGCGACGCGGGTTGTTTAGGTCCTGTGGGGCTGTGAGGCTGGCGGATAGTAGTGGTCATGGGGGTCCCTAAGTTCTACCGGTGGATCTCAGAGCGGTACCCCTGTCTCAGCCAGGTGGTGAAGGAGCATCAGGTGAGATCGGAGTGGAGCGCCACTGCCTGCCCAGGGCTCGTCGTCTCTCCGTGCCGGGGCGGAGGAGGGGGGATCCTGGCCGGCCTCTCGGCGGGGTGGGGAAGCGGGCCTGGGCCCTAGTCGGGCAGCCGTCGCCCGGACTTGCGGCGCTGAGCTGGAGCCGAGGCTGGCTCGCAGAGATACTGGTCGGCGTAGGGCTGGCGGCCGCGGCTCGCCGAGCCCCGCAGCTCGAAGCGGCCGAAAGTCGAGGGGTGGTGACGCGTGTGGTTGGGGAGGGGGTCGAAGCTTTAGGATTCCCTCTGAGAGCCTGAAGCCCCTCCGCCGACCTGGCGGCTAGCGTACAGCGCTGCTGGGAGCTGCTGCTGCAGTCCCGCCGCGCAGACATCGGCACACGCAGGCACTGGTTTCGGAAGCACTGGAACCGAAAACAGGCTGTTGCTCGAGGAAGTGCCCAGTCCGGGGCCCTTCTCCCAGGCGTGGCGGTGACCGGCTCCCACCGCCGAGCTCTCTCCTCTGCTTTCGGTTTCCCCAGCCCCTCTAAACTCGGCGGTGCTTTCATCTCCCTCGGGAGCACCAGGTCGGAGTTTCGCCGTTACCGGGTTTAGAAAAGTTCGAGCTGCTGACGACGAATGGCACAGCAGTGACGAGGGACAGGTTTTGCAACCCTGCTACATGTCCGGGTCACATGCGTGGCCAGTTTGTATTAGTAGTAAACCCGAGAAATGTGTTAAAAGCTGGAAAAGGAAAGCTGCAAATCATGCTTTCAACAGCTAGGCTGAAAAAGCCTTGTTTTCAGATAAGTCGTGTTTAGCACCAGTTAGACACAAGCTCCCAGCTTCCCATTATCGTTTTCGACTGGTGTGGTGTATTTGGGTTTAGAGTCTGAGTAGGATGTTCTGAGATGAGTTGGGTGATGATTGAAGGCAAATCCCAAGCTGTAATGATGACATTGTGTTTGTACATAGAATCACAGAATAATAGGGCTTGGAAGGGATCTCCGGAGATCACTGACCTACTCCCCTGCCAAAGCAGGATCATCTAGGGCAGGTCACACATGAACACATCCAGACAGGTCTTCGAAGTCGATAGAGAAGGAGACAACCTGTTCCAGCGCCCTGAAAGCAGTTTAGTTACTGAATTTAACTGTGCTGAAGATCATTTTGCACAGTAGGAGACTAGTTATTGCAAGTGGCTGCAGATCCTTCCTGTGCCTGTCTCTTGTTCTTCACCATTCATTTTTCTGAAACAGTTATGTTACTCTTGTGTCTAGATGTCCAACAGCACACCTTTCAAAACGATGTAAAGACACATCAGCAGCAATACTGCAGAAAATCATGACAAGTCTGCAGTACCTCTTCTTAGCTGTAATGACAGGAGGGTTCTTATGGCCAGTCATACTGGGGACTTAAAGAATAGATCTGTGGATAGTGGCTCATTCAGATGCTAGCAGTGTTTGTAGTCTCTATGTTGCTTGTGTATATTCTGGGGGACGATTTTTTTCCTTTAAAAGAAAGTTAGACTGCTACAGACGAGGCTGTTGGAACAACAGAGAAATAGACAAAAAACACATTTTGGAAAAAATGGGAGTTATAATGGGTAACTGCTGCTTTTGGTGGCAATTGCCACTCTAGATTCTTAGCTTACCTGAAGAGGCAGCAAGCAGTGCTCATGGTAGAAACTGGTTAACAGGAGGAGAGCCCTAAAGCTTCTTAAAACAGCTTTGCTTTTGAAATGCTGTTGGAAACTGCAGACTCAGTTTTGTAGTTTTTATTGTTTATAGTGAAGCTATGCAAGACTGAAGCGGGGTGGGTGTTAAAAAAAAAAGTCACTCTTTTATGGAAGTTTGGTTTTTTTTTTTTTCTTTTTCCTTATGCAATGTAGAAGATTAGTCAAGCACAGAGGGCAGAAGTTCTGAGGTGCCAGAAACAGTCAACACAGAATAGGATGAAATTTGTTCACCTTAATTTCTTCACTAAGAAAATCATAATAACAGATTGCAAGTATAAACAAACCCATAACCCGGGAAGATATTCTTAGTCCATTGGTGTGCAATAGGTGCCAGGGAGGTCTTCCCAGCTCAGCTTGTTTCCGGAGTTCATTACTCTCAGCCACACCTTGGGCAGTGATTGTATTGCTTCATATGTCAGCAGATGAGGGCTAACTATGGCTTTTGTAGATTCCAGAGTTCGACAACTTATACCTGGACATGAATGGCATTATACATCAGTGTTCACATCCAAATGATGATGATGTTCACTTCAGAATCTCAGAAGATAAGATTTTTGCTGATATTTTTCACTATTTGGAAGTACTTTTTCGTATTATTAAACCAAGAAAGGTTTTCTTCATGGCAGTTGATGGAGTAGCTCCAAGAGCAAAAATGAATCAGCAGCGTGGGAGGCGCTTTAGGTGAGAATATTTGTTCTTGCTCTGTCTTTCTGATAGTAAATGTTTAAAAAAACCCAAACATTTACTTAAATGTATGCCATGAAAAGTAAAATATATGAAGAATGGTTGTGCTTTTGATAGTAGTTTTTAGTTAAATGAGGGTAGCTACCTGTAAAAGGTTAATAGTTAAAATTAGGGGTCCCTAAAGGGAGGTGTCCTTTTTGCATACAGTTTTGTCCCTGTATGTGGCACTTGGTGGCACAAGAAGCTTTTTCCCTATGAAATTTTTGGTGAAGTAAATCTCTAGCAGAGCTCAAAGCAATTATCTCCAGTGGCTTCATAACCTGTGAGAGTCTCTGGTATTTGTGAATGCTAATTATAGGTATGCCTTTTTGGTAACTATAATGGAATGTTCTTTGACAGTCAAAGAAGAAATGAAGTTTCTAGTAGAACTCTGCTTTCCTGTTTATACCAGTTAGCACCCTAGATGAAATACAGAGCTGCAAGTAGACTTTACAGTCGTTTCACAGGTTCCATATATATATGCTGTGGGAGATGTAGAAGGTTTTTTGAAGACTTCTGTAAGGAAAGTCAGTGATCAGACAGTACAGAGAATGTGTTAAAATGTGACAAAACAGACTGGTAGAAGGGGACAACAGTAAATGTTTTCAAGCTACTAGGGGGTGGGTTTGGTTTTTGGCTTGTTTGGAAGGGTCTTCCATAAGGAAAAAAGGAGGTTGAGAGAAAGAAGAAGAAATTAAAAAAGAGTTCCAAGTAGAAATGGGACAAATGTTTCAGCAAAATTGAGAGGACAAAGATCTAAGATATTGGTGGTTTTCTGATGTTTGTGAAATCCTTGGACAAGAAAGGCCAGGATTACATTTGTTCATTTGTTTCTGCATCATTCTAGCGGTGATAGATCCCTCCTGCCTCCAAGGTATTCCAAACTTGTTCTTTGTTTAACCACATCAACACTGTTGTTCTGGTGTAGCATTTTCAGATGTTCAGATCCCAAATATTCCTACTGTTTCAACACTGGCTTCCTCTTGTTCTTATCAGCCACTGAATGATCATCTTGCTAATCTAAATATTAACTGTGTTTGAGTAATAACTAATCATTACTAGAGGAGAAAAAAACTATTTTTAAAGCCTTCCAGTTGTATTGGAAACAAGTTCAAACTCTGTTCAGGAGTTAAATTTCCCTCAGTTTTTGTATTTTTTTTTAAATACTCTTTCAAAAAGGGACTATATATATTCTGTTAGTAAAGCTGTTCTTAGGGTAGTAATGTTTGAATAAGATTATTTCTCTACTCCCTCTCTCCAACTCGTTTGTTTTAGATCAGCAAAAGAGGCAGAGGAGAAAATAAAAAAGGCATTAGAAAAGGGAGAAACTCTCCCTACAGAAGCCAGATTTGACTCCAACTGTATTACACCAGGTAAGATGATTTATTAATTACTGACATTTATTTGGATTTATGTTGTTGCATCTATACTTTGGCATTCTTTTCCTCTTCTAAGGTATGGACTTTTTTTAAACTGGAGAACAGAATCAATAAAGACTAGAAGTTTGGAGCATGAGTTTTAATAACTTCTAGTAGGGTTGAAGTATTTCCTCATTTAAAAAATTTTTTGGATTGCTACGGAAAACATGAAACTTCTTGGGTGGTGGGGGGTGAAACTACAGCTGCCTCTTCATCTCTTGCAAAGCTTTTCCTTGGGTTGTTTGATTTTTCTCATTAATACTTTTGATATTGAAATGCAGTTTTGAATGACCAGTGAAAAGCTGTGTGTTTAACTTCAGATTTCTGTTTTCAGGAACTGAATTCATGGCCAGATTGCATGAGCATCTGAAGTATTTTGTAAATATGAAGATTTCCACAGACAAATCCTGGCAAGGAGTGACAGTTTACTTATCAGGCCATGAGGTCATTGGTAATGTTTTATTTTAAATAAAATTAAATTTATAGGAAAATACTTATTGATTAATTTTGGATTTATTTTTTTTATGTGCAGACTCCAGGGGAAGGTGAGCATAAAATTATGGAGTTCATCAGATCAGAAAAAGCAAAGCCCCATCATGATCCAAATACAAGACACTGTCTCTATGGCTTAGATGCTGACTTGGTACGTGCAGTTAGAATAAACAGTGTGTTTGGCTTCTGAAATAGAAGCCCTTCTGTGCAGGGTTATAAATTGTTATTAAACAAGAATGTAATTTTGTATTCCTGCGAACTTTTGAATTAGTAATGAAACAGAAGAGCAGAGTTTCTTTGTACTGCTCAAATCTTGAGTAACATTTTTTTTAAAAAAAATTAATTACGACCTCTCTAATATCTCTTTGTAATAGATTATGCTGGGATTAACAAGTCATGAGGCACACTTTGCGCTCTTAAGAGAAGAAGTCAGATTTGGTGGTAAAAAATCTCAAAGGTGAACTGATTTAACTTTACTTTTATTTCATATGTGATGAAATTAAATCCAAAATATACTCAGTTTCTTTATTGATTGCTTACTAAATTAATACTTTTTTTTTTTGTATGAGAAAGTACATGAAATTAGAAAACTCAAGTTGTTAAATTGTACATTTGAGTTAGTTTACATGAGAAAATATATGCTGTTAGGAGAGCTGGCAAAAGAAATCCATAGTGCCTTGGTGTGTCGTGCTTCTTTCTTCATATTATGAGTGGGGCAGTCCAGGCTATACTGATGTTGTTTCCATAATTCTCTTATGCAAGTATGGACTTCTAAAAATGTATTTCTAACTCTGAAGTTTTGTGCATGTAGGTAAATTACTAGAATAATTACTAAAATAAACACTCTGACAGGATACTCTTACTCTGGATTTGCCCATTTGAACTAACTTGTGGGTTATAATCAGAAAAATGCAATTTGTTTCAGAGCAGAGAATTAATTTTTAGTTGTTACTATGTCTAAAGTTTCTTCTTTGAAGCTTTTGTTTGGTGGATATAGGGAAAAGGTAGGAGAGACAGAGAAAAATACACTTTCGTGATCCAAAGTTATTTTGGACAGTGATAAGTCATAAATGTTTAGACAAACAGATGATTTTTGTTAATAAGCACATGGTTTTTGTAGCTAAGGACAGTATAATAAATACCAGGAATGAGTATACTTTTCATAGTCCTCCACAGTCAGCTTTTCACTAGTGGTCATTCTGTTGATAGTGTAGGTGTGTAATACTGTAATGTTTTAAAAAGATCTTAAATCCCAAAGAATGTCATTATTCCTTTTTTAAAAAAGAGCATAAATTAAAAGTGTGATGACCTTTTGAGGGATAAATTAAAGGATGGAATAAAGAAGCAAGGTGTCATTGAAGCTCTAGAAGGGTAGATTTAGACTAGATAATAGAAAGAAGTTCTTTACAGTGAGGGTGGTGTTCTGGTTGCCCAGAGAGGTTGTGGATGCCTCCTTCCTGGAGTTGTTCAAGGCCAGAAATGATGAGACCTTGAGCAACCTGGTCTAGTGGGAGGCTGCTGCTTATGGCATGGGATTTGGAACTAGGCGATCTTTAAGGTCCCTTTCAACCAAGACCATTCTATGATTCTGTGATCATTTGGGTGTCCCAGCAGTGTTGAATATTTGGCTCCTGTTGTAACTTCTGCTCATTATAGGAATTTACTTCTGGAAGTTACTGGAATTGCTTTTTGTGAGTATTCTCACTTAACAATTAAGACAAAATGGCTCTAGAGTCTCACAGCACCAATGTGGATTTATCGATATTAAAATTATGTTTAAATTAGGTCTGAAGTTCTGTATAACTAAGTGTAGCTCAGAATTTGTCTTAAGCTTCCTTTTTCTCAGAGGGTTTTGGACAAAATACACAGCTGTTTATGCTGGTTCATCACTGAGGGAGATCCCAGCTAGTTAACAATATCTACAAGGTGAAATAGTCCTTCGTGAATTTAAAATACGTCAATCTTCCTAAGTCATTTATCTTTTAGTGTAGGAATTAACTGATTTCAGACTAACCTTAGCTAAGGTATTACGTTATTTTAGTGAAGAGAGGAGAAGGTAGAATGCATGTAGACTAATTTATACTGCAAACAAACGGTAGATGTGTTGTGTTTGTTTTGATTTTTGGTGCTGTGTTGAAGCCACTAGATACAGAGCTTATCTGAAAGTTGAGCGTATTGTTTTCTTACAAGGAGTATTTCAAATGGCTGCAAATGTAACCTAACCATGAATCTACATTCTCTAAGTGTATTCAGGCTAGTTCTAAAATACCTTAAAAAGTTTTGGGTTTGGTGCAAAATTAGGTGAGGATGATCCTTTTTTGGACGATGGGATAATTACTTAAGAAATAGTTTTTATGTGCTATGGAACTCAATAAAGCTGCCCTGCTTTCTCTGAGCTAGCTGTTTGCCATACAGTGCAGTCACATTTCATGCTTAGGAGATTCTGCTGCAAAAGTTTGTATATTCAAAACAGATGAATCCTACAATAGAATCAAAGAAGAAACGTCTGTACATAATTTCTCCTGTGATGATATAATCCTAGTAAGATTACTTGTTTTAGGTAGCCTTGGATTTATTAATTATTTATGGTGAAATTGTGTTTATAAATAATGAACTTAATGTTACAAATCATTTACAGAGCATGTGCACCAGAGGAAACCACATTTCATTTGTTGCACTTATCACTGATGAGAGAATATATCGATTATGAATTTTCACCAGTAAAAGTAAGTTCTGATGGAAGTTGTGACTGAAAAAACATTTGAGGTCTTGTTATGCAAACATGATAATAAAAATTATACCCCTGTGGGGTTTTTTTTCTTTATTTGTTTGAGTTTTTCTTTTCTTTTTTTCCTCTCAGGACAAGATTTCCTTCGAGTATGATATTGAAAGGATAATAGATGATTGGATCTTAATGGGTTTCCTTGTAGGAAATGATTTTATTCCTCATCTACCTCATTTACATATTAATCATGATGCACTGCCACTACTTTATAGAACATACATGGCTATCTTGCCAGAACTGGGAGGTAAGAACACTATGTTCAGTTGTTGGAAGTTTTAGTGTTTCTGTGTTAGTATTTATTAAGGTTTTTAGATCTGTTAGAACGTTGAGCATTTCTTACACTTTCTTTAGACAGCCAGCAAGATTGCATTCTGTTACCTATGGGGCACTTACATGTAAATTTTAAAGTTGTTTGGTTTAAAAGCATGCTTTATTTTCCCAATAGGCTACATCAATGAAAATGGGAATCTGAATTTACAGCGCTTTGAAAAATATCTCACAAGATTGTCAGATGTAAGTCATTTCAAAATTGCACTGTATGGAATGGTGTAGTCTGTGGAATATAACATTGATGTAGTGCCCTAAAATCCACCATGCTATAGTTTCAATGAACTGTTACATGACTGTTTTACAGGCAGTTCTAACTAAACAATCCCAGTTCCCTCAGCAGCTCCTTATAAGACTTGCTCTCCAGGCCCTTCACCAGCTTCGTTGTCTTCTCTGGACATGCTTCAGCAGTGATTGTCTGATTTTATCATAGCATAAGAGGAAAAAGATTGAATCACCTGATCTATGTTTTAGCCAACATCTTTTAGTACTGCAAGTCAGATGAGGATTCACCATTAGAATCCTGGTTCTTAATTCTCATTCAATAATGAGCAGCAGTACTGGACAAAGTGCTGCAGGCAGCAATCGTCTTTGCTTGCCCTGCTGGTTAATTTCTTGTGGGGTAAACTACATCTGAAGGTCTTGGAGTGCACTATTTTTTGTAAGTTTTTAATGAAGATCCCTGGTAAAGAGCAATGAAGCATTCGTATCTCTCCGAGACAGACATGAGTGTTCTTCATCTACTAACTGGCATATAGGAGAAAATCCAGTGAAGTGCCATTGCAGTACTCCATCCTGGAGAGGAGAAAACATGTAGACCATATAGAAATTGAAAGATCTCAGCTTTTTGCTGAATTTGGCAGAAGGAAGTTCGTCTGTTGTCTCTGCTTCTGCCCTGTCTTCTGATTCTTGGGTGAAACTATGAAAGTGTTGGGTGTGTGGCACGAGACTGTATTACCCAATCCTTTTATACATTTGTTACTTCTAGAGTTGGTAGTAAAGTGTGAAATTTGCCTAAGTTATTGTTACCCATTGCTGCCTCACTGAAAGAAAATAAATATGGCTTGGTTAAATGTTAGGTATTGGTAGGAGAAAAGATTTTCAGTATTAATGTATTAGTTCAGTTGTATCTCTAGCGCAAAATGTTTATGTGCAAATAACTCTAGATGTAATTTAATGCACAGACTGAAAGCTTGATGTCCCTCAAACGTTTCTAAACTTCTTTTTGTCTTTCTGCACAGTTTGATCGTGAACACTTCAGTGAAGTCTTTGTAGACCTAAAATGGTTTGAAAGTAAAGTAGGCAATAAATACCTCAATGAAGCAGCTGGTATTGCAGCAGAGGAAGCCAGGAAAAATAAACAAAAGAAACAAAAGGTTAGTGTATTGCACACACAGTTTTGGAAATGAGAATGGTACTTCTTGCAAATCAGTGATTAAATGGCATAAACTCCTGGTTTGAGGTTTGGTTATCCTTCAGTATATACCTTCAGAGTATTGAGGAACAGCAGGGAATTCCTTCAGGTATAATCTGTCACTGTATGTAGTTGTTCCTAGTTTTAGTGCAGTTTATGGTTTCTATTAATATTAAGTATGCTTCATTGGTTCTTCTGTGGTTTATTTGCCACAGAAGTTTGGAGCAGCCATATAGTTTTAGTCAGTGTAATGGTTCTGCTTATTGAAAGCAACTCAGTGCTGTACACAGAAGACAGCATGTAGTGTGAGAGTGAAGGGAATATTTGTCTTGTCTGATGCTCTAAAACATTATTCTTGTATCCTTACTTCCTCCAAAAGTAATTTTAACAATTTGCTGATGAAAATTTGACTGTATCCTGGTGTTGTAGCATGATAAGGGGTAGAAATGCTTGCATGTGTACTGCACGGTTTTGGAAGTAGTTGTATACTGGAAAACAAATACTTAAAAGTTTATTTAAAGGTAGTTGAGGTTTTATTTGAGTCTTCTCCCTTCTCTGATCTATCCTTCTGTCTGATAAAATAATTTTCCATAGAAAATTACAAGGGAAAGAAATGTGATGAGTTTTATACTTAGTAATATTTATACATCTTGAATTAGTATTTTGAGTTGCAGATTATATAGTTGTGAATGAAGTATGTGCATCTTATTCTGTATTTTTACTTTACCTCAAATATTAATTTAATAGGCTCAGGAAAATTCTATATGTTTGGCTGCTTTAGAAAAAAATGAAGCTGATGTGCCCCCTAAAAGTAAGTGCAAATAATTTTTCAATACACGTAGAACAAAAAAATTTGTTAATTTGTGTATAGATTTGGAAGATCTGTAAGAATTTCATGTCAGAGAACTAAATGAATGAGTTATGTAGTCAGCTGTTGGGAAATGGGACTGCATGTCACTGGTTTATGGTGAGAGGGAATGGGGCTACAGATTGTGAAGTGCTTCTCGCCTGCCCTATGCTTCCATGATGAGTTAAATGAATGAATGAGCAAATCTTCAACAACGTTGTGGTTTTGTATGCCTTAGGTATTTTGTTATGCAAATAGGGACATTTGTAGGAAATGTCATTTGCTCGTGTTCTTGAAATTCAGTGTCAACAATATATGAATAGTACTCCATGACATCAGATGATACTGCTGATAAAAGATTACATTATGAAATTTATTTTAACATTTTCTGAATGGCTTATATTCTTTTCTCTGTACTTGTACTCTGTACTTGGGACTGACAGACAAAAGACATTGCCTGTGTTTAAAGGAAAAAAAAGAAATTCAATTTCAGGCTTTCTCTGTGCAGAGATTTTGTTGCATTATTTCATGTTACTTTCAGTGCAAAGAAGGTCTGAATTGAGAAACTAAATCAAGTCATTAAGTCAAAACTGAATGTCTTATAAAACATTAATTTTTATTCTTCCTTTTTTTCATGAATGCTTTTTCAGCTGTATTGGAAGATGAACCAGAAGATGATGATATGTTTGAAACTGAGTTTAGGCAATACAAAAGAACTTACTACATGACCAAAATGGGTGTAGAAGTAGTTTCTGAGTAAGTGTATGCCTTTTTTTTTCTTTTCTTTAAACACGAAAGACAAGTCTTTGCACGTGTTTAATACAAGACAGAATATTCATCCATGCCGAAAGCAGAGGACACATGCAGTCCACCACAGCTTTTTGGATAATGCAAGAGAAGCTGTAAGTCAAGTTTTCTGTAACAAGTAATTTGAGGACAAGAGAACAAAAATAAATTAGTATTAAGTGGGTGTGAAAACTAGCCTTACTGGGTTCCCCACATGCTTCATCTTTATTCCTCTGTACAAGGTTGTAAGTAGCTTTTACATACCAGTAAAAATATGAAAAAAATAATATGTATCTTTCCTTTTCCTTTCAAGTGACTTCTTGGCTGATCAAGCTGAATGTTATGTCCAAGCAATACAGTGGATTTTGCATTATTACTACCATGGAGTTCAGTCATGGAGCTGGTAAGAAAAACAGTCAATGAGAAATTGCTCTAGATCAGTCAATATTTCTGCCTTGTATGCTGGGAACATTTAATGTAGTTCTATTTGTTTCTGATTTGTGAACACTGCTGTGCTATAATTAAGTATCTAAAGAGGCTTTTTCTATGCAGGTATTATCCTTATCATTATGCACCTTATCTGTCAGATATTCGCAACATCAGCGAACTCAAAATCAAATTTGAACTGGGAAAACCTTTCATGCCATTTGAACAGCTTCTTGCTGTACTTCCAGCAGCTAGCAAAGATCTGCTACCTAAATGCTACCAGGTGGGGTTTAGAGTTGAATTGCATTTAGCTATTGCTTACTGGTTGTCTGCTTTATTTTAAAGTAACTCTTTTCTTGATGTTTTTACCTGTCTTCTTAGTTGTATTCTGTCTCTAAATTTTAGGTCTATGGTTAAATATTTCTACTTCTCACTATCACAGAACAATGTAAAGTTAGTAATAAATACAAGATTTTGTAGCCTGAGACTACAACAGTTAAATGATAAATGTCAAATTCCTGTTCAGCCTCAAACTGATTTTTATGCCAACCTCTGTCTCTTCCTAGAACTAGTTCTAAATTACCTCTGATATTGCTTAATTTTTCTATTGTATTTTTGTAGCATTTGATGATTAGTCAAGATTCTCCTATTATAGAATATTATCCACTGGATTTTAAGACTGACCTAAATGGAAAACAGCAAGAATGGGAAGCTGTGGTTTTAATCCCATTTATTGATGAGGTAAGTTCTTTCAACATATGATGTCTGTAAAAGCTTCATAACAAAACTGATAAACTTCTTAATTTATCAACAGTTAAACATGCAATTAAATGGAAGTTTAAATTAATACTTGATAAGACCACAGAAAAATATACGTTTGCTGCCTGGTGAATAAGGCTAGATTAAGTGACACAAGCAAAGTTAACCTCAAGCAGCAGAAGCCTTAAGTAAGGGATGTGGACTTGTGGTTTGTTCACAAACAGCTAGCCTTTGGAAACATATTTGCCAAAAGGTCATCTTTATTCTCCAAAGCCATTCCATTGTAATTGTCTTACTTGAATCAGAGAGCCAGGACATGAGGAATGCTGAGACTGCAATTAGGAAATTAACATATTAACCAGAAAAATGTGGGTATCCACTTTCCCAAAGTAGAGTTTTCTGTGATAATTTTTGTTACCAGTGTCACATATGCCAATTTCTCTAAAATGTAGAAACGACTGCTGCAGGCCATGGAATCCTGCAATAAGTGCCTAAAAGAAGAGGAGAAACGAAGAAATACTCACAGCGCTTGCTTAATGTACTGGTATGATAAAGATGCAGAGTTCCAGTACATGTCCCCATGGCCAGAGAAATTCCCTGCTATAGAAAGATGTCGTACCAGGTAACGCCAGCGTAACTGTTGTAAACTACTAGTTAGAAAAGTTGTACTGGCCTTCCAGTGCCTTAAGGGGGCCTACAGGAAAGCTGGTCAGGAACTTTTTAGGATGTTGGGTAGTCATAGGACTAGGGGGAATGGAGCAAAACTAGAAGTGGGTAGATTCAGATTGGATGTTAGGATAAAGTTTTTCACTATAAGGGTGGTAAGAGACTGGAACAGATTGCCCAGGAAGGTGGTGGAGGCCCCATCCCTGGAAGTTTTTAAGGCCAGGCTGGATGGGGCTCTGAGCAACCTGATCTAGTGTGAGGTGTCCCAGCCCATAGCAGGGGGGTTGGAACTGGATGATCTTTGACCTCCCTTCCAACCCTGACAATTCTGTGATTCTGTATTAGCATTTTAAGCAAAGCTTGTGTATGCCACTACATACGCTGAAAAATGTAAAAGATTCAATTAGGCATTAATTGTTGTGGATAAACACGGTAAAATTATTTGTCCTTTATCTTCAAATGTTACTTTGCAAAACAGATAAACCACTGCTAAGTTTGCAAGAATGCTTAAGAGGATTACCAAACTCCTGTGTGACACAGAGGATGAAAGGCTGGTCCAAATACCTGATAATAGTGGTGGTTTATCAGCACACTAATTCCAGCCCATTTGTTAAAAAAAAAAAAAAAAATCTAAGCATTTGGATCCAGAGCAGAGAGTTGAACATAAGTATGTTTGTCAGTTTCATCTCACTGAAGGTAGCTAGCTTTATTTGATATACAGACTGAAGTTTCAAGATTAAATGGAAACAACCTTAGTAGTAGTCAAACTTCAGCAAAAAGGGTAGAAATGCCTGTTGCAGGATTACACTTCGTGGTCAAACTTCAGCAAAAAGGGTAGAAATGCCTGTTGCAGGATTACACTTCGTGAAGAGTGAAGATGAACAATACTATATATGTGTGTGTATATATATTTTATATTTATATATATGAATGTACAATTGAAAGGTTAGAATTTGACAGTAACAATTTAATTACAGTAGTGAGATTGGGACATACCATGGCTTGAAATTTCTTCTTTCTGAATGAGTATTCTTTTCTCAGCACTAGCAAGGGGTTTTATATACCTTTTTATAGATTCCAAGTGACTTAAATTAAGCTTACAGCAAAGGTTTGTCAGTTAGTATTTGTATGAGTAATGAGAGTTTCTAGATCTGAAAGTCAACCTAGATGAGCAAATGTTGTGTGACTTTTTTTTTTTTTTTAGGTATAAAACAATACCTTTGGATGCTTGGCATGTAGAAATAACCCAAAATAAGATAACTAAAATGAACAAAAGTATGTTATATTTTCGTGGATTTCCTACTTTAAAGCACATTAAACATAAGGTAAAAGATTTCTCTATTTTGACATTTTTAGTGGTATTTAACTGTGTGAGAGTTTGAGTAAGTTTTATGTACTGTTTTCTTCTTATCCAGTTCTATCTTAGAAAAAATGGTGTACAAGTATTTCAGCAAAGCAGCCATGGAGAGAACATGATGTTAGAAATCATAGCTGATAATAACTCAAAAGAACAGGTAAGCATTCAGCTCCTAACAAAACAACAACAATAAAAAAACAAACCAATGAACACCCACACACAAAATATAGAAAGTCTGTACTAGAAACGTAAATCAACTCAGGTCTTACAACTGACATATGCTACATCTAAAGAAACATACTTGGAATATGGTCCTTTGTGCCACAAAATTAAATACGATTCTCCATTTCTAATAGGAGACAATGTAATGTGTATCAATATATAATGTAATAAGCTAAAATGAGCTTTTTCTTTTAGAAGAAAAAAACTTGCCTTAACTAGAGTAGCTTTTAGTGCAAAACCAGTCTGAGAATACTTCTAACAAAAATCTTTTACTATGTTAAACAATTAGTAACTTGTTGGTTTTTGTTTTGGGTTTTTTCAGATGGTAGAAAATGTTGCCAGTTTGGTACTTGGAAAGCGTGTTTTTGTTAACTGGCCACACCTTGAAGAAGCCAGAGTTGTTGCTGTGTCAGATGGAGAAACCAAGTAAGAGACAATTTCATAGATGCCATCTTTATTGTTTTGTTCAAAATAAGTTCCTCTAGGCTGTACAGGAGTTTGGGCAAATCATCTCACATGTATTAAAGGCTGCTTGGTGGAGGAATCTTCAACACAGTTCTGAGGGCTGGTTAGCTCTGTAGAAATCCAGTCCCTCAGTAATTTGGCTATAGATGTGGAGGTTTGCAAGAGCTCATTCTTAATTTTGGGGGAAAAACGCACATGCAGAAATCCACACAGAAAATGTAAAAGAGAAGGTTTCTTTGCAGTCTTTCTTTTAGCATGTGCACAGATACTTTTAATCAAAAATAAATGATGAAAAACTCAACATGAGCTGGCAAAGTGCATTTGCAGCCCAGAAGGCCAACCATGTCCTGGGCTGCATCACAAGAAGCGTGACCAGCAGGGTGAGCGAGATGATTGTCCTGCTCTACTCTGCTCTCATGAGAACCCAGCTGGAGCACTGTGCCCAGTTCTGGAGCCCCCAGCACAAGAAGGACTTGGAAGTCTGGAGCAGTGGTCAAAACATTGAGGTCCAGAGTGGGCACAGCATGAAGGAGTTGAGGATGTTCAGCCTGGAGAAGAGAAGGCTCCAGGGAGACCTTATAGTGTGAAGAGGGCCTCAAGAAATCTAGGGAAGGACTTTTTACAAGGGCTTGTAGTGATAGAATTAGAGGGAATGGCTTTAAGATGGAAGAGGGGAGATTTAAACTGGATATTAAGAAGAAATTCTGTACAGTGAGGGTGATGAGGCACTGGAACGGATAAGAAGTACCAGTGTTAGTGGAAGCCTTGAAATAAATAATTTACAAAGCACTGAAAGTTTTCTGTCTTCACACTGCTGATTGGATATGCTTGAGGAAAAGGGTTTAGGGGTGTCAGCTGATGAAAAACTCAACACAAACCAGCAATGTGTGCTTGCAGCCAAGAAGGCAACTGTGTTCTGGGCTGCATCAAAAGCAGTGTGACCAGCAGGATGAGGGAGGTGATTCTGCTCCTCTGTTCTGTTCCCCTGAGACCCCATCTGGAGTACTGCATCCAGTTCTGGGGCCCCCAACACAACAAGGACATGGAAATGCTGGAGCAGGTCCAGAGGAGGCCATGAAGATGACCAGAGGGCTGGAGCACCTCCAATATGGGGACAGGCTGCAAGAGTTGGAGCTGTTCAACTTGGAGAAGTGAAGGCTCTGGGGAGACCTTAGAAAAGCCTTTCAGTACCTGAAAGGGGCCTACAAGAAAGCTGGGGAGGAACATTTTACAAGAGCTTGTAGTGATAGGATGAGGGGGAATGGCTTTAAGCTAGATATTATCGAGAAATTCTTTCAAAGGAGGGTGGTGAGACAGTGGAACAGGTTGCCCAGGGAAGTTGTGGATGCCCCCTCCTTGGAGGTGGTCAAGGCCAGGCTGGACAGGGCCTTGAGCAACCTGGTCTACTGGAAGGTGTCCCATGGCAGTGGGCTGGAGCTAGATGATCTTTAAGGTCCCTTCCCACACAAACCATTCTATGATGAAATAGACTGTGTGGCCTGCTGTAGAAGGGGTAGAGAAGATGATGCTGCAAGTTTTTCTTGTCTTTCACAAGTAGTTTCTAGCTGTCATTATGTTTTGCTCATAATTGGTTATGGATTAATTTTATGGGGTTAAAGTAGTAGCTGAACTAGATGACCTTTAATGGTCCCTTCCAACCCAATGCATTCTATGATTCAGTGATTCTATGGTCATATTCTCAAGGTTTTATTTGGAAGAGCCACATGGCACACAGAAGCTTTACATGGGCAACGCAGTGCCCCCGACTAAAGTGGCATATGTTGGAGATAAGGAGCAAAGTGTGTGGTTAAAAGAAGTTCAAGGCATTTCAGAACAGTAAGTAACTTTGAAAATTGAAGTGTAAGTTTGCATTTTACAAGCTTAGCTAGGTTTTGTTGCTTTATTACAGATCTAAGTAGGTGAGAAGAGTTGCTAACATTAACGAGTTTGCTGGAATTTAAAAATACCAGCAACATAAATGAAATTTCAGAATATGTGGACTTTGTCCTAGGTATTTCAAGTTAGATGCTGCTACAAAAGAATGAGTTCTGGTATTTACTCTCCCACTCAATTTTCTGTTCTAGTCTTACTATTATTAAGCTGTAGGAGGTATACAGAATTGAGTCATAAATGATGAAGTTACAACTTCAATTGCTTAGCATTATTAAATTTGAATACAGCTCTTCTCTTCTGGAGTGTGATTGCCCAGGAGAACACAACTAAGTTGCAGGACCTTCCTGTTTTATTATCTGTCTTTTGATTTACCTGCCTTAATTACCCCTGACCCCACTGTAAACGTAGTATGTGTTTAAGTTACTACACTTAGCCATGTAGTGATGGCTGTACAACAACGGAGAGGGAACTGGTTAGGTTGTTTATTCTAGGTACCTTTTATAAAACAGAAAGCAAACTATTTGAATCCTTTTATTAAGAGCTTTTGGGGGGTTTGGGGTTTTTTTCCCAATAATAAATTAATTCCACCCTCTTGCTTCAGATCCGTTTATTGTAATAAAAACTAAATATTCTGCTTTGTATTCAGCTACCAGAGAAGAAAAGGAATAATTATTCATGAAACATCAATAGTTGTGTATGCTCAGTTACTCACTGGTAATAGATATCAGCTAAACCAAAATGGAGAAGTTTATTTGGAGAAGCAGTGGTCAAAACAAGCTCTTCCTTTTGTTTACCAAACTATTGTCAAGGTAAATACAGAAGTTCAGTATCTTCTTGCACAAAGTTTCTTACTTGGTTGGGGCAGGGGAAGTTGCACAGAAGAAAAAAAAAAACAAAACAAAAATAAGCATCTTAATTTACTGTATAAAAAACCATAATGTGCTTAGGCAAGCACTTTGTCACAAAATTTGGGGCCTTTTTGCATAGTTTTGAGATCTTACTGAAAAAAATGGCCTTTGTAATCTTTTCATTACTAATATTTTGGATGAATTCACGTTAGTGATGCTCTATAAGATAGTATAATTGCTTGTGTAACAGCATTTGCCATATAGCATTAGCTTCTTTGCCTTGAATGAACTATTCCAGAGTTGGATTATGTTTTAGAGTAAACATTTATTTATATGAACTTTTAAATTATTCTACTGAACCAAATGGTAATGAACATTATTAATTTTGTCTTTCTTATGTAGGATATCAAAGCCTTTGACTCTCGTTTTTCAAATATCAAAACTTTGGATGACTTGTTTCCTCCTGGAAGCACAACCTTTATGCTGGGATCTCCTTACTATGGCTGCATGGGAGAAGTTAGTTCCAATAATTCCATAATTTTTTCCCCCTTAGATTACCGTATTTGCAAGCCTAAAAATCTAAGATGTCGCGTGGCAGTAGCAGTCATTTGCTAGCTAAAATTTTAAATCTAAGATTCTGTGCTGGCTTAGAGGAAGAGGGTTTTTTTGCTCTTTTTATTATCACTGTTGCTGCTGTAACATGAAAAAAGCCTAAAAATCTAAGATGTCGCGTGGCAGTAGCAGTCATTTGCTAGCTAAAATTTTAAATTGAAGGTTCTGTGCTGTTTTAGAAGAAGAGGGTGGTTTTGCTCTTTTTATTATCACTGTTGCTGCTGTAACATGAAAAAAGTGAGCATAATAATCTTGCATTCAAGTTATGTAGCAAACCCGCTATTTTGGACCATTTTCAGTCGGGGATTCCTTTGCTTTGATGCTTTTTGATTTGTATCTATGAGGCAGCAGTGTGCAGGTCAAAGCAATATGATGAATCCCAAAACATCTATGTCCCTAGTGGAGAAAAACTGTTGACAAAGTAGACTAAGTCCAGTATCCAAAGACTGCTGGTTTTAAACGTTTTTAATGCATAGTATTTCTCTCCAAGGTTCAAGATTCATGTGATGTGATCACAGAAGGTAGAATTCGTGTAGTTTTCAGTATTCCATGTGAACCCCAGCTTGATCCTTTAATACAGAACCAGCATGTAAGTGCTTCTGGTTTTCTAGTAAAAGCATTTAATATGTGTCAAGTATACTTTGTGATCTAAATATATCCATGTTACTAATTTTCTCTTTGTATAAAAATTCTTACCCTTTGGGAATTGCCACTATTTTTTGTTTATTTGTTTTAAAGAAATATTCTGTGAAATACAATCCTGCATATATTTTGGCCAGCCGTCTTGGAATAAGTGGCTATCTTGTCTCCAGATTTACAGGGAGTATCTTTATTGGAAGAGGATCAAAGAAAAAGTAAGTTCTCTTTGTGAACTTTATCTGTAGAGAAGCTTCTAAATCTGATACAACTCTACAGAATTTCTGTGTTCAAGTGTTGTTCTTATGAAGTGTAACGCTGGTTTATGATGTGAAGCTCTCTTTAAAGCACATTTGCCATAAATTAAATTCATGTGCAGTGCTTTTCTCTCCTATCATAAACTTCTTAATTTTTGTTTACTGGAGAGTCTTCTGTTGGCTTTAGTATTGCAGCAATACAGAAAATTACTTCCTTCTTAGCTGTTTCCAGAATTGAAGCAGGAGCTTGAGTTCTCTGAGTTTCCTAGGACAACTCATTGAAGTGTTTGATGCACAAGCATCTTCTTGTGATTTAATGTGTGCATTTGTTCCCCTCTGATTGTTCAGGGATATCCTTCTACCTCTTGGTAAATGCCAGGTAGACTGTGGCTGATTACGTCTCAACTAAGGAAGAAAGGCAAAACATTCCCTACAGTGGTTGCTTAGATTTTGTTTCAGGATAACCATCAGCCCACAATGTGTCCTGGTGGCCAAGAAGGCCAATGGCATCCTGGGGTGCATCAAAAAGAGTGTGGCAAACCAGATGAGGGAGGTTGTCCTCCACCTATACTCTGCCCTGGTGAGGCCACATCTGGAATATGGTGTTTGATTCTGGGCTCCCTGATTAAAGGACAGAGACTTGCTGGAGAGGGTACAGAAAAGGGCTACAAAGATGATGAGGGCATTGGAACATCTCTCTTAAAGGAGAGACTGAGAGAATTGAGACTTTTTAGTCTGCAAAACAGCAGACTGAGAGGGGGAATCTCATAAATGCTTATAAATACTTCCAGGGTGGATGTCAGGAGGATGGGGCCAGTCTTTTTTCGGTGGTGCCCAGTGACAGGACAAAGGATAACGGGCACAAACTTGAATGTAAGAGGTTCCATCTAAACATGAGAAGTAACTTCTTTAGGGGTGGTGGAGCACTGGGCCAGGCTGCCCAGAGAGGTGGTGGAGTCTCCCATCTCTGGAGACATTCAAAACCTGCCTGAACATGTTCTTGTGCCACCTTCTTCAGTTTAACCTGCATTGTAAGGGGGATTGGACTCAGTGATCTCCAGAGGTCCCTTCCAACCCCTACCATTCTGTGATTCAAGGAAGAGAAGTCAAATATTCCCTAGTCTCCTTTGCAATAAGGACATCTACCGTATCACAGCTTTTGTCCTGTGACATATACAACTGTCACAGTGCTAACAAGTAAATGACACAATGAATTTAATTTTTCTGTAGCTTAAGTCTGAGAATATAATTTTCTGTGTTTTTTAATGTGTGTACACATCTACTATTGCAAGTTAATAATCTTTTTTCTTGTTTCCAGTCCTCATGGAGATCACAAAGCAAATGTGGGGCTAAACCTGAAGTTTAATAAGAAAAATGAAGAAGTTCCTGGCTATACTAAGAAAGTTGGAAATGAATGGATGTATTCTTCTGCTGTAGAACAATTACTTGCTGAGTATTTAGAAAGGTAAATATTGGATATGAACTTCATCCAAATTATCTACCTTAATATCAATCTTCAGATTTTGTCCTCTGCATGCATATCTTCTAAGAACTGATGAGTGTGCTCTTGGAGATTGCTTTAGCAACTTCTTTTATTACAGCATTCTGTTTCAAATAGTCTCTAGTTCCAAGGAGAAGCATACTTTGGCATAGAGTAATTTTGTCACCAGCTTACCCTTGACAACTGAACAGTGTGGACTAAATTAAGTTTAAAAACAATAATCCATCTGGGCTCCAAAAATTTTGAAGCCCACTATTTGTTTTGATGAGGCTTTTTGGTGGTCTGTTCTCAGATAAAACTAAATTTGTCTTACATTTGTTACTTTTTTAGGGTCCCTGAACTATTTAATTATATAGCCAAGAATAGCCAGGAAGATATATTCTATGAAGATGACATTTGGCCTGGAGAGGATGAGAACGGGTAAGCCATCTTTCTTCCCTTTTATTTTTTATAAGTTTTCATTTCTAGAATAAGTAGAATAAAGGTTGACACTGTGAAATTGGTACTGGTCAAATAATGGTTGCTATGTAACTGAAACCTTGCTGTTCCTTGAACAGCATGATTGTTCACTGATGGCTCTGAAAAAATGGTCAGAATATTGTACATTTCAATTTTGGAGTTCAAGCCTGTCAGGTTCGATAAATGAGAAACTTATTTTTTTGGTGGCTACCTCATAATTCTTGCTTTTTAAAGGAAACTTCAGGTATGCATAGTTATGAATAGTCAAAAAGTCACTAAAAGATCATTCTTTGAAAATAAACAATGGTTATTTTAATTGTTTAAGATTTCTTGGAGTTTGATTTTTAAAAAAAACTACACAGAAAATTGGAAGTCCTTTGCATGTTTTTGGTATACGGTCAGCCAGTTTCAGAGGCAAGGAGCAACCTTGGTTCCAGATACAGTATAGAAATACTTATAAAACTTTTATTATTAGCTAGTAAACTCTACTTAAGAGTTTGAGTTGCTAAGTCTGCATGATGCTGAACTCCAGAAGACTCTTACCAGGAGGGTATATTGCTGTGGGACTCTTCTATTATGAGAATATCAGGTTTGTGCTCCATTTTCAGAGGCATGCCCTGAAGTTCATTCTTAGTGTGTTGTGAGAAACAGGTGCCCCCAGCTCGGCATGGTTAGTTGGTTGGATGTAAACATATTTAAAAGTATTAGTAAATTAATTGAATTTTTACATTTTTTTTCTGAGATAAAATTTCAGGTTATAGTTTTGAAACAGTATTGCATGGTTTCAGTTAGATTATTTGTATTAATCCCTATTGTAAACCCCTGCAGAACTCTTTAGTCCTGTTACTTTGAGCATGTACAAGTGTTGTACCTATATCATAATACTTGACTGATTAAATCAAGGAACATGGTAAAATGCTTGGTACCTGTAGTTAGAAGTTTTAAGTCATGTTGTTCTTTATTTAGAGCTGAGAAGGTTCAAGAAATTGTTGCCTGGTTAAAGGCACATCCTGTGTCTGCATTGTCTCGCTCATCTTGTGACTTGCAAATTTTGGATGCAGCCATTGTTGAGAAAATTGAGGAAGAAATAGAGAAATGCAAGGTATGCATCATATGTGCCACTGATCAGAACTCTCTGAACTCTGTTGTTGCGTCAGTTACCAACCCACCTCATGTTCCAATCATCTTACTCACTTTTCTTGAGTTTACATAGGAGAGTGTTATGAGAGACAGTATCCCAAAGCCTTGCTGAAGTCAAGATAGATGATACTCAGTGCTTTCCCTTCATCTGTCCATTGGGGCATGCCTTCGTAGAAGGCTGTCAGATTAGTCAGATTTCCCCTTAGTGAATCCATGCTGGCTACTCTGGATAACCTTCTTTTCTTTCATGTGGTTAGAGAGAGCCTCCAGAATGAGCTGCTCCGTCACTTTTCCAGGGATGAAGGTGAGGCTGACGGGTCTGTAGTTGCCCAGGTCTTCCTTCCTCCCATTTCTGAAGACTGGAGTGACACTGGCCCACTTCCAGTCTTCAGGGACCTCCCCTGTTCTCCATGATCTTTCAGAAATGGAGAACAACATCAGCCAGCTCACTCAGCACTCATGAACACACCCCATCAGGGCCTGCGGGTTTGTGCATTTTGATTCCATCCAAGCAATCTCTAACCCAGTCTGCACCAGTGGAGAATCTTCCTCCCTCCAGATTTGCTGACTTACCTCCAGTGTCTGAAATTCCTGAGCTCTGGTCTTAGCAGTTAGGATGGTAAAGCAGTTAAAAATGGTTTGGGTTGGAAGGGACCTTAAAGATCATCTAGTTCCAACACTGCCACCATGGTTTGGGACACATTCCACTAGACCAGGTTGCTCAAAGGCCTGTCCAGCCTGGGCTTGAACACCTACGGGAGAGGGGGTATCCACAACCTCCTTGCGTACCTGTTGCAGTGCCTCACCACCCTCCCAGTAAAGAATTTCTTCCTAATATCTAGTCTAAATCTGCCCTCTTCTGGCTTAAAGCTGTTGCCCCTCATCCTATGTCTGCAAGTCCTTGCAAGGGATGAAGGAAATTATTAAAGCAAAAGCTAAGGGCAAACCCACGTGAAATAACGAGCTGATTTCTTTGAAATTACTTGCAAGGACATGTCAATGAAAATTGTGAATTCTGGAAATTAGATCAACAGTGCAAAACCTTTGGTAAGAAATCAGTCATGTTTTAAAAACAGGACTTACTTGTCCAAAAGACTTCATGAAAGATGTATATTTTTATCTAAAAGAAGCAAAAGGATTCTGTCTTACCTTTACAGGTGTTTTGCTGTGCATGAAATCCAGTGTTGGTTCCCTACACTGGTTTATAATGATTCTCTGTTCCTTTCCTTCAGCAGAGAAAGAGCACCAAGAAGGTGCGAGTAACTGTGAAACCCCATTTGCTGTACAGAGTAAGTTATGTGGAAATGTGTCTTTTCCCTTTTTTTTTTTTTAAATTAAGTTGTCCAGATTATACTTACTTTACCTAACCTTATTGGCTTTCAGAGAGTGGAATTTTATGAAGGTATTGATGGAAGAGAATGTTTTATGATGTTTTCTGGAAAATCAATTTGAGAATAATTGTCTGTCTGTGAAAGGACAGAATTTATACTCACTGCAAACTCCATCATGTATTATGCTGACTTTCAGTTCTCCTTTTGCCTTCTGATTTTAACTCTTCTACAGTTACTGGCTGTATAATAAAGGCAAAATAAAATGTCCCATTTATCTCCTCTTCCCTGTTTTGCCTTTTTTTCAGTTCTTGACATAGGATCCACTGCTCGTCTTTCCCAGTATGCCACAGATACTCATGTTATTGAGACAGGCAGGTTACACTGGGTTGTTTTATTTTGTCTAAATTGATCCCCTTGGTCTGCCTCGGATCGTGTACAGCACTGCTGCTTCTCAGGCAGAAGCAATGAGTCAGAGTTACAAGAAAAAATAATGAAAGTTTGCCTTGTGTCTGCGGAGGGAAGATTCTATGTTCTTAATTCATTTTCCATTTTCAGGATGTTTCAGATACTGTTTGATTGTAACTCTTACTTGTTTGCAAGCATTAACAGGGTCTTTTGGTTATTGTCAGCCATTAGAGCAACAGAACGGCGTTATTCCAGACCGAGATGCAGAGTACAGGCTGTTTGACCGTGTTGTCAATGTCAGAGAGAACTTCTCTGTTCCAGTTGGTCTTCGGGGTACCATTATAGGAATTAAAGGAGGTAATATTTTCTTCATAATTGCAGAATTATAGCTATGTAACAGCTCATGATGTGAAAGCAGGCTTTAGAAAGGCATTTAGTGTAATGGTTGTGAAGGCACTGAAATTTCTTCCCTGTGAAGCTACTTGAAGCCACTAATGATGTGTACTGTTTTGAATTAAACCTACAGGTATTGGATTTTAATTTCAAATGTTACATCGCTACACTTTAAGAAGTTACTTATCCTTTGTTTCTTCTTAATCATAGAATCATAGAATGGTAGGGATTGGAAGGGACTTCTGAGATCTAGTCCAAATTCCCTGCCAAAGCAAGATGATCTAGGGTAGGTCACACAGGAACATGTGACTTTCCAGAGGAGAGTCCCACAAGCTCTCTGGGTAGCCTGCTTCCAGGGCTCCAGGACCATTACAGTAAAGAAATTTTTCCTCATGTTGAGGTGGAACTTCCTATCACAGGACACCACTGAAAAGAAACTGACCTCCTTTTCTTGACAGCCACCATTCAGATATTTATAAACATTAATAAGATCGCTCTCAGCCTTCTCTTCTCCAGACTAAACAGTCCCATGTCTCTCAGCCTTTCCTTATCAGAGAGATGTTCTAGTCCTAAGACATGGTCTTAGGTTGATGGTTAGACCTGGTGATCTTAGAGATCTTTTCCAACACTATTCTGTGACCTACAAGAAGGTCACGTTGAAATTGTTGGTTTGTGGCTGCCTGAATGGCTTGCATCTCTTCCCTGGCAGTTTTTGACAACTTTAACACTGCTATAAATTCTGGTTCTGTTATTGCAGGTTGCTAGGTATGGTCCATTTTTGCTGAAAGTACATTTTAAGGGGCAGCCATATAGGACTTCAAGAAGAATTTCCAAATCATTGTTAATGAAATAGTTTATTTAAGGAATAGAGATTTTGTTGTTGTTGTTGTTGTTGCTAATTGATTTTTGATAACTCATAGATATTTACATAATTTAAATTTAAACACCTACTGTTTCATATATAGGATAACTTTTTCTTTTGTTTTTTGTAGCCAGTAGAGAAACAGATGTGCTCTTCGAAGTTTTGTTTGACGAAGAATTCCTTGGAGGCCTAACTATAAGGTTTGCACAGGGGGGTTCATCATCATTTCATGCTGTTGCTATAGATTACCTGAAATCATTGCCTTTGGTTAGGTTGAGTCTTTTTTGTTTTTCTGCAGCATACTATATTTTGGAAATCGTTTTTAGGCTTTTATGCATATTTAGAAGGTTCTGGTCTGCAGAAAGCAAGTATGAACCATCAGAATAAAGCACTAGATCCAAATGTCTTCCTAAAACAAATACTTAGAAAACAGGTTATTGTCAGTATGTCTTTCACCTATAGATTAAAAAATAGTCATTAGTCATCCATTCTTGTGAAGAAGGGCCTCTGAACTATCAATAATTGATACCTAGGCACTGAATTCTAACCACTATTAAAAACCTAAACTTTTCTTAGGGAAGTGTCCCTTCCAACCTAAACCAATCTATGGTTGATGCTTTTGTTCTAAACAGATAACTTTTCTGTATCTAAGCAGGTAAACTTCTGAGTGCACTGTTTTACCCAGAAGGCTCTGTTTCACTGTTTTTCTTAGATAAGGGGTTTTATAACAGAAATTAGAAGAAAATCTTACCTATAGCCTGTGTTCAGCAAGCAAAACACAAACCTGTCACTTGGAAGAGTGTGTCCTGTAACGCAGATGATCTTCAGTTTTCAGAATCACAAAGAAAGATAGAAGAAAACTTAGTGCTGCTGCACTTCAATTTATAATTCTGCTATTGGCTTCATCAGACAAAAAGTATTGTTTCCTGGTTCATCATTTTTTGCAGATATATTTACTACAGAACTGTGTTATAACAATTCACTCAGCATTGACAGGTACAATATAAACTCAGAGTAGTAGTAATTTCTGTTGTTTTCTGGTTTTGACAGCCAGAGGCACAATGAGGTGAATGTTACGTGTAAGGGTGCTAGCTTTCAATATTGGTTATGTTTTTCAGCCTCTGCTGTTCCAACTTTGTGGTGTTATCTTTTGGCATAGAGGCAACAGTGTTGTTAAATCAGATATATGGAAATGTCAGTTGATGAAACTACACAGAGCAATGATGTAATTCACTTTTCTTAAGGTGCTCACCTGCCAGAGGTTATCGTCTGCCATCAAGTGCCTTAATTAACCTGTCTCATGGTAGTCGGTTAGAAATGGGAAATGAAAAACTGACGGCCATAGTTAAACCTCAGCCAGCTGTGAGTAACTACAATTCTCATGCATCTGATCTGTCATCTGTATCCTCACAAAAAGTGCATCTGGGAGGCCTCAACCATTCTCCTCGGTCCCTTTTTGTTCCTACTCAAGTAAGACTTTTCCTTTATTTTTATAAAAATGTTTTTCCTTAGAAGCCAAATCGGTGCAAACAAAAGTTAGTATTTATGTCATTGTATTAGGAGTAGAATAATCCTTGTCTGGGAGAAATGAGCTAATCCAGTTCATAAAAAAGGATCCAAAGTTTCTTATTGACAGTTGATTTGCTTTGAGTAGTTCCAGTTTCATTTTCAAGAGACAAATAGTTAGCAGCAGTGACACCACATTTGCTGTCAAACAGTAGTTTGTTTAGGCAGAGATGCAATTATTTCTTTAAAGCTCTCTTCCAAATAATGCTTCCTACAGGCTGCGTTTGTCTGTGCTCAGAAAGAGAAGATATTATTTATTTCTTGACTATTATTTACTTTGAAAATACAGTAAAGAAGAGAAAATTAGACGTGAACTAGGATTCTCATTGACTTAGTTACGCTTCCTTTTTTTAACAAGTGACTTCTTTAAAGAAAATTAGCTTAATGAGTAACTTCACATTGCTATAGGTGTGTTTGAGAAGAACTATCTCATGTTTTCAAAGTCTATACTACAAGACATACTATTTTTCAAAAGAAGATTTAAGGTAGTAAAACACTTATGTTTTTTTCACTCAATAATTTAGCAGCTGAATGGAAGGCAGCAATACAATCTCAGGGCTGAAAATCAAGGCAACTGCAACTCAATCCAGAAAGGATCATTTCTGAGTGGCAATCAGAAAAATAAAGTGAGTGTTCTGATTCACTATTAGGCCTCATGTCTCAACATTTATTTTGTCTCCCTATTTAGAGTGAGTGGTCTTTTCTCATGATTAACACATAACTTTGTACATCAGATTTTTCAGTCCAGATTACTGAAGCAGAACTTTGTCCCAGTTCTTGAATGAATGTAGCATCCTGTGCTATCCATGTTTAGATTCTAGATTTTCAGAAGAATTTTTTATGTAGCTGGGGTTCAGTTCTGTGGTGACAGAGGTGTAATGTTCTGAAACAGTTGAGCCTGTTTTATGTAACGCCTTACAAAACAAGGCATGTTTTTGAAACCATTTTCAATTATTATCAGAGTTTAATTATATTGGATGGTCTTTCCTATCTTCATAATTTCAGTTAATAACAAAACAAAAACTATCTCAAAACAAACTATGCACATTTCAGTTTAATAGTGATTCACAGTTACATCAGTGCAGCCCACCACAACAGCCTGTTTTATAATACTTGCATATTCTAGTGTCAGTATGAAAATTTCTATTGTCTGAGCACTGTTAAACGTTAGGATTTTCAGAACGTCTTTGTGTATGATTAGCTTATTAAAAGTTGAGTTTATAGCTGCTGAGATTGTTGGGGGTGTTGCTTATTCTTTTCTCAGGCACAGAGTAAGCAAGGTGATGAATTCTGCAGCATATGGCAATCATTGCAGAGTTCTGGGAAGTCTCACCACATCCAGCAAAATATGCACGAGAAGGTAAGCATATAAACTTTAAACAAACCCCTGGTATTTATTTTATATGTCAGTTCATTCCATTAAAAAGCTTTCTAGTTAATGCTACAAATAAACCTTCTGGATGAAAGTATTGTTACAGTGTGTATGCATAGCTCTGAAAAGATGAAATGTCTTGGGACTACTATGTAAGCAGTAGATGCATAGTCTTCTGGCTAAGGTTTGGTGTTTGAAATCCTAGGGTGCAGTTCTACCTCAGGAAATCAATCTGGGAACTGGTAATCAGTTCTATAAGCCAGGATTCAATGACAGCAGCTTTAAAGGTCAGCAAAGAAAACAGGAGCCATACAAAAAATGTAAGTACTGTAATTAAAAACTTTGTTTGGAACTACTTACTTTATCTGATCTTCATTGAGTGCCTGGTGTTTTTTTTTTCCCTTAGTAGTTATTGATAGAAAATAGTTGTTACATAAGCTCTGTTGTACTCCTCATTGTCAAATAATGTCCCTGGTGTGCATATCAGGTTATTTCACACTTAATCCTGAATCTTTTAATCAAGCTGTACAGCATGTCCAGAGAAGGGAAACTAAAGCTGGTGAAGGGCCTAGAGAACAAGTCTTACAAGGAGCAGTTGAGGGAATGGGGGTTGTTTAGTGTGCAGAAGAGGAGGTTGAGGGGAGACCTCACTGTTCTCTACAATTCCCTGAAAGGAGGTTGGAGTGAGGTGGGGCTTGGTCTCTTCTCCATAGTATCAGGTGGTAGAATGAGAGGAAATTACCTGAAATTGTGCTAGGCAAGACTTAGGTTGGATATTAGGAAAAATGTCTTTCCTGCCAGAATGGTCAGGCACTGGAACAAACTGGCCAGGGAGATGGTGGAGTCACCATCCCTGGAGGTGTTCAAGAAACATGTGGACACGGCACTTAGGGACATGGTTTAATGGTCATGATGGGCTTAGGTTGACAATTGGGCTTGATGATCTTGGAGGTCTTTCCCAACTGAAACAATTCTATGATTCTATGACTTTCCACCCATCTGGTATAAAAACAAAGCAAAAAAAAAATCCCCACACCTTAACTTAGAAAATTTGCTAGTGATCATACTTAGAGAATATAAAATGAATCAGTTATATTATTCCATATACTTCATTTTATTTTATCCTACAAGAAAAGCATAAACCAATTGACTGCTAAGGCATGAATAAAAGATTTGATGCAACCATTGGAACTATTGCAACTCTGGGTGTTGGGAGTGATTAGTTCATTTTCAGTCTTCATTATTACTATGATTTTTAAGAGCATTTCAGAAGAGTGCATTCTTTTTTAGTTAAAGAAGATTACAGAGTTACAAGAGGTGAAGGTCAGCCACGTAACAAAATACCAAACAAACAGGTAATTTCTCCTCTGCTACATTTTTTTGTTTGTTTTAACTCTGATTCATCATTTTACAGATTTCTCTTTAGCTGGCATTGTAGTTGATTCTTTTCCTAGGTAATCTTTTTTTCAAGTGAGATATTTTATAGACAGAAAATAAGAGTGCAGAAGATGTTACTAAATGATTTTCTTACTGCTTTCAGATTCTGAAAACTGTGTTGTAGTGGGGAAACACAAATACTAGGTTTCCAGTAAGCTGGAATCCTTTAAGAATGTTAGCTTGTGAAGGCTGTTTGCAGATACATTTCTAATATGATTGTATTATGAGTCATGGAGTATTACTACTATTCAGTGATAAATGCTGCCATGTACTTCAGAATTTTGCAGATGTGAATAAATACAATATCAAACTTTTGAGGAGGAATGAAAGTCCCAACATGCCTGTAATTCAGAAGGCTTCAGTTGATAGTTCCTCCACAGGTGGAAAGGTAAGATTTAGGTAGTTGATAATCATGTATTCTTTTGAATAACTTCTGTTTCCAGTCCACTTTCGTCCTGTCATTCATGTTTGTGTACAAATTCGTGTTCATAATGGAAGACAAATATATATAACCTTGATCATTCTTTATATTAATTCTGTATTGGTCAATATTTGCATCTTTTTAGTATGCAAAACTTGAAGTAGTCCCTGGGTAACTGTTCACAATCTGAGCAGAGGGTACTTGGGAATCTGGCCAAGCTAAAAGATAAAAAGTCCCGAATGAGCATAAAATTAATCTCAAACTAATATACCCTTCCTCTTGCACCTGCTTGTAGTATACTAAATGAATGTACTTTTTTTTTTTTAATTTTAAATGTGTTTTAAGAAGGACAATGAACTTGAAAACCTTCTAGCTTCTTTGAAAATTTCCAAAGAAAATGATGTGCAGACTTACTCCAAGGAAACAAGAGCTAAAAATGAAGAACATCTGTCACCACAATCATTTGTTATGGTCTGTATACTACTGGAATCATTACATTGTAATTTACCATCTGCTGCCTTAGTATCAATGCTCCTATTTATAGAAACTCCATGAAACCTCTTACTGCCTTTTAAAACATATTGATGAGTTTTTAATTAGCCATTCCCAAAGACAATTAACAAATACGTTTGTTTATGCTATGATGTTGTTATCTGTGCTTTAATAAAATGTAATTGTTAGGAAAAACAAAAATTCAGATTTTGTTACTATGATATTCAGAGTTAAGTAAGAAGGTAGTGTTATGTGAATGCCATCATGTCCCTGAATGTTTTATTTTATTTTTAAAGAAAGGAACACAGATGCTCAAAGAGATATTGAAGATAGATGGCTCTGACCTGGAAACAAGGAATGAGGTGAAATCCCAAGTTAATGATGTCCCTGTACCCTCCAGTAGACAGGATTGCCATGGAGCTGCTTCACAGTATAGACAAACCAAAAAAATGGGTATGTTTAGACATCATCTCATAGTTCAGAGCTTCACCTTCTAGTGACATTTTAGAATAGTACTGATATTTAGTATAGTACTGATTTTCAAAATAATAGTGTAGTAAATCTTTTTTTGTTCTGCTTCGAATCTGAAAATCTCTTGTTAATCAGATATTAAAATACTAGAAAAAAAAACTTTTTTTTCCCCCTTGCTTAATAACAAAGTTGCTACCTTTCAGTGCAGAAAATATTATGATACAGCTTCTCTCTTTTTTCTTCCTTTTTGTTTTGTTTTATCCAGCTGCTTATATGAACAAGGCTTACAGCACTGGAGGTCCTCAGAAGACACCAGTGTTGGAAACTGGAGGTCACCCTTTTGCTTGTCCACAGCCTGCGCTGTCTACTGTTTCTGAGCTTTGTCATATTTGTTCTCTTGCTGGAATGTCACAGCCAGATTTTTCTTTTGTAAAGACACCACAGGTAAAATCCTTTTAATGCAAAAGTTAAGGATCTCAACTTTGTGTCAACTGTCCTATATTAAACATTTGGACCAAGGACCAAAATCCATCTGAAAAACAGACCTTGGCTCCTTTTGTTTGCCTTTTTTCAAAACAAACAATCAAAACTTGTGTTTCTGTCTCATGGTTTGTTTGTCAGCGATAACAGTTACCTCAAAAATCTTCTCTCCTTTTTCTAGACCATGACAGTTTGTCACATAAAACTGTCAAATGGTTTGTTGGTTCATGGACCACAGTGTCACTCTGAAGCTGAAGCAAAGGAGAAAGCTGCGCTTTTTGCTTTACAGCGTTTGGTGAGGATGAAAAGAATCTTTTAATATCTTTCTCTCTTGCACTGTGCCTGTTTGTAATCATCCCTTTCCTTCTTCACAGAGTTCTGTAGGAGTAAATTTCCCTATGCCTCCACCTCCACCAATGTTACCAAATTACCACACACTGGGAGTTCCTGTACCACCTGGGTCTATTCCTCCAGTATTTGCACAGCCCCCTGGTAAGTATTTGGCTAGTACACATTTCAGATGTTGTCATGATATTGTCACAAGGCCACAAAGATGCTCAGAGGGCTAGAGCACCTCTCTTAAAAGGCCAGGTGGAGAAACTTGAGGCTGCTCAGCCTGGAGAAGAGAAGGCTTCAGGGAGACCTTAGAGCTGCATTTCAGTATCTGAAGGTGACCTACAGAAAGGCTGGGGAGGAACTCTTTACAAAGGCTTGTCGTGATAGGACAAGGGGTTTTGAAACTGGACCAGGACAGATTTAGTTTGGATTTGAAGAGGAAGTTCTTTACAATGAGAGTGGTGAAATGCTTGAACAGGTTGCCCAGAGATGTGGTTGAGACCCCATCCCTAGAGACATTCCATGTCAAGCTTGATGGGGCTCTGAGCAACCTGATCTAGTTGATGATGTCTCCTGCTGACTGCAGGGGGGTTGGACAAGATGACCTTTGAGGGTCCAATGCATTCTATCATATCCTGAAATTGCAATGATTCTATATATGAAAATAAATGCCCTCCAGAGAGCCCCGTTTTTGATCTTCATGTATGTAGTCGTATGTCTGAAACTGCTTGGAAAACCTTTTCTCATTAGTGTGCAAAAGAAATCAACACAGAGAGTCGTGTCTCTCCCAATTATTTCTTTCTCCTCAAGAATGTATTTGTCCATTCAGTCTTAAACAGGTTTTTGTTGCATTTGGTTGGGTTTTTTTTAATCAAAACAACAGTATTTACAAAGCTGGTAGTCTCAGTCCAAATTTGTTGCGAATCTCTTCCTTGATTTTCTACATAGATTTCCCCTGCGTCTATCATTAATGGTTATCCATGCATTAATGTTTTTTTTTTTTGCTTATAACCAATGTGCACTGAAGTGCTGCATCGTAATCCTGTTTGTACACTGCCAAACATGAGCATAGTAAGTAACTCGTCCAAAATTCCAGAAGATCCTGGTGGAGTTTCTGGGTTTTTTGTTCTGTTAGAAATTACATTCCCAGCTAATAATAATGGATCATCACCATTGTAGCATCCTAGTAACACATAGAGCAGCTTCTACATCTCTTTTCCTGTGGTGTTGACTTTTTTCAGCAGGATGACCTAACTTGCAACCTTCTTAACTAACAAAGTTTACTCAGCTGAGGATATGAAGATCCTGAATTATAAGCACTCTGCAATGCAGATGCCATTAGTGCTCTTAACTCTGCTGTCATACAGGTGTAATTCTGTAACAGCTGAACTGTTTTTTGGAATTATTTTGATCATAAATAAATGCATACCTAGTTTCAAGTAAATATGAAGAACATGAGGCTTTATTAGAAAGATTAAAAACACACAGACAAACATAGCTGGGGTACTTTTGGGGCCTGGGGAGTTGGTGACCTGTTTTTTTTGAGGAAAGAGCTAAAAGTTACTTATTTTCACAGCTAATATAATGCCTCCATCGTCTCGCATGTTTGGTCCAGTATCCTGGGGAACTCCAGTGCCTAAACATTATTATCCTGGCTCTTATCCGGGAAACGTGTCTCTTGCAGGAGCTATACCAGTCGGTTCTCACAACCAGTTTATACCTCTGCAGGTGAGATTGTCTGAATGTTCTGCTGTTGTAAAAGATGTCCCTACATGATGAATTTGAACCACACCCCCACTGTGAAGCACTATTTAGTATTAGAAAGTCATTGTAAAAGTGTGTATGCATGTTGTCTAAAAGTGGAATATTTGCAGTTGTTCGAGAATGCATTGTTAAATAATATTTATTTAATTTAAAGGTAACTAAAAAAAGGGCTGCTAGCAAGAAAAACTTTGAGCTGAAGGATTTACAGAGTTCCCCTCAAGCTGCACCACTAAAGAATGAACAGCCAATGTCTTCTGACCACAATCAGCAAGATAGTTCTTCAGCTCCTTTAAAATCTCCTCCAGCTGCTCAATCCACTGTTTCATTTCAAGACAATGTGGCTACTCCAAGCGTTCCTCATAACAAATCAACACCAAACACTTCCAGCAAGAGAAAGCCAAGAAAGCTGGCTGTCAATTTTGGCACACCCAAACCTTCAGAATAAACATGGTAGCTAGGTGCATTTTATCTTCAACTCTTCCCCCACTGTTATGTTCTATCATTTAAAAAGTCCGAAAACTCTATTAAAAAGACCAGCCACTTTTACATAATACAGAATGAAATGCATTTTATTTGCTATTATTTTCAAGTTGTTCCAAAAGAACTATAAAAATCATGTTAAAACTTAATGAATTTCACATTAATCAGCAGAAGCCAGGAAATGCTGAATTAAGGTAACCATGCCATCCATTGTGCCTAGGTTTCTCAACGGTGGCTTGCGTACTATACACAGTAAGCAGCAATAACAGTGGCAACCTTAATTCAGAACTGCTATGCTTTTTGGGAGGGATATGGAGCAGTAATAAGTTGGGCATCTAACATTGCTTAATATGACATTTTGTATTCTAGCTTATTTTTTAAATAGAGTAATAAGACAGAAAGGAAAAATTATTTAAAGGCAGCTTTTATATTGGCTTTTCAGGTCCTTGTGAGTCAAACTGGTGTGATTAAAACGACTTTACAACTTTCAAAATGTAGATATTATTGTATGTCTAGTAGTATAGTGGCAAAAAATGGTTTCTGATGCAGAATTTGTTCCAGGAGATCAATTTATAGGATGTATTGAATAAACACGTTTGCAAAGTAGAGAGCACTTTGTTAAAGTATGATTAATATTCTTAATCTAGCAGCATTTTTGAGTTGCATTGTTTTCAGATGGCAAAATAACGTGGGTGATGACTGCAGATCTGCATAGCCTCCTCAAATGCTAGTGATAACCTGATTTTTTGATAAACTACAAAAATGGCCAGACTTTAAAGATGTCCATTTGTGTATTATGGCTGTCAAAGTTATGTTTACTTTGAATCCATTTCTCCCTCTAATAGTCTGAACCCTGAAACCTTCTCTATGATAGCTTATTTTTTGTTGTTGTTGCTAGTGACTTCTAGTATTTTTTTAGTTCTATGACAGAAGTTCTACATGACAAAACTAAATTATCAGAAAATGTTTCTCCTAGTTCCATAAGAATATTCAGACAAGCAGTTGACTTGTATTTTTCAGGGGAACAGTGTTGTAAACTAATTAATTCTATCACTTAGTTTACATAGGAAAAAATGAAGATTCAGAGGTCCCATGCTATTTTGAACCCACAGGTACCATTCTTACTGACATTAATAAGAAGTCTTCGGTTTCAGAGAAAATTTTAAACCTCAGTTTGTGATGCGTACTGATGTTGATGAAATTTTATTTTGCTTCTTTATTTAAATCAGTTCCAGAATTTTTTTTCTTTTTTTTTTTTTGCTTTGTAAGGTGCAGGAAGCTTAGAAATAAAGCATACTGTAGTCATTCATTTTGTTGCTTCCAAACAGGTTTCATATTGGATCTGCAAGTTTGCAGAGTTTCTTTCAGTTCCACTACCTTGTTCTGTATCTCCCTTTCTTAGTGTAGATCCAAGTTTAGCATTGTTACTATGTTACAGAATTTTTTTTTTTATACTGTCTCTGAAACAGTTGTTGCCTTCACAGTATTGAGGATCACAAATGTTGTAGAATATTCCATGTATGGTCTTAAAATATTTTACTGTTGTCTTTACAGCCATCTAGTCTCAAGAGGTTTGAAGCTATGTTCCATGCAGTCACTAGAAACATGTGCCTGACAGAATGCTGACATGCCAGGGTTTAAGAGGCGTTCATGTAAAATGTAACCAAGACACAGATGTCAATCCCCCATGGCCTATATGAGTTATCTAACTGTCAAAGAAAAGATCTCTTTAGAAAGAGGAGACACCTTTAGATTCTTGCATCACAGAACGTTGACATACCTGGATAGCAAATTTATGCAGGTGTTTTAGAAAGCAAGTTACGAAGAATACTATACTCTTAACACTGGTAACACAGAAATTTTTATTATTAATTACTTCATGCCATGACTTCCACTCCCTCTTCAAGTAGAATTGCTGTATTTAGTATATTTAGCTTCATTCTGTAGTTGCTGATTGTATTAGTCCCTGGTTTGGGGGTGATCTGTGCTATGATGCTGACTGCCTGGTGCCCAGTTAATTACAGTTTTACATGTCCTGGTAGGTGTGACATTGACTTATGCCATTTCCTCTGTGATTTCAGTTTTCTATCTTAACAAGTTGATTCTTTAATTCATACAGATACAAATTTAAACATTGTTTTTCTCATAGATAAAAAGTATTTTGTAAAGCACTGGAGTTTTTCATTAGATCTTATACAGAGCAGTATTTTACTAAAAATCCAAAAGGGAAGACTTTTATGTGCACATTTTTGTAGTTTCTGATTTTTTTTAAATAACTTTTCATTGTTTATCTGCCAAGTGAAATGTTTTGAATTTGCATATGAATGGATACAGAATGTATTTTTTGTGCTGTTAAGTGTTAAATGTGCATTTTCAGATTTTTAGCATGTAGTTGCACAAAAGATGGTGCAAAGCTATTTTAAAATATGAATATATGATACACTGAAGGAAAGATGTTCATAAAACTTTAATGCTATATAAAACTTTAATGCAATAGAATAATTTTCTAAATTGTCTGTGTCTGCTTGGATTAAATACTGAAACAAGAAACATTATTTATTTTCACTGTTTTATTTGGAAATATTGTCTGGGAACTTCTGTATGCTGCAACCCAAAATTTTAAGGTAGAAATTAAATCTATTTCTGTTATTCTTGGAAGCAGCAGCTGCTCACCGGAGCTGATGGCTTTCAGCTGCTACTCAGTTAAAGACAGATTGCTAAAAAGGCTGTTGGCCACTTTGTAATTACAAGTGTTTAACTAGATACTGATCTACCAGAATTGCCTTGGCCTCAGTTAATCATTAGATTTTTAAAAAACAAAAGCTCTAGAAAAGGCAGCAAAATTACTTTCCAGCAAGTGGAGTCCTAACAAGATGCAAAACTGGCTGACAGCTGAAAACCAGTAGCCCTGGGTACCTTTAAATATTTGATACTGGGTTTTTTTGTACCTGGAGATTTTTGCTAGAGTAGAGTAAGAATAGTTAGCCCATTTGTAACAATTTTGAATGAAGCATAATGGGAAACTGCACTAAACCAGTATAAGGTGTTTGAATTTCTTTAAAAGATGAATGGCAAGTTGGATTTTTGTAAGTATAGTTCCTCAACCCAAATAACAGCAGGGTCTTTTTTAATTAAAAACTACATTTACCTCCATATTTTACAGAGGGTGAATAAACTTCTTCACCTTTGTATTGTGTGTATATACCATGTGCATAGTTTTGTTCTCTTTGGTTACCTCTAAGGTTCTGTTCAAACTCTACTTACTGTCCCCTTTTAAAGTATCATGAACACTGTAGCAAATTAATTTTTAGTATCTTTGTGAGTTAGGAACTGTGTTAAGATTCATCTTTTGCCAACTGCAGCACCAGCTTTTCATGTAAAGAGATGTTTTCCCCCTCCTAGATCATTGAGATCATTGTGTAAATTAGCTTGTTTAAAGCAATTAGCATAAAGAATGGAGAACACTCTTAACATGATCAGCTGCTGCAAGTTCACGTGACAGTGTTCTGTATAGAACTGCAGTCTGGTTGGCGAATACATCTAGGTCATATTACTCACCGTGAAGATACCAATCTTGTGCTTCTTAAGATGTCTTCAAATTATTAGTCCATAGACTTTTAAGTACTGCAGTTATCCTGCATGGCAAGTTCTGGCTTGTTACTCTTCCCATCTCAATCTATAGCACTTAAAGAAAGTTAAATCAGGTAAACCTCTTAAAATACCTCAATTTGTGTGTAATAATTCTTCCATGAACAGTCCCATTTGAAAATCAAGTGACATTTTTGTTCCATGTAGTTTACTTCATCTAAACTACTGTATGGATAATCTCCTAGTGTGAGGATTCTCAAAGAAGGAATGGTTACTTATAGGAAGGGATATGTTTTATTCTTTATATTTGAGATATGGTCTCCATATGTATTCCATAATCAGCCTTCCTTACCACTGAGAGACAGTTATGTTCTTCTCTTTCTGTCTCTGGAAAGGGGACACAGTGACACCAAGGGCATAAGAGCACACTGAATACACACTCTTGGCCAAAAGAATCCAAATTCAGGTGCATGAGGATCCATGAATATTGAGAATGTAACTGATACATATTTGGAAGAATCAGGTACCATGAGGTAAGTAGCTGTTGTTTATTAACGAAAGAGTCCACAGTTTCAACAACAGTTCCTTATTGCTGTCAGTTTTTGACAAGGTGTTCACTTATTTTTGTGTAACATGCAAGCAAATTTCTTGTTTCATTTCTGCTATGAAAGAAATTAAGAAATAAATTTTAAAAAAACCCACAAAAAAAACCCAGAAGGAGTCATAATGCCATCAAGTGCAAACAGTAAACATGATTCCTGTTTTTTGAAAGGACATGGAAAGCATTTTTCATTAAAACTTAAGATACTACTTCTTGTAAGACTTGGTCAGTAAGCATTACTGCATCAGCACTGCTTCATTAAAATTGATAATCAGCCTTAGTTCTATATTTTGTGTAAGTGCAAGAAAGACAGAGACTGGCAAACAAAAGCCAAACTGTCATTTCTGTGCAAGTAATGAGCAACAAAATTCTAAGCTGGCTACTTTGAGCAAGTAGAAGGTGAAGCAAGGACTCTGATTCCACTGCAGATAAGTCATCTGTTTCAAGAGTAATCTATGCATTTTTTGGATTTAAGGTTTGGGATGCAATGTGACACTTAATATGAGCTCCTGATGTTTCTTACAGAATGTATTTGTTGGAAATAGTTGAAATGCTTTGTTAGTCATTGGAACGTAACTTAGCAGGATAAATGGAGAGCAGTGTAGGCTGCTGGACGCTCAGTCTCCTGAGAATACATATTGAGAGAGTTCATCTCCTAAATTTTCCTGTGTTTATTTTTTTCCTTTTCCTTCCCCTTGCTTTCTTTTTTTCAAGTGTCTAGGTCTTAATTGAAACGTTATTTAGTGTTTTTTCATCCCTTTAGCCTGTAGTATATCAATTTTCTTGTTATGCTCGATGCTCATTTTCCTTCATTATTAGATTTTTTTCCCCTGTGAATTTCCAGACTTCAAAATGAATGTTCTTTTAGAGAGCTGTTCAGCCCTAGATTTTCTAGAAACAAAAGATCATTCATCACATGTGTGTATACACACACACACAGATACAGGATTCAATCTCCAAGCTGTTCATAGTTCTGTTATTTTCAGTCCACATCGTAATCCCTTAAGAGACATCCAGATGATGATAGACATTCTCATATATGCACATTACACATCTCCAAATGTATATATTGCTTAGGATAGGTTAAAAACATGGGCAGATAATGAAATGTGAAAAGAACAAGTACACTAGTTTTCACTTGGTTTAAAACCTGATTGTCCTCAAGTCCATCTCATTGTCTATCAAAGGTTACTTTTATTGAAGAGCTGGCAGAAAGGAAGGACTGCTTGTCAGTCAGCAAGCACAGTGCAAAACCTTCTGTATGTGGGCACAGTTTTGATGTGCAATTCCCTAGTGAAAATGCTGGCTTAACCAGTCTCAGATGATTTGTTCCCACTGGATCATGCCAAGTGTATCAACACATTATGAACCATATCAAGGAATTAACCCAACTGAAACTCCTTCCCCCATGTTGGAGTGAGTCCAGAGGAGGGCTGCAAGGAATATCCAAGGGCTGGAGCACCTCTGCTATAAGGATGGGCTGAGGGAGCTGGGGTTGTTCAGCCTGGAGAAGACTGGAGGGACCTTACAACTGCCTGCCACTACCTGAAGGGGGCCTACAAGAAAGATGGAGAAAGGACTTGTGTTTCACAAGGGTGTCTAGTGACAGGACAAGGAGAGAATGGTTTTAAGCTGAGGGGATCTGCTGGAGAATAGCCCTGTGGAGAAGGACCTGGGGGATAACAAGTTATCCATGGGACAGCAATGTGCCCTTGTGGCCAAGAGGCCAATCGTATCCTGGGGTGCATTAAGAGGAGTGTGCCCAGCAGATTGAGGGAGGTTCTCCTCCCCCTCTACTCTGCCCTGGTGAGACCTCATCTGGATTATTGCATCCAGTTTTGGGCTCCCCAGTTCAGAAGGGACAGGGATCTACTTGACAGAGTCCAATGGAGGGCAACCAGGATGATTAAGGGAATAGAGCATGTGCTGTATGAGGAGAGACTGAGAGACCTGGGGATGTTTAGTCTGGAGAAGAGAAGAATGAGAGGGGATTACAGAATGAGGGCTGGGTGTCAAGAGGGAGGGGACAGGCTTTCCTCCATTGCACCCTGTGACAGGACAAGGGGCAATGGATATAAACTGGCACAGGAGGTTCCACCTCAACATGAGGAGCAACTTCTTCACTGTGAGGGCCACAGAGTACTGGAACAGGCTGGCCAGAGAGGTTGTGGAGTCTCCTTCTCTGAAGACTTTTCAAGACCCATCTGGATGTGTCCCTGTGCAACCTGCACTAGATTCTGTGGTCCTGCTCTGGCAGGGGCGTTGGACTCAATGATCTCCAGAGGTCCCTTCCACCCCCTTAACATTCTGTGATTACAGGTTTCAGATCTTGCTGTCCTGTATCTCAGCAGCTGGAGTTCTGTTGGCACTGCCAGTGGCAAGTTTGGCCACATTGGCCACAACAACCCCATGCTGCACTACAGTTTGGGGGCAGAGTGGCTGGAGAGCAGACAGGCAGAAAGGGACCTGGAGGTACTGGTTGGCAGCTGGCTGAACATCAGCCATCAGCATGCCTAGGTGGCCAAGAAGGCCAATGGCATCCTGGCCTGTATCAGAAATAGTGTGGCCAGCAGGAACAGGGAAGTCATTCTGCCGCTGTACTCAGCTCTGGTTAGGCCACACCTTGAGTACTGTGCCCAGTTCTGGGCCCCTCAGTTTAAGAGAGATGTTGAGTTGCTTGAACATGTCCAGAGAAGGGCAACAAAGCTGGTGAGGGGTCTGGAGCACAAGCCCTATGAGGAGAAGCTGAGGGAGCTGGGGTTGTTTAGCCTGGAGAAGAGGAGGCTCAGGGGAGACCTTATTGCCATCTACAACTGCACAAAGCCAGGTGGGGGTTGATCTCTTCTCCCAGACAACCAGTGACAGAATGAGAGGACACAGTCTCAAGCTGCACTAGGGGAGGTTTAGGCTGGATGTTAGGAAGAAATTCTTCACAGAAAGGGAGATTGGCCATTGGAATAGGCTGCCAAGGGAAGTGGTGGAGTCACCATCCCTGGAAGTGTTTAAAATAAGACTGGACAAGGAACTTAGTGCCATGGTTTAATTGATTAGATGGTGTTGGGTGATAGGTTGGACTTGATGATCTCAAAGGTCTTTTCCAACCTGGTTAATTCTGTAATTTTGTGAAGTTTGGTTCATACTGGAAGCCTGGGATCAGCAGTTTCAGTCACACAACAACTTTTATTTAAGTCACACAACTTTTATTTAAGAGAAAAAATGTTTCCTATTCCAAATAGGAGACTTTAATTATCTGGTTGTAGAAAACATCAAGATCATGTTTTCTTTTTAGTAATTAGGTCTGATAGATCACTCCCTTCTCTCTCAAGGAATGCCTATTTTAACCTGGATAACTGGGCAAATTGTATCATCTAAAGTGTACTTACTGCTGAGTGAAACATTGAGCATGTTAACATTGCTTAAAACATTCAATATAAATTATTTACAGTGGAGATTTTGCCACCACTGCCAGTGATCTTGTCACTGATGTTCTGCCACTTGGTTAGTTTTATCTAATAATTCTTATATTTACTACAGCATTGGACAAGTCCCTGGAGTGCCTCCAATTCTTCATTTGGTTTGATACTCCAGTTACAGACCAATGTCACATTACAGAGACCAAAGAAGCCGAGGATTTCAGCAGAGAAGATGCAGAAGTACAGGGCATAGCTGCTGCAGTAATTGGTATGTGACCCCAGACGTGTGAATTCTCTGCCTTCTGAGCAGGGGAACGGCACCTGCACGCTCTCACTCAAGCAGGAAAAGCAGGGTTGGAGCCAAGGGTTACCTGGGCTTGTTACTAGCATTGCATGGCAGTAATAAGTCATGTCTGGACAAGCTATGCATGCCTGAAAACTTGTCGCCCCCTTCATTGCATCGGTTTTAATGTATTGCCAACAGAACAATAGAGCATTTTTATTTCATAAGCTTCTCTTGAAATTCAGCAATTATTAACACTTGTATAACTAGATTACATATGGACTGCAACTGTGCAAGTTGCTTCATGTTATCTTTTTCCAATGATAGATGACGTTCCTTTCCAAGACACATCCAAATTCTTAATTATCATATTAAGCAATTTAAGTTTTGCATGAAGACATGGTGGCTTATCGCTATTCCTATGCAATACAGTGAATCAGAGTGGTGTGTGTTTGTTACATTTAAGAGTTTGCAAAATAAAAAAATCACCTGCATCTCTTCTCCAAAGTGTCTGGTGATAGAACAAGAGGAAATTACCTTAAATTGTGACAGGGAAGGTTTAGCTTGGATATTAGGAAAAATTTATTTCCTGCAAGACTGGTCAGGCATTGGAACAGGCTGCCCAGGAATGTGGGGGAGTCACTGTCAATGGAGGCATTCAAGAAATGTGGGAACATGGTTTAAAGGCCATGGTGGTCTTATGTTGAGGGTTAGACTCAATCTTGGAGGTCTTTTCCAACCAAAACAATTTTATGATTCTATTGTTCTGTTTTGCTTTTTGAAGTTTTGCTTCATCTTACAGTGAGATGGGCCTTATTCATATGGGTAATGTAAAAACACAAAGGCTGTTTTGATGCATTTTCCCAATTTTACTTAAGGCTGCCTAATTTTTGAATGTTTGGCAAGGTTTTAGCCTTTTATACCACTTAGATATGTTGAAGCTTATTTAAAGAGCTTCAGGAGTTCTAAATAATTATTATTTACCAAAGCTAGCAGAATAATTAAATTAGTTTGAAGAAAACTAATCAGATGGGAAGTACCTGATACCTTTCTCTGGCAAGAGATTATAGCTTGACAGGTTATTGTCAAAGAGACTATGGAAGTCAAAGGGATGATACCTTTTTAAGGGGTCATTCCTTAGGGAAGAGAGGTCAAGTAGCCACTCCTTGGCTTTTTCTTTCACCTGCCTTTCCCTTTTGTTAGTGTTTGTGGTTTAAAGATCCAGTAACATCGGATCCTTATCCCACATAATACCCTTTTGTTGTTCATAGCACTACTTTTTGTACAAGGGGCCAAGTACAAGGGGAAAATACTTCCCACGTATTTCTTGCTTTTTCAACTGCTTAAATGAGTTAAAACTAATTTATGAATTCTTCTAATTAAAATGGGGTTAAAACTAAATTGTACTGATACTAGTTTGAAGTTGAGCATCCTGAATTTTATTGCTTGAGAGTGTTTCTGCTTGTTCCTGTTTCAAAGTCCACACGCAGCGCCCCGCCCCCGCTTCCCCCCGCCTTCCAAGGACGCTGCAGGAACATTCCTCTCGCAAGCTGTTCCGACCGTGATTTTAAGCGTGGCTTTTGTGCGAAGCAGGTGGCACGAGAAAATTGCAGTAGAGGAAGTCTTCATACGGCGCTGGCTACCTTCAGTGACGCATGCCAGGATTGACCATACCCAGTTGTGTCCCAAACACCTGCTGCTAGTGGACGTTCTGTGTGGTACCGCTGAGGAGGCACTGGGGTTAGCAGATATTTACCGAGCCGGGGTTAGCACTGTGAGGAAATATTCCCATGCTCGCTGAAACCTGGGTTCTAGAACCCCTTTAATATTTGAAATAAAAGCCTTTTCCGTGCATTTGGTAAACGTATACAGCAGCTACCCAGACTATCACGCAGCGTTGGTTTTGTTTTGGTGTTTTGCTGTGCCTGTGAGTCCCGGTGCCGGGGGCCTAGCCAAGCTCCGAAAGCGCCATTGCCGCCGGGAAGCTCGCTGCCGCCTGCTTCCCCTTCGCCAGGAGCAGGTGCCGCTGTCCCCAGCGGATTCGGCGGCAGGCAGCGGAGCCATCAGGCCGTTCTTTGCGCGGCAGCGGCTTCTTCCCGCGGCGTCAGTGCCAAGGCCCGGCGGCGGTCGCTATTTGGCGGTCCGTCTCTCGCCACCCCGCAACCCGCGCCCATAGGCCGGTCGGGCACCCGCCCCGCGGTGGGGCCGGGCGGCGAGGCGGAGGTTTTCTGGCGGGCGGGCTGCGGCCGCACCGCACTGGGCGATACGTCCGCGGCCGGCGATGCCGTGCGAGCAGCAGGAGAGCGCCGCTGCCACCGCGCGGTACGTGGTGGGGGTGGACGTGGGCAGCACGGTGCTCAAGTGCCACGTCTATGACCAGGCGGCCGCCGTCAGAGGCTCCAGCTGCAGGAAGGTGAATCCCCGGCGCGGGAGCGGGGGGGAGAGCAGCGGGGGGCGCGGTGCCCTTTTATCGCTGCCAGGCCTCGGCGCGCCCCGGGCAGGGATCGGCGAGTGAAGGCAGCCTAAGCTTGCGGGCTGAGCAGCTCTGACCCGAGACTCCGCGTCCCGCACCGAGTCCCCGGAGGCGGCGGGAATCGTTCACTAGCGCTCCTCTAGCCTTGCTTTTCGAAGTGTGCGGCTGTCCCTTGAGCCGGGTCGGATTGAGACGACTTTTCGAAGACTCTTAAACTAACCTGGGTGAAACGAAACCCGCAACGCAGTTGAGAGCCCTAGGGACGTGCCACCGCTGGCACGCACTCTGTTGCCTCTCAGTGTTTGCTGCCGCCCACCTTTACCTTCGCTTTAGGCACCTGTCGACTGATCGTTCTCCAAACTAAAACACTTTCCTTAGTGGAGCGTAGCTGAGACCTGCGTAGGGCTTACCTTTACGATTCTGAAAGGAGATGGTAGTGAGATGTGTGTTAGTCTCTTCTAAGCAACTAGTGGTAGGAGTAGAGGAAATTGCCTGAAATTGCACTAAAGAGGTTTAGCCTGGATATTAGGAGCACTTTCTTGCCTGCAGGAGTGGTCAGGCATTAGAGCAGGCTGCCCAGGGAGGTGGTTGAGTCACCGTTCCTGGAGGTGTTCCAAAAACACGTAGGCATGGCACTTTAGGACATGGTTTAGTGGACATGGTGGTGTTAGGTTGAGGGTTCGGCTTGATCATAGAGGGCTTTTCTAACTTCAGTGATTCTACGATTCAGTGTCCTATTATGCAAGAGCACTGTGTTAAAATGTGTTAACTTCCGAACATGAATTTCAAGCTGCTTTTGTTTTTCATGGCTTGTGATTCTGGGATCGATATGATCGCCAGAATTAACTTTTTTATTATTAGCTGTCACAATGAAAGGAAAGTGTGGAAATCTGATGGATTTTCAGAGCTGGAAGGGGATGTCCTCAGTGGAGCTGACTCTCCCTCTTGCTGGAAGCTCATCTGGCAGGTGATTCCTGGCCTGCTGTTGACCTGCTCAGAGACGTAGACATCCAAGTTCAGCAGCAGAACAATCTGCAGTTCCTGGGAGTTTGGGCTTCTTTATTCATTCCCTCTGAAGAGAGGTCTTCCAGAGATCACACCGCCGTATTTAGCAGTGTTTTAAAACACTGTTGTTTCTCCTATTGCAGTAGATTTGGAACATTAAGAAGAAAAAAAAAAGGGGGGGGGGAATTTCAAACAAACTAAATTCAAATATATTTACACATTTAGAACAAGGCTGATTTCTGTGAACTAGGTACTGTAACAATGATTTGTATGTTTTGTGAACAGGTGGAATCGCTTTATCCTCGTCCTGGCTGGGTTGAATTAGATCCTGAAGTGCTGTGGAGTCAATTTGTTGGTGTAATAAAAGAGGCTGTACAAGGTAATGGCTTATAAATTTTGAGAAGTTAATGAATTCTTCATCAAAATCTCTGACTTTCCCCTCTGCTTTTTTGGATGCCACTCTAACCATGCCCTTACTTTCCACAACTCCCACAGCTTTCCCATTATACCAGCTACAGTGTTCTGTGATCCAGTATGGATCACCTTCTGTGCCATGCTGACACTGTAGTCCTGTCAACAGCACACCGACTTGCTTTCTCACAGTGCCCCAGCCTCCTTGTCACATGTGTGCATGTCATACTCCTTCCTTCAGTGCTCAGAGTTCCTCCTGTTCAGCCTCTCTTGCAGTGTGATCTCCAAGTCTTGCTCTATCTCCAAGCCTGGCTGGAGGCAAAGCTTCTCCTTTGGAAGGAAGGTGGGGGGACAGGGAAAGTGAGTATTGCCAGGTGTAGGCTGAAGCTGAGTATTTCAGACTCTTGTTTCCTCAGCAGCCACAACCAGTGTGTCACAGGAATAACAATGCTCTGTCAAGCCCTAAAGACATTACTAGTTTTCTCCACTCCCACTCTGTGGGGCAAATCAGGAAGATCTCTTTCAGCTAGTTTTAAAAAGGGAAGGCCAAACTCTGTGCATTGGTAAAGTAATTTTTAAGTGGTTGTGTAACACAAGTGAATGTAAGCTCCCACTGCTATCAGAAAACAGTCCCACCTTCCTTTGTACAGGGATGTCTCAAGTTTACAGCAGTTTCCTGAGTCACATCTCTGTGTAGTTGTTTATGCCAGCAGAGCTTCACCAATGTTTGTGCTGCCACGAGAGGGGGTGTGGTAGCAGGAGCAGGAATGATTGAGTGGCAGCAGAGGGAAGGCATGGGAGCACTTCAGTTTATAGGGCTTGGGGAGCTAAAACATGATCCCACTTGTGACTGGTCAGTAGTGCCTAAAGGTGGAAACTGCTTCTGACTGCATGGTTCCATACTTCTTTCCCATTCTGGTACTGGTTCACCCTACCAGGAGACAGCCTAGATGGAAAATACACATAATTTATCTTCTGTTTGTTTTTCTTTTAAATGGAAGTTATCTCTGCTCACATAGGGGTCAGCAGAGCATGACAATTGAAACGGGGAAAGTAGTGGGAACATGCAGGTTGTTGGCTTCACCTTCTGTTTAGACCCAGCTGCTGTTTACAGAGGTACTACTGTTCTCAAGCCACCCACTCCTAGGTCCTTCTCCCATACACTCCCATACCAGCTGTACTTGTGCCTGGCAGTTGGGGCAGGTAGCCTTGCAAAAGCACTGGCTGAATTTTCAGCTGACTGAAGGCTGTTAGAGCACTGCTTGCCTGAGTGCAAGGATCACTCTGAGGTGCTCAAGCATGTGTGGCGGTCAGAAGGGCAAGATGTACCCTTTCTGTACGAAAGTCCTTCTGTAGTTGTCACTCAGAGGCTGTGAGTTGGAGAGTTTGCAGTATGTGCTTACACAGATGAGTAACTTTGCACATGGAAATTAGCATGTATAAGCAGGGCGTGCTTAAGATGACATATGTTCAAGCAGCAGGATTCAGAGCCCTTCAGGGTAATGGAGCTTTGGACAAAACAGGTGTCTTTATTTAAGTGGAATTTCTTAATGTAGAATTTTTTCACATAATTTTGTTTCTGGAATTACACATGGAGGTTACTTGGGAAGCTGACCAGAGCTACTTTGAAAATAGCTCTGGACATACTTATTTACAGTTATGTGAAATTAAGGTTTAACAGCAAAATTGATGTATATCCTAGTGTACGTTTTTATACTTCTGAATTTGAACTGTATTTTGTTGCATTCAGTGATACATGGTTTAAACAAATTGTTCTTATGATTTTGAAATATTATTTAGGGTGAGACATGTAAAAAATTATGGCATGTTGACATTAATCTCCTTGCTGTCTACAGAATCGATCTAGTTTCTCTATGGAGTTACTGTCCATAAATTTTTAAAGATCCTGCTTCTCTTTGTGTTTTCATTCACATTTATGCACGTGAAATCCATTCCTTAATTGATTCTATCTAGTCCATGTAATCTGCCTGCCTGTCTCTGGGATTGCTCAAGGTAAATACGAATAGGTCTTTCAGAAGGGGCAAATTCTCAGTGTGCCATAACTGGTTTTGTAAAACATGTAGGATTATTTACCTGCTTTGGAATCAGTTGTGCAGCTGAGGGTTCTCTAATATTTCACTGTTCTAGCCATTTAGTTGGTCAGTTTGTAGAGATTTATAGTCTCTTAAATTATTAATTTCCTATGCATTTCGTAGCTTTTGGAGTTATATTGGAAAAGCTGTATATTTGTTTCTTCAAATGATGCTTATTTTTTTGTGCATGTGGTTTGACTTGGGCTTTAGCTGCAGGACTTCACATGAGGCAAATTGCTGGTCTGGGCATCTCAACGCAGAGAGCAACTTTCATTACGTGGCACAAGTACGTATGTAGTATGTTGTTTAAACTGAGTTTGTATTTATTTATATTCATAGACTGGAGGGAAACAGTGTAGAAAAGTTGAACTTGGTCAGGTCACAACCTGAAATCAAGAAATGTCAGTCACTCTTGTTCTCTTTTGTTTGCACAGTGTGATGGTTTCGCCCTGGCTGGGGGCCAAATGCCCACCAAAGCTACTCTATCACTCCCCTTCTTAGATGGACAGGAGAGAGGGGAAAAAAATACCAAAAGGCCTATAATAAGATATAAGCAGTTTGGATAATGCAGAGCAAAAGCAAAGAAAGATGTTACTCTCTACTTCCCATCAAGTCAGACAATGTTGGGTCACTCCCAGGAAGTAAGGCTTCAGTATGCCTAAGGGTTGCTCTGGAGGACAGATGCCATCATCAAATGTCCCCACACTTCCTTCTTTTACTCAGCTTATATATCTGAGCTGACGTCATATGGCATGGAATACCCCTTTGGCCTGTCTGTGTCCCCTCCCAAGATCTTGCTCACCCCTCAGCATACTCTTGGGGCAGGGAAGTGCTGGCAAAGCACAGCTTTGGTGCTTGGTTCATCAGCCACCAAAAACGCTGGTGTGTTATCAACACCCAGCTACAGCACTGTAAAACACAGCACTACAATGATGCTCTGGGGAGAATTAACTCCAGCTCAGCCAAACCCATTACATACAGCCACACCTTAGAGAAGTTCAGAATGGTTTACAAGTGTATGTCCTTTGTTCTTTGCATACTACTTTGGAAGAGATGAATGCATACATGTCTTAAATTCTGGTGAGAAGTCCCACACTCAAAATGTCCATGTGCCTATTACAAGTTCCTCAGATCCACCAGGAAGATACACACTTGTTTTAGGAATTGACCTAAAGTTAAATGTCCTTGATGGGAAATGGTGAATGCTGTTGAACCTTTTGGACAGTGTATGTTCCGTGGCTTTAAATGGGAATGTTCAAATGCTGTTTTTCAGGAAGACAGGGAAACCTTTTCATAATTTCATAAGTTGGCAAGATGTAAGAAGTGCTGAACTTGTGGATTCCTGGAATAAGTCCCTTCTGTTGAAGGTAAGGCTGTGCTAAGCTAGGTACTGCTTAGACATACTAGAATGATTTTGTTTTTATGAAGAGTAATGCATGTAATACTGCAAGTGTTCTGTTAACAGCTTAATATGACATACTGTGGCTTCAAAACATTTAAGAGAGTAAGATTAGTGTAGAAGATATTACTAAGAAAAAAAGTACACTACTGGTAGCTTGAAGGTAATTAATTATGGGGAAATATCTCTAGGTCTAGCACACTTTTTGGTACTTTTACTTAGTCTATGTGTTGTATGAAAATGTTGCATGTTAACACTGCTACAGCATAGATTTTGGATATACGTAGGTCTTGTTTGTCAGTGTTTTGGATATTTTGGGTTTTGTTTGGTGTTGTTTTTTTTTTTAATGTACTGTTTGATCAGGTTATCTATAGAAGGTATGTTTTATGCTGCTCATGGCTTGTGCTTCATACCTTTAGAAAAGAAAGGGCTTGACCACAACATGCCCTTTGGTGGCCTCCTCCTTGGCTCCTTAAGCGTTCAACCAGTTCGTCATTCATTCCATAACAAAGCTGCATGTATTTGAGATGATCCTTTGTTCAGCATCCTGGCTTCATTTTCCCCACCTGTCCTTCCCAAGTGCCTCTGTTCATGCATACATTCCTCCATTGTGCAGCTCTTTCTGCCATGTCACTAGTTCCAGTCACAACAGTTCCCCAGCACCCTGGGGAAACGGACACTTCAGAGCATTTAGTCATCCCAGCTTCTCTAGGGAAGGTGCAAGAGCCTTCGTTGTCATGCTTTCCATTATGCATGTCCTCTTTTCCTCTCAGTTCTTAAACCTGCAAGCTTTGGTCTCCATCTACTAAGAAGCTTAGTTCAAAAGCCTTCCTCACCAGCTTAGCAAACCTCTTGGCAAAGAAACTCTCGTTCCACTTTGTCTTTCCATAGCAATCATGACCTACAGCCAGGTTACAGGATGCTTCCATTTCTGTTGGTCACAGGCGCATTGTGGTTTTGGGTTTTTCCCCACTGTTCGCTAAACAGTCCTATAAAAACCTGAAGTTTAGAGTCTAAAAAATGGGCAATCTTTTCATCATGGTGGGGCTGGAAGAAGAGATCTCAATCTAAATGAAGGCAGCTAGAACAAAAATGTACTTAGCGTTTAAGGACTTGGTTCATCTCTTATCCTACTGGCAGAGGAGGACTACTTAGTTCATCTCTTATTTCAGCAGTCTCCTATATGAACCAGTAACTTCACACTATGTTCATGAATGTCCAGTATACAACTACATATATTTTCCACATCCCACAAAAAGCAACAGAACCATTCTATGATTAAATAGAATGATAATTCATATTTTATTGTATATATTCTGTATAATTTGTATAAGATCCTTGAATTTATTTTTTAATAATGCCTGCAAATATAATAATACTAATATGTAAATATTTACAATGATCCAAACATGGCAAAAAGAAATAGTGTCAAATCTTAAATCCACAGAGTGAAAACAACTTCTTTTCAAGATCCACCAGTAAGTTAACAGTAAAGGAAATTGATTATTCCATGAAATCAGACTGGTCAGCAGTTTGTCTTTTCATCCTGCAATTGGTTGAGCATTAGCAATATTCATCGCTATGAATTTGCAAGTCATTATTTACAGTAGTAATTTGTGAAAAATTCCTGCTCATGTAGACAAATCCAGGGATCTCTCCAAGAACTTGGTCCTAAAATCAATGAAAATTTGAAGAAGTGTGTTCCATTACTCTGAGTTAGCCATGAACAATCTTAAGTTTCTGAAGAAACTACATTATCTGAAGTCAAAGAGTTTGTGCATTTTGGCTTTTCAGATTTAGCTTGAACAGGATAGTCTGTAATCTGTCTGTAATGAATATTGGCTGGCCCACATGCTGGTTTCTGTTCTTCACAGAATCAGGGAATGGTAGGGGTTGGAAGGGACTCTGGGGACTGGAAGTCCAACCCCCCCTGCCAAAGCAGGATCACTTGCAGGTCACAGAGGAACACATACAGGCAGGTTTTGAATGTCTCCAGGGAAAGAGACTCCACCACCTCTGTGCAGCCTGTTCCAGTGCTCTGTAACTCTTAAAGTTCCTCCTCCTGTTCAGAAATTCTTGAGTTCTTTTGTTAAAGCAGACCCTAGAGGAAAGGCACCAGCTTCAAAAATGTGGTAGTCATACTGAAAAACTACAGAGACAAAAGGATCTCTAAAGTCTCAATTCATAGCCAAGCAAGGCTTACTAAACACAAGCAAGTAGTAATCTAGGTGATATCTTCATCACGCAGAACAGTCTCTACCAGTGTGCCTGCAAATGTCAGTAGAACAAACCTGCTTACTGCAGGTACTCTTTCCTTGGTATTTGTTGTGGGAAGGCTATCTGTTGAAATCCCATGTAAGGATTCTCTAACAGAAATTCAGCTTTCTGAATCTAATTTTGTATCAGCAGCTTTCATTTGTGTTGTCATCCTTTAAAGAGAAACATTTAAAGGGAGAGATTAAAAATTAAGTAACTGTTTTCTTTTGAAACAGGTAATACATGTTATTTTTACAGTGCTTCATTTCTTGACTGGGAGTGATCGCTATTTGGCACCAAGTTTTCTTAATTTTTCAACACATCAAACTTCTATGAAGTTGTCATGGGTTTTTAAAAACATATATGAGGTAAGTAAAAACGGAAAATGGTAACTCTCTTGAATCATGGTAATGGCTAATGACTTTTGTTCAGTTTTGTCTTGCTTGTTCTTTTCCTCTGAAGCATCAGAATGAAACACTTCTATCTATGTTCATGTTCAAAGCCTGTCTACCTAAATATCTGCTTATGCTTACACAAATTTTCCCTTTCATCCTGGAAATGTGCAGTAGAAAAAAGTTTTCTTTACATATTAAAAACCATAATCAAATCACCTCATTTAATTTTAATGATACAGTTAGTAATTGTATTTTGTTCTAAAGTTGTTTGCACTCTAGTTTTGGGTGACAGTTGTATTTATTTTCAGCTAGCAGTCTTCCCATTCTGCATTATTCTAGTGTTTACAGTTTCACAAATAATGTTCTACTGGACAAGCAAACACTGCAGTTTAATTCTGCATGTTGTTGTGTTGTAAATTGGAAAATACACATAAAATAAACTGTGCTGGAATAATCTAATGGATTCATGAGCACTGCACTATTTGTTTCTGTATTCTTTGTTCTAAACATTACCCTTTTCCTTATTTCTTTGTATTGTATTTATAACTTCAGCCATGTCATTTTCTATGTTAATTTCAAGCTATTTTTTGAAGGAAATAGACACCACTGATTTGCTACCCTCTGTGAGGAAACCTGGCATTTTTCTGTCACAAAACTAATGGGAAAGTTACACGCAGTTTTTTATTGGCGTGCTGAGTTTTCAGTCTGAGATGAACATTCTCACACATTCTGTCAGGCACTGATAATTAAAATATGCACATACCAAACCAAGAAGCTCAAAAATTCATGGCTCTTAATTGCAGAGAATAGTGTATTTGGTCATATTTCAAGTGAACTAGCTTGTATATTCTTCTTATGAATTCTGGAGTTGTACACATCAGTTAGTAGAAATTAGATGCAACTTGAATATCCCATTTTTAAAGGGGAAAAAGATCCAAGGAAAATAATATTCTGAACTCCTTGCAGACATTATAAATTGGAAGACAATAGCTCTGTCTTTATTGTTGTCAAGCACATACTTTAAAATACATTTATTTCTTCTATTGATACTTTAAGTGCTATATGCATGACCTTGTTTTCTTCATTCACCACTTCTTTATCATTTCTACAGTTCTGAGTATGAAGTTTTCTTTCCTAAGGCTCTGATGCCACTACAGATTTATTAGTTTTCCTCAGCAATAACTGCAAGAACCTGTACTTTCTCTCTGTTAGGAATATGAAGTGTAGGGTAGTATTACTTACATAGCCAGCTTGCCCTTTTCTAAAAAGAAATTTGCAATTAGAGACTTTATTTCTGGAGACATTATCTCTAATCATGAAGACAATGAGAAAAGGAATAAGGAAATCAGTTCTTCATGGTACCAGGTTATAAATACTTTTTGTTGTGTGTGTTTTTGTTCCCAGGCTGAAGAAGCTGCCAGAAAAAATGATTGCTGCTTTGGAACAGTTGACACGTGGTTATTGTATAGGCTGACTAAAGGTGAATTTTACAGTTCCTCTTAAATCTTAAACAGGAATCCAAGTAATGTTCATGACTGCCATTGATACATTATTTTTTGACAATTTGTGCTTTTTTATACTTGGTGAATCATGTAATATATTTACTGTTAACAAAAACAAACAAACAAAAAACCCAACAAACTTCTGAATTAAATATTCTTTAGACCTGCCTGGAAGGGTGGTCAGAAAAGTTTGTCATGGGTTAAGTTAAATGTTTGCTGCTGTTACTCAAACCATCCTGACTCATGCCAGCTTCAAAATGAAAGTGCTGGCTGGAGCAAAGTATTACAGGGACTGAAGTTCAGATTGCAACATGAGAGGCTTCCTGTTCTGGTTGCTGGTTCTGGGGTTTTGGAGTGTTGTTTTTTTTTTTTTTTGGCAGGGACAAGTGGCAGTGGGGCAGCCACTGCTTTTCTTTTATGCTGTTTTTTTCTGCATTTCACTGTGCTTTTCCTGCAAATAGGCTAAGCTAAGGTGATCTGCATTGTATTATTAGATTATTAGCTAAGGTGATTGTGCATTTATGTTATCGCATTTATTCAGTACACTCTTACCACTTTATCTCAACCCTGAGTTTTTGTGTGATACTTTTCCCTCACTTGTGTGTTGGGGGAGCAAGTAGGTTAACCCAACAGTTTTGTAATGGTTTTGCTTTAAACCATTACAAAAGGATATAGTTACTCAGTCTATTCAAGTTTTTAAGCATTTAAGATTTAAAGAGTACTTCTAGAACTAATTGCCATTGATTAAAGCAAAAGAACAAGTAATTGTTAAAAATGCACAAGAAGTTTCTATTCTGAGGGCTAATGCCTGATAGATTATGAGAGTGGTACAGTCAGTGTTGTACATGTTGTCAGACACTCCAGCTCTCAGTTCTAACTGGTTTCAAGGGGGTAAAATTAGATAATTAATATCCACACATTATAGTGAGTAGCAGGTAAAGTTTGTGTGCTCATTTACCATTATGACTTGACTTATAGACAGTCTATATTTCATGGGAGTCACTGAGATGTGCAAAGCAAGAATGTATTTAAAATGACCCTTAAATACCTGGATATCTAAAATCCTCCTTTGTTCTTTATTTTGTATGGTAGGTTCTGTGTATGCTACAGATTACTCAAATGCCAGTGCTACAGGTGTTTTTGAACCCTTTACGGTATGTTCCAAAAATAAAAAAATGTTGTTTCTGTTTATTAGCTTCTGAGAGTTGCTGACGTTTCTGCTTTTTCTGTATTTCAGAAATGTTGGAACCCCACTTTGTGTCATTTGCTTTCTATTCCAATGTCTATTTATCCACCGGTGAAAGACACAAGGTAACTATGAAGGCACGTTCAAAAGAATACCATAACTGCCAAATTAATTGTCTATAGAAAAATGTTATGTAAACTACACAGGCAAAGGAATATATTTAAAAATGTTTGCCCCCCCAAAAAAATTCTGTGCATCTGTACTTTCTTTTTAACACTACATGCAGGATTTTACTATCAGTATTTCTTAGAGTGATCGTTTTAATGCTTTCTTTAAAATTTGTCTGCCCCAAATACTTGAACTGATAGGGCCACAAGAATGATCAGAGGACTGGAAGAGCTGCCATATGAGGAAAGGCTTGAGAGCACCAGGTTTGTTCAGTCTTAAGAAGAGAAGGCTTAGGGGAGACCTTATTACCATGCACCAGTATGTAAAAGGTGGCTACCACAAGGTTGGAGACTCTCTTTCCACAAGGAGTCCCATGGAAAAGATAGGGGGTAATGGGTACAAGTTACTGCTAGGGAGATTCCCATTGGACTCCAGAAGAAAATGTTTCCCCATGATAAGTCAGACATTGGAATCATCTCCCAAGGGAAGCAGGGGATTCCCCTACATGGGTCAGTTTCAAGACTCAGCTTGACAGGCTGCTGTGCCATCTCATTTCAACTAGAGCATTGACTGTAAAGGCTGGACAAGATAATCCTTGGGATTCTTCCAACCTGGCATTCTGTGATTCAGTGAGAATAAATCTGTAGCATTACCTTTCCTATGTGATGCAGACCCAGGCTTTATATAAGGTCAGATTAGTGTTGTGATATTTCTTCGTAACATTTGTTTTAAGCTTCAACTTTGGATCAACTGATTGTGAAATATTTGGGGTACCTATTCCAATAATGGCAATGGTGAGTGAAAAGGTTTTCTTACTTAAATCTGTAGATTTGTACCTATATTCTTTTTATATAGCTTTGGTTTGATTCTTGTTTGGTTATTAAGTATTCTCTATTTCTCTTCTGTGATGTTACTACAGTAAAATTTGTCACTGAATTTTTTTTATCAAAAAAAATCCAAAAAATGTTGAAAAATTGAGCATGGAATAATTTGGTACGGGAGATGCAGCAGGAAAAAAAAAGGAAGGTGAGACGTCAAAACATCAACTTTATGTTTGGGGGAAGAGGATTTCAATCCAAGCTACTTTGTTCTGCTCCCTGGCATTGCAAGTGCCCCATTTATCTCTGTCAAATACTAAAACATAAAATACTTCTTATTTCCATTGCATATTTTTAATGCTTGCAAGCAATACTACAGGTATTCACATTGTATCCAAACCTGGCCTAATTTGATTCTAGTGATAAATTTGTTGGGATGGCCTGCAAATACAGGAGAAATTTTGTATGAGTCCTTCAGTACTCTTCTGAATGGTTATTTGTATTCCAAACTCGGAAGGGTTTGCAGTGCTAGTTTAAAATCTAGCAGGTAGGTTGGTGGTTGGCAGCTAACTTGTATTGTTTTTGTTGGTATGGCAGGTAGCTGATCAGCAGTCAGCTATGTTTGGAGAATGCTGCTTTCAGCCAGGAGATGTTAAACTGACCATGGGAACAGGTGGATTCTGGAATGTGAATACTGGCCAGCAGCTCTTTGCGTCACGGAGAGGTAAATTTGGGCTTTAGAGTATTTCATATTACTTGACAGCTGTTAACGGTGAGGGTACAGAAGGGCATAAAGCAGGGCTGTGTTTTTCCTTCTGTCTCCAGCCGTAGAAAACCCGTTTGAAGGTGTTTTCAGAACAGAAGACTGGACATTTTTTATTATAAATGTCGATCTTGGTTCATCTGAAATATGCTTCTCAAAAAGTGAATCTGAGTAGCATCAGTAGTAATTATATTTGCTACCTGCAGCTCTTTTTTCCCCTTCTCTCTCTCTCTTTTTTTTTTTTTTTTTTTGGTGTGTTTTCCCTCCTTCACCTGTTCTTGATAGCAGTGTTATACAGTACAGGATTAGAGAAAAAGGGGATTGTACGTCTGGCTTCTACATCAAAATGTTTCAGTGGATTGTGGTTAGTTCCTCATCTTGAGCCCTTATGGTGTCAAGTACCCTGCAGTGAGATAATGCAGGATTGATAACAGTATTAGTAGTTAGTATTAGTTTTCTTTTAAAAATACTAGAAATGGTCTCCCTAGTGTGTTTCAAGTGTTTAAAACTTTGTCATTCTGATCATTTGTGCTTGGTCAAGCCTATTAATTTGTCATAGATGGCTATTTGTCAAGAGAGCAACAGCTGATAATGAAGTAAACTTGCCTGCACAGTCTCTCTGTCTCATTTTCCATGGTTTTGGGAAGCCTACAATTTAAAATGGGAGGTGAGGGGTGGGGCCAGGAGGACAGCAGTGTGCTAAGGAGACCTTTTGCCAGCTGAAGTCTGCAAGTGCAGATGGCTCTTTTCTTTAGCTTAAAGATTTTTTTGATAAATTACTGTGATGGGGTTTTTTTTAATATTCTTTTTTTAGATTAACTTTGGTTTTAAGCTGTTGTTTGAGTCTCTTGTAATCTCATCATTACATTTTTAAACAGTACAATTAACCACCAGTGACTTCTAGCTTGAATTCTGTGAAGGAATTGAATAAAACTGTTCTGTGGGAGATTTTTTTTCAGTTGGGTTTATTTCAGGGGCAGGGCGGGGCTTGAATATGTTCTTCTGGAAACATTTAATTTCATTAGATGGTGGGTTTTTTTTGTTTCATGGAAAATAATTAAGGTCTGTATCCACTGATTGGTTGGAAGATTGGGGAAGAAGTTGTTTACTTGACCGAAGGCTGTATGTCAGACATTGGCTCTGCCATCAGATGGGCTCAGGATATAAGTAAGTAGTTCTTTAATTTTGTAAACAGTAAAATATATTGCTCCTTAAACTTCTTTAGGGGGTTATAGTTATGTTATTGGGCTTGGTTTTATTGTCCATAGTTGAAGAAACTAGCCTACATGTTTTTGACAATGGAAAATGCAGTGTCTCATTAGTAGGTTCTCTGGTGAGTGTGTTTTACTGCCGGGAGCTTGGTTTGCTCTTCAGGCTCTGCCCTCAGACCCTCCAACGTATTGAGACTTTTATTTTTCTGAAGCATTTTACTTATCGCTTGCTCTCTCTTGAGCACAACAAACTTCTTTCGTTCATTTAACCTGGTATCTGGACTTGAATAGAAATGGTGTAAAGGAGACCTGTCTAAAGTAAGAAGCATGCTATTTTAGAGTATTTGGATGTGGATTTTCACTTGAGGAGAAGCACAGAAATTAACTGCTCATTACATCTGGTTAACATAATTGTAAACTCAGTATTCTGTAAACATTTGCTGTAATGCTCTTAAGAGATCTGTAGCTGTACATCTCAAAATCGGTAACAGATTGGAGTTATACGAAAATAATGTGAAGAATTTCATTTTTAGGAAAAAAAGTATTGGCATTGTTTATGTTGCTTCATGTAGAAGTAATGTGCCTTTTGGCTGTGACGTATGTAGTGAAAAGATGTGCATTGCAGTTTAATAAAAGACTAAAAAATACTAACTGCTGTAGATGATGTTCAAAACCAGTGATTGTTTATTGGACAACAGTTTTGAGTGTTTTAATAAACCATGTATTTGGTTTTACTTAGAAAATTTCAGTACACTATTGCTAGGATGCAATCAATGAACTAGTGTCTCAAACTTTGGGTTGTCAGGGAAAGATGTTCCTGAAGTGTAGGTTACTACAAAAATACTAAATGTGCTGATAAAATATAATGGCTATCAAGAACTTTCTCTGTAGTCTTTTGTTGCTTGACTGACAGTATCTTTTCAGGGAAAAAACATAGTTTATGTTTTGCAAATCTTTGGGTGCCATTGTTAGCATTTTCAATTCCCATTTATGTCTATTTGGAAAGCTTATGACCTCTTACATGATGTGAAGATTAAATAGCCTGACAGATATGAGAAGATCCTTTTGAGTTTAGCTTCCATCTGAATAGGGTTTGGTTGGTTGGGTTTTATTAATGTGACTGATGGCCATGAATGACAGGAGAAGTGATTGTTTACCTTAGAATATGTATTACAAAAGGAAATAGTCTAACTCTAGATTTTTGTCTTTATATGAAGAAATTGAAGTAAACAATAAGAACATATCACTTATGTATATTTGTAGATCTTTTCACCAGTGTAGATGAAACAGAAAAGATGGCATGGAGTATTGTTGATTCTCAAGGCGTTTGTTTTGTTCCAGATTTTCAGGTAAAATTATTATTATTAATATAATTGAGAATATCTTTTTAAATAACTCAGTTAAAGTTTTAACTTTTACATATTTAAACTTAGTAATTTACATCTATCTAATCACAGTATTTATTCTGTATTACTCAGGTTCGTATTTTCTGTCCCTTACCACAATGTGTGAAGACCATTGTCATATCAGAATGCTTAAACACCACTCTTCCAGGAGAAAAACTCTAGAAAATAGGAAAATTAACTTCAATTTTGCAGAAGGAGACCTGTGTGACAGATAAACTCAATTACTTTGCCACAGCAACTCAGGCAGCACCTGCAGAGACAGAAACTGATCTTGCAGCTTTTCAGTGTCAGGCAGAGCCTTCACTGAAACAAGATTTTTTAAGTGCTGTTCTAAAATAATTATTTTTATTCTGTCTCTTTTCATCATGTAGGTTACAATTCATCAGAATATTTAAACATACTGAAATATGAGCAAGATTGCAAGTCCTGGTGTTACAAAAAGCAAAGGTAGTCATATTTAGACACTTTTCCTGGGTCTAATCAAGCTGAGTATGGCAGGCTTCTTTTCTCTTAGAAGTCCTAGTAATTCATTGGTTTGAATCTATGCCAGCTCATCACTCTCTGTTTCTGAAAGTTGTTTTGTTGGGTTTTTTGGTCTTCATTTGTCTGCTATACTCAGTTTGATCATTCCCAGGACTAGTGTTTTTTTTTCTAAAGAAACTTCACATCTTTAATCTTACCTTTGTGTAAGCCACAGAATCTCAGAATGGTAGGGGTTGGAAGGGACCTCAGAAGATCGAGTCCAACTGCCCTGCCAGAGCAGGATCACCTAAAGCAGATTACACAGCAACACATTGAGGTGGGCCTTGAAAGTCTCCTGAGGTGGAAGATCCACCACCTTTTTGGGCAGCCTCTTCCAGTGCTCTGCCACGCTCAAAGTAAAGAGGTTCCTTCTCATGTTTAGATACAACTTCCTACGTTTAAGATTGTATCCATTACCTCTTGTCCTGTCACTGGGCACCACTGAGAAGAGTCTGGCCAATCTTCCTGACACCCACCCCTTAGATATTTGCAAGCATTAATAAGATCTACCTTCAGCCCTCCTCTCCTCCAAGTTAAACAGATCCAGCTCTCTCAGCCATTCCTCATATAAGAGATGTTCCAGTTCCCAAGTCCTGTATGTTAAAGGAACAAGGCAAAGAAAAAATTCATTTCTTCCACAGGTAGTCCTGTTATCTTCTCTCAAACAGCCTCCCTAACCATTAGGGGTATAGAGCTAGATGATGCTAAATTGCTTCCATTTAGCATTTACTTTGACTAATTGTTTTATGAATAAGCAGGTGTCGAGTTATGCCAAATTCCAGTATTTGCAGATAGGAATTGTGAGGTAGAAAAGTGTTTATCTTTTTTGAGTCTTTAATTCTATTAATATTCACATTCTAGAGATGTTAGTAAAACTTCTTGTTTGTTCATTCAGCTTTTTACTTGCATTGTGGGTTTTTCTCCCCCTTGCTCCAGAAGGAAGCTTCTTGGTAAACACTGACTCAGTCTCTTTTTTCCAAATTCTGATATTCCCAGTCCAAATTCAGAAGGAGGACATAGAAAACTGGATTTGTCTTTAACAGTGACATCTAGTAATCACTAATAGTATCCACCAATGCTTCTTGAAAGCTTTACTTGTTCCAGTGGACCATCCTTAGCTAGTGAACTCTGCAGAGTGAGTCTGTGTCAGGAACCTGCATCAACTTAGAAACCAAGTGGATTAAATGGTATGGAAAGGGTCATGACTCAGAGTTAAACACCTCTGGCAATGTAATGTGCTTGCCTTCAGTGGCTAGATGCTACCACAAATTGGTCCTGTTATAATATTTCTCTATTCATCCATATTAAGGCAGTTGGAGTAAGTTTCTTTTTTACTGGCTTCTGCTGTTCTGGTGCAGCACAGTGAGAGGAGCAGCATTGTGAAACTGTATTTGAAATTGAGTGGTTATGTGTATTAGTCATTTTTCCTTTTGCTGAGTGCTAGAAATAGCACTTTCCGGCCTTGATGTGCTGTGGTTAATAGTGACAGAAAGACTGAGGACTCTTCACTGGGGTGTATGCATACATAGGTACTTGGGGTTTGTTTTGTTGTTTTGTTTTGTTGTTTTGTTTTTTAAACTACTCTTTTTTTTCTTTTTTTGAACCACTTGTTTTTTGGTGGTTTTTTCTTAATTGATTCAGTCAAGATATTTAGCCTTCTGCAGAATATGAACCTATGCTTTTTAGTTTATTATCTTATATACGAAAATCTGTAACTTTGGTAGCCATGAATCTTATTATGCTACTGGGTTGGACAGGTGGTTCCATTCTTAGCATGGGATGGGTACTTGTATATGGGGGAAAAAAAAAGGATATTTTAATGCAAAGTATTCTTCTAATTAGGAATGTTGGCAAAATGTCAGTTTTCCTTTTGGCAATGTGTACCTATCTACACATAAATTTTTAATCTTTTTTTAAAAACATGATAGAACTTTCTTAACTTACTTTACAAATACATGTGTATGTAGTTTCTATTGAATTTCTATTGAATTTCTAATGAAATTCAAACATCTAGTAAGTTATGTCATATTTGATGCTTAGCACTGTACAACTGCAAAAGATTGTTGCAGTTTCAAAATTTCTGTCTGCAGTGAAAGTAAGACCTAACATTGTCACGGATCGGGTATGGACCAGCAAACTAATATTTAGGGATAAAGCTCATCAGAGGGGGGAAGAGGAGATTCATCAATCGATCTTGCAGTTCTCATGGAAAGAAAAAAAAAAAAGAAAAAGACAACTTGATGGCCATTAGAATTTTAGTTGGACTTTATCAGTGTCACTGAAAATGGACTGTAGTAGAAACTAATAGAAAGTTACTACCATCCTTCTCAGTGTAACTTTTAAAGCTCAGTTCGTCTTTCAGCAGTTCAGGACTGTTTAAAAAATAAATACTGTGTGTGAAATCTTGACAGAGAGCAGCAATATTAGTGTGCCCTGTCCTAGGCACTTAAAAGTGTACACTATATGTAATTTTAAGAGAAGTCATACACTTCAGTGTTGTTTAGTATGTCAGATTTTGAAGTTGCTTAAACCTTTTGCTGTTGAAGCTATTTCTGTATACATACATATACACAAATGTGGATATATATGTGTACATATATTCATTCTCTAACTGCTCACTGAGTTAGCTAAGATACTATCCACCTCTTACCTACTGTTTTCAATTTTCTTCTTTCACTATGCTGCCTGTAATTGTCGTAAGTGATTATTCTTTATTTCTTACTATTTGACTCCTTACTCAAAAGCCTACAAATCCAATTCACTGAATTCATGATGAAATCTTTTCTGCAGGTTTCTGTGAATGACCCTCTTCTCTGTGCCTCTTTCATGGGGCTGAAACCTTCCACTACCAGAAACCATCTCGTACGAGCTATATTGGAATCTGTAGCTTTTCGGTACTGTTTGCTTAATTATCTTGTTTATATTTTTTATTTGCTTTTATTTTGATCAGCAGTGTTAAATGGATACATGGATTTCTGCAGTTTGCAAAATACCAATCATAGTAGTCCATTGCTGTTACACTGAAAAGGAGTTGTAGATACTTCCCTTTTTTTCATGAACACTTTACAAATAGACTCATGTATATTTATTAGTTCAGAGTTTTTCTTAAGTAACCCTGTAGAGACTATTAAATTACATTTGTCTTCTGCATGTTTTAACAATGTTTCGTGTTTAAAGTTTGCCCTTACTATCCTGTCAGGGTTTTGTGGAAGCTGTAGCCCACTGCAGCTGTGTTTAGAGTATACCTGAAGCTGTAAATCTTATATTAGCTCTGACTAAAGTTTGAGATGTTAGTGTTTCATTGAACATGGTAATTGGAAACTTAAGCATCTTTAAAGATATAAATGGTCAACAACTTTCAGATCTAGCTGTTGACATTACTGCTAGTAACTGATGATTAAGGGCACCTGCCTTGTGGGGACGGGCTGCAAGAGTTGGGTCTGTTAGTCTGGAGAAGGATCTGTGGAGACGTTATAGTGGCCTTCTAGGGCCTACAAGAAAGCTGGGGAGGAACACTTTACAAGGGCTTGCAGTGATAGGACAAGAGGGAGTGGCTTTGAGCTGAGAGAGGCAAGATTTATGCTGGAGATTAGGAAGAAATTCATTATAGTGAGGGTGGTGAGATGCTGGAACAGGTTGCCCAGGGAGGTCGTGGATGTCCTCTCCCTGAAGGTGTTCAAAGCCAGATTGAACAGTGCCTTGAGCAACCTGGTCGAGTGGAAGATGTCCCTGCCTATGGTAGAGGGGTTTGGAACTAGATGATCTTTAAGATCTCTTCCAATCCATTCTATGATACCACATCAGTAGCTGCCTGTGGATCAGCTCAGTTCTGCCTTGCAAACCCACCCAGCATACCTCCAACTGAAGCTGAATATGGTTTAACCCAGGCTCACGTTGCACTGTGGGCACTTAGGGAGTACTGATATGATTTATTCCAACCAGTCATCAACTCTCCTTAGGGCATCATGTCCTACTGACAAGTTCAAAAGGATGTCTGGAGGAAGGTAACATTTGGAATTGCTACAGCTGTTCCTAATGCGTTTGATTCTCTGTGCTGTAAAAGCAATATGAGATGCAGTAATTTCTGAACTGAAGCGTGCATCTCTTGGAAACAGGGACACTTAGAACCTGAGCAAACACCTAACCACTTAACTAGGAAAAGGTAGAGATCCCTTGTGTTTGTTTTTTCTCCCATTAAATGAAATGGTTTCAGAACAAGTCAAACTTGCAGCCTGCAGACATAGCTTTTAAAGAACAGCTGGATAAACTCGGATTAACACTTATGTCAGCCTCCTTTCCTCCCTCTAAACCACTCCTTATATCAACAATTGCATCTTGTCAGTAGAAACCTATCACCAGTTTCAAGTGGGAAAAATGTGCCTTCTGCAGTGGCTTGCTATAGAATGGGCTATGATTTAATAATGTATAACAAAGACCAGTTTCGGTCTTTATTTTTTTCCTTTATTGTTTTTTATTTTATGCACTATGGAAACTCAGTAGCTACTGCAGCTGTTCTGACAGAAATTGGGCATTTTTGTATTGTATTTTACTTTCTGACTATATAGATACTGGCAAGACTTTATGGAATATATAATGCTTAATTCAACTAAATGTTTTTTTAAAGAAACAAACAGCTTCATGATATGATTGTGAAGAAGGTACGCATTCCTCTTCAAACTATTCGGTAAGTTCCTTCTTACTTTTGAATTTAGGAGTTGAATTTAAACAGATGTGAACTTTTGTTATGCATTTTATCTCACAGTAAAAATTCTGAGAAATGGCTGGATGATTATTAAGTCAAATGGCAATGTAACTTAAGTGGCAGTAGAGTTTACCCACAAAAGGATTGGTTCTTAAACTGTTTGCATTGGTGAATGTCAGTAGGTGAGCAATGGATTGCTCCAATAATTTAAAAAAAGAAAAGAAAAAGGCCAATTCATGTTTTCAGGTAGCACTAGACTACATATTGTAATGCCTACCACAGAGGTCATTCTACCCTTTTGTGCCAAGTCTCTCACAGACTGTATATTTTTTGAAGATGTCAGTTAAAACTGGATCTATTTTTGATGGAAAGATAATACCTATTTTTACAATTTAATTGTTAAGACATTGATTTTTGTTTTGCTATTTGATGAAGCAAATTACATCTAGTGACATAACTGTGGTCCTTAGAATTCGCTTTCCACAATGTATTGGAAGAATTTAGCTGAATTATACATTGCTGGTAGGTACTTTGTTTGAACACAAGTTGTCTGTTGTCTTAGAGCACCAAGCTCCCTCACACTGAGAAACATGTCCCACACTTCAGCACCCAGGGGTCTTTATGATACCATGATCAAGAAGAGAGGACAGTGTTCCCATCCCTCTTGTGGCTTTTTTCTTTGTATTCATGCAAAGGAAGAAATAGACTGGCATGCATGTAGACAGAATTGAAATCATACTTTTGAGTAGTGGAAGGGCAAGTACAAAGAAGGGAGAGGTAAAAGTTTATGTCTTCCGTCACATGCTGGTAGGCAAAGGTGAAGGAACAGCCAGGCTCTAATGAAGAGGAAAAGATTAAAAGTATTGGAAGTTTTCATTCCTTAGGAAGCTTTTTTACATAGACATTTGCTTCCAAAATTTTGGAAGTTGTACTAAGGCTGCAAAGTGAAAAACAGGAAGTGTGGAAGTACTGCCTAGGGACCATTTGAATTCTGATCCCATTTACATTGTCTTCTGTTACATTCATTAATATAAAATGTCTGTTTCATATAGTGACTGTAATAGTTAACTACCATCAGTAGCAGTTCAGCTTGTAGAGTAGCATCAGAAGATAATGAGATACACTTACTGGGTTGTAAACTGCTTTCTCATCCTTTTGTCTGCACATCTTTAGTATCTGTCCATTACCTTTGATTATTTCATTGTTGTTGGTTTTATCCCATAAATATGTTAATTCCTTTTTTAGGTACTGTCCTGTATCCCTCATTTCTTCCCAGTCTCTGGCTCCTACAAGTTCTTACAAAGTCTTCATTTTCATTAGCTTTCTACATTACTATCTTCTGTTTGCCTGTCTCAGCACCATCAAATAAAGCATAGAGAAGGGACCCTAAGTTTTAGTCCTCATGTCTTACGTTGTAGCAGTCTGCAACAGCCTTTACAAGGATGATTCTGGTGGTCCCTGCAGTCTGGAATGTCACCTGTTTACTTGTTCTGTGAAATGGCAAATCCTCAGTCAAATAGCACTTGGGAACTTTGGAGCTAGAAGATGCACTGTACAGATGGAATCTTCAAAATATCTAGCAGCAAAATGTAACTAAATGTAAAACTGAGTGTTGAGATTTTTTTTTCCCCTTGTAACTTGAATCAAATGGATATCATGTTTTTACAGAAGGAGGAAAATGCATGTCACTAGCATTGAGAGGGACTTTGCTAATTAAAGGTTTTTGTGCTAGAATGTAGAGGTGGTAACCCTGCTTAATTATATGTACAAATAAGCAAAACACTCCACCAACAGCTGGGCATTCTCCCCTGATTTTAACTTTCAGAAACAGCCAGAACATTTATGCAAATGTTTTCTGAGTCATCATGTAGCAATACAAGATTTCAGTTGGTATATTTGAATTAAGATTTCTGAGCAACTGTTAAGTTTTATTAACCAGAACTTTCCATAGTAATAGATGTCTTGTTCTGTGTTGATAGAGCTACAGCTCTGTACCTGGCTGGTACTGGATTACAACAATAATGAATGAATCTGTGACAATTTAAAGATTGCTTTTTGTTATAGTTAAATTTTGTTTGCAGGAGGGATTACATTGCACCACTAGTAATCATTCTCAGATGATTAAAGAACAGCATTGATAAGTTCTACTTTTCCCCATTAAAAGAGTTTCTGACTTGATGCAATTAGGAAAGTAGGTAGATGGAAGCCTCATTCTTGTCCTCCTCATAGAAAGAAGCAAACATGAAGGCATTTTACTAACTAGTACAAAGATTTGGTAATAATGAGAAAAGTACTTTTCCAGACTTGAGGACACTTGAAAAGGTTTGTTTAACTTAATGGGTTTGACTGTTGTCATGGTGTGATAACTAACTGAAGGTTCTATTATAACCCATAACATTTCAACTGAGGTGATGTATAGTTTTAGAATATACAGATTTCAAAGCTTTTGACGATGAGTCTGTCCTGTGACCCTGTCTGTCTCCCATTCCTCCTCCAGTTTATAGGCTTTCTGTTGTTTTCTTTTTCCTAAGCACCTTGTGCTGGCCTCTAAATTTTCCCATAAAATTGGATTGCATTTGTGTATGAGTGACAGGAAGACTTACGCATAGGTGTGAAATGTCAGAATTTGTTTTGAAATGTGGGCAAAAAGCATTTGAACTAAACACTTTTTTTAACTGCTTTTTCCCTTCTCTCTGTAGAGCTGATGGAGGCATCAGTAATAATAGTTTTGTCATGCAGATGACATCAGATTTAATTAATAAGAGGATAGAAAAACCTGCAAACGCAGACATGTCTAGTCTTGGTGCAGCTTTTCTAGCGGGCCTGGCTTCAGGTATGTATATAATTAAAGGGGGTTTGGTTTTCCCTTCATAGTGTGGGTTTTTGAATACAGAGACAAGATAAAAACAATGCCTAACTTCAAATAATTGTAAAAACTCCCCAAATTACTATTCCAGGCATTTTTGTGGGAATCCGAGGTAAGTAGTGTTTGTTTCTCTGTACACTGATTTGTATCCATGTACTTGTGTTTGATGAGCCAAAGAAATAGATGATAATGTCATACATAAACCAAAATCAAGGACCTTATTTGCATTTCATAGAATCATTAAAGGGTGGAAAACACCTCTAAGATCATCAAGTCCAACTGTCAGCCCAAAGTGTCCTGTACACACGTATCTCTCATACCTTCAGGGACGGTGACTTCACTACCCCTCTAGCCAGCCTGTTCCAGTGCCTGACCACTCTTGCAGAAAAGAAGTTTTTTCTTAATATCCACCCTAAACCTCCCCTTGCACAATGTCAAGCCATTTCCTCTTGTTGCATTACCTGATACTAGGAAGAAGAGACCAACCCCCACCTCACTCCAACCTCCTTTCAGGTTGTTGTAGAGAACAATGAGGTCTCCCCTCAGCCTCCTTTTGTCCAAACTAAACAATCCCAAGTCCCTCAGCCACTTGACAGACTTGTTCTCCAGACCCTACACCAGCTTTGTTGCCCTTCTCTGGACACACTCCAGCACCTCAATGTCCTTGTAGTGAGGGGCCCAAAACAATCCAGTATTCAAGGTGTGCCTTCATCAGTGCTGAGCAGAGGGGAACAATCACTGCCCTACTCCTGCTGGCCACATTGTTCCTGATCCAGACCAGGATGCTGTTGGCCTTCTTGGCCACCTGGGTACACAGTGGCTCATGCTCAGATGGCTTCCGATTAGATCTATCTCCATTTACCACAACTCTCTGGGCTTGGCTGTCCAGCCAGTTTTTGACCCAGCAAAGAGTTCATCTGTCTGAGCCATGAGCAGCCAATTCCTACAGGGGGGTGCTGTGGGTGACAGTGTCAAAGACTTTACTAAGAGTCCAGGTAGACATATCCACAGCCTTTCTCTTACCTGCTGGGTGAGTCACCTGGACATAAAAAGATTCCAGGTTTATCAAGCAGGACCTGCCTTTCATGAAGCCATGCTGGCAGGGCGTGATCTTCATCTGCACTCAGGATGAACTATTCCATAATCTTGCCCAGTACCAAGGTGAGACTGATAGGTCTTTTTGGTGGGTGAGTGTCACATTGGCAAGCCTCCAGTCGTCTGGGACCTCCCCTGTTAACCAGGACTGCTGATACATGATGGAGAGTGGCTTGGCAATTCTTCACCAGCTTCCTCAGTACTCCTTCAGTCCACCTCTAACAACCATGTCCCCAGTTTGCCAAGTGGTTACATGCTTGTTTAGTTTTACATAAATGGTGACAGTGAGTGCAAAAAGTCTCTGCATACATGTGTGTGGAATTCATTGACACATAGAGGTATGTACTGCTGAAGAAGAAAGAGGTGAGCCTCCCTCCTCGACCCCAGACTCTGCATCCCTTCGCATATTGGCAGGGCCTGCAGTGCTGCTGGGTGAGCATGGGCCACCTGTGAGGGCAGCTGCTGTGCTTACGTGCAGCTCTGTCATTCCAGCTGAAGCTGTATCCTGGCCTCTGTGAACCCAGTCTTGATTCTCTAGGGTCTTCACAGAAATAAACACAATGCAAGTACAAAATAAAATATTAACAGAGGGAAAAAAAAACATCAATCTCTCCTCATACAGAATTGGTTTATGTAACTGACCAGACTTAAACTACAAACTGTCAGTAGTTTTGCCTAATATCCACATACAAAATATATGTCCATTAACTTCATTAAATTGCTTTCATATGTAAATAACAATACTGGAAAAATAAAAACTATGTGCTTCAGGTAAGTCTTGCTCGGCTGTTAAAACTGTAAGAAGGCTGCAGGCCTTGGCAGATGGGGATGATTCACTAACATAAATCAATCTGAATAACATCAGCTGTTTTCTGCCATTTATGTAATTTTTAAGACAGTAGAAAAGCAACAAATGCTAAACCTTGGTTTCTGTGGCCCTTTTTATATTAAAGGTCACTTTCAATATCTGAAGGGGACCTACAGAAAGGTTGGGGAGGGACTTTTTACAAGGGCTTGCAGCAATAGGACAAGGGGAAATGGCTTTAAACTGCAGCAGGGTAAACTTATGTTGGACAGTAGGAGAAAGTTCTTCACAATGAGAGGTGAAATACTGGAAGAGGTTGCCCAGAGACGTGGTTGAGGCCCTATCTTTGGAGATGTTCAAGGTCAAACTTGATGGGGCCCTGAGGACCCTGATCAGGTTGGAGATGTCCTTGCTGACTGCAGGGTGGTTGGGCAAGATGACTGTTAGGGTCTCTTCCATCCCAATGCACTCTGTGATTCTTCATTTAGAGGGACTTGCAGCTAAAAGCGTAATGTGGATAAAACCTAACTTCAGTATAATGGAGCTGTTCCTTGGAAACCATCTGAGTTAAGCAGTTGTGCTGTTGTCAGGATACCAAAGAAGTGGAGGCTATTGGAAGGAAATTCGTTACGTTAGAACTATGCTTCCCTCTGAGAAAGTTGTTGCTTGAGTAAAGAAAAGCTGTCATGACTTCTTACTATGTTTCAGCTTTCGATCTCTTGGAAATAACTCAGAAATAACATACTTGTAGTTGAGCTTGAGACTTAATTTTCTGTTTATAGGATTTTGGACTGATAAAGAACAACTAAAGAAGCTGAGGCAAGTAGAAGCAGTTTTTGAGCCCCAGAAGGGCTCAGAGGAATACAAACCTGCTATGGATACTTGGCTGCAAGCAGTGAAACGCTCCCTGCACTGGTAGAAATGGGCATTTTGGTTTAAGAATGTAAATGTTTTAATTCATATGTATATATAAAATCTCAACATTAACAAGACACTAAAAGCCATAACTGAAACTTGTGATGGTGTATATATTGTTTTACGGTACTTCAACTATCCTCCTCCTACATTACTTACCCACACCATAGTGAACCTTCCTGTCACCCCTGTGTCAGCTGTAGTCCAGCTGCAGAATTTGTGTCCCTTCAGTGACCTCCTTTGGGTGGCTCAGCTGCTTGAATCCTACCATGTACTAGACAGAATGGGGAGTTTTTTCCTATGATGGGTTTTCTGCTGAGTAGTTCACCACCCTTCAGATCTTTAAAGTCTCTGGTACGTTAATAATCAAGGCAGACAAAAAGTCACATATACTTCCCTTCTAAGAAATGTAAAATGATTGCTGAGGGGTGACTTATGATGAACTTGATTTTGTACAAAGATACTGGTAAGTAACCTGTTAGCACCTTTTGATTGACTTTCTAAGGAAGCATTTGACCCAGCTCTGTGATAATGTTTTTGTGCACTAAACTAAGATGAAATACAAAAGCAAATAGGGTTTAAGTATGGCATTAAAAAAAAAAGAAAAAATAATCCAGGTGATGGTTCTTACCTAGCTTGTTGCTTAGTTGTAAAAAAGAATAAACTATCAAGACCAAAAGCTATATTATCTGGCATGGCTAATATAAATGCATTAAAAGTAGTTACAGGTATGCTATTTAACTTGTAAAAATGTGTAACATTAATGTTTTCAAACCCATTGTTAAATCCTGTTACTATTAACTAAAAGGAATTTTTAAACATCTATTTTTTAAGCCATGAATTTTGTATTTTTAAAAGAAATTATAATTAAAGAAATGTATAGATAATTATTCTTGTGTATTTGTTAATCACTAGTCTTAAATTACGGTTTTCTCAGAAGTATGTGTAAATAGGTTTTAAAAATGTGAAATTATTAAAGGTTTTAATTTCTGAGTAATATCAAACTGTGGGTGATTGTGTTGCACAGACGTTAGAGACAAGAAATATTTGTAGGTTTAACATTAAAGAGGTACAAAGCATTATCATTGACTACTTCTCACACTGAAACTAGGAAGGTTAAGTCATACACCATTCAGTTTCTTTCACGGTCATCTACCATGTCCTTATTCCTGTGGTACGTTTCATCCTTTAACCTGTGATACATCTTGCCACTTTTTTTTTTTTTCCCCTGAGTATCCTTCTGGTTGCAGAGACCATTCTTTCCTGAGCCAACTTTAATGGAAATCCTGAAGTGGAGGTTCAGGAAAGTCTAGAAGCCCAGGTCTGTTTGCCCATGTCTAGCAATATGGCAGACTATATGATCTATGGTTGACAGCTGTATACACACTTCATTTTTTTTCTTTTTGAACCATAAAATAAGGCTGTCCAGGTGCCAAAACTGAAGTCCACTGATGAGGTTCCCTCCACTCCTCTACCTGCTGTAAGGTAAGAACCTGTAGTTACAGAATATGTGGAACATTTGTTTTGTTTCATCTGTGTTCTGCTTGTAATTGTCATCTCAACCTCATTGCTAAAGAAGATGCTCAATGGCCAGAAGGTTCTACTAGGCCAAACAGAAAGGCTTTCAGTTTGCAATTTTGAGCAGAAGTTTGTGCCTTAGTCACTGATACTTTGTGATTTGCTCTCACTGAAGGAGTTTTGTTTCATCAAAGTCTGCCTAGGGATACTGTCCACCTATTGCCCTCTTGAGGAAGGCTCCCTGACTTTCGTTCACATGGTAATTTTGTTATTTTTGTGGGCTTAAATAGAAACTTTGTGATCTCTGGAGGTCCCTTTCAACTGCTATCATTCTGTGATTCCCACATTGTCTCCAGCTGACGCTCTAATGGGAGCCGAATCTGATTCTGTTCAAATCACTTTGCTGAAGGTAACTCAGCTCATCATGTACCTTATACTGCATCTTTACAGTGTGGTGGTGTTCCTCCTGACTGTGGCATAGCTAGAAGGATAGAAGATACCCAAGATTATACAGTCCTCTTCCTCTACATAGTGTCCTAGGGGACCTATTCTGGCTAACTACCACTGTCCCTGTTTAATGTGAAGCAGGAAATTTAATCTGTTTTCCTTTCACTAGCCTCAAACCTACAGGAGAGAAACTTCATAAATTACGAATGCAGAAAGGCCTTAGGATATTCACCACCTGAGCTCTTCAAATTATCTGCAAAGTTGTGTGTTTTATGGAGAGGCTCAAACTAGTGAGTAAGTCTCTGAAACAGGGAGTGTTTAAGTCTACCAAAGACCAAGCAGCCTTTGGGGATTGGAGCATCTGGTACAGCTTGTGATGCATAGTTGCCCAAAGACTGAACAGACTAATAGCTTGAAGAAACTTGGTTATTGATCACTAAGCCTCTTTTGCTTATTTGTTATGAGACAAAACTGATTTTTATCTTCCCAGGAAATTTTTAATGTGCTGATAAAGCAGTACCTTTTCACTGATAAAAGCAGTACCTTTTCATTGATAGTGAATTTGAAATGAGCTTTAAACAACTAGATACACTTTTATAAGTGCTGTGCTGGTTCAATTATTGCTACACAGAGAATATTAAGATTGTTGTAGAACCTCACTCATAGTAACTTTTAGTTAAAATATGACAGCTTTTACTGCTGCCCTTTTTACTTCTATTGAGATTTTTGCCTCAGGGGTGGTTTTGATCAGTTTGAAAAGGATGTGCAGTTTTACTTTGGCTGTCAGCTGAGTATGAGAGTAAAAAGTAACAATACAAACATTGTAAGTCTTCACTAGCTTGTAGTTTTATTATTTTAAGAGATACAGCATGTTGAGACTTGGAATATTTTACTGAGGCTTGGGTAATAATGTACCTCATCAGGCATGTGAAGGCTGGAAATTCATTTGAGAGATGTTCTAATTATGATGGAATCATAGCATTGTTTTGATTGGAACTGACCTTTAAGATCATCAAATCCAACAGTCAGCCTAATACCACCATGGCCATTAAACCATGTCCCAAAGTGCCATGCCCACACATTTCTTGAACATCTCCAGGGACCGTGACTTCACCACCTCCCTGGGCAGCCTGTTCCAATGCCTGACCACTCTTGCAGGAAAGAAATTTTTCCTAATATCCAATCTAAACCTCCCTTGCTGCAACTTCAGGCTGTATCTTCTTGTTCTATGACTTGTTACTGGGGAGAAGAAACTAACCCCCACCTCACTCCAACCTCCTTTCAGGAAGTTGTAGAGAGAAATGAGGTCTTTTCTTAGCCTCCCCTTCTCCAGACTAAGCAATCCCAGTTCCTTCAGCCACTCCTTATTGAACTTGTTCTCCAGAACCTTCACCAGCTTCATTGCCCTTTTCTGGACTGCTTCAGCATCTCCATGTCCTTCCTGTAGTGAGGAGCCCAAAACTGAACCCAGTACTCAAGGTGTAGCCCCACCAGTGCTGAGTGCAGGGGCACAATCACCCCCCTGCTTCTGCTGGTCACACTATTCCTGATCCGGGACAGGATGCTGTTGGCTGCCTTGGATACCTGGACACATACTGGCTAATGTTCAGGCAGCTGTTAACCAGTGCCCGCTGTTCTAAGTGAACCTGCTCTGGCAGGGGAGTTGGACTACATTATCCTGAGGTCCCCCTTCAAACCCCTATCATTCTGTGATTCTTTAAGCAAGTAACAATGTCAGTGGGGCAGGTGAAGTTGTCAAATACTGTGCTCTGATCCAGAAGTTGGGCAGCATTTTAGTTTAAAGTTTTACAGGGAGCACGAGACACAAGTGTGGCGTCTGTTTTGGGTTAGTGTTTGTATAGGTTATCACAGCAGGGGCTGTAGGCTGGCAATAAAGCAATGAAATTAGCAAATGTTGTATGTTGTGAAAGGGGAAGGTGGAGGATCTGACCAGCTGCAGGGAGCAAGATGTTTTAAGTCTGGGAGACCACTGAACATTTCTGAAAGGAGACAGGAGAACTTCCTGCAGTGCAGGTTTTACAGCTGCTAAACCCATGCCTTAGCATGTCTTAAAACCCAGTTCCAAGATGCTTTTCAATTCAGCCCTCCTTCTGGGATAACAGTTGGGATTTATTCCAGTTCTGAATGACTATGCATTGGTTTAGAATGGTACAGCAGTAGTATACTTAACCTCATGCAAACTGATCCTTGTTTCATCAGCTTCAAACTTACTAGTGTGTCTGTACTGATATAGTTGGTCTGCAGTGTGGTGTTGAAAAGCAAATTACAGCAGTGACCTTTCTTTTATTTCTCTCCTTAAGGGTTCAAATGCCCATTTTTCATGTTCATACTCTGTTGTAGTATCTGACTTTAGTTCATTGGTGTTTCTTGCAGAAAATAAACCAGTGAACTAAAAAGAGAGATTTGAAGTTTGTGTCTTTAATTGCAGCTGGGTTTGGGTCCAGGTGTTTGTTAAGTTCAGGTCACTTATTGAATAGTGCAATAAACCAGATAACCTGGTCTGTTTCAATTTTGCTTTCTTTTCTAAGGCAGGGATGCTTCAGCTGCCTGTGAGTTAGCTATTGTGATTGTACCCATTAGAGGGATGTCCCAAGAAAATACACAATAGTTTGCTTTTCTTTTTCATTAACACTTCCATTAAGGGATCTTGCATAACTGCAAATACTGATAAAGGTTTTATTGTGTGTAATGACAGTATTTTATAGATGAAAAAGAAAAGTGAAAACTAAAAAACTAAAACCATTCCACAAAACTAAAACCACATTCCAGGGCACATGCTGGATTTTTCAGTTGTGAGCTGAAGTAAACATAGTTCTTGTTTGCTGATGTTTTCTTTAGCCCTTCATTTAAGAGCTATTTTACAGGCTGACCACATTTTTTGATGTAAAGGGGATTGGATCAAATATGTCTTTTTAGAGCATTTCATCTCTCTAAAGCAAGAAAAACTCGAGTTATGTTTGACCTACTCTCTATGTAGTCTGGAGGTTTCTGGAACAGAATAGTTTCTATATCCACATGAACCTTGTTTTGTTCAGGCTGCTCAGTGGTACTAAGATGAATTTGTAAAATTTGAAAATTCGAAGAAAAGGGGTTCCTGCAGAGCTTCCATGCATGCCTAGCTGTACAGGAGAGTCTTCTTGTAACAAAGGTTGCACTGCTGCCACGAACAAAGCCAAGTGCCAGGTTTGTTTTTTCACTGCCAGCAGTGTTAATTATTCATATTCTAAGAATAATTAATTCAGCTTTGTTGAAATATGTATTTTTTTTTAAGGTAAGTAAATGTTGAAAGCAAATACTTCTTAAAACTTTAATAAAGGGCCCAGTTGGGGACCACTTTCCCAGGGCTGGATCCAGTGCCCCCTTCTCCTCCGAGGTGCGGCTGCTCAGCAAGGCCTGGGTCGTGGAAAGCTGGGGCCGGGCGCGCCGGGCGCGGCCACTGCTCCGCAGCAGATTCATGTCTTTGTTCGCCAGCCGTCCCTTTGTTGGACGGGAAGGGAGGGCACGTTAAAAAATAAAACGTCGCCCAAGGTTTGCCAATACTGTCCTGGTCGCCGAGGCCGTGTCGCTGCCACTCCGCTCCTTTCTGCAGCGGGCTTTCCCGTACGAGGGACGGGATGTTCGGTCACCTGAGGCGGCCAAACCGCGGCGGGGCTGGACTTTGCATCCCCAGGACGAAACCACGCCAGCTCCTCTCAGGCGAAGCGGTGCCTGGCAAAGCCCATGTCTGCAGACACTGCGGCGCCGTTCACTGCCTATCAGCGCAAATACACGCGCTTTATACCGACCATCAGCGCCGTGCCTCACCTCCGGCTCAGTGAGGGCGGGTACAGCTGTCTGGAGCTGTGACTAGCGCAAACCTGGCCCCGGCCTGCAAGAGCCGTGCCTGGCACCAGATGGCAGACACCACCCAACGGCCGTCAGACGCGCTGCGGGCACCGGATCTTGGTCGGCCCCGCCCCCCCCTCGCCGCCACCCCACGGATTGGTGCGTAGCGTGTGTACACACATGGGATCGAGCCAATAGCAAGGGGACGGCGGCTGACCTCACGTGGCGCCATGGCCAATGGGTGCCGGCGATGGCGAGACGCCGCCAAGCTTGTGCGGGGGAGAAGGGCCCGGGCAGTGCGCGACGCGGAGAGTGGTGCCGGGCGCGGCGGGGGGTGGGGGGCGGCGGAGGCTGGGCTGGAGGCGCTGCGAGCGCTCGCGCCGCCACGCGCCGGGACTCGCGGACTGGCCGTGGCGCGCGCCCGTCCACGGGGCCTCCTCGCGAGCGGCGGGTGCGCGGCGCCGACCCGGCCGAGAGGCGTCGGGGCCGGGCGGAGCGTAGTGGAGCGCCTGGCGCCCTGCCGCGGCGGCGGGGAAGGGACCGTCGCCTCCTCGTTCCCTGAGCGCAGCTGTCGAGTCGCGGCCCGCGCTGGCGCCTTGCCTCCCTCTTCCTCGCCGCTGCCAGGCCTGCGGGTGAGCGGAGAGCCGAGCGGGGCCGGGGGGTGCCGCGGGGCCGTGAGAGCGGGGCACCACCTTTCTTCCCAGCGGGCCGGGGCGCCGCTTCCCGCGCGAGGCCGCCTTTACCGGCCGCGCATTCCGCGCCGTCTGGCGGCTTGGTCCCGTCACCGTCCTCGCCTCTTACGTCCCGGGAGGGGGGGAGCCGGTGCCCGAGCCCTGCGGGCGACCGTGGAGGGGCGGCGTGTCGGGCTGCCGGGTGACAGCCGCCGTGCCCGCTGCCGGACACCCTCTCCTCCGCGATGGGGAGCGCGCCGAGAGCGGCGGGTCTCGGCCGCCGCGTGGGGTGCGTGCGCGGCCGCGGGGTGAGCGGGACGGCCCTGGCTACTGGCGGTAACCGGCCCCGCTGGAGGATTTACTACTCGGGAAGGGGCCAGCGGAGCTGTGGTCTGAGCAGAATCTGCCTTGGACTTTGCAGCGTGGTTGTTATGAGTCGGGGATTTCATCGGGGGAGGGTCAGTCCGGTAGTAACAACAACAAAACTTAGCACCTGTTCCTGCGCCCTTAGAGCCACAGGCCTTCCTTGGCTGCCAGCCGTAAAGAGTGTAACGGCAGAGGCGGATCCAAACATAAATAGCGTCTTTCGGGATGGGGAATGCAAACAATAGGAGGAAAATACGGAATGAGCAGACTTCCTTGAAATGTGGAAGAAAGCCGCATCTAAGAACGCGCTCCCTCTGTCAGCAGAGAGGGATGGGGCTGAGCTGTGTCAGAGCTTGTGCTGCTTCTGTCTGCAGAAAGGACTTGCCTGTTCAATTTCTCTGACAATTTTTGAGTTAATAGAAAATACGAATAGCTTAAATAGATAGGATTTAATATACTGTGTAAAAAGCCCTTTAAAAAATACTATTTGGTTGGTTTTCATAATTTGGAAGTCAGTACAATTTCATGACTCTTTGGTAATACTTTTGACAGATGATAGTGGTGAGGATTTTCTCAGTTGCTATCACTGATAACTTCATTATGCTGACATAGCAAAGCGTTGCAGGCTGTATGATGTAGCTAATTGCAACTTGATGAAATCCTTTGATTTAAAAATAATTTTGTGCTAGTATAATCTGATGCTATTAAAAGATAAATTAATATTTTTCTTTTTTTTTTGCCCTTGCCAAATTAATTTCATTTAATTATATTGTATCTTGCCGTATACAAAAAGTGTCTGATTTGTATACATGGGACAAAGATTGGTGACAGATGCTCAGAACAAATGCAAGACTGTATTTCACAGCCCGTATTTGTGCCAATCCCATGTGTACTCCAAGATAGTTTTGTACACAATGAAGTACTGAATTTTAGGAACTTATGTTACCACATGTAGGGCACTAACTGCAGCACTTTGCAGAAACATGGAAGAGTAAGAAGAAAAGAGCAGGAGAGATGATCATAAGAGAGGAAAAAAACTCTTTGAAAACTTGTCTAGTGCCTCTAAAATAGGAAGGATTTAGTTCTATACTAAGGAGAAAAAAATACTAAATATTAGAAAGATTGTCTTGAGGATGAATTTAAAAGTTCTCTTTTCACTCAGATTTTTGGGCTTTTAACCACTTCCTGTTTGCACAGAAATCACTATTGTAACACAACAAAAAGAAACCGTTTGGTTTGCGCTATATTAACGTCATTAACATTAGAGAAAACATATACTAGTAATTGGGGTGCTCTTTACTGCTGCAGAGTGTTCTGACTGGCAGCCTCCATTTATGAAGTGATATGGTTCAGTTCTCAGTGCAGAATCTTAACAGCAGCTCCCCACCCAGTATGAGGGGATAGGCCAAAAATTTGAACTTTCCATCCCCTTCAAGAATCTATAATGTTCTCCAGTTTAAGTGTGCAGACATCTTCACTGTGCCTACAGGAAAATTTAGTGCAAATCTCTTTAAAGCAGTAGAAGAACAGTGACCTGTTCTGGTACAGACAGGGAAGCTGCAGCCCATACTGTGCAGACAGTAAATATTTAAGCTTCTGCATTCTGAAGTCGAGTAGAATGAGTGTTTTAGTTCTAGCTAGTCTAATTTGATTCTTGGAACTGCATTTCTGGTGTGCTACCTTAAAATAGTAGTCTTAGGGCTGTCTGTAAAAAGCTTATTTTTTATCTTTTCTCCATAGCTTTTGGTGAAATGGTTAAGAATTTCTCCTCTAGCTTTCTGATTACATTCATAGGACATGACTGCTGATACTATCATAAAGTAGGGAAAATAAACTCTATTCCAATGCAAGGAAATACCCTTCTGGAATACTTGGGTGCAAAGTCAAGAAATCACTGGAAGCAGACAGGTTTATGATACAATTTTAGTTATTCAGTGGAAAACAATGCAAACGTCTTGGTCTTGTAATAGTACATGTACTACATCTGATAATAGTACATGTACTCATGTGGGATGTGAAAAACTAGGTATGTGCTAGGAATGCTGTAAAAAGGTGTGGTAGGGACTGACATTTTAATAACAAGTTATTAATTTCATTCCTCATGTGGTTTGTTGTAACATCCAGTATAGAAATTAATTGTTTTTCCCCCCTGTTACTTGATTTGTAGGGTACGGCTCTCCTGACAGAAAGTGAGGCAGTAGTAATTGATCTTACTCTTGAAGTTTCATTAAAGGAACTTTTTTGCTACTTTGATTTCCTGGGTGCAGTGATGATTTCCAAGAAAGGTCTTTACAGGCTGTTCATGTTCACTTGTATACTTTCCAATATTAATACCATAAAAATCAGTCTAAGCAAATCAAACTGCATGCCTATGGTTGTTCAGTTTGCAAAACTGCTATATGCTTTATGCTAGTAATGTATATAATACTATATCACAGGATCACAGAATAGTGGGGATTGGAAGGGACCTCTCGAGATCATCTAGTCCAACTCCCCTGCTAAAGCAGGCTCACCTAAAGCAGGTTATTGCAGCTGTGAGGTTTGTCCAGTTTGGATAGGACTAGGAAATGATTCATTTCAGTCTCTATAACCTTCAGTTCTGTCAGCAGAATCTCTTACTAACGTCTGGCAGGGTGCATGAAAAGATTGCTTTGATAGAAACTCATCATCTGCGATAGAGGTTAGCAGATGCGTTCTGTGTTAGGTGACCATCTTCACTCAGTGTTTTGTTACTGGGAATTTCAGCCCAAGATGTAAATGGAAAAAAGAAAGATACATTCAGAATTAAACTGGCAGGTTGCTACAGGTAAGCACTTATCTTTAAGGCTGTGACCTTTCAGTGAAGTTGTATAGGTGAACTTGGTAGCAGCTATTATTATGATATTTGTGGGAATTAAAATACTAATGCAAATGTATCAGTATTTGCTCATTAAGGATTGTGAATGCAAATGCATTAATATGTCATTTGTGAGACATAATGGTCATCCAAGTATTAAACCTTTCCCATCTAAGCAATAGTTGTAATTACCAAAATAACTGTAATTGACCTGTAATAGAAATTATGGTAGTAACATGACCAATAATTAGGAATAAGATTAGGAAGAGCAAGTGAAAGTGAACTTAAATCCCCAGAGCGAACTAAAAAATCTTAGTGTGCATGAGCTCTCCATTAATTGTAAGGAAAGAGTATAGTAACTTTTCATTATAAACCACCTTCTATTCTCTTAAGTGTGCAATGCAATTGTAACAAGCTTCATCTTGAGTTTATTTAAAATTCAACTTACAGTTGCAAATACAAGAAAACACTTTAAAAAATTTAATAGCCTCATAGATAAAACTACTGAAAATTCAAACTGTGTGGTGACTGTATAGCAGCAGGCTTCTGCTGTTTGTCAAAAGCAAATTATTATTTCTTGCATAGAAAACTAGGAAGGCTATGATGTAAAGACAAAACATCCCACTTCTTCCTACTGGATTTTGAGAGCATGCACATGCTCTAGTGAACTCTTTAAAATCATGAAGTGAGTTTCCTTTCAAATGTTTCTTAAGGGCTACTTTCTAATATTGTTTTCAAAATAAGAATTGCTGTGTGGTAACTGAAGATGGTGATTTGTTTCCCACTCTCATGTATGTGACATGTTGAATACACCCCTTAGTTGGCTTTTTGAAGTCCTTCATTCCGTGATAAGGTGGATGTTTCCTGGACTTTTTGTGTTCCTGTCTTTTGCAGTTTGTAGGCCAAGTTTATTTCTTGTATACATAAATGTAGGATAAAATCAGGACTAAGTAATTTGAAGAAGACTCAAAAAAAAAAGATAAATCAATAGAATCTTCTTGTAGAGATGCAAAGTCTGTAATTTAAATTTCAGAAACGAGATAGCAGAGTTATATTTCTGGTTTTTTGGGTACCAGAAAATTAATCCAACTAGGACATACAAATCTTTTCACTAAAACTGGTCCCTGTTTATCTAAATTGCTTCAAAAAAAATTTTTGATGATGAAATGTATTTCAGGAACAAGATAGGGCCACACTTTCTGGGAGCAGATGGATTTTTGATAAATACATCGTAATTCTGAAATTCTACTGGTCTGAAAACAGACACAATAAAGTAACATATGTAACACGTGGTCCAATCAATGTAGATGCTGTACATACATTACTGGTTTAAAACTGAGCTTGTACTGATTAATAAGGAATCTTTGTTACTACTGTCTTCTGAAATCAGCCTTGTAGTCTACCATATCTTGAAAGTTAGTACTATGAAGAGGGATGTGAAGAATATAAACTAATTTCTAGTGGAAAGGCTGGTGTTCTATAGGCACCTTTTTCTGATGATGCTTTCTTTCCTTTTAGCTTGAACCCAGTTACTTGGAATAATTTTCACTTTGCAACACTCTTGACCAAGTAAATGAAAAATCACTCCTTAATGATGACAAAAATCATTCTAGTATACTAAAATATCTCTGTAGTTTTTTCTGGATTCCTTGAAGGTCTTTCATCGTAACAATTTAGATAATTGTCTAGTAGTTGTCTTAATTTGTATATTTGTAATACTGATGTGATACTTATATAAATGATTGTTTATGTTGTGAATTGGAAGTGGCCTTTTGGACTGGGTAGAATGAAAGTGAGGTATGTGAAGTATTGATAAGAATCTGAGAAAGAACACAAGGACAAGTTTGGTATAGCTTAATTTTCAGGAGCCAAAAATAGACTGTTAAGGTACGAGACTTTATTTTTTTCTACTATTCGATTTTAGTATGTGTATTGTAGAAGGATAATTTAAAAAATAAGACTATGGGCCACAGAAAATAAACCTGTGAAGGAACGTAATACTTTTCTGCAGATAACTTGTTTTCTGTATTGCGTTGTTTCTTGTAATGGTATTCAGCTTCAGTATCACTGCAACTTCTTGTAACTAGAGCTTGAGTATCTGGGCTTTTGTAAATTTAATGCCATTGGCATATATGATTAGGCAACTTATATTCTAGAGGAAGCTACACCTCAAAGTTTACAAAGTCAAACAGTTCACTTGGCTCGGTGTACTGTACAACATTTGACCAAAAAGGCAAAATTATGGAAGTGGTTTTTAAGCCAAGGCTTAGATTATGAAGGGACAGCCTTAGCTCAAATAAAGTGATCTTTGTGCTTCATGTGCATTGGCCTCTTAAAGCTTTCTTTATGCAACTTCATTTCAGTAGAAACCAGCTAAAGAACAAAAAGATTGATTTTTACATTTCTCTGTGTGGTGCAAGCTGTCAAACAGCAATTGGGAATAAGGAGACTCCATTTTGAGGCCATCTGTGTAGCTTCTTTTGTCTGAACCTGACAAGAGGTCATGGCAGATGGTGGGGTCACAAAATCTGGCTTCTTGAGCTAGAGAAAATATGTTCATAAAACTGAAAGAATAGCAACTGTTTGTACTGACTGAAAAGCTTTGTGGCAAAGGACTGTAGTTTATGGGCAGTACCTTCTGGATTGCTAAGCTTGACAGCAAATAACTTGTCAAAGATAAAACTGCTTTGCTTATCTCTAAACGGGTTAAAACTGCTTAACAGTGATGTTAACTGTTTCATTTGGGTAAATTGCTCTTAAAGCAAGAGAGGCAGGTCAAACTGCATCATGAATTCTGGCCAGAGCTCCAGATGATGTAGTTGAGAGTTTGTGTGGAAGAAGGAAGGTAGAACAAGAAAAGGCACCATAGTTTTCAGATGCAGTGCAAGAATTCAGCATTTGCTCTTTACCATGACCACTGTAGCTTTATGGCTTTTCTGTGGCTCTGCAGGTTTCAGGATTTCAGATCCAGTAGTCCTTTTCTCCTGGGTGTGAACAGAAACCTCTTTGTAGTGTCCTTTCTAAAGACAGTGAAAAATGCTTCTGGTTTTGTTGGATGTTTTGTAGAACTAAAACTCTTAAGTTTTCATGGGATAATGTCTTAGTAGACAGAATTGTATGTCATTCACATGCTGGCGTAATTGCTTAATTATGGCTGCAATAAATTGAGGCACTAAGATAAATGGAACAACAGAAAATGGAGAACAAGATGTTTTTCCACCAGCTCTAATACCAGTTTAGTTGATATGATGTCTGAATAAACCAAGAAATTTACAGAAGCATCCTAGAATTTAAAATTTTTCTGGATTGTCTAAAACCACTAATGAAGAGTTCACCGCTAGCTATAGACGGCTGCTGAAACAGTTTTTGAGGCTGTTCTGGAAGGGAGGTGAGGACACTGACTGTTCTCAAACGGCCTAGCTTAAAACACAGAAAATCACCTGAATTGCGTTTGCCTTTGTAGCTGCTGAATTCTGCTGTAACAGGTTATGGCTCGCATTGTGTAACTAGCTTAGGTATCTTCCAAAACGGTCTTGCTGAACTGATGGCACACGGTAAATGTGTGAACTGTGTCTCCCTTTCTTACACGTCTAAGTGCAATTGAGATGTCTTTTGTAGGCCATTTCTAAAGCAAGTAGCACTTCTGAAGTACTTCTGAGGTACTTAAATGCTTTGTCAATTCAATTCTATGTTTTAAATGGTTTGTGCTGCCACCATTGTTTTGTAGCTTTTCTTCTGTTTTCTGTAAGACTTCTAAAAGCTTTGACCTAAAAATGAAGTCACTTTAAATATTTTCAGTATACTTAAATGTTTACCTTTACTGAAATTGTAACATTATAATCCTAATTACATAGGGGTAATAAAAAAGTCTGAAAATATTTTAAAGGTGAGTTTGAACTGGAATGTTTTCTCTTGGATGTTTCTTAAACATGCTGTGTATATATACATTTCATGGTATGTACTGCTTCTTATTAAGATACTTCAATGTCTGCAGTGATGGAATTGGAAGGTTTCTGAAGATAAGATGGAGAAAATCAGTTTACTTCTAATTTTTGCAGCCAGTTTACATTAGATGCAAATGATGGCATGGTTTTAATTAGAATACTTTAGTAATGACATTACATGCTTTGCTAGCACATTAATACAGTTGGCCCTCTCTGTAAATTGGGTTTTTGTGTACAAGATTAGGTCTCTGCCTGTTCCAAACAATGTGCATTTCTAATGTCTGTGCAGAAATTGACTGTGGTGGTTGATTTTTATCAAAACATTTTAAAAAAATCTAGCCTCTGCAGATGCAGGGTTTCAGCTAGAGAGGTAACTGAAAATTTATTTTAACTAAACTATTTTATTAACTTTCTTACAGGATGTTCGTTTTAAAGAGTCTGTGAAGATGCAGAAGGAGATCTTATGGTTTCACAGAATATAAAGCAATATTGTCTGACATGACAGCAAAAAATGTAAGTGTGATTCTACACCATGTATTACTTTTTATATTGGCACACTGATGATGACTGCTGGCTTTCAGAATTTGAAAGGCTTTGTGTTTGATTTCTTGTATTTGTCCATTCAAGAAATCAAACAAAAACCCCTTCGAATTCAAAAAAATCTTGCCTGATTTTTGTATACCACAAATGTGTACCCATTACCTTCAGCAGTATTTTGATCAATTTAAACTGGCTAGAAGCTGTTTTAAGGATGTGAAGTTTACACAGCTTTACGTCAGGTTGATAGCTGGGACAATGCTTTATGCATTGAGACACTTCATTCCCTAACTGATCCTTAGGGATTCCTTCCAACTTGAGATATTCTGTTTCCTCTGACATTGCTCCCAACATCACAGAGCTTCTCATTTTGTTGAAGCACCTTTGCACCAGAGTAAAATCCTTCTACGGAGTCACAAAACTCAAGAAAGAACAGAAAGATAGCATCTTTTGTTACTAATGTAGGTAGACTCTGGGGCTCTCAAAGGCCAGCTCTTATGAAGCTTGGAGGTCAGTGAGTTGAGTATGATTAGGCTCTGGGCAGTTTACCCAGTGACTGCTTTTGATAAGGCATCCTACAGTCTATTTAAACATTACTAAAGAAGAACTCCAGACCGTAAGTGTGTATTTGGTTAGATTGATGGCAGGGGCACAGTTTGGTTTAATAAATTCTCTGAAGTTTCTGTTCACCTTATTGATAGTTCCATTTGGTATGTAGCTCCAGGTAAGGCTTTCAGACTTTCTTACTGTTGGATTCAAGCCAACCAAGCCAGAAAATAAATGGATGTCTATGCAAATCCCTTTGATATACTTACTTCATAGGCCATATCCAGTTGTAGCATAAATAGGTAATTCTACTGATGCATGTGGAACAGCTACACAAATCCAAATAATTTGTGGTTCTGACCTTTTGTTCAATGCAATTAAAAGATAAATATCAATGCCAATGAAATCCAGGGAGTGTTGTGTGATGGTCTTGGAGTGACATAGGTTGGACAGGATTTCAGGAAGGCAACTCTGGTGCTTTGTGTAAAAGCTCTTTGACACTTGAATTCAGAACCCAGTTGCTTGGTGCTTTGTTCAGGGACATTCAGGGCTTTGAGTTTTGAAAACTTCTGGAGACAAACATATGACATTCAGTCTGGGCAACCTACTAATGTGCTGAGCAAGGAGATACGGAGAGAGGGTTGTTTAATGCAAGGCTAATTTAATCAGTGTCTGTTGTGTATGAAAGTAGAACTCAGTTTTCATGTTTGTTAAGTATACCTGCTCAAATGATTTGCAAAATAAATAGTGTGAAAACAAGAGTGGTCACATGCCTTCTGTTTTCATTTGTAGTAGTTGTTCAGGCTTTCCCACCCTTAGTTACTCAAAACTGCACATTCAGGTGAATAGTGTCAGCCTGTCTTTACTGTTGCTGCTAAGAAGGCCCAAGAATGCTTCTGGATTTGGATGGGTTTCCGCAGCTTGAAAACTGTTTCAAATGTAATGCTAATGTTGGTCCTCGGTTCTACTGTATGAGATACATAATCAGAAAATTGGGGTGGAAAAGACCTCTAAGATCAAGTCCAACTTTCAACCTAAGACCACCGTGGCCATTAAACCATGTCCTACAGTGCAAAGTCCACATGTATCCTGAGCACCTCCAGGCATGGTGGCTCTACCACTTCCCCAGGCAGCCAGACCACTCTTTCCAATCTAAACCTCCCCAAATTTTTAACCTCCATATTTTAATGATCTGCTGATCATTAAAAGTGAGTTGAAGGAGAGAACTTCTCTGCAGAAGTATTTTCGTCTTTTTTTTTTTTCCTCCTGTTGAAGCATGAAGGAAAGGGAACTTTAAAGTACTGGAATTTGGATGTCTGGGAAACCCTTAAAAGGCACACAACTTTCATCAAATACGTACAGATCAGAAAGCTGTCACTTCATTATTCCAAAATCACTACCCCTCGAGTGGGACACCGCAGTCTAGGGATGTTTGTGTTCCTAATGCATCACAAGAAGAAAGTGCTTAGGCATCCCATGTGTATAAGCCGTGTTGAACAACCTTGTCTTCAAGGAAGCCTGTGCTTCATGTGCATAGCAAAATGTTTCCATAGACTCAGTGTGCATGTGTGAGATCAACAATGTTCCCTATCACTATTTTTCCTTGCCAACTTTTTGAGTATGTGGTGGGACAATTACCAAGACTGGCCTCACTTTCTCTAAATGCAAGACGCTTTTAGTGTCTGCTTGTGGAACATTGTTTATGAGTAATTTGACCTTACTTAGATAACAAATGCAACCAAAAGAGCTATGAATAATAAAACATGGAATAAAAGTTTGGGATTCTCTTGGAGATAAGTTGTTTACATGCTTACCATATACATTGTACCAGCTCTAATTTAAACCACCCTGTCATCATGGGTTATTTCATTCTTACTTCTATAACATTTTCTTGCTTGTTTTGTACTTCTATTCCCATCTGCCCTTCAGGTAAGAAGGCACTAAAACAGTATTGAGAAATGGGGAGAAAATGAGCAAACTTACTTCTAGGACAAAATATGACTCCAGCATATTGTTTGAATAAGACTGTTAGTTTTGATTGAAGGTTCAATTGTCAACAAATTGCAGTGCTGCCTTTGTGATGTTCAGGGAAGGTGGGATTCCTTATCCTTTCTCTTGCAATGAATTAAGGCCCTTATATCTAACACTTGATATTTATCCCTGTGGCTTCGCTGTTCCTTCTCTGAATTTGTGTTCTATTTCTTGCAGAGGCAGAGGTCCTAGGAAGAAGCTTTGTTATTTGACATTGTTATTTATTGTGCAAAGGCAGCAGTATTATTCGTAGATGTATAGAATGGTTTGGGTTGGAAGGGACCTTAAAAGATCATCTAGTTCCCACCTCCCCTTGCCATGGGCAGGGACACCTTCCATTAGACCAGCTTGCTCAAGGCCTCATCCAACCTGGCCTTGAACACCTTCAGGGAGGGGGCATCCACAACCTCCCTGGGCAGCCTGTTCCAGTGTCTCATCACCCTCACTGTAAAGAATTTCTTCCTATTCTCCAGTCTAAATCTGCTCTCCTCAAGCTTCACTTCATTCCCTCTTGTCCTATCACTACAAGCACTTGTAAACAGTCCCTCCCCGGCTTTCTTGTAGGCCCCTTCAGGTACTGGATGGCCACTCTAACGTCTCTCTGGAGCCTTTTCTTCTCCAGGCTGAACAGCCCCAACGCAACCAGCCTGTCCCCATAGGGGAGGTGCATCAGCCCTCTGATCATCTTCATGGCCCTCCTCTGGATCCACTCCAGCAGTGTGATGTCCTTGTTCTGGGGGCTCTCACACTGGGGGCGCCTGGAGCACATTGCTCCAAGTGGAGTCTCGAGAGCAGAGGGACAGAATCTCCTCCCTTGTCCTGCTGGTCACGCTGCTTTTGATGCAGCCTAGGACGTGGTTGGCCTTCTGGGCTGCAAGTGCATATTGCTGGCTCATGTTGAGGGTCTTTTTTGAGTATTATGATCCAGGAGTGCTGGCTCTTCATCTTGGCTTTGCAGTCATAACATCCTTCCAGTGTTACAAGCTATACAATTTACTAAACATTTCCTGTTTTAAAAGATACCAAGAATCCATTTTCAGTATGAAGAGTCTCAGTGAGACATGAGCTTACCTTGCCACTCAAGCTCCCCGACAGGAAGAGTACTAAAATGCTGCTGTGTTCCACATGGGCTTGCAACCAAAGCGTGACAGGAGACAGCTTGAGTCTGTTTTCATGTCTTCCTTCTCTTTCTCCTGCTCAAAACTAGGCGTTCCTGTTCAGGTCCTATGTAGCCCTGCTGCATTGCCTCTGCATCGCTGCCACCTGGTGGGAGACAGAAGGGAAAACAGGGAAAAACGGAGGCAGGCTTGCTGTGTGCTTCAAGAGCAACTTCTGGTGATCCCATGGTCTGCACCAACCAAAGCACTGGGTTGTATTTTGGAGATAATAGATCTGTCACACACTCTCGGGTGTGACAGGAAAGAGCAAGTCATTTGAGATAAATTGATAAAGTATGTTGAGGATTTCTAAGGGCTTGTTTACAGAAACACATGACTTAGATCATTTAAGCAGTATTTTATGGCCAGGGTAGAGCAGCAACAGTTACTGTTCACATGTTGCTCCTGATGGTGAAAAAATCATAACAAAAGTAGTTTCAGAATAGCCGCATCACAATGTGCAGATCTTCCTGTTCAAAAATTACTTGCAGAATAAAAGGTCTCTGATGGAACTGGGTGACTGAATGCTTGTAGTAGATATCATTTGTTCTTGTGCAGTTTATTTTAGGTTCATGTTACTGCTGTTTAATCTGCCTGCAATTAAATTATTCTCTAATTTGATATGATTAAAACTATGAGCTTTCCTAACATATGTGCCATTATAACTACATCCCTATGTAAAATATTTTATCTTTGATTGTATTGATTGTTTTTTTATTAACTTGGATACCTTGGATACCTTATTGTAATTATTTACAGAAGCAATCAAATTTTATAATTTTTGAAGATATTTTGTTGTATTCAGTTTAATTGCCTACTGATCCAACTAAGCTTAGTCCCTCAGTGCTTGTCACAGTTTACATCTCAAAAGCAAAACAAAATGCTTTGTTGAACCTTTGAGAGGTGACTAAGGTGGTGCATGCACAATGCTCTCAAACTGAAGAATGCCTTACCATTACTTATGTTCCTGGGCTTATCCTGTGTTAGGTGTGACCTAAGGGATTTCTTACCTCCCTCATCTTGTGTTTTTCTATACAAGTTCCAGCTTTCTATGCTTTGTGTAAACGACAAAGTCTAAAATGCACCATTCTAAATCTTCAGTTCTCCATGTCTCTGTAATTTACCCATAGGGTAAATTATTTTCATAATACTGTTAGCTGCATACTAGAAATGTTTATCCTATTTTAAGTCTTCCAAAATGTTTTGTTCAGGTTGGTGTGACTTCCACAAATGGAGACTTGAAGGGATTTATAGATCAGAACCAGAGTCCAACAAAAGGTAAGAGAATTCTGTTTGTGTATGATTTTCCAGTTACCTTATGGCAAAACTTAGTATACTGAAATAAAAATTGAAAAAAAAGGCCATGGTTCAGGAACAAGTGAGAAAAGCAGGTGACGGAGGAGAAGAGAAAAGACCAGGGAACATATGTCAAACACCACTGAGTCAGGCTGGGACCAACTGGGCTAAGCTGAATGTTGGCCAGCTCCTAGGGAAGGAGGGCAGGGCAGGGCAGTGGTGAGTGGTGTCTGCCCTGCTCTGAAGCAACCTGTCACCTCAGTTGCTTTCAGTTTCTGTCTGCTAGAGCCAGAGAGCATAAGTAGCCCTTCAGGAGCTAATCCTTGGCTTTACAGTTTATGCCTCCAGATAGACTAAAACAGACTCTGGAATATAAGGCAGTGGCAGCTCTTCTTTAGATTTGATTCTGCCTCCAGACCCACCAGTGTCATCCTCCATTTCATTGTATCCATTTTGAATAACACTCTGCATAGGAATGGGGTGAGATACATGACTGATGACTTCCCAGTTCTCTTGCTTTGGAACTGTCACAGATAGGAGCTGCTGCTACCACAGTGCCCATAGATGAATGTGTTTGTGAGTGGCTCATGTGCAACACTTGGAACACACATGGGTAGTGCTGCAGGACAGATTTGACATTGTCTGAAGAATCAAGATTACAAGGTTTGGAATAGAGGAGGAGCAGCAGCACTTGTGAGACTCTCAGCACAGAGCTGCACTTCTGTGTGAAGGCAGGATGAGTTAGATACATGTTACTTATAGCTTACTAAAGAAATAACTTAAAAGTCTTTTTTTTACCGTTCTTTTTAGGTAATATTTCAATAATCACATTACCGGTTTCCAGCACCAACTCCCCAACTAAGATTTTGCCAAAAACTTTAGGACCAATCAATGTCAATGTTGGACCCCAAATGGTAAGTTTTTTACCTCTGGTTGCACTAACTTGTGTATCTGTAAGATTTCCTATTGCTGGGATATGGAAACGTGAAAACCAGATATGAACAGTGGTAGAAACTTCCTGCTTCCTGCCTCAGGTGCAAAGGCTGCTGAAGGGCCCCACATGGATACAGCAAGTTAGACAAGCCAGAATTGCCACTCCCAGCAGCAAGCTTGTATGTGACCTTAGGGGATACCTATCTTCCTGGCTTGGAATGGAAATGGAAACAGCTTTACTAGCTGACATTTTAACTATTACTCAAAAGTGTATTAAAAAAACAGCTCATTAAGAATGTATTGATACTCGGAATATTGTGAGTCATGTCCTCATCAGTGTATCTCACTAGAGGTTTAACTTGTTGAAACCATTCTTCATCTGTCTTTTCCTGTCAGTGATAGCTGTATATGAGCATGTATTGCTGCTCAGAAGTTTTGCAGCTCGTTTGGAGAACATTTTTCTGGTTTTTTGCTGGCCAAAGAACTAAACTGGCAATGCAGTGAACGGTACCTAGTAAACTCATGCTGACTTACCAAGCACTTAGCTTGAGTACAAGAACCATATAGTATGTTGTATAAATAATTGTGATGGGTCTTCTTCACATTGAAAGTTATTCTTGTTCCTCAATGGCTTTTATCCCAGTTGGACAGATGGGCCACAAGCATTAGAGCCAGCTCCTCCCAGCCTACATTCTCTGCTGTGTTCTCCATTTAAAGAGTGCTCATGAGTTATTATTAGTAGGAAAGTCAGCACTCCTTTGGCAAATGGAGATTGGCAAACGTGACATTCTATCTGCAAGAAGTGCCAAAAGGAAGATCCTGGGAGCTACAGACCTGCCAGTCTGACCTTGGTGCAAGGGAAGGTCATGGAGCAGATCATCTTGAGTGCCATTTTGTAGCATGTGCAGGATAACCAGGTGACCAGGCACAGTCAGCATGGGTTCATGGAGGGTAGGACCTGCTTGAATAACCTGATCTGGCTGGATCAATGGACTCTAGCCAGTAGTATGAGATTCAGTGAGGCCAAGGCCTGGAGCCTTCATGGAGTTGTTACGACCCAAGTGTCGGACCTGGCTTTGTTAATTTGGCTTTGTTAAACCTCACGCAGTCAACCTTGGCCCGTTGATCCAGTGTGTCCACATCACTTTGCAGAGCCTTCCTACCCTCAAGCAGATCAGCACTCCCACCCAATTTAGTGTCATCTGCAATACCCATGACATCTGTGTCCTTATATCCAAGAAGTTGTAGCTTTAACTGTAAGCTGTAGAGAGGTGGATTTTTGTGCTTCTAAGAGCCCATTTGACCTGGCACTACCTGAGGAGGGTGGCTGCTGTGGGTAAGGGACTTCGGGAGAGCCCGCTGCTAAAGTCTGTCTCCACTGGATGGCACCAGGGGATAGAAACAGGACAGGTCAGTCTTGAGAACACTTGAACATGAATTTGCTGCCTCAGTTTGTTGTAGTGTTTGTCACAGAGATTGGACATCAGATACTCCTTTATGACACATTTGGTCTGTGATTTGCAAGACATCAGCAGAGCAGTGTGAAGGCTCACAGAGGGCAGGATGTGGTGAAAAGCATTTCAGTATGCTAGAATCTCTTCTCCCTGGCATATCTGCCATATGCTGCCAGAACCATGTGCTTACTGCAAATAAAGGTTATTTATAGTGTTGCAAGAAATTGATATAGAAAATGACTGAATTGTGTTGACATATAAGTAAAATGCCCTGTCCAGGAAGCTTTGGCAGTCATGCTGGAATCAACGTAATCTAGTGAGTGTTTTATTTTAAAGAGTAATTAGTTAATGGTGTTTCATTTTTAAATGCTATATAAATTCTTCTGATGACTTACTTTAAAGAATGAACTTAGATGCGATTTAAAAGCTGAGACCACTTATTGTAGTGCTATCACTGTACCTACAATTCCACCAGATTTGAGTAAGTGTAAATTCTGTCTGTACTGTACAGACTTTACAATTCATTCCATAGCTCTGATGTTCTATTATTAGCATGCTGGAATGACTTGAGATCACATTATGAATGCTAGAAGCTGCAGGGAATACTTTGCCTGCAGCTCAGATTGTTGTTGGTACCAAAGACAGACAGCTGTAAGAGACAAATCCATTGGAGCAGAGGTTTTATTGATTACAGTGATCAATAAATCACCTACACATACTCTCAAAGAAAAATCAGACTTATCTGCCACACTCACTAATTACTTCTATTTGTCTAGATCTTGTCCATATGAATAATAAAATAATATGGTACAATAGTAGAAAACTTAACAGCATTGTAATTACTTTCATGTATGAGCATATTCTGTTGACATGTCTTCTGTATATTTTGACTGCAGCTTGCATTTGGTGCAGAATTATATTTTTTCTTAGTACCATGTGCATAGTATGAATTTTGGGCTATGGTAATCCCCATTTCTTAAGAGGGCTGTGATTTTTGTTTCTTAATTTCATAGATCATAAGTACATCACAAAGACTGACCAATTCAGGGAGTGTTCTGATTGGGAATCCATATAACCCAGCTCCAACAATGGTCACACAGGCACACATAATGGAAACTTCTGGCTGGGTCCCAGGGTAAGATTTTTTTTTTTTTTTGCCAACACCTGTTCTGTTTCTTCCCCTTTATTTATACTGTTGTATCTGTATGTTGGCCTATGGCTTCTACTCCTTGCCCAACTGAAAGGAGTATCTTTCTTAGCCTGTTACACACTTTTGATGTCTGGAGCACATGAACGCAGAAGTATAAGCACCAGTTACTTCACTGCCTGTTTTAATTTTAATAGCATTGTCTGTGAAAATGGGGAGTCACAAATTCAGGACTCCTAGAAGCTTTTATTTTTTTCAGAAGTTCCTGGTATATCCAAGTAGCTTTGCTGGTGAGTGTATGACAACAGAGGGGGAGGCTGTAAAAAAAAAAACACTTCAAGAGGCATTAAGAATAAAGCTGTAATGGAAAATTTTGGCTTAATCAATGTTGTATTTTTATTACTATCTTACAGTACCAACCAATTTTCATGGGGTTTTGAGATACTCTAGAGTAACGTGACTGTCTTTATCTCTTCAAAGGAAATCTAATTTTTACATTATTTTTTTTTTCCTTAATATCACTACTGCTAATCTTACCCATCTCATGACAGATTAAATGCTTTGCCTCTGAAAATTAAAATTAAAATGCTCTGCCTCTGAAAATAGAAAAGTAAATTATTTTAAATGAATTGTTTATTTAATGTTAATTATTTATTTAATCCAGAGAAAAATAATTTTTCTAAACAAGTGGTGAATGTCAATAGTACCTTTCCAGCTTTAGGGGGGGGAATTGGAGCATGTAAGACATAGCAGAAATAGGACCATAACGTTTGTACCTTGACTTTCTGTGCTGTAATCAAGGAAGGCTCGTACTTCCCTGATGCTATATTTCCACCAAAGAGTCAATAAACTGCATGCAGTTACAAAGTTTAGTTATTTTGCTGAGTTGGTGCTTATGTCTTAAGATACCTTGTGAATCCACTTTGTTCTGATTTTATTGGAAAAAGGAGTTGTCAAAGTTTACTTTATTTCTGCAAATTTTGTAAAATGTGGAGGCTGGGCAGAAGTTCTTTCAGTACCCAGTGGAGAAAAAGCTATAGTGTTTGTCCACACCTTGCTAAAACAGAGAAACAATGTCCATTAGCTTGCTTAAACTTCATCCAAGCCCAAGTGATAGAGATTCCAGGAGGGAAGTTTAGTTGCAGTGCAACAACCGCCACCACTTCCATTTGGATGCTGTCAAAATCTAAGCCTACTGTTTTGCCGATAAAAGGGAGCAAGGATTTCACATGGCTGGCTGATCAATATTGATCCCTGCAGAAGTCTGTACAGTAGATCATATTTTCATCTGAAGAATGCAGGTGAGGACAGGCTTATGGTATTGCCAAACCTAAGCAGTGAGCTCTTGCTGAGGACAGTTCCATAGGACTGGAAGTTCAGCCTCCTTGCTTTACCTGCTGCTTATTCCTCTTCACAGATTCCAAGTTGTTTCCAAAGCCAAGCGAGATGAGCATTTTCATCCTCAGGGCTCCATACAGCCTGTGTCAGCCTGGCTTCCAGAACTGGGGACAGCTCTCCATTCACTGCCATTCCAGCCCCCTGCCCCAGCTCTGCTGCATTCAGACCCCAAGTTGTGCAGCATTGGTGGTGAAGCACTGTGTACAAGGATCGCCAAAGACAAAAGTCCTGCTGTTGCTGCTGGGTTCTGAATTGCACAACCAAATACGTGCAGGCTTTCATGGCACAGTTCTTCAAATACATAATTTCTCTTCAGCTCCCTTCATAACTTTGTCAGGCTTTTAGCTGCAGAAGTATCTGCTGGGAGCCCTGCTTTTGAAACTGCACAGCGTGCAGTGTGTGTGTGAAGCGATTTATCCATAGTTCTCAAGCAGTGCGCTTTGCATCAGCTGCAAGAGTAAAAGACAAGTTTGGAATACAGCTTCTGAAGTTTGCCTGCTGTAGCTGAGGCACAGAAAGATAAGGAAACTGACGGTTGGTGACTGCTACTCCACTGCAAAATTCACATCAACTACTTCAGAGTATGTCATCAGCTCTAGTATGAACATGTGTTTTTTTACAGATAGTAGAACATTCAATATCCTGAAAGTACGGGATAAAGGTGTTTTTCTTCCACATGGAGGATTTTGAAATAGGAAATTTCAAAGGAGCCTCAATTCTTTCTGATGGGATTTGGTTATCTAGCTCACATCAGCACTTACTGTAGTTCCAGGTGAAGTTACTTCCCTAAAATCTCATACAGGCAAAGCATGATAAAATTTGGAACAGAATTTGTCTGGCAGTGAGCTCAGACAACCTCCAAACTCCTAACTGCCTTCTCTGCAGTTTTGGCAATCTGTGTGTGTGCTCTCTTTTCCCCTGTTGGTAAACATGTAACAGCAAACATTAGTACCCAGCTAGGCCCCAAATACATTGATTTTGTTGGTCTAAATATACAATAATGTTTTCAACTAAGTTTGAATTATCTTTTCTTAGGGACAAAAAGCGGGCTCGAGAATTTATAGAATCAGATTTCTCAGAAACGTGAGTATTATTGACCATACATACATGTATGTATATAGAAAATATATATGGTCATACCTGGTTTACTTCTTTCATCTGCCCTTCAGTGAGATGGGTATCCAGTTCCCACTTGCAGCAGTTGTCATTTCTTCATGTAAAAGCTATGTTGTATGTTATTCCTTGTAGCTGTAGTTCATTACTCTTTGCTTTATCACTTTCTGATAAAGGCATTTGCTGTTAGAGATGATACTGGGACTTAAGAACAAACACAATGCATCTTCAGAAATTACTTTCAGTTTTCCACAGGACAAATACTTGTAAACAAGTGATCTTTTCTCCTTTGCTTACAAAAATTCTTTGAAAGCATTCAAGGTGCTTTTATTTGTTTACCTATCATTGTCACTCGAATTGGATAACTGCATGTGGGGATTAGGAGTGGTTTGGGTTTTTTAGATCTTCTAGTATTCCTTTCCACTCTTTTGTCCTTTCCAGTGTTCTGTTTTCCTTAAAATTCAAAATTTTGAAGAGCATTCTTGTATTTTAAGGTTTTTCTTAGCTTGTTCCTTGCTTTTCTGGAGGAAGAAAATGAATGAAAAAGAACCCTGACAGTTGGCAGTTACTCACTTGGAACCATAAAAAACAGAGAGTGTGTACTTACCCTCCACAGAAAAGATTCTTGTATCTCAGTCTTAGCTATGATGGCACAGCTATTAAACTTGGTCTTTAGGATAAGGGAGGTATCATCTGCTGTATTGTAAACAGGAATGTCTGAGCCTTTCTAGTTTAAGCACAAACAAGAGAAGTTCTGTAAATCTGGCTTCCAGGGACATAAACACCTCATGGGGTTTGCTCTTTTTTTGATTGCTCTTTTGTGAAGTTATGTGGGGATGAATCCAGGTTTTTAAGCATCTGACTGGTAGGATGTGTTCAAATACTATCAATGTAGAAATCACCAAGAAAGGGCTCCAGTGTAATATTTTGACAATTTGTAAGCAACAAAAAACTGACTGGAAAAAGCAGAAGAATTTTATTTTTAATTTAGGTAGTACATGTCATGAGTTCTGATTCCTTCTGCAAAGAATATACCTTTTGCTGTGCAGCAACGTAGCTTATTAATATTCAATGTACTAATATAATTAAATTTTATCCTTCCAGTAAGAGGAGCAAAAAAGGAGATAAAAATGGAAAGGGTCTGAGGCATTTTTCAATGAAAGTCTGTGAAAAAGTTCAGCTTAAAGGAACAACTTCATACAATGAAGTCGCTGATGAACTGGTGTCAGAATTCACAAACAGCCATCTAGCTACAGATTCGGTAAGCAAATACCTGTTGAAATTTCTTACACCAAGACAAAGTTGTCTTCTTTATCACAGAGTTGTGTCCCTTCTGTTTGTGCACTGTCTTGCCACATTCCATACTTCACTGCTTCCTAAATACAAAGACTTATCCTCTCAAATTTAAAAATACAGAATTGAAATTAAGAATTTAGCTATCTTTAAATTTGTAAACAAATCCAAGACCAACCATATGTGGTCTTGTCAGGCTTTTTGGCTTTGTCAGACTTGCCATGATGGGAATTTGCTGCACAGAGGTTTCAAGCAGGCCTGAAACTTCAGTTTGCAATCATACATGCCATGTGGTATCCAGTTCTTGATACATATGAAGGCATCATGTTTCCACATTACTGTGTGTCTTGAGCTGCCATTGTGGGTTTTATCTTCTATGTGTCTATGAGGGATGTGTTCAATCATTTTTTCCTCTTTGAATTATTTAGCCATAATTAATGCTTCCCTGTTTTCTTAGCAAGCTTATGATCAGAAGAATATTAGACGGAGAGTTTACGATGCCCTTAATGTCCTGATGGCAATGAACATCATTTCCAAGGAGAAGAAGGAAATTAGATGGATTGGCCTTCCTACAAACTCAGCTCAGGAGTGTCAGAATCTAGAGGTAAAGTGAGGCAGTTGGGAAATTCTGTGTAGTTCACAGGTTGTGATGAAGAAGCTACTATACTTTAGGAGGAGGATTTTTTTCTCAGTTTGAACCTGACTGGTTTTGCTTCTTGCACATTATAAAAATTACAATTTTGGATATTTGAATAAACTAAAAGGATATGTTTATATATGCTTAGTTCAGCTTTATTTAGTGTGTATTACATGGAGTTTGAAAAACACCTTTAACTTACAAAACTGGACATTAATTTTGAAAGTAATCCCTGATTTAGTCAAAGTCTGTAGTGGCCTGAATTATCCAGAAGAATGTCAAAAGCATTTATGGTGCAGTTATGCTTACATAATGATATATTTAAAAGGAAACCACTATTCTCTATTCTACAGACTAATAGACATTAGTCTGTACTTGGAAATGCCATTCAAAGAAAATCCTGCTAGGATGACAAGTACTAGTAATGAGCCAGCAGGGAGAAAAGTGTGATTTTTCCTTACTGGTTATTTCCATTATTTTTCCAGCAGGCCAAGAGTTACCATGTTTTTGCAGGGATGCCAGAATTTTTATGCACAATGTTGCTTATCCTTCAGGCCATGATCTATAAATAAAAAGCAAAAGTTACTCTGTTTACTGCAGAGTGGTGTAATGACTGTCCATAAATACATCTTAATATGTATAATATTTGTGATACCTGTGACATTAAATATCTTAAAAGGTGTGGAGGTGCCTCCCCAGGACAGAACTGGGTTTTTTGGGGTTTTTTTTGTTTGGTTCTTTTTTTTCATTTGCAGGTTCAATTACATCAATTGTGTTTCTAGATACGGTAATAAGAAAGCTTTTACTTTTCTTGTCCATTACAGCAACTTTAAAAATACATGCACCCTAGGAGTATGCATGTTTTCAATCATTGTATTCCAGAATTCTTTTTTTTTAAAGTATCATGGATAAATTTACATTTTACATGCATTCATGTGAATGCATTGTCTTCAGTGTTGTGCATATGAAACTTGAATTCCATTGTTTCACCCACAATGATTATATGCTATTCACTGTTTTAGGATCTAATTAATTACATATTGGAAGCCAGGCAAATAATGTATTTGTCCCAGCAAAGAAAGTCATCTGCTGGATGGGAAGCACCACAAAACAACACTGTAAATAGAACAGGAGAGTTTAGGCCAGTTGTTTTAAGATTGCATCATTTAGTTTCAGTGGTTGAATGAATAGGCAATTTAACAGTTTAATATTTTGGAGAGCAATGATACAGTGCTGGCACCAAAATGTTAATGAGGAGAAATATCTTTTAAACATAATGACTAATGTCCAGTTCATCAGAGCACTATTTAAAATACCATGGGTTGAATTTGCAGTGCCAGTAGGCATCCATTACTACTGCTGTCCCAAATGCTGCATAGGTTGAAGATTGCTTTGCCCCAGAAACTGACATTTACAAAACTTGCAAGAAATGGATCCTGTGCTCATGTAGCAAAGGTTACCACAACCCACTTTTTGTTGCTGAAATATTGTTAGTTTAACCAAGTCTCAGAAGAGTCGCCCAAACAAAGAGTGAAGGAAAGATGCAGGTGATGATCCTAGCCCAGTCTTCACATACTTATGTCTAGTAACTTTCAGCAGAATAGTGGAAGGCACATACACAGTTTCAAGAGAGTAGCAGACAGGAGGAAAAAGGAAAACCAAACCAGAAAACAGTATTTAATTTGGTGCTAACAGGAACTCAGGGCACAGTAAAGAGGGGAAGTAATACCATCTTTTGTAGTAGTTGATTATTCGCTGGAGTTAAAATTGTTGATTGATAGTTCTTTAATTATGGTTTGTCAGACATGTTTTAGGGAGAAACTCATGTGATTGTGCAGTTGGTCTGTGTGAAAAGAAGAAAATACATGGCAAATGGGTAGAGCCAAAAAGGCTTGTGCAGTTTCCTTACCATGCTCTGGAATTCAGTCCCGTTTACAAAGCATGGATTTCTGTAGTGATGCTAGCACACTGATGTAGCTCTAAAGCCTTTTCAGTTTGGCACAATGGAACAGGCAAGGTAACTAAGTAAATATCTTGATGCATATACATTTATATTTTAAGATAGAAAAACAGAAGCGGATTGAAAGGATAAAACAGAAGCGAGCCCAACTACAAGAACTGCTGCTGCAGGTATATTTTTAATTTACTTAATTACAAATTCATCATGTTAGCTCTCCTACATTCTAACATGTGCCTTTGAGCTGAATCGAGTTTTGGGTTTGATTGCAGAAATATATTTCAAATTCATCTTTGTTTATAAAATCACATTTTATAAATACAGTTACAAGTATTCTGAAGTGTTTTGGCCTGTGCGGGCTTTCAGTAATTCAAATAGAATCAAACTTTGCTATGAGGTTACAGGCAATAAGGCGCTATTTTTTCTCATCTCTATATTGATACAATTTTCATGTAATTAGGTATACATGGAAACTTTTAAGTATCTGATGCTTTTCCTTTTTTCATCACCAAAAACTGTTTCTTTACTTAGGGCCAAAAGACAGATTCTGTTTGATCTAATAGATTAGCAGCTTCTCTAAGACTAAGATGAAATCAACTTGGTGAAAATAAGGCAACTCAGGCTCTCTCACCTATTAGCCTGAAAATGACAGGCTTGCACTCCCTTACTATCTACAACTGTCATTTCTTTGACTATGTTAGTTGTCAAACGGTTTACCAGTCCTTCGGGATTCTGTCTATTCACCTTACCTTTAAGTGGAATAAGTAGTGCTTCAAAGTGGTTCAGTACACTGTCTTCCAGTCCCTCAAATAACATTTCTAAATGTCTAGATTTTCATGCGTACACAGTCAGATAGAAGAATTCAGTAGAGAGTAAGTGGTGTCATGAATGGCAGCTGTTTAAAACTTGTAGAGAACTTGTAGAGAAGGATGTCAAAACTAACTCATTTGAGAGAGAAAAGAGAATCATGGATGAGAAGAGGAAGTGAAGCGGAATGAGAAATGGGGGAATGCTGTAATTTCTGTTAACTTCTGTTTCAGTGTAACTAGCTCCTAGTCTGATATAATTATGCACATAAAATAACAGAGAAGACCTCTGATGCTAGGAATGGGGAACAATTCTCCACCAAGCTTTATCGCTCCATTCTTGTTTCTTCTCCAGGGATTGTGAGGGGGGAATAGCCATTAAGATATGTGTGCAAAATTTGTATTTAACTTATGTTCCTGATGAGTTTCACTAGTGCAAAGAGGAAGTCAGGCCACAACTTATGACAGAAAATTACTGGAGATACTGAGAGTGGTAAATAAGAGCTATGAAGTTCCACTTCCTGGAAACACTGATGTCGCCTCCTTTATTGTCAGTAATTATCTTTTCTTTTCTTTTCTTTCTTTGTTTCTACAGCAAATAGCATTCAAAAACTTGGTACAAAGAAATCAGCAAAATGAACAACAAAATCAAGGTGCCCCAGCTTTGAACTCAACAATACAGCTGCCTTTCTTAATAGTCAACACTAGCAAAAGAACAGTTATAGACTGCAGCATATCAAGTGATAAGTGAGTATTTGTAGAATCAATTTTTAGGATTTTTCTTTCTTTGTTGAACTAGAATTTTTCTTTTAGCAAGTGAGAGACGCTTCGCTAGTTTACCAGAAGTAATAATACATTTAAATTTGTTACTTCAGAGGGGTGTTTTGTTGTTGTTTTTTAATACTCCATGCAACTGCAGTAGTAATAAGTAGGAATAAGTTTATCAACATGGCTTTACAAAAACTAGAACAGGGAATTATATAGAAATTTGAAATACAGTCTTTATTAGCAAATTACGGTGGTTGTACTCTTGTATTAGTCTGGAAATCTTCACTTAGGTGCTTCTGGGTGCTTTTGCTGTTCATCCTGTGAAAATATGGCTGAAGGTATGAGTTCCTGTTATGTTAGCTCTTAACTGGATCACAGCTAGTTTATTAGTTGAAAGTAGTTGGTGTTGCTTTAATACTGTGGATTACAGATTTGACTCTGGTATACAAACCCTACATTGAACATTAAGTCAGTTAACAAAAATTGACAGCCTCTAGTAACTCAAGCATCAAGATGCAAAAAAGCATGCTCTTGAAAGTTGAATCTTTGTTGAAAATTGGGCTGAAGTCAAATGCATTCTGTGACAAAACTTCTGGAATACTCCCTTCAGTTAAGCAAGTTAGGAATTTGAGGATCAGTATTGATTTAGCTTAACTATACTCATACAGGCATACTATACAGTTCTTACTGCACTTTCAAATGGTGCTCTAGGTTTGAAGTCACTAAGTTGAAGGCTTCAGAGCTGCTTTGAAGCTGTCAGAGATTAAACTGGCATTTGGGATCTTGGGAAGTGTAACACACTTCTGTAGTATCAAATTGGAAGAAAGCACTGCTACTGAAAATAAGCATACCAAATTGTTTAGGTTGTTGATATTTCAGTTTATATAACCTAGATTCAATATACTGTCACCTGGAGATTTTTAACTAGACATCCCAAATTAAGTAAGCTTTCTACTGTGGTTATGATTTGACCTGCTCCAGAGAAGCTCCACAGAGAAGGACCTTGGAGTCCTGGTTGGAACAGCAATGTGCCCTAGTGGCCAAGAAGGTCAATAGTACACTGAGGTGCATTAAAAGAGTGTGTCCAGCAGGTCAGGGGAGGTTCTCCTTCCCCTCTACTCAGCCCTAGTTAGGCCACATTTGGAATATTGTGTATAGTTCTGGGCTCCCCAGTTTGAGAGGGACAGGGAACTACTGGAGAGAGTTCGATGGAGGGCAGTGAGGGTGTTTAGGGACTGGAGCATCTCTTAGAAGGAAAGACTGAGAGACCTGGGGTTGTTTAGCTTGGAGAAGAGAATGCTGATAGGGGAACTTATCAGTATCTACAAATATGTGAAGGGTGGCTGTCTGGAGGATGGAGCCAGTCTCTTTTCATTGACATCCAGTGATAGGACAAGGGGCAGTGGACATAAACTCAATCACAGGAAATTCTACCTCAACGTGAGAAAAAAATTCTTTACTGTGAGGGTGCCAGAGCACTGGAAGAGGCTTGCCCAGAGAGGTTGTAGAGTCTCCTTCTTTGGAGATCTTCAAAACCCACCTGGACACATTGCTGTGTGACCTGCTCTAAGTGGTCCTGCTTTGCAGGGGGGTTGGACTCAATGATCTCTGGAGGTCCCTTCCTCCCTCTAGCATTCTATGATTCTATGTTTATTTGTGCAACTGATTAGTGGCAGCACCAAGATGTAGAGTGCCAGAAACTGATGGTGGTTAAACCACTGTTACATTGATCTGATAAATGATGCAGTTGACAAAAGTGGTCACTCTGTTTGGAGAATCTAAATTCTATAGTGTATTGGAGAGTATTTGCACTGCCTAACCCCATTACTAGTCAGCTTGTGTGCTTGCACTTGGTCTCAGCTGCAGCTAATAAGCCACTATTGGTACCTAGGTTTTAGCACAGGATAATAAGATGGCAGATCACACTGTGAGAACACAAGTTGATTTCTTGGTAATGGCCAAAATAATGCTGGGAAGTATTAGAAGAAAAAAAAATAGGAAATACGATGTAGAATGAAGTGTGTATAATCCTTTTATATCTGGAATAATTGTGCTGTCTTGTTCTTGGGAGGAGTATAGTGTAACCAGGGGAGAGAAAAAGGAGTGCATCAAGAATGCCTGGAGCTATGAAGAGGTATTCATAGAAGGAACAGATGGACTCTTTGGCCTAGAAAAGAGAGGATGGTGTATTCACAGTTGTCTACAAAATCATGGATGACATGAGCAATGTCCATAGAGAACAGCTGTACACAATTGCATATTAAAGTTGAGACATTAAGAGAAAATACCAGGTGGCAGATTTTGGACAAAAAGAATATAAATAGTTTTGTAACAGTTGGTCTGTGCAGATCATGGCATTCCACAGAATCACGGAATGGTAGGGGTTGGAAGGAACATCTGGAGATCATCCAGTCCACCATCCTTGCTAAAGCAGTGTCACCCACAGCAGCTTGCCCAGGATCATAGAATCATTGAATCATAGAATGGCTTAGGTTGGAAGGGACCTTAGAGATCACAATGTCCAGGTGAGAATTTAATCTCTCCAGAGACGGAAACTCCACGACTGTTTGGGCAGCCTGTTCCAGGGCTCCAGCACTGTTCAAGTAAAGCTGATTTTCCTCATGTTCGGATGGAACCTCCTGTGTTCCAGTCTGCACCCATTGCCCCTTGTCCTATCACTGGGCACCACTGGAAAGATTCTGACCCCATCCTCTTGCTCTATTGTTTAGCTACTGATCAGCAATTGAGAAGATCCTCTCTCTGCTCTTCTCCAGGCTCAGCAGCCCCAGGTCTCTCAGTCTTTCCTCCCCAGAGAGATGCTCCGGTCCCCTCAGCATCTTCATAACCTTTGATGTTCATACCAAAAGCTTACATAAATTCAAAAATGGATCATCTAAAGTCCCTGAAAGAAAATCCTCAAATGGCTATTAACAGAAAAAGGTAGTAATGTAGTAGAAGGCAGAAGTGGGTAGCATTCCTAGAGATGGAGGACTTCCTGTGCCAGAGGCTGAAGGTTGCTAGAAACTCTGATGGAGAACTATTACACTAAGTTTCTTTTTTTGGAAGCTTGTGTATAACCACAACACATGGGAGGAGAATTGCAGAGCTATCAATAAGTACAGCTTTTAATCCTGTACCAATAAAAGCTGGATTCAGTTATTGCTTAGGTAACTGCACGGTTTGCTCATTGTAACTTGGTTTGGCAGTAATCTCCCATCCCCTGTTTGTCTAAACAGAGTTATGTGACTTCAGCTGCACCAGCCTAGGTAGAAGGAATTTTGTAAGGTTGTGTTGTAAGGAATGATGTAAAGTTGATGACAGGTAAAGTTGTAATGAGACATTTCATTTTCCCTTTTAATGTGGATGCACTTAAATACAGCTGCATAAGCAGTAGGTTTTACAATCAATACCAAATGAGTCACAAGAGAAATGGTGCCTGTGGCTGACAATTACACCATGTAGTGTGTAGATTTCAAGGCCTCAACAGTGCCAAGTACAGGGGGACAATTATTTCCTTACTTCTGCTAGCCACACTGTTCCTGATCCAGGCCAGGATGCTGTTGACCACCTGAGCACACACTGGCTCTTGCTCATCTGGCTGTCAACCAACATCTCCATGTCCTTTTCTTCTGAGCAACTTTCCAGCCATTCTGCCCCAAGCTTTTAATAGCCTGTAATCATAGCATAAGGCCAGTGTAGATAACCTTGCTTTTCTTAAGGCTATATTAAATTTATATCGCTATTTCTACTTTTATATGCAATAAAAACCATTTTGAGAGTCCTGCAGAAGAAATGGTCGATTGTGAACATACAAAAGTCTGAACAGATTGTTATTCTAGCTGCATCCGAATGCATCCAAAAGCACAAACTTGTGCTAAGGTAAATAGGTCAGTTCACAGGAGGAATGCTGCACGTTAGAACAGAAAATGAAATGTAGAAGAAGCAAAAGCAGTAGTTATTTTGGTGACAAGGTTGCCAGTGACCTTTAAAAGTATTGGATTTAGTACAAGTGAAGGTTCATGTTCAGTAAGGCCTCCCTCTTCCTCTTTGAATTTGTTTAATGAGGTAGAAAATGTTAGACTGTTTTCTTTACTGGTGAAGTTACTTTAAGTGAGAAAGTGCCATTTTAAACTTTTTAGGCATGCCAGTCACAGAAGCAGAAGAGAACAACAAGAATTTGCTGAACTTTTTTTTTCTTTTTCCTCCTTTTGTAGATAACAAAGAATCTAGACACCTACCTCAGTGCACACCAAAAAAAAAAAAAAGGCAAATAAAGTATTGCTGTGCTCCTTTTGAAACCATCTCACTTTGACTTTTTACATGCAGATTTGAATACCTCTTTAACTTCGATAACACTTTTGAGATTCATGACGACAGTGAGGTGCTGAAGAGAATGGGAATGTCCTTTGGGCTTGAGGTGGGCAAATGCTCGGCTGAGGACCTAAGAACTGCAAAATCACTAGTGCCAAAAGCCTTGGAAGGCTACATCACAGGTAAGTTAGAGGAAACTTACTGTTCCTCATCAAATTCGTAACATCAGCTGAGGCAAATCTAATGATAGACTAACCTGCACAGGTATGTCACATTCGAAGTTCTATGGGTGCTAGCAGGGTTGGTACTTAAGTTCTTTTAATTTGGAAGGTTTTATCATAGTTGTTCTGTAAACTGAATTCACTCTGATTTATAACAACAAACTTCTGAGAGAACTGCATTATGAAGAAATTGCTTCTTAACTAAACTGACATCAAGAACAGGTTGTCATGGGTTAGTATTCATTTTGGATGTATGGAGGAGCAAACTGGAAGAAATCAACTCTTCCCAAGTTGAGGAGGAAAAGGAAAGAAAAAAAGCATCTTGATCTGGTTGAGTGTAATCCATATGTGGCCCAACTCTATTCCCACTTTACTTTGAGGTAGGTGAGCTCTGCTAAGAATTCTCCATGTCTGTCCATGTAGAAATGCTCAGTGTACTCTTAGTACATGGATGGTGGCTCTCCTGTGTTCAGTCATTTCCTTTTGGAATCATATAATTGTTTCAGCTAGAAAAGGCTTCTAAGATCATTGGGTCCAACCATCAACCTCCCACCACCATGCCATTGACCTATGTCCTAAAGTGAAGCTGTAAACAGTCTAAACTTCTCTTTTAGAACAGTGATACTTGGATAAAACACATGGCCAACAGGTGCCATCAGGGAAACAAGTTTCCCTAAATAAAGCAAGAGGCTCCAAAGAATTCCAGGATGGGTGCAGCGGCTTTTACCTCCCCTAGTCCTACTGTTTGAACAGGTCACACTTGAAGAAACCCAAACCTAGATCTCCAGTGTTGCATCACTGGACTAGAGCTGCTAATAAATCTTTGTCATCGTTTCCTTTAGTTATTGTCAGACTGCATTCTTCTTGCTCCACCCTAAGCTTAAAACGTAGCTCACGCTTGTCTCAGATTTCTGGAGGGACTTCATCTGTAAAGGAAGCATTACCCTATGAATTACTGTACACAGACCTTCAATTTTGAGGAAAGTGGGAACAAAGCTATTTCCCTGGCTTGTCTACTGAAAAGGCTTTGGTCATGTTTAATTTATGGTGGTATAAAACTGCATCTTTCACACAGGGAACTCGGAAACTTCAAGCATCTGACTGACTTTTCTAAAAACTCCTGAAGTGGATTCCCTTCTATTGACAATATTTAATCTTCATGTCAGTATCTTGTAATTGCAGACTTTATATTAAAAAGTGTTGTTTTATTGTGCTAAGAAAAATAAGCAGTCAGGAGCCAAAGATGGTTTTCTAGTCTTGATTTTACTGTGTGAGCCAGTTAAGAATTAAACAAATTCTTAACATTTCTGATGTCAAATCACTGCTGAATATAATTCAGTTACATTCACTGAAATTCAGGCATTTTAAATGGCATACACACCAAGTAAGGCTGCAGTGCTGCCAAAAAAAGAAGTTGAAAGAAATATTGATTTGTTCTCTTCACCTTCATTCAACTGAAAATTATTTACCACCATTTACCACCAATGTGAAAAACGAAAGGAGCAGGACCCACGTATTTTAATAGTGTTGAATTCTTCAAGTTATTTAATTGCTAACATGTGTTGAGGAGCAAATGAAGATTTCTATTTCATTTTAAACCTGCATTATTTTATCCTGAGAGAAAGGATGTATTTAACTTGAAAAAAACACCTATGTCATTGTACTATTTACTGAACAAAACTAGCTTTTAAAGATTAAGTAATAAAACTACATGTTTAAGCTAGTGATGATGATTAGTAGTTCATTTTAGTTTCTTCTGAAAAAAAAATCAGTCACACCAGTGTACTGCTGGTGGAGGTTTTTACTGAACGCATTAAAGGCCGAACAACCATGACGTTCCTGTCCAAGTAAGAAACAAGTGGTGCTCTGTTTCAAAGAAACTAAACAGGAAAAAAAAAAGATGCCAAGATTGCATGTTCTTAAAGAATGCTGTGAGTAGGGTTATCTCCCTAGCAGCAAACCAACAACCAGGAACCTATCTAGAATTTTAATCCTGAGAAACGTGCTGATTCTGTGTGTTACTCAAAATGCAGTGAGGCAAGTATTGTACTCTTTAGATGTGGGTTATGTTCATCTCTTTTAGCCTCCAGAAAAATTAGTCCAGAAGTGTTCTGCTAGAGTATGTGCATTTATTTTAAAGGTTTAAAAATATTAGGCAATGACAGTATGAGGCAGAGGTATTCATTCTCACTGCTTTATGTGTAAAATCCATATTTTCTTTCTTTCTTCAGAAAGAAAACCTAACTAGCTTATTATCCCAAAATGTTAATAAAGGGCAAGATTACTAGCAGTGACTTGTTAATTCTTCTGGAATATTAAACATGTACACACAGGTACATCCTTTCAAAAGACCAGGAAAAAACACTGTGATGCATCTCTAATCCACTGTGTTAATCTCCATACAATGCAGTCATTCCAAATGGTTCAACCTTGAGAGTGTCAGAACATGTTCCGTGTGAAAGTAAACTGGCATTTAGGACAACCTGAGTGAAAGCTATCTGGCTTTGTTCATACTTAACTGTTCTCATCTGTTCCATCCTCATACATCACCGTAAAGCTGCCACTTATTGATGTTTTCTGTCATGTTCCAAAGGCTCTGCTGGCAGGAACATCAGCCTTGCTAGCCTGGCTTTGTAACACATCATTTAAATGCCTTGCTGCTAACAAGTCTGCACAGCATGGAACAGGGCAGCCTGAGTCCCAGCAGCTTGAAACAGTCCCTGTGGTGGGTAGGACACTGTCACATTTCAAGGAGCCAGAGCTTAACACAGGCCAGAGGAGAAAGCCATGTAACAAACAGATTTACTTATTTCTCTTACCTGATGGTACAGAACAATTCTACATACAATCTGAATAGCACAATCCCATCTGGCTGCCATCATGCTTAAGGGAACAGAGGTCCTGGCTAATGCACAGAAAATCATGGTAAGGATAACTACTGGTTTAATGTGTCCAGGTGGAACCACATGGAAGCACCATGAAAAAGAACTAGATGGTTCAGATAACTTATTTGGATTTTAGTTTTGTGTTGGGATGCAATTTGGGTAGGTGAATAGAAAACACCCCTCCCCCTCCTCCAAATCCCCTAAGTGTAATTGGGTCAATGGACTTGTTTTGCTGATTCTTTTGGCAGAAATGTGCGTAACTGGGAACAACTGACAGGGATTACTTGTTAGGGAATTTGAAAACAAGTCCTCTGAGGATTGTAAGTAACCCATTCACATCCCTCAGAGGGCTTTTAACAAGTTACCTCAAGGAACTCAGCATTATTGCAAGACCATTTTAATCCTGAAATTTCCTATCCCTAGGCAGGAGACTTACACATGACACGTGCGGTGTACAGCAGGCTCTGTCTCCCATGCTCTTGGCACAAGAGTTTTGGCATGGTCTGTTCATGTCCACAGCTGATGCCATCTCTATTCAGTGTCAGAGTGGATTAGGAGGCTACATTACAGCCAGCTAGGAGACTGCCAAGAGGAGACTGCCTTTGGCCATCAGAACGTACACGGCTGCAGCACATACTGTCTTGGTAGCTTCACTGCAGGATCTCCAATCCTGGCAAGTACTTTACCAAGCGCAGCAGCAAAGGCACTTGGAGCTTTTGGGCCATTTTATAGCAGTAAGTTTCCATGAAGGACTCCAAAATTCAGGTACCTGTGATTGCATACAGCTACTAGCAGGGATCACCTACAGGGGGTGAAAGGTTTCATAGGAAAAGCAAAAAAGCTTCATAGAAATAACCACAGTTCTGAGTGTGACTGCTGGGAATGTGTAGATAGATAGATAGATAGATAGAATTAACCAGGACACATCTACAGTACAAAATAAACTTGAGCTACTGCCACCACCTCTTTTAAACTGAGGAATCCCACCTGCAAAGAGAATGCAAAGTTTAAGGTTTTAAAAGGACTAAAAAAAAATAAGTACCATAAATTACAGTTATGCTTTTTTTCTAGATATGTCTGCAGAGTTTTCGTGGATAAATGAAGGGTTACTTTCAAGTTCAGCACAAGCAGTTTCACATTTAGACGTAGCAGGAGATGCTTCTGATGCTAACTCAAGGTAAACAAAATAATTTTTTGTGTAAGGATAATGACCTATGCTTGTGGTACTTTTTGTAACCACTATTTCATACCATTTACATGTAGGAAAGGAAATCTCCGTTATGGCTGATTTTTTATGGTGAAAAAGCCTCTTATTCTGTTTGGTAATTCTGTTTGAAATCAACATGCTTTGAATTTTGAACATACTAGCTTTTTTTATATCTAGAATCACTACATCATAAGGACAGTGTTTTCCTGATTAACCTTAAATTCCTGCCTGGGCATGGGCTACAAATAGGCAATTACATGTGGGAAGAAGCCCAATAACACTTCTGAAGAACACAAAAGAACATTTGTTGTCTACTTATGCACTAACTGCTTAAGCTTTCTGTGAAAGAAGTTAAGTCCATGCAGTCTAATCATAATTTTAAATTAAAAAGCAAAAAACCAAAAAAACCCACCACCCAAGAACTTGCAGGTTAACCATACCTTAAAAAATGAAATTAGGGATTATTCTCGAGCACATTCTTCTTTGTGGAATTTAATAGCTTCATTTCATACTGCAGACATTTCTGTCTATTGACAAAACTGTGATAGATTTATTCTTCTTCAGGGTTTCTTTGGCTTGAGCAATTATAATGGTCATGGAAAACAAAAGCCACCCAATCATCTTTTTAATGTAGCTTACCAATATTTGTCAGTTTTCACAGTAATTAGCTGTGTTAAATGTAAAGCTTTTGGGTTTTTACTTGTTAGCAGCATTTCTTTAATCAAAGGAAAAGCTGAGGACACAAAGAAAGCTCAAAACTTTCTGAGAAATTCTCTAAACTTCAACAATCCTGTTGTTTTGGTAGTGAGAATCCAGGGCTGTGTTTGGATGCTGAAGTGGCCTTAGCAACTGGGCAGTTTCGTGCCCCTAGTAATCAACAGTCCAGCAGCGCAACGTCACGCTACTCTGAATCACGGGGGGAAACTCCATGCTCGTTCAATGATGAAGATGAAGAGGATGAAGATGAAGATTCTTCCTCCCCAGAATAAGGACATTAGAAATCAGAATGTACAAAATGCTGCTCAGAAATATTCTTGATGGGATCTTCTGTTTGGATTTTACTTACGTTTCTAGCTTTGGTTAGCACTGTGTCCAGTGATGCAAAATGGAAACTTCCAGACAAATTCATCCACAGCTGAAATTGAAAACTTGGGGTGATAGAACACAGCGTGGTGTGTAGACACAGAGCAAAGTGGCTTTTATCAGCCATAACCAAGGGAAAGAAGAAACTCCCTGGAGGTTTTGCAAAGTAACCATCAAGTTCACGTTTTCCATTTTGGAACATTCTGTCTTAAGTTTCTGTCTTCCCCTTGTTTTTACCAGATGGGGAAGGAAACAGTCAACAAATGCCAGTTCTTGCATTGTCTGCTGGCTGTGCTAGCTTTAGAAAAGGGCAAAGAGAGCATGTGCAGATGTGCTGCAAATAGCTATTTTAAACTATCTTGTGAATTTTGTTGTAGGGAAAAGGGGCTGTTAGAATGTTTACTTTTTTCTGTTCAATTTGCTGTATAGAATATTCTTCAAGTAATATAAATTGCAAGTGATTAAATGAATCTTGAAATAGTTTTAAACCATTTTAGATACTCTAAAAGTAACAATAGTATCTCTCTTTTGAAAGGTTCATATGTTCATTTATACTGCAGACTTAATTCATTACAAAAAAGTGATGAATGTTAGCCATTATTAAACAGCCAGGATAAAGACAGTACTCTCTGCACCAGCTTTTTTCAAGGAAAAAAAAATGTAAATCTATTCCTGATTATAGTGTATCCAGCATAGCTTCTCCTTTACTGTTCTAACTTTATAATCCCTTTGATTTTGTAGCATGTGGTGTGGAGTGGGTTTTTTTTTAAAGGCCTCTATGTTAAGGATCTCTGGCAGCATGTTTTCTAGGCAGTATCTTCAGGGTGGGCAGGTCACCTAATTTTTAAGTCATAGGTTAAGGTTCTTAGGAAAAAAAATAAACTTCAACATGCATTCTAGTCAGCTTGGATTATGACAGATTGACTTCCTTAAAATCAATTTCTGATGCACTCATCTTGATGCACCTTTGAAAAAGAGTAGTATCAAACCATGTGTTAAATCAATATATGGCTAAAATTGCACATGTATCCCACTTGAACTGTTAAATTAGACTTGCCCACAGGAGGCTCTTTGTTCCGTAGTGCACATCCAGTCATTAAGACCTTTTAAAAACCCAAACTTGAATAACAAAGCAAAACATGCTGTGGATGTACTCTTCCCATAGTGTGCTAATGTCCAGTGTTTTAGCCAGTCTCAAAGGTAACTATTTTTAATTTGGTACATCCAGTTTAAAACAGCATTGCTTCTTTTTAGGTTTTATACTGTGTGTAAATAGTTGGCCTGTATTAGCTGTCAATCTCAGAAATGTTGGCTCACTTAGGAGATGAGGTAGCTCATCATACCAATCCTTGCTTGAGAATTGCAGCAAACTATCCCTTGACTCAAGCAGAGTGTAGGGTGTTTTGGCTACATCATCTTTCACAGACAGACTTGCATTCAAGACCATGAGATTCAGAAGCACCAAACCTGAGCTTGGGAGATAAACTTAATCCAGCTCAAAAGTGACCTGGCTGTTGTACAGGAGTTCACACACAACAAGCTGCATACAGGAGAGGTAAAACTATGAGGAGCACAGAAGCACAGCTGCATAATTGCATTCAAAATGCAGAAACTTTTCTCCAAGAGTTGAAGCTCCTGCACTGGAGGTACAGTTAGGACAGCACCATTAGGCATAGCTCCTGATGGAGCTAGAGCTATCTCACACTAATGAGTCACAACTGCACAAATTAAAAGAATTCTTACATGCCTGCCATGCTGTTCACCCTCTGGGCAAGACTGGGAAGACTGGCCTGTGCTTGTGGCTCAGGCAACAGCAGGCTGAGTGGTTTACATCACCTCATTTCGACCAAATCTGTAGCACTACCTCTATGTAAAGAAAAGCTTTACAAACACTGAAAGAATGTTCTTGCTGCGCTCGAGTTGATGCGCTCGAGTGAAGTAGCTCGCTTTTGAAACTAGAGGAGAAGGTGACAGATGCTCTAGGTATGGAATTGTCAGCTTCATGAATGACATTTCATTTAAACAGAGGATTGCTTTTATTCCTAAAAAGCTATTGTTTTTTTCCAAAAGTGCTGTCAGTCAGCTTTCACTGGAGTGAGCAGATCAAAAATACTTGACACTGGCAGGATCTTAAGGAATTCTTTAAAAGGGGAACGTTTTCTAAAGCTGTTACTCCCCTCTAAGGGGCACATTTAACTTTGTACATTTCCTTCTCAAGATCTGCATAAAAAGAAGAAATATCAAAACACTAAACAAATTGTTAAAGAGGAACACCTTGAACTTGGCAAAAAAGCTTCCTGTCAAGAAATGTATTTTATTAGCAGTCAGTGTGCTTTCTGCTGCACAGGAGGAAGAAAACCCTAAGAGATGTCTGTCTTCCATTCATGTCCATATCCTTCAAAGCAGCAGACTGCACAGCTACTTACTTTCTGGCAATCTGCAAGCTATCAACTTTAAAAAAACAAAACAAAACAAAACAAAAAAAAAAAAAAACCAAAATTAAATCTAGGAGCACATAACATTTGTTTAGACAATTGAACTAAGACTTTAAAAGTTATTTTTCCTGAACTAGTTAAATACAAAAGAATAAAACAAGTGAAAATATTTAGAAGAAACTTCAAAAGAAAATTCTTTCCTTGGTATTCTTTGTGCCACGTTCCAGTTGAGGCTGAAGTTCAACTAAGGCACTGTGGTCTTGTGGTTACACCAAAGTCTGGGAACTAGTAGAATTTTGGGCCTTATCCAGCCATAGTCACTCGTGTATGACCTCAGGCAAGCTTTTCAGTCGTTCATGTTGATTTAGCTGGCATACTGAAAAAACAACAAACAAACAAAACCCACAAACAATAGCCAAAGTAAAACAGGTCAGTGCAGGACCTGACACAATGCTGCTGTTGCATCTGAATTGAGTTCTTAGCAGTTATGAGTAACAAGGAGATTGAGCAACCACACAGCTCCCACGAAGCTATCGGCAGCAGTTGTGCTCAGTTGCTTCAACATGCCAGTTTTCCCTCCCTCTGAAAGCCAGCAAGAAGAAACCTTCCGGAACAAAATGCTCATTAACAACACTGGGTTTTCCCTACCCAGTCAGTTACCATCATCCTCTTCTGTCTCCTGCAGTACCCTTAACATTTATTGGCGTTAAACAAGTAGCAACTGGTACTAGCTGGTATTGCTTGTAAGACAATGTTAAGACTTAAATTTTGATGTGACATGTTTCTGCATCTTGCAACACTATTTCTTAGTTATACCTTCAGAAGCACCTGGCTGCAAGGGATATAATGCTCTCTGTAAATTATTTTTTCATATATTGCAGTAAACAGCTTTATTTCTAGGCTGATTTTTTGGTGCTTGAAAAATTTTGGCTTTGAAAATTTGACGTAGAAAAGACTTGTCAGCACCACAAACTAGATAAAAAGAGTGTATGTGGGAGACAGCATTGTTCTGTTATGTGGAAATCTGACACCAAAAATCCTTGCTTAAAATTGGGCAAAAGAAACATCTGAGATCTGACTTTCCAGATCCTAGGAGAAAGCCTCCTGCTTATGCACAGTATGGAGCAAATGAGTAACAGTTTTTCCTTTGTTCATTAAGAAAAGCAGGCTGACCTGTATTAGATCAGTTCTGTAGGAGGGCCATGATAGTTCCAAGCAGATACAGGACAGACATATTTCTGTAGCCCAGACATATTCCTTCTTTAGTATTGGCTAGAATATTTGGCAACAACTTGTTCTAATGAATTCTCTCATGCCACATACAAATACAAGGCTTGCCAGGCATCAGTACTTTAGATACAACAGGTGACAACAGGGTACAGCTGTGTGAAGTTTAAATCTAGGTGGGGATGTAAAATGAAACTTTTCCATGCAGTAGATAGGAAACTTTCCTAGGCAAAATGAGTCTTTAGCAATTTGCTAAAAGACTAAATTTGCTTTTAGTTTGGTCTCCTTATTCAGGCTGAGAGAAACAGAGAAACTAATCACAACTGCATTCTCATGCCTTCCATGAAGCAGCAAAGGCCAAGGCAGTCACGGAGGAGAACCACCATATACCCATAGCCCTTCCCACTGAAACCTTTAAGTCACAGACAACTATTCTAATTGACCACAAAAGTTAAAACATTCACCAGAAAAGGTTAAGACCACAAAGTCAATCATCTCCAGGTTTTCTGCTAGTTTTGCTAAATCTCTGTTGTAACAATTATTTGATGTTTGTGCACTAGGCTCAGCTGGGGCTCCCGGAATGTCCCTAAGAAAAGGCCAGGTAAATCACACCCCATCACAGAGTTTCCAGCACATTCCCTTGTCTCTAAAGCCAGTTTGTATAGATGAACAATACTTCAGAGGTATATGCAAACCTTGTGACAGTCTACCTCACAAGCACCTGTGGAATTGTTAGTCCTACCTGTCAGAACTAGGGTAGGAGGCCATTCTCCTTCCTCAGAAAGGAGTGCAGATAATGCACTGGTATCAAGGTGCCAACCTTTGTATCAGCATCTCCCACACCGTGTCACAAGTAACTCACCAGCAAGTACAGGCTGAGTTTTTGCAGCAGTGTCAGTTTGCTGCCCTAGAGAATCCTTTGGCACTGAGGTAATGCTGACATATACATCAACACACACAGGCAGGTCCAGCTGTCCACCCTGTCACAGTAGCTCTCTTTAACATCTGCTGTATTCTACATGGAAGTAAGATGTAGAGACTTGGGTTTTATGTTTAAAATGCAGAAAACACTTAAGTCCATTAAATTTTGCATTAAATGAGACTGAGGGTTTTTTCATGTTCTCTTCTTTTTCCTCTTTTTAAAAATTTTTTCATCTGCAGGGTGAAGGCATGGGGGGTGGTAACTGATTTGTTGGAGAGCAGCTCTGGGAGAAAGGACCTGGTAGTCCTGATGGACGACAGGATGACCAAGAGCCAGCAGTATGCCCTTCTGGCCAAAAAAGGCCCAATGGTATCCAGGGGTGCATCAAGAAGAGGGTGGCCAGTACGTCAAGGGAGGTTCCCCCCTCTACTCTGCCCTGGTGAGCCACATCTGGAATACTGTGTCCAGTTCTGGGCTCCCGGGTTCAAGAAGGATAGGGACTTACTGGAAAGGGTACAGAAAAGGGCTGATGAGTTGGAGAACAGAGATTAGGGGAACAGAACTTCTCACTTATGAGAAAAGATTGAGAGAATTGGGTCTTTTTAGTCTAGAAAAGGGAAGACTGCAGGGTGTCTCGTCAATGGTTATAAGTGGGAGGTGACGTTGTAGCTAATTTTCTAATCCACTTATTTTCCCCCTCCTCCAACATATGTATTGGCATAAAGTGTCAAACAAACACTTTAGCTGGAATTTTTCTGGCTTTTCTTGTGCTAAACTCCTGTGTCTTCAGGAAAGTCCAAGTTGCACATTCAACTTTTAAACTATTTGCTGCACGTTTTTAAATTTTTCATAGGTCTCTTTCTTTCCAAATACTTTCAAATTATAACTAAAGTTTTATTTTTGCAGAAAGACAGAAGTTAAGCTATGTTGATTTTTTTTTTTGTCCTCATCAAATACTGTTAATTTCTACTGCCACATGTTGTTCATGGCTAGGAGTAGTATAATATGCTTTAAACACTGACAGATAGAAACAAAAAAGCATAAAGTTTTGCTTTCCTAATAGGACACTGACATTAGCAAATAGGAACCAATAGAAAATGTTATTTTATACTAGCAAACACTGTGAATAAAAACTTGTTATTTTTTTAATGGAAATTTTATAGAAGAAGCTATTTCTGTATACTCAATCCAATATTTACTGAAAATGCTGCAAGTGGGAATTGTATGTGGCAAAATGGGGGTGGGGAGCAGATGAGTCTGGCTGAAGTGAAAGCTCTAGGTATGCTGTGGGGAAAAACAGTCAGTTGTCTGTGAACGAGAATGTAAAGTTTCACTGCAGGAGAACTGAGTGAAAACATTTCAAGGCAACAGGATTTGGCCTGTTTGTGAGAAAACATTGTGGAAAAAAGCTGCTCAAGGTTAATGTTGACAGTACCTGTATCTCATTTACAAATAAAATTAAAAAAAAAAAAAGGATACCTCCTATTCACAATTAATGTCCAGGAAATAGTGCAGCTTCTGGTGTTTTGAAAATAACTACAAAAATCTAGCAATTGCAGCCATAAGCCAAACTTGTGTCATTATCCAGGGCAAGATGAGGGACTTATGAAACTGTTACATTTTTGACAAAGTAATTCTCAAAATATTTAGGAAAATTATTATCCCTGGCTCATCAGGACATGCACCCAATCTGTACCTAAGGGAAGGCCTCAGAAGCAGCTGATCAAGGAATGCACCATTTCACACAGGGTTTTCAATTCTGCTGCCTTGGAAGGGTTCAATCTTCCTATTTAACAGTCAGGTCTGCTAGGAAGGAGTTCACAATGTTCTCTGTGCTACCCTTCTGTCTCATGCTAAATCCTCTGTCCTCTTAAAACATTTAAAGGTTCTTCCAACTGTCTTCCTCATATTTCTTAGCAAGAATCCAAATGGTAAGAATTTAGGGAGCATTAAATACACTCCCTCTTCATCATCTGTGTTGGTTTTCCAACTCCACCAAATACAAAACTCCCAGGTAATTCCACAATGCTTGTTTTTCCCCACGTGCAGAAAGACAACAAATCAATGTTCTCAGTCTCAAACCAGCTGAAAGTAAAGGTTAAAAGATAATAGGAAATTACTTGTAAAGCTGTAAATTCCTTCTTGTGTAATAAGAAACTCTAGCACAAGCTTCTTTTATTTCAAATGTGTTGGCATATTTGGGAAGGTATTTTTATGCATAGATGTGGCAGACTCCTGTTAGCCCCTGATAACCAGATTAAAAACTCATGTGGGTTTTATGGAGAAGAAAACAACTGAAGGAATGAGAAGGTACACTCTATCTCAGTAATAAAAGTGTCTGTACCTCCTTTTGTGTCAGTGCTACCTAATTTGCTACAGAAGGATTCTAGAGCATTAAACTAATAGTGAAGTTTGTTGAAATAAATATTCTCCTCTACAGAATCTAAAAGGAGAAGGTTTTGTTGTAAGCTACTTTATTTCTTTGTGCCATGTTTTCACTTGGGGTGTCTCCCCCTCCCCAAGAACCCAAAATAGAGACAGAAAATGCTAAAGCTCTTTTATTCCTCTAAGTAAAGTACTTGGCATGGTTCCCTAAGAATGGAGAAGTCTGCAAATAGCTGTGTCTGAAATCACAGATGCTTTTGGATCAAATTTCTTTAACTTTCCAATAAGATAGCATCACACAAACTTACATTTTCTTCACATAAATATGTTTTCTAAAACAATGGGATTGAACAGTGGTAAGTGCTGCAGCATTAGGGTGCCCTGTGCTAAGACAACAAATCTTTTCCTTAGTTAAAAAAACAAACAAAAAACAAATTCAAAAGTCTCAAACTGTATTTAGCTGAATGACACATTCTGTCAGAAAGCAACAAATATCTCGGAACATTCAGGGAAACCAGAAAAAGCCAAAGTTGTGTAGGTTTATTATTCATTAAACTTTGTCTCAATCCTAAGTGTAGGATAGGAGATAAATTTGAACAGTACTTCATTGTGGAAGTCCACTGTCACGAGTAATGTCCCTGGCTGTGTGTGATCTGTGTAGGTTGCTCTGAGCACAGCTCATTTGTACTGCTGTGGGCCTGTCCCTCTGCCCCAGAAGTGATATACCTTTGCTCTCAGAATCCTGCCTCACACCAAGTTCCTGTTCCACTGCTCCTCCTGGAAATTATTTAAAAGGTTCCAAAACCTAATGTCACTGGGGTTTGTCTCCTTGCTGAAACCACTGTTCAAGGGTAACAAAACACAAGAAACTTTTCCTGTGTATTTCAGAGGAGGAACAGTCCTCTGTCACAATGGCTGAAACAAGCCTGTTGTGATGAAAAAAACCCACAAGCTGCTGAAGGGTTTGTGTTCTCTCTGCTGGTTCTTACAGCTCCCACCTAGACATCAGTTGCAGTCTTGATTTTGTTATATTTTGAGAATCCCTTAAGAGTCACTCAGAGAACTCCTAGATCCACAAACCATAACTGAAAACTATTATCCCAGCCATAGCTGAGTAGGAAGTGATATAAAGCCCACAAGAAGATGACATCAAAAGGAAGCAGTACTGGCAAACAGAAGGGTTCATGTGCTTCCAGAAGAAGGCAGCAAACATAATGGCAAAGTTACCTAAGCACCATTATTCCACAACACATGCAATCAACACTCTCCCTTGGTTCAAAGGATCATCACTGACTCAAGTTTTCATCATCTTGACATTAAAGCCAGGTCATGCAGCAAGAACAGTATACAAATACTATATTTCATTAATCTAGCACCATTCATTTAAAAAACATTGAACAATGAAATAGTAAATGTTATATATATAACAAACATTCAATGTTAAGTAGATACTGAATAACAAAATATGATGTTTAACACCATCTTACGTGAAAAGCAGGAAGACTACATCTTCCCAGCTGGCATAAGTAAAACAGTTTAATACATGCCACAAGACCATGCATTCCTTGCCACCTTTAGCAGTTAAAAAACATTTCAGATCTCACAGAGACAACAGGAAAATGCCCTAGCATTTACCTGGGTGCAATTTAAGCCTCCAGCTTTTCAGAATTACATTACTAGCAGTCAGAGCTCTCGGTAACAGGAGTAGGTTGAGGTCATGGAGAAGAACAAGTTGGTGCAGAGGAAGGGAAGGTATGAGCTCACCACAGATCGCACACGCACTGCACTCCTACATGTTGCACTCCACAGAAGGCTTCTCTGTGGTAAAGGTAAGATTTTCTTGTCAAGCCATGCATGTTCACATTTTGGGAAGAGACAGCTCTTAAGCTTTAAGTCTACTGTAGTAGCAGCTTGTGACCAGCACAGCTATATTGCTCTCCTTTAAAAAAAAAAAAAAAAAAACAAACAAACAACAAAAAAAAAAACTCTCTTTAGGCTGTGTGATGTATTTGCCAAGTTAATATCTTTCACAGAATCATAGAATTGTGTTGATTGGAAAAAATCTCTAAGATCATTGAGTCCAACCATCAACCTAAGACCACCATGGCCATTAAACTGTGTCCCAAAGTGTCATGTCCACACATTTCTTGAACACTTCTAGGGATGGTGACTCCACCACCTCCCTGGGCAGCCTGTTCCAATGCCTGACCACTCTTGCAGGAAAGACATTTTCCTACCCCAACCTAAACCTCCCCTGGCACAATTTCAGACCATTTCCTCTTATTCCATCACTAGTTACTTGGGAGAAGAGACCAAACCCCACCTCACTACAATCTCCTTTCAGGTTCCAGTGTTTGAAAACCCTTTCAGGGAAGAAGTTTATTCTAATGTCCAGTCTAAACCTGCCTGGTGCAAACTGAGGCCATTTCCTCTGTCCTATCCCTTGTAACTCAGGAGATGAGACTGACCCTCACCTCACTCCAACTACCTTTCAGAGAATTGTAGAGAGTAATGAGGTCTCCCCTCAGCCTCCTCTTCTCCAGACTAAACAATCCACTTCCCTCAGCTGCTCCTCTTGTTCTCTAGCTTTATTGCCCCTTCACCAGCTTTGTTGGCCCTTTCTGGGGGCTCCAGCAGCTCAATGTGTTTCCTCTTTCTGTGCTTCTATCTCTTTTATTCCTGTTTCAGTTGGTACAGGCACAGATGCTCAGCTGTTCAAGCTGCTCTTCAACACCAAGGGCTGTGCCAGGTCCAGCACAGCCTGCTCTGCAAAAAGCACTGGGAGCAGACTTACTGTGACAACACAGAAACACAAAGGCAAAGCGGGGAGTTGACCTAAGGACAGCCACATCATACTCATGTAATCACCTGGTTGGAAAAGCCATTAAGATTATTAAGTCCCACCATAACCTAACATCTGCCTGTACACAACTGTTAGACCATGTCCCTAAGCTCCCCACCCAAATGCCTTTTAAACACCTCCAGGGATGATGACTCCACCATCCCCTAGGCAGCCTGTTCCAGTGGCCCTTTTGGTGAAGAATTTTTTCCTAATATCCAACCTAAACCTGCCCTGGTGTAACCTGGAGCCATTTCCTCTTTCTATTTGTTACCTGGGAGCAGAGGCCAGCCTCTGCCTCACTCCAACCTCCCTTCAGGGAATTGTGGAGAGCAATGAGATCTCTCCTCAGCCTCCTCCAGTCTGAACAACTCCACTTACCTCTGTCACTCCTCATAGGAGTGGTTCTCCAGCCTCTTCACCAGCCTCCTTGCTCTTCTCTGGACACACTGCAGCACCTCAATGTCCTTCTTGTAGTGAGGACTCCAAAACTGAATCCAGTACTCAAGGTGTGGCCTCACCAGTGCCAAGTACTGGGGGACAGTCATTTCCCTACTCCTGCTGGCCACACCATTCCTGATCCAGGCCAGGATGCTGTTGGCCTTCTTAGATACCTGGGCACACACTGGCTCATGTTCAACTGGCTGTCAGCCAACAGCCCGAGGTCCCTCTGCCCCAAGGCTGGAGTGATCATGGGGGTTTTATGACTTGAGTGCAGGACCCAGCACTTGGCCTTGTTAAACACCATACATTTGGCCTCAGACCCTTGATCAGCATCATGCAATGACAACTGCCACTGTCCTAGCACTTCCAAAGTTGGGGGTGTGCTCACTGTCCAGAAAACAGTGTGTCAATTTGAATTGTCCCGTGACACCCATGGTAGCATCCAGCTCTACTTGTTTTGCACATCTGCCCCCCACTTGCATGGAAACACATCACCACCGAGTCTCCTCCTTAACAGCTCTACTAAATGCACACAGGCTTTGACCTGCTTAGCCCCTCCATGCAGGGGAATATATGTTTTTATCTTTGAGGCTGTGGCAGTTTAGGCTGGGTGCCCCCTGCCACTGCCGCATGAGATACACCTCTGGTGTCCTGGGTGCCCACCCACAGGGGTGGACACAGGAAACGACGTATTTCTACCCATAAGTCCTGCGCCCTATAAGGCCATCTGCAGAGTCATTCTCTTCCTCTTTCTTCCCTCTCTGCTCCCCTGGGAGATGTCCTCTCTTATCGGGTAATGCCGGGGGAGTATCCTCAAGGCCTCCTAGGCCTGACTAGGCCTAATGCCAGGAGGAGAATGGAGGGGGGGGGCAGTCTCAGACCTGGCCAGCCTGAGACTTGCCTAGCAGTGGGAGGGGGAAGAAAGAGCCCTGGGGGGTTTGGGTTTACCCTCAGGTGGGAAGAAGGGAAGGACTGGGAAGCCTTTGGGAATTCTGTGAGGGGTTCTGTATGCTTTGGGATACTCTTTCTCACTATGCTTTGTAGCTTGTAGTCCTCTGTAGCTTCACCGATTGCTTTTCCATTTAAACTTTCCATCACTCTCCAATCCGTTTGTGTGAGTCTCGTTCTTTTGGCCCCAAACCAGCACAGAGATCAAATTTAATTTGCATTAAGAATCAAGGCAAACAAGGAAGTGAAGGAGGCCACAGTGCAGCCTCCAGTCAAAGTCCCAGTGAGGCTGTCCAAAGGAACACCAGAGCTACCACTCCTGAGTTTCGCAGCAAAAGACCAAAAAAAAGGTTTTACACCCAAATCTATTCACCTCTCTCTAAAGGTGACAAACTTGAACTGTTTTAACTACATTGGAGAGCCAAAAAATACAAACAGCTCTGGAGAACCTGCAGAAAAAAATATCAAGAAGAAAGAGTCAGTGCTTGCAAAACACCCTTTGAGGGAGACTTTTTTTTTTTTTTAATCATCATCATCTTAACACTAAGATAACATTTTCACATTACCATAACAAAGTAATTATCATTAATGGTAACTTAACCAAATTGTGGAAGAAGCTGCCAAAGAAGCTATTATACCTTTTGCTAATAACTTTGTCTGAGATGTAAATTAGCACAAGTGCTGGCTGTTTGCAGGCAGGCTGGTGGAAGCCCAGGGAAAACCTGGGCTTTTTACTGTCGTGGTACTCTTCAAGCCTTCTCAACTTTGATGTTTTCTCATCTTCTCATTAGCATGACTACAGCCAAGTGGGAAACATTCTAGGCTTACAGACTTTATTCATGGTCTGCCAGGCTCCAGCTTGCAGTTTTCTGGCTGCAGGCAATATAAGAAGACTATTAAGGTGGAATGTGATAGATCTGTTCTGTCTAGGGGCCATTACCTTATGACTGAGTTAACTGTACCAGAGGACTTAGCAGATCAGTATCGGTTGGCTTTGAGCAGTAAGTGAAGGGCATAAGCTTTTGCACTGACAGAGACCTAACTGGGGTTGTGCATTAACTGAGGCTCCTTCTGGCTCATGAAACTGTATGATTATGTGTGTTCCTGAGATGACTGGTACTGAAACATCTATTTATCTATTTAAATATAGGAACTGTGTGATTTGCATGAAAAAAACCCAGCCAAACAAACAAAAAAAAAAAGGTATATCACCAGAAACACACCACTTCTGGGAAATATAGCAGTACTGGTGGATGAAGATTGTTCATAAATACCTGCAGAGTCCAAAGAATTGTTGCTAGGCCTCATTAATTCCTTTTGGAGAGGAATGCCCCCATTTCAAACCTTTGAAAAAGAGCATTCCTCAAGTGGTAAATAAGCCATTCACAGGTAAAAGCAAGAATACTGCACTGAAAGATAATTGCAGCCAGATATATCCCAGTGTGACTGCAACCCCTTAAACCAGGAGGTATTTTCTCATTTCTATTCCAGTATTTAAACGTGTTTAAAAAGACAATATGAAAATAACAGTAGCAAGAAAAGAAATTGCAGAAGACTGTCTTTTCCAGTGGTTAGACTTGAAAGACACCAAACTTGGGTAGAAATGGCCCACACACTTCTTACTGCTGCCCAATCCAGCAAAGAGAAACACAGGGGCACTGAAACAGAGTGGGCCAGCAAGCATTGCTAACCAAGTGAGTCTGGTTTCACAGCTATAGGATACACCCTCACCAGAAAAAGAACTCATACTGATGAGCTTTTAAAGGTGATATTACGTCTCCAGAATCAGTGGTTTCCCTCTCCATTTACAACTCCTTTGTAACCTTGAAGAATGTAAAATATGACATAAATTGGATAGCCAGGCATCTATACTCCCTCTGCACTGAAGCTATGAAGCAGTGCTTCATAGGAATGAAAACACAGCACTGCACTCTCTACAGGGCACATCAGGGTTAAACTGAAAGCAAGGATTGCTCCTGCCTGCAGAGCCTTCTGCCCTTATCTCCACAAACTCCCATCGGTCCTCACTGATCAGCAGTAGCTGTTCAGTCAGTGGAAGAGCTACTACAGATTCTTAACCTTACAAGATTTTCACTATATTTGTTTTTAAAAGGAGCTTGGGAAACAAGAAAATACAGAACGTATCCTTGGCAATCCAGAAGGAGTTAAGGAGCATTGTGTCTCAGCTCTCTGCAGACAAAAACAGCCTGAAACCCCTGACTAGCCAGGCAGGTGACTCTGGCTCAGCAGATACCAGGAACACGAAATCAAGGGGCAGAGACATTTCAGTGGCTGATTCAAACAGCCATTCATGACCTAGGGGAATTTCAGAGAGCTCTCTTGTTATGGTTTAAGTCATGGCTGCATTTCTGTTTGTCAGAGTGCATTTGCTAGCTGCACTGCTGAGTTTTTATATGCAAGTCAGCCTACAGCAGTTTCCAGTAATGACATCTTATGCAATATCTGACCTACTTTAACACATGGCAGGATCCACTGCAGCAGCTTTCTGCTTGTGTTACACTGCAGCAGGAAGTAAGTCCTTAGACACAATTTATCTACTAAAATACAGGTAACCAACAGTTGCTACTTTCAAGGTCTTTGTCAAACCATTAGGAGCAACACCATACCCATTATTTTCAGCTAGATACTGCACACAGTATTTAAAAAAGATCAGATGGTCAAAAATCAATCAGCTATTAAATACACACTGACCTTTCTCAGCTTTTCTAGGCTGGAGTTTCTTGTGGAACACTCCAATTGAGGTCACCTGTGTGAGATGATAAAACACTACAGGGTTAGCAAACAGATATTTCTTTTGCTCTATAAGACAGCTATGTTGGAGTAGAGAGCTGTCTTCTTGACATCCTCAGACACTGTGGCAAATAATGGAAGGGCTTTGAGGAACTAAAAGTCTTACCAAAGAGGACCTTTATTATCTAGGATAGCTGAGGACACATCTTTTTTTCTTTACTGAAGATGTTTTGATAGGAAGCATAGGTTGACTTAGCCTCAGCAGTACCTCTAAGCTGAGTGAGCTGGTTACTTTATCCTTGTCGTAATTTGATTCTTCTTGGTGAGCTCTGTATCTGTTTTTCAAGGCCACCTGGGGAGATGCAGTAGCTACTGGGGTGGCAGACCCACTACACCTGGCAGGAACTTGTTGCCACTGCTTCCTATCCTCTAAGTCATCACGTTTGGTGAGATGAAGAGAGGATAGGAAGCCTTCTCTGTGGGGAGCACTGTCTGCCTGTACTCCTTTAGCTCAGCCATCAGGCTGAGCAGATCATTCCTCTTGTCTCATTGGACTCAGGTCCTGTTCTCTGCTGCCCACCAGTACCAGGCTTTGGCACTCTCTGCAGCCAGAGACATGGACACCTGCATGTTCTCGTGGGAGCTCTGCTTGGGTCCCACATTTCATCTGGGACCAGCTTTTATCCAGGTTGCAACCATGGTTGAGTTTTTTTCTTGAAGGCCAGTGATGACTGGTTTGTTAGGTTCGCTTCCCACTGCACACTCCCTCTGAGCAGGCTGCACATGGCACAGCACTGACTTTTGCCACTTCACTTGTTCAGAGGTGGATATATTTTCTCTGTTGCTGTCTTACAAAGACAAGAATCAGATTCAGATCACGAATTCCATTTCAGTTTCTTTAGCAGCTAAACTTTATAGTTTATCGGCTCATACCGCTGGGCTTTAGTTGCTGGAGACGCTGAGTGTGGAGGACCAGAAGAAAAGTCTCAGCTCCTGACTTTACATCTCTGGCTATAGTTGGCCTTAAGTGAGTAGCTCAATGAATTATTGAGTAGTTTACTTACGGATTTAGTAGAGGAGCAAGAGGACAAAATAATGAGATGATGTTATACCTGCCACCTCAAATGAACACAGAGCCACACATGGAAATTAGGAGTGTATTAAGATTTGTAACCTTATCAGTGGATTTTTTTTTTTAAACTAACACTTAAGCCAATTGGGCCAAAATTTACTACCACTTGCAAGTAGTGTTTAAATTAAGCAATTTCTAAATCCAAACAAATTTAGAGAGGAATTTACAAAATTACAGATGCTGTGCTAATTCTGTGCTAACCTCTCCCTAAACATAAAAGGCAAAAGCACCAAAAGAAGTAATGAATTAATCAAAACCCACTCCTACTCAAACTCCTGCAAGCTCTGATGCATTCTACTTTTTACTCATTCACAGGAACATTTAAAATGTTCAGACAACCTGTTACTAAGTAATAGCCATCAAAATATTTTAAGTGCTAAGTAAGTGCACCTGTCCCATCTGCAATTAGGAGTGAAGTGGCAGTTTCTGAAGTTAAAATCAACAGCCACAGCAGGTTTAAGAGAGACCTTGTTAGTGACAACAAATCCTGGAGGAGCTGTCGCTGTAGGGGTTCTCTTGCACCAGAAATACAGAAATAACATTAATATGCTCACAAGTCACATAATACTTGGGTACTGGCAGGACACTTTTTTATTCCATACAATCATAGAGAGGATTATAATCTTCTGAATTTGTTCCAACACAAAAAAAATTGCACAGAGAATTATACTTTCTAAAATAAAAGATGGGATTACATTTTTGTGTTTCAAATACATTGATACCTATCAGCCCTTTTAAAAGAATTGTTGCCAAGTCCAGATTAAAGTCCAGGTAAAGTAAAATCAAAATGAGGCACTGCTTCCACAGCTATATGCAATACTCACTGCTCAGAGCTGCACCATATAGGAAGATTTAAGTACATAGTGAACATAACCTTGCCATTTCCTTTAGTGGCTTCCTTAGGTGCTTGCCTGGGATTTAAAATGACACAAAGTCTTACCTTTAGCTACAAATCACCAGAGCTATTCGATTCAAACAAATTACGAAGTGTCATGCAAGCTTCCAATAGCCCTCATGTTCCACTGATTTTACATTAAGAAACACAGTCACCAAATTAACAGGCTTCAAATTGCTATAACCTGAATTTTTGTCTTAGCTTTTCCCTGATTTTCTTCCCTTCCATTTAGAGAGGAGGAAAAACTATAAAGTATCCTGCAAAGGACCTCAGTCTGATCTTTTACATTGAAAAACTTCTTCTAACAAGACAATGACAGTGACTATAGGTATTTCAACTGAAGGATAAGCAAGACTACTGTAATATGATTCCTCTGTGATGGAATCGTCATTTACATCAACACTGACTTCACAGTCACATAACTTCTGTGATAAAGGAGGAGTCACATTTTTGGATTGTAGGCCACCACTCATGACCAAAAAGCAGTTGGGTCTTTTTAGTCTGGAAAAGTAGAGAATGAGAGGGAATCTTATGAATGCTTATAAATACTTCAAGGGTGGGTGTCAGCAGAATGGGACCAGTGACAGGACAAGGGGTGACAGGCACAAACTTGAACATGAGGTTTCATCTAACCGAGGAGGAACTTCTTTAATTTACGAGTGCCACATCACTGGAGCAGGCTGTCCAGAGAGGTGGTGAAATCTCCTTCTCTAGAGACTTTCAAGACCTGTCTGGATCACCCCCTAGGTGATCCTGCCTTGGCAGGTGGGATTTGGCCTCCATGATCTCCAAAGGTGCCTTCCAACCCTTACCATACTGTGATTCTGTGATCAAGGATTCATGTTGTGAAACAGCTGAAATGAAAAGTTATTTCAACTACTTATCCCCCCCCTGCTCCCAGCATAGCTAATACAAGTAAAGCTTCCAATACAGAGGGGTATTCTTTGAAAGTGAACTGGAAGGAAACCCCACATGTATTCTTTGTTCTAACATAAAAATGAAATAAACACCAGACCAGAAAAAAACTTGGTACTGGTGTAGAGGGTGAGCTGAACTAAATAAAACAAAGATATTCCCCCAGTGTAAAACACAGGTTGAAAGCACAATAGTGTCAGACTATTTCCACAGTTCCAATAGCTTGTAGCAAAAATAGAAGAGAGTTCTGCCTGGTGAAGGTAAAGTTTCTTCTGCTCTCAGCAGGTACAGAGCTAGATCTGACCTCCAGGTAAAACTGAACAGCTGTTTCTGAATATGTTTATGTCTTGCATGTTCTAGTAATACAATGCCAAAGGAAAAAAAAAATCTAAAATAAAGGTTTTTCATGGCAATGGTAGCAAAATGGTTTCTCCTATAAAAGTCGCAGTTTTCAGGTATACTAACTAGAAATATATCAACATAAATTAATAAAAAGGATTCAGTACTTTGACAGTAGATTCAGCATGAATACTGAGATGTTTTATGTGCCTGACTAGCAACACAATATTTCACAGGGAAGTCAAAACTCCGAATAATTCCACAAAAGTATACTTAAGCTTCAAGCATTCTGAGATTTGGAAACCCATACTTAGAGCTGGTGACATACTCTTAGTATCTAAATCAAGTATTTTCCAGGTAAACATTAAACTGTACGATGAGGACATTTTCCTCCATCACAGGAGACCCACCTCATTTTCTACGAAGACTGGTGTACAGAACTTCAGCTTCAGCTTCAAGCTCTCTTTGGCTTGTATCATCCAAAAATTAAACTGAATAAGCTTCACACAGAGGTAAAAAAAAAAAAAAAAATCTGAAATAGGGAAAATCCAGCTTCAGTGCCAGGTTCCTGAGAACATTGCATTTCAAACATTGTAGGAAATCAGTCAGCACGGCTTGGTGCAGAGAAGTGTATTTTTCCTTTCCAGGTCTCCTACTGAGGCAGGGTGCAGATGAAAAATGTAACAAACAAAAACCCACAACCAAAAGCCAGAAGCCAGCACCCTCCCAACTTTTATGTTTGTCCCTGTACTGGTTCATGACTCCAGTTTACAACCCTTCCTTCTCCTCTTTATTTGCATGCAGATTTTTTTTTTTTCTTTTCTCTCACTATTGCTTGAGCACTACTAAAGACGACATTTCAGCATAAAAGGAAAGGGCTTTGTCTTTACTTTCATTACTGGTACTGTAGAAGCAGCAGCATCCCCAGCAGGAGGTAATTGCAGATCAGTGCTAAATGTCCCTCAGTCCTCAAGGGATCTTCCTATCTACTGCATGATCAATGTAAATAAAACCTTCAGCCAGTTTTGCTTCTTAATCTTCTCTTCTGCTTCGACTTTAACCCTGTGCACACGTGTTGATGTGTGGGCTGCACAGAGAGTGGGGCATGGCAAGAAGTTGCCTTAACCGAGTTGGACATAATTAGGTTTTCATGGTGGTATGAAACAGCACCTGCAGCAACTGGCAGTTTCACAGTGTTTACAAGTCCTTGCTCTAGACTTAAAGACACTAAAAGTTATCCAGTAAGACATGTAAGTATTTACCAGTATAAAAGTTAAGTATTTAAGGTTTCTGGTAACAAGGTAGAAAACATTTTTAATTACAGCTTTAAATTAAGTCCATGGAACCTTTACTGTAAATTTCACAGGAAGAAAATGAGTAATTTCATCATGTCCATTTAATAGTAAACACACCTGTTTAGAAACAATTGCTGAATTATTTACTCAAATTCTTACAACAAAGAAATAAAAATGAGGAAGACAAATAAAAGCGAGGAAAGAGTTCAGTATAATTAATTAACACTAGACTCCTTACTTACATTTTACAGGCTAATTTGGGTAGCTGAACCCTTTCAAGACTTTTCTTTCTACCCCTTCCCCCAGCTGAAAATCTTTATGTGGTCAAAACAAAACCCCCAAAACCAAAACAAAACCAAACACTTATAGGAAATCTAGGGAGAACAGTTTATTGAGTTCTACCTGTCTGAAAAGTGCTGGTGAAGAGTTGCCATTTCATGCTTTGTCTATGTAAGTCAAAAGAGAAACTTGCAAAAATCAGCTCATCTGAAAACTCTGTTCCTCCAGAATTTCTTACCATGCCTAAGTGAATACAGATGTAATTTTTTTTTCCACATGAAGCTTGTCCTTCTCTTTTTCAGGTAAAACATCTATACACTTTAAGTCCCCTCACAATTATCAAAATATTTCCAGGCAATATTAATATACAGAGAAGCAATTAGTCATATCCTCAAGAACCCAGGTATTCCAGGTCTAAATGTGCATGACTTAAAACATTAGTAATGGAATATTTTGAAAGAACATTCTTATTCAGTATCAATGCATGCTACTTTACAAAAGTACCCATTGCATATGCTAGGAACAATTACTCTTTCTTTTATAGACAACAAAAAAAAGCATGCTGGATGTATCAGGTCAGTATAAATCTATTTTTAATGAGGTTCAAGACACTGTTCAAGTTCCAGTAAGAGCAGCTTCCTCCAACAGTGCACCAATGTAAGCTTCCACAGGTGTTAAAAAAGTTTTGCACTAATGTTGCTTAGATTGGCTTTAAACATTTTCAGAGCAGGATCTTGAATTTTAGTAATCACTCCTATAACTTTTTTAAATAAAATATTAAAAACCACTGTAAGAATTAGGCATCAAAGCATGCTAACTAACAGATTTAGGCCTAACTAGCAGAACATACAGGTATTTACACAAACGCTGAGTTGGTGTGCTCTTCGATACTGAGAAGACATCAGAACACAGACCATGCGCTCTAAAAGAACAAAGACCAAACCACACAAACCCTGTGGAAGGGCAATAGAATCCTATGTCAGCACAACTGCAGAAGTTATAACCCAATATAACGGGTCAACGTGGTTTAGCATAAGGAGCAGTCACAAATAAACCAGTCTATCCGTAGTCATTTTAGCAAACGAATTAATAAAAATATTTAAGGTAAACTACAAGGAGTGCACTCCAAGTCAATAGGATATGTATGTAAAGCAGTTGATGACACCAGGTTTTTAAATGCATGATGAAGAAACACACAGAAAATCCAAGATAAAAGAGCAGATGGAGAGACAAAGCATGTTAAAATGATGCAATGAAAGAGTACATAAATTAAACAGGAATGTTTAATCATGACAAGCCTTTTTTGCCTTTTTTAACAGAGGTTCTTCAGGAAATGTTTTCACTGGAAATTGAAAGCCTATTCCCACAATAGCAAGGCCATCTCTTTAGCAGCTCTGCTGTACATCTGTTACCACAACCTAAACAATTGCTGTATAGTGATATCTCTGAACTAAAAAGTTTTAAAATATTGTATAGATTTTATTTGTGCTCCACATATCGCAAGCAATTAACAACACGAAGAAAGGTTCCTCAGCTAGAATACAAAACTCTATACCAAGTATTACATGTACACAATACTTGCACAGTGACAAGCACAAGAAAGTACTAGTTGAGCACTTGCTTTCAGAAATCCATACCAACTCTTAAAATCCTTTTCAATTCTCCCACGCCACCCAGTCTACAATTTAAGGCATTTCTACACAGCCATCCACCCACCCACCCACTCCCATACACATAATTTACGTTGAAGGTGTTTACTCTTACAAAAAACCACTGTCAATCAGGTACCATTTATTATTTATCCCTATAACTGTGTCAGCATTGAGATAATGACAGTTAAATCAGTGTTAAATCAATACAATATTTACATAGCACAGCACATTAAGCTTGAGACACTCACTTGGGGAATAAAACCACATTTTAGAACAGGACAAAGGTCACCATTATTATGTGTTTGAAAACAGCTATTTACAGGTCCCTATGACATAACCATAGTCTGTACACTGTTCCAACGGGGCAGGCAGAAGCAAGATAGGTATTTATTTTGAGGGATTTTAAACATACGATTTGGAAGCATATTACTATGCTACCCTGAACGCCATAAACCACCTCAACATTCTCCAAGGTGGTCTCACATCCTAGAATGGCATGTCCAGCTTATACAAAACAGACAACACAACGTTTACTTTGTGGACAATTTTCTATTCCAGCTATTCAGTCATCTGAACTTTGAAGGCAATTCGTCCCAGAAACTTGTCACGTTCATCTTCATTTTTTAAATTCGGTGAGCCCAGGATCTTACACTCGATGGCTATTTCTTCTTTGGTACTATTGGAGTGAATTGCTAGTTGAACAGCCACTAGAGGCTGTAAATAATGAGCCTAGTAAACAGAAAGATGGGGAAAAGATTTGAGATACCAGAGTAGGTTAGCATTTAAATTAAGATTTCATCTATCTGAACAGTTAAGAAAAAAGCTAATTAAGAACCCAATTTTTCAAAACCTAATCTGACTCAGGGAACAATTTTTTCCCCAAGTCAAGCATACATTCCTCATACTATTCCCAACCTAATATATTCAACATAAATTATGTCACAGACAGTATCTTCCAGAAGTATAGGACTTCAGCCCTTTCTATTTGGTCTAATTTCTCTAGCAAGCTCACCTTAAACACCCTCTGAAATGAGTCTTCCTGTCCTTCTTCCTCCTGGTTGGGGGAGGGGGGTAGGGTATCTGGGGATGCTTTTATTTTTGTTTGGTTTATTTTAAACTCTGCTACAGAACATAACTTTTCTAGCACAGTTTGCAGTGTTTTCTGCCAAAAGCATGATTCAACAAATACCAGTAAACTAGCTTCCCTTCAGCCCTATCCCATTGACTTATCAGGCCACAATCTATTCCAAATCATGGTATCTGTTTGATAGCTTTATACAGAAACTTTTCCCCAAACATTCTGACACTATCCTGCTCAATCATATTTGATGAAACAATTACAATTATTGACTCCATTCCCTATAATGAAATTTTTTAAAAATGAATGCAGAATTATTTATTTTTTTTTTGTCACCCCAATCTTATTTCTCAAGTCCAATTCAATTAGGATAGTTTGAATTGTCTTGTAAAGTGCCTATGAATTAAACAAGAGCTTGTTTCTTTTACATTGTTAAAGCAACATGTCATCCAATGTTCATGAAGTATTTCCACAATTTAGCTATATTTTTAGGTAAAAATTCATATAAGCCAGTGGACCAAATACGGCCCTACAGTGTTACAGAAGCGTAGGCCTTACATTTTCATTGAACAAAATTTTGCATTAGTTTTGTGGTGTGGTTTTTTGTTTTGGAGTTGTTTTTTTTCCCTTCATTAATTTAAGAGGCTTAATACATTTCTGGGCTTTTTTAGGCTATCTTCTCTGCTGAAGAAAGCACTACAGAATGCACTAAGTCTCATTTTCAAAGAATGATGGGGTGAAAGTTGATGGGCTAAAATTCTTGATGTGAAGTACTACTAAGAAGCAGATTGAAATAACTGGCAACAAAATGGAAAACACAGAAGTACCTGTAAGTAATATGACAGCAATTGTTGAAGAAAAATAAACTTCCTCCTCATTAGTAAAAGCTATGTGAGGATAACAAAGGTTATATGAACTGCTACAAGTATAGAATATAGTGGAAAAATAACTGATAAAGGAATAACAGTACAAAAATCATTTTGAGGAAATTAGAGACAGACTGCAGTAGACTATAGATGTAAGAGATTTATGCTTAAAAAGTACTTTTATCTTCGATGGTGAACAGTGAAGATGTTTGAAGCTGTTTATTAGACTAGATAACATGGTCAGTAACTATGCAATATGATTTTACGTTTGATAGTCCTGCCTTTCTCTGCATAAAGATTTCAAAAGATCAGTGACCAAGAAGATGTCCTTAACAAGACAATGCCCAGTTTATTTCCTTATGTCTGCCGAAGCACACTTTTATTCTCATCATGCACTGTGACATTTCTGCATATGTAATATTCCTTCTGAGTACCTCATTACAAAGGTCAAACTTAAGAATTGATCTGATATTAGTAAATGTGAACAGCAGCAAAACATTTACCAAACGAAGATCATCACTGAGGCCTACTTACGTGCAAGCTTTTTCCATAGTATGGAAAGTACATTAAGTCAATCAAGCCTTCAGGAGGAAAATAATTTATCTCAACCATGCCTTCTTCCTGTGATTGGAAATAGCAACAAAACTAAAATTAACATCTGCTTGTATAAAAATTAATACAAAATTAGAGTTATAACCCAATGCTATAGCACAAGATCTCTAAAAAAAGGCAACTGAGCTACAAACTCCTAGAATAACTTCCAAAATAGATTTATTTTTGGCAAACACATCTGCTACGTTACAGATTATTAACAGCAGCATTTAAATTAGTAATCAAGTCATGACAGCTTGCCTTCATGTTTCCCTTGTGAGTCCAAGAAAAGTGGAGGAGGGAAGAGGATATTCATTGTAATGAATAATTTAACAACAACCAAATAACGCCAAAGTATTCAACAAGCAAGTCTGCGTATTTTGGTGAAGCAAGAGCACATCTGTATTTAAAATGAAGTTTAGAGATGAATTTCTGTTTAAAGCCAGGTTTGTAAGCCTCTCAAATCTGGAGATATACAACCCTTCAAATATAACTGTAGCCCACTCCCTGCAATGGTGTACTACATTTAACATTTGTTCAGCTACTGCTGGAATACAGGCTACCTAGGAGCACCCCAGGTTAAGAATGGTGATGTTACCAGAGTTTGTGTGTCATCAGCACCTTAGAGGAACAAGATATATATGCATGCTGTATCACTAGACTTTCCCCTGTACCCCCAGGTCTTGTAATAAGAAGCAGCTACCCGCAAAGTTGCTGCCTAGTTTCTAAGGAGTTGCCCAATTTGAAAGATACACAAAACATACAAATGACCTGCCCAGACACAGGGAGAGCAATACACAGACACATCTCCCTGTATACAACGTTGCTCAGGACTGTGTATCCTGGCAGAATGTCAAATCACTAGGAAATGCCCAATGTAATGTGACTTTTTATAATAAGGTAAATATATCACCATGATAAAAGGAAATGCCACTAAAGCAGCCCTGCCAAAATGCTAGATGTATTTTCAGAACATCACCTCTTGTTCAGTGTAACTCACTAGTTCAAAGTGTATTAATAACTCTGATTGGCTTTTCTACACTACCATATGTAAGGGCTGCAGTGTCTAAAGGACACACCCCAATATTCACAAGACAACCGCAGTAATAGAAGAAAACAAAAGAGGAACACAAAGATAAAAAAAAACCTAAATAATATATCTCAGCTCAAGAATACCATCTCCTCACCTCCTCAAAACACACAGATGTTGTTTAGGATGTAGCCGTATTTTTGTTTCTTTGCAGTCTAAGTTATTGAAATTCAATATATGTCTATTAAGTATTTTGGACCTTGAGCTTGCAAATATAATTACTAAAGAAAAATGTGTTGCTTTTCACCATTGTTCTTTATTTTATTCAAAGCTCATGCAGTTGAAAATATTAGTTTTACAAATGTATTTCTGAAATAATGGTTAAAAAAAAAAAATCAGAATACAGAATAACGTAAGAAAAATAAATAGGAGTAGAGCTTTCTGGAGCAGTTAAACAGAAGGTATGCATGCAGTCATAAATATATATGCATTAGGCTATCAATGCAATAGCAGAGAACTTCTGGGACATGCCACTATCTCATGCATCTGCTGTGAGATTTGGGGTTTTCTTTAATAATCGATCAATCCTAATTAATATCCCTAAACTATTAAAAAAAAAACCAAAACCAAACCAACACCTAAAAAAGCTGCATCTACTGAAGAGCTTCAAGCACCAGTCCATTAGTGACTTTGTCACCCAGGTGTCAAAGATTTCTGATGCAAGAAAAGCTTTCCTAAACAGGTAAATCTATGATGAGCTAAGGTAAGAATAGGCTAAAAACTACTGATAAAATAGAAAACAAAAAAACCCCAACACTATGGTCAACCAGTTGTTATCAAACTTACTCGTTTGCTAGTGAAATCAGCTAAGATAAGATGATAAGAAAAAGCATCATCTGTGATTTCCTTAGTACAGCTTTAGCCACTGTCTCATAAAGCATCCATATAAAAAAGCTGAATACAATCATAATTAATTAGAATGACCACTAACTGAACATTAATTCTTACCACAACACAAGGCATTTCAGCTGGACATAAAGATGACTGTTCTGGACCCTATTCAGTTTTCAGTAAGGAGCTTGCAAGACGTAAAAGAAAGCTCATACACTGACGGCACCAAGCCATAAGTAGTTCAAAACACTTCAGAAAACTCAATCTCATTTAAATGACCATGAAAAATTACAGGGGTGTGTGGCAAAAATAGCATGTGAAATTCAAATCTCTGACATCCACAAATACAGAAAGCTCTAAACAGTAAAATTATTAAAAGAAAGACTCAACATATTACAAAGGGCAAGTTCATCTCACAAGACATTATTACTGACAATGTGATGACAGAGGGAAAGTCATTAACAACATCTCAGCTAAAGGCAAATTTCTGTCCAGGGAAAAATGATACACTAGAGAAGTCAAAGGAGAAATAGTACTGGTAAAAAGTAGAAGGAGCTTAACTGTTTTTCCCCTAAAGAAATAAAGGATTCCTCACACAGAACAAGATTTTTAAAGAATGGACCCAAACAAATCAGCCTCAAATAAGAGAAAGAAACATATTACTTGCAACAGACTGTCATGGAGAGATCAAACCTTTCAAAGACTCCAATTTGCCAGCCTACATTTTTATCAGCTACCTCAAATTAAAAGCCATGATTCCACCCCTTCCACAAGCTACTAACTTAGCAAAGCTTTAACTGCTCCCAAAGCAGTCTAGGAAAAATACACGGTTATGTAATTATTAGAGCTGTCATAAAACACTCTGTGTAATTCCAGTGGTACACAACAAATATGCATAGATTAGCTGTTGTTATTGTAAGTGACTCATACTTGATTTGAAGGCAACTTTTATTTGAACAGTAACATTAGTTTTCACACTGTGTCTTACCCATCATTTATAAAATTGTCTAAGGTGCACTTGCAGCATGGAGAAAAAAATAAAAATATAGGTTATGAAATGGGTAAACAAAACACAACTCACAACAAATAAAATAAAATATGACCACAAATAACATGTATGCATTTTCCTTGACTGTAGAGCAAGTTGGGTAGCTCAAATACATCAAAAGATGAAAAAACAAAAAGGTATTTTTCTAAATACACAAAAGAAATTAAAGACACTAAAACTAAACTAGACATACGTAAGATGGAAAGAAGAAAAAAAGTACAAAGTCTAGCAAGAAAGGAAGTATGTTCTGACACAGTATATTGCTTCACTTTTCATCTTAATCACGATGGAAATTCACTAGATGCTTATTTGTTACATTCACAACTGACCTTAGATGCACACTGTATACGTGGTTCTCCTTCAGGCTTTAATCCAATTATCTAAAGAAGAGAAGTTAAAATATTTATAGACTTTCTTCCCATTTCCAGTTTTATAGACTGAATTTGAACTTTCTTCCCCAGTTAATATGACAGAGTTCATACAGGGAGAATCTAGTGTCATTTATAGATGAAGCACAATTTGAGACTAAAGCTAAAATTTTAAGCATTGTAAAGTTAAAGCTCAAGTAGTTACAGTGGCCACAGAAAGGACTATTTTCTTATTTTACATTCAGCATGTTAACATTAATGGTTCAAGCAAATTGGCAGTTCAAGTAATATATAGAACATTACTTAAAAGTCTAATACTTACTCACTCATTAAAATTTTTATCACCTTACATAGTTTAGCATTACATTTTAATTACATATCTAGAATGCAGACATGAAGTAAAACACAGTGGTTTGCACAGTGACTTAGATTCTGTTACAGAGAACAGTAAGCAAAAGCAAAGAGCACTGTACTCCTTAAAACAAGGTTTTCAGGTATTTTGATGGAAGTAATCAAAGCCAATACTTGTATCACAATGCTCAAGAAGCTCTGTTTTACTTGTTTTACTTTCTGCAACACATGAATTGCTAGACATTTCAGTAATTTACACTATTACAGAAATGCAACTATCTTGAGAATAAAACTGGACACATTTCAGTTCTTTTCTCTAGTCCTTTTTCCTACAGTGGTAGCTGGGGCCACATACTAAGAATTAAAAAATAAGTAGGCACTTACTCTGTTCATTTTCACAAGCACGCAGGGAGTTCCTTTAGAATAGCCAAAGGTCTTATCTTCCTTTCCAGAGCATTGTCCAAGCTCAGAGAGGTTAAATCGACATGCCTTTTTAATAGCAACATCATTCTGATCAAAAATCCTTCCTGGTGTACAGTTTATGTTCTGGGATTGCTTTGAATCATCATAAGCTATGAAACATATATTGCTTGTAAATCAACGGTATAAAGCATACAAGCAGCAAAAACAAACTCCAGAAGCCTACATAAACATCTAATTTTCTTGTTGTTTCTGATCTAGGAGTTTTCTCAAAGGACTATTTTCAGAGCACTATGTCTCACATCAGTCTTAAACACTTTTTCAAAGCCTATCAAGAAGTGGCACTGTACTCTTTTTTAAGAGTACTGCAAAAAGAAATAATGTTGTGCTGCTTCTCAAATTGTATCAATAATCACAAGCTCAGTAATTTCTGTACATATCCTAAACTAATACTGTAGCAAAATGTAAACAATCATCTTTCAATCTGGAAACTAAACCCATTTTGCCTTTGCATATATTTCTTTAATAAACAAACAGGAAAACTTTAGTACATCAATGACTAATATTAAATTGCCTCTACATTTACATCAGATAGTACAACTGACAGCAATATCCCAAGTTGTTTCTCACTATCTTGTGCACAAGAACACAGATCACATTGTCACAAATGCTCATCCATTCATATTTAACATGTTTCGTGGGTTTGTTTCCCTCCCTTACACCCTGCCCCCTGCTAAGCATAAACAAAACAAAATGGAAAAAGGGAAAGTTCATCCTCAATGCAAGAGTCCAGAACCAACTGAACTGCAGAAGAGGCATGTAGCCATGAAATGTAGCATTCCTCCCAAGGACCCTTGGCATAGTCCTGAAAGAAAAGCCTCCTCACTTAAGATTTTAGTGGGTACCAAAACTACAAATCCAGATAAATACAAAATATAGATTGTGTAGCTATCAAAGCAACTCATGCGTACAGGTCAGATTTCACAGCACCTCTTCAATTCTGACTTAAAACTTCTGAGGGGTTAAACTTCCTAATATTTTCAACTGATTTCCATATTACTAGATTAAGTGTATGTACAGGCACATAAATAAAATAACATGTAAGTTAAATTAGTGATTTTGCCATCCTTCAGTCTTGTCCTGGGCTACTTTTTCTCCCTGTTCTTAATTCAGTGTTTTAATATTTCTGCCTTTAAATACTGTAGATCAGGGTAAAAATTAACAAATTGCAATTAATCTTTGTGTGCTTAATTTTTTTAAACAGGCAAACAAGTTCTTAAGACTGAAGGACTCTCATTTACCAAGCCATTTTTAGAAGCAGCCTGATCAGTTAAGTCTTGATAAACTTTGCCCCCAAATATATGACCTATGTAATTCTACACTGAATTATTTTGGTATATGTGACTTCTACATCTTGTAGTATTTAAACAACCATGTCAACAAAACACTGGACTATGACCCAGAACTCTCCATTATGCACTCTACTACTCCTCATGTTCAATATAGGTATTGATATTTACCTTTTTCTATAAAGTATATATTTAAATATACACATCAAAAGTAAGCTTCAACTTGTATCAGTCTTCCTTAGCAACTGGTAACTATAAGCCAAAAAAGGAAACTAATGTACTTAACATTTCCAAAGTACTTGGTCAGTTTTAAGTAACTTACTTACATTCAAGGAACTTTCTAAGTGTAGAAACATATTCTGCATATGACTGGGTGTCACTCCTGTTGAAGTAAAATTCCAGTGCAGTGTCTGGCTTGGGTGAAATCATAAGTCCTTAAAAAGAGAAAGTGCAAGTAAGGAACTAAACAACTGCACCACTCTAATCTACCCAAAAATCACATCCATAAACTTGAAAATACCTATCTGTAAAGAAACATCAATGTTATTCCTATATTACATAGTACTGGGAGGTACAAAATCAACATTACATGAATTAATACTTAAATTCAATTTAACGTATAACTGTAATTCACAAATCAAATCCAACTGATTAGGAATAGCAAAACTGGCAACTTAATCACTTTCAATCAAATAATTTTATTGATTCACTTCCCATTTTCCATATTCAGCAAATTAAATTTACAAAGTAATTGCAGAAATAACCAAAACCACACCCAGAAAACTTCCAGTTAAAGCTATGCTTCAAAGCTTTAGGTAATATACAGTGATGCTATGATTGAATTAATCTCATAGAACCCCTGAAGAAAAACTATTTTAAAGAACTTTTTAATGCATAAAGATAGCTTGAAAGATTTCCCAATCGAAAAAGACAAGCCAAGTTAATTGTTAATCCTCTCCTCATTCTCCTCAAATTTTAGGTTCATCTGTTTTATGGAGAATGCAAGGAACTTTATTTAACCACTGCACTTCTGTCACTTGCAAGAGGCACACCTTAGGCTGTGGTACCTACAAAAACTCCTGAGCTGCCTCCCAGGCTGCTAGCACCAGAGTGAAGCCCATGGCTGGCTTCATTCAGCTGGTGGCTGAGGATACTGGAACAAGAACAATCTACAGCCAGGGAGCTAGGAGTAGCAAGAGGAATTAGGACACAGATTATATAATGCTGAAGTCCAGCTTTGTGTTGAAGGATGAAAAAGGCAGACATTGACATGGAGTTTGGACCCTTGACAGAGGTGAACTGTCCTCCTTCCCAGGGTATGGGCAAAGAAAGGTACAGATATAAACTGTAGGGATATTTTTGTAGCAAGTGAAAGCAAACAGCACACTTTCTGCTGATACAGCCTTGTACCATAAGGAGTTGTCACTAACATGGATACCTAATGCTTACTATTAATCATCACAGCTTCAGCAAGAGATGAAATAGCACTACACCACCAGATATTGCAGAAGAGATTAAGTCTGTTCAAATTAGGGTTTACGATTGATTGCTTCATTCACACTACCTTTAGGTAATTCTTATTTCATATGAATAATTAGAATAGATAAAACTCCTGCAGCTGTGATTAACAGATTGGTGTCCATGCATCTGTCTCCTCAAGTATAGCTGAGAATCACAGAATATTAGAAGTTGGAAGGGACCTCCAGAACCTGGTGGGTTTTGAAAGTCTCCAGAGAAGGAAAACTCCACAACCCCTCTGGGCAGCCTGTGACACTGACACTGCAGTTCCACAAAAGAAAAGAAAAAAAAACAAAAAGAACCAAACAAAAACCCCAACCTATTTTTTATCAGATTAGTTTTCTTCTAAGTCAGAATATTAAAATGGTTTGATCAGTGTCAAATTTAGTATAAGGGGAGAAGCTGCAATTACAGCAGCAACTAACTGTATCAGCTTAGGATGTCAGGTAGTATCCTATCCTCTGGCAAAGCCAGTTAAAACTAGATTACCAAGTGAATAAAATTTAAGACAGAAAACAAAACTCGTTTCAAAATTAAAAATTAAAAATAAAATCAGGACTTCTTTATACAAAATAAACATTTAAGGTAAAACAACAGTGGGAAGGTCAGTCAAGTAAGTTGCCTTAACTGTGTATTCGTAATACATGACTGTAGTTAATCAACCACAGAAAACATTTGGAAAACATATAGACAGTGCAATTAAGTAGCCCAGGTCTATTAAATATTCACCTACAGAAAGGACCAAGTTTCTCATTCTCATTCAGCAGAAATTATTAAAAGTACTTTAAATTTGGAAATAATAAAAGTATATACTAGAAATTTATTTATTATAGACAGGCACCTTTTAGATACAAAATAAAAAAAACCCAGATACAGTTTTAATGCTTTTTTTTACTCTACTTTTATGTAGGATTTCCAATGACTCATAAGTTCTCCTTTTTGCATCAGCTGCAGTTAAATTATTTGCAGGCAAGCCACAGCTACATGCCTTAATGATTGACAGTCCCTATAAAACTACAAATACCATTTTTGACTACAAATCACTTTTGCACCATTACACTCATCTTCTGTCTCCACATTGAAGTGGGACTCAAAATACAAGGTAATTAGTAACAGGGCTGAAAAACTGCTGAAGGGGTTTTGCACACTGAGAGATTGTTATCTATAGAATTATATTGTAAATGAAGGACTTGATTACTGTTTTTTAAAGTGAATATGATGAAGTAACTAAACTACTCATCCATGAATAAAACAATAATTTGAAGAGATTTTATTACTTCAGGGAAACTTCAAAAACATCCTAAAAGGAAGGAACTGCTCCAATTCCAGTGAATCACTGTCTGCCTAGAGACTATGGCAGAAATTCTAAAGAAAAAGCTATTTGAAGGACTGATGCATAGACTGTGAGAGATGGAAGATTTGGGCTTTCTGAGAGCCTCAACACAGAATCACATCTAGGATTGTAACAGCAGTATTACATTATCCTACAATTCCAAGAGGGATTAAAAAAAAAAGTTCTTTTAAATCATCTGGATTTGATTGACTCTATTATATCCCAGTGTACAATGCAAGTCAAATATCAATTATAAAATAAATCAATTGTGAGATTTCCAAGTATATTTAACACAAGAGTAAAACCTTCAACCTACTCCATCCAGGTTTTGTGTGCAGATTTTTTTTTATAATTTAAAGTTTTACAGCCAGGAACATGACATGTTTCACTGCAAGTGAAAAGTGACAGAGTTAATGAGAAACATTAAAACAGAAATAAGCCATTTTTATTAACTTTTATGTAAGAGTAACTAAAGACATAGTTAATTAAAAAAAATACTTCAGAAACGTTAAAGGAATTCTTAAATTAAAAGTTCTTCCTTAAAACCTAACTGTGGTACACATACTTTTTAAAACAAACACCCCTTACGACTTATTTCAAAAGGAAGGAAGATTAACATCCTGATCTGCAAGAGGCAGCACTTTTGGTGGTAGCTACATGTTACATGGACTTAGCTTCATCACAAAACGGGACCCTGTCTCTTTAGTAGATTCCTATACAACAGGTCAACACCCCCTGGAATCCCCAGACATTCTATATTGGTTGAAACATAATATTATAAAGAAAACTCTGGAAATGCCCTTGTACCATAGTTCTTACCTGGTCTTGATCAGACCACCCCCATAGCACAGCCCTTATGTACTTTCTTTGAATTATCAAACACTGATCACAGGTGTCTTTGCATCCAATCCAAGAGAACTCATTTATTGTATCTTTAAAGCAATTTATTAAATTATAATCTCACTTCTAAACCAGCATGTTGTGTGGGCATGCAGGTAAAATTGCAGTCCACATAGATGACAAATTCAACTGAAAAGAACTTAAGAGGAAAAAAAAAAACCCCACAAAACAGCAGTAGTTAGCACATACATTAAAAAAGCTACTGACTGAATCTATGCTATAAACATATATAACTTGTCTCACACTAAGTTTTAATTTTAAAACATGTTAAGTAATTTAATAATAATCATAGTTTCCCATAAGCAATTCATACTTCAAATGAACTCTCACATGAAACTCAGCTGTTAAACTAGACAGAAGTTTATGAATAAATAAACATACTGTTACCTGGACTAGAAATCCGATCACGGTATTTTGGTATATCACTGCTCAGTGTCTGAAGCATAACCCACATTGTGAACGTGAAGAGTGCTGCTAGGAAGCCATAAAATACCAGATAAAATAGTAAGATCAAACCTGCAAAGAAAAACTAAAATTACTATTTTCATTTCAGCTAATAAAATGGGAAATAACCAACCAGTTTGGTTTTGGTTCCCCTCCCCATCCCTTGCCACTCCTTGTCATAGTTCCAAATCAATATGCCTTTAGCACACGAAAGTACTGCACAGGGCAGAAAAATTAATGCAAAAATATTTTCTTCATACTTTCTGGTTCTTAAAATTCAGATGGCATTTTGGAATCTCTATTTTTAAGAGTTAAAACATTCAAAATCATAGAATCATTCAGGCTGGAAAAGACACCTGGGATCACCAAGTCCAACCATTGACCCTACTCTATGAAGTTCATCCCTAAACCATATTCCCAAGCACCACATCTAACTGACCTTTAGACACATCCAGGGATGGTGACTCAAGACACCTCCCTGGGCAGCCTATTCCAATGTCTGACCACTCTGTGAAAAAAAAAAAAATCCTAATGTCCAGTCTAAACCTAGCCTGTTGCAGTTCAAGGCCCTTCACTCTTGTTCAATTGCAAATTACCTGTGAGAAGAGACCAGCACCAACCTCTCTACAATGTCCTTTCAGGTAGTGGTAGAGAGTGATGAGGTCTCCCCTTAGCCTCCTCTTTTTCAAACTAAACAGCCCCAGCTCCTTCAGTTGCTCTTCATAATATTTATTCTCCAGGTCCTTCACCAGCTTTGTTGCCCTCCTCCACACTCACTCCAGCACCTTGATATCTCTCTTGCAATGAGGTGCCCAAAATTGGACACAATACTCAAGGTGTGGCCTCACCAGTACCGAGTACAGGGGTACAATCACCTTCCTACTCCTCCTGGACACAGTGTTTCTAATACAAGCCAGGATGCTATGGGCTTTCTTGGCCACCTGGGCACACTGCTGGCTCATATTCAGCCACCTGTCAATTAGAACCCCCAGGTCCCTTTCTGCTAGACAGCTTTCCAGCTACACTTCCCTAAGCCTGTAGTGTTGCATGGGGTTGTCGTGGCCCAAGTGCAGGACTTGGCACTCGGCCTTGTTTAAGCTCATACCATTAACACTGGCCCATTAATCCAAATTATCCAAATCTCTCTGTAAAGCCTCCCTACCCTCGTGCAGATGAACACTGTCGGAGCTACATCAATAGATTCAACTAGGTGAACCCATGACATTAGTGTAACTGATAAAGATGACTAAACAGTCCATTAGAAACAGAATAGTTTAATTTTTTTAAGGGAATTATAGTTTTGTATCTGGAAAGGAAGGAGTCATAAGGAAGAGGGGCAAAAAACAATGTGAAAAGATATTATTACACCAGATTCTGAATAGGTAAGAAGAGATTGGTGCTTTGATAACATAGTTGGTATTAGAGAGGACTCCACACAGAGCATTCATTTGCACATCCATGTTGTTACAAGAAACTTCTCAAAGTGAAAATCTTTCTGGCTGCGCATATTTGACAACAAATCAAGCCTTCTAATCAGACTTATCAAAAGCCTTTGCCTAACACATCTACCTGCTTTACTAATCTACCTCACAAATCCATTCCTTGAATTCACCACTTACAGATGGTGCTAGCTTCAACTTGACAGTTATTTAAGGAATTGCTTCTCAAAATCTCTGGAAACAGACTCAAGGAAACAACACATTGTGACACTGTACCTCTCCATCACTTAGTTGCAACAAATTGCTGAGAACACTATTTAGGAAAACAGCTTGAAAACTTACTGTGGTAAAGTGTTTTAATTTTTTCCCCTGTTCTCCCCCCCACCCTCTCCTTTTTCATTATGCATGCACAGACATGCACTCTGGATAGACAGATCAGTTGTTTACTGAAAAGACAAGGCAACAGGTGGGCCAATTTTAAAACTTTACTTTAGAGATGACAGGGACTCTGAGCAGCTGCAGAGATTTTCAAAGAACTTTCTGCCCTTTCTCTCAGAGGTATGATACATATCTCTCATTTAAAAGCCTTTTAAAATTTGGGACAGTTCAACCAAGTTTTCAAATGAGGTTTTGTATTCTTGCATTATTCAATTTTTGACCCTGATAGACACATGCTCATTAAAGCAAAAAAAACAACATCACAATGTTTGCTCTGTTTCCTTGACTTTGTTCTCAGTACTTCTGAGAATACATATTATTATTGTTAGATTACCTTTTAATATTTATGTTTACCTGAGGATAGTTCCCAACTGAAGATGAAACATACACTCTTATGGATGGAAGACTTACTAACAGACATTAAAGATTCAAAAAAAAAAAAAATGTTCTATTGAGTGTACAATACTAACCTTAAAAATGAGCATGTGATTCTGGTTTAAGACTGAACACTTGAGACTTAAGGACACACACGTAGATGTTGTCAAAAAGAATGGGAGCATGTGGTGGGTTGAAAATTCACCCCAACATTAAATCGCCAGACCAGCTCAGTTGGAAGAAAATGAAGCTGTACTTACAAGCAAAACTACAATCTAAAATGAAATGCAATTAATATGCACAAAATATACAGTATTTACAACATTTACATGTATTTACAATTTATAAACAGCACAAGAATCCCTCCTGGACAAAACCAGGGGGCTAATAATAGCTTCCCCACTCCCTGCCTCCTACCCCCTCCTATCCCCTGTACACGATACAGGAGAGAAAAGAGCAGAGTTGTTTGTTAATACTCAGTCACAATAAATGCATTCAAGGTCAGCAAAAGCCAGCAGAAGCACAAGTTAGTGTCTGCTCCAGCAAGGAAGCTGAAAAAGAGAGAAAGTTAGTTTACCTATCTAAGTTTTATGGCAGATATCTGTCCAATGGGATTATTTGGAACTTATTACTACTTTCCCTTTTATATCCAATGGTGATTTATTTACATTCTATTACTTTCTGTTCAAGAACTGTGGAAAACTTTCAAGGCACATCCCGAAACTAGCACAGAGCAATATAAGTATTAAGGAATGCATATGCATGCACAGAGCGCCATATACAAAATCTTTCTGATTAAAAAACGCAGCTGAACAACGGACACAAATTCAATTTATATAAAATATTTTAGCCATAAGGCTGCCATCACAAAGCCAAAGAAACATAACTCAAGAAAAGCACCATCATGCAACACTCTAACACTGACACTTGATTATACGAGAGAATCAAGTGCAGTATTTTTCACCCTCCCATAAAGGGAAAAAGCAAAAATAATTGTACCACAATGATTTGTACTGTCCAGTGGAAGATTCCACCAAAAGCCACACTTGTCTGTGCCAGCCCTCCCTCTACACAGTGGGCATGACACTGTATGGGACAGAAAACCCCACTGGCTGGTTCAGCTGTCTGTACTGTCTGTGAGTCCTCACAGCTTTTTCTGAAACCCTACTCTAGCCCAACTCATGACACCACTGGGAAGTGAAGCAGAGTTCTTCCTGAAGGAATTCCCTTTCACAATTTTTTCTCTTGCAGATGGCATTGAAGTGGTTTTCCATCCCACCACCTCATCCATCTCTGGATGGCATTGAAGTGGGTTTTCCATCCCACCACCTCATCCATCTCTGGATAGCGTTGAAGTAGGTTTTCCATCCCACCACCTCATCCATCTCTGGATGGCATTGAAGTGGGTTTTCCATCCCACCACCTCATCCATCTCTGTGTTACCATCTCTGTGGTAACACAGGAAAAACCACTAGGTGCCCTGTGGTGTATACCTGTTGGGCAGGGGAATGTTTGGTCCCAAGAGCTGATATACAGGATGGTACAGATGGGGAAGAAGACATGTCTGCTTTGAACTGACTTCCAGGTCAGTTTCTCCGCAGCTGAAACACAGGCCCAAACGGAAGAAGAGAGGCTTCTCTCAAATTGCCAGAGCTGGCCAGCCAATTCATCCACCATTTGTCCTTGGACATCTTTCCAGGAGACTACTGCCAATGAGTTGCATATGATGGTGGTGTGCTCTGTAGGAACTGCTGCCACTGGTGGTGTGCACTGTACTTTGTCTGGATCTGAGGGTAACTGAGGGTAACTGTAACATTCTGACTGTTACAAATCACCTCCAGCACAGCTAACTTCCTCAGCTACTGGATTCCTCCCTCAATGATGGTCCACTTGCCCCCCTTGAATGAGTACCGTTCTTTCCATCATATCCAACAGAAGCTGCCTCCAGAGGCTGAGGGCCTATGTTGCTTTTCCAATCACCTTGTCAATGCCCTCTTTCCTAGACAGGGATCCCAGCTGCATGGATTCCCTGCCCTCTAATTCCAAACTATTGGCCCCACAATCCCAGCATCAGATCAGGCAGGTGATAATGTGCTGGATGGCTGCTGAAGTCCTATCACATATCTTGTGGCTTTCTCAGGGGCAGGGATCAGGAAACTACCTCTGGGTCTTCCTCGTGTTCTCAGATGGCTCTGGTTCATTGTCACCCCTCACCAAATACTGATGTTCCTGTGCATTTCTTTTTCCGCACAGGAGTGACTGATACCAGCACAGGTGGGTTCTTAGTTGGGTGCCAAAAAAGGATTGCCATGGCTTTAAGCCCAGTCACAGCTGAACCCCACAGAGAACTGGAATAACCATGGTACAAATGAGGCAAAAGGGAGTGACATAAAAGGGGAATGGCTCATGTAATGCTGCCAGCTAGTTCTTGTGCTTTCCCAAAAGCCACTGTGACAGACGACTGCAGTCCTATGCTTATACATCCTCTTATAGAGAGGGTATGATGTTGTATGGTATGGAATACCCCACTGCGTGGTGGAGGCCAGCCTCTTCTCAGGTAACAAGTGATAGGATGAGAGGAAACGGCCTCAAGTTGTACCAGGGGAGATTCAGGTTGGATATTAGGAAAATTTTCTTCACCAAAGGGATCATCGGGTACTGGAACAGGCTGTCCAGGGAATGGTAAGGGTGACCATCCCTGAAGGTGTTTAAAAGATTTTTGGATGAGGAGTTTAGGGACATGGTGTGTACAGGGAGATGTTAGGTTATGGTTGGACTCAACGACCTTACGGTCTTTCCATGATTGGCTGGTTCAGTTGGTTGTCCTGAGTGTGGCCCCTCCCAACTTCTTGGGAACGAAATTAATCCTAGTGAACCCAGGACAAGCACATAGAAACAAACAGTATAAATCTTAATCAACAAAATGCCATAACAGAAGCTGCATCTGCATGTGGCACATAAAAAACTTGCTTTACCTATAAGCTTAAAATTGCTTTAACTGGATCCGAATGAGAGCAATGATGTTCTGATTAATACCCAATATATTTTGGGTATCACAAAACCAAACAAAAAACCTTCCTTAGAAAATCTTTGGTCAGCTCTCATTTTGATCCCTACAGATTAATCAATTATCAAATACACTTTCATCAAGCTGGCTAAAAAGTACACTTTCCATCCAGTGACCAAGACATCATCAATCCATTCCAATGGAACAGAAAATAAGTTTGATACTTAAGATAAGCTTCTTCTCTGGCAATTAGCATAAAAGCTAGACATTCAGGGAAATCTTTTGCACTGAAATATTTTGCAATATTTTAATTTCCAAAAGATGATGCCTGTCTTCACTGGGTAAAAAAACAAATTAAAAAATCCCTGCCTGCTTCTATTAACAGCCCTGAAACTAAACTGCCCCACTTTTAGTATGCCACTTTGCCATACTAAAAAGAGGCAAAACCTGAACAACAAAGCCCTGTTCTGCAACTTCTAACAGCCCCAAAGAGAGTAGCTGATTTTTGTGAGAGTATTAGTATTCATTATCCAAAGATAATCACAGTGAACAAGCCATAACCTGTCAAGAAGCTCTGCTAAATGTAATACTGGATTTCTTCTGAGGAAACAAGATGTACTGAAAGAACGGTGGAAAGCTATGCTGTACATTTACTCCAAGGAAAGCAGAGCTGTCACATTCAACATACGACCCAGTTGTGGCAGAACACCTTGCTACACCAAAACTGAGTCTTCTCAATCTTTGATGCTAAAACTACCACACAAGGAAAACTGTCAAAACCAAAATCCTGCCTTACAATTAACTAAGTTTTTTGTTTGGCTTTCTGTTTGTTTGTTTTGGTTGTGTTGGGTTTTTTTCCCTATTGCAGTACCAAAACCCCTTCATATCCTAACCATGTGGATAAGCAACAGTCAAATCTGGAAAACTACTATTCCTGAATCAACATATTGATGCTATTATTAGTTGTGCAGGAACCAAAACATTTCTCCACCATGAAAATTAGAATTTCTGACTCTGGTGAATGCAAAATATCACATACCTGGCCATCCCTTCCACACTGAATACAAGCTTTCCAACTTTAGATGCCAAAAATTATAAAAAGCATGTTGATCTGGCATAAACCAAATTGTCAGACCTATGCAATAGGTATAGAAACACATTCCTGACAGACACCGAAGCGACTATGCAACATTATCTGCAACATCTGCAATTAAAATGAAATGCTGTCTTAATATTTTTAATTTGCGAGATTTAAATCTCTAAGCATTGTTACTAGTGACTACCACCAAATCAATAAGGACAAGAAGGACTTGCAGACTGATTGCCTTAAAGTAGATACACATTAGAGAAGATCTAATCATGTTTCAACTTTATTCCTTAAACATTGGGAAGTACTGTTTTTCAAATTTTAGGGATAGCAGGGGAAGAGAGAGGAAAAAAGAGGGAACAAGACTTCAGGAAGAAATTAAACCTTGGTCCTGTATTACAGTTTATTTCATAATAACCCAGGGCTTCACATATAATATAGCTAGATGCTTCAGGAGACAGTAAAAATTGTCAAGTGCAAGGTTTGCAAAGAATCACAAAAGCCAGTGCTCAATGTCACAATTAAGCATTTACAACACAAAGAAAATCCCCTCTCCCCCCAAATACCCTCAATGTGTACAGGAGCTTACTGATACCTTCAACAAGAGAAGGTAAGCCTTCTTTCCTCAGAGCAATCTGTGTCATGAAAAATAATATATTCTACTGATTTATCAAATGTTCATTTCTTACAATAAGCAGTATCATGCAAGTGTCTAGTAAGATTTTTACTTCAGTCATATACCTGGCTGTGCTGGAATTTTACATGAACTGTCCATCTATCACAACATAAAATGAGAGCACTGTGTCTTTACAATTCGAACCTCCATGTCTAAGTGCTTATATTGCAATGGAAGATGCCAGGATTTTCAGCATGACAGTACCTGTGAAGAAAGCTAAATCACAAAGAAACCTCACACAAACCGCTGCTCAGAACAATGATAAAGAACAAAGAAGAACTAAATCAGAAAAACAGTTAAAACTTTAACAGCACTGTGTCTCAACAAGAACTCCACAAAGACCAAACAGAAGCAAAAGAGCATCTTTTGTTAAGGTGACTGACAAGACTGTAAATCCGTTGACATGGAGGAAAGCTTACCTAAAAATATGCTGTTGGGTTTTGTTGGTGGGAGATTTTGTGGTTTCCTGTTATTTAAATTCAGGCCCACATTTGTGCATTGAAGGATACATCTAAACACTTGAAAGAATATTCAGTAGGTCCACATTTCTACGTTCCTCAAGACAACGCCACCGCTATCTTGAACACCTTGATACAACTAGCTTTACAGAAAAGCTTAAATAGGCTTGACATGACATCTGCTGCAACCATAAATGAAATATTGCTAGACTCCATATTGCCTTTTTTTTTTGGCACATATTATTTTTCAGTAACCTTGTGTAAAAAGAGTTTATCTATTGTAAGATCACACACACATTTGAACATGTTGTGAGCGTTCTATTACAATACTTGCCTGATGATCTCACTCTTTTCTTGCTATAATTCTAGGCTGGCACAGCACCTTGCCATTACAGGCAGAGTAAGATGCTAATCTGCTTTTTCCTCACAGGAAGGCCCCACATGGCAGTCTTCCCAGTTCTCTTTTCTTTGCCCTACCTGATTACACCCTGTGTAGAAATAGAACCAATCCTCCTTCCCATCACTTCTGAGAGGACTTACAGTGCCGCTTATGCCTTGTGGCCAAGAACACCACTAACTCATCAATGTTTTTTTCTAGTATTTTCACTCTCTCTTTAATACAATAAATTATCATAACAGATAATTAAAAATGCAAGGGTTTGGGTGGGTGTTTTCCATTAGCTTTGGGTATTGATTTGTGAAAGATTGAAATTGAATTATCCTTCAAGTCTGCAAAAAGTAAAAATCTCTCATTTTACAACAAGAGGAGACTTATACATGGTTTTTACCAAGCTGTAAAAGGCAACATACCTCTGCTACATGACAAATGACTATAGAATCTTCTAGTGTCTGACCTTCTTACAAACCCTGGCATGTAAATGGCAAATAAAGAGGACTACTCAAATACTATAGCACTCAGATTCACAGAGAATCACTGCCTTGTAGTTCCGATTTACGTAAGTCCCCAGGACTGCCTTAGACTAGGGCAAAACATGTACACAATGTGAATAATGATTTAACAGTTTCTCTACCGCTTCCATCTTATTTCTGTGAGGAAGCTGTCTTGAGAGGAGAAATACACATGGAAGAAACAGCCAACAGAATTCTTATCGTGCTGCCCCTGGAGACACCACAGCCAAACAGACTGGCAACCAGAACTCTCCTACCTCACCACCTTTCAAAGGGGAGACCAGCAACAGAAAAGGAACAATAGCCAGTGAGACTGCTCAAAATTCACATCAGTACTGCAGGGACAGAAGCAAGACCAAACTGTACTCTTCTATGCCAACAGAGCCACTCAACTGGTGTTCTGCAATTAAAAAATAAAAAACCCCAACCCACAAGGAGAAAACCACACACCATCCCTCAAAACAGTCACACTGTAGTTTACTTAATATATATAACCAAATTAAATAAGCTAAATATTAATTACAAAACACTGGAATAGAGAAATATTCACAAAAAGATACTCTGACAATTTATACTGCTGCTGAAGTCATCTCTTGTCTGGGATAAGAAAAAGGTATCTAGCACTAACCATACACCAATCACCTAAACTACTTAAGAAAATTTATTAATGAAGTAAAATTATTCTCTTCTTTCTCAATATGGAAAAACTTTCTATTAAGGGAGCAGCTGTAGAAGCACAATTACCAACTACAGTCTGTATCAAATGTTACCTATTAAGCCTTGGACTACCATAGACTAGTAACATTGTCAGGGATTTATCCTACTAGTCAGGTTTAAACAGAAAGAGCTGTTTCAACTTCACTTTTTCAAAAAACTTTACAATCTCTAATGTGCTCAGAGTGGTTGTGCTCATCAGATTCATGACACAGGCTTACTTCTGCAATTCAGCCCTGGCAACTTTAGGAAACCTGTCCGTCCATACAGATCACTAGAGAATACCAGAGTGGAAATTTCCTCTCCTCTGCTATTCAATGGACAGAGTAGCTCACAAGCTCTTATTTCCATCTGAATGGAAAAGAACTCATGTCAGAGTTAGGACCCTCTCTTGACAGACAGGAAATACTGGCACCACAAAGAAAGCACACACCAAGCATAGACTGCGTAAGGCTCCTCCTCACTATTTCAACATTACTATTCATTGAGATTGTGTCAAGGCCAAGGATGTATTGGCCTGTTCCTTTACACCACGCTGAGAATCTTGTTGCTTTTGTAAGTACAACTATTAAGCATCCCAACTACATCCAAGCTTTGGGAGGAGATGTAGCATTTTCTGAAGCCAGTAAATATGCCCCAAGAGGACTGCAGAAACATCCTAATACTAAGCATTTATACAACTGCTTAATACGAGAAAACATACTCAGAAAGCCCAAATATTTTTATTGGAAGCAACATGAGTATGATAACATGCTTTCCAGCACAGAGAAAAGCAAGAGGAAGACTACCTGAAAATAGGAAAACAAACATTATCTTCACAAGTTTACGTTTGAGACAAAGAGGCCCCGATACCCTTTCAACACAACATGGAACGATCATTCTTTCATAGACTATCTAGAGTGGGGGCTCCTAAACTTTTGGGTCTTTTTTTTTTTGCTTGTTTTCTGCCTTTTTGGTGCTTTCCCTCTATGCTCTGCAGATACGGTACAGAAGTACAAAGGCAACGGGTGCTCATTCATTCCCCATTTCCTGCAGTGCTAGAGAGCGGGAGCGGGGCGGGGGTTTCGGTGAGGAACGGGTGGGGAAGGGCCTCTGCAGGGATGCACGCAGGCTTCCGTCAGCCGGGGCGGGAGTCGGCCCCACACCTCCCCGGCGGAAGCCCGTCACAGCCGCACCAAGGCGGCCCCCCACCCTCACACACACACCCCCTCCCCTCCCCTCCCCCCCCCGGCCCCCTCCCCCCCGGCCCTCCGCCGGTCACACGGAGGAGGAGCCTGCGAGCCCCGTTTGCTGCATTTGCGTACTCAGGCGAGAGGGTGAGTCAGCTCGGGACGCGCTCCCAGAAACTCCTCTTCCTCTCTGGATTCCCACCTGCTCTGGGAGCACCTCCCTGCCGCTGTCACTGCCGGGGTTATTTTTAGACCGACGGGCAGCGGCGGTGTAACGGTTACCGGGCCGCGTGCGCCACGGCCTGGCGGGCCGCCTCACCTGACGGCCCCATATCTCGCTCCCCGCATCACCATGGGGGCTCTCCCGCTGCCACCCTCCTTCCCCTCCCCACACTCGGCCTAATCCCCGCCGCCCCTCACTTTCGACAGCGGCCCGGGGCGGCTCGTCCGGACCCGTGCTCCCCGCCTCCCCTCCGCCTTGCAGTCCTTACCCCAGCTCTTAGCCGTGCGCCCCAGGAACTCGCCACTGTTGGGGTTGTAGATGAACTGCCGCCACTCGGCCATAGTCTGGCGGAAGGGCTTCTTTGCGTCTTTAGACATGGCGAGGCGAGAAGCGGCTGCGTCGCACAACCCGACGGCAGAGCCTCCCCAGCAGAGAAAGCCGCAGCGAGCGCCCACTCCTATCCGCTAGGGAACTGCCGCCGCGGCAGCCGTCACGCAGGGACCTTCCCTCCACCTCCGCGGCTAGGCGGGACTCGCCGCGACATCAGGCCGCGCTCGCCAGCCAATCCCGGTCCGCCGCGACACTGCCCCCTTGCGGACAGCTGCTGCGCGCCGTCCATGCGGGGGCTGGGCACGCACAGGCACGCGGCCCTGCCTCGAGTTCGCCCTCGTCGCAGTCTCAGCCCTGGCACCGGGTAGACGCCGCTGGTTCTGCAGACAGCGGTATGCAGCGGCCCGGCGAGACACGGCCGGCTCTGGGGACAGCGGTGTGCTGCGGCCCGGCCGCGTCCGCGGTGGCACCTGAGCCCCGCTCCGCCGGCCCGGCGAGCAGGAGCTCCGCCCGGGTGCCTTTCCTCAGCCGCAGGCCAGCCGTGCATGGGGAGAGCCTCACGCTTTCTCTGGGAAGCCTGGGAACGTTGAAGCGGTCCTGCTTTCTTACTTCGTAACCGTGTAATCGGTTAGCTTGTGAACCCGTTTTTCCCCAGAATTGAACGGATAGCTGACCGAACAGGAATGCCTCTGTAGGGTGAGAGATGCTCTTCCACAGGAGCTGTTACTGAACACAACTGTGTTACAAAAGTACCAGAAGACGGAAAGATGAGCAAAGGTCATTCCCGTCTCAGAACTCCCTTTAATTGTGCCACCATCCTGAAACCCTGTGTAAGAGAACACCTTCTGTGTAAAAATGCGATTGAAGGGGTGTTAATATGACTTCTTTGAGCATCAGACCTCAAAAGCTCATCTAGGCTCCTAAAGGTTGAAGAATAGGACAAAAAGGCATTCCCCATCTCAGCTGGCAGCAAAGGAACAGGCTCCATTTACTCTGGCATGGATCAATTCCATCTTCCCAACACCACTGGCAGCTACTGCACACCACCAGCCCCATGACTCAGACTTGTGGGTCATTTCCAACGCATTCTCCCTCATATTGCTCAGCCACGCCAATAATGGATCATTACAAAAGGACTTTGCAAAAATCAAGTGTAATAGAGAGCTGCTACATAAAAGTGGTTCTTGTAATAGTCGATCAAACTCGAGTGAAAAAGCTAAGACAGTCTGCAGCTTAAAAATATAAGAGGTCTTTAAAAAAAGGAATGCAGTATTTAGCATAATAATTAATTTAAATCTTTATGATGATTGCACTATTCATGCCAGAAAGCAGTAAATATGAAGCCTAAAATAAACTTACTTGCCTCATTACTGTCTGACTCCAGTGGTCTCTTTTCATTTGTTTAGGCACATCATCTAAATCTTTCTGTTTGCTCTAAAACAGCAGCAGAAGATCATATCACTTATTATTTACTTTCTCACACTTATCAGCTAATATATTCCATTTCAGACCAAAATTAAGCCATTTCAATTTTTCTTTTTCCTCTAAATGTCACCAAGCAAAAGACTTGTCATTCCTTTCTAACAACTGCTTTGCTGAATTTTTTTTCCCCCCAGTTTATTCAAGTAGGTATCCTGCGCTTTTAAGGAAGGTCAGCTGAATGTGTCTATACCCACCATTTTTAATTAAATTACATTAAAGTTTACTGGATAAAGACAATGGGGGAGTAAAACAGACTTTTTTTAAAAATGTGCTAGATTATGCAATGAAATGTCAACATTTAAATGTATTCATCTTTATAAAACGTTAAAGAAAATGTAAACCAAAGTATCAGAGAAACTAGTAGTATTCAGCAACCACTGAAACTTATCAGTCTGCCCACTGTAAAACAGGAATCTTTTTGTGCTCTGCTCCATGGGTTCAGAAGCTCAGTTTGTTATGCTCATTTTCGAATCATCAGTCTCACACAGCGCAGCTTGACTTGGAGGAGTGGGTCCCCATCTACACTAAAAATCAAACTCTTTCTGAGTTGCAAAAGGGTAACCCATTAGCTAGACACTGATCTTAGGTAAAATAATGGAAAGGTCCACCCATGTTCCAGTCTTTGTTAATAAAAAGTAATGAATGTCAACAGCATGATCTGCTATGGAGTCATAGAATCATAGAACTGTTGAGGTTGGAAGAGACCTTGGAGATCAAGTCCAACTGCTCGCCTTGAAATCACAATCCCATAACTACTGCTAAGATACTAAACCATGTCCCTCAGCACCACATCAACACATCTTTAAAATACTTCCAGGGATGGTGACTCCACCACCTCTGTTATCATCCTTTTCCAATGCTTGATAGCCCTTTCTGTGAAGAAAGTTTTCATAATATACAAAATGAACCTACTGGCACAACTTGAGGCTGTTTCCTCTTGTCCTGTAACTTGTTGCATGTGAGAAGAGACCAGCCCCACCTCACTCCAACCCCCTTTGAGGTAGTTGTAGAGAGCAATGAGGTCTCCCCTCAGCCTCCTCTTGGTATGATTAGCTACATCCCTTCCCCACCTAACATTATTTTTTATGCAAGACAGCATCAGGGCACAATGTAGGCCAGCAGCTCCCTGGGGACCAGGAGCCACAGGGGACCCCGTGGAGTGAGTGCATCTGGATATGGCCTTGCAGCCAGGGACCATCCTACTGCCCCCAGCCAGAGAACAGGGCTGGCCTGAGGGCCAGCAGACAAGAGCTCAGGCTTAGCCATCAGCCCTGGAGCTGAGGTTCAGACCCACAGGGCCTATGGCCAGGCAGAGGGACAGCTAGATCTAGAGTCAAGCACACTTCTGGCAGTAGCAGGTTGAGTGAAATGGGGCTCTGAGGCCATGGTGGGCAGAGGTGAAGTCAGACAGCTTAGAGCAATTAAGCCTATTAGTGCACTCAGGGCACTGATAAGTAGGAACAAGCATCTTTTTTTTTCCACTTTTAAATAATTAAATGTTCAGCTGATAAAACTAATTGCACTTCCATTTTCAGCTTGGATTTCTTCAAGCTATTGATTCCGTGCCACAAGACATTTTGACTCAAAACACTTGATCTATATAGAAATAACTGGACTAAGAACTGGCTTACTGACATTTCAAAATGGAATTGTCAGTGGCAAGATATCAAGTGGGATCCTTCAGGATGCTGATTCCTAAAGATGACATACTGTGTTAGCCATCTAAGGAGTTGTATAAAGTCTTTAGTGATACTTAGAAAGGATAAAAAGATTGGTGTGTTCATTTCTTCAGCAAAGCACAGTCTAGTGTTTATTAAAACTTGCCCTCTAGAAAGAAGATCCCTTTGCATGCACAGGTAAAGAAACATTACCAAAAAATCTGCACCCATTTGTGGTATTTACATTAGCAGGAAAATGGAAATATTGGTGATAGTTCAAAGAGTACTGAAAAAGATCCAAAAAATAAAGTTAACCTACCATAAAAAGCTTCCATATTTCATCTTATTTAGCTTCTGAAAGAAGAAAGCTGACAAGAGACTGGATTACTTTGAACAGGTACTTAAGTATAGAAAGAAATCTCAACAGTCTGACCTTTTCAACCTCACTGAAAAAGGCAATGGTATCCATTTGCTGGAAACAGTAGCTAGACAAACCTAATGTTGACATTTCCTGACTATGAGGGAAACTAAATATTTAAATAGTTTATTTCAGGAGAGATAATGGGTACACCTTTGCTTGGGTTTTAAACATGAGATTAGGTATGCTTTTTAAACACAGGTTTTAATTCAGCTTTGGAAGAAATCCACTTGTGTGCGCAGAGGCAGCAAAATAATACCGTCAAATAATACTGCAATGAGGCACCCTGGATCAGAAGCAGTGTCCTCTATTTGCAGACACCATCCAGAGATTGTCTCTGCTATCCACAGGGGTTTTTCCCATGTCTGGTCAGATGGTTACTGAAATGTTTTGTTGGGTTCCACAAACAGAAAGGAAAGTGACACTGGTGGTTCTGAATTGCCAGGTTTGGGCTCATCATCTCACAGACCATTTAGCACTGGGAATGGTCCTCGAGTTACAATTTCCTATTTCTCTGGAAAGGCAGTTTTTTCTGCATGGCTGATCTTTGTAATGGTGTAGTTGGTAATGTGTGTTTTCCAAAGCACAACAGGAAGAAAACCACCTTGACTTCCTATCAATGAAATAATAATGATAAAAATGTAAACCATACAACACCAAAAAAAAAAAAAATCCAGACATGAAATATATTAATTATACAAAGATGCTTACTAAGTCCTTTTAAAAAATTGTCACATACAACTCTGGGAAGAAAATAAAATATGATAGGAAGCAAGATTGCTACAGTTTACAGTACAGATACTCTACAGAGAGCAGTTCTTAGCATAGGCTAAATTCCTTTTCAGTTCCTAAGGAAAAATTCAGTTTGGCCCATTGGAGGATTCCTGATGACTGAAAAAACTCCCCGTCACCCTCCTTCAATTGTAGTTTGGGTCTAGGGCAGTCCACAGCAAGACACAATTTTGGCATCACTTGGATAGCTCCCTGGGGCTGTTATAACTTCCACAGGGGTCTACCCAGTCTAGTTTCAAAGCAGCTTTTGAATTGCAAGAGACATGTGTAAGGTAGACCCAAATCTGCTTCTTTATCCTCCACTAAGCTTTAAACTGCAACTAGAAGACACATGATAAACTCAGGAAGGACCAACTTCAAAAATATTATGACTGACAAATACTTTGCTTCAGTGTTCAAAATACCAAGAAACATAACACACACATTTTCATGAGAAGAAAAAAAAATACTTCCCACTAAAAATGAAAAAGAAAATGTCTGTCATTGTGAGAGCAGAAAGACTACAGAAACAGTTCTTGTGTTTGGTAGTTTGCCAATGAATCAGAAAGGGCTGGTAAAAATGAATTCATTGTGCAATGCCCCCTCACTCCTGAAAAAACTCCTTTATTCACAGAGACGAGATTCTGTTCTCATATATAGCATGACAACTCCTGTTAAGTCAATGGGAGCTGACTTGCATTACACAGAGTAGACTTTTACCCAGATACTTAGAACTTGTTTACAGTGGGGAAAAGAGCCTCTAACTCTTGTTGAAAAGTATTTATCTTCTTATTTATAATATAGAGGGCTTGAAGAGAGGAAAGCTCAATTTGTAGGGATTTCAATTCAGAAGTATTAGAGTTTTTATCCATTTTATAACACACACAGGGTTTAGATTTTTTTTTTCATGGACAATCAAGTTCCTTAATTAAAGCTGATTTGAGAAGAGTTTATAAAATAAGGTATCTGTCTTAATTGCTGAAGCATTTTTTTCCCATTTTGAGCTTACGCTGTGCAAACAGCAAGTGAGTGAGGGACTACAAGCATTGATACTGACAAGGTCTGTCTACAGGAGACCAGTGAAGTGCAAGGACTGAGGCAGAAAAAGGAGCTGGGCAAGATGGCTGTCGTTAGCTGATGGGTAACTCAGGAATGGGAGCAGAAGGGGCAGAGGAAAATTAGGAAGAGGGGATAAAGAGGGAAAAATGAAGAATAGGAAAGGCAGGGTGAGAAGTTTGGGGCCCAAAATTAAGTTTAATTGTGAAACTCCTGTTGACTGTGAAGTGCTACTGAAAGAGATGGTCCTTCCTCTCCCTATTCCACTGCCCCTTTCAACCCAGGTTGTGATTTTTAACATTGGTGTCCATTTATCCCTTGATGACCTGATTCAAAGAGCTGAACTAAAGGAAAAGAATCATATGAATTTAGTTCCCTGACTTGGCTCACAAGGGAGACCATGGCAGACAATAGTAGGAATGGAGCTACCCCTTTCAGTAGAAGCCCACAATTAGATTGGCAGAACCACATCCTGAGTTCAACAGGGGACTCAGGCAGCAAGCCAAGGACAAAGCCAGTACTGGCTCAGCCAGGAGACTGAGGCTGAAATGAAGACTCTGTGAAAATGGAAAACTGTTGAAAATTTGATGTTGAATGGAATGAGAAGCTTGGAGAAGTGAGGTAGGACTTGGAAAGAAGGTGAGGGTAGAAAGCAATTGCAGGAGTCTCTATTCTCACTGGAGGACCACGTCCTGCCCCTGAAACGAGATTAGAAAATGCTGAATTTTGCTATTCCTTTACCATCAATTTTTGTGATGCCAGTTATGAGCCAATGTGCATATTTCATTGCCTTGTTTTCACAGAAGATGACAACTTATTACTCTTAGCAGTAAACAATGCCTGCATCAGGCAAAAGTCTTATAGTAGTCAGGTTTGATAAAAGCAGTGGTATTGTACCAGAATGATAGTCTCATGATAGTAGTGACATGTCTCTAGGTTCTTTAAAAGTGGGAAAAGGAAAAGAGAATGAAGGATCTTTTAACACTTGTGAATTAGAAAAATCCTAGAATTACATTTCATAAAGGTTAGTTAATCGATCACTAAAGACAAGCAAGAAAGGCTCACTATACAAACAAACTTTTTCCCTAAACACAATACCTACAAAGCCAAAATAGCTTTGGAAGACAATTTTTTTGTTTAACTTTTCCTGTTCTTTATCTGGTTTGTCTGTTTTGATAACGATCACATGGAAGTGTTTGGGGTTTTTTTCATTTCTTCTGTGTCTACTGTACCCTACTGATGTAAATTTCATCTATACACTGCTGGTAGTTTGTGCAGATGACTGTGAAATACAATAGGCTTCCCCTCTAATTTACTTAAATGCTACTGAGAAATTGTGCCACGATGGGAACCAGTATTTTCAGTTTTCCCACCCCAACTTTCTTCTCTCAGTCAAGTCACTGACTCCCTTAGTGATCTTGAGCAATCATCTGATTTAATGGTACCCATATTGAGCCAGCTGGACAATAAAGTAAAAAACATCTCTTCATTGAAAATTAAATGCTATGCCTAAACTGTGTCTTCTTGAGTAGACACATGGATGTGACTAACCCATTTTCCCTTGGGACTATTGTGAGGGAGTTGAGCATTCCAGATTCATTTCAAAACCTAGAAGATGGCTTCAAGTTTGGTCTTTATAGACATTTTTGCTAATCCAGTAATTAACATGCTGCTTTTTCACAGCATAAAGAATCTTAAATATTTAGAAGCATACTATGATAATGTTTTTAGAAGAGTCACTAGTTTTTAAAAGGTATTAATTTCCTTGTTGACTTCAAACAGAATAGCTCTCAATTGTTACATTTTTAAAACTCTGGTGTCTTACTTAACAAATATTTGTGACTCACAAGGCCTATTATTAGTCCTTCTGAGCATACATTAGCTAAAAAAAAAAATATAGCAAGCTAGCTTTTATGTACTGTTTAGCAGAACATTCACTGTACCATAGAATCATAGAATTGTTTTGGTTGGAAAACATCTCTAAGATCATCGAGTCCAACCATCAACCTAAGACCACCATGGCCATTAAGCCATGTCCCAAAGTGCCATGCCCGCACGTTTCTGGAACACCTCCAGAGATGATGACTCCACCACCTCCCTGGGCAGCCTGTTCCATTGCCTAATATCCAACTTAAGCCTCCCCTGGCAGTGTTTTAGGCCATTTGCTCTTATTCTGTCACCTGATACTAGGGAGAAGAGACTGACCTCCACCTCACTCCAGCCTCCTTCCTGGGAGAGAAGTGAGGTTTCCCCTCAGCCTCTCCTTCTCCAGACTAAACAACCCCAGTTCCCTCAGCTGATCATCACAAGACCTGTTGTCCAGACCATCAATCTTCAATTTCCAAAGCCCTTTCTGATGCTTCGCTGCATCAGCATAGTCTGCATGGCTCAGTTACGTGGCCTAGTTCTAGCTTGATGGTTGTAAGCTACATAACTGTTTTTCACTTCTTGTTGGAAAATAATTTCTTCTAAACAGTCCAAATATTTTCATATCATCTAAGTGTCCCAAAGATAGATGTCAAAGTCTGAAATATTATTTCTTCACTCTCTTATTTATCAGTTCTGGTCCTATTAATTGCAGCTTGTTAGTTTTATAAAGTAAAAAAACCCAAGGAAATGAACAGAGGATTGTTCACCTGGTTCACCATATAAATCATATGGATTTGTATAGGAAAAAAAATTCAGACAGCATTTCCTCTCTTGTTATTGAAAAAAAAAATTAAAAATAAAAAATCCATTGTTCATTTAAAGTAATAGCTTTTACAGAATGAGTCTATTTTTTTTCCCTACCGGAAGACTGCAGGAAGAAAACACAATTAATGCATTTGCTGCCATTCCTGATTAAAATGAAGATTTAAAGCTCTGTGTATCCTATCTTAAAACTGATTTTAAAATGTTTATTTTTCAGACAATATCAAGATTGTGGTCATTTCAGAACAATGGTTTGCAGCCTCGAGCAAGGGCTTTTCCATGGATCTTGGAGTAGCAAATTCTTCCTGTGTCCATCCAGACAAAAACTAGATGATGTTTGCTAATAGAGCTCATTAATTAAGACTTCCTCCCCTCAAAAGTATTAATTTCCAGTATTGTTTTAATTTATAATTCTAAAATTAAAAACTTTCCCTCTATTTTAGATCTGAGGGCTAAACAGACACCTCAATTAATATTAGTCTTGCACAAATATTATTAAGACAACAGGCTGAAAAGGGTGTGCAGGATTTATGCTCTGTTGCTGCACAGAAGATAATTTCATCCCACTTGTCTGCTCTTAGCTTTTATTAGCATCACAAAACTAAAAACCTTCTTGTATGGTACCCATATGGCTAGCCTTTGACTTCAGACTTTACCAAACTTCTCCAACTTCTCCTCACTGAAAAAGGATATGCAAAGTATCTATGGAACTTGTGCTCCACATCTGCTTAGACACTGCTTTGACAGTGACAGTGTAAACTGCATCAGAACTAACTCAGCAGCTTGGAGGGAAGCTAAGCTTCAGAACCAAAGCATTCCAGTCACTTTAAAGGAGTTCAGTTACTTAATGTGGTAAATCTCAACATTTTTAATTAAATCCAGCATATGGAATCCTGAAAATCAGGGTCATATTTTATTCAATAGCAAATGCAGTTAAATAATTCCTGAGCAGCAGGAAAATAATGTTCACAAAGCCAGCAACTTTCATGTACTTAGTGGAAAAAAAAGTAAAATTTGGTTAGGAACCATATGAGGATGCCCCACACCTGGAATTGTTTGTGTGTTCTGGTCCATATCTAAATTTTACTTTGAATCAGTCTCTTCTTTAACTAGAGCAGCTTCTTACAGTGTTGCCATCCTGCAGAGCCTGCTTCCCTCACTGCCATTGTTTCACAGATGAAAAATGAGCTGTTTAAGGTGAGGCAGTAAACACACTAGCTTGGTAAGAGATCAGGAGGTTTCAATCTCTTGGCAAGAAATCAAAGTTTCCTTCCTTCCTTCCTTCCTTTGTTTAAAGCACTCAATCTGCTATTTTCTGTACAAGGCATATAGAAAATTCTGAAGAGATTATCCTTTGCTTTACTCCTTTCCCTGCCTGGAATAAGTAAGTCTTTAGTAAGGACCAAATATAAGAGTATGTATCCAGTTTTAGTTCTCATGGATAGTAGATCCTGGATTAGGATTATGAATTATGATCACAGGCCTTTGCATTCAGCATCTGTCACCATGTTTTCATTCTCATAAAAAAGAATAGAGCACTTCGATTTAGTATTGACATAGAAAGATGGGGAGAGACCCAAAAATGTGAGCTGCAGATATTAGAAAAATCACCTTGGGTGGGAATTCAGGAAAACCAGGGCTTCAATATTTATCCATTGCTTGATTTAACAGAGAAAAAAAAAATCTTACTATGTCTAATACTAAGATGAAAGCATGAGAAACTACTGATTCTTCAGTTGTATCAGACAATGCAACATTATCAGATTATTTGAAGCAGCATACAAAGTATCCTTATCATTTAGTACAGGGTACATTTTCCAATTTCTTTCTCTGTATGAGATAAAAAGATGCAATTGTGCAAATACAGTTGTAGAAAAATAGCTGTCCACAGCTTTTACTGTTCATTACATAAAGCCAATCTGAGTATCAAGAGATGCATAAGTATCTAATCATTACAGATAGTTCATCCTTTTTAATACAATGCCTCAAACTTTTAATTTTTTTTATGCAAGTGTGCTCTGACAGCTCATTAGTTTGATGCCAAGTTCCAAATTTCAGCACTATCACTTCTCACTTTCAGTGAGATGTTAGTCTGGGAAAACAAAAGTTTACATACTTGTACAGTGTTGGCAGCACAGCCTGTCTTAACTAAACAGCCAGAATTAAGTCTTTGCCTTCACTATGGGCAATTCCTTACTTAATATTAGGAAGAATATATTTTTCTATGTGGGTGATGATTAAAATAGCCTGCACCAGTGATACAGTTGATTGACAGACACATACAGTAATTGTACTAAGGAAATTACTTGAGTAAAAATCAGTCCCCCTCTGCTTAAGAAAATATTCCTGCAACTATAGCCTAATTTTCAATATATGTTGATTTCATATTTGTCATCTTTTTGGATGCTGATTTCTCACTGCATTTTCAAGCTATCTCTGTTTTTACCAACCCCATCATGGTTTTCTGGTCAAGAAGTCTCTTACCTGTTTGCAGAAATGCATTAATATACCATGTCCTGAAGGGAGACAGTATAGAAGTCAGTCTGGAGGAAGGGAGGAAGCAGGTGCCTTGAAAAGAACAAAAAGAAAAAATTCCTCTACTCATCAAAATAAACTTCTTCTAAAGACTTTTACAATCATCATCATAGTTTTTGCCTCATTAGGACAGAATCAAACAGATTTGCAAGGCAGATGCCATATCTGAGATTACTTGTCTGTCAATTGTCCTTCTGTAGGAGTTCAACAGAGAGTTTCCTCCCGTTGTTCATGATATCCTGTGGTATTGTTTTAAGAGCAGAAGCAAAATTCTCTTGGTCTTGTTTGTAAATCAAGCATCTTCCAGTTTATTACAGAGGAACAGGTTAAATTGGTAATTGATACTACTGGTTATTCTTTATGCTCACAATGCTTTTATTACTGATAATGACAAAAATAATTACACATCTTGCTACGAATTTAATTCCTTCATACAATGAAGTGCACACACAAGGAACCCTTAGGTGCCTCTCTGTTTGGTATGGTTGCAGACGTTATCTCACGAGTTCCACTCTGATCATCTCTTTCTATCAAGACATAGCTCTACTGTTACTGGATCTAGAGAAGCAGTTCCTAAAAGTTTGCATGCAGGCAATGCATCATGCAGCACAACTTCTTCTTCTCCACTTTCATATTGCTAAAGTCACTTCTGACTTTCATGCTGATGATGCAAGAAGCAGGCTTAAGCCCTCAGAAGCAAGCCCTATGGCAATATGCTCTGCTCTACATCTTCCTGAGAAGTCCAGGATATCAGAACTATTTATTTTTGTAGTTCCATAGTCAGACACCACTCAGTCAGAACAGTATGCATTACTGCAGGCATGCTTGCAGAAAGGATTAACAGCAAAGTTGTTCTTACTTGCAGCAGAACTTTTACCCCAGTGATTCAAAAGTCACGAGACATGTCTACCACACCCCACATCATGCTTGCATGGAGTCCTGCAAAGCAAACATCACTGAACATTCCTGTACAATAGCTGTTTTTTTAAACAGTTACTCCATTATTGTTAACTGTACTACAAGTTATGACAACTGATCTATCTGCAGTCATCCCTTTGGCATGCCTTATAAAAACATGAATCACCAAAACATTTATGATGAGGAACTCCCATCGTAAGGACATGTATACAGCATGTCACTCAGCCTTGCTGTATCTTTCCACTCTGCAAAATGTAACTGTCAAAATAACTGGAATGAATCATACAGGCCAACATATAGGTTTGGTAAAGAACTCTGATCAAACACATGTCAAAATTAACTAGTTATGTTTAGTGTCAAGTAATCTTTGGGCACAGTGGGAAAATGAAAATTTCCTTCTTCATAGATCATTCTGCCAAACATTGCAATAACACCAGTTGGTGTACTTTAATTAGAAAACAAGACAGCTGGAAGCAATTGGCCTCCTAATAAAGCTCACACATTGAAAAGTGTAGATAAAGAGCATAAACAAGATAAAATATGTACTAAACCAGATTGTGCCTGCACTTGGTCAACAGGAAAGGGAGGAATTAACCAGTGCAGGTGCCCAAAAAGTTGTCAGAGGAAAAGGAATAGAACCAACAGATTCAGGAACCCTTTCAAAGAGACTCATGTGTTTTCCCCACATTTCTCATCTCATTTCACACACCCTCCCCCCACCAAAGCCTTTCAGCACTTGGAGCAAAGCTGGACCAAAATGGTGTTGACAGCTGTTTTTTATGGCACCTTTTGTCTGCCCAAGCTACAGAATGAACATTAAGTTTCCCTGAAAGTTAAAGTGCTTTTGTTCAGAATTGTGCCAGCCTTCTGAAGGTGAGAGACAGATGTGGCGACACATACAGGTGACCTTAGAGGTGTGGGATAAATGTAAGAACAATGTCATGTAAAGGAAATGCATTCAAGAGAATGACCTGAATAGTGCTACCTACAGATGTCACCAGCTGTACTTTCCCAGAGATGCAGGTACTTGCATCATAAAAGACACAGGGACATCCCACTGTGTTCTTACTCTTCCTCTTTTACAGGTAAAAGATGTCTCTAAGATTTCCACTCACTAAGTATTTGGCAACTGCAAAGGGCTCACTGCTAAGGATTTTGTGCTATCTCTGCTCAGGTTCAAACCAAACAATTATTTCCTAAGAAATATTAATCTTTTGGTTTATTTTTAAACAAAACACTAGATTTAGAGTTACTTGCTGCAATAATGCAATGACTAATTATAAAAAGGTACATGATTAATTGAAATTGTTCTCAGTTTCTGTCCATGCATTCCCTGATGTGCTAGTGAACCTCCCCAAGGACATTGTCGTGTGATGTTTTGAATGTACTCTCTAAGTCTCAATGATCAGAGGTGACCTTTACCTATCACATTACGAGTGATAGGTCTCAGAGTATAAAAAGCCAGTAATTTCTGCTATCTATAGATTTAAAAATGGATGTTTTTGTCACCTGGGAAAAATGTATGCTTTGCTTTTAGCAGAAGTCCCTGAACTGGTAAGGTTTTCAGTGCTTCTGTAGTGCTATGAGCCACAGTTGCTAAGATCTTAATTTTTAATTTAAATCCTATTATAGAGAAAGACCACTGCACATAATGAAAGTATTTATTACAGTGCATTACTGCATAAATGAATAAATATTTTGCTATTAAAAATCTAATTATAAAAAGATATTATCAAAGCATAAAAGAAGCTATTTGTACTTTTTAAGGTAAGGGACACAAGCATACTTAACTTACCTTAATCATGGATGTGGATATCCAGATCAGAGAAATGTTACAAATATATCATTAAAAGCTGTAAAAACAACAATATTTTAAATACAGTATTAGGCACATTTTATTTCTAAAACACAATGCTGATATTAGAAGTATATAAACCCATGAATCACCTTACAGCTAAACTGCAAAATCAGAAGCATCTGCTCAACTACAGATGTCATCTTAGTTCTCCTTTACTTTCTGTACTGGCATTTGTTTATGATTGAATAAACAATTATCTCAGATATGATGTTTGATGGGAGGCTCTTACCTTAATGTAAAGTTGCCTTCTCTAATACAGATGCCACTCGATAGACTGGAAATTGCATGCAGATCCCAATTATTAAATCTGTGTCATACTGGAACAGAAAAGTGAACTACTTGCTGCAACACAAGATGTCTATTGATTAAATGAGCCTTTGCCATGAAACAACTGGAGGTACACAGCTAGAGCTTTATTGCCACTGGAAAAGTAATCTTTGTGAACAACGATTTCATTAGCTTAATACTAAACCTCCTTTTGTGTCTTTGTGCTCAGTGAAGTTGGTGGGGTAATGGTATGGGGATGGTATCACAGAAAATTTGGACTTGAGATACAATGGAAAGCTTTTCCTTTTGTGTACTCTCAATGCCAGCAGCCTTTCTTCAGTGTTGTCCAGGGTGCCTTAAAATAATGTCCTTAGAAGAACAGATTTCAAGCCATTAGGAATCTCACATTTTAGCCTTTTTCAGTTAAAATTATCAAGTAGTTCTAATAGCAGTACTAACAAAAACAGGGCAGGAAAGACAGCACTGTTAGTACAATGTTAGTATTTCACAGAAGGCAATAGAGTTCACAATTCAGGCTTTTAGAGTAATGCTTAAATGCATTTTCTCTGCCTGAAAAAGGCAGGCAAGCGAGGTGCCACAAAATTACCAAAGGAGGAAAAAGAGAGACTGCTAGAAGAAAAAAAGTATCAGTTTCAAATTACATCATTTTCTTTTGCCACAAGAACTTAAGTCTCCCACAACCACAAGGCTATTTTCCTCCCAAACTTCATCCCTCATTTTCTATCTTAAACAGCCAATTGCTTGCCTGATATTTTTGTCCTGGGCCCTGACCTTGCCCACTTGCACATACACTGAAGTTACTCACATGAGCAGCATCACTAGCTGCAATGAGAGAATCCATCAAACAGGCTTTCTTGTGGTAAGGCAAAGCAGGATGGTAAAACAATTTTGTTCCTGGAAGTTTAAGAAGGAAATTTACAGGGGCAGGAAGAAGAAAAGCACCAAACATTCCACAGATTCCTTAAAAGAAGTTGAAATTATTTAAAAGACACACTGAAAATTCTCACAGAAATAATCTTTGCCCTGTAAAGAGTGCAAACAGAAGTTGTCTGTGTTCAGAATGACAGAATTTTTGAACATTAAAATTACTAATTTCAAACGAGCACATTCTTCTCTGTCAGATACTGTGCTGAACTGTGCATTATCAGCCTTCTGATGTGCTGCTTTGAATGATTCATTGAACATTTCATGTTACAGTATCTCACTGATATACAACCTGCTGGGATTTATTGACACTATAACATTTCTAAAATTAAATAACCTAATGTTCTGCACATGAGATGTCCTGAATTCACAGATCTCAGTATTGTAATATGTTGTAAAAAACCCAGACTTGCAGACCTGGTATCATAAGGAATATATAGAATCGTAGAATGGTAGGGATTGGAAGGGCCCTCTGGACATCATTGACTCCAACCTCCTTGCCAAAGAAAGATCATCTAGGGCAGGTCACACAGGTCTTGAGAAGGAGAAGAAGGAGACTCCACAACCTCTTTGTGCAGCCTGTTCCACTACTCTCAAAGATTTTCCTCATGTTGAGATGCAACTTACTGTGTTCCAGTTATTTCCATTGCCCCTTATCCTATCACAGTCTTGAAACCCACCCTTCAGATATGTATAAACATTAATAAGATCTCCTCTCAGTCTGCTCTTCTCCAGACTAAATAGCCCATGGTCTCTCCATCTTCCAGGATTCTAGCATGACATTAAATTCTGGTTTTGTTTATACATAACCTCTTCACATATGGGAAGTGAAAAATTATTAAGCACTAGAAAACCTACAGCCATTTCAGAGAACTGCTTTATGAGTTCTCTCATAAAGAGAGAGGTTTTGTGAAATGGCATTTCTCTGGATGTGAGGTGTACTCATTCAGAACAAATGTTTGGTACCACTAGCACTAAAGGTCTCTCTTAGCTGTAATGAGGTGGAGGTGGGAGCTGTAGATATTGGGTTTTTTTGGTGGGCTTTTGTTTTGTGTTTTTTGTTTTTAAATGTAAATATAATCATGTTTTCTGTCTGGATTTCTTAAAAATATTACCCTAGTATCACTCAGTGGGAGCCTTCTACAGGTGAGAAAAATGAACAATAAAATCACTGGGCATCAGCAGTAGAAGCAGTCTCCTAAATCCATGGCAGAACCACATGACTCTCTTTCCTCTCAACCTCCACTGCTTTTCACAGTCTTTCAGGATCATCCTTCTCAATTAAAGACCCAAGTCAGAAATCAGCTTATATTGTTTAAAACTATTTGATACAAAGTCTCCCCTCAAAAGGCAGACAATTATATCCTTATAATTCATGAATAGAATTATCCATTAATCCTAAGTAACACTGTTCTTCATTATTTCCACTTGAAAATTAAGTATATAAAGCACTGAAAAAGCAAATTTAAGAAGAAAAAAAAGAACAATCCATTTTCTACTTAGAACACCACAATGTATTACCAATTTATTGCTTAGGATCTGTGACTGAATCACTTAAAGTACTTAAAGCTACATCAGTGTTTGGGATGAGCTACTGGAATATAAACAAATACTAAAGCTCTGTGTTGCATACAACAGACTCAGCTCTAGCAGACATCATATCTCTTGGTTTTGCTCTTTTAAAATTGATGTGCAAGTTCAGTCCCAGTGTCTATATAAAAGCAGTCTCTGTGTTCAGTAGGAGGTTTGCTCTATGAAAAATAGGAGGACTCCAAGGAATGGAGAATTTTCAACTTCCACTTTAGTCAATATAAATTCTGGCGAAAGAGATGATAGTGAACAGCATGAAGAATCAGTTTTAAAAGTTGTTGCAATTACCACCTATTTTCTTACCACAGAAAATCAGCAGGATGCATCTCATGAGTAATATACTCCAACAGTAACAAATACTCACAGAAATGTTTCCAAATTCAAGTTAGGTTGTCATAAAATTGAAAAATAAAACACAACAAAATTTGCAGAATATCAATGAACATTTGAAGACAGTGTCAACTTGCACACGTAACCTTTCCCCCATTACAGAACTTAACACTAGGATGCATTCTGCAACTACTTATGTTGTACTGAAAAAGTCAGATGCAAATTGCCTTGGTCTATCTGTAGCTTAATTCATTACCAATATAGGGAAAAAAAATATCAGGAAACCTAGTAAAAGGTTAAAATTGCTTGTCAAAAAGGATATGCATTTACTTATCAATACATTTTCTTTGTACAAGTACTTATCACATAAAACAATGCACTTAATAAATAAATGCTTTATTCAATTAAATTGGTGCAAGCTTAACTTCATTCTGTTAAAATCATCTTTGAAAAGAGTTTGATCCTGTTGGTCCTATTTCCTAGTGATATGTAGAGCCTTCTTTTATATTTTATGACAATGTTGCAATATTACAATCAAACCATCCACAAGCTAACGGAAATTAAGAAAACAACAGAGATTGGCTACCCGATAATATTCCAAGTTTGACATGGTATATGAGCTCCATTGTCTAACTGAGATTATTACTTGGAAATTAAAAAAAAATCTTTCCTGAGAACTTTAGAACAAAGAGGAGGTTTTAGTAGAAATAACAGGAAAATAGAAAGAAAATCAACAAATCATTGTATTCAAAATAGTAGTCAGTCATTTTAAGAATGTGTCTTCACTCTATTACTTCTTTTTGTATTTCAGAATTTCTATCATCCTAAGTTTCTCAGAGAAATATAGTTCTTCATCTTGATAGATCTCCAATAAAACAAGGATATTATCTCCTTTGTTAGAACAAAGGAAAATGATATAGTCTATACAGCTGGTAGTCCTACATAGCCTGTCAATGTCATATTACACTGATGGTTCTTCTTAAACGGATGCACTGAGCTTCTGAAACAGTGCTGGAATGTGGAAAGTTCTGAGGTGGTTTCTATGTTTTGTTAACAATGTGATATTTACAACAACAAACAAACTCCTGACTTAGATTCACCTCCATTCACATAACCCCCCTCTACTCTGTTAGGATCATTCAGTTCTTCAAAGAGTCCTGTTTCAATAATTTCTTCCTGCCAGGGTATAGGGACAGCACCTGTTGCAAACTTTTTGAAGAACTTCTTGTCTTTGTCATCAAACTCAATTCCCCGTACTTCAGAGAAGTCAGCAATGTCTGCAACATCTTTGGCATAGACAACTGATGGATCTGGCACGAATGGAGGGTCAACAAGGTTTGCCTCTAGCCTGTGGAAATTTATTGTTTTGAAGAAACTGTGTTTTCTTGGGTCATCATCTTCACTTCTACAATAAAGCAGAAGTTTGTTAATCAGTATGATGTTTTGCTCTCAGAGAGATACAGGCATTATCTGTGTTGTATACAGAAGAAAATTTTAATAAAGGAGATTTTATATATATATATATATATACAAACACACACATGGATATATAATGCAATGTAATTCCTTTTTTCATAACTGAAGAATGCTGTATTGCACAGGATAAGCAAAGCAAGAAGCAGAAAACATCCTGATCCTCTTATCCATTATGCTGCCTCTCAGTCCAGGCAAGGTGCCATATAATAGCTTCAGTGCTGCTTCTGGCAGAGTGCTAAGACACCCAGATCCAAAGAGACACTTCAACCAGAAGCAAAAATACAGTTGCTCAGGGCTCACTGTCCAATAATGGAAATCCAATTGTTGGCTCCATACTAACTAGGATAAAAATACCTAGTAATACCTAAACCTAGAGACTGACTCTAAAGAAAAGGATGGTGAATAGCAAACTGGTGACAAGTAACATTTCTGGTTCTATCTTAATTCAGAGCAGATATGCATTTATATCATAAAACTCAAGTTATGTTGCTCTCATAAACACTCCCAGTTTTAGTGAGTCTGTTCATTCAAACTAACTACTTCTATACATGAACTATGATTTTAAGCAAGAAATTCACAGTTATGACATTAGCAGAAGTATGTGTGTCACTGTCACAAACACAATCCTTTATTAATATTGTTAAAATGCGATAAATAAAATCTGGAAGGGACTAAAATAATTCTGAATACCTATTTTAAGTCCAGCTTATGAAAAACAAGAAGACCTCAGGGAGAACTTTTGCTGTAGAGGAAACACTGAGTTGTTTTTCACTGTAGACCCACAGAGAGACTTGTAGGATATTCTGATGGCAAGAATAATCTGAGCCTCCTATGTGTGCTCATTAAAGCATGACCAAGGATCACAGCTTCTGAGTTGCACCTCTGGTGCCAAGGCATACAAAGTTCGATTTTTGCACTCTAGGGAAAGGAGCAGCAGAGAGAACTACTGTATTTTCTGCACCCATATACTCGGTTTTAAATATATCTATGGATATATCGGCCTTGAAAATGGTAATGTGGGAAAACCAAATTTATCTGGTTTCTGGCCTCAGAAAATGGTAGTTGTGAACGTTTCGCTTTTTTCTTTTCCCACTTCCTTCCAAAACCATACGCTTAGCAAAATGTGAGCCCTTGTATATTTCCAGACAACATTCTTGAACAAAATATATGCAAACTTTTGGCAAGTCTTTTTATCTTTGCAAAGTGTAGAAGCACCATACAGAAGCAGCAGCTTTGTGGGATGATAGGAGAATCTTCCTTTTTTAAGACCTCACACCTTGTATGCAGAACAGCTTCTCTAGCTTGCTGCTGATGCCCATTCCTCAAATGCCTGACCTGCCACATTTCCAGCCAGCCTTGGTGCTCTTCAGGCACAGCTGAGATTCAATTACCAGCTGCCCTTTCCAACTCCTTGTGTCTCTGCTGCCTGATTCTCCCAAGCAGGTTTCCATCAACCACTAACCACTAAACACAGCATGACCAGGATACTAAATCACAGCCTGAGGAACAATATCTGGGCTGCTGCCATCCTGGGCAATGAAAAATTTATGTTTTCAACCTCGAAGAGCCATATGAACACAATTACGAATGTATAGGTTAAGCCAACAGTGATCGTCATCACCTCTGCCTACATACAGTTTTGTAAAATCATTTCCTACCTTAACTAGCTAGTGATTGCAAAAATAATTTCCTACCTTAACTAGCTAGTGATTGCAAAAATAATTTCCTACCTTAACTAGCTAGTGATTGCAAAAATCATTTCCTACCTTAACTAGCTAGCGATTGCAAAATCATTTCCTACCTTAACTAGCTAGTGATTGCAAAAATCATTTCCTACCTTAACTAGCTAGTGATTGCAAAATCATTTCCTACCTTAACTAGCTAGTGATTGCAAAATCATTTCCTACCTTAACTAGCTAGTGGTAACTAAGTACTTGAGTAGCTCTCCAGCCTGATGTGTTTTATTTACATTTGGTGTTAGCCTGAAGTGCATTAGAGCTGCTGTTCAAATTAACTGGTTCCCTGGGGATGCTAGTGGGTTGGTAGTGCTGACAATCCTACTGGGCAGATGCACTCACAGAAATTTCACTTTATTTTGCTTTCTGTAACATAAACCAAAAAGCACTAGAAGCTGGTGAGGGCTCCAAAATAGATTGCTGAAGTCTTTCTCCTTCTGATGTATTTTCTGACACCACTAAACCCATAAAAAGTTTGAAGACATCAAGCTGCTGGAACGCCATCTACTGGAACCAGCTGAGGCACCTTCCAACTAGCTGGAGATGGATTTGAGCTCTTCCTGTCAGAATTGAACATTTACGTAACTTCAACAGAATGAGCAAATGAACTCATCTAAACTTGGTCAGCTTTGTATTCCTCCACGAAAATCCTCCATCACTCTGCAGGTTTGGAATTTAGAGATGTCAATCCCGAAAAGCTTGAGGGGAGGAGAAAGTTCACTATTTCCCAAGTCAGCCTGTGGCATTGAGTCTTCAGCAAAAGGGTGGAGTACTTTAAAAGGTCAGGTGTACACATTAAAGCTGTCCTTGAGCAGCTTTATCTTATGCAACAGGCACTTATATAGATAACCCAAGGTCTTGTTGTCCTTAGTAGAATTACAGCGCTAATCATTATGTAAGGATGAGCTGTCCTGAATAGTATTGCCCTGTTTAAGAGGTGCATGCAGGCTCTTGTTCTGTATCAGGCCCAGGCATGGTACACACCCTATCCTTTCCCTCCTGTAAGTATGGTACAGAAGAGTAAGAATATCTTCAAGAATAGAAAACTGAACATTATCTGTGCAATTACCATTCTGTGTACATTTCTCCCACTGCTGAGAAATAATTTAACAGTAAGCAGACAGAATGATCGCAAATGATTCTCTTGGCAAAGAGAATGTGGTTACAGTAAATGAACAGCCTGTTGCTGGTTTTGCTCCAGACTTGCTGTAAGAACTTGACCAATTCACTCAGGTTCTCTAAATGTCATTCTCTTCTACCCTGACATCAGTTTACGTCGGAAAATGCTGCAAGACTAAGTGTCTCCAATCTGTCTCATTAGAAATACACTAAATTATCTTGCATACACACACACATATCAGAGGGAACAGAAATATGACAAGGCTAATATTATAATGTTTAGATTTCCCATTTTCTTCTTACTGTACGTTCACTTGAAATTGCTGAGTCAGGGACACATCCATCAGTCTCCATCAACTCAAAGCCACCTCTGAAGTCCCCCCAAAATGTTTGCTTTACAAGAATTTGCATCCAATATTCATTTCTTCCCCTTTTCCCCCTGGGATGAGTCAGGAAGACAGAACCTCCACAAGAATTTTTTTAAGCACTTGAGTAAAGCAGAGGGGTTAAGGTCTTTTCACTAAGAAGCCAATGACGTAGCCTTGCAAGGCTGTCTGCAGGGAAGAGAATACACATTGCAGATTTGGAATTTTGCCCACATCATTCCAGTAAGTGATACAGGCCAAGATTCTGCATTCAGTCTGCATTAGCATAGATGTCAGGTATCTACCTGAATATCCTTTGCCTTCAGGAAAGCTAAGATGCAAGAGCAATGGGCTGCTCCTTTCTCCCTAAACTACAGATAGAGGCTAACTCACAAAACACCAAGAACAGAACTCCTATCTGAGGTGAAGATGGACAATCACACTACTGCAAAACAACTCCTTACTTCCCTATTTTCTTCAAGACCATCCACCTGCCTTCCTAGAAGTTAAAAGGAAAATTCAATGCTCTGTAGCTAGTCAAGATCTAATCTCATTTTGTGCAATATGTAAAATAATAATATTGTAGCTTTAATCTGGCTTTTACTGTGTTTGAGAAGTAAGGCATACCTGCTTCCTAAACGATTCTCTTTTTTCTTAGCCAAAAACAGCCGGCAAATGTCTTTTGCTTCTTCTGTAAAGTTGGCATGTTCGAATTTCACCTCATCTTCCAGAGTTCTTCGTTTAACCTCATCCTTATTGACCTTTTCTTTGTAATCCTTGAATGGTGTTCGCCCAGCAACCATCTCATAAATACTACACCCCATAGCAAACCAGTCCACAGGATAGCAGTAATCTTCTTCCTTCAGGATTTCTGGAGCCATATAACCATTTGTCCCAGCCTGTTGCAAACACAGACACAGATTTACTATACAATGTCAGTAATGAAAAAAAATTGCAGACAATTAAGCAGACTAGCCTACATTTCAAAATACCAGCTATACAATTGATACATTTCATAGCTAGAAACGTGGTACAATTTATGTATCTTTCATCTAGAAACTCCTCAAACATGCTCTTATGTCTTAAACATGCCCTTCAAATATGAAATATCTGTGCAATTCCTACTTAAAAGTGGTTTCTTTTTAATTTTAATTTAATTTACATTTAAATTAATGTTTAGCTTGCTTTCTTCTTTCATATTAATGCTTTTTCTGTTGAAGACAGTGTTGTTCACTTTGTCCTATTGATGCAACCAGCAATCAATTTTAAAAGATCCAAAAAAAAGACAAAAGGCAGACAACAATCACTGATTCCTTCCCCATTCAGTGGTTATAACTGTTCCAACACAGGCATCTGCTGCCAATAATAAAATACTCATCAAGCCCATAGCTGAGCTGCGTGAGAAAGTTCTCATCCACACTCCCTGTTTGCTTCTGGAAGGAAGTCCTACAATCAAGGGCCAAGAAAAGCTCCTAAAATCATTGTGAGAAAGTAAACCTATGAAAACAGTATGTAGTAAATTATGTGCATCCAAGTGAAAGAGTTATTACTTCCTACCTGCATAAAGCTCTCTGAATAAAGACTACTGGACAGCAATAATGGATCCTTCCCTTGTAGAGGGGAATCTGCCTGTTTCCTTTTCCAGGCCTACTCATTCTCCTTGGGGGACAGCATTTAAAACAGCTCCTGCTGCCCCTCCTGCGCCCTCAGGGAGCTAACTCATCTGGGAGGAAGGAGAGAGAGTCAGCATTTCTATGCACTGTTAGATGACTGAGCATGAGATTTCAATCAAAAAGGCATTTGCTTAGCGGACCAAGCATTTCCTGCTGCATCTGATGCTGTATCTTGTTATGCATAGTTACCAGGTTCAGGTAACAGTGATAATATGTCAGAAGTTGCTCGAACCTCTTTTATATCTTCTGGAAATACTGGGATTGATGTACTAGTAGCATTACAATTTTAGATGAAAAATCATGTTTGTACAAAATTCCACTGAAAGTTTATTGAAGACAGGCTTTATAACTGCCAGAAGCATGAGAGATTCACTGCAAAGCAGAAAAAAAAAAAAAAGGTAGCTAAAACCAGGGCTCATTTGGGCAAATGATACTTGTAAAAAGCACAGATCGGGAGATTAAAGTTATTTTATGGGGTTTTATGGGCTCCCTGGTTCAAGAAGGACAGAGACTTGCTGGAGAGGGTAAGGAAAAGGGATACAAAGATGTTTATGGGACTAGAGCATCTCTCTTATGAGCAAAGACTGAGAGAATTAGGTCTTTTTAGTCTGGAAATGGGAAGACAGAAGGGGGAATCTCATAAACACTTACCAATACTTAAAGGGTGGGTGTCAGGAGGATGGGACCAGGCTTTGTTCAGTGGCCCAGTGGCAGGACAAGGGGTATTGGGCACAAACTTGAACATAAGAAGTTTCATCTAAACATGAGGTGGAACTTTAAATTAAGGGTGACAGAGCACTGGAACAAGCTGCCCACAGAGGTGGTGGAATCTCCCTCTCTGGAGACATTCCAAACCTGCCCAGATGCGTTCCTGTGTGACAGTCTCTTGTGTCATGGGGTCCTTTCCAACCCCTGTCATTCTGTGATTCTGTGTTTGAGTAACTCCTCTAATTTTTACATCTTTAGGCACAGTATTTGAAGGTCTCTTATAAATTTCAGCTCATGCCACTACACATTATGGCTTACACTGCACCATAAACAATGTGTGCAAGAGGGAACATCTTAGCCTCAATTGCAACATCAACCTAATGGACAGAAAAGCAAATCCATTTTGCTTTCCCTGTTTGTTTTTTTTTTTAACTTTTAGAGGTATAGCGCAAAATCCTCTGTTGGGTTGAAAACCAGAAATGAGATGAGAAGAAAAAAAACATCAGCCATGTTGAAAGCAAAAGGAAAGGTTAAAAGCAATCTGTTGTGCCTCTCACTAAACTCACAGAATTACAGAGGACTCATATGGGCAGTGCAGCAGCTGACATCATTCCACAGATAATTTGCACTGTTTGCAGTGAAGTTCTCCAAGTAAAAGTTAATACTGAGAGATATCCTGCAGTACTTCATTTTTATGTATGATTACTGCTCCACTCAGAAATGGGGACAAGTGCTCAAATATGGATCACAGAACCCAGACCCATCAGAAGATCATGAAACCTGGAAGGGAGAGGAGGGATTGAAAGCAGAGAAACTTTGGTACAAAAGGATGCAGAGAGAGCTCCTTGCCAGCTGGTGAACACAGATGCTAAATAGACTTCTGGAATAATTTTTGTCTTTTATTTTTTTCCTTCTGGGAAGTAATAAACCTTCTTATTTTTACTGAGATGAAGCTGAGGCACTAATGCCTTTGGGAATTGCTGAGTCATATCATCAAAATGTACCTTGACAGCACAGTATGGTCCTTCTGATAAGACATTAGTTTGCTGCAACTTAGCATCATCATACAGGAAGTGAATCAATCTGACATGGAGAAGCCAGAATGCTGCAATTGTAAATAATGCATGGCAGCTTCCTTCAGATTGGCCCTCTTTCCTTCCACTTGTGTTCTCTCTTACATAGCTGTGTTTTTTTCAAAAGAAAAAGTTGCCAAGCAGCTTCAGCCTCTTTCATGTGCATTTTCCACATACCTCAGTAAGTCACATCACACAGAACACCACCATGATTTGATGTGGTACCCACGTTTCTCAAGAACAGAGAAATCAGCAGATCACAAAGACTGCATGACCACAACATAGAAATCAGAGATGGGCCAGCAACAGCGTCTCTTCAAAGTGAAAGACTACTGCAAATAAGGATTAATCTTCAAAATCCTGCATTATTAGCACTGAAATCTTCTGAGCTGTTCTTGAGCAAATCCAGCTCAAGCAGAGAGAAATCTATAAACATACCATTCCTCTGATCCACCAAGCACTCCAGAGTTTTATGAAAACTTGAACCTAATCTTAACAACCACTCTCTCCCAATCCTGATGCTCTATGAGAAGCTTCAGAAGCAGGAATCTTAACCTAATGTCTTAACTCCAGACACACAAATCCACTTAAACATTATCATTTTTTAGCAGAAACAAACGCACTTCACAAGAAGTCAGCAGTGATATTTAAGAGTGAAGAAACACCTAAACAAGCCAGGGAAAGAAAGACGTAAGTCTCTGCAGTCTGGGAAATAAAGATGATAAAGCCACAGGCATTTGCTGTATTAGGGAACATACACAAAAAAAATGATGAATTATTCAACTCCTGGAAGTGGAAGAACACACATCTTTCAAATGAAGATTTAATTTTATCTTTGGGCAGTAGACAGCATTAGAGAGAAGCTAAAAGCTCATATCCCTCCACTAAACACTATGGAAAACCAGATGTCAAAATCAGATCATCTTTCAAGGCAAAAAAGATCCTGTGGGGACATGAAAAGCAGCCTGAATGATTTGAGAGGTTTATTTAAGCATGTAAGATGGCAGCTTAGTGAAGGGAGTTTTTAAACTGTACAACTTTCACTAGCAGTAGTGAGATCTGAGCAGCAAAAAAATAGTCTCTTAGGTGGAGAATGTATTCACTGATTCCCAAAGCAGAAGTGAATCAAAGCAGTGAGTGAAGTTACTCTCAGCAGGTCAAATATATATACTGTAAATTATACTCAAATGTCAAAAGGGATACAAAGGACAGACAGTAAATGAATTCAAAGCTAATTGTGTTATTTTGGAGAAGGAGATCTATTTACCATGAGCTGGTAGTGAATATGTAATTCACTTAGAATTATCTGGCCATGAATAGATACCTCTAAGTATGGGTTACTGGCATGTCTGTCACTAGGTTGGTATGATTTTGTAATTATTTCCACTCAACACTACTGAGAAATACATTTCAAAAGTTATTCACCAAACCCCACATTTTCTTACTACATTTTATTTTACATTGATAAATTTTACTATTAATGGAAACAGGGAAAATTAAAAAACCCACATTCATCACTGTCAACTCTACACTACCAAGATGTGCATTGGACGTTAACCAAGACCAAGTACACTGTTTGCTTTTTACCTACAGGATTCCTGATAACACTAGGCACCCTCTGACCATATGTGCTGACTGCTCAAATAATCTTCTAGTGACAAATAAGCACATGGAATTACCCATTCAGTGTACTGGAAGCGTTTAATGGGACACAATATGGCCTCGAGCTACAACTGGGTAGGTTTAGACTGGATATTAGGAAAAAAATTTTCACAGCAGGAGTGGTCAGGCATTGGAATAGGCTGCACAGGGAGGTTGTTGAGTCACCAACCCTGGATGCATTTAAAGGTCATTCAGACGTGGTGCTTGGGGATATGGTTTGGGGGTGAACTTTGTAGAACAGGGTTATCAGTTGGACTTGGTGATCCTGAGGATCTTTTCCAACCTGACTGATTCTGTGAATAAAAAAAAAAACAACAAACCAAAATACAACAAAATCCAAACATTAAAAAGGAGCCAAAGACTGTTACATTACCCCAAATTTTTTACAGAAGGCAGAAATCATATGCAGGTGCGAAGGCACACAACTTTTTGAAGTGTAGTCAGTGTAACACTATTTTCTGCTTACTCTCCAGCTTACACTGTCTTTTGTGATGATGAGCAGGATGCCTTACTGGCACCTGCTGTTTGAAATACAAAAATAGTAATTACATTGCAGCTGATCACATTTTCACTGACTTTCTTTTGAAAATGGTTAACAGAGCTACTTCTCCCTTTATTGCTCTATCTTGAGAAGTACCAAAACCACAATTTTTCAACAATACTTTAAAATGTCATGACCAAATGTTGTCCTTGAACACATTAATGACCAAATTCTGTTAAGTAGAATTGTTGCCTTGAATGTTGTTTGACAGGGCATAGTAGAGATGACTCATCTGAAAGTATACAACTTTTTCCTTTGTGAAACACGATCCTCTATAAATTTTTAAAAGGTCACATAATTATAATCTGTTAGTAATACAAGATGTGATCCTGAAGTGCACTTAGTTCCCAGTACAGTCCACGGGCACTTGGCACACCAAAGCTCCAAGCAGAAGGAGGCCTGCAGCAAGTGCACCCATCCATCCTATTTGATCTGCTGTCCCAAGATGGGAAGATCCCTTGGACACTGCTGTTATCCCAGCTTCTAGCAGATGCGTGGGGAGAAAGAAACAGAACTCTCTGGAGCTTTCACCAGCACAAAAACAGGCAAATGAGAAGAAATGGGATTTAGAGCTCTTACCTTTTCCCACAGATCTCTGCAAAACAAACTCAATTGATACTACAAACCAAACAGTAAAGCAAATCAGAATGTCTATCTTTTGTTTGCCATGGCACAAGAACTGTTGAACAGAGGAAAAAAAAGCAAGCTGAGTTTAGCTCTATCAGCTATATCCTGGGGCTTGGTCCTTCCTTCCTCCAAGGGGTGCCACTGCCTGCTTTGTTCTCTTGTCCAGCTGTTCCTCCACTCTTTCAGCAATGGCCTTAATGGACCCTGCAGGAATGCACGAACAGACCACAGAAAATTCTTCTCTGCACACGAGCTAACAGGCCCTAAATGTAGAGAAGAACCACAGGTCTACCTCCCTTACTCACTTTACAATCTTCATTTTTCTCCCAAAAGCCAGTATGAGAAGGAATGGAGGATAATTTCAATGAGTCACAGAGAACTGTAGGTCCTTCACTTTCACACCATGTGTGCACACAGTAGCAAGGAGCCAGCTGATAAAATGAACAGGCAATAATATTTTAAAAGAAATAAAATCAAATATTATTCAAACAGAGATTTTAGCACCTCGTTAATGACTAGCAAAGGGAAGGACCTTATGATGGGATGCCTCATCATAAACTGATGGGCTGCTGATTCAGAACACCACAAGGAGGACTGTTCAGAGTACCAGGAAAAGATAGCGAGTAAAATGGTATAGGAGTTTCCGAGCTACAAAATTCATGACCAACATGCTTTTCATTTTCACACAGGGACATGATTTTAACAGGGACAGCTGTTTTGAATTGGAAAAAAACCCACAAAGATAAAAGCACAAAAGCTATAAAACAAATTTCTGTTGCATTAGGAAAATAAGGAGACAAAATTGCCTCTGGGTTCAAAGTAACTAACTGGAGCAATAAAAAACTCTACTACCATTTTTTAATCGTTCCAGCTTGGAGAGCAGTAGTCATTGAAATCAAGGAAGTTCCACAAATGAAAGAGAAAGCCACTCTGTGACAGTAAGGGCAGGCTGCCCCTGTGCTCACACTTGGGAAGAGAAACAGACCCAGTTACAGCAGGCTTTTCAGTCTGATTTTCACATAGCATGAATCTAAAGGAATAAATTCTTGAAGGAAGAACGGTCCAGTAACTGAGCACCAACTTCAACTTCGGGCTCTAGAGCTTCTTCATGCTTTCCTCCTGTGTCATCCCATTGAAGTCACTCTTTGCCTCAGATTCCTACTGGAGATAGAACCTGCTAAGCATGCCCAACTTGGTGAGGTGTCCTCAGAAGAAATATGCATTCATAGACAGTGAAGCAATCAGATATTACAGGGATGGAGCATATAAGACACTTAGTACAGACTTGTAACCACACAATTAGAATTCAAGAATTATCATAATTCTCTAGTCTTCTGTTACATGATTTCCCCCTTAATTTCTCCTGACCACTTCCCATCTATAATGTAGGAATAATAATACTTTATTTCAGAGATGTTAATGGTTTTATTCTTTCATGACCACAGGATATTCTATAAACAATACTAACAAGGGAGAAAACTCTCCATGTACTTAGCTTTGTCAGTATTTTATAAAGCTCTTTATAAGGAATGCAAACAGAGTATCACAGCATGTGTAGGTGGCTTTCCCAAAAAGGGGATGTTGAAGAGGCACTCTTTGTTCAGTGCCAGTGTCACTGTGGGGACAAGACTGTGAGCAGTGTTATTTACCCTCCAGTGTAGGTACAGTACCTGTAAATTAAGAATTGTGCATATAATCATAGCATCATTTTGGTTGGAAAAGACCTTCAAGGACACAGATTCCGACCTTTATCTGACTCTGCCAAGGCTGGTGCTAAACCATGTCCCTCAGCACCACATCTCTGTGTCTTTTAAACACCTCCAGGGAGGGGGATTCAACCATCTCCTGTCTACCACTGAAATTCACAGGATTTCATCCACCTTAGCTTTTGGGACAATGACTAATGTTGGAAGTACAATACTTTCACATGTAAATCAAGTTAGATGGGTACTGGTTGCATCAAACCAAAGGCCTATATGGCCTGTCATACTGTCTGTAAATTGGACACAAAATGGATGCATAGGAAAGACTATTAGAACCTGGTCTGTACATTGATACTTCTCTAATACTTTCCTAGACTTCCAACTGCTTGCAGCTCAAGGCTTTGGGAGACAGAGATGGCTTCTCACACAAAATTGCCCTCCATCGGTGTCCACTCCTCCTGAACCTAGATAAATTCTTGGACCCTGTAAGACCTTGAGTACTGGGTTCGGTTTTGGGACCCTCACCACAATAAAGACATTTTTGTTCAGAGAAGGCAACAAAGCTGTTGAAGGGTCTGGAGAACAGGTCTTGTGAGGAGCAGCTGAGGGAACTGGGGCTGCTCAGTCCGGAGAAGGCTGAAGGGAGACCTCATTGCTCTCTACAACTACCTGAAAGGAGGGTGTAGTGAGGTCTCTTCTCCCAAGTAACTAACAGTAGGAGGAGGGGAAATGGCCTCAAGTTTTAACAGTTGGACTCAATGATCTTAGAGCCCTTTTCCAACTAAAACAATTCTATGATTCTATGCACCAGGGGAGGGTTAGGTTGGATATTAGTAGAACCTCTTTTCCAGAAAGAGTCATCTGGCATTGGAACAGGCTGCTCAGGGAGGTGGTGGAGTCACCATTACTGGAGGTGTTCAAAAAACACGTAGACATGGCACTTTAGGACATGGTTTAGTAGGCATGGTGGTGCTGGGTTGATAGTTGGACTTGATGATCTTAAAGGTCTTTTCCCACCAAAATGATTCCAGGATTCTAAGACCTTTTGCAAAAGGACTCCTGCAGCTTAACTACATATTGTGTTAAGAACCTCCTCCACTTATTTTGAACTTGCTACCTTTCACTGGCAGATTTTAAACTTGAAAAATAGGCAAAACTAAGCCCATTGTTGTCACCTGCATGTGTCTGTAATTTCAGGATTTTGTTTTGTCTTCATAAAGAGTCAATAGACATTTGTTAATGTTTGCTGCCCATCACAGTAAGTGGAACGTCACATGTGATCCAATAAGAACAGAACTACTACATTCCTCACCCTCCCATAGCTTACAGTTCCTGCAATACTGCTTCTGGTCAAAGCTGCTAAATCAACAGTTCAAAGAATGATATTGTCAGCTAAATGTTGCCTTTCTTCCCCCAAAAAATAAAACCCATCTTTGACAATGGTGAACCAACAAGAGGCCCACTAGATAGTTTACCTAAGAGGTCATTCTAGAAAGCATATTATTTTTTTGTGATAAATAGTCTCAAGACACAAAAGGACCGAACAGCAGTATTTATCACTTTAAATAGCACTTTTCATGTTCAAAGAGCTTAACTTAGCTTTCTACCACTTCTAGGAACTTGGTAAAGAATATTCTCTCCTCCTTTTAGTAGAGCATGCTATAGCATTTATTACCTGTCAGATTAAACTGAATTAAGAACAAAGTTGAAAGTCATGCAGAGACCTCTTAGAGGGGTTCAATGTCTTTTCCCATACAGAAGACTGTGTCTTGTGGGTGGCGCACCCTACACAGGAAAAGCATTTCATGAGGCACATCGCATTGTCATGATTTTAGATGACTACAGCATGTTTTCTTCCATCTCCAAAACGGCAGGAGGCAGAATCATCCCATTAAATCATTTTTGCTCCCTTCAATCTCATGACCATAGCATTCACAGTGGGTAAGGTTGCACTCTGTAAATTCTATGTTTCAGATACAAAAAAAAAAATCTGAAATACCTGTCATGATGATGCACTTCATAACAATGGTGATTAGCAACATTTTTAAGAGCAAAGTTCTCCTAGTAAAACATCATCAGTTGTCAATGTCAACCTTGAAAATGCATAAGCAGAATGGTGGTTTTGAAACTGAAATAGCAGGAAGCCACTCTAATCCTGAGAAAATGGAGGGCTGCCTTTTTTTAAAGTGCAAAGAAAGAATAAATTTTTAGAGAATCTTATCCAACAAGAATGCCATGTGATAATGACTAAAGGTCAACTGTAGAATAGCTTGCTGAGTTATTTTTTATTTCACAAGTCTAAACCCTCCTCCCACTTCTCAACTGCCTTGAAATTAAACTGCAAGTTTCAGGAACATCTAAATAGATTTCTTTCTGTTTTCCTAAGAAATAGAATCTTACAATAAACAAACATACAGAAGGGCAAAGGGACATTTTGAGTAAGATTTTAACCAAAACATGTTTTTCTTATTAAAATATTATTATGTCCTTCAAATATATAAACCAGCCCAGGAAAACGGTGAAGAAGCCTGAAACCTCTGAAGATATGAATGCACTTCAACAACTACTACAAAAATATGTTTATCTTATTTTTCACAGTTATTATGTCAATATTTAAGCTCTCTGGCTCATGAGAATCTGCATAAAAGCACTTCCACAATTTATATGGTATAGCTGCTTAGCACAAAAGCTATACCCAATAGGGGCAGAAAGTTCTTCCCAAAATAAGAAGCAAATACGAGCTGACTTCTGGTAAAATTGAATTAAATCCTCTATATTTCCATATGGAGAGGACATGAGGGTACTAAACAGAAGAACATGCTCACTTTTCTCACAACCATTCCCAGGAAATTAAGTATTACATCTTTTGGTTAAGGGCAGGAGTATTTGACCCACAGACAACAAGTGAATTTTGAATTGTATGAGAAAAAGTTGCAGAGCCTTCAAGACAAAAGACGCCAGGTCAAACTCTTCAAGTGGAGAAACTTAGGAGGAGGTTCCTCATTTCTGCCATGTGTAAAAACATCTAGTTCCAGAATTGATCAAATACCTAACTAGACAAAACATTTTGCCTGTACAAAATCCATTTTTGCAGTTTCCCCTTGTTGCCTTTTTCAATTTTAGAAGATAAAAAGACTATCAACATTTAAAAAGGTGTAATTTTAATATACAATCTAAGTATGATCAACACATCAGAACAGATGCTACAGGCACATTGATACAAAAGGCCATAATGATTATTTCCTAAATTCTTGAGTAATTCAATTATCACTGGCAAAGAGTCTATTTCTGTTTCCAATACTGTCGGTAAGAACTTTGCTTGAGTAAGTATGCATGGGCATACTGCTGGCTAAAGTGCACAGGTAGCATGAGAAAAGCCCATATAATCCATGTTTGTTCAGTAGCTTTCAATTGCCTACTCCTTTTATTTCTAACACTGTTATTGTTCAGACTTCTGTACTTAAAGTTTTTTTGGTAATTTCTCTTTCTAAAGCCAGGTAACATTTCACAAATACATATCAGCATACCTTAGTGAAAAGTTTTCTGGAGTCTGTAATTATAACTGCATCAATTACAGCCAGATGTTTGTATTTGCTGCTTTAGCAATGAAAAGAATGAGAGAAAACTAAGGCTGGGTATCCAACTTTTTCTAGACCCTCGTAAGCACCACTTCCTGAAAGGAGAGTATCTTGATTTATAATCGTTGTGGACAATCGGTATTAAGCACACAAATATTTCTCAAAAGGAGTATATGTAATGACAATACTTTAAAAGGCTACATAAGCTACTTCTTCAGTTATGTAAGTATTAAAAATACTCAGCTCCACAATGCTTTTTCTACAGCACAAAGACATGCTAGTATCTAAGACGACCACTTTAAAGTCACCCTTCTGAAGTGAAAACCCCACCACTTTCCACCCATAAAGAAAATCAACTTTGGCTGATAAGCAGTATATAAACATCATAGTTTCATAGAAATCTTCACTGAAAACTTGGAAAATGTCTAAAACAGGAACTTGTTAACTAGATTATCACATGTGCCATGTGATAACTTAATCACTTAACAAGATTTACAGAGGGGATTTATGGATTCTCCAGGTGATGTGCATTTATTCGTACATGAGAGGCTAGGCATTTTTTTTCAATGCTTTGAGAGCAGAACAATTTAATCTTTAATGCCTTGTACACTCAGGAGAGGTAGACAAAACTTCAACAATGCACTGAAATATGGTATTTTTTGCAATCTCATATAAATACACAGATAAATCCTTTTATTACATACTATTTAACCATGTGTAAGGAACAATGAAAGTCATCACATGATGTTTCTACTTCGTAATATATAGCAAAAAAAAAAGAGACAAAAGCAAAAAAAAAAAAAGGGGGGAGGGGGCAGAAAACTGTTGCTTTACTTCACTGTGATGTTTTAAGAAACATTTTCATACCAGTATAGCCACAGTCAAACACATGGAGATGAACACCTTTTAAGCAGATGCCTAAGATCAGATGTTTACTTGGCTCCTCCCGGTATATAAAAGGTATGGAAAAGTTTTCTGTTTTAGTTTGCTTATTCACAAGGAAGATCACTTAATACCTCAAGAACTAGAGAGATCATGAAGAGATTAGCACTCAGGAAGAAAAACTTAAATCACTGAGACAGATTTTTAAATAGATGTTGAAAAATCCTTGATTATTTTACTTCATCATCAACTTAGTTCACACCTGCAGAAAACATTTTGGAGGAAAGTGCTCTGGTTTTAGAAAGGCATCACACTGCTCCTTCATTTAAGAGTACGTGGATCTCCATACTCTGAATGCATACAGTCTTGTAATAAAGGTAGCTTTACTGAATACTATGATAGCTTGCGCTGTAGAAATTTGTTCAGTGAGGAAACTGTTAAAATATGACCCAGAAAAGCATATTATTTTTTTTTGCTCTGGAATGGTACTTCAGCAAAACAAGGAATTCAACAATTGCTGCTACTTTTATTTCTAAGGTAAAACCCAAGGAATAACATAAAAGACCAAGGAACCCCAGCTCACAAACTTTCATTAGACAGCAGATAAAAAAACCCCAGACTTTTAAAAAAATGTCACCTTACAGAAGGCCTCAATAGATATAATTCTAAAAATTATTTCTACCTTGCATTTCAGAAATAAACTATTTTAATTTTTCATAATATGTGTTAGACTGGCTAAATAAAATTTATCTTACCAGATGAAGTAAATCTCAGAATGACCATTAACTGTACCAGACAGATAAACCATAGTTTCATTTGGTACGAGGGATATTACCTAACGACTTTCAGTCAACAGAATGACTTATGAGCATGATTAAAGCAAAGTCAGGTATTATTCTCACAGTGGAATAGAATAGTACTTAACGTATGATATTGAAGAACCAAGTCATAAGAGAGGGCTACAGGGTCATGAGGCTACAAAGTCAGAAGTTTTGGAGAAAGGAAGGAAGTTTAAAGCATCACACACTGAATGTATTACAACATCCATCAAAACAGAAGGATTCCTTGGAAATAGATAAATACATTACAATGAAAAGGTTTTATGTTAGAGATCAGTAGTATTATCCCTTAAACTGTCAGTTCAGATCATTATCCAAAATCTAGAAACAGCATTATGATGTTAGGCACTTCACTCAGAGATACAGTGCAATACAAATTTGGCCTGAAGGAATCTATTTTCTTCTTTAGCTTATAAAATTACCCTTATAAAACTGAGTCTACAAAATGGTTTGACCAATCAAATTTCATCTACTAAATCTGTCTTGGAGCCATTTATTTATTGGGGTGAAAAGCCCAGACCTATACAAGTATCTTCTCTCAAGTTTCAAGTGACAGCAGTTTGGTAGTCATATTGAAAAAGCACAATAGGATACGAACTTTCTCCCAATTTTAAGTCACATTGAAACTCTGATTAGTAAACAAAAATTAATTTAACAGCACTATTTTTATTTTATTACAGAGTATATGGTAAGGCTTAATACAACAAACTTTATAAAGGTGTTTCTAGGTCTTCCTGCAGATGACATTACTATAAATAATAGTAATATCTAGCACTTTATATAATGTCTTTTAGTAGTAGTGTTCCAATTACTTAAATTGGGTTAGTTTATAGAAATGCAAAATATTACCTGGAATTATTATTTATGTAAGTCACAGTTATGATAGTGAAAAAAGGAAGGGGAAAAAAAAAGAAAGAAAGAAAAATATATTTTTTGCCTTCTATCATTTCAGTTTCCTGTATGAATAAAATTGTCTTTAACACAAATTCCATACAAACACACTACACCTCTGTGGTATATTACTCATTGCAGGTTTTGCTCTAATAAAAGCACCCATATAATTGTGAGGAGCATTTCTAAAACCAGTGAACAACAGAAGAAAAATCATTATAGCAACTTGGTGACTGCCACAAAGTGAGGAGGAACTGCCTTGTCCACCACTGCTTTGAGATTCTACCCTAAATACCAAGAGAAGTGCTTAGACACGTCTAAATACACTCTTGTCATTCTGGTTTTTTTGGTGGGTTTTGTTTTTTTTTCCCTGTCAAACCCCACATATTTACAAGCATGACAAAGTGCCCATGTACACAGAGATTTTCCTGATCACAACTGCATCCATCTATAACCTCCAAAGCAGACTAAGATTTATAGCTATGGGTTCACTGATCAAAATGCCACCTTCACAAACAACGCAACATTCCCACTTCCCTTAAGTTCTGTTTAAAAATCTGCCTTACCTTTCACAGAAACGTCTATTTTTGTATCTAAAACACAAAATGCAGTCCCATTTTAAAATATTTTCCTATCTATAAATTATACCAGTTTCCACATTTTCTTTCTCTGAGAACTAAAAACACTCATAGTACAAACTTTTTTGATTTCCAGGAAAATACACATCATTCAAACAAAAAATTACTATAGAAGGTAAAAACATCAAAAGACCTGTGTACTTCAGGCATGGTGCAAAAGGTTTTTCTCTCTTCTACTGACTTTCTACAGAGTAACTTGAAAGATTTGGGATGTTTAACATAAGCCAGTTAGACCAGTTGCTTCCATTTCTTGGTGCATTTCAGACACATTTCAGACTCAGAATCACAAAATTGTCAGGGTTGGAAGGGACTTCAAGGATCATCTAGTTCCAAATGCCCCTGCCATGGGCAGGGACACATTCCATTCCTTATATACATCTTTACACTCCTTGGGAGAAACATGCTTTTTTCCTAATTAAGCTACATGAATACATCTTTCTTGTGTAAACCTCAAGGTGTTTTTACAAATCTAGGTTAGTCGGGGATGACCAAAGGCACAACTGAAGTGCTGCACAGACTGATTTACACAGCAAAACTCAGCTGGTCATCCTTCATTTGTTCCTACATATTGCACACAGACATGTACATTTACAAATTGTCTTCAAGTCTGCTAACTTTTTCAGGAAATCATTTCTTGGGGGGAGGAGGGAGGGTTGAAAGCAGTTTATTGTGCAGCACCATGAACACTTGCAATACAATCAGTAGCATCACTTAAGAGTAACCAGGAAGAAATTTTCTTCTAGGAACAAAAACTGAATACAGAAGGAGTCTTATCTTTGACTGCTGCTCATTAAACACACCCTTGGTTAAACACCTGACTGTGCACTATTGCTCAAGACATCTGTGTTAGCCTCCCTGAAATGACTGGTTCAAGAGTTTTCCTTAAGATAAACAACTGGTCAGGTTAATTCTACTGTTTCTATGTAAGAGAAATTATTTTACTACATATAGTGTCTAGAGAGTTAATTAACCAAATCTTCTTACCACATCTCTCTTAGGATGAAATGACCATGTAAGGTCTTTAGCAAAGTGCAAATCCCAGGGAATTAAGTCTTGGACTCATAATGCATTACAAATAGAACAGCTTCCTTTCCCCCTGCTCATGTTCAATGAATTTGTACTCACCCTCTGAGTGATGCTTTTTCCCTCTTTGACTTGTACTGCCAATCCAAGATCAGACAGTCTGCAATTACCATTATCATCCAGAAGGACATTTTCTGGCTTCATGTCCCGGTACACAATCTTGATGGAATGGAGATGCAGAATCCCACAGGTGATCTGAGCTGAGTAAAAGATGACCCTCTTCATCTCCAAACCCCTTTCTCCCACATTGTAGATGTGATACTTCAGATCCCCTCCATTCATGAGGCTCATGACAAGACACAGATGGCTTTTGCTCTCATAGGCATAAGCTAGTGTGACTATGAAGGGGCTGTTGACCTTCTCCAGGATCTCTTTCTCTAGTAGTGCCATCTTCTCACCTCCTTTCTTTTTCAATCTTTTCTTATCCAGTTTCTTGCAGGCATACATCTTGCCAGTATTTTTCACTTGGATGGCACAAACCTAGAGAAGCGATGTGTATGAAGAAATGAAAGAATTTTACACATACAGAATGGAATGGCAGTAATAGACAGGACATGGGGAAATCACAGATGTCTATTACTAGTTGCTGATGCTAGCTTTCCTGGCAGAGTATATTAGCAGAGAAAATAAGGAAAAAACAAGCATATGATCAGAACACCACTGGTTCTGTTCTGGACCAGTGGTGGACCTTATGCAAAGTTCTTGAGGATGCCATTAGTAGCCATGTATTAGCAAGTAAAATGAAACAAGAACCCATTCTCTGACCATAATGGCATATACCTCTTACATCTATATAGCTGAACTGTCTTGTGTTTCAAAAAAGGTAGCCTTATTCACACTGTATTTTGGGAACAGATCCTGATCTGTGCTACACCTCAAAGTGCACCAAGAATTATCTAGAAGTGAGCCAGAACAGGCTACAGCAGTGCCAAGGAGCACACCAATAATTCCATGGACAGCAATGCAAGCTTTACAAAAGAAGCCTTGTTTCTTACCAGCCTAGATACATTAAAAAAAAAAAAAATTAGAGTAGTTCTTCAATAACAGGAATCTGGAAGCTCTATTACAGTACAGAGAACTGTCTGTTTCCTAGAAATTAGACTATCTGAACCAAGTTTTGCAGAACCTTGGACAATTTCTTAATCCATTGCCAAGTTCCTCTTTGCAAACCCACCTGCTGGTCTTGAAAGGGAAGGGGTGACCCATATCCTTAAAAACAGAGCTCTTACCTCTCCAAAGCCACCTTTGCCCAGCACTCGGAACTCATAGAAGTATTTATCAGTTACTGGCTGCTTCTCAAAAACTTTCCATTGTATGAATTTGTCAAAGAAGGGGCTGGTCTGGAAGTCCTGAAAGGGTTTGTCTTTAAGAAAGAGTTTGGTTTCCTCCTTGGCCAGCTGCATGACATTCTCATAGTCTTTCTCAGTAGCTGCCTGGCATTTGCTGGACAAGTCAGAGCTCATGAAAGCCAAATAGTTTTTGGAACCTGTCTTAAGAAAATTGGTGATCATATTCTCCATGGTACTGCTCTTGACATTGTCCTCTGCCAGCTCCCAGTTTGACACCTCATCCAGGAAGTCCCTAGCTACCATATATTCTGGCACAGTCTCTAAGAAGTCTCTAAAGAATTTCTTTCCAATGGGCTGTTGCTCACAGATGTTGTCGTAATCAGCAACCATGGACTGTCTGACCTCTCCGCATTGTTCAATCTTGGGCAGCGAGAGGCTTTTACGTCTCTTTTGCATCTCCTTGGTGTCTCCCTCTCCACTCTTCCTTGCTTGCAGGTAGGCCGTGTTGGCAATCAGGTTGTCAAGCCCCCCCATGTCACACATCTTGGCAAGCTCTTGGGGTTGTCAAGACAAAATGAGTAACTGGCCCAGCTGTTGTGCTGTAGCTGGTCTGCGCTTCTCTCTGCTAGTGGTGTTTGCGGGCTTCTGAAAGCCACCAGAGAGACTAACTGCTTTTGCATTAAATACTTCTCAAGGATTTTCAGTAAGTACCTTTAGGTACATGCACCATTTGTGGAAAGTGACTGGTAAGAGGTTTCTCTGTAAGAAGCTTTGAGTTTGCTATATATAGCTGAGAGATGACATCCTAGGCATGCATTTCAGCTGGTGTTTTTCAGAAGGAGCCCTGATGACCTTTAAAGGTACCAAGATTTCCTCTATATGCAGTATCCCTGGGTGCTGAGAACATACAGAGATTCCTCTCTGCAACACTTGCATGCTCCAAACTCAGCAGTATGCTGGCCACAGTTAATGAGACAGCCTTGTATGTCCACGCTCAACACATGAGAACAGTCATATACCAAGAATTACATAAGCTGGGATTCACTTTAATAAAAAGCTTTTATTATAAATCTGCCATGTCTGAACAGAAGCTGCCATACACAGACATGAATCATTGGGCTTTAAATTACTACACAATTCAGAGCTTTGAGCATCCACACTTCCAAAACTCAAGTTATACTCAACATCTATGACCCTAAGCACCACACTGTGCAAACCTTGATGCCTCAGGTGGCTCTATCTGAGCGCATTACATGCAGAGGCTAAGACCTGCTGCTGGTCTAAAATTAACAATCCCTATATATGAAACAATTCTTGCTTCATCTCCTTCCCACAGAAAAAGGAAAAAACACTTCAACTGACCAGCCAAAGCTTGCCAAGACATTTCTGTATGTTATTGTGGCCTCCATTTACTTTGCCTGCTAAGCTTTATGACAGCAAAAGGCAAGATGAGAGGATGGCAAAAGCATATGGCTGAAGTGACATCAGCAAATGAATAAATCTTATTATCAAGTGAAGGCAAATTCCACCTGACTTAACTCACTGGCTACCTACCAGAAGTCTGTGTCTCATTTTTCCCCCAAAATAATAAAAATCATACATAACACTTATTAGGCTACAGCCCCCTTCTGCTGTGGGGTCATGTGATTTGGCTGCTAAAACTTTCTTTAAATATAAGGAAGGTATTATGGGAGGAGGAAAGGCAGTTCCATAATTCTTTCAGTAGCAATGGGATCAAGCTATACTTGAGGTCAAGTTTCCCTTCCTCTTTTTTCACTCAGAGCAAGCTGAAACGTTCATACACAAACACTACACATTAGCAGTAACAACAGGCACCTCTCAGACTCCTAAGAGTCTTAGCTGTTTTTTGTCACTACTACTATGTAATATTTTGGTTTACATGCTTAATTCTGTCAGCACTGAAGCCATTTGACATAAACTCATGCTTCTGCTCTACAAAATGGCATGAGAGGAGTGTTTTTCTAGCTGTGATTAAGAGGGCCACCCATCACAAACTGCTGTGCGTGCATGAGAACACAGTGTACTCTAAAGTAGAGCGTCTGAAAAGTCTGGTACAGCAATTGCTCACTCTGCCAGGTGAAAGCAAGCACAGAGCAGGAGATTGCATGAAGGGCTAAATCATACAATCAATCAGTAAAGAAGCAAAACTGGAAAATATCAAAGAAAGGCAGAATTCTGTTGATGGCTTTCTTGAAAATGGTGCCCACAGCAATGTATGCCTATATTATCCTGGGTACAGAAAGGCAAGAAAGGAGGTAATAGAAGCTTTAATTTGAAGTCCTAACACTCAGCAAGGTCATTTTCACACTCAGCAAGTATGCCACCACAGCTCAAACAGTGGAAATACAAATGGCTGGTAGCTGGGGACTGAAGGGTGAACTCAAGCTTACATCAACTATTGAGATACTCATGTCTAAGAAAACAAAACAAAACACACAAAACCAAAACCTGACGTTTATCTGGATAAGAGACACACTGACAGTTCCAAAGATCATTCTGCCTTGTTAATTACAATCTTTCTCTAAAAGAACTGAAATTCATAAAAAGCAGAGCAAAACAATACAATCTTTGGACACATACATTACTCCAGTCACTTTTCAGAGAACACTCTTAGCTGGATTTGATGAATTATCCAAATCTGCCCAGCATTCATTAAACAACAGAGAAAAGTAGATGGCAATAATCTGTCAGTAATGGCTATTTAAGTTAGTATTACCTACTCAGAAGATAGTCTGTTTCAGTGAGAAACGGACTAATTTTGCATGTACAAGAAATAAACTCAGGACGAAAAATGGGTACTTTTACAGAACTGCACTAATGGAGTATCAGGATATGATTTGGAACAGAAGAAATTTTCTGTTGTGTAAAGCTCACAGGAAGACCTGGACTTAAGATAATCTCTCAATCAGAGAAAACAGGCAGGACTTAAAATTCATTACCCCATGTTCTAGGGGAACCTCTAATTACTGGTTAACAAGATGCTTATGATACACAAATATCAGCTGCTTTGATTTCAACATTAACTTTCCTAACACTGCATCTGTGTTTGAGTGGGCATCTTGGAAAACTATTCTGCAGTTGTAACTCTCAGTTAATCCTGTCACGTATCTGGCATGAACTGAAAACAGGATGAAAATTACTTTGATACCTCTGACATGCACCTAAAAGCCAAAGCCAAATGAAGAAAGAAGTCCTCTGATGGGACTGGATAGAACTAAGAAAGGTCAGAGGATGGAGCCTGGCACCTATTTCTGGCAGAGAAAAGAGGTGGTAGGTAAGATATAGTTTGACAGCTAAAAATTATTTCCACATCCAACCAGATTTTCTTTTGCAATCATTTTAGCAACAATCCTTTTACACAAGCAGAAATACTCGACAACAATGTAAATGCTATAGGCACTTGAATTACTACTGTAAATCCATATATTTGTTTTTAAGACATATTATCTGGGATAATAGACAATGCGATACACTGTGACACCAAGGATTTTTTTTTCTCTCAGTGTGTAAAGAGACAAGAACTGTATTCAAAAAATGCAAAACATTTTAAAAACGATATTATACATATTAAACAAATACATAGTAAACTCTGCATGTATGCCTGATTACACAAAGACTGCCAATGGAACTACTTTATACAGTGAAGATAAACCTCTTTAAATACACTTAAAAAGAACTAGATAGAAATACATCTGCTGAGAAATGCATTGAAGATCATAATTTTGAGGGAAACAATGTGCACAGAATATTGCTTTCATCCAGGTTTATTAATCATTTCATTAAGCCTGAATTTGTTACAGACTTCAGCAGTAATTCAACCTCTCTGTTACATATATTAAAACTCCCCCTCCCCCCATCAGTATTTTCAGATTAACAGTAATTACTTTGTATATTCAGGAAAATGATAAAGTCAGAGGCAAGTACTTAAATATTTGTAAGAAGAAAAAATAAAAAAACAACCCACAATTCATAGGAAGATTCCCACAAAAACGAAACAATGCTTTTTCCCATTTCAGTATTTGTAATTTATTGTAACCAATAAAATGATGACAAAGAAATGTCTATTTACTGAATCTTCATGAAACCACAATTTAAAAATTTTTCTCTAGACGTAATTTGTACCTGCTTTCCTTGGGATATTTAAATTATCTGTTTTGCTAGCCTTCTGTATTAGTCATCTAACCAGAGAGATTGGTTATGCCTCCAGTTAAACAAACATGTGTCTTTGTACCAAAAGTCTCTGGATTAAGAATGCATCTGCAATTTTCAACAGAAATGTAAGTTAAAAAAATATTAATGTCCTTAAATTTTAATACTATGGTTGTAGAAACTATGTATAGAATGTAATAGAGCAACGGACTTAGAGATACAACAAATAAAAATTTTCTGAGGTCAAGAGGAAAACCTAAATTAGAAATGTTTAGTACAGTGTGATGGAAAAAGCACATGGCAAATGCTTTACACACCATTTTAGATTAATAACCAGAATACTTGCTGAAAATCTCACCGACTGTGGTTTTGTGCAAAATTTTACTTAGGAAACAATTTATTTATCCTGACAATAAACTATGCAGCATATCAGACTTACAGGTAAGGTTTTCCAAAAACATTAAATAAACTGTAATTAGGGTATGATCTGCACCATCACATTTCTGTGCCCTGATGCAGTGAACACTCAAATCATAACAAATACACTTGTTAATGTAGTGTCTCTCTTTTTTCAGTTGTGGGTACATCTGCAGTAAGACTGACTACTGCCTCCTCGTACAATAAAGAACATACAAGAAAACCACACTGATCTCGTGGCAAAACACCTAAATAAATCATGCCATGATCAACATGTTCCATCCTTTTGTATGAGCATATGGTGTAAGACATACACTCTTTCAACAAGTTCAACAGAAAAAAAAAAAAAGAAACTTCCAGTGTTTTTATTTGCCTATTCTCTGGACTACCCAGTCCTGTTGGCAGAGGGGACAGCGATTATTCTGTTTCACCCACAAGGACATGCAGCAATTGTGGAAGGAATGATTGCATTCTCCCCAAACCACTGAAACAGAAGAAAGAAAGAACATGTTCCAGTCACTCTGCTGTTCAATCAATACCTGTAACAGGGTCCAAACGATCATTCTCAGATGTTTATAATCACTGCAAGCTTTAGAGTCAAAACAGGTCATTACTGATGTATCCACTGATATTGGCCTATTACAGTAATTCTGATGACAGTCAACTCTCTGTCATCAATCCTTTTACTTATTTTCAATTACCAGTAAGTCAATCAGTCAATCAATCATATATTGCCACCTTCTTGTATAAAGTGACACAGTTCTGTGAACGCATTTACCAGTTTGTCCAGGAAATAAGGGCACCAGTCTAGGTTCTTCCCTTTATCATCCCCAGCATCAAAATACAGCCCCTGTACATAGGAGTATAATTGCCAAATTCTCCTCTGAAATGCAGTGTTCAAATTTAAATGTATGATACCACAGAGACACATCTGATGCAGCATATAGTCTCAAAATGGGATCTTAATGCATAGCTAATTCACAAACTACAATTGTTTCAACATAACAAAAAGGGTTATCTATTGTCCATCTACCCCTGAATACTATTAAGTTACTTTGTTTTTTTTTCCCTTATTAGTTCACATTTTCTTTACTGCAATACCAGGGTACCAATCAAAGGAATGTTTTGGATTATGCTCTCTTATTTTCTCCTTTCTATCTTAAATAGGACACCTAGCAAGCAAATTAGGGTATCTAGAACAGGAAATTCCTGTTCCATTAAAACAATGTAAATGGGAATTGTAAAATGAACAGTGGATTAAGTTTGAGACAACATTCTTCAAAATAGAAAGAACAGGGGCATGGAAAGGTTTACTGAGGGTTTAAAAGTTGGATTAATGGTTTAAAACAAACTCTTTAAGACAATTTTCACTATTTCCAACTTGAACACGTCAGAACTAAGTTAAGATTTGCTTTTGCATCTATTGGTATGGAACTGAAGATGTGTTTAAACAGTATTACAAGCAAACTCAACTGATTCTGCTTTTTCAAATGGAAAGTGAACAAACAAGGAATTGCCTCCTCTGTGTCTGAATTAAGACTGGGGAAAATTTCTAACCCAGACACTTACTTATTTCAGGATTTTTATTGATATTACCATTGTCCCTTCTGGCATGCATCTCAGAGGGGGGAAAAAAAAAAGTAGCCTTTTCCTACCCACTTCAAAAATGTACATTATAATTTCCTCAATTGTGCTCAGGGTGAGAGAAACTTAAACCTCTCAGATGTATATGTGCTGACTGCAAATTGAAGCTGTTTTCTTCTACAGCATGTCTGAAGTGAAACCTAATTTTATTAAAGCACAAAGTATCACTAGTGTAAAAAGATGACACAATGTAGAACACAACACCAATTTACTTTAGAGCATTAATAAAAGCAGCATTCCCTCCAAACTTTAAAATGCATCCTACTGAGAGAAGCTTCAATTGAAAAACAAGCGAATGAAATCACTACATACCAACACAATCTTCTTGTTTGTTTTCAGCTTGACATCTAAGACAGGCATCTAAAAGTAAACAAGAACAAGAATTTGATTCTCAGGATTCCATCTTAAGAATAGGTTTGACAAAGGAAAATATAAACTCTAGAAGCAATATACAAAGGTAAAAATCTCAAGTTTTGATGTCTAGTTCAGCCCTTTATCATTAAATAACTTTCCTAATATCTAAAACAATGCATACAACAATGAAATAAATATTTGAAAGAGATCATAATGACTATAAATTGTCCAACAAGTTTTGTTTATTTTCCATTGCCTTCCTATTTTCATAGCCTTCTCCATTTTGTAGATATAACAACCAGTATATTTGTGCCAAGACACTCACGCATATTGAGACCAAAGCAAGCACAAAGCTAAACCCTAATTACAGGTCTTTGTTTTTCAGATGTCAGCATCTCCTTTTAGGGAAATCATTCAGAATTTTTTTTTTTTTAGGCTGTGCATTTCTTACCACAACCCCTACATCTCCTCCTACCTTTTATATAGTAGTTTGCCTTATTAAGTACCTGCGTGTCATTTTTCACAAGAGTCACATACACATACATGCGAACATACTGTCCAATCTGACCACAGAAATGCGTAGAAAAACATACAACAATGTTTTAAAATATTTATCATCTTTATGCACTCCAGTCTGTGACTATAGGACTGTATGGGAGGTTAAGGACTCAGCAAGGTACAGAAATAACCAGTTCCAGGCTTAGTACTGTGCCACACACGAACAGTGGAAAAATGCCTTCGCTTCTCCTTTGCCCCAACACGGGCTGCCATCCAAGCATGTGCACATGCCACTCACAACAGAAAGTGTTCAGTTATTATGGGAGCAAACACATCTTCATTTCCTCTATAGAAAAGGTAATAAACAAGTGTCCTGCTGGTTGGACCTGGCCTACATGTCACTAGTTGGACATTATTTCCTAGAAGCCAGAAGCACAATACGCTACAGGAATTCAGATTTGAGTACTTTTTTCTTTCTCTGCCAGGTATTGCCAGTACTTCTGTTTTGCATTCATCTGCCCAGACACTCCACATTTTCCAGGTGATAAAAGAGTAATGAGGGTACATAAAGTTTCCTGTTGTCTGTTCCTATCATTTGTTTTCCACAGCATTTAAAAGCCAAGCTGTCCCAAAGATTCAGCCAAACTGCTTCATGGTACACTGAAGCAAAGTTGCCTGGGATTACCTCAATATGCAGAGCAGTAAGCTATTGCAGAGTAACAGTCACTATCAAAGCAGCATTTCTGTCCTAGCCCTAGATTGGCAGTTTCAGGCAGAGAAGCAGCACAAAGACCTGAGGACAGAAATCACTACAGCCATACCAAGGCAAGCTTCCCTGCTCCTCCATCCTAATCCTAAAGGCGTCAGTTTGAAAGGTTAAGCAAATCTGAGTCGGTACTGCAGCAATCCTACACTTCCCAGCTAACGTCTGCATCTTTTCTTCTTGTAGTTCTGTGATCCTTGAAGGCCACGTTTGTGCAAAGAGTGAAACCAGCAGAAAATTAAGCCAGCTAACACTTTGTTCAAAAATCTTGCTAAAATCAAACTAACTTTCAAGAAGTGCCAGGCATTGCCTTCAATCTAAGGTTACTGCAGACGCAGTGGCTCTACAGGAGCCAGACCGGGTCTGTCAGGGTCAACATGAAATAGCAAAACCGAAGTCAATAATGATCAAGTTTCATTTTCTAACAATGTGGTTTGTTCTCAAAAAATGATTACCAGATTTTTCAGATAGTTTCCGATGTACTACCTTGGTCTAGTTAAGAAAAATTACAAACTAACTTTAAAAAAACTTATAAAAACTCTTGAGTAAGATTTTAAGGCTTTTCTATAGTCCACCAAGCTAGCAAGAGGAGGGATACACTTTTTTTTAAATTATGGCTTACACAGCAGATGAAGCCAACTTCATTACTTCCAGGATGGTCTCTGTTCATCATATAAAAGCACATAATCTCCAAAACATGCTTGTGCAAAAGGTAAATCTCCCACCACTTCAGTTTGGGCTGTACCGTCTTCCTTCTAGTACACATTTTTTTTTTTGCTTTCTCCCTTCCATAGAAGATTCTCATTAAAAATGTGTGAGAAATGACAGCCCTATATTTCTATTAAGCCAAAACCTGACTGGATTTGCAGTATCATGGTTCCTGAACCTATAAAAGCAAGGTGTTCTGGAGGAAAACTTGGGTCATTTTTCTGCCAGACTTCACCAAGCACATCTGCTAAGGCAGTTATGCCTGGGATGACTCGACACAACAGTAAAATTTGCATATATAGTAGAGTAAGAATTTAAAGAATTTTCAAAAATCCAAGTTAAAAATCGCATTTTATAAGAGATGTCAGAAAACAGCAAAGCCAAGCTGCCTTCAAAGGGATTCTCCAATTCAGAACCACATAAATTAACCCCTTACTTTCAAGAGATTTTTCAGTACATTCACACGCGTCAAACTATGCTACTAACCAGGCTTGGGCAGAAGTGTTAAAACTCTGAATTAACAGATACCGAAGATGACTCTCTATCTACAACTGCTTTTTCAAACACCCTTCAGCCCCTGGAACAGCAGCACAACGCATCTCGCACTTCGGTCAGCTCGGCTGTAACACTGCTTACGGAGTTTGCCAATAGACGAGAAATTGACTCCAGGAAGAAAGAGTCTCTGCAAAGGCCGAGCATAGCAGGCCTGCAGCCCGCCTCCGGCCTGCGCCGCCTCTGGCACACGCTTAGCCCTCCCGACGCTCGCCATGCCCACATGCACACGGCAGGAGCTCGGGCCCGAGAGCGGCGCAGGGAGGGCTGCCCAAGGCCAGCCGGGGCAGCGAGCGTCCGACGGGGTAGATGTTCCCCGACGGGAGTGCGCAACCTCAGGAGGCCGCATCGGCCTGCACTCGCCTGCAGACGCTGAAGCACTGCAGCCCGGTTCCCTCGGGAAGAGGGCCGCTGGGGAAGGCACAGAGGGGGCAGCCCCCCTTCCTTGCCGGAAACAGCGTGTCTCTCCTCCGTCAGCCGTGCGAGGGAAGGAGGGAGCAGCGGCCGGGCACCCGCTCTGGCCTGCGGGCTGGGCGCCGCTGAAGCGCCGGCACCACCTGCCCCGCAGCGGGGGCGGCGGCGGCCATGGCGGCCGGGGCCTGCTGGCCGGCGCTTACCCATGACCTGCACTCGGCAAATGGCGCAGGTGTCGCACTCCACATCCCAGCTCCACATGGCAACCGCGTTCCACTTCTTCAACGAGAACATCTTGTCGGGGGTGCCCGACTTGGGGCCCACCGAGCCCGGGTGCGAGTGGGGGGCGCCCAGCTCGTCCCCGTCCTCCACATCGGCCATGGCGGAGGGGCGGGGACGCGGCGCCGGGCTGGCGGCAGCGCGGGGCTATAGCGCCACCCCGCGGCACCAGCGGCAACATCAGTGCCCGACGCCACTGTCCTGGGGTGGGGCTGTGCTGCTGGTGCCAAGGAGCTTTCGGGAGGCGTCATCTAGCACGGCAACCAAGTAGCTGAAAAGAATGTGAAGCTGGCGAGCACACCCCCCCCCGCAAAGTGGCGCTTTCATCAGTTAGCCATGGGGCGAGACCCATGCTCCCATGGGACAGCTGTGGGGAGTTGCACTAAGGACGGGGGCGAGCTGTCCGGAAGCTGTACTCGGATTTATGCCTCAAGGTTTCGGCAAAACAATACGATCAAAAGTGGTGAAGAGGATGTGTCTGCTGACGGCAGGAGACCAAGCTGTGGAGGCAGTCCCTGCCCCCCCCCCTGCGTCACCAGGAGCAGTTTTCCTGTTTCCATGATGTGCGTGACAACAGCTTTCTTAATAGGGCCTGGAGTGATACAGACATGGGGTGAAGCGGCAGTGGGAGTCTGACCAGGTTAGCTATCTGAAAACCGGGTTCTTTCCCCCGGTGTGCAATGAGCCCATCTCACACACCGAGATGCGATAGGGATTTATTACAAAGTTGTACAAGTTTTGGTGCTGGGGGGCAGGAAATGCTTCTACAAATCATAAGCAACAAAATGAGAACTAAGGAGAATCTCTATCCTTGGTTTGATGCAGGGGGGAGCATAGTGGTCAAGGATGAGGAAAAAGCTGAGGGACTCAACACCTTCTTTGCCTCAGTCTTCAGTAGTAAGACCAGTTGTTTGCTGGATAAAGACATTGAGTTGCTGGAGCATGCCAGAGAAGGGCGACAAAGCTGGTGAAGGGTCTGGAGAACAGCTCATGTGAGGAGCAGCTGAGGGAAATGGGATTGTTTAGTCTGGATGAGGCTGAGGGGAGACCTCATTGCTCTCTACAACTCCCTGAAAGGAGGTTGGAGTGAGATGGGGGTTGGTCTCTTCTCCCTAGTATCAGGTGATAGAATGAGAGGAAATGGCCTGAAATTGTGCCAGGGGAGGTTTGGATTGGATATTAGGAAGAATTCCTTTCCTGCAAGAGTGGTCAGGCATTGGAACAGGCTACCCGGGGAGGTGGTGAAATCACTGTCCCTGGAGGTGTTAAAAACACAGCCATGATGATCCTAGCAGTCTTTTCCAGCTGAAAATATCAAACACTTTCATCAAAACAGTTGTGATCCCTTCCTTTAGTGTCTTCTCCACATCTAAGAGGCCATCAGGCATGACCAACAAATTTGCTCTGAATTTATTCCAGAAGACTGGGATAATCTTTCAGAGTAGAGGAATTGCCACCATGAAGAACTGCTTCCAGTATTAGGATGAAAGAGATGTTTTGAAACCTTATTTTTTCAAAATAGAAAAGAGATAACTTTTGGTTTGGCATACCCTTGCTTGCTTTGTCTTTTCTACTCTTCAAAACAAAACTTGTATTTTTACTGTGCAGTGCCAGAAGTTACATTGGCAGGGAAAGTTGTAGAGCAAATATAACACTGATACCCTTACTTCCGTCCATACTGATTCAGAGAAATAAAGTCATAGTTACCCAACTAATAATTCTTTTCTTGGTTATTTTATCACCTAAAGAACTGTACAAAAATGTCAAGCCACTTTGGAGCAATACTGTCCTGGCACTGTAGAATTCATCTGTTTCTTACAGACACACATGACATTAAGGAGGTCATACATGGGAAGGTGGCACAAAATAGGACACCTCTGCTCTTTCCATGAGTTTTCCCCTGTGCACTTTGTCAGTACTTTTAAATGTCAAGAAAAACTTTTTTTTTTTTTTTTTTTAGATTGGACAGGGAAAGATAGCATTTGCTTATCTCATTCAGGCTTTACTGAAAATGGTCCAAACCAAGTATCTAAATACAGGACCTTGAACTAAACTCCTTTTGGCCCGTAAAGTGCTTGCACAGCTAGAATTAGAGCTGCTTGGCCAATTGTCTGCTGCAGAACAGGAAAAACCTTGTTTGGCAGCTGTGAATGGAGACACGCATAACAGTAGGTATCCACGTTTGCAATGATGGTTTTTATAATACAACTGGTAATCAATTACATTTCTGCAAGAATTTCACAGTAAGGATGCACTGTAATTGATCACAGATTAGACTCATAGAATCATAGAATTGTTAGGGTTGGAAGGGACATCAAGGATCATCTAGTTCCAACCACCCTGCCATGGGCAGGGACACCTCACACTAGATCAGGTTGCTCAGAGCCACATCCAGCCTGGCCTTAAACACCTCCAGGGATGGGGCTTCTACCACCTCCCTGGGCAACCTGTTTCAGTGTCTCACAACTCTCATGGTGAAAAACTTCTTCCTAACATCCAACCTGAATCTACCCATTTCTATTTTTTTTTTCCATTCCCCCTAGTCCTATCACTACCTGACATCCTAAAAAGTCCCTCCCCAGCTTTCTTGTAGCCCCCTTAAGATACTGGAAAGCCACAATAAGGTCTCCTCGGAGCCTTCTCTTCCCCAGACTGAACAGCTCCAACTCTCTCAGTCTGTCCTCATAGGAGAGGTGTTCCAGCCTTCTGATCATCCTCGTGGCCCTTTTCTGGACACATTCCAGCACCTCCAGATCCTTCTCATAATAGGGGCTCCAGAACTGGATGCAGTACTCCAGGTGGGGTCTCACCAGAGTGGAGGGGGAGAATCACCTCCCTCGACCTGCTGGCTATGCTTCTCTTGGTGCAGCCCAGGATGTGATTGGCTTTCTGGGCTGCAAGTACACACTGGTGACTCATGTTGAACTCATCCAGCAGCATCCCCAAGTCCCTCTCCTCAGGGCTGCTCTCAAGCCAGTCACTGCCCAGCCTATATCGGTGCTTGGGATTGCCCTGAGCCACATGCAGGACCTTGTGTTTGGTCTTGTTGAACCTCATGAGGTTGTATTTTGCCCACCTCTCCAGCCTGTCCAGGTCCCTCTGGATGGATCCCTTCCCTCCCGTGTGTCTGCTGCACCACACAGCTTGGTGTCATCAGCAAACTTGCTGAGGGTGCACTCAATGCCACTGTCCATGTCACCGACAAAGATATTGAACAAGACTGGTCCCAGGACTGAGCCCTGAAGGACTCTGCTTGTCACTGGCCTCCACTTGGACATGGACCCATTGACAGCCACTCTTTGGGTGTGGCCATCAAGCCAGTTCTTTATCCACTGAATGGTCCATCCATCAAACCCAGACTTTACCAGCTTGGAGACCAGGATGTTTTGTGGGACAATGTCAAAGGCTTTGCTCAGATCCAGGTAAATGATATCAGTAGTAAATGATATCAGTTGATATTGGATTCTGATTGTCTTAATGTCAAATAAATACTCATTCAAACCTCCAAGTGCTCAACACCAAACTTACAACTTGGCCTCTTCTCCCAAGTAACTAATGACAGGACAAGAGAAAATGGCCTCAAGCTGTGCCAGGGGAGGTTAGGTTGGATATTAGGAAAAATTTAATTTCTGAAGGAGTAGTCAGGCATTGGAACAGGCTACCCAGGACGGTGGTGGAGTCACCTTCCCTGGAGGTGTTCAAAAATTAGTAGATGAGGCACTCTGGGACATGGTCTAGCAGTTATTGAAGGTTGGACTTGATGATCCTAGAGGTCTTTTCCAACCTTAATGATGCTATAGAATTGCCATAACAGTTGGGTTTTTTTTCATACTCCTAATTCCATTTCAAATATACAGCTGCATCTTCAGCTTGTAAGAACATTTTCATCCTCTGCACCTTTTAAAACTCTGAAAATTGCACAGTCAGTGTTTTGGAAGCTTGTACAATGCCTTCCATAGATTTTCATGAATCTTTTGAGAATGGAGATGTCTGGAAGTGACCTGACTTTTGATTTTGTTTTGTTTGTTTGTTTGTTTGGCTTGCTTATTTTGTTTTGTTTTTCTTTCTTCTGTCCTCAAAGAACTTTTGGAGATTTTTGTTGGTTTTTCCACAGCTTGTTTACTCTGAAACATAGAACTGAAGATTATTTTTACTAATAACAAAACTGTTATGGAAATGTCAGTTTTATGCTAATGCTAAGAACAGTTATGTAAGAATGTGTATATCTTGGCTGACTAATGCACATGCTGGATTGTTTTATGACCCTTACTGTTCTGTCAATAGACTAACACTTCAGGACTGTGCCAATTTACATGCCAAAGACAAGAATATAAGCACAGTTCTATGCCAAACCTATTTCTCACACTCTGATCACCTATTGCCACTTCACCAAAAGGAATATGCTAAACAGAGCTATTAATGTGGCCAGGACTAATTATATTGGTGTGGTTACAGCTAAGACCTCAGCAAGGGCAGACAGTGGGACAGAAAAAGGCAGCACAGGAAATAGCACTCGAGGTCAGCACACGAGGTATCACCTCTGGCCAAACCACTTGCAGTAATTCCTCAGCTTTTGCTGAAGCTGCCTGATGCAATTTTCCGAAGTGGAAAATAGACTTCAATATGAGTATGTCCAGTTTCTGTGAAGTAGGCATCCAGAAACAAAAAAGAATCACACAATCACAGCAGAGTAAGGATTGAAAGGCACCTCCAGAGATCATCTAGTCCAATGCCCCTGCTAAACCAGAGTCAAGCACAGCAGGTTGCACAGGAATGCATCCAGGGGGATTTTGAAAGTCTCCAGACAAGGAGACTCTACAACCTCTCTGGGCAGCCTGCTCCAGTGCTCTGCCACCCTCACAGGAAAGAAGATTTTCCTCATGTTCTCATGCAAACTTGTGTGTTCTAGCTGGTACCCACTGCCCCTTGCCCTGTCACTGGACACCACTGAAAAGAGCCCATCCCCATCCTCTTGACCTCCATCTTTTAGCTGTTGATCAGCATTGGTAAGACCCCTTCTCAGTTGGCTCTTTTCCAGGCTAAAGAGCCCCAAAAGCCTAGCTAAAGAGTCTCTCAGCCTGCCCTTGAAAGAAAGATGCTTCAGTGTGAATGTTGATCTGCTCAAAGGTACAAATGGCCTATAAAGGGATTGTGCTGGTTGGACTGGTGGCCCAAGGGCAGTTGTGTGAGGTTTAACAAGGCCAAGTGCTGGGTCCTGCACTTGGGTTACAACAACATCATGAAGGCTCCAGGCTTGGGGCAGAGTGGCTGGAAGGCTGCCTGACAGAAAAGGACCTGGGGAAGATGGTCAACAGCTGGCTGAACATGAGCCAGCAGTGTGCTCAAGTGTCCAAGAAGGCCAACAGCATCCTGGACTGGATCAAGAGTGGTGGGGCCAGCACCAGTAGGGAAGTGATCATGCTCCTGTACTCAGCATTGGTGAGGCTCCACCGTGAGTACTGGGTTCAGTTTTGAGTCCCTGACTACAATAATGACATTGAGTTGCTGAAGCGTGTCCAGAGAAGGGTAACAATGCTGGTGAAAGGCCTGGAGAACAGCTCTTGTGAGGAGCAACTGAGGGAACTGGGATTGTTTAGTCTAGAGAAGAAGAGGCTGAGGGGAGACCTCATTGCTCTCCACAACTCCCCGAAAGGAGGTTGGAGTGAGGTGGGGGTCGTTTTTTATTTCCAAGTGTCAAGTGATAGAGAGAGAGGAGTGGCCTCAAGTTTTACCCAGGAAGGTTTCAGGTTAGGCATTAGGAAAAATTTCTTCATTGACAGGGTTGTCAAGCCCTGGAACAGGCTGCACAGGGACATGGTTGAATCAGCAACCCTGGAAGTATCTACAACACTTGTAGACATCTTACTTAGGGACACAGTTTAGCAGCAGACTTGGTAATGTTAGGTTAATGGTTGGACTCGATCCAATTCTATGATTTTATGACTACTTTATCAAATTCTACACCAGGTTCTTGTCTGGTCATTGTTTCACTCTTTGGAGTAAAACTTGGCTTTCCCTATTCTCCCTGAACAGAGTGGATTTTCAAGTTAGAAGCTTCCCTTATATCCTGCTTATTAATTTAAAAGAAAATTATCTGTAAAGATAAAATGATGCATATAGCTGTTTGAGACTGGAACTGCACTCTGAATTGAAAACTGAAAACAAAGTTGCGTTGTTTTGCTGTTATAAGGGGAGAAACCCTCTACCTCTTTTGAGTTATTGACATTTCCTATAAATTCCTCAGGTAGTGTAGTTTGTCTTAATATTTTTAACATCCTACTAATATTTGGATTCTACCTAGTATCAAGATAGACCTCATAAGCCACTGTCAGTGAAATATAGCCTCCAATCCAAGAAACCCCAGCAAAAAACCCCAACCAACCCCACCTGCAAAACACCATCAAGAGAAGCCACAGAAAAACTTGCTTATGGAAACTCCCTTGTTTAAATGTCTGGAAAGTACTTCACAGGTGAAGTTTACCTTCTCCTCATTCTGACTTGCAGACATGATAGCCTGTATATTATGTCAGTCAGCATGTGTTTTGACTTTGACCCACCTTGATACTTTTAGACTTTGGCCAAGATAATGCCAGGATCTATGTACATACAATTCAAGCATACACACAAAGAATTAAAAAAAAAAAAAAGCAATCCCAAAGCCATGTAAATGTCACAATGACAGAATAGTCTAACAGGGAAGACTTGAAAGGAATCTGAACCAGCTGCTCTCAGCTTACATTGTCACACTCTAGCGTGTCAGTTCATGATTTGAGACGATTAAAAGGACCAAGTATTTTACAAAGCTTTTTGTCTGTATCTGGCAGCATTTAAATGCTTTCTAGTTATAGAGACTATAAGGAAATACTCCCTTCCTCTTGGACATTTTAGATTTGCATTGCTCATCAACAGGCAGCACCTTGCCCTCCCCCAGCATGGAAGGAAGAAAGAAGAATTCTATGTATTTACCCTTTTTTGATTAAGTACTTGAAAAGATCTGTGGATGAAGGATGGCTATGTCAGGATATGGATTAACATCAGGTCTGAGCATTACTGTAGATCACTGGGCTTTTATAAGGGAGTTGCCCTTATTTTATCTCTGTCACCTGCCTTTTGCCATCCAAAGAAAGCTTCTTTCTGTATAACCTAGCAACAATGTCACAGCGGCCAGGGAAGGTGCAGGCTGAGCAGGCAGTGTTAAACCCTGTGAAGCTCCCACTGCTAAAGCTTCTTAGCTGGCAACTGAAGTAACCTTTCAGTAGGTCCAGTGTCTGCATGCAGCTCTAGGAGGAAAACACTGTGTGAACACGGGTTTGGCTGGCTTTGAAGCCTTCTGTTGTTATATATACACACACACGTTCCTCACCATTTCATCATCTCTCTGCTCCTTCACACAGTCGAGTTTGTCAATGAAACACCAGCCTGGGAGTAAGGCAGGGGATATCTTGCATCTTCTGCACTACTGTTTCAGAGGGAGCAGGTAAGAGATTTTTTTTATCTGCAAGTCTTGAATTCAAGTCACATGGCTGTTCTATGATTCTCAGCTTTTTTCCCTGTGTAGGACGAATGACCAAAAAATAAGAGTATGAAAGCAGGGAACAAAATCACATCCCCCTAAACAGAACTAAATTATCTGAGTGGATTTTAAAAACCTCGGGTAATTAATATTTCTACAATGAAAATAAAGACTTACATTCTATGTTTGGCAAAACTGTTATCTAGAGTTTATCTAAAACTGCCACAGAATTTGCAATAGTAATTATGTAAAATAGTTATGACCTCAAGTAGTTAAAAAGCTTGGTCATACAATTCTATGGAACACTGTATTAAGATTTATACGCAGATGAATTTGGTTACTTTCCATAAACATTTATTAATGTAAATAATATTTTAAAGGCAATTCATCAAGGATGTCTAAATGTTTTGGGTTTGTGTTTGGTTTCTCTTTTTTAAATTAAATCCCCCAAATTTTCTTGCAAAGCATCTGCATTTCTTGAACACTGTAGCCACTGGATCTTTTTAAACCTTATGATTGTAGAGCAACTGATTATCAATTTTCTGTCCCTGATTTGAGGACATGAGTGACTTTTTAAACTCAGTCATTTAGTTAAATTACAATCCAAATTCCCAGTTCTCACAGCTCTACTCTCAAAATCTAGTTTTTATTTTTGGCTGTTAAAATAGTTGCCTATGGTGCTGAATCTCAGGAACAAAATATTCCATCAGTAATCTCCTCAACAGCTGAGCACAGTAACACTGATACAGTCTCCTTGCTGCTATTAAAGATTTCTGGTTTATTTAATCTGCATGAATCATATAAACCTCCAGTTAAACATGCTTGTGTAACTGTTTGTAAGAACTCTAAGTAAATTGCATGCATTTGTGCATTCTTTTGGGAGTAGCCCTTGTTGCTGGGACCTGCTGCTTATTGACCTAATTTTTATTCAGAGATTCATAGATTGCATTGGGTGGGGATGGACCCTCAAATCCATACACATGCTCTTTTACTGAATCAGTCATCACATCAGAGTGCCTATTGCAAACTTTGTACTTAAAAACACATACAAAGAAGCAGACAAACTGTTGTATTTAATTCCATTCTTGCTTCTGTTTACTGTATCTATAGCCTATACATAGACCATATGAAGATAAGTATATGTGCTCACTTCTATATAGGTTATAAAACACATTTTCTCATTATAGTCATCTGCATGGTATGATAGGGGACAAAGACGTCTGGAACCTCATTGCTCTCTACAACTCCCTGAAAGGAGATTGTAGTGAGGTGGGGGCTGGTCTCTTCTCCCTAGTATCAGGCAATAGAATGAGAGGAAATGACCTGGAATTGTGCCAGGTGAGGTTTAGGTTGCAGATTAGGAGAAAAATATTTCTTTCCTGCAAAAGTGGTCAGGCATTGGAACAGGTTGCGCAGGGAGGTGATGGAGTCACCATCTCTTGAGGTGTTCAAGAAATGTGTGGACATGGCACTTTGGGACATGGTTTAATGGCCATGGTGGTCTTAGGTTGATGGTTGGACTTGATCTTGGAGGTATTTTCAAACCAAAACAATTCTATGGTTCTATGATTCTAAAATTAGCCTGATAAATGATGTAGCTGGTAGCAGTACACAGGACATGTAATGAAACAAATCAGGAAGTGTAATGGTTTAATAGGAACAAAACAGATTGAACCAAACCAGTTGGTTAACCTATTTTCCCAACACAGAAGTGAGGGAACAGTAACACACAAAAACTTGGGATTGAGAAAAAAAAAAAAGTGAGATATGAGTAGAATTTACTGAGCATAATCATTGGCTAAGGTAATTATGTATTTTGTACTGTTTGCAGAAAAAGCACAGCACAAAGCAGCAGCAAGCAGAAGCAAGCAAACCAAAAGCCCAAGCCAAAAAACTACTCCCCCATCCCTCCTGGTCCTGCTGCCATCCCAGTGGAAAAGCCAACACCGAAAAAATAAACCCGGGACCCAGAAGCAGAAACCGGAACAGGAAGCCTCCCATGTTACGCTCTGAACTTCAAGCCCCCTAATACTTTGCTCCAGCTAGCACCTTCATTTTTTGAAGCTGGCATGACTGCAGCATGGCAGACAGGAATCAAGAAGAAAAAGTCATAGAGCACTGCTAACACTGCACAAGATCCACTTCAATTCATCAGCCCAGACACTGCAAATATTTTACAAACTGTCAGACTACTATGGCTCCTATGTATGCTGTTACGCTAAATGATTAACCATCAGTCTTCGTTAGAATGCCACAACGCTGCTAATGTCCACACAGGATCCCTCAACTTAATTTTGGGTTTCCTCCTGTCAACTAGATTTACCTCTTTACATCCAACTCTTGTATGTAAATCCCTATTAATTCAGTCTTCGGATAAATGCTAACACTTAGAAAGCCAAGCCTCACAATAAATATACAGGACATCACAAGTTTGTTGTAATTTATTTGTGAGTTATTCTCAAGCAATGTTACAAAACACTTTAATGTCTCAATAAGAAAATAAAATTTAAATAAAAATACATTCAACAATACGTCATCATAATACAAATTAAAACTAATGATAATTTACACTCCTAAGAGAACTAATTGCTGGATAACATCATCTTTCTAGACTAACCAAAATGAAGGCAACTTTGATTATTCATCATCCTACTCGTACCTAATTAAATTCTAGAACATCTACTGCATTTTAAAACATTATAAAATGAAAAATCAAATCTTAATGGTCACAAATATTCAATGGCTTTTTGTTTTTTTCTTTCCTAGACATTCCAGTACCAAAGCAGAAAAAAGTGCATATCAAAAAAAAAAGAAAAAACAATTGCAAGAGTATACAATTAATTTTTCATAAATTTGACTTTATGTTTGACTAAACAACAGAAAATGGCTCCAAGGAACAGTCGCTGTGCCACAAGGTTAATCCATTTACAGCAAGACCTAACTCTGACACTCAATCACACTGAGCTTTGTTTAATGGCAGCTTTTTATTAATGGCAACTATGCAGATCCACTTTACCTTGGCAAAACACCTTTCTTGGCATTCCTATATTCCCTCCTCCCCTTCCCTTGCCAACTGTTGGCAAATAAACCCCCTTTAGAATATATTGAGTGTGTAAAAAATAAAAGCCAAAGCAGCTGAGGTGATAAAATGATTGTGACCTTGCAGTCACCGAAACCTGGATATTCTGCAACAGTTTGGTACTAAACTATTTACTCATTTCCAAAAAGATTTCAATCTTGTCTTGCCAACTTTCTTCTATTACAGAAGCCTCCCTACAAAAGTGTAATAAATGTTAAGTAATTTAAACAGCTTACCATTTCAAGCATTGTGGGTTTCTATTCTATTTGTAAGCTACATTCCTAATTAATTTGGCCAAATGATGATTGTAAAAATACCCCAAACCATCCAATAAAGCAATAGAAGGCCTCAGAGCAAATGCTCAAAAAATAAAAGTACCACATGTTGTTTATTAAAAATAATATTCCAAGTATCTAATACTGATGAAGCAAAGTTGCCACAGTAATACCTTTGCTTCTTCCTGGTTACATACATATATGTTCTTTCAGCACAACCTAGCTTCTCAGATGAAGTGAGCAAAAATTAATCTTAAAGTCAAGAATGCCAGTTTAAAATTGTGTTAAGTGGCATGTACGCATCCATATAACTAAAGATATAAAAATATTCACTGAAGCATTGCTTATAAGACAAAACAAACGATCATTCAACTGATCATAACAAGCAGATACTACAAAGTATCTAAAAATAATCTGGCATAGTCCAGATATCTAAAGTGCTTTGAGTGATTATAATAGAGATTATTTATTAGATTCGTAGTCAAAAGGTGAGCTAGACCTAGTTATTACTTTTTATATAAAAAAGGAAATAAAATCATACATGGGATGATGCAAATTGACCAGTACTTAACCACAACCTGTTCACATTTACATTTTTATACATTTAGGCAAACTTATTTTAAAAGAATGCTGCCACCCTGCATGTCTTTTAAGAAAAACTATGTACCTTAAAAAAATCTTAAAGAAAATAGATAGTGGTTTAAGTTCATTCCAAATATTACTCATCCCAAATGTAAACAGAGGTACAACACAAGTTCCCTGATTTCTTCTTCCTTAGTACTTTAAAAGCATAACTAACACTGGCATCTGTTGCCCAGATTATTTGCAGCATACTGCATGATTTCGTAAGACTTCAGCTGTAGATAAATCAAGTCCTGACAACACCTAATACAAGGAGAAAAGTCAAATGAATTGAGTGTGAAGCTTCAGATTTTTTCCATATTTTTCCATACCGTAGTATCTTGGGATTTCCATTTCAAGATCCTTATCAGCAGAGCAGGCACTCGTGATGAACTCATGCATGTTTGCAGTGTATGTACTGAGATGTAATCCAACAAACAAACACCATGTGGATTTTCTTCCATTAAAAAGCTTATTTGTTTACAAAGTTCTTTCCAATTAGACAACAATGGCAAAGCAACATTTAGATTTATTCACACCTGTTACTTGAAGAACCTGGAACTTCAAAGTTCTCAGCAAAATGAGAACAAACCTTAAGACCAGACTCCCAAGTAGATACTTTTCCATGAAGTATTAAATAGATTGTCAACATAACTAGCATTTTATGTTCATTCTTAAATACTTTGTAAAAATGCAGTGATTAAAAAAAACCCAACAAAACCCAACACAACTAAAACAAAACAAAAACTCAAAACACTCAAGAACATTTCCAGTTTTTTTGTCAGGCAAGTGTGGCCCAGGTGTTTTTGGTTAGGAAACTTTCCCAACAATTGGATTTTCTCTAGAAAAAAAAAAGAAATACTGTGTGTAAATATTTTTAAGGTTAACATTTGTGTTCTCATCATACAATCTTATTCATTAAGCAAACCTTTACATAATTTCTACTACTACTTGTGAAATATATTTGTGGAAAACCTCATATACTTAAATTAATGTCAATTCTTCCTAAACAACTTAGGTCACATACTAAAACAGGCAAACTAACGCAGGGTTTGAGCAGTCCTTTTTTCTGGTGATCAAACTTTACTGATGAAAAAAGGCGTTAGAAAACAGGTATCAGCCTGGACTGAAAAGAACCGGAAGAACCTGCTCTTGAGCAACATTGTCCTCCAAGAAACAGATTTATAACTTCACCACAAATAGCATTTATCACTGAACATGGCAAATGAACTGCAAACTGTAAACATATTGTGTGAAACTTACTTTTTTGCAGTGTAATTTTTACAGTTTTTTATAGAACATAGTATTTTAATTGTTTCTTAACTTTCTAAAAATAAAGTAGGCAGACAGTTAGGGATGCATTTTGTGTGCACTTCAGATGTTAAGTAGGCAAGGAAACGACAGAATCATAACCTTCTCATGGGAATCTCATGAGGAACACAGGTGAATCCCATACCAGAGGAACTTCTTGTGTCTTCTAACAACTGGTAAAAAGCTGCATTGCTACAAATGACATTACTTTATGTCTCCATGTCTTTTGTGCTCTCTAAATCTAGTTTTAGCTTCATTATCTCTACCTAAAGAAGCCCGTCGTTGTTGTGCAATTTTGTTTAAAACACACATTTATGGATACCAAATTTACACAAGATACTTACTCACTACCATATGTAGCACTAGATGATCTCTTCTTTCGGTATTTTTCATGTGATTCGTTCAGCTTTTCTACTATATCTATTATCTGTTTAAGTGTATGAAAAGTTGCTACAGAATCTTCAATTGTGAAGTTAGAATAATCATCTGGCTCTTTCCGTGGACCTTGATAGACTGCTATGCTTCCGCAAGCCTCTACAAAAATTAACACAATTATCCCAATTAGAATTTCAGTAATTAACAAACCAGATTTAACTGTTGCATAAATGTTGATTCTGAACTTCTGAAATGGAAAGTTACTCTAGGTCATACATTCAACAGGTTAAGACAAAAGCAGGAGGCCGTATCAACTAGATTTATGGTTCTGTGGCTTATTCTATGCTGGTTGTGTTCAGCATATTGAGCACCCAGCTCTCTCCGGTTCACATCAACCACAGAACAATGCTTTCTTGCAACTCACCCAGGTTCAGAGTTCACTCCACAGTCAGCACAATGAGAGCAAAGACAGAAGAGCAACCAGCTATAGTTGCAATCTCTGTTTAAAGCTGTTTCATATATGCAAATTCCATTGTAACAATGTGCATGTCTGATGTCTAGTGTAAAGAAATGACTGAAGAAGGTCTGGTAACAGAGCGTTAAGAAGACTAAGAAATAATCTGTCTCTGCTTATTTTCAGGTGAATTGTTAAGACATCAAGTTGATGTTATGGGCCTAAAGACTTAGAGCTGAATAATATCAGTGTAGTTCTTCTGAATTATTATATGAGTACCTTCCAACTTCTGTAGTTTAGACATGTTGATAGTGAAAAGTGAGTAAATTCTTTCTGTCTCTCTGTCTCCATCAATCTCAATTTGAGTATCAGCAGGAACATCTCTAAAATGTGAAAGAAAAAAAAAAAAAAGGTAGTCAATGTAAGTAATTCTTCAAAGGTTTGAAAGCAAGCAAGAACTGATTCTGTTTCAATATACTTAACTGAACAGATCCAGCCTGTCCCCACAGGGGAGGTGCTCCAGCGTTCTGATCATATTCGTGGCCTTCCTCCAGACCTGCCCCAGCAGCCTAATGTCCTCCTTGTGCTGGGGACACCAGAACTGGACACAGTGCTCCAGGTAGGGTCTCACAAGAACAGAGTAGAGGGGAACAATCACCTCCATCGTCCTGATAGTTGCTCTGCTTTTGATGTAGCCTAGCACACGGTAGCCCTCTGGGCTGCCAGGGCACACTGCAGGCTCATGTTAAGTTTTTCATAACTGACACACCTAAGTCTTTCTCCTCAAGACCACTCTCAAGCCACTCCTCACCTAGCCTGTGTTTGTGCTTGGGATTGGCCTTTTTGAACTTCATGAGGTTGGCATGGACCCACCTCTTAGACTTAGTATAATCCAGTACTTCAAGCCTTTTCAGTAAGGCAGGTTTTTAACAGCCTCACTTACCAAGGTAGACAGGGAAAGCCTTTTAAGTTGTATGGCAAATGTTAGGTTATTTTTCCTACAACACACACATACTTTTCTTTCATCTGAGAAGCAACTTACGCAGTGCAACGGGCACAGCCCACTGTGTTCTCTATTGTAGCCTTGCAGCAAAGCCAGTTCCCATTCAGGAAAGCAGAAGGGTGGTAAAAACTAAGTCTCTTCTGGTTGCATCTTGTCACCCGGCAAAGTGCTTCTATCCACTCGCTAGCTTCTACACAGTTATTTGCTTGGATATAGAGTGGCTTTTCTCCATGTAGTACTTGAAACATCTGTAGAAGGAACACAGCATTGTTCTGCTCAGTAAAAAAGAATCCAGTTCTTGAGCAACTTTGAATATGCCAAAATATATTTAAAAGCACAGGCAATTCAACAAAGCCAAATTAAGCAGAAAGTGAGACAAGGGAAAAAGTCTTCCTTTCTAGCTGCTTTCATTTTATTACACCTTATTAGGAGTGAAAAAAAACAGAACAGCGTCCTGTGTCCTGCCTACACTATTTCCTCATCCAAAAAAGAATCCTTAAAGAATGAGAATATGCATTTTCTGTCCTCTTCATCCACCCATCTTTAAGTGTGACCTCAGAGTTCAAGCTTCATATGCTGAGAGTAACAGGAGATTCCCAGAAATCACTCCTTTAGCCAATATCTGCACTCTTATTGCCTCAGAATTTTGGGTTGAAGTAACAACAGAAATAGTGATGTGTTACAGGTCTACAATGAGGCTCTGAGCATAGACAACTGTCTCAGCTGATGAAGGTGCTGTAAGAAGTTCTCATCAAGAGGAACAGAATCTAAGTTTGGTACCATTATCTTTCTAGTAGAACATAATGTAATGCACATTACTAATGCCTCACATAAAAGTGCTTTGTAATAAGGTCATGATGGTTTTAACCTTCATTACAGAAATTTGGAAAGGGGGCAGAAGTCTTAAAATCAGACAGAAGAGTTGGTGCAGAGATCCATACCTCAAGGTTAAGTTCCATATTCAGAGTACTTGGAAATAGTGGATACAGCTTTTCATTCCTAACACAAACCAGATTTTTTTTCCTGGAGAGTTTAGTAATACGGTTTTAGTAACTCTATAAACTAACTGCAAACTGTCAGTTAAATACATCAAAAATCTTATCTAAACTATCTTTTGACTTACATTTTTCTTGTTGAAAGAGCTCTCATCAAGTTTCTCCACTGCAAGGATGTTTTTGATTGGAATAGTGAAAATGGGTTCTTTATCTGAAAAAAAAAAAAATTATAAACAGATGAGCGAAGCAATTTAAAAAAATCTTGTTTGATAACCTAAGTGCACTGATACTGTGGATTAAGTTCTCAAAATGTGCATTTTTGTTATTAAGAAAATATACACGAATCATAGACAGAAGCATTTGGTAATCAGGGCAAAGGTAATTAAAGCATATAGAAACACAGAATCTTTAAGGCTGGAAAAGACCTCTAAGAACATCAAGTTCAGTGATCAACCTAACACCACCCATGCCCAGTAAACCATGTCTAAAAGTGCCATGTCCACACATTCTTGAACACCTCCAGGGACAGTGACTGCACCAGCAGGAAGTGGACAGTCTGTTCCAGTGCCTGCCCACTCTTGCAGGAAAGAAATTCTTCCCAATATCCAACCTAAATCTCCCCTGGCACAACTTCAGGCCATTTCCTCTCATCCTATCAACAGTTAGATTGACCCCCATCTCTCTCCAACCTCCTTTCAGGGAATTGTAGGGAGCAATGAGGTCTCCCCTCAGTCTCCTCTTCTCCAGACTAAACAGCCCCAGTTCCCTCAGCCACTCCTCATAAGACCTGTTCTCCAGACCCTTCACCAGCTTTGTCACCCTTCTGTGGACCTGTTCCAGCACCTCAGTGTCCTCCTTGTAGTGAGGGGCCCAAAACTGAACCCTGTATTTGAGGTGTGACCTCACCTGTGCTGAGTACTGGGGCATGATCACTGCCCTAGTGCTGCGTAACATATGTACTTCAGGAAAAGAAAAAAAATTATGCATTTTAAAAGGCACAAATCAATGCAAAGGCTTAGAAAATATTGAGAATATAAAAATAATTGCAAAGTAAACATAATTTACCTTGCTGTTTATGATAGGTTAATTCTCTGCTTGTTAGACAGAACCACCGCTTCTTGAAATTCTTTTTACCAATCCGAGTCCTTCCCTGAGCTCTTTTGTACATTTCTCTGTAAAGACAGAATCACATGAAATGCAATCATTAGTCTTCTGAAGAACCTTTAAAACCATTTACTGAGGTAACACATTATCGTTTGTAATCACAGAATGCATCAGTTTGGAAGGGACCCTTGAAGGTTCTTGTCAAATCCCCTACAGTAAGCAGAGACATCTCCCAACTACATCAGGTTGTTCATTGCAGATTAAAAGAAAAATACAAATAGTCCAAAATACATCCTCAAAATGACCTCCCTATATGGTGGTCATGGACAGGGTTCCATAAATAGGAAGAGTTTAAAAAATGTGCAATCCAGAGACTTGTTTGGAGTGGGTTTGCACTTATTCAGATCCAGAACTCCAGATTTTCTCCAATGGAATTAGATGTATCTAGCTACGATATTCTCTCTTTCTACATTAAAGTGTACTTGCTGTATCTGCATCAGAAACGGAGTATGAATGAAATTATGCTGAACACAATGACAAGGGTAGATATGGACTGTATTCAGTACACTAAGTGCACTCAGTGGCAACCATTTTCTTTTTAGCAACAGTCATCAATTTATAATACAGATTAGTCTGCAAACTGCTAAAACTGAGTACAATTGTCTCATTCATTTCTAATTTAGTATTTTAATAAGTGATATAGTTCTTCCTTGTTTTAAAATTGGAAGAATCTTTACTTGCTATGAAACTGCTTCTTAGGGAAATATAATTTTTCCCCATAATTGTTGTTTGGATTAATTAACGAGCTATTTATGATCCACCAAAAAAGGTTCATTTCTTACAAAGGGTGATTTACACCTCAGTTTTTATAGAAGTGTTTTATCATTTACTGTTAAGTACTTTGATTACAGGGTATTTTTTCTCCTACTTTAAAGGCAAAACGTTTAGCTTGCTGGGATTAAACAGCATGTAAAGCAATTTTAAATTAAGTTAGTACATTCTTTTAAAATACACTTTCACAATCCTGAATAAACCATGTGAGAACACACACTGAATTGTAACAGAAATGCAAACAGGCTTTTATAGGTTTTAAGTTGCTCTGAATTATTTTTCTGAAGTATTTAAAAAATGAGTTATGAAAGATTATAGCTGCCTTCTTAAACTAGTTCTGCGAAGTAAGAAATAATCATGACTATAATAATTTCTATAGTATATCAAACATTTAAATAAGCATCTGATGCTGGCATTAATGAAAAACCAGAATTTCAATTCTGTTTCGTACAATATAGATGCAAAATCTATTTACCCTTCTTTTAGATGTACTGGTTCACTCAGACCACTAGGCTCTTTACTTTCAGTAGAGGAAACATCATCTAGAAACTTAAGGAAAAATACACAGAGAATACATACTATTCAGAAACACAGAACAAACAAAAGCTAATTTGAAAATACACATCTACAGTTTTCTCCTGGGACAGAACAATTACTTTATGAAACAGATGAAAAGAAAGTATGTCGCAGGAACTTGGAACAATGTATACCCGTAAGCCACATAAGACTTCTTTAATTAGTTCCTTAAACAGCAGATCTAATATAATCTGTTGTGTGGTTTTGTTTTGTTACGCCCCAGCCCCCAAACCAAACTAAACTAAACTAGTCTACTACGTATAATTCTTGTGTATTTGTTTTTTTTCTCTCTAGCAGAAAATTGAACAATAAGAACCTCTTAAGGCTGACCATATATTATGACTGATCATATACATCAACCATTAAAAAATAATAATCTAATTGAAAGATACCTTTTTAACAGATTCAGTAAATTTTTCCTCTTGAAATGTTTTGAAGAACTCACACATAAATGTCTCCTTGAAACTTGACTGAAAGAAGAAGTATATCAACATAAATATACTTTCAAACAATGTTGTCTATGAAATAAGAACGAATTTTAGTATCCTTACAAGTTTGCTTTTGGTCAAACTTCCCCAACTCCCCAAAGTCTGGATGGCTTTTGATATAAGAGTTAATGTTCTAGAAGTCTGTGCATCCTAAAATAAAGAAAAAACATTCAGAAATTATATTTTGTCACAATTCTAGATAAAATTTTGAATTTGAAATTAAAATATCAACAAAGTTATTAGATTACATGATGTAGTAAGTCTGACAAATCTTTAATTCCTTTTCTTCACACAAAGAAATTAATATACAGTATTGTCTTCTATTAGCACCCGTTCTTTGAGAACCTGGAAAAAAATACTTTAACCTACAAAACATATTCAACTCCTCAAGTCCTGTAATTGTTACTACACATGTAGTAATTCTGAACTATTCAAAACTTAACATTAAATAAACTGAACTACTGCTGGACAAATGATAGGAATTTTCATAATACAAAGTGAACTTAAAGCTTTTGTCTTTCAGGCTTTTTTCTAACTTGCTTGCTACCTCAGTGCTTGTATTTTAGTACAGGATTATATTGCTGAAAGGGGACTTGATGTTTAACCCTCAAGTTTAAAAATCTTGTAATCTTCATAATGACAAAGGAATGAATTTGACTACACAGATTTTTCTTTTCTTGAAAGCACAACACATTTAAGTAAATAAAATAAGCTAAAAAAAACCCCACACCTCTGGAGCAGAAGATACCTATTCTGCGGTTTACATGAAAAGAATGTAGTATTTTATTTTTTTTATCACTATATTCCTGTCTCTGAGATTTTCTTTTTAATGCATATCTACTTGACTTTTTTAAAACTGACAATGGAAGATTCAGCCACCCACTGCAGCTGCTGAAGTCCAGAATAAATAAGCAGATCAATTATTGGATAATCTTACAACTCCTGCTTAAGACACAAATGTACGTAATTTTTTAAAAGTAAAAGTGACATCTGGATATTTAACATTCAGAGTAGAAGGAGCCAATACAGCCTAGGCATATACCTTAAAGAACTATGTTGTGTTGCTGTGTTGACAAAAAAGCACATTCCCCAAAAAGGGCAAAGCATCTTTAATATCACTAGGTCTTCCACATCATTTGAGAACACCTCATTGAGAACGGGATGCTTAAAGAACTGTAAATGTCTTGGATTCTTTGGTGAGTTATAAAATTGTAAACTCAATAGAAGTGGAACTTAACCTAGCGATGGTCAGTAAGTTATTTCCCAGTCACAGAACCACTGAAGGTAACATATGCCTTCCCAGAAAAACAGATTAGACAGTTATGAATAAACCAGAACAAAGCTTCACAAAACTTACTGGATGGTGAGGTCGTAAATGAAAAGTATGAGGTGAGACTACGGCTACAGCAAAGAAACGAAGAAACACAAAGCTGCTCACTGCAGAATACTGTACATGTGGGTCATCTGCAGAGAAAAACCATGAAATGTAACATGCACTAAACTTAATAGGAAATAGAGAAGACAGTCAACGTAAGAATCCTTAAGAAGGTAACATCAGAGCAGACATTTATATTTTAAAACAGAATAGGAAAAACAAAAAATCAATGAAGTGCATGAAATGAGAAAGATGATTATGGCAAGAAATGTGCTACTTAAAATGGAGAGTTTATTTCTCTGCAAAGAAGTTCTGATCCCATAAAACTGACTCATCAGCTACATTACTAGGAATGATGAGATTATTGAAAACATTTGCATACACAGTGTTGATTAGTTATGGCTTCATGTATGTTGCACCAAAAGAGAAAACACTGTGGCAGCTGCTGTTAAACACCAGGGATAATCATTGATAAAATCCAATACATCGATGCTGCATAGCAAATGCAGTCAACACTTCTGAGCAACTTCAATCCAGAGCTGCATCATGAATCTAATGGTATTATTTTATTTTGATGTGCTGTAAATGAGGATTTTATTTAATATTTTGGGTATATTTACAAATTTATACTGGAAAATACGGTGGGATCACAAGTTTGGTATGCTGAAAGGACTGTCTTAACCAGAGGAAATTATGGTGTCAGTTCCAGTAACAAACAGGAATCAGATAAGGGTTCCAGATTATGAGAATACTCTTCATTTGTAGCTTATTGTATGGCATTTAATATTTTAATTGACTGAAGTGTAATAATATTTCAAAGCCACATTATTCCTATATTAAAAGCACTCTGAGAGAGTAAAATTGTTCTGATAGTGGTCCCATTACAAGCACATTAAATATTTTACATTTTCCACTTCCTCAAAACTTGGTACTATTAAAGCTAACTTCATGTAAGTTATGTGCCACAATTAACACAGTTGCAGCTCAAGTGGTTAAGATATAAATATCTAATTTATTTAAGTTTACATCTTGCCTCTTTGGAAGCAACAGATCAGCTCTTCAAAATTTCATGTATCTTTCAACTAAATCACTTTCGTATTACTTTTATTACCTCACATTTTTGTTGATGACTTCTCATTTGCTGCTGCCTTGCAGTGTTTCTGACCTGCCACATTTCATACCAAAAAGCCCCACATCAAAATTCTTGCTGATAGATCACAAGACTTTACTATAACTTAAGTATTGACAGAAAAACAAACACCTGACTGTCATGGTAAAGCACTTCAGGGCACAGCTTTGAATAAGGCAAGAATTTCAGTAATTCCCATAAGGTAACTGTAGAAGTTGTATTTTACTCTGAAAACTATTTTCAAAAGTTTTTAGAGAACACTTACTTGGAAATCTTTTGGCAGCCAGATGTCTCAAAGAATAAAAAACATCACACATTAGGGTAGGACAACTTATACTTGACCGCACAATTTCACGGAATACTTTGTCTACATAATAGCGTAGATTTTCCTGCAATTATAAAAAAAAAGGTATTTTTTCAGACCACAAACATATGCATTTCTGTGTTTTTTCCCTGAACACAAACATAACACTACAATTTGTTTCTTAAAAACAAACAAACAAAACAAAAACCACCACAAACAAAAACCCCAACATCCTGACTATTCACTTATGTACTTTGGTCCAGTTCATATTTTGAAAGTCTCATAATATTTATCTGGAATTACCAGTGTTAAAAGACAGGTCGTACATTAAAGTATATAGGCAGTGCTGAGCAATATACAACTATTAAACCCCACTTTTCTAGTCTGACAACATATTACAAGGAAGGAGCACTTCCCATGCATACCTAGGGAATGTTAATTTAGTTTGGTGCAGTAACTACAGCCTTAAATGTCACCCTATAGTAACAGGCAGGTGGCAAACAAAACTTCAATGAAAAGTTTTACAGCAGTCCTAATCTGGCACTTCATCATCTAGATGCTGAGTACAGAAGGAACATAAGGAATCACAACATTAAACAAATGCTCAGAGGATTATACTGCTACTGTTAAGTTACTTATTTTCCATTACACAGATCTGCCTTTACAAATACTTTTCTCTTAGATTTTGAGTAAGTTTAGATTAGAAGAAACAGATTAGGAAACTCACCATATTGATTTCTACATTATCCCCTTCTCTTAATTTGATGGGATCTATTTCACAGGGTTTAGGAGACTCACATATCTGAAACAAACAAAACCATAGGAGTTCAATTTCTCAGACAGAAATCACAGAAATGCACCTACTGAAAACCAGATTCCATCCTAGATTTACGGATAAGACTTTAAACAGGTTCCAACCAGGCACAATAGCATGCAATAATCATTCTAACTTTTGTGTATGCCTTTTATATGGATCAATTACATGAAGCATCTCGTGGGAAAATTCTACAGTGTTTTACAGGCTGGAACTGTTACTGACTGTATATTTTCAAGCATCTAGAACATAATTGATAAAAAGCAGCTCCTCTTACTAAAGTTCACCAAGTACTACTCTTTAACTTCCTCTGGAATTCCCCCACTTGAGCGACTACCACCACACAAGGACCTGCAAGAATTCCTTCTGAAGAGACAGAATACACCAGTGGTCTAAGTGTCCTGAAAAGACGTTCAGTAGGACAGCCTACCTCATCAATAACAGGTTTCAAAGTAACCTTTAGGTAGTGCTTCCCAACTATTTTCATCATTTCATCCACACATCGAGTTGCTAATGAGTTGCCTCTGAAGACTGTGTTTGCTTCTCTGTAAGAAAATTTTTATTTGAACAGGGGAAAAAAAAGCAAGCTTGGTTACAAAACCCGATTAATATTTTATCTTTCTGTTAAAGAATTAAAAATTTTAAAACATTTTTTGCATATATGTCACTCAGGAATTCCAGAACCTACATACACCAGCTACCATTAGCACTCGGAAATAGGAAGAGGAAAAACAAGAATATTATTACAGCTATTGCCCAACCCAGGAACATAAATAAAACCATAAGGAAAAACCTAAGAGATTGTAGAGAGTGCAAGTTAACCTGTGTTGAATATGAGAAAGAACAAGTGGAGAAAATTCCAAAATAATGACTTGCACCTCATAGATATACAATTCTTCCTCCAGCTTTGGTGGAAAAAAAAAAAATCTTAAGAGTAATGATAAATAGCATATGCTACATTACTGATAAATTCAGACACTTTAACCAAAAACATATTTAATTTAGGGTTACACTTTTTATTCATTATAGCCGTTGAAGAAAACTAAGCACCAGCTCTGCAAAGGAAATCTTTCTAATCTGAGAGATTCAGTTTAATTTTTCTTTGTTACAGTCTACTTATAACGGAAAGAGTATGTGATTTTGCGTGAGTCACCTCTTTCCACACTGTTAAATTGTCACACCTTATTTAAATCAGGAGTAAGTCAGCTTTGAAATGAAGGAGGCTGGGGTGACAAAATCCCTTCCACACCTCCATAGGACATGGTTTGGCACCTCAGGAGCCATTACTCAGGTCTACTTCAGTTCTCCCCTAAACAAATTCACAGGCCATGTGCTGCTGCCTAAAAGAACTCCTGTGCTTGCTACTTTCAAGGCATGCAGAAGAGTGCGTACTTACTTCCAGAAAGAGAGCCCCCCTTATTTAAGCCATGTACTAAAGGAAACAGGATAAGACTCTCGGCAATTAAAAATAAATAAATTAAGTACTAGCCTATTTAGCAGTACAGTTTGATCTTTTCAAGTTATGACATTTTAAAATAAAAACTATGCATTTGTGGAGACAACTCTAGACTTCTAGCTTGTTAAATTTAGCTGTATACCAGCTTCAAGAAAATTTTACCACCAGCACACAATCATTATCTCTGACTCCCAGCTTTAATTTGACTTTAATGAATGTTTTTATAAACTAGCATTAAAAGATCAATGTATTTAGTCAGTTTTACATGGAGAAAGAAATTTGACATGCTTACTCTAAGAATACTTTAAACAGGCATGACATCACTAAACATGAAATACATACTGGGTGTCCTTCAGATCTAGTTCTGCCACTGCAGCAACAAATGGAACTAGCTTATGGTGGTGTAGCAACAATCGTACAAGAGGCAGAACGGCATCGTATTTGTCTCGACAAACTTCAATCAGTATGTAAGCAGCAGATGCAGAAATTGGCTGTGAGAAAGCAAAATATGAAATCATGAGGGAAGTAGTTAAATGTTCTTGATGTATTTAGCAAAGTTCATCTCAAATCTAACAAGACTACAGACATGGCTTAATAGAAAGTTTCAACATTTGCTGTACAACATAGCAATTAAAAGCCTCCATTCTGTGGAAATACTTTGAAAACTGGTATTATCTAATCTGTAATTAAATTATCTAATCTAATTAAATTCAGAATCTACTCATCCTTCTCATTTTCCCTAAAAGGTTTAGAGTATGGCTTTGTAGCAAGTCCAAGAAAGAGACAGTAAGCAATTGCTTTACTATAATGTCTTATGTAGTTTTAAGACTTTTACAACTACAATTACAGCACATGAAAAGACAGTTCTCACACTTCTAAAGTGTCTGTAGCCATTTCAGTTGGGAATTCCAATACAAAACCTGATGAAGTTAAGTAAAAAAAGACAGCTGCTGACTGCCACTAGCTATACATACTCTACTCTCCCTGAATTCCCAATGAATTAGATTTTAAAATGGGCTAGCAAAAAATTTTAGGCACAATCTGCCTCCTCTTTACCTTATCCTCTGTCAGCACTTCACTGACACTGAGGTAAAGAAAGGCCATAAATAGGGATAAAAAAACCCTAGTTACTCTAATTTGATTCCTGTCTCACACTTATGCTAATCATCTATCACACTTTCTTCTGTCACCAGGTCCCCATGAGAAACCCAGTCATGGTAATAAAACTACTGGGGAAAACATAACAAGTGGAATTAGAAATCAATTTTGAAGCAGATCATTTCTGCTAAAGGTGATTATCTGCCCCTTCAGTGCCAATAATGGATCAATGTCCCTGGGAAACCACTAAATCCAGGAGGCCAACAGCAGTCAGTGGGAAAACACAAAGTTAATAGAAGTAACCAATGAGATAAAGGTATTTTATCTTTCAGTCACACAGCACATTAACTTCATTCTCTCTGCTCATTCTTCTAAAATAGCATTAAAATGTTGGTAGTTTGCTGAAGTAGTAAATTTTCTACAAGCCGCTCAGCTGCTTGTGACACAAGTAACTCATGAAAAGGGACAAAAAAATTCTCTAGATACGCATAGAATCATAGAATGGTTTGAAGGAACCTTAATGGTCTACGTCATTTCTCTCTGAATCACAGAGCTTCATAATTCACATTGTCTCATACAGGACTGCATAATTCATTTAAAGTTTTCATTTTAAAAGAATTTTTAAATTAAAGCACCTGAACATCTGATGATTTTAGCAGCAAGTTTCTTAGGGAAGCATAGTATTCAGACGGAAGTACACAGTCTTCAGTGTAACAGATATTTAACCTAAGTGATCCCAAATCATCGGTTTTAGAAGACTTGTTCCCATTTTCTCTTGGTTGCAGTAAGTACCTGAAAACAATAGGGCAATTTAAAAATATTAGATTCCCATTTCATCAATTTGACTAATTCTACAATAAAGCAAACTATCACATTATTTCAGAAGACATACATGGAGTCTGAAAACTGGCAATAAAAGCCACATAAAAACCCCTTGATGTGCAAAAGGAAAATCAAAGGAGCAGAATTTGATGCCCCCTTAGCTCACAGTGAAACATCTTTATTTTCACCTATCTTTGCAAACAGTGAAATAGGATACATTTCTTGTGTCTCAACAGGGACAGCAGGAACAGTTAGAAATTATGTTGGACCTCCTCATTTTACATCTAGGTTATACTCAGGTTGTTGGACATTGCAGATAGAACAGCTAGTGTCAAGAATTCACATGGTCTAGTCCGAACCAGGAAAAACACACAGTATAAGCAGGCTGGATTCCTGAGAAACCTAAGATTAGAGGGGGGGGGGGAATTGATTTTTCCCCTACTCTCAATAAATAAATAAAAACCCCAAAATTAAGTCCTTAGAGAAGTCCTCCACAATCTCTCTGAGCAGTCTGCTCCAGGGCTCAGTCATGCTTGCCATAACCAAGTTATTCCTCATGGTGAGATTGGTGAGATGGAACCTCCTGTGTTCTAGCTTGTACCCACTGTTCCTCATCCTATCACTATGTACCACTAAAAAGAGACTGGCACCTTCATCTTGACACCCATCTCTCAGGTATTTATTGACATTCATAAGATTGCCTCTCAGCCTTCTATTCTCAAGTCTAAAAAGACCCAATCCTCTCAGTCTTTCTTCTCAGAAGAGATGTTCAAGCCCCCCAGTCATCCTCATAGCTCTTCGATGGACTCTCTCCAGCAGATCATTGTCTCTCTTGAATTGGGGAGCCCAAACCTGGACACAGTATTCCAGGTGTGGTCTCACCAGGGCAGAGTAGAGGGAAAGGAAAACTCTTGATGCACCCCAGGATGCCATTTGCCCTCTTAGCCACAAGAGCACACTGCTGTCCCATGGATAACTTGCTGTCCACTAGGACTCCAAGGTTTTTCTCCATGGAGCTGCTTTCCATCAAGATGATCCCTAGTCTGTATTGGTGCCTGGTGTTATTTGTCCCCAGATGCAGGACTTTGCACTTGTCCTTGTTGAACTTCACGAGGTTCTCCTTCACCCAGCTCTCCAGCCTGTCCAGATCTTGCTGGTTGGCAGCACAGCCTGACAAGCACTCTGTTCAGCCAGTTACCAATCCACCTCACAGTCCAATCACCTAACCCACTTTTCTTGAGTTTACCTAGGAGGATGTTATGGGAGATGGTATCCAAAGCCTTGCTGAAGTCAAGATAGATGATAGCCATTGCTCTCCCATCATCTATCCATTCCCAAACCTCCCCAAGGTAAAAAAGCAGCCTTGCTTAATGATTGTTACAAAATAAACTCTTTGTCATTGTGGAAATCTACCTTAGGGATTTAGTTACAACTGGTGCCATTCTGAGAAGTTCCAGGTCTACTGGTTAGGCTGAAAAGCACACACAGATCATTACGATCCACCAAACTGACTGAAAGACAGTTTTCTCTCTGTACTCTCTGCACTTTCCCCAGAAACACATGAAGTAGTTGGTAGAAGTGGGCAGACTGCGGGAAGAGCTAACCATACCATTTGGAAAGGTAAATTTATTAAGTAGGGAAACTCTTTGGAAAGACATTTTACCTAGACTAGAAGAGGAAGACAGGACAAGACTTGCAAGGTAAGAGCAGATTCACTGGAGCCATTATTTCTTACCATGCTTGAAAGGAATCATTTCGTAACACCTTGACAGGAACTTTAATTTCTCCTAGAAAGACGTCTTGTATCAAATTTCCATTATTCCACAGGTCAACCCTGAAAATAAGAACACTGCTTTTTTTCCTTTTTCCTCTCAGAAATAAAAATCTTCAAGTTAAGAGTAACTGATTTACAGCACTAATCCACACACATGCGGGCAAAAGATGTTAGAATTCTCATTTCACTCTGATTAAATCAAGAAGAGCCGAACAAGTGGTGTATTAACCCACAAAGAACAGATAAAGAAACAAACAGTGGAGGTTAGACTTTGAGACTTTGCATCAGTAGACAAGAGTGATATTGGCAACATGTAAGTTTTCTGAGCAGTCTCTTGTACCCAAAACTGTGAATATTTCTTCTCAGGTAACTCAAGCGAACTTTCCAACCAATGTATTTAACCATCTCTGTTCAAGAGCTAGAATTTGGCACACTGCAATGCTACACCAGCACATGCACTTCTTTTTCCAAGCTGCAGTTTGTATGCTTACAACCTCAAAAGGAATCACAGAGTCCAGACATGCACCTTGGATTTTTTCTGTTACTTCTTACCTCTCTGACATTTCTGATAGACAGCAGTTAAAAACAAAACAAAACATACAAACAAACAAAAAAAAAATCAACTAGATTTGTTGGGACAGGACTATTTTTCCAAATACATTTGCATCTATAATGACATATACAACTCTAATGAATATACTCGTGAAGGTCATAGTTAAAAATGCACACATCAGGTTAGGTCTATAATGGCTATTAAAACTAACCACTAAACTCTTTCTTCAAGGCTAACATATGGTAGTCTTGAAGACTTTGTCATTCAGCAAACCTGGTGCATGTATGAGCATGAGCACAATAAGGAAAAGTAACTGAGCAGAGGGGCTCTCAACTGTTCTACCTAGATAGTATAAATATGGACAAACCTATTCTAATGATATATGAGCAAAAAGTAGAATGAATGTACTTTAGAAGTACTCTTCACATTTGTAAGGAAATGATGCAACACAAATACTCCTCTAAGAAGCAATGTGAAATTGTAAGAACCTCATCTAAATGGTGCATTTATGTTCTCTGTGTCACTCAGCACCACATCTCCACCTCTTTTAAACACCCGATGAGATGGGGATTCAACCACCTCCCTGGACAGCCTGTTCCGGGGTTTGAGAAGCCCTTTGGGGAAGAAGTTTCTTCTAATGTCCAACCTAAACCATTTCCTCTCATCCTATCACTTGTTACTCAGGAGAAGACACTGACCCCCACTTCACTCTGACCTCCTCTTTCAGGGAGATGTAGAGAGCAAGAAGGTCTCCCCTCAGCCTTCTCTTCTCCAGACTAAACAACCCCAGTTCCCTCAGCTGCTCTTCACCAGACCTGTTCTCCAGACCCTTCACCAGCTTTGTTGCCCTTCTGTGGACCTGTTTCAGCACCTCAGCATCCTTCTTGTAGCGAGGGGCCCAAAACCGAACCCAGTACTCAAGACGTGGCCTCACCAATGCCGAGTAGAGGGGCACTTCCCTACTCCTGCTGGCCAAACTATTCCCGATCCAGGCCAGGATGCTGTCAGCCTTCTTGGCCACCTGGGCATACATTGGCTCATGTTCAGCCACCGTCGATCAACAACCCCCAGTCTTTTTCTGCCAGGCAGCTTTCCAGCCACTCTGCACCCAGCCTGGAGCCATCATAGGGTTGTTGTGACTCAAGCACAGGATCTGGCACTTGGGCCTTGTTGAATTTCATCCCATTGGCCTTGATCCACAGACTCACAGCCTGTCCAGATCCCTTCTTATTCTCAAGCAGATCAACACTCCCACCCAAGTGGGCGTCATATGCAAACTTACTGAATCTGCATTCAATCCCCTTATCCAGATAACTGATAAAGAGATATTAAAGAGAACTGGCCCCAAAACTGAGCCCTAGGGAACACCACTTGTGACTGGATTTAACTCCATTCACCACCACTCTTTGGGCTTGACCATCCAGCCAGTTTTTTACCCAGGGAAGTGTCCACACATCCAAGCCATGAGTAGCCAGTTTCTCCAGGATAATGCTGTAGGAGACAATGCCAAATACTTTACTAAAGTCCAGGTAAACAACATCCACAGCCTTTCCCTCATCCATTAAGTGGGTCCCTGTCAAAGAAAGAGATCAGGTTCCTTAAGCAGGACCTGCCTTTCATGAACCCTTGGTGACTGGACCAGATCACATGGTTGTCCTGCACATGCTGCATAATGGCACTCAAGATGATCTGCTCCATGACCTTCCCTGGCACTCAAGTCAGACAGACAGGTCTGCAGTTCCCCATGTCCTCCTTCCAGACCTTCTTGCAGATGGACATCACATTTGCCAAACTCCATATAGCTGGGACCTCCTCAGTTAGTCAGGACTGCTGGTAAATGATGGAAAGTGGCTTGGTGAGCACTTCCACCGGCTGCCTCTGTACCCTCAGGTGTTTGCTATGCATCCCCTTAGACTTCTGTGTGTCTAAGTAGTGTAGCAGGTCACTAGCCATCTCCCCTTGGACTATGGGGGCTTTGTTCTCCTCAGTCCTCCACCTGTTGCTAATGATTTGTGCTGTTCTCTCTAACAGCTGAAGCCAAATTAATTTCCAGTTGGGCTCTGGCCCTTCTAACATTCTCCCTGTACAGCCTCATGACAACATTGTAGCCCTCCTAAATGGCCTGGCCCTTCTTCCAATGACCACTAATTCTCCTTTTCTCCCTAAGCAGCAACCAGACCTCTGTTCAATCAGGCCCCTTCTTCCACGCTGACTCAGCTTTTGGCAGTCTGTTCCCAAGCCTTTAGGACTTCTTTCTTGAACAGCGTCCAGCCTTCCTGGACTTCTTGGCCCTTCAGGACTGCCTCCAAGGAACTCCGTTGACCAGTCTCTGAATATACCCTTCAATTTATATCCTTCAATACAAGTTTGGGCAGAATATTGATAATGGAACTAATACATATTGATAGGAGGTCCTCACACCTCTTTTCTCACAGGTACAGGAAACAAGTTTAGACTGCTAGATACAATTTGCCGCTGATTACTTAAAAATAAATCCCCTTGTCTTCAGTAAGAAAGATACTAAAGAAATGGAGTAATGTTACATGTTGGAAGGATCGTTTAGTGTAACTCTGGAGTTACACTAAAATAGTTCTTTGCTTTGATTATAAAATATTGTAATTTATTAATGATAAATTGCCTTTGAATCTACATAACTTACCTGACTTCTAGTTTCTCAATATCTTCTTCTTCTACCTGAAACTGGGACTTTTTGGTGTAACTGCTGGACCTGGTAACCTGCAAGCAAATTCCTCCTATTAACATATTTTTTACCGTTGTGTTATGAATGTTAAAAATATTGCCTCTTTAACACTGGTAAATAGCTAATCTTCCTTTTAAAAAGGAAAACTTTGAATTCACCAAACTGCCTTCTGACAGAGAGCAGGTGAAAAATGGGTCAAGAAGGGTTCATGGTATAGACTAATTAGGGCTAGCGGGTATGAAGCAAACTATACTATAGATCTATTAGAAAAAACAAAACAAACAGAACAACCCAACAAAAACAAACCAACCACCACCCCTCCCCCCGCCCCCCCCCAAAAAAAAAAACAAACCACAAACCCAAAACAAGAAGGAAGTATGACATGAAATAGCAAGAATTTCCTTGGATTCAGCATGAGTCCCAAAGAAGAACTGAAATTAATTCCGAGATTTTAAACAAAACATATAAGAAGTCCACTCTCCTTGCCTAGTTATAGTACAATTATAAGCCCTTACTTTAATTTTCCTCATTTCTTGACTGATTGCTTTCTCAGTTTAACTCAAATAAATTATAAGTCATAAAGTTATCAGAGTGGTTTGGATCACATTTTCATCCTACTATCTTACTTCCTAAGAAATTACACTCAGCATCTTGAGCAGGTCAGGTGAAACCCATGCCATATGTTCATACTGTGTACTTAAGGACTGAACAATTTCTCACTGAAGTCCCACAGCAGGACCAGGGCTTACATAAACAGAGTAAATTATAATACATTTGAGCCAAATCTAATAGTTGTACTACTTGCAACTCTGAGCTGAACATAGTATGCTTACATGTAAATGTAGTTTCTAGTACAGAGACAAATCAGATGAAATGTCAAACTCATCATCATTTGGTTATTGTAGGGTAACTCATAGGATTGAAATCAAATCCTAAATAATAAAAAAGTTAATTTCCAAAAAACAAAATAATAAAATTAGCCTTTTATCAGGTATAACCACTACATTGTTTTATTAAAGAATTAAGTTGGAGATTTTTAGCTCAATGTTCTTGAAAAAAAAGAAACAAAAACAAAACCCCACAATTAATTTGAATTCCACAGGATAGGTTAAAGATCTCTCAGACTCCTGATGGCAACAGAGGCTATATAAAATTATTCAAGATAATGAAGTACCTACATGTATGTGTTTATGAGGGAGTAATTTTTCACACAGCAATTGAAGGGAAACGTTACTGTCTGGCAGCCCCCAGAAATTTAATTCTGTCAATCACTTATATTTGAGAGGCTTGTATTTGAGAGTTAAAAGCTCTTCAACTTGCTTGAAGAGAGCTTTCTGTGTTAGGTATTGCTATGCAGCTTGCTTAAAAACATTTGAAGGGTTGCATAAAATAGACAGACAGAATACCACACAAAAAGTTACCTCAAAATAAAATGTTTCATTAAAGTGCGGATTGCTTGTTTTCTTCTTTACTTTGGTCTTCTTTTGGTCATTCCTGTTCCAATGTGGTAAAATTTTTACCATAGACAACTTAAACACACAATTATAAAGACATTCTATTGTCAAGAAGGACCCAAGCATAGACATTAAAACAGTTTGTCATTTAGTTTGTCATAGAGATTACTTCGATCAATAAAGAAAATACTGAGTTAATTTTCACAATATAGCTTCAAGTTTAAAGTGCTGTATCTAGTTATTTAATTGTGTATCTGTCCAGCCCTTAGTTTCTATTTCCATTCACAAATGAGTATATTTTACATATATCAAGTAAAATGCAACAAGAATTTCTAAAGCATCAAACTTGACTCTGCAGACAGTTTACTATCACTGCTTGCAGGTTAAGTTTTCCTTGTCTTGTTCAACAGCCAATTTCTTGTTTTCCCTAGCTCTTTTGTTGGGAAATACCCACTATATCTTCACAGATGGAGCCTTGCAACAAGCCACAGAATGCTTTCTTTGGAAGGAATCACTGCTAAAGCCAGATGTGAAACAGCACAGGGTCAAATAAAACAATTGCTCCCTAACTCCCTTGTGGTTTACCTAGTTGTTTTTTTTCTTTCTTAATTTTACACATTTTATAAAAGAATACAGTCTTATTTAGTTAACAAAGGACTATGGTAGGATAAAAATGCTTTCTAAAAGAAGTAATTTTAAAATTTGAGGGAAACACAGATGAGGAAGGAAAAAAATTGTTCTAGACATCAACTCATTGTTTTCAGGTGCTGGTCACATGAGTCACACACGAGACTGGAAAATTTTAACCATGAATTTTTGTCAGATTATATACACACACACACACACTCTCAAACCAACATGGTAAATACTTGGCAGAACCAACATTCACCCACTTCTACCTGTATCACAGGGCTCAAACATGAAATATATGTCAATTTACCTTCTTTGACAATGCTTCCTAGGTATAATGGTCAAACCTCCCTAGTTTTCTTAAAAAAAAAAAAACAAACCAAACCAAAACAACAAAACCCAACAAAACAAACAACCAAACCATACATCCACCCACCAAAAAAACCCCCGAACACAACCCTAAAAAAACGTGACCACACAACACCAAGAAAGAAAAAAAAAAAAGCTCCATTCACTCAGACCTTACTTAGGGACAATCCTTCCAAAGCCTTTAAATAAAAACACACCAATTTACTAGAAGACATTCTTGTACTATGCTCACAGCAGCAATTCTTCAGTACTGAAGAAAGCAGATGGACTTAGATTTGATGTTGCAAAAAAGAAACAACTGAAAGCTAGGTGCTAATGGGCAAGGACCTATAGGTAGTGAATACACAAGATATGGGATTTTTCTTAACTGAAAAACCTCAACGGTTACTCAGGATAACCAAGCCAAAAAAACCCCCAAAAAAACAGTACATTTAAACTGTGGGGACTTTGAATCCTGAAGGTGCTGGCATTAGAAAGGTCTCACCAGAACCTCTACTTTCTTGCTTCCTCCCAACTGCTAAACATCTGCTGGAAAGAAACTCACACCTTAAGAAAAACCAGGGACCAGGGAAAGGTGAGTGAGCAATTGACTCTATCATCTCATACAGGAATCTGACAAACATTAAGAGGAAGTACAGTGCAGACATTAAGAGTCCAGTATGAAATCTAAGGAGAAAAAGAAACTGTGTGACAAGTGGTTCTTGACTAGGTGCAGGCCATTCACACAGAGCAAACATTTTCACAATCTTGAGAGTATGGTGGGGAAAGTACAATAACAATGGAAGATATGATACACACAGAAGGCATTTTAAGATTTTCCTGTATTTAAAGACTTCGCTTAAAACCTACAATTTTTTCCAACCCCCACTTAATATAACAGCATTTTAGATTAATGAATTTGGAACTAAAACGTTACCTGGAAGGCCCCACAAGAGAGACTGTTGCATAAGGGTCACAATTCTGTCCATTTATAAGAGGCAACCCATGGCACTCCTTTATGCTACAAGAAAAAGGTAATCAATGCATCAGTGAAACAATGTCTTTGGCTTAAAAACAAACAAACAAAATCTTATTTGTAAAGTTTTTTTTTTTTTTAATTCCTGATGTATTACACACTGGTATGCGTACACTGATCCAATGTAATGTATGTACATAACGTAGATCCTAACTACAGATCTCTGGATGGCAATACAAGGTAATAATCAAACATAAAGTCAGAGTAAGGGGGCTCTGAGAGAACAAAATTCTTGGAGTTGCTTTGATAGGACACATTCCAGTACCACACACGCATGACAAAATCCTAAGGAAAACGAGCATCTTCGTTAGAGGAAGATGAAGACTTCATCAGCTTTTAAATTTGATTCCTCAAGGCCCATAAAAATCTATTTGGTCTCATCCACATGGCAGCAACCATATTTGAAGGCAGTAAAATACTTAAATATTTTGTTGTGGCTAAACTACATTCAGAGTTGAATAAGCTGAGAAATTCAAAGTAATATAAAATTGAGTATCCAAAACTATTAGTCCTAGCATGTCTAGGTTCCATCCATGCTATTCAACCATGCAGACAATGTTTACCTTTGAGACAATGTTTAAAATTTATTTTCAAATTCTTTTCAGAATAGTGCATAACTATTCTGAAAAAACGCCTCTTTTAAAACACTGTTTTCTTCTGTAATTTGAATATAATTCTTCCATAAGCCATAAAGCTGGTGTTTAACAGGTACATTGGCACCACTGTTCACCACTCCTGATGAAAAGGGATGGGATGGTTAGACAGTAATGCTCATGGGGACAGAGAAATACTTTCTGAACCTTTTCTGAAAGCTTGCCATAGTTTTGAATCAGCACAGCAGCCACACTAATAGAAACAGAGCTGAGTCAGCAAGCTGACTAACCTTCAGATATGCTCACATATGAGTATTAACTAAAACCAGCTGAAACAAAGCAGAACAAACTGATTTGTAAATTTACAGCAGAGACTTTCTAGCAAAATGCTGCTCTAATGTAGCCATGCACACTGTAGCATTTACTAAGTCTAAAAACATTCAACAGATTACAAAACTTCATAAACAAGACACAAATAATAACTGAACTCCTAAAATAATCTATTTTAGAATCAGGTATTGCAGGCATTTAAATAAATTAATGCAAGTAAATTCTGGTTGCTATATTTAGCCCGTCTGAATAAAATTTAAAACCTATGTACTTTAAGTAGGAAATATACTTTCTGATCTAAGTTCATATAAATAATCAAGCAAATGTTCTAATACTAAAATGTACGCTATTAAGTAGTGTGGATCAAGCTAAAGTTACAACAATTGCTACACTGTTAAGTAAATGCTTTCTGTACTGTAGAAAAATTGCATTCAAAGAATAACAAGAGTTGCAAACCCAAGCGAGGAAACAACAGGCACTAACACTCCCGTGCTGCCTCCTCCGAACACAACTCTGTTTTGAGTATGCATGATTAGAAAACACCCCCCCCCCCCAAGTCCCTTTGTCTTAGCAGTCCAGGGAACATTTAGTGCTGAAACACTGCACAATCATTTGTTATATTTCTTCCAGTTTTCAAGCACATGGCCTTCAGTATTTCAATAATTTTTGAACCACAATGAACCCTACAGTGATTTCGAACCCACCACTTAAATGGGCTCTTGAAACATCCAGTTGTTTCATAAGCATTAATTGATTCCTCCTCCAACACACACATGCCATGTAAGAGTGGTAACAAAATTGAACTAAGCTTTTCAGTCAGTTGGGGTATCTGATTTGAGGCAGCCAGGACTTGATTCCGTCAGAATATTAGGCATTTTGTGGCACTAAGCACCTTGTCTCTGCAGCGCCAGGAGATTTTTCATTTCAGGTGTGATTTCTGAGAGTTCCTCTAAGGCAGCCTCAGCTTGAATCTCATAGGAAATTCACAGCAGATGGATCAAGTCAAACTTATCTGGAGAGAATTCTAGTATTTTAGCAAGAGCACCACAATTTCAATCCCTGTAACTTGTGTCATATTCACTCTGAATTTCTCTAGCAGACAGGGAGAAGTCCTGCAGAAAGCAGTTTCTTTCCCTATGTATGGTTTCTCACGCCTTCCCTCATCACTGCCTGAATGACCTGCATACACATGATCAACAAGAATGATCACTTCTGCACAGAAACAGCTTGTTCTGGCCTCCTCTGTCTTCTTACAGCTTGACCACAACATACACAAACCAAAGGAAAGCTTGTTTGTTAATTTCTGCAAGTTGAAAAACACTTTACTGACAATTACATGGCCTTGCAGCAGAACCAGAATCTCCAGATTCATCATGCAGATCTGTAGCTCCAAGATGATTTCACGCTCCAGTCAATCTCCCCTGTGTAGGCAGCTCTAGAACTTCCTTTTCATTGTCTACCCAAGCTTCATTTACGTTGCTAGAAAGTTAGGTCTACCAGTCCTTCCAACATGTCAAAAAGCAAACAATACTGCAGCTCCTCTGATCATCAACTCCTAATATTTCCAAATTTTTCCTTTTCAGACCCATTGGCCTTGAGAATTTGATCCAAATTTATCTCACCCCTTTTCCTTTTCATCTCTTCCTCTAAGCTAGCCAGACATAACCATTCCTTAACTTTCCAGTTACTGCCTGGAGTCTTCTTTAAATATCTTACCTGACAGCATAGCTAAGTCAACTAACACCACCAAAATGGTGGACCCTCCTCCTCTTACACTTCTGCCTTGCATGTATCACCTATGGTGATTCTGTTCACTAACTTTATAGAAAGCTTATTTAGGTTTCAAAACAGTTTTCACAGTCTGGCAACTTGAATTAACCCAGTCACACAGAAGATCTCACAAGCTTCAACGGCCCTGCAAGGCAAGTAACCATCAAGGGTAGGAAGCCATTAAATCAACTGAGCATTATCAAACTGGATTGTTACTCCTTAGGGACTGAATACACAAGACTGAAATATTACTTAGCAGCTTAAAACTAAATATGCAAACGTCCTCCAGTAAACACAATTTAAAACTTCTGCAGATTTTTGAAGCGGCTCTATTAGAGTAGACATAACATCAATGAAAAAGTGCAACCTCATCAAATTTAGCAGCTAGTAAATATCACAGGAATATTGTCCTCTCCCAAAGAATAAGGCAAAGTGCTAGAACTGCAATCTTCTATGATACGAAAAAAAAAAAACCCCAACAAACACCAAGAAGAACATCCAAAGTAAAACAAATCAAAAAAAGGCCCAACAAAACCCCAAACACTTTGATCAACCAAAAGAAGGAAGTTAACACTAAATGTACATTCCTATTCTGACAATCACAATAAATATACTTCCACTATATGGTATACATTTTGGCTTTAGCAAATAGTTTCACCTATCTAGGCTGGCACAAGCTGTTTTTATTCAAAAGGTGTAAATTCATAACCATTTGAAGCAGACAGGAACTTAAAAGCCTTTTGTATTTTAAACTAGTACATTTTATGTGAAGTCTAAGCAATAGATTATAGCATGGCTTTTGTTCTTTTCTCATACTGATCAGTTACAGCAGAGTATATGAAATCTTTCAGTTTACATTATTCTTACTTCCCATCTCAGTAGTTTATTAGGGTTTCATACAGAAGACATGAGCTTTTCAGATACAACTGGCATATATTCAGACCGTAAGACAGAAAGAAATCCTTAAAAAGGCACAGCCTGCAACGAATCCCCTCAATGACTGAGGGAATCTACTTCCATCATTCAAATCAATTGCAAGTGCAGAAACTAAGAAACTGCAGCCATTAGGATTTGTACACTTACTAAAATTGTTATGGTCCCTACAATGACTTCATGCACACAGAAAAATCAAACTGTAACAAACTGACAATTTAAGACAGTGTAGTGTATCGTTTCATAGATTCATAGAATGGTTTGGGTTGGAAGGGACCTTAAAGATCATCTAGTTCCAACCCACCCTGCCATGGGCAGGGGCACCTTCCACTAGACCACGTTGCTCAGGGCCCCATCCAACGTGGCCTTGAATACCTCCAGAGAAAGGGGATCCACAACCTTGCTGGGCAACCTGTTTCAGTGTCTCACCACCCTCCCTATAAAGAGCTTGTCACTGATACCCAGTTCAGCCTATCCTCATAGCAGAGGTGCTCCAGCTCTTGGATCATCTTTGTGGCATTCCTCTGGACTCGCTCCAACAGCTGTGTGTCCCTTTTATGATGGGGACACCAGACTTGGACATGGAATTCAAGGTGGTGGTCTCACAAGAGCAAAGGGGAAGAATCACCTCTCTTGATCTGCTGGCCAGACTACTCTTGATGCAGCCCAGGATATGGTTTATCTTCTGGGCTGCATGACTGCACTGCTGACTCATGTTGACCCCCAAATCTTTTTCTTCAGGACTACTCTCAACCCACTCTGCACCCAGCCTGGATTTGTGCCTGGGATTGGCCCAACCCAGATGCGGGACCTTGCACGTGGACTTGTTGAACCTTGTTTCCTAAACATGTACCCAATTCCCCTAGCAAGAGCCAAGGGAAGTAATACAAAAAGAAAAAATGTTACCGGCATCAAGATGTGCAGACATTCAGTATTAAGAGAGACAAATCACAATGCTCTAACAAGCAAATCATATTCAAGGATTAATGTATTTTCTTACTGTACTACCAGTTGCTGGCACACAGATCCATTATCTGTTATCAGTTCATTCAGTTTTAATTCAAGGTGAACTTTTCCCTGAAAAAAAAACAAAACACACACACAAGAGAGAAACACAAATAATTTTAAAGCCTTTATTTTAAAAGTAGTAATTAGAAAAAAGTAGTTTACTGTTACAAACCTAAGGTAATTCCAATATATCATTTCTCGCAATTATAATTTCTGAAGCACATATCCTCAACTGCAAACAGTATCTTAATTGGTCAAACCTTCACAGATTTAACAAACACAAAAATATATCTTCCAGCATGAGAAAGTACCAAGACCAAAAGCCCCTGTCCATCCCACTAGACTGAACATCATTCAGCAGTTTATTATGCATCCAGTACAGCTTTGAACTATTTCATGAAGTCTACTGATGTATTCATGCAACAGTAAAGCCAGTAAAAAGTAAAAGGAAAGGAGAGGAAAAGGAAGCAATATTTGCTAAACCTGGTGCCTCTCTTTTCTTATTATGCTATGGTAGGAGGCATTAAGAAAAAGAATCCATAAAAGATGGCACAGCATCGATTAATTTCACAACAGACCAGCCTACTCTACTCCCTCAGCAGAATGCTGCAAAAACCATGACATGCAACTTTCCTGTTATGACCAAAATTTGGTACTACAACCTTGCTCCAGATATCTACTGTTTGAAGACTCCTGCTATCCCTTTCAGTGCCTTGCTGTTTGTATTGGCTTTCACATCTAAGATAACCAGATACTGACTTTCCTCTAAACTGTGTTCTTATTTGTTTTCTTGGAATTGGTCTATTAGCCAAATAGCAAGGCTTTCAACACTGTCTCCCATGGAATGCTCACAGCCAAACTTAAGAGCCATGGAGACTGGATGACTGGGCAGGAAGATGGATTGGGAGCCAGCTGAAGGACAGAGCTCAGAGAGTTGTGGTCAGTGGAGCAGAGCCTAGTTGGAGCCCTGTGGCTAGTGGTGTCCCCCAGGGGTCACTACTGAGTCCAGCCCTATTCATTATATTAATCCATGATCTGAGCAATGGGACAGAGCATACCCTCAGGAAGTTTGCTGATGATAGCAATTAACACCACCCAGTCCAACTTGGACAAGCTGGAGAGCTGGGTGGGGAGAAATCCAATGAAATTAAACAAGAGCAAGTGTAGAGTCCTACATCTGGGAAGGAGTAACTCCATGGATCAGTACAGGCTGGGGGCTGACCTGTTGGAGAGCAGCTCTGGGGAAAAGGACCTAGGAGTCCTTGGTGGACAACAGGATGACCATGAGCCAGCAATGTGACCTTGTGGTCAAGAAGGCCAGTGGCATCCTGGGGTGCGTCAAGAAGATGGTGGCCAACAGGTTGAGGGAGGTTCCCTTCCCTCTTTACTCTGCCCTGGCAAGACCACATGTGGAATACTATGTTCAGTTCTGGGCTCCTGGTTCAAGGTCAGGGACTTGCTGGAAAGGGTACAGACAAGGGCTACAAAGATGATGAAGAGACTGCAACATCTCTCTTACAAAGAAAGACTGAGAGAATTAGGGCATTTTGGTCTGGAAAAGGGAAAACTAAGGGTGGAAGGGGTGTGTCTCATAAATGCTTATAAATTCTTCAAGGATGGGTGTCAGGAGGAGAGGGCCAGTCTTTTTTCCATGGTGACAGGCTAAAGGGTAACAGGCACAAACTTGAACGTAAGATGTTCCACCTAAACATGAGCAGGAACTTCTTTAAGGCTGACAGAGCACTGGACCAGGCTGCCCAGAGAGGTGGAGCAATCTCCATCTCTTGAGACATTCAAAATGTGCCTGGACATGTTCCTGTGTGACCTCTCTATCTGAACCTGCCTTTCCAGGGGGATCGGACTCAATGATCTCCAGAGGTCTCTTCCAATCCTCACCCTTCTGTGAAATAGAACCAGGTGACAAGGGTGGTCCATGATTATGATTCTGAAGGAAAGACCTGGAAGGCCATTTTAAAGCATGACAAAGGAAGCAAGCAATTATTTGAACTGCAGTTTTGAAGTACAACACTAAAATGAAAGTAAAACCCTTAGCAAACTTTGCATACATTTTCCTACAGCATTCATGTCTTGACACAAAACTGGAATGTTTTCTGTTGCAAATTCCCCGGGGCAAGGGGCGTGTTTCTCTGTACATCACATGGGAGGGAAAGTGAAGTTTATTTTATAAGGAAGTTTTAATGGAACTTTTTTGGGATGCCTGTCAAGTGTTTTGTAAATTGTTACTACAGGAACTGGAACACAGGTACATTAAGAAAACATTTGTCACACAGAGAAACTCAATTGCAAAAATAGATTTACATGATAAAACAAGGATACTGGGAAACACGCCAACAGCCTTATAAGGCAAAGTGTTTGAATGGCAAATGAAAAGACAACATTAGTATTTAATGCAACAGCTGGCTTAACTAGTTTTACTAAGCAGACCTTATGAGTGGTCTAAAAATCTTTTCTTTCAAAAAGCAATGACAACAAAAGCCACAACAAAACCCAAAACTACACTTCCCCCCACCCCCAAATTATGTGTTCTAGACTCATCAATTTACTGCTACTGAGGAGCTATCTGTAGATGTAGTTTGCTCACAGCTCAGCACCACGATGGCTGCAGCAAGGTGGCTCTAAGTAAATGTTTCCCTGACATGTACAAAGAGTTTCAGGGACGTTTTTTTTGTCTTGCTTGCTGAGAGCAGCAAAATGGTTTTCTGCAGATCTGTATGAGAGCTTTTGATGCAAATGTAGTTGCACAGATTTTTAATGTACAGATTTTAAATACAGTTGTATAGATTGGGTTTATTCAAAACAAAAATAAACAGGCCACTGTTAAATAATCAGCGCACTTTATGTGAATATGCTTTTCATCTGTAGAGCTCAGGGAGCTCCAAGGCTCCTTTAACTGTAAAATGGATAAACATTTCACATTTCAGATACTGACTAGAGGAAGACAGAGCTGTTAATCACCTGGCCAAGATTCACATAGTAACAAAGGAGCCAAAACCAAATCACCGATCTAAACTTCAGAACTGGAAGTTTCAAACTGAAAAAGGGTAGCTTCAGATTAGGTATCAGGGACAAATTCTTTATTGTGAGACATTGGAATAGGTTGCCCAGAGCAGCAACACAAAAAAAAAACCCAAAACCAGCTAAGATCAAATTCCAAGGCAGATGCTTTCTAAAAGTCAAAGTAACTTTTACATAGGCTGGGGAGAGGCCATTCTCCTCCCATACACACTTGAAAGGAAATACCCATCATCCCTCTTTCACCACCAACTTAAATTAACTCAAACACATAGTCCTTTTACTCTGGTGAACTTTCAGTCACCTCCAATTCAGATTACCTGCCTGTACAGATCTGTGGAAATTACTGTTCTACAGCTTCTGCATTTGGAGCAGATTGTGACACTACAGAAGTCCTAAATTTATTATAAATGTGGTGGTTTTAGATAATTACTGGGCTGTGCTAAAAGAATCAAGGCCAGCAGATCAAGGGAGGTGACTCTCTCCCTTTGCTCTGTTGACACCTCACCTGGAGTCATGTGTCCAGCTCTGGGGCCCTCAGCATACAGGCATGAACCTGTTGCTGCAGGCCTGAAACACCACTCCTACGAGGACAAGCTGAGAGAGCTGGGGTTGTTCAGCCTGAAGAAGAAAAGGCTGCAAGGGGACCTTACTGCAGCCTTCCAGTAGTTAAAGGGGCCTCAAGAAAGACAGGGACAATCATTTTCTCAGGCATTATTTCAATAGGACAAGGGATGAGTTTAAACTGAAAGAGGGAGATTCAGACCACACACAAGGAAGAACTGAAGATTTTTTTTATTTTTTTTTTTTTCACAATGAGGGTGGTGAAACACTGGCACAGATTGTCCAGGGAGGTGATATAAGCACCATCCCCAGAACCATTCCAGGTCAGGTTAGACAGGGTTCTGAGCAATCTGATCTAGTTAAAGGTACCCCTGCTCACTGCAGGAGGGGTAGACCAGATGAGCTTTCAAGATTCCTTCCAAGTCAAATCATTCTATGATTCTGCCAGTTTTAATTATCGCAAGAAAGAATACAGTTAATTTAGAAGCGTAGAATATGCCTTATTCATTAATCAAGCTGAAACATACAATGGCTGTCTCAAGAATTAAGACAGAAGCTAACCTCTATCTCCCACAGCCTGATATGAACTTCTACCATCACATGCATTCATTTATATTTACACTTAAAAATGGAAATGTGCAATTTGTTACCTGAACCTCTGAATTAGAATCAACAGGTTGAAGCATAAACCAGTTTTCTTTTCCTGTATAATTGCATAGATCTTCTTTTTTGATTGACACCTTTCCTGGGGGGGGGACAACACAACAGGGACAGATAAGCATAAATATAACATTCATCTTAATATGAGAAATATTTAAATAGATCTGAAGTTTGATTTTTGTTTAAGTTCTCTTTCTTTTAGGTATTTTGTTTGGTTTTTTGTTGTGGTTTGGGGTTTTTTTTAAGCTTATGATGTTCTATGAAAAGCTTATGGAAACATAAGCTAAGTAAAGCAGAAAAATAGTTTATATAAAGCCAAATTAAGTTAAATATGATGTGTTATCTTGGATATCACTAATAACAAGATTAGGTAAAACAAAGAACACCCTTGTAGCTGGAAATAACGCAACAGAGAACAGTAACAGTGCTGCAGAATGTCTCAATAAAAAAAGAAAATTGAAAAGATGTTATTATACCCAAATTAGCTGGCATCCTGGTGCAAATGATTTCCTTCCTCAAACTAAGTAATGTGAACCCTTCTTTCATACCACTCTTACAAGGAGTTTTATAGCAGCCCTATCCAAAGAGCAGCTGCAGTAGAGCTGTTACACACTGAGGGGGGTGGAATCCACTGCCTTCAATTTTTCACCTACACTACACAAAGCATTTTGCAGCAACCTCTAAGTCACTAAGTTACACACCGCACAGAGATAATATAAGTAACTACATTTAAGAATTATTCCACAATTGTAATCACTGTGGAATTATTCCATAGTTCATTCTTTAAAGACCTACAGGTAGTGACAATTATTCAAATAGTTCAATGGAACAGAAGCAAGGGAAAAAAATTTTAAATGTGTTTAAAAAAAAAACAAGAATAGATGTGGCAGTTCAGGATATGGTCTAGTGGTCTTGGAGATGTTGGGTAGATGGTTGGACTTAATGATCTTAGGGGTCTTTTCCAACCTTAATGGTTCTATGATTCTGCATAATTGTTGTAACAGTTTTCTTTTCATACTCCTAATACCATTTCAAATAAATGTCTAAAAAAATAAATATTTTAATATAATAAAGCAATGAATCCAAATCATGCTTTTCAAACTTTAAAGGAACATTTGATTTAAGTGCACTGTACACTGTGTTTTAAGATCAATTTAGTAACTGTGCCCTTAATACTACAGATAGTGACACTGAAACCAACCAAATGTTATGCAAGATTCTGCCCCTGTATTCAGCACTGGTTAGACCACACCTTGAGTACTGTGTCCAGTTCTGGGCCCCTCAGTTCAAGAAAGATGTTGAGCTGCTCGAATGCATCCAGAGAAGGGGAACAAAGCTGGGTCTGGAGCACAAGCCCTGTGAGGAGCGGCTGAGGGAGCTGGGGTTGTTTAGCCTGGAGAAGAGGAGGCTCAGGGAAGACCTCATTGCTTTCTACAACTACCTGCAGGGAGGTTGTAGCCAGGAGGGGGTTGGTCTCTTCTCCCAGGCAACCAGCACCAGAACAAGAGGACACAGTCTCAAGCTGTGCAGGGGGAAGTTTAGACTTCATCTTAGAAAGAAGTTCTTCACAGAAATAGACATTGGCCATTGGAATGTGCTGCCCAGGGAAGTGGTGGAGTCACCATCCCTGGAGGTGTTTAAGAAGAGCCTGGATGAGGCACTTCGTGCCATGGTCTAACTGATTAGTTAGGGTTGGGTGATTGGTTGGACTTGATGATCTTGGAGGTCTCTTCCAACCTGGCTGATTCTGTGATGATGTAGACAGTATCCCAGAACCTACCTATGCGTAGGTCTTTCTGTAGAACACTTTTATCATAAATGTAGAAGGACAACCACTGGAATGTTCTTGGAATCTCAAAATAAAACTCTTCCCCAAAATAAGGGCTGAAAAGAAAGACTGAAAGTTAAAACAGAAAACCTCTTTATATAATTTATACAGAATACAAACCAACCCACTACATTTTAGTGTAGTCCTAGATGTTGGCCTCTAGCACTGTACTTACCTGTACAGCATCAAAGACACCCACAACCATTCATTAAAAGAACATATAACAACACTGCAAGTTAAAACTTCATGAGAACATACTATGTATGTCCAAAACCAGAAAAAAAGTACATAGTGTTGTCTCCTCTACCATTCAATTTTTCTGTCATGAAATAATTCTGCTTGTTTCTTCACCCACATGACATCCTGAGACAAGTTTCAGGTGTCTCTTTTTTCATTCAATACATGACTAAATTGCATCAGAACACAAATAATTACTTCAGTAGTGGACATTAGTTTAGCTTTAACTTCTGTGTCAAATTTAATGCTCAAAGATTCAGAAAGAAGCCATAAGCACTAGCAACTACACAACAGAACAGTGAAAAAGAGAAATGGTCATCTGAAGTACACACAATTTGCTGCATGCAGCAAGTCAGGAGAGGTGATTCTTCCCTTTTACTCTGATCTTGTGAGACCCCCACCTTGAATTCCATGTCCAGGTCTGGTGTCTCCATTATAAAAGAAGGACACAGAGCTGTTGAAGAGAGTTCAAAGGAGTGCCACAAAGATGATCCAAAGGCTGAAGCACCTCTGCTATGAGGATAGGCTTAGGGAGCTGGGGTTCTTCAGCCTAGAGAAGACTCCAGGGAGACCTTATAGCTGCCTTTCAATACCTGAAGGGATTCTACAGGAAGGCTGGAAGCCTGCTGTCTGCCTACAGGAAAGTGCTGTGATGACTGCTATACTATACCCAGAGACAAAGACTGGGGTTTTTATTTCCCACTATAATATCCTTCTGACACCATATTGCTACAATACTGCAAGCTAATATAAATATGATTATGTTTGGAACAATCAGTTCATAGTAATACCTACCCAGAAGAATACCAGGAAGAACGGGAAATTATTGCTACTCTATTCCCTCAAAAATAATCACAAAAAAGCACCAAATCCTTAAGGGCCAGTTGTTCATTAAATAAGCAAAAAAAGTAAGAGAAGAGCTAACTAATTTAAAAAACCATGAGTGAAATCCCACATTCTGTATTTCTATAATCAATTTTTCGAAACAAGAGCTTTAACTGCAGGAATTCATTATGAGGAATTTCACAGGTGAAAATCACAGAATTACAGAATGCATTGAGTTGGAAGAGACCTTTGAAGGTCATCTAGGCCAACACCCCTGCAGTGAGCAGGTACATTCCCAAAAATGCATTTGAAGACAACAGAGTGGGATCTGAAGAGCAAGATCAAGGAACTGATCCTTAACTTACCAGTTCCTTTTGTTCAAACACAGACCTTTTACCACAGGCTTCAAAGCAGGCAAATCAGACTTTAAACTACATTGAGAAACAACTTAAGAATTCTTAGTTGAAAGAAAAGTTTCTCAGTTTCTCTTTTTTTAAAAACTTTGTTAATTTTCTAAGCATTAAGTATTTCCAGTGTTAAATCCCCATTTTTTCTGGATCTATACAAATCTATGCATCCAATTATCATGAAATAATTAGTCTAGGATGGAGACTATTAATAGAGATTTCCAAATATCTATTTAGCAGCCATATCCTAGGACAAAGACAGCAAACTTCACTACTGTATTTCCTCCCGTATCAGTCACTTACAATCACTATTTTGACCTCAACATTACACGAAATCTCACATTTGGCAGGAAAAAGCAGATCTACAGTATAAGCATAAACAGAAGGTAATGAATTGCCTTATTTAAGCTGGGAAATTCTTCCTTACCTAGGTTACCACTGCCATATGAATCAGTTGTTCATGATTCTTTAGCAAAGTATGAGGCACAGAGGGAAAATGTAAGGTGAGTACAAAGGATTAGTACAGACATTTTAAAGTGGATAGAGAACTGGCTGACAGGGTACAAAAGGTTATACCAACAAAGAATAATTAAAATGGCAAACCTGTTCCTCAGGAATTCAGTAAGTTTAGTGCTTTCATTTGTGCCTTTGATGCAAGAACTTTAAAGACCATGACAGATAGAAAAGACGAAGATGGTGCTAATTCAAGAGAAGATGAGACTGCCATACAGGAAGAACTGGATTAGAGCAATACAGGAGATGAAAATTAAATGTGTGACATACATGTCTGCTCTTCCTTTCCTTCTTAAAATGTCCCTAGATCTGTCATTCCATAAAAGCTACATGAAAATTAATTTTTGCTATAATGTTGCATTCACACAAAGTTCAGTTTGAAAAAGAAACTGAATTTAGTTTAAACTAAAAACACAGGACACAGGCATCACAACCACTCTCCAATACCTCATATTTGAGCGCACATTTGAAGAGGTTCACGGACGCTCTTTAAACTTTCCAAAGAGAAAAAAAAAATACATTGTTTCTCTAGAACCACAGAAATCTCACACCATGTCAGGAAGTATTCCTTGAGTCATTACTCAAAATATTCTTCTTTCGCTTCAGTATTAATCCATGGTTTTCTAACTCTGAAAAGTCATTTGCTTCACATCTGCACTCTAACAATAGTCCCAATGCAGGTGGAGGCCCAAATCTATTTGCACATTTAAAAAATACATTCATTCATTAGTTTTCAGTCACTGTAGTAAAAAATAATTTTACTTCTAGTTATAGCACATCCAGATATGTAACTAGTGGATATTCATAGAATGCAATTTAGACTGTAGCTACTATAAATTTGCAACCCAGAACACAGTGATTAAAATAGACTCTGAATTACACATACAAGAAAAAGCAAGCAAATAACATAAAACAAGTAAATTCAAAGTTGCATTTATGATAAAAATTACACTGTACTACACCTTACTAAAAAAGCAATTTATAAAGTTTTCAGATTAATAGGGTATCAGAGCTTTCGTCTCCCTTTTCACTACCTCTAGGTTAGTAGGTATTCCAACCTAACACAGTAATAAGCAACAAGATGGTATAATTAATTTTCAGGAACAAACGTGAGTCTTTGTAACTACACACAATTCCTGTGCCCCCCAGCACAAGAAGGACATGGAACTGCTGGAGCGAGTCTGGAAGAGGGCCATGAAGATGATCAAAGGGGTGAAGCACCTCTTCTATGGGGACAGGTTTAAAAGGTTGGGGCTATCGAGCCTAGAGAAAAGAAGGCTCCAGGGAGATCTTAGAGCAGCCTTCCAGTACCTGAATGGGGCCTACAAGAAAGCTGGGGAGGGACTTTTTACAAGGGCTTGTAGTGACAGGATGAGGGGGAACATATTTAAACTGGAAGAGGGGAGATTTAGACTGGAGATTAGGAAGAAATTCTTTACAGTGAGAGTGGGGAGACACTGGAACAGGTTGCCCAGGGAGGTTGTGGATGTCCCCTCCCTGGAGGTGTTCAAGGCCAGGTTGGACAGGACCTTGAGTAAGTTGGTCCAGTGGAAGGTGTCCCTGCCCATGGCAGTGGGGTTGGAACTAGATGAATGTTAAGGTCCCTTCCAACCCAAACCATTTTATGATTCTCTGTGTAGTCAGCAGAGACAGAAAGGCACCTATGGGCAACAAGCGATTCAGAATACTGACTTCTATCTCCTAATAAAATGTTCTCAATTTTGTATCACCTAAAAAATTCTGGATTTGAAGGGAAGCAGGTGTGTATATCACTTAAGAGCCCCCCTCAAATCGTTATTTTGTTATAGGGAGATTTTTTCTTCCTTTCTTCTGTAAAGGAGTAACAGCTTTCTAATTTCATTAATTTTCAGTTAAACTTCAGTACTATTTAAAAAAATAATTGAGGGATCTAAGATGATTTATCAAGTTTTACTATACAGTTAATACCACGTGATTAGAGTACATAAATTTAATAATTCTTTAATATAATAAAAATGTCTGCATAAACATTAAATGTTACAAATCTCAGTTCTTTAGGGTTACAATTATCAGTATGTCAAAAATTGCACAGCAAAGATTTTCTTTTTAATATACATTGAGTTACTTTACTCAAACTGTCTAACTGAAAGGAAAATTTTAAGTTTCTGCTTTATCAATACAGCCTCTATCATTCTTCTTTGAAGGATTACTCAAATGAGTTTGTTTTGGTAATCAATCTCACTTGCATCCAGTTAAATTCCAAAAATTTTCTGCATCTGACTAGAGCAGTTACAGATCAGGAGGAAGAACAAAATGTTTGTTCCTGACTGCATGCATCTGGCGTTTGCTTTTCATGCAAAAGCGTAAGAAGGTTCTCAAACGATGCTTTGAAAAAGTAAAATTCCCTCTTTAAATTTGTAATACAAGCAGTCTGCTGTGTCTCACCTGGAAACATCTAAAAAGCAGACTCAGAGAACACACACTAACAATAAAATTACTGCAAACAACAAGAATTAAGAAAAATGCCAAGACTTTGTGGACAGGCTTTCTGGGTTTTATGAGTAAAGTTTAATGTCTCTTTCAGATAACTGTCACTTGGATATACTGAACAAGGCAGCTGCAAGGATGCCTCAGTATGGATCATCAGTGGACTGAAGAGTTTGGAGGCAAAATGCCTACACTGCTACACCTATGTTATCATGACCTTTTGGTCTGACTGCTTTCTAAGACTCTAAGACAGTGGCACAATCTACAGCCAAGCATTGCTCAGGGAGGCAAAACAACCTATTCTGTGTGAGTACAGGTGATCATTCACAAAACAAGAATTTCAAAGAGAGAGAATGTGGCCTGTTCAAGAAGATATCCGACAGCACACAACACTTCACAAAGTTTTAGTTCCCTCATTCTAGAAACAGGTTTTACAAGACAGATACTAAAAGCAAAATTCTACCAACACAGATCCACTGCATGTCTGAAGCAGGAAATGACCAGGAGAGCAATTACTAAGCAGATTTCTTTCCCTTGAAAGCAACCCGGCAAGACAAAGAATGTTAAGTGCTGTCCAGCATCACAAAATAGCAAAGTATGTTTCGGCACACTTAATTTTAAAAGCACTCTACTACTCACAAGACTCAAATCTGTCTTCAACTATGCACAATTTACACATGGCTGTAACATTTGAGTAGTTGCCACAAATTAGCTCTCATTTTAAAAAGGCATAAGCAAAAGCATACTGATGTACAGCTTGTTTTTATTCTGAACTGAGGCAGTCTTGATTATCATCTCCACTTAAAAATTAAGCTTACCTTAAAGATTTTTCAACTACCTGTGTACGAAAAACTTCTTCTTGGTCCAAGTTTATGGTACAGAAAAAGTCTCTCATTTTGTTGGGTACTAAGTGCTTGGCATCATCTGTAAATAAAAAAGTTACTCTGAGTATTGAGGGGGAAAAACTCAAAGTATTAGGCACAAGAATTTTGCAGTTTTAATGTGTGTCTGAAATTTACTTCTCCATTCATGCATTTCCATATTCATTTCCAATATGTAAGATCCAACAGTGTACAGAAATTGCTACACCCATTTTCATGTGGATTAAGAGGAGACAGGAAAAGGACAGCACACTGACTCATGAACACCACTTCCTGCAGCACCTGCACTTTCCCTTGAAAGGTCTCATCTTGGGCTTGACCCTGCATAGCTTGCTAAATCCAAGAAGCTTGCAGCCTGAGGTGTTAATGATCTGGCTGAGCTGCTGTTCACTTGGTATTTTCTCTGCTAAAGGACCTTACCCATCAAATCCTGATTTCATTTTCCAAAACAAACAGCTGATGTTAACTGACAGATTTCCAAAGGTTCACCTTTGAGTATATTTTCCTGTCTGGTCTAGTACCTAAGGGAAAATCACCTACTAAGTGCAACAAGTAGGGAAAGGAAGCTCCTAATGAAACAGGATGACTGTCAACATAGGAACACCAAGATGTGCGGGGTATTGATTCTAGTCCACTGCATTAACATACACTGGCTATCAGGCAGCCCTTCCAAGAAATGGTTACTTCTAAGTCGTTAGAGCAAAAAACAGTTCCCAGTGCTCCAACTGGAAAGTTCTTCCAAAATCTGAGTGCCACAGACACCTACATTTATTTACAGCAATACTGTCCTTTGCTTAACACTTATTTCCCACCGGATGTTTGCTTCCCCTCTGAAGGTCTTTGAAGACATCAAACAGAGCCTTTTCACCTTTTATTCTGCTAAAAGAAAAAAAATGAGAAGCTCTACTGCTATTTTCTCGCAGAAGAGGTTCCTGATCAGGAAATAGCCACTCTGTTGCACTTAAATTCTTATCTTAAACACAAGCAAACAGAACTGTATTCTGCATTAGGACCTTTTACAGTACCATTCACCCTTATCTGCTACTGGAAATACCTGTTCCAATGAAATGAGGAATTACCTAAACTTTATGGAAGGCCTTAAAAAGTAAGAGGATGAAAACTATTTCAAAGTTTTAATTACTTATGTCTGAATAACATATCACCTCCACTTTCAAAGACCTCAGCTTGAAACAAGATTTGAAGTGTCATATAAATGTTCCCGTTTAAAAAAAATCTGCAGATATGAAGCACAGTGGAGTAAGCTTCATTGTCTATGCTGTTAAGATGTAAAATCAGAACTTTATTTTCTCTTTCTCTCCCCACCCTTTTTTTTTGTTGTTGTTAAATAAATTATTACAGTCTTGAAAGTTAAGCAATGTCTGGTATTGGAAAGGCTACCACAACAGTATCTGAGTAGAGAACATGACAGTTTAACAGGAACAATGATTGTACTTTGTGCATGGTGTTTTCCAAGTCAGGAATATGTACAGTGATGGAAAGCATGAACAGACACTCAAGTAACTTCCACAGTTAAAACCTGTGCTCTCAAAAGCATCAATGAGCTCTTCATCAACACAGGTACAGGAAAAGAGGAAGTATACACATTAAACTTCACACACACAGATCGAGAAGCATGAACAGAACCATCAGACTCCAAAAAGAGACTGAACTCAAAACTACCCTTGAGATCACATCAAAAGGAAAGCAACTAAAATCACTTACTGCCTAAAAATGTACCACTGTATGTCACAAAATGAAAACAGAAGCTACTTAAGTTATACAGCATAAAACACCACACTACGAAATATGCCTAAATATACACCGTATTCACATACCTCTGTAAAGTGCTTTGGTCATCACTATGATACATGAAATAGAGACACCCACACATCCTAAAGAAAGGACAGAGCTTCAGTGGATTTCTGGTGGGAATCTGATGAAGTACAATACCACATTTTCCAAAAAAAAATTTATGGGGGTCTTAAGTTGGTAAATCCAGTTCATCTTGCCCCTTACTTGAAAACTGGAAGCAGGAGATTGGCTGCAAACACAAGTAACCCACAAGAAAAAATAAAAATGTACGTGGGACTACAAATGTGACCCTACTCTGTTTTTTCACTGCTAAGTATGTAATAGCTACTTAAACCACCTTTAAGTATATGCCTTAATTCTAAATCTGTTGTTGTGATTTATACATCATCAGTAACTTTAGATTTTATCATTGGTATATTCTTAAACAACAGCATAAGTAAGAACTTACTGCAGAACTGACATTACCTCATTAAAGTTACCACACTCCCTCATGCAGCACATATAAAAGTGGTCAAGGCCAAGGCTGGTAGTAGTGTAAAAGCCAACAAAGCTCAAGCACCAAGACGCACCCCACCTGTATGAAACGTGTTACCAGAAACTCTCACAGATTATGAACATGAAGCTTTTCCAAAGCAAGATCTGTGAGGGAACTGGGATCGTTTACTCTGGATAAGTCTAAAGGGAGACCTTACTGCTCTCTACAACTCCCTGGAAGGAGATTTGCGGGGGGGGGGGGGGGGGGGGGGGGGAAGAAGGGGGGTGTCAGTCTCTTTTCCCTAGTATCAGGTGACAGAATGAGAAGAAATGGCCTGAAATTGTGCCAGGGGAGGTTTAGACTGAATATTAGGAAAAATTCCTTTCTTGAAAGAGTAGTCAGACATTGGAGTCACCATGCCTGGAGGTGTTCAAGAAACACACAAACATGGCACTTCAGGACATGGTTTAATGGCCTTAGTGGTCTTAGGTTGAAGGTTGGACTCCATGATCTTAGAGGTCTTTTCCAACTGAAACAGTTCTATGACTGCATTTATTATTGTTCATTCAGAAGGTTTTCCCCTAAAAAAAGCACATTAGTAAACTACTAGGAAGAAGTGGAAAAAAAAAACATATTTGCTGTGCAAAGAAGCCAAAAGAACATCTAGGAATTAGCAGATTTTCAGGCTCCCACAGCATATTTAACTCTTATCTCTTTTTTTTTTTTTAAACAGTTTTTGTTTTGTTAGAAGAAATAAGTAGGCTTACAAAGTGACGTGTCTTGAGGCAGCATGAAAATCCTCTTTTATTGCAGCTATTACTCCCACTAATTTTCCAGATGGGTGCCTAGAGTTCTTACAGGTTCATCTTTGGCAACCAGCTTTCTATGTAATTCCCAGGATGCAGGTCATAGTCTGGCATACCATTACTTTTGCCAGTTAACTGAATAATCAAAGTTACAATACAACAGCAGTCTCAATCCAGAACACGTAAATGGGACAATAAAACTGGTTTCAACATAAGTCTCAAGATATTTTGGCTTTTGTCTTTCAATGCTTAATGGAAAACTTGTGTCAGGTTCAAGTAGTACAAGATATAGAACTCCTCGAATGTCTACTGTTGAGAACACCCTCATGATAAAAACTAGGAAACAGAAGGGTGACAATAAATAAACGAGCTTCAGTAATTAATGCCTTTGTTCTAAAACTAACAGTATTCTCTTTCAAAGGCAGATTGACCTGTTATTTCTGTGACAGCTGCTAACAACATAAGATCTCAGTGTGCGTCCAGCCTTGCCTACTCAAGTGGCAATCATACTCTCACTAACACCCTGGAGCGAGTGTACTTCCAGCTTCACTTCATGCAGTCTCGTTTTTTTTGTGTCCCAGTCTTCTGTTTACTGAATACACCTTTGTGTCTATATTGCATGAGATATTTAAGTAAACATTACTCCATTCCTACATCAAACCTAACCCTTCAAAAGACTTTCACAGCCAGTTCTCAGTCCCAGTGCCGTGCCAAATTCAACTTGTTTCACTTCATTCTCAAAAAAAAAAAAAAATCATCTGCGTGAGAAAGGAAATAGATGGGTTGCATCTGAATTGTATGAATGTATTTCGATACCCCGTCAGGAAGCCGCTGAACATCCTGTTTCTCCTTCTTGCTTTGAAGTCTTCCTGAGCCGTACCACACTATCTGTTTTCCTCCCCGGTCCCTCCTCTCCAACTCATCCTCTGGTTTCCGACGTTAGTAAACGTATAGGTATTTTTAATCATCACTTCCTAACCACCAAAATAAAGTCACCAGCCTTTCTCGCGGCCTCCCCCTCACTCGCACACACACTACACAAAGAAACAGAAGCATTAATGACCGTTCCCAGCACAGCCCGCTACCACCGACTTCCTGCACATCAGTAATTTCGCAATTTCTTCTTGACAAACAGACTCCGATGCCCGAACTCTGGGCGGGTGGGAGCATTTCTGTTCCCCACTGACTCAAGTAAACGCTCGGAGCAACGAAAGAGTCCCAATCCCTTCGGTGCTTCGCCAGGACCTACATCCCTCTCTTCCTTCTTCCCTCCCTCCCGCCCCGGGGCCGCGCAGACCCCGGCTCGGCCTCACCCACCAGCACGTGTCAGACGCGCCTGCCACAAAGCCCCTTCCCGGAGCCGCCACAGTGAGGCCTGCGCCCCCGCGGCCTCCCCCGCTCCACTAGCCTCTCCTGGGCGCCTAGCCCGAGAAGCACCGCCGTGAGAAGCTGCCGCCCCTCAGCGCCCCCGCGTCCGTGTCCCGCCCGCGGCCTCAACACCAGACCCAGCGCGGCAAAAGAAGGAGAGCGGCGGCCGGCGCAACTGGGGCGGCAGCGAGCACCTGAACACGGCGGCCCCGGAAGCTCGTCCAGCCCAGCCCAGCCCAGCCCGGTTCCGCAGCAGCCCGCCCTGGCCACAGCACTGCACTTACAGATCTTCCCGCGGAGGTTCTGCAGCACCCGCACCTCATCGCCGCCGTCTCCGGTCGCCATCGTGCCAGCGCCGCCTGCGCAGTGCAGTGGCCGGTTGGGGGAAGGGAGCGGAGCGGCTCGGCCCCACCACACACCACCACCCTAACTGCGCCGGCCGCCGCTGTCGGGGGGCACCAAAGACCGAGGAGAGGCGGGGGGCGTTGGAGCGCATGCGCGATGGACACCGTCTCCCAGAAGGGCCTTGCGCGGTGGTTCCGCCCTCGCTACGGCTGCCGGCGGGGCCATGCCTGCTTAGGCCCAGGTCCAGGCTGAGGCAGCTCCCGTCGCGGGATCTCTGCGGCGGCGGGCCCAAAGGGTGATCTGGCCCTGACTGGCCGCGGCTTTGTGTGCTTCTTACAGAGGCAGAAGGGTCTGGCTGCGAGGCACGTTAAACTCTTGTATTAACCGCATTATTCATCGCATTAAACGGCTGAAACGAGCGACAGAGCCGGTTGCTTTCATTTCTGGTATGCGGAGTGTCTGTAAACAGCATGCGATGGCTTCTGTGGAATCTTCACTTGTTTTTATTTGCCTGCTCAGCCACCTAAGAAATGCCACCAAACAAACAGAGAATGGTTCAGATTTCAGTGCTGCCTGCAAAAGTTGCTATAGTGCTGCCTGCAAACTGCAGCGAGCAATGCCGTCTTCACTGGAGTTCTAAAGAAACTTCAGGGTGCTGGTACGCTGCACATGAAGTACAGCAGCAAACCACCTTCAGCAAGAATTAATGGGCCGTTGCATCATGTTTCTGATGTTTCTTGAAGGTACAGATCCTAATGTGAAATCCCAGGGTCTTGCTTCCACCTGCAGTTTATGCCAGTCCCACATGGGTGGTAGATGGCTTGCTTAGGTCTCTACATAATCCACCCACCCAGCAGCTGCAGGCAGTGTGCCTGGTTTGTTGGCACTCGGATGCATGCTGAAGGTTCAGGGGTCTTGAGGTCCTGCAGGCAAAAAGTCTGGTAAAAGCCTTTAGTGACTGACATATCCTAAACCAGAGATAGTTCAGGGGGCTAAAGCTGAGAAAGCAGTAGAGGACTAGGATTCTTTATGTCTAGAAAGCCCTCTTGAGTCTGCCCTTCTGGTAAAGCAAAGGGAAGTTTAGGAAGTTTCAGGCCATATCTTGTAATTTGTATCAAATTGACCTCCTCTGTGTTGTGCTCCATTTTTTCTCTCTCCTGCACAAATCTTCCCATTATTATGATACAGCATTGTGGCGTATCATCTGTCAGTCAAGCGCTAAACTGCCTCATTCCTTGGTGGCTTTTCCTGTATCCAACTTCTCCCTTGCTGCTCCTTCAGCAGCAGTGAGGTTCCTTCTTCATCCTCACACACCACTTCATGGTTGGGGGAGCACAGGTATGTGTTCAAAGGTGGCAGGCAGGAGGAGTGAGCAGTGGGGAATAAGCTGCTTCATCACACTAGTAATGGGTCTATTTGTATGCATGCAACCCTCAAACCTACACCAAGACAGGAATTTGCATAATATGAACTTTTACCTGTCAGAAATAAGAAGTTGCTTTATAGTACAAATACAGAATTTGATTATCTACTTATATGTAATCTGATTATTTTTTGAGTAATCCAAGTTGGCCACCTAGGTTGGCTGTAGTCTGACTGGTGGCTGGTGAACTGAGAGCTCTGATGTGAGGAACAGGGTAGCACTCTGAGTATGAAGATGTATGCTTACACTGTGGGTTGCAATATTTTAAAAGGTACATCCTGTGACTCTAATTCTGTCATACTCTATGATTAGAGTTGGAGGTTGCTGTTAACATCACCTGCCTTCACAACAGACCTCCTACCAACATCTTTCAGTTCAACTTGCAGTTTTGCGATTGTCTACTTCCCAACGCTCCATTTATTTTAAACTTGCCTTGTTTTAATCTAATGTACTATATTCAGAATGCTGTTTCAATTGCATAATGTTAATTTTCTGCTTCTCTTAAAGTTACATTTTAGGAGCATCTGTTTAGATGTACAAACTTTCTGATGATTCACTTGTTTTAATTAGCATTTGAAAGAGAAAAATGTGTTTTGTTATATGTAACAAACTTAAAAAGCATTTTTTAGTTATACCTCTCTCCTGAGGACCATACCCAAATGATCTGCCTAAATCAGCTTTAATTTTTAATGCAAGTTACAGAGCAGTGACACCTAGCTGAAGGTGGAAGAACTCTGAATGTACATAATCTATTTTCTGTGTATCTTCCTATTTTCTTATGCATTTAGACATTTGCATTCTGAATGATATTTCTGGGCACTAGTTCCAAAAGATCGGAAGTACATTGCATAAAATACACAATCTATACTGCAAGATTACTATCAGAATTGAAAAGACTTTTAAAAGTTTAAGGTCCTCATGAAAACGTATTTAAGATGATGCAAAGTATTAAAAACAGTTCACCTGTCTTCCAAGTCCTTTTAAGATACTAAGCAGGTAAATTCTGTTCACCTCAGGATTGCCTTCACCTTAACAGAAAAGTGCCAGGAGGTACCATCACTTCCCTTGAGCTCTGGTGCATTCCTGAGTCATTGTTTTGACCTTAACAAAGAGAGCATTTGGTAACTGTGTTGCTCAATCTTCTAATGGAGTAACGATTAGAAGGTACATATCTCTGGATCTCATAGATGATTTAAGCATTACCATAATTTAAAAAAATTGAGAGACTTAAAGAAAATTAGGAAGATGTTCTTTTAATTAAGCAAAAACAGAGTTATAATCACTCTTTCTAAAAATAAAATTAGACTCTTTAATCAATCCTTAACATCTGCATTTAATATTTTCTTCTAAACAAAAATACAGATGCAATTATGTAGCAAATTACAGTCTTTAACAATGTATAATATTTACTCTCTTACACGTAACTTTAATTCTAATTTGGTCATTAATACTTGACTCATTACTGCAATGTGTTACTTGTAGTAAAAGTGCCACAACTGAACTACAAACATGACATTGCCATCTTAAAACGGTCTTGCTATAAATTGTAGAGAATATACAGAGTTACAAAGTCATTGTGTTTTTATCAAAATATACAAACCCCCCCAACCTTAACACAAGCTATCAATATTTTTCTTATGAACTATACAGTTATATAAAATATTTCAAAAATTATATTTATAAATATTCTACCTTATTTGCTTTGGTCTATAATTATGATCATACAAGTCCACATAGAAGGTATTTTTGTGTATTTTCTTTGAAATATCACTGTACTTTCTTCTGTTTATTCTTCTATTAGCCTTATTTAAAATGGAACCAAAGCTGCCATGAAACCAAAAAACTCTCAAGGGATTCATAGCATTCACCAATGATAGAATAAATAAGTGGACTAGATTATTACTTCAATCAATACTGTATTATCATTTCATCTGTAGTTTTATTGTACCCAGCTATAGTTTATTTTAAAATATTCAAGAGGATGATATATGTAAACCATGTACCATACCTTGCACGTAGAATGAAGGAGAGGATCACTAACCTTTGTCCTGACTTAATTTTTTTAACATTTCACAGAGAGGAACATACAGGACTACTTGGAAATTCAGAAAAACAGAACAGAGCCCTATCATACAAAACTTATACACATACACCCTCCTCCTAAAAAAAAAAAAAAAAAAGACTTGATCTCACTTAAAAGTAATCACATTCTCATAAAATTGTACTTATGTTTTGGTGATGTCTTTCAGAGCTGTCTCTCCTGATTCCTAGTAAACTGTGAACCTGCAAGGCTCACCATGACCCTTTGGTGTGACAGGGTGAGGGAGGCAAAAAGGCCAACACTTCTTTCTTCCAGTAACCCATTCCAGGCACCTCTCTGCTATGGGACCACTCTGCCCCACCAAGAGACAGTGTGACAAAGCTTGCCTTGGCCCAGATGCTGCCATGGTTAGGGAAAATCACTGAGGGGGGACACAGGAAGGTTTGAATTTGTACTTTAAGCATAACAGTGACAAGGAATCCCACAAACTGGCCTTATCCCTCTTTATACATAGGGACTGTGCCAGTGATATACGTGGAAGCAAGACTCTGAGTATTTACTTACTCCTCCCAACACTGAACTATTTATAGGGATTTGCTCTTAGCTGTCCAAGCATTATTCCAGGATGAGGAGGAAGAGTTTAAACTTCCTCTTCTGCTGAGAAGAATGATATTTCTAAAAGACAGGAGTTGCAGAGCCACCAGTAGGTGGACATTTGTATACAGGATTTCTTTAAGCTAGGCTGTTTCATGAAAACAGTTTTCTTTATAGAAATGAACCTCACTAACTCTACCAGGCCACTGACACTGGGATTTATGCAGTTTGGAAGACTGGCTATTAAATTTCTCAGAGACAACATAAATCTGGAATAGTTTCCACACCAGCATTCAGACTTATTTGGTTATTACGGTAACTACAAAACTGAACATGGAAAGGAAAAGGGGTTTAAACTCCTGAATGTTTTCTAAATGTTGAGCTACAGAAAAGCACACCAGAACTCAACTGTACTTCAGCATACTCAAGTGCATGAAACATTTCCCACATTCACTTTAGAATACACTAAATTACACTTTTTAATAAACACTTTTGTTAAAAAATTGCAATATATGCTTTCTGCAGAAAAAATTCATTCTGCAGAGTACACTGTGAATCTACGTATTTATTTTGCCTAGAACATTTCTGACTCATAAAACAGCACTGTAAGATAGTTCAGAGACTAGTCTCCTGTAAGACTAAGCAGAAAGGTTTTGATTGTTTGAATTTTTTTTTCCTCTGTGTTAGAATTCTATTGTGGCAAAAGTATTGTGGGTCTTTCACACTAAGTTTGTTTTATTGCAAATAGTATTTTTTCTTTTCTGTGTTATTTTCCTTCCTTTGCATAGAGTGACATGTTTGGATGAAGAAATTTGGTCATAGTAAATTATACTAATCGGAGCGGAAATGTTTCTATATTTTCTCCAATACATAGTTTTGGATTTTTATTCTCTTCTGTAAAATTGCCACTCAGAGTATAACTTCTGGAGTTACAGTTCGTGTATTTTTTACTTCACTTCCTTCTGAGCCAAGGACATGTGGGTTTTCCAAAAGTTTAGTGCTTTCATTGCAAAACTGTTCTTTTCTATCCTGCGCACCTGAACTTTTGAAGAGATGTTTCTTCTGATGCATTCCCAGAGCAGCTGCTGTCTTGCAGATTTTTTGACAGTGAAAGCAAGCAAAACCTTTTCCATTAAGCTTACGTACATGCCTTTGCTCATGGTTCCTTTTGGTAGAAAGATACAAAAAGCTTTTAAAGCAGAACTGACAGTGGTAACGTTTTTCTCCAGTATGAATTCTCTCATGTATTTTGAGTGCTTCATTTAAAGTGAACGCCTTATTACAGTATTGGCAGACAAAGTCTTTGACACCCAGATGAATACGTTCATGTTTCTGTAGATTTCCAGGAACTGAGAAACATTTACCACAGGTTTTGCAAGTGTAGGGCTTTTCCCCAGTGTGACACCTCATATGCATTCTTAAAGTGGATGGACTTCGAAATTGTTTTTGGCATAATTCACAAATGTAAGGCTTTGAAGTAGCTACATGCCAGTGTACATGGTCTTGAATTTTTTCAGTGGAAGACTGATCTCTTTCACAAAGCTCACAATGGAGATTAGGCATTTCTGTGTTCTCTTCTTGACTAATTACCTTTTCCTCAGGAGCATTCCTCAGTGCATATTCCCGACTGCATGTGTTGTGGCTTTCCACAGTGGTATTCTTGCTTCCATGCTTTTCCCTCCATTTGGTCTTTTTAATTTTTCTTAGCTGTTTAGATTTCTTTTTTGGTTTGTAATTATAATAGGGTCTCCATGGTTTATCACTGGAGTCCTGGTCACTTACGTCATCACACATTTCTGTCAGCTCCAGGCATTCTGAGCTATACAGCCTAGATGGGCTTATTTCTTTTCTCTCTGTTTCTGATTCCTCAATTAGTTTGTCCTGTTTAGACTCATATTTAGTTTTTTGGCCTCTTTTACAAAACAGCTTAGATCCTAATATATGTCTTTTTACAATAGCCTCATTACCAATTTTTACTGTAATTTGACAAAGAGGTGCAACGTTACTGTCAGTAGAAGTTCCCGGTAAGGCAGGCTTCGCAATGTATGTTTCAGTTTTACTTGATTCTTGGCCAGTATTTGTTGTTTTGCTAGATGAACCTCCAGATCCTGGGACATGCTGGGTATCCTCAGTTGCTTCTGCTCTGCTGTGCAGCAGTGTCTTCTTTTTCTCCTTATTAGTTTTTGATTTTGTAATGCACTTCCCATGATTATCTGACTCGTATTTACAATCATCAGTTGCAGACTGACTAGGTGGATTATTTGAAGATTCTGTCTTACTGTTTTCTATAGAAGTGACTGTTTTACTGTGCATGATTACTGACGAAACTCTGCTACTGTGCATTATAACAGAGGGTGCAGAACTGCTGTAACTGATGACAGAGGTTGAATTTTCATTCATGTTAGTTAGAGATAGCACTGAGGAATCACATTCCTGAGAACCAGAGTCGTCTGCAGCAGTGGAAACTCTTTTCTCACCTGTACAAAAGTCCCTTTGCAGGTCAGAATTTAAGATACCTGCTCCCCAAGACGATGCAGTCTGAGTATTCACAGAAGATGCTGTATCATTACATGAAGATGTATTCAAGGCAAGAGGTCTGTTGTTCGGTATGATATTACTTTGAAAATTCAATGGCGGTAGCTCAGAGTTAAGAGAAGTTGGAATGAAACAGTTCGTAGAAGCAGTTTCATTAACCTGGGTACTTACTTGGACATTTTCGTACGAAGAATTTTGGTAGGACTTGTAAGGCAGTCGTCTGCATTTCATGGGCAAAAGTCGATAAAGCTTGTATGGGTACACACTTGGTTTTAAGCCTCCGTTGGCTGTCTTCTTATTTACTGAGAGGCGATGGTCAATTGCATGGAAAGACTTCTGATGGTTTTTCAGTATATAGTAAGTCATAAAAGTCTCCAGACAGAAAATGCACTGATACCGTCTCTCTCCAGTGTGCCAGATCTCGTGTCTAGTGCGATACTCAGCTAATGCAAATACTTTATTGCAGTAATGACAAGGATATGTTCTTCTCCAGGAATGCACATTTGCGTGCCTTCGAAGGCTAGACAATGTTACGTAACTACGCTTGCAAACGATGCAAGTATATAATATCTGCCCATCAACAACTTTAATCAAATGATCTGTTTCTGGTAAAGTGCAGTTTGCATTAGAATAATCAGTCATATTGTTTTCAGACAGCACAGGCTCTGCATTTGCATATGAACTTCCACTCTTTCTGTCTGTAGCAGTATAGTTACCTGCAAAGTTTTGTTCCTTTCCATTCTGAACTGATAAGTCACTTGATCTTGTGCAGACTTGTTCATGACTTTCCAACACATTTAGATTTGCAAATTGTTTGCTGCAGTATTTGCATATGAAAGTTTCCTGATGCTCTGAATGGAGCTGAAGATGAGTGCTCAGTAATGCCCTGTCACTGAATGATTTTGCACAACAGTTACAATTGTAAACAGGTGGAATGACGGTTGCTGTGGATCCAGAGACATTAGCAGGATTGTTTTCCTCATCTCTGGATAAATGGAAATTTCCTGCTTTGTTCTGAGGTTTTGGCAAGGAAGTAATTGGCTGATCAGTAACTGCTTCATGCTGGGCTTCTGTAGTAGTTACTGTAGAGGCTGGTGCTTTTGCTATAGCCAAACCAGTACCCTGGGGTTTAAGAACTGTCTTAGGAGTACTACATGCTTGTTTTCGTGGCTGAATGAGTGGTGTGGCTTGGACATCTTCATAGTGATCTTCACGTGTCCTGTATGAAGGGCTACCAGACTGTTCAATAAAAGGTGTTCCTTGACAAGTATCTCCTCCAGAAGAAACTGCATAAGAGTGTTCAGCCAGTGTACTGGCTGGCTCAGCATCTTTACAAATATCACTTCTGTTGGAGCTTATGTTGTGATCTTGTATTGTATCAGATACCTTTTTAAAGTTTGCCCTCAAATCAAGTGGAGAAAACAAACTGTTATCTGTTTCAAAAATTGAGAATGCATTTGTAATTCGTGGTCCATTTGTCACAGCAGAGTCTTCATGTCTCTTTTCATGTTTTTCCTCTTTGACAGTCCCTTTTTCATTAATGCAGTATGCATAGGGGCAAGGAGAACTTGAAAAATTAATATCTGTAAGATCTTCTAAAAATGATATTCCCAGTTTTTTCCCTGCAGCTGCAAGGTCTGTTACTGTCTCTTGCCTCTTAACAACTACTGTGGAACTATAGATGTAATTCAGTATTTCTGTAAACACTTCAGCTTTGAGATCATCTAACTCCAGTACATGACCTGAAATACAGATAGTACGACTCCAAAAAATGTTTTTAAAGTAAAGGCTCGAAGCTGCCAGCACATTACTATGGGCTTTAAATTTGGTATCTTCCACAATTATGGTGACATCACATAAAATGCCCCGAATGCGCTGTTCATTTAAAATAGAAAGTACAGTGTCACTGTGGAAGTCATCCTTGAGATCCTTTGAATGGGACATGACTGTCATCTACAAGAAAAAAAAAAGAAAAAAGATAATGTAAATCTATGTAGAAGGCATTTTTCATCTGTTTAAGTACAGATCAAATTTATACTGGTTCTTTTTTTAAAATTTATTAACTTTTACATGTTAAGAATGACTAAAATTTTGTCATAGTATTTCAGGTTGAAGTCATCTTAGGTTCCTTCATGCCAACAGTACTGAAGGTAGTCTATGTATAGATCAAGAGTGCATGAATACCAGTAGCTCCTCAGTAGGAGGCAGAGGATCTTCTCTGTCCCTACATGGGTCTGTTGCCTGCCTGGTACCTTTCACTGAGGGCCACAGGTGCCAACTTTCTGCTGTGCCAGTGGGTGTGTCTGCTCAGGTTCACAGTGAATGCCTCACTGAATCCTTGAGGTAATGCCCCTAGCATGCAGCTGAAGTATTTGGTCGATGTTCTGGGGAAGGCCGAATTGCTGTAGTTCTGTGGATACTAAGGACTGTTTTCAAAAGCTATTTGTCAGACAATGACTACAACACAACTGTATCTGATCCCCTTATTAAGCTGACATTTAAAATAGGAGTCAGAAATCCCATGCAATAAAGTTTTAGTTACAAGGCTTTACAAACAAATGAATTTACAAGCCACACAATTTTGTAAACAATAGCAGAGTAGGTATAACACTGTTAGCAGAAACAGAGCATTGTTTTTCAAATAGTGATTGCATTTTATTAAGTAGTTTACACTTAATTTTGAAATTACTGAGAATTTTTAAGTAACTGAGTAAGTTCAGTGAGTAAAACAAGTAGAGAGTAATAGGACATTTTTTCTTCAGTTATAGTTTATGGTGTTCACATAAGAATAATTGGACAGTATGTTAATTTCAGCCAAATAATATTTAATTGCAATAGAAAATGCTGCTAAATAACAGATAATTTATAATAATGAGGTTTAATGATCACAAAAAATGTTTAGATTAGCCAAGCTGTTACTGTATGAATATATGGGTTTATATGAATTAAATAGGGGTTTTATAGTTTATATGAATTAAATACGAATTAGAAAATAGACTGAAAAACACAATTAATTTGACAGTACATATCTGGAGTTAATCAAATGATTTTTTTTGTTTTGTTCAAATTCAAATAATAATGATGTTTTTTTCTTTTTCTTCTATATCTGAGTAGTTTCCAACTAGTACTGCCCATTTCTAACTTCAAGTCATGAAGAAATAGTTGTTCTCCTGGTTCTTACCAATCATGACAGTAAAAAAATCTTCATATTTATTAACTACTGTTTTCTTTCAACTTGTGAAAATAGATTGACCCTTAAAGAAAATCACCAATTACAGATACTTTTAATAGGTTAAAATAGTACATACTTAATGTTCTCAGAAGTTATGAATCACTTACCTTTGACCTCAAATAGTTCACATTAGCAATGCCAATATATTTATTGGGGTGGGTTTAAACCAAATGCTGCAAGAAAGGTTTGACCCATTTTCACTAAACAAAGAGCAATTTAGAACTTTTGCTCTCTCACTGAAGCTATTCAGAAGTAGTCCTTACTTGAAAATAGGTCTTGATCACAAAGTAATATGGGACATGCACCCTTGCATCTAGTTACACTTTTGACACTATGACAAATCCATCAACTACTTCACTGCATATCAAATTATACCAAAATAAAAGACAATCTTACTGTGAAGATAAACACAATGTAAAGATTGTAATTTGGGATGTTGTAGATAAAGCTTGGAAGTAAAATTTCTACCTTCCGGCATGGCTACCATTTCTATCAGGACAGTGTTGTCTACGAAAATGGCCAAAACTTTCAACATAGTATAAAGGCTGAGAATTTTCACTGCCCAGAATTCAGAAAAATCAAAGTTATGATTCACAAAAAATGCCTTTGATGCTTGTATACATCCCAAATGTCACAAAATTAATTCTTTAGTAAGCTATGACAGAAAAGTAAATGTGTATTACTTTTTATCTGGTCACTCACAGCAGCTGTAAATTTAGATGCATTTGGTTTGTGCCTTTAATTCTTAAAATCACAGTTTATCATATATGTGTTTATTACACTTATTTGGCTTAAAATAGATGTTTATTAATTTGAAATGATAACCTGAAGTGCACAGTAATTTGATGTAGTTATGTGCTTTGGTTCAGTATCTGAAAACCCATATCGAGTCTTTTACAGAAAGAATACTGACAAGAAAACTTTTCTTCAAGCAAGCAGCCACTCTTCCATAATTGATTCTTTCTTCTCATTGACAGTGTCTGAGATTACATCTGACTTGCTCATGTGATGTAGTATTAGAAACCAACTGTCAGACATCAAAACCATTTCACAACAGAAGCTATTGATAGAGTTATTTCCTGAGTATAGGAAATAAATTATGTCAACTCTACTTCTCAGTGAACTACCCCATAGGAATTTGCCTGTGTTTCCTCCGTTTCTTTCCTGGAGACAGATGGGTTTAGTTCAAAGACATGATGTGACATACTGCTTGCTAAATATATCAGACTGCCACTTCTATACTAGGAGGCATTTACAATCAAGGACTACAAACCCAAGTGATTTTAGTAGCAGTCTTATTATTCAACTAGTTATTTCAAAATTTATCCTCCTAAGGAGACAAATATATATATTAAATTTCTACTTGCATGTACACAGATTGCCAGTTTTTACAGTTCTGGATGTTTTGATACGCTCAGTAAACCACCAAACTAGATTCTTTGTGTAGAGATAGTTGAAACTGTCATTTGCTATTCAGACATCTAAATTTTTGCTGTGTGCTGAACCATCTCCTATGCATCTCACTGGAAAGATACTGAAAAATTCCAGAGCAAATTATTTTCAGGGTCAACATTTTTACTTCTCTGTCTCAGACTATCATTTCCCAAATAGTCCCATTTGTTCGTGTGTGTAATGATTCTCTGTCCTGCCTCTTGCATTTGTGAAAAATGTATCTGAAACGCTATAAAATCAGAATGCTCTTCCTAGCATACAATAAATGGAATATTTTAGGAAATCTTCATATTCCATTTGCAGTTCATTTTGCAAAAGGAAAACCTGTTCAGTGTCCCAGAGAGCTCTATGGAGCCAAAGATACAGAAAGATAAAACTTTTCAGATCTGTTATTAGCAGTAGCATTATTTGTATTATACTACTGGTTTTAAATAGTTTTTATTAAAATACTTAAAAGTTGCTATTCTTCTGTATGTTTTTTTATTATAGACTTACAGAAGAAATTCTAGTATTATTTATAAATATTGCCCAAAACATAAGTATCATTTGACAACAAAGCTCTTCAGCCTGCTATGCCATCCTTTTTTGACACAAGCATGTGTGTTATTTTGATACTTTATGCTATCAATGCAGACATAAATAATTTCTTGGGAATCTGAACAGTAGTAGTATAACTTCATCTTTGGTGCACCTATAGATAATTTGAGCTTCTGAACAGCAGATTTTTTTTTGATTGCGAATTACCTTACTATTTGCACATTTTCTGTGAAAACAGTAACAGACCTAACCTGTCATTAAAAGTTGTCAAATCACTTGGGGAAAAAATATTTAAATATTAATCTGAAACTTAAATGCAATGGTCAGTAGGCTGATTCAAATATAATACTGTATTTTCTGACATCATATATTTTTTGACATCAACAGAATACCACTTCAGGACAACAGCTGTAAATGAAAACAAGTAGTTTAAAAGTTAACGGAAGACCCAAAGGGTTGATGCATCCAAACACAAATCTGACTACTTATGCCTCACAGATGACACTGCTAATTATAGATATTGGAGGATCCAGCTCTACATGGACACTGAAGAGGGAAAAAAAAACTACTCTTAATTTCTACATTAGTATTATTTGCACATAAACTAATAGATCACAAGGAGTTTTACTGGCTGATGAATACCAAATATAACAAATACAATTTTTTTTAAACTATCAAAGAAAACTGCTGCAATACAACAATATAGTTTTCAATTTTTGGTAGACTTTTGAAATCCACTGCCAGGCAAGTGTAATGGTATATATGAGAAATTTTATTACAATTCAGTCACCTAAATTTGAAAGACAAGCTAATGGCATCAACAAAAAAACACCATTTGAGCCAGCTGCTAGTACCCAAGCAAAATAAAACCCAGAAAGATACACTATACATGAAGTAACAGTTCTCCCTCTTTTCCTACTGCACACATTTCTACTGGGATTTTAAAGATGCTAGCATTTTCTGTTACTTATCGACATGACACTATGGAAACATGTTTGCTCCGTACCTTCCTTATGTTCAGATTCATTCCACTTTATTAACATACATTTAAGACTGTCTCGTTTCCAGCCTGTTTCCCTGAGAAGTAACATTCATCTACAACAAGAGCAGAAATAAAGCTAGGCGCCACAAACATACAAAAGTGAGTACACACACCCTTTCCCCTGCAATCTTATCCTAGCTCTACTATCCTGATCCTTGCCCACCTGGAAACCTACTGTCCAATCATCACTTTTACGATGATAGCTAAGTTTTATATGGAATCACCGCAGAATTCCCATCTGGGCAGTATGACCAATATGTCTATGAGTATGCCTCAACCAGGGTCCCTTCAGTTTCCTTACAACCTCAGGCTGGCAGAAAAGTTTTAATGGTAGTTTTAATTTAGTTATAATTTTTCATGGTAGTTGTAGTTTAAATGTTTAATAGCTTGCAGTACGTGAGTTTACATAGCTACATAATATTTCTACAAGTGCATTTATATTTTTTCTCTTTTAGACTCTCGCTGCTTACCTCCTTCCCTATTAAATACAGAATACTTAATGGCCTCATAAGCACAAAACTTTAAATAATTTTTTTCCAGCCTTGCACTGCTTCCTCTAACTTTTAATTCACACAGCTGGGGGTGGTGGAATTTAGCAACAGAATGTTAGATCTCTGAAGCCACCAGATGAACCATTCTTTCAGGGTGGTAATTATTCCCTACTCCAAGTCATTCTCTCACTTCCTACATTACACCTTTTATGACTGTTTCTCATCATATGGAAACCAGCGTTTAAAACCTTATCAGTGTTCAGAGTGGGTTTGTGCTTTTAAGTCATGTTTCTCACTTCGAAAACCAAAGTGAGTCCGTCCTTTATAACAGAACACAGAATAGCAGGGGGTTGGAAGGGACCTCTGGAGGTCATCTTTTTCAACTTTCCCAGCTAAAGCAGGGTCACCCAGCAAAGGCTGCTCAGGAACACAATGTCCAGGCAGGTTTTGAAAGTCTCCAGAGAAGGAGACTCCACAACCTCCCTGGGCAGTGCCTTGGCACGCTCAAAGACGTTTTTTCTTATGTTTACGTGAAACCTCCCGTGTTCAAGTCTGCACCCCATGTCCTATCACTGGGCACTACAGAAAAGAGCCCACCTCCATCCTCTTGACCTTGCCACCCTTATATATATCCCCGCCCCCCCCAGTCTTCTCCAAGTTGAAGAGCTTGTCAAAGATCTACTCCAGTCCTCTCACCATCCTCAAGGCCCTTTATTGGACTCTCTCCAGTAGTTCCCTGTCTTTCTTGAACTGGAGAGCCTGGGGCAGTCTTTAACTCATCTTGCTTTAAAATTATTAAAAAATAAAATAAACGGGGGAAAAATCCATTTCCCGCTGCATATCCAGTTTTTTCTGATACCTAAAGGTTTCATCCTTTGGTCCACGTCAATTTCAGGCCCTGAGGGGCTAAGGACTACGGCGCGGCCCGCACAGGCTCTCCCGCACAGCTGGCCCACAGGGTGGAGCTGGACGCGCAGAGTAAAGGCCCCGTCCCCTTTCCCTGCTAAAGCAAGAGACTAAATACATCCTTTTACCACTACATTAAATGGCAACTTCTACTGCAGAGTTCAAATGCAATTGTCTCTTAATCCTGCGCGAATTACATAAATATGCAGCACGTTAATGTCAGTATATTTGTCTGCCTTAAAACGGAGCCTCTTGAGACATCAAACATTTGGCAATCTGTCAGCTGCAGATAATTTGAAGACACTTCCTGTTAATGGGCAGTAACTGTCGTCTGGGTTCGGTTCGATCTCTAGCCGAGGAAGCAGCGCTCACATTAACCTGCAACATGATTCTTCCTAGCAGCAAAAGAAACGCTTACGCAATTTTATGCTCGAATGTCGAATAACTCACTGTTTTTGAGCTACCTGGCGGTTAAACCCATGGCTTTGGGGCTGTCTCTGGCAGGGCGGGAGGCGAGAGCCGCGGCGGAGCCTCACGGTGCGCGGGGCGCCCGGGCGCGGGGTGACGTGACAGGTGCTGTCTTCCGGGCGGCGCAGGGCCCGGGCCGACGGGCAGGAAGGCGCAGCCGCCATTTTGCGCTCCTAATCCCTGATGAGCGGATTAGGCTGTGGTTTGTGGAGTGCAGGCGTGCTCCAGCACACGAGTTTCCTTTCTCCCTCTGCCTAGTGCGACCGTATTTTTAATATATTTGTTTTACAGCAAGTGCTTTGTGCTTAATAAACACGTTCAGATGGTCTATTTAGCGTATCAGACAAGGTTGTTTATATGCAAATTCAGACAAGATGAGGAAATCCCGTGTTCCCTATGTGCAATCCCTTGCTCCAGAGGCATCAGTGCAGTTTTGTCCACATCATTTAGAATCCTTCTTAAACCTAACAAAGGATTTTGATTGCCTTGCTCTCTTTCAAAATCCTTCTCATAAGAAGAAAGAGAAAGCATTTCTGGAGATACATAGTTCTATGCATAATTTATGCAATTTTCCACGAAAATGAGAGATGAAATAATACCTTGAAAAAATCAGCAACCAAATTTATTACAAATGTGTGGTCACATTTACCTTATTTTCCTTATGTGATTGTATTTTTTAATCATACATAGAAACTCATGCAGTATCACGAGGATGTTTATTTTAAGCAGTAATCTTATTCTCTGAATTTGGTTTCATCAGATTACTTACTGCCTCAGGAATCAAGTGCTACTAAACTGTTGGTGCTTCATAAGCACTTAACAAATGCTTATGTAGATAAAGAAGGAATTAGCTTGATTTCGTTTAGCCAGATGCTCCAAAATGTTTGGTACAGCCTTCCTATATATTTGCTTTCTCTGCCTCTCACTTCAAATAGTCAGCAAAACCTGCTTTCCTAGTCCTTGGAATCATGAAGCTTAAAGAAAAACAAACAAACAAACCTGGGCTTAGAGACAGGTGGAAAACACTGTTAGAAAAATGGACAGTTTGACTGAAAAGAGTAATTTTGCCCAAGGCTAACCTGTGTTTATATTTACCAACTTTTGTGTATGAGGTTTGACTGCCCAATTACTCAGTTTTCAAATCTTTCAAGCCTGTGCATCAGAAGCACTGAATAGTAGGAACTGAATCACTTTAGACCGAAAATCAAACAAACATAAACCCCAGAAACATTTCTTTTCATTGTTGTCACCCTTTGGTAGGCCTGGAAGTTAGAATTTTGCTAGAGCTCCATCACTATAAATGCAGCTTATTGTCTGAGGAAACTCTTTAATATCAATGTAAGATATAAAATCTGTTATATGGAGGGGAGGTCTGTTTTGCAGCATTCTGTCTTGGAATGCATATGCTTTCCTGGTTGTTTAAAAGATACGTGAAGAAATTTGTTCTTGTCAGGAAATTGTCATCATTTCAGGGATTGATTTCTACATCCCTCTTAAAAGATAATCTAAGAAATACTAAACATCTCTGTGGAGAGTTTAATTGCTGCTTCTGGATCAGTGGAAATTAGTATCTTTTTTAGCTTATGACCCTCTGCTACCAAAATGCGGTTTCTTTCACCTCATGGCAAACTGAGCTATTTATCAACAGCTATGGGAGGTGGGAAGAATAATTGAAGAACATAACAGTATTGGTGGCAAAAGTGAAGTGTGTCCCAACATTTTTACAACATTCTTTTTCATTCCTTTTAAATTCAATCTACCTGAGAATCAAAGTTTCCTACTTAACATATAGGTTACTTTTAATCTTGAGATACTGCTATTGTTTATTTACTGTTTCTTTATTATTGTTTGAGGTGCATATATAAAAAAATATGTATTAATGAAGATTTCTGACACAAGTGCCATATTTGTGACAAATGTGTTGCTAGTAACAATACAATAATCTGGGTTAAAGTTAAATATGTCGTAATCCTTTAAAATAAAGAAATGCATTACTGAACAGCAATAAATACAAGTATCTTTATAGGCTATATGAAATAAGGAATATTAGGTTATGAATTCCATCTAGATCTTAATTAAAAGATATTTTTTAAAATTTTTTTGAAAATGAGATGCATAACGATCATTTATACAGCAGATACTCTCAATTTAGAGACCATATGATACTCTGGCAGTCTTAATATCTGTAGACAATATAACAGATTTGGAGAAAACTGACTCAGTTTTTCTTTTTCCTCTTTGTGTTTGGTGGTGTTGTGTTTCTTGTTTGATTGGGTTTTATTTGTTTTGTTCTTAAACGTTAGGGTGTTTTCTTAAAGCAACTTTAGCTCATCCATTAAAAAAAAAAAATTCACCTTTTCTGTGACTAGTGCTGTAATTGAAGGTTCTATTTTCTATATAATATATAATTTGAGCTATTTAGAATTTGCAGTCCCTCATAAGGCTGTCTTGGCTCCACCTGAGAATTTATGTTCTCATTGTAATGTTTCATGTAAACCAAACTGCTTGCAAAGAAAGTGGAGAACTGGTGCTGAAGTCATACCTATGAGAATGGAGAACACTGATATCTGTGAGAGGTTGGACAAGATTTACCTGCATCTGCAGTCCTGATTTCAGAGTGTAAGCCACAATGCAAAATATATACTGTAAAAATAGCAGTATTGCTAATATGTATGTACCAATTTCCATTAAACATATAAATGATTGCACGTAACATCACACAAATGTTATTTTTAAATATAAGTCCAAGTAGTTTTGCACTGAAGTATTTCTTATGTGGTAAAATTGCAAGGTGTGGAGAAAATTGTCAGCAGTTCCGAGGTTACTGAAGTGGCGATGTTGGGATGCTGAAGTCTGATAACCTCATTTCTCTGACTCATGGCATGTGGTACTCTTTCCTTAGGAGTATTTCAGACTGTCTAGGAAAAAATGTTCCAGTGTTCCTCTCTGGTCAAGCAGGTTCAGTTCTTAAACAACAGCAGGAAACATTATCAACTCGTGAATTCCTCATGAGTGATCGGATTTTGACCAGGGCTTGACCTCTTTCCTTCTCAGTGTGACCTCTACTGCTGAGGTCAAAGCGGCTGAGCAGGAAAACACAGCTGCTCTTCACCCCTCAGGCAGACCCAACACTTCTGTAGGAAAGGGGATGCAAGAAGGACCCAGCAGTCCAAAGTGACTTGACTCCCTTTCTGTTTCTGAGCAAGGGAAGGAGTTCCTTTGTATAAATCTACTCTTCTCAAGCATCAGGCTGAGAGAGAGAAAGGGAGAAGCAGCATAGTAATGGAGACCTGCAGCACCTGCCTGCTTCTCCAAATCTGGATGACAGAGGAATCTGGAAAAACTCATTTGGCTCTCAAACTGTGTAAGCTGTGCATGTGCAGCAGAGAAAGTCTTCCTCCAAGGTGTATTGCCTTCTTACAATTTAGGGGTGGACTAATCTGAGTTCCTTCAATGCTAAACAGACCACATACAAGCAATTTGTAAAGGTATAATTATACTTTTGTTTCTCCACCAGTCTAAAAAAACCAAAATGAGGCAATAGCAATAACTGACCTAAATCCAGATTCTTCTATTGCTGAAAATATAAAAGCTTATGTTGTACTGCTAGTAAGAATCATCTGAGTTTACATCTTCATATCTCTGACCAATCTCAGTATTGTTTTCCAGTTCTTTCATTTTTTATCTGCTGCTGACAAGCCACTTTTTAGCCTCCTACATTTCTGAGATGTATCACAGTCCTTAGCTAGCATAGATCAATCAGTTGCAATTATGAAGCTATGTTTACAGAGTGACATCACCAGACACCTTTCCTTTGTTTATTGTTGTCTGATACAGTAAGGTATATATATTTGAATAGCTTTAAACAAAATTAACAAATAGAACATTTAATTTTGTTCATTTTGGGTGTTTACTATGTGGTATTCTGTTCTCCATCCAGTTATCAGAAAGATAACTGGAAACAACTAATTTAGCTGGTCTGCTAGATGGCAGAACACAAACATTTTGAAAGCTAGAACTGGTCTTCAAACTTTAGGCCACCACTGATCTCCAATATCTTTGAACTATTGCAAAATATTTTGGGGTTTGCTGTTATAGTGATAAACTTTAGCATGTCAAAAATGATACACCAAGTGATAGCTGTTACTCATTGCTTTAGTGTGGCCATTTATTATGGCAGGTTACTGGACACAATAACTTTGTGTGCTCTTGAATAGTCTTATGCTCCATTTTGTACTGAATTAAGGGGTGCAGCTGAAGCCCTACACATCCTCTTGCATCCTGCTTCGTGTTTCCAGATTAAAAGCTGTAGCAAGGGCCCTGATCATTAAATGGAGAAGGATTTTACCAAAACCAGGTAGCAGCCGGTAGTAAGAAGAAAGTTTGATGGTTCCAGCTCTGATTTGTGCTGCATGCTGCTCTGTAACCAACATGAAGTGCCTCAGGCACAAATCCTGGCCTGACAACAAGCGCAGCTCAGATGGGGCGCAACAAATGAAAAGAAGACAAACCCCCAGCCAAACAGTTGATTTGCATCTCTGTAATAATTTCCTGAACTCTTACTCACTCATAAGACTTAATAGCATTGTTGCTGGTGATGGTATATAACAACATTGTGGTTCAGCATCCTGAAAAGACTCATGGGGCAGTGTTCAAACTATCTGGAATTAGTACTAGATTCTGGTACACTTGAGTTATGAAGTGTTTCTGTTGAGAGTTATGGAAGTGTTTGAAACTAGAGCAGGGTAGATTTAGATAAAACATTAGAAAGTTCTTTACTATGAGGGTGGTGAGACACTGAAATGGGTTGCCCGGAGAAGTTGTGGATGCCTCATACCTGGAAATGTTTAAGACCAGGCTGGATGAGGCTTTGAGCAACCTTGTCTAGTGGGAGGTATCCCTGCCCATGGCAAGGGAGTTGGAACTAGATGACCTTTAAGGTCTCTTCCAACTCAAACCATTCAATGATTCTATGATTGTCAGGATAATCTTTATTTGCTAAATAACATTGTTATATATGAAGCCACCTTTCTTTTTGCATACTATATAAAATGTGCCTTTAATTAGGTTACTCGTCACATACACAACTTGGATTACACTAACTGAATTTGAGATCAGGAATTGTAAATTCCCATTTTTCCTGTTTAAAAAGACAGAATTAGCATTTTAGACTTATTTCTTAAAGATCTGTCATCTTGGGATAACATAGTTAGCGCAAAGGGTTCCACCCATTTTTCATTTTATATGTAAATAAATAAATACTTCAAGAGGAAACACCATAAATAACTGGTAGTTAAAACTGCTGAATTCAGTAAAAAAATATGTAAGATCAGTTTTGAAAAATCTGAGCTTCTTTTAGTCCGTGCCTATAAAAAAAAAAAATAGTACTATACAAACAATTGCACAGAGTGTGAGTACTGCCTAAATACTGCATCCAAATGTTATTCTGAAAGTCCATAAAATGCCATTTTGATGACTTCTACATTTATTTCTTACACCTTCACCCCCCATCTTTATGTGTTGACTTTTAGAAGACAGATACCTCTTTGCCTGAATATGTTGGATAGAATGAGGGTACAACAAGCAACATCATCATGGAGTGGCTTTAGTTTATCACTGTGTAAAATACTGATGGTACAAAACTCAAATTTAGAATGCCTGAGCATTCTAAACCTTCCTTTACATCAATATTTTGTCGCCTTAAAGTAGTACTATAAGTACTGAGAGTCTTGGAGAATTGTATCAATTTGCAGACCAAGCCTACCATGCCAATTTTGCCTCATTACTCTAAGTTCACTTTAAAGCATAATGAAAACAAACAACAAAAAAATAGCAAGATATTTCCACTGAAAACATGAGATTTTCAAGTTAAAACCTTTGAGTATTAAGAATCCATGTTGGGCCATGCTCGGAAATCTTTTTATATGGTGATTTTCAAGATGCATGCATTATTGCAAGCACATAGTATGTTAATGCATTGGGTTGCTTAATAAGCATTTACTGACACACATCTGCAGCTTTGCTAATGTACCATTTATTCATATGTGGTTGCCAAGGAAACAGGTTATGGCCTGGTATTCTGAAAATACTGAGCAAATGTTCTGTGATAATTTACTTAAAATAGGTACAACTAAGATTTGGTATCTCGTTGCTTCTGTAAATCCAGGTAACCTGAATTTATCTAATTTTGTTTCACTGATTAAACCTCCAGTGTCATTTCATTGTCTCTGAAAATCCATTGCCATTTTCTACACTGTACATCACTGGGTATTGGAAGTAAACGTAAATATAGTAAACATTTTGAGAGATTCTAGGAATTGAATAGAATTTTGGTTTGATGTTTAGTCTCGGGTTTTTGTTTTGTTTTGCTTTAAATATGTATCCTTATCTTACATTCTGCCTGGTAGCCTTAATTACTTATTTCTAATTAGAGATATCCTGGCATTGACAATGGTGATGCAACAAACCATTTCTATAGAAATTTGTGCAAATGGTGCCACTGAAATAAATTAAACTTGCTCCCTTTGTATAACACAGATCATGTGCTGTAATACAAGGAACCATAGTAAAAAATAATGAATTAATCAGGATTTCACTGATTCCTTCATTCAATACATAGGTATCTCTAAAGCACAAATACCAGACATACATATTTTAACCAATATGACTGTTTTGTATTCATAGTGATAAGAAAGGAAACTGCTGATATTTGAAAAAGTGCAAAGTGTGAAACATATTGAAATATCCTGATTCTTTATCCCAACACTATACTTGAATTTACGAATTGACGAGATTACAGTCATGTAGAGTCAGAGATTAGCTGAACTACACACAGCTTCACCAAAACAATAATATTAGGGTTCCTCAGCCTTTATTGTATGGCACTGATTTGTAATGCACACTAGTGACTGGGATCCAGGGTTAACATTATGCAAGCTCAGGAGGTTTGCTCGCCTGCCAATATGTTTCGTTTAAACAGATCACTGGAGGCTGTTACAACCTGTTTCAAAGATCTCTTTTGGCTGATTTTGTTTGTCCTACCTGCAATAAAAATCCAGCGGGTGATGGAAAAATCAAACAGTATTGATAGGAGAATAGAGCAATGTGGTGCCATAGCAGGAACAACTCTTACATTATTATAAGAAAATTAGAACTCTGGTAACAGAAAAAAAACCCAAAACATCTAATGCAGCGGTTTTAAAGTGTTAAATATTTTAGCACTAATTGTATGTGAGTTTTAAAGAGATCTCGTCTTACTATAATCACTCCATAAACTTACTCACCTAAAATCAGGTTCTTCTGTTAGAATCTTTTAAAAGTAGTATCAACAGGTATTTTCAGCAAAAACATCTCAGTAATTTTGTGAACTCTGTGGCTAGTGTGTATCAGCCTGCAAAGGGGGAAAATCCAAATGTAGTTACTAAATTATTAGACAAGTAGCACTTTCCAGATGCATTGTGAATACCGCTTCTGCCTGCATTGCTTTATTATAGTTTAACCTGCATAGTGCAAACTGGACAGAGTGTTTCATAATGTGTTGTAGACAGAAATATAAGGAAGTTTAATTTTTCATTGGAGTCACTGGAAAAACTAGGCTAAATCCAATCCTTAGCTCTACTTCCCTTACCCCATTATAATGTTTTTTTAAAAATTATTTTATAGTTTGTATATTATAGATTATATATCATGTAATGTAATATAAATTATATACTATGTAATTCACTATATAGTATATAATTCAAATTATTCCTCATACATTTACCTAATAAGACATCAAATAATGGAGGCTTCACAGCTTCCTCAGTTATATCTGGTCCAGAGTTTCATGAGGTAACTCAGTGGAAAACAAGTATATTTTAAGATTAGCTTCACGGATTGCCAGTTAGAAAACAAGTCATGATACAGGGTGAAGCAATTATCATTACTAGTTGACAACTTTGACTGCATATAAACTGCTGAAACTAATTACAAGTTGTCCTTTATCTTAAAAACCCTCCATGGTTTTTGTTTTTGCAGTATTTCAAAAGGCCTTTTCTTTTTCCCCTTTCCATTCTGCCGCTTTTCTTTTGGTCTTTTTTTTTTTTTCTGGTCACAGTTATCACAGTATCTGTGATACTGACGTTTCTAGGCAGCTCTTGTTCTCTGGAATACAATTCCTGTATCTCTCTGCTTAATTGATTATTCATCGTTGTCAAATATCCCAATTTTATGTTATTATGTATTAAACATCCTAATAAGCCTATTATGTAATAGTGTAAAAATTATTCAGAGCAGGGTTTTGTTTCAAAGACACTAAACAAAATTAAATTGTTCCACAGGGCAATTGCAAAATGTCAGAGCTGATCAGCATTTATATAGCAGCAATTAAGAATATATAGATCCATATTCCATTTGGAAATATATAATATATTTTTATGAATAGCATTATGCAGCCAATATAGGATCCATCACTTTGGCTTTAAAAGGTAAGAAGTTGAGCTTATATTTTTTGTTGGTTTACCTGAGTATATTTTTGGTATATCTTGATTTCAGTAAGTATTCTGTAGCTCACATCTGCCCATAATAAAGGATAGAATGAACGAAAATTACATTAAGCTATTATTATTATTTCAAATACCAAGAAGGTTGTATTCACAGAATGGGAATGTTATGGTGAATGGGAATCTTAAGGATCACATTTGGAGCAATCCAGCAGTAAAAGATCTTACAATGCTAAAGAATCCCCAAATTTGATAATACTAGAATTCAAATCTAATATTCTACATAATAAAGCCCTTTTAGAATGTAATAACAATTCACATGATAAAATACAACAGACACTAGGTGGCCCAAAAGGGTTAATAAATACCAGTTCATTTCTGTCTGAGTCTGTGTAATAATCTACAAATATATGAATACAGTTTCAGATTGAGAGATCTGCAGTTTCACATCAGAGTTAAGTTTAGAGGCAGAACTAACCTTAATTGGAAAGGTCATTGAGAAGCGCATAGGATAGTGTCTGAGGAAAAAACCTCAAGTGTCCCTAACGATAACATGTGCAGGCTCGGATGGAGGTGTGAAAACCTGCACCTGCTCATATGTGCCTTGGTTAGCCTCCTCAGCCAGAGAGAATAAAATGGTTAAGCTGACACATGATGTCTCATGACACCTCTGGCTGTACCATTCTAATCCCCTGCATAAGCTATATGTAACTGCCATTAAAATTCGTACAGCAACTCACTTAAAATGGTTGAACTGGAAGCAACTTCCTAACTGCTAGACTCCTCCTCAGTAAATAAGTTTCTTTAGCTAGAAAACATTAAGAGTTCACAGGCTGCCAATGAGTTTTTCCAGACTCATTTCAGCCTTTGAATTCAGTCACATTAATTAGAAGAGGACTTGCATCTCCTAACAAAAGAGCAAATTTGCAGATGGATTTAAAATAACCCTAGTGAAGCGTACTCATGTAATGGAGCTACACAGTTTTTAAAATGCCTTGAGTGAGTACATTTGGACACAAAGACATAATAAAACCAGCTTATTGCTAAGTGCCCTGTCTTTTCTAAAGATAAATATCAGCAGCAATAAATAGATTGCTTCTACGTAGCCTTTGCTCAGCAACTTCCTTTAAAAATAACTCCACAAGCAATAAAGAAATGCAGTTCTGATAGCTACTTGTAATGGCGTACTCCATATTAACGTTTCAACCAGGAAAAGATTCAGCAGAAGCAAGCTACTGGAGATAAACCAAATTAACAAAAACCTTCAGACTTGTATCTGCCACTTGAGAGATGCAGTTTATTACATTTTCAGTTCTGCTTCTTCAGGTGGAACAGGGGAATATTGCACTGCCTCAAACTCGTCCCGTAATTATGACTCAAATGTTTTTATTATCATTATTAAGCATTGGCCTATCAAGGCAGGTCACAAGTCATATTCCTGAACAGTTATACTATGCTTATTTGGAATGCCCCGAACTGACACATTTAGAAATAAATGAGAATTAGTTTGATGTTACTGAGACTGTGAAGGCTATTACTGATAATTGGCTGTGCTTCTGAATACCTCCTCTGCATTAATTTTCAGCTCTGGTTCCTCATCCACACAAAATATACTTAGTCATTTTAAAGTCAAGGACATGAAAGGAAAATGGCTACCCTGCTGCAAAATGCTCATTGCAGTAGTGAGAATTTCTCAAGTCACATATAAAGGAGATTCACAAGGAGATACACTATGTTACAAGCTCAGTGGAGAAATGTAGTAACATCTGATTCTGTATAAGCAGTTACCTGTGGTACAGATAAGATTTAACTTTACTGATACTGTTAAGTATGTTAGCTAAAAATGAAAACAACAAATCAGAATACTTGAATTTTGAAAAATCTGTAAGATCTGGAAATTACCGCAGACTGCAAGTGAATTTATTCTGTAAAGGTTTGTTTAAGACCTGACAGAAGTTTTTTTCCACTATGCTGAACTTCAAAATGGGTCCACTATTTAAAGAAAGGTTTATTAGCATTACAGGGGCTGAATGCAGCAAAGGTTTAAACATACTTCTGATTCTCTATATTTCTCAGCTGCTAAATATTTATATGATACTTCTGTACTCGTCATAATAGAACTATCACTTTGTATACTGACAGTACAAACCTTGACCTACATGCAAGACTAGGCTAGATTAAAAAAAGAAACCTGCCTACGTTACTGGGAACAACCAATTAAAAACATGAATAAACCAGTTCTATGTTGTGAACAGCTTTATAAAAATGGCATCATTTAAGAAATTATAGCCACATGGAAACATAACATGAGATCAGATTCTTATTTAGAACTGAAGAGAAGTAACTGCAGAATTTCCATTTGCATTATGATACTGCTATTAAAGAGAAGAACATCTTTCTACATCTATACTATTGCACCTTTTAAATGGATTTGGTTGCCAAGGAAACTGGTTCTGGCCCAATATTTATCTGAAACAAATACATTACGATAGTTGGTGCAAGACATACCATACACATTTTTATTCCTAGTGCTCAAATTTGGGATTTTGTACCTCATGCTGGTTTTATTTCATAACCTGGTTTTGTGTAAAGTAAAACACACTTCAGAGAACTGATACTCAGTTTAAGCTGACAGGACCATCTATATCAATCTCTCTCTTTAAAGTCCTTCTGCCTTAAAATAAAAAGAAATGCTGCAGGTTCATATTTGTAGCTAATACTGAAAATACAAACATTCAAGTACACTCATTATTTAAGATTTCGCACGAAACCGCTTATGACAAAATTTAAATATTTTTCATTTTTCTTATCTACTTCAGTTTTTATTTTTGCATTTTAATTGCCAGCTTAGTAATGCTTATAGTCACCCTTAAAATGTAACTGAATCAATAGGGTTTTCAAAAATTCTTTTGTTGCATAAGCGTTGCCACGCCCTTGGTACATATGATTATTTTAACAGGCATGATTGCTCTACTTTCACAATAGTTTTTTTAAAAGCAGGTTAGAACAATTGTGATGCCAATTATTGAAGCCAACAGTTTAATATTAGCTTATTTTCATTAACAGTTTAATACATTTTTAACTGAAAGCTACATTCCAAAGCCCATTTCATGTTCTTGCAGTACTGACCAAGAAATCAGTAAAACATGCAAATCTCAACCTACCTGCTTGTGCCACTTAGTGCAGCGTTAGCATGGCAATGCACCCAGCCATTTTACGTGAAGCGATGGAGGTAAGTTCTTCTGTTCTCAGTCTTCTTGATAATTTTTTAGAAGCAGTCAAAAAATCGGATGGGAAGCAGCTTGAACAGACTGTGATCAGGAGAACCGAGTTTATCAATAGGGAAGGCAGGGTGAGGAAAAAAAAAAGTGTCCTCATCCAAGGTTTTCTGAAACTGCAACAAAAGGTCAGTTGGGGTTTTTTTCTCCTCCTCAGAGGGTTCAAAGCTTGAAGCTGACCACTGCAAAGGCCACTTGTCACGTTTACTGAAAATCAGCCTATTGATATCACAGCTGAAAATATAAACTCAACAACCAAAGCCCATTGCACAACATGGACTGCGTAAGAGTTAAAAATAGATTTGACATGCCTCCTACCTGCATAATAAATATCTAAGTTTCAAGTGCTTTAATTCGATATTCACATTAATTAACAATACAATATACATTATTTAAACTGCAGTAAACACAAGAAGAAAAAGGGTGACACCATCTGGAAGCACAGTTTGCCTTTTTTTTTTTTAATCCCTTTCCAAGGGCTAATAATGTAGTTTGAATTTGATGACGAGCTAACAGCTCACCACACTGCAAATGCAAAAAGAATTCTGAATGTGATGCTAAAATACCTAAGCCTGTAAAAAAGTATAAATGAATCTTCACTACTGCATGACATGGCACACAGACCATTTACATACTCACATTTGAAATACTAGGCACAGTATAATGAATTCAATACACAGCATGCACACAGCACAAGCAACGTTAATCCTGCCTGCCATTTTAGGCTCACAGGAGTAAGATACATACTGCAGCACAGCGCTGGTAAGGGAGGAGGCAAGGGACAGCTCACCTTAAATGCAGTATCTGATTAATGTTGTAAGTGACATTGCGTATCAGCTACAGAGTCTTGGTTCAACTGGGTGGGAGGGAACAAAGAAAATTGTCATCAGTTGGTGATGCAAGATGAGCTTCAGTCACTAACACTGTTAGAAAACTCCAAATTCTACAGTGATACAGTAGCAGGCATTTCAAACTCTTATCAAAATCTGCCTGTGCAATGGCTGAGCCCGCCTGCAGAGGAAAAGAAACCAGTCTTCTTGCTCACTGGAGAAACGCTGGACTGACTACAGCAACATCCTCTTGATGCAGAAAGATTTCACGTTGCACGCATTAAATCCTGGATGCATTTGCTGTGCTTTTCTAATTTTAAAGCCTCAGAATTAAAAAAAAAAAAAAGATAGCAAAACAGGCACAACTAAAGTTCTAATGCTCGTGTAAAGAAAACCTTTCGTTTTCTTTCTGTTTCCTCTTTTACAGTCCATCAAAACGCTGAGCAGTATTGACAAACCGCACGAGCACAGGGTTTGACTGCATGATCAGCTGTCTGTGTCTACGCTACACCCTGTTAACCATAAGCAGCGTTAGAGCTAAATATATCTGCAATGCAGAAACCGTAGGTGCTATGTGGTATACCATTCTGATTAATTATAAAATATTTTTTCTCTCCTCAGATATAGCAAATGAAAGAAAATTCAGTACCGATCTGTCAGGCGTGGTATCTGTCAGACATACAGATCAGAAAAGCTATCCTAAGTATACTGACCTAGATAGCACTAAGAAGACTTAAGCAGCATACAAGCAGACTCGCTGTCACAGCAAGGAAAATGAAACAATGATCATCTAATCAAACTGAAAGCAACAACTCACTTCCACAGTATGAAATCCAAAATGTTGTGTACTGTGTGTGCACATCTCGTGTAATTGGAAGATGCAAAGCTCCTTTGTTTTTTCTTTTTTTTTTTCCTCAGAGGCTTTTCTTAGCTACGGTTGCACAATGACATTCTGACATCATGAGGTCAATGCAGATATTAAAGTACTATCATCTTTAAGAAAAAAACAATATTGAAATATTAAACCACAGCTGAAAAAAAAATTAAAAATTACACATTTCACATCATCTACTTAACATCTTTCTGTTACCTTCTGAGATGAATGGCATGCACGTTGTTTAGCTGCATAGGTTAAACTGGTATCACCCTCTGCAGAGACTGTAAGAATAATTGTGGGAATTAGATTTTTAGGAATGGCTTAAAAGGGTTATCTTCTGTAAACTTCAAAATACAGCAAAACATTTGGCATATATAATGCAAAGTATATAGCTAAATAAGCATTAAAACCTGCTACTCTGAATTTATTTTTTTAAATGTCTAATAAGCAAAATTGTTTTTATTTTCACTATCCCTATGTCTCCAAAAGGCAGATGAGATGAGCATGCTACAGTTTATTGCAATCTGAATTTCCTTCCCAGAAGGCTAAACTATCAGATGACGCAAAACAAACTGTAAGATCTACCTATTTAGAGAGCAGGTTCCCCCCACACACTATTTTAGTGATTTTGCACAGTTTCCTGTCTCTCTACTGCAAATACCACCAGCCAATACCCAGCACATGAACAGCATTGTGAAAATTAATGTAGCTCTGAAAATGCTTCACTGAAAGACTTCTTTAGGTATTGTTTATCATATGTATATATAAGTGAATATAAATGGTTCCTGGTCAACTGCTGAATTAAACAGATGCTTGTGAGGCGATATTTGTGAGGTGCTATCTTTTACACGACTTGCCAGTACAGCTGAGAAATAAAGCAGACAAATTTGCAGCCACATATTCTTGCTCGAGGAACCTGTGAACATTGTAATTTTTTTTCTGAAAGAACGCTTGTTTTTGAAAATGAAAACTAATACCAAGTATTGCGTTAAATCAGAAAATGTTGCACAGCAACAACTAGACTGCTGTATGTACATATTCACTTCCTGTAAAAAACAGACAATCTGATTTTGCTTTTTTTCCATCTTCTTTCTTTTTTTCAGTGATTAAATAGGTATCAATTTAATTAGGAGGTTTTCTTTGGAAAGTTATTTGGCACTTTGTTCTCTTTCATTTTAAAAGCTGGGAATGAGATGATCCTAACAGTGCTTTAAAATATTCAGAATCCCGTTCTATAAATAGCACATCTGTCACACAGAAAGGGAACCCAGCCAGCAGAAAGGCAGACCAGAGAAGCAAAACCATCAGCTATTCCAATACATGATTACAAAACAAGTTAGGATTTTAGCAATCCTTTATTTGGATTTTTTGTTTATTTGATCTTTTAAAACTAAGACCTGTCTGATTATATATGTGCCATCAACTTTAAATTAAAAATAATATAGATTATTTTTTTCTTTTAATGTTCATCTCAGTCAAATATAGACTATCAAACTAGTCATGTCCTGTTTAAAATTATGGCAAATCTCTGATAGATTTCAAGGACAAAAGATTTGGGCCTTATATAGCAGGCTGTTAGTTTTACAAGAAGGTAAACGTAAGCTGCGGAGGGCTCTGCAGATGGATCTGGCCAGGCTGGATCAATGGGATGAGGCCAACTGTATGAGGTTCAACAAGACCAACTGCTGGGTCCTACACTTGGGTCACGAAACTCCCATGCAATGCTACAGGTTTGGGGCAGAGTAGCTGGAAAGTTGCTTGGCAGAGAGGGATCTGGGGGTGCTGGTAGAGAAGTGTGCTCAGGTGGCCAAGATGGCCAACAGCACCCTCGCCTGGATCAGCAATAGCATGGCCAGCAGGAAAGGGAAGTGATTGTGCCCTGTAGTCTGCATCAGTGTAGCACCCCTTGAGGACTGGGTTCAGTTTTGGCCTCCTCATTACAAGAATGATATTGAGGTGCTGGACTGTGTCCAGAGAAGGGCAACAAAGCTGGTGAGGGGTCTTGATCACATGTCCTAGTCCTGTGAGGAGCAGCTGAGGGAGCTGGGGTTGTTCACCCTGAAGAAGAGGAAGCTGAGGAGAGACCTTACTGCTCTCTACAACTCCCTGAAAGGAGCTTCAAGTGAGGTGGGGACTGGCCTCTTCTCTCAGCCAACAAGTGATAGGACAAAGAGGAAGTGGACTGCAGCTACACAAGGGGAGCTTTAGATTGGATATTAGGAAAAATGCCTTCACTGAAAAGGTCTCATTGGGCTGCCCAGGGAACTTGTGGGATCACCATCCCTGAAGGTATTTAAAAGATATTTGGATGAAGTGCTTAGGGACATGGTCCCTACAGGGAGATGTCAGATTATGGGTGGACTTGATGATCTCAGGCAATTCCATGATTCTACAGTTTCAAAACCAAGTGATGGGTTTGTTTAAAGAAAGATTTTCAGCAAAAGGCAGGTTTAAGTGGAGTCTCACAATGAATATATCTCTTCCTGTATTCTTGAGGTCAGCAGTCTCATTTTCCCAGAGAATTACTGTTCTGGGATAGAAGAGTGTTCTGGGTTTTGTGATGTAGGAAATATTAAAGGCCTGCTGGCAGTGAATGCAGCGGAAGAATAAACATCTCACAGTGAACAGCAGAGTGAGCTTGTCCAAATCTTTATGTGTACCTCTTGCTTAAACAGGCCATTTTCAGTGCTTAGTAATAATAATTTCCCAGGCTTGGGGTTGCAATTATTTTGCTTCAGACTCCGTATAACTTCAATTCAGATTCTAGGCCCTCCTACAGCTGCACAATGCATGGCACAGTAAAATAATTTTCTTAAATTGCACTTGTAAGTTGCACAAAGTAGGCCCAAGTTTTCAAGGTAGAGATATTCATACTGTATGCTATTTCTCAGTAGAAAAAATCTTGTTTGTGACTGTTGTAATCCCAAAGCACTGACTTTTTTGTTCTTGACTTCAAAATTTCCTGCCTTTCTGGGTCAGGACTATCTCAGCCCTTGCTGTGAGCTTGTATCAGTAACTCAATCAGCTTAAAGTGACACTCTTTCAAGTATCCTCTCTGGATCTCACAGGCCATTTGTTCTCTCCTACTTTCAAGCTTCCTAGTTGTAAACATGCTTCTTCTTCCTCTATTTATCACCACTTGAGGGCAACAACATCTAATCTCTCTTCACATACTGTAGCTTCTCAAAACTGGTGAGGAATGAGGAGGGGTCCAACATCACTTTGTATTGCAGCCTCCACATTCCGCTATATGGTTTCTTAGATGGAAAGTCCTAGTCTTCCAGATTGATCATTTGGGAGCAGAAGCAAAAGGAGATAAAGTGTGGAAAGAAAGACTCACATAGAGTTCCTAAAACTGAGCTGATTTTTGTCACACCTTGTCATTCTAAGAAAAAAATACATGAGGGCACTCTGGTAAACTGCCAAGTTCTGAAGAATTTATTGCCTTGTAGCAGTAAATAGCTGGAAGAAGATCAGCAGACTTTGAGGAAAAAAAATTACAAACACTTTCAATTTTATATGGATCAGGTCACTTCTGGCTTTATTCAACAAGGGCCCAAGCTGGGTCAAGATAATAAATTGTCCCTTTAGCTATAGTAGATGCCCTGGATGTGGGAGCTATGCTTAATAATATATAAATGAATGAACAAACTTCTTCACTTAATCACATAAAGTCCTGGAGAGAGAGACAGATATTTTAGATACATGGTTCTACTAGACAGTAGAAAGGAAAGGCAATAAGGATTAGGTTGAAAAAAAGACATTTTCTCAGAGCAGTCAACATGAAATCTATCCTTTGCAAAAGAAAGTTCAGCATTTTTACATCTTCACATGAGCAAAATTTTTCCTTTTATAAACTCCTGATTAAAGTTACTTCTGATATATATGACTTTAAACAGGATCAGATGTATTTATCATCAGCATTTTTAATCTTTTTTTTTCCATAAAGTAAGGGCTATTTTGAAGAAGAGACAGGATGAGGATAACACACATTTTTCATTATTAAAAATAGTAATAAATCAATTTTTAATAATATAAGTACCAGAACAAGCAGGGGTAGGAAGCTGCAGTATGTCAGCAGAAAAGAAAATGTTTCAGAAGTTCCAGTAAAACTGTTAGGTTTTGGTAAAACCAAATGTCATGTAATAGGACAGAGAAATCTTGCTTCCTAAAATTCACGTGTAAGTGACTGTCTCATAACTCCTAACCAGCTAACAAATGTATCACAGAATCACACAGAATCATTAGGGTTGAAAATGACCTCAAAGATCATCAAGTCCAACCATCAAGCCAACTTCACCCTGCCCACTGAACCATGTCCCACAATGCCATGCCTACACGTTTTTTGAACACCTTCAGGGACAGTGACTCCACCACTTCCATGGACAGTCCATTCCAATGCCTGACCACTCTTGCAGGAAAAAAAAAATTCCTAATATCCAATCTAAACCTCCCCTGGCACAATTTCAGGCCATTTAATCTTGTCCTATTGCTTGTTACTAGGGAGAAGTGATCCACCCCACCCCACTACAATCTCCTTTTAGGTGGTTGTAGAGAGCATTGAGGTCTCCCCTGAGCCTCCTCTTCTCCAGAATAAACTTTGAATGCAAGACTTTTTCCTCCACTGGTGTAGAATGAGATTTATTTACCAGAACTCTCTCACACTGTTGTCATTTCCATGGTCTATTCTGTAAATCACAGCTCTCTGAAGTCTGAACTAGTTGAGCTGAAACTAAGGTTAGTGTAAATGAGGCCCTGGTTAAAAAGCTTTCAGTCCTAGATCACTTATGAAATGACATAATTTCTCTTCATGCAAACTTTGCAGCTCTTCTATGTTTTAGAACTGAAACTGTTTTTCTGATGGTATGAATAAGTCAAGAAAAGAAATGGGCACACTTACAGAAAATTGTATCCTGTCTACTTCTAGGTGATCCTGCTCTGGCAGAGGGGTTGCACTCAATGCTCTTCAGAGGTCCCTTCCAACCCCTACCGTTCTGTGATTCCCTGAAATCCTTAGGAATTTCAGGGAAATTTTCAGACTACAGCTAGTGAGCACTGGTAGTGCTTTGTTAGAGTGCAGTTGTACAAAAGGCTTCATTAACAATAATAATACACTTTTACAGCATGTTTTATACAACAGTCTCAGAGATCATCACAAACATTGAGTCTAACTATAGCCTGTGATAAATTAGCATTGTTATGCTAATTTTATGGATGGAAATAGAAAAAGACAGAGGGGCTAAGGGATGCACCCAGGAACAGCACCCAGAAACACGTGCACATGTGGCTTATCCTAACCAAGAACTGTTGTGAGACAAATGGATGTGGGATGTTAGATACAAGCATTATAAAAGACTTCCAAAACCATGATATAATTATTCTGGGAAAGTGCTCATCAGACAAGAAAATACCATGCTGTGGACTAACAGCAGGCAAGTTCCTCATTTATTTTTTAATTTCATAATTCAGACTGGACCTTTGCAGGGTCATTCCTAAGAAACAAGAATTTCTTACTGCTTATGTTGGTTTACTCAGGTGCAAATCTAGAAGTGGAGGGTATTCTAAGTAATGGCCATCAGGCCTGAATCAATCAGCTGCTTTATCCACATGATTTATCAATTCAAAGAAGAGGACAGCATGACTATATTCATTTTTTTTCTTTAAAACATCAAGATAGATATAGAAAGAAGAGCAAAACAATATAAATAGTAAAATTTCTCTCCTTCAACACTTTCAGCTCCTGGAAAATGCTTGGTCTGGCACTCATTAATCTTAAATTGTTTTAATGTAGCTCACAACAAGATGTACAACAGTTTCATCTTTACCAAGCATCAGACAAAAGTAATCCTTTGTTTTGCTTCTGCCCTTGATGCTGTTGATCACTTGTGCTTTACTTACACTGGCAGTTTGTTTCACATGCCTGCTTGGCTTCACTACCCTTTCAGGTGCCGTTTCAATTATTCCTAATACCTCCATGATATTTGAGGAATTCTGAAACTTGCTAAGTTTGTTGAATACCACAATCTTTATGTAAACGCTTCTTGTTAGTTCCAAAACAAGTAATTTCAATGAAGACTGTAACAGATTCTTCAATATTAATGGCAGAAGAAAGCAAATGCTCTCTTATGAACAGCCAACAATAAGGAATAAATAATTTATAAAATGTGTTTTTTCTCTACAACATACTGAATAAAGTCTTGATTTCCATTTTCTCTCTTCATTAATAATCTTAAACGTTTCTTACCTTCCAAAGTTGAAGATGCCTTTTATTTGCTGGGCAGTTCTGGCTTTATCAGTTCTTCTGAAAACTTTCCTTCCTTCCTCATTTAATAAAAATTTAACTTAACATAACATAGGAGCTGGATACAAAAGACATGAAGCTGATCCAGAGTAATGTCCTGAAGTACAAGCCTCCTCAGCATGCCTAAATCCAGATCTTGAGAGGTTACCTTAATGATCAAGAGCACAGCACAGTCTGCATTTCCAATTCATCGCTATCTTCCCTGCTACAAGTGACATCATTGGTGAGAGCTTTTTCTTGGGGATTTCACTGAAGTTAAAGATTTCCAAAGTTCAAACACTGAAACAAAGCTCTGAACACTGATTTCTCAAATACATACCAGTCATGATATTACTTCCATGCTGATTCTGACTGCAGATGGTATTTGAAAAGAAAAATAGAAATACCAAGCAGTCAAGAAACCTAAACCAACCAATCCATACTAAATGGGCTGAGCCTCACACAACTAAGCTGGCAGAGGCAAGAAGAGAACACTTAGGTTTTGACCCTCTCCTTATTCTTCGTGCTCTTTCAGACAGACTTCCACAAACACTTGATGCTGAAGCCGTCAGCCATTATTCTCAAAACTAGCTGCTTGCTTGTGCCCTAGGTAAATCCATGCCATGTTTTCTTCCAGAACCAACTGTATAACTTTAGTTTGTTCTGCTTCACAGCCTTGCTGCACAAACACTTGAGCTGGCACAAAGAAGAGGAGCAGGCCCCTAAGGTTAAGGAATATTCAGAGCTGCTTCTTTCAGGAAGTAGCTCCTGAAAGAACTAACAGCATCTTCCTTGCTACTGCCACCTCTGAACGGAGTCTTGTAGTTTAGACTGGTAGGAGCCAGTCAAAGACCACACTGCTACCAGTAGGTGGTCCCTGTCAAGGAGCAATGAGAGCTGGCTGCTCCTCAAGGAACAGGGATTAACATCTGCAGGAAGAGCAGAAGCCTCACCAGACACCACCTTATTGTCCTAAAATAAGGGAGGAGAGCAGGCAGGGGTCAAACTAGATCATCAGACAAGTTCATGGCAATAACACAGGCCTAAGGTCAAGCTTAAAGTCAGTCTGCAGGTTAGGGTCAGACCCAGCCCTGTGATTACCAAGGCAGCTTCACAGTGCCAGAGCTGAGGTCAAATCAGGAAGGCACTCTATAAAGCAGGATGAGACCCAGCTTCTTGATAGCCAGGCAGGTCTATAAGACAGAAAAGAGCCAAGTCAGTTCATAAGTCTGGGTCAAGACAGTGCACAGTGACCCAGGTCAACAGACCCCACAAACATAACCACCACAACTATTTGTACACCTGAACTTAAATAGAGTCTCTGGGCCCATGGGTGTGGAGGGAAGTCCCAGATGGGGTCAATAAAGGCTTATTAATAGATTCAGGGCCCTGACAGCCCCCCTCTTTCCTCTTTCTAGTGCCCTGTTCCTTCTTATGTTAGCCTTAGTATTTGTGAGGCTGCATGTTGAGTCAGACCAGCTCACGAGTTCAGTTGAAAATGAAGCCCCTTTTGGTAGGGTTATTTTTTATTGTTTTAGTGAACTCACCACACTGTTTACATGAACATTAGAATTAGATCTATGGAGGCAGCTGGGGCATGTGACTCAGGGTTGAGAATCAATGGATGATGGTAGTGTGGTCTGTGGAGCATCTATGCTACTTCTGAAGCTACACCAGAGTCTTCTGGCATAGCATGGATACAGATTTTCATACCGCAGCTACCTCCTAACTTCAGAGCAGGTGTCATCATTCATAGACTGTATGGACTGTCTGGCTCATAGTTCTGAACAAGTCTCAGTTGTCTAGTGCATACAGGTGACTCATGGAAGGGTTGTAAAAGTGACCCAGCCTTGGATTGCCTTGAGGCCCCATGTATGCAGAGATGACCCATGGGGAGTTGTGTAGATAGCTCAGCCCCAAGTCCCCCATAAGCCATAAACCAAACAGGGCAGTGCTGCTTTTAAACCCAGAAGTGAAGCTCAGCTTAGTTGTTTGCTTGGGCCTTGCAGTTAAACCTGTAAGCAAACCTCGAATAAATTTGAACCTTGTAGTCTAGAATCTTTTTGTCATACAGACATCATTATAGAATTGATTCTGTAAGTTTAATTTGTCTTAAAATTTATATAGCTCTGCTAGATGATCTCTGAGCAGCTGGACTAAATGACTGTTACAGATCCCTTCCAACTGAAACAGTTCTATTCTATTATTCTATTCTATTCTATTCCTATTCTATTCTATTCCTATTCTGTTCTATCCTATTGTATTATACAGACACAGCTGTGGATGTTCTTATATTTGCCTAAAAGTTCTAGAGTACACTCATTCTCTCAAAGAGCATAGTCTGGAGAAGAAACATTGACATAAAGGAAGACCAGGCACAAGGAAGAAGAAAGGGAAAAGGAAACAATGTTGGGGTTTGTTTTGTAAATCAAAGCTTGCTTTTTCTTTCCACACCCTGTATAAAAACCCAGCAATGGAATGCAAATTAACATTCATATTTTTTTAAACAATAGCTTTTGTGTTCCAAACCACACTGACAAAGCAGAACAATCTGAGCAAAACATGCTCACAAAGTCTTTTGCCAGCAATGTGCTAGCCAGTTGGAAACAGCTAATTCTGTGAGTGAATGTGTTTTGGAAAGTGATTTTGTAAATTAAATTTCTCTTTGCTCGGCTCCTTTCTCAAGCTGAATTTTTATCTGTTACATCACTGCAAATGCTGTGAAGTCAGTATGATCCTGCTATAGTGCTAGTAAAGCTCTAGGCCTAGGAAGCCAGACTGAACATATACCAGTAAGGGCATAACTTGATTCTGAGGATCTCTGTCATCAATGAGCAATGCACTGAGAAGCACACTGCTTCACTGCCAGAGACAACACTTCTCACCGTGCTGGCAAATACAGAAAACAAGATGCATCACCAAAAACCTATCACAATTTGATTTGCAGACACAGAGAGAATACTCATGATACAGATGATGCCTTTTCAGACCCTGAGGCAGCTTCATCTGTTCCTGCCAACCTGTTAACACTAACACATCACTTCAGAGCTATGGCTCCAAGGCTTCAAACTACTCCACATAGGCCAGTTTCTGGCTTTAATCGGGCAGTCATACAGCTTCCACAATGTCAATAGTGGGATCTGGAGCTATTTTTGTAATGCACTGCATTGTCACAAATCAGCCTAGTGTGATCTAGCAAGGGAAACATTTAGCTTCTTCAACCATAAGTAAATATATGTATGTATGTAGTTGGCATTCTGTCTTCTATTTGTTGTGTCATAGGATGAACTCATCAAAAGTATGCACTGAATAAGCAGAAACCTGCTATTGTTTTTGCTAAAACATACAGACCACTGTCTCCTTGGTTGTCAGGGGCCCTAGAAGTTGACTTTATATGTGCATAAATAACTAATGCTTTGCTTAGTCATTCATTGATCAGTTGGTCATTTCCTGTGTATGGGCAAAATGAAATGGTAGCTTAAGGGTCTTATCTTCAGTTTAGATCTATGTATTTATTTAGATCAGGATGCAGGCATATTGTACAATTTCAATTTAAAAATTTTCACAGCTCTTGCAACAGAGTCATGGGGCCTATAGGCAGCAGGTTGGGTAGCTCTTACAAGGTCATGGCATTCAACAAGGAAAGTTTAGATAAGCAAGATGAACAGTGTGAATAAACAAGTGTGCCTCCTTCTACACAAGCACTACACATTTTCACTGCTTATTACTCAGTTCTGCATTGGAGATTGAATCATTGCTGGTTTTAGGGAGTACTATGGCCTTCCATTTTCCCAGAGAGATTGATGAGACCATCTTCCAAGTACTGTAAAAACAAATAAATAACAATATCACTGAAAAATTAACTCACCTTCAGTGGACATTCCTTCCTAGAATGTCACTTCATCAGTTTTGAGAATCTCAAATGTATGAAGTGAATTTTAAATGTGGAAGAAAAACATAAGGGGCCTGGAAAACATAAGTGAAACAAGCACAAAACCTCTGTATTTTTGATCCAGATTTTGGTTCCAAGCCCTAGAATGGCAACAGTCTTTCCCCCAAAATCCATAAAAGTCCTAAAAAGTTCGCTGGAGTATGCCTTGCTTTGTTCAGGTTCACTCCCAGCTGCAAGCTGGTCTCATGTAGATAACAGTGGCAAGGAGGGGTATTTGCACCAGCATATTTTGTGTAATGACAAGAGCACTGGGTAAAACATGTCTATCATCTTCTCTGACCCCCTCTCCAAAGCTCCTTCTTTGCTCTAGCCACCACAGCTTTGCAGACAGAATTTCCTTTTGCGGGTTCCTCATGCTGAGCATAGCTTGTGGCTCTCTCTCTCATGCATGGTATATGCTGCATCTGACTTACATTGCCGTAATGTACTACATGTTGTTGGCATTTCTCAGGCAGGGTTGTGGTCTGAAAGAGAAAGCTACATGCTTTCAGCAAGACATCATCACAGTTGGCAGCTTTGGGCTTTTTTTGGAATATAATTATATGAAATTGGGGTCATAAGATTGTTCTTGTTGGAACACATCTTGGGAGCAGGTTATTGCTATATCTGAGGAAAACAAAACAAAACCAAACCCAAAGCACTAGGCTTATTTACCACCATGAGTGGTACTGCAGTTACCAGTATTGCACCTGTCAATGGCAAAAAATCAGGGGAGAGAGGATAGGAACCCTGTGTGCCTCAAGTTATTGTCCAGCTGAAGATTATCAGGATACAGTTAATACAAGCTGTCCTGTCTGCGTGACAGTGATAAAAGACTGCAAAGCCAGTAAGGAGAACTGCAACACAAAGCATTCTTTCAGCTAACATCCTACAAGAGGCAGCTGCCAGCACTGTGTTAGCCATGAGAAACAACACCATGCAAGTTAGATAGGGATGTGCTGAGGCAATGAGCAGGCCTTTGCATAGCACAGTGCATTTGGGGTGTGTGTGCTGTAACTGGCATTTGCCATGGGTGCTGCAAACTCAGGAAATGCAATTTGCACCTCCTTGTACCAGAAATGGAATTACTCAGATCCATAAGCTTCAATTTTAGCTTTGCTTCTACCTCCTTATTGTTCTGACTAATAGGATGTTATCATACCTAGCAACGTGTGGTAAAAACCAGCTGCATAGCCTCTGGGTTGGAGCACAGGAAGGCTCACACTGGTGTAAAAGCTAAAACCCACCCAAATCCTTCAGTGGAGCAACTGGAGGCCGCTCCAGCTAACTGTAAGCAAAGAAATTATTAACTGCAGTAGGAAACACAGAAATCAAGATACATTTAATGGCACAACCCATTCTACTACTGTCAAGCACCAGATAACAATCACATCCTGGGCTGCATCAAAAGAAGCATGGCCAGCAGGTCAAAAGAGGTGATTTCACCTGGAATACTGTGTCATTATGTTGGGGCCCCCAACAAAAGATGGACACGGATCTGCTGGAGCGGGTCCAGGGGAGGGCCACAAAGATGATCAGAGGGCTGGAGCACCTTTCCTGCAAGGACAGGCTGAGAGAGTTGGGGCTGTTCAGCCTGGAAAGAGAAGGCTCTTGGAGAGACCTTATAGCAGCATTTCAATAGCTGAAGGGGACCTACAGGAAGGCTTGGGAGGGACTGTTTACAAGGCCATGTAGCAACAGGACAAGGAGCAATGGATTTAAACTGGAGCAGGGTAGATTTAGGTTGGACATTAGGAAGAAGTTCTTCACAATGAGAGTGGTGGAACACTAGAACAAGTTGCCCAGAGATGTGGTTGAGGCCCCATCCCTGGAGATATCTGAGGTCAAACTTGATGGAGCCCTGAGCAACTTGATCTAATTGGAGATGTCCCTGCTCACTGCAGGGGGGTTGGACAAGATGCTCTTTGAGGGTCCCTTCCAACCTGATGTACTCTGTTATTCTGTGAAGTCATTAGCATCTCAATTTTAAACTAAGCAGGCTTCTAAATATTAAAATAAATATATTTCTTAATTGTTATTTATGTAGTAAAGTTATTATAATATTTTAGAAACCTACTAACTGCACAAACCAAGAGACTCAAAATAGGCAGCAATTTGAAATGTAAATCCAGATCTCTAAACATAAGGGAAAAAGAAACCAGAAAAACATTATTTATTGTTTAGTCCCCAGATGTGCCTACTGCAGGGTTAGTGTCAAACATCTTAATTTGCAATGCACTTGGTCCTTGTGTAATAGGCAGTAATGAAAACTAAGCCTTTCATGAGACTCTCTATATATTGCCAGACTTGCTGGCAATTTTCACAGCCAGTGTACACATTTACAGATCCAAGCTCCTTTTCAAATTTACTTACCATAAACAAAGTATTTCAAGAAACACTTCTAAAATAAAGTATTTCAGAAAACATTTTTTATCAGTGGCTAGGAATGTTTTTCTTCTGCTTAGAAATGAACTTTTGATATGTGATGAATGAAACTGAGGGTGAAATTAGTTCAAATAGTGTAACATTTGAACACTTTTCTTTCCCTGTGCTCTCCCACTGAAGCCATGACCTGACAATCAGATGATGACTGCTCTCTCTCTGATCTTGTGTAAGTTAAAACCTTGGTCTGACAAATGATACTTGAGAACAATTATCCCAAGCTGCCTGGAGCTCTCTAGCAGAACCAAGCCAAGGCGCTTGATGCTAACTCCACAGAAGGAAATAAAGGTTTGCAGTTGGCTGTTGACAGAATAAGACTAGATTTGGTTCTGTAAAGCTGCTGTAACTACAGGAAATGAAGACCTCATCATTTAGTAGTCTTACTAGATAGTCTACACTTTTTTTTCCCCTCAAAAACTGAATATAAGGGCACTGGTGAGACCCAGAGGCTTCCTCACCTCCCCAGAAGAACTGTAAGGATAGAGATCTGTGATGGTTTGAAACTGTCTTTTTAATTTTTCCTTGCAAAGTTCAGAACAGAGAAAGTGAAAGAATGTAAATAAGTCACTATTGGGTGTAAGAAAGCAAAATAACGATTGTTCTAAACACTTCCATGGGATAGATAGAAATGTTTAAGAACTATTACCCAAAACAAAGTAGGCACTCTGCACATTCTGCGTTCGGCAGTGGGGGCAGTTGCTGGGCTGTCTGGCTGCTGTTTCTTCTTCTCTTCTGGCTGAAGATAACACAGTGACCTTGGCAGCTAAGTTAACAACTTTCTGATTAACTAACTCTGCTTCTCTGTCCAGGGGGGTCTGGGGGGAAGCTCCTGGGAGAGAGAGAGGCCCCTTTGGGAGGGTCCCCTTGGGGGGAAGCAAAGGGAGATCAGTTGATTGTATATATTTGTAAGTGTTGTGAATTTTGTATATTTGTACATATTCATTGCATTTCATTGTAGATTTTAGACTTTGCTTGTAAATACAGCCTTCATTTGCTTCCAGACTGAGCTAGCCTGGTTATTGTCGGTGGGGGGGGGAATTTCAGCTCACACCGACACAAGATCAGAGTAACTGAACTTTGAGACAAAGGTCAGACATATACCTTCTGTACTATATTCCATACTCTGGGAATACTGCATCTGACAGCAAGGAGCCCTCCTTTTCTAGCAGATGTCAGGGGTATTTCAATAGGTATTGAAACTCTTGGTAGTTTTTGAGCCTGCTATGAACACTAGAAATTCCAAGGGTTACTTCATGGAATTTGCAGCCTTCTTGGAGGCCCAGGATTATCAGCCTTACCCACCTATCAAGCACTACCTGCCTTTGGGGTCAAAGAGCCATCAAACAGGGCAGAGGATGAGCTCATTATCTTGTGTCTTCTTAGCAATCTGCTCCAAGTGTGGCTCTTGGCTTCTCTGTGACACAAGTGGCATTGTTTGTGAAAGAATATAATGTTTACAATGACATGCAGAATGTTTGTGCATTCTGTATGCTAAAGATACTCAACAAGCATTAAAAGCTGTGTTTACAATGACATGCAGAATGTTTGTGCATTCTGTATGCTAAAGATACTCAACAAGCATTAAAAGCTGTGTTTACAATGACATGCAGAATGTTTGTGCATTCTGTATGCTAAAGATACTCAACAAGCATTAAAAGCTGTTATTTAGTGCAACAAACTTTTATAAAATACCAGAGATATTGACCAATTGTTTTTTGAACGACAAACCTCCTTTTTTTTTGTAATGGCCTTACTCATCTATCAAAACATCAGTAAGTTGGCAACAATGTAAAATAAATTAATATAGGAATAAAAATATATTTTAAAACTAATTTGATACATCTGAAGTACATTTTCAGATGGATTTTGATTAAAATAAATATTTTAAAATAGTGTATCCTTACCAAATAACTCAGTGTTTTCAGAAAGCATCATGTGTCTGCTTCCAGTGTGGCTTGCTGTCACTTCACTGATTTAATTGTCATTATTCCTATTCACACCTCACCCACACGGTCTGATGTTCACATCTGCTCAAGCATCAAAACAGGCTGCCCAGTGAGGTGGTAGAGTCACCGTCCCTGGAGGTGTTCAAAAAATGTGTAGACATGGCACTTTGGGACATGGTTTAGTGGGCATGGTGAGTGGGACTCAGTGATCTTAGAGGTCTTTTCCCACCCTCATGATTCTACGATTCTGTCTGCATGAAATGTACCTTACTTTGCTGCTGCTTCTGCCCATGACAAAATAAGGTTAAAGGCATAGGAAATTCTAGCTTCTACAAAAAAAAGCAAGCACCTGTGAAGGTAAAATCCTCAAATTAAAAGACTGCAGAATGAGCTAAATGTGGTTCAGGCTTTGGGTTGGTGTCTGCTTGGTGCAGCAGGGCCTTTTGAGTTTGCCACAGAGGCTTGCAAGGCTGGACTGGCTAGGGACATGTTCTCCTCTGTGAGGTGTTGGGTTTGGAGGGCTCCTCAATGGCTGGAAGCAGCAGAGAAGCCATCTCTCAGTGCAGCTACAGTGAGGGGAAGCTTCTGTCTCCAGCCTTCCAGGGAGCAGTATCTCCACATGGATACTGGGGGGGAAGGAGTGACCAGGGGCACAGAAGCATTATTTTTAGGAATGGTAAAATTATGTGGTAACTGTTCATTCCAGGAAGCCTCATTAATAATAACTGTGCCTTCTCATTACAGCCTCATTACATTTCTGTTAAAAAATAAATTAAAAACTACCAACTCAGGGAACTGTCAGCTCAATAATGACATGAATAAAACACGTGCCTTTCTAAAGAAAATCTTGAGAAATGAATCTGCACTCCTTAATCTTGCAAAGCTAGTGCACCTGAAAATACTAGGAGGCTGAAATATTCATCTTCTCAAAGTTAGGAATATACTAATTGGTTGAGAAACCGAAAATGCTTAAAAAAGTGAAGCTTATAAAGGTTAACAATAATTTCCTAATACACACACAAAAAGGTATTAAAGTAATATTTTCATTCCCTATTAAAGCAACTTCACAGAAGATCAACTGATTTAAATTAGAAAGCATTTAATATTTTTTCTTTCTCTTTTTCTTGTTACTTTTCTGTATTTGGTGCTACTTCAGCTGTAGCCATCACAACAGTGGAAAGGGCATCTCCAATCATCTGTGATGTCCTTTGCAACTACTGACCATGAGAACTCGAGACTCCATTTTGAAACCAGGGAGAAGTTAACAACTAAGTCCAAATGCCTCAGGAGCCAATACTGTCTTTCAAATAATAATTTTTATTACAATCTTATTACACTAAAGGGAAATGAGCACAGCATTTGGGAAAATCCAGGCATTACTGCCTTATCCTGGTCAGCAATGATAGAACCATAGAATTGTTTTGATTGCAAAAGACCTCTAAGATCATCGAGTCCAGCCATCAACCTAACACCACCACAGCCATCAAACAATGTCCACACATTTCTTGAACACCTCCAGGGACAGTGACTCCACCAGGTGAACATCTCCAGGGACAGTGACTCCATCACCTCCCTGGGCATTCTGTTCCAATGCCTGACCACTCTTTCAGGAAAGAGATTTTACCTGATATCCAACCTAAACCTCTGCTGGCACAATTCCAGGCCATTTCCTCTACTTCTATCACCTAACACTAGGGAGAAGAGACTGGTCCCCACCTCACTCCAACCTCCTTTCAAGGGAGTTGTAGAGAGCAGTAAGGTCTCCCCTTAGTCTCCTCCAGACTAAATAATCCCAGTTGACTCAGCCACTCCTCACAAGAGTTGTTCTCCAGACCCTTCACTTTCTTCCTTCCATTTGATAAAACAAACAGTGAGTGGACAAATGTTTCTTTCACACTTAGCTTCTCTGCTTTTTGTTCCCTGTCAGCCACACTAGAACACTGCACAAACTGAGTCATCAATAGTCTGTCAAACTCCGGAGTGTGGAATGCATTTACGCCAGCCTCTTCTGGGAGCACACAGCTTATTACCTTATATTACCTCTTTTCATGCTGGAGGAGATTTTTCAAATAGAGATAGTCCAGAGGCCACACTGCCATTTCTGGAGGGCCTTCCACCACCTCTTCTGTATCACCCCCTAGTGCACTGTTTCTGCCCACTCTTTACATTTCTGTTTTACTCATAGAAGTTACAACTTGAGTGACTCATTGCACCACAGTCCTTCGAGTCACTCCCTATACAAGAAAATAAAAGCTTTTCCTCCTTGCTAAGAGATCCCCTTTCTGCTGGTATTTGAGTGAGACAGTGGCAATACAGAACTGTCACCCAGCACTTCATGTGTTACCATTTAGTAAGGACTAAGAACAACAAACACATGAACTCAAATTAATTTGAACTAAAATGCTCACAGTGACACGCTCAGTGCAAGGCAGGTGGAGAAAATCCCTCTCCCTAAAAGAGGAATACTGTGAGAATAACTGCATGTGCAATCATCTTCCAAATTCCCTTCAGCCAATGGCTTCTCCACTTACCTGTGTGAAATTTTGTACGACAACAAGGAAGGAAAAGAAAAATACCAATAAAGTGAGATAATAAAAACACCAAATAGAAAAATATGCAGCAGCAGAATAAGAAAAACTTTCCACTGAAAAAAACCCAGGAATCTAGCCAAGAAAAAAATGGCCTTATTAGAGTTTAGAAATTAGAAGCAAAGTAATTATAGACATAACTTTTTTTTAATTAGTAATACACAAGAAGTATTTTTTACTCCCTCAATTGTGGACTTATCTCTGACATAAGCAATTTGCACTTCTAATGAGCAGTAAGTGTGTGGAAGGTGTTTATCCTGCTCTTTAAAAATGAGGGGACTGAAACAAAACAGTAGATTTTATCAGATAGTTTTGAAGAAGGGATAGATATACATTGCACCCAGGCACTGTGGCAGTCTCCTCCTCTTAATGTGAGCTCTACAAATGCTGAAAAGACATCACAGATTGTAGAATGGTTTGTGTTGGAAAGGACCTTAAAGATCATGTAGATCCAATGCCCACATCATGGGCAGGGACACCTTTCACTAGACCAGGTTGCTCAAGGGCCTATCCAACCTGACCTTGAATACCTCCAAGGAGGGGGCATCCAAAACTTTCCTGGGCAACCTGTTCCAGTGTCTCACCACCCTCACTGTAAAGAATTTCTTCCTAATATCTAGTCTAAACCTACTCTCTTCCAGCTCAAGGCCATTTCCCTTGTCCTATCACTACAAGCCCTTGTGAACAGTCAGTCTGGATTGAAATAAAAAGGTTTGGATCTGGATTTTCAATTTGGATTGAAATAAAAAGTTTTTTCCTGTAGGCACATGCTTTTCAAACTGAGGTTCAATCTGGCAAATGCCAACATGCAAGCTGCTCCTGTGTTCAGTATTAAGCATGCTGTATTTTACTTTGGAGATTAGGAATTGTTTTTAATCTTAGCTGATGGACTTTTAGCCTTACTTTAAAATTTGTCTAGATATATGTAAATATTTACAGGTAAATATTTTACAATTCATATAATTAAGAATCACTTAAAAAGCAGTGTACTTGCAGGAAAAAAATTATTGATATGAAAATATATCTTCTTAAACCACTACTCAAAATATTTATGTTACATGTTACACACATGATTATATATTCTTGTTCAAAAAAGCTTTCAACCTCTGATAGTATTTGAGGGTTTACATATGCAGAAACTGAAAAAAAAACCTATTTTTCATTCTCCACCAGAGGGAGAGAGAGCATCTTTGGTTCCAAGGCAGATTTTGAAACAATTTAATTCCACGTCATTTAAAGCAGTAACAGCAAAATTGGCAGTGGGGAGAGAGGGGGGAGACAACAAAGAGATCAATTCTGTCCATTATGCTACCAACAATGAAGCATGCTGTCATCACTTAGAGCTCACTGGAGAAATGTACTGCAAGGAGGAAAAGAAGACATGATGTGGGAGAAGTTCATATGTAGACTGCTTAGTGATAAGAATGTAACACTGAAAGTTTAGGTGACCATGGAAAGTTGCAGTGAGGATGATCAGAGGGCTGGAGCACCTCCCCTGTGAGGAGAGACTGTGAGAGTTGGAGATCTGGAGAAGGCGCCATGGAGACCTTATAGCAGCCTTCCAGTACCTGAAGGGGACCTACAAGAAAGCTGGGGAGGGACTTTTTACAAGGACTTGTAATGATAGGATGAAGGGCAATGGTTTCGACCTGGAGGAGGGCAGATTTAGAGCTGGGTATTAGGAAGAGAGACACTAGAACAGGTTGCCCAGGGAAGTTGTGGATACCCTCTCCCTGAAAGTGTTCAAAGCCAGGCTGGATGAAGCCTTGAGCAACCTGGTCTAGTGAAAGGTGTCCCTGCCCATTGCAGAGAGGTTGGAATCAGATGACCTTTAAGGTCTCTTTGAACCCAAACCATTCTATGATTCTGTGATTTCTTTATATACTGAGATACAGACAAACATAAGCAGAAGGCAACAATTGTTTGGTTTGTGCTCTTACTTATTTCAAAGGAAGCCCTCTGTTTACTGCTCAAGAGCAAAAACTTAGCAAGGAATCGTAACCCAGGCCTTAGTATAGATGTCTGAATTTAATTTCAAAGTTTACAAAATGCTCATAAATAAAAGAAACATAAAATATATTTATTTTCTGTACTCCTGTCTATATTTATTTAAATTTTCTAAAGAACTTGAGTTCTCTGTTTAGGCAAAACTGTGGCCATTGAAAATCTGAGTGCTACATAGACACTGAATAAAACCCAACCAACAAAACAAGCAACACAGGAACGATTACTAGGAAGGAATTACTCTATCTTGGACATGTAATGTCAGCTTTTGTACAAATAGTTGTGGCTGAACTCTCCCAGCAATCTCTGTTGGAGGATCTCTGCAGATTCTAATGCAAATCAGTCACATTCTGGCCCTCTAAAATGGCCTGTAAAGCTTTGGAGAGTGAGACAGCAGCAAAGTTCCAGGAACTGTGAGAACACCCTGGCAGCTTCCCGCAACCTGAAAATGTCTGGTTGAAGTACTGATGGAGAAGATCTTATGAGATTTGAACCACACAATACAGTTCAACTATGAACTGAATAAGTTGCCTACTGTAACCTGGCTAAAATATTTACATCTTTCATTACAGTGGACAACAGCAGATTTCTCTCCTCCTCTGTCTAATCATTGTTTACTTGCTCTTTTCTCATGAATCAAAATATTGTTGCAGTTCTTTTCTGAAAAGATATTTCTTTGGGATTTTGTACACATCAAATTATTAAAATGTTGATGTTAATATTTCATAAAACCCACAATATTTTTTGAATCACTCATGTAAAGAATGCAATACTTGGCAGTAGTGCTACAGAGAATAAAAAGAGAAACAGAAAAAGAAAATCATACAGTTGAAATCCATCTTAGATGAACTCAGAGGTTACAAGCACAAATATGTGATCAAATATTTTCAAAATGATTATTGATCAGGAGATTCTTTTCATCTAAGTGACTGTCAAGACAAGCAGAAAGCAAATTACAGAACAAAGCTAGCAAGAGATTTAAACCACTATGCTCAGTCTGCAGTAACCCCCTATTTATTGGTTTGGACCAGACATATGTAAAACATTGATTCCATGATACTATGATTCTATGATTCTGTTCTATGCTTTACTTTATACTTGCTGGAGTGAAATATTTCAAGAGTGAAAATTTAGAAAGCTACAGCACACCGATTAATGCTGTGATTTGAATGCCACAGGCTGAAGGACTAAACACTAAATCAATGTTTTAATTTATATTAACTAGTTCAGTGCTAATTTCACTGGAATTTGCTGTTAATTTCTTCTATTTGCAATAGGTGCAACTCACGACCAAGTCATCTATCTCTAACTGAATGCTCTAAGATTACAGGTTTGAGCAAGAGGAGGAAGTGTCTGCAGTACAGCTCTGAGTCCTACTGGAAGGCCCCTGATTTCTCTCTCCTAGCATTGTGCTTCTGATGTTTAACCAGCTGCAACCCCACCCATACGTTCACATGTTTTAAACCAGAAAAACCAGATATTGCCATCTGCAAAGCATGGAAGTGTTACAATAGCACTTACAAATAATAGTGGTTTTCTGATAAGATGGTTTGTTTTACCTTCTCAGTATCAACTGGGATTGCTAGTGTACAAGGCTGAGATTAAATATCACTGTGGGGGAAAAAAAAGTGTTTTTTTAATCACATCTTCCTTTGTTTTGTGAGCAAGTGCTATTTTTCCTGTGCTGAGACTTTCTGAAGCTGGGAAATAACAGCAAAGAATCAACAGGACATCCATTTTTCTGTTGGCTTCTTCATCTGCAACCTGGAAACCCATGTCTGCTGCTGCCCCTGAATGACTTTATAAGTGGAAACAGTTCAGTTCAGAAGCAGAAGCACATGCTGAAATACATGCTTCTACCCATCCAATGATCCCTATCAGCTCTCTAGGCTTCTCCAGCTCAGTGTCCTTTTCCCACTCACTTTCCTTCTTTATTCGTACTGCAATTCTTGTGGAAGGACCTGGCCCAAACTCCTCATGTGTGGAATGGTAGTATTGCATTTTGCTGAGGGAGGCTAATGTGAATCTTGGCAAGGCACTGATGAAATAGCCATGCCACCCTTGAGGCAGGATTATTAACATCTTCAGCATCCCTATCTGCTGAGGATGATACTTTCATCCTTTTAATACACCCCAGGAAACTTTCATTTCTCTCACAGGATACACGTAGTAGTTTTTTGGACATGGTGGCCCCAGATCTAAGAAAATTGGACAGTATTTCCTGATGCCTCACATATCCGGAGCTGCTATAATAGATCAGCTCTTGGAGAGGAGAGAAAGAGAAAAGACAAATAGTTATTGTCAAGATGGAAATCTCTGTGCCAGCAATGATAAAAATGTTGCTTTTTCATCCACTTTGGAATTCCATTCTCGTGGTCTATCCTCAGTCTTCAGTGAATATGAAGATAGTAAGCTAGTTCATTCTTTCCCATTTGCAAAAGACTCTGCAGCTATCATGGGAGGAAGTGAGGCTGTTGCTGAGAATGTTAATACTTGCTTGGGGTATTCTCTGATGATACTGTTTTGTGGTATTCCATCAAAGACACCAAGGATTTTCTTCAGAAAGGCAGTGGGAAAACCAACAAAATACTAATTATTTCCGTTTGGTAGTCTGGAATTGCCAAAATGAAGAGAAACCACAGAAAGCTGTGAAATAGGGTGCCAACTTAAAGAGAGCTTTAAGGAGGACAATAATCAGCACTGCAGGCTAAACATTCCCAGTTTCCTCATCCCACTTCTCATAAGAAGTGCTCTCAAAACCCCCCACTAGCTTTGTTGCCATTCTCTGGATACTCTCCAACACCTCAATGTCTTTGTTATACTGCAGTCCCCAGAACTGAACCTGGTATTTGAGTACAGTGCCAAGTACAGAGGCATGATCACTTCCCTACTCCTGCTGGTCACATTATTCCTGATCCAGGCCAGGATGCTCTTGGCCTTCCTGGCCACCTGGGCACATACTGGTTCAGCTGGCTGTCAACCTACACCTTTTTCTGCCAGGCAGCTTTCCAACCACTCTGCCCCAAGCAAGGAGCCTTTATGGAGGAGTTGTGACAAAAGTGCAGGACCCAGCACTTGGACTTATTGCAACTGATCCCAGCCCATTGATCTAACCTATCTAGATCCCTCTGTAGGGCCTTCCTACCCTCATGCAGATCAACATGTCTGCTTAATTTCATGTCATCTGCAAACTTACTGAGGGGACACTCAATCACCTTGTCTAAATCATTGATAAAGATGTTTAACAGGACTGGCCTGAGCACATAGCCATCCTCAGCAGAGTGCTGTGGGAGACGGTGTCAAATGCTTTGCTAAAGTTCAGGTATCCACAGCCTTTCTCTACTAGGCAGGTCACCTGGAGCTCAGGTTGGTCAAACAGGACCTGCCCTTCATGAACCCATGCTGACTGTGCCTGATTCCCTGGTTGTCCTGTTCTTGCTGTGTTTAGCACACCCAAGATGAACCACTCCATAATCTTCCCTGAGGTAATAGGGGGGAAGTGCTGAGAAACTAAATCAGCACTTTATGTTTTCATCAATATAAATTTTCAGAGGGCTGACCAGTCAGTAAGCTCTTCAGTGCAGCTGCCATTTTGAGCAACAGGGATTGGGCAAGTCATGAAAGTACAAGGTGAGGAAAACGTTAAGGACTGTGTTCTGGATGAATGAGCTGCTAGATGGGTTGAATCTGGATGGACTGCTGGGCTTGAAATGTAGTAATCAATGAGTTCATGTTTAGTTGGTGGTGGCAAGTAGCAAGCAGAACACTCTAGGTTCAGTACTGAAGCCAGTATTATTCATTGTCTTCACAGTAACTTGGCTGATGACACAGGTTGCACCTGTGGCAGATTTTCAGACAATACTAATGTAGGAGGGGTTGTTCTCAAACCAAACAGTGGGGCTTCAGTTGAGAGTACTTTGAGAAACTTAAAAATGGGTCAACAGAAACCTCATGAAGTTTATCAAGGAATGCAAATTTGTGCATATGGGGTTGAATAGTGCCAGGCACCAGTGCAGGCTGCCTGAGCAGCAGCCCAGCTGAAAACCATGTGGCTGTCACAGTGGACTATTAGTTGAATATGAGCCAACAGGATGCTTTCATTGTGAATAAAGTGAACCATAGACTGAGTTACATGGACTGAGAGCATGGACAGCAGATGAATAGAAATTATTCGCCCTGCTTGTTCAGTCTAGTGAATCCACACCTGGGATAATGTGTCCTGTTGTCAAGAAACAAGATGTCAAGAAACAAGAGAAAGGCGTGCAGAGTGCTGATGAGATGGTAAGTGGCCTACACCATATGACTTGTGAAGAGATGTTGAAGAAGCTGAGCTTGGTTAGCCTGGCAAAGAAGAAAATAAAGGGAGATCTGAGAAGAGTCTAAAACTACCTGAAGGAGAGTGGCAAAGATCACTGAACTGAAGTCTTAGTAGTAGCAAATGGCGAAACAAGGAGCAAAGGCCACAAACTGAGTCACTGGAGCTGTGATTGTGCAAGGGTGGTGCTACACAGGAACATACTGCCTGGAAAGTCTCTCAAGTCTCTATTATGGAAGGCTCTCAAGAGCAGATTAGGCAAAGCCATGGCTAACCTGAAATACCACAGGTCACAGTCCTGTTTCCAGTGGAAGGCTGAACTGGGTGGGTCCCCAGAGATCTCTGCCAACCGCCACTTCTATGAATGTAAAGGTCTAAGTCACTGTAGTGTCCCCCAGATAGTAAACAAAATTAAGTTACCAATTCCTCTACTCCTGCCTTCCTTCCTCCTGGTCTTCCTCTGCTCCTGCCTTCCTTTATGTTACATTATGGCATATAATTACCATGTTTAAGGGACTAGTAAAAAGTCCTTCCTTTTCAGCTGGGGTTGCTCTGCTTGCCATCTAACCATTTTATACAGTTATGATTTCTAAGGCATCAGGGTCTGACAGACTTTGTTGACACCTAATTTTACTGGATCAGGCACATTACACATCTTTGTTAAAACTGCAACCTTTTTCTAATACTATAGAATTGTCCTTCCCATTCTTACAGAACAGACTATTTTCCCTACTGAACATCCTTTGTACACTTTCTGCTAGACCTGTGCAATTTAATAGTTAAAATTCAAGTAAATCCTTAGATACTGATCTTCCCAAGAGACAACATAAATCCAGAACCACAATGACATATGAACCAAAACTGCTGAGGCACTGACACAGCTAAATGAATTCTGTACCAGATCAAGCTGTAAAAAGAGAATCTCTGCTAGCACAAGGATTTAAGCATCTCAGGTACTAGAAGGAACATGGGTTAATAGCCAATCAAACAAATATTTTTGTGACTAGCTGGCCTTCTGGTCTGCAAGCACACATTGCCAGCTCATGTTGAGTTTTTCACCAACTGACACTCTCAAGTCCTTCTCCTCAATACTGCTCTTGAGCCACTCTTTACCCAGCATATATTTGTGGTCCAAGCTATTCTCTCTCAAGCTGCTTCTTACACCTTCTTGAACAGTACTTATTTATGCTACTCAGTGCAGTGCTGCAGGACACCAGGATCCCCTGATGATGAAAGTGTTTTACAGTGGCATACAATCATGATAGCCTGGGTAAATACACTGCAAATAGACAAAGCAATGCATTGCAGAATGTATACTTCACTAATGTCAGGTGATTCAGGAAGGTACAACTGAGGTCCAGATACTGCTTTGAAAAAGTAGGAATATGTTTCTGCTGCTTGTTTCTTCTTCAAAGGAAGGAATATTATTGAAGTTTACTTATTGCACAAATAAGGTATTACACTATGGTGATCTTAGGCTGATGGTTGGACTTGATGATTTTGGAGGTCTTTTCCAACTCAAACAATTCTATGATTCTATGTTGTCCAAAAAATGTGTTCTTTCCCCTGATGTGCAATGAGCCAATCTCACACACTGAGAGTAGCTATGGATTTACTACAAAACTGCACAAGTTTGAGTGCTGGACAGGTATTCCCACAAAACCAGCAACCCAGTTTATTTGGGGAAGGGGCTTTCTAGCTAGGAGGTGTGATTTTTAACATTATAATGAGGGTAGACAGTTTGTTTTACTTTGATGGGAGCTCCCATCAATCTTTTGGCCTTCCTGCAGGGATTAGTCCCTAGTAAGGCATGCATTGGTTAGACAAAGTGACCACTTTTACACCATCAAGCCCTGATCAGTGGTCCTCCTTAGAAGACCAAGTGCAATGTATTCAACTCTCAGACAGCATACCCAGTTTCAGTTGGATAACACAAAGAAGCTTTCAAGCTTCATTCTCAGGGTGGTTTGGCTGCATAGATTCAACCAGACACTCTTAAGTAAACACAGTCCAACGGCCACGGAAATCTTGCTACCAGATGTTTTTATAGGATGATCTCCTTTAACTCTCAGCTTTGCATGTGGGCGATAACCTGTGCGGCACGGAACTCACTTCAGCCAGCAGAGTGTGCCTGTGAGAGAGCTGCAAAGCTCTGCCAAACCAGAATCAGCCGGTATCGGAGGAATGAGGGAGCGTGGAGAACCGAAATCGCGGAGAATGGAGAAAAGGCGGTGCCGAAGACGAGCTGTCTCGCTTGGGAGAGGCTCAAGACCGGTGCCAGACTGCAAAAGAAAATAAGTTCCGCGGCGGCGAGCAGGGCCGGGGCTGAGTGGGGCGAGGGAGAGGGGCGCAGGTGGACAGCGGAGCCCGCAGTTGCACCTGGTGCGCGTAGCGGCTCCGCCGCTTCGGCTGGCAGCAGGGACGCGGCGCCTGGCGGGGTCCGGCGCGGTGAGTACCTCGGAAGAAGCCTCACGGCACTTGCAGCGGCAGCAGCGGCATCGGCATGGGCGTGCTGAGGGCAAAGCGACAGCTGCATCGCCTGCGGCAGAAGCGGGCTGGGCTGGCCCGGCGCGATGCCGGTACGCGTTTGGCTGCCTGGGGGGCGGCGGCTGGAGGCGGCGGTCCCGCCGTGCCACGTTGGGTGACCAGGGCCATCCTTTGTGCTCGGACGGGCGGCGCCCGCAGCTGCGCGCAGCTTCTACCCGCCGCCCTCGCGGCCCTTGCAGGCTGCACCGGCCCCGGCCAGCGCGCCGGTACGGCGGGCTCGGTCACAAGCGCTGGCCCCGGGGCAACCCTGCCCATGGAATCCCAGAAAGCCAGTATGGTGGGGGTTGAAAGGGACCTCCAGAGGTCATCTAGTCCAACCATCCTGCTAAAGCAGGTATTCCTAGAGCAAGTTGCCCAGGATCACAATATCGAGGCGGGTTTTGAAAGTCGCCCGAGGAGACCACAACCTCTCTCGGCAGCTGGCTCCAGGGCTCCAGCACTCTCAGAGTAAAGAAATGTTTCCTTCCTTATATTTATGTGGAACCTGACCTGCTTTAGTTTGTACCCACTGCCCCTTGTCCTGTCACTGGGCACCACTGAAGAACGCCCGGCCGCATCCTCTTGACTCCCACCCTGTAGAAAACTGATCAGCATTGTGAAAATCCCCCCTCAATCCACTCTTTTTCCAGACTGAAGAGCCCCACATCTCTCAGCCTGTCCTTTTCAGGGAGGTGCTTCAGTCCTTTAAGCATCTGCTTGGCCCTCTGTTAGACTCTCTCCAGTAGTTCCCTGTTTCAAACTGGGGAGCCCAGAACTGGGCACAGTACTTAAGATGCAGCCTCAGCAGTGCAGAGTGGAATGGGAGGAGCATCCCTCTGAACCTGCTGGCCACACTCTTCTTGATGCACCCCAGGATACCATCTGAGCAGTGCTTTACATAGGTGAGCTTAGCTTGAATGCTGGGGAAAGCATGATATGCCAAGCTCCAGAAGTTATTATCTTGAGGGTGCACCACCCTTGTGCATTCGGGTGGTCCTGTAACAGCCTGTAACTATTTACAAAAATAAAGGTACAGCACCTGATACAAGATGTGCTTGGCACCAGGGTGATGAGAATGGTTGCTATCTGATCATCTTTCTGCTGTCCATGGGGACATGAGACCACTCACGCTGAGGCATAACAGCACCAAGGGGTCTCCTGGAAAGGTTTTATAAGCAAAATTTGGGAAACAACACTCAGGAGCAGAAAACAGCAGCCCAGGTCTGGAAATTGAACTGCTCCTGACTTCATGCAAACTGGTGACTCTGGCAATTAGCACAGTCCTTTAAGCATGTAATTGCCTTGGTTTGGTTTTCCTTGCTGGGTGTGCAGTTTTGCACCATGGTGCTGGTCTGCAGAAATGGCTGGTGTCCACATCTCCAGTGAAGTCATCAACAACTGGAGTGCTAAATGTATCAGGAAGCTGAGGTTAGACTACCAAAACTTCTGGTGCCCCAAATAATGTTTTTAACAATGTTTTTTTCTGTGTGTCTGCAAAAGACAAATAATAACACATGCAGCATGCCTACTGTGAATACTGTGAAGCAGAAATAATTTTTTATGAGTTATCCATTGGAAGTGCTATACTTTTTAATGCTGAGACAAATCAGATACTGGACAAGGATACTCAAATATTCATAAATTATTCATCATATGGACTTTTTATAGCAAGATCAGAATTTTTTTTGATGATCCAGCTGAATGACAATCTAGAAAACTGTAGCTCCACTGATGGTGCAGTGAACTTGGGTGTTTTGCTGCTAACTTTGGTTTTATTACGGCACCTGCATTCGTCTCTAAAATAGCTCATGAGTCAGATTTTCAAAAAAGCTCAGCATGTTTCTGGGCACTACTGTTTGGGCCAGTTTTTTTTTAAAAGCCCTGCATAACATATAAACATATAATTTTAAAAAAACTTTTTTTTGATTAAAAAAATCTAGGTCTTCCCCAGATAACCAAACAAGAGTCCAGATTCTCTTCCTTAAATGCAATCCCTGTGGGGGGCCGTATTCAACTACGGGTGCTGTGAGTGGGTCTTCACTACCTCATTCATTGGGAAGGTATGGCTTCCTTCACAAACCAGCTGCTGTCCTTTTCCTTGTAGTTTCTCTGCAAGGATTGCTCAATGGCAAAGAGCCTCTTGGGCTTCTCTGACTTCTGTAATGCTGTGTTCTTAGCAATTCCCCTTGGTGAGGGAAGAAGGCTGAGAGCAGATAAGTGCATTTCTTCTGGTGTGATAGAGGTGATGAGTCAGTAGTGGAGAGAGGATCCAGACATCCAGTGCTTCATTTATCCAGAGCCTGAGAGTTTGTGCAACTATTGGAGAGGACCTGCTCTGTTTTCAACTATACTCACTCTGAACTTGTGGCCATAGTGGGAAGTTAATAGTCTAAAAATTATAATAAGTAAGAATCCGGTCCAAAGAGAAAAATATATGCATTTTCTGAAGATTTGCAGAGATTGATGCATGCATGACATTAATTTGCATCTACTCAATCTAAACCCATTTTGTCAGTCCAACTGCAAAGATCAGTGTCGTCTCTTTGCATCTCAATGATTTTTGCTTTAAATAGCAGAATAAGAGATAGATCTATTCCCTGTCCAAAGAAGAAATTTTTTGTATCTACTACCAGCACTCAGGTGCATACAAAACCAGTCAAAACCATGAAACAGAAAGGTGAGGCTCCACATTTAATCCTAGCTCTGAATCTTCAGTTATGTAACTTTATATTCCATTATCTAAGATACACTGCAATATCCAGTAGTTTTCATTAATTTTGAACTGGGTGCATTTAACAGCTTGCAATTGTGCTTCCTCTGCTACTTCTTCCTCATTTTGCTGCTTGTTGTTATTTCCTGTTAGCATGATTATTCACAATCTTTATTACCTTTATGCAGTTAGTATTTCTCTTGTATGTGGGCTGAATCCTCCATAGGTAGTTACATAAACTACATTGGCAGGAGACCTAGCTTCAAGTATGTTAATAGGAAAAATCTGAGATGTCATCTTTAAGATCTAGCCTTGGTAGAGAAAGGATGAAGTGTAATTTTAGCTAAGACTATCCCAGGCTGTCTTCTTATGTTAGGAAGAAGAAAAAGACTGTGCCACTGCATAGCTCTGACTTCCTGCTCTGGTACCCTTCCTGCCTCAAACACTCTGCAGGACCTCTAGAAAGACCTGTTCATTATCTCTGCCTCTTGATTTAGAAAAAAAAAATATCCAGAAAGTCTTTTCAGTAAATGTTTCCACTGTCACCCGGGTGTGGACTTGTCAGTTGGCCCCAGCTTCTAAGCTCCTCTGGCAAGTGTTAAATGTGCCCAACTCTTGTTCTTCTTTACTGTGTCGCAAATACCTTCCACGGCCAAGTTAGGAGTAATGGCAACTTAGTCCATAAAGAAGTATCCATCTATGAAAAGTTTGATACCAGGAATTTTAGCTCTGATTGACTGTATGAGACAAATCAGCGTGCTCTTGGAGGAACCTGCTGTTAAAGCTGCTCTTAGTTACACATAATTCCCAGCACTGCAAAGGTAAATGACTGACCAGGCAGTCAGGCAGATTTTCACTGGTGTCTGTGCAAGAAGCAGTAAGTAGCTTTAACTGGTCAGCTCTCATTACATATTGGTGTGAAATATCTCAAGGCCTCTGTATGTTTATCTAGCTATAAGAAAAAAAGTAAAATAGTTTGGAAAGGTAGTAATTTGATAAGCAAAAATATATTCATGTGTAAAGACAAGTTTAAAGACAGGAGCTCAAATTTTCAGTTAGTACAGAATCTGAGTTACTCACTGGCAGTTTTCAGTAGTGAGAGGCTAACAGGCACATCTTCTGAAAGCTCGTAGAGTACATAAGGAAGTTTTTAAAACAATTGTTGATCATTTTCTTCTCTCTTTTGACTGTTGTGTAGCTGATGGCTCTTTCTGTTTCTCAAAAGAAAAAAAAAGAAAAAAAATACTCTTTCTGGGAATTTGTGTCATCAAATTTCTAGTCTCCATGGAAACCTAGGTAGTGCTTCACAGTTGGCTAATGTTTCAATATACTGCAGCAAAAATCAGAGGGAGATTGTGCACCTTGCATGTTAATCAGTTAAAAAGGATGTTGAAATTATTTTCACATTCACTTAGAGTAACATTCACCTAGGTTTTAGCACTATTATATGGATTAATACTATGGAAACCAAAAGCATAATCGCAAACTGTCAATTTGGCTAATAAAAATCTTGCCAGAGAGGTAGAGACAATCTCCTTATTGTAATTTACATAAGCAAAGTAAGAACCTTAAATCTTTTTCTCTGTCTTTCCTCTTGTTATTTTGCTACTAAGATTTATAGAATCATAGAATCATAGAATGTGGGGGGTTGAACAGACCTCTAGATACCATCAGGTCCAACGCCCCTGCCAATGCAGGATCACCTAGGACAGGACACACAGGAACACATCCAGATGGGTTTTGAAAGTCTCCAGAGAAGGAGAGTCCACAAGATCTCTGGGCAGCATGTTCCTCACCATAAAAAAGTTTCTCCTCATATTGAGATGGAACCTTCTGTGTTCCAGCTTGTATCCATTGTTCCTTGTCCAGTTACCAGACACCACCTTCATCTTGACACCCACCCCTCAGATATTTATGGATATTAATTAGATCCTCTCTCAGCCTTCTCTTCTCCAGACTAAACAGGTGTCTCAGTCTTTCCTCATAGGAGAGATGTTCAAGTCCTTCAATCATCCTCATAGCTTTCCATTGGACTCTCTTCAGTAGATCCCTTTCTTTCTTGAACTGGGGAGCCAAAAACTGAACACAGTATTCCAGTTGTGGTCTCACCATGGCAGAGTGGAGGGGTAAGAAAACCTTTCTAGACATGTTGGGCACACTGGATGCACCCCAGGAAACCATTTGCCCTCTTAGCCACAAGGGTACATTGCTGTCCCATGGATAACTTACTTTTCTCAAAACTGGTTTCCTCTGAAAAAATGTAGTAACTTCATCTATATACCTCTTACAGGTTTCCTTTCTTTATTCCAAGTTTTATCAGCTTGGACACAAAAGCACATGATCTTACTGGGACACTAGAAAGTGATACAGAGAAAGAATACATAGAGTGCGACCTGTCTATTTTTGTGACCTCAGTCAGCACATGAAGAGTGAGTGCTTGAAGCCACCTACAAGTAAGTAAAGTATAGAGTGGAAATAATGCAGCCTACTGTGTTAACTTGTAAATATTCCTGCATAGAAAACCATGAAAATAAGCTACATTAAAAGTTTATTAGAGAATTTTCTAAGCATTTTATGGCTTAGCAATAAAACCCCAGTGTTCACTTTACAGTGGCACTAAAGCACAGTGGTGAAATACGGTAGTGATGTATGATGTATGCTACTTACTGCATACTGCATACTGCAGTAAGTACACAAGTACACACTGCACAACCTGATCTTTTTGTACGTATTTTGAAGGTATGTACTGGTATTTACTTTATTTCAGAATACTGTGGAGAAGATGTATGCTAGTCGAGAGGATGTTGGATATGATTTTGGAGATGACTCAAAAGTTGGACGTAAACCAGTTAAGCCTAATCCAAACATTGATGGAGGATGGGCTTGGATGATTGTATTTTCCTCTTTCCTTGTGCACATACTTATCATGGGGTCCCAAATGGCCCTTGGAATACTCAACATAGAGTGGCTTGAAGAGTTTAATCAAGGTCGTGGCTTAACAGCATGGGTTAGCTCCCTCAGCATGGGCATTACACTTATTGTAGGTATGTTCCTGCATAATTTATTTGAAAACTATGTAGATTATCAGAGTATGTTTGCTACTCATCCCTCAAGTATTTTTTTAGTTTTTCCACTTTCTTGATAGAGCTGCCCAAGTTCTCCTGAGCTGCCTTTTTAAAGTCACCGGGATAAATTTTCAAGTTAGAGGGAGAAAGGAAACCACAGCAAAGATGACAGAGAAAACAGTGACTCCAGGAGACAGCATCAGTAGGAAGGGACTTCAAGGTCTCACTAAAATTAAGAAAACATATGATATGTTAAGTTTGTGGTCCTCCCTATATTCTATCTGGGAGAAGAGAATGTTGAATTTCAGGAGTTTATATCTCAGTTTGGCAGCTGAACTAAAATTTACTTTTTAAGTTGTGGTTGGTTCAATCCAAAAATATACCTGGAGGGATACATTTGTGTACATATGTATGTAAACACTTCTATATCCCTAACTGAAGATGGAAAAACTTGTGTTTGTCTAAAATATTCCATTGGAAATTAAATAAAATCTTTAATTTCTAGCTACCTCTTGAAAAAGGTACCACTTCTGGTGTCCCCATCATAAAAAGGACATAGAACTGTTGGAGTGAATCCAGAGGAGGGCCACAAAGGTGATCCAAGGGCTGGAGCACCTCTCCTATGAAAATAGGCTGAGGGAGCTGACGTTGTTCAGCCTGGAGAAGAAAAGTCCCCAGGGACAGACCTTATAGCTACCTTCCAATACTTGAAAGACACCTACAGGAAGGTTGGAGAGGGACTTTTCATGAGGGTGTCTAGCAACAGGTCTAGGGGGGCTTGTTTTAAGCTGAGGGAGCATAGGCTTAGACTGGATCTTAGGGAGAAGTTCTTCAATATGAGGGTGGTGAAACTCTGGGATAGGTTGCCCAGAGGGGTTGTGGATGCCCCCTCCCTGGAGGTGTTCAAGGCCAGGCTGGACGAGTCCTTGAGCAACCAGTCTAGTTGAGAGGCTTCACTGCCCATGGCAGGGAGATTGGAGTAGATGGTCTCTAGTGTCCCTAAGCTATTCTATTTTTCTATGAGCTATGATTCTTCCTCAGTTTGAACTGTCCTTTCTTTATGGGGGATCGTTGAGTTTAGGTCCTATGGGTATTTGCTAAGTATTTGTTCAGTTGGTTTAATTTTTCTTTCCGAATTGCATGAATAGTTTGATGTTAAGCAATTTCTTTAAAATATTAATAATCTTCATGTGAAAAATTGCTAAAAAGTGCAGAGAATTTAATAAATAAAGTAACATTTTTTTAATTTCTTTTTTTTTTTAAACAGGTCCTTTCATTGGTTTGTTCATTGGCATGTGTGGGTGCCGCAAGACAGCGATAATGGGAGGGATGTTGAATGCCCTAGGGTGGATACTGAGTGCCTATGCCTCAGGTGTGCACTACCTCTTCCTTACATTTGGAGTAACAGCCGGTAAGAGCTGTACTGACACTTGGAAATTCTTCCTATTGTTTTTGATTCCTTTGAAGGTGATCTGGATGAGGAAAGAGACTGTAAAGTTATTCCATCTTTTCTCTCACACTTTACAATCTGTTATGTTTACAGAAAACTTAATTATTTACTCAGTGGACTGGGCCCAGTGGCTTCTGTTGACATTTAAATCGGCCATGTGAAGATGGTTTCTCCCAACTGAATTTATTAGAGGATATTTTAAACTAGAATAATTATGTAACCCACACTCTAACAAGTGGAATATGATGATGTTGTGCCACTGTTAAATTACATATCTAACTAACTCCTCTCTTTGTCACAGGAAGAAACAGCAAATGTTTTCTACAGGAGTTGCTCCATGTTAATAAAATACCATGTTATGACAATTAAGTAATGCTTCAAAATCCATTTTAAAGGGTGTGGTGTGTTACTGCTGGTAGGCAGCTAAGCTTCACACAACTGCTCACTCACTCTTTTGGAGAGGGATGGGGAAAGAATCAGAAAGGTAGAAGTGAAATAAAAACAGTTTAATAGGTAAAACAAAAACTGCATGCAGAAGCACAGCAAAATAAGGAATTCTTTCACTACTTCTCATGGACAGGCAGATGTTCAGCTATTTCCAATAAAGAGGGGCTTCATCACATGTAACTATTACTTGGGAAGGCAAATACCACAACTCCCAATGTCCTCCCTTCCTCCTTCTTTCCCCCAGTTCTACTGATGAGCATGACATCATATGGTATGGTATGTCCCTTCGGTCAGTTGGGGTCACCTGTGTTCCCTCCCAGCTTCTTGTGCACACTCAGCACATTCACTGGCATAAGAAACAGAAAAAGGCTTGATACTAAAACATGCCTGTGCTATCAACAGTGCTTGGGTCACAAATCTACAACATGGCACTACATGAAATACTATAAATAAAATGAACTCTGTCCCAGCCTCAGGTAGAACAATGCATGGGGCCGTATTTCATACACAGTTTCTTATAAAAGACATTCAGATTACATCAACAGCCACTAATTAATAGCAACTAATTTTGCTGCCTTTTTGGCAATCAGAATCATTGAAAGAAGTAATATTTTGTTATTTTTATAGGAATTAGGTCTCCAGAATACCTTTTGACATATAAGAGCTCAATCAAAATATTAAAAGCATGCGTGTTTAGGCACCTTTCTTGAAATCAACAGATCCATAGTGCTTAAACGCTCAGTTTCTAGCAAAATATGGGCCCTTGTGAAAAAAAATTAGTTACTTTAAGAAAATTAGGTAGAAGACAGGTGAGAGTCCAATGGAGACCCACGCAGATGGTTAGGTGACTGGAGCAGATCTATGATGAGGAGAGGTTGAGAAGTCTGGGGCTCTTTAGCCTGGAAAGGAAAACTCTGAGGGAGGATCTTCTTAGTCCATGTAAATATCCAAAGGTGAGAGGTCATAAGGATGAGGCTGGGCTCTTTGCAGTGGTGCCCAATGAAATGAAAAGGGGCAATGGCTACAAACGAGACCACAGGAGATTCCACATAACCATAAGGGTAAGCTTCTTTACTTTGAGGGTGCCAGAGCTCTGGAGCAGGCTGCCCAGAGAGATTGTGGAGTCTTCTCTGGAGACTTTAAAAACCCATCTGGCCACATTCTTAGGCAACCTGATCTAGGTGATCCTGCTCTAGCAGGGTGATTGGGCTAATCAATCTCTGGAGGCCCTTTCCAACCCCTGCTGTGGGATTCTGTGGTTCTGTGAATCCAGTATTATCTACTTAAAGCACTACTCCATTTTATTCACTGTTCATTTCTGGAAAGAGATACTGTTAATAAATATGAAACAAAAATGTGAAAGTGATCCAAGTAAGAAATTAAAAATTTGGTCTTTAATTATTGTCTGAGTAACACAGAGCAATACAGCTGGCTTTGAAATATTACTCACTCCATGGATAACGTGGCCAGTTATGTTTGCAGATGAAGTGTGGCATCTATGTTATATGTTACAGAGAGAAGTGATGTGAAAAAAAAGAATTGTGCACAATACAATTAATAGCTTCAGTACCCTTCATTCCCTCAAATGACTCTTTCACAGAATGTCATAAAAATCTGCAGAATTTCTAGACATAAGTTTTTCTTCTAGCTTTGTGGATGGAAAAATTGGAAACTATCAAGGATCACTGTGTTGATTTGTTATACCACTATACCATAGATTTCTGTAATGTCATACATTCCTGAACAAAGAACAATAATTACAGGCAAGATTGTGCCCTTTTTGGAATGTCTGTTTCCATTTGTATTGAATATAATTAAGCAGACAGTAATCTACAGTTTTTTTCAACCCTTCTTGCTTTTCAGAAGGAGCATACACACAAGCGATCAGACAAAAAAGCAGAGACTGTACAGAGAATTTAAAGAAGGGTGAAAAACATTTTAAGACAAAATATGAAGCAAATTTTTACAAGAGGTGGAGAAGTGAGATATTGTTGCAGGAGTAATTCTGGCTGAAAAAATGGTGTATGCATGTGATGTTTCATCCCATTCCACATCCCTTTTCGCCTCACTTGCCATCCCCTCACCACCAACTCACTCTCCCCTCACTCATGGTCCCTTCTCCATCTCCCCACTTGCGGGCCCTGCATTCAGGATCTCACTGAGCCATCACCTCAAACCCTCTTCACTTACTCCCATCCCATTGCTGTTCACTTACCATGGCTGCTTCTGGCTTTGATCACTTCTGGGTGGCTCCTGTTCTCCACGTTGGTGACCTGCTGTGCCAGGTGCCCTCACACAGTGCATCCCTATGATCCTGCTGCCTCAGCTCCCAGTCCCAAAGTGCCTCTCCCGTCAGTGTGGTTCCCCTCTCTCAGCTCCTCACAGCCTTGTCCCCTAACCTGATTGACAGCTTCATTATAGATTAATGAGTTCTCCTCCCTGTGGGGACAGAGGAGTCTTGTCCCCCCTCACCCATCCTGGGGAGCCCCAGTGTGTGTGCCTGGAGCTCCTGGCAGCAGAGTCCCTGTGGGCTGGGGACCAGGGCAAGCCTGTGCCATGCCTGTGGAGAGGGGCAAGCAGGGCTGGCCCTGCCGCTGGGTTGAGCCTCGGATGAGAAAACTGTGAGGGAAAGGTGTGGGGAGGCCTGTGGCCCTGGGCTGCCCCGAGAAGGTAGCACACCTTTTGATGGGATTAGACTATGTTCTGCTGTGCAGCTCACAGAATCAAAAGACAAAGCAATTCAGGAAAAAAATTGTCCTTTCTAAGGATGCAGAGGGGAGTGCAGTAACTGAGGCTGTGCTGTCTGCTCGCAGTAGTGAAGGATAGGCTGGGCTGAGCAGGCAGGCAGAGAGATTTCCTTAGAGTTTCTGGATGGGTATAGGGAGGGAGACCTTTTGCAATACGAAAACCTAATCATGTATTTGCATAGCAAATACATATAGATACTTCCAACATGCAAAACGGTTCAGCTCTGACCACAGTACACTGCCATGATTATTAAGGCTTTGCTGGAATAATCCCCTTTTCTCTGGTTCAGCTATAGCTGGATCACACTGTAGCTGCATGTGGCTGCATTATCTACCATTTAGGAAAACTTTTAAGCCCAGAACAGTCTTCTAAATTACGATCACAGTGAATTTGGAAGCATATTCTGCATATACCTTTTCCTGTCCAAATCCTTACGGTTATGAATTTGCTGTGAGAAAAACTAGGCAACTGTTAACATCAGTGGTGTGTTTGCACAACCCTCAACACTTTCTGATTGAAAAAGGTACCATTAATAGGCTGGCTTACAACTAGAAGTGAGAGATTTTGTACAAAATTACAGATCTACCTTTTAAGAATATGCCTGTGCAGCTACTCTGTGGTCCTCCACTGGACTTTCCAAATTGAAACCTGGAAGCCACACAAGGCCTCACCACCAGGCTAAGCCCCCATACTCACTCTTGAAACTTATCTCATGGTCATTGTGTCTCCACAGTTATAAGGCAAGGACAAAAACTCTGCCTGCATCATCATTGCTGGTGAACTTAGGCAAGAGCAACAAGATGTGCCCCTTAAGCCATTTCTGGTTGCTAATACAATCACATGCAAGTATAACAAATGCAGATATTTCAAAACAGTGTTTGTTTATGTTTGTCCCCACATTAAGTGTCACTGTTTTATTGTGGGATGTTTGGGAGTTTGCAGCTGTGTCATGCTCAGCTGAGGTAAAAGATTTGTTTTCTATGTGTTTCAGTGTCTCCAGCAGTTTGCTAGTAGTACTGTATTCTCACTGGAATGAATAGTGCAAATTTTGGAAAATCCTACAGGACAGAAGTGAAATCTAAAATGAGAATTGAATATTTATTCTTGGTTTTACTACTCTTCTTGCAAAAGCACTTTTTATCTCTTTGTCAAAAAGTTCAGATTGATTTTGGCTTCTATTTTCATAGGCATTGGAAGTGGCATGGTTTATCTGCCTGCAGTGGTCATGGTGGGGCAGTATTTCCAGAAGAGAAAAGCACTTGCACAAGGACTCAGCACCACAGGAACTGGGTTTGGAGCTTTCTTAATGACTGCCTTAATGAAGTACCTCTGTATTGAATTTGGGTGGAGGAATGCTATGTTCATCCAGGGTGCCATCTCTTTGAATCTTTGTGTCTGCGGGGCACTTATGAGACCACTCTCTCCCAAAGACATTGTTAGTGAAAAACATGTTTTGAGAAGTAATAGTGAAGGTAATCATGCAAAAGCTTTGTCCCATTCTGCGGAGACTATAAAATCCAGCGGAGTCCTTAGCGAAGAACTGGAAAAAAAAGAAACAGCAAAGGAAGAAGTTCTTGACAGTGTCCAGCACATAGAGACTGGAAGTAAATCTCAAAGTGAGAGGAGTGTGTATGGACTGTGCATTCTTAAGACAGTGAGCCAAGTGATGGTTACAGTCAGGAAGGGCTTTGCCATATGGTACTCCAGCTACTTCGGAGCTTCATCACTGTTTACCAATAGAGTATTTGTGGCCTTTATAATTTGGGCTTTGTTTGCCTATAGCAGTTTTGTCATCCCCTTCATTCATCTTCCAGAAATAGTCAAGCAGTACAATCTACCTAGTCAGAATAATATATTTCCTTTGACATCCATTATAGCCATTGTTCATATTTTTGGTAAAGTGATCCTTGGAATAATCTCTGATCTCCCGTGCATCAGTACGTGGAATGTCTTCCTTATGGCTAATTTTACCCTGGTCACTTGCATTCTTACTTTGCCACTAATGCAAACATATGTTAGCTTGGCTGTGGTTTGTGCTCTGATTGGATTTTCTAGTGGCTATTTTTCACTAATGCCTGTTGTGACTGAAGATTTAGTTGGAACTAAACACCTTGCAAATGCCTATGGCATCATCATTTGTGCCAATGGAATATCTGCATTGTTTGGACCACCCTTTGCAGGTAAAAAGCTCAAATTGCTAACCAACAGTATAATAACCGTGTGACTTGTTATATTATGAAGCTTTCTTATGTGCTATCAGCATGTGTAATTAACAAAATTAGAGCTGCTCCAGAATGGGCATCCAGCTTTATATTGTACAAATCCACAGATCACCTCCACTGGATTCCTGTCCACTGTTCACACACTACAAATTACAATCCTTGCAAATAATCCCAAATCTATCACAATCTATCCTTTCAGTGGTATGTTTCCTTAAAATGTTATCACACACTTTTAAAATGAGAAAAGTTTAACCTGTTTTTATGTATTTTGTGTAGTATATTCACTACATATACTCATGCCTCTAGATGAACAAATGAATAGTTTTCAGGGAAGGCAGGGGTTATTACTACAGTATTGCTTCCAAGAACTCTCAAGTGTGTTTGGATGTCACCACTCTGAGCTGTCAAAGGATGTGTTGATTTAACTAACCTAGTTTTACCTTCCTTCAGCCAGAAATACCGACTCTGGGGACTGCACTGTTCATAATCTCTTTACTGCCATCCACAGCAGAAGGTAGAAGTGTATGTATGTTATCCATACAGTTACTTAGATTTAAACAAACATTCATAGATTTTTTCATAGAAAGAGGTGGAGAAGTACAGAAGAGATATAGGTGCTGATTGTCAGTACTATAGCCAGAGTACAGCTGTCATCTACAGAGATGGACATCAGAAGAATGCAGCAAGAAACCTTGTGAATAACGGCCACAGTCAGCCACGGATGGCATGAGGCTGAAGCTTTTAGCTGCACAAGCAACCCAGAAAAGTGAGAACACTCTCACCTTCTTTCCCCATCACCGAGTGAGCCAACATAATGTAGAAGAAAGCTCATTCAGTGCAGTGGTGGTTTAATTCTTTCAGCACCTCAGTCTGTGCTGAACATGTCTTTGGTCATCAGTAACAAAGCTTCTGATCTTGAGGTTACATTGCAATGCAATGAGGGAATTTTGCTATTTTGAGTTCTGAAACGTTTCTGAAGCAACTTTAATGTATTTTTGCAAAGGAATTAAGATAGGAACAAGAGTCATTGTAGTATGGAGTATTGACTTGAAAAGTCTTTTATTGTTATGTGACTCTTTGAGAAAGCTATTGGCAATGTGTTTGCTTGCAGAAGGCACAGCATTTGAGCTAGCCTGCAATATCAGGCATTTTACAAAGTCAGTAGCAGGACGGAAGAATTAATTTGGTTTGAATTCCGAAATGTCTCTTTTAAAGGCAGACCTGTGATAACTTGTTTGAAACTTGTACAGTTTTAGAGTGAAGATTGCTTGTCTTGTTTGGATGACACATAGCTGGAGTTCTATTTTAAGACCTCCATGATACTTAAATGAGGAGTTTTGGTGAATGAACAAGAGATTTTGTTAATACATTTCTAGTTGTAGCATCTAGAGGAGGAGACAGTCACCACCCTTTTTTCTCATAATATGTTTATGGGTTTGACTGAAATGTCTTGAGAGAAATGTGCAGTGCTTATCATGTTGTCAAGCTTTGTTACCAACATGTCTTGTCTTTGTTTTTCAGGTTGGATCTATGACATCACACATAAATATGATTTTTCTTTTTACATATCTGGCTTGCTATACATGGTGGGAATAATACTTTTACTTATACAACCTTGTATTCAAAAGAAACAAACAAGAGAAAAACCTGCAGAAGGAGCAGAAGTATAGAACAAATTCCAGAAGTCTTTTTACAGAATGTTTTGGTTTCATGTTTCTGTTGTATAACAGTATGAAGCTGTTTTTCTTATGGAACCAACCACATTGAGCTGTACTTAAGTGAAGAGCAAATGTGCTCCAAATTGCCAATAAATTATTAGAAATATGGTTTTAAATTGAGTTAAGATCTTTTACTTTAGAGCTAGCAAATACAATGATTAAAAGCACCCTGATAGTCTTTTTAAACTGGAATGATGCTAGGAGCTTTTACCCTTACTTCTCTTTTCAACACTATCCATTAGTGCAACTCCACTGACTGCAGTACAGTTACTCCTGATTTACACTAGTCTTACAAAAGAATTTGATCTGTATATGAATGATTTATATAAGTGTTTCCTACTGTGTATTCTGTCTAATAAAAGATAAGTTACTGACTATGAGGAAATGATGCTATTTATTACCTGGCCAGTCAATTACTGTTGAAATGCTAGTACAACTACTCAATTACTTGTATTAAAATTACTATTTCTGTGATGCAGAACTGAAGAAAAGTTCTTTTTTTTTTTTTTCTGAAATGACTCTCTACTTGAAGGATTTTTTTTTTATCAGCTGCAGAAGTCATCTTCAATATGCAGATGGCATTATAAATGTTGCAGCACTTCATGCACCTGAAGTAAAACAAACATAAAAGCAAAACCAGGCAATGTATGGACAATATTATTGTTTTTCACAAACTCAAAAAATGTTTCCAGAAATAGCCTGAAGTTTGTGGTTGCTTTACCTAGTTAGAAGTACTGCAGAACTTTGTAATATTGCCATTGACTCCTTCACTGGCTTGTTTGCCTAGTAAACAGCACTAAAGAAACTAAGTTGGGCAAAACTGGCCAAACATACTTTTATAAAGAACAGAACAACAAATTTAATAACAAAACCTATTGCATTAAACTATTGCATTATGAGCAGTTGTGTTGCTCCTTATAATCCACACCATGAACTGTCTGAATCATGTTTGTTTTCCCCAGAAAAATCAGATAATGCAGAGCATAGAAGAGCTATAGATCATTTGAAATATTCAAATTAATTTTCTTAAACTACACTAAGTGCCTGGTAATCAATGTAGAATGTTTTATGTAGTGGGACAGGACATACTTTTTTCAGCTTCGAGAGGTGAGCTATTAATTTTCCTATCAAATAAAATTCACTGTAGGTTTTTGTTCCTGCTAGCTTTATGAATCCATAACAAATCAAGTTCTTAATTTAATACTAATACGTGCTGTTGGAGTTCTTTAAAAATTGAATAATATCAATTATATTGAACAAAAATAGGAAATAGTTCAGTACAAAACACTACCATTGTACAGGCATTTTGGATGGTTAAGAAACTGTTCTGAACCACAACCTATATTGTTCTGTATTACAATTCACCAGCTTCTCAGTTTTGCACCTCTACAACAAGGATATGTTTTAAAATAGGTCACTGAGCCAAGCTAGAAAAGAAACCTGTAAGACATCCACCTGGTTCATTCATATAGGATAGTTATGTATGGCCTTTAATATGAATGAAGTAACAGTGAACTGCGACGTGGTATGAATACGCAGTTGGTAATTTCTTAAAATCAGCTTTTTTGTTGGAGAAAATGTTCATGTAAACTTAAAGATCATCTAGTTCCTGGTTTTTAATGTCATGTATTTAGAAAAATACAAGTCATTATTGGACTTTGCTTGCAATGGCTCCTGAAATTTATAACAACAATTAGATCTTCGCTTCTGTAAATCACAATAATCTGCACAGTGGCCAACGCAGAATTCCTCCGCTCTTGCATTGGGAACCTAGCTCCCTCTAGTGGGAATAGCTTCCTTGAGCTCACTGAAAGATTTCTTTTTGCACTTTAATTTTGCCTGTTTTGCTTATCTAAAGAACTAGTACAAAATAAACTCAAATACAGCACTTTGCTGAAAAGATATTTGGAAAACTCACAGAATGCTTGAAGGGTGGTGTCCACATGAGGACTTCTTTTTCACAGAATCATAGAATCATAGAAGGCTAGGGGTTGGAAAGACACTCCAGAGATCAAGTCCAACACCTTTGCCAAAGCAGGATCACCTAGAGCTGGTCACACAGGAATACATCCAGATTGGTCTCCAGAGAAGGACACTCCACAATATCTCTGGGCACTCTGGTCTGGTGCTCTGGCACCTTCACAGTAAAGAAGTTTCTCCTTGTGTTGAAGTGGAACTTTCTGAGGTCCGATTTATATCCATTGCCACTTGTTCTATCACAGGACACCATTGAAAAGAGATTGGCCCCTTCTTCTTGACACCCACCCTTCAAATACTTATAAACATTAATAAGATCTCTCAGTCTTCACTTTTCCAGACTAAAGAGCCTTTCCTCATAACACAATACTTGGTCTCTTTTGAGATGGAGCTTCTTTTACAATACTTAAAAATAGTACGTAATGAAAATCTAAAATGCTCTGAAATGCATACTGAAAGCATCTGAATATTCTGGAGAACAAGATTTGTGCTCAAAACTACACAGAGGAATGCTGTGGTTTAGGTAACAAATGGAGACACCTGCTTAGTTCAGCCTGTGAGGATACATTGCACAGGATGGAAGTACAGAGCCTTTCAGGTTCCACTTTTCAGTCATGAGTGCAGAAACTAATTTTTTTTTTCCTATTTGAAAATCTGAAAAGGCTATTCTATAATTCCATGCAAAACAGTATTCCAGACTATACCTAAATTAGTCTGGAAATGAAAACTCATAGTATTGGGATAAATATTTAGTTTCTTAAAAATACTGCTGAAACGAAAGCTTTCCTATTTGTGGTAAATTATTTCATTGTGTCAAAACCTTATCTTTATTATTATGCAATTTAATTATTTCTAGGATTTCCTTAAATTCCAGAATATCCAAGGCTTTGTGTTAAACTAATGAAAAGTTTACTGCCCTCCCACAGTCCCTCCTCCTACTTCACTCACACTTTGCAAATGACAGATGCATTACAAATATACAAAGAAACAATTTCCTGCCCTCCTTTCTACCCATTTTCTTCCTCTCTTTTCGTTGTTTCTATTCTGACATTCTCTACTGGTTGTTTCCCAGTCACTGTATCAACTGTTTTATCTTCAAAGTGAAATAAAGCCCTGAAGTCAGCAAGCTTATGCGCTTCTATGTGCCCTGCCTCTCTAAATTAATGACATGCTCTATTTTGCTATCTCACTATTTTCTCCTGTGCTTTCTTCACACCCTGATGTGTCTCAGAGCCCCAGGACACTTACTGGAACTGTTTGACAGAATGAATATTTGCCCCTTTTCCAGTCCCCAATAGGGCTTACACTAAAACAGGTTCAGAAAGTTAAAATAAAAGATAGGTTTCATATACTGTATCTGAATTTAATTATGTAATGTTTTGTAAATTATATTAAATATATTTTATATGTACATAAGCTACCTGTCCAATCAGCTGTTACATGCACCTGGTGGATCAACATGCAGTTTAGCATAGACTTACTACTAGATAATAAAGCACAAAACATGATAATGATGACAACTATTAGTACAGATTGCAGCAAACTTTGTAATCAGTCTGTTAATGAAAAAGCTAAACAATGCAAAAGTTTATTTAGCCACCCCAGCTCCAGACTTCTCCTTAGCTCTTTACTGACCATGGCAGCATGTTTCATATGATATAGTTGTTTGTTAAGATCTTGGGTTACGTTTGGTATCTGAACACAAGTACAATAGTGAATACTCAAACATCCACATACTCCTTTCACATGCATCAGCAAAGATTTAACATCACTCAGTTTTGTAGTGCCATCTTCCATATTGCTTGTAGCTGCATATGCAGTTCTTCCACACAAGACCAGAAAGAAGGGGTGAGAAGTTTGTTTTCTCCAAAGAGGACAAAGAGTCATTATTCTCAATGGCCTCCTACCAGATTGGTGGCCCAGGTGCCACCATTACTGACCCATGCAGTGTGTTCCATAGAGGGTATGCCAACTTCAGAACATTTTATATCACACTGGGTGTTATAATTGGTTAAATGAGACCAGGTATCATTAAGACACGTGGTATAATTACAATAGACACATCCTATCCTAATAGCCTGTGCTACTGGACTCATTCTCTGGATCTCCTTGTCAGTGGCATTGTCATGTGTACACTTTGGTATAGTTCTAGTTGTGATATTTTGCCATATTCAAACAGGAAGCATTAAAAATTACATATCAAATTCTCGTTCAAGGTACCATGTTGCTGGCTGCATAAAACGCCGATTACCCTTTTGTGGTGTTCCCCATATGTGGTAACTGGGATACTCCATGCCCAACAATGCCTGTAGCTTTTGTCTGCCATGTCACAGTTTAGGTCTCAAACACCATAAATCTAACAAGTTCTTACTGGAGAAAAAATAAAGACATGGACTAGAAATATCTAGTGTACACTCTAAGGCAGAATATAGAGGTAAAATATAATCATAGCCATCTGAGCAAGCCTATACTGCATGTCAGGGTGCAGGTAATAATTTTGATGAACAGGTTCTGAAAATGGGACCCATATGGGATGACTCATAACTATAAAGAATTTGTGGAGTATGACAAAGATTCGCCATCTGTCATGTGAAGTTGTCAGTTGCCTTTACCCATTCAGGACAAGCTGTCCTCTTCTATGGCCCACTGCAAGATAGGTGACATATTGTAAGCATGTAGCTGTGCGGGTAGGGGTGTTCTTGGGATGTGGCACAAACACAGCCTTCATAAAGCATCACACACTGAAGGGAGAGACAAGCTGCTTGCAACATTTTAAATGCAACATTCCCCTTATTTAATCTAGTCTGTTATGCCTGAGGGTTTCAACAGAGACACAGAAATTGTGATAATCATGATCCCAAACAATATTAGTTTTGTTAAAAATACTCAGTCAATGAAAATCAACAGTCCTTGTGGACACTCAAGATTGGAATAGGGGTGTCTGTGATTCCGGGTGCAATTTTCTGGCCTTCACAGTACCTTTGAACAAAAAGAAAAGGTACTTGGTCACTATCCAACTGGCAGACATTAGGTGGGTGGTGTTGGTTACTACATTGACCGTTGTAGGCATCTTAACCAACAGCAGCTGGCGTGCATAGAATCACAGGATGCTGAGGGTTTGAAGTGAGATCATCTCCTCCAACACCCTTCCTAAAGCAGAATCGTCCAGATGAGGTTGCACAGGATCAATGCACAATGTCCAAGTGGATTTTGAAAGTCTCCACAACCTCTCTGGGCTCAGGTACTCTCAAAATAAAGTTTTCCCTTATGTTCAAGAGAAACCTCCGGTGTTCTAGTTTGTACCCTTTGCCCCTCCCATTGAGAAGATCTCCAAACAATCACACACTGTCCTTTTCAATTCTATTCTGCAATGTTTGCCACAATGGTGGTTAAAGGTACAGTGCTGCTGTTCAATCACCTATAATTAGTTGTAAGCCACCACTGTCCATTTCGCTTTTTCACCAGCCAGACTGAAGAATCACAGGGGAAATGTGTGTGAATAAGAACATCTCTTTTTTCCAAGTCTTTTACCAACCCACCTCTGTCCAAGTGCACAGCTGCAGGCACATTCATAATTCTGGGCTGGAGCAAGGGTGTAGACAACTCTAATAGATTTAGAGCTTTAGGTTCATCCAGGGGGTCATGGATAAGGGGAGTTAGCTGTGCAGGGTCAACAAGAGTTAACACTGGAGACCTCCTTAGTGCATCCCTCTCATATCTTGTTTGGGGCAGGCTGCTTTTTGCACAGACACTGCAAAATCTAAGAAAATCTCCATTTCCTTTGGGTCTGTGCTGCTGGCCCAGTGGACACCCTATGCAGTTAAAGAGCAGTTATGACAGCCTGGATCAGTGGTTAGAAGTAATCCAAGACCCCAACAGCCTCCTGTTTCCTTCTTACTTAATAGGATTCGCTTCCCGTCAAGGGAAATTCAACACACGTATTCCATCTCTGATTCCTCCAGGCACCTGGAATGCTGTGCCTGCAACTGTGCTCACTCAGCTGGTGACCATAGAAGGGAGTGCTACTGTCCCCCTCACTTGCAACTTTGGTTTCAATCAATGGTTGTGTATGTGTGGGTTCTGGTAATCTTTGCCCCCAGAGAGATGTTCCTCTTGTAGTTTTTTTATACCATAACCCCAGCTGTCCCTGCCATGTAGATGACATTTAGCATGATTTGGGTGGAGAGTTGAGTAACAGAGTCATATTTGTTCAGCATGTGCTGCGTTTGGCTCCCCACATTGAGTAGTGCCAACTTTAATACTAAAACTGCAGTTAATTAGGCAAAGGTCTTTGCTTGGGCACCACAGCCTTCAAAATCTGTTTTGAAGCCATGTGTTTTGCTGTTTTAGCCTTGCTTTACTAGTTCTAGCCCAAACAGGGCTGGCATTTTCACAAGGCTCCTTCCTTCAGCTGTTTGGCAGGCCAGCCCCACAGATCTTCATTGCCAGAAGTAATATAAACATCTCTGGTTTGCCAGCACCTCGACCTTGCTCCTGAAGCACAGTAAATTATCTTGCAATCCAGCCCCATAGTAAGCTGGGCAGTTATCTCACAACACGACTTCCAATTTCTTGTGCTCCCTTGAATTCATTCTCACTAAGGCCTTTATACCCACACCATAAGAACAGCAGTACACCCATAGCTTCTTGAACTGTCAGCATTTTTCTATGGAACTTTTCTTGAAATGTTGGGCCACGTAGCCTCAACATAATACAGACCCTGTGAGAAGTCTCATCCTGGTACAATTTGGAGATGCACTCTGCACCAGAGTCATGTCCTGTTCTCCCAACAACAAAGTTACTACATCTCTTTGAGGTGTTTCAGAGAATATCTAGCTATCACACCAGACGAGTTACATCTGTTTTCATCTTCCTCCTAAGGTCTCACTATTACTTCTGTTTTCAGTAACCATACAACTTCACAGGCTTCATTCTAGGCTCCTATGGCACTCCCGGGGATAAGAATCAAATTATTTTCTCTGTAATATGTTTCTCTTCCTTTTTTTATCCCCCCCCCAATATTCTAAACCCCTTTTCTTCCTCTGGCTTACTGCAGCAGCCTTTTCTCAGGCTCTGACTGGGACAGAATATGTGCTTTTAAGGTATCCAGACCCACAAAAGTAAGCTTTCTAGATCACAGCTCTGAACATACTATCTTCCATCCCTCCAATTACCTGACACTACACAGACCAGGAAAGTTGGAAAAGATGACCTCTCAAAAGTCTTTCCAACTCTGCCTAAGTTATCCTATGACTTTTATCTTTTAATCCTAAAGACTTTTATCTTTATCATTCATCACTGAGAAGCTACCCTTAGCTCTCATCAGTCAATAAGGGCAACCTCTGTTATTCACTCTTCAAAGTTTCAGTTCAACATGTTCATGCTGTTTCTCATACTCTCCTGATAGATGGAAAGAGCTTCCCAGCAAGCAAACATAGTATCTCTCCTGTGTTTCTCACAGTTCCTTGCTGTGAGGTCTACAAAATCTTGGAAAAAAAAAAATTCTCTTTCCTTGTGCTCTTATCTCTTGCCAAAGCCTTATGCTGGCAATGATTTTTTCGGTTTGTTAATGAATGTAGCATAAGGGGATCTTGGCCCAAGGTTCAAGTTTCTAGACATTCCAATAATGTAAATCATAATGCAAAGCAGAGAGTTTAGATTTCAAATACTTAATCCTGGAAGTAGTATGTAACACTCAACTGTGGTTACAATGGAATAATCTGCATCATTGTGGTTATTATATGCAACAAAAGTTTGCAGGATAAGCACAGCCTCTCTAACAGACTTTCTAAGATTATTTTTTATTGCACCTATTCAGTTGTTTGGATTCAGTTGATTAATTTATTGTCTCAAACTTTAATTAAAGCAGACACATCGATGATTATATTAAACAGGAGATGAATCAAAATAAAAAAAATGATGCACAGCAAATCTAATAATTTTCAAAATAATTTCTAATATTTATTTATTTACTATTTCAAAACTGCATAAAACTTGAGAAAGCCTAGCAATATCTTCAAGCTCCAGAAAGGAAATGATGTACAGGAGCAATGAGACAGGAAGGTGTTTCAGGAAGTCATAGTTACCTTGGCAGAGATGGAGGACATGTTCCAGAACTTTGGCACCAAACACTAGAGCAATCTGAAGTGTCATAAAAAACCCCAATGACCCAAAACGAAGAGACTTGTAAAAGTCTGAAATTTCTCCCCAACAATCCCACGTTATTCAGATACATCCTAAAAGAGAAATCAATTACAAAAGTCAGCTCAATCTTTTGATGTTTTTTAGAGAAAATAACACATCATATCTTATATTGAACATTAGATAAAATATTACAGTTTACCAGTCTTAAGAATTGCTAATGACATCCAGCAAACCAGCCCAGTAATACAAGACTTTAGTTAAAAAACTGTACATTATCTAGCACACAGCAACTTCTTATCTCAGCTGAGGAACACTGAAACAGTAGCAATGCTGAACTGAAACTTGTCTACATCCATTTGGTCCACTTTTCCACGTAGATAAATACTTACTTACCTAAAGAATGTGCTATTTACTCGAGAGTAGAGTCAGTAAAACAATTGGGAAAAGTACTTCAGTTTTATGCTTTGGGGAAAATAATAGCATCTCTGACATTAGGGCCCCAAAGAAGATCAGAGAGCTGGAGCACCTCTCCTAGGAAGACAGGCTGAAGGAATTGGGGCTGTTCAGCCTGAAGAAAAGGCGGCTCAGGGGAGACCTTGAAACTGTATTTCAATATCTGGAGGGGACCTACAGGAAGGCTGAGGAAGGACTGTTTAGAAGGGCTTCTAGTAGTTCTATTGGTATATCCTGTGGCAAGAGCAAATAGTTTGCTGTTGGTTCTTATTTGCTTTTTTGCTTTCCAAGCATCTCAGTTCTGTATAGTTGGTAATTTCTTATGCAAGTACAAGAATTATCTACACAGTCAGCTAAAAATTGTCTGGCTGATCAAACTCAGGCTGATATGTAAGAATGATTCAAATCTTTGCTTACTGGGAATGGTGATGATGTTTGTACCAAGCACCTGTCTGATACCGGATGATTAAGCAAGCTACTGCATGACTACATCAGTGGAGAAGGGAAAGGCAATGGATGTCATCTATTTGGACTTCTGCAAGGCCTTTGACACTGTCATCCACAACATCCTTCTCCCCATGTTGGAAAGATATAGATTTGATGGGTGGACTGTTCAGTGGATAAGAAATTAGCTGGATGGTTCCATCCAGAGGGTAGTGGTCAATGGGTCATTGTCCAGATTGGGTGGCAAGTGGGGTCCCTCAGGAGTCTGTAGGGGGACCAGTGCTGTTCAGTATCTTCATCAATAATATAGACAGTGCGATTGAGTGCATCCTCAGCAAGCTTGCAGATGACACTAAGCTGAGTGGTGCAGCTGATATGACAGAGGCACAGGATGTCATCCAGAGGGACCTGGACAAGCTGGAGAAGTGGGCTCAGGTGAACCTCATGAGTTTCAACAAGGCCGAGTACAAGGTTCTAAACCTAGGTCAGGAGAATTCTCATTACCAATACAGGCTAAGAGATGATGAGATTAAGAACAGAAAACGACTTGGAGGTACTGGTGGACAAGAAGCTGGATATGGGCCAGCAATGTGCACTTGCATCCTAGAGGACAAATTGCATCCTGCACCAAAAGAAGTGTGGTCAGCAGGTCAAGAGAGGTGATTCTGACATCCTGCTCTGCTCTGGTGAAACTTCATCTGGAGTGCTTTGTCCAGATGTGGGGCCCTTAATGTAGTGGGTCTAGAGCAGGGCTACAGAGGGCTGGAGTAACTCTCCTACAAACACAGGCTGAAAGAGTTGAGGCTGTTCAGCCTGGAGAAGAGAAGGCTCTGAGAAGACCTTATAGGAGCCTTCCAGTACCGGAAGGGGACCTACAGGAAGGGTGGGGACGGACTTTTTACAAGGCAATAATATAGCAATAGTGCAAGGGGCAATGGTTTGAAACTAGAGCAGGGTAGATTTAGGTTGGACATGAAGAAGGAAGTTCTTTACTACCAGAGTGGTGGAACAGGTTTCCCAGAGAGGTGGTAGAGGCCCCATCCCTGGAGATTTTGGAGGCTTGACAGGGCCCTGAGCAACCTGATGTAGTGGAGGATGGCTCTGCTTACTGCAGTGGGGGTTGGACTAGATGACCTTTGAGTGTCCCTTCCAATCCAATGCATTCTATGATTCTATGAGTATTTGCTGATCTTTCAGTTTAACAATGTGACCTTGTTTGTCCACATATCCAGCCACTTGAGCTCAGAATGTGCAGTCTTTCTGTCAATGGAGCACCAATAGCAGGCACTTGCAGTCTTCCTGCTCAACTGCCTAAGGGAGTGTTACTTCAGTCAAATTCACTTGAAATTAGTCAGTTGCAAAAGTGACAATGGGGGTCAGAAACATAAGCCTAATCATAGAAATGCAGACCACATTCACTCTCCAGGGCTAAACATCTCTTGATTATGCTGTAGGAAGTGTTAGATTTTTAAAAAACGGAGAATAGAAAATGTGTTTTATGTCAGACCCTAAATGAAGATACACTCAAGTTTATTCTTGAAGACAGGTATATTCTCTTGAGGAAAGGTTTACCCTCTCCCGTACTACCTGAGATTCATACAGAATCACAGAATTGTGCCACCTGGAAAAGACCTCTAAAATCAGCGGGTCCAGCCATCAACCTAATACCACCATGGACATTAAAGAATGTCCCAAAGTGCCATGTCCACACATTTCTTGAACATCTCCAGGGATGGTGACTCCACCAACTCCTTAGGCAGCCTGTTCCAATGCCTGAGCACTCTTGCAGGAAAGAATTTTTTCCTAATAGCCAACTTAAACCTCCCCTGCATAATTCCAGGACATTTATTCTTGTTCTGTTACCTGATACTAGGGAGAATTAAATAAGATTGGGAAGGTAGCTCATGACGAGGCCATAAAAATGTATCCTGGCACAGAGTGTTTTAAGGTCTGAGTTATTTGCAATAAAAATATTGCTTTCTGGCCTATTTTTGTAGCTAATAACTCTTAGTCATTATCTTATGCTGAAACTATCAATGTTACTGGGATTTATCCTGTATTTACATTTATTCTCATGCCTTTTTGGCTTTCCAGTATTCATACATTAGTTCATATTAATAAATTAATAAAAAAGCTTATTAGTCAAAGCAATCACATCTTTCATGAAATTTATTACAGATCAATATTGCTAGATTAATTCAGTTACATACTACAGCACATTTGCAATCATTATTGTCATCTTACAATGAAGTGATGAATCATCAAAAAAATCCTCCTGAGATTCTTTAATTTCTTCAGGTCTTGATTCATGAAATTCATTCCTAAGTGAGATTTTTCCATCATCTGAAAATTATCTACAATATTGGAAGAAAAAAAAAAAAGAAGAAAAAGAAAAGAAAAAAAGAGGAAAAAAAAAGTAAAAAGGAGAAGAAGAAAAGAAAAAGGAAGAAGAAATTAATATGAAGGACCGTGAGATTAAATACACTGCTAATATTCTGGACTCTAGTTGTGTAAATATTACTACATTCCTAAAACAGAGTTATTGTAAGAGATCAGACCATGGTTACACCACCAGCAGCCCTACAACATGCTTCAAAGGACAATAAACTTCCCATAATGCATCTAAACAAGTGTGAAATATTTTAACATACAAAGAAAAAGTTTCCAACTCCTGTGTGCAAATTTTTCTTAGAAAGTAAAACATTTGTAATGACCTCTCAACTTACAAATGATACATATTCTCTCTTTGGTTTTCATTTAGGTGCAGAAACATAGTTCATCAGGCATTAAGTACGTGGCTAAATGTGCTCAAGCATCCAAAAGTGACACTATTAGAAGTTAAACTGTCATTTTAACAGTTTTGTTCAAAGCCTAGCACTTTGTCTGAAAACACTGGAGGAAGCTCTCCAGAAGTACACATTCAACTCACATTTTCATTCAGGGGAAGAAAGTCTGCATTAGGAAGTATGCAACTGGGAGAAAAGTTGAATATGAGTAGTTAATCATGTAGCTATAAAATAAAAGGGAACGAGTTGCCCTGGCTATCAGTAATACTCCCAGAATTCTCTTAAAACATTACATTTGTGCTTTAACAGTGTCTTACCTTTTAATACTGACTTTTGCTTTGTTGCTTTCCCAGCTAAATCTACAGGAGAGGAAAGGCATAATCATACCTCTTCCTTCACACAAGTTGTTAGCAAAGATCATACTCCAAGCCAAAAGCAGGATTCAGGTGCTGTTGTAGGCAAGATTAAAAACACAGATGCATAGAATAGTACACTCTATAAAGTTTACATTTTTATACTGGCATGTAGAAAAGGAAAATTAAAAGCAGGCTTTGACTTAGCTCTCACTGAGCTACAGAAGACTGCTCCCATAGAGTGATTAAGAACAATCACTATTACAAATCCCTTCAGATACTAATCAGCATTACTGAGATCCCCCTCAGTCTGCTCATCTCTAGGTTAATCAGCTCCATCTCTCTCAGCCTTTCCTTGTAAGGTAGATATTCCAGTCCTGTACTCATCTTAGTGGCTCTCCCCTGGACTCTCTCCAGTTTTTCCCTGCCCTTTTTGAACTGGAGCCCTAAAATTGGATGCAATATTCCAAACGAGATCTCGCCAAGGCAGAGTAGAGGGGTAGGAGAACCTCCCTCAACCTGCTGGCCACACTCTTCTTAATGTACATACACGGTATAGACCACCACATTGCTAAATAACGCACTGAGTATACTAGTGGTAATATGGAGAATCATTGCAAAAGAGGTTACAAACCACTTGCCATTTCATTTCAGTGAGGTAGTGACCTCACTACCTGGGAAGGCTTTAGAAAGAGTAAGTTTGTAGCCCACCACTGGGATAATAGGACAGTGAATGCTGTGCTGTACTTCTAAAAGCTCTTTTTATCTCTAGCAATGTAGGGAGAATTAGCACATAAGGGTACTTCCATTCCCATTTGTGAAATACGAGGTGAGAATAAGGTGAGAACAAAGCTGATGCACAAATGGAGAAGAAAAGACATCTTTGTACATGTTCATAGAATCATAGAATCAAGAAGGCTGGAAGAGACCTCAAAGATCATCGAGTCCAACCTGTCACCCTAACCCTCATGACTATCTAAACCATGGCACCAAGTGCCACGTCCAATCCCCTCTTGAACACCTCCAGGGATGGTGACTCCACCACCTCCCTGGGCAGCACATTCCAATGGCCAACCACTCTCTCTGTGAAGAACTTTCTCCTCACCTCCAGCCTAAACCTCCCCTGGCGCAGCTTGAGACTGTGTCCTCTTGTTCTGGTGCTGGTTGCCTGGGAGAAGAGCCCTCCTGGCTACAACCTCCCTTCAGGTAGCTGTAGACAGCAATGAGGTCACCCCTGAGCCTCCTCTTCTCCAGGCTAAACAGTCCCAGCTCCCTCAGCCTCTCCTCACAGGGCTTGTGCTCAAGGCCTCTCACCAGCCTTGTTGCCCTTCTCTGGACATGCTCCAGCAATTCAACATCTTTCCTAAACTGAGGGGCCCAGAACTCGACACAGTACTCAAGGTGTGGCCTAACCAGTGCTGTGTACAGGGGTACAATGACCTCCCTGCTCCTGCTGGCCACACTATTCCTGATGCAGGCCAGGATGCCATTGGCTCTCTTGGCCACCTGGGCACACTGCTGGCTCACGTTCAGCCAGCTGTCAACCAGTACCCCCAGGTCCCTTTCCACCTGGCTGCTCTCCAGCCACTGTGACCCCAGCCTGTAGCTCTGCATGGGGTTGTTGTGGCCAAAGTGGAGCACCCAGCACTTGGATTTGTTGAATGCCATCATGTTGGACTCTGCTCATCTGTCCAGCCTGTCAAGGTCCCTCTGCAGAGCCCCTTCTACCTTCTAACAGATCAACACCTGCTCCCAGCTTGGTGTCATCTGCAAATTTACTGATGATGGACTCAATCCCCTCATCCAGATCATCAGTAAAGATATTGAACAGGATGGGGCCCAGCACTGATCCCTGGGGGACACCACCAGTGACAGGCTGCCAGCTGGATGTGGCACCATTCACCACCACTCTCTGGGCTCGGCCCTCCAGCCAGTTCCTAACCCAGCACAGAGTGCTGCTGTCCAAGCCACAGGCTGACAGCTTGGCCAGGAGTTTGCTGTGGGGGATGGTGTCAAAGGCCTTGCTGAAGTCCAGGTAGACTACATCCACAGCCTTTCCTACGTCCACCAGGCTGGTCACCTGATCATAGAAGGAGATCAGGTTGGTGAGGCAGGACCTGCCCTTCCTAAATCCATGTTGGCTGGGCCTGATTCCTTGGCCATCCTTCAGGTGCGCAGTGATTGCTCCCAAGACAATCTGCTCCATGATTTTCCCTGGCACTGAGGTCAGGCTGACAGGCCTGTAGTTCCCAGGTTCTTCTGTCCGTCCCTTCTTGTGGATGGGCGTCACATTGGCCAGTTTCCAGTCTTCTGGGACCTCTCCAGTGAGCCAGGACTGGTGGAAAATGATGGAGAGAGGCTTGGCCAGCTCATCTGCCAGCTCTTTCAGCACCCTAGGATGAATCCCATCAGGTCCCATGGACTTGTGAATATCCAAGTGACTCAACAAGTCTCGAACTAATTCCACATGGATTTCAGGAGTACAACACTGCTCCTTGACCCCATCAACCAGCTCAGGAGGCCAGTTATCCTGAAGTCCTCCTGCCTTACTGTTGAAAATGGAGGCAAAGAAGCTATATAGAATCTCAGCCTTCTCCTCATCCTTAGTTACAATGTTACCCTCCATGTCCAATAAAGAGTGGAGGCTCCTCTTGCCTCTCTTTTTAGCATTAATATATTTATAAAAATGCTTTTTGTTGTCTTTCACGGAAGCAGCCAGTTTAATTTCTAACTGTGCTTTTGCCTAATTTTTCTTCTACATGATCTAACAACATCCTTAAACATATCACTAGTTGCCTCCCCCCCTTTCCAAAGGCGATAAACCCTCTTTTTTTCTCTTAAATCCTTCAGGAGCTGCTTGCTCATCCAGGCCGGTCGTCTTCCCCGCCAGCTCGTCTTACAGCATGTGGGAACTGCCAGTTCCTGTGCCTTTAGGAGCTCCTGTTTGAAGTAGGTCCAACCATCCTGGACCCCTTTCTTCTTAAGGGTTGTTACCCAGGGAACTTTCCGAATAAGTTGCCTGAAGAACCTGAAGTTTGCCCTCCGAAAGTCCAAAGTGAGGGTTCTGTTACTGCTCCTCCCTATTTCCCTGCATATTGAAAACTCCACTGTCTCATGGTCGCTGCACTCTAGACAGCCTCTGACCATCAGATCTCCCACCAGCCCTTCTCTATTTGAGAACAGCAGATCAAGCAGAGCCTTGCCCCTGGTAGGTTCACCTAAGAGCTGCATCAGGAAGTTGTCATCCATGCACTCTAGGAACCTTCTGGACTGTCTCCTCTCTGCTGAATTAAGTTCCCAGCAGATGTCTGGTAGGTTAAAGTCCCCCACAAGGACAAGGTCTGATGATCTTGGGACAGCTTCCATCTGCTTATAGAATATCTCATCGGCCTCCTCGTCCTGGTTGGGTGGTCTATAACAGACTCCAACCAGGATGTCAGTTTTGTGCGGCCTCCCTCTGATTTTAACCCACAAGCATTCAACCCTTTCATCTGCAACCTCAAGTTCTGAGGCATCAAAGGATTCCCTACTATACAGGGCCACCCCTCCTCCTCTTCTCCCTTGCCTGTCTCTCCTAAAGAGCTTATAACCCCCCAGTGCGGTACTCCAATTGTGAGAATCGTCCCACCATGTTTCTGTGATGGCAACTACATCATAGTTCTCCTGGTGAACCAAGAGTTCCAGTTCATCTTGTTTGTTGCCCATACTGCGTGCATTGGTTCATGCAGCTTGCACAGCCTTCAAAATGGTATGGAAGAATACAGCATGTTATTGGAAAAAAATCATTGTTAGAGGGAAAAAGAAACCTGGTTAATATGCTTTCTCTTGGCCTTCTCACATTACTGTTGGAAGTGACATTCCTTACAAAACCCATCCCAGCAACAACAAATTCTTGGCATGGAAGTGCCAAGTGTAACTGAAGAAGAAAACAGTCACCTGCTCCCAAAACCACTTACCAAAAATTCTTACTTCTCAATTTTTGAATGTTAATACCTGAAAAAATTCTTAAGATTAATTTTCTGTAAAACCTATGTATGTAACTATACACACATTTAGAAGTCTACTTCTTAAAAAACCAGAACTCTGCTGCACAACAGATTGCTATGTGTTATGTGTTATGTGTTATGTGTTACGATTTGTGATTAAATACATTAATAAACATTTTTCAGCCTGGAATGTATAGTACAGGAAAATTAAGTGTATACAGATAGTAGATACTTGCCTAAATTCTACACTGCTATATGCAAGACAAACTTTTCAAAGTAAGCATTCTTTATATTTTTTTGTTTAGTATTTTGTGGGTATAAGTGCATTTATCCATAAGGTAAGTTTAGGTATACACAGATGTACAAGAATATATTTTGTCCAAGCACTAGCATGTGCCTATGTATGTACAGACTTTATTGCATAAAGATATTATCTTTCTACAATCCAGCCAACCCTACAACACAGCACTAAGTCAACACTCTACAAATTAAATACCTCTATCTTACTTTTAAAGCAATTACAGAAGATGTTTTAATATGGTTATAAAAATTTACTTTCTCGTAGTACCTTTGTAAAATTACAAATTCCACAGCATTTTTTTTTAATACCAACTTAAAAAAACCCGAAACCCCCAAAATACATATTCCCATAAACTCTCCTGTTCTAAATTGTTATATGAAGAAGCATGCTGCAACAGAACTGTCTGCCAGAATGGGAAGACCAGGCCAACATGCAGAGGCACAGGCAAAGTAAAATATTCGTTATATTAAACACCACTGTGTATTTTCTTTGATTTACAGTGGAACAAACTGTCAATAGTACTATTCCATTTAAAAACCTCCTTAGGCACAAATACCCAGGACAAATTACAGTTACCTTGGTAACTAAGAAGTCATATGTATTTTTAATCAAACAAAAGAACTAAAATATTTAAGTGAAAATTAACAACAAAGAAACTATTTAGGACTTGTTTATTGTAAAAAATAATCTGGACTGTAGATTACCACAGGCATAGTACTGTTGACTGTGTATGAGAAAATATTTAAACTTTGTCATATTGTGAGCCATCTTTTAAGGATGCTGGGTTCAAGCTTCCCTTAATCCATTTCAGAAGTTATAGAACTAGAGACAAGGCTTGCATGCCAGATTCATAATGCATAATGAGAAACCTCTGGGTGAAGCTGAAGAAAGTCTGTGTGACTTGTGAAGCTCTCTTATAAAGGCACGTTTCCTTCTCTGGTGTATATTTTTAGTGTTGCAGACTTCTCCAGATTCAGCTTTCTGCTTTGCTTAAACTAGTAACTCAAAATACACTTCCTCATATTACAGGTTATTTAGAGATTATTTTCCCCTGTTTTGCTTTTAAAATGTTCAACTTTAAATAGTTAAACATTCATTGGAAGAGGAAGATAACTCCAGAATCTAGAAAATTGTGCTTGCTGAGATTTAGGAGACCTAGATTCAAATATTTTCCTCTGTCCCAGGTGAACAGCCTAAATCCCTAGTCTTTCTTTTTGGCCTTGGATTTTGTCACTGCAGTCCAAGCGCTCATTCTCCTGTGCAGTGAAGGAGCCATTGTGTCTTCTACTGGAAAAAGCAAAAGCAGTCACATTCTCAGTTAGTATCTTTACTAAATCCCTTCTCTCAGCCCATTTTATCCCATACTCTATCTCTACAGATTAAAAAAAAAACAAAACAAAAAAACACAATCACTGTTCTTGGCTGGGTTTGGTGGATTGGAGGAGACTATAACAATTTATGTTGCCTTACTATTTGGTTTCAAAATTGGAGTATTGAAATGCTTCTGTTCCTTATTTCACCTCATTTTCTCTTGCAGAATATCATTGCACTTTTGCTACAATTTCAAATAAATCTATAATTTTTAAAGCATTCAAATTTCATGCACTTTAGTACAGAAATCATCCATTTCACCTTGACATAAATCTTGACAAAATGAAAGTGGAATAAATGTCAACATTACTGAAACATCTTCAAGGAGGTAACTATAAAATTCAGTTAATTGATTGCTTGAAGCCAGTATCAGCTAGTCAGTTGCCTAAGTTTGTAAACCTAATTTCCAAGACATGAAGTAAAATACCTTCGCTAGATATTTTAAAAAAATTCTGAAATTAGCACAGTTAAACCTACGATCTTACCTGCTTCATTCACCTTCCTGGTCCCTGATAGTGTGGATGCAATGCTACTTATGAAAAGGCACTCCTCCTGTCACAGCTTTTTCTACTCTAACTAAAAAGGCTGCATCTGAAAAGCTGAAACTACAGTACTGTAAAGTTTTCCACGAAGTTGCAGCTACATTCATACTACAGGTTTGAGCACATAACTAATAAAAGACAAGCTGAATAGGACAATAGAAATCTTTAGATTTATACACAGCTATGCTCATTTTACAAGTGAATGAAGTTCAGGATTCTAGGTCACTTTACAAAACACAAAATAGGTACCTTAAAATTTCATTCCCTTTTCACCCTGAAGAAGCAATCACATATTATATCTGAACTATGGAACAACGTAGTACCAATGCTGCAAAGGGTTTTGAAAAAGAATTTTTAAAAAGTTCCATAACTTTATAAAGAGTGAGGCTATCCTTATGCATTGACACAGATTCAGTTAAAGGAAAGGCTATTTTCATCCCTGTGGGATAATCTGGTGAAGAATCACATGGGCAATTGTTTCATATAAGGCTACTAATAGCATATCATGATTAACTTACAAGCAAGAATGCAGATCTTGTGGAACTGAAGACTCCTGCCTCCAAAACCAGTTAGATTCTTGGCAATGAAAAGATATCCCTTGTTTAAATAAATATTCCCACTGTGACTTCATGCAGTATGTTACAGTTTGAAGGGGGAACTTTAGCCTAGTCCCTGACTGCAAAGACTGAAAGTAAAAAAAATTACCATTGGATACAAAAGAAAAACAATGATAAGGTCTATATAATTAATTGGCTTGCTAATGGGGATATAGAATAGGGGCATAAACAGTTCTTTTTCTCTTCTTCTTCTGTCGCTTCTGCTTGCAATTTCTCTTCTGTGGCCTTGCCAGGGGTGTCTCTGTTTTGACTACTGTGTGAGTTAACAGGAAGGAGGGATGGAGGGGGAGGAGGAGGTGAACAGGTCCCCTGGAGCCTTCTATAGGAGTCTGAGGAGTTTCTGTATTGTTTATAAATTGTATATATGCATATATAGTACATATAGTGTATATTTTGTACATACTAATTGCATTTCATATTTCTAGATTGTAGTTTGCTTATAAATACAGCTTCATTTGCTTCCATCCCAAACTGAGCTAAGTCTGGCAATTTATTTTGGGGATAGTTCTCCAAATTAGTTGTCAGGGTAATTTCAACCCACTACACAGTATAACAAGCAACATACAGGTGTCTCACAGGCTGTTGTGAAACAGTTAAAGAAATCAATAGTTACAGAGATGTTGAACAAATACTACCAAATATTCACACCACAATCTTGGCAGTTACACAACAAATTTTTTTCTAATAATTCGTCCACTCTCTCTACACAAAATAAAATTGCAGTCACTCTCACATGCAAGTTAGTTAATGATGGCTACACAAAAATCTTGCAAAAATTAAGCAGCTCTTTACTGCTTGCAGTAAGGTTTGTTTTGCAGCAGGACCCAAGTCCTGCACTCAGATATCTCTTACCAGTTTTATGAAATTCTATCAGCACCTCAATCTGTGAACACTGAGGCTCTTCTTTTGTGGACAACTCGATTTTTCAGAGCCTTATGATTATGTTTCATGAAGCTTTTTGGCAAGTATGATTACCTGAGGACACTTAACCTGTAAAGAAATACTTTTGCTTCTACAGTATGTAGGGATATAAGGCAAATGCTCAGCTGGGTATTTCAATCCTTTGTAAATACCAGAATATGGAGAAGAGCCAGCAGAGGATGAGGATGGGTGGCCTACTGTACACCATCATCACCTCACAGCATTTAGCTTGATGTGGAGAAAAGAATTCACAAGGAATTTACCATCCATCAAGAAAAAGTTATTTCCAACATCCTCATTCCATTTAAGAGTGAGATTTAAAGAAAAATACAAGCACAAAAAAAGACAAACAAAACCCTTAATATATATTTTTAAGTCTGCTCTGTTTTGAAGATTTTGCATTGCTGTAATGAACATCAGGGCTGGAAAGCAGTCGTAATCACTCACTGCCATTGGAGATGGCTATCTTCCACCTTTATATTCTAAGCAACAACAGAATCATATAATCACAGAATGGTTTGGGTTGGAAGGAACCTTCAAATCATCCAGTTCCAATCCTCTGCCATGGACAGGGCTACCTTTGACTAGACCATGTTGGCCTCAAGCATCCTGGCCTTGAACACCTCCAGGGAGCAGGCATCCACAACCTCCCTGAGCAACCTGTTCCAGTGTCTGCCCAACCTCACTGTAAAGAATTTCTTCCTAACATCAAGTCTAAACCTCCCTTCTTCCAGCTTAAAGCCATTGTCCCTCGTCCTGTCACTAAAAGCCTTTAATTTTATAATTGGGTTTTAAGATCATACACATGAATAGCTTAATAGAAGTCAAAATGCTCTGAAACTACTGCTAACATATTTATAAATGCTTGACAAACCAAAAAATACTATTTGCACTGAACTATTAGCTCCACATCATGCACCTTCACCAGTACTATCCTGAAAGTGATTATCACTCATATCTGATTAAATGATTTGTTCATTTGCCAATGAAAAACAGAATAATACAAGACTTCTTATAACACATTGTGGCTTTAGATTCATCTCCATTCCACTGTTTCAGAGTTTAAAAAAAATTTATTATGTTTAATTGGACATACTGGTAATTCTTGTAGGATATGTGGTGGAAAAAAAAAGTACTGTAAGAGATGGGTAGAAAGACTGAGAAAAAGCAAAGCAGACTTCCCTATGTATTTTAGGCTTAACAAACATTCTCCTAATAATAATTTCTTAGTACTGTGTGATCCATTATCAAGTGTTCAATTGTTTTGGAAATACATTTTTTTGGCATAACAGAGCATTTCCTAGAACAAAATGGCTTCCTTCTCTGAAGTCATCAAACTATTCTTGAAACAATTCTTCCTTAAGAGAACAACAATAAAAAGTTTCTAGTCTTACGCAATTAAAGTCCTCTATATAAACAGCTCATCACAAAACTATAGTTTTTTAATCTATTTTTGCACTGTTCTGTTAAGAACTCAAATTCTCCATTTGAAAAGTCAGGAGAATTGGTCCAGCTTGTCAATAACTGAGACTGCATCCTTCAGATCCGTCAGATTTCAAATGCACATAAAATACTATGACTTTGAAAAAGGTTCACCTCCTACAGATCTTTACTTAAAATCAGATTATCTTACCAAAAAAAAAAATCATTTGTATAATATGAAATTTATTTCAGCTTAATTACTGGCATAACATCTGTTAATTTTTTTTCCCCTATCCATCTGTCGTAAGCACTTCAAATGGCATCCTCTGTCAATCAAATCGGTTATATATATATCAAGTGTCATCATTAAGACGTAAAAACAAGGCCAAGATACAAAGGCAACATTTAGTTAACTTCATAGTACCATCTTTCAAAATGGAGGCACTATCCTTGCAGGTTTCAATAGAGCCGGAAGGTACACGCAACTGGAAAATGATCAGTTCACAACCAGTAATCAGACACTTATTAATGTATCCTAAAATGGAAATTTTATTGAAAATGCTAAGTTATTGGTTTATTTATTTTTGTTTTGCCTTTGGTTTTTTTTTTGTGTGTGTGGGGTTTGTTCGTTTGCGTGGGATTTTGTTGTTTTTTAAATCAGAGTCTATATGGAATCAGGTTGTTTATTGAAAAAGGAATTTCTGTTAAAGCATTCTTTTTAGGATTTAAGTGCTGTAGAATTTTTACTTACAAATAAAAAAGCCAGAAAATAACTTTAATTTGTAAATGAAAAAAAATTAATTACAGAATATTAAAGAGAAACTGATTGAAGATGTACAAGTAAACACTAAACAACAGGAGCAAAGATGGGTAAAGTACAAGAACAGCCACTGGAACGGTTTGCGCAGCTGCTTACACTATTTGCTTATCTAGATGTTAAGAGAATCTACCTGATGATCTCTCACCAAGCATACAATTCTCCAGCTACATATGATAAAATTCAGTTATCCTCACTGCTGTATGAGCAGATCAGATGTGGAATACTGCATAAAACATTAGTTTTATGTGAGATGCCTGCCTTTTACGGGTAAGTGGTTCAACATTTTACTAACACGACAAAATTAATGCAGCATTTATTAAATAGTGACAGATGCTAGTATTAATTACATGTTGAGTGGATCATTTCCCCATTATGTTTCTTTTGTTACCAACCTGATCGTTCTAGTTATCAGCCTGTCCTCTATTATGTAGCTGGATGAAAGAGCAGGGACTAGGACTTGATGACTAAAAGTATCCTCAGTCTTACATTTCTGTAGTGGAATAAGGAGATGCCCACAGAGGGGAAACAGGTGGCATAGCTTCCCTGAATTTGTAAAGTTATGATTGCAGCCTTAAAATGGCTGCTTGAAAAATCTTATTTTCTCTGGTTGTTCAGAAGGTCTCTCATTCTACACAGGCCGACTGGTTGACCTGTATTCCATAAATACACACTTATGACCCTGCACCTCATACAGTCTGCTGTTAGAAGAGTTATTTGCAAGAAGTTACGTCTCTCAGCTTCCTACACTTCCTCCTTGAAGTACCTTATGCAAAAACTAGTTGGCAATTTTCCCTTCCTAATTCTCAATGGAAGTGCATGCTCACCACTGAGTAGTCAATAACTTTCTTTATAATGTCTTCATCAATGGTTCTAATTTTGAAATATAGCTGAAACCGAATGTTTATCTGGGATGGGAGTTGTTTCTTGCTGCAACACAAAAAATTGCCATCATGATCTCCTTGTTGATATGCCAGAGGACAAGATGGATTCTGCACCTGGACAGAACAATCCTGGCTATCAGTACAGACTGAGGGATGAGGTGATACAAAGCAGCCCTGTGGAAAAGGACCTGGGGGTGACGATGGATGAGAAGCCAGACATGAGCAGACAGTGTGCTTGCAGTGCAGAAGGCAAATTGCATCCTGGGCTGCACCAAGAAAAGTGTGACCAGTAGATCGAGAGAGGTGATTCTGCCACTTTACTCTGCCCTGGTGAGACCTCACCTGGAGTACTGTGTCCAGGTCTTGAGCCCTCAATACGGGAAGGACATGGACCTGATGGAGTGGGTCCAGAGGAGGGCCATGAAAATGATCAGGGGTTTGGAGCACCTCTGTTATGAGGACATGCTGATGGAGCTGGGGTTGTTCAGCCTGGAGAAGGCTCTGGGGAGATCTAATAGCAGCCGCTCAGTACCCAAAGGGGGCCTACAAGAAGGATGGAGAGGGACTGTTTACAAAGGCCTGTAGTGATAGGATGAGGGACAATAGCTTCAAACTGAAGAAGAGTAGCTTTAGATTGGATGTTAGGAACAAGTTCTTTACCATGGGGGTAGTGGAGCACTGCAATAGGTTGCCCAGGGAGGTGGTTGGGGCCCCATCCCTAGAGATATTCAAGGTAAGGCTCAACAATGCTCTGGGCAACCTGATCTAGTTGAAGATGCCCCTGCTTACTGCAGAGGGGATTTGACCTTAGGATTGGACCTTCCAAACCAAACGATTCTGTTGATTCTGTGATTTTGGACACAAATACATCCACACAGGAAAGTGAGTATTTCTAGCTGTAATTTTTCCCCCACTACTGTTGCATTTGATGGGTTAGAAGAGTTCAAACCAGCCTTTGCTTTTGTCTGCCTCCAACACATTGTTTACCTGCAGCAGACCCTGCTTCCCTTTTTCCAGCTGTTCCAGTTTCTCTATATTTGAGTTAAACACAAACAAGCACGCTGAAGGTCGTCTTGTTATTACTACAATTTATAATACTGAAAGTAGAAGAGGAACCATCTCAGGGGACGCCTAAAGCAAATCAGTCCCCACCAATCATCAGGACCAGTTCCATAAAGAAAAAGAGGAGGTTAATTGTTGTTGGTGACTTTCTCCTGAGGGGAACAGACGGTCCTATATGTCGTCCTGACCCATCCCACAGGGAAGTCTGCTGCCTTCCTGGGGCCTGGGTTAGGGACATCATCAGGAGACTACCAAAGCTAATCCAGCCCTCTGACTATTACCCATTGCTGGTAATCCAAGCTGGAAGCAATGAGATTGATAAAAAGGGCACCAGGACAATCAAAAAGGAATTCAAGGCCCTCGGACAATTGATTGATGGGGAAGGAGCTCAAGTGGTGTTCTGCTCAGTTCCCTCAGTGGCAAGGGCGTGCACTGAAAGGAACAGGAGAACCCATGCCATCAACAGATGGCTCAAGGGATGGTGCCAGCAGCAGCATTTTGGGTTCTTTGATCAAGGGGCAACTTTTACCACACCTGACCTGCTGGACCTACATGGGGTGAATCTATCTAGAAAGGGCAAGAGGACTCTAGCACAAGGGTTGGCAGGGCTCATTGGGAGGGCTCTAAACTAAAGGGGTTTGAAGGGGGTGGGTGATGAAACCAGTCTCTCTGGAGAGGAGAGGGACATAAACTAGAGTTAGTGGAGAAATCAGCAGCCCAGCTGAAGTGCATGTACACCAATGTATGCAGTATGGGTAGCAAACAAGAGGAATCTGAAGTCTTGGTTTGCCAGCAAAACTGTGATGTAGTTGCCATTACAGAAACATGGTGGGAAGATTCACACAATTGGAATACTGCAATGGATGGCTACAAGCACTTTAGGTGAGACGGGCGAGGGAAAAGAGGAGGAGGGGTGGCCCTGTATATTAGGGAATCTCTTGATGCCACAGAACTTGAGGTAGAGGATGAAAGGATTGAGTGCCTACCAGGGGTCAGGCCCTGCCTGACCTGATGTTCTCAAATAGAGAAGGGCTGGTGGGAGATGTGATGGTAGGAGGCTTTCTGGGGTGCTACCATGAGGTAGTGGAGTTTTCAATATGCAGGGAAATAAGGAGGAACAATAACAGGACCCTTATTTTGGACTTCCAGAAGGCAAACTTCACCTTATTTAAGCAACTAATTTGGAGAGTACCCTTGGTAGCAGCCCTTAAAAACAAAGGGGTTCAGGACAGTTGGACCTACTTCAAACAGGAATTCTTGAAGGCACAGGAACAGGTTGTGCCCATGTGCCGAAAGATGAGCAGCCGGGGAAGGCGACCGGCCTGGATGGGCAAGCATCTCTTGAAGGAATTAAGGGAAAAAAGAGGGTTTATCACCTTTGGAAAGGCGGGGAGGCAACTCGAGATACATTTAAAGATGTTGTTAGATCATGTAGGAGAAAAATTAGAGAGGCAAAAGCCAAGTTAGAACTCAAACTGGCCACTTCCGTGAAAGACAATAAAAAGCATTTTTATAAATATATTAATGCCAAAAAGAGGGGCAAGAAAAACCTCCACTCTTTATTGGACTTAGAGGGGAATATTGTAACCAAAGATGAAGAAAACACTGAGGTACTAAATACCTTTTTTGGCTCCATTTTCAACAGCAAGGCAGGATGACTTCGGGATAACTGGCCTCCTGAACTAGTAGATGGGGTCAGGAAGCAGTATAATCCCCCTGAAATCCAGGAGGAAGTAGTTCGGGACTTGCTGAGCCACTTGGATATTCACAAGTCCATGGGACCAGATGGGATCCATCCAAGGGTACTGAGAGAGCTGGCAGATGAGCTGGCCAAGCCTCTCTCCATCATTTTCCACCAGTCCTGGCTCACTGGAGAGATCCCAGATGACTGGAAGCTGGCCAATGTGATGCTCATCCACAAGAAGGGCTGGATGGAGGAACCTGGAAACTACAGGCCTGTCAGCCTGACCTCAGTGCCAGGCAAGATTATGGAGCAGATCATCTTGGGAGCAATCACAGCGCACCTACAGGATGGCCAAGAGATCAGGTCCAGCCAACATGGATTTAGGAAGGGCAGGTCTTGCCTCACCAACCTCATCTCCTTCTATGATCAGGTGACCAGCCTGGTGGATGTGGGGCAGGCTGTGGATGTAGTCTACCTGGACTTCAGCAAGGCCTTTGACACCATCCCCCACAGCAAACTCCTGGCCAAGCTGTCAGCCTGTGGCTTGGACAGCAGCACTCTGCGCTGGGTTAGGAACTGGCTGGAGGGCGGAGCCCAGAGAGTGGTGGTGAATGGTGCCACATCCAGCTGGCAGCCTGTCACTAGTGGTGTCCTCCAGGGATCAGTGCTGGGCCCCATCCTGTTCAATATCTTTATTGATGATCTGGATGAGGGGATTGAGTCCACCATTAGTAAGTTTGGAGACGACACCAAGCTGGGAGCAGGTGTTGATCAGTTAGAGGGTAGAAGGGCTCTCCAGAGGGACCTTGACAGACTGGACATGTGGGCGGAGTCCAACATGATGGCATTTAACAAGTCTGAGTGCTGGGTGCTGCACTTTGGCCACAACAACCCCATGCAGCGCTACAGGCTGGGGTAGAGTGGCTGGAGAGCAGCCAGGCAGAAAGGGACCTGGGGGTACTGGTTGACAGCTGGCTGAAGATGAGCCAGCAGTGTGCCCAGGTGGCCAAGAAGGCCAATGGCATCCTGGCCTGTATCAGAAATAGCGTGGCCAGCAGGAGCAGGGAAGTCATTCTGCCCCTGTACTCAGCTCTGATTAGGCCACACCTTAAGTACTGTGTCCAGTTCTGGGCTCCTCAATTTAAGAAGGACATTGAGACTCTTGAACATGTCCAGAGAAGGGCAACAAGGCTGGTGAGAGGTCTCGAGCACAAACCCTATGAGGAGAGGCTGAGGGAGCTGGGGTTGTTTAGCCTGGAGGGGTTGGTCTGGAGGGGAGGTGGGGTTTGGTCTCTTCTCCCAGGCAACCAGCACCAGAACAAGAGGACACAGTCTCAAGCTGCACCAGGGGAAGTTTAGGCTCGAGGTGAGGAGAAAATTCTTCACAGAAAGAGAGATTGGCCATTGGAATGTGCTGCCCAGGGAGGTGGTGGAGTCACCATCCCTGGAGGTGTTCAAAAAAGGATTGGACGTGGCACTTGAAGCCATGGTTTAGTTAGTCATGAGCTGCTGGGTGATAGGTTGGACTTGATGATCTCTGAGGTCTTTTCCAACGTTGTTGATTCTATGAAGTAATGAATAAATGTTTTCCAATTTGTTTTTGCAATAAAATAAAATAGACTAAGATAACAAGATAATGCACATGTTTACAGCTGAGAATGTGTGGCCCTATAGTATCAGACTCTGTCACTATTTTTGTCTTGTCCTCTTTGACTACTGTCCTATACTTAGTCTCAGCAAACTTCTTAGTATATACACCTTACTCTCAGTGATGTTCTTTCTTTTAATTTACATCAATTCTAGGTCATTTTTAGCTATACAATATAGAATAGTTTGGGCCTACTGTACTGATCCTGAGGCAGTAGCAGACTTCAGAAATACCTTCTGGAGAATGCCTCTAACATATCATGTTGCATGATTGAAGAAAGATGTCAGTTCCCTAGAAAGTGAAGGAAATCACTAAACAAAAGCCACAGATATTTCACATGACTTGTCTGAACACAGAGGACTTGCTTTCCCTCCCAGCCCATTATGGCCTGCCTCTCCAACGAAATTTCTTGCCTTAACACATTCTTAAGACTTTCTTTATTTGTACAGGATTTGATTTGGTAGTCAGATGATACTTGGAAATCCTAGCCCTGACCAGAGGAACACACACTTTGGAGCTGTATAAGGCATGCCTGGTGAATTAACGACTTCATCCTGAAAGACTTGAATTTTGCTCATGTCAAGCCCAAGTAGACCATTCAAAGTAGGGCAACATGCACAGAAATATGGGAGCCTTTATACAAAGTCACCATGCAGCCACAAACTCTCCTTTTTTCTTTTAAAGGAAAACAATGGACTGTTTTGAAATGACTGACTTTGAAGAACAGTACTATTCAAAGTAGCAAACTTCAGCATTCGTGTCAAATATGTGCAAGGCTTAGACTGCAAGGTCCTTCAGGCAATGACTATTACTTATAAGAAGACTGCATACTGGGAACATGAACCAACAATTAGGCCTTCTAGGTTCTAACACAGGATAGCTAACTATACTTGACATGATAGATTACTTGGCCTGTCAGTGGTGCATACATCTGCAATTATTATTTTGACATGGGTGTATGTCCGGTCTTGTGCCTGTTGATGTTATGGTGACAGGAATGTATGGCTTGTAGTAAATTTCCATGACCTACATATAACAGATTTAAAATGACTCAGTGAACCTGCCCCTGAGGTAGTGAATGTGTTGTGGAATACTGTCACGTGACAAGTTCTTAGTTTTTGTGGCTTCAGCCTTACTCTGGCATTAACTTTCTGGTACTCATCCTGTGCTTTATTTGTTTATTTATTTAATTTTATCAGCTGAATAATTCCTTTATTCTTTGCTGAGCAATACCCTCACAAAGAAATAAGTTAATCCTCTGTGACCAGCTTCTTAGACAATGAAGTTGTTAGATAATGGCTGGGCATGATGATCTTAAACGTCTTTTCCAACCAAAACAATGTCATGATTCTATAATTACTCAGAGTGCAGCTAAACTTGTGTTTCCTGAGGAGAAATACTGTGAGGTTACTTAAGGATTTGTTATTTAAATCACAGAATCATAGAATAGTCTGGGTTGGAAGGGACCTCTGAAGGTGATCTAGTCCAGCGCCCTCTGCAGTAAGCAGGGACATCCTCAACTAGATCAGGTTGCCCAGAGCCCTGTCAAGCCTCACTTTGAGTATCTCCAGGGATGGGGCCCCTACTACCTCCCCGGGCTAATATCTCATTTATCTATGAGGTATTTCTAGAAGTAAACTCATACCTGTTTTAAGATTACAAAATCACAGAGGTGTACATACTCCTTACTCCTTTGCAAGGTTTCTAACTCACCGGTTTGAAGGATCTTCCCCCTCCCACCGCCGGAGCTCCTTTCCACAGGCTTCAGATATAGAATTTCCCCCACAAAAAGACTTTCACCTATGCTAGGAAGTAACCCTTTTTGGAAGAAAACTCTTACCTGCTCCTCGGCTACTTACCGACACCACATCCCGAGGCTGCAGTAAGACCTTTCCAGCCCTTAAGACGTCACATCACTAGCACTAACTGTGACGCCTCCCGGGTCGCTACCTGGCGGCAGTAACAGGCGACACTCGACCTTCCCCGCCATGGCGCTGCGAGCCCCTCCGCTCCTCACCAGCCGTTCCTCAAGGACAGGCCTGCACTAAAGCCGCTGCTGCCTCAGCAGCCAGGGCAGGCCCCAAATGCTCTGTCTTCCCGGGCGGAGGAAGAAGCGGCGACCACGAGGTGAGCGGAAGAGAAGGAAGGAGCAGATGCCGCTCCCGCGGGTGCCGGGCAGCCAGCAGGAGACCTCGGTAGGGCCTGGCGCGGGTCCCAAACACCTCCTCCCACAGCAGCAGCGCCATTTTGGGACGCTAGAAGGCGGTGTCTATGGCAACCAGGAAGAGGCGGACACAAAGCGGGGTCACCGGGAGCCCATCCCCCTCTTAAAGGAGTAGGGCCAGTAGTAACTCGGTGGCCGGGCAGGGTCTTCGTCCCTGCCGCTGCGGAAACCCCGTTTCCGTCCCGTGGCTCCAGCTCCTTTCTGTACCCCATTCTTTCCATTAATCTCCCATCCGGGGGGAGATCCTCGCGCGGACCTAGGGGTGACGACCCCGGCGGAGGGATACTGACCGTCGAGCGCCGACGGCGCCGAGCGCAGGCAGCGGAGCGCCCATACGGCAGGGGCGGGGGCAGCGTGGGAGGCGGCAGCCGGGGCAAGGGCTGCCCGTCGTCCCAGGGGGCGCGTAGGCCCCGGCGGAGCCCGGGCGCCGGCAGAAAGTAGTCCACCAGCTTCCTCTTCTCGCCGCTGGAAGGGGTTCGGCGGCGGAGGCGGCGCTGGTCGGTGCTGCGGCTTCAGCTGATAATTGAAGGGAAGAGAGGAGGCTGCTGTTGGGAGGAGGGGAGATACGGAGCGTCTGCGGAGGCCGCATCGGGACAAACTAGGTACTCGGGGCCCCCTCCGCTCTTTTAGGGGGCGCCGGGGAGGCGGGCGCGGGGCAGTGTGGCGCTGGGCCCCTCGGCAGCTTCTGGGCCAGGTGGCTGGGCCTGTTGTGTCATCCCCGGCGTTTAGCTGAGCTGCCCTTCCCGGCGGCCCAGGGAAGGGGAGCAGCGCCATCCCGGAGCATTGTTGCAGATGAGGGGGGGAGACGGGGACGACATGACGCCGCGTTGGTGAGTGTGTGTGTGTGTGTGGGCCCGGAGGTGTGTAATGGGCCCTCGCTGAGGAGGGAAGGGGTGGAAACGGAGCTGACAAAATGGCCAGGCAGTCACCGGAGTCCGCTCTAGGAGTATTCCCTCTCCTCTTGGCACCGGGCACGACTGCTGCCCGTCGTGTTGCCTCGCCCGGGCTGCCTTACGTGTGGGGGCAACGAGGCCTCCCCTCTCCGGGCCCTATGTAGCTGCTGATACAAAAAGGCAGTGTCAGTGTTGACACTGCCGTCTGTAGCGATTTGTATGCCCTTCCCTATCTTCTCCCTCCCCCACTCCCGTTGTCCCCCTTTTCCCTAATAGTTGCCCCCCTGCCCCCCCCTTTTTTTTCTTCCTTTTTTTTCCCTTCCCTTTTTTCCCCTCTCCTTCTCTTTTCTGAAGGAGCTATCGAATATCTTAAAGGAAAAAATAGCAGCTCTGTCCTTCCCCCCTGCCCGGCTCGACAGAAATGCTAAATAATCGGCCGACGTCCATATTTCACAAGCTTTTGATGGGGGAGGAAGAAGGAAGAGAATGGAGGCGCCTGTAGGGTCGGAGTTGCAGTGCCGGCTACCCCAAAGAGGGGTTATTTTTGTAGTTAGTATTTTAGAGCTGATGTTTTTGTTGCTTTCAGTCGAGAAGCAAGTTGCTTGGTCCTCGCGTTTGCTTGCATAATGCGTCGTTCTTGGAGGCTGATCAAACGCTGGGTTCTGCCTTTCCTGCCTGGCTCTTCCTCCTTCTCCTTCCCCTTCCCTGGCGGGCTGGGGTTGCTGGGGAGTGGGAGAAGTTTGGAGGTGCTGCTAGTACTGACGCCAGTCGCCTTTTGGCTCCTGCTCTGCTTGTCCTGAGGCTGGGAAAACCAACTGATACCAGGGCTTTCGCCAGACCTACAGGCCCATCTTCCTGCTGTTCAACTTTTTATTGTTCCCCCTTCCCCCCCTTCCTAGTGGAGTGGCTTTCTCGGCAGCCAGGGTTTTTCACAGAACGGGAGTCTGAAAGTCTAGACTGTGAACCGGAAAATAATAGGGGAAAGAATGGAAAGTTATGTCAAGGGCTTTAAGGGAAAAACATCGACGTATGGAACAAAGGTCCTGCCTGTATTGGAGAGAGAGGCCTGCATGTGAGGCCTGATTGTGTCGCATTTATACACAGGGAAGAAATGAGTGCTTGGTACTGGCCTAAATTTATTGTTTAAGTCTGGCATGCAACTTGGGGGCATTTTTAGAGTGTGTGCAGTTTGTTTTGAGGATGGTTTTATTATGTATAGCAATCAAAAAATATTTTAATCTGATTTCTCCCCCCTTTCCCCCCCCCCAAAGATTGTTGAGGGTTTTTTCTTTTTCTTCCTGCTCTGTTCAGCAGAAATAATATTGATCTAGAGGTTCTAACATCATAACAAAACTTTACTTTGGTAAAGGGTATCTTCCACAGTTTATATATTGTGTGTATTATGAATATTTGGCTTCCTGGTGCTTAAAAGGTTATGGGAAAGAGTTGAGTAGTTGCCACCTGACAAATATGAAGTATGTCTGTCATAACGAGAAAGAGAAGAAATTCTCATGACTTAAATTTAAATTAATTTTACAAGCTTTTCTTAGGAAAGCTACCACTATGGGTGTATTGGTGTGATTACTTACATTTATGTCTGGTGTGTTCTCTTTCTTTTCTCTCCAACTCCCAAGACTAGACTTCTCATTTTACAGGGGTGGTTTTTGGTACTTGATTTCTGCTCAAATCGGTAAGATTTTGAAGTTTTTACTTATGCTGAAAGTTTTAAAATTTAATTCATATATAAAAAATGTGCATAGTAAACATGAAAGCAGTGCTTGAAAAATAACTGCATACCTTTTTACTGCTTGGCAGCCAATTTAATAAACATAGGAATGAAATGGATAAAAAGATTAGTACTTCAAGTTCTGTAACTACTACTTTAACAATTAGTATTATATTTGAGCTGAGAAGTTTAAAAGCAGTACTCTGGTGAGTAAATACTGTAAATAATGCTTAAGTTTTCAGAAACAGACATTTTAAGACTTGTAATAGTTTCAATATTTGTAAAATGTAGGTGATTGTGAATGACTGTTTTGTAGATGCATATAATTTTAAAATTACAGGATATTTTTATTTTTTTGTGTATCCTGTTGTTTTGTTAGAAATACAGGCAACTGATATTACCCCTCTCTCCCTAGTCCTAGGGTCTGTTTGAAAAAAATGTGGAGTAGTAAGCTTGAATTGACAACTTAGTCTAAATGTTCTTCTGTCTCCAGATGTTTCCAGAGACAGGGGCCTAAACAGATATTAGATGTTAATAGAAAAATTGCAGGTCATCCATAGTGTGTCATTACTCTTTATTAATATAGCAGATCTGTTTCAGCTGGAGTGCTGACCTGTTGCATAAGAGGCTTATGAAAATGTAGCCTTTTGATGTCTTGCAAAAGTTCTTCAGGTCAAGGTGACCATTAGGGAAACAGCCTGTATCTTCTCAGTAAACGAATAATCAGAACTGTCAATCAGAAATCATGCACAAGCTGTTACATTTGTTGTTGTTTCTTCTTAATTTTCATTTTTTATATTGCATTTTGACCATCTTCAAACCCAGTAAATGTTGTAGGAAAAAAATTGTAATTAAAATTTGTTCTTAGAAAATCATTCCTGAATTTGATGCCCAAAGCTATAGGCCACTAAGACACTGTATTCCTTCTGCAACAGTTTATCAAAAATGTAATGCAGTTGACTTTAATGTCATGAATGAAGACATGGAAAAATTTCTGTGTAGGTCCTTACATCACTGATAAGTACAGTTACTTTGAGACAGTCCAGGTAGATAACCTGACTAAATTCCTTTTGTTTCTAAGCAATGAAGCTGAAGCATGAATAGGAAAGTTATTCTTTGACTAAACTGTGTACTTAATTTACAGCATAAGTGAATCTTGCAAGTATCTGTGTTAATCTTGTATTTATAGGCCATGCTGTATTTTCTAATAAACTAATTAGTAAGCATCGCATAGAACGCATCTCATCACAGGTCTGTCTTCTGTCACATGGAGACTAAATTATTGTAAGTATAATCAAATCTCTAAGCTGCACAACATGGTGTACTATCACATTGTCAAAAACTTAACCTGGGATGTTTCTGAGATCTCCCATTGGTCTGTTGGATGATATGTATCCTGTTCATCACCTGTCAAATTAGTAAGACTAATTAGTAAAGCACTTTGTGTACTCTGTGATATTCTTAATGGTGAAAACACTTCTTGCTGTCACTGCCCCATTCAGTACTGACTCTGAAGTCAGTAGTACATCTGAATTCTTTGGCTGATTACCTTTGGGTCAGTGGGTTTATTTTTCTGAAGAAGTAATGGTTTGAATTTGATCATAATATTTTAAGCTCTATATGGTGTCATAGTGGATTTATGCCATGATATGAACCAACTTCTTGTTGAATGTTTCCTAGTTATGTTTTAGTCTGGGACATGAGGCTGGTAACTGGAAAACAAAGCCACGCGAACTTTTTTTTTTCTTCTTCCCCCCCCCCAATTTACATGAAATAATGTTTCTTAAGGAGCAAAACTATTTTCACACTTCTTTGTGGTGATAAAGCATGGCAAAATGCAGGTATATAGCTTCAGGATGTGTTTTTGAACAAAAGGGCAAACTTAAAAATTAGTTCAGCAGTCTTCTGTTAAGAAAAAAAAATAACTAAAAAAAATGCATACCTATACATGATATCAAGTCAGTGTGAAAGACAGTGCTAAGTCAACTAGCTTTTCTTCTGTGTGCTTTCAAATGCCAGTGATGATTAGTTTTGAGGGGTAGTTGTTCTCCTGATCCTGCCATGTGATAATTTTTCTTTGCAAGTTAGTAGAATGTAAGTGTAAATATGCAGTCATATTCTCTTTCAATTCTGTCTGACAGCCAGTTTGAGCACACAACCAATCTGTTTACTCTCACTGTCTATAATAAGGCTTGTCTTGCAGCGTATTGACTGTTACCAGTCTTACTTGACTCGTGAACATACTCAATACAAATATGGCAGAAAACTGCCATGTATAAGAGCAATAGCTTTTGAAGTTAATGCTTCTGTATAGGAAAAACTGGCAAAGTTGGGTGTGTATCAGTTAATCACAATGATCTAATACTGTATTTCTGTACTAAAGACACTGGAGAAGTACTAGTTGTGATGTTCACGCTGTGGTTGCCCTCAGTTGTTCCAGAAGGGATCTTTTGTCATGATTCATAGAGTAAGCCAGTTTGGAGAGGACCTCTAGAGGTCACTTAGCCCTGCTCACCAGTTGCCTTTATCTGCTCTTAAATAGTTTGTATCAGCAGTTTGATGACTGCTGATAAAATAGTTCTTGAGTGATAAGGCAGGAAAAAAAATCCAACAAACCTATGAAGGTGTGTGTAGAGAGGAAACTGGAAGGATTCTCCACTATATAGCAGCACAATGCTGTCTCATGGAGTAGCAGGGAGATGGCAGCTTCTGTGTTTTCTGAATGTGTTGTTCTGCTCTGTGATGATGTCCACAATAAAGTATGTGTTGAACTGCAAAGATTTGACCTCCTTAAAAAGTATGAAAGGGTCTGAGTCATCTTTTCGAATGAGAACCTTTAGTTGTAGGGAGCAATTTGGTTTTTCAAAATGGAAGCTGAGGTCTCTGGTACTTGAAACAAGAAAGCTTTTTTAAGATGTGAAAGGCAGGGTATATTTCATGCTTATTCTGCTTTCAAAGTAACTGGTTACTGAAAACCCCTTTTTTACTGCATAGCATCCAAATAAGTAAACTTAGTGTAAAGAAAGGTAACTACTTGATAGATTTTTGTAATGGTGGAAATGAAAGAAAAACGTTCTTTGTTTTCTGATGTGCATGTGTTACTTGGGGATGAAGGTGTTAAAACTTGCAGAAGACGCTCGAGATAGGCTTTAGATTCAGTATTAGCAATGTGCATCATCTTTAGATTTGTGGATGACTATTCTTGTGTTTTTAAAGCATGGTTAATACCAGTTTTTACTAATGCAGAACAGTAACTCCATTGAAGATTTCTGACTTAATTTTTAGGGTTAGTTCCTAAAGATAAAACCAATAGGAAAAATAGGCCTGGGACATAAGTTATCTTGTAGATACTTGTACTCCAACATAACTATGTCCTATCTTATGCTATTTTTGCTTTCAGAAAGTGTACATGCTGTTTCATTCTCCCTCATCATTCTCTAACTTAGTCTTACTTGCCTTGCTATGATCTTTTTTTAAATTTGTGTTATCTATTCCATGTAGGAGAAATGATCTCTCTGTACTGTAGGTTTTTATGTGCTTGAAGTCTGTCCTGTAGCTCTTCTCTAAGTCCAAGGCTGTAAAGATTTAAAGGTGGAAGTACAGATAAACAAATGTGGCAATCAGAAATACTCTTGTATGTTGTATTTTCTAAGATAAAAATGTGTTTTTTTTTTTTTTTTATAGGAGCAATATAAATGAGATGAGGCACCAAAGAATGAAATATGTGAACAATGATTAAGTAACACTAATGATGCTGGACTTCAGCATCCCCATGCACACCTGCCTCCCCACCTGAAAGAAAAGGAAAACTATACACAAATTCACCCCCACACCCTCTACCCTCCCCTAGTCAAGGGACTTGTATTAAATGTTCCTTGGTGCTGGTGTAATGATTAGATGCTTACTTCAGCTCCTGGAGTTAGTGAGGAGAAGCTATTTTTTACATGGTATATTTGTGTAATATGAATTTGTGGTACATGCCTGGTTTTGGACAAGAAATCCTGTAAGATGTGTTTAACATCAGGCATAGAAGATGGCATCTTATCCATGTTAGTGATGTTCTGTGCCTGTTAATATCTAATCCCTTACGTAATTGGCTTATTCAGTATAGAAAGTGTCCCTTCCTGGAAGGTGTGCAATGTAACTGAATCTTCTGATCACAGTTGAGATAATGGCTTTGCATTTAAAGAGGCTAAATGCTGAATACAGAAATGGAACCCTACATTTTTTTAGAGTGAATCTGCTCTTCCTCTTTATTTTGAAATTATACTCCATCACGATGAAGTTACTGACTGGGAACTGTTGTTTCTCTTTAAAACTTCATTTATTTTAACCTTTGCAGTTGTTGTGGGTATAATAACTTGGTGAACTCATCCACCATAAAGGAATGAGAGGATGGTGGGAAATCACTAACTTGAAGAGGGGCACAGAGGCAGGTTTGATAGCACCTGAGAAGAAGCTGAATAGCTAAGTAGTTTGGTTTCAGACCTTTAAATAATGCTAGTAATGTATCCAAATAAAGGAAGGGGCAGGAATACAATTAGTATGCATGAAAATGCAACTTGAAGTTAATTAAAAGATTTCTGGAGAAAACACTATTTCAGCTGAATCTCATTTAAAGAAAGTGATGCAAGCTGCATAACTCTGGCAGACTTTAAGCCAGGATTCCAAGTGTTAAAAGTTGTGCTTTAAAGATCTGCTATACTGATCCACAACATTTTTTCATGTCCATGCTGCTGTATCTTACTCTGGTAGTAGTCTGCCTGATTTACTTGGCACGCCACCTTATAACATTCAAACACTGGTAATAAAATTGAAGACCTGCTTTATACTAGAAGATTATGGATTAAAGGAGTTAGTTTCATTCCCTTACTGAGTACAAAAAGCTTCACAGGATAACAAACATATTTCTTTGCTAAAAATAAGATAGCAAATATCCTTTCTACTGATTTCTTATAGGACAACTTAAGTTGATACAGTTCTGCTTACTTCCTATTTCTCATTTACCTCAAGTGTTTGTAGAATTGCGGTTTAAAGCAGCCACGTTTGATGCTAGACTCTTGACAGCAGGACTCCAGCTTAAAACTTTTATCAGCATTTTGTAACTAAAGTTGGAAGGAGCAGTTTTAAGAGAAATGCCGTTGCGCACTTCAACCTGCAAACGCAAGTACTTTATGGAGAGAGTGGAAACTGAGTGCTCTTCAGGTTGAAGAGGAAAGAAGAATTTTGTGGAATGGAATGATACTGCTTAAATGCCTCCCATTAATATTTGAATACTTGAGCACTACGGGCATAGGAGTGAGGATGTGTTTTGTTTTTTGTTTTTTTTTTTTTTTTTTAAATAGCTGTGGGATTCTTAACATACTGCTGAAACCAAACTGGAGTTGCAGCAGAATGAGCACTGGAGATTCTGTCTTACCTGCCTATGCAGGTAAACTCAAGTAAGCTAGAACCTCAAAACTGTATATTTGGAAACTTGAGGTCAATGCAAATGTAATAATGAGTTAATTTCTGAGAGCACACGTAAGCTAAATGCATAGTTAACGATGAGACTCTGCTGAAGCAGCAAAATAATCTCAATCTGTGACTTTCAAAATACAATGCTATGAACACATTTCCTGGTTATCTTTGCATTCCGTGTATGCATTAGGCTTTTTCTTCTATCAAGAACTTAGTCAAAAGCTGTTAAAACTGTTCTTGTAGTTTTAAATAAAGTACAATCCTCTTAGGTAACTTAAGTCAATGGATAAATGTAACAGAGTTGTATCATCTAGTTTCCAAAACACTTGATGCATTTTGTCCAAGACTTCATGAGGGTTTCTATTAGATGGATATCTTACACTTAAAATCTAACTATACTTCCTGCTGGCCAAACCTGTAGTGTTACCAGAAACACTTTTTCAAGTCCCTCAACCTGTTTTTAACAGTCTGACTGTTCTAAACTGGCATTGCTTCTGTCTGCAATAGCTGTTTTGTTCCTGCAGTCTCACAACCACTTGAAATTGCTGGAAACCCTATTAGATCTTACTTGTGCTATTAATGCACTTAATTTCAGTCTTTAGCTGGAGCATTAAAAAGAGCTTCATCAGAGTTAAGGCAAGTATGTGCATTGTATGTTGCAAAATTGTTTAACGTGTTTTCATCTAAAAGCTGTTCCTCTTAAACTGTTTTCTTCCTTACAGATTTTTAGATTTTCAGTATTGTGCTCCTTCAACTAAGTTATGATAGGCTAGTTGCAAAGTCAGATCAGTAAGCTGGCAAATCTAAACTAGATAGCAGGTAATTTTTGATACAAGACCAGTGTTAAATGAGTGTTCTGGCTTCCTCCGTTCTGTATCACATTCTGAACTGTCTGTTGTCTTGATTGCTGTTAATAACTTGGTTACAAAATAGAGTTTTCCTATGTGTTTTTAATTAGTTCTACATGGATATCTTAAAATAACTGGTTTGATTTTTCTGAATATATTAATTGTGGCATATCTCTTCCCCCCCCCCCCCCCCCCCCCCCAATTCATGAGATATCAAATGCGAACATATGGGCACAGAGTGACACAGCAGTAGACACAGCTGGATAAACAACCTCTGTCTGCATAGACTAACCCTATCAAAGTGTAGTGTATGGTTTGAGGTTTCCCTGGTATTTTTAAATCCTAGACCTCATGGCTTACTGCAATAAGTTGCTTTGTGGAGATCTTTCTCTTCTGCCTTCTGCTTTGTCTTCTTCCCAGGAGAAGGTATGGGGATGAGTTTTCTTTCTTTAGTCAGAACAGAAGAGTGGTAGGTACCATGGGATGGGAAGCTTCCCAAAATTTAGATTATACTGGTTTGCTTCTTTGAGGTGTCTTGGATTTTTTTACCTTCTGAAAAAGAATGGGTGTTATGATAACAAGAATGGTGTTCCAGTTACTCCATTAGCAAAAAGATCAAAGTGGGTGTACTAGTCTTTTCTAAGAACTGAGCTTTGAAAGTACGTTTTGTACTTGAGTGTCTCAGTCAGCCTTGAGCAACATGAGCATCTTATCTCTCTGCTGGTTGGCTTTGTAGAACAACAAAACTTGCTTGTCAGTAGTTTAAGGACAGTGAAATACTACTGTTCAGGAGTAAGCTTAGTAAGAGACCTCATGGTGTTAGAAGCATAATCTGGTAATACTTTTGGTATGTCACTTAAATCTCTACCTTGCAGCCATCTAAAATGCACCTAAAATGGATTAGGGGGAATGGAGCAAAATTAGAAGTGGGTAGATTCAGACTGCATGTTAGGAAGTAGTTTTACACCATGAGGGTGGTGGGACACTGGAATGGGCTGCTCAGGGAGGTGATGGAAGCCCCCTCCCTGGGAGTTTTTAAGGCTGGGCTGTATGTGGCTCTAAGCAACCTGATCTAGTGTGAGGTGTCCCTGCCCATGGTGTGGGGGGGTGGAACTAGATGATCCTTGTGGTCCCTTCCAACCCTCACAATTCTATGATTCTAAATGCATGTGTTGGTTTTGTTTTCGTATTTGTTGTTTTAATTCTTCAGTCCTCCTGGGAGATTATTTCAGTATGTTGTTTCTTGACATTTAGGATCATTTGATTTCCAGCCTGAAAGTTTCTCATAACAGTTTTGCCTGCTATCTGTATTGATGTTATCTTCTCATTTTAAGTAGTTATCATATTGTGGTGATTTGCACTTTGCCCTTACAGAAAGCATTTATAATCTTGTTGCCAGGCTATATAATACAGTCTTTATCAGTCACCTTCTATAGGAACACTTTTCTTTCAACTGGAATTCATCTCTCTTGACTAAGGCCAACTGTGATGGCATAGAGTATTCCAGATAAATACTTTCTGTACAAAAACACTGGAGATTTTTCAATTGCTATGTGATGGTATGTGTATATATACCTAAGCATTCCTGTTCTACACCCCGCTCTCCAGTATCACTCTGAGTAACTGGAACACGTAGTTACTAATACTTGTAAGAACCAACAAGTCTTACAGCAAAACTTCCTGGTTTTAGTACTGAGGTACAGGATAGTCCACACGGCTTGCTATTCTTTGTAGCATTGCAGGTGTCTCACTAGAATAAATTAGTGATCAAATTTTTGATGCGTATTTACTATTTTGGTAGAGGGAAGGAGAAGAGGAAAGTGTCGCAAAGGGAACCTTTGTTTTGATAGTTTTGGGAGAAAATGGGAGTTTTGAGGGAGCAGCTCTGTCTTTGGATAACCGTATCACCTGGATAGTTCCATTGAAGTAAGCAAGTCTGTAAGAATAAGAAGGCTTTTATCTTGTTTCAGAGTTTCCTTCTATGGATATCAGTATTTTCATAATTTCAAATAGATTCTACTAAACTCACAAGATGATGTGTTCCATTTGGATGTTACTTAACAGCAGCTGGTTGTTTAAATAGTTCTGAATTTAACAAAACAAATAATGAGTTATCTCTTCTATGAGCGTGGAAATGGTAGCACCTGTCCTGAGTTCTGTCAAAAAAACCTTTCACTTCTGGATCTACTGATGTCCTGTCATTACTGAATTAGAGTTTCGAGATTTTATTGTCTGCCCTCAAGTGTTACAAATATTTAAGTATCCGTAGCTTACAGAAAATATTTCCATCTGTTTTATCAACATTTGAAGTCTGCACGTTTGCAGTAACTGAATATTTTAAGTCCAGGTATGTCTAAAAGATGGAAGTACTTTAGACAAAAATATTATTGCTCTAGTGTGTTTGTTGTAACAGCTTTGAAACTGTCAGAAGTGGAAAGCTGAAGTTTAATAATATGAACCAGTCTAAAAGCTTCTTAGAGAAGGAGTGAGCATATTCCTGGGAATACTGTCAACACTGAGGGGATCTCCTTATAAATAGTAGTTTGTTTTATTTGTCTTTCAAAGGAAGTGGACACTTCTTCCTTACTATGTGTTTGGATTACACTAACTTGGAATACTTTAAATGCCTGAATTTTAGCCTAGAATTATCTAGATGCTAGCTAAAGGCTAACAGGAGGAGAAAAATTGAAGTGCAAAAATATGCAGAAGCGTTCAGTGTTTATACCACTGTCTCCAGCAGTATTGTCATAAACCTGAAAGCTTGTGCTCCCACAGGGTACTCTATGCTTAGTTGCCTTAGGGAAGATGTTCTGAAGATGTTAACCCACCAGTGCTTAAATTTTCAACAGCTGAGGCAAGGAATTCAAGACCCAGAGTTGAGTGTCCATTGATCATTCATGAATGTTGCTCAGAGATTGCTGAGCATCAACTGTGTATCCTCTGGTACACAGCTTGTGAGAAACATAGCTGAGTTGGGCCTTGCAAGCCCTTATCTTTGCTCTGTGTATGTTATGCAGCTTGTTACAGCCTACTTGAGAAGGGTTTGGTCTTTCTGTTGACAATACCAAAATAGAAGTCGGCTAGTTCAAGTCCAGACCTGTAGCAGCTAGAAGCAGAAGATCAGCTTATAGTAGAATGTAGTGATTTAAATGCCTAAGTTTAGTTAACATCAAGGTGCATCCAATTTCAAGATAATTTGTTACTACTATTCCAGGTAATGGCAACACACTGACGTTGCATCTATTCTTGGTATGTGTTTTCTGTGTCATTGGAGGATGGGAATGTTGGTGGCTCAGCTTTGAGGTGGGATTAATTTAAAAATGTGTGTTTGTGACTGCCTATCATGTAAGCTGCTTTGTTATTTATATTTGCATAGACTGAAGTAGCACTTGTGGTGGGAGAGTGGAGGGAGAAGCTGATGTAATTTCACACAGATGCAGAATCACACAATACATATCTGGTTGGAAGAGACCTCAGAGATCCCACTCTTGACCCAGCACTTGAAGGGTCAACACTAAACGATGTCCCTATGCTGCCTGAACACTGCTGCTGCTGCCTCCACCACTGCCCTGGGCAGTTTAATAACCTTGGTGCAGCTTGTAGCCATTTCCTCTAGTCCTCTAGCTTGTCATGAAGAAGAGGCTGGCCCCCTCCTCACCCTAACCTCCTTTCAGGTAGTTGTTGAGAGTGATGAGGCCTCCCCTCAGTCTCCTGTTTCCAGACTGAACAACCCCAGCTCCCTCAGATGCTCCTTGTAGGTCATGTGCTTCAGGCCCTTCAGGAGCTGTGTTGCCCTTCTCTGGAAGCACTCCAGCACCTTGATATCCTTGCTATAGTGAGAGGCCCAGAAGTGAACATGATACTTGAGGTGTGGCCTCCCCAGTGCTGAGAACAGGGGGGTGATCACTTCCCTGTTCCTGCTGGCCACACTGTTTCTAATACAAGCCAGGATGCCATTGGCTTTCTTGGCCATGTAGGCATTCTGCCGACTCATGTTAAGTTGACAATCAACCAATACCCCCAGGTCCCTCTTCCAAGTTGCAGCTTTCCAACCACACATCCACAAGTCTGTAGCTTCCAATAGGGTGGTTGTGACCCAGGTGCAGGACCTGGCACTTGGCCTGGTTAAACTTGATACAATTAGCCTCGTCCCATTCTTCTGACAATCACAGAATCACAATCACAAAATGTTAGAGGTTGGAAGGGACTTCCAGAGTTTGAGTCCAACCCCCTTGCCAAAAGTAGGATTGCCTAGGACAGGCCACGCAGGAATGCATCCAGGCAGTTTTTGAAAGTCTTCAGAGAAGGAGACTCCACAACCCACCTGGACAGCCTGTTCCAGTGTTCCATCACTCCCACTGTAGAGAAGTTTCTTCTCATGCTGGGGTGAAATCTTCTATGTTCAACTTCATATTAATCGTTCCTTGTCTTGCTACTGTGCATCACTGAAAAGAGATTAGCCCACTCCACTTCACACCCACCCCTCAGATATTTGTAGACATTGAGATCTTCTCTGTCTTGTCTTTTCTTCTGAAGTCTAAACAGCCTCAGGTCTCTCAGTCTCTGTTCATATGGAAAATGCTCAGGTCCCCTACCTGTACCTCTAAGCTGTAAAGCAGCAGGTCGACACAGTCACCCAGCTTGGTGTCATCTACAAACTTCCTGAGGGTGTACTTAATCCCCTCATCCAGATCATTGATAAATGTAGGATACTAAACAGGACAGGCCCTGCTACTGAACCCTGGGTATACCACTAGTGGCTGGCTGCCAGCCTGATTTAACTCCCTTTACCACCACTATTTTGGCCTGGCCAAAGGTTGCTCCAGCACAATTTGAAAACTTACTGGTGATTACTTGTGATAGTCTGAAGTACTAGGTTTCACATTGTCTGTATAAAATTGTGCAGGTGAAACAGTCTGTCTTTTTGGCCACCTCCTGAAGTTTCATGTGCTGAACTCTAACATGAAAACAGTCTGGACAAGCATTAGAGTAAAACTACTAATTGTACTCTATCCCTGTGTCTTCTGAGATATTTGTGTAAGTTTTAAGGTTTTGTAAATCTGAAGTTGAAGATTTGAAATATTGATGTACTCAAAGCTAGGAACTTTGGATAATTTATGTTGTAGTTGTAAACTGCCTTCTACCAAGTATGTTTACTTAAATTAGTTCCTCAAATAAAAAAATGTTCTTTTTAATTTGTTTAGATGACCACACTCACTAGGATGACTACCAAGAAACTTAGCTGGATTTTTAACTTCCACCAGTATTGTGTACTCTTTGGAAGATACAGCAGAGTTCAGCTGAAACTGCATAGTTCAGACTGATAGTTGTAAGGCCCTAAAGTCTAGCTTGTTTAGTTGGTTTTGCCCTTAGTCTGTTCTGTAACTTTCATAGAAAGTTTAATCTTGTATGAAGAGTAGAAGGAGGTATTAAAACGATAGAGCTTTTCTTGAAAATGGGCAAAGCACCTCTGAAACTTTCAGGTCTTTTTCATTTGTTTAATGTAATTTATGTTGACATATTAGTATATACTATTGATGTGTACTGTCCTTGATATTTGAAACCATAACACAAGACTACTGATCCAAAAAATTCAGTGCTAGAAGCTTTTGGCCCTCCACTTTCTAATTAGTCAAAATAGACATTTAATAGGAAATGGTCAAAATAATTCACTGCCCATTAATCGTATGTGGGATGGGGATGTACATGCTCGTAGCTGAATGTCTTTGATTAGCAAAACAGAGATGGGATTGACAGGCAGCAGCCTTTATGAAATACCTAAATTTTGCATTTGATACTACAAGATACTGTGCAGAGCGAAAGAGAGGAAGGAATTGTACTTGCTTTTGCACCTACAGGTATTTTCTCTCATCTGTCATAAGCCTATCTTAATTCATATTCCTTAAATCTTTCCCTGAAGCTACTCTATTCCTTGTGTGTTTAGTCAAGTATTGTAAAGAGTTCTTCTGCCTTGCATCACGATGAAGCTGCTCCCCCCAGTTAAATACCCTTTTGTCTCCTTTACTAGTGCATTTTATTAAGTGGCTTAAAGAGGATGATGTGTGGAATAGTTCTAAAGCTGTGTGAATGTCTTGTGGATATTTTTAAAAGAAAAGAAAAAGCCACAACAAAAACTAAAAAGACAAATTTTGCTTGGGAGTTACGTGAAGTTTGCTTCCTTTTCAGTGTTGTCTTAATGCTATGGGATTATTCTCATGTTTGCAAAAATGTCTTTGAGCAGCATAGCAGGATAATGGCATACCTTTGCTCTGAAATACGCTACCATTGATGTGCACACAAAGTGCAAGAAACACTTCCTTTGCTCTCTTCCTCACCATGTTACCTTCCGATCCTAACAAGACCAGAATCTGGGTTGTTTGGGAGTGCTCACCTGCATAGGAGGCAGGCTCTTTTGAGTGTTCTAATTGAGTCACAGATCAAGTTGTAAGAGCTCTTGTAATACCTAGTTCTTAAATAATTTTTGGTCCTAAGCTCAAGCTATAGAAATCTTACAGCTCTGCTTTAAGTATCTTGGAGTTGTGAAGAAACTGTGGTGTCCTGATGTGTGTTCTATAATACTGGTAGTCTGTCAGTCCTTCTGATATATTAGGGAGTAACAATTTAGCTAGGAGGTTAAAAAAAAGTGTTGAACAGATATAGGCAGCATCTATTGGAACATCTTATTGCCAGGAAGTAAGCAGTTTTTTTCCGACTTTGAAGTGATGGGTATTGGTAGGGAATTCAGGCTTTGGCAGACCTGGCTGTGCTATGATCCTGAGGAAAAATACCATATTAGTGTCAACTTGTTGATCTAGTGAACTATAAAATATGAGCATAGTTAACTTGTTGGTTGTATGTGGAAAGTATGCAGGTAGCCTAGGAGAGAGGAGGTAAAAATCATGCGAGAGGTAAAGCAGAAAAGCATGTATATGATGCAAAGAATTTGTAGCAGACTTTTTTTATCTATATTAGTTTGGTGATGGTGAGTTGTCTAGCTTAAAGCTGAGACTAAAAAGCGTCCTGCTAAAAAGTGTTTGAAAGGGTTCTAGTATATATATTTCCTCAATTTCAGCATCTTAACGCTTTGTATTCAGGTTCTTGGGACACTGGCTTGCCATTCCCACGTTCTCTAGTCCCTATGTCCCCATACAATGCCTCGTTGGACAAACTTGTTTATTTGTTGAGTGTATATGTGTGGAGTAGACAGTCTTGTCAAAGTGTGCCCTGAAGTTACTTAATTTTTCCATAAAGCTTGGTACTTTGGCTTTTGACATCTTTTGCCACAGCTGTAAAGGTTGGAACTTTCCTAAAATGGAAGCTAATACTGTATCTTCTTTGTAGTTCCCATGAAAGAATAGCTCTGAGCACCGTGAACTCCCAATCATTGATAGGATCAGCTTAAAGACAGCTTAATCCATGGTGATTAACAGGTGTTTCTTTGTGTGACTTCTTGTTCAGCTTCTGTTCCCCTCTACACATTTGGTAGGTAGTTTTGTTTGTGGTTTCATACAAGGTAAAGGTCTTCAACTGTGCCTGTCAGTAATTTGTTGTGTATGAGAGCTGAAGTACATCACTGTGACTTAGTGTCAATGTGGAATTTGGTTTTCCTTGAGAAGATACACCTGTGGCCTGTAATACCAAGGTGCCACTGATTTCAAGCGCTATCCAGTTTAGAAATGTTAAATGTATTTGAATATTTTTATCGAAATGTCCTTGCGACAGCGAAAGATCTGGTGCTGGGGAAGCAGGAAACCTAACCTGTTTGGATTTCCTCCTCAACAGCTACAATTAAACTATTACTCAGATTGTATCATGTGGCATAGGAATCTTGCATTAGGCCTGTGACCTTTTATATGTAGGAGTTGGATAGAAGTCTTTGTTCAGGATGATAGTGTAACCTGCCCAAAACACTCCATCAGCTTGAGTCAGTGCATCAGTATTAGAAAAACAAAAGGAAGACTCCTGAGATCCCCTTGATTTTTTTCAGAACTTTTCTATGTGATATTTTTAACTAGCAAACAGATGAGAGTACTGCCCCTTTCTCTGGAAACAGATTATTTATTTTTTTTGTTTTGTTTTTGATCTGTAAAGTGCTTCTCTTTAAGACAAGCTGGTATGAGGGAGCAGGGTTCTAAACTTCTGGCATTTCTGTATGTAAACTAGTGTCAAGATAAAACTGAATATTATTGTGGTGGTTTGAAACTGTCTTTTTAATTTTTCCTTGCAAAGTTCAGAACAGAGAAAGTGAAAGAATGTAAATAAGTCACTATTGGGTGTAAGAAAGCAAAATAACAATTGTTCTAAACACTTCCATTGGATAGATAGAAATGTTTAAGAACTATTACCCAAAACAAAGTAGGCACTCTGCACATTCTGCGTTCGGCAGTGGGGGCAGTTGCTGGGCTGTCTGGCTGCTGTTTCTTCTTCTCTTCTGGCTGAAGATAACACAGTGACCTTGGCAGCTAAGTTAACAACTTTCTGCTTAACTAACTCTGCTTCTCTGTCCAGGGGGGTCTGGGAGGGAAGCTCCTGGGAGAGAGAGGCCCCTTTGGGAGGGTCCCCTTGGGGGGAAGCAAAGGGAGATCGATTGTGCTTTTTCTGTTGATTGTATATATTTGTGAATGTTGTGAATTTTGTATATTTGTACATATTCATTGCATTTCATTGTGGATTTTAGACTCTGCTTGTAAATACAGCTTTTCATTTGCTTCCAGACTGAGCTAGCCTGGTTATTGTCGGTGGGGGGGGGGAATTTCAGCTCACACCAACACAATTATCAAAGCAAAGACCCAGTCTCCTCCCATTTTTACTGTGTTTTCAAGGTAGATCTGGGTAAAGCCCTTAGATCTGTAACCTTGGGTTTAGCTGCGGCACTTGTCTGATCTGCATGGACAAGTCAATTGGTTTTTGTGTCGCTTTTTCCAGCAGTAAAGTCTGTTAAGATACAGTCTCTGAATTTCTTCATTCTAGTGACTAATTAAAGTTTGGGGTTGTGGGTTTTGTTTTGGTTTGTTTTTTTTTTTTTTTTTTTTTTTTTTTTTTTTTTTTTGTTTTTTTTTTTTTTGTCTCTTCACTTCTACTTGTCCAGAAATACTATATTATAGTAATTTTAGGCTTTGTGGGGCCAGCCATGTTTTAGTAGTCACTGAACTCACTAGGTCATTGTAATTTAAGACAATGCAGCAAAAGTTGGTGATGAATTTGGCAGGGCTGAGGCAACCTGCTGTGCTACAACTTGTGACATGTATTGTCTAACAGGCTCTGCAGGTAGGACATGGATATCGATGATACCAGCATTTGTCTTGTGCTCTTGCACTTGATTTTACTGAAGGGCAGTATGTGCCAGGTGCAAGTGAATGGCAATCTGTAAATAAGCACCATCTGGTCTATGGGGTGAATAGGGAGGCTGAAATCAAGCTTCTTCATTGAAATTTGCACTAATTGCTCAGATGACTTTATTCTTCACTAGCAATAAATGTCCCGTCTTCCAGCTTTGCCATGCCTGTTTACTTGATCTGATCTTGACCACTTGTCTTCTAGCTTGTCTGGCAGTGTTACTGATCAGTGTACTTCATGAAGGATTCTGTGCTTTTATGTTGTCTCACAGAAAGTAAAAGCTTTTTCAAACTCATTCCTCTCTTACGAAGAAAATGTTCCCTCCCAGGCTTGCCAGGCAACCTGTATGTTTTTATTATTTAATTAAAAAAAAAAGTTTATATTTTTTAATTTTATTTTTTATTTAATTTTTTGTTTATATACTAGTGAAAGCTTGAGCTACTGCACAATGAATTATGACACTTACCACACAAAGTTTTTTAGAGAACCTGATAATGAAGGATACGATATTTTACTTCCTTTGCTTGTATTGGCACCAGGTAGCAAAACTGCATACCAAGACTCTTGTAGCATGAAGTTCTCTGTCTAGCATCTTGCCAGTAAGTAATAGTAATTTCAAAGTTTCTGTAAAGGTGAAGTCAAGCTCCTCCTGTAAGATCTGATTTAGCAGAGTAATTTTGCTATGACATAACTGTACAGAGGAATAAACGTTGAACACACCTGTTTCTTAATTTTCCCTTCTTTCCCGTTGTTTTGCTAAGAGGGAGAAAAATCTGTCAAGAAAGATACAGTTCAGTATTCTGCAGCTAAGGTTTCCGGTTTTATACATCTCTGTTCTCCATGTGGTAAAACAAATCTTTCATGTTACTGAGACTCTTCAATATCTCCTTTGGGCTTCTTAAGCTGAGCTGTCATTGGATGACTTGCAGCTACCTAGATGAGACTTTTTTTTTTAATCAGAACTTTCTGGGTTTTTATGCTTTTGATACTTCTTTGTATTTGTATGTGGAAAAAAAATTAACTGCTGCAGAATTGATTGAATTACACCACAGAACTTAATTTTTTTAGCTGGTTAAAAAAAAACAATCAGGCAAGCCAAAATAGAGTACTGAAGACCTAGAAACTAGAGGTGGTGTAAACATGAAAATACTTTCTTGAAGTGTTGAGTCCTGGCATTCTGCCATGGAGCATTCACTTCCATTAATGAACTGAAGTCCAATAGTTCACTGTTGGAAAACTTATATTGAAGTAGTTTGGACTTACTGTAAATGGTGACATAGGTAGCAAACTTGGTTTATTTGGGGAACAACTTAATTATTTGAATTTTGAATTTTTTTTTTTTACAAGGGTGCATTTTTTGAATTAAGATGTGATCTATCCTTGTACATAATGATTGTTTCCGTTAATAAACTGTTGGTAATGCTCTTAAAACCAAGAGGTATAGTTGCTGCTGCTGATACTTCTTTATAAATTAAAGATGCAGAATGCTAGACTGTAGAAAAGCAAGGGAAAAACATGAAATGCTTTCTGTTTTTCTTAAATCCTCTTTTGGATGGGGATCTAAGATCTGAATGATGCTTTTGTACTTTTGTGGCTCAAAATCTAGTCCAAAGAGGAGTGATAATTTGCAATACTTTTGTCCTTGATGAGCATAAGAGAACCAAAACAGTGAGGTGGCAGAACTGAAAAGGCATGCCCTCAAAACAGCATTATGTTTGTTCTGTGCAACTCCTTTTACTTTTTTTTCCTCAGACTGCAGCTTCTGGTATTGCAGAGGAAAGGAGTTTAGAAGACAAAGGCATTTACAGGCTTAACATTAGGTAGACCCCTTAAGGAGCTCACAAGAATCCAGTTAAGATTTAATCCTGGTTTAATTTCTTAGGATGCTGGTATGGTGATTCTTTCATCAGTAGTGAAATAAAGCTATGGACTTCTCTGTACCACGAACTGGGGACTCTTACCTGACACACCTGAGGTCACCTTAGTATTCTGTACAGCCACATACAGAATAGAACATGAGTAGCTTTTTGAGCTGTCAGTTGAACAAGAATATTTTACTGTAACTTCTGCAGGTGCAATTTCTTATTTTTATTTTTTAGCTGATTCATGGCCCTCTCCTACTCTTGGTTCCATTTAAGTTCTTGAACAGTCAAGTGCACTGTTGACTGCTTATAAAGCCATCTGCCAGCAGTACCTGTACTTCTCGATATTTTTGAGTAGTGCCACATGTGCTATTTCAGCTTGACTTTTCCACAGCCCGGAGTGATTTTTACTAAGGTTTTGGCTGTGGTGTATAGGGGAAGAGGTGGCTGAGGGGAGACCTTCTCATTCTCTATAACTCCCTTAAGGGAGGTTATAGCAAGGTTGAGGCCAGCCTTGTTCTATCACTTGTTACTTGGAAGATAAGAGGAAATGGCCTCAAGTTGCACCATGGGAGGTTTAGGTTGGATATTAGGAAAAAAAATTTTCACCAGAAGGGTCTCTGAACAGGCTACCCAGGGAAGTGATAGAGTCACCATCCCCAGAGGTGTTTAAAAGACATTTGGGTGGGGAGCTTAGTGACATGGTCCAACAGTTGTGTACAGGCAGATGTTAGTTTGTTTGCACTCAATGACTTTAAGGTCTTTCCCAGCCAGACAATTCTGTAATTTCCAAACCAATAATATGTGCCAGGTCTCAGTAATCTTAAAAGAAGCTTAAAAACCTTGTTCCATAAGGTCCCTGAAGACATTTTCAGTTTGGTGGTTGTGGTGTTTGATGTGTGTTTTTGTGGTTTTTTTTTCTTTCTTTTTCTTTATTTTTTTATTATTGTGTTGAACAATAATTGGCCTTTGACTTCCTCAGACTGTGTTCTAAAGCTTGTGGTATCTTTTGCACAAATGGTTTCCAGTCCTTTCACCAGGTGGAAGTCAGCAGATAACGGTGCCACTTTATTGGCTTGGGTTCATGGCATGTATAATCCGTTGGATCACACTGTCCTAACAGCCTGGGCATTCCTCTAGTGAGCAGTGTTGTGCACCTTTCAGAGGTATTTTCAGTGTTCTTCTCTCTTGAAGAAACTTGTAAACCTTCGGTTTAAGGCAATGAATATCCTAACCACCAATTAGCAATATAGTTACCCCTAATTCTAAACTCAAAAATCAAGATATTTTTAGTTCTTTTCTTCATGCAAAGAATTTCTCTTCCTGGTCTTTGTTTATACGCCATTATAGACACGTATGCTCAGATACAGTTTAGAGAATCTTATCATGGTGGTTACATCCTTTAAAGTTCAGAACAAGTTTTGCTTATATTGTGGAGGTGGCCTTTTGCATTGCCACTGTCTCAGCTAGAAGGCTAGGCAGGGTTGAGGCTCTTGAATGGCTGTTAGGGAAAGCTGACTTTTTCCTAACATAGCAAAGCCCAGAAGTTGCCATAATCTTTTGATGACTGTATTGTGAAGTCGTTGAGACAGGGATAACTTTTTTTTCTTTTAACCTCTTGTGGGGTTCGTGTTGAATGTATTTGTGGCATAGTGGTATTTGAGAAGTTTTCTGCAATACCTCTTTCAATATATAGAGTATTTTTCATATGTTTAAGAAATGCTTCCATCTAATAATTTCAGAATAGTTTAATTAAACTCTTGTTTTTTACAGAAGCGTTCTTTGTCAGGAGTTTGGGGGAAAAAAAAGTCTCTAACAGTGTTGTCTGAAGTTACCCAGTGTAGCAATGGACACGTGAACCAGCACTGGCTAGTCATCAGTGACTGGATTGCTTTGATACTTGTTGCTTACATTCCCATTTTGCTTACTTCTTTACTTTAGTCCAGATTACTGGATTCTGTTTTTGAGGAACTTAAAGGGAATGCTTTGAGCTGTATGTAATTGCAGTGAGGAACAAAGCCAGAGTTGTTTCTTTTCCTCACAGAGAGGCCCTTGGGAAGGATGGGGGAATGTGTCCTTGCATACCTGTATATCTACACTGATCTGAAATCTTGAGTTACTTGAACTGACATCTGCTGCATACCTTTGTATTATATGCTTCTGCTGAAAGTAGTATTTTCAGGTAGTCTGTTAGTATCTGCTCATCGTGCCTTTATAAATGGCATAGTATTTTGATACCTTACTTAATTTGTGATCAGGATCTCTCATGATTCACCTATTGCCTTTCCGCTCTTTCTGGAAACTCATCTATTTTGTTATTGTGGTTGGAAATTGTCACTTCTCAGCAGAATGAGAGATTTCTAATGTAAGCTAATGTCCTACTTTTCAACAGGTGGTTGAACCATATTCTTTCAAGACATCTTCTCTAGCCAACACTTTCTTAACGATTTTGACTGAACTCTTGTACTCCATTTGAACTCTAAGTCAAAAAAGGCAGCTGGTCTGAAGAGGAGACTGCCTCTGTACACTGTTCAACTCCACTTGTCTTCCCATCAGTGTCTTACTAATGTCTCCAGGAGACTGACAAAATTGATGGAACAAAATGTGTAGAAATTCTGTGCCACCTAACTTGCTTGTTTTAAGAAGAAACTTCCATGCATTTATTTTGGGTGTGCCCAGGTTGTTTGTGGGGTTTTTTTGTTCTCTTGTTTTTTTCCTTTCGGCATTGTAGGGGTGGAATACAGAAAGAAGACAGTCCAACCCTATGTATGATTCAGTGCAGTCTTGCGTGGTTTCTTCATCAAAAGAAGTTAGTGTAAGTCACCATGTGGATTTGGTTACATACAGTACAACAGGTAAGTCTTAGTCTACTCTAGCATATTTCAGCCATATATAGCCAGTTTGTCTCTTGATGGGGAGAAGGTAGAAATGGATGCAGATAAAGAAAATGTATGATAGCAAAGCTTGCCATTCCTTAAGGTGCAAAGTGTTCGCATAGCTGAATAACACAGGATTTGCAGCTAATGTCCCTACACTGTGCTGCACCTTACAGCATCTTGCAGTTCATGGGGCAATATCTTTTTTCCCTTGTTAGTGTATAGAAATTTGCTATCAAGACGAAGGCAGTGATGATGAGGATTTGGGAGATGTTACAGGAAAGAATTCTAGGAAATGTTCAGTATGTTGCTATCCCCACTCCCTAAATTATTCTATGAGGTACTTCTATAACCATAAGGGACAAGAGGCTGCTAAACCGGAAATACAACCTTCTGCCTGCTTGGAGCTTTGACATGAAATTACTGTTTGTCATTGAAGACTACAGGGTAAAAACTGGGCAGAATTGATAACTATTGATTTTAGAGGGCATAGTGAGAAAAAATACTGTGTCAAAATCAGCTTCCCAAGACTCAGTTTAAAGCCACTAACTGGACTTAAAATTCTTAATTTCAGTCATCTGATGAATCAGTAGTAATGAAATGAGTGCTTGCTTTCTTACAAAGCAAAGTGAGAAAATAGGTGTGTATGTTTGCAGGTAAACAAGGAGAACCTTGAGCAAAAACGAGGTGCAACTATGAGATGGGTTTAAAACAAAGTAACATAGGTCCAAATAAGTCAGCAGTTACTAAATCATGTGCAGTAAGTTCTCCAGTTTAGTTGCAATTAACACCTCAATTCCTTGATGTGTTGTATGCTTTTATTTTTAATCTGTTGCTTCTACCGTAGAGAATACTAAGTTTTAACATTTTCTGATAAGTAGGCTGACCTCTGGGTTCTGGCTGGCAAGATGTGCAATTTGCTGGAAGAAAATGTTCTGAACTTGCAAAGCATATAAACATCCTCCAGTGTCTTCCTCCCCCTCCTTTTGCCTAATACTGACTTCAGGGCAGTATATCTTTGTGATTTTGAGAAACTGGATTGCTGCAGCAGCATAGAGTAAGGCACCTTTTTTGGGCCAAGGTACAGAAGAGAAAGTATGCTGAACAGTGTAATAAATCCAAGAAGGGACGAACTATTATAATAGGATATTATTGGTAGAGGTGCTGGGCACATCCGTAAATATTCAGGAAACTGTAGTGCAAGAGCCTGAAAAATTCTTTTGCTACCAAGGTTCTTGCAGAGAATTTAAAGGAAAAAAGAAAAAAACTAAAAAAAAAACCTAAAAAAAAAAAAAAAAACAACAAAAAAAACAACCCACAAAAAACCCCAAACCAACCCACAAAAACCCCAAAACAACCAAACAAGTTCTAGAGCTCATCCAAATAGATTAAGGAAGCACTTTTCTTGAGAAAGGGTTCAGTTCCATTTTTAAAGGGGTTGTTACCTGTTTGCTTTGCTACATTATTAGTGGACCTAGAGCCTATGGAAGTAGTGTTTACTGCAGCTCAAGAATATCATGCAAGAGAGCAACAGTTAGGTGCCAGTGCCATTAGATGTCTTCAGAAGATATATTGTGGTTTCATTTGAAATGGTGATTTTTAGAATGGGTTTGCTTGTGAGGGAAAGCATCTGCAGGCCAGTGGTTTGACATCATTAGAGCTAGGAATAAGGACTCATGAAACATTAACTAAACTGCTTTGTTTACAGAGAACTTTATGGTAGAAAGGGACATTCTCAAATTACGAAGCCTGTCAGCTGAAGGGTGGAGGTCTGATGTACAGATGTAGCTATTTTGTATTGTGGATGTGTGGAGAATGTTTAATGTAGTTGAGGAAAGTCTTAAAATATGACAAGACTGCACTGGCAAATTGAACCGATCTACTGGGTTACACATCTTCAGTTTTAGGTACCCAAAGATGGGGAAGAAGCCAAGTGATGGCAGTGAGGTTTATAGGTGAAGGGATAAGTCTGAATAAGAAGAGTTCAGATTTAGGAACCTCAGGGCTCTGCTCTAGCATGTGGAAGACAAAATTGCAACCCTCTGGAAAGATCACTACTGAAGTAACTGGGCACATGGTGTTAAAGGTCACAGACGAATCATGAAGCAGCATTATATTTAAAGGCAAATGGGGAGTTGTATGGTAACACACTATGCAATAAGAAACAGTTAAGTTCAGATGTTTCAATATAGACGGTAGCTGTGGACGTTATTTTGACTCGACAGATTCCTTCCAGGGTAAAACAGCTGCCATTTCATTCTTCCACACAGCTGAAAATATATGTATGACAACACACTGTGCTGTGTAACTTTTGAGCAAAGGCTACTTGAAGTGGCTGGCTGACCCAGAGAAATGAACATGACAGTATTGCCTAGAGAGCACTGGGATTGCATGTGTGAAGCTTTCTTCAGCTAAACCTTGTGGTGTTTTGTGGAGGGGGACCATATACTGGCCCTGGGTGGAAAAGTTTATGACTGGACCTAGCAGAGCTATAGAGTGAGCACTGCTTCTTGCAGAATGAAACCTACTGGAATACACCTTCACGCAGTCAGTAGAAGGACATACAATAGATGTGACAATCAAAGTAGGACAAGATTTTAGGATTGGTAACCACTTTCAACCTCAGTTGATCCCTGTACAGACAGTGACACCACACCCTCATTTCAGAAAGGGCACAAAATGTGCCTCTTTGCTGCTCATGAAAAGTTTTGGTCAGTGATAGACTTGTGTTGCATCTGTGTAGTGTACTCTGAAGAGAATGCTACAACTTAAGCTTTTCTCAGCCTGGCTAATCAGCTGCGCCAGCAAGCTGACATGATTTCCAGTTATAGCAGGATTTTTATGTTGCATTGTAGATTGCTTTTTGTGCTCTAAAGTATAAACGTTTGTATACTGAAGGTGTTGTGGATTGTTTGAAAGCTTTAAACCATTCTGTTAGTGGGAATATTTGCTCTGATTAAGGAGTTAGGATAAGAGAAATAACCATTAAGAGGGAATTCTCTGCTTCTGATGAATAGTGTTTATGGCTTTTTCAACTTTCCAGTCACCATGACTTCTAGCTACAAGGTTCATTGTATTTTTTGTGATTGTGTATTTTGTGCTTTCTTTATATCTTTCAAGTTCCAAAGAATAAGGTAAAACCATGTAACAACAATGATTTACTATTTAAACCTACTTTCTGCTTTTGCTATCTGCTGCTGTTTTGGAGCTCTTAGTGAGAAGAACACAAAAAACTTTTAAAAGATTCTTCTGACTCCTCTGATGCAGGGATTAGGATAGAGAGCAAGTCTTCTGCATAACTTGTATTCTTGATTGATGGAACTTTAGTTAAAATACTTCTGGCATGCTAACAGGAAGGTGTACTGGGTTGTATCATTGAAGTGCCAAAGGTCTGAATCTCTGTTAGCAGAATCCTCATCACTAATTCCTTGTGCTGTGTAGGTGTCTTGCTCATATAGATATTTCTCTTAGTGTTGTCCTACTAGGCATGTGAGGGAGTGGTTTGCATAATACCAGTTTATGTGCCTGGTTTCTTAGGCCTGCAGTAAACCAGGATCATTTAGGACTGATTTGTTTTGTGGTGTCTTGTGTTTTGTTCTGTGGTTGGTTATGTCTTGTGGGTTTTTGTTTTGGTTGTTTTTTTTTCCCTCTTCCTGCTTGTATTTTAGGCTCTTTCAGGGTAACAGACAATTCTAGTCAAGTATTGTCTGGCTTTACTGACAACTATAGATCTTGAGAGTTACTTTATTGGAAGCATTCCAATTTGAACTGAGCCTTTGTTATCTGCAGCTGAAATGTTTTAAACTTTTTTCCTGGCAAAATTCTTGCTTACTGTGCTACAGATATAATAGATACTGAATCAAGATACAGACTATCGTGTTCTTAAACTTGGTTATTTTCCTTCTTGTGGCTTTTTTTTTTTCTCCTGCAAATGGTTGGTGGTTGTTTGTTTTAAAACCATATTCCACTCAATTAGAAACAGAGAAACTGGATTTGCTGGTTGTAGTCCTGTTGCTATGCTCTCTGTATAGAAATACCAATGCAGCACAGGATACAAAAGTTACTGCTCTTCAATGAGGAGCTAAGTCAGACTTGATCTTGAAATACTTCTGATTCTGAAGACTACAGCTGGGTGTTATGGGTAGTCTCCTGTAAATAACTACCAAAAGAATTTGTAAACCACAAACAGTCACAAAGCAATTCCAAAAGTGGTAATACAAAGCCATCATTGTTTTTATGCGTGTTTTTTTTTAATGATTGCGTACATGTTAATTTTTCTGTCTCAAATTCTTTTCCCCACTAAGTACTCATGAGCAAGAACTTTTTGCTTATATAACTAGATCTCTTTTACTGATTGACTATGTATCTTCTTTTATGCAGATGGAAGTTGTATAAATCAGACTAGAGAAGGAATAAAGATGTTTTCACAGCAGTTATGTTTCTTCTGTAATCATGTAGATACTGTGGTTTATTCCTCAAACTGGAATCTCCCACAATTAAAATACTTAAATGCTTTTGCTCCCTGTCAGGTGTTGACCTTCACTAGTGTGTTTTCTTCTTAATGTTGACAAATACAGATTCTCCTAAACTGCATTTGTCCTGTCTCCTTAACATTTTAGAAGACTGCCAGAAAAGAACTGTGCCATCATAGCTAAGAGGTGGAAGGGGTCATGTAGTCCAATGGGTCATCTGTATGCTATATATGCTGAAAAGTGATGGCTTTCTATTCAGGATCTAAATGTTGTTGAAGAATCTTGGTCTGTATCTTTTAACTAAAATTCATGCAAAGGTTTTTTTTCCTCAAGTTTTTGCTTAAACCACTAGCATTTTGCATATGCCTCTTGATCCATGGCTATGAGTCTTCCTGCCAAATGTCTTCTGACTATCTCTTTTTTTTTTTTTTTTTGTCTTTCAGTGAATGATAGTGTCTAGAAAGGGTATGTCCCTTCAGGAGAGAGGTGCCAATGTCCAACCGGCCTAATAACAATCCAGGGGGGTCACTGCGACGTTCACAGAGGAACACTGCTGGGGCCCAGCCACAAGACGACGCAGTAGGAGGAAGGTATGACTGTTACAGATGTGTGAGTGTATTTTACTGTATACGAGCAAAGCTAATGTGATTCAGTTAGAGAATAGTTCTCCACCCTGCAATTCCAGCACTGAATCCTCCATAAAATTTTTTGCCCCAGAAGTGCAATTTGTCCTGTTACTGCATGGGATGAAAATATGATTAATTTACTATTATGTATGTTCAGCTGGAATAACAGTAGTAGATCTATGAGGGAAAAAGTGTAATTGTAGTTCAGTTATATTCCAGAAATCGCAGGGAGTAATAAATGTCTTCTCCCTCTTTCTTCCCTGATAACAAAAAATATAGATGTCAGTGATAAGGGAGACTGATGTTTGAAAATCTATCTCCTTGTTATAGAGGATTGAATAATTGGCACCTCTCAGTTATGTTGCTCTGGATATTCATCCTGTTCAGCTTTTGAGTAGTTCAAAAACAAAAGGCTTGCTATCACAGATGGACCAGGTTGTATTTATTCTGTAAGTGATTGCTTCTACGATGCAGAACAAAGAAGATCCTTGAAACTTTTCTGTGGATACTGACTCTTGCGATGTCCTTTAAGAAATTAAGAGTCTCTGAGTGAGTGAAGCCTGCAAAACACAGCTTTTTTTTCTGAACCACTACTTACTGTGCAAATGGAAGTGGCTTCTGTCCTGGGCCTCTAGCATAAGGAAGGAGAAGTTGCTGCCTTTATGTAGCTGATTGTTTTGCAAGTGGGTTTGGAGAATACTCCTTCTTTAACTGGTGCATGGTGAATCCTTCATTCCATTCTGTGTTATCTCCATCTGAATGGATATTGAAGTTAGATACTGCCCTGCCAGCTCTTTCCTGTTATACTGAACTTGACCTGGGTAAATTATCGTGTGTCTGGAATACAGAATTACAGGAAAGCTATTTGGGCATGAGGTGGAGGATTCTTCTACAGATATCTGCTGCTTATTCAGGTTTTATAGCAGAATACCAGGAAGAAGCTCTACAGTGAGACAGAATTTTAGGGGAAGCACTATTTTCTTGTAAGAAAGTTACTTGTCCAGTGTTTTTGTGCATTGTGATCATGTTACTTATGCTGTCACACATGGGTTCACAATGCAACTTGTCCTAACTGCCAGGAGCTCTTCTATCCCTCACCAAACCTGTCAGTCTTGCTTACATGAGCAGCAAGTGTCTGTTGCACTCCTGAACTATGTTTGCTTTGGTTCCAATAAAGTAAAAAGAATGGAAACTTAACTAGCATGTGAAAACATGGGCTCTGTAGAACAAGACCTGCCCTGCCTTTCTATCTCTGAACAAGTATTTTGAGCTGGCAAAGCATATGAAAAGACCTGGATGAAACATGCTGGTTAATATAAACTTTACAATCAGTATTTTCTTTTGTATCCTGTATCTTGTCTTCAGTGAGCTGCTAGGCAGAAATGTCAATGATACGAGAAACAATGTAAGACAGGTCTATCAGGTCCTTGAAAAATTGGTACATGAAATGGAGACAGGGTCTCGGAGAATTCATGTTTTCTCTGACTGTCTTAGGACACAAACCTTGGAACTCGTGCTTCAATGCATCTAGCATGTACTTGGGATAGTATGCTCTAGTTCTGCTGCTGTGAACAGTGCATAAGATGGTCAGGAGTTCACAGCTTGATGTACCTTCTTTGTTATGCCTTACTGTGTTGTGGTAATACATGCTGCCTTGGCTGCTACAATATATGAAAAGAAAAAAAACAACCAAACAACATAAACCCCTGAGATTAAACAAAATTACAAACTAAAACCAAAACAGGAAACAAAGGCAAACAAACTGCTTACAACCTTTTCTTACATAAGTGTTTTTGGGACACTTGAGATGCTAATTTACTTCTAGTCTTTTGCATTTTTATCTGTAAAATCAAACTCCTCAATTTCAGCTGTAAAATCATTTAACTGGAAAGAACAAACTATGGAAACACCAGTTCAATAATGCTCACGTTGTACAAATAACTGAATTTAGGATGCAGTGTATGTTAGTGTCTTATTTGGAGTGGGGAATGTGCTTTTGAGGCGCATCTGTGATCCTCACCTGCTGGCTTTGGCTAATAGCCTTGGAGCAATACAACTGGAATATTTTTTTTTTTTGGGTGAAGCAACTCAAGTTGTGCTCTAGAAGAGCAGTTCATGCATCTGAGTCACTTGTGGTTGTAATCTGCTCTACTTTGAAGTACAAATCATTGAACTGTATACATGATGGGTGTTGGTCCTCAACTGCAACTGCCTCGGTCTACAGATTTTTTTTCTGTTGATCTTCCCTACTTGAGATAGTTTTACAGCCAGTATGAAATTTTGAGCCTCTTTTAGATGTACGTATTTCTTTAAAAAGAACCCAAACAAACCAGTACACAAACAATCCAAACCTCACAACAAAAGAACTACTGTTGTGGAGGGAGTTTAGTAGTAATGCGAGTCTGCAGGGAATTATTGCTTTGCAGCTAAGTTTAGCCATAAAGTTCATAAGCAAGTATAAGAACCACACCTTCTAAAGGGTTGTAGAAGGTTACTTTACTTTGGTCATAGATATACAATCATAACTTTTTGAGCAAGGAAAAGTTTTGATACTGTTGAAACTTGAGTACTTGTACTTCTGCTCTGTATAAATAACCTTCTGAATGAGAGAAATGCAACAGCTTTTTTCTTAAACCTTTCTTGTGGCCCAGGTGCATGCATTTTCAAAATCTAAATTAAATGAAAGTTAAGTTAAACTTCTAGAGTTTTTGTAGCCTGTGATCTGAGGCTTTGTGAAGTCTAATGTAAACAAGTGATCATCTAGTCTTTGGTAGTACTAGCTTTGTGATAGCCTTAGCTTTGCCTTGGTCTCACACTCTAATTGGAGTGAATGCTATTGTAGGGTTCAGTTGAGGAAGGTGTTTAAAAGAGAGGCTGGAGCATGATACCCCTTCCAAGAGGAAATGCTAATAAATGTCCTTCTATAGCCTTTGACCCCTTTGCAGCTTAACAGTCTTTTGTTAAGCCATCACTTAACTTGGTGAGTCTCTACTGTTCACTTCCATGAAGGCTTTGAAAATTCCCAACTCTTTGCTGGTCTATTATGTAAGACAAACACAGAATCCTCTTGCTATGACATCTAATGCTGGCAGGTGTGGCTTAACCTGGAAGTAGCAACACAAACCACCCATTTTTCTCTAAACTGGGCTTGTCTGATGTTATCTAAGTAGCCATCAGTACTTGGCAATATGATTGGGGGAGCCTGTGATGTATGTTCTGCTGAAGCTTTACTAGGTATTTTGCATGCACAGTAATTTGATAGGTAGTTTAAGTTTCAGTTACTATTTTTTTTTGTTTTGTTAGAAAAGAAACTAACGCGAGACTTACAGCTAGAAAGATTGTTGCAGCAATCTTGGAAGTAAATCTCTCTGATCTCTTGCATCACTTTCCATTGAAGGGTGACTGCAGGTTTGTAAGGAAGCAACAAGAAGTAAAATGTCCCTTTGCAGCAGTGAACCAAAGGGGTGTGAGAAGCAGATGTATTAATGACAGCACTCTTTTCATAGGGGCAGGAGGGGTTGGAAGATATGGTCACTTTCTTAACTCTGTATCTATATTGTTACCATCAGTGCTGAAGAATCATGTCCTTGTGGCTTGAGCTCCCAGTGATGCTGTATTATTTGCTTGGAATGGGAGCAATTTGGAAATGATACTGAGGCACACAATAAGATCTTTTCTGAAAGTTGGTGCAGCTGGCTGTTCCTTTCAGTTACAAGCAATTTTTCAGCATATTAGTATGGAGTAATGGAAGTGGTTTTATGTACTAAATCTATTTACTACTGCTGCAAAATTTTCTTTTGCAGTGGCATGAAATGACAGTGGTGCTTATCTTCTGCATATTGTCCCTTTTCTGAAGTCTTTAGGAACCGCAGTATCATTTTGACATAAATGACTACTACTGTTGTTGCAGTTGTGCGTGGTATTAAAAAAGAAAAAGCGAGTTTTCTAATTGTACCATCCATTATGCATTTGGCATTGAAGGATAAGTGAAAAATAGGAGATCTTTGTTAGGTGCACATTGGTGTAAGCAGAATCCGGAAAACACTTTGGACTGACCTTTTCCAAATGCTAAAGCCCAAGCATTGTTAGACTACTTTTTGTTCCGAACAGGATGTATTCTGATCATATATTCTGGTGATACTAGCTATTAATGTTAATAATTTAATACTATTAAAATCACTATAATGTAATAGTGTTTTATTAAATGTAATTATTAATATTCAGGTATTTTTAATATATTCTGTTTATATGTTAACTGTGAACACCTTACCTGAGATGCCTGTAAACTAAATTTAATGTTTGAGTCAGTAGGGAAAATAAGTAGAATATTAGAATATTTCTGAGAGTTGTGTGGTGTGGAGGGGTGTTTTTTTTTTTTTCCTTTAATGTACACAACTTACTTCATCTGTACTTTTGACAGAAGTAAAAAGTCTGTCTAGTTTTGTAAACTTTGTTTGGAAGTGATTAATTCCTCAGCAGCTGAGTGAGGTATATGACTTAGACAAAACACTGTTTATTAACTACAAAAAGGTATGGATTTTTAAAATATGCATGGTGTAACTTTGAGGACAAGTTTGAGTTGGTTCTGTGTTATGGTTTTGCTAAGAAAGTGTAAGGGCTGGCAGTTTATGTGAGATTGTTCTGAGAAATACTGCAAACTACATGGTGGGTCACTTGTCAACTTGTGTTACTCTAAAACTGAGGCTGTTGATTTAAATGTGTTAGCATACAGCCTTGCCCAGCTGAGAAGCCTTGGAGTGGGTTATGAAACTGGCTTTAAGTTACTTGTTTTTTTCCTTTTTTTTTCTTGCATCAGCAGCAACAACAACCAACCAAACAAAAAAACACCAAACAAAATAAAACTCCATAAAACACCAAAAAACCCCAAATGCAACCCCATGAAAGCTGCCAAAACCCACTTGAGGGTGCAGCAAATGCTCAGTTTTCTCAGACCTGCTCCTATGAATGGAAATGGACAAATACAAGATCATAAATACTTGCCTTTGTTCTTTTTCATCATTGAGGATATTAGCCTCTCAAAATACCTGTTGTTAGAATATATTTTAAAAATTAAGCTTCTGAATGAATGATACATTAATGGAATACAATAAAGAGTTTGTGACTGGGTAAGTTACAACTTGAAAACCTTGAGTCATCGCCAAAAGTACCAGGTAGCTTACAACCTTGAACAAGAATGAATCTTCCAGCTGCCCTTGTACCTTTCATGGCACTCAATTCACTTCTAGCTCATCAGTCTATTCTATTAGCCTGTGTATGTAAGTTAACTTTTCCTGTGCCATTAAGCAAACTGTCATACTTATGTGAACTGGGACATTTCTTGTTCATTGCTGTATTGTTAAAGTTCTTTTAACTCAATCCTGCACTCTCTCCACATTGTCAGTCTACTTGCCATCATACAAGTTTAGAGCAGGAGGGTTAATGTCATGCTCCTTTTTGACATGCTACTGCATGTACAGTTGCTATCGTCTTATGTACCTTCTCTTTGCAGCACATGCAAGGTGAATGATTAAACTCAATAAGAAGTGAGAGCACAGTAGGTCTTCAAAAGTGAAATCCCCATTGGTTTTGACTCCTTGTTTGTTACACTTCTAGTATAATTTTCTGTTCTGGCTGTGTTATTGCTACTGATAGTTTCATGAATAAAGAAAAGAAAGCAAATACAAATAGTCTGCATAATACACTATTCGCAGTTCCCAGGATATAATTGTAGCTTTATTAGTCTATATAAATTGGATATTGGTAGAAATTGTTTTTAAAGCTTGTGAGAACCTGAAGGGTTTAAAGGTGAAAGGAAGCCTGGAGCAAGTGAAAGTGCTTGAGTGCATGATTTAAGTAGATGATGTTGTGATGTATTGCTTCAGCTGTGTTTTAGTTGAAAAGATTTATTACTTGTGTTTTATGAATACCTAAAGCACTAAGTTGTGTCCATTTCTAATGAAGGCAAAACAAAAATATTTGAGGGGAAACAACTTCTAAAAATGTACTTCAAAAGAAATGAACCCTAATCAGTTAGCTTATATAAGTGAGATTGTTGCCAAGTATAAATTATGTAATAACTTCTATTACTTCCATTATAAAAACATTTCAAAGGAAAAATTATACGTCATGCCTTAATCTGTTTGGAAAATCCAGACTCAGGATTAGGTAAAACAAGCCTGAGTTAACTTTGGAGTTTGCTATTGTGAGCTAAAGAGCTACATTTTACTTACTTTTGATAGTAGAACTAATTTCTTCTAATATGAGAAATGAAATCAAATTACTGGAGTATGGAAAAGATGCTATTAAATTAGTCTTTTAAAACTGCTATGCTCTTAGAAAATGAGACAGAAGATTTTTTAATATGTGCTAAGTGCTTTTGTCTATTTGACTAAATGTGAATACTGTTGAAGAAAACAGATAGGAAAGTTTTCAAGAAAAACAGTTGTACTACTGAGGTTTTGCCAGTGTGACTGTAAGCAAAATGTCATGTGATTATCACTTATGTGGTTAGACTTGGTATTTCTTCTAAGGTTTATATTTAAATTTTTGTTGAAATCCTGAAGTGTCTGGTGAAATGTCTTGGTCAATACCAGGCTTTGCTCTGCCTTTAGTGTGAGAATTCTGGATTTGGTTGGAAGAAGTTATTTGAAAGCTTTAGTGGCTAGCACAGAAATGTGGTGGAATATCTTGTATGACTTGAGTGCCACAATCAATAGCTCCAAACTCTTAAGAAGGAATAGGCAAGGAAGGAGAGGCAGTGGTGTGGCCTGGTATGTCAAGGAGATTTTGATTGTGTTGAGGTTATTGGTGATGATGATAGTTTTATAGGTAAGAACTGGGGGGGAAGGCCAAGAAGGCAGACATCCGAGTGGGAGTGCATTATAGACCATCTAATCAGGATGAAGAGACAGATAAAATATTCTGCCCATGGTGGTGTTGGTCTCAATTCTAAGATGTCTTTTCCAACTGAAACAATTCTACGATTCTAAGATTTTATCTGTAGTATACTATTATCTTTGTCTTCTAGTCAGAGCTCATAAAATAAACCATTTCTTGTGTGCATCTGAAAGCTGCTGGGAAGACCTATTGTATCTTACCCATGTGAACACAGACACATACACACACACGCACAATGCAGAAAAACTGGAATTCATTGGGACAGCTCAGGTGTGAGAAGATGTATTATTCATTTAAAAGTAATAAGTATTTGCATGCCTTATGGGAAGTTAGACTGGTAGTGATTTGTGACCGCAACGGGTGATCCTTTTAAAGAATGCTCTAATTTTGTGTGTTGATATGGGGAAGTTGGAAGCTGTAAACTAATATCTGTAAATGGTAAAAAAAAAAAAAAAAAAAATTCCACCTACAGGTTTGTATCCTTATCTTGGAATCCTGATAGCTTTCTGTTTTGACTTTCTGCTGACAGGTCACATTTAGGGCAGGCAAAACATAAGGCACATAGCCCTCCTGAGAGTAGAAAATCTATTTCAAAGACACCCAAAGTGCAGTCTAATACTACTTCTGAGCAGTCCAAGGGACACTTTTCTAAAAGGTAATTGCGCTTCATATCCATATATTAACCAGTGTTATCTGTGCTCACAAATGTGTGTAATATATCTAGTTATACGGAATTTTTATAAGAATGCATGACTAAATAGAGTTGTGTGGGTTGTTTCGTTTTTCTAATCAGGCATTGCATTCAGTGGATATATTTCAGTGTTTCACATTGTTTTGTTTTTCTAATTCACCAAGAGCATTCCATCAGTGATGATGAGGAAATGATTTCTGCATAACTAGTCCTGGAACACTTGCAAGGTTTTTCTCCCCTTTTTCTACTTTGTGTTGGGAGAAGATTACCCAAACAGTCCTGAGCAATGTCCAGTATTAAGTGAAAAGTGAAATATGCCTGTGTTCAGGGTAATCATCACAGTTATGTCTGTTCTTCATACACTGCTGCTATATATACACACACCAAGGCAGTTTTCTATAATGTACAAGAATGTTTTGCCATATTTCTGATTCTTTACCTTGTTTTCAAGATTCATGAGAAACTGTCCTTTCATTAAGAGCCTTTTTTGAACTAGAATCCAGTTATGACTAGTTATGCATTACTGAACATTCCTTACTCTTGCAGAACTTACATTCTAAAACATTCATGGCTTGAATTTTAATTTTTTAAAACGTTTTGACATGTCTGTTGAAACTGGTTAGTAAAATCTATCCAAGTATCCTCATATCTTGCTCCTTACAAAACAATGCACTGTACTTCAGTTTTGCAATTTATTTTACTTTTCTTGATAGTAAAGAATTGCAATGTGACTGTTCCCATAAGCATGTTATTTTTTTCCTCTTAGCATAAACTTAATCAACAGTGTTTCTACCTGCCCTTTCCAGACAATGCTAACATTTACCTTGCAAAACTGTTGAAACTGTGAGATTTTTGAGAGTTCAACACTAATGCTGTTTCTGCTTACTTCTACAGAGCCTGTAGTTCATCTGCTGTTTCAATACCAGAACAAGAAGATCCAGAGAGAGTCAGTACTTCAGAGAAGCAAAAAACGGGGCAAGTGCCTAAGAAAGACAATTCCCGAGGAGTTAAACGCAGTGCTAGTCCAGATTACAGGAGGACCAATTCTCCTAGCTCTGCTAAAAAACCCAAAGCACTTCAACACACTGAGACTTCCTTGGAAACTAACAAGCCACATACTAAATCTAAGAGAAGACACTTAGACCAAGAACAGCCGAAGTCTACACAATTGCCATCAACAAGCAAGGCTCACACCGGAAAGGGTGGAGCTGCTGGTAGCTCCCGAAGTCAGAAAAGGAAAAGGACAGAGAATCTGTCTTGTATAAAGAGTAGTTCAGTAGTTGAATCAACTGGCACTGAAGAGAAGTCAGCAAAACTCTCCAAGCTGGCTTCAAAATCGGTGACCTCAGCCAAAGCTGGGTGTAGCACCATCACTGATTCTTCTTCTTCAGCTTCCACATCTTCCTCATCTTCTGCTGTTGCCTCTGCTTCTTCTGCTGTTGCCTCTGCTTCTGCTGTTCCTCAGGGTGCCAGAGTGAAACAGGGAAAGGACCAGAATAAGGCTAGACGTTCTCGTTCTGCATCCAGCCCCAGTCCAAGAAGGAGTAGCAGGGACAAAGAAACGAATAAAACAGGTGGCTCTTCAAAGTTTGACTGGGCTGCTCGATTCAGCCCGAAAGTCAGTCTCCCTAAAACAAAACTGTCTCTGCCAGGCTCCTCCAAGTCAGAGACATCAAAACCTGGACCTTCAGGATTGCAGGCTAAGCTAGCAAGTAAGTTGTTCTTTTCTGGAAAAATAAGCATTTTTGGTCTTCTAAAGAAATAATTCTATTGTTTTCAGGCTTTTGGGGATCTACTTTAGAGAAATTGCATTAAGTGTGTTCTGCTGAGCTTTTAAGTAAAGCTTTGATGGGAATTATCTGCAGCTGAAGCAAATGATACAATCAGTGTTCTGGAAGTTTTAAGTTGCTTCTCTGCCTTGCAAATCAGTTTAAAAAATAACATGTATGAAATAGTTGGATGTTGTGATGGGGATGTATGTGCTACAAAATTATTTCTCCTGTCAGATTTTTCTTAAGCTTTCTGTCCCAAAGCAGGAATTAAAAATACTGGAAAACAAGTAGATGACATGTGATTTCTTGTTTAAACTTCACTTATAAAATTTTTCCTTACTGTGGGGCTCTCTGTTACTGTAAGAACCTAGTATACTTAGTAGTCGAGATGTTAGTCACTTATCTGTTTAACTGTGCCTAAAAAAAAAAAAAGTTCTTTCTGTGGTGCTGGATTTTGAAGGGCAGGTACTGTTCCTTGAACATTGTCACTTAGAAAGGTAGGCTGTCTCTAAGCAGAGCACTTGCTTTCTAGCTTGCAGATAGCTTTGTTGCCTTGAACAAAATGTTTGGGAAAAGATCTATGCAGATTTTATGTACTGTATGATTTGCTTATAGCATGTATTCTGTGAAATTTAAGAAATTGGATTTCTAAGCTTGCTTAGAGTTGTTGCTTTATCTAGACATGATCAAGTGCAGCCTGTCACAACTGGGACATATCTGTAACATACTAATGCAGGAGATGTGTGAAATAAACAAGAGGAACGGGATGTCTTACTTTGTAAACAAAATAGATTTAGTTGACTTAACAGGCTTGTTTTGGATAACTTGTGTGACTGGAATATTGATTTTGGAATGACCAAACTTAATTGACAAAGAGTGGCATTGGGGAAGTAGAGAGGTGTTAGGTTCTTTATATTAATGTTTCATCTACCTGCTCTATGGTTCAGAACTTAATGGGTGATGAATTCCCAGAACAAAAACTCTGAATTTGCAAAAGGTGTAGAGTGAAGGGGAAGTAGGTAGGAATCTGGTAGAAATGGGACTGGCCAAGGGGTTCTTAGGTAAGTCTGTCTTCAATACTAGCAACTTTTTAACAATGAAGAAAATTAACAAGAAGGAGAAAGAATGTATCTTCCACAACTGAACAGTGAGAATGTAAAAGCAGAGAATAATTTGTGCCAGGTTACAAAACTGTAAGGAATGAGAAGAGAATGGGATAGCACAATAAGGGAGAATGGGATAGCACAATAAGGGATGTATTGAGTAGCTTGAAAAGCAGCATTGAGAATATGAACCTAAGCTGTCTCCACAAAGAATGTACTGAGAAAGCCAGCTTGACTAGCTTTAGCTCTTCCATGATCTGAAATTCATCTTTTGCAAAACCAAAAACTTAGATTATACTTAGATGTTCATGTCACGAAACCAAGTTCTAAAAACTATAGGCATGTGTATGTATATATAAAAAGTCACTGGCAAGGGGCACAAAGATGAGAGGATGAGAGATGTTTCTATCCTTAATAGACGTTACAATTGCTTTTTCTAGATGACATCTGAGTTTGAGGGGAGCAAGTACGAACAGATGATTTCAGAAGTCTAAATATCTAATGCCTTATTATTTTACTGTAGATGACAGCAAAACTTGCTCTTAGTGACACTATATAATAACCAGTAGGGTAAGAACTCAACATTGAAGTGTTAAACTGTGCTTATTTTCAATATTCTCAGCCTCTCAAATAGAGCATTAGTGCTCTTGGACAACAGATTGAAATGATCTTGTAATCAGTAACTTTAGCCCCTTTAAAAAAAAAAGAAAGTTTTCTGTCACACAGCTTCACTAACTTGAAAATACTGTAAAAAATTTGAAATATTTTAACAAAATACACATTTTTTGGGGTAATGCTGAGAAGCGTCAAGAAAATATTAAGGAAAGAAACCTTCAGGGTAGGTTTTTAAGGAAGAATGGGAACATTTTCTGTAGCACACTAGTAGTCTTAGAGGATAAGGGAGCAGAAGCAGATGATTTTTCACACAAGTATTGACATTTCTAATGCTTTCTAAAGCAGTAAAGCAAGTGGTGATCTAGATTAAATTATGGAGATGTACACACCATAGCCTGGAAACATTCCAGTTACAGTAGTTACAGTAATCCTGTGTAGAAAGAGAAAGCTAAAACTCAATAGGCTTGTATGGCGGTGTGATATGAAGTAGATGTTTGAAGTTTGAAATAGGGCTTGTAGAACTGATGGGAGGTAAACAAATAGCAAACATAACTGTGTAAGGAACTGCAAAACTTCAGAAATAACAGCACTGGGAGTGTTTCTAGGAAGAAAGTGGGAGGGTAAATTATTCTGGCTCACATGGTTAGTCATGTCTGTATAAATGCAGTGCTGTTCACTACTGGGTACTGCAGTTGTGGGGTACCAGAAGAGTAATTCGTTATCTTTGAAGGAAAAATTGTAAAAGCTGTGCTGGCATTCTTAGAGTGGAGTGGAATGAGAGCTGTGGTTGCAATCTTTGCAGAAGCTTTTTACATGTTGGAGGGCAATACCCCAAGGTTTCTTGTCCACTCCTTACTGAATAATTAAGAGGTGCTAATTGAAACCAAAATTACTTTTAGAGTCTTCATCTACACGAGTTTGTGTAACTGAGCAGTGGCATCACAGAATAACAGCAGGTGAATTTGTTTGAAGAGTAAAATCAGGCTAGGCTAAAGCTTTTCATCATTTTTTGTAGCTATGTTTTGGGAGGGGGGAGGAGAAGTAAATGTATTGTTGACTGTTTTCACATCCCTTTCAAGCCCTATATTTTGTAGGGACTTTTAAAATGTTGCAAATGAGGTCATCTCAGTGATTATGTAACAACATAAAAGCAAGCTTAATTATGTCTCCATTATTAGTGAAAAATCTTTACTGCCCTATGTATGTTGTCTTGTATGGTCCTGAAGTAGGAAGAAGCTGGCAGTGGTGGTGGCTGTGAGAGTGCCAACAACAGGGTAACTAGGGTAGCTGTCTCTGGCTGAAAAGCCTCTACTTATTCCTTTTAAGATTTTGGAGACTGGAGAGATTATTGGGATATACTGGAAGGCCCCAGAAGGTGAATACAGAGCTGGAATGGTGTGTTAACTTGTGGCTTTGAGAGGTGAGGGAGCAAAGAAACTGAAGTCAGAGCTGTTTTCAGGTTATCTGGATTCTAGGTGACAGTGCTGTCTGTGTCTTTGGAAATACTAGGTTGAACTGTGATGGTGGAGTTGTAATCAAGAGCTGAAAATACCTGGGTTGGTGCTGAGGGAGGGGGGAGTATTAGAATGACAGGAAGTTGTCTTGCCTTTCCTGCCACAGCTATTTTCACTTATCTTTATTGCATGAGATGGAGAGCAGCCCAACACAGGAGCCAATTTTTAAGTCTAAACTTTCAGTCCTAGCAAATAATTCTCTGCTGATTAGCTTTCTGTACTGCAAATTAAGGGCAAGTTTGACTAGCTTTGTTTTGGCATGGCTATGACTTAGTCTTCAAGTAGGTGAATGCCAGACAGCTACACCCAGAACTTTTCTTTCATGCAATAAAAAAATGCCTTTTAAAAGAGAAATGCTGACTAGTTTTCCAGTTTAAGTGCTTGTGTTCTCGTGTGTTTGTGGGACTGGTTTTTTTGTTTGTTTGTGTGTGTGTGTGTGGGGGTTGTTTGTTTTTTGTCTTGATTTCTGGTAGTCTGCTGTTTCAAGTTTAGTCTATTTAGGTTTATTGTCTGAGTCATTAACATGCATATTTGGCATGTAAATAAGACTATGTTAGAGCATGAGCATATATGTTTGCTATAAGAAAACCTATGCATCTGCTTGAATTCTGAAGTCTATAAACTGCTAAAACCTAATTTTCTTTTGGTTTATTGAAAGTTCATCTCTGTTAATAACTTTTATTAGCTATTTGAAAGAGATCTCTTCATGATAGATCTGTGTATTACAGCTCTCAAGATGAGCATCAAACCAGTCACTCTGTAAGCCCTTGCTGTATGTCTGTGGCAGCATGACTGGTGTGTTTCTTCATCAGGCAGTCACAAGGCAACTCTAATTCTATCTTGTGGAATGCTGATTGTGCTTTACCATTGAAGGCTTGGGGCTGTTAGCTTCCTGTAGCTCCTCCAGATCCAGAACTAGTGCTGTTAGGACGCTGTGCTCACTGTGTGTTAAGGGAGAGGAACACATTTTCATGTCACTGACAGTGAAAGGAAGAGGGTTCAGTCCTATGCTGTAGAAATCAGCAGCCCTGAGTTTAAGGTATTTGGAAGGCTCAACGGATTTGCAAAAGGTGGTGATAAGATAGACTTAAGAAGCCTTCTTAAAGAGCAAACTTTATAGAGAGTAACACTGAACAGCAGGAAGGGAACAAGCTGTGAGAAGTTTTTCTTTGCTTCTTTTTTAGCCTTTGAAATTAGAAGGAGGTGGAAGCTTATATGTGCCCTGGTAGGCAAATTTGACAGGTAGAGTATTCTTGCTGAGTGGCAGGACAAAATGAGCTAAACTGTCCTGGGTGCTCAGGCTGTGATGTGTTCCACAGTTCATCTACAGAGCAGTAACTGGGTGACTCCATATTCTCTAATACCTTCTTACTGAGGTAATTCAGTTTAAAGAGATAGCTCAATTAATTTAATGCCCCTTATGGAAAAGGACAACCTGTTTCACAGCTTCATTACCTTATTGCTTCATGGTGTCTGCTCCTCTGATCCCATGTTTAGTAAGCTCAGTTCTCCAAACTGACAGAATGCTGACAGAAAGAGTGTGTGTATAAGGTATGCACCTTTTGTGTCCTGGGATTGGTTTGGGGATAGTAAGACGTGAGTGAGTGTACTATACTGTTAAACAACTGTAAGCTGTCAAGCTAGTCCTATTTTCTAAAACCTGTGTCCCTAGCAGAAATCTTTTAATGCAAGTCAGTCTTATTTCACTTAACAGTTGTGGCTTGTTGATAGACTTTTACTCAGCAGATGCAAAGTTACTTAATGTTTAGATCTACCTACTTGAAAACTAATTTGATGAAATAGTAAATGGTGTGCTGACATGCACATTTCAATTCTTTATTTTTCCAGTGAACTCTACTGTAACAGGGAGATGCATTTATTCTCCTAAATATAAAGTGAAAGTATATCTCACTTAAAATATCACCATACTGTTACAGGTACTGAGTAGCCTACTTTTCCATATATGTAATATGAACTCAGAATGGTAAACAGATTTTGTCTATGGATTAATACAGTGCCAGTTAAAGCATGCATTTTCTCTTGTAAAATATAACCAGTTACGAGGAGAGTTTTGTATCTGTGCACTTCTAGTACTTGAGAAGCTTAGATAGCTATGGCATGGGGTCCTGCTTGACTACTTTAAACTGATTTTGTCTTGTACCTGTATAATGCTCCTCATTGACTCCCCCCCACCCTGGAACTTAATGCATGTAAATTGGATGGAGGTCTTTGTGTATTTCAATTCTAGCAAATTTGACTTAGATTTTTTTGTGTATTTGAAAGCATATGCAGTAAAAGCCACTGTGTTTTTTAATATTTGAGAAAACAAGTATTTTTCTTCTGCATGTATAGACCAGAAAATTCAAATGGCTGGTCTGCTTCAGTTCAGTGCTTGGTGGCCGTTAAATAAAGAACCTTGTTCTTAAGGTTACTATGTTTCTTGAGTTAGTAGGCAAAGTGTATGGTAAATACACAAATATCAGGTTAACCTTCATATACATGGAACTTAACTGCATGCAGCATTATTTCTGGGTCAAATATAATGTAGTGCTTGAAAGAGCAGACTCTTGACCCAGGCCCAGATGATTTTTGCTTTTCTGTTAAATACACAGTCAGAGGCTGCACAGTTATTTAATCTCTTAGTACCTTAATGCAGTGTTCCTGGGATGTTTTGGCATTAAGGTGATAGATGCCAATTTGGTAGGTACTGTGCTCAAAATCATAGCATACTTAAATGTATTTTATATCTGCTTTGTTGCCAGAAGAGGGAGTAGTAATCTATCTCATCTTCTCAAAATTATTTGCATTTCTTCTAATAAGAGTGTGTCTGAGTTGAACGTTACAGAATTCTGTATTTATTGTAAAGGCAGAGGGGACCAAAGTGTAAAGCTGGGCCTGATAAATATTTTGAGTTTTCATCGCTTTGATTACCAGACTTCGGGTTTGGAAGCTGTTACGAGATCGTTCAGCCTGGGATAGTAAACTTGATCATCATCTGAGAATGTTGCATTGCATGAGTTCTTTTGTGTGTTTGAGATGTACCTGGTTCTTCAGGGGGCGGTATCATCAGAACAATGGCTTTGTAACCTATAGCATATGAATATCACTTGGGTCAGTCTTCAATAGTATAAATATTTCTAAATTGAAAACTTGAACTCCTGTTCTAAAGTTGTAAAGATACACTTGGTTATTTGCTGTAAGGGAGACCTTAATGACAGTGAAAGGGGTTGAAGTGATCTAAATAGGAACTTTAAATAATACGTGCGACACTGGCAGTGCAAGCTCTTCTAAACTACAGTTTGCAGGTTAGGAAAAGATGTCTAGGTAACACCTTGGAGTTTTGTATTACTTAAAAGTAAATACCTGTACCTTTCTGTTACTGATACAGCAGGTAACTAAAAGTTGGTGTGTAGAAACTGTTCTAGATGGAAAATTCTTGGACAAGGTTTCATTTCTTTGTAGAGTTGCTGTGTATCTTTAAACACTGATTTGTGCTTGGCTCTTTACATAGGTCTAAGAAAATCAACAAAAAAGCGCAGTGAATCACCTCCTGCTGAGCTCCCCAGTTTGCGGCGGAGCACACGGCAAAAGACCACGGGCTCCTGTGCTAGCACCAGGTAAGACTTAAGATAATGAAAGACAATTACTGCAGTGGCTTCATATTAGTATAATTTTCATGCATGAAAACTGGCCTTGTCCATCTATTAGTTTGCTATTGTAGAAGTAAGCTGTAACTTTTAGGGCCTGCTGGGTCATTCTGTGCATGGGTATCAAGGACGACATAGTTTGGAACCATCAGACCTTTGAGTCCCTCAGCTGTGGAGGGGGTAAAGGAACACCCAAAGCTTATATCACAAGTTCAAGTAATACCTTTTTTAGAGGGGATGTTGTTTAAAAAGATACTAAACACAGGGAGAATGCTAACCTACTATCTGTTATAATACTATTTTGCGAAATAAGATTTCATGGAACCACAAAATCTGTTTTAATAGTGTAAGTTGTGAAGCTGGCCGTCATCTCCATCTGAGCAATACCACAAATATCTAAGTACTTGGTATGCTTTCAGATGAAGGGGAGAAGTACTCCTGAATTAGTAATTGCAATTAGCTGCTAGATTAAATGAGAGGGAAGACTAAATATGTCCTGTGATGCAAAAAAATTTTGTACTTGTGTATATTCTGAAGCCAGACTTAAGCCTTACTGAACTTTAGTTTCTTATACCTAAATGGCATTTAGCAGTTCTAGCAAAACTTATTTTCCCTCTTCCATGCCATTAAACAAAAACCCTTCTGAAATCTGATTCTCTTGTCAAGCACGCATTCGAATTTGACTGTTTACTTTGTAGACATATATATCTATATCAACACTATATCTTCATAGTGTTGATGACTGACAGTATTATTTTAAAAAGCAAATTTTAAAAGGTTTGTGCACTCAGATTTGTTCCATCACTAAAAACCAAGCTGAACATCAAGAGTTTTTCATGCTTTCAGTAGTTAAGAACATAATTTAAAGATAGTTACTCAGTCATCAAACTTCTTAAATGTCTCTCTTGTTTGTAACTAACTAGTCATTTTGACTATTACCCCTTAAGTAGACTGGCTTGTTTGAAGGATTTAATGTAAGAACCTAGCTGTAATGCACGAGTATAAACAAATTGCCACCATGGTGCGGCATAAGGAGGGTAAAGAAGAGCAGGTAATTTTGTGAAGGTTGATTCTTGCATGGGTCTGTTAGTTTGTGTAACTTGGGGTAGTGATCTACCCATTTTTAAAAAGGGTAGAAAGGAGGACCCTGGGAACTTACCAGGCTGTTAGCCTCATCTCTGTGCCTGGGAAGATCATGGAACAGATCCTCCTAGATGCCATGCTGAGGCACATGGAGGAGAAGGGAGGTGATTCAAGGCAGCCTGCATGGCTTTACTAGAGGCAGCTTCCGCTGGACTTAACCGTGTGGCTTTCTATGACAGTGACTATGTCAGTAGATAAGGGATGACCTATGGATGTGATCTATCTGGACTTCCCTAAGGCCTTTGACACAGTCCCCCATAGCATCCTGCTCACCAAGTTGGAGAGAGATGGATTTGATAGGTGGTCTGTTCTGTGGATAAGGAATTGGCTGGATGGTTGCATCCAGAGGGTGGTGCTCAATGGCTTGAAGTCCATATGGAGAGCAGTGACAAGTGGTGTCCCACAGGGGTCTGTACTGGGACCCTGTACTATTTAATATTTTTATCATTGACATAGACAGTAGGATTGAGTGCACCATGAGCAAGTTTGCAGATGGCACCAAGTTGTGTGGTGTTGTCGATACACTAGAGGGATGGGTTGTCATCCAGAGGGACCTGGAGAAGTGGGCCCAGGTGAATCTCATAAGGTTCAACAAGAGCAAGTGCACCAGGGCTAGAACAATCCTCACTATCAATGCAAACTGGAGGATGAGGGAAGCAACCCTGGAAAAGGATTTGGGGGTGCTGATGGATGAGAAGCTGGACCAGAAGGCAAATCACATCCTGGGCTGCATCAAAAGATGCATTGCCAGCAGATCCATAGAGGTGATTCTACTACTTTGCTCTGGTGAGACCTCACCTGTACTGTGTACAGGTCTGGAGCCCTCAATATAGGAAGGACATGGATCTGATGGAGCGGGTCCAGAGGAGGGCCACGAAATGATTAGGAGGTTGCAGCACCTCTGCTATGAGGACAGGCTGAGGGAGCTGTGGTTGTTCAGCCTGGAGAAGAGAAGGCTCTGGAGAGACCTGATAACAGCCTTCCAGTACCTGAAGGGTATCTACAGGAAGGATGGAGAGAGACTACAAAGGGCCTGCAGTGAAAGAACAAGGGGCAGTGGCTTCAAACTGGAGAAGGGCAGATTGAGATTGGATATCAGGAACAAGCTCTTTACTATGAGGGTGCTGGAACACTGGAACAGGTTGCCCAGGGAGGTGGCTGAAGCCCCTTCTCTGGAGATATTTAAAGGTAAGGCTTGGGCAGCCTAGTCTAGTTGAAGATGTCTGACTGCGGGCAGGTCAGACTAGTTGACCTTGGGAGGTCCCTTCTGGCCTGCACCATTCTATGATCTACTGAAATGTGATGTGGTTTTGAGTAGTCTCACGTGAATAACTAAGACACTTTCGGTTTTTGAATCTTTAGTCGGCGAGGCTCTGGCCTGGGCAAAAGAGGAGCAGCTGAAGCTCGCCGACAGGAGAAAATGGCTGATCCTGACAATAACCAGGATGGAGTTAACTCCTCAGCTGCACGTACAGATGAGGCTCCCCAAGGAGCTGCAGGTAAAGTAGGAAGAAATTCCAAACAAGGTGTTTTTAGTGTACACACCAAACTGCTCAGAATACACAAGACGTGCATTAGCTCTTCTGTACCTACTCATAAATAATTCAACAAGTTTTCTGAAATTGCAAATTTGTTTGTACTGGAGAAATTTGTAAGCAAGTTAAATATTCTCACTTGCACAGTCCTGTTGAAAGGTGAATTTTTATTATCTTGTCTTAATCAGTAGTGAGTTCAAAGGAGCTTTCCAGCAATTGTGCTGGTCTTAAACATTCTCTGCTTGAAGCTAGTTACATTACCAGGAAAGTCAGAATTAACAGAAACTAAGTGCAGCATAATACTCAAAAGTGTAAATTTACTAGAGATGCAGGTAGATCTGTCTGAAAGGTAATTTGCTGATCTAGCTTTCTTTCAATTGTTTTTTTTGTTATTTTGTGTTAATATAGCTTCTCTTTAGCTTTTGGAAGTTAAACTGGTCTGTTTAAAATGATAATTTTACAGAAATATCATGGTGGCAATGTTAAATCTAGAGCACTCTTCTGAGAGTGTGGATACTTGACAGTGGATTTGATGGAAATTTTGTGGCTTTATAGGCACTGTAACTTGTGTCAATCTCTTTTTTTTATTTCTTTAGCTTCTAGTTCTGTTGCTGGGGCTGTAGGTATGACAACCTCTGGAGAAAGTGAGTCAGATGACTCTGAGATGGGAAGACTACAAGGTATAAAAGTTAATAATTACATTTTTTGTTTGTTTCCAGTGTATAAATATCCATCCTTACCCAAATACTACATTATACATAGTGGGAAGGCTGTCTTTTGTTTCTCTGTGTTGCTTTGCTCAGTTCTGAAGCATGGAGTTGCAAGCCTTAATTTACTAAAGATGCAGTGTCTGGAGGGGTGGCATAGCACCCGGCCTAATTTACACAGTGTATAATAAGTACTACTGATTTTTCAGGAGGAGGGGGGGAGAGAATTGAGAACTTGGTCCTATTAATTACGTAAGCGCAAATCTGAAAATGTCTTTGCAAGAATACTTTCAGTTGACAGGCCAGGTTTGGTCTACAGTTACTCTGCCTGCTTCTGGGTAACTTTTTTTTTTTTCTGTGCTTGTTGATATTTGCATTGCTGTAAGTTTTGACCAAACAAAAGTCGAATATTCTTAAAATACTTGCTTTTGTGCTTGGGCTAAAGCATTCAGGTCTGAGTGTACAGACAGCTGTAAATTCAGTTTGTATCTCCTGTTTTAATGATTTTTGCCACTACATTGCAAGCAGTCCTGAGATCAGGGTCTTAGCTGCAAATGACAGGTTTTGGTTAATGTGAATATTTAATGTGGAAATGAGTGCTGTATCACTACCAGTTCACTTGCATACTTGTACTTACTATAAGCATTAGGAATGTTGAGAAATTACTTGACTGTTAACTACTGCTGATCAATACGATAATGATTATGATTGCTACCATAAAAATCAGAATTACCCACTTGGTCTAGCTTAAATATCCCTACTGACAAGTGTTTAAAACAAAGCCTAAGAAAAAAAATCCTGATATCTAACATAGGTCTTCTCTCTTCTGCTCATAAGCAAATTAAGGTCAGTGTCTTTTTTTGGCTTGGTAGTACAATTCAGCTCCTGTAAATTTTTTTTTTTTTTATATAGTTTGAGTTCAGATTTGAAATTAGTCTGATGTATCTGCTATTGTGGATCTACACTTAAAACAAGTTAGTAGGCTGGATTTCTTCTGTGTAATATAACTCTAGAATCTCAGTGGGTGACTTCTTCAAGGGTTTTAATGCTCTAATGCATACAAAAAATGAGCAATTTGTTCCCTTAGGGCAATTTGGGTGTTTTGGTGGTGGTATTTTGGTTTTGGTGTTTTGGTTGTGTGTTGTTTGTTTGTTTTGGGTTTTTTTGCCCCCCTCCCTTTTTTTTTTTTTTTTTTTTTCTTTCCTCATTGAGGTAGCTGCAGTCATCTAATCCTAACTTTTCTTTCTTAAAGTATCAAAATTCTGGTAGTCTTAACTTGTAGCATCATGGAATTTTAAGATTTTAAAAATATATGTAGAAGCTTTGACAATGGCTGTTATCCTCTGTTTGCTTTTAGCTCTATTAGAGGCTAGGGGTCTTCCTCCTCACCTGTTTGGCCCTCTTGGTCCTCGGATGTCGCAGCTCTTCCACAGGACAATTGGAAGTGGAGCTAGTAAGCAAAGTTTGTCTAATTTGACTTAATTCTTTCCACTTCCAGACTAGTAGAATTCAGCCACTAGTATATTCTACTATTTGTATTAGCTTCGCAGTTTAATATGTTATTTTACATGTTGGAGATTTGTATGTCCTATAGTGCAAGACCACTGGTCAACAATATTAATTTCCTTGCCGTCCTATAAGGAAGAGAAAATTGCTTTAGCTATATTTTCTTTTCTTTTTATGTGGGTATCTTAATGTTCCCTTCTAGATGGGGAAGGGAGGGTTCTTTCCTTTTTACCCCTTCCTTTTTGTTTTGCATGATAGGCTGCTTAACAAAACCCTTGGGGTTTTTGCTACCATTAAAAAATGCTTGAGCTACTTTAAAACTATTAGTAGATGTCAGTTCTGAGGTATGTTCTTCATAGTTTCAAAGGTATTTTACGTTTTGGACAAATAATTTCCTTCAGACAGTGTGTCAGTGAGAACATGAGTCCTTAGTCTTGTTTCAACACGTCTGCATTATGCAGCTGAATATGCTTGGTACCTTCTACTCTGAGTCTGTTTGGCTTCCCTGGAGAGCCAAGGGCAGCCTTTACGCTGCCTGCCAAGAAGAGGATGGGGTCTCATGGATACACTGCATGTGCTCTATCCAGGGTGTGTTGAAAAGTCTTTTGCTTTATAAAGATGGAGTGGTGTGGGCTTTGGCACCTGCTGTAGGTTGGCAAGAAGGCTATGGTGACCAGTGTGGTGGATTTCCTACGCTGACCAGTGTGCACTGGGAAGATAGCCACGAGTGAGATCTTTGTTTTCCTTTCCTATCCTCCCCTTTTTATGACAGGGAAAGGAAGTGAAACTACAATTGCAGAGGAAAACAAGCTATCTCTGATCTTCCACTCTGGCAGAAGTATAGCATAACAGTTTCCTTTAACACTTAGGTTTTCTAATACCTTCTTTCCTAATTTTTTTTGTTCCTTCTGGTTATCTAGGTTCTAAAGCCCAACAGCTGTTACAAGGTCTCCAAGCCACTGATGAAAGTCAACAATTACAGGCAGTGATAGAGATGTGCCAACTCCTGGTTATGGGAAATGAAGAAACATTAGGAGGATTTCCAGTTAAGAGTGTTGTACCAGCTTTGGTAAAGATTAAATCTTTTATTTCTATTGGAGGATATAATTTCACTCAATAGCTTGCTTAAATGAAATATTTTTTTATTTAAATGATATATTCTTAATTACATCTGTGTATCTATTCATCTCATTATTTGGTGTTTGAGTGCATGTTTTACCAAATGTTGATAGTTTTGTTAAATCTTGAATAGCTCATGGATAGGTAGTGGCTCTTCAGAAACTTTTACCAAAATTGAAAGTTCCAAGTTAAAAAGAAAGTTCCATCAGTACCGTACTGATGTGTCCTCTTTAGTGCTGATATCTAGATTTTTTTTTTTTTACGAAACTAACAATACAATACTTTTCTTCAAACAGATAACGCTGCTGCAGATGGAGCACAACTTTGACATTGTAAGTGATTTTTGTATTTCAAATGCCTCTTAAATAGTACAGTGTCATCTGAGCTTTAAATAAATAGGTATTTGGTTTTATAGATGAACCATGCTTGTCGGGCTTTAACATATATGATGGAAGCACTTCCCAGATCGTCTGCTGTGGTGGTAGATGCAATTCCTGTCTTCTTGGAAAAGGTAAAATGAAATCAAAACAATGTTAAATTAATCTGAGGGAATTTTATCTTTCGTTTTGACTTGAGGATATGCTATGAAGATAGACTTCCTTTCATAGCTTACTAGATAATACATAATGTTTGAGAAGCTTCTAAAATCAGATTTACACTTGTTCACACTCTTACTGAAAAAAAAAGTCTCTGATTTCACTGAGACTTTTTAGTCTGATTGGTGTTGCAACGATACTGTAGCTGATCTAGCTTGATTACAGCTTACAGTGCTGCTGTATTGGCGTATGTTTAATACAGGATAACTGTTCAATTGTTAATGAAGATGATTATTTTTACAAACTGGTTTAGAAATTGATCTGCAAGCTTTCTTGTTTTCTAGCTGCAAGTTATTCAGTGCATTGACGTGGCAGAGCAGGCGCTTACAGCCCTGGAGATGTTATCACGCAGGCATAGTAAAGCCATTCTGCAAGCAGTAAGTGGGAAAAAAAGGCACTCTGCCAGTGCTACATCTTTGTGATCTTTCATGAAGGTGAAACAAGAACAAGTTTGTAATTTTTAGTGAGAGTGTGAAAATATTTGTTTCTTTTATTATAGGGTGGGTTGGCAGACTGCTTGCTGTATCTGGAGTTCTTCAGTATAAATGCACAGAGGAATGCACTAGCTATTGCAGCCAACTGCTGCCAGAGTATAACACCTGATGAGTTTCACTTTGTGGCAGACTCTTTGCCACTGCTTACACAAAGGTTGACCCATCAGGTAAGAAGCTATTATAAAATGAAAAGTGTTACTTTTGGCCTGAAAGTAGTGTAAAGATACCTCCAGATACCTAGTTCTTTACTGTGTATTTTTTGCCTTTGCAATGTGATAATTGCCTTAAAGTTTCTATGCTTTCAGGTTTTGTTTTTTATAAATGTTCTTGAGGATTCATGATGGTCTTTTTTTTTTTTTTTATCATAGAATTATTTTGGTTGGAAAAGGCCTTTTAAGATCATCAAGTCCAACCACTGTCTAAGTCTGGTGCTAAGCCATGACCCTCAGCACCGCATCTTTGTCTTTTGAATATCTCCAGGAATGGGGTTTCAACCACTTCCCTGGGCAGCCTATTCCAGTCCTTGAGAACTTTTTCAGGGAATAAATTTCTTCTAATGTCCAACATAAACATCCCCTGATGCAACTGGACGTCGTTTCGTCTTGTCCTATCATTTCTTAGTAGGGGGAAGATACTCAACACCCATCTCGCTCCAACCTCCTTTCATGTAGTTGTAGAGAGCAATAAGGTCTCTGGTCATTTTTCTTTACTCCAGGCTAAACAACCCCTTCAGCTGTTCCTCGTAAGACCTGTTCTCAAGAGCCTTTACCAGATCCAATCTGTCAAGGTCCCTCTGTAGAACCTTCATATTCTTGGGCAGGTCAATGCTCTCACCCATTTTGGTGTCATCTGCAAACTTACCAAGGGTGCATAGATCCCTGCAGCCAGTTCACTGATAAAGACGTTAAAGAAAAATGGCCCCCTGGGGAACACCACTTGTGATGGTCACCAAATGGATGTAACTCCTTTTACCACTGTTCTTTGGGCTTGGCCATCCAGCCAGTTCTTTTACCTAGGAAAGTGTCCATCTCCTCTTGGACTATGGGAGCTTCATTTTGTTCCCTATCCCTACCTTTGAGTTCAGGGCTGGGTATCTGGCAAACAACTGGTCTGACTAGTAAAACTGGGTCAGAGAAGGTGCCGAGTCCCTCATCCTTGACCGCTGTGCTCTCCCCTGCATCCAACCAAGGAGAGAGATTCTCCTTAGTCCTCCCTTTGTTGCTGATAATTTGTAGAAACATTTCCAGTTCTCTTTAACAGCTGAAGCCAAATTAGTTTCCAGTTGGGCTTTGGCCCTTGTAATGTTCTCCCTGTACAGCCTTATGGAAACTTTGTAGTCCTCCAGAATGGCCTGGCCCTTCTTGCAAGGACCACAAACTCTTTTTCTTCCTAAGCAGCAGCCAGATCTCTTTGTTCAGCCAGGTCCCTTCTTCTCCACCAAGTTGGCTTTTGGCCCATCTGTTCCTGTGCCTTTAGGACTTCCTTCTTGAAGGTCTTAAGTTTGAGGCATGAACATTAGTGGTTTTATAGTCTTTGTTGCCCATCAGTAGGAGGTAGCATTACTGTTCTTTTTTCCAAATGAATGTTTTTGCAAGGTTCCTTCCTGCTTCAAATCAGAAAACTTTCAGTTTTTGTGATAGACTTCTGCCCCCTGACTCCCCCATCTGACTTTTTGGGAAGGCTTGCAACTTTTTTAAAAAAAGACAATTTCTACTCCTGCACAGTTGATCAATATGATGAAACCTAAATCATGGGTTTTCTAATTTCTGCCTGTCCTATGGTGCTGCTATGATCATCAATAAGTGCTTGCAATGACTATTGCACCAAAATTGGTTTTTGACTTACTGCTTGGTTGGTAGATGCATGTTAAAAAGGGGAAAAAATTGTTCTTTAACACAACTAAATGGAAGTTACTAGGTAATGTTTTTGCGTATTCTTGTGCTATTCTTAATTTTGTCAACATCATCTTGCTGAGAGACTACTTGAATCTTTGAGGCAACTTCACAGAAGTCAAATGTCAGCCTTAGATGGTGGTTTTGAGGCAGGAAGCACGATTCACAGCAGTAGCAGGGACAAATGTTGACTTGTGCATTCTGAATAGAAGCCCACAAAAGTAAGAATTCAAGAAATTTTGAATTTGTGTAGAAAAAAAAAATCCTAACCCACAGTTTAAGCAAGGTCAGCTAGAGCAGGTTGTCCAGGACCATGTCCAGCTGGTTCATTGTAGTTTGTGTTCTTTTCTGTGGTAATTGTGGTGTGTTTTGTTTTGGTGTGTGGTTTCTTGTTTGTTTGTTTTCCCCTCTTAGTTTTCTTGTTTGTTTGTGTTTCAGGTTTTTGTTTGGTGGGGGGATGTGTTTTGTTGTGTGGTTGTTTTATTTTTTTTAAAATATCTCCAAATGTGAACACTTAATCTCTCTGGTCAACCTCTTCCAGTGTTCAACCTCTGTGACAGTGTTGTATTTAGATGAACTTCAAGTGTTTCAAAGAACTTTTAACTAGAGCTATTTTTGGAACAGTCGTTACTGTTTCGTTGTCTTTGGATTTGCTGTCTTGGCTGCGCTGCATAATACTGAAAAAAAAATCAGACTTAATGTAGTCTGTAGAACAGTAGCCCTCGCTCCTGCTTATTATCTGTATCTTCTGTTGCTTTGGCTTTGTAGCTCTCTTGCCTTTTGTTTCCTCCTTGTAGAATCCAAAAAGGATATTATAGATCCATTTATTCACCTTTAAAAGTCCGTAGAGGTATTTGTGTTGCAAGTGTGAGGTGTTTCCCAGGGAATATGCAGGAGCACAGCCATATCAGGAGGTCAGTTTAGACTGTATCAATGCATTTAACATTTAGAGATGTAATATTCTGTAAAATGTGATTTGACTGTCCTCTTTGGAGACATTTTTCTAAAGGGTCAAAATGACAGGGTAATCTAATGCAACGTAAAATACCTTAATTTAAACAAGTACTTTTTTTTATAATAGGACAAAAAGTCTGTTGAAAGCACTTGTCTCTGTTTTGCACGGCTAGTAGACAACTTCCAGCATGAGGAGGTAAGGGTGTGGGGTTTTTGGGGATGAATTTTTATTTCCTTCTTCCCTCCTTCAGTTTATCCTAAGAGCTTACAGTTTGAAGTCAGACTAATGTTTTGAATTTTGTTGTTCCCTCCTGAAGAACTTGCTCCAGCAGGTTGCTTCCAAGGACTTGTTAACAAATATCCAGCAGCTTTTGGTAGTGACGCCTCCAATCCTGAGCTCAGGAATGTTCATCATGGTGGTGCGCATGTTTTCCTTAATGTGCTCCAATTGCCCTACTCTTGCAGTCCAACTAATGAAGCAAAGTGAGTTCGTACTCTTCATGTTCTGGGGGGCTTAGTAATGCCAACAGTCTGTGTGGAATTCTGTGCACTTGGTTATAAATCTTGTGGGTTTTATTTTTCTTTCTTACTACTGCTTCCTGTGGGATGCAAAGTTCAGTTAGTGTTTTTTATTTTTGCTGTTCTTTTGGTTGTGTGTGGGATTTTTTTTTTTTTTTTTTTTTTGTTTGTTTTCTGAGGGTTTTTTTCCCCCATCCTTTCTGTAGCTGGCGTCACTGGACTGCTTGCCTAATTTTAAGTCTGTATTAGTGGCACAAACTACTTTCATTCCAACACAAGTTGAATAATTCTTTCGTAGCCTTTGCCAGGTGGGGGAAACATGGTTTTCTAAGAGAAAACATTAAGAAATGTAACTTCTGTGCAGCTCTCTTAGTTCTTGCTAATTAATTTTGACTTGTCGTTTTAACTGCCCTATATACTCCTTTGTGTTCTTCTGTGCCCTGTATAGAGTGATCTTTCTCCCCTGGGTGTTTCCTAAAGGTAAAGACCCCCCAGAGTCAAAAAACCCATGAAGCTTTTGTGTGTACTGTCTATTCTCTGTTTGCTTTGGACAACTATCTTCATGCATAGCGTCCAAGACAAAATGGAGTCTGTACTCTGATAGTGGCAATTTCATGATTTTCTTTTTCTATAGACATTGCAGAAACGCTTCATTTCCTCCTTTGTGGAGCCTCAAATGGGAGTTGTCAGGAACAAATTGACCTTGTTCCACGAAGTCCTCAAGAACTTTATGAGCTTACTTCTCTTATCTGGTAAGTTATGCATCCTGAAGTTACGGGTATGGTGTTGGTATATTAAAATCCCTAACTTCTGTAAAATGAAGGTGCATGGTTTTCAGTTTAGATGGGACTATAACGTATATATTTGTAGTAAGATACTGTTTTTTGTCTCCTTTACAGTGAACTGATGCCGTGCCTGCCAAAAGAAGGAATCTTTGCTGTTGATACTATGCTGAAAAAAGGAAATGCACAAAACACGGATGGTGCAATATGGCAGTGGCGAGATGACAGGGGGCTTTGGCATCCCTATAACAGGATTGACAGTCGAATAATAGAGGTAGTAATGCCACATCCTTGTGTGGTGTGTTTGAAATGTATTTGGTTGTACAGGGAATCGAGTGCTTTACAGCGTTGAAGATACACCCTTTACTAAGCGAAACACATGAGTTTTCTCAACCCTTCAACTGTAGTTTTGCACTACTTCGGTGTCATGGGTGAACTGCTGAAACACTATTCTTCTATTTCTGTCACTTGTTTGGTTTTCCTACTGTTGCTCCTATCCTCACCTTTCATGTAGTTTCCTGTTTTTTAAACTTCAGGCTCTTTCTTGTTTCTAGGCAGCTCATCAGGTTGGTGAGGATGAGATCAGCCTGTCTACACTTGGGCGTGTCTATACTATTGATTTTAACTCTATGCAGCAAATCAATGAGGATACTGGAACAGCACGTGCCATTCAGCGAAAACCAAACCCTCTAGCCAATACAAACACTAGTGAGTACCTCCTGGCTCCAGCTATGCCTGGTGTATCATAGAGCGTTTGAGTTGGAAGGGACCTTTGAAAGGTTGCCTAGTCCAACCCAATTCTGGGTTATGCAGCAGTTGTAGATCATGCTTTTTTGTGTGTGTGTTTTCTGTGGAACATCTGTGTAGTCTGATTTCTGTGAATGAAGTCAGTTTTGCCACAAAACTCAAACTGCTGAAATGTATTGTTTTTAATATGTGGACTCTTTTCCTGGGAACAGAAAATGCATTAAATTGTGAGGGATATGGCGATGTTCCTGGCCTGGAATTTTCTGAAAGAGTTTTCTTCATATAGCTCTTTATTTAATGAAGACTGTGCAAGGACTACTTATTATTCTACTGTAATATATATGAAAACTGATGTAAACAACTTTTACTACTTGAGGAGAATTTGTGCCTACATTCTTGCCATCAGTTTGACTTCTGCTTTTTAAATATCTTTTCAAGAGCTAAACTAATTTAGCCTTATTGAAAGTAATCATCAGAGTAGAGATGCAAAGTACTGTGTAGTGATTTGTTGCACAATTTCTCACAGGTGGACATTCAGAATTGAAGAAGGATGATGCTCGAGCACAACTAATGAAAGAGGACCCGGAACTGGCAAAATCCTTTATCAAAACATTGTTTGGTGTTCTTTATGAAGTATATAGTTCTTCAGCTGGACCTGCAGTTAGACACAAGTGCCTTAGAGCAATTCTTAGGATAATTTATTTTGCTGATGCTGAACTTTTGAAGGATGTACTAAAAAACCATGCTGTTTCAAGGTGGGTTCATTAACCCTTGTGAATGAACCTAATTTTGAGCTTACAACTCAAAACTTTTTTTGAGTCATATCTTTCAGGGGATAGTTGTACTTTTCAATTCTCAGTAACTTATTTTTCAAAAGCTGAGGCTGTCAGCTCCTCAGGAATTTTTTGCATCTCAGATTTTTGCAGTAAGTGCCAATTTTAGATATTAGAGAGTGTATCTGTATGGCTATGTTTTCATTTTTTCTGAAACTTGCCTATAAACTTTTGTTATGGCAAGATTACTTTTGAGGTAATACAATGTGAAAAATAACACTTGCATGACCTTCAGCTGGTAAATTCTATTAGTGAAACCTCTCCCACTTGTTGTACCATAAAGTTAGGATCTAGATCAAAAGATGCAATTGCAGTGTAAACTGACTGCATTTTCAAAGGCAGTATCTGGTTCCTTTAAAGACCATGGTGATGTGGAAGAAGATTCTCTAATGTCATTTGTTAACACTTCGTAAAAGTTATTTAAATGGGAAGAGGTCTTTTTTTCCGTTCCTTTTATTGATAGATTTTACAAAAGCTCACTGAAATACATTTTCTTTCTGTCTCCAGTACTTCAGTATGCAAGATAAATTAGCTTATTTCATAATACAAAAAAATGAAAAGGTAAACCTAATTCTAATAAATTCTCTGTTTTAGTCATATTGCTTCCATGCTGTCAAGTCAAGACCTTAAGATAGTAGTTGGAGCCCTGCAAATGGCAGAGATTTTAATGCAGAAATTACCTGACATCTTTAGTGTTTACTTCAGAAGAGAAGGTAAGTCATGCTTCTTTTTCCACCCCCTCAAACTCCATACTTAGTATTTTAAAAGCATATCCTCTACCCTCTGCTTGATTTCCACCCCCCCCTTCTTTCCCCAAGATATAAAATGTTAATAATGCTTTTGAATATTAAAGGCCATTCCATGCAAGCTATCCTCATATGACTAGGTGAGAGACACACTCTGGAGGAGACAGATTATTTGGAATCTGAAACAAGTTTGTACTAGGTGCTAGTGAGCTTACATTTAGGTTGAAGATAGCTTGCTGAAGTCACATGGGTAGTCTTACTGGACAAAACTGATGAACCTTTGGCAGAAGGTGTTTGTTCTAGTCCCCTGGGAATTTGGGGGTTCTTTAGGTACTGCTAGTGCTGTTGTCCTTTTATTTTTAAAAACAAATTACTTTGTAGGTTAATTCTTTCTTTGAAGAAAGATTGAACTTTTACTTAGTATAGATGGGTGGGATGAGCCAGTACTGCCATAGTCAAAACAGGTTCAAATTACACACTTCTACCTTTTCAAGCCTTTGTCCCTGCTGCCCCCACCAAAAATCCCCCACAACCAAACCAAAAGATGTCTTCTTTTGCAAAGGGGTGATGCACCAAGTGAAGAACTTAGCAGAGTCTGAGGCTTTGCTGACAAGCCCACCAAAAGTATGCACTAATGGATCAGGAATACTTGGTACCACTACAACTATAAGTACTGGGACAGCCACTGCTGCCAGCAATGCAGCTGCGGATTTGGGCTCTCCCAGCTTGCAGCACAGCCGGGAGGATTCTTTGGATCTAAGCCCACAGGGGTAGGTGTGCTTTTTGTGGTGAAAATGCCAGTCTGTTGGGGTGGTGGCTTTGTTTGATTGGGGTTTTGTGTGTGTGGTTTTGGCGTTGTGGGATTTTTGGTGTGTGTTTGTTTTGGTGGTGGTTGTTTTCTAAAGTCTTCACTGACATGGGCTGCTACAGCATCATCTGTATTTTGCTGTGGTATTTCTCTCTAAGGGAACTAAATGGAGGGTGGTGTTGAAGCTGCCAATGGGTAGTTCGGGTTTATATTCAGTACTTAAAGTAAGTCTAGTGACTTGATAGTTATGATGTAATAGTATGAAACAGTCTGTTGTTTGGGGGTACACTGGAGAATGCAAAGAGCAACAGCTGTAGTCTCATGTAGCTGTTGAGGACAGAGATTGAGAAAAATGATAGTTGTGGTGCATAGTTCCTTTCTGCTGAAGACCTGGAGATAAAAAGTCAAGTTATTTTGTTGGAATGCAAACATTTTTAGCGCTTGTAAAATTAAAAACACTTCTAGGAATAAGTTTAGTGTTTAAGCAGTTTGCCTTTATTTTAAAGGTGAAATGTATGTGTTTAATGTATTGGCCTAGTAAGGAAATTAATTTTAACCAGAATTGGAATGTAAACTTGGGAAGTGCAGGGCTTGGTAAGTAGAAGTTCCATGAATTACTAAAGAATTGTTTTCTGTGCTTTAATAGGGGAGGCAGATCCAAATATTCAGTGCCTTTTGATGTTTAGTTAGGATTTGGTTTGGGTTTTTTTTTTTTCTGTTTTCCTTTTAAGTGTATTAAAATTAAAGTATAACCGGATGTTTACACAAATTTAAACATGCAAATTATGAGAAACCTTTATTCAGTGGCACTTCTGGCTGTCTTTGGCTGCCCATGTTACAAAGGTGTCAGCAAGGAAAACCCTTTCTCTCTGGGTAGTCACTTTGTCCTTCCAATTAGGATAGAGTTAAGGCCTTTTCTCCCAGGACTCATTCTTCCTTTGTACCCACCTTGTTACGGGGTGAAACCTTTTTTTAATTCTTGAGGAAATACCTGGCAGATGCATCTTAAACTGAGCGGTGGGTATGCATGTGAATATGGTGGATGGAAACATGTTACTTTTAAATTTGGACAGACGACTGAGTGATGTTCTAAAGAGAAAAAGACTGCCAAAACGAGGGCCAAGGAGACCAAAGTACTCTCCTCCAAGAGATGATGACAAAGTAGACAATCAAGGTAAATAATTCTTAAAATGTAATACTCTATCTCCTGTTAAAAATAAGCTTAATCTGTCAGTGCTAGCTGAAATAAACCTGTGGATTCTCTAAATTTTGTCCTTACTTCCACCAGCTAAAAGTCCTACAGCCACTCAGTCTCCTAAGTCGTCTTTCTTGGCGAGTTTAAATCCTAAAACATGGGGAAGATTAAGCACACAGTCCAACAGTAATAACATTGAACCAGCACGAACTGCAGGAGTAAGTGGTCTTGCAAGGGCTGCTTCCAAGGATACCATTTCCAATAACAGGTACACACAAAACAAAATCAAAATACTTGTAATATGGTGATGACATGGAGGTGCAGCTGCCTTTTTAGGGTAAGCCATCAGTAGCACCTATCAAAGAAGTTTGAGTTTAACTCTTGTTAAAATAACTCTAAAAGAAAAATCAGGAAATTAAGGTAGAGAAAATAACTTCTTAATAGTTTAAAGTAGCATGCTTGGGAAAAATCAGAGACTTGGGGAAAAAAGATGCAGGAAATAATCTGTAGAGAGTAAGAGGGAAGGGGTTTTGTCTTTGCTATTAAATAAGGGGAAAATAATACTCTGGCTGTGTTTACTTGTAATATTGGCCTATGCAAATGTTAAGTATGGCCAAATGTCTTGTGTGCTTCTTTACAGAGAAAAAATTAAGGGCTGGATTAAGGAGCAAGCCCATAAATTTGTAGAACGTTATTTTAGTTCTGAAAACATGGATGGAAGCAATCCAGCACTAAATGTATTGCAGAGACTTTGCACTGCAACTGAACAACTCAACCTCCAGGTTTGAAATACTGAACTTCCTTGGGGCTTAGGTGGTAATGGAAGCAGTAGAAGTATTTAAAAGGAAGCGAGAGGAAAGCTGACCATTTTAGACAGCGTGGCCAATACTTAAAGCACAGTTTTTGTTATCTCAAATGATGGTTTCTGAATTTGCGATGCTTTGCTTGGTGTGTTGTTTGGTTTGGGATTTTGAAGAAGTTATACGTACACTGGCAAGACTGATGATAAATGACTAGTATTAACAAGGGTATTCTTGATTCCTAGTAACATATCACTAACAGCGTTTTATTTAAAATTTAAGAATTCTACAATTAAGTGTTAGGGGTTGACTTTATACCTAAAGAAGAATACAGTTTGTAATAAGAACTTTCGGGGTGGGAGGACAAGAGGGAAGTAGTGTTTTTTTTGAAAGAATAGAAGAAATACAGAACGGGCCAAATTTACAGCATCTTGAAATTTGAGACTGGTGTCTAAGGCAGTTGTGGTTCTTAATAGATTGTTTAAACCTGTAAATTTTAAAAGTAGTTAGAGAACCAAGTTTTGTTCTGTGCTTTGATCTAAGCAATCATTAAACATAAAACTTTCTCTCCTCTTTCCCATCAATGTCACATAAAATATATATCAATCTGAGTTGAGTGGGGATTTCTGTGTGGTGGTTTGATTTATTTATTTTAAATTTTCTGTTTGGAGCTCATCTTTACATTGCATGAAATAGAAGTGTAACTTTCTATTTCTCTTACAACAGAGAAAATGTAGGTGTTGCCTGTAATGCCTCCCCTTCAACAGAGAAATCGCTTATCCTCAGATTATTCACCCTGTCGTTGCTTGCATCGAGTTACTGTACAGTCCAGGCTTTCTGGGTTTTTTCTGTCCCCCACCCACCCCCTCCTTATAGCTGTTCCATGCAATGGGAAGAAAAACAATATTTCTTAATCCCTTACTACCTGCACAGTACAGTACTGCTTTCATATTTTTCAGGTGGATGGTGGAACAGAGTGCCTTGTAGAAATCCGTAGCATTGTCTCGGAGTCTGACGTCTCGTCATTTGAAATCCAGCATAGTGGGTTTGTTAAACAACTTCTACTTTACTTGACATCTAAAAGTGAGAAAGATGCTGTAAGCAGGGATATCAGATTGAAGAGATTTCTTCATGTATTTTTTTCTTCTCCAGTAAGTTTTCTTTATTATTGTTTTGTCACTCTTAGTTGTATATCTCTCAGATGGTACTTACAAGACTGACAGGTTCAGCAATGACCTTGACTTAAAAACGGAGTATGGAAGGAATGTTGGTTTTATGCCTAAGATCTGTAACACTACATCTTTAGATTGGTTCTATATCTTTACAGGTCATAAATTCTTTAAAATGTCCTGTAATTCTGTAAAATTCCACACAACAGTGGGAAAAAAAAATTCCAAAGTGGCCCATTGTTTGAGTCTTAAACAACTTAAAAGTTATTTCTGACTTTTAAGAAGTTGATGTAGAAAGAGTTTGGATAATAATCTTACAACTTGCTCTTTGGTCCCAAATACTGCAAGAAACTTGACTGTGCTGTTCTTAAAGGAAGGAATTTCAAGTGGAAGAGAAGAAGGTAGATAATACATCATCCATGAAGCTTACTGCTCATCTTTAAGGATGAGTACTTAAAATCTGTAGGGCTGTTCAGTTGAAACCAGCAGAGACAAGCCTTTCATGAACTTGTCGTGTGTCATCAGGTTATCCTAATACTACTGTTATGTTAAGAGCAGTGATGCTTAATTTCCTTTTCTTTCAGTGTATTATTTTTTTAAGTTTTAAAGTTGGGGGGGGGGGTTGTTTCAACAAATGGAAACCACCCTGTGGTATAAGTTGTGTGAAATGGAATAATTCAGACACATAACTAAAACACTACCATGTATTTCAGCTTCCTGGAGAAGAACCACTTGGAAGATTAGAGCCATTAGAAAATGCACCTTTGTTGGCATTAGTCCATAAAATGAACAATTGCCTCAGTCAAATGGAACAGTTTCCTGTCAAAGTGCATGACTTCCCTAGTGGAAATGGAACAGGGAGCAGGTAAGGATTAATGCTCAGATAACAGTTTTATTGCAAGTATTTGTTTTCCAAAACATGTTTTCGGTGCTGAAGGTTCCAGGAGGTAGTGGAAACTTCTTACCCTATTAAAGACAAAAGCATCTACACAGTTTAACAATATACAAATAAATACAACTGTTTAACCAAACATTTGCTTACCATCTTGAAATGTCTCTCATGTAGACTGAGGGTAGACAGCTTCAAAAGTCCAAGCCTCAAAAATTCACGTGTTCTGTGTCCTTATGTAAACACTGGGAAGAAATAATTATTGCTGAAACACTGATATTTTTATAGTGAGGTAATTAAACTGCTGAGAGTTTGTATTGCTGTGCTGAACTTTGTTACTCCAATGGGTTCTGTTCTTTAGGATGGTAATGGATTGAGTGATAACTGTTGGCCATCAGCATAGTTTAGAGTAACTGTAGACCTGGCCTTTGTCTTAACAAATTGGATTCCAAATTTAATCTGTTTTATTTACTTTTTAAGTAACAAACTTAAGTGACTGAAGATCTACTTCTACAATTTTTTCAGTACTTTCAATCAACATTTTTTGTTACCAGTGAGTAGCAGTTAGTAAGTCTGTTTCAATGTAAGTTGCATTTATGTTTTGAAAGTATTTTGTGGTGCTTGCTAAAAGCTCAATTGTAGACATTCTTGTGACTACATAGGCATGAAGAGGGGAGGAGCACTGAAAATGAATTTTTGAAAGCTATTCTTTAAATTACGAAATGCCAAAAGTCTTCTCTTTCTCAGGTAGTAAGATAGGGTGGATTTTTTTTTTCCACCAATTGTGAGACAACATCTGTTATGGTAGATGTATTAGAGCCTCATGCTATAGCGTTAATCTAACTTATGATAAAATTCAGTAGCTGTTTTTTGTGAAACTGTTAAAATGCACAGGAATTAATGCAATACACAGATTCCTAGTACTTGAAGGACTTAATTGTCTTGATACTGGCTTTTGCAAAAAGTGTATACTGTGTAATGTTACAATGCTTCCTATTATGTGCTCTATCTGTAAAAAGTGAGATAACAGAAGTTCTAAAGCTGCTAACCATAGAAGCAAAATTGTACTATTCTTTTTGATAGAAAACAGAACATGAAAAGTCAGACTGCTGCAGTATTATTTGACTGCTGATCTTACTGTGGATCATGTCAGTGAGGATTTTGAGGCATTAGTATTTGATGTCTTTCACTGGAAATAGAAGCAGCTCAATATAGCAAGCTTCTGTATAAGAATGGATAGTATAGTGAGATGGAGCATGTGTGTAAACTATGCTTGGAAAAAAGAACAGAACAGCTTTCAGGCTGTTCAGATCGTTATTAAAACTAAGTGAATGGACACTTGTATTTTCCATCCCCAATTCTGATCCTTATGCAGGTAAGCACAGCTCTAAATCTCACATGGCATCAACTGGCCACTGAACTTCAGACCTCAGTGGTGGTCAGTATAGGCCATATTGTAATTGGACCTTAGAGTAGACTTTCTCATAATCTCTTGGAAAGCAGATTTTGTCCAACTTAAATTCTGATGTTTTTGTAGAATAAAATTTTCCATCTCCTTATCCAAGCCTTTTTTGTTTTTTTAGATAAATGATACTCTGAACACATGAATTTGTAAATGCATGTATGGGCCTGTTTTAATGCCTTTTTTAAAATTGTAACCATCTATTAGATTCTTTGTGTAGCAACTTTTTTCACAAATTATTTTGAGTTTTTCTCTTAACAGAGGATCCCAAGCTTTAAAATTCTTCAATACACATCAGTTGAAATGTCAGCTGCAAAGACATCCAGACTGTGCTAATGTGAAGCAGTGGAAAGGTGGTCCTGTGAAGATTGATCCTCTGGCTTTGGTACAAGCCATTGAAAGATACCTTGTAGTTAGAGGTATGTATATCAATCACCTGTAAGGATTATACTGAAGACAAATGGGAGGTACCTGTAAATTATCTTGTTCACAGGGGAAGAGACTGAGGCTGTGGAGAGCCTTCCTTTTCTGAACCTTTTTATAACTGATGTATTTTGGAACTATTTTAATCAGTGGAGTTTGTAACAGTCAGTACAAAAGCATTGTTATGTTTTGTGTAGAAACAAAGGAGGATGTCTTTTTCTCTTGCCTCAGGCTATGGAAGAGTTAGAGAAGATGATGAAGATAGTGATGATGATGGGTCAGATGAAGAAATAGATGAATCTTTGGTAAGCCTTTGCTCAGGGGATAAGGAGAGGGAGAGAAGAAGGGCTAGTAACAAGTTTCCTAACTTGTGTGATGGTGTGTTTTTGTTATTGTTCAGGCTGCTCAATTCTTAAATTCGGGGAATGTGAGACATAGACTACAATTTTACATTGGAGATCACTTGCTGCCATACAATATGACTGTGTATCAAGCAGTTAGGCAGTACAGTTTGCAAGCTGAGGAAGAGAGGGAATCTACAGATGATGAAAGCAACCCGCTGGGAAGAGCTGGGATTTGGACAAAAACACATACCATTTGGTAAGTTGGCTAGAGAAATCAGGGGATAGTATTTCCAGTTTCCTCGATCTATACGCGTAAAGAAAATTCAACAACAGCTATTCTCTGGTCATGGGTGGTGTTCTTCTCCAAAACTGTGAAGCTTTGCATTTCTAAATCTGCTTGAGGTACTTAAATCTTAAGAGGAATTAATTTTTAGCTACCGACGTTATTTTTAGCTCATGAGTGAAGCTGATGGACAAGAAATGGGGGATCTTAAATATTTGCTTGCTCAAAGGAAGGAAATCATTCTTACTATTAGGTAACTAGCCACAAACAGTAGAGAATGTATTTGCAGTCTACGAATAATCAGCTTCATACTGGTTTCCAGTTTCTGTGCAGGTATGTGTACTCTAGCCATACCTTGCAAAGAGCAGTATTGATCTATGACTATACCAAACATTTTAACATTCATCAGTCTTTCTTTGTAATACTGAAATGTGTTACTCAAATGTGAAAAAAAACCCCAAACCCAACTGTATGAAACACCCAAACAAACAAAAAAACCTCAAACCACTTCAGGTATTTTGTTTATTTACCTTTGGCTTCTTTTCCAGTTCACGGAGCCAGAGGGTCTCCATTTTTTCTCCCCTATATGACATTTTGGTTCTGAGAGCCTAGTAGCAAAGGATGAATCACATCCAAATGCATTGTTATTGTCTTTACCTTTAACTGCTAAAATTCTGGTAATCCAACCCTTCTATTAACTACTTTTGTTTCCATGTAAGTTAATATTTCACAAACATGTTTTTAACTTTTAATTCCTATTTTAGGTATAAACCTGTAAGAGAGGATGAAGATGGCAATAAAGACTGTGTTGGTGGTAAAAGAGGAAGGGCACAAACTGCTCCTACAAAAACATCTCCTAGAAATTCTAAAAAGCATGACGAATTGTGGCATGGTGAGTGTGTTTCCTTGCTAATGTTAGATTTATGAAATTTCTGAAAGGGTGAAAATTTCTGGAAGGGTGTTTAAAGACACCATAGTGTTTCTTTTAAAGCAAGCATTGTATAAGAAAAGTAAACATATGTTAATGTATTAAAGCTCAAAATAAGATACTTACTGAATTGTTTAAACTGTTGTAGTTAAGTGAGTGCTATGACTTAATACTGCCTAGGCTTCTAATTAAATCTTGTGAGGACTTCTAGTTGATAACCTTTTTTTTTCCTCAACTAGATGGTGTATGCCCTTCGGTATTAAATCCTCTAGAAGTTTACCTCATCTCTACTCCACCTGAAAACATAACATTTGAAGATCCCTCATTAGATGTTATACTTCTTTTGAGGGTTTTACATGCTATCAGTCGATACTGGTATTACTTGTATGATGTGAGTAGTGCTCTTTTAAAATCACTTTCATACTTGATACAGGCAACTCTATCCTTAAAGTAGCCTTCTTCCCCTGTCCACCCCTCATTGAGACAGAATAATACGAATACTATCATCTTCCCCTTATATTCAAAGAGAAATACTATTCCTGAAAAGAAAATTAATGTTAAAAATCTACTTGGTCTTTCTTCATGGCTTAGAGTCTCTATGACCAAAGTAGTATTGGAAGTTTGGGGTCTTTTTCTTGTTACAGTAAGCAAATTGGATGCATAAAAAAGCCCCCTTAACAAAGGCTTGGTATTTCTTCCAGAATTTCTTTAACTAGAAGTATGTTGTTTTTATTTAATGCACAGAATGCAATCTGCAAGGAGATAATTCCAACCTCAGAATTTATCAACAGTAAATTGACAGCAAAAGCAAACAGGCAGCTTCAGGATCCTTTGGTGATTATGACAGGAAACATACCGACTTGGCTGACAGAACTTGGAAAAACATGGTATGAATGACTTACTATATAGCTTTTCTAATTGCTTGGCTAGGCAGCTCAGGTGCATCGTATGTTAGAAGGCATTTGGAAATGCTGATGGAGAGTTAAAGGTAGTCACAGAAGTCTTGTTAGTTTAGTGACACTTGGATGAATGTTTACACCTCTGCATAGTTTAAACCAGATATGGAGAAACAGACTAGCTGCAAAGCTTCGATCACTTCAAATAGGTCAAACTCTTGTATGAAGTTTTCTTACTGAAATAATAATAATACTTGTTTTTTTCAGGTAATTTTTTCTCCTGTTAAACTGCTTAATGGTATTTTTGTCATACCATTACATTTATCTTGGCATATTCAATGCGGTACAAAGGAAAATATTTTTATCATTTATAACAATGTTATTAATTTTTATAAAGTTATATATAGAGTACTTTGCAGTATCTTGGTACAGAGTATAAGCTGTAAAACTGTTACGCTTAAAAGAATAGGATGTCAGAGTTGATACTCTTTTCCAAATGTATTAATTGAAACAACATTGGTAGCAATTGACTGGAAATAGGTACTCTATAGAACATATTCGTGTTTTTTAAAGTAAGATCTTTAAATTTCCATCATAAATGTCTAGACAACAAATGATGAGTATGAATGTGTATCGTACAAACCTCTGGAGCTGAATTGTTCTGTAAGTCACTTAAATGCCAGTGGAGGACTGTGCTGTTAATGTTCACATGCTTTTCAGAATAGTAGAGCTGATAAAGAGAAGAAGAAATTTCTTCGATAGTCTTTCGCAGATGATTTAAAGCATTATTTTAGAATCCTGGAAGGTAGAATGTTGATGCTATTTTGGGCAGCTTCTCTCTTTTGTCTCCCAAATATGTGATATTGAGCCACCTTCTTCACACCTCTTTTACCATTAGTAAATAACTTAGATTGAAGGTTTTGACAAGTAAAAGATTATTTGTTTTCTGATATAATCTTTGCATAGCCAAGGCTTCTTGAGTTATTTTTCTGGAAATGTTAGAAATTTCTGGAATTTTTTTTTTCCCATCTTATGTTAAATTCCAGACTCTTGCTGGTAAGCATAGTGACTAGAAGGGAAGTGTTGGGACACAGCTAACTAATCCAATGCTTTTTACAGCCCATTTTTCTTTCCGTTTGATACCCGTCAAATGCTGTTTTATGTAACTGCTTTTGATCGTGATCGAGCCATGCAAAGACTATTGGATACTAATCCAGAAATCAATCAGTCAGATTCTCAGGATAGCAGAGTGGCACCACGACTGGACAGGAAAAAAGTAGGTATATCTTGTATAAGGGATCGTTCATTCCTTTTTTAATCTTTATATTGTCTTTAAGAATACCACTGTTAGCAAGACTGATTTGTAAAACTTGAAGATTTTTCTAGTATACCTATGAAGGGGAGGTTTATTTTTTATTCATTTAGAAGCCCTGGAGTAGAAAGCACAATGTCTTCTAGGTGTTTGTCAGTAGATGGCAGAAGGGTCTAGGTTATGCTACACTATCTCAAATCCTGCTTGATTTTTGGGAGTCTCTATATAATTTCTGAAACAATAGTCTAAGAGTGAACTTCAAGTTTTAGTTCCATTAGTGATATTTCCATGTATTAGCTTGTAAATTTCTAATTTTCTTCATGTGGAATTTCAGAAGAATTCGAGTAATAGGATTTAGTGTTACCCAAATGAACAAAAACATTGTCCTCGTGTTTTGGGAGAGCATTAGACATCCTTTCACAACATGATAAAACTAAGGTGCAACTGTTTAAAAGTGTCTGGCTTGAGACTGTAGAGCTGCTATTTTAATTAACAGCAGATGTACACTGCTGTACAGTGTAAATCTGTTGTAAGGTCTTGAATATCTCTGGGGAAAGAAAAAAAAAAAAAAGAAATCTCAGAATCTAGTTCAACTAGAATATAGATTTTAATGTGCAGGAATCCCAGTGCTGTTGTGGGGTTTTTTTGGTGTGTTGTTTCTGTGGTTTGTTTTTTTTGGTTGAATGTTTGATTTCTTTTGTTCTTTGAAACCTGCAACTTTCCCTGCTAGGGAATCCTCAGTGGGAGGGTATAAGAATATTCCTTTAGGTTGCTGGATTTTGGTATCCTTATTCTGTGTTTTCCTCTGCTATTAGTTTAAGGTATGTAACATCCCATAACAACACTTCTTTGCTATGTTTTAGTCCTCCTGCTGTATTCTTGGCAAGAGTATAGTACCTGTTAGTTACTGATTGTATAAGCTTTGATAGTAAGGCATTGGTTTTTCATTTCATATCTAACACTTTAATGCTAGTTAGTTTTCACATAGAAGTAAGAATTGTTTTATCAAAGTATAAGCTTTACAAGCTATTGAACTGTGGAACTACTAGTATGGGGTGGAAAAACTTGTTGAACTGATTATTTTTTTTCCTGTTGTAACTGCCTTGGGAGTTGGGACTTACAGACTTAATTTCACTACTTAAAACTTCTCTAATGTGTAGCGCACTGTGAACAGAGATGAGCTGTTGAAACAGGCAGAATCTGTGATGCAGGATCTAGGCAGTTCAAGAGCCATGTTGGAAATCCAGTATGAGAATGAAGTAAGTAATATCAATGCAGTCTAATTTAACCCTTTTTTACTGAAGATAAATAAAAGAAAGCTATGAATTTCCTAAAATGACTTGTCAGACTCTTGGACCTTCCTATTGCTGGTGCCACAATTTTGTCTATTAATTATCCCTAGCCCACTTGGTTGTGATTTTTAGTTTCTAGGAGTAACTTTCTATTTACTAAACTTCATAATCAGTCTTGTTTTGCAGAGCACAATTTTTTTTTCTAAGTCCAAGCAAACAGCTTTGTGCATTTCGTCTATCATTAGGTGGTTAATACTTTTGTTCCACCATTATTCCCTTCAATGTGTGGTTTTTCTAAGTTCTGTCATGTAAATGTTGCATTTAGATTCTCTAGATGCTTTTTGCAATGTGTCTTTGTAACCAATAGTATACTGTATTTCTTAGACCAAGTAAAGATTTTGATACTCGGACTGACCTAATGGACTCACTCATTTATCTCATTCCCTCTCCACTCCCCATGCCCGCCCTCCCTCCCTCCCTGAAGGTTGGCACAGGCCTAGGCCCCACGCTAGAGTTCTATGCACTTGTATCTCAGGAACTACAGAGAGCAGACTTAGGCCTTTGGAGAGGAGAAGAAGTGACTTTAGCCAATCCAAAAGGTAAATGTTTTATTACCTAAAGTGTTAATATTGATCTACGGTTAAATCGATGCTAAGCTGACTTGAATTACATGAATAGCTTTGATTGAAAGAGCACCTCAGTCTGTGGGCAGAAAATGTGCTTCATGATAGTGTGCAATTATCTTTGTGGGGTTTACCAATGTTATAAGAAGCTTTAGGTTAGGGTTACGGATAGCTGCTTTCAACCCTGCATAAACTTGCATCTGTAATTAAACTATCAGTGTGTGCTGGACATGGGGTTTTGATTTTTATTTTTGTGGTGGTTTTTTTTCCTTCCTCAACAGGAAGCCAGGAAGGTACCAAGTACATCCATAACCTCCAAGGCCTTTTTGCACTTCCTTTTGGTAGAACAGCCAAGCCAGCTCACATTGCAAAAGTTAAAATGAAGTTCCGCTTTCTGGGGAAACTAATGGCCAAGGCAATCATGGATTTTAGACTGGTGAGAATAAAATGGAAAATGTGGTTCTGGAGGGTTAAATGAAAATTCAAGTTCTGGCTATTTGGGTTAAAAATAGCATTAAGAGTTGCACAGAATTATTTTCAGCTTTAGCATTTGGGTGAGGATGGGAGAGAAGGAAGCAGCAGAATTTTTCGTGGGAGAAAGATAGTGTACATTGAAGATCTTTACAGTGGCTGTTGAGACCATAGTGGAAAAAGGAAAACCTTATTGCCTGCTATGTGTTGCAATCTCTGTCCAGTCTTCTCTCAAGATCAGTTTGGACCTATGATTCCAGCTGCTAGCTGCTGCTAGTTCCAGTGTATATGCACTAAATAGACAGTTACATGTTCTTGACTGTAAATTTCTTGGGTGAAAACAGTCACACACAGTACTTTAATTCATAGTTCTGGAACATAGTAAATAGTATTCTAGATCTAATCAAGTAAAATAGCAAAAGATGCAATTTTGAAAGACAATTAATGCTAAACGTTTTGATTTCCAGGTGGACCTTCCTCTTGGACTTCCTTTTTATAAATGGATGCTACGACAGGAAACTTCCTTGACATCACATGACTTGTTCAGTATTGATCCAGTAGTAGCCAAATCAATATATCACCTTGAAGATATTGTAAGACAAAAGAAAAGACTTGAACAGGACAAAACACAGGTGGGAAAGTAACCCTAAGAATAGAAGAGTGCATCTTCACATGGTTGGATTTTGTGAAGTAGCTGTAATTGAGTGTCTGATAATGCTTAATAGGGATGGTAATAGCGATGATGACTTAATTCTAATAAAAGGAATAGTTATGTTATTAAATCAGTGGCTAGTAATTATAACATGGTCTTTTTGTAACGTAGACTCTAGCGTTAGAAATTTTATTACGGGATGGCTAAAGCTGCCAGATGCTTGCCCAGAACTAGCCTCTCTTTTTGGTTCACTTTGGAAACACTAACCAACCTTAGTATCAGAGGGAAAAGAAATCTGACTGATTTCTGAATGTTCAAAAGACTTTGCTTTTTTCCTAATTGGTGTTGTCAAATACTCAGATTTTCATAGAAGTGCCTTTAGTGGGCACTAATGAGCTATATGCAGAACTGGTGTGAGCTGGTTCTTTAGGAGATAGAGAGGAGTCTGAATTTTTCAAGGCTGTCCACTCTTCAGTGTTGCAGAGTAGTGATAAAGGGTCTTTGGCATGCAAGCTTTCTAGCATCCAATGTTAATAGATGGTAGGTGGTAATAACCTAATTTATACTCTTAATGCATCTGCTTTGTTACTAGCCAAGTTATTGCAAGCTTGTGGACCTTTGTTCCTCTTCACCTCACTGTCTCACTCTCTCTCCTTGATCACCGCTTTTAATTTTCCAACAAGAGTTTGAAAAACCTGAAACCTGGTGGATGAAAGCTGAAAAATGTCAGTATGCATGCAAATATGAATGCCATTAAGTATTCTAAGGAAAAAATGTAGCCTAAGAGTATTAGAGTAATATATGTCTCCTTGTCTTGCAGTAATGTTTTCTGAATATGCAAGAAGTTAAAGTAATTCCAAAATTGCTAGAAAAAAAAATAGTGTATTGTTACTATCTTTCAAGTTTATCCTTTAAGAAAGTTAATTTGGTTTGTCTTGGTTTACTGTTATTTATGAAAAATACGGAAGGAAAACAAGGAGTACCGTAATAGTATTAATAGTAATATTCTTATAGACATTTGCTGAGTCAAAACTGCTTTAGAAGTCCTAATTATTGGATAAGTTAACATGAATGAATTGTTTTTGCTTCCAATTTTTTAGACCAAAGAAAGTCTACAGTATGCATTGGAGGCTCTGACTATGAATGGCTGCTCAGTGGAAGATCTAGGGCTAGACTTCACGCTTCCTGGTTTTCCTAACATAGAACTGAAAAAAGGGGGAAAAGATACACCAGTCACCATCCACAACTTAGAGGAGTACCTCAGAGTACGTAAAAGCAAAGTTAGGACTAAAAATGTCTTTGTTCTTCCTTGCCTGGTTCCCAAGTAGTTTGCTTCCATATATATTGTGCTTCATTCTTGTGAACTGGTGCACAGCAATAATTTTCCTACTGATTGCTTCTCTTATGTACTAGTTTATTACTCCAGAAAAACTATTTGAAATCCTAGTCAGCACACCTGACTGGAAGTTTTTCATAGTACAAAAAAGATTGGTTTATACATTACGATGTCATCCGAAGTGCTTTGCAGGGCTTTTTGGTTTTGTATTTTGGAGTTGGTTTGGATAGAAGGTATAAGTGATTTGAGCTGTGGACTTTCAGACTCTTAAGTTCCCATACCTGGGGATGATAATGAATTTGTTTGCAATAGTGGTTTGGCACCTTCTTCCCCTATTTCAGTGGAATTTGAACTGCTGTAATAATAGTAATTTTTTGGAGTTAGAATTCGAAGCAAGCAGCTCTGCTGCTATGGTTTCTTTTTTCAGTTTTACAACCTGTTGTGTGAAAGTATAGGGGTATGTATCTTGCCTGAAGTTCAATGTCTGACTCTTGTAGGAAGGCCTACCACCAGATGTTAATAGGCTTTCTGAGAGCTTTCTAGAACAGGTTACTGGGAAAGGGTTAAATACTTGCCTCAGGAGTCCAGCAGTATCAGTGAGGTGGTGATTCAGTGATACAGTTCATAGAATGGTTTGGTCTGGAAGGGACCTGGAAGTTCATCTAGTTCTAAGCCCTCTGCCATGAGCAGGAACGCCTTCTACTAGGCAGGGTTGCTCAAGGCCTTGACCAACCTGGTCTTGAACACTATAGAACTATGTTCCACAGGGGCTGTGCTCCACAACATCCCTTGGCAACCTGTTCCAGTGTCTCACCACCCTCCCTGTAAAGAATTTCTTCCTAATACCCTGTCTTTATCTACCCTCTTCCAGCTTTGATCAATTCCCTCTCACCCTACACTACAAGCCCTTGTAAAAATTCCTTCCCCAGCTTTCTTGTAGGCCCCCTTCATGTACTGGAAGGCTGCTATACAGTTTCCCCAGAGTCTTCTCTTCTCCTGGAAGAACAACCCTAACTCTTGGCAGCCTGTCCCCACAGGGGAGGTGCTCCAGCCCTCTAATCATCTTTGTGATGCATCTGTAAATGTCTTTCAAGTTTATCCCCCCATTCCAGGTCAGAACTTCTAACACGTTAAAAAAAAACCCAGTAGCTGTCTTTTATAACCAGTCTTTGTTCCCTGCTAGAGGTTTGAGGGAAGTGTAATCATCTAACTGACAAAAGAAGCTGAACTTGGCAGTCTGCCATCTATGACATATTTCTTAATTTAGTGGAGAAATACTTGGCTACAGGAGATATATAAGAAATTTAGTCATTTGTGTCATGTCTCCTTCGTCTCCCCACAGTGATTATTGTTTCAGGCATGTGCTTTCCACTTTGGAAGGTGAAAACTGCAAATTAAATTAAAACAAAACAACCAACAAACCCACACAAAAATAATAATAAGAAAAGACAAACAGAACCCTGAAACTAAAACAACCCTCTCTCCCTCCCCCCAAAAAAACCACAATGAAACAAACAAACCAAAAAAAGACCTACACACAAAAATTTAAGAAAACCCTCAAACAACAAAAAAGAAACAAACCAAAAGAACTGCACACAAAAAGCCCCAGCTACTGTCTGACTGCCTTTTGCCTTATGATTCTTGACCAAGTCTCAGTAACATGAAATGAAACTAAGATTTGTTTTAAAATATTTTAAGTAGATTTATTTTAACCATATATTCTGAATTCCTTGTATTTAACCTTGTTCTATGAAAAAAGGGGCAAATAAGTTGTTTAAATTCTGCATGGCTTCTATACTTACGGTGTTCTGAATCTGTGGTTGTTTGAACTCCAGATTACTTTTACTAATATGCATTGAGCAGACCACAGGAGAAAGCTGTCAAGAAAAAAAAAAAAACAAGCAGTGAATTCCGCATGTGTTGTATTGCCGCAGCACTACACTTATATGCTGTAGGGTGAGCTTATTGATTAAAGCAGTGCTAGAGAGCATCTCTGTGAGTCAGTAAAACTCTGCCATAACTACAGTAAGTGTATAGCTAGGCTTCTGGAAAGGTTATTCCTGCAGCTGTAGTCTCTTGTATGGTAGTGATCATTCTATGCTTCCTTTTGTTCACATGACTTTTTTTTCTTTCTTTCTTTCTTGCAGTTGGTTATATTCTGGGCACTGAATGAAGGTGTTGCCAGACAGTTTGACTCATTCAGAGATGGATTTGAATCAGTGTTCCCCCTCAGTCATCTTCAATACTTCTATCCTGAGGAGGTTGGTAAATGGGTTTGTGCTGATACTTTTGTGACCTTATGTATGGTCCTTTTTCAATGTGGTGAGCATTGCTTGGAGTGGCTGAGGTTGTTCTGTAGCAAGGCATTCCAGAAAGAAGTCTATCATAGCCATTAGCATGGGCAGTACTTGTTCTGCCTCAATTGCTGAAGAGGAAAACTTACTTTTTTTTTTTTTTTTTTTTAACTTTTATAGTTGGAGCAGCTCTTGTGTGGCAGTAAAACAGATACTTGGGATGCAAAGACTTTAATGGAATGTTGCAGGCCAGATCACGGTTATACACATGACAGGTAATGTGGTGGTGGTCTTGTTAAAAACATAGCAATGGTAGCATTAGAAAATATATATTTTTTTGATATACTGTTATTCAAGATAAAGGAATTAGATTACATTTATCTGAAAATACTTACATTACACTGAATACAGATCTGGTGCAATTATTTTAACTATAAACAAAATGCTAATAACTTCTACTTTTCCCTCCTTAGTCGAGCAGTGAAGTATCTGTTTGAGATCCTCAGTAGCTTTGATAGCGAGCAGCAAAGACTATTTCTGCAGTTTGTGACAGGTAGCCCCAGACTGCCTGTAGGAGGTAGGTTTTGTTTGTTACATATTGCTATATATGAGGTCAATGTTATTAATGCATTTCAGAAGAAATTGATTATTTCAGTATAGCAAAAAAAATTACTTTGCTCTGTATTTTAGAGGTACATTCCTGTTTGACGTTTCAGAAGTGACTGGGTAGGTTTCAGGTAGAATTCTCAAACTTCAGTGTCATGACAATAGACAATTCCATTGACGCTCTACAGGCTTCATTTCTGTTACAAGATAACCTGTTCGAGGGCAAAAAACGGTTCAAACTTCAAGCAAAACTGAGAATGTAATACTGTATTTCTCAGCTAGAGGTGCATTAAGTTTGACAACAAAAAAATGATGCATTGCTATCTGGAAACAATAACCTCTTTTCTAGAAAGCAGACAATACTAGTGTAGTAGCAAGCTTTAATTTCTTCCCCTTTTGAATTTCAGAATTTAGGTGAGATGCAGTGAGGAAAACTGAGGAATTTGCTGTCTTTTGCTAGGGATCATTGTAGAATACCCATTTTATCATACTGTCAGCTGAAGATTTTGCAAGTCAAAATAAAAAGTATGCATCTGTTCCATCATAGAATTTCTTTGGGGCTTGTGGGGAAGAGTTGATATTTTTAAAAATTTAAAAAAACACCCAACTTTTTAGAGCTCTTTAGGGGAGAGATGGTGCAGACAGGATTGAGGATTAGCAGTGTAAAAACTACTCAGTAACAGTGAGAAAAAAGATACCACAGTCAGAAAATTTCTGAGTATCTTAGAAAATGTGTATGAAATCAAGAAGTGGAGTAGGCGTTTTACACATACAGATCACAGAATTAAAAGTAGGCTCACTACATGGTCTCAAAGTCATATTCTAAGGTTCTTTTTAAATGAAGATGAGATAGTTGGGAGGCATGCTTCTGTCACTTAAATGTCTAAGGTGTTAACTAGGTTGTCAAGAGAACAACCTTATTCTGTATATAATTTTTTTTCTTCACTGATAGGCTTTCGAAGTCTGAATCCTCCGCTGACAATTGTACGCAAGACATTTGAGTCTACAGAGAACCCAGACGATTTCTTACCCTCAGTCATGACCTGTGTGAACTATCTCAAACTGCCAGACTATTCAACTATTGAGATAATGCGTGAAAAACTCTTGATAGCTGCGAGAGAAGGGCAGCAGTCATTCCATCTTTCCTGATCACAACGAAAAATGCAGTGTCTGCCTGTTACAGCAAGAGAGAAACTCATGATTCTTTTCTAAATATATCACCTGAGTCAAGGAAACGTGTTACGCCTTCTTGTTGTAGAAAAACGGCTTGCAGATTATAAGCAAAGACACTTGGTTGGTATTCATTAAAGGCCCTTATGGACTTAAAGTGATCAGGTCCTAAAAGTTGTTGTGACAAGGTTTCTTTAGCAAGTTCTTGTTTAAATTATCATTTATTTGATGAGTGAAGTTTTTAACTTGCTTTGCTGTGTGAAATTTAAAAAGGGATGTTTTTCCAGGCTGGAACAATAAATGTCGCTGTGCAGTTTAATACTGGGCTGTGTGTATCCATCTAGCTAAGTCTGAAGTTTTTCCTCCAAAGACAACTTTTGTACATAAGTACAGAAATTAAAATACACCATGTATTTGACAAACTTAGTTTAGTAGACTAGTTCTGTGTACTCTCACCTGCCTCTAATTTTACCCATCCTCATGTATTGTCTGATGTGCAATTCACCTTGGTTCTTTTTGTGTGCAACATTCAACAATTGTTATGTTTTGGTTAGCATGGGCATTTAACTGCTCCATGCCTCTTTCTCTGATTAAGATAATTTAAATTTTACTGAAATAAAATATATATTGTCAATATAATTCAGCCTTTGTAACTAGGTAGAACCTTTCTTATAGCATAGTTTTACTGTAGTGGTAGGATATAATGGCGACAGTCGACGCTCTAGAGCTGTTTACACAGTCATTCAGGCAGCAAGAAGCCTCTTGCTAGAGGCTAGGAAGAATTCTTTCTTTCATGTAGTTGAAGTCCAACAGCTTGGGCTGGCCATTGTGTATTGTGGTAAGGCCAGAGCATTTTGAATCGATGTAAAGTTTTTTAAAAGACAAATTAGTTGTTTCATTCCCTGTTTAAGTAAACAGTTCCTGGTTACTTTTGTAGTTTTTCTCTTCCTCCCTCCCTGCCCTTAGTGCTAGCTTTGAACAAAAAACAATTCAGCCTTTGTCTTTTGACACAGATAAAGCACCTGTAAGCAATGCTCTGTCCAACTGTTTCATGTGCTGATTTCTCAAATCTGCAATAATTTACTTCATCAGGTTAATGTTTTTACCTGAATATAAATAAAAAACTTTGCTTCACCTTTTTGTTCATAGTTTTGTACTGTATGCATAAAGTTCAATTGTGTAAATTACTGTAATGCAAGTAAATCATCCTGTATCTACTTGGCTAACAGCCTGCAACTTGCGGATGATTTACTACTAAAACAAGACCTTTTAAGACCTCCATTGCAGAGGGAAATTTTTTCCTTTCTATGGGTTCAAAAACCAGGCAATTACAAATATTCCTGAGATGTTCCTGATATATAGTTCATCTCTATGAAAATGTGATAGTTCCTTATTTTTATTCAACTTTGAGAAATCAAAATTCATTTCAGTGCGTAGAAATTGTTGCATTCTGGCTAATCAGGCTAGTATTTCCCCTTAACTAACAAGTTTTCTTTTATCCAGCAGAAGAATTTGTACTTCCAGAATATGTAATGGACATTCTTCCAGTGAACATTCACAGAATTACACGTGGTCGCTCATACCAGCACCACTGGAATGTAATGCAAATCTGTTATGAGCATGAGTAGAATGTGAAATCCTTGCACAAAGAACTTGGTAACAGAACAGTTTCTACTACAGTATTAGAACTGAAAGAAGATCCTTCACACTGTACATACAATAAGGGTAGTGCACAGTGCGGCATAGTTTTCATAAAACTTCAAGGCAGTATTTAAACTATGGACTGGTGTTTAAATTGTTCTGATAACTTGATCAAACAGCACAAAAAAGTGTTTATAGTGTGTGGATAGCAATTTGTTCATTTTTTAAGGTTCTATATTTTCAAAAAACTGACTTGTAAAAAAAAAAGCTAATATTTTGTATTAAAATAACGTGTATTGATATTTTTTTTTACCCATGTTGTCTCCCTCTAGAATCTGGCTTTCGACTTTGAAATTTTGAGGAGCTTTTAAATTTGATATTACAGCTATTATGTAACTGTTTTAGTGGGAAAATCAGTTGTTGGTTGCCTTTTTTAAAAAGGAGGGGATGAAAAGGAGTACCTGTGGTGACAATTTTTGTTGTACTGGCTGTTTATTCAGCACAGGCGAAGGATGTAGTTGGCCTGAAAAGTGAGTTTTTTGGGTAGCACTTCCCCCCGCCCCCCACTACCAGGGCAATTTTCAGTGTATTAGAAGAGAGCAGTCTGCCTTAAGAGGTAAAGATAGTAAATTGTAAGAATAAACTGAAGAATCAAAGTTGCCATGAGTGCAGTATTTTCCTACAAACAGAAATGTAGTATCTGAGAGGAGCTGAGGACAAGTGAAGGGCTGGGGAAAAAGATGTCAGGGATTCTTCCTTCTCAAGAACTTTGGATTAAGGGAAAAGCTCACTAAAATCAATCATATGTGTGTGCAGATGTTGAGGACTATGTAGCCCTCAGAAGAATGTGTAGTTGTCCTAGTACTGAACTGCTTTATAATATACCTATTATAAAGATATGAGTTTAACTTTTGAAATTTTTTTTTAACATGGTAAGTTCAACTGATTTTTGGAGAACACCTGCCATCAGTTATTATTTTGGATGAGGTTTGTGTCCTAAATGAACAGGAGCAGCAGAAAATCATTTGTGGAAAAAAGTATCACTCTGGCATTGACAGCTGCTTCTGAACTTACGCAGTGGTTTGGGGGGTTATTATTTATTTATTTTGTTGTTGTTCAGATGTTTGCTTCATACAGAAGCCTTCAATTGTGTAGGGAATGTTTAGTGTCATATCTGACATGAATTACTAAGCTGTGGTGCTTCTTCATTCTGTAAGATGATGTACAAGAATTAATTCTAAGTATGTGTAAAATCCCCATGCCCATTGCCAAACTTCATCCAATTTTCACATGCAGACTTCTTGCTTAAGTGAATTGCCTGGATTCTTCCTTCTTTCAGCAATATTTCCATTTTGTATCTTTTCCCTTACTGAGCTGCCCTCTAAGAAGGTGGTCCCCAGGGGCAGAGACTGGTGAAATTCCAAGTGACTGCATCACTTGTGCCCTCTTTTTCTGACCACTGCTGGAGACAGATCTGTTACCTGTGGTTTCTGGGCCTGTTTTCAGCAGTCTGTCTTCAACTGAGTGATACCAGTTCCCATAATCTGAGAAGCCTGTGCCTTTGGAGAGGGCTCTTTTAGCAGGAAATGAAGGTCTTCCTGACCTCTGGGATGATGCCTTGTTTTAATGTGAATATTCCTCCCCAAGCCAAAATGGCTTTCCCATAGCTAAATATGTTGACAGAATGGAGAAAAGTGTGGACTGAGCACAGGCAGGGTCTCTTAGCTTCCATCCCTAGTGTCAGGGCAAGGTGCTGTACAAAACACCTGCTGTGTAACAGTGCAGCGTCAAGTCTACATCTGGTCTTTGGTCTTCACCATTCTCTTTTCAATGTGGTGCAGCTAATACCATGGCATGATTCAGGGAAGGTGAATGGAAAGGCAAGGGAAGAGATGGGAGGCAAAGTAAAGGAAGGAAAGGTGAAAGGAAGGGGAAGCACCCTAGCCAGGTATCCCACTCCTGTTAAGTGTCAGGATGGGAAGTTCCACCTGCTCTAGTATTTCCCACCTACTACCCTGCTGGGCCCTTTGTTCATCCGAAGGGCTACTCCTGCGCTGTTCTGCCACCTTGTGCTCTCCAGCTGCCCACATTCTGCTGCATGAAATGACTCTGCAAGGAACACAAACATTAAAAATCTCTCTGGCTTCAACTTCTGGCAGCCATATTAGCATACTATTCAGTCTCTGCCAGGGGACACAGGTAAAACAGGGCCCATAGGTCCTGAAATGCTTTACTATCCCATTCTTTCTTCTTGGGAAGGCTACGATCGATTGTTCACCAACGCTTTCAGATTTCTGACTATAGACAGAGCCTGGAGTTCCTGGCAATTCAGATTGTCACCCAATCTCACTTCTTGCAACTGGACCTGTGGACATTACTGCTGCTACTGGAGCTGTTGTATTGTGTTCTGTCCTTGTTTTCTGGGCTGTCCAGAAGTATGTCCTGGGGCCCAGAGTAGGGGACACGAACTAAGAACTTCCTTATCCTGTTATCAACTCGTGTTGACAAATACTATTCTGAACAAGGAAATCACCTCCCTGAGTCTTTTACTGACCTTGCTGTAAACTGGAGATGACATTTATTTCACTGGGGTGAATAAAAAAAACCAGCAGGGGTTTTGGTGTGATTTTTCACAGCAGAGGGGACTTTAGAAGTCTGCAAACTGTATTATTTCACAAGCTGACAGAAACACCTCTCTGAAGACAGGACCCACACTGGGAGTTTAGTGGAGTACATTCAACAGAGGAGTGCCACAGGGGCCAAGCAGCTCACGAAGGCTTTGCACTCAGTAGCTTTTTGTATCATTTTCCTGGGCACATGCTAAACCTCTTTGCTTTTTTTAGGGACTGCCAAAATTTGGGTGATGTGGGAATTTTCAGGTGTCAAAACTCCTTCTTGGCAAGCATCCTGAATGACTTGGGGCATGACAATGAAACTGTGCTTGTTAGCAAAACGTCTTAGGAATGGCACAGCTTGAAACTCAACCTGATCAATTTCTCACTGCAGTTGAGCTGGCCTCGACTCGGGGCCAGCCATGCAAACACATCTTACCTCAGATACTGCAGCAAGGACCTGCTGCCTGAGGCTGCTACAGCAGAGCCCTATGGTGGCTCTACGCACAGGGCCTGGAAGCCACAAGGTGTCTGAGTTCCAGTGGCAGTCCCATCGCCTCTTCTCCTGCTGGGAATCCTGCACCACCACCCTGGGAACTGGGCACGCACCAGCAGCTTCCAGACTGTGCTGCACAATGGTAGAGGGGGCAAACTAGTTCATCTGTGTCTTTAACCATGGAAAAACAGCCTCAGATCAGGGAAAACAAACTGTAGTAAGCCTATGAATAGCACAAATTCCTGTGCTGGCCTGACAAATGCTGCTGCAGTGCTTGTTTTGGGGATTCTTGAAGGATTAAGTCTCCTCCCTGCTTGGAAAGCATGCCTGGGTCAGGGAGCAGCCAGGAATCAGCTTTTCCCAGCCACTCCACCCAGCACAGATGGGACCATTTAAGCTACTGTCTAGGGAAACTGACAGACTGGTTGTGTACAGTAAGAATAACCACTGAAGTACCAAAGGAATACAGTGGTGTCTTTCAGTTATAAAAATGGAAATGTAAATAAAGGTAGGAAGATGGCAAGAAGTGTTTTTTACTGAAGTCAGTCATCTATAAGCACATTTGAAGACTTTTCTTGTTTCTGCTGTGGCTGTTGAATTTCTAAGCTTTGTGGCACATTCTTTTTGAAGAGCTTGCACTGAGCACATGTCAAGAGTAAGCTCCTGCTGATGCAGAGGTGACTTTGATGAAGATGTGCCCTTGCAGGGATGCCCTGGCCTGATCACACTATACAGTGCCCTCCTCTGCCTGGCTAGTCACATTTCTGTCACCCCCTCCTCACAATGGGCAGAAATTCAGAATGGGGCAATAGTGATACTCTGAATTACCAAGAGCTCTTAAGTTTCTACACATCAGAGAGGTCCCTCCCATCTGATCTGAGATTACTGCTTTGAGAAGTGCCATTTTAAGAAGGAAAGTTCTGGCCTCTCTGAAAAATTAGTCCTGCTTAACAAAAGCTCATTCCTCCCTTTTATGACATGCTTTATAAATTAGCTGGTCAACTCCTGGAAGAAAGTATTAATTGCCAGGCACATCTTGATGTATCTCACCTTTATAAGTCTTAACTATCTGAAGAAACAACAAAAGTAAGTTAATGGTTAAATCTCCATAAGAGAGCACAGACTAGAGTTTGAAGCTGAGGGCCCCAGGGCACTGAGCTGCCTTTCCCGCCCAGCCCCTGCGGGAGACTCAGCCCTGAGGCGGCAGTGCAGCTGAGCAGTTTGGCTCCCATCTCACAGAGCAGGGGCCAGAGTGGCCCGGCAGAAGTGGTGGTGGTGGGAGAGCACCAGGCTCTTCCAGGGGAGTGCAGTTCAGCCCCCAGCGCCCTCTGGGAGGCTGTGAGGAGACTCTTCAGGGAGGCAGATGAGGATTTTTCTGGAATGCTCAGTGAGGGGCACACTGCTGGGTTGAGGTAAGGCTCTCAGAGGGCAAGGGACATCTAGGGGGACACCTTTTTCAGGGATCCATAGGGCCCTGCTGGCATGCCCAGTGTTGGAGTATGCGGGCTGTGTGGTGCAGCTGGGAGGAGAGCAGGCTAGGGCACCCTGAGGTAAAATGGAGTGAAGCTGTTGGGCCTGGCAGTGGCAGCATGCGTGAAAGTCTGCTGGCTTTTCTTCTCATATATAGAAAAGATTTCAAGGCTCTCTGAAACAGAGAACAAAACATGTATTTACTGCCACTCCTCCTCACCAAATCCCAGGGCACTTCTCATAAGCCAGGACCAAGGGTGAATGCTCAAGCAGGTGGCCAGAGGTCTCCCAAAGAGGAGTAATGCTCACACGGGGTGTTTACATCCTACTAAGAACTGGAATAGTCTCTTTCATGCCAAACCGCAAGCTGCTGGTTGAAACCTGAGATGAACTTCCTTGATGGTCAGAGGAGCCTTTTAACTTTCAATACAGCCAGTTTTCATTTTCACACCTCTCCAAACTTGCTGGGACAAGAACCAGATGCAAGAGAACAAAGTGAACTCCAGTTCTTGGGACATTGCTGACTTGGTCCCAAGCAGTTTTCTCGCAAAGATTTCCTGCTTTGTTTTTTCTTTGAGGCTCATGTGGTCTCTGTGGTTCACATAAATGCTACATTTTTGGCCACCTACATTTAGCTGAACCAGTGTTCTGAATCCTTTCATATATCGGCCTCACATGAGAAAACCTTGTATTTTTCACGTGATCTACTTTCTTCCCTTAATGTGAGGCACAATGCTGCTTCAACATGCACAGAGGCTGCATATCACCCAGTATGTAGTGGGTAGAGATCTGCCTATCCTGGGTTTTCTCTCACTGCCATTAATGACATATCTCCATGCATCCTGGCTGCCATTTTAATTCCAAAGCCCTGTGGTGGTTTTGTACGGCCTTAGCTGCAGTCTGTAGCTTTACTGCTCTTGGCATGCCAGTGAGTTAACTAGCTTGGGCGCCTTTACCTGTTGCATAGTCACACCTTTGGCTCCAGTGCAGACATCTGTCTGCTGTTTATATCCCAGTGGAGGTTTTAATGGATGGCTATCCAGCAATTGCTAACTCAGTCAAGAAATGTCTCTTGATACTGCAGTGCATTTGTGGATACGTATGAAGAGCTGCAAAGCTCAGAGCAGTATGCTGGGAAACAGTCCAGCCAGATGGAAACATCTCATCAAATACCACAAAAAAACCCAGGAAGATGGGAAAATGCTGAATTAATCTCTGTGTACTAATGTAGGATTGCCAGCAGGCTCAAAACAATCAGAAAATTTACATGTCCTGATCTATTTTGGGAGATTGCTCAGAGAGTTAAAGAATTCTGCTCAGGTCCTTTTGGCTCCTTGTAGGATTTCTGGTAGCCAAGGTGCTAGTTGTAGGGCTTGAAGCAACAGAGTTTTGAGTAAGACAACTGCAACAAAGCAAAAGGCAGTGAGAAAGGCATTGAAGACAGCAGATTTCTGGAAGGTCAGCTCCATTCTGTTTCCTTAATGAAAGGGGAAATGGCAATAAGGCAAGACTGGAGAACAACACCTCCTGGAATCTCAAAAGAGGGCAGTACTCCCTAGCTACAGAAATACTGGAAGAAGTGTGGAGAACCAGTGCTCCTCACTCTTGATGAAGCTCATATCCTAAAATAACTTTGTCTGTCTTAATGTCTCCCTATTCATAGTCAGCTTATGAGGAGCCAGGGCTTTCATTTTAAAGACCTTTCTAAAAACTGTGATCCTGGAGGAAATCTTAGGAATAAATATAAAGTACTCTGAAGTATAGATTCAAGAAACTCCACTTTGGCATTGGAAGTGTTACTCTCACAATTCTGAAGCTTGACTTGTGGTCACTGCATCCTTGGGGCTGGTCAGTGACTGTAAATAGGAAAGGGCAGTACTCTGCTGGTTACTAAAGCAGTGAAGTCTCCACCAGGAGGAGGCAGGTTTGTGTTGTTTTTCATTTCCGGAGCTGTCTCATCCTGGATGGGGCAGTCTTTTCCCTGTACCTATACCATACCAGTGAAAGTGCTTCCGCTAAAAAAAAAAAGTAGACAAGTAAAAAAATCTTGATTGTGCTAATACTGGAATAACTTGCAGTGAGAGGTGGTGTGATTTAAGTAGAGTCATTTCTTACAAACATTCTAGGTGCCAGCTTAAGAGTGTCTGATTGCTGCTTTTGTTGCTAGAGCTAAGTCTGATAAAAGGAGTATGGAGATCATGGTCAGGACATGAGCTGGGATATACCCCATTTGAAGATTTTAATTATATAGATTCTGAAAAGTTTCTAGAATTTTCAAATGCTGTTTATTGCCATTTCAGTGGGCCTTTTGACTGAGCATTAGTTGAAGTTGTGACCCTGTATTACTCATCTCGAACCTACTTTTATCAGCTACCTGCATAAGGTAAGTAGTGTAAATATGTAGAATTTATAGAATATACTAGAGAAGTGACATTGTCACCATTTGAGGCAACATGAAGTTATTATGAGGAGTAAAAGGATTTTATACTTTTAAAAATGTGCTGACAATTTAAAAGGAATCCAGGACTTACAACTATTTAAAGGCTTTAGGTAGCTTCAGTCCATAGTGTGCATATTCAAGAGAACCCTATTTCTCTAAGGTTGCCTTTTATGTTACAAAACAGATGCTTCTACCACTTAGACCTAAAAGATCTTTGCCTACAAAAGTGAGGGAAGACATCTAATCAGATATAGGGAAACAGAGAAATACACTTTTATCTGCATGAAGGTTTTAAAGCTGAAGATTGCATACAGTATGGTAGTGCAAGGCTTCTCAGCACTTACCTGGAAGAGCTGAAAACTACCATATTAACAACAAAGCAAAGTGTAAGAATTTTGAACAAAGGAGCTTTAAGACTTGGTCCAAGTTTATAAGACTTATTTTCCTAAAATTGCTGAGACCTGTTATCATGGCTTCTGCTCAGGGCAGAAATGATGAAGAATGTGAGTGGATCTTATTTTAAGTATCATTTCATTTGCACCTTATCAGGGCCAAAAAACAGCTTAAGCAGACTTGGTTCATATGTCATTATTTGAATTGTAAATGGCAGGGATTAGAGAAGAAATTAGAGAGAGAGTTAAAGATATTTCATGTAGAAACTCCTTAGTGGTCAGAGAATTGGGCGGTAATGGAAAGATGAAAATAATATAACTTGCCAGTATGTGGCAATGTCAAGTCCTTCAGGCAACAGACTAAAGGAAGGTGCCTTTGAGATGTGCAGTTTTCATCTGTATCCACTCTTGTAATATTCTCAGCTGACAGTATTCTCAAGTTTAGAAGGTAGCTCAATCATTTGCTTCCTGATGTTCCTTTGTTTTGAATTCTGTCCATTTCTGTCTTCTTTAGCTGTGTTTAAAATGGGCAGCATTGATGATACAGGCTTTTGGCATGGCCACAACTGCTTTCAAACTGAGATATTAGTTTACTCCTCTCTGGGAACAAGAGAGCAGGCAAGAATTGTGAAACTTCTCTCTGCATGAACTAGTTTGCTTTTGAGCTCAGGAGTGAGGAACACTAGTTTACCCCTGTGCAGAGACCACTACACAAAAGCTGAGGTAGCTGCCTGCTGACAGTTGAAGCTCCCTAAGTGGTACCCTAACCATCTGCAAGTCAGAAAAGGTAGAACCTGCTGCATCATGTGGGAGTTGCAGTCATGTGTTGGCAGTAGAAGGATATGTCTGGGAGGAGTAAATGCTGGGATGCTATTCAGCTCCTTTGCAGTTGCTAGAGCCAGATTTCCTTCAACATCTGTACGCTGGATTTCCTGCAGGAATAGAAATTATGTTCTGCATTATTACAGCAAGCTATCACAGGAAGGTTTGGCTCTGTAATTCATTACATTTTCTCTTTCTCAAATTTCTGTGAAGAGAGGGCAGTAGTGGCAGCTGTACCCATCAGAGGAACCAGGTGAGCCAGACACCTCACAAAATATATCAAACAAAAGAAATGTGTTAGGTTTTCTGAATTTCATTTGTAATTTCTTATGTACAGGCTGTATCTGGGTGTGTAATAGCTTTGTTTTTACCTTTTATATTCTGATACACCCATTCTAACAATAAAATAGATATCTCAAAGGTAGTCCTATGAAAATCATTGAGATTAGGTCAAGGTAGTGTTTGATGTGATTAAAAAGCATAAACTTGAACATTAAGCATGTAATGAATAATCGCCACGTCTGATGCTTAGGAGTGGTGCAAGATGATGGAATCATTGGATATTAGATCCTCCATACATTAAAAAGGGTTCCAGGATAATGGAGCTTTTGATTAGTTGTTCAGCACACCGCAGAGGTCTCTTTCTTTACTTGAATATCCTACCTGGGGTGGTGGAAAGAGTTTTAGAAAAGCACAATTTTCTGCATGAAGTTACCAGTAAAGTTAATTGTATTGGTTAAAATGATATATTTTAGTTGTTGATGCAGTTGAATTCTCATAACAGATACAAATTAAACCTCGACCTTTAGATCTCTTCTAACTGTCACTAAGAGTAGGCAGAAGATCTTTAAAACTGTTCTTAATGTACAAATTTGAGCTGCTTAATGTTTACTTAAAATTTACTTAGTTGATCTGTTGCATATTTTCTTCATATTTTGGCCTGTGGAAGGGCTATTTGTTATTTCAAAATGTCTTAGGTGTTGTCTGCAGGATCTCATTTATCCTTTTGAAATCTGTAGCCTTCACAAGCCTGGCATCTGCGATATCACAGACAATGAATTACTGTGGCTTAAAGTCTCTGGAATTAAGAAAATTCTCCTCTATAAGAACTTTTTTTTTTCCCCCAGAATTTGTTTTTTTTCTGCAGAAGCACAATTGGAAAAAAGAAATAATTTCCTTCCCCCGCCCCCCTCCAAATGAGCAAGGAAGTACTGATGGTGAGGACTTGCTCTTTAAATAGATGGAATCTTTCTCTCACTCTTGGCAAGAGTAGGAGTAATCTTGTGCTGTATGACAAGGCTAGCTGGTGCTGTATTTATCTTGTAGCTGAATGCACATTTGCAGGAGGTTGTTCAATAAGAGAAAAGCAGAGAGCTAATACAGTTAAAGTAAGTTTTTTCTACCATAGTCTTAACTTTCAGGTTAGACTATATACTTCTGGAGGCTTGGTGAATGTCATTACAGCTATGAAATAAAAGCTTTCCTGAGTTGTCTCTGGAAGAATCGGAGCTCTGTGGAGAAAGGTGGGGGAAAGGGTTTTTTAATGGAGTTCAACAGATGTCTGGGGGTATCAGTAGAAGAGGAAACAGGAAGACAAGAGGGCAGGGAAAATGATATTAGCAATGCTGGCAGTAGTGTTGTCCATGAAGGGCTGGATTTGGTGCAACTATACTTTACCTGTTTGCTTGACATACATGAATGCACAATTCACTCTGATAGTGTACCTGACATGCTGGCTGTTACTGTAGCTCTGCAAGGTAAGAAATTTAATACAAATACGTGAGATTTTTAGTTAACTTCCTATGTGCTTAAAAGACAAATTGATCAATGTCTCTTCTGAAGCATTTGATAAATAACTACTATGTACCATACAGTCACCTGGGTTTATTACTAAAAGCAGCATTGTAAATATTGACAGTGTAACCAGAAATGGGTGATCCAAAAAGGTAAGACTTGCTGCACCTACTAATGGAGCAATAATGCTATTAATAGTGGAGCAATAATAGAGCAATAATAATACTAATACAGAGCAGCACATTGCTAATTGCTAGGTGGTTTATTTATACATACTGTTTATGTAGTTGTGAGGGATTAGGGATTATTTTAGGTTAATTTCTGGGTGAATTTTCTTGTAGTACTCTTTGTTGGTTTATATTCATCTCTTGGGTTGACTAAGCAGCAGAACGTACTTTAGACCTGAAAAATATGAACATTATAAAAGTAAATAGTTTTTGTCAAATGCAATAGGGGATTGGTTTTGAGGGTGTGATGTGACTTATTTTAAATGGATCTGGGCACATCTAATTAAAATACTGTTGCCTAACGTGCTTCTGGATAGGGAAGAAAAAAGGCACTGGACTAGGTATGAATGTGCTGATTCGTTCCATCTCACCTTGCAGAAAGCTGCTTTAATATTCAGATCCAAGTAAGGAAACCTTCAGTTTTATGTAAGTGATAGGTTTAAGGTTTTAGATTTAAGTGGAGAAGCACCGAGACATTTGAACTTAAAATGACAGTGGTTTTGTGCATAGTAATGCTACATTAGCACATTTAGAATGTGCAATATGCCTTTCTTTGTGTTACTGTATTCAAACCTTACTGTTGTAGCATTTAATTGTGCAGGTCAAAAGAAATAACTAAGCAACTTTTGCTGGCTGTTTTGTCTTCTGAAATATGTGACAGGTAGGAAGTACATGATGATGATGATGAGGGGATGAAGACCACAGAAGTCAGGTGATGCATCAGCAGTAGTAAGCCCTCATCTAGAGGCACCTCTACATGTGGCTGTTATTTCTTAAATGACAGGAGGAGTTACTAAAATGCATACACTTCTGCTTGTGATTATATCTGCTTTCATATAGCATTATATTTAAGCAGTGTATGTGAGTCCTTTAAGTTGGGAAGAGCAAGTCATGTTGCATGAAATCAGGGTGAAGAGAAGTAATGTAGCTTCTGTTGACATCACACATTTCTTCAGAAAGCTTTCTGAGGACCTCGTAACGCCTTGGCTAAGCTGAGAGGATAACCAAACCTGTAATTTATTAATATTTCTTTCTAGCTAAGCTTTCTTAAAGACTGTTCATATTTGAGTCCCCATTTTCTTATTTCCTGACACTCTTCCATGGCTTAAGCTTCTTCCAAGTCTAGTCCATTCAAAAAGTGCTAATTTTTTCCCTCCTTCCTCCCCACAAGAACAAAAGCAGCACAGTATTGCTTTTTCTCGGGTTCTGCAGTTTGGCATAACCTAGCAAGCCTGCCCTACTGGGAAGGGAGGGAGAGCCAGCAGCATTGAAATGGTGCTGCTGTTACAGAGGTGCCCTCTCTACAGCGTGTGTACATCCCCTATGCATCAAAATTATTGCTGTTCTTGGCTACAGATAGGTCTTCAGATGTCTAGGACTTGGACAATATCAGGGGCTCGCTATGACTCCTTATCAGTGCTACCCCAAAAGGGGAAATACAGTTACATGTTCTTCCATCAGTGGTGTGGAGAGAGCCACAAAGTCCACTCAGTCTTCTGTCCACTACGATTTGGAGAACCTCTCTCTAGTGTCTTAGGGCAGGCTTCAGTTCTTAGTTGTCACCATAACTTGTAGGGATGAGAGGAAAGACTGAATCTTTCTCAAAGTTCCACATGCCACATTCCTTCCACCTATTTCTCCTTTTCAAGCCCCGTTTAACATTGGAGGGTAGCAAAAAAAGGATGGTGAGGCACTTGTGTGTAGGGGCCTGTGAACAAGTTCAGCTTTTTGCTTCTGTAAAAAGATGCCTTTGGCTAAACATTCTAGCTTGTTCATAGGTGGAGCTTCTCAATTCTTCCCTATCTTACCAAAGTCAGTTGTTCTGTCTTAGGAAGTGGTGCGTTTCTCCTCTTAGGCTAATAAGTTTTGCAGTCAGTAGCCCTTACTGGCCCTCTTGGATCTATAAGGTTGATCTGCAAACCTCGTGAGGGCAGGTCCGCTGCCACATTGGGCAATGCTTCCCTGATGTGTTGTTTTTTTTTTTACACATGTTGCTGTTGCACAAGCAGACTTCAGTTAATCTGAAAGTGAACTTACACAAACTGTATGAGAGTGCACACAGATCAGTGTCTGGTTTGTCATCTGCTAAGCGCAGTCTCTCCTCATTCTGTTGCCATTAGTCTTTCCTGTCATAAATCATCTTTCCATTTTCCAGTTCATTGCTGCTTAACTGTATCATGTTCAGACACTTGCTCACAAAGAAGCGAATAGCTTTATAAACTTGAGAAGGGTTTTAGAAACAAATGATTGAATAGTGCAGTTTTCTATGTTCAGTTGCTCTTTAATGTATAAGAAGGGGTTTATTTTGATTTAAATAAGCTGATTTCTTTCCAGCTTAAATGAAGAAGTCAAAATAAAGAGCTCTGTAACAGTTTGAAACAAAAGGTACATACAGATGGAGTTGGACATCGTGTTCTATACTGATTTCAGATTACACTAATTTTCAAAACAGGCAGTAGTTAATAGGTTAAGCTTGTGTGAAAGACAATAAACAACAAAAATATCCTCAAAATAAAAGCAGGTTTTAATTCAATATAAATTTAGTTGGATTGATTCTCTGTTTCAATAATTTATAATACCTCAGTAATATCCAGTACCTCTTAATATTAGAACCAGTCAGTTAATGCCTGTGATTTTCCTTTTACTATATCTTACGCATTTTTTGTCAGCTCACCTGATACTCTTTTAACAGTCTAAAAAACCATACAAAAGACACAATAATCACGAGGCAGGTCTGTAATCTAGTTTCTTGACTGTGTGCACACTTTAGAGCTTCCTATCTCTCTCTCTTCCCTCTCCCCCACCCCCCACCCCCACCCCGTTTGTTCCAAGCATAACAGTATGGTCACGGAAAGGTTTTGGCAGAGGAGGGAGCTGAACCTTGATATACAGTGTGAAACAGTGGATCATCCTGCCTGTACTGTCCTGGTATGTGGCAATTGTATCCAAAAATGGAAATATTGCTACGGGAACTGGTTGGCTCCCTTCACAGTTATTTTACAGCTACGTGAACATAAGTGTTCATTGGAAATGAACAAGATTTTTTTTTTTAGTTACTTAATAGGCATACATGATGTTGGTCTGTCTCTAACACCTCCTCCCTAAATATCTTTGATATTTCTGATCAATCTCAGCAAAATTTGAGTGAGGTAGAAGTTAGGAAGTTCACATCAGGGAGGCAAGAGTAGGTAGTCAGGGAGTGGAAACAGATTTAGCCCGTGGCCTTCCTGAGGGAAAGGTACCTGCATAAATTTATCCCTTGTTAAACCACAGAAACATTGTAAAACATTTCCAGTTCCACACTGGAGAACTACAGGAAACAGGACTATGTTGCTTTAACTGCTTGCAGAAATACATAGTTTCTCAGTGAAGTGTTTTTTATTTGGTTGTTAATGGAACTCCTCTGAAGCTTACTGTTAGCCTTCAGTCCTCAGAGTAAAAGGCAAGATGTGACGTGAGAGAACTAAAGAGGGATGTTTTTCAGGAAGCTGTAAACATTCCCTCTCCTGGGAACACTGATCTTGTTTTAAGCTGTGTCAGGTGTGTCAGCCAGAATACTCAATCCTCAATCTCCTTTCACTTATTTGGTAGAAACTGCCAGTATTTTATTTAGGGTCAAACTGCTGGTGTGAACAGCCTGAATACACACACTCTTAACTCCTAGAACATCATCAGCTGTTCCATGGAACTTATTTTGTTCAGGGGAAATATTTCTGATTTGATTTTCCTTTAATTCATTCCCAAATTTTAGAGATTCATTTGGGCCAGAAATATTAGAAGAGCCTGTTTTATACTGGAATAGCTCGGTAGGACCTAGTGCTGTAGAAGCAGAGCAATGGGAATGGAAAACAGTGGAGGGAATATTGGAATGTCTTGAATATGACACTGAACTTGGTTCAGATTGGGTTTGCATTCAGTTCTTTATGAGCAGTATAAATCATTCTGTACGTGCCAAAGAGTTTGACTTCCTCCTTTCCCCAATGCAAAACCACCAGAATTGCAGTTTTCCCATATCTTTAAGTATTCATCAAGCCATCCCTTGGACCCAGCTCTGGGCTACAGTTAACAGTGTGATCAGAGAGTGCAAGCTGTGCAAGACTGATGTGCAGAACAACTCCGAAATGTTCTCTATAAAGCCTGGGGAGTGATTGCTCGAAAAGCCAAACACATCTCTTTTTAAACAACTTCTTCTCTTACAATTATTACACCTTCATTTGTGTGGCGGGAATGTATGTCAGCTACTTTTCTGTGAGCTGGTCTCAACTATCACAGTTCTCAAAACACGCTGTCAAACAAAAGTGGTATTATTTTCTTTATGTTGTTCATCTAAGCCCAGTTCTTGCAATGAACCTGCAGACTTAAGCAGCACTAGAGCTCATGAATCAGGGCAGAATTTTCTTGCTGAGTGGTGATTTTATGATTAGGCTAGGAAAAAAAAGAAAAGACTGAAATCCTGCATGACTAGCAGAGTAGACAGGATGGATTAGGAACATGTAAATAGATGACTGAGGAATTACTGCCTCTTGTGCATGCTCAAATATTTGATGCTCTTTGTAGAAAGGTTCTTATTCTTACAGATATCTAAGAAGGTGACGTATTGGGTTTTTTCTCCTCCTGGTATTTTCTGTTGGAAGAAAACTGGAGCTGGTGTTGGACAGGAATAAAAACCCTCACTTGATGCTTCGACTATGGCACTGCAAGTGTGATCATTTACAAAACTGAATGAAAACTGTCAAACAATGAACAGTTTGTAGTGTTACAACTGCATGATAAAAGCAAGCCTTGAATAAAATTTTGCCAGATAGCAAAACAGATAAATAAACACAAAAATTCCTGGGTGGGGCAGTTTTAAAATTTTGTGTGATCACTCTAGCATTCAGGAGCAAGGAGTGAAATAAAAATTGAACTTCCAAATATCAGTAAATGTTTTCTTACCACACAGGTGGCTCTGATTTATTTAGAAACTTGCAGTTGCCCTGAAGAACAGTGTGTCTCACTATTCTTTGTAAGGCCATCTACCTTCAGTCATACTACCTCAATGCCTGTAAAAGTGGTGTAGAATAATATGGATAATTGAAAGTAATCAAGCAAGCAAGAAAAGAAATCAAGCTATCAATTTTCTTTTTTTGAGTTTTAATCGATACAGTGCATTTTTATTTAGTCCAAGGCAGGTTTTGTTCTTTAAATCTAAGCTTTGTTTTTGGACAGATTAGAAAAAATAGCATAATTTCAATGATGGTCGTTATAAGTGGACTGTCATTTTTGATTCTGTCAAAAGAAAATGTCTGGGTAAACCTTGGTAGCTCACCTTTTGTGTCCTCCTACAGTAGCTGAGATTGTAGTGTTGGGGTTGAGAGAACTTCCAAGTAACAGAGGCACCAAGACAGAATTATTTACCATAGTTTCTGTGCGAACTTTGAGCACAGACACAGTTCAAAAGTTCAAGGCAGGTTTTAAGGAAAGGGCTGTCCAGGTTTACCACTGCAATTTCTCCTTTCCACAATCTGCCAGCAGATACTGTTTCTGCTACAAGTCAGACAAGGTCAGTATTGCATCTCTTATATTGCACAGGTGATGTGAACCTATCCTTAGACATCACCTGTAAAACTAGATCACTAAGCTGCGTTGGAAAAAAGTTACTAAAATCTTACATACTGAGTAGTAACACATTGTGATGGCATTGTATGAAAAACAAAATTAAGAGCATAGAAAGTGTTGTTTTATTTATAGCTCCTTCCAGCCAAAACAGTTCTATGATTATATGATTCTGTATTTTCTTCACCTTTTCCTGGTAATTATATTTGATGTTATTCCCCAGAAAGTACTCTAAATGCCTTGTATTAATTACATGAGAGAGAATGTCACAGTCTTTGTTATACTGTGTGTTTTCCTGCAGAGCTAACTGAAAAGAATAGCGGGGGGAAAATCCCTCCTAGTATCTGGAAACATTTTTTGAGTGTTTCTCTGCTGCCAAAGCAGACAGATAGTTTTTGTGTTAAGACAGAAAGTTATGAGGTGGGGCAGGCAGAAGGGATTAATGCGGTTTCCATATGAATAAGGGGGAGTTTGGTAGTATTTGCTATAACTATATAAGCAAAATAGACAACCCTAGTACAGTGTGGAAGTCTCTGCCTGCTTAAGGTGTGGCGAGAAGCATGTGGGTGATAAATTAGAATGTGGAAAAAAATATTTTTGTCAATGATCAGGAGAAAAGAGATTTCATAAAGTTGGAAGTTAAAGTTTTCAGATTTGAATTTTTTTTCCTTTAAAATCCCAGCTCCTGGAGGCAAGTGACTGCACAAGGCTCTGATGTAAAAAATCTATTTGTAAAAAAATCTAATCTTTCATCCTTTAATTGTCAATCATCTCACAAATGTTACAGAGTTTGGGTCAACTTGCTGATTATAATAGCTGCTTCATCCAAATAAAAATTCTAAATGGCATGAGTATAGAAGTATTCATCTGAAAAGTTCAGGCTTTCAGTTCACATCCCACACAAATAACCAGCCAGGATGCCCAGCAGAGAGAGAGTGCAAAGGGACTGACATCAGCAAAATGCATTGGAAAGGGAAAGCCTCCTACAAAAACAAACAAACAAGAAACAAAAAACTAAACCAAAACAAAAAAACCCAAGCCCCAACAAACCAAAAAAACCCACAAACTTTGCATTTTAGCTGCACTAAGCAGTGAAAGGGTCCCAAATCTGCACACAAGACCGCTCCAGACCCTTAGTGGTCACAAATGCTGGAATATTTCACACTGTCCATACAACCTTGGTTTGCTCCTCTCCTAGGAGAAGACAACTGCTTGTTGAATTGCTGCTGTTTGTTATAGCACATCAGTGCACTTTAGAAAGTATCTTAGCTTGCTTGAGGACCTCTGTTAGAGAGGTGAGGATAGCAACATGTGGTAGCAATACTCTAAACGTGATCTTGTTCTATTTCCAACCTTACTGAAACCAAGGCTCAGCATACATCTTTGTTTTCATGGGCATGTGTGATTTATCATGCCGTTTACTTCCAAGTACCTGTCAGCCCTAAGAGAATCGCACTTCTGGCTTCATTGTCTTATGTTCAGAAATCCTGTGCAGGATTGATGTTTGTTTGTGTTGGACACCACCAACAGGGATCCTCATGGGGAAAGCAGTCTGACTGGAGCCAATATTTCTGAAAACTCTCATCTCTAGAAACCTATGCTGTGGTTTGATGTACCTCCCAACAACACTGTCTTACTGTATGTGTTCAAACCAGCTCTACATTTCCAGTGTAGCAGATTTTGTCCCTTCCAGACTGAGAAATGTGTACAGCCCTCTGTGAAGACACTGAAGGTCTGTGTTCTGTTTGATGATCCCAGCAGGGCCTTGGATAAAATGCTTCATCTCTGCATCACTTCTTCGTCTTAAGGGAATATTTGCATATTCCCACTAAAAAGTACACAGCTCTTTGGGAAAAAGTATGTGCCTGTATGCTTTGTATATCAAGTCTCCAATTTGGGAGTAGCCTGTAGCTACAGACAAACTGCAGGTGGAAGAGAAGAAGGCCTAATTGTTAGCAGGAGAGAAGAACTGGAATTTGAGTGACATCTGCAATTCACAAGTTAAAAAGCATTGACAGAGCTCTGGGCAACCTGATCTAGTGGAAAATGCCTCTGTTTACTACAGAAGGGGTTGGATTAGATGACCTTTGGAGGTCCCTTCCAAACCAGACTATTCTGTGATTTTAAGATTAATGGAATATTTGAGTTTTCAGATTATTTTTAGAGCTGTACAATAAGAATGGTAGGACATTGTTGAGAAGCTTTTGCAACTGTTTTTGGCTTTTAAGTGCTTATTTTGGTGGTGGTGCTCATGCCTTGAGCAATTCCAACACATAATTACTTGTTTGTAAATACATTTCTTCCCCTCATGCACACACCTGTAACATCCACTGTGTAAAGACTCAAGGAGTGCACATCTGAAAACCATTAGATTGACATAGTTAATTTTCACTTGTTTTAGAGCACAGCCCCACAAGCAGTGCAGAAACAGGCACGCTGGTCTGCTGGAATTTCATTACAGTGTCATTGCCCCAAGAGCATGTGGCTGTACTCTACCACATTCTCATTAGCTGTCAGAAAGTCTTTCTGAGAAAATCAAACCTACCTAGACAAGTGTAGTAAAACACTTGTGTTGTAAAACATACACCAAGTATGAAAAGTTAGGAGAGAATCTTTTAAATTATCAGAGAGAAACCATTGTTTGAGTAGATCAGTGACTTGGTTATTTACATGTTGTGCTTGATCCTGCTGTAACTTTACTCTTCCCCTGAGCAACAGCAGGAGCAGATTATGATCAGATGAAAAAGCTAGAGACAGGAACTATTTTTACTTGCTAGTTCTTTAGGTTAAGTGCAAACTCAAGAAGTGTCTACACAGTAGCTTATAGAAAAAAATTGTTCAGAATCAGGAATCTGATGACTTTTTTTCAAATATGCAGTCCTTGTAGATGCAAAATAGTTTAGAAAAAGTTAGCAGTGTGATGGCCTCTTGTTTGGTTGGTTTTTATTTTCAAGATATGAGAGTGAGATTTTTGCAAGCCGACTTTTGAAATGGCATAATAGTGCCATCATAAAAATGGTAATTCTTCATAAAAACAAGGGTTTACACTAAAAACAAGGAGCTGACAGAAGAGGTTAAAAATGGAGAAAAGTGGATAGTTTTAAAGGCTATTCTAGAACAAGTTTCAGTAAGCTTCATTGTTCAGGGATAAACTGATAAGTGATTTTCCTTTAAATTAAACACTATTTAAACAAAGCTTCCAGAGTTTCATATAGTAACATATAGTTCACTCTCCCTCTTCTCATCTTTACAAACTGCTTTGCAGTTTATCTTGAAGCTCCCCAGGCTTGCAGTGCTTGTTCTAAGGCAGAGGTTTTAAGTGAGTGTGTCAAAAGTGGATGCTAAAACTGAGGGGAAGTACCTCATTGAGAAGAACATGAACTCATCCAGGGAAACAGTGGGGCACTTGCTGCTGGGTATGTTCAAAGCAACTTTTCATTTAGCCTTAGAAAATCTGTAAGAATGTGTCATTACCATTACTTAAGTAAAGCTTTTTGGCGTGGAAGGATTTTACTCCTGTGAGTGAAAGAATTATGCATAGCTTATAGAGTTTCTGTAGGTGCGGATCTTCATCTTAAACGTCTTACTTTCTGTGAAGCTAATGAGTTGGGAGAAGTCCTTAGACATAGAGAAAAGGAAATCTTTGAAAGTATGTATGAGAAATGGGCTTTGGCATCTCTGTGTAGAATAGAACAGCAATTATTGTGTTTTAAGGCATCAGTATTCGAGACAGATAAAATGTCTTAAGGCAAAACTTTCAACCTGAAAGTTTTATTTTACTTTTTCATCTCCAGTGCAAAGTTCAGGACAAGTTCACTAAAGTTTGTAAACCCTTCAGCAATAGCTGTCTAAGTTTCAAGCAAGTATGAAGTGGTATATAGTTTGGGTTCAAATTGGGATGGGTTTGATCCCAAACCACTTCAAACAGAGCACTTTTGGCTGCACACACCTTAGTATTTCAGGCTTGATTGCAGCCCAGGCCAGAGTGAAGCTTTTGCTTACAGCTCTGTGAATAGAGCCCACTGTGCTTTTCACTGACGTAGTACTTGCAGAGTATATCTGGCTGTGGGATCTTAGTAGTGCACAGAAATGGTGAGTGCACAGAAATGGTGAGTGTTGTAATATTTGTCTTGGATGCACGACTCAGATTTGTCTTCAACTAGATAGTTGTTACAGACACAGCCATATGCCTAAATTTCAAAGCTGATGAGGCAGCATTTGGGTCTCAACCAGTTTTCCATAAGTATTTTTGTTCAAAAAAACCTCACTCCTGGGGCTACACTTAAGGATTTGGAGAAAACCCAAGCAATTCCATAGTGTGCACCTTCGCACTTTTCCTCAGCACTATTTCTGGTTTAATTAGTCCAAAGGACTTTAAAAAAAAAATTAATCCTTAGAGACTCTTTGACCTGTAGAATTAGTTTCCTGCACATTAAGTCTGAAACGTTTCTTGGATCTGTTCTCTGTAGTGCAAGGTCTGAGGAAGATTCCTTGCAGAAGTCACATATTGGCTCCTGCACTTGCCATAGATTAATTGTGTAACAGTATGGTTACCTGCCATGATGGCAGGAGCAAACCTTAGATAATGCAAAGTGATCAAATGATGGTCCTATAATTGTTAAAGATTTTGTCATCTGTGGAGCTGAATAGCTAGGTAAGATATTATTAATATAATAATGTATTGTTGTAAATGTTGGGAGGACTTTTACAAAAGCTGTTACAGAATGAGTACATTTTGATGCAAAGTAGTGGTATATTATTTTACTTCATTGTGTGTCCTTTCCTCTTTGTTACACTGAATTGCACAACTTTGAAACTCCAGCTGAGCAAGTCTATAACCTTCTGAATTTGCATGAAATGACTTTGCCTTGAGAGTTTTCTGAAATGTCATTTGCTGGCTTTCTTTCCTCTCCATGAAGAGCAGAGGGAGGAGAGGAAGGGAGGTTGTAGCCAGGAGGGGTTTGGTCTCTTCTCCCAGGCAACCAGCACCAGAACAAGAGGACACAGTCTCAAGCTGTGCCAGGGGAGGTTTAGGCTGGAGGTGAGGAGAAAGTTCTTCACAGAAAGAGTGGTTGGCCATTGGAATGTGCTGCCCAGGAGTCACCATCCCTGGAGGTGTTCAAGAGGGGATTGGACATGGCACTTGGTGCCATGGTTTAGATAGTCATGAGGTTTAGGGTGACAGGTTGGACTCGATGATCTTTGAGGTCTCTTCCAACCTTCTTGATTCTTGATTCTTTTAACAGTAGGAGTAAGTCTACAGATCTTATGGCAAGGTTTTAAAAGGTTGCCAGGTACTCATTTCCTTCAGAGCCAGCTCTTCTTAGAGAATTCCTGGGGTATGCTCTGTCAAACCCTGGGACCCAAGGGAGGCAGAATTTTTGGCTCTCGTTTTCCAGTGAGAAATGAATAGGTTATTTTCCCTGGGACTTTGACACTTGTCACTGGGTGCTCCCCAATACCTTGTGTCCTTGTCGCTTGAGCAGCGACTAAAGAATCATGCCCAGTACTTTCTAGAGGAAGGAGCTACTGTTTAATTGTAATTTATCATCTGTAAACACTTGTCAAGTGTCACAAGCCTGACAGTTTTTATCTTTATGCAACAAGTGTTCAGAAAAGAACTGTCTAAACTTTCCATTTTATGGTCTTTGGCAGAGGAGTAATTGAAATAATAAAGAAAAACTTGGGATATGGAGGAATATTTTTAAAAGTGGGATTGCACAGTTTAGAAATCTATTGGTTTAGTGTTACACTATCCAAATGATGCCTTGATGTATGTACTTCAAAACTCTTTTGTTCCATAGTCCACAGTATAATCTAGTATTTAAAACCATTTGGCATTGTTGAGTACCATTTTTAGAATATTTTGATATAGGTCACATTCTATTATCTCTTTTCACCTCCAAAGAATTCCATTTATTAAAATACAAACACACCTAAGTTTGTGATTCTGCAGCAGAATATGCTATATGTGCATACAGGTAAGCTTGCTTGCTACCTCTGTGCTTCTCTTCCCAGACCAGCCTCAGCTTCCAGCCCTCTGCCTCCCCTGCCCATCTGGGTATTGACTAGGTGAGGACTTTTTTTTTTTTCCTCCACGTTCTTTTCAAACACAAATACTTCTAAACAGGGTGTGGACTACACATATTCTGATGGCAGATTCTGGACCTTGGAAAGCAAAGCTCTCAGCAGAAGTGTAATATTCCTTCTAGACTTCATTATATCCAGTATTAGTGGGATCAGTAAATGCTTGCAAGATAAACTGAATGTCTTCTCAAAGGCAAAAGGACTTGCACTATATGCTATCACTTTAAGCTAGGCAGTTAAGGATTTAGGACTAATTTATGGTGTGACACTAACATTTTCTGATGCCCCCAAGTAAGGGAGTTGCACGTGATTAAGTCACTGTGAGGTCAGAGCACAGTTGGACCATTTGAATAAAGTTAGCCTCAGAGAGCTTCCAAAATGATTTTTTTGTTTTACAAAATTCTATGGGTCTCCATCCAGACTAAGGCTGCCAAGTGGTAGCACTTTATAAACATGATTACTGTTTTAGAGGGCTTGTAATCTTAAATGGTAAGGGAAAGTATTAAAGCATACAAACTAACTGTGCTACTGCTAGACTGGAATCCTACTAGTGTTTGGTTTTTTTTTTTGTTTTTTTTTTTTTGTTCAGTGTGTGTATATAAAGCCTCCTCTCCTCCCTCTCATGCTGATCTCCTCTCTAAGTGACTGTTAGAGTTTCCTTTTCTGTTTTAACTGTTTGCTTTTCCCTATCTTCCTTTAACCCACCCTCTCAGAAAGAATCCTGAATACTTAAAAAGCTTTTGCAATGTGCCCTGAAGCATGTATACTGATGGAGCACATACAATGTAATTATGGATAGCACAAAGCAACATCATGAAGTGCCTTTGTTTACAGCTTCTCTATCATGAGAGTATAATGAACGGATTCATGGAGGAAATGCAAAAGCAGATGCCTTTGGCTGGCTCCTGTTGTTCTCTTTTTGGCAAAGACAGGGGGGACGAATCTACCCTGGGATAGTCCCATTGAAGTCAGATGAGTTACACCAGTCAGGAACTGGATGTTTTTTCTTTTCTTTGTAGTTTTTTCTTCTTCTTTTAAAGAACACAGTTTCCAGATCTCTTTTCTGTGACTGTCACAATTTCTTTCCTCAGAAAGCCTCTAAGAAAGGACTCTCTTCTTCTCAAAAGGTAGGATAAACTTTTAGTTGCTAATAGCTAATTTCCTCAGCAGTCTAAGTTCTGTGTGTATTTACCAATGCCTGTAATAATAAAATTAAAATCTAACTATTTACATTTAAAAAAATATACTAAATCCCCAAAATAATATCTATTGAATGGGACACTAGGAACAGAGAATACTGTGAGAGGGGTGGAGTACTGCAGAGCTGTGCTGCTTCACCTGCCGGTCATCTGCTTAGAGCTGGTCTAGGGAGGTGTCTAGGGAGGTATCTAGGTAGGGAGGTATCTAGGGAGCATACAGCTTTACCTTGAAATGTATACCAATATCCTGCTTGTACTGAGATGTAGCACTGGACAAAGTTTCTGAGAGTGAAATGTCTGTGACAGTGCCTCATTTCACATCTGTCAGATCTGTAGGGAAGAAGATCCTGTCGCAGCTCATAGTTTCATGCATGCCTGTGAGAGACAATCTTGAAGTTTATTATGGCAAACCTGTGACTGCACTTCAGAGCAGAGTGTAGTAACAAACGTTAGCAGGACTGGGGATGCTTTGTGCTTACCAGTGTTGTGGCCTGAATGGTGCCTCTCATATAAAGCCTGCCATTTACAATTTGCCTTTTCTGAGGCCTCCTTTGTGTTTGCACAAGGCAGCTGGCAGGAGTGCTGACCTCCTCAGAGTAGAGCCTTGCCAGTGCTAGCTAATCAATATTCAGTAGAGCTGGCTGCTCATTAGGAAGCCATTGATTACCTCTGGAAGGTTACTCCCCCTGTGTGTGTCAGTTTTCAGTCTCTTCCCTTTACCACCCCTTCACCCCCTATCCCAGGCTTTCACGAGGACAGAGTACTGGGATGGAAATGAGGTTCCCTTTCAGGATCTGAACAGTTTGTCATCAGATGTCAAAACAGCGTTTGGAAATAAAGTGATTTTCCCACTGCCAGTTTTTTGTTTATACCATGTTTTTACTTTTAATTTCTGGGATATTTCTAATGATTGCAACTGTGGCACTTGAATTGCTTGTTTGTATTTGATTCAGGCAGGCTGCATTAGTTACAGTGAGCCTTGGTCTCCCTTGGCATAAGAAAAAAATCCCACATCTTTTACCTGTTGTAGCTGACCTCTCTGACCTCTTGCACAGAATCAGAAAGCCATGGTGTCATATTCTGTGCTACTCACAAGCAAATGAACAGGGAGGCTCAAGAAGTAAAAACAAGTTGTAAGCTCTCATGTGCTTGCTCCTGTGCTCAGAGTGTACCCACATACAGTACACACTCAATTCTCCTAACAAAAGAGGGGAAGCCAGTGTGGGACAAAACCTGCCCATTACTGAAGTTGGTTTGGCAAAAATAATAACAAAGTCTCTCCTTTTAAATGTGCTTTGTCCACTTAAGTGTGTATTCAGTCATCCGCAGCATGAGATAAACACTCAATGTTTATTACGAGTGATAGAGCAGCTGCCAGATACATAAACTGATAAAAATACTTACTAAAGAAATTGCTTTGGTTAGTTTGCTTTGGTTAATTTGATTGTAAATACAGCATTAACAGTCACAAGAGAGATTACAGATCAAAAAACCAAGGTCTGAGGTCTCAAAGTGTGGGAGCAGGCAGCTGGATCCAAGAGACAGATGGGTAGAAAAAGGCACTTGGCATACAATACAATACCTATCTCCACTACACTGTTAAAGTTAGTGCCCTCTCTGAACTGCAGAAACTGCATGGTGCTGTGGCCAACTACCTTATGGATTGACTTCATTAGCAGAACTGAGAGTCCAGATTTTCTTCATAATAAGGGGATTAAAAGCGCTCAAGCTTTATCCTGCTTGTCTCTTCTTGGTTTGGATAACTTAAGGCACCACTAAATTCAAGTTAGATGCTTCTGTCTGAACAGGAGTTGAGTCAAATGGGAGTAGAGCATGGTGGAAGTTATTAACTCAGTGAAGGTGAGTATCTTTTCTTCTCCTGCCCTAAACACTGAAGGAAGAGCTGTTGCTTCATGGAGAGCAGACTTGCCATCTGCTTTTGATTTTATACAAAGTGCTATGATAGCAGGAAATGGAAAGCCAGAGAATGCATTAATGCTGCGGGACTACTGTAGTGGATGGCAGTATTCACAGCTGATGGAGCAAGATGTTAGCACCTTGCATTGGTGCACCTTGGTTCAGCTCATAGAGTGGTCTGTGTTTTGTCAGGTGCTTATTTAGCTTGTGTCTCCAAGGGCTAGTTCAGGAGCCAGCTCTGTGACCATTGATGGCAATTTGCTCTTGCTCAGTCATTAGTACATACTGGAGTGATGATGACTGGAGGGATGCAAAAAATGACAAGCTGGCATTAACTAGGGTTTGTTTAACCAAGGGAGTTTCCTTTCAGCTCTCTGCCTTCCTCACTGAGATGTGTGACACAATGGATCTGTCTGACTGCCAGAGAAAGTTTGCTGAAGCGTCAGTCAGGAGTTAAAGAGAACAACGGGGAGACATTTCCTCAGCTGACAGAGAGGCAGCTGTGCCTGGCATGGCAGAAGAGAGACTCCACATACCATCCTGTTTGTCAAGAAGTGCATCCTTTCTGGTGTCACTTGTCAGCCCGTGGCATTAATTGGTGCTTTGGCTGTTTTCTGCAGAAGGCTGTGTTAATACTCAAGGGAGAGCATCCCTGATATATTCTTTTATAATAAGCTCGTAGCAGACATCCTTTACATCCAGGTGGCTTTCAGCTGTCTTTAACGTACCTGAGATGTATCTAAAGGATGAGGTGAAGGATTAATTTTATGCCTTGGGCAGAGAATATTATCAGAGTATTACAAAAGAAATTGTAACAGAGAGCACACTGTTCCCATTCCTCTGCTAGGCAGAACTCTTCCTGTCCTATTTACATTGACATTACCCCATAATAATCCTTGCAGTCCCAGGGGGAAACACTGAATTGAATGTGTTTTTAGCTGTTGCAATGGAGTCAAGTAAGTTAGTATGTTGGGACCAAACAGCTCTCACCAGTCACCAGCAAATCTATCTGATGTAGCATAAACATCTCTCCTCTCTATCTCTTTTTCTCATTGTTTGTAGCACTTGTGTTTTGGGATATGGTAAGTTCTCAGGGAAGCAGAGTCCCCTCAGGGGTGCAGTGACAGCCAATGGGTTAAAGAGGAGTGACCTCTTTGTGAAACTCTGTGAAAAAAATCCAAAGTGAAATACTTCTGAAGCCATCTTATGTGTTTGGCAAGAGAAATTTAACCAGAGTATGTTCACGTTTTTCCCTCTGGATGTTCACTATACAGATTATGTTTTCTAGCTGCTCAATGACATTTAAAGGAATAGAAAAGAAAGATTTTGTATAAATAATGATGTTGTGAGTATATATTATATTGAATGTGAGAAATCTGCATTTGTTTCAAGCATGGTTTTTAGAGGAAAAAGAGTATGCATTTCTGTTTTGGCAGCAAACATAGAAGGACACAGATATTAACTGTGTCATGACTGTTGTAAAATCTCATGTCAGTGTGGTCATGACCTTCACAAGTGGCAAGTGCAGAGCGTGACGTCTCATATTTGCACAGTAGCAAATGAAATATCCTTTGGAATTCATTAGTGTAGAATAGAACTTTGAAGGATCAAGACTTTTGGTGGCAATGTTATTCTTGCATTTTTGAAAATTCCTCCCTTTAGGGAGCACAGATATGTATTGATGGCTGTTATTTTGGGATATGCAGATTCTCAGAGCAGCTGTATGTTGTGTGGTTAATAGTCTGCAGAATTTTCAGACTGGTTTGGTGTGGGTGTGAACCTATGAGTCTGTTCATGTTGCTATGATCTCTGAACCTGTATGGACCTCATTTTATTAGAGGACTCCATAAAAAGACTGAATATGCTACTGTCTGGAAGTAATAAAACTCCAACATCCAGAATTGTATTGAAGGTCTGTAGCAGGTAAGCCAGTTCAGACTCTGTGCTTACCTTGAAAAGGACTGCCCAGAAGGTGTTTTCTGTAATCTTTGCCCCTAGGCAGCAGGCTGTGGGAAATGTTTGTGCAAAAGGCAGCATTTCACATTAGAAATGAAATACATTTCTATTAGATATAGGTGTGCTCTTACCCTGCACCGTCACATACTGTCTTCTGGGGGTTTTCATCTTTTACTAAATACCATTAAAAAGATCTTGTAAGTAATCTGTCCTGTGTGTTACCTAACTACTGATTACAAAGGTGCTGCAGATCTCTGTTGCCTTCCATGTTAAACTTGTGCCAAGTATTTTCTCATGAATCGATGAAGTGTCATGTTGGTTATTCCTTCAGAAACTCCAAGACAGAGCAAGGAACTTAATGCATTTTACACTAGTGTTAGCATCTCTGTGCCTGTGCTAAGCACTATATAAAGAGATGCTCATAATGTCACTATATAAAGAGATGCTCATAAAGAGATGCTTCATTTGAGATGTCTGCTTAGGGTGGTGACTTTCTTACTCTCTGAAGTTTGTAGCATACTCAGCTGTTCAACTTGCTCATCTTTCCATCCTTTAGTGAGGACAAATTGCATGGTTTAAAGACATCCCTCATCCCCTCAATGCTGTACAAAGTTGGGAGTCTTAATTCTTGTGCCTGAACTTAGTTCTTGTCTTCTTTCAGAACACCAAATGAGCAGGCCCCTGGGGAATTTATGCCCCCATTAAGTGCTTTACTTGATCCAGTATGATTTCACATCAAAATTTGTCTACTACCTTTAGATTTAGGTGGCAGGTTTCATTGCAGGTCAGGCTGCTGAGGAGTATGGCTGCACTGCACATGGATGCTACAAATTCTCTCTCTCACCCCAGTCACTCATTATCAGCTTCACTCTCCCTTTAAAGTAAAACGAAAAATGGTCTATAGCTTACATTCAGGGAAGCAAGGAAAGATTATTGGGAGTCCTAACTATCCCAAAATGGGCAACGAGGAAATGCAATTTTACCCAGTATCAGAGTAAACATTCTATCTTCTAAAACGGCAGCAAACCATCTTTGTAAGTCCTGAAGAACTCAAGAATCACTTTTTAGTGAGTTTTAAAACTAATTTGTAAAGGAATGAAGCAGAGGATATCTACACCTGTCTGTTTCCCTTCATGTAACTTTTGAAACTAGTGACAATTTAAAACCAAATTTAAAAGAGAGGTATAAATACTACAGCTTCCTGCAAATTCCATGAGTACTAGCAGTTGAGTAATTGCTCAGATTTGTGCTCTTAATGTGTATTTATTGATAAGCCCCATCTGGACAGTCAACACTTATGTGTTTACAGGGCAATGTGTAAGGAGTATGGGCGTGAACAGAGCTAATTTGGAGAGTAGAGGATAAATTAGGGGACAAAAATCTGTAGAAAACCAGGCATCATCAGTTCTGCCACTTGGGGAGTGATCTGTTTTTCAGCAGAGATGCTGCATAGGCACAGAACATCACTGTCAGTTTGGCCTTTTAATTTTAGTAACAGAGTATAATGTGTAAAGACTTAACATTTGGACAGTGGAGCTGAACAAAAAGAAATCATTATATGCAATATCTGTCAAGACTGGTGAATAGTCTGTGTGAGCCTGCCAAGTGCAAATGAGGATTGTCCATTCATTTAGTCCCAAAGAGAAGAAGATATACTGTCTTTTGTTCAGTTAATTTATTGTGACAAATAAACAAGGAGAGGACCCCTAAATGGCAACTGTTCAAATTCACATAGCACTGTGGGTTGTTCTCAACCAGCCTGAGATACTTGGTTTACTCTTTGCTGTATGAAGTTTAGTCAAAGCGCTAGTGCGGTTTTGTATATCTCTGTCAACAGGTAGATGCATTCCAGATATTTGTAAACTGACAATCTGTACCCATCAGTGGAAGTGAGGGATGTGGGGCTGAAAAGCACTGCCTGTTTTCCCATGAGTCCCAGGCACTTTGCAGAAAGAGCCCAGAAGGAAAGAGTTCAGCAATCCTCTGCACTTCAGCTGGGTTTGTGAGACTCACCTGAGTTGATAAGGCTCTGGAAAAGAGATGGACAGACTAGAAACAGATGCTCCTTTGTGTTTATTGTCAAGGTGGTAATGTCAACCCTAACTGTTAGTAGTGGACATAGTAGAGTCCCAGGGACACAAGAGTGCTCTGGTTGAGCAACCCAAAGTGTCAGGTTGGATGCCACTGTCAAGCACTTTCCTAGCCATTCTTTGTTAACAAGAGATGGCATCCCTTTCTCACTGTGGGGATAATGCAGCAAGCTGTAAGACAGTGCCTGTATATGCACAGGCATGGTAGGAAATATTCATCAAGTCGATCGGTTAGTTTCAGCCCAGAGGTCAGTAGACTGCTACAAAAGCAGACTGGCACAATTTCCCCCCACAGACTGGACCTTTCTTGGCAAAATAGCTGTGATTCCTGGCACCGTAGCTGTGATTCCTGGCAGCACCGGCACCATGTCTAAGTTGGTCACTCAGCACAAAAATATCTTGTGCATCATATAGAGATCACAGACCTCTGGTACCTAAGGCTTCAAGCAGATCTCATTGTTGAACTTTCACTGCAAGTCTTAGTGAGACGGTTTGTGACCTTTTTCTCCCAAGAACGTTCCTTAGAAAGGTAATGGACTACGTGGATAGAACAGAGTGATTCCAGGAGCCTGAGTTGGAGGGAATCTTGATATTTGGTTCCTCTTTCTCTCCCTGGCTTGGGCAATGCTGGCAGGTTCCTGCCTTTCCCTTAGCCCCAGTCCAGTCCAAAATCATATTTTCCCATCTGTGTTTAAAGAAAATGGGAAGCGTGAAAGCCAGGAGAGGGCTTCCTGCTAGGTATAGGGGCTGGAACAGGGGCTGCTTGCCCTCTGGTGGATACCAGCATGGAGTGGCCAACCTGTTGCAAAGGGAACCAGTTCAGTGACACCCCTAGTGACTTTCTGAGCTGAGCCCATGATCTGGCCAATTCTGCTGGAATATAAAGAGATTAGACCTGAATGAATGTTGATGTGAAAGCTCCTTCTTTAAAGTGACTGCCATAGGAAGTGAAGTTGTCCATCTACAAACCATGGGCAGTAGTGTAATTGTCCACAGACTTGAACTTGAGCCATCAGGTGTCAGCCTCATTCTGTCTCAAAGGGTTTCAGTGCTGGATTATACCAGCTATCTTCCTCCCAACAAGCTCCCTTTTTCTGTCCCAGCATACATGTGAGATTGAGGGCCACATGCTCCCAGTGAAGTTCAGAGCACCTTGATATTCCCTTGGAATGAACATAATAAAGGAATAGATGGATAATTCAGGAATAGGCAGAACTGCTTTGTGTATCCTGAAGTGTGTTGCTCTCTTTTGGGAGAAGGTAAAGCATCTGCTATGCCCTCCTCCTGCTGCCTTCACTAGTTGCAAGGAAGGTGAACAAGAGCGGTTAACAAGAGTTCCAGGTTGTACTGAGTGTTATATACACCTTATGCTTCCATACTAAAACCTGTTCACCTACAGCTTCTCTATCTTGTGCATTGGTTCTTCATTCACCCTGTATTTGTTTTATTTTGTCCTTCTTTCAAAAAGAAAAGCTGCTTCCATAACCCCTATATTTCATGTTTTGATGTTAATCCTGACATTATTTACCCAAACCCAAATAATATACATTGCTTTTACAATTCTAAAGGAAAAATACTTATCTCAGATCTTGAAATGCTTAGTTACCTCGGATTAAAAAAAGCCTTCTTAAAATAGACCACAAAAGGAAAATATCCAATTGTTGGCCTGTTAAATACCAAAATAAACCAAACCTCTGGGGAAACGAAGGGGTAGCAGTCAGTGGTGTTACAGTCACTTAAGGACTGATAGTAAAAAAAAAAGTGGCATATACCCAGGAGAGGCCCACAGCAAATAAAGGAAATCTCTGTCTCACATGGAGAATGGGGTAAGGCAGTACAGAGACTGATTTATATTTGCAAGTGAAACTTCAAAGATGAATGTGTGTATATATTATAGTCAGAAGACTATTCATGAAATAAGGTGAAAGAAAGTGAGGAGAAAGTAACTCTGATGACAAGAAATTACTTGAAACACTACTGTATTTTTACTTTGGCTCTCTGAAGACTGCAGGGCTTTGTGTTTCAATACATGAGCTACATTTTGGCATGTTTCCCGAACCACTTTGTCTATTCACTTCTTGGTAATGTGGAAGTGTCCAGACTCCCTGGAAAGACAGCTTTGTTGGAAACTTTTCATTATGGAGGATTAGCTGCTTGGTAAACCTGTGTCCCCTTTAACAGTCTGATGGGAAGTGCCAGCTAATGAAGGGCTCATTGTGGTGGTGCTGTGAGTGTGGGACTTGAGTCTGTTTTATTACTCAGATTGCAAGCCAGGCTTCTTTGTTTTCCTAAAGACTGAAGGGAAACTGAGTCGTGCCCTTTGGTGCATGTGTGGTGAAAAATGTGCTTTCCCTTCTCAGAACTTTTGCCATGTTTGTGATCTAGAAGCTTTATGTACCAGAGATTTTTGTTGCAGAATTATGTGTGTAGATTTAAAGTGTTGTGTCAATACATGGGGACAGTTTACTTAAAACATTTCCAATAGGAAAGACTGAAATAATGCAAACCATTAAGTGCCTTTATCACATCATAATATAGTTGTAAAGCTCTTGAAGGAATAAAATCTGAACATCTTCATCCCACTTTTAGGCATGTAGAAAGCATGGAAGACAAGTGTAGTATTTACTTTTTCACTGATGTACTTGGTATGTGTTAAAATCTCAAGAGAGGTTTACCAAAATCCTTTATGAAAGAAATGTACTAGAAATCCATTTTCTATGAAAAACATTCCAATACAATTTAAAGCAAGAAGAAATTCCTGCTGAAAATCATCTTCAGAATCTGCAATGTGAAAGAGGACTGTTTTATCTCTATGATAAATCTCTCTCATCAAAACTCCCAAGACACAATCCCGGGAATGCCCAGTGCCTCCTAATACAAGGAGTGAAGAAAAGCAGCCCTGTAAAACCACTGGGAAAGAAAACAAAGCCCTACCTACAGCCCCGCTAACCAGGATTCATGGGTTTGGAGAAAGGCATGTGAAAGGACCCAGGGAACTATTAGAGATCCAGAGACTGTTAGGCTTCAGTGCTTTTGGGTGGAGAACTCAGCAGGTCAGTCTGAAACTGTATTAAATTCAGAGGAGGGCCCAAGCACAGGGCTTGGATTTTGCTGTCCCCCTCCGTTACAGCTAATTACGCCAAGTGCAGAGAGTGTCCCTGCTGATCTCCAAAATGTGTGATATGAAGTGGTTCTTTCCAGGGAGAATTGGCTTTGGTAGACTTTATTAAGTCTGTCTGGACAGGAAGGGCAATGAGGTAGCTCAGGGATATGTCTGTTTGTGACTGGGGCAGTTGAGGAAGAGTTATGTTTTAATGAATAGTTTTGAACTTGTTACCTGGCCTGGATTCAAAGATTGCAAGAATGCTCATCATGCACACAAATGTGTGTGGTGGGAAGAGACTGGAGAGTGGCCAAGAACACAGAGGTTACTGCAAGCTATATCTGACCCTCCCTGTCCCACTCCCCACATGTTGTCTGACCTCTTGGCTTCACACAGTTCTGCCTGTCCGGTTGTGTGGTACTGTGGGAACACATGAGCATTGTGCTACTTTTTCACTTGTGATCCTACACCAGTTTTTCACCAGAGGCTACTTATGTCTTTACCCCAAAGTGGCTCCATATCATTCATACAGGGAGGAAATGTGGTGCTACTTTTATACCTTGTTGGTGTAGATGTATAAGTGGGTGTAGGACACCAGTTCTCAGAACACTCTGGTGCTTTGTGGTGGTGCAGAAAGACATAGCATCACTTGGATACAAGTCAGGAGCTGTGGTGCTGCTGGTGACATCAGTGTAACCTGGGTCCTCCCTCTCCAAAACTAAACACTCACCTGTTTCTTTATTCTGGTAGTCCTTCTGTCCCCCAATACACATGCTAAACATTGTTCCCCATTTCTAAGATGCACCTAAGGTAGAAGACATATTATAGTCCTCCAAGAGCCTGTGGCTTGGTTAAGCAGGGATTGTTTGACAGACACAAACGTCATTCCTTGGATAGAATCCTGTCTCAAGCCTCTTGCCCTGCTGCTGCAAAGCCAAATGTGGCCCATGGGGCCACAGGCACCAAAACATGTTCCAGGTCTTAGTCCCAGCAATTTCTCCAGGAGCACATCACTTTTGGTGCAAAGGTGGGACACTGAGGTGACAGCTCCACACTGGACAACCCCAAGACGATTCATACCCCCAGAGGCTTACAGTGCTCTCTGATATAAAGCAGTCCAAGAACCAAGACTGGAGCCACATGCTGTGACAGGTCAACAGAAAGTGACACTGTTTTTCCCTCCTCTACTTAGCAGCAGCAAACACAAGGCACATAATTCCCACCAGCCTCTTGAGTGTTTCCCTGGGGAGGAAGATTATGTGAAGTGTGACCTCCAGGGAGGTGGAGGGGCAGGGCTGACCACTGAAATGAGGGAGAAATGTGAAAGCCACTTGTGGCCCTCATCAGGCCACCAGTACTAGGGTTTTCCTGCCTAGGGTTATTCTGCAGAAAATTCTTCCACCAGGGGGCAGCTGGTAGAAGGAATGGGCTTGCCTGGCTCAAGATGAGATAGCAACTAATTTGATGCTAATAATTATGGTTGTAATTTCCTCCTTAACCAGATGCAATTCCTTTCAGCCATCTCCAGTGGCTTAGGGAGTGCTTCCCACAATAAAAGCAAGCCAGTGACCTCCCCCCCAACAGCCCACAAGATCAATCCTCAGCCATAATCTGCGCTAGACACAGTACAATTACTTATTCGTGTTCCTGAATTAGCAACAGACTAAGCTTTAAAAATCCAAGAATGTGTCAGAAAGATGTGATTGCTATCATATATCCCTGAACATCATTCGTTGCAGATCTGGCATGTTTTTTGCAGTCTAAGGTGGGAAGAGCAGAGGAATCAGCAGCTATTTAGAGAGAGCTCTGCAGTGCATGTCCTCACTTTGTGAATAGTATGAAACCTCTTTTGTGTCTAGACACAAAAAACCTATGGTGAAAAACTGTTGTAGGATCACAAGTGAAAATAAATGGCAGCTGCTTTCCGGTGCAGTTGTTGATCAAATTACGGGTTGTAAGGGACCTGCAGAGATCATTGGGCCCAACTCCCCTGCCAAAGCAGGAGCACCTAGGGCAGGTCACACAGGAACACATTCAGGTTGGCTTTGAAAGTCTCCAGAGAAGGAGATTCCACAACCTCCCCGGGCAGTCTGCTCCAGGGCTCTGTCACCCTCACAGTAAAGAAGTCTCTTCTCATGTTGAAGTGGAACTTGCTGTGTTCTATTTTATAGCCATTATTCCTTGTCCTGTTACCAGGTGCCACTGAAAAGAGCCTGTCTGGCAGCATTTCTAGTATTCCCAATTGACTAGACACTTTTCCCACATGTTGTAAATTTCCCTCTTCCATCTGAGTTTTTTTTAGGAGCTTCTTGCTTATCCATGCAGGTCTCCTGCATCCTATACTTGACTTTTTTTCTTTTTTTTTTTTTTTTTTTTTTAATACACCTGTCCTGAGCTTGGGGTAGTTAGTGTTTGAATATTAACTAGATTTCTTGGGGTCCCCTACCTTACCTACCCTAGCCCATGGGATATTTCTAAATAGGTCTTTGAAGAGGACAAAGTTAGCCCTCTTGAAGTCCATGGTAGAAATTTTACTTATTGCTCTGCTTCTTTCCCTAACAATATTAAAATCTAACAAGTTGTGGTCACTACAGCCGAGACTGTTTCCAATCTTAACTTCTGTGATCAGATCTTTTTTGGTTAGTGCAATGTCTATCATCACACCTCTCCTCGTTGGTTCTTCAACCACCTGCAGCAGAAACTTGTCATCAGTGCACTGCAGGAAACTTTTAGTCTTCCAGTGCCTCATACTTGCGCAAGGGCAACTGGGAACGTGAGGGTGGCCATAAGGTCCCCGAGCTGGGACCTTTATCTTAGGTTTAAGAAAATTCCTTCCGCCAGGGGGCTCTGCAGAGCCTGGCTGCAGAAGTCTATCTCCCTTTCACATTCCCTTTCACATTTCATGAAGAAAAACTGCTTTTGTTAAGTGTTTATTTTGCCCTTCCTTGTGATAAAAGAATGGTCCAGTAGGAAATAATCTATGAGACTTGGGATCCATCTGCAGTAGCATATCCCACACTCCCTGTAGTCCTGATTAGTGCTTTTACTGTTGTAAGATTCAGAAAAACACCCAAGACTGAGACAAGTGATACACTGTTTTTCAGGCAGACAAACAGCAGATTTGACCACCTCGTAATGACTAAGCTCTTGCACAGTTTCTTTCATTTATTTTTCCTTTTATGTCTGCTACATTTAGCCTGCATCTGGGGCTAAGCTACAGCAGTTGCTCTATCACCCAGTGACTTCTCCACTACTCAGAAGGGAGATTTGGATGAAGAAAGGAGACCCATTGGTTGAAATAAAAAAAGATATAATGCAACATCAAAACTAACATTACTACTAATGCCAGTATAAAGTCTATAAAGCTATTCTCAGGCTCAGGGAATGCATAGCAGTCGCAATAGACAGGAAAGCAGTCTTCAGAAGCAGACTTGTAAGCATCCCCCTCCAGGAAACAGAGGACAGAAGAGGAACAACAGGAGGAAAGCCTGTCTTCAGCAAGCTTCCTGCTTTACACTGGGGGTGACACTTATGGTCTGGGATACACCTGCATGCCAATTTGGGTCAGCTGCCCTGGCTTTTGCTCCTCCCAGTGTAAGCTCCTGACTGACTGCCAGCACCGGTGGCCTAGGATTCTGTTCCAGTGACACTGGGACAGATATACATAGTATTACTTTCTCTGGGAAGAGAGATTTTCTCCTGTATCTCATGCTGAGGCTGTATTCAGCTGAAGTCAGTGAGGTCTCTACTAACAGCAATTCTTCCTGTGAAAATAAATGGCACTTCAAAGAAGCTGGAGCTTGATGATGCTTACAGTTTTAAGTTTTTTGTGTTTGATGTTGTAAACAATCATACAGCATAAACAAATGAAGTGAGATATCTCCACAGTACAAGCCTGGAGGATGGGAACAAAAATGCATGTCCTTTGCCCTCATCACATGCTCACCAGAACTTATTTTCTGTGATAGACCAGATCTTGAGACTTTCTTCTTTGGCCAGATGGTAAAGAAACCACCCACTGTTTTTATCTCCCATAAAGACAGCAAAACCTTACTTAGACCAATTTCTTTCCCTCTGAAGATATCACTCATGTTAGACCTGAATGCTTGTCATTATTTTCAGTTTTAATTAAGGGGTTATGTACTCTCAGAGCTCAAGGCATTCTCCCACTTACTGCTGCCTTTTCATGTTGTCCTGCTTTGAGCTAAACAGAACCAATTCTCTATTCAGTGATTCGACTTCTCAGCTCAGTTTTTGCTTAGTGATGGCACTTTCTGCAGGTAACAGCATGTTTTCACAGTGTCTGCTTCTACCAGTGATAATGCTGATGGTTAGAGTTAGTACCACGGGTTGGTGTGAAAGAGGGGCTCTTGTTTATACTTGCTCCTATAGAAACCAAAGTCATTGCTAAATCTTGTGTGCCACATTGGAGTGCTGTAAGAGAAAGGGTTGTAAATAAATAAAAAGGTGACCCAAACCTGACCCACAAGGGATTCCATTTCCATATGTGTCATATTCAGTATAAAGCTGAGGGACCACAAGGGTTAAACTCTCTTCTTCAGTGGCCAGTATCTGATGAGCACTCTGTCTGTTCTGCCCTCAACCCCAGCATGTGAGTTCCTCAATCCAGTTCCTGAATCCAGTTCCAATCTGCCACTGAGTTCAGTCTGGACTTTGGGGAAGTTTGGTATAGCTTTTGTATAGATTTTGTTATTTTCTTTTTATTGTATTTTTATTTTTACTGTTTCATTAAGCCTGGTGTAAGTTTTTTTCCCAGTCTTTAAGTCTCTCTCCCTTACTCCCATTCCCTTCTGTGAGTGGAGAGGGCTTAATGGAGAGCATTCATTCATTTATTGGCCAGCCCAGCCCTAACTCTTAACACAGCAACTTCACATTTACATGCCCCTGATCCCTCTTGGTTTGTGTAGCTGATGTCTGATGGTCAGGACAAACATGGCAGACAGTGGGTAGCAACATTATCTCTGGATGACCACAGGTTGATGACAGATGGGATATGGGAAGAATAAAGTGATAAGAGTAGGACCAGTTAACCTCTGAGGCATGCAGAAGACTACCTGCACTAGTGAGAAAATTACTTCCTGTAAGTTGCTAGAGCTGTAAACAGCAGAAACTTCTCCCCTTCTGGAAATTCATAGTGTTACCCAAATGAAGCCACAGCCTATGCAGCGGCTGACTGCTGGCAAGCAAGCATGAGCTGTGCTCTTCCTCACCAGCAGGCCCTCACTTCTCCATAGCGCACAAGCCTGTTTTGGTGCCTAATGCAGCTGCTTCTTCCCTCTTCTTTGTACCGTAATGATAATGCCAAATAACAAGTGAGTATTGTTCATTCCTGTGTTGAGTGGAGCACAGAACTTATAAAAACCCCTTTATCTTATATAATTAAAGACTACTCAAATATATAAGGAAACGCTTTAGTGTCATCTAACTAGTCTTCATTCTGGTGATTCTTAACATCTGAGGGCTTCGTTTTGCAACCAGAGTTTCTTTAACCCTATTCTATATGCGTAATTTTTACCTAATTGTTTTTTTTTTTTCTTTTCTGTATCTCTGCACAGGAGTGCCAAGGAAGCACTGTAAGAAGAACTGTTGGAGAAACAGAAGAAAGTACTGAGAAGAGCCAGCTCCACATCCAGGTGCCCAGTCACTTGTCATATTCAATGTGGGAACGTGTTTTCATTCATGATATAGTCAGAAAGGCTCTTTGTATCTGCTAGGAACTGGAATTAATCATCTGTGTTCTGTCAGTTCAAAACAAATTCTGAGTATTTGAGCATGACAAGAAAATGTTCAGGAAAAAAAATGGTGTTTCAACACAATCCTTATCAGCTTGCAATCCTTACAGCTGTCTTTAAAGAAATTTCAGGAACATCCTTGAAAGAAAAGCTCATTTTATGGCATAGTCATTCTACCAAGCTCCAATAATAACAAATGCACAACTACAAATTCACTCCTTTTTCTTATGTATTATGACATTGAATTATGACAGTATACTAAGTATCATACACAGTATGAATGTCATTTAATGATTTGTCTGAAGACAATGAAAGCTAAAGGTGTTCAGCCCTTCCTAGGATTGTGTTCCATGTGTGTGTAATAACTACAGCTCAAAAGCTCAGAGCATGAATGTGCCTATTTTTTTTTTTTTTTAGTGATTATGTGATATGAAGAGTTAGGTATTGTTTGATTCTGAACTGAACAGAGTCCTTTTCTTATATTAAACAGAGTTGATCTTGGACAAGTCAATGTCTCAGACCTTGGAGCCCTGTTTGATGCTAGTATTATGTAGACCTGTTTTATGAAGGTTAATAATACCCTTAGAGTCTTCACACCTTTCTATATCAGAACATAACTCTTCACTTGTTAGGACCCTGGAGGTGGAAGGAGGGAGGAACAGCTATGATATGCTCTGTCTTTTCACATAATCACTCTACTTACATGCTTGGTCTAGTGTCTCCTCTCTGTTTCTTATTTATTACAATTCCATTCCTCCCAAAGTCACAAAGTACTTCAGTTTTCATGTGTGTATCTTTCCTGCTTCAACTAATATGGTTTTGTCTGCTGCCAAAAGTGGGGTGTATAAACTGAAGCAAACCTCCCTAGCTATAGAAGGAACTTACAAAACCATCCTATATATTTTTCTTCTCTTTTGAAAAAAAAAATGAACTTTACAGTAAACAAAATGCCAGTGAAAGTGGCTCTGCAAGTAGAACTGTAAAAGCATCTGCCCAGTGAAGCTCCTTTCTCCCAAGTTCTCTTCCTTCCCAAGCTTGCCCATGGAGGAGTTCACAATTACCTGTTTCTCTCTAGCTAAAACTGACTCATCATATAAGGTAAATTGGTCTGTTTGGGGAGGAGATGTCAAAGGATTGTATCTGTACTTCAGTGTGGTTCTGTGTGGGTGTCTTGAGAGGATTCTTAAATTGAGAAGAAGCCACATTTAAAGTACAGCTAAAAGGGAAAAGTAAACATATTCACTTAACTTCAGGTAAAGCTAAGAGGAAAACTTGGTAGCCAGTGCTGCCAGTGGTCTGCTTGCCAGCTGATGTCCTTTTCTAGCAAGCACCCATTTGAAGGGATTAATATGCAATGTCTTCTTTTGAGTGACATTTAAACAACATGAGATTTTGCATGTCAGTGTAATACATGTGAAATATTTTGCCAAACTCTGGAATTTTGTGCTGCAGACTCATAAATGTATCCCCCTCCTTGTGTTCTCCTAACAAGATCATCAGACAACACCCCATGTGTACTTTGCTTTGAAAAGACACAATGGTAAAACTGGTTTCATAGAGGCCCTACCTAAGAGAATACCATTCTTCAGATGTCCTGGATATGAAATGTTTCTGCTTGCTCCCTGGGAAATTAAGTAGTAAAACATGCTTATGTGTATGTGAAACCAGTTATAGAGGGCTTCTAGCTGAAAATGAGTTGCCTACTTATAACAACTCATAAAAGTGTGGGTTTTTTCACATAAAAGTAAACAGAAATTACTTCATTAAGATGGAAGCTGAAGATCCTTTCATAGATTCATAGAGCGATTTGAGTTGGAAAGGACCTTAAAGAATATCTAGTTCCAACTCCCCATCATTGGCAGGGGCACCTTCCACCAGACCGGATCGCATAAGGCCTCATCCAACCTGCCCTTGAACATCTCCAGGGAGGGGGCACCAACAACCTCCCTGGGCAATCTGTTCCAATGTCTCACCACTCTCACTGTGAAGAATTTCTTCCTGATATCCAGTCTTAATCTGCCCTCTTCGAGCTTCAATCCATTTGTTCTCATCCTATCACTACAAATCCTCATAGTAAGTCCCTGCCCAGCTTTATTGTAGGCCCCTTTCAGGTAATAGAATGCCACTATAAGGTCTCCCCAGAGCCACCTTTTCTCCAGGCTGAACAACCCCAGCTCTCTCAGCCTGTCCCCATAGGGGAAGTGCTCCAGCCCTCTGATCATCTTTGTGGCCTCCTCTGGACCTGCTCCAGCAGTTTGATGTCCTTCTATTGGGGGCACCAAATTGAATGCAGTATTCCAGGTGGGGTCTCATGAGAGCAGGCTAGAGGGGGAGAATCATCTCCCTCATCCTGCTTGTCACACTATTGATGCAGCCTGACACATGGTTGCCTTCTGTCCCATTGCTGGTTCATGCTGAGTTTTTCATCAATTGACACCCTCAAGTCCTCCTCATCACCTGTTCCTGAGCCATTCCTTGCCTAGCCTATATTTGTGCTTGGGATTGCCCTGATCCAGATGTAGGACCTTGCACTTGGCCCTTGTAACCTTTCCGGTTGGAAAAGCTATAGCAAGTGTCTGCGAAGATGAGGACCTCAGTGCTTCTGAAGCTGAACAGCTTCCATTCATTTCCTTTAGGTGACCCAGAAGGTGCTGGCTTACAAGCAAGTTCAGATCTTGCAAATAGCATTGAGAATCCTTTGAGCTCGAAAGAAATATTTGATATTTCTCAAGAATGGAGAGTGAGACTATTCCTGGTGAGAGCTGCACATCATATGGAAAATTCTAACCATTTTATGAGTCCTAAACTTTGTTTGAAAATGGGAGTCCGAAAAGCGAACTGTGAAATGAAAGCTGAGAGGATCAGCCACTTAGTATAGATTTAACAGCATGTCTGCATGTCTTTAGTACTCCTACTGGCTGATACTTGCAGTCTCTACAAATTCCTTGCAAAAGAAATAAGGTGTTATTCAAACCCATCATGGGTATTTACGGTTTGTTAACAAAGTTAGGATTCATATGGAAACTGTGCTTTCATTTATATTTAGGGCTCCCTAAGCAAGCAAGTTTTCCTGGGATAATGCTGGTTATTGGTGGAATTTTATATGAAAAATTGTATTTGCTGAAACCATATCTGATACCCTCACATCCCTTTCACTGACTTGCAGGAAATTGAAGGCATGGTCTTCAGCAATAGCTCGAAGCTGAAATGTGCCACACAGGCTTATGTGATATAAAAAGGGTGGAAGAATTTAGATTGTTTTTAAATTCTCGTTTTTCTAGTAATTTTTCAAGTTGCTATTACCTACAAAACATGGAATTCCTGAAAGTAGAAGCACAAGTGCTATTACTCAAGTCTTGTATGGAGTTACAATGGAAGAAAATCAGTCTTGTGTGTGGTTTAAACTATTGGTAGGAGACAAAAAAGCCTTATAAAAAGCTGTACTGTGATTGCTGACGTGAAAATGAATGTGCAATACTGACAGCTTTACTGCTCTTCTATTGTCTTCATTAGAAGATAGGTGTACTGAGCTACTTACTTGGAGGTGTTGTTTAAGTGGAGATATAGTTGCTTGAAGGTTTCAAATAAAATAGCAGATTCAGAGCAAGTAAAGAGTTGTCCACAACTAAAATGGATTAGTTTACTTGAGGAAGGGGTCCCAGCATTAATGATTGGAAAGCATTTAATCTAATGAAGCAGTCAGTGGACGCAGATGTTTTTCTAGGTGGATGTACAACCTTGGTCAGTTTGCCAATCAGAATCAGTTTTTCCTGTTTAAAATGGAAGCATCTAGAATTAATCTTCAAAAACTTAGTTCATCTATATGAAAGCCATTATTTTCTACTGTACAGTAGTTCAGTACAATGGTTGATAGAAGAGTGTTAAATATTATTATTTTAATAGCTGGCATGGTGTTGTCAAGACATGAACCAACATGCTACTTTTCAAGGTATCAATACTGTCCTAGGAAGTGTAAACTAAAGTGAACTTCTATTTGTAGAAAAAAATGTTGGGGTGAAATTTTCCTAATGAACAGAGCAAAAACCAAGAAAATACTATTAACATTGCATTGAAGGAAAGATGGCAAATGAAGAATATGGCAAGAAGGAGGTTGTCTTTTTTCCATGACACAGCATGACTTTCACTGTCCTGGAGCCGTGCAACTGGTTTTGTGTGCATGGAGCAGACGGAATATGACAGGCTTCATCTTGTTTTTCTTGATGTTAGTGACTCACCTGAGCTTTAGTATGTGTGATTTGAAGTGCAGTGATTAAACAGGACACAAGGAATGGCATACCCTGTAAGTCAGAAGAGTGCTGTTTCTGGCATCGGTTCGGTATATAGCTGATAGCCTGAGAAAATCAGGTCTTCCGATCTGAACTCCTCTGCAAGCGCATTAAGTGTCTTCTTGGAACCTTTGTTTAGTCTGTATCATACTTTGTAAGAAAGAACTGTTTTTTTAGCAAGCCAAAGGGAGCATCTGGCATGCTATTAAAACTGGTAGCTAGCCCTTAATGACTCAGAAGGAAGTTTCATGTCCTGCCTTGATTTACTGCTAAATCATAAACAATAAAGCTGGCTTTCAGAACAATTACTAATGCCAGACATACACATACAATATGAAGATTGAGATGCAGTGACATCTTCCCATTTTGAAATGTTTCTATTTCTTTCCTGAACCATACTTTTTGGGACAGTGTTTTTGCTTTTCTCCACCTTTCCTGCTTTTACTGCTGATCGGAAGTAGACTTTTGCAGGTTACTTCTGCAAGACAGGCCCAGTGTAGTGGATGGGAGCAGAAGTAGTGATCAAAGCAGGCTTAATACCTACAGATGGGTGTGTGCGTGCTTGAACTTGCAGTACATAGTACTGTGCTCGTGCATAGGCAAAATATTCACGTTGTCTTACACATACACAGTATAAAAGTTGACCCATTACTGCATAAACTTCTAAAAACTATTCTTCATGGGATATTGTGGTTGAATTTCTTTTCCTTATGCCTTGAACTCTCACAAGGGTCTAAAACATTCAACAGCAGTGTTTGGCAAAAGTAAAATGCAGTGAATCTTCAGGTGGCCCATTTTAAAACACAGATTTGCCAAATTGTCAACTTTTTTTCTAACCAAGTACTGCCTGTTCAGAGTATTTAGCCACAGAATCTCATCACTGATTTTTTTTATTGGCATTGCTGTCTGGGTTCTTTGTGTTGTACAGACCAAACAGCCTGGTGAGCGTGAGTTCATTTGAGTGTATAATGCTCCATGTCTCTAATTTTCCCCATTACTTAGACTGTCCTGAGTTGCTTTTCCTCACTGGAGGCATCATAACTATTTTTACTTTATTTCACTGACGTATTTTCTCAGCTTTTCCCTTTTTTTGCCATGAAAAATTGCTAGGAGAAGGTGTTGGAATTACAATGCAATTATTGTAGCTCTTTTGGGAGGCAAAGAAACCAAACCAAACCAAGAACAAAAACCAAAGAAAGGTTTTCTAGGTTGGATAATGAAATTAGTTTTTATTCTTTTAAACTTTTTCCTCGAATTACTCCTGAGATTTTCAAACATAAGGACTCTGTTCTTGAAAAAGTTATGTCACTGTAAATGGATTTGTGTAGAATGTGAGTCTTAGTGAGAATAACCAGTTGGTAAACTTAGCACGTTACTGTGGGGTTTTTCTGTTTTGTTTTGCTTTGTTTTTCCCCTGCTATGCTTCAATCCATCATTATTGTAGAACTGCTTACCTCAAAGAACAGAAGTGGTAGTTACCTGGCTTTTCAGTCACTTTTCAGTTCTCCTTTGTTGTTTCTTGGGGCATCCTGCCATTTGGGCTCTTCTGGACAGGTTGTTCAACATGTTGATAGCAGAACAAAACAGTGAACATAAATCATGTATTCTGCCTTGCCACTGAAGAGTGAGTAAACATCTGGAGCCCTGGAGTGTCTTGCAGAAAGAATCAATGTTTCTGGCCCTCTGGGTAAAATAATTGCCTAGATTCAAGGTGGTGAGGAAAGCTTTAGAAGCTTTCAAGTTTTGGGACTGAGGTTAAAATTTTAAGTAGCCAAATTCGTAGCTGTCTACATCTGTTAGTGGACATTCTATTTTCTGGCAATTGCAGCAGCCTTAGACAAGATTTTATCCCTTTCTTAAAGTCTGCATGACAAATCTCAGTGGCCAGTGACTGGATATCACTTGACCCACGGTGTATGTGAAAAATTGCTGTCTGAAAAACTTCAGATGTGTGAATCTAAAAAGATCTTACTATGAATTGACATAGATAGGTACATGAGTTCTTAAACTCATTCCAACTGTTTCTGTTCAGCCTAACTGAATATTTTACCAAACTAAAAGTAACCTACATAAAACTCAACAATGCAAATAACTGGAAAGACAATGGATTCCAGCTGTGGGTCACCAATGTCGTTTTGTCTATTGCTTTGTGCTTGGCATTCAACAAGTGCAGTATCTGTTGGACTTCATTGGGCAGAATTAAGAATACAATGACAAGACCTTGTGATCTGAGTAAAATGGAAGTGACAAAGAAGATTAACAAACTAACTCCTGCAAAAGCTGAGTATATAGAGACATTTTATGACAAATGTCCTGCGGCAACTGCATACTCTGTGTGAAGTTAGCAGCTTAGGGTTGTGTGATAGTTTTGTCACACTCATGAGCGTGATCTTCTGAGCAGGAATGGATGTATTTGTCTTCAGGTGACTCTGCTTGCCCAAGTTCTATTCATAAACATGCACAGATGCTTCTGTAAGCCTGTAGTTCACAATGTGCCTCGAAGCATTACATGGCCAGGGCAAAGCTCTGAATATTCATTCTCGGGCCTAGCAACAGGCAGGAAGCAGGTCTTCACTGAACTCACTGGGACTCCTTGATAAAGCCTTGCCTGTCCTCAGACAGCATGACCTGCTGTCTGTTTGGTGCTGTTCTCCTGCCTGATGAGTTTAGGACTCTAAAATATTTGTGTTAAAGTGATCTTTTGGCACCTGCCCATGGAGATATTTGTATTTGTTGTCTGTAGTATTGACTCAAATACCAGGACATGGCTTGCCTAACAATAGGTAGGAAGTTGTTGGAATGAATGAATGCTGACAAATATGTGTCTTTGCCCCTTGCCAGCTGCTATGCCATACTAGGAAAGGGGTGCATACTTTCTTATTTTAATCAGATACATTTGTGTCTGGGAGTTTCCAGGAAAAGAGTTATTGGTAGAGGGTGAGCAACAACTGGGTTTTCCAGTGGGGGGAAGTACCAGAGCCAACCAATAAGTACGAAGCTAAGAAATGGGACGTGCCCGGTTCTTGGATATCCAACTAGTTCTGCAGAAGGGTGGAAACAGAAGCAGGGATCTTGAACTTGGATTCTCTGTCAGCAGAATAGATTGTTCTCTCCTATAGAATAAACTTATGACAAGGCAAGATGTAAAAGATATTTGTAAAAAAATTACCTACCCAAAAGAGCTAATTCTAATGTGGTGAAGTGAAAACTAGAAAACCCAGAAAATCTTATAGACAATAAAATACTGCAGGAAAAACACTTGCAAGAGGGCAGACACAGTGAATGGTTGTTGAAGATAGTATAGGAAATTTATGCTGTGATTTCCTGGAAGAGAGAGTGCTGCCAGATCAACAAGGCAGGAAGCAGGAAAGTAAGTTGGTTATCATTCTGTGTTAGAGCAGTGCAAAAGAATATTGCCTCTTGTGCCTGTATACATGACACTTTGGTCTCTGTGCTAACAGGCTCAATGGCCTGATCCGCATTTAGTATTTTCCACTGTAATGTGTAGCAATATATGACAATAATGTCATACTCTGCCTGTAGCTGTGCAACATACTGTGTCTATGTATGCATGATCTCATTACTTGTCCTACAAGTGAAAGCTTACTGTTGCTAACACCATCTTGGTTGAAAACACGTTGGTTAACCAAACTAGCATTTGTATGTAAATCAAAGGAATAATTTTACCAGAAGTACAAGTACTTTGTTGGTGGTGGTTTTTTTTCTTCAGTTTTGAAAAAGTTCTTGTCTGAAGAACTAGCCCCATCTCAAATAACTAACCTCATGATGTCACCTGCTTGGGGAGAAAGCTCCCCAGTGATCTGCTATAGGATCTGTTTAGAGAAGGAGACAACAGTTTGTGGGATTTTCTCTGTTGTTTGTGCACTGTCTATTCCTGGAGTGGTTTCCAAAAAGCTGTTACTACAGACAAATCTCTTCATAAAGTACTCTGCGCTGTCACGCATTAGACTGTTAAACTTTCTGCATTAGAAATCTGAATGTCATGAGCCCTTGAAATACTGTCATTGTTTTAACAAATGTGTTGAACTGAGCAATATTCATAGCAAGGCTGCTGTATCTCAGGCTGGGCTTCATCTTGAATGAAGGTGTCAGATTGGAGAAAAATATCTTCATCTGCCTCTGGGTAGGGGATCGAAGATATGGTGACAGCAGTGACATTTTTTCTCCTTTCGGCGGCACCAGAACATCCAATACATGTTTTGACAGAAATCATTGCTGGTGCCATAACTAACCAAATGCCTCTCAGGGTTCAATCCATGGCTTCTGCTGCTCAGCTAGTCTTTATTGTTGTTTATTTGAAGCTGGTAATTAAAGCCATTTGTTAAACTGTCCTGTCATGTAAAGTATAGCCTGAGAAGTTCTAATTTAGTTGCTGCTTGCTGATGTCCAGAAGTAATGGGATTTTTTTTTTGGCAATGGTGGCTGGTGTTGATACACAGAGATTTCTGGTTTAGCAGCACAAATGTTGGCCCAGTCAAGAGCTGAGGCTGTGGTAAAGCACAGAAATACATATTGCAGCTCCCAAAGGTGCAGTTTCCCATGATATGCACAAATTCTTTTACCTTCTATGAAGACAGAAAACTTGATTTGATCATAGGAGGAAAAATCCAAAGGATTTGAAGAGTACTTGAACCAACATGTTAGGCTGCATCAAGAGGTATATTTTTATGATAATGGTAATCAAATGAACTGCCTACAGGCAAATAAGCAATTACACTAGAGATCAAAGTGTCTGACATGATCATTCAGAAATTAGAATACCTGTTTGGTCACTTAAGTCATCTTGCTTAGGCAGTTAGTGATGGCTGCCTGAAATGTCCCTTAGTACCTAGGTCAGGATGACAGCTTAGAATCTTCACTGTTGGAGCTTTTTGTAGTATTTAAAAATATGGAAGTCTAGAGATATAAACTGAGGTTCCACTGAGAATTAGTCAAAGACTTTTTTTAATAGAGGATGGTTATGTCTTTACTGACATGAAAACAATGAAATCTCTAGGCTTTGTACTCTAAGGTGAAGACAACATAGGGTAAAATTTTTCCTTGGAGGAATCTTGCAGAAGTATATGATGGTCTCAGAAAAGGCAAGAAGGTGTGTCCAGTCCCCATCCTCACTGTAAGATGTACACACAAGCCTTCTCATGTTTGATCTTTGCGGTCATAAGCCTGGAATGATATCAACATTATTTTCTAACATTTAGTTGATTTGGAAGCCAATGTGATACATTCTACTTAATTCCCAGCTGTGCTAAACTAACTCAAATGATTGGTACATGAAGTAGTCAAATAGTTGAAATCATGGGAAGAAAAGCTTTCTACTAGTACACTTGTGGAATTTCAGTGCCACTTATCTGCCTTTGGAGAATCCTAGTCTCAGTGCTCTGCAAAGATTTGGTAGCTAACTTTAGACAGATGGTTTTGATCCACACACCCCATAGTGTCTGACCTGCTGAAGACAATGTCAGTTTAAACAGTAATTTTTGACTATAGTAGCAAAAGGAAAAGTGGATATTTTGTTCTATGAGACAGTGACAGTTTCCAGCTGCTGTTCTATAAAAAGCAGAGAAGGAATGTAGGTTTAGATGGTATATCAGTAAGAGAAATGTCTACAGTGGCCAGCCTTGGGCACTTGAGGATTAACAGCTCTATGCCCATACCAAAGAGAACAAATCCTCATTGACCAAGAGAATCATACACTAAAAAACTGATCACCACAGTTTTACAAGTGAGATTTCTGTTAAGAGAGAAACTCCTTACTCTGAAAATGGACTTGATGGCTAGCAAACACATGGGAGACCATTGTTTGCTTTAAAAGGGAGGAGAATAAACTATGAAAGGTTAGCTATGAACACCCCAGCGTATCTGCAATAGGATGATGTAATATTTCTGAAATTTTGAACAGCAGAGTTCCAGTAGTAGTAGTGTTGTCTTTAAGGAATTGGACGATAAAGGGAGGATTGTGCAATCTGCACATCCTTTGTGTTGAAGTAAAGTAGTCCAAGAAAAAGTATACCTGTCTGAGGGAAAGATCTCAGCTAATGATCAGGAAGAAATGTTCTTATTTCCAGCCCATGAACAAGTAAATTGTAGAAGAATAGGGTGAGTGATGAGGAGGTGAGCTTTAGTCTTAATTTCGAAAAGATAAGCAACTGAAAAGGGAGTCAGGTTCTTGGGGCAATGCCCCTGGCTAGTGGCAATGACCTGCTTCTGGCATGTTGTTAGCAACGTGGGCAGTTCTGTAGAAATTAGAAATACTTGTAGATACTTCAGGGAGCAAAAATCTAGTTTTCTCATGCATGGGTTGATGGTTATTAAAACCCTCTTAATTCAAATAAAGATTTATTTTCCTTTCTGTTTGTGAAAAATAAATACCAAGGTGCCACAGAGCTGGACTCGTCTGGGCAGCCATTTCCCTCTGCTCAAAGAGTCTGATGTCAGGGCTTGGGCAAAGAACTGCTTCTGCTGAACCTTGTGAGCATAGCCCACTAAGTCAATACCAGGAGAGGCACGCAGGAAATATATGTCTGCAGTTTCTTAAACAAGCAGCTTTTAGAAGGTTGATCGTAATTTCAAGGAATGATAGTAAATTCAGAATAAATCATGAAATGTAATCTTTTGAAAGAATTTGAACTTAAGACTTAACAAAGAAAAGTATTGAAAATAAATGAGCCAGGCCCTTTTCCCTCCCAGATGTTTTGAAAACTAACTTTGGATATCTAATTGCTTTGAGTCATCTTAGAATTTTTATCTGAAGTTTTTATCCTCCCAAAATGTGGACCAAATGTTTGCTTTAAAAGATTTCTGTGCTTGTAGAACTAAGATTTAAGGGAAAACACTCTTTTTTATCTATGAAATGGTAAGAGGTGGCAGGACCATACTTCATTGAAGCAGTCATTTGGCAAGTCAAGCCACAGACTATATTGGTTTTGCACTTTACATTGTGATTCAGAAATTACTGGCCTGTTTTCTGACAAGTTAGGTGTGCCCTTCCTTATGGCTGTGTATACCTAATTTACGCTGTTCTGACAATGACAGAGAAGTTGTGTGTGTGGTAAAAAGTGACTTCCTGCTCTAAAGTATGAGATTTATGCATAAATATCTTATTTACATGTATTACTGAAACGATAGGATTTCTATTTGAAATAGCCTAGCAGGAATGACCACTGGAAGTTATAGAGAGGTTTACAATCCTGAGGGATGTACTTACTGAGGGGTGATGACATAGACATCCCCTTTTGTACAGATCAAGTCAAAGAGTCTGTTACATGTTAGAGCTGGTGTTAGTCTTGGGTAAGTTTTGGGGCATCAGCCCTATTGCAGTATTGTGTCCCTCTTCCCACCTTGCTGTGCTGGGCACACTACACATCTGTCTGATTTTCTGCCCTGTGGCAGGCAGCTTGGAATATCAGAAGGTACTCTGGAGCACCTCCTTAAAACACCTCTACCTGGTGTAAAGATTTTAATGTGGGTGGTTTGAGTAGTTCAAACATAAGCCATAGTTACATTGAAACATAAATGAAAGCATTCAGTATCAGGCTGTGCCTAAGAGTTGTTGTGATGTAGAATGATTTCTCCCTGACAACTTGCTTGCACTCTGTAGTTACCGTCTTTAATTTTAAGTGCACTGGGAGCAGCCCACCTGTAACTCTCTGTCCTGACTACCAAATGTTGATAAATTCTTTACTGCACAGTATAAGCTGCATCTCTGTGCTGTAAGTGTTACTGAGGCAAAGATAATCTTTAAAAGACCTTAATTTTAAGCAAGAAAAAAAATAAGAAATTGAAGTTACATTTACTATTCTGCACTTCAAAAGATTAGTTCTGTAATTTTTTCTTACCTCTAAAGATGGTAAATAGAGAGCTCAGTGTGGGAGCCTTTACTTTTAAATGCTGCAGCAAGTATAAAAGTGATTGAACTTGCAGTTGGCAAAAGCAAAAGCTGGGGGGGATGTAAGGGAACATGTGCTGTCCTTTGTAGTTCCAGTTCTTTTAGAAGCACTCACAAATAGCTTTAGTTTCTTTAGCAAATACAATGGCATCATTCTGGGCATGCCTAGTAGAAGTGTTCTGGGGCTAGTAAACTGTGAACAAACCTGTTTGCATTGCTGTACTGTACAGCACAGCACAGATAAGCCCTAATTGTTATGCAACTCCTTAGCATAAGCTCCTGGCATGGCTCATATGCTTCCCTTGTACTAAGACCGTCCAAAATAGCAACAAGAAAGCATGTAACTAAAGACACAGCAGGAGCGCAGGAATTCACCCAGGCCTTGGATGTTCTAAAGACTGAACAATTCCTCATTTTAAGCCTTCCAAAATGCTAAGTATAATGTATTTTCTTCGGAGCTTCTTCAAGGTAAGCATTTTCAAACTTTTTCCTGAGTGCAGGAGTTTGTTTGGCTTGGTTTTGTTTTGACAAGAGAGAAACTTGGATTTGAAGTCTTTGTACAGGAATATAGAAAGCAGTTTTCTTGATAACTGATGCCCAGTAAGTAACTAACTTATGCTCACCAAGTTTGCAATTTGCTTTGCTATGTTAACGTTTGGTTTGTAGAAAGTGGTTATTTTCTGCTACATGTAAAAGGAAATACTTGTTGTGGATTTACATTGAAGGATACTTACATGATGAAAACCATAAAATTTATGATGTAAGCCACAGCCATCAACAGGGACTTGGTAGCAGGGAAAGATGCCTTTTGTGAGACAGAAACAAATTATAACTAATTTCTATGATGTTTGTCTGAAGTGTGTTGTATTTTAAACACACCAAAGTGAGCAATTGAACACCATCACCACTGAAAATGTTTTAGATACAAAATGAATTATAAAAAGGTGACCAATAAGTAGAATTTTGTATTTCACATTATTAAACAACCAGATCAAAAATCTGGTCTTCAGGGATGGATATGTAACTCTCTGGGGACAGTTTTCTTTACTGTGAATGTAATAAGTTCTACAATTTTATGACTGAACTGCTACTGTCTGCAGTTTGACTGAAGTAGCTGTTTCGGACCTGAGTGCCAGCTGTGGCGTTCACCCTGCTCAGAATTAGGCTCAGTAGCGTTGCAAGTGGAGCGTGTGCTGCAGGTTTTGTGTGCTTTGAAACGTGTAGGTGATTTGGAAAAGTGTGGGTCAAGGGAAATGAAAGTTTAATCTAATTAGCGAATATTGGATTATTCCGTGATCTAAAATCATGTAATTTGAAGCGCAATAGTGAATTATGCTAACTTAGAAAAAAAAATACTTAAGAAATAGAATAACCGTAATCAGCTGAAGCTGAATTCCAGCTTCCCATTGTATTGTCATTTGCACATTTGCATGCCAAACTAGGTAAAGTGAGCTGCAGGATTGCAGCCGTAGTATAAAGTCATCAGTAAATCTTATACCAGAGTATCTCTGTGGAGACCAACTGCTGTTTGAAATAAATGTGGGAAAAGGTTTATTTTTCATCCTAAAACATGTAGCTATGGCTAGCACCTGCAACCACTCAAAGATTGGTAGAAAACTAATAGCAATTCTAAATAGAACACGAGCCTCATTTTTGTCAAGCATTCTTAGAGAGATTGTATAGAGCTGGTCTTAAAAATTGCCTACATGTATGTTAAAAATATCTACTTAGCTTTTCCTGAATTTGTTACTCTAAACACTGTGGGTTTTGGGAGGTAAAAGTAGGGGACAGTAAAAAACAATAAGAAGGTTTTTCTCTGTTACTGAACTATGGCTATTGACTCATCATACTTGCATTGCTGTTTTCTCACATGACAAGCCTTGACTTTGAAACCTTTCAGCATAAAACATGCTGCTAAAGAGCATGTAAATATTTCACTTGAAAGTGGGAGGATATATACTTCTGAGTACTTTAAATTTTTTTTTTTTTTTTTTTTTTTGCTTAAGGATCAGACATCTACAATAGTATTTTGAGAAAAACAGGACTGAGTAAAACCGGTAGAGGTCAACTGTACTATGGTGTTTAGTGTATTAATTCTGAAGATGATTAGTTTCTAACAGCTTTGTGACAACTCTGTTGGTTTCAGTTTGAGAGATTGGCAATGGTCAGTTTTTATCTGTGATTTTCAGTTTGCCTTCGTTGACTTAAATCTAACAGTTAGTGAAGTTGGTCAAACACCTGAAATGGAGGTAAAATTAAGACTATGTTAATCAAAGTTTCGTCACTGTTTTCTGCAAAACTTTCTTGAAATAGAAAGCTCTAAATTGAAAGCTGGCCAAACCACAGTATATCTAGAGCTGTATTTTACAGGTACTGCACATTGTACTACACTCTGATATTCTTACGGTTTGAGTGAATGACCCAAATAACTTGAAATGCAGTCTGAGGTCTTAGCCATGTTTCTCAATAGGATTTTAGCTTCTAAAATCCCCACATCTGTGGCTGGGAACTTTAAAAGCATTGCCCTCACATGACTGGAAAGAAAAAGTAGCCTGAACCGAACTGTTGATAAACCTGCCCTGAACTTTGGGACAAGTGCAGCTGACATTATAGGAGAGTTGCTGTGGTGCCTCTTGCCCTCCTCTGGAAGTTGCATCAGAGCTGCTGATGATGAGGGGAGCAGGAAGACATGGGAATAGCATAAACCTGTCCCCACATCTTTAGGAGGGAGCTAGAGCTGGGAGCAAGGATGATGGGGCAAAGTTGTAAGGGGGGAGCTTGGTAGCCCCTGGCTGCCCTCATTTGTTCCTGTTTTTTTCATAGCACAGAAGTATGAGTTTAGGATGCATAAACATGCGGAGCTATCATAGCTCCTTTCACTGTGTGTTCAAAGTAGACAAAGAATTGCATGCACATCTGATCTTCTGAAGATGTGTTGGCAGAGATATCCTGTTATATCTTGGCCAATCAAGATTTTTATTTCCCATAAGAATCCATTTAAAGGCTTAATATGTTTATCTGTAGATCTGCCAAGAGAAGGGGTTTTAGCTGCTAGTTTTTCTCACCAATTTAAATAATTCTCTAGTTAAAGTATTCTACATGTCTCTTCACTTGGTGGAAAAACATTTGATTTTCACAGAAAACATACAGAAATCAAAGGTTAACTCATTAAATCATAAATTATATAAATGGCTCAAATGATCCGTTTTTGACAAGTGCAACAGCAAAGTTTGTGGGAGTATTTATTGTTTCCTTTAATTACAAAACCAGAAAAGACTCATTAATAATCCATTTTTTATAGTGATTGCTATAATAAGAATCATGTTTTCACTTACAGCATGGAGTATTTCAAATCAAGCAGCCTGTTGCAGTCATTTTCAATTCCTGTCTAATACCACTGGTACAGCAGTAAACAAGGCACGATGCAGATTTGCCACTAATACCTTTAATGCCTCTAAAACAGTACACCTATTGTTCTTTTGAACCAAAGCTCCAGGCCACTAATGCCAGCTAAACAGTTCCTGGCCACTTGAAAAGGCCCATGTATGCCTGAACACTGATTGCTGCAGTCACCAGTTGCAGGCAGAGCTTTTGGGGGCCTTGCTGCTGCAGTTGCCACAGGAAAAGATATTGCACAGCTGTAGGACAACCTCAATTTGTATCATTCAGTGTTCAAAGCGTTTTGCATTTTTCTCTCTCTCACTGGCCACAGCTGTTGTTTCATTCTGTATCACTGGCTTGGTTGGTGTTTACAACCCATCCAGCTTAGACCTTGGATCTGAAGCAAACGTTGCTGGTTTTTCTTTAAACAATATGCCAAGCTTGCATTTACGTGACCTGGACTGAAGAGTTTGCTCACCATATATGTGTTTCTCTGAAGGACTTTTTTTTTGATTTAAGAAATCAAACATATTTGTAGCAGTTCTAGGTCTCATATTTGTTTCACCAGATATTTACCTATCCGGAAAGGTTACATTTCATCCTAAACTTGGTGGTTTAGTTCCTTTTTTATGACCATCAGTTTTTTAGCTGGGTTTATCTTTATTAGTCTCAGTCTTGTCACCTCTAAGATACCTGTGAAGTGATCACTGAAATAATATCTGATTATTCTGCTGTGAGTAATAAAACTATAGCAGAGATTCCTGGACAAAGTTCTGATTTCAGTGAACCTGTGCCAGACCTTTATCTAGAGCCTGGGACCCTACTGAGCAGACATTCCCTTGGGAAGTTAGAATGTTGTCTCATTGAAAAAGTACCTTGTTATCGGCAGATGCGTTGGTATGGTTGCATGCAGCGGTAACATCACTGCCATGTCATGAATGTACCATATTGAGCTAAGTATGTTGCAGATTTTGCCTAAAATTAAAGAATGACTATTATATGCAGCTGCTTTTAAACTGGGTTTTTGAGTTGTTTGTCATCAAATCTAGTGGTTGTGGTGTACTAATGTGATCCTTAAGCATGCCCAGCTGTTGGGCAAATAAATACAATGCAGGTATCTTAACAGAGTATTGCCTTTTGGCACCCTCTGACTGTGTAGGATCTTGGGTTTCAATCCTCTAGATATCCCATCCTGTACAGCGGGATATCTGTGCACTGATGCTGCAGATTTCTAAATAGCAACAAAAAGTGTCAAGGACAGTTGAACAGAACATTTCACTGTTAGGTGGGAACTGCTTTCTTGCTAAACTGGCTGAAGAAGACTGTCACTGTTTAGGTAATGAGCCTCTTGTAGCACAAATAAAACCAAGCCAATGTTGATCCAGAGCTAAAATGACAATCCTACAGTGTCAGCTTAGATCCTATAGTAATGTCTACAGCAACTCATATTACCTGAGTAGCAACTCTCAAGTAGTACCAGAATGCACACCTCTTCATTAAGAACTTAAAGAGAGCTGCCAGCATCTCATTTAATATGCAAAACAACAAATTTGTTTGCACATAATGTTGTAAGAATCCTTGGGTTATGGAGTATTATAGTCAATGCTGTGAATACTTGTGAATGCAAAAACATATGAAAAAGAAATTTACCTGATCTTTAAAAATGCAGCAATCCTAGGACCATAGCTTCGTGTATAAACCACCTCTGTGAAGGTCTTGATTTCAGGGGAACAGAAGTAGCTGTAGACAAATAATTTTCACGAGCTCTTAATTTTGTCCACAGAAAGTTTTTTTTTGTCCGCAGAAAGTGGACAAAATGCTTTGACTAAAGTGTGTTTTCCACTGAGACAGGGAGTACAGCTGCCAGAGTTAACTTTTTGAATAATAGCTCTGATACTAAAGAATAATGGAAATTCCTGTATTTAATTCTTGCAATAGCTTCCAGGTGAAAAACATTAAGTCATCTCATGATACTGGATTAAGCTGCAGAGTGTATGGCAAGTCATCAGGATTGGTAATTACACCAGACAGTTATCTTGTAACTTCTTAAACCAGCAGTGCATGGCGATGGGCAGTCTTCATGAATTAAAACATACTGCAGTGTGGGAAAGAACATGATACTGGATGGGGGTACAGGAGCTGTCCATTTCTCTATGAAAAGAAAATAAATTGGTGAGATTAAACTACGAGCTAGTTCACGTATCAGAAGGTTAAAGAATTAGCCTGAAAACACTACTAGCTGAAAAATGGAGGGAGGTTTGTATCATTCCTTGCTATTGTGTCAGTGAAGATATGCTAATAAGGAAACAAAGTGTCCAAGAACACCCACTGTTTTTGAGGAAACGCGTTTTGCCTGGATGAAGCTTCAGGAAATATAAAGGGAAAGGTAGAACTGCTTAGTATGCAAAGTATCTGAAAAATTAGAAGACAGTCTCTGAAGCATTAATATGTCTTTGACAGTAATGGAAACTGGAATTAATGGCAGCCAGGTAATTCCTGATTAACCTGCCCGTATGTATGTAAATTAAAAGGGGTGATGAACACGCACATGCTCCACCTGAAATGCTAAGTTTTCTTCATCTTCAATGCAAAAGTGCTATTCTAAGCACTATTCTAGGTCTAGGAGGGTGGAAGCAAATTCTGCATTCAAATTGTTAACACTTGTGATCGATATTGCTTGCAATGTCCAGTAACGCCTGTCACTTTTAAGGCAGGGCAGACTGATCCACGACTTACATTGCAGAGGATGTACACTAAAACATGAGTGTGACAGTGGGTACAGTAACACAATACCCACTGGCCAGAATTAACAAATATATCCATTTCATCAGATCTCTACTTGAGAGGAGATACTAAGTGAGTTTACATTTGATGGGATCACTTTGACTTCTTGGACAGTAGCATTATTTGCAAATTGCATCTCAATATGCAACAACATAAATTGTTTGTGGGCTCTAGATGTTCCAATATAAGTAGTATCTTGTGTTTTAGAAAAGAAGGAAGACTTGGCCCAGTAAGAGGATACATGTGGAAAATACCATCCAAGAGTGAAGAGTGGTTTGCTTACTGGTGGAAAAAGTCCTGAAAGTTCAGCTTTTATGTAATCAAAACTCATATTATGTTGAAACCAAATTTTCCTGACAAGAAGTCAGTGGTACATAGTCAACAGTTTCTCAGATCACCAGAATTATGACATTATTGGCAGTGTTCCAAAGAATTCAAGATGCTTGGGAGTCACAATTTTCTTTTGCCTTCAGAGATGGAATCCTGCACAGCTAGAGTAGGGCTTGCTGCTGAGAAACTTCCAGTATCATTATTGAGGTCATATAGATGAGTATATAATTACTTAGATAAGCAGAGATTCAATTAACTTGATTGCAATCTAGTAGCTGTTGAAGAGTGTTCCTTAAGAAAAGGATTTCACCCTGTACACAAACTATAAATGGAGAATGAAAATCTGTATGATTAAGCCACACCACAAAGTTAAAAACTACCAGGACCTATACATAGCCTTAGGTTCAACTTTTGACCCCACAAGAATTATTGCCTGAATAAAAGTCCCAGGAGACAAAACAAGAATTTGCATCAGATTAATTGTCAATGACGATGTTTTTGTGGGTTTATGCAAAATGCTAGAAGGAGATCAAAATAATGAACAGCTCTTTGCAACATGCAAGCAGTCCTTGAAGAGGTCAGCCTTGTGTTCCAGGCATCTCAACTAACTAGAGCTGGAGCCTATGGAGGCATTTTAAACAATTGGCTAAAATGTTTCACAGCTGAAACATCACGGTTCAGATCATACACATCAAAATAAAGGTGAAATGCTGACGCTCTTTTTAGAGGACAGGTAGAAATTCAGCAATGTTTGCTCCAGCAATGGATTAGTCCTCCTTCTGATTATAAGCCTGCTCTGTCTCAAACCCCCTCTGCTGAGCCAATTTTCTACAGTGATGCTAAATAGGTGGAGGCTAATGAGCAATCTGTTACCCTTGGAAATCTCCCATGATAGGCTTCCCACAGACATTTGCTCAGTGTTCACACATGTCAGTGAAAGTGTTTAAACTTGAATGAAATGCTACCTGATCATCTTTTGTGACTTTTCTGGAAACAAAACAAAACAAAAAACAAGACAAGTGCTGCTTCTTTTCAGTTTGGTCTCATAAGAATCTTTGCTTCTCTGGTACTAAAAAATTCTCCTATTACAAAAACAGTGTTGGACTGTTTTGGAGGGCCTCAGATAAGCCTTGTTTGCAGAGCCTGACTCTGTACTGGCTGAGAATTAACATTGTCAACAGACAACTTTCTGATCAAGCCAAATTATGATCTTTCCAGTTTTAAATACAACTTCAACAAATCTATTTATAGCATCAAGCCCTGTGTATTCCATGTGCTTACTAATGAGGTCAGGTATACTAATTTACAAAGCAAATAACCAGTTGTATGAATAAATCAAAGTTTTAATAAACATCCTTTGAAAAGCAAACTCAACAACAATTTGATGTGTTATTGATGAGTATTAAAAAACAAGCAAATTGAGATTGGGTTAAAAATGGGTATTTCTGCAGTCCTGGGAATGGAAAAAAGTCTTTCAGTTCACAGTGTGTCCCTGTTAATGAAAGTAAGCTTCTGCAGTTTACATAAGGAGTGAACGCTTGTCTGCTTATATGTAGTCCAGTTCTTACTTTGACATTTAAATGGCAAATATAGATCATTAAATGGCATGTGGGATATTCATGAGAATATTTCATGGGAATTATCACAGAATCACAGAATGGTAGGGGTTGGAAGTGACCTATACAGATCATCTAGTCCAACATCCCTGAAAAAGTAGGATCACCTATGGCAGGCTGCATAGGAACGCATACAGGTGGGTTTTGAAAGTCTCCAGAGAAGGACGCTACACAGCCTCTCTGGGCAGCCTGTTCCAGTGCTCTGTCATCCTCACCATAAAGAAGTGTCTCCTCATGGGGAGGTGGGACCTTGTGTGTTCTAGCTTGTACCTGTCCTTGCTTGTTCTGTCATGGGGCACCACCAAAAAGAGACTGGAACCTTCATCCTGACGCCCTCCCTTCAAATGTTATAGACATAAATAAGATTCCCGCCTCTGCCTTCTTCTCTCAAGACTAAAGTTCCAGTTCTCTCAATCTTTCTTCATAGGAGAGATTTTCAAGTCCCCTAATCATCCTTGTAGCTCTCCATTGGACTCTCCAGTAGATCCCTGTCTCTCTTGAATTGGGGAGCCCAAAACTGGATGCAGCATTCCAGGTGTGGTCTCACCAGGGCAGAGTAGAGGGGAAGGAGAACCTCCCTAGATCTGCTGGACACACTTTTCCTGATGCGCTCCAGTATGCAATTTGCCCTCCTGGCCACAAGGACACATTGCTGTCCCATGGATAACTTGCTGTCCACTAGGACTCCAAGGTCTTTCTTTGTTGAGCCACTTTCCAGCAGGATGACCCTAGCCTGTGCTAGTATATGGTGTTATTCCTTCCAAGATGCAGGACTCTACACATCTTCTTAACGAACTTCATGAGGTTCTCCTTTGCCCAGCTCTCCAGCCTGTCCAGATCTCATTGGATGGCAGCACATGTTCCATAAGTTGAAGTCTTAGGAATCTCTAATGGAATTGTAAAAAATGATGGATAAGCAATTCATGATTCGGAGAGTTTGAATCAAATGTAAAGGAAACCATACCTTTTGAAAGTCAACCTCAGTGCCATCTAATAAATGGGATCCCTCTGTCTTCACTTGACACTTTCCTTTCTGCAGGTTTATCTCAGAGGTTGCCTGCTAGATTCATTGCTCTGGGTAGTTAGGTAAAACACAGATATGTAACGTGCAGGTAACTTTCAAGCAGTCTGTAACAGTGTGAGAGCTGAAATCCTCCCACACCAACAATCACCAGGCTAGCTCAGTCTGGAAGCAAACGGAAGCTGTATTTACAAGAAAATCTACAATCTATGATGAAATGCAATGAATATGTACAAGTATACGCTATTCACAACATTTAAAAATATGTACAATCAACAGAAAAGCACAAACAAGTTCCTTTTGCTTCCCCCAAGGGGTCTCTCCCCCCCCCAAACCAGAAGGAGCCCCCCCAGACCCCCCTGGCATAAGGCAGAGAGTCAAGAAGCAGAGAGGCTGTTAGACTTAGCATGTCAAGGTCAGTGTGTTATCTTCAGACAGAAAAGAAGAAGCAGCCAGACAGAAGTCCAGCAAGCAAGCTGAGTCAGACTCCGACTGCCCCAACTTTGTTTTGAGTAGATTCTTAAACATTCCTACCTCTCCAATGGAAGTGTTTAAAATAATCATTATTTTGCTTTCTTACACCCAGTAGTGACTTATTTACATTCTTTCACTTTCTCTGCTTGAACTTTGTGAAGAAAAATCAAAAAGACAGTTTTAAACCATCCCACAGTCAAAAGAATTGGCATGCACTTGAAATTACCATCAGACTGAAGTAGTCATGACTGAATGGCTAGACAGATGCCTTTCATAGTGTTCTTTCATCAGACATAAACTTATTCTAGAGTACTCGTGGTTACTTGTGATTACTCCAGGGTTTCAGCTGGTATCAGATACCATATCACTATTAATTATAACATTATTTTATCACACACAATTTGTCTGAAGTGTGTGCTGGTAGGTGATTGCAGTTCCTCTATGTGTGTATGAAGGTAACATGCTCATTCAGCTCCATGCACAACCATGAAAACCCTCCCTATCAGCACTAACACCTTTGTGTTTATTCTAGCTTTCAGTTAAACAAGTGCTGTAATGCCCTGGCATTCAATCTTAACATAACATCCTGGGGTGAAAAGATTCATTCCAGCTTCAGGAGACTGTTTTGAAACACAAGGCTTTAAATATTTGTCACCAATTACAAGACTGTTACTAATTACAATGAAGACCACTATTTCTTCCGAGGGAATGTCTACTCAGAAGTTGCAGATCATGCAGCACCACCTCAGCTAGCTTGCTTGCTGGCAGTGAAGTAACACAGGACAACATGGGGATTGATGTCACAGCAGAATCTGCTTCAGTGTCTGGGTGAACAAGACAGCCATGAGCTTGCTTGCAGCCACTGCTGCTATGCCTGCACTCTTACCCTACTACCAGCACCTCTTGTGGCTCACATCTACAACTGTTGCAACAAAAGTTGGTCTGAATTTTGAAATTAACATCTCCCAAGTCAGCCGTAGGAGTGTTATTTTATTTTAATCTCTTTTGGAGCAGCTAGCGAATTTATTTGAGGAGTCATGCAAATATTACCTTGTTCCAATTTTGACCATCTTCAGAAGAATCAAACTATTTGATTACCTTCCATTTATGTATCAAATAAAATAGTTTTCTGATCCAGAATAAATCATACAATAATCCTACAAGTATTGTCAAATGCTTCCTGAATGGAAACATCTGTAGAATTCCCTTTAAAAATTCATAGCAAAACTAGCCATTTTGCACTGCTATATCTATATATATAATATGTATATACATAACACACATAATGTGCATCCTACTTTTTCTGTATCCCAACATTTCAACAGAAGAAAGTTGGAAGGATAAAATGTATCTGTAAGTATGAAAGCCAGAGAAGTAGTAGCAGTACCAGAACAGAGGACTGTTAATGCAGAGGTGGGCAGTTATCGTCAAGGGTACTCCACAGGAGTTTTTTTGTTTCTGAATTTACTCCCAGTATAACACAGCTGATACCACCATGTTATAAGAATCAACCAGAAGTCTACAAATTTTAATGCCTCTCCCTCTTTTTGTCCTTCCTTCATCCATCCCTCAAATGCAACAGAAAACAGTCAAAACAGCCCCACGTAGAAATCAGATGATCTGCTTCTTCAGCTCTTTTTTATCTTGCTGGAGAGAGCTCAGCTCTGTCCATTGCATTCTGCCTGCTTGGCAGGTTCAGCTGGATGTTGTGGCCTCAGTGCTGTCGTTCTGTTTTGTTCAGCTTTATTTTCCTGATGAGGTGGTGTGTCTCAGTGCTGGGGGAGATCAGTCTTGTGTATCTTTTTATCTGTTTGTTGTGAGATAAAGTTTGCTCTAGACAGTTCTGAAAAGAGGAAAAGAAGCCAAAGTCAGCTTGAACAACCTACTCCCAGAAGTCTTTATTTCTGTGAAGAAATAATTTAAGTCTCTTGCTAAGAACCTTGGCTTTCTACCATTGCACCTGGCCTCTCTCTGTTAAATGCATCATCCAGCAGGTGGTAAGTGCATGGGCATTCACACCCTGGTTTTGGAGTGCTGTTTCAAACTTGCTATTACTGGTTTGATATTTTCAGTTGCTCAGCATTCAGGCACCATTAGCTGGTATCACAGCTTTTTGCCAGAAAGCGTGTAAGAGCTGCAGTACTTGTTATTCACAATATCCTAAACTTTTCCTTATTTATTTATTTGTTTGTTTGTTTGTTTAACCCCTGTGGCATTTGTTTCTCTTGCAAGACTTCCGAAATAGGCCAATATTTTCCTTGCTTACTGTTTGTTTAGGCAAATCATGGTGGTGTTTACTAAAAGCAATTAGCATGTGATCTTCGTGTACCATTCATAGCCTTCCCAAGGCCAGGAGTTTCCATGCCAACTAATTAATAAAGATTAGCTTTTCTTGCAGAGCATAAGAATCGAGTACATCTTGTTTTGTGAGGTAGATAATCTCTCAATCTGGTTTTGGAGACTAGGTCTCGTCAAAGAGACGCCACAGGCAATCTGTTCTGATTTGTAATCTGACTTGGAAGACCATTGGGGTGGTATCTTTTTGATAGCTTTTATTTTCTCAGTTCTTAGTAGGTGGGACAGGTCCTTAGTAGGTGAGATTTTTCTCAGCCCTTTTGGTTTGAAGGACATAGAAGGAAACTGCACTCCTTAACTTTTTCTAACTTGAAAATTAGCTGAAGAACAGCTTAGGTCTACAGACAGCTAAACTACGTTAAAAGAATGGTGTATGACATTATATTGCTAATAATGTAAGAGATATCCTCACACAACATAACATAACTCATATTATTAAGAAATGTCACTGGAACTTCCAAAACAAGCTGGACTTTGCCTGCCATATTACTTTCTGTACTAAGAAACAAATATTTGATGTCATATTTAACCTTTTCTCAATGGTGAAGTTGCTAACAATGCTGTTGTTTTCTATGCATGGGAAAAGGGAAGTCAGACATTAGAGCCCTCTTAGTCTTAAGGACATTTATGATCAGCAGTACTTGGACAACATCTGCTGTGTGTTTCAAACACACTTGGGTGAAACTTGCCTGAGTGGAAGCCTGTTTGCTTTTCTATAAGGGTGAGCCAGAGACAATCTGATGGTTTACACTTGATTTTAATTGGATATCTGACCAACCTGGTACTCATTTTGTTTGCTAAAACAAAGAGCTTTAGAAGAGAACTGTTTTAGATTAAACCAAAGATGGTGACTCTTAACCTGAGAATAAGCGCTTTATGTTCACACATTTCTTGTCTTTCTGTATCAAAAATAACAACAAAAAAAAGATACTCTATCTTGAATTTTGACTTTGATCTACCTTTCTCTCTGTGCCTTACCTTCTGAATCAGTGAAATTGACAGTTGGCACTTCTTGAGGTCATGTTGGTCCCATGTTAGGCTATGACAAAACTCTCCCAGTAATAGTAGCAGTGTATAGCTGTGTAAGAGTGGTATCTATTCTGGTGACTACTCAAGAATTACACTTCAGCAAAGTGCTTTGTTTTGTCTTGACATTAGTACCTTATTATTGTGCAAAACTTTTGTGCAAGTACAATTCCCTTTTACTGCTGATGTTTTCTTATTGACTTGTTGGTTTGGGCATGTATTTCAGTGGGTACTAGATGCTTTCTGTTGTGCTGTCAATAGATTTAGATCCATTTTGTCTATCATAAACCTTACTCTGACTAAAAGGTAAACTTAATAAAATCTGAAAAAAAATCCTGAATAAATTTATTTCATCCTTGCTTTACTACAGCAGGTTCTCTCACTAGACTAGCATGCAATAAACAAAGCTTGACTGACAAAACAATTTTCTACAAGGTCTCTCTGTAGCCATTCAGTGCTGCATCCCATTTGCATGAACTGTGTTGAGTGCTTTCAGTGCCCTGGGAATGAGGACCATACTCTTGAAAGCTGAGACATGAGCCAAGACCACCCACATTTAGCAGGAAATGTGCATTTGCAAACTGAAAATTAACAGATACAGCATACAGCATACAGCATCACAGCACAGTGCACCTGGCAGAATGGTAATAGAGTGGAAGGTGCCCTGGAGGACAGTAAGGAATTGAGCTGTCAAAAATCTATGGAGAATCAGGTCTTTAACTGGAGCACAGAAATCTGACTCTTGCCAAATTCTCAGCATCTGTTTTTCAGTATAGTAGTCACCTCTTCTTGGTATCAGTATTTAGAGTCAACCAGAAAGCAACTGAGGAATAGCCAAGGTTGCCTTTCTGCAGATGTGCACAGCTGGATTGTGTGCTACAGGGCCAAGAGTAGAAAAATTCCCCTCCAGGAACTGTTGCAGCCCTGAACTTTATTCCCTGTGCCAGTCACAGAGAGGGGGCTGATTCTAGTGGGATGTTTTGTCCTGGTGTCTCTGAGCCATTAGGGATGATGCTGTGAAGAGCAGCAGCAGGGATAAAGCTGTACCAATCCCAGGGGAGGGCAATAGCAAAGGCACTTTCCCTTCCCAGCTGCAACTTGGATGAGCTGTGATCCAGTCTGCTGCAGTCCTTTTGCTCATGTTGCCTGAGCAATAATTCTAAAATCCCTAACTAGGAAGCTAAATGTTTACATGTTTTGCCATAAGAATTAGGTATCAGTAATACTGGAAAGAATGCAACCTCTCATTTATCTTATACCACACCTGTAGAACTCCACTGCCAGTGGTGGTATATGGGTCTGTGTCAATGAATCATATTTGTTTTGGGTTTGTGGCAATGGATCTGAGCTGATACGTTGTAAGGTGTCAGTTAAAAATGTATGAAGTCTACTTTTGCTTCACAGTGTCATTCTCCTCTTCCTCCCTCTCATGTTTTCTGTTTCTGTTTTGATACATCTCTGTTGTTTTAAGAACAAACTTTGCACATGTTTTTAACTCCAGGAGTTTGGTGTTTCAAAGGAAACGACACCACTGCTTGTTCTGCAAAGCACTGTGTGAGCTGGGGTCTTGGGGCAAATACAGAAGTGAACATAAATGCAGATGACTGCCCAAGTAAGAAACGTGCAGGAAATGTTTTTGTGGAAAGGTTATTTCCATTACTGGACTGTAGACATCATCTCCAAGATTTTGTACTGAAAATTTTACAAGGTTAGAAGTTCTGTGTCAAATTATTTGGAAAAAGGCTTTTACTCATTTTGCAGATGGCTGAGAATGCTTATTTCTGCCTTTTTGTATGATGGTAACTCTTCCACCTCGAAGAACTTTTAGCCTGTTGGAATATGTCATGCTTCTTATTACAGGGGTCTTTCCAAGTAAAATCAGCTCAACAAACAAGAGCAAGGACACAGATTTGGGTGCGAAGGGGCTAATGTTAGGCTGAAGTAAATAAAGCATTTGTAGGCACAAGTCACTTTCTGGACATATGAATATGGCCCGTTGGGGTATTGATTTGGCCCCAGGTGTGTTAAGAATGCGCAGTTTCTCCTGCTGACATACTTAGGCAATTTACATATGATTTTCAAAAGAAACTCTTTGTACTATTGGGTGGCTCCATTTCTATGCCCAGTTCATTCTCAGCTTGAATTTATGGACAGTCTAGAAATTCTTTAAACATAAAAACTGTGGCATTAACCATGATGCAATAGAAGATATAAAAAATGCTGAACATTCAGTACCAGCATGAATTGCTGTCATGTCTACGTTTGGCACCTCAGATATTATCTCACCCTTTAGAGTAACTTGTACTTGAAAACAGGTCCTCAGGTAACCTGAATCCTCAGGTGACACCCTTCCCCCCTGAGGACAGGGAGGACAGGGAGGCAGAGGCTTTTGGCATTAGGCAGTGGTGTTCTGGCACAGAGAGCAACTGAGGCCTGGGGGCAGAGAATATAGGATCTGAAGCAGTGGCTACTGGGTAAAAGTCTTTGGAGCAAATCCTCTTCTTATGACCCACGCTTGCTAAATCTAAGTGATGTTTTCATTGACATTTAAGTATGTATTTATCACCTTTAAGATTATGAGATGTTTTCAGGTTTTCACAGGTAGTATCTGTGGAAAAGTTTGTCATAGGCAACAAATTTTTGGGTCTCACTTTTCTTATTTCTTTCTGAAAAAAAACCCCAGCTTTAATTGTAGAAATAGAATAACCTTTGCTCTCTGAGAACATTATTCATCCTATTCCAGTCATTCTTGTAAATGAGGCTTTCAAGAAAGAAGAAATGAGACTTTTACTTTTGAATGAATAGGGACCTCTTTTGCCCCAAAAGTAAGGGGAACAGAACACAAGGCTGTATTCTTCCAAGTGGGATACTATTAAACCCCACTGAAGCAAGAATTCAGCCTTTGAAATAAGTGAAGCTTTTCAGATCTTGCTTTTAGTCGCTTTCAGTCTTTGATATAGAGATATAACATTATTTTTAAATTATTCCTAAATATTTAGGGCTTGTCATACAACTTACACATTGTACAATGTCTACATTGTAAATTGAAGCTGATGCTGGGGGAGATATTTTTAACATGCTCTCTGAGAACAATTTCCCAGACCCTATAAAGGAAAATATTCAAAACTGCAATAGTCTATGGGAAGAATTTGAAAATTGCAATTAGCTGCTTAAAATTAGACAAGTGTGTGCTTCTCTGTGCTGGGTTATGTGTATGTGTTGTACTGCTTTGTTATGAATTTTATTGGTGTCTGTCTTTCCCTGAGGCAGAAGTTGCTCTAATACAGAAAGTAAATTGTGATGTCGGTACTTTGCCACTCTGGGATTTTCAGTTTATGCTTGCAAACACGAGCTGAATGAGTTCACCTTCCTTGAACAGCTTTGTCTCCCTGGCAACTCCAAAGTGAGAAAAAATGTTGGGAATGCCTTTACAGAGAGCTACTCTTCTTCTATGCATATTCCTGCCAGAGAAGACTTTGGAGTGATCCTGCCCTCTCTGTTCCTGCTGAATCATGGCCCAGGCCTTGATACTTCAGCCAGCTTTTCCAGGCTACTCTGCTAGTTTTGACCCTTGACAATTAATGAGAAGATTCTAAATAGTGTAACTGTGAAATGGCCTCTCACATTTTGAGCAGCAAGGAACACTGTATCTACATGTTGTCTCTGAAGACTGTGAAGAAGCTCTGACTACAGATGGTTCATAAACTGGATTTTTCAATAGCAAATCATGCTGTTCAAGTGCCTGGTTTTGTAGAGCTTCCTGCTTTTCTCACTGTACAGCCAAACACAGATTTATATCAAAGATATCTTTTGCATGCTGTTTGTTATTCAGTATATACCCTGCAGGAGATGCTAGTTAAATACTTCTTTATATATGTGAAATTCCTGTGGCTTAAAACATAGCAGGGCTGCTAAAAGGATTCTATTTGAAATTAAATAATTGTATTTGTTTTGTACCAAGATCACTGCACAAAGTGAGAAGCTCCAATATGCTGTCAGTGTCCCTTATTCTCTTAAAAAAATGTTTGCTTCCTCCTCTGACTTTCTGAGCCTGTTACTTCTTCCAAGAACAATGTATTAAATGGATGGTTCCTAATCTAAATAACTTAGAGACAGGTCCTTGGAGGACACAGTGCACACGTGCTGGAGTTTGATATGCCAATTTGGATGTCCTCATTATGCTTTTCAGAGCTGTGCTCATTTTTCTAAGTCTCTGAGCTGGAAGCATGTGGCCTGTTTCCATCAGAGAATCTTCACAGCCATGTTACCATAAAGCTGAGTCTGAACTAGTATGTCCTGACTTTCAAAACAGAAGAATGATGCATGACTATTAGCACCCACTCATATGGACACAAATCAATTTTCTACAAAGTTTGGTACCAGAAATGTAAGCTAACTAACAGGAAGCACTGATAAGACTTGTATCTGAAATCCCTCTTTCCTCCAGTTGGAAGTTGAAGATGACAGTGGAATAATGTGATGTTTGGATTTTTGTTTTTGTGTTACTTCTTGAACCAGTTGGTTTTAGATCAAAACCAAGAACGTAGCAGCCTGGCTGCCGGAAGGAAACATTCAGCGTGAGGGGGCATCCCATATCCAAGTGTTTCAGCTGGTTGTGTACATTGGACAGAGTTGTTGGTTTCACCCTTTTGTAGTCACCTTCCTTACTCTGTTCTTGTTTTTAAGAATATTGTGGAGGACTTTAAGCACAGGATATTGGCACTTCACAGCAAGGTGTTCTCAGTGTCCCCTCCTCCCTCTTCCATATTTCTATTCTGGATGGTTTGTCATGTTGGGAGGTTAGAAGGGGGTGAGAAGAGAAGAGTGGGCCCATGGCTAAGTATAATAGGGTTCTAGCTGGTGGTGAATTGATTGGTACAACAAAATTTATCTATTTCAGTATTGCCATAATAGAAGATGCTGGATGGGGATTTATTCATGGTGTTGCTCTGAATAGCTGCTACCATGACTGATAAGCTACAGACAGCAACAACTGAAACAGAATGGTGCCTGCTTGGAAAGAGAGAAGACTGCCACTGGGACAGTATCAGAGATGTATGCGGAAAAACAGAAGCATTACAGGGTTGTGGAAGTGTCTGTCTTTTGTGAGGAAGGACGTAAAGGAATCCAAATATAATCTTATGGAGTGGGATGGTTTTGTTTAGCCTGCTCTTTTGAAAACACAGTGGAGAAGATGGGCAGATACTGCCCTTCTACTTTGGTGAGGATGATAAAAGCAGATAGCTGTACTTCTAGCTGTACTTCTAGCTCTCATTTCTGCACAGAAAAGTCACCGGCCGATAAACTTCATGAACATACCCATTTCTGCAAATCAATGCAACAGGCAGAAATTCTGCCTGAAGTCCTGACAAAACAGTGGCCTTCATGGCAGCTGTCCAAACGTGGTTAATCAAGTAGCTAATTATCACCATAATGGTGCTCAAGCAGCTGACTTGAAATAGAGCAATAGGCTTTTTTTTTTTTTTTTTGAGCAATAGGCTAGAACTTTGGGGTTGGCCTCAGAGCTTAGAGAAGCTGTGAACAAGGGAAAAAAAAAGAATAGTTTGGAGGTGATCCAGGGGAGCAGTGAGAGACAGGAAGTATCAGCTTTGGCTGCACTTGGTTGAATCCAGATGAGGTACTGTTACATTGCTCCCTTGTGAGAGAGGCAGCCATGGGTTTAGAAGTGCTTGTGATCCCACTTTTGAGAAGAGGTCTTGAGTGTTGTGTTTGAACTTTTATTACCTGTGCAAAAAGAATGATGACTAACAAAAGAAGTTGTAGTGGCATAAGTAGTACCGAGCTGGCTTTGGCTGCAGAGTTGTTCCTTGCGTGGTGATGGAGCCTTACAACTTCAGCCACCAAGATTTTAGTTTGTCTTGGAGCTCTGAACTCCCTCAGGATGCCCAAGAAAATGTTTCTTTTACTTTTTGACTTACTTCTGTCACCACAGCCACACATCCAGTACAACTAGCCTAGTGCAAGAAAAGAGCAAGGGTGCATTTGTCCATGAACATGTTTTTGGTTTGTTTTTTTCTCTAACAATAGGTAAAGATTCCTTCTGCTGATGAATGGCTGAAAACTAAGGATTATGTGGACTCCTTGTAGAAGACCCACAAAAGAACTGAATCTATCAGTGAAATTGAGGAAGTGTTTTCTGGAGTACTGTTTCATAATCTTGCATGTTTTTACATGCTGTATTTTGATTTGCGCTGCGCTTTAGAGGATTATTGCCCCGTGTTGAATTTCAGCTTCACCTGGGGTTGAAAGGCTGAACAAGTGAAATTCTGCCAGACCACTTGTGACTTGCACAGATCCAGGCCAAAGCTGTTTCCCTTCTGCCAAGCCCCAGACTATGCCTTCTAATATGGCAGAAAAGTTGATTTTTTGCTTTTGCTTTTACTTTGAGCCAAGGATCAAAATTAGTGATATTATTTTTCATTAAAACAGCTGGTGTATTTGGAGAGAAAAACAGAGATCCAGGAAGGCTGAAGAAGTCTGGCCATCTGTCTGCTCCCCAAGGTGCAATTATATGTGTTGGGATTTGGGAGCAGAGGGACTCTGAGGATATGCCCCTGGCCTGAAAAGAAAGCTGTGCACGAAGCATGCTGGGCAAGCTGGCTTCTGAAGTCATGCATGCTCATCACCTCTGCTGGGAGGCTGCTCTAATGCTAACATACTTCCTGGGGAATGAGTTTGTATCTCCATGTGACAGTGCAGGGCCTACTCAGGCCTTTCTAATCTGATGTCACACCATATGGGTCAGACATGCCTTGTGAAGATGAAAGGTGAAGTGCACCTTTTTAAACTCTTCTTTTCCAAAACAACTTGCTATGGCCAAAGCTGTCACATTAGTTTGTTTGGTGGCTGTATGAAAATACGTTTGCACTGCTGGTTGATGCTGTTCTAACTCTGAACAAACACTAAGTCTAAACAGATGAAGGAAAATGTAGACTACAGTGAGTTCAAGTACTTGCAGGGCAGGAGCCCTAATGTCTCTGTAAGAGTCCTCCAGATCTTCCGAGTGTGATGAAAAGCTGACACTCCTCCTTAGTGTGAAGAAAACTGGGAGAATATGAGCCTGGAAAGGAACCTCTTGTTCCTAGGAAGGGCATCTTTCAGCACAGACTGAAAAGCAATTTGCTTGTCTACAGAAGAGGAGTGAAAAGCTCGAGATGGCCTAGTGTAAGACAGGCCACGGATAAAGAAAACAGAGTCGTTTGGGGATGGACAAGTGAAGCTACATCCAGAGAGCCCAGAGCAACTTTAAGGCTAAAAGAAAGCTTTTGGGAGAGGAAGATAAAGAGGTTGAGTGAAGTGCCAGAACTCAACCTTTTCCTTCTCAGTATCTTCGCATACTTTGGAGATCTGCTCCATTACTGTGGGTACATGACTTGTTTCAGAAAGCTTGTTCTTTCCTCTGGAAAGGGAGAAAACAGCAGGTTGAATTACACTTAATAGCCTAAGGAAACAAGCTTTCCTCTCTGGAGGTTGAAGCACAGCTTCAGGTCAGGGTAAGCTAATGTAGGGTTGGCTGTAGAATTTTTCCATGCATCAGCATGCTTTCTCCATCAGAAGAGACATTCAGTGCTGCAGCTTCTGTAGAGACCCCAGTTTGGGCACATCTGGATTCTGCTGTATCCACTGGATGAACCCAAGACTTTCTGGTCTAACAGAACTCTTGTTTAGCTGTTCAGTTTTTTTGCACTTTGGATTGCAATTTTAATCTCTTGCATGATGAATAAGGCTCCAGAACGAGAGTCATCTTCTCTCTGACAGACAGATAAAGAATCAATGCATTCAGCTTTGCTGTACAGGAAGAAAGCAAGGAGCCAGCAGCACCAACCCCCTGATGAACCCCTGTATTTTATCAGCAGAAACAGAATTGCCCTTCATGTTCCAGATAGTGTTTACTCTACCTTCAATGGTTTGGCAAACTTTCTGGGCAGACAGTTCTAGTAAAGGAAGGAATGTCAGGTAGACTGGGGATACTCAAATAACAGGAGGTTGTCGGGTGTAAAGGTCGGGCTCAAGCTGAGCTGTGCATGAGAGGTCTGAGTCTTTTCCATGTCAAGTGTTGGCTTCCTTTTCCTCTTTTCTTGTGGAGCTCAGGTAGGGATGAGGAAGTCTCTCAGGAGGAAAATGCAGCATGCATGATGTTAGGCCTGAAAGTTTCTCTAGAGATTTATATTCCAATCCTATAAATTCCAGATGTATTTTCAGATGCTGGGAATTGCTCCAGGCAATCTGAACCTCTTATGTCTAAAGGATCTTTGCAAAATCTCACAGGAGTGAGATTTCTGGTTTGTCTTTGGCTACCTATTGCAACGTGAGGAGCTACATATCTCTGGAAAGTGTGCTTTGTACATACTTTTCTAGTTTCCTTCAGATCATCTGGGAAATGAGTTTAGGAGTTTTGAAAACATTATGAACGTAGATGATTTAAAATTGGTGTGTGCTCATTTCTCTGTACTAGGCAGTTCTAGGACAAGTAAGTACAGTTGTACTGTGTCAGGATATTCCAGTTATCAGCTTCTGCTTGTCAAAATCAGCTACAAGAACCATCAGGGAGAGAAAATCAAAGAGAATCAGCTCCTGGAAGGAGAGCGTTATGGCCGGGCTCCACCTGCTGCTGACTGGGATGCTCTGCACCGGGCTGCAGCTTTGGTAGAGCTTGCAGAGACACCAGTGGTCAGTGATCATCCCCTTTTTTGTACCTGTTCTTCTGTGAAGAAATTGAAAATAATGGCAGAAGGGAAATTGTGTCCTCAAGCTGTACATGTAACTTGGTTTAGGGTTCTCTCTTGTGTAGTCAATGTAAATGTTCAGCAGTTCCTACAGATCGGTTGTGAACTGTCTGTGTTAGATATTGTACATAGTGCAGTGTCTGCTCTTGGAAACTGCCTGAGCTTTGGTTGGTAAGTCAGTCACCTGAATGAAATCTTTGAGGTTGCTCCCACTGAGCACAGAAAGATTAACAAAGATGAGTTCTGTGTATTTTGCAGCAGCACTCACTGTGTTTCATTAGTGCTGTTAAATAACTACTTGATCATAATACTGCTGCAGTTAAATATATTTCCATCAGAAGTGCTCATGGTTTACTAGGTGCTGTGTAAGAAACAGAGAAAAGAAGGAAGATGTGGAAAACCTGATAATTCTGATGCTAGCATGATTTTGCCAAAAAGGAGAACGGTCCTTAAGTGTTCATTAGAACTGCCGCATTGAATAGAGTCTTAGGGAACTTCTTGAGCTGGCATTTGCTGCTTGCATTACAGTTCAGGCTTTGTGCCTCTTCAGATTCTATTTTTGTTGCTTATCAATTCTTTCTTTTTCTGATGTCAGGACTCAGGCTGGATTATGAGAATCTGCATGAACCAGACTGATGCACTCGGCAACAAATGCTGTTTCAAACCACAAAGTGGAAGCATAAGCAGTTTAATTGTCCCCTACTGTCATTCAGTTCTCTTTATTATGTTACATTTTGCTTTTAATCATAAACAGGCTGTGGTATACACATGGTAGCAGACTGTGCTGTATACATCACAGGCAGGTGCTGGCTGCACTGCCCACGTACTACTCAGGACTGAAACATTTTCAAAGCACTAGCATTCGTTGTTCCAGTTGTAGGACTTGTCTGGGCAGAAATGTCTGCTTCAGTTCTGAGTTACTTTTTGGATGTCTACTACTAAAAAGGATGAAATGCCCACACATACTTTTCTTTGAGATGGACTTGGGCTTGGAATCCAGATCTTAACAAAGGAAGAGCTAACATATTAAACTCTGAAGTCCACAACATCCTTGAATACTGTTTACAAAGAGAGGCATCTTCCTCCCCAAAACAAAGTGAATAGAAGACATTAAAAGAGGAAAGGACAGACAAGTCTATCAGTAGAATCAGTTATGAGCATTAAGAAGATGGAGTCTCATTTTTCCCTGGTCTTTTGTACCTGCCAAATAGATTTGAGATGTATCATGGAAAATCATAAATGTTCTTGTTCTACTACTACTGTCTGCTCCCAATCCATTTTTATGTCTCCTGCTTTCCTCCTCTCTCACCTGTGCTTTTACAGTGCTCTCCAGAGCCTGTCTCTGCAGTGGCCAGGTGTGACACTGGAAGCATCCACTGGAGCTGAGGATAGTCTCAGGGTGAATGAGTGCCTCTTTGGAGTGAAGCTGACCACTCCCACCACTAAGTTTTAGACTTTATTCTATGCTGAGAATTCTCCTTTCTCTCTTTTCTGACGGATCAACATGTCCTCATTAGACTGTCTTATCACCTTAAGTCCTTCTGCATTGAGACAGATAATCTTATCCCTTGTTCACCTTCCAAAGTGAAAAGGGGACTCTGGCCCAGCCTGAACACCTAATACCCTGCTGGGAATGGTGATGCAGCTGATCAAACAGTTGCACAAGAAAAGGAATTCTGTTTTCTTTCCTGCTGCACTCATCTTGCATTTCCATTTCTTGGATTCAACCAATTTAATTTATTACTTACCAGACTGATCAAATATTTCATACTCAAGTGTCTTGACAGTTTGTTCTCTGGATGACTATGGAAAACTCATTATTATTATTTTTAAACAAACCATTGTTGGGGATAGGATTTCTCTTTTTTTGTCTTTTTTACCACCAAAGCTCTATTTCTATTAATTATGAGCCCTTGCCAGCATAGTTCTGTTACTTAAGGAAACCTAACTTTTAGAAGCCTGGCTTTGCCCAAAATTATGCAAACAGCAGTTCTGAAAAAAACTCCAGTTGTGCTGAGAGCTTAATTGCAGAAATGACCAGATATTGTTATGTTGGCATTGAATCTCAAAGAACTAAACAAATGTCTTTGGGTACACGCCTTCAGCTCAGCTCAAAAGTAAAACCACAATTGCAGTGCCTCAGATAGAACAGAACATCTTTCAGAGACTGGAGAATGAGAGCTGAAGGATGGCTTCTAGACAACAGGTAGCTGCTCTTTGCTTTTGTTCAGTTTTTAGACCTGAATACAAAGATGTTACTCTTTTTTGAGTACCACATGGAGTAGACCTCTTAAATGTGGAAGGGACAGTGCCCTTCTTTTACTAGCCCTGACAACCTGCAAAGGTCCATTTGGAGACAAGTTTTTCATGGATTTTTTTTGTTTGTTTTTAATAAAGTGCAAGTGAATCCAACTGGCAAGAATGCTATACTTACTGTTTGAGTTGGATTCACGTTGGTCTGTGGGTATGGTTCTCCAGAACATTGAATAGTTTCTGGCAGGCCTCATTCCATAGTGGTGGGGAGTGGGAAGATCCTGTATGCAGTTGCTCAGGGTGTCAGCACACTGACAGGCCCTGCAGTGCAAACTAGGAGTGAGTCCAGAGCATGTCACCTCCTTTGCAATGCCAAGCAATGAGTCTGTGTCTAAACAGTTTCCTCTGATTCATCACTGCTTTTTGTTAGAGACTAAATATAGTCCTTCCTATAGAAAGCTCAATTTGAAGAGTAAAAAGTTGGCTTCCATTCTATCTGGTTGCTTTTTTTGCTGCAGCTATTCATCTTCTAACAACCTTCACTAGCTGCTAGTTTCTCTCCTTTATCCACCCTTACCACTTTCCTCCTTGCCTTCCCTGAAGGGCTCATTTGTGAGGGACTCCCTTGATTTCCCACTGCTGATTACATACTAGTGCTCACTGAAAAACCACACCCAGTGACTGTTGTATGAGGTTTAAGAATGCTATGGGACAACAACCCTGCATGTAAATATGAGGAACAAACATATGCAGGATTTCCTTGGTTCAGAGGCTCTGCAGATTTTGACTGAAAATTACATGCTGAAACTTCCTGTGATTTAGGGCTACTTGCCTGAGTGATTTAGAGACAGAGACTCTGGGGAACGAGTTTGTGGGCACCAAGTATTTGTGTGCTGTTTGTAAGAAATGGGTGGATTTGCATAAAACTGCTTAAAGGCAATAGGCAGGGCACACTCAAGCTTTAGATGTTAAGAGTTTCAGAAAAACTGTGGTAATCTGTAACAACAACAACAAAAGTGTAGCGTGTCTTTGAAGAGTGGCTGTAAGAATGCAAAGGCACTTCTCAGAGTAATATTGTTTGTCAGACAGATGAACTACAAGTCTTCCACGTTTGTGCTAAGGATCAGATTTAATATCTGACATTCTTGAAACATATTTCTAACAACTTGATATTGTGTCTGAAGGTCCTTAAAATCTGGTGTCTCGTGTGATAAGAGTATATCACTGTTTTAGTAGAAGAAAAACCAAGGTGTCATAAATGCACTTAATGCTCATTGGTCAGTGATGTTGTCAAAATGGGAAGCTGCATTCTGCATCACAGACTTCATCCTGAAAAGGCTGAAATACAAGCGGCTTGCACAAAAAAATCCGAGGAGAGATAACAGTGTCCCATCAACTGTCCTCTGGAAAGGAAAAAGTATTTCTATTTCTTTTCCCAACAGGGATGTTAGCATCTGTAATGCTTTTTGAAAGATTGAGAAGTAGCTGTGCAGTACCAAAATAAATGAATATTCCTTTAATTATTAAGTAAATATATACTCAATTTATGTAAATCTATACATGATTCTATGTCTAAATGCATAGTGTGGCATGATTCAATATGGTAACTCATGTTGGTTTATTACACAAGGATTCCAAAAATAAGATGTGCTTCTCTCAGTGAGCTGTCCAGATTAATTAGTGTGAGGGAACTAATTGATTAGGCAGTGTTCCCTCTTATTGCTGCATAATACCCAATTTTTTTCTGTTTGCATTGTTGTGGCTTAAAATTTGTATGACACAACTAGATGCCAAGTCAGCACATGTTTTCAGTCTATCTTTATAATGTGGTGCCAGGCTGTTTTTTTCTTTTATAGGAGACAAAAGAAATAATAGTTACACAGTTACTCACAGGGGTGGGAAGGATTCCCAGCGACTTCTTTTTCCCAAGCAGTCACAGCTTAAAGCTCAGTGCTGTCTTGCAATAATTAATTTGGCAGAGCTTTCAAGATTGCTTGAGAAAAGTAACTTTCCTTCAGCTCCCATATTGCCTGTCCTATTCTCTCCTCTGCCTGAGCCATGCTCTCCCCAGCAGCAGCAAGTATTCAGTGGATCCACTAAAGTGTTCTGCAAACACAGTCTTGACAGTCTTGACTCAGTGCTCTGCAAATAGAGATATTCTTGAAGCCTTTCTAGTCTTGTCCCAGACAAGAAAGATAACCAGATCCTCATACATGGGAGTGAGGTCCTCACGTTGAAAGAGTGAGCCTTGCTCCCTGGGCTCATCACTGTTGGATAGTACTGTTGTTTGTCATGAAGATGGAAAGGAAAGGTATTGGTGTCTGATCACTTTGGAGATGCAAATCCCCATGTACACATCAGTCATCAGCCTTTTCCAAGCCTGATGATTGCCTTTGGCCTCCGACCTCTGCTGTACTGGGAGTAAAAGGAATTTACTTGGATTTGGTGCACTACAGGAAATATGTTTCATCTCTCCAACTGTTGGCTTGGTGCAATAAATTCATAAATTTCAGTTATGTGAAACTTCTGATACCAGAGCTTTGAAATTAAATGTTGCAGGATACATTTCACATGCCTTGTCATCTTCTGGGAACTCTGGCAAGAATGTTATAGCCAAGGCCTTGTTCAGAAATCCAACGTCTGTGGAAATTAACACTTGCAAGCTTTCAATTTTATCTTGATTCCGCATACTTCTTTTACACCATAGCAAAAAAGTTGACAGGACAAATTCTGCACCTGTATCTTAGACTTCAGGTGGAGCTAAATGTTCACTTGGTCACACTGACATCAGAACATTAGTAACCAGCTGTGGTCAGATGCATTAATCCTGTTATTGATCTTGATAATCTTGATGTGAATATCATTATTTTTTCATTTCACTGCTGTCACACACACTCTAAATTAGATAATATTTCTCTACCTTCTCCTCTCCCTTTTCTCCTCCTTCTCTCCTTCTCTCCCCCCCCTACCTTTTCCTCTCTTTCTCTGTCTCTCTCTTTTGACACTGTAGTGTCTTTTTTTTCTACTTAGGGAAACCTGAAATAAATTGTTGAACTGTAGAGTATGAAAGCAGTATTGATGTCTCTGTCTCTTTTCTATAATGAAATACCCATGAAATATGGAAGTGCATGGAAGCACTTCAGGTTTACCCCCAAACAGTTGTCATTCATCCAAATTCCAGCACATCTTAGATGTTTCCCTTTATGAGCAGCTTTTGGCATTTGCATGTTAAAATATTCTCCCTTAATATTTCAATTTGTAGTCTTAGTGCAGCTGCTATGAGGTTGGAACTACCATTGCTTCATGGTCACTTTTTTTTCTCATCTGTTCAACACTTCAAGAGATCAGAGAAAACCAAGTACATACATACATACAATTAAAAAAAGAGGCAAAGATATCCAGGAAATCTTGGGAGCACATCCAGCAATGGTTAGATCTTTTAAAATAACTATTCTATCTCCTTTTTTCCGTTCTATCAAATGACAGTGAATACAAGTGGGTAACACGAACACAGGATGAGTGTGAACCCACTGCCTAATGCATTCTGTCAGAACATGTAGCAAGCCAAGGTAATGCTGGAAATATGGCCAAGTCCAACTGGTTTCAAGTTCTTTAAATTGTCTTAGATCCCAGAGGAGAGGTTAAAGCAGAACATTGTTTATCTCAACTTGGTAGACAGAGTTGAGCAGTGAAGCAGACAGAGAATTCTCCTTTGGAAAGAAGCCATATATTCCAGTGACTAATGAAAACAAGAGAGGGAAGGGGGGAAAAGTGGCAATTAGGACATAGGAAAATGTTCATCTCATTTCAGAGTGCAAGGCTTCACTTGTACCTAGTTCAGTGCTGTGAACTTAGTGCAAATTTGACTGTGTGGTAACAAGTCTGAACATTTGCCTCACCCAAAGTTAAGTGATCCTGCTACTAACACCACATACATTTCAGCTGGACATCTCCATAAAACTGGGCAAAGTTCACTGGTGAATAGAGAGGCCGTAGGCAATTGCCTCATGATTCTTTTTTTCATTTTAAGTAAGTAGAAGGCACTTGTCCCAAACCAGGAGGTCTTTCAGTTTTCGCCGGTACTGCTGATTCACATTTTTGTTTTGGTAAGTACTCAATTCAGAAACTGTGAAGTGATTGATGAGTAATGTAAAGGGTTTTCTGAAAGCTTCTGGGTAAGACTGCTGGAGCCACAATCTGCCTGCCTCATCAGAGAGCCTTTCTAGTAAGCAGCATGTTTATTGTGATAGCTCAATAAAACACAGCTGGTGAGAAGAGTAGTGTTTTGCTGGGGCACTCATTTGCATCAAGCTTGCCATACTGTTTCTCTCTCTCTGAGGTGTTTAATGATTAGTTGGCACACTGGGTCCAGCAGCCACTGAAGAACGACTGGAACAATAATCTCCTTTATCCAAAGAGGTAGGTAGGAATTGGATTAATACTATTCTTCCTCAGCAGCAGTTACTGGCATGACCTCCTGTACTCCCTGAGTCTGACCAGTTGGTTAGTCTTACTAAGGGACAAGAGCAAGGTGGATTCCGTGTGAAGGGCTGTTCCTGTAATCTTCATTTGGTGCAGTGATACTATACTACACTGAGTAACTTCGTTAAGTAGATAAGCCCCTGAACAGATATGGGGGCAAGCCCCATGCATTTGCAATCTTCAAACTGATGTAATCCATGCAATTGTAAAATACTTGATACAGGTTTTCAGTTCAGACTGTTGAACTGATATGGTCTCCCACCAGCTGCTGGATTTATAGTAATGCAGGAATTCCAGGATTATAACCAGTCTTGTCTTATGCTGTCAATGTGGGAATTGTTGTTTCCAGGGAGTTTAGGCCATTCATATTCAGTATTTTGACATCTTGTATGAAAAGCTTTGTGGGATTACAGAAATGCATCATACTGCGGTGTCATATTCTTCTTAGTGTTACAGACAAATGATCATCCTGTCTGTCCTGCAGCCCTAGGGTTCATAGCTTTGCTAACGTGAAATATATTTAACTCCCTATGTGCATATGTATATCACTGTAGACTCTGTCAGTGCTGTCCGTGGAAACTGTACATTGCACCTAGTGAGCTGTAGTCACCAGTACAAGGGGTTTGAGAAATACAAACCTGAGCTGACAGGTACTACTGCAGCTCCCAGTGTTTACTGAGATCCAAGTACAATGCCAGCCTTCTCCAAATCTGCTTTTGTTAACTTTATACAAACTTAAAATTACTCTTAATCTCATTATCTTCTTTTCATAGGCCAATATTAGTATGACTCTGCAGTAGAAGCTTTAATAAAATGTTTTCCTGAGCTGTAGAAAATGCTACATGCAATTTCCCCCATCCATACTGTTGATGCTCAGTGAGGTCTGTGATTAGAAGACATTTTTGCTTGATCCTATAGGACCTGTTTCAGTGCTGTAGGGTTTTGGCAACATCTTCCTTCACCTGAATGCACAGTGTTATGTGCTGAGAGGGCAAATCAAGCTGCCTTCCATCCACCACTCTCAAATGCAAAGTTTAGGCTTTCTGGCCAAGCTAAACAATTTTCACCAGGGGACACCTGTGAAGAAATTCTTGAAGCACCTATTTCCATTTATTTACTGAATGCTTACAGATGCTTGTCTCCTGTTCCATAGGGCCCCAGATGCCTTCCTTTTCTGTTTAATCCAGATATCCCCTCCTTTCAAATATCAGTGTTGTTTCTTTAGGAAGGCAAGCAGGTCAGCTGCAGTATAGTGCTGTGGCAGAGGCAGCCTATCTGCTCTTTAATGTCTTTAGATTCTATTCTGGATTAAGAAGTACATTGCTGAGCTCAGCAGAGTGTATGGCACTGACATTCTTATCTCAGATTCTGATTTCTGGCCTACTTCTTTGCATGTGATGGAAAAGTCAGGGGTACTGGGGCAGAACTGGAGAAATGCTGCTCACACTACAGTTTATAACCACGGGGATTGAGGGTACAATCCATGGCAAACAGCAAATGGCATTTGAATCTACCCCCCAAAATGTACTTGCTGAAATGGGGAGGATTATGAAAGAGGAAATATGACATAAATTAAAAAAAGATGTGGATATTTAGTAGTGAAATGTGCAGTGATAAGCATGTCCATGTGAACATTCCTATGTCTACAGAGTCCTGTAGATATACAGGATTACATGGGCTTCAGCCAATAGGACATCCAGAGACCATCTATGTAACCTGCCCTTGCCTGATCGTGTTTTACTCATGAGCATTGTCTAACATGGTCAGACACTGCAGAACCTGAAGTCTTTTAAAGAAGAGGTTTTGTTCTTCAGTTTTCTGTCATAAAGTTCTAAAATCCTAGTGTCTTATTTAAAGGAAATGTAAAGAAACAGCAGTGTTCTTAGGTTTAACCAGTGACTGCAAGCATTAGAAGCAATACACTTTGTGTGTTTCTGGTATTTCCAGTTCAAGCATGGTATCTCCTGATACATGAGTGAGTGTGCAGTCATTCCTCTGAGTGGTGACACAGGCAGTCTCTGAGGCGTGGGTGGGCAATGACAGAGAAAACCTCTTATGCACGGCAGCTGTAATTAGTGTTGAAAACTCATGTTCAGTCACACCAATGTGAAGCAAAGTAATAGTTACAGAAAAAAACAGCTTGGTTCAAACATAGAATCATAGCATTGTTAGGTTTGGAAGGGACCTCAAGGATCATCTCGTTCCAAACCCCCTGCCATGGGCAGGGACACCTCACACTAGATCAGGTTGCTCAGAGCCACATCCAGCCTGGCCTTAAAGACCTCTGTTGATGGGGCTTCCACCACCTCCCTGGGCAGCCTGTCTCAGTGTCTCACCACCATGATGTTTGCCATTCAAGTCGTATTTTTCCCTTCTTTGCTATATAGTGGGTCTGTTTATAATTCCAAATTAGCAAAGTTTGGAGTGTGAAGGAAAGCAGGAACAGATGATTTGTCTGCTCCGGTTTCTTTTGTAGCGTTATGGTTTGTAGATGAGAATCTTCAGAATGGTATTTGTGCGTCACTTTTAATCTCACTCAAAGGTTTTTCACATATTTCTTTCCCACCAGGATTCTTATCATGATGGAGCATGATGTAGTTTAATGATTATTGTGAAGCCAATGCAAATGAAAACTTTTTGGGGTAGCCAGCTCTTTAGGCTTTGTCTATGGTATGCCATTGTTGCGTAGAGCCTAGATAAGTGTCCTGAATGCTGACGCCATTCTTCTTGACTCATGATGTTGCTTCTAACACTTATGAGTTTTTGGTGTCTCTGTTTAGTCAGTTGTTCTGTCACCCAATGACCCCCTGCCCTGAGAAGGGGAATCAGGAAAAGCAAGGGAGACCCCTGGATTGAAATGGATTTAAGAAAATAATAATAAGACCTTTAATATTAATACTAATACTAATATAAAGTATGCAAAGTTATACTCAGCCTATGTAGTAGTCACAAGCTGTACACTTCCAGCAGTGAATGTAAACGTCAAGCGCTGCAAGCCCCACAGGTCCAGCGAAAGCATGACAGTCACAACAAACAGGAGAGCTGGCTTTGGGAGCAGAGTAATGAATGCTAGGCCTCCAGGGATGGCAGCCATCAGAAGAAAAGACTGTCCTCAGCACACTTTCTAATTTATAGTGAGCATGGCATTTATGATATGGAATAGCTTCTGTGGCTAGTTTGGGTCAGCTGCCTTGGCTTTTGTTCCTCCCAGCTTTAGCACCTGGCTAACTTGAAGGTGATAAAGGCCTTGATCACTAAAGAGACCTGCATACCAGGGCTAGCCACAAACAAAGTGTATTATCAGTTTAATTCTTGCTGAATCAGGTGCTGCTGTCTTCTCAAAAATATAGCTTTCCTGAACAGGTAATGGATTCTATGATTCTGTTCCTGGATAGCTGGCCAGAGAGTTGGCAATGATATGCCTATGTGAATAGTGGGGTGTATTATCACTTGAATCAATAGGATTAACAGTTTCCTATATAAGTGGCATCCTGCCCATGCAAGTGAACACTGAGCACACCCAGAGCTTGCCTTTCTGCCACCAGTCATTTGCTCCACGCCATGGAGTAGAACATGCCTTGACACACCTTGCCTGCCTCATAGACATAACTCTTAAAACAGGGGTTTTCTGAAGGAGCTCTCTGTAGTTTGGCTGCTTGTGTCTTCTATCCCTTTCTCCTGTTCCCTTGCAAATTGCCAGGGCAGTGGCTGTTTTGGGGCTCACAGAGGTGCTGCCTTCTCCTATTTGGTCAACTGTTTCTCTTCGCTGAACTCCTGTCTCTAAACAAGCCATGGGCACATCTGTTTTCTCCTAATTTAGATAGCAGGTGGGATGCTTTGCTTTTCCTTGGCAAGAAAATTCCTGCAGATTTTGACTACGGAACTCTCAGTAAGAGAATTCACACCTTGTAAAGGAGCAAACTTCTGAACGGCACGAGAAAATATGAACCTGTTATAGTTAATCCACATAAATGCTCTAACTTGACAATGTTTCAAGCCAAGAAACAAACCAAAGCATTGGCTGTTAAATGAGTGGTCTCTGAATACAGTTGAAGGATGAGTCTGGCATGACAGGTCAGTTAATCTGCTGCTGAAACTTCACAATCTATTAAAATGAACTGATATTACCAATGTAGTCACTGGTAGTTTTGTCCAGCTCTACTAAAGAGATACTTTACATCACAGGCTTTGCAATTATGTATACTTTTCCCCCCACCCCCGCCTTTTGTTTTCATGCACTAAATGAAGTGATTGCCATTGATTGCTACAACCAAAGTCTTCCCATGTCTTTTTTGGTTGCTGGCTTTTGACAACATTCACTTTTAATTAAATCTCCATTAACCAAATGGTAGTAAAGAAGTAAACCAGTATATAGAAAACTGATGAATAATTTAAACCCATGTTCCAGTGTCTTAGAACCACATTGTGACAGGCTGTCCTCAACTGTTGTGCTACAGAAGAGTAGTCCCCTGAGTCTTTCCTCAATGCCTTCTGTGGCAGCAGTCGTGTAAGGGAAAGGTAGGACAGCACTTGAGATGTATGTTTTGCCTCCACTGGGCAATGTTCTGTCATTCTCCAGCCATTTTCTATGCTTTATGTCTGGTGACTACAACCCAGCTGCACAGTGGAGGGTTCTGAGCAAAACAGTTCAAGGTGCTCTGGTATTTTAAATTTTGCCTAGGATCTTTTTTGAGAAGTTCACCTTCCTTTCCTTTTTTCACTTAGCTTACCAATTTCAAGACAACCGAGACTGTAAATAAATTCACAATCTTGTAAAGAATGTGGACACTGAGAATTTTGAATGGCAGAAAAATTTATGCCCATAAGTTAAAGTTTAGAGTTCTCTTATAAGAATAACCAAAATCTCTGACATTAATCTCTGTACAGTAAATCCTATTACTAAAAATGGGGCTGAGATTCTCCAGATTAATTTTAATTTAAATCCTCCTTTATAATATTGTTGGAACAATACTTTTTAAACCTCTTAAGTTTCAAGCCTTTGAGAAATGCAAAAGCTGTTGAATAATTCAGCATTCCATCTCCACCCAAGCTTGTTTTACAAAGCCTTTAGTGAAACAGCTAGTATATTCCAGTAAAAGACAAATGGTAAAGCAGTGGGCAGCTATAGGGAAATCTGTGAGATTCTCCAGTGTTGTTCAGGAATTTTTTTTAGGCTTATGTTACTGTTACAAAAAATTGATTACTATTGCTTAACATACGCAGTTCATTGAGAGAGTATCCTAAAAACATGATTATCTTGTCCTACATAGAGATTTGCTGCAAGGAACTATGTAACCCTCCCTGATTATAGGGTGAGATACAAGCCCCTCCAGTCTCTTTGGCTGGGATACAGCAGACATCCACTGAAATATGAAAAATGCCTAAGAAGTGTTTCTTAGTACCATACATATTCACAAATAGGCAGGGAAAACAAGACACTTAGTCCTTAATTTTCAATATCTTTTCTACAATGCACACTTCTGAGGTGCTGCATTTCCAGTTGTACCTGCTATGTGAAAACTGTACTGCTGAAAAAAAGCTGCACAATGGGGGCAGCTGCAGACTCTAACCCTGAGTAAAAAAATTACCTATACAAAAATCTTTCTAGAGTTCTGCAGTTCTTACAGAAATAGAATCAGAGAATCACAGAAATGACCTTTAAACACATCCAGCAGTGGTGACTCAACCACCTCCCTGGGCAGTCCGTTCCAATGCCTGACCACTCTTTCCATGAAAAAAATGTTTCTTAATGGAAATTTTCCTACCTGCCTGAGGGTCTGGTCTCTGTGAACTGCTACTGAAATAGCACCACATTTGAACAGATCATTCGGCTCTGGCATAGAAGGTGTCATTCTTAGGTGTGAGGGTTAGATATCAAAATAAAAAGAGCTGACAGCCTGCATCTATGAAGGCAAACATAAGCCAGCCTTGACTTTCAGCACCATCTCATTGCCACTGTAGTCCTGCTCACTTTCTACATATGCCTTGGTGGGCATCCTGGTGAAGATAGTGCTGATATTATTGTGAGCAACATACATAAGACCACTCAACCTAGATTTCATTTTGATTCCCACTAAACATTTGACAAGCTTTAGTATGGGGTGTTAGGGCATGCAACGAATTTTCCTGGCATGTGGGACAGTCTTTCCATCTCATCTCCTTGTTTCCTTCCCATTCGCTTTTCTCCTTTCACCTGCCTCCACTGTTGCTGCCTGTGTGGGAGGAGCACTCTACTTCCTGCCCAGCAGAACATCATGGGCTGGAAGACAGGAGTCTTTTAGGTGACAAAAAATTGTTTCCTGTGACAGGAGGCAAAGCATTTGGGATGTGCCTCTTTCTCAGAGGTAGTGGAAATATCAGTGGACCTATACAGTGGTGGCAGGGAAGACTGGGGATTTCCAGTTGCATCTTGGTGTTGCTGTACATCCTACATATTGCTGGAACTGTGAAATGTCTCAGGCCCCTGCTGTCAGTGGCTAGTTGTGAGATCTGGCTGATATAGACGAGTGGAACATGAAGACTCCCTGAGGACTGTTCTCCATTTTTTGGATGTGAAAGATCTGAAGATTTTTACAAGCCTGGTTTTAGCTGCCTCTTTTGAAGAAACAATGAAGAAGGTTTCGGGGCACATTAAGCCCAGACAGAGCATGGTATTACAGAGGTTCCAGTTCAGGCAGCGGGCACAACTGCCAGGTGAAACCTTTACAGCCTTTGCTTTGGCACTACAAGAATTGGCATCAGTCTGTGCTTTTGGCTGTTGGCAGGAAGAGCTGATCCTGAATCAGCTGATTGATAAAGCAGCAGACTGGCGAATTCGGGAGAAGCTCTTAATGGAATTTGATACCTTGAATCTGGCCCAGGCAGTGAAGTTGGGATCACAGATGGAGAGAGTGTTGCAGAAAACTTTTCCTGGGTTTATTTCAGTTCTGACAAAGCAGTGGGAGAACTGGAATGGCAACAGTAAAATCTGGATGATAAGAAACGATAATTGCTGTAATCAATGGTACTGGGGACAGAAAAAATTCCCTGCCCTCCGAACAAGATATGACCAAGAGAAGCAAAATCAGTTCATCCTGCCTTGTTGCAGTCCTGTGTCATCTGTACCAGTAATGGGGAGGCAGCACTTGGGCTGGCAACTGAGATGTCCTGCCGCTTCAAAAGTGATACTCAGGACATACCAGGTAGGCTGTTGGTTGCAAAGTGTCTGGGAAAGAGTGACTGAAAGCTAAACAAGGGCACCTTGGACCAGATGGTTCGAGCTGTGGGTCTGTTGCTTATACAGAATCTTAACTCAAGAATAAGTTGTAGTCCTCCAGGTTATGCTGCAGTACTTGAACATATACAGAAACCTTCCCTGGAATGAAGGTATTGGCACTGTGGTGTTATGTGCTATGACTTTTACTTGTTATCCTTAAATCTTAAGGATCGTTTAAACTTTAATCTTACATAGAAGCTGTTGGTGAGGTCTTCTGTGAAGGCAATATCTGCTCTGATTCTGGTGTTTTGGTGTGTCAGCTGGAGGCTTCTACTGAAAGAGCTGGTAGAGAAATAATATTTTTAATGGAGTTTTGAACCTGGTACTAAAGAGGCTGTCGACTGCCTGAAGAAAATCTTAACCCTTTATGTTGCTCATGGTAACAGAACTGATTTCTGTAAGAGCTAAGGTTTGTGGAAACCTCCATTGCTCCATAGCTATTGTGCTTTGGAATGTGATGGCTGTGTGATGAAACTTTAGATTTATATATATACCTGTAAATAAAAATCATAAATAATAACATATAAAGAGGGGACAGGCAAATGTGGTTCTTTGAGGTTCTTAAAGGCACCTAGCCTCAAACTGCCACAGCATCATAGATTTGAGTTCATATCTGAGGTGAAATAAGACTGAGCTGTAGGAGTTCTGCTGTAACATATCTATGCCCACAGTACTCTGCTCTACTTGAATCTAAACTTCCTACTTCTATGTAGTGGCAGAAGAAAGGAGGAGCACTTCCTCTTTTTTTTTAAATTAAAAAAAAAGTATATTTAGGTTGGTTGATTTGTTCCATTTCCTTCTTTTTCCTTAAAAGGCATGATTTCAACACCTTTGATTCTGACAGTCACCCTTTACTTGATTTCTCTCAGGCAGATCAGTGGAACTAGCAATTTTTGTATAATGATAACAAGGCTGGGAACAAATTAAACAATGATAGGGAAACTGATGGAGACAGGTCTGAGAAAAAGACAGTTGTTAGGAGAAGTGATGCTAAAATAAGAGAACCCAAGGCACAGTCTATAGGGTATTGGGCTGTCCTGCAACAAGGTGGTCATCACTGGACTGCACAGAAGCAAGTTGAAGTAGTCTCTCTAAAAGACTAAGAGGAAATAGAGTTTGTGAGATGTTTGTGGTTTCCTCTTGTTCTGCTTGCTTTGTCCTAGCTGAATTCCATGCCAGGAGCTGAACAGTAAATCTGCATTCCCTAAGGAAATTATTTGTGATTAGCTACCATAATGTAATTAAATGTTTAGACTGTCCTGGACAATTGAACGTGGTACCTCTGATGTCTGTTATTAGTGCTATTCCTGACAGGTAATGAAAAAAAATATTGAGGTTAAAAGAAGTCTGGTGCTCTTAGCATATTCAGCACTGAAGAAGTGAAAAGAGAAATGAACTGTACTGAGAAGTACATTGACCTGATGCAGTGCCAACAGGATCTTCAAAGACTTGAAAATATATGACTTGCATCCCTTGTTTCCTTTTAAACATCACTTGATCTTTGTGGTTAAGAGCAAAGTTGAGGTCTGTTTCGTTAACTAAAACTGACAACTTTTTGCATGTTCACATAGGTCTGTGTGTCATTTTTCCTAAACTGGGATTAAGTGTGACATAATATCCGCAAGATTTTTTTAACCTGCTGATGGTTCTAAGCCAGTGCAGTGGCAAACAAAATGACTAGGTAGGAGGCTATAGTTACTATATTCCTCATTCTATAGTGCTGAAAGCTGGATTTCAGGCTGAAATGCTCATCTTTGAAATGATAAGCTTCCAAATCTTCCTATATATTCAAATTAGCACTGGCTAGGTGAGGAATTGTGGTATGGATCAAGTGACCGGATCTTGCTCACTTCTGACTGTATTCCCTGCTACATGGAAAAATTTGCTAATATCTAGATACAAGATAGTTTGGAAGCCTGGGAGCAGTTGAGGAATAAATGGTTTCTTATAACCATACCCCCTTCCTGCTCACAATCCTGCTGCCCTAGATTTCCTTCAGCAAGACCTTTTCTTTCTTTCTGCACACTGCCAAGTTGGAGAAATTGTGTGTAATGATTTATCACAGCTTCTCTCACCTCCTCCAGCCCTCTCTCTAGTCTTTCATTATAGAAAGTTGAATCCTTCCTGCTGAACTAACAAGTGACATGCTCTTGAAGTTAACACATTTTTGGGGGCATCAATTTCTGCTCCTGTATTTAAAAAATAAATTACTGCTTCATTGCTAAAGTTTAGGCAAGCCAAAATGAACACTTCATCTGCAGTCCTGGAATCTCCCTTGGTATTAAATAGGTATGACAGACCAAGGAGCTGTTCCTTCATCTGAAGAACTAAATAGATATGATTTGTGATCCAATTTAGGGATATATAGTGCTCTCTGACAGTGAAGAATGTTCACCATGCTATTCATTTTCCCATGAGACAAAGGCACAACTCAGACTGTAGGACAGATGCCCCTAAGAGGATTGTGTTAAAGGACCTAGGCTATGGACAACTTGTGTCCATTTTGCTGTCTTCTTTATCATGTTGCATATTTTGAGGCTTCAAATAAAAAAACTTAAGTTATAAGGACAAGGAGGTGTCATTTTGTAGTGTGAGGTCTTTTCTAGACTAAACAATGGGTCTGGTTCTTTCAGTCTTTTCTTGTATGTTGTCTTTTCTAGACCCCTCATCTCTTCAGTGGACATTCTTGGGCCCTTTCTGAGCTCTGCACCTAATATGTTGTCTCCTGTAGCTGAAGAGAGCAACGTAGGTTGATCATAGATCAGGAGTGCTGCAGGAGTTCTTTGCTTATGACTGCTCTTTCATATCATTTTTGTATAATGGCATATCCCCGAGCCCACGTATCGCAATAAAATAAATGAATGAGCATCTACAAGTAATAACTATTGAATTAGAGGGCCACAAAAAGCTGAACAAAGGTCTTCTCATCTGCCCTTACCCTGGAGATCAGCTCTACCTTTGTCATTCCTGTTAGGTGTGTATCTAATCTGTATTTACAGACAGAAAGTCATGGTGACTCCATGTTATCCCGTAGGCAATCCCTCCCAGTTTTTCATTATCCATACTGTTAGTGGTTTATTGATTTTCTGTAACTTCAGTCTTCTCTGCTTCAATTTAACTCTCTTAAGACCTGTTGTATTTGTCATACACTTGGAGAGATTACTACCTTCTATCAGTAGTTAATGACTGTTTTCACATGGTATTCTCTTTCTGCTCTACATACTGTACTTTCAGTCTTAGCCCATGGTTTATTCATCCTAGATGATTCTTGTTATTTTGACTGCTGACACTTGCTCTCTCTATCCTGATGGAAGACACACATCAAGTTTTCTTGAAGGTTCCAGATGAGGTCCCACCTCAGCTCAGATTCTCCATGCCAGTGTAACTACTGTATCTATTGTATTAGCCCAGTGGAGTGTTGGGAGTGGAAGCCTTGGAATTCAGCTACGTGAATAAGGAAGCAGTCTTGTGGCAAAAGCACAGTTGGTAGTAATGCTAATTCCTCCATGTAGTGAGTTGGTATATCTAATGTAAATCAAATCAAGTGACATCAAATGAGGTAGAAGTTTCCTGAAAATGGGTAGGATTCTGAGAAAGTGTAGGAAGCATTTTGGTCACAGGTTCCTACAACCCTCGAGGGTCTTGAGGTAGAAAGCAGGGCTTAGGTGACCTCAGTTCATCAGGAGACTTCATTTCCCTGTGCCTAGTCACTTAATCTTGTATTTACAGTGCAGCTCTGAGGTCAGGAGGTGTAACCATAGTTTTAGAGAGGAGGAACACAGGTGAAATCAGGTATCCAAGATCAAAGGTGAAGTAAGGCATTAAGCTGGATACTGAGTAGCCACCAAAAAAGGCACCTGAGTCACTTCCTAAGCCCCAGCAGCTAAACAGCTTGTGCCCACATGTAATAGTATGTAGTACACTGCAGCTTCAGCCCAGGTCTGAAACCAGGGCACTCAATGAGAAAGTGTTCCCTGAAGTGCATCATGAGGATGTTGGAAGAGCTTGAGCAGTGCAACCTGATCACACATTTCAGCTGCAGATCAGACCTAGTACTGATGCAGTAAAGGTGTTAAAATACCTGTAAAGAGTCCTTTTGCTTTGTGGGATGAAAAATGGAGAGTGTGAGCAAAAAGAATCTTTGCAAATGGCATAACTTCATGCAGCTGAATCCATGCTCTGCAACAACTGAACCATAAAATCACAAAATATCTTTGGTTGGAGGACACCTTCAAAATCAGCTAGTCCAACAATGTTACTAGATAAACTTTTCTTGATAGTTATTTTATAGGAATTGGCATATTATTTTATCTCTTCTGCTTTTATAAGCAAAAAGATTTCTCAACCACTGTGGAGAGAGGAGGAAGGGACGTGCTGAGTGTTGTGTCTACCAGACAGTTTCAACCTCATATAAGTGCATTTATCTTAGTGGAAGATTAATGGTAAAATTTAGACAGAGGCAGATATACATTTGCCTCCATAACTCTGAAGCAAGAGCTTCCCCATGGCCAAGCAAGTTGAATTTCCATTTTAGCACAAAAAAATATTTGACTGAAGCTTAGTCCCCAGTTTCATGTGAGCAGTGCTGTTACCCTCTCATATCTTTACACCGAATCTTGACACAAACACTGTAACTTATTTATTTGTATTTCTTCTTTCTGTGGCAGTCCTGAGCTTTTCTCTGTTTAAAAAAAAAAAAAAAAAAGATGAAGAGTGTGAAGGAGGGAGGAAGAGTATTGATTTGTTATTATAAGGCAAGCAAAATATGTCCCTGTTTTCATGAAGATATTATGAAGAAATCTAACTTAATTATAAGCTTTCCATTTGTTGAACGTGGAAGTAGAAGGAAGCAATATATTCCCCTCTAACCTTTGCCAGCAGAGAGACTACTGCAGTGCAAGAATGCAGGTAGTCTCAAAGAGCAGGGAAGTTGCCTGATTCTCAATTTTAGCTGTTCACATTCTAAATGTTGAGATATGGCTGTCTTGACCAAAAAATGACCTTTTTATATTTCAGAACAGTAATAATATTAATTATTGATACAGTTTAAACCTCACATTTCAAGAGAGAACCTACATAGTGCCTTAGCTAAAATGTAGGAGTGCTTTTGATACAAATAAGCTGTCATTTTTAAGTCTACAAATACTTTCAGAATAGCTGTGTTTGATATAGATAAAAATGTATTTCTTATGCAAACTGCAGTTTGTAAAACTTAATGGAAGAAATAAGCCAGAAATAAGCCAAAATACAGGGAGCCATAAACTTTCTGAGTTTGTGCAATCACATTCTACAAATTACATATCTTGCATATTTATCTTTTACTTGACACAGCAAAAATTTATGCCTTACTTCTTTATCTGCTGGGCAGTCTTTATCTGGCTGGAGCTAAAGCAGTATTGAGGAATTTGTTGGTACGATGCTTGACCTGCAGCACAGTAAGGCACTGGAATGCACCTTGTATTTATTAAAGGGAGCATGTTACTTCTTTGTGCAGGCTGTCTGACCAGGCACCTCATTGCAGCCTCTAGATGGCACCCAGATGACGCGTTGTTACTAGAAACTACAACACCTTGACCACCATGATTTATCTTAGCCAAACATTTCTGCTAAGCTGTGGGTGGTAGTATGAATCTTAATGTCCAAGGGTGGAGATATGGTCTATAAGTGTTTTCATGTTGGAATTGATTTATTGAATCTGAGAAGCTGTGTGGAGTGCAGCAGCCCCCCTACATGTGGCATTTTTCAGCTGATGCAATCCTGTACTTACCTGTAGGAAGATAGCAACCTTTAACAACTTTTGAGAAGGCTATGTTTTGTCTTTGAGTTGGAAAGAATGTAAACACCTTGTTACTGAAGAGAAAGAGTAGGTGGAAGTTGACTGGACATGTTGAGAGGCTTGTTTGTCAGTATTGAAGTATGCTTTGCTTGGACCCATGACAGTGGAAGGATAGCCAATTGGGATGTGACAGCTCTGTATTAGAAAAGTATGTAAGTTGACTATGTAACACAGTAGTAAGCTCTTGCTTTGCTTGTGCTTAGTGCTTTGCTTAGTTGCTTAGGCAATAAATGCTATTGCCTTTTGCAATAAGAGCTGCTTGTCTTGTCTTCACCTGGAAACATCTTAACACGCAGCGTAAGAAGAATAGTACTGCTACCATTATACTTACTGTCATGAGACAACTTCATGGTGGAGGCCAGGATTTAGCTCTGGGCCCAGGTTGTTGGGATCTAATGTCAAAGCACTCACTGAACAGAAAGAGAGCATGGTCCCTCAATCTGGCAAGGGGGGGAAACACATTGAGGCTTTAGCAGTTGTGATGCTGTGATGATGTTTAGATACTTCAATGATTCTGGGCATCGTTTTGCCATTGGTTCCAGCCCCTTCTACCTCTTGTCTTCATCTGACACTACCACCTGGAGTGGTGGTAGCTGAGAGCCTTATGCAATTGCTCACACAGTTCTGCTGATTTCTGAACTGCTTAGCCATTTGGAGGCTTTCCAGCGAAGGCACTAAATACACTTATGCAGAGCATGTTTGCATATTGTTTCTTCATGCCACTAGTTGTTAGTGCAGTGCGGGTTCTCACAAATCAACAGAATTGTCTTTGAGATCTTTTTCAGAAAAAAGTAAGTGCAGTGTTTGAGAGCAGAAAAGGGAGATATGTTGTTTTAGTGTCTTTTCAGTGACTTTACATATGAATCTGTACGTAAAAATGTTACAGCTGAAGGATGGAGGCCCTTGCAAATAGTGCTGTTCCTGTGTACAGATGATTAATGAAACAACTGGGTCACTAAACTGGTAAAGGATTTAGTGCCAAAGTTACTTTTGGATGCCTGTATGTATGTGCATGGTCTGAAGCAAGAACCTTCTGGGGAAGTTCTGGTTTTCTGATCCATCTTTGAATTCTGTTTCCTCTTGTGCAGTTAAGATGCAAATGTTTGTGTCCTGCATCAAAAACAATGTTTTGCAAGTAAAATATCTTAATTCCCTGGTTATAGAATGCTTCTCACACAGCCTGCAGAGGATTCCATTTCTGGTGTCTTTCCAAGTGCCTATTGAAATGCCAATTGTGCACAGAGCAGAATCAGTCTGAGGGTTCAGAACCACTGCTGATGACAGCATTGCTTCTCAACAATCTCTGTCAAGGTACAATGCTGCATCTGCTCTTATTCATACTGGATTGCCTGTAGCACTTAAATAAAAGTTCAAAAAAAGTGTTTTTCTGCTGACTGAGAAACCAAAGTTCTGAAGTTTTTCTGGTTGATGTAATTGTATATGGCTTCATCTGGTGATAGCAAGATAGATCAATAGCTTCAGCTTCCTCCTGTTTTCTTGGCACTTTTCAGAAAGTGAAAGAGATGCAAGAGAAGAGTGGGAAGGAGGAGCTTTGCTTTGCTTTGTCTATTGTATGTGAAGTGAAAAAGCCTCATTTCAGTAGTTTCTTTCATATTTATTCCAGTCTTCCAAATGTTTATCTGCTTTGAGATTGAAGAAATTCGTAAACACAAGATTCTGTCCATGGGTTCTGAGGGTTTTCTCAGGAAGCCTTTCGAGAAAAGACTTTCTGACTTTTGAAATTTTCAGTGCAATCTCTGTGCACTGGACATTAAAGGCATTCAGGCTGTTGTCTAATCAGCAACCTAGCTGAGGATCACTGCCACATGTCTATTCAGGTCTCAAGCCTGTGATTGGCTCTGTTGGGAAGACAAGGCTATATCAAAGAGCTTGCTCATTGTAAATTTCCCCCTTTCTGCTTCAAATGAGTCCTTTAGACTAAATTTTTACAGAAACAAAACAAAACATTAAATCACAGAGAATTAGTCCCAGAAATCCTAAAAACCCACACACACTATGGTTTGGGAGGAAATTAAACTGCATATAACAGGTGGCCTTCCAGAGGCACTGAAAAGTCAAAGACCCATAGGAGAAAGTAAAAATGGCACCATCTGCATGTTGTTTGCCCTGTTAGGATTTCTTCCTTGGTCATTATGGGAAGGTCATGAATTTCAGGTTTAATAGAGGTCATCTTTAGGCTTCCCTTCTTTGTAAGGCAAAGGGCTCTGATAGACAGAGCAAGAACTGAAGATTCTGTGTCCTCTTTCTCCTCAGGAGAACTCCATCCTAAGTACATCTGGTAAAGCAGGCACTACCAGCCTGATTCTGATGCTGACTCTTCCCATTATCAACACTAGGCACACATGCTTAGTCCTGGTCCCAGTCCAGGAATGCTGGTTGACATTAACTGATATTCTTCACAACCAGAATTTGTTTCCACATTTCCCACAAGGTATGGCGGTAATTGTGGGGCCTCTACTTCTTCTTCAGATGCATGATTTTTTATAATACACAGTAAACCCAAATAATTAGTTTGGAAGGGGTCACAATATGAATATCCATACATAGCTATGCTTGGAATGATAGATGGTCTGCAAGGTATCTCTGCGCCTTTTTAAAAATTATTTTTAATTTAATTCACAATTATCCTTGGAGACAGTTTGGTATCTTGCCTGAATGTTTTTTGTCTTAGTTTATTGCCATCTGTAAATTTGTGTTCTGAACACTGTTGAAGAGGCAGTGCCGTTACTGCGGAACAGCTGCTGCTGTACTTGCTGCTGTGTGAGCCAACTGCTTGCAGTTTATCCTGCTCCATCATGATGTGAAAATGCTGGTCTGTGCCACTTTAATGCTGGTCATTTCTGTCCTGGTGACAGTGGGATTTAACGTTATTAACGGACCTCAATTACATGTATCACTGATTGCACACAGTCAAGGACGTGCCACTCTGCTGGTTGTATGACTCATGTTGCCATTATAGTGCAATTTGGTTTAATGGTGTGAAAGTGATTTTTGGGCTTGTTTTGAAGCACTGAATCCTCCCTCTCCTTCCTCTGTTCAATTTGTATTTTCCTTCTTCTGTCAAGAGAAAATACCAATCTTCTTACTGAGAGTCCCTTTTGGAAGGAACCCTAGTGTCTTCCTTTTTCCAATTTACCCTCTATGTTTTGAGGTCCAGAATCAGAAACACTATGACATATCCTTTGATGTGATTTGGAATTTGGCGTTCCATATGAGGACTTGTGCTTCCTCTGTGACAGAGCACCCTGGTGAAGGCGACATGCAGCTCAGCCCAAGGGACTTTGTGTTCTAGTTTGATGGCTGCCATTCACTTGTGGTTGAGAGTTGTGTAAGAAATGTTTTTCATTGTTCATTATCTGAGTTTTCAGATCTTGAAATGTGCTAGTCATTCTGATGACGGTTATCAAGGTCTGCTTGAAGAGGCACCCACCATTAGGGTTAAAGGCTACTATTTAGATTTATATTTTATATTTTTTATATTATTTATATATTTTAAATGTTTATTTATTTATTTATATAGCTTCCCATTCTAGATTTCAATTAATTGAGCCTGGAATCAGTCAAATAACTTAGCTGGCTATGTTTGTAGAAGTTCTGACTTCTGTACCTGAAACTGACAGAAAACAAGTACTATTTCTGCCTCAGAAAAGCTTTCTGTGATTTCATTTTCTACTTTAGACTCAAGAAATATCCAGGGTTCTTTCTGATACTTAAAGAAAAGAAGACTGAGAGAGTCTCTCAGGGTAGCTGTCTGGGACAAAGACATTTCCTAATACTGATGGTGTGATTTTGATCTTTCTGCTTTCTGCCAGTGACTTAGATGTGTTCTTATAACTGATATGTGTAGTGCTCCTGATATAAGCCTTCTGAAATGTGATCAAAGACTTCCTTCTCCTTTGGTTCAGTCTCTGATATGGGTAGTGTAGTTATTCAGCTACAGAAATGGTCTGTATATATTTATGTCACATTTTTGTAATTTCTGTAATCACATAAATCTCCTTTAATCTGAATATGGATTAATTAGAGATTTTAAATCTATTGGCGAAGGATGATTTCCATATCTGCTCATTCACATTCAGATATCTGAATGTGAAATGTGTCTTGGTATTGGGGTATGAAAGATATGGCCAAAAGTAAAATGCTGGCCTCTCCATAATTACATATTAAAATTAAAACAAATATGAATTAAGAAATGCTAAAAACAAAAAGCAAGAAACAGAATACCTCAAGTCCATCAATAAGTAAAATACCAAGTATAATTTCCAAAGACATCAGTGTGTATTAAATTGTGTTCCTAACTTATTTTCTAATAATAATTCATGCTACCCTGCTACTTTGATAAGTCAGTGCTAAACCATTCTTTTCTGTTTATTCATAGACCCCAGAGCCAGTTGAAAACTACATCAGTGAAGGAGAGTTTGAAGATGATCTGAGTTCTTCTACCCCAAGCACAACAGAACTGGAGATATATGGATCCAGCCAAGAAACAGATGAAGATTATTTTGAGACCCTGTCACATCAGAGTGGATCTTTGTCAGATGTAAAAACTGAGCCTTATGAGAGTGTATCAGACGCAGAATCTGTTCTTAGTGATATAACTAGGGACACTTGCTTGGATTCAAACAGCCTTCTTACTGAAAAAAAAAGTCTGTGCTGTATTCTTAAAGCAAAGGCAGAAACAAACTTCCATGAACTTAAGAGCTCAAGGCAACCGGAACTTACCCAACAGGCACAGTTAGACGCATCCTCAAAATTAACAGCAGCACCAAGGAAAACGGAATGTTTTGTGCAATCTGTGAAGTCAGAAGATGAAGAATTGAATGATGAAGATCTAACATTAACTGATGGTATTTCCAACAGAGAGAATCGAGTCAGTGAAGAGGGCATTATATCACAGACAAGTAGAAGGTTTGTAGCAGCATTGCAAAATAAAGCAGAGTTTGAAAGCATAGTAGTGCGGTCCTGTACCAGCTCCGTACCTACTGCAGATGATGTTACAGGACAGAAGAAAGGTCCTGCGGTATTAAGAATTGCACGTTTCAAAGCACACTCAGAAAGTTGTTTGACTTTTCCTGAGGTGTGGCAATTTTCCTTCGTATCAGATGCAGCATCAAGCTGTAGTTTGCCTAATCTTCATTTTGAAACAAATGGACCTAACTGTAGGATTTACACTGAGACGTCTGACTGTAAGTGTGATTTAGATTCTATGTCCAGTGTAAAATGCAGCAGGAGGAACTCAGTTGGCAGTGAAGAAACTACAGGTAGAAGGATAAAACATGGGAGTGCAGAGACCATGTTTACGTCAGATTCAGTCTTTGACCAGACTTACTCAAAATCGCAGTCACCACTCACCAGGTCAGAGATTACAGAAAGTAAAACATGGCACAGTGTACCAGAAAATATCAGTGCTCAAAGCAAGACAGACTATGTGGGGAACTGTATTCATCTGACAGACAAATTTAGTTGGTCATGTTCCAGAATACATCTTCAAAGCCTGGATTTGGAATACACTTGGAAAAATGTAGGAAAGGTACCTGTAAGCCCTGAAAAGGCAATACAAATTGAGGGCAAATTTGGCATAAAAAGAGTTCTTCTTAATTCTGACATGGACTCAAATGGGTGCCAGCTTTCTCAACCAGCAGGTTCTTCCCAATGTGTTGATTATTTGCACCCTGAATCAGAGACGTGTGGTCTTACCCCAGAAGCAGCAGGTACAAGTTTATCTTCTACACAGATTGATGCTTGTGAATGTAACCTGAAACCAAAGGAGATTTCATCAGCTCTGGGCTGTGAGCCAGTGATCATAAACACTGAAGAACATATAAATAATGACCAGTACAGAGCTGAACAAGATCTGGAAGCAGACAGATTCCCTTGTGATATTGATGTTGAATCTGGCATTGGTGACACCAAGAACCTAGCAGCTTGTCATGTAGGTTTTCCTGCTATTGTGGAAAACAGAGATTGTGATTCTTCTATAAACTGTGTTTCCACTGATAGAGTACATCAGAGAAGTTTGAAAGAGAATGGCCTTAAATCTGAACTGCCAGGTATGGAGATTGTGGTAGGGGAAAGATGGGTAGATGATTCTTCTAACCATGACGTTGGTTGGAAAGTCCTAGAAGCCACATTGCAAGCAGGTGGCAGTAACACTGGGGCAGAGCACAAAGAGTCAATGCAGCAAAGTTCAACTTGCAAAACTGATGCCTTAAAGAGTCACTCTGAGCTAGTAACAAATAAACATGCTCCTCATGAAGGAAAGGATGAAGATGTCTTTACTGTTGAAGTGACTCCTAGATCAGATTATCTAAACCAGAGAAGGCATTCTTTGACTATTCCAGAGTTAAAGCCTGCCCTAATTATAGTATCTGTAGAGCAGAAAGGATTGCAGTCTAAGACACTGAATGATAACCTTCCTACTGATGCTGTGACTGGAACATTGAGAAATGTAGTGAGGAGGGATTTGTTGTCTCCTCAAACTGTCAGCAAGCCACATGATGAAGCAGAGAGAGTTCTGAGTGAAAGCTGTAGCTGTGAAGAACAAATTCTGGCCAACCACTCTGTTCTTGGTAGTGCAGAGTTACTCCCTAGTAAGAATATAGCTGAAGAAAACCCAGAAGTTTCAGAAGAGACAGGAGATAAAACAGATGCCGTTTCATCCTCAGGGCTCACCTGTAATAATTTCTGGGTAATGAGTGCAGAAGTGGAATTCGGGGGTGTTCCTGTACCACTGGGCAATGATACACCCACTGGAAGAGGTCAGGCAGATCAATGTGAAGAAGCACACAGCACTTGGCATAGCAGAAGTGATGGTATGATCTCTGAGACAGAGCCCTGCAGAGCAAAGACTGGTTTTGAGATAGAGACAGAACAGTTCAGAGGGTCACAGGCTGAAACAAAGGATAAGCAGGTGTCTAAGGAAGAGGAATTCAAAGCACATCAAGGCAGAGAGAAAGGCTTGTATATAGATAGTGCAGCAACACTGGAAATGTGCAACGTAAGAAATTTGTGTCAGGGTGCTTCAGACCTTCAAGAGCCCAACATCATCTCTGAGCAAGCACTAGGTAGGCAAGGAAGTGAAGGCTGTGATGATTCAAAGGAAGAAATAAGTAATTGTGAAGAACCTTCTCCTAGTGAAAGAAAGGAGAACTCTCCTTCAGAAAACACACCTAGCCCTAGCAAAGACGGCATGCTGAATCTAGATGAGTCTGATGTCTTTAACTATTCTGCGAAAAGGGATACCCATTATGCTTGTGTGCTGGGCCTAGATAACATAAGTACCTGCAGCACTAACAGCGAGGAGATGGAGGAGAATGCATCTAACGTCCTGGGAAGTAGCAGCAGTCTCTATAAAACTATGCAAAAGACAACAAAGAATGGGAATAATGGGAAAGCTTCCAGGTTTTTAGTATTCTCAAAAATGACATCTTTCAGGAAAACTAAGCCTGGTACAGCAGAAAATCAGGGAAATAGCAGTTTCTTCAGCAGCAAGGTAAAGTTGGAAGAACTGGATGCTGGGAAAGAGGATGACGACACTGAAAGTTTACAGTCTTTCAAAAGTTGTTCTTCTGGTTCAGCTTTCTACAGGAAGGAAAGCTACACCTCTGAGTACTCTGATGATGATGATTTATTTTATGAGAGACCTGCAGGATTATTCCACAGAATGAGCTTGAGGAAAGCTTCTGGCTCTGGTCGAATATTGATGGAAGACATAGATAAAAATTCAACTTCTCCCACACTGGCTGCTGTTAAATATGCAGTTTCGTGTTCAGCTGAAAACAGTGACAGTGAACCTGTAGAGTATGCTGGAATTAGGAAATCATTCCCTGAAAATGAATACAAAAGAAACAAAATCCCTGAGGCTAAGAAGTTTAGGACAAGATTGGCTTTGGCACACAAATCCCTCTCAAGCTTATTTGAATCCAAATCTCCAGAAAAGGAAAACACTGAGCAGAGTTCAAGAGTATCACTGAAAAATGAAAAGGAGAAAGCCAAATTTCGTCAGAGTGCCTGGAAAACTTTTCTAAAAAGCAAGGAGGCAGATGGACTAAAAAGGCCTGTCTTAGCAAGCTTATCACCATCACAAGAGAGTCTGAATGCAGCCAGCAGGCATGTAATGAGAACAAAATCAAAAGAGCAACAGGATAGTTCCGATAGAAGCACATTTTTTGGAACAGAAACAGCTAACGCCCTCTCAACAGACACCAACTATTTTGACACTTCTGTGCAGCCTGTAGGTGTCTCTCCACCTGCAAGTATGTCAAGAAAACGAACACAGTCCTATGACACGGGCATGAGATACTCACCAAATTCAGACTGCAATGAACAGCAGGAGGCTCTGAGCAACAGTTTAAATACGTCTTCAGAGGAATACTGGATAAAATCTCTGGTTAGCCCTACTGACTTGCACTTGCCATTTAATCAGTCAAGTCCATCATGTCCCCAGATGTCAAACTCTGATGATAAAGACATGCCTTGTAGGCCCATGAGTCCTAAACCACGGAGTCCACGCTCTGCTTCTCAACACAAGAGCTTCCGCTACCCTGGAAGAATATATGCTGCTTCAATGATCTCTCTCAGGAACAGCTTTGCAGTTGAAGGCCATTTGGAGGCTCCTGAGAGACCAAAAACGCTGAAACCCAGAGGTAGTCTCTTACTTTCTGTACACTCACTGAACAATGAATACCAGAGGGATGACAGTGGCATAAGCAGTCAATCTCAGATCAGCTTAAACACAGCTTCTTCCACTAGTGACATGGTCCAAGATGAGGTGAGTTGTTGCTTGGGAATGATCAGGTGGTGGTTTTGTTTCCAATATTTTGGTTTAATATAGTTTAGGAATTCCTGTGAAACTCTTCAGTGGCTTAAACAACATGCAGGTTAGATGGATGCTTAAATATTCCTCTTTGTCTAATACAAGAAGCGTTACTTAATTGTTCTGTTTCTGTTCAAGATAACATGAATTGCTGCACTAAGGGAGGATTTACCACAAAAACCTCAAGGAATGGAGTCATCACAACATGCCAGTACACCTCAGACAGATGACACAAACACCACTCTGTGTTCAATTCCAGTTTTTACTTGGGTTTTACCTCTCTTAAAATAAGGCAGAGACTAGTCTTCTAAATGGTGTATAGTAAATAAGTTTCTCTAAGTGAAAGGCAACATAGCATTCCCATTGCTAGCAGTAGCTTTTTAAGAAGTAAAATCTTTTTCTTTAGACAACAAGCAGCTGTCTTTGAAAGCACTATGAGTGTTTTGCAGGCACTGTAGCTACTTTTTGATTGGCAGTAGGAGTCCATTCCTGGCTTTTCTACAGCAAACAGAAAAAAAACATGTACCCAGGGTCCTTTTGATGTTGTATTGAGTTCTGCTCCTGGTAACACATTGATTTTCTTGTGGTAGACTGGATCTCACAGGAAAAATTATATCTTATTAGGGGTTTCTTGATTGTCTGAGGCCTTTAAAAGCAGTGACTTCCTCTGTCAGTAGGCTTTTAATATCAGAGAAGATTTCCCAAACTGTAAGTATCTGGGAGCTGAGGAATTTCTTTTAGCAACCAAGCACAAACCACCAGAGTGATTGGGATTGATCCAGTAGCTGAGATCCCAGAACCTGGATTGATCATCCTAGTTTTTCAGTATTAATGATAATGAGTTTTGACATGAAGAAACGAACAAAATTATTTTGTTGAACAGATTTGCAAAAAATGGCACATGAAAGAGGGTATGAGATCCTGCATACCACAAGCAGACATTTTTCAGAGAGTTCGGGAATCTGGAACTGCTTGATCAGTTCTGCAGCTGAAGGCTGATAGTGTTCAACCCATTTGAGTGCTCACACAGCTTTTGCTGCTGGTGGTCCCTTTTTTCTCTTACATTCCACGTTATATTGAAGTTTTAAGATACCTCCCTATTTTTATTACAGAAACTTCCTATTTTTTTGTATAGAAAGAAAAAAGTTGGTTGAAATGCTCCTTGGGAGGTCGTCTAATCCTACCTCCTTCTTTAGACAGGACTAGTGGCAACACCAGATAGAAGAAAACATGACTTTGTCTAACCAAGTCTTTAAAACTTCCATTGCTAGAGATTTCATCGTCTTTCTGGGGAACATGTTCTTCAGGAATTTTTTTTTTTCCTAATGTCCAACCACAGCTTTCCAGGCAACAATTTCTGGCCGCTGTCTTTTGGCATTTTCTGGCACTACTGAGAAGAAATTGTATCCACCATCCATGTACTGCCTTTAGTACCCTTACATAATCCTGAATGAATCCAGTTCCCTTGAATTCTCCTAACGTGTTCCAAATTAATTTTTTTTTTCTGGTGGATTGGTTCATTTTGATTTGGTGGGTTGTTTGGTTGGTTGGGGTTTTTTTTGCTTGTTTGTTTGTTTTTGTTTTTAAGCTAGTGTTGTCTGGAATTTGCAGAGTTAAGTCTTTCCAACATAGTTATCATCTAAACATGAAGGATGGTCTTCCTTGTGTATGTTGCTAAGTAAAGAGGTGATAAAATTTTTAGTGGTGGGTTTGAAGAAAAGTCTTTTATTATTCCACAGCAGTAAAGAAATTGCAAAAAAAAAAAACAAACATAATTGTGAAGTTTCTTGAGCTCGCTTTGCAGTGTGCACTCTGTGATAGGAATGTGTATATATTTCCCAAGCCCCCAACCATGTACTTTTCCAGTGATAGTGTGGTGCCAAACTGAGCTGGATCAGCTTGCTCCTGATGCCTCTGGCTGCAGCACTGATAAGTAACCCTGCTTAGCCTCCTGGAGCACAGACCAGTTCTGATATTACCTGCTAATGGTTAACCTTCTCCAAGTTACATTCAGGACAAAGATCCTATGATGAAAACAACAAGACAGAACAATTACCAGTTTGCTGCTGTGTCAGAACTTTCGATATATGCTTAATTAATCTGCTTTGTGGTATCATTTTACTTACATAATTGTGTTACCCTGCAGGCAAGCAGGGCCTACTATGCCCTGTGTTCAGAATCTGTGCAAGTTCTTGTTTATCTCCAATATGATGAGGTTAGGCACAGAATACCAGCAGAATACACTTCCCTTTTTCATAGCATCTCATAGATAAGAAGCATTTATGGTCTTAGTTCTTAGTGGTGAAGAAGCACTGGTCTGGGTTTGTTTGCTTATTGAGAGTAGACAGGAAATGCCTGCAGTGATTTAAAGGTGGTTGTATCTGGGTTCTTCAAATAAACTCTGAGAAAATGGAGAGATACTACTTTCAGGACACAACAGTTTCTTATGAAAAGAGGCTCATGAGGTCATTCCTTAGTGTTGTTATCTCCCACCTTAACTATTATTGATTCTAACAGTGATGCTACCTGGAATAGTAGTTAGATGCCTGAGAGCATGCTTGATTTCAAATTGTTCCAGTGCAAAAGTTGTAATTTTGTGCAAGCACTTGTTAAAAGCTAAAGAGAGGGAAGTGAAAAGTTCCCTGCTCTTGGCCCAAAATCAAGCAAATAAAATGGAGAGCATAAAAAGTATGTCAGGAAGCATAGGGCTCAATCTATCAGACCTGCAGGCATCTAGGAAGCTTTCTCACATAGTGTAGCTGAAGCAGAATCAGAAAGCCAGAGGCAGACAAGACTGGTCATTATTGTATTTTCAGAACACTGTCTGTCCTTGTAAATAATATTCTATAGACAGAGTGACCTAAATCCCAGTAGTAATGTTATTGTAATATGGCATGCAGGATGAGGGTGAAAAGGGCATTGCCCTATGCAGAGGGAGTGTGTATTACATTCTCAAAGGACAGCAGAGCTGCTGCTTCAGGGTGAAGCACCTCTAAACCTGTGGAGAAGGCTGAATGATAAGATCGGCTGAACAGTTCTGGTGCTAGATAGCTGAGCTTTACCATCTTCTTACAACTTCTCTGAAGAAAACAAAATTTCCAGCCAACAAACCCTGTGTTTTCACCTGCTGTCTGTAAAACAGGAGTCTAAACAGCAATGTCAAACGCCACCTGAAAAGAGGCCAAATGAGAAATGGGTTCCCCATCGCAAAAGGAGGCCTCCCCAGGTTCCATCATCCCCATGCCCTATATCCACCTTTGAGAGCAAAGCCTGGAGGCTTTCCTTCCTTGCACCAGATGAAAAAGCCAAGGAGATTCCAGAGAGGAGGAGGAAGAGACCTAAACCTCTCTATAAGTGCTTCAGCTTCGATGATGTTTGGATGGAGAGGAACCAAAAAAGAAAGCTAGAGAAGGAGACACAGCCAGAGAAAGGGATTCAGTTGCGACACGTCCCAGAGGACCAGTTAAAAGTAAGAAACCACACCACCATCCTCCTCATTCATTGGCACTGTCTTCCTCTCTGCTCAGGCTGCACCTTTCTACTGTCAGCATAATCCTGTCCTTGTACTTTATCTGGTACCATTTCCATCTGTTTTTATTTGGTCTTGGTAGTCTGTGGAGACTGTTCAGACAGTAGACTAGTGCATAAGTAATGATCTCTAAAGGTGGTGGGCTTTTTAGTCACTGTGAGCAATTCTTGCCTCATGCCATGTTGGACAATAGGATGCAAGAGCATCAGAATGCTCTGTGAGCTGAATGGTGGGGGAGCAGGCAGCCCATCAAAGTTGCCTTGAATCAGTAAAAATTAAACTGATGAAATCTCATGTGGTGCCTTGCGGCATTGCTGTATAACTTTAACAAGGAATGTCTAAATTAGACTTCACTTGAATCTGAGGCCAGCTCCACGTTTCCTACTGAGAGAAATTCCTGCTGTGAAGTGCTCAAAGAACAATGCCACGGGGGCTTTAGCTATTAGTATTCTCCTCTCCACAGGGGCAGACTTTTAGATCAGCGTTCTGATTGCTTGTGACAAACTTTGTGGCTGTTGTGACTCACACTGATGGCATCTGTTGCTCTTGGATGCAGAGATGAAGTCCGTTCCCTTCAGGGAGAGCTGTGAATCTGTATCCAAGAGCCAAATTTAGCCTTCATACACATAAAGAACTTCTGGGGAAAAAGGACATAAGACACAAGGGCAGTTTATGCAGTATCTGATGCTAATATGGAGGAAGCTTCTGAGCAAGCTTGAAATCGAGTAGCAGATATTCAAACAAAAGCTTTCCTCAGGGTTTTCTCTTATGATTTTTCTGCATTTATTTTCCTTTCACTGTGTTGTCCTTGTCTATTTCTGTTTGTTCTTGCATCAAAATGACAACATCCGAGGGGAGCTGAGGCCCCAGTCTTGCCACCACTTCAGCACATGCTTGACCCTATGTGCACAAATAATTCTGTGGATGGTGAGGGGAAAGCAACCACTTGTCTACTATGGCTTGCTGGCAGTAAATCTGCTGCCTTGTACCCGTCTGCCTGGGATAGCCTCCCAGGAAAACTGATGGACACCTGGGACAGAAAGCCAGGCTAGTTCCAGAAATGGTTTCTGAAAAACTGCTTGCTCTCCTCAAGAAAAGGGGCTACAAATCTGTGCTATTTTGTACTTGTAGGGCTCCTATTTTGCATGTGTAGGGCTCTTCAAATCAAAATATTGCCAGCTGATGCTCAGATGAGTGTTGGGTATGATTCTATGGTATATTGCCTACTCTCAGTTCAGTGTGGATGCTCCCCTGTCTCAGCTCCATACTGGCTTGTGTATTTCTGTGGTTCAAGTGAGCATGGACCAAGCCATGGCTGGTGGGTCAAACTCAGTAGGAGACATGCTCTTTAGCCTAGTTATTTTCATCACCAGAGCAAAGACAGAGGTACATGGGCAAAAGTCTTGGCATGTTCCAAAAGCTTAACACTAGATTTATGAAACCCATGTAATGTGGGCCTTGCAATGTGGAGGATGCTGGAGACCTGCCTCTGTATGTGTGTGCATGTAGCTATGCTTGCAGATGGGCCCATAATTTGTAGAACCCTGATACTGAGCTCCAACAGCTGGAGATGTCAATAGCACACCTTTGCAGTGTTATCTGTGGAAAGTTCACCATAACCTGGCAAGGTTCTGGATGCCAGGACTAACCAATCCTAGGCCACTTCTCATAGAAATAAATCCTCCTGTTTTGTGACTTGGTTCAATAACATTTTTGCTAATGATAGCATCTTGGATGTTTAGAATTGCAGCTGGGGGCTCAGCCCCACTACTTCAGTTATGTTGAAGTAATGTTCCTGACGCATGTGTATGTGGTTGGTTTTTTTCTTTTTTTGTTGGATGGATTTTTTGTTTTCTTGGGTTTGTTTGCTTGTTTTTTAAATCAATTAATTAATTGTGTGGCTTTTCTGCCTTGTGCAAAGTTCTGAGTGCTTAGTCCTGTATAGGCATGAAACAAACTAGGGAAAATGAATCCCTGGCTTGCATAGGCTCAGTGATAAACATGCTGAAAATATTTTTTACCGTTCCTTGACAAGTGTGGATAGAGATGGAAATCTAGCCCATGCTGCAGGGCATGTTGGCCAGCACTGAGACCATTAGTGCTTCTAAGAAGATCGGCCAGTTACCTCAATGGCTTCCCCTGGAGCCATCAGCTCACACAGCTTGAATACCGTCTGCTCTGCTGATTGACTGCATATTTTGATGCTGCAGGAAAGCAGCTTCTCCTTTAAGCATTTCCACCCTTACTTTCTCGTGCAAACTTGCCTCTAAATTGTAATCAGCTGCATAACAATTGGCAGCTGCCCAGTACTCATTGAGGTGTCCTCACTGAACCTCACCTGCCTGGGGGGCTTCTGAGCTTGAGGCAATGTTCTGCTTCATTCTTCTTAAGGTAGTAAAGGTGAGTAGAAAATATAGTAACATAGAGATGGAGTTGTTTTTTTACTGTTTTGGGTAGTTGCAGTGTGTTATGGTAGATTGACTGCTTTTGTGGGCAGGCCAAGAGAGCACAATGTTAAAGTTTTTTGAGACAACTGTTAGAATTTAGTGTCTATTTCCTATATGCCCACATGACTGCATTTCTTGGCCTACATTTTTTGTTTATAATAGTCACCAAGTAGTTTCTTTTTCCTATTGTGTTTTAGTCTGTCTTTGCAACTGTGTTCCTGTCATAACACTGGCTCATTCATACTCCCAAGTGTGGTGGGAGTGCTGTCACAACCTGCAGTGTTGGAGGGTGGTTTTATAAAGATGCTAAATTCCTTTTTATAAGAAGAAATGAATTATCACAAAAGAAGCTTTTTGAGATGTTCATTGTCTCTTTAGATTTTGTGAGGGGCTTTGGAGATCCGAAATTGCAAGTCTGATGTTTTCTGACATGTACATGGCTGCCTTGGGATGTGTGGCTTCAGTTATGACAAGTCCTATTATATTAAGTTAAGAGCAGGTCAGCATACAAGGTGACATAATGCTGCAATATTGTGGAAACAACTAATAGGTCAAGCCAGGGAGGAATTCTTGATTTTTCAAGTGTTGATTTCTGATACTACTCTCACATTCATATCAATGCATGGTGTAGTAGTAATAAGAACCAGTTCTAAACACTGGAATTTGGCATTCAGAGGGAGATAAACAGTCAAGAAACTGTTTTTAAACTTAAAAATTAACTACTTGAAATACCAGTTCTAAGTAATTCTATGTACTAGTCTTTGTTTTGCTGCTTGTCAGCTTTAAATGGGAACAGTCTGTGTAAATTCCCAGAGTCAAACTCAAAGCTTGACCCAGGTGTCCCTTATAATGAAATGCTACCAATAAGCTGAGCAGCTTCTGATCTTCTGATCTGTTACTTATTTTTAATGCAGTATAAATTACCTAGCTGGAGCAGAGACAATACCCCAAATCACTGATACGTGTAAAGCTAGAATGGCAATGATCTCTGTTTTGGAATTATTTTTGCAAAAAATGTTTTAGAGATGTCTCTGAACTGCCTATCTGCTCCTATACTTCTCTTCCCTATTTTGATTAAAAAGTTAAAACTTGACTGTTAAGCTTGATGCCTCTCAAGTGCACAGCAACAGAAGCACAGACATAGCTTCTACATGCATTTGTTAGAGCATGGTTTCTGCACTGCCAAATTAGAGAGGTTCCTAAAGTCCCATCAGGGGACTGTACCCAACGGGGGTATAGATTGGAAAAAAACTCTGTTTTATTTTGAAACAGAAGTGAGAAGCAGTGAAGATGAGACCTTTAGATTATTGCCCTGAATATGGCTCCTGGAAATCTGATTTTACCCCATCTAGAAGAAGAAAATTAAATTTTGCTGTGTGCTACCATGGTTAAGAGCACTGTGGGCACACTTCAAGAGGGTAATTAACACTCTGTGGGGAGGGGATTGAGTGACCTAAGTCTTCCCCTGCTGTGTACCTGGCAAGGCACAGATAGGCAACAGGGGTAAATGTCTCTTCCAGGGGCCAAATTGCTGAGCAGAAGAGCATAGAAATAACCCTCCTGAACCTATAGCAGAAAATGTGGAAGAAAGGGTCTTCATTACCTCTAGTCCCTTATTTCCTCTCCTTTCCCTTGTGGGTTGGGGGAAATCCTGCCCATGTAGTACTAACATCTCTGAACATGCCTTTTCTCTTGACTGGAGGTGAGGTTGCACAGGCTGTCCACTGTGATGTAGAAATCATGTGATGCCTGTACCTGAAATGTGCTCTGATGTGCCTGGGATTAATAAGAATGAAGTCTGCAGTTTTTTATTGTCATGGCCCTGACAATAGTATTCTATTCCTAGTCTTAAACTGAACAGTAATGCATTCTATCACCTTTCATGTAAAGAACCTAGACTTTACCCTTGGCATTTTCAGAGCTGTAGCCCAGTAAGTTGCCTATTTTGCTTGATTTCGTGGTTACTGGAAGAGCATGTGCTCCCACTGGGGCATTGCTGTGGCTTTTCTCTCAGGTTAGTTTGAACAGGGTTCATGATGTTGCTCAGGATATGGTGATTTGAGCCAAGTGCTGGCTGTGTTCTCTTTGCTTAGGAAACTAAGTCCAGGAAGAATAAATCAAACCAGTCATAGAGCAGCAGTACTTTCAGCTGCTTGGGCAGGGTATGGCTACTCCATGAGCTTAGTCTGCTGTTCAGTTTTGGCTGTTTTGACTAATTGCCATCTTCTAAAGAAGAGGCTTCAGACCAAGGCTAGTCAGCAGGCTCTGTGTCAATGGATACAGTGTAGGCTGGTAGGCAGAAGGAAAGATCCTAGACAAACTCCTGGGCCTTAATATACCAAACTCCTGGTTCTATGAAGTATAGATATGTTGTAATTGGAAGTCACAGTAGCAAAAGGAAGGGGCAATACAGAGAGGAAAATTGGCTACACCCATGGGACCAGTGCTTACTGACCAGCTGATCTCTCAGCTGCCTGCAGTCACCAGTATTTTCTCTGTGTGTCAGCCATAGGAGGTATGTGAAAGAAAAGAGAAGGAAAAAGGAGTAAAATCATATCTGCATTATGCATTAAATTCTCCAAGTTTCAATGACTTTGACTATAATCTGTATTGCTCATTGTCAGATGATCTATATTCTTGTAGTATTTTGTCCAGTGTCTTGTGATTCCTCAAGGAATTAGCAAGGGAATGTTGATCACATTTCCTTATAACGAACAGATATTTTCTGTTTCAAATTAGATGAGAGGAGACAGAAAACATCAAAAGTTTTTTGGTACTGCGAAAATGATGGAAAATACTGGTTTTGACATAGGAAAGGAGAACCTTGTTTGTATTTTGGATTTGGTTGATAAATTTAATTAAAAAAACTCTAAGTGAATGTCTGCATAAGAAATTGCAGTTAGCCTGCGGGTGGATGGGGTATCTTTATGGCAGTGGTTTGTATGTCTGTGACTTCTTAAATGAAAAAAAAAATCCTGTCTTTTCAGCTTATTTTAACTCTGAGTTGCTGAGGCATTGGAGGTTGTAAGCTGTGTCTATATGTCTATATATCTTTTCCTCCTTAAAGCAGGAGGAGTTATTAATGAGATCTGGCAATGGTATAGAGCTTTCAAATTTTTATAAAGTTCTGTAAGGTTTGTAGAACAATCAGCCAGGCAGAGGAGAGGGTGAGAGAGCCTGCTCACACCTGAAACTGAGGAGAAGAATGTTGTGGTATCTGTGTCCTATATGACTGGGGACTGGTACCCATAAATATGTGAAGGGAAAAGCTTTATTTACATGCTAAATACCAGAACAGAAATTATTAGTAATAAAGTTGTAGGACACAGTTCTGTAGCTGAGGGGTGACTGGTTGGGGTGCCACTAGATACACTTCATAAGAAGGAGTGAAACTTTCTGTAAACATAGGTATGTTTGGTAATATGTGAAATATGAGTCCAGTACCTGGCTATTCACTTCTCCTGTTCTTACTACCTTGCAGTTTTCCTGCCTTCTCGCTGTTTTCTAACCTCTCTAGCCATAATCATCCACATGTGTCTAACTAATATGCTAATAGTTATCAGGGGTGGAAAGAGGCACTCTGTGATGAGTGCTATCTTTTGTCCTATAGGGCATCTAAGCTTAATGTTTGTCGTCTTTGTTTTCCCTCTTGTGCAGGCTGGAATAAGTCCATCCATCACATCTGATGCCTTTGACATCCTACCACTGAAACTGCATCCTTTTTCCCAGAGCACTCCAACAGGCTTAGACTGCATGGGCTGGAAACGACACATATCCTCTTCTGGTGTGTACACTAGTCTTAGTTGGACATGAATTGTGAGAGAATTATGTTGGATTTGGGGGTATGGAAATGAAGATTTCTAACGTGTTTATGTTGAATGCTGCATCTGTATCTGGGCAGAAATATGCTTCAGAATTAATCCTTTTATGTGCTTCTTGTATTCTGGTTTGTTTCTCCCCTGAGCGAAAAAACAGGGTGCTAATTGAAGGCAGTGGTCAGCTTCCCAGTGAAAATCACTGATGGCAGTGACAGCATGCTTCATGTAGCAACATTGTGTTATCTCAGGAGAACTCTGTCTCACCTGGGATGATGTCATCCATATCACACCCTTGAATTAGATTTCTGCAGATGAAACAGACTCTCTGCCTTGTGTTTGCTAGAGAGCACTACAATGGTTATGGTGAGGTTCCTCTCAAGCTGCTAATTAGGCACTAAAGAAACTCAATGAGCCTCTAGAGGTAGACATTTCCTGTACTTTAAATATATCACCTTAAAGAGCAAGTCTGCTGTATTTTCATGAGGAACATGCATGAAGTCTCATATCTGCTTCATTTCCAAAGATTGATGCTTTCAGAATTAAAATATAAGTTGCAAAGATTGTTAAACAGTGAGACATCTGTGCAGATGTTTTACTTCTCCATCTGACAGTGCCTGCCCAAACACTGCAGATATCTCTATCACAGCAATTTGGGGCATATTAAGAAAAGCAGTGTGCAGAGGATTTGTTTGGTAGTTAGGAATCTGTCCAGAAAAAGGCAACCACAGTTGGATGCCAAGCTGCCATTTCTGCCTCTGAAAGTCTCTTGATGCTGTCAATTAAACACTGCTGGAATTACCTAATTAAGGGACCATAACATTGTCCTAATTACATCAGAGTTGAATGGTCCTAATATTTTGTCAAACAACACTGGTTTGCTTTCAGACATGTTGTACAACTCCTGTGCAGAGTCATGAGGTTAGATCTGGAAATAAAAAACCAAACCACTTATTACCATGGTTTCAAGAGCCTGCCTCTGCTCTCTCAACATTGAGAGCTTTGATCACTTGCTGTCACAAGCATCTGGTGTTGCCCCAACACTTAGGACCAGCTCCCTGGCTGAACTTAAAGCTGCAGCTTTAGTCCTTGGAAATCCTGGATGGAAACCCATCATTGTCAAGTTGTCTGTGCATCTCTGATGTTAGCTGAAATTCCACCATTGTCATAGAAGTAAATTTTGAGTCACAGCTGATACAAATTTCATGGTGGTTCCCAACTGGGATCTCAGGGAGCTAAAAAATATGTATGAATTTTGGAGGGTAAATAGAGGAAGTAGAGTGACCAGTTGGCAGAGCTGTAGGTGTTTATATATACTTTCTAGAAATGGATTGTGAAACCTGACGTGTCTGTGATTCACACAGTATTCCTGAGGTAGGTACAAGTGAATCTTATATTATGACCTAAGCCTGAACCCCCAGAATTTCTGTGTAAATGTAGCAAAAACCAACTAAAAGCAAACACACACACAAAAAAACCTAGCACAAACAAAAAACAAACAACCCTTTTTTCCATGACCAGAAACATGCTAGCTGGGCAGGAAACTGATGAACAGAGGAAGTACTGCAATTCTTCTGCCATAGCTGTCTCCCTATTAGCTGCTGGTTTGGGGCTTCATGTGAATCATGTTGGGGATGATCAGTATGTGCAGGTATCTTTGTGGTAGGATGAAGCTGGAAAGAAAACTGCAAATTAATGAAACAATACTCTTTAAATTGTTGGATCAGTTTTAGGATTGGGAATGTCCTTCAGGAAGCAGTAATGCAACAGAATGTCCTCTTTGGTTCTTGCACAGCCTTGTTGTGATACCTGTTGCTTTTGACAGAGCTGTAGGTCACTAAATATAAAATTAAATGACAATATTTATTATCTTTCTAACTCTAAAGCTACAACTACTTGTATTAATGCTCCTAACATAGGCTTTAGTCACAAAAGACACTGGATGTGAAAGTACTGTGCAATATGCAGTCGTACTGTGAATATGTTGAAAACACAGAAAAAAATCTAACTCCCAAAGTCTGTACCTGGTCACCTTGTGCAGTCAGTGCTGCAGAGACTATAGGGGATAGGGTATTTTGGAGCCTTCTCCAATTCTTCAGGTATGAAAAGGTGGCTGTTGTCATGCTGCTATGAGATGTCTCTCATGGACCTACCTGTTACCTGGCTGGGTACAAACTTACTGTTTTTAGGTGAGGCTACCTGATCTCAGCTAGAACAATACCACAAGTGTGGGAAGAAGAGCTTATGTTCAATACTGTGCTTGTTAGCTTCCTCTGAGTAGTCACTGGCACTAGAGCCCTGAGACATTGTTCTCTCTGCCTTTATGTCATTCTGGGAGAAGTGAGGCAGGCTCAAACCTGCTATTTGGCTCTCTCAGTGGCTGAGTCAGGCATATTTGTGGTGTTAGTCCCTGATCAAGTTTTGCCAACTGCCTTCCAGTCACCTCTTCTGTCCAGAGCAGCCACCTGATAAAACTGTAAGGAACCAGTAGATGGCTCTAATTTCTGTGAAATAAAGAGCATCTGAGGAGGTACAAATCTCATATTCAGTGAAGATGGGATATCTCGAGCCTTTTCCAGAGAAATATAGAGGTTGAACAGCCCAACCAACATTTGCGTGTGCACACACATACACTGCTGAAGTTTGCAAAGTTAACTGTCCTGTTCAAACATCAGGAGCACTTTGACAGATAGTGTTGCTGAATATCAAGTGTCTTGCCACTTAAAAAATCTTTCTGGTTATGCCCATGTCTTTCTTTGCACCTTGCAGTATGTAACTGTTCCTTACTTCCTGGTTTACTGCAGTATTTCGAATAGGCTGAGATGAAGAACCAACACAGGAAAAATGCCACTTCCTAAAGTAGATATGAGAATGCTTTTCTGGTTTTTGGCATCCTCCTGAGACAGCATTTGACACAAGAATCACCCCAGGAGAAGAGTGAGAGGGAAGGGCCCAAACCATAGTGGAGGGAGTGGTGGTAGGATAACAAGGCTTTGAACTAAAGCAGCAGACAAGTATGTTTGTTGTCTTTAGGCTATCTTACCTATCTTCTTCCCTGTCTCTCTCCTGAGCCCAATACGTGTTTATTTGTAACCTGAAGACATTGCCTAAAACCAAGAATGGTCACTGGGAAGCTGTTTGATGCACAGTGAATGCAGCTCTGAGAATGTAGCTATAACTGGGCTGAAACTAGAATCTACTAACACAGGTCTAGAGCAGATGGAACTTTCTGGAGCGGTGCTGCCACCTCTGAACTTTTCCATAGTGACTTTTCATCAGGAAATAATCACAAGATGATAGTGAGAGACAGACACAGGCAATTGTGTAAGAGTTGGAGGAGTAGATCTTTAAGTCCCTGCTCTTGCTCCTGTCTGTGCTTCTCAAATTTTCTGGTTTTGTACCTGCCCTTGTTACCTTCCCCCTTGTTACCTTCTGTGTGTCCCCCTGCAGCTTCCCAGAGAATCTGTAAAACTTCTGGACAGGGAGGCACACATGACTATAAACCTTCAGGGTTTGTTGTAACTTCTTGGAGGGATAAATTTGGTAACTCATGTATTACGAGATCAGGTTTGTACCTGTGCTTAAATATGTGTTATTTAAAAATCATTGTTTAAATGCAGACTGAATCTTTTTGGCAATTTTCCCTGTGTCTTGTCAGATTTAAACAGCTTACGGTCTTTCAGTTTCCTGCTATCAGATATTTATCTACAAGAGATGCCTGGAAGTTCCACCACAGAGCTGGTGTTGGCTATGCCAACCAAAGAGACATGAATTTGAAATGTGACTAGTGATGAACACATTGACCTTGGAAGTCTTGCATAAGCACTAAGAATAGGCAGGCCAAGTTCTCAGAGGATGAATCTTTTATGGATAGTCTGGAAAACAGTGACCACTTGGTGATACTGAGTTATCCTTTGGCCTCACTGGTGTAGTGGAAAGTATTTCTCAGAGGCAAAAGGACTGTTTGTTTACTCAACCTCATGTGGCCAACTTTCATCCTCTTTTCCCAGCTATAGATGGGCTGTTAAACTCACACTTGGCAACAGTTAATGTGAAGATGTTTGACAGCCACTGGAGAAATCTATTCAAGAGGGAAAATATCATCTTAACAACAGGACTTCATTATGTCTTATAAATATTTATCAGTCTTGTAGTTTAGCAAAATAACAAGCTGAGCTATTTATTCCATTTTTGTCATTTTAGTTTTTGAAAGGATAGAGAAAAAAATGTGGTATACATGTCCTTAGAAATGTGTCATTGTAGCCATAGCATTAAATGTCCATTCCATCCTCATTATCTTGTGGAAGTACCATTTAATTTAAGTGGCTAAAAAGCAATCGTGTTGCCTACTGTATTTTTTGTCTCAGAGAGACAGAGAGATTAAACTTGCTATGTCAATCTTGATTCCATTTAACCACAGCCACAAATGTTTGCACTCTGTGTGGTCTCTGATAGCATGTACCTACTCAAAGTTTTTCATCCGACCTTAAGAGCTGGGTCCAGGTGTTGTCTGCATTCCTGAAAATTTGTCTTAGCAAGTTGAGTAGGATTGTATGTATTAGCTACTAAGGTGAAAGATTTAGCATACCAATAAAAACATTCCAGGGGGCAAAAAGTGAAAAAAGACCCTAGCAAATCCTGAACGATTCCAGCAATCACTGGTTAAAGGTATGAGACTACAGGAGAACACAACAGAGACTAAAAAATCTAGTAGGTACTTTGGCTCAGGCTGTCCAAGGCTTAAGCTAACCTGAGTACCTTGGTTAGGCCATGTAGCGAAATCCTTCATTTGTAGTTGAAGGCAGTTGTCACTACAGCAACTTTAGCTCACTTCTTTCTTTCTCTAGTATGGCAGAAGAAATGTGTATTTAACAAAAACAATCACAAAAATCTGTAGTTGAATGGAACACCTGAAGTACTGTCTCCAGCTCTGGGACCCCTAACAAAAGGACAGGGACCTGCTGAAACGGGTCCAGAGGAAGACTGCGAAGATGATCAGAGGGCTGCAACACCTCTCCTATGAAGACAGGCTGAAAGAATTTGGGCTGCTCAGCCTGGAGAGGAGAAGGCTCCAGGGAGACCTTATGACTGAATTTCAGTATCTGAAGGGGATCTACTGAAATGCTGGGCAAGGATTGTTTAGAAAGGCTATTGTAGCACCCTATTGTAGCAATAGGGTGAGGAGCAGTGGTTTGAAGCAGGGTAGATTTAGGTTGGACATAAGGAAGGAGTTTCTTTGCAATGAGAATGGTGAAATATTGGAACAGGTTTCCCAGGGATGTGGTTGAGGCCCTGTTGCTGGAGACATTCAGGATCAGACTTGATGTAGCCCTGAGCAACCTGATCTATGTGGAGGTGTCCCTGCTGGCTGCAGGAGAATTGGATATGATGACCTTGGAGGGTTCCCTCCAACCCAATGCGATCTGTGAATTTGTGATGGGTTGCAGTTCTGATACTCTGATTCAACATTGTGCCTTCTACAGCCTGAGTTTATAGTAAATAATATTTGGTTTAGTAGTCTGGTCAAGGAGAGATAGGGGTGCATGGAGTTTCCTTTCTTCTCTTGTACCAAGCATGCATTTCAAGGAGCAGGGCTAGGATAATAAAGACTGAATTGTAGCCTCTCCTTGGCACCTTTTGTATTTGAACTGCTGTGCTGTCCTTTCCTCTTCTCATCACTCTTTGCTCCACATACACAGAACAGCTGCATTCATCTTTGTTGTTAATGCTTTAGTTGCCTTCTCCCCCATTATTATGATCAAGAAGTGTTTCTTTCCATTTGTACTTTAATGCAGGCAGTTCTGTGGGGCCCTGGAAGGATAGGATCAATGCAGAACAGTGGCTGTACTGCAGTCAAATTGAGAACACATTTCCATTTCTGCATTGAGAAGCATTAGAGAAAGATATTTTGGTCTAAATAGTAACATTCAGAAGATAATTGAAGGATTTTTTTGTTTTTGTTTTGTTAGGGGCCACTGCAGAAACGTTATTTTTGTTGCCACTGCAGAGACTTTTCTTGTAAAGAATAACAGAAATATTGAAGGACTTAAAGTTGGTTCAGCAGTGTTGGATGCTTTGTATCAACCTGCAGTGATAGAGGGTAAAGGTTTTTTTCTTTTAGGAAGCACTCAGTAGGACAGCAATCTTGCTGAAATAAAATAACCCTGCTACTGCACAGACTGAGACAAAGTCAAAGGGCACTCGCTCTCAGAGCAGGCTGTGATGACTCTATAATAATTTGGCTTTATTACTTTGGGATAGAATTACCTTACACAAAAATAGTAAAACAAGCATTTTCAATTCTTGTGTGAAATTATGCCCCTAGTTCTGAGTTTGGGTGCTTAGACACACCTTCACTTTGCGAATGGTAGGAGCAGTTGTAGTATTTCCCAGCATTTGGTATTTCCTTTGTGTCCCACCTACAGGTGGCTGTTACCCTTCCTCCTGTTCTAGTGGTGCTGGGCTCTTTGTTTGCTTCAGTCCACGCATCTCACCTGGCCAGCTTTCAGCTGGCCTGGATCATCTCACTGAAGGGATCTAATTCTGGTCTTACGCTTATTCTGGTAATTAACAAATGAAATTGTGTAATGTTTTCTGCTGTACATGGAACCACAAAGCACGGGGCTGCTCTTAAATTATTTTGTTAGCCTGACAAATTTGCCATTGTTAGGCAGGTGTTTAAGCAGAGCAGAGTCTGGAAACTCCCTTTATCATAAAACTTCTGTGACAACTTAAATCTGTTGTCAGTACAGGTATTTCTGCATTCTCTGGAAATTTGTATTCTTTCACAATTGTTTTTGTATTGGCACACTAAATCACATCTTAGTTAATGAGAATATAAAACCAATTAAAAAGTAGTTAGTGATACTGTTTCCCTGGGGACTGGGGTCTTTTATAAGGATCACACACAAGTAGGGACCATCCCAGCTCTACAGTCTGGGAGTGAATGCTAAATGATTTTTCAAAGTTCCCAGCTGCAACCTCCTCAAATCTCAATCTGCGTTTTTCTGGCTTTGATTTCATTTTGAATTCTTTTTCTGAGGATTTACAAAAATAGTTTTTAATAGCAGCAGCCGCAGCCAGTTCTAAACATGATTAGTTTGTATGTTAAGTCCTTTCTGAGTTCTCAGGGGAAGCAGATAACACAAGGTCTCTCTCACTTGAGCAATTTTTAAATGCATTAAATTCTACTATTCCCACTTATTTATTTTTCATCTGACAGCTCTGCTAAATTAGGAGGAATGATCTCTGTCCTACTCTTGCCTTTTAAATGCCTTGAAATCAGCTTTAGTCGAAATCAGCTGCTAGAAACTGCAGCTGAGAGCATTTGAGCTGCCACAGAGGGAGCCTCCTTAGTGGACCCCTATGATGTCAGGATGCATCGAGACAGGCAGAGAGGAGGGTAGGAATCCAGCTCAGTCCTCAGACAGCACTGCCAGGTACCACTGCCCTGCAAGCAGCTCTGGTGCATTTTGCCCTTTTCCTCCCCCAGCACAGCAGAGCCCCTGGCTCTCCCTCTTACCTGCCTGCATGAGGACCCAGCAGTGCCCCAGTGAGTCCAGTGGGGCACACAGTGGAGAAAACTGCAGTAGCAGTGGGAGCTCTGGGCTTTCACCGTGTTCGGATTCAGACAGCAGTGGGGTGGTGTGTGGCGGTGGTGGCATGAGAGGTGTCCTGTCCAGGTACTGGAGCTTGGAGAGTCTTCATTCTGCCACAGGTAAACGGCTTTTTCTTTTTAAAAAAATATTACTAATTTTTAAAAAACTGTTCTTTGATATTGCACTGACCTTGAAAAACCAAATCAAACCTAGAAAAAGTCTATAATTAGGAAATGCAGTCTCTTAGTCATGAGAAATAACTAAAACATTCTGTGTTTGCTGGTTCTACACCCTGCAGACCTGCAGCTAAAACAAAATGACTTAAACCCTAGAAGTCAGAAGGCAAGAAATAGGTTCTTAATGGCCTTGGAAGAGGTGCTTAGGCTTCCATCTGGCTAAAGCTGTCCTTTCCTTTTGGAACAGCATTTCTTATTGCAGCTTAGTTATACAGAGCCCAACATTAAAGATGACATTTTAGTGTGTAAATTCCAGCGTAGAGTATTGCCGCCTTTAGAAAATGTCCAAGTGCTGTGCAGCAGATGAGGGCTAGGCAGTTTTGCATTGCTGTGTACTGAAGGCAGTTCTCTGACCCAGCTGTTCAAGTTTGGTTTCTGTTTTCCCATCCTTCACTTAATTCCTTTTTAAACAGGAGATTCTGGGGGCATGCTCATATAGCCTGTATCTCTTCTGGCTCAGCCTGCCTGGATCTGGCATCCTAGTTTTTAATCATTCATGTGCCTGTGTAGTATTTGGATGTTTGAACTGCAAGCACGGGGGAAAAAAGCTTTCTTTTTCCTAACTGGTAATAGCAAAGGAGCCTGGCAATTGCTTTCATGGCCAGCTATTGCTGAGCTGTTCTGTTTGTTTCTTGTCTGTTGCTATTTAAAGAGATTTTCAGTAGAGCTACAGCAAATCAGTTCCTCACTTAGATAAATTCTCAGACAAGTGCCTTCAAGTCCACCAGTGACTGCCATTTCTACCGTGCTACCAGCTAGAGGCAAGGCTTGAGGAGAATTTTAGGTGTAGTTCTGTGTAATCTGCATTAGTCACATATACTTTTAATTATTGAAAGGTTTTGTAATTCCATCTGCTACTGTAGATTTGGGTCTGCTTAATAAAACCTCCATTGTTGCTCTGGAGTCCTCTGCTGAAGTGATAGCAACTGCACTATCATATTGAGAAGGGCTACAGTAGAGTGGCCAGCCTATCTGGTTTTACAACCCACACATGAGAACTTTTAGGTGGCCAAGAAACAATAAACACCTACAGTGTGTCTTCAGAGTCCAGGAGCAGGAAAAGAGGCTGAGGGTGAGACCAGGCCTTTGGTGCTCTGTACTGGGGAAAGATCTGGGCTGCATATGCAAGGGATTGCAATTCTGCATCTTGTAGCATCTGCTGGCTCATGTTGTCCTGTAGTTCAATAGAATTCAGATAATCCCTAGCATAGCTCTGACACTGGCATGAAGTAACCCTAGCACAGGATCTCTTTCAAACCACTACTTGCACACAGGGCAGTAGTGGTAGCCTCACTATTTTTATGTATGAGCAATTTCTGAATGTTTGGCTGGCACAGTACTCCAGTGAGAAAATGACTGGGAGCTGGGTTTGCTCAGCAGTTCCAAAGATCTGTCCTTAAATATCTCATCTGGACAAAAAGAAATGAGGTATCCAAATTAAAGGTCAGTTGTGATGGTGCTCCAGCAATTGACCCAGTGGCACTCTGGATACATTAACTCCAGATTTCTAGACAAGACTGTGTATCCCAGGCTCATGCTGCCTATATGCCATTCATCGTTGTTGTACATCTTGACTGAAAAGTTTATTTCCTTAAATGTTTGCAGGTTCAGGCTTGTGAGTAGGTTTCTTTGCTTTCCCAGCTTTTTTGTTGCAAGTCCAATCCTGACCTCCTTAATAGTTCTGTTTATTTTTTTACTTAGCCAAGCTGGGAAGGACTAGACAGCAAAGAAAGGTAGGGAAAAAGGGAATCACAGCTTGGTGGAGTAGTGGTTGCCATAGTTTCCCAAAGAGATCCTCTGTGTGTTTGTGCATATGAAGCAACTGAATTACATGGGCTACACTTTAGTGCACCTCTGCACAGTTTTGCGGCTCCTAATAATCAAATATGCTCACCTACTTGCTTTGGGAACATGGCCTTTAAATAAACAGGAAAACACAGAGTATGGGTGGGGAGTGTTTGGTGGGGTTTTTTGGTGTGGTTTTTTTTTTTTTTGTTTGGTTGTTTGGTTTTGTTTTTTTTTTTTTCAGAGCTAAAAAAAGAAAAAGTAGTGTTTTTTAAGAAGGATTTCCCTCCCCTTCCCAACTCATTCACTTCAATATTGTGGTTGATGAGGGACCAGTAATGGAGTTGTGGCAAATGCTTTACATCTTTCTTATTTGGCAAGAGATTGTCTTTTGAGCTCTTTCTTTTTCCTTTTCCTTCCCCTAGATTTGCCTTTTTGGTATTGGTGTCTGCAGCTGTGTCATGGACTGCTATGCATAATCCCACTGACCCTTCTTTCTCTAGGGTCACATAGTCAGCAGGAGTTAGAGGTCACACAACAGGAGATTGATTTAAAGTTCAAAGTGTTTCAGAATGCTTCCAAAGGAGAACAGTGTAGGAAAAAAAGTTAGTGCCTCAAAGCATACACCGCAGCATGTTGATGTTGTGTTTCACCCTTGACAAATGGTGAGCTAGGGTGCTTCAGCTGCTTTCATTGATTGCATTGGAGCATGTCCTGTGTGTTTTCCTGTATTTCCTGCATCACCTGCCAGAACAACTTCCACTCATGTTCTGAACAATTAATCAATGAATTAAAAAGATGCAACAATCCATGCTAAATTAACTCTGGTTTTTCTCTCTGTGTGGATTTATTTGTAATGGTGACTGATCCAGTTAGGTAAACCCAAGGGAGATTTTGAACTTTTGAGAAAGAATTACATGATTAATATCTCTTAGCTGAACTAATGAGCTGCCCTAAAGCTTAAGTAAAGATTTCTTATTTGAATATACATATTCTTAGTAATATTTTGAGTGTTGCTGAGCTGTGACTTGGCATTGTACTCAAATATTGAGGACATCTATGTTAATAGTGGTTGAATTTATCCTAGTGAATGTAGCCTCAGTAAATAAGTGTATGTAAGCTTGTCTTTGCTGATGCTGTGTGTGCAGAGGAACAAAGGTAAATCTTTGGGAACACTGGCTGTGACACTTCTCAGATGTACACCATTCGTTTAGTTTTCTGCTTTGAAAACAACATTTGAAGAACATTTAGGTTGCAATTACTGTTCCTTTTAAGGCTGTATTTCCTCAAAGATTCAGTTACCTTTAGAGTGGCCCTTCAGACCAACAATTCTTTGGATATAGCCATACTCTGGTTGCTGTTATTTTTCTAGATGGAAGTGAAATAGGTTTAAGCCACCAGCATCATAGCTCTTGCAGCAGGAAAATTGCATGGTCCAAGAGAGTAAATGGAAAGCAGAGTGAGATGGCATGATGAAGCCTACCCAGCCCTTCCTTTCTTTAACTCTGGGTATACATGTGAAGGCTTGGAGTATGCCTGTTCATTTGTGTTATCTGGAGCTACTTCATGTAGGTACAGAACAGCAGTGAAAAGAGCAGACTGCAACATATGTTGGCAAATTGTGTACGGGCCCAATGGTCATGAAGGATGTGTATAATTGTTGCCTACATTATGAAGCTTTACACTTGCTGCTTAGCAGTTAGTTAGATTAAAAATATAGGTAAAAATCATGCCTTTTGTTTGTCATGGGGATGTATCCTTTAATTTACTGAACTTGGCTGTAACCTTATTCCCTATTAAGGTCTTGTTCTCCAATTCATCTGAATCATGGCAAGTATCTTTGAAGGATTAGAGAACTATAGCCTGTTTCCGAGGGCCAGTAATTATCTTTGGAGGTTTCTAATTTAATTAGAATCTTGTCTTATCTCAAAATCCTTGATAATCTGAGGTTTATTAAAACAACTAACTAGTTCAGTAATTTGCTTAAAAGTGCTAGCGACAAGCTGGGTGCACTAGGATGCACAAGATACTGTTCTGAGCAAGCCAAAGTCTGAAAGTGAGCTGTCTTGATGAGTACTAAATTCCTTCAGCGGCTGTGCCATTTAAACAAAGTTGCTGTTAAAAGTCATGTGTCTGCACATGAAATCAAGATGTTGATTGTACCTGGTTAACTGTCTTGGATTACATTGTGTGAACATACGAGCCTTGGCAGCTGTCACTACAAATACAAATAGGTATGTTTGCCTAAACAGATATAGAACTTTGTTGTTATTCTTAGTCCTTTCTAATCAAAGAGCAAGAGATTCACTGAACTATGGATGTTGGCTCAAAAGAGCTCAAGTAACTAGTGGGGTTTTTGGGGTTTTGTTTTGTTTTCCCGTGAGTATAGACAAAGACTAATTGCTTTGCTAGAGTAATTGAGCCATTTCCAAATTGTGCTTTATCCAAAGGAGTGCTTACGGAAGCTCTGGAGCATCAGCCCCATGTGTAGGCTCATTTCAGTATTCTGTGGCCTCCCAGGATGATGTAGGCTGGCAGGTAGTAGTAGTAGAACAGGAGGCAGTTCATGTGTCAAAGGCAACTGATTATGCAAAGAAACAAAGTCCTTATCACTTGTTCTTTTGAACTCTCTAGCTATAGTTGATTGTGTGTTTATGTACAGACATTCACTAAGCTTAGAATATTCCATATGATAGTTATGAAAACCGTGAGGTTTCTTGAAAACAAGCATTTCTAGATTTGGGCTTGAATTTGTTGATCTATCAATGGATAATGATAAGGTTTATTTCAAAACTATTCTTAAGAGATCTACTAAATGCCTAAGTAAATAATAATTTGGAATCCATTTCAAATGTACTGCTAAGGTATTTGGTACCATCCTGTTGCACCAGAATGTAAATTACATGTGAACATTCATAAAATAACTTTAAAAATATTTTGTGTAAGGAACATCAGGAAAACGCAGAGCTTTAATTGTATTATTTTCTTAAATAAAAAAAAAAATCAATATGAAACATTGCAGCGAGAACAAGTAAAGATAAGACTGGCCATGTTTTCATAACAGCTGACAGAGATTTGTTTCTACATGGCAGTGAAGTAGCAAGAATTTCTCTTTTGGTTAATGAAAGGTCGTTTTGAATTAGTGCTTTTTTTTTTTTTCCCTTTAAATTTTTTTCCTCTTTTTCCTTTTTTTACCCCCACCTTTTCTTTTTCTTTTTCTTTTTTTTTTTTTTTCTTCAAAAAGGTAGGCAAGCTGCTCTGAGGCCAAATATTAGTGTCAAATGATCGGAATGGGTAGGATTAAACTATCTGTGCTCTCTATCTACCAATGAAATCTTTACATACTAGGTGTTAAAACCCCTCAGCTAAGTATGAACCAAGATCGCTGCTCAAACGTGCATGCAGAAAGACATCCTTGGCATTTAGAAACTGCAGTTCATAGATTTTTTTTTTTAATAGAAAAATAATACAAACAGTGTTTATGTATATTAATTGGACATGACTCGTTGTTCTTGGAGCTGTCATTCAGGTTATTCTTTGCAGTGGTTCTGAAAAATATTAAGACATATACAAGTTTGGAGGAGGAAAAGCTGTCTACATCATTATTTGATTTTAAAAAAAGGAAGAAAAAAAGCAGTTTGGAAACTAGAGGTTCAGCTGTAGCAGTAAGGCACATCATAGAGTAAGAATCAGTCTCATCTGATGAAGAGGAGCACTCTAAAGGCTGCTGAAGCTTCTTCTGTCGTGTGACTTCTGTTGCTGTCTCTTAGGCGACTTATTGTTCTACTTGATAGTGTGGACACACTGTGGCTGTAAGGCGTAAAAGAAACATAAAAGTCAGCAGCCATGTTCATTGCTGTGGCCATTTCAGAGTTCACCTGAAAAATACATGTCTGCAGTGTTGAGACTTAACCTCTGTTTCAGTTGTGAAGTGTTGGCAACTGGAAGATTACAGCAAGGTCCTGAAGACAGAAGTGAGGCACAGAGCTCCAGGCCTCAGTTATTCTGTAGTCCTACTGCTCATGTGATTCTTGTGCAGATTTTGTTGTATGGATGTGTTCAAAGTGTCTCAGTTTCTGATGATTCAGAGTGACTTGGAAAAGAATAGCATGAATTCTAGAGCTTCTTTTCTGAAGCATTGAGTAGTTTCTCAGCTGGCTCAGCTCCTGCTGACTTGTCTGGTGTGCTGGTAGGAGGGCACTGAGCAGAGCTGCCTGTAAGCTTGAGGTCACTGATGGTACATCCTGCTCAAGGCAAAAACCTACCCTGCATGCCTGAAAGAAGCTTTGACAATAAACCTTTTAAGAGAGTTTATTATGAAAACACAGCGTTACTAATACCCTGAAAACAGTGGATTTGGATCAATTTGAAACGTGGTATTCTTACCAACCTTGAAAGCCTGAATAAATTAAAAATATGCAGAAACCATCTGTACTGAAACTTGTTGAGTGGATCTGTCAGCTCTCTTTAGAGAGAGCAAAATAATTTATTTGGGGCTATTTCTGGTCCCAGTTTTGAGCTTCACCACAGTCTCTCTACTACTGTAAATCTAGGGGCTGACAGTCCTATTTCATGCTGGAAAATGCCAGTGCTCTCTATGGGCTGAAATCTGTGCGGGTTGGTCAAGCTTTCTCCTCTGCACCCATGGTCACAGGCGGTGGTATAACACTCATCTGCGTTCTTGTTGCTTTTTCTGCCTCACGTGAGAGACTTCCACTTGGCTGCCAAGTACCACTTGAACATCATTGCTAAGCCATTGGAGGAAGTCTCCAAAGTAATGTTATGTAGGGTAGTTTATGCGTTTTTCAGGCAGCCATTTATGCTGGTCTGCTCTAGATAACTCCTCTGATCTGGGGAACTTAGCTTTCTGAAGAAAAACTATATACTTCCAAGGCTAAGATAAAGAAATTCTATGATTCTAAATGTCACAGTTTTTCAAGCCTGTGATTTGATCCTTAAACAGAATTATTTAAAAATCCACTGCATTAATAATGGACAGGTCATTAGTTTTGATTCATCTAAACTGTTCTTAATGTCTCTCAAATCATAAATGTAGATGACTGAGAACTGCTGGGTCAGTTCTTGAAAGATTAGACAAATACAAGGGATTCTTTGGGGAATGAAGATGGCAGGACGCCAGGCTTCAGTCCCCTTCCTCTTAGGTGCTGTCTTTCTTCCTCTGTTTTCCTTTTTTAGAAAAGTGTCTTGACTCCTAAGATTTTTCCATTTACAATAAAAAAAAAGATAAGGACTTCTGTTGTTTGGGGTTTATTTAATGGGAATATAGTGGAAATACAAGGAAAAGGAGAATAATTCCATCCACTTGTCAAATAACTTGCAAACTATTCTTGTGCTTTATGCTTCTATTACGGCATCCGTCGATGTGGATTTGCATCAGTACTTTAAGTTTGCAGCAGACTGTGACCCAGTTCCTTTATCATGCTGAGCAAAGATGGGGTAGTTCCTCAGTGCTCAGAAGAAAATGAGTCTTAGCTATGCACAAACTGTATGCAGAGAAGGAGAAAAGTAATTTCTTCCAAACACGTCACAACCTTTACATATGACACAGGTGTTAAATGACACCTTATGTGGTTCACTGATGGCTGAGCATTGATCCTTTTCTCTTCTCTGATCAGGCAGCAGAGGGGGATGGAAGATTTCCCAGGCACCACTGTACTTCACAAGGAGGCTAACTTGTGTGATTGATAGTGATTTTTCTTCAATTATGCTCCTGTTTCCAGAGTCCTGGAGAACTGAAGCATCCTTTGCAGTGGGCTGTTTCTGAAAACTTCATCTACTGTAGAAAGTTCTAGTTTTGCATCAGGGCTTCTAAAGCAGGTCTTCCTCCCACTCTGAATCTCAGAATGGTTTAGGCACCTGTGGAGACTGTCTAGTCACATCTCCTTGCTCAAAACAGGATCGCTTAGAGTGAATGGCCAGTTGAGTTTCACATATCTCCAGGAATGAAAACTCCTCTCTAGGCAACCTGTTCCAGGCTGTAAATAGTGAAAGACATTTTATGTTTGAATAGAACTTACTGTATTTCAGTTTGTATCCATTTCTTCTTCCACCACTGAGAAGAGCCTGGCTCTGCCTTCTGCATCCCCTCCCCTCAGATATGTATACACATTGATAAAATCCCCCTGAGCCTTCTGTTGTCCAGGTTGAACAATCCCAACTTTCTCAGCTTCTCCATGGACATCAGATGCTCCAATGCCTTAATCATGTCTGGCCTTTTATTGGACCCACTCCAGTATGTCTTATTTACATTGGCTGTCACCTGAGTCCTGGCTGAGTTTAGTACACTGGGCTTTTTGAGTCCTAGCCACCGTAATGCTCATCCTTCTCCCTGTGGGTAGCAGAGCAACTGGTATCACAAAATCACAGTGTGGTAGGGACTGGAAAAGACCACTGAAGATTATCTAATTCAAACCCCTGTTAAAGCAGGATCACCAAAAGTAAATCACCCAGGAACACATCCAGGCAGGTGAATTATGAAGCTTTATCTGTCGAGTGCTTTATTTGGCAAAGCAGGAGGTCAGTCAGACATTGTCCGAAAATGTGAAGAAGTCTTTCCTGCCTTGGTGTTGAGGGACAGAGTTTGCTCCCTGTTAGATCACTGCAGGCCTCACAAGTTGCTCTCTGTTGATTAGAGAGCACGTAGGTGGAGAGGAAGCTTTGTAAAGACAAGACAGGTTGGAGTGGCTTACTTGCAGCAGACCATGGTGGTTTATTGGTGTGAAAAGAGTTCGATGAATAAGACTCTGAAATAGTGTTTGGTTCTTCAAGGCTCTGATTGCATGGTGTGGGGTATTTTGTTTGCTTGTTTGTGAGGGTTGTTTTTTCTTGTGTGCACATTTCTGTACTTGTTAAGCATGCCAGTGGAAAGTGGGAGATGTAACATCTGTTTGGTCCTGGTTTTGTTTTCCTGAGAGCACTGTCAAATACTAGCTGTATCATGGCCTCAGGCATATATGAGGTCAGACTTTGGTGTGCATAGAAAAGGGATCTGATTGTGCAAATAGCTTATGCAAAGGTGGAGCCTTGTCAGAAATATCTCTAGAAAGCACTGAAGCTCTCTGCTCTTTGATCAAGCCTTGTCTGTGATTTCCGTACAATATACACTGAGACTCATTCAGCCCCTATTTATAGCACTCAATAAATAACAAGTTGTGGCACAGAAGGGACCTACCATATTGGACACAGCAGGATACAATTCCACTGCTGTTGTGCTGAAATTATTAATTCCCAGAAACTGATGTGAGAAGCCAGTGTGTTTGTTAGAAGGAATACTTGTGAGTAAATTCCAAGGATAGCTCAGTTTAACATAGCATCCCTCGATTGTGAATCTCTTCCATCTCACCCAGTCTGTGGTGCACAAAGGGTGTTGATCAAGCAGTTCTTACACAGTTTAAAGCTTTACCATTGAAACAGGGTTTTCTCCTGGTTGGATTGGTCCAGCCTTCTTGCTTCTTGTCAAAGTACCTAAGGTAGCAAGACTTTGAGAGCTGCTCCAGAGAGACTCTGAAAGTAGATAGGAATGCTGGGGACAGAGGTTTTGGCAACTACTTACTGTATGCTCTCTGTGGCAGGCAGGCACATTACCTACATTCCTGCTCTGTTTTCCTCTCCTACAAAGCCTTAATACAAGGGACAAGCTTATGTGGGTTGCTAAGCACTGTCTGTAAGATAATCAAAAGGAAAACAGAGCTGGGCCATAGACCAAAACTTTGCTTCAAGTACCTCTGCTGCAAGGGCTGTTGAAAGATCTCAGACCGGTGCAGGTTGGAATGTTTTGGATCCCTACATCGCACTGATCCAGGCTCTTAAAGCCAGGTGGCTGGGATTGACTTAGTGGGTTTTCCGAGTTTAATAGCTGTATGTGCCTGTTCACTGTTTTAAATGGATTGGTGTGTAGCTCTTGTTGTGCTGGAACAATATTTACTACTTGGGGGCCTTCAGTACAGCAAGAAAAGCAAGATACTCATGTTTTGCCGTATAACCTGCAGCTTATTGTGCTAAGGCAGCAGCTGGCAAGAAGGACCTCAGGTCAGTTCCTGCACTGTAATGAGATTTTTTTTTTTAATGGGTGATGTTTTTTGCTGTACTTTACAGGAGGCCTTACTGCTGTGTGAACCTCACTTGGTTAGCTATAAGAAGGAGACCACTGCCAAGTTCTGCTGATGTGACTGAAGTTTTTATTCTTTACCTCTACCAGAGTCTTCTACCTTCAAAGTAGAGCTAGTGAAATGAAATTAGTGTATGCCTCAGCTCTTTCAAATTGAGGGTGGGAAACCAAACCTTCCTTCATTAGCAGTTAATGCTCAGCTGTTTGTACAGCAGAACTTAGGGTCAGGTTAGGCAGCTGGTTTCCTTCCTTCTGCAGCAGGAGACCATGGGTATCAGAAATATGATGATCAACAACTGGGAGCACTTATATCTCAAAGGGCCACCATTATTTCTTTTCAGAGAGCTCATGGCCTTAAGGAAGGAACTGGGTTTAAACACAGTACAGTGGAACGCCCTCTAGTCATATGTCTCTTCCTTCTCAGTTTGTTGAAGTCAAATATCTATATTTGGCACATCCTAGGCAGTTGTCATGGAAATGGTGGTATTGACACAGCCATAGCAGAGCAGCTTTGTTCTATACAGAAGGATCGGAGGGATGATGGATGAGAAAGGAAGAGGTCTACTCTCAGCATTCAGACATTCATGATATTTGTTCATCAGCTTCTTAGCTCCAGTTGGAAGGCATACAGCTGTTGGATTAGTTGTTTTGAAGGCAGTAGTGAAAGAATTATGTACAACAATACCCAACACTTGGACTTCAATACAGAGCTTCACTGAACATCACAGAAGACAGGATCCCAGTTACAATAGCTGCCAACAACTGATAAGCAGCATCACTGAACAGTAATGTCTCTGCTTGGTCCTTTTTACCATGTATTTCTAGTTTGCACAAGATCCTGCATGTTCCTAAAAAGACAAAATGCACCATTTTGAAAATGATAGGAAAAAACACTTTTCATCCTTTGTTCTCTCTGTTTAAATATTTTACCTTGGAAGCATTAGTGACTGGAGCTGGATATTTCCTCCTAAACACAAGTAAAAGGGTAATATTTGAAGAGTTAATGAAAGTGACCCTAGAGGGTAGAAGTTAGTAATATTGGCAGATTTCATGCCTAGTGTGCTTTTTGCCCCTGCCAAGACAGGTCGTCAGCTATTAAAAGTGGAAGGAATAGAAGCATGTATGTTGGATCTATTTGCATCATGTAGAAGTATTTTCACAGACTGTTGCCACAGGGAGCTTCTCAGCTTTGTGCCAAGAGGAGTCAGAAGATAAGAAACTTCAGACAAAGTGAAGGAAACCGCATCCTGCTCCTCAGAACTGAGCCCTGCAGGGTTCTTTCCTCTAGTGCCTGGATTTGTGGGAGGAGTTCGTCTCCCTTCCTGTGCACCTTGAACATGGTGGGGGCATATTTCACTGCTTTTAATCACCCACCCCACCCCCTTTTTATTTTTTTTTCTCTGTTAATCTTTCAAATAGAGGCCAGTACATGCTTAGTAACAACCATGCTGTTTCTAATCTAGCCTGGTTGTTTATCCATCATGATCCAAAAATTATCAGTCAGACTACGGAAGGATGGCATTTGCTGGTTCCGTCTCAAAAATCTTCACTTATGATGCCCCCTGAAGATCTGACAATGCAAGTAAAGGTAGCTCCTGTCTCCACATGACAACTGTCCCATGCACTCCAGATCCCCCTGTAAGAAGATAGGGTAGGACTTACATTGAACCCATCCCTCCTGTGCTTCCAACCACTTTTAAGTGCTTTAATGGATTTAATATTTTAACATGTTTATTTGCTAATCAGCTTCTCAGATTCTATTACATGTGAGTGATCCATATTAGGGTGGTAAAAGGTATTTGTATTGGAGCTCCCCAGACCCTAAGTTTTCAAATTTTACATCATATATTTGAGAGATATATATATATATATGTGCGTGTGTGTGTGTAATTAATTAAAATGTTAAAAAACCCCACAGCTTTATTGGTTGCTTGAGGCTTTGATGCAATACTCTGTTTCCTGGTGCTTTGTGTATGTGTGTGTATGAAGAGAACCAGATTGGAAGGATTTTCAGTTTGTGTAAAATTTGCAAGATTGAGAACATCATCTTATTTTTTTAGCTGCTTATCTGTGCCAGCTGTTCTCCCCGAGAAAGCTTTTGCTTCCTTCAGGATTCTGTGGCCCTAGCACAAACTGGTCACCCTGTACCTACCGACAGATTAGGGTTACGAAGCCCATATGGTTGCTGGTCATCAAAAAAGAAACATTAACATCAGGAGCATGGAAATTACTGTTTATCTTTGATAAAGCCAAATACTGAAAAATATTCTGTAAACTTGGTTTTTAATTGTCATGACAAGTGAAATAAAAGGTAGTCAATAGTTAATATTAGATACCATTATCTATCTATTACCGAATATCATTTATTAAATAAAGTGCATCTTAATTTCTCTTCCTTCTTCCTAGGAAGACAGTTCTCTTGATTTGTGATAGCACATCTATATTGGTCTCCTGGGCACAGCTGATGAGAGCTTTGGATGGCTTTGGTCTGCAGGATGTGGTTGTGGTTAGCTTTGGCCTTTCCAAAGGGAAACCTCAGAAGTGTCCTGGAATTAAAATATAGGCTTTCCAATGGCTCTTAGTCTGCTTGTATGGTCATGAACTGAAACCACCTCCTGCAAGAAAGAGTAGTATGCAGGGAAGATGCTATCTTAAGGAAAGAGAAAGTTTCCAAAACAGCTGCATAATATAAAGTGACATGGAAAATTAAAAGGTAATTTGCCTGAGAAGTTAGCTCTGACTCACTAAATCTTGCTCTGCTCAACTCTTAAAATTATGTAAAATAGTGATTTTCACATCAGATATCTCACTTGAGTTCTGTGATCCTCATACTCTGGAGGGTGATTTTGTAATTAGCTCTTCTTATGACTGGTTAAATTAATTTTCCTCTTTCAGCAGATGAATACAGTTGTGGATAAGTAGCTGTTGTGATACAGGTGACATAAACTGGGAGTGTCTCTATTACTTGTATCCCCTTTCCTCTCCATGCAGTAATACTTTGTATAAAGCTATTCATGCTAGTGTTTGATAATGCACTTTGAATTAAATCTTAATTGCTTTACTTTTTTATAGACATATAGCCCACATTAAGTAAAATCTATTTTGCTTGATGTATGGATCTCCTACTGTTGGCCTTCAGCATTTGAATTTGGTGACTTGCTCTGTGAATAAGCATTGAGGGATTGGAAAAATTAATTGGTTGCAGTTGAGTGCACTGAAATGAAGACTTTCTGTGACATCAACATGAAATACCAATGGTTTACAGTGGGCAAATTCTCACTGTTATTGTAATGCACGCGTTAATTGGTTGGGGGTAGAGGAAGATCTTAATTGAAATGTAAAAAAAAAAAAAAAGCAAACACGCAGAAGAAAAGTTGCAAGTAGCACACTTAGTGCTAAACAGAAAAGTACTCTGCAATATTAATTAGGTTATGCTTGTACTTTACTTTTGGCCTGAATTCACTGAAGGATTTTGTCATGGTCAGTCAGGTTATTTGCAGTTAATGCTAAATTTTTACTTAAAATAATTTTACCTTTATTTCATGACAGTTGTTGAATGCAAGACTGGATAAAGTAAGGAAAAAACAAGACAAGCATGAGATTTGTGTAATATAGCATGGATTTTGTGACAAAGGTTGGACTATGTCTCCATCAGTGGACCTTTCTGGTGAATATCTTGTGCCTCAGGTTAAGAGTGGACATGCTCATTGTCAGAATGGCATAACCGGTTGTCTCCCCTCCTACAGACTCACAGGCAGAGGCATTTAACCTCTGGCATTGCTCATGCAGAAAGGAATTCAAGGAGTGGTTGGTATCCATTTCACACTTGATGAGTCCATAAATACAGAAGCAAGCATCCAAAGCTGTAAGTTCCTGAAGAGGACTGTGCTGCATTTGTATCAATGCTATTTTTTGATGTCAGATAAAGGCTGTAAGTCACTTATAAAATGAAGCATCCATTTATAGATGGATTATTAGAGGTTTATTAGTGATAGCAGAAGATAGATTGATGCCCCAGGAATTCAGTTCTGCCCATATTTCTCATATTCCTGTGCTGGACTTCAAAATTTTCTGCATTCTTTCTCCAGTAGCAGCAGACACTGTGAGGTAGTGGGGGAAAAAAACGGATTTTGTTTTAGGACCGCTTTTGTAAAGTGAAGGCTTTTAATGTTGTTTAATGTAATTTTTTTGCTCTTATAAACTAAGGAATTAGCTACTCTAGCTTTTCTTATTGGAACATTTGCCAGAGGATGGACGTATTTCAGCCTCTGGAGCCATAAGCCAGTAGATGGATGTTTCATGTGCATTTTAGCTAGATCACAGAAATTACTTCTTACCACGGAAAATCCTCTGATATTTCCTGGCAGCTGGCTGTTCATGAAGGCCTTGAGCCGGATAGCTTAGAATCCTGGAGCAAGGGAATTTGGGTATAATCAAGTTGGATGAATCCAGGCCCTGATCCTCGTTTACCTCAGTGTTCTCATCCGTGGTTTAGCATTTAGCTACTGTCCATGCTAAGGTTGACGTCCTGGTCATTAATGCTTGAATTAAAGATTGAAGATGCTATTATTTTCACACATGGCTTCCAGAAGTTCTGTGGTATCTAGAGACCTATAACCAAAAGACTTTAGGTGCTCCCTTTAGGGTGGTTGGGTTCCTGTGTTAGGTTCTGTCTGCGTTGGAAAGAGGTTCTGTCACTTACTGGTTGTGTTGTGTGACCTTGGTTGATGGGATGTGTAAACACCCACCTAAGTTTGTGTAACTTTTCCTGTGACACTTGTCATGAATAGAATTTGGACTGTAATTGCTTAGTGAAGCCTGTGCTTGAAGTGAAATCTATTTCATCTTTACTTACAAACATATGGAATGCCTTGCCTGCTGAGTATACTCACTATATATGGACATCTTTCCTGGGAGCCAGAGGAATACCCACTTGCGTTCATACTCTTGCGTTGTTCTACTTGATGGGCTGTTTAGGCTTAGCCCTGGGATGAGAGAGAGACAAGATAGAAACTCCCTGTAAAGGGCACTATGCCGTTCTTAAATGGGCACCAGAACTTTGGTGCAAACGGGATTTTTGTCTAATCAAGAACAACGTTTGGCGCCTCTTTTTACAGAAGCCAACTGAACTCTTGAATAATTCTGTGGGATTTTGGTTTCAGGGGAATAGAAATGTTTAATGATAATGACTCTTACCTGAGGAATTAATTTAGAACATCTCTAAAACCATAGTTTGACAACTAGAATGAAATAGAGAAAAGGGCTATCATTCCTGAACCCAGAGCACAGATGAAAGCAGCTGAAAGCCTTAACCTTCTAAGCCAGCATGGCAGCTTTCTTTTCTGCTTTATTAATGTTTATTTCATAAATGAGGATGTACTTGCTCAGTTTATTCATCTTCTGAGACTAATTTATGTTCTGAGTTCAACCATACTGATTTCCTTAGTGCTATGGAATTCAGTTATACTAACAATGAAAGAAGAATCCAGAGGATTGATCTGGAGACAGGCATAATTTATGAAAGGAGGAAACCCAGTGGGATAACCTATCACTCCAGCTTTGGTAATAGAGGGAAACTATTCTGCTCTTTTTGCCCAGATGTTATAGCAGACAGAACTCCAGAACTTTGGCTGTAACTGTTGCAGAAAAGAGACTTAATCACTTCGGCACACAGGAAACTACTTTACTACTTGGCTTTGAAAAATGAGGAGCCTGGCAATCTTTATGCAAAGTATATTTGGGAAAAAAATAACTATAATGAAGTAAAAATTAATCAAGTAGCTCAAAGCCCAAACTTAAATGAACGCTTTTGAGAAAATACCAAATGCCTCATTCAGAGATTTCAGGAGTTGCATTAGAAATTCAAGGCTCTTAGTCTGAGGAAATTTAATTACTGCATAGAAAATCCATATAACCCAAGGTGACAAATATCGCTTCTGTTTTCCACACTCCTTTGAAGAATGTGTTCACTATGAAAGCACTTGTCTGGTTGGTTTTGTTTGCCTTTTTTTGTTTGGTGTTTTGTTACATGTTGTTGTACTGTGGCTCGGGAAGAGTAAGGGTACAAGAACGTGAGAAGTTCAAGACCCAATTTGTACATCACTGGGAAATACTTTAAATTTAGAAACTGGACAAGCTGTGTAAACTTCTGCCTTTTTGGCTTTGATTATTTGGTAGGTTTGATTGGATAGAACAAAAATGGTTCCGAGCTTTGTCCAGCTCCCATCTGTTCTTGCCTCTGGTCACCTTCAGTGGGAGCAGCAAAATATGCAATTAGATTCCATTTGTGTGGAGCATGTCACTGCAGTAAATTGAAGGTTGGTTCTAAAATCAAATGTCATTCAATAAAAAGACATAATTGTTTGTATTTTACCCCACATTACCTGTCTTTATGCCTCAAACACATCTTAGTGACATGTTTCAGGATAGAGGGCAATATCCTGCTGTCTTGGGTCAGTGACTACCTAGTTTTTATTCCTGATGATGACAATTAACTGGAAGAAGGTAGAACTACACTTGGGTTTAGGTTAATATACTATCCTAGTTGACTGGGTGTTACAGTCACAGAGCATAACTGTAAAATTTCTGGTACAGCAGGGCAATATAACATTGCCACTGAGCAAAATGAACAGAAACCTGACCTGAACTAAGATTGGGGGAACTCGGTGCTTATAATTGTGGTTTGAACTAAGTCTGGGAGAACTCAGTGCTTGTAATTGTGGGTGTATAGCAAAGTTTCAAACATGGTTAAAGGAAGACACCTTCAATGTCTGAGGCTGCAATAAAGATTTAGAACGTGATCATCAGTTGAAGACATTAGTGGATTTCTTGTTGTGTAACACATATTAACCAGCAGCATATCACTCCCCCATGCTTGTATTCAGTCTGTAAAATGAAAGAAGGGAGAATACTGTCTTTTAATTAAAAAATATAGGTCTGATCTAATGTGCTTTCAATTGCCTTTCAATAAGAATTATTCCTACTCTAAGATCACATATCTATTCTAAATTTAAAATGGAACTTTAAATAATTGAGCTAAAAGGCTGCATATCTTACAGGAAAAGCAAGAGCAAGTTTCTCTGTTCTCTATGACTACTGTAGGGTCATGGAATTAGGTCTGGTACCATTTATGGAAGGGCTCAGTTGGGTCAGCTTTTCAGGTAGACAAGAAAACTTCATTTAGCCATGCTATGCAGAGCATGCTCACTGTCCTGGCCCTATCCTCAGGAACAAATGTCCACAACATGATAAACACAAATTGGGGATTCTTGTCAGGCTCTCAAGTAGGTTCCTCAATTCGTCCTAAAAGGTTCCTTCCTAAATAGAGCTAAATAACTATGACCTCCTGTAGAGACAGCTCAAATGGCTTCTGCTTTTGCTCCACCTGCTCTCCAGTGGATGAGCACTTTAAAGGATTTGGCAGCCTACTAATATTTTTCAAGTGACTACTTCCCATCAGTGCTGAAGGAGCTATTTGGGGACTTGCCCTTGCTAACCTTGAAATGAAGTGATCATAGCTGGAATGTGAACACCTTCTTTTTACTTGTTAGTGTTCTGACTTCCCTGTGTCCACAGCTAGGCAGCAGCTTGTTGGCTTTGTTTCCTGCCTTATCTTTTTTCCTTTTTCATCCAGATTCACCCTCTTTCATCTTTTAGATATTTAGGTTTTGATATGTGCAAGAGAAAGAAGGGACTCTCTGATCCTTTTTAAGAAAGGATAGAAAAAGCGAAGTATTGTGTAGCATGGTTTTTTTGCTTAAGAACAGACTATTCATGCTTTTATTGTGAAGCAGAAAGAAAGTCCCAGTGGTCAGAGTTCAGACCCAAAGGAGCTGGCTGTAGCAATATGCAACAGCAGCTCTGCTAGGGCAGTTTTCTTTCCAGGATTTTTTCTACATGAATAAATTCAGTTCGCATAATGGAGTGAGGAATACCTCTTTTTTTTATCTGACCTCTTTTTGGCTTCTCAGCTTCTTTCACTAATAGCCAGAGACAAGCTCTATCTGAAATTCCCACAGTTCTTTGGCCCTTTCATTCTCCAGCCACCTAGAAAACACTTGCTATTTCTGGGTTAGTGCTGGGAAAAAAAGTTATCTCAGGAACTTGAGAGTAAGAATGTGCATTTCAAACTAATCTCAGAATCACTAGAGCTGGCTTGTGAGGTATATCTGTGTATTGTCTGAAACTACAAAAACCTGTTCCCATATCCCAGATAACATATGGAGAGTGGAAGCAGTGTTGGCAATATAGTATAACCAAGATATTCTCAGATGTATGTAAATTCTACTGCAACTCTGGGGCAGAATCAGAATTTTTATTTTAGTATCTGTAGATACACTAGGCTATATGTTTCAGAAAGAAAACCACAAGCCATTTAAGATGCATCCTGATTCCTGCATTAACTCATGAAGCCTTCAAGAATTACTCTAGATCTCCTTAGAAGGAGATCTGCTTAGGAGGGAGAAGATGGAGAGCTATGTTGTAACCCCACCACCACTACTATTTCCTCCCCCCAGCCTGGACTACTAGTGAAGCAAATAAAAAAGGAGAAGGAGAATATGGTATTTACAGCCATATCTTATTTTCTGTGCGTTCTGTAAATGATTCATTATGTTGCTTTGGGCCGTTGGAACAACTGACTTCTATTCTCCAGCAAGCTGGTTAGTTGACCATCTTTGAGCTCCTTTGACAAGATGAATCCATTGGCACATTCAGGATGCACTGAAAAAAAATACGTTGTCTGGTCAGTCTTTGCTTAGTATGCATGTTATTTAATGGTGCCATGAAATCTAGGAAGCAGCCTTGTACTATTGGATCTTCCATGAAATTATAATCTACCTCTTGCCTTGGGCTCTTCTCTTTGACAGTTTCAATCTGCATTGTTGATCTGCAGCCAGAATGTTTTCATCCTGTTCTGGGTGACTGATGGTTCTTCTAAAGAGTTTCTTTAGAGAAGTGCATTTGCACCCAGGTTCAGCACTGCTTGTCTAAACTCAGGTACTTTCTGTGCCGTCTGCTCCAAGCTGGTCAGCAACTGTAGTGCAAATTTATACTGCTGCTTAGCGTGTTGTGCTTTGGATTTACCAGCTGAGGTGACTGTAAATATTTGGGAGATTTAATTCCATGCTTTATATTGAAGTTTTGAGATAATTTTAGTTACTCTGGAAATTATGCATAGAATGTAGGTCATGATTTCACAGGGAGAAATGGGTCAAAAATCTTAGTGAAACAGTGAGGGTCCCCTGATACTGTAGGTATGCTGATCTAATATATCCTGTACACATTAAGTACACGTGTATCAGGGGATCTGCATCTCTCACTGGCAGAAAGTGTAAGCAGATCTAGGTTTATAATTGGAAGCCCTAACCCTGTGCTGTCCATATCTAACACACTTGATGCCCTGAGGGGAAGTCTGTGATGCACAAGGAATGTGGTTTTGCTGCCTAGTGTTATAAAATGCAGAGATGACAGCTTTGTTGCACAGAGCACAGTCTAGAAAGATGCACAGACATCTTACATGATGCTGGTGTCCTCTTTTTGAGCAAAAAGGCAACACAGACTAGAAAAGCAAGTGGTAAAGGTGGCTGGAGGGTTTTTACTGCCTTAACTATAAGCTTGTATCTTGCCTAAAAAGGGGGGTTTTGGAGTGTTTGTATAATTTTCTGATGGTTTTCTTAGTCTTGGTGACTGAGACATTTTGCTAAATGGCATTGATGAGTTTAATTTATCAAAAGTCAATTAACATGATGGATGGGATTTTTAGCTCACATCCCTTACCTGTGGGCATTCTTGTTGTATTCAGTCTGAAGTAATGTGTGCTCCTGACTGCAGATCTAGTCAAATTGATTAGGCTTTTAATCAATGAAGTGTTGGAGTTGGAATAATTTAAATCAGTTTCACTGATATACTATTTAATCACCAAGTCTTGGCCAAATATCCTTTAATATAATAGCCTTTGGTAAAGAAAGGACAATGTCCTTCCTTGCAAATACTCTCTTACCATAAAGAAAGAGTCTTTGATGCATACAAAGGCTTCTCAGTGGTAAATAAAAAGAGGGAGGTCTCACAAAGCAGAGTGAGATTTCAGGTGGCTGTTGTAGGCTGTTCAAACTAGTGCTGACTTTTCAGCTAAATCAGAGAATTTACAGATGCTGGGGCTAAAGTCACTTAGGTTTGTCCTGGGAGAGAGATTGCTGGGGAATAAGTTTCAGGTCTTTGGTCTGGTATCCTTCTTTCAGCAAGGTCATCCTTCTAGAGGTGTAAACACTTCAGCTTGTGGTTGTCATGAACACCATGAGCAATTCCAGTTGGATACTGGATTTTAAACAGGCAGATTTAGTGCTGCTTTTGGTAAAGTACTGTGGATATGTCCTTCCCTCCATTCCAGATAAAATCAGCCTAAGCAGTATGTCAAGTGTTTTCTTTTTTTTCTGCACACATCACTAATAATGTGGTTCCAGAAGCTGACTGCACATCCCTTGTTTGCCTGTCAGACACTACAGGGTATTTACGGAGTATGAGCTTCCTTTGGGACAGACTGCAGGCTGAGCCTGCTAATTAATACTGCAGAAAAGGGAAGTCTGAGGGGAACTGCTCAGAAGGAGACATGTGAAATAGGCTGGCTCTTTGGTTTGTTTTTCTGGAAGAGAACAGCATTTGCATTTTGTAGTAGTCTTAGTGAAGTCATGCTTGTGCAAATGGCTGCTGTGACACTGACAGCAATGATGCTTCTGCTCAGCTTCAGACAAATCCACTTTTTAAAAAGTGGTTTCTGACCCACTGCAGCATGTTAGTAAGTCTTAAGGTGGAAATGGGAAATGTTCTGTTGTCTTTACGAGCTAGAAGATGGGAAGGGGCTGAAGTAAAAACTGACTCTTTCTTTCCATTAGAGAACCGACCAACTTCACTAGCTCATTTCCCACATGCTGGCCACGATCCCATAGTTTGCTGTGCTGACCTTAGTACAAAAATTCAGTCTGGGCAAACTTTGAGGTTAAAAGTTGATTAAAACTTTTCAAAGTAATCTTTGCCTGTATCATATCAACAGGCTTCAATACTGGTGAAATCCTCTACTTTGTGGAAGTGAAATGCTATCCTAGGTTGATCTCTCTTACCAAGTTGTCATGGACTGAGTTGAATCTGCTGCTGTTATTCATTCCATGCTGCAGTCATGCCAGCTTCAAAATTAAAGTGCTGGCTGGAACAAAGTATTATGGGGCTTGAAGTTCAGACTGCAACATGAGAAGCTTCCTATTCCAGTTGCTGCTTTTGTGTTCCAGGTCTTTTGGGTGTGGGCTCTTCTGCTGGGATGGTGGTGGGACAAGGAGGGATTGGCGGGGGCGGTGTTAGTTTTCTGGCTTGGGCATTTGGCTCGCTTGTTTCTGCTTGATTCTGCTTTGCACTGTGCTTTTTCTGCAAACAGGATAAGGTAGTTATGCATTTTGTACTATGATTATCTGATTTTTCTCAGTAAATTCCATTCTTATCCCACTCTTCCCCTCCTCCCCCCTCTCCCCCCCCCCCCCCCCCCCCCAAAAATCCTGAGTTTTTGTGTGTTACTTTTCCCTCACTTCTGTGTTGGGAAAATAGGCAGATTAACCTGCTGGTTTGGTTTAACCTGCCATTCTGATTTAAACCATTACACAGGTGATGTGTGTGTATGAATAACTGACAACTAGAGGAAGGTCTGTATCAATGCTTATGATGGCTTTATGACATTGCTTTGTGTCAGTCCAGCAGTATAGAATCCAGAATCTCTTTGAAAGACTATGCAAGAGTTGAGGGGGTGGGAGAACTCCCTCTCCTCTGTGATGACTGCTTTATTTTAGGGAATGAACAAGTCTTATAAATCTGAAAACTTGCTAACAGCCTCTCAGTCAAAATTAAACACCTGTTAACTTAAAAAAAAAGAAGGCATTGAAGCAGGAGATTCAGACTCTGCAAGACAATGTGAAGGCTTGAAGTCTCGCCTCATGGAAACAGCCATGAAGATCAAGATTTTGAAAAGTTGTTTTTTTTTTTCCTGTGTCTATTTAGACTTGGGGGGTGGGGGGGTGGGGGGGAGGGAAGAAAACTTTAAATGAGGTATTAGTAGCTGAGAGATAAATCATAATGTGAAGGCAAGCCCTGTACCAGAGAGCTAGGCTTCGTTCTTTTAACAAGTCACAACTACTTCATCTGAAAAGGGAAACTGGACATGGTCTGGCCCCAGGCAGCTGGGTTACATTTCCTCCTCAACTAACCAAAGATATGTATGCTGTATGAGCAAGTTAAACCTTGGGTTACTGGTTTGATACTGGCATACTTTTGCTTCCTGAAATATGGATCCAATTAAAGATCTGTTGCTTCCAGCAAGAGCAGGCTAGTACCCAGCATAGCATATCAGTGCAATAGCTAATGGGAGGTAGATGCTTATCACTGTGAAACATTTGTGAATTACACTTATATCTTCTTTCCCTAGATGGTGGTATCCAAGATGTCCAGAGGGAACAATTTAGTAGTTCAGCTGTAACTGACGTGAACATTTTGTGCAAATAAGATGTTTAATCTGATAGCAGGTTGGCAAACAAACTGAAAGAGCAGGTTGGGCAGCAAGCAAAAATGAATACCAAATATTTTCCTTGCTGCTTCCCATATTTTTGGAAATTGATCAGGTGCCAGAAATACTCATTGGAAAAACATTCATTGAAATGATCCCCAAAGTGGATTAGTCAGCTAATTCTAGAAGAACACTGCATTTTTTTTCTGTTGTGCTGTTTGCCTCCTTGAATCACTATCAATTATGAAACTTATCTCTTTAGCAGACTGCTAATTAAATTGGGCTACAATGATACAGACAAATGTAGTACCCCTTTCTATTCTCTGCCTAGATAGTCATGTATCCTGGGGTTGTCACAAGGAAAAGCCAGCCAGGCTGCCAGGTTCCCTTCCTCTAGGGATGACATGTCACATTCCATTTGACTATGTGTCTGTTACAGTAAATCTCTCATTTCTTTTCTTTCAGTTTTAGAATTGTTTATCTCATCCTTTTCCAAGGCGAGAGTTCAGCCCGACAGTGCCTTTTTGACTTGGTTTGAGGGCTCTTAATCAGCCAACTGTGATTTAATTCAGTCCTGAAGGTGATTCTGGCTGTAGTGTGCAAACTGAAGGCAAGGACAAGAAGCTACTAGTAGCAGCATCTTTCAATCATAAAAACTCCTAGATCCATAACTCTGCTGAACGCTGATGTTCTTCTCTTGTGAAATTTACCTAAGCTGCGTTTGCCGTACAGCGTTCTGCTCTCTCCAGGCACAACCTGATTTCTCTGACTTCACTGGAGAGAGGTGGTGTTTTGCTTCATTGTATCTCCTGATTTGTTGTCTGCTTCTAGCTAAAGTGACATGACGATGGAAATGGAGTTTCGTTTTGTAATTCCACTCTACTTTTTGATGATACAAGGATTCTGAAGAAGAAAGTGCCAGAAGTGTAGTTTTGTGTCATATCTCAGTGGTGTAAGCTACTAACTGCTGCTGATGCATAGTTGGCTACGGCTGGTATCTTGTTGTATGGCTCTTTGTAACTGGGTTTGCTTCCACCAGGAAGTCCCATCCGTATTCCTTGCTGCCTGCTTCTAGAAAGTTATAGAGGGGTATTTAATACTACTGCTTTTTCAAGCTGTTGTCTATGTGAAAGAGATTGTTTGAAACTTCCAGCCCAAAACATTATATGAAATATAAATTTGGGGTTCTGCTATATGTATATTTTCAGTTCCTTATCTAGTGTTTCTTCATAGTTCTTCCTATAAGCTATCACTTCTGATTTGGCTACTTCATGTATATGTGAAGCTCCAGTCTTTAGCTGTGACTCTGTTTGTGTTGTACAGTTTTTGAATACCACATTTGGACACCTTCCAGCCTGCAAGCAGTACATTGGATGCATTTGGTGGGTTAGCTCTTTGGAAGACTACAGGTGATTTGTTCAGCAGTCTGTTGTCTAGCCACTTATCAATCATGCTTTCAAACTCCAGACCTTGTTTCAGTTGCATAGTTGCAGTAATTAAGACTTCATTGTTTTTCTGCTTGCATAGCACGGCTTCAGCCCGCAAGTGGAAGTCCTGCAGCAGCTCAAGCACGCTTCTCTTTGCCAGTGCTTCCCACCCAGAGTTCGAAAAGGCAGCAAGCAAGTCATGCCTCTTCTGTAGTTTGGGGAAAGTCTCTTTTTCTGCTGTGCCCACCAGGGTAAGCTCTGATCTTCAGCCAGCAGTTTTACAGCAAAAGGCTACTTACATGAAGATGAGTCCTCAACCAGTAGCTTTGAGGGACAGTTGGGAAAGCCTTGCATGGGGGACAGGGCAATGAAGTAGGGTAGGGAGATTAATAGAATATTTGAACTCTTTCCCCTCCTGCCCTTATCCCTTTGAAAGAAACAAGCAAAAACCCATGCATTTGAAACAAACCAGGAAATGGCTGCTGGAAATAAAAATCCACATCTTAAAGAAAATTTTGTAGTGCAAGCAGTGCCTCAAAGGCTTGGATGAAAAGCTGGAAAAGATTCCACTCTTATATCCCCTAGTCAGCCAGAAATATTATACCCTGGGGCATGGTAAAGGATAGAGTGGTACAGGCAAGAGTTACAGACCTTATTCATGGATGGGTGAAGATGTCTGCAGAAAGGAAATTGGATCAATTCAATTTAGACTAGAGAAGTAAGATAACAAAAGGATCTTATTTCTTTCATCTTTATCGAATTCTAGGGTACGTTTCCTTAAAAGACTTACGCGATTGTAACATTCATTTAGCACTATATGTGAAATGGTTAAAAATATTGATTTTTAAAGAACCTGGAGCCTTACCCTAGCACATTGAAGTATCCAGAATCCCTTACAGTTTAATAGACCTTTCCTGTATGCTCTCCAATAACACCTGGTTGACAAAGGATTTTATGTGCCTGTTATTTGAGGGTGCCAAGACAGGGATTTGAATGTCTTTTATGCGCTCTGAAAGGTACCCCAGGGTACAACTGAGCACAGAGTTCTTGATACTCTTGGACTCTTCTACCTAGATACTTGGCTTCCCTACACTTCTTTCTGTGTGTGTGGAGTTAGCATCCTGACAGGCGTATAGAATAGTTTGTAACCTGCAGCAGAGCAGAACCAATCTCCTTGCAGGCAGAAGTGTTTGGCACAGGTATCTTGTATACTTTGCCTTTGAGGGTTTTTGGGTTTTTTCCTTTTTTTCCTTTAATTAATTTTTTAGTCAGGGATGACTGATCCTCCATTTTTCATCTTTAGTTTGTTTTAAAAAGAAAACACAAGACCATCAGGGACTTGCTGAGTCATTATCTTACAGTCTCAAATAAGAATAGTCCTTTTTCTCTTGCAGCCAACTCTGTTCTGAGATACTTCTATTACTTATTTTCCAGCAGTGTCTCTAAATCAACTAGGTTGCCCTGCTCTCACCACTGCTGTTTAGGATGCTGTTCCATGACTTTATTGCTTTGAGACTCACAAGTCTTCTGCAACCAAAATGCCTTTCCAGTCTTTTAATTTCCTTGCAGCAAAGTTTGTATGTTTGTTCTTGTGCCAGTGTTGTCTTTTCAGTTGAATAGCTTCTCCCTCCTCAGCCCCAAGTTACATAGGCATTTCTTTTCCGAGAAGCCCCTATTACTCAGCTTGTTGCAAGGGGCCTTCTTTGTGCCAGGAGAACTGGGCTTTGGAATTAAAGGTTATTTCCTCAAACAAAGATACTTTGTGCTTTGTGAATTTTATGCCAACAGTTTAAAAGAACCTTGGCTTCCTCTGACCTGTAGAAGTTCTCACAGACTGTCCTGCTTGAATAGAAGTCCTCTGTGTGAGATTTTTCAGACTCCTGTTAGCTTTTGTGTAGCAAAGATAATCCTCAGGTAACCCATGTGCTAGATGGGTTTTTTTTTTGGGGGGGGAGGGGAGGGGAATCTTGAGTGCCAGAGATTTGGGGATGTCACAGTCAAGCAATAATTAAAACTGCCATCATGTAGTGATCCTTTTGCACTGAAGAGACTCCTTGCATCAAAAAGGCAAATTCCTTTCAGAAATACCATGAACAAATAAAATGCTTGAGCTAAAACCTCTGGCAGCCTCTATCTTGCATGCTTTTCTGACAATTATAGCTAATGTCAAACTGAAGACCTGGAGCTTCTAGGCCCTGTATTAATGGCCCTGACTAATTCTTTACATTCCTTGAGAACTGTTTATATCCATGGAGGCTGACTAGATCTGATGATGGAAGATACTGTGTTAGCCTAAGCTGTGCAGGGGAGATAACTGAATTCCAGCCTTCCTAGGCACATCTTTGGTTACTTGTGCTGAGATCAGCAAGAGACTGACCATGTCTGGGAAGTAAGCTTAGAGTAATTCTCATTCAGTGTTCAAAATTTAATTTGTTACTTCAGCCATTGTGTTTAGTTGATTTCTTTGGACACTTGAATAAAATTTTAGCTTAGAATTCCTAAAAGGAATAGAATGCTTTTGTGCATCATGATTTAAGTAAGACACCCCCATTAGCAAGAACAGGAGGTTGCACTAATCATTGGCTAAAACATTTGCATTCATATCCTATAACAACCAGGTGACAGGGTCAATAGAGTCTTTGAACTGATTCTTCTCTGTTTCAGCCACAAACTGTGAGTTGCAGTTTATTAATCAAATTGAGGTTTTAGCTAGATCTCAGGTTCAGCTGAAATTTCAAGCAAGTCTTTTGTGTCAGCCAAAGAGAACATGACATTAACTGTGACATAAATGTTATAGGCTCTATAATGTAACAGGGTTTGAACTCCTTTGCTTTGGATTTCCTTATTGTGTGTATGCTATTGAAGAACTCTCCCTTTTTCTCACTCCCATGCTACTCCCAAGCGGAAAGTTGGGTTGTTTTTTTTTTTTTTTGTTTTTTTGTTTTTTTGTTTTGTTTTGTTTTGGTTTTTTTTAATAGCTGTGATACTGAAAATCTGAAGCAAAGTCAGAAAAATAGAACGCATAGGCTAAAAATGATCTTCACCTCAGTAATGACCTCAGCCTGGGGCTGTCTGCCGTTGCCTGCTCTCAAATGCTGTCTTCTATTTCTGATTTTACAGCTCTTGCCTGGACCCTTGGTTTGCAGGAGAGGCACTCATCCTTTCTATAGTGAACACAGGGTAGTGCCTCCCAATGCGTACAGTAAAGATATATATCCACAACAGGTATAAGATTCATATTTTAAATTTTCTTGGAGACTTCAGTTGTGGCCACAAATCTTTGCGTGTCTAGAGTGAGGCAGCTCTACTTTCTAAGATAAATTGTGGGTTTCTTTTCTTTCTTCATGCTTTCACAATGAGCCATAGTTGGGACTTACGATCTGGTTTAAACTATTTATTCTGGATGAGGATAATCAAGTCTCATAAAGTAAAATTTCCACACTTTTCTGTTATTCCTAACTTGAATGGTTCCACGGTCTCTCGATGTGTTGACCATAAGCCTAGAAAAGGCTTCTTCCAAATTGCTTTTTCTCTTTCATATTTTGTTTTCCTGATCCATCCAGAGTTGCTTAAGTAGTAGAGAATGGAGATAGCATAAATTCTGGGTCACTGAAAGCATTTTGAGTTCCAGCACAATCAAGATGTAATGAAGCACAAGAACACAGTGCTATGTTTGTTTGTGCACTTCTGGCACTTGTTCAGCATCTGTGTCTAGGATGGAAGGATTTGAAAACTGGGAAGTATAAGATTCTACCTTGGAAGAAGGTTTTTGTGGGTTTAGGTAGCAGGGGCACTTCTTGCCAGCATGAGTCCATGAGAACAATAACATCCTGGGCTGGTGCTAGAGAAACAGAATGCTTTGTGTGCATTAGGAAGCTTGTGGTGTACGCCACTAACGCAAGGCACTCATTCCTAAACAAAATCAGAGGAGCATCCTTATATGAATACGGATTGAAGGAGTAATGTGCAGACTGAATTGCAAAGAGCTGATTCTGTGGCTATTCTGAAGCACGAGTGTGTGGTTCTGGCATCCCACTACTTGGTTCTTAGTGGTGTCTTTTTCCCTGCTGTTTTCTTTTCCCGTTGTAATTACTGCTGGATATGTGACCCAGCTTGTTGGCTTTGGTGTTATGCTCATTTTCTGTGCATATAGTGGAGCAGGCAGGCAGTCTGGGCGTTGTCTGCTGCATGGTGAGAAAGCAGAGTTGAGGCATGCACAGCAATGGAAGGACCACCAAATGCTGCAACCCCCAACTTCTGCTTCCTTTTTCAAAATGTATGTTCAGGGGTTTGCTGCACTTTTACCTTCAGTCAGACTGCATATGTTGCCATTCCCCCATCTGGGCTTACTTCTGCATCTTGAAAAGGTGCATCCAAAATAACAAGTTTTATTCTATTCCAAATGTTGCAGTGTAGTAGCAGTGAAGTCCTGCCAGTCTACAGCCTCATTCCAATCTATGCAGTACAACAGGCAGTGAAGGCAAGTCTGCCTTATGAGAGCAAATCTCCTCTGAATAGTTGGGCTGTAGAACGTCAGTGTGAATCCTACTCTTGACCTGATCAGACAATAACCAGATCAATAACAAGGTAATCCTTCTGGCCAGACTTCTTGCAAAGTTGCCTTTTCATTTAATGTATAGCAATAAATTTAAGCCTTTGCTTAGGTATTTTTATTAGTATTTTTACAAGTGGTAGAAGAATAGCCTTAGGCAAGTCTTTCCTATCTGCTTGTCTCAGGACATTATAATCTGAAAGGATGCTCTCACGGCTAAGAGCAGTTGTATAAGACGATTACAAAAACAAGTGAGCTTTCAGGCCTATTTATAAAAGCCATAATATTGTGAGTCTTTCTTCCAGCGGTAAGAGCTTCAGGAGCTATTTCACTGGGGAATGCAGCAGGGGAATTGGCAGAAATTAATATTTAGTCCTGTCCCAATGTGACGACTGGTAATGACACAAGTTAGTGGTGCAGTAAAACCTATAGGAAGTAAGAATGAGGAGACCTTGCTTTGGTTTCAGTGCTGTTATCAGCAAACTGCTTTGTCTGTCTGTGCTTTCTACTAATATCCTGGTATTGCACTTTGTCCCCTTCTGTACTCCCACCTACCAGAAGGGCTGTACCCTTAAACTTGGTGGTGTATTCACTCGGAAGTGTCTCCACATGCTATTAACACAAGCAGCTATTCAAACTTTTTTTTTTTTTTTTTTTTTGGAGAAAACTCTCCTGTTACAATTTTGAAACATGCTCATACTTAGTACCTTGAGCAGCAAAAACTAAAGGGGCAGCAAAATGGTTTCCAAGGGAGGGTTGTAGACCACGACTAAGATGTCTTCTGCAGAGCTTTGTTTTACTGTCAACATATTGCTGTATATAAAACACATATATTGAGGTAAATTCAGGTTCTTTGGCACCAGCATCTGAGAGGCTGTTCATTGTAAGCAGGCAGGAACAACAATTTCATTTTTATTTGGCCTGTAAGCAGCTGTGGAATTATATTGCAAAAATATAGGTGCTTGTGACACCTAGATTTCATGTATTGGCATTAAACCCCAACAATTCCAGGAAGTGTCTGAGTTCTTGAGCTGCTGATCACTGGTCTTTCTCCTCACCTAGAGACTGTGTGGAAAAGAGCAAGGCTGCAGTTATGGCCTGAATCAGAAAACTGTAAATTGTCACAGTCCCCACTTGTTTTGCTTGGTTACAAGTCTGCTGAAAAGAGGGAGTAAAATTCTCAAGACCAAGGGCAAAAGAGTGCAGCTGAGGTCATGTTTCCAGGACCTGTGACTGGGAGGAAGGCCAGATTCTGCCCCAGTCTATGCTGTGGTGTGGTATGACTTGAGATCCGCTTGGACTGCTGAGCTCTTATTCACTTGTGACATGTCACTGGTTTACAAGGCACAACTGCAGGGAGGAGTTCTATGCTAAGGTGAGCAAAGGATTCACGGTTTAGCCTTTGACATCAGTTTTGGTCTGTTGTGGGCCCTGTTTTACCAGAGCTTTCAATGGAATTAGGTAGTTCTTTTCTGGAAAGATCTGTGGATAGCTTAAAAGTTAGCTTCTACTTGTCAAAACAGAGCACTGTTAAAGACTTCCAAGGTAGTTACTCTGAGCAGATATGTCTGTGTGGGTTAGATCTTTGTGGCCAGGTTGTGACAAGGGGCAGTGATTAACAGCCTGGTTATTCAGCCTTGCTGAGACAGTGAATCGATGTATCCATGCTTTTTTTTTTGAGCTAGGTCATGGTGGGCTAACTTGGGTATTGATCCTTCCAGTCTTGCATTAAAAGTTTAAAATCATCTTGTGCTTTCTACTGCATGTGTTGTGACTGCAAGCCAAGACACTCCCTTAATTAATAGCTTCATTCCTGACCTTGGCACAGTCTTGATCATCTGGTGTCCACTAAGATACTAGATGTGATACAACCCAAAAAAACCCTATTGTGTTTGCTGCACTGGTGCACTGCTCATCCTATAGGATTGAGAAGAGCATTAAAATTTGGTGTATGTCTAACTTGAACTCTTAGCTTGTCCTAATTACCAGTCCCGACTAAGTGGCTTATATTGCAGAGTGGCTTCAGGTCCTTGGATTCTCTTGTCTACACATCACAGCATAGGCGTGGTGCTGCATCAGAGCAAAATCAACAGGCAAATTTATTGAGGAGGAAAAAAAACGCAAACTGCAGCTTGGCCAGAGCAATTTCTTAGTGGTGCTTGAAGCGAGGCTGGAAGTCATGCTCCAACAGCAAACCACTCTTTGCAGGACAGTTGGCTAGTGAGCAGCCATGAGCTATTTGGAGCAAGAGAGCATTATCCAGCACAGCTCTTGTGTCATTGTTTGCACAGGTGAGTATCAGTCAGGGCAAACCTTGCTGCTCAAAATCTATCAAAATCCACTGTGAATGGTAGGCTGAGTGTTCTGATCCCTCTTACTGCACTGCTCCCAGTTCCCCTTGGCTGAAGATGAAGCTGAGTGGGAGTACTCTTCTCAGCATGAATTCCTCCCTCCCTGAGCATTCCTCCCTCCCCACTGTGCCCTAGTGACTGCTTGATCTACTGCACTGCATCAGATTGTCCTAATCCCTTGCTTCCCACGTTCTCTTTCCTTAGGGGGCTGGGGGAGCCAGTGTGTGTCAAGCCCTTGATGTGAGAGCAGCCCAGCTAAAGCCTGTGGACTGCATGACCTCAGCCTCTACTGCAGTAGGAGTCAAGCAGCAGCTTCTTAACCCAGTGCACTAGTGCTCCTTTGGTGGTATTTGGCAGGTGCCTTGCTTTATCTATAGGGCAAGCTCTAACCAAAACAAATAATGATAGATGAGTCTTTTGCCAATGACTGAGTACAATGAAAAGCTAAAAGTCACACAGTCATGCAGGTTGCACTTTTCTAGTGAAAACACAGATTTGGTAGCAACAGTCAAATAGTTTGAACAAATGGAAGGAATGTTCTGTATGGCCTTCTGCACTAGGGAGAGGAGATCATCCAAGCAGTGTTATGCTTTGCAAGACAGACACCTGGCTCTGTGCTTTTCCCCTCAGTTCTTTGCTAAACAAAATGCTCAGCAGCAAGAGTGTCTCCTGAATGCCGTTGAGTTGCACACAACAAGAACTGACAGATCTCTTTCCAGGATCTGACTGAGCTGCAGTAAGAGAACATGAGAGACTTCCAGGTTCAGCAGAGCTCTCTGAAGGGGTGTGTGGAAAGTTCAGGCCAAAGTGGATACCAGTGACCGTGCTTCGGGTGCTCAGTGCAGATCAGGAGAGGGACAGTGAGCAAGAGGACTTCCAAACTGTAGAGCATGGTTGCACCAGAACATGTTGCGCTGGGTTTATAGAGCAGATGTGTAACCTTCTGGCACCTTTCCCAAGGAATAGCACTGGACTTCTGTGGGGAGATTAAGGCCTGCTTGTGCTCAGAAACACAGTGCCTTTAATTTAACTAAATGTAAGGGAGTTCATGACAAATATATTCTTGTTGCCCAGACTAAACTAAAATGCACTACATTGGTCTTCTCTATAACTTAAAATAAAGCTGACTTGAACATTATCACGTGAACATGCTTAGCTTTATGCATGAAACATTGTGTAGGCTGACTTGTTAAGTGTATGTGTAGTTGTTTAAAGGATATATTGTGCATGTTTTTGGGCACTGCAATAAGAATGCTGTGGGATGAGTTGGACAGGATCCAGAAGAAAGTAATGAGAGTAATCTGGAGAACGTGATCTACAGCAGAAGTTTGGATGACTTTAGGAGTGTGCTGTAGAGGAAAATGGGGGAAGACATGAATCTTGAAATATCTAAAAAAGCTGTTGTGAAGGGAATAATTTGTTTCTTATTTATGGGGTGGGGTAGGAAGAGCAGGGAGATCTGTAGCAAAGAAGACTCGGAATGGGTGCTTAGGGCAAGCCCTGGGAAAAGATTATATGGAGAGAGTGTGAAGTCTCAGTCAGTGAAGGTCTTGACAAGGAGGCTGGAGAAGCCTTTCTCAAAAACTACTATAGCTGTCAGTTCAGCTTTGGAGCAGATAAATTGGCATGAAAACTCTGTTTCCCTTCCAGTCTTGCCTTTTGAAGGCAAGGTCAGAATGAACACCTATGCTTTGAGGTGCAATTCAAGTAATTGGCTTCACTGATTCCATTCCAATATTCTTTACTCTGGAAAAAGTTGGATTAAATCCTTACTGCAGTTAGGAGCAGAGCTGTGGTTTTAAGGTATTTCTTGCTAACTTGTTACGTATTTTAAAACATCTGGTGTATTTGCAAAAGGTGAAGGTGACTTTACAGGCCCCTTTTCCGCCTTCAGTGGTGTGTAGTTGTTTGAGTTGTGACTATTGTAGAACTCAGTAGGGTATCTCGGTGGTTCCATATATAATTCAAATTATGCAAGTCATGTAGGGAGGAAGTACTAGATAAAGCTTGGGGGTTCTAGGTGGCTTAGTAATCTTGGAGAACTTACTTGTGGTGAGTTTTCACTCTGTTCCAAAAACGAGCAAAAAACACCACTTTTGACTGGTTTAGATGGCGTTTAACCTTTTTACTGACATCGTCAGTTCCTCGTGTGTGTGATACAGAATCCAGACGCCAAACGTTATCAGGGAGTGTTTTCAACAGCAAAGGCCTGCTCAGTAGTTAATGGCACACCCAGTTTTTGGTGCAGTGTCTTGCACACTGTCTGTCTGCCAGCAACGTTGTGCTGTGATTTCATTTTCTTGCCTTTCTGACCCCATTCTTTCTCTAACACGGGTCAGCAACTGCTAAAAATGGTATTATATACCCACAAGGAATGAAGATTCCATATTTGCTGTGGTGTCTCTGGGGCCATCTCTGTGGTTTCTCTCTAAGTAGATGCAATTTGACTGCAGACTTGTACTTCTTACAGCAGGGAGATAACTGGGAAAGGATTGAAGATGATGTAAATCAGCTGCTGGACTAAGAGGAAATTTGTCCTCAACATCTTTCTCATTAGAACTACCAAAAGCCTTCATGAGACCTGGGAATACAATTTTCAAGTTGTTCTCTCAAGCCAAAAATTGCCCATTGCTTCTCGTGGGCTAAATGCAATCAATGAGAGAATGATTGTTGCAGTAAATGAATTATTTTAGATGTTTTGCCAGAACAAACTTATGTGGCTTCATATGCTGTTTGCAAGGCCCAAACCTTCTCCTCTCACTACAGTGGAGATTGATACTAGTCATAGTAGGTTGAGTGGCAACAAAAGGGAATCTAGCTCTTCTACAGCTTACTAATTGCTCCCTTTCCTGGGGAGACAGTAGGAAAACAAATAGAACATCTTGCTAGCATCACCTTGTCTGCCTACCCCAACACAGAAGTGAAGGAGAAACAACACATAAACTCCAGGTTGAGACATAAAAGAGTGAGATAAGATATGAGTTTAGTGAGCAAATCAAATAATCATTATACAAATGAACAATTACCTTAGCCTTTTTGCAGAAAAAGCACGGCAGCAAGCAGCAGGCAAAAGCAAGTGAGCTAAAAGCCCAAGCCAGAGTTACTCCCACATCCCAACTCATCCCACTCCCATCTCAGCAGAAGAGAGCCAACATCCATAATCCAGAACCCAAAACCCAGCATCCAGAACAGGAAGCCTCCCATGTTACAATCCAAACTTCAAACCCCATAACATTTTGCTCCAGCCAGCACTTTCATTTTGAAGCTGGCATGAGACAGGATGGTATGAATAGCAGCAGACTAAAACTCAACTTACGACACCTTGTAAAAGCCTGCAGGTGTTGATTTGGTCAAAGATCTTGTCTTCCTAGCAGTGTTTATCTGCTGATTCCAAGAAGGAAAGCTGGTGGATTAGGAGAAATCCTAGAACATCTCATGTAGTATTAGGATTTTTTTTTTCCTTAATAAACTAATGAGGAGTGGCATACTCTTACAAGTTTATACTGTAGCTTCACTGCACTAATGATGTATTCAGAAAATATTCTGCCCTGACAGTATTTTGGGAGATGAATCCTTCCTCACCAGGGGAAAAACAGCTTTGGAAGATGGCATGAGTGGAGATGAGTATAGGCTGAGTACAATTTTTAAAATTCTTTTTTTTGAAAGCAGAAAAGAGTTTTCTGTTTGTAGGTATGCCTTAGTGTGGGAAAGGAAAATTATATAATTGTAGTGATTTTGAGTAAAATAGCACTATAATGCTCAGAACTCTCTGTTGGCTTTTCTTCTTACTCAGCAGCATGCTTGGTCTTGCTCTGCTTTTCCACATCACACAGAAGAAGAATTTACTTGAGTATGGGTAATAATAGCTTTTCTCACTGATGTTGGGAGTATAGATTAATAACTGGGGGGATGAAAGTGTTTTGCATCACACTTCTGGGACAAGGTAGGTCTGTTCACAGACAGCTATATTTCAGTTTGTTTTCAAAAGGGAGATTTATTTCTGATTATTCTAAGCAGCAATGTGGACACTTAGTTGAAAAAGTAGCATCAGTTTTGGTGAGATGGGGTTCATGCTATTTACATTCCTGTAAAGGGAGCAGAAAATAGTGTCCAAATCAGGAAGCCATCCTCACACAGCTCACACTCAGTTCTTGCCAAGATTTCACTGATTTCATAAGGCAGATTTTCACTTATTCTATCAATAACTAGGACCAGGAGAATCAATGTATTTTGTATATAGCCATGCCAGCGGCATTGTCGCTGGGAGTGCAGAAGCCTTTTCATAATTTCTAGGTCAGTTCATCAGCTGTCATCATTTTGGAATTGAGAAAACCTACTGACTTCTTCATTAACCCTAGTTTCTGTTACCAGTCCCAGAGCCCATTACTCAGAAGAGTAACATCCTGATAATGTGCTTATCTATCTCCTAAAAGGCTGGATTCAACTGGAGTTGGCTAAAAAGTGAGGTTGCGGTTTTAGTGATGCAGTCTTTGGAACTGTGATGATCCATGGCCATGGTATCTGAGTGTCAAGTGTTCCTGTGTTTTGCTTGTCAGTAGCCAAACCCCCTCTTAAGTGAAAACTTGTACCTTTGGTGATTTCAAACACTGCAGAATGTAATGAGAAATGATGGGTACAAGTAAAAGCTTCACATATTTTGTGTACAATATTGCTTTCACATCAGCCAAAATCTGGGAAAGCTAACATCAAAGGATGCTGTTTTGTTTCTTTGGACTGGGAGTACTAATTATAATGATGGTATTAATTATAATACTTTTCATAACCTCTCTGCTATTACCTTGCTTAGTTGCGAATTCAACTTTTCTTCTTGTTCCTCCCATCTAGTTTCATTGTGCTCACAATTAAGAGAGAGATGTGTACATGGAGAGCATTTATCTTTCTCCTCTGAGAGCTTTTTAACCTTTATCAGACTGCAAAATGCCATGCTGTATTGAAACAAGGCAAGCACAGTCATGCCTATTTCAATTGTTTTGCTGTTGACATTTTTGAGATTATGCAACAAAGGATGTGTGCAATTTGAAGAGAATGAGCTCAAACCTTTAAGTTTACTGTGAGGTTAGTAATGAAAACTTGTATAGCTCAGAAAATGGTGCCCTGGAATGGATTTGAGACAGTGTTGTGTACAGAGCAATTATTCCTAAGAACAATTTCCAGTTCAAACAAGCTCAGACTGTATTTACAGCAAAAGGATACTGGAGTCAAGGGAATTGTTTAAGTTCTGATACACTTTGATGACATTTGCTACATTTTCAGCAAGAAAGATAAGCAGACGCCAGGAACATAGTTTAGAAATGGTAGTTTCCTGCCTTCAGTAGAATTGCACCTGCTGAGTTCAGAAAGGGACTCAAATGGGGAAAAACGTCCTTGGCATTTTTTTGGGACCTGTCCTTTGCATTTGTATTGGAAAGGCAAGGCAGCAGACAGAAATGTGGTTAATCAAGGTGCAATGAAACAGGATTGTAAAGACGTTTATATACATCATCATGTATGATAGCTCTGTCAGCTGCATGACTGCCTCTATGAAGGGGCCATTGTCTAACATGGTGGAATTTAGAGCTACACAAGGCTGAGGCAGGGGAAGGTGGGGAGGTTGCTGCTGGGTGATGTGGGTCCCTATTTCCCTTATGCTTTGGTTTTGTTCTGATCGCTGCAGAACTGTGAGAAATAAACGGAGAACAAAAGCTAGTTGATAAAGACTTACGAGTTTCTTTTGGGCTAGTTTGTGAGTGGAAGGGGCATATGTGAATGGCTAGAGTATCCTCTTTGCATTTGTCTGCCGTTGTCCTTTATAGTTGCTAGCAGTCCTGGCTATCTCTAGCAAGAGTAAGGGATGAGGTCTGTTAACCATTTTGCTTTTCTAGGCTATCACAAAGGCACTGCATTGCAGCATCACCCCATAAGTCAGGCTGACACTGTGCTGCAGTTTAGCCAAAACACACTGCATGCAGTATGCCAAGTGCCAAACCTGTGTATGTGGAATATCCCACATGGCCTTCTGGACTTAAAATGCATCCAAAATTTTATCACGAATTTTACAGCATGCTAAACTTTCATGATCCCAAATACGTGCTACATGCCTCTCTCATTGATTCTAGTCACTAGAATAATCCTCTTTTAAAGCTCCTTTAGAATATATCAGCAATACTCTCACAATTCTCTTCTGTCCTGAACTCTGGATTTTACAGAAACTGAGAAGCAGTAGACCAGTACTTCCTGTGACTGCTTCTGGGGAAAAACCTGGAGCAGTGAGGTGAATGTAAAGGAGAGCCACTTCAGACCTGCCATGGTGCACATGGTGGGCCAGCATGTGGTATGTGCCTTGCCTGCTAGCTTTTTTTTTTTTTTTTTTTTTTCCTCTCATTGGTCTCTCTAGGTTGCTCTTTACACACTCTGTGTTGTCACATAAAACAAATGTTTTTGGTACTGAGAGCACTGGTCCCTGTCAAAGCAAAGATAGATGGTTTCCAGGCTGGACAGACATCTCCTGGGAATTTGTTTTAGAGGGTTATTTTTCTTTGTACTGGAGGAAGAAATTTATATCTTTTGACAGTAGTCTCTGGGGGGAGTCTCTTTCCTGTATTGATACTTCAGTGTTGCCTTTCAATGTAATAATCCTGCATTGCATAGTCTGTCACTCAGAAATTACAAAGCTGGGCTTCTGGTGTAGGGGAATGCCACCAAAACTGAAAATAAAAATAATTATTTAAACCTACAAGACAGAGACAACAGCTATGCCTTAACTTAAAGGAAGATTCTACTGCACAGAATCATTCATGATGAATATGAAGATAATCCAGTAACTTGGTTTTACAGAAATAAAATCTAAACTGACAGATTTTGTGTTTATATTTCATCCAGGCTATGTCATTAGACAGCTTAAAATACAAGATGCAAGTAGACCGTTCATTGCACAATTTTTAAAATATACCTCAACCATATCCTACTCTTAGCAGTTTTCTCTTTGGGGCGAATAATCAGATTTTTAATGGATGGGGACTGGTTTTATTGTCCTTGGAGCTGCATTTGAAAATGGAATAAGGGCACTGAGACTACTAGCCATAGGATTTGAGCCTGGAGAATATGTATTGCTTTGTTCAAAAGATTTTGATAATGAGAGTATAGTTCATAGGCCAAAAAATGGGCTGCTAAGGTAGAGAAATCACCTTGGTTAAATTGTCAGAGAAAGGATAAACCAGACACTTATATTCATCGTGAATGCGCATCAGGCATTAGACCTTTGGAAAATAAAGTTAATTTCAATTTCACTTCTAAATTGCTATGTTGTTACTGGAAGAATTCCTTCACCATTTGCGTTATTTCTGAGGAACAGTAATTTTTAGACACTGGAGGACCAGTGTGGAACTAATAAACCACAACACATCTTCAGTGTGTTTGAGGATAAAGGTAATTTTATACATTGGTCACTTCTGAAAGCTAAGTGGTGTGGGGCTTGGGTTCCATGCTTCTTTTCTTCTGCCCTTCAGTTGGATACGCTGTAGCTGGAGAGATGTTTGGAAAACTAGGATGTGTTTATGGACGTCTGAGCCTTGAGTCTGGAGCAATTTATTGGTATTTTTGTAGCTGTTTTGAAAAGGCTCAGGGTTGGGAAATAGTAAATGTACAGTTTTTGTTCAGAAACAAAGCCTTTTCCTATTCTCATTACTGGCATATGGGATCTAAATAAGAATCAATAAGTGGAAACAACAGTGACACCGTGGAACTGAATGTCTTAAATCTTGACTAACCACAGGAAAGGTCAAATCTGATGTATCTGAACATAAGTGAAAAGATTATTATGTATATTTTATACATTCAAACAATTGATAAAGAATTGCATGTTTGTTGGCCGATGCTGTGCACCGGGACATGCAAACAGAGTTCCTCTGGAAATCACTGTCCTTGTTTTATCTGTTTTGATTTAGCAAGTTACGTCATTAATATTAAATTTGCAAAGCTGATTTTGACTGTTTCAGCTATGTCTCTAGAAGAATGTCCATTTTCTGACACGTGCCTTAAGTAGAGCTGCATTTGACTGTACATAGTATGTACTGGTCAAAAGAAGGATAGGTTTGCTTTAGATAATGTAACTTCTGAGAAGGCTTCATCTTCTCTTACCTTTTTAAGAGAAGTCGTTCAGTTTGATCACTGCTTATCAGCAATTCTGTTTTATTAGTTGGCATTGAGATTACATTGCTGCCTGTGATAATATACTTTTACCACTTCATTTTGCCATCTCCAGCTGGGGATAGGTTCAACTTGTAAATTAGTTTCCAAAACTTCCAACATATTCTGTGTTGGATCCAGTGATCTGTAAGTGGTAATGTGTCATTTTAAATTCATAGATCAAAATGCACAGTTAGCATCTCAGGCTCGTTATTTGCTGAAATGCTGATCTTACCAATTCTGCTATTATTTCCTTGTTGAAGCCCGCAGTAAACATCTTAAGTAATGAATTTAACTGTTAAAGGCACCCCAACCAATGTGACCTTGCAAGAATGCTTTCCCCTTTTAAAAGAATGATTAGTAACACCTTTGAATTAAATACTTGATACATTCTAAGAGGAATCATATTTTCCTTGGAAGAGTTTTCTTGCTGTAGGGTGAGATTGCATCTGACACATTCAGCTCTATATCAGACCTGGAGCTGAATGTTTTGAAAACACTCTGAAACCTTCTCATACCAATTTCCTAGGAAACTTCAAATTGGTGGATGTGAAATCTCTCTTTTTTTCTGATATTCAAAAATTTGAGATGTGTGAGTCAACAGGTTTAATGTCTCACGTTTAATTCTTTAAATTTGATTTACGGTAATATATCATATCTGCAGCCTCAGATTTCCAGAGATGAAATATGCTGTCATGAAATGATATTGGTGCAGACTCTTTCACTTTCATATATACCACTGGCAGGGAAGTCTGGAGGCCCTGGGGAGGAGAGGTAATGAGGACTGACTGGTGTGGGAACTGCTGTCGTAGCTGGGGTCAAGCACAGTCCCAGCCGTGCAGTGGGGGCAAAAGGCTGCACCATCCTCTCATTCAGGTCACTTCTCCAACATTCTTTTTTCCATCAGTTTGTAGAGCTGGTTTTAAACACAGGTGACATAGCAGTACTGGATATTAAAACCAGTTAGTTCTGGACTCTGGTATTGAAAGATGGTCCTGGAAATGCAATGTCTGAGTGATTTTGAAATTTCCACCTTATCTCTGCACACAAGATCCCCTTAAACTGAGCTAATGTGGCACTCCCTGATTCTGCACCCTTCTTCCATTAGAGATGCTCATGTCTTTGTCTACTCAGAATGAAAAGACCGGATTACACTCGGATGTGTTCAGCATCTCTCCTGTAGTTTGCTCAGAGCATATCTCCCAAACCTCTGCTGAGTAACACCAAAGAAGAATGACCCTGACCAACTCAGAGCCTGACTTTGCAGCATATATGTTGGCATCACACAACACTACAAAAGGAAGCAAAGAGCCTGATCCTTTAGCTGTCATGGCAGTTGTACTTAAATAATATTAACCCTCCCTTTCCTGTTTTCCCTTCAGAAATATTTGATAGCTTGATCTCAGGAATTTTCTTGGAATTCAGATAAAATTTAAATAGGGACAGATTTTTTTTTTTTTTAAAACGTAAAGCAGTTTTTCCAGTATTTTTGAGAAGAGTATAGCCCCAGTATGAAACCAGATCTATTGTGTGTTACATGAAGACTGGTCATCCAAAATAATGTCAACAAAACAATCTTACTGCCTCTTGAGACTTGCACTTTGATAATGCACAAGAGCAATTGAAAGTCTTCTCATGGCATTCATTTTTAATTGCTTCTGTGGTACAAGGTCATAGATATAAGCCACTTGTCAGGCTGGATAGCTTCACAAAGATAAAGGCTAGATTTATAGCATTTTTCAGGATTCTGGGAGAAAACAAAGGTCACATTTTTCAAATTTAAGTGTTCAAAGTTAGTCTCTTAAATCCGTCTTCAGACACGAATATAAACAGCCTGCTTTTCAGAAGGGCCAAGCAGTGGCTCTTTGTGCTGACTTGGCTGGAAACAGGCTGTGCCCAGCACATCTGTGTTGCTCATCCCATTAGTCAGATGGCCTCAGCTCTAGCCCTGCTCTGAAATAATTTTGTCTGAACCAAAGTTGTCTGCATTGTCAAAGGTTTTAAATTATTATCAAGACAGTTTTCCACTCTTAAATCATAAAGTCACAATGCAGATTACTCCATTGTAAGAAAGACCTATGGGTTTTTGTGGGGTTTGTTTGGTTTTTTGGGGGGTTTTTTGTCCTGTTCCAGGTCTGACTTTCAAGGAAACAATGAAAGGAAGTTGTTATTTCCATGCAGAGTTGGCACGACTGGGTGTGACAGCTTAAAAACTTTTGTGAATTGTTTTACTTTCTAGTAACAAGTCTTCATTAAAATGATCTTAACCATTCTTTACAGCATAGTCTTTATCAGACCAGTGGGTAGATCTTCATGTAGAGTGGAATGTTTTTTGGGTTTAGTCATGTGTTGAAACTGAGGAAAATGGGTATCCTTTTTGGCTACAAAATCTTCAGCAAAGACTTATCTTCCAAGCTCTTGATCTTCTGAGGGTGTACTTGGATGTAAAGACATAATAAAAGCAGAGAATCTTTGGAAATCTAAATCAGCTGGAATTCTTTACACCATATTTACATAAATAACAGGTACAAGAAAGGAGACACTGTGAAAGCCCATGGTAGCTTGGGCTTCTAACACTGTCTTGTGAGTGCTCTTAGGAAGTCGTTTTAGAGGTGAAGCAAACACCCCAGATAAATCAATATATTTGAAGCAGAGAAGGGCAGTGAGAGATTTGGGAGATATCAGCACTTGCATTAAGAAAACTCCACTTAAGTCTCTGGAAAGCGGCTGCAGTGGTGGGAGGAATGACAATTCCTCAGAGAATGACGGAGTATTTTCTATTCAAGGTTTTCATTTGAAGGCTGGTGATGACTGAAAATGCTGATTATGTCCAAATTGTTAGAGGCTATTTTGTTTGCTGTCCAGATGAGGAAAAGAAGACAAAAATACGGGCTTTGGTTCACACAAGCTCAGGTTAAGTAATGGCAGAGCAGTAAGACTCGGTAGCAGCCCCCCTCAAATTGTTGTTCTTCCAGCTTCTGGGATGTGCCTATAAGGTTTGGGAAAGCTGGAGCAGATGCTCTCCTTACATAAATAAATAAATAACCCCCTGAACTCTTACTGATAAAACCCTTTCAAATTTGTGTTTGTCAGGCTCCTCAGCTGCACTAACAATCTTTGATGTTGCTTTTGCCTCTTATGCTTGCTGAAGTAGGTGTTGTCCACTATAAATAACTATTGTTCTGATTTCCTGGCTCATTTACTTGAATTTCCTCAGTTGTTCTTACACTTTCGGGTGAGAATGGGTGGTTGTGGAGACATGGACATGATAATTTCATTTTTGTAGGTGAGTCAAAAGCTCATCCAAGGTTACTGCTGATCTGAATTGACTCTGATCATGCTCTCCTAGACAGTGTCAGACATGTTGCTTCCAAACCAGCAGCCTGTCAGTATTCTGGGAGTCAGTTGTCTGGTGAAGATGCAGCTTTGTTATTGCTTTTCCCTTAAAGGAAGAGGCATTTGGTCTGGTTTTGATTTTTACTTCAAGGCATAGCAGGCACAGGACTAAGCAGCAGAGTTAAATGGACAGGTAAGAATCCAGCACGAGTCTGCCATGTCAGTGTTTGTTACGTGTTAGAAACAAACCATTTGAGTCTTCCAAAGGAAACTTTCAAGGAATTGTGATAGGTGGTTTCATCCTGCACACACATATACCCTCTTATCCCCCACTCCTTTAAATACCCTCTACATCAACAGGCATTAAATGACATATCAGTGCATTTAATGACACATCAGTACATCCTGATGAGGATATGGTAAAGAATGTGCCTGGAAACTATGAGGGATTTGTCTGTTAGTTTTCATGGCTACGGTTGATTTAATGTTTAGATTGTGATTGGGCTTAAAGGACCGAACTAGAATTGGTCCCATCATCTTCAACATTGTCCAGACATAAAGTAAACAGCATTTCCAAAGACATCCATCCAAAAAATGAGAGCAAACAGGTCAGTGTGGATGAGTAATCAGACTTGAGCAAATAACAATACACAGAGTAGGAGGACATCCTGCTTTTTTGACAAGTCAGTAGCTCTGACAGGCACACAGCCAATGAATAATTTTTTATGCAGTGCAACAGAGGGGCTTTCCAACAAAGCATCGGGCTTTGGATCAAGCAAGTACACGTAGGAGATATCCGACCTGTTTTTTCCATTGTTTCCACTCTTCTTCAAATCTAGTGAAAGTGCTCCCCATCTTCTCTCCCACTCCAACATCACTCAGCCAGGAGGAAGGGGTGGCAGGCAGCTCTATGCCACATGTCTGCCAAGGCAAAACAGGCTGAGATGCGAGTGTGTAGCAAGTGGTAACGTGGGAGTTGGAGCTGCAGAGCCATTCATAATCCACATCTCTCGTCCCCATAATTATCTCTGCTACCCGAGAGAGCTGAGAACTCCCTTAAGCCTCCCTGCGAGTCATTTAGATTCTAATTGGGATTTAAAAACTCTTGAAACCTGAGTGGGTGGCTCAGTGCATTATTGCTGATGAATGTTACCATGGGTGATGTGCCCAGCAGACCCACAGGGGACCTGTGCTCAGCTTTCAATTGAAGAACTGTGTCCTTTTTGGTTTTGAGCATGGATTTGCTCTTTGCTTCAGTCAATTAGGAACTAGCTTCGTTCACAACAGCAATCTCATTTGTGGCGTTACACCAAAATGTTAATTTAATTTTGTTATGTGGAATCCTTTCCCTTCTTAATGTTTCTTTAAAACGAAGGCGATGAAGCCTGCTTTCCACACTTACATATTTTCTGCCTCTCCTCTCCATTTTCTGTTCTCTTTTTCCCTCAAAGATTCACTGAACACAGTTTCATTACCTGCTCAGAAATGTCATCATGAGGACCTTAGCTGTCTAAGGCTTGGCATTTCAAGCCCATATCCTTGGTTGTTAGTTTGTTGCTAGATTTTCTTTTCCCCCTGGTGAAGCTCATAGTAACTGTTCATTGTTCCCTTGTTGCTAATTCCCTGACAGACTTCCTTCTTCCTGTTAAACTGGCCCACAACCATAAGCAGAGTGATTCGAGAAGGTCCATCAGCACAATAAAGAGCTGGAGAATTGCACTGCTGGGGCAGAAGTAGGATGACATCACTCTGATAGATTTTGCTATGGCAGCTGCATAGGGACCTCCATATATCAAGCAGAAGATAAATGAAGCAGATAATTCAGAACAGGACTGACTGAGGCTGCAGCACTACTGGGGCAGTTCTTTCTAAAGGAGATAAGGGTTTATTAATTCAGAATGGGCAGAGGTGCATGGAAGGGCTCTTTTCACCTTGGCAGTGTAGTCTGGGTTTGGTTCCCCCACCCCATGCACCCCTTTAGCTTGTTTATCCTCTTAAATCTCTTGAATGACTCCCTTCCCCATCTGCAGTGCACTTTCCTGTGGGCACTGCACACAACCACAGCAATCCCTGCTCAGTGAGGCAGAAGGAATGATGTTACCTCTGAACTGATTTGCTCTGTGACTGTAAATCAGGCTGGTACTGTTATTTTGGTGAATTAATTTAAATGTAAATACTACAGAGACAAATGGATGGATGTGGTACCAAAAAAGCTTGAAAGAGAGCGTCAAATACACAAAAGCTGTTCCCTTTGTCATTAATATAACGTGCTTTTAATAAACTAGGGGTGTTCCTGGCTTTCAAAGCTGCCTGCAATCATCACGTGTTCCTGTCCTAGCCTTACCCCTAAAAGCTGTAGGCTGTAAATCAAGTGAAAACAGACAACCAAAATTTTGGAGAAACTGCCTCCAGCCCATGTTCCTTTAAGCCCGGGTCAATGTTCAGGCTTCTGACCCAGGCACATGGATGGAGCTTTCTTGCCAACAGGGTGCTACAAGGGTTTATTCCAGCTGAGACATAAACCTATGTGATTTTGAGAGATCTCTGTTAAGAGGCTCTGCTAGATTTTAGGCTGCAGTGCCTAGCTGCTCTGAGGAGCCTCTTCTAGAAATTTATTCCTTCTGCAGTGAGAGGTGGGATTTTAATTATTTTTTTATAATGGTAGTTTTGGTAGTTTTTTGTTTGTTTGCTTGGTTTGTTGGAGTTTGTTTGGGTTTTTTTGGCCAGTGACAACTTTTAGTCACTAATTCCAGGCACTTAGAGTGGATGAAGGAGGTCAATCCTGCAAGAGAGGAAAGGAGCTCAAGAAGCTTAGATATGATGAACAGGGTCTTAACTGAACTCAGGGTAATACTTGTTTTCAGTCTGTGACCTTCTTTTGATTTCCTACCAGCTATATTAACACCACAAGGCTTTTCATTCCTCTCTCCTTTTCATCTTCACTTGGCTGTCTCTATGTAGCCCTGCTGTGTTTTGGGTGTTTTTTCTCCAGTGACAGATAGGCTTGGTTGTGGCTCCCAAGAATAAACATCCTACCAACAGGCAGTTGCATGCATTTCAAATTACCCAAACTTAGTTGTGAGCAGGATGCAGCTGGCAGGCTGGGGTGACTAGGAATTGTATATCCGTGGTTTATACTGTGGCCATTGCATGGCTTATTTGCCACTGCAGGTACAAAGTGTTCTCCTGTGGGAAACCACAGAGTGGGTAACAGCTTTTTGAAGAGCTGTGTAGGACAAGTACCTCTCAGGGTTGCTTGGCATCAGCCTATCACATGCTGCCCTTTAGCAGGTAGGGGTACAAGCAGAGCCCAGCCAGGACCCTTCCCACTGCTGACCGCTTATGCCTGCATCCCGAAGCCTGTAGCAAGGCATAAGGATGGACTTCTGTACTGTCTGGACCACTTTGATGTTTTTATATAAATTCTGTCTTTTATTTTTGCATGTTTTTGAATGTAGCCTGTCTCAGTGCTTGGACTCAGACCACCTGTGCCAGTCAGTGCCATTTTTTGTATGACTTCTACTGCTTCAAAGATATTCAAAGATACTTCTTTGTGAAGCCAGGCTCATGACACCTTACTCTTTATTCAGGTGCTTAAAGAAAAATAGGCTTTGTGTGGCATTCTTTCATGAGCCTAGTCTTAGAATTATCTATGTGCTTTTGTACTGTCATGACAAATCCTGAGCTTGGGCTTAGACAACAAGAGCATAAAGCAGAGTTTTAGTGCTTATATAGACAGTTATAGTACTAAATGTTGGTGACAACCCCTCCCTGTGTTCCTATGTACGGAATTTGTAGCTGTATTTAGTGAAATTTGTCAGGATAGCCATAGAAAATATGGAGAAATCTGCTTGAGGTAGCTGGATGCTTGACACAACTTTTTGGCAGAACATTGTTCTTTGGTGTTGTCTCAGGGCCCAGGACAGGTCAGATCAGTAGTTTCAGCGACATGCAGAGGACAGGCTGTGACCAGACCAGTGGATGAGTGTTAAATGGAGATGAGTATTTGCAGGGGGGTGAGACTGAGGCATCCAAGTGAGCTACCACACAGCTTAATAGTTGCCTGTTCAACTACTGCTGTGTTGTTGAGGAAGCTGATGGACTGTTTCAGCAATCTCCACTAACTTGTCTTTAAAGATTTTTGTGTAGTGCTTGCTTCTTTTCTACTTTACATAGTTCATGCTGTGCATGTTCTCTCATTACCTACATTAGAAGCCTTCATTCTTCTACTTTCTTGGTGGATTTCTAGTGCATTGGGTCACCATTCCAGACTTTTATTTATTTTTATTTATATATTTGTAATCATGTCTCCCATGTAAGCTGCTTCAGAGCAAACTTTTATTTTTCATTACTTTTATTCTTCCCTGGAACATCAGCTCGTTTGGGAAAACATATAATGGCTATCTGGGCCAGATGTTCTGTATAACTATGAACTGCCTCTTTTTGGGTTTGTTTGGGGTTTGGGGGGTTTTTTGGGGTTTTTGTGGTTTGGGGTTTTTTTGTGTGTATGTGTGTGTGAAATATGCTTATGAGGATTTTTCTGCCAGGAAAACTAATCCAAAATGCGGTAGCAGGTTTTGAGACTGCAGAAAGTAGATGAACTTGGTAAGATCAGAAGGGAAAAACAGATCTCTAGTAAAAGCAAGCACAGCTTTCAAAGCACTTAGCAGAGGTATAGAGCATTTTAAGTAATACAGATAAATATCTCCCTGGAGCTTTTGCTTTTTCATCTAAGCACAGATCAGAACAAATAGGAAAATGTGAGGGGAAAAAAATCCAAAAGCTTTAAAGATGTCATAGAACACTTTTCAAGCTGAAAATTATATCTAGTAGTGAAAATAGCAGAAGATGCATAAGGCAAAAGCAGTGAAACCATGCATAAAATAAAGGAAAACAATGGAATCAGAGAGATGCAAAGAAAGTTTTGAATCAAGTGACTGTTAACTCCCTTCTTATAAATGTTATTTATTCTCAAAAAATATTTCTAATTTATTCTTGTTGCTGGACTAAAACGCTGAAAGCTGTTACTTTTTCAACTAGTCTATGAGCAAAAACTGATACTTCAGTGCTTTAAAAAAAAAAAAACAAATGTCAGTGCAAACCATGGTAATTCTCCATAAAATGATAATATCAATGGCATTCCAGCGGGTTTGGAGTGTTGTACTAATGGGGTAGGTCTTTGCTGCAGAACAGCTTTAGATGCAATCTGGCATGTATTCAGTAGAGAAGTTCTGTATAATGATAGGATGTGTCAGAGCAAAGCCAAAAGAATGCCTGGAGGTTTTTTTTTGGGGGGGGGGTGTGAAATGTCACTTAAAGTTGAGGGGTGAAATGTCACTTAAAGTTGAGGGGTGAAATGTCACTTAAAGTTGAATGGTTGGATAGTTACAGAGTTCCACAGAAAATTCTGCTGTAATCATAAACTGATATGCACCTCTGTGTCCTTAGCTACCATCGCTATCGAGTGGAGCTCCAGATTTTGACAATGAATTTATCTGTGCTATATTATGTGTATTTATTTATTGAATTCAAAGCATAAGTAATCAAGCATTTAGTTCAAAATTAGCTCATACTCTAGTCATTTTTGTGTCAAATTACTGCATTCACTTTTAGCTGCTACACTGAATTCACACCTCACCATGTTATTAGAAGTAATCAAATGATGTGTCCTTAAAACATCACATGTGCTCTCTCTCTTACAAGTAGTAAGTGTACTAATGTCACTGGGGGTGTTCAAGTGGTGTGTGGACCTAGTGCTTAGGGACATGGTCTAGTGTTGACCCTTCAGTGCTGGGTTGAGAGTTGGACTGGATGATCTTTGAGGTCTCTTCCAACCACATATATTCTGTGATTCTGTAATGAAATAATTGATGAGGGACATCTTTTCAAGTCTTCCTGTTACTTCTGACAGCACTTTATATTATTGGAGAGCTTTGCTTCCAATGGGATGATCAGCCCTTAGGCACTTTTTCCTCAGCTTATTGACACAATAAGGTTCGTAAGATGCATTACGGAGCAAAATGAGGGGCTCAGGCACAGGCTTCTGCATCTCCAGGCTTTGACTAGTGCCTTTCCTGTTCAAATGATACAAGATGAAGCTGAAAGTTCTTTTTTTCATCTGCTCTGGAAAAATCTTGAGTGTAATGTCATGTGTAATTTGGACAGCTAAGAATGTCATCAGGAGTGCTGATAGCGATACCTGCATTTGTGCTTCATTCAGTTTTACTACTGTAACTATGTGAGGTCCATTAAGCCAAAATCACTGCTTGATTCAGCTGTTGTTCTGTGCATCATGTTTGTGTTGGCTTCTTACTTCTTTGTGTCATGGAAACTGTTGTCCTAGTGGTTGCTAATCTGAATGAATATGTCAGGAAATATTTTATTTCATCATTGACATTTTCAGCAGATTTTGAGAACAGAAAATTTGTGCTCAATAGCCTGTACAGGTATGGGATGAATGAATGATTGGTCAACATGCCACTGAAGGGTATTTGCTAATATCTTGAAGAGGCCCTAGGAAAAGATTCCTGTCTATGAAACAGATGAAGTACCCTTTTCTCCTCTGCAAGGACTATAAATGCCTTATTATTATTTCTCTTATGCTTATATCTTGAGACTTCAATGCTTGTTCCAGCTACAGACTGCTAACCCTCCATTATCTGTAGCTGATTCAGGTCTGTGCTGTGCAGAATGGCCCTCCTGTGGTAATAACACATACTTGAAGCAAACACCCTTTTAGGACACAAAAAGGGTACTTAAATTAAATGAATATGTGGACAGAGAAGTGAATGTTTTTCCCAGAGACTGAGGGTTTCCTTGGTCTTGTAAGGTTTAGTAAATCATAATTGTCAAGGTATGAATTGGTAGATTATGAGATTTTTTTCTTTTACCAAGTTTCCTGTCAACATGGTAATGTCATCATGAAGTCATGTTTGCGTCATCTTTACCCTGCACATATTTTGAGAGCCTGGGTTCTTATTCTTATTTATTATTTCATTGCAATATGCAGCAGCTGAATTATTTAAAATCATACTTTCCAGTTTAGGAAAAGAGATGCTGTCATTTGTGGTAACAAAACATGAATGGAAGGACAATTCCATGAAAAATAGACATGCACCAGGCTGGAATTGTTCCCTGAGATTGCCTCTGTTTCTTTGTCTTTTCGTCTATGCTGTGGTGTAGTGTCCCTCACCCCAGCCAAGCTCAAACAATTGATGCAATGCTGCTGAGGATCTTGTGATTTATACCAATCTGTTCTTTTTGTTGTTGCAGTGATTGCTGATGGGGCTTTGGATAAGACAGCTCTAACAGACGATGTGGGAAGTGAAGAGGACCTGTATGAGGACTTCCGAAGTTCCAGCCACCGCTATGGCCATGCTGGGGGAGGCGGAGAGCAGCTTGCTATCAATGAGGTATTGTCCTGGTTGATTTTTGACAGGCAGGATAAGGAAGGGTACTGGTTATTTTGAACTATGAAAGACATCAACAACCAAATTGACAATGGCAGAACGTTTCTCTGGCTTTAGATGTCATTTACTGTGGGTAATGTTTACAACTTGATAACAGGGTCTGGGTGTGCTGGTTTGAGGCCAGCCAGAACATCTCTTGCCCCGAAAGGGACAAAAGAATGACACACGCAAACGGATTGGAGCCTTGTCACTAAAAGTAAAGGACAGCAATGTAAGGTCATGCAGAACCATGGATCCTGGCTAGATAACTCTCCTCCTAGGTGTTCTTGGATGGGAAGCTTTAAACCAGTAACGACCAGCCAGGTCACGGCTTCTGTGAGACTTGAAATGTGGTGTACTGGAGGGATAAAGGGAATGCTGGAAAAAAACCCTGGTCTATATACTACTTTATTGATAGATGAGAAGGATTCAAACTTTAATGTAGGTTTGGTCTTCTCCGCTTCTTCCTGTTCCTCAGTAAATTCATTTGAGGGATGTGAAAGATATGCCTTTTTAGTCAGTGCTTTTAGCTAGTTCTTTTATAGTGCTGGACACTGATTAACTTGAGATCTGCCTTTTAAAAATGTACTTAGTTTAACTGATGTGATGAGCAATATGTTAACAGGATTTAAGATGCTTTTTTCTGCAAAAATACAATGGCTTTGACCAGTGCATTAGAGCTGGCATCCTGTTACACACTGAATGCTTATTCGGTGGAGTGAACTAATAAGCTTTTTCATTGGAAGAATGGAGCATGTTTACCATATGAGTGATCTCTTGGACTCTAAAGCCTTCTTTCTTTCTTCCCTATACTCCGTTACCTCTACGTGACCTTCACAAAATGAAAAAGCAAAGATAAAATACATAGTGTTTTCTTGTGGCTAAGCCCTGACTGTAACTATGTTGGCCGAGGCTCTGTGCTTCTATGTTCAGTATACACACCAATGGTGCTTCTGAGGTCTGCAAAAGCTCCAGAAAGCTGCACAGTGAGGGTAACAGGTTTTCTTCAAAAACAATAACAAATGCTCTTCTAGCATTTTTCCTGCTCCTAGTGCTCAGAATCCCTGAGTACATCTCTGGGTGCCTGGGCTGAGGAAGAGACTTGTTATATTTTCTTCTCCTATTGCTTACATCCAGGGGTTATCAAACCGTGGCCAGAGCTTTTTGATTTAACATCAGCTGTTTTGGGCTGCTGTTACTGGCAAGCATACATCAGTAGAACACCAGAAAATCTTGAGCTGCATACTCCCACAGTTACCTGGTGTGTTTGTGAGAGAGTCCTGTAGCAAACACTGTATAGGAGGAGGATTCTGCTTCCCTCCAATTCAGGTTCTTGCCTTGGTAAACAATCTTCCTAGTGTGTCTCTTCAAAAATCGTCTGGATTTTTTTTTTTTTTAAGTAAAAGGCAGAATATTTTACCTTTTTAAGGGAAATTTTTATAAGTCTCTGAAATCAGGAAAAAATTAACTTGACACTGAGGTATCCATCATGCATGTTGTGGTTTTCCCTTCAGTAATTCATTGTTTCCTGAGAACAATTGTTTTTATTTTCTTAAAAATTCATTTTATTAGAGTACAATTCCATTATGTAACTTTTGATCAGGAAAGCAAATGGGTGTATTTAAGGCAGGTGTAACTTGTATAGATTTTGAAGTATATGTGGTTCTATATGAAGTATTTATGTGTGAAGTATATATGAAGTATATCTGGTTTTGTTGGCTGGTCGACTGGAAGAAAAAAGATTATTTTTGGCTTGCTCCCTAGCAAGTTGCTTGTTCAGGGGCCAAGAAAACTGTAAGAACAGGCAGTACACTATTTACTTTGTCAGCTGGTCCCTATGGATAATTAATCTATCACTTAGCTTCACTGAGCCTTAGCAAAGTGCTTTCCTACACAATCACTTTCTGGAACAACAGCATACAGTAAATACAAAGTATCTAGGGCGAAATCCTAAATCTATGAGGTAGGCATTTGACATAGACAGGGTAAGTGTTAGAACTGAAATAATGCAAATAGACAGGGTTATCTTCATCTTCCCTGCTGGACCCAAAGCTGGATACTTGATAGTTCTGAGTATTTTCCATAATAGTGGTAGCAGTGATGTAGGGTGATGTCAGTGTTCAATCATTTAGTCACATTTTGTGAGTAGTCTTGTCTTTGTTTTATTGTAGTCCGATTTTTTTTATTGGTCTTGGATAAGGAAGCTATCTTATTATTCTTAGCCTTCTTGGAAGAAGCAGCTTTCAAACAAACAGAGAAGGTTGGAATACATTTTTAAGGCATTTGGCAGACCAAGTGTTGCATTAAAAAACAAAACACCCAACCACTGAGTTTTAGCTCATATTGGATCAAAAGAAAAATGGTTATGAAATAAAAAAGAAACCTTTCATTAAAGTAGAATAATGTATTGGCAAGAAAACTAGATGAATAACAAGAAAGCTGGGAAGGTTGTATAGAGTCCACCTAAGAAGATCAGCACAAGAGTGTGTGAGAGCCAAGAAAATCAATCAAAATGTAAGGGAAATGAGAAAAGAGGAAGGGGAAATAATTTTCTTAGGGCATCTGTATGATATTCTTTCAAATGTATTCTTGATGCTCATGAAAAGATATTTTTGTGTTTAGATTGTACTAGGTAGAGTTTACTTTGTGTGTGTTCCAGATAAAGGTCCTGTCCTTGTATCTCTTTGATTCCACAGTATAATTAGGTAAAATGTGGCAAGAGAAAAATCTGTACTGCAACTGCACTGTGGCTCCGTCCTTCCAGTGCAGAAGTACATATAGGACAGACATAGCTTCAAGTCCATTAAATGTTATATGTAGACTGAAGTTGAGAACCTGAGGGATTAAGCATAATACAAAGGCTGAATGCCCAGCTCTTGAGTGAGATAATGAAGAAAACTATATTGCTTATCAGGCAGTTGGCCTGAGAAAGTAGGCTTAGGCCTGTTCGTTTGGAAATACCTGACGTGTCCAAAAGGTTTGTACTATCCTGCTCTGTGGAGGGTCCATACAGCTCTGTTCTTTGGAAGAAATGCTGTTGCAGTTCAATACGTGGATTGTTCAGCTTCTTCAGGCCCTAGATGACTGGTACTATCCTTAGTTTGTGAAAGCAAAGCACTAAATGTTTAGAAAATAACGGTAAGACTCCCTATTTTCCCTTATCTCCTTTGACTCCATGTTTGATATGTTTGGAATTTGGCACGTGAAGTCTTGTTCCTGAGGAAACACACGAGTCATTGTGTTGCGGTCGAGGGATGGCTTATCTATTAATTGCCCTCACAGCAATAATTAATAAAATGATATGGCAACGAGTATTAATAAAACAGTAACCCTTTTAAATATGCCAAAACTCATAAAGGATCGTTTGTATGGTTGAAAGATATATTTACAGAGGGAGTTATGCAATCTCAGGGCAAATACAAAAACTATTCTATGCAGATTAGGAGGCAACAACTTGGAGAGAGAAGGTCCCCAAGAGCAGTTAGCACTCAGTTATAATGGGGAGGAGACTTAATAAGAACCATTAAACCCAAAGGTCAGTGAATATGTTACTCACAGCTATTTTCACCCATATAAGGGACGCTGCTGCTGCTGCATTGGCTTTAGGGGCGCTCTGATAGGGCGCAGCACGGCTGATTGCTGGCAAGAGGGGTTTACCGCACAGTCCCAGGCTGGTCTGATGTCAGCAGACGGTGGGCTGTTAACGAGCTCTTGGCAACGGGAGCTTGCGTAGTTCCTGCGTGGGTAAACCGAGGCATGGCATGATTCCAGCGGCAAGGGAAGCAGGCTCGGCCACCCTGGCGCTGACATCTCCAGCTTGCACGTGTATGGCTCGTGGCTTGATCCCAGGGCTCTGGACAGACACTCGAGGCAGGGCAGGGCTTGAAGCATGGCTTCGACAAGCATGAGCAAGGTATGGAGCACGGCTTCAGCAACCATGAGCAAAGCAAGGCTAGGCTACCTAGCCACTTGTATACATGCAAAATGCCAGAGGTCACTTGGTCCAATGGGGCACTAAAGCTAACGTGTAGCTGCCCAATGGAAAGCATTCTGCTAGGCAGAAGTAAGAACCTTGTACCTGGGGGAGCTTACATGCTCTGACCCCAGATGGGCATCTTGTTTACCAGACAGGCAAGGGTCCTGTCCCCTTTGTTTCTTTTCCCACGTTGCCCTGTTTTTGTGGCAGGAAGGAGGGGAGAGAAAGGGACCTGTCTAGACATCTTAAGGCCTGTCTGGATTTGTACTGGGCCTTCAGCAGGCCAGGATTTTATCTAAGACATGTAACCATTGCTTTATGTTTTAAAGTGATAATATTGTAGTATCTTACAGATGTGTTTGTGCTTGTCACAAGATGCAGTTAAGCTAATTGGTTCTAGTATATATGTTTCTGATTTAACAAACTAATTCCTACAGAATTAGTTCAGGAAGCAGTGCAAGCAAACAAATGAAAACAACCCCCCCAAACTGATAAAATATTAATGTGTATTAAATCAGCAGAACATATTTTAATCTCATGTATTATAAGAGGACAAATTTCAAAAGACAGAAAAAACATTAAACTAGCACCACAAAACATTATCATGCTCTTTCTTTAACAGAGTACAGAATAGATAGAAAATGCTATGATCACTACAGATTTCTAGACTGAAAACAGAATTAGGATTATTGATGGAAGCAATTCTTGTGTAATCTTGGAGAGGCTGATTTGATTTGTTACCATTTTTATATCTCACTATGAGCGTATTACTCTTCCAACTTCATACTAACGCAGATAGAAACCAATTAAAAAACACCTTCCTCTCTCCCTCCTTTACGTTTTCCAGAGCACTTAATTCCTGGTTTTGTGACTTGTGTATTTCTGCACCCAAAGTTGACAACTGTGGTCCAGAAGCAGCAATTATGGTTTATGTGCAGAGTACTGTATAAAGCTCAGTGATGTTAAGGACAAGAAATAATGTTCCCCACCAGACATAAATCTTTACTGTATCCGAGTGTTTGGTCCCAAGCACTTGCATAACTTTGTGTAGGGCTCAGATGGGAATGTGCAGAGTATGGAGTCAGAATTGTAACTTTACTGCCTGATGGATCTAGCTTGTGCTCTTCTCAGGTCTGCAAACTTCTAAGGTTGTTTCAGAGGGCTTTTGGCTGTGTATTTAAAGCAAATCAGTACATTAAAATACTGTATAGTATTATGTCTCACCAGACATCAGGATCAGGAGCTAACTGGTCCCAGAAGTTGCCAGTTGTATTTCTGCTTTCTACCACAAGCAGCTGTGGCCACTTCCTTGTGCCCTCATCAGCAATGGGACTTGTTCCCTGTGCAAGGGATCCTCCCCTTGCGGGCTGAAGATGAAGAGAGGGTAATCGAAGATAGCGTAGCTGTGGGTTATTCACATCTGAAGAAAGACTGAACTGCAAGTGGATGTCAGGGGTTTGGGGAAGATGGAAGAAATGTGATAAGGTTTCCCTCTTGCAGTCATGCAGTGAGCCCTTAGCAACACAAATGCCTGTACCCACACAAACATGTGAGGTGTGAGTAGGTAGCTCTCATACTATACATATCATGTCTGTAGCATACACACAGACCACCAGCAGGAGTTCAATCCACACAGAAGCATTTCTACAGACTACATTCTTTTTTGCTAGACCCATGCTTTCTCTCCATAGCACTATTAATACTCTTTTACAACAAAAAACCCACCAGGCTTAGCTTCATTCTTGCAACAAAATTAACACATTAGGGTCTGTGACATCAAGAAAACTGCTGAAGTATTACGGTGGAAAGGGCCCTGCACATGCATAAGGGCTATGGGATTGGTCTCTGAATGGACCCAACTCCTCTTTTCAGGAGCCAAATTGAAGAAGTAGAACAGGAGAGAGAGTCCCTGAGTTTCACCTCTTTGTGCACACAGGTGTCGCCCCACACATATACTGCAGTGTTTAAAGAGGGGAAGATACTGCCCAAACATTCATCTGTTGCTGTAAACCAGATCTAAATGCATCACTCAAAGGAAGTAACTGGAGAAAGCATGATGGCTTTGGAGTTCTAACATCAGCCCTGCCAGATATTAAATTTTGAAGCCTCTAACAGCTTCTGTTAATGCATGTCAATGATTGCTTGTGAGTATTAAGGGACTTTTAATTGTGTCTGTTGTTTGTTGGCCTTAAATGTGTTCCCCGTTACTGGGGTCTACAGAGAGACTTGGCTCCACAAACAGTTTTCCCCTTGGAGAAAAAAATGATCCAATAATGTTTTAACTTCTGAAGCTATTTGTTCCAAGTCATCTCAAAGTTTGCAGGTATTTTATCAAGTGTATCTGTGGGTTCCTAGAACTATGTGATGCTCCCCACCACATAAAAAAACCCATGGTGTGTCTACTGATGGCAATCATGAGGGGTTGTTGTCTTTCTATGGTGAAGGCTATCACCAACTTCCAATACTTTGATATCCCTTTAAAAGAGTGTTGTAAAGGGGATTATTAAATAATTACCCTTACAATAATAAAAGATACAGCAAGCGGGTATTAATAAAAATATTAGTAACCCTTTATTAATGAAACTTGCCAAAACTCGTTAAATAGGATTGGTGTACAGTTGGAATATATATTTACAATGGGAATATACAGTCTTAAGGCAAAATACAAACAATTCTATGCAAATTAGCAAGTAATAACTTGGAAAGAGAAGGTCCCTGAGAGCAGTTAGTGCTCAATCACAGCAGGGGGAGAATCGGTAAGAACCTTTAAACCCAAAAGGCAATGAATTAATTACTCACAACTGGTTTTTACCCACGCGAGGGATGCTGTGGCTGCTGTGTTAGCAATGAAGCTTTGGGGGGCTCTCATATGGCACAGGAAAGGCAGATTGCCAACAAGGAGGGTTTGCCACGTTGTCCCAGGCTGATCTGGCTTCAGTGGATGGCAGGCAGTTAATGACACTTCTTGCGATGGGTGCTTGCTTGGTTCCTGGGTAAACTGAGGCACGGCACGATTCTGCTGGCAAAGGGGAAGCAGGCCAGGTGCATCTGGCTTCTAGGTTTGTGCCTTCTCCAGCTTGCTGTGTACAGCTTGTGGCTTTATCCCAGGCTCTGGACTAGGCACTCTGAGGCAGGGCAGGGCAACTTGAGGCAGCAAGGCTTAAGAGCAAGGCAAAGGCGACTACCAAGTCAACCTGTATATATACCTGGCCAGAGATCGATCGGGCCAAGGGGCAACTGAAGCTAATGTGTAGCTGCCCAATGGAAAGGCATTCTGCCAGGCTATAACCATAAAAGGCAGAAACAAAGGCCTTGTCTCTGGGGGAGCAGTGGTCAGCTTACGTGCTCTTATCCTAGGTAAACAACTTGTTTACCAGACAGGCAGGAGTCCTGTCCCCTTTGTTCTTTTTCCCGTGTTGCCCTGTCGGTCTGCAGGAAGGAGGGGAGAGAAAGGGACCTTGTCTAGATATCTTAAGGCCTGTCTGGATTTGTACTGGGCCATGTCATGGCCCTACCACAAAAAAGAGCTCTCTTAGTTTCTACCAGTAGAAAGTATATCTTGTAGGTCTAAGGGCTACATTTGCAGAAGGTCTTGGCTTCCTACCTGCCCCTTCTAGCACATGAGGGTCATCTACCATGGTGCCACTGAGATCTTCAAATTCCTGCTCTGAAGCACCTGAGTCAGTGAAGCTGGCTGGCACTAGCCTTCTGAGGTCCTAATGGTCCCTATCTGCTAAGGACTCTTACATGCATGTAATCACAGGCTTTCTAATCTGTCATACTTCAACCAGTGCTGCCCATTTGAAGGGTGCACATGCTTGATCAGGTCCTATGCAAGAACAGCCAAGGATAACCTGTGATCAGGTGAAGATGAGTGATTTCACCATTCATATGTAAAGTAGGAGCCTTGCTTTCAAAGCTGCCCTTTGATACAGAGAAGGAACTTGCCCCTGTGCCTGGTGTATCTCACTAGCTATCTTTGGGATCTCCTTGTCTGGCTTTCAGGGATCCTTGATTTGGTGCTTCAACTCTGTCCTAAGGAAGGAAGAGTCTTAGAAGTACTGCAATATTTGCATTCCTTCTAAGATTTAACTTCAGACGCATAGCATGAATTAAATTGCATTTATTCCTCCTTGAAATGGTGGCCTGATGGTGTGCAAAGAAAAGCCTGCAGAATTTTACTGCTGCACTGATAGTGTCTTTATTTTAATAATAGTTTTTGGGATGTCCATGCACTGGTTTGCTAGTTCAAGAAACACATATGAAGGATAACAGCACAATAACAAAGGGGATATTGGAGTACAAATGTTTGCTGAGAGAAGGGGATAAAGAAGAAATTTGACAGAGTAGGAGTGATGGATAAAGGTTAGTATAGAGGATATTCCAAGTGCAACTGTTTCTATAAAGACAGAGGAGTTGAATATATCCGGGTTTATACTGTACTTGTGCCTTGGGTTCCTCTCAACATGGTTTTGATATCAGAATATTTCTTGAATTCATTCTCCTCTCTACAAATCCTGATTTAGAGCAGCTTCTTCTGCAAAAGATTTTGTTGTGTGTTTGGGGTTTTCTTTTGTTTTGTTTTGTTTTCCTTCCTTAATCCCCAGAAGACATTTGAACCATGTGGTAGCAAAATAAAATCCCTCTTGACTCTTCTGGCCATTCAGAGAGCATGGTTGGTACTCAAAAGCTCTTCCCTGCCATCCTCAGCCCTGTCCTGTGACCAAGAGCCCCTGTCCTACACTCAGTAAACTGTGGGCAAAGTTAGCAGCAAGTTCAATGATGCTTTAATACAGTGATGGTATTAGCAGTGATGGTATTCCTTGCAGTTTTATACCAACCTGATAAAAGCAGAAAAACCCTGGGAGCTGTAGAGGGAAGATCACTGAGAATAACCAAGGTGCTGAAGTGCCAACTTTGCTTTTCCTGGGGCTTGTGCAAAAATTCCCCCTCCCTCTGGGGCACTGGGGACCAGCCCTTGCTGGGTGCCCTTGGCATGCCCTGGGAGAAGCACTATTCCTGTGCAGCAAATGGAGAAAATGCTACTTGCACTAACCCCACTGCTCCCACACTCGAGCACATGTGCACTCTGCAGGCAGGTGGGCAGAAAGGGCTTTGTCCTTACCAGTATGAGACTGACTGGCACACTTCCATGTGGCACATGCTTGTCAGGCAGATTTGCATGGAGTTGTGGAGTGTGATCAGGGCCTTGGAGAACAGGAGTGGAGCTGTGTTGTTTTCCAGCAGCTAAACATCAAGTTCAGTTTCTCGAAGCTTTGAGTTGAGGGGCAGGTGTAGTTGTAGGGAAGAGTGACCTAGAAAGGTGTTGATGGGGTTATTTTTTTTCGATCCTATTTCCAGCTGGTTTTATCTATAATCTCCAAAGAAGATCATGCTTCTGCCTATTCCAATCTCTTGTTACTGGCAAGTTTTCATGTCAACAGGTTTTGTGCAAAAAAGGCAGACTTCTTGAGCTGTCCAGTATGGACTGAATGTCCTGTTTTTTCACATTCCTCTGTCTTTAATGGATGCTTTGTTAGTAAGGCAGATTGGCACATTGTCCATTTACTGTTGAGACTATCAGTGTCCCATCTTTTTCTTGCTGATGCTCTTGACAGCCACTGATCAAGTTTCCTTCTGAGCTGTATCAGAATTTCTCAGTCAATGGGGCAGGCTCTTAGAGAACAGCTCATCAAGATTCATTTTTCAGAGTGTGGTGTTCTGCTACATTTTTTCCAGCCTGCTGTCTAAAACAGAGATATCAGGAAAAGGTGGCCTTAGAAGTGACCTAGAAAGGTGTTGATGGGGTTATTGTTTTTCAATCCTTTTCTATTGTATGGGACATTGAAAAGTTTAGCTTGTTTCTTACTCACAGTTTATGTGTGTCTTTTACTCCTTGATAGCTTTTCTGGTTCTCATGCTTCAGGGAGTTGCTTGTTCTCCCCAGCCCTTCTATGACTCCTTTAAGTTGCACCAGAAGACAATGAGGGAGAATTCTCAAATTAACACTATTACATCCCAACTTTAAAGAGCTTCACAGAGATGTTACTTGTAAACAGTTGTGGTGTCTTCTACATCCACAAGACTGGTATATTCTGTTAAGAGGTGAGGAGGCTGAACAGTCAGAGAAGTGTCACAAAACCGCTCTGTCAGTAATGCTTCTCTTTAAACCCATATTTTATAATGTGTGGGCTCAACAGAATATGCCAGACAGCCCAAAATGGCCTGGCTTTCTTGACAACTCCTGAACAATCAGAAAAAAAGGAATCTCGTGGCCTAGAAACAACCAAAAATTAAGCTTGACCCTGTTTCCCCTCTCCAGCCACCTCTGTTAAAAACTCTTACAGGGATTATCTTTCAGTGTTTTTTTGGCTCTGTATATTATGCATCTTCCTCTGCCCCATGTTAGCCACCACATTCATCACTCACCTTACACTATTATTTATCCTTCTCTTCTAACCCTTCTCACCCACTTTACCTGTTTCACTGGCTTCTTTGCAGCTTTCTCTGACTTCACCTGCTTCAGGTTCCACTGCTCTGCCTGTGCATGTTCCCTCTCCTTGACTCTTCTGACAGTATTTTTCTGCCTCTGTCTCTCCCTCATTTCTCTGTTCCAGCCCATGTAGTGTCCCAATGAAGATCATTCCTTGTCTTTCTGTGTTATCTGTGGCTATCAGATTTTTCAGCTCAAAAAAAAGATAGAAAAAAAAAAGGTGTTAAAATTCTAGAACCTTCTGAACACCACCTCTCTGTCACTTGTCTGTTCCTCAGCTATGTAACAAGAGTGTCATCTTCTATTCTGACACATTTATAACTATTGCATTCAAGTTGTTAATCTTGCCATGTCTCTAAGTTGCAGCATTTCCTTTCCCATCCATCTTACTGTATATCCTATTCAGCCTGTCTTTATTTCAGAGTGTCATTACAAAATCACAGAATCATAGAATCAACCAGGTTGGAAAAAGACCTCAGAGATCATCAAGTCCAACCTATTACCTAATATCTAACACCACCTGACAACTAAACCATGGCTCCAAGTGCCACATCCAATCTTTTTTTTTTTTTTAACACCTCTAGGGATGGTGACTCTACCACCTCCCTGGGCAGCCAATTCCACTGGCCAATTATTCTTTCTGCGAAGAACTTTCTCCTCTCCTCAAGCCTAAACTTCCCCTGGCACAGCTTGAGATTGTGTCCTCTTGTCATTAATACAGGGTCCTTTGTTCTGCCTGTGTCCAATCTCATGTTGAAAAGACCTGTTTTCCAAGGCTTTTGCATGGGCTGTACCAGCCTGTTGTGGCTTCTCTCTTGTGGTCCTTGCTTCACCAACTCAATCATAACACACTTTGTTTTGATTCCCAGGCCATCCCTGTCTGTATCCCTCGCCTGTCATCTGTCACTCAGTATTGAGAGAGAATTGAGAATTTTCCACCTTCAATCAAACCCAAATGCACTAGCCCAACCCACCCTGGAACTGTGTCATCTTCTGTGCGTGATGCTGGAAGCCCCCTTGTCTCAGCTCACAGAAGTACGTGGGATGTGTTGTGCTGGTACATGGCTCACAGCAGTTAACACAGTTCCTCTAGGTCTTGAGAATAATTCCCAGATGCTTCAAATGTGTTAAAAGTTAAGTTGCTGTCCTTGAAGATAAAACTTGCCTTAGGAGGACTTGGAAGATTTTTTTAGCTTTGGTAGAGTCTGAAAGCACAAGGCTTAAGTGAAGCAGATTCTGCTTTTTTTCTTTTCTTTCTTTTCCTCTAAAATTGTTGTCAGAAGTGGCGCATCTCAATGGCTCCTTTTTTTGCAGTGTACCAGTGTGGCCATGCCTCCATCCATGCCCTACATGAAGAAACCGTCAGGCCAATTTTCTTTACATTGGGAAATATCTTATATCTTAGAACTTGAAACAAATGAACAACTTGTAAACTGTCCAGGGAAGTACTGGCTGTAAAAGCTGCGTGGGATTAAATCATGCAGTACTAGCTGGAGAAACATGCAGTGGGAGTAACTGTGCTCTAGTAACAGTGTTACACACTGTACAATTCAGAGCAAATGGTGGGCCTCTGACAGACTGTTTTCCATTTCAGCAATACACAATCACATGCAGATTAAGAAGCTGTACTTGTCTGATGTTTTCTGGCTGTGGCTCAATAGTGAATGACGTCCTTTCTGGAGGTGTTAGCTGCAGTTGTTGCTGAGAGTTAATTCATTCTGTAACAAGGTTGATAGCAGCTTAGTTTGGATTCTGAGCAAAGTGTGATAGTGGGATATTTGGGAGCTAAGGAAACTTGGTTTTCAAGGATGATTTGCAGGTGGCAATTTCATTTGCTGCACCTACAAGCAAGGTGATGAGTAAGGGATGTACAATAAATAGAATCAATTTGATGAAAAGTAAAAATGTGTCTTTCACTTTCCACTTTATTCAATATTAGATTGGGGCTTCTTGAGTGATTTACTGTCTGAAGACTTGGTCCCTGACCAAATTCTGTGACTGCAGCATGGCTTTTTGTGTGTAATCAGGCCTTCGAGGCAGCTCTGCACTCACCACTTGCACTGTCTGAGTGGCAGTGTTATTCATTTGATGCAGTCCTGGCTGAGGGTGGCTCTTAGAGAAGAACTGAAAGTAAATTATTACAATTGCAAATTAAATTCCAATGAAGATTGTGCAGTGCTTACTTGAAATATGCTCACTGAGGAGTCATAGCTATACAAACTAAATCCCATTCTACTGCAAGCCACAAGGTAAAACCTTCAGCTATTTAATCTCTTGCAGATGCCACCTACCACAGAAGCATGTTTGATCAGTAAGGAATAAGAATGGTGCTTTATGTCTGTCATAGAAAAAGGCCACATGGTGTTCAGCAGCTTGTGGCAGGAGCTGGAGAGCCCTCTCCCACTTGAAGTTACCATGGAAGTAACTCCCCCATACACAACTTCTGCAAAGCACTGTTTGAGGGGATGTAGTGTGTGTGGGTGAAGACAAGAACCAGGTCACAGCTAGAGTCGCTCTGCAATTTATGCCCTTGTCGAGAGCAATTTCTGCTCAAGCTTGGTCTGGGGTGAAATGGGTTAGTGCAGCTTAACATTAGTTGTGTAATGTTCCAAGATGTACACAAGGTTATATGTGCTCAGGCAATGTAGTGCAGGAGGGCACTTGAAGACGTACATCAGAAAAGCAAAGGAACATAGCTGTGGCTTAGCATGCTCCTTAGAGCTTCAACAAAGTTAGGTGAAAACCTGCCCTTCATCAGGATTTTTCCCCCGCATTTTCATCTTTCATTTTCCCCCAACTTCTCCTTCCAGGTGGTCTCAGACCAGTGCCCAAGAAGTACTTTCCCTTTCAAAATGTCTTTATAGATATTAAGTCAAACTTTGTGTGTTCACCTTCAAGTGCTAGATCATGTTCACGCGTAGCAAAGGTTTCAAGAGATTACTGTAGAATTACATTATCATGGCTTTTAGAAATTTCCTAGTATTCTGTGGCACCAACAGAATACCTCTGCCAGCACGACTCACCAATGTGTGTCTTCATGGGTCATTGGAGTCGCCTATTTCTTTTCAGTATAACTAAGTGACCAGGAAGGTGGTAGTTGCAGTGCAGGTTTCAAAGCAGCATGTGTGATTGTGCTACCCATTCACCACAACTAGCTTCTCCTGAAGATCTGCTGTCAAACAGTGTGGGGGACTATGTTCAGTCACTTCATGAAAAGCCTTCAAAACCAGACAGAACTTGCAGAATGCCCAGGAGTTGGACAGTGCATTGATGAGAGTCCACCGAGGACTTGAAGAACTTGCATTACATTGAAGTCTGCAGGCTTAGGGATCTCAGTATTGTGCTGTATGGCAGGGGGAATTTTTTCAAAGTGATTAATTGAATGCAGGCTGAAAACTCAAAACCACCTGGGAGCTTGGGCAGCCTGTGGGTCCCAGTGGTTTGTTCCAAATGTGAAGTGCAGCTTATGAGATCTTGAAGCTGCACTGAGAACACAAGCCCTCATCCTCTGCATAGTTAACCTTGTTCTACATTTAGGGTAGAGACCCAGAGATACAAAGCTTCTTTTTAAGATCATAAGCCAGCACACTGAAATAATTCTAGACTTGATTTTATAATGTCTATAAAAGACATATCTTAAACATTAAGAAGTATAAGGAGGTGGTGGAAGGCAGAAGTTACTTGACTGCTTAGCACTTTCTAGCTAAATCCTGCTGAGGTTAGCACATTCTATTCACTATTGGTTAAAGTGCAGAGTCATCTTCTTTGTGCCCAGCTCTAGGCACTAGCTACTGTATCATCTAGTCCTAGCTCTAGAGACTGGATTATTGGAATAATATTTCTCAGTTTCACCAGAGGCTGTGTGTGGGTTGAGTACTTGGGAACTGGAAGATGTGGAATTACCTCCTCTCAATGAAGGATCTGAATACTGGGTCCTCTTCTTTTCCTGGGGAGTGCTGTTGCTACTAGCTTTTGGGTAAAAGGTGTGCTCTGCTCTATAGCTAGGGGAAAGAAAAGGGCTGCAACTGTAGTCAAAGCCTGTCTGTGACGTATATTCTCCAAGAGCCATCCCAGACCTTCCTAAAGAGGGGAGTGCCTTTTCATCCTGATACTGATCAGGCATTGGTGGGAGCTCTGCATAGGCTGGAGTGTCTGAGTGTGTGGTGAACTTCACAGCAAAATATTAAGTTCATAAAAGCATGTTTAGGGCTCTGCAGAGCTGGTTGGAGAATTTCTGGTTGCAGAGGTTTGGGGTTTAAGTGCCACAGTCCCATAGAGCTGTTTACAGATGTAGCCAAGTCTTTTAGACATTCTGGCTCCAGGATCCTGCAAAGAAGTGGACTGCAAAATCCAACAGGAGCTGCCTCTCCTGGACCTCCGGTCAGAGGGCTCATCTCAGTCCACGCTGCTGGCAAACACTCAGCAGCTTGTTGCGTGCTCAGGTGTGCAGGAAGCTCTGGGTGCCTTCACTGTGCCCTTGTGCTGTGGCACGGCCAGCCCCACCGGACCTGCAGCATTTGCCTCCTGGCAGGACTTGTCTCTATTGCTGGCAAGTTCTTAGCGGGGGTGGGAGGATTTTAAAAAGCAGCCGCCTAATCCACTCCTGACCCTCCTTAAAAGCCTGCCCTGCGCAGCACTAGGCTGGCTGGCCGCGTTGCTAAGGCCTGCATGTATCCTGGCGACGGCGCCCAGCAAATAGCTGAGCTGCTCTCTGGAAAGCCAATATCGCAGCCCGGATTGCAGGGCTCCGCAGACTCCGGCTGGCTGCGAGAAGGAATTCGGTGTCTTCCTTCTGCTAACGCCATGGCGACGCTTCCTTCGGCAGAGAAGATGCGGAAATCCACGGATGTGCTGATAAGCATCCCCCTGAGATAAGGGGGTGGGGAGGGGGCGTTTTGGCACACGTGCAGTGCGGGTCCAGCAATGGCTGTGTTGAACTGTTAAGACTTCTGCTTTTGAGAGCTGCAAAACAGCTCGGTTTGCAGCCCTCTGTGCCCCTGCTGTGGGCTGTACAGTAGGCACTCAAGAAGCCGGTGGGTTTTTTGGTTTTGTGTGTGGTGGTGGTGGTGGGGTTTTTTGTTTGTGGTTTTTTTTTTTCCTGGGGACTGAAGCCATGGCAAAGGTCCCTGACCGAAGCAGGCACAAATGGAGTGCACTTCACACTTTCCTCCGCTGCAACATGAATCCGGAGACCCAGCGGGTAGTGGTCTTTGTCATCCTGCTCTTCCTCATCATTGTCAACGTGGTGCTGATGTTTCTTTTGGCATTTCACTGAAGGAGGACTGGCGGTAGTGGTGTGGTGCATGGGGGTTTCCAGGACTGGGCAACAAATCAGCAGGTCAGCTTGTCGTTGTTTGCCTCTGGTTTGCTTGTCTGCTGTTACAGTAACCGTGTGTCTCAGAGTATCCCTCCTTTGTTTTTAATCGTCCTTCCTCACCCTGCTCTCCTCACTATCCACCTGCCATCACCTGTGCCTTGCAGTTTGGATCATGGCTAAACAGAGAAAGGGAAAGAGGTAACAAGCTAACCTGCTTTATCATAACTGCTCTCTGTGGCACTAATCAGCCTCAATGCCTAATGATGATGATACCATGTCTACACATAGCACTTCTCAGCCCTGGAGAAGCCCAAGTGCTGCTGCTTTGTTTGTAGAGGGACAGTAATCCTATAACAAGCCCTTATATGAGGACCTGCTACATGTAAACACCTGCTGTAAAATGCTGAACACCATAATGCCTCTGTTGCTGCCATGGTGGACACTGCACTGTGTGGTGGCGTAATGCCCAATTAGACAAAGTGATTGATAATAGAGTGCATAGGGCTGAATAAAAGCTGCAGCAGTATGGAAGAAGTGTTTTGTTGGCTTTTATCCCATTTTCTTTATTATAGCTCAGTGCTTATCTGCTACATGTATTAAAATGGCTGGCAGAACCACAGCACAGGACACCACTCGTAGGCCACACGTCTCTTGCTGATCAGTAGTAGCCACACACAGTGGGGAAGTGACTTAAGGAGCACTCCTGTAGACCCCTTAGGAGGAAAATGCAGCAAAGCAGAGTGCTTGCTCCAGGCCTGTTCACCTCATTGATGTTTTGTCAGCCTTCCTGTACACTACAACAGTTCCAGATTTGGGCATTGGTGCCCTCTACTTGATGGTGTTGAAGGAGACCTATTCCTGGAGGAAGACAGACTGGAAAGGAAGCTACTCGTCTTAATGACACTGCTTGCATTTGTGCTGGGGACTTTTGTGCAAAATATCCAAGCCCTTAAAATTCAGCAGGATCCTTCATTTTCTGTGTTAAGTAATCTGCAATTTAAGTACAACTTTCACAAAGGCAGTGCATTTTCTGGCACTGACGGTTGAAGTTACTGCAGTCCTTTCAGTTCTGAATGTTTATGGCTCCTTGAATATGATCTGATGTTGAGAAAGGCTGGATAGTGACGTTGTTTCTGTTATCATGAGTGATGTACCCTGTACCAGTTATTTAGGTGATTGTGTGTAATATGTTAGTGTTGTACAAAAATACCAGTTTAGCACACAAATGGAATTTGTACTTGCTGAGCTCCTTTCTGCTATATCTGAGTACAGAACATCCTTTTGCCTGGGAGAGGACAGCCTTCTGCTGTGCTGGGTATGAAACAGAAGCAGGCCTTAACTTTCTGCACTTTTCTTGGAATATCTTACATAGATGAATAGTTTTGAATTATTAAAAAATCTCAGATAGGCCACTAACTGTTAGCTAGACATTGACAAACAGCCACTGGAACCATCCAGTATATGTTGTTTTCTGAAATTACTGTTTAAAAAAGCAAACCAACTCAAACCTCAGCACACAGCCTGTTTTCTCTCCCCTCTCAACTTTACCTGTGGTCTTACCTATGGCTGGAATTAGACCTTTATTCCCATTGTTTAGTTGAAAGGATAAGTGAAAGATACAAAAGCATACCTCAGTCTTCAAATGACAGATGAGAGACCAGAGTATGGTTTTGGGGGGTCATAGGTGGAACTAGATGATCCTTGAGGTCCCTTCTAACCCTAACAATTCTATGATTCTACAGAGAGGTGGAAGAGTGTCTGGCTACCAGCTGATCCAGTGCCACAAAATGCTCCCTGTTGGTACTAGAGGGAAAATGTAAATCTCAGGAATAATGGGAGTTTGGGCAGCTGATGACTCTGAGGTCCAGAACTGCCACCCCGCTTCCAGCAGGGCAGCACGCTCTCTCTGGGAAGTGTTGCTGCTGTTGACATGAAGGACCCAAGACTTCCCCAGCAGGAGAAGACCTGCCTGCTGCTAGAGAGAGAAAGCAGAGAACTATTTTCCACAAGGGCTATGGGGAGTCCAGGACAGTGAGGGATAGCCTGGAAGAGAAGTGTGTTATAGAAAAAGGTCATGTAACCGTGGGTGAAATTGCCTCCCTCTTCCCATTCCTGCATAGGGAAATTTCAGCAGATTATTGGTATCAAAATAGTTGGGATTAAAAAAAAAAATTGTTCTGGCATTTGAAAGTTCTGGTAAAACAAATTGCAACATTAAGGAGTACTCGTTGGAGACACACGTTAGAACCTGCCACAAGCATTGACCTGTTTGCTAAAAGCCTGGGAATACTTTTCCTCTTAGTTTTTGATGTTAGATAAATTTTAAGTTTCTCTTTCCACTGCTTGTCTACCTGACTAATCCTGAAGTATTGGTTATAGGGGACTCAGTGGTTTTTCTCCTTCCTCAACTTCACCTACAGCTGTATACATTCAAATGGAAGCTGCAGTTGATAGTTAAGTGTTAACCAGTCTGGTATTAGTTGTGACTCATTCAAGCCTGCCTCAAACCCAGGATGAAGAAGCTGCGATGGCTGATAAAGCCCAGGAAAAATAAAGTTAGTGAAGGATGCCTGAATCATGTGCAGGAGCCATTGATGGTGATGGAAGGACAGTGGGGAGGGAGGAGCTTTTGGCATTCTGTCAACAAAGTTGGCTTCTACCTTCTTTGCTTTCAGTGCAGTTGTTTGACAGAAGAGATGTGTGCTCTGTGGGAAGGCTGTGATTGCCTTCCCTGCAGTCATTTGATAGGAGGCAGGGAGGGAGCAGCATGGCCAGGAAAGGGGGGAGCCATGCAGTCACTGCCCCTCTGCAAAGCACTTGGGGCGCCTGGTGCCCGCTGTGCTCCCTGCTCCTGCTGCAGATCAGGTCACGTCAGCCCCTTTTGTGGCTGCTTGATGACTCCTCCCTGTGGTTCAGAGTAAGAGCTGTGCCCTCAGCTTTTCCCAGTGCTGCCACTGCAGTATCCCAGCGCTGCTGGGATACTCTAGCTGCCTGGCAAAGCAGCACGCAGGGATGGGGCAAGGTACTGCTTCTCCAAGCCCTGCACAGATAGTTTGTGTTGCCTCTGTGTAAGGCAAGTTCACCAGAACATTTATCAGGCAAGAGCTTTGCTATTGCTTTACCTTGAGCCTTCAAAATGCAAAGAGCATCTATGAACAGGAGTGAGACTAAGACTTTATTTCCAAAGGGAGAATTCAGCCTTCAGATTGTATCTTTACTTAATTTGTTCTCCTAGGCTAAACTCATTTCTGTGGTGATATGTGGTATCTGCTGTCTTTGTGGTAAATTCTTGGAATCTAAGGCATGAGACGGCCAGATAAGAAATACAGTAAGCATTTAGGATGATACCATCAGCAATTACTTTAAATCAAAACACTGGAAACATTGATTAAAAGAAAGAAAAACCAAAAACCCGTAAAAACCCCCAGCCCCCACAAGAACAAAAGAAGTCCTGTTACACAGGTTAAAGGAAGATTTTCAAGAGGGGGAGGACTTAATATTTATGCCATGTTGGAATGGGTTGGAAACTCTGTAATAAAATTGTGTCTTATTTTAATCCTTGAACCTGTTCTTTATCTGGGATTATTCCAGGTGTGATTGGTTGTCATATATTGATGTACTTGCTCTTGTGTCTGGGTTGGGCAGTGGTGGAAATCAAACTCAAAGCAGCAGCATGGACCTGTGTTCTCTGTCCTCTTGCATGCACGCAAGCCTTCTGCCTTTGTGGTTGACAAGAGTGATAGTCAGCTCAGCAATGCTGATAATGCTGAAAGAAAAGTGTCTTCTCAAGTACTAAGAGGATATTGTTGAACCTTTCAGTAGAGTCAGTCACATGTGAAGGCCTGTGGGGAGAGAAATTTGGGAGTGTGTTCTTCCTTGGAGCTGCCCCTTTGGAACATGAGCCTGATGCAGGGCTCTGGTCCCTTACATCCTGCTGCAGCACTGAGGTCCCACATCCTTCCCCTCCCTGGTGCAGTCCCTTCTGGCATGCTTTTTGCTCCAGAGAGCACTGCATTCAGATTGGGTACCTGAATCTCTGCTGTTCCTTGGTGGCAAAGTACAGCCAGCCTCCCCCAGCTGGGAGAACAGGGGCTGCTTTCACCACCCTCCTTCCTTCCCAGAGTGGCTTCTGTCCAGACTAGGCTGCTAGGCAAAGCCAAAGTGACATAGTGCATGAAGCAAACCACCACAGCATCCACATGTAAAAATCTTGTGGTTGTGTGGTGTTATATCCATTTGGAATATCTTAGGCTGCTTCAAAAATGTCTGGCCAACAGGTCAGCAGAGGCGATTCTGCCCTCTGCTCTTGTGTGACCCCACCTGGAGCTCTGGTGCTCTGCATCCAGCTCTGGAGTCCCCAACACAGGAAGGACATGGATCTGTTGGAGAGAGTCCAGAGAGGGGCTATGAAGATGATCAGAGGGCTGGAGCACCTCTCCAGCAAGGACAGGCTGAGGGATTTGGGTCTGTTTGGCCTGGAGAAGAGAAGGCTCTGGGGAGACATAAAGTACCTGAAGGAGGCCTATAAAATAGGTTTTTATAAGAGCACTTTTTATTGGGACTCTTTATAAGGGTAGGACAATGGACAATAGTTTTAAACTACAGCAGGGTAGATTTAGATTAGACATTAGAAGTTCTTTACTATGAGGGTGGTGAGACGCTGAAATGAGTTGCCCAGAGAAGTTGTGGGTGACTCATCACTGAAAGTGTTTAAGACCAGGCTGGATGAGGCTTTGAGCAAACTGGTCTAGGAGGAGGTGTCCCTGCCTATGGTGAGGTGTTGGAACCAGATGATCTTTAAGGTCCTTTCCAGCTCAAGCCATTCTATGAAAGTCTATGAACACAAGAATGGAATTAGTGTGTTTTCTATTAAGCTGTACTGGTTTGTAGTGAGCACTATGCATGGATAGTACACAAATTTTATAGACCCAGTGCCTGTAGCCTCTGTGGTCCTGTGGCTCAGAACAGCATAGCAGAGCTGAGTTTTACTGCTTTTGGTTGTTTTGAATCATGATCTTGTCCAGTCTTGGCATGTTGAGTGTCTGCAGATCTGTGGCAAACTTGGTATGGCAATTCAAACGCTCTAGACACCACATGTGAATCTAAAGAGCTACAGCAGGATCTCTCAGCAGCAGCCTAGCACAGCTTTCTTCACCTCACCAAATGAAATAGTTCCAGCAGTAGAAGATGGGCTGCTAAGTCATGACTTTGTATTTTTAGTGTCCCAATTCACACCTGTAGAACCCAGGAGTCAGGACTTGTACTAAGCACTGTGTAATTGGGTAGTGAGATTTGCACTAGACACAGAGGAGAGCCAGAGACTGCAGTAGCCCCTTGCTGCCTGATTTACCAAAACATGCTCTGCATTGAGCTGCTTCTGCAAATCTACTTTGTCATACTGAAAAGCCTGTGGCCACTGTGAGAGTGTTGCACAGGGTAGCAAGGTGACTAAAATGAAAACCTGTGGGGAACAAGAGATATGTGGATTTTCTCCTAGTTGGACTACAGAAGTCATGTTCTGCAAGAGGAACAGCAAGTGCTTCAGTCGCACATAGAGGGCTTGCATGCATTGTGATCTTAGAAACAAAAATGTGGCTCTGATTTGAGGCTTTAGCTTTGTTTAGGCCATTAGGTCTCTTCATCCTGATGATGTGGGCATGAAAAAAGATGGATAGATTCAAAAACATAGTCCCAGGAGCCTGATCCCAGCTGCCTGCTTCTTCTTGAATCAGTCTTTATCTAGCACAGGACACTTGAAATATGAAAAGATTAGAGTTTTGGGGGTTGTGAAGTATTGTGGTGTGGAGTGGTTTGTGGGTTTTTTTTGGTTGGTTGGTTGGGGGTTTTTTTGTTTGTTTTTATTGTTTTGTGTTTATTTTGTTGGTTTGTTTTGTTTTTTGTTTGTTTGAATGTGTTTAGCTTGAGGAACCTTCTATAGGCACTACAAAACAAATGACTCTCTTTACAGATCCTAACCATAAACAGAGGCTAGGCAACCTCCTTCGGCTGACAGTGAGACATTATCAAGGTTTTTGTTCTTTTCCTTTACTCTGTCTCCTATTAAGATTTTCCTCTGCCCCACTTTCAAAGAAAAGTACAGACAACAATTCTTAGGTCAATGAAGAAAAGTTCTAAGTGTGTGTGCACTGGGAGAAAGATCACTAGAAATGTGTGGGACATGGAAAACAAAAGTTCTGAGTTCTCAAGAGCCTGCAGGATTTCTGTCTCGGGAGAAGATGAAGAAAGGGAAGGTACTGCACTGTGCATGGTACTTTTAAGGCAAGGAGACCATCTTTGACAGCCAGGTGATGGAAACAGCTGAACAGTCTCTGTTGGCCTAGCACGTCTGCCAGCAGCTACTAGTGTTGTACAGGCTTTGGCACAGTGCGCTTAATCCAAGGGAGATGTTTCACAGGAGCTAGGAGCAATAAAAATAATTTCAGCATGTTCTTTGCAGTATGCTCCATTAAAATTAAATCCTGCACACACATGAAAATGAAAGCTGTGTGCTGTGTTTCTGCCTTACTGCCTGATGTGAGCCTGAAGAGATGCTGACCTTCTGATGATTCAGAGTGGTTTGCTAGCAATGAAGTTTGTATCTGCTTTAAAATATTTTCTTTAGCCTTATTTGTAAAACAAATTTAGATTAATTTGCTACAAGCTATAACTAATTCCATAACTTGCTGTATCTTTTGGGAGAAGGGAATAGCAACAGTCATCAGTGGCCAGAGAGCTCTGAGAACTGAATGGTTTTCTTCTACAAAGAGCCAGGATGCAACATTTATCCTCAATAAAGCCCTGCGTTGGAGGAGCTGCAGCTGAACTGTTGTGGATATGTTGTCCTGGGGGATCTGTACAGTATATTCCTCACTTGTCCAAAGAAATAATAGTGAAATAGGAAGGAAAAAAGGAGGTAGAAAGGAAAAATCTCAAAATTTACTCATGGGAGAGGCAGTGGAATTAGGAGCTGCCCTGCAGAGAAGCAAAAGGATGTCCCAAGGAGATGTGTTCATGGGGGTGCACAGAAGGGTAATGTTTTGGGCAGCAGGGAGAGGAGAATGAGGGGATAAGTTTGATATAAAACAGTGTTACAGTAGAGCTTTTCAAAGAAAATATTTTTTATTTTGGTGCCTCAGAAATAGTAGTGCAAAAAGATGCAACAGCAATCACTCTTAAATGTGAGAAGAGCCAAGCAGAAACATTCTAGGCCATTTCCATTCCCAGGTTTGCAGTTAAAAATAGGCTGTCAGAAAATGTAAAAGCTGCATCAAGCAGGCATTCTGTGGGAAACAGAGACTTCACATCTGCTGGTGAGGTGAAGTGGGGGCCAGTCTGACAGTTCTCATCTACAGCCAGGCTGGGACCAGAAACTAAACAATTAGTGAAATGTGTGAGCCCTAGGTCAAATCTTGTTCAGACCTGAGAGTTCAATCCCAGGCCTCTCTTCTTTCCAGTCTTTGAAACCCAAGAAAACAGGAGATGAGTGTGTGACTGATTTCCAGGTGCTGTTATAGCAGCAGCCCAACAAGCCCTGTTGCAAATCGTTGAGTAGCTGTGCATGCTCTGTATCTGCTGCCCTTAGAGCTGTTCCCTGTGGGATGCCCACATCTGTGCTGAGCAGGACTTCCACATGGCTTCGACATAACAGATCCCACACACTTTATCCTGTCCAGGTCTCCCTGCAGCACCCCAGAATAGCTGGAAAAGGGGGCTGAAAAGAGTGATTCTGCCAGAGGTCTGGGCTGTTGGGCATAAATAGGTCTGTGGTGCTTGGATCCTACCTTAACCTGGAGTGGCAGGTGCTGCACAGTTGAGAGAGGTACGAGGAGTGGGTTACCCAAAAGTTTAAGGTGCTTAAACCACTTTTAAACCTTAAAGTATTTCAAACTCCTTAAGCCACTTTAAGGCTTTAGAAGGGTTTAAAATGCTTAAAACACTTTAAGGCCTTAGATGAGTTTAAGCTGTTAAAGCTGATTTAGAGCTTTGGAGTGACTTAAGTTCCCTGGCTTTGAGTACTTAAGGCTATTTTGAGGTCTTTTGAGATCTTAATTGTGAAGGCCTTTCTGAACATTTTAAGTGAAGATGTGGCTAAAATCCTGTCCAGTAAGCTGTGCAGAGGGAGTCTTTCTCTCTGAACACCTTCCAGGCAATGTCTGAACCGAGGTTTCCCTAGGTACACTTTTATTTTCCCTTTTCTGGGAAAAAAAAAAAAAAGGCCAGGATCTGGACATCCATGTGGTGGGGACAAATGGCTATTCCAGGTGTGTGGACTGAGAGGTGTCAGGCAAGCGTTGTGTGACAGGACAAAGTATGTGGGATCTGTTATGTTGAAGCCATGTGGAAGTGCTGCACTTTCCTTTGCCTGAGGAGTCCTAGTCAGGAAGATGACAATCCAATCCCAGAGGACATCTGAATGTTGGCAATTGGTAATTGCTTATTTTCCACCTGAGTCTTGCTGTACCTCAGGGAATAGATCCATCCCTGTCAAGTTAACGTCTTCAGGGCTTGCCATTTTCAAGAAGGATTTGAGGGCAATATAAAAAGTCAGTATTTCTTTCCTCTTGTGTTTTTTACTACCTACTGTCCTAAGATCAGCTCTGTAGGGCCAGACAGTAACACTTTTATCTGTGACTTGGGATAACTGCTCAGGAATAGGTGCAAGTATGGCCTGACTTTCCTTTCTGTGCCTTCCCAGGTGTGTTTAAGATCCTTACGGGCCACACTCTGAGATGACATATTTAAATGGCCTCAAAGTATGTACATTTGCTTAATCTCTTTTTAAATCATCTATATGTTTGGCTCTGTGGCATCCTGTGGCACAGGTTAGTTATGCACTACAGGGAAAAAACTCTGCTTTTGCACTGAACTCCTTGCCGGGCAATTTCACTGGGCACCTATAAGCCTTGCATTGCAATTTGTAAGCCTTCACATCATGGCCACCTGCCATCTGCCTTTCTCCATTACAGTTTCGAGGGCTGCTTAACTTGTACCGGCCTAGAAACTATTCCCACTTTCAATTTGTGCTGCTCTTTGTGCTTTGTCTAGTTGTCCTCATCCCTTTTTTTTTCTGAGTCATTCCTGACATTCAGACTTCCTGACCCTGATGAAGCAGGCCAATGTTTCCTTTGATCTGTCTGCAGAGACATTCCTGAGGAGCAACTCATTTAATCAGACATTTGTGTGAGATACTGCTTGTGCTACATTTAGAACAACTGAAAATATATTTCACTTATACCAGAAAATAAATGACGTAAGTTTAAATAAGCATCTTCTGGATGTATGAAAGGTTCCAATGGAAGCTATTTTACAGCTTTAGTTACCCTAAGTGCCATCAGCAACTGCAACATTTAACTATAAAATGCAATGCAAAGACCACGTTTTGAAGAGTGCCAACAGGTTTGAGAAAGGTTCTGCTCCTGTTGTTTCCTTATGCCAAAGTTTAAGGATGTTAGTCCCCAAAATTAGCAGACTCTCTTGCTGTACAGGTCATGGGAAGAGTGATGGCTGGGGTACTGAGGGCACTTACAGGATCTAGATGAGTAAGGTGCTATCCTCAGCTACAGGTGATTATCTCCCCTCTTTCATAAGAACTTTCCTGGCCTCTTTCAGCCAAAAATAAGATGATCTAAAGGAATTTAACCGGATTTGTTTTGCATTATAATAATAACCTCCCATATCTTAGCTGAGGAATCCAGAACTTCCTGCATCACTATGGAGTTGAAAAATCCCATTTAACTGGGCTCAGATGGACATGCACCAGGCATGCTTTCTCATGCCATACTCTTCACACCCAGGTTGATATAACACGGAGCACACCTCTGCCTCCTCCACTTTTTACAATGGTTGCTTCCCTCTTTCTGTAGCACTTCATAAAGGGAACCTTCAAAGCTTCTCTTTGCTTGCTGTGGGGGGACCCTCCCCCTCTTCCCATCTGTTTAAAGCACTGCTAAGGAGGAATCAGAACTCAGATGACACAACAACAAAAAACAAAACAAACCCAAAACAAACAAAAAACCCCAAACCAAAAAACCCCACACAAACAACAAAAAGCCAAACCAAACCAAGTCAAACAAAACACACACACCCAGCCCAAAATAAAACCCAACAACGAAAAATGGGAATAATGTAATTAATGCTAGTCAGAATGGGTTTGTGCAAAATAGTTCTTGCCAAATTTTGAATGGTTGGTAATGGAGGCAGCTGTACTAGTAGATGCCACATGAGGAATTTGACTACAAGCACATATTTTAAAAAGCAGCACTATAGAATATCAGTGTAGCACATTTAACTAGATTAAGATCTTGGCTGACAGACTTCTCAGATTTAAGAATCACTGTTGAATTAAAACTGTTGGATGGAGATCTGCAGCAGTTGGTAAATGCCTGAGAGTCCTCCACTATCCCAAATCAGTTCTCTGTAATTGGTGCTGGAAAAGTATGCAGCTGACGCAGCAGGCAAAAGGGCAATGAATGCTGAGGGCATGGCTTGACTGGGGCATGGTGTGTGGGTCTGTGTTTCAGAAGTAATGAGTGCAACTCATTACCCATGTGCAGACACGTGCCTGGCATGACGCCACAGCAAGGAGGGCTTGTGTTACTCTGAAACATGTAGAGAGGAGTGACAAGCAATAAAGTGTTCACTGTGCCTGTGGAGTTCTGACAGTGGTTCTGGAACCCTGCAGCCAGGCAGTAAGTCTAGTCTAGCAAGACTAGCCCAAATTCCTTCCTGGCAGTGAAGGGAGACAACACCCGCAGGGACTTGGTTAATCCATGATGCTAAGATAGATGCCAAAGATGAACCTTTCCCTGGGGTGCCTGTCTCTCTCCACAAAGAGGAGATGCTCTGTAAAGGCAATCAAGATAACTAGTTCAGACTAAATGCCTGCTGTTCGGGTGACAGAAGATGACAAGATAAACTTAATCTCTGTTGCCCATCATTAAACAGTGAAGCTAAAATTTTTGAGGGGAAGCAAGAGCAAGCTGTCTGGATGATTGGAGAAAGTTAGTATTTGTGTGAATGAAGCACTACTTTGGGGCAAGAGTGGAAATACAGTTTTCTAAGTCTTCTGCTGCACTTTGTGTAAGAGAAGGCAGAAGAGAAGCTCTGGAAGTGATGAGTGAAGTGATAGACCTGGGGATGGGGGACTTTTCCTCTGGGGTCAGGACTGCTGCAGGGTTTAAATGTGCTGACCCAATTCAGCTTCAGTCTGTAATGCACGAAGTCAGGGGAAAGTGGGGGGCAGGCAAGCAATGAACACAAGCTTCACTCACAGGAACCGTTTTAGTTGACCAGGACTTGAGTGCAGGTGCTCTTCATGGAAGGTGTCTGGTTTAGGGTCACAGAATTGAGAAGTAAATTGTTTTATTGTAATCCTCTTCCTGAATTCCCCCACTTCCAGTATCTTCTGATGCTCCTGGGTTCGTTTTTTAGCTCTGTGATCCAGCATACTTGGTATTATCAAGAGAAAGCTATTCAAATTTTATTCAAATAGAAATAAGCAGCTCAAAGATAAATACTTCCTAAAGGCATCTTCATCACTCCTTCTTTAAGTTGTTGAGATCTTTTATCTCTGTTAACACTGCCTGGAGCTCCTGTCAGAACAGGACCAGGACGTATAAGGTAATTATGTCATGGTGTCCAGCAACAGAAACAGGGACTGAGTAGCTGGAATGCAAACAACCCCATAGACACGGGCCTTGGCAAGCTGGATCTGTTTGCCCAAATATAATGGACTTAATTTGGGGCAGCTATGTGCAGTAGCCCTGGCTGTGTCTCTTTGGCAACCTGCACAGAGACAATGCCTAGAGGAGTAATGCAACAATCTTCCCACTCTGTATTTCTGTGGGATGCTGAACAAGCTGCACCAGCAGCCATTTGCCAGTGCCTTCCCATCACATCTGCTGCACTCCTAAACCAGAAGTGAGGCTGTAGCTGCTTAGATATCAGGGAAAGCAGCTGTGCTGCACAGAAGTGCCAGTGCAACTATTAGAGCTGCAGTCAATTTTCAGTTTCAAAGCATCAGCAGTGCCTTAGGGTTGCTATCTACAAACTTAAGTGTTGCTATAAACAAAGGAAAACAGCTAAATTTTGTTTGTTTTCACTGCTGGCAGCTGCACTCACTAGAGCAGCTGTAGGGTGGCATTCTCTGTCTTCTAGAGACTGTTTTGGGGCTCTTCAAGAACATGTCCTGAATTGTCTTTAGTATTACAAAGCCAGCAAGTAAACGTTGTTTCATATGGAAGTTAATAGTTGTTTTATAAACCATGCTTTAATTGCAAATATCAAAACCTGTGGTAAGACAAGCTTTTTGAGCTGAGGAGTTGCCATGCTTGGAAATGATGAGCATTCCCTTTAACACATTCTTCTCTGGAAGCTAAGCAGCTCTCACAAGGTAGTGGTTGATGTTGGCGTGTTTTATCCTTCCTGGGATAGGGAGTGAGAGTCCTAACCCCTTTTCCCCAGTAGCAGTATGATCCTCAGAGGACAATGCAGTGTGCTCTGCCTCAGCTGGAGCAGCTCATCTTGCTGCAGTGACACGCAGTGTGGTTGGTGTTTCTGGGCCACGGAAATGTCAGTCCTGGCTCAGAGCTGCCTGTTAGTCCTTTTTCCCAGAGCAAATACTGCTAGACTTAGTATGTTTGTTATTTCTCTATCAGCCTGGGAATTGGACTGGACACACGTGGAAGAAAAAGTAGTATCAGGTACAAACTGGCAGAGATTGAGGGCCGATAGAAAAATGAGCACCGAGTGTGGTGATGATTAAACACTTCTCAGCCTTTGTGTCTGCTCCCTTGCCCACCCTAGTTTAGGTGCACAGGGAGGAAACCAGACTGAGTCTGTCAGCCTGCAGTCAGTGAGGTGTTTCAACTACTGATGGACTAAATTAACTGAGACAATACAAAGCATACAAAAGGTACTTTTTTCACTCTTTATTTCTTGCTTTATTCCATGTTGATCATTCCTTCCTACAAACATGGTGCTTCCTGTCAGTTAATCAAGTCCTGGCCTGTATTTTAGGTGTGTTTTCAATGACTCCTTTGCACAAGAACTGTCTACCAGACAGTGGCCTGTCTGACTGCACCTATTTTGCCAGGCTGGTGATCATCAGTTGTGACTTTCTGTATCTGGCAAATCACAGTCACAGTACATCTGCTGTTGAACAGAGAAAATGTTAAGGCATTTGTATTACTGGATGGATTAAAACACCAGCTGAGAATTCACTAGGCAGCCCCATGGCTTTCAGCCACTCTGTGAAGAACCATGTGGCCCTGTCCCCTTATGAGCTGGGTATATCAACCCTAAAATGCTAGGTCAGGCTTGGGTGCTTGTGTCTCATCAAGATACTGAGATCTGACAGCTTGGTACTGTAAGGTTTTCATGTCTTCACATCATCAGTGCTCCTCTAGTGTGACCATCAAGATGCTAAACAGGAAGTCCATTTAGTCTCTGAAGTCAAGGTCATGGTGTGTGTGCCACCCACCACATCACACTTGGAGCACTGATTCAGAGTGGCATATTTATGCACACAGCAAAGGAATTTTATCTCAGAGCTACATTCTTTATGTGCTGGTCATAATTGCCATGCTGAAAAAGCTGCTGAATGCCACTCTTCCCAAAGATTTATTAGCATATGCCCATTTCCTGAGCAGCAGCCATCCCTTACCCACAGGGATACACAAGGTGGTGTGCTATGGCCACAGCTCTGGTATGACCTGGTGGTAGGGCTTACCTTGGTGCAGTTGACTTCCCAGCAGTCTATGTGGGGTCATTGTATTTAGTGGGATCAGCTCCTCCCTATAGGGGTAGCTCAATACAGAGCTCCAGCCACCCCATTACCCTGTTTATTATTCTCTTCCTCCCGCAAAAGGCAGGAGCTGGGCTCAGCTTGTGGTTAGTAGTCAGTGAAGTCTGACTGCTAAAGCAAAGGGACCGGCTGTGCACAGGCACATTGCTTAAAGCAGGAACAGAACTTTTTTTTCTGAGTAGCTAACATCCACACCCATTGTCCACAGCTCAGCTCATGTTCTGTAATTACAGAATCATAGAATCACAGAATGTTAGGGGCTGGAAGGGACCTCGAAAGATCATCTAGTCCAAGCCCATTGCCAGAGCAGGATCACCTATACCAGGTCACACAGCAACACATCCAGGCAGGTTTTGAATATCACAGTATCACAGTACATCAGAGGTTGGAAGGGACCTCCAGCAATCATCAGGTCCAACCCCCCTGCCAAAGCAGGATCCCCTACGGTAGTCCGCACAGGAGTGCATCCAGATGGGTTTTGAATGTGTCCAGAGAAGGAGATTCCACAACCTCTCTGGGCAGCCTGTTCCAGTGCTCCATCGCCCTCACTGTAAGGAAGTTTCTCCTCACTGTGAGGTGAAGTCTTCTACGTTCAGGTTTGTACCTGTTCTTCCTTACCTTATTATTGTGCTCCACTGAAAAGAGATTGGTCCCCTCCACTTGACACCCACCCCTCAGATATTTATACACATTGATGAGATCCCTCTCAGTCTTCTCAAGACTAAACAGCCACAGGTCTCTCAGTCTCCCTTCACAGAGGAGGGGCTCAAGTCCCCCTGATCATCCTTGTGGTTCTCCATTGGATAATGGAAGTGTGATCGCTGAGTCTGGAAAAATACATGCTTTTACATCCACTCTCTTCCTTAATCTTAGTCATCACTACTTGGTTAGAAATCTAAAACCTCTTTCTAGAAGCCTAACAAGACCTACAAAAGTTTCAAAAATAGGTATCAAGGGTTTATTTGTAATGCTGAGTGTGCTGCAAGCTTGTCAAACTATATGCAATATGCCTGATAAGTGAACTGTGTGTAAAAAGCATAGAATCATAAAATCATTTAGGCTGGAAAGGCCCTTCAAGATCATTGAGTCTAACCATTATCCCAGCACTGCCAAGTCCATCACTGAACTATGACCCTCAGCACCATAGGTACAAAGCTTCAAAATACCCCCAGGAATGGTGACTCCACCGCTTTCCTGGGCAACTTTCCAGGACTTGACAGTCCTTTCAGTGAAGGAATTTTTCCTACTGTCCCACCCTAACCTTCCTTGATGCAACTTGAGGCCATTTCCTGCTGCATCACAACCTCCATCTCCCCTCCTATTCACTGCCCATGCTACAAGCATTGGTGTAGATGTGCTTCAGTTGGGCTACTGCCCCTGACACCTTTCTGGCAAGAGAAGCCCCAGTTTCTGTCTGACCTTTAGGTACTTCCATGGTTTCAAGCACATCAATAACCCTTGTGTCTTTACTGCTGCATGGTTCTCCACCCCCTACCTCCACTGAGATGCACATAGCATCAGTCTGCTGCACTAACACACAGCTCTAACAGCTGTATGCATGAACTGTCAAGCGCAAATATCCTTTCCCTCCACAGCTTGTTTGGCCAAATACCTGGCACTAGGTTTGGCATAGCTGCCTCTGCTGTATGGTGCATTCATTGCTCTCTTTGATGTTTGGCTCTCTGAGACAAATGATTCTGCTTCTTTGCTTGCCCTTGAGATCAAACTCTGTTCTTGATCTAGGAGCTTAGATTAGTGAGACACCTCTTAAAACTCTTGGATTATTTTTCCACCATGCCACTGGCCAGCTGTATGACAACAGCATGGCCTCACCACAGCAACTGCTCACCTCTATAAAGAGCAGAAACCTGCAGTAAGGACACACCCAGCCCTGTTGTGGCGGAGCAGCTGGCAGCTGAGAAAAGGCAGTGTGGGGAACACCAATACCCTGGCTATACAGATAAATGGGAACCTCTCATCTCTTCCTTCCCCGTCATCCTGTTGTTATTCTTCTCAGAATGGAAGCACTGCATTAAGCTGTTTCTGGTTCAGTGCAGGGGCATTTGCTATCCCAAGGCAGACTGCATTTGAATTTTCTTTCAAATGCCTTGTTAGCTCTCTCCTGAGTTACTGCATGCACAATTATCCTGATGTTCTTCTACAGCATGCATCTTTCTTCTTGGGGAGAGGCAAAAATAGTGATCCAAAGCAGCAGATAACTAACTGTGTGACCGAACAATCTAACGGCCCAGCATAGATGACACATGCATTATATGGGTGGCTGGGGTGATACTGCTGCAATGTTGTGAGATACATCATGGAGTGGGTCTTCTATTTCTTATATGTGCCTCACAGGCTGTCCTTCCCCTTCTCTTCCCAGAGTTTATCATTATACCGTGTTACTGGGGAAAACCAGGGTATCACTGCCACTGCAGAATGGCCGAGGAAGTCCTGTTTAGCAGGACTCCAGTACCTGCTCTGCCTTCCTGGGGAAATCCTTGGTGTTCAGACAGTCTCAGTCAAGCTCAGATCTTAAGACTGAGCACTCTGTAGTTGCTGAAATTCAAAGGAGAATCTGACATGATACACCTATGGGCATAAGGCAGGCACTGCTGTTGTAGTGGCCAGCAGGACCAGCTTACAACTACACCACTGCATCAGGTCCCAAGCGTTACTTAACTACCCAATGGCTAAGGTGGGAATAGGCACTTATAGACAAAATCACCCATAGAGTCCACTCACAGCCTCCAGACACGTGGGTTGGGTTGGTTTTGTTTAGATTTTTAAAAATTGTTGGAGGTCCTCTTTTCCCCCCCCCACTAGAGTAGGCCCTGTATGGGACATGTAGTAAATAACCATGGTCTCTCAGTGTAATTACTTAAAACTCTCCAGGAGACTTACTTTAAGCAGCTTAAGTGCTAAGTTTAACACCTTAAAGAGTTAAGACTTTATCCATACTAGCCCAGCTCTGACACCTCAGAATATTTTCTGCTCTGAAGTGCACCTCTAAACATTGTTGATCAGGATTTTCTTTCAAGGCTAATGCAGGTCTGCAGTGACATCACAAGAGCATTATCTACAAATGATGAACCACTGAGCCTTTTTCACTAGCTAAGGCAAAGTCACCAGTATGATATTCCAGAGCATGTTCTTTAGGGTAGTAACTGTACTGTGTCCAGATGATTCTGAATAAACGTTACTGAGAGGAAGGTCAGTAGAAGCAACTGCCTGACTAGCACCAACTCCTTTTCATGTTGCTTACAAGGAGTAAACAGTTACCAGTACATTTGGCTCAGTAGCAATGGTGCCAAAGCTGCATCCATGTCGACAGACCGTGCTGCTTTCTTGGAGGGAGCTGACAATTTCATTTGCTCTGTCCACAGCTCATCAGTGATGGCAGTGTGGTGTATGCAGAAGCCCTCTGGGACCACGTCACAATGGATGACCAAGAGCTGGGATTCAAGGCTGGCGAAGTCATTGAAGTAATGGATGCTACCAACAAGGAGTGGTGGTGGGGAAGGATTCTGGATAGTGAAGGCTGGTTTCCAGCCAGCTTTGTACGGGTAAGCGGTTGATGTTTCTTTATGCTTCCCCATTGGAACCGGGTGGTACTGTTCTCCAGGCTTAGTGTTCTGTACTGAGTCCTCAGCACTCCTAGCGACAGCTGGTTCAACAGGCCTTCTTGTTATTCCTCTATGTATGGCTGCAGAGCATCAGAGCCTCCCATGTCAGCTGCCACCACTGTCAACAAGTCCTTCATGTAATGGCTAAAGCATGGCAAAGGTTCCAGACTCTGGACCTAAGCTGACCTGCACTGGCTTGGGAGCTGTGCTGCGTGCTGGTTTGCAGCCTGGGTTCCTGCCCACCCATATCTCTATCAGCTAGTTTGTGCCCAAGCACACATATCTCCTTCAGAAACAAGAAACAAATACTCTCCTAGAGGAATCCCAGATGCAGCTGGCAGAGGTCTTTGCTGTAGTGTCCCGTCCAGACAGTATGGATGAGCATGGCACCAAATTTAAGCTTTCTTTATCTGGTTCTGGGTGCACTGCAATGCAAATGCCCAACTCAAGCAAGCACCTACTCTCAGTCCTCGAGTTTTACAAAAATCAGGCTGTGGGGCTATGACACAGCACTGTATTCCAGGTGCTTAAAAATGGAGAGGAAGCCACAAAAAATATCTTGGAGATCATATGGAACAACTAATGAGGAGAGGTACAAAACACTTGATGCTTTTGGGCCAAGGTTTGTATGCCATGGCTCTTCCCTGGTACCAGCTACAGACCATAGAGACATCACTGTAGAGAAGAGCCCAGACAGTGCCAGATGTGCACAGCACAGGTTGGATTAATTTCTGGTGGAGCATTTTAAAGCACAGTCTCTGTGTAAAACAAGGGCCTGGGTAGCCACTGTGCACACCTTCCCTGCTATGAGGAGAGAGACATTTTCCCTTTCTCTGGGCCCGTGACTGTTAGTGTTCATGCCTGACTCTGACCACTGCAGGGCAGGCTCCTCAGTACTGCAAAGGCAATTAGGTGCCTAGGGACAGAGATCCTCATCCCTTTAGCTCTTTATCCAGGTCACTTCAGATCACAAGTGACCCAAAATCAGGTGAAGCATGAAACAAGGTGACAGGAGGTGATCCAGTGTTTTTAACAAAAGCACTTAGAGAAGCGGGGCAGACTGCTGTACAAGTTTTGAAACGCTTTGTTACAGATTGCAGGGGACAGTCTCAGCTGGGTAATGATTACACAAGGTAGATGTTTTTGCACAGGAGACCAAACTAGGACCAAATGCTTGGCACCACTGAGGAGGGAACTGATTTCTTTCACAGTCACAACACAAGCTTTTTTTCTTTCATGTTACTGTAAATTTGATTATTGCCCTGGCTGGCAAAAACTTGAGATAGTATTTTGGGGGAATGCAGACTACTGCTAGCCATTAGGGATGCAGAGTAATTACACCTCTTATTCAAACATCTGAGTTCAGATTTCCTGCTAATTATCAGATAGTCTCAGCCTACTGCTGGGAAGGCTGCTATGTTTGGGAACTTGAATAAACCTGCAGGTCTCTCAGTTACTCTACACAAATTTCAGGCCAAGGTCTGAGTTTGTTCCGCTCACAGTGAAGGAAAACCAGGAATGCCTGCCTTGAGGATTGCCTCAGCTGTAAACTGTGAGGGAAAGTAACCTATGCCTGTGCTAGCATGGGATAGGCATGCACTGTGTTTTGCATGTAGACAGATCTGGATCAAGTGGTACATAATCCTGCCTAGAACTACATTAAATGTGTAAAGCAGTCCTGTGTCATTGTACTAAAAATGCTGAGAGTTATGTGTGTCCCCCCTTCAGTGCCTCGTTTAAGTTGTAAACAAAACATTTCCCTGGGCACTCAGAGCTCCAGCATGACTACCTAAAAGCTCGCTGTATGTGACATGGATCAATAACTGCCTGTTATTAACTAAGGTACTTTGTTGCTGTTGACAAGGTAGGACACTGGTTTTCCACAGCTCATGCTGTGCTGCCATCTGATGGGCACTGGGAAGAAACCATGAGTTTCACACACAGCCCTGTAATGTAATGCCAGTCCCTACCACATTATGTGCCCACTGCCATCTCCATCTGCTTTTGTATTAATAATCACTTATCTTTAAATAAGCTTCCGGAGGCAGATACTGAGAGGCGTAGTGTGAGATCATCAATAAACCCATAAAAAAAGCAACTCTTTGCTGGTTTTCCATTCCCTTCCTAAGTGGCCCCTCACAAGTACCTAAGCAGATTTCTCTTGATAAAATATTTTTGTCTCGATTTTAGATGTATTGTTCCTGATTTCTATGACTTCAGCTTAAAAACCACCCATGTCACACAGTGGGAGGAGCTATCCCGTGGCTTAAAAGTACCCTCCCAAAATTGTCTGTCTGACCTTAGCTTCCCCAGGGGAAAAACAGATTTACAGGTAATACACATGTAGCAGCCGTCCTTATTCCAGCTCAGTCTTTGTCTGCTACACAGTCAACCGTGCCAAACTTCTTTTTCTTGGAAGAGTCATGCTTAGCAATCAAATGGTGAACAGCTATTTTGTGTCTGGCACAGCTGAGAGTAAACCAGGATGAACCCATGGAAGACTATCCATTGAAGGTTGAGGGTGGCAAAGAAGACGAGTCCAGCAGTGGCACCCGCCGCTTTGGGATGGGTCAGACCACGAAAGACCAAATGAGGACCAACGTCATCAACGAGATCCTAAGCACGGAGAGAGACTACATCAAGCATCTGAAGGACATTTGTGAGGTAACGGCATAAAGGGGGCAGTGAATGTTAAGAACTTGTTTGAAGGACAGTAGCCTGTGTCCCATTCTTGCCAAAGAGAGACTTTTCTTCTTCTGAAAATGAGCCCCTCTTTCCATCAGAGCCTTCTCTGCTAAATGGCACTGCATGCTGAGAAGACACAAGGCACTTCATTACAGCAATATCCCAAATGCCTCTGTATTTGGAGCACCCACTTGGGCTGTGATCAAATGGAATTAATTGAATTTCCCAAGCCAGAAAGAAATAGATGTCTAGCGCTGCTGTCCTCTCTAATGTATGTTCTGAGGTACCAGAGTCAGCAAGGGCAGCCACGCTTAGATCCAAACAACTGGGGATGTTCAGCCAATTAGGGCTTTCCCTTGCAAACAGGCTGAATATTGCTACACCTTGTCTAAGAGAGACCCACTGTCACATACACTGGGTAAACAAAGCCTAGTTATGAAGAGATTTGCAGGAGTACAGTTCTTCACAGCAATGACACAAAAATGTAGTGCCTGCCAGGGGACCCAGCTAGGGCAAAGCAGCACACACCCACCGAACAAGCCCTTCCTCCTGCAGTGTCCCGTGTCCTTTGTGCACTCCTCCTCCCCTGAGTCAACCAGCCATTTCCTAACACGAGCACCCAGACCAGATCCTCAACTGGATGTAATTGACCTAAATTTACCCATGGATCAGTGCTGGAGTCAGAGCAATCTGAAGACAGATCAAGGTGTTTAAAGGAGAGAAAGTAGATCTGGGACTCCTTCATACACAGAATCACAGAATTTCAGGGGTTGGAAGGGACCTTAAAAGACCATCGAGTCCAACACCCCTACCAGAGTAGGATCACCTAGAGTAGGTCACACAGGAAAGCGTCCAGGCAGGTTTTTAATATCTCCAGAGGAAGAGACTCCACAAGCAGTCTGGGCAGCCTGTTCCAGTGCTCTGTCACCCTCACAGTGAAAAAGTTTTTCCTTATGTTCACATGGAACCTCCTATGCTGGAGGTTGCACTCACGGCCCCTTGTCCTATCATTAGATGTCACTGAGAAGAGCCTGGCTCCGTCCTCCTGACACTGGGCCTTCACACATTTGTAAGCAGGAATGAGGTCTCCAAGCTAAAGAGACCCAGCTCCGTCAGCCTTTCTTCATAAGGGAGATGTTCCACTTCCTTAATCATCTTCGTGGCTTTGCGCTGGACTCTTCCAGTGTCAATTACAGTATTGTTTAAGGCAGTGATCAAACTGTGTCTTCATTTCTCTTTCCACCATGTTTTGGGTGATACCAGAGGCATTAATAGCAAAACCATGGCTGCTTGTAGAAGAGAGGAAGAGAGTACAGAAACCTGTTGTGCAGTTGGCTATGGTTGATGGGGTTTTCTGTTGATAACCAAAGGTCACAGAGCAAATGCCCAGGAAGTTTTCCAATTTGGTTTCCTCCTAGGGTTACATTAAGCAGTGCCGCAAAAGAGCAGACATGTTTACAGAAGAACAGCTGAAGACAATCTTTGGGAATATTGAGGACATCTACAGGTGCCAGAAGAAATTTGTTAAAGCACTAGAGAAGAAATTCAACAAAGACCACCCACATTTGAGTGAGGTTGGCTCGTGCTTCTTGGAATATGTAAGTAAATTTGACTTCATGGGAAAGGGGTAGCTGAGTATGGATTAAGCCAGAGGATTTAGAAATGGATCTGACAGAACTGATGCTCTCTTTAAAAAACCTAGCCAGCCAAATTAAATACCATTAGCCCCTGCCCCACTCAACCACTACCCACATCCCAAGGAAACACCCTTGGCTATGGAGAAACACGTTCAAAGTGCCTGAGCTCCTCAGCACCATACTCCTTGCCAGACCATGCTACTTCAGGCAAAAATGTAGGAAGATCCCAAAATCTGGAGCTGGCCCTAGCATTTTCAGGACAGTGCAGGATCACCAATGGCTGATCTGCCATTAAAAACATTCAGCTGAGCACAGGCCAGAACATGTGGAAATGTCTTGGTCTTTCAGACTGCTGCGTGCGCTGGAACTCGTGATACACCTTGTCCACCCCCAGCTCTAGATCTCTGAGCTACAAATGTGGGGAGGATGCAAATTTCCCAACAGCCCCATGAAGTACAGGAGCAGGACCTACCTGAGGAACTCGCACACAGCAGTTTGAGCCAGGCCATCACCCTAAAGTACACAGACAGTAAACCCCTCCATTTCCCTCGCAGCAAACCGAGTTTCAGATCTACTCTGAGTACTGCAACAACCACCCCAACGCCTGCATGGAGCTATCCCGCCTCACCAAAGTCAACAAGTACGTCTACTTCTTTGAAGCCTGCCGCCTGCTGCAGAAGATGATCGACATCTCTCTGGATGGGTTCCTGCTGACTCCCGTGCAAAAGATCTGCAAATACCCCCTGCAACTGGCTGAGCTGCTCAAATACACCAACCCCCAACACAGGTAGGGCAGCATGGTGGGGAGCGAAGGAGCGAGATTGGTCTCACGGAAATGGACTAGTGCAGAATTGTGTATTGAGGGCTGCTTGCCAAGAGCAGCTGATACCATGATTCTTCTGTGATAGCTTGTAGAAACCAGGAGAAAAAGCATTCTTCTATCACATTTTCCATTATGGTACACCTGGGCTTTCCTGTCTCTTACAGATCTACCTTATAATGGTACTTTTTCATTTTATTTGGCCCACCTGTGATACCAGCACATACATACTTGGGAGCTAAATATTTCTGGTGGTGGTGTTGGAAGCACTGGTTGAATATACCTAAAAATGTCCATGTAACTATAACATATAGTATCTTAGGGCTGAGTGGCAGTCATGAGTTTTGCCCAGTGCTTCCCCAGCAGATCATGTGTGGGGAAGGGTAGATCACTGTCTATCCTACCCTTCCAGATAAACCATCGGCTCCTATCTGAAATGAAGCCAGTTACTGCTGAACTGCCCTACCTGTGCATGACAGAATCGGTGCCTGTATGGAAACAGTGGCATTATGAATATATTCTGTTACATTGTGAAAAAAAACCAAACCAACCCGAGGCTTGGAAAGTCCTGGAGCTTGTTCCTGTAACTCCTATTTACACCTCTGTGGTTGAATTTGGTTGTTACCTCCTTCCCTTCCATAAACTGGGTCTGGACTTGTGCAAGTCTAGTCTGTGCCTCAAAACCAGCATGCATCTGAAAAGCCACCCAAACATGTAACTGACTTCCAGTGTGAAACAGCTGGCGTAGAACTGCAAGTGGAACTCATGTTTTCTGCACTCCAGCCCTAGGCTATCCTGGATACCACTCCTTTGGAGTGTAGGTACAATAAGCACCTGTCATATTGTCATGCCTAACACCTCTGCCCTATCTACCCCAGGGATTTTAAAGATGTTGAAGCTGCCTTAAATGCCATGAAGAACGTTGCTCGGCTCATCAACGAGAGAAAGCGGCGGCTGGAGAACATTGACAAAATTGCTCAGTGGCAGAGTTCCATAGAAGACTGGGAGGTAAGAGACTTTCCCCATGAATTGAATCTTCTTTGTTGCCTCTTGTGTGCCTCTTCTCCCCCTCTAACAGCTTATGCCTACAGCAAGATCTTCCTAAGGATTACTATCTCGCCTTACCTCTGTTCTGCCACCCTTCATTGTGTGGGTCGTTTATTTGGTTTGGTTTTTGTAACAGATCTTTTAGTACAACTGAAAAGGTCCAGTACAGAACCCAGCTAACCTGGCTGCTTCTGCGTGTTCCCTGGGGTTTTTGTTACCCCATTTTCCTTACAGAACAAAATTAGCGTGTAGTGAAAGTCTCTTATTTTTCCTCATTATTCCTTTTATCTTGAGTGACTTCAAACTCTCAAGATGAGCAGGACTGCCCCTTAATACATAATAAACCACGTTACTCTTGCAGGAAGGCAAGCCTCCCTGTAGGCTCCGTTTTTAAAAACCTGCTAAATCAAAGAAACAAAACTACAGGACTACTGATTCCCTGAATACTAGATGCAGTAAAACCAGACTATCTCCCCTGCACAAGGGCATCAGACTAAATTCTCAGCTGTTTATGTGCCTCCTTTCATGTCAGGCATGGACCAGCTACTCTGAGCAGACTCACTGGATAAGGAGATTTTAATACACTATTTTTTTCCTCATCAACTTCAGTTACCGTTCCCTAGATGCCATAAGCACAGTGTCTCTTTGATGTGGCAGGAACTGTCCTTGAACAGAGGCTCCCTCTAATTTCCAGAGGAATTTCCTCAGCAGGAATTCAGGCCTCACACAGGCACCTCAGCCAAGCTGTCTCCTACAAGACTACAGGCCTATTTCTTTTTTCGCTGTTTTCAGATGACTGAGACCAACCTGGTCTTTGTGCTATTCTCAGGGTGAAGATGTTCTAGTCAGAAGTTCAGAACTCATCTATTCTGGGGAATTAACCAAAATCTCCCACCCTCAAGCCAAGAGCCAACAGAGGATGTTCTTCCTCTTCGATCACCAGCTTGTCTGCTGCAAGAAGGTAACTTCACTAGCCAGGACAAGTCACTACCTATGACAGCGCTAAAGAATTTGGGTAAACTCCCTCTCCACCCCCTTATTTCCTCAGTGCTTACTGGCATTATTTGTGCTTCTGGCACAGAGATTCTTAAGCGCGTTTCTTGCAGTCTTTTTTCCCTGGTGCATTCTGCGTACCTGACCACAGCTATAAACTACAGGAACTAGCTCCTGGCCTAATTCTTACAGCAAGAGAGGAAAGTCTTGCACTGCTTCAAGGCACAGTGCATCAGAATTCACTTTATACAGCTCAGGTATGAGCAATGTCATGTGGGCTGTACTTTTTTTGTTTTTCCCCAATTGCACTTGCATGTGAAATTAATAGCATATTCTGAAGGCTATCTGCAGCTGTGATTAAAAGCTGGGAGTCATGACAGTCAGTAAGACCACATTAACATCACATGTAAGTCTGTAAAGACAGCCCATATAACCTCAGTAACAGATCTTCCCTCACAGAGCAAGTGGAAGGTATCTTCCACTGGAATTTCAGAACTGATCATGCCAGTGTTTTTTTGCATAATCCATGGCATACAGGTACCTCTGGCTAACTTAGGCAGGAGACCGTCACTGTTTTAGCTGTGCACTCAAATATACTTTTTATTGTCAAGTCAAAACCGAAAAGCTAATTAGGACTTTTTTTGGCTAACTGGGACTGTAGGATTCAAAATCTGTTTTCTGACACAGGCTTAATGAGACTTTGGGAATCACGTGTGTGATCACACACGCTCGCTTCTCATTAAGAGCTCTTCAGGGAAACTGACATCTCACAGTAGCTGCTGCCAGCCTATCCTGAACCTGCCCCTAGAACAACCTCCCACTGCCATAGTGTCAACAGGAGCTTAGCACTCTGCAAAGCCACAGATCCAATCCGGTGTCAGTTTTCTCTTTGAGGACTGGAATGACCACCGAGAAGCTTACTCCAGTATAGCTAATGTGTGTATGAGTCTGTGTGTTCTCTCTTACAGGACCTCTTGCGCCGGGACATCTTGTACTACAAGAGCCGCATCAACATGGATGATATGGAAATACTGGATGTCGAAGATGGGAAGGACAAGGACTTCAACATCAGTGTGAAAAATGCATTTAAGTTACACTGCCGAGACACTGAGGAAGTCCACTTGTTCTGTGCAAAAAAACCTGAGCACAAACAGCGCTGGCTGAAGGCATTTGAGAATGAAAGGAGACAGGTTCAGCTAGACCAGGAGACAGGTATGGAACAAGGACTGCTGTGAGACAGTGGAGTGTTGTTTGGTGGGTTTGTTCAGGTTTTTCCTTTCCTCTTTTTTTTTTTAACCACCAGCTACTCAACAGGATTGAAAGGACAGGGAAGCCAGGCCATGTTGCAGTCCAGCTCTGGGTTGCTAAACTGCACATCTGAACCAATCTGTGCAACTGAAATAAAACCCAAGCACACCCCTGTGAGCAGACAGTGCCACATGTCCTCAGGGAGGCTGAAGTGTCTTCAGTGAGTTCAGGCAGGGCTGACAAACAGTCAACACACTGCAGACAGCTGCCATTCTTTCGCAGTACGGTGTGAGTGTCCAACTTGGCAATACCTATACGAAACATGTTCAGCCAAGGGCTCGTGTTGTGTCCAAATCCTGCTTAATTCAGACTTCTGTGCTTTAACGAGATTTGAACCTCAACTGATGTGGACTGGCTTCTTCACCCAGCAAAGCATGGCAGGAGAGGCAGGCAGTAAACCTTGCATGAGAGGTAGGGAGAGTGGTGCAGCACAGCACAGGCTGGGGGGAACAGTGTGTGCCCCTTCTCACTTTGGGAGCAATTTCAGTTTGTGACCTCTCCCCTCAGCCATTTTCCTACTCCTGTATTTCCCTTTCTAAGCCAATGTTCTCTCATGAGATAGATACAAAGTGATGACCCTGCTGCTCTATTTGATGACCTGACAAATTCCATTTTATCTTCAAGGTTTTTCAATCACAGAGGTGCAGAAAAAGCAGGCAATGCTGAATGCCAGCAAGCAGCACCAGACTGGGAAACCTAAGGGTGAGTCAAACCTGAATATACAGATGCTGCTAGAACTGGGCGGGGGGGGGTGGCTCCATATTTACTATATGGCAATAGTTTCAGTGAAGTGGCATTAACAAACTCTTGAGAAGGCTAGATTGTCACACCAGAGCTCACCATCTGCAGCGTAGGTCCTAGCAGATTCCAACACCTGGAGTCAGGAAACTATTTATAACTACAGCAGGGCTGCTCTGCACCTAATCACTGAGCCAGAAAGCATCACTACATACAAGCCAGTAGCTTCTGCTCTAGGGCTAGTTGATAGTCTCACCTGAGAAGCCACAAGCAGTATAGCATTCCCTTTGCGAGCAGACAAGATTAAGTTTTACAGTAATTTCCCATCACGCAGAGCGCCATAAAGGTCACTGCAGCAGGAACTATTCTGGCATGGGCAGGTGTGCCTGTGGAAGATACTTTGAAACCTGTGACCTTGGCAGAAAGCCACAGGCAGGTACTATCATCTTTTAGAGCTGTTAGTTAAACCTTAAAGAGACATGGAAGATTTAGCAGCAGCCAGGTGAGTGAAACCTCAAGGAAGGTTCCTGTGCCCACAGCACTGTCCCCTGAAGATTCCTGCTACCAAACTTCATGATGCCACCACCCTTTTTTTTTTTATATCCAGAAGGCCTACAGAGAGACAACCACTTCCTCCTGGTGGTATCAGCTGGTGGTTAAATCCTAGGCAAGTCTCCAGTAGGAGAGCTTGGCTAAATTTCAAAGTCATCCAGAAGTATTGGCTGCAAATGAAGGGATGTTTGGAAGGAGGCCAGACCTCTCTACTAGCACCAAGCCCTAGGGGTGAAGCAGCAGAGGAGACTACAGAAACCAGCCCCATCCACAGGCTAAACACTGACCATTACACTCAGAAATCCACTGTAGAAGTTGTAACAGGCAGGAGTGGCACAGGCACATCAGCTGCCTCTCCTAAACCAAAGGCTCCTGTAGGGTCATGAATGGTAAGCTGCAGCTGACAGAACACCTGTCAGTTATGCCTCACATTGCTGGGACTCCCACAGCACCATCTCTAATCCTCAAAAGCAGTGCTGAAACTAAGTGTAGAGCTAAGACAAACCCAATTCACTTCTGTGAAGCTTCAACAGGGGCTGGACAGAGGGTGGGGAAGGGAACCGTGTTCAACTAACATGCTTCCCATCTCCTCATCACAGCTGTCACCAGGCCATACTATGATTTTCTGATGCGTCAGAAGCATCCCACCCTGCCTACTACACTCCCTCAGCAGCAAGTCTTCATGCTGGCAGAGCCCAAGCGCAAGCCCTCGAACTTCTGGCAGAACATCAGCAGGCTGACACCCTTCCGGAAATAAGGGCAGCCCTGTGTTTGTGCCTGAACCACTTCTGAGAAAGCACTTTACTGTCAGTCCTGGGAGGTAGAGTCCAGGTTCTTCCACTCCTTTGTTTATGGAGGATGGCACACGTGCTCCTGCCTTCCCTATTTATTTTACAACCCAACTGATCACACTGGCTTTGAGGTGAGACCCTGTGTGTGTGTGTGCACCTGTGTGCATTTGTGCCAGTCCCACCGAGCCAGGCTTGCACAGCGCCCAAGAGGCAAACTGCCAGGAGGAGATCACAGCAGGGAGCCTGACACATTTCATCTGAAAAGATCTTGCTTGCCAGCTGTACTTGGACTCACTCCTTCCTGCTGTGAACACTACTGCTGTCTGGCAGCTGCTGAAGGATGGATGGCAGCTGATACACCTGCCAGCTCTGTGCCCACTGATATGCTCTGAAGGGCAGTTCTGAGTCACTGACATGATCCATGGAGGGACAAATCCTTCTGCTCTCTGCCCACCTTCACTCCTTCATTTCTCAGAGACATGATCCTCCCACACACATCTAACTCATTCAGTTAGCCTTTGCAGGCACTCAGACAAAACAACAGTGAGTACTCCACTGTGACCTTTTCCTTTAGCCCAATACCACCATGGACTATATGACATTCAACTGTGCCAATCAACCTGTAGCATGAGTAAAGTTCAAGAATCTCTAGGGGGTTTGAGTAACATTAAGATAGAGAAAAATGTGCCTAATTAATACTGTTCTCAATTCTCATTTTTCCATCATCCTGCCATATTTCCTGGCCAATGAAAATGCTCATTGTTTGTAATGTGTTTATTTATGGTAAAAATCAGAACTGTGTATTTTGTAAGTCTGTAACTGTTCCTGTCAGAAGTTAACTTGATGCCTGTTTTGTCTGTTCTTCTGTTTTTTCCCTTTTTTTTTTTTTTTTTTTTCAAGAAAGGTCATTATTTTCAAAACTAGCTCCCAGAAGTCACAGTCTGCAGTTCAACTCTGGAAGACTAAAAACCAAGATGATAGTTATGCAAACTCCCACAGACTTCCAATTCAAGGGGAATTTCTACAGGTTTTTCACACCTTAAAAAAAAAAAAAAAGAAGAAAAAAAAAGGCAAGCCACTTTAAAAAGGCCTAAATTTGGCATTAAGAGCCTCACTTTAAATACCCAAGTTTCAAACTGTGGCCAAAAAAGAAATTTACACCTTGGTTAGCAAAAGGAAAGATTTGCCTTATCATAGTGAGCATTAGAAGCCATACTGACTGAATTCCCTAGCTTAAAAGGCATCCTGTGACACTGGAAGGAAGACACCTGTTCATTCCAACATGATGCTAGTGTGAGTGAGCACTGTCTGTAGAGCTCAGAAGTCCAGTGTTTTTTGATGCTGTAGGTGACCAAAGTCTGGTCATCCAGGGCTATCTGAATTCAGTAGCATGTACAAAGTCATTCTTGCACTGTATCTCCCCCCAAGACCAGGGGCAACACTTAATTTCATAAAGAAATTTGTAAAAGTGACTCTGAGCCTTTGTTTGTCTCCAACATGTCTGTGTGAACTTGTTTCTCTTCACTTAGAGATTATTCTGCTCTTGCAGCTTGAAAGTGGCCACTTTTAAGTGGAGGCTATGCTCGAAAGTTACCCTCAAAGCAGCCATCCCTTAGATGGAAGACTGGTGAAGTAAGACTGTACTGGAGAGGTGCTGGTCATTTAGAATACTCATCCAGGTTAGCAAGGCACCAGCTGGGAAAACAAGCCAGTGGGACACTGCAGGAATGGCCTTCAGCTGTGGTACACTAAAATGGGGTGGCAGGGAAGCAACCACCAACCATCAAACAGCCTATTTGTACAGTACATCTGTATGACCAGGGCCACAGTGCTCAGCACTGTCCAGCCTCACCCTCTTCTGCCCCACACACAGCACAAAAACCTCACTAAGCTGCCCTCATGGGACAGAATACAGTGGAGGCCTGAGCTTTAGCAGCCAACATGAAGATCTTTTGCCAGTTGGGGCTCCCAGTGTGAACTAAGATACAGAACATTTATTGTCTACCCAGAAAGCCCACAGATGCTGTAAGAAGTTGCTGAGATCAGGCTCCACTACTTCTTGCCAAGCACCAAAATTAACAGCAACACTTCCCAAATTCATGCTGTGGATGCCACGAGCACTACACGATTTGAGGACAACCCCCCCTCATCCGCCACTCTCAATGCTGATGAGAGCTGTCCACAGCACACCTCAGCTAAATCCTGTAGGCTGCAGACACACAGTCTGCCTCGAATGTGGAGGGAAGCTCTGCTCATGCAAACGCACCAAATCATGTTCTTCACTGCTGGAAGCTTTACCTGCATCCTCCTGGACCCACAGCTATATCAGCACAATGCCCCTTTGCCGCAAGAAACATCCACCTCTCCAACATGCTTAAGCCTTTGGCACACACTTCCATTCCAGGGCAATCACACAGAGCTTGCTGTGAGCCCAGGATGTGCTGCTGCACTCGTGCTGAGCAGAGCAACACTCCCGTGGGATGTCACAGCACCTATAGGGCTGAAGTACCTTCACTGCATTGGCCACAGCCAGCACAGGATCAGACAGCTGCAGCCAGCAAACCCCACCCTCAGTACTGGGTGACAACTGTCACTTGTGTGTTTACCCTAAGTGTCTGCACCCCCTTTCTTTACCCATGGTGTGTTCGTTTTGATTGGCCAGGAAGAAAATCTGTTGGCATGGAAATGCACAGTTTTATGAGCTTATCAGCTTTTCAGTAAGTGAGGAATGCTGAGCAAACCTAGGCTGGAAGGGATCATGGGACACACCCCCTGCCGCCACACATGCACATGCCCTCAGAACAAGACTAACAGTGCAGCTGCATCAGGTTACTCATGGGCTTGTCCAGTTGCTGTCTGAGTGTGCTAATGGATGGAGATGCCCCCAAAACGTCTTTGGATCTCTCTTCAATGCCTCACTGTCTGCATTACAAAAAAAATTTCTTAAACCTATTCAAAGTTTCCCTTGCTGCAACTTTTCACATGGTTAATTTGTATGTTGCTTTACATTCACACTGAAGTTAAGTGCAGTACAAATCCTGACCTGCTCTACAGAATTAAACAGGGTTATAGTGGCACAGTATCCTGGAGAACATCAGCTGTGAAGGGCAATGACAGATGTCCCCACTATCGTCATGGTAAAACACACAAGAATTGACTGCTACTAATTATCTGTGTAGCAATACTCTGAACAGCAAATATGCATCAAGTTGTTCAAATTATTTACTGCCTCTTCCAGAATTTCCTTATCTGACCAGTGCACACTTACAGAGACTTTTTATAGAAATCTTTCTAAGTGCCAAACCAGACCTCTCTGGCCAAACAAAGCACTGCACCAGCTGATGCAAAGCTACTTTTTTCTGGTACAGAGAAATACATTCTCTACCTGACTGCCTATCAGTACTCTTCCTAAAAAGCATCTTCAGTTTGGATTCTAGTCTTGCAAGAAACATCTGAAGCTAGGACCTGATCCCCTATGCAAGGCTGAAATCAGGTATAACAGCTCATCAGCTGAAAGAGGTGGAAACTTGGTGCCAGTCAGTGGATTTAAAGCAGTGATACTGATGAACAGGTAAGGATCAAACTCACTTTGCTCGATGTACCCACCCTGGTGCCAGCATGGCAACATAGACTTCTTTGTAAATCTGAGGAGAATATCATGAAGAAATGCCATACTTTATCTCCTACTCTGCACCACCTCCTGATTCTCCAACCACAAAAAACTGTATTTCCTCAACAAACTGCTTCAGATCCATTGGTTTTAAATGATTAGACATCCAAAAGCCATCTCCTCAGTTGCTGACTAGCCAGTGAAATGCACATGTGTTACACAGTGGTAATGAACACGGTATTTCCTCCTTCACCCTGATCTCCAGATTATCACTGGAGCTACTCACACTGTACTGCCAATGAAAAGCATCAGGGAGATTGCCTGTGTAGGACAGAAGGCATCTGTGCACACATTAGATGATGTCCTTGTGAATCTATGCATACTCACAATAAAGGGGTTTTTTGGCATGTGAACAGGTCAAGCACAGCTGCTGTCAAGCTTTCTGAGCTTAACAAGCAACACAATCTTAGCAGATTCACAAGAAGAGTCCATAGGAAGCATGAAAGAGCAGAGGTGTGAGACTTTTGAACCTGTTCCTCTGGAGAGGACCCCTTCCCTATGGCTAGAAATGCAGATTTTCATGCACAACAAACTGAAGCTCCTGACACAAGTCTGAAGAGCACAAATCATTCCAGATTTCAGGGTAGAACCTACCTAACTACTCAGAAAAATGCTCCTGCATTAAAGTAGCATAAAAAGTACAGACTACTTGATACAGGGGTAGTTTGGGCTCTTATCTATTTCCAACCTAATCTAACTATCTGTTTAGGAAGCTTCTTGTGAAAAGCAGCCGTAATTCTTAATGAGTAAAATCTGCCCAGATTTTACTTACTTGGACAAGGTAAGACGCAGACTTACATAAAGCATATGAACCATGCAGAGGAATGAAGTTACCAGTTAATGCAAAGAGAACCAGTGGTTGCTAAATCATCTAGTTTCTGGTCTGATGACCAAAAAGAAATTAAAAAAAAAAAGAAAGAAAAATCTAATCTATTTTGAACTATTATTTGTGAATAACTGAGTCAAAGCAGGCAGGTGTACAAACTACAAAAATGCCTATGCATCAAAAGCAGAACAAACTGCCTCTGTACTCAATCAAAACAACACTGAGCTAGAAGTTGCCCTGTTGCAGTCTGTTCCATCTCTTCTGTCCCTTACCTGAAACAGGTGGGGCGCAGGGTGAGGAGAGCCCTGTTTGCCTGGCCTAGTCCCTTGCCTGGCTGCTGCACGCCTCAGGGAATTCCAGCTCTCCAGGACCTGCTCTACAGATCCAGCACAGTCTGTCAACGCTGAAGGCCATGACGCATCAAGCACCTGCACCTGGGTGTCCAAACAGCTTCCTGAAAGCTATCAGAAAGTCAGGACATCCCATCATTAATTGGGACAACTTGAAACTGAGTTGCATCTACAAGTAACAGACATTCCAAAAGATGTTCAGCTTCAAACTCAAAATGCTGCATTTCTTGGCATGCCAGAAAACCCATAAATTAGCTGTTTGCAATAAAAAGGCCTTTCATCTTTTGCAGTATCTGTCAAAGTATCAGGCTGTGCTCCTCCAGATCTACTGTAGTGGAAGCACATCTTCATGTATAGCTGAACTAAATGTATCATCCTTGTCACTGATTTTTAAGTATCAGTCTTTTGATCAAGTGTTGTACCCCTCACTTCACAGACTGCTTAAGAACTCTGTCAGGTGGCAGAGCTTCCAGCAAGGGCTGCTTTCTTGTTTTACTGTTGTTATCTCAATTGTTTTCAATTTGTACCTGCTGATTAGGGTTATGGCACTACAATACTTGTTTGGACAATGACTGTGGTAGTACAGCAATTCCTGAAGCTTTAAGAATGGCTGTTCACACTTCACTCAACTGCTGGAGCCTCAGCCTGCACCTGCTGCTGCTCATTTCCTACTGAGGTTATCAAGATTTGCTATTGACAAGCAGCAGTACCTCACTGCTACAGGCACCAGGTCAACTGCAATGTCCTGTTACAGTCTACCAGTACAAAGTCCCTATTCCCCAGAGCTCCCAATCCAAGAGAGACACAGATCAGGTCTTCAGGTAAGTAATGGGCTAAGAGCTTTGGAAATGGATAGAAAACTTAAAAAATCTGAAGTGCTTTCAACTGATGTTAATGCACTGAAGGTGCAGTGCTGATCATTCAGTTTGATAGCTTCCCTCCCCTGCACCATCTCCAAAGCAGTAGAGACAAACCAACACAACTCATTTCAGAGCTAAGCCAGTGCAAGAAGGCCATCAAAAATACGACATGGCAGAATGCACCCCTGCGTTACTCCAGAGCAGGGTGAGGTATTGGAGCATGGCCTACCACACACTCATGAACAGAGTAACCTGGCTTTCACTTGCCTTTATCTTCACAGTCACAAAGCTCCAGGCTCACCAGAGGCCAAGGGGCACTTCCCCTGGCCACAGCCACGCTGCAGTTTGCCTTGCCTTGGGATCACTACCTTGCACCACACAATTTCTTACCATGTCTCCCATGCATTTCCTTAACAATAACTGCAGTACTGAAATCCTCTGGTCCTGGCAGTGCTGGTGGTTTTAAGAAAAACACAGTTGCTTGTTCTTTCTGCAAAACATTTCCTGTGATCCTCCTCCCTGCAACTACACCACTCTCCTCTGCACATAGTGCAGAACTTTGCTACCAAAGCAGCTCCCTGTTTGACAGCCTGTGTAAGTGAAATACCTGTGATACTGAACCCAGACTCGTGTACCTTTGTGCTTGACTGTTCACATATGCATTCGTGAGATAGGAAATAAACAAGCTATCAGCTTTGCACTTGTCTAGTTCTGTAATCCTCCCAATAAAACATTAACTACTGAGTATACAAAATAAGCTGTTACAGCTGCCACAATCAAATGGAGCTGTGTAACAGTATTCTGCTTAAGAATCCTCTTTCCACACCTGCTTCTTCCCCTTTTCTCAGAAGCAGCAGTCAGACTGCACACCAATTACCTAGACCTGATAATGCCTTGAGGTTTTTTTCTTCAACCTCCAGCACCCTGCAACAATGTATTTGTTATCTGAACCACACCATCAGGAAAAACCTTACCTCAGCTTCAGTCTGTTAGTGTTCATGCTCTGAAAGGGGGTACAGCATTTGGTTTTAGTTGTGAAGTTCAAGTGATTGCAATTTCTCCAAGACTGGTAAAAGCATTACCGTGGAAAGGTGTGCTCCCCTCTCTCCCAAGCCTCCATTCATTCATATACTTTACCTTTCTTGCCCAGAAAAGAAGCTGTTGTAAAACAATATAAAATACATTAATATACCTCCAAAATGAAGGTTCAGATGCACTAATTAAAGCTGACAGTTGGGCTACTCAGATCCAAGTTTGTGTCTGAGGTACCTTGCAGTCCACCAAGGCATACAGCTATGGGTTAACTTTGTACCGGCGAGGCTCAACCATCTTCCCTGTAGAGTCTGCCATTCTCTGTAACACAGACAATACAACCTCCTGGAGCTACCAAACCTCTTACTGCTGGACCATTTGTAAAAAGTTGTTTAAGTAATCAGATGGACCCCATTCCAGTCTGGATGATTAATATAGGATAGCTAATAGCCTGATGGATTTGGAAATACAATCCAGGGGAACATTTAGCCTCCCACACCCAAGTCAGATGTTTTATCCATATAATGCAGCAACACCTTCTAACCCAGCACTATGACTGACATTTCCTACAAAGGAAAATTCCCAACTAAACAATAATCAGTACACCACTTCTGGTTCCAAGGGACCTCATCAAGACTGTTATTTCTGTAGCCTATCTACAGTGAGCCATGAAGTTCAGACATTAGAACAAGCAATCTTTCCTTTTGTCTGGAAGTACTTATAGGAAAATTTGAAACTCAAAACATGTTTATTCCTGACAATTGCTAACTGAATGGTTACTTTACTGGAAGGAACTCTGGCTGTTACCAAGCATTCAAAGTTGCCTCCAACATAAGGGAGTTCTTACCAACACATCTAACGTTCACAGCAAATAACTTAGAGCCACTCATCAGCAACTGGGAGAGCAATGCACATCATGATGCCACTGCAAAATTAATCTGGGAAAAGGTTAAAATCAACCATTACTGACCTACTGTTTTGGTAGCTCCATGGATACATTTAAAAGAACTAAGAAACTCCATGCACAGACTTCTAAAAGAGCATGTTCTTACATCAGACTCAAGCTCTTCACAGCGACAGACCACCACAAAGAACACCTACACCAGAATCCCTCTAATCCAAGAATAATCAGCATCATTCTGAAGAACAGTATTTCCCTTTTATAACCTCCCTGATTCTAGCAACTCACTGGTTTATGAATTTTCATCAGCTCCAGTGATCTGCAAAAATACCTAACCCTAATGTCCCTGTGAAATAAAAGTGAGCCCAGGTTACATGACTAATAAATGGCTTTAAGTAAAACATATTGAAGAAAATAGAATGAACAACCCTGTCCCTGGGATTCCTAACACTTGACTACTATTCCGTAAGTTCAACTACACGATCGAGCAACCAAACACATCTGTAACAATAACCTCAAAAAGCAAACACTATCTCTGATGTTATACCTTCCTCTTCCACGTGCACTGCTTTTCACAGGAATGTTACCAGGTAAGTTGCTGTTATTTTTGGAGACCTACAAGAAGTGAAAATAGCTGGTTAGTTCAGGCAGTATAGTCCTGTCCCCCTTCCAAATATGCATACTTCCATTTCAGTCATTTACAGCCACCCATATTCTAAGGAAAAAGGATAATTACCCACATCTCACATCTACTCAATTCTTTGCCTTCTGGGGAGCACAAGACACTGATTTATAACAGCTTTCTGCTCAGGGCCTGTCACCTCTGAAATAGCACTGACTTGGTATCAAGTAAATGCTAAGGCACTGTGAAATTTTACATCTGTTCCATGTTCTTTGTTTTAAGCTGTAAAATAAACCAATAAAACCCTCGAGTTCCAGGAAATGCCTTCCAATGGGAATGAGGCAGTGCTGCTCCATCTTTACCATACTCTCAGGCAGGATAACTTAGGGCCACTTACTCCCCATCAGGAAGCCTTTCCTAATGTGTTTGTTAGCCATTAAGAAACCTTATTGAAAAAAGTTGCTTAACCAATTCAGATGTTCTGCTCTGCTTTGACCAGTCACTAGATTTCATTACCTGGAGTTGAAACACACTACTAGTATCCAGAAGCAAACTCTGTTCCCAAAGGATGTTGACAGCAGGAAAAAAACCACAATAAGCAACACAAGTCAATCTTTATTGAAAACTGAAGTATTAATACATAACAATTCTTGTTACAATAAACGTGCTTTTAAGAATTTAAATCTGAGCTCATCTACTCATTGAATTGCATAAAAAATAAAAAAGTATGAATTTTCACAATTGAACTGGCTCAGAATGGGATCTCCACTCTTTGTGTTGATGCGATAGTTCAATGCAGAAGTGAGTGATGCCTTAAAACTTATTCTGGAAGACAACATTGACCTAAACTTAAAAAAAAAAGTACCAATACAACTGCTCATAAGACAGTTTTAAAAAAAGTCATAAAAAGGAAAGCTGTGTCTATTCTATAACAAACATGGAGAACTATTACTGGGGCCTCTTGTACTTCCATTGCATGCACTCACTTTTTCAAATCTTAGACAGGAGGGCGGCCAATAATAGCATTACAAAGAAAAAAAAGTTTTAAAAAACCACTAACAAATCCATTCTACTTAAAACAAGTCTGTACAGCAGCCAGCTAAAAAAGCTTTCCCAGTTTGCCTGCTAAGTGCCCAAAAGTCACAAGAGTTTAGAAAAGCCACATTCACTTTCTTGATGTTGAAGCTTCAGAGCCCATAAACTGTGTACAATATTTTTTAAAGAAAAACACAAATGGACCCTTACTAACAGTGAAATTTGGATGTTTCAGTGTTATGTTCAACCCACACAAGAAAAGTTTTCTTTGTCCCCAGATAAGCACTGTTCCTCTTCCCTCTCTTCTGTCTACACACACACCTCTCCTTTTCCTTCAACAGCCCCCAAACCCAAGGCATAATGCAGCCTGCTGAAAGAGTCAGTCCTTGCTACTTCAAAGGAAGTCTCTGAATGCCCTTGACTCTTGGCAAGGCTGGATGCACAAAACTACTGTAACCCTGCTGCAGTTGTTCCTGCTTACTGGTATTTCTACTTCACCCTATCTGGGGGTCTCTGCAGGAAGCTTAGAGTTGATAAAATACAGGATTAGAAAGCTGACACTTAGTTACAAGAACAATCTGAATGAGCTTAAACCTTTACATTTTTTGAACAGGTATTCACATGCACTCGGAGGTGATGATTAATGGATGGCTTCTGACCCTCGGCACAGGCCGAGGGTGGCCAGTGACACCTGCTGGAGACAGCCCGGTAAGGATCATGCCCATTTCCTACCGGCTACAACACAAACCACACCCCAGCAACTGCAAATTACCATGACAGCCACAGCTTCTGTCCTGTTTCCCACAACCTCCACCTGAAGCGTCACTATTGTTCATTTTCCCATCATAGGAGGTTTCACACACATGTGGTATTTACTACTCTGGCACAAGTGTAAGAGTTAAGTGGTGGCATTGGATTGCTGTGCTTACCTATTCAAGCAAAAATATGTTCCAGACTCAAACAAATGGTGTATAATGCTGTGCTTAAGCAGAGAAGAGTGACTCCAAGTCAGTTCTGACCATCTCTTGCTCAGACACGCTAAGTGGCATTACTGCCCAAGCAGCAGTGAAGCCACAACTCCATAGAGAGTAGTCAATGTTGAGTACCCTGGTATACAACTCTGTACCATGAACTATTCTCAGACAACACTAAGACATGGTGGCACTTACAGGTGGTTGTGGTAGTTTGGTTTTTAGTTGATGAAGCAGTACAAGGAAGGACTTCAACTAAGCTGGAGGATTTTTTTTCTTGTCTACCACTGCATAAAAGCATTTAACTTGCATAGTACACTCAAAAAGAAGCTTTCTTCAACAGCATTCCGTTACGCCTCCTAGAAATTCCAAGCAGGAAATGGTTACAACACGCACAAGCAAGATCTAGTAGTAGGTTCTGTTTTCCCTCCTAGTGTTTTGTTAACCACCACACCACTGACTAGGGCTACACATTTTGGTGCCAGTTATTAGCCATTTCTTTTGCTGCTGCTACATTTAAAGACATTCTTATCTGTTGTTTCTGACATAGGGAATACCTCAGTTTTTTAAAAATACTTTAGATAAACTCAACACCTGAAATTCGAATTAAAAAAGAAAAAAATCATCTTTGACTTCTTTTTGTTATTGCTGCAAGTTATTTTCAGTTCCAGGTTCAAAGTAGTACTTTATTTTAATCATATAAAGCTGCCATAAAAGTTTTGTTTTGTTTTTTTATGTGTGTTTTTTTTTCTCTTTTTTTAATTTTTTTTCTTTAAAGAGAAGCTTGAAATGTCTCTACTGCACTAGCTCTTTTCATTTGCTGAGGAGCACTAGTGCAAACACATACTGCGCATTTATTTATAAAGGAATTCTAAACAGGGAATGTTATATAAAAAGCAGGAGAGAATGTTTCCTAAGACCCTCACTGTGTAAACGCCTATTTAACGATGTACAGTTCCCCCACTGCAGTTTTATATCCATGCTTTCTACTATTTGCAACATTAACATTAAGATAGTTATATATACACATATCCCCCCCCCCGACCCCTTGCACTGTGCTTTTGGTTACTTTCCATATCAACAATTGGAGACATGCTCCACCTTCCCAGTAGACTACAATGGATCAGAACTGGAAGGTGCATGCATACCTTTTAAAAAAGGTTCCATTTCCCCCCTGTGGATGAATCCCATAATGCAACTTCGGAAAAAAAAAAAGTGCTCAAGTTAAGTGAGACTGCCTAAATGTTATGGAGTATTATACAGAGACCAGTTCCGAGGTGACATTTAGGAATCTGAAGTCAGAGCAAATATATAGGAAGTTATATTCATTCCTTACCTATTTATCTATTGCAGCACTCATGAAAGTTCTCTCCTATGATTTTCAGAGCTTTAGTTTATCAAGTGGTGAGATAGGAGACAGCACAGCTTTGAGCTTGTTCTTTATAGCTTCTCCCCAACATAGCACTGTTTCATTCCTCAGCTCTTTGTTAAAACCATGCCAAGACAACAAAAGGTCACTCTCCACAGGCAAAAATGGACAAATGGCCTATGTCTGTTCACTGTGGTCTCTGGCACACCTGACTAATCACAGCTGCACATCTACTACACAAATGGAATTGTTACACAGACTTGAACGAAGCAGAACAGATTCAAACAAGTTTGTCTGGGGTCATTTTCTGCTCCCTATAAAAACATACGGAAATCTCTAAGCTGCAGTAAGTGCTTATGAGTAAGGTTTAAAGTACTTATCCCACCAATATAGTTATGTTCAAGGCATTAGAAATAAGGGGGCCGTCCACTGACAGTGATTCATGCAAAACAAACCTAAACTTTATTAAACAATAAAAAAAAGGAAGTACAAAATATGGAGAGTGCTTACTGTAAAAAATAAAGTTACTGAAGGCTCTAACCACCAATGGGTTATGTATGAAGGTATGTAAGCCTCCCACCAGGGCAGAGTACTGGAATGGCAGCAGTAAATCGACACTGATGCTAGCCTGAAGCAGCTGCCAAATTTGTATAGGCGCAGAACACCCCAGAACAAAGCCTAGCTAGATACAGAATCTAAACATTTTACTTCTGAATGGAAGTTAACCTACAAGAACAATACAGCCTGATATATTTCTGTGGAAACACTTAAAAGGGAACAACATTTTATAACCATTAACTGCATAATTTATTGCAAGCAGAACGTATCCAAAAAAAGAAGATCGCATCTTTCTGGAGTTGTAAGTCAAGCAGGTTTAACAAAAACCTTGATTTTGTGTGCAATATTCAAATTTAAAAATTTAAAATTTCCCCCATAACAATTTTGGTATAGAAATGGATTCTAAGGCTAGCCCTTTATCACCACAGCATTTGCTTTGAGGTACTTTTTAAAAATTGAAGTTTCAAGAAAGAATATCAGAAATGACTCATTGCAATGAAATGCTGATCTACAGTCAAGTCTTATTTTATGTGCTTCCAAGTGCAATTTAGGATGTAAAAAAAGAAAATACTAAGACAAGACATCAAAATGCCATAACCAGCAAATGTCTCCTACTTCACTTACAAACATTTTCAGGAGAAAAAAAAAACCCAAAAAACCAGCTATTTGAAACCTCTATATTCTGGCAGCCCTACTACAGCATATCCATAGTCCATACTGCAGGTAGCTCATAAGGAAATTGTGTTAAAATGATTTGTTCCCTTTTAACATACTCATCAGGCAGACATGCTTTCCTCAAAATAACATGCAGCTGAACTCCTCATGTTTGTTGTAGAAAGCTTTAGTTTTAGGAAAGCAAGCTGGATCAACTGCACATACATTTTTAACTGACTACAACATCCTTTAGGAAAAACAGCACATATTTCCTGAACTGAGAACTAAAAGAAAGTGTTTTTCTATCAGTCTGTCTGGCAGTCTCACTTTGACACATCTTGCATCATATGGAAGATAGTACTGGATGTATCTCCCCCAGGACATGCACTTCATAACGCAGGTGATGTCACCTCCTACTGTTCCTAAGAGCCAGTTTTGCCTCAAGGAAGTTTGCTTTATTTACTGGCACACATAGCATTTCCATTGTAATTTCATTCTGATCCTTAAGAACATCTGTATAACACTGAATCCATATAATGAAAATGAAAAGGTATGAAGTAAACTAATCATGTGTGGGACTTCTACAGCTTGTCTGACTCACTTTCCAGTCACTCCAATTTAGTAGTTGAATTTGGAAAGAATACATCACTTACACAAAAATATGCCCCTTTTAAACTGGCAACTCCATCAACCTGAAAAAGGCTGAAGTACTTATCTAATGTATATTGTGGTATTCTATAAAGAAATTCACTTCTATGGTTCTACCTTTTAAGACCCTGCATACATTACAACAGTGCATTAGTGATACAAGTTGTAAAATACTTTTCGGTTCCTTTGGATTTGCATATGATGGTTTTTGCATCAGTCACTGCAGGTAGATTGAGCAAGCTTTGTTTTTGTGTTTTTAACATGCATTCAACTAGATATGGATCAGAATAAATTTATACTCCCTTTTTATCGTTATAATTAGCTAAAAAATTGCAAGACAGTCCACAAAACAGGGTTTGCTTTAAGACTAACTGCTGGAGTTCCAAGATGTAAGATATGCAGCACTGGAAAAATCTTCTGTGATCAGGAATTAGTAGTGTTTAGCCAAGTGTTGAAAGCATTCAGAAGAAAAGTCCTGGTTGGAGGCATGAGGGCTTCAGCACCAACTTTTAAACCTCAATTTCTTGATTGCATATCTCCCATCTTCAAACCTATGTTAAGAGAGGGGGAAAATAGTAGGAAGTGTTCTCAATATGTGAAACTTGGAGTGTGGCAGAACATTCTAACGTTACATGCACCACACTGATACGCACACACAACAAGTAGTGTAATTCTGCTACCCTAGTACTTATCCAGTCAATTGAAATCTACAGGCTTCTAGGTTAAAAGTTCACTGCACTGACTGACTTTCATGTCATGTCCATTTCAGCTTTCTGCCATCATTAGTAGTTTTGCCTTAAGTAGAAGGTGTAATATTAAAGAAGTGTTTTATGTTAAATTATCAGCAGTCATGAGTGTAGTCACAGTAAACCTCTCACTTTCTACACTCATGTAATATGACAATCTTGAATTAAATATTGTAGGTGAAACATGTCAAATCTGCATACATATGCAGCATCACAGCAAAATCAGAAATGCCTGTTGCATCACTACCTCAAAGAGAACACAATCACCTGTAATCAGAGAATTCTGGACGCTTAACTGCTGAAACAGAAATCCAGAGAAATTAAAACAAAGTTAACTTTGTCATAAATTAAATGGACTAGGAGTGAAAGTTTCCAATTCAGCTGCTCTGACAAGTCCTTATTTCAAATGAAGCTGGCTTATGTTAATAAAAACAAAACAAAACACCAACAACAAAACCAACAAAAAAAACCTTACCACCAACAATAAACAACCCCAAAAATACCCAAACCCCTGCAAACAACCCGAAAAACCCCAGAAACAGCAGTGAAGATCCCATAAACATGAGGCTTTGTGTTAGTTTGACACACATTATACCCCCAAAATCCATCCCATTTTATAGCAGACTTCAGAATTAAACTCCTTTTCTCAAAACCTGTGATCTAAATTTTAGTCCTCACTAGAAAATTTTTCCATGCTGACGGCAAGAAGCATGAACTGATATTCATCTGAAACAGAATGAATATAGAAATTAGCTCAAGGTTATACTTGTTTCAGCAGCTTGTGCCACAGATTCAGCCTCAGAGCAAAACACTTACCTTGCTTACATAATTAGCCCAAAACTACAAAATTACACATACTGCTTCATTTGGGAAGTGGAATTCAACAACTAGCAATGAATCTGAAATGCTGAATGTATTTCCTCCCAGATGTATTTTAATAAGGCAAACTTGAGGGTCATTCTTCCACACTCAGCACTCATTAGAAATGAAAATGATTCCATGAATTCTGAAGATGCAGACCACTGAAGATGTCTCACGAGGCTTCTTTTCTTTGCAGTGAATAGCTATTAAATAAACAATACTTTTTGTGTATTCTTATTCAATTAGAATACTACCCCAGATTGCTTACCTTCCAAAAAGTCTCCATGTAAGAACCTGCAAGACTGTCATTTGTATGAAAGATAAACTGCTTTCAATTTAAACTCGTAACTTACACTGACTGCCAGGATGATCACCACTGTGGGGGCACATAACTATAGGTTGGTGTTCCTGGAGCCCGGTATGTGGGCATAGTAACTGGATGAGGGGCTACTGGAGTTGGGGAATGAGTTGTCAACAAAGTACCTAGGATGAAGAGAACATGTGTTTCAGTAAGCACAAATTCTAGTACAGAGGGGAAAAAACCCCAACAAACAAGAAGGAAGGGGGAGAGAAAAAAAAACGTTAGTTTAAAAAATAATTATGGCTTGCCCATCTTCAATTCAAAATCATCCCAATCTTCCTTCCAACCTCTATGCAAAGGGATAATTCTGATGTTTAGCCCAATACACACAAAGATACTCATTACCAGAAGCCCTGTGACATAAGCATTAGTCACCACAAAACTTTTTCCCCACAGCAGGCTTTACATGCTGTAAAAACATTTCATGGTAGAGATAAGTTGATTGATCATTTGGGATCACAGGATGTTAGGGGTCAGAAGGGACCTCTGGAGATCTTCGAGTCCAACTTCCCTGCAGAGTTGAGGTGGAACTTCCTGTGCAGTAGTTTACATCCATTGCTGCTTGTCATATCACAAGGCACAAGTGAGAAGAGGCTGTCCCTTCCTTCTTGATGCCCAGCCCCCATATATTTATATGTACATTTATTAGATCCCCTCTCAGTCTTCTCCTCTAGTTCTTCTTTGCGTAATTAGAGAGAGCTTTTTACAGACTAAGGGGCTTCAGAAACAGACAGGCTGAGCTAGCAGGGTCTGAACAGTCTCACTCTACAGCGCTTTGTCGAAACAGCAACAAACACCTGGGATTCGGTTGCCCATGTCTGAAACCCCAATGTTAAGTCAGTTTGAGACATAGAACTTCTCTCATTTTCAGATTCCTCCAACTAAAGGATAAAGCTAACAAGACAAAAACCAGGATCTGAAAACAAGCTAATGGCTCTCATTAAATTTTAGATTACTGAGCGGAACGTCTACTGTGGGTGAGTTGAGGACATTTCTTCAGTTAACACCCACTGAGTAACAAAGCACGACAGCCCCTCAGTAAACACTCAGGCGACTCAAGATATTGGTTAAACAACATTTTTTCCAAACCACTACCACTATGAGAGTGTGGCAGTAGAAGAGACATTCCAATTCATTTTCTTGGCACAGAAGACCTGCAGGTAGTGCAAACACATATGATATTATATCACAACATGCAAAGAAGCTCAGTGATCGGGGTGAGAACACTGCGTTTTTCCTCAGCCTTAAAAGATTGCTAGTTTTGACTAGGCATTAAAAAAAAACCCTATTGAAAAGAGGAAGTCAGACTCCTGAGATGGTTAAAGTGAGAATTAAGGAGGCAAGAGTAAGCAAATTCCATAGGGATATAAAAGGAGAACCACTGTAATACTAATATCTGAAAAGAGGAAGTGGTATCTCCATCTTTAGAGATGATTAAAATATTACTGAACAAGTAGGCAGCCAGATCCACTTTGAGGACACTGGATTAGATGATTTGCAGAAGTCCCTTCTAATCTGAGCAGAATCACAATTCACAATTCACAAGTACACCTCTAGTCAGCACATTTTCGTAATGCAGCCATATTGTTTCATCAAGGAAACGTAGGGGTTTTAAGTCCACACACCTGCTGACATTGCCATAGTAGTCCCAGCCACCATCCCCATGGTCACACCATTTCCTCGTGGAGGCGGAATCGGAGCAGGATACATGGTTGCTGGCATGCCGTTGGGTTGCACAACTGTGGTGTGGTGAATTACGTGGGGTGGTGCTGCATATAAAGGCTGTGTGTAGTAAGTGCCTTGCTGTTGAAGAAAAGAAGTAGATTAAGCAATTACGATCTGCCTGCTAGGGAAGATAAATTATGTCTTCCTTCATGAATGTGTCATAAAATAAAAGCATTAAAGATGCAGTGTATTTCCAGAGCAGAAACGAAAACATTCAACTACTCAAATGGGGTTTCACTGCCAACTTTACCATTTAGCCCCTTTCTAGGGCATTTAGGATAACATTCAAAAGCAGAACTCCAGTGCTGACCATACCTTCCACAGCAAGTGCTCTCTTGTGATTTGCTCTCTTTATTTCCTACCTTTTAATACACTAATTTATGACAGAACTTCTTTCATTCTTTCCTAACTTTTTATTCAGCTGCTTTTAAGGAACCAAAGGTTTCTGATGAATCCAAATACAGTAAACAGCCTGGATAAAGTTTGTTACATGCTTATTAACTCCCTTCAGCTACTGCGTACATGTCAGGCAAGTTTCCTCTATGCAGAAAGAGAGCCAACTTTTCCCAAAAATATCACATTTACTGAGGTCTCTTAATTCCATTCTTTCTAAATAGTTTTCAACAGTTTTGGTAGTACAAGACTTGGCAAACCCCTGAATCACAACAGAGGCATCTTAAAAAAAACAAACGAAGTCACAGCATCCAGCATACATTTTTCAAACTACTGCATCAAGTGTCTCTTGAAAGACTGAACACATTTTGAGTAAGCACTGGGTAGCTGTTGTGAGAGAAAGCCTGCAAAGACACACTCTATATATCACTGTATTAAAAACTCTTACCGTAGGCAGCTAAAAATTCCCTCCATCCATTACGAAATAAATGTGATGTACAGTGTAGTGTTCAAATAGATAGAAGGTAAACAAAATGCTGTCCAAATACAGAGTTGTTTGGGTCTGCTCATTTACCTGTGCATACGGATTCTGCTGTGGATAGGCACTTCGAACTGGGTACACAGCAGTCTGGTAGGGATTCGGTGATGAAGAATATGGTGGCACTGCTCCACTGGTGGGTGAACAAGATACTTTATATGGAGTGCCTGGTGTATAACCTGAAACAAAGGTAAATCTGCATTAAAAACATGAAAAACGTGCCAGTACACTGCTTTTTTAATTCAGAGATAATTTTCTTCATTTCTAGCTTCCTTCATCTTTATGTGAGCAATTAGTAGGCAAGACACTAGCACAAGCTCATCCTTTACATAATTCGGATAACGGTCTGAAAATAAGACTTGACTGTGTAAACCAATCATGAAATGTTAACTGTATTTTTGCACAATTTGCTTTTCAATCTATGGATATGAGATAGAACAATGAATTTTGATTTTTGTAGTAGTATCATGCAACACTTGGATCCAGCACATTAGGCAGCATTCCTACATAAGAATTTGGCACATTCTAGTATTAGCTCCCTAAAGAGTACTGGCAAAACACCTAAAAAGTAACCAGCAATTACCCTCTGTAGAAGATGATGCAGCCTAAGAGTTACAATTTCTAGTGAGAATCATGTAAAGAGCTCAAGAAAACTTTTCAGATAACAGAGATACATAATCTGCAATCCCTACTTCAACTCGCATTTATTCTGTTTGGTTTTCCAGGATTTGCTAAACTGATTAAATTAAATATGAAAGGCTCTACACCTTTAAAACATGGCTTTACGTTGAGAACTATTCCATTCTCACATGGGTAAGTGGCAAGAGCTGGCTCAGACTATGCCTAAAGACAGATTTTCTGTAATTTCTCCTACCCTCATCAGATAAGGTCTCAGGATAACAGAAAAAGGGCTTGATGAGTCATGAAGGACAGCACCATTGCTGCTGCACACTACACTCTCAAGATTACACCACAGCCTAATGGCCAGAGTGGGAATACAAATACCTCAGCAGCAGCATCTACCAGTGCTGACATTCAGGCATCAACTATTCTAGAGAAAGCATCAAGGCCCAGGTCTGTGCTAGGATGAAAAGATCTTGGGCCTCATGCAGGTCCACAACACAGAGATGCAACATTCACAGATACAATTTCTATTTAGTTAGAATTGTACAAACTAGTACTAGGGTAACACTAGGAAGAAAATACACTTTGTAACCATAGGAAAAAAATGACACTGTGAGAACAGAGATGAGGTTGACTTTAAAAAACTGTCTAGAATGTGTTGACTTCGATACAGAGAACAGATCTGAAGCCACAGAGCACAGAGAGCATTGGCATTTGTGATGGGAAAGATCAGTCTGTGCAGATGGCATGATGACAGATGACCTTGATTCCTCTTTGAGAAGTCTGAGTTTCATTCCACCCTTCAAACTGAAAATTATGTTACTGAAGAAATAGGTTTACTAAGCGTGTCTCTTTTTTTAATACAATCGAATTTATCACCTTTACAGACACTAAGGCAAGCTACCACAGCCCTTACTCTTTAACTGTTGTTTCTAGAGATCCTAAGCATTTGACGAGTGGAGCATGCTGAGAAAGTAACTTCTGTTTCTAGAATGGGGAGCTATTTGTGTTGATAGAGTCAGATACAAAATGCTGAACACGAAGCACCGCTGCTGAACTACAATTATGTCCTCAGCCAAGCCCACTCTCAGTCTAAAAACTCACTGATACATCTGCACAGGCCATTTAACTTTCATTCTTGCAAAACAGTACATCTGTGCAAGGTGTTCTGCTTTTCTATTTAACTTTTTTCATCCTTAAAATGGAGCAAAAACCTTAAAAGTAAATCACATAGTTATTCAAAAAACACAAAAATTTAAGAAGGTACTGTAAAAAGGTACCCTTTCTAAACAGCAGTGGCACAATACATTCAAACAGTGCTGTGTGATGTGAACTTACAAAAGCTTTGATTCTACAAACAAGCAGTTATAACATAAAAGCTGGGGGGGGAAAGATTGGAAAAAAAAATCCAGCTGTTACGACAAAGTACTTCAAGTTGTTATCTGTTTGAATTAGAAGATCTGGACAATCTGAACTTTAGTTCACAGTTTAAAGAGTAGCTAAAAATTAAAGCTCTTCTTAGTTCTGAAAAAAAGCTACATTCCTATTCAATAGCACTAAAAACTTTGGTAGCAGTAGCGTTACAAAAAACTAAGAGCATTTGAAGATGATACACTGTTTATAGAGGTCCTTATTCCTTTTTCACACAAAAGTGAAATATTTCTCTCTGTTATATAGCATGAGGTATATTCCAAGATTAATCAATGCAAACCAATCTTACAACACAATGAAATCTAACAAGTAAAAAATATTCTCCAGAAACCATAATCTTCTATTACAACATAACTGACATGGAGGAAAACCCACTGTCAAATGGATAAAACCATCAGTCTCATGATTTGGTAAATTGATTACATGCAGCCTATCTTCATCTTCCTGCAGTAGGACTCTCAAACTGCAACCAGTAGTAAGACTGGAAACTACCTTTCAGTTGTCTGATCATAGGATCACAATCTACAGCTACTCCTCTGCACAGCTGCAGGAATCCTAGTGATAACAGACAGTGGAGCACAGAAAGCAGAAACACATCACTAAGGTAATCTCAATCACACAACTGAAGAGCCTGTTAGTAATACAAGATAACAAAAAACTCTACATGCAGCTTTGATTCCTGTGCTAAATTATACTCTGATGGGAGAGGCTCTCCTTTGAGCATCACTCAAAGCAGCTCTTAAGCAATCCAGTGCAGATGCAAACTGGTACCCCTACATATGACGCTCGCAAAGAGGCAATACCCTGTCCAAAGCATACTTTTTCCCCCCCTCCTATTACTGGAGCTTATAATATCCATCAGTTTCCCCATCTTGAGACTGAAGAAAAGCCAAAATCAATTCTGTGTTCACTACACCTCTAAGCAGTAAACTGAGCAGAGACTCAGGTTGTACCAACCAGAATACTCCACAGTTCCACAGAAAGCTACACAATTTCAACAGGCAGGCAAACATTTTAGATGATTTACTCTCTTGCCTCAGTAAACACTGTCAGCAGATCCTTTTGGGAGTCTCCTGGTAGATAATGAAATACCATATGTTACAAATACTGAACTTCAACAATGCCAGCAGGCTTCCACAACTTCAGCTTCCCAATTTCAAACAGTATCCTGTCTTATACCCGCAAATGACACGAGGGCATTCAGCAACAGATTTAGTTACATGATGTGTACCTCCAAAAAACTGACATAATCCATTTAATTGCAAGAGTTCCTGAAGATAGCCCAGTCCTACATTAACGAAGCAGTATAAGGAATTCCTTAGTACACAGAGTGAATATTGTTCTTACCAGATGTATGTTCCTGGTTTAAGTGGAAACTAAAGCTGAAAGTTTCTGCTTTGTTTCAGGCATTCGTCACGTTAAAATCATCTACTAGCCAAAGTAGGACTACGTGAACACAACTTCAGTGAATGCTTTGGTTCCTCTTCTGTCTGTTTTTCCTTATGTTTTCCTACGCTCACCACCCTTTCTCTTGTATGACAAGCATGTAACCATGGTTATCTAACTCCTCCCCCAGTATCCACTATGAACAAAATACTTTTACCCAGCAACCAGGCTTTCCAGACAATTAGTTTGTGCCAGACCATTATAAGGGCAGAAAGACAGCAGCAAGCTGAACTTGGAAAGATATGACTCAAAAACAAGGATGAGAAAGAATTTTGAGGACAACAAAAAAAAAAAAAAAAAAAAAAAGGGAATCTGAAAAGAACAAGATGCAAAGCAAGCAGAATCACACAGGAAGAAGTGAAGGGAAATGGAATGCAATCCTCAAGTATCAACCTGAAATAAAGAAACAGTTTTCCCTTCTCTGAAGGGGGAAAAAGTATCGCTTAAGATTTTAATTTTTCAGATGATTCCTTACAAGTCATGTTCAAAGTAACATAAAACTTACCCCACAGTAAAAGCATCATTGTAAGCCCCTACAGCTTTTCCCCTTTTGTGGTTTTAACAAATTCCAAACTTTGGGTTCCCACTCTGACATGATCTATTACACATACCTGTTTGGAAGGTAGGATTTGCTCCAGGATACATATTAGGGGAATAGGCAGGAGCAGCCGCTGCATAGCCCATTGGGAAGCCAGCTAGAAAAAAGAATGCCAAAGTTACTTTCTAGACTTGACTGCACAGTCTAATCAGACTTTCAAAGATTCTCACTGTACATATTTTAACTGAGTTACGCTAACAGATGGCCCTCAATTGCACCTCAACTGAAACATGGGGCTCCTCTTCTCCCAGGTCACCTGAAGTTAACAGCTAAGGAGTCACAAGTGCCATTGTCCCTTATAGTCCCATTTCAGCAAATCTCAAAATTTGTCAAGCTTTGTGCAACTATTAAGCCCTTCTGCCTTTCCTTCCCTTGAGATTTAAGGTCTGATGTAAAATACTTCTGAAGGAAATGGACTTTTCAAAGAAATAAACGTCTAAAGGTCAGAGTTACTTCTTGACTCTCCAGATCAGAAATATCTCAATTTGAGAGTGTAAAGCAACCTCAGGTTAGTCCACAAAGCTGGTTGCATTTGACACAAACTTGTCATCATACTCAGGTATCAAACAAGCTCACCAGTTCCAGGTACATCATGGTTTAACAGTAATACACAATTCCATGAGATAATCAGCACCATCACAGGCAAACACTTCTACACCAGAATACAGCCACCACTATGGCTGAACTGACAGCACTGTGTGCTGGCCTCCAACACATAGCAAAACATACCATTAGCAAAAGCTAGTTACTTGAAAGATACAAAGTTGGGTCAGACTGCAGTTCCCAATTGTGAAATTGTGAACTGTGATTGAAATTTCTGAATAACTACTATTAATTTCCCCAATAACTTAGTTACATTATTCCAAACTGTACAACAAAGTAATACCTGTATTTTGAAAGCTTAATTCTACCAGATTTTGTTACCAGCATATAAGGATTTCAGCTTCTTCATTAGCTGTCAAGCCTAAAACTCTTAAACTCCATTCAAATTTGAAGGGTTTCTATTGCATTCTATAGATCCCAGAATCCCTAGCAATTACTCCTAGCAATAAAGATTCCTTAGCTCAGGACTATATATGCAAACTTAGTTTTGTAAAGCACTCTGTAAACATATCAAGTGGCACACACTTGGCACTATTACCAAGTGGTCAGCATGGATAAGACTATGAAAAGCACAAGGCTTAAAAATCAAAGGTCAAAATAGCATATCCGATTTGTAACAACTTTTCAGATTAAGTACCTTTTAAGTTTTCAAATTCGGGATCTGCGAGTGAAAAGCTTTAGTACAGCTTTACATCTTAACTAACATGGCTAGTAAGCGTAACATTACTTGGTTTATACATTTTTAGTCCTGTGTTCTTTCTTCACAGATTTAAACCCACAGCAGAGCATTCTGAGCTGCTCAAGAAACAAGCTTTGTGAAAAAGGTAACTACAACAAGCTGCAGTTAACTTCTGCACAGAAATTTCATCCACATCAGAATATTTGGATATTGATTCCTTACTACTGTAAACCCACCCAACAACCTCAAATTGTTGCAGCATAATATAAATCACTCTTAAATATGCAGCAGCTCTAGAAACAGTGCCTTTAAGTAATACAACCCACCTAGCAATATGTTTGTTACTTTCCATTACCAGGCAATTTATGTAAATTCAGAGATTCTGAATAGAGAATCTGTAGCTTTTAAATTGTGAGAGGCAAAGAAGGGAGATATAGCCATGCAAGAGAGTTGTGGGTTTGGTTTTTTGATGTGTTTATTTAAAAAAAAAAAACAAAAACAGAAAAAACACTAACGACAACACAAGTAAAACGCAGACCTACTTTTTATCTCAGAGAATGTTTTGTATTTATCCCACAATCTTTTAAGACTGAACCTTGCAGCTCAGCACACTATCTGTAACAGGGTAAAACCATAGACCTTATTGACTAAGCTGAGTTTGAGGGTCACAGTTGTAAAACCTCAGTGACTGACTGCTCTAAGGCAGAATTTTGAGTGATCAATTTGTAGTATGACATTTAAGGCACTTCTGTAACAATTTTACTTCAATTCCATATATTGTGGTTATGCTAATTTACAACAAAGTGAAGATCAGCAAATAGTGCTTAATAATTCAGTATATCAGTATAATAAAACTGTAGAATAAAATATTAGAATTTGTAATATTGTGTAAACTGCTATTTATGAATTTACAATAGTACATGTCCCCATGTAAATTAAGGTACCACTTAAAAAGTAGTATAAACCAGAGTTTCAATGCAATGTGAAAGTGGTTTTAAGTGCAAATGAAACCCCAGTTAATATAAATATGTTTTAAAAATTAACAGATATAAAAATAGTTATATTTAAATAATTCATAATAATCTTTACCTAAAGCAAAATAAAGCCCTGAAAAGGCAATATATCACTGTACTGTAACTGATATTAATTAGTAAACCACTGATCCTTGTCCTATTGTAAAATTACTGTAGTCCATACACCTCAGCCAGTTACAGAGAATAACCCTGCAGGACTTATGGTTACACAGCATCAGCTTGACAATTTATTACTGCACCATTTCAGTCATTCAATAGACAAAAATACCACTGCAACACAGGTTGTGTTTTCCCTGTATACTGTGAAAAAAAATAAAAACAACCACAAAAGGTACACTAGTTTGAGAGAAAAAATTAGAAGTATCTGAAAAGCAAAATCAATTAACTAAAAGGTTTTTCAGACAATCAAGTCAATAGTAAAAGAAATGCATTAGTGCATGAGCATTACAAAGGAACAAAGAAAAGTGTAACAAGAAAACAGAAATTCCAGTACACTACCTAAGCTGAAAAACAAATTTAAATATGTACATACCATCAGGAAAATATAGTACAGCAATACCAAAGTAACAGCATAGACTGAATTCTAGATATCCAGCACAGAGAACAACTCAATCACAGAATAGTCTTCTTGGAGAAGCTCCAAAAGTTTAATTAGTTTGATACATAAAGGCTGAGCTGAGAGACCCTCCAGCCTCTCTCAGGACAGAGATAATATCCCTTAGTCTGCAGATACCAGAGGGAAAAAAAAAAAAATCAGAACAAAACAAGAGTGAGAGAGAGCTACATCAAGACATACTGCTTGAAGAGTTGCAGACTGGCACAGAGCCCTCCCTCTTCAGCAGCCTTCCTCCATACTTCTGTCCAAATCTAATTATTGCCTTATCCGACTTCTGAACTATGGGGACATCAGAAATAAAGCCTGTTCACACATTAGGATGTGAGGGAGGAAGAACCCTAGTGAGAAACTTGAAACCAAACGACAGGCACAGAAAGCAAGAAATATATTTAATTTCTGCTTAAAAAAATGTCTCTGGTTATTTTCTTGGTCACACTTTTGACGCTATGCTTCAGGCAATCAGATAGCATGAACAAGAATTAGTTCATTTTTGCTGCTAGTTGGCTAATTCCTCTTCTTGCAGAGTATAATTATCAGAGCTACCAAAATAAGCTGCTTTGGAAGAGATATTGAAGTTAGAAATACAACAGAACTAACATCACTCTTGAAATGTCCCCGTTTAAATGTAAAAAACCTCACCCAAATAAAAAAAAGAGATTACCTTACAGAAAGCCATTCAGAAGTGACAATTTGTGCTTACAAACAAACCGAACCAAAACACCTTGAAAGCCAGTTACTTACCTGGATAACCAATTCCTTTGGCATTTGCATAGGGAACCCCAGAAGATCCAGGGCTATACACAGGATTCATGATTTCAGTAACTGAATAAGGGAAAAAAAAAAAAAGAAAAAAGTATTTACTCAAGCACAGAAAAACTTAAAAATCTTAGCAACTAAAATGGGACTAGAAACGGGGGAAAGCATCTCAGAAGTAAAAGCAATAGAAGAAAAAGCAGCAGCTTCACTTGTCAACACTGAAGCTGCAGCTATAATTGAGTCTGCAGAAATAAGCTTCAAGGCATCACAACCCTCAATTGGCTAGACAAGGTCTGAGAAATGAAATGTTCCCTGTTGTACAGCATGCTTTCAAAGTACTTCCACCCCTACAAGTTCCTCCATGGTGCACAAATCCACAATCTGCTGCATGAGATCACAAGGTGTGGGGACCTCTCACCCCATGTCATCTATCAATTGCAATATATCAATCTTGGTTTCTTCTCATTTCTTACTTGAAGCACCTAGCCAAGGGATGCAAATACTTAAGTCTTACTACTACTGGCATTTCAAGCCTGGAATTCCAGTCCTTTACCACCACAAAATTTATCAGCTGTCAACAGCCCAGGTATTACAGAAGTAAGTGTTAAGAGACTTTCTCTATTAGACTCCCATTAATAGTTATTTATGTGGTTACTTGCTGCTAAGATCTTCAGAGCCTATGACAAGCTGACAGTTGGGTCCAGTAATTTCTGACTTACACAGTCACACAACAAAAAGGCACCTACAGTTAGCATGACTGGCAAGAATAAAAGCAAATCCTGTTTTAAAAGGGGAAATAAAATGGCATTGAAGATGCTTCTCAAGTTTTTCTAGCAGGCCTGTGTACTTCTAGGAATGCATCACAGCTCACAACCAAGCCTGCTATGCGTCTCTGTGATGGTTTGAAACTGTCTTTTTAATTTTTCCTTGCAAAGTTCAGAACAGAAAAAGTGAAAAAGTGTAAATAAGTCACTATTGGGAGTAAGAAAGCAAAATACTGATTGTTCTAAACACTTCCATTGGATAGATAGAAATGTTTAAGAACTATTACCCAAAACAAAGTGACACTCTGCACATTCTGCGTTCTGCAGTGGGGGCAGTTGCTGGGCTGCCTGGCTGCTGTTTTCTTCTTCTCTTCTGGCTGAAGATAACACACTGACCTTGACAGCTAAGTTAACAACTTTCTGCTTTAACTAACTCTGCTTTCTGTCCAAGAGGGGTCTGGGGGGGAAGCTCCTGGGTGAGGGAGGCCCCTTTGGGAAGGGTCCCCTTTGGGGGGAAGCAAAGGGGGATTGGTTGTGCTTTTTTGTTGATTGTATATATTTGTAAATGTTGTGAATTTTGTATATTTGTACATATTCATTGCATTTCAGCATAGGTTGTAGATTCTGCTTTGTAAACACAGCTTTCATTTGCTTCCAGACTGGGCTAGCCTGGTTATTGTCGGTGGGGGGGAATTTCAGCTCACACTGACAGTCTCTTACTGTTTGCAACTACTTTTCTAACATTCGAAAAAAATTCCGTATTTTAACACCAGTATCTTCAATCATCTGTTTTTCTGCATGGATTTACAGATTTACCACTTCTCTTCCTGCACACATCCATTTTTAACTACAAATAGCCTCTAATACCAAGACTGGAGGGCACACTATAAAACCAGACTGATAACTTGAATTACTTCCCCTTTTAGACCTGGAGATGCTGTCTTAGTGTGTTAGGTGACTTAACAATTTAACAGTGCTTTGTAAATAAAGTTTATGAAGCAAAAACAAGTCACAATTATGTATACACTACTCTACCTACAAAATACACTATGGCAGGAATCTGAGTTTGTCAGTAGAGCTGCACTGATAAACTCGTGCTAAGTGACTGCATAAAGCATAAGTAGTTTGCTTTTTAAAGCAACGCTAAAAACAACCCTGTGGTAAGAGTTTTAGCAGTACCTAGTACACAACAGAAGTATAAGAACTATTTGTGTAAAATTAGGAAATGAGAAAGTAAGTGCCCTTAAAAACTTTATCATCAGGTTTCTTGGACTTTTCCACACATATGCTTTGCAGTAAGACTAACTTAAATATAATTGCTTTTATTTTCTTCTACCTTCATAGCTGATTAACATATCAAGACAACCGAATCCATTAAGAAGGGCTTAAAAACCAAGAAACCTGCCATTTATGTTGCTTAGAATATAAAAAGCTTCCCAGAGCAGCATGTTTTCATCACCTGACCAATATCCAAAAAGCAGTTTGATGCAAATCTCTTTGGAAATATTCTACAGTAAAAGTGTCATCTTCCAGTATACAATTTTTTTTTTCCATTGAACCCCTCATGGAGTTTTGGCAGCAATAACTGCTGCCCATTTGCACCTCTACTATCATTGCAATGCTGATTTTGTCACATTTTATCTAAAGAAAAAAAAATTTAAATTCACGAGGGTCAAGCCTCACTCCAGGATTTTTGAGTTGTAGGAAAAAAGCCTTAAGGAAAGTGGATGCATCCCTCTACTCAGATACAAACAGCACTCTCCCACACCCCCATATCCCTCCAAATAGGCTGCTGCTCCTTGCAGTCTCTACAGTAGCTAGGAAGAACGAAGACCTATATCCCCCCCCAAACCTTCTGAACAGCAATGAGAAGAAACAAAGACCAGCAAGAGCATTCTTCGGGTATTTGCGTGAAAAAGAAACAAAACAACCCAACTATTAGAAGCAGTAGTAGTCAATCACTGTGGAAGAACACAAGGACATACATTCTGGGGGATGAAAGCCATACAGCAGAAGCTATACAAAGATGAAAAGGTACAGAAAATAGAAAAGGTCGGACAGCTCCTCAGACTTGATCTCAAAGTAAGTACAGATTAAGAAAGAATTCCACTTAAGTAACGGGGGAAAAAAAAACCACTCTATGCCATAGGGAGCCTGCAAGCTGCCTCTTAAGGGAAATAACGTCAAATTCCACTTCAAATACATCCATACTTCTAAATTTACATGTGTACACACATTAGTTTATCTTTGGTTGGACAGACATGTATTTCCACTACTTCTGCTTTCAGACTCTGGCTTTTACCACTGAGATGAAAGTGGAGATCCTCCAGCCTACCAAAACTGCTTACTGTTTTTGTAGCGCAGAAAAAATTTCACATCACTCCTAAGTAAAAATAATTATTTTCAGATCTCTGAAGGATCCAACATGCATATAAAAATATATAGTATTATCCAGTGATTGCAATCGTCCCTCTCTTAATACAATTTTACTCGGAAGGGCATCTCTTATATTGAAGTATTGCAGTCTGCTTCCCCATAAAGCTCAAAGACCACATCAAACTACTAGGGAAACTAATGTAAAGTGAACCCAAAGCTTTCAACCTTTTTGTTGGTGTTCCCTCCAAAGCATTCTCATGTTAATGTGTATATAAATAAGTCTACTGTGCAGCATCTGTATATAAATTGCACAGAGTCAACTGTATATAAATTACAGTCAACTAATTCTTTCAGCTAAAATGAAGATAATCATGCTTATTACAGATGCTGCAATTAAAGACTATGCAAACATGTCTGGGATGTGTGAGTGCTTCTCCTTGCCAGAGCCAAACAATCAAACTCAATTTTGATCATGCCTGTTAAATCTCGTCTTGGTCCCTTCCAACCTAAACCATTCTATGATCTTGATAGAGATAACAGGACAATCATCCTCCTCTTAAAACCCCATTTCAGGAAGCCCAGCACAAAGGCCAACTGCTGCTAATGCTGAAGCTCTAACATGCTAAATTAGGTAGGCTTTTACACACAGGTTTTCCTGCTAGACTCAGAATTATGCTTCTAAGAAATGCTTTTAAAAATCATTTTACTGCAATATATGCAGAAACCAACTAATCAGTGCAAACACTCTAAAACAAACTGCACATTCCTTTTTAATTAGATATATTTTTCTTACCATTTCTTTTCAGAATTGTGCAGAAACACAATCAGAACTAGGTCTATGGAATGCCACTTTGTGGTTTATGGCAATTTCATCACAAGAGTTGGGGAAGAATCCCCAAGTACCTCGCCTAAAGCACACTACTGTAGCCCGCTAATGCTTTTTGGTCCCACTGGAACTTAAGCAGACTCACAGTAAGTTATTATAGTATTTAACATCAATCCATTCTGGAACACTTCTGGAATGCTGTTTGCTATGAAACTGTACAAATGACCCAGTTTCCACTTACATAAAGCTCCTTAACAAAGTTAATTATCATCTTGGCAACTGTTCTGCATTTTACCCATTTGATTTGATTTCCAAAGCTTCATAGAAGTAAAACACAATTTCTAAATGCCTGGTAGGTTGTAATGTAAAAAAAAAAAAGTTATTTTCACTACTAAGTATTGAGGACAATTCAGCTCTTCAAATAACTGACACTGATTAAAGCCTCAGTTGCACTACATTCTGTTAGAACTCCAGCCACCAAAACAGGCCCTTTGATGCAAGTGCTAAGCCAAGTAACAGCCACTTATGCAACAATTACAGCAGGCACTCAAGAATTAAGTCAAAGACAACACAGCCCACACTGCATCGGTATTTGCAGGTAGCCTCTACTTTATTTATTCCATTCATCCAAGAATCAAAAAAGTGACTAAAGCAAATACTACCCCTGTTCAAAAGAAGGCATGCGTTTGTGATAGTCCACCATCAGAGCTAGCTGGAATTAGTGCTTACCCAGAACTGGCACGCTTCTGGCAAGCGATGCCACTCCCTGCACTGGGACAGCACTGGCACTCTTAACCCCTCAGCAAATTCGATCAGCTAACTCGGCTGGCAGAATTCTGGGGTCTGCTGGAGATTTCTGGGCAGAGGGCTGCTACATTTTCATCCTACACCTTCAGAGAGCAGAAACACATCAGCAAATGGCTAAGACAGTCCCAATACAAGGAAGAGAGCAGGATTGGACAGTGGCAGTATGGACTGAGGCTGTAGAAACTACAACCTGCAAAAGGAAAATTAGCAGCTTTGCCCAAAGTTCACACATAAAACAAAACACAAAGCTGAAAACATCATTCACATGCAAGTCTTCCTCCCCTGCTTGAGTTACAAGATGTTCTTGTCATAAAAGAGAAAAATAAGATCTCTGCAATCACCCCTCCATATTTTATGTGCATGCATCTTTTTTAAGAGTACAAAAGAATAGAGCAATTCTGATTTTTTTAATCCTAATGAACTCAGTTATCACCCATAACCCTATTCTACTCACGGTTTGTTTTGGTTTTTGCTGTCAAATTATATGTATTAACAACAATACTACTTGTATTCAGTACAGACAATATGATTATGTATAAACGACAATAGAAATAGTCCTGTACATCACTGACAAAAAGAAAATCCGTATCAGCTTCATTGGTACCTTTGTGATATTGCTCTACTCTTAAAAAAAAGACAACAAAAAAAACCCCAACAAACCTAACAACCCATAACATTATCAAAATAGCTTTTTTCATCAAAAAATTCACTATCTATGGAACGAGTAAACAGCCCATCGCTTCTCAATGACTACAATTTCTGTGTCTGCTATTGCACAAGAGGATAAAAGTTATCATCTCCTATTCTTGCATCTCCTGCAAAACACTGAGATCATGTATATTCTTATTGCAGAGAAGTGGAACAGTAGAGCAAAATTGTCAGTTCCTTACAGTAAGGATCTTAGAGGCCTGTTTATTGCCAAACTTAGGGGATGTCAGTCAACTATAAAGAAAAAAAAAACAAAAAACAACAGATTAATCAAACGAAGAGTAAAACTTCAGCACATGAAGGACCCATATTCACAACTTTTTCGTTAAATCCTGAAGCTCTGCTGCTTATTTTTCCTATGAAGCACTTTCCCATTAATATTCCATGTATTCCACATTCCTTTCTAATACAAGAGGAAACTGTCACAAGTTCCAAATTGAGATAGAGTTTCCACAAGTCTCTTAACTCCTCCTCCATTTTAACCTGGAAGTTAAATGTGTAATTGCTACCCCAAATCTACAAGTTGGGAAGCACACGATGGAAGTTGTATGACACTAATAATTACGTATCTTAAAGTAAGATCATATTAGAGCAGACAGAAAGTCTAGTCAAATTAGGCAACATGCATACTACTACTGAACATTTAAGAACAAATTAAATCCAGCTCTTCTCAGGCCGAGATCTGTATACCTCCCTTCTCTTAAAGCCTAACTTTTTCTGAGTGTAGAACACATCACCTAGCTGGTGTTTATGGTTTGGCTTCAACCTCCTAAAAAAGTGCTGAAAGCACAGTTTGCACCAGGCATTTTTTCATCTCCCAAAACTTCCTAGAAGCAGCTACAGATGACTAAAACGTTATTTCTTCCCCCAGCTCCCAGATACAAAGGTAACGGGGAAGATACGACATGCAAGCCACACAGAGCCGAAGTTTAGTGATCCTACGCATTTGAAAATCTCACCGACAGATACCCTCGTGACGCCGTACCGAGTATTTATGAAGTTATCAACTGGACAATCTTCAACCTACATCAGTAACCAGCCCTACAGACCACCTATGCATTCAAACCCAATCTACTCCATAACGGTCACGGGAGCTCGCTGCAGAGAGAGGAAGCAACAGGGGACGGAACCAGAGGCGGCTGCAGGCCCTGCTTGCACCGGTGTCATGAGGCTCCCTCCTCAACCTGCCCATCACCTGCCGCCGCTTAAAGGCCATCGCAGACACCTGTTACGGACCCCTCCGGCTCCCAGCGCCGCCGAAGGCTACTCGTTGCCCCGCCTGGCGGACATCAGCGCGCAGCTGCCCGCGAGGCTCAGCGCTCTGCTCAGCAGCGGCCGCAGCGCTGCCCGCGCCACAGCGGCAGTACAGGAGACCGCCCCCAGCCCCTGCGCCGGCACCTGGGATGGCGCCACCGCCGCGGCCCTACAGCCACAGAAGGGATCGCCCGAACGACTGAAGGAAAAAGGCCAAGAAGTCGGCGGCGCAGGCCGCGGAAAAGGCGCCAGGCCTGGGCTCCCTTACATAACGGACCCAGCGGGGAAGAAGGAGCGGCTCCGGAAACCGCCAACACCCGCGTCCGTAACGGGCCTCGACGCCTCGCACTCACCGGGCTGCGGCGCTTCGTGGTGGCGGCCCGGCCGTCGCTGGCTGTTTCGCTGCGTGTGTGCGTGCGTCCGTGCGTACACGGGTGCGGGAGGCGGCGGCGGGGCGGGGCGGCGGGCGGAGCCCTGCGTGGGGTAGGGGTGTTGTCGGGGGGAGGGGGGCAGTGTCCGCCAGGCGACTCCGGCTGCTCCGCGCCTGGCCGCTCCACACAACTGCGCACCGACCCAGGCCCAACGTCACTTCCGCGGGGGAGGGGGCGCTCCGCGAGGGGGCGGAAGCTTGTCATCACGTGGACGGAAGCCCTCGAACGCTGCCGCCCCCCGGGCACGTGACCCTCCGGGCTGCCGCCATTATTGGTGAGCGGTGCACTTGGCTATCTCTGGAGTCGCGTTGATCAGCGGCAGCACTACTAGAAGGGGGCCTAAAGCGCGGCTCACAGCTTGTCTTTGCTAGTGGGGAAGCCCCTGGCCAGGGTTGCCCCGGGGCGCTCGGTCCCTCTAGGTGATGTGATCTCGCCCTCGGGAGCGGAGCGCGTCTCGTCCGCTGGGCCCAGTAGCGCTGTTCCTGTTCTACAGCTGCGCATATCCTCTCCTCGGAGAGGGCTTTGCCCTCGGCCAGCCTTCTCGGCAGCGCGAGGTCGGGGACTACCCGAAAGGGCCTGGCCGAGCACAGGGACAGCCTCGGTGCCTACGGCAACATGGGTCCCACAGGGTTTGGTCATCTTCCAGCCCCGCGGCTCACTGTCCACAAAACTACTGAGAAGTAATGGGTGTGCCTGGGCGCCTGGGGAAAGGTGATGTACTGGGCTGAGAGCTTCCAGTGTGCACTGGTAGCGTGAGCTTTGGGGAGGAGCTGGGCCAAGCCCGCACAGAAGAGCTGAAGTGTAGCGAGAGGTCACATCACAGATGTTGAGCTCAGACAATGAATAAAGACGGCTTCTGTCAGGCTGCCGGGCACACTTGCACACGTGATAAACGGTGCTGAGAAAGCGAGTGGCACAACAGAGAACCTGAAGATAGGATGAAGCTGAAACTTGGGATGAAAAAGAGATGGCTCAAACAGTACCTCTGAGAGTGCCAGTAGCAAAGTAAGGCACTTGGATAGAAGTTCTGTTAATGCCATAACTTCTTGTTACATTTTTTACCTTTTCAATAGTTTTTGTTTGCTTAGAGCAGGCAAACCCATGAAACATTTCTGGAAATTTGAACTTGGTCCAATACTGAAACACATGAGCAAGGCAAGCATAAACAGATTGTAGTTTCTGGCCAGGGAGCTTTCTAACTGACTCTCCATTTCCCAACTGGGTGGAAGCCAACCTTGCAAACTGGACTTGTTATGATCACTATTTGATCCTCAGTCAAAACATGCAGATATCTTGTCTTAGAAGATCTAGATTTGACCTTTTAATAAAGCACTGTCTTCTGAGGACAGGACGACATAGCAATGTATGGTAAATCAATTTTGCCCAGAGGCACTGGGCATTGCTGAACAAACAGCAAAAGAGCACAGAGTGAGAGCCATACAGAGTCCATATTCCTGGTCCTTAATAAAATGACAGAGGAAGCTGCACACACTTGGAGTGAAGGCCCAAACCAAGCCAATACTCAACACTGTTAAGGATAACTTTGGGAGCATCTGGAGGCAGCCTGAACAGAAAGGATTTTCAGAGAAAAGTCTGTACAAACAGTGCCATTAGTTTAGAGGTGTTCTCGACAGGCACTGTGACTAACGTGCCAAAGAGTGGCCTGCTGGTGTGACAGGAAACTCATTGCTAACTGTCCCAGGCTGCACGTGAATACATATGCCAGCATGCTGCTGGAGAACGTGATGCTGGTTTCAAACCCAAACTGCAACAAATGGCCAAGTGGTGTACCTCTGGTGAGAACTGGTGATTGTGCACTGTAGGTGTATTCTGAGCAGCCCTGCTCCTGTAAAAAACTGCCAGTCTGGACTGACAAATGTTAGGGATAAACCAACAACTGCTGAAATCCCTAAGGGATGACAATAAAAAATAGCATATGAGCTTTTTCTTTAAGAAGGTCTTCAAAACAGCAGGTTGAGCCCTGGCTGATACATGGCCCACACACATAGGCCTGGCATCCAAAGACTTACCTGACATTACAGGGTGCCTCAAAAACCTGGTGAACTCAGGTAACTTAGTGTCATTAAAATTGAACATGCTTAGGGATATGCAATAGGATAATAGTATTTTCTGTTATCACACTATGCATTATTTTGGAATTACTATTATTTGACGTCTTTGCCAATCTTAATGATTCTATGATCCTCTATTCTACTACTGGAAAAATTTTCTCAGGGAAGTAGTGGAGTCCCCAGTACTGGACACACTTAAGATTCAGCTGGGTCATCTCACTCAGAGCACGCTTTTTCCCAAGAAAGGTTGGACCGTATTATCCTTGAGGTCTCCTCCAACCTGATACTCTGTGATTATGAAAAACCATAGGAGCGTTTATGCTAGATAGCATTCTGCACCATACACCATGCCAGAAAGTACTCCAGCCAAAACAAACTGATACCAAAGAGGTGACAAAGCAATAGTCTGAACTCTTACACACTGTTAGCTCATATATAAGCAAATTGATGTCTGGTTTGTGCAGTGATTAGTCCCATGTATTAACAATGTACCAGTTGTATGGTTCACAACCTTTGCCAACCAGTAAAATAAAAGCATGTAAATGTAGTTGGAAAAAGTGACAAACAAATGGGCATTATTTTTAAAAACTAATAAAACTGAAGAAATTTTGGTATTTGCCTTGTATAATGTGTGGTTGTTTCAGTAGTAAACTGTAGAAGTGATAATATTTTGTGTAGCAGAATTGCAAATTGATTCCCAGCTTGCTGACATTTATGACAGCTAGGACAGCTTGCTCTTTTCTAATTATCCTCAGATGTCTCCCTCTTACTGTAACACATTTTCCAGAAACGTCAACTGACATTCATCAATCATGCTGGTCAGTTGCAGAGGAAGAGCACCATAAAGGGAGAGCTCTAGCTACATTACAGAAAGAATGGTACCATTAATATCTAGACAGGATTGAGGGTTACAGTGACTCAGAAATACTGTGTCTAGGACTACAGTGCAAGACTTTCCCTCTAAGTGTGCTTTGTTTTTTGTGTAAGAGGAGAGAGATCTGTCTAGGGAATGAGAGGTCATAACTGCTAACAACACATAACACTAACGACACAAAAAAATTGCTTGAGAAGATGAAGTCTTAGACACTTTTATATATCTGTTGGAGGGTCTGAATTTTTAGCAATGAGCAAGTGACAATAAAGGCACTACAGGGAAAAAGTACCATCTACCATCAGATGGCATTTTCTGCAAAATGAATGCATGTGCTTTGTGGAATATTCCATAATATGTGAAACACACAACACCCCACCTCCCCTTGTCCTGCAGTGCTAGGAATTTCCTCTGCTATCGATCCGTCTCATCTGGAATTGGATGAACTGCTCTGGAAATCTGTGCATCTACGATAGCTACCGGCTTGCCCTTAAGAGGCAGGTAACTGACTTGGGTAGCCACCACCCAGCGGCAATTAAAAGCCACTGCAATGGTATGACACGTTTTTATCTGTATAGCTGTTTTCCAGGTTTGCATAGAAAGAGCTGGACAGTTCTTTACTGTCTTCTTAATATTTTGTTTGGTGGATTTTGGTGGTTTTTAACTGTGTTGTCTGTGTATTTTAAACCCATAATACAAACTCGAAAGGAAGCAAAACTTAGTGACAATGCAAGTAAGAGCATTCAATGGAGATGTGTGGAGCATCATGTTAAGTCAGGTTACACTTTAATAGCTTGTCTATATTGTTAAGCAGTCACAAATGAACCTGCAAGTAAAAAACACCCCAAATAGTTGGTATCTTGCTTGAAAACTAGATTTTAGGCAGTGTTGGTTGCCTGCCAAAAGACTGGTAAATGCTATAAAAAATATGCAGGAGCATTTCTCAGTTTTGACTTCTTCCATTCCTACTAATTTCTTCACCATTTAGGGGCTCTTCTCTTGATTCTCCTTATTTTTTTCAACAACATCACAATGCCATTTTTGTAGAACTTTTCACTCTCTCCATCATTAAAATTCTTCAAAAGTGTATTTTTGGATCAAATACAACTCAAGGTTTGGTATGCAGATGAAGAAATGGGCAAATGTGTTCTGATTTTCTGAGGGCATCTGCCAGAACCCTGCTGACACATCAACCATGAGAAAATACCTCAGAATGGTATCATCTCTGATTCTTTTCCTTTCTCAGAAGTGGACACATTCCATTTTCATATGAATTCTGTTCCTTGAGGATTTCTGTATGGGACACATGCTTTTCTATAGCAACAAGTCCATCACAGGTTATCTTCATCAAGTACACAAAAGCCTCTGAGAAAAATAGTTTATGTGGACATCAGCTGTAGTACAGACCTAACTCAAATTGAGACATGAAAGATTTATTATTCAACAGAACCATTCCTTTGGATTCTGTTTCATGGGCATCAGAAGTATTTTCCCTCAGTCCATATCTACTTTTATCCATAGCTAACACAACCTGGAGGTGTTCAAGAGGGGATTGGACGTGGCACTTGGTGCCATGGTTTAGATAGTCATGAGGTTTAGGGTGACAGGTTGGACTCGATGATCTTTGAGGTCTCTTCCAGCCTTGATTCTATTCTATTCTATTCTAAGGAAAGTATACTATGCACCAGCATTTCCTTCTCCATGCTATACTTGGGGTTTTTTTACAGGAAGTCTACTTGGCTCATAATTCCCAAGCACAGTATGATAAAAGTAATTAATATATGTAGTTAAACAAACATACAAAATGCTATTTTCATCATAGTAGAGATTGCAAACGTGTGACAGAAAACATGGTAGGAACTGCATAATGATGCCAAACAAACATCTGAAAGCCAAGAATTACAAAATTAAAGACCAACATGAAATTAAACAGAATTTGGAATGCATGTAAATATCAATAGCTCACAAATTGGCTCAACTCTACTCTGACACTAAACAGGTAGAAAAACCCTACAAGGTAAAATCCTTAATCTTGATTTCTTGTCTGCTAAATGTAGCTATATTTTAAGTCACTGTGTCCTATTGATAAACACAGGGACAGCTTTTGTAGACTGGGTATATAGTTTCTCAAAGGTAGAGCAAATAATAAGGAAACACGTACTGTCAATGTTTCTACTCTGCATAGTGGCATTTAGTGAGGCTTTACTAATATTTCTTACTGTTGTGTCTTATTTTAATGATCCAAATCATCAGGTACAGTTTTGCAGAACACTGCTGGAAGCACTATGGTAATCTCCTTCAGTTTCAAAAGCAGAGGAGATACATCCCAGACCTATAGGCTATGGCAGCCTGAACACCTGCTCTGTTTTTACAGTGCTGTAGGTCGCAAATAGAACTGACAAATCTTTTCATTAGAGTTTAACAATAAAAATTCTAGGTAGAACTACTTAGAATCCCCTGCCCCAACTTCAAGACAAATAAATTGCAACAGATAAATGTTTAACATCATTCCAACTGGTGTGGGTAAAATATTTTAAAATTCACAGGATCACAGGATGTTAGGGGTTGCAAGGTTGGAAGGGACCTCCAAAGATTATTGAGTCCAACCCCCCTGCCAGAGCAGGGCCATATAATCTAGCACAGGTCACACATGAATGCATCCAGATGGGTCTTGAAAACCTCCCGAGAAGGAGACTCCACAACCTCTCTGGGGAGCTTGTTCCAGTGCTCTGTGACCCTCACCATACAGAAGTTCCTCCTCATGTTGAGGTGGAACCTCCTGTGCTGTAGTTTACATCCATTGTCCCTTGTCATATCACAGGGTACAACTGAGAAGAGCCTGTCCCCTCCCTCTTGACACCCAGCCCTCAGATATTTATAAACATTTATTAAATCCCCTCTTAGTCTTCTCTTCTCTAGACTAACCATTCCCAGGTCTCTCAGCTTCTTCTCATAAGGCAGTGCTCCAGTCCCAGAGAGTTTTATGAAATGCTACATTTAATTTTGTCCTATGTTGGCCAGAATCAAGAGTAAGAATAATAACACTTAGAAAAGGAGAACAATTTGTATTCCCTGTTAGTGGCCTGTTACTTTTTAATTGATGACAGTGTTTTTCAGAAGACAGAGAACCAGGGTTAATTCAGTGTTGTGCAGAAGTAAAGAAACATGTTATTATTTTTCTATATCAAACATAAATATCTATTAATTTCTGCACCCCTTCTCATTTGTTCATTACTGAACAGAAGAGTATATTTGATCTTATTTATTATTCCTGATCCTATTAATTTCTCCAGACACTAAAATAAATAATTACTTAAATCAAGAAGCAAGAATTAGGAGCATTACAGAGTCTTTTGCAGACAGGTACTGGCTGTGTTTTTCATATTCCAATATACTGGAAATAGATATAACAGTATGAGTGCACGAATCACCAAAAAGTATCTGCTTCAGTTCTAAAATCTTTCTGCAAAAATTAGGATTGTTTCCTAGAATCCAGAAGGAAGAAAAGAGAAAATATGAATATTTTTCTGCTATTCTTAAGCATGTTTCAGGTATTTCCAATGCTGGTCATTCTTGTTAACAGCACATTCATTATTGCAGAGTGTAATTCTTTAACCTTGATGTAACTGCAAGGATTTTTCTGTTGCTATTTTTTCTTTTAGTTAAAAATTATTCCTGTTGTGAGTAAGGGTTATGTTCTGGAATTCATGGGTATAAACAGTTTTCTTTTATGGAGGATAAATATAGGAAACACACACTTCTTTATGGAATCAGCCATGGAAATGTGATGTGCTGACACTGAAAATAGAGACTGCATGCAAGAGCGCTAAGCAATCCAGGCTGCATGGGTGAAGGGATTTCACGGACAGCTGCCCGCAAGTGCAGCAATAGGCAGGCTGATAGAGTTTGATAGCACTGTGTGTGTCTGTCCAGGGCAGTTCCAACATCAGATGATTTCACAGAGGAGCCAGAGAAAACTAAAGAAGCAGTAAGGCTTAGCTTTAGGATCATGGCCAGAATCACAGAATCACTATGGTTGGAAAAGACCTTTATGATCATCAAGTCTGACCATTATCTAACTCTACCAGGGCCACTATTACACCATATCCTTAAGCACCAGATCTAGACAGCTTTAAAATATATTCAGAGATGGTTATTCATTTCCCTGGGCAGCCTGTGCCAGTCTTTGAAAACCCTTTCAGTATAGAATTTTTTCCTAATGTCTGACATGAAGAATTTGCCTGGCCAACTGAAAGCTGGAAAAGACTAGATATTGTGAGTAAAGAAACTGTCTTTGCCTAATTACTCCTGTGGCCAAGGAAATGGCCTTTTTTAATTATTATTCTTTGAAAAAGAAAAGGGCTACACCAAAGTAATACCCTACTTCATTCTCAGTTTCACCTAATGGAAAACACAGAATCATAGAATAGAGTCACAGAATCATTAAGGTTGGAAAAGACCTCCAAGTTCATCAAGTCCAACCATCAACTCAACACTACCATGCCCACTAAACCATGTCCTGATGTGCCATGTCATGAACCACATCGAAACAACTGATAGGATCCCTATCCTACAAACCACTTACTCAGGTCAACCCCAAAATCTATATTCTTGGTGTTCCGAGGAGGTAAGGTAGGTGTGGTGGAAACAGGATAGAAACTAAGTTTGTAAGGGATACACTTTAAGAGATTTTGTAGAAATGGCTTTGTTAAAAGCACACACTGCATCCTTATTCTGCAAAGTTTTTAAATACCTTTGTAATGTTAACCATATGCACAGGTCTCACAGAAGAATCCTTCTCCCATTCTCTCTCTGTGTTGCTGCTCTCACTTCTCCACAGTCTACAGTGAACCAAAGCAAAGGCAGTTAGAGATCAGGTGTCATTCAGCCCTGAAGCCGTTACTCAGGCAACTGGGGATGGCATACATGCAGTCAGTCAGCACATGTGAGTTCTCAAGGACTAAATTGTTCTATGCAGATAGAATCATGAGCAAATTCAAGCTATGAATTTTTGGAAGGCAAGATTGCATATATATGAGTGATTAAATTTTTCAGAGAATTAAAACATGGCTAAATCTGGATTAATTCTAAAAGCTGTGCCTGTGACAGCAAGGTACTCATGTGCTCTACAAACCTGTTCCAGGACTTGCCAAAAAAGCTGTAAGAATCTTCTCCGTGAAGGGAAAATGTTGTTTTCTTCCATAGCCACATTCTTGGCTACAATTGAAAAAAATTAGCTGAAACCTCAAATCAGCACAAAAGAAATATCTAGAATGTAAACTAGGCTGGATGGCACTCAACCTCAGTCGCCTCAACTTAATAGCAAAGTTATAAGAAGTTGAAAAAAAAGGGAGGGATATGCCATTGCCAGACCATGTTCATCATCAATATATGGATGTGTGCACGTATGCCTGTACACACACAACACCCACTTACACATATTACAGTGCTACTCCATCACCGAAGATTTCATACACAGAAATATTCCCAAGTAATGATATACACTGGTAGTAAAATTGTAACAAGACAGAGTTGGACATTTCAAGGATGTTAAGATTGTGGTAAAAAAATGTTCAAAGTGGCTGTGAAGTTAAATGGGTAGTTGCTATTTACAAAGATGATTACATGCTGCTACCATGGAAACTTGGGATGGAAAATAAAAAGCCAGTTTAGCTTCATCTTGAAACTGCCCTGACTGGGAGGAAAACAGTATCTGACATTCCTCCAGTAGGAGACTAATTGCTGCTCTTAAAGAATGTACAGTATGTTTCTCCATATTTTTAGCTACTATGCAACCCAGTGAAGGTAAGTCTGGGATAACAGATCTTTGTGTTCTTAAGAATCACAGTGACTTATCATTTTTCCTATGCTATTTACTGAAATGATAACTATTAACCATTTTCTAAGTCTACTTCAAGTGGGGTTTGTGTCACATCTAAATCTATGGCCTGATAATTCTGCCCAGGTATATTCTTCCCTTATTTGTGTTTCTGCTGTGACAATATAATGAGTGAAGCATGTTCTAAAGATGTGACTCATCTCCATCAAAACAAGCTTCCCAAGAACCATAAACAAGGCCCTGGATGACCACCGGCCCTGGAAATTTGTAGGGCAATTATAAATGTGAATCAGTTGGTAGCATAAACCGAACAAGTTATTCCTAAATAAAAGATGTACCCAGTGAGACCGCAGCAAGCACTAAGGCTGGAAATCGGAAGGCTACACAGATGGTACCATCTGTCTATCTTCTGGGAATCATTCTGGTGGTGAAAAAACCCTTCTGAGACAGATGCTCAGAGCCACTGAAGTGTTTGCTAACAGACACACATGCTACACCTGGCAATGGTGTGTTGGATTCCCAGTGCTTACCAGGTGTCTGTATGGAGATGGAGCTGGCATATTCAGTGTGACAAGGCTAGACAGTGAATGAAAGGTTTTGTTGCCATAAGGTGGAAGTTCCATTAAAGATGTGATAAGAGTCCTGATTCCAGCCTGAATTTGAATGCAATAAAAATCACACCTGTTTGACCTCTATCCCAGTTCCAATATCAGAGGTTGAAAGCTGAGGACCAGCTCCAATTGTCCTACAAAGTCTAATTCAAAGAAGGGCAGCAGGCCAAGAGCTGCAGGCATGTGGATCACATTGAAAATGTAGGACAAGTTTTAAATTATTTTGATATTACTTTTTCTTCTTTTACACAGTAAGTTTGCTCCTTTTGTTATATACACCAGCTTACAAGCTGATAGTTCATTTTCACAATATCACAGAATCACAGAATTAACCAGGTTGGAAAAGACTTTCAAGATCATCAAGTCCAACCTATCACTCAACACCATCTAATCAAGTAAACCATAGCATTAAGTGCCTCATCCAGTCCTATTTTAAACACTTCCAGGGACGGTGACTCCACCACCTCCCTGGGCAGCCCATTCCAATGGCCAATCTCTCTTCCTGTGAAGAATATCTTCCTAATAACCAGCCTCCCCTGGTGCAGCTTGAGACTGTGTCCCTCTCATTCTGTCACTGGTTGCCTGAAAGAGACCAACCCCCACTGGCTACAGCCTCCCTTCAGGCAGTTGTAGATGGCAATAAGGTCTCCCCTGAGCCTCCTCTTCTCCAGGCTAAACAACCACAGCTCCCTCAGCTGCTCCTCACAGGGCTTGTGCTCCAGACCCCTCATACAGAGCCCAATGTACATCAGCTGCAATTCTTACCTGTTTCATTGGTAAGAAGTGGTGTTACTGCTGTATGAGAAGACATACCATTTGCAAAACTCCTGAACTACTTTTATTTCTTTGGGGGGACAAACTCCTTTCCAAAAGCTATGCTATTTGACAGCTTAATGTCCTTCAGCTTTGTCGCTTTTCATAGTGTTTAAAATGTTATTTCAAATAATTAAAATTAACAACAGTGTGACACTGCACTGAGACACTTTCAGATGGTAATGATTCTACACTTGTGCTCTGATAGATACCTGTCTCACGCAAATACACATTTGAAGCACTTTAAAGCAGAAACATCCACTAAGATTGACAAACTCAGCTTGACAGTTCCTACCCCAAGTGCTTATAATGGCAGAGACTGAAGTGTTGAGTAGTTACTGTAGAAAAGCAAACGATAATTATCTGCCAGACATTTCCATGACATTTTAAAGAAGAAGTGAACATTAGTGCTCTTTGTACAGTGCAAATGCTCGCCAGTGATTACTGTTTGCCTATCAATATATTCTGCTTGAAAAGTTCAAGTAATCCAGCCAAATGCTGACACTTAGGTGACAATAATAACACCCTACAGAGAGCCAGTTTCTTCAGGAACTATTGTCAGCACTTTATTAGAATTAGGAGAACAAAAACAAATTATTAAATAGTTCTTCCTTGTGGTCATTCTCTATTGAGCCTGCACCTAAAGCTTTCTTTAGTCCCTTATACTGCCAGGCCTCATGGCATGCACAGGCTGCCTACAACAAATCCTGACATGAAGAAGCCTGTGTCTTGTAACACCAATCCCAACAGCAAGTGTAATTTATTTAATTGCTAATTAGACATTAGCCACAATGCTGACCACAGCTGTGAAGATGCAAGCAAGCACAGTGAAACGGAACAATATTGAATGTTTTTCACTTTTTGGTGCAAAGCCTGACCCACCAAATTGGTGGCCTCCCTCTCATTTTTGCTGCTATCTGATCTAGACACAACCTTTGTCAGGTAAGCATATTACCCCCCATACCATGCTCTTCATTGCTCTTTTCTTACAGTTGAATAATATCCAGGGAAGTACTGTCTATTGAAACTCTATTCAGTAGGGATATTTTTCATTATTCTGATGTGGCAAATTCTGAAATTCTATTGTGGCTAAATCCTTCATTAAACAAATATTTGTTCAGGTCCAGAAAACATTTTTGTGATGAAGTTAGGCTACACTTAATTAAATAGCTCATGTCTCATAGTCCTCTAGCACTGGAAAATGCAGTTCTGAGTTGATGTTTTCATTTACAATGCTATTTTGCATTGTGGCTCTGTTTAGTGAAGAAGCAGAGAGACACTTCACTAAGACTGATCCATAAGACATGAATTAAATAAAAATACTGTGTTACTTATCTTGATATAAGCAGTATTTTCAACTGTGTTCTCTGGTACATGATATTAAACTACCGCATAAAATTAAGACTATTTCAAATCTTCACAGTACCATGGATTTTACATTTGAATTTCTGAATTTGCTAGCAGATAAGTTAAAAGTCTCAAGCAGAAACTTTTCCTACAGCTATGGACCTAAATCTGCCTAGAACACAATTCATCCTACCAAGTAAAATATGTAACATTTTCAAGATAAGAACAGAACATTACTGCTATTCCAGAAGCTTCACGTGAATAACCAATGCATCAAGTCTGCAACTAGCAACAAGAGGCTCGTATATCAACTACAATTTATTATGTTTTTTTAAACCTCTGGAGTATATCATGCTGTTATAATTATTTTATCCTTTTTTTCCTTGTTTTTTTAGGCTGCTGGGTTTAGCAAGCTTCTGGAAAAAGATGTAATCCTTCACACATATTTGCAAATGCTGGGTGCTCTCATGGCTTGCACTGCTTAACACAGAATGTTTATTAGCAAGTGCTGCTGTTTGTGGAAACCTTGACTTTGGGTTGTTTATGACTTTCTGATGCTAGTTTCTCTTTCTGAAGTATCTGGATTTTGTAAACTGGTCTTGGTATGAAAGTAGTACCTGATTTCCAGGATCTGATTTCCAGTACCTAAATTCTGGACTAGGCGATTCTTTGTTTGCTATATTGTAATTGCTTTGCTGGTAGGTTAATGGTAGGTATTCAACTCTGCCTGTTTCTGACAAAATTTTACTTTTCAGCACAGGTAGTTTACAGAAATGAACAGCTGATCTCTTACTACAAAGTCAGCTTTCTCAAGTTATAAAGTTGGATGCTGAAGTTTAGATGAACCAATTTATTTCCCTGCTATCAGTTTAAGAAGGTATCATCTAGTCACGCACACAAAAATGTTACAAATATCAACTCCAACAGTAAGACTTAAATTTTTTATAGGCAGAAACAATGCAAATAAAGACAATTCTGTAGCACCACATATTGATGGAAGTGTGACTCACAATCATCATGAAACCTCCATAAACAGCTTATGAAGAAACCGAAGGCAATAAATCCAGTGAAAATAAGTAACACATAGGAACGCATACAATATGCTGTTCACAGCTTTCTGTATTGCCTTGTTCTTCAGACACTTGCATAGGGACAATGTTTGTTTTGGAGTCTGTGTGATTTGTTTCTCAATAACTATGTAACACTCTCTTAAACTAGATTATATCTGGTATTCTTTCTAATATACTTCTTCCCCCAAGTGTCTTCGAAGAAACATGAGACAAAGATATGAAATATCTCAGATAAATTTCAATTCTGTTTAAAAATAAAAAAAATAACAAACAACAAGTCTCAAAAAAATTCGTAATTCTGAGTATCACAAGCTCACTGTGTTTCTGCAAGTATCCAGAAAATGCCAGATACCTTATCTAAACAGCCTCTTGGTACATGACCTTGTGGCACAAGTCTAATCAGTTCCATGGAATTACCTCCTAATTCATCTGCCTGACCTCAGCATCACAGATTTTATTTCTCTGCCAGTGCAGAAGATTTGACTAAGAACAAACCCCTCAAATGTGAGATAATCATTCAAGACATGGTAGCTACAGCCTCACTGTTCTTGGTTCATGCTTCAATTCAGCTCCTGCTCCTGAAGCCGTATGACCGTGGCCAGCTGCACTCCCGCTGCACTCCCACTGCCCATGACATCATCTGCATGCCCTGGGAGCCAGCTGGCTTTCTCCAGACTACAGCCTGGACACAATCCAATGCAGACACCAATAGAGAGAGAATGGGAACTACCCTCATGTTATAGACACAGGGCACCTTGCTGGGCTTTGATGAACCAGTCTAAAGTGAGTACAGGTTTTAAAGTGAACCAAAATATGGAGACAAAATAGTTATCCCCTAAACTATAATTTTCAAACAAGTCCAAAGCAAATACGGACAAGTGACCGATAAGCACATATTGGAAGATGGCATCTCCTCTGAGAGCTGTATTTCTCCAAGATTTCTATTTAGATATGCAGTCAGGCATTTCTGAAATATTCCTGGCTTACAACAATTGTATGTCACCATACTAACAGCTTCTAGAGTGAGAACCTTTCTCTGTGCAAGTGTCAAGGGTTAAGGCTGGGCTGGCCACTACATGAGTGAGAGATTTTCTTCCTTAACCTCCCTCGCTTCCCAAAGGGTATAGAAAGGGAATAAGGGAGTGGTGCCAATGAATTGGAAACAAAAACTAAAACTACTTAATGAAGATAATAATAACAAAATGAAATATATAAAAATATATAAGAAACCAATATGGAACCCAACTCCCCTGATGGCAATTAGTTACCATGACCACTGGTGCTGTGCCAGAAGTCCCAGACAGGACTCAGCGGCAGACAGGAACCAGATTCAGGAGGTATACTGGAACTGGATTCAGGAACACACAGATGGGATCAAAGGCAAAATGAACAGAGTCTTCCTCAGATGCCAGCCATTAAAGAAGAAAAGATAGTCTGACTCTCATGATCCCTTAGCTCTGTACCAAATATGGCGCCCATGGGATGGAATACCTAGCTGGTCAGTTTAGGGTCACCTGGCCTGTCCAGTCTACCCTGCAGCTGCACCCTTTTACTCTGCACCCCCATCCAGTACACAAGATTTAGCAATGGCCTTGGTTTGCACACCAATCCTTGGTGCTCACTATAAACATCAGCGTTATGACTGCTAAAAGCAGACACGTCTGCAAAAATATGCTCTTAGCTGCAGAAAGTACAGTTACTGAGAAGAGATTGAGCTGAGAAGTCAAATCACTGAATAGTACATAGTTCTGTTCTAACTCAAACCAGGACAGTTTTGATGCACTTTGTTACACTGGATCTATCCATGCTGTGAAATTCAGTTTTTAAAGAAATGACTACTGTCATCTCAGCTGCAATAAGCATCTCCCATATACATGCTGCTTTTATAGCCCTTATGCATGTGACAAGAGTGCTAGAAGATGTAAATCAAAAGAGTATTCTCCTCAGCTCTTCCTATCCCTTGAAAGCTCTGCTTATTCCCTGGTAAACTGAGTGAACTCAGTGTATCACTGACATGAAAATAATTAGGCTACTGTCTCCATCCCATCAGTGTGTACCTCTTTCCTTGCCAGCACTCTCAGCTGAGGCTGGCAGAGATGATTCCAGCAGTGATGATTTTTTCTTCAGCTTCATGGTATAAAGAGTGACACCAGGAATCAGATACCCTCTTCTTGGCTAGCTGGCAGTCTTTTGACATGAGTACAAAGTGGGAGTTCTATTTCAGCTTGGCATCATTTTTGTCTCCATTTTGTGTGAAAGCAAAGGGCTCCCATAGGTCAGGGAAAGTTTTGATGAAATCCAGTGAATGGAGACAAATAGTAAAAAAAATCCATTTGCAAAGCCTGACATCAGTGTGGTATTTCTGCTATGGTTGTATTAGATGTGGAGATGATGTATTTTATTCCCACACATGCTTCATGAATTAAGTATAAAAGAAAACTGACAAGTTCCTAAGTAAATTGTTGGGGATGCTTTTTACTGTCACATAAGAAAGGTCATTGCTGTAGGTCATCTAATTTACGGCTCTTTCTGTCATCCCCTGCTCTTGAATTCAAAGCACGAAGAGCATTAATGACATACAGAGGTGAGAGCATTAATGACATACAGAGGTTGAAGGGATAAAAATAAAAGGGAAGCATGCAAGTCAATTAGCAGCACAGCTTGGCAATGACAGCAGCAGCCCTCAAAGACAGACGTTTCCAAGAACGATTATTATAGTGCACAAAAGCTAGGAAATTCAGCTCAGCAAAAGGAAAGCATCCTAGAATCAGACAAAGAGAACTTGCTGTCATCACCTACTTATGTGTGTTTTAAGGGTAACAGAAATATTAATGTTTTCTAGCATTTTTTAAATGTTTTTATTAGGACAAGCATTATTTAGGTATGGGGTGGAGCTCACTGCTATTGCAGGGCAATGCAATATTAATGAGTACTCTCTCTCTCTAGTACTATATTTAGTTATGAGCCCTTCCCTCTTCCCAAAGGAAAGAGCAAACAGATCTTTGTACAAGCTTTAGAGAAATGACTACGCCTACAAAGAGCAACCACCTCAGGTGAGCCATAGCGAGTGCCAGAGCCACTATTTAAGTTGAAAACAATGTTCTCTTTGAGTCGAAGCGAATGCAAGAACCCCTATGTTTCTCAAGGGATAAGTCATCTTGGATCACATTTTTAAAATACTTACAAGATACAGTAGGAAACCCTAGACTCCAAATTTTTATTCTTAGCAGTAGGCCCCTCCTACACCTAAATTAGGTGAGGGATCACTCTAGGGTTTCTGTTTATTCAGTGGAGAGACAATGCCTCACTTGAAGAGTGACTGTAATAGATATGGGTGCAAGTGCTCCCTGGAGAGGCGTTTCTGTCTTCTGGAGATGATAGCATCTACATCAGTGTCTCAGTGCCTAAATGAAGTGTCTGAAGGTTGATGGAATGAATTGATACCATAGAAATGCCTCAGAAAGTTAAGAAGCAAGATGATGCACCTCTTTAGATTGTTTATAACATTGACTCCTAACTGCTTCTTTCGACAACTAAAAAGCTGGCAAATCTTGACTTGTACCTGTACAAACTGGGACAACCTGAGGAAGCTTCCAGGAAATCCTATTACACAGTATAACTTGGCTGGCTTCATATAGGCTCTGTCAGCAGTGGAATTATCACATTACAGTGGCTCAGTGTCTGGCAAAGAAAAGAGCATCATGAAGGGACTCAGAAATTAAATGTCTCCGGACAAGCAATACTCTTCATTGATTTTGAAGACAAAAAGTACACTCAGTTAACCTGGACTTCCATGCACTGAGTCCACTACATGTTCCTACATGTATGCAGCATGTTTTCCTTCACGTTTACAGCATATCTTCCAGAAAGCTGTCCCACTCGGAACTGAGATCTTTAAAGAGTGACCAGTGAGGATAAACTGGTAATTTCAGGAATTACCCACATTGCCACTGCATCAAAATCCCACTTAAAATAATTTCTCTGCAATGCAAGAATCTGAACATCAACTTAAGGGCTTTCAGGTTCTGTCATGCCAGGAATTTTGTTTAGAGGTAGAATATTACCATTTTAAAGCTTGATCTGGTCAGATGCAAACACTCTGAGCTCCAGAAAAGTTAGGGCAGATACACAGGTGATATGCTGATGTGTTTGTTGCAAATGCTGTGGAAGGAACAAATGGATACCTGGATTTTCTGTATGAAGATCCTTTACCAACTCCAAGTCCCTGAGGTGTTGTCCAATGCCAGCTGATAGGAGCCAGTCTTTGCTGAACATGAAGACTGGAGATAATTTTTTTTTTTTTTTACTGCACTGGCCTAATGCTTTGACTCAGCACTGATGGTTATCAGTGTGGACAGTTCCAGGGGAGGCAAGGCCTGACCTAGACACCTTTTATACTCTGAATGAGGACTAGATCTCAAACTGTGCTATCTCAGGGATCATGAGCTCTGTTGATACACCTTAAACTTCATTCTGCACAATTCTTTTGTCTTTATGTACAGTAGAGCCTGTCTGAGACCAAAACCCATGTGTAGGTTACTACAGAAAACACAGCTGGAAGAATGCATGTCCCACAGATTTTACATTTTTCTGAAGGTTTGCTTTTTCAGATGAAACACTTGAACTAACAACACTTGAAATACTGCCTTAACTCATGTCTTTGGCTGAAATTATTTGAAGACAGGGATGCTGGCTGAATGTTGCTGCAGAGTTGGAAACCACACACTGCCCCTTGAAATGCAGACATAGCTGGTGATAAAACTACAGTGAAACCACACTCCCTGAAATCACTCTGCTTTTCTTGCATGAATATTTTTGGAAAACAGATTTCTGCTTTGGAGAAACTTATCAGCCTATTCAAAATAAATAAACAGCATCTTATCTGGTGAGGTGGTGTCAGAGATGGATTGTATTAACCTTTTTTGTACTATGTCTGTTAAATGATAAATTATTGGAGAAAGGGTTATCTATTTGTTTGCATCCATACAGAGCATAGGGTGTCAAAGCCTCTGTAATTACTGTGATACAAACAACAGAACTTTCAATTTCTGGTTGTTGTTAGATCATGGGTCAAGTCACGTAAAGAGCTTTTAAGTGTGCGCCTGGAAGCCTTTTTTACACAGATGAGGTTTTCAGCAATTGATCCACACACTGTAAAAATCAGTTGCATATTGGCTCCATGCCTAGAGCTTGATTGTTCCTATCACTGGTGTCTGGTGAATGCTTTCTGCAAGGTACATAGAAATGGTCAAGTAATTGTCTCTTAAGCTTTTGTGTATGCAAAGAACATACAATATGGAGAGCATCGTCCTCTCTAGATTTATCAGCTACTACACAAATAGGCATTGTCTGTAGGTTTTTTCACTACATTCTAATGAAGGTCTGTCTCTTCCAGTACTGGCTCAACACATTAACACAGAGGAAACATCTTCAGTGCTTCAAATAGAAATCTTTACCATTTTCACTTTAGTGGTGTTCTACAGCAACCTGAAAACACTCCAGACCTAACACAGTAAGGAAATGTCAGCATTTCTCCTCTGACTCAAACGTGATATGAATATCTTAGCAAAGTTTAGGGTAGCACTGTTGTGCTGTGAGGGAGAGAAAGTATGTTTCTTAGCTCAACCTAAGCACACACTTCTATCCTTTACAGCCTTTCTGCAAAAAGGAAATCTAGGAGCAGGCTTTTTCCAGCTTGGTATATGATTTATAGTTCTGCTTATACAGAGTAGATTTTCCTGTATATTTGCTCAGGTGCCCATCTCTACATTCAATTGAATGCTGATGCTAGGTGCTGAATTCTCTCGTTTTCCTCTTGCAGCCCACAGGCCTGAAACATTTCTGCTTCAATAACTGTGGTATGTGCAAGATAAATATACAGTTCCAGAAGTGATAGAGTGGAGGCTTGAAAAGAACAGGAATTAAGTGAGAATAATCATTCCGGAGACCAAAATACAAAGGGAAGAAACAATTCTGAGGCACAGTTCCATGCTAGCCTTTTCCTTGTTCTGTCAGGAGATAATTTGCTTCTGGCTTGTCTTAACAAAAACAAATGACTGTACACTGTCTGGCAGCCCTAGTAGTGCAACATGGTCAGAGAATCTCAGTGGGAATATATAGCCTGGTAGAAATTATTCTTAGCAAAGAAGCCTGGCTGCTAGCATGTGCTATGATCTGCCTTGCTGGGGTCTTAGTGCTAGCTGCATTCAGCTGAGGCAGAATGCTTGTACAGTTTGCAATCAAACTTTGTCCTCCAGATTCAGATGTGCTATGGCTTGCAATTATATGTTATGTTTTGCTATATGGATACAGTGTGTTTTGCAGATTTGAGTGGAACAAAACCCAGAGTGACTTAAAAATCTGGGCCCTTCATTTCAGCTCTTCACATGTAAGACCTGTCTCCTGTTAGAGACCTGTCTGGATTGCAGTTCATCAGAGGAAAGGCTGTTTTGCATTGCCTGTATACTGCAGTCCTGTTCAGGACCTTCATAAAACACAGGAACCACCCTCAATAGACACTCATTTCACATGACAAAAGCTGCTAACACAGATTCATTTTTGCAGGTAAAATGTGCCAAGGAATTTTAATCCTGGGAGCAGATCAGTTACCTACAGGAATGGTAGAAGCTAAGAGCCAAGAGGTTTTTCCACTGGAGAGAAGGATGTTACGTTAAGGCAGTCTGGATAAAGAAATTTGTCCAAGCCTATGATTTATCTTTGGGACTGTTATATACATAGCTAAGACAATACAACCTTCTGGAAGACTAGAAATATGCTCTTTTTCATCTCTCTTTCATCGGGGAAACTTTATAGGCTATGTACAAACTGTTGCAGCCTCAGTTTCACACAGAATCAAGCTTGCTTTATTTTTGGACCTATCTTCTGCTCTACTGTTCTCATCTAAGGCAGGCCCAATTGCTTTTGAGTTGCCTATAACCTCAACATCTAAGCTCTGAAGAACTAATAAATACAGTGATCACCATATAGCAAAGTTGGAGTCATAGTTCATTTAATTAATTATTCAGAACTTCTCCATCAGCAGGTCTCCTTATCTTTCTGTGGCAACTACGGTTGTTTGGTCCATTTATTAATTTTTTCTTGATTTTAATATTTTTCATTTCATTGACTTACAAGCAGTACAGATTCCTAGTGTGATTTTTTTAGCCTGCTTGACCACTGTATTAGTTGTAGTAGTATCAATGGTATTAATTGTAGTACTTAATAATGCTGACATGTACTTTGCTTAAAATAATTGTTTTATCCTTCACAAAAATGTGTATTCTGCTTGATGTAGAGTCTATATTTTACAAATCAAAGTAGGAAAGCTGAAATTTAAATTCCAGTAGCATATAAAGACTATATGAGGACCCTGCAATGACTGTAAAAATTCAAACCCTTAAGTTGGTGGCAGTCAAAATTTAGCATGTATTGAAGAGATGCATTATGTCAGCTGCATTATGAGAAAGAATCAGAAGTTACCATACGGCTTGATTTTTCAAAATAGCAATTTCTTAGGCATTCAGAAATTTAAATTTCCAATTGTATTTTAACTGGTATGTTGTAACTACAACTGGCAAGTTCAACTGGCAAGTTGAACTTCAGCCTTGGTTCCTTTGATCCAGGACAAGAATGGGAGTAAAAAGAAGGGGGCTTGTTAAGTCTAAAACATTCCAAACCTTTTTTTTAGCGTGGGATGAATAGTACATCATACTTTGAATGTGACTAAACTGGAGGTGCAATTATGAATAGGCTGAAAATTTCAACAAAAGCCTTCACTTTCACACTTCACTGGCAAACAGTTTGACAACAATCTGCATTTCTAATAGGTTTCATCTAAATATTCTAGTTCTTCTTCTCAGAGTACTAAGACTCAGGCCTTCAGCTCAGCAGCACACCTAGTTAGAAAGTTTCCTAAGCAAATGCAGAGACAAATACTTTGAAGTCAAAACATTTCAGAGTTTAATGAGACAATAAGCCTAACACGTTTCCAGCACTTCAGTTTCTGGCAGTCTGAAGACTTGGTGTTTCCTGGACCTGTGGCTCTATTGTGCACCCTCACGTAGGACCTGTGACAGAACTTCTATAACAACACCCCTGACTTATAGCCCTGAGTTTCCATGGTCAGCATAGTATGGGACATAGTTCCCAAAAAGCTATTAAACAAAATCTTGATGTTCTGACTTCATGGAGATGATTATTCAGAAAACACCATGGCAACTTCCAATGAATTTTTAAATGGTTTTAAACTTAATCTGAAAACTAAAGTTTGATACGAACCCAGACAGCCAACACTGAACACGCACCACTAAGGCAGCTGTCCCTTAGTGACTGCTCACCAAGGTTAGGACCTGCTGAGGCTCCCAAATCCTCAAGAGGAGTATTTTTCATTCCAGATGTAAACTGTTCCCTTTCCCAGTCTAAGTATTGACTTACCTTCCACCTCTAACGGAATACATCCAAGTTTCAGAAAATACTTTTTCAGTGATCAAAGACAAGCAGTTTTAGCCTCAAAGACTCTTACATAAACAGAATTTGAGCTACACTTTGTTTTTGAAACCTGTGATTCCATTCTCAGATAGGCGATTTCTCTTTATACTTCTTGTTCTGCCTTCAAAGACCTACCAAGGCATGGACTACACTACAGCCATGAAGTACGCTATCACAGGCTTTCCAGGTGATTTCTAGTTAGAATTGTTGTTGTGCCCAAGAAGAGAGAACAGATGGGTAGGACGAAGTCAAGGTGCTGGTTGACAGATTAAGTGAAATTTTAATTATGATGAATACTATTTCTGTATTGTCCAATCTTAAAAGAGGTTGGCTGAACCAATTAATGAGTTTGTTTTCTTCTTTTTACTAACCATGATGGTAGGAGTCACACTCCTTCCTGTGTTAACAGGATGGGTTTGGGAAAAGTTATACTAGGAAGTTCCACTGGTCCAGGGGAAATATTGTATCTGCCCAAGATGTTTTCCTCATTTTAAGCTAAAACTCTTTTTGGGTTAAAAATGGAAAACACAATTTGGATTGTGATGGTAACTACCTAGTGACACAGTGCATTCTCTGTCCAGTCAGATTTTGCAGCGTGCCGGCAGCACTACTGGAGTTCTGGTCTATCCGGCAAGAATCACCCAGATGTAGTTTCTGGCGGGTTTATGCAAGAGGTCACACACTTGCTGGCCTCTCCCGGCCTTGAATTCTTGTGTGACTGCTTGAGCAAAGTGGCTGTTGTTCTCTTGTTGCAGTTCCACGCCCTTCGCTTTCATAAATAAGATAGGAAGAAAGGATAAAAAGTGTCATAACGTTCTGGGACTGACACTAAGCCATGGACTAACCTGTGCCGAAAGGGACACGTGTGAAGGACGGCGAGGCTGTGTGCCTTCGGAAGCCACTACCCGTAACTAGGTCACTGTCCCGCACCACACTTTCCCTTCGGTGGGATCCGAGCCGTGACAAACACCTTCCCACCGAACACCACGACAAGCACGTAAAACACGCGGCGCCCAGCAAGGCCGCAGCTGGGCGGTGCCGACAGCCCGGGCCGTGCGGCCACCGTGGCCAGGGCGGCGCAGCGCGGCGAGCTGACGTCAGGACGGGGCTGGGCCTGGCGCTGGCCGCTGGTGGAACGGGACTGGCAGCGGGAGCGGCCTGGCCGCGGTAGGTAGGTGCAGCGAGGCCTCGCCACCACCTGGGCACCGGGATCGCCATAAAGGGGAAACAGGGGACAGCGGTGGCAAGGGGCATAGGGCATAGCTGCGTACGGCTGCAGGACCGGCCCGGCCGGCGCCAGCCGCGCGAAGGTCAGCGGGGCTAGGGAGCAGGCCGGGGCCGCCGCAGTCGGCGGGTCCGCAGCTGCCGGGGCCGACGGGGCTTTCCAGGAGAGTGCCGGTGGCATCCCTTCTGCCACCCCGGCTGCCGGATTCGCGGAGGGCGAGACGGTGTTTTGAGGTCAGGGCTTGGCGGCCTCTGCGTGGCGGTCGCCGTCGGGTGACCGGGAGGGAGCGAGCGGCCGGGGGTGGGGCGCGGGAGTAGACCTGCGGGCGAGCTGCTCGCGACGCGGTGGGAAGGGGTGGAAGGGGCAGCGAGGCAGGGCCCCGGAGCGAGCCTGGTCTGGGAGCAGCCCGGGTGCAGCTGTCAGCCTCGGTGGGAGAGGGAAGAGGGACGGCGACTATCCACACCACTCGTAGTGAACGAGCAGGCTTTCAATCAAAAGCCGCAGGTCTCGGGAGGACTGGGCAGTCGCTAGTGAAAAGTAAACAACACGTGAAAAAGGCCTGCACGTAGCTCAGAAAGTTCCAAGAACAGAAAGTGTGGTTTTAAGGGAAGAGGGTGTGACGGGGTGATATTTGATTGCTCCTTTGAGTTGTGTTTTTTTTTTCTTCACCTGAGGTCTTGAGCATAAAGTGACAGGTGTTACCTGGCACCAGCTCTGTAGTTAGGTCTGTGTGGCCAAACCCCATCCATCTCCATGGTTTACAGAACCGGGTCCATTGCTAGTTTGACTGCATTAATCAAAATTGCTCAAGCAATTCCAAGCTGCAGTTAGAAAGACTTGATTTGCTTTGAAGTTTGCTTTTCCTACCAGCCAGTTGTGTTTGAGAACAAAATATGAACTGGAATGGACTGTTGGATATTCCACATGATACTCTGAGAAAAAACCTTAAACTGCTGTTCCAGGAAACTGAAAGGGATAACCCCAGCCCTTTTCTGCATTTATTCTTAACTTGTGTTCAGTTTAGGATGCTACTATATGTAGATTTCAGTCACCAAGGAACTGCTGAGGTTGGTGATAAATTGATGTATATTTGTTCAAATCCCATCTTCCCTGTTGGTTTGCACTGAGCTAGTTTGACAAGCAAATAATAGTTGCAGTTGACCTTGCCAGGCTATCTTCTAGCTCTCCAAATATCCTTTTAAACATAATGTGGGTTGATTGTGAATACTCTGTAGGGCTTGGAGTGAGTGCTTGTGCTTAAAAAGGAACAGAGAAGAGTATCTCAGTGGTTTTGCACCTCCTACTTAAGTGCTGACATTGTTCTATGTGATTCCTTGCTCTCTATCCAGAGCTGAGGGGTTTTAGGCACTTAAATTCTGAGTTGGGAGAATGTGGTTGTTACATCTGAGATTACTGGGATTACAGGCAAAGTACTTTACAGCTGCTGAAGCCTGTGTTGCTGTTGTAGCCCTAGATAACCATGAGACATCCTGTAATGTGAGACTTTGTGAGCCATTCTATACTCACAGGCTGAACTTAATTGTTTTTTCTTCATTTCTTCCCCTTTATATTTCCAAGTTAAATCTAATTATGCTGTTGTGTAACAGAGTAAGTTTAAAGGCAGAAACAACCATTCAGTGGCCTAATCTAGCACTTGCAACAGAACTGAAGTTCACTCAAATTCTTCATCGGCTTTTTGTCTACTAAAAGGCCTCTGGAAACATACAGTGATTTCTCCTTAGTAAGCAAACTAGTAGAAAGACATGGAAGCACCAATGGAGAGACCATTCCTGTCAAAACAAAGAGCAAGACGACTGTTTCCTTGTAAAGGAGAATCTAGGGGAAGAGGAGCATATACTGGGGTGGTCAGACAATAAGGGTCAGATCCAAAGTAAGAATAAATTTGCCTCTGTTTCTGGAGCTCTCTCTGTAAACAAGTGACAATAGCATGTTTAGACCTCAGAGCCGGACTTGGTAGCCAGCAGTAAAGCAGGATAGGAGTCTTAACACTCCCTTTCAGTGGGTTATCAGCTAAACGTTTGTTTTCTCAGTGAGCTATTACAAAAGACAAGAGTAGGAGATCTATCTTGGAGTTTAAAATGTATCTGCAGGTGGTTCTCACCATCACACCTAAGCCTGTGTTGGATGTGGCATTCCTTCAATATGAAATCCTGCTGGCTATAGTCTTGTGGGTTTGCCCAGTTGTGTGAAGAGGACAAAGCTACAAGTAATATCCAGTACATGGTGTATATACACCTATCAGGAAATAAGTGGATGCTTACTAACTTGATGTTTTACTAGAAGATACCAAATCTATTCTCTTCCTCCCTCCCAGCTTTCAACATATTTCCTTGTCTGGGAGGAGTTCTTCTGTCTATTAAATCTACTATGCCACCTTTCCCCCCTCTTACGCTGCTACACTGTTGTCTGGTAGGTTTAAGTCCCTCATATTGGTTTGCCAGCCTCACAAATAATTTCTGAAAAAGGCAGCTTTCTCAAGGGAGACTTAAAATGCTTCTGGTTTTGCTTTCCTAGTTCAGTTTTATCCAGATAGTTGTATTTTTATTAATCTATTTTTGGAACAATAGTCAGAACATTATTCCACTATAAAATAAAGCCTCATCCTCCAATATATCCTGTGCTTGATCTCTTTTCTTTAGCACATTCATAAACCAGAGTGCAGTGGCCAGGTGATTAATGTGATTAATTTAATGCAGGGTCCTTCCCATGCCATTTCAAGCCTCATTGAAAAGTTGTGGAGAAACGAGAATGTCACTTTTACAGACTTAACTTTTACTTATTTCAATTCATCTTGGAGTGAGCTAGTGACAGAGGGAACTGTTTGGAAGAAATACAAGTCATAAAACCAGTTTTCTCCTTCCTGTTTGAGATTAAACTGCTTCAGCTTTTGTTTTGGCTGGACTTTGAGCTAGAAAATGAAAAAGAGGAAGTACAGAAAAGGGAGATAGGGAAGTGAAGGTGCTTAGTAACTTGAGACTGCAGAACAGAAGACGCACGTGTAATGTAACAAGAACAACTTTGAAAGAAACCTCTGGTGAGTCAGGAAGCAGTCATTGCAGTCTGGCTAATCCCTGTGTTGCAAAAGTAGTAACTGTAAGCTTGTGTGTTTTCCAGTTAAACTTAAAAGTGGTCATTGATAATAACATTGGATTGCTACAATTGCACGTTTGTTCCATTTGTTATGTCGTAGAATACTAATTGTGCCTTGCTGAGTATCTTCATCTGAGATCTATTGTGTTTCTCTGCAATACTAGCTAGGTACGTAGAGATATAATGATAATATATGATATTATACCTTGAGATGCTTCTTTCTAATATATCATTGTGAAATACTAAAGACTACTTTTCTCACCCTCACCTCTTCCATCTGCTAGATTACTCAACAATGGCATTTGTGAAGAGCGGATGGCTGCTCCGGCAAAGTAAGTCATGGGTCTTTTACTTCCTTTTCTCCCCACTGTGCCTAACTCTTCAGAAAACACCAGAGCAACTTAGTAATTCACAGGCCTTTCTTAAAACAAGTCTCTAGCTCTGTGGGTTGGTTTATGGTGGGGGGCTTTTGTTTGTTTACCTTTAAGACACTTCACAAAATGACCTGTCATGACAGCTCTTCCATATGACTTTTGGGTATACAAGTGGGAAACAGGAAATACCATAGCTGAGGTGTCTGACTGGCATTCAGCTTCAGATGCTGCTCTGTAATTAGTGCTGTATAAGTGGAGACTTGGAGACTTTACCTGATACCTTAACTTAATGTCTTCAATTAGTCATGACCTCTGCTTGTTCTTGCAGCAAGTAAGAACTAAAACACCCGGTTATGCATTTAAATTCACTTGTGATTTTTGAATACTAGATAAAACATGAAACTCAGTTCTGTAATGTCCTGAAGTGGCCATGCTATAGTACAGGATTTTGTTTGGCATCTCAGAATATGTGGGGCAAATGTAAAGGATTTCTTGGTTTATTTTTTATTAACTCTAGGACACAATTACTTCCTAATACGTGCCTTTAAAAGCAATTGTCTTGATTTTTAAGGTACTATTTTACGGCGCTGGAAGAAGAACTGGTTTGATCTGTGGTCTGATGGCCGCTTAATATTCTATGATGATCAAAATCGCCATGACATTGAAGATAAAATCCACATGCGAATCCATTGCATCAACCTCAGAGTGGGGAATGAATGTCGAGGTAATAAGAGAACCTTCAAGATTTGTGTATTCAGGGATTCTTTACAACTTCAGCACCTGCCCAGTATATCATTTGCAACACTACAAAAAAGTAAATATGGCCAAGAAGTGTGCAGCTTCATTGTGAAAATAAAACAATCCACACTCCTCACCCCTGCTGCCCCATCTCCCCACCCCCCCTACCCCACAAAAAAAAACAACCCCAACCCACCCGACTGCTACGTTCCCTTATAGATAGCCAGGGCATAGTATCACCATGGGATAGATTATGACAGGGTTCAATGCTTCCTTTTCAAAGTCAGTGAGAACAGTGTACCATATAGGCAGGATGCAGGCATGCATGTGAGGATGATATGATCACAATAGACTTGCCTGACTATTGTGTTACTGGTGTAATTATAGTGCTGGTTGGAGTGAGAGGCCGGGACTGGAAATGGGAAACTGCAGGTCAAGAGAGGTGATTCTGCATCTCTGCTCTGGTGAGACCTCACCTGGAGTACTGTGTCCAGCTCTGGGTCCCCCAGCACAACAAAGCACGTCCTGCTGGAACAGGTCCAGAGGAGGCCACAAAAATGATCAGTGAGCACCTCTCCTATGAAATCAGGCTGAAAGAATTGGGGCTGTTAAGCCTGGAGAAGGCTTCAGGGAGACCTTATAGCTACATTTCAATATCTGAAGGGGACCTACAGGAATGCTGGTGAAGGACTGTTTAGAAAGGCTTGTAGCATAGAAAAAGGGGGAATGGTTTGAAACTGGAGCAGGGTAGATTAAGGTTGGACATAAGGAGGAAATTCTTTACAATGAGAGTGGTAAAATAATGGAACAGGTCATCCAAGGATGTGATTGAGGCCCCATCCCTGAAGACATTCAAGGTCAGACTGGATGTGGCTCTGGGCAGCCTGATCTAGTTGGAGGTATCCCTGCTGACTCCAGGGAGGTTGGACAAGATGACCTTTGAGGGTTCGTTCTAATGCAATGCAATCTGTGAATCTGTTTCAAGTATTACTAAATCCACTTGTAGCATTTGTTAGTACTGTACTTGATGCTGACACAAGTGTTGGAAAGTAGTTATTGCCAAGTATGGATCGGTTCTGCTGTAAGACAGTTGCTTTTCTTAGGAATGATGTTCAGAGCTACTTATTTTCATACTCTTTAAAGGGCAAGAATGGGTTATTTCATTCTGTAGTCATTTGTTCTGATGCCATGGAAAGCAGCTACAACTGTTTATTTTGTCCAGACTTTTGTATAAACTCTCCCTTCTTGCAAATGCAGTCATGAAATTGTGGTTATAGATATTTCATAACTTGTCTCTTTTTTCTGACTCAGATTTTCAGCCTCCAGAAGGGAAACAGAGAGACTGTTTACTGCAGATTGTTTGCCGTGATGGGAAGACAGTCAACCTCTGTGCAGAGAGTGCAGATGACTGCCTGTAAGTCTGCCAGAAAATAGTGGGTTTGCTGCCTCTTCCTCATTTACCTTTCTTTTTCTTCCTCTTCGTAATTATTTTCCTTTCTTCAGACTTCAAGAGACACATTTTAAGAAAGTTTTCAAGCAAGGAAAAGCAAGTTGTCAGTGACAAAACCCAGCTCTCCTATAAGAAGTTATCTCACTCATGGAAGCTAACTGCAAGTTAAGTCACTGAGAGCAGTGAAGATTTTACTCCAGGAGGAATAAAAGAATCTTATTAATATGGTTAACGCAACACTTGCTGAACAGATTTTTGTTTTCACTTTCTCCATTCTTCAAATACTACATGGCCCTGCATAGCCCAGGGACATCCCAGTCAGTGGTGAAAGGAAGAACACTCCATTATTGTGAACTCTCAGCTGAGCTTGGCTACATGTAGTTGGATAACTTCTATCATCAGTGCTTGCCAAGTGTCTGCAGCTGCATTGAGCATGCTCCCAGCCCTATGGCACAGGAGTATCTGTGAAGTACAGGTACTTCCTGTTCAACCTGTAACAGCCTCAGGACCCACACTCTCTAGTCGGCACAGACGCAACTGTGGGGCACCTCTTCCTACTACCTTGTCCTGAGCGTGGCAACATGTTACCTAGCTGTTAGGACCTTCAAAACAGACTCTACTCCTTCTCGTGTTCCTCCTCATTCCTTCTCAGCTCTGCTAAGAGAGTAATTATTTCTCACTCTTGGTGTAACACTTTTGTGCATCCATTTTAGTGTATCGCTAGGCTGTGACGCTTACAGTATCCTAAACTCTGCTCCTGCAGTACCAACCAGTGGTTGCTAACTTAATTTTTTTCACAGACCTAAAAAGAAAAAGTGGCATTAATTTTTATCAGTGTTCCACTAAACAGTGACTTGGGTTTTTTTTGCAGGGCATGGAAAATTGCTCTCCAGGATGCCAGAACAAACACAGTAAGTGTGCTGCCTAGACTTCATACTGATAGGGAAGCAGCACATCAGCACTACATGTGGTTTATCAGTTTACTTCTGAAATCGTGTTGCATCCCTTTGTTCTAGAGAAAAATGGGGTCATAAGCACGATGCTAAGTCTTGTGGGTGGGGAGGGGAGAGGATGATCCTCTAGAGCACAAGCATGTGTTGTTCTTGCAGCCAGGTCTAGGCAAATAGAGTCTGGGTGGAAGTGAATGATTTCACGGAATGTTTTCTCTGGATGTTAATGTTTGAGAAGCTGGTCTGTAAGGGAAGCAGTCAGTGAGGCTGTGTGTAGAAATGAAAGCTTCTGCAACCAGTAAAAATGCACTTTATAGTGTTTGTTTCCTACCAGGTGTAGTGCTACAGAAAGCTTAATGCAAAGAAGCTGTTGCTTAATGCAGATCCATTAGAATGCAAGATGATGCTTGGCAGACTAGGGGAAGAGCAAGAGGTACCTGGAAGGGAGTGCATGCATGCTGAGAAGTGAGTACATTACCTCTGAATCAGCATGCTAGCTGTGAAGAGAGAAGAGGTCAGGAATCATGAAAGTTTTTCTGTGAGTCTTATCACCTCTGCCCCAGAACAACCAAGTTGAATTTCTTGCACTGTATTTTATTTTTAAAATCTCCTCACAGCCATAAAGCGAGAGGTGGTTAAGAACTTTGACGGTGTTTAGGTGCCACTCTTGACTACTGCATTTGTTTCCTTTGTCTGCTCTTGCAGAACTTGGTGATACCGGTCTAGGGTGCCAGGAGACAGCTAGCTTAGTTGTGAAGACTTTTTGACGTGGAAATAAAGGGTGAACAAGAGGGTAATTTCTAAAACTGAGGCTAGGAAATGATGGGAGGAGTCAGTATGCTTGCCTATACCTGTATCCATGCGTGTGTAGATGGACATAGGCAAGGAATTTTATGGCTTCTTTCTGTGGGTGATCAGGCTTTTGCATTTTTCCAGGTCTGCTCCCCAAGTAATTTGGGTTTTTTTGAAGCACTTTATAAGGTACTCACTGCTTCCTTAACATGTAGCATGTGTAAAGGTTACTCTTGGGGTCATTCTTTTTAATCCTTGCAGTACTGTCACTGGTTGTCTGCAGAAAAAAATGTGCTAACTGCTATCCTTCCCTGGTGTTTAGGGCTACATGGGATCTGATGTGATGTATGATGAGACAGCCATTTCCTCAGCCCCTCCTCCCTACACAGCTTATGCCACACCATCACCTGAGGTAAGAGTTGCAGTTGCAAAGCATAGGAAGTGAGGTAGCAGAAGCAGCTGTCCTTCAAGCACTCAAACTGTACTCCCAAAGTGCTGTGTTTCACAGTTAGACTCAGCTTTAAGGTTTGTGCAAAAAGAGAGTGAGAATAAGGCACTAGCAACTGTCATTCCTATTTGAGATGGATTTCCTTTGAAAGGGATGAGGCAGATTTGGTTGGAAGATATGGCTGCTCAGTGAACTTGCAAAATAAAGCTTCTTAGAGGGCAGGGTTCTTAGAGGCAGAAGTTACTTGGCTAGTCTTGAAAAATACTGGCTTTTAACATAAGGAGGTGTGACTACACTTTCACGTTGTGTAAGCACTGGAAGGATATAAAACCAGAAGTGTTAAAATTTCATGACTGGAACTGTCACTTTTAACACATGAGGATTTTGTTGTGTCCAAGATGTCATAGCAACACAATTGCTCTAGCTCCTGGATGCACACTTCTTTTGCAGTGGAGCAGCAGTGCTAAAGCTGAACCAGTATACACTGGGTATCCCTGGATGTTCTGACTGACATGCAGCAATACACAAAGGGATGGTTTGGGGTAGTATAACTCATTGCAGTATATGTGCTCTACTTCAGCCCTTCACTGCTAGAAATAGTTAAGAACTAGACATGATACTGGGAGTTCTGTCAAAGCTAGCAGTGGGCCTCCTGTTTCGGAGAACCAAATGTTTCCAGAACATGAGGCTACAGAGTATTTCTCCTGAATCTGACATTTACATGCAGTGTGCTAGAGGAAAGTTGGTTGGAACTTCTTGCAATCAGGGGATGCATGCCTGGTACTTCTGAGCTCTTCAGAGAGCTGTTACTGGCATGAGGGCAGAGAAGAGAAGCTAGTAAGGCTACTGTGGCTCTGCCCAGTGATTTATGCTTTGCCTCTGTTATTTACCATCCAGGAAGGATGGAGAGTGAATGCTGCTTAGGAGCACTTATTTTTTCAAGCAGCTGTTCTCAATCCTTTCCAGGAAGTAGAAAGTATATCAATATAGAGTGGGAATTTTAGTGAAACTTCGACTGCATTAGAAGTGAGGGAGAACTGAACAAAGTGCTTAATCAGATAAATAGCAAGTAATCCTGCTGTAATAGACATTTTTGATTTCACCAGGTTTATGGCTATGGCTACGATCAGTACAGTGGCACGTATCCCCCTGCTGGTCCTCAAGTCTACTATGCCTCTAATGGACAAGCTTATGCTGTTCCCTATCAGTATCCATACCAAGGTAATCAGTATCACCCATATACTTCACTTTCCTACAAAAGCTATTTGAGTCAGTCTTATTGGCTTTAATTCTATTACTCCTTTACCACCCACCACTCCTGTACACAGAGCAACAGAAAGAAACCTGTCTTGTAACTGGAACCACGTCCCCTTTACCCTTTCACAACAAATGACCAGGTGAATTTGTGTTAAGTGATTTAACCTTCCCAGTGAGATTCCAACATACTTAAATTACTTCATAACTCCTGTTGAAACACACATAACTCTAACTACAGCAGGCAGCATGTTTTCTCAGGAAAGACAGAAGAGCCAGAACAAGATTGATTCAGTACTCCATACTGGGCTTTGTTGGAGCCTTTCAATTCATGTTACTCTTACACCTAGCTTAATTACGTAAACTCTGATATTCAGCTATGACCTCAGAATTAAATGCAAGTTTCAAAGGTAAATCCACTCCCAAAGCATGGCTGTAATTGTTTGCTTCCCCACATGCCGTAATGCAGTACATGCACCCTTGTGAAGTCTTCTGTTGCTCTGTTCAAGTTTGTATAGCTTTCAACCCCAGTAACAGATGAAATAATAAAATTTTAGGATATGGTTTTAATCTTAAATCACCTTAATTTAGGATTAATTTTTCACAGAGAGCCCAAATCCTACAGAATTGGGGCTTTAGAGTACTATGGATAATGTAAATTAGAAGATTTAACTTAGTAAGTGTTTATGATCTGGCTCTGCAAACAAGAATCTCTATTCAGAAATTTGTAAGGGAAATCAGTATTGTGATGTTTGCTTTGCAGATAGGAGCTAAAGTCACAAAACACAGCAGGCGGAGCTTGTACAATCTGTTGCAGTGCAAGGGTCAGTTAGTGCTTTCTTGAGCCTTAGGTTAATTCCTTACTACTGGACCAATCTTAATCTGAAAAGAAATGCAGCAGCTGAATTGAAGTAGCAGACAGTAACCGTACAGTACCAATGCACAGATATCAGTGAAAATTATTCACAGTACCATGACAAATCACTGACTTCTAGAGCTTCCAAAGACGTTTCTTGAGGGGAGGAACTACACTATTTGCCTTAACTTCAAGGCTGAATCAAATTTTAGACCCATTTCTTGCATTAAATCCACTAAGTAATTCATAGTTTGTTTGCTAGTAAAATGCAGAACAGTGATCAGTTTTACCTTTGTGATGAGCTTTTCTCCCAGATGTTAAAACTCTTACAAGGCTGAAAGTGTTGCTAGGCCTCTCAATTTATTGAGAAAATGTGGAGGCTGAGTCCAAAGCAGAGATGTATTTTATCTTTGTAGCTGGCATCATCATAGTGTCAAAGGGTGAAAGAGTGAGCATGTTTTGATATCACAATGCATGGCACTAAAATATGTGGGTTTTTGCCCTGCTCATAACAATTTCTCATTATCTAGGACCTTACGGCCAACCACCTGCAAACCACGTCATCATTCGTGAGCGTTACCGTGACAGTGATGGAGATCTTGCACTGGGCATGCTTGCTGGAGCAGCAACTGGGATGGCTCTGGGATCATTATTCTGGGTTTTCTAGATTACCCTTTCCATATCTTTGTAGTTCCAAAAATCTTGATTGTGTGCAATAATATATTGGCAATGTTGTTTACTGTTAAACTTTAAGAAATGCAATAGTTATTTTTCAGTAGTGACATCTTAATAACTGATTCTTAACTGTCTTAAGGAGAGTTTAAAGGCACCCTTTAGTTAAGTGGCTGGAGATGGTATGTACTGCTCTTGCATTCTGATATTTAGAGTTAAAAGGATTTATACTGACAGGGATCAATGTAGGCAGCAATGTAACATAGCAGTTACTAGCTTTATGAACAGATTGTTATTGTAAACATTGCAGGAAAAAACCCACATTTTCTGGAGGGTCTAAAATCTAGTCTAAACAGGAGGTTTATGGGAGTCCTGCATTAGTATGTATGTACTAGTGGCTTCTAAACATTCCCTGGACAAACATGTAGCTTAGCAGAAACTTCTTGGCATTATGTAGTCTACCATGCTTGGGAATTTTTTGTTTTCAAACTTGCCTGCAGTGTGTTTCCTTAGATGGAGTCCTATACATGTCTCACACCACCCAGATGAAGTATAAGCAAACCACTAAGAAGCAACAGCAATCCTCAGTTCTCTTGTTCTCCCAGAAATGTGAATGACCAGTGGCAAGGGAGACCAATGTTTGTTGTTCCACCTCTCTCTTTAACCTGAATAATTTTTCTCTGGCCAGATGGAAGTAATGGATCTTTAGCTTTGCAAGTGGTCTTTCTTGTCTGTATAACACTCACCTTAGACACTGTACCAACTGCATTGCTGTGGAAGAGGCCATTGTCCAGTGTCTCTGCTCATTACTGCTATTGCTCTGCAGAGTCTGCAGGAGAACTATCTTGAACAGCCCTTGTCCTGTTTGGCTTACCAGAACTCCACTGCAGGCAGTAGTAGTCAGAAGGGAAGAGACAAACAGCATAAGTAGACCCTGCACACAGGCACTTTGATATTAGCTGCCTTGCCATGGCTAGGATAGACTGCCTCTTAGCCTCCAAGGTTTACTGAACCAGTTTCATTATTAGCAACTAGTTTTGAGTACAGCTGAGCCTGGGTTTGTTCTATGCACATTTCCTCCCTCACATCAGCTTCTTCCCTCTATGACTTTTTTAAAAACACTCCAATGAACCTGGCTGGCTTTGCTTGTATGCCTGGTTTCTTATAAAATGTGCTCCTGCAGGCTGCTGTGCTGTGGACTGTAACCTGGAGTGCAACCATTATGTGTGTTATGTGGCCTGTTACCTTATCCTGTTATAATCAATGCTGAGCTGTGCTTGGCAGGGGAAAGAAAGGTCTGAAGAAATGCATATGCTTTCTTATTCAGGTAAAAGAGGCAGGGTGCCTGAGTTATTTATAGTAAGAGGACTTACTTTTATACTCCACTTCCAGCTTCCTGTATTCATACTGTTCTAATATGTTAAGTCTTTGTTATGCTTTCATTCAAAAGTAGGTTAATTTCCTTAAGGTTAACGTATGTCAGGAGAGATGAAAATAGATGAGAACTCTCACCAATATGAATTTAGATCAAGCCTCAACCTTTTTCATTTCATCTTAAAGTTCTCTTAGCTCTATCCAATGTATTTAAGCAATAGAGGTCTTGAACAAGAGTTTGGGTAGCAGCCAGGGGAAGCACTAATATTTTCTGACTCTTAGGACCAACCCAACAAACTGAAATCAATAGAAGTAAACAGATGGATGTAATCTTGGCTGCATTACTTAAGAGTGGGCCTAATCTGTGGAATGCAAACTTCTTTCAAGAAACTTTGTTTTGCAGCAGTACACCAACGTACATGCATGTCCTTTCACTGATTAATAAAGGCTATGTTCTGCCAGTGGTATGTACTGAAAAGACTTGTTGGATGTTCAAAAGAGGCCTAAAGCAAAAGTTTCCTATTGCGAGTCCAAACCAAAGCAAATTGGAGTAAACTACTGAAGTTCTCTTAGAGGTCAGAAAGAGACTGGAACTTACGTGAACAAATATTTTTACCCTTTTTGAGCCTTGAGATAACCTGGAAGCTGATTACAGATCTACACTGCTGTTCAGTTTGTGCTTTGCAATATAGCTAAGTCTGCAGAATGCCTCTATCTCCTCTTCTGTCTGTGTGACATTTAGATTGTTAAGTGGGGGGGAATAAAACAATTGAACAGCATTGTGATTTCTTTTGAATTTCATAATGATTGTGAAAGAATAGCACAATGTAAATCAGCTAGTCATTTATTTTAAGTTCAGAGTTTTATTGTGTAGGTTTTTTGTTTGTGGGTTTTGTTACTCAGGAGATGAGTGAAGGTTTGGTTGTATCTATACTAATGTGTGGCTGGATTTGTAGTCATGACTCAGTAGCCTTTCTCTGCCCGATCCAGTACTTCATATATCTGCAGTTTGTGTAGACCCTAGTTTGAGCTGAAGGAGCAGGGCTCAGGTGGATTTTGGGGCTTGGAGGGACTGCCTCTCCACCTTCTGCAAATAGGTGAGACCATTGTGATGGGAAGAGGCAGCAGGTGTGGCAAGATCATTTTCAAAACAGACTGAAATGACAGTCCTAACCAGGTGTTTGTTTCTAAGTGGTGCTATTCATGTTGCTGTGGTATGAGCTTTACCTGCACAGCACCCAAGCACATGCTTTCCTGCCTGGAGCCCATTTATATGGGAGGACCATAGCCACTACACTGCCACTGTTTTTTGCAGTATACACCATTCAGTTAAGGATAACTAAGTCTGTTGTGTAGTCCATCCAGAATTGAATGTCAGGACTTACAGAGGTCACCAGTCTATATGCTCATCTGTGACTAGTTACTTTATGATGCTCAGTTCTGGACAACTAAACAGAGGCAGGCTTCCAGTGAGCAAGTCTGACCCCAATAAGGAGATGGACCAGGGCCCCGTCCCAAATTCCTAGTTACATGTGAAAACATTGGTTTGTTTTCTTTGAATGTGGGGGACTAGGGAGCCAGCCTCTTTTAGTAAGTGGGCAAAACCTCATGACGTAGAGAGGAGGGGGTGGGAAATGTTAATATACAGAGAACTGCACAGACTTTTAACAGACATCGTTTTGAGTGCTGAAGCAGATTCTGAGCTGTGTCTAGATGGAGCTATCCTAGTTGTCACACAATGGCTTAATTTTTTTTTATTCTTCAATGGAGATTTAATAGGTGCTGGAGCCAGCTAAACAAGCTGAGTAAAGGAGAAAATTCACACTTGGATTCCTCAGATGTCTTTGTGGCTTTTCCTCCTCATGCTATGACTAAGACTAAGTCATGGAGGGTAGCATGCAGCAAATGTTTCCTCCCCCCAGATCCTTCATGTTCTTGTGCACTCTAACTACTGCTTTTACTACATGTCCTTGTTCTCTTATTAAAATTTACAGCAAACCCTTAGCAATAAAATTAATATTTAAGTGTAATTGTTTGGACTTGACATGTTTACTAGCCTTTGTTTAACATTTCTCAGTTAGTCTGTAGTCAAGCATGTAGTCAGCTTACAGGAGGTTTCCATTGCAAGGCACCAATGCCATGATGAGTTCTGTACACCTGCAGTCTGTCCTAAGCAAGTACAAGGGTGGCTTTCCATAGCAGAAAAGTGAACTAAGACAACTACAGCTGTTGGAGTTAGAGCTGACATATCTCACTCATCTCAGTTGCCATTTAATAAAGATGATGTAAAGTCTGTGAAATCAGCAAAGTACCTCTGCATTAGCATCACTACACCAAGATTAGAAGTAAGGCCTACTTCTTTTTAATGGAGTTGAAGGCTTTGACTCAAAATGCTTAATCTGGGATGTATGCAATGCTGATCCAGATTGACTATTTGACATTGTGTTACCAAATCCACAGATTTATACTGTTTAGCATTACAGTAAGCAGCTTGGAGCACAGATGTTGCGCTGGGCAAAAATGTTCCTGGTTGCTGTAGTGGTATTTCCTGTTTATGAACTGCTTCAGTAGAGTTGGGTACAATCAGTAAGTTTGCTTAGGCAGGTCAGTTTGTATGCTTAACTGCCCACCAGAGAGCCTGCACCAGAACAAGTTAGGGAACTAAATCTACACTGAATCTGCTGTGTAAAGCTCGGCAGCTTCATAACTTCCTGGACTGTCATGCTCTTGAACTGTATTCCCTGTCTGGTTTGTGGTCACTAAATGCAGTAATTAGCTAGGGTTGTATTCTTAAAGGTGCCTTTGCACATCCCTCTCTCCTGTTGCAGGTTGCCTCACACATTGCAGTGGATAATATTTACTATTCATTCACTGCATTTCAGTGAAGCTGAAAGTTCCGACCAACACCACCCTGCACATTGTGAGCACTTAATATTAACTACAGATGAGAGCTTCTAACAACAGGCTGATGCTAATGCACTGATTTGGGAGTCTTTTAATTACCACAGGTTATCTTACTACGTTTCAGAGTTTTTGAGCAATCTCTAAAAGGCTCCAAGACTCACAAAAGAACTAAAACCTCCAAATTAATAATTTAAAGCTTAAGATCCATTTGATGATGATTTTTAAGGTGCAGGTTCCTAAAGTTTCAGACTTACAATACCAGGCTTAATCTGACTCAATATGGTGGACCCAATAGTGATACCAACTAATTGTCTTCATACTTCAGGAACCAAAGCTAACTGCATTTTGCAAAGTAGTACATCTAGGTACAACAGGTGAAGCAATAAAATATTAGAATCTTTTTTGTTGGAAAAGATAAGTCTAACCATTAACTCGGCACTGCCAGATGATGACTGGTAGGTCTCCACTGCACCATGTCCCTGTACTCTTAATTCCCTCCACTTCCCTTGGCAACCTGTTCCAGGGCTTGTAATTTTTTTTCCCTTATATCCAACCTAAGCCTTCCCTGGTAAAACTTGAGGCCGTTTCTTCTTGTCCAGTTGTTGTTACTTGGGAGAACAGACTGAGCCCCACCGTGCTACAACCTCATTTCAGAGTGTTGTAGAGAGACAGAAGGTTTCCCCTCAGACTCCTCCAGGCTAAACAACTTCATTTCCCTCAGCTGCTCCTCATGAGACCTATTCTTCAGACCCTTCACCAGCTTTGTTGCCCTTCTCTGCACCTGCTCCAGCACCTCAATGTCTGTCTTGTAGTGAGGGGCCCCAAACTGAATCCAGTACTGGAAGCTTGGCCTCACTATTGCTGAGCCAGGATGCTGCTGGCCTTCTTGGCCACCCGGGCACACGCTGGTTCACGTTCAGGCGCTGTTGACCAGAATTCCCCTGAAAGGCACCCAGAGCTCTCAGGGAACAGGTACATGCGAAGGTAAGATGAGCTTACCCTGCCCGGGGTGGTCTGAGTCACGGAGCCTCCAGCGCCCTGCCTCTCGCTGTATACCGACCAGCGTCTCTGGGCGCTCCCGGACCGGCCGAGCCCCGCTGCCGCCGCTAGATGGCGGTCCGACACCGACGGTGGCGGAACGGCGAGGACTGGCACCGGGCCCCCACTGCTGCTGCTGCAGCCCCGGCACGGCCCTGCGCTTTCCCCGGCTCTCGGCAGCGCTCTCTCTCTCCCGCGGGAGTGCCCAGACCACCGACAATCATGGACACAGCCCCGCACCACGGCTGTTTGCGGTTACAACCCGCTGACGGCTGAGCCGAGCAGCCTGGCCCGCATCTGCCTGCGCAGGGATGCAGGCCCCCGCAGCCGGCACCAGCACAACCCAGGCGGGCCGCCAGGCCTCCAGTTTCCAATTCCTGCAGGAAACAAGGGCTCCCTTGGGAATCTCGGCTGTCCCTCCCTAGCACCGTACCCGGCACCCCCCGGCAGCACGGCACTTCCCATCCCCACGTACACACGGGTACAGCGGCGTTGTATCAGCCCTCACAGGGGCTCAGCAGCACTCCTGCCCTGCAGATAATAGTGTGGCATAATTATAATGATTGGACAGAGCCTGCCGGGCCGCAGTTGGCAGGCAGGGTTGCAGTCTCTGCAAGGTAATCCTTTCCAAATCTGCTGCTGATCAAAAGCAGTTTTTCATGGGAATGTACAGGGATGTTACTGCAATGAAAGGCCATTTCTATGCCAAGCGAGCTGCTTCAGTTGAAGTGCTGTTTGTGATAAGGTCTCAGGATTTTTCTGTTACTGGAAATGAAGGGGTATTTTGGTTCTCCGTGTTCTGCCAAAAGCTAGCAGATGAACTGCCTTTGCACTAAGCAAAGTCTAATCCTTGGGCAGATACCACACCTGAGAAACCTTCACCCTCCAAAATCAGGAGTATTCCTACCATGCCAGGAAGAGACTGGCATCCCTTACAGAGGGTGAAGTAAAGCTGGTAATACACTTAGCTGGACTCTGGGTTGTCCCAGCCTGTACTTTAGCACAATAGGAGAGCCCTGGCCTGGGACTAGCATGTTCTGGGTCTTTTTCCCCAGCGCTGTCACAAGCATTTTGCATGATGTTGAAAAAAGCAGCTTTACATTGTCACATCTCACTTCTCTCATTCCCAAAAGACAGGTGGTGACACAAAAGAAACACAAGAAGTTCATGAAAAGCTGTAAGCTGTTCCAGTCTGGGCATGCACTGAGGATATGGGGTTATCAGTCTGAGCTGATGCTTTCAGAGACCTCTGAGATGATCATAAACAACAATTAAGAGTGTTTCAGTAAGAAGCAGCCTAAAATACAGAAGCCAAGGGCTGGTAATTCAAGAACAGCATCATGTTTCTTTACACACTGAATACAGGACATGTGCTGGAAGACATGGTAACCCTTTCTGTCCAAAGCAAACTGAACTCCACTCAGCTTGCAACATATGCAGCAAGCCCAGCTGTTTCCAGAAGCCCCAGCCCCAAAGGCCCGTGGTACCCACTCTCTACTTGATGCAGGCAAACAAAGACAGCATTACTCCAAAGTGGGGATTGGAAAGGGAAAGAAACACAATTCTCTTTGGCTAGAGACTTTTAAAAGGAAATGTTAAATTCCAATCTCCTTGTTTCAAGCTCATTTTAGTTATCATGGAAAGGAAGGGTCAATTTAAAAACTATGTATCTTAAATTCATAGCAACATAAGCATCATCAGCATGTAACTTGTGTCACCATCTTTCAAACAACTGCTTAGTTCAGCTGATATAGACAACTATGTTGTGCATATCAGACCACACATGATAACAGACAGACTATGAATACATGAACTGAATGTCTGGATTGGGAATCTTTACAGACTCTAATTTTTTTTTTTTTTGCCTTTTTCAATGGCTGACATTTGACTACCCCAAAAAACACTGAAGTCAATCATTTCACTGCCTGAAATTTCTCCTGATGTGGAAATTCAATATAATGCCATGTGCCATCCCTCTGTACAGGCATGAATCAAAGCAGATAATCAGAGGCCTGGAGAACACACATACAGGCAAAATCCCTCCCACTAGCATAGGACTGTTTGCCTAGATTTAAAATAAGTCTTAGTACTGATTTCTAAATCAGCTGCTCAATGCCACAAACTACTTTTGATTGCTGTGTTCCTCAGCTTGCAAATATTATGACTTAGCTACCTCCCAGTCCTAGTAAAGTGCTTTTTCCCAGGAAAGCAATGTGCTGCATATGATCTTCCCAGACAAATTATTAACAATGGCCCTTTTTACATCTTCTTGATTAAATCTAGGCAATGTTTTCAATCTTGGATTCGGATGGCTGAGAAATAATCAGGAAAATAACCCTGCCTTTCTATACTCCTCTATAATTTTCCCTGGAAGTTGTTCAATCACCCCTGCATGTTTTTTGTTTCCTTAATACTTACTTTAAAGATTACACCACAGCATCCTGCTGAGTTAAGAAAACAAAACTTTATGCTTACAGGCCAGAAGAGTCCCATGTAGTCAATCAATAGCTGCATTTCTGTCTGTTTTAAAACCAATTCTTTTAGATGCCACTATTCCAAACATTTTTTTCCTGATCAATATCTCTGGCAGCTGTTCAGATAACCTATCAGTGGAACTAATTGCTGTTAAAGCTATGGATCTATGATCAGTCAGGCTGGAGTCTGTTTTTCTTATATGACAGCAATTAAAAAAGCCTCACATAAATTCAACCCATGCAAAGCACAACTACTTTCCAGAATGGGCATATGCCATTTAGCAGAACAAACATTTTTTGGTACTTTCTTTGTCCTCATCACAAAAAAATTAAAATAAACCAAACAAAAACCAAACCAAACCAGGAAAAAAAAAAAACCAAAACAAACCCAAACCAAAATAAACAAACAAACCCCCCACAATCCAAAACACTTGAGAAGTCTTTCCATTACTCCACACCTGTCAGTGTCCTGTCCTGGGCAGTCAGTGTGCTTAACTTTAGGCATGGAAATAACTGTGCTGACTTGAATGGCATGCACACCGTTTATCTTCAAATGCTTGTGGTGTTGAATCAACAGTTCTGTAAAAATACAAAGCCCTCAAGAACGTATTAGTCATTTGGGGGTCGGGGCAGAAAATGGAGAAACCCTCCAAAGTTGCTGGATTTGTCTATACATGGCACAAGAAAACAGGTCAAAATCTACACTAGTGTAAATGAGCGGAACAGTAATAAATCCACGTGACAGCTTGCACCCTGCATTTACAGCTAATGAAGACTCTTTCAGATCCATTTTAAGTAAAGCAAATGCCTATGCTGTAAACAAAACAGTCTCCTCCTCCCTTCAACAGAAGTATTACCAAATGCTTTGGAAGTGACCCCAATCTAGTATTTTGCAGAAGCATCAATATACTCCTTCATGCATGGAATCACTTACAGATGCTGCAGAATGCTGCACTATATTTTAGTGGCACATAGGGAAAATGAGAAGCTCAGAGATGTGCCTGATTGTTAAAGACAGTGAGGCACTGTGGGCAGGGAGGTGAGATTATGGTTTTGATCAAATCCCAGTAAACGAGAGGCAATGAAATGCAGTGAGGCAATTCCGAGAAAGGGAAGTGTCAAGCGTCCTATCCCTGTGCTGACCTGACTGTAAGGTCCTAAATACCACTGGTATAAACAGTTGCAAGCTCATTTTAGTTGGGACCTGCTGATGAAAGCATACTTTGTTTACTAAAGCTGAGTTAATATTCAGACCAGAGCTTTCCCTATCTACATCTCATCTCTTTTGATATGATATTTTCATTTCATTTTTTATATGATATTATCATTTTTATATACCTCATCTCACCTCTTTTGATATGATATTCCTCTAATTAAACACTTATCCTCAATGCTTCAGGTGTAAGCCATTTAAATATGACCTCAGACTGAGTTTAGGGTGGTCTTGGTTAGATCCAAAAGTCACCTGCCAAGGGTAACTGGATACAGTGTGGTGGGCACATATGTAAAACACAGCAAATGGATCTGCAACCAGCCAGGACTACAGAAGAGGGAGCGATTTTAGTTCTCTAACAGAGTCAGTATTAATCAGATCACTATTTATATAAAGTAGCTCATTTTCCACCCTGAATAAAGCAGAGACAGCAGCAGCCCCAAAACTTGGTGGAGCTCTTGTCCAAGTCAGTTACTACACAGGTGAGCATATTCAGTAAAAGTGGGTATTCCCTGCAAGCTCTGCAATTGTAGCTGAAGTGCTGGCTTAAACACCTGACACATGCACCTTATAGCAGTTGTGAATTTGTAGACTATTTAATACATTTTGTAACTTTTCCATGTCTCACTATCTGCTGAGTTTATCTTTACAGTAGAATTTTCTACCTATTCCATGTGCAAACTCAGGTAGCTGAGTTAATACTGCAGCAATTTCTTACCTGAAATAAAAACCATAATTTATGTAGACAAAGAGATAAATGACTATTGTATTTAAATTTTTTTTAAGTGCTGTGGGTTTCTTTCTCAAGGACTACCTTAGCATTTGTTCCTTTCATACCAAACGAGTTGTCTACATGCACAATTTGGTCCTACTTCTCTGATCATCTGAGTTTTAAAGTAACGTATTGTGAATATCACCAAGTACTTCACTTGGCAGAGAAGTGACTGCATTGGTATGCTACCATGGTTTGCAAAACTGCAATTACATCAGCCAATAAAACTGAGAAGGGAAATGGAGAACAACGCTTTACATTAAGTGATACCAATTACAGAGTAAGTACCTGGTGCTAAGAAAAGCGACTGTTATATTTATGTGGTTATATAACTAACAGATTGAGCGAGCTCTTGCCCTTTGCTTATCTCTTAGAATCTTATCATTTCAGGAAATGAGTCTACCTCCTCCATGGGTGATCTCATAAGCCAGGAAATGCAGATTTGAAGCTGGATTGCTGATAGGCCTTTTGGAATAACAGCTGAGCACTGAGTTACATTGCTGTGTTAAAGGTAATGCTCTAATTACTGTGCCTGCACTGAACCACTGGCTGCGCAGGGAACCACGGAAGGGCTGAGGTTGGACGGTAGCCAGTCAGGTTTTGAACCTCTCTGAGAATGGAGATTCCACAACCTCTCTGGGCAACCTGTTCCAGCATTTGACTGCCCTTTCAGTAAAGCAGTTTTCTTACATGTAAGTAGAACTTTCTGAATTTCAGTTTGTGTTCATTGTCTCTTGCCCTTTCATTGTGCACAGATGAGAAGCATCTGGCTCAGTCTTCTTTACATCCCATCACAAGTCTGAACATTCTTGAACTGATATGACCTTTACCAAGCCTTTTTTTTTTTTAACAAATTGAACAAGCCTCTTCTTATGGGTGATGCTCCAAGCCCTTGACCATCTTTGTGTCCTTTTGCTGAACTTGCTTCTCTGTGTCTTTTTCGTATTGAGAAATCAGCACTGGACCCAGTACTCCAGATGTGGCTGCACCAGTGCTGAGTAGAGGGGAACATCATTTCCCTCAGTCTGCTGGCAGCACTCATCCTAATACAGCCAGTGATGCTGTTGGCCCCCTTTGCCACTAGGGTACACTGATGGCTCTTGCTCAACTTGGTGACCACCAAGATCCCCAGGTCGTTTTCTGCAGAGCTGCTTTCTAGCCAGTCAGCCTTTAGAATGTACTGGTAGGTGGGGTTATTCCTCCTCAGTGGCAGGACTTAGCATTTCCCTTTGCTTAATACCATCCAGTCCACTTCACTGCCCCTTTTTTAAGCCCATACTTATGAAGATGTTATGGAAGACAGTGTCAGGAGCTTTACTACAGTAAGATAAAGATTCACTGTTCTCCCCTTGCTCATTATGCTAGTCATCTCATTGTAGCAGGCTATCAAGTTGGTCAGACATGATTTCCCCTTTCTAAACCCATGCTGACTTCTCCCAAGAATGATCCCATTAATTAGTACGTTTGAGAACTAATTCCATTATTATTTCCAGTTTCACCTTCCCAGGGATTCAAGTAAAGCTGACTGACTTGCATTGTCCTAGATCCTATTTCTGAAGATGAGTGACATTTCTTCCAGCCTTCAGGAACCTCCTCAACTGCAATGACTTTTCAGAGATTGAGAGTGGCCTCACTATGACATGGGCCAACTTCCTCAGCACTCAGGGGTGCCTCCCATCAAGTTCCAGGGACTTGCAACTGTCCAGTTCATTTAAACATAGTCTAATTTCATCCTCCTCTACCAAGGATACATCTTCCTTGCTCCAGATGCAAGTAGGATGACTCTGCTTGTTAGGAATTAAATTCTCCATAAAAGACAGAATTCAGGTACAGTGCACACAGCGTGGTTAATCCTTCACCTGCCTACATTCTGCTTTTTAAAAAAGTTATATAGGCTCTTCTTAGTTTAGATCTCCCCTTCTGTAAAACAGAATTTAAAATAAAACACTCTGAGCTTCTCAGCTAGTGGTACTAGTGAGGCTGAGCATCACAGCAAACTGCTAGCTGCAACACCTGCACTTTATATGAGCCAAGGCAGTGCTGGGCTGCTAAAGATCAGCAGTCTGCTGTGAATAGATACGTCTTAGTTAGGGGCTCATTTGCTCACCACACACACCAGGTAAAATTTTCCTTCTGTGTGTTCAGACAAGGGCAATGAGGCTCCTGAAAGGCCTGGAGCACATGGCCTATGAGGATCATCTGAGGGAGCTGGGGTTGTTCAGTCTGGAGATGTGATGGTTTGAAACTGTCTTGACACTGACACAGGAGAAAAGGAGGCTGAGGAGAGACCTCATTGCTCTCTACAGCTACCTGAAGGGAGGTTGGGGCAAGGCGGGGGCCAGCCTTTTCTCCTTGGTGGAAAGCAACAGGACTAGAGGAAATGGTTTCAAGCCGTGCCAGGGGAGGTTCAGGCTGAATGCTAGGAGATTCTTCTTCACAGAGAAGGTTATCAGACACTGGAATGGGCTTGCCAGGGCAGGGGTGGAGTTGCCATCCCTGGAGGTGTTCAAGCAGCGTGTGGAACTGGCACTTAGGGACATGGTTTAGTGTTGACCCATCATTGCTGGGTTGAAGGTTGGACTGGATGGTCTTTGAAGTTTCTTCCAAACAAATCTTTTCTGTGATTCTGTGATTACAGATTTGGTCTTTGATCAGAATACGTAAACACAAGAGACAGGCAGTGGCACCAGAAGCAGGCTTCAATGCACAGGCAACCTCCTTCTGCTACGTCTTACCTCCCTCCAGGACCTGTCACAAGAACCCTCCCTGTGCATTCCTTCCTTATGTTCTCTGCCAAGCCAGATCCGTTTCCATAAGACCCAAGTTGGAGAAGATAGTTGAGCTGCTTATTATGGCAATGACTATGGCACTTACCAGCACAACAGAATCATAGTCCCAGTACAAACTGAGCTGTTTGTAACCCTCAGCCTGTTTTGCTTGTGCAATAAATGAAAACAGAGACAAGTAACACATTCTGGCAGTATTTTTGGCCAGTGGTGATTCAGCACAGATATAAAGGCCTCCAGACTACTCAGAGTTCTCCAACTTTAATATTAGTGGTCTTCTATCAAACTTTCAGAGCTTTAACCCATCCTTCTTCCCAAATGACACTGCAGTGGCTGGGTTACTCCCTTAGAACAGTTTGAGGCAGTACTAATATTGCAAAAGTTGATCAGGTATAATCTGGAGGGTAGGGACCTTAAAATGCCACTCCACTTGATCTGTATCAGCATAATGACACTTTCCCAGGCCTTACTCCATTCTCAGGGTGTGACTAACAATGTGAGAGCTACAGCACCCACTCTCTCCCCTCAGACCTGCTACAAGACAGATCTTCAGGTCTTCATAACCAATGGGTATGTGACTTTGAGATGGAAGTTTTGAATCCTTTTCTCTGAAGATTATTTGAAGCTGAGAGATGGTTGAAAGAAGGAGCGAAACAGCAGCTTACATTTTCTGTTGGTCGTATGCCCAGAGTTGGGATATTCCTATGCACAGGCCAGCAAGTGTTTGTGTTAGTGTCAGCAAGCTTTCTGTTGCTGTGCAACTAGTCAAAGTTGCAAGGAATGGCTGAAAAGCACAAAGAACAACTTGGCATCCAGTTTGCAGTCATGATTATACCAGTTCTTTCTAAGATGGAGCAGGACTTCAAAACATAGCAGGAGTCCTGCTCTGCAAGCCCCTACTTCATATATGGCATGGGCGGAGAGGTAAGAATTTCTGAATGTCATCGTTATGTTCACAGATCACCCTCACTGTCAGGACATTCTATAGAATTGATCTGTACCTATTCTGGGAGGGTTCTCCTAGATGAAGGAGTCATGATGTTGTTGGAAGACAAAGTAGAAAAGCACAGTGCTCCAATGCAAGCATGCCAGTGAGCACAAAGGGGCCTCTCGAGCTGCCAGAGGCAGGCAGGACACATGCACAGTATCTGTACTGCCCTGGTAAGGGGCTTGGATGAGTCCTCATGAAGGAACACTATTTTCATTGCTGCTTTGGCTCTGCTTGGCTCTAATTGTGTCAGATTGTGCACTCATTTGTGTAGGGACTTCAGCTTGACTATGACATTCATCAAAGCTATGAACAGGCATCCTGAGGCCATTTGTCAGAGCCCTGAACCATGGGTAGTTTTAAGATAAGGCATAAGGAAATGGAAAATATCTCTGAAGGGTGGCAAAACCAAAATCAAAACAGAATAATAAAGAGCCCCAAAACCAGAAGAGCTAGAACAAAAGGAGACTAGCAAATGGAGCAGAAATTGTCAGTGGTCTCATCAGGGACAAAGGCAATTGCCCTGTTGCTGCTCTGTCACAAAGAGTGGTCAAAGAAATGAGTCAGCCTTGCAACTCCACATTTCACCTGGCTATGAAAAACTTTCTTGGGCCCTTCTGTGATGTCCACCAGCTTCCTCATGCTGGAGACAGTCTCCCCCTGATTTTTTTTCTTTTTTGGCTTTCCACACACGTAACTCATTAAAGATAAGAAGATACTAGGCTTGACTGTGATGGGTGAAGGGAACAGCTGGAGCGCACATGAAATGGCAGGTCTCATCTGATGCAGAATGTTTGCACTGCAGGAGAGCAATGTAATGGAAGCTACTAATGCAGTACTTCAGTAAAGACAACCCTCATGCAACACCTGACCGTGTGAATATCCACACTTATTATTTATGTAGTTCTTGCTTCTAGTCCCACCTACAGCTGACTCTGTGCTGATGTTTTGGTTACAGATTGGAAAAATCCAAGTATCATTTGACATTAAAGGAAGAAATTAACTTGCTTTCATAACAAAGTAATTCTATATTGGAGGGAAATCTACTCTCCTCCTGGGTCCTGAACAGCAGAAGGATTGCTAGGACAGATAACACTATGATAGGTGCTTAAAAGTAAATTCCCTGCTGTCCTGCAGTCACCTGATGCCCAAACTGCTACAGAGCTCAAAGAAATCAGAATACTCTTGCTAAAAACCAAGTTGTTCATGCTAGTTGTAAAAGTGCACTTTAGCAAAAGAATACAATCAAGATATTCTGTTAAGAGCTGTCAGAACATGACTGTATTACAGAATGAGGCAACTGATATACTTTTAAACTTATTGCATAAGTCTAGAAGCCCACTTGCAACTATGTTTGAAAACTCAAATATAAAAAAGGTCAATGTGGACAGCAACAGCAATGGTGCAGAAGTGTCCAAAGTTTAGGGTGACAGACCAAAATGACTGTCAAAGCAAGTTTGAACAGTAAAAACCCAGCAGTGATAAGTCCTCATTTCCCCCAAATTTGTTCTGAAGTGCTAGCCCATTCATTACCCAAACAGGATATTAGAAACAACACTGGTCCTGTAGAGACTCCGTCTAACATGATGTGTGTTAAAACATTGACATTAAAATACAGCTTACCATAGAAGACAGTCTTTAGTCTCTTTTTAGTCTTACACTTTTTCTTGTGTAAAAAGATCACTTGTCTCATTCTGAGGCTACCTAATGGACTTGGTCTTTGTTAGCCTCAAGAATTCAATGCTGATGACAGGGAGTTCAAATCATGCATGGGTTAGCTGCAAAAAAGTTTCTATTAGGGCTACAGTAGGAAATGCAAAATGGCTTTGCACTAGAAGCCAGTGTTGTGGGGGAAACTGGATTCCTCTGTCTGTGCAGTGGGGAAGTCCTGATTCAGTGTTTGACTATGCCATTGCCTTTCATGAACACCACACACTGCCATATGTTTTCTTGAAATACTGGCCGAGAAAACTATGCTTCCCAGTGTCTCACTCAAAACACAGATTGGTTGATGCTGACATCCCTGCTGGGACCCAGTGTCTGCTGCTGTAGGAGTGATGAGAGAGCAAAGCCATTTGGCTTACTTCCCTTGGAAGGGATTTTCTAGGAACCTATTAACAGCAAGGAATTTCAGTAATGACCCCTATATAAGTATATACACACATATATAGGACTCATCGTAGCATGAACTATAGGATGAACCAGATTATCTAATTTTTATGGTTTGGACAAGAAGCAAGATGGAGATTTACACCCTTCGTTACATTTGCCACATGAAGTTTAAATCAGCACCTAGGACTGCATGCAGACAAATACTCAGCAGATATTCAGGCATGTCCCAGATAGTCCTGTGTATTTAGTCCAAGCTCAGACACTGAAAGCTCTCCGATGAAATAAATGAAGTAGAAAATAATTAACAGGATCAGTTATGCAAAAGTGCACAGCATACAGCATTTCATTCTGCCAGGCTGAGATCAGCCATGACAGCTGCAGTCCCTGAAAGAAGGGCAAGTTTGAGCTTGTCCAAAATGGGTTTGGGAAGCTACAGACCTGTGCTGCTCAGCAGTTTTGCAACAGTTCACACTATGCTATTGGCAGCATAACTAGAAACCTGCATACACTCTCAGGGAAGGGAACTTAATAACAGAAACCTTTCTCTTGTGGTCACAGTTTTACTTCTAAAGAATTTCAGGAAAAATCTCAGTGTCCATTATTCACATGGGTTAGAAGCTGTACTGCTATTACACATTTGCCGGCAACAGAATATGCTCCAAAACTGTTTTTAGTAATTCCAGTGTCAGTGACAGCCCAAGGAAGAATCAGTTCTGGTTCCTAGCCATAGTTTGCGATACGCTCACTGTTATCAGAGCCCTTCTGGCTTTTAACAACCCCACACCTGTGCCATCACATACATAGCATACGGTTTGAACTGCCCCCATACCATATGGTAGAAATGTCAGTTCTACTCACTGCCAGGAATTTTGGGGAGATAAAAAGCAACTCATGTCACAATGCAAGTTTTTGCATATATATAGACTAAATCAATACAAGCACTTTCTTGCCTTTTTAATTAAACTCTTGCAAGCTCTTTATTAATCCTGTTTCCAGAACATTTGATGTTGCAATAAAATACTTTCCTGTGAGCACTTTCCAAGTGAAAAGAAAGAAATTTCTGTAAAATAAATCAACTGATATTTCAAAGCACCTTATCCAGTTGTGAGTGTTAGGCCCATAGACTGCAAGTAAGCCACTAAAGTTGTTAGACAATTGCTTAAATTAAGTAAACTCTTAATTGCTGTGCTCCACCAACATTCATGCTATTTAATCTCTCAAATACAAAGGTCACATTCTCAGCATCTATTCCAGTAACATACAAGGTCTTTTACAGGACATCATACATTATGAGCATGTAGACACTGATTATTCTCCCTACCCCTTGTTTTCTCTTTTCAGCTGTGAGGTAAGGCATCAGGCAAGGCCTGTAAAGCCAGGGAAGAAGCATCTCTGAGGGGAGTGAAGGGGGAAAAAAAGTAAGGAAAAAAAACCCAACCCAAGACGTACAAGTAGGAGTCAATTTATCTAAAAAGATGTAGTTCTAAGAGCTAAATCAGTACCCTGGAAATGATCTTTGTTTAATGTCTATTGTTCCTCCTTTGCTTTTTTGGTATTTTAGGCAGGATTAAAAGTAAAAAGATTATGTTAACACTGCAAGAATGTTACTCCAAGCATTTCCAGTGCAAGTGAAATAAAAAAAGACCTACAGAAATATGTCCAATTTGACAGAGCACCTTGAATACTAGTCCAAGTACTACCACACAGGTCTGAGTGCTGTTGACACTGCTAGTTAACACTAATTCAGCAGAACAGCCTATTTAGCCTTTGGAAACCATTTATTTATTTATACTTCTGAGGCCATAGCAAATAGCTGTTCAGTACAATGCAATTCCCACATCATGCTCCAACACTATTAGAAGAACTGCCCACTACAGGCACCCCATTTACACCTGCTATTGCAGCCTGCAGTGCCAGGGACATAAAAGCACTACCTATTTCACATGCTGTGGCAATAAACTTCATTTCAGTACTGTGATGCAATGCTCTGTGGTGTGTGCACAGAACATTGATTTATGTGACTGCAACTCCAGCATATAGTTCAAAGCTTGAGGCTCTCACTAGTACATAATACCAGCTTGCCTTTATACCTAACTGCACCACATTGTGTATTTTTACTCAGCCTGAGTACAAAGTGAGTTGATTGCTAGAAAGTTGTAGCTACCTTGAGTCCCAAACACATAGCCCTCAGCAGTACTTTTTCTTAAGTTTAATGAAGGATAAATAAGTGTTAAGAACAAGATTAGGAACACATTGCCTTAATCAATATATTAGGCTCAGTCAAGTTCACATCTCCAATACCTACCACTAATCCACTTTTTGACTTGAAATTGTCAGCTAAGTTTTCCCAGTTTTAATTTAAAAAAAAATCTTATTTTATTTGGAACAATCCCAGGATCTGCAACACTATCTCTCCCTCATATATATTGAGACATTCAGCTGCAGCCCTTATTGCAGTCACCCTTTCCTACATCTGTTCAGCTATATCATACCCAAGAGGAAATTTCTCCCTCTTTAGATCATCTCAAAGTCCAGCTGGAAGGTGTAACCATACTGGAATACTTAGATATTAAAACAGAGTCTAGCTCACCGAATTATTTGCTAAGGTTTGTGTGGGTTGAGGTTCAGCTCTGGCCAGTGCTCCTTTGCTACTGCTTCAAATAACTATCTCAGAAGACAATTTTCCGTCACACAAAGGGGTTAGGGAGAGGCAGCTTTTACACTTAGGTAATATATACTAAAAAAAAATTATGCCTTTTTAACCTTGATCCTTGATGTGAAAGCAGAGTTTGTAAACAAGAACTTACAACATTCATTTACATTGCCCATAAATAGAGAGTAATACAGTCATTGATTGCTACTTGATGCCACACAGAGCTGTGAGTTCATCCTCCTATCCAGGACTAGTCTCAGAGAGGGTACTTAACACTCAAGGGCACTTACTTCATGTCCACTCTGGCCAAATTTCCTGTAAGTCTCGATAGAAGAAAAGGATTTCTCACAGGGAAGACACTCTAATCTGGGTGTTGAAACAATGGGAAACCCTAAAAGAGAAAAATACTTTTGTAAGAACCCTACAGCAACCAAGGGAATCAATTTGAAAGTCAGTCTTAAAACATGTTATTACCTCACTGATGTTTCTAATTGAATCATAGAAAAAGTCTCAAGAAATATAAGAGATGGATCACAAGCAAAACAGTAGACTTCAGTAGGTACAGATGAAGGGGTTTTTAACTTGGAGAAGTTACTTTTAATAGAGCAATAAGCAGAATAGGAGCAAACACAACCTTTCCTGCTTTGAATTGTATGTGAGCCAGCTTGACCCTGTCCTGTTCTTGGATGGAATTTACTGGTGTTAGTATTCAAACACTACCACAGCAGCATTCAAAATGCCAGAGGGAGGCAAGGGAGCAGCCAGGCACCTAAAAGCAGTACAGTAGCAAGGCCCAAGAGCTTGCATCCAGCATTGCATGTTTGTTCCACTCTGACTGGTCAGCCCAGTGGCCAGTGCTCACAGTAGCCCACCTAGACAGATCATCCGCCACTAGAATTAACTTCCACCTCAAAAATATGAGAATAATTACCAAAATTAGCATTTTTTACATTTTTCTTCTGGAACAAGATAAGTAACACTGGAAGATAATATGAAATATGATGTTGAAAAATCCTCTGAACATTTGATGAATGAAAATGGAGAATGCAAAAAGGAACTGATACTCTAATAAATACAGAGAGTTTATTATTTTATTTAGCATGACTTCTTATATGCTGTGAAGATTTTCCCCCACCCTCTCCAGGCAGTGGGATAGGGCACACAGCAGCCAAACAAGCCAAACAAAACCCATGGCCTTTCCAAAGTGGAAATACAGCCCTCATAGAACTGACTCCTGGCTGAAGGCAATTAGAAAACTCAAACCTCATCACCTGCTCCCATCTGATGGAGCCTCCTGCTTAGCTCTTTACAACCCCTTTAGCTAATTTGTGGGGTCTGGCAACACAAAGGTCATGGATCTGTTCCTCTTCCCCTTTATCTGTGACCCAGATAAAGTCAAGCTGGCCTAAGTTAGATTCAGAGCCTGGGTGAGGGATGCTCTATCTGTCTGCTTGCTATGTCCTGAGCACCCCTCCCCTAATGACCTTCCTGTTCCTTGCTCTGCTCCCTGTCTTGCTGGTGATGAAGGGACTGTTGGCTGGTGGGGAGAGGATGCAGGAGCCCATGGTTTCACAGCCTAACCTGGGGGGACAGCCTAATGTTGCCTGCCGTGGTGCAAAGACCTGGGCACAGCGGGAAGCTGGAGGAGACACAGTGTGCCGTGCCTGCCCTGTCTCAGGGGGCTAAAGGTCTGCAGCAAGGAAAACAGTTAAACCAGGTAAAGGACTGAGGGAGCTGAGCAGGGGACACCCATCCAGAAAAGGAACACGTCTTTGCAGTGTCAGTCAGAAGCTGTGGGTTTGGCAGAATGATGGGTGGCAGAAGACATGTCTGAGGCCAGGGAACAGCATGGCATGAGCTGCCATGGCCAAGGAGTACCATCCCTGAAGAGGAAGGCTGGGACAGGCATCCTGTAGCCATCTCCTGTACAGCTGAGCACTGATGGGCATTGCTGTCTTGTGCTGCCTCAAAATATTGACAATTGGGCACCTCTAATTTGGCCTTATGGGTCTTGGAATAACGGAGGGGCTGCTCACTCATTGCCTTCCACTGTGTGACTAAGGCAGTGGGTGGCATGGGCAGTTGTATTGCCCCACTGTGCACCTGGGGAGACACTGATGGCAAATGTATGGATGAGGGTGGGGCTGATGGGCAGAGAAAGCCCCAGTTTAAAGAGGCATCATAAATAACCAACCCTCAGGTAAGGAGAAAAATGGATCTGTGTTTAGGTCTGATTGTTTTGAAAGCTTCCCTCTGCATATGTTCTTCAAAATAAAGCATTTCTGAATAGGCTTTGTGTATAATGGGGGTGAAGGAGGGAAGAGAGGAAGGAAACTAAGTGGAAGAGAAAAATGCTTCAGCTGACAGTGACTGAGAGGGAGAGAATTGCACAATAACATGCCATCCATCTGCTGGGTAAGATTCATTATTCACAGCTCAGTCATTTGGTTCTAAATTTTAAATGTCATCTAAAGTACTTTTTGAATTCATCAATTTAAGAGGTATTTACTAAAAAGCAAAATGTTGTGCTATTGCTCAGTGGCACTAAGGGCTGTGGGGTAGCAGGCAATGTTGTTGGGTGGTAGAGCAAGAGGCCAGCCAGCCAAACTGGAAATGGCTTATTTGCTATTCAGAGGCAGCCCTGCAGCTACAGTGCTTGTTGGTCCCTGAAGCTTCCCATTACTATATCCCAACAAGGTGCTCATCCTTTCTAAAAAGATTTCATAGATTTCATTCAGACATGAGCAAAGAAGGAACATATCTCATTTGTTGCCTCATACCAACCTTTATACCAGTCACCAGGAGGACACCCATGAGATCTAAAACACATACCCTACCACAGAGGGTTATAAATTTGAGGATGGGATTTTTACGTGACACTCTGGCACTCTCTTAGATAATAGTAAAGTCTCAACCACAATATTTGAAATCAGGTCTGAAAGAAGACACAAAACTTTATATCCATCTCAAATGGCAAGGCTGAGATGCAGGATGCTGAGGTTTCTGGGGACCTGAGCTTCCCCTACTCCTCATCCCAAGCCTGGCATGGTGCCATTACCATAACCATTCCTGTACTAATGTCTCCTACTCACATAATCATTTCTTTACTAGCAAATCCATGCATATACTTGAGATATTTAAGCTACATGTTGCAAGATGGCAATACCTTTGTAATGGTGTTCACCTATCATACATTTTAAATATGCTTGCTTCGCCCACTGTCCCACCTCCAATGGTTCCCCTTGTCATCAGACAACATTTCTGAGAAGTTTCAGTGAGGCACATCTGGGGGAAAAAAAGAACCTCAAAACAAACAAACAAACAAACAAACAAAGAGAAAAAAAAAAAGCAAGCAAGCAAGGAGCTTTAAAGAGATCCAAGGTATAGTGAACACCATGTAGGAGAATTGGAGTAGAGATTCTTTCTCCATTTTGTCTCTACTCCTCCCATTCAAATACCAATGGCATGTTAAAAGACTCCCACAGACTTTGGTAGGCTTTGAATGACTCATAAACTCCAACGTTTTCTGTGGTTCAGCTTAATTTCTTCCACTAACTACAGATACAAAATTTCAGTTCTGCTTTTAGTCTGAGTCTGCATAAAATATCCTATTTTATTTTATTTTAATGACTTCACTAATGCAATAATAGAATTATAAGGATTATACAGAGCAATAATCCTCAGCAAAGCAATGTTCGAATATTAAGCAACTCTCAGAGAAGATAGCTCAAGTATCATTATCCTAATTTTCCAGAGCAAGGATGGGAAGACACAACTTGAAAGCACAGGGCTTCTTCTAGGAGAATTTATGTTAGGAAGCACATGCTTCAGGCTGGCTTGGGAGTTCCCTTCTCCCTGGTACCCTGGAATGAATGCTGTGGTTATTGCCCAGCCTCATGCCTGGCCCAATGCTCCCTTCTCCATGGCACTGCTCCACAGAGCTCTTTCTGGCCAAATGCAGCGTTTACCAGCACTGCTGTGTTTTTTAATAAGGAACAAAATATTAAATACCTGTGTCACAAAGCCTCTAAATCCTCTCTGAACTGGTCCCTCCAGGATGAACTTTACTCAGTACTTAGAAGCCTAGCTAAGATAAGGGTCCCCAAGGCAGGCACATCAGATGTAATCACACAGCCTAAAGTGTCCTGTAGTTGCTGATGCAAACAGGCAAAAGGTAGAAGACATTATCCTCCACTTTGCAATGCGACATCACAGAAAGACTGGTAGCATGCCCAAGGTGTGACAGGAGTTCACCTGTCATCCTGTCCCTAGGGCCAATGTTTTACCTGCAAAACTAAGCCATTTGTCAGTACTTTAATGACCAGACATTTAAGCATACTGAAGGGCTTCTCTTTCAGCACGTTATGTGTGCTTGAGGCACTGCCAGGTCACCTTCTTCAGAAGTAAGACACATGCACTGCTGCTCAGGAGCCACAGGTAATGCTGGTGGAGTAAACAAGTGATGATCACATGGAAGAAGGGAGAAAAGAGAAACTGCTGTGCTGTGTTTACTGAAATAATAATTTTGAATAAACAAATTCCAGAAAACTAGAAAGCAGGGACTCAAATTTTTCAGACTGAACTGCACATACATTAAAGAAGAGAAAAAAATACAGCTGAAAGCCAAATACAAGTTTCAGTGCCTGGAGATCAGCAGCAGGAGATGAAATATTCCTTAAATGACAAAGACAATAATTCACAAGAATTAGACCCTCCAGTGAATTATGGGATTCCTCTTTCAGTAAGCTAGGAGAAATATGATTCTAAAATTTAAATGTACTCATCCATCACTGATTCTGCTTAAACAGATTTATGGATATATACATATTTTACCATTTTTTATATTTTTATAAGTCTGACATTTTAGTCCACCTGTAGGGGACACTGGGACTTGAAATGCACCAAAAACTACAGAAGACATTAATTATACTCTAACCTCAATTGCCTTCCCTCCCCTCATCACATATTATAGGCATGGAGAATACTTTTAAGCTCATAAAAACATAAAACAAGGTACAAAGGATTTTTGAAGTTATTATGGCACTTTGAGGATGTGGAAAAGAAAGATACTGGTAGATTGACTTCGGAGCCCCATAAAAATTTTCCATGACTAAATCCAAGCAACAGTCATTAAGAGAAGTTGATACAATGGGCTCTGAGCAAGGTACCAGAATAACTTTAAAAGCAGTATCATTAACTTCAGTGGTATACATTAATGTGCAGAAAGTTACAGGGTCTTACTAGGGCACATTATAGACCAGTACACATTTCTCTTATGCTGGATAAATCTCTAGCCTTTTAACTGTTTTCTCTGATAGAGAGACACATATAACAAGATATGTAATAACTCGTTAGCAAGGAAGGTAAGGAAATGAACCAACCCTGGTCTGATAGCCCAATGCACAGTCCCCTGTGTCTGCACATGTACCTGCACAGGGACTAACTCATTGTGAACCAGTGGCTGAAGACTGTATATCATAGATCAGTAAAAATCTCAATACAGTGATGCTTATGTATATTGAGGATAGGGATTTGACACTGGGGTAGAGAGAGACCATGTTAATAAAAAAAAAAGGCTGCCACATGACTTCATGCTCCAATAGACATGAGTGATATTTCCTTTTAGGGCTACAGCTTTGGATTTCATTACGTCCAGTCTAGTTGTAGGCTCTTATTGGAAAAAAAATGTGGCCCTGTTATCTCTCCTCTCCTCTCCTGTTCCTGCCACATGCTTTGACAACATCCCTTGCCTCAGGTTGTGCAACTGTGTGGTGCATGGATCCAACTCATTGGAGCTCATAGAGAAGTCACCAAAATAAAAATGACGTTTTCTTCCAGTTCAGCAAGCTGATCCAACTGCATGTGGTCAGGCAACTACTGCACATGGCAGATGCAGAGCATGGAGTGAAAGGCTCAGACCTCTTATACACCCTTGCTTGCTGAAGCATTCTTCACTTACATTTGGTTCAACATAAGGAACATCAAATGTCCCAACAGCAGGGAGAACTTTGCCCAGAAGTTATATTGTCTAACACAAAAAGAATTAAATCTATAGGTCAGTTACAGAGCACTGAGCACGTTTCCTGATTTTTGAGTGCTTAAGTTCACAGCCTTTGCCTTTTATGTGCATATGCAGTATGCGTAAGGTTCTCTGGATCTCCTCTCCAGTGAAAGTGGTTTACATAGGGACACAAATACATAGTCAGGTGACCTCTGTAGATTTTGAGGTATATGCTTGTAAGCAAGAAGATTTGCTTGGTTCTAACTGTTTTGATACTTATGAAATTTGAGACAGATGCTAAAGGGGACCAAATGTATGATTTTATTCTTTATTGAATAGTTATTGATGACATAAGTTGGCATGAGAATACACTGCTGAAAAAACCTCCCTCTCTTAATGTTAAATCAATGATTCATTTACTCTCTTCATGATTAATTGCACAGTATTTGGAACTCTAATGACTTTTGTGGATGCAATATCATTTAATCAAAAGGAAAAAAGATCCGATCTGCATTGAGATACTGATTTTTCTCTTATGTTAGTAAAACAAAGAACTATTTCCTTCCACTGTTCCAAGTTCTTGGGAAAGCAGACAGAACCAGTATGGATGCCTGGACACCTCAGTATGGGAAATTCATAGCTGTTTTTCTTTCAGAAAGCTGTGTCTGTCTTTGCTGCTGTACAAGTAACACATGACCAAAATAACGGATTGATTAACACCAAACTTCTTGCCAGAGCTGGCATCCATCTGAAGCATTCCCTATTCAGATCGAATCCCAGATTCTCAGCTCATGTTAACACCTAGTTAAAAGAAAGACCACAATCCAGCAGGTGCTCCCACTAATTTGCTGACTGACACTGAATTTAGGTATCTTTCTATTTTAGCATAAACTACAGCTTCTATTGTCTTCCCTGTGGATCCTCCTTTCCAAGGGCTGGATTAGCACCAAACGCAGGCAAAGCACCATCATGGCCAGACTTCCAGTGCCAGGGGACTCTTCCAGATGCATAGACTTTTCTCAGGACACTGTATAAGCTTTAACTACACAGTGAAGCACACTGATCCCTAGCATTTCACACCCTTCTTCGTCTCTGCACAGCTTTGTTTTAATGTGTGAATGGAGTGAGGTCACCAAGTCTGTTCTCCAGGAGCCTTGTGGTACTGGCCACCCAGACAGCCCAGGATGTAACACAACATCCCCACTCCTGCAAGATCCTTGTTGCTCTTACTGAACTGGGAAGTCAGAACCATGTGCCTGTGCCCTAGCCTGGCTGCTTGCCATTGCATGCAGTGTGCCAGTGTCAGGCTGTGGCAGCTGCAGGCTGTCAGCAGGCAGCACCCGCTCTGCCCTATGCTGCACGCAGAGCTGGCAGCTTCTCACAGGTTGCTGGCCTCACAGCAGGGCCAAGCCTTGGCTATGCATCAAGGAGAAGAGGGGAAAGCTTCAGAGATGCTTAAAGGACATTTAAATAGGCTTTTTGTGCCACATTTAACCCTTAACAGGTAAATGACTGAATGGTTACAGGGAAAGACTGAACGGTCTCAGCTGAGCAGAGTGGGTACATGCCACCCCCTTTTTCAGTCCTACAGACTACTTAGCCTTAGAAACAGAAATCAGATCCATCTCTTGCATGCAGAACATCCTGTGCATGGCAGTCTAATGTCTGCACTGCACATGCCACACTGATGCTTTCAGTTCACTTCAGGCAAGGCTTGAAGTGAACTTTCATCACCTGCCCAGCTCCAGGATGGATCCTGTCCTGTTTGCTGCAGCAAGCACATCCAGGGAATGCTGCCATAGTCTCCACTGAGATGTCAGACATACTGTTCAAGCTACATGAGTGCAGGAGACCAAATTATTCTCAGCCTTACAGCCTTTTGAAGCTCCCATCCCATCTCTCTCCAGAATGGTTGCCTGCTGTGTTTAAAAAGGAGTATAGTCCCAGTGCCTATTGCAGATTGCTTCATAGAAGGCAGCACAAGAGGAGCAATGTTCTCTTTTTAAGTAGACCTGTCCCATGTTTGCCCACTGCCAGCCCATGCTGGCAGGTGAGACGAGGAGCAAGTGAGGACTTCATCTACTGCTAGAGGCCTGAGCTGGGAGAGAGTGTGAGGATGCCAGCTTGGCACTGCACCCTGTTGCAACGTGATGCCACTTGCAAAAGCACAACTAAAAAATGCCAGACATCTGTGCCCTCTCTGCGTGAACTGAAATGGAAAAGAACCAAATATTTGTCTTCCCACTGCGATTTATAAAAAGCCCTTGTGTGATCTAAACTGACATATGAAACGACAGCCTCCTATTGATTATTGTTAACCTAATTTAGCTGATGCTGATTGTACTGGACCTCTATAATTGTGCACTGAATTTGGCTGCAGCAGTAGGATAGAATTATCTTCAGCTTCATGGGGCTAATGTTATGCCAATACCATATTTGACCCATGTTTTCAACATGGCTCGACATTTACCAAATATTCCAACATCAGCATTCACCTTTCTTAGATTATTTTATAATTTCCTTTGGCATTCCTTCCATTTCAGATATGCCACATACAGCTTACACTACTACGGGTTCTCCCTGCCCACCTCACAGCTCTTCACCAAAGCACTCTCCTCATTAGTTTTGGTCAGCTGTCTACCTAGGGTAAGATTCACCTCCATGCAACCTTGACCCAACCCAACCCATCCCTTCTCCAGATATATACAAGAAGGGAAGAGTGTTTTCTTGTGCTAGGAGGATCAAGACACAGAGATTCTGTTTTGAGAGAGGGACAGAATTCATTACTGCCTGTGGCAGATTACAAAGGTCTTAGTAACTTCTGAGTATGACACTGATGTCTCACATGTAGGGCTCTGCTGGATACATGACAGTACCACAAGGCAAGAAGATCAAACATGGCCCAAGTCATCTAGGGCTTAATGAAGCAACACTTAAATTTCATTTGGCACCCAACAATGGGAAAGCAGGGACTAGCAAACCCAACTGTAAAAGCACCTCTTGATAAGTGGATACACTGTGCATTAACTGAAGTTTACAGATGGTGGTCCCAAGTTAGACTTCTTATTAGGAGCCATATAATTGTCTAATGATTCTAAAAGCATCAAATGCATGGGTTACAGTTCTACCCCAAATGTTTTTGTACATTTCTCATTAGCAAAAATTGAAAGAACTACCTTAGCTGTACCCACTGTTTCCACAAATATTTTAGAGCCTAATACATCTCTGTATTGTAAAGTGGAATAATAAGCACTAAGTGTTATAATCTATGACAATTCCCCCAGTAGGTTCTCCCAGTTTACTGGTTCCTCTCCCCTCCAGGTCAATTTCAAAGAGAATCTTCTCCACCTCCCATCAAGCCTGAGTGGGCACCCAGCTTTTTCAATCACACCTGAGCTTAAAAAGCTGAACCATGAGGTAGTTTAAGGCCCTTAACTCAATTTATTGAACTCTCAAGTTGATAAAATGGGGAGATCTGTGGGGAAACAGAGGAGGGAAAAAAATATCTATTTCAAGTATTCTTTCAACCCTGTATGCTGGGTACTTTTTCATTCCAGTGTTTTAAATGCGTCTGTCTGTTGCAGTCACATTCACAGGGAAGTATCACTTACAAATTGCATGCAATGTAATACGGGAAACCAGTAACTGCTGCTCAGAGTAAGCACAGGGAAGTCCCATCACCTCAATCTGGGCAGTGCATGGCTTGCAATAGGCCAGCTCATGCTCTTTCTGGTTAATAGAACTCTGTACCACCTGAGTGTTTCTCTAGGCCTCTTATATATACATATATAGCATCAATTGTGTTTTTAGAAAACAAAACAAACCGAAACAAACAACCCAGCTTTCTAAACTATTCCCTCTGAAAAACGTGAAGAAATTAATCCAGCACTGCACCTGGAACTCAGTGTAGAGGCCCTGAGTGAGGAGCTTGCTGCTTGTGGCCATCACTACCCAACAGAAGACTTACTTTGGCCCTTAAGCATTTAGTGTTCAAAGTCATTACTAGGTCACAAACTGGTACTGCAAGAATATCCAGAAGGGCAGGCCCAGGAAGAGGGAAAGAAGCTCTTCTCCCCATATGTAATTTTATTTTTCTATTTTCAGTAGAGACTACTTTTCAAAACACTATGTTATATATCACAAAAACCCAAAGACTAAGTTTTAATCCAACTCTTTATCGTTCATAGTAGGAGACCACTGGAGAACGACCTAAAATCTACTAAAGTAGTTAAATTCCCTGCCAAGGACTAGGATGACTGCAGGGTAAGGCCTTTGGTGAGCTTGGCAGGGGCAGTTTCGTGCTTCCACAAAGAGCTTGCTAATGCACAGTTAATTGCTTGCTACGTATTTAGTCAATTTAAGATTTTGGGTTAGCAGAAAAGTACTTATGCAAAACGCATTAGACTCCAGAAATCTTATGATAACAATGCACCCATCCACATACCCTGTCATCTCATCACTTCTAGACTCCCTTAGCACAGTCTAGGAGGAGTTATGCACCTCCTCTTTTTCAAATTAGAATCATGAAGGATCGTTACAGAAAAAAATATGAATTAAAAAAAATACATACACAAAAATGTTTCATGAAATTTTCAGCTCCTCTGCAATCTTGTATCAGAGAGGGAAAAAAAATCCCTAATGATTAAAGCTTGTCCATTTCTTTTTTTCTGGAAAAAAAAATCACTTATTTAAAAATATTTTATTTTAAATTGATACTAAAGGACAATTTATAATTTAGTTTCCATCCTCTGCAAAGCTGTGAAGAACTATTTTATTGGATACAGAAACCAGACTATGAACGCAAAAGAATTTAGTGAAAAATATAAATCCCTTTGTTAAGGCAGTCTCATCTGATACTCTTGTGTTCTGTTTGGTGGAAGGAATACCTGCCTTTGACTGCAACAGTGATATAAGTGAATTTTATAGAGAACAAATAAATTAAATTATATTTATGCTAGTATTTATTTAAGTCCTGAAGATGACTTACTCAGAATGTATTCACATAAATTTTTGGAGAAGGTGTATCAAAGATTAATTGAAATATTAAATCAATTTTACGACTACAGGAGAGAATGGAGTTCATCCCTGTTTGTCACTGTATTCAATAAAGCAGTACAGCTTAAGACTTTGATTTACAAATAGTGGAGGAAAGAACCTGGACACTAGAATACTGCTGGATATCTCTAAATTAAAGGATCTGTGGGAGAAAAAAAAAGAAGTAATTTTTATCTACTGATATTAGACTGGCACTACATGATATAGTTAAAAGATACAAATTATAAAAAGGACATGCATAATGAGATTTTTTTCAGGAGCTTTCAGATATGCCTGATTCTATTCACCCTGCACTTCCAACACAAGAAGAGTTAAGTCATGCTCACTGTTTCTAAACCTCACACTTATTAGAATTGCGTCTCTCATTTTTATCCCCTTTGTCTAATGCTCTGTGAAATAACCTACAAGGTGAGCAACTACAACTACAGGTGCATGTCCTACATTATGTTAAATTCTATCATTTCCAGTGAGGTGAGGAATACTCTCCAGGAACACTTGAACTCAAACTTCACACAGATGTCAAACCGGTTTGAGAAAAAGATGGGGACACAACTCTGTTTTATTCCACTATGATCTCATCCATGCTGATGTTGCCTCATCAGTATGTATCAAGGCAATCCTGCAAAAGATTTTCTGGACATAGGACTTTTTCATTTCTCGACAAGGTTGTTTGAAACTATTTGACAAGCTTCTATTAACCTTCTGTGACTTTGGGGTTCACCCCTCTGATTCCAGTGAACATGCTCTTCCCACTGACCTCTTCCTCATCTTTTTCTTCTTGTTAAACGGTAAACCCTGTGTATTTAGCTACTACACTTCAGCCTCCTTGCAGTCCAGGAGTTTTCCTGGCATGTAACAATGATGGGATTGCTATGTATGCCATCACAGAAATGATGCATTCAGCACCATTGGCAAAGGTATGTAAATCCAAGTCAGAGATCAAAGCTATATGATACTACAAATAACTGTTAACTTCCATTAATGTGAATGTTCTTTAACAAAACACAGCTGATGTTCAGGATGTTACCAACTGCCCTCGCATACAGTGAAACTGCTTAAAATGAGTTGAACATACCGAAATACAAACACTCACAGAAAACAGAACAAAATTTGTGATAAAACAAGAAAATTATCCAAGTCCAGCATAAGCATGAATGTCTTGGCAGAGAACATTGTACCAGGATCTGGATATTTTGCAAGCTTTCTGTTAAAATAGGATTGTACCCACACATAAATTGATCTTAACTACTGAACGCTACCTCCCTGCTCTTGCCACATTTTCCTAATAAATATTTCTGATTCTGGCTCTGGTGGGCAGTGTTTCTTTGGAAAGATTACAAGTACAAAGCAGAAAAATCAGTTGTTTTTTAGGCTCTTAGTTATAAAACTTGCTTCTTGGTCTACACTGAGATTTGCAGCAGTGGGGCTGTCTGTGGTTAGAGGGTATCAACACAGCTCTACTGATTCCATTCAGAGCAATGCCAATTTATTAGAGACATGAACCTGGTCTTTTATTGTATCCACAAGACAGGCTGTAAGTGGCTGAGCAAGCTTTCCTGACAGCACTGAGAAAGTCAGGGCAAAAATATCTTTGATGATAGAAGATTACTTAACATCACTGAAAACCACTAGACCTAGAAATACAGTTGAAACAAATTATTCCTGTCTCTGTGTTTTGTCTCATATGTCAGAGTGTATCTAAGTGCATGTGTGAATTAAACTAGTAGAGGATAGGTGATACTATAGAATGAGGAACTACTGTGACAGTGGGCTCAGAGCTTACAATCATATTTGTATGAAAACCTCTGCAGACAAGTATTATAGATCAGAATGTGAAATGTCAGGAGCTATTGAGATGGCCATGCACTGGTGATTTCTGCTGAAATAATGGGCTAGAGGGTGGTCGAATTCACATGAGCAGGCAGTGTGTGGATTTGTGCTTTCCTGGTGAGCTAGAAATAGAAGCTTTGGCCAGATGTTGATGATCAGCTCAGTTTGCAAGTCCCTGCCAGAAATGACAGGTTCACAAGGTTCTGCATCGATGATTTCAGTGCATGGATAGTTGAAGAGCTGATAATATAGGAAAATATACTTATTGTAGAAGAACAGATATACTCTTCATCTAGGCATCTTACAACAAATATCTATTGCCTTCGGTCATACTCAATTCAGCTTGGAATGGTGAGACAATGCCAGCTGGAGCAGGTTAATAATTTTGTGCATCTAAGAAATGTCTCCTATTTAATTTCTAATGACTTTTCTGACCATCTTTACCTTGTCATTAGAACTTACTGAGCAAACAGGTTTTCAGTCTGCTGCTTTCTCCGGTATATGTCCTCTGAGAGGACAGGGAGGCCTCAGTCCTTTTTTGTATCTTAGCTGGCTAAACAGATCCTCAGAATCGTGTTCTACCTGATTATGCAGAATTGCAACATTTCATATTCAATAGTCTGCAGTAGCCCTCAAGGACATCCTCTAAGTGATTACAAAGTTTGAGCAAAAAATGGTGTAAACAAAGGTATTGTAAACTCTAATTTTCACAGCTCAGCTGCAATATATTTCTGGTGATAACACAGCTGTAACACACGTATTACTTTTATAAGCTGTTCTACAAATAAAAAGCAATGTGCTTCAGTTTCTCAATGAGCTCTTGTATATGTTACTGCTTTAAACTCTTACTACTACCCATGGTATGTACTTATTTCAATAAGATTATCTCTTGTATGAGCTTCTAATGACATGGAAATAAATAATTTTTTTTGGTCAAGAAATTGTTGTTGCATTGCCTTGGTGCTTTCAGGGGAAGACAGTAGCTTTTATTGCAAAGGATTATTCAGAAAATCCAAACTCAGTAATGGGCCTGTTGTTGAAAACTAAAGGTCACCCTAAAATTCCCTTGAGTGCATTTAGAAAATGCAGTTTAGTAACTACTCTTTTATGGGAAACCTATTGGGTGAAGATGGGAAGTCAGGTTTCTGTCCTCTCTCCTGAAGGCACTCCCTAGCAGAGTGCACTACGCAAAGCAGCCCTATCCTCAGCAGGCTTAAAAACCACAGCTAGGAATAGGCATTGCCACTGAGAAATTCAGGGAGTACACAGAAGAAAAAGAAGGAAAAAGAAGGCACCAAATCTCTGCAATAAATACAAATGGTTGGCACCATTCATGTCTTTCTCTCTGTGCTGTACAAGAAAGCTCCAGTGAGAGGCACAGTGATGAGCCTTTGGTGTTCTCAGAGCCCAACCCAGGCCTCTTGGCAAAAGAAAGCATTACAGAAAACCTAATTTAGGTAGCTTCTTTGCTCCTGTGCTTTGGATTCAGTGTGTTAAACCCCTGTGTGGATCTAATCTAGATGTAAGATACTTTATATTCTTGGTGATTAATTCTTCTTTATGACTACGCAACAGTGAAGAACACTTGAAAGAGAGGATGTACACACAGGCTTTGGTTTTACACTAGCAAGAGCCCCATTTTAGCACTCCTGCCAAGGCCACAAACACTGGCCACTGGCCATGTACCACTCCTTCTCTCTTTGCCAAAATTGCCCCCACCAGTCCTGTGGCCGCTGCAGCAACAGGCAGCAGTGTAAGACCTTGTGATGTCAGAGTGATGAATAAAGCCTGCATAAGCCTGAACTGCTATAGTATTTATGATGCAGATAAGAAGTCTAATTGTCTGTCTTGCCCTGCCTTCTGAAAAATCATTCCTCACCCAGGGAGAGCCCTCTTTCTATTTTACAGAGTAAGGATAACGAGATATAAATGAGATGGCAGCCTGCAGCATTGGTTCTTCCTTCCTCAATTTGAGACCTAACAGATCAAAGGTGAACAAATGGCATTACTAAATGACCTTTCAGTGATGTGTCCTTTTAGGTGTAATGTTGCCTCCAGTAGCTTTCTTTGGTATAAGCCTCTGTCCCATTGCTCCTGTGCAGTAACACTTGTTAGCCTGTGCAACTCGCAGCCTCTGCCAGCCAGCAGCATAGCTACTGAACATTGGTGGGCCAGTAACCCAGTGGGGAAAGTGCTGTATTTTAGTTTCAGAACACTCTAGCACAAGTTTCTAAGCAGAAAAGACCTGTGAGATAATCTGAGCCATTTTCTGTGAGGGGACTGTGAATTTTTAGTGTGTTCATTGATTTTTCATCTTAGTATCACCCTGTATTGACACACGTGTGTCCTGACCTGTGCAACAGCTTTAAGTGACTTTGTGGAACTCTTCACAGCACAGAAAGTAAAACTAAAGCTCTTCCTCTTGAATGCTTGTGCACTCAAGTTTATGATTTTTCAGCATAATACCAGATACTTATAGGGTCTAAATCAACCTATCTCTATCTCAAAATGAATTCCCATTTATGCCAGCTGAGAATTCAGCCCAGGATGGCACAAATGTTTGTGACGACAACAGAACCCTGTGGGAACAGGACCCATAAGTAAACAAAAAAAATTGTTGGTCTTCATGTGTTTACTGACATCACTACTAAATGTAAACAATATTTGGAGTTGAAATTTTCAAGGAGTTGGCCCAGCATAGCTAGAAAGAAAAATGCAATACCCCTGCACTGTCTCCAGCTTAAAGCAGCTTCAACTACATTTAAAAATAATAGCTTGAGAACTACCACACAGAGAGTATGAGAAATGCTCCACATTGAGGTGATCTATCAGAGAGAAACCTTGAAGTCTGAAAAGGAGGGAAAACAATAAATCCTCAGAATAAATATTGAAAAGGGAGAAAGACAGAGAGAGATTTCATTCTATTACAACATTTGATGTCATGAGCATGCACAGGTGAAAAGATTTATTTATGTTTCTCAGAGGAGCTGGTTCTGTAAGCAGATAGAAGAGGGGCTGGAAAATCCAAATTCCAAACAGAAAAGGTCAAAGCACAACAGATCTGTATTTCCATATGCAGTGACATAGTGCCCATACCAGATTGGATTCCATATTAGATTTTTGGTGGTTTATGTATCGGTTATGAAAATTCCCAGTCTGCTGGAAATACGCATCCATGATCTCGTGTTTGCTGCAAAGCAGCCCCCTGTTGAGGTAGCAAGGCTGTAATTACACTAGAGATCATGGCACTTTTATTTGAAAAACCTGTGTACAGTCACACGTTTCTCAAGAGAGCAACTTCCCCTTGCTTGCTTTCTAACAAAAATCTGGAAAGAATTAACACATGTGGAATCTAACTGTTCTGTAATGCTAGATATCTTTTTCCATACAAATTTGGATGCTAAAATGGATCTATCCATGTTCTTTTAACTGTCATATGCTAGCTTTTCAATTCAGAAGTCCACTCCAGTAAAATGTGGTTTTCAAATTCAGCCTTAGATTTATGTGAGTAACCCCACAGACATGGCATAAAAGACCAGGATCCTTATCTCAGGGTATGGCAGCGTTTAATACTTCTGTATTTCTTCCACCAGTACCCAGAGGTGCAATCAAGTATCACATGCCCTGATGTGAAGGAATTGTCCCTACAGCATGACTGACACAGTAGACACTTTCCTATTCTCGCAGTTTTGCTTTATTTTGTTCCCTACTTTTAAGTCTGATTACCTTTATCTTCTCTATTTAAATGACAAACTGATTTCAGGAATCTCTCAGTCGTGTAAAATGCTAAGCACAACAGTGCCATGTTCTCAGCTAGCTTGTGGCCATGATCAAAGTACATGGTAAGAACAAGCATTCACCACACTGTTACACCACTGTAGGCTTAATTTATAGACACTGAACCATCCCATTGGTTTCAAGGGAAGTTTGCATAGCAGATAAACATCGTCATAGGTTGAGTTTTAGTCTGCTGCTATTCATATAATCGTGCCTCATCATGCCAGCTTCAAAAATGAAAGTGCTGACTGGAGCAAAGTATTCTGGGTCTTGAGGTTCAGATGTAACACAGGAGGCTTCCTGTTCTGGTTGCTGCCTCTGGGTTTTGGATTTTTATGGGTGTTGGCTCTCTTCCACTGAGATGGCAGCAGGACAGGGAAGGGCAGAGGGGTAAGCTACCTGGCCTGGGCTTTTAGCTCGCTTGTGTCTGCTTGCTGCTGTTTTCCATTGTGCTTTTTCTGCAAATAGTTTAGAGTAATTGTGCTAAGGTATTCTCATTTATCCAGTAAACTACTATCTCAATTCTTCCTGTGTTAGGTTTTTTTCCCCTCACTTCTGTATTGGGAGAGGCAGAGGGGTTAACCTTTGCGTTAATCCATTACAAACATATACTTCGGATGCTGTATGATTGCAACATGAATAAATGGATCATTAATTCAGTCTAGTTTGCTGTGGGTATGCCTTAAGTTTCACAATAGAATCATAGAATACAAACCAAAGAGAACCAAACCAGAGCAAAAATGTTTATTAGCAGCTATTTACCTTCATCCTCTAGAGTGCTATTGCAAAAAGCTTTTATTACTCTATTAATTAAATAGATTATAAATAACATATACCATTATATAAGAATATATCAAGTTTTGGTCATCACAATACATCTCATCAGAAGATATGTTGGGTCTCGTGGTGTGTTATTAATGAAGCCCATCTGGCAGAACATGCTGGAGTTTCAAACAACCTCTGCTCACAGAGCTGCCTGTTAGGGGGTTGTTATTATTATTTTTGTGCAGAATGATATGTTACAGTCTCTCATTTTAATTAGCTAGCTAATAAAGCAAGCAGTTTGCCTTGGGTTAGCCCAGCAGCAAAACAGTGCTGTGAGGAAGATTCAGAGGCAATCTGTCACCCTCTGCCACGCTGCCTAGTGAAGGGCACAGCCATCCTGCCAGAGTGGTTAGGGAATGCACTGGTACGCACTGGTATGCACCATGGCCACAGTAAGCCTTGAAAACTCTGCAGTAAAACCCCACCACCCTCAGCAAGGGTGCCTGACCCTGGGTGGACCCCCTGGTCTCAGTCTGCATGATGGTACTTGGTGTGTACACATGTTCTCTGCTCTAGTCTGATAAGGGTTTGGTTTTGTTCAGCTGTAAATCACTTTCGGCAAATGCATAAACAGGCTGCACGAAAACAATTTTTCTTGCTTTAGCCTATAAACCTATAAAAGCAAGAGCCACTGGCAGACAATTTAATTGGACTGTAAACAACTTAGGAGGAATGAAAAAACTGGGCAGCTGTCTTCAGAGAGAAAAAAAAGCAAAGCACTTGAGAGTGGAGATCTTACATTGGCTATGAGTTCCCTGTTCTCTGGCTCTCACTTGTTTTCAGGTGAGTTTTCAATCTTAAGGTTACCCACTGAATTTCAGGAGTTTCAAAGACCTGTAGATTTGGAATGATGTTGCCCACTTCATTACGTCTAACATATTAGTGGGGAAGAATCCAAGGGCTTGATCCAAAGTCTCAGGTATTCAATGGATGGCTTTTAATGTGGCTTTCAGCACATGGGCTACCTGTGCTAAAACCTGAATAACAAGAAAGAAAGGAAATGGCTTTTGCTGATGCTATACTAGTCACATAGAAGCAGATCATCTTTCACAGCACTGTCAGGTAAAGTCAAAGTGCTGCTCTGGGAGATTAGGGATTGATTAAAGTCCTTGCACTCAGGGATATATCTCTGTATTAATCTTGGAATTATTTGTCAACCACTCAAGATCTCTGCTCTGATTTGTGGAATGTATTCTGAAAGTCACCACTTAAAACTAATCAAGATTTTAAAAATTATTTTTATGGTTTTAAGGCAAATGTAGAAGCTGCTTCTTTGTCCCCAAAGCAAGCACTATTATTTTTAACACAGCACTCTTTTTGCTTGGAATTACGCTGACTGTAGAGAATGCAGCTGAGAAACTAGAAAGCAGGAGTTAATACACTCGCAGACAAGTCCATAAAGTACAGTCACTGCTTCAAACCAAGAGCCAAGGCCAGCTTAGCACTGACAGCTTCTGCTGTCCCAGTCAGGAATGTCAGGGGAAGCCAGTGAAGAGGTAGCACAAGAGACATGTCTTCAGCTTTTCCCACTACAACAGCCCAGTTGATCCTTTCAAAAAGCAACTCTGGGATTGTTCAGAACTGCCAAAATTTGACCTACCATGCCTAGAGTCTGGTATTCAGAAGACGCTCCACACACCATTTCCTAGATCCCTTTGGGATCCTGCAGATGTGCCCCAGACTCAGGAGCCACAACTTTTTGTGCTTTGCATTGCACAAGGCAGTACAGGTGATGGAGGCACACAGCAAGTGCAAGCTGCTGTGTCAGTGTAACAACTGCCTCCTGCTAAAGGAATGTGAAAACTATGGAATGACAGGGAACAGTACTGGAACAGACTGCTGCAAGCCCTCATTAATAATGAAGGTCAGGTTTAATTTGGCCATAGACTCTATCTAAGATAAGATAAAAATATACTACAATTATTTCTCACAACTAGTTGCCAGGCCTGATGGCAATCATTCTTCCTCACAAATAATAGAAATGTTCTGGATAATTTGACTGCAGTTCAGTAAATAAGCCGTGATATGCACTTTCATTTGAGATATCAGAATTTTCTGGTTTAGCAACCCTGGCAGAATAATCAATAACTTTCACTCTAGGAGCAATGAGAAGAGGGAAACAATGAAGATAACAGGCTGTAGCAGAGCATCAGGGCCTGCAGGAGATCGGCTAGATTGCTGGGATAAGGGTATTCTGGCCTTTTGCCTTCATAAATTTAGGGCTCATTGGCAAGACAGGAAACATTTGGAGGGAGTTTCCTGAACTAGAGAAAATAACATGTGTGCAGCTCAGTGCAGTTTTCAGTCCAGTCAGAAAAAAACCCAGAGCTGGAGCATTAAGCAGTGATTAGAGTTCACCCAAGCTCAAATTCAGTCCTATACAGGAGTTCAGACAGTATGAGCCTTTCATAAAGGACAAATTACATCCCAAATGAGAATTGTAGGCTGGGAAGCCTCAATACAGGATCCAAATTGGAAAAAAGCAAAGTCACACAGCCTTGTGATCAGCCACAATGGTCCTAATTTCACCTTGGCTCATTTGAGGCTATCTGGGCTTCCACCTTGCTGAGTAAATGAGCCCATCTCTCTTTAACAGCCAAGTGAAGAAGGCTACCATAGCAGTGTCTCTGATTCCTCTGTATTAGATGTTCTCTTGTTTGCTAGGAACTGGGAGGGTACAGGCTTAGGTTGGTTTTGGAGGCAATGCTGTAAACAGGCATGGTGTTTAATGAGGAAGGCAGGGGAAAGTTGAGGTGGTTTGTTTTCCGTTGTGTCTTCTTATTTAGAAAGCAAATCCCAGCCAAATCCTGTGAGATACTGAGACCCTACAACTCAAGCAGAAGTGATTTGGTGGCAGAAAAATTAATATTTACATTTTGCATTAATGTTCACATGAGGGCTGAATCTGGCATACTGACTGGGATCATCCAATTGTAAAACAAACGAGTGCCTAAGGAACAATAAGGAAATAGCCAACTAGTTGATATAGCAGATAATGGATACCAGAAGTAACTGTTGGAATAATTTTTTCTTAAAAGAGATGAAAAACAATATTAGGGGCAAAAGAGAAAGGAAAACACCCCTAATTTAATCAAGGACTAAATGAAAAAAAAAAAAAGGTCTATGCAGTATCTTTAAGATAAAATAAGACTGTGGTCAGCACCCTTGATGTAAACAGGGAGGGCTGGAGTTGTGCTATGGAGTTGAGAGCAGCTGCAAGCCTGGCAAGTGTTTAGGGGGGGGCTAATGTAGCCTCAGTCCTTGTTCATCTGTGCCTGCCCATGGGGAACTCTGAGCCTGGAGACCTTTCTGTCCTGCTGAAACAGACTGAAGTCATCAAGATGCTTAGCTCTTGTATGTTAACCACATTTAACCAAGCTGATTTCCCTGAAATTACCAAATCCTGAGTACAGCATTTTAAATTATTGAATTCTGCTATGTTTATTTATTATTTACTCAGGTTAGCTACATGGTGTAGTTATGCATCTTTCTAGAAGAAAGCTACGGAAAACAAGGAATTTTCACAGGATGTCAATACATTAATACAACACCAGCAAATGCACTTTAGGTTTAAAAGGCTTGAAAAATCAGACATGATTTGTTCTTGATCAGTTTGAACTATAGCAGTAGTTTGTAATGCATTGATGCAGTTGTTGGGCCAGAGTTTTACTGAGCTGAAGTGGAACCATTCCAGCCCCTCTACACCAGGTGAAAAACTCCTCTATTGAGAGAGGCATCTTATCAGACAAATTTGGTGCCAGAAATAGAGTTGTATTGAAGATTCTGCAGTGAGTTGCTGCAGGGTGGCCCAAATGTGTAGCCCTGAATTTGAACCTGAACATGTCTCAGAGACCACAATGAACCACTGGATGTCACTCACATTGATCTCAGACGGCTGCACGGGCCAGCACTGAAGGTTGCATCCAGATCAACAGTCTATGAAGCAATGGCTGTTTACAGAGGTCACAAAAACAGCTGGGAGCATGACTCCAGCAGCCTCTTACACAAGAGCTTGCCTTGCAGCTTCTCCCCTTCCTCTATGTACAGGAAGTTTCACTCAGTATGTTTATTTGAACAGCACAGTCTCAGCCAGTGTGGGTGAGTGCCTGGCACACTTGTGGCCATGACCTCATCTGAACTCAGCTGGAACTATGATGGTAGGAAAACACTGAATCAACACAACTTCACTATCCAGCTAACAGTGAAAATTCTAAAAAGAAACCCACCATTAATTCCTGCCACATTCCTACGGTTTTAAGAATCACTGTAAAATAACAGTGTCTTGAAAATGGACTGGATTTATTTGGCCAGCAGAAGGCACCCAAGACAAACTGGACTGCAACAAGCTGGTTAGTTGCAGAGACAGAGAAGCTTTCTGTAGCACATGAGTCTGCCTTCAGTTGCTTGGCCTAATGAGCTTACCTAATAATGCAGTAATCAGACCACTAACAGAATAGAAATAGTCCTACAATACAATAATACCTAATAAATATAACATCCAAAAGCATTTTGAATAATTATGCTGCCAAAATATTAATTAATTTTTGCAAGCAATTAAAGAGAAACTATTGAAATATTTTTTTCATCATAAATCTTTGCAATTAAGAAATCATCCCTAATTGGTAGCCTGAATTCCCCCAGAGCAAATAGATACTAAGGCATGTCTATAGGATTCTTATTATCTATTGATGATAAACAACTTTCTGTTTTTCTACTAAAACTGACTTTGACTTTGGATATTTCCTTGGGTTTACAGTCTGCTCTGTTGCACCAGCATCAATTCAGAACAACTGAAGGTGTGGTATTAAACCGGGTTTGTATCACTGGAAGCAGGAGAGCAGGATAAGTCAAACTTCTTCAGAAGACATGCCTAAGAAAATCTGTTCTCTCACCTGGAGACATTACTGTCTCTTAAACGGGCAGTATGAGGCACTCTGCAGGTGGGCCACTGCTTATTTGATGGGCTGAATCTAACCTATAGGTTTCCTCAAACCATTGGGAACAGGTTGTGCCTGTATGTTTGACACAGGGTAGGAAAAGCTTCAGGGATGGAGGGTGGTCCTGGAAGACTGCTCACTGGGATAAGCGCCCTTATCCCAGTTGGTATGCAAAGGCTGAGATAGACTTGACGCATAGACGCTTGGAGCTGGGCACCCAACAGCCTCCATGCAGCACCACATGGGGATCCCCATGCTGGCACTTGCTGAAGAAAAAGGCACAAACTACTCTGGATGAATTTGTACTCTGAGATCATTATTGTTGAGATGTAAGCAGTGGAGTTCATTGTGCTGGATGCTGTACAAATGTAGGGACATGTGGAACTTCAAGGCATTATGCTGTCACACAAGATGTTACTAAAAGCTTTGGTATTCACTATGTAATTACATTCCTGTATGTTAGGTTAGAACACGAATACAGTGAGGTGCTCCCCTCCTCATGTTAACTACTCCATGCCACAAAGTGAATTCAGAATGCCCCTTTGCACTCTCCACACCTACAGCCAGCAGCACACTTTAAATGATTAATGGCTGATCGTCAGACGCTGCAGGCAGCAGGGAGCAGGAGGTTCAGGAGCACATCTGGTAGCACCATCACCCCCAGCTCCATACAGCCCTGGGGAGCTCCCTGAGCCCACTGCTGCCACAGCAAGATGGGTCCCAGCTCACCCTGTAATAGGTATCCCTCTGTCTGAACTGGTGTCTGCAAGGGCAGCAAAATCAGCACTGCCTAACCCAAGTGACCAGAACGTACTTTATCAGTGGTTTTATTTGGCTATGTATAATTTCAATTTGTTTCATTTTTGTTCCCTCCTTGGGAAGGAGGAGCAGAATTATTGAGAAAATGTTAGGCTTCAAAAAAAGACAGACCTCTGCAATGGCAGATGACTATGAGTGTTAGTGTTGGCTTCAGCTGCACTGCAAGGTGCATGGTGAGGACAGAAGGACAGTGTGATTGGTTCTGATTCCTTGCCCACCTGTTACTTGATAAGACAGTGAGTGTGAAGTCTGGAGTGCCTGTTTCCAGCTGCAAGCACTGCTCCAGTATGGAGGAATCAATGTCACCAATGAGGAAGGAGACATTATCTAGACAACTCTGCAACACAAAGGAAACCTAATTGCAGCCTCCTTGCAAATGTTTTACTTATAATGGATATTTTATTGTTTACTTTGGAGACTTGAGTTTATCAATGACAATTTGCTGCAGGAAACAGCTGGAATGCTTGTACCTCCTTTTCCAAATCCTGGGGCGAAGAGTGGTGATAAATGAGCCCTGGAAAGGTATGATTTATGGCTCCGCTGCCTCAAGGTACACTGCAGATCCTTTTGTACAAATTAAACCCTGCTTAAAAGTCCTTAAATTTTTCAGGGTGACCTCTCTTCTCCCTTATCACAATTCTCATTACAAATCACTGAAACTCTCCCTTCCTCTTAAAAATGTTATTTTAACCAAGGGTTTCATCTATCCATTTATTTTTCCTTCCAAGTTGTTTTGTGCCTCAACCATTGTCATCTCAAAGTGGATAGGCAATATCTGGTCAGCAAAAACTTTACTTGTAAAGGGGCAGGCTGGTCTCCTCATGGTAGGTACACTGAAGGAGACTAGGTAAGCTGCATATGGATGGTGATGGACTGCATCTCACTACTCCATTGTTTGTAAAAGTAGCCTGTTAACACCACAACTGGACACATGCTGGATGTCACTTTCTGACTTGGCAGAACATGGTGTCTTTTATACCTGTGTTAAGGAAAGCTTAACAATAACACAGCAGAGTTCACCTACCCAGCCTGTGCTTCAAATGCTCTTAGCAGGCATTTAACAGCTGGAGTTGTAACTGGAAGCAGGACTAGCAGCTGGCCCTTAGTTCTGTTTTAACCTGGAATTCTTTGCCCATTTGACTTTGGCAAAATGACCGATGTCAAAAGCTTCAGGATTCCCATCTATATGGTTACCTTCTTGTCTCAGTTAACTAATGTTTCTAAGCTGCCTTGAAATTTCTGGGCAGGAGGTGCCCCAGAGTACAAACTATTTTTCTGTGTGCATTAGAATAAACATCTATTAGCAAAGGCAAACAATTCTCTGCAGGAATATAAAGCTTCACAAGCCAGCCATGCAGCACCACACTTGGGCTGAGAACTCCTCCTTACAAGTGGGAGCTATCCAGATGATGGGAAGCACAGCTTTCAATGACTAGAACTGAGTCTTTTCTGCTTTTGGGATCAGAGACTCTGCACTGACCCCAGCCATGGGGTATATATTAACACAACTGATGACTGTCCAGAGTTGCATACGTTTTTAGGAAGAGGTGTTGCATGAACAGATTGTGAACAATCCCCAACATAGTCATTTTATTGCCACAAACAACTACCCTCATTTTCTCTGCAGAGCTTCCCTCTGTCATCTTGACAACTCTCCACAGACTGTTCCAGGCTTTGACCGGCAGCTTGCTAGTTACAGTGTGCAGGTGCAGGATGCACTACCAAGCAATGGCCTGTCACAACATGTCCCAACACCCTCCCCTGCTCTCTGAGACCGAAATGTTCGCTCTGCCCACACACCCTTACTGGGAGGTATTTTTATCTCCACAATTCATAAGGGGGTCTCCTCCCCAGCTCTTGATCTGACATCAGAATCTCACAGCAGTCTCAGTCTAAATGGACTTTTGGTCTGAGTTTGCACATTGTGAGTCTCAGAAACCTTGTGACTGTCGGGAAGTATGAAAACTCTCACAAGGGGAAGATGTGGGGCTGCACAAAAGGGATTCTGTTGAACCATTGTGGGACACTTAAGAATAAGAGGTGGAAAAGAAATGAAAAAGAAACAAGGCTTTTGGGGAAGGTGCATAAGACTTGGCTGATACAAACATAAAGGATGCTCAATGACATCAAGATTAAGCCTCTGGCAAAAGAGTGATTCTTCTAGAGAAAAAATACACCAAATGTTGGGAATTTCAGTTAATGAGAACTAGCCATTCTTTAGTGAAATGAAAAACAGGGACACTGTTCTAATCACAACAGTCATATACAGCACATGGGAACTACAGGCTTTGGAAGAACTCACAGGAACACCCTCATACACCTGAGAAACACTGAAAACAGATTTGGAGGTAGATAAGGGAATGAGTCTTTGAAGAGTCACTGAGCTCGATGTCCCTATAAAGTTGTCCTAGCACCATATGCTTCATTTTTGCCACGTTTTCTTTCCCATAAGCACAGGACTTTACTGATGAGTAGCAGAAGTAAAGGACTTGTTTTGAATTTAAATCCAAAGCAATCCCATTAGCAGATGTTTAGTAGGACACTAGTGAATCATGGGCAGCAGTAGTGCTTAACTACGCCATGAAGTGTTGTGGGACTCTTTCTGAAGACAAGGTGTTGAACCACAATATACTCCTTCTATTAGAGTAATAACATTATCAGAAAAGATAGATGTGAAGCACTTGGATGCAATTGCCAAATTCTCATCTCATTTCCACTGAGTGATGCAGGTCATTAGAAGAGCTGCAGTTCTATGCAAAGGAAGGATCTGGCTGAGCCCTACACACACAGCTCAAGCCAGTCAATCTGTCTTTACATGGTACCATGCTTGTGCCCTTCTCAGAGTGGGAATGAAAAGAGACAAAGAAATAAATAATGAGGTCTTGAAGTGGATAATAGATGGAATAAATCATACAGTGTTCTAAGCCATAAATATACAATCTAGTAAGGTTGAATATTCAGCATTTCTGCCAGCAGGGCACCGCACATTCTTATGCTAGCATAAAATAGATAGAAAAGAATGGGGTCTTTATGTGGATGAGAAAAATATCTGGTCTGTTTATCAAATTATTTAGTTTAGAAATTGTACCAAGGGTCATGCCAAACATTTAAAGCAATGCCTAATGACTCAGAACTGGGATGAGTTTTCTTCTGGCACATTGCTACCAGTAGAAAGAAGGTCATGCTGTGTCTTGCTCATTCCTGCCCTTTGGAGATTGCTGAATGCAAGTGTGATGCTTGTGTCCCTTCCTATTATCATTTTTCTCTCTATGGCTTTTGTTGTAGCAGCACTTAGACCATCAGTCACCATGTTTGACCTCGTTGTATGAACATGGTGAAAAACCTACTCTAAATGGAAGCCCATAACTCTGGCCATCAGTGAAAAGGTCAGAGGGCCTGGGAAGAGAGGGTGACACCATCCTGTTTTAAGGAGTCAGGCAGGAGACATGAGTGCCTGTGCCTGGTGTTCAGTGAAATGTGCCCAGGTCTGGTTTATAAGTTAATGCATGGAATCTGGAGAATATTCCAGGGAAACATCTGGACTGAGCAGGCAGAGTGATGGCTGCTGATATGATTACGTTCTGAAACGCCACAGATTCACCTTGGCTAAACAAACATATATGAAGAGCAAAACCTACTTTGAGTGCAAGCCAGTTGCCACCTCTAACATAAGTTTGCAAAACTCTGCTGAATGTTACATAGCTTTTTTTTTCTATTTGATTCTGCCTTTAGAAGAATGAGGAGCATGTGTGAAAAGTGCAGAACTGCTCCTAAAGAGCCAGGACTTAGAATACACTGGATTTCATGTTCTTTGTCCTCCTCCACCTGTCACAGAAGCATATGGAATTGCCTGCAAGTTCAAATTGCCCTCAGGGTTAAAATTTGGCACCCTGTGGCAAACACTGGACAACTGACAATGACTGCAGGATAAGTTTTGCCTGCCTCACTTACTACGAGCTTTGCTTTGCTCTCATGGAATAATGCACTGATATGAAACCTTTCCTGGGATTAGTGCCTGGGCACGCTACGCAGGAAAGCAAGATTCAGAATACAAAGCAGGGAGAGCTGCAAGGTCTCTTTTTTGTCTTATTTCTGCAAAAGGAACTGCCAGAATGAATTTCTTGGGTAGTTACATGCACATCACATGGACTTTCACTCAAGCCCTGTTGCAATTTGGCATTAGTTAAATGTACCATTAAAGTAAAATGTTAGCTAAAAAGCTCCTCAGTAACTCTCCACCCTTGAAAAGCATTTACTGAAACTATATTATGTTCTTGATTGCCTTCACTGTATTTTCTGTGGCAAGTTTTCTTTCAGCTGATTAGAATTCTGCATTAAAACAAAACCTATAAAGAAATGTGCTTTGACTTCTTTGGACTGTGACCTTGAGAGTTGAGCTGTTGTGTGTCACAAATAATGAAAAGTTATATATATAAACCAAAATAGTGTGGAATGTATTTTATATGATTTTCAAGGGCTGTGTGCCTAAGAAGAGCTGATGTCTATCAGACTGTTATATAAATAGTCTTGTAATGAGGAAGAGCATATAAGAACCAAGATAGATTTCTGCTTCTTAACGAGATGAGAGAATATATTACTTCTGAATTTAAAGGCTATTTTTCTCTTTGAAATTCAGATCTGGCTTTATGAATATTTTATTTTAAAAATTCAGATGATGGTAATAAGTTTCCTAATGCTAGGCTATTTCTCTTTAACATGTAAGTATATTGTTGACAAACCTATCTTTTTCAGAAAAAGCACTTTGAAGTTACTCATATACATTTTTTTTAAACTAAATTCAATCTCAATCCATCCACTGTTGGTTTGTTGGGGTTTTGTTTTGGTTTTGTTTTTTCCAGTACTGAAGCTTTCTGCTATAAGAAGTTACAGTAGAAATTACTGGTAGCCCAGAAAGAATAATTGCTTCTGTAGTCCCTGCTGGAAACTTCTCACAAGGATAACCTTGCACCAAGACTGTATTTTTTGAACAAGCATACATCTAAATTGGCACTGGAGCTTCTGGAAAGAGGAAACACTGCCTCATTTAATAAGCACCCTTGAATCCGTTCTGTGATTGAGATAGTACTTTATTGCATTGTCAAGTAAGTTTTGCACTGTAAACTTATTAAAGCAGTAAGTTTTATTGCTTTATTGGGAATTAATTTCAAAAGGATTTCTCTGGTAAGAGCCAGATCAATAGCTGCATTTTGCAGAATATGAAGATTTTATTTTCATTTGGAAATAAGAGAAATTGCCTTAAGAATAATTTCAGCTGCAGTATAAGGGGGATATAGGAACAAGCATGCATAGGGTTCAGCACCACCTATTATTTTGCCAAACATAAAACCATGGAACATATCTCCCCACTTGTAGGCAGATTAGTCAGACTTTCTCAACTGCAAGATACACAGTACAAACGAGATTGAGAACAGACAAGCAGGTGGACGCAAGCATACTCAGCCATTTTTCAGGGTATAGCAAAACATTTTCTTCCTCAGAAAACCAGACTCAAAATGTCAAGAATTTCCTAAGAGTTCAACATTTTCTTTTCAAAGCAAGCTAGAAGTTCCAGTTTCCATCAAAATATGCTATTTCAGTAAGTGCCCACACAAAGTAAACATGATGTTTTGTTTTCGGTAACATACTTCAGAATTAGTAATTTGCTTGGTCCGCTATAGAAGCATTCATGTCACTGGAAAAAAAAAAAAAAAGAAGAAAGGAAAAAAAGGAAAATTTAATCTGAAAATAATTAGCCCTTTCCCTAAATAGATAAGAAAAAAATATTAAAAATCCTTTGTTCTAACTGCTAAAATGCTCGTTTCCACCTCTGTCATTCTGGCCTGATTCTGGCATCCCAGATGGAATGCTGAATCAAGACCTACACTCTATCCCCTGTTCATCCACCGATTCATTATTTTAACTTGGCAAGTTGCTTTCTTCTTACGAGCCTTTATTTCCTCATCTGTAAAAGAGAGCTAATGTGATAAATCCTTGTGCAAAGCCAGACAAACTCTGTTGGTGGGCCTCATGATACGACAAGAATGGTTTTATTACTATTTTCTTATACCCTTTTCTGCTTTTTTAGTTATTCACCAAAACACATCAAAATCTAGTCTATTTTCTCATGTCCTGGAAAAACTACATAGATCCTCTCTACAAAACCAGAGAGATTAAACATAGAGATTGCCTTCAGAAATCTTGGATTTATACAATACAACACCACTGCTGTTTCACACCTAAGCACACCATCAACAGTGGAGAAGGGAAGATGAAAAGAAGCCATATTTTAGACTTCCAACATTGCTATCTTTACAAATTCAGTGTACAAATCACATTCTGTATCTCTGAAAATCTTCATGTTAGAAACTCACACAGTGCTTCATGTGAACAACAAATTCTTGTCATCTGTGGGGAACCACAACCAGCTACCTGCCCCTTTCTAAGGAGCAACACTGCTTTGTAGATGTGGTACAATGCAACATGTGCTTTCTTTCTTATAAGGGTATTTTACTGCACCTCACCTTGAGACTGCCGAAAGGGAGCTTCAGACACTATCTCATACAGACCTGCATGGCTGGCCTGCTCCAGGAGGCAGCCATTTAAAGCCTTTCTGTATGACCTCAGTTGGCCTCACTCGCCTTAAGTCAACACATTATTGCTGCTCATCATGAAAAAGTGTTTAATAAAGTCTATTCCAAGTCTGCTGTTCTTTAATTTCCACTTGTGCTCCTGGTACTATCATCTGGTAGACATTATCTACAGCAAATTAAGAATTTATACACTTCAAGAAAATTTTGACTGGAGGCTCATTGGGGGAAGCTGAATGGAGGCTTTTTCATTAAACTTTTTCATTTTGCTTAAAGATTGAAAAATGTATGAAACAGCTTCTCTGGGGAAGGAGAAATTTCTAACTCTTTAATAAGCAGTATTTATCAAAGACATATAATGTGAACCATCTGCCAGATGCAGAGTACATGATCTGGAAATTTTTGTGTATGAGCTGCTGGAAGGCTTGCATCTGCCTTTATCTGTGTGTTATGTCTGCCATGCTCACCTCTTTCTGACAACCATCAGATCTCGGGGAAGCTCCTCACGTACATACACACTGCCAAGGCCATCTACTTCCAGTGGCATCTTTCTTCCTCTCTGCAATGAAGACAGAGTCTCACTCCATAGGATAGGACAAAGACCCACTCTGAGCTTCTGGGGGCAAACACAGCTCTTGTGCAGGAGGACAGGTCAGCCCCAGGTTCAACACACTGCACAATGCAAATTCTGCAATGCCAGCTAACACACCTCATGGTGACAAGGACATCAATGCTAGTAAATGGGAAGACACCATGTGGGAGATGACTACAGTTCAAAAAGCACAATAAGTATGCATGCTGGATTAAGTCAATGCAGGCTTTAAACCTAGTCTTCATTTACGTTTTCATTTCTACTACCTTTACAAATTTTTTTCTATCTTCATACCAGATAATATTCACGGAGCTGGCTTATAGTAAAGCAATGTAACTTTTCAGTATGTAGCTATGGTAAATATTTGTATAGCTCAAATACAATTAAATTGACCTATAAAAGCTTCATTATATTTTGAGAGTCAAGGTCTCAATGTAACGGAAAGCTCCTTCCACAGCTATTACATTCTAATCAGATTACTTATCTAATCCTCCTCATTTATTAGGCACATCAGAATTGATCTGCAATGTACAGCTCTCAGTAATTTCTGATTTTTTTTTTTGCGGGGGGGAAAGGTTATTTCTGCTTCCTCTTTGTCAGTTCTTCATTTACTGCAGAAATAGAAAAGCAAGCTGCAGAGCAGTGGCTCTGTACAAATCTCTAATACATAGTGAAAGGGACTATCAGGCAGATTCACTCTTAAACATCAGTGTCTTTCTTGACATTAAAGTTGGAAAATGGAACAATTATTTTTGCATTAGGAAGTCATACTGACAAATTCCCTCTGCACCCTCTTCTTGACATGCCGAAATGAATCATCAGCATCTTATTAAGGTGCCCAGGCTATCCCATAACAGTAATAAAGTGTAAATGTATCCCAATTATTCATTTAATGACTTCATGAATATTCAGCACTAAGAAGCAGTAGCTGAGCTCACTACAGCAGGTTACAAAGGACAGAGGCTCCATATCCCCTTTATTCAGATATTTTCAGTATCCATAAATGAGAATTCACTGGGACAACACCAGTTCTGTGACAGGTACAAATGCATACACTTTTAGTATTCTCTTCTACACGGTTCTTGGGAAAGGGTCTAATCCGGTAACAAGATTTCAAGAGAAAATCCAACTTCACTGCCAAAGAAACAGATGCTGGACCTGAATGACATGAAGTTGGCTGTTTATAGTATTTTTCGCCTAATCTTCAGAAGCATGAGATAGCAAATGCTTTCTTGTACCTGCTCAACAAACATTCTTTATATTTTGCTTTTTGGTAGCCAGCGAATTAATTTGCTGTTGTACACCCACTGTGTGCTCCTGTTTATTATTCCTCTCCACACCTTCACCTTACAGTGTATGAGCTCACAAGAACTGTCCCAGTCCATTTAATGGGATGGTGCAGGGTTACATTTTGAAAAGTGAGTTGGCACAAAACTGTTCAGCAATGTTATCACAGAAAATGGCTGCTACGAAACAGATGCTCTGTTTCAAGGAATGCACGCCAAGGAAAATGTGAGCAGTGACTATACATTTATGCATATGCATGCATTGTCCTATATGTCCTATACTACTTTGTTCTATAATTTGTCCTGTGCCCAGTCATCTTTGAGAGCAAAATCTACCCCATGTCTCTCTCAGAACCTCTGGAAGCCCATTTGGATAGAGATTCCTGGCAGTGCCAGGAGAGACATTCCTCTTTCACACAAGGCTCACAGTGGAGGACTGTAAAGCCTTGATAAGCTTACAGTCAAAAGGAAACATTTTTGTTCAAAGAGCTGGCTACTGCCCAGAGCACATCTCATGTGGGCAAGTGAGCAGCTAGTCTCTTGACACAAAACTTGATTGCTAGCCTGAGAGTAAAAATTGAGAGCAAATTCCTTTGTCTTTACCAATTGTCTTTCAAAAAAGGTCTACTGCTGTTATGAAAACCTGAGCCCAAGCCCAAAGCTGCACAGAAAGAGAAGGGGGCAGAGAAGAACTCTTCCAGTTTGTTTAGAGAATGAGGATCAACTCCTGATACAGCTGAAAAAGGAGGAAACTGAGACACCTGCTCATGTATAGCTCTTGCATAGTTTAGAATATAGACAAAATGGTTTAGAAGTGTTCTGCTCAGAGCGTGGCCTATTTTCTTCAAAATGATGAACTCCTGAAGACGATACCTGAAGGTAGGCCAATGCCTTAAGAGGGAAAGAAGACAGTTTCTGAAAAGTTTTGCCAGATAGACTGTTTGAATCCAAGGAGTAAATATGAAGACTTCTAGAACAAGAGTACCTGTGCATTGGCCAGTCCCTGGAGAGCTGAAAAGCACAGGGTCTCATGACTGTATCAAAGCTCAGTTGTTTGCCACCAAGCCAGTAGCAGTTAGAGAGAATGCAAAGATGAAAAACCATTTGCAAGCTGATTTGCAATTATTTATTAGTTTGACTTTGTCAGTCCTAGAGACATGCAAAACAGGAATGCCTTCCAAATACAGCAGTTGTCATCTGTGCAATTGATGCTGGATTTGGAAGAGTTGTCCTTCATTTTCTATTTTCTGGTTAACTGGAGAAAGTGTCACTTTTACTAGGCATGCTCCCATGAGGATGCCTGAGAGTCTTTGAAAGCAAGGAGCATCAGGCACACTTCAATTGCATTAGCTTCTACAAAATAAATTTGTAACTTGAGAAACACCAGGCAACACTTCAAAGAAAATATTTATTTTTAACTCAATTAAATTGGTGAAAGAAAGAATGCCTCTCCCTACACCAGCCACATATTCAAAGCACATAAAGTTCAATTTCTAGTATCTTTTTTTTTTCTCCCAAGGAAAAAAATATTTGCTTTTGGCCTATATATTGTAGAGTGACTGATCTAGTGGAGGATGTCCCTGCTCACTGCAGGGAGGTTGGACTAGGTGACCTTTGGAGATCCTTTCCGACACAAACCATTCTATGATTCCCTAGTATGGTTCTGTGGCAATCTAATTCCAGCAAGGCTGTATTAACTATGTTCCCATCAAGCCTCTTCCAGCAGGGCGATTATTAATTATACTGTGGAAATCACCACTGCAGTATATCAGAGATAAAAAATTGCAAATGGGTTCAAAATGAAAAAAGTTCACAAATGAGCTCAAAAATTTGTGGAAGGAAAACTCGTTAGCAAGCATAAAATGGTCTAGATGCAGCCTTTAGTACAAAACCCTCTCAAATAGCTGATCACGGTGATACAAAACTATGCCATGGGAAGGTTCACATCATTTTCCCTTGCTTCTCATACTCTTTCCCTAAGCAAATGATATTGCCCATTCTTGGACCTGGAATCAAACTGGATGCTACATACTTTTGTTATGATATAAACTAAACTTTAGGATCCACAAATGGAGTTTGATCTCTCAGAATTCATGTTGCACTGAGATCAGTGACAGCTTTGCAATCTAAGGAAGCTGGAAGAGCTGCTGGAGGCATTCAAACACTCAACTGACATTGTCTTGTTATGCAGATATGGCTCTTAATTTAAGAGTGACTCATCCTACCTAAATTTAGCCATGTAAAAGCGAGCACTTAGTCTAAGTAGTTCTTTAGGTTTATGATATTGTCAGGGAAAAATGATACAAGAACCTGGTGCTTTTCCTGTCAAAGATATTAGAGTTCCTTTGGAAAACAATTTCATGCAAATGCCTTTAGATCAATGTGTGAATAAAGACATGTGTGCACATATATATTTACATGTTTTAGGCATAAAATCTATGTTTTACACTCAAGTTTTAATTAAAGACACACTGATAGGCAGGGTAAAATCTGTGAAAGTCAACTATTTACTGGGATACCATGATACACTTGTGTTCAGGAGGATGCTCATTTCTAACTATCCCATCTGTAGTATTTCTCTCTTTTTAAATCATTATGAAGGCTGAAAGATTCTGCTCTCTGAGGATGTGCTCTAGTTTTTACATAGTTGGGATCTGTCATGAGCAAGCTTAAAAGTCAAAGGTTTTAGGTTTTACTGAAAATACTTTATGCTCCTATAAGCTTTCCCTGTAATTTATATGCAAGTGGCCCTGAATACAGAGTTGAGGATGTCATCTGGGAAGAAACTGAAATGTTATTTCTGGGATATTGCATCACTGCCTTGAGTCTCAACCTATGGGAAAAGGAATGAAGAAAGAGCATGATAAAAGCTAACACTATAATCAGTTTTGAGACTATCTTCCCACTGAAGAAAGGTATTTCTTCTCCTTTTTTTTTTGTCATTGCAATCAAGTTGCATTTACTGCCCAATATATATGTGCACACCATGAAGCAACAGTGTAAAAAGTATAATTCAAATGAAAAATTTCCTAATTATCATTTCATCCCAGTAATAAATATGTATCGCTGGCTTCTCTGCGCAGAGGCAAACAGATGCCCTGGAAACAGGCTGGGATGCTGAAGTCAAACATATTTATAACTGAGCTGTGCAACACAACAAAGGTGTGCACTAGCATAACGGCCTCTGATGAGTGGAGATTCATTGCAAGGGGACCTCCCTGACCCAGTACATGGCAAAGAAAGTAGAAAAAGATCTCAAGTGTGAGCCTCACAGAGTGAGAGGGAACTCCGGAATTAACAATGGAAGAACTTTATCCCAGAAAAAATATCTAGATCACATTTGTAACTACTGAAAAAAAAAATAGAAGTACTCATGTGTTTAAGGTTAAACCAAATGTCACTCTTCATGGTGGCTTTGGAGAGTTGAGACCTCTGCTGCTGCTGCCCTTATTCTGACAGCAGCCATCCTCATTATTTACACTGATGACAGCACCATAGTGCTTTGAAGCAGTACTTACTTTTTAATCACTTCTGCTTGTTGGCCCCAGGGAACAGTGTAATCATCCCTTATTAAGACTCAGACAGGTCAGCTAAGAAATATAAATGAAAGTAGGGGGAGATCTTTATCCCTGCTGAAGTCCTTAATTGTCACATAACCACAACTACAGTTCAGCCAGAAGCTCCAAAATTTCTGGGATCAAAGCCTGCTATCAAATCACAACGTTTTCCACAGACCATTGCAGACAAATATCACCAAATAGAAAACTGAAGGTACTGTAAATGTGATATGATTTTACATATCGGCTGTAGAGCACATACTTGTGGTCCTGTGGATGGCAAGTTTTGGAAGTCAGGTCATAAAAATTTAAACAGAATCTATTTATTAGACAGGGCGAGGAGATAGGAGAAAGGGCTGTGCTGCATATGGAACTAAACAGCTCTGTCTGAGCCTCAAGGCACCCAGGCAGGAGTTTCTTCAGGTATTATAGCAAGATTCAAAAAATCCATCGTCACAAACAGTTCTAATTATTTCCAGACAAATGCTTGTAACCTTGGCAAAAACCAGTTATTGAACAGGTTATTGATCTAGTCAGTAAATAAATACACTTATGCCATCAGTAAACTAAAACCCTCCTGGGTATAAAATCAAAATCTTAAGGACTACTAGTTATCTGACATATGATTTTAATTAGAATTTATCGATTAAGGGTTTTTAAAAACAAACGGACTTCTTGATAAAAGGCCTAGTGTAGGATTTCTGCAAAGTTAAATAATGCCTGACTTGTTATATAAAAACCTGTGACGCACATCCTAATTACTTCACTAAGGATGTTTGTCTCTTATTTCAACAAAAGAACACATGCAACATTTATTCTAAACACCATGAATGTTTACAGCAAAGGGAGAAGGCCTCAGCTAACAGAACTATACAGGGGAGGTGATTCTCAATGCCTGGTCTTACTATCTAACCATGGTTATTGAAGTTAAATTAAAAAGAAAGGAAAAAGCACAAGACCTTAAATGCCAGTTCTTCCAACAACCTAGACATAAGATTAGCTTTAACATCCTTTTGGAGCTTACTGTAATTTAGTGCCTGTCTAGAGGGAGGTTTTGGCACAAGCTTAAACATTCTCTAGAGAGAATCCCACAATTACCAGGAGGCCAAGGTCACAGGGTATACAGGTTGTTTATGTGTCTGAGCTTCTTCAACTCCGAGCTGGAAGTCAGTCTGGGTCCATGCTCAGGGTCAGCCTCAGCCATTGAGCAGGCTTGTTTTAGTCTCAGTGCTACAGATAAGACAGAAGACCTTTGGGTACTGCAGATGTCAATAAGAACTGCTTATAAATGAGAAGTCCCATTTGGAACAAGCTCCCCACCATTTACATTACTTTCCAAAAAATGATCTTTCAAATCAAAGCTCCAAAAGATCATTCAAAAAAATGATCTTTCAAATCAAAGTTCAACTCAAGGCCAGCTAAATGCAGCCATATTTCTCCTGCTGTTAACTGTAACCACACGCATTTATGCAACCAAGAATGTAGCCCTACTTCACTAGCAGCTTAGGAATTTTCCATACAACAGGTGAAAGCCGAAGCATCCCATGTTCTTCCTTCCCAATTAACTGAGCAACATATAACATGATACACGTACAGATTGCCTAATCTAAGTAATTGATTGTTAATCTGTTAGTATTACATTATAGGTAAGGGAAAAAAAAATACCCTCTTGGGAAGAGATATTTCCTTTAAATATAACCATTTTTATCATAATCTTTTATCCACCTGAGTCAGGAAGAATTAGCATTTCCTGAGATGCCTGTAAGGAGCTACATGATTCTGCCCTTCAGGTAAAACTAATCCTGTTTCTTTGTTGCACACAAAAAGCACATGACCACCCAAATCTCTGTGTAGTTCCATTTGAACTATTTACTCCAGAAAATATCATTGACATTTGGTTGGGGTTTTTTGTTTGTTTTGTTTTGTTAGGTATTTAAGGAAAGAAAAAAGAAACAAAACCTCAAATCCCTCCAGAGGTCTCCTGGTGTTTGAGTGACATAAATGTTCACTAGACCATAGGAGAGTCTAGTCTAGTTTATTTAAATTCAATTATGTCATTGTCTGCAACACAACTCTCAATGGACTAATAAAAAGAATGGTATACCTGGCTGAGGGAGAAGAGGGACTGCATAGGCCACTGACAATGCAGTGCAACAAGAAATGGGGCTGACTGAGCTTTTGTACTTGGCTTAGTGCTTTGCCTTTGCTAAGTGTGACCCCCATGTCTAAATGGCACCAGGAGAGAGCAAAAGCTTAAATACTGTCATTTTAATTTGCTTCCCACTGGGCCATTACTAATGAGACTGGAGGCTGCTTTATTGTCTCTTTCTCAGTTCAGATAAAACTGTGCAAATATGCGTGACAGCCTCTCACACGGATATAGTGCTGCTGCAGCAGCAATGGGGCTCTGCCCTCTGTACTGGGAAGCAGAACTGCAGGGCAGCATCAGAGCACAGGGCAGTGACTCCACTACAGCTCGAGAGGCTGAAAGCAGGAGGTGGGGAGTTCAAAGCTACTTTAAAAGTAGAAAACTTGCTCTCTTTCAGAACAAAACAGAAGGCTTTGATGTCTCCCACCAGACAGAAAACCCAGTAAATTTCACATACAAACACTTCCTTTCTTTTTTTCAGTTTGGAAAATGGAAGCACAGCCTTAATATGAGGGCTGGTTTCTGGATGTCAAAATCTGAGAGAAGCCCAGTAAAATAGGAGTTCCAATACTTAGTGAAGGTTAGATAATCCAAACTTGGGCTTGTGATTTCAGAGGTTTAGCTTCTTGTCCAACTGCTTCTCCCAGTGCAGCACCTTGCCCAGCCACTGTGGTGGGACTCTGTAAGTCAGATGGGAGAGCCAGAGCAGTCCTGGACTGCTGCAGCCTCAAGAAGCATCAGGTCTTGAGGCCAATGGCAAGGCTGGTGTGAGGCGATCAGTGAGAGTCTGCCACAAGCTCTGTAGCCTCCTGTGAAATTCACTGGAAGGGATGCATTCCTATAAAACCATTTCAGTTTTGACAGACAAGCACTTTCTAGTCAAAATGCTGTTTCTTCGAGCAATACCCATCTAGCTGTACCCACTGCAGCATGCAGGCTGGCTTCAGTTTTAGCTCAAGGCATGCAGGCTGACCTGAAAATACCAGCAGTGATAACAAGGCACTGAGAGAGAAACCCAGGTCACAGAGCTCCAAGGTAAACAACTTCAGCAGAGCAGTGGGCAATTCCCAGCCCAGCCCAGAGCCCACTGGCTGGGTGTGCTGGCCATCAGCTGCCTTTCCAGGAGAGCACTGCAATCACAAGCAGCTGCAGAGTTTAAAAATGACAATAATCCCATGGAGGCCAATAATTTCTCCATAACTGCTAGAAGCTGGTGTCTGGGTGCCTGGATGCTTTCCTCTTGCACAGGTTTGCCCTTTTAAACAATTTGTATTTATTTGCTTCAGAGGGAAAACAAACAGAAAATTATAGGACTGGCATAATGTTTGCTAATTGCCTGAGTCAGTGAAATACACCTCTGAATGGTGTCTGCTTCCAAACTGCCATGCAAGCCAGCAGCTAACTTTTTTATTAGCTCTGAAAAGGAGCCGAGGATCAAAACACAATGATTATTCTCTTCAGTCCTATGGGCCTACTGCTGTGCAGTTGCTGAAAGATAATAAACACAATCCTGAAGTAGAAATGGGAATGGGAAGGAGCAGCCTCAATCCCAGCCCCAAGAATATGTGCAAATAGCTTTTCAGCTTCCTTGCAAGCCACAGCAGCTGCCATCTTTTTCCTCAAATCTATGGAAGTTGAGGAAGTTCAGCAGAATCTTCTGGACCTGCTGCTCTTGCATCTATTAATTCTGGGCCTAGCTCAGATGCAACAGCCTCCTTGTGGCTTGTAACCTCAACTGGCAATGGAACAGAATAAATGGCAATGTGCAAACCCAGGGCAGATACCTGCACGCCAGAAAAAAAATGAACTGTCCTAATCCACACAAGAAGTTCAGAAGCATAGCTCAGACTAGGCTCTCTCACCCCTTGCAGGAAGAGGAGACCAAGCAACCACAGAAGATACCTTCTGCCCTGCACATCTCCCTCCACTCCTCAACTATGCCTGGTCCTCTCATTCCTCTGCAGATTATGCCTTACTTCCCCTCCCTCCTCCTAGCCCCCTCCCCAGCTCTCCGAGTGTCTGAACTCCTGCAGGTATATATGCACACACCTTGGCCTCTCCCACAGCTCTCACACCAAGGACCTGAGCCCAAGTCCATCATTCTTCCACAAGAACTGCATCCTGGCTCAGCCCCTGTGCTCACTTTGAGATGCTATGTGTGCCCAATCTGAGGCCAGGCAAAGCTGGTGTCCCCAGAGGCAGGGGAGCTGAGGGATGCTCCCTCCTGGCCCATGCTCCATTCTTATTTCTGCTGTCCACATGCCTCCAGAGACCTGCTACCCACCCTGAGGAAAACAGATTTATTCATAGATTTATCTGTCAGAGGTAATATGGAAAGCAGCCGAACTCACAGTCCCACTTCAGAGCAAGAATGTTTCAGAACAAACCTGACTCTGATGCACAGAGCAGGCATAGCCAGGCAGGGCAGCAGCACGTTGCTGGCAGAGAGAACAGCAGTGCTGGGAATGGTAGAATACTTGATAGCACAGACGTGCCAGGACTTAGGAAAGGTACATCTGCTGAACCTGAGTGCAGCGTGAAGCAGAAGGGACCTTTAGGACACAGGGACTGGAGTAGATGGACTCTGGAAAATTAGAGGCTGTGAAGGAAATAAGAGAGAAACAATGCAGGAAAGACGAAGGCTGCAAATGGTTAAGTAAATATCTGTATTTTAGGGGCTCACCTGAATCAAACTGCCCCAGGGTTCTTCCGGATACCAATATTTGGCGAAGGTAGAATATGGAAAATAAGACTTGAGCCTGTATGCTGATGACATGAGCAGACATCTAGTCTATTCTCTTATTTGGTTTCTGTTTATGAGTCAGAAATACTTTAGATTATGTTGCAAAGAAAACCTAAATGAGATGTGACATTCCAGTTAAAAATCAGTAAGCAGTGTGATTTTTGGGTGTGAGAAGTGGGACAGAAGATGGCAAAATAGAGTCAGCTGAGGAACGTATACCATGACAAAACAGTGGCCCTGGTAGGCTGAGTAGCAACAGCCCAGCCAAGCCCAGCAGAACAAGCTTGCAACACTCCCACAGTGACTCTGCTGCTGGGAGAGGAAGATAAAACATTGCTGCTGGCTTAAACTGGCTGTGAGTCTCCATCCTTCTCAGTGCATCCACTGAGTACAGAAGGAGGAACTCCTGCTCCCCCTGCAACCAATCACCTAAATCGTGATCCACCAGAAAAGAACAAGAAAAGGAGGCCATAATGCATTACATTAAGAGCAGAGAACAGTGGGAAAAAATGATTTTTTTTTCCCATTTGATTCTGAAATAAGAACAGAATAGATCTTTGATTATTACTAGTGCTAGGATTTCTATTTGAATGATTTCCCTCCTCTCTGCTATGGGCAAGAGGCAGAAGAAAGGAGAGGGAAAAAAAAGATAATAATAAAACCCAGAGCACAGGCTGATCTAGCCATCTCAAGGCATGAAGAAATCAGATGGCCATCCTTCTCTACAGGTGTTATCAGTGAGGAGAAATAAATGTGTTTACCTTTCATTTACTTTTTAAACTGTAGAGCTTTTTTTCCTTTGTTGCATACAAGTGATTCACCCCACTCCTCTTTCCCCTTAAATCAAACTTAAGTATTGTGTTTTTTTTTTTTTTTAATAAATAGAAGACCCAGCCATTAAAAAGAAAATTTGGATACTCAGGATGATTACTAACACAAGGTACTACAGGTGTTGCTACAGACCATTTGCACTTCAAAAAGCTATATAAAAAATTTACTTTCCCCTGAAGTACTAGAGCATCTTTGAAACAAAGTAAGTTACACAACTTCTTTACTATTTTCTCCGCTTGTTAGTCTCTGAGATGAACTAGAGAGTGAGAGTTCAGTTAGATTTTAGTATGAGATAAAGGGCTCAAAGATGCCTGTGTGACACCAAGGGAAAGCTGGATGCTGTATGTAAATAATGATCTTTCTTCTATTTTAGATTGCAATAAAAATAACATTACAGAATTTCTGTTCACAACAGGTAAATGTGAAGACTACAGATTCAAATCCATCCCTAGGCAGAGGAAACAAGCACACAGCCTGTGCTCACATAAGCCTAGGTTTAGGGGTATGGGTGAAATTTGTATCACAGAGAAGCCACAAACAGCCCTACATGAGTTTCAACCTTTGATTTTTACAGTTTTCATTTATTTTCTACCAACCTCATCCTATTTCCAGAAATATACTAATTGGGCAATGTGACTGGTAGTGGTCCTTGCATTGCCTCTTAATGGAAGTAGGCTGGATATGGGGGCACAATGCCTGACTGAGGCACACTTTTGGGCTTATCCAGCAGCTACAGCCCTTTGCCTGAGCAATAGATTCGTGCCCCCAGCTCCCTGAATGACAGGATTTAACAGAAAAAGTGGAACCTGGGTGGAGAAATGATGTCTAGTGAGATACATATCACTGCAGATTTACCCACTCAAATAAGTTAAAACTTTCCTCTCTATGGCACCAGCCTTGCTGCCAGACAGGGTTGATGGGGACAGCACAAGACCTGCAGGAATATCTAGTGCCAGTTCTTTTTTTTTTATTGCCTTTTTTTTTTTTGCTTAAAAAAAAATTAAAACCCCAACCACACTTTGATGTTGAGTGAACTTTCCATTTGTTTAATGATCTGAAAGTTTGTTCAATTCTCCCATTTGCTGCTTGTTAACCAAGAGCAGCACTACTATTTACTTTTATAGCTGCCAACCAAACTGGCCCTAATAACTACCTGCCATGGTCCTGTCTCCCTCCCTCCCATCAGAGGCTGTTCCTTATCAACAACACTCTTTCATCAAGTGCATTATTGGCTAAAAATAACAAACATACTTAACATCCTGTTTTCTACAAAACACATTTTTTTTTTTCAATATATGGCATTTTCCATCTGTGTGTTTTAAGTAGCATCTTTTTAGCTTTTACCCTCCTTACTTTGTATCCTTCACAAATTTCCTGCCGGCATTTGGTAGCCAAGGAACATGTGTTGCAGCAATGAATGGGAAGGACACAAAGTCCAGTTTATTCCTTAAACAAAACAGTTTGTTCAGAATTGATTCTATTGACGTGCACACTTGCTAAATCCAGGCTCTCCAGCTGAGTGGTTAGACTGAGGCACCCACACACATTCAGTTTGACTTTGGGCAAGCATTCATTAAATTCCATCACCACAAAATCCAGGGTTAAGCTATATTTTCATCATCTGTTTATTTTCCTATATTAGCCTTAATGTGAATGTCCTTCATTGCAAGAACAGGTGAAGAAAGGCTTGGAGTCTGATAGGTTTGAGCCATAGCTTCCAGTGTTACTAGCTTTGGATCCTGTTATCCAGATGATATAAAGACAGACAAGGATGAGTGGATAGTCACGCTTTGAAAGACCAAAGAGTTAATCAGCGTGTGGTATTCTCCCTCACTGCACTGTGGATTAGACAAGCTAGGTGATTGCTTCATTTAATCACATCACATTTAAGTCTCATGTACCAATGACTTCCTAATCCGCTGGTACTATTACATGGCTATAACTGCATCCGCATAGTCTTGGAAAAATTAACATAGGGAAGACCAATCTCTCCCTTTCCTGCTAATCTGTTCTAGGCTAAAACTGGATATAAAACAATTTCAGATATGTCTCAGATGTGGACTTCCCTCTAAATTTAACTTGAATTTGTTAAGCTTTCAGATATTCTGTACTTGTTTTGTCCCACAGAATCACTTCACAGATTACTTGAGTTCAAAATGAGGTTTAAAATAGCTTTCAGCTGCAGACCCTATATAAATTTCTCCCATGTTATGCTCAGGGAAAGGAAATACTCTACTGGAGCAGTTTCACATTTTTATTCAAAGGAATCTGAAATATATTTTTCAGTTTTCAGAAGTATTTGCTGCTGCTGCTAATGCTTTCCAAGACTCAATGCAATTACTTGTTAATAAAAACATGTTCTAATGTGCCTGCACAAAAATTGATACCACTTCCATTCTCTGCCTTAAAACAAATGAAACATAGGAAGGAATTGAGTTGTCTCATTTCTGAAATGGGAAGCAGATATTTTTTAAAGTTCAGATCATTACCAAGTGTAATTTTCATATAACAAGTTTAACTCTGACCTTGTGTCATTAATTCTCTTTGTAGGGGAATGTAGTACTTACAAAACCTACAAAAAGGAATATTGTTTTGAAATCTTATGGCCTTCTCACTGATCATAGTGAACAGTATCTCTAGTTTGTCATCATGGAATGAGTTCATGTGAAAACACTAGGTTGTTACTACTGCAGAAAGGCTGTGTAATAAGAATATGAACCACAAGAGCTGACTTCCAGCTGTTTGTGTTTTACCAGCTACAAGCCTTGTTAACAAATGGCTGCATTGTTCCACCACATTAATGCTGAATCTGTGTTTTCGTCTTTGCTCACTCCCCTGTATCTGTGCTTATTGGGATTCAGCAGCCTGCAAATGAGCAAAAAGAAAGCCTTCTCCAACGGTTGATAGGGGGCAAACTGTGAGGGAAGTAGCACTGGTCATTATTCTGCAACCTGCTCTAGGTGTACCTGTGTTAGCAGGCAAGCTGGACTAGGTATCTCTACAGGTCCCTACCATTCTATGGTTCCATGATTCCTACCTTTCTTTTTCCCCCCAGTGCATCAGGCCTAACTGAATTTAAACAAAAAAACAGTTTAGACTGATCTGAAGCTTTCAATTTTCAGTTATTCTGGATGCCATTAAATCTAGAAAAGCTGTTTATTTTGATGCAGCACCTGTCTTCTCCTTGGAATATGGGTAGCCAGGTCAAGTTACTGCCTCTGCTTGAGGTAAAAAGAGGGAATATCTACCAGGAAGCTCTCCAGACCATTTCAGAATTTTTGTTTTGCAGTGAGCAGAGGTGAAGCTGTACCCAGTTATGACAGTACTGAGGCAAGAAAGGAAAGAGAACAACTTTGTAGCCTAATGCTTAAGGCTCTCAGCAGTGCTGTGGATAGTGCCATGGCATTTACTTTTAATTTCTTCTAGTGAATGAAGCAGTATCTACAAGTGATTGAAAATATAGCTGCATCTGAGTATCTCCTGGTTTGGTCTCTGGTTTCTGTGAAATCAATTACCTTCATTCACTCAGTGAAGGAAACTGAACTTAGACCGCTCACTTCTGAAGGGAGGGCCTTGAGTAGAGTTAACTGAAACAGCATTCTGGGGCTGATCACCCCAACTAGGGAAAGATTTATTCAATGTGCAACAGATGTGGAGAAGGGTTAAATAAAATGGTTTGTGGAGAGGTTAGCTGATAAGAGAGTACATGAATAAGGCTCATGTAACCTTGCAGAGCCAAGACTGAACTTGCTGGCAGCAAATTCATCATAAGGGCTGGGAAAGAAAGATGGTAAACATAATGAAGAGCTACCTATGCTAAAGGACAACATTGACAAAGACTAAGTGTGAGTAAACCACAGATAGATTGAAATTAGGTTTTTCTTTAAGCAGCTCCTCTGAGATAAGAAGGAGAAGAAAATGAAGGAGAAGAAAATGGTAACAGATTTGCCACTAGAAACCTATGTAATTTCAAGAGAGTGCCTAAGAAGCTTATAGATGGGATTAGAGGGGACTGATGGCAATAGCAGAGGCTAGACATGATGATCCAGAAGGTCCACCACAGATGCCTGTTCTGGGTTGCGGTAGGATCACTGGAGAGATTTTAGGGATGTAAGCTCTGGGCTGTGAGTTTGCTTGCTTGTCTTCCTACAGAGAGCCTAGCTGACTCTGGATATGGGCCAGGATTTAATGAAAACCTTTGAATCTAGTAGCTGCATTACAACACCTATGCCCAGATTTTCAAAAGAGTGCTGGTTTGAAAAGTTGCCCCCTTTCAAGGTCTACAAAGATCTGTCACATACAGAAATTTGAGACTTGATGTTGCTTTGCAACAATTTCTCCCAAAGTAGAGACAGAAATTATTCTTTTGTCTGTCTTCAGGGACAGGCAACTCTGTGTTACAATGACTAATTCCTACTCAATCTGGAATCAACACAAGGTGGGACTCTGACCTCTCATGGGTCTCTTAGTTACTACTGTTAATCTAAAATAAAACATATATATACATATAACCATATATATACAAATAACCATCTTCCTTCCTCACAGGGACAGAGTACTTCCAAAATGAGTCCACTCCACTCATTCAGTTGCACTTCTATGTGTAGTGTAAGTGTTGCAATAATGTCAGCACATGGCCATGCATGAACACCAGCTCCTGCACTGGCCTCCAGCTTGCCCTCCTGGAACATCAGTCTTCAGACAATGTCAGAAAGTGGTTTTATGATGGTCAAGAGCATTCTGGCTACTGCAGTTAAAATGCTTGTCTCCAGTGTACTCTGCCAGTAATTTTTTTTCTTTTCCTTTGCCTTATAAGCTTTCAGTTGTTAGTGTGCAAAGCTTAAATTAGGAATAAAAACCAACCAACCAAACAACTCTTAGTATTGAGCATTTCCAGGAAAGAATTTATAAAAATCTGCAATGCTCTATATGGATGGTTCAGAAGAGAAGTAACCAACTCTGTAAATGTTAAGGGGAAGATCAGCCTTTACTTCTGATGAATCCAATTCAGCCACCACATTAAAAGGTGCCCCTATTTGTGGGATGAAAAGGACTATTTTCTGCTCTAATAAAGTTTTTGACTTTCCTCTTTCAGCTGCAAGTTTACCTCATGCAAAGACCTAATTTTTGTAAAATCATAGAATCATAGGGTTGGAAGGGACCACAAGGATCATCTAGTTCCAACCCCCCTGCCATGGGCAGGGACACCACTAGATCAGGCTGGCCAGAGCCTCATCCAGCCTGGCCTTAAACACCTCCAGGGATGGGGCCTCAACCACCTCCCTGGACAACACATTCCAGGCTCTCACCACTCTCATGGTGAAGAACTTCTTCCTCACGTCCAGCCTGAATCTCCCCACTTCCAGCTTTTTCTATTCCCCCTAGTCCTATCACTACCTGATATCCTAAAAAGTCCCTCCCCAGCTTTCTTGTAGGTCCCCTTCACAAAACCAACAATAATCCATTCCACCTCCAATCCCAAACCAAAACCACCTTGATCTAAAAACTTGAAACACCTTCGAAGACCATTTACACCCTTGCTGAAGCTGATAGAAGAGGGTTTTGGCAGAGTATTTCAGATTAGTAATCACAGAAAGGATTTTTACTTCAATTATTTCTTTGAATTACCAGACTGAAACACTGACTTTGAAAAGCTATTCAGACAGAGCCTAACTTAGAATGTCCCTTGCCCGGATGTGGCTATTGTTTGCTGTTCAGTAATATGAAGGGCTAAAGCAAAGCCTGATTTCCTTAGATGTTCCATGCAAATACCGACAACAGGCACAATAGATTTCTTGTCATATTTGGTCAAAAGCCTCATGTTATGTCTCTAGCAACCCATTGATAAGGGTTTGATGGAAGAATTGAAATCACCCAAAGCACTCCCCTGAAGCAATAGACACTGAAACTCTGCCTTGGTTGAAAGAGCACAATGCAGTAGTGCAGTAGTTAGTGCAGTAAATGTGGTCTGTAGGACTGCTCATGGACAATCTATAAAACATTCCTAATTATTCCAACAGACTTTGTAGCCAGCCATAAGTCAGGTAGGATTCATTGTACTCCCTAAAGATAGCAGCCTGAACATTTGACTTTGTGGCCACATGAGTCAACATCACAAGGCAGAAGACAACAAGAAGCAGTGCAGCCTGCAACTGGCTACTCATGCATGCACTAGCACATGCACTGCAGGAAAAAAGAAAGCATCTTTACAGGTTGAAATATTTCATTTATCACTTCTTTCAAATTTAGGAGAGCAAAGTATTTTAAATGTGAGAGAACATTTTGAGAAAGTATTAATCTAGCTGAGGATAATTACACAATCTTAGCATGTCAGTGAGCTGATCTGCAAAGATAAGCTGAGAACTGCAGGCATCAACAAAACAAGAGATCAGTGCCCTCCCACAACATGTTGTGTCCAAGCAAAAAGACCAGAGTGAGATGGGTGCTAGTAACAATGGCCATCCAAGAGTCCCATGAGCATCAGACAAGTCCATAGTGATGAGGCAGGTCCAAAGTTACCTGCACTACATCGGAGCTAACTTACAGACAAACAGCCAAAAGTCAGGACAGGGGAAGAGGATACAAAGCCTGGTGGGACACTCAGCATGTATTTGCAATATGACAGGAAGGCCAGACAGATCTTCAGATGCTTTTTCTCAGGATGGTGAGTGTATTAGTAATTTCCTTTTTTTTAGCTTTCTGGTGGCATCCATAGTGGAAATTAATTGAACTGCAGTAGAAAGGCCCGGACATTGTGGGAAAAAAATGCCACAACTGCATGAACTTTAAATGTGGTGGGTTGGGTTGTTTACTTTTTAAGCACAGTTTATTTTTTAAAGCACAAGTAATTTAATATTGCAGCATCTTTATTGACACAATGGCTTTGGCGTTTACAGGAAGCAGAGACACAAGAAGCAAACTGCTGTTTCCTGTTCACATGTAAAACCAGAGAAAAAGATACAGTTAGGAGAGATATATAAACTACTTCAGAGAGATTTCCATGGGAAGCTCTTGAAAACCCAATCTTTCTTTGTTGTGTAAATATTTCACCACACTAAACAACACTGAACTCATTTGCCCTGTAAACACTAAGACCATAATTTCACAGTTTGTCAAATCTAGGAGTAAATCCAACCAAACTGTGTGTTGAACCAAGAGGAATGATTGTGAACATTACCATTGATTTTTGGATTTTTTTTCTTTTTTGTGTTGTCAAGTGATGTGTCAGACATTAATACAAGGTCCCTACTTGCCAAGCTATTGAAGTAAAACATAAGGAAATCAGAGCTCTTGTTCTCCTGTTTGTGGGATAGCAGAAACCTGTGCAAGACTCTTTGGAAGATTAAGATGCATTTCATTGAAGTTAATGGGCACTGTTAACTGGACTCCACAGAGGCAAACACACTGCAGAAATCTCTAGCTCCAGAAACAGGGAAACACGTGTCAGAAATAAGCATGGAAGCACTTTCATGTGCACTTACAACAGCTCCACTGACACCAACTGCTACTTCATCTCTGAATCACCCACAAATTTCCGAACTGTTTCAAGTCTCTGGTTTGGTAGATACCCCTTCTCCACACCCTCCACCAGTCCTGACCACTGTGTGGTTGTTCATGCAAACTAAACATGGTGTGGGTTAACACATTCTCAGTTTCCTAGCAATTCATTAGCCTTTTTATTTACAGCCAGTACTACTTTTTTGCACCACCTGAAAAGTGAGAACAGCTTTCTTCTACCATCATGACTTCCATGAAAAGCTTCATTCCTTTCCTAGCATTAATTGCCTTTCACTCACAAGACAGAGGCTTAGCAAGTAAGGAGTTAATTTTCCAGGACTATTTTTGTTTCAAGCAAGTCAGTCAAACGTAGAACTAACCTCTGACAGAATCTGAATAGACTCACAATGCATGAAATTTAAATAGAGAAATTTATCTTAAAACAATCCCTTAAGTCAGGAGAGGTCACTGTTGGTAACCATAACTAATGCAGCAAAATGGAAGAGCCTCACTGAGAGTGAATGGTCCTTGGTCACGTTTAATGGTGTTCCTCTGCTGTAGCACTCAAGGCTGACCAGCATTGATTTTGCTTCTGATATATCTCTCCCTTTGTTCTGTCATGATGCAGCTACTGAGACCCCCTCGCCTGCAGCAGAGCTAATTGTGATTCATTCACTGGCTCCAAGAAAACAGGCCAGAGAATTACATTTTCATAAAATATTCAGCCTTAGAATGGAAGAACCTTTGAGGTAAAGTTCCTCCTTTTCTTCCCCTCTCTTTCCCGCTTTCAAAATGAAAGCCAGGGAGCAGCAGAAGGCTAATTACACCTTAGGACACCATACCTAAGCAGGGTTACAGTACCCCGGGGCCCAGCAGGCAGCAGGGGTGAACCTTGTAGAGTAGGGTTATCAATTGGACTTGGTGATCCTGAGGGTCTTTTCCAACCTGAATGTGAAATGCAGCCACAGCAGCCTCAGCCTCTCATCCTGCACACCCTCAGTCCCCTGCCCTGGTCCAGGACAGTGCCCATGTGGCTCCTTTGTCTGGAGGAGTGGTAAATGGGAAGAAGTTTCTTTTCTCTGGACTCTCCCTTTTAATTTATATCTTTATGGCCTGTTTCTAACATTTCTCAAGCCCAGATCCTGTGAGCAGCCTCTAATGTTTTGTTCTCTATATGCCTGGTGACCTGCAATCCCAGAATGCATGAGCATTTCCCCACTTGAGGCTTACTTTGTTCATTTCCCCTCTAGGTGGCAACACCTTTCTCAATTTTTTTTTATTTTTTTTTTTTTTACTTCTTCAGGAGGATGTCTGAAACATGAGTCCTCTTTCCCATCCCTACTCCCAGCTATCAGGTCATAGACCTCCCTTCTCATCTTACAACAAACAGGCCTCAGTACCTGAGGGGAAATGATATCTGTGTTTAGGAAACTGGTGGGAGAGAGAATAGGCATTTCCTCACCACTTTTGTCCTCTACTACAAATCTCAGAGCCAACAACTGGGCCAGTTCCCCACCAAGGTGAAGGATCTGTTAGGCTACCTGAGCTCTGGATGGTTCTTAATGGGGAGGTGCCTGTTTTGATGGATCCACAGCAGAGGCGTGGCCCACTACTGCGGGACATTCTCATATCCCCATCACTGCTGTGCTAGAGGGGAGCAAGGTTTCAGCAGTGTTTAAGATTAATTTCCAACTCACTGTTTGGGCTTCCCTATATATATCCTGGGTTTAAATCCACTAATAGTCTGTTCAACACCTTTCTCTGTATCTCTCTCTCTTTTAACAGTTATCAGAAGTTGCCTTGCCAACCTTCATGCAGCATTACACATCTTTTCTAATGCAGTGACTTCCCATGGCATGTGTCAGACCAGCTGCAGCAGGAGCCCTGATTCTGAACAAAGAAATGGCTCTGAGTGGGACCACACAGAATCACAAACCAGAGCCCAGGGCTTCAGCACCTTCTGCTCACTCACACCCATCTCAGCAATCTCAGCTTTGAAATGCAGAGTGGCTGCCTGAAATGACACCACACTCAGCTGAGGTTCACTTCTGGAAGACACAGAGTAGATAAAGTCTCAACTTACTTAGGTGAGTAAAAGTTAAATGCTCTGAGGACGCTGAAGACTTGTTTCACCCTCTATGGATATTAAAAACCACAGTGGTTAATTTTAATTGCCAAAGGAGTCAGGCTGCCAGTACTTTGGGGATTTAGAAGGGATTGATTGCCAAAATTCTTCAGGCTCCCTTGAAATCACAAGTCAGTGTTTAAGTTACACATCTTACAGAGAACACTTCAGGCAGATAGACATGGAGCCAGTGGCAATTCACGGGGTATGGCTGCTTTGCAGGGCTGTCTCCTTTCATCCCTTTACTCTGCTCCTGTTTTCACAAGTGATATCAGACCTTGCACTGGGAATACTGGCAATCAAAGCACTGGGGAGAGCAAGGAAGCTTGCTTAGTCAAGAACAGTTTGAGGTCACAATGCTTTAGAGGCCAGTCAAAAAATGTCATTTTTTTTCTCATGTATTTTTTAAGAAGGAATTTCCATTTGCTAGTAAAGTTTTTTTATATCACCACACAGGACATGAGAAAGAGGGGTGCTTTTGGGTAGCATACAGTACAAAGAAAAAAAAAGGCAAAATGGGGCATTGAAACTGCCACTAGGGGCAGAACAGAGGGAATACAAGAGTAAGAGAACAAGAAGAGAATGTAAGAAGTTCCATTTTGATGCAATGAAAAAGGAGAAGGTATGAGAGAAACCCATCGAAAGGAGATGGTGGAATGATGGGGGATGTTTAGTACCTACTGGAAGATACGAGAGGGAATTGTAACAAGCAAGAATTCTAGCTTTCAGCAACTGCTTATAGAGGAAAAGAAAACATCAATGGAGAAAAAAGGAGATACAACTGCACTGGCATCATATTTCCTTCCCAGTCTGGAAGAGAAGCCTTCAAAGCTATTGCATAAACTTACATTAAAGAAAACATCATAAGGTTTTCTATTTTTGTATTACCAGTTATATTTTCAGCTCAGGAGATCAAAGATTTTTTTCAAAGGTAACGAAGAAAGTTATTAAAGAAATATTTAAGGACAACAAATTAACAGTAAAAGGCATTTTCAAAAACAGGCTATGAGAATTAGTCAAATTTGAATCAGGGCAGCCTTTCAGCTGAGTTTGGAGTACAGCAAGCAATAGCTGCTTTTAGTTTTGGTTTTGCCAGCTCAGGCCTGGGTTTTGTTTTACAAGATAGAACACCCCTTGCCAGCACCACTTTTGCAAGGAGTTTGGCAGCTTGCCTTATGAGAAGGATCTGCGAACAAAATCACTCCTTGTGTACTGTTACAGTTTAGCTTTTATCACCACTAAAATAACTTAGGAGTTTAACTACCCATTGCCAGCAAACTCCAGTCTTCCTAACAAAGAACTGTACCTTAACTGACAGACTTTGTCACTCTTATTTGTTGGTACCTCAATACAACAGCATCCCACTGAATCCCACACTGAGAATCTCCCCAGGTTTTTTTACTTAATATAAGTATCAGCATCTGGTCCTAAATCAAACAAGAGAACACCACAGCATACAAATTATAACTTTCACTGCTCAATTACCTTTATTTTCATAGATTCTGCTTTAAAACCTAGATGTCATGAGTCATTCTCCATTGCTTCACTGAAAACTGAGGTTTCATGCTTGGAGTATTAGATATGTATTCCTTTGCTCCATTTGTAGCATTATATATCTGTACTACCTCAAAATGAGTCAATGTGCTTTGTGGGACGTGCCTTTGCTTGTCAACTCTCTAGTCTTTATGCTTGTTTGTAGAGGTCAGTATAGTTCATCAAACTCAGTGGCACCTGATGCTCACTTCAAAGACAGTGAGGGGTCCTGGTGCAGCACAGTTTGTTGAGAGCCCTGTAAGAGCTGGACTAAAAAGCTTGATGTGTGACAGAATGAGCATGTGTGTGTTGGGGCTATTCTGCTCATGATGCAAGGCAGCTGCACAGGCTTTCCAGGCCCCTTTAAAGAGCTGGTTTGCACTCCCAGCTTCTCTGGAGTGACAGATCCATGGAAGTTTCTAAGATGGGCAGAAGCAGAGCTTTAACATGTCCAAAAAGTCCTAACAGAATATAGTTGAACATCTTTTAAGTACCGAATACACTAAAATTCTGCTGTAAAACCTTATAACTGAGAGACAATGTACCATGAACACAGTAGGTTTCCATTCAAACCCTCAGAATGTTACATCTCAGTTTATGCATCATTACAGACAGCTTAAAAAGGTTTTACAGAAATATATATCAGTCTTGAGATGCTAATAGTAAACTATTCAAAGAATGATGAGACAGGAGAACTCTTGGCTGCTTCAGTATCATTTAGAGATGACATAAATGACACTTCAAACCCTAGAGGGGTCTGGAAGTTAAGTATTTGGCATTAGCTAGGCAGGGCAGAAGTTTGCTGTGCCAAGCATGGATTTTGCCAACATTTGCCTTATTTCATACAGAAAAGCATTCGTTGCTATTTCAGATTAGACAAATCTATTTGCATTAAATGCATTAAACTATGTTTTCGGGTGGGAAGACTCCACATGGGAAACTGGGATACTATTTTTAACAGTATAAAAGGACTCTTAAGGGTCCACAAAGATGGAATTACTGAATGAGATGATAATTCCCTCCAGCCTATCACCCTGGGAAAACGCTAAGGTGAGAGACAGCTGATGAGGATACTTTCCCTGGCACTTCCTGCAATCTTTGAGTCCAAGTGAACAATAACATTGCCAATAGCCCATTTCTGCTTTCCCACTGGTGTTACTCTGTATGAATGGTAGCTATAAAAGATCTGAAGGCACTAGGGCACTGAATTGTCCTCGAAAGCAAAGACAGGATTGACACACATATGATGGATAAAGTGATTCCCCCTGTGCAGCGGTATTTCAGCAGCACCTGCCAATTCTTCTGGAAGTACAGATAATTCAGGTGCCAAACAGTAGTCTTCTGACACCACCATATTTTCCTTCAAAGCTTATGAAGCTAAGAAGTAGCTTACCTAAGAGCAGAGCATGGTAGTATATCGCAGTTTCTGACTGTTTCTTCTCCCTGTGGTATTCCATTCTTTACCCACTCCAGAGGGAAGTGCTACTGGTTCTATTTTCCCTCCCTAGCAAGGAGTACACTCTTTGTTCACAAAATCAACCAGTGGCGCCCAAGCACTAATGAAGCTCCCTGCCTTTGTTTTGACTGTGGGGGTTCATGTTATTTTACTTCCTCCCCGCTGTCACTACTGCACTTGTCCCCTTCATGGAAAACCTTGTTGCTGATCTTCTAGAACACACCTGGTCCACAGGTTGTGTTTTATTCATGGCTTATGGAAAAAAACTGATGCAGAACTTCAGTCAACAGAATTATTAATACACAAAAGGCAGATAGCAAGATTGAGAGACAGCCTGAATTTATCAAAGTGGAAGGTGAAACAAAGAGATTTCCCAGCAAAATGCCACTGACATTTATATTAAAGGGGGGAGCAAAGCCCAGAACTGACATTTAAAAATAATGCCTCCTGTGTAAAACCTAAAGCTCGTTTTTTAGAGGCAGAGGGAAAGCTTCAAGACGACTCCCCTTTCTCCTTGTTAATTGTGCAGCCTTTCATCATAAAGGATTTACTTTTTTGCCTTTTCACATCCTTTACAAGTGGTGTTGAATAGTTGCTATGCAAAAGGGAATGCAGCAAGAATTAAGTGAGTTGAAGAGATCTCAGTACAGGTAGCAGAGTATCACATATAATTCCTTTGGTCCTCATTTTAATAACATTTATCACTATGAACTCTTAAGTCATTACAGAGCATGAAATATGCAGCGCTGTGCTTTGCCATTTAACATAGAATTTAGCTCCTCAATGCTGTGATTATTACTTTTTTTAAAATAACTTCGTATCAGGGAGGTTCAGCCATATACTCTTGGATTTATTTCAAAACTCTACACAACAGTCATAATCAGGAACTGATCCCTAATTTTTTTTTTCTCCATTACTAAGAAAAGAACCCCAGGCCACATGCGAGATTCACTCATCAACAGTTTCCTGCAAGTGAAAGGTAGACAAAGGACATCTCTAACATCAAAGATATTTGTCTCTCCTCATCTGGTTGAATACTTCACAGATCCACAAGGTAAAGGAGAAGGGATACCACTTCAGATATTAAGGTCAGAAGGGGCACTTCTCTGACATACTATATACAAGACATTTGTGATTGAACTACAACATGTTGTTCAGCTGGACATCTCATCTTGATCTGCAGTGACTGGAGTATTTATTTCACCCTTAAAGAAATCACTAATTTCTGTCATTGTGTGAGTGGTGCAAATACTTTCATTTGCTTAAATTCCACCTATTGGACTTTGTGGGAGGAAAACAAAGAGCCCTTAGTCAGAAATCTCCTAACATGCAGATGCTCCGCAAGCTTCCTGCCTCTAAGCATGCCTTGGCAAGTGACAAAGACTGATGTCCTTTAATGCCTCACTCAAAATTTTGGAAGTCCTCAGTAGAAGAGTGTGGAGGGTACTGCTTAATGTTTTTTACAACTTTGTAATCCCACAACCACTGTTTTTTAATATTGCTTTTAGTGTGGCTCACCTAGGGCGAGCACCAAATACACTAGAAAAATATCTGTTCTCAGCAAGGTTTCAATACACTTATTACAGAGGGAAGCGGTGGTGGCAGCAAGAAACAATCAGACCAGAAAATGAAAGACGACTTGAAAAATGCTTAGGCCTCAAGGACTTTGTAGGCATGGTAAAAAGGTAAGATCTGAGAAGTGTAACAAACACAAGTTCAGAGTGTTGTTGCTATTATTAGCATGTTTGTTCACAGACTGCCTCTTTCCTAATTTTGATGATCACATCTGCAACACAATTCTGTGATTCTGTGAAAGTAGAGACTGGAAAAAAAAAATACACAAGCACACTAACATTTCCTAAAACCAGTGACAAGGCTCAGGAAAACAAGTTAGGTGGCCAGTTCAGCAACGTGCTTAGAGAACAGTGACATTCGTAAGAAAACGTGCCATGCACATAAAAAAATAATGAGGAAACAACAGTCAAAATCGTCACTGGGAACTTCACAATTGAACTGCCCAGCTGCAACTCTGAATGTCTCTTCACATGATGGAAAGCTTGGAAGCATCTTGAGGACAAGGAGCCAGAGTCTGACTGCAAAGCAGGATAAATTAAGGTAACTGGGGCTAGACTGGACCAGACAGAATAGGGTTCCTCTCTAGAGTCTCTGAAATTTGAGGGTATCTTGAAAAGAACCAGAAAGCTCTTCAAGATCCCAGCAGCCCTGATTTTAGCCCCAGGTGGTGTTAAAAACATATATATTTTGATAACTCAAACCAGACAATTTGTTAGATAAACCAAAAGACATTGCACTGTTCCTCTCTACAGCTAATTCGGTGAAATGCAATTTAAAGGGCTTATTCCATGTATCAGCTTTGGATTTGCATCAGAGCTGAATTACAAGGCCTACAGAACTTCATTGATCTACTGGCTTAGGAACTGAGTTATTAATGATCAGTTCATGGATTTATTTGCTGAGACAGTTAACACAACTAACCGTTATGAATGTAGGCTAACTATTACACGGCCTTTCTTCTGAGGAACTTCTAGCATCAAAAATCACAACTGGCTCTCTATGGCAGGGAGCACATCAGCAAGGCTCAGCCCTGCTTCTGGGGGGTCTACAGCAGGGAGAGCTCTTTCTGCTCTGCCCCTGTTTCATGTGCAGACTGAGATATGCTGCACACACAGACTTCCCTCTCCTGTAAGGACCCCTGCACTGGGAATGCAGTGGCTTCCACTATCTCCAGCCTGGGGCAGACTGGTTGGCTGTGCAGCAGGGAACAGGAGCGCACACTGTGGATGGCTTTGTGTAAATCCTGCCCCTACCTGGCCTGAGATATGGGGACTTGTCAGTTGTCAACAGCTCTACAGATTGGAATTAGTTTTAAGTAATTAACCCAAGACAATACAGCAAGTCTTTGACAAAGTCAGGCCAGATACTTTCTCTTTCTGATGTGAAGGATATCAAACGAGACCTCTTATTTACTCTGCCCCTACTTCTACCTTCAGCATAGTATGCTGTAGATAGAGGAGCCAGGATGCTGCAGCCTCATAGTCCATACCAGATAAAGCTGCTTTCAATAAGCCATGTATTAGATTTAGATTAGGTATTAGGAACATTTCTTTACTGAAAGAGTAGTCAGGCATTGGAACTGGCTGCCCAGGAACTGACCTCCCAGCCTGCCCAGGAAGGTGGCACTTTGGGACATCATTTAATCACCATGGTGGTGTTGGATTTGTGGCTGAACTTGATAATTTTTTCCAACCAAAACAACTTCATAACTATCCATTCTTCATCCACTGAGTAGGATGCTGAAAGCATGCTACTTATGCAGAACAAAGAGGAATGGCACTTCTGATTCTCCATGTGTGTAGCACCAGTCTTGCACTGATGTCAGCTGCTGCTGCTGCCCACCCCTAGCATGACAGGAAGGTAGCCCAGGCTTGACCAGTGTAACCCTGGAAAAGGTCAGTTGTTTGCTATAGGCACAAATAGCAGATGAACAAAGAAATCACCATGAAGATGACTGACAAAAGCAACAAGCACGTTGTCATGGGTGCCCAGCAGACAAGCTACACCACAGCACAGTGCCAGAGGCTGTGGCTATAGGGCTCAGCGGCTGTACACAGCCCAGGAAAGCACAACTAGGGACAATTCTTTAAAAACATTCAGTGTATGGAAATTGCATTAATTCCTCCTCCTGCTTCAGACACAATAGACTCTAAGCACTCCCTGCTTTATCAAGTTTTAATCCCCACCACCAGACAGATATTTAAGAAATACAAACTTAGGACTCCTTCTATTGACACATAAGTGGTTGAAAATAATGAATCTCCAATATCAGTTTCCTTTTTGCACACTTGTTCTCACTCAAGGGTTCTTAGGAAACTATTCTATTTGTCACAGTACAGTAATCCAGCACTCTGGGAACCATAACGTATCATTCCATAGCTTTGGTGGATAAATAGCTGTAATTTTCATTAGTGCTCCTTGAGCAAGCTTTCCTGTTGAAACAAGAGACAAGGCAGTGTGAATTTGTATTGCTAACTGGTGAGATGTGATAATATGACAGAAATTATAATAAAGCAAATCAATATATTACTCTGTATGCACATATGAGATACAGCAGAAGGGCTTCATTTATAACAGATGCTTATGGTGACTTCATAGCCTATTCTACCAGCTACTCTCTGTGGAGGTCTTAAAAGGCCCCACACCTTGTGTCTGTGGGGACAGCACCGTGAGTTCCCACCTGGAGGGGTGGCTTGCTTGTCACAAATTTATTACAGAAAGAGATGAACTCTCCTTCTGTAGAAGTGAGTGATGTCCATGTGTCAGAGGTGCAGTTACACAAGAAACCAGGAATCTGACAGTCCACTGCAGGAAGGAGCAAAACGTTAGTAGGGCTGTGTGCTGTCAACAGTCGAATACCCTTCTGCCAAAGACAGATGTTCTCTTCTCTAAAACAGTAACCATGGCAGAAAAGAGTCACTATCTCAATAGCAGGAAAAACTGAGAATGTCTCCATGAACTCAGTTTTTCTCAGTTAAGAAGAACAGTAAAGTACACAGAAGTGGAAGTTAAACACCAAATAAAAATGTGAATGGCTTCTAAGTTACTTTCTATTGCAGTTGCTCATCACTTTAATATGATTCAGCTCTGCTTTCAGGGGGCAAATGGACCAGGCATCCTCAGTTATTCCATCCTTCTCTAAACCAGTACCAGAGGTTTACTTATAAGCATTTTCTAAGGTAGCCTTTACCAATCCTACACCATGCCTTCAAACGCTAACCCTACACAAAACCACCTTGAGACTACATGTAACCCAAACCCTATAAACCCAGCAAGCAGGATTAAAAAAAAAAAAAAATTGAAATCATTGAGTAAAGGCAATTTCTTTCCAGATAAACCTGAAATCATAGAAAATGGATCCTTCCCCCAGCTAGAGCAGATATCATCTCGAATACTTGAATCTCTGATAGAACACTGTAATTGACAAATTATCAGGGAATAATTTTTACCACTAAATATATCTTTATAGACTTCTCAAACCTTGCTGTGTTTCTAAGAGTATTAATGCAATCTCTTCATATCTCAGCTATCTCTAAACAGAAGGCAAAAGACCTTGTTTAAGTAATTACTTATGTCAGTAGCCAGAAATCATCAGCAAAATCATACCTTCCTTTGGTACAAAAGAAAAGAACCCAAGCTCTAGAGAATAGATTTGTAGTACAAATTTTAAAAATCTATTTATCATTCATCAATAATTCACCTTGGCACTTTGTATCCCTCTTGCATAGTGGGTAAATGGCTTACAGCTTCCCCAGCACTGAAAGTACTCTCAAACTGAGGAAGAAGCCCATAAGCAGATGGCATGTCCAAGCACAGACCTGCTGTGACTTTCACTGATTCTCCTGTGGGACAGGGGACAGTATGTCCCTCTCTCCCTGCAGAGTGACAGCCTAGAAACTTTGTAAGGCTTGTGTGGTTGTGTTTACCTAATTAACTTATCCTTGGCTAGAAGGGAAGATGTGGTCTGGCCTCAAAATCTGTTATGAATTCTCAGTAAGGTAACACAGCCCAGAAAATGCATTGATCTGTCAGACCACATTCACAGGAAGGGGGATCATTGAATGTTTCCTTCTGCTAGGGAATTCTCTGGGAAGAAATATAGCTAACCTTTGTGGGTTTTTTCCATTTACTTATGAAAAGCACAATAACCACATCTTAAAGGCCAAATCATTGCAAGAGCAATCTTGAGAACTAATAACATGAAAGCCAGTATTGATGAGAGTGGGGTGAGAGAACATCTATGCAGCTGTTTTTCCCATAAACACAGGGAGTGGGAAGCCTGCTTATTTCCTTGTGGGGAAAAAAAAAAAAAAAAAAAAAAAAAGATGCTCAGGAGATGTAAATTCCACCAATTTAAAATCAGAACCAGATCACATTGGTTTACAACCCCTTCTTCTGTTTTCAGAGTGATTACTGTAGCAGTATCACACCACTTTTTTATTCAATGTCTGTTTTATTTTCAACTACTTTACATAATAACACTTGATAAGTCATATTATTTTTACTTCATGCACTGTGAATATAGCACATCCTTGCAGATGCAGATCTCCACCTTCCCCTTTGCTATGTGCTTCTCTTACTTGGCATTATCCTGGTTATGATTAGGTTGCTCTCTAAATGCACATCATTCAGTTCCTGGAACTACACATTACGCAATCACAGGATGTTAGGGGTTGGAAGGGACCTCTGAAGATCATTGAGTCCAATCCACCTGCCAGAGCAGGACCATAGAATCTAGCACAGGTCACACAGGAACACATCCAGATGGGTCTTGAAAGTCTCCAGAGAAGGAGACTCCACAACCTCCCTGGGCAACCTGTTCCAGTGCTCTGTGACCCTCACAGTGAAGTTCCTCCTCACGCTGAGGTAGGGGAGCTTTTCAAGAGTACCTCAGGTTCTGCAAGGATCCCTTTTCCTACTGTAAACAGTATCAACACAGTTAAAAAAAAAAAAAAAAAGACAAGACAGGACAGAAACAAATGTTTGTGTAAATTCTATAAAGAAGATACTTCCAGTACGGTTGTAGAATAGCCATAGAATTGGTTTCAAAGGAACATAAAACAGCTTTGTAATTACAAAACAGATTTGGAATGATTGAAGTCAAGTTCATGTTCTGAAAAGTATCCTAATAACGTCTTGGCATTACAGAGCCTTGGATGTTTGTTTTATGTTTCATCTTAGGAGCAGATAAAATATTTTGTTTTTCCTAGATATCAATGTTTGCTGGAAAATATAAAGAGGAAGTTAGCTGGATGAAGGAAAGGAATTGTCCTCATGCTTATAAAAATGTTCTGAGAAGCAGGCTACCCTCCTGATTAAAGAACTGCTGAGCAGGTAATGCCACAGCAGCTGAGGGGAAGCAAGTAAAGGGGAATACAGCCCCAGGATTCAGGGAGGCAAAGAAGCAATCCCTTTGCTACCTAGCTCCTTGGGTTGTGCAGCAGGCCTGGGGATATGATCTAAGCCTGTGTGGCTCACCAATGCCAGGAGTGCCTGGGGCAAACATAGAGGACGTGGGTAGGAGGGGCTACTTATCAAGAGCAAAGATGGCACATCATGCTGGATTGCTGCCTCTGCCTGCTCTAGTGGCCTGGGAAAGCTGCCTCAGGCACATGGGCTGCAACTGCAAAGCGAGTCTGAAGCATGGAGTAGATGGAAACTGGGTGAATGAAGAACCATGAAGAGGAATGAAGAAGGTATTTGTGTCACCTAACTTTTGTGATTTGAACATCTCCCAGGTAGCGCCCATCCCTTCTTTGACTCCAGAGGGAGCAGTACGTGCACCAAATTGTACTTCAGTTAGCTGTCTAAAACTAATGGTATAAACACCCTCTTCACATTACTCACATTCAAAGTAGCCTAAATTAAGCTGCTGTATTAAATAACACAGCAGTTGCAGTGCAGTCTTGTCCTCACTCCCAGCAATTCTGCACACCTGCCTTTCTTCCTCAGTAATTAATTAATTTGGCCAACAAGTTTTTTTTTTCCCCTCAGAAGAACTCCCATGTCTTTGTCATCTGGACTGAATTACTTTGAACACCGAATAGGATAACTGAAGAAGCCCAAGCCCTGTGCTGTGAAAACATGTCTATGTGTTCCAGGAAAGATAGCCCATTTGTTGGACTTTAGTCTCAGTGATTTTAGTAGTCAGACTCTGGGGGGCACTAGGATCTTGTGATGAAAGACATGGGATAGAATCACTGCTGCTTCCCACACTCATATTTGCAGCTATTTGGATTCTGAATGCAGAATCAGAGCCAACAGCGATTAAGTTTCAGATGAGCTTCATCACAATTCAGAATTCCCCTACTACTTTTACAAACTCTCTCTGGACCTCATCAGCTGGGAAACCAGTACAGAGCTCTCAGGAGAAACTGCTTATCTTCAGCTCTGAAACTGAATATGCAACATGAAACTGCAGGATGTTAAATACTTTAAAAATCCTACACCCTCAGCAGGCATAGCAGGAGTATGGACATAGGCTGATGTACTGAATCTCAGATCTGCTCCCTACCCTTTGCAGTGCATTAGTTCAGCTCTTGACCCCAAAAAGCCTAGAGAACACAGAGATATGAGCAGGTTGTTGTTTTTCTACCCATGGCTTCTCATCATCAGTGAACTGTTTTTTAGAAGCACAGGGTGGGGTTCATGTACTTTCATAGTCTTTATTTTGCTGTTCTCTGTAATCATCTCATATTACAAGAACAAAACAATCATTAATTGCAACAAGAAAATTGCTGCTAAAGAGAAGTTAAGATGATAATGGTAGGAATAGTTTGATTTGAGGTGACGCCGGGAAGCCTTCTACAAAGCCATTTGCCTGGAACACCCACATGGTCATTTGCCCCATTCATGACACTCAGAGGAACCACCACCATGAAAATAGCAATAACAAATCCAATTGCAAAATTCACATTTCAGCCTCCTATTCATATGAATGATATCATCTCCTCTCTCTGACCACCTGATAGGGTTAGCCAGAATGGTAGGAAGGGTAAATACTATCATCAAACACATTGTTGTGAAGGCATCATATGCCCAGAATTATGCCCCCAGATACCAGCAAACTTGTCCCAACATGTTTTGGTAAGTCCCCCCCCTTCCACCCTCCTTTCAGGAGAGGAGGACAAAGGCCCAGGAGCCAACCTGTCTCCTAGGGGGTAAAGAACTGCATGAACCCATTGCATGGCATGGTTATGCTCTTTCCATCTAGGGCATAATTCTAGCTTCACCCTTTCCATAGATGGAAGCAGGTTGTTGACAAGTGTGCCCATTGGCCAGATCCAGCCTCGAGAAATCTATAAGTATTAGTCCATTTGTTTACTGCCTTGCTCTCTCCTTTTGCTTTCTCTCACTTTGGCCAAGCCACAGAAGCTCGCAACTCCCAAGTCTTCTCACTCCCACATGCATGCGTACTAGAGGCCTCTGCATAAGGACAGAAGCCAGCTCACCGAGCTGCTCGAGGAACCAGCAAACAGGATGATCCCTTCCCTGATGCAGATACCAGTGTCGTAAGCCCAGTCGAAAGGGCTGAGGAAGCCCCGAGAGAGGGTAAGCTCTAGCCCAGAAAGGGGAAGAACTAGCCCAAGCCTGGCAGTCCAGATCTGCTGCAAGCTAATTAAGCAGAAAAGCATCTTGCGTGACCCCCGCTGTTTGCAGAAGAGAAAGCGAGCCGTCCACCGTCGCTGCTCCAAAGCTCTGTGTCGTCAGAGCAAAGCACCCGGGATTTCCCTGAGGGAAAGAGAGAGTGAAGATATCCTTTCCGTTGAGATCACATCAAGGACTGCGTTGTAACCTAAATGGAAAGCAGTCGCTGATATTTGGCAGAGTCAGCTCACTTCGAGCCGAGTGGGAAAGCGCCGCTTCACTGCACCCCCCCACTGAAACCCGGCTACCGGAAACCCCCACCTCAATCGCGAGGGCCCACCCCCGAAATAACCCGGCCCTGCCGCGCGGTGAACCGCTCCTCCGGACTGGCCCTGCTGGGCCGATCCTCCCTTCAGGGAGCCACTCCAACCCCGCTAAGGGAAACTGCCGATAGGGGGAAAGCAAGCTGCCCCTCCCCGTGACCGCGGAGTAGAAAGAAAGCCTTGCCCCTACCCACAGAGGCTGGGGGGAGAAAGAAGGGCACCGCCCGGATGGGACCAGCTCCGGGCAGAAAGAGCTGGCAGCAGCAAGCAGCCTGCGTAACCTAGCAACTTGCCTCCCTACAAAGAAAGGCAGAATGCATCTTTCCATGTGTGCAACATTCAGTAACATTCTATTCAAAGCGCCCACGCATAGCCGCGTGATAGTTCTAGCTTAACTTGCCTCGTGATAACATTATAAATATCTCTGTACATAGCCGCAGCCGCAAGCGTCTTGTCGAGTCTCCATCTAGTGGACAAGTGGCGGAACTGCACCTTTCGTTCCCTTAATGAGAAATTGACTAAATACTGTAATTGGATAAAATTGTATATACTGAACCAGTTGTGGACTATATTTTTACAACCATGCATCCGAATCAATATATACGATGATTAATAGTTATTCATAATTATAATAATAAATAATAATTCTCATAATTCATAATAACCGTTATCCTCCATCCCTAATCACCCTCCTCCCACGACACACATGTAAGCAATAAAACTATCTCCATGTAACCATCGTGTAAGGCAAAAAATATCACAGAATGTGGAATTTCTCTATACAGTGAATATTTCAAATAACAGTAGCCTGCTAGCAGGCTTAAGACCAAACAATTACACTGAAATATGTTTAAATAAACTATACATCTTCTTAAATGTACAGATTTTCAAAGAACTCTCCAAACCTGGAAAATCTCTTCAAATTAATCATTATTCCATCAGTTACAATTTTAGTCATCTGCGCTTCGGAGAATAAAAAGCATGCAATTTGGTTGTCTGACTCTCACAAAGTGTCCACCCATTCCTTTAAGCTCTGTTTTCACCATGCTTTATGGGGACTGTTAAACTAGAACTTCTAGGTGAAACCCTCAAGAGGGAATATTTTTTGGTGTCTTTGTTAACTGCAGTCCCTATTGTCTTTAACTTCTAGATTAAAAGCAGAAGGAGGTGGGGAAAGAAAATCCTTTTCCAGACTGATACTGTCATCTGAGGATATCATCTAACTATAATTTATGCTTTAAAGCACTTCAAAAGGATCTGACATTTTTATAGATGCCTCAACTCTCATAATCTGTGCAGCTACCAGCTGTTAATACTTGGGAGAAATAGAAATTACTTTTTTTAAGATTACAAAGAAACAAACTCAAAAATCCAACATAAAAAGCATACAAAAAGAATTCTAATTTGACCTTTGTCTTCAATCCAAAGTCAGAAACTCTTTGCATGAAATTATGGTAATTGCAAGATTCAGTTCAATCCTACTCAGAGGCTGACAAAGCTGATGTGCATCTGAACCTAAGCTAAGTGCAGACAAACCCAGGGTACAAACACCTACCTTCACAGACTGACCTTTATTTTGGATGAAGAATCACAATAGTGCAAATGAACCAGCTGCAGCATATGTATGCTCATGCACATCTATACTGGCACTGTCACCTTAACAGGCTTCAAAGCTCATTATTCGACCTTTGCTTTTGATAGACAGGAAGCTATCACGCTCTCACTGTCACTTTTGCATAGTACTCTCTACAGCTATTTTGATGGGCCTTGAACTAAATACTCTTAGATGCTCTACCAAGAAGCATATTTTATTACCCTTCACTTTCCTGGACAGTAAAACTCACCTCAAATTAGCATGCAAAGAAAAACCTCTTAGAGGGTAATATATTAGTCAACATAGGAGAGAAAGACAGTGCTTTGTCTGCTGAGAGAATCCAACACTGCACCATGTTGCTGTTTCTGTAAAAAGGAGGTTTTTTCCCTTGTCCCACTGTGCTTTGTCAAGTGCTATAGGGTATCCAGATGCAACTGACTTTCCAAGAATTTGTCCTTTATGTGAGAGCAACCTAAACTCAACTGATCTTGAAGGAACAACCTACTCAATGAAGAAAAGCAAGCAAGCTTCTCCACCCACAGGCCACTGCACACTTGTCCCTTATCTGGTGCACATTTTTCTAAGCCTTTCTATTTCTTCCCCCAAGGATGATACAAAGTCCAAGTACTATACCTGTCTTGAAACCCCTTAGCTTGATACTCTCCCCTCTCTTTCCCCAAGGGAAAGACAATTCTTACACCCAAACACCAGCATGTTTCAGTAAGTCCGAACAGCAACTGCTCAGCACAGCCTGTCTCTCAACTGCCACCATTCTTCATGCTGCACCCACAGTTCAAGCATTCACTGCCAACTGATTGACACCAAGTGCTCCTGCTTTCCAAGTGTGAGCACCTGCCACCCAAAGGCAGAGGGGCCGTTCCAGCCAGCTCACCTTTCCTCCTTCTCAAAGTGAATAATGAGAGCAGTGAATCCAGCAACCTTGGCCTGATTTCCCAGGTCACCCTCTGCTTCCCACCCTACAAGGTTATTGATTTGCTGCTGCACACAACATTTTAGAGGTAACCAGCAACAATCAAACAACAAACAGGTCATGGCCACACAGCATTGGAGGTCTCCACTGGATTAACTTGTCCCACCTTCCCCTGCTGCAGCTGCTGAGAAACAGGAACCACAGAACTCCAGTTATAATCAGAGTTTTGTTCACTCTCCACAGAGCAGTAATAAAAGATTCAGCTGGCGTGGGGGGAAAGAAATACCACAACTAGTCACTCCCACCAGCCATACATATGGCCCTTAATTACCCTATGGTATTTATATAATAAAAAAAAAAAATCAACTTGTATGACTGATTGTGTTGGAGTAGTGGAACGCATTAGCAAATAAATAGCAAAACACACAAATTTGTCAACAGATGGATTACAACCCAATGTAATTAAATGCAAAATAGTTCTGCCTTTAAAGCAATTGCTCATAAATTAGCCTGTCAGCAAATGTATGCAACTAATTGCATGAAAAAAATTAGGCCATAAGACAATATTATCTGCACATAGTCTTTCCAAACAATGTAGAAAAAATTTGGTACATTATTAATTGAAAAGAAGTCAAACTGCATTAGTTTAATTGCTCTTTTTTGTGCAAACCTATTAGAATAATTTATACCATATTTACCCCTTTTTACATTTGATGATAGGTATTTAACTCTTGTTTGTAGACTAACAATAATGATTTCACCTTTTCCTCAGCTTACTAAATACAGAAAGAATAGTATGTTTGTCCATAGCAATGGTGAACTAAGACTGTGTCTCAAGAAGGTTTAAGCAGAATAACAGTTGAAGCTGTTCTCTGAGGTGCAGTCCTTTCTAAATGAACCAGAGGCTATTGTGGAAATCACAGGTTGCAAGAAAACCTTGTTTGCAGAAAGGAAAGACTAAAGAACCATAAAATATGTTCTAATAAAAGGGTATCCATAATGACATTGACATTCCTTGGCAAAGCCACTTCAGAACTGTCAGGTTTCACATCCAGAGTCTGGTCTAAGACTCCTAATTAAAGATGTAATCCTGTGATTTTGAGCCCAGGATCTACCAAGTCTCTATGGGCTACTAATCAAGAATTTATGAAAGGTCATGCAGAATAGCAAGCCTGGTCTCTCACACTTGGTGTACAGGGCTTTGTATCTCTGGGTTTGTGAATCCCTGCTCTTTTCTGAAATGACTGAAAAACCACTTGTGGCCCAAGGCTGATTTCAGGACGCTTTGCTTAAGTTCTGTGATCAAAAGAGATATATATTGAGCTTAATTTAGGTCTACTGTTTGTATAAATGGGGAGAGCCTCTGCTGACATCAGAGAAACTACCCTGAAATAAAGATCACAGCTGTGATGCATTTCATGTACCTAATCAAAACATCTGCAGTTTGAGTATGGGTAATGAACTGCTCACAGACAATTGGTGAATTCAGAATCAGCCATGTAAATTATTCAGTGACTAATTTTGACTAATGAATACATTTGAGAAAAATGAATGCTATTTACTTTACATATCTTAAGCTTTTTCCCCTTCCTTTCTCTACATGAATTAAAACTGGCAGAGAAGTAAGAAGCAGCAGAATTGCATACAGAGATTATTAGTTGGGTGGCAGAAACACACAGCACTCCCAAAAGCTCACAAATAAGCAAACTTGTTAACTGGGCCAAAATGAAAATACTGATGATCCAACAGCAGTTCCCATTGGCCTGCATTGGACATTTTTCCAAAAGCAATGGATACTAGCAGCTCCCAGAACATAGCCTTGTCTGTTGGTGAGCAGCCCGGCAGTCAGAGAACAGCCTGGGGATGTGGAGAATCTGGATTTAAATTCATCCCCTTGTTCTGTATTAAGAATTAAGTCTTAATCATTAGGTCACAGAACATCCACAGCAGAGTCCACCATCCCATTTACTGAAGGCATTTTGTCTCATGGGATGTAACTGAACTCAACAGATGAGAAAGAGAAAGTGAGAATGATTCTTTTGTAACTCTGGGTTCTGTCACCTGTATGTGCATGCTACAATCTCCAGACCAGTGGCTATTTAACAATAGTACACAAAACAGAAGAGCTTCTTGATATCAACCTGGTAGCTCCTCCATCCTGAGCCCCTGGCCCACAGAATGGGTCTTAGCTGCTAACAACAGTGTTACTTAAAAGGGCAGCATGACACCCTTCATCGTAGTATCTCAGCTTGAAAAACAAATGGCAAATAACTTCTTCAGTCAGTACTTTCAGGTAGTTTCAGGGTGCCACAAGCCACATTCAGAATGCAGGGATGAGTCTTCATAATCTCCAGAGAATAAAATTTGGTTCTTGAACAAGTGTCTTAGCAGATGAAATCCAATTAAGTCTGACATTAGTTGGTAATGAAAATGCATATATTAAAAAGCTGACATTTATGGATGACCCTCCAGAAGAGACTGATGAAACAATCACAGGGGAAAAAGGCTTGTCACTCTCGGCATTTCTGATCTGCGATTCTTATTTGAGAACTGGTCTTACCTTCAAGGAAGGTGAGTACACATGAAATGAGGCAGCTTACTGGTGTCTCCACTGTAGGGTTTACTATATAGGCACACAAGTATTTGATCTTGTATGCAAACGACTAACAGCATGGCTTACAGCATGGGTGGCAGAGAACGTGCCATTCCATCCATAATGTGAACTTCCTATTCTCAGAACTGTAAGCAATTTATCAGCAGAGAATAGTCACATCAGTCTCTGCATCTGTCAGTCTCTGCATCTATGGCTCTCAGCCTTTTAGAGTCATGGATCTGAAGTTGTGTCTGTTTGCATGCAAGGGACTCTCAGTCTCCAGACATGTGGGAATCACTTAACATGATGGCAACTGTTGAAAATGCAGCTACTCCTCTGGATATGTGGACACCTGAAGACACTTCATGTGTCCACATTCTCCTTCAGGGTTTAATAGAAGCAATTCTTGTGTTGCCTATAGTTCCAGATCCTCCTGAATCTGCTGTTTTAAAACCACTTAAAACCCACTCATTTATATTCTAAAATCTTGCTAATTTGTCACAAAAGAGAGAGCAGTTCTCTCAAAATTAGCCCATTTGGACTTTCCAGGAGGAAGAAAACTGGGTTATTTCCTCCTTTTACTCCACAGGCTTGGAAGATACAGCTTGATAATGATGGATCAAGATCATGTTAATAAATAAGTCAGTAATCTAAATAACTCTTTGGTATTGCAAAGATTATTTCCACTTTTCTTACATTATCTTTCTTAAGTAGTTTTGGAAAGAGACAAAATCAAGGCTACTAAGAATCCCTTGATTCAGACAATGCAGGGGAAATGAAGAAACTGAGCCAAAAGAAAAGTGAAAACAGAAGTAGGAAATCTGACCTCTTTGCTCCTGGGCTTGTTAAGTTTAAAGCATTATTCTCAGCACAGGATTTGCTTTATCATTTTTTCACTCTGCTGGAATTACTGGTTATTTTTTTTTTTAAGTGAGTGTTTGCTCCTGAGAAATTTGCATTACTTGATGTTTAGGAACATGATCAGAAAATTAATTTAGTGACTCAGCTGCTCTTTCAACCTCCTCTTTCCTCCAGATCTGCAGGGTTACGAAGAGCAGATCAGGCAGACCTGGAGCAGCGTGCAGCAATTCTTCCTTCTCAGACCACCAGGGAAAGTTAAACTACAGGGTGGTGGGTACAGGGCTGTTTGTGTGGTGTGCACCGGTGGAATCCCTCAGAAATGCTGTGTCCTTACCACTCACTGAACTCATAAGAAGTCAGGGGGAAGGGGGAAGTGCACTGGAGAGAAGCTTCTGACCACTTACAGCACACATAAGACTTGAAAGCTTTTTGCTTAGGGCATATCCTGTTGAGAAGTATTAAAGGGTTCCTAAAGTCCCGAAGGAGGCACTTGGGTTCTTTCCAGAAATCTTCTTTTGCCCCCCAATAAGCAAAGGAGGTTCACTGATCCTGAGCTTTCAGAAAGCCTTTGCAGGGATTCTCTTTGCAGGGATTTCTCAAACCAGAAAGAGGATTTTTTTTCCCCCCCTTTTAACATTAGATTCAACCAAATGGTCAGACACAAGCACAGCGAGCTGGCAACTTTCCAATTAAACTAGCAAGAATCCAAGGATGCCTGGTGATTAGAGACAGCAAGGAACAGAACAGCAGAGACAGCCTTTGTAAGTGCCTACAGCTGAGAAAGAGAGGAATTTCACAACATATAAGGTACCTGCTGAGGCAAAGTTTATGTCTGACCTAAAGAATTCTAATGTATTCAGGAAATTAAAAATAAATGAACACGCAACATAGGGTGGTGTGGTATTATTCTCAGATTGATGATTGACTCAGTTTTCTTGTGATTTGCCCCACAAGGCTTGATAAACTTTTACAAGAATCGCCACAAAGCTGACAAGCATTTCCAGATGATGGTGAAAAGAATTGCTACTAATTCTTTGCGTTACTGCAAAGGGCCCAGGAGCTGTGGTGCTAGGTCAGGAACCCACTGAGCAATGAGCTCCACAGATCAGAGACAATCTCTTGCTTTATGTGCTTCCAGACCAACAGGACATCAGTGCTGGAGGGCAAAAAGACAGCCAAGGAAGCAAAGAAGTAATACAGCAGTGGTGTTAGGAGCAGTCAAAAACATCAGTAACATTTCTGTGAAACAGTAACATGCCCTTGTGGCAGAGGGCCAATGGTATCGCAGTAAGAAAAGTGTACCCAGCAGGTCTAGGGATGTTCTCCTCTCCCTCTACTCTGCCCTGGTGAGACCACACCTGGAATACTGTGTCCAGTTTTGGGCTCTCCAATTCAAGACAGACACGGATCTACTGTAGAGAGTCTAATGAAGAGTTACAAGGATGACTGCGGGACTTGAACATCTCTCCTGTGTAGAAAGACTGAGACACTTGGGTCTGTTTAGTCTTGAGAAAAAAAGGCTGAGCAGGGATCTTATCAACATCTATAAATATCTGAGGGCTGGGTGCCAAGATGAAGGTGACAGTCTCTTTTTGCTGGTGCCCAGTAATAGGACAAGGAACAATGGGTATAAGCTGGAACACAGGAAGTTCCACCTCACCATGACGAGAAACTTTTTTATGGCAAGGGTGTCAGAGCCCTGGAGCAGGCTGTCCAGAGAGGTTGTGGAGTCTTGTTCTCTAAGACTTTCAAAACCCATCTGGATGCATTCCTGTGTGGCCTGCCCTAGGTGATCCTGCTTGGGCAGGGGAGTTGGACTCGATGATCTCTAGAGGTCCCTTTCAACCCCTAACGTTCTACAATTCTGTTCTGAGCACAACAAGGTTTAAGCAGGGAACAAAGGAGAATGGCACAGCCTGTGGGAAGGTCCTTCCAGACATGAAAAGCCTCACTCACAGCTACAGAGCACTTAACTATGTGTTTAAGGTTGAGCAAACACAGTTGCATCCCTTGCCACATGGCAAAGGGAAACACCATCTTGACAGTATAAGAAAAGTGGTAACGGGGACATGAAGAGATTGGGCAGGCTATTTAGAATAAAGACAAGCAATTAATGCTGGTGGCATTAAAAGGAAAAAAAAAGCAACCAACACAAACAAAGAATCCAGCAGAAGGACCAGAGAGAGGTTATGGAGCTGAACCAGCTGGTAAATGGCACTGGAGAAAGCACTTGAGCTAGCTGCAAGTAGAACCTCTGAGTCAGTTGTGAAGCCCCAGCTTGTTTGGTGAAGCCCCAGTGAGAATCAGAGTTGTAGTATAGAGAAAATACACTTCAGGCCGGAGTATGAATCAGCTGTAACACAGACATTAAAATTCAGAGAAAAGATGGTCAGAGACAGTGACCAAATTATTGACCCAGGTGTCAGGAAAGAATGCTCAGACTTTACATCTCAGCTGTCAGAGGAGAGAGAGTGCTTATACTATTCTTAGTATGACACTTCCTTTCTGTGCATTAAGATGAGTAATCTGAATGTAGGCACTTAAAAAAAATAATTAAACGAAACCTCTCAAAAAAACCTCAAGATTTGCCAATGTGGGTGGATAAACCTATCATTATTAAAATGAATCCATTAACTAAGATGCTTTATAAACTCCAGATGATCTCTCTCCTATTATCCTGTAAGATGAAATTTTTTCATTGTTGCTTTTATGCAATTTCTTTGTAAAGGGAAACAGCTTGAGGTTAAATTGAAAAGCCTTTTCCATCCAATAAAGAGGACATATTAATTTTCCCTCATTTTAGAGAAAATATATGGCCTTGTGAGGCATAAAGGCTGTAAGTGTGCTCCTTTCAAGGGTCCTTGCTGACCTGTTTAATAATGGAACAGTGCCTTGGCCAACAATCTGCTTTACTGTACTGTTCTGGTAGGGAATAAGACTGCCCACATCAGTTCCAATCAGTTAAAGATAAAAGTTTGCAAAATACATTTTAAATCCTGGGAATGAGCAGTTAAGCCCTCTCCAGCAAATTAGGCATTCAGTGACTCTGATCTCCTTTTTAATTTGCTGTCTCCAAGAAAGGAAACAGAAAATAAGAACCATGTGTTATTCCTATCAGCGGTTTACAGTAAGAATATAGAGACTTATGCCAACATAGTACAATTAGCAACCATGTCAGAAAGTTGCATTTTGGCCTGTTTTGCACAAACTCTGCACTGGATGTATATACATATGCTCACACACACATTTGCACATATAATATACATGCACACAGATAACCTCTCACATGGTGGTTACTGCTGCCATAGAAATGCTGACAAGTTCCTCTCTATTAGATAACTGGCATGGCTTGGTCCTAACCTGGATACAAGTTCCAGGGCTTCCAGGTTCTTTATTTAGCCTTGCCCTTCCACATTCCCAAGAGCCCATTTAAGACCATCTTTTCTCCTGGTACATACTGCTATACTCCCATACTGTCCTCTATGTGCCACTCAGCTTTCTGTGCTGCCTGGTTGCTTAGTGCATGCCCAGCTCTCCCCTCCTCATGCTCTCTCTGCACTTCCCTTGTTAAGATTTGGTGCTACAAGACTATTCTACAAGAAGATTTTTTTCAATATAGAACAAACTCTATAATCAGAGTATTATTGATTTTCATACCAGAAATGCTAGCCAAAGATCAGCACAGAGCACATGCAGCAGGCTTTGGAGTGAAGCAGCCACGGTGCTGGCACAGACCAGGTGTACAATACACACAGATTCAGAAAACTCACCCCAGGGGTACTGCATCTCCCAACTTTCCACAGAAGGATGGGATCTTAGGAAATCTGTATGAGTGGCAGCCCTTAGCAGCACCTTAGCTCAGCAGCTAAGGTGCTACCTGGTGGCCAGTCCTTTGCACTGAATTCTGCCAGGGATTTTTTAGTATATTTTGGGATATAAATATAAGTAAATACCCCAGGAGCAGGCATAGCCTCCAAGGTAGTTTGCCTGTTTTAACTTGGAGATGGGCTGACCTCTCTCCATGTGTAGGAGCACGCTGCTCCAGCCCTGCTGAACAGTTAGCACTGTACTGCTTATGAGAGCTATGAAGCACATGAACAGAAGGGGAGAGTAGATCTAATGTGTGTGGTGCATTAATGGCCAATGGCTGTCACCAGGGACAAATCTTTCCTGATGCTTGCAGTGGGTTGATTAGGGTTTATGCCAGAATGGAAGTTTCCATTAACAGCTAAGGTAAGTGAACATCAGGAAATTATAATGAAGCATCAGTTTTATGAGATGAAAGATTCATTACTCCCACTCATACAACTAAAGGCATTATTTTAAGAAAGTGTTTAAATTCTTCTTAAACCTTATTCTTGATATATCAGGAGAAAGAATCAAATAGAAACTCTCCCCTCCTCCCAGTTTTAGTATGAACTCAACTCCCCTGGCTGCTTTTAAGAGGCTTGTGATGGATAGGTTAACTCTTAATTGCCTATTCAAAGCCTTTGTTCAAAAGCTATTTCCAGTTTACTCTATCAGAGTTGTAGTCAGCCAAAGGCACCCAAGATCTCCCATCCTTCCTTGCCTACCCCTGACTCTACTGCAGATTGTTTTACATCAAGCTTGCTATTTATCTGTAACACCACAAATAATAGTACCTAGTTGGTCCACACAGTAAGAACGCATTTTCATTTTAAAAATACAAAATCCACAAACAAAATTGCTAAAATCACCAAGTGAAAGAACACAATTACATATAGAATGGCTTAAACATCAGACTCTGAAAAACAAAACTGGTTAAAACACAATGAGATTTGGACTCTTGCCATGACTCAATACTGCAGATCAGGGTTATTTTACTAAAACACCTTGAAGGTATTTGATCTGAAGATGTACTGGTTTGGGAAACGCAAAAGAGTAACCTGCCATCTGAACTAATAGGGAAAAAAAAAACATTAAAGAAAAAATTAAGTTGAAAGCCTTTGCATGAATTGCAAACTGTCATAGGAATATTCTTTTTCACCTGCACACCAAATAAATGTGGGAATATTTTCTGCCTAATGATGTCTTCCAAGAATACTCTCTCTTCAACAGGAGCTGCCTACTCAGAAGAATTCAGAGTCCAACTCCTTCTGCTTATGAATCAAACAACTTTTCTGAAATTAGCAGGAATTATTTGCCACCTGGCTCTGCTTCTTGGTGGGAATCACTAGTATGCTTCTGATTCCACATGCATCAGTCTTGCATATATGCTGTCAGGCAGAAGTTGATCTAGGAACACCTAGGCATAGAAATTCACTAGGCAGATGCTTCTTGATTTTGGATTTCCACATGACTCCACCACTGAGTGCTGAAAAGGTCTGAACAAAATGTCCCTGGACTTGAATCTTTTCCTCATTGAGTTGTGCACATAAACTGACCAACTATTTACAGAAATCATGGTAAACTGTTTAAATCATTCCTAAGCAATGTCTAATTGATTTAGAAGCTATTTCTCCATGATCACACAGAGCTATATGATCATACTGCATCTAATCTCAGTGCAAGAGGGACATGCATTTGTTGAAGAGGGGCTAGAGCAGGGCCACATAAATGATCCAGGGGCTGGAAACCCTCTTCTAGGGACACAAGCTGAGAGAGTTGGAGTTGTTCAGCCCAGAGAAGAGAAGGCTCTGGGGAGACCTTGTTGTGGCCTCTCAGTATCCAAAGATATCTATAAGATAGACAGGGACAGACGTTAGCAGGGCCTGTTATGACAGGACAATGAGTGATGCTTTTAAACTAAAATAAGAAAGATTTATGCTAGATATAAGGAAGAGATTTTTTACAATGAGGGTGGTAAAACACCAGCACAGGTTGCCCAGAGAGGTGGTAAAAGCCCCATCCCTAGAAATTTTCAAGGTCAGGTTGGATGGAGCTCTGAGGAACCTGCTTTAGTTGAAGATGTTCCTGCTCATTGCAGTGGGGTTGGAATAGATGACATTAAAGGTTCCTTCCACCTCAAAGAATTTGATGATGTATAGATTAAAACTTTACCACAAATCAAAACTAAGTCTAACTTGAATCTTTCGAGTTTGTAATAGCTTGGGTAGTCCCCTTCACCTCCTGTATCTCACTGAATGCATCTCCAGATTTTGAGGCTTCCAGATACGAAACCAGCAAAAATCTGGTGTTCGTGAAAGAAGGAGGGAACTTCTTCAGTCTACAAGAACCTAATTCTGCAACACAAGCAACATGTGGTTTCCTCTCAGTAAAGGTTCAGTAAGTATTCAAATAAAAGACTGGTTTTGAAAAACCACCAGATAAGACAGCACTCTGCAATTTCTTCACATGTGGAGTCTGAAGGAGGGGAATAAAGCTGTGCCCGGCCTAGCAGCCTGGCTGAGCACACACAGTTACACCAGCAGGTGGCTGATGCTTGGCTACCACAAGTAAAATTAAGTCTTCAATCGTTTTTTGCAATTTGAAACTGAAAACCCCAATCAATAATACTCAGTTTTCCTTGAGCTACAAGCAAAGAGCACAAGCCAGGAACTGTTACTTATTTTCCTCTTCCCCATAGCAATTCTCCTGAAAATCCAATCTAACAGTTCTAGCTTAATTGCTTACTTTAAGACAATCCAAACCTCTAGGAGACCTGTCTTACTGAAGGTTTTGGAGTAACTTTGATCTTTTTGTAGCATTAATGCCCAGTGGCATTCTTTCAAAAAAAATATCCAGACTCTGTCTCTTCATATGCAAACAGCTGGACATTAATAATCTAGCAGTAAAATTTAAGACATTTGCATAGTTTGGAAAATAATGAGGCCTCTTACTATTTAAGATACCTATTCCTACATAAGTTATTAGACTCCAAGGGTCCCATAGACAAAAATCAATCTTAATTGTCCAGAACCAGTTATCAGTTGGATTTAAGAATGCATCATTCTAATTTACCGCAATACCCTGACCAAAGGCACACGTTCTTTTCTGCTCCCAAGCTGTTATTTTTCTGGGATCAGACACATTCTTTTAATGAGATGCTTCATGCAAGAAATATAAGTACTCCTGTCTAACTCAACAAGGATTTGATATCAACCCAGTTGATATCTGGGCTTTAGTGCAACTTTGAACTTGGAGGGGATAAGTAAGTCTCACTGATTTCAACAGACAGGAAAGCTGCAGCAACACAAATCTATAGCGTGCAGAAGTATTCCAGAGTCCACAAAGCCTAGCGAGGGAAGCATGGCTCTACATTAATCTATATTGTATGCCTCTGGAGTGGTTCTGTTTGCATGGTGATTTGCTCAGCGATGCTGCAACTGCCCCTTGGACAGCAATTTCCCAGCTTCCCTCCCGGCTGGCCACCTGTGGGAATTGTGAGCCAAGTCTAATTTCCACAGTGAATTTTTGAACATCACTTCCTAGACTTGTAGTCCTTACTGGTGAGAACCACTGCCCAGATTCAACAAACGGACAAAGGTAACCAAGCCTCATGTATTGGCAAACATCAAACAGAATCACAGCCTTTAAAAAACGTTACTGAATTGCAGCTGACTTCTGACCTAACAATACCTCTTATCTCCTAACTATCAGCAGTACAGATGTATCTCTGGATGGTGCTGCAAGGCAATTAAGATTGCTTGCAACTCTAGAGCTGCTTTTATTTCACCTGATGTGTTCAGACCACTGATCTGGCATGGAGTTCAAGTCCCAGTGCTGTCATTAGTCACAAATGAAAGCTAGCTCTGCCCTGTTTTTTCACCATTCTAGTTTGATAAGGCTTTAAGGAATTCATTCCAGGAGAACATGCAAGTCTAACTTTTTGTGCAGAAAGAGATTGGTCAGTTCCTGGAAAAAAAAAAAAGCAACACAGCAATTACTTAATATTTTCTACAGTTTATCAACTCCTCCCTTGTTTCTGTGGTACCAGCAACTTCACTGCCTAAGCAGCCTAGTCAGGACTAGGAATTCCTCTGTGATAGAAAGGGTCCTTAAGACATATAATACTAATCACCAGGCTTATATGATATCTTTTGTAGATTTAGCCAAAAGTGTTTTGACAAGCAGAGAAGGGTCTTAAGCATATGCTGAACACCAAGCACATGCTTCAGTGCACTACAAATAGAGCTATTTAAGTTTGAAATAACACATTTTGTAAAGCTCTCATCCAGAAAACATACTTCAAGGTTCTGCACATAAATACTGCACAGATCACCAGTAGCTCTAACATTTCCCATATGCTCCTGTGCACACTTCATTTCTTTCCTCTGCCATTGGTCATTTATATGCTGACACTCCTATCTTTCAAAATCATTTGCAGAGGTTTTTGTGTTCCTCATTCCCCATTCTTGGCTTTAGATGGGGAGGGGGGGCTCATCAGATACTTGAACTGGTAGATAATGAAAGGCTTCAGGATTATTGTTTCAATAGTTGAAGATCATAAGTTGCAAAGCCTATGAGAAGAGAGTTCCCCTTTGGAAAACACAAGCACAGATGGCTGCTTTTACCCTGACACATCAACACCTTGTAGAGGACTATTTCTTGTTATAAATGATACTATCTCAGATAATTTATGCTTCCACTAGCTCCTGAAAAGGTTTTTTGTATCTGTCTGAATACTGTTCTCTAGAAATACATGACACCTTGCAAAACTCTGCTTTGATGCCGAAATTAATTGTATCTGCTTCCTTAGGAGAGTGGTCAGGCTGATTTTTCAATACTCCTCATGAAAACTGCGTTTTTCCCTCTGTTCTCCTAATAGTTCATTAATTTTTTATTTATATTTTTCAAAGTCTGATCCAAGGCCTTGCTGAAACAAGCAGCAGCAATAGTATTTGAGATTTCTGACATGGTTAATGCCAGCATCAGTTTATGCTTAACTTCTCATTTCTAACAGTCCTTGTCTTGCAGGTATAAAAAGGGAATTAAAGTCATAAGGCACTGCTTCAGATTTGTTCTCTTAATTAGCTCCTGCCACAGTGGATTAATTCCATCTGCAATGTGTTGCCATATCTGCAGAAGTTTATCGTAGTGGAATGGGGGATTAATGACAAGAGTGGATGCCTAGACATCCCAGCTGTCCATAAGCTGGCTGTAATGGGATCAGTGCAGATGGTACCAATGCTCTCCTTAAGTATCACTGAAGGTGAGGAATTCGTTTTCTATAAACCTGCCACATGCAGTTACTCAGCCACTGCAGAAAAAAAAATGTCAGGGCTGCAGATCTGACTTCAAAATAGTGGGCAATGGATCTGATAATTTCAAAAGACTCTCATTCCTGGAGTAATAGTGAGTTTATTAGCTTCAGTATTTTAAGATTAATGAGACCAATTGTATTTGCTCCTCTTGTATCTTGACAACAGCAACTAAATGTAAATACATTTAAAACTGAAGGGATTTATTTTAAAGTTGGGACAGCTGCTGCTGGGATCCAGGCAGTCCAGCAGTAAACTCTGTTCTGAGGTTTTATCCTTAAATGAATGTCTCTGGAATGGACTGTTAGGGCAACATGCTTCCTTTTTAAAACAAAAGTAACTCCATCTAATTCAGAGAACACCAGAGGCATTAAAGTGGTGAAAGGACAATACAGGCTTTTTCTATTTTAGTTTTATGTTGCATTTTTTTACCTTTAATAAGTTTAGTTTGTTTCAAAATGGTCTGCTCCTACAGAAATAAAACGGCAACATCCCCCATAAAGTCATCTCTAAACATACTACCTTCCTATCTTAATACCTGAATTACTGTGTTTTACATGTTGATTATTAATGGGGTTAAATTGTCTCCAAGAAAGCAGCAGTTACTCCATTTAAAAAACACTAGTCTGGGACTCTAGAGAAAAGGTTCAACAGCTATGACTGTGTATAACCATAGGAGTTCTAATTTATCCTGTAGCCTTACCTCTAAATGCAGATAATAGGACTTTCAGTGCCTTGTCTACTTTAGACAGTCAACGACTTGGGCTGGTGCTGCCATTCTCTAAGTTCATTTAGTGCCTCACATAATAGACTTCCAATCTCTGTTGATGCCACTGTGTGTTATTAAAATACAAAGGATGTCAAACAGAAAAAGACATTTAAGTGCTCAAGTGCCACGAGAACAATATTGGTATGCAGGCATTTTTCTTCACCCTTATAAACCTGCTCCTAAACATAAAAAGCTGTCTGCAGCTGTTCTACTGCCTATACATAATACAGAGGCACATCAGATAAAGTTACATTACTGGATAATGCATGCTGGGTGCCTTCCAGAAGAACTATCATGAAATGACAGCAGCAAGTCTGACTCCTAATCACTAAAGGACAATAGTAATTTGAAACACTGCTATTTTCTCATGTAGAATCTAGTGTGCTTTTGGATGCACAATGAAGTTCTCTTCCACTCCTATGGATTCATTGTTTCCTATCCCCTACCAATATCTGTTATTTGAGCTTCAGAATCTACAACATTATGTAAAAATCTTTCCTCTAGTACAACAGAAAAGAGGGAGTGTGGAATCCAGAGATGCTGGAGTTTTAAATGAGAACGCTTCAAAAGAAAACTCTGAGGACCTATTACTGTACTGGCTTTGTAAAAAAAGAGCTGGAGATACAAAGTAGAGTTGACAGCTAATAATTTCAAGGACAGCACCCCAAGCCTAGGAGATGTAGGATGAGCAGAAGCAGAAACAATGCTGGGACAGATCGAAGATATTGGAAATAATGGAAGATCTTCCAGTAAAACAGACATAGCTGTGGATAAATCCCTTTTGCCCTAATCCTCTGCAGGAGGGGAGGACAGAAGAAACCCAGAGAGAGTCCATGGAAAACACCAGCTAAAGCCTGTTCTAGCTCTTTGGAAAGCTATCAACTTCCCCAGTTATGAATGCAACTGGGGCAAACTACTGTTGCCCAATACAGCTCCCTCATCTCATGGATTCTCACTACACAGCCACAGCTTCTTCCCTGCTCAAGGACCCCAGCAGCTCCCTGAAGAGCTGTCTGACACATGAGCCCTGGGACATGGCTGGGGCTTTACACCCTGTCAGGGGAGGCATGAAAGCCTGTGTCTTAAGGAGCTGAACAGCAAAGGACCTTATATCAGGTGCAACCTCTCACCACTCTATATGTCTCGTGATCCAAGGTGGTACTGAAGAGGTCAAATAAAGTATATGGCACTCATTGTGCTTGCACTCAAATCACAGCAGGTAGGAACACACGATACAGGGGCTTGGTGTGCTGCTCTGGGATCTGCACAGGGACAGAATGACAGCATATTGCTCATGTTGCCTTTCAAATACAGCTGACTGGAAAAGCCTCTCTGGGTTATCATAGAATTATTTCAGTTGGAATGCTTATGTCTGGCTTGGTCATATCCCTGTAATTGCGCAGAGATTGTTACCTCCACTCTAGACTTGTCTGGGAGAGGCTGCACTGTGCTGCTGTTGGTGGGGCTGAGTAGGTACAAAATCTATTCCAGTATACACAGATGGGCCTTCAGAGCTGGGACTAGGGTTCTGGGGCAGCCAGGCATGAGGGCAGTGCTTTCACACAGCATTTCCCTCCCTGCTTATCTGCAACAAAGGAGCCAAACTACTGCATAGGGAGCTGTACAGGAGGCAGGCTGCAGCTGCCTGTTCCCAAGATGCTGGGGTGGCACTGATGGGGGAGCTGGGCAGCCACCCGCCCTTTGCGCTGCCCCTCCCTGAGCCACCTGCTGTGTCCCAGTTACATTTCTGCTATGCACTGCTATTTCTGCAGTGGAAGATGGGAAAAACACAGTGGGGTATTTTCCCATGGTTCAGAGGGTCTATAAAAATACTGGAACAGCCTTTTAAAGTGAAACTTGCTCTTTAGCATCCTGGGTTTTCCCCCCTCTTTTCCAACATAAAAGGCAACTGTTAAGCAGTTAACAGTGGTATTCAGCAGGTCCAAGAAAAGTATGAGTTATTGCTAGCCATAGTAGTGACAAAGTTCAATTCTGTTATACATTCATTTTGTACTGTCACACTTAGTTTGCAAATATTCTCTTTTCTTCATTGAAAAAAGGCAGTAAAATCTGGCCCTTGAGAACTTGTTTTTCCAGGGCTTGACCCTAAAGGGGGAAGATGAGCTTCCACCAGACGACTCCACATTTAAAGGTGGGTGCCAGCCCAAAGATCACTGGAGTCAGAAGATAAGTTAGATCCATGTCAAGTCAAGATAAGCAAACTGAAGGAACAAGGATCTCATCACAGAATTTTTCCTGAGAAACAGCAGATTTTTTCTGTATGCTGTGCTGTATGTCTTGCACAGCACAACGTTTTGTAATTAAAAGGATAATGTTCACAGCAGAGGCGTGTGCATGGCAATAAACATTTTCTCTGGGTGATTAAGTACCAAAGCAAAGTTGAGGCATTTGGGAACCACTGAGCTGTTTATTGTGCATGTTATCTTCCAATGCCAAGAACATTACTCCTGCTTTATGACAAAAAAAAAAAAAAAAGGTAGAAACAATAAACCATAATATAAACAAAAGATTATATTCATAGTCTCATGAAATCCTCTTTCTTAATTGCGTCATGTTCCAATAAAGGTAGGGATTTGTACACTAAATCTTTGAAAGGAGCTCTGAATGTCCAAAATTTAAGATTTGAATAGCAGGACTCAGCCCAAGAACTGCTTTGCTGAGGATGACCTCTGTTTTTCAAAGAGAAAGTTTTCAGGGTGATTTCAGGTTTTCCTCTAAAAATGTCAGTTGCATGAAAGAAACATGCTACAGCTCTAAAACATCCTGCAGCCAGTGTCAGCCTCACCCAGCATTTGAGAATGGTGAAAATCATTGTCCAAATGTCTCAATCAGGACATCAAAGAATGAGTCATCTTTTACTATCATCAAATTCTGATGTAGAAGCATTAAGAGTAAAATCCTACTCACAGCTTGAAAATCAGGTCTGACTGCTGTATGGAACTCAGCACATTTTGTTCAGCACTTCCTGCAGCCAGGCCATAGGAGACTATGGAGGACATGCACCATAGTATAGGAGCACTCCTTCTGTACAGCATCAGGGTAACATATAGCTCTGCAGATCCTAGAGTACGAGGTTCTTCATTCTGCTTCCATTCCTCCCCATTCCCACCTCTTGCTCCCAAGTGCTCCCTCTGTTGTGCCAAAGCAATGATTTTGGGGCTCAGAGTGAACTCCCAGCCTGCACACCCCATCCATAGCTGATGGGCTCATAAACTAAGGCCATATGGGGTTGGGAGAGAACAACTGGAAGAAACACATAAAAGGCTCTGAAAGAAGCTGAGAGGTTGTTCATCCAGTCATAGCCTGAGTATTTTTGAGTTATTTAATTTAGTGAAATTAAAAAAAATCGGTTTAGTGCAGTGAGGTTTCAGGATGGCTTCTTTTTAACATTTAATACTTACTGTAATAATGCAGTGAATTAAAAAGAATAGTTTAAATCAAGTCCTGTCATTAAGGTGAAGAATAATAGTTCTCAAGTTGAGAAAGGTTGAATTCAATTTGATCATTAAGAAAACTGACAGAAAAGTTTGATCAAGAAGAGTATCCTTAATGAGGTGGTTGTAGCCAATTCATTGAAGAAAATGGAGTCAGCAGTAAGGATTCTGCACTTCCCTGACATTTAATACTGTTTCCCTTGAGCAGTTCTGTAGCTGACCCTCTTCCATAAGGTTTAGAGAACCCAAGACCAATATAAAGGCACATATTCTCATATAATTTTGTATGTTGGATCTCTCCCTCAATATAACAGGCCCTTTTAAAGATTAGACCAATACTTTATCCATATCTGTTCTACATCTATATATAAACTATGGCTTCAGGAAACCCAAGCCTTATGCCTTCATCAGTAGCATCCAGAGCTGCTAGTCTGAAGCCTGCATGAGTATTCCACCCCTCTGGGGAAATTCCAAGAGTAACTTCAGCACTTAAATTTATTTACTCTTTATGAAACAAAAGCCAAAACCCAGCAACAGAAAGAACCAAAGAAAATCCCTGAACTACAGCACAATAAATTTGTTTGAATGTAATCATCTCTCTTTCACTCAGTTCTACAAATTACATGACAACAAGCTCTGCAATAATAAATTGTTTGGTTTGCTATTGTACATAAATCTTTGCTAGAATTAATAAACAATCTTTAAGCCAACAAGTATGAGTATAATTAAAAAATTTCCAAGTTGGTACTGTTTTACTACCCTTTCCTAGATTAGGCAATAAACCAGAAGGTTTACACAATTTTATGTGAAGCAATTCTATTTTTTCCCCTTAAATGACTCATATCAAGGGTAACTTCCTTGAAGCAGTGGTGCTCTCCCATAGTCATCCATTTTGCCAGTGAACAGCTTGAACTACTTTCTACCCTTAAGGTAGAATAGAAAAGGCTGGATTTGATCAGAGTTGGGAAAGGGAAAAGCAAATAAAAGTATCTATTAGTGCTTGAGGCATTATTTGAATTGTATTTAGTTCAGTGGTTCTTAATCTGTGGTTTTCAGATCCATAGAGTGCTCTAATGGTCTTGGATGGACTCAAGGAATAGCTGTGCCAACTGTCAGTGGGCTTAAAGTCATTTTCAGAGGTTCTAACAGAACAAGGGAATCCTAAAGCCTGAACTGAGGTGTACAAACTAAAATCCACTGAAGACAGCAGAGACACTAACTGGCTTTAGTTCAAGCCCTTGCAATAAATATTGTTCAATAGCATAAAGTTGCTCAATGTCATAAAGAAGGACGAAGAAGGGGAAAAAGAGACCTGACTCCCAGGGGCAGTCTATTAAACACAACCTTGAATTTCTAAAAAAAACTGAAGTATCTAAGACCAGAATTGATTTCAGAAAGAAATTGGAAAAGTGTCTCACTGAAGCACATGAAAGCATTTACATTGTATTTACCTTGCCTGGCAGCTGATAACCAGCACAACTCACTTTGGTGCAACTTCTACTTGGGCTCAAGCTATGCCTTCAGCACAATGACCTAGTGAATTTATTTTATTCAAATGGAGATCTATATTTGCTTTTGAGATTTGCAACACCAACTACTCAATAACTAATCTGAAAACTGCTAAGTTCAAATTCTGCACAGCACCCACTCCCATGCACAATTGCATTTTTTTCATTGTGCAGCTCCCCTGGTAGTGGTGGCAGGTTTACCACTGCAGCGTCCCACAAGCTTTCTGATGGGATCACCTCTATTCCTTCCTCCTTGTGCTACAGTCCTGCCCAGCTCTGGTTTTGCCGTGTCTTCTGCAATATCCAAATAAGAAGGTCTATATATTTGGAGGAATCAGACAAACATGTGCCAAGGGAACAGGATCTTTGCAGCAGTTCCAGTTCTAGCTGCTGCTAAGTGTGGAAGCACAGCAATGCAAACATGAGGTGGCCAGCAGAAAGGGACACAAGTACAAAAGGTGACTGTGATGAACATCTGATGGTTGCATTTCCTGGCCAGTTGACACCAGAATTTTAACTCTGCTCTGACACAGGCCCCCTGCTCCTGCAGAGCTGGTTTTCCTTCCATGGGTAATGCAGTATAAGAATGGGCACCATGGAGAAGAACTGTTTACAAGGGCTTGTAGTGATAGGACAAGGGCAATGGTTTTAACCTGGAGTAGGGTAGATTTAGGTTGGACATTAGGAGGAAGTTCTTCACAATGAAGGTAGTGAAACACTGAAAGAAGTTGTCCAGCGATGTGATGGAGGCCCCATCCATGCAGACATTCAAGATCAGACTTGATGGGGCTCTAAGAAACCTGATCTAGTAGTCCCTGCTGCCTGAAGGAGGGTTGAACAAGATGACCTACCTCCGAGGGTCCTTTCCAACCCGATGATTCTATCCTTGCTGGGAAAGGACTTTTCTGGAACTGGGTAAATAGTTTCACTTGACCAGAATGTGTTTTGGGGTTTGGTGTTACTGACTCACATGACACAAAAGTATGTAAATACTAAGTTTTACCAGGAGAGAAAGAAATCTCCATCCTTGAGGTCTCATCTGCAAAAGAGTTCCCTTTCAACCAGCCCCTTCTTTTCTGTGCTTTCTGTGGGAGAAATCCCTGAAACTGGGTGAGATGACTGCATTTACATTTAAATAGGGATAGTCTCAGGTGACTCTTAGGAGACAAACTGTAGCAATTTATGGGCTATAATGAGAGTGTTATTTATATAGTTTCTGATGTGCAGCCCTGATTACATATTGGATAAGAAACACCCTTGAAATAACTTGTGAACACAAGTTCTCAAAGCAGTCTTCTGGGACTACTTTAGAAGGGAAGCAACTTCCCCCCAGGAGAATCAGCCAGGGCTGAGTGGCACTTCCTTGGGACACTGCCAATAGGCCTTCTTTCTTCTTTGCCTTCCTGGAATAGCAAATATCACTTTTCTTCTCATTTACCGTCTTCCTTTCATCCTCCTCTCCCCACTTTTCCCTTGTACTCCCTTCCTCCCATAAAACTAAGAGCTACAAAAATGGAAGACAAACGCAACAAGCTTCATGACATTTTTTTTCAAACATGAACAAATATTCATCTCTAGAAAAATGCTGGTTATAGTCACACCTGCATCCTAATAACTGTCATCCTCAAGAGAGACACATGCTGTAATTGAGCAGTACTGAAATGCCAGTAATACTTCATTATTTTTAATATATGCCTCCCTTCTGTAAACCAACATATCAAAATCATAAGCATTGAGAGCAATACTTAATTTCCAAACGAGTTTTCTTTCAAGTAAGGGTGCAGAAAGTCACAGTTGTGTCTTTCAGGTATTTTTGAAATACTGCTGGGCTGAAACCAATGTAAGAGTCCATCTGGGAAGAGTCCTCCTATTTTTTTTTTTTTTTTTTTTTTTTGCTTCAGTTCTAAGCTGTTGTGGCAATGTATATCTTCAGCTTCTATTCCTTGTCTGTATCCTCTAAAAGTCAACAGCAGCAGTACTTCACTTATTTGCCTAACTGTAGTTCTAAAGGAATGGGCAGACATATACCTTTGCAGAAGACGTTCCCCCAACTCTCAGAGTCTAGACTTACACAGAAGATTCTCCCACTTGCCTGGGCTTTGAGAATTTCCCTTTGGAACGTGTATTTAATGTGCATTACCAGAAGTCTCCATAACTTGTTTATTATAATACACACATGGGATTTCTTCAGGCCCTCAGAAAGTCTTTGGTGCAGAGGGTAAAAACTGCCTCAGAGAAGCTACTGTACTATTTTGGGTTCCCTCCTTGCTAAGTACCAATATGAGATGTGATAAAGAAATGCACCAAAGTAATTCACACCATCTTAAAAGCTACTAAAATACACTCCAGTGTGTCTCTCTTTTGCTCCTGTCTTCCTTCCTGACATAAAAGCACTGTTTGCAGAGAAATGTCTTCCTGGACCTTTCCCTGCCCTCCATCCCTGTGTGCATTTCCTCTCCCTGGACTGCTGAGCTAACCCAGTAAATGTACTTCTAACACACCATGCAGGATGGTCCTTCCTAAATTACTGGTGGTTTCAAACTTCTCAGGTCATCCCTGTAAAGCACCAGAGTTGAGAACTGTGGTGCCCACATGCCTCCAAAAAACAAAGACTGAACACTAACAGCAGAAATTAAGGTGCAATAAAGCAATGCTGGCAGCACAGTGCAAGGCACTGTCTGTAAGGTATTTCTTCTGTCTGTGCAGGGATCATGTCTGCAGAATCCAACCATGTGCCAGTCCCCTAAGCACAGGGAGGTCCATCATCCTGAACACAGATGCACTTTTCTGCCATCAGTAGCAGCTTCTGGACAGATGACTGTCCAACAGCAATATTTTCCCTCTGTCTTGCCAGCCTTATTAAAGCCATCATTTTTAAATGCTGGGGACATGACAGGACTGGGCCTTTTGACAAAAAGTCTGCACTGACCTATGGCAAAACACACACAAACCACAGGGTGGTTACAGCTCCTGTGCATTATGCTGTACAATGGAAGTCTGGTTTGCGGCAGAGACTCAAGCAGAATGCAGCTGTAAGCCCATTTAATACAACATCAGTGGCAAATAGGTTCTTATCTCATACCAGCAAATAATGTAAATCCAGAATATTGAAAGCACAAATGTGATGTTAAAGTGAGTAAGAGGCAGATTAAAGTCACAGAACCAAGAAGTTCTGGGAAGATAGCCAGGAAGAACAGAAAAGGAAGCGAAAATACTTCCTCCTGCATCTTTCAGGCTCATTTGTCATGAGAAGATATAAAGTCAAGGCCCACAGGAGAGTCAGGGATCAAAACTGCGATGAGCCTTTCCTTAGGGAAGGTATTTACATTGAAGCTCCTGGTCCATCACATTTTCCCACCCACTCAACACAAAGCCTAAATCTAAATGCTTTACAAACTGCTTTAACAAATAAAGGCTGGGCAGCCCTGAGCAGGACTCGGAGGTGTTGCTAGATGATAAATTGAATATGAGCCGGAAATGTGCACTTGCTGCACAGAAAGCCAATCGCGTCCTGGGCTACATAAAGAGAAACATGCCTGGCAGGTGGAGGGAAGGGATTCTCCCTCTAACCCACTCTAGTAAAACCTCACTTGGAGTACTGTGTCCAGCTCTGGGGCAACCAACATAAGGAAGACATTGATCTGTTGGAGTGAACCCAAAGAGCCACAAAGATAATCAGAAGGCTGAAACACCTCCTATGAAGACCAGCTGAGACAGTTGGGGTGGTTCAGCCTGGAGAAGTAAAGACTCTTGGGAGACCTTATAGCATCCTTCTAGCACTCAAAGAGGGCCTACAAGAAAGATGAGGAGGGACTTTTTACAAGAGCATATAGTGATAGGACCAAGGATAATGGCTTCAAACTGAGAGAGGGTCATTTTTAGGTTAGACATTAGTTTAGACATTGGACAAAGGATAATGGCTTCAAACTGAGAGAGGGTCATTTTTAGGTTAGATATTAGAAAGAATTAGATATTATTACCCCTTCACTGTGAGGGTAGTGAGATACTGGAACAGGTTGCCAAGAGAAATTGTTGATGCCCCATCCCTGGAAGTGTTCAAGGCCAGGTTGTATGGGAATTTGAGCAACCTGGTCTAGTGGAGGTGTCCTGCTCATGGCAGGGGAAGTTGGAATTAGGTGATCATCCTATGAAGACCCATCCATAAAGTTGTTTCTACAGAAAGCTTTTCTGCAGAATAAAGTAAAAGCTACAAGCAAATCATCCAATTACATTCAGCTGCAAGCTGTGGTAAGCCTTTCTCACAGAGTCAATAGGGTTGCTCATTCTCACCTGATTGTCCCAAGGTCCTGTGTGAGAGCTGAGGCATATGTCAGGAGGTAGAGCCAGAACTGGCTGGAATGTATCAACAGGGGAAAAATTCCTATCATAAAATATAGTTTAGACAGAATCAAATTGTTTTGAAGGACTGTGGTAATGCTGGTCATGTTTTCACTAGGGAATTGTCAAAGTGCATTGCTTGACTCACTTCCCTTTTAGAAAAGCAGTGAGAATATTTTTAAAAAACAAATCAAAGAAGTCTGTCTATATCTGTGAACAGAATTTTGGCAGAATTTTTGCTTTATGGAAAAGTTTTGTATTCTGCTTTGCCCTAGCAGGATGCTGCTAATGGACTCTCTCCCAGGCTACTGCTTAATTGCAATTACTATGGTTACAAGGTTAAACAATAAACTCTCATGCACTCTTTCGGCATCAGCAACTCCCAGAAGACAGAATTTCTCCCACATGCTGACTATCATAGTGAGAAATTACCAGGAAATCTCCTCTTAAAACATGAAGCTGATAAAGACCTACATACTCTTCTGTCTACTACCTATCCTTCAATATTTTGATAATCAAGTGAGGTATTTTTGCACCTGCCTTTACTAAAAGAATTTTCTGATGATGCAACTGCATAGAAGTAAAAAATTCCAGTGCTTCCTTTAAAGCCTATCTTGCCGTAACTGCCATGAACTCACTTACCAATCTCCACACCAGCCGGTCCATCCCATCCCTATGAGCTACACTGGAGCAGTGCCCAGCCTACTGCAAAGGGAGAGGAAGAGAAGGTGAGCACTCAGCTCTGCAGAGGAGCTGCAGGGATACAGCCACATCAGCATTTTGGTTTGGATGACAAGCACACTGCTGCAGCAAACCTCTCAGGGTTCCTGCTTGGTTTGCACTACACAGCTGTCTCAGACTGCGCTAAGGGGACCACTGTAGGTGACAGTGGTGACAGTTGTGCTCCAGGTGTGCTTTTAAGGTGCTCCAATCTCCAGCAAGCATTCAGTCTGTAAAAATACCCTGAGAAAACAAGCAGTAACTTCCCCCATGCCTAGAACAAACATGGATGGCCATTTCTCAGTTTCAGCTACATAGATCACTCTTCCTGTACAGTACTGCTTGCTGATGCAAAGACATTCACAGAAGAGAGGTCAGGTGTGCCTTAAGGCACAAGCAATATAATTGTGCTTTCTGTCAATACCAGCAGTGAGGGAGCACCTTAAAGACACAGAAGGAACTTCGTGACACAAGAAACAGCAACATAATTTCTGGGTTCAACACTGTCATCCAGAGAAAGCACCGAGTTGGATCTGTCTCAGTCTGCCAGTCAACACGACAGGTTCACTTTGGGAAGCACAAGGGAAATAGATCATGTAGGTTTAGGGAATAAGGCAGAACTCTGACCAATTTGAAGCAAGAATTAAAAAATAAACAGAGCAACAAACAAAACACCTAAACACAGTGTCTGAAACATAAATGGACAAAAGTGCAATCAGAAAAAGATTTCCTTCAGGTAAAGAAAGTTATTGTGCAGCCTGAAAAGGTTTGCTGAGTGGATGCCTCAGGAATCATGTTCTCCTCCTTGTCCCTTCATTTAATTTTTTCCAGAAATACAGTTAAATGTTAGACTGCTTCTCTTCACTTTGTACTCATTGTCAGAAAAAAAGACTTGCTCCATCTTTGCTTGTACTACAGAGTGCAGGTAAAGCTTGCCATGTTCAAACTCTCACTGTTACTATCAACAAGTCATTCCTGCAGAGAAGGCCAGTGAGCTTTTAAAAATCAACTCTGCTTTCCCTGCTGAACTGCAGTTTCAGAACTGGAATATGAAAGCTCTGCTCAGGATGACACTGCAACACTGAGCCAAGGTAAGGCAGTGCCAGTTCAGTGTTGTTTCCAGCTCCTGTTGAGAAAGGATGAGCACTCCTAGCTCACAGGGAGTGCATCTAATATCTCATAATCTAGTGTTTGTATGTTTGTTTTTTTTTACAGTAACATGGCTCATCACGTTGAAGTTGAACGGCTTGCATAATCTGAAGCTGCTACATTGCTTTAGGGAATCAGCTGCCATTTTGCATTATGTTATTGCATTCACATTACATCAAGATGTCAGTTTGTTTGTAAAACCACAAAATGTAATTTTACGTTTGGTTACGTTATAAAATTATTTCATTTCCAAATTCATGGGACATGTCCTAGGTACTGCTACCTGCAGACTCCTCAAGATAACACTCCTGACAAGCTCGAGGCTGCTTCAACCTGATATTATTATTTTAGCATTGGACGGCTTTGTATATTTTATATATTCTCTTCAGAATTCACATAAAGAAAATCCATTTAGATGGAGCCCTAAACTAACATGAAGTTAAAATTATGAAGTTGAAATTATGAAGTCAATAAATGGTACACGGTTCTTCAAGGAGAAGGGAGAATATTGTCTCATGGTTAGTGAACTGGAAAGCCTTGGCACTTACCTGTCACAACACTGGACTGTGGAGTACTGGGTATAACTGTCCTGCTGCCAAAGCCTTTACATCTGCCAGAAGCCAGATATAATTAAAAAAAAATAAAATCTCAGGTCCTTGTGGATGAGGCTCTGAAAAGAACTGGGGTTCATAGAATTATTCAGGTTGGAAAAGACCCTTGAGATCATCAGGTCCAACCATTAACCCTACTCTATGAAGTTCGTCAGCAAAACCAGATCATTACGTGCTACATCTAAATGACCTTTAAACACATTCAGGGATGGTGACTCCACCACCTCCCTGGGCAGCTTATTCCAACGCTTGACTACTTTTCCAGTGAAACTTTTTTTCCTTCAGTCTGAAGAAGAGAAGGCTCCAAGGAAACCTTATTGTGGCCTTCCAGCATCTGAAGGGGGCCTGCAAGAAAGCTGGTGATGGACTTTTTAGGGTGTCAGGTAGTGATAGAACTAGGGGGAATGGATCCAGGCTACAGAAAGGTAGATTTAGACTAGATAGTAGGAAGAAATTCTTCACCATAAGGGTGGTAAGATACTGAAACAGGTTGCCCAAACAGGTGGTGGAAGCCCCACCCCTGGAAGTTAAGGCCAGGCTGGATGTGGCTCTGGGCAACCTGATCTAGTGGAAAGTGTCCCTGTCTATGGCAGGGGCATTGGAACTAATGAGCCTTGAGGTCCCTTCCAACCCTGACAATTCTATGATGATATGATTCTAATGTCTATCCTAAACATACTCCAGTGCAGCTTGAGGCCATTCCCTCTTGTTCTCTCACTAATTACCTGTGAGAAGAAACCAGCACCTACCTCTCTGTATTGTCCTTTCAAGTAGTTGCAGAGAGTGATAAGTTCTCCCCCTCAGTCTCCTCTTTCTCAAATGAAACAGTCCCAGTTTCCTCATCTGCTCTTCATAACCCTCATTCTCTAGCCTCCTCACCAGCTTAGTTACTCTTCTTTGCACCCTCTCCAGCACCTCAATGTCTTTCTGGTATTGAGGTGAGCAAAACTGGACAAAGTACTTAAGTTCTGGCTTCACCTCGACTGTACAGTAGGACAACCACCTTCCTACTCCTGCTGGTCTAGGATTAAGATGAGATTTTTTTAATAAAATGTGATGGGAAAGTTGGCTTATAAAGTTTTGACTTCTAAATTAATAACTTGAACAGTGTTCATAAATGCATAACCTTCTGCCACTTTTGCTGCTAAGTAAGTAGGAAGGGACAGAAAGGAGAATTCAAGTTTCACAATTTGGATATTCAGTGAAAAATCTCAAAAAAACTTTATAGAAGAGACACCAGAAGAAAAAACACTGCTAAAAAATATATATATATATATATATTAACAACAAATTTGGAGCTAGTTTTCCCAGGGATGCTTGGTTACAGAGAGACAAACCACACTGAAGAATCTAACAAGCCAAACCTGTATGAGGAAGAATCCTGCATTAACCCTGGAGAAGAAAGAAAGGAAATGTTTGGCCCTGAAGGACTGACTGCAGATCTAGTTCCTTCCAACTTTGCTGCTGAACCTTCAAGACCAAAGAGAGATTTAGCAAACCCAGGAATAAACCTAATTGGTTTTTAAGCACATGAGCTGGCTAGGCTTTGCCCAGAAGTTGTTAATGAATAATTTGACCTGCTGAAAGATGGAATGAGAGTTTATTGCTTAACCTTGTAACCATAGTAATTGCAATTAAGCGGTAGCCTGGGAGAGAGACTCTGTTAGCAGGATCCTGCTAAGGCAAAGCAGAAACCTAATGTTTAAACACATGATTAACCTTGTCCTAACTTTCTCATCTTGCACTCAGAGTGGTAATCTCAACCACTACTCCAGACATTTTTCCTACTTATTTATGTTGATTCTTGGCACAGCATAACTGCTATGCAGAGCAGTGAATGCATTATCGTATTATTTATGCTCTAGAAGCAGCTTGAGACTAGTCAAGACACAAATATGAATTCAGAGGTCTGACAAATGATCAGTCTAAAAACCTCAGAACAGAGGGTAGAAGAAACTCCCTAGGCCACACAGAACACCTTGAGCAAGTAACCTGCTAATTACAACACAGAGCCTGCCTATTCCAATCATCACATTCTGCCCTGTGATGAGTCACTGACAGATAGGAGGGTTCCCATCTTCCCACTTGGGTTACTATTTCCTTATAAACAAATCTTAGAACACAGTAGTCACACTCATAGATAACAAACAGTCCCTCTAGGCTACCTTTGATTACCTGTCTCAGAAACATTTTGTTTGGCTGCTATGACTTTTTCCAATTTGCCACAGAGCATTTCTGAGCTGTAAGACTGCCAGTTTTCAGAATAGGTGCTGGCTTCCACCTGCCAAATACAGCTTCGTGGTCAACCTAGTACCAGAAGTTACCAACCCTATCTCCTGTTAGTGGTCTAGCAGGTTCAGCTCCCAAATCTTCAGTACATTCATCACAACTTGGATCAAACTTAATGTTACTTCATGTCAGTGGTTCAGAGCCACTTGGATAACTCAGCTGCATCTACACAGAATCACCTTGCCATATGTGTAGACACATAAATGTCAAGGGCTGGATTGTTGGTTTTATTTGGGGCTTGACTGCCTTTCCCAACATCTTAGACACGGTGCAGGGTCAATCTAGAAGGCTAATGCACACCAGTGGGGGCTAGGTCTACAACAAAACTGTTTTTAGAGCAGCATACTAGCTTTTAAGGGGTTTATTAGATAACAGACGTGCACTCTCTTAAAATTAGAAGCAAAACCCAGTGTTGCAGGGGCTGGTGAGTTAGAAGAAACGTGTCCAGACAGTTCACTAGAGTTTGTCCTAGACATTTTATGCTCTGGGGCTGCCTCTAGCAACTGGTTATTTTAGGAGCTGCAGTATTACAGACTGCATTTAAATATCCCACTCCTGAAGGGAAAGAATATAAACTACGTGTGGTTTCAAGTCAGCCAGATCAAATTCAAGTATGACTTACATGCTACTCTACTTGGTATGATTCTTCAAATATGATGCAATTAATCAATGTGTCTTCAACAAGGTGAAAGGAAGACAAAATAAACAAGAACCCCCACATCCCAAACCAGATTACTTATCATGCTTAGGACGACAATTACCCAAGCTAGCAGGGCTGCATAGTTATAAACCAATACAAGACCACAAATGGTTTGGCACAGAAACAGTTGCAATGTTCTTTGCAATCATTCCTATTAATCAGTATATGTACACATGAGTTAAGGCTCCCTTTCCTGCAGCTACACATGACTTTCACCTTATTCACAATACTGTGCCCTGGAAGTGTTCATTGGCACGTTTCATAAAAGCTGAACTTAAGCAAAATAAGAAATCATTGTACAACGTTCCTGTTAAAGGGAAACAAAACAATTCCCCCCCCCCCCCCCGAAACAACAATTAAAAAAAAAAATAAGTAAGAGCTAGAAGATCATCTGGGGTACAAAGAGGTTAATTGAAAAAAGGTGGAGCAAAAAACATAAAAAGATAATCCCTTGAAATTATAAAGGCTTTGTGTATATAAGACTAGACAAGGATCATCCTCACAAAGGATGACATAAAAGGATTAGCAACTTTCAACCAGGACAAAACTGCAGAGAGACATGCTTATTACGGTCTATTAGAGGTTTTATTTCTTCTGCAAATAAGATTTTAAAATTCAAATTAGTTGAATAAAGAGAGGTGCAAGTAGAAAAAGAGGCAGGGATTTTTTTTTTCTACTATTTTTAAGATGCAGAGATTCAATTAAATCTCTTAATTTGCATAAGGTTAATACAGAGCTATAGGAAGAATATGTGATTTTCTTAATAAAAATTACTTAAAGGGTTATGCTGAACAACTGAAAAGGAGCAAAATCAAGTATCTTTTCTATTCCTTTCAGGTTTGATTCCTTAGGGTACACTTTTCAAGTTTTCAACCAAGCAATGCTAGCTAGACTCTTTAAAAATGAAAGCTGGGACTCGTGATCATATGGTCTGTGGATGGGGACATTCTGTGAAAGGAAAAAGTGATCAAAAACGCAACTGAAGTGATGATTTTACCCAACATATAAGCTGCATAGCAAGAACATGTAACCTGTAAGGTGATCAGAGAGAGACAATAACAAACCACACAGAGAACACTTTTAGACTTGCTATGACTAGGAAAAAACATTGCTTTCTTCTTTTAGACTTAAAATAAATACAGGACAACTGACTTTGTTCTCAACCCTTCATCATTTTCAAACCAAACTATACACACTGATCACCTGCTTAAGAACCTCAGCTTGTCACATGGCTCTAGGACCACTTTCACCAACTAACTTCTTTTCTTAGATTTCTGTCCTTGGAACTCCTTTATACAATGCTAATTCCCTTTAGGTAACAGGCATTAATCAATGTATTGGGTCTGGTTGAGCCGAAGTCAGTTTTCCCCAGAGCATCATTCTAGTGCTGTGCTTTGCAGTACTGTAGCTGGGTGTTGATAACACAGCAGCGTTTTGACTACTGCTGGACCAAGCACCCAGGCTACACTTTTCCAGCATTCCCCTGCCCCAAGAGTATGCTGAGGGGTAAGCAAGATCTTGGGAGGGGACACAGCTGGGCCAGCTGACCCAAACTGACCAAAGAGGTATTCCATGCCATATGAAGTCAGCTCAGACATAAAAGCTAAGTGAAAGAAGGAAGTGTGGGGACATTTGGTGATGGCATCTGTCCTCTGGAGCAACCATTACATGTACTGAAGCCCTGCTTCCCAGGAACAACACAGGAGGTGCCCACAGATAGACAAAAATAATAAGCCATTAACATCAGGAATTAGACAAATAAGCCTCAGCTATTATGTCTAGACTTACTGATAAAATGGATTAGAATAGTTTCCTAACACACAAGCTCTCCCTTTGGGGGTGATGATGCAGATGTACTTTCTGGGAACAGTCTTACAAAACATTTGCAGCACCTTGGGTTTTCCTGCAAATAACCTACCAACAGGACACTCACACAGTCAGCACACATAGGCACGTGCCCCAAGCCCTCCCCAGTCCACACAGATGTGTTCAATTTTGCTAGCCCCTTTTCCATCATCTCTTTTTCTCTCCAGAAAGCAAAACACTTAAAAAATTTTCTTTCTTCATTATCTTTATAGAAAGCCACTTTCTCAGCCTTGCTTGTGTGGTGTAATCAATTATTTTGTCCCAGTGCACTGTCTCTCATCTCCCCATTTCCTGGCATCTTTTCAGTAATTTGATCCTCTCCTCTCCTTCGGTTTCCTACTGTCTCTGTTCCCAAACTCCACTCTCAATATCCAACAGAGGGGTGTAATTTCTCAGTTTCCTTTTTTCTTGTTAGCTATGCCACTGGTGAATCATCTTAATTGCAAAGAAGAACATACTCCCCCATTATTTGTGAATTTGGTTTACAAATCTGATTGAGTGATAGGAATAAATATTACATAAAACAAATATGCAGACATTAGCTAGGCACTATGCACAGTACTAAGGCTGCTCAGACAGAGAGAGAATATCTGGGAGGAAATCACAGGGTGTATATCCCAGTGCACACTTTCACAGTGTCAGTCACAGCTTACAACCACAGTCATTTGTTTCTGTAGATAAGTATTAAAATTGTCTGCTGTTTCTACAAATGCAGATATGAAAGTCTTAGCAGATCTGTTGGGTGTTTAACAGGAAGAATAACCCTAACAAGAGAGAACTGCATGCAAGCAAGATTCTTTGATAGCCAGAGAAAGGCTTGGCTAAGGGGTACAGCTTTATCATGCACCAGTTTATGACACAGGTATCAAAGGAAGAAGACATTAAATGAAAATATAGATGGATGGATGTTGGATATAAATTTGTGAAAGTGCCTGCCAAGTTGAAGGTGGTGGCACAGATGGATCAGATTTGAACACTAAAGCCATGAGGGAAAATGAGGAAAAGGCCATTTTCTGTTCCTCCCAGGGATGTTGCCAATTAATTAATTCTTAATCAAGTTTTCAAAATACAAATATCGTTTATTGAAAGGCACTATAAAAGGGAAATTATTGTTAGAAGGATTGGAACTCTTGCCTGGGGAAAACCTTTGGGTTTATTTTCTCATTAATGCTAATGGAAATTAACAGCTTAATGCAAGCCAAGATGAAAATAAGATACTTTACATTTACATCTTAACTACATTTGCTTCATTACTTATTTAGGATCACTGACACATGCAGGAGGCTAAGTCTCAGCACTCTGAGTTGTAGTTCTGGAACAGGCCAATATGTACAAATACATCTGAGTAAAAAATACATAATACTTATGACAGTACCTTCCTCAAAGTAACACACTTGGAACACAGAAACATTCCTTTCTAAATGGACACACCAAGCTAGCAGAGAACAAGAGAAAGTAACTAGGAAAGGCCAAGACTACATGCAAAAGATGCAGAGACTGTTAAAAATGGAGAGCAGTACACACAGCACCAATACTTAACTCCAGTCCAAAATAGCAATTCTGAGAGCTTTTGCTGCACCCTGGATGTGTCTGGGTACATGTAGGACCCTGCCTTTCCACAGACACCAAGTTTTTGCTTTGGTCACATTCAATGGCCTGCTCAGTCTTGACAGCCCAAGTGGTTTGGCACCTGGCCTATGACCTGTCATTATCAGAGTTGGCACACTGCTGTAAGCTCCTGTGACACTGCCCCTGGTGGAGAATGCCTCATTGACATGCAGGGTTCAGGGTTGCACCAACCACATTATAACACTAGCAAAAGAGGATGAGTTTTAGCAGTCTCACAGGGAGGGTGCTGTAGGAGAGAGATCAAGCTCACCTTTAGGTAATCCAACTCCTCATGCTTTAAACAAGCAGGTTCAGGCTGTCATTTCCCACAGCAAGCAGAGAAGATGGGGGTTGGAACCTTCCCACCCCAAATCTCTTAGTGAGCTTCCTAATGCTAGACTACAGTAGCAGCTTCTGCCTTGGCCTTTCCTACAGACCAAAGAATATGGAATAGCATTGTATAGAAGAGCTTCCATTCTATTTTAATTCCAAAGATGGAAAAGCAAGAGTCAGGGGAATTTAGAATAATGTGTCCTCTTTGCTTAATAACTTGAGGGGATTCAAGGGTTAATGTCTTCTGCATTTTCAGTTATGATAAAAGCTGTGTAACTCAGAGCAGCATAGGAAAGTCACATGTTTGTATGAGTGATTTACCACACCAATTTATGCCTTTCCCTTTAATTAATCTGTCAAAAAGGGATATAATTTGTTTTGATGATTATGAAAATCACCAGATTTTACATACTAAGATAGACACTGATAATTGCAAAAAGAATCACTTGTGCAGCCTCACCCAAATGCAGTTATTGTTCTTCACTAAGAATCTATCTGTCAGGCAAGCTGTGTGTAAAACTGTGTAACAGAAACACTGTCCAGCACAAATGTCTCTCGTTATAACAAGCCTCTAAAAGCCCTGCACACCATGTTGGGTCACAACAGCTGCTGGAGGCAGACCCCAGGTGCTGTAGGGTTGCATGGTTCCAGTTGCTATGCTTTCAAAGAAGAGTTTGAGAAGAATCTGCAGGAGACGGTGGTGGGTTGACAGTACACAGAACAGGCTGAAGCATGGGCTTCTGGAAAGAATTAAAGGACTCACTTTCCTGGCCACATCGACTACCCGAACCTTTGGCCAAGTACAAAGACATGGTGTGCAGGACGATATGCTTCTTGCCTCCATGCAGTAAGAAAGCTGGTTGGTGAGGGGTACAGCTGGAGCTCTACTCTCACATCAGCTCCTAGAAGGAAGACTCTATTAGTCCCACTATCAGCCAGTTCCGCTTTCCACCTCTTACACCATACAGCTACAGCCACAATAATGGCCTGCAAGAATTCTCCTCCATCATGTGGTACAGGAATCATTTTGAGCAGCGGTGAAAGACAAAAGAGCTCTTAACCTCCTTTGGCTTCCCCTCCTCTCCATAAATCCACATTTTAGTACCTGCACCTTGGGAGAAAATAAAGCCATTGATTCCCCATGGTTGCAGAGCCAGTGGAATTGCTCCTGCAAACATCACTAGATGCCAGGTGGACACTCCCATAAGCAAGCACTTCCACATGACATATTGACACGGCCTTTTGATACACTATGGCTGGGATTTGTCCTTCCCCCTCCATCACCCTCCTGCAACAGCAGACAACTGCAGAACTCTAAGGAGAATGAAATATCACCCATCACCACACTGACCTTTCAGTGCCTGCCCTCTTTCTTGCATTAAATCATGCTCTGCAATTTTGTCCAGATTCTTTTGGGAGACATTTTTGTTCATAAGCCAGTTCACAAGTTCACTTCCCACACTGGGACAGAGGCTGATATCCTGTGACGACGACAGTGAAACAGAGAACGAATCTTAAAGTGAAATTTTCAAACCCTGTTGTCCAGGAATTGAGCAAACTTTGAGGAACGCAAGAGCTAGCAGTATCCAGGTAACGTTTCCTCCTCTTGGTTAAATATGCCAAAGCTCTCTTCAGATAACTATTATTGCTTTCCTGTTCATGCTGTCCTTCATCAAAAACGTTGTTTTATAAACTGCTGTGGTATGGAAATGCTACATTCAAACAAATATTCCCTGCTATTCTAAAACTGGAGAAGATGCACTTAGAGATTATTATTTTAAAAAAATCTTTGGCATATTAATCCTAAAAAATATTTAGAGACAAGAAGATTACCGCATGAGATTTTTGGGGTTAAGAAACTCAGTTTCCATTCCACATCATAAAGAATAACAAACAAAGAAACATCCAAAAGAAGGGCTGCACGGGGACTTACTTTGCCAAGATACAGTATCATTTTATATGTGAAAAAACTGTTCCTGATACATATTGAAAATAAATAAATAAACCCCAACAAACAGCAACAAAAAACCCAAACCTCACAGCTCTCCAAGGCTGAGGATTAGCTACCTGCGTACAATCACTCAAGACTAAATCATATGACCTGATTTGGGGAGATCTCTTCCCTGAAAAGCTGCTTAACAATTAAATCACCGTCCAAAACAGCATCTGTAATTAGGAGTGGTGCTTGATTTGTTGCCGTGTAATGCCAGCAACAAAATGCAGCCCTAAGTACTGTACTTTCCAAGTGGAAAGCTGTGAAACTGCAAATAATGGCAGATGGGGGAGGCAGGGGCAATATGCAGAGAACAATGCTCCATAATAGGCCTAACTGCAGATGTACTGGGGAAAAACAAAGGCCAAGAATAGATGGAATTGCAACTCCATCCAGTAATAGTCCCTCCTTAATACACACATATTGCCTGCTGTGGAAAAAAAAAAAAAACCTGCCTCAGTCTTCCCCTTCCTTCCTATCACCATTGTCAAGCACCTCCAGCTGAGTCCAAGCTTTTTCAGGACACACTGGTTGTTGCTCACTACTCTTTACAACACCTCAGAGGGAAATCTGATGGATTTTTCTCTTGGATAGAGCCTGAGGCCCAGCCTAGAAAACACTGCACTGAATCCTGAACTGGCATCCAGAAAGAACTGAGGAACAACCCACAGGACTGAACCAGAGAAGCGGTGATTTGGAGAATTGAGTAGGTGTTATGCAGCCAGTTGTCTTTATTACAACTGGCTGTACACACAGTTTGTATTGACCAGATGAGTACTAAAGGAGAAACACCTTCTGCCCAAGAGTAAAAAGCAGACTCCCAAGCCTCCTCCTGGAGAGCACAGAACAGAGGTGCTTAAGCCAAAACAGCTAATTGCCTGACAGATGGTAAGACTGTCTGCTGGTGCACAGAAGATTGTCTCTTCTACAAAACTGATCCAAAATTATCTCAGCCTCTCTGTTTTGGGAAAGAAGGAAAAATATTCAGAACAATTAGAGACTAAGCCTGCAATTAACATACCTTTTTAAACGAGAATCACCAAAGATGCAAACAGGAACAAAAGTCACGTCAAAAGCACCTCACCTCAAAAGTCACCACAAAAGCACCTCAAAATACTATACAGAAAATACAACAGTAACTTTCTCCATTTCCCAGTATCTTATATACTAACAAAAGGAGGTGAATGAAATCACAGACTGTTTTTTCCTACCTGAATCATCTCGAAGAGCATCATGAGTGCACTACTCAGCAAGTGGAGGTAAGCCAAGGAGGATTACAAGGACACATGCACAGGAGACCAGCCTCTTTGGCACAAGAAACAGACCCACAGCATCAAAGGGAGCAGAGCAGGCCCAGCAGCAGTCAGTCTGCACAGAGGAGGTGAGTCCATGGTCAAGCCAGGAAGCCAATTTGACAACAGACAGCAGAGACAGGGCCCTAGGCCAAGGATTTGAGCTTAAATGCAGCTCCTGAGCCCCCACTGAGGCATGTCCCAGCTCAGTCTCCCACAGCTCTGCTCCAGCAGCCTGGTCCCTGGTTACAGCTGCACCGTATTGGAGCTGATCTTGATTAGAAACAATCAAAGCCCCAGGGGTGGGGAAGAGTTTGTGGCTATGATAAAACATTAAGACAGCTGTGAAGAAAACCTGAAGCCTGATGTAGACACCACTAAGGAAAACAGAAGAGAACATATGCTGGTGGAAGTGGGTGAAATCAGCATGAAGTGGTTTGGTCCTGAAAAGGGAGAGAAACAACCTCTTTCCCTCTTCCTGTTCCTTTCATAGCCAGACTTCTGAGAAGAGATAATGAGAAAGTGAGCCCCAAGTACCTCAGCCTTACTTCATAAGAAAGATGTTCTTGGCCACTAATTATCTAAATCTGTAAGCTTGATGTTCACTCTGCTTTTTTCACCACCACTTATTTCAATGAAGGGAACACGATCTATTTTGCCTCACTTCTTCTGCACATTGAGAAATGTTCAGTTATATCGTTCTTCCTTCCTGTACAGTGGGGCAAAGCAGGATGGCAGCACATTAGGGACAGCACTTGTTAAAGGAATTGTTCTTTCCCACTGCTCTCCTCGAGGAAAGAAAACAGCTGATCCCAAAGGTCTGTGGTGGGAGACAGCTGGAAAAGACAGAGAAAGGGCTGCAAGCAAGGGCAAGGATCTGCTGAACTGGTAATAATGTTCAAGGCTATGTCTTGTAGACTACAGCATCCCCCACTCACTAGGGATTTGGGGGCAGGCGCTGACAGTTGAAGTTACCAAAGTGAGTAGAAGGCACAAGGATTAGCACTAGTGATCCTGGTACCTTGTAGATGATCCAGAGTTTTCATAGCTGTTGGAGAGCCCATCTAGGCTAAAATCACTGCTGTTCTGTGAGAACAGACAAGGACTGCTCTCTGTTCTATGGCAAATACCCTTCCCTCAACCTCTTCTCTCAATTTCCACTGTTCTAACCTGGTACCTGATTAAACACTACTTCACCTGATCAACAAAACTGGCTTCCTTTGCCACCATTAACAGTAAAGGACTTCTAAAATGAAGAGATTCCTCTTCACAGGCCCTAGATATGACCACCCAAGTGACATTTTCAGACAATAGTTCTCTCAATCGCTTTCATCCCAGCCTTTTCACATTTCTTCACATCTACCTTTTAAAAATCCAATATTTCCTTGCTGCTGCCTTTGACCGTTTCCTCATAAGTACTTCAAACAAATTCAGTGGTATAGTGACCATTTTCCCTCAGATGAAGGCTTTATATTTTGTCACTTAGTGTTCATTTCCAACCACTACCTCTTCTGATCTTATTGATTGCTTAAGGAAAAGCATCAAGGAAACGGCCCTGAAATAACCACCAGAAACATTCACCTTCCCCAATCATTCTGCAATTCTTATTGTAGTCAATAGCAGGGTTGTTAAACACCTCCCATGACAACTGTGCTAGGCTCTTCAAGAACCTGCAAAACCACTTGGTGCTCTGCCCTCACTTTCCATTCTGCAGATGTATATTATAAGCTACTCTTACAATTTCCCATCATTTTTATTTTTCTCTTTCAGTCTTCTTTATTAGAGCACCCAAGTCTATCTAATCTGTTTCTACTGTACACCTACCGCCAGGCTCAGGCATTGCTCTTACCCCTCCTTTCCTATGGAATCTTCTCTTTTCCACAGGCACTGGAAGTGCAGGAACACCTGCTGGGATGAATGTGACCTCCAAACATGAATGTGTATATAACTGAATGGAAATGCCTATTTCCTGGGTCGTTTTCCCTCCAGTTGCAAACAGTGACATTAACTCTGTGTTCATAACAAATCCTGTATCACTCTAAGATGGAAAATATTTTAAATGCTTCATGAAGCAGTGTACACTGCAAAGAGGTTTAATCATGCTCAGAAAGAAGCTTGCAACTTCTGCAGTGTGCTTACTCATATAAAGCATAAAAAGAATATGCTGGGAATTATTCTCATGGATGGTCAAAGGGAACTCACAGTGCGACCTCAGCTATTTCAAGTCATTTATATCCGAGGTCTGATACTTTTATACATTCAAGTAGGATCCTTCCAAGAAAAGAACCTCTACTGATATCCTATCATTAGGAGAATAGCAAACTGTGAGACCAATGTATGTAAACTTGCAATTTCAGTTTAACAATTACGATTTATAATTATTTTCTAGTACAGAAAAACAAACTTTATTTTCTTATCTACAGAGATGAAATTAAAAATGCTTTAATAATGGAAGCTATTTTTCATTTGTATTCTGTTTCTTTTGCACTCTCATTAAGAATTCATAATTTAAGAACCAGAAGTGATTAATGGCTGGCTACACCACATAATGCTGTTAAGGAATAATGGTGCAATTCAGAAGGTTTAGAGACTCCTCTCATTGCACATTACACATGTGCACATAACACATTGTTATCCTGAAACTTATCTGCCTCATCCAAATTCAGGAGTCAGCAGGATGCAGTCCAAAAATCCCACTGGAAGTTATGTGAACTTCCTAGAGGAAAAGCCAGGCAAATATTGTGGAAAACCAAACCAAAACTACAGCATGCAAAACACAATTGAAAAGTGGACATAGTGTCCACATGGGGGGAGGAACAAGGCAGGCCAGAGTTAAATCCAGTGATGCACTGAAGTAATGCACTGAAGAAGCTAACCTTGACTTGCAAAATAATGGTGGCGATAGATCGTAAAAGCTGGGAGTTAGATACTTATGTTCTTAAGGATTTACACAGTCAAGAAACACAAGCAGATTGGTAACAATTGAGAATACTGATCACGGGCACTATTGCCTTGCTGTTTTGGGTCTCTAGACACCAAGCAATAACTAAATCCTTTGTTCAGGAGACATTTGTTAATTTAATTTAATTTTCAGGGAATTAAGAAAAGGATGGATTTTTTATTTAGTTTTTATTTAGCTCCCACAGGAGTTGGCATTACTTTTACCGAAATGGGGATGACAATTATCTTCAGTATCAACTGCTGTGTGACTTGGAGTATCCCTCATCACCTCCCCAAAAATTAAGAGAAACGACATACTGAAATATTGCCTTAGTGCCTCCTTAAAAGTGCTGCTAGCGAGGAGACGAAAAGACAACTTGATTAGCATCCCCTGAGATACTGCAAATAGGCACACAGCACATCAGACAGTGATGAGAATGAGCGAAGTTTGAGAGTCATCACAGTGAGAGGCATCCTATTCTCATCATTCAAGTGGGTAAAGGGGATTCATTCAGATGATCAGCTCATTTACTGCTGCATCTGCCTGGCTTCACACTACCCTTCACATCACCCACCATGCAGCCAAGGACTGCTGCAATCACAGACATTCTTCTGCATAACACAGGCCTTAGTGTTTGCTCAGTTCTTGTCTGCAGCACTTCATACCTTCAAACACAATAATTAGCCTTGGTCTTCAAATTGTCAGCAGTGAAGAGTCCAAGCACACTTTCAGAAAATTTTTTCTATTAATTATTCCTACTGTCAACCATTTTTAACTTCAAAAATGTTAACAAGTCCAGCTACATTCACTAAATCTTGGGTAGTCTCACACATTTACTAGTTGAAATGAAGTCTGTTACCAGACTGGATCCTCACCTAGCCACCGTCCTTCTTTTCCACATTTCACTCAAAAGCACCAGTTTCCAGAGTCACAATATAATGACATGGTTCCCAGTCATCTCAGTGTTGTTTCAAAGCTGCCTCCCCTATCCTACCTTTCATTGCCAGGACAAAGCTCTGGAGGCAGTGTAGGACCAATTCCTGCTCATTGCAGCTGACTGTGGAAAAGTGGCTGCAAATGCCATGGTGGTGAGCAGGAGGTGGCCTTAGTCTGACAGGGCTGTCCAAAGAGAAGTGTGACATCCAGCACACCCAAAAGTATCACTGTGACTCTGACCCACGTGACATAGGGCCCACATCTGGTATTCCTTCCCCGGAACCATGGCAGTCCAACGATTCAAACAACCCCCAGTTCAGACTTCCTGACACAAGTCCCAGGGGCTGTGCTTGCCTCCTCCAGCCAGCCAAGGAATCTCCTGGGAGTGGGACAGGGAAGAGAACTTTTAATTGGGAGTGAGATTCTCAAAAAATAAGCAATTATGGTTAACTTTTAGATCTGAGGGGAAAGGGGAAACAAACTGAAAACCCCTGTCCACATTCAGGTTGTTATGCTGCCTTTTTTGTTCCTAAGCATAGAAATGTACATTTTTTCCATCTTACAACGTGCCTCCACCTCTTAAACCTGCCATAGTGATCTGGTCTTTTCATTGCTTATAAATCCGCAGCTGCTGTGACATTCATGAGCTTTGTTCAGTAACTTCAGGTCGTCTCTCAGGTCACTGGCAAAATATTGCAGGATCTCCCTACAAGCACAGTGCCATGCTGATGACTTAGCTGTTCTAATTGTTCAACACCTATCAACCAGAAATACAACTTCATAGGACTGAAAGTCATCCTGCAGTGTTTCTCAGTCAGAGTATTCCAATCTACCATATAAAAGCATGTTATACAAACACCATTAATCTAATCAATGAAGTTTATAATGCTATCAAAAAGCTAATCTAACAGGATCCATTTTTCCACAATCCAACAGCAAGCACTATTAAAGAACTCACGTATTTTAGCCAGTTGTCACAAGATTCATCCATTTGTCCTCCTTTTGTTTTGTCCAAGTGTGATAGAAAGTTGACTTAAATTTACTTGAATTTTATTTACATGGATCTATCCGATTCTGCTTTTCAGAGTTTTGAAACATTAATTTCCCTTTAGTGCCTTGAAATTCTTTCAGGGTTCTAGGAGTTTTGAAAAACAAAACAAAAACAAACACAACAATCAAACGAAAAGCTCAATAACATCAGTCTTTGGCCAGCTCTTTTACAGCTACAGGATGAAAGTTAATCTATATTTGCCAGACTCAGTAAGTGTAACTCTTGTACCTCAGGTTTAGCACACTCTTCACTGTGAGAGATGAAAGCGTCACATTCTCATATGAAAAGGATACATCATCTTCCCTTTCCTCAACTAGAGGATTTTTCTGCTGAAAATTGCCTTTTCCCTGCTTTCACTGGGAGTTTTAATCTTTCCTAGGAATGGACTGTTGCAACAGCTACACATTTCTTGTGTTTTAGTATACCTTCAGAGCCCCCGCAAATCAGGTCTTCTGATTGTCTTGCTGACGTCTTTCAACTTTTGTAACTTCTTTTCTCTTTGATTTTCCAGTCACTGCTTTACAACTCACCATCCTTCCCTTTTTTCCTTTTGTTACACACCAGATACTTTAGAACTAGTCTCCTTACACTCCCCCTACATCAAGCTCCTGGTTCTCAGTGACAGTGGTCCTCTTTTTGACTGTGATGTTTAGAGCAGCTCATAAGACGACTGAAAAATGTTCAAAATATCTTTCCTGCTCTGCAATTTTACTTCCAGTTTCTTACCGCTATGCATCAAAATTATCTGTAATGCCATGAAACAGGCATTAAACCACCCAAGGAATATCCTCTGGTTTTGACTTGCAGATAAGAAGCAGGATCCAATCACAGTTACTTAGACTGAAAGTACCAGTTTTGCAATCACCTTGTTTTCACACTGGATCCAGACTGGTTTTCTTTTCTGTCGCTAAGAACAGTCAGAAGTGAGAAAGTGACTTAGCCCCAGCAGCACAAGCACCACTCAGACTGCTAGGAGTGTTTTTCACCACCAAAATGACAGATGGCTGCTTGAGAAGCTGACCAACTTGTTTTCTAATGGGTGGGCTGTAGCAGCCACTAAATAGTACTCCATCTTCTGCTCTCTGTTAGGACACTGATTTACCAGCATTCATGATAATTTCCTTTGAAGTCTTGATGGTTCAGTAACAGGGAGGGCAATTTCTATATTGAGCACTGCTCCTCCTTTCCTTTTGCCCGTTAAGTCCTTTTTGAACAGAGAAAGGATGGGAGCCTCAGCAGCCAAACTCACTTGGGAGTGATATGATCTGCATACAGCATCACTGCCTGTATGCTGATTTACACCCAAGAAGCAAGGTATAGATGAGCTAAGCAGCTGTATTAAATGAAGGCTTGAGCAACAGGGAGGTTTCAAAAAACCTGAAGGAACCCAGTTCAATCACACAGGTATCTAAGTCTGTACCGAGACTGTCTTTAAAATCTCCACCTTATTGCACAGTGAAGAAGCACAGTATCTGCTCCAGAGGGGTATGTGCAGCAGAGAAGGAAAACCCCGCTCCAACAGCACAGTGGGCAGAAAGCCTGGACAGGTACGCTTGCTGCCCTCTCACTGCTGGTGTCCTGTAAGCTCTCAATCCATGACAGGAATTCCTCATTGTACCACTGACCACATTCACTCTTTCCTCTGTGAACGTCACTAATTTTGCAGACTGACTGAAGGCAGAAATCTGAATCTGCTTGGCAGTCATTGGTCCATTCTGGTACTGATGTCTCCATGCTACAAATGGGCTGGACAGATTTGCAGAGGGACAGGAAGCACATTGTAGCAAGCATTCTCGTATCAAGTTTGTGCTGCTTCTGCATGGTACAGCAAGATTTTCTCAGCATGCACTCAGATACAGGAAGGTCTGCTCAGCTCTCATTCAAAGACAAGGCTGACAGACAAGGGATGGGTTCCTTGGCCTGCTAACATAGCTCCCAGTGGAGAAACTCCACATCCAGCATCCTTCCAAGAGGATACCATACACCTGTACTTGGCACTCAAAGTCTGCAGCTGTACTGGTATCACTGCACTGCTCTAATGGCAGGGGAAAAAAAAAACCAGCCACACACATGCAGCCCTGATAAAGACAGTCTCTGAGGGGAACCATATTCTACAAGCAACCTCTTAAACATATCTGCTTCTTCATTTACTTCATGCATATTGACAGACACATTTTCACAATTCCTTTTGAAGAGACATGAATCTTTTTCTCCACAGAAACACTAAGCACCATTTTAGAGCCTCTCCCACCAAGCATCATTTTCCTATTAAATGCATTAGCAGCTATGGATGGCAAGGAAGCCGCAGAAACTGACAACATGAAAGAGTGACAGTGAAAGGTTCCAAAGGGGGTTGCTACCTCTTCAGAGATGTTCCCAGGCTAGATTTTTCACGTTGACATTGCACTTTGTAATCCTCTTCAAAGATTACTGTGCACATGTACACACTTCTGACTGCATCCATTAGTCACCGCTAACTGCAGCATGCAGCTCACACCCCCAGCACATACGGCTCACACCGCACTACCCCAAAGGCTGTGGAGCAGCAGGAAGCAGCCATGGCTGTAATTTGTAACATGACAAAGTGGTGCCAGACAGGCCATTTAAAGTCCCATTTAACATTTGAGTTAGCCTTACCCCAGGTGGCAAATGCTCATTTACATTATTCATAGTAATGGCCAAATTTAAGGAGGAATGACAAAACTAGGAGGAGAAACAGGCTTTGTTCTGTGACTGGAAAAGACAGCTAAAAGTATTTTTTTTTCCAGGGGGGCATGTTTCTCCCCTCCTGTATAACTGACAGCTTGAGTCACAGCTCCAGTGTGAGACAGCACCCTTGGCCTGAGCTAACAGCAGGGAGCAGCTAAGAGCCAGGGCTTCCTGTATTTCTGAGGTTCTCACGGATGCACCTCTATTCTCTAAATGTCCTTACAAGGCTGGAAGGGCTTTACTATCCCACAGGGGCAACCAGAAAAGGTGGCTGCTGTTGTTTTAGGAAGCTCAGTCCATTTCACAGTGGCTTCTGCCTCCTGGCCCACCCCAGCCAATGTGTTGTAGTCAGCATTCCCATGATGTTTGTGGCATAGCCCAGGAGACCTGGCGACACTGAACATGGTGCTTAGCACTGCACCAGAGTTCCTGATGGTAATGACCTATCCCAGGCACCTTGGTGGCATTACCAGCACTGTGGTGGTGGAGCTGCAGGAGTGTCACCCGGGGAGCACCACTGATAGGGAATAGCTGGGCAGTAAACTGGGAATAGCTTAGATGGGTATAAACCATCTAAGAGACCTTAAAGCCATATTGCCCTGGCTCCCAGGAGGAGAGCCATCACCTCTCACCAACATGCCTTTTGCAAAATTTGAATCCTACAGAAGGTCTAAAATGACAGTTTTGTAGACAGAAGCTTCTCTAGGGACTTAAGAAACCTTAGAAAACCAGCACATAGCTCACTACTTCTCATGCTGCCACCAGAACCTGTAATCTCCTCTTTCTGTCAGCAGAAAGAGGATTTAAAACCTCACGTCCAACCTGTTCTTACAAATCTTTGTTGACTGAAGACTCCATTGCTTTCCTATGCAATCTATTTCAGCTCACAACTCTCCTGCTCAATGCTTTGTTGTAGCTCTCCCCTGCTCTAAGCCTCAGACATTTTAACTCTAGCACAATCAATATGCAGGACAGTTTATCTTTTGTATTCAGAATCTTTACATACATGAGGACTAGTGGCTTCCTTCAGTTTTACCTTTCCCAGATGTTCAAATCCTCTATTTACCCTCATCAGTTTATAACACCTTTGCATTCTTGGTTCTATCTAAAATAATTTTCATGGTCACAGCCTGCTAGCAATAGAGACGTGTCTACTTCCAAACCATCATATCATCAAGTTCAGCAGAAGTAAATGACATTTTGCCACTTCCTCCTGCTGAGCTGCAGAATTTTCAGAATACTGAAAGAGGCTGACATGTATAGGTAATGGGAAATTACCCAAAAATTCAATTACTGCTGTGAGCCATGGCACTTCCTAGATCTGCTGGCTAAGCACCTTACCAGCAATGAAGAAGAAATAGGTCTGATAACATGATTCATTGACATTACACTGGGGTTTGGATCCAGAAATATATTCATCAAATTTTAGTTTATAAGGATAACATGCATAAGTGCAGACCATCTTCATGACAACTTCCCCTTTCTTAATTAGATTTGTCCCAAAAGTACAAAGTTGAGCCTTCTGTAATTAGTAAGAATTACAGTACATGTATGGGGTTTACTCTCTTAAACATTACCTAAGCTATGCCATAAATTTTATTACAATGAAGCAGCAAACACCAGACATTGCAATTGGGGGGGGGGGGGGGGGGGGGGGGGGGGAGGGGGGCAGAAAAAGTTATTTTGGAAAATATAACAAACAAGATCTAAGAGAACAACATTCTCTAGATTATAAAAATGTGTTTGTCTGTACAAACCCAGCTGAAACCTATAAACCTATCAAGCACTGCCAACATACTCAAACCAATTACTGATAAAGCTGCTATAAAGTAAGAACCTGGAGAAACCATCTTGGCATGAAAGCTTTCCTCACTTTCTCTTTCAAAGCTTGCCAAGGAAGTGAACCCATGGAGATGTAATTAAAGGCAACAAGAAAAAAAAAAATTCTAAGAAAAACCCCAATCATCCCACCAAATGTGAAACCATATTTAAATCTGTTTGTCAAACTTTTTACAAAGTCATTTCCCCCTCCTCTTTATTCCAGGCTGGTCTCACAGATAAACAATTGAAATTAATGTACCAATATCAGTGGTTTTCAGGTCCAAAAGACAAAAGGGTTCACAAGAGTTTCTGCACCAGAAGATAGCCATTTTCCAATTTTCATTATGGATAAAGAACCTCTCTTTTGCAACTTTCATCCATTTAAAAGCACAGAAAACAATATTCTGCATTAGCAGGTGACAACAGAGAAGACCTTAAAACCTCTGGATATTAGAAATCTGGGTGGTCCTCTGGACATCTACCAGTGTAATGGTTGTTCTCATAATATCTGCTAAGGACAGACACCAGTATTTGGGAGCATCTGAAGCATTATGACCCTGGAACTTACGTAACTGTCTGTCAGCCTAGCAATATGTGATTCACTAGCTGATAATGTGAGTTTTAATGTGAGTCATAGAAGAACAAAAGGAGGAGAGTACTCATAATGTTCCAGTGACCAGGTATGCTCTCTTTTCTAACCTACAAATACAGATAGCTATAGAAATATCTACAGATTTATAATACAATTCCAGGACTATTGTACTGTACAAGCTACTAATCCTGAAAAATGTCTGTTCTGGGAGAATTCCAGTTTGATAGCCAAAATGGATTAACATAATTCTTTCATCATTCAGTACCAGACAAGCCCTTTTTTGGTATGTGACTCATTTGGGCAACAGACAAATATGTGTGGAACCAAGTTACATTCATTTCAAACAGTCCAAAAGTGAGGCTCTTCCATTTACTGAAATGGAGAAAGTAATGTTAGATTGTCATATAGCACTGAATTTGCCTTGCCATGAGGGAAGCCAATTTTGCCTTTCAGAAGACACAGGAAAAATCAGATTTCTGGGTGGCTGGTGTTGCAGCAAGTCTGCAATATTTCCTGAGAGCACCAGACTAAACATCTAGGAGTTGATTACTAAGGGCAGGAGGGAAGAGAAAGACAGGAAACAAAAGTAAAAATGTGGATTCCATGCCAATAGGACAAGATGAGTGGGAAAAACAAGAAGGTCAAGCCAGAAGGAGAACAAATTTGGTACTGTGATGTTTTTAAAAATGCTTCTGTTAAGAGTATAAAGGCCTGACTGCCTAATCTCTCACATCCCTGAACAGCACAATAGTATAAAAAGACAAGCTGCAAAATACAACAAATAACTTAAAATGCTGCCAGCAATCAGGTCAATATGTTCTTCATGTCACTGGGTTCTGCTTCACAGCAATGCCCAACAATAGAGAACCCATGGCCAAACTCATGGCCTGATGTTCTCTCCAGAAGGATGAGCCCATGCTGAGTTCAGTACAGCTCAGGCACTCCCACTGTCTGTGCCCAGAGGTAGCTTTCCTGCCCAAACTAACTCAGGTGCAACTCCTGTAACAGCCTTTGCATGCACTGACCAGCAGTGAGAAGAGAAGCTGATTTACACAGACAAGAAAAAGGACAGCTCAAAACCAGGCAGAGAATGTCCTTGTGTAATCAAGGGTGGCCTTCCAGATGACTGCTGGCAGCGCAGTACTGGCTGTAGGACTGCTGTCCTGTTTTACCTGATAACAGACTGCATAAGTTTCCTCAGCAGGGGCCATTAGAGGAAGCTTAGTGGGCTATTGAACATCAGTGTTAGATACCTCGCCTGCTGTGTGCCTAACAGATAGCAGTCAAAATCTGCTAATTATTACAAACATCTGTCTGTTGAATACTTTATACACAGCGTGCTGCCTGTGGAACAGATGCAAATTTTGTCTAGAGCAGGCAAATGCAAATAAAGTGCTGGAGAGGATACCTACAGTGAACAAATGTACTGCTGCTTGGCTGCCATCTCCTCCAGCAAAACACTACACATGCCTTGCTTTCACTTAAGTTAGATCTTTGCTGTAGGGGGGCATCATGCAGAGGCAGTGTGCATGGAATTAACTGCAGGACTTACAAGGAGGACGAAGAGCTGGAAGGCAAACAACTCTTTCTTATTTAGCAAGCCCACAATCCACCTACAAGGTTTTTCCTCCTATTTGTTCACTAAGAAAATGCAAAGGTGAAACTACTACTCCACATCAACCTGCAGGCTGGTGTCTGAGCTCATCTCAGACGTATTCCAGATTGAGCTAGAGCTGCTTACTACAGGCACCTTAGTTCGACTTGTGTCACTGTGATCTCGGAAGTCTCCTCAGCCATAAATTGTCATTCTTTTCTGCATTTACACTTACAAGATCATCTCCAGAACTCTAAATGAACAATGATGCTTTAAAAAGGCAAGGGGAAAAAAAAAGTAATTATATTTGCCTTCTTACTGTAAACATTTCTTAACTGACAATGTTTAAAGCTCTACAAAGCAAATATCCAAATGTCACAATGAAACTAAATGTAACTGCTTTGTTCTGGTTTTAATACAGCGAATCAGAGTAACACTAATTGCCTCATCTCATTTCAAAACAGTTTTGTGATACACTGGCATTAGTCATAGAATCATAGAATCAGCCAGGTTGGAGGAGACCTCCAAGATCATCCAATCCAACAGATCACCCAGCCCTAAGCAATCAACTAGACCATGGCACTAAGTGCCTCATCCAGTCTCCTCTTGAACGTCTCTCCAGTGATGGTGACCCCACCACCTCCCTGGGCAGCCCATTCCAATGGGCAATCACTCTCTCTGTGAAGAACTTCCTCCTAATAACCAGCCTATACCTCCCCTGGCACATCTTGAGACTGTGTCCTCTTGTTCTGCTGCTGGTTGCCTGGGAAAAGAGACCAACCCCCACTTGCCTCCAACCTCCCCTCAGGTAGTTGTAGACAGCAATGAGGTCAAGTCAAGCAGACATTTTCCAGTAAAGCACTTCTCCAGCTGAAAAATGTTTCTATGAGTAAAAATTTTCAAAGAAATAAATTTATTTTGACTTTGTGCTGTGACTTGGCTTTGCTTTTAAATACAATTTTGAGTTCTGATAAAATTAACTTTTCAAATCACATTTCAGTAATTTGACTCAAGCTTTTTTTTTTTTGTTATAAACAAATAATTGTTAGAAATCTAATATAAAACTAATAGCCTGATTAAAATGTGTTAACTGTTGTGAACTCCTGATCTTTTAAATTGTCACTGCATTAGAAGCTTTGTGAAAAGAAAGTAAAACCAGATGTTGTGGCATTGTGCACAAAACAGATTCATGTGTGGATGTAATCGAGGAGACATTATTAGGTAGATAATGGTAGCTAAAAGTGGTAATGCTTTGGTCTTTCTTCAGCAAATACTTCAGACAGCTAATCAAATACTCAGATTTAAGCAAGTGCTTACGTGCTTTGTTGAGGAGAGTGATTTGAGCACATTCTGAAGGTTAATCATGTACTTCACACACTTTGCTGAATTTATATGTGTGGGTCTCATCCAAAGCCCTTGAAGTCAATAGGATTTTCTTCTCAGTGAATTTGTGTATCAGACTTTAGAAGCAGCAGCTAATTTTTCTCTCTTCAAAAATCTTTCTCTCTGTAAAGAATATTTTAGAACAGTCTAGTATGAACCATTAGTATAGTACCGAATATTAGCATAGCAATTATTATATTTAAAAAGGAATACAGTATCATTCCTACGTATTTTTCATGTTAGGCATCTGTTGGGTTTTTTTAATTAAAATTATCTGCACTCAGAATGTCCACAGAGGATAAGGAGCAATAGAGTCAAAATGATAAGTTATGGAATGTAAGTTTTAATTTAAAAAAAATCACTCTGTTCACAAAACCAGCAAAGTAATTATGTAACAAAATCTGCCGTTTAACCAGCCTCTTAGGTATTGGTTCCCCACAGGCCTTAGGAACTACACAGAGCTGGTCACACTGCCCTTCCTCAAGGTAAAGAGGGGCTATTTCAGCAGGACACACAGGCACGCAAAGAGAGAATAAGAGCGGCTGCTTCTTGATGTCAGTCGTTCTGATGTTAGCAGCAATGTGCTATGCACAAGAAATACGGAGGAGTCACATTTCAATTTACAAGACCAGAAGGGATAGTGTACTCCATTAATCTGTGACGGGGAGCCGGTGACACCACCAGCAGAAGTGCCATCTGGAAAAGACTGATAGAAGAGTGGAAATGGGAAAACCATCTTCAGTCTGAAAAGAATTCCACTGGCATCATTTTGTGACCTGTGTTCTTGATACCCCATCATTACATCTGACGGATGTAACAAATCCTCTTGGTTATGAAATGAGTAGGGGCAGTTAACCATAAGTAGCTGTCATCTACACAGGAAACACAGCTGGTCAACAGGTAGCACAGTGACATACATATAGGCATGAGTGCTCCTCCAGCTATCCTACCTGGAAAATTCTGAAAAAACACAGGAACCTTACTGGTACTGAGATCTTGAGAATGCACTTCAAGATGATATAGGAAAACCCATTTTCATGGACTTCCATAGTGTGGAAACTCCACAGTACATATACTGAGTCCACTAATGATGACTGGCAGGTATCTTTAACATTTTAGAAACTTTCACAAATACATATGAGCACATTTGAGGAATGCTGCCAAGACTAAATGATCAATGCAAATATATGTGCACGAGCTGCTAGAAGAATAAAGTTTCTGTGCAGGCCTCTTCACCTTGTAGGTGATATAGTTTTCTCAGGCAGAAGAGTTTGGCCATTTGCCAAATTGCTTCTAAAACATGTCTGAGCAGGCCCCTCAGCACGCCCAGCGTTGGTTTGACTCTGCTCCAGACAGACAGATGTTGATCTAATTCTGCTCCTGTTTAAGTCAACATGGAGAACTTGGAAAATATCAGGCACATGAAGAAACCTCCTGGAATTCTAGTTCAGGTAAGTAATCAATCTAAAATGTAGAATAAAATACCTAAAATTGCCTAAATTTAACCTAAAGTTACAGTGATACTGCAACACAAATCTCCAGGCTTATTCTCTACAGTTGCACTGGGAATGGCAAAACTGAGAACTCCCTGCTACCAACCCCAGAACTGAATACAGATACAGGGAAGAAGGCAATGTTTTATAGCTGAGGATTCCCAGAAGTCTAGACAATACCATAAAAATAATAAATTAAATAGATCTGAAATCCAAAAAGGGACCTATATGATATCTAAGCTGGTCTTCAACAGCACAAGTCATAAAAATGTACCTAATGAGAATTTGTCACAAATGACATATTCCCACGTTTATACTTTGTACTGGTGGTCACTCAGAAACTTCTGACTTGATATCCAAGTGTCAAATGGATTTTATAGCAAGCACTCCTTGGTTCCTTTAAGGATGCAAATGGGCACAGAAGAGAGGCAAGGCTCTGTAGGTATAACACTGGTCACTTCTTCAGGGGACAAGAGTAGAAAGGAGTTGGGGTCGAATGTACATTAAAACACCCAAACCCACTCCTTTGCTCCTCAGCCCACTGTCAATCATTCTTTACTAATAATGAGAACAGAACAATTGCAGAGCCTTGAAGTACCCAGGTTCTTTGAAATGCTTTTGGCAGACACGGTCCAGTCAGAACTAGTCCACCTCTTTACCTGTGCTTTCTTGGGTGCTCCTGAGCACTTCAGTGTACACACCTGCTTTCTACAGCTTTCCCCCGTGCCCTCTCAAACACAAAGGGCAAAATACTGATCTTCCAACCCATCCACCACTACCAAATCTGAGTATTACCCACTAGCAGCTGCAGAGCACTGCAAGCTCAGACCACCACTTCATATTCTTTGCATTTTCTCCCTAGCTATTTGATAGACATGAGTGGACATTTAAATCGCGCTACAATAACAATCATTAGACATGCAACCTAAATACTGTGGCAAAGACCTACATTTAGTGAATGCTACCACAAATTTTGAGCCAGCTGCCCTAATGTCTGATAGAAAATGCCTGTCATACCTGAATGAGCTCATATTTCTACCTGAGCTTGAGAAGTCTAAACCAGCCATTTGATAATACATTTGAATTATGACATGGACTTGTCTGCACTGTAAGCTTTTAGAATATGTTTCTGATGGCTTTTCCCTGCATACACAAACAACTTCACAGCAACTAAATCAGTGTCTTGCTGCTTGCTCGCTCTCACTCCACCACAAGAAAAATTGACACAATGCTAATGACCAATTTAGTAGCATTTCCTTCAAGACTGCACAATCCTCTCATAGACAAAAGTAGAGTTTTAAAATTACATGAAACATACTGGTGACTTTTGTCAAACCAGTACCAGATGGGCACAGTAGACAACTGTAAAATACAGCATTTGCAACACCTGCAATTTGCTTTGTACTGTGACATTTCAAGTTGCTATTTAATTTAGAACTGAAATACTGCACACAGAGATTAGAGCAGCAAGTACTGTCAATTTACTATGGTTTATGCTAAAAAATAAAAGTTGTTCTTCATTAACTGCTTCCTTCCCCTCCTTTGAAACAATGAGTTTAATTTGTCCAGACAGAGATCAACTTTTAATGACATAAGAGACACTCACAAATGAAAGGCATAAGGAAAAAGAAATACACAAAAAATAGTATTTTTTATGCTTCATAACTTAGGAACATCTGAAAGCCTTAATATGCAACTCTAATCTCTCAACTCCATGTCTCGCTCATTCCCTTACAGCTGAGGAACATGAAGATATGGTCTCTGCTGCTTCTCATCTATTCAATACAGACCAGTCTGAGAGACTAAGAGAAAGGACAAAGAGATCACATGCTTTATTATATGATCCTATCTGACTCTGCATCAATCATAGCTGCATTTCAGTGAACTAACTTGTGGTAGGAAGGAAAAATTATTCCAGCACCAGAAAACCCAGAACTGCTCCACAGATACTAATTCCAAACTGTCACCACCCTAGATGAATGCTTAGGAAGAAAAAAATTAAGCTCTAAGCTTGCAGGTAATCACATTACACATTATCAGAAAGCTGTTGCTTTCTTGGATTTCATTCAGAAACACCAGCCTCAGTCTCATGATTATGGAACTCCAGAAATCTCCACAGTTTTGGGGGTTTTTGTTTGCTTTATTTGTTTGTTTTGGTTTTGTGTGTCATCGTCCCGTTCCGCCCCCACCCCCTTAGCCTTCTGCTTTGAATATAACAGAATAAATTAATCTAGGAGGAAGAAAATTTATTTTGCTAATATTAAACCAAAGAGAAAAAAATCAGGTGGGTTTTTTTGTGCCTTAGAAGACAAAAAAGAAAGTCAAACTGTTCCTCTGTTGTAAACGGTAACTGAAACTATCAGTAAGATGAGACTAAATTTCTCATCTGACTTTGACAAAGCAAAATCACTGTCATTCAGAGGGATCCTGGCAGAAGTCATAAAATGCAGAAGCACAACAATACACAAAAAGTCTAACATGTCAGGCAGGTTTTTTGAGTAAGTAAAGCCCATATAAAGAAAACTGCAAAGACTGAAGTAGCCAATTATGGGGAAGAAAAATTAATTAACTTCTCAAGGAAATACCCCCTGCCTCACCCATAAGAGGTTTGCCTTAGGAGGCACCCTACCAGCATAAGAATGGAACAAAGGGTTGCCAGAACAAATGCTAGTATTTAGTCAGTGCTGTAAACCTCTAAGGATTGCAAGACATCCCATCATCAAGATGGTTACAGAGTCACTGTGCAACCACAGCTTGAAGAGGTCACTCATTTATTGAAAAATCAAAACCTGGGACCATAAATTACCTCGTCCTTTTTATCTGCTAAGTGAAATTAGTTGTGACTAGACACAAAATTACATAACCATCAGATATGCCGAAGTGCCCTAAGGCCTTGGGTACATTATGCGCTTGCTGTTGCCATGGAAGTAGTGATTCTGATTTTAGAAGTGATAGGCAGCAGCCCATCCTGGAGTAATTTTTGAATGTCCCAAGGGAACTTTGGCCATGAATGCTAAGCTGAAATGCCTCATTATGATTCCTTCCCTATCTCCAGAAAGCTTTTGCCTCATCACAGAATTCTGATGTAATTGTAACTCCACTCTATGTATTCCAATGCTTTTTCGTACCATCATTCTGTGCATTTTAGCGTGGAATTTATTATCACTGGAAAACAAAACTTTGATTGTAGAGTTGATAAATCCTGTAACCCTTGCACTGGAAGTTGCAGTCACCAAAAAGATCTACTTAGAACAGAGATGGTTGATCTCTGCTTTGAAGTGTAAAACACTGCTCAACAGAGACCATATAGTCAAGACAACAGAATATACAGTTCAACAAAATTGGAAACAGAGTGACTTTTGTTGGGTTTTCAGATGTTCATTTTCATAGTCCAGACTCTCATCTTTTGGCATTCAGATGTGAAATTGTGAACATATGGGCTTTGCCATTGGAAAGGAAGGCAACTTCACCAGCTGTCAAAATTCTGTACAATTGCATAAGAAATTTTGTTTACAATAAAGACAGTGCAAGTTGTATGCAAGCCATATTAGTGAACACATTGCTGCCACTTCTTGAAAATTTGTTTATCATTTTAATATTTTCACCTTCTGGATCCTTGCCAGGATCATGAATAGCTTCCCAGTCATTTCTGCTACAAAACTTTTTAATTCATGCAAGGCTCATTGGCAACTGCTGACCACACTCTACAGAGGGTCAAAAAACTCCCATTCAGGAGCAACACCATTAATTGACAGCCCAGAATTTGCGCTCCAGGCATATGTTTCCTTCCTATGTGCATGGCACCTTACATGTAAAAATTCCAGGTCTCATCAGCTGAAGATACAAGCAAAATTTGTTACTGTTATATCCTTATATTATCCTTCATTGCCTCATTTCTAACGCCTTGAGAAATGAGTAAAACTCTATGACTGGTTATGGTCTTCAGCCCATTTGATTTCTCAATCACTGGACTCTATTTGTCAGTTCTGCTGATGCTACTATAGCTGAAATCCCATTAATACTATCCAGGAAATCATTAGATAATACCAGGCCAGATTCTCAGCTAATAAAAAATTTGGTTTTGTATTTGTTTATTATTTTTAAAAGGATTGCTATAATAATACAGGAAAGGACAGACACGTGCATGAACCACTTTTCCAGACTCAGAACACCAAGTTCAGTGCTATGCTATCAGACACCTGCAGCTTTCACTTCCATTGAGAGCCAAAGGTACCCAGAAACTCACATGAGAAGACCTCTGTCTTAATCTAGTTTTCTTTATATCAGTGACTCTGCTCGGCCCTCCTTGGGCCAGCATCTTGTCTGTAATGGGAGGCCATATTCCATCACCTATACAACGTTTTCAACCTTCACAGGTTTGATGTTAAGGTTTTCAACTCAGCATTCATCCAGCTGGCTAGTTCTCTTCTGTCTTTAGTCACTGGACATCTCTTGAAAGAAATCCTTAACTGATGTAAAACTGTAGAACACCCTGGCTTCAATGGAACTCTACCATTTTGTATCCATTGAAAACCTGACCTATCTGGAAAGGATAAACTTTAAACAAATTTAAGAGATTAAAAAAAAAAAAAAAGGCACTGGTGAAGTATTTCTTCTTTTCTCTAACTTCAAGCACTCTGGAGGAAAAGCCTTTATGCACAGAATTTTGGCACACTGTTAAAGTATCTTACCTGTCCAGTGATTCAATAGCCTGTAAAATTACCAGAAAGTAAACAGAAGATGATACTGGAAAGCACAATACAACCAGGCTTTCCCACCTCTCCAGTACCTTCTAATTAACACCTAACCTGCTGTCTCCATGCAGTGAAGATGAAGTTAATTTCATGCACTTGACTTAAAAAGTTTCAGTGGCAGAGTACAACAGTATTTGATTCCAGTGCTTTCATCTTCAGTGGTCTGTTGTCTCCTTTTCCAAAAATAGGATTTGCCTTAAACCACTTTCTTGGGGTAAAAGAAAAATAATGCCTGCTGGTCTATTCTGTAGCAAGCACTAGTTTCTGTGGATATTGAGGACATTCAAACTCATATTTCTTTTTTTTTTCTTTTCTTTTTTTTTTTTTTAATTTAATCATAGTTTGAAAAATGAAGGCATTTTTCATTAACTTTCCTTTGGTGTATGCATGAAATTTTGATTCAGGTTCTTTGCAGTCTTTTGGCATCTTTCCAAAACACACAAGGTTTAAGAGCTTTGCACTCAGCTATTCATTTGCTGCAGAACCCCAGGGAAAGGACAATGCAATACTGGTCCAACCTGGGAGCAAACAATGAAGCAGAGAATCACTATTTACCTTCTAATCCACTGTCCTTCCCACCCCAGGCAAGGGAAGATACTTGCCCCAGCCCTTTTTCCCCAGGATGTCATTCCAGCTATTCTGGCCTATGCGGAAGAGGAGGAAAAATCATGGATGTCTCCAGAGGATGCAGAACAGTCATCATGCGGAGACAGAAAGGATGCAAGAATACCATTTTTTTTAATTCTTACAGCAAATAGGCTCACCAAAATCAATGAGGATAGCCATAAACTGAGCTACCAGTTGAAGAAGATACTCAACTCCGAGGGAACAGTTGCTCCAAATGCTAATTAATGTCCAAAACTAGTACAATCTTTCCACCAGGCTGCAGACTTTGAAGAAGGCTTTTAAAGTCTATTAACTATACACTCAAAATGATAACAGCACACTCCATTTTATCCCCTCAAAAGTCAGTGCCCTAAGCTCTAGCACACCTCCCATTACCAAGGTGAGACCCAGTCATCTGTGCAGACATACTGAGCACTGCTTGCAGTAAACTATTCCCTTCAATGACATTAGCCAGCAGTTGCAAGACCAAGCTATAAAATACATCTGCACCATCTGTACAGTATCACACACTCCCACATGGAGAGAAAAATTCATGGGGGATTTGGGGGAAAAAGAAGTATTACCTTGGAAAAACTGGTAGCTCTGCTGCACTATGTTGTTTAACCCATTGTTGGACAGATATAAACTTGAGGTTTGCTTAGCACACATAATATGAATCTTAATGTAAGAGAGTTTAAAACAGTATTTAAGGCCAGTATTAGGAACAGATAAAATGCACCACCTAAAAGTACAAAAGACTGAAGTACTTCTCTTTTGACTCCGTAATTTCTCATTCTTAAGAGCATTCTTAACCTTATTTCAAGGTGGAAAATATTATGTGTTTAAGAACATTTGGGGGAAAAAAAGTCTGCAAATTCTGAGTATAAAATCCCCTTTGTGAGCCCCTCATACAAAAATGTAAGGTAATAATTACATTTTATGTTTATTGATTTGTAGTCATTTAATAACAAACCATAATGCAACTATTTTGCTTAAATAATTAACCTAGACACTCCACGTTGAAAGAGAAAGATCGAGTAAAAAAAACTCAGCACTGACAATAAAGTCATTGGGTTCTTTTCCTGAAAAAAAAAATATTTGTAGAGTATCTGCTTGAAGATTTCAACTTGTTACACAAGTGCAAAGATTGTTATATACGACATACTGTAGTTTTTAGTCTCTGGTGTGCACACTAACAAGATAGTTTAAGATTTGATATAAAATGTATTTTAATTCTATGAACTCTGGCAGCCTACTGAATTATTTATATGATGTTATTTTACTTATTATATTTGAGTTTGACAATTCCAGATTTACTGTCACACATAAGCCTTCCTTTTTGATACAACACTAACATCATAGCTTTGCTACACTTGTAAGAACTCCAAATGGAATAAACGTGCTTCAATTCTGGATTTGCAAAGCAGAAGGAGTTTCTAGAGCCCCATGGTATTTCACTTCTGTCTGGTTTACTCGGAAGCATGCAGATATGTTTTTTTTTTAAAAATGTCTGTTGATATAAGCCCAGTGCAGATCACAACTTGCATTGTTTTCTGATCTCCAAAGAGATTTCTTTGTTCTGATTTTTCACACGCCTAATATTTGTGAGACTCTGATGTGTGCTGGTCTGGGTTGCAGTTGTTCAGCCACTGTATCCAGGCAGTTTGGATTCCAGTCCTTGCCTTTGATAGGTCAAATGAGCAAAAAACCACACAATCATAATAATTTCTTTAATGTGGATAGTCTGATGAAACATAACTCATATTCCTCTGCCACACAGCAGGTGAAAAAAAGGCCAACAGGAGTGTAGCCTGGACTTTAAACTCTGACTGCAGCCTCAGACATAGCATACATCTGGGAAAAAGAATACTCATAAACCACTATATTTAATGCTCAGTCTAACACAGAATTGAAAATAATGCATTAACACCAGAAAGTCAAACTTGCCGCCATGGGAAAAAACAGTATTTGCTACTCTTGTGCTTAAAACTATTTCACTGTTCTGAGCAAAGCAGCTCTGTATTTCTAGCATTGTTGCAGGTTTAAAAACCCCCTCAGTCACTCATCATCTACCAGGCTTAATTGGTACCAGCAAACAGATACATCATTTGTAAACGTGGGCTGCAACTCAAAGAGAACAAACACAGACATGCTAAATTTAAATTACTTTTTAAGTGCAATTCTGAAGTGATTTTATTCTCATATAACAGTAGGAAAAAGGAGGACATCCCATCAACCCTAGCTCTAAATGACTATTAAATGGAAGCACATATGTATTACCAACCTGTCACTCAGCCAGATTTTGTGAATTATCACAAAAGAGGAAAAGGGAGGTCCATAAGGGCTCACAAAACACTGAAAATAATATAATTTTGAAAATAATAATTTAATCCCATGAGAGATTTCCCAAATACAATCCTGAACACAGACCGGGTTCAAAATCAAGGATAAACAAGGAGATTATCATCACATTTCTAGCTTAACTTACTGACACATCTGGCCTCCAATTTTTTTTTTTTGTACAGTCTGTGTCATCTTGTTGCTCTTTCTCTGGTTAGAGGGCACAAATAACTCACCAACAATAGAGACAATTTCATATGACCTTTTCAGACCAAGTTCATCATTCACAGAACCTACACTCACCAGCAAAATAGAGAAAAACACTCAAGTAATGTATTTTGCATAAAGCTACCATTCTCCATAATTCCGACTTACTTGATTTTAACTACTATGTAATATCCATTATCCATTTGCTTCATTTATCCATCTAACCTGTTTCATTTTAAGGTGCGGTTTCACTGTGGAGCTATTTATGACTGAGCTCTAAGAAGCTGGATTGGTTTAGTTGATGCATACACAGACATATAGAAAAGCTAGATGAGAGAAGCAACGCTGGAACAAACAGCATGTATGCTACCTGCAAAAAGGCATGGGAGGAGTAACCAAAGTCTAGTGCAACCCTGCAGCCTTACCAGTTGTCTTGGACTTAAGGATCAAAATCATTTGTTGCACAATTTGTGTACAGACATCAACAACAGCCACTAGAGAGCCTAAATGAATTCTGCAGAGAGAATTCATGGTTCATAAATATTTAGGCCTAAAAGCTGTATCACATTTGTTGCAAATGCAAAAGTTGCATTTGCTGGGTAATAATTAGAACACAATTAAAGAGGGCGCCAATGGAATCTCTGTAATTTTATTTATGATAGAAACATGGAGACTTTTCCCCCCAGCTCTGTAAGAGACATTAAGGCAATTTATCATCCTGGTACCAATATGGTAGTTTTCTACAGGGACATATGGAACTAAAGTAAGCTTGTGCTTTCTAGGTATAATTTTTAAAAATGGATTGATTTGGATTTGTTTTCATTTCTATCACATTTTTTCAGTCATCAAATCCACCAGTGCTTTCCTGAATGGGCTAAAAATCTAATTTCACGCAATGTGAAGTACTGATTAATCCAGAGTATGTAACAGTACCACGATCTGAAAAGCGTGCAAGTACATGAACTTTTCCCTAAATGCAGTCATGTTTTTCCAGCCTGAATTTCTACTATGTTTACTTTCATGTGCCCTTTTTCTCTCTTTTTTTTTTTTTTTAATTTGGGCTCTGAATTAGCTTTCTTATATCTTTACTGTTCAAAACAAAGAACTACAATTTATACCGTGGAGTGGGTTTTGTGTTTTTTTTAAACACTTTTCTGTTGCTATGTCACATTTCTTTCTACAATGATCTGATCCTCCAATGGCCATCAGTGTTTAACCTGCCAATGGTCTCATTGTTAACAAGTAGAATGAAAGATATGTCAAAAGAAAGGAAACCTTATAAACAAAGGAGAAACATGAATGTGTCTGTAGAATGAAAGAAAATATGTTCTAAAATGAACTAGATAAGCCCTTGGAGTTGACAAAAGTGGTTGTCCTCTCCAAGTAATCTCCACTTCATTTTGCCAGCAGCAGAGATTACAAAACAGAGCTAGGTTAGTTATGGCTGGAACTGGTTGCACAGAAAGATCGATAATGGGAAGTAGAAGCCTGAAAACTTTCTGATAGGAAGTCAAGAGCCAGAGAAACACTGGTATAAATCCCAGGCAGAAGCAGTCTTGAACAACGTCTCAGATGTTTCTGATGGTATGTTGTCATTGCTGATAATCAGAAGCTTCCCTTAAACTACCTTTTAGTTGCAAACTGGCTAACATTAAGGTTGTGTTGCAAATTCTTTACTGCTTGCAATATTAACATATTATTTGTCTACTACAGAGTTTGTGGCCCTTTCACCAGGCTGTGGGTGACACAGCCTGCTTCTTTCCCTCTCCAGTCTGTCACTAGCATGATGTCCTCTCCTTTGTGCTGGCTTGTATTTCAACAATATTGTTCATCTCACTACCAGATTTTGCAATGTAATGCTGACACAGCTGAAAAGGTCAATTAGAAGAACATATCCTAGTATCAAATTCCATTTGATAAAATCAGTAGTTTACAAGTAAGTGTGAATGAGGATGATCGTTATAAATCATGCCACCGGCTAATTGTAAATGCCCAGTTGCCAGCTAGGTTTGTGGCTTTGCCAAAACATTTCTGTAGGAAGAGCTGTAGAGGTGCCAGAAGGCAAACATCCTGCTGTTCGGAGCACAAAATAATTCTTGTCCTTCCTGCTTGGTGGACAAGTGCTTGTTTGCCATGGCATACAGCTCAAAAAAACCCTGTTGGAGGAAATCTCTGCTCTACCAGAGCACTCCTACCTCCAGCTGGTGAGACTATCCATATCGGCTGAATCACTGAGATACTAATTTGGGGACATCTGATTATCTGATAGTTTAGAGACAGGATGTCCTTTCAAGTAGGGAAATCACTTACTTGTAGCTCCCAATTTGGACATTTTCTTTTTTTAAGCACTTATTGAAGCCCAGCATTCAAAACTCTTTCAAAGACTTGTGGATGGAAGCTAAAATCAACACTGGCACTCCTTCAGATTTTAGTGCTTGCTACTTCCTGATAGCTAGCTGGAGTTCAGTTGCATTTGTTTCCAAAAAATAACACCAATATGAGAGGGATAGACTATAACTCAATTCAAAAAGACCTAGATGTAGAAGAAAAGAGAGCAATCAGAAAGAACAGGGAATTTCAGAGTAATAGGAGAGACTGCCCAGGTCAACTGTGAGGATCAGTACAAGGTGTACAAGTCAAAAGGCCTGGTGTTCTGGAAAGCTGCCCTTAAGTCAGATCTTCAACAAGCAGAGGTATCTTTTTGTTTTGTTTTGTTTTCTAGATTAATGCTTAACTTCTGCACTCAAGGAGAGTAAATACATGGCACAGATGCGCACTTTGAAGGGGATATAACTAACTGTAAGAAGGGTGAGGGATCAGGCCTCAAGGGAAGCCCTATCACGTGAAGTAGCCTTTGTGACAGCAGGTCTGAGCTCTGTTAAATCCATGGGAAACAGGCTCATTGGACAGAAGTCAGAATAGATTTTTCTGCATAAAAATGGTTACAAAGTTACACTGGTTTTCATTTAACTGGGGGGGGAGGAGGGTCCTGTTTACTTAGAACAAACTACATGAATCCTTAGCTTTTCACGGTGCTCTTGTAAGAGTAAACTTTATTCACCTTGTTTGCTACAGGCCTCCAGTTTCAGAGCTACTGGATGTAGCTGTCTCCTCTCCATCTCTCTCTCTCTCCAGATAATGGTATTTTTTACAGACCAGCTCCCAAAACACATGCACAGCTCTCAAGAAGCAAAGCACTTGTGGCTTGATCTTTAGCATTGATGAGAAAATAACACATATCAAACAAAGCAATATATTGACACACTACAGAAAAACAACATTGTCTTTTATGGCAAAATAGAAAAGTTCTTTTTTAGCTCCAGCAAGAGACATCAGGTATGAGACTGTATGATGTCTAACTCCTACTCTTTCATTTACAACTACCTGCTTGCAGCTCACTTGTTTGATCCTTACAGATCAGACAAAACCCCATATCTGTTCGCACAAGTTCAGCCAAGCTCTTCTGAGCATACATTTTCTGTACGCAGATAGCTCTTGGCATGTTCATATTTTGCATGCATAATTTGAATCTTCTTTCTCAGTGTTTTGTGCACTCTAAAGTCAGATCATAGAGAAAGGACACAAAGTGAGCGTACCACTGCTTGCCACAAAGGCACAGGGAACATTTAGTCTTCCCACTGATGAAGGTCAGTTTTTGCCCTGAAGGAGCCCTGTGCTTTTAACACATGACTCCCTTCCGTGCTACTGTTTCTTCATCACAGAGGGCAGTTCTGAGTCCTTCCTCACCTACCTCTTTACATGCTCCCACTTAAAAACAAACCCAACTACTACAGAATGGGAAATCCCTTTTATTTTATGAGCCCTACCACATCAAACAAGCTCAGATCGTCTTTCTCCTGATTTGAACATAGATTTTTATAGTCATGCTTCATGAGACAGCCAGACCTTGTAGGAATTTGGTTGCCAGACTGTGTACCTAATAGCTCTTTCCTATGAGAAAACAAGGTCAGGTCAGACCCTCGGCAGAGCCCTCTGTTAAAGGGGACTTTAATTTTGAAGAAAGACTGTAAAAGAACAGAAATAGTCTATACTTAACTGCTGCTGACTTCCCAGCTCAAGTATGGACAGAAGCATTACAGCTTCATTACCAAAACATAAAAGGGCTTTGCTGGAGCTGAGCAAAGAGATGGAGTTTCCTTGTATGCAGCAAAATCATCATGGATAAAGGGGTGAAGATTAATTGAGCTTGACTGGAATAAGATAATCACAAGAAGTGATTTTCAACATGTTTATATATGTTTAAATAAAAATTAATAGAAAGAATAGTAAAACAAAACAAAAAAAAAAGGCAAGAATGCATCAGAATTTTCAGTTCACTGAGGTTTATGTTTGAGTAAATGGTTGCTTTCCAACTTCCTAGAGTAGAAAAACTCCTTCAACAACAGAGTTTTATTTCTGTTTTCTTTGCTGCTGTCCTTAAATTCTCTGTCTGTCCACAGGACTTATCAGTTCAGCTTCCACTTTTTCCTTGTTATGTATCAGAATATTAAAACCATTAATGACTTTCCAAAGAAAGGTCACACACACCAGGAAACAAGAAAAACAGTAACTGAAAGGCCATCATATCTTGCCTCTTCTGCACCAAGAGTTGAGCATCTTACACTATGCTTATACAATTAACCTAAGTAATGCTGATGACTAAGCACACATTATATACCACTGATTAAACTAACTTACCATTAAAAACTGCCTATTCTTCCAATTAGTTTAACTTCTTTCTTTATCCAATGAACACCAAAAACTATTTTTAAACCTTATTTATGTTTCTGTTATGATTCTCCTTAGTCTTTAAACAAGCCAAGTTCATTTATGAATTCCTTGTAGATCCTATTTTCTCATTTAGATTTAGAAATTATTCATTCACAAATCCGATGAACCCTCTACCAAGTACCATTGAAATCAGCAACATGTTGGTAGCTCAGAACAGGAAAAAGGTTGAGAGTTCAGATGATTGCATTTACTTCCAAAATGCAAGGGTAATAGGACAGCACAAACTGCAATATATACATTGTGCACAGAGGACATTGGGACAGCCAGACCACAAGCTAGGGAGCAGGAAATTTTCCCTGCACTATCCTTCTCTGAGCTTCTGGAATTCAGACTTTTATATTTCCACAGCAGATCTCTGTTGCTGCAGGATTCAGACCTGCTCCCTCCATTCCAGTCTACAGAAAACTCAACCTCAGACTATTTAGTGTTCTGCTTCTGGTACTGAAGCAGAAGCCCTGCAGATCAGTTTACTTTTCTGTTCTCAGTAAATCATACCCTGGAAATCATTGGCCACGTCTACTGAGTGCCAAGAAAACAGTTTCAGCAGAAAAATTGCTTAGTTCACTTTGTCAGACTGAATATGAAAGCAGGCTGCCCAGCTGGTGCCTGTTCAGTTTCCAGGGGGTTGTGCTGTCTTCACATTTTTGGTTTTGGAGTCCCTTGCTTTTTCCTATTTCTGCTCCTTCTAACCAAGTCCACCCTGGGAACATCCATTGAGACATGCTAACAGGATGGAGCACTTTATACAGCCACTGTTTTAACAATGACAGCATCTCTTGTGAAAGGGGAACAGTTATGCCTATGTCTTATCCTTCCACTTGTATTTTTGGAAAAAAGCACAAATCTAGATGTATAAGAGTTGGCCCTTATAAAACCTTGCTCTAGAATATGCTGAAAATTGATTTCCTGAATGAATATGAAGTGGTTGCCAGAAAATCTTTTATTTAATAACTCAGATAGTTAGCAGGAAATTAATAGAAAAATAATTTGAAAAAATTCTTATCTTCCCTGGTCAGAGCAACACAAATCTAATAAAAGGCCTGCAGTTACACCAACTTGCCTACAATAAAAAAAAAATTACTGTTGCCATCCAACATGATTTGGTAGTTATAACTACTGCCTTTTCTATAGTGATGACCAATGTTAATATTTGCACTTTGATTTCCAACTCAACTTCTGTCATACCAAACAGGAAAACGCTTTGGGAACTTCTCTTCCACAACTATATGAAGCTAGAAATAAAGTCTAGAAAAAAAGCTGAGTTGATAGCATGACTCTGCAACACTAAAACCGTGGAATGAAAAGCAGACATCTCCTTTCAGAGTAGGACGCAAAGATTGCCAGATGGAAGCATCAACACCAAAGGCATTTCTCCTGGCTTTAGCATGTGAGAGAGAAGGGAAGGCAAAAAAACCTCAGTTTTGGATAAATAAAGCAGAAGCCCTACTTTTTTTAAAATGAATTTTTTTACAGTTTTAAATGGCAATGCGGTCACAGTCCTCCACTGTACTGATAGAAAGACAGAGGATAGGAGGAAGCAACAAGGGAATAAAAAGTACTTTATAACAGTTTGGTAGATTGTAAGCAGTGAGTAACTGGAATTTAAACTGCTGTATCTGGTGAGTACTGAAATGACAGAGTTTAGGAAAACAATACAAAGTTGAATACTCCAATTCTGCATTTAAAAAAACTTAGTATGGGCAGGTCTTTTGAATCCAGTATTTAAAAGTCCTGCACAAGAATGATAACTCGGAGGAAAACTGCATCATACCTCCATAAAAAGACACTTAAATGCCACATTATGCACAGCTGTCCTAAGAAGATGATAAAATCTTTCCTATCTTTGAGACAACACAGAAACTCCCAACAATTAATGTGAAGAACTGACAATGTCCTTATGTTCTGCTGTACACTAAATTGTTGTGGAGAAAGGTTTAGGGACTTCTGCATTAGTGGAACACGTAACTAAGTTTCTAAAAATCTCCTCTTGAGCTTGCACTGTAGAATTACTTGAAACTGGTGTATCCTGGTACATTGTACCCCCTACCCAGTAAGGCTGACACTAATGTAAAAGGCAGGCATTGCTAGTACAACTGGGCTGAGTGCACAAAGGTGAAACATGAGCAGTGCTGCCAGATCCACTCCTGCTCTGAAACAATCCTGCTCCTGCAGTGCAGCATTGTCCGTGCTCACAACAGGGTGTGTTGAACCTGTGTCAGGTGAAATCCCACAGCAATTCTTTTGTGAAATGTACATACAAATTACTGCTCATCTGGGCACTATTAATGCTTCTTTCATACTTGGATCCCTAACCAGGGGCCTGGCTACAGAACCAGACAACACAAATGCTAAACAGCTGCCAAGGAAGTAAGTGAAAAAAAAAAAAAAAAAGAGAACAAGCCAGAATGCTGTTGCATGTTATCTCCTACTCCTATGGATTCCCAAGAGGTAGTTACATTCCACAATGAATTGGAAAGCAATTGAAACAACTTGAAGCTTTCTGCTCCTATTAGTCCTTTCCAACAGAGAGCCACAGGAGGGGAAGATACCACTGTATATTGAGATAGAAATCACTGCATCCAAATCTTGGCAGTCCTGTCCTGACTGAGACAAGAATGTAAATCCAGATCCCACAAATGAATGAAACACACTCATTCCATGGCTTAGCTCCTCAGCATTTCTAAATCCTAACTAATACAATATGAATCCTGCTGTGGTATCTTGTAATGCATTGTTTGTGTTGTCTGAAAAACAGTGAATAGGATTCTTTGACTTGCTTTCCCGAGTCTCTCATGAACACATTTCTCAAGAGGTACTTTCAAATAGTCACATTTCCATTAATGCACAAAAGAAGAAAAAGCTAGCTACAAGGTTTTTCAAATGGCTATCAGCATATCTGTGCTACTCCATCAATCATCAGTGCAAAGGATGTATGAACAGCCTCTGTTTGAACTAATGCCCCTCCTCACTTACATCAGGAGAAAGCACAGAAACAAATTTACACTCCATTGTAAAGTCTTACACCTCTGTCCTTCATAGTGATACTGATGTTGCCTCAGCAACAGCCTCTTTCCTCCACCTATCCTGATAGAAAGTTCTAGATGATGTTCCTAAGTTAAAGGGAGCAAGGCATGAATCAGAAGCTTTGCAAGAAACCACTGAAACACTTGGCATTATCCTGAGTCAGAAGGTGGGAAAGGCAAATTTATATTGGCATGTCAGCTGAACAACAACAACAACAAAACCCCAGGAAAAACGTATTTCAAATTAAATGTCACTTGTTGCAAATATTCCCCCCCTGCCACAGGTACCTCCTCTTAGTACCACAGCTCAAACAGCACAACCATAAAACATGGCAGATTACAGTTCAGGGCCCAAAAGCTTTTGTCCATCTAATGACAGCAATCCCTCCCTTCCAGCTATTGTTAAACATGAGGAGTGACTACACCAAGCACTTTTCTGAAAGGAGTTTTGCCAGTTACTGCATGTTTCCAAAGAAGATGAGAGAAATGTGAGGCAGCAGTGAGGAAGGCTACCTGATCACATTTTGAGTGTCTCCAATAGAGGAGCAGCCTACTACTACATACACACTGACTCTCTTCCGTATCAGAAATTTAATATTCCTCAATAGTTTATCAGATTTTGGGGGGGAGAGGGGTTGTGCTCTCTCTAGCTTAAGAACAAAGCTGTCCTTCACAAACAAACTTTTTTTGCTGGACACTAATTGCCTGTCATTCCTTCAAGCAATCATACACACATTGTTTACAAGTATCTTTAACAACTGGACACGTTTGATTTCTCATTCTGCTCTACAGCTGATTTCACATATTCCTTTCTTCTGTTAACTGGAATCCCTACTTCAAAAGCACTTTAGATGGCACATATAAACACTGTGTGATTACCATATAACAGCTGAATTTGATTTTAATGCCTTGAGTGATCCTTACTAATGAGTAACTTCACTATTTTCTTCAGTACGGTTCAACAAGTGCATAAATGTGACGCAGTAACACACAAAGTCACAGGCAGGTTTCAGTGGTAAGTGACACAAGCCAAATTTTCCCATCAGCTACAACCTCTGACTGCAGCTGCAGAGTAAAAAGGCTGATAAGCATTGCTAAAAGGCTTTAATCCATGACACAGATGATTAACATTCATTATTATACATGGATAATTATAATATAAATGCTCGAATAGCTGCAATACAAGCAGATACATACAAATGTGACCATAATAAAGGCAAAAAGTGTATTTCTGTTTATTTGGATTTGGCAAATTTATGTAAGGCATACTGATGTTGCAATGGTCCCCTGAAAATTCTACTGCTAATCTCTGAAATTAATAACAAGCCAGTATTACTAAAATTAGAAGCAGGGATTCATATTTCTGTCACATACTTTGTCAGTACCCCAGAGAAGAGATATATTTATATCTGTGTATTTCAGGCAAGTTCATAATTTAAAATAAAATGGATAAAAATGCAGACTAACACTTAATCAATAAAGAACACTGATTTTTTTTTTTTTTTTTTTTTTTTTAGCAAGGAAGACAGAGGCAGGCACAAAGAAAGCCATCTTTGTTTTGGTATCTATAGGCACACTGTGTTTTAATTACAAGAAAAGCAGAATCTAAATATTTTTCCTCAAAACATTTCTGATGTTATGTTCAGGTCCTAATCCATAGGTGATCCAATCTTTTGAGACCTCCCAGAAGATAATGGAATACTGTAAATGAAAGACTGACAGCACTAAACACTTGTACTGCTTGGCTATTCCCCTTCAGCAGCTCCTCAGGAGAAGGGCATGACTTTCTCCTACTCTGACCAATTAAATCTGTTACACAATCATGTCTCATATTTTAGCTTAAAGGAGAATACATTTGGAAACTCAAACTGTGAAAAGGAATTTAGGGAAAAGAGCTGCTGTGTATGAACATCTATCATCTGTCACCAGCTTTTAAAGAGGAAGCTAGCAATAAGTACACAAACCATAAACTGTTTGAGGGCCAAATAATCTGCTTCTAAAATCTAGTTGTGCATGGTAACAGTTGATCCACAAGCAGCATTTTTATTCTTTTTTTTTTCTTTCCAAAAAATGACATTTTGACACAGGCTGCATTCTGCTTCTGATTGTATCTAAACTGGAGTTACATTAAAAACTATTTCAGGTTGCGATTCTGAAGTTTCTATTATTCTAGCAATAAATCTCATTGCCCTTGCCTTTACTACAAGGTCCACACATCACAAATGAACATAGATCATTCAGGGAGATTTGTCCTAAGCTTTCACACCTGCTCAACTCTCAATTCCCTACTTTGCTGTAGACATTGTAAAAAGCTGTCCTGGATGGTTGGGGATACATGAGGGAAAACTGTCAAGAGCAGCAGCTCTGACCAAGGGAGCATGACACAGGGAACTCAGGTGGTGACCACCTCCACTGCCAGCACAGGCAGCTAGCTCTCTTATCTCTGGACAAGAGAGGAGAGGTACTGCCCTGACAGATCTGTCACATATCTAGAAGTAACAGCAATGCTCCAAGCCAAACGAAAGCTACTAATTCTTGCCTTGAAGGCAGTCAGTGAAACAAAACAGGATCTTTCAACATCACCACCAACACCTCAAAATATCTACAATCTCATTAAGGTTGCAGCCTCTAGCTTGCAAATTATTGTCTTAAGACAAAGGACATGCTTGCCATTTGCCGCTGGTTTAGAACAGAGTTGCAGGGCCACAAGGTCACTGCTAAACCATGACCATCTCTATGCAAACATTAGAGCTGATGGCACCTACAAGGCCTCATGCCACAGGTACCCAGGCTCTACTTTGTTTTAACTACTCTGCTTTGCATCCACCAAGTCTAACCTTGAGTGCACACTGTTCAGCCTACTCCTAAGTCATTTGGAGATGAAGTCAATAATGGTGAAATCTGGCAACGATACAAAGCTATCTTGTATATTAAAGATTAAATGTTGCAAAAGGACCTTCTGAGATTGAACTAATATGAAAACATGTAAAGAATTGTGAAGCCTAACACATGGCAGAAAACAATCGTAACTTTAAACACATGACTAAGGACTTAGACTCACTACCACCTCTTAGTACCTTTAAGTAATCAGATTAAATGACCAAAAAACAAACTCACAACCAAACTAGGCTTCCCTCCTTGAACACTATCAAGTATGGAATTCCCTGCTACAAGACACTGCAAATGTCATAAGGCTTACAGGGATTCGAAACTCACTGAGCATATCAGCAAAAAAGCAATCTAAATGGAGTCATAAAAGCCAGAAATATCATCTTTGGTTCAGGAAAACAATGACCTTGAAACTGATGGCGACTGAGACACTATTCAGTGGCACTCTGACTTACTGCATCATTAACATGTTTTAATAGTATCTTACAAACCTCAAATACTGACCATAGACAAAGTATTGGGTGAAATACTTTGGCCAAATCTCCTGCAGCCATTTGTATCACTACCCTGGGTAGTCCTGCTCAACAAACAAAATTCTCTCTTCCTCACTTATCCCTCCTGTCTGTGTTCCTCTCTACCCTTCTGCAGTTAAAGCTTTGCTCTACAAGGCAGATGTCCAATAGGTTTTGGTCAAGGAACTTTCCAAATGATTTCCAAATAAAAACATGTAAACCAATAAAACCCATTAACTGCATAAGGCTCTTTAACAGAGCCCTCAGCTCTGTGTGAGGTTTTGTAGTTATGTCTTTAAAGCCACCTTTACTATTTTGCTTACTTACACAAAGATGATGTAGTAATCTTTCACTTTAATTTCCCAATGATCTATTTTCTGCAGCCCTATAATAACTGTAAGATGACACATTCAACCAAGAACATCCAGTTAATGCATGGAAGCAGACTGGAAAACTGGCACTGCCGTAAGTGGTAGTTCACAGGATTACTCATCCAGGTGGAGGCATACAAAAAGAGCAGGCTTACCCTTTTCTTGATGAAGCATCCTAGTTTAGGGAAAGTAATTTGAACACTTAAAAATAAGTGCAGTTTTTCAAAAGATAACCCTGGGATAGCAAAAAGCAAGTTGTTAGAAGAGTAGGTGGAGATTTAGCTGTGCATTTCCTGCTGTTATTAGCACAAGTCACGTGGTTCATAGAATCATAGAATCAACCAGGTTGGAAGAGACCTCCAAGATCATCCAGTCCAACCTATCACCCAGCCCCACCCAATCAACTAGACCATGGCACCAAGTGCCTCATCCAGTCTTCCCTTGAACATCTCCAGGGTCAGCGACTCTACCACCTCCCTGGGCAGCCCATTCCAATGGGCAATCACTCTCTCTGTGAAGAACTTCCTCCTAATATCCAGCCTATACTTCCCCTGGCACAACTTGAGACTGTGTCCCCTCTTGTTCTGCTGCTGGTTGCCTGGGAGAAGAGACCGACTCCCACCTGGCTACAACCTCCCTTCAGGTCAACCTGCATAATGTTTTGAGAATACAGCTGTTAAGATGCTTCTACAGAAAAGAGGCAATAATGGAAGGGGAACTCATAGCCAGCTGTTGCGTTTCTTAAAGAATGAAGGAACTGATTCATGACAAACTGAAAAATAATGTAGCACATTCTGACTCTTATGACTGTAGGTCTAGACCAATTCTTGAGACCAATCTTTCAATTCTACTTTAACATCCAAATCATAGTTACAGTTCCTGAAAAGAGTTTGTCAAATGAAAGAAACTGTGCTGATTTGGGCTAAATAATGATTTTTTCTGTTCTGTTCCTAAGGAGGGGTCACTGCAGAGGCAATGTATCTCTTAGAGCTACACATTCTCTAACCCTCTGTTAGAAACCCTTCCAGGGCTCCATCACATGAATCAACAGGAGTTACTCTGCTGCATGGCAGCTCCCTTTATCAGGTCAGTGAGGAAGGGCAGGACCACAATTGCTTGTTGAGAGCCCTCTCATCTGGTGACGAGGCTCATAAGAAATGGAGAAAAAAGCTTGTGCAAACAATGCAAAGGTAATATTTCTTCAAACAACCCTTAAATGTCTTGTTTCTGCTGTGGGAATAACAAGCTCTGTGACACAAACAGGACATGCCTGCTATGCTCAGAGTCAAAACTTGGTACGGAGAGGCACAATAATCCCTTCCAAAGCATAATAACTCGGAACAAGAGTGCCCACACTCTTGCTGACCATTCTCCAATAGTCAGTCAGCTTTTAAGTGAAGAGGCAATATAAAGTAACGACTATCATGGAGTACCTTTGCAACCACTGCAACTGTGTTTAATAGGGTAACTTAAGTTGGTGTGCAGTCATTAGCTTAAGTAATACTATCAGGATTCAAAACAGAGAGAAATGTAGCTAGTTAAGCTTTTTCCTGCTACAAGCCCTCTGCAGAAATACAAAGGATGCAGCAAACATATGAACAAGGTACTCAGGGTCTGTCTATGGATTTATCTGACCTTGTGAACTTTACCTTTCAGTGGCTAATAGCAAGCATTTGTTTACTCTTTCCTTAAAAAAAAATCCTTATAGAGTGCTTATTTCCATTATACACTCCCAGAATCAGCAGCAGAGGGATTTCTAGAAGCTGTATCAAGACCCTCAGGCTTCTTGTCACTGATCGAAACTCTCATTCCCAAACTTGTCAGTTATTTTTATAAATCCACTTACAGTCTCCTCTGTAGCCTCTGGCAACATTCCACAAGTAGTACTATGCAATGTATGAAAAAATACCTCCTCTTGGTTAGTTTCAAACATGCTCATGCTATTACGTCAGAGGTGCTTTCTGACTTCTGTACTGTTAAGAAACAGTGCATAATTACCCCATTCACATTCTCCACAGCACTACATCCCCACACTTCTTCAGCTGTCTCTGTCTGTGGAAACTCTTCTAAAACATACTATGTTCCATATTTCTGATGAGGCCTTTGCCCTGCCCTGAGCTCTGACTCTACTGTACCCCAACCCTCTAATTCTCACTGTGTAGAAGAAACCAGGCATTTAATTTTCTTCCAATCAAACAAACTCTGCAACTTTTCTAATCTCCCACCCTCAGACTAACCTGCAGAGCAGCACTGACACATATTTGGGGTCCAATTCATTCCAGAAAGGGGAGCAGTGGGAATCTGTTCCCTGCTTAGCTCCAAAGGAAAGAAGGGAAGCTCTCTCCTAGGAGGGTCATGTCACCCTGCATGAATGGTGTGATTTGAGAGGAGCAAGAGCTGTGTTTCAATTGTACAGGTTATCATCAACAAATGGAGGTCTGTGTACTTATAAAACATTCAAAGAAGGCAATTCTCAGCAATTTTCAGAAGATCTATGATTTTGGGTTTTTTTCTGTGAGTGAAGAGGCCAGTGATCATGAAGGCAACATTTCTCTTACATACATGTAAGTTTAGGCTCTATTTACTTCCCAAGACTACACAATCTTTATTAGACAAGATTAGAGAGCAAGCTTAGACAAACGTTTTAATAAATCGGTGAACACCAACTCACCTGAAGGCGTAAGCTACCATTCAGATGACAAACAGAATAGTTAAGCTGTCTATCTCCACTAAAATGAAGTACGATTGCTTCCTTTTACTAGAATAACTGTGTCCTTGAGAAGCCTTGAGCTGTGCAGCTCTGTTTTTCAAAGGGGAACTCACTGCAGAACCAGGGCTACATTCTGGTTATTACTTAGGAAAAGGAAGAAACACAGTATTTAGAAACAATTTCCCTTCCAAGTTTAGCATGAGTCAGTAGCAGCTTTTCCAAAACTGATGTGTAGTTTCTTTAATAGACTGCTTGAAAAGGCTATAGGTGCCAGCAATGGAGGTTTTTAAGAGCGGTTTAGAAATTAAGTCCCTGATTTTAAGGAAAACACCTCCACTTCTCTGTCCCTCATCTCCCACTACCCAGTAGAGGCTACTTGAACACAGGCATCTTACAGAGGAATGGAAAAGATTTCCTCCAGCTCCCTGAATCTGCAACACAGGAAAATTACAGGCATCTACAACAAGAAGTGAACTCATGACTGTTCTGGCACTATACTTAAAGAGTCTTGTTTGGGTGGGAGCATGCTTCTTGAACAGTGTCTAACATACTGCAGATTTAAAAAAGATAAAACACCAAAAATATTCAATCAAGTCTGCAAGAAAAAAAATTGTTACTTGCAGAGCGAGTAGAAAGCCAGTATTTTTACTACATCAGTGATTCCTATGGGCTATGCAAAAACTTAGAAATACAAAATGAAATAAATACACAGTACAGTAGTACTGAAGTGGTAAACTAGTGCCTTAATAGTAATGTGAAACCATAAAGCTGATAGTTCACATTTAATGAAAGAATTTTTTACATCACAATTCATTGAAATTGAAAGTGCAGAAGAAGACAAAAGAAAAATTTCACTTGGCATTTTAACTCAGCTTGGGTTGTACCACTGATTTAAACATAAGGCTGTCATGGTCAGCTAGAATTTTATGTAAAACCAACTCAGCATTACTTCTTCAAGAGCAGGACCCTCAAAGAAAATAACCAAGGCCATCATATTCAAGTGTGACAGCCATCATTTCTCCCCCTCCAAAAAGGGCTCAAACAGATAGCAACATAAGCTGCCTTAAGTTCTAGATGCATCTGTAATAAGAACATGGTATACGAACATGTTTACATAAGTACACTAAAGACTGCATGAAATTTGCATTAATGAATATTCTTTTACAAATACAGTCAAACGTTAATATTTACCAGTGCAAATAGCTCAACAAAAATTAGGTGCATTTGCAAAGTAGCTGCTTCACTGAAACAATATTTGGAGCTCACACATTCTTCACAATTTAAAACATAAATTCACACAGAATAAGGATTACTTCAACGGCTAGCTCAATCAGCATGCACAGGGTTTCTACTGTACCTTGATATATTTGTGGGCATAAATAAACAAGCTGAACTGGTCTGACAGTGGCTGGAGGAGAATCACACCTACTCTCTGCATTCCCTGATTGTGATTACTTGAGACCTTTCAACACACCCAGACTGGCAGTATTCCTGTAAGCATCTTATGACAGCAGAAGAGAGTACTCCAAATCTGTCAAGGTTTGAACGTCCAGTCTGTGAAAAAGAACAAAGTCTGTAGTGACAGTGTCTGAAGACCTTCCTGCCTTGGTGACAGGCCTCTCTGTCTTTGCAGGTCACTGCAGTTGAAATGGAGACAGCTGCCTGTATACAGAGGATCTGGTAACAGGCCTGACCAGAGCTCACGTGGAAGCCAAGTATTCTCAACAGCATACAAAAGACAAACATTTAAATTAAGAGCAAACAAGCTAACTGAACTGAGCGCAGTAAGTCTTTCATTTTTAAAAGATCGTTTTATAAAATCCAGATTTGCTATTACAGTTACTTCAGTTGTGATTCTAGTCCATGTTATTTACTTCCATCTCAAAATTTCTTTATTTCTTGATCTATGGAGCAATAGGAAGTTTTCAGAGTATTGGTATGAATCAAGAAATCCAAAAAGTCTTTAATCAAGATTATAATCTCAGCTCTGGCCAGGACACTGATTAAATGCCAGGACAGAAATGGCTTATTGTACATTATTTTCTTGAAACAGTAGCTCTGACCTCTCCTGAAGTTACCCATCCTCCCTATAACACCAAATCTGTACTATTATCTTTATCTTTCCTGTTTTGAATAGTCAAGACACAGAAAGGTTTTAAAGTGGCATAGATGGCAGTTCCAATTTCTTCTACAGTATGAGTCATGCACCACAGATAAATTGCTAGATTTTTGGCACCAATATTTTGAAAATCCTGTTACAGCATAAGAGAAACTACTTGCTGCATTAACACCAACTGATAACAGCTCCAAAGAATTCCGTAAATATGAGGCATACACTTACAAGCTTTGTGTTTGTAAAAACACATATAGTCTTCATTTAAGCTTTGTACTGCTGGGGGCACACACACACACACATATATATATATATAAAAATAAACAAATGGAGGGAAATATGTGTGTATGTGCGTGAATTATGTATTATGTATATATGTAAATACAAACTGAGAGGAACGTATGTGTGCCTGCAATAGTATAAATACAAAAAAGGGTTGCCACATGAACAGCATATGTGCACTGTACAGCTGACAGTCAAGCCACTCTTGACGCTCAGGATTTAAGGAGCTGACTTAAAAACCGTCCTGATCCCTAGATGGTGCTATTCACTGCAGGAAAGAAGACAGCCATGGCTTATTACCAGTACACACAGAAACTTTGTGACAAAAATTGTTTCTTGGTTCAAAATTATGTAAATTGAATACAAAATTGAATAATGTTGTTTCATACTATATGCATTTGTCACATTCTTTGAACCAGAAGCCCACCTGTTTTCCTGTGGCCTATATGAAAAGTAATTCCATTAAAGTGGTACAAATGAAGCCAGGATCAGGCATTCTCAGTCCAACAGGGATGGGGAGGAGTAGCATTTCTAATATCTTGGATTAGCCTCATGTCTCTTCACATGCATCTGCCATTCAGCCTTCCTCATACTGCATAGAAATGAGGATTACATACTGGTTTTGCCAGTCCTTCCTCCTGCCATGGCCTACATCCCACAGCAGGCATCTCCCAGGGAAGCAGTATCAGCCAGGCATCTTGTCAGAGCTGAACAGCCTGTGCCCAGCACTGCACTCGACCTCAGAATGGGTCAGCTGAGTTAGTCACTGTGCTTGCTACTCCAAACAGACTGACTAGCAGGACTGACATTAGCTGAGGGACATGGGCATCAAGCTCTACTGCACCCCACAGACATGCCCAGCAGGATCTGCTCATCTGTTACAGTGGCATGACATCTAGACTGACTTCAGTCCTGGCAGTGGAAGTGCTCTTGAATTAGCTTGTACCTCTCCCACACAGTTTTGAGAATGGCCAAGGAACTGACATTGAGCTATGGTGAATTAGGACTGTATTTCTTTCTGGCCCCCACACAGACTGCATAAGTGTTTCTGAGCAACCCATAAAGTGTGCCAGGGTGGGATCCAAAGTCCACTGAGGTTGGAAGAAGTTCCTCTGTTGTCTTTAAACAAAATTTATACAGAACAGTTTGGCTTCCTGTCTTTCCCCATAAGGTGGGAATGTGCCCATGACTGCACAACCAAGAAAAAACCCAGTATTTTAAAGTTGCTCAGGCATTGTGATGGTGAATAAATGGAAATACCTAAATAAATGAAATTATTTAATGTTTGTAGTATTTGGTTCTAATTCACTGCTTTCAAAAGATGGTGGCTATGTCTGTCTAACCACTTGGGCATTTGGCTTCCATACATGTACACATACAGGCTGGAGGATGTGATACAAAGCAGCCCCATGGAAAAGGACTTGGGAGTTCTGGTGGATGAGAAACTGGACATGAGCCAACAGTGTTCGCTTGCAGCCCAGAAGGCCAGCAGATTAAGAGAGGTAATTCTGCTACTTTCCTCTGCTCTGGTAAGACCTCACCTGGAGTGCTGCATCCAGCTGTGGTGCCCTCAAAACAAGAATCACAGAATCACAGAACATTAAGGGTTGGAAGGGACCTCAAAAGATCACCTAGTCCAAATCCTCTGTCAGGGCAGGATCACCTGCAGTAGATCACACAGGACTGTGTCCAGGTGGGTTTTGAATGTCTCCAGAGAAGAAGACTGCACAACCTCTCTGGGCAGCCCGTTCCAGTGCTCTGTCACCCTCACAGTGAAAAAGTTTTTTCTTATGTTCCCATGGAACCTTCATACCAGATGCTCCAGGCAAGAATTTTTTTAATAGAAAATGGCAATTGTGATGATCTGTCAACAAAATTTTAGGTCACGATATGAAAAACCCCTGCCCACCATGTCATAACTGCCAAGCTGGCAATCTTAATTTGAACTCTAACCATGTATAAATCTTTTAACCCACTGAAATTTATAAAGATGTTTCAGAAATCTCTGTTCTGGCCTCTGCTTAGACATGGAATTTTTCTTTACATACTGGTGTTTCCCAATCTTCTAGCCTGACATTTTGAAAACCTCCTGAAGATTTGTCATTGGAGATGGGAACCCTCACGTTCCTTAAGTATGTCTGAAAACTTCTGGTTAAGTTATACTTGTAATATAACTTGTATATTATGTTATGTATATAAGTTATAATATATACTTGTAAACTTGTCATGACACTTAAAACTCTTGATGAGAGCTGTTTCAAAGTTTCTAAAGAAAAGAGTGAATTAGGTGAGAAGGAGGAATATCAAGTTAGAAAACAGGGGCTAGGATTATCTATGCAAGGTAGCAGGAGGGATTCCTTCATGCGAATTACACAAATTTAATGTGGAGGAAAGAACAGGAGGAAGTCACAGATGACAGAATCACAGAATATTAGGGGCTAGAAGAAACCTCAAAAGATTGAGTCCAACTCCCCTGCCAGAGCAGGATCACTTAGAGTAGATCACACAGGAAGGCATCCAGGTGGGTTTTGAGTATCTCCAGAGAAGGAGATTCTGCAACCCTTGTGGGCAGCCTGTTCCAGTGGTCTGTCACCCTCACAGTGAAAAAAACTTTTCCTCATGTTTACATGGAACTTCCTATGCCTCAACTTCCACCCATTGCCCCTTGTCCTGTCATCAGGCATCACTGAGCCTGACTCCATTCTCTTGGCACTCACCCTTTACATATTTATAGACATTAATGAGGTCACCCCTTAGTCTCCTCTTTTCCAAGCTGAAGAGCCTCAGCTACCTCAAGTCTGTCCTCATAAGGAAGATGTTCCACCCCCCTTAATCATTTTTGTGGCTCTGCACTGGACTTTCTAAAGCAGTTCCCTGTCCCTGCTAAACTGAGCAGCCCAGAACTGGACACAGTATTTGAGATGTTGCCTCACCAGGACAGAGTAAAGGGAGAGGAAAATCTCTCTCGACCTACTAACCACTCCCCTTCTAATACATCCCAGAATGGCATTGGCCTTCTTGGCCACAAGAGCATATTGTTGGCTCACAGTCATCCTATGATAATGGTCTCTGTACCTTCCTGTTTGTGCAATGATTTTGGGTGAAAGGATAAGTAGAGGCTAACAAAAAAAGGCCAATACCCAGTTGGCAAATCAGAGACCACTATAATAAAAACATATACCCAAATGGACAGGCTTAATGTCAATTTCAGGATGAAATCAAAAGGAAAATCCCTGACCCAACAGTCAGATTTCAGTTTCCTGCCTTGAAGAGTCAGGGCCTTAGGCCTCTTTAAAGGAAAAGTCACCAGAATGCTAGCAGAAGTGAACGTGTCCCAGCTTCATCCTTGACAATAGTGAAGCTTTTCTGGCTCTGTGTCACAAACACCTCACCCCAAAACAAAACCCCAGCCTCCCAAGCAACCACACAACCAGTCTTCAGCAAATATCTTACACCGAAAATTTCTCTCTCTTGACGCTCACAGTTACAGATCACAGACAGCAAGACTTTATCACTGTCAGTTGCCCCAGAGTAAGTGACAGGCTGAAGTATTAGGATGCATTTTATATACAGACACACACATGTAACTTATAGTAACTCTCAGCCCTCCAAAAGATCAACACTAAGCTCTTTGCATATTGAAAAGTCTTATTAAATATTGCAGGACTGATTACTGGACATCAATGAGAGAGCACACAAAAATATCCAAGTCACTAGGATGCCTACATTTTAAATAGAGTAAGGCAGCCTGGAATTCTATCCATACATTATATTGGCAATAAAGCTTAAAAAACCAAAACAAAACCAAACAAAACCCCTTCTCCTGATTAAAAGAACTGACTGAAATACTTATCACTTTGATCCTTGAGAATTGTTTTAGATGCCATCCTCCCTTTACTTTTTGTGAAATCCTAAGACTTTAAAGGAATATTGTAACAATTCATTGCCAAATAACAATGAATTCCTCTGTAATTGCACATTACATGCATCCACATTAATACAAGATAATTTAATTAGGTCTGTTATTATAATGAATACCAAACACAAAACATGGGTCCAGAGATCATTTTCATAATCAGAAGTATAAGACCCCAGGAACTTTCAGAGAAAAGGGCTATTAAAATGTAAATAATTTCTTTTAAATTTAAATAGCCGTTTTAGAAAACAGATGTTCTTCTTGATCATTTCCTGCAGAGATTTCAAAAAACCTGTACTCACGATTGCTAACTGAAAACTGGCTATTAACCTTGGAAACTTTTCCTGATTTACATGAATGGTTTCACTAGAATACACTGATACATTTTATTAGCTTGCAAATCATAACACTACACACTGGTCACTTCCAGTGATGTGTTTTTAAACTAAGCAATAAGAAATTAATTATAATCCAAGCATATTTCTCTCAACCAGTCTAAAATTTCATGCTGTGATAGGACAGGTATCTGGTATGACCTAAAAAGACTGGACAAACAGGACAGAACACTGTTTTCTTGACAGTTTAAAACCACGGAGTTGAAAGTTGCACAATATCAACACGATTTTTCATCCCTTCCACAAGATGCTAGAAGTCAGGAAGAAAAGTTCCTATTACCACAAGAGCGAGCATAATTAAGTTAAAATTACTGTTGTTGACAGTAAGTTCTAACAGCAAAAATTGCATCATATATGAATGGGTGACATAATGCACCTAGCTCATTTATATGAGCAGGTATGTTCTAGCTGAAGACGACAGTGGATAGGGAGACTGTGCATGAACAGGTGATACTAAAAATTCAACCCAACAAGCTTTCTCTTTGTGAAGTGCCCCAAGACAGTAAAATCTGGCACAATGATTCTGTACACCACACTAAGACATGATTCTGTCTCCCTGTTGCTTTTTGGCCATTTTGTATGTTACTTCATATATCTGCAGAGCAACAGTTCTTTCAAGTTCTGCTTTTGTTAAGCACTGCTTTTCCTCAGACATCAGTAATTACAAACTTCTAAGGCACTTTCTCAAAGGAGACTATTTACTGCTTAGCTTTCCCATCAGTGGAAGAACTGAGCTGCCAGGGACCTTTGGTCTGATCCTTAACATTGCTGCTTCTTGCAGCATGGGCACTTCTGCAAAGTAAAATCTTTAATGTGCCTATACATAATATTTGCTTTAAAGGAGAAAGGTTTGATATGGGTACACAATCATCGGTTTTCTGTGCCCTAAAGATAACTTGAACCCTAGTCTCCATGGTAACAGATACCACTAGTGAGCCTTAGCAAGTCTTGCTTATTTTTTACTGACAAGATGAACAGGAAAACCATACGGCTTCTATGAAAGCTCTCATTACTGCCAGAGTCTTACATCTCTTTAATCCTCGGCGAATAGTGTGCAGTAAAGGGTGCTATGCCTATATACAGTCATGTTTAAATACCACTACCCTTCCTGTACTTTCATATTATAATGCTAAGAACAATTTGCTTAAATCTTTCATGCTGTTAAAAATTGACTGAGACATGAATCTGACTCTACTCTGTATACACAGGCTGACTTTACAAAGTAGAATAAAAGTCTCTGTGACTTGTTAGACTTGATGGCAATTTGCTGGTCCATGTGTTCACACTTCATTGAAAGTCATTCAGGAAAAAGAAAAGTCTCACTTGCATAAAAAGCACTAAGGCTAGTTCCCGAAAATGCCTTTTTTTTTTTTTTCTTTTTCTTAAAAGTGATATTGACTCTTCCATGGTTGAATCATTCCCTGTATACCAAACTCTCAATTTCCTTAGCATCTTTGCTTATAACAAAATCACTGGGATTTCAGAGAATGAAGGTTATGCCTCAGCTGCCCTTTGAACAAAAGTCATAAGCTTCCCAGCCCTCTTTTAACATTTCACATTAGGCCCTTTATCCAACTCTTTGGGCAGCAGCTTATCTCTCAGGTCAGATACTACTCCAGGATGCTAAAGATGAAGTGCTTCCATCCACTGATGGCAGCTCTCCAGGACACCCAATTAATCTCTGAGGTCTGTCTTTAGCATAAACCTTGTTCAGGTCTACTGTGTTCCCTATTTCAGCACCAGCAATGTCCCTTCACACTGTAGGCTAGTCCTGGAGCCAGTGTACTAAGTTACGGATAGAGAGGGATTCTTTCCCCTTCCCTGGCTTAGGCTGCAGTTGTCACATCCAGCAGTTACTGTGCCACCAGGCATGTCATCAAGCAATCAGAGCAAAAGTCATGGTCAGGTCCCAGGTCTCAAAACACTCCCCTTTCCTGGAGGAAAAAAGTAGTTACAAGCATGTTTTCCAAATCTTTCTATAGAGCCTTTCTACCACTGCACCTTTCCACCCAGAAAAGAACTAGCACCAGGGCACTATTGCAGCCTGTCATCAGTCAGAGAAGCTGCAGTGCATAACCCTGTCTGCCTAGATTTCAGCAAATTGCTGAGCTGCAATTCAAACTTTTTACTCAACCAGACAAAACTCTGTAGCAGAATGAACTAGTAGTTCCTTTTGTTTCTTGGACGATCCTGATAGCTTTTAAAGATGTAGGTACTGCTTTCAGTGCTTTGGAAAACCTCAGACTACAAATGAAAGTTTTAGTTAGAAGACCACATGTTCTCATTTGTTTTTAACTGTATGTACTATAAGTAACTGCAGGTTAAGATTTAAACAAGAACTGTATTTCTATGTCTAAAAATCTCATGACTCTGCTTAATCCCAGACAGACTAAATTTTAGACAGCCACTAAGTGCCCTGGGGCCTTGTCCACCTAAGTAGCACCTCAGCAATTTCTCTGGAATCAGGAGATACTGGGTACAGCTCTTCACTTGCCACTGCAGCATTTCCTGCTCCTGTTAAAGCATAAAATTCTTAGAAAGCAGAATGGACAAGCATCAGCCAATTACACGACTCCCAGGCAAGGATCCTTGTAACACCCTCACAACATCACCCCACAGAATAGCCTATGGTTATACTGCCGAGGGCAGAGAAAGAGAAAGGATGAATCTAGCCATATAATGTTTGCCCTCAGGAAGAAATAAAATTATCCAAACTATAAAAAAACCCATTAATTCTCAACTTCAGATCTCCAGTTCAAGTTTAATAAAGGCCCTCAGACTACGCTACATAATTTATATGGCGTTCAGAGGAAGCAGCCTCTGCATAAAGTTTTTTTTTGTCTTTAAAGGTGCAGGAACAAATCCTAAGGAAATAAACTCTAAATTGAGAGATACTGGCAGTAACCATGTGGGGGGACCTTTCCAGAGTTCCTGAAGAAAGAAAGAAAATCTAAAGAGAACAGGAAGGGAAAAAAAAAAAAAAAGAAACAAAACAGGAAACAGAAAAAAGATAAGAAGGGGGGAAATCCCCAAACAATTAAAAAAATCCAAACCAACCAAAAAAACCCAAACCCAAACCAATAACAAACCACTTTGATTCACTTCAGTCTAGAAAGACCAGCAAAGGCAAACAAGAACTCACAAAAATCATCAAATTAACTATAACACTTAAGCAGCCTCTCCAGCAATTTGTCTATAAATTTCAAAAGTAAATCTCTTCTGTTATTGTGCATCTGTGCAGCACTCAACATTGTAGAGTATCTTTGCATTCCCATGCTTGACAAAAAGCACAGTACCTGGAATAACTTGCAAGAAATTTCTTGTGTGCAACACTATTCACCTTGTGACTAAACAATTCCAGCAAGAAAACCCAATAAACCTAGTCACCAAAACAAACAAACAAAACCCACCCTCGAATAACTGCAGAACATTTAACACTTTCTTTGGCTTCCAGTAGGTTCTACTATTTCTTACTTTCTTTGAAAAAGCTCAAACCCAGCTACCAAAGGATACAAAAGAAAGATGCATTCATCAATGTCTTCATCTGGCAGCCAAAGGAGAATAAATACAACACATACAGTTTAAACAAATACTTATTAAAATCCCCTTCTGTTGGTAAATTGAAATGTTAAGGTGAGTCCTGTCATACCTGCCCAAAGTCCATTTCTAAGATAAGCAGTGCTACTCTTGCTGATTGGAATTCAGTTAACGATAATCTACAAGGTTTTATTTTAAGTGCCTCATTCATCATTTCTACATTACCTGAAGGTGCAGTCAAAAGCAGAGAAGAGATGCCATTAGAGCAGGTGTGCTCTATATTGTCCTTTTATTGTACATTCAGCTCATTAACTTTGACTGGTGTCCTAGTGTGGGTCAGCTTCAAAATGATTAATATTGCAACCCTCTTCCTAACATGCACCAGACTCATCATTCACTTAATGGTACTTTTTATAAAATAAAGATTTATATCTTGGCATGTGTCCTGAAGGGTCATACCCCCAAACATGCCCTAGCCCAGACAATGGGCTAAGCACCTGCGAATGTGCTTACCTGGACACTTCCTGCAGTCCAGGTAGCCAAGGTAAACGTATAGCACATGATTAACATTGTAAGCACCTGTGAATGTGCAAGCCTGGACACTTCCTGGGGTCCAGATAAACATGTAGCACAGGTAATTAACTTTGTAACACAGCTGTGAACTCTGTATGCCCCTGGCCATGTTTGGATATGCCCCATCCTCAGGGTCCAGTTATCAGGGTTCTGTGTTACCAAAGGGCATTAATTGTCTTGGGACAGTATTTAAACCAGCCAAGAAGTCAGGCAACTTGCCTTGTTCTCAGCCAGACAGCAACAAGAGCCAAATGCTGCCAGAGTAGCAGCTGAGGGCTTGCTTACCACAAAGAGACAAGATCCAAATGCTGCCTGAGTAGCAGCTGAAGAACCTGCTCTAGCAGACCAACAACTTCACCCAGGCCTTGCACCTGGACCAAGGCAGAAAGGGGAAGAGATCCAAGGGAACTGAATCCTGGAAGAGGCTATAGCCCAGCGACTGGGCACGACAAGAGAGAGGCCCCCTAGCCCTCTCTGAGCCAGGACTGCTTGAATTACAGCCACAGCATCTGGGAAGATACCAGACAGAGGAGCAAGTTGTGAGTACCTGACTAATCTGCTATGGTATTCCATTTGTGGGAGACCCACAGATCACAGCACCTGTATTTCCAATTTGAATTGCTGTATTGGAAAGGTTAGATCTGTGCTTAAATAATTTAACTGTCTTTATATGTGCAGTGTAAAACCCACAACTGAATAATTGAACCAGTGAATACATTTTGTAAATAAGTTACAGTGGTGTTTGAATATACCACCACAGGAAATGTTAATTATAAAAATATATACATTTTTAGTACAGCATGCCTTGTTTGTTTTTAAATCCCTTCTTTTCTGTGCTCTCATATTAAGGAAGACTTGGCGCAGTCAGCCGGAGAGTATACTCCTGCAGCTACCACAAGAAAGAGGCAGCATTTATTTCACCCATGTTTTAACAGGCAATTCCTTCTGGGACTTTGCAGAAAGATCTCCAGAGAGAAACCGCACTAAGTCTACACTGATCTGGTTGGAAAATTCCAGTGACCTCTCAAGTCTGGAGAGCCTCCCTCACATATATTTAAACTACATGCACTGTCAGTTCTGACATCTTCTATTTATAGTGTCCAAATAATTCCAGTGTAATCCTTTATCTCCATCTTTATCTAATTAACCATGATCGAGTTTGTGTATGCCTTTCAGGTGACTATTTCAGTTGAGTTTCTTTGTGATGGGTATTGAAGTCTTGAATATAAATAGTTAACCCCCAAACACAACAGAATCTTAATATTTTCTGCTCATTGACTTGGACAACTTGCTGTTTGCTTCTGCTTTTCCTTCTACCACTGTGCTTCTGGATTTCATTTCAATGTATTTATCACCTATGGTGCACACATTCTCTCACACTTTGTCTAATGCAAATTAATTCACTTTCAGGGAAACACCTCAGTGGCATACCTGAAGAGCTCATATTTGTACAAGCAATAAACACACTGCAGAAATGTGAACAAATGTAATCCAGAAGCACTATGGTCCAAGCCCCTATGAACAATGAAAGGCCCACTGCGTTTTCGACAGTATATATCCAAAAGAGGTTGCACAGAGAGCAGTTCAGAAGCCTGACATATGAACTGATGGACTAATAAGGGGCTTCCAGCTGGAGATACCAAACAACCTTCTGTGAGACTCAGACAAGTCCAGCTAAGGTTGACCAAGCCACAGGACATGCAGGAGTCACCATTTGTGCATATGTGGAAAGTTCCTCCTGCTTCATTAACATGACTGCTAAGGTGAGCTGTATGTTCCTACTTCCCTCCATATTCTTTCTCCAGAGGCTAAGATTTGTAGTGCAGAAGTGCTTCAAAATACGTTATCAACTTTTAATAACAGTTATTGCATATTCTACTGTGTTAATCTGTTCTCAAGCCAAAAATTAGGAACAGTAAAACCAAACAAACCTGGAGTCCGATTTTCAGCTCAGCCTAAAATCCCAGATTCTTTCACCTTGAGCATTTAAGACACAGATTGTCATTTAGAGATGGTAAGGCACTCGATTCCACTTGCAAAGAAAGAACTCAGACACTACTTAGCCTATGCCCAGGTAATTACAGGCTGCAGAACATTTGCAAGGGTATAAGCAGATGGTTGTGTCTCAGTGTCATTCCAGCTACTCCAATTTTAATCATGTAAAGCTTTATTACACAATTAAAAACACATATATGTGGTCTTTCACTTCACAGGTATATATTTAAGCAAGGACAAAGCAAGGTCAATAAGGACAAAGAGACTTTGGGCAGAGATAATAGGGAAGGTTGAATTCCTTGTAAAATAAAGGGTGATAATAAGCCTAGCAGATTTCTGGGACTGAAAGGACACACATAACCTATATTCCCTGCCACCTTGTCAGAGAGAAAAGGAGGTCAGAAGTCAGTATACCATGACGACATCAGCTTTAAATGTCTCAAAGGAGCAGGTTGTTCCTTGACTTCCCTTTTACAGTAATTGTTGTGCCAGAGACTGACTTGATAATTATCTCGTATTTGTGAGTTTTTCTTCTCTCTGACTACACACAGCAAACTGGCTGTTGATTAGAACTTCATTCAAGCATCCCTTGGTATCCAACTCATCTGAAGCATGAGAAGGTAATTTAGTTTTCACTCTTCCAAGTCCCACAGGCTGCACTCTGGGGGACAATAGAAAAGGAAGCAGTCTGTGGGGCTCAGCTACTCTGCTTATTAGCTTAGTGACACACACACTAAAAGATATGAACTATGAATGACTGCTGCCTTCCCTGAGATGATTCTTATCAGCTTATGCTTCCTTTATAACCAGAAGACTGCCATGTCAGTTGGTTATGGGTTTCTCATATTGAATATGTCACCTTGGAATGCAACAGCAGCTGTGGAACACAGCTAGTCACTAAAATATCCAAGTCTGTCTTTATCTAACATTTGATTAAAGGGCATAATAAATCCTGGTTTTCACCATAAGGAAAGCAGCTCATGTGGTGGTGAGATGGAGGCAAATGCCATCAAAAGCAGACCCTGTGAAATGCTAGATCAAATTCATTGTTCAGTGAGAGGATCTGACACAAGAAGTCCCAGATTCAGACAAAAAACAGACAGCAGAGATCTTGATTCACTAAACAACAGGAGGTAATGGTGAAAGAGGGTAATGTGCCTCAGCAAGGAGGCTACGAAACTTCTGGTCTCATTTATATTTGATGGTAAGTGAAGAACATTTCATCTGTGAAAATTTTTCAGCAAATCCTCTCCACATGAGCATATAAAAGAGAACTGGCTTTGCTGTCAACAAAATAAAAAAGGTGTTTGCTAAAAAAGAAATGCATGTAGGGCTGAGTTTGTGTTGAGTAATTGCAGTGTCCATGTTTCTTGCTAAATCCTACTACATTCCAATTCTGTGATTAAAATTATTTTTTCCATTCTCAAAAAGATTGAAAGATGTTTGTTTCAAACTACTGAAGCCTCTAAGACTCAAAGTCATACCACTAGGAAGAGATAATGATTCTTTTTTTTTTGGTTAGAATTTACAAAAACTCTGTCAGAAAGGCACATATAAGGTCACTGCTTCACTGCCTGATTTATGCAAATTGCATTAAACTTTTTCTGTAAAATTGCTGCAATAACTTCAGAATGGTGCGTTATTGTCTGTGATTACAGAAACTGAATTCTGTTTTGGTGCATTCTGTGTTTCAAGTACTGTATGACAAGACCATGCAAGTAAATATGAATCAGCAGAAAGTAACTGCTGTTGAAATTGAAGTGTTCTTGAATTAAGATGCAGATAACAAGCAAGGTGACAAATCTGATGCTTACCGGAAATGAGAATTGCGCACATTCATAAAAGCGTCAGAGACAACTTCAGAATGCCACCAGCTTGATTCGGAGTTTGTATTTGTTTCAACTTTCAGAAGTCAACTCAGGAATGTCAGACAGCACAGAAAGAGAATAAACTAAGACCTTCTAAAAGCATCTGCAGTATGACCTCATATAGGTGCACTATGAATTTTAAGCCAGACCTTCAACTGAGAGAAAGTTGTCCAAATCTAACAAGATCAATACCATTATGGTTAGTTCACCCTAGCTCAAAATCTGTCCCTTCGTTCTGCAAAATAAACCACAACAAATTCCTTGATCTGCATAGTAATTGAATAATCATCTGATTAGCATGAAAGCAGATATCCAGTCCTGTATGTCTGTATTTTCATTAGTGGGAATATTTCCTGATACAAGTGATTGAAAGAAATCTCCATTTGATAAATAAGAGCAACCCTTTCAAGAGACTGAATATGAACAGATTTCTAAAAAAAAAAAAAATTAATCAGTGATTAGCTTAAAAATAAAAGCTCCATTCAAAAAGGCCAGCTTGAACATGTGATTATAAGGAAATTAATTTCCTACAATTTACAGGATCTTGTAAAACCTATAGATGCACGTCATGACTTAGATTAACTTTATTTTACAATGATATTGTGCAGAATGAAGGAGTTGTAGTTCTTTAATATCTTTTGGGCTTGGAGCTTAGTGTGGAACAGGTTTTATGGACAGAAAAAATAGCCCACTAATTTAATGTCTAGTCACTCACCTTGTCTTTGGTGACTATTTAATAGAAAATGAATTAAGGACATTATTGAAAACATCAAATGACAAAGAAGTGGACCCACACATGTTTTAATTTCCCTTTCAAGCTGCAAATTATAGCAGCTATCAAATGGCAGGCTCTCTGTAAGTTAAGATCTGTTATGCATACCTACTCCCCCAGAAAACATACTGCCTTAATTTACGTTTAAACTTTGATCAGCTCCACACAGGGCTTAACATTGTTTGTAAAATATGCCAAGCACAATTTCCAATGGAAACAATTCCACCCTGCCCAGCAACTCACCCCATTTTCTGCAGTGACCACTGTTTCAAAATTCTGTTAAACCCAACACACTTCTTTTCCAGTGTACATTTAAGACATACTTTGTTACTTTTTTCTTCACTGATGGATGTTGTACTGTATTCAGCCTTGATGTACTTATTGAGCATGAGACACAAACCCTAGTTCACACCTGTAAATCCTTGATGACATAACTAAGAATACAGAAACCTGGCAGCTTTTTTTGGATTATGTATCATTTCTACTTACCTTTTAAACTGGCATTTATTCTTAAAAGGCATGACAATGCCATAAAAGCACCTGTTTCCAAGTGTCTGTAGTGACAGTTTGAACTCCAGTACTTCTGAATCCTTGACACCACATGTGAATTTCTGATAAAATCAGCTGGCACTTTCACTGCTGATTTCCATGAGATCAAGACTTCACTCTACTCCTTTTGGCTAACATGACTTCAGTTATAGGAAGGATTATTACAAAGAGGAGCTATCATGTGGCTTAGCTACTTACCTTGCTAAAAAGTCATCACAGAGATTCCTCAACTGGAGCTGGATGGATGAAGATTCTCTTTCACCCCGGGGAAATTAAGGGGTCTTTTTTCACCATGCTCTGATGCTCCTCTCTGAAGATGGAGAAGCCTAACAGCAGCTGAGAAAGTCTGCAGGATAAGGCACCAATCATTACTACACTTACACTAGTGTCACATTCTTTAGTTATGCTGTGCCCAGGAGGACTGGATAGTTTTGTTAAAAGGATCAGTGTAAGATTGGTAGAATCATATCTGTGATTCATGCATAGTCTCTTAAATTCGGTATCTTAATTCCCAGACCAAAATGCCTTTCATACTTGGCACCACATATACACAAATAATTCAAGCCTTGAGAGGTTTGCAAGATGGGAAGACAAGACAAGACAATGGACAAGAAGGGGACGAGCCACAGAGATACTAACAGCATTTGTTGAGGTCACACAATCCCTCAGAGCAGATGCAGAAAGAAAACACACACCCAGCCAGAGCCATTCAATAGACCATATAAGGCATGGTTCCAGTGCTGAAGAAAACCACTCTTTCAAATATCTGGCCTCAGGAATTTGAGAAATATTAGGTTTTATACACAGCCCCCGGTAAAGTAATTCTTCAAGGTCTAAAAAAATCCACTAAGAGAGAAACAGGTAATGCTCTATCATAGCAGAAAACCTTGCCAGATTGATGGGAAACCTCCATCTGTAATACAGTAAGGGACTTCAGCTGGATCACACCCATTGTCATTAAATTAAACCAGCACCTTGCTCTCCCCTCCAGACTGTGTGGCAAGCCTGACAACAAATATATTCCCTCTGAATATGTAGTATTTGACCATCAGAGTAAACTGCACATTCAGGATGCAAGTTTTCTAATATTGCTCACCTTTCCAGTCCCTGCACTTTGTAACAATCCCATCCAGCACTTGATGTGGCGGTCATGCTAAGTGAAGATACAGCAAAAATATCAGCAAAGAAAAAAGTCAGGCGGTCTTGTTACTAAAGAGCAAATTTGAGGCCAGATTTGGCCCAGTTCAAACAAAAACTGTGGAGACTCAGTCTTAAGATCTTTCTTAACAACAGACTTCGAATCAGATATAACTTAATTCAGCTTTGGTACTAACCAGCTTTGGCACATGGCAGCTGACAGCAAGTCATATAATCCAGTTTTTCAGAAGAACCTGACAGTGTGAAACGAACCCAGGGCAGAGACTTCTGTGTTCCATTTAGGGTGTCATTCTTAAAATCACATATAAAACCCAGAAAAGGTCTTACAGCAAAACGTTTTGTACCCAAATGCCAAATTGTACTTCCGTGTCTCTTTAGAACCACTCAGACCTAACGGGGTCCCACAGGACAGATGTATCTTCATGAAAGTCCTTAGAAACACTGTGAACCTGTCGCACAAATTAGAGCAGCAGACCTGGCATGAATGTTGCAGCAGTCAGTATTTTTTTCTTTAGCAAAATACAAGCATGTGGCTATAGAAGCAGGTGTCTCAACCCTTTTTATACAAACAAAATAAGGGTTAGGGCACCCTGCTAAAATTTGGCAGTCAGGGACACTTCTTATATTCCCAAAGGGCTGAATCACCACATGTATAACATTAACATGAATTGAAGACAGCTATACTAGAAACTGTTTCACTTGGAGTGAAACAGAGATTTTCTGGAAAAAATATACTCCTGACTATCCAACCCTGGTGGACACTAAAACTTTCTCACTTGAGCAACCAACAGTCTCCAATGATAGGGATTGGACTGAGGTCTGGAGCAGCAGAACTGGTTAACAGAGACAGAAATCACTCTCTGTATTCCTTGATTATTTGAGCTAGTTTTTCAAAGGAAGCTGTAGATTCAAACAAACTGCATGCAAAACCAGCCTGAAAAATACCTCAGCAAGTCACTCAGGTGAACACAGACTGTGAATGCAGCCTGAGTGCTTACCAGCTTTTGAGCAGAGCCACAGCATATCGGCAACAGCAGCCATTCCCTAACTCTCAGTAGGCTTTCATTAAAATAAGCTGGACGTTTGTTGCACTCACCCTCAGGGAAATACTGCAGCCCAGACATGCTAGGTGCTTGCAAGAATTCAGAATGTGCCTTGCACAACCAAGACCTGTCTCAGTCTTTAGTTTTACTTTGGGCAGCTGCTCACGGACTAATTAAGGATGTGTGAGACCTCACAGAGCTGAGCACTGCAAATCCTGCCATGCTGTCCAACTTCCTCCATGACAGTATGACAGAGGGTCAGACATGGGGCTATAAATATGTCACATGTACGCTGCCATTAGTACCTAACACAAACAAGAAAGTGAATCTCCTTGAACACGAGGTGCTTAGCTTGTGCAGCTGTTGAAAGATACTCTGCATGCAGACTACTGATTAAAAAACAACAAAATAATCTTGCAAGGAATATGTATATAACTTTCCAAGGCCTATGATTATGACAGAACCTGCTTCATCTATTCTGAGTTCTCTGAAGCATTTATGTGTTCAAGATAGGTATTTCATTGGCTGCTGCAGGCTGGATCAGTAAGACAGCTTACCTGGAGCAATTCAGTCAGCTAACAAGTAGGTTATCTTTACCACCAGGCAACTTTATGATCATTTATGTAGTATCCCTTTTATTTCATAAAAAGTATACCTAGAGAAAACAGAGGATTGCAGTAATATTAAAATCATTGGTCTTCAGTATGGTAAAAGCTTTAATGGCAGGCAGTGCTGAAAGACTGGAAGAAACCACAAGGGGTTTTGTTTGCACTAAACTATGGTTACTACCCTGTATTTCAGTCTGACAGTCTGGAAAGATAAGAAAACAGAGAAGAAGGTAAATGTGAACAGAATGCTCAGAGGAAAGTTAACTTCCATCTTTCTTTCTACGAGACAGACACCCAGCAAGAAGGAAAAAAGTATCTGTAACTCGCTGCAGGCAAATAGTCAGCATCAAGGAGAATGGGATCATTTGCAAGATTAAGGATTGTTTGGCTTTTGGACTTTCTGTGTCTTGTTAGCCTCTTCCTGCCTGTCAGTCTGCTGTGGATGCAAAACTCAATCTGAGCCCTTGTGACACGCTTTTCAAAAAATACATCCTCTTTTCTGCCTGTTCACTAAAAGAGCATCAGTAGCAAAAGCATGAGTGATGTTACAGACCTTCCATTCCCTATGAAATACATAAGCTATAAGATTTCATGTTTTGTAGTTGGTGGCATTCAGTATAGCATGTCATACATAAAGACAAATAAACAGTCCGATTAAAATCAGAAACTACATTGTTAATACAAAACAAATGTAAACATCTTTAAGGACCAATTTGTTGTTCATTATGCTGAGGGGCATCAGAACAGTGAGAATATTCAAGTCACAAAAGTTGCAGTAAAAATTGTGAGCTCTTATTTTGGTCCAACTATTTTGACTGTGACATTCCTGACTTTAAATGAAAGATTCCATGCTGTCATGCTTCTGAAGAATTAAAAAAATCTATGAAGTGGATCAAATATTTTTTTACCAAAAGTAAAAATAAATCCCCTCATGATACTTTGTAACTCAACAGAAAAGGTCAAGTGTTTCATGCAAATCAAACAATTACAAAGAAACCTTTTGCCAGTCCCTAAGCTATTCAGATTTGAAGATAATGCAGTAAGGCAGGGTTTTGCTTCCTTATGCTCGATTTTGTTAAAACCTTGGTGTTGTCCTGGTTACTGCAGCTGTGGGCTTCCATTTGGCTTCTTGCAGCTGTACACATTAAAATATAAAAAAAATTGGTTGCTTTGACTTCTAGCTTGTTCTAAGTTCATCTTTGCTATTTAAAGCCACCTCACTACCACAGAGCAATGGTTTTCTCCCCATGTACCACCCCACCACTTCTCTGACATGCAACATGAGCTCAGTAAGGAAAGGGTTAACAGCAACTTCAAGGCATTAGCATATTCAGTGACTTTTATGGGCAAGACACACTCCCAAAGTACCCCCAACAGATGAATTGCTATAACCTAGGCATACAGAAGGCATTTCTGTCCATACCACAGTGCCAGGCACCAACTGGGAAGTCAAAAGCTGAACATCTTTTGTATCCCATGTCCAATTCCTATCCCAGAGAATGGGAACTCCATGCTAAAAATTCTGCTACACGTGACTTTTGGAGTCTTGTCTTCTTCCTAGAGAACGATTTGTCTGTCAAATCCAGCAATGTGTTGTCTCAGCAAGCCACAGTGTGATGCATGGTGGACTGGAGACAAGAACAAACCGCAGAGGTGTTCTTTAGAGACTGCCGGAACACCTGCTCTGCTCCTGTGTTTGTCCAATACAAGCACCTAGTCAGGGCTCTATCCAAGCAATTTGCACCAAGAGCAAGTTTGTGTTCACACAAAGCCATTGGCTTGCACTTCAGCCCAGAGCACACTGAGGCTACAGCAAGCACTCAAGAATTCCACTTTTCATGTGCATTTCCATGTGCCACACAAACCAAAGAAAAACTGTAAAATATGCCAGTGTTCCCAAGTCTGAGTCACCAATTATTACCCCACTCCTTTGCTTATTGCCTCAACAACCTAAGGAAAGGTGAAAGGCAAATTAATTAAAACACTGAATATTAAACAGATTAAAGTAAAAACTACTGGAAATCAAGTGTTGCAAACTTAACCCGTTCTGTTTGCCATCTGCAGGGTGTACACCTCTTGCAATATACCAAACACATAGTCAAGGTGAAAGGATTAAATAGCCTTTAGTAACAATTCAGATGACTGATCTTCACACTGATTGCACTTTTTATATAGGTAATTTTAATTTTGAAAATGTTACTGGATGTCTGAATTCCAGATTATCTATGCACTGTGGTTAAACAGGCCTGAAAACCTGTCTTTCTGATACAGTGGATAATGTATTCCCATTGGACTCTCTGATTTTTTTTTTTAAAGGTGGCACTAAACAGCTGCTTAAGGTAGAGCTCAAAAGGCACTCTAAATCTAAATGACTGACATCTGATGAGGCACAAAGACTGCAGTAAGTGCTCCCTACAAGGCCATGGAATGCTCACTACTACAGGGTTTTTTGAATTATCTCAACTAATCCTTAAAAAGAAAAATCAACCTTAGAGATCTTATGTGCTGAGTGAAGAAAAATAAATAACTAATGTAAGAATCATGTTGAACTTTAAAGTGAACTGAAACTGTGTAACAGTGTGAGCTGAAATCCCACCACACCGACAAAACCATCACAAACTGTCATTGCTAAGTTTTATGAGAATTCTGGTTATATCACACTCCGGAGTATTTTTTTCTTGTCAGAAAAACCAGAATCATAATAATCACCATAAATCCTAACAGGAACATAAGATTGCTATTTATGGTTTTACCATGTCCATTTAATTACACATTTAAGATAAAATAATAACTATTTCATTCCTATTACAAATAATAACATGATGTACACCTGCTAATTTATCTGAAAATGGTAAAACCTCTAATCTCAGGTTTTAGTAACATACCTGAATGCCAGTTAGTATTCTGACTACACTAAGTCAATGTTAAATGGATTATAAATAACGAAATTAATTAAAGAACTCATTTTCAGTGAAAATCATATTGAAATGAGAGTTGCATTGGCCAACTGATGCTAATCAACATGTTTTATTCCATCTTAATCCACTGAAACGGAGGTTACCAGGAGGCACATGAGTGAAATGATGTGAATAAAATTCTGTGTAGTTTTTCAGAGCACTTGGACTTAATTTAGTGCGATAGGACCAATTAAAGATATTAATCTGAAAAAAAACCAAAGCATTTTAGTCCTAAATTGTATTTTTGTCCCTGCTTTGTATTTAACAATACAGAACATGCTTGGAAGGGAATCCATCCACTAGAAAGCTCTAAGTCTAAAAGTAATACAGTCCTAACAGCAAATAGCACTGAATGTTATCACCCCCAAATGCTGCCAGAGGACTGGCACAATCACAAATACATAAAACAGCATCAGAAAAGAAGCAACATATACTTTTTATGCTCATACACAGCAGAGCTGCAACAGCTATCAATATATGGCATTCACTTCTTATGCCCACATTATCAAAACAGATTTTCAAATATGTGAAAAGATTTCAGATATGGAAACTTCATTCAAAGACTGGCTTAAAGTCTGGAGAAAAAAGTAATTTTTAAAAGACAGGAGACAGATCATCTTGGGAGACAAAAATATCTAGTACTGAAGAACTCTTTAATTTGGTCAAAGGTGGCATAATAAGAAACTGTAGGAGGAAGTTATACCTGGCAAATTCAAACTCTTCTTCAACACTGATGGTAATTAACTAGTAGGAAAAAAAAAAAGAATAAGAAAGGTGGGAAAATGTGATTGATATCTTCACATTAGGAGTCTGGAAGCAAGGCACAGAGAGACAAATCATACACTCTCACCATAACCAGAAAATGTATTATACAAAAGAGCCTCTTATGATGTTCAACTCCATAAAAGAGAGAATTAATTTGGTAAACATAAGGGTTATATAAAGGATGTTATGATTTTATGAATCCAAATATTATGGGGAGCAACACACAACTGCAGCACGATCTTAGAGCTACAAAACCCATGATGAACACAGGTACGCCTTTTCTCTGTCGAACTGATTTTGACTAAATCAACACATGAAAGGAACAACTTTCCTCTGAATATAACTTCCACATCCTGAAAACCCAAAGGATTTGGAAGTGTAGCTAACACTACTCACCCCCCCCAAAATAACCAAGCTATTCTCTGCTTCTTGACAAGCACTATTCTGCCCTGCTAGGTTTACTGTCAGTCCACTTTTCTGAGGCATCAGTCAAGGACACGGGTAGAGAGAAGAGTTTTATCTCATCTTTTCTCCAGAGAAGTACTGCCATGTGGGGTATCATGCTGCTGAGTCAAGAGCCATGAGAGACAAACCCACACCAACTATTTACCTCCCCAGCAAAAATATTGATTACACAATGCACCTTAACACCTGGCACACAGACAGTTCTCATTTTCAACCCAAATGACTGGCAGCAGTAAAGTCATTGCCTTGAAACAGCAAAGAGGAAATTTAGTTTAGAGGGTTCAAACTAGTTTAGTCAAACATTAGACAAAGATCTGAAAACCTGGAGCACGTAACCACGCTCCCTTAACTTTCTACTGATCATCAAGCCACTAAATTGGATGTAATTTTGGCTCTTACACAATCCCTCCCTGACATAAATCTGTAATCACATTAGATGAACCTCCTGCTTCAAAGATTTCTCAGCAAGCTTTGCCCTCAAGCAGACCTGAAAACCTGGTTTTTTGCTGTGTCTTGAAAAGCAATTACCAGCAGCAAAGTGGATGTAGCCTCTCTTGTGGGGGACCATGGCCACTCACGGAAAGGACTCCCAGGTTCCAGAGAGCCGAGGCCTCAGAGGCCTCATGGTGCTGCCCCTGAAGGAAGGGCATCTCCTCAGGAGAAGGCATCCAGTCTGGCACCCACTCACAAAGATCACAGCTTTCAAATGCTGGCATGTAACTTTTCATGATGTTTACACACACCTCAGCATGAGCCTCTTACAGCCTCTGTCCCCATGAGAGGCACAGAGTACCATTCCCCAGTAACAGAATGGTGGCTCCCACATAAAGCTACCACACTCCAAACCATTTTAAGCTAGAGCTCGTGTCCAGGATGAGTGAGACTTCCCAGAGTTGCTAAGAAGGCTCATTTGCACCAGACTGGACCAAAGTTATACCTCTCAACAGTTATATTTTACGTTTATAACATACAGGATCATAGTCATACTGCTGCCCCAGCTGCCTCTTTTCCAAGCTGTTCCAGCCCCTGCTACTCTTGACTGTCTGGAGCCTCTGCCTCCCACCCCTGCTCCTACCAGCACAGTCTCCTTACTGGCTGTTAGCTGGAACTGCTCACCATCCCACAGGAAGCTAACCCTTCCCAGATGAGCTTCCTGCATCAACAGAATAAGGAACCAGGTTTAATGAACAAGACAGACCTTTACAAAGGCATGATGGTGACTTATTTAATCAGGTCTAACAGTCTCGCTGCAAATTGTTTGCAAATCTCACTTTCAAACGTAATACAAGACAGTGGTTTCTCTCCTTCAAAGGAAATTACATTAGTATCTAGTATTATATAAACAAAAACTACAGAGTTGCTTCCTGCCACAATATTCTAGCATACATAAGTCTACTGTCATAATAAATCTATGTCATAATACTCTGCTGTTTAACTGATTAGATTCAAGAGGCCTATTTCTGTTAGAGGACTTCACTATAGTCAAAACCACAAAACTGATGCCAGTAACTATTAAGACTGGAAGATTTTGATTTTTACTGACCAATATAGAGAACTAAACATGAAATTTCCACAATCATAGGAATGCAGCCACCATTGGCCAAACTAGCTCTGCTTCATGCAAGTAGAGACAAGAACAGCCAAAAATGCATTGGCCAGGCATACCTAATGACAGTTTCACATTGCTTTTCAGAACAGCAGTTTAGTTTGCTTCTGAAATTCTTCTCCATAAGTTTTCTTTTGCTGCTGTGGATTTGTACCCAGGTCTTGTTTGTCAGCTTCCTTATTTTTGAAGGTGACCATCGCATAAAATGATCATAGAATCATAGAATCAGTCACAGGTGGAAGGGACCACAAGGATCATCCAGTTCCAACCCCCCTGCCATGGGCAGGGACACCTCACACTAGATCAGGCTGCCCAGAGCCTCATCCAGCCTGGCCTTAAACACCTCCAGGAATGGGGCCCCAACCACCTCCCTGGGCAACCCATTCCAGGCTCTCACCACTCTCATGGTGAAGAACTTCTCCTTACACCCAGTCTGAACCTCCCCACTTCCAGCTTTATTCCATTCCCCCTAGTCCTGTCACTACCTGATATTCTAAAAAGTCCTTCCCCAGGTTTTTTGTAGGCCCCCTTCAGATACTGGAAGGCCACAATAAGGTCACCTCAGAGCCTTCTCTTATCCAGACTGAACAGCCCCAACTCTCTCAGTCTGTCCTCATAGGAGAGGTGGTGATGATCTGTTCATGTCCTTTAGAATGGCTGTGAATGAATCCTGGAAATGGACAGCAAGAGCCACTGACAGAAATGAGAAAGAGACCAGCAGAGGAAAGGTGGCAGAAATAACGTGGAAAGGATTGAACGTGTACTTCTCTCTAACAGACTGATAATTTCCTCACTACTAAGGTAGTACTCAAAATATATTCACATTTACGCAGAGATTAATGGTTTGAATTCAGTTAGTTTTTACTTATTCCTTTCCATATCAATTTGCTATAGCATAGAAGGTTTCTTTCTCCCCTTCATATAAATCTATGTATAAGTGTATCTACACAGGTTTGTCTACTTGGCTAAGATTCAACACTGCCAACACAAATACATGAAGAACTTCACTCACATGGACACTTCCACAGATTTAAAAAACATTTTTTTTTTCTAAAAAGAAGGACTTTTACCTTCACTTTAAGTGTAGCATGGAACTGCGTTTGAATTGTGAATCATCAAAACAGGAACAGAGAACTGACAATCTCAAAAGGATCTAAACTGGTACAGTACATATGGAGTGTCAGTTTTCTGTTTGCAAAAAAACTGAAATGATTTCTTGCTTTTCAGTCAGGGACTGACTATAGAAATGAAGTTGTTTTTTTTTTTTCCCTGCAGTAAAAATCTCAGCCCTTTTTCTCTGATTATGGTTTATAGTAAGAAATTTAGAAGTGTAAAGCTTTTAGCCATTTTCTTAAAGGTATTGACCCATGTGCCAGGTTATACCCATTCCTGGAGGGGCTGAAAAGAACCCAGCCCCCAGGTGGACAAAAGGAACCTGATCCAGGTGGGCAAAGAGAGAGATCTGGTTTTCCCCCTCTCAGGAGGAGGGGTCCCCTGGGTCAAAGGTCGATTCCACTCTCCCTTCCTGTCCAGCAAGCTTACTTAAAGGGGACCATTTTTTTTTGGTTCTTTCTCTTTCCCCACACCTTGCCTGATTGACAGAAGGGTCACTGCTGCTCCTGCTTCCTGCAGTCCCCACGTGGCGAGGTCTACCTCCATGCTGCATCCACATTTCTAAAGAACTGCATCCACTTGCATCAAGGGAATCCCATGCCAGCTGGGCCTAGTTTTGAAGATTTTTCTATTTACCCTTTTCCTTACACCTTTGTAACCTTCCCTGTTACTCAAATGCTATACATATTTTGTTAAAAATGACCTTTTTACTTCCAAACGGATTCCAAACCATTTGTTTCGTGATTTTTACTTCTCCTTTCTCCTGCTGAATTTGCTTTTACCTTACTGGGAAAAAACAGAGAGGGGAGGCAATCTAAATCTGTTCCACTTGGGCTTTTGGACTCTGGGTAAAGCTTAAACCACAACAACTCATCATTCCACTCAGCACTGAAATTCTCAATTCATTAGATACTCAAAAAGCATATTTGAATGCCCAAATACCAAAAGAAAGTCAACACAGGCTCCAGAATCATCTAAATGGGACTGTGTTGAATGGTGCAGTATCTTTAAATATTGATTATATCATTATTCATGACAAGCTAAAGTGAACACTTCATAATAATTTAAGCCTGAGCACAATTTTAGTAAGGCAGATCTACAGAGGGCTGGGACTTTAGAAATACTTCACAAAGGTCTCCACATTCACAAGTCCATCAGAGGCCTGCAGCTCACTTTTACTGCCCTTTAAAACAAAAAGCACCTCACCATATAAGGAACCCACTCATCACTGGTTGTGACTGACAGAGAAGTCTCTGAGGTGTCTAAATCAGATGACCTAGTGATTTCACTGCAAGCTCAGTGCAACACAGCGAGGATCCATATATAGATTTCCAGGGCAGAAGCAGGCTTGCTTTGTTTAGAGGTGTGCAGCTGCGTAAAAGGCTTTAAATGTTTATGGATGAATTAGAAGAGAAAGAATAGGAACCGTGAGGTTTACTTACAGGGTCTAGAAGGAAGCCTTCAAGGGTAAAACCACAAGTTCACAAGCTTTCCTCAGCTGTGTCACCAGCACAGCATATGTGCTGCTGCTAAACAAGTGCTTGATTTTGTAATCAATCGTTTGATAGGCAGTAACAGTGACAGATGAAGCCTTATCATCAGTATTTTAAACTGTTCATTATAAGAAGCTGTCCCATTCCATGTTGCACATTCATTTTGATTAGAATGTCCAACAGCTTTGTGAAGCATATTAAACATTAGCTGTAAGTTTTTTCATTTACTCTTCAACCAAAGTTATACTGTGCACATGATGCACAGCACAGAGATCCAGATACAATCTATGGTTTGTATAGTGGTTGGGAAGACAATGTGTAATGGATTTATATCTACTATTCCGAAGTAGATAAATCACAAGTGATAAGTAGATAAATCTCAAGTGAGAAGTAGATATCAAGTCTTTCCTTTCCACTGAAGAAACATGTGCAAGTTAGCATAGGTCACCTATTGGTTTGGTGGGTTTTTTTTGTTTTGCTGTTGTTGTTTTTTTTTTTTTTAACTTTCTTTGCTGTTAATTTTGACCCAGAATGCAAAGGCTCTAGCTGAAAACTGTAGAAAGGGTTGTTTGAAAATGGAGATTATCTGTTAATTACACGCAACCAATTTTTGCTTTAACACCAAAACTTTATTCTGCTCGTTTTGGAATTATGCCTCCATAAATCAGTCAAGAGATCATCTGAGAAAGCATTTAATAACTATGGGCTGGGGAAGAACTTTCTGAAGCCCAAGTGCACTTGTCTTTTCTTGCTCAAACCTTTTTCCCTGTTTCCAGTGGGTGGTTCAAATCCAGCCAAGAGCAGCTTCTAGTTTTTCGTTGTCAGCAACATACCCTTGAGAACACTTAGCAGAGGCTCTTAGCAGAATATCAGACTGGAAGTTCCCCTTTTCCAAACATCCTTCCGTGGTGAAATCAAGAAGTGTTTGCAAGCCAGAAACAGTACAGAATTTTCTCTTCTGACAAATGGTTTCTCTCAGTGATGTTATTAACTAGAGGTTTGAAAGACTATTATTACAAAGTGCTTTACAAGTGTTGTCACTGTCAGGCTAAAGAAAAAAGTGAAGTGGAAGGAAATCCCAAAGAGATATTTTACACAGCGCTGTCACTATTAATCTGCAGTGAAATTTCTGAACACAAAATTCTTGGTACCTTGGGTTTTTTACCATTATCTCATTAAAAAGTTAAGAATCTAAATCTTGTGGCTTCTTTACAGGCTTGTGTCCTTCATAGTACAGTCCATGATCAATAGTCAACTCTACAAGAAAATAAACACATAGCTATCCCAAGTGTCATTCCAGACATTAGTCTCCTGCTCTGAACATCTCACATGGAGAGCAGTGGCTGCAGTAACATCAGAAGTTTACATTTAAAGTTGAAGGTTGAGGAATCATTCAGGACTGACCAGCTGGGATGATAGTATGGACCAGACCCAGCCTTGAGAGCTGCTCCTCCATTACTACAAAGCACTGGACACTCATGTTGCCCATGAGCAGAGAGCAGATTCCAGGATCATGGGCTACTTCTTGGCAAATCAGGCAAGTTCACACAAAGCCATGGTTCAGCTTTCAGTGCCAATGCCAGACTGTTAAAGATAACAGTAAAAACGAATAGCTTCAAGTGTTGATACACTGACGCGCTAGATACTATGCCCTGTTTTCAGAACACAATAAGCTACTAGCACAAAGTTACTCTCAGGCCTTCCTAAATGAGTCAATGTACAGAGTTGCAATGGAATAAATACATGCTCTGGCTCACAAACTGGGTGCTTGTAAACAGCATGATCAAGATTTGTGTTTACCGCTTAGCTTGTATGAAAAGTCAAAGGCAGTGCAGATCACTGAATTTTATATATAAAATATGGCTTTATTGCAAATAGCACTGAAGCAGCCAACATTGTGCCTATGGTTTCATTTCAGCCAGGAATACCCCTAAGCTATCTACAGCAGCCCATATATGGAAACATCAGCTGATGAAGGAAGTTCATCACTATCATTCTCAAATCAGACAGGTACAGCTACTAGAACTCAACCACACAAGCATCCAGGGCAGATTTTGTGGAAACATAACTGCACAGGAAATGAAGCCTTAAAGTAAAAGATAGAGCAGATTACAGCATTAGTTGAAAAATATTTTTGTGATAGTAGTCTAATTGGCAAATTCTGGACTAGGCACCAGTCTGGATTTAATTTATAGTTCTAAAGCTAATTCATTTGTGTCTCTTAAAAAAAGAGTCACCCTAATGAGAAGCTTTTGAAGCTTCACACACATATCCTGCAGACCCTGTAACATAGGACCCCATAAAAAGAATCAATCTAAACCTGATGGATTTGTGCAAAGACCTACAGGATGACTCATCAAACCAAGCATGAGAACCACTGTGCGGGTCATCTGAAGAATCATCAGTTATGAGACACTTTTTACGAACAACATTCAAGAATTTGGATCCCACAGGGACAAATCTGATCCCTAGTGTTATAGGCTTCTGTACCTCTCATGTCCTTTGTCTGCTGAAATGGTTTGCACAGAGCACAAGGACAGTTTTTCAGAGCACTGCAATCAGCAGCCAGAGGACAGCTCTTTGAGCTCTGTCTCTCCCAATTCCTTCCATTTGCCTTGTCCATTCATGGCTTGGAACTTTTGAGAAAGGACTGTGCTCTAATGTTTTATACTCCCTAACTGCAGTCTTAGGTAAACACATTCTTTAAATATAGAACTTATGAATATACTCTATTAACCTTTCACTTCATACCTTGACTTAACAGCAAAGCATAACATTTCAGTGTGTATATTTTGCTAACACTAATTCTGGTTCACAAGGCGTACTTTCAGCTTACTATTTTCTATTTGTACAACCCAGTCAAGGGCAGACATATTTTAGTGATGTGTAAACTGATACAAACTGAACGATACAAACTGAAAAGGCCATTCACCAGAAGACCCACTGAAAAATTCACCTCTAAGTGAACTTAAAATCAAAACAAATTAATGTATAGTTGTGAAATGTATAAATTCTTACACTTGGATATCTTTTCTGACAGGTCCTAGAAAACCAATGTGTACATGGCATGAGATTTTACAAGAATGTCACAAACTGAAATACTGTGCCAATGCTTTTGCTGTGTTCTGGCACTGTGAATTGTCCCCATGCTCTTTTGCAGTAAGAAAGGAACAGAGGTTAAAAAGACAAAACCAAACCAGAACAAAACCAAACCAACCAATGAAAACCAAATCAAAACATAACCCCCCTGTATGTGTTATACACCTGACATGTTGGAAGCTCTTATTTGTAATATTCTGGAGCACAAACCGGAGTCGTAAGGCAAAAGTGTGCATTGCAGCGTCCTGTTCCATGTACTTTGCAGTGTATGCACAGAACCAGTGCTGATTTCCCACTGATGGATCAGTCCACAATCCACTTAAAGCAGAGATTTCTAAAGAAAGCTGATTTTCTAATTACAATACTCTGGAACTGAAGGTTTTGAGTTGACTTTTGGGAAGCTGGATATATGGCTTAGGTATTAGCTTTTTCCATTTGTATTGCAAATCTATGTCTTATGTCATAACTTTTCTACTTTGTTAAAAAGTTTCTAAGAGCAACTGAATCATTGCTACCATTATTATCTGTGACATAAAAAAGGATTTTAAGTTAGCTTAATTAGATAGGACAAGTCAAGGCTTTGAATATATCTCTAACATCACTAAACTCAGAGTAAGGCAAATCAAGCAAACTAAGAGAGAACCAAATACCAATCCCTGGAGTCACATGCTGGCGTTTTTAACATTACAAACCCTAGCTCCTGCAAAACATAAAAACTTGAAAATATGAATCGAAAGTAATTACTGTGATTTTCACATGGGTTACAGCACTGTGCAAAAGCAAATAGTGTTGCACATAGGAGACACAGCCTCCGACCATCGCAAGGATTTCCCTGTTCTAAGAGAGGGATTGGTAAGAATTGGGTCCACTTCTGCACTCAGTTTGTTTTACATGAAGTTATCTCTACAGAGAAATGAAGTATGTTTTATCAGTTGCAAAGACCCCATTGAGCTTATTCCATACAGGCACCAGCAAGACCACAGCAGATGAGTGTCAGAAAAGCAGACAGTGGCAAAAAAAGATGGAGGCCTTAAACTCCTAATGATGCTAGAAGAGAATTTTCAATCTTTTTTACCTGCAAACAACAAGTGTCCAGCTAGCTTCTGAAGACTTTGGACTGTGCCTCTAAACTCTTAACCACATTAAAGGCAGTACAGTGTTTATGGTGCTAATCCCATCATTACTAGCACCAGACTTGCTTGGCCCAAGACTAAGAACACAGAACAAACCCACAAGCCTTAACAATGAAGTGCAGACCCAACAGTCAGTATGCCCCTTTCATCTCTGTGTGCCACCTTTCCTCTCCACCACTCAAAGGCTAGCAAGGAAACACCCCAGCAGATAGATTTCAGTCTGTACACATTCAACCAGCCTGGATTTCACAGTGTAAACTGCTTTATTTTAACAGTGTTCTGCACATAGGTACTTCACATAAGGCAACAGAACGCACTCCTCTAGCAGTTACCAAAACAATGTCAAAAGCCTGGCTCTGGCTTTAGAAACCACAAGTCCAACGAGTGCATGTTTAGCATTAAGGCCAGCTGGCAAGAAGTCAGACTAGATTCAAGGATAACAGATAATATCATTATCCATGACCTCTGCTGACAGCATCAGTCCAAAGCTCTGAAGCCAGACTATTGTTGTGCAGAGCCTTATACTCAGTCCACTATCCCTTAGACCTCAGCAGCTATAGCCCCTGCACTAGTCCATGTTCACTGTTGCATGGCTTCAGTTTGTTTTCTATTCTCACTGCTGCATATGTAAGGTGCTGGGGTTTTTAAAACAGTAATTTGATACTGAGTAAGAAAGATACAATGTACCATTAGAGATCTCATGGTTTCTCACAAATGTGGTCAAGGTCAGTTATTCTGATCACTATTCTACATTCCAGCTAGGATTCTGATTGTTTAATTTCATCCTTTAGGTACTGCCTGTGACAACAGGGCAACTGTGCTGTGAAATCACATCATTTTTACCACAAAAACAACTCCTTCAGTAGTGACTGAACTAATGATATACCAAAACAGGTTTTTTTAAAGTACCTGGCAATGCAAATCTCTTTAGAGGCAGAAGACCTTGTTATAATAAAACTTGCTTCTGAATACCAAGGTGTCCTGATGCCATGTCCTACACAGCAGTGTCTCTGATGTACCAACAGGCACACATAAAACATACTTAATGCAGAATCATTTTCAGCAGAGCACAGAGATAATAAATCTGCATGTGCAGGCTGTTGAAAGCAGCACAATTAATTTCACAATAAAAAAGAGAGAAGAACAATGTTCCCCATCTCCTCCTGATGAAGCATTTTACAGCACTATAGCTGTACACATTATGCATGGAATCATGTGGCTTGTTTTCCCTTTTAGAGAGTTGTGCTTAGAAAATAATAAAGTGTATCAGATGTAGGGAGAGAGAACTCATTTCTGAGTTGTACCATGAATCAGATTGCATGGCTTCCCAAATGGGAGAAATGAATATGAGGCCAGTGGAAACCAGAAAGGCTAAAGTTACAAGGTAAGCACTACTGGGACCAGCAAGGGGAGAATGTGCCTACGGCTTCCCGTCACTAAGACTTTCCCAATTGACTAAAAGCTAAAGCAGCACCATTAGTGTTTTATGGAGTCCACAAATCAATATGAAATTCCATATGCTTTGCTAAGACACCACCATAAACTTGTTGGGGAGTATTAAGGTGTATAGAGTGAATGTATACATACAGAAAGATAAGGGTTCCTTCTCTCCATCCAGACTTGCATGAAGTCAAACAAAATTGATGTGGTATTTGGCAGAAAATGTAGGAGGATTCACAGAGCCATGCCACCAAACTTGTCAGCTAAAATATTTCATTCTGTTAGTGGAAATAATTATTCTCACTCTCTAGAAATCTCATTGTATTTTGAGTAGTTTGTTAAACAAACGCAACTGCACCATAAAGCCATTCGGAATACAAAGAGTCATGGCAAAAATGTAACATACCTTGAGAATTAAACATTGGTGAGGAGACCCTTACTAGGTTAATCACTCTTCTGTGGTACTTCCTCTTTCCAAACTCTCTTAACACACGTTTTTGTTATTATCTTCTTTCAATAAAAAAAAAAAACACCATGGCAAACACATTCTGTTTTAGCTGAGGCAACTTATGACTTGCATACTTAGGAGTAGTTTTTGATGACCACACAAAAGGAAATTTCCTTTGCATCACTCTCCCTGTGATGATTCCAATACTGCAAGCCTTGTAACTTCAGCCATCCTGGTTTACACTCTGCTAATAGTGTACATTCCTGTGTGTATTTTTGTATCCTGTTTAAAAAAATATTACCTTAGGATCAGGGAAATCGAGAAAACCATAAGGATGGATAGCAAAATTTTACCCCAAATCAGAACATAGCCGTGTACCTTTGCCTACTACCAGAAGATATACAATGAAAACACAAACTTCTTGATTTGAAAAAAGGTCTTCATTAGTGTGCCAAACCTACTAGCTGTTACAGGGATGCCTACTCAGATGTTTCCCTAAATCTTGTAGGTGAGCTCCCAAATAACTTCAAAAGACAAATTCAGTTCCTGAAACACTTCTGGTATTGCATTTACACAAGCAACACACCAGTCTATAAGGCTGTGCTGCTTCTTGGAGGGTGCAGCAGAACATAATATCCTTCATCACAGGCAGCAACTCAGATCAAGCTGATTACTTATAAGCAATCACCATCTACTGCGATCATAATGCAAGAAATCATGACACTAGGGCTTGGGATGTTCTGCATCCCAAACACCCTGCCAAGCTGCCATTTGAACTGGGGTAGTTGTTGTTCCATCTTTTTTTAAAATTCAGGCCTCCAGTGCAGCTGGAGCTGTGATCATTCCCACACCCATCTGAAGCAGGCTGCTGTCCTGACTGAGATAAGAGTGCCACAGGGTTTAGGTATGAACAGAGCATGGCAATGACTAGCATTGCTACAACTTTCATTAATTTAATTATTACTGCAAACTGCATCAACACAGCAAAAATTAAGTCACTTGAACATGGAGAAAATTTCCAAATTCCATGTTTCTATTTCTTTTTAATAAAGCTCAAGCCTGCTAATAATCTGCTACAGTACAATAGAAAATTCTCATTTATTAAATAATGTAGTATCTATCTGGTGTGTAGGAAGAAGGTAAGGGCTGTTTATCAACAGGAATAAAATGATTGAAATTGAAAATAAGATGATGGATATCCCTCACTTGCAGGCTGCACATCTGCAATTAGAAGAAAAAAGTAGGTATTCACCATTTCAAAAATCTTAGTGCACTGATGCATCTTGATAAAACTGTCTGCAATGAAAGTTTCCTCCTCAGAATATGATTAATTTTAAACATAGACTACTTAAAATTCATCTGAAGCATTTGTATTCTAGATAAAATGCATCTATTTCAATGATGTATATATTCTGGATACTTGCACACAAGTGTATATGCTTATACTTCCCTGTGATAAGACTTTAGACATTTTTTATTTTCTATTAAATGTCTACATAATTGACACCAAAATTTTTTATCTCATTTCATTCAGCATGCATGGTCATTTATAGATCTAGACACAAATACTGTCTTAAGTGAGAATACAAGCTAAAGCTTTTTTCCTTAATGGACAAATTTAAAAACCCTTTCTATAATTTATTTTATAATTCCCTTTCTACCACACTGTACTTGCATTTAATATCACTTCAGCTGAAGTACAATGTAAATTTCTCATCCAAAGACTCCATCTTCAGGAGAAATATCTGTGTTTCATCTTTGTATCTCCTATTTAGCATTTTTCAAACTAAATCTCTCTTAGACAAATCCAGTATATCGCTCAGCAGTTATTGAAATTTATGAACATGTTTAAGATTTTTCATACTGCTGTTAACTATTATGATTACCTGCTTTAAATCTTTCATTTTACAGCTATCACTTCAGCACACTGTGTTGGTGACATTCACAAACTTCCCAGATCGCAGCCATGCCCACGCTTAACATCTCCGGGTAGAGTTGTGTCCCCAAAGTGTTCCTTGGTTGTCTGCTTTAACTTCCTGCCCCACTGAATCCCCAAATGTTCTGGCATCAGTCTAGCAAAAGACTTGTGGCTTGGCGCATTACCATCATAGTCTGGGTGTCACATTGTCACCTCTGCTTCCACAGTACAGAGAACCCAGTAGCAGTTGTTCCTAATTCTAAATCCAACAGACCAGCTCAGAGGCAAGGGAGAGGCACTTTCATTGCATGAGGAATGACATGGGTGAGGAGGCACATGGGAGCAGAGTGAGTGTAACTGTGAACTAGACAGCTTCAGTAAATGGACATCATCAATGGATATGTAGGTAGGCCTGGCTACTGGCTCAAACCAGACAGCATTTTTCATCCAAACAGGCTTACAAAGCTTTTCTGTTCCTTCTCCTGATATAGCATCCTCTCTGTCCTTTATCACTGCCTAATGCATAAACAGTGAGCTCAAGAATAGCGAACTTCAGGGAAAAATCTGTCTCCAAGTACACCTCCAGCACTGACTACTGACCATAAAAGCTCTATCAGCGGTCTGAGTAACCAGAAGGAGCACTTGGGCTCCTGCTCCTACCAGCCAGATGGCCTGACCCTAGATGGGCCCCAGGTGGCTGCTTCAGTAGCTCTGCTACAGCAGTGGCCAGTGTCCCACAGAAGCAGGAGTATAGCTGAACAGCTGCATGTCCATAACACTCGTTGTAAAGCTAACGGGCCAGAGTTCTCCCCTTTCAGGAATAATGTCATTTAGTAGTGACACACACTAGTAACAACACCACACACATAGCTCAAAGCCATGTACTGCAGACTAGGGTCAACCTACTATAGCATATGATAACAGCACTGGATCCAACCTCAAATGGCTTTAGAGGTTGAGCCTCTTCACAATAAAAACATGCCTAACCCTGATCCTCTTCTGCCTAAGATTTAGACATCAGTATTTCCTGTTGAAAATAGGAAATTCTCATCAGTGGGCTTCACAGTACCAATCTTTTTCAAATTGTGGTCTAAAAATCCCAAAGGATCCAAAATGTATGTGAGGAAAGGCAAATCTGCCATTGGGACACTTCTGTTTATTTCCTGGACACCTGCACTACTTTCATGGCACCCAAAAACGCAGATTTATTGTAACCCAAATGACTCAGCACTCCTTCCAACAGAATTACATTACAAAGTAGGATGTCAGTCAGGCAATTTGACCTCACTATCAATTCATCTTTATCTTAAGGTCTAAGGAATATTCTTTCTAGAAAGATGTTCCAAAATGTGTGCACACTTGTGTGCAAGGTTTCTCCTTTATAAAGGTACCCAAAATACACCCTCACCAAAGAAGAGGGGAAAGTGGGTGGGGGTGGGAGTGTGAGAACTCACTTAGTCCCAGCAGTGTTCTCAGTTGGTGTCCCAGTCTAAGGGGAGAGGATCTTACTGCCAGGCATCTTGCTGGATGAAGACCAACTCCAAATGGATCTGAGCAGGACACCATTTATACTTTCAGTCAAGAGTGCTCTGTAGTAAGTTTGAATTAGTTGGAGGGCTGAGCCACACAAAAGCAGGGTAAAAGCCTGGGCCCAAAGGCACCACTTAACATCTGAGAGGCCCAAGACAATCTTTATCAACTTCTATCAAGCCTCAGCCCTTTGTCAGGTGTCTTTTGGTGGTTGTACCTGCCCCACTATCACACACCTCTCCCTAAACACACCACACTCACGTGCACACACAGAGAGATGGATATTGTGGAAAATATCAGAGAGGACTTGCCCAGAAGGTAAAAAATGTCTGTTTCTCTCACCATTAAGAGTTTTCTTTCATCTGGTACACCTTTCTTCAAACAGAAAAGAAAAACTGAGTTTAAAATAATTCTACAATCAAGTATGCAGGCAAGTCTGCCTGAATATCAGGGATAGAAAAGGAAGGCTGACATTCCTAAACATCACAGAATCCTAGTTCTAGTCTCTCTCATGCAGCCAAATCCAAAACTGATGAAGACATGAACCACACAATTAATGTGAATACTTCCTTCCCTCCTTCCCCTCCTTTTAAACTGCAAGTCCTCAGGGCAGGGACCACCTCAGCACAGAAAAGTGTTCTTGTAGCTGATCCTTCCGTGCAAACCCCTAGTCAGCATCTTTCCATCTTTACAATACAGATGCTTATAGTATCTGGCAAGAAGAAACAGAAATTCTAGGCAAACATTGTAGAAAATTTGGTAGTGGTTTTTTTTTTCCTCTAACTACAAGGACATTTTACACTAGGGATATACCATATCAATTCATGCCCAGCTAAACCAGGTCATGTTGCAGCCTGTGTCTGACTGTACCATATCATTAGGAGTTTTGTTACTAAGCATTTAAAAGCCCTTTGGTATTTGTACACACCCATATGCACATAGATACTGCACTTTGCTACAGCTGAAGTTTCATTTGCATTCCAAGATGATGCATCTCAACTGGTAATCTCACATCTCGGCAGTAACCAACTAGACAAGGAACTCATTACCACAGTGGCTGTTTGCTTACAGTGTAAACAACTGGAAGTCAGACAAGTGGAGGCAAAGCAAATCTTACTAGGGAGAGGATAACAGCCTTTCCAGATGCAGGGTCTGTCTTTGCTCACCCTTGAGCCACTACCCCACTGCTCTGCCAGCGCTGCTGCCCTCTGCATTAGCGCACCATCACACTGCCCAGTGCAGTAGGTGTTGTCTGGCTCTCCAGAGCCCAGTGTCTGAGTTGAGTAGATCTGCACTTACTGGCAGCAAGATCAATTACACCTCACTGCAGCTTTAAGCAGATGTGACTTTAATGCAGTTTGAATCATACAGAGAAAAGACAGAACTTCAGAACCTGAATAAATACTTCAGAGCCCAAGAGGGCCATTTATTTGCAGAGTAACACAAAAGTCATGCTGAAAATGCCAACAACTCTGAACACACCGCTTTATAGGCGTAACTCACACACGTGTCCCAGCTTCTCTTCCTGGTATCTTGCTAGCCCCTATTGTACTGCTTAGTTATTCCAGGTTATAAATAGTAATAAATCAGCATTAAAACAAAAATCAATTCTTAATTTTATTTTTAATAGGTACATTAAATACTAACATGACTGTCACAGTAGTTGTTAGTGATATTAAAATGTACTATTTTTCATTAGAATATTCTCCATTTTTTCATGTTATGCTGCAGATACCTGGTAAAATAATGTGGTATGTCATGATGTTTACATAAAAAATTTTAATAAGGTATATTTTTATCCAGATTTCTTGCTAGAGGAAGTACAACATGCTCTAGGCTATTTAACCTGATTTCTCACTAGGGTGAGTGTAACGTGCTCTAGGTTATTTAACTGCAGCTCCACTGCAGTGGAAAAGAGCAAAGACCCTGCAGTGAAAGCATGGAGTACAGCTGCTCTATTCTGCCCAGACTCAATGATGCTCATTCACTCTTTAAAAACAGAAGAAGCTTTAGGGACAAATAAACCAGCATAAGCATTTGCTGAATTTGAAGGTACCAACATTTTTAACAGTTTAATATTTTTCTAGGTGTCGCTATTTTCTGAGCAGCTATTATACAAAAGTAAATAATTTTGGGGTTTAATGCCAGGAAAATTTGAGGGTTTACCTCATGCTTTTTGCCCAGAGGGCCACACAGGTATGCACTTACTGGTTTACATGCACCAGGCACATTTGTTTTATGTGAGAGAGACTAAGCTTTCTGACTCGCCAACTTGCCCACTCAGGAAAATATTCATCACAGTTCTGTGCAACTTTGCCTCATGGCTACAGTGCTAATTCTCACTGACAATTTCTGTCACAAAAGTAATCAAACTGATTGGAGAATGTTTAGGAGGAAAACTAAGGCAACAAACCAAATGCCACCAAACAAGATAACCACTGAGGTAACGCTGAGCTCAGGGCTGCCTATTCCGCAGCCACCATAACGGGAAATCAGAAAGTCAGGAACATCTCCATATCCTTCACACTGCAACTTTATATTCACTAGAAGTTACATTCTAAGAAGAAAGCCACAAACTCTCAAGCATAATAAGAGAGTTAGAAACAATATTTTGAGGAATCTTTACTGATAATTTGGTTCTCAGCTGTCTCCTAAAAACTAAAAATAGCGTCAGCTGGCATAGACAAGGGATGCTCTACTTCAGCTTTTGGCAGCAATCACCATGAAAGAACATATTATTAGTACAACTTCCTAGGACACTAGTAATACTGCATCAAATACAGGAAAGGCTAAAACAGTATTAATTGCAAAATGCAGAACACCTGATTTGGAGAAGTCATCCATTTGAGGCTGTTTCCCATGGACTTGGAAGGCTGAAAAATATTTTGGGGGAAAAGAAGCCTCCTGGTAACCAGCCAAAAACTTTTCAAAAGTTGTAATTTATTATTAGAGATTGTCAAATATAAAGATACAGACAAACACCTTGGGCCTAAATCTACTTTAAATACATATTTAAATTGAAGTTTTGCTTAAATAAATTGGTGTACCAATGACTAAGGGCAGAATACACATCAGAATAGTCACATTTCTGAATACAAAACCTCTTGTAGAAAACCTCTAACCTAGTAGTTTGTCAGTCAGGAGCTGTAATCAATATTCATAATTCTTCTTCAGAAAAAAACTGTGTCTTGCAAGACCGTGGCCACCTCCATCTCCTAGTTATCAAGTTCATGTATCCAGCATGACATCACTGTGGGGAAAGTACGATCTTACATGATTTTAACAGGTATGTCCTTCTGTTGGCAATCACAGATCACAAGGTAGTTCTATTGTGTATGGGTCTCCAGTACCATTTCTGCAATCAGATTCAAATACTCAGAATTACAATCCCTACATGCTGGCACAGCTAGGGTTTTGATTCAGTAAGGTGCTGCAACGTGCTCCTAAATCTGACATGGGGATTTTAGCAGCTTCAGATTGCTTCAGCTGGCACTACCAGATCTCTCAAATCAAAGCCTTTGACACTTGTGCAACAGAAAAAGGATAATGCTAGGAATGACAGACATATGCAGTCATACATGAACATTTTTAGAAGCAAAACATCTCTAAGGAACATAAATAACAGACTAAGTCATAAGTAATTCCATAGCCATCTTCCTGACCATGTTCACTTGTTCAAGTTAGCATTCTGTGAAACAGATTTGAATTGACCAAACTGACATGTCTTACTTGCTAAAGGGCACTGTTGATTCATCAGTAATGAATTAAGTGACTGCAGGCGAATTCTCACATTATAAACTATGAAAATGGATTTTTATTTACAATACAAATAGCAGCACAAAAATCTATCGAGTCTTTCCTGTTTAAACCAGCTTGCTTACTCAACTTCAGGAAAGGAAAGAGACTTACTTTACCATGTCAATCACAAACCATAATTTATTACATGCTTGTTTGATTTTCGAACTTAGTACAATTACAAGCTGTTGCTTCTAAATACAATTTAAGTAAAAGCAGGTATCAAAAAATACCTCCACATTCTGATTCATTGGTATGCCATGCAGCCAAAGACTTGTAGAAGCTGTTAATGATACATGAATTATGTATGCTACAGCTCAATACAACATTTGGTGTGATTTAAACAGCATGAACTTTTAGTGAAAGTCATTTTGATTCTGTGATGCATTACACTTCGAAAACCCTTAGCAGGAGGAGGGAATTGAATGATGTTCTCTGAAAGCTTTTATTTGTTAAGCATACACAATGCAGCTGCAACTAGATCCTAAATAATGGCAAGGAATGAAATGAAAGATCTGATATAAAATTAGTTTGCTGCACAACTTGATTCTGTGTAAGTGAGGGAACAGGAAGTAGCAGAGGAAGAAAATGGACAGGAATTAACCCTTCCCCTTGTCCTCTGCAGCAGCTGAATTTCAAGCTACTGTAGTAATATTTCTCATTTTAAACATCACTGTTCAACTGAACATTTCACTTTGCAACACCAAACAGTTGGCTCTCAGTCCTGTGATTAGGCTGCCGTTTCAATAATGAAGCTATGAATCACTAGCAGAAGTGATCAGAAGAGACTAGCAGAAGAGCCATCCAGTTGCTTACGAAGGGTGAAAACAGAATTTGTCTAAGTACATAATGCATTTTAAAAAAGTTAAACGCAAAAAGGGGAAAGAAGATTAAAACACTGGTGGATAATGTGATCCATATTTCTATTTCCCCTTTTAAATATCTGAACATGACAGCAACAATTTCTGATGCCCAAGGAGAGATTTAAGCAATGACCTACTTCCTAAGTATCCACAGCAATCCTTCAGAGGCAAATATTGTTAATATTTACAGAATTTGTCCATGGACAGAGATGTTCCTTTAATAGCTCTGTTACTGCAAAATGTGGGTTTATTACTGTGGTATTACAATGAAGCCTTTTCGGTGTGCAACCAAAATCAGAGACCCATTTTACTAACACTAAATGTTTGTAAGTAAAAGATTTTTCTCTCCTTATTGCAATATTTTGGGGGTCTATTTAAGAGGGTTTAGCAATTACCTATCTCCTTTATCACTTCTTAAAGAGAAACCTGCCATTGACATGGTACTAGGTACAGGAAGAGCTCACAAACCATACATCTGAAAACCTTGTCTTGAAACCAGCAGGCAGTGACAGAAAACAAGTATTGTCCCTGTTTTATGAATGGAAATGGAGGTGGTCTCACTCCACACAATTTAAAAAATCTGTAATCTAGCAGAGAAAATAACTGAGATCTCTGACATGCCAGCCCAATGGCTTGGACAAATAAGTTACTCCGCTGTACTAAAGCTTAAACTTACTCATAAAACAGGATCATCCTTTTGGGGTCAAGTTTGCACATACAGAGGTTTTGTTACTGAATGAATCCCTTCTCCTGAAGTCTGAGACAGAAGCATAAATGTTGGGACATTCTTGCCAGATATTTACAAACTGCCACAAAGCACAATACCAAAGACCATCAGTTATCTTTTCACAACAGCCCTTAAGAAGCACAGACTGTTTTAATCCTGAAGAAAAGCTAGCATAGGAAGTGCTGATGTTTTGGTGTGAGGGATGACATTGCTTCAGCATAACCTACTGGTAGTTGTCCATTCAGTACAATCTGACATAAATAACACCAACAATTATCTGTCTACTAGAAACATGGTTATAGTCCCAAAAGACAGAAGGGCATAGAACCTTTAGCCAATAAAATGAAGTGAAAGAACAATTCAAGTCTAAGCTCCCCAGACATAGAAATATTTGAGACACTCTGGAAAGGACAATACTTTAATGCCTTAGATACACACTTCAGAAAATCTTCCAAGATTTATGCCAGACACAGCATCCAATAAAGAATTAAAACGTGCATACAGTTACTTCCTCTACACACAGAAAGCATTTCCCATTATAGGTAAGGCTTATAAAATCAAATCAATTTGAGTACAAGTAGATGTCAAAAAGAATCAGAGTAGTTGCTCATATTGTTCAAAGAAAAGAGAAATTCACTTCAATGTGCTTATTCTTACAACACTCAGCAAAGGTTTTGGGTTTTGTTTGGTACAAACTCTTGGGGAATATTTTCACAGAGTGGCATTTTCATCAAAGGCAGGATGGCACTTGGTCTAGAGGCAGATAGATCATCAGCAAAATAATTTCCTTTAATGCAGGTTCTGCTCTACCACAGCATCATTATGACAGAACATGGTGTGTCAGATACAAAGCTCTTAATTCTCTTGTGTGCTTAAAGAATGCAAGAAAACCAGCTCCTTCTGGAAGAATTTTCAATATTTCAAAAACATTCTTGTTCCGTATACCCTCTGATGAAGTTTAGGGACTCTGAATTGAGGAAGCTCCTTCTTCTTCAATAATGCATCACATTTTAAACAGAACTCATTCAAAGAAAATCAAAATTGTCATTGCTGAGATTTCTGTCCTCAAATGAAGAGTAATGCTCATGTGCAGTAGATCATTACAGACTAGTACACTCTACCTGTCGCCCTGATAGAACATGCTAGTTGGGTTCTTTCTTGCTAAATTACTACATTTTTATTCTGACAGAGAAATATGAAGTAATAAAAAATTCAGAGAACACAAAGATGATAGTAATACCATTGATTAGCAAGAACATTACACTGTGCCAGTGATTTCATGCAGTACATGCAATGTACTCATTTACAACTTGTGGTCTTCTTGTAATAAAACTGCTGGCCAAAATCTTGAAGAAATCCATCCAAGTGGATTTATATATTAAAAACCAACCAACCCAAAATGTAGATAGATATGTGTTTTAATGACTTCAGATTGTACAGGATAGCCTATTAAAATGAGCAGGTTGAGTCATTATCTTGAAAAACATCAGCCCTGTACAGAAGTCTACAGATCCTACTGTTTACCTTTGTTCTTTTCTGTCAAAAGTAAAACAAGATCACCAATGCAGCTATAGTAATTTTTCTTAAGTTTTAGCTACTACTATATGAATATAATTGATTTTCAAAATGTAGAATTCTGTGTTTCAGAGCTCAAAGGGAGAAAAAAAAAAAAAACAACAAACCAACCAAACAAAAACCCCAAGTGTGGATGTAGAGCAGCCTGGGAGCTAAGAGAAGAGATAAAATAACACATATAGACTGAGATTGGACTGCTAGAGAGGAAATGTAGAAATACACCTTTCATGCAAAATTCCAGACAGTAGATGGGCCAAGGAGACCTTATATAAACTGAGAGTAAAAAGGCGTCTTCACACACAATAGACACAAAAGGTGTCTATTTTTGTGCATTATTTTACCCTCTCTCCTTGCTATGATTCCACAGCAAATTATATGTTTGTTTCTTGAAAGGTGTTCTAATACAAAAGGCTCCACGCAGTGTTTGCAGTCTTTCAGGAAAGGCAGTGGAGCAGAGGGTAAAGATAGCTGAAGGGGGCAAGAGAAGACAATGGTAAGACATAGTGGCCAATCCAGTCTCTGAAAGATAGAAATTTCAAACCTGTGCTTGGGAAAGCAAAAGTGCAGCACTATTACCCTAAAAAATGGGAGGAAATGCTTTTCACCCTCAAACTGCAATGCTTGACATACAAATTCTTATGAGTAAAGCATGCCCCTGGTACTGGCAACTTCAGAGTAGTTGGCTGAATATCATCACCACAGAATTCATCCAGACAACACCATGATTCATTCCATTGTTCAAGTTGTTTCTGACCAGTATGTCAGTTAGACTGAATTAGAAACTACTTCTGTTGAAGCATTGATACTGTTACTTTCCCCACAGACTATGACGGTATTCATCAAGGTATCCAACACACAAAAACTCACAAAAGAGATGAATAATACAGAGGATGGCAGCATCCCCCACTGGGTCACATAGAAGAGTGGATTTTTTTTCTTTGTTTTGCTGTTATTGTGTTCTAAACCAAACATGCTCAGTAGCACAACTGGAGACACCATAGAGGAACGTGCCAAAATTGTTAAAAATGCATACACCTTACCTGCACCCTCATACAGCTATAACTGCTGCTATGTTATGTTAATGTGACAGCAGTCACAACTACAATATTATTTTATTGATTTTTACTTCAAATAGAATAAAGCTTCAGAAAAAGAAAATTAAAAAATAACGACATTTTCACGTGTTTTTTAAATGCTAAGAATTGGAGTTTTGACACTTTTCCTCCCGCATTTTCTCCTTCTTTTTCTCAGTGCAATAAATATTATGCAGAAACTATGTTTCTTTCATGACCTCCTTCACATTCTCTCCCTTCCACTTCACCTTTTCCATTTACAAAGCTTTGCTAACTTCAGTAAGTTAGTGGCAGAAGATGATATTTCATTTTTCTTTCTAAGTTTTCTGAAGCTGTTTAAATTCTGCCAAGTATGCAGGAGAACAAGGAGAAAAGCCTAAGAGCTCCTCTTTCCCTCCCCACCTTTCTCCCCCTTTGAAATTCTCTAGTTTGTCTCTCACTTACCTAAAACTGAAGCAGTAAAAAAAAAAAACAACACGTTAACTAAGAAATGGATATGTTGAGCTTTGTGTAGAGGAGAAACATGATGAAACCAGCAGCAGTATTTTAGTAGAGTAGAAAACCAACAAGCAAGAAGCCTCATCCAGATGATCATGAGAAGATATTTCTTCTTCCTCTAATCCTGTAAGCAGAGGTGCAAAAGAATGTTACCAATGTTCTTTCAGAGGGATTCCTGATGTATTGACAACAACCTGGAAGAGTTACTAAACGTGAGAAAAGTATATGAAATTAGGCAAGACAGAAGGTTTTTGGAAGACAGCTAAAGTTATTCTTTCTTCCATTTCCTCTATAGTCAGTGGGAAAAGACTTTTTTTTTTCCAAGGATGATTTCAACTCAGCCAAACATCTGTTTATCTGTTTTAGGAGAGGATAAATTGGCTTTTAAACATGCTCCTCTTTTTGCTGAGAAGCAAGTCTAAAAACCTAAGATTAGGTTGCTAAATTCATACAGGGTGAATCCCGTCCTGAGTGACAAAATGATGAGAACACAATATAGCAGCTATCTCCCTGCTATTGACAGCTTAACTATTGCCTCCAGGGGAAAACAAAACAAAACAGAACAACAGCAACAAAAAACCCACAAAACAAACCCAAAAACAACAAAAGAGCAAGGTGAATTGAGATTGCTAACAGGAGTTTTACATTCCACTACTGGCTGTTTATGGAAGGACAGCACTTTCAAATGGTAGATCCACACTGGGAGATCATCTCAGTGGAAAGGATGGGACAAGTTTTTCTTCCTAGGCTTAAGGAAAAAAAATACCTCTAAAAAAAGAAATGCATTGGATGTATTGGAAATAGAAAGACAGCTGAAAAAGACTATGAGAAAAAAAGGTTTGTTCTCCCTTTTCCCCACTTTGTCCTTACAGCTGAACAAAACCAGAAACAAACCTTGTAAGCCTTTAAATAAATCTGCTCTAGATACATCTGACTCATGATCTTCAATACTGCGGAAAAGAACTCTTGATCTTTCTGTCACTCTGTTCTCATCCAAAGTTTGGGTGCACACATATCTCACACCCTGCGGGAGGTAGAAACTGGCAGCAGTGGCAGCTTATGAGCAACAAGAAAACACACTCGAAAGAGGCATTCACTTACAAGGGTTTCTACAGTCCATGTGATTGGAACCACCCTTAAAATGTTGACCCAAAGCTGCCAAAAATAACAGCAGATTGCAAGCAAAAAGGCCAAGTTCGAAAGTTGGAGAAGCAAAGATAACAATTCTACAGATGGAAACTGCTCACACACTGTGCTGTGGGCTGAATTATACAGAGAAAAACAACTACAAAGTGCCTGGAAAGTAAGGGACAAAAAATAAAAAAAATAAAACAAACAAACAAACAAACAAACAAAACCCCAGATGTCTTCTGCAAAGACTTTCAAAGCTTCTTACACAAACTGCTCTCATGAAAAAAATGGCAAAACCAAATCCCACATGCTGTAATGACACAGTTAATCTGACAAAACTTAAAAAGACTGCACAAAATAAAGACAACGATATCAATAAATGGAGTCATGAAGAAGAGGGCAAGGGAATACAACCAGACTGGCCTCAGATGCCAGGGCAGACTGAGCACAAGCCCAGCTGTTGCAGTCAATGCACAGACCCTGTGTTAGGGCAGTCACAGTTCACCCAGGACCCCAGCGTGGAGCTGGCCTGTGGGCAATGAGCCTCAGTGGCAAGGCTTACACACAGCTGGGTCACACAGTTTAGTTATTGAGTGCTAAAGAGCTCCCAGTGACCTCATGCTGAACCTTCCCTTGTAGCGCCAAGAGAATATCACTTCCTACATCATGATAAGCTCTCCTCTAATAACCCATCCTGAAAATCCCAACCTTTTCCCACCCCCTTTCTTGGTAGGGCATGGAAGGGCAGACAACTTTATGGGAAAACTAAACACAAACCAGAGTATGATGCTGTGGGAAAGTACTGGGATTCTTTGATATAACATGAAGGAACTTGATGTGATGCAGATGCTCTAAGAAACAAAGTTGTATATACTGAAAGAGTACAAAGAACTTCCATCAGGCACCCTCAGCTAGATGCAGAATCCTACAGTCACAGCAAGGAAATGTTTCTCTTAGCCCCAAAGCCTCAAATCAGAATAATATCAGCTCTGTACTTTAACCAAACTGGCTCCCACCCACCACCACCGCCTCTCTGGTGAGGGTAAAGTCTCAATATGAAATGCGAAAAGATGTGTGGGTCTCTCAGAGGAAAGGGCTTCACATCATGGACAGCACCAACCAGAGTCCTGTACAGGTAGGAAGAATTCATACACTGTTTTAGAGACAAAAGATATTTGCTTCTCACTGGACTCCTACGGGAAAATGAAACAAAACAAAACACCAAAACCCCTGGGAGAAGCCTGGAACACTGCATCTACCCACCTCCCATCACTCAGGTCATGCTCCCCAGGAAGAGGTAAAAGACCTGTCCTAAGGACTCCACAGATCCCTGGAACTCCTCCTACCCTACCACAGATCATTGCTGACTGGAAGTAACAGATATCTGTTTCCACAAATACAAGTGTGCAGTTTTGGCCCCTGTCCTTTAGCAGATGACCAATGCATCATTCTCCCATATAAAAAAGCAGATACCCTTGTCCCAAAACATCAGCAGAGTGACAGACTGCACAAAGTGTCTCTCATTCACTTTTTTCTTTACTATAGACACTTCTGTTCACAGTTGCTGTGCGCTTGAAATGGAAGGGCATTATAATATGCTGTAGCAATTAAAAGCTACCAGTAGAGTTGACCTCTTTCCTACTCAGATATGTATGCAGAGCATGGTCAAATTTTTTGGAAAAGAAGAAAGAAGAAGCATTGGTAATAACTACCCATTTTTAATGTCAGAAATTCCACAAGCTGCAGTTGCTAAATAAAGGCTCCTTTATTTATCCTTTATTCATATCAAAAGATGCCAGTTCCAAGACCTGTGGCTTGCTAGTTAGGAGGAAAAGAGAGTAACTCTAAAATACCAAGAAAAGTTGTGTTTTCATCTAAACAGGCATAATAAAACTAAGTCTCAGGTGATGGGTCTCAATCTTGAAGCAAATGCTCAGGAAATATAGAAACAAACAGCCTTCAGCAAAAGTAGTTATAACAAGCAAGGGAAGCAGCAAGCCTTCTTACACTGCCCTCCTGCCTCCTGCACCATAATCCTTATCTGCAGCAACCCCTGCTATTTTCAGCACAGCTTGCCATTTGTAGCTAACAGCAGAGTAGTTTCATGACAGGCACAAATGATATGGGGATGAGACCAGCAAACCTGCACCTCTGTCCAAGTAATACATTCGGAAATGACAACATTTTTAAACAAAAACACGCAGCACCTTTCTGGGCTGCTCAACAATATCCCTGAAACTACTCCAAAGGATGAACACAGCTGCTGCCTGCAAAAATAGCTGTTCTGATAAAATTTGTTTGTCTGTTTGTAAGGGCTGCACTGGCTTCTTTCTTATATGGAATACCTTATTTATAGCCTCATTTTTGCTACCTCTCTAAAGTATGAACATAATAATTAAAAGGCTATGCAAATTCAGTTCACCAGAAGGAAATAAAAAAAGGCACGTAAATAGTAACTACCTTGTTCCTAAAATTAGAGGTTTTGTATGGATTTTCAGCATATTTCAGCAGTAGTTGATGCTGGATTAGTTTTTTTAGTGCAGTAATTCTGGGTAACAGGAAGGATACACACAATGTAGACAAAACTCAACTTGAATTCAGGAAACCAAATCTGTATTCCCATCCCAGTACATGGCTTTACATTTTAGCTTTAATATTGTTACATCTAAAAGTACAGCCAGAAGGCATTCTTTGAGGAAACCTAGCAACAACTTCTAATGATAAAGACAACTGTTCAAGGAAATTATGTTAACCAGGAAATTTACAAGACAAATATGGTTGCTACCAGTGGCAGAGGGAGCAGACCCACACACATGGCAAGAGACTTGGCTGTGGGACACAAGAGGTTAACTGGAGCTGCAAAGAATGGGAAGGCAATGAGAGATAGGTCATTCTCAAGGCACTCTTGTCCCAGAGAACAGTATAATTATCACCACTCTATGCGAGTTCCTACAGACCAAATGTTTTTTGTTTTTAACCAAATTTCCCACAGGAGCCACTAATCACATCACTCATTTTTTTGGTATTCTGAGACCCCAGGGTCCGAAAGGCAGAAGCCCTAAGTGCTCACAGCTGCAGCTGGGGTCACAGGATTACAGGCTATCAACATCTGAATTGTTATATGATCTGGACTGCTGTGAGAAGCCAGGGCAGTGTCACATCAAATTAGGCAAACAGAAGTGAGCTGCCTCTCTTTTGGCTTAAACTGAGTCTCAGATCTTCGTCTGGAGAATGCGAATACCTCCATCCCGTCACCTAATAGACAAAAGTTGAGGAACAATTAGCATTAGTAACACTCATCTCAAAATGATGAGTCCCACAGAAAAGCCCATAAGGGAATCAATACTTCTCTAATCAGAACAAGGTGTGAATAGCATGCAATATACAAATAAAGCATAGTATCAGACATCTCACAGAGATGCTTAAGTGAAGCAAGACGGGCAGTTCCCTGGATAGCAGAACTATTTCTAGGCAGAAGACATAACCAGATGAATGTAGGAAGCACGCTTCAAACCCTTGCACCTATTGCTTTTTGCACCCTTGACAATGCTCGAGATACTTCCTCCTAAACCTGTAATGCAGACTGTTGAACTGACAACAGTTTTTTCTCCTCCCAGATGGGACCTGACTCAGTGTCACCAGCACTGGTGTGTTTCTGTCAGGACCTCGCTACTAAATATAAGAGAGAATGTAACACATTCCAGCTGTTTAAAGTAGCTGGCAAAAGTTTTATTTCAAAAGTAATCAAAGGTCATGGTCAGTGAGAGAGAGACCACAGATTCTGAAGGACCATTAGCAGTCTTCCAGGAGCACCTGCTCTGTAATGAGGAGTCCCTCTCCAGTCAAATGAAAAACTAGGAAGCCACACAAGACCAATGGCATGGATGCCAGGCCTGAGACACAGCAAAGCAATTACAGCACCAGCACAAGCTCTTTATGTGTGCCCTCCCCCCTGCTGAATTCAAGGTCAGAATCATATACGCAAATCTGAGGTTCAAGCCTGATAAAAGTTATTTCCATAGAGATTTTATTTTTCACTCCATGATGCAACTTGAGCCACTAAATATCTAATTGTGCTGTGCTGGCAATAACTGCATTTTGATAAGGTTCATAGGCTTCTAGCACTGGTTTCACTGGAGAGCATTGGACAAGATGCTCCAGGAATTACAGCATCAAGTCCAGGATCACAGAACTCAATGGTTTTTCCAGGGTGAGAACACAATTCCAAGCTCACAGCTATGGAGAGACACAGTTCAGCCATAGAGTATCATGGCTGCACATCACTGAGAGATGCTTAGAGCCTGCAGGGTTTATGATAATCTTAGGAAAGAAGCAGCATAGGAACGGAGTAGCAGGGACAATCCCACTTATCCCACTGCACAAGATTTCTAATGTTGCTGTCACTGGTTTCCATTTGCACTCAAAATTCCATTTCATGTTTGCTTAAAACCAGAACAGCTAGCTAAAGCCAAGTCACATGGTAATCATGTTAAACAAGTCTTGATTTGTTGTACCTTTGGGCTTAGCCTTTCCTGCAACCCAAGCCTAAAAATTCGCCCCCTTCAAGTCCATGTGTCTTGTGTTAGCTTGATTGTATGTAAAAAATCCATATGGATTCCACTAATTAAAAGCATATGTTACATGGGTACACACAAAGCTAATTTACACGAAACGCATTTTTAAGCATGAAGCTTTAGAGAAACCATCATGAGGTCTGCTGTAAGATTTTCTTACCCTAAAAGAAAATGAAATAGGCTTTTAATATTTCTGGTACTGAACACAACCAATGTGTGCGTGCCAGGCAGGCCTGTATTGCAGTTTAAAAGAGCACTGCCACACAGAATGAAGCTCAGTTTTGATTGTCAATGACGACTCAAAATGGCAGCTCACAACACCAAACAAATGCAAGACGTTTAGAAAATATTTTTTTGCATTATCCAACAGATTGGATTTTGAAATCTAGCATGCCAATGACTCAAAGAACAGAGGTAATTCTATCTACTATATTGAGATGCCTTAGAAATACACATTCATTACTTTGAGTACTTCATTGTGTATCACACTTAACCTCTACCAACATCAGAACTGAACAGAGTATGTTGCGCACGAGAATGGAACCATAAAGTGATGAATTTTATACACTTCTCAGGCTCTCAAAGCTGTACCTGGGCATTTCACAGCTGTGCTCTCACAGCATAAATGCAAAATGAGTTTTCATGTTTTACAGGTGAAGGAGGAAGACAGTTACATCTGCAGAGAAACGAAGTACTTAATCTTTTAGAATCAACTGCTGCACTCTTCAGAGGTCTGTCCAACCCTTGGGGCATGTACTTTCACTACATTAAAAATACACCATTGCTCTGCACAAAACTAGCAGTCTCCAAGTCCAAGGAGTCACAAACTTCTCATACAACTATTACAAATTCTCTGGTTCTTCAGAAGATGAATAGCTGCACAACCATTGGGTTCTTATACAAGCTGGCATTATCTTCAAAGATGCTGATTTATGAGGAACAAAATAATTACATTTTGATTTAAACCCTGGAGTACTTCAGGTATTGCAATTCAAGCAAAGCATTTTGAGATGTTATAAAGCTTGCACCATAGTATAGATTTGTGTGTGTTTGAGAACCAATTGTCATTAATATAACAACAAGTGCCAAGTGCTGTTCAAGTGTATTTAACTCTAAATTTCTGTTGGGAATGTTATAAAGCAACTCATCTTCAGAAAGAAAAAAAAAAATCTGTAAATCCTGCAATTACTTTCCAGTATTTCTGATTTAGTGTTTTGTTATTGTTGTGGGCTTTTGTGGTTTTTTTTTTGTTTGAGGTTTTTTTAAGGAAATGCCAAAACAAATGAACGCACAATAAAACAAAAAAAAACCTAAAAAATCCCACAAACAAATGGCAAACCCCCCCAATCCCCTGCCCCAAAAGACAAAAACTAACAAAAACCCAACCCCCCCACCCCAACAAACAAAACCCAAAAGGATAACAATATAAAACAATAGAAAATCAAATCTAATAATCTGACTATTATTTTCAAAGGAACTTCAGCAAAGCAGATGATGAATTTCCAGTGAAGTTCTGTAAAAAACTCTCTCTCATTCTTCAACCTTTCAAAAATCCCTAAGCTTTGGCTTTGTGCTCATCAGTGGGATCAGGGAAAGCAAAGCATTATTTACACTTCTGGACATACATATTCTGGCAAAAGATATCTGTTTGTTATGACACCATACCAAGGCTTGCAGGATCAGGATTCAACCCCCCACTTCACCTGAATTCCTGGATGACAAGTTTTTTAATTCCATTTCAGACAGACAGACTTAGGAGTCTAAGGGGGGAAAAAAGCAATGTGATTCTGGCTTGAGCAATCTCATCTGAACAATAATGAACTCAGCAAAACCAGAGTAAGAGCTCTAGTGGTTTCTTTATTCAGCCTGTCTCTACAGCTTCCTATCAAGTTTGCTTATCTCACAAGTAATAAGTTGTGTTTTCTAAAAGTAAACTCCATTTAACATTTGAATGTCAAGCCAGATTCATTTTGGTGCCTGAATAAACAATTCCTACCAAGTCACATGGTAATCAAATCCAGATCAATTTCCTTAATGCTGGACTACTACAGCACAAGACCAGTTCATATCAAAATGGCAGTTTTCCTGATACAATTCAATTACTTTGTGCTGCTCTGATAATTCAGATTAGTCTAAAATAAAGGAAGTGTGGTCAAAATGAAAAGGAGCACTGTGGAAAACCTAATCTCAATTTGATTCAGTCAAACCCCTATTTATTTACAAGTGACTCTGTGTATCACAGGTTAGAGGTCCACAAATCCAATGATGAGATGCAAAACCCAGTTTGCTTGCTTGCAGCCAGATAGAAAATGCGCTGCCAAGAAACACTATAAATGCAGTGGTCACAGAGTGATATTTTTTACCATACAACAGGGACCAAAATCTTCTTCCATGCATGACAACATAAGTCCAAGGACTACTGGTTCTGTGATTTGCCAGTAATAACCTGCTTGGAGAGCAAGGCAGGGTAGCTGGAGCAGTTCTATTTTCTGAATTTCTCTTGTCCACAACTAGCATGTATTTATACATCTTGAGAATGACAGTATCTAAGGAGGGGCCCAGCTCCTGCTTTTTAACCCAATTTCATCATTGTTTTAGGAGATCAGAGTGACATCAGGGAACCAGAGTTGATCAATTAACTTGATCCTCCCTCTCTTTAATTTTAAATTTAAAATATTTCATGACACATCCTGCATTTTTTGTTTTAATTAAAAATGTGTGTTCCTTTGTTGGTACTAACCTTTATTTCTTTTCATGTCAGCCCAGCAGGAGAGAGAAAGCAAATGAACATCTGCGAATGCATATCCTTGCTGCTGCTACAGCTCTTCCTTTCTCACCACTCAAGTTGGTGCCCAGCTGGCTCTCCTTCTCGGAGACCATATCACAAGCTGTTTAGCAGAGAGGTCATAATATACAAGTCTGAATTTATGCAGTCCCTGTCCTGAAGGAAATTAATGATTCCAAACTGAGAGACATCCTGCTTATCTCAAGGTACTGCTCTGGCAGCACAAAAACACGCCCAAGGTGATATCTACTGCTTCAAATTGCCTCTAAAAGTTATAGGCATCTAAAAATAGCCAACTACCTAGTCCCTGTGTTGTTAACAATCCTCATCAGAAAATAGTTTCTGAGCAATCACTGTGCTCTAATGATTTTTTTTTCTGCTTCCCACTTCTTGTGTGCCTGACATGAGAGTCACAAATCATAAAATCATAGAATCAGTCAGGCTTGGAAGGGACCACAAGGATCATCCAGTTCCAACCCTCCTGCCGTGGGCAGGGACACCTCACACTAGATCAGGCTGGCCAGAGCCTCATCCAGCCTGGCCTTAAACACCTCCAGGGATGGGGCCTCAACCACCTCCCTGGACAACCCATTCCAGGCTCTCACCACTCTCATGGTGAAGAACTTCTTCCTCACATCCAGCCTGAATCTCCCCACTTCCAGCTTCATTCCATTCCCCCTAGTCCTATCACTACCTGATATCCTAAAAAGTCCCTCCCCAGCTTTCTTGTAGCCCCCTTCAGATATTGAAAAACCACAGTAAGGTCACGTCGGAGCCTTCTCCTCTCCAGACTGAACAGCCCCAACTCTTTCAGTCTGTCCTCATAGGAGAGGTGCTTCAGCCCTCTGATCATCCTGGTGGCCCTTCTCTGGACGTGTTCCGGTGTGTCCATATCCCTCTTGTAATAGGGGCTCCAGAACTGGATGCAGTACTCCAGGTGGGGTCTCACCAGAGCTGAGTAGAGGGGGAGAATCACCTCCCTTGACCTGCTGGCCACACTTCTCCTGATGCAGCCCAGGATCTGGTTGGCTTTCTGGGCTGCAAGTGCACACTGACAGCTCATGTTGAGCTTCTCGTCCACCAGCACCCCCAAGTCTCCAGCCAGTCACTGCCCAGCCTGTATTGGTGCTTGGGATTGCCTCGACCCAGATGCAGGACCTTGCACTTGGTCTTGTTGAACCTCCTGAGGTTGGCTTGTGCCCACCTCTCCAGCCTGTCAAGGTCCCTCTGGATGGCATCCCTTCCCTCCAGCATGTCTGCTGCACCACACAGCTTGGTGTCATCAGCAAACTTGCTGAGGGTGCACTCAATGCCTCTGTCCATGTTACCAACAAAGATACTGAACAAGACTGGTCCCAGGACTGAGCCCTGAGGGACTCCGCTTGTCACTGGCCTCCAGAAAGCTGTTCCTTTGTTCCTTTTCATCTTCTCATGAATACAAGTACTGAAATTAATGCTTGACTGTCCTATGTACTTACAGATAATACTGGGTTGACAAACTAGGTTACCAGAAATCTAATTCCCTTTACCACTACTGCCAAATGAAGAGTAGTCAGTCTCCAAGCTTCTTAGATACTATTTATCTCTCCTTCATGTAAAACCACAACTGTCCTAAAGAGCAGTACACCTATGTAAATCTAAGAACACTTCTAACATTCAGCAACAAGGCACACTTCTATACCATAGTTCAATCTAGTCCTCCACAAAGGCAGCTGTTAACCATGCCATACGACTCCTTTGTTCTTCCAATGCCTTGGTGCAGAAGAAAGGATACTCATGTGAAATAATTTAGAAATCTAAAATGGTTGCATCTTCATGTTAGTCTTCCCCAGGAATTACCTATTGTTGGGCATGGGATAACAAAATATGGGAGAATAAATTTATGGCACCCCAGCATAAAATGTTATACCATTTAAAGCTCAGCTGGTGTTCTGACTGGAGCACCCTATCGGTGTATTCTCTGCCTAGAGTTACTTGTCCTGCAGCAAGCACCCATTATAAGTGCTGGGAGTATCTTCTGTTGGGTCACACTTGAAGCTGTAAGATGAAGTACTCCATTCAGCTTGTGCTGCAGCTTCTCTTTGCTGCACTATACCTTATTGCAAATTCCCCAAAAATCTATTCCAGTGTGATATACTTAGGGCCCTTTATGACACTACAGTGTTAGCTGCAAATGAAAGCCATTCTTTTCATCTCCTCCCTATCCCCAGCCACTCTGATCCCAAGAGGGCTACTCTTCATAACGTTTGTCTGCAAGTTTCAACAAAAAAATAATTCACTGTATGAACCATAATTCCTTGAAGCCTGGAGTGAATCCTAAGGGCAAAGTCTATCACCAATAAATGACACATCAGGATACTCATCCCGAAAGGATTAAAAACTATTCTACAGTTTTAATCACACCTATGTATAGAAGTTACTTTTTCATTTCCTTTTTCTGCATAACTGATCTTTGCATTTTTATATTCACTCTTAAGGATGCTTCCGATGTTTCATTTGCAAAGGTGACATCCGCTGCATATCAAACCAAGTGCTGGCTGCTTTTTAGAATACACATGGTTATATTTGTGTTCCAGGATATTCTTACTCTTCTATTAGCTACCCCCAATAATATTCTTTCCATACCTGCCTTACTGCACTTACTGTACCAACTAGGCATGGGTACTGAATTATTGATGAATCACTTTCCATTATGAACCCATAGGAAGCAGTTGCATAGAAATGATCAGAATATTTAAAATAACTATTTTCATACCTAATAGCCAATATGTCTTGAAAGTAAAGTCTTACATTAGTCAATTAACCCTTGATGAACACAAAAATCCATTATATTCAACTTACCACAACAATACGCATCACCCTTTATAACACGTACATTCCTAGTTCTTTTTTCTTTTAATATCATACCTTATGTTAAGAAGCTTTGAGTTCAGCTTATACTGCAGCTTAAGCATTCTCCCTCTCCTCACCACTAGAATAAAACATGTTCAAAAGAAAGAGATAAGCTTAATATTTCTGGCAAAATAGAGGTCATATTCAGTTTCTGCACAATCTGCGCTTAAATGGTGAGAATAAGACACCACAAGAAGCAACATAATTCATCACCAATGTAGATTAATGTTTTATATTACACTTCCTTTGCTCTTCTGGGCATCAAGAAAAATGTGCATATTTCTCTGTTCTGCAAAATTGTTGATAGATTAATTGAGCAAATTTAATCTAAAACCAAAAGGCCACCTATGATAAATTTGAAAGCAGCAGCCCACTCGTACGGTATCTACTTTTATTTAAGAATAAAAATACACACACATAATTGATCACTGAAGAACAGATATCTCATAGGCATTAATAAGCCATTAAGAGATGGACTGTTTAAAATAAAAAATGAAGCCAAAATTGTCTTATATATGGAGAAGTTTTTTCGAGATTTGTTTTCTGCTTTCTTTTCACATCTGAAATTCAGTTAAGCAGATACCCATATCTGAAAGGTAAAAAGCATGCAGAAAAATAAAACACGACTCCCACCTCCTCCAAAAAAACCCCACCTTGCAGCAGTTAAACAAACAGGTAACTGCCAAAGGCATATACAAAGGAGGATAACTGAGTACAAAGACAAAAGATGATGAAATCAGATAATTTCTACTAATATTGGGAGAAAATAATTCTCTCCAAAGAACATCTTCACACATCAACCTAGCCTTTGCATTAACAGCCTCCCAGAAAGAGCCAGAGGCTAAGAACAAGGACTAAGTACAAGTTGTTGGTAGAAACATTTTGTTTGCAATCGCTTCCTTAAAATAAAATTCTCCAATTCACATGAAATAAGCAATAATAGCACAGCAATCAAAAGTAGGAATAGAGGAATAGAAAGGTGTTACCACCTTGGGGTAAAGCTGAGATGCTTTGAGGGAGGAAATGGGGAGCAAAACTTGCCACCTGTGGCAAGAGCCCTGGCACAGAGGCATGTTCCTCAGCATCATTTGGAAGAGTAAATCTGCCACAATGCACAGTGGCAAATGATCAGCTTCAAAAACAACCCTGGTCTATCTCTTTCTTGGCAATCTTGTGAATTCAGGATATCTAGATTATGACTCCTGATTGGAGAGGAGACACTATAGTTTAGCCAAGTCACTGCTCAAACCTGCCGCAGTAATTTCAATACTTCCCACAAAGCAATTGCATGCCCAACAACTGCATGAGCAATGAAGCATTGAACAGACAGATAATTTTTTCCCCATTTGATTTTAAGAAACATTTGGCAAAATCATCAGCACCTTGCAGAATTAAATTTGCGTAACTTCCAACTTCATTCAGATAAGAGTTACACTAAACTTCAAACTTTCAAGGGGTTGTTTCCAATCCTTGCATTACTTCAGGAATCATTTACACTTCAAAACTCAAAACCATTTTGAGAATACTAATCACGTTCTGCTGGTATTGGCCTTAATAAGATATTCTTTTCTCTATGTATCATAAATCCTATATTACTCTTACATAAACTCAGCCTTATCACAGTCTTCCACTGGTGGATGAACAAACAAGAGCACTGACTTCCAGAAAGTCATTTTACACTAACGCAAGCTTTTCTTGACAGAAGCAACTGCAGAATACAAAAAGCAGCACATCTGCAACCATTACTGCATTAGGTAACCAGGCATCACTCACTAAAATGTTGACACAATCGTACTGTACAAAAAAAGACATGCCTAAAATTGTGTCCAGCCTCCATTTTAAAGCACATAACCCATTCCTGAGGAACAAAAATGTGCTCTACAGCTCCTTAGAGATGTATGCTTCTTTAGGATTTCCTATCCATTCAAACTATTTGAAATTCTGTGTCAGAAGAGCAAACAAAACGAAGCATCATTTCTTCCCCAATTTGATCAATTTTCAGAACAGCTGAAGGAAATCTAAACTTAGTAGATGCAACAGCCCCTACCTATGGTTTATATTTTATCTTCTGAATCAAGTACTATTAGCTAAGTATTTTCCCTGCATGCTTACATACACTTTTTACTGCATATAGAGAACTGAAGGGGAGTGATAAGAGAGAAAACAAAACAAACCAAAACAACCTCTTTTAACTAACACTAACCTTGAGGTACACAGATTGATCCTTACTCTAAAATATTTTTAGACTTATCAGATCATTTTATATGTGGTCAGAATGGGCAGAAAGCTTCATCCTCAGTTTACTCTGTGTTAGTGTCCAGCTGGGCTCACGCTGCCAGGGTAACTCTGACTGACTGGGCTGCAGGACACCCATTTCGGATCACCTTCTCTCAGTTCTGTTAATGAAATTCGTATTACTAACTTGCAGACCTATTTGATGCTTTAGTATTCTAGTGCAGATTATTCTTGAAAATGTATTTTTTAGCCTGACCTCAGCATTTTCATTGAGAAAAACACGTGACCCTTACTTTCTCTTCCTCCACTTGATATGGACATTGCTAGAACAAAAGCAAAACATACCTGCAGTTTTGATATGCCACATCATAAATATAAGCCACATCAAGGCTTGAATTCTTCTGCCTTTGTGTTGCATTGAGGTCCAATCCTGTCAAAAGACAGGTTGTGGATCTAACCCTGAACACAACAAGAACCACAGTAAACAATTTCTGTGAGAGAACAACCGTTCATACAAATAACAGTGACTGCAGGGTTTGGGTTTATATCTGCAAATGTTTTCATCACCAGTACTAAAGCAAGACTCAGGTCTATATGTATACTTTTACTCTGCCATGTTTATTCAGAATGGAAATGGCCCATACAGAGGCAAAAAGCTAATTTTGATGCTATGGCCCATAGTTTGCCCAGTACACATAATAGCATCCCTAAGGGAAGCTGAGATTTTTTTTTTTTTGTTTCAAGAATTCCACCTCATTTAATTAAAGCTGTTAAATACACAAGCTGCTGTGACTAACATTTTATAAGCAGACCTAGACACAGCTTTGACTACACAGATGTCATGACCAATCTGTGAGTAGAGGAGATAGATGGTGAAGTAAAAGGAACTGCATTTCAGCAGCTGTCTTGATATATTTGTTTCTACAGACTTGGCAGAAGCACTCCATTAGAGTCCTGCATTAACTGTAGTATTTGCACCTCAAACTTAAACAAACAAACAAACAAACAAGATGTGTAAAATTAGAGAAGATAGCAAATAAATCTAAAGGGAATCCAATCTCCAGAGACTAAGCAATGGTGTCTTCATTTTGACTGGAAACATACATATGTTGGCATAGACTTTACTCAGCTTCATTAGACATAAGCGACAGAGTCGCTTTCATGTTCACCAAACCAGTAGACTGATTACAGCCCAAGCAGACCTGAGCTGAGCCAGGGCATACTAGGTCACACTTCCATTAAAAGCTGAAGCTACATTTTCAGATAGTCGCTTAGTTCTTCCTTTGACTTTACAGAAAACGGGTAGGTAAAGATGCATGTGCTTTTAAAATGCCAAAAATTGAATTGACTTCACAATTCCAAACACTAATCAATACTAGCATCAATTTTTATCTGCCACATTTTTTGAAGTGTGAGGATAAAAAACAGTGATTTTCTATCAAGTCTCTACAGCAGCTTAAAAAAAATAGCTCTTGAAGTCTTTCAAAAAGGTCCTGGCAGCAGGGAAACCTGGCAGCACTCAGAGCAACTGCTTTGTGTTCTGATACAGGCTCCTGAGTGCAGTATCAGACTGACGCGTAACAAGCTTCAGAGATGCCAATCCACAATTTGTAAATCCACAGTAGCACCTGCATACACTGGATTGGTATGTACGAAGGCAAGTTTGCCATACACAACTCAGTTTAAACATTTTGCTTTTAGTCTGAATGCTTTCCAGAAATAAGAATGAGCAATGCATAAGATGAGATGCTGGTATTTCAACTAAATATTGATTACCTATCATAGTGTTATTTCCAGCTAATGAGAAGGTCAATTCCTCTGCAGGAAATAGGATTTGGAAGCCTGTTTTGTCTCCAAATGATACATGATGCATGAAGATAGAACAACATAGTTGTAGTATTAGTAATCATGGAAGAGCAAATGTCAAAGTTAAAAATGAGTAATTTAGTTTAGATTTTAAATATAGGATTGTTGTAAAATTTAAACTCTACCCTAGTGTCTCATGAAAGCAGCAGTAGCTCCAGCACTTGCCTTATGGTGTTCAAAATGAGTTTTTACTTCTCACCATCCTGCTTACATTAACCTCTTGTGTACTCTCAAGGATATTTTTTTTTTTTACAAATAAATCAGCAACATATATTTCTTAAATTAGGTAACGTACTGTTCAAACACCATTTGCCAGGACATACAGCATCAATACGTGTGCATTATTTAAAAAATCCAGTTCATCCAATTACTGCTCCCAGCAGCTACAGTTAGTGGGCAGGATACCTGCAATTACTCCCACACTGTGCCTCAACAGTCTTGTGGACAAATATGAACATGATCCACTCAGGATTTTATCCAGCTGAAAACCATCAATATTAAAGTCAAGCTACAACAGCCTTCTATTGTGTAATTAATGAATCCAGCCTAATAATTTACTGCAAACCCTGTACATAGCTTTCCCATCTGCAGAGGCAGCTGACTGTAGAGTGTTGCCTACACAATGACTTCACATTTATATCGAGATCCATCTCTGTAAACATATCTCTATATTATTTCTGATTGAGAATATGGAATCAGTTAGGTTGGAAAGGGCCTTTAAAATCATTGAAGACCAGATTAGTCAAGCAGGACCTGCCTGTCATAAATCTGTGCTGACTGGACCTGATCACTTAGTTGTCCTGCGTGTGCCATGTGATGGCCCTCATCCATAGAGTTTTCCATACAAGATCTACTTAACTTGATCTGTAAGCTGAATACAGATTGGAAAAAGCACTAGGCAATGCAGATACTGCTAGCAGGCAGGTCAGTGCATGTTAGACTCCAAATCTGAATCCTGCGTAGCTTTTCTCTTTCAAGACTTCTTTCTGGCCACAGTTTGTAAAATTGGATGTGAGCAGCCCAATATCCCTGTTATGGACAGCACTGGAAGAAACCAGACATGCAAGACGTGTTACAGATCCTCTATTTCATAGCCACTTATGTACAAAGCAATAAAAATTATTTGAATTTACAGAGGTGCTATCACCAGCAGAATTTTGATAGAGTACCTGTAAAATACTTTTTGCATGCATCTATTCACATGTACATGCATGTGCATACATCCCTTCTGCACTCTAGAGACACCCAACCCTGCTTTTAGGTAATTGCCAAGGATTTTAGTAAACTGCAGAATAGTTTTTCAATATGAAGTGCTGTTTCCACATTTCTTCTTGGCTAAACGTTTTTCATACCTTACTGCATTGGTATAGGAACAGCAATAATGAAGCCATCCTAACTGCCAGTGTAGATCTAGTTACACCTGTATCTACATCTACAGATGGGAGCTGTATTACTTTATCCCACTTCGTTTTCCCAACCAACACACTTATGACAGGCATAAAAACTGTCAGGGGGCATTTAGATGCTGGAGAAAAGACAGGAATCAAAGCCTTGAAAGAGGCTGCAGCTCTAAAGGTACTGAAATATTTCAAGGGTCAAACAGGAGCTCGATTCTAAGTCTAAGCATTTACAACTGGCACTTTCACAACTCAAGTATCTCAATGGGCATTTACATAAATGCTACTTTGCTCTCAGGCTAATCGGCAGTGAGTTATCAGACTGAAAGGGTTTTATCTGGGCAAACTCCAAGGCACAGTATTGTCCTAATTGCCCAACACTATTCCAATGTGAAACAGTTTTACTAAGTGAAATATTTAAAGAGTCTATCTTCATCAGTCAGCTGAGAAGTCAACAATTTCTAAAGAATAACCAACTACATGAATCCAATGCAATTCAGAGTGTTCCTTACTATTTTATCCTAAAACAGTCCAAACTGGGGGAAAAAAGAATCCTATTAAACGTGATATTTTCATGCAAACTGGGATCATCATATCCACAATATAAGTTAAATCCATACAAGTATTTGTTCGGAATTGAACGCAAAGAACAGAGCAAAGCACAGATGCAGAGATGATGACAGGAATCCAATCCAAGTATGATGGATTTTCAAAAGCAATATTGGACAACTCCATATTCGCTAGGTTTTCATCACCTGGATCTCAGTGTTGCAGAACTGTCAGGGATATTATCTGACAGGTTGCCTCCCATCACAACCCTCCCTCCCACTGAATATCACAGTGAAATAATTCTGTCCACACTATTTTAATCTGATTACTATCTTTTTAACATAGTGCTTCCTCTGCATATTTTTTATGCTACAGTAGGTTTTATTATGCATTACTATTTAACTGATTTTATTTCCTATTCTGTTCCTTTAATAAGTAACATCCTGATATGTTCATCTTTTTTAAAAGTCTCCAGACCACTGAAGCAGCTTCATGACACTCAACACATTTATTCTACTTATGCAGAGGTTAAGAGAATTCCCACTGATCAGAGAGTTCTTTATATTAACCACTAAATAATCATTTGTTTCAGCACAGTCCTGTTAGTGGCAATACTCTGAACAAAAACCTTTCCAAAGACTAGGTAGGCAGACAGACTTGCAAAATTAGGCAAGGCTGATTAGCAGAGCTCTCCTAAAGAAGACAAACCTTACTAATAGCTGCTACACAACTGGGACACCTGTACTTAAGGGTAATCATGTGGGAAACCACTTACTTTCTACTAACTCCTCATGACAATCCAATTCATTGAATGACTTTGAGTCCACTTCAAAATACCTTTGAAGTGGGTAAATGGTTCAACATACAACGTTATACTTCACAATAATGAAATATCACTCATCATTTTAAGATAATTTTTGTAATTATTTTCTTTTGTTGAACTCAGAATGCAAGTCTTAATTTTAGAACATGTAAGGATGTATGAAATAATGGTTTAAATCAGAACAAAATGGATCAAACCAGTCTTGTTAATCTGTCTATATTTTCCTACACAGAAGTGAGGGCAAAGTAACACACAAAAACTCAGGATTGATAAAAAAAAAAAAAGAAAGAAAGTGAGATAAGACTAGAATTTACTTGCAAAATCAGAAAAACATGGTACAAAATGCGTAACTCCCTTAGCTTATATGCAGAAAAATCACAGTGCACAGCAGCAGCAAGCAGAAGCAAGCCAAAAGCCCAAGCCAGAAAACAACCCCCCACATTCCTCCTTGTCCTGCTGCCATCCCAGTGGAAAGGACCAACACCCAAGGACCCAGAACCCAGAAGCAGAAACCAGAACAGGAAGCCTCCCATGCTACAATTTGAGCTTCAAACCCCGTAATACTTTGCTCCAGATAGCACTTTCATTTTTTGAAGCCGGCATGACTGTAGCATGGTATGAATAGCAGCAGCAGATTCAACTCAATCCATGACAAAAATGCTAACAATGTGAAGAGTTTGGATTGTTCAGCCTGGAGAAGGAAAGGCTTCTGGGAGACTTTATGGCATACAGTGAGGGTGGTGAGACACTGGAACAGGTTGCCCAGGGAGGCCGTGAATGCCCCCTCCCTGGAGGTGTTCAAGGCCAGGCTGGATGAGGCCTTAAGCAACCTGGGCTAGTGGGAGGTGTCCCTGCCTGTGGCAGGGGGGGTTGCAACGGGATGATCTTTAAGGTTTTCAACCTAAACCATTCTATGAATGTATGAAATCCATTGGTAACTCTTTGGAAGAACTTTTATCAATATTTTTTTTGTGTGGCTGACTTTGTGGAATGTTTTGGTTTAGTTTTTGTTTGTTTGTTTGTTTGTTTGTTTGTTTTTTAAAACAAGTTGTTTAAAAAAAAAAAATATCATCAACACATGTCCTGGCAAATGAACAGCTATAAACGAGGAAAGGCTGACAGCTGAAACAAGCTGCTCTTTCGGAAAATCACTGGGTAATTGTTTTGATTAGCCCCATCAAAATGGTCCTTCTTATTCCTGGGCATACGTTTAAAAATTTCTGAAAATTAAGCTAAACTGAATTTCTTATAAAAGAGTCATGACAGCACTGGAACCGTGTAGCTCACAGACATACAGATGTGCTCTCCATCAGGAGTTCCAGAGCACTGGGATTTCAGACATGCAAAAAGAACCCAAAATGTATACCTGCCTTTACTACATTTCTAAGTTGTCTTTATATTAAAAACTTCAAATAACCTCTGGCTTGAAGTTAGAAGAGAGCAATTTTCTGTTTTCTGATAAAATTATCTCTACTTTTGAAGGCATTTTGGGAAATGACTATGACTTGGTAGGAGACATCTTCATGTGAAGCTAAATGCTACTTCCTAAGGATGTGTAAAATAACACAACTCTTCATATGTTTTTTTCTAGGGAAAATGGTGTGATCCTTCCATGAACTTGAACAGTTGAAGATATTCCATGTAAGCCTTTCTAGAGCTGCATGGAAGTTGCATTTGTTTAGTTCTGTACCTAGAAAGGGTCAGACATTTTTACTAGTAAAGAGTTGGGCTAAACAACTTCAAAACCTGAAACATGTTGGATCGCTTTAATTTAGCTTCCAAGCTAATACTGAGGACAGGAAAAAAAAAATATCATAGATAGTATTCATCTTTGAAACACCAGAGATTTAAAATTTATTTCTTCTAGATTCCCAATCTATAATTTAAACTACAACATTGTATTTCTAAATGCTAGTCAAATTTGAAAACAGTTTTTGGTATGCAGATGGACCTACAGAGACTCTGCTAAGCTGGGTATCTTTCCTACAGAAGAACTACCAATTTTTTGGGTTATATTCCCCACCCCACCTTCAGACCTGAACTGAACTATAAATTAAGAGTTCACGTGGCCTCCACTGTAGCCGTAACAGAGCTGTTTCTTACTACCATCACTGAGGGTTACCCAAACGTTTTAAGATGAGCCAAGCATACCTTTTAAGCACATACTCTGCATGACCCTGAGGCTTGTCAAGCAACCACCATCTGTACAAAGTGCACCTGAAGTGCTGCTGCTCACACTCTGAAACCCCTATGCACAGTTTGCAAACTTGTCACTCCAACCACAGTGTCAAGACAATGGAAAAGCGGACACAACATTTCTACAGGTCTTACCATAACATGTAAGGCACCAACTTAATAACCTTCAACTCTTTTCTGGTTTAGCCCATTAATTTTAATTTCATTAATTATAGTTAATAAATACTTACTGAAATAATTGTAGTTATTGATTGTTTTAATATCTTTTTTCAGGTTACTTAATAGCTGGGTTTTTTGTAAATTCTTCCAGTTCCATTTTATTACCTATCAGAACAGATATCCAGATGCTATGCTGCTTTTACTAAGCAAACCCAGAGCTAAGAGACTTGAATCAATTCCACTGGCCCATAATCAATCCCCTTATCAAATTCATTTCATGACATCCAACTACAAAAGCCACAAACCTTCACTGATATCAGGCAACCACCTGATACCTGTGACAATTCTAAAATACAAGAAAATGGCAGAGCTCCTCACTTACTGCAGCACCAGTACTCACCTCCTATCCTATTTTCTGCCAGGGGACTGGACTGCACAGATAGCCCAGGGCAGAGCACATCAGGCCCACAGGATTGAAGCCTAAGATCAAGTAATTTTTACTCCATATTACAAACCAGAGTCACTGATCACACCAAACAGAGTTGCAGTAGATCCTGTCTGAATAGAATGAAGCACCATACACCAGATTCATACCATATTCAAATGTTTTTTACTGTATAAAAATCTGATCTCATGAATTTGGAGAAAGATATGGTTGGACTAACAGATGGAAGCCTCTTGCTGTTGGAAGAGAATTGAAGTAGGTTGAAATAAAACCTGGGTCATGTTAATATTGTTTAGCATACTATGATACTAACCATGTGAAACACCAGAAGTTAAACAAAAGAAAATTTTTTAAAAATCTAGGCATCTCAGTTGGTAGATGAGAGCAGGGAAAACAAAGTCTTGTCATTTCTGAAATGAGAGGCTGAGGTTTGGCAAGAGTCAAGTTGATCCTGCAGCAGGACAAGCAGTTGGGAGGTGCAGAGTGGTAGAGTGAAGAGGCCTGGGCTCACAGCTTCTTCTAGTGAAGGGTGACAGAGGCACAGGAAGAGGGTAAAGGTTGTAATCATGGCTTCTGTCAGCAGCACTTCTTGTCCTACACAATCCCATCCCTTCATTGGCAATCCCAAGCTAGCAACGTTGACAGCCTCTGCAGGACTCTAGCATAATATATGCAGATGACAACTATTTTCTTTGCCTGAGGCTTTTACTTTGCCTAGGGTCACCCTGATACCAAGACCAAATATTTGGTGCCTTAGTTATTTGAGAAGTTAGAGGAAGTGTCCATAATACAGTACTCTCCTCTAGTCTCGCCCTCCACCTCCCCTTAACTCCATTCTATCTGTTTCTTTACTTCCACTTGTACTATTGCAGTGATGTAATGACTGCTATAGTGACATAATCCAGATGTACAGAGCACTAGCATAAAAGGAGCTTGTAATTGTGAAGTATCTCCCTTAGAGGCAGTTGCATTGATAAGTCAACATTATTGCAACTACAGTAGATATAGGGAAGCCTCTAAGACATGAAAATCGTGTTGATGTCCACAGGCATCCATCAGGATTTGAACATGCATCATGCTGCACTTGATACAATCAAATATATCCAAATACCAGCTCAGGAGGAGTGCACTGAACAGCAGCCAGCACCTGGTTCCACCTACACAGAACATGCTGGTTAATACCACAGCAAATATTAAAACGTAAACTAAGTGATTCAGGAAGCAGTGGGCTAGTGTTTTCAAGGCACCTGGTACTCACTAAACTGTACTCCTCACCGATGCTGAGAAGTTATGAAAAAAAATCCAGCCCCTTTTAATAGCACAAAGAGAGCTATTATATAATATGTATATATAAAATATATATACATATATATATGTATATATATATATACACATATATATATATAATATATATATATATATATATTATATTTCAAAATGAATCATTTTCAAACCTCCTCAAGGGTAGGCATATTAGCTGTGAGGTTTACTATATTAACTGTGAGATCCTGGGATGAAAACCACATGAAGCAAGTTTACTGTAAGTGGCCTGTCATCTGTTTGAAATATATTCGGATCACTGCTCCTTTCACTTAAAACAAAGACAAAATACAAATAAATACATAATTTTAATAGATGTTCATGCATTTATACTATGAAGTGGATTTTCAAATCAGTTAAAGAATATTTAATTGTCATACATAATTGTCATTAAGCACAGAAAATGGAGAAACAGAGATAAAAGTTGTTTCCATGACATCATTCATGTTGCTTAATAATGAAGAAAAATTATCAATTTATCCCTGTGACAAATCATAGAATGGTCTGGGTTGGGAGGGACCTCTAAAGATCATCTAGTCCAACTTCCTCTGCAGTAAGCAGGGACATCCTCAACTAGATCAGGTTGCCCGGGGCCTTACCTTGAATACCTCCAGGGATGCAACCTCAACCTCCTCCTTGGACAATCTGTTCCAGTGTTCCATGACCCTCATTCTAAAGAACTTGTTCCTAACATCCAATCTAAACCTACTCTTCTCTAGTTTGAAACCATTGCCCCTTGCCCTATTACTACAGGCCTTTGTAAACAATCCTTCTCCATCCTTCTTGGCCCCTTTCAGGTACTGGAAGGTCATGATTAGGTCTCCCCAGAGCCTCTCCAGGCTGAACAATCCCAGCTCCCTCAGCCTGTCTTTGTAGCAGAGGTGCTCCAACCCCCTGATTATTTTTGTGGCCCTCCTCTTGACCCCCTCCATCAGGTCTGTGTCCTCCCTGTCTGGAGGGCCCAAAGCTGGATGCAGTACTCCTGGTGAGGTCTCCCCAGAGCAAAGCACCAGAATCACCTCACTCAGTCTGCTGGCCACACTGCTTTTGATGCAGCCTAAGATGCCATTTGCCTTCCTGGCTGCAAGCACACACTGTGTGCTCATGTCCAGCTTCTCATCTGTCAGCCCCCCAAGTCCTTTTCCTCAGGACTGCTTTCTACGACCTCTTCCCCCAGTCTGTACTGATAGCGAGGATTGTTTCGGCCCAGATGCAGGACCCTGAACTTGCTCTTGTTGAGCCTCATGAGGTTCAGCTGGGCCCACCTCTCCAGCTTGTTCAGGTCCCCTTGGATGACATCCTGTCCCTCTGGCATAGCAACAGCACCACTCAGCTTGGTGTCACCTGCAAACTTGCTGATGGTGCACTCGATCCTACTGTCTATATTATTGATAAAAAAATTAAACAGTACGGGTCCCAGTACAGATCCCCGAGGGACACCACTTGTCACTGCTCTCCGTCTGGATTTCAAACACTACCCTCTGGAAGTGACCATCCCACCAATTCCTTATCCACTGAACAGACTATCCAATACTTTGTCATTCTTAAATAATTTGCCTTTATCTTTTAGCTCAAAGGAAAGCATTTTGTAATTATTTTGAAAGGTACACTTTTGCACGTATTTGAGATAGAAAAATGGGATCCTTGAGTATTTTGCCCAATTTCCACCAGTTCTGATGAACAGATGTGATCCACAGTAAGGAAGAATGTTACAAAACACTCAGTGCTGGCCCCTCTCTGTCCCATTCTCAGTCCATAACAAGATTTACTCTCTGTTGTTAAGTCCAAGCCATAGTGAATTTCTCCATAATGCCACCTAAAAATCCCATTCCAATGAATTACAGTTTGTATTAGGGAAGAGCAATGCAAATGTACAGAGAGGATTTTGTACAAGTGTGAAAACAATGGAGACAATTGAGCTTAGAGGCTTTAGTTATTTTAGCATAAAATTGCTATTCCTGTAACTAGGCTAAAGGAAACATGTAATAACACACACAAGGGCTACCAAGGGCTTCTGAAACCCAAGTAAGATGGAAGTCATTCTTCCTTCTGTAAACAGTCTACAAAATTTTGCCTAGATTTCTAACAGTAATTTTATGAGAAGTATGCCCAGGAATTTAAGTAGCCACTATTCCCCATTACTTGACAAAAATGTAAACCTTTGCCTTTGAGGGCATGAGGGGAAGCAGGGCACACAAAACTGATGAACATATACTTTAAACAGTTTTTAAAGGCATGGCAAAATGGCAGCTTGCCAAAAAGCGTGCATACCACATAGCACTAGTATCTATTTAGTAAATTTAAAACACCATATGTCTGGATTTAAGTAAAGTTGTGAAGCATAGGATGTCTGTCCCAGGAAAAACTTCATTTAACGCCTGCAGTTTACATACCAGGTGAGATCAAAGGTTAGCTAGACATCCACACAAAACAGCACAACTCCAGCAACAAAGGCAGCTTACAGTAAGAAGGAATTGGAGAAAGGCCAGTCCATGAATACACAAGGTTCAGATGAATTTCTGGGAACTGGGTTTTTTCTCTTGTTCCCTAGAAACTAAATTAATAGCCTGTGGTTTTAGTTCAATGATACTCATAATTCTCAAATTTGAGTACTCAGCTTACCTAAGAAGGTACCTGTAACTAGAGTTTTATCAACTTGTAACACGTGAAAACACTTCTTTAATGAACCTAGCGAAGCACAGCTACAACCTTTTTAACTACCAGAATAAACCTCTTGGGACTCCTCATTACCTGCAATAATAGGTTTAATGCATTACTAACCACTTCCATTCTAACTCAACCTCCTCCAACACTGCACTTCAGCATCCTGTACACAGGAAGAGGCCTGGGCATGTTTGATCAGGCCATTGTGCCTGGAAAATCAGACTGCAAAGTCACAAAGCCATAAACAGTTGAAGTGGGTGACTCAAAACTATTCTGCTCTGCTCCATCCTACAAGAAGTCCTCCATAAGCTTACAGCTTGCTTCTTAAACCATTACCCTCATGCTTATTTAATCAGTTTTCTGTACAGGAGAAACACATTTGTAAATGTTTTCCACTATTCCTTGCAAGTGAAAGATACACACTTGCATGTAATTAAGATCTAATCACTTAAGGACATAAACCAGGAATTAATTTCACACATTTAAATAGCAACAAGAAGCTCCAAGTAACACGTGGAACCACCTGTATTAATTGGCATGCAAATGTGGTCACAAAACCTTGCCACCTAGAAAAGCCTAACAGATGGGGAAACATGCAGATTAATTGATTTCAAGGAATACTGGCATTGAGCTAAGAACTAAGCACAGCTCTCGCAAGTCCCAAGTGCACCTTATTTCCACAAGATCATTTATTCTCTGTCAACAGAAACCTTTCAGTGAGGCAAAACCAAAAAGCAAACCCAGAAGACAAATTAGGTTTCAGCCTGTAACTTAGGTCCTAGATAACTAATATAAGGTGTGATTTTATTTCTTAAAATAAAATATTGATTACATTTGAGAAGTTCCATCCTTCCTCTTTTCAGTTTATTTAAAGCTAAATGAAATTCTTCAGAGAACTATTAGAGCAATTACTTGATTACAGAAAGAGCTTATTAAAATAACTGCTACTGCAATAACTGTTCAATCATGCTGTACAATTTATCTCTAGAACATTTTCTAACCCTGAGCTGATTTTTTACCAAAACAAAAAAAAAAATTCCTGATGTTTTGGAGATTTTAGTATTTCATCTTAAATTCAAGCTTCCACACCATCCTTCCTGTAAAATCACCATCTCTTCTTTATTTGGATCAAGATTAACTTTATAAGTAACCCCATTCAATAAACTCAGGCTACCCAGCTATGCCATCTGCTTTTGTGGTAAAAAAACATAAAGACACTCCAAGTCAGCCCAGAGACAGTCCTCTCTCCTAGCTATTTCCCACAGAAGATGAGTAGACAGAAACAGAGTTTACAGATGGAAATACCTTTGCTGCTTCTGCTGATAAACATGGTGGTTAACTGGCAAATCTGATCTTCAGATTATTTCTGAAGGTATTTTTCATCTACTCAGAGCCTGCCAATCTGGTTCCGCCACTCCCACTTATGTATTTTCTATAAAACAGTCCCACCGATTTCAATGAGACTACTTGCAGAACAAGGAATTACACGTTAAGAAGGTTAAAACATAGAAAAAAATTTATGTGTCCAGACATCTGTCAACACATTTTCAAACAATTTCTTCATGAGGAATGTGAACTTTGGGAGTTACGTTCAGTACAGGTATGATGACCATCAGATAACAAATCATTCCCTGTTGTTCATCGCTAGACAAATCTACTTTCAGAAATACAATGCTACAAAACACTAGGCCACTAGAAAATAATGCCAACTCCTTAAAATATTTCTAATTCAACTAACGCTTCCAGTGAAGTTTTTTCCATTAAATACATTTCGACAACAGAATAAAAGAAAGTAATCTAGGGAAAAATCTCTAATGTTAAATCTTTTTTCTTCCTGCTATTATTCTCTGCCTCCTTCACCCAGATACATACATTTATTTATGTTGTCAGTGTTCTGTGCACTTAAACACTGTCTTGATTCTGTATGCATAGGTGTAATAAGGAAAGCAGCAGGCTACATGCAGTGTGGGAGATGAATTACACATATGCACTAATATAAGTACTCCTCTCCCTTAAGATACTTACTTTCAACTTGGACTGATAGGAATATATTGAACAATTGGCGTCATCCTCCAGCAGAACTCAAATGATTTTACACTGTTCGTTCATGGCCCCATAAAGTCTTTCTGAAGTTTTTACAATGTTTATTTGAATACTTAACATTCAGCAATGGAATACTGTTTTATAACCTTCCTACTTGACTTAGTGCTTGCTGTTTTATTTTGGGTACTATATTGCTGGTAGTTTTTATTTGCATAAAGTTGCTTTACTAAAGGAATAAAGATGTATTTCAACTGCAACAGCAGTCAGGATAACTTTTCTCTTTTCTCTACTTCATTCTGATTTAAAAACAAAAAATCTTGAACTGGTTGGAAACAGAAGCAAATAAAAACAAGCCATGGAAGAAGCACTTCAGGTAAGCATAATTAAGGCTTACCTTTCATATTGCAAGTTAAACTAATTACAATGTTTAAATCTAATGTAATGCATTATTAGATAAAATGTTTCTTAAACTTCAGTGACAATCATCTACAGCTAAGATGATAATAATTATCTGTGCAACACTATTCTTCTCTCTTGCACCTTTATACTGCTATAATAGCTTCAAGAATGAGGCAGCCACCATGCTTGCATCTCCCTGAAAGGGTAAGGCATGTACAAAACTGATTTAGTAAGTTCCAGTATTTATGACTTGTACTGAAATGAGTTTTCTATCAATAATACAAATTAATTTGTATGTTTAAGAACTTCAAGGGTTTGTGAAATTTTTTTAATGCTTCTCTGCATTTACTTATTTTACTGCACAGAGTTTGATTTAATATTTCAAATAATAGGGAAAACAAACTTAATCTCACACTTGCACTTACTGCACAATTTCAACAAGATTTCAAACCTCTATATAAAAAGAAATCCCCAAGTCTACTGGCTGTCATCCAAAAGCAGTTCTGGTACCACCTATATGCAATATCAAATGTTCTCTGGCAAAAAGAAGCTAAACTATTATCCCTCCAGCACTGTTGAAAGCAAGAATAACACAACATGATCCTGAATCATCTCTACACAGCACCTATGGCTTGGTCACACCAGCAACTACTGCTTAAGGAAAAAGGAAGCCACTTCTACCTTCCTCTGCTCCTTCCCAGCTCTCACTACAACAGCTATCTCTGAGGACTGATAGTCTCTCTATATTCAGGTAAATAACTGATTTCACAGATGTAAATCATTTACTATAACACTCTTCTTCTAGAGGATTTAACTGAGTCTAAGAATGTTCATTCAAACACAGACTGGAAGGAGCCACTCTCCTTGATTGATCTGCTTCATTGCTAAACTGTCTTCACATTCTTTATTTATTATTATTTACATACATCATTACAAACTTTGGACCCAAATTCTAGCCCTGGCCCTGCAGCTAGATGAGATTGCCCTTGTTTAACCTATGTCATGGTCCCTCTTCCAAAGGCTAGTCTTGTCTTTTGAGAGAATTTCTTTTCCAGGATCACTTCTGGTTTTGTGAAGGTCCTGGCAGAAGATAAACACCATCCTCTCTGTACTACATTTGCTTACCAATGGTCTGATGTATCTGACTCTTCCCAACATCAAATATGCACCACAGAGAAAAGCATAAAGCAGAAATATGGGAAAGGTAAACTTACTATGCAAAAATACTATCAAGAATGTATTTTAACAAACATGCAACCACACCTTGTTACAATAACACAAGCCCACTTTTCCTCTTGTCATTAAGTCATTGCCTCAGACATGACAGCTGCTTACCTCAAAGGAGCAACGAGGTGCTCCCAGAGTGCAGCTCCCTAGTCACCTCTACCTTCTTTCAATGTCAACAGTTGCAAAATCCCTGAGGAAGCTGAATCTGTACAGAAGACGGAATGGGAAAGTTCAGTTTAGCTGCATTACTCTTCTACTTTGGAAATTATTAATGGATTTGCTGGAACTGTTTGCAGAAATGCTTCACTGTAAACAAGTATTAAAAGTATCTTATGAAAGTGCTAAATTCAAACTGAAGCAGAAATCCAAATATTAAACCTGTAGTAGGGACAGAAATAGTTCGATTGAATTCAGTGGGCCTAATTTTAACCCCAAGATTTTTCAAAGATATCATGAAAGACATGTCATGAAGACACCAAAAACCAAGAGATCTAGCATATTATAGTCCTAAAATGGCAGCACTTTTTATTAGCTGTAGCTGGGAGAATCAACTTGAACACACTACTAGGCAGTGGAGAACCTACTCTCTAGGTTATTACACGGTGAACAATCCCAACTAGCAACAAAACCTAGTCCAGTACTTCTTGGAGGCAAACTACAAGCAAAGCACAGGTTATTTATACTAGTCACTGCTCTCTATGCACTAGGCCATCTAGTACATAAGACTACAGACAAAGACACTTTTCTCCTGTGCGTGAGCAACACCATAACCTTAAATCAAAGAAGGCTGACAGTCTTGTTAATATAAATTACACATGCAAAATGTATCTTTGCAACTGCTTCTCCTTATGTAATACATTATCAACACACTGGCACTATCCATTGTCTTCATCTGGTGACATAGTAGAAAAAAAAATCACTTAATTAGACTGAGGCATTAAAAAAAAAACAAACCAAAAATCATTGTACAAACTGAGCAAGTGCTTTGCTTTGCTGCTCAAAGTATTTGAGAGAAGCCACAAAAGTTCTTGACTTTGAGCATGAGTGCTACTGCTGTGCAGCTCACACTGTACAATTATTTGGTATATATTTAGCTTCGAGCACATACTTAAGGATACGGTATTTCACAGACTCACAGAATCGAAGGGACCTCTAAAGATCATCTAGTCCAAAACCCTGCAGTAAGCAGAGACACCCCCAACTAGATCAGGTTGCTGAGAGCCCCATTGGGCTTGACCTTGAATGTCTCTAGGGATGGGCCTCCACGACCTCCCTGGACAACCTGTTCACATAATAAAGAACTTCTTCCTGATGTCCAATCTAAATCTATGTTTCTCTAGTTTGAAACCACTACCCCTTGTCCTGTTGCTACAAGCCTCTGTGAATAAATTGTAAAAATCTGTCACTGTGATCACCATATAACAGAAAATAAAAGGTGATTCAATCAATTTCTAATGTTTATATGTAGTAATAAAGCACCCATAGAATTAAGGGAAAAGATATATAGGGAAAAGTCTAGAAAAAAATATCCAGCAAGTTTATGAACTAGGTCAACAACTCATCAACTACAGCTACAGTATTATTTAAAGCCAAAGAACCTGTTGTCTTTGCAGTGCAGGAATGTGTACTTCAGAGCTCACAATGACTGCAATAAAAAGCAACAACTTTACCAGCTGCTAAGCAGAAGGTGGTAGAGACAACTCAGAAAGATAACAGTGAAATATGGCACACCGTAACAGACCGCCATAGACGCACTTGCAGCTGCTTGTCCGTCTACCCAAAGACTTTCAATTTGTAGAGGATTATGGTGGTATTCACAAGGCAGGTAGAAGGCACCAAACAACCTTGCGCAATCAAGGCCAACAGAGCTTTCCCATAGTAGAGCCCCACTCAGCCATTTTTCCATCTTTCAGCATCTGGAAGACTAAGATTTCAGTGGATACTGTTCTCATACAATATTTATATTCTCATTTAATACTTCTAAAGAGACCAGAATTTTATAGACATCTGCCATGCCATCCTCCTTTGTCTTTTCTGTGGAGAAAATTGACCTTAGCATCTCCCCTCTCCTCTATGTAACCTGTTTAACGCTTCTGAGCTCCTGTATTTGCACTTTCCCAGCTCTAATATGCCCTTGAGATAAATTCTGTCCACTCTTCTATTCCTTTCAAGTTATATGCATTCCCTTCTGTTATTCTTCTGTATGTTACCTGACCACTAAGCTGATGTTTTAAGAATTATCCAAAATTACTCAAGATTCTGTTTCAGAAGTCCTAATAGCTAATTTTAAACCCGTCAATACATACAGACAGCCAGGAATGTTTTCTCTCCAAAGCATTTCTTTTTGTCTATGAACACTGAGGTTCATCTGACACTGTATTGCTCATTCATTATAATATCTGCAGCTCTTTATACTCACAGCATCAGTGTCATTTCAATGCTCTGGAATAACTTAAACTGCTTCTTCCTTAATTCAGTACTTTTTCTAGGTCAGTTATAAATGTCATGAATGCTACAAGTCTTAGTTACGCTACTAGGAATAAAATCTGCTCAGTAGTCCCTGTAACCCTCTGGGGTATTTAGCCTGTTTTTTTACAATGGATATCTAGATGATATTCATCTACAAATTATTCTTCAGTAACAGCTTGGATAATTTAGAGCCTTCAGTAAAAGGCTTTTTTTTTTTTCCTTCCCCCCCCCAGCTTTTGGAAAACACCACATCAAGCAGACCATTGTTGTCAACCTGCTCCTTCAAAGAGCTCTAACAGAACAGTAATATTTCATCTTCCTCTATACAGACATTCTGAGTTTTTTCCTACTGAAATCATATTCATTCATAACTAAGAAATGTTATAATTTTCCCATTTCATTAAAACAGGTCTTAACAAAAACAGCCGAAGGTGGCATCTCTGAAGAAGGATGCAATCTCCTCTTTCACTGCTATACCACGATGAAAGCTTTATGGTAAGCACAGAATGATTCTTCTGCTTGAATTCTCTAGTAAATAGAGCTTGTTCCTTGAAATAATGTGAAACTTCTTAGAAATCACAAACAGTAGTGAAGAAGATTCTTGATGCAGTTTATTGATTTTATCATGTACTGAATAAAGTATTTAGTTCTGCAACACAGCTCATCCATGGATTGCTGAAGTGATGGAGCCTTGTCCAAGATGCAGATCATAGTCTCAGCTTTTATAATGTCTCATTGAGCCAGCTTTGGGCTGTTCAGCTGTGGCAGTTTAGGCTGGGTACCTCGTGGTACTGCCACATAAGTTATACCTCTGGTGTTCCAAGTGTCCAGCCCAGTAGGTGGACACAGGAAACAGTGTATTTCTACCCATAAATCCATCTGCAAAGCCATCCTCTTTCTCCGCTCTCTGCTCCCATGGGAGATGCTTCCTATCGGGTAACGGTGGGGGAGTATCTCAAGGCCACTCAGGCCTGTCTAGGCCTAATGCCAGGAGGAGAAAGGGGGGGAGCAGTCTCAGACCTGGCCAGCCTGAGACGAGCCTAGCAGTGGGGGAGAAGAGAGAGCCCTGTGGGTTTTGGGTGGACCCTCAGGTGGGGAGAAGGGAAAAGCTGGGAGGTCTCTGGGCGTTGTGTAAGGGACTCTGTATACTTTGGGATATTCTTGTCACTATGCTTGTAGTTTCTGTAGTTTCACCAATTGCTTTTCCATTTAAACTTTCCATCCCTCTCCAATCCGTTTGTGTGAGTGTCGTTCTTTTGTCCTCTCGGGGCAAGAGAAGATCTGTCTGGCCCCAAACGAGGACTTCATCTACAACACTTGCATCTGCTCTGATTCACACAGCTCCATCTGTGTCAAACCAAACATATCTAAATCACATTCTCATTATACAGAAAAATTTTACTCACTTCCCAGTCACTCATCATAACATGATATACTACAGATTAAGCTGCCATATAGACCTGGACAACAACTGTCACAGGAGCTTCACCTGCTTAGTCATCAATTTTCCTAGCATTTTGCCACTAGTAAAATTTGTCACTGGTGGTGTTACCATTTATCACAGAAACAATGCAACCTTCCCTCCTGAAAAAGCCAGTGCACAGCTTCTCTGGTTACCATTTATGCACAATACCGTTATGTATTACACTACAACTTTCAGGAACTGTACAGCTTAGAATCTGCATCCTAAAATAGGATCTGAGTACACTTAATTGTGTTCAGGACACTGGTAGGAGGAATGACAATAGCATGAAGAAATTAACACACAGCTCAGATCAATTATTACTTAATTTCCAGACCTTGGTGTTCTCCACATACCATGTGCTGAGTAACAAGCAACTTCATTAAGCTAAAGTGGATCTTTAGCAAAGAAACCTTCTGTTCCTTCTCAAACTTATCACATCCTAAAAGGGGAAAGTGCTAGAAAAGGATTCTCCAGGGCATCTCTTCCAACATCTGTCAAGAAAAACATATCCAAACCCTTTTTAAAATACTGACTCTTCAGTTCCTAATACTTAGTTCTGTCCTTAAAAAAAGGTATTTTGATCTCCCTGCAGAAGTGACCACTACTAGATTCACTAAAAACAGCTTGATGATAGCCCCTGCTCATGTTTTTTTTCAACAGGCTGTATACACAGTGAGCTAGCTTGAATTCTGTCATTCCTCCCATTGTGCAAACAGCTCTATCTGCTGGGAATGTGTTAATCAGACTCTCTAGGTCCAACTCACACACCATAAACACGTCACAACAGCAGGCTAAATTTACCAATTTGCTTTCAATTCCTGCGGTTCTCTTCCTCCTCCAACTTCCATGTCCTGTTTCCATTTGAAACAAAACAAACAGGTTCTCCAACAAACAAAACCCAACCAACCAACCAGCTCAAACCCAAAACCTAACTAAGCAATTCTTCACTAAGTATTCATTTTTCCTGTCTTTGCAAAGCTTGTATGAATCAAATGTTCCCATGTTGATTTCACACATAAGTACCTAGTTACTTCAAAACCTAATCACAGTCCAGAAGCACTAATGTCACCTTCCTCCTGCTTCCCTTTGGGGAAATGCCAGTAGCTTATTGAAACACACCAACTTTTGCAGTGCCCTGGAGATTCCAGACCTTAGCAACAGTGCTTGTCTTCCAGGCGTTTTGTTTTCTAGATCTGGGGGTTTTTAGTTAGCACTGGCACACACAGTTTATTCAACATCCTACGACCACCCTGCCTCCTTGTCCATCTGTTAGGCACAGACACAACCTTCAAAATCACCACAAACCCCTCTGTCAATTTCAATCATTCAGTATTTGTCAATATTCATACTGGATGCAGCATGTCTACTCTCTTGATCATCACCATGCAAAAAAATTAACCAGAGGTTTCCCTCAAAACCAAGCTAAATCTTTAAAGGACAGGATCCTATTACCATATACTACAGCTATAGGCTCCAAGTTATGTCAGTAACTTCCCTAGTCATATGAAACCTTACTGCCCCAAGTTCATTACAACCTGCAAACGTTCAAGGAAATACAAGCATAATGGTATGAAATGGTATTCAGTCAGGCATGCCGAAGGTTAACCACCACAAGCAATTCTCTTTCAAAACTCTCTGTTGCATTAATGGGTGCACAGGGCAGTTGTTTTTAATTTGACAAGCTACAACATATAACTTCACTAGCATTCCACAGTTACAGAACAATATTAAGTGCCTGGAGCAACCAAAACATTTGGTAAGTTTAACTACAAGACACTCAGACATGCTTTCAGGGACAACCACAGGCAGCCTTCCTGACACATTCCTCCCACAGAACCACATCCTCATGTTCTTCCACAAGCTGCTTCCCAGACAGGCCATGAAGGAAATGCCATGTTGTGCTGAGATGACAGCCTCCTGCTTGCCTGTGCTTTCCTGCAATCTGCCAGAGGTTCAACTAAGGATGCCATCCAGACAGGAGAATTTCAGACCTTAACATGTCATAATGGGCAAACCTTTAAATACTGGATTTTTAAACCGCAATTTCATGAGCCTCCTGAAAGGGTCTGCTATTAATTCAGTACTGAATTCCTCAAGGAACATAAACTAAACCTCAGAAAAAGGGCTTTTGCAGTGTGCTGCTCATCCTAATAAAAAAAAAAATAACCAGCATAACTCAGAAAAAGATCTTAACAAATGAAACAGTCTAGCCTTCCTTCGCTGTTTTTTGAGCCTTGTTATCTTAAATTAGGCAAACGGTATCTCATTCCACAGTAGAGCCTTCCCTGGCATTGCTTATCATTAACAAGCATACACATGGCTTGTGGAGGATTCCTCTATTCTAGCTCAAAGATCACAATATTCCCTGAAAACAAGGAGCTATTAAGGAGGGGCTGGGGGGGGGGGAGGGGGGAGGGAAGAAAAAAAAATTGTGTATTTCTATCCTCTTTATAATGTCAACAAGAGTTTGAGTATCTTCTGCTTTATGTATTGCATACATAACTAGGAACAACCTAGTTCCTTAAAACAATAAATGGGTTTGCATGACAGAGTTTAAAATATTCTGTTTTCCTACTGAAGAACATAGGCAATCCATTCCCACCCATCTTTAAATAAACTCACAGAAGCACAAAGCACAATCAAATTTTTGCAGTTTACAAGCACACTCCTATTTCTGCATTTGCCACTCATTAGTTCTCCTCAGTTTGCCAATAAAGCGTTGAGAATGATAGGGGAAGACTGACAGACATCTACAACTGCAGCTTTCACTGCCAGCATTTCAAAGTCAGCTGCAGTTTAGTAAGCACTTCAAAAGACACAACTTTGTTGCACAAATGAGTGACATATTTTCACTGCAGAAGTTGAAGAAAGTGACATCAAGACAGAAGCATGAATATCTGACTTTTCAAAGACTTTGTATACATATGCTGGCAAACCTAAACCAAGGATGAATTTTGTAAAGTAATATACTGACAGAGGGGGCAAGATTCTAGCAACACGTTTCAATTATTAACAAAAAAAAGTGAACTATGTTTAAGTTGCTTTTAGCCAGAAGACTCAAACTACAATATGCATTTTATTAAGAGCCCTCTTGATTTTTCTACCACTGCATAAAAAGCTTAAAAGAAAAAGCAGATAAATCCAGAGCTTTCAAACAGCCAGCTCATGACTGCTTGCATTTACAACTTCACACAGCCCTCCTCTATGAACTTCAAATGCACACCGGTAAGTGTTTAACAAATAAAATGGAACAGATAAACATTTGTTGCAGTAAGTAGCATGACTCAGGGATTCAAAGTAAAATTTTAGAGCTCTTCAAAATCACCAAGCGGGAGATCTTCCCCCACCTGGAAAAAACCCATACCTTATAAATGGCACTGTCCGGTAGCCTTGCTGACACCTATCTCCTTAAGTGGTGGTCTGAGGCAACTAGGTAGCATGGAAGGTACTACCCTTCCTATCCTTTTTTTTCATTTCCAGTTGAATTTGACAGTATGAAATCCAAATACAATCCACCTCTCCCAGAAAATATAACTGGACTGCCAACTCACAGAGCAGACTCAGACAGGGTTTTATTCAGGTCGTTCCATCCCAGAGCAATTTGCCCTATTTAGGCAGAAAATGAATTCATTAAGAATCGGAAATAAGCCTTGATTTGACTAAATTTTCTTTGCCATTCATAACAAATCCAGAAATGTTAAAAGCATAAACATTCACAGACAAGGAAATGTTAGAGACCCCTTGGGACTGGAAATCACCCTGCCTATGTTCAATTGCACACCCTGCTGCTGAGCTGTTACTGCCTGGAAGACAGTCACTTAACCCCCTAGCCCTTTATTTTCGCTCACTTTGAAACTCCTACCCCCAAAGAGCTCAATTCCTCCATGAGTGCACAAATGTTTGACAGGAAGGGATCTTGGCCTTGGCTGTAACCAAGTACTGAAACTGAAAATGGAACTGTACAGGAGTCACTACCATATACGGTCCTGCAAAAGCGATGCTTCAATCCCAACTGAAATAACCCAATCAAGGAATAAACCATATTATGGGAATTACATCATTAAGCAACAGCAAGTGAATTGTAACTATGTGAAATCCAAGTTCATTTACTCCACGTTGCACTTCATAATAGGAATAAATTTTACTTACAAACTCAGCTGTATCTTCAACCCACATTTGGAAAGATTCATATTGCATTTAAATCTCTATGTGTCAGTTCTTGAGAACTGAAGATAAAGGTGTATGCTTATTCAAATAAAAGTTTGGTCAGTTTAGACAAAGCCTATTGATCTGACTGGCAAACCATCTTCTCTCTAGTTTGATCTGGAAGGGAACACTTCTGTGAGCGAGGGTGCAATTTTAGAACTTCCCTGTACTTTGGGGCTTACCTGCTTTGGCTCTTTCTCACTTCTGAACACTTCAGAGTAAGTCATGCAAGTGGGTTATGAACAACTTAGATGGTAAAAGCCACCTTCATGTACAGAATGAGACACTAAAATGATGAACAATGGCTTTCTTACCACAGTGAATCTATATTAGCAGCCACCAGATTGGCCTCTCAGACAGAGTCTTGACTCAACAGCAGAATTGTCACTCAGCTTTCTTAAACGCAAAATGCAGAGCAGGCAGTAGCAGGGCAGCATATTAATGTCAAAACAAATACTCTGATAGAACAGCTATGCCACAGCTTAAAGTCCAGAAACTTTAAACTCTAGTTTCCCTAAATACAATGCTCAACACACTCTGCTATAATTAATTGCCTCATCTGCTTACAAGCGTCACACAGCTATTTTTGCAACTACTTTCTCAAACCCAAGGAAGAAAAAAAAATATTCAATATTCTGTACATACAGGTACTCTTAGCATCTGAGTCTACAAGCATAATGGACATGCCATCTGTATCAGTGGAGTTTCAAGTACTAGATCTGCACATTCAGCTGAACAATTTCTCTGTTTTAAAGGTTCTTACCAGATGCTGCATATACACTTTAAAGTAGATAAGCCCAAATTAACAATAAGGCTGCCTAGTAAAAACACCAACTAAGTATCTCCCCCAGGGAGCCTGCTCTAGAGATCAAAACTGCTGTGCCTGCTTTAGGGAAGTAAGAAACAAAAGTGAGATGGACCCTCAAGGGTCTGTGCTAGGACCAGTGCTGTTCAATATCATCATCAATGATATAGACAGCAAGACTGTGTACACCTTCACCAGGACTGCAGATGATACCAAGCTAAGAGGTGCAGTTGATACGACTGAAGGACAGGCCAGAGAGGTGGGCTGAGGAGAATCTCATGAGGTTCAATAAGGCAAAGTGCAAGGTTCTGCACCTAGGTCAGGGCAACCCTCTATGTCAGTACAGACTGGGGATGATGAAATTGAGAGCAGCATTGCAGAAAAGGACTTGGGCGTGCTGGTGGACAAGAAACTGGACAGATGTCAACAATGTGCACTGGCAGCTCAGAAGGCATTCTAGGCTCCATCAAAAGAAGCGTGGCCAGCAGGTCAAGAGAGGTGATTCTGCCACTCTGCTCCTGGTGAAACGTCACTTGGAGTACTGTACCCAGTACTCAACACAATAGAGACACAGATCTCCTGGAGCAGGTCCAGAGGAGGGTCATAAGGGGTCCAGAGGGCTGGAGCACCTCTCTTATGAAGACAGGATGAAAGAATTGGGGCTGTTCAGGTCCAAGAAGACTTTATAGCAACATTTCATTATCTGAAGGGGATCAACAGGAAGGCTGGGGAGGGACTGTTTAGAAGGGTTTGTAGCAATAGAATGAGGGGCGTTGGTTTTAAACTGGAGCAGGGTAAATTTAGGTTGGACATTAGGAGGAAGTTCTTCACAATGAGAGTGGTAAAATACTGAAACAGGCTGCCAAGGGATGTGGCTGAGGCAAACATGGTCAGCCTGATCAAATTGGAGGTGTCTCTGCTGACTGCAGGAGAGTTGGCCAAGATGACCTTTGAGAGTCCTTTCCAACCCCATGCAATCAGTGAATCTCTTGAGAACAGACCCTGGTGACCAGCGTCCATGCACATGAGGTGAAGCCAGAGAACCACAAACAGCATACACAGAGAGCCCAGGGGCTCTCAGGTATTCCCAGGGGACAGTTTTGTTTTATTGTGATTCCCAGAGGACAGATCGTCAATACATGATCAGAAAAACTAGTTTAGAGAAGAGAGTAAGAATTGAGCTGTTTCTGGCATGTTCTTCCTTCAACTTCTCTGTCAGGGGCAACAGTCAGACACAGAAGCTCGAAGTACAAGGGCAATGCAAATTCCAGGGGACGGCATATCTCTAGCTATACGTCTGTGGTGTGGGTCCAGGAGGTCACTTGTTTCCCTGATGCAGACACTCACGTGTAAATTCTTTTTTTTCCTGAAGAATACTATCTGTGCTCCTAGTAGTGATTCACACTTGATTCTACTCTTAATCCCAGCATGCTTTCTGGTCCTCTTCTCTCTTCCAAGCCATATTTTCCAGTGTCCATGCTGAATTTATGTCTTGCGTGTGCAAGCAATGAGATAGGAAAATATCAATGAAGCATATAACAACAATAAAAAACATTAGGCTGGCCCAAAGATACAACTAGAAGGGAAAAATGAGAACGGGTAGCAAACAAAGCTTCTTGACAAATGTAAAACATTGGGTGCTCTCTCAAGGAAACTACTGTGATCTCCATTCCTCAAGAGTTTTGAAACTGGACTCAATAAAATGCGAGAGAATCATATTGCATTGGCAAGGAAAACAATTATATGGTCTATCCTCTTCTGTTCCTCATTTCTATTTCTCTGAAGCATTGCATCAAGACACTGAACTAATACCATGTGTATTACTTGAGGCTGAAAATTTTCTGCTTTGATGCTGCACTAGTTATAGCTTTCAACATAAATTCTAGCTTCCCTCTACTCAGGCAGGAGAACTAACTGGGATCTACCCCTTATTAGCATTACAGAATACTGAAACATTCTGTCTCCCACTGAAAGCAAAGTGCTGTACCATCACCATTTGCTCACTCACAGCTCAACAAGTCAGGAGCTGTAAATCTACAACTCAAGAACTTTAGGCTTCAAAACATTTGCTGTAATTTATCTCTGTATAATCCAAACCTGTTGTTACAGGATCAAAGTGTCAAAAGGACTCTGGTATTCAGTAAAGACAATAGTGAATGTTCCACTGATTGGAAGTCCCAGGAAAGATTTTGCTTCTCAGTTTCTGCTAGTGGTCCACACAGATAAACTTCTATTAAGTTGTAAAAACCCTCACCAACATGATCAAACGGTTTGCAGCACAGAAGCATGCCCAGCACCTTTTGCCAGTGATGAGATACAAAACAATGCCTCGTTTTAGAGTGCAAGCATTATTCCTGTCTACCCAGTACAACATGGCAATGAGCACAATGCAATACTCAGTCACACCAGCACCAACCCAGGTAACAGACTGTCAAACTCAGCAATAAAAACTCCACAGCTTCCATAGTAACTGATGTTAGTATGCCAGTCCTGCTTACAAGGAGGACAAGCCCACACCAAGGCTTCACAACCACATGCCCATTAATACTGTTAATTGTGATACCAGATTTAGTATACTGCTCGTAAACCTACTTGAATTACAGAACTGGCTTCACTTTGATGCACTGGCATACTTCAGCATCCTTTCTTGTGTGTTTCTCAATCTTGCTGCCTGAACCTCAATGATAAGAGGTTTTCAAGAAAGTGTAATAGTCAATGCCAGCTGAAATTAACCCTATTGTTTAAGTAAGGGGACTACAGCAGCTCCTCAGTCAAGAGACTGTAATTCAAGATTTCTCTGTAAAAATCTTATCTCAGGAACCATACACTGGCATGGAAGATATTTCGTTCAAGTAATCAAAAAATGGAAATCCAAATTAAAATTCCATAATGAGTTACGTTCTCATTAACTAAGTTACCTGCTAATTCACACAGTGAATTCTGAACTTCTTGCTAAACATAAAATGTGCTTTTCAGCAGAGGAGACTAAAGGAAATGTGGCTTCGCAAAGAACTTCAGAATTGGAAGCAATTGAAAACTGCTGAGAGCCTCTCAATTTGTTCTTTTGTTTAATAGTTACAGGATCAGATTGTTTGAGAACTGTTATAAATACGCCAAATATTTCTTGATTAAATTTAAGGTAGTGGCTGAGATACCTTAAGCACTTTATTTAATAACTCAAAGCAATTAATAACTCAAAGCAATTAAAGAATTTTCCTAATTTGTGTTCAATAAAATCACAATTCTTTCTAATGAGTCTAATTTAAATCTTTATACTTGATGTGCTTAAAAAATAAATCAAGAAATATTGTAAAAATTGTGGCAGGTTTATCAACCCAAAAGGTTATCAGTAATGAATCAACTGAAAAAGCAGTTTAACACCATTTACTGCCACCATGACAAATATGACAGGTTTACAAATTAACACATTGGATACTTAGTGTTAACATCCATGTTCTGTCAGGTCCTCCTGTGACTAATCGAAATGTAGGTTTGATTGCTGTGACTAATAAATAATCCTGGTTAATAAGATTGCCTTATCTTGTAATTATGGCAGTGTGAACAGTATCTTAATTATAGCTGTTTCGGAGCCTCATCTATCAACCACTGACAAGCAATACTTCCAAAGGCTCACAGACAGAAAGAAAAAGGCCCAGTGCCCATTCAATAGACTAAAATGTTGCCCACAATCACTTCCTCCAGTTGCCATCCAAAATAATGGTATTGGTAAGAATGTGACAGAATTTCTCAGTCTGAACTAAACTGGAAGAACTTCACCATGTATTAATGTTAATTGTGGGATAGGGGGAGAATTTTGCATGCAATTGTTCTGAAATGCCAAGCTTCTTTGCATTTTTGTCGACTAATTCTAATATTCCTGGAATTCAATGAAACTTTTACAATCATAGAATCATAGAATCAAGAAGGCTGGAAGAGACCAAAGATCATTGAGTCCAACCTGTCACCCTACACCTCATGACTATCTAAACCATGGCACCAAGTGCCACGTCCAATCCCCTCTTGAACACCTCCAGGGATGGTGATTCCACCACCTTCCTGGGCAGCACATTCCAATGGCCAACCACTCTCTCTGTGAAGAACTTTCTCCTCACCTCCAGCCTAAACCTCCCCTGGTGCAGCTTGGGACTGTGTCCTCTTGTTCTGGTGCTGGTTGCCTGGGAGAAGAGACCAAACCCCTCCTGGCTACAACCTCCCTTCAGGGGCTGTAGACAGCAATGAGGTCACCCCTGAGCCTCCTCTTCTCCAGGCTAAACAGTCCCAGCTCCCTCAGCCTCTCCTCATAGGGCTTGTGCTCAAGGCCTCTCCCCAGCCTCGTTGCCCTTCTCTGGACATGCTCCAGCAATTCAACATCTTTCCTAAACTGAGGGGCCCAGAACTGGACACAGTACTCAAGGTGTGGCCTGACCAGTGCTGTGTACAGGGGTACAATGACCTCCCTGCTCCTGCTGGCCACACTATGCCTGATGCAGGCCAGGATGCCATTGGCTCTCTTGGCCACCTGGGCACGCTGCTGGCTCATGTTCAGCTGCTCTCAACCAGTACCCCCAGGTCCCTTTCTGTCTGGCTGCTCTCCAGCCACGCTGACCCCAGCCTGTAGCTCTGCATGGGGTTGTTGTGGCCAAAGTGGAGCACCCAGCACTTGGATTTGTTGAATGCCATCATGTTGGACTCTGCTCATCTGTCCAGCCTGTCAAGGTCCCTCTGCAGAGCCCTTCTACCTTCTAACAGATCAACACCTGCTCCCAGCTTGGTGTCATCTGCAAATTTACTGATGATGGACTCAATCCCCTCATCCAGATCATCAATAAAGATATTGAACAGGATGGGGCCCAGCACTGATCCCTGGGGGACACCACCAGTGACAGGCTGCCAGCTGGATGTGGCACCATTCACCACCACTCTCTGGGCTCGGCCCTCCAGCCAGTTCCTAACCCAGCGCAGAGTGCTGCTGTCCAAGCCACAGGCTGACAGCTTGGCCAGGAGTTTGCTGTGGGGGATGGTCAAAGGCCTTGCTGAAGTCCAGGTAGACTACATCCACAGCCTTTCCTACGTCCACCAGGCTGGTCACCTGATCATAGAAGGAGATGAGGTTGGTGAGGCAGGACCTGCCCTTCCTAAATCCATGTTGGCTGGGCCTGATTCCTTGGCCATCCTTCAGGTGTGCAGTGATTGCCCCCAAGACAATCTGCTCCATGATTTTCCCTGGCACTGAGGTCAGGCTGACAGGCCTGTAGTTCCCAGGTTCTTCTGTCCGTCCCTTCTTGTGGATGGGTGTCACATTGGCCAGTTTCCAGTCTTCTGGGACCTCTCCAGTGAGCCAGGACTGGTGGAAAATGATGGAGAGAGGCTTGGCCAGCTCATCTGCCAGCTCTTTCAGCACCCTAGGATGAATCCCATCAGGTCCCATGGACTTGTGAATATCCAAGTGACTCAACAAGTCTCGAAGTAATTCCACATGGATTTCAGGAGTACAACACTGCTCCTTGACCCCATCAACCAGCTCAGGAGGCCAGTTATCCTGAAGTCCTCTTGCCTTACTGTTGAAAATGGAGGCAAAGAAGGTATTTAGAATCTCAGCCTTCTCCTCATCCTTAGTTACAATGTTACCCTCCACGTCCAATAAAGAGTGGAGGCTCTTCTTGCCCCTCTTTTTATCATTAATATATTTATAAAAATGCTTTTTGTTGTCTTTCACAGAAGTGGCCAGTTTAATTTCTAACTGTGCTTTTGCCTCTCTAATTTTTCTTCTACATGATCTAGCAACATCCTTAAACATATCACTAGTTGCCTCCCCCCGTCTCCAAAGGCAATAAACCCTCTTTTTTTCCCTTAAATCCTTCAGGAGCTCCTTGCTCATCCAGGCCGGTCGTCTTCCCTGCCAGCTCGTCTTACAGCATGTGGGAACTGCCAGTTCCTGTGCCTTTAGGAGCTCCTGTTTGAAGTAGGTCCAACCATCCTGGACCCCTTTCTTCTTAAGGGCTGTTATCCAGGGAACTTTCCCAATAAGTTGCCTGAACAACCTGAAGTTTGCCCTCCGAAAGTCCAAAGTGAGGGTTCTGTTACTGCTCCTCCCTATTTCCCTGCATATTGAAAACTCCACTATCTCATGGTCGCTGCACCCTAGACAGCCTCCAACCATCACATCTCCCACCAGCCCTTCTCTATTTGAGAACAGCAGATCAAGCAGAGCCTTGCCCCTGGTAGGTTCACCTAAGAGCTGCATCAGGAAGTTGTCATCCATGCACTCTAGGAACCTTCTGGACTGTCTCCTCTCTGCTGAATTAAGTTCCCAGCAGATGTCTGGTAGGTTAAAGTCCCCCACAAGGACAAGGTCTGATGATCTTGAGACAGCTTCCAGCTGCTTATAGAATATCTCATCGGCCTCCTCGTCCTGGTTGGGTGGTCTATAACAGACTCCAACCAGGATGTCAGTTTTGTGCGGCCTCCCTCTGATTTTAACCCACAAGCACACAACCCTTTCATCTGCAACCTCAAGTTCTGAGGCATCAAAGGATTCCCTAATATACAGGGCCACCCCTCCTCCTCTTCTCCCTTGCCTGTCTCTCCTAAAGAGCTTATAACCCCCCAGTGCAGTACTCCAATTGTGAGAATCGTCCCACCACGTTTCTGTGATGGCAACTACATCATAGTTCTCCTGGTGAACCAAGAGTTCCAGTTCATCTTGTTTGTTGCCCGTACTGCGTGCATTGGTGTACATGCACTTCAGCTGGGCTGCTGATTTCACCAGTTTATGTGGTCCTCCCTCCTCTCCAGGGAGACTGGTTTCCACACCCACCCCCTTCAGACCTAGTTTAAAGCCCTCCCAATGAGTCCTGCCAGTGCCAGCACCCTCTTACCCTTTCTAGATAAATTCAACCCAACTTGGTCCAGCAGGTCGGGTGCAGTAAGAGTTGCCCTGTGATCAAAGAAGCCAAAATTCCGCTGCTGGCACCATCTCCTAAGCCAACTGTTGATGGTGTGGGTTTTCCTGTTCCTCTCAGTGTACACCACAGCTGCTGAGGGAACTGAGCAGAACACCACTTGAGCTCCTGCCCCGTCAATCGATTTCCCAAGGGCCTTAAATTCCTTTTTAATCTTCCTGGTGCTGCTCTTTTCAATTTCTTCACTTCCAGCCTGGATTACCAGCAATGGGTAATAGTCAGAGGGCTGGATTAGTTTAGGTAACCCTTGGGTGATGTCCCTCACCTGGGCCCCAGGTAGGCAGCACACCTCCCTATGGGATGGGTCAGGACGGCATATGGGTCCCTCTGTTCCCCTCAAGAGAGAGTCTCCAATAACTATAGCCTTTCTCTTTTTCTTTGTGGCACTGGTCCTTAAGGTTTGGGGGGGCTGCTTCGTCTTTGGCATCTCCCTGATTGGTTCCTCTACAATACTCTCATCCACATTGCCCTCAGCCTGCAGAGTCTCATAGTTATTGCTCAAGGGCAGCAGGGGAGGGGAAGAGGGTCGGGGTGCATTCCCTTTGCTTCCCCTGACAGGGACCTGTATCCATCCTCCACTGCTCCCCTCAACTGGAGAGGGTTTCAAAGCCTGTTCCCACATATCCAACTCCCTTTCACATTCTCAAGAGAAGTTCTCAAGAGTAGTTACAGACTAATAAACTGGTCCCTTTTGGTGAGGGACATCACAGCTAACCCGCCTTTCACATCTATTTTTGTGGCAATGTTTCTTAAATCACACTTTTTAATAGTGCAATGCACTAGCCAGCAAACTTCAGGTACTGTTTACTTCCACTAATTTTAAGAGTTGGAAAAGAAGAAAGGTCTCCCTCCCCCACTTCCTGACTCTACACAGGTGACTGGGTGATGATCAGGCCAGTGCCAGTGTTGTACTTGCTGATTAATTTTAAAATTGCTGCTGCTGCAGTGCTAGTATTAAATATTCCTCCACAGGATTGAACAGATGATTAAAAGGGAGTTTCTACTTCTGCAGAAAGCACAAACTGCAACCTTTTAAGTTCTAAAAATCAGGATAGAATTACTATGCAAACCAATACACAGCACAGACTCCTAAGTGTGAGGGCACTGCAGAGAGCAAAACTACTTCATTACCTGCTTGTCAATACCAGGAGCAAAGACAAAGAGACTGGCAATTTTTTGAAACACAGGCACAGGGACACTGACCTCAGCAGGAGCCTGAATAGCAGGAAGGCATCAAGACTGCAGAGCACTAAGGCTGGACATGCAAACTGCTTTGCCTTTATTATCATCCAAGAAAAAAAAGCAGAATGAAACCAGCTAAAAAAATTGCAGTGCACTCCAGCAGGGTAGTGAAGGTCAAACTCAGCAAGAGCCAATACATTCTAATGAATATTTCCCATAACTCCTGGAAGATTACATTCAGTATATCTCTAAATCCCATCAATATATTAAACTGCTCAAAAAAAAAAAAAAAAAGACAGAGAGAAAACCTATCAGACATATGAACTGTAGAAATATCTTATTTTGTACTGGAAGAGCTTTTCAATTGAAAATCACAAAAAAAAGGTCTTAGGACAGGTATCTATGATCAGAAAAAAATATTTATCTTAAGTAACAGGAAACAAAACAGGGTTAACACATCAGTGATATAGTTAACTGCCAATACTATTCTCAGAAGAAATAAAAAATTGCGTCAACAGACAAATAGAAAGTCTTCTGCTAATGATCAGAAGGTAACAGGTAGTGTTATGGAATATAACCCTGTGCCAGTGGAATAAAGGCCAAATAAATCTAAAATGGACTGAAGTTTACATACATTTATTCAATACACATATATAGGTTTGGATAAGTACAAAACCCCACTGTATAGACCAATTCATCAGAATGGACAAATGAGGAAAGCCTAAGTTCAAGTGCAACCATGACTACCTTATAACTACCATTTTTTTTCCCACACACACTACATACTATTAATGTGAAGTTAATGAACTAGAGAACCTACAGACAACTATCTGACACTCTTCTGAAGAGGGAAAAAAGAAATAACACCAACAAACAACAACAACAACAAAAAAACCCAACCCCAAACCACAGGTTAAAGGAGGCTATGTCAAGCAGGATTAAAATCAAGACTGTCTTAAGGACACAACTTGGAGCAATAAAAGGCTCAAAAGTAGCAAATGCTTCAGTATCTGAGTCTTATCCACAGCCACAGCTGGTCAGCTGCTTACATTGCTTTTTCTAAGCTCAGCACCTTGCAAGACCAGTCCCAGAGCAACTCCAGAGAAGTAGATTTACATAAATCAGTTAAGAGCTTGAAATAGTGTCAATCAAGCATGCGATGCAAAAAAGCCAAACCAAAACAACAAAGCCCATAGCCCTAGAGGCATGAAAATCCATCCCAATGTACTAACGTTTTTACTGCTGTTGCCTTTGCTTCATGACATGAGGCACAGGTGACATTGTAGGGAAGGGGGTAGAGGGTAAGAAGTGGGAGATCTTAGGTTACTCCAGCAACAACTGAACTTCACTTTCAGCAAGACAATGCACCCAAGAAAGCAGTTTCTTCCCATTCCAGCTATGCTTCCTGCAACTTGCATCCTAATGTCAACTTTAACAGTGTTAAAGAATGGCAGCTTCCCAAATGCAGGGGGTCAATGACCAGTATGCTGTGCATAGCCTTTGCAGTGAGACAACATACTACTGAGTTTAACACCTTATACTGCACACTTACTGCCACTGGACATAACATTTCTGAATGAGAAGGTGGACAGCTGAGGCTCAGTTCACTAGTACATTGGCTTTGTTTCAAAGTGCTTGTAAGTAATGTGTACAGATTGAACACTTCCAGGCTCAGGACGCTGCAGAAGATGAAAGACTGAAACCCACATTTGTGAGGTTACATTACTGAACTAATTAACGTTATAATAGTTCCTTTCAATGATGTTACAACAGACAGTGACCTTGTGCAGAAAAGCTTCCTGTTTTTTCAGCTGCTAGTGTTTCCCCTTAATTTAAAGCACTCAGGTACACTACACATTCAGGTATGGCAGTTACAACACAGTCTTACTAAAGAAGAGAGTTTAAAGACCTTGTGAAACAAACATTTCTACTTGTGAAACAGAAAAGCTTTCCAGATCTTATCCTAGTAAAATTGCTGCTTTCCAAGGATATGTCTGCAGAAGAGGACAAAGGAATGATTAATGGATGAGAACGCACTGTGACTGTGGGCACAACAGCTGATAATGTCTCTTTACTAGAAAAAAAAGGCCAAATGCAAGTTGTATGCAGTATACACAGCATTCCCAGATGTAAATCTAGCTATAAAATATTCCTTAGGTCTCTCAAGTCACAGACTGTGAGAATGGATAGACAGAAGTGTCATGAAGGCATCACATGCCCAGAATTATGCCCCCAGATACCAGCTAACTTGTCCCAACATGTTCTGGGAAGTTCCCCCTTCCACCCTCCTTTCAGAAGAGGAGAAACAAAAGGTTCAGGCACCTGCCTGTCTCCTAAGGGAATAAACAACTGTAGGCACCCATTTCAATGGCATGCCTATGCTCTGTCCATCTAAGGGCATAACTCTAGCTTCACCTTTCTATAGGTGGAAGCAGGTTGTTGGCAAGTGTGCCCATTGGCTAAGTCCAGCCTCGAGTGTCTATAAGTATTGCTCCATTTGGTGCCATGTCGCTCTCTCCTTTTGCTTTCGCTCGTTATGTGACTCGCGATGCGTCCGCTGTTAAGTCTCCGCCCATGCAAGTATACTGAAAGTCTCTGCAAACAGCGGAGCCAGGCCATCGAGCTCACCTCGAGGAACCCGCAAAGGATGATCCCATCGCCAAAGGCGCCCTAGACCCAGTCAAAATGGACTGAGGGAAGCCCTGAAAGAGAGGGTAAGCTGTAACCCGGAAGGGGAAGGACTAAGCCTAGCCAGCTAGTCCAGCTTTGCTGCAAACTAGTTAAATGGCCATAAGCAGCCATAAGCAGAAACGCATCTTGCGTAGCCCCCCGCCGTCCGCAGGAGAGAAAGGGAGCCGCCCCCTGTAGCCACTCCGCAGCCCGTACCAGGGCGAAACACACGGGATTTCCCTGAGGGAAAAGAGAGAGCAAAAGATTAGCCTCTCTATTGAAGTCAAGGCAAGGGCTGTACCATTATAATTTAAATGGAAAGCAGTTGCCGAGAGAAGCGGCAGTCAGCTCACCTCAAGCCAAGCCGAGGGGGGAGCAGCACATCACCGCACCCCCACTGAAACCCGCCTACTGGAGACCGCCTTCGATCGTGAGGGCCGACCACCGAAAGGACCTGGCCCTCCTGAGCCAATCTTCCAGTCAGGGAGCCAGCCCCTCCCCGCAGACCGTGGGAGGACAAAGAAGCCAACTGCCCCTTCCCGTAGTCCTCAGGAGGAGAAAGCCAACCTTGCCCCCCTCCCCAGAGCCGGGAGGGAGAAAGAAAGTCGCCACCCGAATGGGGCCAGCCTCAGGCAGAAAGTAGATACCCAGCGAGCCCGCGTGATCCGGCAATTTGTCTCGCTGCATGTATCTTTCATGTGCATAACACTTAGTAACATTCTATTCAAAGCGCCCACGCATAGCTGCGTGATATTTCCAGCTTAACCTGCCTCGTGACAACATTATAAATATCTCTATACCTAGCTAGCAGCCGCAAGCGCCTTGTCGAGTCTCCATCTAGTGGATAAGCGGCGGAACTGCACCCTTTCGTTCCCTTAATTAGAAATTGACTGTAAATTTTATAATTGGGTATGATTGTAAATACTAAATCAGTTATGGTCTATATTATTACAACCGTGCATACGGATAAATATATAAAGTAATTAATCAAATATTCACTATAATAAACAATTTTCATAACTCATATTTTCATAATTCATAATTAATAATCACCATCCTTCATCCCTATTCCCCCTCTCCACGATAAAAAGGAAGACATATGTGAGGTAACATATGTGTAGAGGACAGTGCTATATAGTTTGTTTTATTTCTATGACCACGTCCAAACAACTTGAACCTAGAATGGCTTACACAAAGGAAAATTCACTTCAAAAATTTATAGGCAGACAGCTAACTACTATTACCAACATGCTAAGAATATTTTGCCATTTCAGCAAACTACATATATTTGGTTATTTCAATCTTAGGTTAACTTTTCAGCCTTTACCACAATCTGCCTTCAGGTGGGACCATATTCAGAACAACTAGGAAACAAAAAGTCCTTTTCATATTGAACTGGTAACATCTCCTTTAATTTTTCCTTCTTCACCACAGCACAGGCCTTCAACTGCCAGTTCTTGGTTTAAAAGCAGGCACCTATGTCTGATAATTAACAGAAGATCTACCTGAGGGCTCTCCTGGGTAATTTGCCACTTGACTGACCTGTAAAAAAATTATTGGGAAATAAGTCTGTGGTACCTAAAAGTAATGAGTATTTGTTCATTTTGGCAGTACTTAATTGCTTCTCCTGTAGTTCAAAGTAAAAGGGAAATAATTCAGTCTTCAAAACATTTCATGAACTAATTTAAAATAATTGACTTCAAAAGAAAATATGAACAAGAAAAATGTGAAATTCCTGATATATTAATATGCAATAGCAACAAAACACCCCACCTCTCTTCTGTTTCATAGACACAGGAGAGTTTCTCCTTTAAGCAGGATAGTGGAGTATAGTTAGTATACAGAAAGTACGCTCATCACAGTTCAGGAAGCACATTGCAAGAAAACAAAAGGCATTACAGCTTAAAAAATTGATAGGTTTGTACTCTAGAGGTAACTGTTTGGAACAGCCATCCTCATTGGATCCATTGTACAGTTACCAACAGTTATAAAGGAGGCCTGAAACTGGTTCAGGAGAGCACATACTTCTACAAACAGGTATTTGTGGAAGAGTTTCTCAATGTAGAGGGTACATAAAGGCAAGTACTCAAACATTTCTGCATGCATGTTCACTATGTTCTGCATATATGTTCACTTCATTCTTCATGGTTCTGAAATGACTGAGTGCAATAAATTAGTTAGTTTTGATTTATTTGTGCACATTAATTGATATGTGCACATTTCATATTTTAGGAGAGGTGAAACACAAGAAGTAACAGCTACAGATATTTAAGTAGCCTATTTAATTTAGGCACATCTGTATGTTACTTCTGAAACTATCACTCAAGTCTCTCTCATATAGCCTCCCTCTGGTACCAGAAGCAAGCAAAAGCCATTTCCAGGCATGTCCATGCTCCCATCCCAAACCACATCTACCTTTCCTACTGTCATGGGCAATCTCATTAGTAAAGCAGACAAAGAAGGATGGAGATTTAAAATTATTTGAAATGTAAGAATCATCTCTTTTCATTTCTACCACTTAGGTAGCAAACAAAATAAATATACACTGCCATTTGGCCTGTGGGCATTAAAAGTTCATTTTTTTATCTTCTGAATCTTAAGAAACCAAATCAGGGGCAGGGTTTACAATGAGTCATTAAGCACTTGGTAGCTTTTTGGTTTTTTTCCTCTTTCATTGCTGGCTGGGAGATACCGTTTACTGCTTTCAGACCACAGGATAAAACAGCAGCTGCACCGGAAGGTGCATATATATATATATATATATGTGTGTGTGTGTGTGTGCGTGTGTGTGTGTATGTATATATACACACATACACATACATATATATGTGTGCGTGTATATACATATATGCAAGTCAGTCCAGTGAGAAGTACTCAGAAAGCAAATTTTCTAATGTGGATTTGCACACTAGGAAACTTGAAGACAGGATTCTTAAGCCCACCTAGTGATAACTTTATTGCAAAGAACTATTTTATATAAAGGTCCTTGAGATAATTTCAGAATATTGTAAATTCTGCATCTAACTGCCAAACATGCTACATAGCAACTAGGAGTGGCTCTGGCTGGCCAGAGCAAGACGCAGAGTAACACAACCAAAATTTATTAAGTAAATGCAAAAGACGTAGATGCCTACCAGGAAAAGATTGAATATTTGACTTGCAAGTTATATTGACTTAGCAATCCTTCTAGTTTTGAAACACAGTTTATGTTCCCAAAAGCAAAGAACTCATGGTGCAGATCAAGGAAGCAAAACCACCATTTGTTATTCAAGCTGAATGAGTGAGATGAGATACCATCTGGACAGAGAGATGCCTTGGTACAGACTCAATTTCCTAACAAATTCGTTTCGACCATTTGGTCAACATACTTCTCTTGTTTTCTGATATTTGAATGACCTAGTTTAGCCCAGAAACAGTTTCTCAAAGTGACTCACCAAGTGAAACTAATCTGTGCAGAGAATATTTGTGTGCTTTTCCAGCAGAGGCAGAAAAACCCACCATATTTTGACTTCTGGATTTCCCACTGCAGTACTGAATTCAGAGTTTGCCAGCAGTGTACAGAAACATATTTACCAAACACAATTGAAGAAAGGGTGAAGGGAACTAAATAGCTCATTCATATTCCCCTGGCAGAGAAAGAGGATTAACTTGTTTAATAAATTGCTGAGCTACCAACTTACACCTGATGTGTAAGTGCTGCTTCTTTTCTTCATCAATAACGTCCAGCCCAAAAGTTCCTATTTCTACTGCTTACTCTAGCTGTACCTACTGGGTTTTATTTGTTTGTTTAGGGAGGAGTTCTTTAAGTTGGTTTTATTAATACTTAAAGATGAAAAAGTCAGCTGAAATAAACATCTCTCAGGTTTCATAACAAGATGGAATCTAAACCAAATTTTAGTAGGAAAAATGTTATCGAACAAGTTTACATCTGTTAAACCCACATTTTTTTCTGTAGAAGTAGTTCTTGCCTTGTCGATTCAAATTCTGCAGCTACGGAGAATTAACATGCTGGGGAAGGTCATTTGGAAAAAGAACAACAGGCATCTTCAGACTATGGATAAAATCATTACAGCTGTTACTTAGCTTTGGCTTTCTCTTTGAAGAAACTTATGGAAAGACTGTGCCTCCCTCTTCTTGAGCATACCCACAGTTTTTCAAGACTTACTTGAATAGTGTCCTAGGAATTATAAGAGTTTCATCAAGCTTAATAGTCAGGTAGAGAAACCATGTTAAGTGTTCAGGCTGGAAAAACCTTTCCAATGCAGGCTTTCATGAAACACCTGGGGGAAAAAAAAAAACTTTAACTTTAGAGGAAGCATCATAAAAGGCACAACAACCATTAAGTGTCAAGCCCATGACACATCTTTAAGAAAAATGCTTTGCAGATATTTCTGCAAGCACAAGAACACATTTTTTCCTCACTCTACAGTTCCTCCCAACTGCACATCTCTTCAAAAAGATCTTTAACACTTGCTTGCATATCTTAGCTACTCCCACTGAAATGGCAGCTGATGGATGCTGAATTGATGATTTCACAGACAGAAATCTTTAACACAGAAACAGTATGCAAGCACAGCGGTGTCACCAGCACCCTGCAGATATTCCTTAACATCTGTTCAAAACAGCTACAATTAGCAGTGATTTGTGAAAGCAAGGGTATAATATGAAAAGTTTAAAGCCATAGCCACCTCTATACTGGTGAGGGCCAAAGCCATCAGCACACAAGGAAAATAGAATTGTTCAAACACCAGGCAGCAGGACCACTATAAAAAACAAACAAACCAAAACAACACCCAAACCTGGGTCATATCTATACATTCATTTCAGGTTCCATCTCAAGACAAGCCTGAGGAACAGCAGCAGATTGTGATGGTGGATCATACCTGTTTTGGAACACCAGCCTTCCTCCTCCTGCCTCTTGCACTAAGGAAAACAAGGCTGTCAGTTAAACAGTCAATGCTAGGAATCTCTGTCTGATCCTAGCCCTGATCTACCACTCCACATGCCATCAAGGCAATCATCACCTTTGGGGAGTTAAAACTCCTACCACGTGATACCTGACACACTGAAAACCTAACAACTAAAGAGCTCATGGAAACAAATTGATCTAACTCCGCTATTCAGCAAGCATGTTACTGGTGATCAGGAAGGCAGTGCATAAGTGGTTCCTTAAATGCTTTAAGGCATTATTATCAAGTTCCTGGATGTAAAACTACAAGTACATTTAGGCTGGTATTTGAGCAATCAAGAATTCCATTCATTACTGCTCTGATTCAATGACCCTACCCACATAATCAATGGCTAAATTGATAAATGGGAAGATTTCTTAAAAATCTGCTTCTCAAATGTTGGAACTAAATGTTTTATCCTCTACAGCTGTAATCTATAATTTACTGACAAGAACATTTGTTCCAGCTGTTCAGACCTATTTCACACGGCAGAGAGAGAGCACACTATTTCCAAAGTCAGACATTATTACGTTTGGATTGGAAGCTGCTTGATTTATTTAGCATATCAAGTTATTAGCTAACTCAAAACAATTAGAAGACATTCTTAATGTTCATAATTAGAACACTCATCATGGGAGCTATGAGGCTGCAGTTCTTTAAAGCTTCAGGAATAATGAAGTGCTAGAAAAAAGTAAAACAAACTAGTAGCTTTTAATGTCAGGGCATAATTTTTTCACATGGCTAAATAATTTCCTCAGTCTAATTGGGATGATTCATTCCACTTTTGCTTTACGCCAGCATTCCATTCACATGTTACTGAATCTGATCTTTCTAGGTCTAATAATCAATATTTCAAATGTTTCTTATTTTCATTTCCACATACAGCTAGCAAAAACTGGCTAAATCTTTTCTTTAGAAAGCTTGGCCTGAAAAGCTGACAACTTTTTCTGAAGCATTGGAGGAAGAAAATTTATTTTTTGCATTGAAAGGCAGTTTTTGACCACTCAATAGACAATGGTTGGACTCGTTTTACCAGAATTTCCTACAGTTCTTTTAATTATCTCAGCAGGAAATGATACTTTGAAACAAAGTACCAGAAATGTATACTGTAATATAATATGATCCTCTCGATCAAGTTAATTCTATACATTAATATATGTTTTTATGTTTCACTATCAAAATCTAGTTCTAAAATGTTCTTACAAATATTTCAAGGTGTATGGCTCACCCTTTTTCCCATAACTCCCAGTTTCTACATCGTCTATGGAAACTAACATTAAATTTCTCAACAAGAAACACAGTTACATTTTCATCCTCTATCTCCATATTTGTTTCCTGCAAGGTTATTGTATGCCAAAATTGAACTCACTTTTGTTCTTGCCTTTGGAAATTACTGCCATAATGGAAATATGCCATTGCATATTTAAGAACTACACTGTGCAAGGATGTGAATAAGCATTTTCAAGGTTATTAAAAGTTTTTATAAAGTTCTATGTTGCAGGAAAGGAATTAAAAGGAAAAAAAAAAACTCAGGCTGCATTGGAAAGAGGCCCATTTTTTAATGAAAAGGAAGCATGTAATTTATTACATTTTTAACACTTTATCTGAAATAGATGGCATAGAAACAGGAGAATTGGAGTAAATGGACTTCAGCTCAGAACTCATCTCCAATGTAGCAAGAGAAGCCATGATCTTTGTTAGGGATCTGCACACTTCATCCACACTTACAGGCTCATAACAGAATCAAAACCATCATTATAACAGGATCAAAACCATCATTACAAAAAAACCACCAAGTTTCTAAATAGAAAGAAAGAAGAATTCTTGTGGGTTTCTTTGTTTCATTTTTTTTTAATACTAACCTTAAAGCTCAAAATTTAATGATTCTCAATTTCTGTTCATGAGAGTTTAGCCAGGACTAATCAACTGCCCACACCTTAAACCTTAAAGCCCAAACAACTTACATAGGTCCAATAGGTTGTGGAATGACATTGAAGTGGTAATGACTGAACAATGTCTTTGGACACTAAATTCCACTTTTGTTCATGTTGAATCTCAACAAAGACGGTATCTTTGGTTGAAAATATTTGCACAATTCCTCCTACACTGGTTGAATTTGTGATGCAGTCTCATAAGCCCGTTACTCTGAAGGAAAGGAGTTTAAAGGTGACTGGATGCCTCCTGCCAAGAACAACAGGAGTTTCCAATGTCAGCAGTAGGGAGCTAGTTCCAGAGATCAAACACACAGCAGCCCACTAGTCCTCCAAATTCAGTCACCCACGCAAAGAATAAGAATCTTCTTTACCTACATGAAAACAATATGAGAGATGGGGTAGAGACACTTAACCTTAAAACTCTAGTGTTAGGTTGTTCATTCTTCCTCTGTTTCAGGGAACTTGCTCTCCTACCCTGAAGAATCTGCAGGATATTGTAACTGCTATTGGGGCTTTCTTCATTTACATTCAGTGTCTTCCGTCTTCCTGTGCATGTATAGGAGAGGGGTAAACTCACACTGCTTCACTGAGCATCTTTGCCTCCCCATGTTTCTTGGATGTTTTACATTCTGTTCTGGGAAGCCAATTTGCTGCTTATGACTGCACATGAGCTCTTAGATACCTGGGGGCCATCAGAACCAGTGCTAAATATTTCAAATCAATTTAAGCAATTGATAGATCTGTAAAGGTTTGTGCCGGGTCAATGGTGCAGCATATGTAGCCATGGTTTGACCTGAACAAGCAAGCGCTCTCCTGATAAAACAATTCAATTAGTTTCGCATTGATACTGCAACACATATGACTACTTGGTGCTGTGACTATGTTTGTGGAAACCTTTCTTTCACATGCCCATTAAATTTCTCAGGTGCAACTTTATAAGGTGCAAATAGATCTATCTTGTGTCCTAACCAGAGATGATGCAATCCACCTTACCCGAGCACCTTTAAGAAAAGTACACCCACACATCCTAAAAACTAACCTGCTGATATCTGCATGAGTAAACATTAAGAGCCAGGTACTCAGGAATGCAAAATTTCTAAAGTTTCTCAGAATAAATAAAATTTCTGGATTCCACAAAACATTTCCCACTGCATCACTCTTTGTAAGAAACGCCACTCTCTTCAGATAAACACACCATTTCTATCAACTTTCCTGTGTGGACACATACTCTCAACTATTTTCTGTTATTTTCTGTTTGGTCTGTGTCTGTACCATAGTCTTACATTTCAAGTCTGAAAGTAACATGAAAAGGCTCCTCAAAGGAAAATTTCAATACTTCCTGAGATTTTTCTTCCAGTCTACAGTTGCGTATAAGAGGTAAGGATGGTTTTTGTCATTTAGTCCTTTGTTGCTTGGAATGCAAAACCGCAGCCTTTTGATAAAGACTGGCAGTGGCCCAGCTTTATTTGCAGTTATTTCAATATTTTAAAAACATACGGGACACTCTTGTTTTTATCTTTCAGCTTCTGTAGTCTTTTAGAATTACACACGACGTTTTGATTTTTCAAAATACTGCTGAAACAAACACACAGCTCACTGCAGACCCAAACACAACATTCCAGATTCATGGCCCAGGGTTGCAATTTCCTGCCTCTGTGTCACACTATGCCCCAGAGAGACGGCAGCAGCAGCCTGTATTTCCACTTCAACAGCACTGGTGTCCAGCTATTACTATATGGCTCTGGAGGTGCTGTTCAGACCATCCCCACAGACATGGAATGGCTCTGAATTAATGAGAAAAATTTACTGCAGGAATCTTAGCACAATTTGCTTCATCAGGATAAGCAGTTGTCAAGTCCCAACTGCTTGATTTCTCACCCTGAATTAGCGCTAAAGACGACAAGTTGACATCACAGTTCTGCTGTTAACAGTTGCAGCAGTGGTTTCACAAACAACCTCAAGCCAATCATAGCAAATAAGGGCCCATGAAGCCCAATATGCTGCAAACCCAGGCAACTAGGAAGGAGCACAAGTAGTGACACCCTGAATCAGTCTCCTGACACCTTAATTTATTGTCTCCCAGCTCTTATTCTGAATTAGAGAAATCAATCTCTACCTGCTCTGTCCATGACACAAAACTTTAAAGCTCTCTATCACCATTTTCCTCAGCATCTCCTTTCCATGCTGAAGAGCCCTAGCCTCATTACTCACTTCTTTTATAAAGTCCATTCCAAGCTTTAACCAGCCTTGTTGTCTTCTCACCACTTCTGTCAGTTTTATCCTGTTTTGGACAGGGTGGGGAATAAAGGAACCATAACAGCAGACGGGTATTCAGGATGCAGAAGTTCTGTGCATTAGTATTGGCATATAAAGCATTAAATGCTACTTCCATTTTGCTCTGGTGTCCTAACAACACCAGTATTTGATATAAGTTTTTGGACCACTCCTGAACACTGAGGTAGCATTTTTATTATAATACAAGGTCTTGCTTAAGAACCAGCTCAGAGCCTACCTAATTGTCTCTCATTCCAACTCCTCCTCCATATACACCATTTTATCTTCACATTTGTTTGGTATTTCACTGCCTGGCCACTTGGTTTCACTAGGTTCTTACAAAATTCCTCAATCATCATTAATAATTCAAAGTTTTCAGGACAGTAATGAATGACAGGAAGTATTCAACTCTTCCTACATCATTTATGTACATGAGACCACCACGTATCCCAGAACAGACATGTTTGCTAACTCATTAGAAAAGCTCCACCAAACTGCAATATTCTTGACTTTGCAAGAAGTTTATCCCTATATCCAAGTAATTCCATTGTCAATATACCAACAACTAGCAATTTTTTCATGGACATATCTCAAGTTTATCAGTCTGTGTTTCCCTGTATCACGTTTTTGCAACACGAAATCACATCTGCTGTCTTTCAGTCCTTGGGTACAGAGTGTTTTTTACGCAACACCACCGCTAATCTTGCTATCTCATTCCTGAATCCCTACAGAAAGCTTGGGTTAATAGCAAATTACTTGGCAATTTCTTCTATTTGGTTCATAAATTCCTCTGCCAACTCAACAATCTGAAAGATTTTCTGATTAATTCTTCTTTAAGTGTCCCAGCACTATCAGTCTCAGGGAAGTGCCATTTCTTCACAATGAGCGACCAATGCAAAGAATTCATTTGTCATTTCTGAGCATCTACTAGCCCTGGAGATTTTTGTAGCAGGCTCCTTGATGCTGTTTCTGAGGATTTTTTTTTTTTTTTTACTAGTTTTGATGCCTTTTGCAAATGGTCCTCTAACTCCTCTTTCAGTCTGCCTTACTGCAATTCCACATTTAACCTGTCATTTTTTATAATCCTTTATATTTTCCTCATTTAGATAAAGCTTTTAGCTTTTAAAGGGCTCTCTTTCCTTTCAACAGTAACTATCATTCTGCTATTAAAGCGATGATGCTTCCTTTCTGCCCTTTCTGAAGTGTTTTACAATAGGTGGGAAACATTTGTTCTCTGCCTCCAGTATCACTTCCATGCCATCTGTAACTTCCAGCTTCCTTTGTAACAAGCTAGCATGAGCTATTATTTCCCTATTTCCACATACCTCTTGAAGTGGGAGCATGGCTTCAAAAGACTATTTGGCTTCTGTTTCTTCTGCATGGATCCTGAGACTAATTATACTGTTTCTGCTCTAGATTTGGCATTCTGAATCAGACTTGTGCACTATTTGACACTAAGTCAAAGGTACCTTTTTAACCTTAGAAAAGTAGAACTTGTGTCACTACGGTAGGGCCAAAAGTGAGAAGAGTTTTCACTCAGAAAGGTGGCAGCTCTGAATGCTGGTGCCACAGACAGTGGCTTCCTTTAGCTATGCAGAGCAAACATGGCTTCCTCACTCCTCTAGTCAAAGTAGGCTCAGCTCTGCACACAAGTACTGCCCAGCACCAGTTAGTGAGCATTCTCAGGGTGCCTGAGGTAAGCCATTTGCTGGTTTCTTCACCAAGACATAAAGAATCATCATAAAGAATTTTGTATGACATTTGTTTTCCTGAAATTAACAGTTATGCCAATTTTGAAGATGCAAAAATGACTTTTAAAACCCACTGTGCACTACTAAGCTTCCTTCTGGGTATTCCTTCCTCTTCCTTCATAGCCTGTGGCCCTACCACATCATACAGCATAACAGCGTCTGTACAAACGGAAGCCCACAAATATGATACTGTACTGATTCTTAGAACACAATTTCTACTTCTCTGTCTCCCCATCTTGCTGTGTGACCTTGAGCAAGTCATCACTGACTCATAAGAATATCTCTTGAAAAGGGTACTGCAAAGCTTTAATATCTGCAGATGATTATTATACGCATAAATCCTCATCATCATTTTCATCACTATTTTCATCACTTGCTATTTCACTTTCATTCAAGATATGAAGCAGAAAGCTCAGCAGAAATATACAAAATAGATACTGGGGAAAAAAAAAAAAAAGACTGGCTACATTTGCTGTGCCTTCAGGCTCTGCCAGGCATGGATACCTTCCAAGCTGCTGTAAATAGACAACATTCCACTGTGATGATCAGAGGTGGGGGGACATGCATCTGCTAAGGATAGAGTTCATTAGGCTCACTACAATATTAGGCAACAAGAAAATAAGGAAAAGACTGAGGAAACCTCCTCTGTTGTCAGGAGAGCACAGCTAGGACAATATAGGGAGAGCAGGAATAGGCACAAAGGAAATAGTGACCTGGCCAAGTCACTTGCTTATTACCCCAGTTAACTACAGAGCATGCATCATTTGAGACAGCCAGGCCAGCACCTTGCACCTACTATGCCAAACTGCTTCCTGCAACGTTTTAAATTTGAATTTCCCAATAGAAATTCCCAGTGGATTTAAAAAAAATTATCTACATTCCTTAGAATACTTGAGTTTTGTATTTTCCAGGTCATTTTATTTCATGTTACCAACCAGAGGACAAAGCAAATGGAAGGTATAGAAAGCTCTTCTCTGAAGAGGGTTCAATCCTGGAAGCTGTGAAAAAATGACTTTACAAATGCTCAACAGTTCTGTTTCTAATCAGTGAAGCCAGCACTAAGCTGTTAATGCCAAGGCTTGTACACAACTGTAACTGTTGACAGCACGCTTAGCCAGAGGGATTACCTAACACTGAGAGTACTGGATTTTCTAGATAATGCAGAGACCAAAACATAAGCAACAGCTCCATGCTGAATCATTTGTTGTTATTACAATGAGGACAAAACTCTAAACCTGTGTGACCTTACACTTAATGCCACTCATGTATCAATAATAAAAAGTGGCACAGTGGACACCAATATGTTGAATAGCAACTGGTGGAGGGAAGGACAAGCAGGATACTTTGCCCACTTTAAAACGAACGTGCAGGAAGTTTAGTGGAATCCCTTAACGGCTATCACCTATCAGCTCCAGAAACGTTTTACACAAAGGCTCACAGCAGGAAGAGATTCTGACTTTGCTTGTGCTTCAAGGCTTGCCTGGTTGAACATGAGTTGTCTTTTTACCTGCTCATTCACTACTGTGATATCCACCTTCTGTTTGCATAGAGTGAGTAAATAAAAATGAAAGTTCACAATCCTAAACCCTCAATGTATTTTGAATTGTCCATACTGTTCAGAAGGCTGTTCTTCCAATCTGTGACTTCACTGATCTCTCCTGACTCCACATGCCTGTAAGAAGATTAGAAGCAAGCAGAAAATAATCTTAATAGAAGATTTTGTATAGTAAATAGGAGTCTTTAAACATAGTACAGGAATAAGAAAATATTCCTCTTCTGGTACTCAAATATTTATGCAGGTTAAATATTTATGCACATACGACCCTGGAGCTCTGCACTAGTTTACCCCACACTCAGAATGTGTAGGATTTCAACAACATACTTTGCCAAAGGCTATGTTTTTATGTCATATTTACCCATACAGAATCCACATGCCTCCTTTGGTAGTCATAATAAAACAAACCAAACATTTCACATTCGGTAAGAAACAGTTGTAGCCAGGATTAGTGTCAGTTGTACCAGATAGCCACCAGATGGTGCTGTTAAAGACGGTATAGAAAGTTATTTCAAACTGACCATTGGAGATAAAAATCTGGTCTTAAAATTACGTTCTGTTAATTCTGTTTATTAAAGCAGCAAGGCTGCTACTGCGACCTTCTTTTTGAAAAGGAGAACAGTTAGTGCTGAGGGCAATAACCCATTAAAGCAGAAAAATTTCTGTTTAAAGCCTCCAGGAGTTAGGTTGTGTTAGGCTTTTAGGCATCTGACCATAGAAAAGAAAGCATCATGATCCCGAGACATACCTACACTCCCGGTATGCGGCACATGCAGGCTGCTCCAGCCCAGCTCAAGACATTCGAGCACAGTGCTGCCTGGTATTAGCCTGTTTGCTTTTCAATGTCTTCAACTCCTCAAAAAGGAAAATGCTAAGAGTCAGTTTGAAACTTTTAAGTTTGTTCTTCCAACACTCACATTCATAGAAGAAGCAAAACCTCTTTGCATCAGGAACCTATAGCCCAATCCTCTCTGGAAGATAGGAAAGGAGGCTCTTTCCCAGCTCATTTCAAAACATCAGCTGTCAAGACAGTTGTTCTCCTTGTGTGCAACACTCTGCTCCTCTGGAATGGGAGGTTGAGGTGCACAATTCCCTGGTTCTGAGGGCAAGAATTTTAACCAAAAGTCATTTCAGAAAGTATGCAAATGACTCTGAAATAATGGCTAGAACCCATGTTTCTAACCTTTCAAGCATTTGCCCTCATTCCTTTCACACATTTGGACCATTAATCCCCAAATTCTTCAATAGGGGTGGGTAGGGCATGTCTCCAGCCCACACTGCCAGAAGTTCAGTGGCTTCATCACTGTGCAGGGCAACAGGGGATATGCATCAGCAAGTTATAGAAGCAGGAGCCACAATCAGGCTGGGAGTGGCCTCCCTCCACCGGCGCGGAACACAGATGTTTATTGTTTAAATCCCTTCCAGAGGTTTGACAGCAGCTACACAGAGTTCTTCAGGACAACAATTTCAGGCACTTAAATTCTAGCTGCATCTCATGTCAGCACTTATTTTGGGTTGTGTTTTTGTCACTCCAGAATAGAAAGCTGTATATTAAAAGACAGCATTTTCCAAAGCCTGGAATTCATTGGTCCTAACCCAGTTGTTTCAAACTGACTTAATTTCTACCTTTTTGTTCCCCCCCCCCCAAAAAAAAAAAAATAACAGATGTGAATGTTTCACGAAAAACAACTAGGTCATCCCCTTTTGCACTGGTGTGATCAGATGACTACAATCTGCACCAGATGAACACAAGCTTTCTGTGTGAACGGAAACAACCCCCCTATTAGCAGCCCCTATGCCAAGGAAACCTCAAGTGGATGGATAAAAAATAAACACAGGGCTGGGAAACTGCCTTTGTTAGCATGATAAAATTTAAAATTCTGTGGGTGATGTAATAATCTCAGCTTCCAAACAGATGACAGAAGATACAAAGTTATACATCTAGTGCAGTTGTGAGAACCAGAGGCCAGGTTCACTAAAACACCAAGAAACCTTTGACAGTTTACTCTGAGCCTCTAACTTGTGATGGGAAAGCTGCAAACAGCCTGTGATTATAAGTTCAAAGGCATGTATGTGGACTACAATGCATGTTGCTGCTCAGCTGAAATGCATTACTGATTGCATGAGATGTTATATACTTGAATGAATTGCAGCTCTGGCTATTAACAGTTTAATAATGGTACTGTGAATTAGCATTAAATTACAGTGAATGTTACAGAAGAGGCTCTAATATTTACATTAGTGTCTAATGTGTTCCCCATAATTAATATAATTGCACTGAGCCACAGAAATTAATATTCAACCGGTTGTGTTTTATAAGGCAGGGCATAATATTTTTCATCTGCAAGGAAACAGCAACATCTCTTTGTTTCTGAAAGGCAGACTTGAGGGAGACACATAGATGTGAAGTCCCTTTGAAAGTCAGGTGTCTTCAGCAACCCTCTGGTGACACTGTAGGGATAACTAACTTAAGTAGCTATATTCAGACATGAGCATAATGCCTTTCTTCCCATTTTTCTAAACATTTTGTATTTAGAGATAGCTGACCCAATTTTCTATTTGTTTGTTTGGAAGCTTCATCTTCAATCAAGACAGAAAACTTTCCTCTCTTGCTATGTCATGCTTAAACACGTACTGCTGTTTCATTTTTCTGTAGCAAAGAAACTCAGAGATACTATTTTTCAGGGTAACTGATAGCATTGAGGGCAAAAAATTAAGTATGTAAGTCTTAGGTATTCAAGGATAATTAATCTTCTCACATCCTCAGCCATCTCTGCTACATCTTCAGACATTAGATCAAGTTCCGCTTACACCAGAGAGCAATTTTAATGTTCTAAATAGTGCTGCAAAAACCAGCAGAGATCCATCCCTCTTCCTCACTGTCCCCTTCCCTCCTGAATCTACTGGAAGTTATTTTCAAAGAAAACAGAAAGCAAGTAAAATTTGTCAGCCACCCCATCCAGCATCACATTAGATTTTGAGAAAGCCTGCCTTGTGGTGAAAGAGCAGACATGAAGATTTCAAGCTAATACTCCAAGAGAAAGTCTCAACTTGAATGATCCCTACACCATACTGGTAAAATACTGCCTCAGTAGAAGCAAAGCTAAATATTGCCTTTGTGAAAGGTACCCTACCTAGTAACGCTTTGCGCTCCCCTTGCTGCAGGGCTCAACACAGCTCTGAAGCATTGCTTACAACCACGACACACAAGCCCAGGGAAAGGAGTGCAGCAATTCATGACCGCCAAGAGCAGTTAAAGGGCCCACCACCTTTAAACTAGCTATCAAGTCTTTCTCAAGTTGAGGCAGTCAGTCCATCAGGAGCTTGGGAAATGTTTGTCAGGGAACGAGGCAGCAAAACACTGCCTGTCAGTTGGTTGCACCGTCATTCCATTATCCCTTCCCCTCTCCCCCCCCTGCCAAAAATGTCTCATTCCTTCCAGTTTGTCTATCAAGCTGCTGGGATGGGACAATCTAGCACAGCAAGTACCTGGAGCTGAAAATGGGAAACGAGGTGGGAAAAGTAGCTGGAACTAGTGGGGAATATGGCTATTTTCAGCTTCTCATGGCAAACAAATAATGTTTACCTTTTGTTTCTTGTCACTTAGCACTTCCAAGTACAAGACCTAAATTAACCATTCTAAACTACTGAAGGATGTCCTTCAAAACAGTTTTGCCAGTTCTTCTACTGGCATTCTTCGCACAGTTAACATTTGATTTGCCTGCTGCAGCTACAAATGCTACATTATTCTGCTGCTATTGGTACCTGAGACATTGAGCCCTGCTGCACTGTTTGCCTTAATGATTTCCCATGACAGCTAATGCTCCACACCATTTATCTGTCATGATAAATGCTTCCCAAACTCTTTCCCAGCATGTTTCTTTCCACCAGTGAGCATTCTTTTATTCTTGTGCTGTAAGGCAAGGTGAATAGGAGCATTGGACTGTTTTATGTGCCTCCGGTTAACATTTTCTCTTATTCAGGTGTGTATAAAAGATTAGCAAACCATTAAGGAAAAAAAAAATAATCCAGGGGGGGCTTCAAAAAATACCCCATTTTTGGTAACCCTGGAGTGGCAAAATATTTTTTAAATGGGATTACCAGCATTAAAAACAGCAGTTAAACTAATGAACAGTTAAAAACTAATCAAAATGGTAACATTAGACATTCCTAAAGTCATCCCACAGTTTACATTGGATGGAGACACCATCAGGCAGGAAAACTATTCTCCGGAGCTGCTGAACAAGATGAGAACTGTGAGTGAAACAGGGACCTTGACTGTATAAAGCATCAATTTAGCAGTTCATTCTACCTCAGACAAGGTCTGAAACAAAGCAGTGTGCAAACAGACATGAGCGTAGGTGCACACCACACAACCCAACAACACTGCAAGCGTATACAAGCTTTCACCCCTGAACAGAGCAACAAAAGACACAAAGCTGTCCTAACTGCCTCAGATCACTGCATGCACATCGATCAGCAGACCCAACCAGCCTGGGTGAGTTGTCATACTGAGAGCACGCTCTGTTGACCACAAGTAGTGAGGTCTGACTGCTTCGATCAAAAACCATCACTTAAACCCAAAACTCAACCAGCATGTATTACCTGACAAAGAGCAAAGTCACTGTGCTCTTTCTGCCCACGTTCGAGCATATGGTTCAGTCAATGTCAGAAATTATGGAAGCAGGCTCAGCTTGATCCATTTGCAGTCTTAATTCATATTTAGAGTACAAAAGGTAAATTCCCCTCATTGTAAATTCATTTTAGCTAATAAAGGTTAAATATACACTGCAGACTAGGGTTATAAAGACATAAAGTAGAATCTCTCCCTACCCAGACAGTAACTTTCACAAAAACTTGCAGGAACTAATTATCTTTTAAGACCTTTACCTCTGTCACATTTGATTTATATCATCCAACAGTTCAAAATTACTAGGGAGATGGACAGACACACAGAATGCAAACATAGATCTGTTTCCATAGTGAAGTGCATTAAAAATAGAAAGAACGTGACACTGATGTTTCTTTTCAGATATTGCCAGAGGGACTCTTCAAGACATTGTATCCCGAAGCCCTAATCTCTAGTGCAATCTGACTATTTAAAAAGCAGTAGTAGGATACTTCATAATTCTTGTGTTGAAGAAATTAATTGGACCAAATTCCTCTGCATATTCAGGACAGATGAGACGGGAAAAAAAATCCCATTGGATGCTTGAAGATTTAATGTAGCTTAATTTACAGCTACGATAACATATATGAATGGTCCATATGCACGTGTGGTTAATCTCACTGTCAAACTGAAGTATTAGAGTAGCTGTAATTTGCCTCTTACGTATTTGATACCCTGGCAAATGCAATAACTTCACAAGACAATAAAAGTTGGACTATGAAATACTGCTTAGAGAAATTCTAAGCAATGATGAGAAGTGTTGGAAGCATTATTTTTTGGGTTACCAAGAGACTTCTATATACAAACATACTCAATACATCGATGTCTGCATGAGACAAGCAGGCTGAATTAAGAGCCATCTCTTCTGCAAATGAGCAGAAGCCAGCTCTGAAGCTCCATGGAGCACGCTGCCTTGGCTATTTGCTCATAGCAGTGAAAGTCTAAAAACAGCCTCATGACTCAAGAGCCCCTCAAATATTTACAATACTGACTCTCTGGTGAGAGTATCAGGTACCCACAGTGATGGCAAAGACAGCCAGGCTCCACTGAAGAGTCACTGTGTCTTAAGAAAGTGATTCTGATTATAAGGAGCGGTAAGAAGCACCCAGAAAAGTGCAAAGACCAGAGTCTTGAGGGTCTGCACTGCTAATTTCTGAACATTTCAGCCCAGACACATAGGAATGAGGGCAAGGTTCTCCTTCCAACACCCATTACAGAAATAGTAGCAAAGGCTTCTCAATGCTGTAGTCTGTGAACCAGTATGGTAAACCTTAAAAATGTTAAGTCTTTTTCTTGCCCTGATAACAGCAGTAATTTTTGTCTGTAAAAACAAGCTCGTTATTTTGGCCCTTGTCACTTAAAAGTATGGATTCTACTTCTCCTTTATATCTGTGTAGGAGTCCAGGGAAAAGAAAAAATAAAAAGAAAAAAGACAAAACACCTTCAATTGAAGGGTCCAGACAGAATAGCAAAGAGAGAGCCTCAGAAGACCCATTTTCTGAGTGGCTGTAGCAATCAGCAGAAAAGCTACAGGGCTGACAAGCTCAGTGGGAGCAATAAGCAGAGTGAAAGGTCATTCTCTGCTTAAGTTTTAATCTTCTAATGTGAAGCATTTTGGTAAATTGTGGGAGACATACTGGGCAATGCTAAGGCAGAAACAATCATTTTAAGTTGCACTTTATCTGTCATGGGCTTTCTTCTGCTTTCATTGAAGTAGTAATTTGGCTGGCTCATAGTTGGCTAAGCATCGACTATACTGAATATTAGAACTGAAAGCAAGAACATATCTTTTTAGTTTCATGAACACAGGTAATGGGAGAAAGATGGCAGTCTTCCTGCGTCACTTTGGTAGTGATGATTTTCTCATTAAGTCTCATCTTCTTGCAGCAAGTAGCCTACACACATCCTCAGACAAACAGTCACATACAAGCTGTTGACTTCGTTCAAATCCTGAAACAGTCAGATATCATTAGCTACAGCTGTTTCATAAACAAAGGTAAGGTTTCTCTGAAGGACCTTTTCTAGGGAAAAGCAGTGCAGAGAACCTGTATTTAAAGTCTTTTTAAAGCTGTGACCTAGACTCAGTACTTAACGATGACCCAGTTACCTAGGCAGTTTTGAAGGGCTTGTGTCTTTTTTAGATGTACAGGCAGGCAGATGTAGCCATAGCAGCACTTGTGTCTGTTCCAGACATTCTGCCTCTTGCAGCTTCCTGTCCCCACGACTTCTGCCCACGCTGCTATTGCCTTGAAATAATCCCTGCCAGAAAGCTGTACCAGCCAACAGGGACTTTGGCTTCAGGAAACTTGAAATTAGTCACTTTTCACAATCACCAGTATCTTTCACTGACATTACAAGATTTTGTTGCATTGAAGAATAGTCAGTAAAGGGTAAATGCCATCAGCAACTCAGAGGAAGCATCCCACTTGTGCTGAATGCATGCTGTTCCATAGACACAGAGGAGTACTTGCTAAAGAGACCTAATTTATTGGCATCATTTGCAACAGGTAAAGTTGGTTTATACAACTGAACCTCCTGAACAAGATGGTCAGTTGCTGACCAGCTAGTGATGAGAGCCTCTACTACAAGTGGTCTTGTAAAGGCACCTTCAGCTGGATAAGACTCCCCAAATCATTCTGGAGAATGTTTACGTCCCACTAATACAGCAGCAAGGTCGTGCCAGCGTAGATACCATCCATATCTATTCCTTACCTTAAATGACATATGAACCATCTCCAAACTATCTTAACCATGAACGAAGACTGCTCTACAAGACTGCTCCTGAGCAGTTTTGTCTAAACATTAGAAGTTACCTCTGTGTAGTTTGTTCAACATCTTTAGCTACAGTAGACATTGAGAGAGAGAACTCCCAGGAGCTCCTGGCTTCTCTGTCAAGTAAGATAACCAGCACATCCGAGCACAGAAGCAGTGTCTACCAGTACGTGTACTGTAGAAGCCACCTGAGAGAGAATCTGGGACTGTCCGAAAATCCTGTCTGCTTCTTTGCTGCAAGGCTGGCTAGGAATGCAGTCAACGTTTCAGTCTTCAAGCCACACATGTCCACCCTAAAGAAATTAGCTCCAGAATTCCTGGACCACCCACGGAACTGTTCATAAAGCGTTCTGGATATCCATACAGGCGCAACCCTGATAATCAGCCATGCCAGAATTGAAGCAGGATAAAGCTGAATTTCATCCTTATAACACAGGGATAACCTACATACAATACTCCATAGATTTTCACCTCAGTATCCAGGAAGTTATTTTAGCAGCAACCACTTGATGCCCTTTGATGAAAGCCCTATACCATTCCTAAGGCAGACATGATGACCTTGCATGGCATTCTCCTGATCCCTGTTGTATGTACATCTGCCAATGGGAGCCAAGGGGAAAAAAGGAAAAAAAAAAAAAAAAAAGGCAGACAGAAATGGTTTTGAATTATGTAGCCATTAGGCTGAGAGGGTAGAGTACTGCTGGGCACCAAACTCCCTCTCCACAGTCTGACTTGAGCTGCCCAAGAATCTTTACAAATCCCTTTGACACTTCCCAAACCATCTAAGTGTTGAACCAGAAAGCCGATAGCTTTTCTGACAAAAAATGTTTTTTCGGAACATCCTATGGGAGTAATAAGCCTCTCCTATTATGAAAGGACAAGTTAGCTGAAAGAAGCAATATAAGAACTAACGCCATTTGCTAAGATGGATTGCTATTATTTGAGCTGTCCATCCACACATATTTGTCCAGCGTGTATTTTTAGCACTAGAAGCAATGTAGTTACAGATCAAAGAACAACCAAACTGCCAGAAAACATGGACTGACTTACCTTCATCAAAATAAATCACAACAGGTTTTGGAACTCCCATAACTCAGAAGCCATGGGTGACCTTGAGGAAGAAGTTGATTAAAGCTGTCACACAAAGCCCAGTGTTATACTTTATAGCTAATGACACCGAGTTGCCAACTGAACCTTGCTTGCTTGTGTCTGCATGGTAGTTCAGAAGCTGAGATGCTGCTCCTAAATAATAACTGATTGAAGGAAATTTAGCAGTCTGACTTTCTCTCTAAATTATAACACTTTCACATAAGGCTGTTATGCTAGTACTGTTTTAAATGCCTCAAACAGGAATAAGGAACTCAAGAGCAGGGGCAAGATTAAAAACACAACTACACTCCAATCCAGTTAACTTTCCCTTCCCACAGTTAAGTTTACTTAACTATGCACACCTGAAAAGTTCCCAGCTCTTAGGTACAAAAGACTAAATCCTTCCCTGGGGCAGACATCAAGGTGGCAAGTTTAGACTTCAGCAGAACACTACTGCATACACAAAATTGCCTGCAGCTTGCAGGGTCCAAAACCAAGGGTTTGGCTTCCCTGTGGGGCCCATGCTGCCATGCTCCTGAGAGGCCAGCAGCACCATGCCTGCTCCTGGTAAAGAGGGGTGACAACTACCATGAGGAAGCAGACAGCTTTGAAAGTCTTCACTATGGGAAATGATGCCAATTCCTTCATACAAAAAAAATAAAAGGACACAAAAAAGTTGCTTTCTATGTGTTGGGATATTTCTGCAGAAAGTAAACACTAGTACACCAGGTCTGGGGATCCTGGTCAGTCACTGAAAGCCTGGTAGATGGAAAAGCATCAGCAGATTCAACATTTTGTTACTGGGCGCTCAGTCCAACAGAACAGAGTATGATAGGGCTGAGGATTCCAGTCAGGACTGAACCCTCTGCAGCAGGACCAGGACAGCATGCTAACCAGGCAAGCCCTCACCCTGTACTAGCCCTTCTGGCTTCCCAAGCTGCTACAATGGAGGAGGCGTCCCAAGGTCCTTCACTTCAAAGCAGCCTGTGCAGCAAAGCCTCCTAAACTCCAAGCCCAGGTCTTTTTCACCTAGGAAGCACAGTGTTTCAGGACAAATATGGTTATACTCTTCCAGAAGTCATGTACATTTAAGTAAATTACTTCAACTCTGATAGTTTTCAAACAAAACCTATTAAAGCATATACCCATGTAGGCTGAGATACTATTTCATGAGTGTTTTCCCTGTGAAAAGCAAGTTCCAGTAATGCATATTCCCAGATTTAAACCACACAGAAAATTTCTGAGATTGGCCTTCTCAAAGACAAGTGTTTTACTTGTATATATACATCTCAGAAAATTTTCACTGAGGAGACATGCTGCAAAATGCACACATGAAAACTGTGTATGATCCAGAAACAGGAGACACACAAAGTGTATTCATGTCTGGTAGAGTTTTGTTCCTAATGGTTTAGTGCCCGTAAGAGCATTATCTTTGTTATTTTTCCATGAGACTGTAGAAAGTTCAAGATCTTTTGAGGCAACTGACATAGACAGAGCCTCTGCCCTCAAAAAGGCAAGGTTGACTAGATTCATCCCACCCAGGTAAGACATCCAATTTCAACCATAATTACATGAAATTACTAAGCAGTCAAAACAAAGACAGGCTTCTCCAAGCAACAATTGAATTCTTGGTTATCATCCTCTTCCCCAAACTTCCTCCTATCCCAAAGGTAACTATGCTTTATATTTAGGCTTTTCAGTGTGTCATGGGGGAAACTAATTCAGATTACTGTTTCTAGTTACCTGGCGGTAGCATTATCCTGCTTCTGAAAATGGCAAAAACACGGTAATTATCCCTTATGTTCTAGCTTAAAGTATCTAAGAAATATTCTTATATCACTATACTAAGAAAGCACATAGAAATTGCCAAATTTAATTTAATTTATTTTTTCTTTTCATAATTCATGCAGAGACCCAACAGCAGGTATTACCTACAGACAATTCAGTTGCTCTGGTCAGTTTAGACCTTCCACTGTTATAAGACCTGACATTTACACAGTGTTTGAGTAGGATGCCAGTGACTGCCACCAGTGAACAATATTCTGTCACTTTATTGGTGGTAGTTATTTTCCTGACCTCAGCTCAGTAGAAATGAAGAAAAAAACAATAAAACCCAAACCCAAATAAATGCTGCTCTTCACTTTCCCACATGTTCCTGGTCAACAGCCTGAGCTGGTAAGAAGGCAAGCTGCAGGAGGTATATGAAGTGTATTTAACTCCAGGGGTATTTCCTAAATTGTTCAGAGCAAACAGTCAAGCCAGCTCTGCTCCTGAACTTTGATAGTGCCCTTCTGATGGTACCAGTACAGAAATACACTGTTCAAAATTGCCTTGCTGCTGCCTTGTATCTGGAATCAAACAAGGCCCAAGTACTTAGTCAAATACATACTCATCATGCAATTTGTCTGTATTACACCTAATGAAAATGGTCCTATCTCCTGCTTATTACTGGTCCCTCTAACACCCCTAATGATAATGATGTCAGCCAGATACTCCCCTCAAGTAGACAGACTTCATTATTACACTGTGTAGGCTGTTAATACATTCATACAGAACAAAACAGACAGAGAAGACAACAAAGTATTCTCAAATTATCCTAATTAGAGAAAGTCCTTTCCTTAACAAGCTTTTCGCTGTTGCAAACAAGCTTTTCCTCAGGAAACAATGAAGCATTGTAGCAAAGCTCCCTGCATGAGTTTATTTTATAATAATTGACCTATAATTGATTTTAATTTACAATAAATCATAGTTCAGTTCTTTCTTACAAGGTCTAAGATTCACATGTCCAAGTGGGGCAGCCAGCACCCAGGCACCAAGACTTTTTACCTGTGTGGTCTGGGACAATGCCGATGACCAGGCTGTTGAGTCCTTGTCCTCTGTCTTCCAGAGCCTGCTGAGAATATGCTGGGTTTGAATGTGCCTTTCATACCTTTAGGAGCTGACAGTGATCATGATCTTTTTTCTTTCCATCTTGTCTCACCTTTCTGAATCATCAGGACTTACTATCTTACCCAATCTTTATCTGGGTATGTTCAAATGTTTTCTCCTCTCACCTGGGTGCGGGCTAATGCTTGTTTAGGTTGCCCCTTGTTTTTGTGACCCAGGTGTCATCAATAGCTGCAGGTGGATATGCCAGGATCTTGATAACCTGCTAATGAAGAGGTCAGCACCACCTGCCATTCCAGTAGCTCCTCTTTGAGACACTTCCACAGCTCAAACCTCCTATTCATAACTTTTGGGGTTTTTCCTATTTTGAATTAGCTTTCTACAGTGCAGCTGCAGGAAACACAAAGAATTCAGTTACACTCATCATCAGGACTGCATCCTATCTGGATTAAAAAAAAAAAAAAAGAAAGGTGTATTTAATAACAGACTAGCAGATTTGCTGTCTTCCTACCAGTGTGGAAGTTTCACTCAGTGCTGTACTTCCGTGCAAATCTTTTCTGAGTTCAACTGGTAGCAGAGCATAGGTAAATGCTTTTGCAACACTCAGCATTGTCAGCTCTTCCAGTCTCAAAGCTTAACAGCAGCAGTCACCTTTCAGCTACACAACACTGCATCACTGCCTTTACTGTTGCAACAGCCTTACTTAATGTACATTTTCTTGACTAAAGCAATCAGTTCTCATTCTGTTCTCATTGGACAATGTGAATAATGAAGCTTTGCCTTCCTCACAGAATCCCTGCCCATGCCTGAACTACTGTGGACTTTCCTTCCCTGACTGAAGATACCACGTTTTTTCATCTAGTTCTTTGCAGGCCTATTCACATTTTGGAAAGCAAATTCAAACATGCTCTACTTGACACAGCTCTGAACAAGAAGGAACCAGTACCTGCATCCCTGCCTGAATGCCTGGAGAAGAAGCATGCAGCCTTTGCCAGCTGCACAGTGAGACTGCCAAGACAATTTTTCTTTCAGTTAGCACCTACGGAAATGGCTGCGTCTCCTCTCCTGGATCCCTGTGGGATCATGCTCATGTCCAATGCAGATTTACAAAACGAGCATTCTTGCGTGAAATATCAGGTGGCTGTAACCCAAGAAATCTGTCAGTTTACCTCTTTGCCACCCAGGCACATTTCCAAGTAATATCTTTGACTCCCTCCACATAGCCCAAGACCTTGAGACTGTATCCAGATTCTACTGGGCTCCTGGTCCCTACTAATTATTAGCCTCTCACTCCAGGCCCACACTACTTCAAGACTTTATTGCTTTCAGTCAGGTGTTTTCAGCTTCAAAAAAGCCAACCAGCCAAACAAACAAACAAACAATCAAAAACCCAACCAGACTCCTTCCACATCACATCTCTGATAAGCTCTGAAGAAAAAAATTATTTCAGACATCTTGGAAAAGATGCCCAAATCCAGATTCTATAGCTCTTTGATACCCACACCTGTAAGCTGAACTAGGATGGGAAATGGAGTAACTCAGTAAAGGAAGGCTAAGAAAAATCAAAGTGGGAACCCAAAACTGAATTTTTGTTTTCCTCTAACTCAACATTCATGTTGTAGAAATGATGAAACATCAAAGCATTTATATTTAGAATGCAGTCATATGTTGCAGTTAAAAGTATTATAGAGCCCATAAGCTGCACTCCTCAAAGTAGTAGCTGATGATAGGTTTGTGGAAGAGATGATCATAAAAAGTATAATAAAATTATGAAAACCTGCTCCTTAACTATTCATTGTAGAGGTATCAGATACAACATTAGACTACGTAAGTTTTTACTGTTAACACATTTCCTCCCAGGTCTCCATCTCTGCTTGATTGAGCTTTCTCTGCATTCCATTCAAAGGAGGGCAGTATTTGTGGGAAGATGAGTTCCTATTCTGTGACAGGTAATGAATGTCCTAGGACTGCTTCCTTGATTTTCTACAGGCATGGGAGCATGCATAAGGTATCACACATCAAGTGAGAGAGTGATCTTGCAGTACACAAATTCCTCCGGTTATGCATTTCAGAATGTGACACAAAGAAACCTGGGCTTCTCATGCTGACCACAGAGACTTCAGCTCTCCATCTCAGCCACGGCAACCATAGCTCACTCTGGACTGCTGTTTATGGAGGGTTTCTCTCCAATAAAAGCTGCTTAAAAAAGACTTAACATGCCTTAACAAGCAGCTGTATGAGGGTTTGCTTTCTGAAATATGAATGCTCTGGAAATAGGATTTTAGCATCCTTCAATCCTCCAATTTTAACAGTATAAATCAACCTATTCTTCTGATCAGCAATAAAAATATAAATCAGTATCTCACAGGGAGAAAAATAGCTACAGCCACAAAGACCCAAATTCCAGTTCGAGGCACTCCAACCAACACTTCACAGCCAGATGACCATTTTTAGTAGCGTCCTCAAATGGATACTGTTGTATTTCACCTTAACTTAACAATCTGTTGGGGTTTGTCCTCCAGCAGAATGCGGGGCTGCAGCTCCTCCACAGTGGGAAGTAACACTGGCCAGAATTAGCCACCCCAGGAAGCACATGGTTTGGAGCACATGAGACCCACACTCAGTTTGTTAAAGCTATTAGATGCCAGCAGTCTCCAGTGTCATTGTCCCAAGAGCTGGCAAAAAAACAAAACAAAACAAAATAACCCAACAAAAACCCACAACCCCCAACAACAATCAAGTACAAGAAAACAATCTAAAATTGAGAGATTTGCAAAGAATGACAGATGAAGGTAAATTATTTCCTCTACAGGGTAATTTCCATACAGAAGAAGTTCCAGAAGAGGGACATTAAGCAAAGAACGCAACTACCTTTGGGAGATAAGTAGGCAATTTTCTAAAGATGAGGATGTTAGGTACACAGAGAAAAGAAAATAAAGAGAAGGAAAAGGACACACTCATCACTCAATAGCCTCTTTTCTTGAGTGTTTCACACTTCAGTAACAGTAAATGCAGCAGGGCTTCACCAAGAGGAAACTTCTGCCAATGACTAGGGGCAAACCTGCTACAGAATAACAACTACACAGCTTCTGAAGAAAACCACATACCCTGCACTGAAAGATTGAGAGGAGGCATAAAACATAAGAAGCACCAGCACACCCTGATCAGACCCATCTTGGGCTGAAGCAGGTCTGTCTGCCACTTTGCAGACAGGGCACGAGGAGCAAACCCATGGCAAACCCTGCCTGATGACACTTGCCCCACGGCACATCTCAGCCCTGCTGCTTTCAGACAACTTAGTCTTAGGAGAGAAAAGCTACATACACTATCAATAAAGAGCCAAATTAATTCTATCAACAGAGCAGTCTACTTACCATCTACACAAGTCATGAAGAATGAGGCCACCTTCTCTCTCGGTTTAACAGACTGGGCAGCTGACACTAGGAAACATGCTGTTAATGTCCAGGAGCACCGAGGGCCAGCTGCTCACTCAGGAAAAGGGATTCAGGAGCCAGGGATGACCCCAGTGCAAGAAGAGCCCTCACCAACAGAGCAGCATCCCTCAGTCTGAGCCCAGTGTCCAAGCATCCATCAACAGTCACAAACATGGTTAGCAACAAACAAGGTCTAAGGACCAGCCCCAGGGCCAAGGTTCACCCGGGAGACAGTGTCAGAGAATTGGAACTCAGCCAGCCTACACCACAGCTAGGGCAGGGGCTACCATGGGTGGGAGGAGGCCCCAGGTAAGGTTGCTGGGCACAATCAAGCCCTGTTAGCGTCCCATGACGGAATGGCTGTCTCTCCTCACAGAGAGGTCTCCCCTCACCCTCTACACACACCCAGACACCTGGAAACGGGAGTCCTTGTAGAGGCCCCTGGGGAGGCTACTCAGGGCAGTCAAGGCCTGGTAGCAGAGTCACGGCCCTGATAGTAATGTCTGTATGTGACCTGTGAGGGAAAAACAAGCAAGAAAGCTGATGGAGGGCAGTAATGCAAAGGCTGGTAGATCAGAGTGTTCCCAGGATCCATCAGTCTCATATGATGCATGGAAAGATGATGCCATGCAGTGTCTCCAGTCTGCATTGTGTTCCAGGAATAATTAGTCAGAATAACTTATTTCTAACAGCTGAGGCCCTAGTGTGAAACTAGATACAATAACATACACTTATGGAGAAAATTCTGGCAAAATGCAGAATCTGGATAACGAAAGGCAGGATTCTTTCAAGAACAAGCTCTCCACTTCTACAAGTTTAAACACCCTCCCTGCCTCTGCTTGAGAAAACAAGGACCTGTCCGCACACAAGCAACAGGCATGGCCTTCGGGGCACCTGTCCCTTCTGCCCAACAGCACACTGGTCTGCAAGATCTGCAGCACCCTCTCGACCAAATGAAGAATGAAGGTACATACCACTTTTCTGTGGCTTGAAAGTCCCTTTTTGTCTATTGAAACTACTTTTTTTTTCACGTCTGACTAGTTGGCTGGCCATAACTACAGCACCTTAAGCTCCCTGTTGGGACTGCAAATGAAATTTGGGGTTCAAAACTGCTCTGCTAAACTCATCAGAATTATCTGTCATTAGCTACAGCTAATTTAACACTCAAAGACATTTCTGTAGCCAGAACACTTAGTGCTGAAGGAGAACTAGCAGGAGTCTCCATTTTGCAGTAGGTGAACAATGTTCTGTGGAAGGGAAAACTTTCCTCTCTTGCACAGGTAGACAAAAGATCGCATCTGTGTGCAACTCTGAAGGTGAGAATCCCACACTGTATTGTGGTGCTCAGTCCCATACAATATATTTTTGCAGTGGGACTGCTATCCATGCAAGAAATTCCTAGTTTGTAGGGTAACTGCTCCTCCCAAAGTTACTCAGCTCATTTAAAAAAAAAAAAAAAAAAAGTCATTTTGTAAAATAAAGTCAGAAAATCATTTTGTAAAATAAAGTCAGAAGCATTTGGTAGGGAGGAATTTCACTACAGAGACTTGCATCAGTGAAACACACAATCGATCCTGTTTACAGACCACTACCTATCTGGCATTGTTAATAAATCATATGCTGTTTCTTCCCCTTAATTGCACTGACTGCATTAACAGAATTAGGAGAAGAGCCTAAGAAAACTGAAAAGAGCAGATTATTTTGAGAAGAAAACTGGGAGGCTGAGGTACCATGGCATATTGCTGAGAGAAAGCAGGTGGTCTCAGGTGGCTCTGACCCTCAAAAGCCTCAAACTATCTATACTCTGGGCTACAGGGCTTGGTTGCACATTGATGAAATACTCTGTCTATGAAATGGCACTGCACATTTGTTTTCAGAGCAATTAAAATCTACAGTGGATCAGAAAACACTATTTTTATGAAAACCCCAGCAAGACAATAATTTACAGACCTATTGTATGAGCATAAGGATTTTCTCCTTCTGGGCTGAAACCTCATTATTTTTCACCTCATCCCACTTGGACTTACTTTTTTCCTTAACAGAGGTGTAAAAATTTAACTACCACTATTCAGTTACATTTAAAACTGCACATTTCATAGACAGGTGCTGCAATAGATGTTATCATCTATTATCAAAGGTGTTATTATCTGACTTTCAAGGTAACAGATTGTTCTGAGAGCTGTACTTGTGCAGCCACCAATTTTTAGTGAGCCACCGCTGCACAGTGAATGATTCATTAATTGGCATCAATGATAAGATAAAGTTAAGCCTCATCTGAAAGGGCAAAGATATACTGAGATGACCACATTCCATGGAGAGATTTTCTGAAAATTAAAATACTATGCCTGTAAAGCTTACTGGTCAACAATTAAATTCTTTACTTAGGAAAGAATTACACTTCAAAAATGTTAAGCATGATTTATCAAATACTCCATGACTTATTTTCTATGATATTTAGACATTTTTCTAGAATCCAGGGAAATGGTGCTTCAGTCTCCATAGATTTTGTTGTCCTTTTTTTGCAGCAGAACAATCTTTTGTAGCACTGGACTATCTCATCCATACTCCATTACAGTGTTATAAAAAAAAAAAAAAAAAACATTTCTAAATCTGCCACCCCTGTGTTTATGTCATGCTCACTAATGCTCTTTGGAAAAAACATCATTTTAGTGAGCTAAAATTGTTCTAAGTTGTTTTGACAAGAGGCAGAGGTACAAACAAGATCATGCTCCTCACTGCAGCAGAAGAAATAGCTAAGCACTTCCTAGAACAACAGAAATACTTACTAGAGTAAAACATTTTCTTTAATCTCTGTCTCCACCTTCCATAAACCAGGAATATTTAAACACAATCATTTAGAAAAGGAGCATGCAGATTGGGAGTAGCTGGAGGAGCCTAAAGAGGAGTGAGTCAAAGCAGGTCATTTTGCAGCACCTTTATCCAGTTCCTCTGGCAAACAGGATGAAAAATAAAATCTGTCTATAGTCTCCAGCAGAGTACTAAGTGCTTTCATATTGTATATCTGTAAAAAATGCTCTGCTTTGCTAATTATTTTTTTCTAAAATCTCCTTGGCTCTTGCATTTAGGGATGCTTTGTTATGACACACCAGGCCTCTGGAGCTATGGCATCTCCTTTCACAGCACTCATCCTCTTCCCTCTTCCTCATAGCACAAGTAGCAGAGCTAAATTGCTGCTCATCAGCAAGGTCTCCCCCTCCTCCCTGCCCTCCACTTCTTTCCCCCTCAAAGCCCAGTATTAAACTTCCCTCTGCATACAAATTCCTGCCCTGATCTTGTGTCAGCCCAGCTGTGTCTCCCACTGTGCAAAACGTTGCTGCATTTAATCTTACTTTCTCTGCAGTCCCTGCAGTAAAAGCTCACACTCCACAACATTTTGCTGACAGCAAAAACTAGCCTCTCCCTCTAGAATACATTTCCACTGTACTTCTGCTTCTCTCTCCTGTCCTCAGGGGCATGTGTTGCTTTCTATGAACAGCCTTGTTTCACTACAGTCACCTAATGATCGAGTTCAGAGAGCATCACTGAGCACTACCTGCAGCCTGCACAGCTTTCAGGCTGTACCCACAGAAGCTGGAAGCTTGGAATACTACTCTTGTTCAATAATATACTGGTATTAATGTCATGGTCCCTGCAGGGCACTCAGTATTTCATAGCCTCACACAGAGCAGGAGGCAGGTAGGCACTGCCTCTCCTAATCTTTTTAGTGTACAGGATATATCAAAGAGTGCCAAGCATTTTTGGCTAAAAGGTATCCCTTCCCATTGCCTCTGAAAACAGTTTAGGCTGTGGCAGAAAGCAAGTGCTAAGTCTACGTTTATGATTATATTACTAGGAGTCTTTGAGGAGTACCAGGAGTATTCACAGAAGCAGCAGAGAAAATCAGGATGTGAGTCCTGCACTTGCTGGTTCCTATTGTGTGAAGTCCTTGTGAACAGTGTGAAGGCAGAAAAGGACAAAGTTTTTCTCCATGTACTGCTTGCCTTGCAGAACGATATGAAACTTATGAATAGATTGTTTGGCCACAGTCTGAAGCTTTTACATTCCTTATTGTGCTTGAAGAATGTTCATCCATACTGGACCTTCAGTAGGATCACTTATGGGAGACAGTGCTCCTCAATTCCATTCGCAGAGGAATAGTAAGCCTGGACTTTCCCTCTTGGGGGAAAAAGGAACACAATCAGAGCACCTGAAACAAATATCCAGTGCTCAAAGAACACATTTGGCAAAGTCAAGAACCAGCAATATTACTGGCATTTTCTTTTACTCTATTTATTCCAATTCTATTGTTACAAATCAAATAGATATTTAGTAGTTTCACCTGCTCCAAAGACGAAATTGCAACTGTCTTTACAAATGGCTTGAAAATCCACCTAAATCTACCAAAATTCCCATTCAGTCTCTGCTTAAATTCAGTGTGTATCATCTTCTAGAAGTTTCTTCCAAAACATTTCCAAGGTAATGCTCTACCCTAACTGTACACTGATTTTTTTAAATGCTGGCAATTAAATTTGCTTTTTGTTTCAACACTAACAAAGGTCAACCAAACCAATGGCCAGATTTCAAGAAGCACTGGAAACTTTATGTACTCACTGTACTCAAAATTCATTGCTTCTCCAACGCATGGTGCCAAACGCAACCAACATATCTGTAAAGAAGTAAGTGTCATTTAAGAAGCACTGCCATCTATTTTGCAGAACTGCCAAAAATACAGTTGCTTGAATGAAGAAAATTCAGTAAGACAGGCCCATCTTCTCCATTTCTCTAGTTCCTTTAACACCTTCCCTTTCGTAAAACATACTGGAGACCCTAACTCAGCAAAGCATTTTGTCATACCTTCAAGTTCCTCTTAGAAACAAAATAATTCATTAAATCAGAGTCCCTGTGGTTAATGATTTCTGCACTGCAGAGAGGAAAGCTGGAAAAAAAATAGGTATTTTTCAGACTCAGGCAAATATCTGAACATAGTTCAAGAAAAAAAGCAGTCGTGCAGAGCAAGATCTTACATGAAAAGCATTATCACTAGCCTGAAATCAAACTGACAACCTTTAAATCAGACTTCAGCTGATCTTCAGACTATAAAGCGATACTTCTTCATGCAATTTGTGTGAAGCAATAAAAGACTAGTAGCCCAGGGATTTTACTGAGCCTGGTGGACAACACAACCCACTTGAAGAAGTGACACAAGTGTGTCTTCATTGTATTTGACTGAAGTTCAATAAACTTGTGTAGATACAACTGTCAAAGGCAGGGATGCTGTTAACAATTTCATGAAGGCAGAGCACTTGGCGAGATGAAAGGCAGCTGCCAGCTTGCAGCCACAGGACTAGACCTTACAAACACCGAATGGAGACAAGACTATCGATTAATGCTTGTCAGCCCACTGGTTTGTCTGAACCTGCTACATCTTAAGAATTACACTTAACAGAAAGAACTAACCTTCTCCTCTCCTCCCCCTGCTCCCATCCAGATTATAATAGATGAAATTAATTGAATACTCAGAGGAAGCTTACACATTTTGGGGGGCCTCAGAAGCAATTTTCAATTTAACCATAGGAAATATGTGTGATTTGATTGAGCCCTTTTAAATGAGCTTAACAGAAGAGTCAGCTGGTATAAAATAATTTGCTTAGGAATGAAATCTGTCCCTATCCTTCATCAGTCCTGTTCCTCCCCATACCCATGTACACTTCCTTAGCCTTGCACAGAATTGCTTTAAATAACAGAATATTGTTTCTCAGAAAATCCATAAAAGCCACAATATATTTCCATACAACAGACCCTATGCAATATTTCATTTACAAACACCTACCGCTTTCCATGCAAAGGAAGGTAAAACAAACTCAGAACAACAAATTCTTGCATCTCCGAATATTCAAAACCTGTTCCTGAGCACTTGTGCTAAATGAGAAGTGGTTTTGCTTTGTTTTAAGAGGAAGACATTCCTGTTATAATTCCAAAGCATGAGAACAGTTCAAATCTAGGTAAATGTAGCCATTTAATCTAGTAACTAAGTACTACAGTATTTAGTAAACACTCATGCAGGATTTCAAGTAGCAGTATCAAGGATATTACATAACAATTTGCTTCCTATTATTCATTAGAGCCTCAATCTTGCCCCCAAGGACATCACAAAGAAAGAAGACTAACAGGAATAGTATAAATACTATTGTGGGGAGAAGAATCAAAACACAAAAAAACCAAACACCAGAAAAACCCCAAACCCCAAACAAATAAACAATCAACCAACCAAACACACAGCCAACCAAACCCCCCCCCCCCACACACACACACAAACAAACAAACAATACACTACAGAGCATCCAGCATCTGTCCCTATTGTAGCAAGATCAGCCATCAGCAGTTTCAGCAATAGCCAGTTGCTTATCTCCTGTATGGAAGACACAGTTCTGTGAGCAATTAAAAGACCAGTGTAATGCCAGGAAGGAGGAATAATGGCAATTCAATTGAATAATACAAGCACATCCAGGTGTTTAACAATAATCAGTTAGTGGGGTAAAAATAACTGTAGAGAATGTTTTATCTGCAATTCATTTTTACTCTGCTGCAAGTAAGGCTGGGACAATAAGTAATATTTTATATCCAGCAGTAAATAGCACTATGATTTACTGAGATTTCAAACAGAAGTAAGCAGCCGACACACAGTGATATGTACCATCTTCTCAGCATAAATTCGTAACATTTAACCAGCCATTTGCTACAGAAGGATATCTGCCTGTTGGATTGCCTTTAATCAGTACTAACAGAATTAAAAAGAAACATGTTTTGAAACTGAGAAAAAATTAGATGTAGTATTCAGTTGATTCTCTCTCATGCTTGAGATTTTGTGACTGCAGTCACATCTGATGCGCCTAAGGGTCCATCCCAATTTTCATTCCTGTCAGTGGGAGACTTCGCTCCAAGAATACTGGATCAGACTGGAACTGGAGTAGGCTTTGATTTATTTTTATATTTTTTTTCCTTTGAAAGCTCAGCACACGGTTGCACAGGGCCCTATTGCAGATGGCACTACATGGTTTCTCATCATTAACTCTGTGTGTTCCTTTTGTCCTTCACTCTGGGGGTTTTGCAATTCAAAAAGAAGTAAAGAAATGTTTTCTCTCACCAGAATAAAATTTCCTTTTCTTAAATAAAAACAAACAAACAAACAAACAAAAAAAAACAGATTGAAATTAGACCTTGAATATTTTCATCTTGTTAAAAACATTGTAGAAAAGCTGATAGATTTCACTATGCCCAAAGATCACAAGACAGGAAAACACTGTTCTTGAGAGAGAAACTGAATCAAAAATGTTCAGACATAGATATACCATCCCCCTCTCTTTTTTCTGACAGCTTATTCTCTAGCTCTTCCAAGAAACTTATGCATTGATAAAATCATAACTCTAAATTATACAGAGACACAGAAGCAGTTTATTGCCAGTAAAAAAAAAAAAAATCCATTCTTTTCTGCCCCCACAAATTTTAGCAATAAAAATTAAACCAAAATGGCCACACAATTCCAGTATTGAGGGGTTTTTGTGCAGTGGCAACCTACTAATTTATTCACAAAATAATTTAGTTTGTTGCTGGATAAATGGTTTATCATTATACAACCCTAACCAGTCAACTTTAAACATACCAGAATCCATGTCAGCTACACATTATAAGGGCTCTGGAAACCCTGGCCATGATCCTGCTCTGCAGCTGGTATCCCACACTGGCTTGGTTGAGTCCTTTCGCCTCCCTCCCTCTGCATTACCCAATGTGTGAAAGGCATCATTCACCACCTTTGAGAAATGCTATCCAGAAATGTGCACTGAACAAAGACAGATCACCTAGGTGTCAGTCCCGAAACCACAATGAAAACTGCCTATATAATTCACCCTGTTATACATCACATTCCCAAAATTACATGTTTTAGCCATAAAACAAACCACATGGGTTTCACAGAGAATTCTTGCAGAAGGATTTCTTAAAGCAGTACAGCATTACAAAGTCAGGTCCTTTATGTGAAGTTCCTACATATGTCTATAAATATTTAAGCCAACTGAAAAGCTGTCAAACATTACCTATGCCTGTAAAAGTCTCTGCACTGTATTTTTGTTTCAGAAGCCACATTCTACTAAAAAACAAAAATTCTTGAGTGTGGTGGTTTGAAACTGTCTTTTTAATTTTTCCTTGCAAAGTTCAGAACAGAGAAAGTGAAAGAATGTAAATAAGTCACTATTGGGTGTAAGAAAGCAAAATAACGATTGTTCTAAACACTTCCATTGGATAGATAGAAATGTTTAAGAACTATTACCCAAAACAAAGTAGGCACTCTGCACATTCTGCGTTCGGCAGTGGGGGCAGTTGCTGGGCTGTCTGGCTGCTGTTTCTTCTTCTCTTCTGGCTGAAGATAACACGTACTGACCTTGGCAGCTAAGTTAACAACTTTCTGCTCTAACTAAACTCTGCTTCTCTGTCCAGGGGGGTCTGGGGGGGAAGCTCCTGGGAGAGGGAGGCCCCCTTGGGAGGGTCCCCTTGGGGGGAAGCAAAGGGAGCTTGGTTGTGCTTTTCTGTTGATTGTATATATATGTAACTGTTGTGAATTTTGTATATTTGTACATATTCATTGCATTTCATCTGCTTGTAAATACAGCTTTTCATTTGCTTCCAGACTGAGCTAGCCTGGTTATTGTCGGTGGGGGGGGGGGGAATTTCAGCTCACACTGACACATTGAGAAAAGTTCACCTGAGACAATATTCACATAGATCAAACTCTAGGAGAGGAAACAGCATGTCTTCCATTTATTGCTATGAGAAACTTCCTGTGCTGTAGGCTTCAGTGTGTGCACTTATGTATTTGACATATGCAATACCACATCTTCATTACACTTACCCTTACATGACTCCAACTTGTATACAAGGAAAGATCCGAGTAGTACCAGGGTCCAAAGCATAAAATCATCTCTTAATCTAGAGTAACACATAGCTTTATATAGCCTTTTGGCAGCAGTGCATCTACTATATTTGTATTTTACTTCACATACCACTTTCAAGGCTCCAATATTTCAGCGCAATTACAAATTAATGAAATAGGTAGTCTCCATTACAGAGATAGCAGCCATCTGTAAAAGGGTATTAAGAAAAGGAATAATTTATCGGCTCAGGAAGGTTCCAAGTGAGCAGTCACATTAGCATGACAGCAGGAGGTCAAGAGACTCATTAGCCAGCAGTTATAACATATGCAGCTCTGCATTTTTATAGTAGCAGGATGCACTTGGGTGCTCACTTTGACATTAACTTTGCCTATGTTTCCCAACCCACCTGAAGCCCTAGGGTACTCACTGAGTGCATGGCTCATTGCTGTGTGCCTACAACAGGACATGTGCTTCAAATACCCAGCTTTGTTTCATACACTGCTCTGTTACCAAAAATGACATTGCCCAGTGGCACTGTGGGACTGAAATAATGAAAACAGCAGAGAGATGAATATCTGCTGATCCCCTTACCTGGGTAAGCCATCCTAACAACAGCAGCAACTACATCCCTTGCACCAGCAGAACACCAACCTTAAGTTGGCTGGATACAACCATCAGAGACGTATTGTACCTGAGCTCATGTTTTCAGTGTGAACAACAAAGTAAGCATGGATTGGGTTTGAAATTTAGGAGTTGAGACAAGGGGAAGAAAAGACAGATGAAAAGTAGAAAAAAATGCATGTGCATGAGTCTGGAGGAGAAATACAGCAGCAAGGCAGCATTTACAGAATAGTTGTTCTCAGGCTGAGGAGAAAATGTTGAAAGCCTTCACCCTGGATAAAAACCTAAATGACATGGTACAAAACTGAATAAATACAGTGGCATGGCTCTATTGATTCCAGTGGTACTCTGCTGTTTTATAGCCATTGAAGGTGACTTTAACACATTTGGAAAGGAATTTCAAAGGAATGAAGCCTACAGACACTCTGAAGCTACTTACTGTAAGTCATTGAGACAAGGGGAAAGAAACAGTCAAATGATCTTGCATTCTATGAAACAACAGTGCCAAGAGGGTGATCAGGTACCTTGTTTAAATTGGCTTAAAAGTTTGGCTGGCATTTCTTGTCTCTCCCACTCCTCCCTCTCTGGTCGGATATGCCAAATCCTTTGTCTATGGAACAAGGGATTAAAGCAGACACATACAAGTATTTTTGTCTAAATCAGATATGTAGAAAGCATTAACTGGCTCTGAATGTGCTTCATGACTGATACCAGCAAACACCTTAATTATTAATTGAATTTTTTCAAACCAGCTGTATCAAAGCCTAATATATCAACTCTTATCACAACTGCAGCACTCCAAGACTTCAGCATTATTTCTAATTAAACACATGGGTACATATATGAAAGGGAAAGCGCATGAGCTTGGTTACTTTCATCAATTTCAGATGTTTCTTAAATTCTGCAAGAAGCTGTCTCTCTTAAGCATTGGGTTATTTCTCATTAAGAACTGTCTTTTTTTCTTTTTTTCTTAATCAGAAACATCAGATGCTGACTTCTCTTAGAAGCATTTTGGCCTATTTTTTTTTCCACCTAAAAATGGCAACTCCAGACTACCATAAAAATCAGAGTGAGAGCAGAACATGACCAAACACAGATTCTAATACTAAGCAGACCTAGGAGGGTTTCATTCAGCTGATACTTGCATTATTTAATTTTTTTTTCAGTCTCAACTTTTGACACCCTATCCCCTCATTCATGACTTTTTCATATAACACAACATTACACTGTGGAGTTAATTGCCGCAGGATGTTTGGAAGCCAAGAGCATATATGGGTCAGCAAATTGATTACGAAATAGATTAACAGAAAACAGATTCATGCAGAAATACTGTCGGGAGTTCAAAGCCATCTCTAAGTTAAGGTCCTTAAACTTAAGGTCATTGTAAAGTCCTGTATTTCCTTGTGGCCTGGCTCCTCACACAAACAACTCTATCTCCTTCCTCCTGTAGAAAGCCACTATTAGACTAAGTGCTCTGCTACACACCCCTGTGGTATGACCTCACACAGCTGTTCCATGGTCTACATCTCTATAACGAATCATACTGCTGCTTCCTTTCATAAGTGTACAGAGCAGCAGACCTGGAAAACAGAAGGGACAGATGTTCAGCAACTGCAATATGAAGGGCTGATACGTAAACAAGCCAGGAGGAAAACATTAACTATAGGAAGTTACATTTAAAAAACCCACACCAAGAGTGAGCTGCATAGTAACAGCAAAACCAAGTTTAACTCTTCACTGAAACCCCAGCAAAAAACAGCTAAAAAAAAATTGAATGTAAGGCAACCTAAAACAGCTATTCACACATCAGTAGAATGCACCTGGGACTGCTGCCTCCTCTGGGCAAAAGCCCTGAGTGTTTGTGCAGTGCGCAATTTGAATGCAGACTTGGCCACACAAGAGGGGTTTTGCCACAGTGGCAGTTTCCCAAAGATATTATTCCACTGTTTCCAAAATCTGTTCTGGGAGGTCTGTTGTCCATTTGTCTGAAGGGCAAAAGCAGCTGAGAGTGGCCTTGTGGGTTCTGCTCCACATCTCCAAGCACCACAGCACAGAGAACATTGTGCAGGGAATAGGAAGCTCTGATAAGAAACAGAAATGCCATAAACCTGATTTCTCATCTGTAGTAAGAGCTGCTTCATCTGTTCCTGAAAATCACATTCATACCAGCAGCACTACACAAAAAAATGGTGTTTGAAAAAAAATCTTTCCCTTTTATCAGGACAGATGTTGGCCAAAAGCCTCTAGCAGAACAGCTGGCTTAGCATCCAAAGTTAGACAACAGTCTCTGTTTAAAGAATTTTTATTGAACTTGTTAGGCTCTAAAAGCATGCATGGCAAATTCTCCCCTTATCTAATTCTATTACAAAAGAGAAATGTTCATTCAAATTTATAAATATAATCTAGAAACACACCAAACTTTATGTAAAAATCAAATCTATAATGATAAGGTATTTTTTGATTCATTTTGCAACATAAACTCCACCCTCACTCACTTCTTTTTTAGGCAGAGATTCCTGTGAAGACTCATTTTACTGATGGTCTTCAGACCTATTCCAGTGAATCCTCAAATCAGTAATTACTCATTAATTCCAAAATAGTTGTATTTATTACCTTACATATTAGGATAAACTGTTAGGAGATTTGTAGAACAAAAAGGAAACAGACGCTGCATCATTTCATTACTACCCAGGTGACCACTTGCAAATTTCAACAGAAAACATTTCTCAAGTTTGCAGTTTCTTATCTTGATTCTTCATTACAATGCACATTATTTTTTTTTAAATTAATGTAACGCTAGCAAATAATACATTCCTCTTTTTAAAAAACAGCTTGTGGTATCTGAATAATAGCCAGGGGGGAGGGGGAGGCAAGAAATATCCTGGTGATGCAGGCAATGTGTACTGCTGTATGATGGATTTCTTATTTCTGTTTTTTCTTTGCCACCAGTATTGCATCATGAAAAAACATGTTTCCATTTTTAGCTTTCCTATCCAATTCAACCAGGAAGGGATCTTTGTTGTCGTTTCTACAGAGCTTAATCCAAGCCAGAATTTACTGAAGCATCAAGAGTGAATGATCACATCTACACACAATTGCTTTGCACCCTTTCAACATCTTGTTTAAAGGAATCAACGGCAAAACAGCTGAACTAAAATGTTCTTAAACACGTCCATGACCACATACATATCTGCATAGACTCACACAGAACTGTAACAACACATATGCCATGCCAGATACATCAACACATGTACAGAACAGAGTAAGTAAGCTTTAAGGCTGCATCTTAATAATAATAATAATCCAAATTAAGACAGTGATATGCTAATGTAGTCAGATCAGATTTAATTACCATCCCTTCAGTTGGATGGACTTCATTATATTTTTCAATTAAAAATATAATTTCTGGCCAACACTGGCATTCTGTCAGGAGTCTCTTGCCCAAGCCCATCCTTCACATCCTTTCTCCTTTTTCTCTTCCTCCCATACCATGTACTTACACCCACTACAATCTCTACGTTTTGCTAACACATGACCTGACTTTCATTTTCCCCTGTACCACATTCCCCTTCCACCACACCTTAACAGATATCTTTCCAGTATCTGGGATGGAAAGACATAAAATCCCCTTTTGTAAGTGGTCATGCTGACTACCCTAAATTGCTCTAAAAGACTGTACCTTTTACAATATTTAGAGAATTAGACCTGGAGCCCAACACAGGAATTGAATATCCATTTCCTGGAGAGAACAGTCCTCCTGAAAGTCTTCAGGAGGTCCCTCCTGAAATCAGAGTAGACACATTGATGGTGACCAGGGCTTCCCACCAAAATAAAACCAAAGGTAATCTGCAGAAGAGTTCAGGCTTTGCATCCATACGGTTGGCTCACACATGATTTTTAAAAACCAATGAAGTGAGTGTGCCTGAAATCTGAGAGAACTTCTGGCAACCCTTGCTCACACAGTGTGTTAAGCACTCACCCTCTCTTGAAGGTTGGCCAAATAACCCTGAGGTACAAATCACTTTCTCACTCAACTGTTGTCATCTGGAGAGTTGATAAAAGACAGCATACTGAAGGACTCCCATATGCCAAACCCCATTTCTCCCTCATTTTTTATTCATCATTCTGTGTGAAAGGTCTAAGTTGAATCCCAAATTGAGGCTGCACATACATAAACATTTTAGCAGACCTAAAAGAGCCCTTCACAGGTATTAATATCTTGTGCTAAGTTGTATTCAGAGAAACCAGGTAAATCAGAATTCACTGTCCTGTGAGCCATACAAACACATGTGTATGTGTATATGTCCCTAGCCTAGATGGCAAGTGTATTCTGGCTGCTTTTACGTCCAACACAAAGCTTACATATGCTGCAGCTATCTCTGCTCATATAGATTTTATAAGTTTGAGGCTGATCACATTTTCATGGAAATTCATTTCAGTGCTCAATTTGCCCTTATTTAAATGCTAATTTCAGTGAAGTGGTTTAACAAAGCAATTATGAAAAAAGTCTCTAATCTTCCACCAAGTAGTGGAAAACTCTGAATGTGCGGGACAGATTAACCATGTGAACACAATATAAGTGATCTTTTTCATACCTAATGCACTTGGCCAATAAGTGATTCCCTTACAAAGGTGAGAGTTCAGCCTCCTTTTCTAAATATATAACACCAAAGAATACACAAAACACTAACACCTCATGCAAGCTTTAATAATTACACTTAACGACCTCTCATTTCCTGTACTTAACATTTGCTCTTTGTTTTCCTTCTTAATGTATGTTTATCCATTTTATTTAGAATGTCTAACTGTATGATATAATCAGACTCTTTAAAAAGCATTTTGCTATAATTGTAGTTAGTCAAAGTGCCACAATTTAAAATGGTTTAATGTTAGTTCCACCTCCCCTTTCTGCCAGAGCTGCAACTGAAACGTACAGTGCCAAGCAACTCAAGATGCCTCCACATGCTAGAATCGAAATGCACTAATTCTACCAGCTTTCCACAGCCTCTCTGGGCAGAAATTCAACATACATTTCTCAGGGCAAGGGCAGTCAGAAGACAGAAGTGATGCAAGAGAGTTTGAGCCTGATACATGTTGGATAATCTACAGTGCTGTTAGAATTTTTAACATCTTCCTGCTCTTAAGAACAGGTAACAAATGACTGACAGAAATCTGGGAGATGCTGTCAAATGCTCAAGCTTCTGCCTCTGAATCTGTGGAATTTTATATAAGTTGAATACACAAAGGATTTAATGTCACTATTGATTTATGAGTTTCAAATACCAGCTTCTAATTTTCTAAAGTTTAATCATCTCATTTCTCTTCTTTAAAAGACCTTCTACCTCTCTTTGAGCACTTCCTCATTGACTTTCTACTTTCTTTCAGCTCTCCCCAAACATTTCTTTTTTCTCATATCCCCTTCCAAGCATGTACAGCCTGTAGGGACCGGGCAGTGAGGGAAAAGAATGAAACAAAGGCAGTTGCTCACCACAGACAGAATCCAAGGGATGAAGGAACAAGAAAGAGTCTCTGACAAACAGATAGTAAAGGGTTTTCTTGTGAATGTATCTTTTTTTATGGACATATTTTTCATCTGAAGTCTCTATTAGTAACAGAAAAGCAAATTGTAACAGGTGATACACAATTTTCATTAAATATTACAAGAGAAAATGAATGTTAATTTCCAAAGCTCAGCTAACCCTAAACAGAGGACTGTCACTCCCCAGTAATTCATGAGACACTTTCATTGTGTGATGTTCACAGTTTGTGCTACACAGTTAAATACTGCTGTAGCATAGATAAATATAATCCTTGTGAAGTCAGTGTAATGACTCTTGTTTAAGCTAAGAAAAAATTCTCGTGCACTACAACTCTGCAGCAAGTTTTTAAAACTAGAGAGGCAGTGGTACACTATGAAAATTGCAGGATGCAAGGACATGCATACATTTTCATAAGCCATAAGAAGACAAAATCTACACCCAAAACCATGAGCCATGTAACCAAGTACTGATGTAGTCTGTATGGACATTAAGAGATCTCTTGAGTAGCAGTCAAGGATAAATGAGTTAGTCTTCCATCATCTAGCCAATGAAAACAATACAGCATTCAGTTAGGATGCCTATTTCTAATTTCTCTGAAGCAGTGGGCAGCTATGTTAGACCTCTCTCTTGCTAAAATACGCAAGCCAGTTTGACACTGTGTCAACTCATTGGACTAGGAAGGCAATGTCTACAGAAGATAGATAATGCACTGCAATTCCCAGCATATAGGGGAAAACAGCAGCTCCAAGATCCAGGACAGTTATTGTTCTACCCAAGGTTGTATTTAAAGAAAACAGATCTGTGATGTTCAGTCTTTGAAGTATACTGAGCAATTCTGGTTACTGGACATCTCTGTAAAAGACTTGTCACTGCCTCTTCCTGAACCTACCTGAAGCTTTAAACAGGAAAATGTTGTTCTTCCTGCAACAATATAATGACACAATGCAGGGAAGGAAGAGCATTTGTGAGAGGTGACAACAATTCAGTATGAACACAGTTACACAACATCCACCACCCCCTTTGACCTATACAACTTCTGGGTTTTTTTTTCCCATCTGTCAACTATTTTGATCCATTTGGACTAACGTTCTAAGCACAATGGAGTAAAAAATACATAGCATGTCTGCAAATTAGCAAAACATTGTATATCTAAAACGAGAATGGAATTTCCTTTGGTGCAAGATAAACTTTGTTTCCATTCTCCTTACAGTCTGCTGCTCTCTCCCAGAGGTCTCGGTGACTATACGTGCCTGTTTCATCATGAATGTGTGTAAAGGATGAAGAGCAGCTGCAGAAAAGAATGCAGATGAAGGAAGAGTTACTGTCGAAAGAGTTTTTCTAAATTTAAAATCTCATTTTTGAGACAGGAAGGGTCAGAGAACATGATCACTTTCATTATCCAAAGGGTGAATAGTTTATCTCTGCTTCACAAGTAAAGCAGCACCCTGCTCAGTACTCAGTCCACTGTGGGGTGGAGATATGAGTATTCCCAATATCAGCACTAGTCAAAAGGCTCATTGGTACTTGTTAATGCTCTTCAGAGATTACTTCCATTAATTATTTTTTCTTCTGCCTGAAGGCATGAAAAGTCCCTAAACTTAAGCAGTTTCAGAAAGCCACAAAGATGTCAACAAAAAAGGGCACTGCCTTGCAATTGTGGGATACTGCACCAAAAATGAACTACACCAAACAAACCCGCACCAAGTACAGATGGCTAACGAAGAAAGCCATTCACTCTCAATCTGGAGCAATCACAGGCCAGCTGGAGAAAACACACTGTGGTCCCACAAATGCAAGTAAGATATTAGGTATTCAGAACTGATCTTCTGTCTCCACTGTTGCACAAGCAGTGCATGTCCTGACCAAGAGTAGCCAGGACCACTTGTTAATGCGTCCTGTTCGAGAGCCTGCTACCATTGTGATTCACATCCAGGAGAAGATTTCCTTGTGGCATTTAATGCAAGATGCTAATAGCTGAACATATCTAGGAATTAATCAAGAGCATTCATTGCATTTTGCAAAATATGATAATCAAGTAAGTGGTCAATGTTAGCGAGGTCTTGACTAAGTCTAGTACTGAACAGCAGCATACCTTTTAGAAAAAAATATCATTAATGAAAAGTGATCAAGGAAGAAGAGCGATGAGAGCAGCAGCGCACTCCAACCTGCCAACGGCAATGCAGGGCAGCCTTTGAGTTCGAGGAAATGCAAGTAAACAAACACAAGCTTTTGCACATGAGTCAGGTGGTTAGGGAGGTGGACTAAAATGCCAGAGCTTTAAATTCCTGATCTCAGTCCAGATCTATGCCAGGCTATTCTACACTAAAAAGCAGAACTACAATTCTGGAGCTGGGAACACTAAACTCTGATTTTACTCAAGAATTAATTTTTTTGGAGTCGAATTTCAGAAATTTTAAAGCAATTCAGTCATAGCATTGAATTCAGTTTTGACTTATTCAGGAAGGTCTGTATATTACAATTTTATTAAAATAATGATGTTTAAAGAAAATTTGGCAACACAAATACAACTACCTCTCACTGGATTTTCATAACACAGAAGTTTCATTCAATATATTAACCTTTTATAATCCTGCCTTTGATTTTAAGAGTAGCATCTAAACATAACCAATAGGGAGAGACGAGCTAATACCCAAACCCACCAAATCCTAGAACAGAAGTCTGACTGAAATCCACAAAGCTTTCAGTGAATGGGAACTAAACTTCAAGTTTGGTCTGAAATAAGAACAACACACATGCTTCATGCTAAATTTTGCTTGAGGGAAATAAAATCTCATTTTGATTTAATGTACTTTTATATCTATTACTGAAAAAAATATAGTCAGTTTGCATTTGAGTTCTCCTATTTACTAGAATTTAGAGCCAAAAAAGACAAGTCCAAGCAAGCAAGACAAAAAGTATTTTACAAAACTGAAGCTTGTGAGCAGCTTTACTGCGTCTGAATGCACAATTCTGCCAGATAACCAGCCTGAGTCCTGCAGTTCTGTAATTACACTGACAAACCCAGAATGAATCTGTACACTCAAATGCAATAAGGTTTAATGCTTTAGCACTTAAATGAAAATAAAAGATACTTGAGGTGAGTCCTGGTGGCAGCTCTCTGTTTAAGCAGAAAGGTGTCAGATGAGAAAACCCAAATTCCCAGCACTTCAATTATTCAGTGCTATTTGAATCAACTGTTATCCACAAAAAAACTCCACAAAACACATGCAACAAATTAAGTTACAAATCCTTATCCATTTGATTTAAAATGAGTACCCTGGGACAATAAAACAGCCTCCCTTGACAGAATTGGTTTCATTAAGGTTTTCCTAAAATTTACACACCACAGTAGGCACCGTAATTTTATTTCCAAATGAGTTAAAACAGCTTTTGATCTGGTAGAGGCACTTAATTACAATCAGAAGGGCAAGAAACTAAAATATATGTAAGTGTGCTGGGCAATTCATGTCATCTCAGCATAATTATCCTACCTCAGGGTCAGCTCAAGTTGATCCCACAAAAGCTAACTTCCTCTGAAGGGCTATTTGTCATGGATGCTTGATTCTTAATCACCTCATCAGATCAGCTGCTGCTCTGGATATCCCTGTGATCATTTGGAGGGTTTAAGGCCCCTTCTACTGAATTTAGTTATTAGTCAGCTCCATTCCAGCTAATATGCTGAAAATTTCCTAAAAAGCAAAAAACATTTAAGAGTGTTTCACCTGAGGTAGAAGAGTTCTGCTGAACTAAAGGACTTGTTAAAAAATACTCAAATAATATTGAAGAGCAAACCCTTGCTTGATGTTACGTTACTAAATTCTGTGACACTCCAGAGAAGCTTTTGGTCCCAAGATCTGCATCTGCAAAGTGAAGACAACAACGTTGCACTTTTGCGTACTGCAGATCATATTTTCACAGTAAGCCTCATTCCCATCCATTGCACGTCTGGATTAACCACAGCCACTGCACACATAAGAAGCCTTTGGACAGGATTTCTGACAGTGATTTTGGACTTATCCAGTGAGGACCTTTACAGCAGGGATTGGTGTATCAGGTCTGAACAGTTAATATCTCCTCAAGGTAGCCCCCACCCCTTAAGGTGTTTCCTAAAAGTGGAATCAAACTGACAGACACGAAGAGATTGTGTGCTACAAAAAAAATGCATTTTTAGAGGAGAGAAAGAACTTTCTGCAAACATCTCTGTGCTTTTAAAAGGTCACCTTTCTAGATGGCCATATTTCTAACATATTTTATAACAGCTGGAGAGACAACACTATGAACCACTTGGTCCTCTATAACCAGCCCACCAGTACATCAAGAAGCACAAGGTTTAATTTGCTGGCAATCTTATAGAAGATAGCACCAAGACACACAAGAATTTCCCTGAACAGTCTGGAGTCTCACTACTGAAACACTAATGCAGTGAAAGAACTGCACTGAGGTACAGACCTCAGTAAGAACATATGGTTCAGTTTCAGTTTTCCAGCTTTACAAGTAGGTCATCATTTTAATTACAATATTTGTGTTTAAGCTTCACACACAGCAACTAAATTTCAGTTCTGCAGTATGTGCCAGGCTATCTCTCAGCAGCATGGGAAAAAAAAATAGGTAATAAACCATCAACCAGCTGCCTACTTGTTCCCAGAAACATCTATCAAGTCTTTGCATGAAGATTTATTTGTTTTATCTATTTATTCTCCTAAAAATAAAGCATCACTGAAACAATTCACAAGATTCATAATCCAGAAGAAAACAATTTAAGTCCATCAGAAAAATATTAATTCATTAGAAAAACATTAATTTATAGCAAACAGTAATTTACCTGAAACCTACTCAGGAAAACACTTCTGCACATTCATGTCATAAGACTCTGCCCCAAAAGAATCAGAAAACATATTACTCAATCATTTGTGCTTTGTAGGTGTAGAATTGCATGGGCACAAAGCCAGAAGTTGACATTCTCAGAGAAGCTGTCCCTCAGAGTCAAACCCCAAATAAAAACCATCCATGGATTAGCTGCAAATAACAGGGCCCTGACAGGTACAGCCCGTGGTTCCAAACTGCCCTGACCTTATGAGTGAAGGAGCAGAGGCAGAGGAGTCTAACACCACACTTGTTCAGCAAACCCAAGAGTTTAGAGCACTGGCAGAAATTCTCTTTGCTTTAGGGGCAAAAGCTCTATTCGCTTTAGTTCCTTTACCCTGAGCCCCAGAGACAGACAACCCAAGAACGAGCAACACCAACAGAGACCTGTGGTGTTTGTGCAGAACCAGAGCAATCCCAGCATTTCAAAATAGCCTTCCATCCTTGTAGGGATCTTTGGCACAAAGTGATCAGAATCTGACCTGCAGGTCAACCCTCCAGAAACTTCTAAATCCCAGTGTTCTACCTGGATGTTTACCCTTCTGTTTCTATTATTCAAACACTACAGTGCTGAGCTGAATAGGGGTTTGCTTATGTCAGCTGAGCCCACCTCAATGCCCTGTGAGCAGCATACAGATGCATCTCCTTCTGGCTTCCTTTTTATTTCCACCCAGGCCTCTCTCATGCAAGCACTCCAACCTGCTTCATGCATGCACAGACCTTTTGCATACTGCACTTGCCGTTGAGAAAACTCAAAAGCCTTTGTCCTTCCAAGCCTTTCAGGTAATACCTTAAACTTGACCAGAGATGTTACACTTCTGGAACACCCTGGATCTCCCTTGCTATGGAGATCATTCAGAGATTCCTCCTGAGGAGCCCAGCCTCCAGAAGAACAGACAATAAAAGAACTCATCAACGGTCAAAGCCATCCCAAAGTGTTCTCTCATTCATGGACAGTTACAAACACCCTCTTCCTTTGCATGCTTTTGAATGTGACAGGACTGAATTGAATAATCCTGACTTTGAAGACAACTAAACTTTCAAAATTTATTTGAGATGGAGTTTACTGAATGACACATTATTCAGTTTAGCTCCTCACAGGACATTCTCACATCGTTTTTCATTTCAGTTATTTACAAAGCCCTTAGTCTGTCTTGGTGGTGGAGAGAAGATGAAATCTGCATGTGTGAAGGGTGCAGAGAGAGGGAATAGAATCTTTTCAAGAAGACCTCTATTCATTGCTATCACTTCAGATTCACACATGGGATTCTCTTTCTTTGGCAAGACACCAGGGCTCTTGATTCTTCTCAGGAGACAAAAAAGTAGAGGGGAGGATTTTAATGGAATGGCTCTTGCAGGTCTGGCATAGTGAGTAAAACATTATGGACCAAAAGAGGGACAGGATGAGAACAGAGTCCTTGGGTATACTTTAAGTTCCATGGGCAACAGATCTATAATTTTATGCTTTCATTAATAAGATGAAGGAATAGTACTTTCTATGCCTGTGTTCTCTTGCCCATTCTTTTTTCTTTCTAGGCTTTCCAGTATAACATCAGCAGTGATACAAAGGTAAACATGTCAGTCAAAAAGCAATATAAATACATGTAAATAGCTAATGGAAATATTCATGTTCATCTTAACCTACTGCCAATTCACAGGGTGAACAACCGACATAGAAATAAACTATGTCAGGCCAAAGACGATGTAGCAGTCACTGGCTGTATCAGTCCTTGTCCTAGGGTAATACAGTTTCCCCTCAGCCTAACATTTCACACAAACAGAAGTGCCATAAAAGGGTGCGCTGAGGTGCCTGGGAAGAGCATAGATACCACTCAGCACAGAATGTGTTAACCAGCTTCATAATTTCTTCCTCTTTTCTAATTAATAGATTGCAACTTATCTGCTGGAACTACAGATAGTTGGTGGTTTAGGTTTTTTTAAGTATTAAGCTCTGAAATAATTTAAAAATACCAACATGAGCTGAAGATAAAGACAACCTTTAAATAATCTATTAATGCTAAATTAAAATTTCTTTATAGTAAGAGGAAGTTAAAATACTTAAATGAAAAATACAGCAATTAGGCAATTTAAACAATGAGCAAAGATAGAAGCTGACAGGATACCAAGCAGTATCAAAGCTTAAACCTGAAAGGCTCCTTTCCTCTACCCATCACAAAGGCTACTCAGGCTACCTCAAACAATTTCAACATATTTACATAAAAAATTATGTACTAATAGAAGAAATAATTAGGAAAACACCACTTGAGGTGGTCTTCTCCCTTTGCATGCTGCTCTATTTTTCTTACCAATATGATGCTTGCATCATTTTCAGACCTTTTTCTCTTGAAGTCTCTGTCAATGCCTTGCTAAATTCGCTAAATTACCATTCTTGAATAAACCAAGTCTCTTCTTAAAACCTTCCTAGACAATATATTCAGTAATCCAGATGAATACACCAGAGACCTTATGGTTATTAAAGGAGTAACAGTTCAGAGTTCCCTAGCTATGCCTTTTGTCATTTCCTGAATTCAGTGATAAAGTCAATCTACCCACAATTACATACTCTACCAAAGTCTCTAGTTAAAGCACATTTTCATGCTTGTTCACTGAGTAGGATTCTCTGACTTTTCCTCATTCACTGTGCAGTAATACTGCTTCCAGTATTTCCCTTTCTCTGTCCAAAACATACATTGCAGCTACCTTTCTAAATCAAATGTACGTGCACTGAGCCATGTGTCTGCCTTACTAACTTCTCTTCCCTGTTACAGGTAGCAAAACTTTGCCTATCTCATTCATCAATCAGCAACACACTAAACATGGAAATAAGCACAAACTATGGGAAACACCTCCCTGTTGTCAGTTATCTTTCATAACACTCTCTTCTTAATCTATATTGTGATTATTTTTTCTTTAATTATGTCCATTATAATTACACTCATCCTCGTCCTGTCAGTCCCTAAAACCGCAGCCTGCATTGTCTTTGAAGAAAATGACAAGTCTTGTAGGAAAAGGAAAGAAGACTGAAACAGATTTCCCCAACTGGTTAGGCACTGTTTGAAAACAGTGGGAATAACACACAACATGCAACCAGCACCAGTGCATCAACATCATACTCGATATTAGTGAGATAAGGCTTTGAAAGATCCTTTCAAAGATGATGCTACTTCTGCAATCTATTTCATGGAAAAGCTTCCTTCCATATCTTTGATTTCTGAGGCTTGTGGTTTTTTTCAGTGTCCTTCCACTTTTTAGTGCATCTAGACCTCATGGTCTCTGCTGTTCTCCAATAACCAGCCATGCCTTCAGGGAAGGAGATTGGCCACCCAAAACATGTTAGCAACCTTTCTGAAGCTCAAATTAATCTAAGCCCACAGCTCAGGAAAACAATTGAAACAGGTTTCTGCTGCAGTCCCATTCAAATCTAGATCAGTGCTTAAGGAGATTGCATTCAAACAAGCTTTATTCATAGGGATTTAGCTGCAGGACGCTAATCACACCCCAGTTAAATCAGAGGTAGGTGTTATAGCCATCCCTTTATTGCTTCCACTAGAGAAGGGAAGAAATCACCTGCAGAGTCACTGGGGAAATCACTGAGCTCCATCTGCCATCTCCTCCTGCTATTCTGAAAGGCCCTAGCAAGCAGACTCTGCATCTCCCCTCAGTGGCCTCCAAACACTCCCCAAACACCTCCCTAGAGCACGGCCTTCTGAGGTTAGGCCTTTGTGTAAATGAGACCCAGAAATGTCTATGCTGCCATCTTGATTTGGAAAGTTTTGCACTGTAGTCGAGTTTTCCCACTAGACTTTCCGCCTCTACAAATCAGCAGGCTGCGTCTTTGCTTGCCCTACTCAGACAAATGCCATAAGATAATCATCACCCATCACAGACTGGTACAATTAGTCAGAAGGCAGCTACATCATAACAGCTAATTGGTCCGATTAGCTATTCTCAGTTGAGACCATTATCTGAATAATCGTTGCTTGTTCTTGTCTGTTTATAATTTTGCACTGAACCAGCACATCCATTCCCCAAAATACTTTTTTGTTCCTGACACTTGCGCATTCCAACAGCATTTAGAGCAGCTCACATTAATAGAATCTGCAGATTTTCTGATTTTCTTAACTTTTCAGGAGCTGGCTCTCAGTGTAATTTAGCTGAACTCACTTTGCTTAGTTTCAGACAAAAAAAAAAAAAAAAAAAAACAGGCACCAATTCATAGTTGTACTTTACATAACTTATAAATTATGTATAACTTTACATAACAAATAACTTATTCCGTTAAAAAAGGAAAACTATTCTTTATCTCAGATCTGGGATGTATCCTATGCTCAGCCATACGCCTGAAAATGAAGAGAAATGACAGGAGCATAAGGCTTTAATACAACATACACAGTGGTCTTTTTATGCCCACTGACAAAGATATTTAAGTCAATACATAGAAATACCAAGGAGTGTCCACAACCACCATTCATGCTCAGAGCTGTGAATTATCACAATATAAAGCTCAAAGGCTTAACTCCACTGCCTGAACATCATCTCCTCAAATCAGATCTGGATTGTGTGGCCTGTGATGACACAGCTCCCTGATACTCCCATTACACATCACATCTCAGGTATCGCCATGTGGCTGAAGGAGATACAGCATGCTTGGTAATTTCATCCCTTTTCCAACACACTGGTGCTTCTCATTAGCACAGCAACAGGATACCACTGTCTGTGGCAAAGTCAAGGGCAATACAGAAGCCCCTTTGACCATGGTAGATACTTTCAAGAAGTTTTAAAGGATGCTCTTAATTTCTCACTCAAGTTTTCTGAAAGACGGTCACAGACAGAACTTCCCTGAAGAATTAATTATACTCCAGATCTTGCAGAAGTGCACTTCTGCGCTAAGAATCTGAAGCGACAACAAAAAAGGATGTTCTTCACAGGCAGGGTGAAGACACGAAGACTACAGTGTGAGTTTGAACTCATCTTTGGCGTAAATATCAGGCCCTCAGCAGCATTCTTGTATTTATTGCTACTGGATATCATGAACTTCATTTGCTGAAGTGCCTGGTATGTGCACAGATCCATTTGAGTGCACTCAAATAGAGATATTCAGGGCATGATCTTTAGAATTGATATGTACTGAGAACTACGGTTAGTATCAAGAACAGATGTTCTTTTCAGAAGAAAAGCTGGGATACTCCAACTGAAACAGAAGTGGAAAACACTTGTAACAAATTGACACATGCTTCAACACTTGGGGTCACTAACTTGTCTCCTTGCAAAGCCAATCTTCTTCACATGGCTTCCAGAGGTGTCCAATGGGCAGTTCCAGATCAAGAGTGACACAAGAAACACTTTCTTCCACCAGCCACAAATCCTCCTCCACCACCTGGCTCATGCTTTGGATACTGCAGTTCTTCAACTTGGAGGGAGGTATCTGAAGGCCTGGGAGGAAAAGTCTCAGCTCATAACTGTCACCTCTCCATCTTCCACATTTTCAGAGAAGACATTTCTAGCTTTCTGCCCAGCTTGTCACTTAGACAGGGAAGTAGCTTCCCCAAAACGCTACCTAATCTCCTTTATACTCTCAATGATACCCTTGCCCTCAAGGTCCACACAATTTCAGGGTGAGGTCCCCACTGTCCTGTGTATTAAATGTCTAAAAGCAAAGTCCTGGTGTACCTCTGGAATTCAGACACTAACACAAGACTCTTCTCTCCTGGGTTGATACAAACCCTACTGATGCACACAATAGTCCAGATGGAAGAGAGGTAATACAAAGCCAGGAAACAGTTACATATCCCTAACAAACAGAACTAATTATTCCATGGAAAGGTTCCCAAGGATGTCAGACAGCACATCCAGGGGACAAGATATTGATTGGCAGAAATTATCACAAAAGAAGAAAAGCAAACTTGGTCACCAAAAGGCCAGGAAGAGAGAAAGGCATGGATGCTGTTAAGGAATTTGTTGAATTTATAATGAAGATATGGCAAATGTATATTAATAAAAATATTAATAACTTTTTATTAATATGAAAAAATTGCCATAATGTATCAAGTAGGTTCGATGTGTGGTTAGAATATATATTTACAGTGGGAACGCACAGTATTGAGGCAACTATAACAATTTTTAACGGTTTTCTGCAAAGCAGTGGGAATAACAGGGAGAGAGAGAATCCCTGGGAGCCAAATGGTGCTTGACCACAGAGGGGGGGAGACTTCGACAAGAACCATTAAGCCAAAGAGCCAGTGAATTAATTACTCACAGCTGATTCCACCTTAGTGGGGAGTGCTGCTGCTGTGTAATAGCTGTTGAGGCTTTTGGGGTGCTCTCGTGCACCAGGCACAGCTGGCTGCTGGCAGGAAATGCCACACAGTCTCGGGGCTGGTCTGGCTTCAGTGGACGGCGGGCTGTACGATGCTTCTACTGTGATGGGCGCTTGCTTTGTCCTGGGTAAAATGATGCATGGCAGAATTCTAGTTGCAAGGGGAAGCAAGGCTTGGCTCCAGCTCCTAAGCTTGTGGCTTCTCTAGCTTGCAGCATGTAGGCTCGTAGCTTTTATCCCAGGCTCTGGACTGGGCAACTTGAGGCAGCTTCAAGCAAGGTAGGTCCAAGGCAAAGCAGGTTCAAGCAAGGCAAGGTGACTAGAAATTGGCCTGTATATGTATTTTGCCCAAGATTCAACTGGGCCAATAGGGCAACTGAAGCCAGCACATAGTTACCCAATGAAAAGGGGTTCTGCCAGGCTGTGGCATTAAAAGGCAGAAACATAGGCCTGGTCAGGGAGGAGCAGTGTCCAGTACACGTGCTCTTACCCCAGAAGAAAAGTTGTTTACCAAACACACATGGTCCTGTCACCTTTGTTCCTTTTCCCACGTTACCCTGACTTTCTGCAGGAAGGAGGGGAGAGAGGGGGACTGTGTCTAGACACGTCAGGCTTTGTCTGGAATTGTGCTGGGGCTTGTTTGGCCCTAGCATGACAGATACCAAGCAAGGTTTAACAATATGGGCTCAGGTAAAGACAAAGATGACAGCTTTAAAGTGAGTCTTCATGAGTCCTGCTGTGTTCGGGGAATGCAGGCCTTTGTAAATTCTTTATAGAGACATAGGACTGCATCAAAGACACCCTTAACTTTGCAATTTCTCATCTTAAGTGGAAAAAATGACAGAAAACATTCCTTCCTAGACTTTTTTATTAGTTTCTTGGGTCAAGAGAGGCACAATAATAATAGCCTCAGCAAGAAGATGATATCTTGTGCTAGGAAAACAGTATTTAAATCTGGATTGAAAGGACAATGCTTTTTGAGCAGCAGCTAGGTATAAGGACACAATTTTTTTCCTTATTTAATACAGGAGGTTTCAACCTCTTATGCTGTTTGGTGATTGATGTGTGTTCTGGTTCTGCATTTCCAACATACATTTATATATATATTTATAGTGTCTGTCTGGCTTGGCCAAGGTTTAAATTGTTCAGAACAAGCGCTTCTTTTAATCTTATTTATAATACCTAACAAAGTAAGAACCATGGTAGTAGCAGAGAGATGATTGCAAGGTTTTGCTATAGTAAGGGTTCCTTCTTTTGGAGCATCAGCTGAAGGCATGTTTTCCCAGCTCTTCAGGAAATGAGAAAAAGAGAAGAATTGGGAAGAAAGGGAAGCATTTTGCACAGCACCGCAGTAGATCAGTAGCAAAAAAAAAAATCTTGCTATATGTTAATCTTGATTCTTTGTAGCTTAGCTCTATTCTTTGTCTCTGAGCTCAGGACTAGAGGCAGTTCATTTCCTGTGGCCCCTGTGTGGCAGGAGGATCCCATACTTGCTTTAGAGGTGACCCCATACAGCAAGGGACAGTCCTGTCATGCCCAGTCCTGCCCATGAAGTCAGCTGCTAGTCAAAGGCCAGCTGTCCTGGAGCAGAAAGTACACTTCCTGCCACCTCCCTCATTGCCCAACAGCTATTCCTGCTACCTTGGGAGCACCTAAACTATAAGACCCTGCTTCAGTTAACCAGGTAATACAATTCATTATCTTCATTAGCAACACAAAGTCTCAATTTGCTGAGAGACATCACACCCTGAAGTAGCATATTAGTAGGGAAGACCTCATCTGTTGGAAAACAGAGCAATCCAACAGACATGCTGTTCTCAGGCTGAGGTATACTCCTGGCTTCATGTTCCCTTCAGGCAGAGTCATGGGGGATACTGAGCCCTCTAAACCAAATTTGACTGGCATATTGGTGGAAAAGGATATCCAACTGGGAGCAGAACCTGCCTCCCACTTCTTGTTGAAAGAAATTAAAGTTCTTGAACACCCAGAGCCAAAAATCTTTCTTTAAAAAATATGCAGTTCAGATACTAACAAAATAAAGGAGGAGGGGATGGAACTGTTAAAAGCTGTTTTTTTTTCCAAAGCTTTACCTAGTTGGGGAAAAAAAAAATATTTTTTTTTTCTCTTGGTGTTTTCCTAAACTTTGACAGAAAGAAACTAGACTATACAAAACTGACACACTACAGTGTGATGGATAGAGACATAGATGCACCAGAGCCAGTCCACTTAGCAAAAGAACTGGAATGCTAATGAATGCCACTGTGTGAGAGGAGAGGAGTTCATGTGACTGCATGCAATTTATGCGTGTCAACAAAAAAACAGCAAAAACTTAAGAGAACTGTAGATACAGGGTTAAATAAAAGCAATCACAGGAAACCTATAGCATTATTAAAACTGTTTTGTTTCTAAACTTACCAACTGTACAATTATAGCAAAAGTTTCTGAGGGTGCTGTTCTGTTTAGAGTGAGATTCTTGGTACTCCTGATGGTTTTGATTTTCCTCACCTAGTTGCCTTAGATAACCCTAGAGTAGATTTTGTGATTCTTACTCAAGACAAAGATTAATGAATTCTTCACAGATTAAGGTATTAGCCCCCTTCATTCACCCTCACTCAGGAGAAGCATTTCACTCTGCAAAAGCCCTGCACAGCAAAAAAAGAACAGGCTGATTCATCCGCAATGCAGCTAACCCTTAATTGCTTACTTGCACTGTCAAGCTCTATCCTCCCAATGCCAACTTGCTGTTTGCTATTTTGGCTAATTATATGACTTTCAAAGGAAAGATTATTCTTACAAAGCACTGAAAGAAGGGTAGGAGGCATTATATGTCTCTCGCACATTTCATGTTATATATAATAAGCCTCCAAATTCAGAGATGTCTGAGGAAACTATGGCAATGCTGAATCTGGCCCCAGAACACTAGCAGAATTGCAGGGAAGGCAAATCGTGCCATCTTTGCCTTCTGCCCTCCGTTGCTAGTATCCAAATGAAAATTAGCAGAGAAACCAAATCTACTGGCAGAACTGAAAAGTGCATGCATCCAAACTGTCCAACATTATTAAATGTATGAATAAAACCGTTCAAGATAGAATCAAATTCCCTGCTGGGCAGAAAGGCTATTTGTAGGGAACCAGGGAGAATGTGTGCTGTAACTTCAGAATCATACAGCTTCAAATTGTCTCATTTGAGATGTTTAGATAACTGAGTCCCCTGAGTTTTTCTATTCTGCTCAGTGCACATCAGTACAATAGCCAAAGAAAAACACAGCACACACAGGATTAAGATATGCTATTTCTTCATGAATACAAGGGAACATGGAAAATGCTTAAAGGTGAGAGTGGCTTGTCCTTGCCTTTAGAGCTTGTGAGCTATCTGTTGATATTCAGGACTGAGTTTCATAAAAAGCATGAAGTACAATAATGCCACCAAAAAAAGCTGGAGAGTATCCAGTGTTTAATTACCATCACATCAGATTTTTAAATGCTGATGAGAGCAAGTGTCAAACAAAAAGAACTTTGTGCCATACAGAACATTTTGGGGACTGCTTGTTCATGAGTTTGATGAGTATCCATCAAACTGACTCCTAGGGGGAATTAGAGGGATTCAATATGCTGAAGAAAAACAGAGATGTTAATTTACATGGATCCCAAACAACTTGAACACAAACAAGAAAGTCAGTGGGGTCCTGTGAAAACATGATACAAGAGCAGATAGAATGAGAATCTAAAATCACTGGGATTAAGCATAACTCAAATACTTTCCTTCAGTAGAAGGACAGAATCTGACAGTTACCTTTTAACAAATGCTCCCCCAATTACAATAGAGGTTTTACTCAACTATACCTAGATGATCTAACCAAATTCCAGTCCACACCATTGTCAACTTCATACATAAAGACACTCTTTGATCTGTAAGGAGCAGAGAAGGACAAGTCAAACATCATGGGGAAGGTAAGTGTCCATGTCTTCTACATACAGGCAACAAAAGCATGGAGATATGGTGTATATCTGTGTCAAATGGTGACAGCTGCATAGTTGGACCTTGTTGTAGATCATTTTAAACATGTGTCACAATCACAAAGCCCAACCCTATACCTTGTAAGAAGATCATTATCAGGAGATAACAAATACAAGGAGTGTATATAGGTCTTTCCAAGAACGAACCCAGTATCTTTAACTGAAGACATTTTCATAGCCCAGTCAGAAGTTTGATATTGCGTTAACCCTGTGCTTTAAAGAAATTGTGCTTCAAATGTAATCAGAAAACTTCCACCAAGACATCCCTCAACATGGCAGTCAGAAAGATGAGGTTTGCAAGATAGTTTTTGGGCTAACTTTTGCAAGAATTCCCAATCTTCAGTCTGATATGTTCCCCTCTCCACTGCCACAAACACCTGAATATTGCAAACGACAACCCAAAGAAAACATATTTCATAAAGAAATATTTGTCTTTAAGGTGTGCAGAATGTGGGATAGACAATTCAGCAAAAAGGCCCTGTAAATCTCTGTAAGTGGAGGAGATTATTCTTGGATATCTCAATAGTTGCACAGAAGTTGCAAAGAGCAATTTGCTCCTATGCGCATGAAATCATCCAAAATGCTGTAACACAGAATTCTTACAGGAATAGCTGCACCAGAATGATTTTGGTCAGGCACAGCTTCAAAATCCATTTTCTTTTTTACTAGCTTAATCAATGCCTGGGGGAAACATTGCAATACCTCACCATATCCTCCTTTCCTAGAGCTACTGTAAAAAAAAGTCTGTCCAAGGCACCTGAGGATTCAGTAGACACGTGGCTACAGTATTGTTGTATTTTTAATAGTAAACAGCCGGATTGCTCACTAGAGGAAAAATACTAGACTAACATCTCTTCACTGATACAACACAAAGGCAAAAGTTCCAGTTCATCAGCATGCCCTCACTGCACTCTAACTCATACCTTCTCGTGTTCAGACAAGGTAAGGCCTAACCACGTACAAGCAATCTTCTCACACCTGCTTTACAGAAAAGGAACAGAACTATCCAGAGGTCACAGGCCCTGCCCTTGGGCCTTTCAAAGCCTGTAACTAAGGCCAAAGCAAATCTATACATTTGATGCTTCATTTAATCAACATTTGATACAAATTTTATTTCCTTTAGGTTGTTCTGAACAACAGAAGGAGGTGATTTTTTACTTGAAATAGGTCAAAACCAAGAGTTGCTGGCTATCCTATGAGCAGACATTTTAGTACACTGCTATTTACCTCTTAGCAAGGGGACTTATTTTCCCTCTCTGAAGTTTTGATGAAAGTACTCACAGGTGAAATACAGAGAGGAGTCCCATACTCCTCTTTAGCACTTTTGTAGAGGGTTGTTTTTTTTCTCTCTGGTATTCTTTACACAGAGTCTAAGGAGGCACACATCTCTGAACACTGTGGCTAAGTTTGCTAACACAGCACCTCCTGTACTGCAAGCACCCCAACAAAGCTGTTCTTTGTACCCCAACAGATAACTTTCTTCCTAACAGAGCACATTATAGTGAAACCTCTCAGTATCCTGTTAAGGCATTTTGATAACACAGATTTTGGTCATATCTCTTCAAACTCTAACCATAGCACTCCCTGGTGTCATCCTCATATAGCAGAGAACTGAGGAATGAGGGGAACCCTCATTTCCATAGGTGGAGTGACTTGCCCGAAACTATCAAGTAAATAAGAAATATGTCGAGCTCCATGTCCAGAGCAGACAGCCCTCCAAAAAGATGCTTATTTTACAGGCTTGAATTCATCACCTGTATTTCATGTGTTGATTTAATACTTTTTTCTCCCTCCTCATATTAGACCTTAGGTAAATTTCCATCATGCTTACTTCTTCCTTTGGTACAGATAAAAGACCCTCTAGGATTCCATTTGTCATGTGAAAATTTCTATGATCATGAAATAATTGTGCCTCTTATCTGCCTTTTAAGACAATTATAAAGCAGGAATATGCCATCCTTCTCTTCGTGCACTGGTGATCCCTATCCAGTAATGTTCTCCTTCCCCATATGGCCAAGATCCAGTAATTTATCATGTCAGTGTTCAGGGAATTCTTCCTCTCCTGCTAGGAAATTATCAGCCTGTTTTCATTTCCCTTGAGCCTTCAGGAAGAGACAATGACTTAAACTTCAAACTTATGATTAATGTCACTTCCTTCAATATAAGGTACAAAAACAGGGGAAAAATAATAAGTCAACAATAAAGGATAGGCTTTATCAATTATTTAAACACTATTCACACATGAAAGATTCAAAGAGACTCAATATATTTTTCCCCCAATGGAATATCCTGTTATGAAAGCATCAGAGCTGTAAATCAAATCTCTACCTACTCCTTGAAGTGATTTAATTTGGGGTTTTTTGAGTCACTTAAAATTATGGCCAAGTTTTACTAAAACGTGATCTCAGCTGTCACATGTTAATAGTAAGAGGAGGTTATCAAAGGCTGACTTGTATATTCTAAGCATCTGTTCACATAAGGTTTTATGCTTGCCCCTCTTACACCCACAAGTGCTGCCTTTATATAATTCAGTATATGTACAGGACTTGAACCAAAGCTTGGTCAGAAAGGAGCAGCATACTCAGATGATTGTCAGTTCTATTACACTATATACAGGCCCCCATGGACGGTAAAAGCATCCAATATTAGACCTGAAGGTATTGACCAGGACCACTATTCCTTACCCGTTGTGCTGGTTTGAGGTCAGACAGATCCTCTCTTGCCCCGAGAGGACAAAAGAACGACACTCACACAAACAGATTGAAGAGTGATGGAAAGCTTAAATGGAAAAGCAATTGGTGAAACTACAGAAACTACAAGCATAGTGGCAAAGATATCCCAAAGCATACAGAGTCCCTTATACAACGCCCAGAGACCTCCCAGCTCTTCCCTTCTCACCACCTGAGGGTCTACCCAAAACCCACAGGACTATTTCTTCCCCCACCCCCCCACTGCTAGGCTAGTCTCAGGCTGGCCAGGTCTGGGACTGCTCCCCCCCTTTCTCCTCCTAGCATTAGGCCTAGACAGGCCTAAGAGGCCTTGAGATACTCCCCCACCGTTACCCGATAGGGAAGCATCTCCCATGGGAGTAGAGAAGGAAGAAAGAGGAAGAGAATGACTTTGCAGATGGATTTATAGGGTGCAGGATTTACGGGTAGAAATACGCCGTTTCCTGTGTCCACCTCATTGGGTTGGACGCTCAGGACACCGGAGGTGTAATTTATGTGGCAGTAACAGGAGGCACCCAGCCTAAACTGCCACACCTGTCTATAGTAGACATCAGGAAGAACAGCTGCAAACATCAGACATTCCTAGGCCAAACCAATTTTTTAGGGTGTCTCAGGATCTTTCTGAAATTGAACTGTGAATAAAAGACATTATAAGGGCAAAGTGAAAACCAACAAGTCATCATACAAGAGGACATGAAGGCAGGAGTTCAGAATGAACTAAAGGATGAAGCACCTCAGACTCTTGGCTATCCTGTGTAGCCTCTTAACCAAAATCACCCTGGTACTGGGACATGGCAATATGACACCTGGGGAAAAAAAAAAAAAAAAAAAAAACAAACAGGAGAACTACGGACTAATAAGCCAAATGACTCTCCAAGGCAAATAAACAGAAGCCAGTGTAAAGAAATCAATTTGTCCTAGATGACATAATTTAACATTTGCGGAGCAACAAATTTAACATTTGGGGAAAAACCAGAAGTGGCTTCATAAAGGGACGTCAAGCTTCACAGACCTACTGAAATTCCCTGAACAAGTCAAGAAGGCAAGGGAAATTAAGTTCCTGATGTACACTTGGACTTTTTGAAAATACTCAGCAAGATCCTCCCAGCAGCAGCTTTCAGGGGCAATAAGCAGCCATATAATCAAAAGTAAGGGTCTCACAGGGGTTGTTCAAAAGACAGAAAACTAAGCAGTAACTGACTATTTCTTGCAGCAATGAGCTCACTATGAGTTCCCCAGGATTCATACTGGTATCTGGGTCCTTCAAAATTGTCATAAATGTTCTAGAAAAGAATGTGAACAATACAGTTTGCCAATACTCTGATATCTGCAACTGAGAGTTGCTCCAGATGCTAAATAAGGGATCATTGAGAAAAACTGTGGAATAGCATCAGGGAGTAGACTTGACTGGGCTGTAAACTGGTAGATGAAGTTCAGTGTAATAAATGTAAAATTCACTCAGTGCAAGTTACAACCTCCACGCTAGCTGAAATACAGATAAGATGACTTCAACCTTGGTATAAGCTGCCTATGAATAGTCAGACTGGCAGAAAAATCCAGAGCTGAAGTTGTCACCTTCCCTCAAACACCATCTTCTTGAAAGACAGATACTGCTGAATACTTAGAAACTGCTGGAAATAGTCTTTTGATATCCAGATACTGTTACAACTGGAGTGACCTAAACTGCACACAGAACAGCAGCACTCTCCTCAGCAGTGACCAGGAATGGACAGAGGCCCCCTCCTGTCATTTATTTGCAATATGGGAAGTGAAAACCAGCTCAGGGAACTGAACTTAGCTGCACTCAGGTCATGCTCATGCAAATCATGGCAGGCCTAAAGTTGTTTGATTCCCTACATACCATCTCCTTCTACTACTCACAGTAGTAGAAAGCTGTAGGTTTAAACTCTACAGGAAAAAAACAAACTGGCCTATCAATTACACCACATTTTCCATATTACCTCCATAAGCCACCAAAGGGCAATTCCCCTCCCTGCCTCTTTCACACAGTCAGATTCTGTATAACCATCGAGAATCTGACCATGAAACATGCCTCCCCATTTGCAGTCTCAATTGCAAATACATGGCAAGTATCTCCTCCTGGTTTTAATTAGTTTCTCACTTTTCTGAGGTCATTTGTCTGTTCTCAACTTGAAATACTACACATATCATTACCTTGGAGGGTGGCCTGGTCTGAAGTTTGGTGGTATATTATAGATCTAAACCCTGCAACAGAACAGGACAGCTCCATGCACAGGAGTGTTTTCAGAAACGAGAATCTGATGAGCAGAGTGCACCAAAATACGTACTTGAAGTCACCTTTGTCATAAATGAAGATCTTTTCCCCCATCACCACTGTTGCAATGAAAGTAACAGAAGTGTAAGACTTGAGGACTGAAGCTCTCGTTAAGTGTGTTAAATTGCATCAGCTTATGGCACTAGGAATTGACTGCGTGTACTCATGCAATTACAGACTCCTGTACAAGGAGACAGTGAAGAACATCTTAAACTTTGCTCTCAGTTTCAGGTGGTTCTACTTATCTAGCCAAGATCCATATCATACTTCTGACAAAAAAATACAAACATTTGGGTGCAAGCTAAGCACTGCTGGAACTTGGTATAAGTTGATGAAATGCAAGTTTATATATGAAGTTCTACCACTAATAAACATTTGCAGAAGAAACAGTCTTGTATTAGGACTTCCAGGGGATTTCAAATATGTGATTTATGGGGAACAGTTTGCCAGTCTAGATGAGATGCTAAGGTACTCCTCAAGTCTTCCTCCCTCTGCACAGAAGGATAAGCATTTTCAAGATTCAAGGCTGAAGGCTCAGACCAAGCTGTTTGCAAAGCTTGGTACAAACATGTGACACCATGCAGAATGCCCTACTGTCCTGTGAGCCACTCCTCAACATATTACAGATGCAGAATATTCTGCTGCTGAGATGGGGATAGGAAATGTCAGGAACTGCCCTGTCCTTAGATGAACTTCCCTGTCCTCAGATGTGTGTTCAGATATTCCAAAGCTACTTCTCACCAGGCTGGGTTTTTTCTCTGTATTTACCCGATTCATTTTTTGAGCACACATTCCCAATCAGTTTTTTAGACTGGCTTTACATCTTTCTTACAGGTGGTGACAGATCAAATCAGCTTTCTGCCTCTGAGCTGCCAAGAAATGGATGTTACGTCTCAGTCCCCCCATTGTGCTGCCACTTGTGCGCGTTTGAGAATCATGCCAGAGAGAGGATATAAAGCTCAGAGGTATTTCAACTGAAATGTGTATCATCAACCCTTAGAGAAGAGAAGAAGGTAACATTATTATATTAGTTTTATAGACACAGTACTAATACTCTACTCATTGGGAGAGTTATTCGCAGAGCTGTTAACTGCTAAATGAGCATGTGCTACATGAAAAAAACCAACTTAAAAATCCCCATCCAAGCCACTATAGTTTATGTAAATGTATAATGGGCCTGAAGAAACTGGGAAAGTGGGACACTTTAGAGAGTATTAGGAAATAGTTCCCAGGACCTTTGTCAAATATTTAGCTTTGATTTTCAAATCTTTATTTTCTCTAGGAAATTACTCAGAGTTAATACACAAAAGACATTGATAAATAAATTGAGTTCAACCTTAAAAATTCAGATGTCTGTAATGTACAAAAAGGTTTAAACTCCAATAGTCTCTGCTCCTGTAGATTTGGATATGCTGCTCCTCTGTATTTTAGGTCCAGATAATGTATGCCCTCTTCAGCCAACATCCAGGCTCTATCCTTCTGTTTCCCAGCTTACTGTGATCTGTGACTCACAGCTCACTCATTTTAATCAACACTCCCACAAGTCCTGCAATATATTAGATTTAAGTCATGCAGTGTTATAGGACAGAGAAGGAAATGGACCTGCTATACCCAGAGAGAATATTTAAATTAAAAATAATTATATTTAAACCACATTGGCAGACAGGGCTGTGGCAATTAAAATAAGGTTGAGTTTGCACATTAAAAAGACTGCTCTTTATTTTGATTGCAGGAAACAGTCTATCCTGAACATTAATAATGCCTCTCAGCTACCAACCTGGCTGGAAACCAACATACAGCCAACCTCCACAAGCACCTGCCTCAAAGGTTTTCACCAGGATTACTTTTAGTACTTCTGCTGCTCAGCAGATGGTGAACCTAACGACAGGGGATTGTCATAAGGAGAAGGACCTCCATAACCAAGCAAGCATTGGATTCTAGGAATTTTATGAAAAGTTGTATCAGTACAATAGGTCATTACCTGCCTGAATGCATTCTTGGGCAGTGCTACCGTATACAGAAAATAGCCAAGGAAAATAGTTTTTAAATAGTTTTTAAATGCTTGCAAGACATTCAGATTTTGTGTTTGACATGAAAAGAACACACAGAACAGGCGGCTAACAGCCACTGATCTATTACAATTAAATCTCTTGTCCTTCCAACACAACAAAATTACAGGTTTGGATGTCAGTGGGGAAAATACTGTTGCACAACTAATTAAACTATTAAACTATTTGGAGAGATGAACCAAAATGTGTACACAACTCAGTCAGAAAAGGAAAATCTCCCACAGATACCAGGATATCTATCTACCTACCTACCTACCTACCTACCTCACCAAGCTGGGGAGGGAAGGAGATAGGAGGGAGGGTGGGGTGAGGTTCCTTAGGTTGTATTGTAAAAGGGAGAAGTTCCAAGCTGCAAAGGCTGCTTCTGTGGAGCAAGAGTAAGAGTTCCTCTCCACAGCAGAAATCCATTTGTACCCTGGTGGGTTTGGCTGTGGTCAAATGCATGATTAATTGGAGGGCCAGTTTCTCCAAGCAAACAAAAGAACTCTCAGACTGAGGGGCACCAGAGACAAGGAGAGGCTCATCTTCACGGCTCTTCAGGACTCTGCCCTGGGTAGGATGGGGAGCAGTTGTACCTGCCACAGTATTACTTAGACACACACACAGAAAGACCAAAAGAACTGGTGATACAATTTCTGTTGTTCTGCATCCACAACAAAGGGTAAACTGGAAAAAACAACAACAACAAAACCCCCAAACCAAAAACAAAACAAAAAAAAAAAACACCCTCAACCAACCAACAAAAAAACCAAAAACAAAACACACAAACAAAAACCATAGAAGTGTTACGTCAGGTGATTATGAAGCTTTCAAAAATAAGTATCTAAAAAGATACTGCACCCTAATTTAAGCCAAAGTTTGGCATACTTACAGCATCACTGAACAGCTACATCTCCTCAAGAAAGAGCAAGAAATTTGTTTCCCAAGCCTGTCCTTCAGATATCATTTCAACAACCACTGTCCTGCCTTCTATCAACTTTCCAAACAGTAAGGTCCAAGCAAGCTTATTCACTATTTGTGCTGGGCTTTAGGAAGCATCACAGGATCAAATTTGAGTGCTGTAGCTAACTTGCAAGAGTACAAAAATAATGCCACACAGGCAGCAGCCTTCCTCCAGGATTTAACTGCTACTGCATGCAATGCCTTCTAATGCCCCTGTGTGTCACTTGAGATATTCCTTGCACGAAGCCCAGTCAAGTGCCCACCTTTGAAAGTCTGTGACCACAGGACTTCTCCCATCTTCATCACATTCCACTTCACTGCCTTTTTACATGGACAGTCTCTCCAGCCCTGCAAAATGCATCTGAATGCATTCCTGTGTGATCTGCCCTAGGTGATACTTCTTTGGCAAAGGGGTAGGACTCGATCTCTGGAGATCGCTCCCAGCCTCTACCATTCTGTGATTCTCTGTGAAAAGAGGAGGCACTCACAGCTGCTTCAGACACAATGCAGCCACAGTTACACACCTCAAATGTCGTATGACAGAAAGTTGCTGAAGTGCCTGGAGATACTGGGCACACAGGTTGGAGAGGATGGCTTCTCCCCAGTCTACACACTCTACTTCCCAGGTGTACAGGTGCGAATCAAAGGCTCTGCAATGGAGCCAGAGCTGCTCTCCATGGATAACTTCATATGCAAACCTCCCTAGCAATGCCAGATCCAAAACTCTTGTTGCCACAATCTGTAGCCAGCGAACACAAATTGACAATGCAAACGTCAGCAAGGCAGTTTTTTTGTAGTCCCAGCAGAAGCATCATTTACTCTCAGTGGGAGGGCAGCACAACCCAGTGTTCACCACCACTTTGACACCTCCCTTGTACTTGGTATTTGCCTCTCCTGTGCTGCCTTGCAGAGCTTGGAAGATACTATGCAATACTAAGCCCAGAAAGCCTGAATGGGATCAAACCAGCTTCAACATATCTACCCTAAGCACGATGAATGCCATTTCAACTCCTTTCTATAAGATTAGTATCTTGCTCTACAAACGACTTCAACATAGGAAAAAGAGTTTCTACCAACAGCACGTAGTGCTACAGATAACTAACACGAAAAATGTCATGCAGTGCAGGCACTGAACAACAAAATAATCAGTTTTTCCACTCAGATGCTTTCTAATATTGCTTAGGATTTTTTTGTAAGATGTGGTGTTCACAATAAATAATTTAAATATTCTGTATTCACTGGCACTGTTGTCAGCAGCAGCTCTTGAGCTGCCAAATAAAAAGATTTTTTTTTATTATTCTGTAAAAGATCATGTATTTGTCAACAATTTTAGAACACTTAGCAGTGCTCCATGAATATCATCAGCCTTGGATCCTCTCTCAAAGGCCTACTATATAAAAAAAAAAAATTAAAAACCAAGTCTGATGATTCCCTCTTTCTCTTTATTACAGCAGCACTAGTCATGATGCTAACATTAAGGGTCTGCCAGCATTTTTATTGGAAACCACTACTCCAGGGGTTTATAACTCAGCAGTAAAAATTTACTCCAGAATGAAGCTTATCATGCAAAGGAGCTCTTATTTAAGCCCAAATGACAGAAAATTATATTTATACTTGTAAAAAGTTATTTTAAAGCACTTGCAACTGTCCAGGCTATTGGACTACATCACTGACCAGTAATTTGAGACTCCGCATTGAAAAAGAAGCTTGTTGAACATGAGATTCAGAAATCATTTCCTAAAGGTTCTGGCCACCATGAGACTACAAGGCCAAAATCTATGTATGTACAAAGATGCAGGGGAATCCTGGAGATACAGGAGCAAAGTAATTATTTAGAAAATGAGGAGTAAAGATCTGAAAGTAGAAAAGCTGGAAGATAAGTATGGGTCCCTTGCTTGGGAAAATTTAGGAGTAAACTAGAAGGGAGGTTTCTTGTCATACTGAAATTTTGAAATATGGCTCCTTTTTTACAGAAGTGCAATCACTCCCCATCATATAGAACAGACTGTGGGTAGACAGAATTTTGCAGGACAAAATAGTCAAACAAGAGAAATAGAATGTCAGGGCAACACTGAAATACTCTGCTAGTCACAGAGCCACAAGTTCCTTGAAAGGAATAGCTTAATAGCTCAGTAGCTCTAACTAAGGAATTTCTATATTCAAACTGCAAACTACATTCCCCAATCTTCATTCTAAAGGCAGCAGGATGCACTTGACAAAAACCTTCAAATGGCTCCCATTTTGTGCAATACCTCTATTTGATGAGCTCATACTGCACACTAAGCTCTGTATTACCCCTAATATGCTTTTCACAAGTGAATCATTCCAGTCACGTTGTTAGAAGAAGGGATTTCAAATTATGGAACAACTACATTTCACACAAAATGCCAGTTCAGCCAAGGTCTTGTTTTGGAGTGCAATGGAAGAATCTGCTTCCTAAAAAACGTCTAATTTTGAAATATGGCTGACAACATTCATTTCCACAAATATTTCAGAAAAGATTTCTGGGTTTGTTTTGTTTTGTTTTTCAAAAACACCAACTAACAGAATTGTATCACCTATGACTTAATTCTCTTTATTGCTCATTAGACTAAAATCTGGTCATTTTAAGTGGAAAGGAGCTTTGAGTAAGTGATCACCTTTTTTGAGCAATTCCTGATTTGTCTTTGACCAGGACAGTTTCTTATGCGGTTGTAATCTACAGTTACTGTTGTCTGACAAGAGCCTTTTAACTGAAATTGCTCCTATTACAGCTGTAATAAAAACAGTTTAGAAGATGAAGAGGCTGGCTTTATGGGTTCATCCTTCACTTACCCCTCTTTGGGCAAGATTTCTATCATTTATTGCACTTTGTAACACATGAAAATATTCAAAATCATCAGAGGTTTTCGTGCTAGCTTACAACTGAATCAGGCAAAACCTCTAAAAGCAGTCAAGGTGGGTGAAGAAGCAGCCTTCCTGCCATGGAGCAAAAATGGCTCAGACACACCCAGACACACAAAGTGAGAAGGCTAGAAGCAGCATTTACCTGAGGGAATACTGGTAAAGTGAAAGGCTTGTTTTAAACAAAATCAGACCTCAGAAATAATTCAGAAGCATTTCAGCAGCTTTTACATGTGCTCCTACCTTTTTAAGAGAAACTAAAATATGGGCTTGAAAGGCAGTCCCCTGGAGCACTACCATTCGAGAAATGAGAAGGATCCTTTGATGCAAGTTGGCCATGTTCAGAGGAAGACTCCCGAGTGCACTGGAATGGTCAGGAGCTGTATTTCTGGTTGCATTTGTAAGATAAGAAACGTCATTTAAGTTATTTGCATTCATTGTATTGGCAAACAGATGGGCCTCCTAACATTAGGTCAGAATTTTTGTGGTATCTCTACTATTGCCTACCAGGTCAGCACTTCAATAACTTCACTAAGATAGCTCATGCTAGGCTTATAAGCATCATTAAAATCCTCACATGTCTTCTCAAACCCAGTTTTGTGGCCTTCTAATTCCAGCATTTATGTCAAACAGAGAATCATAGATACAGTTTTCTCACTTGCAGAGCACTTTCATGCAGCATGGTGGGATTTACATCACAGCATAACACAGTCTTTTCTGGGAGGGTGAACAGTTTTCCCAGGGCTTGTGAAGATGAACAAGCCTGTTCAGATAAAATAATCTGAACTATAGCTCTGTTCTTGAATCAAACTAAAACTTTAAAAGAATAAAACACTTCTACCACAAAGCAGCTAAGCACATGTTTTAGCTTTAAGTATATGCTCAAAACTCACTGGCACTGGCTTAATTGCTGGATTTAACAGGACTGACTTCAGTATGTACTTAAGTATTTTACTGACATGGGAATTTTACAGATCTCATTTAACATGAAAAGGTTTTAGAAATGAGCCAGGTGTACAGCAGCTATGAGCTTCTGAAACTTTTACCTACTGATGTGGAATTCACAAAAACGAGCTTCAGATTGCTACAACCCTAAACCTCCTCTGACTTCCACTGAAAATTCAACTCTTAATGAACTAACCCAGCTCACCACTTTGACAATGACTTCCACAATCTAGAGCTTGAAAAATGAAAACAGATTCTAGAGATCTTACTCCTCCCTACAGCTCTGAAGGCTTATGAATCTGTGGGTGGCATACTAACAGATCTTACAATGAAGCACATTCTTAAAACATATTAAAAAAAAAATGATTTGCAGCAAATCCTACAGATTAGGAACAAATCTCAGATAAATGTTCAAATCCATAGAATCCTCACTGAACATCAAGTCTTCTGAAAATTATCCACACTAGGTGGTCTATGCCTTTTCCACAGATAAATGAGTAGCTAACTATTTGGGTATGTATTGAGGACCTGCCTGTTAATCCATGAAGTAGCTCTGTGTTCTTGCAGTTTTGATGTAATAGTTTTTCCCATCCCATCAGTCAAACAAATGCTTCCCAGGCATCCACTTAAAGTCTTCCTGTGGTAAGCTCTTCTGCTATAACAATTCAGGTCCTCCTCGTAAACTGCAGCGCTGATTCACCATTTCAGGCACCTTAAAAGGAGGGAAACATGACAACCCACCCAGATTCTCAGAGCCACAGGTCCATGTGGGCACTGGCATTTCTCTGTTGCTCTTCTGCAGGGGCTTGTGCAGCAGCAACACAAGCAACTGTTTTTCACTGACCCCTGTACCGTGAAACAAGTTGCACCTGACTGGGTCACTTCAGTCACTACCACTGCCTGTGGTGCAGGCATGTATTAATTGTGTCTGTGGTTCTGTCTCAGCAAAGGTATGGCTACGTACTCTTTTTTTTTTTTTTTTTTTTTTTTCACTAAGATGATTACAGGAAAAAGTTATCTAAGAAGAAATTCCAAAAGTGGAGTAGTTAAGATTGGTGGTGTTGGTAGCATTCTCCTAGACCTTATATTCCTTCAGCCCTTCCCTGCTCAGGACTAGTGTTTTGGAAGAATGTAAGATGCACATCAGGTGGCCAACACTGATTTCAGCAGGCCCACAAAACATTCTTAGGTTGGAACAAAGAAATACCCTGGTGCTCGCCAGTCCTAATTGAGACAAAACTCCCTTTCATGCCACTGGGAAGACAGACAGCAGGAAGGCTGAACACTGAAATCCACTACTGGGGTGGTTAACGTCTCAGAGGAGTTTGTCTGTTACTAGTCCCTGTGCTCTGGATTGGATCCTGAGCACAGTGAAGTTGCTGCAGTTCTACATATCCTGCAATAGCCCCTTTCACTGCAAGCCAAAAAGGAAAAGCAAGACCAGGTAACAACCCTAGCCAAAGTCCACTTGGCTACTACAGACAAAGCTACTTTTGTATTCCAGAGCACTATGAGACAGGCATGATGGCTCCTAGCAGCCATAGCCATCCAGAAAACTGTTTTCTCTCTTCTGGTTACAGATTATTTCCATTTTGAAAAAAATACTTCACCTCAATTTATATATATTAAATATATGCATTGAGTTATATATACTATGCGTTATCAAATGAACAATATATAATCATTTCAGTTGGAAAAGACTGTAAAGATTACAAGTCTACCAAGTCTGCTGCTAAACCTCAGCACCACATCTCCACCTCTTTTAAACACCTCCAGGGATGGGGATTCAACCAGATCCCTGGGTAGTCTGTTTCAGTGTTTGAGAACCCTTTTGGTGGAAAACTTTCTCCTAATGTCCAACCTAAACCTCCCCTGGTGCAAAACTCAAGGCCATTTCCTCTCAATGTATCACTTGTATTAGGAAGAAGAGACCAATACCCACCTCACTGCAATCTCATTTTAGGGAGCTGTAGAGAGCAAGGTCTCCCCTCAGCCTCCTTTTCTGCAGACTAAACAACCCCGTTTTCCCCAACCACTCCTCATCAGACCTATTCTCCAGATCCCTCACCAGCTTCGTTGACATTCTCTGGACCTACTCCAGCACTTCAATGTCCTTTTAGTGGGGGGCCCAAAATTCAACCCAGTACTCAACCCAGTGCTGAGTACAGGGGTGCAATCAATTCCCTCGTCCTGTTGGTCACATTAATCCTGATATAGGCCAGCATGCTGTTGGCCTGGCCACAGTACTCATATATATATTATACTACTATATACTGCATATTTATATACATACATACATATATATATAAAAAATATTATTACATACAATATACTTTCTTTAACTGTGTATATATTTCTATATATAAATGGTTATAGAAAATAACATTTATTATACCTAATGTACAGAGGTATTCAATAACAATATTTTTTTCCTCCAAAAATATTAAAAGGTGCTCTTTACCTTCACTGATCAGACATTAAAAATATCAGCAATCAGATTTTGCCTACTTACTGGTAAAGCTAGCCACCCACTGTGATTTTTTTCATATATATTAGCAAGTGGGTCATCAAGTAGTTTCATTTTTAGATATATATTTAAATACTCGTAAGGGGATCAGCAGATCCTTACCTATAAAAATTCCTGACACTTTCATGTTATTGCCATCAATTAGAGACATTTTCCAAGTGCAGAAGATAATTATAATTATTAGCATTTATAATAAAATAACTAAGCTAGAGATATTTTGGGAAGGGTGCAGACTATCACTGATCAGTTTTATCATCTCTGATCCCTCAAAATGTGTGCAAAATGAGAACATCCAGAAAGGCTGATAACTGTGTGTTAGAGACATACATATAACCATCTTTTTGTTTCACTGGTCTACAACTGCTGGTGCCAGATGCCTGCCAGAATTCCTGTTCCAATGCAATGTTGCAGACAGCCCCTCAAGGAGAACTGTTCTGTGATTAAATCAAAACTGCAGACCCTGAATTATAAAGCCAGCTCAGCCAGATTTTTTTCCTGGACCTTTTAATATCAATTATTTGGTAAAACAGTAAATAATTACTGACACTAGATCTGCTTTGCCTGTGTAGAATATGATCCAACATGGATGAAGAGAGGTTGATGAAATTTGGATTACGCCCCTTGAGAAGGGTGTTTGAGGTCAGTGGTTTGTTCTGCACTGGTAGAGTACCTTGTACAACAGTCTGCACCAAAGGGCAGTGTGAGTATTTAAATGCTCTCTCTCTGGCATGAGAGGATGAGATGGCAACCCTCCTGATAGTCTGTCCTTCATTTCAGCCATTCCTTCCCCATCAGACATGATGAGAAAGATAAGAGAACCCTGCAAAGAGCTGCAAGCAGGAAGCCTTAAATTCTCCAACTTAATTCCAATATCTAACATTTATTTCATTTTAACTCTTTTCTCTCTGTGGCTGGGACTTCCACTTGTCTAAATCCTGTATTAACTACTTCTCGCAGAATAATAGATGCAAAACTGAGCACCAAGTATTTAGGATGCTTATTCTGAACATATGATGCCTGTTCCATGGCTCTGTGACCCTTACAGTAAAGAAGTTCTTCCTCATGTTGAGGTGGAACTTCTTGTGCTGTAGTTTACACCCATTGCCCTTTGTCTTATCACAGGGCACAAGTGATAAGAGGCTGACCCTTCCTTCCTGACACCCAGCCTTACATTATATTATTTATAAACATTTATTCAATCCTCTCTCAGTCTTCTCCTCTCCAGACTAAAAAGCCCCTGGTCTTTCAGCCTTTCCTCATAAGGCAGTGCTCCAATCCTTTAATCATCCTTGTACCTTTGGTCTTTTTATGCTCTTTCATACATGACTATGAGAGAGTGGTGTCTTTTATTAATAACACACATAGCAGTCAGCCATCCCCCAGCTCAGGTACAGGCATACCCAAAGACCTAGTCTTGGGATTTGGAGGTGAAGTGCATTTTTGTATGCTGTATATTTTTCAATTATTAACTTTTCCTACCTGCTTCCTCTTTCTAGAATGTGCTAGACGGTGTCAAGAAATTGCACTGCTCCCATAGTTCAGGGTAACAGGCAGATGGAACACTAGTAGTCTAAAACCTCAAAATGTAGAACTATGAAATGAGATGCATCTGTTGTTATTTTTTGCTCCTCTAAAACATGAGGAGAATAGGAGGAATTTGGAGGATGAGAATCAGAATCACATGGCATCCATCAAAACGCATATGGTTTCTCTCTTATCTCTGCCTTTACAGCACATAAATAAATGAAATTGATCCCAGTATTGCTGCATATACATAACTGTGAGATGACATTATTAAGCCAATTACTATGACCAGTTACAGACTAAAGAAGGTAGCATTTTTCTTGTTATATCCCTTGGCTCTGCAGTAATAATACAGGCTCATATCCAGCCTTTTTCAGCTTCAGCTTTATGAGCATGTGAGATGTTGGATGGTATGTACTATTTGCATCATTCTTCTCATAACAATCAGCTTTGCTCCTAAGCCTACTTTTTCTTCCAAGTGATTGTGCTCCTGTTCAATCATATACTATAGGAAGGGCCAAATATCTTGTGAGTGTAAACGAGTCCACAGCTACACTGGGCCTAACTGCACTGCCATTTTAATTTCTAATGATCACCTTTATACCTTTAGACAACAATAAAGTTGTCATTAGAAGTACTCTGATACAGAGAGATGGCCTGAGCTTCTACACTGACTTACTCTGCACTCAGTTCATTTGCAAATTTTGTGGATTTATTTACCTGTCCCTGTGCCTTAGTTAATTTCTCTCTAGGAAATGTTAAATCAAACGAGTAAGAATCAAAGGATCAAGAAGGTTGGAAAAGACCTCAGAGATCATCAAGTCCAACCTATCCAGCACCTCATGACTAACTAAACCATGGCTTCAAGTGCCATGTCCAATCCTTTTTTGAACACCTCCAGGGATGGTGACTCCACCACCTCCCTGGGCAGCACATTCCAATGGCAGATCACTCTTTCTGTGAAGAACTTTCTCCTCACCTCGAGCCTAAACTTCCCCTGGTGCAGCTTGAGACTGTGTCTTCTTGTTCAGGTGCTGGTTGCCTAGGAAAAGAGACCAACCCCCACCTGTCTGCAACCTCCTTTCAGGTAGTTGTAGAGAAAAATAAGCTCACCCCTGAGCCTCTTCTTCTCCAGGCTAAAGAACCCCAGCTCCCTCAGCCTCTCCTCATAGGGCTTGTGCTCGAAACCTCTCACCAGCCTTGTTGCCCTTCTCTGGACACATTCAAGTATCTCAATATCCTTCTTAAATTGAGGAGCCCAGAACTGGACACAGTGCTCAAAGTGTGGCCTAACCAGAGCTGAGTACAGGGGAAGAATGACTTCCCTGCTCCTGTGGCTCATCTTTCGGCACATGGGCACAGCCTGTTCCTGTGCCTTCAAGAATTCCTGTTTGAAGTAGGTCCAACTGTCCTGAACCCCTTTGTTCTTAAGGGCTGCTACCCAGGGTACTCTCCAAATTAGTTGCTTAAATAAGGTGGTTTGCCCTCCTGAAGTCCAAAATAAGGGTCCTGTTATTGCTCCTCCTTATTTCCCTTGAAAACTCCACTATCTCATGGCCACTGCACCCCAGGCAGCCTCCTACCACCACATCTCTCACCAGCAGTTCTCTATTTGAGAACAGCAGGTCAGGCAGGGCCTGACCCCTGGCAGGCTCACACAATATCTGCGTCAGGAAGCTTCTGGACTGCCTCCTTTCTGCTAAGTTCCCAGCAGATGTCTGGCAGGTTAAAGTCCCCCACAAGGACAAGGTCTGATGATCTTGAGACAGCCTCCAGCTGCTTATATAGAATATTTCATCAACCACTTCATCCTGATTGGGTGGTCTACAACAGACTCCAACCAGGATGTCAGTTTTGTTAGCCCTCCCTCTAATTTTAACCCACAGGCACTCAATCCTTTCATCCTCTACCTCAAGTTCTGTGGCATCAAGAGATTCCCTAATATACAGGGCCACCCCTCCTCCTCTTCTCCCTTGCCCGTCTCACCTAAAGTGCTTGTAGCCATCCATTGCAGTACTCCAATTGTGTGAATCTTCCCACCATGTTTCTGTAATGGCAACTACATCACAGTTTTGCTGGCGAACCAAGACTTCAGGTTCCTCTTGTTTGCTACCCATACTGCATACATTGGTGTACATGCACTTCAGCTGGGCTGCTGATTTCTCCACTAACTCTAGTTTATGTCCCTCTCCTCTCCAGAGAGACTGGTTTCATCACCCACTCCATTCAAACCTAGTTTAAAGCCCTCCCAATGAGCCCTGCCAACCCTTGTGCTAGAGTCCTCTTGCCCTTTCTAGATAGATTCACCCCATGTAGGTCCAGCAGGTCAGGTGTGGTAAAAGTTGCCCCTAGATCAAAGAATCCAAAATGCTGCTGCTGGCACCATCCCTTGAGCCATCTGTTGATGGTATGGGTTCTCCTGTTCCTTTCAGTGCACACCCTTGCCACTGAGGGAACTGAGCAGAACACCACTTGAGCTTCTTCCCCATCAATCAAATGTCCCAAAGCCCTGAATTCCTTTTCGATTGTCCTGGTGAAAACATAGTTCCTTCCCTTCCCACTCTCAAAGTTTGCAAAGACTTGAATTTAAACTCAAGTCTTTTCTTTCAATGCAGTCCAGTGCAATTAGATATAAGAGCTTAGGATGGTATGAGGATTTCTACACACCACCTGGGAACTCCACTGAACTAGAATTCACTGCTTGGTTTGTTCTGTGATCCCTACTTTTGCCTGCCTGTTGCAGTTGCTTCCCTAGCCAACATAAATTTTATTTAGTTTGAATTGGTTAGTAAGGAAAAAACAATTACCCACATTACATAATTGCATCCTGATTTGTACCAAAAAGCTGATCACATTAAAATCCTAAAGATATTTTTGCTTAATATTTTTAGTAAAATGAAAATATATGAGAGGGAGCTCAAGAGTGCCAGGGAAGAACTGCTGAGCAGTATGAATCTACAGTAAGTGCTTAGGACTGACAGAAGAAAAATCAGAATCCATTACCCAGCTTTGCTACATTACTAGCTGCTTCTCCATTTCAAAAGCAGAATCTACACTCATCATCACAGTGGCACAAGTTAATGAAGATATGCCATTATGGGAAACTTTAAAAGCTTAAAAAGGCAGAATCAACTGCTGATCTCTGCTTTCTTGTCCATGTTCCTTTCCTATTCCACTGGCATTCATCATAACAACACTTTTTCTTGTACATATGACACCAGGTTTCAGGGTTGGTCTCCAAGGAACCCTTAACAGTGAAGCAAGCCTGCAGGATTAAAGAAAAAAAATTATTGAAATTTTCATCTCATTCTTCTCCCTCATCCAACCCCAATATGATTTTTTTATGCAAATGTGATGCCCATCCACACGAAGGGCCATAAGGATGATCCAGAGAATTACAGGCCTATCAGTCTGACCTTAGTGCCAGGAATGGTTATGGAGCTGGTCATCCTGATTGCCATCATGTGGCACACACACAACAACCAGGTGATCAGGCCCAGTCAGCATGTGTTTATGAAAGGAAGGTCCTTCTTGACTCACCTGATCTCCTTCTGTGACACGGTGACTCACCTAGTGGATAAGGGAAGCTTTGCGAACATTGTATACCTAGACTTTAGTAAAGCCTCTGACACTGTCTCCCATAGCATTCTCCCTCAGAAACTCAGGTGACAAAGATTGGATAAGTGCACTCTGCACTGCATAAAAAAACGGCTGGATGACTGGGCCCAAAGAGTGGTAGTGAATGGAATTAAATCTGGCTGGCATCCAGTCACTAGCGGTGTCCCCCAGGTATCAGTACTGGGGCCTGTCCTCTTTAGTATCTTTATTAAGGATCTTGATAAGGGGACTGAGTGCACCCTCAGTAAGTTTGCAGATGACACCAAGTTGGGTGGCTGTGTGGATCTGCTAGAGGGTAGGGAAGCTTTACAGCAAGATTTGGAAAAGTTAGACCAAAGGGCCGAGGCTAATTGTAGGAGGTTCAGCACGGTAATGTGACAGGTCCTGCACTTGGATCTCAATGACCCCATGGTAAGCTACAGACTTGGGGATGTGTCGTTGGAAAGCTGTGACTTGAAGAGGGGCCTGGGGCTATTGATTAATAGTCAACTGAGTATGAGCCAGCAGTCTGCCCGGGTGGCCAGGAAGGCCAATGCCATTCTGGTTTCTATTAGAAACACTGTGGCCAGCAGGAACAGGGAGGTGATCACCCCCCTTGTACTCAGCACTGGTGAGGCCACACCTCGAGTATTGGCTTCAGTTCTGAGCCCCTTACTACAAGAAAGACATTGAGGTGCTGGAGCATGTCCAGAGAAGGGCAAGGAGGCTTGTGAAGGGTCTGGAGTGCCTGGCTTACAAGGAACGTCTGAGGGAGCTGTGGTTGTTCAGTCTGGAGAGGACGAGGCTGAGGGGAGACCTCATAACTCTCCACAACTCCCTGAAAAGAGGGGGGCAGCTTCTTCTTGGTAGCAAGCAACAGGACCAGATGAAATGGTTACAAGCTGTGCCAGGGGAGGTTCAGGCTGGATATTAGGAAATATTTCTTCACTGAAAGGATTATCAAACATTGGAATGGTCTGCCCAGGGCAGTGATGGAATCACCATTCCTGGAGGTGTTTAAGTGGCTTGCAGACCTGAAGCTTAGGGACAGGACCCTTTCAGTGGTGGCTCAAAGGTTGGACTTGATGATCTTGAAGGTCCCTTCCAACCAAATATATTCTGTGGTTCTTTGAAGATTAATTTTTTATAGAAGCCTTAATTTATTCCAGAATAATAGTGGACAGCACTAGTTGAAGGTTGGCAATTCCATTTAACAACTTGGTTTTGGATCAGGGCTCTGCATTTGTTCTTCCCCCCACTCAACTGTCAGAGTCCAACAGATGAGCTGAGAGAACCAGTCTTTCCTGGGACTGCTGCAAGGGTGAGGATCACAGGATTTTCATTACAAGAAGCTGTGCTTGTGGCAGTGCAACACCCTTGAAATTAGTACTCCATCTGAAAGTTTCCAATAAACTCCTCTGCACTAAGCAACTTGGAGACTGATAGAAAATTCCCCAGAGAAGTCAAAAGCCTTTTTTTTACAGAAAGGCTTTTTTTACAGTATCTCTGACTTGAGCCAGTGGCATCCTGCTCCACCTTCTCCCTCTAAGAGTTTTAGTTATCACAGAGGGGAGCTTTCACAGTTTAAGCAGTAGAGTTGTAATAGGGAAGGAGTTTAGTCTCTGTATATCCTTCAAATATTTAGCATTTCAATATTTTACATCACACTTTTAAGTCATGCTTTAAAATCTTCAATTACCAGAAAACTATATATCTTCCAAATTTGCTACCATTGCTAAAATCAAGCATGTTTTGGGGTAAGAAAGGGGATTTGTACAGATTTCATATGTTTAATTATTCCAAAAGGCAAATTAGAGGACTCCAAGAGGTTGTGAACTTTTTCATAAACAAAGATTTGGGTGCCCACATAGGAATTCATGGTTCACCAGTATCAGTGTCTCAGTATAACCCTGCTATAGCAGAGAATCTAACACTTGCTCTTTCACAGCTCTCCACATAAAAAAACCACAACAACCCACCAAACATAAGACAATGCAGAAAGTGAAGATTAAATATTTAACATATTCCTACACACACTTCACCCAACTCTGCTAATCGACAGTAAAAAGAGGTCAGTAGTTTGGCCTGGGCTGGATTGTATCAATTATTGCCTTATTAACATTTCAAAACAAAGAATGAGGCCAAGATGGAAAAATATAAATAACAAGGAGGAAAATTGTAAAAAAGGAGAACTGCAGTGAGAGACTCATATTCTACTAGATGTTGAGCTAGCTACTGATCTATATTCAGCTTCGGCAAATCCCCTTAAATTGAACTGCATTTTCCTAGGAAGGGTTTCGATATATATATTTGTGCTTTAGTAAACCTAAAATAAAGCTTCATAATACCTAAAGTACTTGGTCCATCATTCCTGTGCTGTAATTCTGACATGCAGAATTCTAATTCTGAGCATGCAGAAGTCTAATAACAAAACATGTAAAACGTCAGTAGTTTTTGACTGATGAAATCAGGGCAATTGAGGAGAAGTCATCCCCATTACATTAAGGGTATTCACAGGCTGGGTTCTCTCACCCCCATCACATCACTGTTGCTGCAATATCAAATGAATGGCCCTACCACAGGGAACCTGGGATCTACTTGGGCTCCTTTAAGAGAAGATTTTGGTTCTGCTCATTTGCTTATTCCACTATAAAGCTTCCAAGGTAATTTAAAATATCCTCGGATTTTCTTAACAGCACAAATTAAAATCTCCAGATTACTAGATACACAGGTTTTTAGTTTCAGTTAAAAAGCAATTTAAAGCAGTACTGGCCCTGCTCCTTTTCTTAATTCATGCAGTTTAATCTGAGGTCATTGCCATATATGTCAAATAATTTTCTGAATAAGTTCCTGTACAAGGTATTGATGCTTACTTTTATGGTTCAAGAAAGTACAGGAGATCCTTCAGGGACACAGCATTGCTATCTCTCCAAATCACCTCATGGCAAGTGTGCCTGGGTATGGAAAGTATTGCCATATAAAGTCATAGAATTGTTTCAGTTGGAAAAGACCTCTAACATTGAGTCCAGCGTTGACCTAACACCACCACAGGCTAAACCATGTCTATCAGTGTCATGTCTACACATTTTTGAACACCTGCAGGGACAACAGTAACTCCACTACCTCTCTGGGCAGCCTGCTCCAATCCCTGACCACTCTTTCAGTAAAGAATCTTTTTTCCTAATATCCAACATAAACTTCCCCTGGTGCAACTTGAGGCCATTTCCTTTTGTTCTGACACTTGTTATTAGGGATAAGAGACCAGTCTTCTTGAGGTATGAGAAATATAATTATTTTCAGGAAAAACAGAGATGGTCAGAAAGAGCCAAATTCAACAACACCTTCCACCTAGGCTTAACTATGAGACTGTGATAAGGCTTTCATCAATGCCCTAGTATTAATGAAGCTCAGACAGAAAAGCAGAATTTTCAGCTCTAATATTGATTATTAGTGTTTTGGAGAAAAACAAGCCTTTTTTTTTTTTTCTGGGAAAGCCACTAGTTCTCTCCTGATAAGAACTGCATTTTGCTTGTACAATGCATCTCAGTTCAGATGTCCTTGTCACGAATAAACTCAGTTTGTTTTCAGAAAATCTGCAGGGTTACCAAAGAGTTACTTGAAAAATAGGTTTTTACTTGTAAAATAGTGGGGGGGAGGAGGGAAGAGGGGGAGAAGTGAATGAAAACAGGAAAATTCTGGAATTCCATAAAGACACATTCAAAACTGCAGCTGCACTGATTAGTATTTATGATCAGATTATCTTTCCCTTCCAAAACAGTATATTTCATAATAATTCCAGAAGACAATATGCAGATACCATATGGTCCCGTGAACATCTGCAGCCCAGAGCCATCTCTGTCAGAAGCTCAGAATGTCAGTATGAGATTGCCCAGGAGTTTCCATCTGATCTGCTGCCTCAGGGATTGAGAGCAATAACAATAAAGGGAACCATGAGTGTTGTTTAATGTTTTTCAACGGATCATGCACATTAGAAGCAGTAATTAATGATTTGGTTTATAACACTTCAGGGAATTACTGTCCAATGAAATAATGTAAGTAATTTAAATTTGTAATAAAGTGTAAGCGTGCAGGCATTTCATGGCAGCGTACAGCACTTATTTGCCAGAGGAAAAAAAAAACACTGTTATTGCAGCCACATCCAGATAATCCACAGAAAAAGCTGTATCAGCCCCTTAAGTGATTTGATTACACTCTTACTGTGCAACAGTCCTCAAAGACATATTCAAAGCCAAATATACCTCACTAAAAGACCACAGGAGCAAAAATTTAAGAACTCCTTTTTTACTCTTAAGGCAATTGCAGTTCTCCCTTTTAAAACACATCTCCTAACACTTGCAACTGACATCATTATTCTATTTTTTAAAACACCAGATTCTGTTTACACCAGTCAGAATCTTGTAGAGGATTTGCTTCTCTAATGGTGGCTTCCCAAGCAAGCATTCACATCCTGAACTTTCAGTCTCCTGAGACACAGATCCATGGTATGCCATGTTCCCAGGTAAGTTACTACCTTTAAGTTGTCAGAAGCAGAAGAATTGCACAGCTGTCTCTGAAATGCCAGTCACTAGCACCTCTGGTCCATGGCAAAGGCTCCTGAGCACTTCAACCATCTTGCTTTCAGCCCATTCGTCATTGCTTCTTCAGCAAAGCATGTCTGAAACACTGCATTGTCCCTAGGCTACATAAAGAATATAAATTCCTTTGTTCAGGTTTGGTATCTAGTAACCCAGGCAAAAGTGCTTTTAACAGTAAGGGTTAGCTCTGTGGAAATGCCTACCCTCTCTTACTGCCACCCAACAGGCCCATCCTAGCCCAGCTATGGGGACAGGGAGAGGGACCCATGCTCCAGGGCAGCACAGGGAACTGGCTAAAGAGTCTGGATATCCTGAGTCGGTTCAAAGGAGTTGGGCTCTTCTCCTCCCACTCTGGGCAGTGCATTCCAGACCTGTTAAGACTTGGCATAACAAGCACAAAAGTGAGTAGCTGGTGATTAACAGACATCCTTCTTATTATATTTTTTCTTAGGCTGAGCAATGGAGGCATTTACACCAAAATAAGAGTTTCAGTTAAAACCTCTGCATAAAATTCTATAAGCACCTTGAATGGGCTAGTATTTGTCAACACCATCAAAGCTGTTGAAAGCAGAACTAGTTTCTCCGGATAATACACTGATATCTTTAAGATATCTCTAAATAAAATCACCCTAATGTCTCTAAAAGCTGACAAAAATGCACTGATGGATTAAAACACTTAAATATTTCCCTCACAGACTAATAAACAGGACAGTTATTCTTCCCAGCATGCCTTCCCTGAAGCAAAATCTTTCATCTGGTTCAGGTTTTTGGAAGCGTCCTCATCATCCTGCAATGTAAAGTCTTTCCCATGTTTCATGAGTTACTTCTGTCTCCAGCAGTTTCCTCAAAGTCAGTTCAAAGAGCTGCACTATTTCAGTGATAGTTATCTAAGGAACTACACTTACATACCAAGAGGCACCACATACTCCTCTTGGGTCTCATCCCCCCAATGTCCACATGTGCAACATCATTCTCTTCGACAGCTCCAGGCAGCACATGGCCACAGTCCCCTGCCCAGGCATATCTGCTCCATGAAATAGGTAATGTGATTGCACAAAGACAGGTAACTGGAAAACACTGCTCACAAAACCCAAACTGCTTTTGCACCGCCCTCTGTAGCAAACAGCATTAAAAGAGAATGACTACCTCTTCCACAGTGCATGCCCCTGGAGCTGAAAAGCCTTTCATTGTCGTATTTAATGACTATTCCCAGGAGCTAGAGTGCAATCAAGCAAACAAGTTGTTACTCTAACTTCTGGTATTTCTGAAAAATTAATATCAGTGAGTTTAATGCAGAAATTAGAACCCTGAATATAAACCACAATTCATTTTGCTCATGGCCCCTCTTTCCAATTGCAATGACTTGCACATTGCTTCAGAAAAGCAAAGGCTGAGCTATGTTAACACACCTCAGCTGTGCTACATTAACATATGTGCATGTGTGCACACAGCTGTGCATGTACCTGCAGCCTTCTTCACTCAGCTCTCAGCTTTCTGCTCTGATGGGCATCAAGGTATTAGCCTGATCCAACACATTCATTAGTCCAAGTCCTACTAGGAGAGTAGGATCTACCATAACTTCAAATAAAGTCAAAGGGAGTTTTCTCATTTGTGGAAAAGGACAACTCTCTTGGCATTAATATTATGGGGACTGCTGATCTATTTTACACCACAGAAACTCAGCCATATGCAAGCAGAACATAACTACTCTCATATATAATAAACATCTATAGGCAGGAGATCAAGAATATTTTAATCTTTACTGACACAAGAAAGTTCAGCCAACAAAAGCCCCCTGCGATAGTGGGAGACAGCCCTGATATAATGGCAACCTTATTACAACAATGTGCCAAAGGATCATCAATATTTTCTTCCTGAATTTGGATTAACAAATCAGAGTGCAGTAGCTTGTCAAAAAAGCAACAGACAGTTAAACTTTGCTGTCTCACACATAGCTTGCTCTGCACATAAATCTGATGTTGCAGGAGATGGGTTTCTAGAGACTTCTTGCAAACCACTGCAGAGAATCCTCTTTCTCCTTGTGTCAAAGAATAATCATGAACATCCATCAAATATTAACTAGTATGGGAGCTAATCAGGCATTACTATTATTCAGATAGTAGCAATTCATGTTTGTTTCATAAAAATCTATGCTTTATAAAGTATATCTTTGTGCTTTATGTCTGCAACCAATATGCACATGAATTATTAATGTGATATAAAATTAGTCTATTTTGGGGGGGGGGGGGGGGGAAATGAACTACCTAAGGCATTTTCATATAAATGACTGCAATTTAACTTCCAAAAACATTTCATTTTTCAACACTCTACTCACTTCAAATTGAAGTCTGTACATTGGATTTGGCCAAGCATGTCACAAGAAACCTCATATTCATAAATGATTTACCCATGAAGATCCAGCATGGATTAAATACAAAAAAAGTATCCATGCAACACCAGGCAGATAGCGTTCACCCTCCTGAGCTTTTAACAAGTTTTTGCATGAGTAACTTCAGAAAGCTGAAGCCAGTTCCTGGAATGCTTGGATGGTCTGCTTAGGACAAATACATCACCGCCACTCCATACCACTGAGCTGAGCTGTGCACAAGGAAAACTGTTCAAACACAACATCTGTATGCATTGCCCACGTGCTGTCACTACAGGAAGGGTGGTTTAACTGGGTTGAAGCGTGCAATCCCCTCTGTTCTCCACCACCAAAGGGTTTGACTTATGTTTGAAGAAAAGATTTGAGCATCTAAAGCATCCTGACATTCCTGAGAGACTATTGTGACATTCTTTTTCCAGCTCTCCTTACGTCCATCCAAGTTCAGCAACTCCTTGAATGTTAGAGGAAGAGGAATTTAATCTTTCCTCAAAAAAAAGCCCCAAATTACCAACATTGTTAAACAAAGAGTGCTATATATGTCATAGGAATACTCTTGTTGGACACATTTTCTTCCTCATCCTGCCTTCCTTCCTTCATCTGAAAGCTGGACTGGGTATCTGACGATGAGTTATCACAATCTGCTATCAAGAAATGAAGAACAATGGGGCGAAAAAGGTCACAATATATAATTGTGGATTTGTCTATAGAGAAAAAATGAAAATGGATTAAACTGATGCAAAACTCACAAACAAAACTTGCAGATGAATGTTCTAATTAAAACTCAAAGTAAATCAAACCTAAAGTAAAACTATGTCTGCAACAGCAGAAGCTGGGCTGTCCAGCTTCATAGTTCTTCAAAGAAATCATTTCAGACAGAAGGTGCAGCAGTGCTCCAAACACCTCCACTTTGCTCAGGATCTTTTGCATATTTTGCTGCTCAGTTCCCACAAAAGGCTTCCTCACCCCTTCCTCCAGCAATCTGTTATCCCTGAGAATGCCATTCCCAAAATCCAAAGGTGTGATGCACATCTGCTCACAGCTGTGTCAGACAGAAGCATTCTCTTTTAAGTCTTTAAAATACTGCTCTAGTAGAGAAAACATGCAAAACTATGTAAGGCAGAATTTATTTGAAGCAAGTTCCTGCCACCAGAATGAGAATTCATCAAGTAGGAAGCACTTCTGCTTCCAAAACATGACCTGTTAGGGAAATAAAGAAAAAAACAACAAACAAACAAAACCAAGCCAAAATCTCATTTGGAAAGTCTAGTCGTTCAAAAATCCACTGAATGCAATTTAGTGGTTAAAAAAATCATTATATATAATCTATACTTCAAGAGATGATTCAGTAATAACTGTGACATAAAAGTTTTATAGGCAGCTTTACCTGTCAGAAGAGTTCCTGCATTATAAAATCAATGTTCAGTGGGATTTTCAGCAGAGAAAGTAACACTTCTTTTTATAGGGAAAGCTTTGACTAGTTTGATTTTTTAACTAGTTCAGTATACAGCTCTTACTATTTCTTTCTGCCCCCTAGCCTTCAAAATGAGACTACTATCTACATAAAAATAACATTTCCCTCAACTCAAAACCATTAATGTTTTAAAAAGTTCACGGCTGTATCTATATAGGCTTCTAAACTATTAAAGCTTCTGTTTCCCAAGCAGAATGTACACAAAGTCAAGATATGAATTTAGAAGATTAAATACAGTGAGAGAATCTGTGATTCTATGATTAAAAATATGCAAACCTATCAATCTTTACTCTGCTGATCTTTACATATTAAATCAAAGGACCATAAAATGTGAGCTCCTTCTGACTGAATGTTTTCAGTCAAATACAGAACTTTGCACCAATGTAAAATGTGATTAATTCCTTATTGCAAAAAGAAACCCCCAACACAGTCAGAAACACACGAGTAAAGCAACCTGCTTGTGTAGAAAAAGTATTACACCAAGTCAAATGAACTAATTTTGGAGGCTAAAGAAAATACATTGTTTGTTCGCATTCTCTTTATCACATGCCCAGAGAATTTTTTGCCTTTGCTTTTTGATCTCCACAGCCCCAGGGCAGGGATCACTTTACATGTACACACGTGGCTAGTACAACTCAACCCGATTCAATCAAGATCATACTAAAAAAAAAAAAAAATCATATAAAGGTTTGGGGTGGAAGGGACATTCAAGATCACAGAATCATAGAATACCAGGTTGGAAGGGACCCCAAGGATCATCTGGTTCAACCTTTCTAGGTGACAGTGCAGATTAAATAGGATGGCCGAACACCCTGTCAAGGTGAGGCAAATTCAGCCAAAAGGGCTGTGCTGAAGGCAACAAAAACTTCCAGGGCCACCACTGAGCTGAAAGTCCATCTGATTCTTTGTGTGTCCAAGTTAAATGGTCCCTTTTGAACGCTCCTACACTTCTAATATCTGCTGTCTTATCAACAAATCTTTCTCCTCTCAACTGCCAGACATTAACTTCTCAAGGGAATTTGTACTTTTGACTGAAAATCAGCTCTTGATTTCTGCTAAGCAGCCAAGGGGAATCTGATTTACACTGCTTTCCTACTTTAAGTGATGCAAAAAATAAGGGCTCTTGCTGTTCCAAGTATGGGCTTAGAGAGGGCTTCATGATGGGTCAGCAATACAATTAATTCAATCAAAGTAGGTATCTCCTTACCATGGAAAGATAAAATCATATCCACAAAGGCAGCAGCTAACAGTGCACTCCTTTAATGCTGTACCACTGCCATGGGGATGAACAATCTGCCCAAGCATAGCCATAGTAGAGGACACTGAAGTCAGCGCCTGCTGTGAGAAGTGGAGAGGGTGCAATGGTTGTATTACCAGTTTGAAGTTTTCCCCTGGGTGACCTTAATAATGTGCATGGCATGCTTGGTCACCCCTAGTAAGCCGAGTTTCATTTAATGAAATTATTTCTCTTTTTAATTGAATGCAGCTGTCTGTGATCAGTAAACGGAAGGGTTATCTTAACTGCTGCTCACTAATTCAGACACTGGCCTTCTACCAATAGCACTGATGGGCTGGCATGTCTGATTATTTTTAATGTATGCTAAAAAATGGAAATTGAACAAAGCTTTCTCCATACCTTGAAATGAGCTGTTAGATGACTTCCATTCATATCGCTGCAGCACTATATATCCAGATCTATTGGAAGATCGAGTAACTGTAAGAAGTTTCCACACAGAAAACAGCTCCCATAGAGATCCAGGATAAAAAGTGTGATATAACATGCATAATTCTGTACTAGAGCTTCATCCAACAACCTTTGAGTTTGATTCAGAACACAGTTTGACAAGATTTAGAGACTCTGATATCAAATTGCCATTCTAGGAGAGGGTAAATGCAGTTAGAGATGCCTATTATGAAATCAAAATCACTGGAGTCACAGATGCAAAGCACTGAATTGGTACAGTTCCATTCTACCAGCTCACACAAAATAAATTACTTAAAAGTACAATATGCCAACTTTCTATCCATTCCAGCACAAGATTTAACAAAAACTCTGTCAGGAGACACGCTATCAGTTACTTTGAATAATCCCACAGATATATGATAACATACCCATACCTAATCTAGACAAAGTCACTACTGATAAGTGAACTGCAATCACACAAATACAGTAATGAAGGCAGAATTACAGTTTTAAAAAGCAAAATAGGGTACTAATTACTGACTCTGCTAGATAAGGATTATTAAGCTCAATGCCTAGATGATCAGGACATGACACAACTGTACAGCAATATCTAAGCTATCTTCTAACTGGCTCCCTCAGCACAACCTAGTGAGGCTGATGTGGCATGGAGCTCAGTTCTGCACACAGAGCCCAAACAAAAAAAAGTAAACAATTCTATAATTCCATTAAATACTTGCAATACTGACACACGTTGAATCTTGGACTCATGGTGATTGGACTTAATGTACATCACTTTCAGATCACTTAAGAATATTTTCTCTCAGATATCCTCCCTTAGGGGCTCTTCATCTTGTCTGTGGTTCAGCAAAGGTTTTCTCAAGGTATTTGAGAAATATGGATCAGAAGAGTATTTACAAAACAGGACTGAAGCCATTTGGAAACAAAGTCAAGAGTTTTCAGTGAGCACTGGATTTAGCTATTCCTTGTCAACAATAACATTTCCTATCCTTTTTTCCTCATTTGTTATAAATTTCAATTCATGTCTGTATACTGTAAATGGAAAGATCTGGAATTAAGAAGATGAAATAAAACACCATCTTTTAAACATGCAATACTGAGTTTATAGCTGCCTTTTTTTTTTTTTTCCTGGCATCTTGTCAGCATAAAATACAAAGTCAGGAAATCTAAAAGAGAAAAGCCTCACTCGCATACTTTATCAGTGAAGAATTTCCATGGCAATACTGCTTTGATGCTAAATGGCTTTATTTATAGATGAAGCAGTTTTCATAGTTCATTCGAATTTTCTCCAGATTACCATAACCATACATGATCACTTGTTAAGATCTACAGATATTATCTGTGCAGTGCCAGCAATTCACTTAAATATTTAAAATATGAAGTGATAATAACTTAAGTGCTCAGGCAACTTGTCATATTCACAACAGACTGCAAGGGAATGCAGTTATTTCCACAGCAGAGTACAGTGATGTGTAATGGAACAGAATGAACTCATGTGGTCACTTTGCAGAAGTATGTAACAGAAAGGTTGAGAGCAGCATGAATGGGAAGTGAATGGGAAGTGAATGGGAAGTGAATGGGAAGTGAATGGGAAGTGAATGGGAAGTGAATGGGAAGTGAATGGGAAGTGAATGGGAAGCCATGGGTGAGGAAGCACCAGAAGGAGGAATATAAATGTGGTGATTGCACTGGTGGCAGGTTATGATCCAAAAAAATTACAGTCAATTTCTCAGGAAATCCCAGATGAGACAAAGTATACTATAAATAGACTAAACCCATCAAGAGATGGTGGTTGAAAGACTCAGAATTGAGGAAGAGTCAATACCCAGATAAAAGTCACAGAATGGTGGGGGTTGGAAGGGAGTTTTGGAGATCATCTAGTGGCATCCAGGCAGGTTTAGAATGACTGCAGAGGTGGACACTCCACCATGTCTCTGGGCAGCCTGTTCCTGTGCTCTACTACCCTCAAAGTCAAGAAGTTCCTCCTCATGTTTGGATGGACTGTCTGGTGTTCAAGTTTGTGCCCACTGCCTTTCATCCTGAAGTTGGGCACCACTGAAAAGAGACTGGCCCCATCCTCCTAAAAAAGTAGTAAAACCTGACAATGGAGAGAAGTGACACACGACAGACAAAAGGATCACAATTACCACGAGCTCCTAAAGGGTACCAAATAGGCCCCTTCAAAACCAGCACTTACTCAGCCAAGCCCAGAAAGATGTAGGAAACTAACAAGGACTAGACAGCCAGTATTCCTTCTCCTTTGCTTTGTCTCCAGAAACTGTGGCCAGGCCACACTGGAAACGCCTTGGTGCCTGGATGCTGGCCTGTCCTCTTGACATGTGCATCTTGGTGCTTATGAGAGTGTGAGTGAACTAACATTTGTTTTAAAATAAAATCATTTTCTTCTCCCATTGATAATTATCACATTCTTTTAACATTAATTGCTACACCTTCCCTTGGAGAACTATAAAAGGTAGTTCCAGTGCTTGCCCTCAACCTTGATAGGGGAGAAGGCAGAAAAGAAGGAAGCACAGCCCACAAGTACTCCCTCCCATTAAAATCAAAAGTAATAAGGATGTGGAAATCTAGCAAGAAGTGTGCTTTCAGGATTTATTTCTTGGCAGAACCTCTGCCAGTTGCTCTAGCAGAGGACAGGTAATGTTTTCTTTTACAGAAAGCTGTGATTTAGCTCAGGTATTTCAGTGTTGCTGCAGCTTTGCAGGGAAATTTTCTACTATCACTCCTAAACAATACTCACACACAGTTTACCTCTCATCAAGATAACTGTCACCAAGCCCACAAATAGGCAAATTTTTCCAGGAACACTACATTCAAAAACCTAGAGAAGGCCCAAGAGCAAAAGGCCTCAGCTTCCACCAAGCTCACCTAGGAGGAGTGGAAAAGCAGCATACTCCAGCCTTTATTGCACAAAATCCAGGACTTCAAACCCCACCAGCCAGAATGGAAAGGCAATTATCACCAGCAATACATACTCCAAACAGGACACACTAGTAAGGACACAGCTACACCATCTGAGGTGCAAATGTCACAGCTAGCATCAAGGAAACTGGTATGCCTCATGGAGCATCCCAGTCCCACCCACAGTCATCCTCCATTAACATTCATTCCTCTCTGCCTGCTGCAGTCCCCCAGACAGCAAATGCTGGAACCATCCAAGTGCAAAACAAACACTTTGCCCCTCAGCCAGCAGTACAGCTGGCCAATAGCTCTTCAAACAAGGCAGAAAACTAAGAAAAATTCTTTGGCAACCTCTTGTTTGCTACCAGCATAGATATCACTTATGGCAACTCCTGGTAAAGCACTTCCTCTCTGACAGGAGTGTTAACATTTTCAGTCATGCAGTTTGGAACCACAGCTGCCTTGCATTTGACACAAAGAAGAGGCAACAAGAGTGCAGCTAGAATCATAGAATGGCTTGGGTTGGAAGGGACCTCCAAAGGTCATCTAGTCCAACTCCCCTGCAGTAAGCAGGGGCATCCTGCTTAGATCAGGTTGCCCCTGAGCCAGCTCCATCAAGCCTGACATTGAATATCTCCAGGTATGGGGCCTCAACTACCTCAATGGGCGACCTGTTCCAATGTTCCACTACCCTCACAGCAAAGAACGTATTCCTAACATCCAATCTAAATCTACTCTTCTCTAATTTAAAATCATTGCCCCTCATCCTATCACTACAGGCCTTTGTAAACAGTTCCTTTCCAACTTTCTTGCAGGCCCCTTCCCGATACTGGAAGGCCACTATCAGGTCTCCCAGAGTCTTTTCTTCTCCATGCCGAACAATCCCAGCTCTCTCAGCCTGTCCTTGTGTTCTGTGCATCACAACAGAGAAGCCAAATGGTAGGACAGCCAGCCCCCAACAAATCAGAGTACACAACAGAATACACAACTTTCTTTTCAATTGGTGATGCTTTACCCTTGATTTGTTGATGCAGGAAAGGTTGCTACTGTTGACAGCGAGATCAGTGATAATACCATTGGCATTAGACATGTCAGAAGAGGCAACTTTACCTGTGGCTCTGGATGGACACGACAAACACACCTACATTTTTACAGCCAGCATAAGGGACCATGCAGGGTACTGACACCTCCTCTGTTTATGGTGCTTAAAGAAGTGTCCAAGAACCAAAGAGCTGGCTTCAGCTTTAGTGAAGAGTCACCACCTCATATCTAAAGATCACGTGAAAGCCATCAAGTGCAGAATTCTTACAGTAATTTAATGCACACCAGAGAGCCATCGACAAATCTCATGAAAACAACACATAGTCTCTAGCTCCAGTAACCATATTACTGGAAATAGATTTTACACAATCCTCCTTCAAACAGCCATTTAAACCCCGGGCTTAAAGGAGATTATACTGTTTGCTGATTTAAGCTGAAAGGGAAGCTTGTTCCAGTCATCTGGGGGCTCCAGAGACAACAGCTCATCTGCCAAATTCCCTCTTTATCCAAGTACCATATACAGCATCTAAATTGTGATGATAATCTTGAAGCAAAACGACTTTCCTTTCAAAGATAATTTTAAGTCAGTTTCTGAGGCTTTTCAGGCTTTTCTAGGGATTGTTTCAACTTTGGTATAACAGTGATACGATGTTGCCTGATCCGTTTGATCTATGAAAGGCGATTTACTTCAGTATCCATAGAGATAACCCTTCTGCAAACCTTCATCTTGGACCCAAATACACAGAGGCCAGTCACCTTCTTACAGGTATAAGCTGCAGACAAAAGAAAGCACAGCCTAATGAGGTATTGCTGTGGGACACAAATTAAGCATTTATCTTCAGTTCTGCTCCTCACTCCTTGTATTGCCCTGGTCACACCTACTCTCCCATTTGCAGAGAAGTAGCTGGGCCCAGGCATGGTTTCTCCCTGTGATGGATTTGTGTACTTATGCAGCCATTCTTGTTCAGTTGCTGCTGTTCGCTCCAGAAAAGCTGACAAAATGGCCATGTTCCCTTGCAGCAGCACCAGCCAAGACAGCTGGAGCTGCCATCTACAAATTCCAGGCCAAGGGCACAGGCCACAGACATGTTTTTGGTATCACACTCCGTCTATTATTAGAGAGAGAAAAACCTTTTGCTTCCAGGAAAATTAAGGTAGCTCCATACTGCCAAGTATAGCAGAGCTCTTTTCATGCCAACGTCAAAGGAACAAAAGCAGACAATTCCTACATGAATCTCCAGGGCTGATGGACACAGACTAAAGTAGAAACTACAGCCTATGTTGTTCCTCACACCACCTCTTTCCAATTCCCTGTGTTATTTTCTCTATTTTATGCTATGAAAATGAAAAGGCTAGGGAGAGATTGCAGGGTGAATCTTAACAAGTTCACTTCTCCAGATATTTTATATACCATAGACTTATATATATACCTATACTTTCTGGAGAAAAGGAAGCTAAGGACCCACAACTACCTGAAAGGAGGTTGGAGTGAGATGGGTGTTGGTCCCTTCTCCCAAGTAACAAGTGATAGTACAAGAGTAAACAGCCTCAAGTTGAACAAGGGGAGGTTTAGTTGGAGTTTAGAATAAACTTCTTCACTGAAAGGCTTCTCACACACTGGAACAGGCTGCCCAGGAAGATGGCTGAATCCCCATATCCAAAGGTGTTTAAAAGACATATGTAGTGCTGAGGGATGTGGTGTAGCAGCAGATATGGTAGTGTTAGAAATCATTTGGACTTGATGACCTTAAAGGTCTTTTCCAACTAAACCAACTCTACACTACTGAGACACAGCCATACCAACTGGGGTCTCCAGTGACACACGTAATTTTTCTTCCTGTTATCACAGTTGGGATACTGCTGTTTCCAGACTCTATTCTTCATTTTTCCACAATTATTAACACTTGATAAAAAGGCAGCAAGAATGTGTAATATTCTACATGAAAATTTAAAAGGCAATGCAGTGGAAAACTGTTAATGGTTAAATGCATCATTATGCCTACCAATATTATGCAATTAACACATTTAATCATTTAACATTCTAACACTTCAAACTTCCATTAAATATATAATTTCATATATGAAATAATTATTCATTTATCAATAGGAGCTGACTCTACTTCAGTACAGAAATAAAAATTACAATTAGATGCAGCAGGGCAGAACGAATTTTGGCAGTAAGATGGGATGGAGCTGTGTGTGCCGCTCTTCTGTAAGGTCTCACAGTCAAACTCATAATTCTCATAGAACACCGCCTCTAAATATCTTGGGTCATTAGCAAAATTACATAGCTAATGAAGGGCAAATTAATGGAGCTCTGGAACATTTTATAAGCCTGTAAGAACAGCTACTTGTTATACATCACTAAGAAATAATTGCAGAGTCAATCTCATGAACTCATTAAGTTTTAACCATACAGAGTAGGCAAGCTATTCCTCAAGGAGAATCTCCTCTGACTGCAGGGCTGTCAGGTCCCCAGGCTCAGCAGGTGATTGGAAGAGGGGGTTAAGGAAGATGAGATTTCAGGTTTGGAATACAGGCCAGCTTTGGGCTAACAAACTGAGAAAGCTCAGTTGCCTGCCCTGGAATAGCCACATCTCCAGCTTATCAAACAGTATCATGCAAAGCCCGAATGAGATGATCTCAAGGAATCAATGATTTTCCTATGGAGAAATCATGAAGGGATGGCACCAATACTGAAGAAGTAACTGGAGATAACTGAATATACATAAGTATATACATAAGCCTCATAAGAGGCTTTGACATATTCTCCACTAGGTTAGCGTTGGCCAGGCTGTTCACAGTGAAGGACGCTGATGGAGGCCATCCTACACTTGACTCACATTTAATGCACACTTCATTTAAACATGTATTCAAGAGTAGGCAGTCCTGAGTCATATTCATTCAGAACAAGTACTGCATGTGTCAGCAATAAAGAAGTTTTTTTAGAAAGCACACCTTAAACCAAATTAGGATGAACTTTTTGCAATACCGAAGGAGCTGACAGTTGCTGCTCTGTAATTGGCCCCAGAATGGGTCTTTTCAGTATCACTTCACAGAGCAACATAAAGTAGCTGAAAGGGGAAAGAAGATGAAGACAGAACCTCCTCCATGTAAAGGTTTTAACAAGTTATACAGTTTAGTGGGAGTGCTCCTGCTCCAACTCTGTTTCCCTATAATTAATTCTAGACAGGGCTCAGTTCTCCACACAGTTCTCAGCTGAGGTGGTGCAATTAACCAAACTAAGCATTTTCATTATTTTAAATTCAGTTAAGCACCTAATAAACAGATCTTCATGTGACATACTGCACTGTAAGTACATCGTAGAGACCTGCAAAAGCAGTGTTCAAAACCCTGCTGTGTTCTTTTGAATCCAAAATGAAAGCCAAGGTCATGAAAGATGACCCACAAAACCTGATCCTTTAAGATCCATCCAAAACCTGTTTGGATTAGAGCTATACTGCAGAATAAATATAACTGCCAAACTCAAACTTTCTGCAAGATTTGGCTTTTCTCATTACCCTAACATCCAAACTCCATTGTTCTTCTTAGCACAGACACCTGGCTAAAGCAAACACAAACATAAAGCAAAATACTATGTGGTTTAAGTACTTCTAAGTGATTTCCTGCAAAAGTTTTCCCATGTGGCCCCTATAAATGTCTTTTTTCCCCATGTATCCTCTATTATACCTGGTGGTTCTCAGAAAATTAGACTGTGAAAAAAACATGAGTAAGTAGTAGGGAATTCAATTTTTTCATTAAAAGATAACAACCAAAAAAACACCAACAAAAAACCCCCCACTGAACTAAAAGCACTAACTACTGCTAGTGACAACAGGCTGGTAAACAAATATCACACTTGGAAACACTTATTATTTTGCTTTTAAAGAATTACAGACTGTCAGTACAAACTGAAGTGATCACTAAAACTGATCCAAATTTCTCCGAGCTTTGAGATGCAGTAGTATTTCTAAGTGGTGGAAAGGAAAAAAAAATACAATTTATGCTATTCCATCTAGCAGAAGGTTTGAACACACTCAGGTACCAAAACTGACACTTATGGATACTGGAAAAAGTATGCTTCATGTTCACTGCTTTGTGACATGCCAGTGAGGTTGCAGCTGACTGGCAGCTGGTCAAGAAATTTGGAAAAAATCAGGTGACATGGCAAAAGTTTCAAGATTTTCAAGAAAAGCAAGAGTTTTTCACAGGACAAGTACATAACAGAACATATCCAACCAGACCAGAGCTAAAAGTCTCGGAAGCCTCTATTCGAATCTTCTGAAGGAAATGTAAGAAATTTCCACTGGAACACAAGGAACCTTTAGCTTTCTCCTATGTCTACTGATTCACATATTAAAATCCCAGGTATGTACCTTAATAGCCCTCTTAAAGAAATTAACACCACAATAGTGAAAATATTCTGCAATCCACATTAGTGGCTGATCTCCAGATCTCCCAGCTTCAACAGCTCTCTGCCGCAATGAGGTTCATAGTCTAATTCAATGCTATTTTGTCTTTACTTACTTCATTAAAGTTCCTTATTGAGTTCATACCAAAACTGTCACCTTCTGCTCTCTGCAATCCTCCTGAACCTTGTGCCGGTTTTAAACATTTGACATCACATAATTTCTTTTTAACCACCTAATGAACTGTAAAGGAATCCTGTACAAAACAGTCCTTTGTGAGTAAGGAAAGACTCCATAGGACCATAAAACAGGAACCATGGAAAATAATTATTCATTTTTCAGCTTCCAAGGACGTTGCTGATTTCACTGCTGTCCACAGAGGAGTCATACACCCTATTCTGCTAAATTCCTGGCTGATTGTAGTCAAATATATCACACTGGACAAAGGTGAACTCTAGCAACATCACTGGATGCCTTGCTTGACTGTCATTTCCAGCTGCTAATTGATGTGACTTCTAACTGCCCATTTTTTTGCATTTCATTGTACTTTACTAGCTGCAATTGAGAAGAATGCTTCTCATGTACTGTGACAAAGAGTTACTGAGAATGAATGAACAATTTTCTTGCTGGGATACTACCAGTACATCTCAATTCTATTTGGACTCAACATTTGTGGCAGAATTGATCAATGTAAGATGTACTGTTCATAATGCACAGTAAGAAGGTCACTGTCTGCTGAGCAGGTTTTATGCTCTCTAAAGCATAGATCAGAGTTGGATTTTCCCAGTCCAATTCTCTGAGTCCCATTATGTGCTGGATGCTTTTGTTCCTGCACATGCATTATAAAACCACCACAGATATATACTACCAATATGTTACGTCCATCAGCTATTTCCACAGTTTGCAATGCTATTTATCGATATATGGCACACTGTCACCTTAAAGGATGAGTTTGTGGGTAGAGGTATTCTATGCAGTCGAATTTAGGCTCAATCCTTACATGCTGGAGACCTGTCTCATGCCTGGAGCAAGCACAGTCTAAGTGAACACTCAAGTTATTAACCTGAACCAGATTCTTTAAAAAGTCTATATTTTTGTGCCTATTCATTTTTATGCTGTATTCTAATAGTCTTTCTAATGGAAGGGCTGCTTGCCATCACATGTTCTCAGACAGGGGTAATTCATACAGTATAACTTTTGAGCATCAGCACTGAAAAACCAAGTTCAGTGCCTGGTCTTTCAGTATAAATGATGGAGAGCAGCAAACTGCTCCAGGAGGCAATTTGATTTCGAGCAGACAATGGTTACTTCATCTCTGTCTCCCTACATCACATTTCTTCAAATGAAAAGTCAGGTTTTCAGTGAGACTTCATTACAAATTGGAATTTGCTTCTAACAGACAGTGCAAGATGAAGTTAAATTACCTGTTTTGTTGAACACTTATACCAGCAAATTCATTTTTTAAAGAAATACATTAAGAGAACATCACAATCAAAGCTGAGTTAATTTCAGAGATGGATGCCACTTTTCATGCAGTAAGTATTAATGTATTAGTAGTTCCTGTGAAATCAGCTGAGCTGCCTGTAAAGTAGAGCAGTACTCTGTAGAAGTGGGGAAAGGATAACTGGATCTTTTTGAACCCCATACGTATTTGTGAAGAGTCTTACATGCTGCTGCATGTTTGTACTAAACTATCTACACAATTAGTAAGAGACTCAACAGATTCTCTTTTTTCCCCAGCTGCAGGATATTGAGGAACTTTCAAATATGTCCAAATATAAATGTAAGAACCTATGTCATGAAATCTACCACTGACTGTGTAAAATGGTTGGTATATGCACTGATGTTTCAGCAGTGCTCCCTTTTACAGATTGTAGCAGCTACTGCAAACACAATTAGACTCTGATTTCACTGCACACTGTACTAATAACAAAGGCTGACGGACTGTGGTTGTTAAAAACAGCTCCTGAATGCCTTCACATCACCTTGACTGAAAGTGCTCTCTGAGTTCTCTGCTTTCAGTACAGCTTCTCTGACCACTATGGTCCTCGTATGTGCCTTAAAAAGTTATTTACTTCTGTATTTATTCTGTTATATTCAGTCCCTGAGCATGGCATACTTAAAATGAAGATATAATTGGTGGAGTAGGATTCTAACCTAATATAGATCAAAATAAGTACATTCAGATCAGCTGAGAAGTTCAAACCTTCTTCCTGCTAGAGCTTCTGCATTCATTTTGCAGAAGGAACCTCAGTAGCACAGAAATGCTGAAGACACATAGGAAGAAACAGCTACTTTTCTAAATCTCTGCACTTCCTCCCTAAAGCTAGAAGCACACAGATAAAATTGCCCTCAAAAACTAGGCTTAAATGATCATTTGGATCAACAAGATGGAACTCTTCCTTCCATATATCGTGGTCTTCAAACTCCTTCTGAAAATCCACTTCACAGCAGCCTTCTGTAAATAATGGTTTGAAGAACCCCAAACTTGAGGAAACTGCCACAAATAGCTAAAAGAAAGAAACAAACAAAATCTAAGGTGCTCAAATGACTCATCACCGAGAGGTTTATTTCAAGACTAGGAGTGAAACTTGAAGACCCTGATTATGGGGAGTGTCAAACAACTCTGTATCAGAAACCATTCTGACCTGAGCATAGTAGTTGTATGAAGCTGCATTTACAGACCTGGGCTTCCCTCACTCCATCCCAACCACCGCTTCATTTGAAGTGTACCTTTCAGACAGAATAACCAAGTTTTCAGAGGGAAAAACAAGCAAAAACAAACAAATAAAACCCCAGCACCAACAGCCAACAAAACCACATCCAGTTTAAGTCCTGAAATCATGTAGCAAACCTAAATCCAGATCTGTAAGGAAAATTCTAGTTCTACAGACTGTTTCTCTGGTTGGAAAGCAAGGTGGACTAAGTAGGTATCTCATTTCATGGACTATGAGCTGCACACTCGAAATTCAGCAAAGCAACTGGACTTTCAAAAACACTCATAGAAAACATAGAGAACAGGCTTGTTTCCAAGCCAGTGAGCTAGAAGAGACATTTTCCAGTCATAAAACATAAACTTCACACCTGAAATGAGTCAATTTTCTTGTACTGTGTGACACCTATTTTAAAAACTTTTGTCTTTGGTCTATAAAAATTATCAAGGTTCCAAGGCAGGATATGATCTAAAATGTGTCTCTGTGTGTCACATTTCCTTCCTGTGCCTCAGGCTACCAAGTAACCTTAAGCTTAGATTGCTTGTTATGATAAGAGTTGTCCCCACTGTCAGTGCTCTGACTTACGTAGTCATAATGCGTTCTTATGATGTACAGGGTGTTCTGAATGGTCAGCAAAATCCTATGCTGATGTACATTTTTTTCCAGAGTATCACCAGGCACTTAAATGCTGGTTCAGGAAATCTGAGCACGAGCACAATCTTAGAAAGCAATTCTAAAAAGAGTGCCTGCTTATACAACCTGTCTGACAAGAGTTCCGGAGTTATTCTTTTGGATAAGAATATAGTGGGGGGAGTTGGGGGTCTATCTTCTTCTCCTGCCAATGATGTGCAAAGCTTTGGGAGAGAGTCAGATATCACCTTCTGCCAAACAGTCTGCAAATAAGTAGCTCAGTCACAGCGGATATTAAAGGAATGACCCAGGATATCACAATTTAACAAGCCATCTAGGAGAAAGTAACTCGCTGAGAGCTACTATGGCAGTAGCTTGCTTCAGAGTAGCTGTGCTGTCACCATTAAATAGGTGTGGTGCTTCCACTAGGTAGCCTGCTTCTACGGTGACAACATACTACTATACTGGAGCAGCCCCAGCCCCAGCTTGATCTGGTCCCTAACCTGGGCTGCCTCAAGAGCTGCTCCACTGACTACAGCAGTGATCAGACTTGGATTCAGCAGCTTGCTGTTTGCTTGCTCCTTGTCCTGAACAGCACCTTTTTGTAATGAGCACCTCAAAGGGATTTCTTCCCTCCATGAAATCTCTTTTAGTTTGTACTACACTAGAGGCAGTGAGCTGCCTACTATGTTTGAACAGTGAAACAGGGTAATTTAATGGGGACTGGACTCTAGCCAAAGACACCTAGTCATTTATATGGGATAGGCTCCTCCTACATAAACAGCTTTTATATAAGCTCTGGCTACAGAATCCTGAGTCTATAGTTGGCACCATATGATTTAACTCATTTGTGCATCATTTAAACTGCCCGAATATAAGATGGGGACAAAAACATTCAACATGGATGACTTCAGACAAATATCCCTTGAATTCCCAAGGAGAGACACATACAGAGTAAACAAATTTCAAAACAAAAGACCAGAGACAGGTCTCCCAGTTCTGACAATAGAGCACCACCCATCTTTCCATCAGAGAAGGTAATGCCATCTTTCTGTCCTAGTTCTGAAAGAACATCAGATCATTCCTAAAGCAGTTTTCTTTATTATCTCCTACCAGCAGTCTCCAGCCCCATGTAGCTGTGATGGTACCTGCAAAATCTGAGCTACACAGTAACTACATCAGCAAGAAGGAGCCCCTTCAGAAGCCTCTCTTGTGATACTGTGCAAGTCAATCCTGTCAGATAGGGCAGCAAGAAGTAAGACAAACATTCACTCAAGGCACACCATGAGGTGCAACAGACAGGATTCAGCCAAAACTCTTTTGTAAATTATTGAAAACATACCTTTGTTCCATGACAAGCACCGGGGACTGGTAAACTGCCTCACCCAAATGAAAAGCAGCAAAGTGCTTCTCTGCTAAAACTGCTTGTTAAACCCTCCCAGCTGCAGATGCTCAGGATGCATTGACTACACTTGCAGGGACAGGCTGAATAAGCACTAATGAACAGAAGAAAAAACGGTCTGGGAAATTCCCCACATGCAAGTGCCTCCAAAGTTAGGAGCAGCTTTGCTCTTCTGCAGCCCAGCATCCCTGGCAAACAGCCTGCTTCCTGCTAGATCACTCCAAATACTCACCTGCAATGTGGTTGAACCACCTTTCTCCCCTGCAGTAGTCCCTGTTTCAAAGCCTGATACTTGCACAGTACCAACTAAGCTTTTGTGTTGCAGTCTTGCAGAATTGCTGCAAATCACTGCACCCTCTTCACTTACTCCTGTACGGGATTAGAGAGCCAGTTATGCCCTTCAACGTCTTATATTAAAACACAGTAAAACTTCAATGAATCCTGATAATCAATTGATAAGATAAAGTCTTTCAAAATAACTGGAGTTGCATTGCCATGTCAGAGACAAGAAACATTGGTGAATGCATTTCTAAATGCAGTAGAGAGACAGTACAGAGAAGGAACTACACTGTCAACAAGGCAACAGAGCTCAAACGTGCAGCTTTTCTGATGAATGTCAGAGCTGTTCCAAGGAGGGGTAAGGACAGCTGTCTCACCATCTAGAAAGTCAGCACCCAAAAGCGAAGCAGATCTCCCAGAGTACATCTATCACAGCACTCTGAGGCAGACTCTGTCCATGCTCTGAATCAGATGTGAAGCAAAGCCTTGACTAAAAAGTGTTAGCTATATCTACCTGGGCTTAACATTGTGTTTATGTGACTACGTGACTTCTGGGTAGATGTGGCTCCTAGTAACACAAACTCACATGTATACACAGAGCACTGTGCAGCGGGACATGGCAGTGCCAAAGCAAACTGCCTTCTGCTTCATTGCACTGTATCACCCAGAACACCATAGGTAACTTCCAGCCTGAAATTAAGATCAAAAAATTTCTTGCAAACTACCATAATTAAACAGATTTTGCTCTAAGACTACATGGTTCCCCTTAAAATGTGTAAGCATTTTGTCCTGTCCGGGAGACCTCACCTAGCTCTTGATTTTATTCACTTCCGAATCACCTTGTCCCTTCAATGAATCCAGTTAAACATTAAAGTAACCCCATACACATCTGAAGAATTTGTTCGTAACTATGAAATTCAGAGAATGAGTGTGAAAGGCAGCTATTGCCTATGCAGGCAGTTAGGTACCTATTTAACGTCTATGTACTGCCTAACTGTACTACTTTTAGTATATTGGTTGACAATTCGTAGCAATTGTCATGACAGAAAGGATAAGGAAAAAACCCACCACCAACAACAAAAATACACATACACCAATAAAAAAAAAAAAAAAAAAAAACAAAAAAAAAAAAAAAAAAAAAAAAACCAAACCAAACCAAACCAACCACAAAAAAAAACCCCAAAACCCAAAAAAACCCCCACAACCCACAAAACCCCAACAAACAAACATAAAACCCCCAAAAGCTACAAGAATCAGTTCAGGAAAGGAAATCTCACCAGACAATGCAGTTATCAGAAACCATTTAAACTAAATTTTTTTTCAAGTGGGCTTTTATCCTTTCAAACTTCTTATATCTTCCTGCATCCCCACACTGTGAGACTGCTGTTTACAATTACATACAATTTATTTTGCTAACACATTAAATGAAGTGTCTGGAATAAGCTTCTAAATTAGTTTCAGTAGAATAGCTGTTATATTATCATTACATTTCAGCATATTCAATAGCAGAAAATTTGCTTGGTATTTTGACTATTATCCCTAGCATAATTTGCAAAAGAAACAGAGGTGTGACTTGATTAAACACATTCAAATAGCTAAGATGCTTCTGCACTTAATTTCATTAAAGAGTTGTCAGATATTAATTAGCATATCTTCTACATGCCATTGTTTGACTCAGTGTTCATCCGTTATCTAAATGCATTTGGTTTTGGCAACAAAACACAAATCCAATAGAACAACACAAATGATAACCACAGCATAGATCAGCTACCATACTGTACTCCTTGAAGCTGCAAGTTTGCAAGGTTCACCATGAATGTAGAAGTCCATCAAGGAAAACTATCATACACTGTTTCCTACATAACGGGGAGTGCTAAAGGTGTGTTGGGGAAAAGCACAAATTTGGAACCCCCTGAAAGAACTCAGTTAAGTGGCTTGTTTAAGGTTTGACCCTTCAGGACACTTTACAGGCATTTCTGGGAACTATTTTCTAGACGTCAGTTGCCATTCAGGTGTCTAAAACTCTTTGTTTCTAAAGCTACAAAACAGCTGTCTAAATGGAAAACCAGATCAGAGGATGTTCTGATGCTAGAACCTTTGATAGAGGCAGGATATCGATTCAGAAGCAGGTCTGGGGAGAGAGAGTTAAGTCTACCCTAAATACTCACAGCAATCCCACTTGCATTGTCACCCTCATAGTAGGGCTCCTATTCCCACAGGCCTCTTATTCTTAGTCCTGTTAACATCATCTCCAACACAGGGGACAAAACTATTTGGCAGCTCTTGTTGAATAAGCTGGAAATGTTCATCTTCAGGTCTTCATCACTGCAACACACACAGTACAATGCTTCTACATTGATCACTGGACAAAGTAATGATATAATGTTGTGCATAGCATGCACAGCAGTTGTAAGCAAAATTCATACATCAAGAGAACAGTGCAGTGTCTATTATGGAAATGACATACATGGATATCCCCTAGTTGTATGGGATCACTAAACAAAAAGAAAAGTTAAACCAGGGGTTGACCAGGCCAGGAGTCATGACTAATTATGCATAATACAGAATTCAGATAGCAGCAGTTTGAAGCTCACAGCATTGTTTCAGCTGCTGGATGGTTGAAATGTTGAAATAATATGCAACTGGGAGGCACGAATGCCTGTCAGATTGACTGCTGAGCAGGAAAGCTGGCCATTCACCCTGGCTTTTCCAGTGGAGAGAACCTTTTGGCGTATCTCTTCCTCAGAGCAACAGACCAACAATTTCCAATATGCTTTATATGGACTTCACCAGGACCCTGTGTTCTCCCTGCTATATGTAATCTGCCTTGTCCGGCTCAACTCCTTCCCTCTCTTTGCATCTCACCTACTTCCTCTTCTCCCTGTCATGGAAGAAATAGGGTAAAACCAACCTGTCCACACCACCATTTATCCCTGTCTCCACCTTAGCCAGACCTAAATCCAAATCTTTTGGCCCATACATTGACTCTTTCTTCAGTTCACCTGCAACAAGAGAATGGTTCACAGAAGAAAGGAAGAAACGAGCATCAGGTAAAAATCCCTGTGTGAAATCTCTGTAGCAAGCAGACAGGCAACTGGGTGTCAGAGGACCTGCAATCTCTTCTTATGCTGGTGCATCTTAGTGGTTGTGAGCCAGTGCTACATACTGCTGCTCACCATAAAGTATCTACACCAGTACAGGATTGTGTACAAAGGCCTCATCCCAGAGGAAAATCTAATGGCTTCATTCAACTGGGATAGAGACAGTCCAAAAGAGTTCCAGGAGGCATTCACTAGAAAACTTGTTATTTTCACAGACACTAATGAAGTCAGTCTGACAGTATATTCTTCTTGGCAACCAATAGTTTGCAAGATTAAGATACAGCAAGAAGTGAACGTTTGAAATTCCTGTCTGTGTCAGTGTGAGAAGGGACCCAGCACAGGGCCAACTCCTCAGTTATGACTGTAACATCACAAGCCACATCAACCTGACTGACATCTAGTGACAACACTGCCAATAAAAGCAAGTGTTCAACTTTTAGCCAACTTGAACCCACCTTCAGAGTAATTAATATGGCAAAAGAAGTGGTAAGGGAGTAAACACAGAGCAAACCCCTCTGCATCGGAGGGAAAGCAGGTCCTCTGACTGAAATTAACTGTCCAGTGGAATAACGCACAGAGTTTACCAAAGCATCAGGTTGAGCTGCTGTTTTCACAGATAATTTCACAGCAACAAGAAAATCACACTGATTAGATCATTGCATCATTTTCCAGACAATAATTTTCACATTTGCTTAATACCAACTGTGCTACTTATTGTCAGGGAGCATCATTCTCTACAGCTAAATCGTAACCACCACGAGGCATCTATAGGAGCCAACAATCTGGCAGCATCTTTTGCTGCTCACTGATTGTGCAAACAGAGACAGGTTACCCACACCATCTGTTGCAGAGTGGAAGCAGGTACTTGGGACTGTTGGTTCAATGCACCATTAGACAACAAGACATGCAGCTCAGGTGGAAGGATGCAAATCAGTTTAAAAAACAATCAGTGGGAAACAGAAGTCAAAAGGAATGTTCACCTCAAATTTAAGATCTCAGTCCCACAGAACAAGCTTCAACATTTCTGAACAAAGCATTACTTCTGCATACCTATGCTCATTTTTACTGTGCTAGGGATTGCCAACACTAATTGCCAAGGCTAGAAAAACAGATTTGACTACAACTGAATGGGAAATCAGAAGTATTTTTGTTTTCACATCAAATTAAAACCAAGTTCTTTCAATGAGTAGTAAGATAACCAGAAAAGCAAATAGACAGAAGCTTTTGATTCTGAGTCAGGCTTGAACCTAGGTTTTCACTATCATGCAGAAGATATCACAAGGTAGCAGTGATTCTCCCCATCACTCTTGTTATTCCCTTCAATTTTCCTGAGAGAGTATCCTATGAAGATTTTCTCAGCACTAACTGTGCTTCCAATAATGTCAGGGGCAAATCTGTTTCCCCATGGGAATAATGGGGAAGTCAAACCTCACCTTCAAAAGCAGTAGAACGCTATTGTCTGATTCCTTAGATGGGTTTATCTTCTATACAGTTCTCCATCAGAAAGCCAAACCAGAGGCCTGCTTTGGCATAGCTGTTGCCCATAAAAAGCCCAATTTCCACAGACAGACCCTGGGATGACATTGGCAGGTTGGAGCTCTGCTTGCCAATAAACTGAACATGACCACTTCCAATAGCATCATGTGGTCATGTACATGTAGTCTCTCTCAAGAACATCTAACGAGTAAGATAGCAGGCACTTTAGTTTGACCCTAAAGAAACTTGGATCCTGGCTTCATTTACAGTCTCCATTAAATATTCAGAATGTGTATATATAGTGCAACTTCCTCAGTTGCCTGTCTTCCATGCCAACTCTCAGCATAGAATTAATGTTTTGATGGAATAATAAACCTCGCAAAATCTGAGCTGATAATGGACAGTCACATTAGATGCTTAAATTATAGCAGCATGAACAGCCTTGCAATAATCAACCCTGGAACTGCCAAAATGTTTTCATTGTTCATTAACTGGAACCTTTTTTGCATTGCTAATCCTAATGAACTGACATTCTCATTACTGTTTTAAGCACTGTCTGTAGCACATCTCTGGGTCTCTTTTCCACCCAAACATACAATCTTACTCCACTGGCAGCCTGCTAATGCATTAGAAGTTCATAAATTGATGCTTTAACACACCTGTAAGAAATCCACAGTTCAAGCACCTGTAGATGAGTGGTCAATTCAGCCTTCAAGAGCTTTTGTTTAAGTAGAAAAACAGGTCTTCTATTGTTGAGCTTTAAGTTCCAAGTCCAAAATCCACTTACGTCAATGGGAGTCTTTCCATTGATTTCTGTGTATCCTGAACTGCTTCAACTCCCTCCTGCCTTCATCTTCTGCTCCTCCCAAAGCATGAATAAGTGAATTCATTGACAGTGCAGAGATAGAGAACTTTCTTGCAGAGAGCATGAACAATGTCCGTGTGTGGCTCTGGACTGGAATGAACATCTCCATTTCCTCTACTCCAACCCCACAGTGTCAGAGTTTAAAGAATCCTACGATCCTTCTCAGTTCGCAAGTCAGGTTCTTCTTTTGCAAAATTCAGAATAAAGATGTTGCCCAAAACTCCAGAAAAACAGACCTCAGTCTAAAATATAAGTAGTTTATTCACTAAAGTAGCTTCTTTATTAAAGGTAAGCAGAAAGTAGAGACATCCACCTCACACTGAATTGAGTAAATAATAATAATAAAAAAAAGAGTTATTAACTTCATAATAGTGGACAGCTCATTCACATAAGCAATGAGATAAGTTTTACAGAAGAAAAGCCAGATGTGGAGCCTGGTTCATTGTGATGGTTTTAAAGACTGTCTTTTTAATTTTTCTTCACAAAGTTCAAGCAGAGAAGGCAAACGAATGTAAATAAGTCACTATTGGGTGTAAGAAAGCAAAATAATGATTATCTAAACACCTCCATTGGAGAGAGAGAAATGTTTAAGAATCTCTACTCAAAACAAGGTTGTTGAGTTGTGGGGCAGTCTGAGTTCTCAGCTTGTTTGCGGGGCTGTCTGGCTGCTGCTTCTTCTTTTCTGTCTGAAGATAACACACTGACCTTGACCAGCTAAGTCTAACAGCCTCTCTGCTTCATGACTCTCTGCCTTCTGCCTGGGGGGGGGGGGGGTATCCAGGGGGATTCCTTCTGGTCTGAGGGGGGAGGAAAGGGACCTTGGGGAAAGGTCCCTTGGGGGAAGCAAAGGAGCTTGGTTGTGCTTTTCTGTTGATTGTACATATTTGTAAATGTTGTGAATACTGTATATTTGTACATATTCATTGCATTTCATCATAGATTGTACATTTGCTTGTAAATACAGCTTTCGTTTGCTTCCAGACTGAGCTAGCCTGGTGATTGTCGGTGTGGAGGGGATTTCAGCATTCACACTGATACTGTTACATTCATTTGCAGTGTGACCCACTTGTTTTCAAGTCAGACAATAGAGGAGGTTAAAAAACTACTAGGCATCTTCTTCACAGGAACTACTGTTTTGTCCTAGAGAGACAGTTGTTTCCTTTAGCTGTAAAGCAGGAATAAATTGCTCTCCTCCTCGAAAGAGACTGCATCTCCAAAGAACCCCATATGTGAAGAAGCAGTATGCACTCTTCAGAGATTAAGCATTTTCTAAGTTGTTCTATGACAAAAACCCCTCAATGTTAATGTAGCTCCAAATATATGTATGAGCCCCGAGTTCTCATATTAAGCAGAAACAAACAGAATAATTCTTTGACTTCTCTCCTTCATAACCAGCTACCAATATCATTTCACAATCATTCCACATTGGTAAGGTATTTCCATGCTGACAAAGGCTTTGAGGTCAATAATTATGTGGGGGGATGTATTTGGCAACATCTAAGTTGTCTTTCACTAAAGCCTGCATTATTTAACTTACTCCACCTGACAACTCATAAAGAATCAAAAAATGTTCTATGCAAGCACAGGGAATAATTTTTGGATCTTGTCCCCAGTTCTCTCATCTCCAGGGCTCCACTAAAATGCTTCTTTATATTTTCCAATACACAGTTCCTGGAACAAAACATTAGATGGAGTATCATACATTTCTTGGAGACACAGTCCCTGGAAAGTCAAAGAACAGTCTGCCTCGGGGACAGAAGGGTGAAAGGCAGACTACAGAACAGAGCTTTCTGAAAAATAAAGTCTTAAAAGATTTGGATTTAGCCTACGACACAAGCCACTAGCTTATGAAATAGCTATTTTCAAGAAATCAGTGGGCACAAGGTGGATCCACAGACTAAAATTCCAATTACAAAATTGTTGCACAAAAGCAGCTAATGTCAGCAAGAGCAGCACTAAGGAATTGCTCCACACTGGTCACCTCCAACTTCTTAGAAAGCTCACTATGCCAAGACTCCAGAAAATTCTTTTAAATAGAAAATGACACTTTCAAGTTGGATTAAGAGAGTGTGACTAAACCAGCAGAAGCTACACAGAAAATCCCATAAATCACACGGAATCACAGAATCTGACAGAACATTAGGAGTTGGAAGGGAACTCAAAAGTGTGAGTGATCAGCACTTTCATTGTGAGCTTAGGAAAAGGTGAGACAACTGCTGCTGCAACTGAAGGAAAGAGAAAAGAGATCAATCTGTCAGTATATTAAGGGACCCTGTGGAGAGACAGACCCTGACCATCCTGCTGCCAGGTGTATCCTCTTTCTCTAGATCCATAACAAGAGATATTGTTTCCAGTTGAACCACTGCTTCAGCTGGAGGACACATGCTCTTCTCACCCTCACAGCAGTGGCACAAGGAGAGATGAAGAAAGAGGGAGGGACTGGCCGCAGAAGACATTGGTGTGGACATGAATCATCCTGGCTCACATCCACACTTAAAGGTGACTAAAGGCAGCTTGGGAAAGGTGAAGAAAAATAGCATGGCAGGAAAGTTCCTAGGGTCCTGAGGATCACCAAATTGATCAATATGCCTGTGCCCAAAGCCAGATAGTGGTAGCCTGGGCTGCACTGGGCAAAGCCTTGACAGGTGCTGGCAGGAGGGGACCCTTCCCCTCTGCTCAGCACTGGTAAGGCCACATGTGAAGCCTTGCACCAGATGTGGTAACAGAGACATACTGTGGAGAGGCCCCAGTGCCCCTTCCCCACTAGAGCTGCCCAGTGGTGCCAACTCGTGTTTACCTGCTGCCACCCTGGGTACCTGCTGGGTCGGTGCTCGGGCAGCACAGGCTGCTAGTGGGTGAGGAAGAAATTTTGCTGAGAGCGTTGGGAAGTGTTTTTTGACACCAGGAGCCACCTAGAAGCCTTCAGGGAGCCAAGTGGGCTTCCTCTGACCATCATCAGTGGGTCCTGTACCACTCTTGTAGACTCGTCAGGATGGGCCAGCTCTGCTGCTGCTCCGGGTGAGTTCTCTCCGTGGCTCGGCGACAGCCTGGCACAGCCAGGCCTCGCAGCAGCCACCTTGCTCATGCTCAGCCCTGTCTGCAAGGGCGCCCCTGAAGCCAGGCAGCAGCCAGAGCCTGTCCCGGCATCGGCAGAGCTGCTGCTCCGGCAGGGAGCACGGGTGAGCCAGGGCTGGGTGAGCAGGAAGAGGAAGCTGCTCCTCTTCAGCGACACCTTGCTCATCGCCAAGGCCAAGTAAGACTCCCAGACCCCAGCTGCCTTTGCTTCCAAGCCCCAGCCCTGGCACCATGGCAGGGCACCCAACAACTCGCCCCAAGCACCTGGCACCCTGCTACTGGTGCATGCCCCTGACCGGCAGATGCCAGAGGGGAAGCCACCAGGCTGTGCCAGCTCCAGCTCACTCCCTGCTGTTCCTTTCTGCAGAAGTGGCAGCACCCCACACCCCAAGCTCTGCCTGGCTCTAGGCCAGCTCCAGGTGCTCAGCAGTGGCAAGGGGGAAGCCGGGGATGGCACTGAGGAGCAGGAAGGGAAGGCCACCAGATCCCTCATCTTCATCTGGCCCTGCAGCTACTGCGTGGTCACTTTCAGGTGAGTCTGGATGCCATGTCCTACCAGAAGGGCAGACAGCATCTCTGTGCTACCACTGTGGCTGTGCCCAGGGCAGGGCTGTGTGGGTGCACAACTCTGCACGCAGGCTGGGCAGCAGCAGGCACTCAGGCTGCTTCTCCTCTCTTTCTGCAGCTCCCGGGCACTGAAGGAGGTCTGGCTCAGCGTGCTGCTTGGGTAAGCCCTGCCTGGCACTGCAGCCTGGGCCTGCCCTGCTCACAGCAGCTTCAGGAAGATACACAGATAAAAATCATATTCCCTTATTTCAGTTTAACACAAGAGCACCAAAAGGAACTGTCTTGGTTTAAGGCGCAAGACAGCTGCTCCTCAACCCTTCTCGAAGGAGTTAAAGAAAACTGCTCCACACCAGACTGGAAAGAATTCGAAGTTTAAATGGAAGTATTAATGATAACTACATATTACAGCACAAGGCCTATAAAATACACAAAATCCATAGTCCACCTTGGCTACAGTTCTAAAAAAAAAACCTCCTTAGGCCAAAGCTTCATACAGCCTCCCTCCAACCCAGGCTACAAATCCAGGCCTCAAATGTGCCCTCCCTCATACCTTCCCCCTGCCCCCGGCTCACTGGGCCAGACTTGGCAGCTTAGCCAAGGCCAAGCCAGGCCCCAAAGCTCCTCCGCACAAAGGTAACTGCCCACACCTGTCCCCAGGAGCAGAGAGGGAGAAAAAGGGCAGGAAATGGACTCTGCAGCCAGTTTACATAGACATTGCAGAATTATGGGATGTGATAACAAAGCTGCAATGTCCAGGGCCCATGTAGTCCCTCTGGAGGACCTTCAAGAACTCTATGGTTCTTAAAGCCTCAAACCATAACAGGAACCCCTGGCACTCTCTCTGCTTTCCCGGGAGAGAGAATTCAGGCAGCCCTTGCTGGAACACTGCACTGTGGCTTTCCCCAGGGGAACTCGCTGCACTGCAGCAAGCATTCAGAGAGCTGTGTCTGTCCACGTAGGGCTTTTTTAATATTCCTTGGGTTGTAAGGAACTGCTTGGAAAATCCCTTTACATCCACTAAGGAGATGGAGACATGGATTCATAACTCCTGCTCTTATCCACATAACTTGAAACCCACCAAGACACTTGATTTGCATTATATTTTCTGTCTAAAGCTCAGAAAGCTGCAGACTACATTTCATATAAGTGTTCCAGGGAATGCTGCTTTCAGCACACCATTAAGCTACAGTACTAAGGTACCCATGGAGTGAGATCTGATGCTGAGGTAGCCACTCTTGAACAAGTCAGAAGCAATACACATAGAAACACTTGATTTTTCCAAGAGTATAATGCTTGTCCCAAGTTTCCCAGGGTTTTTTCCAACTAATTTCCTGCCAATAACCCTGACATAGAAATTCTGCCAAGCGATTAATACAGATTTTGGATGCCCAGGTTTAAGTGTGTAGCCAGTACATCTGGGAAATGGATACTTTCTGCACTTGAACCAGCTGCTTAGAAGTGGGGAGCAATTCAGTATATGTAGTCCCTTAGATTTCTAATTTAAACATCAACCTCAGTGCTGCTAATATTCTTGTCTCTTGTTCTTATAATATAATCATGAAAAAGCTGTGCTTGGCTTCCTCAGTTAAATATTTCAATTCCCAGTCATACTGAAAATGCAGCTGAAAATGCATGGCATTGTATCAAAAGCAAAATTGACAATTACACTAATGTTCTGTTTATCATACAAACATAGCCCCTAAGATCTGCAGTTGAGAAAGGAATACTTGATTTCCCCTGCAGAGATGGAAAGCATATCATTAGACAATTTATGGCTATTGACAGATGCTATATGTATTAGTCTTTTGCTAAAAACACTGAAATACATGCAAAAATAAAGGAGAAATCCTGCCAGCTCTTGAAATAGGTGTTTCATACACATGCTTCAGACAATCATTCAGATCACAATTGGAGAATGAACACTAATTTGTGAATTTAAGCATAGATTTCCGTTGTCACTTTATTCAGTAAAAGGTTTTGGGGTTTTTGTTTTGTTTGAGGGGTTTTTGTTTGTTTGTTTGGATTTTGGTGTTTGTGGTTTGTTTGTTTGTTTTGGTTGGTTGGAGGCAGGTTGGAGTTTGGGGTTTTTGTTTGTTTTGTTGTTTTTTATGGGAACATTAAGAGAGGGAAAGAAAGAATAAAAGGAGACGATTGAATAAAATCAGGACAAGAAAGTATGTAAGATGTGGTTGGCTACATGCAACATATGTTGTCAGCTTTGTTCTGACATACTTTGAGGTTCCTCTTCAATAGTTATCTAGTTAGAATTACATGGCCTGATAAAAAAGAGTTACTGGGGGAGGTATGTCTTTTCTCTAGATAGGTGAGCAGCATACCTAAAACTTGCACACCATCTTTTTCAATCAGAATGTAAACTTTCCCTATCCCATACATGCAATTTCAAAGAAGCAGCCAATTACACATCAAAAAAAAAGTGATGCTGACCTAAAGGTTTGGGCAGAGGATGTCTTTGGATGTCTTCATAAGCACGCAGCATACAGTGAGATCACATAAATCTCTAAGGACAAGCACAAGGTCCTGCATGCGAGTTGAGGCAATCCCATGCACAGGGTAGGGGGAATGAGTGGATTGAGACCATCCCTGCAGAGAAAGATTTGGGGGTGCTGGTAGGTGAAAAATTGAATATGAGCAAGCAATGTGTGCTCAGTCCAGAAAGCCTGGACTGCATCAAAAGAAGTGTGGCAAATCAAGGGAGGGAATTCTTCCCTTCTACTCTGCTCTCCTGAGACTTCACCTAGAGTACTGCACTGGCTCTGGGGTCCCCAGTGTAAGAAAGACATGGACTTGCTTGAGCAGGTCCAGAGAAGAGTCAGAAAGGCTGGAGCATCTCCCCTATGAGGACAGGCTGAGAGAGTTGGGGTTGTTCACTCTGTAGAAGAGAAAGCTCCAGGGAGACCTCATAGTGGCCTTTCAGTACCTGAAGAGCACCTACATGAATGGTGGGGCAGGGCTCTTGATCAGGCAGAGCAGTGATAGTATAGCAGTGATGGTTTCAAGCTGAAAGAGGATAGATTGAGATCTTAGGAATAAATTCTTTATGGTGAGGGTGGTGAAACACTGGCATGAATTGCCCAGGGGAGTTGTGGATCCCCCATTCCTGTAAGAATTCAAGGCCAGGCTGGATGGGGCTTTGAGCAACCTTGTCTAGCGGAAGGTGTCCCTACCCATGGCAGGGGGGCTCAAATTAGGTATCTTTAAGGTTCCTTCCAATCCAAATCATTCTATGATGATTCTTCAGAAATAGAGAAGCTTGTATCTAAAATATTTGCTTTCTGTGGAACCTGGAAGCAGACCCCTCTCTTGATCTTCACTATAGGAAAATGGCTTCTAAAGATGATGAAATCTTCACTCAAAGATGACAGAGGTCAAGGCAGGCTTCACAGTCAGTTAAGGCTTATTCTTGGGTTAGACTGTTCTGAAGCCACCAGCTTGTGCAGATCAAGAAGCAGCCAGATGCTCTAGCCAGAAAACTTTTCTATCCTTTACCCTTTACGTTGCATTAGTGTCTAAGGGCGAAAGCAGCAAGACTGTGTTAGAGGAGGAATAATAAGTAATTCAAAATTACAGAAGAAAGTGACACATGTCAATCATAAGTATCTCCTGTCTCTGCATGGAAAGATTGGTCTTTTTTTTTTTTCTTCCTATTTTAACACACAGACATTTAACTAAGGTGCTAGTTTTGAGCCACGAGCTGCCAAGGGCAAAAGGACAGAAAAGATATCTACCCCTTCCCAAGGAGTAAAATAAAAATGCTCCACACTGGATTGGAAGTTTAAGTGGTAATTCTGTTTACAAATATATACAAAAGGTATTCAGGTAAAAGGAATACATTCACAAATTAGGCTTAGTTCATCACCTGAGCCTACCAGACCAAAACCTTCCAGAGCCTTCCAAAAACCTCCACCCCACTCAGCCTCAGGAGGCCCTAGAGCAGCCAGACTGCCCCCCACTAGACCAGGCAGACCGCAGGCTTCAACAGGCCCTGCTGCACAGCTGGAAATTCACTGCCAGCCAAGGCCAGGAGAAAACTTCTGCCCCAGAAACCACAGGATAACAGAGCACATGTCCCGCTTCTTTCTTTCTGGTTCCTCTCATTCAAGCTACTTTCCCTTTCCCATTCCACCTCTACTGTTTAGTTTGGGTAGAAACAGATTCATTTGCACAGCTACCAGAAGCTCATTTTGGGTTCCTATACACCAGTTATAAACAAAACATTGAATCTACTGCCTAGATTTTTTGAGGGAGGGCCTACATATTCATTCTCACTAGGCTTGAATGAATCCTGAAGTGAGCATATAATCAGCACAGTGTTAGATTCAAGCCTTGCACATTATTTCACTGTGGTTGAAACCATGCGTCTGCTACTAGCTCCTATACATACTCCTCAATACTTACAAAACTCATTGGAAACTTCATGCCTGCAGAAGATGTGGAATAGGAAATACGTATCTTTAGACAATGCAGACAACAGTAAGGGGAGTTGTTGGGCTCCCATCACAGCAGCTGCATGTGAATTTAATGATACAGAGAACAGAACGGAATTCACAAATCATATTGAGTTGCTTCTCATGTTTACAGCCGTGGGCACTAAGATGCAACTTGAAGCAACTGTGCTCATGTTAATAAGTTGTTTGACTTTGGAGGACTTCAGAAAGCATCAAATTCTAGTGCACAAGGATAAAGCACTGGCTTTAGAAAGACATGTTGTATGCCAAAAGTAGCACACACTGACCTAAACCTTTAAGACAGGAGCATATATCTGAAAAGAAATTAATGTCACTCCAATTTACACTGAAGTTGTGATGAGTCCTATCAATATCAACCAGGGAAGCACAGATCCTCTTCAGGGTCAAGAGAAGCTGCATACCTCCTTGAGCACAATTTCATCTCAAACACTGCAAATGTAAAACACAAAAGGTGGACAAAGAGCAAACGTGGAGAAAAAAACATGTCACAAATAAATTCCACCCACAGGCCTGGAGATACCAAGAGAGAATACTTGTCCCCTACACAGGAGAGTTCCTTAAAACCAGCAGGGAATGAACTCATACCTGGACAGTGCTTCAAGTCATAGATCCTGAGAGCAGTGACTAAATGAGCCCAAGAAATTTGCTTGCAGTCAATACACTTTTCTTCCACTAAAATCACAGCAGATTCAGGTTCCTATATGTGTGCTAATTGGCACTGCACAGAGAACTAAAATCTCGAATACCACTGAATAAAACATACTCTACAATTTTATTTTGCCTTTTTCTGTTATCTCTAAATGTACCTCTTAAAAATCAAGCTTCAAACATCATTCTACACAGTAATTACCAGGGGCAAAGAAGCTCACATTGGTTAAATACCGAGGGAGAAACATGACCAGACTGGGGAAAGGGGATTCAAAAACAAGATGTGGGAAAAGCAGAAGTAATTGAAAGCCTAACAGCAACAGCCTCCTGGTTTAGAAGGCACAATAGCCTTAGTGGGGTAGTTATTGAATTTCCTATTACACCAAGTCTAGGGACAGCTGCTCAGATGGTAAGGGTAGATTACAGCCCACAGAACTTCAAAGCTTTCCTAGCCAAAGGAGATGTGAATTCTGGTCATAGGGTATGTTGGGGAGGGAATGGGGGAAGGGATGTGTCCTACTCACTTTAACATCCATAGCCCTAAGATGGTGCATAAACACAATTCATTTTCTATTCAGCTGCTGAACTCAAGTAGCTAAAATTGCTTCCACATCAGTACCCAACATTACCAAAATCTCTCCTCTTCTCTCTGATCTGGCAGCCTTACACCCAGGAATTTGCTCATGGAATACTTCAGTCAGGGTGGTTCAGCCTTCAGCATGGAGCTCCCTACATCACTGATGGCATTCCAAAGTATTAGATGAAAATGCAGGTGATATTATTCCCATCCATTACTCTGGATAAAAAGTGTATAGATGCCTAGCTAGACACCTCCAAGTTGAAGGCATGTGGATCTCAGGAGGCACAAACAGACCACAAATTTTCAAAGGATTATAAAATTTCATACCATCAGGTTGTAATTATGTCTTCAAAACAATTACAAAGCTCACTCATCCATGCCTTTTCTCTCTCTCGGCATCTCATCTACTGCCTTTTTTCCTCATCAAGGAAATAAAAACCCAAAACCAGTCTGTCCACACCACCATTTATCCCTGTCTTCCCCTTAGCCAGACCTAAATCCAAATCTTTTGGCCCATACATTGACTCTTTCTTCAGTTCACCTGCAACATGAGAATGGTCCACAGAAGAAGGGAAGAAAGGAGCATCAGGTAAAAATCCCTGTGTGAAATCTCTGTAGCAAGCAGACAGGCAACTGGGTGTCAGAGGACCTGCAATCTCTTCTTATGCTGGTGCATCTTAGTGGTTGTGAGCCAGTGCTACATACTGCTGCTCACCATAAACTATCTATACCAGTGTAGGATTGTGTACAAAGGCCTCATCCTAAAGGAAAATCTAATGGCTTCATTCAACGTGGATAGTGACAGTCAAAACGATTTCCAGGAGGTATTCATTAGAAAACTATTATTACGTGACATACAGGAACATAACTAATTAGAAGCATAAAAGCACATCTTGCTTCAAGCAGACTCTAGATCCCTGCAAAGCAGAACTGTACTTTAAAAATGACCAAAAAAAAGCACTTCCATTTACCACAGAACACTTATGTTCAAATGCAGCATCTGTTTTTCAAGTAGAGGTCCAGCTTTGTAACCAAGTTTGCCAGCTGGGTCACTCACAATGAAGTCACAGACGTCAAATTCCCTCTAGTTCTCGGGGCACATTTCAAATGACCCTGCACATCCAACATTAAGACTGTGTATAAGTTAAAATGTCAAGTTATTCACAACAAAATTAGGAATGTAAAATGCTGCAAGCATTTTATTTCTAGATTTACAACCAGAGACAGTCTTCAGGCCGTCACGGGGAGGAAGTTGCAAGGCATGAAGAAGGTGCCACCACAAGGAAATCAAGCTGGCTGGGGAATCCCAAGGACTGTGTGCTACAACAGCTACTTTTTAGAGCAGTTCTGTCTGATAACCCCCAAGTTTCAGGTATTGTTGAAACTGCCATGAAGTGGCATTGGCTGCCTAGAATTTTGTGATTTCTTCCTTGCTCTGCCATTCAGTCCACTGCACAGAGTTTCCGTTTCCACTGATAAAGTGGCATTCCTCATCTCACACAGAAATTAGTTATGGATCTCTGTGTAGCATTCCACTATGTCACATCTGGTCAAGCAGCTGGATTAGATGGTCTGAAATGGAAACTATTCTATTATGCATCTACCAGGCCTTTGCTGAGGTTGTATTCAGACCTTGCAGGGCCTGATTCAACTTCTCTGGTTGGGCTTTAAAATGAAGGTGTTTGGAAATGACGTAGTCATTCAGATGCCTTTGTAAAAAACATTTTTGTTTTCAACCTAACTCAAAATAAACTGATATGTAAGTGAAACTGTGACATTATACAGATCCTGATGGTCACATCTGTTCAGACCACTGACCATACAGTTGAAACCATACAGTTTTATAAAGTAATTAGTTTGATTTACATAGTACCTGCTCTGCAATAAATCCTTAGACCTTTACCAGCTCATTGACTTTCTCCTGTCCCATATCAAACACTGCAGCCTTGTGGAATTCATTCCTTCAGACTCTTACTTTATGAGAGGGAAGAGAGCAGAGATAGTTCACCTCTACTCAGTGGAGCTCTAACTAGCATGTCTGGCCTACCTATCATATTTTCCCTGCTCAAAACCAAACTGAGATTCAATAGAGAACAGAACACAGCACTCTTGCCTTGGGCTGTTTCACCCCTTATTCCACAGATATGCTGTTAAGAGTTCTTTTGGAGATTCTGCACACCTGTGTACGTAGCCACAGGATTTACTCTAAAAATATACAATATATAATGCCCAAATCTGTCTTAATCCAGGAAAATTCTGACTACACATTCAGAGCAGAAAACAGGATGTTTTGACCACAGGCTTTTGGGAAATGGATTGAAACTTTTCAACTGAGATGAACATCCACGAACATCTTAGTGCTTCTAAACGGACAGCACTGTCTTAGCTGAGAGATTTGGCACAGCTGCCAAAAAAAAAAAAAAAAAAAGAAAATGCTCCTGTTTACAGTCTTTTGAAATGCTGAACTCCAGATCTCTTCTGGTGTGGATGACGTTATACTTCCCACAGTTCAGCAGGTAGGAAGCAATACCAAAAACTTTCCAAACACTGTTCAAAATGGCAATTTAACTGTCAACATGCTTCTGCTTCCTAAAGCTGTATCTCTAGACTTTGAAGTGGTGATTACTTCTGCAAAACCTCATTTCATAGGCCTGCCAACAGATCTCTACATAGACTGCAAATTAACTAGCAGAGAAAGCCTCTACCAGGGCCCTCATTAGCACACAGTCAGTTCTAGTACTTCTCTCCAGCTTCCTAGGTCATTATTTGAGCTACCAACTAAATCCAACATCATAATTAAGCTCTCTCTTTTAACCTGAGACCCTATAAAATTGTGGTCTAGTTTATTTCATCAATCTTTTTGTGTCTTATGTTCTTTCTGACTGAAGGACAGGCTTGGTTTTTCTAAACGTTGTTTTTATAACCCGAACTCAGCAGTGCAAAGTATCTGGCTTCATTTTATCCTAGACTGAGCTTAGCTTTAGTCCTTGTTTGATTTTCAGTGTCAAATACGGCAAGATTGCCCTTCAGGATTATCAGACCCAAGCCAACAGAGGAAGAGGATGCAAGAGAAACAAAGATAAACAAACACCGAATTAATCAGTTTTTTCTCTATAGGGAGTCTGAATTTAGATCTCCCATTTTCTGGAAAAGGATCACTCAAGCCTTTGGATTTCTAATGAGTGTCTGGAACCAAATCCCAAAATACTTCACTGGGGTGCAAAAGAACAATGATGAAAACAGTAAACACTTTATCAAAACCTCATTTTCAGCAGTTGAACTGAAACCTGCCATATTCCCATATCACCACATCAAACTGCTCTAAATGCTTTCAAGTTCTGATTAGCACAGTCTAAAAGAAGGTTCAAATATCTGCCAAAATAAGGCACTGCTGAGTCGAGGGTAGCAGTTCCAAAGGTCACACACAAGCTTGTAGATCTCACATGAAACTACTTGTAAGAACCAAGAGGTAATCCAAACTGTAGGGTTCATAGCATCAACATTTATCCTTTTTCCTCTCCAAGTAATTTAATCCAGCTCTGCATTAAAAAAAAAAAAAAGGTGCAGAGCTTTGACTGATACTGCAATGATCCTTCTAGTCACTCAGTGAAAATTTCTAACTCTTGAGACTGCCTCATACCAGGGCACTAGTTATAAAATATATTGTGTAGTCAGAAGGTAAAAACAGGAGCTATTTCAGAAAAATCAACTACTAGCACAGGCAGAGAAATCTCAGGGCATAGTTTTGGACGCTACTGCTGGAATAAACAAAGGGTCTGCTTCTGCATCATCTCATTTTTGCCACTTCCCATATTGCAGGTAACAGATGGAAAATGAGCCAGGCATTAAAATGCTAAGTCAGGATTTTATACTTTCATGCAGTGTCTCAATTAATCAAAGTTTTGCTATAAAATTCAAGCAGCAGTGCTCAAAGCCAAGGCAAGTCATAAAATACAAGCTGATTAATTTCCCTCTAATTTGTATGATAATTAAAATTCCAACTTTTAATTCCATTAATTGTCCTCCCACAAGGAGGTTGATTGGACTTTGCTAATACCTGCTGTGAAAATGCACTTTCCACAGGTCTGTCTTTGTTTCCTTTAAAATGTAATGTTTTTACATAATTATCCCTTAACTTCTATAGATAAATGTAAGCTTATCTCTGGTCTGTTTTGACACAAGCCCCTTTGTAACTTAAGCTGTGTCCATAAATCAAATGCTGAAAGTCATTAGGTGTTTCATCAGAACATTGTGCCAGCATGTGGTTCTCTGTGCCTTTTAATCAGCAATTAAACTTGCAAAAGACAGGGGGGAAGAAATCTAGAGTTGTGGGTTTGTTTTTTTTTTTTTAAAAAAAAAGGGGGCAGCTGTCCTGGAAAAACTAAATATGCACTATTAACAGACATTCTGCTCTCCTTTCACCTTCTGCATTCTGCAACCTCAACAAACTGCATAAAAGAGCAGAGGAGAGCTGATCAGACCTGGCACCTGCATACAACCCAGATGTTCACCGGAAAAGAAAGTTTAACTGGTAAAGCTGCAGTCAACCTACACAGCTTGTGATTCTCTGGCTGGCTACAAATGAATCTAATCCTTTATTTGAGATACCTGAATGAAAAGTCTCACCAGTCCTTTCCTTGACCTACAATAGCTGTTTGAACACGGGCAACACCTGCCATGTTATCTGCTATGAATGAGTCACCTGTTGCCTCCTGTTTGGCTCTGGACACATTCAGAAGTCCTATCTACAACAAACAAAAACAGACAAACAAATAAACAATAAACACATTCTTAAAATATCAGCACACTGGCTTCAGTAGAAGCTCTAAAGCCATTCCCCTAAGAGAAAACAAAAATATTGTTCCTGAATGTGAGTCTATTCTACAAATTTTAAGATGGTCATATCTTTTTCTTGCATCTTTTCCTGGCTATTTTACTTAGCACTGTCTTAAAATTGTGTTGCCATTAGAAATACTAAATAATACAAGTATTAGACAAACAGGCATTATCCATCAGCAAAGTATTTGAGCAGGCATAATATGGGCCAAATAAAAAAAAAAGGATTTGTCAAAGAGCAGCGTTTTTTAAAGATCCCTTACAAAACTCAAAGATTTCAATCAGTTCTTTGTGTAAACACTTTGCATAAACATTTGCAATCTCTCCATTTTTGCTCTACCACTCTTTTTGTTTCTCAGAATACAAAATGATGACTTGCCTTCTGGCCCTTCATATGGCTTGAATTTCTTTTCTTTACGCTTTCCTGGTTTATACTTTTTACTGTATAAATGGACACCAATCAAAAAGCCTCCAAAGGCCTTCTCGGTTTTCACTGCCAGGATAGATGCTTGAACTTCTGTTCCAAAAGGGTGCAGTGCCAGCTCCAGCAATGTCATTTTCTGGAGTCATTTGACCACTGAAGTAAAGCCTCCAAATTACAATTACAATATCTCAAAGAGAACCAGCAGTGAAGGTGGGACTCAGGTGATGAATGACAGACATGGAGAAGCAAAGTCAAAGCCCTTGCTTTCCCAGATGGTACAGAGCACCAGATGGTACAGAGCTCTCCTCTATTCTCTTAAACCTCAGCAGTACCACTCTGATACTGCATAGGAAAACCAAACACTCTTCAGTCCTGAACTCCTTAGCTGAGATTTTTTTCCCATCTTTCATTCTTTTGACAATGTAAAAACAATTACACCTTTTTTCTGTAGAAAATGACACCTTCTATACACTAATATACCCTCCATTTAACTTACTGTGGGGTCAATAATATCAAGACAAGGGAAAAAGGTAAAAGGGTGCAAGGAAGCTCTTGCATTTATTACCCTTTGACTCAAAGCAATGTTAGGAATACGCAAACTATGTTACGCTAATCATACAGTCCAAACCTTAGCAGGTAAGGCAAGAAAATCAATTGTAATTTCTCTGGCTGTTTTCTTATATATTCTGAACTTGTTAGCAGACATTTCTTTTTAGAGGGCAGTCAATGAATACTTAATGTTGGAGCATGCTGCCAATTTTATCTGCCAGCTAATAAAAAAGCTGCTTGGTCATGGGTGTGAGAGAAGAGGTCTATTTTAGCCCACGTGGCTGGCTGGCTGTAATAAGAAGGATGACAATTTTAAATTGGGAGATTAATGGATAATTTGGGATCACTGTCATTCTGACACAGCTAGTGACCTTTTCAAATTGACAGATAGCTCCATTTCACCCCAACCAGCTACAACAAGAGATTGTTTCAAACAATTGGACCTAAATGCCAGGCTTAAAGGAGGCTGGGCACAGAGATGCGACAGGGCAGTTTATAAGTAAAATAGGCCTCCCACAGATTAATGAAATAGTTAGGAGGGCCATCCATCCCCCAGTTCCAATTCTCAGGTTTTAGCTACTACAGCTCTAGCAAGGTAAAAAGGACCAATGTCAGAAAGACTAATGCTCAGCATTACCTCTTCCAGCAAGGAAAACAGTACAGCTGAAACACAGAACCATCTAGGGTCTGTCCAAAATTATACTATGAAAAAATACAGAAAAGGTGAAAGAAAAATTCTGCAGACGTCTGTACCCATCCTGTGATATTGGACAGTATTGCTTCAGTAGCAACATAAATAGATTTTAAAATCACTCATGAGAAAAATAAAGCAAAAAACCCTGAAACACTCATTTCCTGCTAGAGAGAAGATTTGCTCAAGTCCCAGAATAATGGACCTTAGAAGCTATTGCTAACCACAGAAGAACTGTTTTACGCAAAATTGTGAGAGCTCTTAGTATCTTCTCTCCCCAAATACTTCACAGTTCAACTCAGTGTTAAAGTCCAGTTTTATGAGATGACTTTTGAAGGGAAGTCATATTTATAAACAAGAAAGCCCAATATGAGTTGTCTCTTGACAAACTTAGCATGACATCATGTTTTAAGTATGACACACAAGCAGAAATTAATTCAAAGGGTGCACTCTCACGTTAATTTAGAATTCTATTTTCTAAATTGTTGCTGTACAGATGGCTTTCTTTTAGCTTGCCGACGTTTGATAGATGTGGATTAGTGTTTCCTTTCAGTCATACCTCAGATGTCACATACTATCACATACTAATTTTTTTTAGGAAAAAGTGGTATTTCAGGCCTGCCGCTCTACCTTCCCAGTGATCACTGTTTGGAGATCAACACTCAGCTCCCAGATTTCTCCAGCCTCTTAACCTTATTGTCACAAATAGTTTCTGAGCAGTGAGTTTTAAAACACTGAAAACTTACTGGCCATTTTCTAAACGTGATAGGCCACAGAGCAGTGCTCATAGGGGGCAAGATGGGGATGTTCCAAAGGAATACATTTTCTATCTGGTAGAAAAGGATGTGTGAGGTAGATCCACACCACTACCCATATTTACAAAAGGTCTCTCAGTATCTCCAGAGTTTTCTGTTACAGCTGATTGCAGCTGGCATCCTCAGATCAAGACACCACTCCTAAAAGCAGTACAAGATACAGCTCCTAATGCCATGCAGATTACACTGTTCACCACAATAACCCTTACTCAGTTCAGTAACAGGGCTAACCTGAGATGGTGCTGGTAGGAATGTATTTTAGATTCACTGGCTAAGCAGAACACAGCTCTTGGGAATTCTGCTTGCTATTGCTACCTACCTAGATTTATCTGAGCACTTCTAAATTCCAACATGCTTTCTGGGCACAGGAAAGTTTCACAGGTAAATGGGGGACCATGGGGTATATTCATCACTACCTAGTAATAAATTAATTATATATTCAATATGCACTAAATTTTGCGGGTTGGCTAGGGATGAGTAAGTGCAGTAATTATTATGAGTAAGAGAAATGGGAAAACTCCAAATTTTTGTGAAGTGACAAGTTCTGTAGTAGACAGACAAGTAATCAGACAGTTACAGTGGAACCACAAAACAGAACATATCCCATAGAACTACCACAGGAAGCACTCAGAGCCAATGGGTTTGACACTGCTCCTGTCAGAATTAAACAGAAATCACTGTGGTTTATCTCACTGATACCATCCTGCCTGTGCAGCTGAGAATAGAACTGACACATGACATCTATAGAAGACCTGACGCAAAACAACTGAGTATACAATTTCTATACTTCTATTTAAATGACACTTTTTAGCAAATGCAGGACAGAAAATTCTGAAACTGGAAACAGATGAAACATTATTTTCTTTTTACTTCACAAGCACAAGCAAGGAATTAATCTTTTAGAAACAGAATGATTTGAAGATAGTTGGCTGCTAGCAGGCCATAGACCTGCAATTTCATTCCATGTTAGTGAGTCTGCAAATTTTCTATTTTTTTGTTTCTATAATTCATTGAAGCATTTTTTCAATTTCAACTGAAGTAAGCCCTCAAATAATCTGGCACCGCATTTACATCAAAATTTTGCATGAGACCTCTGGCATAAAATTACTTCAATCTCTGATGATTATTTAATTTGATGACCTCTGAAAATAATTCTGTCTTGAGCAGGCTGGATTACCTTGTAAATTTGCTTTTTCTGTTATAAAAATACCAAAACAGGTTTTGAAGAGGAAAAACTGGAATGAATCCTCCAGGTCATCCAGATTCCACTGTGTTTACAAAATAAAAAGGGAAAAGTAAAAAAGACCAAACTTTTTAGAATCAATCAATCAAACAACAATAAAACACAAACACAGGAAAAACAGCCAAACACAAACCAAGCAAAAACCAGATAAAAACTCTCACAAAAGCAAAACCAAAATAATGCAACCAAAAAAAAAAAAAAAAAAAAAAAAAAGAAGCCCAACCAACCATCAAAAACAAACAAACTCACACTAGAATATAGTGGTACCATTTCAGGGATCCAGGCTCCATCACTGCCCAGGACAATGCTACAGCACAAGGCAAAACTGTAACTTGCAGCAGTTGCACATGAACACAAATCCTTACTAACAGGGTTAAAATCCTGAATTTTTAAATGTGATATTATTATTAAAGAATTATTTGACCTTGGAAGATTTGACAAGACCAAATAGTAAACTGGTCATTTGTTCCACAAGATTTCTTACCTCTTATTTTGCATGAAAGTCACTTCAGGTGAGATCTGAAACACTAACATAAATTTCTTATACTTCCACCCCTCCCGAATTGCTTGGTGACCAAGAAAAATTTTATATTTTGCAAAACCACTGTCTAGAATTTTAAATTTGGTATCCAAAATTAGAGGAAGCTTGAATATTTTATCTTTCATCTAATCCTGTCTGTAGAAAAATCCAGCTCATAATCAAATTAGCTCCTGCCAAATTTATGAACTTAAGATGAAGTACTTGTGTGACAACAGCACTACATAAACTCACTTAACAGTGGGTTAACTCTTTATTGTCTCCTCATGCAAGCAGTGAAGAAGGCTATGCAAAAATTAGGTGTGATGGCGGCAACTGTATATAATTTCTTGTGACCCACTTCTGCAGGCACAGAGTATTTGCACTGACATCCTGGAAAGTGCTACATGCAAAGAGTATCATGTTGCTAATCAAGCAGATGCTTTCATGCTCTAGGCACATCACTTAGCTACATGAATATGCTATAATACTTGCTTTAAAATTTGGCCCTCAGATGAAGCAAGCATTGACAAAGGTCTAGAAAAGGATAGGAAAAAATCTCAGTTTCAAGTGAACGAGGCAGTAGTAAGTCACCACGAAATTTTCCCAAGGTTCATTGACCAATTTCCAGAATAAAGCTCAGGTAATATTCTTAGTAGAACAGTGTAGTAGAATGAAAAGGTCCAAGTAGCAGCTCTGTAATGCAGAAGCACATTAGATCCTAATTTCGGCTGGCATTTTGCAAGACTTGGATAAGTCATTTGACCTCTTCATGCCTCTCAACACAGCTTGAAAGATTCTTGGAAAGCCAGCGTTGCAATGTAAAGCAGATGCTTTGTGTAAACAGATTTTCCTAGGTAGGTATGTGAGCCCATTAAGACTCATTCATTCACTGAGAGACTATACTGGTGGGAACAGGCTTTGTAAGCTTTAAAGCCAAGGTGCAGGGTTTCACATTCTACCACAGTCATTTAAATAAAAATAAAAATCACTCTGTCTGGACAGATTTATTAGTTTCAGTTAAATGAATTATGATTGAACCATTTTTGTCCAGAAGCTATTACATACACAAAAATTTAACTTCAGAATTTGTAATCAAAACTATGGCCATACCATCATCACACAGCACAATTCTTAAAGTCAGCAGGCTAAGTGTTCAAAAATCCCTTTTACTTTGGCCACATCATATTTTTCTCATCAGACACACATTTTTGTAATCCCAGGACACTTAACTCTCTATTTAAAATGCTCTCCAATGGAAGTTCTCTGAAAGCAGTTCCAGAAGTGTGGATCTTTTTGACCATTAGACAGAGCACAACAGAGAAAGGAGGATGTAAAAACTATATTTAGGGAAATAAATTTGAAACATTGTGAATTCTAATGCATATAGAAGTTTTTTAACTGCCTGAAAAATTAAATGACAGAGGAAGAAGGTACTCTACTAGGAACAAAAGGATGAAGTTAACAAAAGCCAAATCAAATCTGGCCCAGTTTCTGGCTAATACTGTGTGCCCTTCTGCAACGGACAGTAATAGTCCTAGTGGTGTGTGGGAACCCTTGCTTAAACATTCCTTGTTAAAAGGCTTCCCATAATTCAGAAACAGAGGAGACAAGCAGTTTGAAGACCTTTCTTGGAACAGAGCTTGTGGCAAAAATTCTCTGGAGTGGAGACAGGATGAGTTTATGCCCCATTTAGCTGGAATATGCATCAAATCTCACCTATAAAAGTAACCAAGGGCCAGTTTAGAAAGTTGAATATATGCAGAAAACAACACCACACACACCCCCCAAAAAAAAACAAAACAAAAAAAACCCCAAAAAACCCCAAACCATAAACCACCACCAAACAAAACAAACAAAAAAACCCCAAAACCAAAACAACAGACACACACCCCCCACAGAAAGCCTCCTACCACTCAGAAAACAAAATGCCAAAGGATTATCAACTCAAAGATACCAAATTTGAGCATCTAAATAGCTTTGCTGTGTGACATTTACATTCCTGGCTACCTGTAAAACTGCTAATCTCCAAGCACAGCAGAAATTTTCCCAATGTTTTACAGAGCAGAGGAGCATTAGAAGTTTGGCCTCTCTTGCATCAGTCTCATATTGGACAATAAATCTGCATGTTGGAACCCAGAAAGCTTCCATAAACCTGTTGACTGACTCCACAGCCAGTTGAGCCCTCCTGATTTTGTAGGCCACATTAATCTCAGGAACTAATTTGTGCCAGACATTCTGGCAGAGTCACTGAGTTTTTCTGTACAATGTAGAAACCCACAGAACTCAAGAACTTCCTCCAAGCTGAGGACTCTCTGCTGTCCATGGAGACACCGGACCAGCCTGTCAGAATAGAGCTGACCACAATGCAGATCCTTTAGTGGACACACCAGGCCCACCAAGAGTGCTACCTGACTGCTTAAATGCAAGCTCATTATGCACACCGAGTTCACACATTGAAAGGTATTACTTGGCAAACCATGCAGGTTTTCACAGCACAGCCTCTTAAGCTTTAGCCTGGTCACAGCAATACCATCTGTAAAATCAGAAGATCACACAGAATGGCTTAGGTTGGAAAGGACCTTAGAGGACCTACTCCAACCCCCCTGCCATAGGCAGGGATGCCTCCCAAGAAGACTTGGTTGCCCAAGGCCTCATCCTATCTGGCCTTAAACACCTTCAGGGAGGGGGCATCCACAACCACTCTGGGCAACCTGTTCCAAAGTCTCATCACCCTCATAATGAAGAACTTCTTCCAAAGATTCACTCTAAACCTACTCTCCCTTAAAACCATTCCCCCTCATCCTGTCCCTAGACACCCTCATGAAAAGTCTCTCTCTAGCTTTCCTGTAGGCACCCTTCAGGTACTGGAATCAAGATGATCACGTTTCATCAAACATACAACTACAATTTAAGTAGCCTTGTGTTCTAAGTAGATTTAGGAGAACTGAACAACTTTTTTTTTTTTTTTTTAAAGATCATAACTAACACTATACTGAACAGTATGCATCAGTTTCCAACAAAACACAATTCCCAGCTCCTACTGTCAGAACTAATTGCAGCAGATATCACATTCACTAGAAAAGAAACAAATCAGACAGAAATCACTATACTATCCCAGTTATTTTAAAAACATTTCTTTATTTTTAGCACAGAACTTCAAAGCTTATTGGAGGAGATCAGGAATTACACTGCCTCTGACAAGGTAGTCCCCGTTTCCTACCCACAAGTTATCAGCTGAGAAAGAATTGGGACTAAATTTATTATAACTATGGCCACTAGAGAATTCTCTTCTCTGACTCATGAGAGATGCCTGAACTCATTCCACTCTTCATGCAAACAGAAGTCCAAAAATAGACCAAAATATACTCCATTGGTATCAGACTTTTGCCCCTGTGAACTTGGGCAGTAGCAGCATGTTCCCATCTCAGGTATCCTCAGCAGACAGTTACAGGCACTTCCTGAAATGACAGGATGTAGCCTTTCCAAAAAAAAAGTTGGAACATCTTAAAGGTAGAATCTCCAGATGAGAAGAGAGGAGGGAAAAAACCCTCAAACCAAACAATCCATCACTTTTTTCCCCACTTCAGATTAAAAAAAAATAAAATGAAATTACACTACTATCATCACATAAACTGTAATTTCAATAAGAAATTAAACACTGTGGGATTTTATAGGAAGCGCAGGGACATGTGCGTATTTGACATCTTCCACTTGTTACACAGAGGTGAAAGCAGAGGGACGATATTTCAGCCTGTACAGAGGAGGGCATACTCTAGTGGCCACATTTAGAACAACTATTATCTGACATACGTGGACAAATGGACAAAAAATCTAATGTCTGTCTTAAATTAAGCTACGTGCCTCATAATCACAGAACATTAGGGGTTGGAAGGGACCTTGAAAGATCATTGAGTCCAACCCCAGATGCCAGAGCAGGATCACCTAGAGTAAGTCACACAGGAATGCGTCCAGGCATGTTTTGAATGTCTCCAGAGAAAGAGACTTCACAAGCAGTCTGGGCAGCCTGTTCCAGTGCTCTGTCACCCTCACAGTGAAAAAGCTTTTCCTTATGTTCACATGGAACCTCCTATGCTCCAGCTTGCACCCACTGCCCCTTGTCCTGTCACTGGACATCACTGAGAAGAACCTGGCTCCATCCTCCTGTCACTTGCCCTTCACATCTTTATAAACATGAATGATGATGAACCTCTCAGCATCCTCTTCTCCAAGCTAAAGAGACCTAGCTCCCTCAGGCTTTCCTTATAAGGGAGATATTCCACTCCCTTAATCATCTTTGTTGCTCTGCGCTGGATTCTTCCAAGCAGTTCCCTGTCATTGTTGAACTGAGGCACCCAGAACTGGACACAATACTCCAAATGTGGCTTCATCAGGGCAGAGTAGAGAGAAAGGAGAGCATCTCTTGACCTACTAACCACTCCTTTTCTAATACACCCCCAGGTGCCATTTGCCTTCTTGGCCACAAGGGCACACTGCTGGTTCATGGGCATCTGTCTCTCCATCAGGACCCCCAGGTCCCTCTCCTCTGTGCTGTTCTCCAACAGGTCAGTGCCCAGGCTATACTGGTCCATGGGGTTGTTCTTTCCCAGATGCAAGACTCTACACTTGGCCTTGTTGTATTTCATTAAATTTCTCCCTGCTCAACTCTCCAACCTGTCCAGGTGCTGCTGAATGGCAACACAACCTTCAGGTGTGTCAGCCATTCCTCCCAGTTTTGGGTCATCAGCAATCTTGCTGACAGTGTGCTCTGTTCCCTCATCCAGGTCATTGATGAATATATGGAATAGTACTGGTCCCAGTACCACCCCCTGAGGGACCCCACTAGAATAACATCTGAATATGATTACATTGAACTAAAGTACCGAGAGCTGATTTCTGTCAGCTCAAGAGATCATCAGTCCACTACAGTTACAAGAGATAGATATCTATAAGAAATAAATGTACATAATTTCACAGATATATATTTTGAGGGCATGCCTCCCTATGCCATTTCATGAACTGTGGAAACAGGGTAGCAGTTCTGAATACATATAGTGCACTATATGGAGAACAGGAGAAGTAAATCTAAAACTAAACAAACAAAACAACAACAAGAAAAAAAACCACCAGAGTGAAGCAGCTTAGTGTGTGCCTGATAACTTGAAAGCCTCAGTTCAAAGAAAATATGATCTGCTTTCACTTCAAGAGACATCCATAGCACCCTCGTGCAAGAAAATCTGGGGCAGGCAAGACTCAGCAGAAATAAATCAACTGCACGTGAATTCAAGAGGTGAGAGTGCTACATTTAAGTTAAAGCATTTTTGCTGGGGGCAGGGAGAAGGATATGTTTAGTCTTAGGCAGGGATCATCACTTTCATGTTCTGTGGAGTCTTTTACCCTTGTGTTGATAGAGAATGTAAGAAAGACTGAAAGATCTGGCCTTTTTGCCTTCTGTGCAGAGACAATCCCTGGACCCCTGCTTTGGATCATCTTGTCTGAGACAAGACAGACCACAGAACTTCTCTGAATTACTTTTTGTTTAAACTTAAATATGTAGATTCTACAATTTACAGTTGCCAGCAACTGAGATGTCAAAGTGGTTAAGCTCTATTAATTGGCTATCAATTTTTTTTTCAGCAGTGTGTAGCAAAAAGGGGTCTCAGCCAAACTGCAATTCATTTATCATGAATTAGCACTGCTGATGAAGATTCAAGGTACTTACTAGAGGAAAAACAGATTTCTGTTTTTGTAGAAAGCATTTAGTTCCAATGATCCCTGGTGGGTTCTCTAACATTTCAGGTCAACTCTCAGCAGAGAGTACAGGCTTGGGGAAAACAGAAGTCCCGTGGCTGGGTGTTTCCCTGCTTAAATCAGGAGGAACTGAAAAAATACTTAGAAAGCACCCTGCATAACATTATCAGCTGTATTCTGTATTTATCTGCACCTATAAAAAACTATAAAAAGTCTGCAAAATTACAGTAAGTGCTGATTCGTGTGGAAAAGGTAGGCTGTGTTTTATAATGGAGATTGGCTCTTTGCACAGCACAAACAAACTTGGTTGGATGTGGCAGTCCTGGCCATACCTCCAGGACTGGTGACAAACTATGCACCCTGTTCAACTCAATACCTTACTCCCTAAATCGGACACTCCTCTTTTCCTCTTTTAGTATCTCATGTCTTTAACTAGGAGTCTGTGTCATGAGGTCCCTAAACCTTCTATAACCTGCTACAGCACAAATATTCATACACCCTCCATTGTCTATCCAACCACTTTCATTTAGTACAGTCATCTCTTTATAGTAGATAAAGGCAAAACGCAAAATATGACTTGAGATCTCTCTTTGCCTATCAGTCAAGAACAAGCAGTCAATGCAGTACAGAACCACAGCAGTTTCAGCTGGAAAAGATCTTTAAGATCATTGAGTCTAACCATTATCTAACTGCAGCAAGCCTGGTCCTAATCCATGTCCGTCATCACCACATCTCCGCATCTTCTAAACCCCTCCAGGGATGGGATCTCAACCACCTCTCCAGGGGGCCTGCTCCAGTGTCTGAGAACTCCTTCAGTGAGGAAGTTTTCAACCTAAACAGTATGTTCTTTCCAGAATGCTGAAGCACTTTGTTGTACTTACACGTTAAACTTTCTGTGTTCAGTGTCAAACTGGGATATGAATTTCAAGTCTACTGAATAATGGAATCTGTGTGGCATATTCCTGAAATAGCTCTTGCATTGACTTCTCAGCATAGTGAATATCTTTCAGGTTGAGAAAGTCTCAGCAGATGAGAAAATGGCTCCCCATTTCTCCCAGCACTGCAATTTGTCCTTTGAGACTGTGAACATTCATTACTGCAAGTTTCCACTGATTTTCTCTCAAGAAGTAAAGCCTGAACACCACACATTTCCATCAGCCTTGTCCTTTACATCTGCCTGTAAAGATTTACCAGAATAGTTTTTCATCCTGTCCTACTGTTGTCAATACCATCACAAAATTCAGTCAAAGAGTGCACATGACACATCAAACTGTCGCTTTCCATTCTGTAATTAGATGTCCTTAAAATCTTGTATTTTTCACTACTGAAAATGTTCCAGTTGTGCCCAGTGAAACACTACATAAACATACAGAAGGCTGATGGAGATCCAGTACTAACAAATTCCAAAAGAATAAAAAAATTATCTCCATTTTTGGATGGAAAAAAATTCTCGGAGAGGGAGACCTGGAATGTTATCCTTGGTTGAGCTCAGCTATCTTATATTCCAGTGTTAACCTCTCACCAAATAAACATATTTTAGAACACTTAACCACACATCAGGGAATAACCTCACCTCAATCGTTTCTGAATAGGAAAAATCAAGCGTTCTTCAGCTTGGAAGAACACTTTTGCCTTGCTTGTTTCCTGCCTGGCAAGGATCCCACCTACCAAACCAACTTTCCATTAATTTTGCTGCCTCTAGGCATCTTGAGGCTTTACACTACTTCAAATACTAGGTTCAGAGAATCATGTGGCCATAAAACTCAAATTAGTATTGCAGAACTGACTGTCAGATGAATTGAGGGGCTGACTCTGATTGAGAGTAATATAAATTAATCCAAGTAATCTGATATAATTCAAGACTTTACATCTGTATTTGTGCAGTGTGAAGTAACTCAGCTTTCTACATTCCTCTGACCTCAGTTACCTACAGGGTCTTTGGTTTCACATTTTTCCACACTAGCTGGCAAAACTCTCATTTGCAAACTCAAAGCTAAGACTGATGTACTTCAGCTCACTTGCTGCCATATGTTTCAATTTCACAAGTTTGGTCTTCTGTTTACAGAGTCTGAGTATAGGGCTTGCTATTCTTAGCACTTCTGCCTGATGAAAAGCTTGTTTTCTTTTGAGTTGTAGCAGAAAGATCATAAAGGCTCCAAGCCTGTCAGATTAGAGGTTCTGCGGCACGCATTGCTCTGATGGCTTCTAGCTTTGTATAGTTCAAAAGCACAGCTCAGGCTGTGAGTGCACATGCTATATTGACCCAGGGCTGCACATATGCACTGAAATGAGCTCACTCTTCTCCTTGGCAACAGTAAATACTCTATTAAAAAAAGACAGAGCATCTTACAAACAGATTGTTATAATTTTGCAGAATTCCCTAAGGGCCAGCAAGTTTTGACCCAGCAGACTGATACCTTCAGGCATATCAGATTTTAAAATAAAATATCCAGCACCTCTATCAAAATACCACTTGCTTATGCAAACCACATCATCTCAGCCATTTCAGAGTACTCTGAGCCTAAAGTCCATTCAAATGAGAATGCAGATGTTCTGAGCTAGCCAGTGGCAGGATGACAAGGAGCAACTTTAAATAAAGGTGCACTGTGGTTGCCAACAGGAAAACTGAATTAATTTATGCATTTTAAAGCACACACACCTGTTGTACTTGTTCCCAATGGGCATAAAACTGTATACAGATACAAAAGAAATTAATTTCCACATGGAAAAATATAAACCACAAACAACTAGAGGGATATGACAAAGTTAAAAGTAATCTGAAATAAGGATTAATTGTTCAGTGTCTCTCCCAGTGCAAGAGAAGACAGCCATCAAAGGAAGCCACATGCAGAAGGGAATATTCAGACAACATGCAATCAATCTTAAATAAAAATTACATTAGTCCAACCTACCTCATTTTTGGGCTTCCATCTAATTGTACTAGTGCAAGACCATTAGGCTAATTAGGTTTATAAGACCAAAACCTTCTCAGTCCCAGATGAATCTGCCCAATCCACATTGAAATATCTTTGGGGATAATCACTTTGTTCCTGAGGATGATTGTCCTTGGCCAGTGCAAGATCTTTCCCCTGTCCCTAAAGTATTAAGACCATCCCTATCTATCAGTCAGTGCAACATTCTTTCACGAAACAAAATATTCATAAATTGCAATTACATCCTGTAACTCATGGCCCAGTGATGCTAGCTATTTTTACAACTTCTGAGAGTTTCTAAAGCAGTAGATTTCCCAGCTTCCTCAACATACTTGTTTTGATTAGTGAGACCTGCAGTTTATCAACAGAGGGAATTTCTCCTCCTCCCAGACCTCAGAAAGTTTCGATACCTTCCTGTTCTACAGCATTATGTCCCCTTTAAAACAATTTAAAACTTTGTGCAGCTGCCAAGTTTCATTCTCATGTTACAAATTCATCTCCAAATTTCTGTCCTCCATCACATCCAGCTCTTAACCTTACTGATTACAGGTTTTTCTTCTCTCCTCCCTCCTGCTGCTGAAGGTACATTTCAGATTATTTTCACTGCAAAGGTGTTAGCTATAGAAGAAAATACAAATGACACTTTTCATCCTGAATTTCTAAGTACCAGAGACATCTCTAAACACTGTGGTAGAAAAACACACTTGGAATGAGAAAGAGAGGTTACTTGCATTTCACTTCAGATTAACATTTGCAACTGTGGGTTAATTTTACAGCTCACTTCACCAACATCATCTGCATTTGCAAAACACACCCAGGCAATTGTTACACTGTTGAAATCCAGCTGTACACACTAAGATCCAGGTGTCAAGCCATATTTAGAAAGATAGCAGCTATTGGAATTGATGAACTTGCACACTTAAATACTCCAGTGAAACTGGAGTCAAATTTTAGACACAAATCAGGGTAATGCAGAAGCTAAAACCACTCAAGAGGAAAGTCTTCCATGGCCTTGGCTCCACTGCCACAGTGCTGTGACCCTTCAGATCTTTTCAATGCTTGAGAACATCTGGATAAGACTCATTACAGAGCAATCTGCATGAAATTCAATGACCTGTGACACCAAGTGGATCAGACTAGACAATATAATTATGTCTTCTGTGAATGTCTAAAGAGAGATGGATTAGATCCTCTGGTGAAAAAGACTTGACAGGGCCCCCCACTGCTCATAGACCAGAGGTCTCACCATTGGTGCTTCCCAGATATAAATGAGAGCCAATCTCTCTTTCAGTTGTTTCTGAAGCTGCAGCTGAAGTGCAAGGACCATAAAGAAGCTTAGAAATGTTGTTCTGCTGGAATCAAGGAGTGAAGAAGTGGAGAAGCTGAGAATTTGTGTTACCTGGAATTTAGGCATGAAACAGCAAAGGTGGGAAACTCCACTTGGCAAAATGTCCTTAAATTAGAGGGAATCTGTAAAAGTAGCAATTCTTACAATGCAAGTTTTCAGGTTTGTGCCCTAGTTCTGCGCAGCCAGGAACAAAATGCAGAACATTTTGCTTCTCAATTAATAGATGGTGCCAGTGATCCTTGGTTCTCCCTTCATTAAGTTTTATCCATCTCAGAGAGGTTTCCATGCAGAGCTCATTTTTATGGTAAGCAACATAAAAGAGTATCCTAGCAAATCGAAATGGTGGAACAACATTTGCTACATTTGGCAAACGGGAAAGCCGTTACTACAAAGATGATTTCATGCACATCCCAAGCAGAAAGAAAAAGGTCAGTGCACTCAAACGTTCAAAGGAGAACGAGGTATGAAAGATCAACAGCACAGGAGCTGTGAATTATGACAACCACCTAGTTTTAAAACACTCTCGTGGAAGAATTACCTGAGTTTTCCCCAAGTCTCTAAAACTTAAAGCTCTGCAATACAAATTAACATGCATTTTTATAAGACAAACCAATAGTCCTGTTCCACTTAGACATATTCCTTTTTAGACAAAACACAGAAAGGAAACCCCTGGAATCAGGCTACTTTACAGCTACAAATCCAACTCTGCACCCACCAGTTATCTGCAGAGGACAGAGGACTTTGACTGGGCAGTGTGCCTCTGAAAGAGCAATCACTCCTGCAAGGCAGAAGAAAGTGCTGCTAGATGAAAATTAAGCTTAATGCTTTCCAAGGACATCCATGATGGGTGGATGCAGAGACAGAATTCCTGTTACAAGCCTTCTTTCAACAGATTGCAACTGTACATACCTGATGGGACTGGGAAGCCACCCAACAAACTGCTCCTGCAAGCAATCTAGGTTGATTCCACTACTTCTAATGGAGCTGCTCAGAGCTCACTGTTCATGTTGTCTGGAAAAAATTTGACTGAAGGTAATAAAAAATAATTTGACAGACAGATCTCATTTTAGCCTGCTTCTCCCACCTGGGTAATTCTAATGAACACTGCAAACACATAAAAAGGCACTACACTGCATAGTGGGGGCAATGGAAAACATTTTTCCTGGTGACCAAGCTAAACATGCACGAACAGCCTTTTGGTTTTTGGTAGCTAAAGACGGAAGGGCAAACTAATGGTAATAATTAGGTGAATAAGGCAGCCCTGAGGCTGTGCCTATGCTGGTACTTTGCTAAGTGCTGTCAGGTACTAGCCACGCAGATGCTGTGAGTGAGCCACTGTAAGCCAGCAGTTCTCCAGAAGCAGCTGTTCAGGCCTATGACAAGATGCAGTAGGAGTTCAGCTGTGCTCCAAAGTTCTTGCTTCATCAGCTCAGACTACTTAGAAATACTAGCCCTAGCTGTTATACCTACCTCTCACCCCTAGGTCCACCATGAATCAAATCAGGCCTCTGAACACAGAAGAAAAAGCACAAAATTGCTCTTGCTGCTGCTTTAAGTCCCCATCTTTCAATCTTTGTCAGACTGCTGTTTTAAATGATGTTTCTACCCATCCCAAACTGCTGAGGAACCCTGAGGTACCTAATGCTGAGAGCAGCTCTGCTTGTGTTCCTTACCAGCTGTGGTGCAAGCTGACTGGACATGGAGTTGATGACTAGACCCTATGGTCTACATCCAAACCAAAGTTCAACTTATGGTCTGGAGTCTTTGCCCTTGAAAATAGTTTTCTGTATCACTGTGTGACAAAAAATGAGTGAGTAAATGGAGAAAGGCAAACAGTGGAGGCACTGATTACAAAAGTCTATTTCTGATATTCTTAATGTGCCTAGTGACATCATCCATCACAGCCAGATGTTACAGATTAAAGTTGGACAAATTAAAAGCCTGCTTTTTGCCCTAGGCCTGTTTTGTTTTGTAGTGCATCTCATTACTGTGGTTTCCTTTAATGGCTCATTTAGGTTTTGGACTGAAAATTAGAAATTAAGGAAAAGCTAATTCAAGCAAATATTTTTGTAGAGCCACTTGCTGGCACCTCAGAACCTAAGGGGCTTGAGAAGGGTAGGGGAAAAAGCGTTTTCTGTTTATCAAGCTCACCACAAGTTTTTTGATGTTAAAATGTTTAAGTTCTAAATACTGCAAAGGGGATATTTATTTTCTTAAGAAATACTTCCATGAGAATTTAGAGGTCTGAAGTTGATATATCTACCCTCAGTGGCCAATGTTAATTGGCAATATCCCTTTAAAAACAAAGGGCCCTAGCTCCAAAGAGGTGCTTTGAATGAGAAAATAAATTTGGTTTTGAGAAGTTCAGACGCCTGAAACCTGACATCTTCACAACAGAACAAGCTTGCCCCAAGAGAATAAGCTTCCAAAGAAATGGAAAGAAAAGGCCAACAGGGTGTGGGGAAGGAATATTAAGAACTGAACAGAAAGCTTTCAATGTCTGTCTACATGAAAGAATCAAGTCTTAAGGCTTTGAAACAATAGTATCATATTTTAAAAGCCCCAAACCTCAATTTTTTCCCTGTAAAGTTTTGAACTGAAGATGCAGAAAAAAGTCTGTTTCAGTTGTGCAATGAATCAAAGCTCTCATCCTTCTAGTCTTGTTATATATCAGACAAACACTCCCAATTACATTCTAGATACCTCATTGTTTTACATAAATGACACCTGATCTTACATCCCAAAGAAGCTCCAGGGGATTCAGGTGTTTAATGCTGCTGAACTCTTCTCCATATGCTGCCACTGCAATATCAATAGTTTGATACAAGTGGCATCTTTAGAGATCACAGGATGTTAGGGGTTAGAAAGGACCTCTGGAAGTCTTTGAGTCCAACCCCCTGCCAGAGCAGGACCAGTGATGTTACCAAACAACAATCCTCCTAAATACAAGTTACAGAAATTGTTCCAAGCTCCTTAGACTACCCAGTAAATTCCGTAACATTATGGAAATCCAGCCCAGGGTTGATACAGTCATATGGCAACATGTTTACACAGTGGTACAAAGTTCTGGGGTATCTGTCACTGTGTACAGAGGATATTGTTCTTTACAACATTTTCACTCTGATTTATTTATCCAAATCAGGAAGTTACTTGTACATGGTCACAGCTATCAGCTCCCCTCCTCTGCCTTGCAAATCTATCTTGGTGAAAAGCAATTAGTCTCTTCAGCAGAAAACTCCTTCAAAGAGACATTTCTGCAGCTGAAATCACACTTGCAGTCTCCCACTTGTTCCAAAAAAATGGCTCAAACATTTGTCAGATTCTACGACACAGAGGAAGAGAAAAGGTTAAATCACAAGCCTTTTAATTGTTGACTACCTTTAACACAGATACAAGAAGGGACTTATTTACAAAGACTTTTTACACAGTATCAACATAGTGCTGGTGAAACATCCCTCTACACACAATGTAGGGCACCATGGATTGCTTTCTAATAGGCCAAAAGGATGCCATTAAATTTCATAGCTGCGAGTTACTCCTGGCTTGCCAAAGGGTCCTCGCTCTCACAAAATAAACTGTGCATCAAACCCTGAGCTGGCATAAAGCGGTAGAAGTTCACTAAGGAGGTGGAACTTAAGCAGCCCCAAATGAGAAGCTGGGCCTATTAACACAGCAGTTTCATCCTCAGCTTCACATACTTAGCACAGGAATGGTCTGCAACATAAATTAATTCTTGACATTTTTAAGGGATAGTTCTTTCAAGGCAGATTTAGGTAGCAGGGACCACACTCTGCAAGGTTCTCCTAAAGCTCCATTTTGAGTTGAATGCACAATGTGAGGCTAGGATGCACAGACAGTATGAAATAAACAAAGTTTAACTTACTTTTCGTCCAGATTTTCTCTGTTATGCTCAAAGGAAAATAGGACATCAATATTTCCTCCTTATTACATTTGCTCTAAAATCCAGTCTGATATCTAAATTATTCATGTATTTGGATTGAACACAGAGACTTTGAGTAAAAATACAGATGAGAAGTTTAATTTTATTTTCTAAATAAAGCTTTGTTTTTCCTAAAGCTGTTTACACTTTTAAAATTGTGCTGGTTTGAGGCCAGCCAGAACATCTCTTGCCCCGAAAGGGACAAAAGAATGACACACGCAAACGGATTGGAGAGTGATGGAAAAGTTTAAATGGAAAATCAATTGGTGAAACTACAGAAAAACTACACAGCATAGTGGCAAAAAACATCCTAAAGCATAGAGAGTCCCTTACATAGTACCCAGAGGCTTCCCAATCCTTCCCTCCTCCCACCTGAGGGTCTACCCAAACCCTCAGGGCTCTTTCTTCCCCCCTCCTGCTGCTAGGCAAGTCTCAGGCTGGCCAGGTCTGAGACTGCCCCCCCCTCCATTCTTCTCCTGGCATTAGGCCTAGACAGGCCTAAGAGGCATTGAGATACTCCCCCACTGTTACCCGATAAGACAGGACATTTCCCATGGGGGCAGAGAGGGAAGAAAGAGAAAGAGAATGACTCTGCAGATGGCCTTATAGGGCACAGGATTTATGGGTAGAAATACGTCGTTTCCTGTGTCCACCCCTATTGGGTGGGCACCTGGAACACCAGAGGTGTATCTCATGCAGCAGTGGCAGGGGGCACCCAGCCTAAACTGCCACAAAAATAAAAGGAAATTATTTAATATAAAAAAATATTCAATATGTGAGTATTTTGGATTAACTAGAAAGGACTACTCAACAGCTTCATTGCTAAGTAACAACAACAAACCCCCTGATATTTCAATAGCCCTAAAGAATATGGATTAGAAAAAGAGATCATATACAGTGCTTTGTAATTTTTGGAAACAAGTCATGAGAAAAGCTGTAGGAGAGCTACCTACAAGTAAAGTCATAAACAGACCTGGCAGCCTGTCCATTACCACTGTCACAAACTGGTGGACTGTTTTCACAAGTTCCTGTGAATAATGCTTTGCAACACTCAGGTTTTTAGCAGGGGAAGTCACTGCACTGAAACAGCCTCAGAGAAGAGGTACTTTCTGGACATTTTGTGCAATTACAGAGAGAATTTTTTTGTAGCTCCAACAACAGTATGCCATTTTGGTAGCTTTCTAGAGACACTGACAGACCAACTCAAAAGGCTCAAAGTAAAAAAGTAGGGGAAATAGACTCTGAGAGTGGATTCAGAAGGAGTCTTGCTGGTTTTGTGGTTTGGAAAAGTATTTTAGAGGTTCCAGGCAGAGAGCCATTGACTGAAATTTGCAAATGAAACTGTAAATCCAGATTGTGTGCTTAACACACAAATCCTCTTTAAAACATACTCCTGTAACTGGAATAGTCCTTAGATATAAGCAGTGTGTTCCCCAAACTGTTTGCCAGCTGCAAAGTAATCCCATGGATGATAGTAGAGATAGCAGCAGCAAACAGTACAACAGTTCAGGTACAGGGTAAGGCTCATGTGCTATGGTTAAAGCTAGTGCCAGGCAGCCTGTTTGAATTATTCTCCTTGCATGTTTAAGTTTTCTTCAATAATGTATTTGTTGACAATAACATCACATTAACTTTGGATGTTTCTATCCAGCCTCTGGCAGGCTATCCACTAGATGGTAAAGAACTGGCTTGATGGCCACACCCAAAGAGTGGCTGTCAATGGCTCCATGTCCCAGTGGAGGCCAGTGACAAGCGGAGTCCCTCAGGGCTCAGTCCTGGGACCAGTCTTGTTCAGTATCTTTGTTGGTAACATGGACAGAGGCATTGAGTGCATCCTCAGCAAGTCTGCTGATGACACCAAGCTGTGTGGTACAGCAGACACACGGGAGGGAAGGGATGTCATCCAGAGGGACCTTGACAGGCTGGAGAGGTGGGCAAAATACAACCTCATGAGGTTCAACAAGACCAAGTGCAGGGTCCTGCATCTGGGTCGAGGCAATCCCAAGTACAAATCCAGGCTGGGCAGTGACTGGCTGGAGAGCAGCCCTGAGGAGAGGGACTTGGGGGTGCTGGTGGACGAGAAGCTCAACATGAGCTGTCAATGTGCACTTGCAGCCCAGAAAGCCAACCAGATCCTGAGCTGCATCAAGAGAAGTGTGGCCAGCAGGTCAAGGGAGGTGATTCTCCCCCTCTGCTCAGCTCTGGTGAGACCCCACCTGGAGTACTGCATCCAGTTCTGGAGCCCCTATTACAAGAGGGATATGGACATGCTGGAACACGTCCAGAGAAGGGCCACCAGGATGATCAGAGGGCTGTAGCATCTCTCCTATGAGGAAAGACTGAAAGAGTTGGGGCTGTTCAGTCTGGAGAGGAGAAGGCTCCGAGATGACCTTATTGTGGCTTTTCAGTATCTGAAGGGGGCCTACAAGAAAGCTGGGGAGGGACTTTTTAGGCTATCAGGTAGTGATAGGACTAGGGGGGGTGGAATAAAGCTGGAAGTGGGGAGATTCAGGCTGGATGTGAGGAAGAAGTTCTTCCCCATGAAAGTGGTGAGAGCCTGGAATGGGTTGTCCAGGGAGGTGGTTGGGGCCTCATCCCTGGAGGTGTTTAAGGCCAGGCTGGATGAGGCTCTGGCCAGCCTGATCTAGTGTGAGGTGTCCCTGCCCATGGCAGGGGGCTTGGAACTAGATGATCCTTGTGGTCCCTTCCAACCCTGACTGATTCTATGATTTTAGGTTGTACAGAACAGAAACAAATTAATGCCTACAACTGGTAATCCCATTTTCACTTACACCGGTGAAAATTAGGGATAAAGTTTGTGTGGAACAAGTACAATTAAGAGCAGAAGTAAATGCAGTGTCTCTAGTGCCTAACTCCTCCAGACTAGTGCTATGTGGGGTGAAATATTTTGCTATAATTTCAACATTTTGTGAAGATAGGAATAGCAGCACTTTTAAAATGGCTTATAATACCTGGGGGTTTGAAAGTATCTTAATAGATTTCAATCTATACTTCAGAAATCTGCATCTGCACATGGAGCTTTTTAAAACTCTTCAATAAGCTTTTAATCTGAATTCCATTGGCAACAACTTCATGTCAGATCAAGGATATGGACCTATAAGCAGAAGCAGCTGAGCTCATTTTGCAGAAATATCTCATCTGTGTTCTGCTCACAGATTGCTCTAAAAAACACATCCCCCACTCATCTCCCAGTCTGATTTCTAAAGCCCATTACATTAAAGGTCCAGACTTAGTTAATCAGGTAGACAGCAGCATTTTCCCTGTAGCTCCTCTAAATCCCAATCAAGACCATTCCAACAGGTCTTCATTTAGATAGTGAAGAGAAATATCAGATTCATACCAAACCACAGAAAAAAAACCCTCAGCAGCTGTTAGTTTCTAGATTAGTAAAGTGTAATTGGAAGGTAGGTGCTGATCCCAACTCATTAGCAGAACCTGCACAAATACTGTGGATGACTGCCTGCTGTGCTCCTCACTGTAAATGTACCATTAGAGAAACACTTTCTGAAGACCAGAGATAACAGAGGTCACTAGCATTAGAATCAAGATTCCAGATAATCCTCAAGTTAAAGGCCTTCAGGTGCAAGGAAATCCTGCTGGCACACATCTGAGTGATAATCTAAACATAATCCACAAACTGGCAAACTGAATACTGAATTAATTATAACACTGAGGGACTGTGTAAAAGAACCAAGATTACTGAGCTCCTAATTACTGAATTTGATTACCCTGGAAACAGGGTAGCTATTCACTTCATCTTATCATTCTCAGTTCTGCTTTGGACAGACACAGTTACGCTGCTCTCTCTCAAATTAAGCCTGTGCAAGATTTGGCATGCAATAGCAACCTTGGTCTAAAAGCCTGAAAAATCGACAGCTGGGTAAACTACCCAAATCTTTCAGTTCTTCAAAACATCAATTTCTCAGCATAGGCTACTTCACAAAGTGCTACATGATGAAACAAGAGTCACATTCTTAGAGTGCTTTGGTTTTTTAATTATTACTAGCTCCATATTAAACAGATACTACTAAAAAAGAATAGGCAAAGTAGTAATTTAAATAAGAACCTTGGAAGATTTGGGTTTGATTAACATCACTGTTAGATTTATCACAATTGGTTTATCCAGATCTAATGCAACTATGTTACTCTATGATAAACTTACTCACTTTCCTGCCAGTGAAATTCTCTGCATCTTCAAATAAAGAGCCTGCACTTCATGCATTCCAGGAACTGAGAAGCACGCTGCTTAAAAAGAAATTATCCAAAGATACAGCACAAAGTTCTGTTCACTTTTGTAAGTTAATTTGTTGCAAAGAAACTTGCTAATATATTTTAAATAAACCCACATTTTATTCATGTCATTTATGAGTTGTAATATAGGTAAATTTTCATGAACACATCACAGCAAAGCACTAATCTTCCTTCTTCCATCTGACATTGGAGCCCTCCATTTAGCATTTCCCATTGTGTGTTGTATAGGGAGTTAGTTCACACCTTCCTCTTCCAACAGAGCATTTTTTAAAACAAAAAAAATTGCTCCACAAAACACAGCATCATACCACAGTATGTCCAAGGCCCTCAGGCAACAGCATGGCACAAACACCATCAGCTGATATCAGGAAAACACACCATTTCCTTTGAGGTTTGACAGGAAATTTAATTCAAGGTTGAAGGCTGCCTCAATTTGCTACCCAAGCAATTTTTTTTTTTTTTCCCAAGAAACATTGATGAGCACTTTATCAGCCATACACTTGCATTTGAAGCATAACATGAGCAACACTGAGGTACTATCTTGCTACACCATTTCTACTCCACATCTTTCCCTCCTTCCAATCGCAGTTGCCACATATTTAAAGCACCTTCTTCATAAGACAGCATGAAACACTGTCAGAAAAAGTGCACTGGAAGAGCTGGAGGATGAAAAGGGACTTCACAACCAAGTCAGAGATTGACAGATTGCATTGGGTTGGAAGGGATCTTCAAAGGTCATCTAGTCCAACCCCCCTGTAGTCAGCAGGGACACTTCCAACTACATCATGCTGCTCAGTGCCACAAGACAAAGAAGGTGTGGTTTCTCAGAAATATATAGTAATTATTTTCACAGACAAGGAACGTGAGGAATGTGAGGAATGAAGAAACTCGGATTTGTTTGAGGCCATGAGAGGATTAAGAACAGAGCCTAGAAAACAAGTCCAATCTCCTAAGAACTAACGCCCCATTGAATTCTCAGAGAACACATTGGCAACATGCACAAATATGTATTTCTAAAAACACTTCAGAAGATTTTTATAGGCTACTCCCTTTAAAGGAAAACCCACATTTTGTCCCCTTTTGTCATTCAAATGCTTACATAACCAGTGATAGCAACACACCAGAATTTTCATTAAACAGGAGGAACTTTCTCTTCAAATCTGAGCAAGATGAAAACTCAACAGGTTAGAGAACTAAACAAGAATAATACAGAAATACACATCTCCACACACACACTGACCCTAACCATTGGTTAAGAACAGCTTTTAAAATGCAGATTAGATCTCCAGATAGTAACAAATCATCACAGCTGGAAAACCTTTCAGCCCAGTACTTTAATTTGAAGATGACATACAGTTTCATGTTGCTGCCATAAAACATCAGTGCTGTTTTTAACTTACTGTTCTGCTTTCCCATCAGATTTACTGCAATGGAATTGAATCAGGGTTATAAAGAGCATGAGTACTTAAAGAATTCTATTTTATGCTGGAAATAGCTTCAGAATGGACAATTAAACCCATTTTTCCAGCAACTTAGATAGCCTCAGCAGCCAGTGTGGTAATTTGTTATAAACTCTGGCACACATGAAATATCACAGCTATCAGCTTCTGGCTTTTTAATAGCATGATGCTGACCACAAGAGCTCTTTAATAAAGCAAAGCATAAAAAGATCAGAAAAAAAGAACATTTTTCATCTACATTTTTCAAAACAGAAAAATCCTCTAACTCTTGAGAAGAAAGGCACCACTAAGAGAACTTTTATATTCATCATCTATGGTATACAATTAGAACATTCTTACAGGAAAATGCTAATCTCAGAGCAACACTAATATAATTATGACTTAATGACACCAAGCAGGCCTGCATACTGATCAAACAAGACTTTCAAGAAGTCATATTCTGTGTTTTGGTCATAGAAATCGGACAGAAATATCTGACACTTGTCTGTTTGTTGTTAGATACGGAAGGAACACTTTTTTCCTCCCTGACGTATCCAGTGCTCTCCTAAGGAGGAGCTATGCTCTGTTACTGCATGCTGTCTCTCACCTGGCCGAAATTCAAGACTTACTGTGAATTTCTACACAGTATGCAGAGAAGACAGCTCCTGATCTCAGGTGTCAAGTCTACTTACCATGACAATGTGAAAGAGGAAGTATTCCAAAACGAAAACACAACGGTGGTTGTATGAAGAAGTAAAACCTAATTCTTGGTGAGCACTTCACCAGCTCTCTCAGTACCCTCAAGTGTATGCCATCTGGCCCCCCAGATTTGTGTGTGTCTAAGCGATGCAACATGGTCACTAACCATTTCCTCTGGATTACGGGGATGTCATTCTGCTTCCCATCTTTGTCTTACAGCTCTGGGGGCTGGGTACCCAGAGAACAACTAGTTCTACTACTAATGACTGAGGGAAAGCAGGCATTAAGTACCTCAACTTTTTTCTCATCCTTTGTTACTGTTTCCCCATCTTGCATCCAGTAAAGGATAGAGATTTTCCTTGGCCCTCTTTTTGTTCCCAGTGTATGTATAGAAATATTTTTAATTGTCTTTAATAGCAGTAGCAAGATGAAGTTCTGCTTGGGCTTCAGCCCAACTGTAGTACATATATACATGTGTGTATATACTACTAGAGAGGCGGAACAAACCCACATTCTTCCTGTTTCCAAGCCTGGAACTCTTAATAGTAACAGATTAAGAAGTTCAACAGGAGAAAACAAAAGAGGGAATGCCAGAGTGAACTAGTGTGAACAGTCATGCCATGCGTTGGTATCACACTGGAGGGTCACACTTAAGTCTACAGACTGGGAAAGACATTTGAGGTAGACCTTAAGGGGGAAGGTTTCAACAGGAACTGACAAGCTGTTATAATCAGGCCTACCTGACAGAGCAGATATTGCTTTAGAAATATTTAATATACATGCTCTGGAGCACGTGTAGTTAACATAGTTGAGTCAGATTTTTGTAACAATTCAAGTTCAGAATAACTCTAAGTCACATCAGATATCAGAAACTGTCCTTTTAAAACTGACACACCCAGCAGCTTGTTTAGCATTTTGCCTGACATACCCAACTTCTAACAGCACAAGCTGAGCTGAAGGATGAAGTGGCTGAGCTGAAAGCGGAGGTAGCAAGGCTCAGGACCATACGAGAATGTGAAAGGGAGTTGGATATGTGGGAACAGGCTTTGAAACCCTCTCCAGTTGAGGGGAGCAGTGGAGGATGGACACAGGTCTCTATCAGGGGAAGCAAAGGGACTGCACCCCGACCCTCTTCCCCTCCCCTGCTGCCCTTGAGCAATAACTATGAGACTCTGCAGGCTGAGGGCAATGTGGATGAGAGTATTGTAGAGGAACCAATCAGGGAGATGCCAAAGACAAAGCAGCCCCCCCAAACCTTAAGGACCAGTGCCACAAAGAAAAAGAGAAAGGCTATAGTTATTGGAGACTCTCTCTTGAGGGGAACAGAGGGACCCATATGCTGTCCTGACCCATCCCATAGGGAGGTGTGCTGCCTACCTGGGGCCCGGGTGAGGGACATCACCCAAAGGTTACCTAAACTAATCCAGCCCTCTGACTATTACCCATTGCTGGTAATCCAGGCTGGAAGTGAAGAAATTGAAAAGAGCAGCACCAGGAAGATTAAAAAGGAATTTAAGGCCCTTGGGAAATCGATTGATGGGGCAGGAGCTCAAGTGGTGTTCTGCTCAGTTCCCTCAGCAGCAGTGGTGTACACTGAGAGGAACAGGAAAACCCACACCATCAACAGTTGGCTTAGGAGATGGTGCCAGCAGCGGAATTTTGGCTTCTTTGATCACAGGGCAACTCTTACTGCACCCGACCTGCTGGACCAAGTTGGGTTGAATTTATCTAGAAAGGGTAAGAGGGTGCTGGCACTGGCAGGACTCATTGGGAGGGCTTTAAACTAGGTCTGAAGGGGGTGGGTGTGGAAACCAGTCTCCCTGGAGAGGAGCGAGGACCACATAAACTGGTGAAACCAGCAGCCCAGCTGAAGTGCATGTACACCAATGCACGCAGTATGGGCAACAAACAAGAGGAACTGGAACTCTTGGTTCACCAGGAGAACTATGATGTAGTTGCCATCACAGAAACATGGTGGGACGATTCTCACAATTGGAGTACTGCACTGGGGGGTTATAAGCTCTTTAGGAGAGACAGGCAAGGGAGAAGAGGAGGAGGGGTGGCCCTGTATATTAGGGAATCCTTTGATGCCTCAGAACTTGAGGTTGCAGATGAAAGGGTTGAATGCTTGTGGGTTAAAATCAGAGGGAGGCCGCACAAAACTGACATCCTGGTTGGAGTCTGTTATAGACCACCCAACGAGGACGAGGAGGCCGATGAGATATTCTATAAGCAGCTGGAAGCTGTCTCAAGATCATCAGACCTTGTCCTTGTGGGGGACTTTAACCTACCAGACATCTGCTGGGAACTTAATTCAGCAGAGAGGAGACAGTCCAGAAGGTTCCTAGAGTCCATGGATGACAACTTCCCGATGCAGCTCTTAGGTGAACCTACCAGGGGTAAGGCTCTGCTTGATCTGCTGTTCTCAAATAGAGAAGGGCTGGTGGGAGATGTGATGGTTGGAGGCTGTCTAGAGTGCAGCGACCATGAGATAGTGGAGTTTTCAATATGCAGGGAAATAGGGAGGAGCAGTAACAGAACCCTCACTTTGGACTTCCGGAGGGCAAACTTCAGGTTGTTCAGGCAACTTGTTTGGAAAGTTCCCTGGGTAACAGCCCTTAAGAAGAAAGGGGTCCAGGATGGTTGGACCTACTTCAAACAGGAGCTCCTAAAGGCACAGGAACTGGCAGTTCCCACATGCTGTAAGACGAGCTGGTGGGGAAGACGACCGGCCTGGATGAGCAAGGAGCTCCTGAAGGATTTAAGGGAAAAAAAGAGGGTTTATCACCTTTGGAAAGGGGGGGAGGCAACTAGTGATATGTTTAAGGATGTTGTTAGATCATGTAGAAGAAAAATTAGGCAAAAGCACAGTTAGAAATTAAACTGGCCGCTTCCGTGAAGGACAACAAAAAGCATTTTTATAAATATATTAATGATAAAAAGAGGGGCAAGAGGAGCCTCCACTCTTTATTGGACGTGGAGGGTAACATTGTAACTAAGGATGAGGAGAAGGCTGAGATTCTAAATACCTTCTTTGCCTCCATTTTCAACAGTAAGGCAGGAGGACTTCAGGATAACTGGCCTCCTGAGCTGGTTGATGGGGTCAAGGAGCAGTGTTGTACTCCTGAAATCCATGTGGAATTAGTTCGAGACTTGTTGAGTCACTTGGATATTCACAAGTCCATGGGACCTGATGGGATTCATCCTAGGGTGCTGAAAGAGCTGGCAGATGAGCTGGCCAAGCCTCTCTCCATCATTTTCCACCAGTCCTGGCTCACTGGAGAGGTCCCAGAAGACTGGAAACTGGCCAATGTGACGCCCATCCACAAGAAGGGACGGACAGAAGAACCTGGGAACTACAGGCCTGTCAGCCTGACCTCAGTGCCAGGGAAAATCATGGAGCAGATTGTCTTGGGGGCAATCACTGCGCACCTGAAGGATGGCCAAGGAATCAGGCCCAGCCAACATGGAGTTAGGAAGGGCAGGTCCTGCCTCACCAACCTGATCTCCTTCTATGATCAGGTGACCAGCCTGGTGGACATGGGTCAGGCTGTGGATGTAGTCTACCTGGACTTCAGCAAGGCCTTTGACACCATCCCCCACAGCAAACTCCTGGCCAAGCTGTCAGCCTGTGGCTTGGACAGCAGCACTCTGCACTGGGTGAGGAACTGGCTGGAGGGCCGAGCCCAGAGAGTGGTGGTGAATGGTGCCACATCCAGCTGGCAGCCTGTCACTAGTGGTGTCCCCCAGGGATCAGTGCTGGGCCCCATCCTGTTCAATATCTTTATTGATGATCTGGATGAGGGGATTGAGTCCATCATCAGTAAATTTGCAGATGACACCAAGCTGGGAGCAGGTGTTGATCTGTTAGAAGGTAGAAGGGCTCTGCAGAGGGACCTTGACAGGCTGGACAGATGGGCAGAGTCCAACAGGATGGCATTCAACAAATCCAAGTGCTGGGTGCTCCACTTTGGCCACAACAACCCCATGCAGAGCTACAGGCTGGGGTCAGAGTGGCTGGAGAGCAGCCAGGTGGAAAGGGACCTGGGGGTACTGGTTGACAGCAGCTGAACAGGAGCCAACAGTGTGCCCAGGTGGCCAAGAGAGCCAATGGCATCCTGGCCTGCATCAGGCATAGTGTGGCCAGCAGGAGCAGGGAGGTCATTGTACCCCTGTTAGGCCTGGTTAGCACTGGTTAGGCCACACCTTGAGTACTGTGTCCAGTTCTGGGCCCCTCAGTTTAGGAAAGATGTTGAATTGCTGGAGCATGTCCAGAGAAGGGCAACAAGGCTGGTGAGAGGCCTTGAGCACAAGCCCTGTGAGGAGAGGCTGAGGGAGCTGGGACTGTTTAGCCTGGAGAAGAGGAGGCTCAGGGGTGACCTCATTGCTGTCTACAGCCCCTGAAGGGAGGTTGTAGCTAGGAGGGGTTTGGTCTCTTCTCCCAGGCAACCAGCACCAGAACAAGAGGACACAGTCCCAAGCTGCACCAGGGGAGGTTTAGGCTGGAGGTGAGGAGAAAGTTCTTCACAGAGAGAGTGGTTGACCATTGGAATGGGCTGCTCAGGGAGGTGGTGGAGTCACCATCCCTGGAGGTGTTTAAGAGGAGATTGGACGTGGCACTTGGTGCCATGGTTTAGATAGTCATGAGGGTTAGGGTGACAGGTTGGACTCGATGATCCTTGAGGTCTCTTCCAGCCTTCTTGATTCTATGATTCTATGATCTTCTGTTGCACTTTCCAGCTGAAGGATGAATCCTACAGAAGTCTCTCAGCTGAGGTTTATCCAGAGCTATTCAGGTGGCCCATCAAGCCACCTCTGCCTAATGATGGAAAATACCATCACATGCTTGTATTTTTCAGTTGGATTTGAGAGTTACCTATTGCAAAGCACAGCAACAACCAGGCATGACAGTGAAAACTGGAATAGCTGCAACATGCAGAATGGAAAGAAACAAAACACAGCTGACATTTTCAGGGCTTCAGCTCCCCCACAAAAGTTTCCCCACATGACCTTTAGTTCTGATTTTTAAATTATTTTTAATGCAGCATCTTGGATTGCCCTAGAGCTACTTCTGAATCTCATGTGAAGTTTGGATGGGGTTCGCTATTCAAAGGGCACATTATCAATTCCTGACATCATTCCTGAGAACTGTGTCTGAAGAATTTCAATTCTCCATGTCAAAACATAAACACACAATTACCCTGAGAGTAAAATACAGCACTGCAGTCCCCCTGTATGTATTCAAGGCTCTGACTGCTTGGTATCTGTAGCTATGTATTGCAGAATCTAAATTTTCATTAAAAGCCATAGCATTTAGTTAAAGAAAATCTAAAGATTAAAAGACAAAACAAAGAGGTGATAAATTCAATACAATATTTTGTACAGTATTAGAAATCAATTTTGCTATGCACCTCCTGTGACCAGTCAGTTGACTGAAAATGAGGCTTCTGTTGCAGGTATTACAGCCACAAAGTAAATTGACAAAGATCAGCTCTTAAAAATGAACTTAGTTTCCACTTGTCTGCCTCCTATATTCAGCATGGGATTCTGTCATGTTTAGAACAGGCAGTACAGCATGAGAACAGCCAGATTTCCACACGCTACACACATCCACGTACAGCAGGCCTGCCCCTGGTTACAGACATACACAACACAAGCAGAAAGGAACTTGATGTCTGCCTGTGTCTGCAGGTGAAAAACTTCCACTCGTGAAGTATCAGAACAGATGATGGCATCAGTTAATTTGAAAGCTTCAGCTAGATACTGATGCTTGGGCAGTTACTATGTTTGTTCCTTAAAACTATTCTCCCCTTGATGACTGCTCCATTTTTCAAGAGTCAAAGGCATCAATTCCACCCAACAGTGAACAGAATAAACCAAACTACAGAAAAGGTGGTAAAACTAATTCACTTTTCAGAATACTGAAACTGATATTTTTAAAACTAACTGCAATGATTTTTTAAATATCTCTAACTTACTGTGATAAACAAATTCCAGGATCTACTCAGGCTTAGATTCCAGTGTTCCACAGACCACACAGACACGTCCGACCCTCAAAAATTGTTGCCAAACACCAAGGCAAGGAGGAATCAAGGAACAAGAGAAACTATAGCAGCCAGTCTGACACTTGTCTAAGCAAACTGTAAGAAAAAACATTGTCAACAAAAGATTTTAAACATTGAGGCAAAGTGTTTCAAGGCCAGAAATCAGAAAGTGGCTAATTGGAGTTGCATTTGGAGGAGTTACTGGGGGAACTTGGAAAAGATAATTTTGTGAAGTTCACAGTCTTGTTGGAAGATGCATTAATAGTTTTGCAATGACTATGCGACTTGAGTACTGTTTGCACTAGTGCTGGGGAAGCAAAGATGAGGTTTTAATATTTACTGGTCTCTGCAAAGACTCTTCTATTCTGAATATTTGTTTATGACAATCCCCTCCTCTGCCTGTGTGGATAAAGATTTTTGTCAAATACTGAGCTTGTTCTGTGAGTCAGTAACAAAAAGCTGGCTGCCTTGTATCACATGCAATAAAAATATACACTTACACTGTGAAGCATGAGAGACTTTCCAGAAACAGAGTCTTACCTGACTAGACACAGCAGAAAATACTTAAACAGTCCTTCACTTGCTGCCTCAGTGCGCTCCATAACTGAATTTCCCTTCCTCCTACTTTACATTCACTGCTCATTTTCTTTCCAAGCTGATCACAGTAATGATGTTTAAATTCCTATCACATTTTTCACCCTTGTCTGCCAGTGTGGGTTTGCAATTGGACAAAGAACCTCTCATACCTACTTTAAAAATATTTTATTTCTCTTATCTTAGTAGCATGCATTAGGAGAATGATAAATTAGTCTCTACTATCAGCACTTCCCTTAATATTTAGATGAGATCATTTTGACTGTCAAGGCAGAAGCAGAACTTCCAGATGAGATCATTAAAAATGACGTTGAATGTTAAGGAAATTCATTCTAAACAAATCTTGCCATCATACAGGCTCCAGACTACCACTAGCAAATCAAACTATACACGTTGCAGCTTTCCTTTTAATAACCTAGATACTGACTTTTCCCTTTGCTCATCCCTTCCTACCAAACCACTCTATTTTCCAACTAAATTCTACCTTATCCCACAATTCTTTCCACCTCTGGAATCCATTGTAGCTTTTAGTGAGATCAGCAATACGAAATGTGTTAGATCGATGGTCCTGGAGAATCAGCCTCACTGTTTAGGTGCATGATAAACAAACAATCATTACAGTCATTTATAGACTCAGCTATATCCCAGCTATATCTTCTGGGATAGGTTTTCTACAGACCTTCCATTCAGTGGATTCTAAGAAATCCACAGAAACAATGTAAGCAGAGCAAAAGCCAAGAAAAATGCACACAGTGTGCAGTCTATAGTGAGTCTGGTTTGCTCATGCATTAAATATAAATTGAAACACAGAGCTCCATGAAAATAATGTTACAGAGCAAGGCACTCACAAGACAAAAAACTAAAAGTTATGGTTAGACTCAAACCACAGTATGCGGGCCACAGCACTCATTCTTAGGGTTCTATATCCTTATTTGGGTACCAGGCCAGTCCTGAGCCAGAAGGGAACTTCCCAACGTATCACATTAAGCACACACTACTCTAGTGCTTGGCTGGATTAAGTTCTATTTGAAGGCTGCATAGTTCCTTCACCCTCTCAAACCCAATGCAGATGAACACCTGCCATTCTCACCGAGATCAGTGATGACCACTTGCACACACACACGCATCCAGCAGACACCACTTTGCGTGTTACCACCATAGCTGAGGTACGAGACTGCCTAAGACAATGGAAAGGACTTACCATGTAAAATGTTTAATATTAGTCAGGTACAGGAAGGAACAGGAGAGAGATTACAAATCCAGCCTTACCTTTGCCACTTCCTCTGTGCTCTTCACAATCCTTATAACAGCAGACTGATGAAAAGTGTGTCTTCACCTCTGCAGAAAGAAAAGCATTGACAATTTGTTACTGATGTGCTTTCCCACAAAAGGTGAAAGAATGCCATGGGAGATCTAAATATATTCTGCATGTAGCACTATAGCTGGGCCATTGTGGATCTTATAATTTTAAGAACAGTTCTCAGCAAAACCACATCTCAACTATTTCACTTTCCTTTCTTACGAAAGAACTGCAAACCATGTGCCTGCCCTTACCAAAGTGTAACTGATAATAAATATTGTGTACAGAAAAGAATTAGTTGGAAAAAACCCTTTTAAAACACTAAAATATAAAAGTCATTAAAGTATGACCCTTTGTCTTAGTAGTATGATTGTGTTAGAGAAATTCCTTTCTGATTTATTTACTAGAACTTTAGTGGTTTTTAATTTTGTTGACACTTGCACCTAAAAATGATAAAAGCACATCCATTCTGCTTCTCACACCAGCTTATTCTAATGCATATGAGGGCAATTACTTCTTGACAACTCTCTGATGAATAACTGTGCTCTTTGCTAAGCTTGTCACATTGATCACTGGCCAGCAATACAATTAATTAAGTATTGCTGTCCACATTGCACATTAATAACTAGCCTGAACTAGAGGTGGCAAGTCTGATAGATCCAGTGCATTTTAATCTTTCATACCCTGTCAGCTCAGAAGATTAAAGGAAATCCCCAAGACAATCTCCACATGCCAACACTGGGTTCCATGAGATCCCAGTCAGCGTTACAAACTTGAGACCAAATATTTAATGAATGCAACTCATTTGGACATTTCAAGCTTCATTTCCAAACATTGCACTGCCTTGTGGCCAAAGAGTTATTTATTTATTTCTCCTTCATATTTAAACTTCTGAAAGGTAGAATTGATTAAAGTTGTCAGTTTGACCAGAATTCATTAGAAAATAATGGTTATAAATTCAGTGCACTCTGAAGCATTGCTTAATAATTCCATAGCATTTAGAATGGAAACAATCAATCTAGGAAAGGTCCCACCTCTTCAATACAGGATGAAAAGGATGAATTAAAGCTTGGTTATAAGCAACAAGTCTGGAGCTATCCCTTAACTTTTCACTCTACTTTCAATTTCTGCTTTTATAGTTATGCCAACAAACAGGCTTTAGGCAGAACACTTTTTGATTTCTCAGATATACTATGATCTGTTATTTTAGTCAAGCCCTCAGAAGAGAGGATTTTCATTTGGCTAAAGAAAAATTCAAGCAGCCCCAAGAAGATATCTGTGCTTCCACTCTACATTATGGCAAAATTTCTATTTCTATTACATCTCAGACCTTGGACGAGCACCCACAACACCCACATCAGGTTCTCTGCTGCTGTCTGTCCTCAGCTTTGTCTAGCTTCCAGTCACCTGAGGCTGATCTGTCTTGGCAGTTACAAGGAAACATGGCACAGCAGAGATGCTCCACTAGAAATAATCCTCCTTCAACTGTACCAGCTTTACTAAGCAGAAGCAATACAGGGGAGTCAAGATGACAAATGTACCAGCTCTATTCTTTTAGAGACAGGAAAAGCAGGGAAAGTGCTTGAAAGCACCTCACTAGTCCTAATCCACAGCTGTTAACCAACACAAGTGAAATGGAATGAGTAAGTGCTATACAGATCTGCACATCCACCAGAGCCTACCATGTGGTTCACGATTCACATGCTTCCAGGTACAAAGTAAGAGGTTGTCCCACAGCTAAGCCTATTCACCTTCAAAGGGCGCTTCAAATATTTTGCACTCCATTTCCAGCTTTAGAGGTTTTGTAATATTAATATCCAGCACAGAACTGTTCTTATCCACAGAATTCCACAGAGAAAGTCAAGGATCTTACTAGCTAATGAGTTAATAAAAGAATTACCAAAAGCTGCAAATAACCCAAAATACTGGTGAGATTCAGGTTATCTAATCAATCCACTTAGCTGAAATTTCTCCTTAACTGTTTTGTTAATATGTATAAAATGTGTAACAAAACTTAATAGGAGAACTTCAATTCCAGAAAAACAAAACAAAAACACATTTAGCCTCCTAAAGAACACAAAAATAATAAATATCAAGAAACATTTTATTTCACAAAAAGATATGCCAAGTATTTGGAACTATTTGATAGAAGTTAGACAAACTAGTCATTGCCTCTGGGAAAATGAGGATATTATATCATTCATCACAGGCTAAGGACTGTTCCAAATATTTGCTCAGTGTTTCAGAGGTGATTTTTTTCAAAGCTCAAGAAAAATAAATAAAATCAGTGCAATGACAGAACACATACACACAAGGCAAACCTAGATTTCTAAGTGATTATTATAATCCAAAGATTACAATACTATGATCAAAAGGATGAGTTTGTTTAAAAGATAGAAAAAGCATCAAAATGAGACAAAAGATAAGGGCATAGGGGAGCAAATAAGACCTGTGAAGCACTGCACTGGAACACTCACAGCCTACCAAAAAATACATATCGGAACTTGAGACCAGTATATTAATACCATGCCTACAACACCACACCAAGCACTGGGTTAAAAGGTGTTCAGTGGAAGGAAGTTACAGTAGGAAAGCAGAAGAAAAACTTAGTCTAAAAACAACATGATTTATTCCAACATTTTGAGTAATAAGGCTGACACAAGTTGCCAGCTGAAACCTCTTGTTTACCTTCTTCAAGTTAGTGAGATTTGCTGTCTATTAGACTATCTCATTGTGAGGTAAGCCCAGTTTACAGTCCAGGAATGTGTTATACTGAAAGGCAGTTTGCTAAAGAAATTCTCAGCCCCCTAATAGCTCTTCAGCCTTCACTACCTTGCTTCACACTGCCAGGAATGGAAGCTGTGCCATGGACCTGTATTGCCATGAGATTTTTAATTATGCTTTATTTTAGTTTTGGTTTCAAGGACATGTTTAACATCCTTTGGCTAACACAATGGGATCTCTTATTTGTCTATTTACATTATATTAGAATAAAAGTGACCAAGCAAAGTAGTGTGGATTTTGGAGCTTCTTCACATTCTGTTCTAATAGAAAAGTTTAATAAGGGAACCTTGACTTTCAATAATGAAATGAAAGTTTGTCAAAGTGGCACAATATTATGGCAGTGGATTGAATCACAGTTTGCACTTCATTACAAAGGAGGCTTTCATAAGATTACCCATGCAAATTAGCTGTCTCTTTCCTGTGTGTTTAAGGATTGTAGGACCAAAAGACTTTGTATTGTAAACTGGGAACAGAAAGATAGCAGCACCTAGTCATAACATCAGTTAAAATCATCTGTTAGGAGTGTGTCTAAAAGCATTTTCCTTAGAACACACCACTTTCCCAGCTTAATGTACCAATTCAGCTGCAGAGATTCATTCTACCATGAAATTTAGCATGCAGCAAATTAATCTGGGGAAAACAGTATGCATATAAAATGTCACTAGGAAGGATATCATGGGGAACAATCTTGTAATGACCCATTGAGGATGGATAGGTAGGAGCTAGCAGAAGGTATAACCAAACTAACATTTCCCTAAGATGGTGAAGACTCAGGAAAAAGGTATAGAAATACCTAGGATTTAATGCCTATGGATTGTCCTATCCCATGCTCTCAGCATAAGCAGTACAAGGGGAGCAGGGACTGGTGAGATAGCCTAATGATAAATGCTGGAGTTAAGAAAGAGAAGCCTGGTGGTGGGAATCATTAATCCATCTGCCTGAGAGTTATGCCATCAAAAGAGAACTGGCAAAGACCCATACCCAGTTTTATATAGCCTGTTCTCATTTGGACATCTTTTTCTTCCAATGGAAGAGAAAGAAAATTTTACCTTAGGGAGCTAAGCACTAAAAGCAACATTTAAAAACTTCTCAAAGGAAGCAGTTAAAACAAGCTCTTTTCAAATACATTTGTTCTTTCTGTTTTCTGAAAGGTCTGTTGAAGGCAGTTGTCACAGCAGGAAACAAAACACTATCCACAGTCACCCTCTGAAAGTCAGAGGGAAAATTTTTTCAAGGAAGTCTTCAGAGTGAGAAAAGGTGTAATGCAGTAATGACAAGTGAGACTGAATTAAATGGTGCTGTTCTACTTTCCATCAACACACATGGTTCCTGAAAGCCTCAACAGGAATAGGTTCTATCAGTGCACAGGGAGTTCATTCACTGTCCCACTTAGGATTTCCTTTCTTGTAGGGAGAGAATTATTAATCAATGAAATGCACTCACAGAAAGAGAAACTAACCCTCTATTACTGAGAAGGTATTGTCTTGAGAGGTCTTGACAGGCATTTTCCAGAATGCTTGGGACCAACTTTAGTTCAAGCAGGCAGTTAAGGAGTAGGGATATCTGTTTTGAGTTGACTTAGGTCTTCATTTTAATCAGTTGCCATTTGTTTCAAATGGGTATACTCAGGAAAACAGGATGATTGAACAGCAGAACCTTTGTCAAACGTTCTCTCTCTGCAGGAAAATAACTCATCACAGTAACAGAGGTGATTCCCACTGTCACTCACCCTGTCAGTTTGTGGTGCCTGAGGCACCCCCAAGGCCAAGGTAGCTTAGACATTGTTAGGTATTCTAGTACAGCTGCTACAAAAAGCATATTTTCATGGCTGCTGCCATATGCAAAGAACTGAGAGGCACTAAGTAGCTCCTCCTTGACTGGGACCTACAGTCACTAAGGGCCATGTTCACACGAATATTAAAGCGCAGAATAAAATCCAACATCTCTACTGCCATGGACTCAGTTCCCTGATTGAATACACTAGTGTCAGTTCCAGCAGAGCTTAGTGAGGCCTTATATAAAGGAAGACTGATAGGACCTGAGATGATATTCAGTAACATGAAGGTGTCTGGATGCAGCTGGGATGAAAGTAGCATGTGGAAAGAAATTGTACTTCTGAAATAACATGCTTTTAATCATCAATTGAAGTAAACTAGTGCTATCCTCCAAGGATTCATTCCAATTATTTTGGTGATCAAATGCCCATGCAGGTAACAGGAAGTCTTCCGTATGGAATTCCTCTCTACAGAGATCACTGGAAAAATGTCTTGAGGTGTCTGCAGCAACTGCTACTCTGGAAACAGACTGATGATAGTCTGAACAGTTCAGAACATGAAAACATGAGAGCAAAATACAGGGTCTGTCAGGTAGATGCTGCCCAAAATCTTATTCCCTGAACCTCTGTTAATGACTTGGGAATGGAGATGAAAACTAAGATGACATAAAACCCATTGCTTCAAAGTGAAAGGAGCATGTGATGGTTCAGATACCAAAAAAGAACACAACACTCACATTAAGAACTGGAATTGTCTATTCTGTCTTCCAGATATAGCTCAGCATTAGTCAGAAGTAGTAAAATAAATGCTGTATATTTAGTGCCAGTGATTCACTATAAATTGTGATAGCTATGCTGATGTTATTTTATGGAGTTGCCTTGAAAGCTGCCCCTACACACAGTAACACAGCTCTGCAGGAAGTCTTGCTCAGGTAATGGAAAAAAACAAAACAAAACAAAACAAAAACCCACAAACACCAAAACCCAACTATACAGGTCACCATCTTCAGTACACCCACACTTGACTCTCCCCTCTCAAATAGTCCATGCTCAGGAGTCTAAGAGAGCCTGGCACACATACTTTCCAGCGTCACTAGTTTATCTTTGTCTTATCCCAGAGCATCACAGCATTGCAGGGACATTTTCTGTGCATGGCCAAAAATATTACAGAACGTCACTGCAATCAATCAGGTGTAGACCATGACTGTCTCTGGCTTTTCCATTGTTTTGCTCATTCAGCCATGTCCTATACCATTGCTTAAACTGTTTAAGGCACTATGGAAGCGCTGCGATCCGTAGAAAAATCTCCCCTACAGATAAATTTTCTTTTGAACCATATGAATACAGCACTACCTTCAAGAGTGTAAGGGTAAAAATCAGAGTAAATTTTTTTGTCTGTTTGGTAAATAAAAATAAATATATATGTAGTATATGTATTGTTTTGAGTAACTCAGCAGCTGCAAGTTGACTGTAGGCAGACAGCAACTCATTTCTCTTCACAGAATCACAGTATTGTTTCAGTTGGAAAAAAACTCCAAAATCACAGAGTCTAGCCACCACCAAAGACTACCATGGCCACAAAACCATGCCCTAAAGTGCCATGACCACTTTTATTCACTTGTGTCCTGAAAGACAAAGTGCAAAATAAAAATCCCCAAACTATAAATAAGAAAATGAAATCAGCTCTAAAAAGCTCCTGTGATAGTGTGGACAGCTATCCTAGCACACTGTTAGAGTGACAGGATATGTGTGTCCATTGAAGTGCACAGTCGGCCCAACACTTACAGCTGAGTAGAAAAATACAATGTAAAGGCAGCGTGTAGATCATGAGCATGGATAACTACTTTGTTAAGAAAGGTAAATGTAGGGAGGAAATGCAAGAAAATAAGGTTTGTATCTTAAGAAGACTGCAAAAATATCCACTTCAAGAGACTTTGAAGAGAACATTCGGGTACACCTTCTGACAGGCAGTATGGGGTTTCAGCTGGTACAGCAGGCTCCTTCCTCTGCAAGTCATCTACAGAGGTGCATGTGAAGGGACTATAAGGATGCTGATTACACTGCCAGACACTGCCCCTGAAAAGTTCAGGGATATTTAAGTGACGAATTAAGATTTAATTCTCAGGGTTCTTGCAAACCAGCACCACTGACTTAAACTAAAAATCTTGCTCTTTGACAAGTTTTAGATATTTGCATTTTGGGAAGGAATGTCTCTGCCAATACCAAATCTGAGGAAAAAAGCCTCATAAATGAATGCAACCAAAACAGAATCAGAAGCATAACAGGTCAGTCCCATCTTCTAATGACTGAGATCTAGCAGTTCATACTGCTGCACTTGTAATCGCTTAATCATTTAATGGCTGCTTAGTCTTTGGAAGAGCTGGGATCACCTCTATCTGCTAGTGTGCCATGGTCCAGCAACCCACAAATACTAAAAGCCAGCCCAGAGCCAGATTATTGCTGCTCAGTCTGCATGTAGACGTGGCAAGGAAAGCATGTGTCACAGATGGAACCTTTGTTCCTTATCCAAATGCAACAAGGCCGATGCCCAGAATCCACTATCACTTTAGAATCTCTTCTATCACTATTTTTAACACTGTTCACAGTGTTACTACTTCAAAATCACCTCTTTGTTCAACAACAACAAAAATTAAAGGAACACAACAGCAGGAAGACATTATGAAGTAATACACTAAGGCAAACTATATGTAAAAGAAGCCTGCCAGAAGGAGTTTTCCTCCTTTTCTATAAGGCAACAATATTTTAAAGCTGTCTCACTTGAGGGCTTATGTAAGTATATGGTAAAGAGACAAATACCTTCATTTTATTTCCCACTCTTCCGGGCCACAATCAGCTTCATAGCCATGATACACCAAACCTCCCTTTATGCTGTCTTTTGAACACACAACTGTCAAACATTTACAGCCAGCATGGATAGGCACAGCATTCCAGGGCTACTTGCACAGCTTTGAGCCCTGCTGCTCTTTGTGAGGAATGGAGACCTGACTGCAGCACTGCAGATATTTTCCCTCCTCTTTCCCAGGGCTGTAATCATCAGAATCCACATATTTTACATTGTGTCTCATCCATACGTGGCTTTCCTCTCCAATTTATTATTCACATAATAGAAGTACACCCCTAAACAGAATACCTCTCAAGTCAGGTAAGGAAACAAAATATAACACAAACACAAGCTGTCTTTATCTTCCCAGGGCCACAGAAGAAGGTTTTCTAGCTTGAGATGCCCATGATACTGAATTTAAAATAAAAGCAGTGTTATTTCTAGTTCCACTGGACAACTGATTTGATGAGATGTATCCTCATAGGAAACATTGTTTTTCAAAAAGAACATTCTTTTCAATCTTGAAGAAAAACAAAAACATAAAAAGAAAAAAAATTGCAAAACACTACACTGTTAAAAATCTGTTTTGAGGCTCTGCCTCATAAATTAAGTTAGCACAGCAGGGCTTTAACTGTAATAACTTAACTTGTCAGTTCACATCATTGACTGACTTGAAGAATTCATAGGGCTTAACTGATCAATATTATAAATGGTCTGGATGGCTCTGCAGGAATTGCCCAGTCTTAATTTGTGGTCAGTTCTTACTCCTTTTAAGACTCATTAGCAGAAGCCAGCAAATCCAGAGATGGGAGGACAAAAGCAGAAAGGTTTTTATCAACAGCAAGGATAGCAAGATGAAGCAAAAGAATGCCACTTTCAGTTGAATTGTATGCATCCTCCTGCAATCTTCTCCTGGTCTTTGGCAAAGAACAAAAAAGGACATTGGAATCATTGGCAATAAGGAGGATGAGTCATAGTTTCTTGGGGCTATATATTTTCTTTAGTTTGAATTGCAGATGACAATCAACCACAGCTGTACCAGACCAGATTCTCAGCTGGCACAAAACAGCTTCATCTAATGAATTCTGCAGAGGCCAATTTCCATCATCTGAGGTGCTGAAACAGCATGTTCAAACAACCGTTTCCCTTCACCTTTCATTTTCTCAAGTAATTCCCTGAATGCCCATCCCCTCTCATGACTTTGTACAAGATTCTGCAGAGACACAAACCAATTTTGCACAAACTGGCTACCACCAGGAGCAGCACAGCAACACCAGCTTTAGCACAGAGCCACCATCGAGCCCTGTCTATAAGTCCAGATATACAGACTCATCCCTGGAATCCCAGCCTCAGTAGCTGAAAGCAGTGCAGCTGTAGGGAAGCCAGCTACACAGACTGTGTAAGCTGGAGCCCACTGCCCTCTTATAGAATCATCGAGTCCAACCATTAACCCTACTCTACCAAGTCCATCACTAAACCACATCCCCAAACACTGCATCTACACAGCTTTTAAACACATCTAAGGATGGAGACTCCACAACTTCCCTAGGCAGCTTGTTCCAGTGCTTGACAACCCTTTCAGTGAAATTTGTTTTCCTGATGTCCAGCCTACAGCTCCCCTGGCACAGTCTGAGGCCATTCCCTCTTGCTCTATCACTAGTTGCTTAGGGGAAGAGAAATCATTGTCCCAGTTCAACCAAGACCCAACAGAAAGCAAGATGAACACAGAATGACATCATGCAAATCATTTACAGCTGGATTCCCTGGGTATTTCACAATCAGTTCCTTCCTATTCATGCTTGTTAGAACTGCATTTCAGGATATCATAGAATGATTTGGAAGGGACTTTAAAGGGCCAGTTCCAACTTCCTGCCACAGGCCAAAGAACAGAGTCATCCCTTTTAAACAGATCTATTTATCCAGTACGTAAGAGATTAAAGAGTGCTGCTTTTGTCTTACCTGCCTCCTTCCAAAGGAAAGGAACTCCCAGGCCAAAGTGTCCAACGGTTTACTGCACAACTGAGCAGAGCAGCTATATGTGAGCACCAACAAAGTCATCAAGAAAAACCACAGCCATCAGGCAATTAGTTAATGTTCCTTGTCCATGGCTTAAGACATTAGATGCACCTCTGGCTGGAAAAAACAACTAGAGCTAGAACTCATGGCCTACTACCTTTACCCACATCAAGCAACCATACTCAAATGGGTTTCAAGAAAGCTTTCAGGGAAAACCTACTGTGTATCCAGATGTAGTAACACCACATGCACCCAGAAATAAAGTTCAGATAGGGTCATTAGCCTGGGAACAGGCACTTCTTGTCATGGTAGGGCCATAACATGGCCCAGTACAAATCCAGACAGGCCTTAAGATGTGTAGACAGGGTCCCTTTCTCTCCCCTCCTTCCTGCAGGAAAACAGGGTAACGCAGGAAAAGGAACAAAAGGGTCAGGACTCCTGCCTCTCTGGTGAACAAGATGTTTATCTGGGATGAGAGCACGTAAGCTGACCACTGCTCCCCCAGAGACAAGGCCTTTGTTTCTGCCTTTTATGGTTATAGCCTGGCAGAATGCCTTTCCATTGGGCAGCTATGCGTTAGCTTCTGTGCCCCATTGGACCGCTCGATCTCTGGCAATTTGCATATATACAAGTGACTTGGTAGTCACCCTTGCCTTGCCTTGCTTCGAGCCTTGCTCAAACCTTGCTTTCATGCACACTGGACCCATCTTGTCTGAAGCTGCCTCAAGTGGTCCTGCCCTGCCTCGAGTGCGTGATCCAGAGCCTGGGATAAAGCCACAAGCCATACACATGCGAGCCGAAGAATCCACAAGCCTAGAAGCCAGATGCACCTGGCCTGCTTCCCCTTGCCACCAGAATCGTTCCGTGCCTCAGTTTACCCAGGAACCAAGCACGCGCCCGTCACGAGAAGCGTCGTTAACTGCCCGCTGTCCGCTGAAGCCAGATCAGCCTGGAACCATGTGGTAAACTGTCCTTGCCAGCAATCCGCCATGCTAGCACCATGTGAGAGCGCCCTAAAGCTAATACAACAGCAGCAGCAGCAGCCCCCTTGCGGGTAAAACTAGCTGTGAGTAATTAATTCATTGCTCTTTGGGTTTAAAGGTCCTTATCGAGCCTCCCCCCGCTGTAACTGAGTGCTACCTGCTCTCAGAGACTTTCTCTTTCCAAGTTATTGCCTCCTAACTAGTATTAAATAGTTTGTATTTTGCCCTAAGACTGCATATTCCCATTGTAAATATGGCATATTGCATTAATAAAGGGTTACTATTCTTATTAATACCCATTTGCCATATCATTTATTATTGTTGTGAGGGTAATAAATCAATAATTTCCCCCTCAACCACAACACTTCTGCAGCAAAGTAAAAATGGAAAAAACACACTAAGCACTTCTATTTGAAAAGGCAGTTGGAGGCCAAGTCCATAGGCTGAGCAGATTAAAACAACAACAACAAAACAAAACAAAAAACTGAACTCCATAAAATCAAAGACTAAAAACATTGTTATCTCCAGAGGGAGGCAGTGAAAAGCAATAGTGCATGGTAATGTTACAAAACTGAATGTGTTCAACAATCCTCCTATTTCCCCCCCCCCATCTACCTGCTCTGTCAGACTTGTGTGAAACAAAAGACCTTCTGAAGCACTCAGCTCCACAAAGATGTCCTGAGCTTGATTAAAGCACAGTTGAACAGGGCAGATAGTATGATTTTCATGGGCTGCTGACAAACAGTTTGGACTGGTGCACAGGCAAAAGGAAAAGAGATTCCTTAAAAATATAACAGGGCATCAGCTGCAGCTACTCAAATCCAAGAAAAATTTGTAATCATCACTGCATCCAAGCTCTTGATTTTCCAGTGCCCAAGACAGAGTTAACAGTTCAACAGGAAGGCCATGGAACCAGACAAAATTATCTTCTATCTTTTGTAATTCCATATGTAACAGAAGCACATTTAAGATATTCTTCAAGGTGCCTGCTTCCAATTTCAACTATGATAGACTACTTACTCGGTTTTGTCTGTGGCACACCAACTGTCGAGCTATAGAAAGATTGTTGAAGCCAGTTCTGAAATATTGCTTTACCCACCTAAATCAAACACCTTTTATTTTCTGAAGTAAGGCTGATGAAATAATTTTGATGATTGGAGTGGCTAGTGCTATAAATGAGCATGGTTTCAGTCCTTGACATTGCAGATGTAGCTTCATCCCACAACAGTATTCACAACTCAGAGTCTGATTTTTCAGCTACACTAGGAGAAAAAAGAAAGCAGATGTCTTACATGTGGCACAAAAAGAACATTCCAAGAACACCAGATCCTCACAACATTCAAATTGGTACCATTTTCACTCAGGTGAAATGCTTTGGTACTTATTTTTGGACCATCACTATGTTCATATAGAGATGACAGCTCCTACACTAAACTGTTTGCTTATTAGCACATCTACGTCTGGCAACATCTCCTCTGTGTATCACAACAAAGGCCATCCCAGGCACAGCTTACCCATACTGCACACTTAGCCACTGATGGTATCTGTATCCAACCTCTTCTCTTTATACAAATAGATTCACAAAAATGTATGCCATTCCCCCTTGCCAAGTGTTAAGATATTTGCTCCAAATTTTGAACAAGGTAAACTAAACTCAGTGCGTCACCTCCCCTCCTATCAATTCACACACAATGCAGGCAGAATGTGAAATGGACTGTCACTTAAACTTTTAGCAATACCTGCAATGAAAAAAGTGCAAGGGGACCTCATCATAGATCTCTCATGATTAAGATGGAGAAAAAGGCATGAAGTAACTTTGTATACATGCATTTTTCAGTTGAAAATTCTGTGTTAGGCAGATTTCTAATCTTTCACACAACTATAGGGTCAAGTGTTTAATTTCTAGTGAACACCAGAGAATAGAAAGGCCATTCAAAAGCACCACTCAAGGCCAAGCCTCTGTAAGGTACTTAGCTCCAAAGGAAAAAAAAAAACTTCCGGTGAACGGTCCTTCCCTAAGATATTCTCTCCCCCGAACTGAATGTTGCACTTAGAAATCAGAAAGAGATACCTAGAGGAAGTTTTAGTTTAAACTTGAAAGCTCCTAGATACAGTTTAAGGCACAGAACCATGACTCCTCAGGTAGAGGCACCTTTACAGAAATATGAACAACTTCCACAGGCTGATTTGGTTCAGAAGAACTCTGTTGTGGAAAAGCCCCATCAACAGATACTTGCTGTAATGTCTTTTGTAATACAGGGCAAAAAGTTGGCTTTTCCATTAGAAATATTCCACACCCATAGTTTTCATCCTGCCTTTTATGACATCAGTACATTAAAGAATGACTCAAAGAAGATATGTGGCAATCTAAAACAGCTGACTATCTCCTGGCTAGTACTCCCCAAGCTACAAGATGACTCTAACACTGCTCACAGTTTAAAAGCAGTGTGATTATATGGATCAAGTGCTATCAAACCCCTGGAAGTACAATTCTCATTCTAAATCACTTCAACCCCAGACACTACCTCTTTTTCAGAATATGGTACTATCCATCAAGTACTAATGTATTCTGTCTGACAGGCCCAGCTTTAGTCCTTACATATGGCTGCACTACTACATTCCTAGAAGATCTCAAGAACCCATTCACGCACGTGTTACTATTTTACCGTATCATCACCACATCATGGTGTTGAGGTATTGTTTTAGCTATAGTTTTATTCACTGTAAATACTGTTTGCATGACTTCGTTTTTAAGGAACAATATATCTCTTGCAAGTTTCTATTCAGCATGTTGTCTTTAAAGTCATAAACAGAGACAATAACAAACCAACAGCATTTAATCTAAGTATGGCTCAGTTCTGTACTCCTGGTTAAGGGAAAATGAACTAGAAGCCATCTAGTTTTAGACTGGCTATCAAACATGGCTAAACAGAGTTCATCTTTCAGTATGGTAAACCAGACCTCAAAAAACCACACTTACAGAAAAGATGATAGTATAGAAACTAAAACTTCCATTCATTAAGTTCTATGCTATAATCTGAAATAAAGTCGTTCTACAGATAATTACCAAATTTCCATATTTATAAGAAGATGGCACATAGGGGGATAATAGCAAAAATGGAAGTATCACTTTTCTATTAATATGGAAATTCAGAAATTATTTGAGCTATCTGTTATAAATCAACCTTCTCATTTTTTGCTGATGGAAATGCCATTTATGTACTACATTAAGTCCTAAAACACCTACCGCAACTCCCTTTTTGCTCTGATAAATCAGTGTAACAGTTGTCATGCTTACCCTCAGTTTTGACAGGAGTTCTGCTCTTAGATTAAAATGGACCAATCCATACTTGGTGCAATACCACCAAATGTTTTGGAATTAAAGCGAGGAAGGATCTACTCTCAAAACTTTGTTATTTGCTCACTTCAGCAGCCCAGAGCAGATGCTGCACAGCCATGCTGTAGCTGCATTAATCATTAAACTGACCAAAGCATGCCATGGGATTCTGGTGCAAAATTTCACATTCTTGCACTGTAGGAACAATTTAGTGGAAACTGTCAAGAACAAGAGATTTTTAGTCTTTTGTTTTTATAACAGGAATGGCACATTGCTTGACACTCAGGGTGATGCCAGCCTACCATCTTCCATACAGAAGTGCAGCACTGGATGCCTCCTTACGGAGCAGAAAAGCTATATATATCATTATCTAGCAATCACTCTGCAGATGTTGAAGTCACAGTACATTTTCAAGTATCAGCCCCCTAAAAACATTCTTCCTCTTTCCCAGAAGTGGTTATGTGGTTCTGCAACACCTCTAGAAGCTGTGGCAGCTGACTTGAGAAAATAGCTTATATCACAATCCAACATGAGTCTCCTGCTTGTCAACAAACTTAGTGCAAAAAGTTCTCTTCAGCAGAAAGGGTAATGGTTATTTTGATGCTTGATGTTGTTCCTCCAGTTTCTTTGTATAGAACTTTTGCTTTCTCAAATGAACATTACAATCCACCTGGCTAAGTAATTCACTGCTCAAAATTAAGGTGGATACTCAGCCTACTTCCATCATGCCTGTTTAGCTATTCATAAGGTGAATAGGGCAATGAAAAGCTCATTAGTTTACAGGCTTCCCAGTGGGGTTTCACATACATGGAATAACATGTTTTCCAAGGTGATGCTACTTTAACCAAATCTTTGAAGAGAAACCCGTCAGACCTTTTCAAGTCCCATCTGCCTGAGGCATGGCCTGCAAGTCAGTTGCCCGGACCAGCGTTACAGAAGCCCTGCAATGCTGGAGCAGTAACATACTTCTCCATTTTTCTCTAGCACATAAAAGGTGAAACACAGAAGCTGCTTCCAGCAATATCAGCTCCACAAAACTGTCTCTATGGGAAACCTTTTCACCATGAAAAAGTCAAATAAGAGAGAAGATGGCTCTCATCTGCTAACAGGATAAATTTATTCTTCCCATTGAGTCAACTAGAAGAAAATTTAACTTTTATCCTGTGCATTGTTAAGCTGTAACTGCATCCCAAGATCTTTACAGGACCCTCAGTCTGCCTGCTCAGATAAAAAAAGTTCTTTTATAAACGTATTCTTCCAAACTTTCTAGTGTCTTCTCCATAGCCCACACAGCGAAGAGCAGGCACATGAGGCAGAAGGCCAGAGACAGAAGGCCTGAGAGTGCTTTACAGCATTGTAGAGAAACATTCTTCCAGCTAAACCAGTTCCACAGGCAAGGCTGCAAACAGTTCTAAAGCCCAACCAGCCACATGCTTGTCACCACTCCATACCAAGGCCAATAATTCATGAGAATCCTTTACACGCTTCCTTGTCACTCTGGGTGTGGCTTAACAGTGTGACACTAAGTTCAGCCATTACCTTCCCCCAAAGTCACTTCAAATGCTTTTAAAGCCATGTTCACATCTGGAGAATAGAAGATGTAGGAAATCACTTGTGCAGGCTAATTAGGAGCCGTAGGCCCTGCTGATACCTCCTGCTCAATGCGCTACCCTGCATCCTGAGCCACCAGAGAACCCTCAGCCACGACGTGGCTGCCCCTTCTACCGCAGCACTACAGAAAAGCATACACCAAAGCTTAGAGGTCAAACAGAAAAAAAATGCAGGATGATGACGTGAATAATTTGTTTCATTAATTTAGTGACATTGGTTTGTTGTGATTATTGCTACAAACTCCTTTCATATTTACAACTGTGATCTTTAACATCTGAATAATTTATACCCAGTGATTAGTGAAGCGTGTGTCAGAAAAATCAGGAAAATTAGCTTCTCTATTATTCCCTGACTATAAGAGAACGTATTTTCCTACCCAATTATATTATTTCTCCGTGGTTTCTATTTTGAATAAACAGAATTACCATGCTGAGAGATTCTAAACATCCATCTTGAATGGGAGCAGAAAGATGATATGGACTTAAGAAGCAACTGTAAAGACACATCCATAAGACGTGTCAGAGATTCTCCCTTCCTTGTAAGAATCTAGAAAATGTCAAGATGAGAATACTTGTAGTTTTCTTCACAGTATCAAGTCACACTGCGCTATAGTTTCAAACAAACAAATAAAAAACCTAAAGACTAACCCAAAAAATCAAACAACAACCCACAAATAGAAAATCAGACTTTGCCTATACTCACGGTAGCTCTATGGTACATTACACAACAAACTGAAGCAAGAAGAAGCTGAAGAAGAAAAAATTACACCCTGTGATACTCACTTTAATGAGCCATTACAGGCAACAGAAATCCTGAAGAATTTCAAGGGAAATCGTCTAACTTCACATATCCCAAAATAAGTGGTGTTCTAACAATATTACAAGACAAACCAATAGACATATGTGAGATTGGTAGCAATAAAACTGAGAAGTAGATGATTTGTGAAATAAAGTTTTAGGAAAGGTCTTTAAAGCCAGGGACAAATCCCAAAGGATCTTTTACTAGCCATTCCATGGACTAAGTCCTACAAACTCTCTTAGGTAGAGATGAGTATGCCCAAGTAACTGCAACTGACGAGTCAAATACAGTTCAAAGACAAGATAACAGGAATCAGTGATTTTGGTTTAACATAAGGCATGTCTGACACTCACTTTTGCACAGGAAAGGTGATCCCAAGCCAGGGGTCAATTTAATCATGGAAAACAAAAAAAGGCTAGAGGGGATATTTTCTTAAGAAATGGCAGTATCTGGAATTCAGTTGACAGCAATGCACATAGCAAAAATGCCTATTCCAGCCTAGAGCTGTAATATTCAGCTCTGGTGAGCTCGAATACACTGCCCGCACTGCATTGCAATTCAGCTTCTGCAAGAGCAAGATAAGAACAAAGACAAACTGACCCCCAAAGAACTCTTGCAAGCACAGTGCCTACAACAAGGTAGAAACTTCCAAGATCCACAAGGTGTCTAAAAAGAAAGTAAAAATAAACAATCCAAGGTATGCTTCCCCCTCTACTCACACAGAACAGCAGAGCAAGCTTTATGAATTGTACCTCAAAATAACAACCTCAGCAAAAAGGTTGGACAATATTCCCTACTCCCAAACAAGTGACAGATCAGAGTCAGAGTTAACCCTCTCTTTTTGGGAAAGTCAGAGAAAGAGATGACATCTGCACTGTTTGGAACCAGGCTCCTCTCAAAGTTGAGATGAAGCATAAAACTGCCTTTTGACTTGAGCTCACAGGTTCTTCTGGAGTCTCTTTCTTTCTGCTAGTTTTAGGTCAAACCCCACTTGCAGATTGTGGAAGTGGGATTTCCCAGTTAACGCTGGATTTCTTTGAAATAACAATGCCTTAAGAAGAAGCCAACCCACTTCCTATAAGCATGACTTCCAGAGGCTAACAAACTGGAAAAGGTGATGTCAGAAAATCCTTACACAGATATATTAGAGGAAGTATTAAACTATGATCCTGCTACATTTGGAAAGCAGAAAAGATTTAGCACATTGCAAAAAAAGCAGATTAAGATAGGCTTTAACAGATGAAAAAATCAGGGAAAACTGCACTGATCCTAGACAATCTCCAATATAACAAATACCAAAGTGAAATACATACTGTGTGGCCTAACAGCTGCAGGACTTCGAGCTGCCAGAGCTAAAACTTAGAGAATATTTTTTTTTGCTGATTGAAATCCACAAAAACACACTTCAACATCTGTTAGAACAAGATGTTTGTTTACCACATTCCCCTACAAAATGGAATGATGTTTCTTACCTAATGTACTGAAGAATTTTGAGATGAAAGAGGGATGCTTATGAGATCCATGCAGAGTATAATTGAAAGAATATTTCCGGATAAAGATACCATATGTTTTGTATTTCCAACTGAACCTATAAATATCTCTCTAACAGTTTGGGGCCATAAATACCATGATTGGGAAGAGTTTTATGCATTTGCTCAAGGCTTTTATTACTTTCAATTATCAGTTTGCTAACAGCATTTCATTTTCCTCCCACTACATAGCAGTATTGCCAAGGATAAATTCTGAGATGTCAATAAGATCAATGAAATATGTACAGAACTGAGCAGTGCTGGGACTCATGAAAGTATCTGTGCCCTTTGGAAACCAGATTGTAATTCCTCCCTCACCCCAAATTTCATGTGCTCTCTATGGTACATGACCAGCAAGATTTGCTGCCTTCGTTGCAGGCTATGATGGGGAAAGCCTTAAAAATGCAAACCTCAAGGAAGTCCCAGCTGCACAGCAGAGCAATGTAATTCTTTCTGCACAGTACATTAGCAGGAATAGTAGAATGTGAGTATAAAGAAATCTAAGCTTGTAGAGAGACAAAAATACTGATATCTTACAAGTGACCATATAAGAAACTCTTACTGACATAGTGAAGTATTTTCTAGATTCTGCCATTAGAAGAATTATACATGCATACACATACCCCCCAAAAAAGGGGAAACTGACAGTATTTTAGGGAAAGATGCCATTTCCAGTTACTTTTTATTTGTATTATGGTGGTAGAAGAGCTGTGTTTGCCCTTGTTCATGAAAAATTATTTTACTATCAGTCTTGTTTAAATCTGATTCGCGCATTGGATAAAGGAACCTTTTCAGACTTTGCTTTTTCTTTTTCAGTTTAATTTACAACAGGATGGCTTTACTTCACTGATGTTTCATGTAGTTTCCACACAATTCATACAAGCACTGCAATTTATATGTGCACTGTTCTACGATGACAATATTTTTCAGTTGTATGAACATTAAAAAAGGGTTTAAAAGTTTAAGAATTAAGTAATATGCATCTGCCTGATACAGAAGCTATTCAAGCCAGCTGAACGAGTGCACAGTTGTGTGCTTCACTGAAATTTTATGTATTCCACTATAATTTGAAGCCTTTGGAATCCTGCTGATTTGCATAAAGATCACCACACGGCCCAGGCCTTTACCAGATGAAAACCAGAAGCACATTGTGGCATTCCACCAGCTGAGAGCTTTGAGTGGTATCAGGAACTCCACCACCCAGGAAGCTCTTCCCAAGCAGTTTCATGATCTGAGTTTTACAGCTATTTTATTTAAGCTCTGAATAAAAATTCTTAAAAAGGAAGGAAAGATTATTTCTGGAATTGAAGTTAAGAATTCAAAATCTTCAGGCAAAATCAATGGCAAGTGAGGAATTTAAGCAGGATTCGGAGCTTAAGAACAAAATCCTCTAAGTCTGTGCCCTACAGTACCCATTTAAATATTCGGAAACTCAAGACCGAATGAATGTTCAAGCTCATTTTCCAAACACTGAAAAAATGTGCACTTTTTTTTGTCTTTACTTTCTTCAATAATGTGTTTATTTCAGGTAATAGTAACAGAGAATAAAACTATTTAAGTACATGTGTGTTATTCAACAGTTACTTAAAAGACAAATCCTGCCACCATTACTCAGACAAAATAGCAACTTTGTAGCTTTTAGGTTGCTACTGCTCAAGGTACTACTGGTCATAAAGACACCATATTTTTGCCTCACCATTTATATTAGATTTTTATCACCTGTTTAGGTGCCATTTGGAACAGAGATCTCAAACAGCCTGAGTTTTGAAGGGTAATGATGCCACTGCCAAGCAATAATCAGTATCCTAGCTTAGGGCATCCACCTTTCTAGAGTCCACAGGAGCTGTCAAAGCAAGGCAAATACCAGTGGTGCAACTTGACAAGAACTGCAAAGTCACTCCAACAGAGAAACAACATCTGGTTTCAGACAGAACTCTTCTCACTGATTTACATGAGACTTAGAATTACTGCAAAAAATGCATTAACACCCTTTTGGAGTAGTGGTTTCCTAGACAAAGTTTCCTAGGAAAAAATGACTTGACTAAACTGACCTAAAAAGTAGTAAATTAAAATTGTTTTATTGCTGAGATCAGTCAAGAGCTGACTGGAACACAGGAGCAGCTGTCTCTCTGTGCCTTCTGACTCACATCTTCCAAGGAATTAGAAAACCTGCAAGATCTAGAAACACTCCCAGACAAGGGTAATGTAATTCCGGAGCAGACCACATTGTACAGCTTTCAGGGAGCCAAGGTCCTCTGAACTCTAGGAGACCACACATCAATCATCTATAGATCAGCATGTCTAGTGCAGAGTCAAAGAGGACAGTCATACAAAGGGTGAGGAAGAGAGGCAAGAAGTGTAAATAGGCTATGCCTTATCTTTTTGGATGTGTAACTGGTGCTACAGTCTCAGAGACATGCACAGAACTGACTTAACATGAAAAATTCCAGAGACCAGCATCAGCACAGAGGCAGGATGGACACAGGTTAGAAAACAGACTTTCTGCAGATCTTGGGATGAAGTTCCACCATTACTCTTGGTCTTTCTTCCATAGCTGAAGACACATTTGGAACTACCTGCAGCAGCAGTGAAACAAGGGGCTTTCCCCATTTTCTATCTGTTCCTTCACATGACTGCTGCACCAAAAACACCTAGAGACTTATTTGCAGTCACAGGAAAGAATGACACTAACACTGAAACTCACAAAAAGTCCTGCCTAGGACTAAAGGAGTTTCCAATGGTTTCTTCAGTGGCCCAGACCAAAATGAGAATTCTAAAGAACACAAGTGACAGCCCCATCGCCTAGCAAATTTCTGGCTCATGGAAACCACCCTGAGCAGCTAGGTACATTCTGGAGATGTGTGCAACAGCTGCCTCAGCTAAACAAGCTTGTGTACAGGCTAAAGCAAGCAGGACATTTTCAATTCACACAAAATTCTGAAGAGGAAATGAGACCTGGAGAACTACAGACAGGCAGAGCTCACACAAAGGTCAAGGTCTAACACACAGCTACTGATCTGATTTCCTGTATTTTCATTTCCCAGACACAATATTAAAGAACAGTTTTTATACTCTGCCTTATATTAAGCCTACCTCAAGGGATTACAGGCTTTTGAAGTAGGCTGTTCAAGTACAGTATCTCAGAACATTTTCTCTCAATGCTCTATCTACTTCCTATTATTCATCCACTATATTTTATTCCAGTATATTTTCTAAGCTTTTTTTATTTTCAATCAGTTGTTATAAGGCCCCCTTTTCATACCATTACACCATGCACCAAACTTACAGCTCCTCTACGCTCAAAGAACACAAGCAATATGACCATACTTGACAAGCATCCATGCATGGATATATGCATAGGGGAGAGGGGAGAGGAGGGGAGAGGAGGGGAGAGGAGGGGAGAGGAGGGGAGAGGAGGGGAGAGGAGGGGAGAGGAGGGGAGAGGAGGGGAGAGGAGGGGAGAGGAGGGGAGAGGAGGGGAGAGGAGGGGAGAGGAGGGGAGAGGAGGGGAGAGGAGGGGAGAGGAGGGGAGAGGAGGGGAGAGGAGGGGAGAGGAGGGGAGAGGAGGGGAGAGGAGGGGAGAGGAGGGGAGAGGAGGGGAGAGGAGGGGAGAGGAGGGGAGAGGGGAGGGTTGCACACAAAGGTATGAAGTCATAAGAGAGGAAAAGACTTAAAGAAATTATAATCATATACTGTCACAACTGTACATCCCACACAGTTAAAACCCCACCTTTTTCACTTTGGAAGATTGCTATTTAGAAAAAAAAATAAGAGAAACTCAAAGCCATTTTCTTTCATTTCAATGTTGGACAACAGCAACTAACACACTCCTCCTAGAACCTTCCCCACTGCAGCAAGGGGAGAAAGAACACCATGAATTATTTCCTTCCAAAATGGCATAACAGATGGTAAGAGAGGTAGTCTGGGTACTGCATCGATTAGCTAATTCTCTGCTTAGTACAGGTATTAAGCTGATGAAGCAACTGGGTAGCTGTTATATTAGGAATACAGGAGTGTAAATTGGTTTACATTCTCCTCAGTACAGAAGAGGCGGCCTAAGGCATCTTCAAGGTTTGCAGTGAAGCTGTCTTTCTGTCTCATACAAGCTGTTTCCAGAAAAGAGGTCTAGCAATCAATGCACATCATAACAGAAGGGTCAACAGCAGACTTCTTTTTGTGGCCAGGCATGACAGGTTCATTTGTCTGCCTTTTTCCTCCCAAATACATTAGTAAGTTGGACCTCTGCATGTGCTACATACAGGTGACATTATCTTCTACAGGCAGAATGCAGAGTCACCTTTACTCCTCAGGCTCAAAAAAAAAAAAAACTAATTAAAAAAATACAAGACATAATTCACAGAAGTTTGTAGAATTGTGACATATCAACAAGTTATTAGAAAAGAACATATGTGTTGAGTACCCAAAGAGTAACTTCTATCTGACTAAATAGGTCTAGTTTAGTTTTCCTTAGACTGCTACTCTCAAAGCTGCAATTATGCTACAGAAAGGTAATAATTTGTGTATATCCCTTAACCTAGAGATCATATCATGCTCACACTGGACACTCAAACTCAGGAAGAATTCTAGTTCTCTTTATGTTTCTCTAGCAAAAACAAAGAGGATAACTTAACCAGATTGGCAATAACCTAACCTTAAGATCAGAGAGAAAACAAATTTCTATGGCTGAATGACAGCAACTAAGTTGTTTGTTTGTTTGGGTTTTTTTAATGCCTTACTGGATTTTGTTAACCTGGAGAGTAGATATGATGTTTTTCCATGGAGAATGAAAGCCAGTTCTGAAAATAGGACTTGGCCGTCAAATCACAGAATGGTTGAGGTTGGAAGTGATGTCCAACCTAAATCTACCCTGCTCCAGTTTAAAACCATTGTTCCTCATCCTGACACTACAGACCCTTCTAAACAATCCTGCCCCAGCCTTCTTGTAGGTCCCCTTTGGATACTGAAAGGCAGCTATAAAGGTCTCCCCAGAACCTTATCTTCTCCAGACTGCACAGCCCAAATTCTTCCAGCCTGGCTTCACTGAAGAGGTACTTCAACACTCTGATCATCTTGGTGGCCCTCCTCTGGACCCACTCTAGCAGGTCCATGTGTCTCATGTTGAGGTCCCCATAGCTGGACACAGTACTCTGGTTGAGTGGCTGAACCACCTCTCTGTTTGCTGGCCACACTTCTTTTGATGCAGCCCAGGATTCAATTTGCCTTCTGGGCTGCAAGTGCACATTGCTGGCTCACGTCTAGCTTCTCATTCACCAGTACCCCAAAGTCCTTTTTTGCAGGGAAGCTCTCAATTTCATCAGGATGCTTGTTTTGCAAACACACAAATGTATCTGAAAGTATTGCTCTATCCAACAGCTGGCTCAGGTGTAAAGCAGACTAGGTCCCCTCTTTCCTTGGATGACACCATGCCTCCCACTTCAGTGATTCAATTCTCTTTGCCTTCAGGCAAGAAGCCTTTTTTCCTGAATTATAAACAGGTTTGTAAAGTACCTGGCAAAACTGGTGATCTCTGCTCAAAATTCCTTCCCTTACACTGCTTTCTACTCAACTCAAACAGGTTCTTAAAAACATCAGTAGCTAAACACAGACATTTTTTTATATTATTGTTTATAAATTGGAGGGGGATAAAATATTTTGATCCTTAGAAGATTTGGGAAAATCTTCCCACATTTAAGCTGTGTGTGTGCTCGAGAGCTGAGTATATTTTTTGTGGTTTCCACATTACCTGCCAGTCCAGACATTCCCTAGAACAAATAGTTCATAACACCAGTGAAAAGCTCAGTCACGAGATTTTCACCAAATTATAGGAAAGTAGGAGTTTTTAAAACACTATTTTTTCAAAGTTCAGATGCCAGACAAAAAGTGCTTCTTAATGGCATGTTTATATGCTTGATGCTAAAATAAAAAGTAGCCAAAATACCTACAATTTAATGACAAAAAAAAAAGACTGACCCGTTTTTTTAATCACACCAAAACCTTCATGCTTTTCAAAGAACACTGTCATTTCTGACAGTAGTTAAATTACATCACACTTGGTTTGCTATTTATCCTCTCCTTTAAAAAGAACTGGATGACGTGATAAATTCAAAAACCCAAACACAATTTCAACCTGAAATTCACTCGAGAGATTTATCAAAGATTTTGCAACAATAAATGGTTTATAACCACTTTTGTAAGTTGATTTAAAGTATTTCCCCCTCTATATTTATATACATGCACAGATGCTATATATAGTGCAGAACATACGGCTGAAGGTACCTCATTTTCATAGCTCCACCTCTGTAGCACCATCTTCGCAACTATAGCACTACTGAAAATCACAGCAATACATCCAAGATTACACAGGACTCTTGAATAGTGAACAGTGAACCCAAGGAGGAGAGACATTTGTGCTCTATCGCACAGTTTCCCCCTACTGCTAATACTTTCATCCTGACAATCTGAGTAAGTGAAACATTTCCAGCAGCAGCTATTCCAAGGAATACAAATAACTTCATTCTGTATTTATCAGTTAATTTGCTCTGTAGGTAGTTTCTCATCCTAAACAGCTTTGCAGAGTTGAGTTTAAACAACTTCTTTGTTTTGGATGACACATTTTAATATTTCTCTGCAAACAGAAGCATGACACCAATGGCAGGAATACAAATGCCACAAGTTCTTTCTTGAATCTAAGATTAAGGGAACACCTGGAGAAGCTGATAAAGGCAGAGATTGGAGTACCATCACTATCAAGGACTAGACTTCTGCTGCTTTAAAGCCTCTGTTTCAAGTTCCTTCATAGGATGCAATATTTATCAAACGTGAAAGCATCTTTTAACAGGTTCACGTGCTGGTTGTTTATGACAGCATTTTCAGCCTTTTAGATTACAAAAACAAAACGAAGCTGGGAACTGATCCAGACCATAAATTCTGAGAGCTGGCTTAAATTTCCTCAGCCAAACTGGTTTCATCAAGTATGACACCAAAGGATCTCAACTGAAAGGAAGAGAATGTAGAACTAGGGACCAGAAGAAACCAAGAAGATACTTCTAAGGAAGCACTTTCAAGAAGGGGTCATAATTTCTGAGAGAAAGGAATCACTAAGCATAGATTCTTTCCATGTCCTTCAGGACAATGGCATGATTACAAAAAGCTGTCACTCCCTAATGCTAGGTCATACTCCAACCTCAGTGTTTGTCAAAATAAAGATAACTGAGGTTTGCTTTCAAGTCAACATCCAAGCTACTGACTTGACAGGCCCTGCTCAAACAGTTCCAGCCCTGACCTTTGTGAAGTGTGAATGTTCTTTCTGTAAATCAACTTCCTACTCACATCTAGTCTCAAATGGAAGATGAGAAGTATCATAAGACTGCTGTTTGGGGAAAGAAAACAAAAGCTAAAAAAAAACCCTAGTAGAAACCTGCATCTGTGACATCTGTAGTAACTCTTTGCATACACATCACATGGACAGTATGCCCAAACACTTTAGTATAATATGCACTTTGAATATTTAATTCATACAACTTTCATGTTTTCCCCCTAGATGTCTGTTAGGAGATCAGGAACATAATGCATTGCTGAGCAGGAGCTGCAGCCCATACTGAGAGAGAGATGCTCCTTGCAGTCTCTTTATAGATGCTTTTCTAGGGAGGAGGAAAATAGGGCATCGTTTCCTCCAAGCAGCCTATGTTTATAGTGCATGAAATTAAAAAGCAGGCATTGTGCTTTCTTCACTCAGAAATTTTCTCAGCTTCAGGGAGAGCTATATAGTCATCAGCCAAAGCTGTGCAATAACATGATCTGCTCTTAACTTGCTAAATTTAAAATACAAATGCTTGCTTAGATCATTCAGCATCTTCCTGTTGTGACAGTTGCTTCCTATGACTCAAATAACCATCTAGCTTCTGTTGCTCTTGGGGTTGTGGGTTGCTTTGCTGTAGGTCATATACTTTACTGGAGCCAGATACCACAAAAACAAGTATCTGCTTCTGCCACTCTTGGTCATGGGATTGATGGGATAGAAGGGTTGATTGAACTGGACTCTAATATAACTTAACATGAATGAAAAGCAAAACAGTCACAGATGGATTTCAGCTCATGCCTCATTCAACATTAGTCAAGCACAAACCAAAACTTTTTAACACGGGCCATAAAAAATTCAAATTGTTTTTGTACTGTTACTTCATCACACTGAATATTTGATACTTATAGACAAACTTCAGGTAAACACTCAGGAAGGACACTTAGATCTTCTAGGACTGCTCAAGAAAGGGAGATGTTCTGGGGAGTGCCACTACACAAGTATGTTTCTGAAAAAGCAATGAATGGTTAAAATGTGGGTGGCTACACTACACTTGAAGTCAATATATATATGAATTTTATTTTCTTAGCAGTTTAATGCTTTTAGTTGGAAATAATAGAAGCTGGATTTGTTGATTTCCATTTTCACCTTTTTTTTAATTTATTTAATAATTTAATTTCATTTCATTTGTACTGTAAAAAAGTACAGGGACTCTTCTGACATTCTACAAAGGGCATTCAATGTGATCAAATACAATGAACTATAAATCTTACTTCAAATATTTGACTTCAACTTTCTGAACTTTGAGATCCAGAAAGACTTACCAATATTTCTGTGGCTTCACCACAATAAGGTATCTCCCAAGTACACAGGGTTTCCAGATGCACTGAAAATACCAGTGCGGCGATATATTTTTTCACATTGAACTGATTGTAAACTTTCTAAGAGTAGCTGCTAACATACAGGCTAATCTTTGTTATCAATGTATGGCACATTAGACTTACAAAGTAAATACTGAATCAACCCAGGTTCTCCTGCAGAATAAGCAGGCCATTCAGATACAGAGGCAGCACCAGGATTCCCCTCTTGACTCTATGGTTTTTCTCTCCAGGTACTAAACATGCAGATATATTTTGGATAGGCAGGTATTTAGAATAAAAAGGAGGGTTCGCCCTGCCCATTACATATGAGGGTGCATTAATAAAAAGCCCTTTTAAAAATTGACAAAAAGTTGGTTTAGACTGTAATTATTTCCCAGCATCTTCAAGTAAGAAATGTGAAGGGCTTCTCAGAATTGTCAGTTTGCTTCTACGTCTGTCCTATAGCATATGGAACGGCATAGGGTGTCTGATCCGAAACTCAGACCAAGTTATCTCCATCCATTTCAGCTGGCTTTGATTCACGCTCTAAACTAAGGAATGTTAACTGCCTTTCAAGAGCACTCAGTCACAATGCGCTACAAAGGTGTTTAAGCAGCAACTAAAGAACAGCATGAAGAACTGGTTGTCAGTTTGCACAAAACATGCCAAAAAATATTGAGAGAGTAAGAATGTTTCTAGATCTTAAATTTTGCTTGCCTTATGTAAATAAGACCACGCTGTTAGAACACAAACAGCTGGGGAACCCATCAGCTCCTCAGGAGTTCTGATCTGAATGGCACTGTGCACCTGGCTGCAAACTTTATGCTAGGTTTAAGCCACAAAATGGTCTTCTACTTCAGTAAAATATTTACCTCCTCCTCAGTGCTCTACTGCAGGCTTGATTTAGAGCACACTTTACCTGGGAAATTCAGGCTCCTCACCTGGGTATCAAACAGCTTCCTTTCATCTTGAAGTAAGTTTGCCTTGAATATCTTGCTGTTAAATCTGCACTTGTAGCTATAAACTAGCAACTCCTGCTGATTTGATGGAGCACCTCATCTCATGCTAGGCTATCCTGGGACTCAGCTTTTAAGCAGCAGAGCACTATTCAGATACTGCCTCTTCAACTCATTCTCAGGCTCTTCTTGGGAGAGTTCACAGTGAGTGGCACCCCACTAATATACTCCATCCATAACTCACATTTTACTGTCTTGGATGCTATGGTTCTTGATTGCCACTTCACACTCACTGGACAGATCTGCTGCAGTACAAGGACTGTGCAAAGTATGCTGCAAATGTTCTCTGTTTTCATAGATACTGGCCTTGCACAGATCTGTAAAAATAAGTCCCCCCCCCCCAGAAGTCCTTTCAGGCTTTTAAGACCCTCCTTGCTTGCTACTCAGCCTGAGGTTTTTCTGTCCCTAAACCACTTTGGCCACAATATGTGAATAAAGCATTTAAGTCAAAATACAGGTTGCTTTAGCTGTCAGAGCCCTAAAACTTTTCTAATCCAGGCAAAAATTAGTTGATGCCAAATCATCCCATTTATAAAGCCTTGGACAATGGATTTCCTTTCATTCACTAGATTCTTTTAGTGAATTCACATTTACAAATATGTTATATTAACACTTACTTGGATTCTGCATTAGCTGCCTACAAAACTGAAGTGTGACAAGGTTCCTATAAGCTCACAGCTGATTGCAAAAATAGCAGCTCTTGCACATGGCTCAAAAATCAGCATTCACAGCTCACAGAAAGATTCCACTGAGCATCACAGCAGGGTGATGAGGTTCAAGCAGCAGAGAAGAAAGGAACATCCTTCCCTGTGAAATGGCTTTGCTGGCATTCTAGCATCTGATTCAGATATTAAGCGTTTAAAGGGAGCTGCTTGATAAATTGCTCTTGTTACAGTATCACACAGCCATGTTGGATTTGTAAAGTTGAGAAGCAGAACAAAGGGTTATAAACAATTTGTGAGAGTTGGCAATTTGATCACTAATTTATGCTTTTCTTGTTCATTGTCCCAAGGAGGGAGATTCAGCTAGATGGTGCACTGGTAATCAAGAAGTCCATTCTTGATAGCCTTGCCTAGGTGGTCTCTCAAAGAATAGTAATAATAATAGGCCAGCTTAAATAAAAGGTTAAAAAGCCCCTTGCTTTAAAATGTTCTCAAGTTTCTTTATGCAGTTGCTTTTTCATAAAACCCTCATTTCGTTTTAGCAGATGGTTTCAGCTGTACAATGCTTAGGATGTAATATATTATCAAAAATTCAGTTCTGCTTGAACATTACCCAGAGACGTCATTGGCTCATATGCAAGATCTCAAAGTACCCCTAGAAAAGGAAAGATTTGGATCTTAAATAGTTAATCATTGCTCTTGCTATTTTATTTTGTAGTGTTATTTTCATGATGATTGTATTAGTACAAGTATTCAAACAATTTCATTTCTGCACTAGACAGCTGCATTATTTGTAGGGGTGGTAGGAAGTTCTCAGGCCATCAAATGAGTTTGATAATAATAACACAGTTCATGTCACAGCTGTATGACATAGACTTCAACCACTCTGACAGGCAGAACTCACTTTACTTTGTAATTAACCACACACTTGGTGCCCTCTTGCTTCAAGGTTGAAAACTCCTTCTGTCAGTCAAAACTGCTTCATTACATTGCACATCCTACAGCTCTTCCCATCTTCAGCACAAATGTCAACTATTTAAATCACTGCTGATCTGTCACGTGATATTTGACACCTGAGGCAGGCAAGGTAAATGACATGCACTGCACAATCTTTTATCATGGTACATATGGCATCCCTATGGTAGAAGGTCCTGAAATGCTATTCTTGCACACGCAGAAAACTAGAAAAGGTAGAGTATCTTGATTTGGAAGACAGGATCTTATCTGGTCATCACAGGGTGATTCAGTTGGAATGGTCTAGGGGGGATTACTAGGCACCCCTGAATAGGATACCCTTAAATTCATCACTGTACCAAACCAAACCTTTAAGTGCATACTTTATGTATTAAACCAAAGGATCCAGTCACAATTCCTACACTCTCTTTTAGAAAAAGGGCACTATGGGGTGACCATGGGCAGCTATTTCTTCAAGCTAAACAGTAGACAGACAGCTCTTCTAAATCCCCTGATTTAGATCCTCCATTGTATTAAGACATATAAAGATGATAGTGCATCTGCTCCACAGCCAGAATGTGCTTCAAGAGCTACATGGCTTTGGGTGAAGTTGGGTGGGCTTTCTGGTGTTGTGTGCACTTGAGGCAGTTTCCAAACCAGGACAAAGACATCTACATTAGAATGCTTTTGCAAAATCAGCCCTGGATTTAGTCCTACAGGAAGGAGTTACTCACAGCATGAATGTCTTAATTTTTTAAGATATTAAGACTAAGTCCATACATTTGCACATACTTTTTCTGCTTAGTTGTGCCAGAAGCTCTGAAAATTAGACCTTTACCAGAACAGGTTATTCCCTTGCATAACAAAAATCTAGCATCCATCCCATTTCACACTCAGCAAGGCTGCTGCTCCGCATCACAGCTCTGCTTGGCAATCGACATGGGAGAAAGGTGGCTGATGAATAATGAATGACTGCAAGAGCTTTTGAATAATAGGACTGCCTAAGTGAGATGATGAGAGATAAACTTGCACTCCTGCACATCCTTTCAAATACCATGTGTTTAGCAGTTTGTTCTATGCACTTTTCTTAGCCCATGCATAGTTATTTAGAATGCAGGAAAGGGCACACTGAGGACAATGGGGGATCTTTTAATGTATATAGAGGTCACTATAGGCATCACTTTTGAAGAAACCAACTAAATCACTTTCCTGTATTCAGAGAATAGCATACAAGATAGTATCTTTCCACATTAGAAGTAGTCATAAGTTAGCTAGAGGCTCAGGCTTCTGAGCATAACTGGTTTTCAGAAATATAATTGCCAGATTTAAGGACCACATCAACAGGTCTCCAATAGTGTTTTAACTTCTTCAAAATATGATACAGAAGTCGCTTCCACTTCACTGTTTAATACAGTTGTGGATCAGTTTTGATAGGTCAAAATCTCAATCAGAAAATCTCAAGCATTTACAGCCTTTCCATAATCAATCATATGCTACTTCTGTGGTCTGGAATGCCACTGCTGACCATAATGAAATTTACCCTTATTTCCAGCACCTGCTCTTTAAAGTTCACCTTGTCCATTACTCTTCTAAGTCCCCTTACATACTGCAAATCTAAATTTGCTATCTCTACCTAACTGCAAATTTTCTCTGCAACGGATACATTTCTTTGCTCCCTGTAACAGTCCTTATCTCTCATCCTCTCCAGAGGGACATGTGGAGTTCTTCCTAATCACTAAAAACTCCTTCTAATGAAAGCAACGTTACTGAGATCTATCTTCACATTGCTCCCTTGAAACACATCTGCTCCCATTTTGTTCTAACGATGTGTTTTCCACTAATTGCTTTTACATAGATTGTGAAGGGAAATGGCATACTAGCCTGGAATACAGTAATTTCTCTGATTAGTAAAATTTTAAAAATTCTTAAACAAAGCATTAATAGTCACAGGAACATATAGCCATATTTAGGCACTGAAAAATTAAATGGATAATTAAGGTTCCACAACATTACATTTTTGGTCTTGAAATGTGTCCTTTCTTGAATACAGCCTTTTCTTCTCACAGATCAGCACTTTTAAAAGTAAATTTGGGTTCCATCTCAATGCATATTCCTACAGACTGTACTTGATGGTCACAATCATCTTTTATTGCCAAGCTGGGATCACGTAGTTGGTTCTGATCAGTCCAATTAAAGTACACTTTTTGAGGAAATATGCACCAAATCTCACTGCCAATGAAGCTGTTCTAGTTCAGAGTCTTCTTGAAATCTTCAGGCCTTATGTGTTGATTTGGCTTCTGTAACATTTATGCTTAAGAAACTACAATTGAAGCCAGTTCTACGCTCTCTTCAAAGCTGTAGTTTAAAATGTTGGTACGTTACAGTGACTGCTTTGTATCTGTATCTAGAAGTGCTGTCACGGAGCACTACTCAGTCTGTCAACTTGAAAAGGATGGGACAGCAATGTCAATGATCAACCATGTTAAGATTTTGGGAGAACTTGTCCCATTTGCTAGATGGGATGCTGCTGTCCATCTGCAAGTACATTCCAGAGATGTCTACTCATAACTTTCATTAAAAATCCAGATATTCTAGTCATCTAAGTCTTCCAGTTCACTTCAGCTCACATTGTTCAAATAAACCCTCAACTCCCCCCCTCTACTATATGCACCCAACCTCATGTCTAAGGCTGAACCGTCATGGTAACGTTACCTGCCCAGTCAGCCTCCCTCTGTTAGCTGCCGACAGATTATTTTTTCCATTTTTGCAACAGGAGTGTGCTAGCAGCTGCAGAAAGGAAGCTCAGGCTCTGCCAGGCTCTTTTAAGACTCTGGAACCACCCAGACAATCAGACAGATGCCAGCCAGAGGCTTAGGATGCTACATGATGCTGATTCCCTTACACAAAAAGCATCAGCATTTCCTTACCCTTTTCTGGCTTATGTAAACATTTGCTTACTGATCCTACTTGAGGTGATAAAAAAAAATGCACTTTGTCTAGCCCAGGGCAGGGATGCTTTCAATCCAGGGCTCTGATCTGGTAGATTGTTTTCCAGATTTCTTTGTTTCAAAGCGTAAGGTTCTTTTTGAAAGGAAGTGTCTTTTCCCATCAAGAATATATGAGAGAGATAAAGGCTTAGATTTAAAATTTTATTTCAGTGGGACCTGAAGTTCTTATATGCCACTGTGAATACAAGGCTACATGACTAGACCATAATCTCTGGTACACTTAAGCACAGAACCATAGCTGAATCCTTACATGGTACACTGGAATCCTGGCTCACACATTTAAGAGAAGTGTCAGTCAGACACTGAGCTTGTCTGACTAGTTATCTTAATGCCAATTTGCAAAGATGACACTGACACAGCAGTTTTGAAATTGTATTCTCCTAATGCTCATATGTGGGATCCATGCACTTCAGATAAGCAATCCTGAAGCTGAAATCTGACCAGGGACAAGGGCAAATCTGAGGAGACAGGTCAAGTTTACTGATTCCTGCCTTATGCATTATGTTTTGTTAAGGCCTTGAGGGTTATTCAGAGATAGGAAGATGGACTGAAATGGCTGGCACACTAGGAAAAAAGCCATGATCCAGTGTACAGACATGAGTGGTTACAGACCAGTCATCATTCTATGTGACTAGTGTTGTATAAATTTACATTTGTAGAGAAGAGCATGTAGTGACTTAAAACACAAACCAGGCCTCATTAGGATGATAGCACATTGGCAAGAAGCCCTAGACCCTCCAAGCCTGACCTCCCTGCCCATTCTGGCACAGGAAATTTTCCTTAGACATCTGTCAGCATCAGCTGCAATGACAGATCATCAGCTGCCCTCTTGAGCAACTCTAATACAGGCTACTATAACATCAGATGTTTTTTATTTTGTGTATGTGTGTGTAACCTAGACTTTAACCCTTATATGCTAGTCTGAAACAAACAGTAGCCTTGACTAATGTGAGAAAGGCACTATTTACTTGTATCCAGACTGCTAAATTTTCTGTATCTTTGTTATGGTATCTCCTCCAACTGTTGTGTGTCTCTTACTCAGAATTATGTAAGTCTCCTCTGATGTTAGGACCTTTTATACCATTAAATCAATTCAGATATTCAGAGTTTGAGTATCCAAACTTTTCTTCTTTCTTTCCATCTAAGAAGCACTCCTTGACTAATACTTAACTTTGTTTGAACAATGTCTCTGAAATCTCTTTACCTTTTGTGCTGCTACTTCAAGCTGTTCTTGAGAGAGCTGGTTAATACATCTGGCAGGCCTGCCATAACTTTTAGGGCAGGTAGAATAACCACAGGTCCCTAAGAAAAGAAAGACCATGTTTTAAATCATGTGACTGTTACTTGTGCATGGAGCTGATTTGCACAAATCCTTCCCTATGTAATACCACTAGTGCAGCAAATGTTTGCCAGAGTGCAGCAATATTAATTTTCTGAGATCTTCTAACTCAGGGAGCATATTCTGTCCAGAAAATAATTAACAGCAATGTTGGTGTTGGCTCATTTGGCAAATAATAATTTGTTTAGGAGTCTGTTGTTTGGGTCCCCTTTGGAGGTAATTCTTCTCCATAGGAGTAGGATCAGTCCTGATCTTCCCATGAATAAGAAATAAATTGCCTTTGACAGATTAGCACAGAAACAAGAACACTACACTCTGCTAATAGGCATCTCTGGAGAAAAATCCAGGAGCTTGTGCCATTGCAGCATTCTAGTTATTCTACAGAAGGGGAACTCTGAAAAAAAATCAAAAAACAGTTGCCCTGTCATTTTAGCATAAGACAAGACATGTGTTAGAGCCTTGACTGTTGGAAGCTCTTTTAAGATGCCTCCAGTGCTGCTCTAAGTTACTGCACAGGCAAAACTAGACAGTCAAGGTATTTGCCCATTCGAGGGTCATCTTTCAAAGGACACTGCATTTAATTTCCTCTTTCTGTGGAATCAGCATTTAAGGGGTTTCTGTCAGCTAATAGCTGGGATATCACCAAGTAATTTCAGAGAAATTCAAAGGCTGCCACCACAGCTATCACAATTATTAGTCACTACTGACCTGGCTTGATTGCAGCCAGTGACAGAAGACAGAGTCTTAATCCCTCACCCCTCAATTGCCTGGCTCTGTGTTACAAAGCAAGACAAAAAGAACAGTCAGACTGACACATTTTTGTGTGGTATTCCTCAGCCTGAGGTTTGTTTGCATATATCAGCTTTTGTTTTGACCGTCCTGTTGTTGCACATGCTTTACATTTATTGTAAAGTAATGCTGCTTTTCTTTTCAGTTTCCTGATTTTAGGGAATTGTCCTTTCATTTCTTGTCTGCACATGAGCTTCACTTTTCTCCCCAGTTGTTAATTTTTAATTTGTCCTTTCTTCTTGCAGCTGCCTTTTGGGCTAGTTATATGCTACCACCTTACAATAAAATTACTTTGTTCTGTTCTACTTCATCTCTAAAACAGGAGTCTCTTTTCTTTTTTTCTCTCCAGGAAATGAAAAACCTAATAACAGGTAACAGTAATATCTCCTGAAACAGCCATAGAAAAGCCAACTAAACAGCTATCAGGAGCACAGCTGCTATTCCCAACACTATACTACTCTGCCCTTGCAAATTATGAGTAGAGGGAAAAACTATTGCTTGGCCCTTCCACAACACACCAGATAGGAAAACTGACCAATAAAAGCCCAGAGGTGAAATGTTTCCACCCAAGAAATAAATTACATTCTAAAAGCCTCAATCAGCCTAGCTGTGTTTATCCAGCCTTGAAAAATCTCAGTTCTATTAACAGATTATGCAGCAGCTTTCCATATTAACAACCCTGCAAAGCTATCTCAACAGGACTGTGAAGATAACTACCCAAAGAAAATGTCCACTGCAAAGAAGCCACAAATGAGAAATCTGATCTTTGTTAATATTAGCATCCATAGAGCTCCACAATCCAGGGCTATCAGCAGCTCACAGGTTCTAACCTTGAGGTTACCAGATGATAACTGCACAATCTACTAAACACACATTCCATGTAATTAAACATTAATGGATAACCTAAAGCCTCCTACCCAGTGGGGTCCAAAACCCATTAAAGCCTGTCTCTTACAAAGTATGGCCAGAACACCTTTTACATGCAAATCTACAACCAAGCTCCCTGCAGCAATTGTGTATGCAAAATGACTTTGACTTTTGCTTTATGAAATACTTTTCTCTGATTTTGTATCAACACAGCCACATGGTGTACCTAAATCAGAGCAATGGAAGGTATCCCTCGCCTTTGGACATCCCACACAGAGTAAGGTTCTTGCAACAGTACATCGCAAACACTCTCATGCCATTCATTCAGCTGGAGTTACAGCATTCAGTAGGAGAACAGAATTAACAGGCACCTGTACAAATTTCAGCATTACAAGTATAACAATTAGAAAAAAACGTCAATACGTACTAAAAGAAGTTCTAGGGCTAAAATTTAAAATACCAGGTAAGCTGACTTCAAGGAATCAGGTCATAATTTCACAATGCCTTTATAAGTAGCTTATTAAAGTTCAATAAAATGAATAGCAGCTCTAAGTATATTACAATCACAAGTAGCAGAGGTTAAAGGTGGTTATAAGCCATGACTAAACTGCTCTGACTTGAAAAGCTGTTTTAATATAAGTAATAAAGAGCATCTTTAACACATTAATTAAAAGCATTAATATTCTTGTCCATAAATCACAAGACATGTCTTCTTAGGGGACTTGCACACAGATCGGCCCATGCCAAGTGGTAGGCAACTTCACAAAGCCAGGCTGGAGGAACTGGTTCCCAAGAACTTTTTTTTCTCCTATGCATTGCTGCGATTTCAGGGACATATCTTAGGACAGGTTGTGTTACAGGATGCTGAACTACGGACTCTTCCTCCAGAAGAATGAGAACAAGAAGAATGAACAACTTTTTGAGCATATGAAGGGAAAAGAGAACTCATCAGGTTATCACCACCTGAGCAGCATCCTCTTCATCTTCAGAGCAAAACAGGAAGGTTAGCAGCCTGCAGAGAAAGAGGACCCAAGCTCTTACCCACACTAGCTGGTTCAGACTAAAGGCGCCACCAAGGTTGGAAAACAATTTTCTGTGGATGGAAGATGTTCAGAAACAGAGCCATTTCCTGGGATTAGAGGAAAAAACAAACACTTGTGTGTTCTTGTTCTAGAAGAATGAACAGTTAACGTTCAGGAAAAAGTTGAGTTCATGCCCTCACAGCTTTTATCTGGTACACTGTGTGGAAGGAAGCTCATTGCCAAGAGCAGTCTCATGGCAAATGGTTCACACTGGATATAAGAGAGGATGGAAAGGGTACAGCCAGACTATTTCCAAAAACAAGACTCTGGGTGCTTCCCATTGTACTCGCGTATCAATATATTGCTCCCCCTGGCAATAGCACCTCTCCTAGAATGACCTTCTCAATGTTGCATAATTGAATAGAAACACCTCTAATTTTGTAAGTAAATAGGCATTTAAATGTGTTAAAGTATATGCAAATTTTTTTCAAGCTAGTCAAATGTAAAGCAATTTAAACGTGTCTGCAGCAATCCAGCCTTTCAGGCCTTTCCAGCTAAACAGTGAATGTCAAAGCAAGATCTTGATAGTGATTTATCCTGCACACTTCTGGCATAAAATATGATTGTTTAGCTGGTAAATTCTAGTTCCTCTTCAGACACTTTTTACAGCTGAAATACTCTGCAGACAGTACACACAGACCTCTTTAAGAACTATTTTCTGGAGACTGATTTTAAAAATCAGGTTAGATCCCTGTGCAGTCATCTCAGTGCTGACTGATTACTTCTTAACCTCTGCTTCAGCTTGTAAAATTGCAAGGAAAAGATAAGACCCCATTGAGAATCAGCTTTAAGTTGCAACGCTGGATACATCCAAGTCTCTTAACTAAATATGACAATTAGTCTCTGAATGCTCTCACACATCTTACCATAACTATAGTCCCCATAATCTTTCAGACTAGCACAGCAAACCTCGTTCTGCCTGTGAGGATACCTCATGTGTCAGACTGCTTCTCCTAACACAGTACAAGTAGAAAGAGCAACGGAAGAGGATAGCTGAGTATTTACACAAGAGAAGGAATGAAAAGGGTAAAGTTAAGGCTGCAAACATGACATTAAACCATAAAATAAGATGAAGATGTGTCAGGACAAGGAGCAAGAAAGTTGCATTTTTCTTTCAAGTGTTCTTGGAACAACACTGCTATAGCATTCATTCTGTATGTCATGATTCAGGTGTGACGATAGGTGTGCATAGCATGAGACACAAACACTGAAATGAGCACAGATCATGCCAAGAAGCTCTGGATTATCTGTTTGGGTTCCATTAAAGTAGGAATTTCTGTGAGGAGGTAAGTACACCAAGAACACAGAAGGATGGAGAAGACAAGGCAGCAGTTTTAAGGTCAGCATAAGAAAGGCCTAGGAGCCTCTGCTTTGGCTACATCCTTTGTCTCAGTGCAGAGACTTCCCAGAACTTCAAACAGAAGTCAGAACACCCTGTTTCACTAGCACTGAAACTTACCAGGCAAGGACCACAGCCCAGCCTTCAAAGCAGCTTCAAGTTACTTGCTTTCTCAAAAGCTTAGTGAGCAATTATACCTGGACTCTGGACCTTCTGAGAAATCTCTGAACCAGCCAGGAGAATAAAAGGCCAGCATTTTTATAGTTCCTGTGACTACACATTTTCTTCTCTGTATTCATCACATGTAGCCTACAAACTCCAGAAAACAAAGACTGAATTTGAGTTGTGTGGCACAGGAAGAATACAGCTGTAAGAACAGATCCTGTAGATCTTCCCACAACAGGATTTCATCTCCCTGAGCAGAGGTTCCACCCACTGTGTCCCTAATTCCCCCAGGGTTCATGGGTAGGTTCACCCATGAATTTAGTCTACAAAGACAGAAAGCAATTCAGCTCTGAGAAGCACATTTTGAGGATGCATGCAGCTTGGGTCAGTAGAGCTGCAGCTACATTTAGAAAGCTCTTAGAGAGAGGATTTAAGAATATTAGTGATTAAGCAAACAGTCTCTAACTGAGTCTTGATTACAGAAACTGAGGATTAAGCAGATACTGGTCATACATGAACTGCTGCTGGTCCTTGGGAAACATTACTTTGATCCTTTGGGCAGTGTATTTTCTTTTTGCCAGGGCCTCACTTCAGTCAGACTTCTGACATCTCACAATAGCAAGCAAATCTCTTGGAGGAGGAATGTGAGAAGCTTCAGAACTCATTAGCAGAGTTTCATGCCTACTCACAAAGAGGGCCTCACCAGTTTGAGTGCTGCCTTAGGGAATGACTGCTACAGTCACAGATCCAGGTAATATAAAGATATCCAAGTTAAATTTAGACCACAATTGATACCAGGCTACCTAGTTTAGCCACAAGAGCCCAAAGCTCTGCATGAGCTAACTTGCCTAGCAGGCCTGTGGGTTATGCATTTATTAGCTCATCTTATGCTCTCTTAAAATATACCTCTTCAATTCTTCCTGTGTGGGAAGAATATGCCTCACAGTAACTCAACTGTTAAGTGGATTTGTATGCATACCTCCTACACAACTGGAACATTTAGAGAATTTCCCACCATACCCTTTCATATATCTGCAACTATGTCTCCCTTCCCCTCAATCTCTCTCTCTCCATGTATCTATATATTGCTGCATTAACCCAAGCCCTATTTCCTACTTTTTTCTCTCTCTGAGACTGTGCTATGACAGCCTCTGGTTTGTTGCTACCTGGCTATCAGCTGCAGAAGTGCTATTATCATCATTTTACCCTTTTTAACTACTCTGTCCACAAATGAAGAGTGGGAAAACGCTTAGAATGCATTCCACTACTCTTTCAGGCTTGAAATGTTGTAATTTGTAATGTAGTGAGAACGTAACAGAAGGTAGAAGGCTTTGCCTTCCTCCAGCATCCTGTCTGGAGACTCCATTTTGATTTTTCCCTATTTTGAAGGGAAACAAAGCTGAAATAGGGGTATAAAGTCCTTCTTCCCACCCCCTACATTGACCAAGAGAAGGAAATTGGTTCAGTGGTGATATCAAGAGAAATCCAACACCAAAATAGTGGCATTGAAACCCTCAATGAGTCAGCCAGGATTAAATGATGCAAAGTAAGCTGTAAACAACTGGAAAACTCAAGTCATGGGAAAATGACTTAAATGATGTCACCATGGCAGATCATCTAGGATCAGCTGAATTACAGCTTCCCATCTGCTGCTGCTGCTCACACACCTGTGTAGGTGGCTTCCTTGAGACATGCATTTAAAGGGCAGACAACCAGTCATATATTTTTGTTCCTTAAGTGTAAAATCAATGCATTTATTTAGCAACCTAATTGTATAGACTGCAAAGATTCTATCTGTTTGCAACACTGAGCTTACTATTGTGTTTCTGGATCCTTGGTTTTGGTAGTATGTATGCTGCCAATACACATCTGGCATATAAACTGCAGATGAACATTCACAGATGGCATAAAATACCTAAGCAAATGGTTTGCCCAAATATAGATATGGATGAAATGACTCAGAGTGCATTGCTGGCAAACTTCTGCAGATTTGTGAAGCTGTACATGAAATTTCTCTTCAAATAACTTTCAGGATAATGCCTTTACCCAATGCAAGGAAGGAAACCTTCAACAGCAGTTTATCATCACCTGGATTAAATTTCTGTGACTTGAAACTTCATATAGTGTCTAGATATGAGATTTCTAAAGATAGACTCCTGAAGGAGAAAAAATTCCTAATTTATGTGCTTTTTTTCTTGCCATTGCACATGCATATACCATAATTACATGGACAAGTTAAGCAAAGTTTCTGTTCAGATGACCAAAGCATTTCACTCCTGCACACAAATTGTACGTGCCTCACATTATAAAGCAGTTTTTCACATTATGTCCCAGGTGTTTAATCACAGTTGAAACTAAGGCAACTATATGTAAACACTAATTAAATATTTTCACCTGTTCTAACATGTGAAATGGATGAGGAAAGCTGAAATCATGTGTCAAAAAAATAAACATAAACACCAGTACCTTTATCAAAAAATGATGTTTGGAGTTTACTGTTCACCATCTGCTGTATACACTTGTTTTCTTCTGTTCCTTCATCTCTTACAAGATTAAAATAATTTCTTTCAAACATAAATCCTATTAAATAAGCCCTCCACTACACAGTGTCCCTAATAAAAATATATTGAGTAAAAAAAACTCCAAAACCTCCCAAACAAAACAAAACAAAACAGTGGAGGGCTGTGCCTGAGGTTCCAGGCTTTTGTCCTTAATGAAAAGCCTTATTGAGAGTGGTTCATTCTTAAGAAGAAATGGGACAACTCCCATCTGGTTGCCATATTGCAGCAATTTGGCAGCAGGGATAACGGATGCTGAGACTCCAAACTGCTCCCATATTATTTTCCCTGTCTCCAAAGGGCGTTGCACAGAGCCATCACTGAACTGTTAATGGGTGCAAGATGCACATTTCTGCAACACTGAAGACTGAGCATGTGCAGGAAGTGAGGGGCAGCAAGGCTTTTATAGCTAAAGGAGCACCTTAAAATTCTGTTAATATTCAACTGTGTCTTTTCCTCCCTTCTTTCACTAGTATGGTATCTGTCTTCCTTTTCATTCTCTCAATGTGGCCATGAAATGACTTGAAACTGACTAATAAAGCCTGTGGAGTGAACAATGATTGTTCCCTGTGCACTACCGGTCCCCTGGGAAGATTCAGATCAGACGGTGCAAACCTGACTAAGTAACAGTTCCTAGTAATCAGGCAGCTCTGGCATGCAGAAACAGACACCACTTGTGAGCTGAGACACAAATGCACGGATTTCTTAGTCACCTACTTGTCCATTTAGCATCATAATCCATGTTGGATATTCTTTACAGCACCATCTCACAAGTTATCAGCCCTGAGCAAAGGCTAACAGTGAAGACAGGGACAGATGATTGTACGGAAAGCCTACTGCTTTCAAACACCAGTGTCAGAGATGCAGAAAGACTGAGGAAGGAGCACAGCAAGTCTTAAAATCTGACTGCCAGTGAACAACTAGAATACTTGGGCTATATAGGAGGCTGTTATCTGGATTTTTGCAGGTAAAGCGAGTTAAAATCATTAATTCACCCACCCACAAAGAAGTTTCAAAGGGTACTCTGTGAATGCTTTCATAGTGTCCAATTATGTTTTGCAAGAAATAATTTCAGTGTCTACTTGGCAGGCCTCGTGCAAGACAGAACTGCATCAAACTGGAAACGTAATTTTAAGGAGATCTAAGGAGATCTGAATGACACAGTAATTTCAGAGTGGAGAGAATAATGAAGTCCCTCAAAGTGCAGACTATTTAAACTTTCTTTTACCTGGCACAAGAATAAATGTTTTATATTCAGAGCAATCCCATATGAATGCCTTGTGCATTTTGAGTTTATGGACAGTACCAAACAGAAACAGTTCACTAACGTGATAGTAAATTCTTGCTTCCATTTATAACTCCTCCAAAACAAAGCCACTGGGGTCTAAGGATACACTTATTCACAAGGCCTTCTCCAAGAAGTATGAAAAACACTCAGTAAATTTACTTATTATTTCTGGATACTACAAAAAGAAAAAGAATGTCAGCTGTTGATTTTCAGAAGGGTGTGAGGATTTTTTTTTTTTGGCATTTAAACAGTTTATTCCTTTAAAGTAAGTTATAAATTAGGATTCAATAAGGAAAAAATAAAAATTGAAAATATAGGTTTTCTTTCATTATGCCAAATATTAAGTAAAAGTTGATATAAAGTGCAAGTTGCTTTCACCACATATAGCATCTTTTGGATACATTTGACCTATATAGCTGCTTTCCTTTGGGTGGTGAAACTCAAGAATAAATACAGTAGTGTGTTGAAAGCAGTGACAAGCTATAGTCAACCACCACTCCCTTTGGTGCTAAAGTTAATGGTGGATGTCATCCATCTTCCTCAAGATTGTTCTGTGATGTTACTATTGTTACAACAGAAAAAAAAAATTATTCTAGAAGTGGTTAGTCATGCCTATAATAAAATTATGCACCTAAGGATTCCTCAAGTTGAAAATGAGGAACAATACAGTTAAAATATTAACAGTGCATGCAATGCAGTTGCTCACTCATGCTTTTCACTTTCTGACATGACAGCATGCTGTGTAATTTAGGCTATGCTGTGTGTTCTCAGCAACCAGATGGCAGTAAAGAATCCTGCAGGATTTTGTGCTATTTCAGTCTGGAGAGCTGCATTTTTATTCCATGAACTCCACTTCCTTGGCTCCATCTCAGACAGTTCTGGCTCTTATGTGCTTTCCAGCGTAGAGTACTTTGCATGACCTCCTTGAAAATCAATGCTGTATCACTGAGCACCATCTGTTGGGAGGTGCTCTTCTGAGTAGAGTATGTCCTGGGTTAAATCAAGTCCATGGATTTTGTGATGCTGTTGGCTATCAGCAATTCAGCAAGGCTTCCCCAGGGATCACCTTATTATGTGGCAAATCTCTGCACATAAATGCACATCCCAGGAACCACCTCAGAACTGTGGTTCATCAGCTGTCCTGACCTTCCTGTTAGGCCAGCTCTGGAGAAAGGGTGAAAACTTCAGTAGGGAACATGCTAGGACATGATGAAGCTTCTCCACCAAACAGCCTTTTGCTGTCTTTCATCAGCACTTCTAACAATACAATATTCTTCTGCAGATACCACCCAAAGTCCACCAACATTTTAAATAAATACTTGATATCAGAGCCAAAGCCACCAGATTACTGACTTAGCTTGGTTTCTGTGAGTGAACACAAATCCAGTTTTGGAAGGCATCCAATTATGTCTAGAAAAAACAAGAATTTCATGTGTGCAGAAATTCAAATGAATATTCATCCTCCGAGACATGAGACAACTGTAGCAGATTTCTACTGCGCAGCTAACTTCTCGATTACCGCATTACAGGCTGATTTTGAAGCCAGTACTTCGTCAGATGAGAAACACTGCCTCACATCAGCATAGATTTCATCTTTTCAGCCACTAGTCTATCTTGAGATTTTTTAATTTTACTGAATTATTGGAAAACACTTCACACACGTATGTGCACTAACATCTCCTAACAAGAAGCATTAACATACTCCAAACTTAAATAAGTAGCATGCAAAGTAGAAATCCAGTGAGTCTCCAGTTATCTAAGCTATATGAAAATGTTAGTCACAGAAATTACATTCTGTCCAGGAGCAAATGACACATCTCATTTCTTTGAGAGTAGCACATAACCAAAATTTCTTCAGCAGCTGCAAATTCATTTCTGCCAAGTTCCTCTCTAGATTTCTCACTATAAATTTCCCAAGAGATAAATAGATTTGCTGGTACCCTTACTCTTCACAAAACAGCAGGAAAAACTTCACCAACTATGTAGCCAGTATCATTCTCTCTGTACATTGTGTAATCTTCTTTCAATGCAGAGAGATGCAGTCAGATTCCCCACAAGTCAAAAGTATCCATGTTCAGTTTAATTCCTCATACTCCATGTACTACCCCCTGGCTTGCAAACCTGGACCAAGAGCTGAGGAGCTCGGAAATGCCATCCACTGCTTCCACCACATCACACTGCCAGATTTACTCGTTGCCATCTGCTAGCATCATGTTTTAAGTGGTGCTGTTTAATTCCCCTACTGTTACAAATGGTAGACTTAAAACAAAAAACTTGACCGAGAGTTATTAAATGCCTTCGCAGTGATCCATTATCACATTAGGTCACTTCTTCCACTGCAATACTGCAAAAGAGCATTTAGAAGTCCGCTCCTAGAGAATGACTTTAACACTGAAGAAACCCAACAAGAAGCACCAATAGCATGTAGAAAAGACATCCTGTCAGGACAACTGGAAGGAGAAGCCTGGTGATGTGACGTGGCACTAGTCTTGGAGTGATAATTAACAGTAAGATCAGAGATGGAGTCAGACAGGCTTCCAGCTTTTACCAGGAAAGCTTTCACCCAGGAGACACAATGGAGTCCCTGAGTGTTCTCAGCCTCTCAGTGCAATTCCGAAGAAAGGGATGGAGCTTCTGGAAGTTTCCGTACAGTTTTCATAGGCTCTCACATCTAGGCTGATTGGGAGAAGTGAGTGCATGGAGTGATCTGCCTCTCACAGGAATGCAGTGAAAGCACCTAAAGCCACTAATAAAGGTTTGGATTCTTGAAGTCTTCTCTAATCCAGAACATCTTCAATGATGCTAAACTCCATCCTCTCCACACATTAATGAGACCTTACTACTAAGAGACAGGAGTCTGACCATGTCAAAGCATACATGCCGTTTATATAAATATGCATACATATATATCCATGTATAGTCCCCAAACCTCAGGATACTTTGTGCACAAAGCTTTCCAGCACTGTTGGTATATTTACATGTATAAATTAACAATTAATACATTTAGAATACTCAAAATTATGGTGCAAAATCCTGATTTAATAGGTAAGATTTCAGTCTCTTAGCCACTTGCACAAGTTGCACACTTTATTGACTATACCTTATCTTTCCCATTCTTCAACTATGTTATTATGGGATTTTATCAACCTATCAATATAATCTCCTTCATCTCTAGATCTTGTCATGAAACACATTCTATCAATCTTCTTGCAACATAACCTCCCATCTACCTCCTTCTTGCCACTAAGTAAATGAACAAATTAATAACGAATAACAATCTGAAAGAGGCAAGCAACTTATCCTCTGATGCTGTTGTTTAAAACACCAATGGTAAATGTACTAATGGAGTGAATTTTTTCAACAGAAAAGCTAAAATAACCCTCCAGTATGGCTTTGTGCTTTCCAGAAATGCAATATGCTGAAAACAGAAAAGCTATTGATTGTTCATTCCAGAACCTCACCTAGTCACAGTATATTCTTGCTATCCTTTTCATTATATCATTTCAAAATTCAAAGTTAGGAGTAGAAATTGTGTAGGCCTACATAATCATCTTTTTGTCATCCAAAAATAAGAGTGCTTGGATAATATGGAGGAAAGCAGATGGAGAAAAATGAAAAATGAGCTCCAAAGAATGCGTCATTTTCCAGAGACTTCATCTATTTGTTCCATGAGCAATAAAGCAAATCCTAAGGTAGTGCTATATGTGCATTTTTATTTTATCACCAAGAGTGTTAATGTCCCTTTTATAAAATATTCAGAGAAAATTATATTGCTGCAGCCTACATCTGGAGGCTATAAAACTTCCTAATGTAATAAGGAATATTGCAGTTGTCTTGATAATTGTAACTTCAATTAGCATGTTAATACAGTTAATGGTAAGCCAAAGACTTGTTCAAACTAAGGAAACTGTAAATAAACTACTGGGCTCAGTTAGCAGAAGTGTTGCAGTACATCCTGAAGGTCAGTGCAACAGGGAAGAGCTCCATGGTCGTGAAACCTTCACCAACTCAACACTGCAGCTACTCTGAGCCCTGTTATGACAAAGCTGTACCAGAGAATTACTGTTTACAGTGGTATTTATTTTTGTTTCCTGTAGCAATAAAATGCATATTTTTACATATTTTATAATTTAATATCCTGGGCAGTGGTATCTTCAAACACCACCATAATTTATTGATATGGTTTATGATCAAATTTATAAGCCAGAAATCTGATAAGATAGGAAAATGGTTTATTTGATATCAAAAATTATTTTTTGAGCTAATTTGATCCGGGTTCGTTTGCCCGGTCGATGATAGGTTGATTACCCAGGATAGGACGCTAATGAACAATCAAATAACAGTCTAGAAAAATCAGAAACTTGGGATACAGAGGAACAAACTGGAAACTCTTATAACGCGCAAACAAACAGCACTACTGCCTCGGGAGGCAGGACAGATCCTTCCGGCCTCACGGTGGAGTTAAACCACAGAGAAACAGTCTGTGAACTTTAGAAATAACCAAGTAAATTAGCTGTAGTTACTCACGAACCGCTGAGCTTCTAGTCATCAAAACTTTGCCAAATGAAGATATACACGGAGCTGCAACTTGTAGTCCAAAGGGCAGGGATAATCCAAAAACACATCCCAAAATTGGAGGAAGTGAGGGAGAGAAAGAGAGCACCCTGCTGCGGTGCGGCCCGGGACCCAACACGCTGCTACGAGGCCAAAAGCAGGTAATTGCCCTGAAGACAGGCACGAAGTGGGTGCTTGTCACTGCCTTGAATCCCACTAACGAACAGGCTGTGGGCTCTCAAATCATCCTCTATAAATTCCCCTTTTGAAAACTGAACGGCCCAATGGCAGATTACTATTTCAAATATCGCCAATCAGTTCAAAATGCTGTATGGCACAGGCAAACTGCACACGCCTTCTGGAGTCGCCTCTGACACCTGCAGTTTTCTATGCGAAGAGTGAGGCACGGGGTCCAGCTTCCACCTCCGCCCAGGTAGCCTCAACAGCGCCTGCCCATTGGCTCCTTGACCTCAAACCTGGACTGCTGCAACAGGGAGGGAGAAGAAAGGGCAGTGGCCAAACAGTTTAGCTGGTTCATTAATGCCTCTTCCAGGACATTTATTTACAAAACATATTCACAGGTTCAATTATTCGGTTGTGGGTTTTACACTGCACATATAAAGACAGTTAAATGATTTAAGCACAGATCTAACCTTTCCAATACAGCAATTCAAATTGGAAATACAGGTGCTGTGATCTGTGGGCTTCCCACAAATGGGATTCCATGGCAGATTAGTCAGGTACTCACAACTTGCTCCTCTGTCTGGTATCTTCCCAGATGCTGTGGCTATAATTCGAGCAGTCCTGGCTCAGATAGGGCTAACGGGCCTCTCTCTTGTGTGCTCTATCACTGGGCTGTAGCCTCTTCTGGGATTCAGTTCCCTTGGAGCTTTTCCCCTTTCTGCCTTGGTCCAGGTGCAAGGCCTGGGTGAAGTTGTTGGTCTGCTAGAGCAGGTTCTTCAGCTGCTACTCTGGCAGCATTTGGCTCTTGTTGCTGTCGGGGTGAGAACAAGGCAAGTTGCCTGACTTCTTGGCTGGTTTAAATACTGTCCCAAAACAGTTACTGTCCTTTGGTAACACAGAACCCTGATAACTGGACCTCTAGGATGGGGCGTACCCAAACATGGCCAGAGGCATACACAGTTCACAGATGTGTTAGGAAGTTAATTACACGTTTATCTGGACCCCAGGAACTATCCAGGTTAGCACATTCACTGGCGCTTAGCCCATTGTCTGGGCTAAGGCATGTTCTGGGGTTTGACCCTTCAGGACACCTGTCTTAGTAGCTTACATCACTGTTACTAGTTTTCAGCCCAGAACTCCTGGAAACATTTTCAAGTTTACATGATTTCACAGAAATAACATTCTCCAAATCTATCTCTCTTTTCAGAAAGTATTTTCAGAAAGTGATGAAGAGAGATTTGAAGAAAAGGGGAAAAAGTGTGAATGTAGACTTATCTTTTTTCTTTTCACAAGTTTTGACATGTGGATAAGCTCATTTAGCAAGTGCTCCTCAATATTTAGAACAACTTGGATCACAAGGCCAAAATGCAAAAGTTAATGGCATCACCCACAGCAAGTGGAATCTTCATAACTGAATCTTGCTGTGCCATTAACTGGCTTTAGCATTTTTTCACTATTTCTTGGAGTTAGAGCTACCAAATTGTATTTTTACTCCTGAGGATAACCAAGACAAATAGTGCTCAGTCTTTTATTTCACTGCTTTTTCCATGTCCTCACAGCTTTCAGCTCTGTATTCAAACACTGTTTACTCTGAAATTAGCGCAATGGATTAATTTTGTCCAGAAAATCCTTCATTTAGGCCAGCAAGTTAGAACAAACACCCAACCCTGAAAAATCAAAGTTTGATTGTATGCCATGCTGCTGGTATAGATGAAAGCATCACCACTGTATCAATGAACTATTACTAAGATCCTTCACTACTAGCCCAACTTTTAAAAAGTAAGCTGTAGAAGGCATACACAGAGATCTAGCAGCAGTAGGAATCAAACTGACATCTCTTGTAGCTCATTTCACTGCCTTCAGCTCAGAACTGCCACAAGAACTCTGCATAGGGTGCAGGACTCCAGCTGCGTGCATCACATTTGTGGAACAAAGTCAGCTAAATGTGTACCAAGCAGTACTGCCAGATAGGAAGCCTCTGGCACCCAGCAATACCTCAGCTTCACAAACAGCCCTGTTGATTTAGCACTGGACTTGTAAAATAAGCACAGGATTCACCATCTGGCCCTCTGTGGATACCCATAAAGTCATAAAGCTGCTGTTCTGAGGAAAATTTAAATTTTATGACTTGTTAATGGTTTTAGATCTCAAACTTACCATTTGCACTAATGCTCATTAAATTTAATATTAAACCTGGCTTGCTAGCTGTATTGCCACATTTTTTCCTGTCAGAAATCAATCCAATCCTTTGTAGCTGGCTCGGTCCCCATCCTCCAGGCTAGGAGGCTACTCACACAGACTACTGCCTTATAGGTGGAGAAGCACGCAGAACTGAACTTGGCTATGGAAGTTAACTTTCAGATAATAGTCCTACAAAAATGATGAGGGATGCAGATTTAAGGCAGAGGGTCAGGGAGGTGATGAACTTTGTGTAAACTTCTGAGGGCAAGGTTTGTAAATTGAACACCTACAGCATGTCTTGGCTAACTAAGACAATAGAGCCAAACGTGTGATCTAAATAAAGAACTGGGAGGCACCTTTAAAAATTCTAAAATTATGTCTGTCAAAGCAGTGACCAACAAAGCCATTTGAATGGTAGCATCTCACACATCTTTTTTAACCTATTTCTCAGAGACTAGCTATTAATCATTCTTTCTATTGATCCAGTCTGTCTCCACCACCTTGCTTGAGAGGCTGCTACAGCATTGCAAGCATTTGTTATTTTCCCAGTTATACTCTCTTGCCCCATTTTTGCTTTGACTAGGCTTGTCTGTAGCTAACACATATTTTCAGCTTCAATTTCCATTGAATGAGAGAAGACTAAGAAGATGACTAAGAAGATGCTGGCTTCACATCTCTTCTTCTCCTTTGAACACAGTCCTACAGCTTCAGCTCTAGAAGCCATTAGTTTTATCTACTTCTGGAATGTCAAGCTAAAGTCTTTTTTGAAGTGCAAATATGCAACTGATTCCAGGCTATATAAAACGCCAAGGAAGTATAAGGTGAAAGTTTTCACAGGAAAATGACCTGCTAATGATTTTTCATCAATCATTCATTAATTTCCATTTAATAAGAGCCCTTTGAAGATTCAGCATACCTGCAACAGGGACTTTCCCATCTCTTGCTGCAGTCAGCATGTTGAAGTGCAGCACAGTCAACTTTTAGATAAAGTTGAACAGAGAAAGCTCATTTCTTGCTCCTTTCCAAGGACAGGCACAATTCCATGGGTATGTGCTTCAAAAATACAAATTCTGAAACTACCTGAGACTTCACCCAGTTTCTGTGGGTGAAGTAAAACACACAACCATGTAAGGTCTAAGAGTTTTGCTCAACTGTCTCTTAACTTCCTTGCAAATAGATCAATCTGCAATAACAAAATTCTGCCAGCCAGCTTAGTGGGCATATTAAATTAATGTCAGTTATCTGGGGTTTTAAGTACTTGGTCTTCACTAAATCTGTAGTAGCCAGTGATCATGAGTGGCTCACCATAGTTATCTTGATCTAGTCTAGCTCCCAAGGTGAATCCACGAGAAGGGAAATATCATATAACCAAGATATGAACCTCAGTTTTGTCACTAGTTTGTCCCTATCACTGCAGGCATAGTCATAATGTGAATGTGAAATTATTTGGCAAGGGTACCCTGTAGACCATCAGCAATGCTGAACCCCATGGATACCTCAAGAAAGCAAAAGAAATTTGATCTATAATAATGCTTGCTATGATCTATGTTGTACACCTTTGACAGCTCTAAAATTACTATTTACCATTACTTAGCAAGATTATTATTTCAAATAGTGTAAACATCTGAGAAGAAAATGCTAGTGATAACAAAAGGAATGCTTGAATGTGTAAGATTTCTTCATTGTGAAGTATTTTACAAAGGCCTGTAGTGATGGCACGAGGGACAATGATTTTAAATTAGAGAAGAGTAGATTTAGATTGGATGTTAGGAACAAGTGGTGGAACACTGGAAGAGTCTGCCCAGGGAAGCAGTTGAGGCCCCATCCCTGGAGATATTCATGGCCAGGCTTGACAAGGCTCTGAGCAACCTGATCTAGTGGAGTATGTGGTCACTGCACAGGGATTGGACTAGCTGACATTTGGAGGTCCCTTCCAACCCAAACTATTCTATGATTCTGTAAGATGCAAGACCCAATTGTCATACTTCCTTACGGCTTATTTTTAAGACTCAAGTTTCTCCACCAATCCTTCAGCTCCCACTGCACAACTGAAATCATTCAAAAATTAATAATTTGAGCAATTCCCACAGGAATAATAGAAATAGTAAAATTTGTTCCCTCTTTTTGACATGAACACTAACCAGAGCTGTGACCTAACCTGGACTTCTTGCTTCAGTAAGAACAAACAGTCCCTTTTTTATTAAACAATACAAACTTTTCTCTCCAGGACTTTCTCCCAGAGGACACAGACCATACGAGAGGATGAACTAATTTTTGTCACAAAGACCTGACAAAGAATCAAGGTCATTTCACCCTGCACAGATGCTGTAGGCTACATCTGGCAGTATATGATTTCTGGTATTTGAAGCAGCATTCATTCTGCTAATGTGAGCAGTTGCACTGCAATTTTTGCCAAGGCCTGAATTTGGCTCTGCATAGACCAAGAAATAGCAGCCAACATGAGAGAAAGAGCAGCAGAGTTTCTTCCATTCCCTAACACCTGCCTTACCAACTCCTTGCAGGCCCCCCACAACTGAAACAAAGTCTGGCAGCAGTCTCCATACATTAAACAGAATGCTACTATACCCATTGATAACCTGTCTGGCTGAGCTGAGTCAAGGAAAGGTCCACTTTAAACGAGCCAAAAAAGAAATCATCAAATTTATACTCTTCTCACTGCAAACCACTCTGAGTCATTTCATTCAGAACAACTTTTTTTATATAGGTCTTTAACTAGACATTAATGTGATGGAAATAACTAATCCATATCCCACAAGTCATTAAATGTAAAAGTGAAGAAGGGTTTATAATTCACATACAGCACAGAGCATCATATTTTACTGCAGGTTGGCAACTGAACTTTTGTTTCAAATGCTGAGTTTTCTGTAAGTAAGAATATAGCCAGTGGAGTAATGCAGTTATGACTTGCTAATGTCAGGAGCAGAAACCTTAATGTTCAACTGACAGATGTTACACACCAGAAGGTTAATCTTTGTCTATAACTAGTAACACAGCAGGTTTTGGCTAATAAATGTAGCCTTTTATATAAAATGTTTTCATTTGTAAATGCATATCTACCTAAAAAGCACTCAAATGAGCCTGAAGCCAGAAATGCCATATTTTAAACATCCAGTACCATAATAATAAGATAAATAATATAAAGAGTGGCTTTTATTCAAGCCAACTTCAGTCTGCACCCCCTTTCCTCTTCTATAAAATAGGAATAATCTCAGAGAAGCAAAAGAGTATTTAAAAGATTTTGAAAACTTTTTTAAAAGTGCTTCCATGGAGGCAAAACTAGAGAAAACTATTTTCAGAACAAGTTTGAAAGGCATTAAGTCAGAATCACAATCACAGAATGTCAGGTTGGAAGAGACCCCAAGGATCATCTGATCCAGCCTTTCTAAGTAATAGATAGGATCCTTTGAGCTTTTACAAACGCAGTGTCTAACCAGTAAAACAAGAGTAATTTGGATTTATTTATTCTCCAAACAAAAGTGTCTTGGTTTTATTAAAAGCAAATACAATTTCTTTTACAGCCCCAGCTAAGTCCTCCCACCCCACCTTTGCAAGTCTAGCCATGCGCCTTAATCTACAGCCAGCTCCCAGAAAGAAGATTCACTTACCACTTTTCATCACATATGTTGCCTCTATCAATTAAAATATAATATTAAATATTCTCTGTTGCCAGCAAGATCTAAGGTTCAGATCTGCCAGAGGCAATGACCAGAATAAAGAATCGACAAGGGCTTGTCCAGGTACTGCTTGTGTCTGATTCTGTCATGGTTTGGTCCCATTTCTCTGGAGCTATCTGTATTTGAAACTTTCCTAATTAATAATATTCAGAAAGACACACACTGACTATTGTGACAACATTTTTAAATGGATACCAAATTCAGTGAGCAATGTTTGACTGAAGCAAAGCCCTCAGACTAAATTAAAGCTTTTTTTTTCTTTACTTCAGCCTTCTTTGCAGAGTAACATTCCTTTCTCAAGGCTGAGCCCTCATACTAAAATAGTCACAGCACAGGTGTCCCCTATGCTCAGCACACTGCACCTAACCTCAAAAGTAGCCTATAAAAACCTGCCAACCTCCTTTACAAAACAGAAAGCTAATTTCTAGTTTGCTGCTCTTTAGAGCAGTGTTTGCTAATTGAGCCAGTATATGAGATTCTACTTCCACATAAGCCTGTAGTAAATGCCCTTCTCATTTCCACTGCTGGATATTTATCAAAATGCAGTTTAGGGCAATGTAACTAATTACACTCTCCAATGCAAAACAAAAAAAAAAAAAAAAAAGAGAAAAAAAAAAAAGAGGTGGCAAGAAACTTGCCCTCATTTTATTAGTTAACCACATATGCTGGAAGGTATGATGCACACTACCTCTAAAAGCCACTTCTGTCTCTGGGTGGCCTCTGCCCTAAGAAATAAAGAAATATTGACTTTGTAATTGTTTGCACAGGTATACTATCAAATTCAAGGATGGACATTAAAAAGTTTTCTTAGTAACAAACCTTATCAGCATTCTTTGAATACAAAAAGGGTGTATTTTTTCCTACAGAAAAGTTCTTTCTGCTTAACAGCAGCAGACAAAAGACTGTTTTCAGATTCCTTTTTTATGTTGTTTTTATTCCAGGCTCTGCATTAATGAAGTAATGGTACAGTGCAAGTACTTTGAAAGCAAAGATAGAAGCACTCAGCCAAACATAGAAGGTCTCAGTTTACCAAGCTCTTGTTGTACCATTGTCCCCATTTTGGGAAGATCCCACGGCCACATCATTTCACTCAGCCACTATACAACAGAACCCTACAAAAGCCTGCTGGGGCCCACCTATGCAGATAACAAACAGAAGAGCTAGAGTAGGAATGGCTGTGGAAGGAGAGAGTCCCTCATGTTGGCTTTGCTGTTGCAAACAGTGTAATGTTAAATTGCACCTTAATCAGTTCTACCTGGTGAAGACAAGCCTTACATCAGATTGAAAGCCCATAATTCACATCAAGCAGAAAGGCAGCTTAGATCCTTTCAGTATCAGTCCAGCCTTAAAAAAAATAAGCCATAGGTTCTTCCTGAATGGTACTGCAAAGGTGCTATTCAGCTTGACATTTTTGGCATACTCCTTCCTTGTTTAGGGGTTTGATCTAACAGCTCTCATCAGCAGGCCACTGCAGTGGCTCATGATTATACCTCTTTTTATTTCTTTGACTTGATTGCAATTGTGGCTTTTTGTTTCTAATGCATAAGAGCCAAGCATATGGACGTGTCCTCTAAGCAGTTGAGTTAATGTTGTTTTCACCTTTGTTTCACTCTTCCAAAGCATCTCCCTTTATAACTGATGGAAATGCACCAAGATGGTGTTCTGAACACAAAGCCCTCTTCAAAGCTTTCTGCCTAATGCCACATTGCTAAGTAGAAACCATTTGTGACAAAATAAAGACAGATTCTTAACTACTTTTGAATGCTAAGCCTCATGCTGCCTGGAAACTTCCTGTGCATCTGTCAGCATGGATGCTTTTTGAACATTTTAATTTCAGAGCACTTGAGATGCAAGCTATACCTGCAGCTTCCACTGTCACAGGGTGACTGATCCTTTGGTCCAGAGGTCATCACACATGAAGCTGAATGAATGAACAAACTCAAACATGGCATCAGCATATCATTGGCTTGTCTCAGATAGAGACACTTGCTCCCTCCTCCTACACAAAAACATGAGTAGTGTTGGGAATGTCAAATGCAAAGAATGGAAACATCATTCTCTGGCCAGGTAGCCAATGAACTGGACATTGGAAAATGCCCTGTCCCTTATATTTCAGTAGTTTCACTGCTTACAAGGACAAAACATACTGGCAGAACAGAGAAGGCACTGTATGAACTCATCATTGCCCAGAAACCAAAACACAGCTGCCAGGTCTTATTTTAGTACATTAGCCCTGACAGTGGCCTATTAAATCACTCAGCTCTTGTGTGCCAAGGAAAGCAACACAGAAAGCTTTTGCTAGAAACTGATAGGAGCTTCACGTTGGAATTTTAAAAGATGTAAAATAGTAGACTACTTAAGGAGCTTGGGCTCACCTTGACCATGTTTAGTGAATAAACGAAAACAGAAGCAGAACTTGTGCAGTTAGCCCTCAGCTACCAGAGCACTGGGAAGTCCAAAGTGAGAATTCTATTCAACTCTTCCATTTGAACTTCAAGATACAGTTACAATACATAATCTACTGATTTTAAGAAAAATCCCTTAATGTGTGGTGTGTAAGGGTGCTTTATCAAGTTTCCATTGAAGTTCAATTAGAATAGTATGGATAACTGTATCCACTCACCAGCTGTTAGTATATATATGCAAAACTAATGCAATTAGTAAATAATAAACACTTTCCCTTTCATAGTAGACTAATCCAAAATATCTGATTTAGCAATTATATTTTTCCTGAAATAAATACAACAGTAGAAAAGATGTTGTTTCTGCATGGTATATAAGCTAAACAGAAATACATATAAAACTTTGGGTTTCTTTACATGCATTGATTTTATAAGACCTCTTGGCTTTAAGAAAAATGCATGAGATGGAATTGTATTTGCTTCACTTACAGCATAATTTATTTCAGAAAGGTATTGAGCTTTGTTTGATATGTTCTGATTTCCAGATAAACTTGTTTGTCCAAATTTTAAGAAACGTGCAAATCACCATGCTGGCAGCAGTGGGAGCTCAGCAGAATGCAGCTCCCCAGCAAAGCCCCCTAAGTAGTGGGAAGCTTGATATGTAACTGTATAGCTTAAATGAAAATCAGAACCTGGGAAGCCCTATTTACTTCACATTTCAGCAACGTGGACTTTTTAATAAGTTTAATACATCATCCTAAACAGAGGCTTAAGAGGTCTTCTGCTTGGCCAAATGTATAGGTTACAAAATTGTAAGTAAACAACTTAGACACAATAAACCTTGTTTTTTCAAGGAAAAAAAATAGAAAGAAAGAAAGTATTTCCATGTGAAAGTTAATAGAATTGTATATATGGAGATCTCAAAAGAGAATCTACAAGTGCCACATCTTGCACATTCCTGAATCTTCTAGGTACATTTTAATTGCCTCTTAATTTACTCCAAATATTAAGGGCTAGCAACATTCTGTAAAAACATAATTGCACATACCAGTTTTCCACTCAGATTTACCCAACTACATACTTTTTAATAATAATGGAAAACAGAAATTACAATTTAAAATTCGCTAATGGTTCAACAAGCCAAGTACAAGGTCCTACACCTAGGTAAGGGCAATTCCAAGCACAATAGGCTGAGCAAGGAGTGACTTGAGAGCAGTCTAGCGAAGGACTTGGGGGTGTCAGATGATGAAAAACTCAACATGAGCCAGCAATGGTCCAGTTCAGAAAGCAAACATGGGCTGCATCAAAAGAAGTGGGACCAGCAGGATGAGAGAGGTGAGTCTTCCCCTCTACTCTGCTCTCCTGAGTCACCACCTACAGTACTACATGCAGTTCTAGTGTCCCCAGAAAAGAGGGACATTAAACTGCTGGAACAGGTCCAGAGTAGGCCATAAAGATGATCAGAGGGCTGGAGCACCTCCCCTACAGGGACAGGCTGAGAGAGTTGGAACTGTTTAGCCTGGAGAAACGAAGGCTCTGGGAAGACCTTAGTGCAGGGACACGGGTTTGTACTGATAGGATGAGGGGGAACGGATTTAAGACTGAGAAGGGCAGATTTAGATTGGATATTAGGAAGAAATTCTTTACAGTGATATTGGTGAGACACTGGAACAGGTTGTCCAAGGTGGTCATGAATGCCCCATCCCTGAAGGTGTTCAGGGGTAGGCTGGATGAGGCCCTGAGTGACCTGGTCTAGTGGAAGGTGGAAATTTATCAGTTTCTAATATGACTCAGACTGAAATGTTAACCAAAATTTTTCTTATCCCAGTCATGATATTTTTTCATATTTATTTGCTGAAGATCCTGAGGGACATACAAGTCTTACCCACATGCAAAAGGCCTACTTTGACTTAGATTAATACTTACTCTAAAGAATCAATAGAAGTTGCAGCCACCCCATAAGAAGTCTTATATTTAAATTCTTCCATTTAGGGAGAGGAAACCTAAACTTCACCTGATATACAGAAACACCAATGTGCTTCCCTGACATGCATTACACTGTAATTTTATTTGCAGCTACTGCAAATCACTTCAGAAAAAAAAATTAAAAAGCCACTTATACAGAGATAGGATATCTATTTTGCCTACTTCCAGATTACATTATTAGCTATAGTCCCATGGTGTGACTCCACTGCACTAATGGCTTGAATGTCTGTGCCTTACAAGTGTGAAAGTGCCACTTCAGCAATTGCTTCCCAGTGCTGCTTTTACAAAAAAATTGATCACAGAATACTTCTGAGTTTACAGCATTAATTTTAATGTCTTCCAGTTAGCAGAGGAGGATATCACTGGTATTATGCCTATTCTATTTCTCAAAATAGCTTGCTTTCACTGAGATACAAGTGTATTGGAAAACAATAGCTTCATTGAGTAAACTACATTACTATTGCAAGCAATATGCAGTGTGTTCTCACCATCATATTTATATGGAAATGAGACTTCCTTTCAAAGAGGCAAGTTTCCATAAATTCCAGTCGCTGTCCACTGAAGCTAGACTTTTCCCTTAAAATCAATGCATTTAAATTTGAGATAATATTTCTGACTTGTACTTTTCCTTACAAATTATTTTACTAAAGCAGGGGCTGGTTACTGGTTACAGACTGACATTTTCCTGAAAACAAATTGAAGGAAATAGAGTATTCTTCGATTTTGCATTGGACAACACTTGACAATGAAAAGTTGATCAGAGTATGAGTGAATCTTAACACAATCAATTCATTTTATTCCCTTGAAATCTTCAGCATATGAATAAGACTAAAAAGGCAGTGGGGCTAGCAGGCTAGAAAGAATCCCAAATGTCTCTTGAGATGATCCTTGAGGTCCCTTCCAACCCTGACAATTCTATGATTCTGTGATTTCAGATTACTAGACAAATTAAGTTTTCCATTTTTATTCAGAGAAAACTCAGTTCTGTTAAATTAATTCAACACTCAGCCCCTTGCAAGAATGAAGAAAGAAGGAGCAATGTGTTTGATACAAGTGGTAGCAAAAGGTAGCTTTAAAACACAGTGAATTTTCTTCATCCAAAACATTCAGGGTATGTTATAAAACAGAAGAGCTCTCAGCTGCTCCATTCAGAGACAGCAGCACAGATTGCCCATGTTTAGGAATATCCAAGCAAAACATTTTGCTCACCTGATTTACAGCAAGCAGATAAAACATGGATAGCCAGTGGCATATAAAGGGAAACATGACACTACTTGAGTTGTTCTGCAGAGGGAAATGGACGAGGAATCCGTTGTCAGCCTAGCTACACCCAAATGTTAGAGCAATTTTGCATCTTCCTCGGACAGAGAATGTACTCAATTGCTTTTCAGCTTAACAGTTAAGGCATTTTTCAGATAATATTCAAAACACAGCAGCAAATTTTACAATATGCCAGAGAAAACTGCTTCTGCTTCTTTGTAAGAAGGGACATCTAAAGAGAGGACTTAAAATCTTAATTGGCTTACTGGAGTTCAATTAGCAACATCACACTGCAGCAAACAAAAATGTGACAGGACAGCATTAGGGTGAAGACAAGGATAAGCAATGTGTTATTTTGCTCCTCTGACTGTACAAAGGACAAAGAACACGTTTTTCTCACGGTTTAAGTCTCTTACTATTCCTTATCTTCCTTCATGTTGCATTTGCATGAGAGCAATAAATTCTACTTCCTGTGATTTGGTTAGATCTCAAAAGGAAGACAAAACACAACAAAACTGCATGAAGAGCAAATTTTCTCTCTTTTATCTATTCCTAAGGCAAAAGAGAACAATAGAGCAGAGGCCTATACAGATTTATTTGCCTAGTTGGGATTATGCTGGTTTATCCACAGTTACTTTCCAGCTTTTCAATACAGGGTGACCAGCCAAGTTGAACAGAAACAGGTTGACATTTGCCCAAACAGCTCTTACATACTCACACAGGTGGAAACATGCAGCCGTGCTTTTATATCATTCAGGTACTAACTGCACAAGAAAATGGGCTTGTAGACATCTGATACATTTTCAAACCGTTTCTTGATGTTTTGAAATTCAGGAGAGTAGCAGGAAATAACAATGGACAGCTGCTGGGCAGAGACACTTGGCCAAGTGTCTCAGCAGGAGAGCAATCTAAACTATTCTTGTGCTGGTCAACAGCTTCCCACATTCAGGACCTATTAGAGGTCACAGGATGTACTTTGACATTCACTACAGAAACAGAAAAAAAAAGAAAAAAAACAACACAAGAGATCACTTCTGTTAACAACATTTTCCTAATACAAAGCACTTTTTACTACACTCAGGCACCTGTGCATACTCAGTTAGAAACTACTGTGCTCTGAGTCTCACTGAAACGACTTATGTGATTCTTGCCACCCTTGCAATCCCTTCATGATGTCTCTGTTTGTCAAGCATTCTCTATACAAGTGGAGCCACCACTCACACCGGGAACAAGTTTTAAAACTTATTTACCATGTTTTCCGACATGCTTACTGGGCGTAGTACTTCCACATAGCACATGCTGATACACGGCATAATACTTACTACAATGCATGTGCATATTACAATAATGCCATTAGGCTGGAAACCATGCAAGAACAGTATGAGAGATACTCACAAGCAAATTTAAATTGTACCAACACACACATGCCACACACACAAAGCAGTGGTAAAAGCCCATACCTACTTTTAGATAACAAGGCAGCCCTAAGTGGAGAACCATAACTTGCACTTCAAACGAGCCCCTGTGTTTAAGTGGGAACCTCCAGAAAGGGAGTATATGTGCAAAATGGAAGTCAACAGGGAGCAAGAAAAATGGAAGAAAACAGGATTTATAGAAATGTGCACCAAACAAGAAAGGCCTACAGTCAACTGCAAGAGCATCTCTGGCAGAAGAACATAGTGAGATAGAAAACAGACTGACTTTCTAGAGAAAGTTAAAAAGGAATAAAAAAGCCTAGCACAAGGCAAAGCAACAGCTGAGTGGTACTGAGAGCAGAGATCTAGGATTGGAATGGTGTCTGATGCAGGAGATTAGGTTAAAGCCTCAAAATAGTGTGAGGGAAGAGATAGCACTGAATGGAAAATAAAAGTTTAGACCCTGACCTGCTTGAAATGGGAATTAAGCTTGAGATATATCACCACCATTCAGTGGTAGCTGTTCCAAAATTCAACTTACCCACTAAGGAAAGTTTTAGTCATCACACACAACTATTCCCCAGGCCTGGAAATTAGCCAGCCAATTTGAAAGCAACAGGCTTATCTAATGTAATTTTCAACCACTGACTCACTGTGACATGGAGGAAAGAGAAGGAGGGGGAGAAATCACTGAATGGCTTTCGAGTGTTTTTAGTATCTTTCTAGCCTTTTTAGTATCCTTGTGCAGTTCAGCTGCTAGCTGAGACATATACTGCAGCTAGTACCAGAGTTTCTGGCCTTGTTAAACTACACACAGATTCCACACACCCCATTTGCAGCAAAACACCCCAAAGCCTGGATTTTAAGAAAAGGCACAAAAAACCCAGCTGAAGCAAATTTGCACTTGTTAAAAAGAGAGAAATCCCTCCTGTTCTGTAAGCTCAGTGCCACCAGGCTGCTGCTTTTAACAACAAACACATGTTGATGTTTATAACAAACATTAGAGTAGGGAAGGGAATACAAGTTTTATACTCCTACCACTTTCATATGCTTTTTATTATGCTTAAGTAAAAGTATTATTTGTGACATAGACTTGAAGTGACCTTTCTAGAAGACAGCAGCCACCAGTCCATGACCCAGTGCTATCAAGCACAAACATTAACATTCAGCTAATTCTGCTCAGCAAGAAAGTGCCTTATCTTTTCAGAAGCAGAAAGCTCATAACTACCAGAATACAAAACTTTCAAGCTTCATTGTTCTAGCAATTGATGCTGCATTATGGTAAACATTTGGTTTACCAAATGGTCTAATCCTTTAGGAAACATTTTATTAAAGGGTGAGAGAACGTATATATGATTGTTTAAAACACTTGATTGGTCCTAATCCACAGGGTAGAAGCAATAAACTTGTCTTCAGAGTGACTCAGACTTTTAAGAGAAGGACATGAATCTTACTTATGCCCTTATCAGAGCATGGCCAGACAATCATCTGAAACTCTACAGGTGGACTGCATTTGACACATCCAGACACAAGGGCTCTATTTGCCCATGATGTCCATCCCTGAAGCACAGTCTCACTTCCCATGCTCAATGACTCACTTTAAAATCAATGACTACTGGAAAGGCCTTACCCCCAGAAAGGCATCGTCACACCTCTTCCATACATTGCTGCTTTCATCACTTTGATATGTAGGGCTAAATAGCAGGTTGGTTCTGCTATTGTAAAGCACAGAATTCTTATACATCATCCAAGTATGCGAGCTAGTTTGCCAGCCTATTTTGCTGGAACTTGTGTCCTCTTTCACTCAGAAAAAGTCTATAAGCTAAAATGAAATGCATGCCTTTTTTGTGCTCTTCTGCACTTTGGCAGTAGCATCAGTAAATGGTGGAGTATCTGAAGATGCTGAGAAAAAACAGTGTTGAAAAACCCCTGATCCTTACACAAAAAAGCATAACAAATAACTATTCTACTCAGTGTGAAAGTGGTCACCTAAATCACATGGACTCTTTCATTCCCTCATTAAAGGATATTTTATAAAACAGCAAAACAGGGAAGAAAAACAGGCTTCCTGTGTCAAAATTACCTTAATGCACACCCAGCAGAATGGGTCCAAAACACATCCTATGCATCAGTTCTGGTTTAATATTTAAGAACTCACAGTAAGAATTTATGCCCCCTGTAACATCCCTCACTACACACACTGGTAGCTAATGAGGTAGTTTTAACTCTAGATTCCAACAATTCATTTTCATATTACTTTGACCAGTGTTAATGAAGCACTAACTAAGATTGTTAGGCATTCAATTTCAATTAGAAAAACAACTGTGACCTGCTCCAGTATTAGTTATTAAAGGTCAAATAACCCATACAAGCTAATGCTCCCAAACAAAATCAAGGATCCATCCCACAAAAATCAGTGATCACCATCTGTAAATCCTATATCCTGTATCTGCTTCTGGCTGAGCTATGGCCAAAATTCAAGTTTCCATAGAATTACTTTAATTCAAACAAGAAATGCACAATATCTGGATTTAGATAAAGTAAACCCACTATTAATGTAGTATTATCTTGGCTATAAAGTCTATTATTGGTTTAAAAAAACCGCAAGCAAACAAAAAATGAAAACAAACAAACAAAATCACACACACACAAAAATACAAAGGCAGTGATAGATTGAAACAAGGGCCCAGGGAAGCTGCATGATCTCCACCTTTGGCGATATCCAGAATCTGACTCAATAAATTGCTGAGTAGCCTCATCTAACTTAATCTGCTTTGAGCTGAGAGCCAGAGATGATAACATGCAGACATTCCTATCAATTAAAACTACACTATGATTTCAGAACTGAAAGTTACTAAAGTTCTAGGTCTCTATTCTGAGGATATTTATGATTAGAAGCAAAACATGACCAAGGGTAAGAACCTTTGATCTTTTCTTTCCAGTCCTTATATTGGTCTAATCAGGTCTATACACTGTAGCATGTCCCAGGTAAAAAATATCAGAAAACATTCTTGGTAAGTGGAAGTTTAAAGACTGAGAGAAGCAAAGAGCTCTGAAAGTAATTATAACAGTATACACTATGCAAATCACAGGGCAGTGGGAACGCAGTGTCAAAATGCCAACAGCTCATCTGCACAGTCAAAGAACCTGTGTGTACGGGTACAGCCAAAAAAAATACACCCCAAAAAAATAAGTCACATGTAATTCAATAAAAAACTTACATTCAGCGGAAGCCTCATTTCTTCCACTTTCTAAATTAAGCCTCAAAAGTTTAGAACCCCATAAATCACCAACTGTAATTATTTCCACTTGTTCAGCTTTGCACTGGATTATCCCTACAGACCCGTGTTTTCTGTAGTTGAAAAATCTTGCATAATTCTAGGGCACTTTGGATATGGATCTGTTGGAGCAGGTCCACAGGAGGGCCACAGAGACCTGGAACACCTCTCTAATGAGGACAGGCTGAGGGAATTCTGTGTGTTCAGCCTGGAAAAGTCTCTAGGGAGATCTTACAGCAGTCTTCCAAAACCTGAAGGAGGTCTAGAGGAGAGCCGAAGAGGGGCAATTTATAAGGGTCTGTGGTGACAGGACAAGGGGCAACAGTTTTAAACTACAGCAGGGGAGATCGAGATTCTTTACTATGAGGGTTGCACAGAGAACTTGTGGATGACTCATCCCAGGAAGTGTTTAAGACCAAGCTGGATGAGGCTTTGAGCAACCTGGTCTAGTGGGAGGTGTCCCTGCCCATGTCAGGCACGTTGGAAGTATGTGATCTTTAAGGTCCCTTCCAACCCAAATCATTCTATGATTCTATGATAAGAAACAGTGCTTGTTTGATACTTGTGCTGCAAGTTACAGAGCTAGACCTTAAAGGCCATTAATTCATATAGCTTTTATACAGAGGTTATTACAGCCCGTATCTCTCTTTCTCAGGATAATTAAGATACTCTGTTAAAGGCCAATCAGCCTGTGACCATCTACTGAATTTTCAGTGACAGTAACAGCCATATGTTACAGGAAACTTAGGGGAGAGAGAAGAAGAAGCAGAAGCTCCTATCTTTCACCGCACAACAGTACAGAAGGGGCAGTTTCACCATCAATTTGATAAGGCCAAGAAAGAACATCACATCTCAGCAGACCATCTGGAAGCCCTTATCTCTTTGCTCAGAACTTAACAAAAACATTAATTTTTTGCACTCTCAATAATCAGCTTAAAGCTTTTGCTTTGCCATATAGTAGCTCAAATGACCCAGTGATTAGTCAGCTCTAAGGCAAATGGAGTAGTAGGGACTGAATTTTGCCTGAAACATCTTGATAAAGCCAACTCCACTCAACATTAGAAGAAAAACAATGGGGTCTGGTTTATTATCAAAGGAATAATTAAATGCAAGCTGGATTTAGCCCTACATTTGATAAATCAATTGGAACTTCTAATTTTCTCTCAATTTACTTTATTACATGAGTGCTGCTGACTCCAAGACATCAAGGTGAAGAATTAAAGGGCAAAAGCTTTCATTAAAGTGGTTCAAGTTAAATCCTTACTTCTAAAAAAGGAAAACAAAAGGCAATAAAAATCAGTCACGAGGCTGCTATTTATTTTTCTGTCTCATCTTGTATTAAAGCAGTACAGCAGCCAGAAAAACAAGGCTCATATGATGAGTCTGCCTTGTTTTGTACCCCCTCAACTCTTTAGGCATGAACTGTAAGAAAAGACAAGCAGAAGACACATCTGCTCAGAGATGTGAAAAATACCTATAGAAGTATCCCAGACTCCTTTAACTACCATGTAGCATTTATGTCTCTCCCTCTTTCAGGTGAAACAGACAATTTAGGGAAGGTTTTGCTACAGCAAAAAGTAGTTTGAGATCTAAATACAAAGCTAGAAGAAAAAGATGACAGTAGGAAAAGGAGAAGAAGCAGCTCCAGTGTTTGTCTAGGTACACAGGGCAGACCTCCATGTCTGTCCATATCACAGTGCTTGATGGGGAAGGAAGGGAGAAGATATCCCCAACTCTGCTATCTTCATGTCCCTTAATTCCTCCTGAGCCTCAACAGTCTATCATTCCACAGCTGCTAGTTTCCCTACTTCTCTCCTCTCCTGATTTCATCCTCTAGGCTTTTCAGTCCACTCCTTAGATTGCTTGCTTGTTTATTCCCTTCTCTTGTGGTCATGAGAACTTCAGTCTGTCTATCCCATGTTCTTATTACCTTTAAACCTGTACAGCTGGGTACAGACAACTGACCTTAGCCTTCTGCCTCTCTGCCCTTGAAGAAAGACCTGACATTGCTCATGGGGAAAAACTGAATAATTTGGAAATCATCAGCTCTTGCCAAAAAATTCATCCAGAGCAGTATCCAAAGGCAAAAAGAAGCACTTGTAAAAGAAACCAGGTGCAATAGCTTTAATTGTTGTTTTTTTAAATAACTTTTTCATTTCTGAGTCTGACCAAAGCTGTTATGCAGAAGCAAGCATTCTTTTTAAGGAGACACTAAATTCTATGCAAACAAGATACCATGGAATTTTGAACAACAATCTTTATCTTGAATGCATACAACCTCATTTCTCCTCCTTGCAGGTCAGACTACATTAACAGAAGCATTAGAATGTTCATCTCAGGTGGCCAGTTTCCATTTGTCCCAGCACTCTCTACAGGCAGCAACTACTTTTTTAGTTGAAATTACACACCATTTGCATTGTGTTACTGAAAATTGGCTTTATTTGACCCTCTAACGTCAGACTTCTTTTCTGGTCATCCAGTGCTGGATAAGAAACATTTCCATGGGTACAAAAATCTCCTGTAAGTTTTTGCATGCTTATGCAAAGGTTGATTTCATAATCCATAAAGGACAGGTCTCCAGAAAGGAAACTTTACCTTCAGTAGCATACATCTGGCTCTGTTTTGACTTGAAGACATAGGAACATATAGGCAAAACTTGCCATGAACTATATGTGAATTTTGTTTATCAGATTTGCACAGTGTATTTCTAGCTGAGCAAAAGGAAAGACAGGAAAACTGATTCTTCTTACTTTAACACAGCATACACTTTCAGCTGAGTTAATAAGCTGAACAATAAAAGCAAGCAGAATATTCAAATCATATCAAGCTGAAAAACAGATTCAAATCCTAGAAGATCCTGCCTGTACAGAACAGTTAATTAAGCTTTGTCCAGGTTAGTGCTCATATTTGCACTTAAAAAGCTGCACAAGTCCTTGCAAAGCAGCAAGCTGCACTAGGAAAAAAAAAATTAAAAGCAGGTTTAGTGTGAACGGAAACATGAGATTCCCTCTCCGAGGTCAGAGGCAGGAACCCAAAATTCTTGAGCTGTTCTCTACAGCACAAAACTGTCAAGAGAAGAACTCTTTCATAACTTCACATGCAGAAACAGGGTTCAAATGCACTCTGCTCTCTGGGTTACATTTTGTCTTTAGGAGCTGCCACATAGGAGCATGGCATAAACTGCAGATGTTGCCCCTCATCACATGTTAGTATTTCCTTAACAGACACCTCTCATTAGTTCTGCAAAAAGATACCCAGGCCAGCTCCAACTGTGTGTTTGAAAAGGTATGGTAGTGATTCAGCTGCAGAGTAGTATTGCTGCAACTATGCAGCTTCCAGGAACATCCAGGCACCTTCACAGTGTTGTATCACATGAGGTAGATATATCCACTAATCCTACAGCACCTCGACACATCTGAACCAGCTAAAGCAATAAAAGGTATTTGATCTCCTCTTACTGTCAAACACTGTCATAACAACAAGAAGATCCATCTCATTTTCTGATCACAAGTGATAATGATCAGTGTGGAAGAAGCATCATTTAGTTACAAAAATATCGCAGCTTAACTGACTTGCAAAGCCCTTACAGTACATCTGAACTGCATTGGTAGCTGCATGATGGGCACTTAAGAAATCCAAACAAAGTGTGCTTCAGATTTACAGAATCACACTAGATTCCCCATAAGATGTATTATACATCATCCTAACAGTTGAAGAATAAGTAAAATGCAATTACAACTTCATGTATCAGGGGTGCAGCACAGTTACATAACTTGCAGATTAATAACTACGCAGGAGAGGGGATAGGGCTGATAAAGCCAGTGATGCCTTTGCTTGTTGGGTAAAGCTGCACTGAAAACAAAAACTCTGATTTTGAGGTCTTTCTTGCTGATTCATTTTCAGCTGGGGCCAGAGGGGTTATTTCATGCTTCAGCAGCTCCACTAATAGAACTGCACAGTGCTCGCTGAATGAGATTTTCCTAGTTGTGAACACCAATGGCTGAACATTTGGGCTAATCTGAATTAACCTATAGAGCATAAAGACACTTCAGTCCATGAATACAAGATGACATTAGCATAGATTCTTAGTGAGCTAACTCAAATTTAGATACTGTAAAAGCCCAGGGGAAGCAGGGAAGAGAGTTAATTCAAACAGGAAAACACACCCAACCTACATTTATATTTAGAGAAAGCTGTAAATTTTGTGTGTGACACCAGCTAATTCTATGGCAAACATTTTGATAGGGAAAACAAAAACCCAAGATGAGGGGAAAAAAAAATATTACCATCAAAAGGATGATAGCAAGAGGTCAGCCTTCTTCAGGGAGAAATTCTAAATGAGGACAAAACTTTGCCAGAAGGAACTGAACCCATATAGCAGTGGAGTTTAATTCCTCCATGTAATTGTTCAATAACCTAAGCTTGAAACTGAAGCAGAAATGTAGAGACTAGACCTGCTGAAAAGGACAGTGATGATCCCTTTACTTGAGTTGAACCAGGAAAAAAAAATCTGCTTTTGCAATGGTTTCAGGAGTAGTCTAATATTCTTTTACAACACATAGAACAATGGACAACCCGGTAAAGTAATTAAAATTATTTTTAAAAAAGCACCTTACAAATTCCATCTCTGAGCTGTCTAAGAATAACCAGTGTTCTTTGCTTCTCACTTTAGAGCCTGTCTTGCTGAGATTCATGACATAGCAGTTGACACTGCTGCTTCTAAAACGATACCTTTCTGGGAAAAGTTCAGAAATACAAGCACTTCTCTGAGCTACCTTTTTCAACCAAGAGGAACCACTTCTTGAAACTGAGACTGTTTTCCTCCTCCTAGGAAAAAATACATTATTTGCAGCTCTGTGATGACCAAAAGAGGAGTCTAGGATCTCCAGAGTGATACTTTACCACAAATCTTCACGCTGATCTTTTAATCCTTAAAGAGACTTCCCTTCCACTCTTCCACTGAAGACTGAATGTTCATTTACTCAGCTCTCAGATGAGCTCTTGTCTTAGAACTCCCCCAAAAATAATCTAAACTGCCATTTTGAGTTGCTTCTGAGTTCAATTGCTCGTCCTGTTGTGAAAAATAAAGTCCAATGTGGTGGGGGTTTGTATTCACTTCCACTGCAGAGTACTTTAGAGAGCTGAACATTTACCTGGCACATCAGGAAAGGATGAACCTCAAGGTCATTTCCACTATTCTCCACCATTAGAAATCAGATAGTAAGCATCTTCCAGAATAAACACTGCTAATACTAGAGAATCACAAAAACCATCTGGTTGGAAGAGACCTCCAAGATCATCCAGTCCAACCCTCAACCCAGAAAAGTGGCAAACATCTTTGCCCTCCTAACAAAATACTAAGAGGGGAACTAATTAAAAAAATAAAATCATTTAAAACAAACAATTTTGTCATGACTTATTTTTCAACAATATGGAAGTAAAGCTAAATAAGTAACTAACATATACAAAGTGTCCAGGAGGATTGCTAGCACAGCTGTTTGGTCTGTTCCACAATGTTTTGACTAAATCACTGGGTGGTCAGATAAGCCTTACTTAGAAACCAAAGCCATTTATAGAAATGGAAGAAATAATGATTTAGAAACAGATAAATTATGATGTCTCCTCTAATGACTCTTTCAGCACCTCAAGGAGACAGACAACTTCAACAATGCCTGAATCATGAGGCCATAAATGATGTTCAGAGTAATTAAGAGATGTTTACATTTGTTCCATGCCCTTATACATCAGTCAGACTCCACCCCAAATCTGCAGTGCTGTACTAATTAGATGTGGGGTCCTTACAAGCAGTTGACTTACTCTATATGAATAAGGAGGACCCAGAGAGAAAATCCCTGATCAGTATCATTCAGTGACTAGGCAAACAATGCCTTCCACAAAAGACAAGTTAAAAGAACTGTTAGCCCAAATAAACTGCTTGGCAACCAAGTCACAATCACTCTTCAAAGCAGATTGTTGAGAAAGCTTAGGTCAATGTATTCCCCAGCTGAATATATGTCACCTTGTAAGTAAATGAAGAGCAGCCACCTTCCTTTGATGTGATAAATGTTTAAATGATGTAAAAAAACTCTCGTTCTATTTGATACCAAAATACACAAGCTCTTTCCGGTATCAAAAGAGCATTCCCTTTCTTCCATTCAAACTGCAATACACACCAAGAAATTCATTTGTAAGGAGACTGCATGCAGGAAATAAGTTTTTAAGTGCTTGCCATCTCAGCAGGCAAGTATGAGACTGGAGTATTTCATTCTGAGTTGGCAATTGTGATGTACACGTGTTCAAGAACTAATGTCAAAATGAGACACATATCCATAGTATTTTATATTCCAAACAGCCAGTGTTCAAGTGCTTCCATTTATCTCTCCAGGCTTTTCATACAGACAGTTTCTGAGCCTTAACTTGTGCAACACCAAGTGTTTTATACTAACAGGTACAGTGTCCAAATCCTGATTTATACCTCAGTATTTTCTGCTCACTAATACACTATTCAAGCTTTGATTTATAGCTGGGTTGAGAGAAACAATTCAGATAAAATACTGTTCAGCCAAACCTTCACCCTCTTCCTGGAGCCAATACAAAGACTAACCTTTTCTGTAGTCTCAGACAACAAAGGGGAGTATTGGTACAGATACTAACATCCTCATAGCACCATGGCCACACACACATCCCATATTTGCTTCCAGCACACCTTCTCACTCCAAAGTCAGCTAAGGCAGGCTCCCAAGGCCGTGCAGTAAGTTTCCCAAACTCTATATTGTTAGGAATTTGGTTTTAACAGACACTAGCTTTTGTGAGTAGAACCAGATAATGTGAAACCTCAAAATGGTTGTTTTAAATGATGACTGACTGAAGCGAGTAGTGTTAACCAACAGGTCTAATTGATTTTTTTAAAAAGAAAAACTGAAGAAACATTATTCTCCAGATAGAGAGTCTTTGCTTAAAGGATTCCTTCTGCTCTAAAAGGAACATCCTAAACACCTGACATTACTTTTACTCTTTGTTGCTTTTTTTTACAGGAAAACTCATCTTACATAATCATCCCATGTCGGCCCCTTATTACTGACTTCTATACCCACTGGGGAATTTCCGCTAGGTTTAAGAAAAGAGGAAAAGTCACAGAGACACAATGTTCTTGCAAGCTTCATGTACATTAGCAGCAATAGGGCAGATACCTATGCTGAAGGGCAATGTGCAGCCTCAGCCAAACCTTTACTAGGCACAAAAAGTCTTTATTTCAGGACAAAAATGGAATAAATAAAAATCTTCCTCCTGTCTCCACTTTCATTAAGCAGAATTGAGAAGAAAGCCATAAGACAAAATTTCAGTGTATCTGCTGTTCAGAGGAGTGCTTAAAACAAGAAAGGTCTTAAATCAATTCTGGAAAATTGGGGTGTGGGGTTGGAAGATGTGGTGCCAATGAGGAAGACAGAAGAGTTCTCTTCCAATTACTATTTTCATATATTCACATAGAGCAGAGACACTTGACTCAGCCTTGGTACAACTCAGGGGTTAGAAACCATCTTACACTAATTGGCCCCCACTAAAACATACATTTGAACTCATATCTGCTTTAAGAGACCTTCATCACTGTCCTTTCATTGGCATTACAGATCAAGACAGAATTGTGCTCAGCTGTACCATAAGGGAAGAATGGCAGTAGAGACACTGAGCTGCTTAAGTCACAAAAGGTGCAGCAAACCAAGCTGGGACATGAACTAAACCCCAATAGAAAATCTTAACTGCAAGACCATTGCTTTTCTGATTCCCTTCTAGCAGCTTAGTTCCCCAATTATAAAAGTACCATTATGTTACAGCCTCTTCATCACCTTCTTCTGAAAGTGCTTCTGAAGCCATTTAAGCCTACCTTCCATAAAAATCTTTGAATGAACTCCAAGCCATCACCACAGACTGTTTCCTCCAAGGTAATTTTCATGCTTTAATTATCTCATGGCTTGAATCATCCTCTGTAAGCAGCCCACAACAGAAGCAAAGCTCACAAAGCAGTGCACTTGAATAAAATAGACACAAAACTGTATTTACAGGAGTGTCCTTTGCAAAATCTCATTTGCAGAGACTTGGAGGATGACAGAAATACCATTTTATTTCTAACTTCCCTAGTCATGTTATCTCCTTTTAGACATAAATCATTCACAATTACTCAATTGCAAGATCCCTGCAGGTTATTTTACCTCAGTTTAAACATCCTAAAATACTTTCAGTTACTGAAGTTCTCAAATTTGCACTTTGTTGGGGACTATCGTTGCAAAATGTATGGTCTGTTCTGCTTGTGCATTTTTCCTCTTGGAGCATATACTAACAGGGCCAGAGAACAATGCTGTGTACCAAGAACACAAGCTAAGAGGTAGGCAGCACCCTTGGAAAAATATGTCCGTTATTGCTGAAGGGGATCTCAGTATGACATGTGGCTATAGTGACATTACTTTCTGGATGCTACAGTTCAATACGAGGTAGAAGAGGGCTCAGCCAAAGTCTTTTGACAAATCCCTTCTGACAATGCAATCCGCAGTGACTGGAATCTGGTAGTCATATGGCAGAAGGATACAAACAAAACTGTAGATTAAGCAAGCATGAGAAAACTTTAAAACCACTAATGCCTTCAGCAGCAGGCATGGCTTTTAATAATTGCCAGACTGGCTGGATTTCCTACACTGGACATTAGGAAGACATTTTTACTATAAGGGTAGTGAAACACTGGAACAGGTTGCCCAGTGGTGAAGGCCCCATCCCTGAAGACATTCAAGGTCAGGCTTGGTGGGGCTCTGAGCAATGTGATCTAGTTAAAGACATTCCTGCTTACTGCAGGGGGTTGGACTTCATGATCTTTAAAGGTCCCTCTCAACCCACTGCATTCTGTGATTCTGTGATGCCTTGAAACATGCAAGTCATCATTCTGAGTAGTTTGATGCATTTTTGCTATAGATGTTTCAAAACCAAGACCATGCAGCTAAGAAGACCACAGAAAGGACTGAACCTTGCTGACACCAATTTAAAAATGAGCAGTTTTCCAATTTTTCCTGCCTTATTGAAAATAAAATTTACCAGATTGTATTTTATAAAAGATTTCAGGTGGAACAACTCTGCTTCCAAGCCCTCAGCCATGGTAGCAGCGGTGTGAAAGAATATGCAGACAGAACTCAGTAGCAAGGAATTTAATAACCTAATTTTTTGGAGGGTACTTTGATGTTAGTAAGCAGACCATTTACACTTGGCTTTACACATAGATCTCAGAGCACAATGACTCTCATGACAAGGAATAAACAAATCTGCAGAACAAACTGAAAATTGAAGATAAATAAAAAATCCAGTATTAGATAAATAAAATGCAGGAATGCATGATTTAATAGGAGGAAACTATTTCACCCTGTGGATTATCTTTAGTTTTCCTGTATAAATTGACCAGATACTAAACCACCAGAAAGCAGGCCTCAGGGCCAAAAATTTACAGATCAAAGATGCTACAGAACACTCCAGGGACCCCATCTTGCTAAGAAGAGTGGAATTTGAAAGGGTGTCTGATAGACTGGGTTTAAAGAGGCTGATAGCTGAATATTTACCTATTCAGAAGCATGTGATGAATCAGCCTTGGCTGCAACCTTTTTGTATCATTTCAGAAGTGCAAAGCAATAATGCTAAGCTCTTCACCAAGCCGAATCCAAGATATCTAGCCTTGCTAGCATATCTGCGTTGCTCTCAGAGCATCTAATTAAGGGTGGTGCAAATGATGATAGAAGCTATGACCATTTTTTTTTCTTTATTTTTTTAAATGTAGGGAACAAAATAGTACAAACTGGTCCCGACACTGAAAAAACAAGATTTGTAGAGATTCTCCTCTTCCTCCCACGTGCAACAAACTTGATCTTGAGAATTTCTGGTCCCCTTCTAGTCTAGGGAAGAAAGCAGTAACAGCACACATATGTCACCGCAAAGAACAGGCTTCAGCTCCAGTCTTGATTTGTCTCTGCTGTCTTAGACTCCTGACTAGCCATAGGTCACCCTCCATATTTAAAGAGCAGTTATTTCTTCTCATGCATTCTTTAGACTCCCTTCCAAAAGAATCCCCATGAACGCTGCTCAAGCTCACATTCAGCAGGAAGCTTCTAATTAACCCTTAACTTTCACTATGCTCTGCAGGCATTTTGTCTGAGTCTTTGTGGTGTATCTCTGCAATCTGCATGTTCATGTGCACTCCTGTACAACCGTTGTGCTTCTTTGGGGCTCAGTTACAAACATTTACTATCTCATCTACTTGTGTGATGGTTTGAAACTGTCTTTTTAATTTTTCCTTGCAAAGTTCAGAACAGAGAAAGTGAAAGAATGTAAATAAGTCACTATTGGGTGTAAGAAAGCAAAATAACGATTGTTCTAAACACTTCCATTGGATAGATAGAAATGTTTAAGAACTATTACCCAAAACAAAGTGACACTCTGCACATTCTGCGTTCGGCAGTGGGGGCAGTTGCTGGGCTGTCTGGCTGCTGTTTCTTCTTCTCTTCTGGCTGAAGATAACACACTGACCTTGGCAGCTAAGTTAACAACTTTCTGCTTAACAAACTCTGCTTCTCTGTCCAGGGGGGTCTGGGGGGAAGCTCTTGGGAGAGAGAGAGGCCCCTTTGGGAGGGTCCCCTTGGGGGGAAGCAAAGGGAGATCGGTTGTGCTTTTTCTGTTGATTGTATATATTTGTGAATGTCGTGAATTTTGTATATTTGTACATATTCATTGCATTTCATCGTGGATTTTAGACTCTGCTTGTAAATGCAGCCTTCATTTGCTTCCAGACTGGGCTAGCCTGGTTATTGTTGGGGGGGGGGGGAATTTCAGCTCACACCGACACAACTTGTTTCTTAGGTCTTTCTTTAGAACACTCTCTCTGACACTCAGCTCATACAATACCTGCATTGAGAGCAAAGTATCCAAGTTATAGTCAAAGCAGGCTAGTTGGCAAATCACACTTGACGGCCAGCCAGAGATGAACATTCAAGTCCTTGCCAGACCAGGCTCCCTATGCTATGTTTACTACCATGTAGCCAAAGCTGTCAGCACTAATGGACAAAGGAGCCTGACACTTTCCATGATTAAAATCTCATTTAATCACTTTTCCCTTTCCCAGGTCATTTTGGATTACATTTCCCACAAACACTGCCTCAGAGAACAATGCTGTGTACCAAGAACACAAGCTAAGAGGTAGGCAGCACCCTTGGAAAAATATGTCTGTTATTGCTGAAGGGGATCTCAATATGACATGTGGCTATAGTGACATTACTTTAGTGACATAGTGACATTACTATAGCGACAGACAGACAGACTTGGGGTTTTCTTCAAGCCATACAGAGAAAACTTATTTGCTCAATGAAAAAATACTGTTTTGTCAACATTTTTAAACAACTGTTAAGTCAAAAAGCTTTTATATCCATCTGCTTTTGAGCAGAGACTGAAAGTTATCAAGCTGTCAGGCATGTTTCTTTTTCAGCCCTATAAAAACCTTTCAAGTTTGGCAGTGTGAAGCCTGTATAAAGCTGCAGCTTGCCCATGCTCTGAACTAACAGGTTAGAATCTGGCAGCTTGATTTCCCGAAGTTACCATCTGTCCTGTTCATTCTTCAATCCAAGGCTGAGTACCATTTTCCTCACAGCTGCTGCTTTCAGTGCCTATCAAGATGCACTAAGGAAAAGATAACTGGACTTGAGCATTTTTGTACTCAGATCAAAGTTCTCACTGTTCGTACACAGAAGACAAAGTGCAAGCCCATTCGATAACAGACTTCATGAACTATAAATCAGACCCTGGGTACAAAGCTAACTTTCTCAGTTCCATCTTCCTATTTCCATTGTGCATTCAGCTCACTTAAACTTCCACCAAAGGCAAGATACACTGCATTGAGTTACTTGCTCTTCCTGCCTTTATGCAATGGACACAAATAGAAGGTAGGTAAATTCAAGGTAGGTAAATTCTAAAGTCAGAGGGTAAATTCTTAAATACCTGGTTTAAGTGGTTAGGTACACAGATGTCAGAGCTTTGAAAATGCAGTAAAATTCTACAATAAAATGAGAAATAGTCTGTCTTTTCATTTCAGTGTCTGCAATTACCTGTCTACATGCACACACAGTTTCAGGGACAGAATTACTGACAATAACATGCACTTCAAATTACACAATTGCTTTAACTGGCTATTGTCAGCTTATGTTTACTTCGCTCAAAAAAATCTGCCAGCATCATTTAAAAATAATGATTTCTATCAGTCATACTTATTGTTACCGGAGAGAAAGGGAAGGTATAGGCCAGGCATTCAAACCGTCACACTTCAGCAGGAGTTAGGAAAATTGACCACAATTCTGAAAGTGTGAGGTTTTCTGCTTCATGGAAATATGGGATGCTGTGCTAATGAATGAGTACAAGCAACATTTGCATTACATGTATAGAACTATAGAATTGTTTCAGTTGGAAAAGACCTGTAAGATCATTGAGTCCAACCTCGGCCATTAAACCATGTCCCCTTTTTTCAACACCTCCATGTCTACATGCTTTTTTTAAACACCTCCAGGGATGTTGGAGCATGTTCAGAGAACGGCAATGAGGCTTGTGAAGGGCCTGAGGACCTACAAGGAGCATTTGAGGAAGCTGGGGTTGTTCAGGTTGGAGAGAAGGAGGCTGAGGAGAGGCCTATTCACACTACCTGAAGGCAGGTTGGAGCAAGGAAGAGCCGAGCCTCTTCTCGTTGATGTCAAGCAACAGGAGTAGAGGAAATGGTTTCAAGCTGTGCCAGGGGAGGATCAGGCTGGATGTTAGGAAACATTTCTTCACTGACAGGATTCTCAAACATTGGAATGGTCTGCCCAGGGCAGTGGTGGAGTCACCATCCCTGGGGGTGTTCAAGCAGCATATGGACCCAGCATTTAGGGACACAGTTTAGCGCTGATCTTTCAGTGCTGGGTCAAAAGTTGGACTGGATGATCTTTGAAGTTTCTTCCAACCAGATATATTCTGTGATTCTGTGCAACAACTTGAAGCCATTTACTCTTGCCCTATCACTTGATATGTAACATGAAGAAAAACCAAACCAAACCAAAAATACCCCATGGAAAAAACCACACCAAAAAAGAAACAAAAAACACCAAAAAAACAACCTACACCCACCATAAGTAGCATTAGGCACTGCAGAGAATCCTCAGCAAAACAAGGCTGTGTTAACTGCAAGAGCAGAATTGCTACTAGCTCAGCAAAACTGATAGCTGCACAAGAGGTTAAAATACCTGCAGAGTCAGCAGTAGAGTTAGCAAATGCTTCACCATCCCTCTTCCTAAGGGGTTCTCTGATCACTTCAGCAGCAGGACCTGTGAACCAGCTGACAACTCTCTTCCTAAGCAGCTGTCAGCCTCTGCTTTCTCTCATAACTCTGTTTTATGTCCAAGATTTATTACCATAGAATAAAATTACAGAATGCATTGGGTTGGAAGGGACCTTTAAAGGTCATCTAGTCCAACCCCCCTGCAGTAATCAGGGACATCCCCCGATTAGATCAGGTTTCTCAGAGCCCCCTCAAGCCTGACTTTGAATGTCACCAAGGATAGAGACACTATGTTGTGACAAGATTGACCAGTTTCATTTCTAGGTTCAATAACTCAATAACAACATTTTTCCCCCCTCCAACTTTCAACAGGGTATTTAGGATGAATAATGTGCGAGTTCCATTTTGTTTAATTACATATCTTGGCAAAATTAGTAAGTTCTCATTATGTAAAACGGAACATCAGCACTTCTTCCTTCCAGAGCAAGTTTTCTGTAAAGACAGTACTTAGAGATCAGTGGTTTGATTCTAGCTGAAGTATCAAATTTGTCTTCTTCACACCTTTAATACAGTTAGAGTCACGTCTTGTCCTCAGACGCCTCCTGAAAACATGGCTTTCAGTTACAGGAAGAAAAAGGCAGCAGAGACTAATAATGAAAAGTTCCTCTAAATCCATAAGGAAGAAAGGACAAAACCTAAGCTGAGAGGCTGGATTCCAGGTGCTAGAATGTTAACGTTTTTTTAATAGAAACCATAAATAAGTGGCCTCATTTACTGTTGTAGAATTCCCTTGTCAATACTGAATCCAGATAGAATACATACAAAAAGCCAAATAAAAGTAATTTTGCAAGTTAGTTCTTCTTGTGCTTTACTGCCAGAACCATGCCTTCGGTTCCTTTCAAATGAGAGATCAGTGGTGACACATCAACCCTTTCTAGATAGTAGTTATCTTCCATCATGAAAACAATGCACATAATTAAGCACAGTTTGCTTGCAAGAAGTAACATCTGCTGATGAAAGAAATGGCTGTCTCAGCTAACCAAAATGCCTTCTGTGCTTTAATAACATCTCTACAAGGTTATAATTTTTTAACTTTTAATAAACCGAGTTTCCTACGACACCTTTTCTTCCCTCTCCCCCATGGATTTAGACCAAGCAAGGACACAAAATGCACACAGTCTATACAACCTACAGCACGGATAAGCATCAAGAATTGAAAGGTTCTTCTTGCACAGATATATGCATAGGATTAAATGCTTACCTATGAGTTGACAGATGATCTACAGCTCTTACCATCACCTGTGTCTCTTCAGAACAGGGAAGTGTTCAAAGTATAAAGGTTTAACTGTCAAAATAAAGCATGGCACATTTTTTTGGCCATTGCTTGTGGCAGCACCAGGGAACAGAGTTTGAATTCACTGTTGTCGACAGAAAACAGGCAGTCCTTGTTGTTCTTTTGAATTCAGGAGCTAAACTCATGGTCTCATACTGAAAATATTTCAAGTTAATATAAGGCCCTTTCTTTCCTGCCCCTTGAAAGATAATCCACAGAGTAATCAGATCTACGTAGATGAAATACTCCTCTACCACTAAGAGCTGGTAGTAAATCTGCCTGGAAACTCCAGAAGAACAACCTCAGAGTCATACAACATACACAGTTGGAGTGCTAGCACTGATGGTAAGATCAGTTAGTTGACCCATACATATGGAGAAGCTTCACACTTTTTGATTTGTCTTTTCTGAAAATAAAGCAGTGGTAAAAGGCAGAAAACCTGAAATGTTATGGATTTGTCTCAGACTGATCATTTCTGGATTGGAGCTCAGTAAGTGTCAAGTTTGTGCTTGACATGCCAACTGGTAAACTTTGTGACCTTGGGCAAATCACTTTCACACCTTTTACTCTCACATACAGATTTTTAGCTGGTAGGTTCTTCAGACACAATTTGTCCTTTAAATATGCCTATATACAATGACCCAGTAAAATCAGGTCATCATCAAGCTCTAACATCAGCTTCAGCATTAATGCAGACAAATTCTTTTTTAGTTTAAGAGTGCTAGAAGAGTGTTGAAACCTACTTACTGAAAGAAAATGCAAACTTGTTGCAAAACACCTAAAGTTTTATGACCTAAGTACAGAGTGGTAAGAAATCCCCAAACTACAGTGAGTTGTAAAGTTCATTGTTTTCTTCATTTGCACATATGTTTTAATATGTTTTCTGTTAGTTGTTGCAGTATAAGCAGTTTCATTTTAAAAAAACAGTTACTTTTATTATCCCTTTGGAATATCCTATAATTAATAAATCCTTTAACCTCTATAATCACATGAAATCACTTTTAGTGCAAAGATGTATTTCTGTAAATGAAGAAGTATTTTGAACTATTCAGAGAACATATTTATTTTATTCCCTTTATATTTTTTTTACATTTATAATTATTTCTAACCCTTTATAACATATATATTAATACTTTAGAATCATAGAATGGCTTAGGTTGGAAGGGACCTTAGAGATCATCTTCTCTAACCTCCCCCGCCACAGGCACAGACACCTCTCAACTAGACTTGGTTGCTCAAGGCCTCATACACCTGGTCTTGAACGCCTCCAGGGAGGGGGCATCCACAGCCTCCCTAGGCAACCCATTCCAGTGTCTCTCCTCCCTCATACTGAGGAACTTCTTCCTAAGATCTAGTCTAAACCTCTACTCTCCCTCAGCTTAAAATCTTTCTCCCTTGTCCTGTCACTAGACACCCTTAAGAAAAGTCCCTCTCCAGCTTTCCTGCACGTTCCCTTCAAGTATTGGAAGGCAGCTAAAACATCTCCCCTGAGACTTCTCTTCTCCAGGCTGAACAACCCAGCGCCCTCAGCCTATCCTCATAGCAGAGGTGTTCCAGCCCTTGGATCATCTTTGTGGACTTCTGTACACACTCCAACAGTTCTGTCCTTCTTATGATGGGGACACCAGACCTGGATGCAGTATTCAAGGTGGGGTCTCACAAGAGTAAAGAGGAATAATGCTAATAATATTGCTGCAAACAGCTCTTCCTCAACAGACACACATAGGCTGCAAGCAATATAAAATGCTCTCAGGAAACTGCTCCTTAGGGCATGATAATATATTATCACAGAATCAATAAGGTTGGAAAAGACCTCAAGGATCACCAAGTCCAACCACACACCCAAGACCTCATAACTACTAAACCATGGTGCCAAGTGCCACGTCCAATCCCTTCTTGGACATCTCCAGGGATGGTGACACTACCACCTCCCTGGGTGGCACATACCAACAGCTAACAACTCTCTCCGTGAAGAACTTTCTGCTCACCTCTCCTCACCTGTTTCCCTGGCACAGCTTGAGACTGTGTCCTCTTGTTCTGGTGCTGATTGCCTGGGAGAAGAGACCAACCCCCTCCTGGCTACAATACTCCCTTCAGGTAGTTGTAGACAGCAATGAGGTCTCCCCTGAGCCTCCTCCTCTGCAGGCTAAACAACTCCCTCAGCCTCTCCTTGCAGGGCTTCTGTTCGAGACCTCTCACCAGCCTTGTTGCCCTTCTCTGGACACGTTCAAGCGTCTCAATGTCCTTCTTAAATTGAAGAGCCCAGAACTGGACACAGCACTCAAGGTGTGGCCTAACCAGAGCTGAATACAGGGGCAGAATGACTTCCCTGCTCCTGCTGGCCACACTATGCCTGATGCAGTCCAGGATGCCATTGGCTCTCTTGGCCACCTGGGCACACTGCTGGCTCATGTTCAGGCGGCTGTCAACCAGTACCCCCAGGTCCCTTTCTGCCTGGCTGCTCTCCAGCCACTCTACCCCAGCCTGTAGCTCTGCATGGGGTTGTTGTGGCCAAAGTACAGCACCCAGCACTCAGACTTGTTAAATGCCATCATGTTGGACTCCGCCCACATGTCCAGTCTGTCAAGGTCCCTCTGGAGAGCCCTTCTACCCTCTAACTGATCAACACCTGCTCCCAGCTTGGTGTCATCTGCAAATTTACTGATGATGGACTCAATCCCCTCATCCAGATCATCAGTAAAGATATTGAACAGGATGGGGCCCAGCACTGATCCCTGGGGGACACCACTAGTGACAGGCTGCCAGCTGGATGTGGCACCATTCACCACCACTCTCTGGGCTCGGCCCTCCAGCCAGTTCCTAACCCAGCGCAGAGTGCTGCTGTCCAAGCCACAGGCTGACAGCTTGGCCAGGAGTTTGCTGTGGGGAATGGTGTCAAAGGCCTTGCTGAAGTCCAAGTAGATTACATCCACAGCCTGACCCATGTCCACCAGGCTGGTCACCTGATCATAGAAGGAGATGAGGTTGGTGAGGCAGGACCTGCCCTTCCTAAATCCATGTTGGCTGGGCCTGATCCCTTGGCCATCCTTCAGGTGCACAGTGATTGCCCCCAAGACAATCTGCTCCATGATTTTCCCTGGCACTGAGGTCAGGCTGACAGGTCTGTAGTTTCCAGGTTCCTCCATCCAGCCCTTCTTGTGGATGAGCATCACATTGGCCAGCTTCCAGTCATCTGGGACCTCTCCAGTGAGCCAGGACTGGTGGAAAATGATGGAGAGAGGCTTGGCCAGCTCATCTGCCAGCTCTCTCAGTACCCTTGGATGGATCCCATCTGGTCCCATGGACTTGTGAGTATCCAAGTGGCTCAGCAAGTCCTGAACTAATTCCTCATGGAATTCAGGGGTACTACACTGCTCCCTGACCCCATCAACCAGCTCAGGAGGCCAGTTATCCTGAAGTCCTCCTGCCTTACTATTGAAAATTGAGGCAAAGAAGGTATTTAGAACCTCAGTCTTTTCCTCATCTTTAGTTACAATGTTTCCCTCCACGTCCAATAGAGAGTGGAGGTTCTTCTTGCCTCTCTTTTTAGCATTAATATATTTATTAAAATGCTTTTTATTGTCTTTCACAGCAGTGGCCAGTTTAAGTTCTAACTGGGGTTTTGCCTCTCTAATTTTTCTCCACCATGATCTAACAACATCCTTAAACATATCTCAAGTTGCCTTCCCCCCTTTCCAAAGGTGATACACCCTCTTTTTTTCCCTTAATTCCTTCAAGAGCTGTTTGCTCATCCAGGCCGGTCGCCTTCCCTGCTGGCTCATCTTTCGGCACATGGGAACTGCCAGTTCCTGTGCCTTCAAGAGCTCCTGAGCTTCAAGAGTTTGAAGCAGGACCAACCGTCCTGGACCCCTTTGTTCTTAAGGGCTGCCACCCAGGGTACTTTCCTAATAAGTTGCTTAAACAAGCTGAAATTTGCTCTCTGGAAGTCCAAACTGAGGGTTCTGTTACTGCTCCTCCCTATTTCCCTGCATATTGAAAACTCCACTATCTTGTGATCGCTGAACCCTAGACAGCCTCCAACCATCACATCTCCCACCAGCCTTACTCTATTTGAGAACAGCAGATCAAGCACAGCCTGACTCCTGGTAGGCTCACATAACAGCTGCATCAGGAAGCTGTCCTCAATACACTCTAGGAACCTTCTGGACTAATTCCTCTCTGCTGAATTAAGTTACCAGCAGATGCCTGGCAGGTTAAAGTCCCCCACAAGGACAAGATCTGATGATCTTGAGACAGCTTCCAGTTGCTTATAGAATATTTCATCTGCCTCCTCATTCTGGTTGGGTGGTCTATAACAGACTCCAATCAGATGTCAGTTTTGTTAGGCCTCACTCTCATTTTAACTCAATCCTTTCATCTGCAACCTCAAGTTCTGAGGCATCAAGAGATTCCCTAATGTACAGAGTATATTATAAATATATATATATATAAATATATAATATATTTATAATCCTTTTATCACATTTGCAAAGTAATCATACCTACGATAAACAAACAATAGGTACTTGGATAGGTTTTTATAGGTCACTTTCATGTCAAAGGTCCCTAATCTTTTATTGGATCTTTCATAAATCAGTCTGGGGCAAGAACCTCAGTGAGACAGTGGAATGGGTTGCCCAGAGAAGTTGTGGACTCCTCATAACTGGAAGTGTTTAAGACTGGATGAGACTGAGCAACCTGGTCTAGGAGGACGTGTCCTTGCCCATGGCAGGGAGACTGGAACTAGATGATCTTTGAGGTGCCTTCCAACTTAAGGCATTCTATGGAATAGAAACTGCCATTATACCAATTTTAAAGGTCACAAGGCAAATAAAATAAATTGCTGAGCCCCACCCTAGCTGTCCTGATACCTTGAACAGGACAGAAAATCCCTTTCTGTTTTTAACGAGCACATTTGTGCAGGACCTTGAGTCTGCTTGCAAAAGTTCTTCTGCAAATCAGGGCTTTCAAAGAACATCATGAAAAATTATATATATTTATATGCATCCCACACGTAAACACACACCTCTCCTCCCCGCCAGTGGTATTTTCCACTCCTAGTTCTTATTGATTGAAAGTTGAATACCCCAAGATTAAACAATTCCACTACATTTTCTCCAGGTATTTTATTAATCCTTTTTTTCCCATCATAAGTTTAGAATGAAAGCCAAGAACATACGTCATAAAGGAAGAAACAAGATAGCAAGAACATTGGGAAGATACACTGCACAAATTCCAGCTGATGCCTATCCTCTCAGAAGGAAGTAGTATCAGATCAGGAAGACTGAAGTAAGCATGAGTTGTACTAAGGTATTGCCAAGAGCACATTATGTCATCAGCAGCTTAATACAGCGTTTCAAAAAGCTTGCTGTTTATTAACTCCCCTACTTGCAATGCAAGGCAGCAACTGGAGGACTGGCCTTAAACTACCTACTCAAGGTCACACAAAAGCACTTTTGAGAACTCAGCTCAGACCTCCTCTGATTCCAAGACCATATTTCTTGGTCTTAAAATGGCACTTTTAGAAAACTTGAGCTTCAAGGAATCTCTTCTCCACAGTTTGGAAGGATTCTCATTTAATCTATTGAAATTCAAAAAAAGTAAGTTCAAGCATTACATTTGATTTCCACTCAAGATTCTGTGAAAGGAGAAGGGGCAAGGTGGTAGTGAATGAAAACAGAGCAACCCAGAAGCAGCACAGCAGAAAATGCATAAAAAGCCAAGAGTTGTCTATGTGTCTTCTTATACTAGCTTCAAATAACACTGTGTGCAAAACCACAAACTCTTAGTCATGGACATTCAAGTGAAGAAATTTCTTTGGATGCCATTGATCTCCTCTTTCCCTATTGTTCTTAGGACTCATGGAGATTCTAACAATTTGCCCTGATACTTTTATTTCTTCCTTGTGGACGTATGAGCAGCAATGCAAAATTCCCATGCCTCTCTGCCAGTGCAACATTGCTCTTGTCTTTAAAAAAAAAAAAATTAAAAATCAGCCAACAAATATCAACCTAATAGAGTAATTTGCCAGTGAGACAGTCAAGGAAATTAAACTGGTCAATTTCAGCAACTACTTCTGCTGCAGAGATTCATCTGCCTCATTTCAAACAGCTTCACACCTCACTGAGAGAGTATTACCTGGTGAAAGTTGAATTAGAGACAAGTCCCACCCTCTTCCACATGCCGGGAGTCAGACTCAAAGTCCAGATAAACACATGCAGTTCCTTTAGAAGCCAGAGACCAGCACCCTTGCAGCTCCAGAGTACTTTAGGATCTGAAGCGCTTCTATATATATGGGCCCTTGCTAGCTAGAAATGGTTCCCTAGAAAGAGGCATGCTGCTTAATTCAGTGTTTGTGTAAGGGTTCATAGTCCTGTTGCATTTCTTTGGTCAATTCCAAGAATTTCAGTAATGGCAGGAGTTTCCAGACCAATTTACAGAAGTAGTCTGAAGAGTTCAACTGATTATTTCAATCAGTCTTGTCTGTAACTTAACTTGTACAATGAAAACCTGAAGCCATTTCAGAGCTTTGCTCTAGAGTTCACCAGTAAAGGTAATTTAACAAGACATCATAATCTGATAAGCATTTTGGCCAGGACAGCTTAATAACTCAAAATATTTGCTTTTATCTGTTTATTGTTATTGCTCCTAACAGCAGAAAAGGTGATTTTTACTTTTTTTTTAATAGTCAATAGGCACAATTTGGTGTCTTGCACTTTTTCCTTAATGAACAGACAAATGCTTTATTACTTCAGAAACTGAAAGATTAGAAGTACTATTTGCTAATTAGATCAGAAATTACAAATAAAACAGAGTAGTACCTAGAATCATCAGGTTTCTAGCAGAAGACATCTTCAAAATTAAAGTCCCTTTCCCATGCAATCAAAAAGGCATTCACAGGGGATGAAAGACAAAATCTCTGAGTGTAACTTAACACACCGGTCTTTGCGAGAGACGTCTTCAGCAATGATAGTCTAGTTTAGTCAATGTTCTTTTATTTCTAAGATAGAATATATTTATTAGTTATCAAAGAGGATTCTACCATTAGTACGGTATTGATGAAATTCTGCTTTTTAAATGCTAGTTAGGAAAGACATGGTAAAGAAGTGATAAAATCTAAACCACCATTTTGCTTTACAATTGTTTAGAGATATACATCTTAGAAAAAAACAATTCTCAGAATTTCCTCAGAAGTCAAGTAGAATACCCTTCCCCACATTCAGAAGCTTCAAATTAATTTCATACCATCACAATGATAAGCTTACATTGCATACCTGATTTACACATCAGAACATCATCTTACAACTTCAAGATTGCTAAAAAGGAAAGAACAAACTGAACTAGGTAGAACTCTTTGCTGTTTTAATGAGACATTACAGCTGCAGAAGCATAACTTACCATATTGCCAGCCAGAGGGACATAGAAAAGCTGGAGAAATGGGCTCAGGTGAACCTCATGATGTTTAATAATGCAAAGCACAAGGTCCTGCACCCAGAATAGAGCAATCCTCAGAATCAATACAGGCTGGGGGGATGATGAGAACAAGAGCAGCCCTGCAAAAAAGGACTTGGGGGCACTAGTGGGTGAAAAGCTGGGCATAAGCCAGCAATGTGCACTTGCAGAAAGCAAACCATCAAAAGAGATATGGCCAGCAGATCAAGGGAGATGATTCTGCTACTGTGTTGTGCTCTGGTGAGACCTCACTTAGAGTATAGCATACAGCTCTGGGAACCTCAACACAGGAAAGACATGGACCTGATGGAGCGGGTCCAGAGGAGGACCATGAAAATGATCAGAGGGCTGGAGCACCTCTCCTACAAAGACAGGCTGGAAGACTTGGGGTTGTTAAACCTGGAGCAGAGAAGGCTCTGGGGAGACCTCATAGCAGCATTTTAGTATCTGAAGGGGGCCTACAAGAAAGCTGGGGAGGGACTGTTTAGAAAGGCTTGTAGCAATAGGACAAGGGGGAATGGTTTTAAACTAGAGTAGATTTAGATTGGACATTAGGAAGAAGTTCTTTACAATGAGGGTAGTGAAATACTAGAACAGGTTGCACAGGGAGGTGGTGAAGACCTCATCCCTGGAGACACTTTAATGTCAAACTTGATGGGGCCCTGAGTAACCTGATCTAGTTAAAGATGTCCTTGCTCACTGACCTTTGAGGCTCCCTTCCCATCCAACGGGTTCTATCATTTTATGATTATATATAGCTTTAGAGCACAAGTTCAGACAGACTAGACGGTACATTAAATACTTTCATTTGCATGTGTTGTTCAAAGTTTGAGGACCATTGCTGTAGACTGAAGACAAATTGAAAAGCATTCAACCACTTTGTTCATTCATTTATTTGTAAATTAAGCAATGCCTTTTCTGCTTATTTTTGTAAGTGCCTTTTCTGTCTCCAGATCTCCATGCCAGCCTGTAATTACAGTCTACTCTGAAGTAGGAGGCAGGAACAAATTGTTAGGAGCAAAGGGAAGAGTAAACCTACTTGTTTGATAGCTCTAACAGCTTCTGCTTGCCTGACAAACCAAACACTCCAGACCTGACTTTTTCTTATCAAGGTGAAGTTTATAAACAGCCTACCGCTTACAGTTTCATCAGTTTCCCATATGGTGTTTCTAACCTTACTATTTTATCTTTAAATTTATCATAGAGATTTTAAGATAGTGGGGGGGGGTTGCACACCAAAAAATGTTCCTATTTTACATTCTTTCCTCTCCTGTTGGATAACCTTGCTGCCTGGGCTTAATCTGATGGGGGCTGTTGACTTGCTTCACTATATGTTGGTTTTAAGGTGAGGAAACTAAAGAAATTAAACTCGAATATTATAAATCAGGCAGCAAAGATAATCTAACTTCAAGCATTTGAGAAGGGGATACACCAGAACTCACTGCCCATGTTTTGTGGTTACAAGAACACATACACAAATTCCTCCTAAAAAATCCTGCCTTACAGGCATTGTTCTGTCTTCTCATGAAGGCTGACAACAGCTTGTTAACATTAATTGAGCAGAACTTGAAAGAGCTGCAGAACTGTTAGTTAAGTGGTAAAGCAGGCAACTCCCAAAGATGAATTCTAAAACAAGGCTACGGATGAATGGTCACATACTGTACTACATCACTTTCCCTCATAATAAAACTTTCCAGCTTATCCTTACTTCTCAACTCCCTTCTTTCAGCATCTTTCTCTCATATGTATCTCATGGTTTTACCTTTGTAGTCTAACTTGACTACCACCAAGTGTTAACATCACTAACAAAACAATGCACCTCTTTGGAAAGGAAACAAGGTGGTGGTGGATAGTTTATATGAAGAACTAAAACACTTCTGTGCTATGCTGAGTTAATCAATAAAAGATCCCTAGAGAAAGACTGAATTCCACATATTTTAAACCACTTGCCACAGAGTTATTTAAATAATCAGAAGTATTTAGAATTCTGATGTTGTTGCTCTGATACATTGCAATGCAAAGACAGTAGAAACAGTCTTATTAAAATCTTCAGAAATGTCCAAACCCTTGGTGTCTTACTGTGGACCTGCAGGCTAGCCACAGAAGCATGCTGCAGCAGGGCACTGAACACAGACGGCTAAGCCTTCTTCCCTTCCACATGACTGCCCACTCTAACCAGCTCTCCAGCAATGAACAACTGCCTTCACAGCAGCAAGCAGCATCATGCTATTGGCCTCTGACCTCTAGGAAGAGAAGATTGCAGGGTCGTGTCCTTGCCTACTTAGTATCAAAGAAGGGCAGAATCAGGGAATGAGGTAGGATTTATTCTCCCTACAAAGATACTAGATCCAAAGATACTAGATCCATTTTCTTTCCCTATAACAGCACACTGATACATTTTGGATTACGTAGCACATGAAACTGTTTTAAGAGTGGCCTCTTTCATACTCTTGTTTGATTTTAAGCGATCCTAATGGGCAGCTGCACTAAAGTCTGTCAGAGGCCACAGAAACACTGGCTCTCTTTTCAGACCAAAACTCAATAGTTACCCAATTCTATGCAAATACTTAGATTTGTTTCCCTTGAAATTGTATATATAAACCATACTAACAGAGACCAAAAGCAAGCAAGAGATCAAAACTCCAGTTTTTATTCCTTTGCTGCTGCTTTCCTAGAAAATCAGAAAGGAATATTAAACTCTACACTGCAATCAAATGAGCTGAAAAGTACAAAAAAATATCTCTCCCTGCAGAGATCAATTCTGAAGTAGCTTTGACTTCTAAATCTTATGGAAACAGAAGGGTAAAGCTAGGATTAGATCCAAGAATGTGTGGCAAATGTGTTACCAAAATGCTGCAATTCAGCAGCCAGTGAGGTAACCCTCATGGCAATATGGTCTCCTTGGGGGAATCCAAAATCAACATATACTCATGAACAGGAACCGCTACCTCCTATATTTAAACAACTATTCCCTGCAACCCTGCCTGGCTACAGAAAGGACAGACTACTACCCTCAGAAGGTTTTTCTGATGTGTATTAATATCCAGGAAGAATATCTTAAAGTTGTGATTACAGTTGCCAGAACAGTGTCAGATCCCAGCAGATTGTATAGATTGCTTCTATTGATACCAGTTTATATCAATTCACTCTTGCCTTTGACACATAGTCTTATTAACTCAGCATTGATGATGTTCTCACATACAAAGAATGATCTGAGAATTTGTAGACTAGCTGTATTGCTAGGAGGAAGTTGATGATGATTTAATATCACAAGCATTTTTGAAATTGTAATCAGTGTTGCCTGTCATCCAGCAAATGGCTCTTAATGGAAGAACTGTGATAAACTCTTCCTAGGCCTTCTTTGCTTCTAAGCTGAAACAATAGTTTGACTTTGCACATGTGCGAATCAACAAACTTTACCTGCAAGCTCACATAAGCTGCAACAAGAATCATCACAGGTCCACTGAAAGCAGCAGATTATTTATACAACCAGTTTTAATGGTAGACATACCAGAAAGACAAGCTGTGAACCCTTGACTTACTCCCTTGGAGCAGTAACTCAAGGAAAGCCACAGGAAGAGAAAATCCTCCTCCTAGCAAACCCTGCAGAGCTCAAACAACTCAGGTAGGCTCTAAAAGGGTTTCCCTGAACTGGGCAGACATAGCTGGCTTAGGTGCTCTATCGATACTTGCAAATGTCAAGGCCCACATTCACTAAGTGCTAGTATCCTAAGAAACACTTGGCTTTACAAAATCATTAAGTAAAACCTCAGAGATCCCATGAAAGAAAAATATTCTTGACAAAACGTTGCATGGTTTCAACATCTTCACTTCATTCTATACAGTAAGATCTAAATTTCCTTTCTGTAGCACAGCATTCCTGATTTAGCAGAGTCACATGCCATATACATAACACTCAATACAAGTAGATTTTTCTGAGATTATTCATTGATACAGAGCTGATTAGGTTCACTGCATCAGAAAGAGTTTGCCATACATAATTATGCCAGTGCAATATGTTTCCCTCAAATAGCAGGTATTTTCTGAAAGAGGAGGTCTGGAACTTGTACTGTGAAGCCAACCTAATTTTGGCTAATCAAAAGTTAACACTGTAAACGTGCTTTCTGATTTGCCACAGAAGTGTTTCTAGTAATTTGACAGCTAGTAATGGAATCATGAACACAATTTGAGGTTTACTCCAAGTGTTGCCAAAATTACCACAGGTGAAAATTAAGGTAGCATATCTTAATTTACCTCATTTTAGCAGAAGTAGCGGGAACTAATGGGTTTTACTAGCCTATGTATAGCCCAGATTGTTGTGAAGAACACTCTTCTTGGATAGCTGTTGAAAATTTGATCTGTATACCTAGAGGAGAACAGCAGTAGACAGCTTTTTACTTAAATCACAGTATTTTTCAAGCACTTTATGAAAAACTATGTTAAAACTGAACATGTGTGCAAAGCAGGAAGCACACCTGGTAAGTGTGCTCAGGTTTACCTTTTGCAAGAGAAGGGTAGAAACGGCCCAGAGCTTAAAAATATTTCCCACTATTACAGAAGTTGCTCAGTGCAAAAATTAGAATCTTCCACTGATTTAGTGTGCAATCCTAATTCCTTATTTGTTGCTGTAGTTTATGTATCAGCTAATGACTACATCTTTCCCATGTTATCTAGTTACAGCAGATTAGTCAGCTTCAGAACTATGTAACTGGACAGACAGTACAAGGGTCCTTCAGGGATCACATCCATACCAAGGAACAACAAACTGGTTTTGAATGTGGTATCTGGTTACTCAGAGCTAACCATTTCAGTTTCTTCTTGTAGTTAACCTAAGCTTTGCATTAAATGAAAGCACCTCCAGCTTTCAGCTAGTGTATTTGTATTTGACAGTACACAAGGCAAATACAAATCAACTACAAAGATTGACCAAGGAAGAGAATCTGTAAGTAGAGGAAAAAATTCTGCAACATCATTTTGATAGATGATTGAAATATTTCAATATGGTCTGTACAGGGACAAAAGTAGCAAATATCTGCAAAAGGCATGCAGCCTGAGTAGGTAGCAGAGGTCCAAACCTACTAAAACCACACTTACAGAGCAGGCTTGAATTGCTGTGCTTTATAGATCTCAGGGATGCACACACAAACCCAGACGGTAATCTGGCAAGCAAGGGTTAGTCAAGTACATTTTTTCACTATTATTACTGCATTGACACAGACGAAGGACCTAGCAGACCCTACAGTAAGATGAGGAAGAGCTGCTGCTTGAACTGAGATTCTACTGAGCTTCAAGTTCCTCTTGCTCACAGAAGCAGATTAACATAACTTCAGGTAAATGTCTAATACTCACATCAGATCAACTTTCTCTGGTCTTTACTTCCATCCTGAAAGCAGAAGATAAAGAAGCTTACCCTGTCCTTAGCTCCCTTATACCGGAAAGAAGGTATGGGAATTAGAATAAATTCTAAAGCTCTTCCTGCTAAAAGGCGAGTCAGTACAGTGGAGCTACCAAGGAACTTTCTCTGCAGTATTTGAGGGATGTATCAACTGTGGCTACAACAGACAGTCTTCCTGCATCTTAAATGTTATGCTTGCTAGAAGATACGCTGCACTATTCCTTAGTTTACTGTTCACACAACAAAACTAACTGTAGTCCAGGCAACACACACCTACAATTTTTAAATTAATGAAGTAAAACTATGGCCAAGAGCCACTGACATAGGAAAACTATACTCTGAAGGTTTCCTGGATCTCTACTGCTGCCGTTTCAGGCAACCATACATATAGTTGTTTCTCTAAATGTTCAACACTACAACTGTCTGGTTTTGTTCCACTTCACCATTAAAAATTGTTCCAAAGTCAACCAATTGTTAGGTAGGAGTATTCCTACTTTCCTGCACCTGCACTCTGGAACCATAGAATCATTGAATCATGGAATGGTCTGGGTTGGATGGGACCTACAAAGGTCATCTACTCCAACCCCCTCTGCAGTAAGCAGGGGCATCCTCAACTAGATCAGGTTGCTCAGAGCCCTGTTGAGCCTCACCTTGAATATCTCCAAGGATGGGGCCTGAGCTACCTCCGTGGGCAACCTGTTCCAGTGTTCCACTACCCTCATGGTAAAATCATCTTCTATCAGTTCCCTTCATTACATTTCTTCAGTTTTCAAAGTTATCCTTGATGGCTTTCAGTCCATAATCCAGCATTCCAGCAAATAAGACTATCTTATCTTCATTAATCAGATCTGTTCCCTGCATCTTAACTGCTTTCATCACTTATTCTACTTCAACTCTTGAAAATAGTTTGTACAGCAGATTCAAAATTAGAATCTCAGAGATCTTTATACTTCCCGTTCTACTTTAAGGGTGTCACCTAGATTAGTGACAAACTTATTATAAGCCAAGTAGTATATCACACAGACGGTTTAGCCTCTTCCAATTTAGAAGCAAAATGTTCAAATTTAGCTCAACTCTTTCCCTAAGTTCTTAAGTTTTCACTGAAAATGTGCATGATGAGAGATGTTCCCATCCCAGTAATTCATGAGATCAGTTGGTCCATTTAGCAAAATTCTCTGTGTTTATGCCTGCAGATGTCCAGGTCAGGAACATCTCTTCCATTTCCCTCAGTATATAGGTATATGCAGTGATAGTAGCCTTGGTGATGAACTAAGTTGCTTTTGGCAGCAGCACAGCAGTTCCTGGCTCACTGCATAGCCAGGTGGCACATTCAGTGGGCACTATGAAGACAACATTTTGTCCTGTGGGACAGGAGGATATGATGGATGACATGGTACAACATGAGAACTGCATCATGCTGGACCTAGTGGGAAGAAAATAAACAGCCTTCTTTCCTAAGCAGGCAGTACCAGATAATTATTCATGATGAAGACAAAGAGCTAGTGGCACAGCACTAATTTTTGCCCATGGAAAAGTCTTCCTGTTCTGAAAATAATTATCATTGCTCTCCAGCAACAGGGGAAATACTTATTTAATTCATCTAAGATCAGTAACTTATCACAATCAATAAGCTTTTTCTGCAAGTGAAAGAGATAAATGTGACTCCTGGACTGCAGCCAGTTCTGCTCTTCTTATTACATTTTTTTTCGTGTTTCAACTCAGTTTCACAGAGGAAAAAAAAACATTACCAGACCTTCTCCTTATTGCACCTAGCTGTGCCATTTCACTATGAATACAAGCATTCCTACCCCACTGTTTATGCAAGAAAATGGTCCTGTACCTTAGGATACCAATCAAGTAATTTTCTGCAGAGGCACAGCTGTTCTCACAGTACATTAATTCAGTAACTACAACTCTTGGCTCTCCATCAGAAACAGACCACTACTAGGACCACTGTCCTCCTGTGAAATACAACAGCAATTCAACAAGCATCAGAGGACAAGTCTACCTTTGGCAGGCCTGATGGCAGCGCAGTTTCAATTCCTCTGAAAGCAGAATAGGAGGAAGCAAGTAGTGAAGTGGCTTGTGTGCTTGAGTACCACATTTCTGGAAATCACAAGATGAGTCTGAGATGCTGGAACCGGATAATATAACATCCATAAATGCTGCTACACCTCTATCCATTATTGAAGAAATGAAGAGAAAGGACTTTCAAATTTTCCACTTAAGATTTTAACAAACTGAGAAGGCAGAACACAAACTAAAGCATTAGTATTTGGAATATAATTTTCCAAATAAACTTTCTTGCTAAATCATAAGCAGATACCACAGCATCCACCCAGGTTGGTAGCAAAAATGTAACACTTGCTAAACAGTGACAAAGGAGCTTGTTTCCACTTGCATAACAATGATACAACAAATAGCACTACAAAAAAATCTTTTTCACAGAAAATTTGATTTTACATCGTATCTATTCTGATAAACTCTTGCCAGAGCACAGGCTAGCTACAGCCTACAGAAAGGCTGAGGATCTCAGAAAGATCTAAGAAATTCATACACTGTCATGAGGCAGAGGACCACAGAACTATCAGTTATTATACTGGCTAAAAATCTAATCCCATGAGTTTACCAAAATGGACATTCTCAAACATACTAAAGGCCTGTTCATGCTACATGTGCTACATCACCTGTAAAGACAAAGCTGTTTCATCTCTGAAATTTTTTTATACAAACAGTTTGGAGAAAAATACTTCAGCACAGATGTCTGTTAATCACTGGGTCAACCTCCCAGTTGGTGCAAGGTGGAGAGCTGCAGACACTGCTCATGTGCCAAAATACCTACCAAACAAAAATTTAAAATACCAGATTTATACTAAACAGCTCTGAATTGTAACAAGAGGATTTTTTTCCTCTAAATTTACAAGAACATACTTTCAAAGACACTAGAAATATAGTTCAGTGAATAATAAGAGTTCCCACAAACGGTCTAGTAGTTCATTCCTGCAAATGCAGACTCTGCTCTGGTACTGATCCCGACAGGCAGAGACCAGGATGGATTGACTTTGTAAGCTATTCAACATATGCTGGCAGGAAATGTTTACATCAGTCAACCACAATTCTGCCAGGACTGTTAAACATCTTGTCAGTCCACACCATGAATGTGGTTAACACACAAGGTAAAATAGAACTCAGGAGAAAGAATTGGAATAGATCACTTTAATTGGAACTAACAGTATTTTCAAAACCTGGAAAACAAATGCTCGGGCAGATGAAGGTCTCCAACTGCTCACCTCTTCCTCTCTGTGCCACCATCTTCTCTCATAGTGAGTCAGTAGTTTGAATATCAGATTCTAAAAAAAGCTTTCTAAATAGAAGTGACTTAAACTTTTCTACCCTAAAAATACTCAACCAGCTATGTTAGCCAGTTAGCCTTACAAAGCAGGACAGAAGGCCTCAACATAGATCTTGCCTAGACTGCACAGACAATTATGATATGAAGATGTCCAGCAGCAAATATGCTGCCCTGGTGAGACCATACCTGGAATACTGTACCGAGTTTTGTGCTCTGCAGTTCAAGAGAGGCAGGGATCTGCTGGACAGAGTCCAACAGAGAGCTACAAGTATGATTAAGGGACTTGAACATCTACGAAGAAGGACTGAGAGAACTGGGGCTGCTTAGTCTTGAGAAGAGAAGGCTCAGAGGGGATCTTATTAATGTTGATACATATCTGAGGGGTAGGTGTCAAGATGAAGGCAACAGTCTCTTTCTGGTGGTGCCCAATAATAGGAGAAGGAACAACAGGTATCAGCTAGAACACAGGAAGTTCCACCTCAGCACGAGGCAAAACTGTGAAGGTGACAGAACACTGGAATAGGCTGACCAGAGAGGTTGTGGAGTCTCCTTCTCTGGAGACTTTCACAGCCCAACTGAATGCATTCCTGTATGGCCTGCACTAGGTGATCCTGCTCTGGCAGGGGATTGGACTAGATGATCTCTACAGGTCCTTTACAGCACCTAACATTCTATGATTCTATGCTATCAACTGGGAGCACTACCCCCTCTCTGCCCAGGGCACTCACCTGAGGGGTGCAAATCTATTCCCTCTACTACTTTATTGACTGCTTTATACACAGGTCCCCTCTTAACCTCCTTACACACAAAGGTGGTACTACAAAAATTCACTGTAGCAGCAAGAATAAGGAGACCCTGATGACTGTAGATTGCAGATGTACAACACTGTAGTGTTCCTAACAAAGCAGGATGTAAAAAGTTGACATGCCATTTCAGGATCAGATCTCTGACATCATCAGCAAGTGACCCATGGTCTCTGTCCCACACAACTCAATGAACTGACTACAGGTGCTATCTTTAAATAGGAAGTACTTAAGGTTAATGGCTGGCTATGTCTGCTGACAGGATTTTTTTTAAACATGCATAATGCACAATAAGCAGTGTTCAGAGGAAGACAAAAATAGCTCTGTATCAAAGAGCTTGGTTCCTTATTTGCCTGCAAGGGCAAATGAACACTCTGGTCTTGCATGTAAGCAAATCACTTTTTCTTCTAGAAAGATGTCTCATCAATTCTCCTGCAGATAAACATCTGCCAATATCAATATTCATTGCAAACCACACACAAGAAATCCTCCCTAACCAGAAGATGTAACAACTTACTTCTCAATTAAAGATGTGTCTTTGAAATAATAATATACTTCTCTTTCTTGTGACACTGGGCAGATGTGACCATTTGCTGAGACTCCAGAAGACCTTAAAGACTGAAATCCAACTGTTTTGTATCTGATGAAGAGATTTTTTTTTTATATAACAAGGTGATAATCATGGTGTGATATGTTCTCATGAGATGACGAAAGGAAGTGATCAGAGCTCTGGTTGGTTGTGTGACAGATCATTTGGTGAGTACAGCAAGTAGGCAAGCTCAGTCCTCTGGTCACTGTGATTTAGGGAAGAAGGATCAGACTCAGGATCTGCGGATGTTTTGGGACTTAAGATAAACACTAGTGAAAATTTGACCAGAAAACAGACTTAACCAACCTGAAGCAGACAAGGATGTAGAGTCAGCCTTTGGAGTCTCCTGGGAAAGAGCACAAAATGTCATAATTAGAAAGACATGACCTGTATAACAAGTCTTATAAGGAACTATATAAACTATGAAGCCAGTAACCAGTTTCTGGTTCCAGTCCACCAGAAACTGGTGAACTGAAAATAAAAATCCACATGGTGACATATCTGAGTTATTACCATTTTCAAAAGAGCCTCTTGCATAGAACATAGAACATACCACTATGAAAGCAGTTTTTCAAAAACTCTTTGAAGGTTAACTTGGGAACTTTACAATCAGCAGATGACAACAACCTGGGTAACTACAGAGAAGCCCGCAAAAAAGCCCACCCTAGAGTGCTCAGCTGTCTCACAGTGGAAGGAAACAGCCTGTGATGCAACTAGCAAGGTGTCTCAAGTAAAGGTGCTAGCAGAACCAAAGCTGCAAATCATAACAGTACAGGGTAAAAGGCAAGAGTTCTAACTGCTTTTGTACGATCAGATACTCACATAGCTCTAAGGGTGACACTCCTTACTCCTTCATCTACTCTCAATACTGACATAACACTCTATAAATCTTTGTATAATAATTCTGAATTGTAGCTGGTATCTTGGCTAAACCAACTTTGAGAAAAGAGGCATACTTCTACCAAAAGAAGGAGCTGGACAGCACGTGGACAAATGTAAAAGCAAACTTAGATTTTTCAAAGAGGTGTGTCAAGATACCTCTAAAGAAGTATAGCTGTTGCAGACAAAAAGCAAAAGCTGTTAAGCATTAATAACCACCTAAAAGATAAGCAATAAAGTAGGAAGGAAACCAATTTTTCATTCTAAAAGAAGTTTACTAGTATGGTCCCAGATGAACCTGCATTGGAATATGCACTATTCAAAGTATTCAGAATTGATCTGAAGAATCCTGTGACAAATAGAGAACAATGGAGAATAAAGTGATACATTAATGTTTTCTCTATACATTCATTGAGCAAATCTTATCTTCAGCCTTCTCAGTTCTCCTTCTTTCAAAACAGGTATAACACAACTAAGCCAATACAGGAAACACAACAAGGAAGAAAGATATGTATCAGTTTCTGCATAAGGCTAGATCATAGACTAGGAACATTTCACCTGGAGAGAAGAGGATATGAGAATGCATCACCAAGAACAGCTTCAACGAGGCACAACTAATTTTTCATAATTTTACTGCAAGCCTTTTATCTTTCCTGTTATCATAAAAGGTTTAAAAATTCAGGAACCACTTTTTGATACTATCTATAGCTTCACTGAAATGTACTACCATAAAAGGTTGTGACTATAAAATGCTTACATGATTTTTTCTTTCTTCTATGACTTTGCTTAAATACCGTCTCTGCATGTTCAGTCCTGACATGGAGATTAAAGGATGCTAGTTCTTTACATCAGTCCTGAATAGCTTGGGCTGGATCACCAAAACTATTCTTAGAGTAATGGTGTCCGCCAGTTAACATCCATCAACTGGCTACAGCTGGGAACGTAGTTCCTGCACCAGTTTCCTAAGAGACTGGCACAAATACACCAAAGCTTCACCTTAAGGATATGGATTTCTATAGGAGGGGGGTTACAGAGGGCAGCCTGGAAAGTCACCTTGTCCCTGATCTCAGACATTACACAAAATTTTCAATGGCTCACTAGGCAGAAGATAGGCCTATATCTAACACTTCTCAATTTTCCCTAATCTCTAGTAAGTACTTCAGGATCTAGATGCAAATTAGCTGACAGATGACTTGAGGAAGAGTTATGGGTGGTTACTATAGAATGGTACATTCTTTACCATCACAACAATTTTATCTAAAAATCTGCCGAGAACACTCTACACTTCCAAGATGTACTTGCTTCTGCTGCTGCAAATACTAATAAGTTAGGAACCAAAAATATTTTCACTACTGCATTCAAGGAGCATGGTAGAGAGGTATGATAAATGTTAACAGGAACAACAGTGCTCCTACCTCATTCAGCTAAGCAGAATATAGTATCTCTACGCAGCCTAATAGAACACACATGGGACTGATGTAGATGAGCCTTTTCTCTCAAGTGGTTTTCTCCAGAAGCAAGGTAGTCCTGGTGGAAAAGTCTCCTCTCTATTTTATTCTCAAAAAATATAAGGTAATAGTAAAGCCACACTGTTCCTAGGTCAACAAGAAGATACTTGAATACCAACACCTACCTCTTGAATGAGAAAAATGAACGCTCAGTTAGGATTTTTTAAGTTTTGCACTATCCCAATATTTTGACAGCTCTAGAAACATTTCAGACTACCTATGGACCACCTCTCCTCTTGACTCTCACTGTTCAGTTTATTTCAGCAGTTCTTCCTTCAGCAATAAAATTATTTTGCCTTCATGTGATGTAGAGTTTGGTAAAGCCGTTCAACAAGCTGTTCAGCACAAAGTGTGTTGAGAAGGCTTTTCAAATTTGACTTGCTACCTTCAAAACACTGGCAGCCATCCCTTAAGCCAGCCTTACTAACAAAGCTGAATTCTGTTAATAAATGTAATTTTTACTGGCCTTGGAAAAGTGTGGTTAACAACCCCTTTGCCTGTTTTTTCATTCTCTGTGCCTTTTCTTCACTGTTTTTTCATATCCATAGGAAAGGCTGGAGGAATTTTAAAGTATTAAGGCTACGATTTTTAGCCTGGCTTTTCCTGGAAAGAAAAAGAAAAAGAAAAAGGAGAAGAAGGAAAAAGTGGCATTTGAGAAAGTGAAAGCAGCAAGGCTGAATATATATCTCTATCACAAAAAGTCAAGACCTGGTAGCAAAAACTGTGGGACACTCAAGGCAGCACATTTTCCTTTAATTCAGGCACCAGTTTCCACCAGCTACAGATTAACATCTTTGAGACTTCTACATTATTTCTTCCTCTATTAGCTTCCCCCAGTTTTAGCCCTCTAGCTAATATTTTTTCAATATGGATGCTGGAAACAAGAAGAGTTCACATATTTCATTTACTGTTCAGGGACACCATTAGCATGAATTCTAACAGTCTTTATTAAAAATGGTCTTGCCATAGGTCAATTCTGTCAATTATTTATAAGTATTAGTTTAGTCTCCTAATGTCCAACACTCGTTTGCAGAATAAGAAATGTCACCTCCCCCAGAAAATCACCCAGGTTCAGAGATTTGTTTAATTCACGTAAGACAAGCAACTACACAACTATTTGGTATCCTGTGCTAACACAATGTTCTATTTCACCTTTTAGAACTGGGAAAGGGCAGAAGGGCTTATACAAATGCAATAGCAATAACCCTCATGATTCAGGTGGATTGTTACTGAGAAGAGACACTTCAAACCACACTAATGCAGTAACACTTCTCTTCCATGTTGACACAAAGCATGCAGCTGTGTCTTTTGCCTACAGGTGTTCTGACCAAAGATACAGACATTCAGAATACATCTGGTCACAGGGGAATGTGATGTGTTCAGTCAGTTAAAAGCAACAATAAAACCAGCAACAGGTCATTTCATTCTTGATTGCAGCTGAATTAATTATCTGTTATGCCCTTCCTAGCCACTGTCAGTCACTTCTTTCTATAGGGACCATACATGCTTCTGGCAAGCAGTCCAAGCGCAGTACACTGGCCTAGAGCCTGCGTACATACCTTTTCAAAGCCTCTTAAGAGACGTGCTAGGCACTGCAGCAACTTGCAGAAAGCTGCCGCAAAGGCTGACCAGTGCTGGTTCTTCCTTCCTGCCATCAGCTTAGCAGACTTGTTTTCTGACTTCTAATATTCATTGCTATGACTATAAACCAGACAGGATTTCAGGTTGTTCATCCATATACAGGGCATACCACGTGAGCTTTCAGAACCACAAGTAAACACCGTCAGATTGCAGAGATGCTCATTATGAACATCTCATTGTGAGGCTACAAACCATTTGCATGTACCAAGTCAGGGAGTTACACCGGGCAGCAGCTTTACAGAACACACACGCAGCCTCCAATGTGGTAACAACCTTACAGGCAACGCTCTACAGAGGCCAGGCTGACCAGGCAGGAGCTGTTAGAGATCTGTTACCTGATGCTGTGAAATACTATTTCTAAATTACAGCAACGGCACTCATGCTCTGGGTAACTATGAAATTTCCACTTAATGCATGTTAATTGCACTATTATTTTAAAGACATGCTTGCTGCCCCCACATTAATAACAAATGGGTTCTCTCCAATTATTATTAGAGTAACTCCCATACAAATTAATGATTAGGCCATTAAGACTGGGCAGCTGAATTGCCATTAATTCTCACATTTGAGCAAATTAGCTAATAAAGTGACATTATGAAAGGAAATTCCCTTATGCATTACTGAACTCCTTTGCTCATACCGAAGGCATACAACACATGCCTGTTAAGCACTTTTTTCCTGTTATTAAATGTGAAGATGAAATTATTCATTACAATCAGGCGAAAAAAAAAACTGACTACAAACCCCTGCATTTTAAAATTTTGTGCATATGTACATGGCAAATTTTTTAACTACTGCTGGTACAGCACAGTACAACACAGAAATTCTATAAAGTCATCAGAATGACTCAAAATTCCATAAATATTTCTTCTACATCCAGTAGTATCAAACAAAAGATGTCACATGATAGCCATTGTACAATTTTCTAGGACTTCTAAATCAATACAAACTACATGTTTCAAAGGGATGTAACCACCATTTGCAGTATATTATTATATTAATGCACATTTATGATTAAAGAACTGAGTTTTTAAAGTTAAATGAACGTATTATAATAAAGGTAGAAAATCTCTTCCTTGCTAGACACCACACACCTTTCTGACACATTGGGCAGTCATTTACACAATCTCTAGTTATTCAGTAATTCAAAAACCAAAACATAGCTTGAGCTTCATTTCATATAGCTCACAGCCATATGTCTGACCCCAAGCTCCTCATATCCGCTTCAGGCTGATTTTTCCAACCCTCCTAATCACAAATATTTGAAATGGGAGATTTTTCCCTCTCACACCGCCACCTTCAACCCATTTCCTTCCAATCTCAGTTTTAGATCACAGTTCATGCATTCTGAATATAGCAGCTAACATGACTTTACTGGTCATACTCTGTTTCTACATTACAAAAATTAAACCTTGCCAGAAATAAGCAGTTACACAGCAGAAACCTACACCCATTAATTTTTCATGCAGAATGCCCATGAACTAGAACATATAAAAGATGCATAGCTCTGGTTATGATTACTATGCGCTTTGGTGCAAAGGGAGTAAAGATCTCCCTGGCATTAATTTAAATGATCATACTGCTCACAGTAGCAAAACTACATCATTTGATATTAATACACTTAACATTGCTATTAAAATCACCCAACTGATATAATTGAAGATGTTCAGTAGCTCCTTCAAGAATGAAGAGCAGTAGTGGTCAACACTTCCTACTGCTTTTTAAAAAGATATGTTTATATGTAATTACTTAGTAATGCAATTTCAGTTCAGCACACTATTCATATGCATGTGTAACTGTAGCCAAATGGGTAAATCAGTGAACCTAGGCATGGTTAATTAGGTTTAGCATGCCCAGCAGTTTGTAAGACCAAGAAATAAATGTGTAGACTATGTTTCTCACTGCTCTGCCCAGCAGTGGAATAATAGGTACAATTTATAGATGCCAACTGGGTACAAGAAAAGTAGAAAAAAACACACAACATTAAACAAAAAAAAATAAGTGCTCTTATTTGTATGATATACTGGAATACATTCGAATATGGTTTAGCTTATTTACTCACATGTTTTACAAATGCTCTTCGGAAAACTGTCCAACCTACCTGAAGACTTCAAGGAGTTTATTAATGCTAAAAAAAAAAATCATTCTTGTTACTGATTAGGTTAAAATTACTACTTTAAGGTTTTATTTTGGCTGAAATGCACTGAAAGCTCCACAGCCTTTTAGCTATGCAGTACAGCAGTGTATTTTTGCTGTTCTTCATGATGAGAAAGCCGACTTGGAAAATCTGTTCTCAATACAACCTGAACTCTCAAACCCACAAATAAGTCAAAGCAACAACTTCCTTTCTCCATCTGGAAAGAAATAACAGTCACTTCTACATTAAGTAAGTGACATTGCTGTGTGGAAATGCTTTACTGCTTCACTATGCACTATAGTGAAATGCTGAATAGTATCAAACACTGTGGATGATATATAATTTCATCATTTGATGGTACTTCTTATCTATTGTTGGACCTACTACGCTTTATGCACACCTAAAACAACAACAACAAAAAAAATCCTCAATGAGGAAGAAAAGCATAGACACCAGGGAATAAAAAGCAATGTATTCTGTGCAAAATAGTAAATATATTTTATTTTGGATTTCTAAAGGCCAGTATAGTGGTAGAAAAGAAGGGATGCTACGTGGAGAACTAGAAGTTTCCACAAAGCTATGGAAGGGAGAGGAGAAGGCTGTAGGCAGTGGTCCTACTAACACACAAGAAGTCTGATGTAATCTACCCTGTTGCTATCTTTCCCTAAGTTAAGATTTCTTCCTATTCTGCTGATGAATGAAGTGATTCTTAAGTCTAGGAAGAAGAGAACACTTTTGATTTATTTGAAGATTGATAGATCCAGCTTGAAAGTTCATTGCTATTTAAACACTAAAGCAACTGTATTTTAGAACAAGCTAGCCACAAGTAAATGCCTTGTTTTGTCAAGGTTTTTCTTAGAAAGGTTTCGCTAGCCTTTAAAAAAAAGGGGGGGACACACTAAACTGGTTTTAGTGAATCTATATTTAGCTGTATTTAATCTGTTTTAAAACAGTTGCCTCAGTTAAAGAATGTGTCATTTACTGCGCTAACATATGGCACGATTATTTTAAACTCGGACAGAAATTATCAGGAGTAGGAGTCTGACTTCATATGCCTTATGGGACTTGAGCTTCTGAATCACTTCAGACTGCAAAGCCATTGGTGTACAACCTCAGGGAGTATTTCTCTTTTTTTTTAGAAGTTCTATGTAATGTAAAGCACATTCATTGCACTTTAACTTTTCACAGTAATGTGCTTAAAACGGACACACTTAGGGTCTTGTTTGAAGAAAAATACTTAGAAATGCTCACAGGCCTGGATTTTGGCCTTAGGTATCTGATGTTATTAATAACAGTATTTCCTTCAGCTTTACAAATTATTTCAGAGAACCACCAGATAACCAGGTCCTCCAATATGATCTCAGTCTTATTAGGGTGGTTAGCATGTAATGATTCTGTAGTTCTGAGGTAATTGTAACTTAGCGTTCAAAGTACCGGTACAGGGCAAGAGGTCACTTCCTTGATCCTTGTCAAGGCCTCTAGAATGGGGGCAGCAATAGATGACAAAATATATTTTTATAATTTGAAAATTCCTGTCAGAATTTGCATAATGTTGTAAGAATTTAAGGATTTTTCACTTGTAAACAGTTTTCTCAGCAAGATCATATAGAAATTTTTCTCTCTTGCATGAAACCTAAAGCAGGTTTCCTTTTGTCTTGACTATTTTATGAAAAGCAAGAGATGGTTCCTTGACTGAATTACAGCCTGCATACTCTGTTTCAGGGCCTGTCCCAGTTCTTGTAAATCTTTTGCTGGAGACTTAGTACATATTGACATAAGCAAGCAAGTATTTTGAGTTTGACTCTAGCATGGCTTAATGATGATTTTCAGCACTGGGACTTGTGGGAGGGGATTTAAGTGCAGCACTCTAATCAGAAAGCCCGTCTTAAGGGGGTAACAAAATTGCCAGTTGTTGACAGTTATCAATAATCAAGGCAAATTTTCACTTGAACTTCTGTCAATATCAAATCAGCTTTGCAGTTAAATGGCTATCTGTGGCAAGAAGGCAAACTGATGCTGAAGTGGCATCATGGGTGGGTCCTGCTTTCTCTGTACTTTGGCTTTTACTCACTGAGATGTTGGCCAACCCCTAAGCTTGTTAATAAAGATGATTTTGAATTTTGGATGTGGCAGAGCTAGGTTCAGTGCTTCCAAGCTTAGTAACAGTAAAACCCCTTGTATATTTTCTTGTCTTAACTGCACATTAAATATTGAACTAGGATGTTTGTACTCATTATAAATAAGCTGTGATTTGGCTGTCACCACTATATGCAAGTGCAGTATAAGTATTAGCAAAATTTTTCTCAAACAGAAATAAAGAAAATAATAATTTAAATAAGTAAAGAGGCTGACATCTTAAAGAAGGATAAAACTGAAAATAAGGAAATGGAATTTCTCTGAACTTGAGTAGAGCGTGGAAGATTAACTTTTTCCTTCTGAAAACTGCATCTGGTCTCCTATCGCACCCAATCCATCTTACTTGTTGCATTCTTTCTGGAATTTTTCTAAGATTTTCCAAAGGTGAGAACCTTACAATTGTATTAAATGGCATTCCCCGCATGTCCTTGCTACATTGGTGAGAAAGGGAAAAGATACTTGAGAAAGGAGTGTTCAGGATGTTCATTTGCAACAGTATTAAGTCAGTCTTTCACAGTACCAGACCAAACAAGCTCTGTTAAACTGATGTAGTTCATTGTATTATAAAATTCATACCTTCATTCTAAGTGTACAAGCAAATGTTATGTTTGAGGCAGATGCTTCTGGAAAGAAAGCTTTTCTGAGAAATGGGGGGAAAGCAGATTTGGGGAATAAAAGGTCAGCTGAAAAGAGTGTTGAGTGCCAAGAAAGGGATATTGATTTCTTTCTGATCTATGCAAAATTATTCTTAATGTGCTCTTTCCAACAACTGACAAGGGTTATTCTAATCACTGTCTGAAGAAAATGAATGGGAAGCTACCAAAAACCTGTAATATGGAAACTAGATTCTTTCTTCAGGGAAGAAAAGGTTTTGATTGTGATTAAAGATTCTTTTACTAAGTGAGTGTTCAAGCAGTAATTTCTAGGTGTAATTTCTAATTACTTTAATTATCTCATCAAGATTATAAAGCTGGAGCTATTTTAATCATGTGTCTAACTTACAAAATTAATTTTCAAGATTCATTATGAATCTTATAACCAGGAATACAGAGCTATAGTTCTTCTGTAGTTATGACATACCATTATTTTTCTGATACTATACTTTATTAATTCCGTATGAAACACTGATAACACAAGCTTATGAGATAAAGAAATCTGTTTATTTTTAAAGAAAAAAGAAAAGGCCTGTGCTCTAGGGTCTTTTAAGGTCACAACAATCCCTTTCTGATTTTCTTACCATAGCACTATAGATATTCACCTAGAGGTTCTTGACCCAAACAAGTACCTTCTAGTTATATGCCCTCAAAATATTTTGGTTTGCATAGTTTACCTTGATGCCTGTTCCTGATGTAAAGCTCACAACAAGGAGGCAGTAATTGGTTACAGCCTGGAACCAATGTAGTTAAATTGCTCCTTGCTAGGTCAGGTGCATTTACACACTTGTGTTCTGACAAGTAAGGTTTCTGGGTGTAGTTTAACAGCCTCAACTCTAACGCTTCCCAAAGACCATGTAGCTAGACATGAATAGCTGTAGAAGATAAGCTAAGTGTTAGATGATAAGCAAAGTTCAGTTTCAGCAGACTACATGAGTGGTTGAGAGATAATGTTAACTGGTGTCAGAAAATAGGAAATCTCAAGTCTGGCTCCTAGTGCTGTGAAAGTTTAGCTGTAAAAAGATCTGATATCACAGAGGCCAGAGAGAAACTTCAAACAGGTATTACACTGCACAGAATTCTTTCTGTACCTGAAATCCTTGTGCTAATACAGTTGAGTTATGCAGAACACCTCACCTGTCTTACCTCTATGGCCAAGATGCATCAGTTGCATTACAGAACAGCCTAACTCCCAACTTAGTCTCTAGGCTGCTAGAACAAATATCTCATTTTCACAGTACAAGCTGCTTCTCAAAATTTTAAGTATTCTGAAGTCTCTAATATGAAGTTTAAACTGCAATATTATGGAATACTGTTTGTAGCATTTGGATTTAAGTCCTGGTTCAGCTGCTAGCTAGTTAAACTTTAAACAAGTTATTGCCTTCAAGAGAGACAGGATTTGTCCTTTGTGTAACTGAGAAAATTACATCATGCTAAAGATTTTGTGGAAGAACATACAACAGGTATGTGAATAATTAAAGCATTTACTAATTAATGGCACTGGCACAAAGAACAGACAATTTCATTGGTTAGACTAAGACATTCATAGGCTGCAAGAGTAGTTATTGAGGTTTTGCCAATTCTAACTAAATCTGGAAAGCTCTGAGGAAGAAAAACTGGAATCCCTGCTTTAATGGAATACATCGTGTGGCTCAGAATCCTGCTGATGAATTATGTCTGCAAGAAGAGTAAGTGATTCACTGTCAATGCACTGTTATATATATTTACAATGTTATATTGATTCTAGTACTGGCAGTAGGTATGGAAATCTAGTTCTCAGTAGGTATGGAAATCTTCATTGCAAATGAAGATTTAATAGCTGTTATGCAGAAATCACAAGTGATTTAAACTGCTCTTAGATTTTAAACCTCAATTGACTCTGCTTTCTCTATGGCAGAGTTCATACTGTCTAATACTCAAAAATACCAATTAATGTTTCCCTTTTATTACAGTTGGTTCATATCCACTGTAAATTTGCTAACTTATCTGTCCTGAATGCCCATGGTTTTGGAAAGTAAAGAAATATGAAATTACTAGATAAAGAAAAAACACAGTTAGGTACCACCCTAAGAAGACATTTTCTACTGATTATAAAACTTCAAACAAGTTAACTTCATAACTATGCTGACATATCTGTGGCTTCTTGAAATAACCAGATATGGCCTTACTGCTAATTATTAATTTCACAGTACAAAATAGGTGCTTCAACAAAGAAAGTAACCTCATTTTTTGGTTCCCAAAGTGACAGGAGTTTGTTTTCACTTGTAGAGACTCTCAACTGTAGGGAAAAACTTTTGCTTTAATAAATACTGATACAGAGGACCATTTCTGGGGGTTTATGGTAGGGAAAGAAGTTGTGTTCACCGTTGGCTAAAAAAAGAACTGCCTGATGTTTGGCAAGCATTGGTTCCTTTTTGTGCTGTGTTGCAGACCTTCTTTCCCACTAGGAGCATGTCATCATGTCTGTTGTGTTACAGGAAGATACTGTTCTGCAGAAGCTAGTAAGAGCAACATGGGGTTATTTCTGCACCCAAATTTTGAATGGGGTGAAATTCTGCTATAGTAGTCAGCCCTTCCTTTCCAGGAGCACCCTGAAACAAAGTCCATAGTCTTAACCAGAAATGGCAAAAAAGTGTACTGAAAAAAAATTATTAACAGAACATAAATGGATATTGGGTCTGTTGGTGATCCATCGTGTGAATTTAGGGACTATGTAATTTTATACACCTTTCTTACCTATTAAACAGAGATAGGACCTTTCATTAGTTTCTTACATTTCATATATAGAGCTTAAATTTCCAGAGGTGCAGAATCTTGCTGCTGAAACAGGGTTCTAATCTGAGGTGTCTGGTTATGTAATATGAATGATAAATACAGGTTTAGGTGAGCCAGCCTGACATTGCCAATAAGACCCAAGGACCACTTCTTTTGCAGGTCTGCAGAGTGGAGCCTTGTATGTCTTTGTAAATGCGTATTTTTCTCTACCTATTATAATACCAGATAAGATTTATTCCAATGAACATAGAATTACATATTGAATCTCCTGAAAATCTGTTCTAGGAAGCATGCATGCTACTAACATGCCAGAGGATTGTTTATTACATTTTTAAGCTAATGCCAAACAAATCTATTACCTGCCAGTTTATCTTTCTACTTTGTCACTTTTACAACAGGAGTTCTCTAATTGTGTGTGTTTATAGACTGAATCTTTTAGTCAATAAATGTTTTTATTGACTTGCAGGGCATTCAATATTTGGTTAACATTAAAATGGCCAGCTTATGGGAGAGCTCTGAGAAGTGACTGAGCCCTATAAAATGTTTGCGAGCTGTGAAGTGCTGACAGAAAAAGTACAAGGAGAGGCTTAGTTTCCTATGTCTTGACTCTCCTCTTTCCCCTGGCATAGGTCATCTCTCTACCCTAGTCTTTTGTCAAAAGGATGAAGATTTTTCAAGTCATTACTTTTCTATTTTTAACTCTTTTTGAGTACTTTCATTTAAGTGTGACAATTTATGGTAGTTTGAGCATTAGATGGTAAAAATATTAATCTGGGTCACTTTAGAAACCAATAGCTGCAGCACTGAACTCTCTCAAACAAAACTGTTCTCTGAAGACAGCAATGATCTAGGATTTAAGCTCAAGGCTAACTACTGAAGCAACTGTTCCAGCAGCAGTGAAAATACTGCTGATTCCTTCCTGCAGAGCGTGGTTATTGTGTAGAAATCACAAGAAACCAAACTAGAATTTCTAGTATTCTGCTAATGAACTTTCCATCTTAAATCAAATGAGAGATACAATTGGTGAAGAAACAGTTTAGAAAAACATACAGCAGATTCGAGAAAATAAAATCAAATGACATGGACAGCAGTCTGTAAAAGGAGTGATGAGCTTTCTCATTAAACTGAATGAAGTTTGGCTGTTTCTATATTGAAGACAACCCTTACAGAGGCTAAGGTCTGTGTCAGTTCTGTCTTTCACTCTTTCAACAGAGTGATTGAATGAAGAGATCGACACTACATTATCAGCCTTCAATATGAAGAGAGAATCATGTAAATGCAACATCTGGCTATGTCTTTCTGACTTAGCCTGTCACAGTAAATAAAGCTTTATTGGTAAATAAAGGCTTTATAAAACCTAATTTGGAATTTCATCCACTTGGACTTACATTTAGAGATGCAATTTATTCAAATTCTATAACTGAAAGGGTATCTCAGTTGGACTTTTAAAACTAGGTCAATGTAAACATTCAAAATTAAAATCATTACACAGTGCACAGAAGATTTTAATAACATCAAGAACAGTAGTACTTTAACAGGAATGCAGAGATGCTGAAAGAATTAGGGCATCAAAAATTGAACCTGCATTATTCAAATTTCAGCAGTACAAAGCTGCATCTATGCTAATACTGACTTAGATTACAAATTTCATGAAATTAAAACAAATTTCCCTGAATTTATTTTGTCATTAAAAAAAAGTAAAACTAGTGCTCTGAATTGCAAAGTAGTTACAGGGATCCTTGTGACCAGATAACATCATTTAAGCTTCTTTGATGTGCAGAGGTTGAACAGAGCAAGTAACAGCAACTGTGAATAAATCATGGGCATGTAAGTTTTTAAGCCTTTAAAAAATTATTATTAAAAAAATGAGCTGTCTCCTTTTCTGTGTAAGTGGAACAGGAGAGGATTGAAGGAGGTGAGTTTACTGTAAGAAGACAGTACTGAGACTTTCTGATGAATATTTAACCTTTCTTTTGGCCCCTTCAGTGTGAGCAGTATTAGTCAGATAATGTCCTATGGTCAACATGTACCAATATCCACAGCAAAAGAACTCTAAAACTTGCATAGTTTTTTTTTTTTCCCTAAAGCAGATTTTTCTCTGTTGTAATTCTGAGAGGTTCATTTTGTTACCATTGTTTCTCCAGTGTGTCTACCAGAACTCAACGCTGTGGAAAAAAAAGATGGATACTTGAGATTTTGTAATTTCAGTATCCCAAGATACCAATGAAACTCTTAAATTTGTAAAAGATTTTACTATGATTTTCCACTACATGTCTGTTTGGTATTTGATGTTGCAGGCAACAGTGCTGTACAATTATATTGGTGTATTTAGCACAGAATCTTAAAACCTCAAATAGCTTAATACAATTTAACATGAAATAGTAAGTTCTAAATAATGTACGCTATTTTGAAGATTAGTTCTAAGAACAAAAATCAATGTTTATTGTTAAGGTACAACTCATTTCATACATATTTAGTGTATTTTTCTACTTGCTGGTTGTGAGGATAGGTTCAGAAGGACACTTCAATTTGATTTTATTACTTCCCATAAACAACGGCGAAATAAGCTGAGCCGGGACAGTTCTACACAAGTAGTTATGGAATATTCAGTTTTGTTACCTTTCTACCTTAGATGTTCCTGAATTTCCAACCTGTACTTTCTACCAGAAAGCACAGAGTTCACCAAGTCATTGGAAAGAGATGTAGTGCTTAACTGTTACACCTTACAACTTTACAACTGTGTTCTTGTATATCTTCAGCATACCTCACTTAAGAGATCTAAGTATTTTATCCCAATTAGCATGAAGAAACAATTTTTTACATCTGAAAGAAATATTGTAATGTGAATTTCAACAGTGAGACCCTGTTTCATCTCAGCCAAGGAAATTATTTTCTTATCTTGGATGCTTTAAAGAGTAGAGGACAATGGCAAAGCCAAAAATATCCTGATGAAGATTTGGAACCCATGAAGGACAAATCCTACTTTATATTTTTCTGTGGGATTATCTTTGTAAATTTATCTATTGTTCTTTATGTAGTTTTTTGAATTGTTTTGGTTTGTTCTGTTTTGAACTCTCTGCCAGGGCTTTTATGATGAAGGGCCCTTAAAAAATTGAAGAAAATTACTTAGGTTTTAGATTTCCTTAAAAAAACCACTGTCTATATACCTGATTCCCACTGATACTGCTTGGGTAAAAGCATCAGTAACAATGGTATTTTCTAACAGTTATTCTAATTAGTTATTGTATGCCTTTTATTTATTTTTCCTTTTTACATTGTGTCACTGGATGCCACTAAGATGTGTTACAAGGTTTCCTGCCTGGTTCTTTACCTTTGTACTCAGCTGGCAACAATGGCGGCTTGCCAGCTAGAAAGATGTGCCTGAGGTCTGCTCCCCACAGAAAGGTTTCTGTTTCTAGTGTGGTTTTTCAGGGAAGCAGTGTTTAGGTGTCACTGCTTTAAGCAGCTGTTGATGGCTCTTGCAGAATCAATACCCACAGAAGGAAGGCTGTAAGAAACTTAACTTCATGCCATTCTCCTATTTCTCAAAGAATAAACTTAATATAGCTGGGAATCTTACCTACACAGAGGCTTGTCTTCCCATTAGCCAACAAAGCAGCCGTCTGAAGCTAAGCAGAGAAGCGCGGGTAGTGACGCAGCTATTTAAGCGCCCTCTAATCAAATCGACGTGCAAACCCGCTGAGATCAGCCTCCAGAGCCGACGCCGCGACAGTTCGGCAAAGCAGAAAAACGTCGGCGTCCAGTTGTTGTTTTTTGTTTTGGTTGGTTGGGTGGGTGGGTGGTTGTCGTTGTTTTCATGCAAACCGCGGCAGGGCCCCAGCCTCTGAGCGGGCTATTTAAGCTCCAACAGGGAGCGCGAAAGACCCAGAGCACGCCAACAGCGGGTGGCGCGGCAGTTCTCACAGGCAGGGCAGGACTCCCTCACTGAGGAGATCAGCCCCATTGTAGAAGCAAGGGTCTCTACCAAGTAAAACACGGTGACCTCCTCACATGCTGCCACTCCCCCACTCCCGCCGCGGTGCTGCTACCCAGACTGAGCTTGAGCGGAGGGAGGCAACCATCAGGCTGCAGAGTGTGCTCAGGTACGACGTTAGTGCAGAAAAGCAGCACAGACCTCACCTGCAAGAGATGTGCCCAGGTAGAGGAGTTTGTCCGCTTGGTAACAGAACAGGTGAGCAGGCTGAGAAGCATCAGGGAGTGTAAATCAGAGACAGACCAATGGAGTCACAGCCTGCTTTCCCCAAAGCAGGCTCAACCATCTGTTAGAGCTCTCAGTGAAGGTAAATGGGAACAGGTGACTTTCCCCATGGCTTTCCACGCATTCCCAGTTGCCCCTGCATAACAGGTGTGGGGCTCTGGACCCTGAGGGACAATGACAAAGCTGGAAATGCTCCCAAGGAGCTAACAAAGGTAAGGGTGAGTCACCATCACAGATCAAAACTGCCTCTACTAAGAAAAAGAGAGGGGTTGGTGGTGGTATTGATTCCTTTCTGAGAAGGACAGAGGATCCGATTTGCAGACCTGACCCTTCCCACAGGGAAATTTGCTGCCTCCCTTGTGTCCTGGGCTAGGGGTGTGGCCCACAGATTATTACTTGTTATTGACCTTCCAGATAGGCAATGATGAGCTAGAAAAAAAAGCTGAGGGCTGTCAAGAGGGACTTCAGGGCCCTGGGCTGACTGGTCAGGGGAGTGGAAACACAGGTAGTGTTATCCTCCATCCCACTGGTAGTGGGAACCAACCCAAACAGACTGAGCAAGACCCATTAAATTAATTCCTGGGTTCAAACCTGGTGCCACCAGCAGAACTTTGGGGTTTTTGATCATGGGTTGATTTACATGGTGCCAGGCCTGCTGGCAGCAGATGGGGTACACCTCACCCAAAAGGGGAGAAGGATTTTATTATGGGAGCTGGCTGGGCTCGTTGACAGGCCTTTAAACTAGACTGGAAGGGGAAAAGGGGAAGGATCATCCTCACTGGAGACAAGCAAGGTGTGAGGCTCATCAAGGCCAAGTTCTGAAGAGTGGCTGAGAGAGATGGGGTTGTTCAGTCTGGAGAGGAGGAGGCTGAGGGAAGGCTTCGTTGCTCTCTACAGCTACCTGAAGAGACATTGGAGCAAGGATGGGTCCAGCCTCTTCTCATTGGTGTAAAGTGACAGGACTAGAGGAAATGGTTTCAAGCTGTGCCAAGGGAGGTTCAGGCTGGATGTTAGGAAGTATTTCTTCACTGAAAGGATTATCAAACACTGGAATGGTCTGCCCAGGGCAGTGGTGGAGTCTCTCTATCCCTGGAGGTGTTTAAGCAGTGTGTGGACCTGGTGCTTAGGGATGTGGTTTAGTGTTAATCCTTCAGTGCTAAGTCAAAAGTTGGACTAGATGATCTTTGAGGTCTCTTCCAATGGGATGTATTCTATGAATATTGCTTTTCAGGTGGTTGGGGTGGTGTCACAGACAATGAACAGGATAACTGAGAGCAGAGCTTCCAAAGAAAATTGCATGTAACAAGCCCCTGTACCGAGAGTGGTCACGTGGTATGCTTGAAATAAAGATCTGATTTAAGTGGAATGAGTTTTTTGCATGCTAGTTAAAACTAAATTGATTAGAAATATATGTTTTGCTTTAACAACTGTGCTGCAGGAGAGGCATGCATTATGTAGCTGGTGAAATGACTGTTTTCTCAATCAATTGATATTTCATGTTCAATAATAAAAACGGATGTAATCTAAATGCAGAATCCATCCTACTTAGGACTCAAAATTAAATGCTTACTAAAATGTTTATCAGAACTCTCTACTGTGGCTTATAGATAATTTGATCAAATAGTAGGATTTTTCTCCTCTCACCTGTGTCTGCAGTAGATAAAATTGTGGCAGGGATATGTTGTTTAATTAACCCTGTAATTCTTACATCTGGGTTAATTAGCATCTGTAATAAGTTTTTCTGTGTATTTTATATTTGATGCAGTAGGCTGTTCTACACAGTTTATTTCTTACTAACTAAGATACTTCTGCTTGCTTAAATGCTTTGATAGTTTTGGTATGAAAATATTAGATTCTTCCTCTGCCTTACATGTACCTCCTAGAGTACTAGTTACATAACATTTCACTTGATAGGAAGTTTGAGTGTTAATAGAATGAACAAGGTCCTGCCATGGATATGTTTCTGAACAACCTTGGAATCCTGACTTGCTCACCATATATATTACCATGAATGGGACCCACATCCAGTTGCAGTTGGTAGGATTTAAATGTGCCCAAATGTTTTCTTCATTTGGATGCCTTAGTTTGGATACATTCAACCATTCAAGCCTACAATCTCTTCTTATTCATGAGCTACCAATTTATTCATGATTTGCAGAAAAGTTGATTAGGAAATGGCTGGATTCTTCAACAACATCTGTATTTGTAGTAGACATGAGGGGAAAAAATTAAGATACTCCAAAAATTAAGTTTCAACTTTCCCATCATATGATGTCTGAAAGATACAGATAGAGGTTTCTGATTCCAGGGGACCATCATAGTGATCTGTAGCCTTTGACTTCCTTCATTAATTTAGTGTGAGCTTCCCATCACCCCTCTGATGGATATTTTGGAGATGTCTAAGTTAAGGGTTAAGTATAAATCAGAGTATAGAACAGAATTCTATAATGTGGTTTGAATTTCCATGAAAGATCTTGCATTCAAAAGGAAAAAAAAACAATTTGAAAACCTCTGTATTGTGAATGTGGGATCCAGGCATCTTGGACTCTTGCTCTTAGTTGGATGGCTGAAAAAAAATTAATTGAAATGCAGGAAGTGTCCAGGCTTTTTTCTGGGATGTGCAGCACTTGATTAGGGTAGTGCCTTGTAAAATCTGGTTTATTCTGTTATTTATGGCAGCCATGTCAATATATCTACAGAAATGAAGGTTCGTGCTTCTCATTTCTGGAACAAGACATTTTTTAATAAGCAGTAGTTTGCTTAAAGTCCAAATTCAAAACTGAGTGATATGCAGTCTCCCTGTGTAAAGTCTGTAGCAAGTCATGAAGTCCATATGTAGAGTAGTGCCTCTGAAAAGCATGGAAGAGTTGCTTTCAGAGAATGATTTGAAAGTCTGGTGGAACAGTCTGGATTTTTGCAATGGACTCCATGATTAATATAATTCGCTCCTATCAGTTAAATTTGGTTAGCATTTGAGGCACAGCATACCAGGCACTTGAAGGAAGCTGTAACGCCTCTAGACTTGAAGAGACAATTAGAACGATCCAAGAAGACTTTAATACTGAAGGAAATGAACACACGTTATCAACTATTGGAAATCCAAGGCAGGGCTGTTACACCACAGGAATGTATTCTGGGTTACAAGTCCTCTGTTTGAGTGTTTCCTGCTCTATGCTTACCATGCAGCATGTAGCTAGTATTTACTCTGGAATTTTAGATGCTCTTTTTTCCACCTACTTCCTAAAGCTGAGGGACTTGCAGCTGGCAAGTTAAAATATTTAAGACAGCCTGAGAGATCGAAACTTCTGTTTTCTATGGTGTCTTACTAGCTATGCTACCAACTTTTCAGAAACAGAGTATTTTGCCTGGACACAGCCTGGGTCAAAGAAGGACTGAAAGAATATTTTCTTCACAAGCCCTTTCCAATGTAGAAGGACTGTCTGGAAATTTGTACCTGCTTTGTATGCAGAGAAATTTCTTCCCAAAGACAATTCTGTTTGCTGTTGTCCTTTCTAAAACCAATACACTTCTGAAGAATAATAGTATATAATGGAATTTTGCAAGCATCCTTGTTAGAAGAGGAATTTGTCCTGTGAAATGTGAATATTGTAATTTATTCCTAGTGTCTGTGTGTTATGAATTTTGACCCAGAAACAATCAGGTCATGAAAACTATTCTTTGGCTGGGTTTTCAACAGTGGAATCTGTTAAGAAATTTTCTTAAATCTCCTTGGATGGCAGAAGAAAAAAAGCTTCTTCCCAGCTAGTGCTTAAAATTTTGCTATACACATAAAATAATGCTCCTTATTATAGTGCATTGCACTGAAATAAAGCCAGTCTGAATAAAGTGCTTCATTCAGAAGTTGTAAATGGAATGCTTGTTATGGCTCTGTTGGGTACCTTTAAGGACGGTCAACCCACAAAACTTGCAATCTTTACTTCATCATAAGTAGATAATAAAAAAGGTAATAATTAAAATGTTATACTCAAGCTGAGAAATTTGGCTTTTTCATCTTTTTTCTTTTCATTCCAAACAATGTGTCCATCTCAGGTTAATCTTAACTGTTAGGAACACTTTCCCTGTTCATCACAAGGAAAAGCCTTTATTACAGAGGCTCCTGAAGATAGCTTAACAGTTACTTCACAAGCAAAACGGCGGTTTTCAGAGCATACTTCAGAAACAGGAGGACCAAATCTGTGTTCAGGGTTCCCAGCAATGAGAAGGCACAGTTGTAATTTGAATTAGTAGAGTGGTTTCAGAAGTTACAGGATTTCGTGCATAGAGGGCTGTGCTTACAATGAATGTATAGTTTTCAAACCCCAAACCTTCAGACTGATTAAACTGAACTCAGTGTACTGTTGCCTTGCAGCAGATGTTTTTCTTTTGGCTTGTTGATGCTGCAATAGGGGGGAAAAATAAAACAAACAAAAAAAAAACCAACCAAACAAACCACCAACAACAAAAAACATAGCTGTGCAAAGATACTGAGAAGTCTAAACCTGTGCTGCTAAAATTATTTCCTTATTGTACCTGTGAAAATTTCCTTCCCAATGCATTATTCATTATGAACACAGTAACTCTGGATGACATCAGAGCAATTGAGAAGCAATTTGTTGAAAGTATTGTCTAGGAAACCACACACTGTTCCCCTTAACCACTGAAATGAAATCAGCTAGCAGAAATATTCAACACAGGTATTTTATCCTCTTTTCTGTAATGGATCAAAACCAAGCTGTGAAGCATAGGAAAACGGAAATTAGTCTATTGTGCAGGAAATCTATGCACAGTATGAAAATAGATGTGTGTGTGTGCACAAGACTACCAACATACTTACTGTTCTTGAGTTTGACAGAATTGCTTACTGCTGCTGAGGCTTCCTATTGTGAACCACTAAGGATAAAGTCTTTGCCAAAACATAACTCTTTGAACTGAATTTTCCATACCTGAGCATCTGCTTGATTTTGGGATTGTTTTTGTTTCCAAGGCTAAAGTTGGCAACCTTAGTACTCTTGTAATGTAGTGCAGAGGAAGGGGGGAGATGCAGGTGATGGAAGAACAGATGAGGGAAAGGGATCAAAGACAAAGAGTTAATGAAGCAGTGTCTAGACCAATTCACTGCAATATCCATTCAAATTTGAGGGGGCAAGCTGTGGATCCAAAACATGACAGATCTAGTCTGCCACTTAGTTCTGGTTTAGATTGTGTAATGCCTGCTCAAGCGGGCTACAAAGCCACCTGAAATACAGAGCTAAAGTTCTCGCTGACATGAGGGAAATCCCAGATGGTGAACAGCTGGCTGTGATGATGCCCCAGGTTTTACTTCCTTTTCAGAGATATGCTAGAGGGTTGTTACCAGCTGTTGTCACTGGGAGCAGCTGACAAAGTGTTTTTCAACCTATATTTTTAGCTTTGCCCTGAATATAGCTCAGTTGGATGCAAGGATCAGGTTAAACTCCTCTCTCAGCATTTTCATTGTGACTGTGAATCACAATGTACTCCATTCATTACGGAGTGAGACAAAGCACATTGTTGATTTCTAATCTAGAAGTTACTATTCCAGAGCCTTAGCAGGGATAAATTGCTGTGGAGTTAGTGAGTCAGATTGCATGAGCGCAAATGTCACTGCTTAAATCAGAAGAAGTGGCTAAAGCAAAAATCCGAAGAGGAGAATAGTTGGCTATAGCTAGTAACCTGAGTATTTCTGCATAGTGATCTTTTGCGTGCTGTGGTTCACCACATTTTTTGTATAGTTGCAATAGAGTGGCCAAGACTGTTCTAAGTTACTACTAAAATTAGTTACTCTGTCTTGTGCTCCTGGGAATCAGAGTATGGTGATAAATGATTCCCTTAAGCAGAGTGATCCTAAAATCAATGATGTTGAGCCATAAAAATTACCTTATGCCTGGAGCTTGAATTAGAAAAGCAGCTATTTGGGGGGAGCTGCCGTGAGGCAGTGATGATTGACCACAGGCTCTAGCACTGTATTTGGTACTGAATGTATGAGAAGATAAAAAGGTATAATGCTTTTAAAGGCTGACACCAGGTACTGTGGTTTCTAGAGATAAAAGCTTTGGAAGAACAAAGGAGGATAACTAAAAAAGGCTGATAAATGGTGTTAAAAGGTTTAACTAACAGCTGCATCCTGCAGTATTTGGTAGCCTTTATAACTTTATTGTAAAGCTGAAGTAAACACAAAAAATACAGTCCATATTAAAAAGCATGGCTAGTACAATGGTAGAGTACAGAAATAACACAGCAGAGCTGGAATGAAAATTGTCCCAGAAATCTGACCTTGTGCAAAGCTTGCCCAGGAGCAAATAAGGAAACTAAAATTGCTATTACTATGCAGAATGTTGCCTTATCACATACAGCAGTAGGTAGACTTGACTGCCATGATTTTGTATTCTTCATATCTTGTTTCTAACGTGAGATTGGTCATTCAGACCAGGCAGCTTTAAAAGGCAGCTTAGTTTTCTGCTGGGTGAGGATTAGTCCCATTAAGCATCAGTTAGACCTAGGACTTTCACAGAAGGCAAAATGAAAGGAGATATACCAGGCAATGGCTTACTTGCTAAGAATAAGAGTGAAATGTCTACAAATCTGGTTGTAATACCAGGATGGGGAAGCGAGTGAAATAGAGCTGTAAATCTTTTGGCAATCCTATTTTTCACTGTGTAATTACTGTGATTTGCTGCATATTCAGCATCTTTAGAGAAATTGGAGAAGGTGGTTGGTGTTGGGGGTTAGATATTTAAGTATTATCCAAGGAAATCTTTGACTTATTGAGACTTATTTTCTACTACACTGGGATGTGAGTTGAAGCTAAATATATATTCATGATGTAGGTGTTTACTCTGACAACTTCTTAATGCATTTTTTAAATAAAAATTATACAATATCCTGGCACCTGGCTGGTAGCTATGCATTTTAAAATGACAGTGAAACAGGATTCCAGCAATGGCCATGAGCTCCTCAGGCATGCCAAAATACTGCTTAATGGATATGAGTAGGATGGCTTATATCCACTGGGATTTTTGTCTCCCACAATTTGTACTTCCATAGCTTTCTGAATATAAATGTATAAAAAGGCTCTGGATAACAAAGATGCCAATTTTAACAGAGCAATATACCATTCAGTTTCAAAATAAGTGTAGGTGACCCCACAAGGTACAGAACTAATAAGATGGCCAAGCCTTGCTTGCTTGACCCAGTGTGATATAAGATTGATAACCAAAGTTTATGTTGTTATGTTGGTATAAATTGGAGGAAAATTACCACTTCCTTAAGTGATGAGTCTCAATGGATTAAAATCTAATTTGGGATCTAAAGCATTGTTATCTTGCAGTAAAACTGAAATCCATTCTCCTCCTATGGAGACTTTTGAAACCTGCCTAGATGCATTCTTGTGTGGCCTGCCCTACGTGATCCTGCTCTGGCGGGGGCGGGGGTTGAACTTGACAATCTCTGGAGGTCCCTGCCAACCCCTAACATTTTGTGATTCTGTGAAACAATTGACAGACTTACAGAACCAATTTTCTATGAAGGGATTTATGATTTATCTTGACTAAAAGATGAAAAATCCTATTGACTAGAATTTCTTTCTAAGTTGTTGTTGTTGTTGCTGAAGTTAGAATATTTTAAAAGCTTTACTGTTATTTACCAAAGGAGCCTCCCTAATTTTAATTTTGGGAAGTTAGGTGTGTGTCATTTACTCAAAGCCTTTTTATTTGCTACTTTAATATACAATTCAAATTCTGAAGATCATTAAGCATTGGAAACATTGGAGATTATTTTGATGCTTTTTGAAGCAGCTCAAAATATTCGATATATCTAGGTAATGCCAGTAGGCTTTCATGTGTTCAAAAACTGTATTTTATATTTAAGTCTTCTAGTAAGCTTTATTATAAATGCAAAACTAACAGAAGTGAACTGCACAGACAAATTTGTTCATTTTTCCTAGCCTGGTGTTTTTAACTTCAGTTGAGAGGAGGCTTTTTTGTGGGTTAGATTCCAGAATGAACTATAATGGTTATTATATATTAAGGAAATGTAAATTTTTAGTATACTTAGGTAAATACACGTAGGGCTTGATCTCAAGTTCAGCTCAAGCTTCATTGTGGTGTTTAGGTAGACAAAAGGGGCCATAAAATACACTAATTAAACACTTAGAGGTTCTTCCTCTCCACTAACCCTCTTTTCATCCAACACTATGCAAACTAGGAGAAGGAGCAAAAATGGGGAGAAAACCAACTTTTGAAAGCAAGATGAAGCAGGAAGTATGGTTCAAATTTTGCTTTGCCTTGGTAAATGCATCAGATCTGGCAGTGCAAAGGAATCCAGAAATTTTTCAATTGAAGTGAAACATTTGCCTGTCTGTACAAGCAGAATGGCCAAAAGTGGTTCCATATGGCACATGCAAATCAGAAGCTGATCTCTCTGATGAGTGTGTCTAGCCTCAGGCTACCTTCATAACAGATCAAACAAAAATACATATATCACGTCAACTGTTCAAAATCACTTCCCCTCCACCTGTTCTGTAGCTGTGTTATACTCAACATCAGAACAGGTCTTGCATAGAAAACTATTTCAGTGCTCTGTTTTGTTTACCTTTGTTTCAAAGGATAGTGTAAAAGGGGTGATGGCCCGTTTCTGGGAGACGTAAGTGTAGACTGATTTGTGGGGGCTGTCTTTCTGCATGAATAGGCAGTACCAGATAGTACAGCTCCCCTTCTAACTATGACCATCAGAATATACCTGTTAGGAGTGTCATGCATTCACAGCTAATTCCCACTTGCCCTTTAGCAGCAATAGAGAAATGACAACACAGCCTCATGTTAGTATCAGACTGAAAAATACTTGAGTAAGACCTGCCACATACCTCTGGATTTTGTTCTTCATTGTTTCTGCTGTGGCGGCATCAGCAGACCCTTGTCCAGAATAGTACTTACAGACATGTCCAGAGATAAGCATGCAAGTGAGAACTTAAACATATATGAAAATATATCTAAAATACCTTCCTGAATTAGGATGTTAAAAACAGACCCTGCTTAGGATGCAAAAGGTATATTTAGGGAACAGAAGTATAGGTAACTGTGTACCTATTTACTTCCAACAAATTGTTCTCATGCTGTTAGTGATATAGCCAGTTCTGCTGCCCAATCTTATACCATTGAAGCAACATGTAATATGATCTACATTTCCAAAATCTTAACTACAGAGCTAAACAAAACAGATAGATACATGTCATTCTTCACAAGCATAGATAATTTTTTTAATTCAAAGCCTACTGGCATTACCTAGGTGCACACTGTGTACAACTATTGCCACAATAGTTCATCCTCAAAAGTAATAACAGAGCACATTAAGTGAAATCACAGCATACAAATCAATTCTGTGCATTTATTTTAGATCATGATTGAATTTTAAGAAAGTAATTAAGTTTATTACCTACTGAATATTTGTGGAGAACAGACAGCCAAAAATCAGAAGTATCAGCTGTTTTGGTATTTGTGCTGGCACAAACCCCTAATTAATTAGATCTAGTGTTGCAGCTATGACTGAGTAGTATTCCCTTAAAGGAAATTCTGGACATGGATTTTATTAAAACAGTTGAGATTTCATTTTTGTCATGGGATGCATAAATGGAGACCTATGAACTTGACAGTTTAATAAAGTTGTCTATTTGCAGTGTTCTCCATTTGTTCAGAGTCTTTGAACATAAATACAACAAGTTTTGGCACTATTCACTAGGTCAGTTTACCACAACAAAACAAACATGGCTGAGTAATTTTTTTCTCATTTGTGTTACCAGTTCTTGATTTTGACAAACTGCAACAGCTTTGAGATGCATTCCACTCCCCTGCAAAATTTATTTTTTTTTTTGGTACTCTTTTGGAATGTTGCTTGACTTTGTCTGAACCCAGTGCAGTGGGCATTGAGCATGCTTGAAAAGACTCAAAATAGTCATTACTGGGTTTGTCAGCTTTCTGGATCTCCTGTTAAGATGTTAGTGTGTTGTACTGCATCAGAGAAGTCTTACACGACCCACAAGGTTAGGAATGTATCCCATGTGAGTTCTGTCAGGGCCTCTGTCAAGCATTTTCACCATATTTTTAGCAGCCTACAGCCTGATGCTCTTACAGCCATTTTAAAACTGAAGCTGTACTGTCTCAGTAAGTAAATTGCTGAAAGGCACAAAGATGACTTTTCAAGCCTTTTCTGGTTCCTGTGCTCCTGAAACAGAGCTGATCTGCAGTGGCCTTTATTTCACTGATCTCAGGGTGCTTTGAGTAATGCACCAGTTGATGGAAGTACAAAAAACAGTAGTCCCAAATAATTTAGGAATAAAGTGATGCTGCCTGCCACTATGTCTTTAAAAGGGTCTATTCTGTGCCAGTTTATGTGCTTTTACAGTGACTTCTTAGCAGTAGGGTATCTGAGTTGTTGCCTGCTCTCCCTCTGTGCTCATTTTTAATTTTGTTGTGGTATGGATCAAGCTGTAGAGGTACAGAAGAATTAGTTTGAGTGAATTTGTGAGGAGATCTGTTGTTTTATCCTCAACCCTTTCATACAGAGTACAAGTTGTCATAGGTCACTTTCACTGCATTTCCTAAAATTTGTATGATTAAGAGGCTAGAGACAGGTCTTGAGGACTGCATTCTGTCAAGACACAAAAGCATGCAACAGCTTTGCTCTGACCTGCCTGAAAACCTGCAACAATGTGGTCTTTGTACTGCCTACCTTTGGGCATGCCCATAACTAAATATTCAGTGGCTGAGCTTGGAGGGAGTTAGAGGAAAGGGCCAGAGAAGACAAACTTCCCTGCATCCCCCTTGTAAATTAATCTTATGTTGCTTTGCCATCTGCCAAAGTCCTTGATGGAGATTTGATATATTCCCAAAGGGATACAAATCCAAGAGGGGTTACATAGCTGAGCCACTCACTAGCTTCGAAATCATGTGGTTCCTTGATCATGCAAAGCATATAGAGCAGATAAACCTTTCCCCATCTTGCCCCTTCAGTTCAGCTTGAATTGCACCTAGTGTGTATCCACAGATTAAGAACCAAACTACAATGAAACAGAATCCTCTGTATTAATGGGGTTTTGGCCAGGCATTTGTGGAATGTTATCTTGGGATTTGTGAAATGTTTTGATCAGCAGTTTTCTAAAATAATGAATTGTGAATTTACTCATTTCAGTAAGTTCCTAGCATAGCATATTTAAACAATTCTCATCCAGAAATGGACTACAATAGTCCAAAGTTTCACTGGAGCAGCAAGGTAATCTTGAGTGCCAAGAGTGCCTATGACTATGCCTAGCATAGTCTTTCATGATGGTGTGAACTCCCGAGTATTTTAAGAGATAAGGATTTCTATAATAGCATAAAACCCCAAATTCTTCATTTCTTGAGATGACAGTGCTGCTGAGTGCCAATTCAACAGTAGAGCCAGTTTGGAAAATATGGTTGTTGTTAAGATTTTAAAAAGGGAATCAATAATGTTCCTCATTACTACATCTATAGGACTGGACTCCTTGGCAGTCTGGGAAGATTCCTACATGAAAGGGCTTAACATTGTTAAAAACCTGGCTACTGAACAAAATGGGATACATTCTCACTAGTGTCCAGTGGAATTTATTGGCTACCAGTTGTATGACACAAAAGCTCAGATTATTTGGCTTTGGGGTTCTGTTTTTGCATCATTTTTTGTGGATCCTTCTCAAGTGAATGAACTTCAAAATTCATGTTATTTTGAGTTTCTAAATCTGGCTGGCAGTATTTACAGTAACACAGTAAGAAAGACAATACTACTATTAATCATTCTTGTAAAAAGAGCTTTTTGAGTATATTTAGTCCATTTCTTCTCTAAAAGCAAGAGTTACACTTGCTACAAAAGCAAATTAATCTTGTCATTCTTAGGGTTTTTTCGTTTGTCTTGCTTTATAAGATTAATTATAGAACTGATACTCTTACCTTTATGGATTACTTTGGTCTACTAGATTGCTCTAGATCATGCTGTGAGCAATACTTACAGCCTCTTTCCTCTGAAGAATGACCTTGAGAGGCTTGAAATGCTCTGTTTTCACTAGAGTTCTGAAGGAAGAGGACAGAGCTGCCTAGTTTATTTGAAACTCTGTCTGCTTGGAAAATAAGGGGATTGGCAGGTTACAATAACTATCACTGTAAAATTAAAATATTTTCTGGATTACATGGTTACTAACTGAATCACCTAGCAATAATTCAACTGTCTACATCCCATTAGGGTATGTGCCAGAGATGATCTGCCCAAGCTGGCAGGTGTCTGCTGTAACTCTTCTGGAAATGATCACTTGTATAGCTGCCCTGAAACGTAGCTGCTTTTATCTACTGCAAACTGAGATAGAACTGTGAACATGTTTAGTATCTAATTGCTATATTGTCTTAGAATTCCTTAATTAATAAATAAGGTGCTTAAATTTCTATTCTTCCTGCTGAATTAAGGTCCTGGAAACTTGCTATTTTATTAATAAATTCAGCTTTTACTTATTTCTGCACTGTAATATATAGCCTGGGTAGAAATAAATATTCTTCATTTCAAGTCTCATCAAGTAATTTATAGTTTGAAAGTGATAGAAATCTGACACAACTCCAAAATCAATATTTTTGCTAATTATTAGCCTACTATCTCTTAAGAGGTGAATGCATGCTTACCAAATTTTCTGGCCAGCATTAGTGTCTACTCTCACTGTTCATATAGTTTGCACTCAATGATGTCAAGGTCTTTTCCAACCAGACGATTCTATACTCTGAAATGCTGCTGCCTCATGGGAGCTGTAACAGTGCTCCTATTGTGTTCTGCTCAAATATAAAATTTCTCTCCATTCCCAGGCTCTGTGCTGAAATGCTGAGCAGGAAAAGTGGTGCAGCTGTGAAAAGGACAGCAGCGAAACGTCATTCTGTGCCTGAGCTAATTAAACTGCTGCTGCCTTCAGAGTAACCACTCCCTAGTTCTGAGACCTATTTGTTCAAGTAGTGGATTCTAGAGACCTTTAAAGGCCTTTTGGTTCTGCACATGGAAGAGAAGTGTTAGTAAAGTAATGTATCAGAAGAGCTGGAAGCTACCCACATTAGAGTAAACCTCCTTTGGCCCTGCCAGTTCTCCACAAAACCACACCAAGGTATGAGCTCCTCTTTGGTAGTCTCTGGTCTAGGCCACTGCAGGAAGAGATCCTTTTTATAAATTTTTCGTTAGGAGTAAAAAAATAAAATGCCAACCAAACCTGCATATTATTTCCACTCCCCCCTCAGGGTTCCTCTTGTCTCTTAAATTTGAAGAGAGGCAAACACATTTCACGATCCACTGAGATGCCCAGCTTGGTCGTATTTTCTTCTCCAAGCAAATACCTTTCTCCATTTGTACTAAAGGTCAAAGAATCTCTCTAGCTGGCCTGCAGATTATAGTTGCAGCTACAGCTGTTTATAGTTCCACCATTTTTCAAAATATAAACTTTGTGAGGGACATAAACAAGAGGAGAACTCACTTTAGTATCTTTTTGTTAGAAACACCTTGAAAAGTCTGTTTTTCTTTTGATGGTACATAAAATCTGCTTGCCCTGACTTCATGAAAATAATTCAGTGAGGGACATAGTCTGGTCGAAACTACCTAATGCAGGCATGACACAAAATTAAGTTTAAATATTAAGAAAGGCTACAATCCCATCCTTTCTCATGGAGAAATTAATCATTTTTTTGTACACACTTGTTGAATGCAGGCGTGCTCAGAGGCAGGTGGGAGCAGCTGTTGGTAGAATAAAGGTTTTTTTCCATGTCGTTTTAAACAATGCCTAGTAACTTTGGTTGAATTACCAAGCATCTTGGAAATTGACACCTAACCTGCAGAGTCCTTCAAAAAGACATCTTAGCGTCCTGGTCCAACTAGCAAATTTTTCTTTAGCAAGTGATAAATTCAGTTGTCTCTGTAGTGCCTATACTATTCTCTAAAACCAGTTCCAAAACAGAACTAGAAGATGGCTCTTGGTGCAGATAATACAGCAAGGCTGGATAATGATCTGCATGAGGGAGACAGAGTTTCCTCTACCCTAAGGGCTTGAGCAGATTGTTTTGGAAATGAACACAATTGTACAGTAAAAGACCTACACATAGTAAAATGGATCATACATATTAGTCTTCCTGACATTCTTGCTTGGTTTGTCTTCATGATTCTTGAAGATCATGCTCTTACTTCAGCTTCTAATCAGGAAGAAATGTTTTCCCAGATTAATGTAAGAGGGTCTCCTATTTAAGAAGACTAACTTGCTAGAAAGATGGAGAGTCTTATCTAGACTGTGCCCTGTGCAGTGTCCACCTTGGCCTCTCCTGCTCTATCCTTGTGGTAGAAACTTGGTCTGTTGAGGACTGGCTGAATGTATTGAATTCCTACACTGAATAGAATCATAGAATCAATGTGAAATTCAGACCTACTGAAATACCTTTCTCTGTACAAAAAGCCAAACTGTCATAAAGATCCTAACTATGTTTTAAACAATGGAAAAGCAGGTTGCTTCTAGTATAGATCTGGGCTGGCATGAGGTAGAGAATGAACATCTCTGTGCTGATTACTGGTTTTGGCTCAAAAGCATAGAGCACTTTTCTTTAAAGAAGACTGAAGACAAATTGCTAGGCTTGCATGAGCTGCTTCTGCACATCAAGAGTATGAAAATTAGTCTGTTAAAAAAAGACTGAGGTTCAGGTAGGATAAGAAGCTATATGTGAACTTATAATTTTTTCACTGCTGAGCTTTTTGCTTTCTGAGAAGATGAGCATCCAAAAATGAGGGAAAGAAAATCCTGGTATTGTGTACTTTATGGAAAGGGAACCGGGGCAGAAACATAGTGATAAACTTAGGCCACAACTAGGATCAGATCTCAGTAATGCCACAGATAGCCTTATGTAAGGTCATCTTAAGTATGCTAAATGTGAACACAGTAGCAGTTTTTAGCCAGCAGATCCTGTAAAGCCTCTGCTGTTTCAAGACACACAATTGCAAGTGCCATTGCAAGCTGATGTGGCCCATGTAAACAAAGCTGTGCATGTGGTCTGCTATCGAGTGAGCTTGTGTGCACAGCTGTGTTTATCTGACACTTCACAAACCAGGATTTTATTTCTAAATAGCATGCTAAAAAGAACAAGGTCATATAAATCTTCCTACTAGCACTTAGAAAGAAATATATATTTTTAGAATATTACCTTAAGATCTTGGAAATTAGGATTATAATTTGTCACAATTGATTGACTTCTTTTAATACCCTTCACTTAAATGTACCCAACTACAAGACCACAAAGAACATAGCTAGAAAAAGCCTTGTTTAGATAATGAAATGACTTCTAGTAAATAGACTTGCCTAACGCTGACCTTAGACTTTCAAAGCAAAGTATTACCAGCCAGATATATAGGCTTAAGTATACTAAGCCTTCTTTTCTCAAGTCTGAACAAACCCAGTTCTCTCAGCCTTTCCTCCTGGGGCAGCTTCCCAGTCCTTTGATTATCTTTGTGGCCTTTCTCTGGACCCTTTCCAGCCTGTTGACATCTTTTTTTGTATAGTGGTGGTATAAACTGAACACAGTATTTTGGGTGTGTTCTGACAAGTCCTGAATGGAGCAGGTAATAATTTTTTTATTTTTACTTGGAGATGCCCTTGTTGATGCAAACCAGTATCCCACTGGCTTTCTTTGCTGCAGCAGCACCCTATTCACTCATGTTGAACTTCCTGTCCACCAGGATCTGCAGGTCCCTTTTCACAGAGCTGCTCTCCAGGTAGGTAGATCCCAGCCTGTGTTGAACTTCTGGAATTATATTTTCCAGGTGCAAGACCTTATGCATGTCCATGGTAAAGTTCTTGTAAGCTTACTCTTCTAGCTTATCTGGGTCTTCCTGCAGGGTGTCTCTCCTTTCCAAAGCATCCATTTCCCCACTCAGTTGTACACCATCAGCAAAATTCATCAGGGTACACTTGATCCCATCACCTAGATTGGATCATATATGACAGTTACATTTTAGATACAACTTAGGGTGCCTTATCAAACAGGAGACAACCACAAATCAGGACAGTTGGGGAAGAATTTACATAAAGCAAAATTCATCTACTGAAGTACCCATCTCTCTAGGTAAGTCATTAACTGTAATAGATTTTTGAGGATGAATGGGCATATAGAAAACAAACTAAACATGTATTTTCTATCCCTATAACACTTTAGTACATGACTGCTTATAATCAGGTAATATCTATAGTACTAAATTAATGTCTTCTTCTATTGTCTGTGCCCTGCAGAAGAGTTCTTTTGAGCAAAAGGAGGATTATGCTGCCCATGTAATACTGAGTTGCTGCAGTGGTCCTGCTTCTTTAGCTTTGCTACTGAGATGAAGGGTTTACAGCACGGGAAATGCAGACAAGCATAGATTTTTCACTTTTCAGTATAGCTTCTGGAGATGCAAGGACATCGTCTGGTCAAGAAATGGAAAAGTTGGGGAAGAGCTGGAAGCTCTTGGTCATGGTTTTTTATGACCATCAGCCCCAATTTGTGGTATGCCTGACTACAAAGTTGCCTCCGTAACTTTTACACATAAGCACACTCATGAATAATCAGGAAACTTTGGAATATATATTGTTGTATAATATGCATAAAGGTTCTGTTATGCATTTTTCAGAAATATTATAGAATTAACCTAACTGAAGTTGTTTGTAAAGCAGCTAGAAAAAGCTCAAATATTTATTATGAACTCATGGATTTGGAGAACTTGTCTGGGGAGGCCACCCAGATAGAATAACCAAGAGGTCTGGACAGGGCCTCTGCTGATCAGACCAAAACCAAGACAGTGAGTAATCATTACTGCCTTATATGGAACCTATAAGAAACAGATATGGACACCTAAAATAAAAACAAATGGTCTGTATGACTCTTAATATATTCTTTCCCCACCCTTACACATGTTGGTTATGTGATATCTTGATATCTGTGCTATAAAAAGTTCCATTTCAGCTCTGTTAGATGTTCATATAACAGGACAGAGAAGGTCCTTTAGACTGAAGAGGATGAAAACGATATGTGCTAAGTAGCAAAGTGGCAACCAACCCTCCAAGTGGCTGGTTGCCACTTATTACATAGATACATAGCACAATTCCTAAAAGACAGGAAGATTACCCGAGCTCTTCTAGTTGCACAGAAGTGGGTTACCAAGCAGAAAAAAAGAAATGGTGTTACTGAACAAACATAGGCTATGCATAAATACTCTGTTCTTAAAATGGGATACCATTTCCCTGGGGATATTGAAAGTGATGCCTTATGTGCAGATTCCAACATAATAAACAAATGCTTGTATCCATGTTTCCTGGGTTACTGTGGAGTAAGATATTTTTTCTGTCAAAGAATCTTCAGTAGAGAATGATCCCAGGTAAGTCTATGCAAGCAGTAACTATATTTGTGCTCCTGCTGTGCTCAACAAAGGGGAAGAAAGTTGTTTCCTATTGCAACCTACTGATGTGCTACAGATGAATTTTCCGTTATCTTCCTTTCACCAAAATATCTTCTTAGTGAATTAGAATTGAAGAGTGCAGACTCCAGAAAAGATATGTAATGTATTTTCAGTCACAATTGTAAGTCTTCAACTCAATCCTGGCTGGGCAACAGCATATTTAGTATATTCCCAACATACTAGTGGTCACATCACTTGAGAGGGCTGTGCTTACCTTCTTGTGCTGGAAAAGTTTGTACTAACACTGAAGTTCCTCCCTCAGCCAGCAGAACCGTATGTGGTGTCCAAAGGTGAGATACTGAGCCAAGTCTGTCTAGGGAACACTGGCCTTGAAATTACAGCTAGTCTTTGGTGAGAACACTTCAACCAAGATATTAAATGTAAAGGATGTAACCCCACAGAGAAAACTAAAATCTTCCAAAGTCCAATACTTGAAAAGCAGTAATTTGGTGCAAGCTCCTGTCTGGTATAGGGGGTTTGCTAGGAATTTGGGATAAGTAAGAAAATACAAGAACAAGCTGAAAAACATCCTGAATAGAACTTGTGTCAAGTTCTTCACATGAAATGTGTGCGCACAGTTTTTAGGGCACTTCTTCAGATCATATCTGCTTTAGTCTGTAATGCTGTAGCTGATGTAGGTTGTATCCCGAGATGGTGTAACTTACTCTATTTTAATAGGATGGACTTAGGTTATACAAGGTGAACATTTAAGTTCATCTGTGCTAGGCTTGCAGGGAGAAAAAGTAAATTAACTTAGGGACTAGAAATATCAATGATGGCACTTACCCTTGTGAAGGAGCTATTTTAGACTGCTTTTTTAAAGTTCAGTTTCTCAGTTTTTTCAGGTTGAAACATAGTTTAGTACCTCTTGCTGGGGAACTGTGAATCTTCCTACTTTTTGATAATGAAGTGTCTAACCCTGCAGGTTACAAACTACTGGCAATTAAATTGGATTTTAAAATATCTGTCCTATATGCATATTTTCAGTTTGATTAAATATTTGAAGTTTGTTGCATTTAAAATAGCAATACTCTCAGTAACTGCCAGAGAGGGCTACTCTCTCTGTCAGACTGGATTCCAGCAAGTGAAGTTGGCCCTGAAATGTCAGAGTGATGCCAAACGTAAAAGTGAAATTCCTGACTTTTGGAGGATGTACTGAGCTGTTTGTATGAAGCAATTCTTTGATACAGAATAGAAAACTTCTGGAAGGCAGAAGGAGCACAGTGTGGGGCCTCAAGCTAGAGGCTTGGGAAAGCTCATGATCTTTGTTTGTATCTCTTATTTCCATGTCCTTGGCCAGAGTTCCTTTATTCTGGTCCAGCTTTCTCTGCTCCTCCTTTCTACTGCTTTTTTTGCAGTCATGATATTGGAGCCCAACCACACAAGAGATCCCTCCGAAAGGATCTTCAGATGATTTATAAACATCTACCTCCCCTGCTCTCAGCAAGTTCCCAGTCATGTAGAGAATAGCATGTCAGTTCTCTGCTGTCATAATTGTGGCTTAATCCCTCTCTGAGAAGGACACTGACCAAGGATGAACAGCCCTACTTTTTGCCCCTCTTTCACTGCTGACCTTGGGAGAGGGGTGTGTGCGTACTAATGGATTTCTGATGTATCCATCTGAACTGGTCCCTGGATAAGAGTTTAATAATCTCTAACACCTCTTCTACCCAAACTATACAGAAGGCCCTTCAGACTGCATGGTCTGTGCAAAAGGCATGTATTTGCATTTTGGGAAGGGGAGGATTGCCTTTGGTTCAGAGACCTTGCTCCAAGCCAAAGAAGCTCTATGCTGTTCTTGCAAAAGAATACTTCAGTGTTTAACACTAGAGAAACACAGTATCAGCTTGGTCTTGAAAACAGCTCAACTCAGTTTTAAAAATAATTCAGGTTGAGCAGATTAGCAAGAAAAAAAAAAAGAAGAAAAAACCCAAAAAACAACACACAGAGCTAAGGAAAGGGTAAAAAATAGCTTGGAAATTCCAGCTGTACTGTTTGAAGTCTGGATACATTTGATAAGAAAGAGAATATCTCTGCAGTGCAAAGGTTCGAGCAAATTCATTCTAAGTGTCTGTTCTATCATTTAGAAAACCTTACTGTGTCACCTGGAAATTCAAAATGTTGTTGTTGGTATCTTCTCTGCTTTGCAGCTGTGTGATAGACCTGTCTCTAAGGAATCAGCAATCTAATGGCAGTTTACCTAAAATCTTTCTTAATGTTTGAGCTACAAGGTTTATTATAGCCTTGGGGGGTTAATACACAAAAGCAGGAAGCAAAGTAATTTTTGCAACAGATTGGGCAGAAAGTTAACAGCATACCAATGCTTAGACTGTTCTACAGTGTGTGTTGGTCAGAGAAGCACGGGAGAATAGTTTTGTATAGGCCATACTGTTGCTGAAAAGCTATATTCCTTTAAATTAGCCATGTCAAACTGGATAAATAACTGAACTTACTTGGAGTGTGGCTGCAGTTTTCATAACACTTTGATGAAGTTTGTTCCTCCTTGCCTGACCCTATATTATCAAGTGTGAGAAATGCCAGAGTGAACTTTGAAGGTACACAGGTAATAGAAAAATGGATTAATGTATTCCACAAAGACCTCTCTAACATATACTGTTAAAACACAGTAAATATCACAAGTTACCTTTATTCAATGTTAAAGCTTTGAAGTGTTCTCTTTTTTTGATGTTTGGCTGATTAACAATGTCGAGTTTTTAGTAAAGCAACAATTTTGGCAAACATGTAGAAGTACAGGTCAAATATTGACTAAAATATCAGCCATAAAATGAAACAAAACAAAAAAAGAGTAATGTTTTTAAAATATCATTTTCTCCTTATATGCAGTCTGCAGCTATGGCTATGTTTAGTAGTGATCCAGTGCATCTTGCATGTGGTGAATGATATTTTGATCCAATTTCTTTCTGATTTAGAGACAAATGGGTCATTCAAATATCCCCCTGAATGACAGACATTGGTTTATGGTAAATTAATTAACATATAAAATTATATCCTCTTGAATCTCTGCATTTCTTCTGAAGAGTAGCGAGCAGAAAATATTCCTGATGCTTTAATAAGAGCTTAATTTCATGCATTTCCAAATGCATTATGAGAATCAAAATCAGCAAACTCAAGGGAGATGAATTAGTGATAAACCACACCTGCCAAACACTTCTGCTTCTTCAGAAACCACAGAAGGCTCTCCCACAACTTCATGTTGCAACAACTCTACCCAAAATAAAGTATCAAAAAAACTCCTAAGCCTTTTTTCATGTGTGCATCCTTAAAGCAGAGGTGTTTTTCTGTAATGCCCAGGAAGTCAGGGATAGCTGACTTAGTGAGTTAAATGTGTCTGTTTTCTTCACTGTGTAGTCTCCTGTATACCATTAGGAGGCTGAACTACTTATGGGAAACTAATTTAGAAATATGTAAAAACAAAAGGAAGAATGAGTCAGGGGAGATAAAAGGAGGAGCCTGGAAGTTTGGGAAGGTACATATGTGCTCTGCAGTTGGTGTGTGAAAAAAACAGAAAGGGAAATGTCAGACCATCTTTAGAGGAGTCATGAAGTCAACAAGAGGAGCAGGGGTTTGAGTAACTAGAGGTTCATGATGTCAAGAGAATCTTCTAGAGAAAATACTTCAGCATAGTCTTCAAATTTGGTTCTTAATTCCAAAATAAATTCTGAAAAAAATCTAAATGAAATTTGCTAACCTATGGATTGGTGGAAATAACTGAACTACCATTCACAACACTTGAATTGATGGAGACCTTTTAAAAGGTGTTTCAATTCAGTTGTACATTCCTTTTAGTTCAGCTCACCTGGGTCTTCCTCTGCTCCAGAGAACACAATCAAATCTAGATGACTAGAAAAATCCTGTAAAAATTTCCAGGCCGCTTGTTGTGCTATCCAAAAAAAATTATTTTTTTTTTTTTAAATTGCTCATTGTTAGGGTAGTTGTCAAAACAAGGTTACGGATGGTTTCATATGTCCAAAACAAATCCGTTTCAGTGGGACTGCTTATGGGGCTTGGGTGAATAGGCACACTGGAGTAGGGCAGAAGCTACATGAAAAAGCAAAACTGCTACACTGGACAGTCAGTTTCTGTGTGAACAGTGGCAGATCAGTTCAGCCTGCAGAGCACAGATGATGAATTCAGTTCAACAAGTGACCAAAATGTGTTAAAGTATTCTGAGTGCTGCACACAAGAAAAACACTGTGAAAAATGCCCAAGTTTCTTATCTGTAAATGCCAGAATTTAATAAAAAATTGCTCCCATGTGAATTAGAATCAAAAATCTCCATGAAAATCAGGCAGGCAGGAGAGGAAAGATTACGCCAAACTGTCAGTCACGTGGCACTGAAAGATGTCTGGTACCAGTAATAATATTTACTGGCTAATCCTGAACTCAATATTCTCTTAAAAACCATGAAGAGTAGTTTATTACAATACAAAAGTGTATGTGCTGCTATAAACTGTAGAAGTTGCTGAAATGAGAATACTGATAAGCAAAACCTACCAAGAAGCAATAAATTTAACTTTAGTTCAACTTTCTTGTGGAATATTAACTTTCTTAGTACCAGGGCTGTATTAAAAGTGGGAAAATGTTCTTCAGAAAGCTTTGGAGAAGAATAGTGAAGAGAAGGTATTATGTAGGAGTTGAATACTTGAATTCTTCTTCCCAAAACCTCAGGTGACACAGATAAGTAACAAGTTACCACAGGCAATCCTGTCTTGTGCTTACAGGATTCGGTGTTACCAGTACCTGCTTGACTGTATGTTTTCATCTTACCTCAGTCCTCCCCGCTGTGAATGAAATAATTATGTTCTTGGCCTTTAAAGTTTTATTATGTTAATACCACTTAGAAATGTTTGCTTTTGTTTAGTTCAATAGAAAGGGTGCCTTTGGTTTCCATTCCAGACATCAGTCACTTATTGTGTACCTAGTGTACATCTCAAAAAAGATGTTAAAAAAAATGCATTTGTTTGGCTGCCTGACTAGTGCTGCACATTGCTTTTTGCTGAATGCTTCTATTCCAGCAAGCTGACAGCAGCTTCTGTAACCTAGTTGCCTGAGAAAATGGCCTGGACTACTTCTTTTCTCAGTTACTGTTCGAGAACATAGGAGTTCCAATTAGAAATCCAGCTTTTTAAGGGGAAGTGTTTCTGACGTTAGCGGCTTAAAGAGTTATTTCAGCAGAACTTTTGTTTCTTATCAAGGAGGAAAGGGGAAAACAATGTTGTTAACATTAGACACTTTTCTGACTGTAAATAATCCTGATCTTTCTTCCTGTCCCCCCTTTGGCCTGTCATCTATTCTTTGTCTGAGCAGTGGAAGTGCCAAATACCAGCAGTGATTTGTGAACTGTAAAATGGCTTTAGAAGCCTGAACATGAACGAAGATATCTGCTTGAGCCTCTTTCTGTAAATGGTACCCATGTCAGTGCTGTACTGTGCCAATTCCTTCCATTTTTTGTGTGAATTCTATTTCCTAACAAGAAAGCTAAGGAGAGCAATTCAAGCTTTTTTCTTAAGAAAGTGTTCACCGTCATTCTTCAGCATGTTATGCATGCTACATGCTTTAGAGCAAACATAGCAGGGCCGTCCTCAAGATTTCTGTGATGGAAATGAGTTTTATACAGTCTCATTAGTGCACCACTGTTGAAATAGGCACAATTAAATAGTATGCAGTACCACAGTAGTGCAGCAGTAGGCTACCTTTCCCCTTACAGCAGCAAACCTTAGCTCTTACTGCTGGGCAAGTGTTCCCTAAATGACAGTTTAACCATGCATGCCATCAGAGTGCTGGTTCTGCCAGACACATTCACTCTCCACTGGGGCATTACCAGTGTAATCATACCAACCTTTCCTCTGAGGTATGCAGTTTGTCTTTCCTGGGTGGAGCATGAGGCAGACTTCAAACGTTCTGGTAGCAAGGGTTCAACAGCAGTCAATAATGATCAGACAGAGGGAAGCAGCAATTCTTTTGAGTTTTTCTCTCCTGTAGCACTTTCTACCCCTGCATACTGCACAATAGAAACTGAGTTTCATATAATAATGTTGTCTTATTCGGCCAGAGGCTGCCATTTCCTATATAAGGATGTGAGTAAAATCAGTTAGTGAGTCAAGGAATACAAAGGCTTCAGCACATCTTCTTAGAGCTGAAATAGCTTCTCGTAACTCCCCTGAACCCATGCGTGATTTAGGGAGGAGCATTCAGAGTATGTGCATTCAACCATTGTATTGATACTTGTGCATGGAATGGGCAACAGAGACCTGGTTGTTTCCAGACAGCATAACACTGTGTCTTGCTCACAGCAGTTTGTGCACTTTGAATTTTCTTGGAACTAAACTGTTTACAGCATAGTATGGTTCTGAAAACCACTTTTCTAGTACAAAATATGATTTGGGACATGAATCTAACTGAGTGAATCAGTGGTAACCTACAAGAAAAATCAGTCCCCAGATGAGAAGTTATGCAGTTATACAGTCCCAACCTGTATAACTGATACTAGGCATTGTAGATGTTCCCCATTCCTCCCACAGTCACTCTAGTGGTACAAAGGGTTCTGGTCCTGGAAATGTTGGAATGACATCAGCTTTACTCATATGGGACATCACAGCAGAATATAGATCGAACTGGGTAGATTAAGGAATCCCAAGTCACACAATATACTAAAATGTAAGCTTCAGAAATGTGCTAGAAGTGTGGTGTGGTTTTTGAGTGAAGAGCTTCTTATGCTTTACTCCTGTTTTAACATGAGTGAGACCTAACTATTACCTAACACCTTAACAGGAGGAGCTGCTTTCAGTGAGCTTTATTCTTAACAAGAACTATGGTAGTGAAAAATCCACCCTGCAGTATTCAGTCTTCTGTCAAAATTTCCTTTGAAATAGGTTCATTTCCTGGAGCAGTGACCATTTACAGGGAGATTCTCTGTGCTAGTGATATGATTAAGAAGAATATTTCAGATGGGTGAGGTTTGTTAACGGGGGCCAACATGTCAAACTTTTAATCTGTTATCTTTGTATTTCTACCAAATGACAGACAGGCTCCAATTTAGCTGCTTTTATGTCACTTTATTTCATAAAAACTGGAATGCTGCCATTGTTCATAAACAAGGTTGGAAAAATTAGAGTAAACTGCCAAACATCATCAAATACTTGGCATAAAATCATTCTGGCAAATAAGCAACTCCAAGTCAACTGCCAGCACTGACTAAAATTCTGCTTTGTTTTTAGCTGAAGGCATGAAGCAGGTCCATCTAAACTAGTATTCAGCTTCATTGTACTTGATTTCAAACAGCAATGCAACATCTTAGTCTAGGCATTACCCTTAACAGATAAGCCTGTGTCATTTAGTTTTACTCTGGGCGGGACTGACAGCAAAAATACATTAGTTTTCCTCTTTTCAATTCTCATTTTCTTGTGTCTGCATTTTACTACCATATCCAGCTAGCAGCGGAAAACTGTTGCTGTTTTGGAGATGTTGCACTGAGGAAACTTTAAAGTACTAGTAAAGAGATCATCATTGTTCTTTTCCAGTTCTCTTTATTGCAGGTCATGTGATATGACTGTGATGTGTAGCCTTGGGCTTCTTTTCTCAGTGCAGTCCAAATCACTGCTGCAAGTTTTGCATTTTTCATCAGAAGTGACAAGTGGCATCACAGTCAAGATTCTGCAAGGGAATTGTGAAGTGGTGCCCAAATGAAAAGATACCACAGTGCTCATAGAATGGCTTGATGTGGTAGTACATCTGCCTTGCTTAGAAGCTGTGAAGGTGCCCCACGCTGGCAGTGTCCAGGAACACAGCAGGGCTGTCATTCTTTCATGCCCTTCCTGGCTGGTAGCTTTCATCTCCCCAGCTAAGTTCAGGTGCAGGATTGCTCTTTGTGAAGTCAGTGCAAATCTTTTCTTTCTGCTGGGATTTTCTCAGGTTACAGATTCCTGTTCTTATAGGACAATAGGGGAAAACGTAAGGGTCAGTATTCCTTCTCCATGATAAGGTCACATCTTTAAGGATCAGCTTCTCTATCACATGGGCAACCAGAAGGATGGCATTGGACAAACTTTCTCCCAAGAACGAATCACAAAATATTAAATAACATTGTTGTTTCAGAATACTGTGATGTGGAAGGTGATGGTATTAAATGTTTTTGGCCGTTATTTGACTTTGGGATGATAAATCTGCTATCTTAACTGGATTCTTTGGAATTTCTGTATTTCAGTATCTTGTCTGTTTCTATTGCCCTAGAAATACTTATTTTCAGGATGGCATTTCCTTGGCATTTTGTTGGCAAATTACAAGTCAAGCAAACAGAAGCATTTTGGTGCAAAGTGAGTAGTTTAGGTACTTGGGAATAAATTGCAACTGAGAGAGTTGGGACTATTCATTCTGGAGAAGAGAAGGCTGCGAGGAGACCTTATTGTGGCCTTCCAGTATCTTAAGGGGGGCTACAGAAAAGCTGGTGAGGGACTTTTTATGGTGTCAGGTAATGATAGGACTAGGGGGAATAGAACAAAAATAGAAATGGGTAGATTCAGATTGGATGTTAGGAAGAAATTCTTCACCATAAGGATGAGATGCTGGAACAGGTTGCCCAGGGAGGTGGTGGAAGCCCCATCCCTGGAGGTTTTTAAGGCCATGTGGCTCTGAGCAACCTGATCTAGTGCAGGGTGTCCCTGCCTATGGCAGGGGGGTTGGAACTAGATGATCCTTGAGGTCCCTTCCAACCCTAACAATTCTATGATTCTATGAAATGAGATACAATTAGAGTGACTGAATTCAGAACTGTTCAATAAGTCATGATCTACAGGGTGCTGAGACTCAAGGTTCCTATAAATACATTAATCTAACATCTTTTCATAAATATGAAGACATCATAATTTGGATTCTGGGGCTAGACAAATCATCATTCAAGAATAGAAGTTTCTTGCATAAGAACTCAGGAAAACTTCCTTTTATTTTTCATCATGAATTAACAAGACAGCAGACTCTTGATCCCTGACTTCAGTGGTTATACCTTCCAGAACCTGAGATGGAATGAAAGGTGTCATGTCCAATTTGATTTAGTGGTGGCCAGCACCGAAATCTGACTTTATATTCTGGAACACATTCTGAAAATGTGAAGATGATTTTATTGCAGCTATACTGAATGTGTGGCCTTTAAATGTGAATTCGGTAAACTGATAAAGATTAAATTGCCCAAATGAGTTATATCTTCTCAGAATGCACAGATCTTTAGTCTCCCAGACACTCAAATAAGTTATTACTAAACATTTTCATGAAAGCAATACTTGGCTGGGGTGTCACGTCAACACTGCATGCAAGGTAAAATATGCTAAGCATATAGGCTTCTCTAAGGTAGCTGCATTTTGAAGTGTTTAAGAGTTCCTTAATGTAGTGCCATTAATATACCAAGTTTGGGGGTGAGAAAGGGGAGACGGCTCTGTGATAACCCATAGGCAGTATTGTAACATTATTTGTGCATTTAATTATATCCTGTTAACCATCAAGCTGTTTGCATTTCTGATTCTGCAAAGTGCCTCCAGCATTCGTAAAACAGCTTTGAAGATTCCTCCCTGTCCATTTAATTAGCACACAAGATAGCTGATGAGATGAGCAAATACCTTCTCAAATAACTGATGTGCCAGTTCTGCAGTAATAAAATTCTCATAGTCATCTTTCTTTCCACTATTTTCAGTAAATCAGAAAATTTGAAGTTTGTGTCTCAGTCTAAAGGAGTATAAAAAACAAACAAAACCAATAAGCTGTTCTATTACAAGAATTTTCCAGGGACATAAATGAAATAATGAAATAAAATACAGTCATTTAGAACCTGATGGAAAGTTGGTCTTATATATGACTAGTTCATTTCACGAATAGCTTCAGAAACTCTGACATCTATTTTCAGTAGTCTGGGTATTTTTGATGTCTACTATTTGCATCAACCATATTTTATTATCCTTTTATTGAAACATAATCTTGAATACACACACAACAGATTCCAATTTAGTAGTCTGGCTTTTCAGCATCACTCTTGCCAACCAACTGCACACTAATTAAATCATTTTGCAAACTGCACACATATTACTCTTGCCTTTGGTAAAATTTCAAGATCTCTTTGATGCCTAGAGGAGAGTTCAATGGCAACATCTGAAATATATAAACAAAGTAAGATGGCTAAGTACAGTTCAACTGCATACGTGACTCTCTAGGTATTTGTGCTGCCTTTTAGAAAAACTCATGGCAGTATACTTTGGGGATGCAGGACACCTTATTCTCATGTTAAGAATGTGTTGGTTTTTTTTTTAACTCTGTCTGTTCAACTAGATATGGTTTATATCTCAGGATTGATCTTGACTAAGTGGAACATTCTAGAAAAATGCTAGATTGTAGGAAATTGCTTTTCTAAGGTCAGTCATGGCCTAGCCTCAGTTACTATATAACTGCAGTTCAAGACTCTCATGACAATGTCAGACTACTTCTTTCTACCAGTAATACAGAAACTGGTATTTTACTCATAGTTTTTATCTTTAGGGACTGTAAAAATGGAGTATCATTACAGAATAATTCCAGTAACATTTTCAGTTTCCCGTCAATGGTTTCATAAGGCAAGCATTCCTTGGCCACTGTTTCTTATCTTCGTTTCCTTAGTTTGCAGGTATTTTTGTCATGGAGGATGTCATTTCAGATGCCTGGAATAGATAATCTGTTTCTGATTCTGATACTTGAACTGTTAACATATCTTGCCAGCACTTCAACAGCCAGAAGGGTTGCCACAGAATCCCACCTGTTGCTCTGTTGTCCTTCTACTGTCCCTCTGCTTATAGCTTACTCATCCCTCTTCCAATCCATCAAAATGTTTGGGTAGTTGGAAGGTGAAGTTCACTTGCTATTTCTTTGGGTTGGATGATAACTCTACAGAAGTGTCAAAGTTTAGTGACACCATAATAAGAAAAGCAACAGCGTACAATGGCATTGCTTGCAACCCTATAGACAAAAAACACCCTGATGAATTCTCAAGGGCACCAGCCAGGTTTTTACCCTCCTCAATCTATCAGAAAGAAGTGCAAGACCATTAGACCTGTCAAGGAATGGCCAGGCAAAAATGGATAATCATCATTGTTGTCAGTGTCAGTGACAAGATTCTGATTTTGGTGGCAAAGCAACAAGAGGACTAAAGACTTGATAATGGACTTGCATAAGCAGCATTTCAAGCAATCAGAAAAGCAAATGGGTAACTGCATGCCAAAAAAAATAACATTTGGAACAGTTCCTTCCAATCTTGGAACTTCCGGTTCTTTGGAAAAAGAAGAAATGCACCAGACTGGTAGAATTAGATAATGGTTGGACTTGATCATCTTAAGGGTCTCTTCCAACTGAAACAATTCTATAATTCTATGATTCTATGACCACAGGCCACCACATCAGCAGCAGTACAGGCTTTCAAGGAACAGCTAATCTTTTAAATTCCAGAAGAAAATTCACCAGCTTTTACAGACCCTGTCTTTTAATATTTCTCTTACATTTATACGTTTGTTGGCTTGGTAATAAACTCATTTTGGCATCAGAGAATTTTCTTAAAGTGAAAAGAAACACATTCAGCTAAATAAACTCTGCAAAAGTGGTGTGTGCTTCCATCAAAATGAAAACCAACTCCACAGAGTAATTTTTAAAGAAATTGTGATAGTATTTTAATGATCTGAAGAGGATATCTAGTATTAAGAAAATTCAAATTTAAGAGCTACTTCAGTTGGCTCAGCCACAACCTGACAGAAAACAAACTCCAGTCCAGACCAGGGACTCCAAAACTACACCAAAATGAATGGGGAAGTTGATGCACCAGAAGGGAAAGCTAACCTCCAGGAAGACCTGGACAGGCTGAATGAGTGGGCTAGCAAGAACCTTGTGAAGTTCAGCAGGGACAAATGTAGGGTCTTACTCCTGGGAATACATAAGTGCCGCTCTGACTGGGATCCATCTGGCTGGAGAACAGCCCTGTGGAAAAGGACCTGGGGGTCTTGGTGGATAACAAGCTCAGCATGAATGAACGGTGTGCTGCAGCAGCAAAGAAATCCAACAGGATTCTGGGTTGCATCAAAATGGGCATCATCAGCAGAGATAAGTCATTATCCTACTCTGTTCAGCACTTGTCATCCCATTCCTGGAGCACTGTGTGCAGTTTTGGTCCTTGCTGTACAAAAAGACACAGTCAGGCTGGAAAGTGTCCAGAGAAGGGCCACAAGAATGATCAGAGGACTGGAAGAGCTCTGAGATAGCTCTGGTTTGTTGAGATAACTGGGTTTGTTCAGGCTTGAGAAGAATAGGCTTAGAGGAGACCTTGTTGCCATGCACCAGTACATAAAAGGTGGCTACCAAGAGATGGAGACTCCGTTTTCACAGGGAGTCCCACGGAAAAGACAAGGGCAATGCGTACAAGTTTGTGCTGGAGAGATTCCAATTGGAAAACAGAAGAAAATTTTTCACAATGAGAACAGTTAGACATTGAAATCATCTCCCAAGGGAAGCAATGGATTCCCGTACATTGGACAGTTTTAAAACTCAGCTTGACAGGGTGCTGAGCCATCTTATTAAATTACACTATGGATCAGATTGTCTTTCGGGGTCCCTTCCAACCTGGAGTTCTGTGATTCTGTGACTCATGGATTTTTAGCTGTGGAGAAAGCTAGTTCCCACAGAACTACACCTGCTTATCTTTAAGCCATAGCACACACCGTCAACAAGGATCACATTTCGATTGCCAGATCTGAGAACTAAGAATGAACAAGTTCATTGCAACTAGAGAAACCATAAGGGAAGACTGATTTACTGAATGATTATCAATTACTGGTAACATATTTTTCCCCAGTTTATGGAAAAATAATTTTGGAACACAAGGCCACATCCAGTATATAAATCTCTCTGTAGGTTCAGCACTCCTTTAGCTTCTTTATTTTGTAACTGCAGACTGGGGGAGGCAAGGCTCAGTGTTAACTTGATTGAGATCTTTTATATCTCTTGCAGAGACCATATCTTGATACCATTTAATTGCAAATCATATAGCATTATATATCACTACATTTTTGGCAATGAGTCAGTCCAGTGTAGATGTAAGTGCCATGATTCATTATTTTACTCTTAGAACTACATGTGTAACTCTGGGGATAACATTCTGATATAGCAGGGTCTTACGGCAGTGTTTCTGCAAGTAGGCTGACAACCCTGTATCTGTGAAAGGTGAGTGACAGAAGGAGCTGACGCTGCCAGGAAATGCACAAGGGAGAGTGTTGACAAAACCTAACATTAATTGATGCATTTTATTCTGAGGTCAAGCACATTTGTTTAACTTCTGAGCAGTTGTGTTATGTAGTCTTGAATGTTGAGTCTTATGCTGAGCAATGCAGATGTGACATCTTTTGAATACCAATTCAAGGTATAAAAAAGAAGTTGGAATTAAGAGCAAGACTGATATTGCATTAATAAGACCAGTCCTGGCAGATTACCCAGCTAATGCTGTACTGCAGACAGTGAGACTTGGTCAGAAGAATGTTTATGGCTTAAAAAGTTAATTTGTTCTATTAATTGTGTATTTTTGCAAGCAATTACAAAGCAGAATTAGGCTAAGGATTGTGTTATTTTATTACCCTTATATACTGTAAATTGACAATAAAAATGTCAGGGTTTCTGGATATGGGTGAGCATCTTGGTTTCTTGCATCCAAGTTCTGCAACTGTTTTACTGTAGTTAAACTGATGACTCATTTATGCTCTAGTCCTCAAAATCAGCACTGCTATTTGGCACAATCTGAAATCAATACAATCCAGGATTGCTTCACCTTGTGAAGGAATGACTAAGATGACTGTCTTTGCTTCATTCTCATCTAAGGGAATGTACCGGCACTGTGACCATCTCCCGATGAAAAGATGTGTTATCTGTTAATGAGTTGGTTATAGCCTTTTTGTTCCGTCTTTTCTGGAATGAGTCATGGTCCTTCAATCCAGTTAAAGATGTCCCTGCTCACTGCAGGGAGGTTGGACTAGATGATCTTTAAAGGCCTCTTCCAACCCAAAACATTTTATCATTCCTATAGTGTGTGTGTCAGTTGGCCTGCTGCTCCAAGAAAATTTTAAGGAAAGGTTGGAAAGAGTTCCAATAAAGACAGTAATGGCAAGAGACAGCATGGGCCTGTAGTCAGAAAAAAAAAAAAAAAAAGGAAAAGTTACAGCTTGCTTTAATAGCAGTTCTGCCAGCAAGTGATAAAGGACCTTGGAAAAACCCCTGTTAATCTGTGCCCATATTTTCACCTATGAAATAAGAGCATATTATTTAACCAAGTTAAGGCAGGTTAAGAAATGCAGATAGTTCTATTTCAATAATGCTTCCCTGATTCCAGCACCACCACTTGGAAATGTGTGAAATGCAGCCAGTGAATACCTGGCCCTTACAGGTGATGGAGTTACAGAACGTATTTATCCTCATGATTTTTTTAAGATGATGAGTTTGGAAAAAAGAAACAGGTAAAGAAGCCAGAAGGTGGGGCATGGCTCACAAACTCTGCCTTCAGTCTCAACTACATTCCTCTCCAGTGACTGGGTAGTTCTCTGCTTTAACTTAGAAATAGATGGATTGCCTCTATCACTTCTGGACTAATAATGTATCTGCATAGTTGCAGGAGGCTCCCTGCAGTGATAGTGAAGACTTTGGGATAGTGGTATCTTAAAGGATCAGAATGAAGACATGAATCAGATTTCATATAGGCTGCTTTGAGAGTGAAGGAGGAATTGTCATGAATCTTTCCAAGGCGACAGGTGTACTGTGTTTCCACTAGGACTGAGTATGACTGTTTCATGAAAATGTTTCTACCGTGGAAGGTGGAAAGAAGCAAGTGTCAAGGAACTGGAATTAACTGTACGGATAATGCAATGCAGGAACACGATGAGTGAACTCAAAGTAAATTTGTGCCATTCTGTCTCCCTTCTTCCTTTTGTCTTAATGTACTTGTAAAACATACTCTGTATTTTGATGCCTAAAAGGCAAAGACCATTTATCATTTTCAAGTTCCATGCATGTCACTAGTTTGTTTTGTTTCTGCCTGTGCTCCCCTTGGAAACTACTTAAGTGTCAGTGAAAACAGCTACAAGAGAGCTTTGCAGGTAACAACCACTGCCAATGCACCTCTGCATGTGTGTGTATGAAACAGGAGATCTATTGCAGGTGCCCATTGCATGTCCATCTATTACCTCCCACAGATCCCACAATCTTTCCAGCTGGAGCAGTTGCCGCTTTGAAGATGAGGTCATGCTTTGTGTTTTTTGCTGATTCTCCAGTTGGGCTCTCTTTCAGCAGTCAATGCTTGTAATGCTTTCAAGGGTTTGTTTCATTTCTTAGGTCTATTCTCTTCTGTTTTCTAAAGTGGAAACAAAGATAATTGTGTATTTCTTTATTACAAATAACTCATTAAACTTCTTTGAAAAGATATCAGTGTATGACACTAAAGAATTGTACAATGAGGAGTGTAAATGGACATTATCTTATTCTACAATTCTTTTACAAATTGCTTAAAAATGTTCCTATTATCGATGGTTCTGAACAGCAACTATTCTAGCTATGATGGAGTCCCTCACAGGAAACACAAGCTGCATCTATTCCAGGGATGACAAAGTTGTGCTGTCACTGCAGGCAGCAAAGCTAACTTGACAAGAAGGTTCTCTTTTGAGAAAGTTCTTCTGTTGACAGCAGAGTTTTGATAAATAGTGCAGTATCAGCTACAGGTGTGTGTTATTTTCTTGTTAGGTCACCACTATTAGACTGGCAAAACTTTATGGTATTGACTTCCTGCAGTGATGTTACTGCATGGGTCATTAATTGTCTACTGTGATATTACGATATTACTGTTTTCCCAAAGTAGAACATTTTGTAAGTTAGTGGAGCTGGGAACCCTCTGGCCACTTCTAACCTTCTCTTCAGTGTATGCAAGAGTGTAAATATTTGAGGTATTGTTATTTTTGAGCACCATGGCTTGCCTCTGCCTGGAAAAGAAAGTTTCTGAGAGAAAACAAATGAGCAACAGATAAACTTAAATATAACCCATTTTCCCACCATAGCTTTGTTTCAGAAAGCACATTAAGTCAGTTCCAAGGGAATAACACACAAACTAGTTTTATTTAGTTAGTTAGATTAATTCCATTTTAATATTTCCATTAGCCATTTTAAATTTGGCACAGCAAAGTAATAAAATCCTCCAAATATTGACAGATAGAAAAGTAAATGCCACCCAACCATGACAAGCCATTTCCGTCCAACCTTCTAGAGATAGAAAGGCTGCTATCATAATTTATTTATATATTAATAAGGCACATGATTTTTATCACTAGCTATTCCCTTCTAGCAATTAAGGCAAGCTGATAAAATCTTCTGTAAGTCAACAGTTTTGTTTGTTAACTTTTGAAAATTCATAGCTAAAAATCTTTCTGGCATGCATACTAGGAAGAAAAGGATGAAGCTGCTCTTGTACAGCATGGCACCGAGTCAGACACAAATGTAAGGAAAGGGGTGGGTCAGCAGGCGTGTACAGGCACCAGACCTGGCACTGGCAGACTCCTGCTTAGTTACTGGAGGCACATAGTTCCTGGTATGGTGAACGTGAACTGTGCTGTCCTTCAGCCTATGGTCAGTGGTGCTACTGGAGCATTAAGGCTGAATATCTGAATGAACTACAGAGTGAAACAGATCTTTCTTTCTAATTGGACTTTATATCTTTAATGTCAGCTTGACAGCTAATCCATTCAGGACTTGAGATATAGTTGAGTCCATGTTTGGGAAGAGGGCCGGAAGGCTGGATGAAACCTGTGAGATTTAGCTCACTCTACCAGTGATCTTACATGTTCTACTCACTAACTTCTAGACACAAGAAATGTGAATTTTGCATATGCCAATATCCAAATTACCATTTACCTTGTGTTTTTCAATAGGAGGTCCTTATGGTTGCTAATTATGAACCCCACCTTTGGCTGTTTGATGTTCCAGTAGGCTAAAAATATTTAAACAATTAATATTCAGGGCCATTATGCACACTAAGCAACTGTTTTCTGAATTGTAAATATTTGAAAGGTAAAACACATCTGTATAAAGGTGCCTCATGGCTTTCCAGATTTGCCCCTCTCTGGATTAAAGGCTTCATCTCATGACATTAGAGTGCTTGCCTGAGAATCATAAAAATTAGGATTTACTGTAAAGTATAATTGCTTTCTACTGTATAGTTGCACAAGGATACAACTAATCCTTGGGGAGGGCACACTTGGGAAAAGGGTCTGCATAGCAAACAGGGAGAACACAGCTCCTGGCCATTGGCCAGTGACATTCACTCCTTCAGCGTTACTAAGCAAGTAGGTGATAATCTCAGTTTCAAGTAGTGCATCCAGTGTTTTGTCACGTGTCCAGTGTGCCATGCTTTCTAGCAAGAGATGTCATTCTGCTTAATGTGCCTGTGTTACTCAGGCACAACCTAGAAGTATCTGTGTATTAATAAAATGGTTAGTGAATAATTTTTTTAAAACCCCACATTACCTGAAGAAGATAAAGTCACACATTGGAGTGTCTGGCAAGGTATACCTTTTTCCCTGGTCACAAAACTTGTGACTCAAATAATCTGAAGAGTCTAAATACAAATGGCAATCCTGGGAGAAGCCTTGCAATATATTAGACACATTCCATCCGAGCAAACCCCCTAGAAAGCAGTTAAAACTCTGATTTAGCCTGATATGCATATGGATGCAAAAAAAAGGATGCCTTCTTTGTGTGTCTGTCTTCACTACTAGGCCATGAATGTAATAGCAGAACTGAAATATTCCTAACACGGAAGTTGGTTTAGCTGTGGAGATTTTTACAACTGTTGCTGCTTTTAATCAGTTAATTCAGCCTTTCAAGCTATGTCTCCTTTAGTTAAAATAGTAGTGCCAAATACAGCTCTGCTAAGTGTACTTAGAATTATTAGGTCTCTCTAAGTATAATGATTATTCCTAATTATACTTCTTTCCAATTTTGCATTTGATTCTGCTATTCAATGTATTTCCAGTTTTTAAAGTTAACTATAAAGAACCCAATGGTTTCATGTAGAAAGCAAATGAAAGACATAGAAGTGCCATCTCACAGCTCCAGAAACAGTTTTGGAAATTTGTTCTCTACACACTGAATCCTTAAATTATCTCAACAGGCCCTGCTTACTTCATGCACTAAATTAATGAAACTCTGTTTAGCCTGCAAATCTTATAGCTAGAAAAAACAAGTTATATTTTCTTAACTGCAATAGAACTTCACAAAACAACTGTTTTGTAATTTACTCTTAAGTCACAGTAGCACAAGTCACTGTAGAATTGTAAAACATGATATGGTTCAGGCTCAACAAAGCCAAGTGAATTAAGTGTTAGTTTGATAACTGTGTGGTTCATCTGAGTAATAAAACACAATAGGGCAGGCCTTATTCCCTCATAATGGGCTACCTTAGGTGCGTTATGATGGTCTCATGCCTTCAACCACCCAAGAAGCATAGTAATGCACAGTAAAGTACGCCCAAAGGGCTTTGCTGCTATGTACAGATCTGTCAGGGCAGTTCTCATTCTAGGAGGTGAGCTGGTAGGATTTTAACCATGCTTTGAAAAGTGTTTTTGAGTAGATGGAAATCTTGTTTCATATAGTTACACAAGGAGTGTATATAGGAAGGAAGTAGAAACTATGGTTATTTTTTGTTTACCACCCTTTCTAAAGGTTCTTTCTTTATTCAGATTTTTTAAGAATTAAAACTTTAAAAAAAATCATGAATAAAGACTTCATCTGAATTATTAATAACAGTAAAAAGGTAACAGAATTACTTGTCATAACTAAGAAGACATCAGAGACTTCCCATTAGTTTTACAGAAAAGGTACTCCAGGAGTTTAGTCAAATACTAAAGCTTTGGTACTAATTTTGGCACTATGCTTAAGAATGGTGGAAGCACAAATGTGTTATTTCCATAGTCTTAAAATCCTAATTCTTCACTGATATTCATATGAGCAGAGCTTGTCAAATGGCTGAGGCTGTACTGGTACTTTTGGGACTTGGCATAGATCACGTATCAGGATTGTAGCCCAAGATTCACTGTTTCAGGTAGTACTTCTCCAACAATCTAGATTCGTAAGTAATCTGTTTTGCTTTCTTTGCCCACCTTCAGTGTGCTTTTAGCATTCTTTATCTTTGCTCTTTGGAACGTAATGTTCTTTTCACATTTTTACAAAAGCTTCCTTCTGTTCACCACTACCAGAAGCATCTACCTGACCAAGCATTTCGTTTCTGGCTGCAGAATCAAGTTAGCACCCTTTGTTTCTGTTCTGTAAGTTGAATTGAATAGCAGACAGCTGAGAAAAACATCCCTACACTCTCAAAATTTCTGAGGATCACATCTCGCTTTGTGACACCCAGTCATAAAAAAGGAAAGCACTTTATTTCTTGAAAAGACTGTGAGACAAGACGACTGGAGCTGATAGATATTAAAAGGCTGTATGGTGGGTCTCTTGGCTAAAGACCTGTGTGCTGGCACAAGCTTGAAATCCTTTATTTGAAGTCTGAGATTTCCAGCTGAAGTTCTGAAGTGAGTCAGGTAAAGGTGAATACTGTTAGGGAGGATAATATTTCCTTCTCTTTATGTTAGTGTTCTCCTTAGGATTAGAAGAGATATTCCAAGCCTACTCACATGACATCTTTCTTGTATGTCATTATAGAGTGAAAAAGTTCTATCAGAGGAATTTAGATTATGCTGCTGAGCAATATAGTCAGCCTTCAACTGAAGGTTCATTTTTTTCATGACAGTGTTTTGTGGAGGCTGCTACTGTCTCTTGTAAAGCAGATACTTGGCCTAAGACTCCCATTGATTGGAGAACTGCATCAAAGACTAGCTCAGTTTTCAAAAGACTGTTAATCCCAGTATGTGATGTCTTCACTGTACTTTTGACAAAATTGCTACCTGATTTTGCAACTGCTTTGATACTACTGGATCTCTACTATTCATGAAACTCCATTGACATGTATTGTTCTGCGATACCCAGGATCTTGACTACGGACAAGCCTATTGTTACAAGCACGTTGCAAACAGAATGAAAGGACTGTTTGGGCTCAGTTACTCATGCTGGCCCTTCTGAAACAGCCAATTGCTTTACTCTTACTGTGACGGGAATTTCTCCAGTCACAGGCCAGTTCCATACAGGCATAAGGAAATAATTTTCTGTAGACTCTTTACACAGCCAAAAAGAGACAAACCAAGAAGGAAAAGGGTGGCAGCACAAGATACTCAGACCCTTTTATGATGCTATTTACCTGTTCTTTCACATTCTTGTTTTTATATTAGCAAACTCTGTTCCTTTTGCCATATCCAGCCTTACCAGTTTCTTGTGTTCCTGCTGCTTCCATATTCATCTCATTGTAGCTCCCCAATACAAAAGCCAACCCATATTTGTAATTCCACAGAGGCTAGGCTGACTCTTGCTCACTGGAAAGAGGTGAAATCATAACAATGTAGATCACCAACACCTTGTGATGCACCATGAAAAATTACAGAAAACATGGCAAGACTTGCATTCAAATTGTTGAGGTTTGTTCATTACTTCCAAACACAGATGACAGAAAACTCTTACCACCATGCTGTCCACCAGAATTGCTCTCATTGTGTCTCAGCCCTGAGTGTGACAGTCTTAAGTTCTCTAGGGTATGAATTTGTGTAGCTCAAATGATTTTGTACTCCCTAACACTGTGAAAGGCAAGTGTCTGTTACTGCATGAAGAAAAAGTGCTGGTCAAAGTGAGACTGGTATAATAGGCAGGGAAATGTCAAAAGAAGGGGCTAAGATGTGGAAAATCTTCCAGAAAGAAATGATAAGCTCTTTGTTCATACTGGAATGAACCACCAGCAAGCACAAGGTGAGAAACAATTCCTGTAAAAATCATGTGATGGGCATAACTACTTGATTTTTCATGAAATAAAATCTGAGGTAAGTAATCTATTGCTTTACCAATTGCATCAGTAAAAATCTACCCCTTTTCATATCCTGGCAGGTAACTACAGAAACAATGTATGTGGCCACTCTGAAATGCTCACCAATGAACTCCCTAAAAGTCCACTGCATCAACTAACCACAAGATGCAGTTGAACTGTATGCTAGCTTCTCCTTCTTCCTGCTTGAAAAAGGACCAATTGCATAGGCCCACAAACCTAACTCCCTGTGGCCATTTTAAACTACTGAAGTAGTTCAATGCTGCAAAGGTCTGAAAAGACCTTTCTTGGCTGTGAAAAGGTCAGGAAGACGCAGCCTGAATAGTGTATCAGAACTAGAGAGAATTGTTATTGCATACCCATCACATTGGGGAGGGCAGGGATAATACAAATATCGTCTGTACCTTCCACAGTATTTACTGGAAGCAGCGCACCCACACCCCATGTCTATTTTCTTCCTGATGAGACCCTTGTGAGCCAAATGCAACTTACTGTTGTGTTAAAATGACTGGTGTGAAACTGTATTTTCAGAGTAATGAAGTTATTTGCCTGTCATACATCCATCTCTTCAACTAGAGATTTACGCTGGCAGTGAAACACCCTAGGGACGTTACTGTCACCAGAAATTCTAGTTGCAAATAATTTTGGCAACAAGTGTTCAAGCACTGGACTCCCAAGCAGCAACTAAACCTATGGTTCTGTTATCACAGATACTACGGTCACTGACGTACCAAGAACATCTGTTTTGGATAAATAGCATGGTACCCATGTTCATCAGTTAATGCCTCTAAATATCCCACATCTCCAAGAAAGGTTAAATCAAAATCAATCTGATGCAATGACTTTAGGGGGATGGGGAGCACTGGGTTTTTAAAATGCAATCTGATTCTTTAAGGTGATGGACAAAGAACAGAGATTTAGATAAACTGGAATTCATTTCCAGCTCATCTGCAAAAGGAGCAAACTGTTTCTGCTTCCAACACTCTGTCCTTAGTACTAACCTTGAAGAAGGTATTCTTTCCAGTTGCATCGTTTATAGGGCACTAGCAGAGGAGGCAGTGATGGCAGTCATAATACACCAGTTCTAGCAAACACTGTGAGTCTGCTGAAGTTTATGACTCATCCAGGTAGGTGTGAGTTGAACTCATGTCCTAGGCAAGCAACACTGATGAGCAGGAAACACCAAAATGTTTTTCTTAGTGTTGGAAGCAGGCTGCTGACTTTTCTGACCAGTTGGCACACGCTGGTATCAGATATAATTAGGAAACTGTTTTGAGTACCATTTTGGAATATGTGCATATAAACATTGATCTGTTGAGCCTTTCAAAAATGGGGAGAAGCTGCATTTAAATTGTATATTAAAGACCTGAAAAATAAAAGGAATTAATTGGATGTTGGCCAACCTATTTCCTCTTACCGACATCCACTTTTCACATCTGAATTATGTTGACAGATAGCCCCGGCAGAACCATTTGTAACAGAGCTCTTCAAATTATAAGGCCTTTGTCCAAAGTCTATTAAAGTCAATGGGAAAGTTTTCACTGAAGTCTCTGGGTCTGATGTTGGGAGTCTCTTTAAAGACAAGAATTTGCAGATCCTTAAAACAAACAGGATGGAGCCCATGGCACTAGAACAACACTTGAATTTTTAAATCAGCTAAGAATTATTTGACATTTGACTTAACAAGTGGAACCAAACTATTAGTTCTCCAGTTGCTTTGTTAACGTTAGAAGTCTGATCTAAAGCTCACTGACATTAGAATCTCTGTGTTAAATAATGAGTTTCTGATTGGGAGTTAAGTGTATTTAAGCATAACTAAAATGGAATTACAAGACAAAGGCAAGAAAGATTTAGATTCTCATGTTTTATTATTTGTAACAGTTGAAGGGGTGTTAAGAAAAATCAGCACAACTAATGAGAACAGGAATACAGATTCAGCCAAAATGAAAATATTCCTTTTTGTTGTTTTCTTTTTATACTTTGGTAAGAAAAATGTTCCTTAGACTCTAAATATAAGGAACAAAAAGGATGCTGGGAGGCAGGATATTACTACACGTATTGGAAGCTTGCACCAGGTTTAATAAATAAATAGTGGAGCTGGTTTCTAAATGTGTTGTGAATGTGAAGGCAGGCAGCAGAGGTAGGATGTCATTTGTCAGTCTCTTCATGGTCAATAGGAATTGCAGCAGGATGAGCACAATGGTGTGGAAAATAATTCACATCTTTGGACATTTCTCTTAACATGCCTCTCCTTTTCCAAAACAGATTGAGGTGTAAGTGCTGCAAGATGAACCACTAGTCTTATACAGCCCTTTAGAATTACTAGATTAAGTATTTCATTAGAAAAGATGAGTGGCACTTGCTTGCAGTTTCCTTTCTTTTCCAGGACTCAACAGCAATAATCCAATTAATCTTGATTTGGATAGAAACTGTTGCATGGAAGTAATATATAGTCGAGTACTTGGCTTCACTGCAACCTGGGCTGTAAGAGTGTGTCAGTGGCTAGTCTCATAGCACAGAACTCACTTTCTGCTGTAATGTATCACTGTATCACTAACCTTTTAACTCCTTTTAAGAAAACCTTTTTGAAGGAGACCAAAGGAGGTGAATCTTGGATTCTATGTATAGTTTCATTATGAATATCTGCTGTGAAATCCTGCGAGTAATCTCAGATGTTACAGTTATTTCTTTCTACTTGGTATTGGTGGTGCTGATTCACACATTATTTCTGTCTCAATTTCTGTATTGTTTCTGGTAGTTTTCTTGGTCATCCTGTGCAAATGGTCTAATACTCATTCTAATTCCTAAACAACCAAATGTAAAATTGTGAAAAGAAGCAATACTGTTTAATGCACAAGCTGCTGGCTGGCTGGAGTACTGATATATGCAGCCTTAAGCTGATCTGAGATATTAATTTATAATTAAATATTTTATTTTGCTTTCTTTGTAAGAAATGCTTCTTGTAATGAATTCCAGACAGAGGCATATTTTTAATAACCTGAAGTATGTGTTAGAACATTAGTTTCCACATAGTGTTATTCTGTTATTGTGTTGGCTTCCCAAGACCACCTGCTTTGGACTGTACAAACATTTAGCAGGACAGCCTGAAAATGCATTCGTATTAAGTTTTGTGCATATGTAGAAATCTATCTATACCACATCAACAGGAATTTGCACTGTGTTGCTTTCCTGTTGTTGTTGAAGGGGATTATTAATTACCCTTACAATAAACGATGTGGCAAATGGGTATTAATAAAAATACTAGCAACCGTTTATTAGTATGAAAATTGCCAAACTTGTTAAATAGGATCATAGTACAGTTGGAATATATATTTACAACGGGAATACACAGTCTTAGGGCAAATTACAAACAATTATATGCAAACTAGGAGGCAATTACTTGGAAAGACAAGGTCCCGGAGAGCAGATAGCACTCAATTACAGTGGGTAGAGACTCAGTAAGAACCTTTAAACCCAAAGAGCAATGAATTAATTACTCACAGCTTGTTTTACCCACGTGGGGGACGCTGCTGCTGCTGTTGTATTAGCTTTGGGTCTCTCTCATATGGTGCTAGCATGGCGGATTGCTGGCAAGGACAGTTTACCACATGGTTCCAGGCTGATCTGGCTTCAGTGGATGGCAGGCAGTTAACGACACTTCTTGTAACGGGCGCGTGCTTGGTTCCTGGGTAAACTGAGGCACGGAACGATTCTGGTGGCAAGGGGAAGCAGGCCAGGTGCATCTGGCTTCTAGGCTTGTGGCTTCTCCACCTTGCATGTGTATGGCTTGTGGCTTTATCCCAGGCTCTGGACCAGGGCAACTCGAGGCAGCTTCACACAAGACGGGTCCAAGTAGGCTTGAAAGCAAGGTTTGAAGCAAGGCATGGCTTAAAGCAAGATTTGAAGCAAGGTTTGGAGCAAGGCAAAGGCCTACCCAGTCAACCTGTATATATATAACTTGCCAGAGATCGAGCGGTCCAATGGGGCACAGAAGCTAACGCATAGCTGCCCAATGGAAAGGCATTCTGCCAGGCTATAACCATAAAAGGCAGAAACAAAGGCCTTGTCTCTGGGGGAGCGGTGGTCAGCTTACGTGCTCTTATTCCAGGTAAACAACTTGTTTACCAGACAAGCAGGAGTCCTGTCCCCTTTGTTCTTTTTCCCGCATTGCCCTGTCTTTTTGCAGGAAGGAGGGGAGAGAAAGGGACCTTGTCTGGACATCTTAAGGCCTGTCTGGATTTGTACTGGGCCATGTCATGGCCCTACCATGACACCTGTTCACCATGCTGAAGAGTAAAGTAAGTCATCAACTTCATGTTAGTATTTGAATGAACTAACTGAATGAAATAGATCAAATGTCATTTCCTTATTAAAGGAGAATGGGTCAACTTTATATAGACAGTAACTGGAGACAAAATTCGTATTCTAACACTGATATACACTGAGGTACTATGCAGCTGGCATATAGTCCATTCTTACTTATTCTGGACACACATTTGCTCTTCTTTTACACTTCCTTTTGTTTGGAAGTTTGGCAATTTTCATACTAATACATCCTCTGTGATACCCCCTCACAGGAGAGAGAGGATCTTGCTGCATAAACATGTACAAATGCCAGCATAGAAACTTCAGGGCTTCTACTGCAGAATGAACTTTACTTTAGCCTTTCCTTTCCATACCACAAGACTCAAACATTTCTAAAACTGTGTGCAGAAAAACAAATGTCCATCCATTCCTCAGTGCTTAACAGGATCAGCTTCTATGATGCTGTATTACTATACGGATCAGTAAAAGCTAAATATTTTGCAATTAACCTAGAAGAAATTAAAGTTTTTTTTCTCATTTTATCATTTCTTTAACATTATTATACATGAAACTTTATCAGTGAATTGGTCATGCTATTTAAATTATGCAAGCAATAAATCAGTGTTGTCCATTCAAATCAGGAAAATCATCTTTATAACATGTAGCATGATATATTATGACAGTATTTCAAGACCTTGCTTTAGGGCTGAGTGGACAGATAGCTGAGGAAAAGATCTTGAAAAGACAACACAGGCAGACAAGACTCCTAATTCATGCAGAAGAGTGAATTACTATCATGTCAAAAAATAAATGTAAACAGTTTGAGATATGTATATTTACTTTTAATTAGCATCAGAAACTGCTGATGTGATAAAAAATAGACTAGATGGTCAAGAGAGTAATAGGTGTACAGTGCAATTCTTGTAGTGAGAGCTGAAATTCCAGGTGAGCAATAGGGCTACTGAATGCAGTGCTCGAAAGCACTTTGAATGAGAGTTTTTTGCACTGGACCATTGAAACAAATAGAATTTTTGTGTATCTTATGTTGACTGTAGAATCAATATTGACTAAGCCCTTGTGTTGTTCAAAGGCCATCCACCACCTAAGTCCTCATTGTATTTCTTGAAAAGCTCTTGTAAAAATCTTGAGATTGGTTTCGTTCAGGATTCCAAATGATTGGAGGTTTTTTCCTGACTTTAAAATTATTCTGTATGTGAAAAACTTCAACCTTTTCTCTAAAACTAGCAATGCTGGAAATGTACATAAAATAAAATGTCATCTGATTATGCCCCAGATCTTGACATCAAGGAATATCTCCCAAATATTTTAGGACTCATTACGGAACTGGGAGGTAACAATGCTGATCTAATTATTTTTCCTATCTCTGTAATCATAGAAAACCTTGATGCAATGAAAATCCTGCAAGTGTGTAGTGTAGACAAAGGAAGTGATGTGTAAGGACTCATTCTTCTGTTGGCCATGCTGCTGATTTGTCTGATACAGGTTAGTGACGTTGTATAGACAGCTCAGGTATGATTGTGAATAACATCATTTTTTTCTCTCAGTGATGAGAAAAGATTAAAAACATAAAGATGGAACCCAAACAAGTTTGAAATAGTTATTTACTAAACTATGAAACTGATATAAACTATTGCTTGTCAGGGTTCAGGCCAATCACTAATCCATTGATTTTTTTTCTTTTGATAGTTACATATTATCCTATGAAATTCAAACTATTTTATGCAGGGAAAAGAATACTAGTTCTAAGGGCAAGCCCAGAAAAAGCTTCTAGAAAACAAAGCTTGAGTATAGATCAGAAGCACGAATGGTAAAGTCCTGTGACCTGATCCTAAGAGCACTTAAGTGTAAATCTAAATCAGCTCTTTTATGCAATCCCTTTGCATGTGACCCTGAAATTGCCAAACTTAAATACAGCCTTTTAGGCTACTAAATCCCTCTTTCCAAAAGGATTAGAACTTGCACGTGTTCTAGGTTGGTAACTGTGGTTTTCAGGTAGGTTATCCTTCAAGTTTTGATTGCATGGCTGCTGAATGTGCTAGATAATTTTCAGTTCTAAATATGTTGTTGCATTTATTATAAATAAAGCTCTCCTGATAACTCTTTTGCAGGTATTTTTAGCTTTCCTATCAATGCTTTTCAGAGTAAACCAAGAATAAATTTTCAGAGAAAAACTTAAGCAGCAAAGTCCTCTGTGACAATCCCTTGGACAAAGGAATTTGTATAAACTAGGCTAGAAAAATAAATTCAACATCTTGACAATTTGTGGAAGTGATTAAAGCAAACAAAGCACATCCACTAAGAGCACATTAAAATATGCTGTGAGAAATCATGGGCTGCTTCTGTGCAAGGATTTGCGGTTCTTGTCCTTTTACCTTTCTCAGCAGTGCTGTCCTGGATAGGAAGCATGAATTGAACTATAGGTGTACACACACCTCTCAATGGATGTTTTACTAAAAGATAGGGATTGTGCTTTTTTAATAAAGCACAATTTTGTGTTTCTGTCCATACTCCTCTTATCTTTAAGTTTCCAACCATTACTGTGTCTTGTTTACACAGTCTTACTATGTCCAATTACCACTCTAGTAACATTCAATCCCTTCAGGGATGTGGCTGGGTAGGGTTACACGAATTTACAGTACACACCATCCAGGCTCAGTGCAGCATTCCTATTGCTGAAACCTCCCTCAAACAGACTGCAATAGCTGACAGAACAAGAACCTTTAAACTTCCCTTTAAAATAAAAGCTTATCTGCTAATTGTTTTGGCCCTTGATTGACCTGTTCATTAAAGCTGTTCATCAGTTTGCCCAGTCTGATGGCTAAAAGGTAATGGTAACTCTCACCTGGGAGTGTGAATGAGGTTCTGTTTTTTTTATTCCTGGGCAACAGGCTGTTACATTTATAATGAAACCCCTACAATACTGTTAATGAAGAGATTTTTAATCCTTATAAATCAAACAATGCCTTTATTTGATATTTAAGAGCAAGTCAAGGGTATTAAAGTATCACTGAGAATAGTAATAAAAAAAAGAAAAAGAAAACCAGCTGTGCTTGATAATCCACTTAAAAGCTTGCAGAAAGGATTTATAATTACCCTGGCATTATAATAGCTTGCTTTCTACAGGTTTTGCATCTCTTAACTTTATAGTACTTTTGCATCTGTGACTTAAGAAATTATTTTAGGTTACTCTTTTACAAGATTACAAAGTCTTATACTTGATGACAAGTCTTTCCAAGTGTAAGTGGGGTTGCAGTTCCCAAGGGGAGACTTGTTAGAGAGGAATTTGTGTGGTACTATCTTAACCAGAATATTCATCTCATCTGCATCTTGCAGAAGCCTTTAGAGTCTGTCATAGAATCATAGAATCATAGAATCAAGAAGGCTGGAAGAGACCTCAAAGATCATCGAGTCCAACCTGTCACCCTAAACCTCATGACTATCTAAACCATGGCACCAAGTGCCACGTCCAATCCCCTCTTGAACACCTCCAGGGATGGTGACTCCACCACCTCCCTGGGCAGCACATTCCAATGGCCAACCACTCTCTCTGTGAAGAACCTTCTCCTGTCACGCACGAGTCTCGCTCTTACCAATTCACAAGAATGATGCGTGACAGAAATAACCCCTTAAAGTTGGACCTTCTCAAAAGAAGAGCCAATTTATGCTGGCTATGATGGCAGATCAACTAAGACAGTAAACCTGCAAGACCAGATCTTGGATACAATCAAAGGTCTGTGACTTGCAACACTGGATTGCGACAGCTGGATAAAAAGATAGACAATGGGCATGCATGTATGTGAAGGTGTGTATGTTCACAAAATGGAATAAAAATGAAAAATGTGGCCTGGAAACAAATACAAAACATCTTTTCATTTTTCATTGTCCTGTAGAAGTCCATCTCTGTAGAGAAAGTATATACCTGTTTCATACAGGTATATATATAAATAGTGATGTTCATCTTAACTTACCCAAGTCAGAATTGGAGACTAATGCAGATAGAAATTTATTTGTGTGAAACAGGACAAGAAACAGCCTGAGAGATCAAAGTTTGGACAAGTCTGGATGAAATCAGTAGATATTCAGATGCTGAAACTTCAAGAGTTTTTGTGGAGGATGCCAAGTGGCCACCAAAACTGTACTATCACTCCCCTTCTTCAGCTAGACAAGGGAAAGAAAAAAGTATAACAAAAGGCTTGTGGGTCAAGATAAGGATAGTTTAATAAAGCAAAAGCAAGGGCCACACGTGGAAACAAAGGAAAATATTTATTCTCTACTTCTCATCAGCAGGCAATGTTTGGCTACTTCCTAGGAAGTAGGGCTTCAGTACATGTAGTGGTTGCTCTGGAATAGAAATGTCAATAATGACTGCTCCCTTGCCCTCCCCTCCCTGCCTCCCTCCCCCCCCCTTTCCTTACTCTTAGCTTTCATTGCTGAGCTAATGGCATATAGTATGAAACATCTTGTTGGTCAGCTTGGGTAACCTGCCCTGGGACTGGGGAGTAGCCCCTGAGAGGGCTATGTCCTCTCCCAAAATCTTACACCTTGGCAGTGCTGGAATGAATGAATGCTGGAGAGACAACCTTGACGCTGTGTGAGCACTGCTCTGCAGTAGCCAGAACACTGTTGTGTTAATGCCCTTCTGGCTAGCACTACAAAGCACAGCACTGTGAGGGCTGCTACAGAGAAGATTAACTCTATCTCAGCCAGAGCCAATGCACTTCTATACAGCTTTTCAGATGAATGATCATCTTGTTTGATGTTGATGATGGCTAAAAGTTCTCAGGGATACTGTTAGTATCAGAGTAATCAGAGCTTTCCACCCTCTGTGACATATATTTGGCCTCTTATTCAGAGTTGGTCCCAGTTCCCAGGGGTATGATATCCACAGGGAATTGTCAGTCTAGAAGACTGATAAATGAGGAAAGCCTTTTCCTGATAATTCTTCAAATTACTCCTGAAAAATCTTGCCCATTGTAAGTTGATCCCAGCAGTTAACCATGTTGGGAACCTATTGTGTGAGGTGATAGAGGCAGCTGTAAATCTAGCTCTCAGAGCAGTAAGAGTTCATGCTGATGGCAGACACCACACTCTTTAATGTATGGCAGAAACTCACTGTGCCTAAGAAAGCATATTTACTAATGAACAGCAGCAACATTACTGACCCTAATGTCATTTGTACCCTGTAAGATATCTTTCCATTATATCAACTGTTGCCAAAGCTGATGTAAGAAAGGCAAATTTCCATAAACATAATTATTTGGGAATTTGGAGGCAACTGGTCATGCAAAAGATGCCTCCTAGTTCTTCCATACTTGTGTCTTCATTTTTGTGCTTTGAGAGTAAGAGAATTTGTCCCCCCAATTATCAGGTGAGCACAAGCCCATACTGTGTCATAGATGTGAATGAGACCTTCAATCTCCCATGTGCTTTGACAGTGAACATGGCTCTGAGAGAGGAACCACCCAAAAGCACATGATTTGGTGTGTCAGGCATTATCAGCTGCAGAGCAGCTAAAATGAGGAAGAAGAGAAGAGAGCAATGAATTGTTTTCCCATGCGGTGCTGGCAGAGCTTGCTGTATTGCTGAATATTACCTACCTGCGGAGTGACTACTGCAGTGTTGAGGGAACTCCTTTTTGTCCCATTCCTTGTCAGCTCTGGCATGTTATGGGACCTTTCGCTTACTGCAGGAGCTGGTCCTGGGGGTTCCTGGAGTTCCCCTCTTGCCTGGTAAGTCCAGGAGAGAGGAATGGCCTGGGATCTTTCCAGGGGTGACTGTAGGTGTCTTTACAAGCTGCTTACTGATGTGAGATTATTTTCAGATCATTCTAGGCGGATTTCCCCTATTAACTTTCATTTCAAAACGCACCTCGGCCTTCGCGGCTCACCCTGCCAGGCGCAGGTCGGAGCGGCGCAGGTCGGGGCGGCAGCAGCATGCCCTGCGCAGCCCCGGAGCGATGGCTCCCTGCGGGGCTCTCTGCTGCCATCTCTTGACGAGCTGGGCGGGAGCTGCCTTCGGCCTTGCGCTTCAGAGGCAGCTGAGCTTTAAAACGCCTGGAGAACCTTAGGGGAGAATTGTGAGTGGGGATACTAAGTTAGTACTGTCCTTACCTAGAGACAATAACCAAAAGATCTGTTTTAATCGGGCTGAACCAAAAAAGGGAACTTAGACTTTTTTCCAGTATCCTCACAGGTTGTTCAGCTCCAACACTGCTGGAAGTGTAATGTCCACTGGTCTTCGTAGCTGTAGCTACTTCTAACAGCACAGGGAGATGATGCATTGAGAAACAGGGCAGAAGGTGCTGCATCTGTACAGCCTGGAGTCAGCCCTACCCATCGGTGCCCTAGGCTAGGGATAGAGATAGTGTTGACAGCATTCACAGAAGCACACAGAGACAGGCACATCAAAAGATGTATCACTAGCAGGATATTCACTGCAGCATGTAAGGAAACAGAGGACGATTCCAAGGATATTGCAAGAATACAGCTGGATTATATATAAACATGCAATACAAATATTTAGTTATCATATTTACCCAGATTACTCTGTAAATGGTGTTTATTTATACTTGCATGCTGAACTAGCAGCAGAGGCCTGCAGCATTACTTTACATACTGAAGGATATTATGTCTCCTGTGTTATTGGGAAAGCAGCCAGAGTCAACTCCCTCCCCTGAGTAGAGTTGCTAGAGGTTTGAGTTTTCTACACTTCTAGAACTGACTAAATGGTTTGTATTCAGGGAAGGTTTTTGTGTTCCAACTTTAGGAGAAGAACATTTTTACCATCAAACTACTCTGCAAAGCAGACATTGGCAGCTAAAGAGAAGTGGAAAACAGAAGAGCCACAGCAAAAAACTCCTGTGAGAAAGAGGTTAACAGCAAGGAACAAGGAAAGTCAAACAACACAAGAACCACAAAGCAAAATGAGCAGCCTTGTCACAAGAAGCAGAAATGGACAGAAAGACCAGGTGGGAGAAAAGATCAGATAGAGTCAACCTGAAAGGATAATCTTGTCCTTGATTCCTTCGCTCTTCACTGAGGGGGGTGAAGGATTAGGATGACTTTCAGTCTGTTAGTTAAAAGAAGATACAATTCTTGTTTCCTGGTTGAGGCTTATCTTTAAAATAGGAATTAGTTGGCTAAAACAGACTTAGAGCAGCAATATTTATCCTTTTAGTATGGTATATAGGATATTTTATCCATATAGGCAATGTCTAGTCAGCCATCTTTGGTTAGGTATTTGGGTGTTCTAGCATAGTACAGCATAGTTGTGAGAGGGATTTACTGTACCCATAAAAAGCATACTTGTGAGATTTACTGTACACAAAATCTTATTTTGTTTCCTGTGTGCAATTACTTTGTGACATTTGTCACTGAAAGGGTTCTGGGCATGAGCATGATTTGGTAAGCATAACTAAATGTTCTTTGTAAATTTAACCATATGGTTTGTGACCTGATAGTTTTAAATCTCAGTTATAGTGGATAACTGTACAAAAGTACTCTTTCTAAAGTCCTTCTGTTATGACTTGTGCTCTTAATGCTAAACTTGGGACATTGAAATCATGAGCTGAAATAACTGCAATGTAATGCACGAATACCAAAGCAAGGAAGCAGCAAATGGACTCTTGGGAATTAAAACATTTTTCTTGCATGTTCCTCTGCTGATGGAGGGGAATGAGAAGCTAAAATAGTAAAAATTCTCCCCAGTATGTTGATTCTCAGTGCACTTTTGTAAATTGGAATTCTCTTTAGCCTTAGGCGTGGATTGGTTCAGCAGTGTAGTCCTTGTTTAGTGCAGGAGACAGCACTGACCCTGTTCTCAGCAGATCTCCAGCATGGAAGCTGCTAATGGGTAGCATGTCTGGATATTGCTGAGGACACTTGCATCCTAAATTAATCAGTAAACAAAGTCGTAACTGAGTCCAAACTAGTAAATAAAGGTAATGAACGACTGAGGCCCTGTGAAAGGCAATGTAATCTGGAATGGCTGTTGTGCATGGTGGCAATGTGGAGTCAGTCAAACATAGTGACTTATGTTTCTGGTATAAGGCCTGAGTCTTTGGAAGTTCAATTATCAATGTCCTGAGGATGGTTTTCTTATGGTGTAAAATCATGTAAGAGCATCAGATTTATTCTAATGAAAGGTCTAGAGCACAAGTCTTCTGAGGAGTGGCTGAGGTAACTGGGTTTGTTTAGCCTAGAGAAAAGGAGGCTGAGAGGAGACCTCACTCTCTACAACTCTCTACTTTAAAGGAGGTTGTAGCAAGGTGAGTGTTGGTCTCTTCTCTCAAGTAACAAGTGTTATGATGAGAGGAGGCAGCCTCAAAATGCACTAATAGGGGCCTACACTGGGCATTAGGAAAAGTCTCCTCTCCAAAAGGTTTGTTAAGCCCTGGACCAGGTTGCTCAGGGAAGTGGTAGAGTCATCATCCCCAGGAGTGTTTAAAAAACCTGTAGATCTGGCGCTTAGGTACATGGTTTACTAGTGGACTTGCAGTGTTAGGTTTATGATTTGACTTTAGGATCTCACGGATCTTTTCCAATCTAAATGACTCTATGATTCTATTCAATAGCAGTTAAACCGTTTTAAGCAAGTAATGTTGCTCTGAAATTTTCAGAATAAAATAGGATGGAGAATGTTGCATCTAGGAGAGACTCAGTTAACCTTAACGATGCAAAGAAAACAAAAGAATACCCTGATCATAATTTGAGATCATCTTTTGACAAGGCAAGAAGAAAAGTCAGTAGCATGAGATTTGAATAGGATTAATATTCACTCTATTTTCTTCCTGCTGTACTCTGATGTGGTCAGAGTTGGGCTTTTCACATGGAAACTTAACTTTGCATCTGAAGTTCAAAAAGAAATTTTGCCCACCTAATAATTATGTTTAAAACTAAAATCTGTTGGTGTATGACCTGGAGTTGCTATTAGAAACCATTGTAGCAGAAAATATTCCAAAAATGTTATAGTATTTTCTTATTCAGTAAAGCTTCTTACTCAGTAAAGTACTAACTGAATGATATGCCTATTAGATTTAAACAATTGTGCTTTCTGATCATTGCCATTGGGAGGTTTTAGTCCTGCAGATAGGCTAGACAGTCTAGGATTATTCAAGCACAGAATTAGGGGGTTTGGTAGTCACTGGGTTATAATGAATCATTGCTAGGAGGAGATATCCATAGTATTTGCCATTCGAGTGTGCTGCACTGCCTCAGAGAACCTTAAATGAAGATGTGATTAGTAAGATAAGGTATTAATTTTCTTCTGACCTTCTTCCTCTGTCTTTGGGACATTGGCTTTGAATTTACTTTTACGTGTAGCAAAACATAGCCTGAATATGGAAAATGCAACCATTTTATCCTTATCAGCTGTAATTTTCTCTCCTTTTTTACTTTCTCTCACCTTCGTATTTCTTTTTGTTGCCTTTCCTTTCTTGCTAGCACATAAATTTTATCCCGTGATGTAATGGAGGGAAGCTATCACACTAGGGCAACCAAACACCCCTGCCAGGACAGCACTTACTGGCATGCACTAAGTCAGCCAGCCTCACAAGCTCTAGCTAAATATTTTCAAGTGGAAATTTATTTCCAAAAAGAGGCACAGTGTTAGTAGAAATATAGTAGCAGATACTCTTTAATATCTCAGACCTTCACCTCAGCTTAAGAGTGGCTGCAGTAATGGACTTACAAATGGAAATAAGATTCATGATGATTTTTTGATTGAAGAAGTGAAATAAAGGAAAGGCTAGCAAAAGCCTCAGGAAATACTCTGATGTGAATTAGAATATAGGCACAATTGGAAGCGTATTTTCATTGTCTTGCAAAAAAAACCCAAGAAAATACGCCACTTCTACTGAAGTATTCAGCCACTCCTTACACCAGGAGGCAATTTGCCATCTGATTTCAGTAAAGTTGTTTTTTCTGCAGTTTCATCCCTTACTGCAGCTGCTCACTCTCAGCATGAGTTTACTTCAAGTTGGGCACAAACCTCCAGTCAGCATATTTCCATTTTATCAGAAAGTGTTGCACAAGTGATTAAGGTAAGTTGCCATCTTCCTAAACAAACAAAATTTTGTTTCTACTCAGTTTACATTACCCTAGCAGGAAGCACAGCTCTGCTGCACTCCTCATCCAAGTCCCTGGCTTGGACTGGTCCTGACAGTTTAAGCTGGTACCTGTGTTTCTTTTAATACCCTGAGAGTACCTTGCCTTCAGATGATCTTCCTTTTATAAATTTGTGGGTTTCCCATGTCTTAGTCTTTATCTGGGGCCTTTAGTACCATTTTCTTAAAAAGATAGAAAGTCTGTTACCACAGTGGAGGATTTAGTAAATTCAGCAGAGAATGTTTTGGAGCCTGAATTGAGTCAGGGGGAAACTGAGGTAGAAGTACTGGCATGGTGCAACGCTGGAGAATTAAAACAAGAAACATCTGGATTTCCTTCCACAGACTGCTACTGTTTCTAGTCTTGGTCAAATTAAAGGGATCATTGAAAACTGGTCCTTTTGGAGCAGCATAGCTTAAAGTCCCTTTCTTTTTCTCCATTCTGTTAAATTAATGCTTGAGGAAATGCTGATGGTGACTCGCTGTCTGCCTTCTCTCAGAAAGTAAGATTGCAGGAAACTACTCCCTGGTTAAACATGGAAATGCCAAGCAGGATTATGAAGCCTGGCTATACAGAAAAATAGTAAGGAAGAGATAAACAAGGATAGGATAGGAAAGGTCTGAAGGAAAAAAAAAACAAACCACCTTTTTCCACCTTACTGGTTCCACTGTGGTATTCTCATCTCTCTGCATACAATATTCAGCATTTGATGTCTTGTGAAGCTATTGTAAATGCAGGCTTTGCTTTGCTCTCACAAGGTTTCCAGCACCCAATGCCCCACAACAGATACCACATCTCCCTCAGAAGAGCTCTCCAGGCTTGCTATGAAATCTTGCTCCACTCTGGTGAGTTGAACAGGACTCTTACAGACCTCCATCTTTGCCAGACTCAAATACTTGGTTTGGAATGCGTTTTCTCCACATCCTTATGGAAATTCAGCATACCTCTGTGCTGGCATGAAAGACCTGCTTGTTTCTCTCCTGAGTAGAGTGCTGAAGTTCACAATACCCACAGGACACGCCAATGTGACAGAAACAGCAAGAGATAAGAAGATGTTTCCCTTGGTGAAGAAGAACAGAGCCTTCACACAACCTCTGTGTTCTCTGCAACTACTGGCCAATGCTACAACCTCCCTTTTCCATTTTGAAGAGATGTGGTTGGAATAACTGTCACCCACTTTGATTACCTGACAAATTTAGATTTGTGTGGGTGATGCAGAGAGCCATGCAAGTGGAGGAAGAGATAAGGCAAATCTACAAGTTAAGGTTAAGAAGAATATTTATCATGAGTACAGCATCACAGGAAAGCTGCCCTTCTGTCTCTTGCTTACCTCACCTCATTCCTTTTCTCCTTTGTTTTTCTTTCTCCATCTGGTCTTAATGAAGCAACAAGAAGGGTGAGTGCAGGCCCCAGCATCCTTAGTGGACTTTTGAAGCAAGGATTTCTGAACTAAGGGGGCTGCTGCTTTGAAGTGATGCAACACCAACAGTTTCAGTAAAGCTACACTAACACACAGTAGAAAATAATTCATCTTGGTCATTTCCCCAGTAAGTAAGGAGGAAGGAAATTTGAAGGAGTTCAGCTTCCCTTGACAGCACAGATGTTATTTTACCGGACTTGAAGACCAGGTTGGCTCTCACTGTACATGCTGTCATATGGATTTCCTACCAAGGCACTTCTTCCCTCTCCTCAGTAGTGGGATAAGACATTTGCAGGCACAGTTTTTTAAGTTAATTGGAATCTTTTCAAATTGTAAACTTATAACCCAAATCTAAGGTCACTTCTATGAGATCTAGATGGCATCAATTCCTAATGCATTCAGGTGCTGGGTTACAGACAGGTCAAGGCAAAAGTAGGTAGTGCTTTCCTGTTTTCTGTGCTGCAGATGAGGCTGACAGTGGTTTCAAATCAGACGAGTTCTAAATTTGCTATGGAATACATTAATATCATCATCTCTAAGAGGTTTTTTATTGCTAATTACAACATTCCCCGCACAAGGTCTCCTTCAGCCTCAGGGACCTGGAACTGCAAGCCAGTGAGTTGGGTTGGGCTGAGCACTCCTTCATGGTCTGTGCTGGGAGTTAGAATCCCATGGAGAAGGTGGTGGATGTCCTTTAGCTTTTGACTGCTAAAGACATTAGACTGGATGAAGGGTTTGTTTTTGTTGTTTAGCTGCCAAATGTGGTAGCCAAGAGAAGTCAAAGGATGCTAAGTTTGGGAATATCTTTAACCACACATCCATCACTGGTCTTTTTAATTGGATTCTTGGGGTTTTTTTCATAGGAAAAACTCTCATAAATCACCTGTCTCTTCCATCTAGTAGTAGTTTCTTGTTTGCAGTGCAGCAGTATGAGGCTGAATGGCTGACAAAAAAAGCCATTCTTTCTAGAGGTGGAAAGGATGACTCTGCACAAGAAAAATGTGTGGGATGCAGTGCATTCATTTAATCGCTGCTAAATTTGCTGGGTTCAAAGATTCTGCCTGCCATGGAAGGATTTTTTTTTCTTCTCAAATATATTCAGAGAGACTTTTGCTGTATTTTCAGTCATTTGAAAATGGAAGGGCTATGTTGTAAGTGCAGAGAGTACATTCCAGCACAATCTCTTCCAATTTGATATTCCTTAGGCAGCACAATATCCAACACTGTTGTATGTTTTTCATTTCCCTCCTTCAAGAATTTGCAAAGAACATGCAGTAGGTGAGGAATTAGGCTGGCTGGTCCTGTTCATTGTGTTAAGGAAATCCTGTTCACAGGTTAAGGAAAGAGACCACCATGGTGAACTGCACATGTCTGTACTGACAGATCTGGCACTTTGTGGTGGAATGCAGGGGCACATTTGAGGTTTTACAAGTCTCTGTCTTGAGCATCTTGTTTGCTAGCTTGAGGCTACAGTCAGGGAGTGTCAGGTGAGGAGGCATCTCAGGTGTTGCGATAGATGAAAGCCAATGGAGTAGATTTGACTATTTCTCCTCAGAGTGAAATGTAAACCTTGACAAGTTGTGTTACACTCTACTTCCTTTGCACCACTGGGAGGACCTGGTAGAATAGGCCCCCTAAATGCCCCAGGTGCCTTGGTGCCACACATTTTAGATCCAGCAGAAGCAGAGCGGCTCTCTTGGTACAAAGGCAACAGATATTCCTTCCAGCTCAAGGTCATACATTTAAATAGCATATTGCATTGGACTAGGTGCAGTAGAACAGCCAGAAACTAATCTACACAGAGTGATCTGTAAATATCAGAGACATGTCAAAGCTATCCAAAAGCAAAATTCTGCCTTCAGCCAAGAGAGAAATGTATGAACAGCCTTCAGGCTGTTCAGATGCTTCAGGCAATCTTCCTGCTTCAGCTAGCAGGCCTCATCACTCATTCTGTACAGCATGACCAACAAGTATTTGTCTGAGTGGTCAAGAGAGCTGGGGAGGAAGAAACCAGATTTTCTAGACCCTTTCTAAAGTGTCATGGCTTAGTTGTCCCATGTTTCTCAGCTAAGATGAGGGTACTGAAGAGTTTCTGAGAACACAGACTTAAAAAAACCCAAAGATAATATTGGAAGAGTGTGATAAATGTGGACTTTTTCCTCTCAAGACAATAGCTGATAATAGTGATTCATTCTAGCTTCTTTGTGAGGAAGCTGTTTCTGTGCAACATGAATTAAATACCTACATAATAACTTTGACCTTTAGCTCAAAACACCGATGGCAAACATTGGGTGGCAAACAAGGTCACTTTGAGGAAGTCAGCCTTAAAAAAGCTGTTTAGGGATGGGGTAGTCAGCTGTACTGCACAGCAGCATATCGTGGAACAGGCCATGAGCTGTGGGAAGGAAAACAGGAGAGTGCCAAGTGCCATCTTCCTGAATTAGAATTTGCTTATTATATTATAGCAGTTTTGGTTACCTTATGGTAATTTCAATAATCACAAATGGTCACAGTGCTTCACAACAGGGAGACAGCACAGGGCCATTACTAAACAAAGAGAGGAAAACCTTCATACCAGAATACTAACACCTCATCAGGCTCTTGAGCACTTTGCTGACACCCACAGATGTTTGCCCTCAAGATTTTCAGACTACTCTCTGGGAAACAGCTATAGTAGGCAGAGTTATTCAAGTTTTATTAACCTGTGCTTAAACTTTGAAAGGCTAGAACAGTCTAGGAAGTTCCACCTCTACTTAGTTACTGAGAGAATAGTCGAAGAGGTTGATTCAAAGAGACTACACAAGCCACACACCCTGGCAGTTAGTAGGGTGTTTCGAACACCTTGTGTCACGTATGTTTAGGTAATTAAGTGATACGATTTGCTGAGTACAATTTGGGCTCTACAGCAAATACAAGAACTATCTGAGTGATGAAAGAACATGGAAACAATTTGAATATTTTCCCTCTCAGATGCCAGAAATTTGAACTTGTAGCTAATCACTTAGGCTGCAGAGCATCCAATGTCCCTGAGAGTCTTTAAGATAAGAAGGAAGGGAAGAATAGGTAGCTATGAAACATTTATTTTCTTGGCTCCTCAGACATTGCCTGCTGCCAATTTTCACTGCTCCATACACACAAAGCTATTTCTCTCTTAATGTTAAATCCCATACTGGGATTCACAAATGCTTCTTCCCTGTGTCTATAGGGATCAGGCAGATTTACAGAACTGCCATCAAAGAAGCTCTGTGCTTTGGAGGGAGAGAGAATGGGACCAAATGCTTAATGTTGGTATTCTACGTTCAGCTATGGAAGGTAATCCCAGTATTAAGACAGAAGTAGCTCTGCCTGTGTAGTCTGTGTTTCATTGTTATGCCTACACCAGAAAGCCTCAAAACGCAGAACAGTGAGGCAATCTCATGAATTAAAATACACTGAAGATCTTAGAATTCTAGACCATCCCCAAGAAAAAGCCAAGTGCTGCTCCACAGAGGCTGTCACTGGAAGTTCAAGGCTGCAGAACTAGGCCAAGATCATTCTATATGTTTGTCTAGTTTTTTGCAAGCAATTTTTGCTACCAGTTTTGCAACCTGGTATTTTAGAGCAGCCCTTTAAGGTAAAGCTGATGCCACATCTCTTAACACCAAACTCTTTGGCAAACCAAAGACATTTTCCCAAGAATAACACAAGCAAAGTTGCAAACATCATCCAGGAATTTCTTGGCACCTGTAGTCCTACAGTTCACTGTCCTTATGAGGATTTGGGGCAATGACTTTCAGTTCTGTTTGCACTAGCTTCTACGTTTTCTATTTGGATTTTGTTACTTTCTTTCTCCTTAAAGGAGTTGTATATTTCTTCACTACACACATGAAATTCTGCTATGTTGTATAGATCAACATCACCAGTCAAGACTTACTTGAACATCCACAAAGTGAAAGGAGATGCAGATAAGCCAAAATGAGCCTTAGTTTCTGGTGTATTGAGAAGTTCCTTGTAGATGGTTCGCATTTAAATTCCTCTCTGAGGATTGTTAGTAAATAAAACTTAAGAAGAAATATAAATTTAGCAAAATTGCAGAAAACATCTCATGCCTCCAAACATTTGAAAGCAAGAAAATGAGTTATTGAAACTTTTAGCTCCCCTTGTTCTCTCCCAGGCTTACATAACTATTTCCACTTCTGTATTCTGCTGTTGCTCTTACATCTCCAATAAATATCCAAAGAAGTAATGCTATTCTTGTTTCAACCTGGAAATCTAACAGAAAACGTTAGGCTACATTTTCAATTCCGGTTAAAATCCTTTCAACAAACATCATGTCTTACAATCTGGAAACCAGGATGAGAAGAGCATGGTATGATCACAGGATATATCCCAAATGGATGTGACACCATTCTGAGATGTGAGCCAGAAAGAAAAAATATTTAAGCTCAAAAATAATTAAAGCTTGAGTTTTCAACTAGCATTTTAAAAAAGAATCTCAGAACTGGGTTTATTCTGCTTTGTCTTTTGCCATTTCACTGACATTTAATTCTGGAAGAGCACTAGAACCACACTATAATGCAGGAAGAACGACACCATAATTATCTGCCTGCCTGAGCTCCCCTTATAGAATAACGGTTAAGATAGTGAGATTCTTCTGGCTTGCCCCTATGCTATTATGTCTAAATATTCATAATCATCACCCAAATAGAGTGTTTGACTGCAACTGAAGGACAAGCTGCATGGCAGAGGAAGAATAATTAAGTCATTCAAACAAAATGTTATTAGTTAGAAAGGAAGGAATGTGTCATCTGTTGCCTTTAAATGTGGACAGACTAAAAGGCCATGAGAACCTTTTCATGCCAAAGCTCTATGTCAGCACTTTCTGATTGTATTATGTTGATGAGGGTTTTAAGTTACATACAAACTTTAGGTCTAGGTTAGAAGAGGACAAGCAATTTTTTGTGTGTGTCTAACTTCTATTCTGTGTTTGGTGGAAGGAGGAATCAAATGTCTTTGTTTAATTGGAGAATATTTATGGAACACACATTGCAGTGCTACTACTATCCTTAAGCAGCAATTCATTACATAACTGTTTTCTCTCAGTCAAAATAGCTTCCATTTTTCTTTGTGATCTGTGGAAAATTTAAATCTTCAAGGTCTTACCCACCTCAATTATAAACTTTTTAATGTTTCCTGTCTCTTCCCCACTGTGCCCCTTCTCCCTCATTTTCTGTCAGCCACCATCTTAAGTTATTTGCAACTGCCAGGAATGCTGCTCTTGACCTTGTGTTCTTTCCTTATTTCAGGGCTGCATACCCTGTGAGAACTGAAGATGCATTTGTCCAGAGAATATTTGCCAGTAGTGGCTTGAAGTAATGTAACTTCAAGAAATCTTGGCCTCTCATCTCCATTTTTTTTATTCAATGCCATCTCACCTTTCTTCCATGTAAGAAAAGCAATGATAAAGAAAATGGTGTCTAGTGTGACTGAACTTCATGCTGAGTGCTTCTAGGGAGTGATCAAGAATGTGGTTTGGTGGCATTTGTTTTAGAAAATCAAAATTAAAAGAAAAAAAAAACCAGTGGCATAAATAGGGAGATGATGTAGAAAGGCTCAATTGGTATCTTTAGGGATATCTTATGTGCAGGTGGAATGAATAAAAGCTAGTCAAAAAGGGTGAAAAGGCATAAGGACCCCTGTCTACAATCACAAGATAATACATTGTTTTGAAAATTGTTCAAGGTTGGTAAGTGACGGTTACGTACTTTTATCACTCACAAAACCTAGGAACATAAAAGTAAAGAAGCAATGAAGGACATCACAGATCTGATGTCCCATGCCACAAAGTGTTTCTTAAATCAAAACAAAAGTCTTTCATCACAGCATAAACAGTGGTACATAAAGTTTTAATAAAACAGTATGTATAAAGTATTTTTAATCTAAAATTACTTGAATTACCAAATGTGAAACTTGAGAGCTTTCTTCCTTCAATGCTTAAGAGAATGTGTGACATGTGAAGGCCATATTCTGGTTTACTGCAGCTGAGCATGTGAGTCCAGCTGTTTGAGGGAACCAGTTTAAAGTGCTGCCTATGTAAAAATAGAGGGTAAAAAAATGATTTGTTACAAACAGAGACAGGCATTTAGCTTTCAAATCCATAACATGTTGGAGGGGGGTGGGTTCTCCCATAATCAAGTTACAAAGTAGTGGACTCTACGATCTTTACATTCTTGTGTCTACAGTAGAAGAGCTCCCCTAGCATGCCTTTTTTTTTTAATTCTCCTGAACTAGAGAGACTGAATTACCAATCTTATTGGCCCTCTGAAATTATCCTTCAGTCCGTGACATCATGAGAACCATTGAGCCCTCCTTGTAAGACACCTCTAATAAAATACTAACTAGAATACTAACAAAGAAAGGGAAAGGATTGAGAGCTAACTGCTGATAGCACCTTCATGTAGCAACCTAAAAATTTCAGTTATCTTTTCTTATCTGTTGTAGCAGTATAACTGAGCAGTTCTTCAGGTTAAAGCAATTATTGGTGCCAAATATACAGGTAATGGTACATAGCATTTATCACCTAGTAGTAAGTTGCAGCTGCAACGTCATCTAGTAACAGACAAGTTTGTCTGGGTTTATGTCTGTTGTGAGCCATAACAGCAGAATAAACCAGCTACATTAGATGGTTTTTAACATTAAGCTGCTTCTTTTTGCCTCTGTTACCTTCCTTGCAATTTCAATTAACTTTGATAGATGAGCAATATTTCCAAAGACATGAAGTTCCTACAAGTTTTGCAAAAAATCTTGAGCTGTATATAGGAAGGAGATGAGCTACTGACTTCCACGAGAAAGCAAAGTAGGCTGAATCCCACCATTCTGATACATGCAGATTCTTAAATAGAATATTAAATATTCTGATATATACAGTTATATATAGATATACACACATGTATTCTTATTTTTTCTGATATATATAGTAGTTAGAGATGATGAGTCATCCCTGCTATAGCTTGAGTGTGTGTAACTGCAGATGCAGCATGTGAGGGAGGCAGCTAACACTGGGAGCATGGTAAGGACATGGGAGTTCTGTGGAGCAGGGGGTGAACTCAGGAACACAGTGTACAAATCTGTACAAACCCAGGCTTTACCAGTTTTGCCATTCATAGAGCAAAAAAAAACCAAGGTGTTTGTCCAGAGAACTGTGAGTGGAATAGCAGTAAGCATTAGTTCCTGGTGATAAAATTTAAAAGCAAACAGTTTTTTTAGTCTTCATCATTATTAGACTCTTTTTCAGATCGGGCAGTTATTGCGAATCCACAACCACTTTGCCATTAGACTGTTACATTGGTATTTAAGTGAGGGATTAAAGGGACAAAGAGAGATTGCATGAAGCAGTACAGCTTCAGCAACACTGCACAAAGGTCAGACGTAATAAGGAAGTGTTTTCTAAGCAGCCATACCTAGGCTTTTCTTATTCCTTTGTAAGGCAACTAAAGATGGCAGAGGTTTTCATCCTTGAGAAACAGAAGAACAAAGACTTTTATTTTCATGGATCATAGCTGAATCAGCATTGATAACTTACTGTCTGATTGCCTGCTCATGCAAGTCAGTGGCAAGTTTCAACAAATTTATTCATGTCACATCAAATTAACTAGTCAAGAAGAAAAAAAAGAGGAAAAAGAAATCCTTTCATATAGATTTACTTCTAATTGTTTTCTAATCAGTTTAGGTTCCATATGTAATCAGAGAAGCCAAATCAATATTCATCTAGGCAAATGTGCTATGGAGGCGATCTTTCCTGATGCCAAACATGAAAATAATGCCAGCTTGCAGTGTTATGACCTTTCTAATCTCACTGTATTAACAATGCTGACTCTTCAATTTAATGAATTCCAGGTGGCTGCAGCACCCCTCGCTGAGAATGTTTTGCTGTACACTGATACCACCTTACCCACCTCATTTCTTCTTGATAACACTTGCAGCGTGATTTTGAAGTAAGCTATTCCTACTTTACCAATAGGAAAGCCAGGAAGGGAGAGAGGTTAAACTGCTCGTTCAAGGCAAAAATGTAACCAAGTCATAGAATTCCAATGCCTCTGCTTTACTCAGAATTACAAGTATCCTCCTCTTTCATTTATTACATTAGTTTACTTATTGTTTCAAGGGCAGTGGGAATATTTTCACACATTTTTCCTATAAAAATGCTAATTTCAAGAAGTCTTTGTCAATATTAGGTTTTAATAATATTTATATCTTTAATATGTCCAAATCAAAAAGACTAATGTTCACAGTATTGGTATATTTGATTTATATTTGTATTTCTTTAAGATTCATGACGTGTTAAAATACCCAAATCCTCTGAAGTTTTCCTAGTAATCCAAACAATACTAAAGTATCTCTGGCATCCCAGAATTGACGAGCTCCAGGTGCAAAAATTCTGAATTCTTCAATTGTATTTTTTATTTAACAAATTTCTGTAATATATTTTTGGGCCCCAAATCTGTATTATTTTGAGAATTTTTGAGCAGCAGTGCAATATTTGCAATTGCTAAACTCACAAATCTACACCAAGTGGAAGTAAAACTTGTATGGGGCACATTTACAATTAATACTATGGGGTTACTAGCAACTACATTTGTAATGAAGAAATGTTCCAGGTCTTTGTCATAACAAGTTGGACATTTAATATTAGGTGACCTTAATCTGGATGTTTCTCAGATGCCTTCTGTAATGTAGGTAATGTCCCAAATCATCTCAAATGGGCACATGAAGCTAGATTTTCTTCAAGTATACAAATGCTTTTTATTATTTGGAAATAAGGAATAACCAGGAATTTCAAAAGGGCATTTTTATTTTTCTCTTCAGAATGATAATGAAGTTGAAAACTATTAAAGAGGTATTTGTTTCATAGGCGCCATCCATTGTATGTACTGGGTAAAATGTGGTTCTGTGGTTAAAAGTACTGAATTGCAAATCAGTGCTGTATCTTTCATAGTAAAAAAGGGCCAAACTGAGATTACACAAGCAACCTTTATTTCTAGCATTTTTAAAGTTTCAAATGTTTGATTTTGTAAACATAAGGTTCCTTTATTTCATAAATGCAATTTTATGAGGAAATTCCTGGATTTACAAAGTAGTGAAGTGACCCCTTGGCCTCTCCTTCCTCAAATTCCATCATCTGAGTGTGGACAAAATCAACAAGCATCATTAGAAAGTTCATCACCTGACCTTATCACTTTATGGTAGCATTCCTGCTATAGCTAGTTAGCATAGGAGGGGAAGGGGTTTTGTCTTTCCTTTAGAAATGTTTCCTTTCAAAAAAGAAATTACAATTTAAGAAAACATCCGATGTTGTATCAGACTGAAATTGCTGGTCTGCTTTGTGAGCACAGACACCCTCTGAGCTGCAGCAACTTCTGCTTCATCTTCTCAAATGCATTGTTGTCCAGTTTCCAGTCTGTCTCGGTCACTTTTATCACTGGATTCCAAGCTCATGGTGTTCTGCTGCCTTGCTCCTCCTCAGTCTATCTCTTTTTCTGTGAGGATGGCCCTCAAATCAGATCATTACAAGGAGCTGAGAGTGGTTTGAGCATGATCAGAGGGGAAGGAGCTGTCAAGAACTGTATCTGCTAAAAGCTGACCCTTCACTGACACCTTTTTTGTGACTTTCTTTTCTGTGTTTTCTTTCCTTCTCCAGCTAGAAGGTGGTAATTTGAAGGGGCAGACAAGTGGGTTATTCTTCATAAACTAGTAAGCATTAAGTGTGTGATGGCCACAATTAAAAATGAGCTTTGATAAATTGTAGTGCCTTTGAATAAGGGCAGTAGAGATTGTTTTCAAAAGAGATATACAAAGCCACAGTGTAAACTCTGATAAATGGAAAGGTAAGCTAATTTTAAACCTGCCTTCTTGTTACAAAGATCCAGTTACAAGTCAAAAGGATTTCCTTCCTAACTGAAGAGCTTTTCATGCACTGGGAAAGAAACTTCCTAAAACTCCAGGGTACTCTTATCCAAAATTCATTAAATGATGTTGATAAAAGTGTGTATTTTTGCCCTGCACCATAGCTAAATATTCACACATAGAGAGTGCTGTACTGGCCTTGTTCCTTGTCTTCCACCAAACTTCCAGTTCCTTTTTTTTTTTTTAATTGTCTTCCAGTATTAGCACTTAACAGGATAACTCCAAATCCCAAGTGCTAGAATGCAGCATAACAAACCACTGTGCTGAGAGCTGGTCCAAATTATGCAAACGTGCCAGCTGTTGCCAAACAGTTAGCTTGGCACTGGAGCCCAATTAAGTATTTATGCCCATGTAAAACACTTCCCAGAGCTCTGGCTTATATGCACAAAAAGCCTTTGATTTAAACCAAAAATAAGCTTGTGAGGCAGGGGTGGGGGTGAGGAGGAAACATTGAATGTAAACCATGGCTTAAGCGTAAGGAAATTCTATGCTTTTCAAACTGCCATTAAATCAACAAACTCGCATGAATGAAGATTTTTACCACCTTCTTTATGGCAGCAATATTTAATATGAAAGGCTGTGCCAGGTATGAAGGAGAGGTCTCTCCCTCAAGAGGTTCTGTGTTGTGATTTTTCATTTTTCAGCAGAAGTATCTTTTGAGAATAGGAAATGGGAAAAAAACATTGGAGAAAGTGGGAGGGAACCAAGAATGGGATGATAACAGCAGGGTATCCTTACTGGGAGGGGCACATGTCTGTGCCTTGGATCCTCAGAGGGTACAACTAGTACTTGCTTAGTGCTTCTTTCCCTAGGAAGTCTGCAGTCAGACTGCACCAGAACTGATCCCAAGGTATCAGTAGTAGAGTGCACCACAATACTGCTCTAAGGCTTTACCTCTAAATGCTACTGTTATGGAAACAAGTGGGGAAGATTGATACAAAACTTGTTCAAAAGCAGTTTGAGAAATAGGGTAAGTTAGAGGAGAAGAATAAAAGGGAATTGCAACAAATGAAATGAGCGTGGATTACTAACAGAGAAGTGTCTCAGTGTTCTCTGAACTATTCTTTAGGCACTACAGCTAAATTGTATGTTGTTTTGCATTGGCTGATTTTATCTGTGGAAATGTAATACAAAGGAAGAGCAAGGTTTTTATTTTGCCTACTATTTAGGAACACCATGGCCATGCCTTTAAGTGTCTCCTGAAGGGCCTTTTCCTTATTTCATGTAAGGGGTCTTGACTATGGGTGTATTTCAGGCTGTTATTACATTAGGTGTAATTTTAAATCGATGGCATTATAGATGTAGCCTGAAATATGACTATTAAGTATGGGAGAAAGGTGGAATATTTCCCCCATCTGCTTTAGGCTGTTTATGTATCTTAGCAGCAGTTGGCAGCATCTATGTTCAGACACCTAAGTTTATGACGGTCAAAACAGAAGCTCCAGAAGCTGCTGCAGCATGACTAAACTGGATGTCTAGTTAGGGACACTAAATCTCTCCTACTCCACTATACTTTAGTTTAAAACACTTCTAAAAGGCAACCAAATACAGAAAAAAAATATCACATAACTGTCTTCATGATGGACTTACACTATTTTAACAATACAATCATATAATTTAGGCTGGAAGGCACCTCTGGAGGTCATCCAGTTGAACCTCCTGCACAAAGCAGAGCTAACCTCAAAGTCAGATCTGTTAGTTCAGAGTCAGTGCAGTCAACTATTTTTACCTCCATGGATGGAAATTCCACAGCAACCAGCCTGTTCCAGTATTTCACCATGCTCTTTTCAATTTTATATAATATCCAATTGGAATTTCCCTTGTTGCAGCTTTCTTCCATCAATAGATGTGGCTGTAGCTGCTATGCTGCACTATACCTACAGCACAAATACATCACAGTTTATATTAAATGAGCTGGATCTGGTATCAGAGCAGCTGGTTACAGCAGTGCAGTGTGAAGAAGAACCTGTAAAATCCACCTGAGAATGATGGAGTGGTCAGGCAAGGAAAGGACTGCATTCTCTCTTTATCAGGAGGGTATAATGGAACTACACAGCTACAATTCAATAATAGGGAATAGTAGGAGAATATTGGATATTTCAAACACTGGGTTAATATACTGTGTTAAGTCACAGCTAATTGGCATTTTATTGCCAAGTTTTCCAGTATCTCAAACTGCTGCCTCCTAAATTGCATTAAGTGTGAAATGTGAGTCATATTTCATTCATCAAAACACTGCTAAAAAGCCAGACTCAAACTGATTCCCTTTCAAAGTGAGCAAGGAATGACTGAAGGTGAACTAAAGCAGTCAGATATGAGAATGAAGGGAAGGAAACCTGAAGGATGCAGTTTGGTAAATCAACAATATCCAAGCAAGACTGAAATTATGTTTAGGTGTTGTAACCATAAAGAACTGGAATTAAAAGAACCACAGATACAGCAAATCTATGCAGAGGAGAGGGATGTAAGAATTATGTTTCATGGTGAAGGATTGCTTGATTAGCACAAGCTTGAAAAAATGGTGCCATAGGGAAAAGGAGGAGTTTCCATTACTGAGAGGAGGCACAACGCTTACTTGCAACAGGGCCCTGACTCTTCAAAGCCAGGAATACTGAAAGCTGGAAGGCAGTAGCTAGCTGTTTGTAAACAAATGCAAGCAACTAGTGGCAAGTTAGGTATATAGATTTAAATCAGTGAATGTGGTGGTATTTTGGAGCCCTCTCAAATCTTGGATGCCCTTTTGCTTCATTCCCAAAGAGGCTGACAGAAAACTCAAACTGCTGTAAGAGTTACAGCAATAGAAAATTGAATTCTTCAGCTACTTGAAAGTACCAGAGTACCATCTAGGCAGCAGGGTCTTATTGTGAAGGTAAGGGAAAGAGGTATGCTCAGGATGCTCAGAGAGTTTAAGGAAGTTGAGGGTTTAAGGCAGAGGCTCATGACACAGCCTATAGTAATTAAGGAAAGAAAATATAAGGGTGCAGGAGTCCTGTGTGATGAGTCCCTAGCACAATAGTTTACATGTTCAGCTTTCCCAATACACAGTATTTTGAAACTCAGAAAATGAATTTACTCTGAGTATCAGCATGACATCTTCATTTGAGATCTGTGTCAGGAAGACCGATAATTCTAATGAAATACAAAACACACTAAAATTAAGCAACCTATAAAAACTATATCAATGACTTAGATCAGTGTCTGAAGTCAGATAAGCTGCTAAGAAAAGTGCTAAGAATATTCAGACAGAAAATTAACTGATTCATGATCTCAGATTAATGTATCAGCAGGATGCACAGTTAAAAATGAATAGCGATATAAAATTCCAGATAACAAAGGAGAACTCCATTCTTTGAAGAGGTAGGGTAGAAGATAATTTAGAACAAGATCAAAAGATGAGGAAGCTTTAAGCATTACTACTTATAAGGCAAAAATAATAATTAATTAATTTGCCCAACCTATGTCATTGTCAAGCTGCTTAACAGAAATTTGTTTTTTTTTTTTTTTGTCTGTATTCCCACAGATCTCTGAATTTGGGAGAGCTTAATTTTCTTTTTCAGGAAAAAAAGATGATTGGTATGATAAAAAGCTGAAAGGTAAAAAAAAGCTTATTGCATCTCAACTAGATACAGAAAAAACAAATATTTCTTCAAGAATGCCAGATCAGAGAGCATTTGCCTCTAATGGTTTACTTCATCATACTGCAAAGATCAGGGCAATTTATAGAACTCTGACCTGTCCTGTTACAGCCTACATTTCATGTGTTCAGTTTAGGCTTTGGCAGAGTTATAACTCTATTTTCACTGGAGTCAGTTCTCTTCAAGTGACCCCTGTTAATCTTCCACTGTCTCTTTTTTTCAGTGAGTTACATTAGCTGCTAACAAAAAAGTTGGGATGAGCTAAAATTTGAGTGGATGGGATTTCTTCACATTTTTTTTCTACAGTAAGTTTTGTCTATTTAGAGGTAGTTGTCTACAGGAAAGTATTAAATACAAATGGATCTTCCCTTTATTCTCCCCCATTCTAGTATCTGTAAGAAGACAGAATAAAATCTGAGCAAAATATGTCTAAAACTGTGTAAATATCTAAAGCTAAGCCATATCTGTTTATGTGTCTGCATCTTCCATCTACACAGCTACTATAGTGTGCTTTGTGTAGGACTAGGGTAAGATGGCACAAATTCTGGGGCTTCAGCAGTTGTTCAGACTAAACATTATAGGTAAGAAGCATGCCTCATGGCCTTAAGTTCATAAAATTTAACCTGAGTTAATAAGCCTAGGAGCACAAGGTCCTGGGATTGTTGAGCCTACCACGGTGCAAAAAAAGGAACTGTGCAGGAAGTGGCAGTGCCCTGTGATATGGCTTTAGTTCAACTATTTTTTCTGAATATGACACTTTCTCAAAACTTCTCTGTTACTGTGATTATCATTCTTTAGACAAGGTCATAAGCCACCGATAATAGAGTTCAGTTCTCAGGAACAAACATTTTTCTAAACCCATTTCAGAAAACAGGGAGGTTGATCTCTTATTAGTGGTTGCACACTTTCATATCAGCACATTTATAGTGTTCCTAGATGCACATTATATTTTTTTTTAAAGCATAATATGAAGCTTGCTGCTGAGAATTGTTAGTATGTGGACCTATAGTAAGATCTTTTCATAGTTTTGTGTGTAGCTATCTCCCTCAGAAGAATTGTGAGATGGGAAATGTGTTGCAGAGCTTCAATATCATCATCTTGGTCTGGGGGCAGAGTGGCACAGAACAGGCACAAGTTGTTCTCATGTGCAAGACTAGGATCCTGTTCCTTCCTCTCCACATATTATATGAAGTGGGATGAACAGGCTCCTTTTCCTTCCTACCCCTTTACTCCAGCATGCCACAAAACCTACATCTGAATTCTTTTTCCTTAGAGACTGTACATTTTGTGGCTTTTTGGGGGGCTATAACTTAGGAGGGTGACTTACCTAGGCTAAGGTTTGATAATTTATACACTTAGTTTGCTCACGGTATCTTTTCCACAGAGCGCCCTGCTCCATCCCAGTGCAGGAAGGCTCAGTTATTTGAAGAGTTCCCAAACCATTGCAAATTATAGCTGATATAATAGGGAAAGCTAAAATCAATGCCAGTTCACCTTTCTGTGAGTCATTACAGTTCAGCTCATACCTCTTCAAAATATAAGGGAACAGTGAGATGGGCAGCTGCCCGTGTAAACTGTAACAGCTCTTCCTCCCTGTCAGTTAGCTGTGTCTCTTGCACCTGGCCATTTCCCAGAATAACAGTCATTTCTAGAAAATAGTCTTGAGGGATGTAAGAGGAGATGCAATGTAGGAGTATTTTGCTTTTCACCTTCCCGTCTACAGCTTCTTCAGTTCAATGGTGCAAGGGTTGCAAAAAACAGCAAATCTTCCTCCTGTGGCTACTGACAGAGAACGTTGCTGGTCACACATATCCTGCCCTCTGGCTGCTGCTGGGCCAGCCTGTGTCTGGGCAGCAGCCTTCCACAGTTTTTTTCAGTACAATTGCTACAAAACCTCTTCTGAGCTTCACTGTCAAGCGAGAGACACTCATATACCCAGGCTCTCACTGTGCCTACATGAATGCAAGTAAAGATGGATTTTTTGTGGTCTAACCAATTAGCAAGGAAACCATCACCTTTTTGCTGATTTCTAGTTGCTGTTGTTGGTCTGTTGCTGGAATATATGCACTTTTCGCTACTTTTTCTAGAGCTGAGCATCTTTGACAGAGGTTGTACTGGCAAAATGTGTGAGGCTTCAGTCCAGGGCTTACAGCTGCTGCCAGGGCTGTGCTGTTGGAGTGCATCCACTTTGGCACTTCATTGGTAACCGTGTGTCAGTTGTGTGACCTTGCATGCTTCCCACAGACAATGGTAGGTTGGACTGCACTAAGCTACTTCACCTATTTTTTGAATGGTTGCATAAAAAGGTGTGATAACAAAACACTGCACACTGTTCATTCTCTGCTGCTCAGAATTTATTGTATATCCAAATCAAAGTGCTGGCCAGCTTGATGCATATCCCTTTCTCGTATGGTTTCTAGAATTACATATATGAAATTTTTTACTCAAAGTTTTCTAAAGGAATTCTTGCCAGTTCAGCGTCAACAAACATTATACAGCGGCTTGACCTTATCAGCAGGCAATTGTTTGCTCCTTGAAGCTATGAAGAACAAAGTGCTAACTATGATTTACTTGAATTTCTACAAAACCAACAGAAACATGTCTCCAGGATTTATCTCAAGGAATGATGTGGAATTTTTTTTTAGTATGCTTTGCTGGATTATCTGAATAACAATAGTGAAGTACTCACAACCTCTTTTGGTTTCTGCTTCACTGAGGGCATTCAGAATCTTTTCAAAGGTGGCAGAAGTAGTTATCAGCAAGATTCATGTGTCCTTCTAAAGGATTCTATGGGCAAATGCACTTGTACTGCCTTGTTATAATTTTTGCTTCAGTACAACACACATCTTTACAATTTTCATTTCTCTGTAATGGATAAAGGTTAAACCCCTTCCTTCCTATGCCGTGTTCCTTCAAGAAGTCCACTGTTAACCTGGCAAGCCAGCAGCAGGAGCAGAGGAAGCTCCAGAGGAATGCTCCAATGCATTACAAATACCCAAACTGACTGTTGTTTTTAACAGCCCTGATTTTGCCTGTTGCTTCTCGTTTCAGTGTTTAATAATGCAAATATCTATCCAACTGTCAGTCTCTTTTGTGAACCAAGGCAATAGTTTAACATGGCTATAAACCCCCAAAATCTAGGCTATACTCATTAAAACAGAAGATGTGTCACTTATACAGTGGTTCTCCCTCAAAATGGAGCACTTACGTAATCTCTTCCCATTCCTAAATAAGCTAGCAGCATGTCTATTTTGGTAGTAAATGACCACAGTAAGAATTCCAGAATAGTGCTCTGAATGGACATGGCTCTAGAAATATAGCTTGGGGAGCAGGGGTTTATACCAAAACAAACTTTGCATTTGAAGTAAACTGATTAGTCAAAAATAAATCACTTTTATTACAAAAGAGTGTCCACACTGGGAACTACTATAATACATTTCACTACACTGCCAAGCACAAACTAGAATGAATAATAGTTTCATTCTAAACAATATCTATCCTGTGTGAACTCCTTTCACGGAAGGCTATTTCCATTGTTAAAACAGCATTGGTTTTGTTCAGAGATTCTTATCTTGGTATTCTCAAAAGCTGTTTTCCAGGAGGTTACCAAAATGGCAGATATATGGAAAAATAGTATTCTGAATGGAAAGAAAAATTTTTCTTCTTCCATTTCTTAGACACAGTACCATTTCCATAAGGTTGTTTACAACAGAATCCTAGGAACTTTTAAGAAGGAACTGTGTTTCTGTGAGGCAGATACTTGGTGTCTGTTTTAACCAGTATTAGGAAAAGTGATTTCTCTCCTCTGCTTCCAGGAACCTTATTGGGAAAATTCTCATCAAATCTAGTAAACTAAGTTTAAAATAGCCATTCCTCTTGAAAACGGTGTTCCATATTTTCATAAATTCAACCCTTTCCACATTTAACTAAGAATGTTAACTCAGTGTTAACTCAGGATATTCTTAAACTAATTCATTTAACTAGGAATTTTCTTTTCCAAAATTTCACCACAAATTAATACTCTTTTAATTAAGGAAAGTGACATTAGAGCTAGGTTTTCATCACAAAGCACAGGAGATGCACATCAGCTCCACCTGAGAGCATGGCAGGGACAGTCATCTTTTATTACAGCAACAAGCAAAAGCTTGTGCAGCCCCATTTCAAGAAACCCCATCACAAATATTTTAATCCTCTCTGGAGTATAAGTGACAAAGTTAATTGTTGATAAACAAAAATTACCAACTTGGAGTCAAAAAAGAAAAGCCATAAAAACACTGATTAAAATAAAAGGCTCTAGTCATATTAAATCCTCAATTGTTTCAACAACTGTACAAGAAACTATCAGAGGGAGAGATTTAAACTTGTGAAATCAGCAGAAAGTCACTACCTATACATTGTTTCCTCCCTTCTCTGTGATGCATATTTTACAGAAAATAGGTTTCCTACAGCAGCGTGCACATGCTGGGCACAAATTAGCAGGACTGGCTGGTCTTGCTTAGGTCTCATTTTACTATCAGTGACAAAGAAGTCTTGGAATTTCTCCTGTTTCAATCCAGCATCATCCAGTGGTTAGAATGTGGTATAGTAAGTATTCTGTCTGTGAACAGTTGTCCACGACTATTCTTCCTCCTGAAGCAGTTATTTTTTTACTGCAGCAAGCATTTTTAAATGGAAATGTGGAGCTTCATAAATTGTAGTGACAGAGAGAGAAAAATTCAGTTTGCTGAAATTATCAGTGTCTGGCAGTCAAATCTATGACAAAATTCAGCTCAAGATGAGTGTAACTGGGGTTTCTTTTACAACTGTGGAGAGTTTCATGCTTACCTGCCTTGTGAGACTTGGTGAAAGGGTAATCTGGACTTGTATGTTTCAAATAATATCATGTAATACATTTTAATGGTATTTTAAAGTTTAAATCTCTATTTCTGCAATATATAGACTGCTCAAATTTATTTATTTTTCTTTTTGTTGTTCTTACATGTTCTTCATCCTAGTCAATTGTAAATCCAGTGCACTGCATTGGTATGCATTAGGCGTCTTTCTAGGACTTTTTATTCACACAGAAAATTGAAAAGGCAGAAAGTTCTGTGCAACAGGTATCACTGATGCTCACTGTACAAATCAAAACCAGCATTAAGAGATTGATATACTATGGATAATGCCTTAAGTAGATCAAGCTCGAAATACATAAGCTCTCACTCCAGAGACTGTACTAGGTCTACAGTTATTTCCCTTGTGTGCCTGTATCAGGCTTAACTGGTGATCCTCTCTGGAGCTGGACACTTCTCAGTCTGATACAAATTTAAGTTGCCACTGTCAGGTACAGTTTGAGTGGATCGCTGCTTTTATCTCTCTGGTAAGTTACCCTGAGGCAGGTTTAAAAAGGGATTGAAGTGCCACCTAGGACTGAACAACCTGGAGAAGCTAACTTGAAATCCAGTCCAGGAAAGCAGCCTCACTGACAGCCCTGGTGTGCACTGCCCAGCACTGAGCACCCGGCACAGGTATGCAGGCACAGTGTGGGGAAACCCCAGATCTCTTGGTTCTTGGACATGCAGCTCCTACTACGCAGAGGTAGATGGAATGTGAACTTCTTCCCATTTCTTTTACCGCTGAGCTAGTTTTATGGTGCTCCAAATACTGTGAAAAGGAGGATATTTTCTGTTTCTGCACTTCTTCCACATTAGGGGATTCTAAAAGCAGTATCTTTTATTTGTTCAAAAAGTATTCAGACTTTTGTTGGTCAAGTCTACAGCTCTTCTGCCACAATGCTTGTCGAAGAAGCATAAATTGAAAGAGCTGATCCTGTGGAGACAAGACAAAACCTGTGATTATCTACAGCTTGGCTTTGCCAGTCAATTTCTTTTTTTAAAAAATCCATTACGCAGTACACTTCACATTTTTCACGTGGTTGACTTATGTCTAAAAGCCTTCAAAGGAATGAATTGTGCACATTTCCAGTTTAGCTGCACATCTCTCTGCATATGATTGCTACATAGCCAGTTTATTTTATAGCTTTCAGCTTACTTCATTATGTAGCTTCTTAATTTGTGGCTTAAAGGGGGAAGTGATTAGTTACTTTTGTGTGTGTATCACAGTTGTCATGAACTTCAGTATCCCTTTTCTGTCTGTTCACCATTTACGTTACAACATCAGCAAGGAAGGATGAATGCCTGTTCTAATTAGTTCTTTCCCTGGAGGATCACACAGAGATCTCAAGTTAAAATCCTGTAAGCATATTTGCTTTAGAATACAATTTCCAAACTGAGTTGTCAGGTTTTTTTATCTAGATCAAGGAAACAATGGTATAAGACATTAAGAAACAGTCCGTGTTTCAACAGGACATTTATATGTTTATACAATTCCCAATGGTAAAGAGACAAGTATTTTCCCCCTGCATTGTAGCATTTACTGGAGAGTATAAAAATAAAAGTATATTTCTAATAATATTTACATTAATATTATGACACACAAAAAAATCTAAGCTAGGAAGCTTGGACATAAGCTAGACTTAAGCTTCTGGTCACTGCAGAAAGTTAATGAGCTGCTCCTACAGAAATGATTCCAGCACCATTTTCTGACTGTCCAGATACCCATTGTGGGTGTGGATATAGTCAACATGCAGAAACTTTGCTGGCTGCAAGGACTTCCTTCCAGGGTGAGACCACCATCTTGGTGTTTATAGACACATGTCACTCTAATGTCCTTACCAGAAACCAATTCTTTGTTTCCCATTTATGTTCTGAGGGATTTTACAGAACAAGGCTTTGAAAAGGTTACACTTGTTCCCTGCTAACAGGCATGTCACAGTGGACAGCTGCTGTGTGAGAGAGTTAAGGGGAAGTAGAATCTTGTAGAACCCAAGCTCCCCTTATGTTTATTTAATCCCCATGTATAATTGGGTAATAATATGCTAGCAACAAATAGCCCTGTACTTTCTATCAAGCCCATATCTTGCAGCTGTTCCAGCGCAAGCAGGAAAAAACAGAGGTTGAGTAAGGAGCAGCTGGCACCTTGGACCTTCTCTGTGAACCCACAAACTTTTTCCTTAGAAACCATATATACTTCAGCTGCAGGCCCAGCTCCCTGCTTAAACTTGTAGACGTTTGTACACATTGAGTTCCCAGCTAAGGTCCTTCCAGTGTTTTAAGGTCCTGACAGACATTTTTCTGTCTTCAGTTATTCTATAGCAGCACGTACATGGTAAGCTCAACTTGGTAAGCTCAACTTTTATTTACATCTGTCTACAGGAGGTCTAGAAGCACTAAGCTGCAAATGGAAGCTCATTGGGTGGATCTACTTCAACCATCTTCCTTTTGCAAGAGAGAAAAGACAACATCAGGTAACCAGCTCTGTCTTACCCATCATATGCTAGCCTTCTGCTAAGACAGATGTCTAGATCCACAGCATCCACATGAGAAAAGAGAGTGGGGTGGTATCATAACCACATGGTCTGTGAAGGTATTTCTAAAACTCTGTAGCTGCTGAATTTAGACTTCGTTTAGGAGAACTGTTAGTGACTTCACTGTTTTGACTCCTGACAAGATTTCTAAGACTGTCTTTGGTAACTTTCAAACTGCAGACCTTTCCAGTGGCCCTAAAAATGTAGCACGAGAGCCTGAAATCAGAACCAGGCTTTGCAGGTCTGATAAATTTTGTCATCTTCAGTACCTGCTTTGGTTAACACCATCATTGCCTAGAGAGGTTGTGGATGTCCCCTCCCTGGTGGTGTTCAAGGCCAGGTTGGACAAGGCCTTGAGCAACCAAGTCTAGCTGAGAGCTGTTGGAGAGAGGTTGGAGCAGATAATCTCTAAGGTAATTTCCAACCTAAGCCATTCTATGATTATACCAGTTCACAGCAAACTAGTGTAACCTCTGTGCCAAGAGGCCTTTAGATTTCACCTGCCTAAAGAAGCTACTATTTCTTCATTAGGCTGTGAGATAAGTATTTCACTGAGGTTTTGGTGGCAAAGGTGGTGTGTGGTTTACATGTTTCCTACTGCTGTTATCTCATGGGAGGCTTTCTATAATAGGCTGTACTCTCACTATATCTGAGTTTGTCCTTGATTCAGCATTAACTCATGTGTTGCTTTGCATTGGAATTCTAACTGCAAATACAAAACCCTGAGCTCAGGTGTGTGTGTTAGTAATTTGCACCCAAACTAGTGGACCCATCCCAGGACCCATCCCATCACACAGGTCTAAGAGCTAAGCCTTTATATCTGTGCTGGTTTGGGGCCAGACAGATCGTCTCTTGCCCCCGAAAGGGACAAAAGAATGAGACTCACACAAACGGATTGGAGAGTGATGGAAAGTTTAAATGGAAAAGCAATTGGTGAAGCTACAGAGAACTACAAACTACAAAGCATAGTGGCAAAGAGTATCCCAAAGCATACAGAACCCCTCACAGAATTCCCAAAGCTTCCCAATCCTTCCCTTCTTCCCACCTAAGGGTAAACCCAAACCCCCCAGGGCTCTTTCTTCCCCCTCCTGCTGCTAGGCAAGTCTCAGGCTGGCCAGGTCTGAGACTGCCCCCCCCTCCATTCTCCTCCTGGCATTAGGCCTAGACAGGCCTAAGAGGCCTTGAGGATACTCCCCCGGCATTACCCGATAAGAGAGGACATCTCCCAGGGGAGCAGAGAGGGAAGAAAGAAGAAGAGAATGACTCTGCAGATGGCCTTATAGGGTGCAGGATTTATGGGTAGAAATACGTCGTTTCCTGTGTCCACCCCTGTGGGTGGGCACCCAGGACACCAGAGGTGTATCTCATGTAGCAGTGGCAGGGGGCACCCAGCCTAAACTGCCACAATATCCTTGTGGGATATAAAGCAGAATATTTTATTAGATCTTAGGGTAAATATTTAGGCATCCAACAGCCAGCAGCAAGCAATGATAAAATACTTTTCAACTGCATTTGCAAAATCTGAGTTTATTTCTTATTATCTGCAAGAGGACCTTTAATCTTTGGATCTTACTTCTAGCAGTGTCATACCATGAATAAATAATGAGTGCTGGCTTAGCTGTCTAGGTTTCTCTTTACTAGGAAAGAGGCTGAGTGTAGATCAAGCTTTGGTCACTTAGCTAACGTAACCTAACCTCAATCTGATCTATTTTATAGTGAGAATTCAAAGTCAGTGCCTTCATAAATACGGGCCAGTATGAGGGAACGTAGAAAATTAATAGTCTCCCAAATGAAGTGACTTAGTCATGTGAATATCATGAAAAATCAATGGAACTCATACCCCTAGATCAGCTGGATTGCTATGAAAATGCTAAACAATCTTTGCATTTGCTTGTATTAGGAGAGGCTCTGCTCCATCTGATGTAGATCTGGAGTGGGAAGTCACTAGGTATTTCAGTTTTATGTTAGTATAAATGAGCAGAATTTGAGCCACTGCGAGAAGTGGTTTTCTGTCCAGTGTCAAGCACAGACATTACACTGAAAAAGATAAAACACATGGAGTCCATTTTAAGATTTAATCTTCTAGCACTTAAGATGGGGTTTATTTTTCCCATGAATTTTTAAAGTCCTAGGTCAAGTCAATGCAGACTAAATACAACATAGCCCTCAATCAGTTGGAGTTCCTTTAGCTTTTGGTATGACCTTTAAATGGATACCCAAACTACTTGTGATGATTAACTATGTGGCTGATGTAACCTCCTTGGTGCTGGACACAGAGGTGAAGTAAAATGCTATGAATTCAGAGATGGAATATCACTGCCTAAGGCTCAGTAGTGCAACAAGAGATGCTTGGCAGAGTGCAGCATGAGTTTTCCTGCGACTTACAGGGGGCTGTACAAACCGGGCAGAGACAATGGATGCCAGCATACACTTGAACGACTGCGAGTTAATCCACTAGATGACTGAGGCTAGGATTTATGTCAGGAATGAACTGCAAAACTTCTTTCTCCAAAATAGGATGCAACAGATCAAGGTGTCAAATAACTTTTTCAGTGGGTCAGGGAGGATCCTCTGTTTGCATTTGCTTAGAAGGATGTGGAGGCAGCAAAGCTGAAATTTATCTTCCCCACCCCACAGCTTAGAGATGAAAAAGTATTTTTTTTCCCTCTACAATGCTTTTGTTCTGTATAAACATTTATTTCTCAGACAACTCAGTGATTGCAGATTGTCACTCTTACTGTCTCCTCAGAGTTCTGCTCCTGGAGTTAGTCAGGCCTACTGTGGTGAATCCCAGATGAGATGTAGGAAAACCTAGGGAGGTCTGGCCTAAGAATGGAAGACTCGGCTTGGCTAAATGCATAGTCTAGGTGAACTCAGGAAATGCAGGCAGTAGAATTAGGTAACAGGAGTTGGCAGAAACAACTTGTGTTTTTTCAGATTTCTCATCTCTTTCTTCTGTTTTTCCAATGGAAAGGCTAGAAAAGTGCAGGTCTTGTTATTTTAACTCCACTCAGATCTTCTCTGATCTAAGAAACATGCTGGTCTAAACTAGCACTGAAGCAGTATTTGATGTTTAACTCCCTGTGCAGCAAAGAGCTACTCTATCGTTGCATTCAGTGGAATTTTACCTCAAGTACAAATAGGGATTGATTTAAGTATTTGCTTAAACGATCATCTTAGGTGAGTCACACCTGTGGGCACCTTTGAAATACCAGCATTTCAGAGCAGGGAAGGATTCAGTAAAAATAAAAGCATTGATGCCAGATTTTTTGTTTTGCAGCATTCCTTAGGCAGGCTGTCACAGACTTGCAGAGGTGGGTGTAGATCAGAAGGGCACAGGCCCTCCCCACACTTCCAGCATGCTTACCATCTCCCAGCTCTAGATGGATGGTACTCCTGTAAGTAGAACTGCAGGTTTTTATCCGTAACTCTGTATTTGTTTTTGAGGTTTGTTTATCTTTCATGGACTGTATTTTAGTATGTCCTCTCACAAACTGACAGGCACTACACTTACCACAAAAATGAATCAATAATGAAATCCACTGGAATCTCTCTATCTGTATAACTAAAGAAAAAGGCCAAAATATTTCCTATCTAACAGTTAAAACAATTCATTAACAGTAAATAGCTCGTGTAACTAGAATTAACTTAGTGGCTGATTTCTTCAGAGTTCTGTAATTTCTAAATATTTATGCCTTTATAACTTCAGGCAAACACATTGCAACCCTAAAATCTGGTCTGTGATTATAGTGCTGTAGTGTACAGTTCAATTAAGCCTCCCGTATATGGTCCCATATGATATTTCCCAAATCATAATACACATTTCCAACCCTTAAACTGGGTTTATAACTGTGCTGCTGGATGTGTCTGAACTTTGTGTGGAAGAATGACATCATTGTTTCTGGAGTTACTAGACTACATGAAAGAGGAAAATCAGCAGCAGGCTTTTAAGAGGAAAATATCAAACAAAATAAATGGTTTGAACACAGTATATGATGCTTTTGGGTGGTATAAATATTTTATTGTTACTTGTTTGGGAAGAGCTGCATAACTGACGGGAGCACCACAACTTGTGAGTAACGCAGCCATCTCAACATCTAGCAGATTTATCGGTCGTGGTGCTCAAGTGAAAATCTGGGATCTCATTTCCTCCTGAGCCCTTATAAATTTAAGCCACTGTTTAACAATGTCTCATCTGCATGTGTTTCCTTACAGTCTTATAAAAAACTATTTGGATGAAAAAGTAAAATCTGATGGGAAAGTTTTAGTGCTGGAGCACCGCAATCTAGGTCAGAACTTTTATCTTTTAGAGTACTTTAAAAGAAAACTTAAGAAATCACTAATAGCAGTAATTACAGGAGAAACAATATTTCAGTTAGATTTTCTGCCAAGAATTAATAATTGTTCCTACTATTCATTCTGCAGAGACAGTAAGTCATGTCTGGATGAAGTGCTGGCATGACTTGCCAGTACACTGAGCTACTCCGTGCTCTTAGACTTTGGGCCATGTTTCAGCCTCCATTTCCAGGCAGCAGAGGGTGATTTTCTAGAGCTGCCTGATCCGATCGTGGCAGTGAACCCCACTTGCCTTATGGCACCGGGGTGACATATCTGCCACAGAACCCTTCTCACACATTCCAGAGAGGACTGATTCTGCTCAGGTAAGGCAGTTGAGCCTGGCTGTAAGCACACCAGCAGGCCTCTGTAGGTCCTTATTGTGCTGATCCTTTGCACCAGCATCTCCACCTGCTACCTTCTGCCCTGCAGAGGGAACTGCTGTACACCAGCCACGTACATGGCAGTCCGGGGTCTTCCAGTGTTTTGCCTTGTTTGTGAGCTCTGTGTATAGCAAAAGAGCCCAGTAGCAGCAGCCGCTGCCTGACAGAGCAGCAGCCGCTGCCTGACAGAGCAGCGGCTCACCTTTCACTGGGGAAGTTTTCCGGCATCACACACCTCTGTTGGGTTTTGCCTCAGCTTCACCTTTTATTATCATTTCCAATTTACGTGGTTAACGGTATGCACGGGCTTCCTACTACCTACAGCCACCATCACCTTCTGTGCCCAGAGCATCTTCGGGTTGCATTCAGTTGTGACACTGCAACTGAAGGTTTGTGGTGTCCCATGCGGCGGCCGCAGCGGGAGCAGGCACTTGTGGGAAGACCTACTTCCATTTCCATGCAGATGTGGTCGTTACCAACGACTGTTGTTTCAAGAAGGGAGTAGAAAGCTCGGCCGCGAGGACTACCAGGGCTCGCTCTTCTGAGAGATTAATTTTACGGCGGCGCATGAATAAAGCCTGTCCCCGAAAGCGCTGAGGAGCCGCAGACACCCCGCGCCTGCAACTCTAGTGCTTTTCGCGGGGCCCAGGGCAGCACTGCCGAGCGGCGCGTCGCCAGCCGCGTCCGCAACCCCGGGTCGGGGAGCGGAGACCGGGAAAGGCCGCAGGCGGAGCCTCTAGCCTGAGCACAGCGCGGCCCCGCCGAGTCGCCGCTCGCTGTGTGCCCGCAGCCGGGCGGGCTCGGGGCGGGCGGCGGCGCTGTGCATGCCGGGCGGGGGGCGGACGCGGGCAGGAAGCGCTCGCTGCGGGCCGAGCCCAGCCTGTGTATGCGGCGCGGCGGGGGTGGGCGCTGCTGTGCCGGTGCTGGTGGGGTTGGGGCACGGCGGAGTGAGTGCCGTGGCGGAGGCAGCGGCGGGATGGGGTTGGCTTCCTGAAGCGGGGCGGGGGAGGGCGGGAGGGGCCTGGTTTTGCATTTCGGTCCCTCTCCGCCCCCCCCCCCCCCCAACCCCTCTCCTGCTCCTCTCTCCTAAGTTCGCCGTTCTTGTGCGGCCGCTCCGGAGCGGCTGGCTGCGGGCTGCCCCTGCCCTTGCTCCCGGCGCTGTCTGCGGCGGGGCGGGCAGGGACAGCGGGGAAGCCGAGGCGACCCAGGGAGCGGCCCGTCATCCTCGGGGAGGCTTTTCTTTGGGGAGCAGTGGTGGGGGGAGGCGGCTGGCACAGGCGCTGGGTTCCGCCGCCCGCCCCCCGGCACCGCCGCTGTCTACCCAAGCTCTAGCAGCCCCGGGAGATGGTGACACATGAAGCGTGCGGGAAGGACCATGGTTGAGAGGACCAGCAAGTTCTTGCTGATCGTGGCCGTCTCGGTGTGCTTCATGCTTATCCTGTACCAGTACGTGGGGCCGGGGCTGAGCCTGGGTTCCCCCAGCGGCCGCTCCTACTCGGAGGAGCTGGACCTCTTTCCCACGCCGGACCCGCACTACGTGAAGAAGTACTACTTTCCTGTGCGGGAGCTGGAGCGGGAGCTCGCCTTCGACATGAAGGGTGAGGACGTTATCGTCTTCCTGCATATCCAGAAGACCGGCGGCACCACCTTCGGCCGCCACCTGGTGCAGAACGTACGGCTGGAGGTGCCCTGCGACTGCCGGCCCGGGCAGAAGAAGTGCACCTGCTACCGCCCCAACCGCCGGGAGACCTGGCTCTTTTCCCGGTTCTCCACGGGCTGGAGCTGCGGGCTGCACGCCGACTGGACCGAGCTCACCAACTGCGTGCCCGGGGTGCTGGACCGCCGGGAGAGTGCCGCTGCCAAGACGCCCAGGTAACGTCCCGCCGCTCCCCCCGCGACCGCACGTCCCTCCGCCTGTCTGAGCCGTTCCACCCGAGTTCTCGTCTCTGTGCCCTGAGCACGATGCTAACTGCTGTGCTTTAGCCTGCCCTCAGCCTTTTCTCAGCCGGTTCACCTGTCCTCCCATCCTGGCCTCCAGGCTGTGCCCTGCGCCTTCGCTCTGCGTTCCCAGGCAGAGGCACTGCTCTTGCCCTCCGAGCACGCTGCACCCTCAGCCCTTCGTCTGCTGCTCTAGCAGTCTAGCCTGTGTGGACGCCCTAGCAAGTCTCTGTATTTGTGCCACTTACGCTCTTTTGTATACATTTAGACTTTACCTCGGATCCCGCTTCCACCATAGCACACATTACGCCATATTCTAGCCTTAAGCTTGCCTTCCTAAAGAGCTTTGCGTTAACCCGTACAACCTTTTTTCCTCCAGTCTAAATTGTTCTCCAGTACAACTAAGGAGAGGCACACCAGCCCACCACTCCTCATGCATAACTCTGACTCCCTTAGTCTGCCTGATAGTTTTGTGCATATTACAGAAAAATTGCTGTTGCTTAAACACTTTCATATGCTCCCAGTGTTACCTTGATGGGAGACCTGAGGTAGAACCTTTTGGGGAAAGGAGCTATCTCATATGTGTTGTTCCTTGTGTCTTCCACGTCTGTGTACCAGGAGAGAGGGAAAGCATCCTAAAGCACCCCTGTTGAACACTCAGGGTATTTCTGCCCTCTTAGCCCATTGTTCCTCTACCTTGGTCTCCTTATAAATGAAAAGCTGCAGAGGAATTTTCTGTCTGAAGTAGTCTGGTAAAGCCAGTGGCTTATATGAAGATCTCCAAGATTATGTTCTTTTAGCTGAATATACCTCTGTGTCTTTCATTTCAGGAGACAGGTTTTTTTTTTAATTGATTTTTTTTTTAACACCACACACACACCTTCCTTGACATAGCAGTATTTTTATTACAACACTTTGTAATCCGTTTGTCTTAAAGTTCCATTCTTAAAGGTGTCCAAGATCTTATGCTAACATTTGCTTATGCCATATGCTTTATTTAGATTCATGGTGTTAATACCATATATAATCCCTTCAGTGAAAAGTGGCCTTTAAGAAAGTATGTTTTAGCATTGGAACTGCTTTTTCTCTGGGTTTTTAATAATTTTTCTTTCATTAGAGCTGAGTGTGATTGCCGGGGTTCTTTGTTGTCTCTGTCATGATTGCTGCTGCTGTTTCAGCATTAGTCATCCAAGTGGTGCTTAGATTGCTGTCCTGCTGCCTGACCCAGGAGCAGCAAACTGAAGTATGCATCTAAAGGGCTGAGTATTCAGGCTTTCCTGTAGTCTTTTCTTTTATTCATAACGTGCTTGAAAACACCTATAAGTAAAATATCCTCAGCCCATCTGTTTACTATTGAGATTTTAGTGAAGTGTTGTAAGGAAAAATGTGCAAAGTTCAAATCTGAATTGAAAAAGAAAAAAAGATACGATTCGTTTTGTGAACCTTGGCGCTTGACTAGCAAACAAGTAACCTTGTATAAAGACCAGTGTGGCTTTGTGACTTCTCAGACCTTATGTGCTTCTGTTGGCAATTTTGTACTAAAATCTGCTATGTGTTCAGCATTTAACTGTCTCATCCTATTTAGTAGTTGTGTTTTCTGTATAGGTACCAGAGAACAGGGCACTTCAGGTTGTGAAGTAGCAATTAAATATCTCACTGCAACTTGTAGGAAGTTGGGAAACAGAGTTCTATTTCCTTATCTCACATGCTTGGAAATAACATTTGCTTTGTCATTTGTTTTGGAATATCAGGAACTATACACTAGTATATGCTTTTTAACTGTCTTGATTTTTGGATATGCAGGAAAAAATATTCCCATCCCATTCCCTTATGTCTCTGCATATGCAAAAGTAGTTCTGCTTAATGTGGTCTCTTGAATCTGAATTAGAACTTCATTATCAGCAATGGAAGAACTGTGATGTGGAACTGGGGTTTATTGCCTTGGTCTGTTCATTGTATTGAGGGGATGGTTTGGTGCAATGAACAGCTACTTCTTATTTTACTAATGCTGTTCTAGGATACTGATCTGTTGTACTGCAGTCCAGTTTAGTACCTTCTCCAAACTACTATTTATATCATGCTTAAGAAAATGCGGAGTAAGAGGCAGGCAGTGCTTGTTTATGTAAAATGTTGATGCATTTTCTTTATCAGAAAAATGACGGTCTTGTATTATATCCACTACACTAAGAGTAATATAACTTTTTCTCCATTGTGAATGTTGGACCTCTTATGTTGAAACAGGAGATGTTTTTACATAAGGCATCTGCTAGGGAGACCACTGTTTTGTAATGGAACTAAACTGTGAAGATACTTTTCAAAAGAAAAAAGATAAAGGAGGAGCAGACAACTATTGTGACTGAGTTCACTCAAATTCTGTATCATCTGCTCCGGGTTTTGGAGTCTAGTTTTCAAATTCATCTCTTAGAGCTAAAGTACTGGCCTCTGCATTTGCTACTTAATGTGAAGTTTAAACCTGTGTTCTTCCAAGGATATGCTTACCCCCCAAACAAAAGAGCTGATTTATGATTACAAATAAATCTACCTTCTTGTGAATGTTGGGAATCCTGGAGGTCATTCAGTATTGTCCACATGTACAAATCATGAGCTTAAAGCTGTTAGCTTTGTAAGGACTGCAGGTTTGTCACTGCACAGTGCCCTATTGCACTACATTCCATAACCTGTGCATGCTACATAAATTTACAAGGAAATTGCTGGGTTTATTGTTCTGCTGGTCTGTGTTACACTTAAGAATCAGGAGACCTAGATTCCTAAAGAATGCAAATTATTTTTCTTCTTCTTTCTGTCTTTTTGTGTGTGTGTGTGCTTTGAATAATAAGCAGTTAGAGATGGGTGTTCTAGCTCTAATGGGTCAATACTCTTTAAAAAAAAAATCCAAACCAAGCAAACTGCTGGTTCTCATCGCCCTCCCACTCTCCCAATAGCGAATTTCCCTGTTTTGTATTCAGAAGACTTCTGGATAACCGCTTCTTGAAGCAAATGTTATGTTTTATACACAGCCAGTAAAATAAAGAGATCGATTTGTTTGGGGGCTGTAAAACTTGGGACTCCAAAGAACTCTGAAGCTGGCTATGTTTATCAGTTCAGTCACTTAGCTGCAGTTCTCTTCATGGCTTTAGTAGAGGGCACATCCCAAGATTTAGGGAATGGAAGTCTGTTTATTCCTTGTGCTACCATGTGTAAATAACTGCTGGAAAAGACGTTTTTTCTAAAAGCAGTAATAGAAGGATGCATTGAGTCATCATGTGGATATTTTAGAAAGTAGAGCCTAAGCAATTCCTGTGAACTGCTCCCTTAAAACTTGCTTAAAACTGTAAGAGTCTGATATCTTCATTTGGTTCTGAAAAAAAGCTGAACTCAGATCTTTCATCTGACTTGCAAAATTAGAAAAATCTATGAAGTGATCCTCTAATAACTTGTCTGTCTTGTCTGCTAAAGGACTGTTAAAGACTCTGAGGTGTTGGAAAGGTTCCCTTGGTAGGAAATGTGATTCAGTGCCCCTCTGGCTGCATCCTTCCTCTGTGCTTCCAACACAAGAGCAGACCTAGGTATTCTGAAGTCGTCTTTGTAGGACATTTCATGCTTGAGCATGACTAATGTGCTACAGGAAGAATAAAAGAAATAAATTATGCTGAAGGAACTCTACATGCTTCTTCTCCTACTTCTCAAAACAGCCGCAAACCCCAGATAACCTAAGCTTTGTTTCTATCCTGCTGGTTTCTTCTGCCTCAGGAAAGCAAGAACAACTAAGCTAGCATTTTCCTGAAGACACATTATTCATGTGGAAAGGATTTGAAGGCATACAGCTCCTTTAATACCACATTTTATGCAAGCTGCCTGTTGCTGTTGGTAGAGTGTTGGAAGGGCATTGCTGACTCTCCACTCCCCCAGCTCGCACGTATGCTCTGCCTTCTGTTATGCTGTTTCAAGCACTAGGTAGATTTTTAAAAAAAAGTTGTTTTTTTTTAATTTAAAAAAAATGCTTATTTTTAATGAGCCACCTCAACACTAACTTAGTCTTGGCTCTTTGTGTTGCTGTCCTAGTCTGTCATAGAAGTTTGGTTTCTGTCTTCATCTATGGACATAAAAGACAAATGTATTTCCTAATGATTTTAAAAGCATGTGCATGCTTTCAATTTCATTTGCTGGGTTTTTATCTCAAGATTTCATATGCTTTAGATAAAAAGAAATCCACATACTTCTGTGTAAGTAATCTATGGCAGGTTAATGAAACCTGCTGTTAGATCAGTCTAAATTTTAGAATCTGATAAACTATTTAAGGCTTATATTTGGGGTTGGCTTTTTTTTTTTTTTTTTTTTAAGAAACAATTAACAGGGCTCAGCAGTTTGTTAGTTTGATTTTTTTGAAGTGTGAACTTTCACAGCTTCCAACCACATATCTGTCCCTTTACAGGGATCTGTTCATGGTGAGGTTTTTATTATATGTGTGCTTAGGAGCTGCAGAGACACATTGTCAAGAGACCAACTGTTTGAGAATGAAAGGCTTCACCAAATCACTTTTGTAATATTAGCACTTTCTAAAAGCTTAGGCTTATCATTCTTTGTGGATCTGTGTACTGGGTGTTGTGAAGCACCTCTCTACAGGGAGCAAGGGGCGTTTTTCCCACTCACCAATTTGTTTGACTTGGAGTAGTTTTTCTTAAGGACTTACAGGGAAAGACCAGTATAAAGCTATTTTGAGTAGCCTGGTTCTCCTCTCAGAACTGTAGCGTGGAGAGTATTTTTCAAGGCTTCTAGTTTGATGTGAAGCCTATTGCACATGGTTGTGTTCACCTAGGAAGCTGAAGACTTTTGGGCTAGTATGACAGGTTCAGTTACTCTATTTTTTTCCTTCTGCTGACAAAGCAAAAGGATGTATCCTTAGATGTCCCTGCTTGAGTGTACATTTATACTGAACTGATTTTGCAAAACTATGCATTTGGCTGGTTTTCATTAATCTTTAAACAAAAGTTGCATCATGACATAGTAATTTAGTTGGGTTTGTTTTGCTTAGAAGTTTGCAAACTCTCTTTACCTAGACCTTAGAGTTTGCCTTTTTGCCCTTATTTCCCACTACAAATAAAAACATATGCTATTCGGAGTAGAACCTTTGATAATCACTTTTTTTTGTGTGATGTTATTTAAAACAGTTCAGAAATAATTACTTTAACAAAATTCAATTAACTGAACTGATACATACTGCCAGTGTATGGGAGGACAGTTTTAAGGAGTGGTCTACTGTAATCTTACAGCTGATACATTCTACCACACCACTGCATACACAGTTTTGAGACTATAAACTGTAATCTCTAAGTAATTCATATTTTGTGTGAAACATCTTGACCAAAGCAATGCCATGCCTTGTTCTCAAGGCTCTGCTGACTGTTTTGTCAATTTGAAATGCCAAACAGAGGATTTGTTCTCTATCACTCATTGAGTAATTCTAGGGTGCTGGCGTGTATCTGTCTTTCAAAATAAAGTGATCTTGAGCAGTGCCACCTTGTGAACTTTGTCATATCTCAAAAGAAATCTGAAATTTAAGAAAATTGGACTTTGTTAGTGCTATAGGGGATTTAGGAGAAAAGTAATGGCATGATGTGCAAGTATGTGAATTTGGCTTCTGATAGAACAGCTGCAGCCTTACCTGGTGAGACTGGATGGGACAAGCCTGTGTATGTGGTGATGCCTCCTTCCTATAGGAGACTGGTGAAGGTCTTCAGCTGGATATTGGGATGCAATCTGGAAGAGGTCATATTACCTCTTAAGAAAGCACTTTTAGAGGAGATTATACTGTAACTTGGAGATTATTACAGTACTGCCTTCCCTCTGGGCCATCTGTTCCTTCTTGGAAGGAAGAAGAGATTAGCTTCCTCTTGTGGCCTCATCCTTCATTGATTTGCAGGGTTAGACTTAATGGGCTTGTTCAGCAGTCAAGCAGAAGCTTTTGGCTGCCTGCTGTAGAAACTGGAGGAATGTAACCTGGGACTTTTTTCTAGAAAGTCATTCAGGATAGGCAGGCTGGGAGTTAAGAAAACTTCTTTGAGTTCTTTTCATAGGTGAAATTGATGTGCCTTATTTGAGTCACATTGATATGCAGTGCCACGCTTCTGGCTGTTAACAGAGTGCTAGATGACTCCTTGCCAGCATGTTCCTAACCCAGGTGTTAGTCACAAATGGTGACAAGGACAGCCACAGAAGAGACATGATAGAGATTAGTTAGAGGAGCTGTGGTTTGGGCTGCGGTATTCTAGTTACTTTGACCTGGAAGCAAAGAGTACAGATAGAACACACCTGATTTTCAATTAGGATAAGAATGTCTGGCTTATCAAATGTGTCACATGTTTTGAGTTTCCCTACTGTATGTCCAGGTTTTGTAGGTTATGACTTATGTACATCTCAGAAATTAGGGAAGCAACATGGACAATTGTCTTCAGTCTGTTGTAGAACCAAGGTCACTGCATTATATTTATTTTAAACTTCCAATTATTTGACAGCAACTTTACCAAATTTATGGTAGCAATGGTGTGAATAGGTAATATTTTGTAACTGAATGCTTAGGCTTGCTTTAGAAAGCCTAAGTGGCATAGTTTTAACTCCACGAAGCTTCTCTTTGTTTATGCTTCTGTTTCCAGAAAGTATTAAACCAGAGCAATTTTCTGTTATTGACTGAAGTTACACTTTGTCAAGCAAAGATGAACCATGGCCTTAAATTCCTAATAATCACGATTCTTGTAGCTCTGAGTCAGGATTTTTTTTGATGGAGACTTACTTGATGTGAATTGGAGGGAATGATACTTAAAAGTCAGAAGTAAACATCTTCCTAACAACAGGTGTTAGTGCGTTTAAAGAATGCATGAAGCACAGGAGGAACACAGAGCTGAGGTGGGACTCCAGTATGAATTCCCTTGTTTCTGAAATGCTGGATGACCTTAAAAACAACAACAGTCTGAGAATCTCTGAAGAGTCCTTTGTCAATCATTGCCACAAAGAGCCTTGGATACGTCTGTACTGTAGCATGTCAAGTTTCAGATCTGAAGAGGGTGGTTCAGATAGTCTGGTATGTTACTGCCAAAAGAGGAGATATTTACTAATGTGTGGCTGTTGGAGCCTGAGATAGCTCGTAACTGAAAAAAGTTTCTTCAGGTACCTTGCAGAAAGACATTGTCAAACAAAAAGCTCATCATATACTTAATAGGGTTTAGTTGTTTCCACTTGTAGTACATGGCATACATCCATTCTCATCTCTGCTTAGCCTCAGCAGTATGCTGAATGCTGCTTCTTCCACACAAACTTCTGACTAGCACTGAGGGTACAAATTATTCTGGGGTGTCTGTTCTGGTAATGCATCCAGAAAAGTTTATAAAACTCCTATTGTCCACCTCTAACTGTAATCTGAATTTCTTAGCAGTGCTAATTATATCACTCTTTCACTTGTATGTCTCAAAGCCTTTTGCAGCGTACATAGGAAATAGCACCTGGTGTTATATTCATTCACAGCCTAAAACAATGATTAAGTGGTTTGTCTGAAAATTGGCTTTGACCATAAATCTCAGACTTACATGCTAATGTACAGACCTTTCCTGCCCAGTGACTGTCTCTTTCAGAAGCAACTGGTTTCTTAACATATTATTACCACTTTGCTCTGTACTTCCCTTCCACCTCATTAATGGTAAATTTTACATAATGGCTCACCTATGTTTTTGTAGAAGAAATATTTCACAATTTCCTGCCAATTTAAATAAGAAAACAGTGATTTGCAATTAGCTTTTTATGGTCTTACTCTGTATTGTGCTTCATAACTAATCTCCAGCCTATTAAACAGAGATTCTTTGATTACCCCATACTGAAGATTGAAATATTATAATTCCTTTTACAGAGTTGTTCTTTGTGAAGGGGGAGACCTCTGAGCTTCCTGAGCCACTTTTGCATTTTTGTTTCTAAAGTACACCGAATTTCTTTTTTGGTTAATGTTAATCTTGAAGTACTAACAAGACAATTTAGTTTTTTTTTTTGTCCAAACAGCATTGCTTGGAGTTTAAAAATTCGTTGTGACTTTTAATTGTCTAATTTCAGATGTCCAGAGAACAGGCTTTTTTCAATATAAGTGCTGAAGAAATGAATGTGCTGCCTTCTAAAAAATCCTTTCATGTATTGGAGTTACTCTACATTTTAGCCTTAGGTCTTGTGTTAATTAGACATACATATGTGTAAGATACTTCATTACAGGGAAGCATTCAGTGACTTTTAAATTAAGATTTAAAGATTCCTTCTTAAACAGCTTAAAAAGACTGTTTTTAATATATTTTTTTCCTTTCAAGTCTCTCAGAAATTCTAAAAGTCCAAACAAATACTGTAAAAATAGAATTTACTTTTTTTGTTTAAACAAACAGCTCTTGCTGCCATGACCCCCTTGCTCTCAGTAAAGATTTTGGTTAGGATACCTGTGACCCCATATCAAAGTCTTATGGAGAAAAATCAATGCCTTATAGCTAAGACAAACAGCAGCAGCATGCTGACTCACCAGTTTGCTGTCAGGTTTTGCTTTCCTAGTGGAGATGGGCAAAGAACAAGGAACACAAGAATTGTAGAGTGTAATCATAATCAGTCAACCATCCCTTCTGTTCACATGCCTTAAATCATAAAAGACAGGATTAAGACCCTCTGTTCTTTGCCTTTTTCGTCTCTTTCTTGCCACTTACTATCTTTTTTCAGGTCAGAGAAAAAGACATATGGGACTTGGGTAGCTCTAAAAGAAGGAAGACTGAATGGATTTATCCTGGCTGCAGAAGCAAGTACAGTAGGGGTCATTTAAATGAAACACCCCATTAAGGGAAATACTTGATCCACTGCAAACTGTACAGGAAAGCTGGTGCATATTGATAGGAGCCCTTTGGATGAGGAAATGCCTTAGCATTTTTTGTAGGGGGACAAAGCTGGAACTTTTTGTTCCAAGCATCTGAATTGAGTTTTCATCACTGATTATACTGTTGATCATTGGTGTTATTATTTGCCACACATCCAAAAATATATCATCTGGAGCCCTTCTTGTGTCCTGAACTTCTCTCTTGATTTACTGCACTGCATTTCTCTGTGTTTAAAAATAGCAGCATATTTGTAGTGTGTACATAGCCTGACTCCAGTAGAGCCTTAGACCTGGCCAAAGACTTCACCATTAATTTCATTGTTATTACAGTGAGGTCTTGTGTATTTAACAACCGCATTGTGTTACATGTGTCAGGATTCCTAGTGTTGCTACTGGTAGCTTTGATTTTGAAATATATATAATATTATGCTAAAGACTAATGACTCAATACTGCCCTTCTTTGTTCAAGCTATTATTTGGTCACAGCATTTAATCCTGCTTTTTCTCTTGTGCTTTACAAATAGGCTTAGTCTGAGCAGTGTGGTTTTTCTTCACAATATCTGAATAACCTTTATTTTTTCATTCCTCCAGGCTGGCGTATTCTTGTGTCTTGATTACTTCAATACTGTCTTCTTGAAATAGATAAATTAAATCTTTCTCTTTGACTTGAGAGATCTCCTACTGCCTAACATTTCCCACTTTCATAAGTTACTAGAAGTAGGACTTGAACTCTGAATCAGCCAGTAGTCTCCATTTCCATCACATCTTCTATTTTAAGGCAAACTCAGTCATACTTTCTAATATGCCCAATTTACTTACCAAAGTGAAAGTGTTCTGTGTCGGAACACAAAGTTCCTTAGTTGTTGACCATGATGGGAGCTTGTAGACTTGTGCTGTTACACACATAATGAATGCTAATTACTGGTAGCATTGCTATTTTGATCAGACATCCTCAGAAATATTTGGTGCTGAAACAGTGTTGAAATGCTAGAGTCCTTTTCTGTTCTGTGCTTAGTTTACTTGGCAGCTGTGTCATCTTTGCTTGGATGCTCATGACTTGACTCCTTGTCCTGTGCAGTATGCAAACCGTAATCAAAATAAGTTCTCTATGCCCAAGAAGTCTGAAGAAGCATCCAAAAGCATGTACAAAGTAACCACTTAATAACTGCCATCATCTATATTTTCTTAGGGAAAATGTGTTTCATATAATGTATTACTCTTTGAATGCTTTATACTCTTGCAATACATCATGTGCTTGTTAAATTAAGTCAGAAAAGGGTGCAATTATTTACTTAATTTTGTGTTTGCTATATGGTTTTTTCTCTTTTAAACCAAAGTTTCTCCGTATTACTGTGTGATCACCGTCCTCCACCTTTCCTAGTCATGATGTGAATGTAGTCCATTTACCATTTGCATGCATTTAAGAGTTTCTGGAACTGAACGGACTAGCATCTTGAGGCCTAACATGGCCTAACTACAAAAATGTCCTGTGTTTTCTGTATTTAATTTGCAGACTTCTTATGATGGAAAGGATGGTCGTGCTCCAGTTCTGTGAACCTTATATGTTCCAGAAAAGAAACCCATGCATCTGTTTTAAAATGCTGACTATGTCTCAAGATTTTTATTTGGAGTCACTTTTTGTTCTGATTCTTGAAGAGCATCTTTTTTAATAGGTCAAAAACTTTGGGTCTTAAAAAACATAAGTATGCCGACATCCGAAACAACTGTTAATCTTGACAGTCAAATTTAATACAGTCAATACACTTAAGTCTTTTGAGTGAGGTAGTGCTTGTCTTAGGATGAGCCTCTCAGCACTACTCAGGGTTGTTTTCATAACTTTTGCTGAACTGGATGAAGCTGGCAATTGTTCACTTGGCCAGTTACACGTAACAAACACATGTATTACAGAAACTCAGAATTAGCCAGTGGCCACTTTCAGCAGTTAAACTTTAATAGCCAGTTACCAATTTTCAACCCAGAGTGTTCAGAAGTCAGTCAGGCTTCAAGCAAACAAGTGTTCTAGCAGTTTATATGTGAGTGTAATTTCTTTCTTATAAGGAAGTGCCAGCTCCAAATATTGAAATAAAACAAAAATCACCGAATGATACGTGAGTTTTGACTTAAAAAAATAACCTTGTGCTTGACTGAGTCTAGTAAGAGAGGGCTGGCTGTGGGTAATCTCTTACTTTGTGAGTTGGCCATGTCGAGAAGGCACTGAAAAACAGCAGCTACAATTCTGTTAGTATGAACTCAGGTTTGGCCATATGTCATGAGAACTCATGTGACTCTTGCCAAAAAAGGCAGTATCAGGAGAGTTCTGCTTAACTGACAACTGTGCAAGGAGCATCTGAGGTTGAGGATATAGGAAAAATGAGATAATTAATTCATAACTGAGGATGAGGGAAAACACTGTAAAACACACAAACCTTATGTTGACTAGGATTTTCAGGTATTGAATGGTTTATTAGTTACCAATAAAGCTTTGTGTAAAATAAGCATAAAGTCTTTGACATAGGTGGGATTTCTTGACTTTCCTTCCACCAAACCTCTTTGCCTTGTGAGTTCTGTAGTATTTGACACTTTCACTGTGTGTCATTGTTTAAAGGAATAATACTGAACTACGACATGCAAGAAAAATGCTTGAAAAATCTAGTGTGAATAAATACAGTATGTGAGACAACTAGCTTAGAATTTTAGAGATGTTTGTCCCTGGCTTCTAAAACATACTTAGATCTTTACCTGGCAACTGCTAAGAATATACTTTTATAATATGATTTGGGCAACTGCTTGGAAGAATAATTTGATAAATTCTGTGTAACTTTTTCTTCACTGTCTTAGCTGCCTAGAGACAATTGAAAAGGTTGTGGATTTGCCTTCAGCTAGTCTGAAGGTTTTCCATGCTGTGACATTGTGCTTATAGCAGCTTCTCTGATGTAGTGATGCATTAAAGAAGAAAGGTGTATTTCCCTGAAAGCCTAATCAAAGCTCAAAGGAGGTTTCAAAAATCAGGATTAGTGCTTTGAAATGGATTAACTTGTGGTAGCTGTGATGTAGAAATTTTACACAGTCCTTTCAGTTTTCTCAGTTTGAGAAACAGGTTCCTGTGTGATAAGGTAGCAGAGTGATAAATGAGTGGATCAGTGTGGCCAGACATGGTGTTGCATGAAAGAAAATAATCTCGTATCCTTGCAGCTTGGAGGTGGCTGGCTCTGCATGTCCTGGAGTATCCTACTTCTCAAGCAGGGGCTGAAGCTGTATCACTTTCATGGGCTTGTCAGTCAGGTGTTCCTATCTGTCAGATCTTCCTTGAGCTGTCTCTTCTCAGAAACATTACTGAAGATTTCTCTGGATTATGCTTATGACAGCAGTTCTTATCTAGGTGTTAACCTGCCTATGACAGCAATTCCTGGGGAGAAATATTCCTGTAGTTAGCTGAAATGTTTCTGCAGTGCTAGTAACAGTAGCTGTCAGCAGGAAAAAATACGTTGGTTTGGTGTTTTTTTTTCTGAACTTTGAAATTGGTTGATGAAAACAGTTTGGTTTAATAGGATTCCACCAACTGGAAAGCAGTAGGATATTGTCCATTCCATTTCCATCCTAGCAAAAGGCCCAGCCAGGGGTATGGAAGCTGTGTATTCCAAAACCTGGACGGTTGCCCATATTATGAGGTACTCCAGGGAAACTGGTAGAAACTGTTCTCAACCTGTCTCTGTCCCAGCTTGCTCAGGCAAGTTTTTGTGTTTGTTTGACAATGCTAGGACTGGGTTATGCACACTATTTGCACAGCCAGCTTTTACCTTACTAAACTGTAAGGTGATATCTGCGTGGGGGGGGGAGTGCTAGGTTTTGCAACTGCTCGGCACAGGTTTTCTATTCTTCCCAAACGATTGAGCTCTAACATGTGGAGGTTGCTTCTCTCAAAACATGTGGAGACACCAAGCATTGTTCTCCACATCCTGACCCCAAAGCCATTAAGAAAGTTTCTCCGTTGTGACTGGCCCAGGACAGCAGCATGTGAAGAAAGCAGCAGCAGCGAGCTCTTTTGGTGCATATCTGGATGTCAGATTGTATTTGTGAATCATCTCTAAAAGGCAGCCTGCTTGTCATATCCAGGGAAAATACTACTATCCATTAGACTTGAAGTATTTTAACAGTGTTATTTTTAAATTGTATTTGTTGCATGTATCACACTGAAATTATTTTGAAATAGGTTGCTTGCACAAAATTGGAGAAGTGTTTGTATCCCACTAGTTTCCCAGTCTTGAAACCATAGGTAAAAAAGCCTTTGTGGTATGTAAGGACAATTGTTCTTAACCGGCATATCCATGGGATGTGTATGTGTGCATACTCTGTTTCTTCAAATTCCTCTGCAGTGTAACTGTTAATCCCTGTGCCATGCTGAGCTGACACATATTATGTGTTCTTTTAATAAATGCAGAAACAGAGGCAAAGGTTAAACTGCTTGACATGGGACATGCCAGGACACCAGATCTAGCATTACAGTATGTGCATGTTGAGTGCTCATCCATATACTTACACCAGTAGATCATGCCTCACCACAAGGAGGGTTGTACAGTACTGTATTGCCTGGGATCTGCTGAAGGTGTGAGCTTGGACTGGACTGTTGAAAAAGGTAACAGTGAAACTGTCACTCAGTCTGATACTGTAAGTAAAGATCCTCTAAACTGGTTTCCTAAATAACCCTGAAACAAATGCAGAAGTAAATCTTCTTGCAGACTGTCCACGGTATGACCACTTCCATTTGGAAGTTACTTGCCCCTGAGGCTTTCTCTCAAAAGGCCTTCTTGAGGAGACTGTTTTCTTCCTTGTGCTCTAGCTAGTGTTGAAGGGGGAGGACTTGGCACTGGAGGTGTGGTTGGTCTATAATGACAATATAAATCACAATAGGAAGGGTGCAACTGCAATTTATAAAGTTGCTGGATGATCAGTAGTTTTTCCTGTGTACTGCATGGGTAATGGGTGGCTATGATAAAGCACTGGTTGTCAGTGTAACACCCAACTGGAAGTTTTGCAGAAACGGAAAGGATGGATTCTTTGAATATATGGGAGATGTGGGATGCTTGGTCTGCCAAGTACTTCAAGCAGGATGAATCCACCCCTTTCCTAACGAGGATATTTCCTGACTTCTAAAGTTATTTGGGGATTGTCATGAAAAGTCTTTTTTCCACATTGAATCCTGGCCAATTCCAAATCTGGAAATCACTGCTCGTGAGAAGAAAAAGAACAGTTATATTTGTCAACTATACTATTATGAGTAAGTAAGATTTTACAGACTCTTGCCTAGTGCAGAAAGGATTTGAGAACAGCTTTCTTTTATAGAAGTCAAGGAATTTATGACTCCTTTTCACACAAATGTTTGTGTTGCGATATTTGTGAAAGTTTAAACCAAACCAAGGTAAAAGAGATGCAATAAACTCAAGGAGGATGCTGTATTTGTATGAACTATGACATCTTGGATTACTCTGAAAAAGTTCTGTAATGTGTGCAGAAAACCTCCTACTATAGATCAGAAGCACAGCTAGTGAATTCCAAATGTGTCAGCAGTTAAGTTCTTGGATATTTCAGGATTTACTGTATAGGACATATTGCTGTAATATCCCTGTCTCAAAAAGGAAAACTCTTTCATGTGAAGTGGTCTCTCGAGGGTCAGTGAGGAGAGGAGGGGGAAATGCCTGGGTGTTTAACAGCTTCCCACAGGATAAAGCACAAACAGTCTTCCCTTCAAACAAATCCAGTTACTAGGTGTAAGTAGCAATTCTGATTTCTGCAATTAAAAATACCAGCCTCGTGCCTCAGAAAATAATTAAGCAAGTATTTATAGTGGTGAGAGAACTTGGAGTAGGAGCTGGTTATACCACTTCATTCTGGTTATTGGCCTTTCTTCCCCCTTCTATTTATAACTAATTTGAACGTGACTAATAGCTGAAGCCAGAACTACACTGCACATGTCACATCTTTGGGTTTTTTCACCCTTCTTTACAATGCAAGTTGAAAAAAAGGACCGGTTGTTTCAACTGCCTTTAAACTCTATGAAAGTTCACATTCTTCTGAACTGTGCTGTTATATCACACCTCCAAGCCTGCATGGGAAAGCCACAGCAAATTTTGAGAAATTAATTCTTCATTCTGGTTAGCTGATGGTGTCATAGAAGAGGAGGAGGAGTAGTATAGGTGTGAGAATGACACTTCTAAGTGCTCTGCTTGGTTAGAGATGGAGGTGGGACCAGTGCCTTGAGGTCATGTAAGGAGATATCTAGGGCTTTTGCCCCCAGGTCACCAGATCAATGCAGAACACGCTTAATGTGCTAAAAGCTCAGATCCATCTGGTTGGTACTTTCAGTGCTGCTCTTAGGTGACAGATGTCCTCTCTACAAATGCAACTATCCGTATGGCACTAAATAGACTCCTATTTCTTTTGCAGCCTCACTTGAGCATGTAAGATTGAGTTAAATCTTCTCTGGAGACTTTCCAAACCCACCTGGATGTGTTCCTGTGCAGACTACCCTAAGTGATCCTGCTCTGGCAGGGGGGTTGGACCTGATGATCTCTTGAGGTCCCTTTCAACCTCTGATAGACTGTGATACTGTGAAATGGAGGAACTGAGCTATGTGAATGAGCAAGCCATTCATGATGTTGCAAGGCTTCCTCAGATTTCTGATTCCATCAGCTAGCCTCTCTTGTCATGCCAGAGTGCTCTTCTGCTCTTTGTAGATAAAATAGTGATGGTAGAATGGGATGTAGGTACAGAGCACGTCACTGCTATTGGAGCCTATCTAGAGCAGTGTCAAAACTGCAATCCTGATCTCTGTGAATTGTCTCACTTTAGTTTTGTGATATGAGGAGTGTCTAAACTGGTATCCAAGGTGTCTTTGGACACAGTGATTGAAAATGTTCAACTTCAACTTGCTCAGGTTAGAAAAGGTGCCCCAAAGGCCAACAGAATGGTAAGTAGGAGAAACCCAGCCTTTGACATGAAACTTTTGGTTGTAATCACAGCAGGAGTGACTTCAGTAGCTTGGGCAGATACTGGGTGCTCTTACTTTTCCTGTCATTTGTAAAGGCACTGTGCAGCTCTGAAGAGTTTTTTATAGGCAGTGAATTGTAAGCTAGCCCAGGAGACAGAAGCAGCTTTCTGATACTAGTTGGCAGGAAGACAGGAAGAGACACTGCATTAATAACAGAAATAAACAGGAATCTGGGCTTTAAATATGCGGTTCAGCTGTCTCAATGTTCATATACTTTTGTAGTTCTGGTTCCAGTTGATAATATAGTTTGAGTGGGAGAAGGGAAGTGTACCTGGATTATGAGCTGTTAGAGGTATGACTTCATTAACAAGTCAGTGCAGGGTGAGGGTGTGGATTGCTGGCAGGCCATCACTCTGCTCGGGCTGCCTGGTGCTTGCTCTTCTCTCAGGGTAAGGTGTAGTGTTTTAGCCTCAGTGGAGGCAGGTAAGCTGCTTGATGCCAGCTGTGTGACAAACATGTCCACAGGTGTCATGGCATAAGTGGTACGCTCTAAATTTGCATGACAACACACCTTCAAATACTATGATGCAAGCTTCTTGCATTTGGATTGAGAGGAACTGCAGTACTGTGGCTGGCTGCCTGTCTCAGAGGGAAGGTTAGGGAACGTCTCTGCTGTGTCCTTGAGGCAAAAGTATCTGCTGTTTCTTTTGCTGCTACAGCAGCCTTATCAGAGGTAGAAACTGTGCTGTCACAGTGTCAGGATGTTGAGTGCAAATGTTGTACAGAGCCTCCATGCAGAACTTTCTCAAACCAGAGCAAACATCCTTGTACAATTTATTTTTTTTAATTTTATTTTAACCATTTGGTGCCACCTCTCCTTTCCTCTTCATCTTTATTCCTCTATATCAAGAAAAAAAAGACTGTGAATGCAGGCATTCAGCTAACTCAACCTGAGAAAGATGGAATTGGTTTATTTGGCTGAAAGCCACAGAACTAAGTCAAGTTGTCATAGGATTCTTAGCCACTTAGAAGAAAAGTCTGGGTTTAGTTTCAACAATTTAGTCATGAAATTCAAGCATGGATAACAATTGTGGTTCATGGTCTCATGAGAGGTACACTAAAAGATTTCATTTCCAGCTCTCTCCTCAAAGCTCTTGCAGCAGTGGGAACGCTCAGAGCTGGGCTGTGGCTCATCCAGCTGTCGAGAGATCAGGTGTCTTGCTGAAGAGCACTGTTTCAGTATTGATCTAATCTGGAGTGGACAAAAGAGGACTCATGTCTCTGACAGAAAAAAGGGTTGGACTGTTCATGCAAATTTAGAGCTCAGAGCAGTTGATTCTGCTGGCAGGAAGACAGAATCTCTGGTGCAATTTATCTTTGGCCTTATGTGACAGCACTACTTGGGTCTGTGTGCTGCATCTGATTGTGTCATGAAGAAAAGAAAGGCAGCACGAGGACACTGAAAGGTCCCTTAGTTACCAACCAAGAATCTTCATTTTCCTTCATGCCTTTCCTAGCCTAATTTTGCATGGCTTCAGTGAGGTTGCACAGTTACTCAATTAACTTGTAGGGTGCAGTCTCAAGATTGTTTCCTGGGTTTGACTAGTCCACATCCAACTTTCTGATTCCATGAACAGGGAGATGTGGAATGTTTAGATTGTGGAAAGCTTTGATGGGCACCACGCACATGCCAGATGTTCTGAAAAAGCAGATTTGGAACAATGACTTTAAGGAAAAACCTTTTTGTCACTAGTTGGTTGTCTTTATCAGCAGGCCACTGTCCAGTGTCTAAGCTTTTTAGCCCTATCATGTTATGGTATATGGGCATAAACTTTAGGATGATCAGGTTCAGCAGCTCTGATACCTATTTACCTGTGCAGTCAATCCTTAGCAAGAAGCAACAAAGTTGTCCTTCAAACACTCTTAAAGAATTTGGCTTCCGGTTCAGTCATTTATGTCTCTTTTTATTATTTTGTGTGTGTGTGTGTGTGTGTGTAAAGGAAGAGATGGTAATGCTCCCAGTAGCAGGAAAGATTCCTGCTCTTTTTATATTTGAGGAATTTGAAAGAGTGAAGTAAAAGAGCATGGTTTATTCTTTTGTTTCATTTTCCTCTCCTTCAGAGGGCAGATGTCGGAGTTATGTTTACGTCATTCCAGTGCTAAACGCTTGCCTTGATTTAAGCAGCAGCATTACTGCAAAAATAGAAAAAGAAGGAAAAGTTTTATGCCATGCAACAAAGCACGTATGAATTACTGCAGAATGTTGACTTGCACTTCTAAATTTTGGCAGGAAATGAGGTAGGAAATGCTTTATTAGAAATCTTGGCCAGAGGATCTGTAATGGCACAATTTAATTATGTTGGCAAGAGACTCTGGAAAGGTGCTGGACTTTCCATCAAGTGGTGACAGCGTATCTCTGGTTTTGCCAATCGTTGCCTCTTGCCCTACAGGCTGATGTTTCAAGGGAAGAGTCAGTGTTCGCTGAATGTGGGAGTAGGAACCTGGAAACAAAACAGAGCAACACTTTCAACTCCAGCACAGTCTATTCTGGCATGCAGCACTCTGCCTTTTCCACAGGGATTTGTGTGTTCTCTGGACTGGGCTAAAATGAAACATTTGCAGTGTTAGTTGTACTGCTGTCTGTATGAGTCTGTTTATCTGTATAGATATGTGTGTAATGAGTCATTGTTCTGAAGTTTCTCTGCATGCTCTCGTCTTTGGACAGTTCAAACTATGTACAGAAGACATCAACAGTCCTGTGAAAACATCCATGTTCTTCTCCTGAACTTTCTCTTGGTGTCTGTCAGATGTCCTTTCAGAACCCAAGGGCATAAATTGCTTCAGAGGTAAATCAAATCAAATTGGCAGGAATCTCATAAATTTGAGTCTGGTCCTGACTGCTCCTCGGTTATAAGCATTTATCTCTGTTGTTGCTAAGCTGTTAACAAATGCAGACCTGGGATTTAGTTTGAGTAAGAGCCATTTGAACACTACAGATAAACCTACAGGCCAAACAGAAATCAGACATGTGATTCCTTCCAGACTATCTAGATACCTTTATCTTCTCTGCAGGTAACTTGCCAGTCAAGACTTAAGAGTTGTTGCTCCCAGTCTTCTCTTGAAGGTTGTTTCTCTCTCAGTGCTACTTTCCTACTTTCAAATGTTTCTCTTGCTACGCCTTGTAACTTTACCCTCAAAAAGGGGTTCTTATACAAGACTCTGGAGGGACATCACTGCAGATCAAATCTGATCCCAGTGTTGCTTTTCTGATTAGATATGAAATAAGATCCTCAGAGCTGACCAGTCACGGTCTAAAGCTGGAGGCTTGGTAAGACTACAAAGGATAAACACGTAACAGTGAATTACAAGTTCCCAGGTCTTCCTTTTGCATTGTAGTAAATTGACATGAAACAGCCCAGGTCTGTAATGTTCAGCTCTTGCCATCCTTATGTAATTGTTTAGTGCAAGGGCTAAACTTTTACCCTGCTCACCCAACACAAAAGTGAGGGGAAAAAGTAACACACAAAGCTCAGGGTTGAGATAAAGAGATGAGAGTTTAATATAACATGAAATATAATAATCACAATGTGTAATTACTTTAGCTATAATCTAATTAATCTAATAATACAATGCATGATTACCTTAGCCTTTTTGCAGAAAAAGCACAGTGAAATACAGGGGAAAAGACAGCATAAAACAGAAAGCCAAACGCTGCAGCTGCCTGACTGCCACTCCTGCTGCCATGCCTGCTGAAAAGAGACCACATCCAAGAAGCCTGAACCTGCAGAAACAGCAACGGGAACAGGAAGCCTCCCATGTTGCAGTCTGAACTTCAAGCCCCATAATACTTTGCTCCAGTTAGGACTTTCATTTTTGAAGCTGGCATGACCGCAGCATGGTATGAATAACAGCAGCAGGTTCAACTCAAGCCATGACACCTTCAAAATGGTGACTGTCTGCAAACAGTGGCAGGCAGTGGTCACAGGCCCCTGCTAATTCCTGAGCTGTGGCCAAAATTTGTGAGATCATTGTCTAACCTGGACCACAATCATACCAAGGATCAGCAGTTAACAATGCAATAGAAGAATTGTCTTCAAGTGCCATAAGCTAAATTTGTAGGGTTTGGGTTTTTTTCCTTTTCTCGTTCTCCCTGCTTTATAGTACCCATGATCTGCTGTGTGTATTTATAGGGCTTAGGAAGGAAGTGCCCTTTTATCTTCTGTGGATCCCACGCTGCCATGTGGCTGTTCTGTACCTACTTAGGAATCTGCAGAGAGACTAGTCAGTGAAGGAACCAACCATCTGTTGGAAATAAGAGATGAGTAACTAAGTGGAAGCTTTATCTAACTCTGCCTCTCATTAGAAGGATAATTAAAAGATTGTAGCAATTCTAGAAAACTCTGAGGGTTGGGTTTGAGGTTTAATTGTAGAGGAAGTAAATGCTACACAAAGTGGCCAAGTCAGCATTAGCTTTTGCAGTCTCACACCTTTTTAGAGGTTTAGTAATGAATTTATTTTCCTGACATTGAATGACTGCTTGCTGCTCTTCTTACCCAGGTAAAAGAGGGGCAGAACAGTCCTTTTCCATGTCCAAATCACCAATGAACTGAGCAGTCTTGATCCTTTTGGGAAACAGCAAAGTGATACAGTCTTCAAGTAACATGATAGTAGGTGCTTGATCACCACTTCTTCCCTCTTGACTCCCCAGTAGGCACTCACTTCTTCCTTTGCTGAAATGTCTTCGATTTTTGGAGCAAGGAAAGAGGAACTGGGAAGTTATTTGCAAACATTCAAACCATTTGCCACACTCAAGAATAGGAAGCTGGCTTGTGGTTTCACTGTTGGGTTTTTGTGTGTGTTTGTTTTCCATTTAAAAGGGGAAAAGGAACAAGTTATGTTCTGCCCTGTGTGCAGCATCTGTATGGTGGGTACACAGAGTCCTCAGTGGAGATCAGAGCTGTAAGGCACTTCACAGGTGTTAAGTAACCCCATACTATGTGCAGGACCGTTGAATGCTCTTTCCTACCCCATCCGTTGACCTCTTGGGAAGCACGAATATCACATTGTCATCCCAGAATGCAAATTGTATCACCAGGAAGGATAATGTTACTCTTGCCTTTTTCTTGCTATTCTAATGCCTCTATTTTAATATTTGCTTTGGAAATAACTTTTGTTTTATGTAAGCCTGGTCAAGCAGTGTTGGTGCACTGGTAATCAAGGAGCTGATTCTCTCCCAGGTGTTTTAATGAGATGCAGTGTAGAATGTTTGTGATTACAAACCATTTGGCATGGGTTCTGTATGTGCTTGGACTTCCATGAGACACTAGCATTTACAGCATGGATTTGATTCACCTTCATCTTTAAAGGGCCCAAACTGGGTATGTTTTAGCTGAAGCCAGTGTAGGAGCCTTGCTGCAAATGAGGAAAGAATTGAGTTGATCTGAAAGGAGTTAATTTTTCTAGGGTGCTTGATTAGACTGAATTCCATTTGTCGCAGTGTAAATTTCATGAAGTTCTATTCTGGAGCCATCGTTTCCTGCCCCTCTAGTTTAGGAGGCAGTAAGGAGCATGACTGCGTGGCACCATGGAGCTGCACAGCTGGCACCTGCTTAGTTATTGATTTTTACAAAGCTGTGCCAAATAAAATATTTTATGGCATCCAATGATCAGTGCAAGTACACAGTAAAAATCTACTACATTTACTTTTATTTCTAAGCCATAAAAAGAAAGAGGTGCATTATATGGTATGCATACATATAACATACATTAACTTGTGTATAGATGGGAAATAAGCATCTTTTCTCCTCTTTCCTAGTGTTCACTGAAAGTGTTGACTGAAGGTCCTGAAACAAGCAAGGAGGGGACAGGAGGAAAAGCTTTCCTACTAGAAGCAGCATTGTTTGGTGCCTGCAGCTATGTCTTGCTTTAAATGTAATCTACTCATTTGTGTCAGTGGAACAAAATTATCACATCACCCTTGGCTAATATTTCGATAACCAAATGAATGAATATATGCAGACTAGGAAATGAGCTAATGCATTAAGAAAAAAGTCCCTCCTGGAATGAATAGAAATAGGAATCCTAATTTTAAGTCTTGAGCTGATCCAAACTGTGAGTATTCTGGTAGGTTTCACCTAAGAGTGGTAAGCTGCACCCATAAGACAGAATTAATCCTTCTCCTATGGATACTGTCACCTCCTGTGTGGTCTTAGTGGAGAATTTTTTTATTCTACTTAGAAGCAGAAGCTGTTGCCTGTCTGTCTGAGGGCAAGTGTTTTCCAAGCCTGTGTTGGTGGCAACCTTTTAAACAGGCTATGGCTCCCTTTAAACAGTGCCTTTGCCTCAGTTTATTAAAGATTTCATGCTTCCTTACTCTATCCATCAAAACAAGTCAATGGTGAGCAAAATGAAAGTAATTGTGTATTTTCTTACCTTATTTTGAAAATCTAAGTCAAGAATTACTGCTCTCAAAGTGTGCTGAAACTGCATGCTGAGTCGTGGTCTGCAGCTCCATGCTGCAGAGCTCCATTTGTCTGTTTTCAGAAGGTCTGCTCCTGGAGATTTGGGCATTTTGTTCCAGAAGATGAACAAAAGGCGTGATGCTATGAGAAATGGAACTGCTGTCTCAAAGAGTTTATGACAATGCATAGATTGTTAAATGAGGTCAAAATAATTTTTCTGTTGTGTGATACAATAAATAGAATTTTGCAGAGAATAGTAGTGATAGAGGCTTAGAGAGATCTTTAATCTTGAAGAGATTGTTTGGGCCTATTTCACTTCTTTAAGCTTTACATACAATATTAAAAATAAGCATGGTTCATCTTGCTTTTTCTAAAAGCACACAAGAATAATGTAAAAGAATAAATTGATAGAGCTAAGAAACACCATTTTATAATGGTAATAAAGTGACAATTTCTTGATAAGAGGCATAGGAGGGACTACTGCTAATGGGCAGTAACTTAAAATTCTCCTAAACTCCTCCTATCTTTACTTTTCTGTGGCATTCTGGAGCATTTTCAGTTTGGGAAGAGATACATTAGTAGTGAGTTGCAAGGAATAATTTAGTTTGTATTTTTACTACATTTTCCTTGCTATTCATAGACTATCATAAAATATGCAATTTTAATTTGGTGATATGTTTTTAGGTAGAACTACTACTGAGAATAGGTTTGGATTTATGCCACTGAAATCACAATAAGCTCATGTTTTTTGTGCCTTGGAAGACTGCTGAGTATCTCACAGGGCCAAGCTATAAATAATTGAAAATCCTGGATACATAGGTCAATTTTAAATTCTTTTCTTTTCCTTACTTTAATTTCCTTCTTTTTGCTATCTGAAGTTGCCAGTTCTTATTGTCTACTCTATCTTGTTAATCAGTTTTGCATCTTGAAGTGTAAAATACAGAATACTCAGAAGGGGACAGGACCAGTGTCTTCCCTATTCCTTTAAAGCCCTGTGGGTTAACCCTTGGAGGTTTTGACAGGTGCCCTCTAAGTAGTGAGTAATGCTAATAGGAAAGCTTGGGAGCTCTCCTGGGAAAGGACAGGATAGATTGCTCACAGCTGATTCTTATTTGCCTGCTGCATCTTCCTTACAGGCCTTTGTTCTTAAGACATTTCTTTTTCTATAGCTAAAAGAAGAAGGAAAGAAAGATGCTTTCTAGCTTTTTCATTTGAGTTTCCAGACTGATGTGGGGGAGATGGGGAGAAGAGGTAGAGAGTGCTTCCTCTTTTGAATTAGGTCACTGATTTCAGTGTCTTTGTATAAAAGGTGTTTGAGCTGTAGCTGAATCACAGATTTGTAAAGTGGCTTTGTCTTATTTTGCTGAAGTTGGCTGGCTGGCTGCCTTAGCTGATAGGACCAGATTAAGTTCTTAAAAACGGAACTTTGCCTCTGTGCAGTTCAGTGGTCTTGGCCTGATCTATGTCCTATGACAAATCTTTGAGCTTGGTACTGTTGAATGGTGCATTAAAAATCTGGCTTATGGGTTCATATTTAAAATTAAGCAATGGGCAGTGTAAGGCAGTTGAGTGCAGACTAAACTGTGAATGTGGGCTTTTTGAAATAAGAGCTTTAAGAATTAAATATAGATTGACTTGGGGTGAGAAATGGGAGGAAGTCAAGAGAAAGAGTGGCAAAGAACATGGAATAATTGAAAGTGGATACCTTGCAGCTCAAGACGAAAGTGGTGTATCTTCGTCTGTCATGGCAGCTGCTTCTGATTTCCCCTCTGTTCCAATGGCTACTGGGGAGTTCTGTATTGAAGTCAGGCACTGACTGCAAAGCTTTTTGAAGAAATGGAGGAAATGTGTGTGTGTGTGTGTGTGTGTGTGTGTATATATATATAGTCAGAACACTTTTTTCCATAGTTATTTCTAAGGAAGTAGGGGAGGAACAGTGTAGTGGGAGAAGGAATCATTGTAAGGGAGACCTTCTTTATTCCTCACTGATTCACCACCTAAAAACCCTGCAAAATGTGAATATGCCATACAGCTGCATTAGGAAAGGAAGCCTCAGTGATTCATTTTCATTGAAGAATTTGTTTTAATTGGAGAAACAACTTATTATTTCAATATGCTAGTTCAGTACTGGATTGTAAACCCTTTATAACTGTCGTTATGTTTCCTTGCCCCACAGTTACAAAATCTGATTTTTTACATCTATGAAACATTGGCAGGCACGATTTCAAGGATTGTTAGGTTGGTATATAAAAAAAATGAGAGGCATTTGAGGCATTTAACCATTCTTGCAAGCATGCTTTTGATAATATGTTGAAAATGTTGTGTCTGAAGTTTTATTTGTGTTGCATTAGCAATTTTTGCCTAGAGAGGTTGTGGAGTCTCTGTCTCTGGAGACATATAAAACCTGCCTGGACACATGTTCCTGGATGATTTACTCTAGGTGATCCTATTCTAGCAGGGGAGTTGGAATAGATGATCTTTGGAGATTCCTTCCAATCCCTACCACTCTGTGTGATTCTTTGTGAATTCTGTGTCGAAGGGCCATGCTCACAGACATGACTGGTATCATATCACCTCTCAGATGTGCAGGGAGAAGGAAGAGAAGCAGGACATGTCTTTAAAGGTCTGTTTTATTTCATCGGAGCCTATTTCTCAAACAGAAGGTAGCCAGAGCCTGTTATCTTGTTGACCAGGGCCTTTTCTATCCTGAAACCATGTGTAGAGGAAGTGGAAATTTCAAGTTTGTTATTTCTCACTTTCCAGTACTTTACTGTTGTGTCAACTTCCTTTCAAAGCAGTTGTTTGCATGGAAAGATGTGTGACTAAATCAATTCTGTTTGTGTGCTTGGTTTAAAGGGATTCTACCCTAGGTTATTGGCTTCTCTGTTGTGTTTCATATTTATTATGTTTTCAAAGTACTTGGGTTGTTTTTAATGGTCATTTAAATCATTGCATGTAACATCAGTGAGAAGAGGTAGGTGACCAGGTATTTGGGATTAGAGCAGGGATAGAGCTGTTTTTCTCTATTCTCTAGTGGATTCTCTAGTGGAAAAGGAGGTCTAAAATTAAACAATGTAACAAAAGAATACATAGTTGAAATAATTTACTGTCAGTTGAAAGAGACACTATAATCTTCTCTTCCTGGCAGTTATCCTGGAATGAAATGTAAGAGATTGCATGATTTAGTGGCAGGTCAATATAGAAAATGATGTTATTGCAGTTGTCAGAATCTTTCCCAAGATGTTGAGTTTTGACAAAAATCCTGCCTGTAAAGGACTGGGATTTTTGGTAGTGGTGAGGTGACTGCCATGTGGTCTTTACAGCAACTTTAAAGTTACTCTTGCAACAACAGATGCTCTGTATGAAGGTTTCAGATCAAAATTAGTGGGGGAAAAAATAGAAATAGCTATAGAAGCATAAATTGCTTCTGTTTCTACAGCAAAAAATAACTTTTGAAAAGAAAAGGAAGGATGCCTTGCATAAGTTATGTGGCCTGAGCCTGCCAGTCAAGCATAATGAAATTCCTGTTTTTATTGAAAAGACTGTATTTTGCTTCAGAAAGGAATACAGAAGATTTCACAAGTTCATGAAATGCCACAAACTGTAAATACATGGGACTGAAAAAACAAAAAATTACTGGTGCAGTACAAGCTAAAGTTCATCATATTCTTTTAATGTGATGGGAATAACACCATGGAACTTGGCAGACACTAACTCTGGTGGTTTTCTTACATTTGTGTGCCACCCAGTAATAATCCAGTAGCAGGAGACAAAAACAATGGTCATGGGAGGAGATGTATCCTTATTCTGGCATGTCATGATGATAGCAAAGGATTGTTGTCAGTTCTGGTTTTGAACAAAGAACATGAAAGAAAGGGAGCATTCTTTGTAGTGTATTTGTCTTGAGAGGAAAAATGAAAAGCAGAACTGTATGAGACAATAGATTGGTGAAGCACAGTAAAAATGGCTGAGACTTCTTCCTAAGAAAATGCTTTGCAAAGTTACTTACCCTGCAGCCACTTTACGAAAGAAAGGAAGACTGATGTGATTCCAGAGGTTTTGAAAGAGAAGATAACTTTGTTTTTTGCCAAACTATTATCAAACACCGATCAACGTGTCATTTTGTTACCTTCAGCAGATGATACTAAGCCAGTATGTAGATATCTGAACTTGAACGTACGCGTTCAACCCAGGGTATCTGGCATTACAAAATTTTGCCAAGACTCAGTCAGATGTATATTAATTTTCCATGCATGGTAATTTTTTTTTTGCTATCCAAAATTAGCTCACTTTGTGTACAGGAGAGTCTTTATAGCCTTGTGAGTTTTTGTAGCAAATGTTAGCACTACACGTGCGTGAACGAGCATACTGAAACCCACAAGCTACCTCTCTAGAGAATGCAGTTTGCTTTGGGGGAGTTGCACCAATTAACTTCCTGTGTGGAAACACTGGCATTTTGTAGCAGTGCAATAAGAGATACACACTCATGGGGCCACAGAGATCATAACAAAAGAGCAACCAGCCAGTAGTAAGTTTACCATGTTCTTTTAGTTTCCCAGGAAGTGTGGTTCATCTTCAGTAATTGTAGCAAAAGATTGGGGAAGTGGGCAGAAAAGACAGGAATCTAAGCACCCATTCAGATTATAATTTTCTGCACAATTAAGTGTTTTCCTAAATGTAATAAAAACTTCAAGCAGCTGGTGGAGAAACTGTAATCTCTGGTGTCCAACCTCTTTAGTTTGCTCTGTGCCTGTGTGTGTCTTGGAGCAAACTGAAATGAGGCCTGGCTAAATTTTGGATTGTGTTATGTTGCACTGAAACTGAAGATGTCGTGCTGAATTTTATAGCACTTTGGGTTTTTAACAACCAGCTTCTTCAAGAAATTAATTGTCTGTCTGTTTTTGCAAATGCTCTGCCTCACGTGAATTGCCAGCATGAATAGGAGGGAGCCTTTTCAAAAGTACCTAGCAGCTACTTTATCAGTCAGGCAAAACCTATGACTGCTTTCAGGTTGGGGTTATAGGGACCTGAATCTAAAAATGTCTTCTGATTTTGGTTTAGCTACTACTTCTGGAAACTTTACATTTTGAGTCTAGACAGAGATAAAATTCAAGCCAGTGGCCAGTGCTGAAACTCTCAGACAGTTATGGGGTGCTTATTCTCTCAGCTCTATAGTACAGTGGAAAGGAATGGAGTAGATGAGTAGGAGATTTCTGTAGGGCAGCTTCCTGTTCATGGTACATATCTTTTTGAAATGAGTATTGGACCTTTAGACCTGTCATCTGCAGGATGTTGTCTGAAGTTAAAGGAAGGGCAAAAAATAATCATCCTAAGTAGAAATGCAAAGAAATGGTCATGCTTTTAATCACAGAGGCATTGTGGGAATCATAAATCAGGGAGACAGCTAACAGTGGTTACAGGAAGCACAGCTGGGTAGGAAAGGATAGACTTCTCTTTAAACATATGTTAGCTTCTCAGAGCCCCTGCATGTGTTAAATTTTTGCATAGTGAGTATGACAAATAGAGAACAAGATTATACAGGAACAAATCAGCATTATGTAGATTTTTGTCATGCACCCTTCTAACTGCATTTACTGCACTATGAAATGCATCTTTTAATCACATACAGTAACAAAGGACTGCACCCTTTGGATGCCCTGGACAATATCTGTGCACAAAAGAGTGCTCATCAGTTCCTGTTTCTTTCCCTTGCTGCCTCTCAAGAATGAAAAAAAGATTATAATATGGTGGAGTTGTTTTTTTTTCCAGAAAAGAAATCAATGAAGTTTGAAGAGATAGAAGAACATCCTGAAGTATCTTTTCCTGTTCATGCAGATGCAGTTGAGATACCTCTTAATTTCTTACTCGGAGAAGCAATGGCAAAGTTGGAAAGCTTGTTGTATTTCTAGATCTGTTGCCTTAGATACAGCTTTGAGCCTGGAACCACAGCCATGTGGTAGCCAATTTAGTAGTCAGGGAAGGTATCACAAAAGTGTATTTCGGAGAACTTAGATGCTCAGAAACTTTTATTTTTCAATACTTGATGAGCTATTTTAATCACAAATATTTAATTTCCTTTAAAAACCTTTCCTCCTTTGATGTTTCTTAAGGCTTACAAAGATATTTTCGTTATTATAGAGTAATCCAAAATTGACCTACTGCTGTAATGGCACCTGGGAATTAAAGATTTCTAGGACCTATTTTCTATTTCAGTTTTTAGAAGCCTTGGGCTTCTGACACAAGCCTTATTTTCAAAACTGTCTTTATTTTTAATATATCTGTAGCGTAGTGCCTGACCTGAGACACCTTTGGCCTGATTTTTAGAAGTTCCCAGTGGATGCATTGCAAGCAAAATGTGTCTAGGGGTTTCAGTTCTTCCATTCATTACGTAGCACCTCCTGAGTGTTTCCTTAAAGTTTCTCTAACTTTCCAGTTTTGCAAATGGTATCAGTAATACCACTGTTTTTCACTTCCAGGTTCTCACCACAAGCTTTGGAGCCTTTTTTGTAAGTCTACATGATAGAATTTTGCTGTGCTTTTGATGTGCGAAAATATTGTAGCCAATGGGTTGTAATTCGAAAAAGCAGAACTAAATCTCACTGCAGGGCCCTGCCCTCAGGTTTACATTTACCTGTTCAGAAGCTGGTTTGAGATCAATGAATGTCACTGAAATTATGTTCATTTAGAGTCTCCCTTTTCCAAAAGGGAGGTACCTTTTCTGTCTGGGTCTCATCCCACAGTCAGTTCTATAAAATCTAGTTGTAAATTTTTCCAGATTAGACAATCTCACTTCTCAGTTTCTAGTCTTGCAACAGACCAAAGTTCAAGGGAGTTTCCAGAGTTAGTGGATACAAAGCTCCTTCAACTCTGATGTGTCTTGAGCAACAAGAGATTCCAGACAGTGCAAGCTGCAGGCTGTCATCCTGTGTACCACATTTGTGTGTCCCCACGTTGGTCCAGCACAGCTGAAATGTTGAGGTAGGAGAATTGTGCAAGACAGATCTGTCCTCTTGTGTATGCAAGAAACTCTGTAGAAGAGGATTTTGATAGGCTTAAGGAAGCATTATGTACCTGAGTCAGCCCTATAGGGCTAAGAGTGAGAAACAGGAGAACTGAAGAGTAAATTTAACTAGGTAATGACCATAGAGGAGAATGAAGCTTCAGTCCTGAAAACCTTAGTGTAGCTGCTTTGTTTTAGCATTCATACTTGTCCTGGCAGAGTCACTTGTCTGTAGACTCATGACTTAACTTTTGGGGGGCAAACTAATGCTGTGGAAGTTTGTTGATTAGCTGATGCAACATAAGGATTATACTCTGGTGAGAGCAGAGCTGCTGTTGCAAAGTTCTTTCAACCTTCTCATTATGTTGGCTGGCTAACAGTCTGTAAATGATACTTGGATGAAAGTTTTTTTCTGAATTGCTTTAAAGCTCCTTGATTTGCTGTCTTTCTAGTTTGAGGGCTGTGCCTTGTTGTTAGTAGGTGACCTGTTAAGATTGTGGGAAGTGGAGTTTTTTAAAAAGGACTGATGCCTTCAACATTAAAAAAAAAAAAAAATTCCTTTGCAGTAGTCCATTTTAACAGCCAAGGCAATTTTCCACATGGTGGCTTTATGGAAATGGGTTGCAGCTCTTGCCGACCATGACCAGAACATTACAGGAAATGTATTTTCATGGAAGATTTGCTGCAATTGCCAACTGGAGAAAGGGAGGGGGACAGGGGTTTGTTCTGTTAATGGACAACTGCATGCCATGATGTGAATCCCTTCTGTTAAATTAAATTGGTTTGCACTTTCCACTCTTGTTTGTTCCATGCTGAAGGAAATAGTCACTGATATGCCATTTCCCTCTGTAAGGACCAAAGCATGTTGGTCTAGCATGACACCTTATGCTGAAATGGGGCAAACAACAAACACATTTAGGTATCTGACTGAGATAATTTAAGCAGTACAAACAATTGGAATGTTTCCATGGAGTGGCTTGGTCAGAACTGGAACTAATGAAAATTGGCTTTTGCAGCCTCTGTGCTTATAAGTCATATCTTCTGTGATTTACAGTATTACTGAAGGAGGTTTTAAATCTGCAGATATTACAGAACAAGCATGACTTCAAGCATGTGAATAGTCTCTTGAAGTTAAAACTTTATCATGGACTTGGGTGAGTTTTGGTGCACTGTGAGTGTATTTTTTTCCATAGCTGCTACAAGATGAAAGCTTGCTACTTTCCAAGTAAAAGCAGGAATGATATGTGGCCTTATTCATATGTGAAAATGTTATCTGTGCTGGGAATATATGATTGCAGGAAGAACAACTGCATGACTGATTCCTTTGTGATAAATATTTGAATTCCAGTAGGTCCATTATCAATTCCTTATGAGGTATTGTCTAGCTCTTACTGCATGCACTGGAGATAAGAACAAAAGAGAAATGGAAAAGAGCAGAGAATGCGCAGATTACATAGATACCATCCCCTAAAATAAGCTCCTTGTTCCTGTCAAAGTAGAGTGGAGCTGTAGGGCAGATATGTCTCTGAAATACACATGTAGGGTCTCACTGTCTTTTCGTTCAATTTTGCTGCATGTTGATTTCAGCCTTCTCTTGTAAGGCATTTAAAATTTGAGTGCTATAGGTTTGTATTGACCCTGACCCTGGATAGGCAACCCTATTATAACAGTATTTAACCTGATTTTATCTGAAATTGGTGAATATCATTCTGAAAATACCTCCCTTTTGAGGAGAGACTGAGGGAGCTGGGGCTCTTCAGCTTGGAGAAGAGACAGGGGTGACCTCATTAATGCTTATAAATAGTAAGGGGTGAGTGCCTAGAGGATGGGGTCAGGCTCTTCTCAGTGATGCCCAATGACAGAACAAGGGGCAATGGGAGGAAGTTGAGGCATAGGAGGTTCTGTATAAACACAAGGAAACGGTTTTTTTCACCAAGTGTGACAGAACACTGGAACAGGCTGCCCAGGGGGGTTGTGGAGTCTCCCTCTCTGGAGATATTCAAAACCTGCCTGGTTGTGTTCCTGTGTGACCTGGTATAGGTGATCCTGCTCTGGCAGGAGGGTTGGACTAGATGATCTTTTGAGGTCCCTTCCAGCCCCTAACATTCTGTGATTCTGTGAAAATGTAGGAGGTAGAATTTGTTCTGTAAGAGTAGAGTTAATGCCAAGCTGGGGTGGGGGTAGTAAGCCCATCCAGATGGTAAAATTACTGTTTGTAAAAATAGTTTTGGAGGAGCTGAAGCTTTTATAGTGATGTTTGGAATTTTTGGTGGTTGTGTTGGTTTTGCTTTGAATTTATTCTAGAAGCTAGTTTTAATGTCTGCTGTGTGATGTTTGTAATTACATGAGTAGGGAAAGAGGAAATGGTGAAGTTAGACTAACTTGATAAAATTACCCTGAACATACAAGAGATGTATTTCTTGACAAATTGCCAATCTCTGTGTTAGAAAACGTTCATTTTTAGTCCTTGCATTTCCTATTCCCAACAATTGGTTTGCTTGCTGAGGAGGAATGAGCCATTGAAGTTCAGCCTTTTGAGGAAGTGCTGTTTTATACTAAGAACATGTACTGGATGAATATGGTTGATACAGTTCATATGGCATAAAATATATCTAAATTCTGGGTTTAATTTTGATTTTGTCAGCAGTTTATTCTGCTATACCTGTCATGTTTTAATGCTCAGTATGTTACAGAGAGAAATAGTACAGCAAGCTGAAAGAAATCACTGGGAAGAGGGAGCACGGTGGAGAGTCAAGGACCTTAGAGAAAATTACACTATCTTGCTTTCTCTTTGTGACTAGACTTAGAAACTATGAGGTATAGTGGCTATTTCTTTGTAAAGCTTGGTGATGGTAGCAAGAGAGTACTAAAAGTGGCCTCCAAACATTTCCATGGTATCTTCAACATGAGACTTTGCGGTGTCAAGAGTTTTATATTTTTCAACAGTAATTTAATTCAAGGGTGAGGCTGGGGAATCAGCCATGCAAGTGCCTTGTCCTGCAAAGGGTCTTTCTATACTGGCCCTTTTACTGCTTATCTTCTGGACAGGGTATCTGCAATGAACAGCCTCCACTGAGTGTGGTGCTTAGAAACAGTGAGGAAGGGAAATGGAGAAAGAAGAAAAGTTGAAAATAAAAATTTAAGTCCTGCCTATACAGTAAATACAAACAGGGAGTGAAGCCCACACATGGACTGTGTGATTCCTACTTTTTCTTTGCCCCTTTTTTTTTTTTGGCTTGGTAGCCATTCATAGTATAGGAAATTGAAGTCCAGGCTGCTTCATGGAAGACCTAGAGTTCGATAAAGCAGTCAAATGAGACACAGTGAAACAGTGCAATTGTTTCACAAATCAGCCATCCCATCAGTGACAGTTTCCACCTGACCAGAGTGGCTTCACTAGTAGATGGACTATGACATGCCATCTTGCATCCCAAAGACTGAGTTATTAAATCAATGTACTGTGCATGAGTTCTTAACTAGGCATCACCAAAGGATTGTTAAACATTCACTGAGACAGGAAGAAATGCAGGCTTTACGAAGAAAGTCAAGCTTTCCTGTGCCAACTGACTATTAAAAACTTGTTGATGAAAAAGAATTTACAGTTCAGCACAGTTGTTCCACAAGGTGCACTTGGAGAGCTATACATAGCTGTTTCCTTTCTGAGTGTTGTTAGCAAGGTAGCTTCTGAAAGAGTAGGAGACTGTTCTGGATGAAACAATTGGATTTCTTTGCCTTAATGGTAGATGGATATGGTGCTTAGAAAAAAGTGGCTCTAATCGTTCGTGTGGTCAGTGCTCAGCCTTGAATAACTCTGAGATAAATGAGCCGAATGCACCTGGTGCTTGGTGCAGAGCAGTAGAAACAATATGCTTCCAGTCAGTCAACGGGTCATTTAGTTGAGGGATGTTAGTAGGTACATGCTGGCATGGATGAATGTGGTAATGCCTTTTGGGGAAGAAACAATATATTTACAATGCTTGTTTTAGGAATAAGCTTTAGATTCTTGCACTGGAGATGACATTAAAAGCTTGGTATCGACTCATAAAAGCTGACAACTGCAGAGTTAAAGCTTTGGAGTCCTTAAGGTCTTTGCCTTGGACATTACAGCATCTAAAAATACAATATTTTAACTCTGTATCTGTAAGAGTGAAGGCATTTAACAGAAGCCATACAAGTGGGAGTAAACGACAGAAGGTCCATCTTTGATTTCTCTGTGCTCTGCAGTACTTCAAATGATGGAGCAGTCTGTCATTTTGTTTATGCAGGAATTTTTTGCTTCACCATCTGACTATTCCACTGACCTTTTTGTTTGGATGTTTTTTATCCCCTCATGGTGAAAAATAGTCATGGACTGTGTCCTGATGCATTCTGTGTTTTGTTGTCTTGGATTTTTCTTGTTACCAGTTTTTTTCCCCCCAGCTGGGCATCTAGCTGTGAGCACTGAATTAACATGTTTTGGTAGTTCACTTGCTGCTGTGGTTCTGCAATGAATCTTCCTCAGTAGATTGAGAATTGAAGTGAAAAATAATAAGCTGAAGGCAAAGTTTTAGAAGTTGCTTCCTGTTTCTTATCGGTGCTTTACAAAGAGCCTTGAGTTTATAAGAGACCTGTATTGATTCAGAAAAATCCCAGCTGGCTCCTTGCCACTTAAATTATAAGAAATAGTTTAACAAGCAGATGCTTTAGTTATGAAACAGCCAGCCCCTTATGATCAGTAACTATCAGTTCTGAAAGGAATCATGACCTCAGACACACCTCAAGTGGTTGCAGGAAGGAGCAATGATGCTTGTGAGTTGAACACAGAGTCTCCATGGTATTATTAACAGATGTGGATGGTTTTTTTGAGCATATCCTTTTGGTGTTATTGTCTAGCTGTATCTGTCTTGCTAAGCACCCAGTGAAGATGTGCCTCGAGAAAATCTGTTATAGTGATTCTTCAAATCATGATCTGTAAAGGCCTATTGTTTGTATTACTTTTGTTCATTCTTTTTGTGAGTTACACAATATTTGGAAAGAAGCAAAGTTTCTATCTTACATTCTAAACCAAATCCTCCCCGTCCTGAAAATAGAGATAGGTCCTGTGCTGTCACAATTGGGTGACACTGAAAAAATGTACGCTCAGCCTCATCAGGTAGTAAACTGAATTGAAGATACAAAAGAATTTATACCCTTCATTCCTTGCTGATTATTTGCTTGATCACAGATTGTCCTGTCTGTTGGTAATGTGGAGAAATCTGCTTTTCTGAATCAGCTAAGCGTCTCTGGAAACTGGGTTTAAACAGATCAGTTGGTTTTCTGCTTTCTCTTAAACACCTTGCTTACTGAATGTATTTGCAGCTGAACAGCTGATGCTTCAAGAGAGGAAAAGGACAAGAAAGAAGAAAATAGCTATTTTCTGAGTTGCTATAACTGGTTGTAGGTATCCCATCATTAACCAAAGCTACCCTCGTGTGTCAGTGTGAGCTGAAATTCCCCCCCACCGACAATAACCAGGCTAGCTCAGTCTGGAAGCAAATGAAAGATGTATTTACAAGCAGAATCTACAATCTATGATGAAATGCAATGAATAGGTACAAATATACAAAATTCACAACATTTGCAAATATATACAATCAACAGGAAAACACAACCGAGCTCCCTTTGCTTCCCCCCCAAAGGGGACCTTTCCCAAAGGGCCTCTCTCCCAGGGACCTCCGCCCCCAGACTCCCCTGGCAGAAAGCAGAGTTAGCTAAAGCAGAAAAGTTGTTAACTTAGCTCGCCAAGGTCAGTGTGTTATCTTCAGCCAGAAGAGAAGAAGAAACAGCAGCCAGACAGCAAGTTGCCCTGACTGCAGACTGCAGACTCCCCACTTTGTTTTGAGTAAAAGTTCTTAAACATTTCTATCTATCCAATGGAAGTGTTTAGAACAATCATTATTTTGCTTTCTTACACCCAATAATGACTTATTTACACTATTTCACTTTCTCTGAACTTTGCAAGAAAAATTAAAAAGACAGTTTCAAACCATCACACCTCACTCACTGCTGAGCTGAGAACTTTTCCCTGAAGACTCTGAGCCAGCGAGCTTTCCTGTAGCAAGGGTCAAGGGCTGCTCTGCCACATGCCCGGTGCCTGCATGCTGTCATGTTGCATGAAGGCAGATCTGGTGTAGTTTAGGCAGCAGTGGGGAGAATTTGTTTGTGTAGTATTCTTAGTGAAAGGGTGAGCAGTGAGGCTCACTGAGTCTTGTAGCCTGTAAGTTAATAGGAAATAGTAACACTGCAGTGCCTGGGATCTGAGGCTGTCTCCTCTGGCTTTGGTTGGGGTTTTTTTGTTTGTTTGTGTTTTTTTAAGAAAGAAGCTTTTATTGTTATCTAACAAAATATTGTGAAGCTTTTCTGGTTTTGATTGTTGTATGATATTGGAAATAAAATAGTGCAAGACAGTGCTTCTTGCAGCTGCATTTCTTGTTTTAAGCTAGCAAATACTACAAGTCAGTAAAGCAGTGTTGTTGGTACTTGATCTCCTGGAGTACATGTCTTACCTGAGTCAAAAAAAAAAAAAAAAAAAAAAAAAGAATTCTATTTCAGCACCTAATTAGTGCATTTGGCTTCCAGCAACTAGAAAGACAGAGGTCTGGTGCAGACAAGAGCTGTAGAGGTGCAGAGGGAGGGAAAGGGAGATTCACCATATTAAACTATTTCCTTTGCCCTTAACATCACGATTAAGCTCTGGATTTCTGATCAAAGATACGCAGGGCAATGCTCAGGCTGTTAAAATCAAAACTTGATGGTAAGGTTTGATACTTAGGATTATAAAGTAAGTCCACTGGAAAATGCTTTCAGTACAGAGGGGAAAGTGTGGAGGGGAGTTCTGTGTTACATTGGTAAGATCTAGGGCAATAATGTCTGCAATAAATAGAGGAATTTAATGGTTGTTCTGCCAGAGTTGGGCACCTTTCCTAAATGGAGAGGGAAGACACAAATGGATCATTCATCCCTTCTGCAAACAGCAAATTAAATAAAAAGCTTCGTTGGGTTTTGTTTTCCTTCCTTCAGGCAGCAGCTGAATTGCAATTATACTTAGATTTTTTTTTATATAATATTAAAAGGGGAAAAAGGCTATTTCTTATTCCTGCATTACTGATTCAGACATGAAAATGTAAATGTTTATTTACTTTTGTTACAGAGGTTGAGCTCATGATCCCACTTGCATTGCCATCAGTGGCAAAGCTCCTATTGATTTTAATGAGAACCAAACTGACCTCAGGCTGAGACCAGGAGATGCTGTGATCAGCTTCATTTGTGACAGTGAAAAGAGTGTTCAGAGCCAAGTGATTGAAAACCAACGCACCAAAATGTGGAAAAACATATTACAAAAACATACAGCTATCCTATCTGTGGGCCTGGTAATAATTTTAAGGAAGTAAACAGTGCCAGTGGACTCTGAAAACATGCAGTTATCAGTAAAAAATACCAGATTGTTGGAAAAATTTTCACTCTTGCAAATAATTATTTCAAAACAAATGTAGCAAAAAAAAAAAATCTTTAAATTAGCATTTCCAAAGCACAAATTGAGAGGTGTGTGTATTTGGTATGGTTTAATTTGTCTCTAGATAAGCTTTGTGGGTGTCCTGGCTTGGCAAGCCCAGTTATCTGCACGTTCCCAGGCTTGCAGCACAGTGGGGAAAGACAGATGTTAGATGAGTTCCCTCCAGATGTGAGGGAGGCTCAGGTACTGGAACCTCAGTCTAAGCAACCTACCTATGCTGCTTTGTGCTTGAAACTGGTTTTAAATGGGATTAGTTATCTAAAGGCTTGCCTGAGGGGAGTAGGAAACTGAGAGTAAGCAGTGCATTTTAAATTGGTGCTTGCTTCTTGTGCTGGCAGGCATGAAGTAGAGCTAATGCTGTTTGAGTTCTGTGGTTTCTGTGCCAAAGTTTATGCAGACCATGTCTCTTGTTTTTGGTGAATAATCACCAAAACAAAAGTAATCAGTCTGTGTCTCTTTTGTTAAAATAAAACCCAACAAACAAACAAACAAAAAAAAAAAACCAAAAAATTATGATCACCCTTGAAATAAGACATGAGACTGCATGTTGAAAAAGGAACACAGATTTTTTTTTTTTGTTGTTAATGCCTTGCTGTGAGTAGCAAGCTATTAAATTTAAGCAACAGTTTTAAAGTGATGAAAAATTATTTAAATGCATCCTTTAAAGTTTTTCATGCACTTGCTTTCTCTTGAGAATAAGCTTGGGCAGAGCAGCAATAATTCTTCAGTAGAGCTAACTTTTATTTCTTGTCTCGCATTTACATTTACAAACCCAAGCCTTTGTTACTTACTCAAGATTTGGTTAACACAACCCTGGTTTCATTTCCTTGCTACATTGGCAGACCGAGGGAGGGATGGGTTATGGCAGGCCTTTGAGCAGGCACATACCTGACAGCACAACCTGCAGTGGTTGATTGGAGAGCTCATTGTACCCAGGAGGAGCTTAATGGTCCCACAGACCAATTCCCTTTTCAGTGTGTTGGAGCCACTCTGAGACTTGCTTTTGCCTTAGATCTGAAAACTCCCTCTCTTCTGAGAAGAATAGAGAGGGAAACAACTCTGTTAGATGCACAGGGATACTGGGCTGTGAAATGAGAGTTGGTGGTTCTTGGAGAGCTGAGAGGAAATTTTATGTCTTTAAGTCCCAGCTCCACACCCTTGTGTTACGGCAGGAGTCAGTATTCCCTGGCTTCAGCAGCTGCTCTGCCTTTTTCATTGTTAGGAGCAGCTTGATACTTAGTAATTTATTGTCTTCTTCATATTCATCCTGTGCGGGTAGGAATGCAATCCCTCCTTGCTTGTTGTGTGTTTGGAGGTGCTGGAAAACAGCATGAAGTAAATGTTGGCAGGAATGGACAGAAGAATGGATTTGTGTTGGGTTGATGGGAGTTTTTTTTGGGAAGAAGAGTGGAGTAAAAGAGTAGGAGAAAATATACCAATTACCATGGTAGTACCAGACCCAGACTGATTTTTTTTGTTGTTGTTTTTTTAATCATAAACTTATACAATTGTGGCATGGTTCTGTTTTTGTTCTAAAGAAAACACGATTTAAAGAATTTGGAACCAAACCCTGTCTGGCAGGGAGGGCTTTTTGGAAGGCTTTCATCTCTATGCCCTGTTGTTTCCCAATTGACTGAAAGTGCTGGGACAGGAGAAGGAGTCCTGTGACCTTCTTTACCTTCATCTCAGAAAACAGGTTTTACATTACTTTAATATGCTTTTCACTGGATTTTTCTGAAGAAAAACAGATCTTTAAAGATCTCTCAGTGTTTCTGTGACATCAGAAAAAAGTCAGCTAGGCTGTATTCTTTGCACCAACCGCCCTTCAAGTGAGTGGGTTGAGGTTTAGGCTTGTGCCAGGGGAGGTTTACATGGGGTATTAGGAACAATGTCTTCACTGAAGGAGTGGTGAGGCATTGGAACACGCTGCCCAGGGAGGTGGTGGAGTCACTGTCCCTGGAGGTGTTCAAGTAATGTGTAGAGATAGCACTTTGGGGCATGGCTTAATGGCCACGGTGGTTTCAGGTTTCAGTGGTTGAACTCATTGATCTTAGAGGTCATTTCCAGCCAAGAGTTCTATGATTCTATGGAATGCTGTGGTCAAAGACAGGCTGCAGATACAGCTGCACCACAGCCACCATGATCACAGCTGCTTGGGCTGAAGCGGAGCTGCCTTTATGCAGTACCTTATTTTTGGTACTGCTAGTACCTCGTGTCACCCGGCACTAAGTACCTTCATCTTACCTGGTAGCATGAGTAGATTTTGCATCTCACACTGAGGTCTCTGCAGTCAGAATTACACTGTTGACTGATAACCTTTATGTTTTGCAGACCAAGCATCATAACATGTGTTCTTCAATTGATTTATGTAGTTTCTTCTTGGAGTGTTTTTTTTCTATCCCATCACCATTCTCTTGATTGTATTTGTGCAAGTGTCTGGGGGCCAGACTTGAAAACAATATTGCTGAAAGAAACTACTTAAAATAAACTTTCTTAAATTGACCTCACTTTGATTTTTACACAAGGTCTCACAAATGTCTGCCTCAACACCACTGAGAGAAAGACCAAAGTATGATATTGAAGCACAGACAAAATGTTGATTTGTTTTTTTTCTCCTCCTAGTGCTAGTGTTTTCGGTTGCTGTGGAGTTACATCCCAAGACCACTAACAGCTGTTCATTCAAAACAGGGTAGCAGGAGTTAGTGGAATGCAGCAGGACATTTGACTCTGCAAGAATGAACAGACAGCGCACACAAGCCAAACTGTTCCTTCCTGGATATGCTCATTGCTGCTGTTAGCAATCTTCACAGATCAATAGCGTTTAAAGGCTGTTCTGCCTTTTTCACCTGCCCACAGTCAGTTACCACAGTGAAACCCAACCTGTGAGCACAGAGACATCTGTAAGGTTCCTGGCTTTGTGTATCTTTTGTTATCTTTCCAGCCTCTCTTTGATCTACTTTTATGATGGCTGTCAGTGTTGTGATAAGGGGCTGTCATTCCAAGGAATGCTGCCCCTTTTCACCTGGTTCATTTGTCCACACAGTTTAAAAGGTGAACGCTCTCTGGCCATTCTCTTGCTCACCTCAACTGCAGTATATCCAGAGCCTCCCAAGCTGGGTTTACCTGGCAGCTGCAGGCAGGTAAGAGTTACCTCTAACAGTGTGTTAATGTGAAGGAGCTGATGATCATCCCAAACCTGAGGTGTATCTCAAGGAGTTCCAGCCTTCAAAATTGGGCTGGTGTTTTGTCTACAGCTCTGATTTCTGGTCTAAACCTCTGGGAATGCTTTTGCTTCCAAAAGCCTTTTTTGGAAGAAGATATTTTCTCTGTTGACTCTCTAATCTTTTTTGGACTTCCACAGAGATCTCCTTTAGCATGAGAGTCATTTGTTTGTAGTTTAGTATTTAAAAATTCTGTGAATTTAGGGAGGAATCTCTAGGTGCTCAGTGCTTCTTTTTTTTTATGTTTTTGTTTCCCAGAGTATCTCTGTTGGTAAACTGTGTATCAATAGCCTACTATAATGCCTAATCCTTTGTTAAAGGAGACCTTGAGGGATCAATGGTGCTGTGCAAGAATAATTAGGTATTTTTTCTCTGTTACCCTGAATTGAATTTTCACTCTATGTTGTATTGACTTTTAACAGTTTATTGAAAATGGGGTTTGAGAAAGTCTGACTCTCACCCAACAGGCTAATTAGTCAATTGCTAATAGACCTGTGATGCTCCACAGCCACCAGCTAATAGATTTTCTATTGTTGTTCCATCCTTGTTGATCAGATAATCTTTTTTGGTAGTCAAACTAAGGTATGCACAAATGGCACTCCTCGGAGCATGAAGGCCTAAAATGTCCTTAAGAAAAGTTTCCATTCATTCCCACTTTGTAAATTGCCTACTTCTTACCTGTTTTTCTCCCCTTCATCCCCTTTGTCTTCCAACTCTGTTTAAAACTGCTGCTTATTGAATCTAGAGATCCTGAGAGGCAGGGGACTGACAGTTCTGCAAACTCTCTTCTTGTAAGATCTGTGCAACAGCTAGCACTTAAAAAGCAGGAACACCTTTTCTTACCCATGGCTTAGCTGTGGTGAGAGTCAACTTCTGTGCCAGCACTGCCCTGCCATGGCTGTGGCTGCATTCACAAGGCTTCTGGTGGTCATGGCTGCTCCTTTCTGCTTGGGGGACACAGACACAAACCAACTTCATATGTTGCAGCTTTACTTGTCAGTGAAAATAATGTTACAGTACAGGTCAAATTGGAAGCTGAGGTTTAGAGAGCTCCCTAAAACCTGTAATCTGCCATGGAATTTATGAATGTAATATTGGGCCATCACAGATGGACAGTATTAACAGAGTTAATGCCAGCAAAGCTTGAAAGGAAAGGAAAACTGTAGTGGATGATACTGTTTCTCTGTAAGAATTAGACTCTAAAAGCAAGGCTTTGAGCTAATCTTGCATACTGCCACACACTGTGGATCCATCCAGGAAGCCATACCTCTTTGCCTGTGCTTGGACTACTCTTCAGATTAAATCAGTGGGAAAGACATAGCCCAAATACTGTGTGGAAAAAGAAATCTGACTCTAAGAAGCATAGCTGGGATCTGTAGGTCCCATATGAACAAGTGAAGGTGCTTGCAGTGCTGTCAGGAACTCTGCAGTGAGTATCCAGCTCTGTTTCTGCACAGGATTTAGAGGCTTAGGACTCAGAAGTCCATCAGCTCCTCCTTTTTGATTTATAAGCTTAATAGGCCAATAGGTTAAATGATTTATCTCCAGGGGAAGGGAAGATGAGTAAATAGGAGGGAAAAATTATGTTTGTTTCTGTGCATTGTTTCGTGTACTGCACAACCACACACCCACCCACATGCCCACTGGCCCCGGTGACTTTCATTTTCAGAAATTTTAGCTTACTGAAGGGTAACTTGCCAGTATGGTGATGTGGACAGACACATCCAGCCCCTCATACCTGCCACCACCACCACCACCCAGGGAATGAACTTTTTCATAGTAATTGTTTGATGTGTGGACAAATTAATTATTCCTATTAAAAACAACCAACCAAAAAAAAAAAAAAAAAAAGAAGCAACCAAGCAAAACAAAACCAAAACCAAACCACAAACTCCCTACCAATAAAAACAAACAAACCACCCAAACCCAAAAAATCCCAAATATTTTTAAGGGTAATTCCCAAAGAATGCATTTGAAAGAGGACGAGTACCATCTTTAAGGTCAATTTTCACTTCTCTACGAGAATTCTGGAAATTGTCTCAAAAGGAAATTATTCCACATGGTAGACATGAAAGGTCTGATGCACTGATACATGCACCTTTGAGTACAGAAATTACTTACTGAGAAATGTTTGTACTATGGATTTGCATTTTAAAAACTCAATAGACTCCAAATGCAGGTTGATGTTGCCATGTTTATGTGACTTTGAGCTCTGAAGGTCAGAGTCTGTGAGGCCTCTTAAGCTTTGGTCTAATTTTGCTGTCTTCTCTGTGTAGCTTCATTGCAATAACAGTAATTTTGATCCTTGCACTAGATTTGAGTATAAGCTTTAAAACTTGAAGTAAAATTAATCATAGAATCAACCAGGTTGGAAGAGACCAAGATCATTGAGTCCAACCTCTCACCCAGCCCTATCCAATCAACTAGACCATGGCACCAAGTGCCTCATCCAGTCTTTTCTTGAACATCTCCAGGGATGGTGACTCTACCACCTCCCTGGGCAGCCCATTCCAATGGGCAATCACTCTCTCTGTGAAGAACTTCCTCCTAATCTCCAGCCTACACCTCCCCTGGCACAACTTGAGACTGTGTCCCCTCGTTCTGGTGCTGGTTGCCTGGGAGAAGAGACCAACCCCCTCCTGCCTACAACCTCCCTTCAGGTAGTTGTAGACAGCAATGAAGTCACCCCTGAGCCTCCTCTTCTCCAGGATAAATAACCCCAGCTCCCTCAGCCTCTCCTCACAGGGCTTGTGTTCCAGGCCCTTCACCAGCTTTTTTGCCATTCTCTGGACACGTTCCAGAACCTCAACATCTCTCTTGAACTGAGGGGCCCAGAACTGGACACAGTACTCAAGGTGTGGCCTGACCAGTGCTGAGTACAGTGCTGATTTGGTTAAACTCTCTGTTTCTATTTGACATCAACATGTAAATGGCTCATTTGCAGTTCTGAGATCTTAATGTTGGTGCCATCAGGCATGAGGTGAGAGCCACTCTGTAGCCAGTGTCTTGAATCAAAAGGCAGAGAAGATAAACTGATCCCAGTAGCTTTGCCTGAAGAGAGATGATTGATAAATGGAAAATGAGTAGCAAAAGCTTCTGGGGAAATTGGGACAGGGGGAATGAGTTTTCTGGTGCAGTGATGTCTTAAATAAGCTTACAAATGCTTTTTCTTTCTTGTTCTCTGTTTCTGCTGCCTTAACCTCTAAGTGCATAATGAGACAAAAATCTGTAGTTGATAATGTTCACTGGAGTCTGTTAAGCAGCCAGCCAAAACATTTAAATTGTCTTGAAAGATGAAGGACTGGACAACAGAAACCAGAAACTGCCCTGAAGGGGAATGACCCTGGTTTCACAATTCCTTTTAAAACTCATTATCCTTTTTTGAAGTCACAGTTTACATGATACACACTTTCAAAAGAACTCTTGGGCCTAACCTTTTCTTGAATTTTGATCATTATTTTGGCATTTTGCTGGGAAATTTAACCTCCTAAGAGCCTGCCCACATACCCTCCATAGATATAAGCTATTATCCTGAACTTCTGTAGACAGCAGCATTCCTTGCATAGTGCTGGAGGCTGTTACAGGCCTTTTGGGAGAACAGGTTTTGTTGTTTTGTCGAAATACTGTCAATGTCCTTCCTGAGAATCGACATTGGAAATGCTTTACATAAATGGGGAAGCAATCTATTGCTCTTCCTGCTGGTGATGATTTTCCAGGGTAAACAACTCAGGTGCTATCCCTGTGTTCTCCACTCAATGCTGACAGGTAACTGTTCCGAGCAAAGGCTCCAAGGAACTGGCACAATCCATGATCTTTCAAGTCATCCTGTCTGAGGGTCTTGGTGCTAATGAAATATTCAAGTAAAATACAGCGAAAAATCTTCCCAAAGGTAGAAAACAGTGCAGAACCTTACCATTTTCTGTTCACAGACCTTGTGTTTTATATCATCTGTCATAATTTTCTTGGGCAAGTCAGAGTTTTGAGCTTGTCTTAAGTGCCATTTCAGGCAGCAATGAAGATATTTTGTAAGAACTTGGTCAGGAATGAGTTTGAATCCTTGGCACTATGGTGCCTTCTGCTAAAGGCAGATTTCATCATTCCTAACTTCAGCTTGGAATTGCTTGATTTTGAGGTTTACATTTTTAAAAAAAGGTTTAAGATTCCATTCGAAGTAGCAGAGAAAAAGAAAAAAATATTGGCGTGGGAATGCTGGAGCATCCCATTGTCTGTCAAAGGCCCTAAAAGATCTTTTTGTCTTGAGGAACACCCTTTGGCATCCCTGGACCTGAGAAAGAGAACATCAACTTTTTCACTGCTGTCAGTGAATATTCTTGCTCTTCAGAGGTCAACCTGATCACTTTGGTTACTCACAGCATAGCAGAGAATAAGGGATGCCCTATTTCAAAGAACAACAAAAAAAAAAGGCAGAGTAAAGCTAGGAGTTTGGTGTGTGCACCTAAGCCTTCACTCAAGGATTTTGGACAGAGATGATGTCTCATGAGTGGGAGCAGTTAGCACCAGGGCCCTTCAGCACACCCCCTTGGCCACAGTAGGCTGAACCCTTCGCTCTGTGTCTCTGAGGAGCTGAAGTCCAGCACTTGTGCTTGGGAATAGTTTAAAGAAAAATAAACCCGCTGATTGGATTGCAATTATCTGAACTGTGTCCTGGTGGAAAAGTGTATGTATGTGGGGAATAAAAAGGATTAGTGGTAGTGCTCTGCAGGAAGAGATCATGGAGCTAAAGCCACTCAAGCTGTATGTGAACCCCTAAAAGGGGGAAGAAAAGCTCTCCTTGTCCTTTGCGGGGGATAGGCTCTATCTGCCCTTCTGTGGTTTGAGTTGGTAACAACTGGCAATTTGTAATAGTTTCTCAAGAGGGTAATCCCAGGTTAAAAACAAACAAAAGCTGGGAGGACTCTTGTGTTTTGTGATAGCTTTCCCAGCAGAGAGCAGGTTTGTAGAAGAGAAACTGCAAATACTATACCCTTGTACTTTAAATGTCTTTCCTCTGGGCACTTGTCTCACCTGATTTGGTGATTTCTGAGCACCTTTGAATGCTGGAATGGCTTAATTCTTAGTTCACTTTAAAAGCTAAATCAAAGCATGTTTTGTAGGACAACACTGAATGCCCTTTCCAATTAAAGAATATTGAAACTTGGTTAGAGATTCCCAGAGGCAGAGTATGTTTTCAGTTTATGAGTTGCTCCAGTGATGAGCTATGTTGCATGAATACTTCCCAAAATGCTGGATTGCTTGGTTTTCTCACATTTTTCTTAGCATCCACTTGATTGTTTCTCTATACAAAAAGCTAGATATTGCAAGGCTGACTGAAATTCCTGGCTTACTCTTTGGGAGCTTGATGTTTCAGAAACCACGACGGATTTCTAAGGAATTCTCATTGACAAAATCTCTCTGTGGCAAGCTTCCATAAGAAACAGTATAATTGAGGTAAACTGCAAGGGGAGTATTCTCTGGATCTCTTTGGAGGTCTCCAAGTATAACAGTGAAACTAGAAAGATTAATGTTCTCCAGACCACATATAAGCAGTTTCTGATTAAATACTGCTCTGCCTAACAGGCATTTGAAAGAAGAGGTTAGTCAAGCTGCTGCGTGGTGCTCAGAAGAGCACAGCTCTGCGGGTTGGGCTGGGAGAAACTGGGTGCTGTGGTTACCCAGCCTTCTCCCCTGGGGACCTAAGAAAGGGGTGGCTCTTGGGAGCCTTGGTTTTAGGTTTCATCTCTCAGGCTGGGAAACCAGGAAACTATTATTTCATTAATCATCTGTCCAAATATGCTGGTGTATTCCATTGTTTATAGAAGGAAATTATCCATTTAATGAGTAATAGCAAAACAAGGGGAGAGAAACCCCCTCCTGCGTCATTGACACACATTCCCTTGCAGAGAAAAGCTTTCCCCATGATGAATTCCTCTACAAATAAAAACATACACTAAGTGCTCCTGCTATGCTAATGATGCTTCCTTACTTCATGTATGTTAAAATAATTGTGCAATAGGTGTAGAATAGGATTAGATGGCACTTTGACATAAGTGCATAGGCTTTGTAAAAATGTGGGGCAAGTTTTTCATGGAATATATTAGCTTGGGAACTTAATTCAGCAGAGAGGAGACAGTCCAGAAGGTTCCTAGAGTGTATGGAGGACAGCTTCCTGATGCAGCTCTTAGGTGAACCTACCAGGGGTAAGGCTCTGCTTGATCTGCTGTTCTCAAATAGAGAAGGGCTGGTGAGAGATGTGATGGTTGGAGGCTGTCTAGGGTGCAGCGACCATGAGATAGTGGAGTTTTTAATATGCAGGGAAATAGGGAGGAGCAGTAACAGAACCCTCACTTTGGACTTTCGGAGGGCAAACTTCAGGTTGTTCAGGCAACTTATTCGGAAAGTTCCCTGGGTAACAGCCCTTAAGAAGAAAGGGGTCCAGGATGGTTGGACCTACTTCAAACAGGAGCTCTTAAAGGCACAGGAACTGGCAGTTCCCACATGCCGTAAGACGAGCCGGCGGGGAAGACGACCGGCCTGGATGAGCAAGGAGCTCCTGAAGGATTTAAGAGAAAAAAAGAGGGTTTATCGCCTTTGGAAAGGGGGGGAGGTAACTAGTGATATGTTTAAGGATGTTGTTAGATCATGTAGAAGAAAAATTAGAGAGGCAAAAGCACAGTTAGAAATTAAACTGGCCGCTTCCGTGAAGGACAACAAAAAGCATTTTTATAAATATATTAATGCTAAAAAGAGGGGCAAGAGGAGCCTCCACTCTTTATTGGATGTGGAGGGTAACATTGTAACTAAGGATGAGGAGAAGGCTGAGATTCTAAATACCTTCTTTGCCTCCATTTTCAACAGTAAGGCAGGAGGACTTCAGGATAACTGGCCTCCTGAGCTGGTTGATGGGGTCAAGGAGCAGTGTTGTACTCCTGAAATCCATGTGGAATTAGTTCGAGACTTGTTGAGTCACTTGGATATTCACAAGTCCATGGGACCTGATGGGATTCATCCTAGGGTGCTGAAAGAGCTGGCAGATGAGCTGGCCAAGCCTCTCTCCATCATTTTCCACCAGTCCTGGCTCACTGGAGAGGTCCCAGAAGACTGGAAGCTGGCCAATGTGACACCCATCCACAAGAAGGGACAGACAGAAGACCCTGGGAACTACAGGCCTGTCAGCCTGACCTCAGTGCCAGGGAAAATCATGGAGCAGATTGTCTTGGGAGCAATCACTGCGCACCTGAAGGATGGCCAAGGGATCAGGCCCAGCCAACATGGAGTTAGGAAGGGCAGGTCCTGCCTCACCAACCTGATCTCCTTCTATGCTCAGGTGACCAGCCTAGTGGACGTAGGAAAGGCTGTGGATGTAGTCTACCTGGACTTCAGCAAGGCCTTTGACACCATCCCCCACAGCAAACTCCTGGCCAAGCTGTCAGCCTGTGGCTTGGACAGCAGCACTCTGCGCTGGGTTAGGAACTGGCTGGAGGGCCGAGCCCAGAGAGTGGTGGTGAATGGTGCCACATCCAGCTGGCAGCCTGTCACTAGTGGTGTCCCCCAGGGATCAGTGCTGGGCCCCATCCTGTTCAATATCTTTATTGATGATCTGGATGAGGGGATTGAGTCCATCATCAGTAAATTTGCAGATGACACCAAGCTGGGAGCAGGTGTTGATCTGTTAGAAGGTAGAAGGGCTCTGCAGAGGGACCTTGACAGGCTGGACAGATGAGCAGAGTCCAACAGGATGGCATTCAACAAATCCAAGTGCTGGGTGCTCCACTTTGGCCACAACAACCCCAGGCAGAGCTACAGGCTGGGGTCACAGTGGCTGGAGAACAGCCAGACAGAAAGGGACCTGGGGGTACTGGTTGACAGCAGCTGAACATGAGCCAGCAGTGTGCCCAGGTGGCCAAGAGAGCCAATGGCATCCTGGCCTGCATCAGGAATAGTGTGGCCAGCAGGAGCAGGGAGGTCATTGTACCCCTGTACACAGCACTGGTTAGGCCACACCTTGAGTACTGTGTCCAGTTCTGGGCCCCTCAGTTTAGGAAAGATGTTGAATTGCTGGAGCATGTCCAGAGAAGGGCAACGAGGCTGGGGAGAGGCCTTGAGCACAAGCCCTATGAGGAGAGGCTGAGGGAGCTGGGACTGTTTAGCCTGGAGAAGAGGAGACTCAGGGGAGACCTCATTGCTGTCTACAACTATCTGAAGGGAGGTTGTAGCCAGGAGGGGTTTGGTCTCTTCTTCCAGGCAACCAGCACCAGAACAAGAGGACACAGTCTCAAGCTGCGCCAGGGGAGGTTTAGGCTGGAGGTGAGGAGAAAGTTCTTCACAGAGAGAGTGTTTGGTCATTGGAATGGGCTGCCCAGGGAGGTGGTGGAGTCACCATCCCTGGAGGTGTTCAAGAGGGGATTGGACGTGGCACTTGGTGCCATGGTTTAGATAGTCATGAGGGTTAGGGTGACAGGTTGGACTCGATGATCTTTGAGGTCTCTTCCAGCCTTCTTGATTCTATGATTCTATGATTCTATGATCTTGCTTGAAAACATCTGAGTCCTACTGTAATAGTAACGAAGATCATAAATAGTAAATAACAACCCTGTAAGCACTTTCTGGTTTACCACAAACAGCTTTTGTTTATAATGTATACACTATTTAAAGAAATTGGAAAAAAATTACATACACAAAAAAACAAAACAAAACAAAACAAAAACCATGCAAAGCCAAGATGAAAATCCTGGAGTACTCAGATACAATTAAAAAATAAATTGGCTCTCAGGAAGAAACACTGTACACTTGAGTCACTTGAAAGAAGAAAAGAAAGTGGGTAGAAACACTGTATTGCTGTCTAGATGGAAAACATGTCAAATATGCATGAAACTCTCAGCCCGGGGGATGGGGAGGTTGAGTAATGGAATGCTGGTTGGTTTTTTTTTTTCAGCTAAGAGAGACCATTTGCTTTCAGCCTCACCTCTAATCCTGATAAAAGTTTATTGAACTCAGATGCTTTTCAAAGAGAATTGAAGGGCATACTCTAATTTTATTTCTCAGAGGAAGTTAAAATGATGATGTTGCCTTCATGTTCTCAGTGCTTCTTCAGACTTGGGGGGAAAAAAGGCAGGAACAAAGCAGAAAAATCCCACCCCCTGTCTGCCTCCTCAGGCCTGGTGACAGGGTGTTTTTATTAACTCTCTTTGTACACCCGTGCCCTCTAATAGAGCAACATGAAATACAGCACAAAGCTGTTATGTCTGCTGTTGCACAAGCCATGGGAGGACAGCCCATTCTGCTCCTTCTGTAGCTTTCACAGGACCTGGGGTTCTGATGCCTCTGAAGGAAGGAACCACAACTGGGGACTCTGTAGATTCCCATTGCATCTGCAGTGCCGAATCTTCTTTTAAAACATCACCACAACTGCTGTTTCAAATCCTGATCCAGCCTTTTATAGAATGGTTTGGGCTGGAAGGGACCTTAAGGATTGTCTAATTCCAATCCCACCTGCCATGGGTGGGACACCTTCCAGTACACCAGGTTGCTCAAGGCCTTTGCTTTTTCAGCTCCTGTTGTATACCATTGCCTACTTCTGAGGGGTCTGTGAAAGAGAACAGTGAGGTTACATGCTATGGAGAAGCTTGCTTATAGTTTAAATCAACAAAGTCCTTGTGTCCATTAGCAGTCGCTGAGGGAAATAGCTGTAGTGTAGGTTGGGAAAGGTGAAGTATCACAGCTATTTCTTTACAGAGGTTTTCTAAAAGCCTTCTCCATTGGATGCTGATGGACAAGTAGAAGAGACTGGAAAATAAGTGTGATACTGTAACAATTGCTTTAAAGCAGTGTTGGAGGACATCAGGTTGCATTCATGCAGCAGAGTTTTATGCACATGTTATGTCGTGGGGATTTTTGTGGTTATAAATCTTTACTCTCTTCCTCTTGGACCTTCACAAACAATAAATGAAAGAAATTTGGGATCTGAAGGAACTTATCCCTTTTTTTGCAGAGAATTAGGTTTTCCTTCCCTGTTTCTCTGCATGTAACTGCTATAAAAGGAGTCACTATACCTTCACATCTATTCTTTTTTTGTGGGCTGACTTCAGAATTGGTCTGTAATACACACTCCTGTCATCTGAAAAAAACCCTGTTCTGTTTGAAATTTATTTTTTTATTTGCCAAAGTAAAAATAACATATTGTTTGTATACCTTTTCATTTTAAGATTGGAATTATGTGAGAGACTTTTTGAATGCTGTGTTAAAGACCCCAGGAATGAACAAATGGCCACTGAAAGCTCAGGAAGATAAAAGGCTGGTATTAAGACAAAAAAAAGGCTGGTTTGTGGCAGACAGTGGATCAGGTCCTGTATCATTCATTACTTGGAGGTGGTGAACAATGCCTGCGGATTGATCTTCTTATCTTTTTTCTTAATATTTAATATTGAAGAGTTGAGAGTTCTTCCATTGCATATATTATTTCTGATTATTTTTTAGTTTCTCCTAATCTACTTGTAATTAAGAGAGGGTAGAAGTTTTCAATCACCTGCTAGTCAGAAAAGCTTAATTTAATAAGTTTGGTCATTTATCAGCTAATACATTGTAATAGGAAATGTCATTACACCATCACAGTCCATGCGGGCTACCTGTTCTGACATTAGTTCCTTACCCAGTATTTACAACTTGTGAGCCATCTTTTTTGTTTTTAATGGGTTTTCTGCCTCTTAGTTCAGTTTGTCTGTGTGGTAAATTTGTCCTTTCATATGGCAAGTCCCTCCCTTGCATTATGCATGAATCTCACTTCTTTTCAACGCCCCAAGGTCTCCAAGTCCATAAATATTCTATGAATAGAAAGCCCCTTATGGTTCCCCTCTGGACTGGAAGTGGTTGAGAAACAGGAGAGGTTACAGAAGTAAGGGGATGAGGCAAACACTAAGTGATTCTTCAATTAGTTCTTGAGAAATAAAGAAAGAAAATAAAAATCTTAATATTTTTTCCCCCCTTCCTTCCACATCTACTTACAATCTTTTTGGGCTGCTTTGTACATAAGCTTCTGACGTTTCTGATGTCCTTGGCACAATTTTAATGTCAAATATCAGAGAATGGGAGAAGAGGGGATAACAATGATTTGAAGACATCTTGTTGTTGATAGGATGTTATTTGTGTAATTAGCTGGTGAAGATGTAATGATATAGCACAGAATGCGACTGTGACATGCAGCATCAATAATAACGGGTGAAATATTTGTGGTTTTCTTCTCCAGGTAACAGTTATAGTTTAAATTGTTCATCTGTACACATCCATATGATGTTTCTTTGTCTTCATGTCGTTCACTTGTTTTCATGTAGCTTTTGTAACTCTTAACTTCCCTTCCTATTGCCACAGCAGCACCTGCTGGCTAGTATAGCTATAATTGCCATCTTTAGCAAATTATCTTCTTTAATTCCTATTTATTCAGGATATTGCCACGTCAGTTTCTTACCATAGTTTTAAAGAGCTGTGCCAATTGCTGGTGCAGAGAAATCACCATCAAGAGGGTCTAATTTTTTCTACAGGAGGAATGAAACAGGGTGCAGAGATGGGGTTAAAAATAATTTTATACTTTCTTTTCACTGATACATAAGATTTTGCTACTAGACATTATTTCAGGTCCTGTCACAGTTTCTATGCCAAAATGTAGTATCTTCGAGCTTCATCTCTATTCCTTAACATGTGAGCCAACTTTCAAAATGTCCACATGATCTGATATTTGGATCTGTTCAGTAGAAGCCATTAGCTGGAAGAATAGTGATAGAGATACTGGAATGAAAAGTAAAGGGTAAGTCTGTGCAGGGAATTTTTGTCCTTGCTGAAAGGTAGTCAGTATTGTGTTTTCAGGGAAATGCTAACACAAATACCTTCAGATGTGCTAGGGGGAGGAACATGATGATGAAGGATTTGCTTCCCCTAGAATTCCCCCTCTACATTTGAACAACAAAAGAAGGTGAAGGTACCCTTGCACTTTCTAAGGTATATTGTAGATTTCTGAGCAAATTAGTTGGCAGTACATCATTTCATTCTGCATATTCATTTATTACTTTGATATATCAAACTAATGTCCAGCTGGGATTTACCTGAGGCACCGTATGAACATTTTGTGAAAGAGCTGGATTTAGCCTGTCTATGGGCACCTAAAATGTTGGGAAAAGTTATCCTTGGGAAGTGGTACAGTCTGGTACATGCCAAAGAGTCAAAATATACCTGAGAAACATTTTTATGAGGCTAATAGGAACTATGTCTTTAGCAAATGTGATTTCATAGTACCCACAGAAAGAGGAGACACCTCTGTTAGGGACTGGGAACCATCTTGCAGTGCCTCAGGCTGGAGAGCAGCATCTTAATGAGATAACAACAGCGGTTGCCCAAGAGTCCTTCAGCACTTAACTCCCCTGGGCTCACCAGCACTCACCAAGCTGGCTCAGATGTTGAAATATTTTAAGATCTTTATTATAGAGGGGTGATTTAATATGCTGAATTTTTGAAGAATTGATTTCTTAGGACAGTGGGGAGTTACATGTGGCTATGGGATCTTGTTAGGTACTCTATGAATGGTGAGCTGTGGCCCAAGCCCTACAAATGCAAAGACTTAAAGTATAGTGCTATGGAAGCAGCTAGTGGCAGTCAAAGACACGATTTAGATCTGCATTCCTTCTCTTACCTAGGCTGTTTAAATCATGTCCAGGTGAGATAATGCTGTAAACAGTGATGGCAACAAATAAATGATAATTAGACCTCTAAAAGCTAAATGCTCACAAGTGTAAGTGCTCCACATAATCTTCATTGCGACATCTTTTGTATGACTACAGAATAGACGAATTTGGTCTAAGGAGGGCATCTTTACATTCACTGTGCAGTTTCTTGCTGCTCATCCCCCAGGCTTCAGCTTGCTGTAGGTAACCGCTTCCTGTTTTTTCCCTTAGTTTGAAACCTCAAATCTTAAAAGTAAACTTTGTGTATCTCAGAAGTGTGCACATCTCAGCACAACCACCTGTTGCTCTCTGATCTAGAAATGAATTTACCATTTCCTAACACAATTGAACTACTTAAAAATCTGAAATAAAAGCAAACAAATCAGATCATTTATTATGCAGTTTCATTCCACAAGTAAAAAAAAAAAATACATCCATGAAAGCAGTTCACTAAAGAGGGAAGGTGATCAAGGGAGGTGATTCTCCCCCTCTACTCAGCTCTGGTGAGACCCCACCTGGAGTACTGCATCCAGTTCTGGAGCCCCTATTATAAGAGGAATATGGACATGCTGGAAGGTGTCCAGAGAAGGGCCACCAGGATGATCAGAGGGCTAAGCACCTCTCCTATGAGGACAGACTGAGAGAGTTGGGGCTGTTCAGTCTGGAGAAGAGAAGGCTCCGAGGTGACCTTATTGTGGCCTTCCAGTATCTGAAGGGGGCCTACAGGAGAGCTGGGGAGGGACTTTTTAGGATATCAGGTAGTGACAGGACTAGGGGGAATGGAATAAAGCTGGAAGTGGGGAGATTCAGACTGGACATGAGGAAGAAGTTCTTCCCCATGAGAGTGGTGAGAGCCTGGAATGGGTTGCCCAGGGAGGTGGTTGGGGCCTCATCCCTGGAGGTGTTTAAGGCCAGGCTGGATGAGGCTCTGGGCAGCCTGATCTAGTGTGAGGTGTCCCTGGCCATGGCAGGGGGGTTGGAACTGGATGATCCTTGTGGTCCCTTCCAACCCTGACTGATTCTATGATGCTAAAGAGATAAAACATTCCTCTTATGTGCAACATGTTTTGTGTGGCTTTGCTCACATAAAGGGTGACTTAACCCTGCTGTAAGCTTGTGAACTTACCTGCCCAGTATTTATGGTTACTGTGTTTTATCACCTCATATTCCTGTTTCTCAGAGAAGCAGGAAGGATCAGACTGGATTTTTACAGAGCACAATTTACGGTTCTCATCACTGTTCAGCTTAACTTTCTAATTATTCTCTCTGCTCCTGAAATACAGAGATTTTTTCATGGTGAGTGCTGGGGGCTGGAGGGAGGAAGGGATAGTGTATTCTTAGCCAGGAATGTGGGGTTAAACCATTTTCTTCCCTGCTTTGCTGGGTGCTGCCCTGACCTCTGATAAACTCAAGGGAAGTTCAGGGTTGGTGTGGAATTTACTCACATGTGGAAGCTCAGTGTTTTGAGCTGAGACTCATTTACTGAGCCACTTTCTGCCTGGTGATGAATGAGTAAGACGGTGAAATTTAAAGTGGGAAAGAAGTTGTAGAGAGGATTAATGGGGGAGGAGGGGAGAGTTTTAAACTGCTCTGGCAGCCCCATTTACTTGGGAAATCCTGTGTCCAACAGCCTTGTACACAGCTTGGTCCTGGTTTTTGTGAAGAGAATGTAACAACCTGTGTCGGTGTGAGCTGAAATTCCCCCCCCACCGACAATAACCAGGCTAGCTCAGTCTGGAAGCAAATGAAGGCTGTATTTACAAGCAGAGTCTAAAATCTATGATGAAATGCAATGAATATGTACAAATATACAAAATTCACAACATTTACAAATATATACAATCAACAGAAAAGCACAACCGATCTCCCTTTGCTTCCTCCCAAAGGGGCCTCTCTCTCTCTCCCAGACAGAGAAGCAGAGTTAGTTAGAGCAGAAAGTTGTTAACTTAGCTGCCAAGGTCAGTACGTGTTATCTTCAGCCAGAAGAGAAGAAGAAACAGCAGCCAGACAGCCCAGCAACTGCCCCCACTGCCGAACGCAGAATGTGCAGAGTGCCTACTTTGTTTTGGGTAATAGTTCTTAAACATTTCTATCTATCCAATGGAAGTGTTTAGAACAATCGTTATTTTGCTTTCTTACACCCAATAGTGACTTATTTACATTCTTTCACTTTCTCTGTTCTGAACTTTGCAAGGAAAAATTAAAAAGACAGTTTCAAACCATCACACAACCTGGTCTGAGTAACTAAACTGTTAATTAAGTTGTCATAGGGGGAATGTGATTGAAAACCCTGGCACTACAGGAGTGAGTTTAATGTAAGCCTAGTTGTTCTTCGAGCAGTTGCCCGAATAGGTTTCCATTTGTGGAAACACTTGAGCATGTGAGTTTTCATGTATTTGTTTCTATAAATCTCACTTTCCACCACAACTGTGCCCACACTCTTGCAGCCACAGCCCTGCTGTGTGTGCTGAGCAGAGCAGAAAGGAGAGGCAGCCTCACAGTGTTTAGTCCTGATCAGCTCAGGTGTGCTAGCTGGGCCAGAGTTCCTTGAATTTCCTTATGTCTGCACAAAAAGAAGTACAAAACAAAGATGTTTTATTGAGGTCCTGCTCCCTGGTCATTCCAGGACTGGGAGATGCTCTCTATGAGAGAGGATTGTGTTTTCTGCTTTGGGGAGAGGTGGGCAGAAACATTCTGCAGAGCAATCTTGAGCAATCCTTCAGTATTCACCCCTTGTTTCAAAAAAATTTGGAATCTTTTTACTTAGATCCTGGGAAGGTGCTGCTCCACCAGCAGCATAGTATATTTTCTGGTTTTGGGAAGGGAGAAGTAGGAAATGTTGGTAAGGACTCCACAATGTCTCAGAATATTTGACATGTGACCCTTTGGCAGGAGAAGAGGACAAAGAAAAGGGAAAGTCCAAAGGTAATACTTCATGAAGCAAAAGAGGGTATGTTTTTATTTGTAAAGGAGCAGGTTGCTTTACAGTGCATCATGAATGAAGTAAAAACACTTCCAAGCAAAAGCTTGAACAAAAAAGCCCCAAGCCCACATGACCAGAAAGGCTTTTCATTGACATAGTTACTTTAAAATACCTTAAATCACAATATTTTTATTTATTATTTCCTTCCTCAGGGTTTTCTGTGTATTTATTTCAAAATGAGCACATGATTTTTGTGCCTAGTCTTGAGTCTTATAACTTTATAGATACTGGGCTCCCTTTGCTTGGCAAAACAGTCACCTGATTTCATAAACCTCTACAATTCCTCATCTCACTTTTTAGGCAACACTGAACAGAAAAACCCTCAAGATGACTAGAGAATTTTCCAGGCAGGCATAGATGAGCAGAAGCAGGAATTTATAGCTTTAACTATAATACTTTCTCCGAGTCCAAGATTGTGCAGGTATTGTTAAGTAAACGACAAAACTCAGGTAGTGGTTACATTTTAATGTGGTTTTACAGGGAGCTGATTTGAACCAAGGCAGGTAAACGCAAGTTAACAAGCTCTTTCTGTGACCTGCTGTACTCTTCCTGATCAGGCTCTGATCGTACACTGCCAATTGTGCCAAAAGGTGGTGTGATTTTTCAGGGAGCAGGATGGGACTTGCCAAATACTTGTATGCTTGCAACTACTGTCAGAACTGGAAAAAAAAACAGACCAGCAGCTCTGACACCTTATTGAAGATGTTGCTTTGTATTTTTCCTTCCTTTTCATCTTCCTTTCTAACCGTGTCACACAGTTGCAATGGCAGCTTCTAGCTGTCCAAATATCTACAGGCTTTTTTATTGTGTGGGCTTATAGCAGTGGGGAAAAAACTTCTGTGGAGAAAGTAAGTCGTTTCCTCACCCCCTTTCCATCTTTCAGGAAGGGCAAGCCAAGTAGAAGTTTTGGCACACTTAAGATTTCTAATTTTTGAGCTGGAGGTGGAAGGAACCTGATAAAATTTAGTCTGTCAGTCTTCTCTTTCTTTGCCCTCTTTCTATTCCTGGTTTTTCATACATCCTTTCCCCTTGGATTCCTGTCAACTGGTGTCTGTACCCTTCCACTGCCTACAGCCAGTGCCATGGCTCCCACCCAGGGCAAGTGCAGCCATAAATCACCCACTGCTGTGTGCTGGGAAGAAGCATGCTTTCAGTGAGCTCAAGGCTTGTAATGCAAATTAATTCCAGCCTCTCCCCAGAGAGCAGCGAGAGAAGGGAGGGAGCAGAGCTGTGTCGCCATTCAGGAGCCATCTAGCTGCTTCTAACTTGCCTTTGTTGAGTCCCAGTCAGGGCTGCCTTAGGTCACACATTTGCACTTGTTTTGAATAAGGTAGAAGGACTCTGGATACACTATTGCTGAAGAAGGCCAGGGCAGGGCAGGCAATGCATTAGGGACTTGGGAAAGCAAAGGGAGGGAGAAATTGAGCTCCTTGAGTGTGGTAAATGAAGGTCAGAGGTCTCCTATGACCTTGCACTGACTTCGTGACCTTTTTAAGGCTGTTGACTGTGATGATTTCCCTGCCTGAGGGATCACTGGCATCTGCAGGCATTCCAGCAGCAGTTAAACACCTGTGCATTTGCTGCTGACATTTCATTAGAACGAGTGATGAGGCTGGATATTAAATGTCTACCTTTCAGGCTGATCAGAAGAGAGAGCAGGGGAGGAAAGCTGCAGCATATCTTGAGGCTTGTGAAATCCTCACAGGAAAAGTAAAGTGGTCTGCCCTCAGCCCTGCTGCTGGAGCAGAGCGTGGAGCCAGCACGGCCATATCCTTGCCCTCCTGCACTGCAGCCATGAGCTGAAAACCATATTCCTGTATTTACAGTTTTTACATCCATGGCTTAACTCCCTTGTGTCAGTCTCAAATCTTCTTGAAGGATAAAGATTTAATAAAGGTTCCACAGAATAAATGGCCACATCTGAGCAAAAGTTTATCTTGTAGCCTCGAATTTCAGATGATTCTCCTCTGTGCTGGGATCCAGAGCTCTGCATTACCACATTGTGTCCCATAGTAGCATATGGAGAGGGTGTGAAAGAATTGCCTACAACAGCCTGGGCTCTGGAAAAATGCTGCTCTTCTCTGACCGTGGGCTGGGGCTGCTCTCAGCCAGCAACCTGAAGGGCTGGGAAGCAAGATTAAAACATGGGAGCTTCCTACCTTTACGTTCAGCAAATGAAATCCTAGGGGATGAAATATCTCTCTGCTCATTTCAACTGTCAAAGAATTGTGTGTGTTTTGAAGTTTCTTTTGCAACTGGTACTCCTATACCACAAACACGCACTTTTCCAAGCCTAGTAAATGTCAGGCTCTGATTTGCAAAACAAACACAACCCCAAGAGTAGGTTTATGGAAATTTATTCTTTGGAGAAAGGTGTCTGTCTCTGCCTACAGTCTGATCTTGCAGGTAACCACACCTCCAAGTCTAAATCCTTGTATGTTTATATAGGGGTTAGGGCACTTATGCACTGGATTTCTCAGAAGGAAATGGGTGTGTGTGAACACCTCTTACACACCTGATACAATGCAAAATAATTCTCTCGGAGTACTTTTTCATAGGAAAGGCAGCAGTTGTCATTTTGTTGTTTCTTTGAGCTGTGCTGAAAACCTATCTACTGACTTGCAAGGATGTTCAAAGAAATTGATGTATCTTTGTTTACACAGTAGCATAAAGATGTGCTACCTTTTATAGATACTTCACAGAGTCCTGTACTGAGAAGCTGAGCTTGAGGTGTTTTAGATGTGCTGGTGGAGATGCTTTCCTAAGTTTTAGGAGGTGCTAAAATTATACTCTTCTTCAACAGGCAAAGATGGGCTTCCACAACCACTTCTGTCTTCTGATAAAAGCTTACTGAAATAAGTGGGATCATGATATTCTCATTAACTTGGATGAGCTATAGACGTGGACCTTTAACTGTCCTATTTCTCCCTGTTGGCTGAAGGACAAGACGAATGTCCCTCAAGTTTCTATTGAGTTTAATTGGAGGCATCTTATGCTTCATTCTGTCAATACGGAGTGTTCAAAAGGAGTTTACCACAATACAGAGAACTGTTAGCTGGGGTTTTTCCCAGCCCTAGAGAAATTATTGCAAGATTGCTTTATTCCTTCTGTTGCTGGTGCACAGGACAATATTTTCATGAGCAGCATTTTCATTTCTGACAGTAGCTGCCCTATAAATCACTTTGGTATAAAACTACTGCTTGGAATCTGAAAATTGCCTGTATCTTGCATGACACTGCTCTTGCCGCTTAACCAGGAGTGTATGCACAGAAAGTCTGAGGGCTGTCTAAGCTATTTTATAGACACATGAAAGAAATTTTTTTTCTTGTTCCCAGGTATCCATGTGTTGGTTTTGTTATGTGATTGTTTTCTTGCCTTTGCACTGCTGCAGGCATTGATGTTCTCACGGATTATTCATGAAGGGCTGCATGTTTGTATGTTTCCCATTTCACTCAAGCCCTGCCTTATCCTACAAGGCCCTGGTATGGTTTAACCCCATCCAGCAGCTAAGCCCCACATGGTCACTCACTCATTGTCCCCTCCCCAGTGAGATGGGGGAGAGAATTGGGAGATTAAGAATGAGAAAATTCAGGACTGAGATAATGGCAGTTTAACAGGTAAAGCAAAAGCTGCACATGCAAGCAAAGCAAAACGAAGGATCCATTCACCACTTGCCATTGACAGGCAGGTGCTCAGCCTTCTCCAGGAAACCAGGGCTTCAACATGTGTAACAGTTCTTTGGAAAGGCAAATGCCATTGCTCCCAATGTCCCCCCTATTCCTTCTTCTCCCATGCTGAGCATGGTATCATATGGTCTGTAATCTCTCTGGTCAGTTGGGGTCCACTGTCCTGGCTGTGTCCTCTCTCAGCTTTTGTGTACCCTCAGCTTACTGATGGTGTGAGAAGTAGAAGAGGTCTTGACTCTATGTAAGCACTGCTTAGCAATAATTAAAACATCCCTGTATTATCAACACTGTTCTCAGCACAAATTCAAAACATAGGCCTGTAATAGCTGCTATGGGAAAAGTAAACTCTAATCCTAGCCAAAACCAGCACAGGCCCTTCACCTTTTCACCTCTGTTCAGTGCTTCTGTGCCCACTTGCTGTCCTCCTCCCTTGGCAGGGCTGACATACACGACAACCACAACTGGCCATTAGATACTGACTTTGAGCTGTCCTCCCTGCTTCCTTCAGTGTGTCATGAACATCACCACTTCCCAATGCTTCTATTTTCTCCTGGTTCCACCAGCAGTGATGTCTCCTGTGCTGCCTGCAGGTAGAGTGACTCCCAAAAGGATTTTGGATTTAACTCCCTTCCTTTTCTTTCTTGACATAAAAAAACATCTCTAGTGAAACAACTATGCTCACAACAGTGGAGATGTGACATTGTTTTATACACAAAAAGCAGTGAGCTGCTTTGTGGTATTGCAACTTGGGATATTATAAGTGGCCACCAGACCCTTCTCTGCTGCATGATCATGTGAACAGTATAGTAATGTCACAACAGACCCGTGAGGGTGTTCTTACCATGAAAGTGTGTGCTAGACAGAGGCCTCTCATCTATCACATCGGGAGTAGTTTGAGGGAAGCAATAGCAAGAGGAGGAGAAGGAATGTTTATGTTTGCTTTTTAAATGTGAGTGATAAAATTCATGATTCTCACTCTTGTAAGATGTCAGAGGATTTGCAGCTATGTTGTATTTTTCTCACCTCTAAACAAGAATGCATGTGAGACCTAGGTGGACTTGGAAGTTCTTACTGACAGTGTTAAGACTCCTCCCTTCCTCTCTAAGTTTGAGAGCTGGATGCAAATGTCCTGGCATGGGAGTTTACAGTTTGTTTAGATTTTCATACCTACTGACTTCTAAACCTTTTATTCTACTTTGTCTCTGATTGTCTGTGTCTGAGTATAGGTTTTATCCCCAAAAGTCTTTGTAGAGTGAAGATTGAGCAGAGGGGAAGAAAACTCAGGCAGACCTTTTGAAAGACTCCAGAAATGTTATTGTAACCACAGAATGCACAGAGAAAATACTTCGCAGGAGCTGACACTCCTCTGTTGACTAAGACTTCTCTTTCTTTTGGAGTTGACAAAGAGAAAAGAAGTTTTATTTTAATGCTGTTTATAGGGCTGGGGGAGAAACCAGGCTGATGTTCAAGCTGCTTCGCAACCAGAAGGCAAGTAAGAGCTGCGAGGAACTCTAGACTAAGTCATGAAGGGGGGAGTCCCGTTCTCAGTACTGATTTCTTTGTCCTGACAATTGTGCGAAGCCATCATTATGCATGTGTACTCCGTAAGTCATTTGTAAGCCACTGGTACTATGGTGGAGGGAACAGCAAGTGGACTTGGTCATCTTTCCTTTAAGCTGGTTGTTTGGGTTTTTCCCTGCATGGCTGCTGTCCTACAGTGGGTTTTGTTTGTGTTGGTCATTGGCAAGTCTGTCACCAGTGTTTAGAAATGACAGAGACAACCAAAAGGGAAAGGCTGGCACTGAGTGCTGAACATGCTGACCTCTTAAACTAATGATGACAGGTAGTGAGGTGGCGTCAGTAGTGGTCATCTTCTGAACCTTTGCTGAGAGCTTAGCTTTAGCCATTTGACTAATCAGCAACAGCATTTTGAAACCAGAGAAGAGCATTTAGAGGATACAATTTACTTGCCCTTGAAGTAAGATTATGATTTCATGGACAGTGACAAATTCTCTGAAGTAAGGCAGCGCTTCTGCTATTAAAGTGCATGATCACTTTGGCTGTGCTGGAGCAAGTCTGCTGCTGTAGTCAGGGAGATTATGAGAAGAAATGCTGCTCTGTACCAATTCTCATTCAAAGCAAACCTTTTTCATAACAAAACTCTTTTAATCAGAACACACATCTGAAATGGGGGAAAAAAAAACAACAAACAAACCGCTTCACAAAAGGAGTTGGTAAAAATAGTACAAATTATTTTTGGCTTTGTAAACATCTCTGATCACAGAATCACAGAATCATAGAATGGTTTTGGTTGGAAGGGACCTCCAAAGGTCATCTAGTCCAACCCCCTCTGCAGTAACCAGGGGCATCCTCAACTAGATCAGGTTGCTCAGAGCCTTGTCCAGCCTGACCTTGAATATCTCCAGGGATGGGGCCTCAACCACCTCCCTGGGCAACCTGTTCCAATGTTCCACCACCCTCTTGGCGAAGAATGATGAAGTATCCCTTTCAGACATTCCCTGTCCTGCCCCTAAAGAATAAGCTGAAGGGAGGGATTTTAAAAAGTCCAGGATGTTGATCTAATTCTCTGGTCGCTAAACTCAAAGGTAATGATTTCAGTAGTAGTAGAGTTTTGTCCATGCTTGCTTTGTTTGAGGAAAAGAAAATTCCAGTCCTTCAAAACAGCCTGTTGGTTTCAAAGACCAAATGGAATGTCCACTTTATCAGAGTCATGATGGATCCACAAGTTTTTCTTCTCTGTTCTGACAAATATTTTAGTTTTTAGTAAAACAAATGTTCCAATATTATACTTAAAGAAATTCCATTCTAAAAATCCCTTTTATTGCCTGAAAAGCTAGCAGGTTCTGAGACATCAGATCACTATTTTTGAGTTTCCTAAATATGGTAACTCCCAAAGTGGAATACTGGATGCTTTTTAAATGTGTGTAGGGGAGAAAACTGTAATTTCATCAGTGTCCAGTATAAAATCAGCTCACTTCATAGAGCAATAGAAAAAGGAAACCCTTTAGTGATAATTAAAAGGAATCAGTGTAGTTTCATTCCACAGAAACCTTTTTATGAGTAATCTGAACTAATTCCTAGCATTTGCCATATGGTTTTCTTTCAGTGAAATGTTAGCTTATTCTACAAGCAGGGAAAGTCATCAAGGCTTTTGAATTTTTTCTTTTTAGCGGAACTGGTTTTCATCTTCTTTTCAGTCTGCACAAGAGTTGTTGGGAAGAGGTCTCAGCAGGTCCCTCTGCCAGCTGGCCTTACACCGGTGAGGCATCTGCTTCTGATGCTGTGTGAGATCTTGCCCAGATCATATCAGATTCTGCTTTATTCATCCCTGCCCATAGGAGGGAGGCAATACTGCTCTACAAGTCTTTTGAGATTGAGGGGACACTGCAGAAATTGCAAGTTGTGACACATTTTGAGTCTGAGCTATGCAATTATTCGAGCTGTATTCCTCTGCACTCCATGTGCAAGACTCTGAACTGAAATCCTGCTTCAAAGCTGAAAGAAGGATCTCTGCTGCCTTGCCAAAACCAGCCTAGGCCCAGGTGTAAGGAAAAGGTTGCCATTTTGTTTCTGTTCCAAAGGAAATTTCTTGCAGTGGAAAATGCTGGCTGTATTTTACCCCCTTACAGTGTAGCTGGCTGGTTATCTGATCTGGGTGAATTGTTGCTCCTCAGGCAGTGAGAATTAGGATTTTAAAAATGTAAAAGAGGGTTTTAATTAGAGCATCATATTGTGTTCATTTTGTGTTATGCTGGCATTACTAAAGTCAGAACCTAAGCTGGAAAAAGGTTCATTGTAGATGTTTAATTTTGTTCTTTTCCACTTACCAGTAGCTTTGTATCCTTTTTGTTTCCTCATTGCTCTTGCTACATCTGTCAACTTTGGAGAGTTTGCAAGATTTCCTTGGCAATGCCACATACTTCTTATCTTAATGCTTATTACTCTCTGGCTCTGGGATCATATTTAGGTTTCTGTAACACACTGCAGAAGGTGGCCAGCAGCAATCTTTCTTCTTTATACCTCTGCAGCTCTAACCCTGCAGCAGTCCTCGCTTGTAAAGATAAAGGTACATTTATCCTCCTTAATGAGGCCTGGAACTGCAAATCAGTACCGTACAGCAGAACCATACAGGACTGAAATGTTGCAGCTGCTAAACACCAAATGGTATTGAAGGAGCATCTGCACTTTACCCAGCTCTAGCCTGTCCTGAAGAGTTGCTCATGTTCGTTTGAAAATTGTTAAGGGAGAAAAAAAATAAAACAGAACATCAAAACCCAAGAAAAATAGTGAGTGTGCCAGCATAGAGTGACAGAGTATTATGTAGGCTGGTGGTCAGAGTTGGAAGCCCTTCAAACCGGAGAGGAGAGGGTCATAATTTGCTTGGTTGGTATTAAACCTCTGGCCCCAGAGAGCACAGCCCCAGTTATGCAAAAGGCAGAGGAGGAAGCAGGTGCTCTTTGCTGGGAATGCTTGGGGTCTGTGAGATGGAGCACTGATGTTTTGCTGCTACTGCCATTCAGGCAATGTGAGCCTCATCCTGATCCATGGCTCCCATCTTCTGTTTATGTTTACATGAAGGAAGATTTGTCCTTTGGGTTGTGGATTATCTCTGGTTCAAAATTCAAACATTAATGATTAAGCCAAATATACTCATTGTTTCCTTGGGTTTTTGACTTCTGATTATTTAATGGAATAAGAGGAGCTGGTCTTCTTTTCTCCCTGATTTGTTTGTTTAATTTTTGGTTTAAATTTTCCTCAGCATTTTTTGTCCTTATGAACACCTGCCCTGGTTTCTAGCCATAGTGAGCCTCCCTGGAAAACAGTCAGGCTTGAACTTTTGAATACTAGAATTTAACTATGCTGGGTCAGATTTAAAGCCCACCTTAACACAATGTCTCCAATGCTGAAGGATGTATGCTACTTCTCCTGAGTAAACTCTCCTAGTTTCCAGCTGTTTCAGCTCAAGATTTCCTGAACTAGTTGTATGTAGTTGTTCTGAATGGATTTTTCTTCTTTGGATTTGTCCAGTCTGCCATTACTATGCCTCTCCTTGGCAGTGCTTTCTATAGGTGCCTATGTTTCTATATTGTCCACAGCAAGAGGGATTTACTTACTCTTGTGTATTTGGAATTTGTCTTCCAATCTCTTCATCTGCTGCCCCTGCTCAGAGAATGGACAGGATGGAGAACAGTTAATCCTCCTCTGTTCACTGAAGGTCTGGATGAATGTGAGGGAAGTTGGTGTCCGTTTTTTAATGAGGATGATCTCATTTGTTTGAGCTAACAGAGAGGTTACAAGGAAGATTTTAAAATAAAAATCTATGGCAAGACTCAAGATCAAAGCATAGTAAAGCTTTGTCAGAAATAAGATGATGAAAATTAAAGACTGTGGAAGAAAAGACATTGGGGAGCAACGGTAATTTGTTTGTTGGGAATGTCCATCCCTGATTTAGAAAAGAAAGCAAAAAGGTAGATTGGACTGAGGTAAATAAAGCACATCCCCTTTTCCAGCTGACTTTGCTTGTGATTGAAATGCAGGTTACTGTGAGTTACTATAGTGAGTGGGATGAAGTCCCGGCTGTTCCCCTACCAAATCTTTAAGAATTAAGATGGGGTGGAAGAGTAAGATTGCATTGTATTAAACAGGAGTCTTAATAATAAAAAAGAAAATGGTACTTTTCCTTCTAAAGTAATTTTTCCCCTGATGTTTGTTTGTTTGTGAAATTTGCTCCAGGCTTAGCTAAGAATTAATGGGCTCAATATGAATCTAATTCCTAAAAGTGCTTAGCAAAGTCAATGAGCTCTGAAGGGGAAAGTCGGGCCTTTGTATGCCCAAGCCACCTGTGTTGAGTCTGTGCAGGAACATTTGTAGGTGGGAAGCTTCTGTGAGCCTTGCAGGTGGCATTTTGTACCATCCCTAGTGTGCTGTAGATTTGATTTGATTTCTTGGCTTTTTGTATTAACTCATCTGTGTGCACCCTGCTGCTACGAAACCAACACAGAGCAAAAAGGCAGAAGCTGGGTGGAATTAATTTGTTAAACTTCACTTTCTCAAATAAAGGCTGCGTCTGATTTGTTTGGGGTGTTCTTAGCTCCTATCATCAAGGTAACTGTCTTGGAACTAATTTATTCCCTCTTTTTTTGTTTTTGCTTTCTTTTTCATATTTCCTTCTGACCTGACCCTGTGCCACCATTTGATACGATTTAAGTAGGTGTATATGCTCTAAAGGAGCATTTCTTTATTGTGGGATTACTTTTCTTAATCTCCTCCTCTCCCCTTTTATGCACCACACAGCATTTTCTGACTGTTTCTCCCATGGTTAGGAATCCGGGTTTGCAATCTGTCACATTACTTTTCCATGGGCTGAGCTGTGATGCTGCACCCTCCAGGTCCCTTCAGCTCCAGGTTTGGAAAGGAAAGTGACCTTACAGGCTCTTTATGACAATGCCATCATTAGGCCTGAAGCCTTGGTGAGGGTAGAAACTTCCTCTGGAGTAAGGAGAGCAGCTCTAGATAAAACACTCAGACTGATATGGAAGTGATATGAAATGGGGTTAGCACACTTAGAGCTGGCAGGAAAAGCTTTCTGATGTTACCTAAGTGATTGTTGTGTAAAAGCCACCTTCTCTTACCAAGAATCCCATTTTTGTCGTTTGTTTTCCCTTATTCTATTTTTGTGCCTAAGAATCAAAGATGCAGGTTGTTTAGTGTGAAACTAATGTATTCAGAATTTGCAGCACTTGCAGACTAGGAGCTGGAGATTTTTTAAAAGAACCCAAAATTTAATAGTGGTTCCTGAAGTCTCCCTTGAAGGGCTTCTTGAAAATCTGACACTTTAGGAAATGTATTCTTATACTTTTGAAGAGATAAATCCATATCACCATAAATGCAGACAAATAATTTTCTTCTTGAGCAGTAGGACTGCCATCTGATAACAACTCTAAAACAATACATGTAGCCATTATGTTTTTAATTCCAAATGAAGTGCTTTTTAATGTTTTAAATGTATCTAAACAGAATATGCTGGCATCTATTGAGAATGTTAACATAGCCATGTGACTGACTCAAGTGAAGCAATTGCTATGGTTGGGGAACTGATTAGGTACTTGTCATCTACTGGTGAGAGCAGCTTTAACTGTGATCTCTGTGTGACTTTTAATTTTTTTTTTTAATTTATTTTTTTTGTTAGAAAATACAGAATGTAGAGATGCTGACATTCCAGGGCATACAAGCATGATAGTAATAAGAGTTATTGACTTCACTAAACCACAGTGGATTTCCACTGATACAAATGAGGTAGAATTTGACTTGCAGAATAAGGATGCAGGAACTGCCTTTCCTTCATGAGTATTTATGTGTGAGAAATATCACTTTACATGCAGTTATGGAAAGCCTGCATGCATAATGTGGGATCCCATATGCTTGACAAAAGAGAAAGTATAGAGGACATCCTACTTGTTAGATTTCTTATGTAGGAAACAGATACCTTGTGGATTTAACATTGAGATCTTCTGTGCCCAGCAAAGCTATCTTATTATCCTACTCTCTGCTGTGAGGTGAGAAAAAAAGTGAAAAGGAAAATACTCACCAGGGGCTAAGTTCCCAACTGTAAGTGTTGCCTTTCATGGGCAAACCAGGACAGACCAGTTTAAAATTCACACTCTATGAAGACCAGTTTAGAATTCCCATTCCAGAAATCCCAGCCCATTAGCAGAGTGGTTGCTGACAGAAACAGATGGCAACGCTGCCCTGGAGCCTTCGAGGCATCTCACGCGCCTGCTGACATCTCCCCACGCACCGTGTGTCTATGTGACAGTGTGGGCACAGGGCTGAGGTTGAGCGGGGAGAGGATGGAAACTCAGCTCCTGGGGCAGATGTCTACCTGACACTGCCCTCTTGCAAGGGAAAAATGGGATACTCTGCCTCTCTGTACCGGTCCAGCTGGGAAACCAAACATGAGCTGGCTCCTAGCTGCCTGCAGAGAATCAAATGACTCTTTCTGCTACTCTGTGAACATTGCTACAGTTCTTTTAAAAGATAGTTATTCCAGCTAAAAAAGAGTTTTCTGTTAAAGGTGTAGCACTAATCACATCTGTCTTGCTGTGCTCAGAGACAGCAAAAGCAGAAAGGCTTTGCCTTCACCACAGAAAGCTTGCCTGTTGGGCCCCAACACATCACACTGATGCATGGAAAAATGTATCGCTAACCACACACATTTACGCAGTACTTCTGCAGGGACTGTACTTGCTTCAGCAAAGCTAAGTGCTGTGTCACATGCCATCATGTCATTTTCTACCCAACCAGTAGCAGCAGATTCTGCTCATTTGTCTCTGCTGTCCAACTCCCACAGTCTCATGTTCCCCAGCTACAGCCGAGGTGACATAGCTTGTTGAATTTCTGTCCCCACATGTTCTTAGAGTATTAAATGAACAATATTTCATTACCTGGACTTTCTTGACAGCTCCAACTTATTACCTGTTGTTGTATGCTCTGTTAGAAAGCCTTTTTGGAGCCCATCTCTCAGAAGCTGTCTTGCAGGGAAGGATTTCAGGTGACTCTGGGTTGGCTGCTTGTGAGCATGTGGAGGGAAGGGAAGATTCAGCAGAGCTGTCTTCTGTAACTGGAAACAGCCGGTTTAACTATCTGTCTGTGGAGCGTCAACAGCTCTGGTAGGCATTGCCAGGCAGAAAGGAAAAAGCTTCTATTAACAGAGGGGTTAGGAAGAGCAGAATCTACTCTAGATTATGAAATAAAAGATATTCCCTTTTAAAAGAAGTAAATTGTCTTATTTTTGCCTGTCTGGTGTGTGGAGCAGTTCTTGGGAGCTGAGTACTGGGCTGGCCAGGGACCACTTTAAAGTGATCATCAACCATGCTGTCCAAGTACTTATGCCTAAACCCATCCTGGGGTCTTATAACCCTGCTCAGGGGCTATGCATGCAGAGACAATGAGGAGGAACCTTACAGCGGGAGACAGCTCTGTAGGGGGCTATGCATCATTTATGCTGTAGTGGTGCTGAAAAGACTTGCTTATTTTAGCTCCTGTGTTGTGCTAGGTTCTGAACAAACCATGTAATTAATGACTGTCTCAGCTTAAAGTTGTCATCTCATTCAAAGACGAGACAAACAGGCAAGGGCTGGGAGGAAGGAGGGGAGATAATGTGCAGACCATCCACAGACAACAGCAGCAACTGCTTTCAGCTCAATCATCACAGCTTTAGCTGGTGGTGTGAGGGGCTGGTGTTGCATGCATTGCATGTTCTATTACTTGGAAAACATGACACAAGAATTAATGGTCTTCAATTTCAGCCAGAAAGCTTGTGCTGAAACTGGAAGACGTGAGCTTAGGCAAACACTGGAATAAATTTCTTAAGGGTGTATGTGGGGAATTTGCACAAAGGTTAAGCACTGCCTGGGCAAACGTTTTATCAAAAAAGTATTAGGTAGAGTTGAATCTACGTAAAGCAGGATCTCTTTAGAGTCTTCAAGAACTCTTCATGCTGTCCTCCTTTCCTCTTTCCTAAGTCTATTCCCCAACAACTTCTGTTTGTGCAAGAAGGTAAAATGCAGTCCTGAGAAAGGAAATAATCTCTATCTGATTTCTCCAGCTTTGAAGTCAAAGAAGAGTCCTCTGCTAGCTTGATCCAATCTGGTGAGCTTTATCAGTCATGACCTGAATCCATCTTTTTTAAAAAAAAATTGTGCAGGGCAGAGGGAAATGTCAAACATTTGCTTAGCATAAAACAATTTTCAGAGACTCTAGGACTCTGGATTACCTGACAGAGTAGAAGCAGGATTGTTATTAGTGTGTTACCTCTTACTTAAAACCATTGAATTCCCCCACTACTAAATTCCTTCTGTGGTTTACTATGACACTTCACCAAGTTGATAAGTGAAGCAAAAACCCCAAGATTTCAGGGTATTTGTTTCACTTCAGGTGCCACAGACTTAATGGGATACACGTTTTGCTTTACAATTAGGCAGTGTGCTTATATATTCTAATCTGCAGCAAGTTTTGCTCTATTAATTGCCTGTTAGTAGCCTGTTTTTCTATACATCACCACTTCACAAATGATTGAACTTCACTCACAAGTTCATATGAACTGAAACAAATTGTAGCAGAAAGGGTGAGTGATTGCATTTTTAGGAAAAAAATCTGACTTTGAGATTACAAACAATGACTTTTTAAAAACACAGATGCTGAATAAGGCCCATTCCAGGCTTTGGTATTTTCCATCTCCTTGTGCAGTGTGTGTACATGCTCCAGCTTGGTTCTCTTGCTTGGTGCTAGCAGTACTCATGTAAACCACAGCTCCAGGTAGCATTGCTTAGCATTCCAGCTGCATGGCAATCTCTTGGCCCTTTCAGCCCATGTGCTATTAAATAGCTTGCCCTGGCTTTTATAAATGGTGTGCAGAAAAGGGGGAAGAGATTACGATATCTCTGCTGCTGATTGCAGTATCATTGTGGGTCATTAATCTCAAACCAGAGCCTTCAAACCATCACACTGGCTATGAGCCTTCCAAAGGAGAGCTCTGCCATCACCTGGCACCTGCCACAGCTGTAACTGCAGCTGCAGGAGTCAGGCCTGGCTTGGCAAGCCCTGGGAGTATGGGGAATGCAGGATTCCTGGCAGTCATGGCTAGTACAGGGTCCAAGAATGTGTGTCCACCTGTGGACATTTAGCTGCCTGGTAATTGTTCAAAGTAACCGATTTCCACAGAGGAACCTACCAGGATGAGCTGTTGTGTTTTTTCAGCCAGGGCAATCCCCACTAATTTCAGTACTGTGAGGCTCTTACACTGACAGTCTGGGGCTTGGCACAGTTAGGCCAGTGTCTGGTCTAGATATGCTGGAAAATCTTCTTTATTTGAAATTTTGTGGTTATATCAGCCCTGCCTGAGCTGCTGATGTGCACCAACTTGGTCCTAGTAGCCAGTATTTCTGGGCCAAGTCCACTGCTGTTGGATTCCATGGAGTGTGGGATATTCCATAATTTGGGAGGCAGCCAAAGGTATCTTGTAGATCTGATATAGATTCCCTAAGCAGATGGCATTGCTTGCTGTCTGTCTATAGGACTGTTCATTGGGCTCTCCAGCCACTCAGATTCTGGCAATGAACTTCATAGACTTCTGCAGAACACATTATCTGATCATTGAAGGAGTGCAGGCTTTCCCCTCCCATCACCCTTGGAGAAAGTCAGAGGCAAGTTGCTGTGGTTCCCAGAACAGCTCTTCCTCTTAGGACACTTGGTGAGTTCTTGATGGCCTCACAAACTCTCCCCCAAGGCATACCTGTGCTGGGAAGTCTGGAAAAATGCTCTTCCCGCAGTGGCTGGGTGAGGTATTCCCATGTGAAACAAGCTGGTGAAAATGCATGGCCACAGCCCAGCAGAACTGACTGGGTGCAAAGAGCTGATCAAAGGAAGGTAGTTTGTGGGAACTGATTCAACTCAAAATTCAATCCAATATCCTTCTTCAGTAGCTTTTTCTGTGTTTCAGTATTTTTACTCTCTCTCAGTTATTTTACTTTTATATATATATATATTTTTTCACCCGGTTTTAGAGAAACAACTCGATCATTTTGAAGAGTTGAAATTGTATTTGTTCCATTTCTGCTACTGTTAGCAGCAGACTTGTCCTTTCTATACTCCCACATAATCTTTTTTCCTGTAGAGAGACTGCCTGAATGTTTGAGTCAGGTCCAAATGCAAAATCAATAAAAGCTCATTGCTGTACATGTCATCGTATTAGAGCTCACCATGTGAAATTCTGGTGGGTAGGAGGTTGCTTCTGTCCTGCTTTTTTGGGTATGGGGCCAGAACCCCACAGCACAAAAAGAAAAAATTACATACTGCTGGTGCTAAGTAGCAATGGAATTAATACTACTTTATAATTTAGATGTTTTACTGTGAAGTCACAAGACTGATCTTTTTCCTTTCCTTCTAAAAATCAAAGGGCAAGACTCTGGAAATCTTTTCTGTGGGAGTTTTACTCATTGACTGAGGCAGGACACCTAAACAGATTGTTCATTAATTATGATTGCACATGCGTCCTCCATACTGAGTGCTTGGAGCTTGTTGGATTTTTTTCTCCTTTAGCCGTCCAATTTCTTTCAGAAAAGTAATGTAAAGGAGAGACTTGCTTACGTTTACATTTGTTTTCCATAATTTAATTCTGCATACTTCATTTTTGAGTCCTCTGTCACTCCTAAGAGATACATTTTGGAGGTTGTGAACTTTGCAGTTTACTAGGAAATCTTCTGTAGCCAGTTGAGTCAGGGTTTATTATCTTTCCTGTAGTTCTTTCTGGAAGGAGAAAACAGATACATTTGGTAGGCAGACTGGTCCTGGGCAATGGGAATTGGAAGCTTAAAAAATTAAAACGGATACAGAAAGCACCATAGCACTAAGGCTGTAGTTTAGGTGGAATGTTCTCTGTCTTTTATTTCACTTCTAATTTCCCAAATGCAAATTGAGTTCTTACATATTCAAGGAGGCTTTTGCATTTGGAGTCTGGGTTTTGATGTTTGGGACATTCTTCCCAAGAAAAAGGCCAGGAGCAGCAGCTTCAAACATGTGCACTGCCCGAGGAATTCCCCATGACCAACATTTCAGATACCTGCTGCCCCAGCTTCAGATCTGTGGGGATGACATGTTGCCCAGAAAATGGTGCATGAAGAATGAGTGTCGCTTACACAGCAGAAGTTGAATAAATAGGGTAGGGGGAGGTGAGTGTTTACTACACCATCTGCTTCTGTGATCTGGAGCCTCAGTGTAAAATTGTGGCTGAAGCTCTATGCTATAGGTTAACAAAAGCCTCTAAATAGGGTAACTAATGGGTCAAACCTATCTTCGCTTGTAAGGTTAAGACCCACAAGTCATCGTTTGTAAGAAAGTGGGGGGTGAATTGGTCACTGGAGAGGAAAGACATTAAATTAAATATGGTGAAGCAGCCACATGGGACACCTTAATAGTTTCTGAGTACTATTTTTTTCTTAATGAAATGCAGTTTAATGCAATTCCATCCTCCTGGCCTGACAAACACCGACTCTGGCCTTTTGAAGATTGTCTTGTCGCTATTGTATTTTAAATGGTTCTGTGCATCCTCCACTCTCTGCTGCTTTCTTGTCACTTACAGTCTCTGTTATTTGACATAAACAAGGGAATATGGCAGAGGGAAGATGAGACTGTCAGGCCTTTCAGTTTTGCTTCTCACCTCATTGCTTTCTTACAACAAAAAATAAGATATATTTAAAGTGGGGGTTGTAGTGAGACCCAGTGACGCATTAAAAGCAGGCATCAAAAGTGGGGGGGAAAACATCTGTGGAATATGAAATATGAATGAGGCTCTGAGCCTCTGGAGGTCATGCTTGAATGGGCAGCATTGTGTGACGTGGATCCAAGTGAGTCTCAGCCCTGGGTTCATCTGCTGGTCAGGGCTTCGAGGAAGCATTGCTTTTTTGGGAGTAGTGAGTGGAAGTGGGTCAAATGCAGGCTGCCTGATGAATTTTAAGAGCTGTTTTAGGAAGGCTGAAGGAACTTAAATATGTTTTTTTTAGCAAGAGCAAAGGCCACAAACCATCCCCTTAATTTTTACAAGACTGTGTTTAAACACAACCAAAGCGACACTGTTACTGACCATTAGTCATCACCCTCACAGAAGAAAGGCTCCTCTAATAGCTCAGCCCTCATTTCTATTAGGAAGAGATTTTAGCAGTGTATTTCTTTCCTAGCTTTCTGTGCACTACCATTTTTCCTGCTCTGTCTTTGGTGGGGAAAGGAATGATACTACTTCCTCTCTTCCTCTTCAGACCTAGAAATGAATTAGACCAGAGACTTCTGCACATGCCTCATCCCAGAACCTGCTCGTCATTTGGGAAACACTTAGATGCTGATTTGAATGCTTCCAGATCTCACAGACATTCAACTGTCTACAAAAATATTTTTTTGTAAGTTAGTTCTTTTTGGAGGCAGCCTTCAGCACCTGTTAACCGTGTAGTTGGTATTTGTTCTTCCTGTTGCCTGGACCAGTAGCTAAAAGATCCAAATACATCCATTTCCCCATTTTTTAAGTCCTTCACACCAGTGGAGCCTGTATGCATATGTAGTTTCACCACTATTCTGGTCTCACAGGCAGTTAGATGGGGCCATTTCTCTCCTTTGTGAGTCTGCACGTAGCTGTCAGAGGAATACCGGGGCTTTGGGCAAGAAGAGCCTCCCGTGTACATCACATAGCAAGCATCCTGTTCAATGACTGAACAGGCAAGGAGTTGGGGAGAAGGATGTATTATCACCATCCTTTATCTCTTGTGGCTGAGGCATGGAGTCTAAATAGCTTGTCAAATGTCTCCAGTATTGAGGTGGGTGGGTTTTTTTCCGTTCTCTGTGTTCTTTTTTCTTTTCTTCCTGTAACTTGATGAGTGTTCTGAGGTAGAACGCTTTTAGTTCTGGCCGACAGGTTTTTAGGAATGCAAAGGTTTTAGCCTCCTCTTAAAAGTACTTTGTAAAGGAACAAGCGTCTAGTAGTGTCATTGAGGTAGGAGCTAGGCTCTGTAGGAACATGAGGTAAGCTGATTGGACCTACAAGCATTAGGGTACAGCCTGACTGTAAAGAAATTCTTCAGATGGGGGTGGTCAGACACTGGAACAGGTTGCCTGGGGAGGTTGTGGATTCCCCCTTCCTGGAGCTGTTCAAGGCCAGGTTGGACAGGTGTCCCTTTTCATGGCAGGGGGATTGAAATATAGGAGAAAAATAGGAGATCTTTAAGATCCCTTCCAGCCCAAGCCATTCTATGAATCTATGAATTCAGAAGCAGTGAGAAAGAAAAACAGAGGTGACAACACAATCTGAAAGATTTCTCATTATCACAAGTTACATGTGAAAGAAGGTAAAACATCTCTCACTTCCAACTAAATATGTCTGGAAGTGGAATGTACCTGAAGTGACCCAGTATCAGTATCCGTAGTGCCCCACATGATACTATTTTCTTGATTTATTTTGTATTAATTATGCATATGCAAAGTGAATGTATTTACCTAGGTGAGTCCCTTACTCATTGTGAATTAATACACTGATAAGGACAATCCAACAAAGTCTGATTCCTCTAACAATAACAGTGGGAGCACATACACTCCTGTGGAGATGGATTGTGAGATTTAAAATGACTGTCCTACTCTGCTGTGTGGTTCAGCTATTGCCTAGCTCTACATCTTGAGAGAACTGCTCAAAGTCTTGCCTCCCTTAAGGGCTGTGCTAATCAACATAATCTGCTTTATGCAGCAGGACTGGTCGTCTAATTGATGTGTCCATTTAAAATAAAATTCTGATAGTGGAACAGAATTTCATACCCTAGTTGGCATCTCAACAAAGAGGCATGAGACTGACTGGGCATGAAATCGAAATTACCTTTATACCCTGTGATGGCAGTTCTCTTAGGGCATGGCTGTGCAATCGTGGGGCATGCTCGCAGTTGCGAACTTACTGCTTCTGGAGGCAGAAAAGCTGTCAAAGCTGGCACAGTTTCAAGATAAAAATTGTCTGTGGAGTCACAGCAAATATTGGAGTCTAACAGAATTCCTTTGAATACTCATCAGAAAGCTAAATGCCACTTGTTGAAAGGACTTGGCATCTACTGCAGTGAAAAACTGTCTGTCAGTAACTGACAGTTGCACAGTCCAGTGTGTGTAAGCGAGTCTGGTGTGTGTACTTCGATGTAGTGGAATTGACATGCTGAGTGCCTGTACTCAGGAACCTGCCAGAAAGGAGAATTGGTTCAGAGGTTTTTGTATAGGTGGTTCCCAAGGAGCAGTTCCCTCTTGTCTCATCTCCCACCTGCTAGAGTCCTCAGAACCGCTGCAGAATGTGGATTTCCATATCCTACCAGCAGCCTTAGCTGTGTCCTGGGAAGATCTGTGTCCATATTTCTCCATAGGGCAAGTTGTCTCTTTGATGCATGTGCTGTCCCACCAAGGACTGCCTTTTGCTAAGGACAGTTAATAATAAATAGGTGTCTCTGGAGAGGCCTTTGAAGTGTATGACCCACTGTTTGATCTTGTTTTGGTAATGTGAAGGTGAAAGGCCAGGGAATTCATCTATTTAAGTGTCCTCCCTTAGGGAACAGAATATGTCATATAATTAAATCACTGTCCCCAAAAAGTTTTCAGGAATAACAAGCAGTGCTTAAAGCAGGTGCAATAAAAATGATCAGTCTACCTGCTGCACCCATGGTGTACCCAGCTTAAGGCAAGTAGAAGTCATTGAGGTTACGGTGAGAGAATGATACTGTAATATTGTGATCTCTCTTCATCTTTACCATAGCTGGGATGTGTAGACCAAAGTGCAGTCATAACTGGGTATGTGTGCAAACCCTATCTTGAACCTTTGAGCATGTTTCAAAAAGTTAATCCATTTGTGCTTAATTTGCAAACAGCTGGTTGATATAAAGGGATTGCCATGCTGGAGTAAACAAGAAGAACATTTAAACAACGAGTAAATTATCCTGCCATAAATTCTCTTTGCAATTCCTGTAACTGTTTGTATTAGATCTTAGCTTCCTCAGTGCAAAACTAATCCTTCTTGATCCTATACTGAAGTCATGATCCTGTGGTTGATGTCACCATCTATTGCCATAGAAGCAACAGTGATGTTGCAAATTAAACTTTCTGCCTTCATGTTTCTGCCTTCATGTCAAGATGAAAGTGGATCTTCAGCTGCTTGCAAATGTAGTTAGGAATATTTCTATGAAGTCTAGTTTTGGGCTAAATACAGTTCTTGGAAAGTCTGTGAACAGGCAGGGGTTGGAGTAATGTGCTGTATAAGAGGGGGAAAAAATCCCAAGACTTGTACTGAGTTTGAGCTTTAAAAAAAAAAATTCCCTAAAATTCCTTGGCAGGTAATTTCTAGTTGGCAGGAGCCATGCCTATTAAAAGGTTTGTACGTTTACAGACAGAATTGAAATAAGGAGTGTTTAAAATTCAAGCCCTGTATAGTCTCTACAGACTGTAGAGAAAAGCTCTCTTGATCTCACCTGGCAGTGTGCAACAGCTGCTGACAATGACAGGTTAAGTCACTGCCACATAAATATCCACTCAAGGATTACAAAAGCTTGAGCTAGAATATCATGCTATTTTTTTTCCTCAAGCATTTAAGTCGCTTAGGAAATTAAGCCTTGATCTCACTTTTAGGTATCTGACCCATTTGGAGAAAAATCTTTCCATAAATTAGAAGAATGGGGGTTTTGCCTAAATGGCAGGGAAAGGACAAGCCTAAGTCAGTCGGTGGTGCAGAAGGAGAGCAGCAGTGATACAGTTGCATCTACACAAGGGTTCAGACAAAGGGCTGTGTGCTCCTGGTAACCCTCGCTCAGCTCTTCTGCCCACAGGAAAAGGCTGCAGGGAGTATGAGCTGAACGGCAGGAGAAAAGTTTGATTTCCTTTATACACTACGGAAAAAAAAGAGATAGAAAGTGTATTTACTTTTTTTCTCTGCTGAATTCTAAATTAGGAATTTAATTAGTTAGTTTTAATTGACCCTTTCTCTTCCCTGACATCTGTCCCTTCCTTAGGATTTCCTAGGTATTTCCGTCTTAAAAGGGAATATTGAATTTCAGTGTCTTCTAATTCTATACCTTTGAGTGACAAAGGCTAAATTATTTCACCAGGGCAACCCAGAGCAGTATGTTGATGTTAAAAATAACTTGCCAGACTATTGATGACACAACTTGCACTTTTTGGGGCAGGTGAAAATTTCCCAGTGAAGTACAGGCATGCTCTGTACCTACTTGCACCTGTTGGAGAAGTACAGTCTTACTGCTGCTCATCTGTCCTTAAGCAGGTGTGCTGTACATGTCAACTGTTCCATGTGCCCTTATCTGAGGATAGTGGCTCAAAACAGATGGTTTCCAGACACTGTTAAAAAGAGGCACACAGTAGCTAATATGTGGGGTTTTGTTTGCCCTTCTGTTAAAGACTGAGAGTCTTGGGGAGGGACAGGGTTGTAATGTCCATCTTGTTCAGCTGCTGCAGGGTTGTTCCTGCTGATGTATTTAGAGTTTAATTATTTAGATCACTGAGTTCACTTCTCTGGTAAGCACATGACTCCAGTAAGTGAGTTAAAGGATTACTTGAATAATTTCTTTAAGGAAAGGCACTAATTCTGGCTTCTATTGCCATGTCTTTCCCCATCTCTGAATATCTCTGAGGGAAATAAAAGTAAGAAATAACATCCAGGGACCCCCAACAATATTAGGTTCACTTTAAACATGACACATACTCTATATCCCTGGGGCAGGCACTTAATTTTGTAGTGTTTCAGACTTTTATGTCATGATGATTGATTTTGTAGAGGTGGAGTTGCTTTAGTCATTAGTTAAAAAGCCTGATAAAGCTGCACAAAGATATTAAGTTGTTATCAATCATCAGTGTCTTTTTGTTCTCCCCCAACCTTTACCCCACATTTCCAAGGGAAGGAGAGAGACAGGCAGGAGGCTCTCTCACTTTCAGTCTGTCAGGGTTTTATTAGATCCTTCTCTCTTGTCAGGCACACTGTTGAAGCCCAGGTTTGATTAATGAGGAGCAGCATGCTCCAGCTGATGGGCTCACGCCGGGCTCACGCCAGGCTCCCGCTCTCCAGCCAGCAGCCTGTTCCGGACAGCCTGGCTAGCCAGTCCTCTGCTTGAGCTTAAAACCTTGCATTGCCCACACTCCTTGCCTAGCCTGCCCCACTCCCTCACTGTGGCAAGCCTTGCACATGTGTGGTAGCCTGCAGCTGAAATCTGCAGAGGGGTTTCAAGCTATTAGTTTCCTTTTCTCCTTTTTTGTGTCTCCTGCCTCTGGGAGGGTTTAACTGGTTCTTGGAAATCTCTTCAGCATATGAGTGGCACCTGGAATCCCCCTGAGAACTGAAAGGCTGCCCAACATAGAAACGATTCTTGCCTTGATTGTGGGAAGCTCTCCCAATTTTTAAAAATTACGTATTTTTTCTGAAGCACAGAGAGGTTTTTCCTGATTTCTAGTGCCCGGTTTCCTTTGTCTGCCATCAGTGTCCTAGGAGGTGGCTTTTCTTTTCCGAATTTCCTTTTTTTCGTTGCCATTTGCACTTGCAGATTATGGGAAATTTTCTCAGTAAAAGCATCTTGTTTGATTGTGTTTGGGAGTATTGTTCAGGTTGTAGCAAGAAGCACATTTGTAGATAGGGTTTTCCAACCAGATTAAGCATGTATCATTGTGATACGGCTAATGAAAAGGCAGTGCAAGGTACAGGTGGATAACTACTTAAGGAAGGCAGGTGATCATCAGATCACACAGGTGGAAACAGTGAAACTGTGGTTCATCTCTTATACCTGTGGGGTTTTTTTAAATCTGCTTTTTTTCAGGCAGCCAACCACTGCTTCTTAGCACTTCAGACAGCTTACTGTAGCAATACTGTTGTAATGGACTAAAGTAGAGAGGAATATGTATTTTTAAATTTTCCTCTAGGCTTATGTTTTGATTTTACTTTTTGTGATGTAGGAGCTTGTTTTCTCATTCTGAAAGTAATTTTTGTATCCAAGTGCAACAGAACAGATCTGGAAGTCTGTTGATAAGACCTATCATATTTAACGTTTTTCCTTCTAGAGGCCTTTCAGTAAAGGAAATTAATCAAAGGGTTCTTGAGATGTACACAGACAACACACTGAAAGCCAATTTAAATCTCCTTTGACTAAGTTTGTCTTTTTTTTCTTTTTTCTTTTCCTTTTTTCCTTTTTATTTTTTCCTTTTTTCTTTTTTCTTGTTTTCTTTTTTCCTTGTCTTTTTCTTTTTTTTGGTTCGTTTTTGTCTTAAAAGAATTACATACAATGTCAGACCAAAAAAGTTTATCTAACCCCCTGTATCCAACATCAACTAGACTGAAAGCCTGGGAAGTAGCACCAGAACAGGACAACAATATAATTATTTTAGTGTCATTCCAGCCTTAAAGACTTCTCTGAGTCAGAGGTGACGTCTTCAGATATTACTTCCATTAATTCTTCCAATTGCATTTTGAACCTGTACTCCTCTTAGCCTTTATAGCATTCTGTGAGGAGAGTGTCACATCCTGACTAGATACTGTGTGAAGAACTGCTGCTGCTGCTTGTGAATTTGCCACTTGCAGGTTTCGTTTGATGCCCCCAGTTCCTTTTTTAAAACTAGAGTGGACACCTGATCTCCAAGCATCTTCTCTGTGTCACTTGACCTTCAATAGTCCGTGTTCATATGCCTACTTAGTCATCTCTGTTTCAGACTGAAGCATTTTCTAGGTCAGTTGCATCCTTTTTCCAATGGTAAGAAGAGACATTCTGTATATAAATCTATCATAGTTTCTCTTCAATGTTTGGTTTTCTGTTCTTAATTCCTGTCACTCTTCGCTTTCTTGACAGTTAAGGAGCACTGAGCTGGCATTTTTATTGGGCAGTCTCCTTAACTCCCAAGGATGGCTTCTGAAATTGACCAATTTGTAGACCAGTGCTGCATATGAAAAGCTAAGATTCCATTCTCCTAGGTGCATGATTTAACATTTTTCTGTGTAAGTTTTATCTGCCCTGTTTTTCCTCACATGCCTAGTGAGATCTTTCGGCAACTCTTTGAAATTCTCTTTCCTCTCTTGATGTACTGGTACCTGCAAACTGTTTCATTAGTCACCTATTTTCATATCATCTGGGAATATGTTGCCCTGGAAAGACCCCAGCACAGATCTTGATGTGGTTTTCTGTGTGCCTTTGTGCTCTGAAGAAAAATGACTATTTTTATCTTTTGTTATCTGTGTTTAAAACAGTTACCCTTCCTCCCCTGCACCCACTGAAGCTTCTTTTTTTGAGGCAGCTTTTTTTCTGAATCTGCACTTTTCACTTTGAAAACACCAGGTTTCCCAGTGACACAGGTGTGAGAGAATCTACAAATTCATAGAATGGTTTGGGCTGAAAGGGACCTTAAAGATCATCTAGTTCCACCCCCACTGCCATGAGCAAAGACATCTTCTGAAAGACCTGTCCGCCCTGGCTTTGAACACTTCCAGGAATGGGCATTCACAGCTTCTCTTGGCAACTTGTTTCAGTGCCTCAGCACCCTCCCAGTAAAGAATTTCTTCCTTATAAGTAATCTAAGTCTACCCTCTTTCAGTTGCAGAATTAGTTAAAAAATTTGATTTCCAAACCTGCAGACAGAGCAAGGATCGACTTTGTTGCTCAAATGCTGTGCTAAAGAAATGTCCAGTTTGGAAGCTCAAGATGTTTTTAATCCTCTTGTTCCCATCACCGATATCCGCAAGCATGCTGGCTGGTTGTGTAGAGCTAGTTTAGAAGTAAGGCTGATCAGTGGCTTATTGGGCTGAGTTGTTTTCCAAGCCATTTTATTCCTAATTTCAGCAAGCATGGCACTAATTCACAGAGTAGTTTGGATAAAACAATCATTTAGAAATCGCTTTTTTGAATTCTTTTTCTTTTTGGAATGGATAATGAGTGAGTGGTCCTGTAAGTTAGGTGACATTACTGCTCTGTGCTGTTTGCAGGGATTTCACCTTCTAAAGGGAGGAAATGAGCAACTGGGAATATTGAAGATCATGGTAATAGTGGGGATTCTTGTTCTTGCACAAACACTGTTTCAGCTTTGGAGAAAGCAGCCGTTTTCCTAACATTTGTGAAATGTTTGTGAAAAATTTGTGGGAAAAAAAAAAAGGGGGTTCAGCTTGAACGTTCATGAAAATAAACCATAAATCAACTGTTTGTTGAGAACTAACATGGATAGCAGTATTTGAAAGATTCACCTCTTTGGTCAAGAGCAGGAAGGTTTTGAGAAAATGCAGCCAGTAATGTCATAAAGCCGTGGTGTCCAACAACAAAGGCAAAAACTTGCAGAATGTTTGAGGGCTTTGTTTTTTTATATTTATTTTTTTAAACACTCCTGTCGCTAACCCATTGGAGTATGTTCATCTCCACACATGCATAGCTGCTTTCCGTAGCATATAGACCTCTGCACAGGCTCCTTTTGGTAAAGTTCTTAAAGCATGGAAGAAGCTTTGCAGTTATTCATATTTTTTTGCAGTTTCTGGCTGGTGGGATAATTCTAAGAGAAGAACTGCCAGGTGCTTGCACAACAAACCATAGGCTGTGTGTGTATGAACAACAGCAGTAAGCTACTCGAGTCATACACTGATAAAGCCTCAGGGTCAAAGAATGTTTTAATCAGTCCTGGGTGGGATTTAAGGAATTATGGGTGTCAAGTGGAGGGGGGCCAGGCTCTTTTTGGTGGTTCACGGTGATAAGACAAGGAAAAACAGATTCAAACTTGAACATAGAAGATTTCACCTCAACATGAGGAGAAACTTCTTTACAGTGAGGGTGAAGGAGCACTGGAACAGGCTGCCCTGGGAGGTTGTGGGATCCCCTTCACTGGAGACTTTCAAAACCCACCTGGATGCACTCCTGTGTGGACTACCCTAAGTGATCCTGCTTTGGCAGGGCAGGTGGACCTGATGATCTCTTGAGGTTCCTTCCAGCCTCTGATGTACTGTAATATAAATCTGTGGATCTTCAATGGAATTTTCATCATTGGATTCTTGTTTAGTTTCTCACTGTAATAAATGAGCACTGTTTTAAAAGACCATGACAAATGGTGAACAAATGGGAGGTGGAAGTGCTAGTTTCATTTAAGAGTACCTTGAATATTGACAGATGTGGGTGAGTAATCAGTTTGACTGCATGCCCGTGTCAATGAGCATCTCTTCCCTTTAAATACTGTTTCCTGGGTGGCCAGAGTGAGAGCCCAGAGGAGGCTGCCGTGCCCCTGCTCGGCAGCCTCCTCTCACAGAGAACACCAGAACATAGAGTCCCTGGGTGTGGTGTTCTGTCTCAGATGGACCCAGTCCTGGGGTCACACAGCAAGCCTGCTTTTTCTCATACTTGTTGATCAGGCTGGCATTGTAAAGTTGAGATAAGCTGAGAACTTGCAAACTGCTTCTTTTCTGTTTTACTGGGCAAAAGAGTTTGCCTTTTGTCATTGCTACCTTATTTTCTGAGCAAGACTGCAGTAATGTGTGTAGGGGTAACTTCTCTTGCTGGAAAATTTATTCAAAAGATTGATCAACAGCAAATGATTTGGGAATACAAAGGGAAGCTGATTTCTCCCCTCCACCACCCCCCATCCATGACGTGATGCAGTTCAAGCTTGTTACCTCTCCATGTTATCTGCTCATTTTCCCTTGGGGGGAGGCACTGGCAGCTCTGTATTTACAGCCAGGGGATTAGGCTGGCAGCTCTCCAGCGCTGCTGACAACGGCCTCGGTGAGCCCTGTTTCAGCTGAGGTTGTCAGCACTGATTGATTCTCATGGCTGATGGCATTTGAAATGCTTCCAGTTTGTGATTTCTCACTCGGTTTGATGGGGAGGTATTTTTATTATCATTATTAAAAGCAGAAATAGCATTGTGTGGATACTTAGGGAGATAGAGATTATGGGCACAGACTGGCATGAGCAGTTGGTGTCAAGCTTCATGTTGGCGTAGAATAATCTCATCAAGACTTGCAATGCAAAATGTAGCTGGTTCATGGTCTTTCTTGACTAAATGAAAATTCACCATAAATTTTCATATATCTCAATTGTTTTGCCATTGTGCTTAATAATAAGACTACTGGAATTTTTGTTGTCCTGTGGGACAATCCTCTGGGGTTTGTAACATTTTAAAAACTTATTTTGAGCCACTTCTGCTGAACAAAGGATCTGCAGGATAATGAGTTGCAAGGTTACTGTTCTTGGAAGGTATAGCATGTGTTTTCTTGTTTCCTGCCCATAAGCAGGAATCTGTTTGTCCTGCTTTACTGACTTACTTGGGAAAACCTGTGAATTCAGGTGGGGATGACCTTTTTGCTCTTGGTATCCGTGCTTGAGCAAGGAATGGCACAAAATTTCTAAAATTGGTTTGGCTGCCATTGACACGATCTATCCATAACTTCTTGAGAGCCAATGGCAGAGAACACATCAGGGATGCACAGCAGTGGCTGCAATGCATGGCCGCTAAAGGCAGGGACAAGCCTCCCAGGCCTCCTAGGCATAGGGACTGCCTCAGGGACAGCAGCCCAAAGGCTTCCTCTGAAGGATGCTGGGCAGAGGGGAGGTGGGTTGGCTGCCAATGGGCAGGGCTGCTCATGGGGGGCACATCACCCTGATGGCACAATGCCATCACCTGGCAACGGCAACACAGCAGTGACAGCCCCGGGACAGTATAAAAGAGAGCATCCTCCTGTGCCTCCTGCCAGAGCCTGGCCTGGGAGCAGCCCAGAGACATCCCAGAGGAGGCCCTTGAGGAGCCAGTGGAAGTAGTTGGTGAGGGCTGAGGGGGGAAGACCAGAAGCTAGACTGGGCTGCTGAAGATGAGAAGAACCATCAATTTCTGGAGGTGCCTGAGGGAATCAGGATTTTCAGCTTTGAGAAGCACTGCAGAGCATCCCTCCTGGAGCCAGTAGCTGTAAGAAATGGGATGTTGCCAGGGTATCCAGTGCTTTGGAGCACCCATTGGTGTCCTGCCAGGCACAGGAAAAGATTCCTGCCCCCAAGGTTGATCAGGCCAGGGGCATTTGACCACTCTCAGAATGCCCTGAGATGGCTCCACGTTGAGGGAGAATAGGGCTTGGGAATCTCTTGGGAGGCATGCCCAGCCTGTGGGAGGAGGAAGCAGGTCTTGCTCACATGCTCAGGGAGTAGCCAATCGCCAGTGCTGGGGTCAGGAAGGAATTTTTCCCCTGGGGCAGATTGGCACTGGTCCCCAAGGGTTTTTTGCCTTCCTCTGCAGCATTGAGCATGACCACTTGTCAAGGCTCCTCTGGTCCCATGTGGCTGGGTCACTGCCTGCTGCTCATGCACCACGAAGATGGCCTCTCGTGCCCTGCAGCTGGGGGGAGGAAGGCTTTTTTTTTCCCCAAATGGGCTAATAAATGTCTATGGGGTTTTTTTTGCCTTCCTCTGCAGCACAGAGCATGGTCCCTTGCCAGGCCTCCTTTAGGCCATTCCGACCAGTTGTCTGCTGCTTGTGCTTCCAAAAAGGTGGCCTCTCATGCCCCACATCTGGGGGGAGAAAGCTTTCTATGCTCCTAGGATGGGGAAACTTTCTTGGGTTCCCCTGGAGCTGCTTCTTTTCCTCTGTAGCACTGAGCACAGCCCCTTGTCAGTGCTCCCTTTGGCCCTTTTGGCTGAGTTCTTGCTGCTGCTGCTGCTGCTCATACACCATGGAGATGGCCTCTCGTGCCCCACATCCGGGGGGAGGAAGCTTCTTGGGTTCCCCTGGAGCTGCTTCCTTTCCTCTGTAGCGCTGAGCAACACCTCTTTGTGAGAGCTTCTCTGGGCCCTTCTGACTCAGTTCTAGCTGCTGCTCTTGCACCTCCAAGGCACCACTCGAGTGCTCTCAAGGTTTGGAATACAAAAGTCTGCTGCTTGTCATCCTGGCCTGTCTTAACTTTGGAAAGTACCCCACAGTACCATACACCTCTTCTTTTGTGTGTAGTGGATACCAATTTTCCGTGTTCAAGTTCTTACTCTTCAGGAAGCAGGGGCTTCTTGGCTTGTGCTGCTGCTGCTGCTACTTTCTGTGGCTTTACTTTGCCAGACTGCAAAGGATGATTTTCCCAGCTAAACTGAGAATACATCAGCCTGCTTCTGTCTACACAATGGGCTTTGTGTTAGTGAGCATCAGCTCTGAAACAGGTTCATGAAAAACAAAATCCTCTTTCCACTTGTAGCCTTTGTGTTATGTGTCCTTGAAAGAGTTTTCGGAGCTGAACACCTCCTGCCATTTCAGGCAAAGGGCAGTCTTGCTGTTGCCTGATTCATGGTGAGTGCAGGGAGTGGAATGGAATGAGGAACTCTGACACAGGTCCAAGGGCTCCATCCAGGAGAGCAGCTGTCTGCAGTGCTGGTCCCAGCCCCATCCAGGAGACAGAGGCAGGGACAGGCACACCTACATCATCACTCAGGCAGGGACTGAAGGCCCCAGGTTGATCTGAGACATACCTCCTGGGCCCTTAGCAGTAGGTGGTGGGCATGGGGGTCCCAGGAGAGGCTGTTCTCAGCCACTGAGACCTATGAGTATGTCAGGACACTGGCAAAAGTAGACCTTTATTTATATGGTCTCCTCAAAACATTTATGGTTGTCCACTGTGGAGTGGAGACAGAGTATGGGGTCAGATGGACCCTCTCTCTGATGGATTATTGTTCTCAGACTCTTTTGGTTTAGTATGTTTGTCAGGAAATTCTAAAAATGAATACAAGGAGAAAAAATCCTGCATGTATTGCTCACCTCTAAAAGATTTGCAAGCATTTAGTTCAGGAGCATGAGCACATCCTGCTTCTGCAAGGAGAGGAGAAAGAAGGAGAGAAGGAAGAAAGGAGAAGAGTTCAGTTGGAAGAGACCTACAATCACCACTTAGTCCAACTGCCTGACCAATTCAGGGATGAACAAAGTTCAAGCATGGTACTAAGGGCATTGTCTGTAGTGTGACATATGGTTAGGATCTGGCCAGTTCTTCTAAATGCCTGTAGTAACCTTTAATCAACTTAAACTTACACATTCTCATCTTGCACAAATTCTGGGCTGCTTTGCTTACTTAGGAAGGAAAAGCAGAGCTCAGTATTGTTGATGGGCACAGAGATGAGGTGGGTAGATTGCCAAATGAAACACCCCCTGCTTTCTTCCTTTGAGAGACACAGAGGATTGCTGGCAAGTAGGTAGATTGTCTTTTTTTAAGGGATGTATCAAGGGACTCTCATTACTTGTTCTTTATTGGATTTCACCAGCTCCCTGTGGAGGAAGTCTGTTGTGGGCTTCAGTCAAGGTATCCTTGAGTGAACTCTTGGACTTGTGCAGTCAATCCCAAATCTGTCAGGCAAGGCAGGCCAGGTTCTGCTCGTTCCCACTGCCAGACTTCCTTGTGTTGAGTATAATATTGGCTTGACGATCTATGGTCATGGCAGAGGTTTTGCAAATGCAATGTACGTTCACTAAACTGTGACTTTACCTAGTAGTTCATTTCATCAGTTCAGTTCAGAGAAGACTGTCCTGGCTCCTGTCACTTCTCTGATGTAGATTTTCTTTCTTTGTAGAAGTCATGCTACTTAAGTAGTCAGATACCTCCTCTATCCTTTCATACTGAGACGGTAACTTCATTATTATTATTATTTGTGTCTTTTGTTAATTCAAATAAATCTTTCTTCTAAACGATCTTTTTAGTACCTTTTTTTTTTTTAATAACTTCCCACAGAGAATTTTTCTTGCCTTCTTTCCATTGCCTATGCAATGGAGAAGTGATATGACTTAGGTGTTGTAAACTCTTCTTCATCTTGCTTGTTGCTGTGACATTTCATGTAGTTTTCCACAAAGCATAGATTTGTACATGAAAAAGGTAGTCTGCTCTGCTTTGTTGCTATAGACCCTCTTCAGCACTGAAATGAGTTGAAATGGAGTGGGTTATGTAATCACATACTGTATCATTGACTATATTTGTTTATGTATGTTCCAGATCTTCACAAAATCAGGCTTGGTTTTCTCATAGATCTTTTCTAGATTTTTTTAATTTATTTATGTATTTTTAATTTGTAGATTATAAATTCCCACCAGGCAGCACTAATCATGTAGAGGACATGCCACTTAACCCAGTATAGCATTTTCAGTTTCATTGCAGAGACAGAGAGAACACAACTAACTTTGACAGCAAACTGAGCAGAGCGCTGCCCATCACGATGTCCAGATCTTGTTTCTGGGAGGCTAATCCATCAACCATGTAAGCCAGGAGTCACAGGTCCTCTTGGGCATTTCAATGTTTCTCTGCTACTAATGTGTTTTCAAGAGGTCAGGTTTTGTTGGGTTTTGCTTGGTTAGATTGCTTTTTCCCTGAAGCTCCCCATTTATAATTTTTTTCACCTGGGAGGCTTTCTAAATCAGTTGTTCATAAGTAAAAGTGTGATACCATATTCCCCCTCATTTCCAGATCTTTATTTGCTAGGCAGAACACTGTTGAACCTGATGGGAATTTTGTCCCTTACCTAGAGGTATACAGAGGTTAAGCCCAATATTCTTTCTGTGCTGTAGAAAGCTCATGTAAGAGGTTTTTTCTCTCCTGCGTATGTCTCCTATTGCTTAGTTTGTGACAGGATCTTCTTATTCTTAGTCCTGTGTTATTTTAATGGCCTCTTTAGTGAGAATTTCATGAAACTTCCATTGAAGATGTAGATAAATTACATCCTCTTGTGCTTATTTATCTGCCATACAGTTAATACTGTTAAAAGTAAAATATTGTGGTATTAAGCCCAAAGAATATGTATGAATTAGAGCTATAAAATAAAAGACACTTATGATGTACACGTTTATTGGCTTACTATCTAAAAACTGTCACATAGGTTGTTTGTAAGATTTTAGCACAGAGATACTCTGTACTCGCCACTTGTAGAGAATCACAGGAACAGGGAGCAGGAAACCAGAGAGAATTTTATCTTTAGACTCTAATTAAACTCCATCACAAATGTAAAAGCGTCCAGGTCAGTAGAACCAACATTAATTATGGTGCTTAAAATACAGAACATAAAATGAAAACCAAGTGAAATTCATTCTGTCTACTTTGTCCTTATGTGGGTGGCTAGTAAAGCATTTGTATCCATTTCTTCACATTGAATAAAGTTGGGTTTCTCATTCCTCCAAAGAATAGTTTAGGCATCAGTTATGTCTATCAAGAACTATTTCTTTTTTCCTGCTTGCTCAAGGGATATACTTAAAGAGCAATGGAAAGAAATAAGCTCCTGTAGTGATCTCCTCTGTCAGAGCAATTAATATTCTAGTGGCAATGCCAAATCTTAAGCAGAAGTGCTTTTCTTCCATATTTGCATCTAATCCAGAGTACAAATAAGTAGAGTTCCAGTGCTTGCTGAATCAACATGCTTGCTGAACTGCCCTGACTGATTGAAGGTCTATGCAGTACATTTGTGTTTTAGCAGGCCTTGTTTTAGACCCACTATCTATTTACCTTCTGTAGGTCTTTATTTTGTAATATCTGTTATATTTTAAATAGCTTAACTTTCTGCAAAGAATTTTCTTGCACAAATTAGTCACACCTCACTGGTTGTCGCAGGGCAAGTTATGATAATGGACCTCAAACGTCCTTTCAGGTAGGAGTATCTACCATTTAGGAGACTCAAATTCGACTGTTGTGTTTAACAACTAGAAGAATATTGCAGCTGCACGATTAAGGATGTTGTAGAATAATTTCATTGTGTAGGTTACTGTATCTCTGCAGGCTTTGGCTTCAGTTAATCACCTTACATGAAGGATACATTTTTTGGTTTGGCTTGGCTTGAGGAAGCTGGAAGACGGCACTGCTCTGGTTTTGAGGGAAAGAACACGTATAGGTGAATATGGTGCAAGTACTGCTAGTGCTTTGGTCCTAATGAGCAGTACAACCACAGTCAACAGACGGAGTTTACGCGAGGAACTCTTGTTTCCTTTTGTTTCACTTGCTAATTTACAAAATTAGCAGCTAAGATGAATGCAGTTTAAAGGCAAACGTGAGATATGCAAGGAGGAAAGTGATTTATAGAGCTAGAACAGGAAATCAAGCAAGGGGAAAACTTGAGAGGATATCCAGAAGAAAGGAAGGAATGAAATCGATTAATTTTTGAATAGTTCTCCCAATGGATGCATAAAGCTCAACTGACACAAGTAATACTAATTATGCTGTAAGCAACAGATTTGTAATGGGAGAGATACAAAGAGTGTAGACTGATTTAGCCTGTTTAATCATAGATTCACGGAATGGTTGGGGTTGGAAGTAACCTCTGGATATCATCTAGTCCGACCCCCCTGCTAAAGCAGGTTGCCCAGGATCGTGTCTAGGCAGGTTTTGACTATCTCCAGAGAAGGAGACTCCACAACCTCTCTGGGCAGCCTGTTCCAGTGCTCCAGCACCTTCAATGTAAAGAATTTTCTCCTTAAGTTCAAGTGAAACCTCCTGTGTTCTAGTTTGCCCCCACTGCCCCTTGTCCTGTCATTGGCCACCAGGGAGAAGAGCCCAGCCCCATCCTCATGACCTCCACCCTTTAGGCAGCCTTTGCTGAAAAATGTGCAATGTGTTTTGCAGAGGGTGGGGGTGGATGAGGCAGAATTTTTGCTGTTAACTTGTGAAAGCCAAGTTACTGACCAAAAATAGGAGCTGTTTTTGTTTTTGTTGTTATCAGCCTTTTTCATTAGTTCTGACAAGCACCCATTTAACTTGATGGGGTGATAATTTTCACACATTACGTTTAACATTGCTGTTTATCCAATGTGCAGAGGAAAATGAAAGACTCAGGATGGTTACACAGAGTAGCAAGCACACCTTTAATCCACAATGATGCTCTAGTCATGGCCAAAGCAATTTGAAGAAAAATTGTAGAAGGAATTGCTGCAAAACATACAGAAGGAACAAAAATCAGCAGCTGGCTGCCTGGCTTAGCTTTGAATTTAGCAAGTCAAAACCTTAAATTCTCAACAAACTTCAGCCAGGTATATTCTTACTATGCCTTGAGGTGCTCTCTGTTCCAACATGAGAATATAGCTGCAAGGGCTGCATTGAAAAGTGAGTCCATACTTCTTTCATCCCATGGTATGCCTTTTAGAAGGTGCATCTGCATTATTGGTTAGACAATAATACTAGCTGACAAATACTAATTAGACAATTCAACTAGGTGAACACCTAACCCTTAGGATGCTGCTAATATTTTTTTTTTAATTTTTTTTTAAGTTGGGATGAAACTTTTAAATACATCTTTATCTTTTGAAAATGCATATCTCCAGTTTCTAAGTATGTACTATGCTAAAACACAGTTTTACTGTTGTGCATTTTGCTGGTGTTTTGCTTGGTTTTCTTTGGTAATAGAAAATTCAAAAAATGCAAGCTTTGTTATATTAGATTTAGTTACTTATTTTCTTCAGGGTAACGTAGTTCATGTAATGTCATCTATAACATTAAGAACCACACGCAAGAGACAGACTTCATATAAGTTGTCATACTCATCTTAGGGAAAGTGTCCATTTTTGTATGTGAGAAAGAGGACAAAGAACAAGATCAGAAGCTGAGTATATGAAAAGCAACACAATATCTTTCAGAAAAGTCCAAGACCTAGTTAGAAAAATAGAATACCTTTCAGAAAAGTTCAAGACCTTTTGAGTACTGAGTTGTTTTGGAAAACCTAATCCAAAGTAGGTTTGGTTTAGTATGGTTTTTTGTTGGTTTGTTGGTAGGGTTTTTTTATTAAAAAAATATATATAATCACCCATTTTCTGTATTCTAAAGAGTTGAATGTTACCTGTTTTCCAAGAATTGTGTTTGCCAGGGGCTCAGGGCATGCACTCACTCAGTTACACCTCTGCATTTGGAGCACAATAGTCAAGTTACAGTCTTGGTTACTCATAAGCTAATGTTACAGTGATTTTTTTTTTTTTTTTTTACGACTGAGGAGCAGACATTTGACATGTTAGACTAGTCTGCATTCATTTGAATATATTTTTGGTTTGGGTTTTTTTTTTCTTTAGACAAGTGGAATACAATATATTGAAATAGCAGTAATCTTGCAGTGGTGAAAGTCTAAGGGTATATGAGCTTCAAAGACAGATGGTATCTTTTGTTACCCTAAGTAATACGCATGGGAAAGCAGGACAAGCTTTTAACCTACAGTTATTTAATCAGCTGAAATATCAAAGCACAGTCTCTTATCTGTACAGCGTGGGGATCGTATTTTCTAAGATTTTCATGATGATTCAGTAGTTCTTTTAATAGTCCTGTTAAAGTGTGTTTAAATCAGCCACTGAGAATGAGGAATTACAGTTTTTGCTGCAAGGTGAATGTTAAGAACAGACTCGCTGTGGTTGGGAGATGTGTGAAGTTTGGAGTATTACTAGAGAAACTAGTTGAAATTCAGCAGTCCTTTCTGAGCTGGGATACTGCAGTGATGTGCTCATTTCAAGCTGATGAATGGATTCAATGAGAACAACAGAATGGTGCTATCGTGCATGGGGGAAAGAAATTGCTCGCTCCAGGAAGAGCTCTCCTGCCTGCCCTAGGATGTTTGGCCTTTCTTTTAATGGCAAGCTGTATGAGTCAGCTGCCAAATGCATTTCCCCAGTGTGGCAACAGGATGTATAGCGTATTCCCATCTAGGGAATTCACTCAGGCTGTATTTCTGTGTTATTATGAGGGCTCCCCACTGTTAGATGTATGGCAGAAAAGAGGCAATGTCTCTCAGATGGGAAGGTTTAGCATTTGATAAAATGATGGCAGGATTAGCAGCAATTTGTAAAGTGCTTTTTTCTTCTTTTCAAATTTAGTTACTCTTAGGAACAACAGAATGTTTGGCAAGTCTGAAATATATGTAAAAATATATAAAATTGAAGCAGTCCCATGTTTCACTGTGTACATTCATTTTGCTTTTGGTTTCTGTGTTTGCATGGCATACAAATACTGGATCCCAGAAGGTCCTGTTTAAGCTAGGAAACTGAGTTGACTTATTATCATAGTGATGAAAATTACAATAGGGAGAACATTATTAGCTCAGTGTAGGAGGGTCCAACCTCACTCAAATCCCAGAGCTCTTCATTCTTCACACCAGTAATTTAAAGGAACATCAGCCATCTTGAACCACTCTGTCTCAAATCTCTTGTTGAACTTCTTTTAGTTAGCGTTTATGGTTTTGTACTTGTTTTCTCATCTTAAGACCTTTTCCCTGATATGTAAACTGTCCATACAAACAGCAAAACTGACAGACTGTAAAAGCCAGAAGGTGTTCAATGCACAATACCCAGAATTAACAGGTGTACAATGAGCCAATCTCCATGTAAGGTGCTGATGCCATCTCTAACTGGTACTGCAGTAGGACTCCACTAGGGTTTTGGTCCTCTGTTGGCTCTCTGTATATTCCTAGTTTAAAAGAAATTGAGCAAGTAGAGGAAAAATACATGAGATTTGTCCCTGATCTTTCATTTATCCAAGGGAGTTACTGTAACATTTTTAGCAAATAAAAGACCATGATAATGTGGTTTCATCTACACACTTTCACCATCTGGTTGCATTGTTGTGGTATCCCATTGTAATTTGTCATCACTGTTATTTTATATCTTCCACCTTCAAAAACCATTGGATCTCTGTCCAGCCCTGCTTGATTGCATGCGATAGAGATAGGATAGAGGGAGAAAGATGGCTTGCCACTGTGAGCCCATGGAACTGGCCTTTGGGAAAAACAGAGTTTGGTGAGGCCTGCTAACCAGATCCCAGTCTGTGGTACTAGTGGCAGTCAAAGGTGGTCTGTTTCACTTCTGTCAAGGAAAACTGAAAATGCTCTAGTGAACGCTTTCCTTTACCCTTTCTCACACAAAAGTCTGGCCTGGTGAAGTGGATTTTTGCCAAAGGGTCTTTCTCAAGCCTTTCTCTCATGCTTCTGGCAATTGAGGCCTTGAAGGGGATTTTATTTAAAGCCTTTGGCTTTGAGACTGGGCTATAAGTCACAGGATTTCTTTTCTGTGCACATCAGACAGCCCTGAAACAGGCACTCTTAGGGGATGTCAGGCAAAATATCAGTAAATCTCATCTAGACAAAGTTGCATTTTCTAAATCAAACCAGCATGTGTCAAATAGATTGCATCAAATAAAAGTCATCGAGTTAGGATGCCTGAACCAAACTTTACCGTAAGCTGATGCAGTGTGATTTCCTGGGCAGAATCCGTCTTTTCCAGCCTGGTGTTGCAGTAGTTCTCCTTCCTTAGCTCCCTTAAATCTTGCACAGGGAGGCTTTTATTGCCTACCTCAGTGTAGGCTCTTTCAGTTATATTGCCTCATTTGATTCTTGGTAGGCTGGTCCAGGAGGCTTACTGCAAGTACCATTCATTTTGTAGGCTTCCTCTTTGGAAAAGGAGTTTCAGAAAGCTGGGAGGAATGAAGCAAGGAGAAGGATCATTTAAAACAAGCAGATCAAATATTCTCTGTATCTGCTATCAGCACTGATGATGCTTAAAGACTTTTCTAGTATTGTGACAGCAGGCAAAACTTAAATATTCCAATTTCTGTCATACAAGGGGTGAGAGAATACTTGGAGAAGTTCAATGCTGAGTGAAAGAACCAGAAACAACTCTTTGCAGTGACCTTGTGATCCAGTACATCGTTGTCCTGTCCATACAGAGTCAGGTGCAGTCCACTTAGTTGAAGTCCAACCAAACTAGCTGGTGATCTCCATCTTGGGTGTCCTCGTTATGGCGTATTCACGATACAAATTGTGAATATAGTCCACAGAAACAGAGTTAGGCCTCCCAGTGCATGCTTCAGATTTTAGACATCAAGTAAGTTTCCAAGTTATGCATCTCAGGTAAATGTCTAAAAGTTGGGAAGGACAGTTGTTGGCCCTTTTCACTCTCTGTAGGAGAAATGCTCTTTTATATGTTTTTGTGGGTTTTTTTTTTTGGAGAGGGGGTGGTGGTGGTGCTCATGCAGGGATATGATTACATACTTTGCTTTCTTTTCAGTAAAAAAAAAATATATGTAGAAATAAGCTTTGGAAGGGCATAATTCTGATGTAAACAATACTATTAGATTGCAAAATTGTCCCAGATTCCTTTCAGTTTTCAAAAAGCAGACTGAAGAATCCACATATTAAAAACTCCCCCATCTGCTTTCCTCCCTCCCCTTCTCTTTGGCTATTTTATTTTTGGTGCTCAGTACTTTCCTTGAGTAAGAGTAATGAGTTTGATGTTAGTAACAATTATATTTCCCATTTAAATACTTTGCATGACCCTGTCTTTCACATTCACAGTTTCCATGAAGGAGAATATGGAGTTGGAAACAGTTTGGGTTGTAAAGTGGAGAGGGACATTTTCCCTTGGGCAGCTTCTATGCTTTTTCTAAATTAAATTTAATCTTATCAAATTAATTAAGGACAGTTTCTCTTAAACCTGATCTGATCCATCTGTTTAATGGGAAGACAAGTTAGTTTTGTTAGTCTAAAGGAAAGCAAACTGTTCATTTCTTCATTCTTCCTGGCTTTCTGCCATGAAGTGAACACCAGTACTGACCTGGATTGTAGAGACAGGAAGAGGGTAACACCAGACCTTTAGTATTATAGTGTTCTAAAATTAAATCTGTGAGAATTTGTAGATTTAGATGTTCAGAACACCAAACAAGGCAGGCCAACCTGTTGAATATTGCCATATGTTTTCATTTATTTCTGGGTACAGTTGATGATAGGGGACAGTGACTGAGAGTTGTTGTCTGAAAGTGATGTGGTAGCCAGTTTAGGGAGAGGGGAGTGCTCACAGGTCTTACAAAAAGAATGATCTCTACATCACAAAGTTAATCACAGCCCTTGGGACATGCTCAAGCTTTAAATAAGGTTGGGTTTCAAGATTTCATTGAGTAGTGGTGGCCCTGATTTCAGGCACTGCAATTCAGCTCACAGATTTTGGTACTTCATTGATGTTTTCTCCTTACTTGCAAGTAAGGAGAAAACATGGAGTGGGACAGCTATCAGATTGTATTACCAAAACAACCTTTAGCTTCATGACTATTAGCCCTTGAAGTTGTATCTGATAGATTGTAGGCAGGATTTTACATGTGATTCATCTATGTCCTTAAATAAATTCCTGCCCAGGCCTGACTAAAAGGCAGTGTTGTTACCAGGTGTATCTGAAACCTGCTTGTAGTTCCTGTTGAGTGGACAGAGTGCTCATTGTCCTGAGCAGTAAATAATTCCCCTAACAGTGGTTTGTGTGAGCGTGCTGTGTTTCTGTTGGATCCCCCACCAAAGTATCTGGACTAGAGAAATCTGGCAAGTTCTAACTAAAAGAGAAATACTGATCTTAGAGGGAATTCTAGGAAGTTTAACGAAAGGCGGCAATCTCACAGGGATAATGGCTATAGCTTCCTATTATACATCAGAGAATCAACACCAGCTCATAGACCTGGTTGTAAACCAGGCTTCATTGATCTGTTACCCACAGAAGGACTTTCTCAAAGTGTGGGTTAACATGACAGTTCGCAGACAGAGATTAAATGCAATTTAGATGTTCATGTCTGAGCAGCAGGTCCTGTCTCACTGCTGTCTGCAATGCCCAACAGTAGAGGAGTCCAATCACTATGCTGCAGTGCAGGTACATCATAAAGTTACAGACAGACCTTTATTCTTAGCAAATAATGCAAGCTGAACTTGAATTAAATGCAGAGATGGAGGTGACGTTTCTTAGTGGTAGCTCAGACAGCTGTGGAGCATGACGCTATGAGGTTATGAAAGACCTCATTTTATCTTTATGAAAGCTATCACACAGCTGAACAAAGAGCCGTATCTTCAGTGTCGCCTGTTTGATGGTTTTAACCACCACGTTGCTTTGCATGGTTTAGTGGCCATGGTGGTGTTAGGTCGATGGGTGGAGTCCATGATCTTAGAGGTCTTTTCCAACCAAAATTATTTGGTGATTCTGTTTATGTTTTAAAATATTCATTTCCATAGTCATTTTGAGTAGGAGTAGGCTCACTTTGTGGAGGTGCTCCAGTTTTAGTCTTCCACAGAAGAAACCCCTAACTGTATAGTTCATTGGTTTGTGTCAATAGCAGTAAAAGAACACTTATCTGAAGCTTGACAGATCTCACCAAGTTGGCCAGCACTATGTGTGATCTGGTGATAATCTGCCTAGTTTGGGCAAGAAGTCAGCTGGTTTGCATCCACTTGTGAGTAGCTCCAGCCTGGGCTTTTGTCCTGGTACCTGCTGCCCAAGCTGCCAGGAACGGTTGTGTCATATTCATTAGCCTCATCATTGCAAGTACTGCCTGAAGATAGGGCTTTACAAGAAAAGGCTATCCAAGGAGGCAGGTGAAGACACTTTCTGTGTGAGAAATCCAGCTACAAGTTGACATTGTCCACACACACAAAAAATAATCTTTCCTTTTGTTTTAATTTTCAGGTTTCTACACTCTTGCAAACGCAATTAATCAAATAAAAATCCTGTTTCAAAGTCTACACTTAGAGCACTGAGGTTTAACTGAAGTGACAGACATAGGTTAACATCCTGCCATAAGGGAACAACTGTAGAAAAGCCTGAAATACATATGGTGTATTTTTAATTGACATTGTACCATTTTTCAGTAAGAGGAGTAACTGCTCTCTCAGCATCTTATGTTCAAGGAAACAATGCAAGGAAATTGAAATATGTGAATTCTCTCAGTAAGAAAAATTTAACTGTAGTCTTTTTGCATGCCCCATTCCCCACTAGCTTTGCCATTAGACTTGCTGGTAAGTCACAGACAAAATTTAGTCCTAGACTGTTGTGGTTTGCACTGTTGTTTGATTTACCATTCTCCTTTTTATTCAGAATTTATTATCTGTTCTATAGTAGAGAGAAGATGGAAAAATCACTATGGGCTCCCTCAGCATTGAAATGTACATGCAATATTTTTCTTTATTTTGTTGTTTGGGGTTTTTCTGTTTAGTAGTTTTCTTGGTTGCTTTTGTGTTTTGTTTTTTTTTTTTACAATTCTTCTCAATTCCAGAAGCAGAATCTGAATTGGCTATCTCTTTAAAATCATTGTCAATGATTTCTAAATGGGTTGGGGTGCTTGCTGGAGAGGGGAGAAAGGAAGACACTGGCAGCTGCTGCCTGTTAAGTCCATTAATTGAAAAGAAAATACGGCTGGTGCCAGAACGTACAGCCCTGCTCCTAATTAAGCCTAAGGAAGCAATGGGCTGGTTTTAATTGAGAACAGCATCTCCCTTAATGGTGCCAGTAGCTAAAAACCACAAATAGATTCAAAGCATGAAGCACACGCAAGACAGTAGTGACTCTCTATTTGTAGGGTCAGTCATTGTGCCGTTCTTGGAAACTTGTAGCTTAGCACAAGACCTGGAGAGATAATTGGGTCCCAGTCATGGGCAGAGTCATTTACTTTTGGAGGGCTGAGAGTTGGGAGTTTGCAGTATACATTGGCAGTAGTCATTGGTAGTGTCTCCTTTCTGAAACAGTTAAGGAAGAAAGTATTTCCTGGTAACTTTGGTGGCAGGAGGAAATGCTGCCATGCCTTACGCTGCTTGTGTGGTTCCAATTAGCATAGCCTTCATACTTGAAATGCTTTCTGCCCAGGTCACCCACAAGTTCAGGCAGCTGGTGTATGCACTATATTTCAATCCCAGATCCCTTAATTATCCATACTTATAATATACGTATTTAAAAAAAAAAAAGAAAAATACAACTATTTCTGTTCTGAAATGCTTGGCCGTTAGGAGTTTTGTGCCCAAAAAATGGGACCTAAGCCACTTTCAGCCTGGTGTCTTAAGGGAATGAGGCATATGTGATTGTATCATCTCTTTCTATGTTTGTCACTCCTACTCTAAAAGCTCAGTCAAAAGGTTCAGTGAAAATAGGTGGTCAGGCAAAGCAAAGAGACACAAATTAATTCTTCACTTGAAGGGAGGGTAAGGGGTAAGCTCAGCTACTTTATTAGACATTAATGAATCCACACAGGACACATGCCTGTGCTTCAGGAGAACCTCTGAGTAGAGCTCCCACTTTTGTTAGACAAGAGATAATCAAACCCCAAGCCCTGGGAAATCAGTCTAAGTCCCGCTGCTCACTTGCTTTCTTTGATAGACAAAGGTTTGCCTGGTCCACTCTGGAAAAAAAATCTCTTCATTTCTCCAGAGCAGGAGGTTCATCCTTTGCCCAGCCATCTGTTCCCCCTTCCCCCCCATCGCCCTTATGGCAACATGGAAGGCTTATCCACCAGTTGGAAGCAGCTTTTTGATCAATATTCACTGCCTTCCAAGACAGATGCCAGGATCCTTTGCCTCGGCAATGAATGTATTAGATGTATCCCAGGTCAGTGGACATGAGCCTTTTCTTGTTTTTCACAGAGCCTGGCTCATTAGCTCCAACTGTAGACAAACACAAGGCTCATGGCTTCAGGAGCAGCTGCTTTCAGTCTGTTCTGTCAGCTAAATTGTCCACCCTCAGACCAAACTGCAGACATTTAACCAAAGCCAGGGTTTGGGACACAAAAATATCTCTGATCCATCTGTTCTCTTACAGTTGCTGAGCGAGTTAGGATATTGAATAACACTTGAAAATCTGAGGTGTTTCTGGAACTACGAGTTCAATGAAAATACATACTTTGAGTGATGGGTGATACCCTGTGTGAAGAGGAAACACTGACCTCCCAGTCCTGCCCTGGACCAAACTGTAACTCGTGGTGCTGACTGCTTACACCTGAATGCCTGAAACCATTCTCTGCTCATTAAACAATTATCAGCTAACACCAAAGTACCTTTCAACAAGAAGGTTTTTAAACAGGACTTCACTTGCATTATAGTAGTTTTTAAAATGCACTTTGTAAGGGAGGTGCATTGTTATCTACTTCATATGGAAGTTAGGAAGAAGTCAACGGTGAATTTTACTATCACTCTGGGACTTTTGTCTAATATTCCTACAGCTTAAAGACAGATTTTGCTTTGGCTTTATTCCAGATCGTTTAGTAGCCTGGCTCATCTGACTTGGGCTGTAATGACCTGGCTATGTTTTTAAGCAGCTGCTGTGAGCCTAATTGTGGATTTAGACATGGCTTGTGTTTTCATGGCAGTGGTCAGTAAGACTTTCTGTCATAGTACCTGCTGGGGTTTTGTTGTCATTGTATTGCTCAAATTGCTCTTAAACTTTTTTTCCTGTAGAAATCCAGCCTGTGATGTATTTTGAGGTGTATTTTCTCACTTTGATGTCCTCAATATAGCAAACTTCTGCTGTTCAGATGCAGATGACAGTGAATTATTCAGGGAACAGTAAATTGGCCAAGAAATATGATTAAGGGTGAGGGGAATCAATATTTTTTACAAGCTCTGGTTACATTTGGCAAACTGTTTCAGGGAGAAAAATATGTTTGTGGGGCAAAAGTCTAATATCCAGAAAAACAAATTATTTTGGTATGAGCAAAAATGAAACTTCTTGGATTTAGTCACTCACTCTTTTTGTGTATCTTGAAGCTGAAGTTGTATTTAAGTTCAGATTGTGCTCTGCCAACTAAAGACATTCTCCAGTGCTGAGTACTGGGATGCCTCAAAGGTTTCTGTATTTCACAAGGGCTGAGCTACAACACTCGCTAACCCTTTGGCTTCTCAAGTTACGTCTCTTGAGACTTTGTGGTTTATGTGGTTGTGCTGTTGCAATTTGTGCTTGGGCAGTGACCTCTAAGCATAGTTCCAGCTCTTGAAGTAATGTCTTTGACCTTCCAAGCAGAGCAGATTGAACTTTATAAACTGACCTGTTCCTGTGACTCAGTAATTCTTAACTGTTCTGGGACCATGTCCCTGTATCTAATCTGAGGACCACTGTCCTGTGGTACTCTTCCTAAAGGCAGTACAGAGCCAGACTATTTGCCATAAAATAAGCCTTGTTTGCATGTGCCAGAGGATGTATCTCCCAGAACTCTCTCGGAGCCTCTCGAGATGAACACTAGGTCTGCTTCATGCCAGCCAAGGTAGGAAGCATCTCTCCACTGCTGGGTGAGGACTGAGTAGAATGTGGTTCTGGAAGAGATCACTGCTTTTCTCAGAGACAAGCTGCTACCAGCAGTCCTTGATGTATCTGCCTCTGGAAGAGGGGAGCTACAAACTCCCGCTGAAGTGGAGTTTGCAGGAGTCAGGAGTGCTGCCACTCACAGACACAATTTACCCTGTGCATGAGAAAAATGAAACCAGTGTACTTGGTATTTTTCCTTCACAAGGTGGAAGCTATCTGGCATGTGACACTTGGGCTTGCTGACCTCTGAGCTAGTGGTTAGACACTGAACCTGAGGTCAAGAGATCTAGCACGTTTCACAACGTGAGCCCTTAGGCCCTCTGCTTTACCCTGTGGCTCTGTTTTCCAGTCATCCTTTGTCTCAGACATCTAAATTATAAGCTCTGAAAGGTGCTGCCTCTCACTGTGTAAGTATGTAGTACTTACCTGGACCAGGCACTGTTTGTGCTTCAGCTGCTGCTGCTTACAGAATGACAATCTGGAACTGACAAATACCTTTTGTCGTCCTTAAGTGAGGTTTTGCCCCACACCATGTGCCTGAGACTCTCTAGCTCCATTTCTGGAGCTCCAGGAGCTTTCTGTGCTGTGAGATTCTGAGTGAAAGAACAGGTTGGTGGTTTGAAGGCTCATTCTTGAATAAAAGTGCCCAATTAATTTTTTTTCCACCAATGTAGAGAATAGGATTGTTCTACCCGAAGTGGTTGGGAGCTTTTAGTGAAATCGGTGTGTCATCCAAAATACAACAAGAAAAAAACCCCAGGTTTCCATTAAAAGTGGGAGTGATTGATTAAATGTTAAGCAAATCAGAATTCAATTCATACCTCCAGTAATACTGATGTTGCTTTTTCATTGTTGTTTCCTAAACACACAGATTTTGACAGTCTTCAGAGGGATAAAAAAGACAAGTGTGGCCAACTGTTGGGAAACGTCCATTGTACTGCTTTTTTATATGTCAAAGAAAATTGAAAGTGGACAAACTAGTGGACAGCACTAAGGTGTCAGTTGCTTTCCAGCTTAACTGTCAATCTGGTTTCTAATTGATGCATTCTCGCTTTTGTTTCCGTTCTGCCAATTTTTCTTTGTCTTTAGGGAGGTGCAGGATGCTGCAGGATGCCTGGGAGGTAGCATAGTGCTTTGAGGAGCTTTTAGCGTCCACTGAAATAGAATTTCTATTCTGCATTCATTTGAGGTTGTGACTCAAATGAATCTGGAAAATAAACATGGATAGCAGCTCTTCTGTGTTTGATAAGTTAGATTGGACAACATCATCCCTTTCAATTGCTTTCTATTTATTTCTGGCTGACCTCAAGCATTGCTGTCTTTTAAAACAGGCCATGATTCTGAATTGAAAATCTGCTGCCTTATAATCAGTGGGTGTTCTGCAAGGAGAGCAAGGCAGCACCTTTGTCATCTGTTCTCATTTCTGTTCTTTTGCCCAGGGCAGAACCACACCTCTGCAGCTCAGCCTCTTACCCCTTCCTTCCCCAGTGAATATACCTGAGCCATTTGTTCAGGGACTCCCCGGCTGAAACTACTGTTAGCCCATTAGCACAAATGCCAAATCTCCCAGCCCTCCAGTGGGGTTTTTTAATGGAGCCCTCTGAAAGTGAATGCTTTATTTTGGGGCTTTGCTAGACAATAGGCTCTCTGGATTCTCCTCCAGGGGACAAGCTTGTCAATCAAATTGTCACAGACAATAATTACCCCCTGCTTTATTCAGCTCTGTCTGTCTTCAGAACAGTCAATTAGAGCTATTGATACAGACAAGCTATTCTCACCAAGTTAGTTTTCAGCCTAATTAAAAGGAACCTGTCAGTGCCTTTCCTGTAACCCTCCAGCTTCTAATGGCTTCTCTTTGTGCACAGGGCAGGAATTGAAACTCAGCCTCAGTCCTGGAGACAGAGGACTTGATTGAAATGTAGTCTTTCATCTCCACATTCTTCTCAGTTATGGTGAGAGGGTGGGATGGAGGGAGGGAGGATTTTCTAGACAAGACAGAATCCTGTTTGCCTGGGTTTGTCCAGTGTCTTTTAAATACATCATGTGGAAGCTGAGAAACCCTCTGAACTTCAGACTCCTTGAAAGCATTCTGATGGTAAATAAGTGTTAATTCTCTGAGGATAGAGACCTTTAAACAGACAAGTAAGGGCTGTCTTTGGGGATAAAAAATGCTCCTTTTTCCTGCCAAAGTTTTTTGTTCTACCTTTTCTTTTTTTCCTTTAAAATGACTAGAACACACAAAAAGATAGGGCAGCAATCTCAGCATCTTGAAGATAATGCTGAACTAGAGCATGAACTTGACCAGGCTTTCATTGTGATATAAGAAAGAAACTGCCACGCTCCACAATTTAAGCTCATTTTAAAGAATTGACATGAAATAAACTTGCTGTCCAAACTTCAGGGGGGGATTCTGCTGTGAGTTTACACCTTCTGTGATCCAGTGTGTGGAGTTTCTGAGGAGACAGTGGGCAAGATCTTCAGTCTTCTACTCCTGCAGGACCAAGTTGTATGCATCATATAAATCTGCTGAATTTTCTGAAATTAATGGTCTGTCTTTTCATTTTCTGTTCTCTTCCATGTGTTCGTGGGATCTCTTCTCTTTGTTCATGAACTGAAACATGCAGGTAAGAGTGAAACCTTTTTTTTTTTTTTTTCAAATAAAAGAGAACAGTATTTCTTTCTTCTCTGCCTTTCCCCCGTTGTCTGCTATATTGCAAGTGACTTCGTAGGAGAATATTGCACAGAGAGGAATAGTAGTGAAAAAGATATGGTGTGATCCCCAGTGCTCTATAAATACATGCTCCCAAACAATAGGCCATTTTACAAAAAGAGAAGAAAATCCAAAGTGAGGCAACACAAGTCTCTTGCCAATGAAATTGCTAACTCCTCATTTTCTGCCAGTGCTGTAATGAAATGCATTGGAAATCAGAACTCAGTCCCTCTCTGAGGCAGACCTTCATAGGAAGTCACAAAATAATTTCCAAGTGAAATTCAAAATGAGAGTGGGATTTTAAATGTAAGAAAACTTACTTGTGTCTTTAATCAGTACAGCTCTGATCTCAAAATGCTTTGCACACTTTTATGATGTGTTTGCTGGAATATCTAAATCTATTGTAATTCAAAACCTATCCTAAATCCCTTCCCCCCAACCCACCTCTAATTACCAAGTACAGAAAAAGGAATAAGAAACATTTAATTTGTGGGATCATGGAATACTTTTCTCCCACCTCTGGAGATATATGGTGAGCCAAAAGCATCCACGAGATCTAAAAGTGGAGCTTTCAGAGAGAAGTTTGAAGCCTGGGCTATTACACCTGGGTTCAATAGCACAGGATATGACCTGAGCTGCTCCCATCCTCTATGTGACTTGAGCTCCATGTTTTCTCAGAAAGCATTATCATTTTCTGTGGGGCTTCCTAGTGATAAATGTGTTGTTTGGAAAGTGGTGCAGGTATCTCCCACACAACTGTTCTTGCCAGCACTGAAATTAATTTCATAGCAATTTGTAGGCAGCTGCTGAAAACTTTTGTTCTCAACTTTTTCATCCTTCTGCCTCTAGATATGTGTGACTCTGCTGATGGTACAAAGGCAGAGTAACTGTCTTTGTGCCACTGCTGACTCAACGGTCATCATTTTGTCTAAGTTGGATTGGGTCTTGTTTTGAAACTCTTTACTTTGAAACGTTTATGATACACTTAAAAATTCCTGTTTGAGAAGCTGTTGTGCTGCGTGAACTGCTAAGCAAAGAGTAATTTCAAGTAGAAAGGCACTCATGTAAGCTGCATGTTTTAAAAACTGTGGGTGTATTACAGTTTTAAAATTTGAACTGCACAAAATAGCATCAACATTGCGTGTCCCACATATGGAGCATATAAACTTAAGCTGTAGATCTAAACTGGGTCTATAAAAGCAGAGTTTAAAGAGATCCAGCTATGTAAGCTCATGTGTACATAAGCATATGCAATTTTGATAACTTGCACAGGTATGTATTACCTTAAATTGTGTTCATATTACCCTTTTTGAAAGAAAAAATAATAAGAATAGCTGTGCTGGAGCAGGATAAAAATCCGTCTAGTCTGATAGCCCAGGGAAGGGTAAAACAAGGCAAGCAGATGGGATACTTACCCCTAATAGTTCTCCAGCTTCCCATTGTTTTCAGTTTAGTGACTTCTTAAGCACAAGTAGGATATTCAGAGTAAAAATGAAACTTACCAGACAAATGTGGGACAGAACACAGAGTTTCTGACCTAAGGATTTAAACACTGCTTATGGCAATGTATTATTTCTTCCCCAAGCTGCCTGTTCCTTAAAGGTCCCAGTGCTGTCCCTCCTGTCACCCACTGGTATTAGCTTTCTCCTAGACGGCAAATAAAAAATGTGCACCATCTTACAGATTCCTTTGGTGTAGTACTCTGAAGATTACTTCATTGGTAGTTATCAAATGAAAAAGCAGTTCTTCTCTATCTGTTGCTCATGTCAAAGACACTACAGAGGGCTGAGAGAGGTCATTGCTTTCCTTCTCCATGGTTTCACATGTTATCTTCCAGTCTTGCCATTAATGACTACTCTTTCTGGGTTTGTTTATTTATGTGCAACAGCTGGAATTTGTGTCTGTGCCAAAGTCTTTATGACTGCAGGTGGCTTATGTAGCATTAGAAGTAAATCTCTCAGGGATGTCTACCTGCTGTCCTTTCCAGTGCACAAGGGATATTGTGAGCCCTGGTTTAATCCTCTAGTGCCAATGAGGTTCTCAGGCCCAGAGCTGGCCTTTACTTTCCTTGCAGAAAAACAACCAGTTGTCATTGTGAAATTACTTATTTCAGAAATAATTTCTTGTCCTTCAGGGAGAATGCGCACTCTGGTTACAAAATGTGGTATTTTGAAATTTAATGAAGGCAGGCAACATTCATGTGTTGGAGGAGTGGAGCTGGATGAGTTTCTTGGTATTACAGAGAAACCTGGAAATGAAATCACTGGATTTGCACTCTCTTAAATGAGGCTTCTCTGACATGCAGCTTCCTTCTTGTGTACCAAGTCACAATGGCAATTTGTGGTCTTATATAGTACTTTTTTTTTTGGTTGGTTTGGTTTTGGTTTTGGTTATGTTTATTTTTAAGTCTTCTTGAAAAATGAAAGAGCAAGCTTTCCAATATAGTAGTTGAGGTGTGTCTTTTTGAAAAGACAGTGCTCAGTAAAGGCTTCTTCAGAGAAACAGTGACGGTTAAGAGTTATGGAAGTGCAGGCAAGATCAAGAAGCAGTACTACTGACAGTACCATCCTTCTTACAAAGGATGCATGCATTTATATGCACAGAAATTTGGGAAGGTAACACATCTGAAAAGAACAGAGCTCTGGTTTGCTCTTGGTTGATGGTAGAGTGAGAATTGATTGCTGGGGCTTGAATGAGATGTGAACTGTCACTTGGGCCCCTGTAACACATGGAAGACTTCCTGAAATTTCATCTGCCATTTTTGGTGAGCTGTGCCCTTGGGATGTTGTTAGCAGTGATTGGGAGGTTTAAATACATAGATGTCCTGTTTAGAAGGAACAGTCCCTCTTTATAACAAACTTTTCCATACAAAACTCAAATCTGGTTCTGGTTTTGCCTCACTAGAAACTCACTGACTCTCTGATAGTTAAATGACCTTGAAATTTTCCCTGTCCTTCTCTTCAGTTCCTGAACACTCTACTGTCTGGTGTTTTAACACACTTTACATGGAAAAATATCAAACTGAAGCACACTTTTTCTGACTTAGCAATTATTAAGGAACTGCCGATCCTGAGATAAACAGAAATCTCAAGGTCGACAAAATGAAGACAGTGGGCGTGAATCCTGCAGATTTGAATGAAGTTCAGCATAAAAGAAAGAAAATGCCTCAAAGGTGTTCTATCTCATATTTTTATTTAACTCCTCGTTTCTTTTGTTTTAAACAATTATAGCTTTCCTAGACCTGATCAAACACCATTGAGTCTTAGCCTATGTTACCTACAGTGACAAAGTAGCACAACATCAGCTGTCTCAATTTAAAGCCATATCAAAGATACTAACTTCTCTTTGAAATGAAGTATTAGGCTTGCTGGTTTAGACACTAAACTCTGATATAAATATGTAATTGTGTGGATGAGGGTTCACATAAATGTTAAATATTATTGCAGAGCTACGTCACAGTCTTTCCATACGAAAATTAAACCAGAATTTGTAGTTTACTAAACCTGATTATGTCTGAAAGCTTTGCTGAACCGTGTGTTTATCCTCAAGTGAACTGAGTGTAGTTGGCTTAAGTTTCTGGAATTGATATGGAGATTGAAGACAGAGTATATATCAAGTACAGAAGATCCTGGATTTTCTTTATATTTACTTCAAAGTGGCCTATCAATCATTGCTTACATTTCAACTCTGTTACGGTTGTATCACTAGCAAGTCCTCTCTTGAAAAGTTGCTTAGCAGTTCTGATATTTACCTTTTCTGTGTTGCTTGTACTGTTCTGAAAACGTAATCTCTCAGGCTAAGGTATTCCTGCTCTGAGCTGGCTTGTGTGGGAGGGATGCCTGCTGTGGTTCAGCAGCTTGGGTGCAAGTCAGTGGTGGAAGGGAATTGGCATTCTGGTAAGAAAGCAGGAAAACAGTTTTTGCAGGTTCTTTCGATATATCACCTTGCTGTTCAGCCAGATAACACACACTCATCATGTCCAACAGAAGATAGGTTGAAATAGGTACTTGAAAAATGCGAGCATCACTAGCATATAATTAAATATTCATAGAATCACAGAATGGTGGGGGTTGGAATGGACCTCTGGAGATCATCTAGTCCAAATTCCCTGCTAAAGCACGTTCACCTACATCAGGTTGTGCAGGAACATGTCCAAGCAGATTTTGAAAATTTCTGAAGGAGGAGACTCCACAACTTCTCTGGGCAGCCTGCTCCAGTGCTCCAGCACCCTCCAAGTAAAGAAGTGTCTCCTTAAGTTCAAATGAAATCTCCTGTGTTTTGGTTTATACCTACTGCCCCTTGTCCTATCACTGGCCACCACTGAGAATAGCCCAGACCCATCTTCATGACCTCCACCCTTTAGATATTGATAAGCGTTAAGAAGATCCTCTCCCAGTCTGCTTTTCTCCAGGCTAAACAGTTCCAGGTCTCAGCCTTTTGCTGTGAGATGCTCCAGTGCCCTAATCATCTTCGTTGCCCTCCACTGGACTCTCTCCAGGAGATTCCTGTCCATCTTGAACTGGGGAGCCCAGAGCTGGACACAATGCTACAGGTGTGACCTCAGCAGGGCAGAGTAGAGACAGAGGAGAACCTCCCTCAACCTGATGGCCATTACAGTTATTGTGCCATAATACACACTCAAGTGGGAATGCAGCTTACGTCATTCCTTGGCAGAAATAATTTTCTTCCTTGGATCCTGAATCACACAATGGTAATGCTTTCTTAATAGGTTTTGGTTTATAGCCCTGCACTCCAAATATGAACATTACTGAAAAAAAATGAATTGCCTTATGTTCTACATGAAATTTCAGATAATTTCTAGGCATAGTTACTCTTGCTTTTCTTGTTTTCTAGTGGCATTGTTGCAAACAGATACAGAGCTATGATTTTGATCACAATGAGATTAGAACAGGTAAACAGACTTCATGCTGTGGTATCACTTCTGTGTTTTCTGTTCCCGCTTTTATGCTCGCATTTAACTTTGCTGCAAACTGCAGAAATAAAAGAATGCTCAGGAGGAAAGAGCACAGGGGCTTGTAAAGCTTGTGATGATACAGGGGAAAGGGAAGAAGAAACTATGTGTTGAAAAGATGCCTTAAAGACAGATCAGGCTTTCCTACTGAGTTTGTTTCCCTGAACACCCAAGTGGCTCAGTGTGATTCCAGAGACACTGGTGAGTGGCCTTTCCTGTGCAGCCTGTTTTGATACTGACTTCTGGTTCTTTTATCCTGATGATTGATGTTGTGGTAAGAGAAAGAAAGGCTGCAAGGACCTCTTCAGTATCAGTACTTGAACACCTATCTGATGAATAACATGGTGGACAAATGGGCTGTGTCATGGGATGATGTTATTTTTCCTGTACTATTAGGTGATGACACAAGTGCTTTATTAGGTTACAGAAAAAAAATCACCATAGTTACTGATGTGGGTCCAGTTGCCTTTTCAATGCTCTTTGGTGACTGTGGTCTCTGCAAAAAGCAGCACTTTAAGTCCCACTTGCTAGTCGACTGGAGGATGTCCACTAGTCATACAAAGGGGAGAGCCTCTTACCTTTTGAAAGTGAGGCTGGTTTGTTTCCACAAACCTCAGTGTACAACACTTGGGACCTAGAGTAGGGCCAAGTGGAGAAAGGCTGCCGCACTACAGGCTAGCAGCGGTGGTCTGTCACTGGCCCTCTCTGCCGTCACTGCACTGCTTTCCTGAAAAAGTAAGGTGATGCAGAGCTTGCAACACTCAACCACAGCATGTTTTTGCACTCCAGGGATCCAGCTGAAGACAAATTTCTGTCCCTTCATGAAAGATACAGGACACCCAGATTGTCACAGTTGCTTTGTTTATAGGTATTTATTTAGACTAGTGGGCAACTTGAAAGACAGATGAAGCCTCAGCGAAGCCGAGCCTGGATGATGAAGAGTTTTGCCATATGTTAACACGCTGTTTCTCGATTCTTAAAGATACTCTGCTGAATTAAAAATAGGTGGAAATACTGTTTCACCTCTTATTTCCTTGTCATTTAACACGCTGTTTCTCGATTCTTAAAGATACTCTGCTGAATTAAAAATAGGTGGAAATACTGTTTCACCTCTTATTTCCTTGTCATTTTTGTCTAGAGTACAATTTTTTTTTTAATATGGATGGTTGAAGAGACTTGAGCTGGCCTTAAATCTGAAGAGAGAGAAGATTTTAAGAGAAATGAAAATGAAAAGTCTTCATACTTGCATCAGTCAACAGGCCACAGACATTGGCTTGCATTTATGTGTCTCACAGAAATGTGCAATGTAATTTATTCCTCATCCTGTGGGTTTTGTGGCCCTGAAGATAATTACTGAGATAGGGAAGTGCCTGGCAGTACACTGGCTAAAACAAGGCATTCACATATTTCTTAAATATCCTACATCCTTCTAGAATATATTTTTTCAAGTTGCTATTTCCTAGGTAAAAAACATGGCAGTCATTTTGATTAAAAAAAAACAAAACAAAACAAAAACCCACAACAAACTAAAACGGTTTCATCAACCGGATTCAGAAATGTATTTATGGCTTCCCCTTCCAAATCTCAATGGGTGGTGGCATGATATTGACAACAGGCTAAACCAATTCAGCTGAATTCCCAAGCAAAATTATTACATGAAAATGTAATGTCTGTTAATACCAACAGACATCCTCCTGCAGTATGAGCAGATGGTCAAAGTGGCCCATCTCTTTTCAAAATAAAAAGAAAGGGAATGGAACAATAACCCAGAATCTAGAATTTCTTACTAGACACATTGGTAGTTCATGTGGCCAAATGAGCCGTGTAAGCCATCAGAGTGAAAGAGCAGGCGCAGCATCTTACCCTTTTTTCACCAGGATAACTCTCTTGACACCAGCTGAGATAAACTATACTAACTCATAGGAAATCACATCCATTACTTATAATTCTCAAAGGCTTACATTATTCTGATATTGCATTTCTAGCCCTTCTATTCTTCCCCTGGAGAGTGTTTCTGAGCAGATGCCAAACAAGTCAGAAGATGAAAGGCCATTATGGCCCTGGTATATTATAAGAGTGAAGGGCTGTCAAAACGTTCCAGAATTGCTATGCCAAGCACTGCCCTCTCTCAAAATTTGAGCACAGATCTGATTTTACCAACATACACCTTCTTAATGGCTTTATTTCCCAGTTCCCTGCAAAACTGCTTTTTCTTTTCCTATTATAGACATCATTGTCAGCAAAATAGTACTGAGAGTCACTACTGCAATTTTCCCAGGCTCTTACGGCAAGAAGTTGACAGGAATGTGACCCAGTTTGTCTTGCTCCAGCACCAGATATATATTTCTCTCCTTTTCCTGCTACTACTGTGTAGCCTTTTATGAGTATTTTCCTGTCCTGGTGTATTGTCTTATCTTTCTAACCTAATGTAAGTATTGTAGTGTAGAAAGAAAGTTGATTAGCTAATATGAACTGGTAAATATTTATGGTTTTAAGGATGGTGAAACAGATCCACTAGAGTTCTTAGAAGTGGCTGGCAGTGCAGTGGAGTCTTTATTACTCAGATTAGCTCAATTTTACAATGGTTGGATCCATAGATAAAGACCAAAAATATTAAAAATTAGTAAAACCGCCCAGCAAATTACCTTGTTGAATTCTACTGTATTACTTACTGTTCTGTAAAGATTGATAATTACAAGTTTCTCAAGGTGAAAGAAGTAAAGATGCAGAATGTCTTGGACACTGCTGAAATCCCTTTTGTTCACATAATGATTTACTTGTACAATTGACCCAACATTAAAATTAATTGTTGGACTTTCCCAGTTTCATTTTTTCTGAAGAGTAACTTGGCTAGTGAAAAATATGGGGCATATTGGGTTAATTTTTTTTAAAGTCTTAGAGAATGGTGGAATTTAGCAGCACTGATAGTAGGTCCTGTTTTGTAGAGAGGTTTTGCACCCATTTGAACGTGGGTGCAGAAGCCCTTGCTTGAATTTAATAGACCTGCGGTTTTCTTGTGGTCTTTCACTGAACCTTTGACCTTCCAGATAAGGTCACATTGTTTCTTGTGTAGGGCCAGTTGAGTTCTCCAAGGAAACAACTGTCTTAAGCCTATTACAGAAATGACCTAACCAACTATAAGCCTCATCTGTTTCAGCAGTTACCTGCTGGAGAAGGGTAATAACAAAGGCAGTTCATGGAATATTTAGCTGAGGCTTTGTTGCAAAGGCTTAAATCCCAATTAACCCTTGTGGAGCATCTGCAACAGAATTGTATTTAATTCAGGTCACTTTTAGGAAGATTGTGACATGCCTGCTGACAGAAGAAAATCCTCTCTAAGGCTCTAAATTGGTATGTCCAAAAATTTATATAAGAGTGTGTTACCAAATCAAAACCTGATGGCAAATACTGTGAGACATCTTCCTTTGGTTGTAGCGTAAGGTTGCTGCTGGTAAAGCTAAGTGCAGAGCCGTGGTGTAATTTCAGATTGCATTATCTACTTTGTCATTGAAAATGTGAGTCAATATGCATCAGCACTCCAAAGTCTTTCTTGCCATTAGCAGAGGACAGAAACTGATGACTAGTTGCATGTGTAGTAAAGAAATTCAGGTTTCTAGGTAGAGGTTTCCACTAATGGGTTCAAATGTCACTGAGGCAGGAGTACAGTGTACTTGAGAGAAAGCGTTTCACTTTGAGCTTTCTTCAGCCATACCCTTAGGCGTAGCTTTGAACTGGCACAGGCTACAATTCCCCTGCCCACTCCTCAAACTGGAGTGTCAGGCTGTGTTCCCTGGGCATCCTGCTCTAAGAAGCCAGCTAGGAAATGTTTTGAATGGAACAAATGTTGTGAGACAACACAAGCAAATGCTGCTGTGCCAACTTTCCAAGTAAACTGTTACAATCTATTGCTAGCTTTTAAAAGCCTTCTCACCAGGCTCAGGGGAGTCCCAAGGTGTTCTCCATCAAAATATCTATGCTGCAGTGATTGGTGCCATTCTGCAAGTGAGAAGACTAGAAACTGCTCTTTATGTACATCAAAATAATGTTGTTTTGTCACAGACTCTAACCTAGGCTTTGGTCAGTTAGGTGTTCACTGACTGTGCTGGCCACTCACCAGCCTTTTGATGCCATGTGTGATTTCAGTGTAGCAGGGTCAGACCTGCAGTCCCACACTGATGTGGACAACCACTGGTGTAGCTGTGTGGGATTGGAGCCTTCCAGTTTGCAGTACTTTCAGTCACTCTGACAGTTGCCGTGGCTGTGAGATGTACCTCTGTGTGCAGGAAGGGTCTTTGAGGCTTTTCCCCATAGATTTCGTATTCACTGCTGGGGCCAAAAAGATTAACAAACTGGGGCTTGAAAATACCACAGCACTTGTGCTGTACCCATCCTGAGTGAGTTGGCAACCTTGAGTTTTATGAATGCATACTTGGATGGGGGAAAAGTGCATGGAATTGCTTCTGGTTCCTTGATTTATTTATTTTTTTAATCATATTGGCTTGATAGCCTTATCTCAGCAACTGTTTCTGAGATGGGCTTTTTGCCAGCTTTACAGCCTTGTCAGCTGCATCAATCACACAGCTTGTCTCAGGTCACAGCAGTCCGCGACTCAGGCAGCATTAAAATCAAGAACTTTCCTCGATGAGCACATTCACCTTTTCAGAAGAACAGATGGCAGGACTAATCCAGCATTCATTGGTAGCAGTCAATGTGCAGTGTCACCTTAGCAGGCTTTGTGCAGCTATGGTGTCTGCCTTGGTGGACTGTTTTGCTACCATCACTGCAGCACTAGTACTTACCATCGTCCCTGGTGGGCCCATTCCAGCCAAGAAATTCCAGCATAAGAAATAAACTCAGAGGTGCTTAGCAGAGGAAAGTAGAAAATGACAATTAGGAACTCACTGTATCTCTTCATTTGCATGGGTATTGGAAGTATGGAACCAATTAACAAGCGATTTTTAATCAAGCAGATTCTTGAGCTTTTTGCCCTGTTTTCCCTGCCTCTGTGGCATCTAACTAAAGCCATGCAGTGCTTAGAGGCAATGGATAAGCAGCACTGTAGTCTGGTGAAGGAAAATGGTGTATTGATCTGCTTATAAACTACACAACTTAGTAAAGTTTCAGTGTTAATAATATAAGTAATAACATCTGTAAAGAAACAAAATATACAGTGCCCCATTCTAGAGCTGTAGCTTTAGGTGACTGAGGTGGGCCCAAAACTATTCTTCTTATAGTGGACTCAGTGCACTCACTAATCTTGGAAACTAAACTGCCTTGAACCGGTCCAGTATAGGGCTGAGACTTCCTGGCAATCTCAGATAGTGTAGGCAAAAGGTGAGGATTCCAGACTGAAAAGCTGTTGCATGTTAGATGCTAGAAATCACATGAATGAAAATAATTCATTCAACCCTAAAACCACTGCTGAGCTGCAAGTTGTACAAAAGAAGTTATCTCAAAGTCCTTTGTCCTGTTATTTGAGAATATTTTTAGTAACTTTCCATTTGTCGTCTGGTACTTAACGTTACTACCTAGGAAAGATGATTGAACTTGCTCCATAATCCTACAGTTTCTCTGTGGTATTCCTAACATTGCACTTGGGTACATCAGGAGATTCTCTGCAGAACCAACCTCCAGTGCAAAGCAACAGAAAAAATAGACCAGAGGCAGGAGCAGTGTGATGGTTTGATGGTCATTCGCTTCCAGACTGAGCTAGCCTGGTTATTGTCAGTGGGGGGGAATTTCAGCTCACACTGACACAAGCAGAAATAAAAAGTTGGAGAGTCCAAGGGAATGGGCTTTGCATATAGCAGGTCAGTGAAGGGTTTGGGAATATCACATCTTCTGACCCCAGCTTCCAGGAAGGTAATAAACCATAACGGTTTGCTGTTAGAGCTGCTGACCTGTTGTTGACTTGAATCATACACCTTGATTTCAAGTTCAGCAGGCAAATAGCTGGCTTTTTTACAGCATTTGAAGCAGAGGAGACTGCTGGAACAAGCAGTAAGTTGCTTAAGGTGACAGACAAGCCTGAGTCCTGGAGGACAGTAGTAGCTGAAAACTGGCAACCGCAGACCTGTTCATGTTATGTAGACGCATCTGCCTGGAGTGATGGTACCAGGAAAAACTGTGTGAGAGTTTGGAACAGTGCCTGTCCTCTCTGCCAACCTGTCTCTCCATGATTTTGCTGCTGTGGTATCTTGTGGCTGTTCCAAACAGGAACACTAAGTGGTGGTCGTGAAGCTTGACTGCATGAAATGGTGGAGGCAGACGTATCCTTTATTCTTCACTCTAATGGTTAAAAATGTAAATAAGGACAGGATTGCAGAATTTTTACCAACATCTACATAGGCAGAAGTTCAGTATAGTCTCTAGTTCTCTTTGGCCAGTGACACTTCAGGTTTCTGCAACAGCTTTTCTCTTAACACCACATTTTCTCTCCACATTACAAGTTGGGTGAAGTATGGAATATGATGCAGCAGCATAGGTGATACCATATGTGAAGGAAAATACTGAATTTCTGCTAGCTTTGCAGTCTGGTTTGAGAAATCACATTACCTTAGATAAGGTCTGATTCAGAAATAGGAAGTACTCTAGTTTTTCCCAGACGTCTCTTGGTTTTTTACTAGGAAACCATCTAACCTTTTTCTTGTATAGCTTTTTTTTAAGTTATCACAGAGTGCTCCTGCTGCCCTTTTGATTTTCTGTTTCTCTCTACCCAAATACTCCACTCTGATACTCTGTGAAACTACCTAAGAATGGTTAAAAACAAAAAAATCTAACAGAGCTAATTTTTAAGTAGCTCTGTACTTAAGTGCATTTCCCCTCCTTCCTCTTCTACCCCGTCTGTCTGTCTTTGCCCACTGTTTAGTCCTTTCCTTTTTGATTGTCAGATAGTAAATTCACCATGAAGAGTGTCTGGGAAGTACAGAATATGTCTCTCTTTTCACAGTAGTGATCTCTGTTAGGGAGGAGAGTACAAGTCAGCCTCCTCTTCACCATCTTCCAGCATTCTTCAGGCAGCTGTCAGTCCTGGTGAGCAGCAAGATGGAACAGATGGTAATTATGCATACTTAAACTACAGCACTTTTTCCTGAAGAAACTGGAGTCCTTGATGTACTTAAGGAAGTTATGTCCATTCTACCAGGACCCTCGACAAAATATTTAGCTTTCTGCTTGTTACAAAGATGCTTGTTTCTAAATAAACACTGTAGTCTGCTGTCCCCTGCTCTGTGCATCCTACTCCTACCCTGGCACTGGATCCTTAGGTGAATGCAGGCAGGGGAAGTGGCCGCTGAAGGAAAGAACAGTGATGTGTGGCAGATACACAGTATGGGCTCTTCAGAACTGTGCAGACTTCTTTTGAAATAGTGCCTCTTGTTGCTAATGTTTTGTGAATGTGAGAACTAAAATACAGGGAGATGTGCATGTGGTCTGGATTGTAAATGATGTGGCTGTAGCTCTTAAGTCCTTGAAACAACCTGCTAGAAAAAAAATTAAGGAGCTACAGGAGGTTTATAAAGTCTCGCTGGATGTATTGCCACTTCAAGATATCTTACAAGATGGTATGCAGTCCTTTCTTGGTGGCTGTGGCCATGAAGCGAGCCCATGCAAAGACTGAAATCATACAGTTTTAGTAAACACATGCTTTCCCAAGTGTCATTTATATGGGATACTGTGTAAAACATTTCGATTTATCTTAATTTCACCTGATTTTATTGGAGTGTGAAGAGCTGTTAGTTCCTCATTTAGACTGCCACGTAGCATTTCAATTCATTAATTGACAATTATCTAACAAGCAACAGGAATAGATCTCTTGCTGGGCTGAAGCCTGAAAAGCCCATTTGAGCCTTTACAAATGCTAGCGCATTTAATGAGCTAACAATGAATTTAAGTTTCTGCATTTTCAGTGGGAACTCTTCCTAATTGATGGCCAATTGCATTTTTCTCTTCAATCCAGGAGAGGTAATGAGATGGGGACAGTGTTAAAGCATTCCACAGAGAGCCCCTCTCTAGAAGCTGCTCCATCATGAGTCTGGACTGAAGGATGCCTTTCATTTCAAAGGATTAGCAGCTGAAACACATTGTTTAGAGTTCCTGTAATTTTATTTATAGAGAAATTGGGGGTTATACAGGAAAATACTATATTTCAGTGTCAACTTTAATTCATTCTCTGGCTGAAAAAACCCTAAAAGTGCTTGCTGCCAGCATGGGGATCTGGAAGTATGATTATAATTAGCATTGGACAAGGCAGCACAGCAGTCTGATTCAGTGCTTGCCCAGACATTCTCATCTGGAAGCAGGCTTGATGTCTTGACAGCAGTCCTTCCTTTGCCATAACTAAGTCACGTGCCTCATCTATTTGGCTTTGATACTTCCATGACAGAGATACCGATAGTTGTGTGCTTTTAGTTTGTCACTATGCGTTTCTGAACATTGAGTACCAGTTGCATCACACGGAGGCTGAAGATCAGTGAGCACTGTAGTGTGTCAGAGATACTGAGCTCTACTTGAACGCAAAATTGGTTCAGGTGGTTTATTTTAAAGGAGCTTTTTCTAACTTTTCAAATTCAAGTTCTGAGTCCTGGGAGTCGATACCTAAGTTCATGTAAGAATTGCTGTGAAAGCTACACAAGAAGTGCTTTTTCAAGCAAAATCCCACCATACTGACAAAGTGCTCTTGCTATGGAATCAGCTGTACTGGCAAAGCTGTTCTTTGTACTGTTTTAGTAACACTTCTCCCTGGAGTGCACACACATGAAATGAGCTTTCCAACCACAAGCATGTGCTGCCAGTATAAACATGTCTGCATAGAGGGCCTTCTGCTGGCACAGCACTGTCCCGCAAAGACCCACCTCTTCTCACCCTTCACAGGGAGGCTGTGCCAGCCAGAGCTTATGGTATGTACATGGCCTTATTTTAGCAGAGCTTGTTTATTCATCCACTTCTGTTTAAGTCTTTGTGATGTTCAGTGTAGTGTGGCACAGTGCTGTTCATGAACCCCAGCCTCTCAATGTCAGACTGTCTATTAATCCTTGCTAAACCTATTAAACTCTGCCTCTTAATATACTTCCCACCTGCTCCACTCCACAGTACACGTTGTGAGGACCAATGCAAGACTATATAGCTTGGTAGATGAAATTTTCACAAGTGACTTAGGCTCTGGAGAGTCTTACCTTGTGTAGGTCTTAGCCTCATTCAAGGTCACTGGTCTTGTGTTTATATTGACTGATCACTGGGTAGATAATCCTCATTACATTGTTTGCAGAGTGAGCCAATACATTTCAGTGTAACAAGCTCATTTGCACTGCAGCAAGGATTTGGTACTTTGTGACTGGGCTCCTCAGAGAAAACATTTGTGTGGAGTAAATGAAAACCGCACAACTCTGTTCAAAAAATGTGTCACAGTGCCCCATTTTACAAACTGCAGCCTCAGATGGCTTCCCCTCTTACAGCAGGAGTGTGTGTCATACGGTATGTGCAGTACGAAATACACGTCACTTACGAAGAGGTAGTGGGAGTTTTTTGCTTTTCAGTCCACTCAGAAACGTGGGGCAGAGAACAGATTGACATTACTGCATGTTCTGACACTGAAGATACAGGTTAGCACACAGGTTCCCTCTTCTACCTCATCAGCAGCACAAAATAAACTTTCCAGATTCTTTCAAAGTAGTTATGGGTCTTTCCACTTTTTGTTAGTCTTGTTCTGTATGCAAGAAATGTTATAAATGGCTTTATTTTCAGAAGGATATGCTATTGTTCTCCGCTGAATACAAAGATGTCTTAGGACTTAGGACATCAGGTCTATGAGCCAATCCAGTACATTTCCAGCAGGATTTCCACTGTGCATCGAACAGCATTATCAGTCCATCCAGAGAAAGCTATGCTGTTCCATGCCAATACAGAGGCATTCTCTCTGATCTGAGTATTACATTTTAGTTTGGGTAGAGCAATATGCTGTGCTGGGGTTTCTGCAAATGTGTCTTGCCAGTGTCATGGGAAGTTTGTCAAAAACAGTGCTGAGGAAGCAGAGAAATCCAGTCTGGGATTTACCTAGGACTTGTCAGTCACTCGTGCTTTATATTGGTGTCAGGCACCAGGAGGGAGGGACATGAATGGCTCATTTTCTTACTTGGAATAGCTTGTTAGAAGAAATAAATCCTAAGGTTGGGTTTTGAGCACTATTTCTGCTCCTCTGTGCTCCCCAATTTTGGAACAAACCCATCAGTGTTTAATTAGAAAAGCTACTACTGTCTTTAATTCTGCACCAGATTCAGCTCAAGGCTGCTGTCACTTGCCAGGGCATGAAATCAAAACTCTGGCTGCATGCAAAGGAGGGAAGATCAGAGGTGGTGGTCAGATGTTGGCTGAAGTTGGCTCTCTAGCTTTCAGAATTAAGTGGATTCGCCATCCGTGTAACAGCTCAAAGGGCTTCATGCCTCAGAAAAAGGCCTTTTCCGTCACAGATTTCTAATGCTTCAAGAAATGTCTTTTTCGCATATAATGGAGCTTTTGCCCTTGAAGGATCTGCTGCTTTTGTGCTCAAGCCCTCCCAGCCTCCCTTCATAGAAACTAAAGTGATCCTGATAGGAGGGGAAATCTTCAAAACCTGTGACTTTCATTCCCTGCCCTACCCCTGATCTGCCATGTCTTTCAGCAAGTCACTTTACATCCTTAAGCTACTGTTTTCTTTCCCATCCTTTTCCTACTTTTATCTATTTAAGAATTAAGACTAAAAATTACCTCTTCAGCTGTAGGCACAGTCACGCACTAAATATCTAGTAGAGAGCGGTCTATAAAACACCTGCTTCAGATGTGCACATATATATGGGCTGCCAAATGCTTTCCAGTCCCCTGAGAAACAAAACCCAGAACTGTGTGCATCACAGTTCTTTGAGGTCCTTGAGCAAGCAGAATTTTGTCCAGTGAAACTTCAGGTCAGTGTGAAATGGGATTACAGAGGAGGGCAGAACAAAGGAAAAAGCCTGGTCTCAGCCATGGAGAGAGGTTTGTCCCTGCCCCCACCAGGGACCAGTGGGACAAGCATTATGTATTGTGTTTGTGGCAGAGTTTGTGTCTGTCTTGGTGCTGCCCTGCTACAAATAAATATTGATAGGTGTAGATAAAGGTAATTCAGTACTTTTTTTATGCTGAACTTATATCTGCCTTTCAGAGGTGCTGAGCCCAGACAGCAGCTCTCAGTAATTTCATGTCTTCAGTGCTTTTAAAACTTACCAGACCTTCAGTGTTCTTCAATTAGCACTGAGGGGAAAAAACTTTAAAAAGTGAATAATTCTCAAGAAAACATAATTTTTTGTCTTTCTTACCTGATCCTCACCCTTCTATACAGCATGAAGTGAGGGAGTAAAGGCAGAAGAATGGAATTTTGAAGGTGATCAAATGCACTGAAAATTCTAGCATGGTGGTGGTGTGTCACAATGCTGTACCGGGGCAGCCTGGCACACTCATGGCTCAGTATGAAATGCAAAGGAGAGAGCTTTGAAATAAATGATACGTGAAAAGAGTTCCTCCAGTCCAGTTTGTACTCAGCAGAAGGATGGATGTGAAGGAGAGGAGGGTGGAGGGCCCATTTCTGAGCTAAGCGATGGTGAAAATACACTCATTCAAATGTGAAGAATTTGTAAGTGGGGGAGAGGGAGGCTGCGAGCAGGCTGGAATGGAACTAGGGAGAAAGCAAGGAGGAGCAGAGTGAGGGAGCAATGGAATGACAATTCTTAAAGATGCATTAAACTGCAGGGAGTCTAAAGTAGGCTTAGGGATGAGCCTAAGTGACTGGGACAAAGTCTGCTCAGAAGCCACAGATGGGCCTTGGGTTTCACTATTGTCTGCTTGAACTCACAAAGGGGACGAGAGGGAGGGAAAGGGGCAAGGAGAAGGTGCTTCCTTGCCTCACTCTCCCGTGCATTTGCATGGAGGGAAAAGTATTGTCCCTTCCACTGCTGCACAGAGATGGGCAGGAGGGATGGAGGGTGGGAGTGAGCAGCAGCTCCCGGTAGCTCAGGGGAATCAGACAGCCCTGGATTCTTCCATCCTGCTCCTGCCAGGCAGGGTGTTAATGTGGCGTAAAAGCAGTTTAAAGCCTTGGGCCTCTCTCTCTGTCAGCAGGGTGTCCTGGGCAGGCCAAAGTCCCCAGTGGGTGGCTGTCAGTGGCAGTTCGGTCGGTTAGGCAGAAATTTATTAGTATTATATTTTCCCCCATTTTTTTGTTAGAGCAGCGAGGAAAAAGTGACAGCTGTATTAGGGGCTGAAATGCCTCCAAAGGGATCAGAAGACATCTGCAGAGAGGGCTTCTGACAAAACCCCCTTTCAGTATGCCTTAACAGCAGCTTCCAAAGATATGGAATAGAAAAGGAGGGAAGGTTTACTGCTTCTGGAGGGCCCAGGCTCTGGCCTTTTTATTTCTCTGTTTATTTCTCTGTGTCTTTATTCCTTCCCAGCCTTTCACAGCAGAGGCATCCCTCCCATTAGTGCCCCTGCACCCCAGAGAAGAATAACCACTTGGCTCCCTCGGCTCCCTTGCCCCTCCCTTGCTCTTTGTCTAATTTCTAAATAACGAAAAGTGAAGGCTTTGAGTAAAAAAGGTTGTCTCAGAGTCACATCTGAAGGCAAGTCCTTCCACCAGACAGTGCTGATTTCCTCTGCCACTGGTGCTATCAGGCTTTCCAGAAATATTTTAACCAGTTGAAATGGCTTTGTACATTTTAATCTCTCTGTCCCTAACCATCCTTCCCCCTCTCACATCCCATCCTGCTCAGCTGTGGAGCTTGAGAGAGGAGAGAAAAAAAATAGAAGCAAAAAAGCATCAATCACTTTTATCATTAACCCATTCAGCTGCAAATCCCCCTCCCCAAAGAAAATTCACACACAGATTTGCATATGCAATCAACTGTATTCTTTATTTCTATAGTGCCTTTCTTATTCACCACCTCTCTCAAAGGACTCTTCAGGAACTAAAATTGGTTAGAGATTAAATACAAGTGAACCTTCCATGTTAAAATAGTGCTGGTTTTGTGAGGGAGGCAAGGTTAGCTGGCCTGATTGTTAAAACTGCTCCTTTTCACATCTGCTGCCCCACTGAGATGGGGCATTTAACACAGCAGAGCAGGGTCTGTGTGAAGTAGCTGTGGGCATCCTCCCTGTATTAGTGATCTTAATCCTTCATTACCTTAACAGGTTTTACTGTCTGGGATTCTGATTATTTTCTCTTCAGGCTTTGAAACAGTGTAAAGACTAGGATACACCCCTGGCTTTGTTACTAGCTTTTCATTCTCACCTGCCCAAGTTCTGTTTATTTGAGTTTGTTTCACCTTTCATGCCAGCAGACAGAGAGCTGTGGCTGAACGAGCAGTACCTGCTGGGGGTCAGGAACCTGCTACAGGTACTTGGGGCTGCCAGCTTTGGCAGCTCTCCTGACACCTGCATCAACCCAGCTTTGGCTATAAAATTGTTTCAGTGATTGCTGCCAGTGTCTAGTGGATGGTGATTTTTTCTACCAAAAAGAATACAAAAACCTTTTGAGAGATAAGTTCCTAAAGGGAGGGAACAGTATTTTGAAATAAAAGTGAAGATTAATATGACAGTTTCTGATGTATAGAGAAGATATAGATATAATACATAAAGGAAGTTGTAGCACCTTTCTTTCTGATCGCAAATAGGCAATTGCTGAGCATCAGAAGATATTCAGCAAAGGAGCATTTTCCTGATCATTATTCCCCTACACTGTTGTTCTGGAAATGTTTATTCATTTTCTGAGATCCTCTTTTAAATCTGTGATTGTTAAACTCAGCATTTGAAGCTGTAAGTGAAAATTTGTAATATAGGAATTCACAGCTGGAGGCTCCTGTGTCAGTTACAGTTGAACCCAGGCTGCGTCCTTTACTGAGTACAAGCACAAAAGACCACTTTTCCCATGAAGAGTCAGGAAAGTGGAAGAAATTACTTTTCAGATTCTATCATCTGTAAGCAGTAGTACCAAATACTGTCATTTGGTACAAAAAAAAACCCCAAGCAGGTAATTTTGAGTAGTCTCATTTACTGTGAGATAAGAAATTCCAAAGTGCTTGCCAGGCAATTACTGAAAAATATCAGTATTGTTAAATAATTTCTCATTCAAACTCCAAAACAAAACTCTAATGGATGTAATTTTGTGCATAACCAGTATCCAGAGACATCTCATTCCTTCGTGATAGTTTGTTTTCTGTTAACTGTGATGACAAGAAGAAATTTTGCACTAGCATTTGTTCATTCTTATTTGTAAATGGAGAATAAATCCATATTATAGTAACAGCACTGCTCCCCAAGGCAAATTGTTCACACGCCAGAAGGTGCTGAGGTTTTATTGTGAATATCACATGCCTGTTTCTGTGGACTTCATCTATGATTTAGTAACTGAAAATTCCTAAGACCATGAAAGTGTTTGGAAAATTTTCAAGTCCAAGTTAAAGCAACAGAAAGATGGATGGAAAAGGATATCGAGAGCTGTCTGCTTGGCATTTGGCCAGTTTCCTTTTAATATCATATAACACACCTGGTTAGGTCTTTGTAATCCCATTCTAAGAATGAAGTGATGCTTCAGATGGAGTCAGTGAGGCAGGTGTCTCCACCATTTCTGTTTACAGGGAAACTGAAATGGTTCTGTTTTGAGTTCCTGGAAATGTAACTTTAAGCTAAAAGCTGATAACCTGCCTGTATTAGACTGTGAAGAAAGTTGAAATGTCACTTGTCCTAAGCATTTTTGAAGGGTGTTGTTTGCATTTTAATTTAATGTGGAGAATTACGAAAATCCTAATTGGATTCAAATAGTGAAGTGAAAATTGCATCAGCAGGGATCTGTGGATAGTGCTGCTGTTCCCTAGTTTGTCTCAAAGTATTGATGCTTTAGATATGTTTAAAATCCCTCACTAACACCTCTTGCAGAGGCTTCTGGTTCTTGGGTTGCCCTTTGTAAATGAGGATCCTGCTCCTACACTGCATGGGTTGGGTTTGTGTTTCCATGAGCTTGTGATGCTATTTCCAATGGCTTGTAAGGACCTGGAACATTCTTGAAAGCAAGGGCAGGAGGGACAGGGACAGTACTTGTCCCAGGTAGAACAGTACGGGGAAACAGCTAGTTTCTGAAAAAAAGGTGTTTAGACACGGATGCTTTTGTTGGAGTACTAACTGGAGCTGCACCTAGCAAACTGAAAGCTTAGCAGCCTCTATGTGTCAGCAGAATCTTTGGTCAGAAGTGTAAATTCCTGGGAGAGAGAAAAAATGAGTATTCTGTTTCCACTATTTTCTCTCCCAGCAATTGCCTAAGGGTCAGAACCACAAGAATAGTGTCTCCATCCTGATTTTCTCTTTGTAATCCTCAAATTCGGGCAGTCTTGGCCAGAAATTCAAACGATATATGGAGAGTATGACTGAAGGAAGCATCCTTGAGTATGAAAATAGGAGAATAAAGAGAGGAAACCCAGAGAATCTTGCCACACATGCGCAGCTTCACTCCTGGATGATTTGGTCCGTGTTAAAAAGACAGTGATCAAGAAGTGCTCTATTTTGTAACAAATGTGGGAATTGCATGCCACTCCCCTGCCTCCTGCCACTCACAAAACTGCCACTCTTTTTCAGAGATCAAGGACTGAACAAAGAACACAAACCACCTTCCCTTGATGTGATGTGATCTCAAATGTTGCGGCATCAATTGTAACAGTGATAATGTTATGGCTAAAATGATCAAAAGAGAGAAAAGATTTGTTGGGGTAGTTAGTGTGTTTTGCTGGACTAACTCAGGGAGCTGTAAAAATGGCCAGGCTTTCATCAGCTCAGGTAGAGTTGTGGAAGCAATACTGTGCTGCTGTTGTCTTTGCTATACCTGTTCCTGTGCATGATACAGGAGTACCTGTTTTGCATCTGTCAATCAAGGGCTTTGAATGAGGCCCTAAAAACCTTAAAACTCATTTGAAAGCACAACATGACCTGTAGTTGCATATATTCCCCCTAGAGTGTGATAAGTAGCCTTGGGGCTGATGCTGCTCCAGGAAGGAATCATCAAAAAGGAGAGGGGACAAAACCAAGAAACATCATTCACATATGAACCGCACTAGTAAAGCCTGGTATCTCTTTACTGGTACCTTTTCCTTGGTCCTTCTGTGTTTCTTGAGAAACACAAGCTTCACTCTTGTTTCCATACCATCCAGGAGACATAACTGTTGTGATTGGTTGAAAACGGGTAGTCAGGGGGAGAAGTTGGAAATTGTCATGAGGATTGCTATAAATAGAACTTTGGTATAGCAGTGCTTTTAGTGGAGAGCGTCCTTGCAGACAGGCTTGTAACGAAGAGGGAGCAGATTGATTGTGCAGTACTGTCAGCCTTCCTCTGAAAGATTTGTTGATGCTATGCTGGTATGTTCACTTTAATTCTCTTGTGCTTCTGCCTAAGAATCCCCCATCTGTGCTTTTGGCCTAAGATTTTCTGTATCAATGAATTATTCTTTCCATTTGCAGTACAAGGAACACAGTTTATTTGAGAAGGATTCTGCAGTTGATGCTTTCTTGCTTGGAAGCTAATCTGAACCAGCCTTGGGATATTCCATGCTACCATATGCCTTGTGGAAGAAAGAGGGACAAACAAACAAAGAAAATCCTTCCTTCTTGCTTTCTGGCTTGCTTTCTGTCTTTTTCTTTCTGTCTGTCTGTCTTTCTAAAGAGTTTTGATCTGATCGTTCAGTGTAGCTAAGGCTAAAACAATTATAAACCCTGTATTATTGTCTGTAATCTTAGATGATCACACGACAGCTTTGTTTTCCTTCTTCTTCCTCCACAAAGAATCATTTTTAATTTCTATGGAGATGTTCTTTCACTGGGAGGCACCTTGCTGCCAGACTCAGCAGAAAGGTTCAACCAGGTCAGCCTTGGTTGGCTTTGGGCACTCAAACAGAAGCAGAAGATTTTATGTTATTCTGTTTGGCTTGATCTTTCCTAAATTGTATCTATATTAGTCCTGGACTCATTCTGATTTAGTGAATGTATTTAAATGTCCTTTGGTAAGAAAGAACTTAAGGCTAGACATAACCATGCTTCTGTTTCTTTCTTTTCTCCAACTGCAAGAGGAGGCTGAACATCCACATTAGGCATGACAAAGTTGGGCACAATCCACTGAGAGCTGAGGAGAGCTAGGAGGGCACAATCTCTCTTGTCTCCTTGGTGTGCCATGCACCTGGCAGGTCATCCCAGAATCATCCTCTTCCTGATCTTAACCATAGAATTACTCGTTACTGTGTCCCGTATGTTAGTGGCAATTGGTGTTGAAATGTTTATTGTCACAGACTGTTTTTAGTCACAAGGCTTATCAAGATGATTGCATTTTGAAATAGGGATGGTTGGCAGCTGGCTATTTCTTGGAAAAAAATGTTATATAGCTCAGTTATAAAGCTCACAAACTTCCTAGTCCCCCTGTTACAGAGACAGAAATATCCAGCACTGGTTGGTTAAAACTTAATACTTAACTGTTACTGACTTTTCTGGAAAAAACACCTGATGCAAGGATTACTGATTGTGGGGATTCTTCCATGGGTGTGCTTTTGTTGGTTGCTGGGTGTCATAGCAAGGTGACCTGCAGAGGCAAGACCAAGACTCGTGTGGGAAGTAATGCAGGAGAGTGTTGGATTCAGAGATAGCCGTAAGTCGGAAAAGGGATGCATTGGGCATGACTGCCCTTTTTTAGGAAAGTATTTTTATAGGTTCAGGAATAGAAAATTTCATTTCCTTAATTTGTTTTTCTTTCTTTTTCTCTAGTCTGTTTCTAAATGTCAAAAATCTGAAGAGATGTGAGTGCCTCTAATGCATGCTGCATTAAGCTGATTGTCATGGGGGGGCCACAGCTGTGTGCTGTCTCCATGTATGGAGGGGAGGGGAAATCAAAAGTTCACCCCAGAGCAGACACCCCTGTCAGTCATAATGCATCGCTGAGCAAGATGAACCTTCCCTCCTCCCTCCTGCTGGCAGACACCATAGAGGGGCCCATTGTTGCAAAACCTGTTATCAGAACAGACATGCTACAGTGGCACATTTAATCCACAGGAGGCTTTAGCAACACTGTACCTATTGATCACAGCAGCTTAATCGAAGAATAGCTGATGAATGAGCATATGGGCAACGTTTAACAGGAGGCTGGTAGCTGGAGCTGGAAGCATGGTATTTTGATCATATTTGTAGTTTTGTGCTCATTACAGTTTCTTAGGCCCATGATAAAATGACATAAATATAATTATAGTTGACATATCATCAAAAAGGAGAGAGGCTGCTCTTTACCCTAATGGTGACTGGCCTTGACAATCCAGTGGCCCGTAACATTTGACCTGTGATCTCAACAGTTACAACAGTAAATGGGATCAAGTCCAGTCAAACCTTCACAAGGCTGCTCTAGGAATGTATGAGACTGTCTCAAGAGAGGATTGCATCTGTCCTTCAGTTACAGTTGCACAGAGAGGATGACAGCAGCACCCTATGGTACTCTGCAGTTAGAAGCACCTTCTTTCTGTGATTCCTTTTGAGCCATGTCTTAGCTCTAAGCACTAAGCAAAGTAGTAGTCACACATAAAGAATGGGTGTATGTAGAGACAGTAATCATGATTATAACCAAATTCCTATCAACCTGTGGTGACTGTAGTAGGCTTTTCTACTAAAATCATCTTCTGCCTGCCTGAAGGAGGGATGCAATGCCTCAGTCCAGGTACGCAGTGGCTTCCCTTTGTGATACGCTCTGTACTTCATCTGAGGCAAACAGAACTCCTTTTTCTCAGTGGTTTTGCTGCTCTGCAAGAGGCAGCGTTAGGGTTGCCATGTACACTGCAGCAGGTCGATTATCATAGTTACATTTCCCCTCCCTCGTCTTTTTTTAGGAATACCATCTGTTTAGTCATTAGCCCCATCAGCTCTCATTAATTGAGTCATGTCTCATTTAGGCTGCTGTATTAGCTTCTCATTGTTCCCTTGATAAGGAATCGCAGGCTTTATTCCAGATGCCTTGCTTCCTGTTGAGCTCTGTCCAAAGTCAGGTGTCAGCTGGAGAGCAAGGATGGGATCCAAACCCAGGCTATCTTTCTAAGCCTCATGCCAAACTGCCAGCCTGTTCCTTCAGGGCACCCAGTGCCAACTTGTCTGTGCTGGTCCAGCTTTGAAGAGTCATGGGGAGTATGAAACAGCCTGCAATAAAGAGAGAAAGCCTTCTGTCTCCTTTCCCTTCTCATTTCTCTGATTTTCGTCATCTCTGCTACAGCTAATAGGGTTTCTTCCTCCTTTCCACTGGCACAATGGGTACATCAAAGTATCAAAACCCTGATGCAGAACAGATATTAAGAACAAATCACCTAAAAGGAAATGGTGGGTTGCATTTCAATTAACATGCTTTGGAGACACAGAATTAGTCCTGTCACAGAGCTTTATCAAGAAAGCCTTCAGAAAAACAAGGATGAACAAGGAGCCCTCTTGTGTAGTTGAACTTCAACACTGGAGGGCTGAGGATTTGTTATAAAATCTTCTGTTTAACTCAGTTTTTCCAGGCTTATGGGTTTTTGCCATTAATTTTATAGAGCTTGCTGAGTTGATTTTTTTTTTTGAGGGGTAGAAGGATTAGTTGCAACACAGCCCTTTGATTTGAGTCCTTATCCTTAAAAGAGCCCAATTTGAGTGGGAGAATGTGTTAGAAACTAACCAGCTCACTGCAGAATGGGTCATTGTTCAGACTATAAAATGTAGGTGTGAGTTTTCAAAAGCTGCCTGAGAGCAGGATTAGGAAGGTGTTGAAGTAATCAAGGCTCCTCAGAGTGATGTACAGTGAAATGAATTAATTAGAGCAAATTTTGAGTTCACAGTTTTCTTGAGTGACCTGCCTGGCTTGTGTGCTCCAGGCCTGCAGGCAGTATATGATCCCTAAACATTTTAAGCACTTTGCCAAGAGTGAGAACAAAATGTGGAGCTGCTGAAAGAAAAGTGTTTCTTTTTGAAGACATTTAGATGAAGACCTGTTATGTCTGTGTGGTTTTCCCAACTTCCTTAGCTGTCATATAGTGAAACATTAACAACAAATTCTGCTGCTGCTCCTGTATTCCCATGTACATCCACTTTCATTTTCACTTTGCTGCGATAAGGTTGCCTACAGTTTCTTCCTAGGGCTTCTCTTAACATGTGTCAAGTGGAGGACATAGCCTCTTCCAAAGCTGTGTTTCTGTTTAGATGCCATGTTTGCCCAATCTCCTTGAAACAGTGGCCAGTATAGTGATGACCTGCCTGCATTACCGGGCAAGAATCTAGAAAATTTGGAATGAAAAGTCGGATAGACTCTGCATCTAGGCTTAGATGTAGGCAATGCTGAGCAACCAAATTACTTTTCATGGAAGACCTGAGCCACCTGTGCCTTTCAGCTTCATCTTTCCTCCCAGAAATGCAGTGTTTACTTTGTCTTGTCATACTGCACATTTGAAGCCAAAGCTAGAGGAAGATTTACTCAGATTTTAGAGGACATAACTCCTTGGCTGTCTGTTCTATGCTGTGCAGCCTCTCTGCTTACCTTGGTGCCTGATGAGTGAGTAGCGTGGCTGGGCAAGTTATTTCTTCTCCCTGCAGGACTACTTGTCGTTTCCATTGCTGCCTCCTTTATATCACTGCTCTAATTAACCTCTTCTTAATGTGAAGCAGCCATAGACTATCACAAGCTGTTTGTGATGCATGTATTTTATTGCCTGTCCAGTTTTTCTCCCAACCCCTTTTGATTCCCAGGGAGAATAAAATAGTGAAAGGCAATTTTCTTCAGCCAGGAATTGTGTATTTTATCTGCATATGAAAAAAAGGTATAAATTACTAACTCCAGTTCCTGTAATACCTTTGTAGGTTGTATTGTAAATACATAAAAAATGAACATCATTCAAATGGTTTGAAAGCTATATAAGAAAAGCAAACACAAAGTTTGCAGGACAAAGCATAATTTGTAGAGAACTACCTCAAAATGGAAAATTTAAAAATAAAAACAAAAAAAACCCCAAAAAAAGGTCAAAACACCAAAACAATAACCAAAGAAAAAATGTGTTACTAAATTCTTTCATAAATGCTGGGACCATGAATTTTCATGTCTTTATTCACTGCTTTTCTTGTCAGTGCAAAATCTCTATACCTATTATAAATTAAGGTGTGGCAGGATGAAGCTTCAAAGGTATTGATTTCTTTACAGGGAAAGCTTTAACTGGCTTCCTAACAAGCCATCTAGCCTCAAACTTAATTGTAAATGGATTCTGGTTCACCAAGGTGCCAAGATGTCCATAATGTCTACTTGTCGTTTTGCAGATCAAAAGAATGCATTAATAATGATAGTCAACTGAAGTCAACTTAGAGCACCTGTGATTGTACTGTCTGGGAGAAGAAAAGAGATGAAGGATTACCAGTGCTTCTATCTCTTTAGGCTAACTGCATGGAGCCTGTGGAAACCTGACATGCTGCAGATTCCAGGGAGCTCAGGATTTGCCTGTGTAACCAGCTTGTGTTAACCCTTCCATAGATAGCCTGCCTGCCTGTCCCAGGCTGTTAGGCTAAAGCGGAAGAGAGAGCAGGGTGATCCCTAGAGCCAACAAGCTTGTGCTCCTTAGGAGGTTTAAAATCAGCTTGTCATAGCCAAATACAGACATTTTTCTGATTATCATCTCAGGAAGAGAATGAGTGGGGATAGTTGTTTGCCTGTAAGTATCGTTTCTAGGAGCTGAGAGGCTTAGTGGATTAATCTTCCTTCTGGGATGTGGATCAGGCTGAAGTGCAGGGCAGGATGATTATTAAGACTGAAATTCTCTGTCAATTTGTTGGCAGAGAGAGTTTCTCTGCATCAAGATGACACTGGCAGAAGCATCTTGTCTCAGCAGCAGCATAGGGAAAGATCATGTCTGAGATGAGACTAAGAACAGGCTTCTTTCTTGGTGGGGAGGGAGGCTGCTTTTGCAGCGCTGCATTTCTTTAAGTGTTCCTTTCTGGTTTTCTGAATAGTGTTTCATAACAACTGCAAGCATTGCAGAGCACAGCACTGATCAATGGCCTGTTTCTTGATGTTCTTTTGAGGGCTGGAACAGTCATTTCTCTATGTTTTCAAGGCTGGAATTGCTTCTTTGTTTCCCCCTTAAAGACCAGGAGGTCCTTCCTGGTCATATGCATAGTGGTGGTTGCGCTCAAGCTATGCTAAGTGTCACCTTGGTGCCAAGCAGTTAACCCAGTAAGGAGTGCTGGTTTTGAGGCCTCCTCCTTTCTCAGTCTTTCTTAGTCCTTGTCTCCAGTGCCTCCTTCCCCTTGAGAAATAATTGTTCAGTCTGGCACATTCATTGCAGGTTCCTAGTGTCACAAATATAGAGACCACACTGTGTTACATTTATTTGTGCTGCACTCATTTTGAACAGTGGAAGGTTCTGGGTCAGGAAGACACTGAGATGCACGCTTTTGTGAAGTGCGTTGCATTGACATTGGCTTTAGTCCTGCTTCACATTTGCATTGCAGTGCAGCGCAAGGAGCCCAGCTAGCAGAACAAGACTCTGGGTACTGGACAAACCTAGTAGAAAGACATACAGTATTTTTGGTCCCTCAGGTTTTTAACTGAAGTGTAGTTGGAGGTGGAGGCTGGCTTGCAAGATACAAGGAGCCAGTGGTGGTCATTATGATGTTCTTGTAAGAATTTTTAAATTTGAGGAATATTAAAAATAGAAGGCATGTAAAATGGGACCTCTTTGTTCTGTATTATTTAAACAGTGCTCTTTTGATTTTGTTTACTTCATGTTGAAGGGTATATTAATTTGGTTTTGAAGGAGCTTGTCCCATAAATACCCTTAAGAAACGTGAATTTACACTGGACACTGCAGTAGAAAGAGTGTCAGGTTTGGGCTGTAGAGAAGTGTGTTTGCATCCTGGGGCAGAAAATTTCTTTGTGAGTGCAAGTTTTTGTCATCATATTTGGTTTAAGTGCAGCCCCAGGAACTAGTTTCTGGAGAGGTCTTCTCAAAATGCAGCCTGTCTTAACATGCTTGTCTTCTCTGTTTGGGGTACTTTTGCACTTGGGCTTCTCCTTCAGGCTAGTCTGAGTTTAGATACTGAAGTGTGTGTTCAAATGATTCCTCACACTCCAGAGACATTTTCATTCTGCTTGCATATTTTATTTTAATTTGGTGCAGGTTTTATTTTTAAACAGTTGAAAAATTATAGCAACAGTCCTCTTGGCCATTTCTCTTCATCTGCAGTTCAGATTTTTCCATTGGGCATTGTGGGAAAGAGATGTGTGTGCATGACCTTGGATCAGTCCTTCCTACAAAGCTTTCGAGTCAGGAGACTTAATCCTCCTTTTCATGCCTCACCTCTGCACAATCAAGGCCAGCCTTTGAGGAGAGAGCATAATTATTTAGTGTGGCAGGCTGGGCAGATGGCAGGGTAGAAATGCATGGGAGGTATTTTGGATACTTCTGGGGAACAACCTCCATCATTTAAAAGATAGCTGCTATAATTTGAGCCGTGCCTGCAGTTCTTTGAAGGAGCAGTAGCTGGGGTTTGTCACTGTGCCTCAAGGCTTTCCATGGTTTCAGTCACCTTGTAAAAGAAGCTTTATGAAAACAGTGGTGCCAGTGCTTAGAAATGGCCAGATGGCACTGAAAGGGTCAAGTCATGATCTCTGCCTGTAGCTCCAGGGCATCCCACTCAGCCTGTGTTTTGTGTTCGTATTTGAACTGACAGGTTTTTAATCTTAGTCCACTTCTATTTTAATGTCTTAATAAGTGCTGGAGACACGGTCAGAATCACCGAAAGGAGGAGCCTGAAACCCATTCCTTTGCCATACCAGAAGCCATGGCTTTCCATGTGTCTTCTTCCTGATTATCCCTGTGCCAGCACAAGGAGACCCACAAGACTTCATGTGCTCCTTGGGGAACCACTTGTCCCTGTCACACTGGCTGCAAGCAGATTAGTGAATCCACTTTAATAGGAGTTCTGGGAATGGAAGCAAGTTCACAAACATCTGCTCAGTCAGGTGTATTAACTATTTCCATGCAAAAAAAGCCAGCCACAGATTGGGGAAGATGACGCAGATCAAGGTGCAAGGTTCATGTCTGCTCATGCCCTCCTACTGAATGCACTGCCCTGCTATAAATTTTGATGAAGCCTTCCTGAGGCAAAGAGTTGTTGAAACATATATCAGTGTGCTGTAACCTGGCAAACCCTGGAGGGCAAAGCCTTGTACCTGAAGCAGAGAATGATTACAATATTACGCTGACACATATGTGGTATCTGAAAAGTTTTCTGCCACAGCCATTAAGCCCCTTAACAGTATGCTTTGGAATGTGGCCATGAGTCATGAAAATGTCTGAACAGGCAAGAGGGTTGGTAGTGTCATAAATAATAACAGCACTGCTCTCCAAGAATTCGTGAGCACAGAGAGAAAAGGAGAAATAAGGAGCAGAACGAGATGACACAAGGAGATTTATTAACCTTAGCAGATGTAAAATTTAAGACTGGAAATTTTCTGACCAGAAAAACCCAAACAAACAACAAGACAAACCAACAAACCCAAACAAAATACTTAAGTCTCCTAAAATAAAAAGGGAAGGCTCTGATTAGTGCTTGGTATGTCACTGGCTGACATTTATTTTTAGTTGCAGCTACAGTAAAAAATCCAAAATCAATTGAGCTGTGTTAGTTTAGTTTAGTTTGACACACCATACTGTCACTCTGCTTAATCTGCAGTGCATGCTAGGCAAAGAAAATTCAGATTCCAGGAACAGCAGCCTCAGTGGAAGTTAATATTTTTTCCTGTGTGGTGAAGGAGATGCAATGAAACACTACCATTTTCAGCAGAAGCTGCCAGTGGTAGCATTAGAGGATGGTTTGTGAGTAAACTCTTATCCTAGATGTGCTTTTGCACAGAAGTCACATCATGAGCAGCGGAACCAATGAACCCTGGTTACTTAAGGACTTACGTCCTATGGATTGAGTTTTTGGTGTAGCTAGATTTGGAAAGCTTTGCCTAAAACTAGCATTCATAAAAAACCTCCCTCATGCAAAACACCTCCCTTTGGTGTCTGACCAAAGAATGCCTTCGTCACCATCGCTGGTATTTCCTGTTACGGGGTTGACAGCAGCTCTATATTGCAGCTATGCTGTCCGGTGAATGGTGAATGCTCTGAGAAGAAAAGTTCATAGCTATTTTTGCTGCCATGTTGCTGTCCATGATCCTATTTTAACCAAGTAGTTCTCATCCATATCCCGTTTTCTTCCAAGTGCTGAACTCCAAAGAACTGTCTGGCTTCAGTGCTGTAAAAGAGAGCCAATGATGTCAGCACATCTCTCCTTCAGCATCATTCAAAGCTAGATTTGAGGAATGTGCTGAAACAGAAACAAATTGTCTTGCTATGGACCTTAAGAGAAACTGTAAGCATGGCATGGTTAGCAGTCTCGAGGCAGTGCTAGAACAAGCTGTATAAGCAGGGACACCTGATCTTCCCCAAAAGCCAAGATGAAATCATCACCTTGCTTCCTTTGGGCACTCTCTCTGTTGCACTTGGGGCTGTGCCTGACTTTCCAAGTATCAGGTGGTTCTTACATGGCTGCTTCAATTTGCAGTGTTGTAAATGGCTGTCCACAATCAAAGAGAGGTTTATGGACTTTTTACTTGTCGTGTTTGTTCAGTGTAACCTTAATCTCTCGGTTTTCCCTTGCTATATTACACCTATAGATGCAGCTTGCAGACTAACATCTCATTGATGGAGTAGACTTGCACTAATTGAATCGATTTATATAAAGCAATGTAACAGGACACTCTATAAAATCCCTTGCTCCAGTACTGCTACTCTATATACTTGAAAATACTTTAACAGCCCTGAATAACATGAAATTAACACAAACTTTTAGTAATAAGTAGAATTTTCAGCTACAGGTAAGGCCTTCTGCACACAGGGAGGGACAGACCCATATGAAGGGCACAGAAGGCCACTACAAAAGCCAGGGGGGCTTTAGAGCTTGTAGACCCTTTTAGTAGGATTTTGGTTGATTTATAATGAAGTTAGCACTTTATAAATCGAGGCTTTTAGGAGAAGTGGGTCAGAGAGACTTGGAAATGGTCACAGGTGAGAAACTTTAGAAATGGTGAACTCTTCACCTCCAGAGAAACTAGTTTAACCACAGGGTACACAGACAAGTTAAGTTACCCACAGAATCACAACATCAGAGTAGAGAGCAGTCTGTGGGAAACAGTTCTCAGCTCCACCCTTAAGGAGACCCTTTCTACCTGAGCAACTTGTTTTCTTAAACTTTGGTTAGGGTTATTTGTAACAGGCCAGCCAATCTGTTAATATTCCTTAACAGTTCTGGTGTAAAAATTCCTTCCTTTCTGCAAAGTTTGTGACTACAGTGCTGCATACATAATTTGATGCAAAATTAGTAATACATTATTCATGATCCATTTGCTGTATTTTTGCTGTAGTTCTGCAAGGATCATTTTATCTTTCTTTGAAGTACTTGTTTTTGCTGTGACTGGATCCTTGCACTCTCCTCGCCTCCAGCTCAGGTCAAGGTGCAGCTGAGGAGGTTAAATAATGGGATTTTTTGCTAATGCAGAGTGTCAGATCCCAGTGGGTCACTGGAATACGTTGCAGCACCCATTAAAGCATACACTGGAAACCAGTTTGAAATTTGTAGATTTGATACAGCAGTAGACAAAGGCCAAGCTACAAAGAAAAGTAACACCAGACTTTGGAGAGATTATGGACTTTTTTGTATGGCAGCATTGATAAAAGCTGCCTCCCCACACCCCCTGTGCTGAGCTGCAGCAAACAAAGCCAAGCTTTTTAGCTCTGTCTCTGGAATAGAAATGGACATCAGAGACCATATGTAAAATAACCAAACCAATACACAATTGCAAACTCAGATAATCTCTTTAGCCTGGTTTCCTCCGGTAAGCAGTAGTTCTCTGAATCACTATTGAGAGACTCAAAAAGCCCCCCTGGAGCTGTGCTGCGGGAAACGCACTTTTCCTGACTTCCAGGCTGCATTTCTTTTTTTGTTTTTATTCTTTTCTCCTCATGCCTTCTGTCTTTTCCTCTTTCTCTATTTTTGTCCATGCAAACATTATAAAAGGCCTAAAAGTGGATAAGTGTCTGCTGCTAGCATAATGTAAGAGGGAGTACCATGCAGAGAATCCCCCAAGACAGCTGCTTTGGTTCCAGGCCAAGCCAGCATTAGCGCTAGAGGGAATTAATTATAATATATTAATATATAAACTTAGAATATATGATTCATTTTTCTCTTGAAATGGATTTGTTCATTAACTTTGTTTATACTTACTATTTTTTGCATTTGAATGCTTTCACCTGAGGATCTGGGTATGCTCTGTTGGCTTTTACGTATGTGCAAAATACAGTGTGAGGATGGGGGCCTTAGGAAAGCCCCTGCTATATTGAATACCCTGGGGGCACACAGCTCTCTGTTTGTGTACAGCGTGCAGCTGTGAGCAAGGAACTGAGTTCTGGGCTAGTGAATTATGCCATTACATGAGAACAGCTCTGAAAGCACCAGTGAGATGCAAAAGCAGCATCTTTTCATTTCAGAAAGTAAGATAGAAGCTGTCAAATCAGAAAAACAGCTTATGGAAAGTTCTAGTCCTTAATTGCAGATTTCCTTTTGATTTTATTACATTATCTGGATACTTCCCTAGCAGGCACTCAGACAGTTCCTGTCTGTTTCTCTTTTTTGTTATCAAATTACAGAAATTGATTTTAATACAACAGATAGACACTTAAGTCTATTTAGTGAACATGAGTCACAGGGAGAGATTCTTACTCTTTAGCACAAACTACTAGTGATGAGCCAGTTCTCTGAACTGCAAGAATTCCTGTTTTCCTGGTCTTCTACTGAGAATTTCCTGTACTTTATTCTGTACCATTGAAGTGTGTACAGACCTCAGCCAGCCCAAGGGTGTGTTAAAGGCCCATGAATCTTACAGATGTTCACAGATGGGTAGTGCTCTGCTATCACCTTCCCTGTGGCAACACATGGCTCATTCCTTGTGCTGTCAGCAGCCTCTCCAAAGTGCTGCCCTAAAGCTGTGAGGGGTAAGAAGGAGAAGGCTCCCTCGAGCACTCCCTCCTTGTTCATTTGCTATTCCTCTGCTGCACCATTTCCACGTTCTTCTCAGATGAACGTTTAGGAAAAATTGAATTTCACAACTACAGGGTCAAAAGACAAAATAATTTCTTGGGGCAACATTTGAACAAGGTGGGTTGCTCCCCACTTTCAGTCCCATCCAGCAGGGATAGCCAACTCTTTCTGGGAAAGGGAAACAGGTTTTTAGCAGCCAGATTTCACCAAGTGGAGGGAGTTCACCAAGGTCTGTCTACAACAGCAGCCAAAAAAAGGCAAAAGATGCAAACACAAGCAGTTCCTCACTTCCTTCCCTACTCTTGCACCACTCAGGACTACAAGCTTAGCAGCTTGGTTTGCTCTAGGCAACAACAGTGTCTCCTCACTGTTGCCCTGTTGTGCTGAAAAGGTGGGTGAGCAGTGGGAGCTGGGAATTGCATTAGGCACTGGGTTTGTGTCAGCTGGGCAGCATGGCTGCCCATACCATCTGCCAGTCCAGGCAGATAGCTACCTGCTGTGCAGACACTTGATGCCAGCCTTGATCAGGTTATAAAAGTAATTTCTCAGCTGCAGCCAGATTCATAGTAAAGTTTTTGGATGAGACTGCTGTGGTGGGTAAACTGGTTGGGAACACTTACAGATACTTTTGCTCACTAAGACAACTGCAGTGCTCTTTCATCTGAAAGAAGTGTTTTCAAACTCTGCCCCCTGCCCCATCCCACTACCCTTCATTTACTGAAAGGCTGAGCTGAAATGACAACTAACAGCTGCCAAAAGGGCAGACATGGTTGTCTGTCTTCCCTTCTCCACTCCATGCATGCCTTTTCTTTTGCACTTGCTCTAGGGTGTGATTGGCATCTCAGTGAGTGGATTTGCCTCAGTAAATTTGCAAAAAAAAAACAATACTGAAAAAAATGCAAATTGTCTACTGACTTGCTGTGTTTCTGCACATGAAAGCTTGATGTGCTGATTTGGCTGAAGGAGCTGAGTGCCCAAGCAGGTTCAAGGGAGCAGGCAAGCTGCATGTCCCAAAATGGTGATGGGATAGCAGCATGGCTCCTGCTGGCAACAGCAGGCTGAGCAAGTGGTTTGGCTCACCTCATCAGACCACATTTGCAGGGGCCATGCTGCCATCCAGTGCTGCTGGGGGAAAATGTAGTTAATCCCAAGATCTGCGGACAGAAGTTGCTTATCTACTAGTCAGTAATAACAGCATATGGAACTGGGGGCTCTTGTGTTCATACCAGCAGGTCTGTGGACATTCAGTACTCACCTCAGCCACCTTCAGACCACTATTGAGGATTTCTATGGGCTTTCAGCACTAGGTGACCCTTCTCAAACTTTCTTACTGGACAAAAGTGTGTTTCCAGTCAGCCATGCTTGTATCTGAGCAAGGTTGGCTTATTTGAAGGTTTTGGTGTTTGTGAAATCCATCTTCAGCATATAGGAAGTTCCATCCTTTGAATGCTGGATTTTTTATAGTATTAAGAAAAGAAAAGTCAAAGTCGTTGAGAATTCAGTACTGTGTTTTTCCCAGCTCCCAGTAACCATGTGAGGAAAACAGTTGTCCCCACAGTATCTTCTACGGGGTCACGGTTGCAAATAGATGGCATTATTATGGGAGTCTTTTCATTAAAAGCCAAAAGGATGGAATGTCTCTCCATCACCACCCCAAAGCCCTGCTTTGCCTAAAGAAAGAAAACCCAGGACCCCAGGCAAGTCAATTAAGCATTGTATGGACCTGTCAGACAGATAAGAAAGGGACTCTTTGGCCACAGTGAGGCCAAAAGAGGGGAATGAATCCCAGAAAGTCTCTTGAGCAGATAATAAATAGCCTTTATCTGGGAGGTGTGTCTCTGTGTGTGTGTGTGTTTTGAGGTGTGATGTCAACCTTCCAGACTTGCCTTCTTTGTTGGGTGGACATTCACTTTAATTAAAAGCCTCCAAGGGAATGTTAATTGGCCTGTGGGGGGTGAAGGAAATCATTACTTCATCTTCTCTTCCATCCAAGTCCATGCAGACACACATGCACGAATACACATGCTTGCTTTCACAGCAGAGAAAAGCAGCCACAGCTAGTTTTCTGGCAAGACCTTCTTTCCCTAATGCAGCTGTTTGCATGTCACAGTTTGGCAAAGGAACAACAAATAAACGTGGTGCTTTGTCTCCCTCTTCATGAAGAGAAGATCTGACAGCTCCATCTCAGGGTTTCCCTCCAGGCAGACCCTGTGGGCCCAGAGGAGAACCCCATGCCCATTCAGTCTCTGCGGTGCAGGGCAGCAGCAGCGCCAGAAGCTATTTCCCCCGGGTGGAGGTGGAGACCCACTTGGCTAAGGAGCATCCTTTGGCATTGTTCCTTTGAACGATGTTTTTCATTAGTTTTTGTTGTGGATGGGGTTTTTTTGTTTGTTTTTGGTTTTTTTTACTAGATCATTTTACCCCACATTTCAGAGTGAGAAGCAGCAAGTGAGCTTGCCAAGAGGGTTCTCTAATCCAGAAAACCTTTGCTCATATTTCATTCTTTTCAGCTATTCTAAGATGATTGAAAAGAACCTTTACCCAGTTTATTTGCTGAATCTATACATTATCACAGCATAAACTAACACCTCCCCATCATCTTTTTTTTTTTTCTTTCTGGTCATCTCTCAGAACAGTAAGGGTATTTTCTCAGGACTACAGTGTTGGAAGCAGTGGTGGTCGATGGTCCTGCTATGTAAGTCCTATTCCTGATGTGAAACATTAGGTTTTGTACTTTTTGCTTTCTAAGGTGTGATCTGGTTAGGTACCAGTCATCCTTGTGACTTTAGCTTTTCCTAAAACTGTGTAGTTTCAAAATACTATGGTGTTTTTTTCCCCTGTATGTCTCATATGTTATCTGTTGTGATAGATACAGTTTATGGAAACAAACTCCAAAATACAGATAATAGCAGAGGTGAAAAAACCTTTTGCCTTCCAACCTCACTGTCAGCTGCCACTAACAAAAGATATGTTTCTTCTCTTGTTGTAGAGCAGAGGAGTTGAAGCGAACAGCAAAATTCTACCTTGAATTACTGCTGTTAATAGAATCAGAATGGTTTGGGTTGGAGAGAACCTTAAAGATCATCTAGTTCTAACCCCTCTGCCACAGGCAGGAACACCTTTCTATAGATCAGGTTGCTGAAGGCCCTGTCCAGCCTGGCCGAGAAGGGAACATCCACAACCTCCGAGGGCAACCTGTTCCAGTGTCTCACCACCTTCATTTTAAAGAATTTCTTCATAATATCCAGTCTAAATCTTCCCTTCTCAAGCTTAAAGCCATTGCCCCTTGTCCTATCACTACAAGTCCTTGCAAAACTCCCTCCTCATAGTTCTCAGTGTACTAATGAGTAAAGAGGAGTTTGGGGAATGGGAGTTAAGCAATAATCAAAGCTGAGGTCTAGATGGAAAAGAGAGAGGGAAACCCACAAACCATCCCCGCTGGTTGCCGGGCATTAGCAATACAGCTGACATTTTTGTCAGGAAGAAACCAAAAAGGTAACAAAAAATGCAAAGCCAAATTTAAAAGGATCTGTGTGGCATCCTGCTCTGGAGCTCAGTAGGTAGGTGGAAGTTGCAGCAAGCTTCCAAGCAGAGCAACTACTAGATGCACATGAGTCCTGCACTGCTCCCAGCTCAGTAGTACAAGGTCTGGAGGAGAGAGCCAAGCCCTCAGGTAGCCAGCTCCTTTTCCCCATGGTGCCTTGGAAAGACCCAGCTCAGGAGCAAATGAAATAGTGAAAACTTTCAAACACACACATACAGAAGCTGTACATATATATATATATATATGTATGTATGAATATGAAAATAAGGCATAAGAACATACAATTTGTGACTCAGAACTGAATGTTATACAACATTTTTCAAAATGTCTTGGGTTTTGAAGTGTATATTCATATTAATTCAGTGTTACTCAAGGCTGATGTGCAGCTCTAGACCATCACAGCCAGAGTAACAGCACAGCACCTGACTTTGAGCTTTTGATGTTTTTAGCAGAGAGATAGGCTTTTGTTCCACATGCTCTGTGTCACCATCCAGGGGAGTCTTTCTCTCCGGTGACTGGCTAGAAAGGCTGTTCTCCCAACACAGGCAGTTAGAATAGATGTCAACGTTTTGATGTTGAGCATGCCATAAAGCAGGCATGCCTGTGTACCAAGAGCTACACACTACATGCAGGTCTCTTTAAAACTGAGGAGAAAAAAATAATGCCTGTTCTGTTCCCCAGAATTCTGTTTAAAAGGAGTGAAAACTCCTCTTGTCGGGGGCAGCACAGCTGCCCTGTATTGCATTCTGGAATGTCTTCTAAACCCAACCTTTTCAAAGGATATTCTTGTGCTGGAGGCTTGTACCCATTTCGGTCAAGCATGAGTGTGATCCTCCTTAATAACTGAAAGAGTACAACTATTGAGTGGCTAACAAGAACATCCCTTCTGTAAAATGCTCATTAACTGTTGGAATTTTAAATTAAATATTAGAGCTTTTAAGGAGCCTAAATTGAAAGGTCTTCTTAGCTACACAGCTTTCATTCTCTTGATTCTTGTGCTGTCGTGATTTTTGGCATTAGCATGGCCTTTCAGAGTAGGAAAGACATAAATCTCTATTGCACATAAAAAGCAGGGAGGAAAACTTAGTAAAACAAAAAAAGAAGAACTCAGAAGCACCTGTCATTTAAGCTTTGTGCATTCATCCTAAAAACTACATGCCCCCATGTGGTTTCTTTGCAACTTCTCAAGGTAAGAGAGAGAACACCTTTGTAATTAATGCAAAATTCCTTCATACTCATTGGAACTGACTAATCTTATAAAATTACAAGGATGACAAGCCTAAGAGTCTTGTCAGTTTCTAGAAGACCTGCAGGTTTGAGCCTCCAGCAGCACCACAAATTACACAGAACTGGTCCTTAGCTGATTACTACTGGATGCACTCTGAGTTGTTGCCAGATCTTTACTTTGTGTGCCACATTTTATCCCGTTCCTTAAAAATTCAAATAAATGTTGGTTATAGTTTAATCACCATTAGTACCTGATATAAACCAAGGAGGAAAGGTTAACATGCAGTTAATATTTGCAGAACACTGGAAATATTTGCAGCCACGTGTCAATGGCTAACATTACAAATACATTGACAAATAGATTTGGTCTCATCCAGTTTTTTAGCCAGTTCTCTTGCAGTGCCTGTGTGAGCTGTGATGAGCAGTGTGGTTTTAATGCATCATAGATAGATGGGTGAACTCTAGAGGAGTTAACATCTCAAAACACTGTGGAACCTGTTTAAAATTCCATAGAATTTTAAAATTTATCCCATTGAGATGTGATGGTCCTGTATGTGTTTACTGCAAATACAAATCAGTTTTCACAGGATCAGGCCCTTGGAGGTCAGGTTATTTCTGAAGTTGCATTTGTCATATTTTAGTGCAGAAGCAGTTCTGATGGCAAGTTAAAGGACTGGAGAAGAGAAGGCTCTAGAGAGACCTTATAGCAGCCTTCCAGTACTTAAAGGGGGTTACAGGAAAGACGGAGAGGGACTCTTTATCAGGAAGTGTACTTACAGAATGAGACACAGATTTAGATGAGATAGGAAGAAACACTGACACAGGAGGCTCAGAGAAGTTGTGCATGTCCCATCCCTGGAAGAATTCAAGGGCTGGTTGGCACCTGGTCTAGTGGAAGGTGTCCATGTTTATGGCAGGGTATCTGGAACTAGTTGATCTTTAAAGGTCTCTTCCAACTCAAACCATTCTATGATTTAAAGTATAAGATAAAGAAGGTCTGAATAAATGTAATTTTGAAAAGTAATGACCTTTAAAGCCACAAATTATGGCTTTGTCAGCTTTGGGCACATTTTTGTAGAATGGTCTTAGAGATTGCTGGTTTTCTTCTTCATTGGACTGCAACTTCGACATAAGCATTTTGTTCTGCAGGCTTTGCAAATCAAATAACTCCAATCAATCAACAAACTGGGTCTGCTGATACACAGTTAATGAAATACATTAGGGTACTAATCTCTTGCCCAGTAAAAACCTGAGATTAAGTCCTGACTTGTAACTAAATTGGTTGGAGTGATTTGGTTTCTTTCTCAGAAGCATACCAAAACCACACTAGGTTTGGGACAGGCAACACCATCCAAAGAAGGGACATCTGGAAGGAGGATAGGAGTGGGTCGGGGATAAGAAGAGCAGGGAAGGTTTGATGCTTGCTTTGGAGATACATTGACAAGCGCTGTGTGAGGAAGATTTGCAGGCAGCCTAATGAAGAGCGTCTTGCTGTCAGGATAGCTCTTCCTTCACCTTGAATAAAGTCAGCTCACTCGCATTATTTAAAAGAAAAGGGTAGCTAGCTTCGTGGTCTGTAATAGCTGGATTGGTGTTATGGAAGAATTGTTGAGCGTTCACATGGCAAGGCAAAACAAAACTATCTGTAAAATGAATCTTCCAGCCCATGATATGTGTCAGCCTGAGTAAGGAAGAACACTTGCAAAGTGCAGGCAGTTTGCCTGGAAGCATGCTTACCCCAAATGGAGATGGCCAGGAGTCATGCTAGGTGATAGTTAGGCAATTTGTCATCTATTTATGCTTTCAAAAGTATATTTTTGTAAAATACAGGAGTTAACAGAAGATGATCCTAATGACTCAAATCTGCCATTTTCTCCCTTCCGTTCCTTTTAGGAGAACCCATCAAACACCAATAATTCTAATCTTTTACAAGTACCTAATGGCTCCCAGCCAAGAAAGGTTTTAAGAAATAAATAGGAGCTCTTGATGCAGTGAATTTCAGTTTTGTCTAATCTGTGCAAATTGATGAATTAAATCCCTTTGCATCTCAAACCCACTTTGGAGATTTGTATGGTGATTATTTTGGTTTTCATAAATTTTCCCTAGTTGTTTCCTGTCATTTCCTGAGAACAGACATCAAATCTCTGCAGAAATGTGTATGTGCTAGTTATGTACTGTTTAAAACTTGTCCATACATATGCAGCTATGGCACAGTCATGGCTAATGTATGTAGATGCACACAGGACACCAGATATCTCAGCTGGCCCCAATGAGCACACTGGCAGCATCTGTGTCCTCCTCAAAGAGCAGAAGCATATTTTGAGATATAAAGAACATGATTCAACAAGCTGCAATAAGGTTTGGCTGCCTGCATTTTGATAAAAACAAAGTGGGAGGCTGGTTGCTGGGTAGGAATCCTGCATTGTACAGCCTTACCTGTCAAATCTATTTTAATAAACTACATTTTATATGTAAGCTGCAAGACCAGCTGCTGGCATGGAGCACATTGAAGCAATAGCTCAACAGATAAACCAAGAACAATTTTCCTGTTTTCTGTTTCTGTTCTGTGGTTTAGTGAAGTTTAAAACACCACTCTGCTTAGGCATTGACTGAAAAGCAACCACTACAACCCAGCTGGCTTTGTCTGCCTTGTGGGACCTTCACACAGAAGTTTTGCCATGTCAGTCTGTCCCTCTTCTACAGCTTCTCTCAGTATGATGTGAACTTGAGAAGATTCCTTTAATTCAGAGCTTATGTTTTTCTGTGTTGGGTACATACTGGCACAAAAAGTTGGTATAGTGGTTCACACAATGGTTTGGAATATGATGGCTACAGCATGCCATGGCAGTTGGTTATTTGTTCTGGATGTAGGAGTTGTAATCACTCATTTGTATTGTAAGAAAAGCTTGGCTAGCCTGATGCGTAAACTTTCTCTGCTTTAAAAATAGCAGCTGTGAGTAGCAGCTTTGGAATTACCGTTAGGGTATCTTTAGCCTTAATGGTTTTCTTTTGCCTATTTGTTCTCATCTGCTGTATTTGTGATTAGCTGGAATGACTCTGTTTATAGAAACAGTCTATGTGTGTTTTGTAGATAAATGGTTAGATACACAAATATAGCTGGAGATGTACATCACATACGGATTTCTGCCGTGTCTATATGCACTTTACACATTCATATGAATTAGGACATGCTTTAATCCCAGTTTTAAAGCAAGTAGAACAGTCTGAGAAGCTAAGGGTGATTGCAAGGATGAATGAAAAGTCATTATCAGAGACAGGACTAATCAGGCTTCTGCTCTCTTGGCTCTCATCAGAATTGCAGAAGATCGATGTAGAAAGGACGAGAGGTCATCTACTCCATCCTGCTGCCCCCAGGCTGGATCAATTAGAACTAAACTGCTCCTGACAGATATTTATCTAACTTCTTTAAACCTCTAATGATGGAGATTCCTGAGGTCCTGTGGGTGATCACTTTGGCTGCTAGCTGGGTATTTGCCCAAAACAGACTATCCTGTCACAGAGTGCTGCTTTGCCCTGCACTGTCTTTTTTAGCAAACCTCAGACATACAGGGCAGAGAGAGAGCATGGGCTCTGGGGATGTCTGTGTTTTGTTACGGAGCCCTGGATGTTTAAGTCTTCTTCTGTGCGGAGATGGAATGTGATACTCCTTCTGAGTCCTCTCTACTTAGTCTTCTGTGTATTTGTTTAACAATTGTGATCCTGTTGTTCTTTCTAATCTAGAAAAGGGAATGGATGGAGTACTATAGCAGGGTGGTAGTGGGGTTTGGTGGAAGTTCTGCATTTTCTTGGTAAATGATTGTCCTATGAGTTTGTTTGGAGCTGCAGGAATCCCACATATAGGGGAAGTACAGCTGAACTGCAGGGAGACACATAGTTCTCATGACTGAGAAAAACCCAAAATATTGTAAAAAGGAATAGGCTGTAGTATTTGGAGTTATCTTTTGGTTAGTAAGTTGGAGCTACACAAGATTAATTTGATAATTCCCTGTTGGGGCAGGAGCCTGTCTTTCCCGTACCCTCATGAATTGCACACCACAGGAGTGCTGTGTAGGCTGCAGAGGCAGTTTCACATCCCTTTCCCTACAGCATGTCAGAGATTGGAGAAGCCCCTATGAGGAAATCAACTGTTTGAAGTACACACAGGTAGCAGGCAGGGGCTGGGTTTTGCCAAAGAGGCAATGTTTGAAGAAGGGTCAGAGATGCCCAGATTGCATCTTGTCCCTGACCCTGGCTTACTACTGCTGTGTAGCACCATTAGAGCTGTTATCCAGTGTCTGGATCTGCTGCTGAGGATCAGCTGTTACCTCTTTTCCCTCTGGCCCCATCTCTCCACTCCTCCAAGACCGTTGGCACTACTGAATCTTCAGAGATATTTGACATTCACCCCATCAGCTCCCAACTCTCCGGTTACACAGACGGGGCAATAGGATATTTCACTAAATCATTCTTTTCTTAATATAGAAAATGAGGCCAAAATTGTGTAATTCCCTGAGGTTGGAGAGTGTGAAGCACAAATCAGAACATAATTTGGAAATCTGATTTTTGGTGGCTTCACTGACTTACAGTTCCTATACTGTCCCTCCCAGCTGCTGGCTCAAGGGCTACATACTGAACTGGATCAGGAAAGCAGTCAGGGCTCATTTCTCTGCTGGGTTATTTTTAACTTTGCTCAGTTGCTTGATCGAGCCCTGCATTCAGTCCCATGAAGCAGTCATTCTCTCACTGCTGCAGTGTGATGCTTTGGGGGTAGAAAAGAACCATGCAGGGCAAGAAGGTGAGAACTCAGTTGACCTTGCTATAGTTGACCTGTACGTCATTATTCCACCTAAATGCAGCATAGCTGAGAAGTGCAGCCTTGAAAACACTGCTGTATGAGCCCTCTTCACTTCCCCTGCAGTCCCCAAGCAGAGCATTTCCTCTTTGGGATGAAGAAGCCCTTGTAAGAACATTAGCTGAGCTATTACAATGATGAGGATGCATGTAGGTCAAAGTGGTCATTAATTTGCATGTCCTCATTCCTTTGCATCTCTCCTGGCCTTGCCAGTTACTGCCCATCAAGTAGTGTAAGCGTTTGTTTATTAATATAGGTATCTGTTGCCTAGGGACTGGATTAAGAGTGCTAGAGTTTATGCCGAGCACTGATCAGTCTCTAGGTAGAAACATCTACAAAGGCTGGGTGTGAGGCTGTGACCTTTGAAGGAGAGCCTGGTTGGTCATTATCTTTCCCCTGAGCTGAGTCTTCCTCCCAGTGTGTGTAACCCTAGAGTTTGCATATTTTCCATAGAAGAGATTCCCCAGTTGGCCTTTGAAGTTGCCTCAAAAATATTTATAGAGGATGCGTCAACTCTTTCATGCAGTAAGTGTTGCATATACTCAGAATCAAAGTGTAAATTACATCTTTCTGAATGCATGTGCCTATTTGTGAGTGTCAGAGCTGGTCTTAAAATACATACTGCTTGTAAAGCTTTTTATTAACCTTGTGAAGGAGTTAAATGTCAGTGCAGAGTAAGATCTTTTTAAGCCTTGTATACGAGGAGGCTTTTTCTACCTGTGATGTCCTTGCCAATATTTATAATACCAGAGTGTCCAGCAATTATACTGGAAGATTGGAGTCTACCCATAATTAATTTGCAGAGCCAAGTACTGTCACACTGGTTGGTAGAGATATCATGAATGTTACAGTGGAGAAGAATATGATGTACAGGGGTGTTTTGAACTGGACTTGTGAATTTGCAGCAAAGAGATGCAAGTTAATGATATCTTCCCATTACCAGTCTTTGCAGTATTCTAAAGCTCACACTTTCCTGTGGTTGCTATCCAACAGTCCAAGACAAAAAGGAAAGAGGTTACAAAAAAGTGACTTTCTCAGTCACAGAAAAGTATGCTTGCTCTCTGTGTATGGGATGCAGTGTATTCCTAGCATGAAGCGTGAAACCTGAAGTCTGACTATGCAGAGTATCATGTCTTTCAAAGGCAATTACGTGAAGCTGGCTCTTGAGTTGGACATTTTATTGGGACAGCCTGAATTGCCACTTTTCACTTGGTTTTTGGCCATGAAAGCAGTACCCCCTAGATGGTGATTTGAAAAGGTACAATTTTGGGGTGAGTGAGCCAGCAAAGAAGCACTATCCCCAGAGCCTCAGCTGGAATTTAAGCTATTTGAATGCAAGTCTCTGTGCCTGTATTGCTGCAAGAGGAGTTTTGTGCAGGATAAAGGTGTTTTACAACTTGTAAGGAACAGTCTCTCTCTCTTCCTATAGTGATTATTATCTGGATTCATAATTAGCCCAGTGCAGCTTTTAACTCAATAGTAAGGTACATTTTCTTGTGGTTGAAGCAGTGCTCTGTCCTTCTGTCAGCACATGTCAGTGAGCTATTGCTTAGTTTCATTTGAGAGATTTCCCCAGTTTAGCTGCTTAAAAGCATTACTTTAGGAGGCTGCAGGATTTCACAAAGCCATTTGTCTGGCATTTCTCAAACAGTTTGCTTCCTGTTGATAGTAAACCAATGTAAAAATGCCAGAATTGTAATAAACCATGTTCACTCATGCACTATGAATCTGCTTAAGATTTGCCTGAAAGTCACTGGGACTGTGCAGTGAGATCATATTTTTTCTTACTCTTTTTATTATTTTATATAGCAAAGGCAAAGCCAGACTGAAGGTCAGTTTATTTCTTCCTGCAAAAAGTTGCCATGTCTTTTTTGTGTTTGCCAGTGTTTAGTTAGGGGATAAACAGACGAGAGAACCAGCTTGCCAAGGAGAGCTGGGGAGCTGACCCAAAGGCATTCAGATCCTGCAAACTGTTTTGGTGAGAAGTAGGTAAGCAGGGACCACAGCAGATTAGGTCTGGTTCTGACTTCTTCAGCAAAGTGGTTTTGTTAAGGCTGGCAAGAGAACTACATGAAAAACTGGCCTGAGACAATGGACAGCACAGCCATTTGTGTAGCTATGCCTAGACTTGGTCACAAAGGTTTATCTCTACCCTTAAGAGTTTACTTTGAACTTCACATATAGTGATGCAAATGAAGAGAACATAGAATTGAAACAGAGTTGTATTGAGAGTGCATAGTAATAGGTCACCCAACCAGTCTTTCCACAGAGGAGATGAACAGGGTGAAATACCAACAGTGAATAAACAGGTGATTAACTAGACCCTGCTGGTAAATCTTATGGCACTGGAATTGGGTAGCTTGAGTATGCACAGGAGATGTGAGGCAGAAGCCACCCATAAAATAAGAGGCAAAATAACACACATTAATGGAAGACTTCGTAGAGGTAAAGCCTGGTCTGGGGTCTCAGACTGAAGTTTCTTTCTGACATCTTCAGAACAGATCTTGCTCTGCCATGTTATGTGTTGAGAAGTTCTCTGAGCCAGGGACCACCTTACTATATGCTTGCATCATGCATTTCAGCTGAAGCACCTGGCCATTGAAGAAGACATGCAGTACTTGACAAGAAGCAGATGTTCCACCAGGAAGAGGTTATGCTGCTCCATTCTCTTTTTCCTGAGGGAAGAATTGTATTGTGGTGGTGGAAAATAAAAATAGTCATCGGTCACAGATCTGGCAAGCATCTGTATATGCAGTAAGCTAAATAATGCAGCCATTTAATGCTCCTTTCTTGGTAACTGTTTCATACAATAAGGCTCTGCCAACAATGCAGTCCAGTAAGGAAGACCAGAGGCCAAAGCTAAGTCCCAGATGTTTTCTGTGCATGTTGCTTAGCAGGGCAGGGCCACTAAGTGAGTTCTCAGCTTTCCATTAGCATCTTTTGTGAAAGCAACTGTGAAGGAAAAGGAGAGATAAAGCAGGTTGTGAAGGATACTGAGACAGGGCTTGCTGAGACAAAATGCTGGTGAAAGGGTGAGTTCTGAAGAAGACCAAGGAGAGCTATGCTTGATCAAGCCAAACCCACCTTCTCCTAGTAGCAGTTAGAATTGGTGCTGAGGGATGCCCAGGAATATGTCCAGCACATTTATCAGCCCCTAACATCCTCCCACCCTCCAAGTGTAGTTTTATTCCCTTTTTATTCCCCTCCCCCCCCCACTCCTTTATATGTTCAGGAAAGAAAAAGGCTTTTTATGGATTCTCATGCACTCTTACTTATTTACAAAGAAATACTGGAGCCATATCAATTTTTCATGCAAACAAGATGGGAAGGTTTTGAATTTTGCATACTGTTTGGGCTAAAAGGGCAGTGATATGATGCACTTTAATACATGCATTTTGAGTTTCTTCTAACGAAAAATCTCCAGTAAGCAAGTTAAAAGAGTGCCATAGCTACTTCTGAAGCTTGCAAAGTAGATAAAAGCCAGGAATTTAAAACATTTCATTAAAAATGAACCCAGAAGTTGTTTGAAGCTCAAGATTTTGTTCTGCAAGCTCAGCAATATTCATTAACCTCCTACTGAAGATTGCTGAGCAGCTGGATCCAATTTGTGAAAAGATAATCATAAAGAAATTAGATTAATAGTCTTCAAGTGGTGCAGTTGAGGATCAGTTGTGGCAAACTCGTTTATATGTAGCATGTTGTTACCTGTTTTCCATGTGAAGACAGTTACTGCAGCCTCAAGAGGAATGAGGCCATATCGCCATGATACAGATATCAGTTCTCCCAGAGTGTGAACACAGTAAGGCACAGATAAGCAAGACCACTCCTGGCTCCCTTTTCTCCTTCTTTCCTATCTCCCTAGTCTAAACACATCACCTCCATGACATATATGCATATTTGCTGCAAGGAAATCACTGCCCTCTCAGTATCAAAGACAGCACAATACTGACATACCAATCAGTGAAAAAACCATCCTGCTGGCCTCACTGAAGATGAAGTGCCTTTATGTTGTGCTTTATTGCAGTACAGAAAGGTAAATGTAAAGTATGACCCATCCCTCCTAAGGCACGGCCATAACTAAGGTAACATTGAGTCTTGGCTTCGCTTTCAATGAATTGACTTATAGAATTCCACTGAGTTCAGCAGCAGCTGAACTGGGCCAGGGCAGAGCACTTCCGAATACCACATTAGGCTGCTCCATCCCCACTGTCATTTTTCACTGGTTGCAAGCAAGTCACATAAGAAGAGCTGTGAATTTTCCCATGTTCTTAAGTCAGTGCCAGCCATCTAAGTGGCTCTCTCCCACAGCACATCCTTCCAACAAACAGCTGCTGCAGCGATATGCATTTCCCTCTACAGCCCAACAACATAGCTGCTCTTCACATCCCTCTGCTCAGTCTAAACAAGTGTAAGACAGGTGTGCTCTCAGTCCTTCCCTGCATCCCCACTGAAGAGTGTCCTGTTTTCACTTGCATGCAGCAACCACATTCAAAGCAAGCAGATACTATTCTGAATGCTGATGCAGGGCCCCCATCAGTGATTCCCCAGCTCTGTTCATGTTCTAGGAGCTTTCTCTAAGGTATAGGATAAGTCAACAATATTGTAAATTTAAGGCAGGAATTATAGCACGTTCATTTTTGCACAGAGGAGCATTCTCATGGTGTGTGGATCAGGACATCCTTCAGCAGCCTGGTTGCTCTCTGCTTTGCTTCTTAGGTCACCTGTTCTCTGACATGCAAATTTATTTCCATTCACACAACCGATGCAGAATAACCTAGAAGACCACAGGGCTGTGATTTTCCTGACTTAAGTGATCAGAAGCAGGTTGCAGTGTGGTTCACAGGCAGTTTATGGCAATCTTAAAAAAAAAAAAAAGTAAAGCAGTTTTCACTCCTCTTTCTCTGTTCTATGGTTAGCAAAATGATCCACTAGTTCTTAGCCACCTCCATTCAGTCATTCCCTGCCAAACATACATCCATTTATAACTGTGCACGTTTTAGGGGGAAACCACTGCATTACACCTTTAGATGGCATCGTGTTGATTTCCTGGCTACCAGATAGTCCAAGGTCTTAGCCAAATGACAAAATGACAGCTGTGGTTGTGCATTTGATTTGATACTGGACACCCCAGAGCTACCTCTTCCAAAGTTGCCCAGTGTAGGTAGTGTAGCTGCCCAGTGGGGCTGGACTTTGAAACACTAGCTCTGGCATGGGCTACCACCCCGTTCACCACAGGCGCATTCTCCCAAATCCATGGTCCATTTTTGGACAGCAAATGCCATAAGCATATGCCTGAAGTTAAATATCTGTTTAAAGGCTTCCTAGTCCAAATGGGAATGGGTCTAGGGTCAGAGGAGTGTTTCTCTAAATCAGGGTCAAGAGAATTCACTTTTTAGTGTCCCCCCACTGGTCTCGTGGCAGAAGACTCCTCATTTTGAGGGAAACGAGGCAGCAGATTAGGCTGTGCCTGACTTCAGACCGTGCTGGAAGCCAGACAGATCTCTCAAAGTGTTAGTCTTTCTTTGCAGCCTGAAAGGAGTATTTTAATAAAATGACAGAGCTAGGTAAGGAGGCAGAAGGGTTGTTTGTTTTCCTTTTTACTCCAACTTCCAGTACACACTTACAATGTGACAATCTAGTCTGGTATTTTCAGTTTAGACAGAACGTGGTTGTTTCTTGGGTTGAAAAATTGAATTCCAGAAAGAAATAATGCTTCTGGCTAAGCAGACTGCATTCCAGGGCATGATTTCATCTGGTAATTAGTCCAAGAGAGTCAATATTGGCTAATAAGACCATGACTGCATGTATTTCTCATTAATTTTCATCAAAACTTGCCAGAAAATTCATGGTTTGGTGCCAGCAGATCACTCTTCCTTTTCATATATTTTGGAGTGTCATCATTTGCTAACCCCAAAGAGCTCTCTAAGGAAAAGAAAAGCTTTAACGCAGTGTGCTCATCATCTCTCATTGTCTGCTGCAGAGTTATTGTGATGGTTACTGTCACACTGGCACAGTTATAGAAAGGGGCAGACAGAAGTCCTTTAGCAAACAAATGGGACGTTCTTCAGGAAAGTGGTTTTGTGAGTCCCTTGCAGGACCAGTATTTTCTGGGGCATAAAACATGATTGCAAATGAAGTCATGGTGTGCAAGGCAGCTTTGACTGTCTCTGCTTTCTCTTTCTGCCTGATCTCAGAACAGAGCCTCACTGATATCTGATCTAATTTTTATATATGTTCAGCCCAGATTCCTTCAAAATGTCCTCTAAGAATCATCAGGACGTTCTCACTCTCCTATTGTGATGCATGTTGGCCACTTCTGCTGCACCACATTCCTCAGCAGTGAACTCTAAACCTGCAGATTTGGGGCTTGTTTACTGTCTCAGTACCTGGAAGAATAGAAACTCTCAGTGCCTCATCTACCTGCAAGAGCCCTGGATAGGGCTGATAGGTTGGACTGGATGATCTTGGAGGTCTCTTCCAACCTGGCTGATTCTATGATTCTATGATTTGAAACAAGAAATGCACAATATGTCCATAATTTATCAGAGATGGAAGAATGCAGTTGCAGAAACTGGACAAATCCATGAAAATAGGTCCCAATTCCTGAATTACCTAGGTGGTTAAGTGTATTTCAACAGCTCATCAAGCAGCTAAACAATTTCTGTGTCCTCTGTCCCCAGAAGTGACTTAATGATACCTTTCTACAATTAGTGATGGAACTCCCAAAAAACTGAGTCACAGTTGTAATGGTTTGAAACTGTCTTTTTAATTTTTCCTTGCAAAGTTCAGAACAGAGAAAGTGAAAGAATGTAAATAAGTCACTATTGGGTGTAAGAAAGCAAAATACTGATTGTTCTAAACACTTCCATTGGATAGATAGAAATGTTTAAGAACTATTACCCAAAACAAAGTGGGCACTCTGCAATCAGGGCAGCTTGCTGGGGTGTCTGGCTGCTGTGCTGTTTTTTTTAATTCCACCTGAGCAGTCTGTCACTGACCGGTAATCATAACTAAGCATGTTGTCAGGACATACCCCAGACCTTGCTTTGTTGCCTTCACAGGGCACTCTTTTCCCTGCCTTTTGGTTATAACTGGAAATTGGGAAGTCAAACGGTTCTATCCCAGAGAATCTCAAAATGGATCTCAGAGTTTCTCCTGCAGCGCTGTCAGCTGCCTGCAAGCCCTTCTCTGCACGTCAGAGTGCTTTCCTTGGGGAGACAGCCGGCATCTCCTGCCTGCTCAGGAGCACGCCAGCCTTTGCCATCTGATCAAGAAGCATGTGCAGCAAACCTGACCTTTGTTTAAACACCGTGCTCTACAGGCGGCAGCCAGGTCAGATGCCACATTTGGAAGAACCACACTTCAGTCAGTCTGACTGACAGAGCTGATACCTCCCTTTCCCACTCTCCAAAGAGGAGAATTCTTCTTGTGAGGTGCTGCATGCCAGAGTCTACATCCCTGGGATTTGGGAGTATATACTTCTTTAATTTCAGCAAAGACAGACCTGCTGCCCCAGATTCTTTGTCTCCGAATTCCTCAGCCACAGATAATTTTAATTCTGAGGAAACTTCTCCTATCTTTTTTATGAAAAGAAAAAGTGGCCCTAACAGTGTAGGTTGAGGCTGATCTTGAGCTCTGGAGGTGAGTTTTAAAGCATTTGCAGCTGAATTGACTAAAGAGCCAGATGAAGAACCAGCTGGGAGAAACTCTTGCTGCAAGTCACAGCTCAGCTTTAACAAGTCTCCTTATTTTACCAATGTCTTTCTTTTGTCTGTCTTCTCTTGTGAATGATCCATCAAACAAAATCACATCCACAAACATTTTACAAATGGGAGGATGGAAGATACAGAGATAGAGAGAGAGACAGACAGAGATACTTCATTATTCAATACACTGAGTCCAGTGAAGGGGTTTTGCTGAATTTCAGTAAACGGAGTTGCAATAGTTGAAATATGCACAAGAATCAGGAGCCAGTATGTGTGTTTATAGCAGTATTGCTAATTGGAGTCTTTTTAAATGCTACCATTGCAGTGATTTTCCTTAGATCTCAGCTACTGAAATTACATTATCACCTTTGACTCTTCCTATGACAAGGAAGGAACAGTTTTAAAAGTCAGGACTTCTTACTTTATAAAAACTCTGATAGTGCACATACATGTCTGTGGGTGGGAGGTCCTAACTCATACATTTTTTCTGTATTTGGCCTGGCACTCTTCTATTTGGGTGTGTAAAGAGAAGACACCGGGGTAATCTAACCTGCCTAAAATCTCATTGAAATCATAGAATCATTAAGGTTGGAAAAAGACCTTTAAGATCTATATGGTAGAGTAATACGAGGGGAAAAAAGTCCAGTAAGTGCTTGTGCACCACTCTGCTCGGTGGTGTGCAGTATGCCCATTATCCAGATGAGCAGATTCTTATCTATTCTCCACTCTGTAAAATTAAGAGGTTTTGAGAGCTAAGTGACAAAGATGCTTAATACAAAGTGTATTATCAGCAGCATTACTGTCATCATCTGTACTGCAAGCTCAGCTTTGCAGACAGCCTTCTTCCAGGCCAACAGGCAGCAGAGGGGCAGCAGGGAGCAGGGCAGGCAGCTCTGGGGTGGTGTTCTTCTGCTTCTCTTCCCTCTAGCTGCATACTTTGCTCTGTCTTTGGACAGGTTTCTGTCCTCTAAAATTTCAGAGCTGAGGACACAGAAGAAGGCTAATGCATTTGTAATGCATGGAGTTGCAAATGTTGAAGAAAGACTCCCTAAAGGGGAGTTAGCTATGTGCCATCCTGCAGACCAATTTGATTTGAATAGCTTTCCCCTCTCTCCCCCATGCACCCCCCATTTTCTCCCTGACATTTTCATTTAGCAGCAGAAGACAAAGTTAAGTGTAGCGATTGTTTTGCTTTATATGGCTACCTGGATGGACAAGGTACTTTGCAAGACATGTAACATGATTCCAACTTCCAACTGCTTGCAACCTAGTGAGATGCATGAGATGTGAAAAGCTCTGCTAGCCCAGAGGATGGACTGCAGAGATTTTGCAGGTGGGGAAAGAGGCATAGCTGGAAAGCAGCTCAGTACTGTCAGAGATTCTTGTCTGCCAGAAATGAATCCCTCGATAGTGGCTCGCTGCAACTGCCTGCAGCAGCCTAAGCCTGCAGGTGGGAAAAACAAAAGTAGGTGAAAGCCAACTTTTTCTTTTTCAGATTTGATGCAGAGTGCAGTTTGACCTGGCTCTCAGTGGTGGTGTTGAGCCCAAAACAGAGCTGTACGTGGCTCTCAACCTCTTGTCGATTTTTTTGAAAGTACATTTTGTTATTCTGCTCCACATTAGCAAAGCTGCTTCAATCACACCACGCTAGCTCCAGCCCCAAATTCCTGTCAGTGCTTTCCTACTTATTTATTTTAGCGTTTCTTGAAACTCCATTGTATGGCAGCTTTTCCTGCTATGGTAGCTTTTGTCAGAGTCCTTATAATCCAAGGTCAGGCATTGCAATGGGTGAGGTTTGTGCACTACTGCTACCTTTGTGCTGAAACCTGCAGAGTTTCCTTAGAGATAATGTCTTTCTGTTTGTATTTCTCAAAATATAAGGGCTTTGCAGGATCAGGTTTGCTTTTTGTAGATTGATTCAACATCCATTTAGCTTGTAGAATGATGGGCTCCACTGAAATACCAAAATTAGATGAGATCTCAAGTGAGAAGTCTATCACCTCTCAGGAAAGTGCCTAAATATGCACAAGAGACATGCTGAAACCCACAGGCTCATATTTATGCTTTAGCTCTTTCTCATCTTTATCCCTGGTTGTACTTTTGATTTCTTTCAGTTTTGGGTTTGTTTTTTTTTTTTTTTGCCATTATTCTGAAACTTAGTTTGGAAGGTAATGATTAAATATTGCCAGAAAGCATACAGAAAAGGAGGAAAGACCTCCCTAATTGTGTTTTGACATTTTTTGACATCAGCGATTCTTCTGAAGGAAAGAGAAAAAAGAAACAAAACAAAATCTATTCAATCAAGATTTTCTGAGATTTGTTCTCTTTAGGCAAGAAAAATCAGGTTGCAGGGAAGCTAGTGCTGCAGACCCAAAGCTTGCCTCCCAAGCAGTTTTCATGTCCTCAGCTTCCATCTAAGGGCAGTTTTACAGAAATTTGCACTCTATAAAGCAAATGTTATCTTCTAAGTGGTACAGCACTTCGGTTTTCACAGGACCTCGGGGCTTTGCAAAATCTCGGTAAATTCAGGGGTGTGGTACTAAGATTTGCTTAATACATGGGTCTGTCTAAACATGGTAGGATGGCAGATCTGTGCCCAGGCTTTGCATCACTAGACAAAAATAAGGTTGGTTTCAAAGATATTTTCTAAACATCAAACTCAAAGATCCCTAATTAATGACAGGATTATCAGTTAGTGTGGAGTCTTCCATGCCTTGGAAAGCATTCCCCCAAAGTTTAACAAAGACTTCACACAGAAGACAAGTAAGGCAAATAGCATTCCACTTTGTTGGGCGTTTTGTCGTTTCTTTTTTAAATTTGGAGCATTTCCAACCATTTTCTTAATATTTACCTACCAAACTTTAGAACTGAGATTGTATTCCTGCCCTGTAACAGAGGAAACTCTGTTTCACTAACAGAGTTAGCACTGCAAAGAGTAACAGAAATGGTTACATCCAAAATCTGGGGAGTAGAGTTTGTTCCCTCTCTTGCTGCCCTGCTGGCGTTAATGGTTGTTAGTGGAGTTAGTAGGTGGCTTTAGGGAAGGATGCAAAGCCACAGTCTCTCCTCCCTCTGTATCAGTGGATAGTTCTGAGCTCAGTACAGGGAAATATTACAGAAGCCTCTGAGTCAGCCACAGGGATATCTTGATAGATGTCACCACAAAGCAGGTTCTTCTCATCCCCCTCCAGCATGCCTAAGGGCTTTCAGCACAGATTTCTTTCCTGTAGTTGTTAAGGATGTTTTTTTTTTCTGCTGCCTGGTGAGCTTTAACACTACATCTTTCTTGGATTTGACAGGTAAATGAGAGAACATGCTTCCAAATTCTATTTTTTAAAAAATTTATTTATATTAAATTATTCAAAGTTCCAAATGTCTTGTAAAAACTGAAATATCCCAGGAGAGCTAAGGCTTTTCCCTAGGATTAGCCCCAAATCCCAAGGCCATTACTATTTGAATAGTTCCTAAGTACATTCTAGACATCCTTTAAAATTTGAAAGTTAAGTGTGAAAGTTATTTGAAGAGACTTTCTGTTCAGTTGTCAAGAAAGTGAGTTGAAAGGAACGAGTGACCAAATTGGAGCAGAACTGAAGACTTGTGGGATTTCCCACAAGTGGGGTCTGAAAGAAATCTGAACTCCTTCTCACCTGGTGCTTGCGGGTTGTGGTTTTGGAAGAGACTCACAAAATTGTATATGTACAGACAGCACAGCTTCTGGCACTTCTGCATGGCAAACAACATTTTACGAGTCAAGCATCATTTCAAAGGAGAAGGAGAAGAAAAAACAGATTTTGCTAATAATCTGTGAGTAGTTTTCTGAACCCCAGGAATTACAATCATACCCTATTTCTCCCCATGTCCACCTCAAAGCACCCCAATCCTGCCAGTCAAAATGAACGAGTATTTTGCACATTAACTTGCTAATGAGCCAAATCGTGTGAATGAAGTCATTCAACTACATGGCTGCTTACAGAGCACTGTCTGCCTCACATGTACATTTGGGTTTCCAAATGTCCACAGATTGAAATGTCCACAAATTGATGTGCACAAATTATTTAAGGGGCTAGAGTTTGTCCCCTGGATGGATTCCCACAGAGTTGAGAGTTCACCATCTGAGAACCTGGGTTAATATGTAACATGACACAATTTCTTCATAATTTTGCCATTCCTTAAAAACAAGAGCATGAAGTGCAGATGATACTCTCTCAAGTCATTGCTTTGCTCTGATTAGGACAGAATTTTAGAGCTGTATCCTATATCACTGTCATGAAGCATAGCAACAGCTCTATCACTCAATGGAAAACTTCCTTCTGAAGTTTGACTGTCTTTGTTGTTTGTTTTTTGGAGGTTGCTTTGTTGTTGCTGCTGTTTTTTAATTGGTAGTCTTTTAGTTTCCTTTATGCTTATGGATTTGTACATCCCTGTGCTTTGCTGATGATCCCACCAACCTGTGAGGAGCTCACTTCAGCAATATGTATTTCTCTCCTTGTTGATTGCAAGCAACAGTAGGCACTGAAGTGGTAGAGGGATACTCCAGGAAACTTGTTGTATGGTAAATGAGCAGGTGCTTTCTCTTGCTTTACTCTCCTGTTCAGGTCTTAAGAAGAATTTGCCATTTGTAAGATTCCAGAAATTACTGTCCTCAGACAGACAAAACTCTCACTTGTTCAGCTGGCATGCCAGGGCACATCTAAACACTTTGCTCCTGCAGGCACATTCTTGAGCGAGCTTTCTCCTCTCCCGGCCCAAAGCTAGCAGCCAGGATACCATCCTGCTAGAATTTCCAAGACCACTCTTTCGTGTTTCCAACTCCAGTCCTGAATGAAATGTCACATGGACCAATGCAGCCTTTCTCAGTTGACAGGCAGAAGCCTAGGAACTAGTTCAGTTCTGCTGGTGTGCATCTCTTCACAAAATGAGGGACTGCAAAAGGCACTGGGATTCAGAGCTGTCTGTGTTAACAGCCAGATGTAGGAACTTTAAAGATCGATCACAGTAATGCTATTACCATCAGTGGTGTGTAAAGTGTCAACTGCAGCTGTGTTGAATTATTCATTATTTCATAAATACAGTGAGGTTTCCAAGGGCAGGGTTTTTAAGTTTCATTTGAAAAGTGAAATGGAAGCCCCTGTAATTAAAAATCATTATTAAACTTCATTTATTTAACTTCATTTCAACTTTTCCCTATGTGATTATTATTAAAGTTATTATATTTATTGATTTTTCTTCTCCCTTCCCTTCCTCTGCCAGCTAATGAGAAAAATGTAGTTCTGAATTAAGCAAATAATCTTGCTCTCCCTAGACAATTGTTCTGTGCTCTCCTCTTGACCCCTGGAAGGAGATTTACTGGGTGATGCTCTTGTTTTTCCTGATAGGAGACACTGTGTCCATCAGTATGGGATAAAAGAAAATAAATTAAAAGGAAATCTGAGTTTTGATATGCTTGAATCTTAGACCCTTCATGACAGATCCATTGACATTTTGTCTTTATGCTTGGAATGACTGGAATCTGCCCTGGGCTCAGCAGGGAACAAAGTGCAGCAGACAGAGAGCAGTGCTTTCTTGTTTAAGAGCAAGCGCTGAAGACAGAGTACATGCCCAGTTCCATACAAACAATGTTATCTTCAGTTCATCTCTAGTAACAGAACATATTTCCAGCAGTGCTGAGCCATTCAAGAAAAAAAAATAGTTAAAAGTCTCTTTGATACCTCAGCCATCTTTATGCTCATGGTATAGTCCTCTTGAGATCAAGGCTCTGGCATAAAATCCTGCATTAGCTTGTGTGGCAGGACCAGACAACACAGTGATAGTGCTTACACAATCACGGAATTAGAGAATTGTCAGGGTTGGAAGGGACATCATCCAGTTCCAACCCCTTAAAAACTTCCAGGGATAGGGCTTCCACCACCTCCCTGGGCAACTGGCTCCAGTGTCCCACCACCCTCATGGTGAAGAACTCCTTCCTAACATCTAATCTGAATCTACCCACTTCCAGTTTTGTTGCCTTCCCCCTAGTCCTATCACTACCTGACATCCTAAAAAGTCCCTCACCAGCTTTCCTGTAGGACCTCTTAAGATACTGGAAGGCCACAATAAGATCTCCTCAGAGAATTCTCTTCTCCAGACTGAACAATCCCAACTCCCTAGTCTGTCTCCATAGGAGAGGTGCTCCAGCCCTCTGATCATCCTTGTGGCCCTTCTCTGGATGCGTTCCAGCATGTCCATATCTTTCCTGCAATAGGGGCTCCGGAACTGGACACAGTACTCAAGGTAGGGTCTCACCGAGCCCCTCACCACAGCCTGAATCCCCCTTCCCTGCTTGGCATGTAGCATTAGCACCAACCAGCCCCAGGAGCCTGACCGAAGTTGGGGCTGGGTCTTAGGGCTTTGCTACCAGCAATATGGCTGTATGAGACCTGCTTCTCGTGTGGCATCAGTTACGGCTCTCTTGTGCTTCAGTTTTCCTACCTGCCTATTGGAATGTGGTCTTTGCCAGTGTCTCAAGGATACTGTATTTACTGATGTTTGTGAGGTTCATTTTGACCTACAGTAGGAGGTGCTCTTAAGTGTCAAGAAGTTGCTATTTATATTGTTACCTTTATAAAACAGTGGGTTTGCACAGCATATGCCTAGCATGTGGCGCAGGAATAAGGGTAATTCCATCTTGTCTTTCTCTTCCAATAGTGCAGTGTTGTCCACAGTTGAAAGCCATAGTGGTAAGATGCAAAGTTTTATGGATTCACCTAGAAGAGGGTTTATTTTTCTGGAGTTGTGCAGGACTCTTTTCTTCTGCTGATAGTGTAGTGCAGCCTTAATATTGCACTTCTGGGCATCAGAGCATCTTAGAAATACAGAGTAAATGCCCTTGGTTTCTGTGCCATGTGTCATTCCCTGCAGCAGCAGGACACATGCTTTAGAGCTGAGAAATGGGATTATTGAGCCCCGTTGAGGCAGAAGAAAAGATAAATAATCTTGTAGAAGGAGTTCTTGGAAAACTCCCCATCACTTTCAGAGGAGCTGCTGAACCAGCAGTTTTTCACCCCAGCAGAGACAAGAAATCTCCTGGGGGCAGATCTCAATGGGAGGCAAGAGCCCTTGGACCAGCTCTACTCAAATTCCGGATCCTTTGGGTTCTTGCCCTTCCTGTTAACACCACAGTTTTTGAATCGCTTTCCTCCATTCTCACTGCTTTCCTTGGAATTTATTGTGTGAATGCATTACACTGATGAGTACCCGAGGCAATAATGGACAGCCTGGAAAGGTTTGGGGGTGAAAATCAGAGACAGTTCATGTTCCTGCTCACTTTTGTGACCGTGTGAACTCAGTAAAACATACGTCTCCTTACACGTGTGCTTGCTCATTTTGCATTCATCTTTGCTCAGTAGTCGTTGAGGAGTGAGGTCATAACTGGAATTCATTTAGAGCTATAGTCCCTCCACCCTGTGGGTCCTTCAGCAGAGTGACTTGATCCAAGATCTCATTTCCTCCCTGTCTTTTTGCATAAACAAAAAAAAGGTGTATGGAAGAACATGCTGGCAGCAGTGCTTTGGCAGAAGGCCCTCATTTAACTCATAGCCTCGTGATGAGTGAGAGCGAGCATCCTAGCTGAAACCTGTCTGCTGCCTGTCCCCACACGTGTTCCGTGGCTAGAGGAAAGGTTTCTCAGCACCCAGCTCTGGCCTGGAGGAGGAGAGGAGTTTTACAATTCGTTGTTATCAGAGTATTTCTACCCTGTGAACTAGAGCCAGTGCAGGAGATGCCCAGGCAGCAGCATGCTGCCATGAGTAAGGCTAATTAACTTGCAGGCAGCACTGAGCAATCATAGCCCCAACCAGGCTGGACCAGGTGTCTAGTTAACACATTCCTGCTGTGTTGTGCTGAACAGAGTGCATATCTTCAACCACCATCTGTTGTACTAACCCAGTATGTTACATTTGCTTTCAGGTATCTGTCTCTGGTCTTTTTTCTCACATTCTGATCTTAATTTCTCTGATAGAAAATGTCTTCATCCGTGCCATTTAGGGTCAGGCACTGAAGCTCAAGTAGAAAAATTAGAGATATTTTACACCACCAAGATTTTGCAACTTCTGAAAAAGGTTCCTCATAATGTTTCTGGGGGAAAAAATGGCTGTAATATTGTCATCATTAAAAATGGAAAATAACTCAAAGATGCCATGCTACATTCATGAAACCTGTATGCAGGCATGGGGAGGTCATTGGGGGTGGGGGAAATACAGATGACATGAGATAGAATTTCCCATTTGCTTGGGTATTTTCCTTTATTCACAAACACTTATGTCAAAGCTTTTACCAGTGTTGGAGCACTAATGAAGAGACAGTTAAAGGACTTGAACCTCTCTGCTTACTTCCTTCAGTACCACTAGAAATCTTTCAGTCTCTCTGATAAATTCCCCAGGAAACTGGTAGAATTTTTGACTTTAGAACAATCTCTGTTTCTTTTCTTGCAAGTAATTATTGCCCTCCCCTTTTTATCACTTCATTGCACCAAACTTGTGTTGTTTTATGGATTTTTGGTTTAGCTTTAACAGGTCTCCAAAGCAATTCCCTTGGTTGAATGCCAGAAGTATGCTGCTAATACAGAGAAAAGTGACTGGGTACTAAAAGCACACCCAGGGCTTTGAGATAACATGGCAAATGCAATGGGCTGGGCTGGTACCACTGAGAACTGGAGTTTTGCCAAGGTGTTAATACTGCTAAGTGTGTGCAGAAAGACTCAATGATGCATACCCTACCTGTTTTCTATATCTGTATCCATTCCTTATTCCTTGTGTTCAGAAGTGCAATGGTATATGTCTGTGTGAAATTTCATAGTACATAAAAGATCTTCCTGTTACTCCTTTGATGACAGCAAATCAGTGTCACTAAGGAATGCTGGTGAAAAATTATTTGCATAAATCCTTGAAATCTTTATCCACTGACAAAAGCACTTTGACTCCTTCATTTGCTCCATTGTTTTTACTTTATCATTTGCTTGGAGAAATCAAACTAAATTGAATTTAAATGTCATGTTTCCCCCTCCTGTTTAGCTGGCATGCTTATAGTGAGATACAAATCTAACTGTGTTTTTCTCTCTTTCTCTTTTCCTATTCTCATTTGACCCGGATTTGTCTTTTGGTGCCTTTGATATCTGTATGTGATCCTTTCTTCTTCATCACTTTAAAGGTAAGATCATTATTTCCTCAGTCAGTATTATACATGTGTCAGAGAAATACAACTTGAAAGCCATCTGGGGAAGAGGTTAGTAAGGAGGCAGAATAATTAGTGGCTATTTGGAGTGCAAGAAGTCCAGTTAAGAAGTACATTTTATATTTTGTCTTCACTAACCATTGGCTGCAAGTCAAGATGCTCTCCATAGAGGAGGCTCAGGTTTTCCCAGGCAGTCCCCTGATGATGTGTTGTGTCCAGTGCTGCTGTGCCATGCTGGGCTTTGTCTCCCTCCTGCTGTTTCCCAGCTCTGCCAGCGCTTGCCTGAGTGCAACCAAGAGAGAAGAAAAAGGTTAGCAGGGGCCTTGGAACAGCCACGGAGCAGCAAATCTGCCCAGGAGCAGGACTGCAAGGAGCAAAACAAGGTCACTTGATGCCTCCCTTCATGCAGGAGTTCCAGAGAATTTTTACTATTAAGAAGGAGCTCCGTGAATATAAAGATAAATCTATATGCTTGTTTAATTTACAACAGAGAGACAAGATGACAATCAAGATCAGAATATGTAGTGATAGGTGTACAAAGACAGGCAGAGATATTGTCTCCTCTCTGAAAGCTTGTAGTGTTTTCTATCACTGTTACAAGTATGTCTTTGGTTTAGACTGCATTCTTCTGCTGCTCTCAGGAGTCTGCCAAGTCTGAGGTGAAATACCTCCACTCCTTCCCAGAGCATGCTGGCTTTTCATGCCTTTTCAGCACCTTCTGTTCCTCAGGAACCAGAACCCTTACAGATAAGAACTTTTTGCAGGAGAAATTTAGAAATGTGCAGATGTTTGGAGGACAGGCTATGTGTTTTCTGTCAATTTCTGAGTACAGAATTTTGCTGAAGACAAGAAAGAGAAAACTAAAGTAGGAAATTTTTTTTTAATGAGACTTTTATATGTAATCAGCAAGCAGCAAATAGTGATGTCCTGATGCTTCCCAGCTTGCATGGAGACAGTCCTGGTCTCTGACAGATCTGGAAGATGCTATTGTTTTTCCAGACTGTATTTCTCCATATCTCAGAGGTCCAGAAGTATGTGCTGTAGTGTCTGGGTCATCTCTGCAGCCCTGCAAAGGCCTGGCTGTGTTCCAGAGTGACTGACAGGAAGGGTTGGACCCCGTAGCCTTGTGCCTCTCTCAACAATGGTAGGGTGGTTCCATTTAGGTAGTGACAGTGGAGTCACAGAAGACTCAATTAATTTAATTAGTAGGAACTGAAAAATGTGTGTACTCATTATGTAAAACATGTAAATTTAACCCTTGAAATGGAATTGTCAATGGTTCACCACTGTGGCTGGACGCCAGTGCCAGAGGCAAAATTACAGAAACTGGAAGTGTGTCACAAGAAATTAAATCAACTACATGAAGGTTCCTGGGCTTTGTTGGGAAGGTGGTTCTTCATGCCCATTATTGAGCAAAAACTTGTTAGGAATATTGGTTTTTCTCCACTTGAAATGTGCTTTGAAGCAGGATGTGTATTATAAGGAAGTTATTTGATAGAAGACCAGAAAAACATGGAAGGAGTAGGAGGAATTGTGTAACTGGATCTCTACCAAAGTGTGTGCACAGAGCAAAAGGCCATAATAAACATTACACAATGTGTGGCCGCCCTAGGAATACTTGAGGCTGTTGGGTGTTCCAGTGCCAGAAAATGGTTGTGAGGATAGTTTTTACCTACTCAGTCACTGCAATTGTTAATTCACAGACCTTCAGGCAAGTTACATGAGGCTGGATTAGCACTGTGGGATGCCCTAGGGTCTTATTCAGTCTCACTGTAGAGGATATGGAACAAAGAGTTTCATGGGGAGCTTTAGACTATTGTTTTCAATAAGAAGGGAAGGATCTTAACCCTCAGGCTGTGGCTGACACTTCTGGAGTCCAGCCAGCAGCGGGTATGTAGAGTTGCAGCTCTTAGGATGGTGCACAACAAATAATTTTAAGGGTCTTTTTGAACTGTTGCCACTCTTGAAAAGCAAAAGAAAGGTCTCTTAATGACTGAGTATTACACCTGTCATGTGGTAAATGAACTTCGAAGGCTCTAATTTTTCTATCCTGTCCCAGTGGTTGACACAGCACTGTACTGTGATCTGCATGAGACTGAAGCAGGACTGGGAACCAAAAGGGATGTCCTTAAGTCTCTGCCGCTCTGAGGGGCCTGGGAGTTCAGTGAGGTGGCATGTGTATGGTCCAGCACCACTTTCCAGTTCTGCATCTCTGTCTGACAGCAAGGCAGATTCTGGCCAGGGCTCGCAGGGCTAGGAGCAGCTCTCAAAGGGCTAATCTGCTGAAAGGACATTTTAAAGAGGAAGAAGCTCTGTGGCTTGGGAAGGCAGAGCATGGCTGCCACCAGTGGGAAATACAGCCTTTTGTCAGGAATATTTTTCCGTCCTTGAGCATGGCCTCATTTTATTTACACATTTATTCCAGATTTCTGATATTTATTATTTATTTAAGAACTGCTGCTCCTAAGCTTTCTCATGCTCTCTAGGGATCATCTGATGTGTAACACAGCTGTGCTTGGACACTCTTGCTTATTCTGCATTTCTCTGCACGCACACACTGTGAGCTTGGTGCTTCCAGAAAGGACGGTGTGCTCCCAGACCTTCAGATAACAGCCCTTCCTGACCCCATTTCCAAATGTCACCAACCAGGCACCAGACAGGGATTTCCTATGCATACTCCAGGAATATTCATCTAAATTCTTCTCAGGAACAGGCGGTGAGCATAGATATGAAGCCTGGCAGGCCTGAGACAAAGAGTGCAATTCCCACCAGCAGTAAAGCCCACCCCACCGAGCAGTGAAGCACACTTCACAGGGTAGATGTAATGGGCTGAAACAAAAATGCTGAGAGCGCTGGAAGGGTAATTGTTTTCATTTGGAGACAAACTGTAGCCTGAAATGTCTGTTCATGCCTGGCCATCAATACCCCCAGCTCTCCCCACCTGCACACTTGACCTGACAGCTCAAGGTGAGCAGGTTCTTAGCCAGGAATGTCAGGTGTGAGGTTTTCTCATATTGCAGTGCTGCTTTATTTTCCTGAGTTTGCAGTCTGAAAGCCTGAGGCAGTTATTAGACAAGGATGTTTAACTAGATCAGAGTCCAAGATTATTCCCCGTCTCGGGTCACTATGTCAATTGCTGCTGTTTGCAACAGTTTCCTAGGAAGTGGGTTAGACTGGCAGTGGAGAAATGCTTGCTCACACAGAACCGCATGTAGTTTTATGTCTGTGATTTACACCATGCCTCAGAAGGAGTGGGGAAGGTCATCAAGGAAGGTTTAACTAAGGAGAATAGAGAAACAGTTATGAGAAGATTCCTACTGCATTTTTAACATCGAGAAAAAGTTTTGCTCCTCTTCCCAAGCCCATTCCAATGCTCCAGCATAGTCACATGTGATCTCCTCCAGTTTCCACCCTCTCCTGCAGCCTCTGCAACATGGCTTACCCACATTCTTCCTCTCCCAGGAATTCTCCTGACTCTTTCTCTTGGATTATCATTGCTGCTAACAGCCAGGCTTGGAAGAGTGGTGAAAGAGAGGGCCCTTCCTCCGTTAACCCTAGTGCAGGGGTATTTGTGGGAGTTACGGGGGGAGTAGGGCAGCCAGCCCTTCTGTCTGCCAACCAAGCAGGGCTTTTCTGTAGCAGCAGGTTTGCTCTGGGATGCAAGGATTTAAGAATCTAATGTGGCTGGATGTCATTCTGAAGCCAAAGAGCCTCCTGCAGCCAAGGTGACACATCAGAATGTGAATCTCAAACTGTATGAAAAGTACCAGAACTGACAGCAGTGGAAATCGAGGACAAGTAAAATCATTTCATCAACGTTTTAGCTGACGTGAACACTGTAGGTCTGACAGTTGTCATCTTCTGATGAGTTTGTGCTCTATGTGGGAAATAAAAAATAGTCAAAGAAGAAAACATGTTTGGGAAAAAATGGTGAAAACTTCTTAGGCAATGGAACAGTGAGGACTGGGCAGACAGAAGAGAGAAGAGGACTCACACTGTATCACAGCACTGTCAAAGCAGTCCAAACTTTTTTGGGGAAAATGGGCACCCCCTTGTATCATAGATCTTTGAAAAAGATGAAATGGAAGTCCTCTTTAAAAGTGAGAATGCAATTACCTTTATGAGACTATGTCCTGGAGAACAGCTGCATACTGACCTCCCCTCCTTCCAGTCAGCCAAATTAAAATCATCGAAGTTGATGGTTGGAAAACCCTGAAAGGCCTGTGGGCTTCTGGACTTCCAAGCTTGGAACAGCACCAACAGCTGTACTACAGGTTTCCTCAGAAAATGCTGTGCCTCCTTGCTGGCTCCGGTGTGGACAGCTGGGCATATCTACCTCTCCATTGCTTTTAGTGGAACTGCTGCTTGTGGTAGTCATCCTGGGTATTTACCCTCAGGACAGAAACAGTAAATGACATACACAGGTTACTAAACTAACTGCTTCCCATTGCTGTTTTTCCAGTCTCGTTGTAAGGATGATTCTACATGACCTACAAGTAAAGTCACTGCCCCTCACTTGCCATCCTGCAAGTCATTTTGTACCCCAAGATTACTTGATTTTAGAATTTTGACTCAGTTTTCCAGGCTTTCTTATCTCCTACTAAAACAGGAGCTTCCACTTGCTAGTCAGCAAAGTCCTGTATTCATCCAGCTACTGACACTCATTAGTGGCTGCTAGATGATAATGAGGTTTTGTTCATTACCCTTCTCCATCTGATTTGAACTCCTGATCCAGCAATCAAATGCTGTATCATCTCTTTTTCATGTCCTTGCTTCTTAGTGTAACAGAATATGAAATTTGTCCAGAATATCCCTGTCAGTATTTTCATCTTTACAGTTACTTAATTTATACTGGTTTTGAGAGAGTCAGTCTATTTGCTGAGATGGGATCAGTTTACATCCCAAACACAGCAGCATGAGGCTCATCCTAATAGCAACATCTGAAGTGGCATTGAGATGTTAGTAGGGTCTGTTGCCAGGATCCTCCTGTGTGAGCTGTGCTATAGATACACAACAGGTATCTGCCCAGTTGTGAGTACCTCTGTTGCAGCTTTGATTGTAGCATTCACACTCCTCACTTCTGGTGCCCCCATTTGGAGGAGGCAGAAAATAAATAAGGGAGGACACACTGAAAAACAATGTGAAAGAAAAACACTGAAAACAGGCCTCAAGAGGAAACTTGAAGAGCATATCCTGTTGCTTCTAAGCTTGTCTAACGGCCATTGATTTGCAGTCCGGAAGGGGACCAGCAAGCTGGCAGTAGATTAAGAGACAAAGATGAAACTATACAAATTCAGACTAAAGATTGTAGAAAATTCTCTGGATTGTACTGGGTTGCGCATGCTGACAACTGTCAAATTGAAATGAGATTATTTCAAGAATACATGCTGAATTCAAGGCAAAATTAAGTCATAGAAACCCATGGGCCCTCTGATTCAGAAGTCAATATTGCAACAGTCTTTTGTTGGTTTACTTTCTGTGAATGACAGTGAGATTGATAAATTCCTGGTCAGGAAATGTAATTCAGTGTGTATCCTGTCACTGAATACTGTGGCATTGACTTGGAGAGATATCTCCCTTGTTTACCATGGAGAAAGGATGTTCCACTTTGATTTGGGAGGCTTCTTTCCTGCTACACACACAGTAGAAAAATATAACACCAAAACTTTTCATTACAGCAATGCCCAGGCTGCTGGTGTTTGCTTGTTTGAGCAGTTGGGTGGATGTGAAAGTTTGGAAGTATTTCATGGAGTGATTTCATGTCAGTGTGCTCTCAGAAGAGAAAAGGAAACTAGTTGCCATAGTAAGCATTAGTACTGAAACGTAATAGACTAGTTAACTCCTCATCCACCTGACAAAAAAGTGATGGTGCAGCTGATCATCTCAGCAGGGCTGACCTCAACAAGGAAAGGAAGAAGATGAAAGCACAAGCCAAAAGCAGGCTGCCTAGCTGCATTGTCTGGCCAGGTTGGGCTGCTCTGGAACCCCAGAGGGGCATGAACTTAAGCAGAGGTTTGGGTTGTGGTGATTCACCATGACCACTGGTGTTCACTGTTGTATCCAGGAAAAGGTACTTCTGGAATCCCAGGGTGAAGGTGAAGGGCACGCACTCACTCAAGAAAGGGGAAGAAGCATTTTCAAAAGCAGCCAGGTAATTTGGGATCCCAGTCTCCCATGAAGAGCATTTAGAATCATCTTTCTCATAGATGATTTTAAAGTGTTGCCATCCTTCCGTTCAAAAAATTGGCTTTTATTCAGCAGGAGGCCCATTGTAACATCCACCTTCTTCAGGTGAAAACTTTGAATAAAGTTGAGGGCCTAGAAGTATTTTGAACTGCAAGTAGACTTACAGTTTATCAGTATAAAAGCTGGGAGTTAACTGCTGCATTATCTAAGCCAAAAAATACTCAATGGAGTGTCACACCATTAATCTCAGGCTGTACTTAATGTGCACCATAGCAAGGGTTAAATGAACTGGAAAGCTCATAGAAAAAAGCTCATACAGTGCAGTTTTTGTTTATACTGAAATGTTCCCATATGTTTCAGTTAATGCAGAACATAATTGGGTCTGCCTTGGGATGGAGACATTTTTCTTACACAATTTATCCATTAATCGGGTGTGGGGGAGAGTCCACTTCACCAGAAATAGCTTCCTTTCCATTTTAGCCAAAACCCCACAGTTCAAAATCTCCTCCCTTCTCTCTTCGCTTTAGCACACCCAATCTCCTTTCCAAAATGTTCTGTCTCTTTGCTGTGAAATAACCTGGTGGAACAGTTTCAAACACGAGGTAAAAGAACTCTGCCCTAAATTACCCTCCAGTTGATGTATTTCCTGGCTCAATTGGCTGAGCAGCTCACATTGCACATGGATGTTCCCAAATTAGAAAATGGTACATAGAAAACTTTTCTTGTGTTTTTTTTTTTGTCTGTGGATGTTGCTTCAAAGTCAGGATTTCTGGTTTTGATTTTAATACCTCAAAGTAACAGGAATGAATTGTGCTTGACATTAATTACATCCTTCTGCCTGCTTTATTATTATTAGAATAAACAAGGTACTGATTTACGGGAGAGAAAAGTCCACAAGGTGTTTGAGGTCTTTATTTCCTTTTCCTTCAAGTAATTTAGCTTGCCTAATTTGCTGCTGGAAACCTGCTGCTGGGAGTGCTCATACCTGAGAGACAGTAAAATTAGTGAGCTGCAAGGAAAATTTCAGTAATGAGATGAGAAGCATGGAAAATTTGGCTTTGTCTGTTTGAGTTTTGTGTTTTGCGCAAAAAGCAGAAGAAATATTGACTGTCTGAAAGCAAGACAGTGAACTGTGCAGGAAATGGACTGCTCCGTGATGTTTGCCGGTGTAATCTCTTAGACATGAGGTAGTGTTCCAGCACTAGGTGCACTATACAGCATCTGCATTCCATTGCCCTTACAGACAGAGACACCAGTCTTGCGGTGCTAGCTTTGATCTGCACTGGTACTAGGTCAGGGACTACCAACAGGGCAATTGATCACTGAATTACCTTCTCAGCAGACAGAAAGGAACCCTGTTGCATCCTGGAGTCTTTATTGTGGCTCCCAAGTCTTAATTGAAGGGAATCGGAGTGGGTTTCTCTACATGCTGCCACTGATCCCCTGGTGGTTTATTTGCCAACAGGAGCCCCTCACAGCCCATAAACCAAAGCCAACTTTTGTACTACTACCATTTACTACTAGGCACAAGGCAGATTCAGGCTCAGTGGCATTCAACAGCTATGTCTGGCCCTTTCCTGACCTGTGTAACATGTTCCCTGACTGTAGCCAGGCATGTGCCAATCGTGCTTGGGGTCAGAGCAGGCTGGTGGTGATTGGTGGTGTTTCACAGCTTACAAATTCTTCAAATGACAGTCCCATGGACAATTACGTTCCTTGACTTCTTGAACCAGTTGGCTGTCAGTGTATCAAGACTGGTGCCACTTGTGAGAAAACACCCCTGTTAGATTTGGAGAGATGTTAATGTACTTCAGTAGAGTCCAGCCTGAGAAAAAGCTACCCTGGAAGAGGCTCTCTGAGTTACCCTTTATGCATGCACACTCATACCCATGCACAGAGGTAAGTAGATATGTTTAGTGCAAAATGGAGCTGTTCATCTGGGAAAAGTTCAGCAACTTTAGTTGACATTTAGAAACAATGTTGTCTTGATTAGCCCAGAGGTTTTGGAAAGCTCCCTCACCAGACACCTATTCTTAGTTCCACATCTTATTTGTAGTTAGCATTTGCTTACATTTAAGAATACCTACAAATGTGATTAGCAGTCATGTCTGGGTCCACTGAGATTGCAGGTAGAACTTCTTCTGTTGGCCCAACAAATGCAGCCTGTTATTTGATCAAGCCATACAGTCTTAAGCATCATTCCTTATGCAGATTCTGTAAGCCAAACTATTTCCCTTATTTCGTATTTGCAAACACTCTACTTGTGCTGTTTTCATCTCTGCAATACCATGTGGCAAACCAAGTGCCAGCTGAGACAGAACTTTGTTATCAAGCAAGACAGAAGACAAAGTTGAGTTCAACTGACGTGCTTGTAATTACGACTGTAGTGCAAACAGTTGTAAAAATGTCATAAAATACCTCAAGTCAGTGGGCATGACACTGAATAAACTTGGAGAGTGAATCTGTCTAGTACTAAATGGGTGCATTACATAGCCCTGTTTGAGAGGAGAGCTGCACTGCAAGCAGGACAAGGATCCTGATCACAAGGATGTCCTCTACTGCCAGGGAGCTCCTGCTTGAGGATCTTTGCATTTTGTCTCTGTCTGTTTACTGTTTCTTTTTCTTTTTAATTAGCAAATTCCCCCGTGCCTAGCAGTCCCAATTGCTTAAATCTTTGCTTGTCACTTTGTAGACTGGTCTAATGAACCCATGTGCTTACAACCCCTTAGGGTCATCCAGAGTTTATATCATAAGAAAGAAATTGCCAGCTAAGATAGAGAAAAGTGTAACTGTGCAGGAGGAAGAGTGATAAATGAGAATCTAGGAGGAGGGAGTGAGACGATATTAGTTTTCAACAGCTTCTAGAAATCTTAAAATAGACCAGAACTGGGCCACAACTAACAGAAATCATGACTGCTTGCTGATGAACAGGGGCATCACTGCTGTGAGAGAAGGAGGTTTGGCAGAGAACACCTCCTGCAGCTTTCGTGTAGTTACTAGAGCCAATGAGAGCTGGAAGGATCCTGGACTCCACTGCCAGAGTACTTAGAGTTAAGCAGAATGAGGTCAGCTTAATGTGGTGGAATTTTTCAGCTGGTCCAGTGGTTTTCCAGGGGCCTGAGTCAATTTTTCTGAATGCATGAATCCAACAATTCATAATTTTTTTGGCTTTTGTAAACCACCAGCCACAAATAGTGTAAAATCTGCTTTGCATGTACATGTGGACAGGAGGGAATTAGGGGTCAGTAGATACCACATGAATGGACTGAGAGACTCTGGTGTTTTCATGGCAGAACACTGACTGAACTGAGAGGTCTCAACTTTCTAGTAAGACTTCTATTTTCTACCTTTTAGCTTTTCAGTGAATTAGCAAGAGAGAAGCATTTAGTTTTCTTGGCTGCTCTTGAACAGTTGGGAGTCCCAGGTACATCTACTTAAGGCAATGAGCTCATCAGACTCCCAAGTGACAAACTGGGCACAGAAGGTTGACATTGTGATAATGGCAAATAAGACATAATTCTGGGGAGAAAACAGTATTTGGCTCTGTAAACAAGACTTGACAATCACTTTTTTTTTTTTTCCCCACAAATTGCCCTTCCAAAGGATATGAGTCACTCTGCTTCTGTCTGAGGCATGGGATATGTGTGCTTTGTGGCAGTCTTTTATACCCTGATCCCTCTGGCATGCTAACAAGGGACCTGCTGGAGCAGCTCACAGCTCTCCTCCAGCCCATTAAAACCACAACATAGGGTGGCTAGGGTATCCTGGACATCAGGAAAAAGTGGTTACCCCACCTAGTGAGACACAGCCTAAAAGAACTGGTGGGAGCAGAGAAAAGAAAGTAACTCCAGCTGATAGATTTCAAGTGTTCTTTGACCATGAATTGGGAACGGTCCACAGATCCTCAAATTAAGCCTATCTGCCCTTTTTGCAGGAAGGTGATGCCACCACTGGGGGCTTAGTTGTCCGTTTCTGAGAAAAGCCCCACACTTAAACATCATGAACAAATAAGTTCCTGCTTTACCTGGAGATGAATCTTCTAAAGTAGAGTTTGGGCATGAATGGCAGGATCATATGTGATTGTTGTAATGTATAATGGTGTAATCATTTCTGTTTGCCTCTCTTCCACATTTCTTAATGGTTTTCTCTTCTGCTCTGCTCTTCTCACTGTTGCTGCTGCAGCACAGGTTGCCAGCAGGCTGCAGTCCCTCAAAAGAGTCCTTGCCCTGGTGTGAGTCCTTCAGGGACCACAGTCCCTCAGGGATGCCCTTCCTTCCAAGAGCATGTTTTCAGGCCTATGTGTCCAGAGCACACTATTCCTCCCCGTGTTTTCAAAAGCTTCTCTCCATGTGTTTCCTCACTTGTCCTCTCCTAACAGTTGTCACCTTCATAAGAGAGGTCATACACAGTGTTCATTTTGTCTTCAGGGAAGGCATTTGGCCGGCAGGCAAAGTGTGATCCAAAACCCCTAGGAGCCAGTGGAGATCTTTTCTTTGAGTTCAGTGAGCTGTGGATCATGCCACTATGGAATGAAAATTTGGCAGTGAATGGAGTAGTTGTGACTTGAAGAGCCAGGGAAAAAGATTTCAGCAAACCAACAGTGGTTGGAACACCTTAAGATGAGTGTAACAGTCCAATCACAGGAAGACTGACAGAACTGGAGAGGTCAGCACTGGTGTCCAGAAAAACATTTATAATGACAGCAATTCTCCATCAGAGTACAGGCATGTTCAGCTTATTAAAAGTAACAAGACCTCTGAGGTGTTCAGCTTTCAGCTTGCAACAAGGCCAGATATGTTTGTAATTCATCCTGACTAATGGCAATCCTTGGAAAAGTTCTCGTTTCTCACTTTGGAATTAATGCAGTTTTAATAGTAAACATGTGAAAACCTTATCCACAGAAAGAAAAAGGCAAGGTAGGATTGTAGTAGATACAGGTCTAAACATAAACCATTTGGATGACAACATATGCAGCTAACCTCACCCCAAACACTCACCAAAGAGAGAATTAATCGTGTCATTTGCAGCCAGTACATCCCCTCCTGCACAGACTAGACAAAACAGCTGATATATTTGATGTTACTTCTTCAAAAGGGAAATCCTTTGTTTTACTTTGAGATTGACCTGCAGGTGAACTCAAGGCTGGTATATTCAATACTCTTCAGTAATTTTGCAAATTTAATCTTAACAAATCAAATTTAAACTTAACAAATTAAATTGCAAGTCATCTCAAGCTCCTCTTTTCTTGTCTTCCTTCCTTGTGCTCCCTATCCTCTCATCTGGACTATTTTGAGTTTTTCTCCCAGAATATTTTGCTATTCCTTAAGGCTTAGACAGATGAGAATCTGTGTTTAAAGAAAATCCGTATATTCACTGGGGATGAATAAAAGTACAGATGGACCTATCTGTTGTCAGGGATAACTGGTAACTTTCTGTTAAGAGAAAGGGCAGTAAAGAGTATTGAACCTTCTGTGGGTTAAAAAAATGGAATGTAGTTCATAAATCTGCCATCCACCGTCTCCAGTACACAATCTTAAGACTCATAGCAGCCTTTACAGCCTCTTAAATGATGAGAACACTACAAGGCACATCTCTTTGTAAGAGGCTTGGCACCCAGTTTCTGTGCCATTGGAATCCTCATCCAAAGTTTCCTGTGCTCATGGTATTAATGGCACTTTGATCTTAGAGGCAAATAATCTCCTTTTTCTCTGAGACAAAATGCTCTAGAAGAAAAAAAAAAGGGGGGGGGGAAGCACTCACAATTTCATGTCAATTCCTCACAAAATATAAACCCATTATTTTCCAAGTCAAAGGTATTGTATGAAATATATTTGAGTTTTGCTTAAATAACTTCAACTCAGGTTGAACTCCAGGGCCATTTGTGAAAGCTGTCTCCTGTTGCAATGGACTCAAGCATGTCCTTTTTGACTTTTGGAGCAGTATTAAGGATTGTCCCAAAAATACAACAATAAAGGGAATCCTCCTATGTATTTGAAACTCAATATAGTATGTATGATGTACCTTCTCATATAGAACAAGATAAAATTAGTTACTATCTGTCAGAATGAGGACCTGAGACTAAGTTTAATTGTAATTATGAGTTAAACACAAGTCCAGAGTCATGTGTCTAGAGCTAAGTTACTAGCAAATTTTAGAATTGAAAGTTGTTGAGTGTTTTCAGACCACTGCAATTTCCCATCCTCTTCCTTATCTCCCCCTATTTTCTTCTTGCTTTTGGTTACAGTTACAATTTTTCTGTCTAATCCTGTCACTATGTCCTTGTTCACTGGAGGCATGAGTCATGGCAGAGCATAGTCCTCCAGCCCTTGCAGGAGCTCTCATCTCCATACCCTCAGCTGTGAGGTATTGCCAGACTTGTGCTCAAAGAGGGAACATTTTGGAGTTGTGATTTTGCTGCCTGAATTATTATTATCTTTCAAATTTCTGTCAAGGGAAGTCAGCTGCCTTATAGTGACTTTTAAAGCAAAGTATAATAGATCTCTTCAGCCCTTCAGTGACAAAGGAGAAACTAAGTTGAGTGGGATGTTTCACTGCCAGTGTAGCCACATCTCCACTGGCTTGATTTGAAGATAGAGACACAGAGAGCAGGAGACTGTTCCTGCTCCTGTGCATAACATCAGGGCTTCCTTGATGATCTGGGAAGATTCTAGGCACTTCAGTTATGTTTGCAAACAGTAAGGAAGTAACATCCATGGGGCACAAATAGCTGGAATATAAATCTGCTGATTTCAGTCTGAATTACAGCTCTTCAGAAATGGTGCAGCTTCACAGAGGCACAGAAGGAGTGCACACACTTCTGTGATGCAGAGCTCTCTGCTATGGGTCAGAACTAACTCACAAGAGTAAAATTCTGAAATGGGTCCTAAAAATGTCTGCCTGACAGTTCAAGATGCACATGAAGCTGTCTGTCTGAAAGGTGAACTCAGTTCTTTGATGTTTCTTGTGCTTGATTATGGGGGACTCTGCAGGAAGGACAGGAAAGACTCCAACTGTCAGAATTATTTAAAAGATCTCTTGAGAAGCAAGGTGTTTATCCAGAGGAGGTAAGCTTTGTCTTGTAGGATGGAGGAGACCAAGACCATGCTTAGCAGGGAGAGACAGATTTGTGTCAGACCCAAAAATAAACAGAAATTCCCAGTTACCTTTAATTAAGTCTCTTCCCGTTCAGTCTCAGGGAAATAGGTTCCTAGTAACAGAAAGGACCATAAGGACACTAACAGAAATTACAGTAACAAAAAGGAAGTAAGTCAGTGTCTCTGCTGCTAATTTAGTGCCCTCCTGGGACAGACAAAGAATGTTGTTGTGCATCTACAACAGGCTTTATCCTACAGAGAGGTTCTGGCACTTCCCAGTGCCTCCAAAAGCGCTCTGAAGCCTCATCTTGCAGCCAGAGGCTCTGAAGCATCCCCTGAGCAGAGAGATCAGGAGGCCAAGGCAGCCTGGGGACCCTGTTTGGGAGGATGGGAATTGGGGGAAGTGTTTGCTCAGCCCCAGCTGGTACCTGCTACCAAACAGCTGTCAAGCAGTGATGGAAGAACCACTCAGTGTCTGTTTTCCAAAGAGGCGTGCTCACAATCCACAGTGTGCAAGGGCTGAAATCTCTTGGTTAAAACATATGTTGCAAGAAATGAGCAAAACCTAAAGTAAACAGTTTACACAGAGGTGAGCATCTGCTGATTGCTGATATACACAGGCAAAATGAGTCTCTGTTTGAATATGACCTAGTTTTGCCCTTGCCTGCCTTTTTTTACATAGTGGAATAACTGACTCTTCAGCAACGCAGAAGGCTCCCCTACTTATGTTTCGACAGTGCATTTTCTCTCCCAAACAATGTTTGCTGCCCCAAGAGCCTAATTATCACCTAAGAGATGTTAACAGCCAGATCATTGAAATTTCCAAAAGGTTTTGATCAAATACAAGCAAGATGTAGTTTGTATTTTGCTGCCCTGTATTCCAGGAGCAGATGGTCTCCTGAGGTAGTAAAGTGTGGACTGAGTTAATGAATTTAAATATGCTTCTGTTAGATCTTTTAATCATGAATGTAATTGCATCTGGTAGTCTTTTAATTTTTAAATATAGAGTATGTGATTGGATTTCTCTTTTTTTCTTCTTCTTTTTCTTTTCCAAATCTATTGCTACTGTTGGTCCCTTTAGGGAATTCTCCAGCAGGAAGGCCTTGTCTTCTCAGAGTGAACATTGTGAATCTTTACTGTACTGATTCTTTCAATGTTAATTTTCAGTATTAGCAATCTCCTTTCTGTTCCTCTCTGCAACTGCTTCTGCCTTTGTTATGCCTGGCATAAGAAGGATGCACATGTAGTAATAGGGACACCAAGCCCAAACATGGAGTGGGAGGAATTTACCTTTGGTTTTCTCCGTCTCTTGATACATGCCTTTTGTGCCGGCTCCAGCAATTGTCTGTAGGCTGACTGGAATAACAGGATGCACAACAAGCATCAGCTCAGCTTCTCAAAAAGATTTAACAAGGGGAATTCGAAGCCAAATACCTGTGTCCCACAGTTGACAGAGAGATGCAGCTTGTCTGTGTTGGAGCTAATTGATGATATAAAACTTCATCTGCTAAATGGAACAAAGGAAGCAGTTCTGGCAGTTCCTGTGATGCTAAAAGCTTTCCAGATCTCTTGCTTTTGTACACACCTTCTCTTTGGGATGAAAGAATGAAATTTAGATACCACAGAGTATTCAAAGAAACAGATTGCAATGACTCTGCTACCCTCCAGCTCCCCTTGGCAAAATACTCAAAGAAAAGATAAATTCTTATGTGAAGAGGCAGTCAGGGGATTGAATGACTCAGGGCTGTGCTAGATATGGAGCCTCATATAACAAGATCACCAGCTCTCATCCATCCCAAGCTCAGCAGTTCGCCAGTGTATCTGAAAGAACTAATGGCCTCAGCCCAGCAGACCCAGTGGGCAGAGACTTATCTCAGCATGCTCTAAAGATGTAGATTGCCACCTTCTTATTTCAAAATTTACCAAACACAAGAAACTTTTTCTCTGTGGTAATTGTTTTGACAGGGATACTAAGCACATGCCTGCATTCAAAATGTGATTATTTCAGTAGAGCTGTGCTGATAAACCCCTTTTAGAAGAGAACTCACACTGGCAAGCGTTCCTCTGCCTCTATAACTTAACCCATTTCCCTGGACAGAGTGAGCTATACCCACAAGTAGTATATATAGCTGCCACAGCTTTTTGCTGGCATTGCTCTTTGGCTAACAACATTCTTTTATTATTTGCTTCTCATGGTACAGCTGAACTTTTCCATGCAACAGTTTTGTCTTGTTAGACATTTGGAAGAAGTTCTTTACTATGAATGTGGTGGGACACTGTAACAGGTTGCCCAGAGAGGTGGTGGAGGGTCCATTCCCAGAAATTTCAACATCAGGCATGATGGGGCTTCAAGCAACTTTATCTAGATGGGGACCATAGAATGGTTTGGGATGAAAGGGACCTCCAGAAGTCATCTAGTCCAGCCCCGCTGAAGTGAGCATGGACATTCTCCATTAGACCAGGTTGCCCATAGCCCTATCAAGCCTGACCTTGAATATCTCCAAGGACAGGGCCTCAACTACCTTCCTGGGATGTCCCTGTGTAGTTCAGGAGGGTTGGACTAGATGCGACCTTTAGAGGTCCCTTCCAACCCAATGCATTCTATGATTCTAAGGTAAGTGCATGAGGGTGAAAACTCACGCGCAATTTTTTGGAGGTGGTCTTTTATAGTCAGGCCTGAGGCAGAGACTTATGCAAAAGGCTCTATAGATACAGAGCTACAATCTCACAGTGCTCACAGAAGCACAGTCAGTGCTTCAGGTTTAGGGGTGCAGTGTTTGCATAAGCAGTGGACACATGCCAGTAAATTGGGAATTTAAACACCAGTGGCAAGCACTGGAAATCCCTCTGGAAGGAAAGTTGTGCATGGAGGGAACTGCCACAGGAAGATGAGTTCATGCCGACTCTCATGCTTGGTTGTGCCATCCCATCAGAGGCTGCAGTGGGTAGCAGCCATGGTGACACCAGTGCAGTGTGGGGTGCTGCTGAGTGGCACACTGGCATTGCTGCCTCCAGACCTGGTGTGGAAAGGGAAATACTCAAAACTGCAGATTCCTGTCATTGTCCTCCTCCACCAACCCAGTTAAATGGAATCGCACTTGTGGCCTAAATGTGTAAGGCAGAACAGATCTCGTGGGAAGGGAAGAAAACTGCTGCCCTCGGGAGATTTTCCCCCTGCTGGCCCCGATCCAGCTTCAGGTGCCATCCAGCAGCAGGCAGGTGCCATCTAGTGGGATCTGGGGCTGCATCTAGCCCCGCAGCCTGGCTGGCCTGGAGAGAGCTGGATTTTCCCTCTGCGGTAGGATGTTGGGTAATTCCCAGGCTGCAACAGAAGCAGGAGGAATAGCCTGCTGTGCTTTGGAGAAATGCAGAGGGGTTTGCTGAGTTGAAAGCATCACTTTGGGGAATTGCAGCACAGACTTTTAAGCACATAATTAGACTTATCTGCAGTAGAGCTGCAGAGGAGCTTCGTTGCCTTTCAGTCAGTTCAGACACCTCCAGAGTCCTTCAGACAGAAGGTGAGGCTATAATATTGGGCTGTATTTTATTTTAAAAAAATCTCTCAAGGATTTATTAATCAAAAAGTTGCTTTTCAAAATTATATTCAACAAAGTGCTGCTTTGCTGATAGTCCTAAGTGCTTCTGCTAGCCACAGGGCAAGGGATCTCATTTACCACCCTTAGAAGCAGAAAAACTCATGGCTTGTTAGGGCATGATGCCCCTTTTTCACAGTCCAGGGGTGCTGTCCCTTTGAAGAATCCACCTGGTATGTCATTGGACCTTACATTCATTTTTTCAGCTTCATAATGTATTTATCTGAGGGATCACCCAACAGAGAAATCCTGCGGTTGATGACTCAAACGTGCCTCTGCAGACCCAAACCACAAGTCTCATCTGTGATCCTGCTAGTGCAGCTAAGAGGAAACCAGAGGACTCCTGTAATTAGAAATAGCTTTGCTGTTCCTTGTCCTTCTGTTGACAGCACAGGAACAGGTCACTGTCAGAGACGGGATTCTGGCTGACCTAGATGGATCAGTGATGGATTTGGAGCAGACCTTTGCAGCAGTGCTCAGTTAATGAATTTTGCAGTTCTTGTTAGTTTCCTCAGTATGGTGAGTTGCTTAAGAGAGAAATTGTTTGTGACCTAGACCATCAATTTGACAATTCCTGTTGGGTATTTTTGTGTGCCTGCTGTAAATGAGCTGTGGCTGCTGAGGCTGCCAGAGACTACCAGAGCTGTTTGGTATGAAATACCTTCACCTTACTGTGCCTATTTTGTATTTTCCTTTTCTTTTAGAAGCAGTATTAACAAAAGCATGGATTGCAGGCCAGCTCATGCTGTGTTGTTTTCAAACTCCAGCAAAAGAAGTTGAAACCAAGAATTAACTTACTGTTTTCAGATCAGCAGTTTGTGGGGGGAAAAAAAGAACAAACAACAAAACAGAGTAATGATGCCCATGAGTCTCCAGTTGTGCTGTAAGGAAGGGCTCTTACTGGCTCCAGTAACAGCGTAATGAATAGCACCCTCTCTATTAGGCTCAGCCCTGCCTACCTCAGCCCTACTGCTGCAGTGTTCGGAAGAGCAAACTGAGCATTTCCTTGGGTCTGACTGGTTGCTCTGCCCTATGCAGAATGCACTGCAACATAGGTTTCTTGATGCTGGCACGGCCTGTGTGAGATCACTTGCTTTTTGCTGCATACTCTTGGATGGATTTGTTGCATACAGCTTTTGGTAATGTCTTGATTTCCCAGGAAGTAACGTGTTTTAGACAGAAGCCAGGCATCTTGTGACTCCTGCCAACTGGAATGTGGAGTGCCTACATGCATATAGATGTTTGGTGTTTAATAATTGAACTGGCTATATCAAGGTTGACAGCATGTCTTTCAGCTTTAAAGACAAGGCATTGTTATAGGAAAATGGGATGTTTCCCTGTGCCAAAGACAGAATTTTCTTTCCCAGCTAATCCTGGTGTCTGCAGCTGCTGTCTAGATATCACCTCCTAAAAGGCAGGGAATGAACTTCTGAACATCTGTAACAGCTACATTAAGTGGTGTGGTTTATTATAGAATTATGGATGATGATGGCTGGATTACTAAATTGTAAATCAATCAAAGGCATTCTGATGATGTTCTAAACCATGAGAGAGAGACTCATGTAGGAAGAGAGTGATTTACTGCACCAACTAGTAACACATCCATCCCCAGTCATTTTTATTTATCATTATTTTGAAAAGATTTCAACCCTTCATAAAAGTGAATTAAAAAAAAAAAGAAACCTGTAATGATGATAAAGTTTTGCTGTAATGAAAATTGACACTTCTGCACTCTGATTTCTGGTGATAGGAAAGTGGAGAATAAGGAACTTAAGATACACAAACTTCACAATTAATTAGTTGAACTATTGCCATTATTTAATTGTCTTTTATTTTTAAATCTAGTCCTTTAAAAATCTCTCACACTATTTGTAGTTTTAAACCATTGGTACTCAGGATTTTAAATGCTTAGCAAGTCATCAATTTCCAAGGAATTAGCAACACAGATGGGATTTATTTCAATCTGTGCAGTTGATTCTTTGATCCAGGGCTTGCTTAAGTGCATTCCAATGCAATTAATTAGAAAAATGGTATAAGGCAGTGGCAACTCCAAGTAATCTTAAGTGTAAGTGTAGGTGATTAGTAGCTTTGCTTTCTTGAGGATTATCTATTTGTTGCTTGACAGCATCAGCAATCCTGAGCAAAGGAGAGTCAGTTAATTGAGAAAGAAGGAGCTTTGGTACGTTTTGTAAGCCATTCCTAGGACTATTTGCAAGAAAAGCAGCAGTGTGGGAACCTCTCTCAGCACTGGTTTTAAGAAGGAACTGGGTAAACAGAATGAGGAGCAGTCATCTCTCATGCCGTTAGGTGTATGGCAGTACGTAGTTCACACTGATCTGCTTTGCTGGGCAGTAGTTGTTCTTTTTCCCTAGCAGCCCTGTGTGGCTCACAATGGAGCAGAGGACCTTTTTGGAAACCAGTCCTTGCAACAGCTTGCACCGTGGCTGCTTCCAGTAAAGGGGTGTGTTGCTTTTTGAGGTTTTCTTCCTTGGGATGCTTGTTTCTTGTCATACCCTCGCTGGCTGAAAGCTACAGTTTTTACTTGTGTCTAGGACATGTCAATCTAGTTTCAAAATTCTGTGCGTCTCGATTCTGTTTCCTGAGTCTTCCCACTCTGATCAATAAAAGTAGCCATCCATCAATTTTTGATTGGAACAAGATTGATCCACAAACAGCTCACGGGTGTCTGTGTTGCAGCTGCAGCTGCCTGACACCAATATTGCATCCCTTTTGGCTGAGGCAGGCAGTTGCCAAGGAATTCAATTGTCCTGCATAAGCAATCAATATCTGCTCCTCTGACTACTCTTGCTCCCTTAATCTTCCTGTATGGTTTCTTTATAATTTAATCTTCTTCAAGGAGACATAATTCCTGCCTATCATGCTGTTACACTTTTCTTGAATCTTACTGCCAGTGGAATTCCTGTTATTCACAAGAGAAGCTAGCTTACAGTTCAAAAGAAAATGCAAATTCCAGCCTATCAGCTTTGTTTGCAGCTGATTCAAGTAAATATCTCTGCATATTGCATAGTTACTTCTGCTTTGTCTTTGCTCTATTTAAACTTGCTTCTGGTTTTCCTTCTTCTGTGTGTGATACCCCAATAGTTCTTTCTTCTGCATTCTGAAGTGTGCAGGAATCAGCTGCAGAAATTCAGCTTTATTAGGTAAAATGTGTACTTGTTTTATTCATTGTATCCATCTTGACACCTGGGGAGGCTGAATCCCTGGCATCCTCTTCTCTTTTTGCAGTACGAAACTGCAGTTTTACATGCAGAACCAGTGCATCTCAGTCCTAATGACAAGGGGGGGGAGACTTAAAGTTCAGCCTCCCTGATAACATGGCAAGCTGCACTGGCAGCTTATTAGAGAACAGCACTTACCCCCTGGAGCTAGAATAAGACCCTGAATGTTTTCCACTTAAACTATCTCATGCTAGGGTGAAAACTGCTATCTTATGCTACTTATCCAGGGCAAATTGGGCTCTGAAACAGAGATGAAAAGTGCAGTCTCTCATTGCAAATATCTCATTATTTTTCAGGGGTTGATTTGTTTCTTGCCTGATTCTAATGAGTCTAACGTACAGGGAGGAACTAAAAAAATTGTGGAGTACAGTACCCTGCTAGCAAGTACTTCATAGCAAATATGGCTGTAATGTGTTACTAAAATCTGTATTTTGTGTAATGCTAAAATCAATAAAAGTGAAAGTCTCTGTGATAGAGCCAGTAAGTGAAGGGAAGGAAAATTTTTCTTCTTGGAGAATGGCAGTGGTTTTTCATCCCAAAATTTCTCACCTTGATGACAGCAGGGGCAATAATATAAACAAAAGAATGCATAGAATAGGCATGGGTTGCAGTCCACATTTCTACTGTCTGCCTTCTGCCAGCACTGATGTAATCCTTCTGGCAGTGAAACTTTCCATTGCAGTCTGTCAGCATTCAGATGTGCTATTGGTTAGTCAGTTTACTAAGGTGACAGGAATCACAGCAAACCTCCTGAAACCTGGGAAAGGTAATAAATCAAAGGTTTTTGATTTGTAACTTGCCGTCATTTTTGGTGCCTCCCTTCACTAGAAGACAGCAGTCAAGGCTTCCTAAGCACTTGATGTGAGGAAGGTTATGATGGTAAAAGAAAGCATCTGTTTATAAATGGTGCAAGTAACATAAGCTTTTAATGGGTCCTAGAGGAGTCCATGGCTCCAGAGGGCTCTGGAATGACTTCCTCTCCTCCCTCATCTGCTCCCCTCACCCTGACCCCCACTTTTTTTTTTTTCTAAGCCTTTGGTCAATTTTCATCCCATCTGTCATTACGAAAAATGAACTGATGGATCACTATTAAGGTTCCTAGCATGTCATGTATTGTTTTTTTAGATTAACTTATTTGAAGAGATAATGCAACAGGACATTCTTGTGCTTACACAGCAGCTGAATTTTCTTGAAAAGCAGAGATGTTGTGAAAACTCATAGTCTGTGTCCGTTCTGCTAATTGGATATAAACCAGTCACGAGACACGAGGGTGATTTGGGGCCATACTTGTTTGCTGGGTAAAATTCTATTAGTAGTGTATTACTGACAAACCTGAACTGGGGCTGAGTGTATAACAGTGTACTATGAACCCAGCAAATACTGCAGAACACTGAGATCTAAAAAGTATACCCTCATTTCATTTATGGAGATAATGATCCTGAAATTGCCCAAGAAGTAATACCTAACCATACCTACCTCAATGTTGCATTTGATCCCAGACACAAAATGCTCCCTTATATTACTGTATATGTCTTGTCAGTATAGATGATTCTGTGTCATACTGCCATTGCTGGGGTGGGTGTAAAGGCTCCTCAGCTTTCTAGCAAACTGCAATTCCACCCACCTGCCGTTCGGGCTGACTTACATCCTTTGTACCTCTACTCTAGCTCTGCAGCCTTTGCCAGTATCATTCAGAAGGAATGTCTATGTAAAAGGCATAGATGTGCTACAGCATTCCAGCCTTTGCTCTGTAGACCTGCCTTTCTTTGTAGGTCAACTTTAAATTGAGATGTCTCACCCTGTGTGATGACTGCACTGCAGCCACTGTGTATGCAGAGGCACTTGCAGACATGCAGCATTATAGTTCCTGCAGATTCCAAAAATCAAGGCTGGATGGCTGCAGTCTGGATCACACAGACTGATCTTCTGCTTGGTTTTATATCTACAGATTTCTTCCACCACCAGGCTGGAGCAGACCCTTGCAGTTGTGTTTGACTCTATCCAGTGTTTTTAACACTGTAACTCAGAGCCCATGCGTATCCCATCCCAAAAGGGGGAGATTTTGTGAAATACCTGAGCTGCTTACTTGCTCTTTTGCCTCTGTCTTCACTGTCAGCTTCTGTTCTCGTTTCCACTCCCGTTGCAAGGGAAGTTGTTGTGTTTGGTACACACAGGTACACACACCACAACCCTGGCACTGCCCCGTGAACATTCATGATATGATGAAAAGCTGCATCGCCAGGATTGTGGGGCATTCAACATTCTCCATGTTTTATGAAATGCAGAGGAGAGAAAAGAGAGGGGTGGATTTTCAAGAATGCTTAGATAAGTTAATTCTTTTTTTTTTAACTCTGGGTTAAATAGTACTTTTATTATGAATGGTATGTTTAATATAACACATTTTACTTCCTGCCAAAAGATAGAAATATGTATTACAGTGACTCTACGGATACTTAAATCCAAAAGACCAGACCAAAGTAATCTCAGGTTCACACTCTGAAATCTGGTACAGAACTACTTACACACTCAGCCAGTATTGTTGTAGCTGCTGGAATTAAGAGTTGGCTCTGGTTTTCCATTTTATTCTGTTCTTCCCCAGGAGGTTTTTAGCATAGCATAGCACAGCATGGCATAGTATAGCATAGCATAGCATAGCATAGCATAGCATACAAGATAATAGTTTAATTGGAAGAGACCTACAGTGATCATCTAGTCCGACTGCAGTTCTCCTGGGCAAGTAACTGTGAACTGGAAGGTAGATAAATGTTGCCAGCTATATACAGAAGGGCTCTTTTTTTAGGGGCTGCTGGTGTTCCACCCCATCCTGTGTTTCAGAGGGACACATCAGTGAGAATCGAAAGCTCCGAGCACCCAGGAGAGAGGAGAAGCATGCCAATTTGTCTGTAGTACAGGAGTGTTCTCTTTTGCCTCCGACTCCTGAAGCAGCCTGGGTTGGGTTTAGGGGTTACTTCTTGGTCGGCTGCCAGTGGCATGGCCCAAGCACTGCTGATCGGGAACTGGCACGCAGTGAAAGCGGAGCCAAGGAGGAGCCCCTGGGTGAAGATCTGGAGTGTGAACAGAGCCTGTGCAGTGGCTGGCTGTTAGGTTTCAAAACGTTCTGTCTTTTAATATAGCAGAGTCCCCAGAGCAGAGACCATCAGGCAAAACAAACACAACTGTGCAAAACAAACCCAGTTACCAAAGCAAGCACTGGCTTGCTGTAAAGACACCCCCTTCTTTAGTGGAAAAGGAAAATGCTGATGTGGATGTTTACAGTCTGAGTACTAGCTGAGTGGCTTTGCTCTTGAGTTTCTTGGCTTTTGGTGTTTTGTGTGACAACGTTAAATCTAGCAGACAGAAGAGACTTGTGTATTTTGTTTATTTGTTTGGGGGTTTCTTTCTTTTTCTCTGACTTTCAGAGGGCTGAAGAGTTTACTGTGTGTGAAATGCAGGAAGAGTCTAAATGAACACCAGATGAGAGGAAATAGACTGAGGAAAATTAGGGCTATTTGCTACCAAAGGAAGTAATCATTGTACATATATTAAATTCCAATCTCTAACTTAGAGTGTGTTTTGTTATGCAAGAAGTCTGACTGTAGAGTAAAAAGGGCAATGTGTAGAGCCTTCCCAAGTTTGGGCTTTAAAAGTGGTAAGCAGGGATTTGGTGTACTGGTGGTAAATAAGGCAAGGGGTGGGGTTGGCTGGGGAGTGTTTGGTGCTTCAGTCTCCCACCGTAGCAGGAGGTCCTTTTGTGGCTCTGTGCAGAAAGATAAAGGAGTTTTTCATCTGTTATTTGTAGATAACATTTAGTATGACTTTGTAATGAAAATATCAATTCCTTATAAACTTTGATCTGCCACATTCTCAGCTCATCCATCACTAGAGACACCTCACTCACCCTTCCTTATTACTTACCTGTAAGTCAGTGCTGGAACTGCTCCTTTAGGATACACTGACCATTTTTAGTGGAGATGACCATCCATAATTCCTTCAATTGTCTCCATAAGGTGAGGGTTTAAGTGATCACAGCAGGGGTGCCAACTGTTCTAGTTCTTTCCTGCAGAGTAGGTGCATGCTTTCATTTTTCAGGCATCTTGGCTTGTATTAGAAACACTGTGGCCAGCAGGAACAGGGAGGTGATCATCCCCCTGTACTCAGCACTGGTGAGGCCACACCTCGAATATTGTATTCAGTTCTGGGCCTTCACTACAGGAAGGATATTGAGGTGCTGGAGCATGTCCAGAGAAGGGCAAGGAGGCTCACGAGGGGCCTGGAGCACATGGGCTACAAGGAGCATCTGAGGGAGCTGTGGTTGTTCAGTCTGGAGAAGAGGAGGCCGAGGAGAGAACTCATTGCTCTCTACAACTACCTGAAGGGAGGTTGGGGTGAGGAGGGCGCCGGCCTCTTCTCTTGGTGACAAGCTAGAGGATTAGAGGAAATGGTTTCGTGATGTGCCAGGGGAGATTCAGGCTGGATGTTAAGAAACACTTCTTCACTGAAAGGGTTATCAGACACTGGAATGGTCTGCCCAGGGCAGTGGTGGAGTGACCATCCCAGGGGTGTTCATCCAATGCGTGGACCTGGTGCTTAGGGACATGGTTTAGTGTTGATCCTTCAGTGCTGGGTTGAGGGTTGGACTGAATGATGTTTGAGGTCTCTTCTAACCAGATATATTCTGTGATTCTGTGTGAGGAAGCAAAATGACTACTTGTAGTGAAAAACTCCTTACAGCAAGAGCTACTATGAAATGAATAAAGGCCTGCACAAATTATTTCAGAAGTGTGGCATACACGGGTTTGGCTTACAAAGATGCCTTAAATCAACCACAAATTTAACATCACTTTGCATTCTTTTAAAATAAACAGAGTGATTTTCATTCCTGCAAGCTGGCAGACACCCTGTTCGGTTCAGTTAATTCAGCAAGGACATAGAAAGATTTTCCTTTTTTTTTTTTTCTTTAGCAGTAGAAAAATTGTAGCCTGGGGGCATGTTGCTTTGACAGATTGGGGTTATATGCTTGAAGCTGACCTATGCAGCTTCCTTCCCCCTCCTGGCAGGCGGGATGAAGCATGTATGATTGGAAGTGGCTACCCTTATTTTGTTCTTTATCTGATGAAAAGCTACCACAGTAGTCAAGAAGAGCTTGTTATAGATTTTGCTTTTCCTGTGAGGCACACTTGAAAGCTCTGTGAAGAACCTGTAGAAATAAAAAATAAGATATTTTGGCTGTGTGGGAGGGAAGCATTTAATCACAGTGAAGAATAGGGGATTGCACAGTGAAATAAGTAGTTCTTGGCAGATTCTAGAGACCAGCAGTGGGAAGTAAGAAGGGTGTATCCGAGTGTAGGAAAGCATAAATGGAAATTAACTGAAGAGAGATAATAGCATCATATTTAGAATCTGTCACTGTATCAGAGTTATGTTGACTGGTTATAAGCAAAAGAGAAGGAATTGGTTTTTGGTTGGAATTGGTTTCATTTCCCCTTCATTAGCTGAGGAACATGCTGACAGGAATTAAAGCAAAATATTAGTAAATGGGGGTTTGAGCCACTCCCTCCCATCTGCAAGAAAGGGTTATTTTTAACCAGATCTGCTCAGTAACTGCAATTGCAGCATGGCCATGCAAAAAAAGAAAAAAAAAGCTCTGCTGGCAATACTAAGGCCACTTTGTTCTGCTACGTGAGAATGGGAAGGAGAGGTTTGGGGTGGGCATCCTGTAGGACAACAGTGCCCCTGACGCCTGTGTCATGAAAATATGCCTCAAGTTAACTATTGTCCTCTGATCTCAATCCATGCTGAAACAGGGGCTTTGCATAATCATGGAAGGAGACGATTTGTTCTCCAAAAGATGTTATGCTTTGAATTGCCAAAATAGACAAAGGAGACATTGTCAGCCCTTTACACATGGGGAAGAAGCAGAGAGAGAGAGAGACTTGTCTGGGGCACATAGGCTAACTTTGACAGAAGCCAGCACTTGCACTCAAGTTTCCTAAATTCATTTCTGTACTACAAACACAATATTGCCCTTTCTTTCTAATACTGGGTGTTTTTCTCCCTGAAACTTCAGTTCTCACACAGCATTTTCTATCACAAACATGATTTCATTTTGCCCTGTTTAATAAATATGCCAGTGATTCTTTCCTCAGACAAAACTCTGCAGCTTGCATGCAGATCCCAGTTGCAATGCGGAAGTTGCAAATGCCCCAGGGAGCTTCAGGCAGACATTCACATTGAGACCTGCAGGGACAATAATGCAAAGAAAGGCAGAGGTGTGGCTCTAGCTTTTCTTTGTCCTCTTAGGGATCACAGCCCCATGGATATGTAGAAAGGAAGCCCACAAGAGTAGTAATGCTGATCTCCCAAGCATCACATGGGAAGAAAAATAAATGTCTTACTAACTAGAATGTCCATTTTACTTGCTCAAGCTTGTTAACTCCCGGAAGGCCAGCGAGAATTGGCATTGCATGACCGAACTGGGGCTGTTTGGGTTTTTTATGAGGCAATATTGAGTGGAACCATCTGGGCTAGGAGAAGACCACATTTCTGAAATGAGCTTTTAGGAGTACTTAAGTTAAGTAGCTGTCTGGGGCACCACGCTGAAAGGAAGGGCACTTGCAGCTGCATGTACTTTATGAGTTTATTTTATCTCTGATGACAAAAGAGAACTTATTAGTCATGTGGTTCCTCATAAATTCCAAACCACTGCTGACAAGTGGCACTGCCTGTATTCTTAACCACACTGGCACAAAGTTCCCCCAACTTTGCTGCTAATGGAGGATGCTTTAGAGAGATATCTAACTTCTAACTTTAAGGCAATTCCTAAGTTACAGTTTGAGAATGGAAACTGTAATATCGTAAGTACTTTGGACAAATACTTTCATGGTCATTCATCTAATATCAAAGTGGTTCTTGAGGCTCCAGTCTTCCTAAAGGTGTGCTGTTACACTTTCCTGAATGCTGAGGGAATTTAAGCCTCTGAAACTATTATCCTTCGAGAAAGCTAAATCACAGAATCACAGAATGGTAGGAGTTGAAAGAGATCATCAAGTCCAAACCCCCTGCCAGAGCATGATCACCTAAAGCAGCTCACATAGGAACATGTCCAGATGTGCCTTGAAAGTCTCCAGAGACAGAGACTCCACCACCTCTCTGGGAAACCCATTCCAGTACTCTGCCACCCTCAAAATAGAGAAGTTCCTTCACATGTTTAGATGGAACTTCCTATGTTCAAGTTTATGCCCATTACGCCTCTTATCCTGTCACTGGGGACCACTGAGAAGAGTCTGGCCCCATCTTCCTAACACCCACTACTTCGATATTTGTAAGCATTAAGATCCCTCAGCCTCCTCTTCTCCAAGTTAAATAGCCCCAGTTCTCTCAGTCTTTCCTCATATGACAGATGTTCCAGTCCCCTAATCATCTTAGTGGCCCTGTGCTGGAATCTCTCCAGTAGCTCTTTGTAATTCTAGAGCTGGAGTACCCAGAACTGGACACAGTACTCCAGGTGAGGCCTCACCAGTGAAGATTAGAGGGATAGGAGAACTTTCGTCAACCTACTGGCCACACTGCTCTTAATGAATCTCAGGATACCATTTTCTTTCTTGGCCTTGAGGACACACTGCTAGCTCATGGTCATCATGTTGTCTACCAGGACTCCCAGGTGCTGGTAGACAGGTTTAGGGGCATAACTTTCAGTATATCAGTGGTGCATCTCAGCCTAGGCAGTTTAAACTATTCTTTTGCATTGCAGTCTCTGTTTGGTTTGAGGTTTTAGTTTATTATTTATGCCCCATTGGGGCAGCTCCCTAAAGTACCACCAGGGTCCTCGTTATACTGCCTGTATTCCAGTTTCTAAGCTGTCCTCTTTCAAGCATTTTTCTATGTGACAGAACTGGAAAGAGACATGTCAAATTTAATATAATTTAGAAAAATTTAACCTATTTTCCTATGCATTCTATTCACTGAAATGAATCACAGTGAGAAGTCGCTCACAGTAAAATATTTACTAGTGTATTGCCTCAACTAAGGTAACAGCTCTTGTAGTGCAGGTGTGAGGAGAGAACTTCTTTTCAGTCCAGATCCTGTTCAGGCTGGACCTTAGAAGCTTTGCATGACATTTATTAATTTGAGTTACTAAAATACTCCTGAAATTTAAACAGAGAAAGAGAGGTTGAGAAGGCAAACAGGACTCAGGCTGGCAAGAGATTCATGCCAGCTCTGCCACAGGCACCCATGTGACTTTAGGAAACAGGGTTTAGTATTTTGGTTCCCCTGTCTGCGAAATGCAGACAGTAACTCTCCTTTTTTTCTCTATGCATACCTGTATAGACTGCAGGTTTGAACAGGAATCCTTCCGTGTCTTTGGATACCTCAAAAATTAATCCCTGATCTTAGGTGAAACTTGTAGTTGCTTCTGTAAGCCACAAGACAATAATTAACTTCAACCTGCTTCAGGTAATAATGCAACCTTTGGATTACATTGGTAACATCCACTGCAGTTCACAAGTGAAAAAATGCTGGTAGTGGTTAGCATCAATGTCTGTTGCTTGAACATCTGGCATTCATCATTGCTTTCCTTTTCTTTCCACTGTCATATTTCATCCCCATTCGTTAGAGGTTTCTTAGCACTGTCTATATAAATCATAGCAGGGCAGTTGAATCATGACAAGCTGCAATGCAAATGAAGGAAAAAGAGGTAAATTTAAGGGAAGTGTTTCTATTATGCACTCTGCTCACCTTCTTTCTCCCTTCTCCCTGTCCACAGACAGTACTAGACAGCGTTTCTAGACAGCATGATACCCTTGCTGTGAAGAGAGACGGAAAAGTTTCCCAAAATAGCAAATGTTTTTACCAGCCCCAGTTATGAAGGCAGAAAGGAGGAGAGGAGCTGGAGGCAGAGTGGACACCCATTGCCATTGTTGGAAAGACCAAAATTTACTGCTTTGGAAACAGCTGTTCAGCAAGTTAGTAATAGTTTAGGAAAGCAAACATTCCTTAAAATCAGACTTGCTGGGCAATGTCTTTCATGCACTTTCTGAAAATTAATCAACTCGTATTGCACTAATTTAGGTTACAGCTAGGAAGAACAGTATTTAGCGTGCAAGGGAAATATAGGTGTATTAATATTATCCAAAGCAGAACATTTTAACTCTTTTTTTCCACCTCAAAAGCAGTGCCCTCGCAGTGACCATTACAATTCGGCCCTCCCAAGCCATGCCTGCAGGGCAGTGAGCCAAAACAGCATTGTGAAGCTGCATCTCTTTTTGAGGAATGAATCCCTCCCTATATGAAACATTTCCAGCAGCACGTGTGCATTACCCTGCCAAAGCCAGATGCTCCTGTTTGTGCACAGTGTCACACAGCCCCATGCACTGGAAGCCCATGTGGATTTAATTCCCTGCCAGCTTTAGGAACTAGAGAAGGTATTTCCTTGTTCTAGAAACACTGGGAAACAGCACAGTCTACAGCTACTGGGAGTTAGAGAAAAAATGCTCATTGCTCTCTGCCTGGAGAGAGCTTTTGCAGAATGCCATCTCTGTAATTCCTAGAACTTCATCCAGGCTCAAGGTGGGCTGAAGTTGAAGGGTCTCTTTATACAAGACAGCTGTCATGTTTTCAGTTCAAGGGAAAACTTGCACTCTTGAATATTTCATTATACTTAGAGCAGCAAGAATGCCCCGTGTCACTATGTGTGTTCTTCCTCATTGTCTGGCTTTTTCTTCATGTGCCAAAAGTGAGTCTTAACTTTGCTTGAATTGATAACAGATTAGCTGAAATGAGAATGAACAATTTCCCCTTTTGCTGGTTGTCAGCTCATTCCTTCTCTTTCTACAAAACATATTGCATTCCTGATTTCTTCTTATTTTTCACTTATGTTCCTGCGGTGTTGCCCTGCTACTCACTGCAGCTCCCAGATTTCAGCTCAGCAGCCAGATCAGTCAAGCAGTAGGTACCCTGGTCAGCATCTGCATGAAGTGAAAAATGATAAGTCCAGTTCATAAACAAACCAGTTGCTGGGCTCTCCTGCAGAGCAAGTCCTGGCTGATTTGGAGGGCACATGGCTGTGTGAAAGAACAGGCAGTCCTTGAAGTCACAGTTGCTCTCTGAAGATGGTAGATGGGTTGAATCCTGCTGATTTATTCTCACATTGCAGTCTGTTGCTGGAAATGCATGTCCTGGTGAAAGTATTGCTACTTGGCAGAACTGAAATGGGGGGCAATACGAAACATGGATCTAAAGTTGTGCAAAATACTTTGCATGAGATGTTCCAAGAAGAAAATAATCCAAGAGTACAGTGGAATGGATGTTGTGATGTTAATTTAACTCTTGTCTTTTTGATACCTACAGTAGTTCTCAGCTTGCCAAGCATCTTTCTTGTTACTTGTAGAATGTTTATTTTATTTTCTCCTCTTCTTGTAGAAAATTTTACTACATCACACTGCTGAGAGATCCCGTATCTCGTTACCTCAGTGAATGGCGTCACGTCCAACGAGGAGCTACTTGGAAGACCTCCTTGCACATGTGTGATGGCAGGACACCAACTCCTGAAGAGCTGCCATCGTGCTATGAAGGCACGGATTGGTCAGGCTGCACGCTGCAGGAGTTCATGGATTGCCCATATAATTTGGCCAACAACCGCCAAGTGAGGATGTTGGCTGACTTGAGTTTAGTGGGCTGCTACAACATGTCTTTTATCCCAGAGAACAAGCGAGCACAGATCCTGCTGGAGAGCGCAAAAAAGAACCTCAAAGACATGGCCTTCTTCGGCCTGACAGAGTTCCAGAGAAAGACTCAGTACCTGTTTGAGAGAACTTTTAATCTGAAATTCATCCGGCCCTTTATGCAGTACAACAGTACCAGGGCAGGAGGGGTGGAGGTTGACAATGACACCATCCGGAGGATTGAGGAGCTCAATGACTTGGACATGCAGCTCTATGACTATGCAAAGGACCTCTTCCAGCAGCGCTACCAGTACAAACGGCAGGTAGAGAGGATGGAGCAGAGGATAAAGAATCGGGAAGAGAGGCTTCTTCACCGGTCGAATGAAGCACTTCCCAAGGAAGAGACCGAAGAGCAAGGACGCTTGCCCACTGAGGACTACATGAGCCATATTATAGAGAAGTGGTAGCCTAGGCAGACTTTTATATTAACAATACTCTAAGGTTTCCATATAAAAGATCATGGAAGTAAAATTAAAAAAAAAAAAAAAAACAACAGAAAAACAACAAAAAATATTTTATTTAAAAGCAAGTCTGTAAAACAGAAGATAAATTGCTTCCTTAAGCATAGGGTCTTTTTACTGTTTCTTACAAGACCAATGAGATTCTTTAAAAAAATAAGTAAATACATAAAAATTTTTAAAAAAGGGTCAGCATTATAATGCAGAGGTATAAAATGCACAAATGCAGTTCCCCACTCCTAAGGCCAAATATGAAAGAATGTTTCTTATCCTCACAATTCAAACACAAACGGCAGAAGTAGGACTTTAATATCTGTTTATCCCCCTGAGCATAAAGAAACACGTAATTAAAACCCAAGGAAACTGATGTTTTCTTTTGTGGGTGATTTTGGCGGTGGGATGGGAATTGTAATGCTTCTAAGTACATGATAATGGTGACTAAGTTGAGGATGTGCTGTTCTGTCAGGCTGTGATCTGAGCAGAAGGGCGGTCACTTCGTTTCAGCGGCCAGCCACTGCCAGGAAGTAGAGAACCATACAAATAACAAAGAAGGACAACATCAGAGGACAAGAAACATTAAAGCAAGTTGACTGTGGATATGTACTTAGCACAGCAGGTTTGATAACATTGCACTGGTATCGTATATACATACACGACTTCATCACTAAAATAATAAGGAATTCATGCACAGAGCTCCCAGATCTGTTTCACAAGCAGGTCCCAAGACAAGTTTAAAGCCAACAAAATTCCACATAGGCTCAAACATGGATTCACATGCTATCCTGTCACCCTACGCAACTGCCACTCAAGCCTTGATCAGTATTATCCATTAACAGCACATGTAAAACCTATTCTACATTTGAAAAACAAAAAGAGATGAAGTTTAATAGCAATACTCCCTCATAAATCTGCACAAGTTCCATGAAGACCCTATAAATAATCAGCCCTTAATGGGTCCACAATGAGGGGGTGACTTTGTTTTGTTTGTTGCTATGTGAAACACTGAACTAGAACAAGCGTACAGATGTACCTGTATCTGTCGTTTTTCAGCTATTTTTACTTCCACATATCAAGAGAGAATGGGCATCAGCCTGCTTCCAGTGAAGTCACTAGAACTGATTTAAGTGGGAACAGGATGGGGCTCTTTTCCAGAGCTGTGAAAATTTCTGACTATGGGTCTGAATTATGAGACAGTGCACATTGTTTTTTGGCAGAGTGCCTGTTCTGCAGCTCTTACTTTAAATGAACAAACTGTGTTCACAAAACTGGAAAGGGGAATCATGGATTGTATTTTTTTTAGTCTTAGACCACTTTCAAAGCAGAACTCTTTCTCTCTCAATGCTGCTTTTTAGGGACTCATGTAAGTTTAATCCTCCAGTGTGGTGACAGTCTAACCAGGTTCTGCTTACTGACTTTTGAGTCATAGAACAACAATGACTTCTCTAATTCCTCTTCCCACTCACCAAATTAAAATAGGGCTTATTTTCTTGCTGTTGCAAGCATTTCTTTGCTTGGCTGGAAGCATGGAAATGAAGCAGATTTTGTGTGTTTCATGTCTCACCCCGTTATTACTCAGCCTGTAAGACCTGAACCAGCTATTGTTTAGGGTAAACTATGAACCAAGTGGAGTATGATTTGATTTTCAAAGGCCATGTTAACTGCAGATCAAATGTGGCATTGAAATAATCAGAGGAGAGGCAGAGAGCTGATGCATTCAATTTTAGCATGTTGTTTTTACAGTGTCCCTTTCCCATCATACAAATCCACTGAAGTGCTGCTTGGTTTATATTTTAATTCTCTCTCTGCCTCTGTCCACTGTTTCAGATTCAGACTGAGTTTTGCAGGGGGGGCTGCCTTCAGCAGAGGAGCTCCCTAGCTTCTTCTGTCTACATCCTAGGGGATACACCTTGCTTTTGGGGATGTTCTTCTCCAGAAGAGTAGAGATGGCTGAAAACTTAAAGTTGAACACAAAATATAAACAGCACTTTGGGCTCAAATATTACCCTGCTACAGCCCAAATCCAATCCCAAAGTCCACCAAAATTGAAGGATGGAGTATGTACTGATTTCAGATGCATTTTGCTTGGGCCAGCATCTTGGTGCTGTAAAGTGCCGTAGCAAACACTCACCCATCTCCAAGCACAGTGGGACATTGTTACCCATGCATTCACCTGGTGCCAGTGGTGTCATTGCCTTTAACATTCTGCCACAAAATGGCCCCTGTTCCCAGAGATCTGCAGCTTGGCCATAAGCATTTCCTCCTAGCTGAAAAGTAGGAAGCAAATGAAGCAATTTTCAGTTGCTGGCTTGGGGGCAGAAGGTATTACAAATCCACTTGCTCGTCTCTGAATTCCAAGACTGGGAGGAGCTATGTCTGCTAGTTCCCAGCGCTTTTATGTGTTGCTGTAACTAAACAAAGCATATTTTAAAAAATGCAATTTTACAGGCTGTTTACCCACAAAACCAATACACATGATATAAAAAGCAACTGCTTTACATGCACAGTTTCCAGCTTTCCCCCAAGGCTTTTGACTGTGTATCCTGTGTTATGGATCCATAACGCACAAATGTTACAGCGGCTAATCCATATCCAAGGTGCACGTTGTGTGGTAACTGCCCAGGCAGGCACTGCCTTCCCAGAGCCCTTCTGTACCAAAGGCCAAATTCTGCTCTCATCTACCAAAGGGCATCAGTATGGGGGACTGTGTATGATTAGGACCAGCACAATTTGGCCTGGTTTGCCTGAGCTGTTCTGGGCTCTGAGTAACCAGCTGGATTTTAATGGATCTGTCTGCAGTGTTCTCTAAATCAGAGGCAGCCTCTGACCCTAGAAGCATGTCAGTAGAAGACCTTGTTCCAACATTTTCTTTGTAATATAGTACAGTAACAAGCAAAAGAAATTAAACTACCTTGAAAACTTTCTTAACAGTTTTGCTTCAACCCACAAAAGGAGGGATGACCTTAGTTTAGCACTGAGGCAGAAATTTCTACATTTAAATCCTGTGCCCAGAAAATGCCTCAGTTCCTCCACCCGTACATTGGGAATAACAAATTCATGCACTCTAAAGAGGTACTCCAAGGCATGAAAAGTATAGCGCACTCTGAAGCTGATTCTAAATATTAGAAATTAGAGGAGTGGCCCAAAATCCATGCCTCACCCTGGCTGCTGAGCTGGTCTGTTTACAGCCGTAGGCCATCTATGCATTTATTCTAAGAGCTGTTTGCCAGAGGATGGGTTGCAGGATGTACCTGGAACTATCTTCTTCCTTTAGTGGGTTTAAGGGAAATTTTTAACACAATGTGAATGTAGTTTTTTGTGATTTCTATGTACTACAGTTTGAAGTGGTACAATGTCTTTCATTTTTAGGACTATTTGATGCTTCGGTAACATGAAAAATACGTGTGTGTAGTTTTAACATGAATGGAGAACAACAGCTTTAAGGCACTCCAGCAGAGGTAGTAGCCAGATAGTAAATTCTTGTTCAATATCTGCCTCTTTCTTCCAGAATATTTTTCCTGTGACTTTGAGATATACTGAGACCTTTTTACTCCATGAATTGTCTCTTCAGGGGTCTTGTCAGTGCATCATGATGCAGGTCAGGATAGGTGAGTGCTGGGTACAGTGAAGGCAGGTACAAAATTATGACCTGTCTCTTACTAGAGTTGGTGAGGCAGTTCCCCTTCAATTCAGGTTTTACCTAGTTAGATGCTTGTCCATCCTACCATGTTTCTGCCACGGTTCCAGGGATGCCCCATGAAAAGCCTTTACAAAAGCTGGGACTGCGTAAGATAAAGTATTTCTAAGGGTTTGTACATTCAGTAGTATTAGTGTTGAGTGGGCATTTTGGACAGGTAGTTAATGGACACCAGGCCTAAGATGACAGCTCCTAGCCTGTGCCATTTTACACTCTGACCCTTGCACATCTGCAAGCAGCGGTGATGCTCTGAGAGGCAGTTTCCCAGCAAAGTCCACTCCTGCTTTGGGGAAATGGAATGGGCAAGACCTGCTTCAGTGCTAAGAAGGAGGAGATCTTTTTGCTTTTAGTCACCAGAACACTGTTAACTTCACTGCTCGGTGGGTTGTTGCCGAAGAAAGCTTTTTATTGCTCATTTGTCTCCTCCCAGCTAGATTTTTTGAAGGAGTTTGCCTCCTCCAAGGTTTTCCAGACAGTCAGATGCCACCTTGTACTCTACCCAGGTCACAAAATGCAAGATTCACTAGTATGGTTGCACACCCAGGCTTCTCATGGGGTTAAAAATTGTCAACAGAACAAACTCAACAAAGGAGCAGTGTGAATTTCTGGCTTTACTGAATTTCTTCCTTTGTGCCCACCATTTTGGAATAAGTGGGTAGCATTTCATGTTGACATTTCTGCACCCGATAGTTTCTTGCTTACAAAACTGAGATGACAATGAATGCAGCATGAGGAAGATCCCAACAAGCCTCTCTCTCAGGGCTATCCTGTAGGAGCAGAAAGGGCAGTAGAATTGCTGCAGTGAGGAAGACAGAAGGACCACCGCAGTGGCACTGTGGACATGTCAATTAGGAAGTTTTCACTCTGAGCCCATCAAATCATTTCACAGATATCACTACAGAAGGTAATGACTAACATTACAGAATAGGGTCTGACTGAGATTTACATCCTAGGGTTAAAAGATCTCTAGCTTCTTAGTGGTCTTTAGAGTTACTCAGACCCCCTCCTGTCCCACAGAATTTCCTGAACGTCACAAAAATGGGTACTGCTACAGGAATTCACCACACAGACTGTGCTAAACACTATTTCCAGGGCTGTAGCCTGGAATGCAACTCACACTGTCTGCTGGATTCAAATCACAGGGCTGGCTACGTTATGTTTTTGCTCTTGTTTTCACTAATATTAGTAGATCAGGTTCCAGTGGCAGAAGCAAATGCAGGACTCACTGCCTGCTCAGCAGCAGAACCAAGTCTTTAATGTACAGGTCGGTCAGCAGCAAGCAGCAGAGCCTGTGGCTGCACACACAGCCCAAGCTATCTGTGGCCATTTTGTTTTGCCCAATCTACAGGAGTCTTGCCAGGTGGATGGAGTGCTGATAAGCAGGCAGGTGTAAATCCAGTATTGTCCCAGTTGCAGGTGGTTTTCTCTCTAATTTTTAGCCATGCAAGCTGAAAAAAATGCCAAGATTTGCAAATGAGTCTTTCAAAGCCCCACAATTCCTCCTCCCAGTTTTCCCCCAGGTGTCAATTTTGCAGACTGGATTGAGAGAGTTGTACTATAATGAATAATTTTATATTCAAATGGTTTACTGAGCATGATTTGTTTTGTACATATTGGAATATGATTTAACTTATTTTTATTGCCCCCTTTTTTTTTTTTTGTCATAAGTAAAAGACAAAAATCCCCACCCTCTCTCAATGTGAAGGTACTCTGTGTTTGTGTGTAGTCTGCCAGGCAAACATGCAACAGCCACAGGATTTCTCACTATCCCTGCTGGTATGATTTTATTTCTCATTGTCATTTGTTTCTGTCTGAGGCTTTGTTTATATTATTTTTTCTTTCCTTTCTGCTGCGCAACCTGCACAGGGAAAAGAAAGGGCAACGCAGGCAGAACTTTCTTCCTCTTCCTTTCTTGTGTGCTTTACCTACCAAGGAACTCAGTTCTTCTCTTCTAGGAGTTGTGTTACTGAGGGTAAAAAAAAAAAAATACAACTATCACCCCCACCTGCCTTCCATCCTCCATGTTGTAGATCAAACAGATTCAGCTTCTCTGAAAGTGATTGTGGCTGGAGTCATTCCATTGGGCTGAATATGTATGGTTTGCACTTTTTTTTCTGCTTCAGAAACTTAAAAACAACAAGAAAAAATAAAGCAACTGTTTAAATTGAGCCAAGTAACACTTAAATCTTTATATATTTATTTGTAGCATCTTACAAAAAGTGTTACAAGGTTTTTTCTTTCCTTCCACAAGAATTAATTGGATTTTTAAAAAGTCATCTAATTGTTTTTGTCTAGATCAAGAATGAATGTTAGCAGATGAAATAAACCCTAAAACTGAGCATCTGTGGTGTGTGTTGTCCTTGCATGGGCCTTTGGGTGCTGTTCCTGTGTAATAGATCTTGCCTTCCTGTATTAGAAAGCTGCCAGGTGAGTTGATGGAGGGTATTTGTGTTCTGCTAAAAAAACAAAGCTCCTAACAGAAATACTCAAGCAGAAACTGTAGTCTGTTTATGCCTGTTGTTACATGAGCCAACATTATAAAAAGCCCTCAAACCTCCTAAAAGCTTATAATCTTTTAAAAATTAATTACCCTTAGTATCACACTGCTCTCTTAAGTTTTCTTTTTTGCAGTCATTGCAATGAACAGATTTGAACAAATGCAGGCACTAAATTGTAGTTGTTATACCAAATATTACAGAATAATTAACAGAATTTTTGTTACATGTTCAGAAGTACTTTCACCAAATGTGACCTGTGAAAATGTTCTCCATTTACAAAATGCTGTGCACTTGGATTTGATATAGTAAAAGTAAGGGGGTGAGGAAGTTACACAAGCACTGTACAGTATTCTAAGTGAAAATAGCTATGTATGTTTATGCCAGTGTATCAAATACTACTGTTCTTTACCCACGTCATTATACTTCACACATTCCACCATATAAGCTGGAGGCAATGTTTGAACCTTCCCAGATAGGGTGCTTGGCTGCTTTTTTTCTTCCAGCTGTGAAAGTAATCCTACTCAAGTTGCTGGAGACCCAGACAAGTAAAAGGTGTAAGCTAGCAGGAACACACTGCTGCATCAATTCACGCTGACAAAGGGTTCTTCATTTTACCTTGGGAAATGTCCAAGGAAGTGTCAGCATGAGAAGCACATCACTGATCTGGAGAGGAAGCCAAGGCACAGAAACTTTGCAGCCATTTACCCATGAGCCTGCGAGGCATCAAGAGTCTTCACTTCCCACTCCTCTGCCTCGCAGCCTCTTGCACAGCCATGAGGACAACGGTTCCTTCATCGGATTGCCAGGTTTAACCCCTGCTGCCACCTCCTCCTGAACGTCACCACTGCCAAAACAGAGCCAGGGCCCAAAGGCAGCAGGCTCTCCCTCCCCTCCTTGTTATTTCCCCTTCAAGGGCTTATCTCCGGCGCAGAACGTTCTGGAAACGCTCGAGGCCCCCACAGAGCGCGCTGCCCTTCAGCCCTAAAAAAGAGAGGGAAAGACCGTAAGCAACCTTACTTCCCTCCTCCCTGCTGCTGCGCTGGCCGCCACTGCCCCGTCAGTAAGTGGCTAGTCTATGTGGTGGGGACCACCCAGACTCAGGGGGAGGGCGCAGCACCGGTATTCCTCCTCCCCTTCGGGCGGTGACTTGGGGTGCGGTGTGAGGCTGCCGCCGCGCCGGGCTGGGTGTGGCGCCATTTGGAGCCGCTACTCTGCGACGGGTGGGGTGCAGGAGTTGCGCTGGGATTTGTGTACATGGCCTCTGCCGGGGGTCGCCGCGCCGCGTGCTGCCCCACAGGAGGCGCTGTTGAGTAGCACTGAGTCCCCTTCTGTAGCTGGCCTGTGGGGGATGTTGCCCATCGGCATCACTTTGCCTGTAAGCATGGTAAGGCACCAGAGAGCCCGGCTGCCTCAGTTGGCGCAGGCTGTGCTGGTGCTAAGATCTGGGTGCTTCTGTGTCCAGAGCACCAGGGGCTGGTGGCCTGTGGTCTTCCAGAGCTTTTGAGGGGGTGCATCAGCCTAGCTTGTTCTGCTGCACAGAGGCTTGTACTGTGGCACTGTTCCTGTTCAAAAGTACAGTCTTTATTCTCCTTTACCTTCCTTTCCCAAAACCCTGGAAGATCTCTGTCACAAGAAGTCTGTGCAAGCAAACCGTTTTCGTTGGCACATGGTGGTCCTGCACTATCTTTAATATACTACTTCCTCTTGGTCGATGCTAGAGGCCTTGATAGAGAAAAGGAGGATAGTTAGCAAGCAGATGGAAGAAAGGCTTCTTCTATTGCAGATACTGGTGTAGGAAGGCAAAAGAAGCAGAAAGGATGCTGAAGGAGGATTAAAAGAAGTTGAGAAATTAGTTACTGATGAGAGTTTCCAGAGGTGTTTTTGTATTGGTTTCACTGATTCTTGATCAGTTTCTTTGTGCTTGAGTCCAGGATGTTCCCATTCCTATTACATTTAATCATTTTACACTATCCAGCACTGCCTGTGGGGTTTGTGCTGCCTCAGGTTAATTGGAAAGTGCCCTTTACATCCTGCTGTTAGCCTAACAATAAGCAGGCCCTGGCTGCTCTGCTGCCCCAGGTGACAGCCTGCTCTTCCTGAATGGAAAAGCTGATCCTCATGGTACCATATCAGAGGAAGTGGTGCTGAGCTCTTGTCAGAGGGTTGTTTTGTTTCTCTGGCTCTTGCACTTAACACAGGGTTACTTTAACTCTTTACTGTCATCTTTCCTGTTGCTATTTACAGGAGAAAAAGCAGAGCAAGTCTGCTTTACCATAGTAATGCCAGAGGTTTTCAGCACTGTTTGATTTTTTGGGTACTACAAGTTCCTTTTTTCCTTGTTGAGGATTCATGTGTGAGTCCACACAATGCTGAACAGCGTCTGTCAAAGAACTGAGACAAGCCTGGAGATTCCTGCATAGTGGAATGTACATCCAGCAATGACTGCATGTTTCTATGGATTTTGTAGTAGTGGGTGGTCTGTAGGAGAGCCCCGTGCGATGCAGTTCCATAACATTTTGTCATGCAGTACTTCAGTGGCATTTAGTGTAGCGATGTAAAAACATTTATATACAGATAAAAAATTCTGGTCTTTCTGCAGTTGAAAACGTTCATGGCTGTTCATGACAACAGCTCACACCCTCTCTGCTGCCAGGAGGAACTAAGACACGTTCATACATGCAGTCAAATAAAAAATATATTGTAGGCTTAGCGGTAAAGCAGTCTGAGCTTTACTGCAGGTATTATTTAATAAACTTCAAATTAAAAGGGGTAGTCAATGAAATATTCATGAATTGAACCACATTTGATAGAGCGTTGTTATGTATCTGTTAAAGCAGTCAGAGGTCGCAAGTGACGAGGCTCCACTAGCAAGGCCCTGTGTGATTTAATTCATCTGAGATGTAACTGGCTTGGAGAAGAAACCATACATGTTCATATTTTGCAAGTATTTACAATAAGCCTAAAATGAATCAAATTATCAGTCTCAATTAATATTAATCAGACCATACTGCATATGCAAATGCATCGGTACGTGATGCTATTTCTTAGGTTTTAGAAGTTCTTTGCCTGACATGATTTTACTCATTTCTTTCTGTAGCGTTCCTCTTCTGAAAAGCCTTTTTTCTTTCTTGAGTGCTGTTGAGTCCCTGCCTTGCTCTTGTCCACTCCCTAGTCCTGCTATGCAGGTTTGTCCTTAGTGATGTAGAACATGCGGTATTTCCAGCAGTAATCTCATGCCCTTTGCACAGGGATCTGCAGAACTGAGATACCAAAACTTTTTGATCAATACCCAGCCAACAACACAAGAGAAAAGTTGAATACCTGTCCTGCAGGCGCTGGGAATGGACGACTGAAAGCAGTGCTTTGCAGATGTTTAACAAACTAGGCATTATTTATATTTTTTTTTCTCTCCCCACTAGTAATATCATTCTGTCATGTTTTGGTTATGGAATCCAGATGTTTGTGCAATCAATGAGTAATAGTGATAAATAATAAACATTTGATTCATGTGCCTTTAATATGTTCTGCTTCTTACCAGATTCTGTTTGACAGCTTCTTTTTATTGACCTGCACCAAATGTGCACTCAGTTGCGCTGTAAATAGTAAAGAAATTTCATGTGGCCTAATCTAGTTAATTCAGGCTGGATACCTGATACTGAAATGAATAAGTGGTAATCAGTCATCAATTTTCTGGCACAGGCAGTGACATCATGTATAAATCATAGGGCCTTTGTGAGAGAGTAAATAACTTCCCCATAGAGCTCTTTCTTTGGGATCATATTATTATTGCCAGACATTGTTTCCTGGGCAAGAGCTTGCAGCCAAATTAGTGAGTGCTCAGATGTTTTGCATACTACAACAGCCCCCATCAATACATGTTTCTACTTATAGTGGGTTCTTTTGTTTCCTTAATCTCAAATATTTTTTTGCTAAATGAGAATTTATAAACTGACGCCAATTAGCCACAGCTTCTTGCAGGCTCTTAAATTTTACCAGGTTAATGCATGATCAAACCTTTTGTGTTACTGGAAATATTAAAGCCATGCTGCTTTACGTTAGGTTCTGAGGTAGTTAATAGAGGCTTTGCTCCCAAACTGGGGAACAGTCTTCGAGAACAGTGACACTGGGATTGATTCTCCTCCTCTACTCCGCTCTGGTGAGACCCCACCTGGAGTACTGTGTCCAGTTCTGGAGCCCCTATTACAAGAGGGATATGGACATGCTGGAACGTGTCCAGAGAAGGGCCACCAGGATGAGCAGTGGGCTGAAGCACCTCTCCTATGAGGAGAGACTGAGAGAGTTGGGGCTGTTGAGTCTGGAGAAAAGAAGGCTCCAAGGTGACCTTATTGTGGCCTTTCAATATCTGAAGGGGGCTACAAGAAAGCTGGGGAAGGACTTTTTTAGGATATCAGGTAGTGACAGGACTAGGGGGAATGGAACAAAGCTGGAAGTGGGGAGATTCAGGCTGGATGTGAGGAAGTTCTTCCCCATGAGAGTGGTGAGACCCTGGAATGGGTTGTCCAGGGAGGTGGGTGAGGCCCCATCCCTGGAGGTGTTTAAGGCCAGGCTGGATGAGGCTCTGGGCAGCCTGATCTAGTGTGAGGTGTCCCTGCCCATGGCAGGGGGCTTGGAACTAGATGATCCTTGTGGTCCCTTCCAACCCTGACTGATTCTGTGATTCTATGTATGCCCTCCTAGACTTGGAGATCTGCTGTGAGTCTGTTACAGTTTCTTAGGTTTTGATGAAGATCAAGTGGGGAGCAATTGCAATGAATTCAGGAGTATGTGGACATCCGTTTTGAGGGCAGTCTAGCCTTCTGAAGCAGCTAAAATGACTGGCATTCAGTTATTTTGGGAGGGGGACTGGAGGCACTGGGGCTGTTTGAGGGGAAATCTCTTGATAGGAACTTAGTTGATATTGTCATGGGACCCTTTAACACAACTGCTTTATATAGCTTTTCATGCATTTATTTTTTAATAGTATTGTGAGGCAAATGATTTTTCTCCTCTGCTTGGAAAACTTGAGGAAGTGTGTAAAATTGAGATTCAGAGCACTGAGTAAAGATGTGGCCCCAATGGTCATGGTCTTGTCTCTAGTTCTTCATGGCCACCCTTGGACAGAGATGGCCTTTTGGAAACAGCATTTAATCTGAGAAAATTGTCAGGCTTTTTGATTCTTCTTTATAATGTCTAAATAACTTAGGTCATTCTAACTGTCCATCTGCCTGTCTGCCTCTGTTCTGGCAAGTGCTGCCTACAATCAGCTCTGCTAGGACAGGGGCATGCTTAGGTGGGCAAAAAATATAGGAGGGTCCTAACCACTGGCCCAACCAAGCAATTGTGGCGTGGATTGTTTGGTACAGTGATGTCCTCCAGCGGAGATGGTTGTTACCCTGGCAGCTAAGTTTTGCAGATGCTTTTTGTGTGATTCCCTGAGAAGTTTGGAGAGCATTCTCCCTTCTCTAGGAGTATTTTCTTCTTCTGGAATGGTGGACTTTATTTGTGTACTCTGTCAGTTCTCCATTGTTGTAAGATTAAATAATGTCTGTAAATCCATAGTTCATTCTAGCTCCATACAAGACCTATGTGTGAAGCTTTTGCTTGGACTTGATTTTACTGTTCTTTTTAAGCAATGCTTAAAAGAAATGTTTCTTTTTCTTTCAGACCATAAGCTTTGACTTTTCATATGTATACTTAAGGACTTCCACAAGAAAATCAAACCATTCATCTGCAGGGACAGTGTGCTGGGAGGGACAATTAGAGCAATAAATACAGCTTTCTGCTTGCATGCCAGTGTAACAGGCTTTACTGTCTCCTCATCAAGCAGTCTGCCGTTTGCTAGCAGTTGCTTGTTAGGATCTTTCTCCTCCAGGATGGTTCTTGGTTTTGTGTATATTTTAATCATCTTGTCAAAGGCAAAGAACTCTATTAAGGCAAAACACTTACAATTCACAATGCCTGTAACATCTGTGCGGGACTAAAACTGCAAACCACATCAGCATATTTTACTTTTTTGTTTCCTCTCTGTTTGGGAATCTCATTAGCTGTCTTACATTTTTGTTTGTGAGTTGTTGGTTGTGCTCCCCCCACCCTCTTGTGACTTTTTTATGAAAACAAATTGCGTTGTCTTCCTTCATCATTCTTTATAAAGTTAGCCTGCAGGTCTGGGTTAGCCAAAACCCATAGTAACTGGCAATGAGAGGATGGATGTGAGGAAGCAGATACCTCTTCTGGTTGTCTTCTTGGATGGGGAGGTGGGACAGAAAGATGGTAGGTGGGAAGTGATACCTTCCTTACAGCAGCTGTTGCCTCTGTCACTTCTTTGGTAGTCTAGAGATACCTTTCTGCATTGGAAGTGCTTACGTGTATTTCTCCCTCTGTTTTGCCCTCAGCCCCTCTCCTCCTAGTGATAATATATTTGTTCTTTATTAAGCATAGGTGCCTTGTAGGGAAAAATCAGTAGTTCTGCCTGTAAGGTGTTTGATGCTTTCTCCACTTCCATGCCTTCACTCATATATTAGCTTCAATAATTAAAGCAGCAGTTTCTGAAATGTTTGAAAAGCTGGAGGGTGAAAATTGGAGAGGATGAGTATAAGGCAATGGAGATGCACAAGTTGGTGGTCACCAAACCTTGTCATCCTTTTAAGGGTAGGATGGAACTCAAAGATCTCCTGACTTTTTGGTAGTGGCACCAAAGGTACCATCACTGAAACCCAGCATATCATTGCTGCCACTTTCTCACCCTGGTGTCAGACCACATATAGGACATCAGTAAATTTGCAGATGACATCAAGCTGGGAGCAGGTGTTGATCTGTTAGAAGGTAGAAGGGCTCTGCAGAGGGACCTTGACAGGCTGGACAGATGGGCAGAGTCCAACAGGATGGCATTCAACAAATCCAAGTGCCGGGTGCTCCACTTTGGCCACAACAACCCCATGCAGAGCTACAGGCTGGGGTCAGAGTGGCTGGAGAGCAGCCAGGTGGAAAGGGACCTGGGGGTACTGGTTGACAGCAGCTGAACATGAGCCAGCAGTGTGCCCAGGTGGCCAAGAGAGCCAATGGCATCCTGGCCTGCATCAGGCATAGTGTGGCCAGCAGGAGCAGGGAGGTCATTGTACCCCTGTACACAGCACTGGTTAGGCCACACCTTGAGTACTGTGTCGAGTTCTGGGCCCCTCAGTTTAGGAAAGATGTTGAATTGCTGGAGCATGTCCAGAGAAGGGCAACGAGGCTGGGGAGAGGCCTTGAGCACAAGCCCTATGAGGAGAGGCTGAGGGAGCTGGGACTGTTTAGCCTGGAGAAGAGGAGGCTCAGGGGTGACCTCATTGCTGTCTACAACTACCTGAAGGGAGGTTGTAGCCAGGAGGGGGTTGGTCTCTTCTCCCAGGCAACCAGCACCAGAACAAGAGGACACAGTCTCAAGCTGCGCCAGGGGAGGTTTAGGCTGGAGGTGAGGAGAAAGTTCTTCACAGAGAGAGTGGTTGGTCATTGGAATGTGCTGCCCAGGGAGGTGGTGGAGTCACCATCCCTGGAGGTGTTCAAGAGGGGATTGGACGTGGCACTTGGTGCCATGGTTTAGATAGGCATGAGGTGTAGGGTGACAGGTTGGACTCGATGATCCTTGAGGTCTCTTCCAGCCTTCTTGATCCTATTCTATTCTATTCTATTCTATTCTATTCTATTCTATTCTATTCTATTCTATTCTATTCTATTCTATTCTATTCTATTCTATTCTATTCTATTCTATTCTATTCTATCCCCTGCATCAGAGCCAGTGTGGAAGACTCTGTGGTAGAACTTGACTTCAAGTATCTTCTTGCAAATGGTGCTGTTAACACCATAGCTTTAATAATTGTAGTGAGATCATTGACCTTCTTTTAGGAGTACATAGATTGTTCCATATCCAAATAATGGCTACCACCTTCTGGAGAGTAAGTCTGGGGTCAGCACAGGTTCTTCCTTGCCCCTGCCAAGAAAGCTTAAGTGTCCATTATGTTTTCCTCACTTAGTACAGGGAGAGGAGTGACAGAAAGGCAGCACACTGTCCAGTCATTTTTAGAAAGGACCATTTCTTACATATTTATCTTCTGTGGATTACATGAAAGTAACTTGATGTAGGGTTCCAGTGTGGAATAGTGAAGAGGAGAATCAAGAGATGTCTAAGCTGTGCTCTAGACACTCTGCAGTGCTGTTTATAAACCAGGTAATACAGAGAAAGTTCTCTCTACAGTTAATTGGAAATATGCCAAAGCAGGTTGATACAGAGGCTGCTGGCAGAGATGATGCTCTGCGATAAAATAAATGGAATAAAATAAAATAAATTGAATAAAATGAATAAAATAAATTGCTACAATGAATTGCCTACCTTTTCTCACCCTTTCTCTCTTGATTTCTCTGCCATCTTGGTAGCTGCAGGCAAGTCTAACTCATCAGCCATGTCAAGTAGCTTCTATTTAAATGGAAGCTAAATTATTTTTTAAGTTCCTTCATGTTGTTAAATGGTGCTGTGTGGAAATAAGGAATTACAGGGAAACTTGCTTAAAATGCTGACCTAGGAGGGGTGTTTTTCTCATCTGTTTAAGAATGTGGTTGTTTCTTCTCTCTATGGAGCCTCTGGCTTTAAATAAAAGAAAAACACACAAACAAAAACCCCAAACAAACATGTCTTGTTTGGGGGTTTTGATACATAATAAATGCTGCAGCTTTTAATGTATCTTCTCATTATGAAATGCTGTAGCATTTGTATCCTAGTTCATCAAGTATGCCCTGCCTGTGCCATCAAAGCACAGAACACAGTTAAGACCCTGCTGTAACTTAAATTGTGAGAAATATGGCATGATCATTAATCTTTGCATTAACAGTAAGGTCAGATTAGGAGTTTCTCACTGTTAGCAGTGTAAAGACCTTGCAAACTTGTCTCATTAAGAATAAATAAAAGCTGACTCTTGTCAGATCTACATTTAGTCCTTCCAAAAGTGAATGCTACTAACTTCAGAAGATTTTCCTTAAGGATTTTTAAAAGTGTTCTATTCAGGCCCCCTGTTTAGACATCCACTTGCTCTTTCCTGATCTGCAGAGCAGGGAACGAGACATAATTTTTAAGGAGACAATGATTTGATGACAGTGATGGGGCTGAACTCTGAAACTCCATTAGGGTGTATGACTCATGAGATTTTTTCTTGCAAATTAATTAGTAATTTTTTTCTAATATAATGAGGTTCTGTCTTTGATCCTACAATTTCTGTCTCTTGTCAGATTTATTATCTCCGGATGGGCTGCTCTTTCTCCTCCCTGAAACTTTCTCATCTTGTAAGGGTTTTGTAAGTCTACAAAATACTAGTTTCTTTGAGTAAAGACTTTCCAAAACTTTGTTTGACACAAGTGAAGAGCTGAAACTACAGCTTGGATGTTTCATACACAGAGATGAGGAGTTCTCATTTGCACTCTAGCTAGAGGGTATTAGAACCTGCCTGAACACCATTTACCGACTTTAAAGCAAAAGATAATTTTGAATGTCACTAATTGCTCCTCTCTGAGCAGTGCTGCCAAATGAGTGCAGCAGCGCAGCAGCTGTGGAGGTCAGGACCATGAGTTTTCCTGATGTGCCCTTCCCAGAGAGGAGCACAGGGTGGACCAGAGAGAAGGGAATTTGGGTATTTAGAAGGGAATTTGGATATTTAGAAGATAGCCTCAGTGTGCTCAATCTTGGAGCCGTTGTCTGCTGCCTGCATTGCTGCTCGCTAGAGGTGATAAAGCGTGTGTCTGCTCCAGTCACAGAGCTGCCTTGCTGATGTATTGGGAGACTTCCCACTTGGGAATGAATACCCTATGAGCACATGTGCAGCGGGGGAGTCAGGTCATGCTCTCTGACTGTACTGTTAGGCAACAGGAAATATGGAGGATGATGGCCCAGACTTTCCTTGTATGCTGATGGGAGAACTGTACTGAAGTATCAGACATCATCTTCATTACTAGCAAATGCAGTGGATTGAAGACTTCTGTCTGTGAGAACATCCACCATTTATTCTGGTAGTGTTGGAGGGGAATTGTCATGGTTTTGATGGGGTCTTTTTTAAAACTGTGGGATAGCTCTGGGAGATGGAAATTAACTTCTCTACATGGAAATTGTCCTTCCAAGTCTACAGAAGCTCACCCCATCTCCCTGTCCTGCATGCAGTTATAAAATACTGGCCCACTGCAATAACTGTAGGAATTTCTTAGTTTGCATCTCCAGATCTCATAACTATGCTAGAGCAAGCTAGTTTTGAAGAATGAGCGTAAGTATGACATAAAAACTTCAGGAGAGATAGGAGGGAACTCAGTGCTGCCAGCACCAGTTTGGCAGGGGGTTTTGTCATAATAAAAAAGGAAGTGGAACAGATTTTTTTTTTTTTTAATATTTTTTAAGATCTATAGGTTGCAGAGGATTTCTTACACCCTAAGGGTGCAAAACTTAAAAGGATGATGAAGAATGCAGGGATTACTTTTTTTTTTTAAATGTAATTTTAAAATCCTGGGATGGAAAGTACAGGAGGTAGTGTAGTGACACAAATATCCAAAATCCATCAGTCTGTTTTATAAGCATTATGGTGTGATTTTAGTAAGCTGTTACCAAAAGAAAAAAAGATTGTGAACCAGCTGTTAAAACGTGCATCTGGATTGCTTTTCTTGCAAGATAGGAGAAGGCTGGGTGACTTTAAAGGGAATGCAATTGTTAGCTGGGCAGAGGATGGAATGTGACAGAGGACAGTGTGAGGGAAGTAAAATTGTGCTTGGTCTTGGGATTTAGAGCAACAAGTGTGAGTATGGTACAGTGCAGGAGAAAGAGTTGAGGAGAGGGGGTCTGCTCAGAGCTTGAGGAAGCTATGGGCAACAGCCCTCCCCGTGGATATGAGAGGGCAGCATGGGTGTGGGAAGAGCCTTAGGAAGGGAGGCTGTAGGAAGCTGGGAAGTCCCGATGGCCCCAGCAACAAGAATTTTAGTTGTGAAGCTGTAGAAAAATAGATTGCTTCCACATTTGTATTCAGGAGTTATGTCCATGTGCACAGATGGGCAGTTTTCAGTAGTTGTGTTCATTTGCAGCAGCTGATAAAAGGTGTGGGGTGACAAATCTGTGTAGCTTTAGAAGTACAAACGAAGGGATGGAAAGGACATGGATCTGTTCTGTTAGATGCAGTTCTCTGTGCAACAGGAGCGCAAAGCTTTTGCAGCTATCAGCACACCGTGCACAGTAACCAGTGTCTTCAACGGCACGTTATCCTGTTGAGAGCTACCTGCTTCCTTTTCTTATTACAGCAGAGCCTCTTAGGAAGGAATCCTTCCTTGTGCTTTTCAAAGCCCAGGTTTCATTGCCTTCCAGTCAAAATTATCTCTTCCTTTTAATTACTCCATGCTTTAGTGTATTAGACTTGGCAGAGAGTGCAGTGTTGAAGGAATTACCAATCCAGATTGACTCTCCTGGACAAAGACCATGGAGAAGTCAGGGGAGTAAGTGGATTTTCTGAAAGGTAAAGTGAGCCTGCATCCTGAGGGAGAGGAAGGGAGCCAGTGTTTAAGGAAGGATTAGGCAGTACATGCTTTTAAAGGCTGAAACAGTTCAGTAGGGACTACTCCTTCCACACTCCCTTGACAGCAGAAGCTGTCTTATCTGATTGCCTCTTCCTTTGGTGCTTCTCTGTGCAGTACCTGCCATGTTTGTGTCTCATCAGTGAGGTGGTGACAAGAGCAAGTGCTCATACACTGATTTGTTTTCTGTGACTCTGGAATATATTTGAGAGCATTTCCACTTGCTTTGCACGAGACTGTTACTGCTGAAGGCTCACAAAGATAACCAGTAACTTGGGGCTTCTCCCTGGTAGCCTTCAGGAAGTCATCTGCTAGTTGTTGCCAGCCTTGAAAACACAGAAGCATGTGTTCAGTGTTCAACGCATTTTGTCCAACTGGGGCATTAGTAAGTATGCTTAAAAAGGAAAAGAGAGCTGAGAAATTACTCATACCTCCCTGTTTAGAAGTGTGCTGGTGAGAAGAAAAGTGATCTGCTCTGGTTGGAGCTCCAAGGAGTAATCTCCTTTCCAGGTCAGGGAATTTCCCACAGGCATGCTAGGAGGAGTTTGTAGATTGCTGCTGTGGTACAGCCAGAGACATCAGTGTGTTAAGCTGTGGGCTTCCTGAGGCTAGGGGGAGGTGATGGATTTTGTTACAGTGACTTGAAATTTTTTCAGAAATATTATAGAATACACTGGTTGGAAGGGACCTCTAGAGATCATCTAGTCCAGTCCCCCTGCAGGAATCGGGAACATCCCCAATTAGATCAGGTGGCTCAGAGCCCCGTCAAGCCTGACCTTGAATGTCTCCAGAGATGGGGCCTCCATCACCTCCCTGGAGAACCTCTTCTGTTGTTCTTCCACCTTCACAGTAAAAAATGTCTTCCTTCAGGAAAAAAACCCCAAAACTTTCCTTCAGTAAATCTGGATGTGATCTTGTGGAAGATCAGGGTCAGCTTTTATCTTTTCCTATGTAATGAATATTTCTTGGGTTTGAATTTTGGAGGGGCTCAGTACAGGTGTGAGAACCTTTCCCAGAGTGACATCTCGTACATGAAAACACGGAGGTCCTGACAGGGCTGCCAGAAGGAATCATGCACAGTTAGCTGATAGATGTGTGCATGCATGGCTGCCTCCCTGTTCTTCACTCTGAGAGGAAGAAAAACAACTGTGCTCAGAAAATGGAGAGAGGGGATAGGAAAAAAGTGTATTTAAAAGTAGGTTGAGTAACTAACCTGTCTGGATGCCTGTCTGCCCATCTGTAAGCTGCTGTGTTCCTGCTTGCAAAGTACTGAAGTGCGCAGAGCCGTGTGAACTTGGCCCATCAGTAAGGAAAGAAAGTGCCGGTCCTGTACTGAAAATTAGACTCTAAATTCATCTATAGATTGAAGGTGTCTCAATAACTTTGTCAATGTAGTCTGAGACTTAGGAGCACACCTGGCATAAAGCCTGAGTAAACCCTTTTCAATTTGATGTTCTGCATAGAAAGATACAGTTCAGCTTTCAGTCCTTTACATAAAGGGGTCTTAAATACTGTGAACAGTATGATGCAGAATTGGGTTGTTTTCTGTGTAGCTTTGTTGGAAAGGTTATTCTTTCTGTACACCATGTGAACATTGTGTGAGGTCTTAAGGAGTAGGCTTTGGGAAGCTGTTCTCTCCCGTTTGTTTAATTTTAGGGTTTCTCCTGAATAGTCTGAGTCACATGTTTGTGTTTCTTGGAAACTGAGGTCCTGATCCAAAAGCTGTGAAACTAGATTTCATTCTCTGCAAAACTTGCCTCTTTGTACCTCTGGAATGGAACAGAACACTTCACAAACATGCCTTTGTTGGCTTGCAAGAACAGCTGCCAGAGCATCGCCCAAGGTGGGAGGTGCAGATCTCCTGACTATTCCATATTTTAGGCTGTGCCTGAGAGCTTGGCTCTTAGGTTCATGTCTTCTGCCCCTGGAGCCAAATCTCACATGCTGCTGAGATGATAGGATTTGCAATAAAGTGGGAGAGGGGCACCCCAAAGCACCCATCTTGGGTGACTGGGAGGGAATTAGCAAAGCTTCTTTCTTAGCTTGCAGCTGGGGTTTTCTCTGATGCCCAGAGTGCTCTAACTTCCTTCCCTGTTGTTAGTGCTGATGTTTGTAGGAGTCTGACCAAAGATGTGTGCCTTTGGACTTGCTGCACTAGATTTGAAGATGTGAGTGCCAGGGTTACAGAGGCAAGCTAGAACTGCAGCCAGAATTCAGGGAAGTCACTGTCCTTTTTTGTTCCTTTTTTTTTTTTTTTTTTTTTTTTTTATTCTGGATATGCTCTACTGGTTTGGAGCAAGCAAGTAAGTAAAGTCACTGCTGCTTTCAGTATGGAAAATGTCTAGAGCAGTAGTACTCTATTTTTGCATGCTAATAATTCTTATCATCCAATACCATTGTGGACCCCTGCATGGCATACTTCAACTGTACAAGGGAGTGACATGTTCTGTTGATTAAGTTTGTGAATCTTGGAGTCTGCACTCTGCTTATACTGCAGGTTGTCATATTAGAATAACCAGAGTAGAACATTTCCATTTCAATACAGATGTCCATATGGTGGGATGTGCTGAACAGCTTTGCCATGACCATGCTGCAGCCTGCTGCTCCTGGGGGCATTGAACTTTTTGCGATTTGCAGATTTTTATTCCAGAAGCTTCTTACCTACTAAAGTGACAACCCCTACACATGGTCAGTTTAAATGTGACTGGTTTAGATTTAAATATTTTTAAATTTATTTTTTAAATCACTGCTGAGAGCTGTAGGGATCAGGGAGGTAATGAATTTATTGAAGGCTATGGCTAACTTAACTGTTTTCAGATCAGACTGCTGCCTTGTGCTGTTTGCCAGGGGAGTGGTTGCAGAAGTTGGTACCTCCACAGGTTGAAATGGTGTATATGGAGTTTCCTAACTTGCCCCTGCCCTACAGCAGTGATTCAAACTTCCTATCCAGGCAGGCTTGCCCCAGGCATTTTATGTGAGCAGCTTTATGTTGGCTGAACTGCAGAAAAAATAAACACGGGATAGGAACATTTTTAGGTTGTACATCTGTTACCAAGGTGTCTTCGTGCCTGCAGTGTAGGTACAGACTGTCAGAGGTAACCTGGGCTTTCTGTTTGCTGTGTTACAACTGAAAACGTGCCCCATTTATTGTGCACAGATCATAAACAACACACACAGAGGCTGTTATATGTAGGGATGTATTTTATCATCTGGCAGAGCACTGATGAGTGAAAGTGAGAATTCATAGTCACTGGTCAGTGTGGGTTTTGAGCTCCATGATGAAATCCTTTCATGTGCATGGTCTCTGCACTAAACAGACCTCCAATAAAACCTGATGACATGGGATTTGCTGGTATCTTCACTAGGGGACCAGATAGTAATTTAGGACAAAAATAATTTTCCTCCTTGCTACCTGATGAGCTGTGAAATTCTGCTTCAGCTGAGTGGTGTGAAATTATTACCTTGAAGCTGCTGATTAGACTGAGCTCTGTTTTTCATTACAGGCTCTATGATAACAGAGAAAATGGACACCTCTTCTGGATCTGGTCTCAGAAAATGCTTGGAAACTGATGCCTGTTGTTGTAGCACTTTTCTCCTTGCAGGTAAGCAACATTTAGGTCAGTCACAATTTGTTTCTCTGCTGACCTTAAAGCAGTAGCAGGACCCTGGATATCTGTTAAGTTACTTTCCTTTGCTCTTTAGCTGTCAAAATAAATATTGTTTCTGTGCTCTCATGCAGCTGTGTCATAATAGTTAAGTTTGCAATTTACTGGCAGTCTTTGTGCTTGATCTTATCATTTGCTCCTTTCCTCATTAATTAACTCACAGCTCAATGACAATTAGCTTAGGAGTCTTTCTTTCTGTGTGTCATAGCAGGGATTTGATGCAGTTCTGGAATGTGATCATAATTTGCTGTACTGTATTCAAACACGTTTCAACAATAGGTGGGGACTGCTCAGTAGATGCTCAGAACATGAATATATCAGGTGGGACCAGAGGAATACATAAGGAGTTTTTCTAGGCTGCTTATTTACAGCTTTAAGGGAACTAATGTTTGTTAATGCAGTGATGTGGCTTTGGCATCAAGAAGTTCATTTGTATTCTCAATAACTACAGGTTTGCTTCATTTAATTCCCCACTTTTCCTTTAAAGTTTTGCTTCCCCATTGCATCTAATTTTACATAATTTTCAGCAGCTGTGGAAGATAAGCTCAGTCCCATCCCACCTTCCCTTCTCTGCCCTTCCACTACAGGCAGATACTTTTTTTAATTCATGTGCTCCCACTGCTTTCCTTTCTGTTGTGTGCAGTGATGATGCAGCCTTAGAATCAGCCTGTGTGGAAAGTTGGCCTGGCAAGAAAGAACCCTGCCAAAAGAACTCCAAATGCTTACTTCCATCAGATCAGCTTGCTGAATCCATTTGCTTTCAAGGTATGTAGTTAATTCTGTGGGTGAAAGGAAGGGGACTGGGACCCCTCTCTGAGACTACACTAGATAGAAGTTAGAGTGTACTTATGTTACTCCATCCTGTAGTTTACTCACAGTGAGGTGTTCAGAATGGATTGATTTATGACTTTGCTAATAATAATACAAAGTATTGGTACAGTGCTAGGTCGGTAGGTTTTTAAAATCTGAATTTTACATTCTAAAGCTAGGATGTCTCTATTTTGTGTTTATACTATATACTTATTTTTTGGCTCCAAATGTGTAAGCATGGTCACATGATGTTGCTTTTACATGAACAAATATGGAATTATCCATATTGGATGTTATCTTCTCCTTTACAAATGCTAAGGAAACCTGTGCAGCTCAGGACTTAACTGTATGTTGTTAAGGGTCACTCCCTAGCATGACCTTGGACTATATTTTGGGGGTTCGTAACCCCTCAAGCTTCACAGTGAAGCTGGATGACACTGTGTGGAACAAGCCTTTAAATGAATGGCAATCCTTGTTTTCTGGAGAAGTTTCTTTGCTGCTGTGAAACTCCATTTAAAATGCGGGAGAAGATGGGAGCTGGTGGATTGTATGGTTTGTGCTGGTGTTCATTTTCTGACATAAATTCAAACAGTTGTAAATGTTTTTCATAAGTTGTGGCTCCAAAAGACTGTTTGAATGACAGAGGAGGTATTCTGTATGGGACTTCTAACCAAAGCTCTGCTACCTTGATTCATGCATCCTAGCAGCTGTCTGAACCAAAATTGACAACTGACTTCTTCCATCTCTGTATTTCACCAGAAATTTCTTCAAAATATTTGTACTGTTCTCTAGGTTTGAACTAGTCTGTGTATGTAGGTCTTAGCTACCAATCAGAAAAAGCCCCAACTCTAATAAATCTAGAAATACTCACTGGGCCAGACAGACAAGACTCAGTTGCTGTAACTGTGGATATATTATTCATTGCTATGCATGATTAATAACCTTGTAACTGGCCAGTGACAGCAAATCAGAGCCAAAAAGGACATAAAGAGTTGAAATAAATAATGTATCTGCTTTCAGGTCACATGTCTGTCAGTTAAACAATAATGGTTTTGTTTGCATCATTCTTATATCTTTGCTTTTCAGTAGTCCTTGTTTTTATTTGATCCCATTGCCTCCTGCCATTAGGTTAGTTAGAGAAGGCTGTTTATTGTTTTCTAATTCTTTTCCTTGCCTTCTGGTTCTGCTTTGGATTTGTTTTATCAGAGTAGCCTGGTTACTGATTTCACTAAGGCTTTAATTATTTGCTTGTAGTTTTCCTGTGACATATAAACTGAGAGCATGCAGAGCACTTGTTTTGGAGTGACTGACATCTCTGAACTCTTGCTGGAGAAAGCATAGGAGATAGTTTGTGAAACAGCTCTCCTCCATGAGTATGTTCAGGTGGGTTGAACAAACAAGTGTCTTGGGAAGACGTTTTGAGTTGTAGGTTCCTGCTGTGTCCTAGGCATTTACGACTCCTTGCACCTCCTCGCACCAGTCTCAGGAAGCTGTAGGTCCAGACAGAAGGGAGTTTGGGTTTGAATCTGATGGTCATGTTAGAATAACATGAAAGCACTGTACCTCATATCCATCTCTCTGTTGTGGTCGAATGTGAAAAAAAAGTAAGAAAATAAAAGGAAACAAAAAGGCAGGAAGATATTTATTCTTAGGAGCTGGCTTTTGGTGGGTGATGTAAGGTAGTGATTATTTCTTTCTCTTTAATTTTTGCAGAGAATTCTGTCATCTAAGAGAAAAAATGTGTGCTCATAATTACTATTAATACTCTTGGGTGCAATTTTTTTCTGAAGATGTCCCACCCCTTTACCATCCCCAAAGGCCTGTAGCTGCACAGCCACAGCTTCAGTGGAATCAATCACAGAGCTGTATTCAATAATATTCACCTGCAGCAGTCCTCCAGTTCCTGCAGCTGTGGTCCCCTCCTGCAGACTTCTGACTCCTCTGGGACTGAATACTTCAGAGGTGTAAGTGGAGGGACACTGTGTATCTCTCCCTTTTCCTCGACCCACCTCTACTGCTTATAGGACTCTGTTTACAGAGACCCTTTCTCCTAAACCCATGACCAGCACCACACCTGTCTTCCTGGCATTATGTCTTCCTTCACCAGAGTAGGGCTGGAAGAAGGCAGTAAATGGTCTTTTTAGTTCTGTGTTGAGAACAGGTAAGGAAAGGTGCACGTGTTGCTTCTCTGGATGTGTACAAGGAGCATGCTGGAGAGCTAGAGCCTGGACATCTGGCATGTCAGCAGACTCTGTGGGTTCTTTCTAGCTTTTGTGGCCTCAATTTGCTATACTTGTTCTCATCTCTGTCCTGGCTGCAGAGCTCTGGGGTATGTCTGCATGTACAATCTGCAGTGGTTGAGCTCTCCATCTTAGGGTCTGCCAAATTTAGCAAAACAGATGTAAGATATGATGAGTTATTTTGGTAGAGTTGTCCCTCTGAGAACTGGGACTGGGAAACTTTTCCTTGCCTAGAAATGGCTGCTTCTCTGTCCTATCAATTCTGTTTTAATACCAGAAGCTCATGACTCTTGCCTATAGTAAGGCTGATACATGAAGGGGACTTCTCTGTCATTCACCAGTGTAGTTTGGCATAAGAAAGGGATAACAAACAAAACACGTGCCCATCTTGAGGATTTTCAAATCACTTACTGATAGTTCAGGATACTGTGAAGAATCAAGTGTGATTTCTTTCTCAAATTGGTGCTGTTTGCAGGCAGCAGAGCATCTCCATTCCATGTGCTCTGGGTAGTGCTTTGGTTAACGTGCCAAGCAGCTTCTGGCTTGTAAGAGCAGCTTCTCTCATGCTTTCTGCTATGTAGGCATTGAGATTTACAGCCTGAAGTAAATGTGCGAATAAGCAAACAAGCTGGACAGCTTTCAGGCGGTTGCAAGGTTGAGTCCCTGTAGTGAGAGCTTTCTAATATCTCATTTCTCAACATCTTCATTCCTGAAATACCTGGGCTTTGCTGAAGAGCTTTTAAAATCAACTTCCAGATGTTCAAATATTCAGCTTATGCTTGATGGGGCCTGACTCTGTCTTCAGATCACATTTCTGCTTTTAGGATGCAGTTCTTGGTTTGATCAGCAACACAAAGCAATTAGGTACATTTATTGTGCCATGAATATGAGCTGGCGAGAGCTTTCTCATGCATCAGCTGTCTGGTGGAGGGAAAACAGTCTAGGCAGGAAGTTTGATGATGAGGAAGAGGATTGCATCTTGTTCCCCAGTGGGTTTGTCCAGAAGAAGTAAGCAGAAAGGCCCTTGAGAACTCTACTGCTTCAAAGTGTAGACAGTGCAGATTCAGCTCTGCTGTGCTGCCCAGCTGTATGTGCATCTGCTATTGTGATGGAGTTCAGTCACTGCATGCTTATGGTAGCTTTACATACAAAGGGGGGGTGGGGGTGGGGGGCATTTGCATCACACACACTGTATTTCCAGTGCTCACCCTTTAAAAACAAAATAAATTTTTCAGTTATATCAGTAAGGAGAATGAAAGTCTTGAAAGTACGCAGAATGAAAGTCTTGAAAAATATATATTTGATTTAGAGACTTATAGGAGTCTTTAAGTGTTAGTATTACCCAGGCAAAAGTGTTTGAGTGGGATGCGAGCCAACAGCTTCTCTGGGGAATATGATTTCCTGCAGACCTGTGCCTGTACATCCCAGTCCTTCCTGCCAGAGTGGGAGATAGGAAGATGATTCTGAAACTACCCGGAGGTTTCTGAATTACTTGCTACAATATTTTTTTGTGCACTCTTACCAGAGAGCTTGTGCTATGTCATGATCATGTACAAGACTGTGGACCAAATAAACATGCTTCAATGTAGTGTAAAGGTTGCTGCATTTCTAGCCCATTTCTCTTATAACCAATCAATTTTTTAGAAGAGGTGTCCTAATTCTAGTGTAGTGCTAAAAGAGATGATAGTCTTCATCTGAATTAATAAACTGGCTCATAATTTGCACTAGATAGTTGATGGAGAGTGAAATAAAAGCAGTTCCTCAGTATTTTATTAATTATAAATAGTAAAAAACCCTTAACCAATCAGCCAAACAAAGAAACGAAAAAAACACCTGCAGTAGAGACAGACCTAGATCTGTTTGGCTGTTCCTTTTCCTGGAAGCAGTTACACCATTTCAAAGTAACTATGTTCAAACTTTACTGAAAAGCCTTATAACTTAATAGCAGCAAGCCTAGCAAACGTACCAGTGCTTCGGAGAGATGGTATTTGTTGTATTCATTGCATGTCTTGATGTGCACACAACACAGCCAGCGTGCCACTGCGGGGCATGAGAACCTGTTCCTACTTGGAGCTGATTTGGCTAGAGCCTGACAACCTTCAGGTTTCTGTCTTCCGAGTTCGGGGTTTTTTCTCATTTTTAAAACTCGTGGTTGGTTTGTGGGTTTTTTTTTTTTTTTGTTTGGTTGGTTTGTTGTTTGGTTTGGTTTGGTTTGGTTTGGTTTGGTTTTTTAACGGAATGGCACAAATAACTTTCCAATCTAAAAATTGCTGGAAGTTGCCGGGAACGGGTCAGCAGGCATTTGTAGATTTTGTCAGCAGTGCAAGCGCTCCATCTACAGGTCAGGACACCTGCTAGGGAGATCAGAGTGCTTCGCTTCACTTCATGTAATAGAAGGACCACATAGCTAAGAACTCCCTCAGTGAGTCCACCAGTATGATTCTGAGTAACCAGCTCCCAACTGAAAATTGTCACCTACTGTAGTGTCACTTCCTGAAGAGCAGCTTGCCTTTGGTGTTTTTTGTTTGTTTGTTTTTCTGGGTTTTGTTTGTTTGGAAAGAAATTGTAAAGTTGCTGTGTGTGAAGGGGGATGGCAACAGGGAGGAAACCAAAAGCTGTAGAAGTTAAAAGCATGTGTTGGCACGAGGGGAAAAATGAGTGTGAAACTGCCTTGTATAAGTTTAGGTGGAGAACTGGAAGATGATTTCTATCACCGTCAGTGAGATTTGAACAGCTTCTTCGCAGTAAGATGGGGGAATAAGATACCCAACTCATTTAAAGTGCCATGGATTAGGAATGAGATCATGCAGTAGTGGCTGTGGTATCAAGGTACGGAATTTGATGGGTGCTAACTTTCAAGCCAGCAGTCAATCATAGAATCAAGAAGGCTGGAAGAGACCTCAAAGATCATTGAGTCCAACCTGTCACCCTAATCCTCATGACTATCTAAACCATGGCACCAAGTGCCACGTCCAATCCCCTCTTGAACACCTCCAGGGATGGTGACTCCACCACCTCCCTGGGCAGCCCATTCCAATGGCCAACCACTCTCTCTGTGAAGAACTTTCTCCTCACCTCCAGCCTAAACCTCCCCTGGCGCAGCTTGAGACTGTGTCCTCTTGTTCTGGTGCTGGTTGCCTGGGAGAAGAGACCAAACCCCTCCTGGCTACAACCTCCCTTCAGGTAGTTGTAGACAGCAATGAGGTCACCCCTGAGCCTCCTCTTCTCCAGGCTAAACAGTCCCAGCTCCCTCAGCCTCTCCTCATAGGGCTTGTGCTCAAGGCCTCTCCCCAGCCTCGTTGCCCTTCTCTGGACATGCTCCAGCAATTCAACATCTTTCCTAAACTGAGGGGCCCAGAACTGGACACAGTACTCAAGGTGTGGCCTAACCAGTGCTGTGTACAGGGGTACAATGACCTCCCTGCTCCTGCTGGCCACACTATTCCTGATGCAGGCCAGGATGCCATTGGCTCTCTTGGCCACCTGGGCACACTGCTGGCTCATGTTCAGGCAGCTGTCAACCAGTACCCCCAGGTCCCTTTCTGCCTGTCAATGATGGTGTTGGGTCAAACATTGAAACCATTCACTAGGGCAAAAAGATCTAGTTTCTTACTTATTTTTGAGGGTTTTTTTTTAAAGGCACAATCAAATGGCTTGTGAAAACACAACAGTGTCTTCTTACAGAGATCTGGACAGATAGCAGCAGCAAGGAGTTTTCCCATGTAAGCCTGCCAATGTGCCTTCATTCAGGGTTAGAGACACATTCCTGGGTAGGAGCATAATTCGGTCAGCTTGTCTGTTAACTGGACTCCCTGGCTGCCCCTACAGCAGCAGATAAGGCCTTATTTACCCAAGAGAGAGAAACGCAATCTTGAATGCATCTTAATTATAGTTCAATTTAAGGACAAGAAGTAGAGCATAACGAAAAATGTTCTTAGCTCATTTAGCTTTATTCCTAGGTGAAGCTGACAAAACTGTTTAATAGAAAGCAGGATACTCACTAGGTATGTGTGTGCTATATGTAAAAAGAATGAGAATGGTGTGTTCTTGCTTATTGATAGTATTGGGATTTCTTCATCAATCTGGTGCAGTACACACTGAGTAGTTGATATTGGAAGATTTTTCTAACAGGACAACTCAATAACTGGTATTTAGGAAGAGTCTGAAGAGGTTGATAAACTCTGGAAGATAAGGCATGTGTTCCAGAAAAGTACAGCAAAGGGTTACTTGTCCAGATGTGCGTGAAACGAAACAGAGAGAAAGCTCCTGGGACATCAGTGATGCCTTGAGAGCTGAAATGACTCTTGAGGGGGTTTTATGGAACATAATTCTTGTCATATAAGTGTGACTTTGTGGAATTACAGGTTTGAGTTTAGTAGCAACACTGAGTGTATACATAAAGGCTTCACAAAAGCCTAGGTTGTTCCAAAAGAATGTTGCTGCATAGCATGTCTTTAGAGCATGTGTTGAAAGCATTAAGAACCAGTTAGCAAAGTTTTAGTAGTAATAGTGGGGATCCCTGTCAGATAGGTGTTGGAGAGTCTTTTCCTCTGCAGTCATCTGTGCTATTCAGTGCCTTTGTAAAGGTCTGGAAGCAATTGTGGCAACAGCTGTTCAGCAGCAGTGAATCATACACAGCAATGCAGATTTCTTGGGGCCTCTTTCTGGAGGAGAACAACAAAAGCGTTTGGCAGATTTGAAATTATACTTCACAGAACAAGAAACACAAGAACCTCCAACAAATAAGGGGACTGTATTTCTGAGTCAAAAAGTGGCTTAGTAATTGTAGTCGACAAGCAGTTCAAAAGAAAGTCTCAGTGGGATGAGCAGAGGGCCTCCTGTGGTGCTTGGATGTAATTAAAGGCAAATACTCAGCAGAATTAGTGTGGATGTATGGAAATACACATGCATGCACACTTTTTTTTTGTTTGTTTATGCAGTGTTAATGAAATTGATCCTGGAATGTTTGGAATAATGTATCCAGTTTTGGTGCCAAGATTAATTTCTCTTTATTAAAAAATAAAAAAACACCCAATCAGGCAAAACGTGAAATATCAAGAAAACAGTCTAAAGGCTGAAGAAAATACTTTGAGTTCTTGAAGTCCTTACACTGTTTTTCTTGAAGTAGATACCTACAGGTAGAGAAAAGGTTGGAACTAAGGGTCTGAGATTTGAGACCTGCTCTTTTCAGCGGAGAAAAGAGCTATAGTAAGTAGTAAATAGCAGAAACTTTCCCCAGAAAAGGAAACAACCAAGAAAAAACATGGGTTTAGTGTTGGGAATTAATTTTAAGCAAACAAAACAGCTGGCTCTCTGTTGTGGTGTCTGTTAGGAGGAAGCTAAGATTTGTACATGACTCTGCTTAGTAAAGGAAGAATGGCGAGAAACGTAACAACCACTAATGAACAGGCAATGAGACCAGTGAGCTCTGGAACTGATAACACACCCCTGCTCCTCTTCCCACCCCTTTCCAGCTACCAGTTGCCCTCTCTTAAAGATGGGTGTTAGTCCTTTCCCGCCCATCTTTGGAAGCTGGCAAAGGTCACTCATGAGGACTTTTTGCTTTCTAAGTGGTACTGTCAGTGAGTGCTTCCCAGTGGATCTCTAGGGTGCTTCCCACATCCCTGCAGGCTCAGCAAATTGACACGCTTCAGGCACAGCACTGTGGTCAGGTCCTGTATCTCCACATGGGTTTGTGCTTGGGTGTACAGCATTAGTTAGAAGCAGAGTGCTTGATAGCTTAGTGTGTTTTCTGGGCTGCCTAGGAGTAGGTGAGGACCCTGCTGTGCCATAATCAAGTATATTTCAGAGTTCTTTATTCCAGATCTTCAGACAGAAGAAACACTGTTCTCATTCCTCATCAAACCACAAGGTAGCTAATAAAGGAACAAATTCAGTGTATTCCGAGCACAAGGCAATCTGTCTTAGCAATGATCTTAATAAAGTCTAGTCAGCAATAAACCCTGGTAGTCAGAAGTGATTTTCCTTCAGTGTCCTGATTAGGGAATGCTGTTCAATTATCTGGATTCCATTGAGCAGCTGGCATACATGCTGCAGAGACAGAAAGGGAGAGTGAGGGAGAGGACTTTAATTATCTGCAAGCCAGCAAAGATCAGTGTGCTGAGTCAAAACAGATGGAATGTATAATCCACTAGCAATACTTGTGATTGGGTAAATATAGTTTATGGCAGAGGAGGAAGGCAAAGCAAATGGAGGCATTTCCTTGTGGGTAGGCTTTAAAAGTTGGTATATTTACACTGTCACTGCTAGCCAAGATGGAAGCATGAAGTGTAAATACAGCATCAGAATGAACCTTTCTATGGTGACCTCCAAGGTTGCTCTGGGGAAGTCAGTTCCTTGAGGAACCTTGTGTTTTGTGTTCTGCTGGCAGTGGCTGTGTTACAGGTAACAGATTTGTGAGTCTCTTGGTTCCAGAGGGCGCACACAGGTTTAATGCCTTTCCTGGGATGCACTTCAGGTGTTTCTGCAATGACTGCAAATCAGGCTAGGCAAAGTAATTGAAGACATTTTCTGGACAGCTATGAGCTGGTGAGATGTGATAGGCACTGTACAGCTGCTGAGTGGAGTTACAATACTGGTGAGAGCTCAGTGTTCTTTCTGGTTCCCAGTTGCCAGGTTTGCAGTAAAACTCTAAGCATCTCCGCTTGGTGGTGGTAGTGGTAGTGGGAGGACTGACCTGACAAGCTTGTCAAAGCCCAGCCAGAAGCCCTAGTGATTGCCTTAGTTACTGATTTGTGTGGTTTTCTGTTGTGATGCAGACTGCAGGTTTCTGCTGGGGACAAGATTAAATCAGTGCTAGCTCGTAGAACACACAGAGCTTGTGCATAGGCAAGAAGTCACTGGTGACAGGACAGGAGAGCACAGGGTGGGGTGGCCAGTGCCTATGTGAGCCTCTGTGTTACAGTGCACTATGATGACCAAGTCTCCTCAGGCTATTAATTCAGAGCAGGGCAGTAAGTCTTGTGTTGGAAAAGCTGGCTCCACTTTCTGATGAGAGCTAGACACAGGTGCTGGAAATTGCTTTTCAGATTACTGTCCGGAAAGGGAATGGGCAGGTTGGGCAGTGTTGAATAATGTCTTGCACATGTGGCAGGAAGTCCAGAAACAAAGCCAGAACATGCTGGGCTTCTACAGCAGCTGCTCTTGTCTCCTTCAGTGCTGAGACACACCATGCTGCACCGTGTAGTTAGGCAGTTCTAGCTAGAGGAACATGCTTCCTGACAGATGGACATAGAGCTAGATATGGAGTATGGCTGAAGTTGGAGGTGTGTAGAGTTAGGGCTGGTGGGGGTGGAAGCAAACAGAAGAGTTTGCCCATCAAAAGATCTGTTGTATTGAGGTTAATACTTCTTTTTTTTTTTTTTAATTGAGATATGTAGGAAAAGATTCAAAGCTACTTTTTCCATTCTACCTCCCAAAGCCATCAGTGTTTCTCTCATTTAACATGGCTCTTTTGGGGTGGAGGGAGATTGGTCTCAGACATAAACCCATGCATAAATGTAGAGTCACATAAATATATACTCTGACAATTAAGAGGTGGTGATGCAAAACCCCTTATTGGCTGAGGAGGCACAAGGCACATGCCATCTATTTATTCATTCTGGCTGCTTGCTTTTCCTCTTTCAACTGTCTCCTAGGATTTCTTCTCATTTTCCAAACTTGAGCAAGTTCAAAAAGCCAACTGTAGGTAACCAAATATATAGCTCAGTTCAATGCCACAGAAATTTATGTAAAATTCTCTATTTTGTATCTCTTTACCAGAGGTGCTCTGGTTGAGAGGCTGTTCTCAGAGTCCCATAGGAGTTTGGAATGCATTCCCAACTCCAAGAGAACCCCCAACCAGGCTTTGTATTTGGAAGTGTTATTTGAGAAACACTAGCGTTTCTGAGTGCTTGGTATGAATGTGTCAGTGTAAAAATCAAATGAAGAATAGTCTGGGTGGGGGATGGTGAAATTGAGAACAGCCCTGCAGAAAAGGACTCGGGGGTACTGGTAGAAGAAGCTGGACATAAGCCAGCAGTGTGCATTTGCAGCCCAAAAGGCAAATCACATCCTGGACTGCATCAAAAGCAGCATGGCTAGCAAATCAAGAGGTGATTCTGCCACTCTGCTCTGGTGAGACCTCATCTGGAGTACTGTGTCCAGCTATGGGTCCCCAACAGAAAAGTGACATGGACCTGATGGTGTGGGTCCAGAGGAGGGCCACAAAGATGATCAGGGGGAGCACCTCTCCAGTGAAGACAGCCTGAAAGAATTGGGGCTGTTTAGCCTGGAGAAGAGAAGGCTCAGGAGAGACCTTACAGCTACATTTCAGTATCTGAAGGAGACCCAAAGGAAGGCTGAGGAAGGATAGAAGGGCTTGTAGTGATAGGGGCAATGGTTTTAAACTGGAGCAGGGTAGAGTTAGGTTGGACATAAGGAGGAAATTCTTTACAATGAGGGTAGTGAAATAGTGCATAGAGATGTGGTTGAGGCCCTGTCCTTGGGAGACCTTCAAGATCAGACTTGATGTGGCCCTGGGCAGATGTCATCCCTGTTCACTGTGGGGGGAATGGACAAGATGATCTTTGAGGGTCCCTTCCAACCTGATGCACCTGTAAATCTGTAAAACTGACATAGAAGGTAGGGTGGAAAAAAGATAGAAATATTTTATATTTGAGGTAGTTTTATATCATTTCTTTCACCGAAGAGTCTCAGTTTAGGTGTTACTTAAATAACATGCTTAACAAGTCTGGCTTGGAGGAGAAACTCTTTACTTTTCCCTTCTAGAAGCATTTCAATATTTCAATACCAGAATAAGTGAAAAATATACTGTAAGCAACTCCATTAAAACATCTGTTATTGGACCCAAAGTAACTGACATGAGAGACAGGGGTAGAGAACAGAAAAGGCTTTATTACATTAGACAGATCTTATTGTTGCCACTGTACTGGGAAACTCACTGTAATCTTAGTTCAGGTAACATTCAGCAGAGGATAAATCCCAATAAATTGAGTTATGGTATATCCTTGAACAGAAGATTACAGAAGATTCGGATATGCAAAACAGTTTGTTTTCAAAAAGTTTTGGTTCCTAAGATCGTGCCTGGATATTTACTGCTTTGTACATGTCCCACCCCTTTCATTTCCTTTACAACACACCCCCCAATAGCTAAATGAAAATCTTAAAAACCATATTTCTTTCCTATTCCTTTTTCTAGTAAGGCAGTGAAATCTTTCTTTTAGAATGAAGTACTGGGCATTTTTCAGTGTAAACTTTTCACCAAGAAGACAAGCTGCCTGCATTTAGAGATAGGAATTGTCATCAGTTTGCCACAGGAGAGGCCTTTCCAGTCCGAGGGATACAGAATTATGATGTGACCCCTATAATCCTGTTTCTATTTTCTTTATCAGTCTTACTACTTTACAGGAGCAGACTATCAGTGGTATGGTCAGAAGCAGCTCTATTTTAGTAATCGTCTTTACTCTGAGATTCTTTCTAGATGAAGCTGTCAAAAGATTTTTCATTAAAGGCCCAGTTGAGCACTATCAGCAGGCATATGAACAGGTCCAAAGTGACTGTTCCTCTCTATGACTGTTATTCCTGTGTGCAAATAAATATTGGCTTCCCAGGAAAAAAAAAAAAGAGTAGTTCACAGTCAGAATGATTAGTACCATGTGCATTTTATAATATACTTAAGAACAGTTACAGGAATCTTAAGAGTACTGTAAAAGGTAAAAAAAAAAAAAATCTCAATACAGGTTTCTGGTTTCTTTATTATATCAGTTGTGAGTTAGATCTATTCTTTTAATAATAGCTGAGCAGAAGAGCATGGTCTCTGTTAACCAGAAGGAACAAAAATACTCTCCATAGCTTGCTAAATCTTCTAATTAAAACCAAGAAAAGTCTGCACTGCAGGTGTTTTAAGTGCACACATTACTGTTAGAATGGAGGAGCAGAATTTAAAAAAAATACATCTGTAACTGACATTTCATTTGAAACTATTTTTGCCATATTCAATTCCCAACAAGGCATTCAAGATAGTGTGCCAAATTGAAGAGGTTATTTTATTCTCTATCTTCCAGCTTTTAGTAGCAATTGGAAGAAAGAAAGAAAAAAAAAAAAAAAAAGGAAGCCAAATATAGCTCTATAGTTAGAGGGGGCCTTGTTTTGCAGAAAACTTGTGCTTTTCTTGTTCTGAGGGCTTGGGCAGATTCCTTCCCCACCCACAGACCATGCATCCTAAGTGATCCTCCTTTACTATCTTGTCAATCCCTGGATGAAACTGGTGTAGAGCTGCAGCCCACCTGATCATGCGCCTGTCCCTGTGCATAAGTACTTTGTTGCTGAACACAGAAACTGGGATCTTACATTTGCTATATTATCTGCTTAAAATAGGCTAATTAACATAGTATGTAATTGATTCCTTGGCAGGCACATTATTGGCTTTTACACTAGAAAATTCCTTCTTGTTTAAGTCTGTTTATCCTTAACTGGAACAGTTCTGATGGGAAGCACAAGCCACTTGTAATTTACAGAGCATCGGGGAGACTATCTGAATTGAAAAACCCACAAAATGGAAAATAACTAAGCTTGAGAGCTCATGCTCTGTCAGGTCATGGTTTGAAATCCAACCTCCATGTTTGCATAGTTTACTGATGGAGAGGGGGAGATTATAAACTCTCTTTCCAATACTTTTCTAGAAAAAAATTATCCACTTTTGATACACCCTTCCCCACACCCCGAAGTGTTTGTGCAGTGGTATTGATTGGTTTACTAACCTTGTCAACAGTGCCTGTAATGTGCATTTAAGGGACCCCAGCTATTTCTTTTCATGTGTTTTTTAAGGGTTTATGTTAGTGATTTTGGCCCTAGCTTCAGCTGGCTGGAGAAGGGCTGCTAAAACAACTGCTGTCTTTTGGATTTCACCAAAATCTTTACAGGATGTATAATACAATAATTCTAGAAGAATCTCCTAAATCAGGATAATTTTTTGTGTGATGCTCTTACAGTGTAAACCTCTATAAAAACATGGGAGGCTGAAATGATCCTGGTTTGGCTTTCTAAAGAGTGCACAGGGAGCTATATTTTACTACTAGAAATACTACTTCTTGCATTTCAAAGCTTCAACCTCTCAGTGTTATAGGGAGCAGACAATAATCTTACAGGGAATGAGGGAAACAGTTTGAGGATAGGTTGGTTGGTTCATTTGTTTTAAATTTGTATGTTTCTAACACAGAATCATCTTTAAAAATGAAGACATGAATCTCAATGACAAAACAAGCTCAAGGTAATTAAGCCTTGCAGGAAAATGTTTTCTTGTATGTGCACAAAATTAAAACAAATGCAGGTAACATATTCAGAAACTCCAAAATCAAATTAGGACTGCAACGTGTACAAGCAGAATAAATGATCAAAGGACTGAGTGTGAACTAAAACTTAAGACCTAAGAACTCCAAAGTTTTTATTGATGTGACAACATCTGTTTGAAGAAAAATAAAATTAATGAAGTTTACATGATGATAAACTTCCAAGTTTCCACAGATTTTTCATAAACAAAAACACATTCATGAATCAATGAACCACAGCAAGAGTAAGGCCCTACCAGTTTGGCAGACTGATTTAAACTTTGAGCAGGAAGGAAGGAGGGCACTTTGATTCAAGTCAGATGGGCTAGGATGAACTGAGCTGTCAGATCCAATGTTCCACTCACATTGTAAGCTTAGGCATTTGTATTTGGATGGGCATTTAAAGAGACTGGGATAGCTTTACAGTAAGCCAAACCTTCAAAAGTCGGGCAGTAAATGAAGACAAGACAGAGAAAAAGCTAAGTAATGCTGGATTTCTTACAAAATCAAGGGCATACTGAACAAATCTGAGAAGCATTTGTGACCACTTGAAAACCTCCAGATAAAACAACATCCCAAATTCAAGGCATGATTCTGAGCCTTTTAATGTTACCTGGAAAAATTATCTCCATCACTTGAGGTTAGGACTTAGGTTCTAGCCAATGGCTCGATGGGTCTGCAATTTCCAGGCTCTCAAGTTAGATCTGAGGCTAACAGGATCTTCATCAGTGGTGGAGGCAGCGACAGCTGAAGAACAGGCTGTGGCTCTTCCAGTGGATTTTTGAAGTTTTGTTTCTGAAATGCTAACTTCCATCATGGGCTCTTATTTCCATCACAAGTCCAATAACCAGTAATGCTAATTCCAGCAATCCAGCTCCAATTTCATATGCAGAAATTAACCCAAAGGCAAGTAATAAAAATGTATACATCATCCCATTCAATTATTCAGCAGTTTTGCAGACATACCGGAAAAAACTAGCTTTCAATATAAAAATTGTCTATGAAACAGTCTAACTTGAATTTTTCTCCATGGATCATAATTCCACATGTGATGCTGGATCTGTAGGAGAAAAAAAAATGAACATTCCATTTCCAGCTGCCTCAGTTGGCAGATTGGTTTGAAAATTAGTATATGAACCCCAAAGACATGTTTTTTGCACCACTACCAGTTATAAAGAACAATTCATACCCATTGTGTATAGCAGCACTTTTAATTAAGGGTTACGATAAGGCCAACCTCATGAAATTGCAGGAACAGTGAGGGTATTTAACAGATCTGGAGTAAGTGTGCAACATAGCTCTGTTCTGTTTAAGAATCAGACTAAACTACACCAGCCTCACTCAGCAAGGCCTTTCTGTCCCATTAAAATACACAGCAAACCTTTGCATGGTGCAAGCCTGCAGCGAGGGAGCACACAGCTTAACCTCAGTCCAAATAGCCCACAGGATGTTAGGGATTGAAGGAAGTCACAGAAATAGGGAAACAGTCGGAAAGATTACCGTGTGTGTGTTGTCCTGGCATCTTAGCTGGTGTTCCCATTTCTTTTTCGTTCTGGACATGACTCTGGAGCAGTTTGATTTCTTGATCATAGTCCTGCCATTCTGGAACTATACGCATTGCTGCTTGCAACTTGGGCTCTTTGGTCATCGGGTTATTACACTGCAAACAAAACATACAAACAGTTCAGATAATGCATACAAAAAGGTTTGTTTGCTGAATAGAGGTGTGCTTCCCTCTGGTGGAATTAATCTGATGTGGGTGAACAAGTGCCTGTGTTTTAGCTAGAATACAGTGTAAAGTCTCTTTCCGAAATCACCATAATGCCACTGCTCCAGGTAAGAGAAAAGTAGAAGCCAAAGGAAAGAAATGACGTGCTGAAAAAATTTAAGTAGCAATACAGGATAAGGTGCCTAGATCTGAGGTGATGAAGTGCCTCTACAATTGATCACTGTATCTTAGTGTGACATGAGAGCGAGGGAGCCACACGTCACTTACCAGATCAATGGTTTTTGCTCTCTTCTTTGAGGAATCATCACACCATGTTTCACACCACAGCCATTCCTGCGGGAGTGATTTAATTGGCACCTGGTGGATCATGTTGTTAGGCAAATCCTGTTTTGAAGAATAAGAGTTGGTAGCAGTTTCCACAGAGGACAGAGGGGGAGGAATAATCCTCTTGAGTAGATAGTAGTGAAAAGCTTAACTTTTGTAAAGAGTTTTTTTCCAGTGCAGATAAAAAGTGATGAATCAACCTTTCATTCCATTCCAAACAAAGTCCTTTGGGAAAAAACCTTCATACTACAACTCTCGATCTTATTTGGTTGAAAATTAGTTAATTAAGAAATGGCATTACAGTGCTAATACAAATGCAGTATAAAACCTGTACTGGAACAGTTTGGAAGGCTACTCTTAATTGATTAAAAACCATTGTGCTATTTTTTCCATCCACATCAGTACAAGCCTTATTTCCATGTTACTAAGTCAGTGCACAGTAAAGCATTTGGAGCTGGATAGTGCAAGAAACAAGTACCAAGTTGTGTTACATGTTTGTCTTGGAGTGTTCTGGATAGTTTGATAGTCTTAAGACATTTCTGAGCAGGTCTTGCTTCCACCAGCCACTACCAATACCTGCCTCATTTGAAGGCAGGGTGTCACGAGACTGCCCCTGGCATCTGGGTGTGACTGAGGTTTAGCCAGGAAGGGAGAGCTCCCAATGTATCATCATACCCGAGTGAAAGGAAACAAAGCAAACACAATAAAAACACACCTGATCAAGGTTGGACAGACTGTTAGGATCCTGACTAAGACCCTGATATTGTCCTCTGAGTCGATCTCCAGCTGCTATCTTTCTGAACTTCTTCAGATCCACAACATACAGAGCACTACATGGAGATGATGCAATTAGTAATGACATTTGACTGATGGGTAACTTACTGCAGCCCCAGCAGACCCCAAGATACAATATGCTAAAACAATCTCTTGGTGACAATACATCCAATTATCTAATACAAGGCAGGCAAGCAGATCAAACAAGGTCATGGCATGTATGACAAAAAAATTTCAACAAATCTATCTTAGCTTTGCTGTCATGCAGTCCTTTCTTCCAACATGTTATTAACAAATGAAGATGTCTGGTTAGTTAAAACTTCAGTTACTCATCTGTAAAAATGGTAGCATACTGAAAGTAACTTCAGTGTCCCTAGTGCTTCAAATGGGCCAAATTGCCAAATAGGCAATGGAACCTTAAAGAGAGGCAACAGTAAGGAAAAAGTGGCTCACTGCAGTCTTGTATACCTCAGCTAGTCTGCTGCTAATTCTAAGCACTAACAAAACCTTTCCCCCTCTTTTTGGAAAAAGCTGCCTTCTCCAGTACCTGATGTGGTATTTTCTTCCAGCTAAATGACTTGCCCAGTATCCTGATTTCCAGAACCTGTAGCCATCCATTTCTCTTCGACTGTCGCAGAAGGGAGTATATCCATAAGGAGCACCATCTAGATTGAAATCTCTTAATTCCTTTAGATCCGTGCGCACAATCTGAAGGGAAGACACGTGTTATTTTTATTTGGAGGAGCCTGCCATGGGTTATTTTGAAATACATGTCAGGATTTGGTTCAAACTGAGCAAATGGTTATTCCACACAGTTAACAGAACAATTGCCAGTGACACTCAGCAGTCTATTGCATTATGTATATGTAGTACAAAAACACAGCACAAAAGGTGTTGTCTCCCCTGCCCTTAGAGCTGTAGCAACTAAAAAAAGAGTTTAAAAATAATCAGATAGGTCTTGGTTTGACTGTTTAAGTGCCAAAGTATTTTTTTCCTCTTGAATGTTTGCAAAGCTTTCAGGAATGAAAGCTTTTTAATGTCTTTTTGACACAGAGGTTGTTGCAGTAAGACTACTCTAAAACTACCGTTTGTGGTGAGGAAAAATGTATTAATATCTCTTTTATAAACAGAACAAAAGCTGCCTAAAATGGGAAAGTTATCCTAGGTGATGCTTGAGCAGAAGTTGTAATGGTTTTAACTGACATGGGATCACACTGTACCTATTCCAAAACACCTAAGGCATTTTATGCTTCCGTGTTGCTAATCTGTAGTGCTCCATTTCATGCGTGCTTTTGAAGGAGGATTTTGGCAATTCTCACTGTACACCTCCCCCATACTTTCAAACTGCTTGGGTACTGAGTGCATACAAAGCCTTACAGAGAGCCTTTGCTTTGCAGCAGGATGTGGCTTCACGCACAAGGGATTTGCCTTCTCGTTGCTCTGAAAGCCACTCAGATTTCGCCAAGGTGAAAGCAGGGAGGGTGGGTGGTGACTTAGGAAAATAGCATATGTGGTAAGTGATCTGCAAGCTGGGAGAACAGAGGGAACTGGAAAAATGGAAGGGTGAAACAAGAATCTTTTTGGCAAGCTAGTTGGAATCACAATGAGTGAATAGGGAATGAGACAAAAGTAAAAGACAGGCCAACAAAACCAGTCTTTGTGGGAACAGGCAGAAAAACCAGCACTCACTGAAGCATGCTATAGTTACAGAATCAGCCTTCAGTCATGCCTGTGAAGGGCTTAGACTTGCAACCTTTCCATTAATACAGAAATTGTATTCAAGAGCATACTATTCATAAAGGAAAGAAAAAAAAAGAAAAAACAAAAAGCTCAAGTAACTCCAACCTCTGCATTACCTGATCAGCATCCACAAACAGGATTTTATCAACAGCTAATGGGAAGAGCACATCTAGAAAGAGGATCTTATAACCCCAGATGATACGTTGTTTCTCTGTTTGTTGATGAAGCCAGCGTGGCCATTTATACTGGACAAGCTCATACTGGAAATTATACTTCTTTGCCATGTATGGGATGAACTCCTGTAGTGGGAGGGGCAAAAAAAGTAGCTTATTTCTGTTCTTTGTTTCTCTACAGGAAAAGGAAAGTGCATTACAAGAGATAGACTTCATCCTATAGTAAGGCATAGAGCATTAGAAAATGAAACAGCACAAACTACAATTTCATTGTTACTTCAAAGAAAGACATAACCCCAAACTGAACAACCAGTACAAATTGTAAAGCCAACTGTCATAAGACAGCTAAATAATTTGGCATTTTTCCCCACACAATTACTTATAAGCCATTTTATAGTGATCTAGAGATCAGCTTAAAAGAATGCATTACTCAAATTCTGTAATTTCACAGAAGGCAGAATTATTATTTAGAGCTGTACAAAGCAGTGTGAATGGGAATGATAAAACGAGATAAAAGAATTGGGAGAAAATTTTTACTAGACCACCTTGGCTCACTGTCAGGTCAGTTGACATTCTCATTTGTGAAGCTTCCTCTGACACAGAGTACAGGTTTAGCCAAGGGATGCTGGTACCAACACGGCCATTGCACCACCCGAGCCCAAGGCTGCAGCAGGAGGGACACTGCAAACCATTTCCCCTTGAGTTCATGCCCAAAAGATAAGAGTCTCTAAGAAATGCTATTTCCTAACGTTAAATGTTAAGAGTTGCAAATCCCTGACATTTCTGACATCTATTTACTTCTGGGTTCTTTTTTGAATCCTGCTGTTTGTTTTATGATGCATTTCATATATAATCAGTATTTCCAGGTATGCTCATCTAGGGCTGTGTCACTATATACCATGCACTGCCCATGGACTCTAGTTAGTCCTAAACACAGTTTTAATGTCTCCTCATAATGAAGTTCTCTCCAAACCTAGTCCTTACTTGTTAGCTGTAAGTTTGTAACCCTGAATTCTATCTTAAAATCTATACCTTCATTGTGCAAGTAACCAAAAAAACCTAGTTCAGATTCTTTCAAGTATGATTTTTTCCTGCTATGTGGTGTTCTCTTAAATAGTTGCCTTCAGCAGGACTTCACTGTCAACCTGTTACTTCTCAAAGCTTTCTAAGTAGAACCATCAGCTTATACCAGCTCAATGCTTTGTTAAAAGGTATACAGACAAGTAACTGTACATATGTGCATCATACCATTGCATGACCAGGTTGCAAACTTTTCTTCTGTTTTTGTTTGATGTGTTTTTGTTGGTTTTTTTTCTTTTAACTTTTCCCCAGCATAGAATAAATTTCTAATTAGTAACAAACCTTGAAAGTAGGTGATAAGTAGTTCTTCAGAAACCAAAACTTTAAAGGAGTCTTAGTATGTTTCAGCACAGACAACATCATGATGCTATCAAAAGAAAGAGAATAAAGCATTTACAGTAACAACTGCCACCCAGTAGAGATGTTAGTTAGTCTAATAATGCTGTGTTTGCATTATTAGACTAACTGCAATTACATGTCAGGTAACTGATCTTCACACATGAAGGAAAAGCTTCAGCTTATTGCAAATTGCTTAATTTTATCAACAAAATTACTACCCCACTCCCCCCAATTTATATATTTTAACTACTTGGAGGATATACCACCTGTTGGCTTTCACAGTCTTTTGAGAACAGAAGTTCAGATTCTTTTCCAAAGCCACTATGCCTTCTTCTATAGCTTCTAAACAATACATTTGTATTTCATTATACTGTAGTAAGAAAAATAGGACAGCAACATACCATCCATTAAACTATGTCTGTGTTCACCATGTGAATGTTAGGTAAACAAAAGTTCCTATAATACAGTACATACAAAATCTAGAGAACTTCTGAGGTGCTGAGAAGTTGGAGTTTTTTATATTCTTGCAAATTCTAACATTTTTCCTTGTGGAAAGCAGAGTACATTACCATTTGAGACCCCCCAGACTAGAAATTCGGAACTAACCGTAGAAATCTTTCATATAGGTGTCCTGAAGCCACAGAGAATATATTTATTACATCATCTTTATCTTGTTTCACATCTTCATTCTTTTGCCCTCCTGTGAATCCCCTGAAAGGGAAAATGTGTTTATGTAAGGGCCAGCTATATATGTGAAAGAGTGCAACACATTATATACATTGCTGCAGTGCTGGTTCAACACAGTACAACTGGAGTTTGGTGTCATCCTCTCCACGCTAGTCAGGGTACCCTCCCACATGGCAGAGTGATGCAGACACAGACAAAGAAGACCTGGTAGCTTATATATTAACACCCTATTCAACTGAAAAATTGCTGGCTGAGATGCAGCTCAGGCTCCCAAGTAGCACTAGGAGTAGGAGAAGGTAAGCAGGTGCAAAGTAGCAGCCCAGTTCCCTAGAAACAGAAGGGTCCTATGAAGATGGCCCTGAATTCAAGCAGTCTTAACATATAGCTATGGAATATTACAGACCTAACTGTATCATCAACTAGTTTTGCAGTTTCAAGAGACCTGCAGGTTAGTATTGAATTAGTTTTACCATTTGAGGGATTCCCAAAATCCAGATTCATTCTCACTGGTGCCATCACTTAGTAGATCTTCATTCATCATATCTAGTTTTTTCTGAACCTGTGAAGTATAACACTGCTTTAATGAGTGGAACCACATATTGAGCAAACAGCTATGGAGTGTTGTTTTGACAGTCTCTCTGTATCCCTTTGAATTATGTCCAGTAAGTAACTGGAGAAACAGCTCCAGACATTCAGAACAGTTTCCAAAGCTGTTTTCAGACACCAAAGGCATGTTAGTCTAGATGGTTACAATGCTTTGGTAAGAAGTGTTTAGTGACCATCCTTGATGATGGAGACTGGCAAAGAAAAACCCTCAAAGAAACCAAACACTCTCCTGCCAATAACCCAATGCAACACTTCCCCACCTTTTCTTGTTTCTAAGAGGCACTGGACCCTGAGACTCCAAAGCAGATACAGAAAGGGCATCAAATCAAGAACACCACAGAATTACTGTAGCATGAGTAAATCTTGTGAGGAAGTATACAGCCATTACTTACATGTCAGTTGTCCTCTGTAAACTTTTCAGCTATGATGTTGTTACCTGACAGGCAATGCTAAAAAGTAGCAGATTTTCTAATTTACTTGGGTTTTTTTAATGTATTCTCACCTAATCTGCATCAGATTGATAGAAAATATATTGCCAGATGAGTAACAGATAAAATACTGGCTTAGTGGATTTATTACTAGACTTATATAGGACATACAAAACTAACTGGTTTATATGAAGTCACAAGCACAACTGAGTAAAATGAAAGTGTATTTCTCATGGGCATACAAAAGGAATAGCAGTTGCATGTAATTTTCTTCTGCATCAAAAGAAACAAACCTAAATCTTCAGATAATTCTGTTACTGATGCTGTGATGTGAACTTTGTGCAAGTTGCCTCAAATGTATGCTTGTAGGAAGGGATCATGAGGCCTTAATCCAAGTTCTTCCCTGCTATCGGTCAGTCTTTTATTTAGAGCAACTCTAGTTTTTAAACTCACCTTCACTTTAATAATTTTGCTCTTGAAGTTGTTGAGAACAACGATAACTTCACTGGCTTCAGGTGGAGAATCTGTTCCATCATGGCTGAAAATACAGTAAAGCATTGACCTTGACTACAAAGAAATATATTCTTTATTTCTTCTATGCCTATTTCTATATGGGATTAAGCTTTCAGACTGTAAAACAGGTTTAAGACATGCAACAAAGTAACAAATAGATGTGTTGGAAAACCCAATTATTGTGGGGTTTAAACTTGATTTCATCTCACATCAGTACAAAATGTAATTTGCTGTTCAGTTCACTGTGCTTTGGCACAGAAGCTGTTAGATTCGCATGTTATGATGCCCGCATGGTTCAAAAGTTGCACACGAAAAAGGTTTAAGTATTTCTTCTCCTGTCCTACCTGTAGATTCTGTAGATATCCTCAGATCTACCCTTTCTCAGTCTTAGAGTCCATGCACCAGGATTGGCTTTTAACTGGAAGTAACCCTGTAAAGCACAAAGGATATTTGTTATTTTCCACAAAATGCCAATGTATCAAACCAAAATTTTATCAAGTATTTTGACCCACTGCTTCATATCTGAAAATAGTTACTTGTAAGCCAGCCACTTAAGAGAACTATATGGCCTTAAAAGTCAAAGTGGAATATGAACAGGTCTACCATTGTTTGTTAGATGAGAGAAAGTCTTGCATGGTCTCCTGATTGGAACAGTGCAATCCCAAACTATTTTTCTGTGAAAGTTTTGTTTTCATAAAGGAATGAGTTCATTTTAAGGCACTAACTGGCAACTACACAGCAGTGCACAGAAGGTATGCCTACAAAACAAACTTTAAATAAACTTTGAAGCTTTACAGACTGGTACTTCATCTATGGTAGGAAATAGCAACATAATTCATGTGTTACTGGATATTTCTTCTATAGAATCTTAAAGCATACAATGTGAAATTCAAACATTGTATACAAGTTGAACTTTCAGTTTCCAGAGATGAATATTTTCTTCTGTGATTTAGATTATTACACATAAAGAAGATACAAACATTTGTAGTGATGCTTCAGTTTCCTATTTTGTACTGCACCCCCAAATGCATGCAATTCCATATGTGATCCAGCCTGTTTTAACTAAATAATCTATTAAAAAAAAAAAGAAAGAAAAAGAAAAAAGGACAGGGCATGTTCCTGTTCTTTTCATACCCACAGCATAGACACTGAGCTGAGGATGAGGATTCCCAGATACAGCACTGTGTACTGTGGTACTTAGATCTTTGCTTTACTAATTAGAAACATTTGCAGATTCACAGATTGCATGGGATTGGGAGGGACCTTTCAAAGGTCATTTTATCCAAACCCCCTGCAGTGAGCAGGGACACCTCCAATGAGATCAGGCTGTCTGGGGACACATCAAGTCTGATCTTGAATGTCTCCAGGGATTGGGCTTCAACCATATCCCTATGCAACCTGTTCTAGTATTTTGCTATGCTCATTGTGAAGAACTTCCTCCTTATGTTCAGCCTAAATCTACCCTGCTCCAGTTGCAAACCATTGCCCCTCATCCTATCACTACAAACCCTTCTAAACAGTCCTTCCTCAAATGACACCTCCAAGCCATTAAGCATTACTCCCTAATATATACACACATAATGTGATCACACATTAAGTAAGAGTCATCTTCTTTTCAACAGAAAGAAATATGACATCATTATAGGATATACCTTGGCTAAGAAAAGCTGCAGAGAAATAGAAATTCAGTGTAAGAACTGTAAATTAAATATTTAGCATCAGTGAACATCTTTTCCTTGCCTTTGCTTTAATACATTTAAAGATTCAGAAAACTCCACAGAGAGCAATTTTTTCACTAACGTTACATATCATGAAAATATTCCAGTGGCTATACTTCCCTCTGATCTGTGACTCCAATCTGTGACCTCTCTCACTGCCTTGTGTTGACATTGAAAACAGGCTGATCCCTTATGCAGCTACTGTATAGAAGCAGCTGCAGGGAACAATTACACTCTTGGGTTTCTGTCACCTTTTTCAATAATTAAGTAATTCTCATTGTTTCACGCTTCCTTTATTTTCTAGAACGTTGACTCTTCTTGCTGACTCTATTTGTTCCATAGATCTTCTAAAGAAATGGGTCCCAAAACAAGTCAACTGTCCATCTGAGGTTTACAGTACCAGAGTGATTAGTCTAAGGAGTACCCAGTTCAGAACTCTCTGACCTTCCCAGGAAAGAGGTTGTTTAAGAATACTGGCATCATTTTAAGATACTTCAGAAGATTCCCTTCAGCTTGCTGTGAAGGAAGGAGTAGATCTTGAAAAAGGTAGGAGACAAAGAAGTACACACAAGGTTTTAAAAATCAGTGTTATGAATGATGTGGTTCTGATCTATTTGTAAGTAACAGTGAAATGTAACACCAGGTATCTATAACCCACATACTGTAAAATACTCAGTGGTTTATGCAAGTGATCACACTGACTGGAGAACCACTTATTTGGTGCTAGTTTCAGCTGAATGCTTACCAAGTTGGCCATAACAATGGTATCAACAATGACAGGAGTGGTTGAAGTTCCCAGTGTAAACTGGAGTCCCCGAGGTGGCTGTCCAGTAGTAATATCATAGCAGTGCCCTTCCAGAAGCAGATACTCCAATTCATATTCTGCAGCTACAACATTATCCACCTGTAAGGAGAAAATACTGTTGAAGTCAGCACTAGCTGACTCAGTTACTCTTTAAAATAGCCATAATAATTAAATAACACTTGATTTCACCAGAGTAATTTTATTAAACAAATACATAGAAATCTTCATTCAGCTCTTTCAAGTGACAAACTTCACAAACACATTAAGAGTGTCCCCATGACCAAAAAAAAATGGAATCTCAACTGGTAAGATGCTCAAATAAGAAAAGGGAAGGACTGTTGTAATAATTTTACAATTTTTTATTTTTAAACATTTATTGGAGAATATGATCAAGTAAGTGTTCAGTCTGGCATCTCATAAAAGGTTCATGATAGGCTCCAGAACTCTGACTCTAAATCTGTTTAAAACTGGTCTCATCTAATATTTATAATATGAAATAAACATTTTGGTTTGCTCTGCATTACTCTTACAGTGTGCCAAGGTACTATCAGAAATACCAATTCCTTGGGTCCCTACTAGGCTAAAGTCAGATGTAGCCTGAGGACACTACCCAAGGAAAATACTACTCTAATCTCACAAAACATCTTCTCTCATTGCACATCCAAAATGACAGTTTAATTGCTACAGCACCAAGATACTGCATTGGGAATCGGAAATTGTGCACATGCAGAAGGAAAGCTACTATTTATTTGGAGGCTCAGGATGGTACTTCGAATGCCTGAAGCATTTAATCCCTTTCTCTCTCAGGCTTTCAGTTAATCTAAGCAGGGGCTGGGGCATGGGAATCAGAGGTTTAACATGTGCAGTAGTATCAGCCACATGGTGGTTCATTTATGGCTTTACAGTTAGGTTAAGAGATGAAAAGCAGAAAAAGCCCTGGAAAAACACCACCATTTAAACACAGTAAAAGGTTCCTCTTATCTCCTTGGTTTCTCTTACCTCCTCTAAGTAAATATTATCAAGATCATATGGGGTTCTGACAGATTCCACCATCCAGCTCTCAGGAGTATTCAGGTTTAAAGTGAACAGTGGAGACTGGGGCATATCCAAAAACTTGGCAATTGGTCCTGGAGCAAAATTATTATCCGCTGTGAAAGAAATCTCTGGTTCCAAAACATAGCGATAAAAGCTGAAATTTCAGAAAGATAATGTAAGAACAAATTTCTGCAAACCTGCAAATATTTCACTCTTGTTAAACTTGCTGGTGGCATTGGCTTTCCCAAACCTCCACTAACTCCAAGGCTTCATCCAAAGCAACACAGGTTGTGTTGAACTTTTAAATATAGTCACAATTTTCACCTTGAAGGACCAAACAGAATGTGCAAGATTTAACCATGAAAGTTATTAAGTTATTTAACTTTGTGTGTGTGTGTTTGTACACACACATATATATTTATAAAAATAAAAACACCCAGCTTTTAAACCAGTAGAATTACCATATGCTATCCAAAAGTTCCCTCAATTCTCTGTGGGAAATCATGCTACTATGTAAATGAGCTCAAAGTGGTAACTGAGACATTTGATTGTGTTTTTGTGCTTGCACATTCAAACGGGTTTTTCTTTCTTTTTAACGCTGGCATGATATTCCTTACCTTTTCAGTGGCATGTCAGAAAGCTTGGACTGACAGTTCATAAACACTCTCAGGTTCATATTTATCAGTTGGTTCAAAACCTAAAATAATGAGAAAAAGACATCCCTTAAAATGCTAATTATGTAAGCTGACCACTGTTTTTATAGCTGGGACCTCAAAGTAGCATGTTACTGCTCATTCTCAATCCTCCAGTCTCATTATTTGCTTTATCATCATAGAATGACTTAGATTGGAAGGGACCTTAGAGATCATCTACTCCAACCTTACACTCACCTTTTAATTAGTGGCTTTAAGAACAGTCACCTGCTCCCTCCTACTGCAGGCATTCTTTTTGAGATTATCCACCTCAGTAACAAGAATCACAGCAAACTAAACTACTAAAATGGCGAAACTAAAAGCTATCTAGATCTAAGCATGATCTTGTCAGTGTATAGTAGAGTATGATTAGTTTTCCCACTAATAAATGTATCATGCAACTTGAACACACTCTTAGAAGGCCACTGGTCACCACCCAGTCAGTCAAGGAGGACAACTACATTCTAAAATTACTGAATTAAGACAACTTCTTGAAATTGCCATAAACTGCTTTTCAACACTGCGTACGTACCAGCAGTAATGGAGCAAGTCTTTGGGCATCTCTGGTCACAGGATCAACAATGGCCACAACATCAAAGTATGTCTCCCCCTCTTTTGGTCTCAGTTTAACTGCACTGAAGAGAAGAAAAAAGAGAAATGTAAAGTATAAAACATATGCATAAATTCAAGAAAACAAATATCCATCTCATTCTGAAGTCTAATTAGTTTGTGAATGCTTTTGAAAGTAGACAGAGAAAAAAACCCCAAAGCATATATACATATGGCCAGATGACCTTGAAAGGTTCATTCCAACCCAAACTATTCTATTTTATATATATATAAAAAAATAAAATTTTCAGAGACAAGTACACAGATAGAATTAATTATTAGAATCTCACTGTGCCCTAAAAACTGTTGGAGACTGTTGTATTGCTACTTGGGGTTTCTTTTTTTTTTTAAAGCTAAATGCAACATAAAACAATGAGAAGGTTAAAAGAGGAAAAAAAGCATATTGCTCAGCAAACCTATACCTGTATCGTTCTTCAAAAAAATGGTATTCAATCCTTGCATCTCCTTTTGGCTGAGTGGAAAGAAGAGCATCCACTTTCATTACCAAGTCACTTGCACTGAAAAAAAAAAAGAAAGGAAAATCAAGGTTTAAAGAGACTCAGAAAATGTGTGTACTTAGCGTGTTTCTGACAGCAGCAGGAGAAGCCAGACCAAATTCAGGTACACAAACTAAATGCTTCTACTACCTCTCTAAACAAACTCTGAAGAACTGAACATCTTTCAGGGTTAATCTGCCATTAATTTAAACAGGTTGCAGCCTTATTACTGAGGGTACCAAAAGTTTTAACTCTAACAAATGCAGAACAGCTGGTATTTTAGGAGTCAAGCATGCTACAGGTACTGCATTCTTGAACTTCACCAACCTCTTTTAGACCTTTAAGGCATTCAGATCAAACCCTTGTTTGATCTTTCCATTTTACACTGCATCTCTATGAACTAGGAAGCAATCCTGTTTGTGGAGAAACTTTTCAGAGAGAGGGGTCCTATTTTTAAAAGAAAATTACTTCTTACAACCTCTTCCTTTTTATTATTCCCACAAATATTCAGTCTAGTATTTTAATAATATATTTTATCTTGAAAGTGTAAAACCTCTTGAAAGTTCAATGAAAATTGATTTGCGCATCATAGCTTAGCCAAGAAGCGATACTGTAACTTAAAGGTCTGTCAGCTTTTCCTGAGTTAAGGAAGTCTCATAGATTTATAATGACAGCTGTTTAAAATGTTCATACCAAACCCACAAGCTTGGGGAAGCCTCTGGAGTTCTATGCAGCAGAAAATTTCAAAAGCTTTTGTAAAAAACTTTGGTTCAAACCAAAGAACCACTGCTCTGTCCAAAACCAGCCTCTGTTCAAACTATAGCCTCTTCCTCCGCCCTATCACCGTTACCGTTTTTTTTGATTCCCAGCTCAGCAATGGATGCAATTGTTTGGAATGCTGTTTCGATCTGTCCTCCACAGATTTAGAATCACACAAGATTCCTGCACAAAGACCGTGTGCTTAACTTACTTGACCAGCCTTTAACAGTCAATCACAGAAAAATGTAACGCGAAACATGAAACTGTTGTCTTAGCTATGAGTTCCAACACAAATGGACTTCAGTTCTTTTGAACATGAAGATGACCTCTATGCTTGTTGCAATAATTACCTACAACTATGATTTTCATTTCCTTATCTCCACCTCTTTTCCTGTTGTTTCTTTCAAAAGTTAGAAGCAGTTTACATGGTTCTGTAGTACTGACAGCAAAATACATTACTACATTTTTTTAATAGTGATAGGCCAAGCAGCACTTCACGGAACTGCAAATAGATTCAGAAAGCGTACTTCACAGTATCTCATTTCCTTCCCTTCTTTCTGCTTTTAAATCAATACCATAGTAACCATACATATGAATTATGAAGCCTGACATATTGGAGGTAAATGGTTTAAAACAGCATGTCAGTTAAGACTTAGCTGAGAGAAAAACCCATGAAAAGTCTGAGGGCCTAAGTATTAATGAAAAATTAGGCTTCATTTCTACTTTCAGAGGAGCAGATAGGTAATCTGGTGCAGAAAGCATTTTCCAGAATAAAGGTAATATCGTGCAACAATTTTTATTATTTCCTAACAGGCCCCACAGCAGCAAACAGCTCTTAACTGCATACAGACATCTGCTGTTAGTAAAGCTGTCACCGGTCAGAGTCAACTAAACCTTGGATGAAACTTCATCTAGATGAACGCAGCAATGAATTTAGCCCCTGGAGAATGCATGACCACCCTCATTCTTTATTTTTTCAGTCCACCTGTATCCCTTCCCTCCCTCAGTCCAAGAAACCACTTCCGGAACTCCTCAGGCAAACACAGCAGGTTGTTGCCACCCATGCTGTGATCCAGGAATTACCCCAGTCAGTACCAGTAAATGTACTGCATCACGTTCTCTTAGAATGTTTCTATGGTAAATTCCTACAGACTTGGGCACTTTCCTAGTTTCTTGCTGCTTGAAATTGAGGCTCCAGCCAACACAACTCCTCCAACCTCCATTATGAGGTAATGGACCAGCCATGGTAGGTTGCTACTAGATAATAAATCAAGAACGATGAACTCTGAGCACAGTACCACAGCAAGGGTTGCCAGTGCTCTCAGAAATGCCTGCTCAGTCTGGGGGTACAGTTTCCTCTCCATACTTCCAGGAGATTGTGAACTACAAGGGTCGCTAAAGCACTTTAAACCAAATAAAGATAATTTACATCTTTTTCCTTCCCCACTTCCCCCTCTCAACAGGTGTGTCTAACACCTCTACAAGTGGACTTGACAAGCTTTATCCAGGCTATGAAAGTGGCACCACGTTTCGCAAGCCTCTTTGTATTTACTTACAGATCTTCTTCAAATCCCAGCTGCTGAATCTGAGATTTGATTTTCTGTCCTGATGTCTTCAGTATAATATTCTCAAGGAGGTGAAAATCATCCTGATTGAACATCTCACCATCCTCTAATGGGCCGATAATCTACAAAAAAAGCTGGATCAGCATTGTTAGGAAAAGGTGTATTAACTAAAAGATGTATTAAATAAATACTCCAGTGCAGCCTCAGTAGGTATCAACTGTTGAGGCTGGTATTAATATGAGTGGCAGTAGAGCTTAACAGGTAAATCTAGTTAATTAAAACCAAGAATCTCAGACGAAGGCATAAAATGCATGCTTAAAACTTTGCTTGGTTTGTGGAAGTTTGGCATAGTAAGTTATACAAGCAATACTGCATCTTAAAGGGGCAACAGGACACCAGGCCACTTCCCGTAGTCCAGCCAGACTCCAGCAAATCTCACTCCTCTAGCATTCAGAATCTGAGGCTCTGCATCTGCTGCTCAAGGTCTGTTTCTTTTACTGTCTGCTGATTGATCTCACCCTTCCATTGCTGATCACAGCCCTCTGTCCCTTCTTCAGCTTTAAAACATCTCTGCAATATATAGCATGAGACAGAATAAAATCCACCTTAGGAGACTCAAAGGCTTCTTTGAAAATATTGACATCCATACCCTGAAAGAAAAGAATATTTGATATTGAAATGAGAAGAAAAGTAAACCTTTGCACACTTTTTTTTTAGATGCACCTTTTTTGTTTCCATTCAAGAACACCTTCATGTCTTGCTAAAATTTATCCCTAGTCCTTTTCTTTGTGCTCCTAAACCTAGTTCTTGCCTGTTACTTTCAAACAGCATTCCAACTTCTGATGTGAAGGGCCACAGTCCCAGTAATGGGGCTGTTGCTTTCTACTGTCCTTAAGTGATTCTTGCCTAACTTTTTTAAGCCTACAATGTACTCACACAAACAGATCCCTGACTGCACTCCTTTTGACCTTCCAAAGTTTTATTTTGATTGACTTACAAAGATTTACTTAATATTTAGATGGATTGTTGTATTTAGGAAAGTTTACCTTTCCGAGAAAAGAAAAACCAAAACAAATATCAGAGCCACAGTGTTACTCTTGACTGTTCCTGCATCTTTGTCCTATAAATGCACTACACTAAAAAAAAATCATCTGAAGGAAAAGGAAAGTACCCTACCTGTGGAAACGCCAACAAACATACTTACCCCAACAGCAAATTCCAAGATGTCAGCTCCTGCCTCCAGTGCCTTGGCAATTTCTTCTTTTGCCATTTTGGTGATGAAGTTCTTGGCATTGTTTGACGTTTGTGTCTGTAAGGCTGCCCATATGGCTTTAGCAACAAGTGTATTCTGGCTATTTGGATCTTCAGTAGGATTATTAATCATGCTAATTCGAACATTATTGCTGGATTTCTGAACAAAAGAGGAAGTAGGAAAGGTTTAGGTTTCCAGGTGTATTTTAAATGAAAAGAGTGAGTCTATTATAATAAGCACTACAGCTATTTCTTAACTATAAGTCCAGATTCAAAATTAGGTAATTAACAGCACAGGTTAAAGAGATAAATGAAATAATGTAACATTTAGTTTACATGTACAGAAATGTAACAGTGACAGAAATCTTCTAGATAATACTGTGCTAGAGATATGTAAGAGAGAACATAGCACACTCTAGTGAAGACAGCAATGATCATGTTCATCTCCAAACCAAAACACAGACATCTTCAATTTAGAGCCATGGGCTTAAAAGAACATCTTCATTTATTTGCATAGTGCCAAGAGGGGCATTCTGTCCTAGTACAGCATCAGCAATGTTGAATAAGATAAGGCTGAAAATTAGAGATACTGCAGGGAAAAAAACAGTCTCCTCAGGTCATGCAACAGGAAGAAGCACAACTGGTGTTTTGCATGCCTCTTCCTACCGCTTTACTAGCACTGCTAACCCATTCAAATGAAAATGTTACCTACCTGATGTTTAATTGCATCATACAACAATTGCCTCCCTGAGGGTTTATCAAAGTCACCAACAATCCAGAAAGTAACTGGTCTAACAAAAGAATCATCTGCAATTAAAAATAAAGGTAGGAGAAATTTAAGGGTGAAGGAAAGCTTGTTTCCTGACATTTGGAGGAAAAATATGATGCACATGCAAAGATTTCAAAAGAAGTTATATGGGAAAAGTATGGATGAAGCTAAGCTAGGAAGTCTGGTAAGACAAGAATTGGTATTATATTAGGTTTCATTCACCTAATCCAGAAAAACCACATTAGGACAGCATGCATCACTGGTTTTAAGTTGGATTTTTTTGTTTGCTTGCTACCTTTTTAATTTGGAAATCAACAAGGAACCTATAAATAACTTCCAGATTCCAACTAGGGTACAGACATAGCACTTCTTAGTACTGAAGCTGTTAGTTCACAAAGTCAGTTTTGTACAGAGAAGAAAGTGCTGAAGCAAACATGCATTTAGGCAGCTTTCTTCATTTTCTGCTGGTTCTAAAGCCAATACTTATAAAGGAACCAGAAATTTCCCAGAACATATGAAATGCTAAAGCAGTTACCATAGATCTCCTTGGAAGACATTCCTGGTCAAAAAGCATAGAGGAAAGAAGGAAAGAAGAGAGACATTAATAATTTGATAGTAATCTCAGTGTGTATCAAGAAGCTGCAGAACTGCACTGACTGTAATTGAATTGCCAAAGTTCAAATCCAAAAAACAACAAAACTGTGCCAATTTTATTAGAACAAGCTTTGACTTTTCCTTTCCCTGAAATAAATGGATGCTTTATTTTCATGCTACAGCACTAATTATACTACATATTACCACTGTCATCTCTGAAGGCATCACTCTGCACACCATTTGCAAAAGCTGCTATGCCATTATGATTTGGATGTTAACCATTTCTATGATCTTCCTTCTTTAAAAACTAGCATGCCAGTGCTATTTCAGTACTGTTACTGAGCCAGTTATACCTGTAACTTTCCTTTTACTTTAGAAAATTAATGTGCTATGGCATTACTGTAATCAGACACCAGTTATTAAATATTTTAAGTGACAGAATAGGCAGTGACCCAAAACAGCTAAACCATGGGATTGCAAATTAATGCACACTTTTTCAAATCAGTGTGCAGAGGTGTAGGTTTAATTAATACTCTACAAAGGGAAAACAAGAAACTTACTCAGATCTAAGTGACTGAGCATGAATCAAGGGCAAATTCGAGACAGAAGGAGCAGTGGGAACATTTTAGGCAGTGTATGCAGATGGCTGTGACTGGAGATACTACTGGGGAAACTTGTGAGAGTCAAGTAAAAATGACAGAAGAGGAATTGGTTCAAATGACAGCAGGTTATTTATGATAGCTAACTGAAGTGGACATAGGAACAGCCTGATTAAGTTGTGTGTGATGGCTGTGCATGCATTTCTTACATTGAGAAGTACAGCTGAGTTTCAACACTAACAGGAAACATTATGTCTAGTAAAACACTATTGAAAATGCAGTATGTGCCCTGCTGCAATAGAACAGCATAGACCATTTATATCATAGCCCATAACAACTTTCATCTGAACTGATGTAACTTTTAGTAATTCTGAATTATGAGACAGAGCTAGAAGCCTGTGATGGTTTGAAACTGTCTTTTTAATTTTTCCTTGCAAAGTTCAGAACAGAGAAAGTGAAAGAATGTAAATAAGTCACTATTGGGTGTAAGAAAGCAAAATAATGATTGTTCTAAACACTTCCATTGGATAGATAGAAACGTTTAAGAACTATTACCCAAAACAAAGTAGGCACTCTGCACATTCTGCGTTCGGCAGTGGGGGCAGTTGCTGGGCTGTCTGGCTGCTGTTTCTTCTTCTCTTCTGGCTGAAGATAACACACTGACCTTGGCAGCTAAGTTAACAACTTTCTGCTTAACTAACTGTGCTTCTCTGTCCAGGGGGGTCGGGGGGGGAAGCTCCTGGGAGAGAGAGGCCCCTTTGGGAGGGTCCCCTTGGGGGGAAGCAAAGGGAGATCGATTGTGCTTTTTCTGTTGATTGTATATATTTGTGAATGTTGTGAATTTTGTATATTTGTACATATTCATTGCATTTCATTGTAGATTTTAGACTCTGCTTGTAAATACAGCTTTTCATTTGTTTCCAGACTGAGCTAGCCTGGTTATTGTCGGTGGGGGGGAATTTCAGCTCACACCGACACAAAGCCTTTTCGTATTTGTCTATTAAGTATCACTACAGGATCAGAGCTTTCACTGCTGCATTTCTGGAGGTCATTTGCAATACAGCAAGAGCAGGCTGAGAGGACTTCGTTATCCTTGCAGGCTGCACTGGTTTTAAAGAGGGGGACATTTTTGCTCTATGTAGATGTCTGTCTTTCTAGATTGCACCATTACCCACCTGCCCAAACAGTGCTCTATGTGCATATTCAGCACTGTAAAATATGCTTTAAAACACAAAACGGATTAGATTTGAGTTCATGACCCACTGCAGATGTTACCTTTCTTTGTTAAGTAGGTCATGCTGTTTGCAACAGCAGCTGTCTTGTCTTTGGACTCCAGTGTGGTAAATCGAGCAAAGTCATCCACGTAAAAGTTATCTGAGGACAAGAAAAAGCATTAGATGCCAAAGCAACTATTCCATGTAAAATGAAAGAAAAAAAATCACTACTATTGCCAGAACATTAAGAACATGTTCTGTTTTGTTCCTTGTGATACTGCTTTTTATGTCTCATTTCCCCTGTTAATATACAAGCTGAGGAATGTATTTTTGTTGTCTCGTCTGTTACATTTTTGTATTGTAAGTGACATTAATAACTCCATTGCATAGTTGAGATGCAGAAGTCAGTTGAAAGAATTGCTATGTCTCATTTAGTTGACGTTACTTTATGTAAATGGTACACATTTAAAAATCTGCTATGTCACTGTTTGTCAAGCAACTCAGAAAAGGTAGTTCAAGAAGTGTTTTTGCAATACTGTCATTATATTGCAGAGTCACTGCACTGGATGTCGATATATTTAGCCATGAAAAGTTCTGTGAAATCTTAAGTAATTCCAGAGATAACTGCTAATCTCTGCTGAAAAAAAGGTTAGACATGAAAAGCAAGGTCTTGCTCAATACATTATATGACTGTTATTTGCTTTTGTTGGCATTGTTAATTCCTCAACTTACTATTATTCCCTTAAAGGTTTGTTTAAAACAAATTCATGTCTTCAAAAATCTGCAGACATTAACATTGCTACTGTACATAACCTCTCTCCCAGGACCAGGGCTAGAACACAGCTTGGGGTGCTCTTAAATCTTTGCCACTAGAGCTTTCCATTGGGACAGCAGAAGTCTTTGACTCAGATACTTCAGGTTTAATGCAATTAGAAGCATCCCTTACTCATTCCTGTCAGATCCAGATACTCTCTGTCAGACATTAAGATTCTTGAGTTAATTCTTGGAACAACATTAGGCTGGTTCATTATATACTCAACCACATCTTGGTCATTAGATAATTCACCCTAAAGGAAAGAAGAAAGTAGTATTTGTAATTTCATATGTATATTTGCCTTAGATAAGTAAAAAAAAAAAAAAAAAGAAAAACAACTAGAAACCAAAAAAACCCACTGCCAACAAAAAGCCAAAACCAAAAAACAAAACCCCAAGGAATGATGCAAGCAAGTGTCTCAGATTCAGAGGCTTTTGAGGCAATTTTCCAAACCTTGTTTCTATAAAGTCCCAGCTGAACTCAGCACCTACCAGGTACACGGCTCGCTGGAAGATGCTTGTGGTTTCCAGGATTTTGTGCATTGTCACAGTTTCTAGGTCGTCAGGATCCAGCTGATCTTTTTGGAAAGGCATTCCATTGAACAGCACAACAGGGAGAGGACCTACACCTGTTTGCTCATAGTAACCTCTTGCTGCCTGAATACAGGGAAAGAACAAGCTTTACCTAGTCAGCCCATTACCACCAGGGTTCATAATGTTTCCATGCACTATCCACACCAGTCTATACTAAACACACTAAGATGTCCTTCCAGCTTCTGTAGGATATGGAAAGTATTAATTTTACACAGTGCATAAGACACTTTCTGTATCTTACATGCACAAGATATCCTTGACTATCAGAGTTTGAAGCAAACAAGGTAGTTCATAATACGGAAGTGTAAAATATTGCATGAAGTTCATACTGTAAATAATTCCAATGAGCACTTGCTGGTAATAGCAAAAAACACACAACAGGAAATCTGCTGTTGCATGTGGAAGCAACGCAAGAAGCTATAGTTGTAACGTAAGGAAGGTTTGAGTTTTTTTTTCTTTTTGGTTTTTAAGAACATGTTTCTTAAACTTTTGAAAGAACACTTAGTGTGGGGCGGGGGGTTATTACGTCATGACAGATTTTCCCAATTTGTGTAACCACTGCAAAATGCACCATCAGTATTGCCATGGACTGAAGTTAATCAGGCTCTATTGTTTAGAGGTCCTTGTTGAGGGCTTTCAGGATCTCTCATAGACACAAAATCACGAATCTCAGATCATATGAAAGAGTGCTTAGTGCTGGTTTAACTTGTATCCTTTATACGGAGATAAGCTCTTTCTAAAGGCTTCCTTCCCTACTGGAAGGCTTTGCGGTGTGGTTGTGCTGAATGGCGTCAGCTATACCAGTTGTAGCAAGGCCTCCAGAATGGCCTCCCAAACCTGCTGCAGCAGAGCACTTTGCATGTGTTAGGATTTTCGAGGGGTGGGGCAGGGGCCATGATGGTATTGTTTCATTTTGTTTGATTCATAAACTGGAAAGACCTCCTGTCCTACGAATCAGTCTGTCTTCTCTAGGGTTTGATTTCCTCAAGGTGCATTTCCCTTCACTTCCCTGCATCAGAAGATGGAAAGTGTGTGTGCATACAAGCCTGTTTATGTAACCCTGACCACAATCAGAATCATCTGTGTTACAGAGCTAGTATAGAGAATATTTTCATTCTTTCTGTTAGAATATTCAACAGAAAGATAAACATCTCTCTGCAGAACTTCAAATAAAATCTGTTTATCTGACATGAGTTATCCAAGAGATGTGCTTTCCCAAATTTCTCCATACAGGAAAGTGTCATCCCTAGGGGCAACTTTAAGATATTTTAGGGAGATTGTTGAATGCTTTGCTATAGGAAAGGCATTCTGAATGTCACCATTTATCTCCCACAGTGGTCATATACTGATTAAGACACCCCACACCAACCCCTCCCAGATGTTAAGCCCTATGGTTTGCTTATGAACCATTCCATCACCTTGATTGTTTTCCAAGCAATTTTGAACTCTGTTAGAACTCTGCCAGAGTGAAAGCATGACTTACAGGTCATGAGAAAGTTATCTTGGTTCTTGTACTACACATGTAGATTTTTAAATATATATATTATATAAAGCCTTGTACTAGAAGTCACCCAGTGCAGTGCAGAACTGGATCAAGTACATAAATGTATTTGCGAAATCGTGGTGAACAAGTTTTAAAAGCTCTCTTTCCTGAATTCTTACCTTTCTGTTTTGATCGTAGGCAGAATCAATTCCCAGAATGCTGTTGACTTCCACATAAGGATACTGTTTCTCAAGAACACTAACCACATGCTCCACTTGCAGCTGATCACCTGTTTTTACTTTGTTATACATCTGAAAGGAGGATACAAATGCAAGTTTATAGCTGCAACTGTAAAGCTTCTGTCCCTATCAAAGGTAAGTTGTCACCTATATTCCAGTAATTATAATAAGGCATTAACAACCAGACTGTAAAATGTGCTTACTAGCTGCAATAGCAGCTCCTAAGCGCTTTTGTGTTCTTGCTTTACCTCATAGAGGTTCCAGTGAGATTGCAAGGAGGTACATGTCTTGTATTTCTTTATATAATAATTTGCATCTTTAATTAGAAAAGCTATTTGAGGAGAAATAGTAGTGCTTAGGGGAGAAAAGGCTCAAGTAAAGCATATCCAAAGAGTTATCCTCTCCTTCATAACTGAAGGCATGCTTATAAACAATACAACAGATCTCACATGTAAAGTAGGTAATTATGTCAACTTAAAAATACATATCCGAAAGAATAAGAATGAAAGTCTTCAAGTCACCAGCAGTTTGATGTTACAGTGTGCCCCAGCTCATTAATTTTTACAACAGTATCAAACCACAAGCAAAAACGCATATACTAGCACCTGTGTTATATTTTGATGGGACAAAAGTATGAAGCAGAAACTGTTCAAAACAAATTACAATATTGAAGTGATACAGCAGGTTAGAACTCATTGGCAGAATGAGCAGAGAAGCAGAATCTGAAGAACATGCAAGAGTGTTATCACATTTAAAGTAAGTCTCACTTGTTGAAGTGAGGTCAAAGCACTTTACAAAGAAATGTACTGCGTGGTACTAGAATTTGAAGACATTACGAATAATGAGTCAAAGAAAACTGTCTTCTACATATTAGCACATAAATATAATCCTACATACATGGAAAATATTAAAATATTAATTTCCCTTTTAAATGAATACTTACAGACATGACAGTCTGGAAAGCATAACTGTTGTCCATTTCTTGTGCCACATAATTATATGCCCTAAGGAGGGCAACACCAGGATCCTGAAGTCCATCAACATCATCTGAATCATTAACCACAAAGACTAGTCCTATCCTGCAATCAAACAAATCCCCAGATCATGAGGCTATTACACTAATAAATAATCAACTCTTCCTACAGCTGTCAGCTGTGGTCATCGTTTTAGACAGAGGCATTTTCTGGAGTAGACTGATAAAATGTTGAGCTGAGCAGATAGGAATCAAACTTAGGATACATAAAGCTCTAATGGTGAGTCTGTCAGAACCTTGCTTTTCATCTCCCTCATCCAAATTACTTGCTTTTAAGGATTTGGGTTATCTGCTTTTAAAGGTTTGGGGGTTTTGACTGTTGAACTGAACTCTGTGTTCCTAGTAGCAAAAGGTATATTAAAAAAATTTTAAGTAAGAAACAGTATTTAGGAAATGCCCTTCCCAACCACCTACACATGGTATGTAACATTTCTACAGTGTGCTACCAGTGAGAATTTTACAATTGCAAAAGTCACAAAAATAAAACTGCTGTTAAAAAAATCCCATTAAAACACAGCGATTACCTCAGTGGGATGTGGTTACTGAAGAACATCTCTGCCACATTCAGTAATTCTGCTGTGGTCTCATGAGTAGGATCCACTATCAGCACCTGCACACAAATAGGAAGTGAAAAGCTCCTGTTCCCTTAAGAAGTGAAGTTACAGGTTTTTGATTAGAGAGAGCTTCATTCATGTCTCACTACAGGATTATCATTAGCCCTCTCTATACACTGCCAGAGAGATGAGGTTCACTAAATAATAGTCTCTCTTTAAGTCCAGTATCTAAAATTCCCAGTCTAAACCATTCCTTTAACCAGAAGAGAGCAGACTCCTAAAATACTTTGTATCTTCACCTCAGTATGCCCTAGCACCTCTGCTTTCACCTCTACCTGTACATCAATACACCCATTAGGATGTGCATGGCAGACTGGCATTAGCCAGAGCTGAGGGAAACAGTATTGCTCTGCTCAATGCCCTGGAGAGCAGGCATACTAAGACATCCTCAAAGCAAGCCCCAAACCAGACATAATAGGGCCACTCAGAATGAATCTAGGGCCCTTTATTCATAGTCAGTGTTGTCTTTTCATTGAATAATTTCAATGTTAGAGGTACTGAACTCCAGAGAAAAAGATAACATGTGAATGCTCCCACATCTTGAGGTGGTTCAGGTCCCTATTTGCCACTAATCAGAGTTCTATAGGGCCACACTGCCACATTGCAGAAGTTTCAGCACAGAATTTGCAAACTCCTCATTAGATCTAACTTTAAGAAGTTTACCTAAAGACTAAAAGGACACCCAGGATTAAGCTAGGGCTGCTGATCACCTTTTGAAATCTTGGTGCAAGATTGCTTTTTATCTGAAATAAGTGATGCAGGTCTTAACCCTCTTAAGAAGATACTAATTAACAAATTTGAGGGACTTCATTAACCAACCTCAGATATTACCACAATTTTAAAATGCATCAAATTCTCACTCATCAGATGGTATTTTTTTCCATTGAAGCAATTTTTGGCATCTAATAGATGCAAGAGAATCATGCTCAGTAATCTCTGAATCTCAGCCATAAGTTAATAGTACAAGAACCTTTTAGAAAAGCATCCTGTCTCAACACACTTCAGTGACAGGCTTTCTAGTATATATGTAGGTAAGGTGCAAAAGCTCATGTCCCTGCTGTTGAAAAACAACACCACACATTTCTAGTCAGATTACTACTTACAAAATTATGGAAGTTTTTTCTGATTTGTCTGATCACTCCTGGAAATGTGGGACGCAGCAGTTCCTGCACGCTGGAAGGCCAGGAATTGTACCGACTGTCAACTTCAAGATTGTTGATCCACTAAGAAAAAATAAAGGCATTTAAATGTCTGACAGCCTTCTGCTGAGTCTGAGACTGTTAAATGTTTTAAAAATCAGACATTACATGGAGAAGTGTATGAGTAAAAAGTGAAGCATTTTTAAAACAGATAATTATATTTATAACCTTACTTTCCTTCACTGCAGTTCCTCAGCTGATTGAGAGATAACAAAAATTCCCCTGACAGCTTAAGAATGCATTCCCCAACAGAAATAGGGTATTTCTAATATTAAACCATACACACCAAAATAGCTGGGCTTCTGATGTCCACAGCATAGTCTGAATCTGATGGCTGGATGTTCAACTTCAGAACGTTGTGTAGGGAAAGACCCTCAATTCCTAAGCTGTGCAGGCCTTCCATTACGCGTGCTTCATTGCGCAGCACATCAATCAAGCTGGAAGGAAAAGAAAAAAATGTTGATTTTGAAAGACACAGGAGATAACTTGCTCTTATCCTCAGGGTTAACAGATGAATGGTGTAAACAAGTCTGGCATGTCTCAGCATTGCTTCTTACTTACCACCTGTTTCTCACTGTCCCCAGAAAGTTAAGATAACTTAAACCTATTCAATTATATTGTCTTTCTAGGAAAAAATAAAGCATGACACACAAATGTAATTTCCATTCCCTGTTACAGAAATAAATCTTGTCAAAGATATAGGGTGATCTTCAGATGAAAAATTTACAGTGCTTTATCCTTTGAGAATTAGTCTGTCTTCAGATTAAAACATGTATGTTGACAGCCTTGGAGACCAAAGTCTCCACAGATCAAAAGATCAGTGCAAAGATGACTGCTTATTCCAATCTTCAAGAGCATTCCAGTTTTCATATCATCTTTTTTTTTCTTAAAAATTCACTTGCACAAGAGAAGAAGCCATTACTTGCTTTTTTCAGTATTTAATACTCAAACCTAGTCTAGATACATTGTGAAGAAGGGTCAAAACTGTTTAAATGACTTTATCATCCATGTACAAGCAGGCTGCAAGCTTCTAAACAGAATAGAGTTTTTCTGAAAAATAAAAAATATTCCTACCTAAATATGTCCTGAGTGTCCAAATCAATAAGTAGTCCATTGATGAACAGGGCAGAATCTCCTGGTTGTAATCCTAATGTTCCTTTGAAATACTGAAAGAAAGTAGAAGGCTGATAGAAGAATGCTCTGCACAGAAAAAAACTACCAGCGAGTTTAATGTGTCAAACTGTAGATTTTATCTCCCTTATTGTATTACAAATTGCATTACACCTCAATTATAGCCTTTGCTGACTTTGTGCACTCAGATTCTGAGTTCAGATACAAAACAGAAGGTCACATTCATATACATTAACAAGTGAATGCCAAAAAGCAATCACAACACTTGACTACTGTAAACAACCATTGTAGTAGCAGCTCTGTGACGAAAATCCCATATCATCATTCCCCAACAACGATCTCACTCAAAGAACTTACGACAAAGTATTTCCATATTCGAGCAAACAAGCTAAATTATGGTCATGATCCATGCTTGAAAATCCACCACTTCTTCATGTCCCGCATGCGTATTATGACAAAGTTGTGTGTGAAAATACCATGTCATTATTTTGAACAAAATGCAATTTTTTAAATAGAACTATGCTTTTCTGAGATTGAATTTCTATTAAAACATTAGTGCAAAAGACCTGTTACTTTCTGTAAGCATTACCTTTTGGTTTTCTTCAATTTCTGCTCTGAGTTCCGAAGAAACAACTGTTTTTGTTATGGCTCTACAGGAATAAAAACATCATTGCTGTGAATCATCTTTCTGTTTATCTAATGAATAGATTACGTGCCTACTTATCCTACTTTTGGTACCTTTTATGTAAATACATTTAGTGTCCACCTACAAAAAGCTGCAGTCAGGAGCACTCACCCTTTGTGGTACTATGACATAGTAGGATGCACTGTTTTTTATTTATACTACGTAATTGATCAGAACATAAAAACATTAACCACATACCACTTTCAGTGTCTAATTTCACATTAACCAGAATAAAAGTGGGCAGATGCAGAAAGGTAGAGGTGGAGGTTGGCAGCAGAAAACAAGGAGATTTCACTCCTCGTTGTGGGTTCCCATTCCTTTCCTTAACGTTGGCTGTGGTGACTGCACCATCACACAAAGGGTGAGTACAGCTCATAAGTCTGACTGAAGATACAATGAGAGTGCAGTGTCTGCTTAAGAAGCTATAAATAGCACAATCGAACATCAGATAGTGGCAAAGAAGACCAGAATTCAGGTTCTTTTTGCTCTCAGGTATATCTCCATCTACTCAAGAAGGAGGAGCTCCTATAATATCTTTACAACCTGGGCCATGGAATGTATCAGAGGAAATACATTTCTGGACCTAGCAAACAAATTCTTGCACACTTCATGCAAAAAGGTTGAGCAGCATTTCACAACAAAATAGCATGTATAATTGTGTCAAATTTTCCACCAGTTACCATCAGCTGCCATCCAAGAAAAACACTGCAAGACCCTCTTTGTAACCACAGACTGAAGAACTCTGCATAAACAATTTCCAGTGTTTACTTTCAGCCAAATAGAAACTTGGACACTAACCCAACCAATGCTGCCTGTCTCAGGTTCTGCTCAGAAAAAAAAAAGGCAGTAAGAAAACTTCCTAGAACTCAGAAGTTACCTGGCCTTTGTAGGAAAGTTCTGGCTGAGATCTTTCATGACCATCAAAGCATCCACAGGGGGAGCAGTCAAAATGCGAGCAGCAGTTTGAAAACTTAAATCTAGAAGTAAAAACAAAACAGAAGTCAAGAACTCTAAACTGAAAACAAGCTGGTGCAGAGGCATCTTTAGCCTTCAACTTCTTTGCTTATTTGTATCCTATGAAAATACATTTTTCATCTGCATCTTTAGATAACTTTTTAAATAAAAAAATCTTCATTCTATTTTTCGGCTTCTATTTGTTGCCTTGCATTAAGCAACCCTTTCAAAATGAACCAATGCATTGTCTACACGTTGCTCCAATGAGTCCAAACCATCACCTTTTCTTCCAGCTAAGGTAAGAGAATCTGCCTGTCAGAAGGGGTCTGAGTACCTATTTCACACTGTAGAGATATAAAACAGCCATCTGGGGCTACCACACATGATCAGCATTTCAAATGACTCTTTCTTTCAGACGATGAAAAACCTTTCCACAGGCCTCTGCAGATGATTTTCAGAGAAATGGGCCAGAATTGCATGCAAACGCTTTTGAAATACAATTCTTATTTGGTCTTGGTCTTTAGAAATTTCAGCTTTCCACACCAAGAATGTGACCACAGAAAGAAAACTTCACATTTCCTTTGCTTTTCTGCATGTAGCAAATCACACAAGTAGTCAGTTTAAGAGAAGCAGAGAACTGTACCTCACAATATAAAATCACAGAATGGCTTAGGTTAGGAGGAACCTTAGAGATCATCTACTCCAATCTCCCTGCCATGGATGGGATAAGGGATGGCTGGCAACTGGACTTGGTTGCTCAAGGCCTCATCCAACTTAGCCTTGAACACCTCAAATGATGGGGCATACACAGCCTCTCTGGGCAACCTGTTCCAGAGTCTCACCACCTTCATACTGAAGAACTCCTTCCTAAAATGCACTCTAAACCTACTCTTCCTCAACTTACAACCATTCTCCCTTGTCCTGTAACTAGACATTCTTATGAAAAGTCCCTCTCCAGCTTTCCTGTAGGATCCCTTCAGGTATTGGAAGGCAGCTAAAAGGTCTCCCCAGAGTCGTCTTTTCTCCAGGGTGAATAACCCCAGCTCCCTCAGCCTGTCCTCACAGCAGAGGTGTTCCAGCCCTTGGGTCATCTTTGAGGCACTCCTCTGGACTCACTCCAACAGTCATGTCCTTCTTAAGATGGGGACACCAGAACTTGATGCAGTATTTGAGATGAGGTCTCACAAAAGCAGAAAGCAAACTTCATTTTAGAAGTCCTGTGAAACAATCTGGGTTTCTTTTGTTTGTTGTTGGTTTTGTTATTGTTATTGTTTGTTGTTTTTTTTTCCCCAGTGGTGCCCAGTGACATGACAAGAAATAACAGACACAAACTTGAAAGTAGGATGTTCCATCTAAACACGAGGAGGAACTTCTTTACTTTGAGGGAGGGGGTCATTGGAACATACTGCCCAGAGCTTGAACACCATCCTGTGCATCTGTTTTAGGTGAACCTACTCTGGCAGGGAGGCTGGACTACATGACCTCCAGAGGTCCCTTCCAACACTTATCATTCCGTGATTCTGTAAAAGCTATTTCAACTGGAACATACAGAGGCACTGTTCCAATGCAGGAATTTACAGTCAAACCCTCTCAGCTCCATGCAGCCACTGGCAACCCTATTTGCTCCGAACACAAGAAGGTAAGTTTACATTAAGTGTTTGCAGTACAATACTGAAAGCCTTTGTACAGATTACCTTGCAACTGCCATACTTTCAAAGGTGCCATTTCATTAGTACTTTCCACAAGGTGTTTTCTAAGCTCTTTCAGCTCTTCCGTCAAGTCAGGATACAACTGCCTGAAAAGATGTGAGGGTAAAACAACCTCTGTGGTTTCCTATAAGAAACTCGCATAACTCAGACATTAAAAAACATAATAAAGCAGAGCAGCATCTCTGCATCTTTTGATATGACAACAACCAACAACTTACAACTGAGTGTTACCTTAGTTTTCCAAACAGAAATCCTTGTACTTCATCAATCGGGTCATTTTCATCTATTACTGTAGCATTCACATCTGTGCCTAGAAACACACAGAGAAGAACACTATTACCAGGCTGTCGAGAAACAGTTCTCACACACGTTTTGATTAGCTTCATTGCAGTATCCAGAAAGAAGAAAGAAAGGGCAAATTTCACGTTTAACAGCTGAAGTAAAGCAGATTACTGAGAAGGAAAAGCTTAAAGAGTGGACATCTTAAACACCTAGACAATGCAGAGGAATTCACTGCAACCTAGAAGCTTTCAGGACATGCCAGCTTTGGTAAAGTCCAACTGTGAACACAACCTTGAATTTAGTCTCAAAATAAGTGATAAAAAATGTTATCTGAATTAAGTCCAATTCTGGGTTTAGACATCAGAAAGATGTGCAGAAGACTCACACAATCTCCTAACTAGCTGGACATAAGCCAGCTCCAATATAGATGTTTTATGCTAAAGTCTAACTATAAGGTCCTGACTTTTTAGGTGAGCATTTGCTTCTGGACAAGCCAAAACAGCACAGGCATGAATAAAAGGCTGCCTAGTGAGAACCTTCCCAGAATCAGACAGGAGTTGGATGAGAACCATATACACCTCTATTGTGCAGCTTACTATCTATGAGTTGCTTGCCGCTCACAGCAACACAAGCCAGCTGACCATTTTGTAAAACTTCTTAACATTTACAGATAAAATTTTTTTCCCAGAATTACCTTTTTTCCCCTACCTGAAGTGACAAAGGCCTCCAATGTCTTATTCTACAAATTGTATCAGGCCTTTTTGCGTGACTTCTTGTCTCACAATGGCAAATTAATGGAAATTCTCAAACAGTAATAAAAACCTTAGGTTGCATCACTTCCTGTGGTATGTTAGTTTCTCTCAAAATTAAATATTTTTGCAAATAAAGACCAGAAGTTTTATGTGCCTATACTCTAGATGGTAGAAAAATCTGGATTCTGGTCTCCATAGATGTTATCTCAAACTTCAAAAAAAAAAACCCAGCAAAACCCATCAACAACAGCCAAACAAACAACAAAAAAAACACCACCAAATTTTTTTTTCTTAAGTCCAAGATAAAAGCAGGAAATTCCAGGGTTCTACATGTGTGTGAGAATGTTTAGATAAAAAACACACAGACACACACATATTACCTTAACAAACAGTTTTGGCACGTGCATGAGAGTTTGCAAAACAGAGATCAGTGTTCTGAAGAAAGCAGCAAAAGCAAAAAAAGCACATAGAATTCCAAGTCCTGTTTTCCCAAAGAACAAGAGCAGGAAGCACACTCTGCTCTGACAATGAATGAACTAGAGCAAATTAAGTAGAGGAATTGCTCTACATCTGCAGAGATCTGATTATGTGGTAAAAAATCAGTTACACAACAGTGCCACTACTAAAATCTAGTCCAGAGTCACGACTCCATTGTGCCCAGCATTTCACAAAGACAGAAGACAAGTGCCATGGCAAAGACGTGCTTCATAAAGAAGATAATCCCAGTAGAAACAGGAAGAGAAGTGATTTGAGAGCTGAAGAAAGAAGAGATCTGCAATCCCAACAACCACTCAATCATATTGAAAAAATATAAAATTATCTTTGCAAAATTAAAATGTTCACACTAAGATAGTTAAAGTAATAATTCACCTTTCACCTGAGTATCATCCTTGGCCTTATATTCTGTACTTTTAATAGCCAGTTCCACACCATAGCCAGAGAGGTAGACTTTTTCTTTACTGGGATTCTGTAAGGAAAAACGAACAGCACAATATTGCCACTCTTCTGTTTTAATGTATTAATTAAAAGCTGAAATCTCCCAAAGCTAAGAAATCTCAAGCTGGTGCACATTTCAGACATAACTCAACAGGCACAAGTGAGAAACAAACACAATGAGTGATTCTGCAGCAATGTACTGTAATCATTATATTTCCCATTGTACTTTAATAAAACTTTCAGAAGTTCAGAGAACAAAGGTATCTCTGTGAGCCAAATCCCAGAAAGCAAAAAGGAAAACAAGGATTCAGAGTGTTTGCCAAACAGAACAGGATAAACTCCTGTCAGCAAATCAGATAAGAGGAGGGAAAAGAACTTCAGCTGTGATGTTCAAAAATTAAACAGGCACTAAAGAGCTATAACAGACAATTAAAAAAAAGGATGAATCAATTACTCAAGAAAGATGCATAACTAGTTCGGACTTTAATAGGAAATAAACATTATAACTTTTAAAAAGTATTTCAAAGTATACCAGAGTCACACAACTGTATCCAAATCTTTTGTATAACACAATTATTAAAGTATCCTCCCAACACTGGTAAGTAAATTACTTTTTAAAAGGAAAATGGTGACTGTTTTATCAAAAAGTGTGACTTTATTTTATCAAAAACCCAAATGCCACTGGAAGTGAACCAGCTGATGCATTTTTTTGCATTCAAGTCTGGCTGCTACCTGCTAAGCTGCAGGGTTTAGCAACATTATGCCATGTTCAGGAACAAATTCAACTGAAATTTCTCAGAGCTTTAGAAATGTAAAGTTAAACACCAATCCAGTGGTTAGGGGCAGAATAGGGGAGATGGAAACCAGGGTAAATTTTAACAGGGCTGGAAAACAGTTCTGTAATAAAATTTCTACAGAAACAATGCCTTTCATTTGAAAATGGTCTCTGAAGGTTAATCCCTGCTTTGCACATCAAGTAACAGAGCAGCCTGACCGTGCAAAGATCTATTTCCTATAATGCAGCGTAGGTAGAGCAACATGTTTTTAATCTGTAATTCATCTGGAGTTTAACTCTGCATGTGTAAAATCAAATCGTCCTCTTATTTAAACAATTGTGAGATTTTAAATATTCCAAATGCCTCAGCTACATGCAGTAAAAAATTCAACTTTGAGTATTCCAAATAAGTACCATACAGAAACATGCCATGTAAATGTAAAGGGAAGACACTTGGGACATTCTTCTTTTTGAAAACCATGAGCAGTTACTCTTTTCACATCAAATGCCTTTGTTACAATGCACCAGTATACTTACGGCAATATAGTGTCTGAGGACATAAGTGATTTCTCCTGCCTCAGCTTTTAAAACAAGCCTCTTATGGTATCTGTAGAACTCCTCTGAGCCAATCTCAGCGTAAAATATGACGACAGGACTTTCAGGATTTGACACGGGGTATTTGTGGTCCCCTTTGAACAAGAATGGCTTTGGCCTAAGAGTAAACATTGAAGATTATGACACTGCGATTCACAGCACTTCCTCACTCGATGCAAAATGGCTATTTTTCATCTTTAATCGCTGTTCCTGTCTTTGTTCAATACATCTCAGGCTATTCCCACAGACTATCAATGAGGCATCCTAGGCTGCATCAAAAGACATGTGGCCAACAGATCAAGAGGCCATTCTGACAGTTTGCTCTCTTAAGACCTCTCCCAGAGTACTGTGTCCAGCTCTGGAGTCCTCAACACGGGAAGGACATGAACCTGATGCAGTGGGTCCAGAGGAGGGCCACGAAAACGATCGGGGTGCTGCAACACCTCTCCTATGAGGACAGGCTGAGGGAGCTGGGGTTGTTCAGCCTGGAGAAGGCTCCAGGGAGACCTAATAGCAGCTTTGCAGTACCTGAAGGGGGCCTACAAGAAGGCCGCAGAGGGTCTGTCTACAAAGGCCTGTAGTGATAGGATGAGGGGTGATGGTCTGAAACCAAAGAAGAGTAGATTTAGATTGGATGTTAGGAACAAGTTCTTTACTGTGAGGGTGGTGGTACACTAGAATAGGTTGCCCAGGGAGTTGAGTCGAGTTGAGTTGAGTTGAGTTGAGGCCCCATGCCTGGAGATACTCAAGGTCAGGCTTGACAAGGCTCTCAACAGCCTATCTAGTGGAGGATGTCCCTGCTTACTGCAGAGATTTGGACTAGATGACCTTTGGAGATCCCTTTCAATCCAAACCATTCTATGATTCCATGATTATCAAGCTCACCAGCACTTGAAACATGTTGATAAAGTTTTGTTAAAAATGGACATATGAAAATCAAACAAGTAGCTAGGTGCTATTTGGAATGTAATATGATCCTTTTTTACAAAAATAACCACTTCCCTTTCATTTGTGATATTTTTTTCCTGATGGAAATTCATAAATTCTGTATTTAAAAAAAAAAACAAAACAAAAAACCAAACAAGGCTAACAGAACAAATGTTCCAGGAACTCAAATTCAAGAGGACCCTGTCCTTGGCCCAGTATGAAAACAAGAAAGTGAATGATAAGACTATTTTCAATTTCTGCTTTTACAGTTTATCTACTATCAATGAAATATTTAAAATCAGAAGAATAGCATGTGAGCTACAGATACCATACATCTGCACACTGACCAGAAAGAACCCTTTATGCTTATAAAAAAACCAACCACCTCTGAAGAAGTATTTTATTTTATAGTTTGTTACTAACAGTTACAACCAAGTTCTGTTCTTATAAAGAAATTTGAATTTGAAATAAATTGTGTGATAATAATTTTTTTATTAATGCTGAAAAGCTCATAAAGGAAATAATTACTTGGCTTGCTTCAAGCCGTTCATGAAATGATCTTTATTAACTAGCATTTTAGTATGCAGCTCAGCTCTTCCTATGCTTCCTACATACTAAAGGTTTTACATATTCCTCAGAATTCCTACTGTCCTTCAATAAGTTGTTTCCAACTTCTCCCATGCACTCTCAAAGCATTCCTCCTCCTAGCAGAATGTTGCAGAACAAGGGATAAGAAAACAAATCATTCTAATCAGGATTAATAAGAATAAGAGACTGCCACTCTGCAAGCAGTGGACAGATTAAACAACACTAAAGCACGCAAAAAGTATTGGTTTGTTACAGTCTCTTCATAGCAGTAAATTTAACTGGGGTAAACTTTAAAAGCTAATCCAGTGATAGGTAATTAAGCACATACCTTTCTGAAGCTGACTGTAAAAGGTTTCCAAGAGAGTCAAATTCACATGTCTTCTCCCCATGCACAGCAAAAAACAGGACACAGCCCTTTGGAGGAGGTTCATCTGCTGCTATCTGTATTAAAATATTTGTAGTGAAGTAGATTGAATGTTTGCCCTTAAAACAAGTGAAAATGGTAACAGCACAGCTCTGTGGCAATTACTCTTCTTTGCTTTCCTAAATTCAAAAAATTCTTCCCTGCAAACCAGTAATTCTTCCCTGTTTATTACATAATTTAAATGCAAGGTAAAAATTGAAAAATTGAGAATTAAGTCTTTATCTTACTAAAAATAGTTTTCCAGTCTATTAACAGTGGAATGAGGTACAAAAAAATGAGGATTCCAGGTACAAAAAATGAGGATTGCAATTGTGGGGGTTTTGGCTGGGGTTTTTTTGCATGACACATCACTCTCTATCTGTTGAACATCAGATGATAAAATTATTCCGGATGAAAAAACAGAAGATATCCCCTAGTATTGCTTAGAGAAACCACGTTATAATGCAGATGGATTCAGATTTAGCACCCAATGAAATTAGAATCAACTCAGACGTATGAAGCACTTCATCAGTTCAAGATTACTGACATTCTCAACTGCCTCCTTACACAGATCACACCTTCCAGGGTCTTAAGTAATGCTCTGCATCTGAGGATTTCCCCTGTGCTGTACTGACCTGCTGAAAAGCCTGAACTGTTGCAGAATAAGATCGTAAAGACAAGGAAAATTTCAACAGGTTCTGCTGCAAAGGTGACAGGTTCTGACAGGCTACTTTCATCATTTCATGGTAAGAAGAGTAATCGCCACCTGCAAAATCAAAGTACAAGCAGTTATCTTTCTGTGCCATATTCTCATCGAAGATGGACTTTTCATCTTAACTGTGATTGTAACAGAAGCCCATGACATAAGTTGTTAATATGCACATGACCATCCCTCCTCAATTGTCATTACAGCTTACAGATGGATGAGAGCAAACTTCAGTAGAGATCCATGAGAGTACACTTACATACAAACATAAATACATACATACATACACTTACATTCCTGAGGATGCAAACATAGGCTTGGGGATGAGGGAAACGGTTAAAAGCTCCCATTTAGTTTCAGTTGAAAAACAGAAACACAGAGAAAAGGCATTTATAATATTTATTTACTTCATGTTGAAATGGAAACTGGCAAGTAAAACATGTTTCAGACTAATCCACTACAGCTTTCATTAAACAGATAACCTTGAGCACGGAAATTAGTCCTCATATGACTTTCATAATACTAACACAATGAAAGACAAAACATTTTAGTTTATTTTTCAACCATGTCTGCTATCAGTCATCATCAAGAAAAATATTATGAAAATTTACCATCATGTTCAGATGCCTTAATATTTTGAGCAGCTTCAACAAAATTCCAGAATTTTTCTTGACCTTCTTCTGATAAAAATTCACTGAGTAAGAAGAGAAGAGTAAGAGCTATGAATTTGCTCTCAAGTTACAATTCTAATTGTACCAAAAATTAGCTCCTACCATAAATTTATCTATATCAGAAAACCATGTTAGTAGAAAAAGTAGACCAGGAAAGCTAAATGAAAACCAAAACAATAGTTGCAGGCCAGTACAAACACCTATTAATGTCTCAGAGACTGCTGACACACAGACAGCACTGTACATACTGGGATCCCTCCTCCCTAAGGCGTTTCTTTGCTAGCTGTCTTTTCTGAGAAACACACGTTTTTGTTTACTGTGCTGTTACCACAGTGGTTTGGTGGAACTGCTGGCTTTGGTAAGGTCTTTTGTATGTTTGCTCTTAAATGAGCCAAAGAAGTTCCAGCTCCAAATCATGATGAGGAAATTCACCACATATTAAGCATATGATTAGGTAGACACAGATAGTAAAATGATTCTCTAAACATTGCTAACAACGAACACTTTATCATGTCTAAACTTGTTACATGCTTCACATGCCAAAGGATGTTAGAATACAATATTTGGAGCTCGCTACCTGCCACAATAGCTTGTGTGTTCATTTCAGCCTGTCCTGATCCAAGGTGGCAAGTACTGCTAGACAATTGGGTAATGAATTGCTGGGCTAAGTAAACTGAACAACACTGCACTGTTGTATCATTCTCTAGTTTACCCCAGATGAACAATCCTAGCTACCCAAAGTCTTTGACTATAACGGTTAGGTTATGTATCAAGCCTTTGGCACATGATTCATTTGCTATTTCACAGTCTCTTAGGGTGAGCTTTTCCCCAGCAAATGTCAGAATATTTCAATCCTGGCATTAACACTTGGGCTTTGCATTTTACTGCTTAAGGATTTTTCAGTCTTCAAACTTCAGCTTCTCTGGAGAAGATGACAGAAAAGTGATTTCACCCTGGACCACCCAAAACCATGCCCATCTCAGTGGAACCTATCAATGCTCAACTACTTTCATGTGAACCAATCTGCAATAACATAGGTAGAATTCCTGGTGTGGCAACATCTTTAAGTGATGCAAAATTAAACATGTGCTTTTAGAAAAAAAATCTCAAAGTGCTATTGTGCATAGACAGCTCCAAATCAGAATACCGCAGAATGAAATGATGAAGTCTAAAGTGCTAAGCATGGTGGCAGTGAAAAGATAGCATTTTACTTTCTTTTTTTTTTAAACAGTGTCTTTAAAAACGAAAGTGTTTAATACCATAGAAGAAATCTCACGAGGTTAACTTGCACAACTCCTAATAAGACAGTTAATTTTGGATAACCAACATACAACTCATATGAACAAAGTTAAACTCAAGCTTAACCCAGCTAACATATACAAGCAACAGATCAAAACCTACAATCATTCCTAAAGACAGAAGTCTTTAGAAGGCAATGCTAACCCTAAGGAATTATTGTTGTTAATGTTTGTTCTAATGCCCAGCGAAAGAATTTATCATGCAAATAAACTATCTCCTTTAAAATATTCATCCCATCCCCCCAAGAAGAGCAGGGATCATGTTCAACTGATATTACTGCCAGTAAGTTACTAATGACCATAATGCAAAGCACCTCAAAACAAATCAAAAAGAGAACACCCTGCATTAGGCTCTAAGAATATTCTCATGTCAATGAAAACTCACAATGCACTTACCTTGTCTCAAGTAACAGGGGAGTTGAAGACCACTTTGTAGTTAGAGACGTTGTCACAGCCTTAGAGTCTCCTTTTACAAGTGAAGAGCTGAACCAAATTCCAAGAACTGCAATAAGTATTCCCATTTTATAGAAGAAGCCTAAAAAGATGAAGAAAAAAAAGTTAGTTTTGTATTGCTTCTTTTAATAAATACAGAATCCTACATACTCAGATACATTAAGGCACATTTTAAGATTCAGAGGCACATTTAGTACAGTGCATCATTGAGATAACCATAGTCTCACCTAGGCTTACACAATCAAAAATACTATGAAAATATGAAGAGAGACAAGGATTTTAACATCGGACTCTGGAGCTGCAATTAAACGTCAATCAACTCCAATTTCCTCTATGCTTATGCTTTCAAATAAACCTGCTTCTGTTCTGAGACACCCACATGATATCCCCTGGCTTTGAGAGGAGGCAATACTAACAGCATGTATTTCAAATCAGGTGGAAAGCCACCTGCCATTCATTCTATGAGAGGTACAGTCATGTTTTCTATTTGCACAGACACATTTGCTGGTGCACTAACCAGTGTCAGAGGAGCCAGGCAAGGTCAGGGTTCCCTGGTCAGCCCTTTAGGTTTTGCTGAGTACAGCGGCCTTCTCTGGGGAATGAAGAAACAAGCATTTCCTGGATGCACTAAGTACCACCAAATTTAGAAGCTGAAAAATGAATGAAATCATGAATGCACACTCAAGTGATACTGAGCTTACTGTGAGAAATGAGCCAAAAAAAAAAAGAAAAAGAAATTATGCCATTTCTTTATTGTCCTTCAGGTGTACTTTCATGCCTATACATTCTCTGATCTATACACTGTAACACAGCTGGCTGGAATTTCAGTGCCCACCACTCTTCAGCTTGTGGAAGACCTGAATTCTCCTGATAAGCTTTCCATTACAGTCTCCAAAAGTTCAAGCCTTCCCTCCTTGACCCTGCTCTGATTACAGTATATTTACTACACACCCAATATACACCCAGGCACTTAAATCCCTCTTTTCTGGATATCTTATCTGCCATTTCCCTTCTGTCACTGAAAAAACAGCCCACTCAAATTCCAAGGAAATCACACCCAATAACCTGTCAGGATCTAACTCGTGTCCCTTTTTCATGATGATCTCAATGTAAAAAGTAGTTTTGGCAAATGCGTTACACATCTTGTAGCTGTAGCTCTGCCTGGAGACAGACAGATAGACAGATGGACAGACAGACAAAAATCCCTCATCCTACTTTGTTTACAAATGTACAGTACTCCAGCTAGAAGTTCACCACCCGTTGCTTTCTGTATCTCAGTGCTCATTCTCTCAGAGTAAGGACAGAAACACCTTGCTGTAGTGCAGCACACACTACAGAACAGCAACGTGCTCAGCTGTACATGCCATTTGTTTTCTGCTGCACCTGGGAAGTGGACAGATGGCATCGCGTGACATGGAACAGTTAAAGTGCCACTCGCTCTGTGAGAAGGAAGCTCAGCCAATATTTGTGGAGTGAAGCCTTAGCTTCCACCAAGCATAACAAAACTGCAATCTTTGCAGTTCCTCCCAGAATCAGGTCCTTCTTATTCACTGCAGACCATATGAAGTAGTTTGGAACATGCAGATTAAGATACTGCACTGCATTTTTAAGCCAAAACTCTGGTGCTGTGCTCTCCTGCCTGTTTCCCATTCCATGAAAGACTGTGATAAAAGCCTTTTTCTAGATGAAATATGAAAATAAAAAGGACACATCTGTCACTGGGCATCAGTTTAGCCAAAGGAAAACCCAATGATCAGCAATGTCTGCACTCAATGAGTAATAGTAGCCATAAACCAAAGTCAGAGCAGTATTCAAAATACACACTGGAGAAGAGAGGAAGTAGGAGGCACATAAAATGACATGAGATCCGCCAGTGTGAGGTAAAAAGGCAAAAACAAATGTGAATTAAGGCAAAAACAAAAAGTGAATTAAGACAAAAGTAGATTCTCCAAGACTCATTTGTAAATATTTTTCCTCCTTATTTTTCCTCCAGTTACTCAATTTAATATATTTCTGGACACTTGCACATGCAGCCATAGGGAAAGGAATAAATCATCCCACTGCCAGATTGAGAGCAGTGACCTCTGCAATGTCCTGCGGGTGAAACGCTCCACTTCAGGGATGAGCGAAAGAGAAAAGCTGTCATCTCCTGCGTCAGGCCTACAACGCTGAGGCGAGGTATTGGCTGGACTAAGCTTGGGGAACCGTAAAGACCACCGGTGACGCCTCTTTGAATTGCGGGGTATGGAGTGGCTGTACTAGATACCGAAACTAAAACGTGGCGTTGAACCGATCAGTCCAGGATCACACGCTCGAAGCGCTTTGGCTAGAGCAGTAGTTGTAGCCTGCTGTTAACAGGCGTGCTCTCACAAGGACCTGACCCGCCGCGCTGCATTCCCGGTGCCAGGCTCACTGGCTGAACTGCGGCTACGCACACGCGGCTGGTGACCGAAACCCATTAAGCCGGGGGCTGTGTGGTAACAGAGAAGGGCGTTTGACTCCTGATCGCGGTCTCGGAAGCTCTGCACTCACTCTCCGAACACACGGCCGCGGACCGGCCCGCACCAGCGGCGCACAGAGGCCGCGCGTCGTTCCAGGGGCCCCGCCACCACCGCGCCTCACCGCACCGGTGCCGGATCCGCAACGCCGCTCCTCTCTGACAACATCAACCTCGGGCACCTCCCCGGCCGGGGCCGTCCCGCCGCCCGCCTCCTCCCCTTCCCCGCGCCGGGGTCGCCGTGGTAACCGCGGTAACCGCACCTGCGAGAGGCCGCCACGCTCCCTTCTGGTTCCTGTCGCTCCAGCCGCTTCCGGGCGCGCCGCTTCCGCTGCCGGGCGAGAGGGGCCGCGCCGCCATAGCGTTAGAGTGGAGCAGCGCCAGACTGTCGACTGGCTGCCATCTTGGCGGAAGGGTTGAGAGGTGGGGATTCCGCTCTTTCTTCCTGCCCGGGCTAAGCCGGCGGCTGGGAGTGCTGTGCAAGGGGTGTCGTGTCGCCGTCTCCTCTGTGTCTCGTTCCCGGCACAGCTCGAGCCCGCCGCACAGCCTCGAGCCCACCTCAGCTCAGCTCAACTCAGGTCAGGCAAGGGCAGCGTCCGGATCGCCGCGTCCTGAGAGGGTGCTAATGGCGTGACCGGCGTCCTGCGCGTCCGTGGAGTGGCAGCTCTGGTAAGGCGGCAGGTGGGGCGCGGGCACATTTCAGGCTTGCTGCCTCTCATCACCCAAGCCCGGAGGCGGGCGGCCAGAGGAACCCGGCCAGAGCCGCCGCCTTTCTCCAACTGCGCTCGCCGCAGCCGGTGCCTCGGAAAAGTTGCGTGTACTCAGACCTGCAGGTGGGGCTCCTGGGAAAGTAGTGCCGGACAGGGGCCATGGGCCTGTCCGCACTGCCTACCCAGCTCTGGAGAGCCTTGTCCCCGCGGTAACGTCGGCGGCCTGGTTGGCAGCTGTACCCTACGCCGTGCGAGGCTGTGGGAAGCTCAACTCACTGAAACCCCTTCAGCAGCCTTACAGGAAGGTTTTTTTTGTTGCACATCCTTGCATTTTCCCTACCGGCACGCTGCCACCTGCATCTTGGTAGCGTGTGGAGGAAGTCCCGCATCCAAAAACCTGAGAACAGCCGTGTTAGATGCCTACCAGAAGGGTAAGATCAGGGCAAAGAGAGAGCAATGATTTTACCAGAACGTATGTGCAGTCTCTGTTTAAGAAGTAGGTAATGCCAGAGGCAAAGGTGGAATCAGTGTTACTTCTTTCATTAACTAATCTTATTGGTAACCTGTCCTGTTGGAGGGAATCCTGCAACTTAGTCACACACAAAGAACAGCTTCTTTCACTTGCTCATATGTTCACAGTGTAAATACAAGAGGAAATTGAAAACAACGTAGGGCAGATAAAAACTAGTTGTTCTGTATTCATATTCTCTATACATTTTGCAGCTCTCCATCAGAACTCCCTCTGAACTGTCCCCTTTCCAGCCAAAAGATGCCAGCTCCATTCGCCGTTCTTCATATGCTCTATGTTTGATTAACCTTGCTACATCCTCTGAATGCCTTGTGACATTACTGTCATTTTTTGAGCCCATGGGGGATGGCAGAGCAGAATGGCTCATCTTGTTTGAGAGGTGTTGAACCAAAGTAAAGCTGGGAGTCCAGCCAGGCAAAGTTACTCTGATGAGGGTAACCGCAGTGTCCTAAGAATCAGGCCACAGGACAGGTCTTAAATCCTGATCAATGGTTGCTCTGAAGAACAGTGTCCTTCCAAAGTGAACCTCACCACAGTCTGCATCCAAAGCTTCAACGGCTGTTGGCAGGACTGTTAACACAAACCTAAAGGATTTGTAAGACAAAATACTCAAATGTGATTCTGTAATTTTGAGGTTTTCTTTCTGGTTTAATTTTAAAATATTATTAAAACTGAAAACTATGGTTGTCTGACTTCATCTCTGAGCCTCAAGACCTAAATGAGAACAATGTCATAGAAAATCATGGTATCCTGAGGTATGTGTAATCCAACATGAGGCAGCGTTGGACTGGTGGTGTCTCAGGGCTGCAGTGTGCATTGTCATCAAGATTTGGGGTTCTTTTGATTTGCTTTTTCCCCTCTGTCCCAGTGAGTAGCAAATATTTATGCCAGAGACAACAGAGTTGAGTCAGGTATTCATTGATGTAATCTGTTTATTTACAAAGTCTCCTACCAGAACAGGCACACAGCAGCATGTCAGGCCAGTAATGATATGCTCAGCTGTTTTTCAGTGCCCTGTGCTTCTTGCAGCCCTTCCCTGGCTTCAGGGTGCTTCTTTACAAACTTCGATGTAGAAAGAAGCAAGAAGCAAACCTCTTGCCAAGCCGTTTTGGCACCATTATGTCCATATCTGTGGCACCTGGGTGGTGGTAGCACGGAATGCGCTGTGTGAAGGTCCAGCTCTGAAGAGGTGGCAGAGATGAAAAACGGGGCGGGGGGTGGAAGGAGCCCAGACCCGTGGGGGCACGCTGGGCAAGGCCGACGGGACAACGGGAGAGCCGCAGGACGGGGTTTGCCCGGCAGAAGAAGCGGGTGGTGAAGGAGCGGGTGGAGGGACTGGCCGTGTGCCCAGAGTTGTCCGGGGGTGAGGACTCAGCCCCAGGGCGGTTAGGCAGAGCTGTCAGTGGGGGCGGGCCTAGTCCCGGGGCGGCTACAGGCTGCGCGTCGCTGCTCCCGCAGCCGCCGCCAGGGGGCGTGGCCACGGCCAGGCCCCGCCCGGACCGCGTTTCCCAGGAAACCGCACCGCTTTCTACCAATAGCGCGCCCGGACCGGGCAGTGCTCTTACAGCGTCTCGCGAGATCTCCGTCTCTAGGGATTTGCTTGCGGACTACACCTCCCGGCAGCCCGCGGGGCAGGGCCTCCGCAGCCAATGAGAAAGAGGGAAGCTGGGGTGGGTGGGGTCGGCTGGGGCCAATCCGCCGTGGGCAGCTGCGGCGGCGGAAGCGGAGCTCGGTTCTCGGCAGTGGCGGCTCAGCGACGGCTGCCGCGGGGCGCCCCGGGCACAGGTATCACCGCGGGCAGCGCGCTCGGCACTGCCTAGTCCTGGGGGCCGAGGGCGGCTGCGGAGAAAGGGCTGTGAGAGGGGAGGCGGCGGCGGCCGCTGCTTCAGTGCGCGGCGGCGGCGAGGGGAGCCCGCGGCTGGCGACAGCGCTGCGGAGTAGGGCGAGTTGCTGAGGCGGCGGCGAGAAGAGAGGAAACGAGAGGGGAGGGGTGGAGCCCTGCGTGGCGGCTGGATGGGGGAGGGAGAGCGGGAAGCGACGGCAACAGGACAGGGCAGGACGGAGGAAAACAGTGTTGGGAAAGGCAGGGTAGGGCCGAGCCGGGCGCTGCGGGCACACTCGGTGTGTGCAGAGGCAGCACTGACCACCGCTGCGCTCCCGGGAACATCCGGGCCCTGCGGCCCCTCACGGCGGCACGGCTGGGCGGGTCTGGGCACTACAGTCGCCCTTCATTGGCAAGCGTTGTTCTCCTTGCTATTGGCTTGCCGCCTTGTGAGGTCATTATCACGGTCGCTCCTCACTGGCTGTGGAGGCCTGCGTTGTATTGGCTGGGGCCAGGGTGCCGCGCCGGCATTGGCGTAAGGTTGGCAGTGCTGCTAGGGCCGCGCCCAATGAGCGGGGCGGCAGCGGGGGGCGGTGCCTTCCGGGGTGCCGTCTCCCTCCGCGAGGGACAGAGGGGAGGGTCGCCGGTAGCGTGACGTACTGTGACGCAGCGTAACGGTCGGCGGTGCCCGCAGGCGGACATGAGCTCGCAGCAGTTTCCCCGCTCAGGCGCGCCGCCCGCCGGCCTGGGACCAGCGCCTCCGGCCATCCCTACCAGCGGCTCCGCCGGGCTCATCGCTCCCGCCACCACAGGTAAGCGCCTCCGGGCCCCGCGTGAGGCGCACCCTGCGCCGTTCTTCGCCGGCGTCCGCAGCAGGGTGTGATCCCGGTGTTGCCGCCTACGCTGTGTGTCCCATTCTTTCTTCTCTCCTTTGGCTTCTCCAGTGGTCTCGGGCGGTGTGTGGGGACGGGTGGCACTGGGTGCTGGGCAGGACGAGGGAGGCGGCCCCGCCGGCGTGTGGCAGCCAGCCGGAAAACTGCCACAAGGTGAAAATTAAATTAGTTGACGACTCTGAAAAGCGACGTCAGGGCAGCGTTGTTTCTATTGCTTGTCTGAAGCACGTTTGCTTGCGTGCTTGTGCTCTCAGCTCATCTGCATGTTCTCAGCAGAAGTGATGAATGAATGGGGGAACATTTCATGTAGCTGAAAATGGGCTGGCAGCCTTGTTACGAGCTAATGCTGTCCCTGCTGAGGTGACAGGTTTTTAGCAGGCTACCAGACGCTACTGGGGCAACAGCAGCTTCGTTTTTCTGAAGGTTTTATACTTATTTTTCAGGTTGATAGTCACATACATAACACTTTTAATACCACCTGTTTGATGTGGGATTTTCAGGTAGTTGCTGTGGTAATTATGTATTTTTCACTTGAAGGAAAGATGAGTCAATCATTGGTTGAGGAGATTGTTTAGGTGGACTTCTTGGAGATAACTGCAGGTTGCCCAATGTTACAGGCCCCATCAGATCTAGTTCTGAGGGAGGCCACCAGAAGTGGTGCCAGAGTTCTTAGGGTTTCATCACTGGAATATGCTTAATTGTGAGGGCAAATTTCTTTATTTAAACTGTTCCTGACATCACATCTCTGAACTGGTGGGCAACCAGTGTGGACTTGTTCAACTTTTTCACCTTTCTCCTCAGAGTTCCTTTTTTGTTTTTTTTTCATTAGTGGGTGATGAATCTAGTCGTGACTCAGAAGTTGCTCCTAGAGAGCACATTGGCCCTGGTGCATCTGTACAACCTCGAGAAGAAAAGCAGGAACCAGTGGTGGTTCGTCCATATCCACAGGTTCAGATGTTGACACAGCATCACCCTGTCCAATCTGGTGCTCCAGTGACAGTGACAGCACCACCAGCACATTTGACTCCAGCTGTACCACTTTCCTTTTCAGATGGACTTATGAAGGTAATGAGAATGGTTGCAATTCATAAGGGAAAAAGTGCAGTCCATGTCATGGGTTAAAGTGTTGAGCAAAATTAAATTACACCAAAAACTTACCTGCTTTTGTTCCATAAAGCTTTTCTTGTGTGCTTCTACTGGCTGTATGCTGCCTCATGGGTTTAGCTCTTCCATACAGTACACTGAGGACTTCATAGTATCACAACATTAGGGGTGTGTGTTTGTTTAAGAGAAGAGCATTTTTATCAATTTCTGAAATCTTCCCTTTTCTCTCCAGGAGTGGATGAGAGTATCAAAGTAACCATTAATACTCAGTGTTTAGGAGAATACTGTAGCTCAGCCTGTGTTAGAAGCTGCACGTTTGCAGTGCAGACAGGTGCCTTTTCTTTGCCCCAAGTGAAAATGGAATAGCTCTAAATGACCAATATCCTTTCTCTTCAAATACTTAACCATGCTTACCCTTGCACTAGGCTGACTTTCTCTCCAGGATTTGACCCCCAAAATGGTTTCTGCTTCAACTGTCAGCTGTCATTTGGGATTGCCCACATTTCTGTCTTTGTATTCATTGTAGCCTCCCTTGAAGCCCACCATGCCCAGCCGGCCCATTGCTCCTGCTCCACCCTCCACTCTGTCGGCTCCCGCAAAGGTTCCTGGGCAAGTTACTGTGACCATGGAAAGCAACATACCACAGGCTCCAACAATTCCTGTGGCAACGATCAGTGGGCAACAGGTCTGGTTTGTTTGTTGGCTTTGTTTGTTTGTGGGTTTTGTTTTTGTTTTCCAGGTCACTGCATGGTCACATGAGTGCTAATATTGGTACAGCTGAGGTGGGCTCTTGCAGCAGGAGGGAGGGGAGATAGATCAGGCTTCCCCATTCAGCAGCCACTGGGCATTGAATCAGTTCTGCTTAGAGCTTGAAACCTCAGACTCAGTTATCACTAGCTCTTTAGAAAGCTGCTGATTTGTTGCAATTGCCCAACTGATGTAACACAGTGAGGCTTTGATAGCTGAGCCACATCAGAGCCACTATGGAGCTGAGTCTTTCCTTAAAAGCTCCTGCTGTTTCAGTGTCCTTTGGAGAACTTGGTGTGTAGACAGATTGTTGGGATTCATTGCTGCAGTGTTCTTCAGCTCTCCTGGGAGCAGATCAGGAGAGACTCGTTTGGAGTGTATTCATACAAAATGACTAGTGACAGCATTTGAGGAGAGGAGGTGTAGATAATGCTTTAGAACATTGTTGGGTTTTTTTCCCCCTTCTAACTTTTGACTGCAGAGCCAGTCCTTACAATTTGAAACTAGTTTGCCAGAACACTTACTGCTAAACCTCTGAAGTCTTACAGGTTTGATTTAAAATGCCTTTAGGTGGGTTTGAGGCTGGCTGAGCAGTTTTGGTGGATTTTTGTCTTGATAATATCTCTGGAAAGTCTGGAATTATAAGCGGATAAGGTTAATTTATTTCAACATTTGACAAGATTCTACCATTCTCTTCATTTTACTGGAGAGGTGGTATGAATGTCACTGGTGGCAGAAAGCCCATCTCTGGTTGGCATGTGGGTGACTTTCTACAAAATCTCTTTCTGTCCTTGAGACTTAGCTAATAATGTGGCTGTTAATTCTTGTTAACACAGCTCATAGTTCATTTTGGATTTTGTTATTTCTTGTAACTCTGCAGGGACATCCTAGTAATTTGCATCACATCATGGCTACCAATGTGCAGATGTCTATCATCAGAAGTAGTGCTCCTGGGCCTCCACTACACATTGGAGCTTCACACCTACCCCGAGGTAAAGACCTAGCTGTGCTGTCCCCACCTTCTGTTCACAGTCTCTCAGGGGAGGTGCATCTAGCCTTTCTCTCTACTACAAGTACTTCAGCTATTAAAGCTGCTAAAGTAAATAGGTGCCTGTTAAGAATTATGTTACCGTCACCCATTTAGGGCAGGATGGTGTGACAGTGTCTAAAATGTTGGCAGGTACCAGATTCCAGTTCTGTTCCAGTTCTGTGCTGTTAAAGCAGTGAATGCTCTAAGGAAAAATACATACTGGTCTAGACTGGCTGTGTCAGTGTGAGCTGAAATTCCCTCCCCACCAACAAGTAACCAGGCTAGCCCAGTCTGGAAGCAAATGAAGGCTGTATTTACAAGCAGAGTCTACAATCTACGATGAAATGCAATGAATATGTACAAATATACAAAATTCACAACATTTACAAATATATACAATCAACAGAAAAGCACAACCAAGCTCCCTTTGCTTCCCCCCAAGGGGACCCTCCCAAAGGGGCCTCTCTCTCCCAGGAGCTTCCCCCCAGACCCCTCTGGACAGAGAAGCAGAGTTAGTTAAGCAGAAAGTTGTTAACTTAGCTGCCAAGGTCAGTGTGTTATCTTCAGCCAGAAGAGAAGAAGAAAACAGCAGCCAGGCAGCCCAGCAACTGCCCCCACTGCAGAACACAGAATGTGCAGAGTGTCACTTTGTTTTGGGTAATAGTTCTTAAACATTTCTATCTATCCAATGGAAGTGTTTAGAACAATCAGTATTTTGCTTTCTTACACTCAGTAGTGACTTATTTACACTCTTTCACTTTCTCTGTTTTGAACTTTGCAAAGAAAAAAATAAAAAAACAGTTTCAAACCATCACAACTGGCCCATCATGCAAAATGTTAAGGGTCCTGGTAGCGAGTGTTGCTCACCAGTGGCAGTGGCACCTGAGCAGTTGGGAGGCATATTGTAGTACCCAGCTGTCACAGGATCACTTGTGTGCTTTGTGCATGCTAGTACATCATATCATGTGCATTTGCATTTACCCTTGAGTTCAGTGTGGTGACAACTACATGTTCTTGTCTCCCAAGGTTTTGGTTGCTATGGCTTAACAAAACAGATCAGCCTCTTCAAAGAAGCCCTGGGCTCAATACAGCCCAGCTGATTACTGACTGCAGATTTACTGTCAAAAGCTAATGGGTTAGGTTTCTAGTTCAACTTCAAACTGATCTGAATTCATAGTACTACTTTTATTTTTGTTTTCTTTCATCCTAAAAGTTACTCAATCATTGAAGAAAAGATCTGATCTTTCACTAAAGCAGGTGGGAGGACCATGCAGCTTCCTTTGTATCTGAAGTGACATGTAATCCTGGTCTCTTGATTGTGACAGCTGCCCCAAACTTTGTGATGTGATTTAGTACACGTTTCCTTTTTTCTTCCTGCTCTTTTTTTCTCAGTTTAAATGTTAATTTCTGAGGTTATAATTTCAGTTATGGTCATCTACAAAAGCTCTACAGCCTGGTCCGTCAAATTTCAAGGCTCTTTGCCTTCTGTAGTGATTTATTATGATCAGGAGGCAGCAAACAGTAAACAAATTAAATTGCAGGTTTAAAAATGGGGTTTCTTTGTTTTGCTGGGTTTTGTTCTATTGCATGTGTATTTTCCTTTTGAACATCATCAGATGCAGTGAGCTTATTTCAGCTATCGGGTGACTTATTTACACATTACCCCAGTAATCAGAATGAATTATTTCTACTGACTTTCATAGCTTGAAATAAAAAAATAAATGGATTCACAGTGAAAGGTTAATGCAGGGGAATGAGAAGTATCAATAAAGCCGGGTCATTTAAAACAATACCTACCCTTCCCCACATACTTTGGTGACTTGCATACGTGTTTGTTGCAAGCTTTGCTTTTAAACCAGTGCCACCTGTGCTGACATACCTTTGAAATATATTAAAACTGAAATGCATACCAGCCAATGTCAATCTGTCTCTGTAGTTATGCTGGAGCCATTTGGATGCAGGGTATTTTAACATGCTTGCTTTGTTCCCCAGGTGCAGCGGCTGCTGCAGTGATGTCCAGTTCTAAAGTAACTACAGTCCTGAGACCGGCTTCACAGTTGCCAAATGCAGCTACAGCTCAGCCAGCAGTTCAGCACATCATTCATCAGCCAATCCAGGCAGGTAGCAGCCAGGCATCTCTGCAGAGCACTGTCTACCAGCTCTGAATCCTTCCTGGCACTTACTTGTGATATATAAGCTTTAATTATGTATTTACTGGCTTGAGGCTACTCTTAGCTCTCTTCCAGTTCTGCTTCTTGGGTACCAGTTTCAAATAGCAAGTAGTGAAATTGTTGTATTAGTCCTGTGGTTTTATTTCCTTTGTAAACTTGGTGCCAGAAATTCGGTTCGGTATGCTCTGAACAGCAGAATTCCTCCTCTGAACGTGTCTCTTTGATTTGTTTGTACAGTCTCGTCCTCCTGTGACAACTTCAAGTGCTATTCCTCCTGCTGTGGTGGCAACTGTCTCAGCCACAAGAGCTCAGTCCCCTGTTATAACTACAACAGCAGCACATGCTACGGAGTCAACCCTCAGGTAAAGACACTTTGAAATCTAGAGTGCTCTGATGTCACAGAGGCTGCAGGAAGGGGCAACATTGTGCAGAGCTGCTCATTCCACATCTAGAGGATTATGTTTTATGAAAATAGCAATGCTTGCACAGTGCAAATGCTTCCAGTTCTGTAAATAAAAATTCCTCTGAAGGTGAACTTCAGAGTTCACAGTGTGGCTGTATTCCGAGAAGGAAAGACCTTAATGAATCCATTTGGAAGTCCTACTTCCTGGAAAGCAGAATTTCTGTTGCAGGAACTTGTGGTTAGTTGGCCCATCATTTTTAATGAAGAACGGGTGAAAAATAACATGTGAATGTTGAAAAGCATCCCTGACAAAGCTTCTTTTATGAACCAATAGGAGTTACTGATAAGTTTGCCTTCCTAGTTGGGTGTGTAAGGCAGATGAGGACAGAGCAGTGTAGTTCAAATTTCTTATGCTGCTTTACCATGTACTTGACAGCAGTACTGTCAAGTTTACCTCATGTTTAGTAGCCATGTGGTTATCTCCATGATAATTTTTCTTTCCCTGCAGTCGACCCACCCTGTCTATCCAGCAGCACCCACCTTCTGCAGCTATTAGTATCCAGCGGCCTGCACAGCCCAGGGACACAGCGACTCGGATTACTCTGCCCTCTCACCCAGCCATAGGAGCACAGAAGCCACAGCTCCACACCATGGCTCAGGTAAACTGCAAGAAGACAAATACCCTCTTGCTTCTTCTACGTGTCTCTTTTGTTTATATCTTGAGGGCTAAGGTTTGGGAAAAGAGTTAGTGTTAGGTTAGAAATTCATGTTCTTTAGTCAGCGCAACAGGATTGCATACTAAATACGTATTTTTAACGTACTAATCTTTACTTGAAGGTTTTCTTTTACTTTCATAGAAAACTATTTTCAGTACTGGTACTCCAGTGGCAGCAGCAACAGTGGCACCTATTTTGGCAACGAATACCATTGCTTCAGCAACCACAGCTGGTGAGTGTTCATAATGCTGTTGTAGGGGGTGGGTTTTGTTGCTGCTTTTCATTGGTTTTCCCCCTTAAAGACAGAACCAAATTTCTGTTAAGGAATTATTTATGGTGAAGGCTGCATTCGGAAGTGCATGAGAAGACTTAGCGGGTTTTTAGAGAGGTTGTCTGGGTTCGGGTTTTTGCCCTCTCTGTTTGGAAATAGATGGACTGGTGAGACAAGCAAGATCTTGTATGTTTGGCTTTCTTTTCCTTTAGGTTCTGTGTCTCACACCCAAGCGCCTACAAGCACCATTGTCACCATGACAATGCCCTCCCATTCTTCCCATGCTACAGCTGTCACGACCTCAAACATCCCAGTTGGTGAGTGACTTCAGTTTTAAGAGGAGTGTGTAACTGATACTTTGATTCTTCTGTTTATGCTAATTTCGTGTGTATTGGCAAATTAAGGAGGGGGAAGAAGATTGGTTCAAGCTGGGAGAAATCAGTTAACAGGTCTGCTGTGGCATGACTTTTTTTTAATACCAGAAAGAAATAGATGTTCTAGGAGTAAGTAATAAAATGGCTAACTTACTCAATTTAGTTTTTAGACAATTCTGGGCTTTTTGTAATTTCACAATCTGCATCTAGAAATTGTAACTGCTTGATAGAATGTGATCGAATGGCTTTCATTAGTTGATTTTATAAGTTTCTTCCTGTGCTTCTTGAGGTTTTAGGTATAGTCTTGTTCAGTTTGATTAGTGTGTGCATTCGGAGATAAAGCACTACAGTCTGTTTGCCTGGATGGGGAATCTGCTTGAGATGTTTCCTACAGAACCACACACGTTTCTCTTTATCTCTGCTTTCCTGCTGACCTCCTTCTTCTTGTTTCAAAGTCTTGTGTTCTCATTCACTACCATAAATTTCCAAGGAATGAAGTTACGTCTCCCTACATTGTAAAGCTTTTGTAGATATTTTTTTAGCCTCTCTGCATACTTGTCTGTTTTGATCTTATTTCTATCGATCTCTGTCAAGTTCTATTTTGCAAACTGGGGTAAATAAGTTCTTGACAGCACAAAGGATTTGGCTGATCCTGAAAAAAAAAATACTGAAAAATTATTTTGAACACTGGAGTAACTTACTCTGTTAGCAAGTATAATTTCTATACACATTTGTAATATCCGTCACGGCAGTAATTGATGAAGAATGCTTTGCTTCCCTTGTTCTTTCTGACTTTTGAGGAAACCTATCATCACTGTGGATAGGAAATCTGGGGATGGGGTGGCTTTGTTTGGCTTAAGGGGGAAGGCAATGGTATTGGTGGTTTTGCCAGGAGTCCTCTTGCCGTTGTAGTGATTACCAACTTTGACTGTCAATTGATGGCATGTTTGTCTCTATGCAGCTAAAGTGGTTCCTCAGCAAATTACACATACTTCTCCCCGGATCCAGTCTGAATACACATCAGAGAGGAGTAATCTCATACCCCTCTCTAGTCACCGGGCATCTCCCAACCCAGTAGCAATGGAAACCAGAAATGACAACAGGTGAGCAAATAGCAGCTCTGTGAATGAGAGTGTGAGTGGGTTTTGAGTGACGGGCTAGAAATCCTGTGGTTTGAAGAGCTGGAGAAGGGGTTGGGGACTGGTGGTTTTGAATTAATCACAATAGTTGAGACACTTGATAGCTTATGACAGATGAGATTGCAAAACTCAGGAGTGGCCCCACGGTAGGGATTGAAGGTGAACTGTTGAATACTTGTATGTAATATTTGCTCTCTTTGATATCTGTAGGCAGTCAGTGCCTGTCCAGTTCCAGTATTTCTTACCAACATACCCACCCTCTGCCTATCCTTTGACTGCACACACCTATACTCCCATCACCAGCTCTGTGTCCACCATTCGCCAGTATCCAGGTAAGAACAGTTTTGGGGCAACCTGTCTTTGACACTTTGTTCAGTTGTCAGCTTATGTACATACCTCAGTGATAGGAGAATCTAAGAGGCTTCTGTGCTTGATTCTGACAGTTTGTCACAAGAACTCTTTGGTGGCTTGTTGACTCAGGGGAAAACTCATGCACAAGGAGTATTGTACTACTTCAGAGGCCTACTAAATACAGTTAATAATAGGGTTTTTTTTTTGAAGTTCCACATTTGATATCCAAGGGTTTGCATCTCTCTAAGGAGAAGTTTTTGATTTTACAAATCAGAACAATTCAACTCCTCCAAACCAGCGACCTTGCACATCTTCGTTCCCTGGTGTTTTGACAAGCCCCTTTTAATCTCTTTGCCCATGAGTGTACAGTTTGGGAGAGAAACCTGAACCAAAAATGTTAAAAATAAGCTGCATTCCACACTTCTACATTAGTGTTTTATTTGGAAGAATGGAGTAATTAGCATGTTTGAACTGTCACAGTAATTTGTAGACAGTAAAAGATGTGTAATGTGAGCCCTAGTACTCAACCCAAATGTAGGTCATTTTGTGACGAAATTTGGAGCGTTTTTACAGTCCTGAGTGCTTGAGGACTGTTCTCTGTACTGTGATCGTGTCCACAGGCCAAATAATAGAAATATTCATGGTTTGGATTTTCATGGAATACCTGTGTCTGCTGGCAGCATGCTACCCGGGAGCAGTATACAGGGAATTTGGAAGGACTTGGGAGGTGGCAAAGGCCATTTGCTGAATGGGAAAGTACACACAAGGAATTGAGTTACTGGGGCCTCTTCTTTCTGTCACTGACTCTTAAGTCATGTTAAGATTTGAGGTGGGCTTCAGGATGATTAAGTGACTCACAAAAGGGATGAATGAGCTTTTTTACCTTCCTGCACTCTGGATGAAGGTTTTCAAGGCCAACATGGAGTTGAGTGGTGGTACTCGGTGTTGGCAGGTGTGGTTACAGATCCTCTGATAGAACATGACTGGAGTTTCAGTTTTAGCAGCATGCCAGGGTGATGTTAGGCTAATGCTAATTTTTTTAAAAGCAGACATAGATTCTTCAGCAGGATCTCACTGAGAGACATTTTGCTTGTTAAACTGACTTGAAGCATCAGTTGAAGGTGCTAATTACGTCAGTAACTGGTGACAACATCAAGCAGAGGATTCAGGGCCTCAGAAGGGAGGTGCACCTCTGCTGAGCACAGCCATGTGAGAGCTTTGGTAAAAGCACAGAGGTGGCTTTCCAGAAGATCACTTAGATAAGGAGAGTTAATGCAGAGTTTTTAGGAAGAATGTTAGCTTTGGCTTTCCAAGTGCTGGTTGTGTTTTGTATAGTCTTCCAAAAAATTTTGTTAGATAGGAAGTTCTGCGTTCAGAGTGTTTCCCATAAGATGTTCCAGTAAGAGAATTAATGTGCTATACTTTATATTGAAGCCATTTTCAGGAACCTGATCACAGATTCTGAGTTTCTGACAGTTGTTTTTATAGTGTCTTGTCAGCACAAGAGCTTGATCTAAATCCTGTGACAGTGATAAAACCAGCTTGTTCTGTGGTGAAAGGCCTCTCAATTGTTAGCAAGCAAGTCCATTGTTGGCAAGTTTGCACTTGCTTTCTGAGTGTGGCTGCAGAAGTGGTGTTTTGTAAAGGCTGAACATCAGGAGCTCCAGGATCTGCAGGTAGTCTCACATCATTGTTTAGTAGGCAGAAGTGTAGTACACTGTACAGTGGATCTGGAAAGATGGAATAGTAGTTGCTTAGAGCTGTAAATTCAAATAAACTAAATTAACTTCTTAGAAAAGGTGCTTCATTGGCAACAATTTTCTGCTACAGATATAATTTGTGTTTGTTTGAGCTGTGGAATCCAGTCTGTAATTGCAAGTCCTGTTCTGAGCCAGATAAGATTGTACTCAACTCCAGGACACATTGTCCACTTGCACTAAGGAAAACCTTTTTTGATTATATGGGTGGGGAAAGGGGATAAGGAAGATACCTCTGTTCTAAGGTACTAATGCTTGAGTCTCTGCATTTTCTGCTTGGTTTTCTACTGTCAAAAGTTTGGAGATTTTTACTTAATGTAATGATTCTTTCCACAGAGCCCATAAATAAATGGCTTAGGCTTCTGATTTTTTTCATGATGTTTTGGTTGGGTTTTTTTAAGCAAAGAAAATGCCAAGTGTTGGTACTTAGAAGCATTGTGAGTGGTGGACAGTGAGCAGAAATGGTGTAGAGCTTTCTGAGACTGGAAGCTGGGTACAGATACGGAATCTGAGTCTGCTTAGTAGTAGAGGTAAATTTAATCTAATCTGTATTATTGTAGTTTGAAAAAGGAAACGGAATGGAAATCAACAGTAGTGTTTAATTCTTCTGGATATGGCCTCTTCACTCTCAAATGTACTGCAGCAGCAAGCAGGCTGGGAAATGAATTTTTCAAAGCAAAATAGTCTTTGAAAGGAAGTATGAGTGAGAGGTGCTAGGGGAACTGAGGTGACCCAGGAGGTAGGTGTGACAAGGTGTCTGTGCTCTGCTCCCAGTTTCAGCCCAGGCTCCCAACTCGGCCATCACAGCTCAGACTGGCGTCGGAGTGGCCTCCACTGTCCACCTCAACCCCATGCAGCTGATGACTGTTGATGCGTCCCATGCCCGTCACATCCAGGGCATCCAGCCAGCACCAATCAGCACGCAGGGGATCCAGCCAGCACCAATCAGTGCCCAGGGTATTCAGCCAGCACCGATTGGGACACAAGGACTCCACCCTGCTGCACCAATTGGCACACAGGGACTGCAGCCAGCACCAATCAGCGCTCAGCAGCCACAAGCCGACACCAAGACTTCAGGTAGCAGCAACTAGCTAAGTCCCTCCTTTGGACCTTGTCAGAGCAATGGAACTTCTGTCTCACTACTCTGGTTTCTTTCTTTCTTTCTTTGGCTTATGATCTTGGTATAGTCTCCAGTGCAGCAATGGACTCTAGATACATTCATACACATTCTTCCGGCAAATACTTTCTATCTATCCCTTAATTTTTTAATTTTTTAGAAAGTGTACTGGGTGGAGTGGGTGAGTAGCATGGAATACGTTATTTCAGTTTTAAAAAAAATGGTAATGCCTGATCTTAAACAATCCTCTTCAGTAAGGCCTTGTGGGAAGAGCCATTTACAAGTAAATCATGTTCTCCAAACTATTCCATCTACACATTAGAGCACAGTAGCAATGAAAATACAGACAGGTAGCTTCCACAGCTGGTTACCTGATCTGACTGTGATAGAAATCACCTTTCATTAAAAATCATTGGTCTGACGAAACCCCAACAAAGTACTTAAGAAATGGAGATGGCAACCAAGAGAATGTGTTTGTTGCAAGGCTGGCAGACATATTGCATGGTGGCTTCCTGACTGGTTAAATGCTCCAGTTAGTTAGTTGGCCAAACAAGCCTTGGCAGAATTTCAGAACATAAACACAGCTTATGGTGCTTACTTACATGTGGCATGTATTGCCACACAGACTCAACCAGGAGTGTTGCTCTGACCCATTTGTGTTGGTGATCTCCCTAGTGATTTCTGGGTTTTCCATTTCTTCTGGAAAAGATTATTTCCCTAGCAGCAGTTGTTAGGTGGAAGGTAGTTTCCGTCTTCCCTGCAGACGCATCAGTGATCGGATTTCTTGTAGCAAAGGTATTACTTACAGAATAGCCTGAAACCACTGCAGTTAAAGACCGAGGGAGTCCAGGAAGTGTGGACACCGTGTGCTCTGCAAATACCTGCTTTGTCATCAAGTTTCCTCAAGTAACTGCTGCTTTTTCCCTCTTTCTATCTGTTCTTCTCTCTGCTGCATCAATGTCCATCCCTCCCAGCAGTAGTCTTGGCAGATGGAGCCACCATTGTAGCCAATCCTATTAGCAACACATTCAACACGGCTTCTGCAGCAACCACGGTTGTGCAAACCCATAGCCAGAGTGCCAGTGCCAGTGCACCAGCCCAGGGCTCTTCCCCACGCCCAAGCATCCTTCGGAAGAAGCCAGCCACAGATGGGTGAGTAGAATTGAAGATGACATGAGAATGACCCTTCTGTGCAGTGTAGCCCAACTAACGGGGATCGTTTCAGTGGAGATAAGAGAAGTTCTAGCAGGTCATTCAGTCAGCAGTGGTTATGAGTTACCTCCTGATCTGTGAAACATGCTGCTTTTCCTCCCCCAGGGTAGGATATAGTTTCTCTTGCTGTCAGTAATACAATAAGAAGAGGGACAGTTTGTGTCCTAGCTTTTGAAAGTGACCTTTTGAGGGAAAGTGGATTTGAGACTTTCTTGCTTAATTTAATAAAAACAGAGTTCATAATCTACTAAAATTAGAATTCTATGCTTTGTCTTTAGTGCTTTTCTTGGAAGAATATATGGATGAGTAGAAAGGATAGGATTAGTACCCTGCTGTGAAATCTGATTAGGAAAAAGGGAGGGAGTAACTTAAACTCTTAAAATATTTTATGTCTGTCTAATTTTAAATGCCTGAATAAAGAGGCAAGAAACAGCTTAGAATTAACAATGCATTTCCTCCCAGTAACAGCGGGAAATATTTGGAACTGATGTGTCCTGTGAGACTAAAATTGCCTATTTTCTTATTTGGGTGGAAACCTTTTCTAAAGCAGAGAAACTGCAGCCTGTAAAACTGAAGCAGAAATGAAAAAAGCAGAGGTAGATCACTAAAGAATGTTTCTCTTTGAGAGGTTGATTATTCTGGACAACAGTTGGACTTGCAAACCCACAGGAGACTAACCAGTTTCTAAAATACTTTCCTGTATTCAGCCCTGTGCTGCCTAATGTCCACTTTCAGGGCCTGAGGTCTTGGAGTCAGGCTTTGACACAGTCTAGTCCAACTAAACGAAGCAGATCCCTGACTGAGCACTGTTTAGTTCCAGATGATTTGCTCAGTCTTGAAATAGCAGCAGAAGACAGTGGGATGGCCAGACCTCCCTTTGTCTACTGTTGGAGCCTGGCAGTCTCAGCAAGATGTTCTGACTGGCAGGATGAAAGTAAAGCTGGCATTCATGGAGAAACCCTAAAGGGGGTGAGACTAGGCCAGAGCAACTAGTCTTTTATCTGTAGAGAAAATCTAACATCTGATTTGAAAAGTAAAAGGAGACTCTGTAGCAAATCAGTTATGCTGAAGACACAGTGCAATGATGCAGCTGTAACTCCTGTCCTGGTTTGGGTAAGAGAAGGTTGATTCCCTTGCTCTCAGTTCTGTTTCTCTCTGCATCAGGGAGGTGGGAATCTGAGATCTCTGTCTCTTACAGGCTGGCAGTTCGGAAAAGCTTAATTCCACCTCAGCCACCTGAAGTAGCAAGCACGCGTGTCGAGAGCACCATGCGAAGCACATCTGGATCACCAAGGCCTGCTGGGTAAGACTTTGGGAAACAACCAACTGCATCGAAATAGCTTCATTCTCTCTCTTTGATTTTTGTATTCTTTGGCTATTGGAGCATTTTCCTTTCTTTTGGGAAACTTAATCTATTTTGAACTTGTTGGTGTGACAACTTTGAACACTTGACTAGTTCTGCTGTTGTGAAGCTGAGGTCTTTTAAAAGATGTGGTGTTGAGCTTTTAGAGAAACAAAACAAGCCCTCTGCTCTTGTAAAGAATGAGCCTCATGGGTTTTTTTTCTATGGTGCTTGGAAATTAATGTTGAAGAAAGGTAGATGGAGCTTCTGCCCTGCTTCAGTAGATTTCAATGGCTTTACAATTTATTTTGTGACTTAGCTACAGTGGGAGCTCCTGCAAACAGGTGGGGGCAGCACAGCTTTGGGTAAAAGTTCCTCTTGTCCGCATTGTGAAATTGCCTTGATCCTTTCACAAGTATTTTGAAGTTATCTGGAATTTGTCATGGGAAGAAAAGAGCACCTATAATAAATACAAAGGATTAGAACAGGATTGGAAGAGGAAATGTAACTGAGATGACATGCTACTGAGCCAGGTGTTACTTGTGGGTGCAGGAAAAACTGGACACTGAATCCATGTTGTGCTAGGTGGCCATGACTGAGGCGGAGTTAACTTCAACTTGTTTTGCCTTTTTTTATATTACAGTGCCAAGCCAAAACCTGAAATTCATGTGTCCATGGCCACTCCAGTCACTGTGTCTATGGAAGCAGTGCCTAGCCAAGGCAGTGAGCAGCCTACCATTGCAGTTCCCCCTACCTCCCAGCAGCCCCCCTCTGCCATTCCAACAATCATTGCAGCAGCCAGTCCCACCTCACAGCCTGCAGCAGCACTATCCACTCTTCCAGGAGCTGTCCCAGCTGCTCCACCAACCTCTACCACAATCGTGGCAGCACCTGCTCCTCCATCAACCATGAGTGGTGCCCTGTCAGCAGTGCTGGGTCCTGCAGTACCGGAGATAAAAATCAAAGAGGAAGTGGAGCCTATGGACATAATGCGACCAGTATCTGGTAGGTGGTCCTTAATCATCAGGCTGCTGGTTTTTTTCTTGAGACACAGTAGAGAAATTAAGAGGATTTCAACTCTTTCATCTTGTGTCTCTTTCATGGTGGAACAGAGCATCAGTCAAAAGGCTCCCATGTGCCTCATTAAGTTCTTCTCTTCCCCCTCTCCTCTGCCCTAGTGAGGCCACATGTGGTGTACTGAGTCCAGTTCTGCCTCTCCAGTCCAAGAGAGAAAGGGAACTACTGGAGAGGGTCCAAAAGAGGGCCACAAGGGTGATTAGGGGACTGGAGTATCTCTCTCACATGGAGAGTCTGTGAGACCTGGGGGTTTTTAGCTTGGAGAGAGCATACTGAGGGGTCATCTTATCAAGGTTGATCAATAGCTAAAAGGTTGAGGTCAAGAGGATGGCGCTGGGCGCTTTTCAGTTGTGCACAGTGACAGGACAATGGTCAGTGGGTACTGACTAGAACACAGGAATTTCCACCTAAATCATAAGGAAAGAATTCTGTCTTTGAGGATGCCAGAGCACTGAACCAGACTGCTCTGAGAGGTTTTGGAGTCTGCTCTGGAGACTTTCAAAACCTGCCTGAATGTGTTCATGTGCAACCTGCACTAGGTGACCCTGCTGTAGCAGGGGGATTGGACTCCAGAGGTCCCTTCTGACCCCCACCATTTTGTGATTCTGTGGTTCTTTGCCTTTTCCCTAATATCCCATGATCATGGCTGCTTTGTTCATGTTCAAATGATCCAACTCCAAAGAGTCAGTGTGAATTCCTTGCTTAAAACACCATGCTCAGCAGCACCACAAATACATGATGGGTGAGTTCAGTTAATTGACAAATCTCAAGGTTCAGGTCCAGTGGCTTTTCTTGTATGTGAAGAATTAGTCACTAGAGCAGGACTTCATAGGACTGTCTTGTCATGGGTGTTCCATGATGAGCAAAATTCAGACCCTTAAGGATCTCAGACACTATGCAGCAGAAACATGATAGGAACGCATCCTACATTCATGAGTATCAGAGTTCTGGTTTAGTTACTGGTTTTATCACTCCTGTTAAAAGTCGTATGTTGTCCTGTGATGGAAGGAGCTGCTTGCTACAGGTGCCTCTGGAGCACAGGCACATGGCACTTGGCTCTTCAGAGTAATTGTGGGTATGCCAAACTGTGAAGAGATCCCATCCCAGGTATTTTGTGCTGTGGCCTTAGTCAGGGCTGATTGGGCTTTTCCCATGGCACATGAAGGAGTGTTCCTTCAAGATACCTTCCACTCTGTTGCCTGACTTCAGAGGTGTGCTGATGACTGCAGCAGCCTGTTGCTGAGGAGCTGTTGGCTTGGCAATACAAGTGGGCTCTTGCAAGGAGAGCACTGCAGTCCCGACTGGATTATGTGACTTCTACTTGTACTATAGGAGAAAAGGGATTTGCTTGCTGTTGATGTGATCTGTGCTGATGTACACACAAAGGCTCCTTTTCTTACAGCAGCACAAGACTCACATTAGCATGGATTTCTTCTTGAAACATTAAACTAACATAAGCTTTAAATATGAAGGATCTGAGGGACAGTTGTCTCTCTTCTCATTCTTTATGCTTTTGCATATGAGACACTGGAGATCTTAGCATCTAGACTTGTCCTAGCAATTATTGCTGGCTTAATATGTAGCTCTCTGCACATGGAACTTAGGTGCTACACTTGGAGCTTCTCATTACTCACAATGCACTGAAACAGAAACTGCTGTTGGAAATAATGTTCAAACACTGTTAGTGTGTTACTTTTACATTGCTGATGGTTTGGGTTCTTTTCCTCCTTCCTTCCTCTCAGCGGTCCCTCCTTTGACTACAAGTACAGTGTCTCCATCTTTGGCATTGCTGGCCAACAACCTTTCAATGCCTCCAAGTGATTTGCCACCTGGTGCCTCCCCAAGGAAGAAACCCCGTAAGCAGCAGCATGTCATCTCCACAGAGGAAGGGGACATGATGGAAACAAACAGCACTGATGATGAGAAATCCACTGCCAAAAGCTTGCTGGTGAAGGCAGAGAAGCGAAAGTCTCCTCCAAAGGAGTACATAGGTAATGGCATCTCTGATGTCTTCTTTCCTGATCAAGTGTCTATGTTTTCTGTTTGTTTCTCAGAGACGGTGCTCTGTCATTCTCCTGTTTCCTGAATAGAAGTAATGCAGAATCCAAATATCTGTTCCTCAGCACTACCTATAGCATACATAGTGAGAGTATAGATTTATTTATACTCTTTACCACTATATATAGAGCCATGTGCATAGAGAATGACCTTTCTCAACACAGAGTATCATATTATATGAGGTAGTGCTCACTGTTCTGCTGGAATTACTGTGTCATGCTGATTTCCTACTTTCACCTACTTACTGATAATCACACAGTTCTCCCTGGATCATCTTCTAGATGAGGAAGGTGTAAGATATGTCCCCGTGCGTCCCAGGCCGCCCATCACGCTGCTCCGCCATTACCGCAACCCTTGGAAAGCTGCTTACCACCACTTCCAGAGATACAGTGATGTCCGGGTGAAAGGTCAGTCTGCTGCTCCTGCCTTGGCAGTTTGGTTCATCAGGATGAACTACTGCAGTGTGCCTGTGAAGGGTGGCTTAGCAGCATTCTCAGCTGGCTGGTGTTGATAAACAATCTCACAGAAAAGCTTTGATAGCAATTTGGAAAATAAGGACTGATAAGTGAGCTAATGACTTCCATTGGCTAGATGTTGACTAAATTTCTTGCACTCCTAAGATGAAAGAGAAAAGGGAAGGTCACTACAAAGAGTATTGTAAGAGAGAACTCGTATGTTTATTGAGCAAGCTATTTATATACAGTGGCTAAAGAAAGCAATCCTGACAACAATGATGTATTATGGTGATATGTTTCAGTTTAGTTTTCTGATTTCCTTACTCCCTAACAAGCTTGCCAGTTTAATCAAAAATATTCTCCATTTAGTGGAATTAGTCTTGTCCACTAACAGACTTATGAAGATGACTTTTATTTTAAGATGAGAAAAGCAGAGAACAAAGACTTTATATATATTTATTTTTTTAAAGGCTTTTTAGTACTTAGACTTTTAAAGCAGACTGGGTTTTCACCACTGTGTAAATCAAGGAGGCAGTAGATACACATGTTGCTGATAAAGGATGGACCTTTTACTTAGTCATGCAGGCCAGTTGAAACACTAAGTGTTACATTTTTTTAATGGGGGGAAAAATGGGATGTAATATAATTGTTCTGGAAACACAACCTGTTGTTGATAAGCAAGAGCAGCAGTGGGAGAGGTGATGTATGGGTAGCTGTTTTCCCCTCTGAAACAAAGCATTGCTCATTCTAACTTCCTAGGATGTGTGGAGAGCAGGATTAATGTTTCTGTTTGACAAGAGAGGCCTGATGACCTGCTGAAATTTGAGTAACATATCTTTGTGTTTCCTGGTGACAGAAGAGAAGAAGGCTATGCTACAGGAGATTGCCAACCAGAAGGGTGTATCCTGTCGTGCACAAGGGTGGAAGGTCCATCTCTGTGCGGCACAGCTACTACAGCTGGTAGGTGAAGGGAGCTTGTTGGCTTCCTACGACACGGGATCACAGATTTGTGTGAGACAGGAGGCTGTTTTTACAAACTTAGTACATGGTCATCTGATATTGGGATACCATAGAGGAGCTGGTGTGTCATGCCCAAAGGGAGTGGGACATGCTTTCCCCTTTCTCAGGAATGTGGCTTAAGTGGCTTGGAAACTTAAGAGTGTTGATTTTGATCCAGACATAAGAGCTGATGTATTTTGTACAGATGATCAAAATTGGCAACTCCCTCCTGCTGATGCACAGGTCTGAAGAAGCGTCTGTTTGGGATGGTGCGGCTGATCTGAGGAGGCAGCACTGATCCACATTCCTGGATGCTTCTGTTTCAGGTTGGGGGTGAGGTAGGTGCTCTGCATTCTAGCACCAAACTCCCCAAAACCTCTGCATTCCTGGAATAGTATCGTGAGAAATAGGGGAAACAGTTCTGGTTAGGATCCATGTTTATTCAGAAGTGGAGCAGCAATCCTGTAAGTGGGCTGTTAGTAAGAATTGATAGTGCCACGCTCTACATCAGAGGCTCCATCTTCTGAATTACTAACATGAGCAGCTGAGAGGGGAACAGATTATCATCTTCTCTGTGTAGCTTTCTTAATGTGGGCGAATGTTTCCTGGCCTAGCAGTTAACCTTCTCATGAAGTGCTAATCTCTTTTAGACAAACCTGGAGCACGATGTGTATGAGAGGCTGACTGCCCTGCAGGAGGGACTCATTCCAAAGAAGAAGGCAGCGACTGATGATGACTTGCATCGAATCAATGAACTGATCCAGGTAGGTTCCTGTGGCCTCTCAAGCCAGCAAAGCTGCTTTACCCTTAATTACAACACACCTTACTGCAGTCAGGGAGAGCTAAAGCTGGCTTACAAAAATCACATAGGTAGGCTTCCTGCATTTCCAGTGGCATGAGGAGAAGGTGCAGTGATTGCTTAGGCTGTTAATGACAACAGTGTTTCATTTCAGGGGAATATGCAGAGGTGTAAACTTGTGATGGATCAAATCAATGAGGCTCGAGACTCCATGCTAAAGGTCTTGGATCACAAGGATCGTGTTTTGAAGCTTCTAAACAAGAATGGAACTGTAAAGAAAGTGTCCAAACTAAAGCGAAAGGAGAAGGTCTAAAGCCAGAATAATGACTCTGGAAATGGAGAACATACATATAGTTTCGGTTTACTTTTAAGCAGAGCATCTGAATAAAAAGGATGAGTTTAGAGAACAGATGGCAACAGATGGACATGTGAAGCCTCATGACCTGAAGGAATTGTCACTGATCTGTCATAAAGAACAAAGATTTCTCTCAGGCTCATCCCTTTTTCAAGTCTTTCCAGTCCCATTTATTTAACCCTCCTGATGTGTCAGTGCCTACTAATTGGAACTAGTGCTGCAATGTGTGGTGGACAGAGCTCTCCTCCTGTTCTTCAGCTTCTAGGGCTAAATGTGCCCAAGGTGTGTAATGTAGGAGGGTCTGATGGTGACACTAGGAGGCTGACATACAGGTATTGACCCAGACAGCAGCCATGCTTCAAAGCATTGAAAATGACACTGCTTTCAGTTACCCCATTCAGTTCTTGTTCTTCTGACCTTCCAGTGTCTGAAGTAGCCTTCTTAAACCAGTGCCACTGCACTAGGAGATCTGCCATGTTCAGAATCTCTGATGGCCAGGGGCTCAGAAGTCCTGGCTGTCAAGTTAAAAAGAAGAAAATAAAAGTAAAAAAAAAAAATTAAAAAAGGAAAAATTGGGGGGAAAATCATTTCAAAGTGACTTTGTAGTGTCTGTGTGTGTGTCTGTGTTGGTGCTCCAGATACTTGTTTTGAAGTACCTCTCGCAACAGAGGACTTCCTGTAGCTGGTGTAACATTACTTGTATGTACCACATACATCCTGAAAACATGAATAAAGGACTTGGAGGTTTTTGTATGCAAGTGGTTTGTATGCCTGTATGCTAGTGAAACTTGTCATCCTGTAAACTCAGAACCAAGGTAAAGCCCTGAAAGAAGCCTTGGGAGAGAAGAAACAGTGTTGTGGAAAGTAGCCTCTTGTGCTGCAGGGCAAAGGATAACTGAACTTGGGTTTCAGCTCCTAAGGATGCATTTGTGCATTTAATCTTAATTTTTGAAAAGGTTGCTAAATCAGTTAATTTTTAGTCTCCTCAGCAGGAACCTTAAGTTTCATGAGCTAGTTCTCTTTTAAGAATTTTTTTACCTCCATCTAGTTTAGGGCTGTTATCTTGACTTTTCAGAACTGAGTTCTTTTCAGAAGTTAGATCAGGAAAACAGTATTTAATTCCTTATTTCTGATCTTTTAACTGGAGAAGTAAGCAGACTGTATATATTCATGCCCTTATTGTGTTTAACACATGCAAAACCAACTACTTTCAGATTTGCCTAGATGGCAGTCTCATTTTCATGTTAGCTTGATTTTATTCTTTAGAATAAAACCTTTTGTTGTAAGATACAATTCCAGTAAAAAGTTATAATTATTTGCTAATTTTCTTGGCTAGAAGAAAGAAAACATCAAAATACCCCTACAAGTTTTACAAGGCCAGGAGGAGTGTGTGTGTGTGTTCACATGTATGTTGAAATGCAAGACTCTGGCACAAGACAAAATGCCGAAGGTAAGACATGAAAAGGTGGGAATCAAACTGGCATCACTTTATTTCCTGTGCTTCAGTAACAGGACTTAGCAAGTGTTGAAGTATTCGTTTGATGTTGTCATGGTAGTAGAACACACATACTGATTAGCTCCCTGAAGACTCTGCAAAAACTTCTCTCACCATTATCAGGTTGCCCTTTGCAGGATCATTGCATCATTGGCAAAGGACTTTTGGATGAAATCCCAGGCATCGCCACTAAAGGGTGAGGTATTCTGGGCAGGAAGGTAGGGAAGAGCTCTTAAGGACTGCATCAGTTTAAAACTTCTTCCTTTCTCTCATGCTATTCTCATCTGATTCTTTGGAAGGGCTCCTGTAGTGACCTTTATTCATTAGCTGTCATACTATCTAGACTAAAACGGGTCATGCTATTCCATAACCTTAGGATGGCAGTAATCTAAGTGTTGCTATAGAAATCATACAGATTCTGTAAGAGAAAGTAAGATCTGGCATTCAACTGGTTTTCTCCAAATGATGTTTTCTTGCCTCTTATTTATGCTTAGATCGGGAATGGTGTACAGGAGTGTCATGTTAGCCTTGAAGAGCTATGTCAGTTTGTTTCCCAAGGATGGTGTGGTGTGCTTCTGACAGATCCCAGTATAACTGTTCTTCAGCTTTAAGTGTTTTGCTGCAGCTTTCCCCTATCAAGTAACTTGCTGTAGACTGAGAACAACTACAGCCCCAACACCTTTTTACAGTACCTCCCATTGCAGAGGCTTTACTCCAGCTGTGAGAGAAGTCTCTCCTTTGAGAGTAGGTATTGAGCCTCTCTTTTCACGTCCCAAAGCTGTTGATGCAGTAGCTGCTTCGCTGTGGTATTTCTAGTAAGAGTTGGGTCTAGTGGGTGGAGGGATGAGATGCCGTTAGAAATATCAGAGCAAGTAGGTATCGTTATGGTACTGCCAGAATTGTTTGACACCTCACTTTAAATAAAATCTGCTCGGCAGTCAGGGCTATTTTTACCACCGTCTTTGTAAGCAAAAACCACAGCGACAAATGTGGCTGCCAGCCTGCCTAAACCACACATTTGGGTCTGCCCTGGGTCCCGTCTGTCTTCTCAGGCCCGCCGAAGGCACCCGTTGGAGGAGTCGTACCGGTAGGTACGTTCCCGTGGAGCATTCGGTCGAACAGGCCTCTGGGCCTCTGGGCCTCTCGCCTCACCGGCAAGCTCCTACCGCCGCTGGGTAAACCTGGGACACACTGGGCCGGCCGGAAGGAGCCAGGGCCCGCCACGCCACGCCCCGCCTCAGTTTCCCTCGGCCCTGAGGTGGCGACAGGACCGAGCCTCCCGCCCAGCGAGCGCCCCCGCGCCGCAAGACGAACCAAGAACCCCCAAGCGGGGACAGAGCCCTCCAAGCGCGGACAGAGCCCTCCGCCCCCGGCCCCTGGGAGGGTCTCCCTGCCCCGAGCCACGGAATGGATGTTTCCGTCCGCGCGCTCCGCCCCTGGATGGTGTCATAGCGACCGCTGGCCAATGGGAGAGCGGCAACCCTCCCCTTCCCCGTGAGGGTGTCTCCCACCTCACCCCGGCTCCGCGCGCAGCCGGGGACGGGTAAGCCCCGCGCGCCACTGGCCCCTCCCGCCCCCGACACTGTTTGTCCTCGCACGTGCTGTTGTCACATGACAAGGAGGGAACCCCGCCCCGCGCGTCGTCCGGCCGGGAGCGGAAGTCCCCGGCATCTATGGTTGCTATACGGGAAAGTGTGCTCTCCCGTCTCTATGGTTGCGCTGGCACCGCGGGGCCGACGGGAGGCTGGCGGACTCTGTACATTTTTCCCTAATTACCTCACGAGCAGGGAGGAGGCTGCCGGGATAGCGGAGGACCTTCCGTCGGCCTCGCTGTAGTCCTCCAGCTCCCCTCGCTGCCCGGCGGCTCCGGGAAGCCCGGCTCCCGGCCCGTCTACGGCGAGCCGTGTTCCCTTCTCCCTGCCCGCCGGGCCTGCTTCTCTGGGGAGCCTCACTCAGGCCCATGGCTCCATGAGGCGGGAGAAAGAGGCGGCGGCGGCGGCGGCGGCGGGGCAGCAGCGGCGGTGGCTGGGCTGAGGCGGAGGAGAAGCCGCGTCCGGCCCGGGACGGGTGCAGGAGGTGGGCGAGCCGGGATGGGGATGGTGGTGGAAGAAGCCGGCGTCCCGCCAACCTCGAAGGCAGCGAAGGGGCTCAGCGGGGAGGTGGGGGAGCTCGCGCCCCCTGGCGCCCCCTGGCGGCGGCGGTCCTGCCCCGCCAGGGGGGGGCGGTCTGCACTTCCCCGGAGAGCCGGACCGAGGCGTTGGGAGCTGCGGGGTCTCCTTAGTGCTGCGTCTCCCAAAACGGGGATGTCAAAATCCCCGGAAATGTCGCCGGAAAGTTTGTGTCCGAGCGCACGGGGCTCGGTGCACGCCGCGGCGGGACCGGGGGTAGGGGCGGCGACGCCCGTGCAGCCCCAGTGCTCTGGGGGGCAGGGACGCGGACTGGCCTGGCGCCGGGAGGTGGCTTTTCCGTTGTGCCGCGAGGCGGGCGTTCCGGATGGGGAGCACCTGGAGCCCGCCGGCGAACTATGACCGCGGGTAGCACCCCCTGTTCTCCGCCGGGGAGAGCAGCGGGGTGTTGTGCGGGGCTCCGTCGGGCGCTCCGGGTCGAGTCACTAAACGGGCAGGGGCCCTTTGCAGAGTCAGCATCTCGGCGGGTTGGGGTCTGCTGCGTTGTTCCTTCAGAAGTTGCTCCCCTGGGCAAGAGGAGCTCAGAGGCAAGGGGCCGGCGAAGGCCTCCCGCGGCGAGGAAACGGTGCTCTTCGCTGAACCGGGCAGGGAGCGGTGCAGCCGCCTTTGTTAGGCCCCTTCTGCCTGCTGCGGAGGTGGACCTCTTTTCTGGCCCCTGCCACATCTGCAAGTTAAAATGAAGAGTTGCGGCTAGCTTGCGGCTAGTGATCGCTGGAGGGGGCTCACCTGTCCCAGCGGCTTCACCGAACCGCGGTAGATAAGTTTAGTAAGCACTTGGAAAAAATGTATGTTCACTTTGTCAAAGTTATATGCTTTTTTAGATTTTTAAAAAAATTATTATTACAAAGGTAGAGATCAAAGGAAAAGCATAGTTTTCATTAGATCTTGTAAGTTTGTTCCTTATGCAGGAACTAAAACCAGTTCTAAGACCTGGAGGTGAGAATTCCTATGCAGACTAAGCACTGCAAGCATGTGTGTTTTGTGTTGAGAGACACGTCAATTAACACGTCTCATACCAGTTCTGATTCAGATCAGGATTGTAAAGCTCATAACAATGGCTGATAAACTTCATGCGTAAAGTTCACAATGTTTGCGGGTGCAGAGAAGAAAGGGGATTGCTGCACCATTAGTTTCAGTGCCTATCTATCCCCCCTTTTCTGTGTGTGTGCAGTCATTTTTGCCATCATCTAAATACTTGGAAGAGCTAAAGGGATGCTCTGGTGGTTAAGGAAGTACCCTGGTACTCACAAGGACTGAGTGTGACTTCCAGTTCTTCATGGTGTTCTCTGTGACTTTTATGTCTGTGCTTTTAGCCCTGTTTGACAGATGGGGAAATGTTTTTCCTTCCCTGTGCGTGTTTAGATCTTGTGGTAATGATGGTATTGCACTGACTTAGTTCCTACCATTGAAGTGTGGTCCTTGCTTGTCATCCTTGTTCATTTTTGTCTGCATAGACTCTCTTCCCTGTTTTTGTTCCACCCCTTCTGGTGATGCAGCTACTAGCATTCTCTTTGCAAGCAGAACACTCTTCTGTTGTTTTCTTTTGTTGTTTTTTTTTTTTCTTAAATAATGTATCTGTTTCCTGCCATTGCTGCTGCCCTCTGTTCCGTCTGTGCGTGGTCTTCAGCTCTTCCTGTCCTGCATATCCTGACTACACCCTGCACAGTTACATGCGAACACTGTTGATTTACTTAATCCTAGAAAGTAAAGGCATGTTCTAGTTCATGTGGTCTGGAAAATAGTCTGCTCTTTAGAAAATGGAGGTTCAGTGCTTGTTACTTCTCTTTGCATCTTGTTTAGGCTAGCAGTAAATCAAGGGCAGCACCCCTGGGAGTCCAGCCCTGAAGGTGTCATTTGGAGCTTTTGTCACTCTTCTGTAGAGAACAGGGAAGGAAAATGCATCTGTGGTTTTTCAACAGCTTGTTTGCCATTGCTGCAGGCGTTAACCATAACAGAACAAGTGATCTGGAAAAGCCACTGATGGGGTTTATCTGTAGTCCAAAGTATTTTTGTCTTTTTCCTCCTATTCTCCCACAGGTTCATTTATGGGTTTTTTTCTGTGATGAGCTGCCTGTGTGCCAAACACACTGCTGACATTTGTGTGTAAAACACTCATTCTGCTTGCTGAACTGGCTTCGCTCTGTGCTTTGCTGCAAGTTGTGAGGGTTTTGTTCCTCTTTCTGCTGCAGAGACAAACCTCTCCGACAGCTTAGCAGAAGTAAGGAAGCAGCTGGTGGGTTTTCACCTGTAACTTTTGTGTATTGTTTCCCCCCTTTCCTCCTTGCCAGGGTTCTGCGGTGCTCCAGGCAGCAAGGTTTTGAAGCAGGATGGGAAAAAGACGCTGCGTTCCTCCACTTGAGCCCAAGCTGGCAGCTGGCTGTTGTGGGGTAAAGAAGCCCAAATTGTCTGGGAGTGGAACGCACAGTCATGGGAATCAGACCACAACTGCACCAGGCTCCAGTTCAGGTCCTCTTCAGAACCACCAGCATACAGACGGGAATAACGGAAGGGAGAATGTATCTGACTTGACTTTGGGTCCAGGAAATTCCCCAATTACTCGAATGAATCCCACTTCAGGAGCTCTGAGCCCACTTACTCGGCCCAATGGAACTGCCAACAGCACCAAGAACCTGGTGGTGACAGCAGAGATGTGCTGCTACTGCTTTGATGTACTCTACTGTCATCTCTATGGTTTCCCTCAGCCACGACTTCCTCGATTTACCAATGACCCCTAGTGAGTAAATCCACATGTGGGGGGAAGGCTAATAAACCAGCACCCAGAGCTGTGGCTTGGTTGGGGAGGGGTGAAGAGTTTCCTCTGGGGACTGGGAGAACTGCTGTGCAGGGAGGAAGAGGGGTGTTTTGCTGCTTGCTTTGTCAACCAGGAAAAAAAAAGTGATGCACTTTAATGCATAAAAGAGTAAAAATACTCTGTTATGTTTGTTGGTGAAGATGAATAGAGCTTTGAAGAGTGGCCTTCAATGGAGAACATGCTTAGTTCTACAGAAAGAGAAATAGGCAAAATATGAAGAAGTGTGGTGTATCTGCAGCTCACAGTTTGATGTGTTGTGTAAGACACTACATACTTTATTTAGGAGTGCAAACCACTTCATGATAATACTCTGTTAAAGTTTGCTCCCTTCTTTGTAGAATTCCTCTGCAAAAAATTAACTGCGCTGTGCCTCCCATAGATCTGTACTAAGAGAATCAGTGAAACTGACATCGAGTTTTCAGAAAACAGTAAAATAATGTTATTAATTTGAAGAGCATCCTTCTTCTTATGTCAGGCACTAACTTGTTGAAGGAACAAGGGGACAGATTTCCTTCTACAGAGCAATGGGAAAGGGAATAAAGAAGTTGAAATAAGTTCCTAGCTCCTCCCAAAACAAGCGCTGGGGCTGGTGAGAAGGGAACAAGGACGCTCATGAGGGTGTTCAGCTGTCCAAGTTAATGGGTTTAGCAAGGAGGGGAACCCAAAATCTGCCAGTTGTCAAACTGAAAAACTGTGTTGTGGAAATAGTGCTAGTTGGGGCGATATGGGGAGAAATGGAGAGTTAACTTTCAAGGACGATACCAAGGTTAAGAAGAAAGGATATGTCTATGAGACTAAGTGAGGAGAAGGTTTTGTGATAGTATGTTGCTTTGGTGGGATTTAGCTAATGTTTATCTGAAGGTTGAATGCCTAGGTGTGGAAATGTTAATGCTGTTAAAATGTTTGGTGGAAGAATTATATGGCAAAGATCAATGATAGATACACTTTCTGACACTCTTCCAGGGGCCACCTCTAGAACAACAGATAAAAAGTTGTTGATATTCTTAATTTAAGTTAATGAATTTTAAATTGATGTAAAGGAACAATGGCTTAAACAGGTCAAGGACTTTTTCCATGTATTAGATGTTTCCAACTTATTGGCTGTCAGTGTAGATGTAGGTTGTGCTTCCATGCAGTTATTATCTGAGCAGGATTATGGGTACATGTTCTGAATGTTACTGCAGACTAAGCTGTTTAATATTGTAAATACAAGTGCATGGAGAAATGCTCTGGATTATAATATAGAATAGTTCCAGGGACTCCCCAAACTGAACTGTTTCTGTTGCTTTTACAGCTAAGAAGGCTCCTTTTAGAAAATGGTCCATTAGTCTGTGTATTATTTCATCCTTTGAATGCAAACATGGGGGGTTGTTTTTGTTGTTCTGCTCTTAAGTCAATACAAGAGATTATTTTATATAGATTCATTATTTTGGTGTTAGAGGAGATTTCTAACTGGATTTTCTCGCTGTTTCTTTTGACTAGTTTCAAAAAGGATATTCTGGAATCTCAGCTGTTTGAACTTTATGTCCAAATTAGAAAAGTTAAAGTCACTCCAAAGCAAGAACAGGTTTTCTCTTTTCCCCTCCAGGCAAATGTCTGCCTGAATTTCTTGTGCTTCAGCATTTATGCTGTTGCTTCTAGCAAATAACTTTATATAGCCCAGGGAAAAGCATGGATTTGCTGTCTTGTAGAGCAGTGCATAGGGATGATCTGTCATACTTGAGATAGTAATGTGATGAACTTCAAGGCAAATGTTATCAAATATAAGGGTAAGCAGAGCAAAAATACATAAATCATTTGCATTGTTTGCCTTTATAACTTAATTAAAGTAAGAGATCTTTGAACAAACCAAAGTCTCTCTACCCAAAGTCTCTCTGGACAGAGAGAAAAGAGACTGTTGATGGAAGGAGTAGAAAGATGCACAGGTTTGCCCCAACCTATTTCTCAGATTGCAGCTCTTTTAAGTTGGTGCTAAACCCTAACATAAAGATAGAAGTAGTCCTGCAGGTCAGGGTTCTGCAAAAATTGGGCAATAACACAGAAGTTCCAGGATTATGATTTAAACCACATGTTACTGGCTTAGGAGGACATGCATGTGGACAACCATCTTGATAGGAATTCTGCAGCCAGTAGATGCATGTGAAGTAAGAGAAGCTTATGTACATGTAGGCAGCAATGTTTACAAATCAATGTAGAGAAAGTGGCATTGCAACAATCGTAGTTATGGCTGAATTAACTTGGTAAATGAAGAAAATGGCCCCTTTGGTCTTCAAGTCACTGAAAACATAGTTTTGAATCTGTATGGCACACAAATATGTAATTGTTACTTCTTCCAATTTTGTAGTTTAGTTTGTTTGTTTTTTTATAGCAGGTGTTACAAACTGGTACTAAAAGTACACCATGTAAGTTTCTGGTTGCCACACAAGACAAATAAGATACTTGCATCATAAAATCTGTACTGTAACAGTTTTTTTTTTTTTTTTTCCCCAGCAAAAACTGAATTCTGATTTGACCAAACAGCATCTCGCAACATTAAAATTCCCTTTGTATTTGCAATTGGAAGCTAGATTTTAGTTGGTGAAACTCCCCTCTCAAGCCTAGCAAACACTCATCAAGCACACCTAGGCAGGAAGTTCCTGATGGAGGAGAAATGGTTGCCATAATCTGTTGAGGATTTGACTGTGAAGAACTGGCAAACACTTTTGAGTGATCATGGGCAAAGGATTGCTGTGACTTTTCTCAGTACATCTGGGAAAGATTCTTTTCAAGGAGGGGCTATAGAACAATTGACTTACTGTCAGCTGCACCTGCAGTTTGCTAAGTGCAGTCATTCTTCAGCTGCAGAAACAATGTCTTTTCTACAGTGAAAAACTTTATATAGTGAAATTTTATAGACTTGTACAGAACCATGTATCTTCTTTTCATGCCTCAGCTATTATGACCACAGTGAAAAAACATTTAAAGTGTGCTTTCAGGTGTTTTAAAATATGACAGCCTTCTGGATGCAATTATCATATCCTTTCTGGTCATATCTCTTCTATTATAGATTCAGAAAGCTGTGTCACAGCTCAGTGGAAACATCATCTTATTTTTTTTTTCTTTATTCTTTTGGAAAGGGAAAGAGGTGAATTGGAAATGTGAACCTGTAGTTTGAACCAGGGAGGGAATTTATGTAGATTTGTATTCTGTCAGTGATGCTTTTCGTTTTCTCCTTTCTCTGTTATGTTTGGGGTGAGTGTAACATGGGCTAAGTAATGGTTTCAAAGCATTAATTAAATAAAACTAAATTTCCACTGAGCTTGTGACAGTAACATTTCTCAGAAATCTCTTTTGTAAGTTTAGCATCTTTTGGGGGGAAGCTTTCTAATGTATTTTCTTTCATTCTGCTTCTGTTTTTTATTTCAACATATGGTAGCTAGATGAAAGTGTAGAAGAATGATATCCTGCAAGTGCCTTATAGTGTTTTTGGAAAACTAGAACAGTAAATCCTCTGTCTTGGTCAAGCAACCATAAGGTAGCTGATGATTGTGGAAGAATGCTTCTACTTCCTCTGTGAGCAAAGTACTTCACAGTTATCACTTAAAGGCTATTTGCTACTTTGGGCAGTACTTCTGCTGTTGGTCACAGCTGGTAACTAGATACCGAATGATGGATCACACTGTGGTAGTTTTTTAATTCCATTTGTGCTCTGAGGAACATCACTGGGCATTGTTTTATCACTGCAGTTTAAATTGTCCTAACTACTTAGCTGTAAGAAGCTCTGTTTCCTCTATTTGAGAAATCATCCCCACTCTATGCTGGTTTTGTTTGAACAGAGTCTCTTAGTATTTTTTGCAATGCTTGCTGCCAAGATACATTGCTTAGAAGAGCTTCAAGAGATTGAGGAAAGTGTCTGAGCTCTGTTACAGAATTCCATCTCCATGTTTTAGAATCCTATCAATGTTTGTTTACTCTCAGAAAACTGTTTTCTTAAAACTGCGTATTTTCTGTCATGTTACTTCCCTTTTAAATTTCAAAAGAAATCCCTAGATTTGTGTGGATCACTGATGACTTTCTCGTTTCTGCTTGGGTTTGAAGCGACCATGTCTTGTATTCAGTACTCTGTAATCTGAAAAAGTAAAGTCATTCATCCTGTTTTTATAATTAGATCAGCATCTATTAGATCAGTTGCCTGACAGAATTTTTCTAGATGTTTGGACATTTCACCACTGTCCTTCCTTTACTGTTTCTCTCTATGGCTTGTTTGCAATTTCACTCCCTTCTGTAGAAGTGAACTTTTTTGCATTTAGTCATCTTTACCTGTTTGCTTGTTCATAGAGCTCTTCTGAATACTGTTGTTCTGAACTTCTTGTTCTTTAAGGTTTAATCATGACTTCCAGTTTAACAGATTGAAATAAGCCTGCTGAATTTGAGAATCTACTGTTATGCTTGTAAATTCATGATAGTAGACAGGAAAACGGAAATCCATGTGATGTTTGAGTAGGAACAATACCGTGATTTTAAGTATATACTCACTAGGAGAGAATATGTATAAATATAAAGAATATGTGAGCAAAAGATGTGAACACAAACTGTATGAGCTATAGGGATGCACCCAGAAGTCAGATCCTCATTAAAATAATAGGGAAAAAAACCCTAGGTTTGCTTTTTTATCCCTTTAAAAACAAAACCAAAATAAAACAACAGGAAAAAAAGCTTTTATTGCAAATGTGAGTGATAGGTGATTTGCAGAATGCTCAGGGATCTTTCTGGTTCAGTGGAACTACAAATAAGTAATCTTATTTGCTTCACCTATATTAATTTTTATATGGGTTGTCATGTAAACTAGTGGATGGCACTAAGTGAGTCAGTGAGGTCAAATAACCATATCCCTCATTAGAGAGGGGATCATCAGAGTCTGGCCAGGAAGGTGTCAGTGAAGGGTTTACAGAGAACTAGTGGAGAGAAAGGAATATGCTGGAAAAGTAGGGGGAGATGGCAGGTTTTTGTATCTAGCAGGGTGTGGAGTTTTATTATTGCTAAATGGCAGGTGAGAAAACTTGAGGTTTATCAGAAGGAGGGAATGCAAGGGCACACATGCTCTTTTTCACCTTATTATTCTCCCCTTATCAACCAAATATCTCTAGAGGCTGGAACATTACTTTTTTTGCCTTTTCAGTCCACTCTTTGTGACGTGGAAGACGGGGCGAGACAAGCGGCTTCGTGGCTGCATTGGGACCTTTTCAGCCATGAATCTTCACTCAGGACTCAGGGAATACACATTAACCAGGTAATTGCATTGAAAAGTAAATAAACCTGAAATCAGTTTAGTTTGCTGAAGATCTGTCAGGATTCAAAGTTAAGAAGTTGGATTGACATAGTTCAATATAATATGCTTCATAATAAAATAAACGTGAGAAACGCATGATAGTTAGGGTGAGGTAATAAATCAGGATTTAATGTAACATTTTTGCAACAGGTGAATTTTGGTTTTAAGGCTGATCTGTCTTGCATGCTAAGAGCTTAAACCATAGAACAGAATTTTTCTATAACTCCAGTAAGAGGACAGCACAAGGAAGCTGTGTTTGTGCATTACAGTTTGTTAGAATAGGAGACACAAATCACTTCTCTTTGCTACTGCAGAGAAAATGTGTTTCATGGAGGCATAATTTAAAAGGGAGTAACTGAGCATCTGACACTTTAATTTGGTGCTTGATTTAGGCAATACATCTTTTTCCTTTAGTGCACTTAAGGACAGCCGATTTCCCCCCCTGACCCGCGAGGAGCTGCCCAAACTCTTCTGCTCTGTCTCCCTCCTCACTAACTTTGAGGATGCCAGTGACTACCTGGACTGGGAGGTGAGAACAGGTGCATTTGGAACTCTGCATCACTCTCTCGTTCCATTCGGGTTCGGGTTAGTACATAGTGATGTGTCTCCTTCGTTACAAGGGTGTGCGCGGGTTGAAGAAACTGGGAATAGAAGAAGTGGGGATGGAAAACTAGAAGGGAAGAAGAAGATGGGCTAGCAATATGATTTTGGTTGGGAGGGGACCTGAATGGGAATGAAAAGACAAGAAGGTGTTTTATTGATTTGGCCCAATAGGAGATGGGTGTAAATACATAATGTAAAAACCTGGGAAATATTTTGATGCTGGGAGTAGAAACTGGGAATGAACAGTAGTTAAGACTACTATTTTAGGCATGACTCTTGTGCAGAATTGTTGTCTTCCTTGCCCAACATCAGAGATGGGAAACTGTCAGACTTCTGACAACTTACTTCAGGAGAAGTGACAGGGAGACTGGTTAGGCTTTTCTGGGGAAGGTGACAGAGGGCTTTTACGCTGCCAAGAGAGCTACTTGTGAGACCTGCCTAGCAAGGACAGAGAGTGGGGAAGAGAATGTCCCTATCCAGGCAAAAACCAAACTGTCCAGAGAGAGATATAATGTTGGGGGAATGACAATTCGACCAGGACTTAGTGCTAGCAAACACCTCTTACTTGGCTGTTCATTTCCATCTATAGGTTGGGATCCATGGGATCAGAATAGAGTTCATCAATGAGAAAGGTGTCAAACGCACAGCCACGTATTTACCTGAGGTTGCTAAGGAACAAGGTGGGTTTGAGATGGCACCCAAACATGTCAACACATTGTGTCACAGAGCTGGGTAACATAAATCTATGGATTTTGGGCTTGGATTGCAATGGTATCCTCCTAATAGTGCCATGGAGCCACCAGGCTTAATCAGGATAACCGACAATACAATTTTCATCTGGCCTTTCTCTCATCCCACATCTGTGCGCAGTTGTATTTTAGTGTAAAAATGGTTTAGAGCTTAAGAAATAGAGGATCTCAAAGTATGGGTCTTCCATCTTGATTCAGCGTTGCATCTTTCCTCTTCTATGTTTCTCCCACCAACTAGGATAACTGCAGGCTGCACAGCACCAACAGGAGAGTACCTTTCCTCCTCATTCTTGCTAAAGTAGCATCCTCCAGATGAGGGCAGGAAACAGGGCCCCTCTGGAGCACACTTCCCACTCAAATATAGTAGTGGTCACCATGGTAATTGCTCAAAATATTGCCTCCTTTCCTCCACCTAGCAGAGTGGAGTGGTCGCATCCTCCTCGCTCTGGGGCAAAAGACTAAGGTAGGAATTTTAAATCTGATCTCTCACATAGCAGGGCACTGTGCTATCACTAGAGCATCAGCTTGGTCCCAATTTGACTATGTAAAGTGCTAAGTATTACGTTATTTGAGGCTTAGGGAGCTAAAGTTGAGTGGCACGTGATAAAACGGTTTGGGGTCTCAGCAACAGAAGCAAGACACAGACCTTTGCAAAGAGAGAGGTCATACAGAAAATGGAATTACTGTTGTAGAGACCAGTTCCAGTAAGAGTTAGAAGGGGTTCGCATGTGCAGATAGTGTGCATGCACAAGATTAAGTATGTCCAGTTCAGCGCTGGTACCTCCACAGCTCAAACTTTCCTGTTTAGGTGTTTGCTTTTTCTAGAGGCCCTTTAATGCATCTCTTATCTTTTTGAAACATCATTTTTATATTGAAAAATTTCCTTTGCTTTTATTTTTTTTGTAGACTGGGATCAGATCCAGACTATAGACTCCTTACTCAGGAAAGGTGGCTTTAAGGCTCCGATCACCAATGATTTTAGGAAAACGATTAAACTCACCAGGTAAGTTGAGATAGTTGTCGTTGTTTAATTTTACTTTATAGTGTCTTGTGGGTAATTTAAAGTATTTGTGCTTGATGTGAAGTCTTCATGCCTCTTTCAGATGAGAGATGCGGTCTGAAAGACAAAATCATAAATGCCAAGTGTTAGGCATATGATGTGCAGGAATGAAGTACAGCATGTTCGGTCCATGCAGGATCGAAGTTAGCATTTTCTAAGAGAAGTGCCACAGGAAGGATCAAAGGAAGCAGAACCTTTGAAAGTTAAAAAGGTTGATTTTTTTTCTTTATCTTTACAATGGATTTCCTTTTTTCAGTGTGCTCATCTGTGGACGGTGTAGCTATTTGGAGAGGACAGCTGTCTTCAAAGCAAACCACACTCAAATTTGGCTGGTTTTCAGAATTTGCTTGCTTTCCTATACCCCCAGCTGTCCTTTTGGTTTCAACTCCCTTTATGTTAGTAAAAATTGGGACGTTTGGGTTTTGTATAGAAACACTAATTTATCAGGTCGTTCCTTACCTCTGGAGAAATGAGGTGGGTATGAAGGGTTGTGTTTTTTTTTTAACAGGAGAGAACAGGATAAAGATTTTCATTTGAATCTGATGTAACATGGGCTTAATGCAACTTTGAAGTTACCTGTTATGTAGCGTGCTTTAGAAGCACCTGGAAATCTCTGGTCTCTCAGAAGGGGCTTCATATTCTGTGAATTCTGATTATATATATAATGTGGCTAACTCAAATAATAGTGAAATACTGGTGATTTAGTTTCTGAAACTGAGTCTTCTTCCAGCAGAGTTTTCAAATGCTTTTGTTTTCCACATCTAGTGGATAAAAAAGAATACAAACTGATCATTTGTTTCCTCTTTGCTACTTCAGAGTCCCCATAATTATGGTTGCCTTGAATAGGACTCAACTTCTAGGGCACTGGAGCTAATTCATGCTTAGATAGGTTATTCAAACTACTACATGAGCCAATATCAAACAAAGCAGTTTTTTGAACGTAGTGGGTTCCTCTTGGTCCATATTGACTGCGAGCTACAAGGTGATCCGAGTGGATTGTTTTTAGGTCAAGTCCCTTCATATTGCACCAGCTGTTGATGTTATTTTTCTCTCGTGCTGTTCCCATAGGTACCGCAGTGAGAAGGTGACAATCAGTTATGCAGAGTACATGGCTTCCCGTCAGCATTGTTTCCAGAATGGCACTCTTCATGCCCCTCCCCTCTACAATCATTACTCCTGACACACGGCTGCATGACCAGTCCCACTCCCCAGTTGCTGCCAATGGCTACGACATCATTGGGGCAGATGCCTCCTCTTCCTGGTCCAGTTACTTCTATTACTGCACCATTTTATGATGCTAGCTTCCGTTGCCAAGTCTGCCTTCCAGCTGACCTGGGGGGCGGGATGAGAGCATGACAGAACTTCAGGGGCCCAAGCCTTATCTCAGCCTTCCCTCGGAATGGGGGTTCAGTTGGATTGGGGCTCCATGCCTACAAACTGTCGTGAGGTGCAGAAGACCTCTAGGAGTGAACGTGCCACTTCGGACTGACCTGTTCTTGTGTGTTACCAACACTCCAGAAACTCAAGTTTTTTTGTTATGGAAGCCCCCCAGATCAAGTAGGAGCATTCCCCTGGCAGCCTGGGCAACGGAGTCCAACAAAACATTTTTTAGGTTCTTTTTAATTTTTCTTAACCTCTGGTATCTGTTGTGTACTGAGAGCTGATTGCAGTCCCCACACATCACAGGCGGACATTATCATATTGGGGAGGGCTGAACATCTGGATAGCACCCCATCCTCATGGACAGAAAACATCTAGAAATGTGAAAAACTTTTGGATGATAACTGCAGATGAATTCATTCTTTAAATGAATCCTAGAAGGCTTAAATTATCAGATCACATTGTAGGGTGGATTTTCTAGAAATGCTCTTGGTTTACAGTTTTCTGGGATTTTGGACAGTTCTTTGTAATGTAGCCAGCTATGAAATCAAATACTGTTATTCCCATGAGAGCAACATGGCACATGCTGTGTATGCAAAGCACAAGGTACCTCAGTGTCCTTGGACAGTCTTCTGTTCCAACGGTTTTGTGCCCGAACGTTTGTAACGGAGCCTGATTGGATTAGGGATGGGGAGGGATTTGCAGGCCACTGACTGTAGTTAAGCAAGTGAGACTAGTGACTGAAATTGTGTAACCTAAGCTAAGGGTCTCGGGGACCTTCATTTTGATAGGACAGCCACTTTCTCTGGCGTGACTGTGGATCTGAGAACTGTGAGTGTTCCAGTTTATAGCAGGCCTATGGAAGAGAGCTATGTAGTTTCACTGGTAAATTGTTATCTTGCATAGTTTAGTCATTACCACATCAAGGCAGTGGTGGGGAAACCTGTATCATCCAGACTGTGTGAAACTCAGGTGCATTCTGTATTTCTTCTCCCATCATTGATGACTACACGAAATACCCTCTTCTAAGAGGAAGATGTTATCCAGTTGTTATTCTGCTGTGTCATTGAGGGATGTCATAAACTCTTAAATTGTGACTCTCTCGATGAGGCCAGTGAACTCGAAACTATAATCTTGTTGGTTTTCCAAGTTTCTGAGGGTCAGCAATGATCAGGAAAGAAAATACAAGTGCATAGCAGAGTGATGGCTGCTTGTGTGTGGTAGCGATGGCTTTTCAAACTGGCTGAAGTTTCAAGCCTGAAATTCTCTCCTGGTATGGCAGGGACTAGGGCTGGTAGGAAGCTCAGAACTGCATGCTGCTGCTCCTTCTGGTCTTAGAGAAGCAAACAGAATTGTGCAGTTTTCCTTCACACTGGTGTAATGTTCCCCTGCTGGAGGAGAGATATAAGAGGGAAGGAGGGGGTCCTATTCTGGATAATGGTGCATTATCGACCCAGCTTTCCTCCTGTACTGGGTCATTCTTAGAAATTGCCACTTCTCCCTTGTGATGTTGTTGAAAAGCAATTGAAGATTTAAGGGATTGTTTCATGATTTCCTGCTGCTGAGAATAAATTGATCTTGTTACAAACTCGAGTGGTTTGTAATTACTCTCCCAGGTGCCGTGTAGTGATGAGGGAGGATGGGGGTCAGCTCTGGACATACCATTCACCTTTCAGCTGTCAAACAGTATGATACATAGGGCTACACTCATTACTGTCCAAGTGTTCTATGTTAGAATTTAATTTCTAAAACATTTAAATAAAAGCAAAAAAATGGTGCTAAAACTTCACCCCTGAGCACGCTCAGTGAGACTGGTCATGCAGGCATTAGTGCCAGGCTTTTCAACAATATTTTTTCAAATGTTTGCCCTGTTCTGTGTCTTCAACAGTGTATAGTGTTTTCCTGATTTTATTTTATTTGAATAGGGGATGACTAAGGGGTGGGGTGGGGAGGGGAGGGTTAGCTGTCATTTTTAAAGAACAGAACTTTAGGATTGAGCGACTTGGTTGGTTTAAGCCTGGAGTGGGCTAGATGGTTTGGGACTGGGGAAGCCTTACCCTCTCCCACTTCCATTTCCCCACTCAGTCTGTTTAAAAATAAAACAAAAATGCCTCTAAATATGTACTGTGTTCTTGTCTTGTTGCAGTGAGAAGAGAAGCTAGCAAATCAGAAACACTGGTCTGCTGCCAGACAGGCCCTCAGCTTTAGCCCTGTAAGGGTCCAGCTATAAAATCAGTTGAAAAAAATGTATCAATACTTATCTCAAAAAATGTGACAGGGACAGGTGGTCTCAGGAAATAATCCCATTTCTAGATCATTACGTGGCAGCTATGCATAAGGATGAAAGAGGTAAACTAGAAACAAAATGTTCTTTGAGTTGTCTCAAGATGGAGGCAACCAAAATCAGTGACCAATTGATGTAAGTATTTCTCTGTGGTTACTTGGCTGGGACAGCAGGTTGGAACTACTCAAAGCAACTGGGACCTGGTTTGATCTGGATTTAACTCATCCTTAGAAGCAAGTGCCTTTTGGTCTAGAAGGGCTTATTCTCATGACAACCACAGCAGAGAAATAATCTCACTGCAATGAATTGTCTTTGTTTTACAGTAACTGCAGGAGAATGTCTTTGATCACTGGAGTCTGTCAGTGTTGGAATGTTTCCACTGTGAGGTTCTTAACTCTTGGTTTGTGGTTTGTTTTATTTTTTTTTGTTTATCATGTTCAACAGTTAATCTCAACTGAGGCCACTTCAGTTTGAGAATGTTTTGTGATCAAAATATCACATATCTACAACTTCCCAGAACAACAACATAAAAGTCTGTAAGAAAATCTAAGAGTTCATTCTAACCTTTGCACAGAATAATTTCTTTTCATAGTACATTAACAGACATCTGCAATCTTTACTGACTATTAGTGCTGTTTTCTGTTAGTATTCTGGAAACTACATGGGGGTTTTTTTGTTTGTGGGTTGGTTTGGGTTTTGTTTTGGTGGGGTGTTTTTTGGTTGGTTTTTTTGTTTTTTTTTTTTGTTAATTTATTTCCTTAAAGGAGACCTCTTTTGACTTTCAGTGCAGAGATGTCAGACCAATTCTTTGTATTACACTTGGTTGCCTCCTACCAATATAATAACTTCTGAGTGTAAATAATTGAACTCTATCCTCTAATGAACTATTGTAGAGAATAAATCATAATGGATAATAAAGATTATTTGTTCTGCTCTCTTTATATGGTTTCTCACAGCTTTTATGGGGAATAAAATGCAATCTTCCTTATCCAGGAAGATGAACAATACACTACACGTATGAATACCAAGTTTCTAAATTACATTAAACAGGGGACCAGGGAAGATGCCAGAATGGAATGACAGATGACTGGGAGCACAGAAATAGTCAAGACAGGCTCGCTAGAAAAAAACAGTAAGGAAAATTAAAACCAAAGATTAATTTTTATTTACTAATAAAGGCATGGCAAAGCCTCTTTGTAGCCTGAAAGGATGTTTGCTTGACAAGAACTCAATTGTTGTAATGGTGAAATATATAAAACACAGATAGAGAATTCTGTATCACACTGAAAATTCTGAATTTGTAAATCTGGCTTAAACTACCAAATTGTGCTTTTGGGTTTTGTTTTTAAAATGAACTAATGAAAGCACATTATCTGTAGTGGTACAGATTATCTGTACATATTATCTGGTTGTAGATTTTAGGTAATCTAAAGCTTTCATTTCAGGAAAAGAAACACTCATCTTTCTAAATTCTTACTATATATTTCAATGTTTGCTTTGGGACAGGGTCAATTGATTGGTGTAATAGTTTTGATGTACATAACCCTGGCTTATGTGCTTAATGCTGGGGGTTTTTCCCAAACACTTGTTCCTCATATTTTATCTATGGCAGATGTATAGTTAAGAATCCTACATTTCCTGATTGTAGTTGTTGGGAAGGGTAGGCCTGGGTATCAAGGAAAAACAGGCTTAAGAACCCTCAAAAGCCCTAACTAAACCAAGGGGGAGGGTAGCTTTGACTTAAATATGCCTGAGAAGCTCATTGACTTGAGTGCAAAAAACTCTTTTTCCAGAAGTATGCTTCTGTTACTATTAAAGCTAGAAAGCAAATGCCCTGTGCAATATAAGGAGTGGGTTGAGGAGGACTCTGGCTAACATAATTTCCTGGTGACTTGTAAATTCCTGAAGTTAGCTGTATAATTAGCATCTACTGTTGTCATGTCCCCAGGTAAGCTGTCATGTATATTCTCTCAGCTTCTTTGTTGGCTAGAATACAGTGACTTATTTGTATTTTTTTTATGGCATATATAATTTTCTTCTTTTTTTTTTAGTTTCAAGATGAATCTGTCAGACATAAAATCTTTGTCCATTATCTTTCATCGGAGGTGCATGTTGCTTTTGTGATAGCAGTAACACACAGCAGCTTGCAGTGAAAATGAGGTCAGGTAGAACAGTGACTGCATGCTTGAAATGTTTGAAGCCAGGATAATTCTCCAGAAATCTAGTTAATCTTTCTTTTTATGCATATTTTGCAATCAAACTGATAAATGTGCTAACAGTTGTTATTACTAGAGAGGAGGAAGCACTTTTTAAAAATAGCAAAGAAAAAGTCAGGTAGTCTGTTATGTTTGGTTTGGTGCAATAACTGTACAATATTTACTGTGGAGTTTAAAATGCATTTTAAAAACTCTTACAAAAAAAAAGGGGGGGGGAGGAGGGTTAGAGGGAGGTAGGTTACATTCAAGAATTTGTGCTTATTTGTCTTATACCTGGCTCTTGAGACCTTAACCAAACACATCAGTGATGATAAACCTTTGTGTTTCATGATAGCCTCTCTACCTGTACCTATAAACTCTTGCAAGTATCTGGCTTTCCTTTAATAGCTTTAGGTTTCATATACTTAAGCAGAATGGATCCTTGGGGAAAAACAGAAGTGAAATTACTAACTTAAACCTCTGCAAGTTACCTGCTGTTCTGAAAATCGTGATCTGAGAAGATGGGCTATTTAGGAAAACATCAGGATTCCAAGTGATTTTTAAATGTTTCTTTCATCAATCTGGCATAGATTTCCTTGTTTTCATGTAAACCTAAGTGTTTAATTTGTTCTTTAAGATATTTTCATTCCATCTTCCTGCATGTCTTTCTGCTTGTACCACTTAGCAAATTAGTGTTCAGTTTCTCTGCCATACTCATTTATCCAGACAACCAATGTTAAAAATCTGTGATTTGACCCTTCTATATTCTGATAGTTTATTCTTAATGCACTTCTCTTTGCAGCATGCAGGAAGCAATTCACCTAAGCATGGATGCAAGTTTGCAAGAACAGGAGTGGTTTCATCATACATTCTCCAACAGTCTGTTTTTGCCTTTATTTAAGGGCACAAGACAATATAGTAAGGTCTCCTGATTACTCTAAGAGCCTTAGGCTGGTTAGGCACTTGTATGTGAGCTCTCCAGGGAAAATACTACTCCATAAGTTATTTCACTGGCAGTGTTCCCATAACATAGCATGAGGAGAGCTATCATAATTTTCAGCCTGCCTGTGACTTCTAGGGGTCTGTAGATTACTTCTGGATGGTTTGAAAAAGTAACCTCCCTTTCCAAGCATGTTATTTATGATATGAATATTCCCTCCTCACAGACTAAGGTATATTAATCACATTGAGCAAGAGAAATTCTGGTGCAGGCTGTTACAGTTTTCCTAAGGTCAAGGTTTGCTGTGCAGCTGAAGGATATTCTGGTAGCAAAACTAGGCAGTCCCTCCCTGACCCACTTCTGCTGTGCAGCCAGACGGGTGAAGATTGATCTGCTGCCTCGATGCCCCCTAGGTGCTACTGTCCAGAGCCAGATGGCAGGCAACAGCAGAGTTTTCAGTTATTTCCCGAGTGAGCAGGAGCAGCCTTCCTCTGGATTTTCTAGTGTAGAAGACGAGCACGGCTCCTTCCACAACCCTCCTCCCGGGCTATGATTTTTGCCATATAAGAACTGGCCCACAACGTCTTGGTCTGTCTTCACAAAGTTCCAGCACCCCACTGCTTTTGATCTGGAGGAGCTAATTTCTAACACACAGAGGCACAGAGGTGTGTTCTGGGGCAGAGTGTCTGTGCTTCCGCTGCTCTCGGTGACCTACGGGGCTTAACCGCGAGCTTTTATAACCCTCCCACGGTCATCTGGGCACATATAACACCCTGCGCCTGTTCTCGATACTGCTCACACTGCTACTCCCTCTCTCTCTCCTGCCGAGCTGCTCCTCAGGCCCGCCCCACCCCATCCCACCGCCTGCCCGCGCCGGGCGTCTCCGCGGCGGCCGCGACTCCCCCTAGCGGGCGGCGGAGCTGAGGAGGCGCGGCGCTTCCGGGCGCGCAGGTTTTTCCGGTGCCGACGGAGGCGATGGCGGCAGGCGGCAGCGACCCACGGACGGCGGACGTGGAGGAGGACGCCTCTCAGCTCGTCTTCCCCAAAGGTGAGCGCTGCGTGGCGGCCGCCCTAGCAGGGGCGTTAAGAGGGCCAAGGGGGTAGCGGGCCGAGTCAGGCGGTGACTGGCGGCGGCAGCGCGGAACGAAGTGTTTGGACCAGAGCTCTGCTTGAAGCCCTGACCGCCCCCCAGAGCTCTGTTAGGAATAATAAATAAGTTGTATGTATTTAAGGACCCCTCAGATATGGCTGTTCTTGCTTATGTTGGCCGTTAATTGTGTGTACAAGATCACAAAACCACGTTTTCCGCATCAGGTTATAGCAAAACGAGTTGGTTTTTGCCACAGTCATTATTTTTCATTGACGTTTTCCGGCATTAGAATAGTGCTGCATTTTAGTAAACCAGCTGTCCAGAATCTGCGTGTCCTGTAACCAGGGGTGCTAACACTCTTGTGTACTTGCAGAAAACTGTTTACTATAAAGTCTAGATCTGTATTTACACCTCAGCGCAGCCCTGGAAGGGGAGCCGGGAGGAGAAGGTGAAAGGGCATAATGTTGCTTTTTTGAGTTATGAACAAAAGCATCATCCTGAGAAACAGTTTTTCAGCTATTTCTACACTAAAGTCTATAGCCCACCTGTGTTCAACCAAGTTACTTTACTGCTCCATACAAATCAGAGCTTGCCAGGCCCTTTCTAGCACTGTTTTGTATCTCTCTGCTTTATAAAGTAGTGCTGGAGGACACCTGAGGATGCAGATCCTGCTGCTTTGAACAGCTCATACTACTGATGTTGTAAGACTTTGAATACAGTGATGATGATGAAGAACAAAACCAAAGAGAGACCTATAAAGATGAGGGAAATAAGATTGGTTCAAACTGTTTCCTGACAAAATTTCAGTAGGTCAAGTAACCTTTCAAGTAAATAAAGCCTTTTTTAAAAGATTGAGCAGCATACACATTTACTTCAAGACTTCAGAGGCTTCCAAAGACGTAGTCATTGAGGGTTTTTTTACTATTAGAGTTATAAGGTTTTTTCTTTCCTAAAGCAAGTCATACATTACTTAAGTTCTGCCAAAAATAGGTGAAGAAAACATACTGCAAAAATGTGACAAATCGGAAGGTTAGAGCTGCAAATGTAAAGTGTGTGGTCAGAAAGACAAACATACTGGATTGTCACTCAAAGTGGTGTATTTTTATCAGCGTTTGCAGTATGAAATTCTGCCCAATAGTTGGTGACAGGGCTTACACAATTACCAGGAGACATAATATTCATTTCCTTGTTGCCTGAAGCTAATTTTACATACAAAACTTATGTAAGTGCCCTTTTTCATCTATACTTCACCTTCATTCATGCTGGTCTTCACACATTCAAATGTAGAATTTGAAACTGCGGAAACTCTTCTGAACTCAGAAGTACATATGCTTCTTGAGCACCGTAAGCAACAGAATGAGAGTGCAGAAGATGAGCAGGAGCTCTCAGAAGTCTTCATGAAAACCTTGAACTACACAGCACGCTTCAGCCGCTTCAAAAACCGTGAAACCATTGCTAGTGTCCGTAGGTGAGTGGAAGAGTAAGGAGGTAAGGCTGTACTGGAGAATCGGATATATAATATTGAGGCTGCATTATAAAAGTCCAGTTTAATGCTGTTTCCTGATTTGTACTATTAATTTGGAATCTTGTCTTTCTGCAGAGGCAAGAAATTTGATCACAATTTTTCCTGGAGGGTTGTAATTTGTCTAGGGCAAGCTTTCTGAACTGCTTTGGTTTTGGTATTTAAATGACGGTTGATTGCATGAAATGGAAGGATTTTCTAGACATTGTAATTTGTGAGAAATGTGATGACTTTTTCTCTGTGCATTTGTATCATGAGTCTTTCCTTCTGAAAAAAAATTTACTTCAGAGTCAAAAGCAGAGTTTTAACTTGTTTTTTTCAAAGACAGATCTTTGGTTTAGTTTATGCCATGTTATATTTCTGTCTTTCTTGTACTTTCACCAAGTTGTTGTCTTTCCTTACAGTTTGCTGCTCCAGAAAAAGCTCCACAAGTTTGAACTGGCATGTTTGGCTAACTTGTGTCCCGAGACAGCTGAGGAAGCAAAAGCCTTGATTCCTAGGTGAGCATTTACATATTGTAAAAAGACTGCTTTGTACTCTGCTGGGATGTAAAGCCATATATAGGCAGGTGCCCTCTCTCAATCTGTCTTAATGGAAACACTTTTAGTCTTGGTCTTTCTTCAGCTACCCGCTGATCTGACAGTGTATTACTATTTATAAATATCACTTAAATTAGGGTTTGTAGCCCACCCAGCTGTGTTTGTTGGTTGTTTTTTTTTTTTCTGTTGGAGCAAATGACAAGGCTCCTATGACCTTTGTGGTTAATGTATAGGGGAGCAGTAATTTCTTCATATCTTGATTTGTTACCTCATGGCCAAGATAGAGGAGGAAACAGAACATTAATATGAATATTCTTCCTGATATGATAACGTTTCATTGCAAGACAGGATTATCTTATGAACTTGCAGCTACATGGACTTCATTTAGAGCTCTGTTTAAACGTGGACCTGCCTTACCTTTTTGATAAAGCATTTGGAAATTATTTGGAAATTTCTGGGAAGGATGGGGTTTTGTCATATAAAGAGGAGACACTGCACAGGAGTGAAAATGGTATTTGTACAGTAATGTTTGAGACAGCTCCTGGTGGTGCCATACAGGTGGGTGATTATGGTGTGGACAGTGATGAAGGAGAAATAGAGCTCTCTGAAATGAACACAGGGAGATTATTTCTAAAACCTTTAACATAATCTCATGGTTCTTACCTTGCAGCCTGGAGGGCAGATTTGAAGATGAGGAATTACAGCAGATTCTTGACGACATTCAGACAAAACGCAGCTTCCAGTATTAAGGTTAACCCTCAACCCCTTTATCAGCCCAGAAAACAATGGGACATTTGACTGCTTCTTAGCCCTCTGGCCCAATCCAGTTCCTTGGCTGAGTGAGGGGAGTTGTGGGTACAGGGTACTTCAGTTTTGTGCCACTCACAGGTGCATTCAGGCTGGAGATCAGTGTAGTCCTTTTGGTTTGTTCCATGTTGGTAAGGATGCCTGTATTGTGAGAGCCAAAGAACCTGAAAAGGCTTTTTTTCCAGTGGCTCAAGTATTTGTTTCTTTAAAATCCCTCTCACCATTTTGGACAATTTCAACATTTCTGGGTTTTTGCTTTGAGTTATTTTAGCAGAAATATAGATGTGACCTTTTTGTTTTGTGAACTTCTAAAAGAGATAGGTAAAACTTGTTCTTGACTCTCAGAAGGTTTAATGATGGTTGACATCAGTTTCTGTGGTGGGGTGTTATGTGCGTTTTTATTATCTGGTAAAGACAGTGGATTTTTACAATTTCAATAATTTTTATTATTGTTTAATGTAAATTAAAATAGATTTCTAATTAAGTCTATGTGTTTTATAAACATTAGGTGCATATTATGGATTTTATTAATGAAGACCTTCTTAATAAACAAATTATGTGAATGTGGGGACTCCAAGCATAGAATAATGCAAGTAGTACTTAGGACAGGTCAGACAGAGGTGTTATTAATTGTGATCATCATAAGAGAACATTTGGGCAGCATCTCGCCATTCTCTGCCAAGCGATCTATCCCAGAGAATCAACCCATATACTATTTCAGAAAACAAAAACCTGAGGAAAACCAGCAAAGTTGATGACAAAGCCCAGGAGGGATGGAATTCTTAAGTAGCTTACTAAGTGCCACAATTCTTAGAGGGACTCAAAGAGTAAGTAACATGACACTATGAAGGGATGACTCTGAGTGGAGCATGTGGGAGCTCAGAAGTGGGGAGTTGGCAACAATCACAGGCTGTTAGCTTTTACCTGAAAGCAATGTTTGTTTAGGTGGGTTAAACTTCTTAGCCAGCCCTCTGAAGTCTTAAAATACTGGTAATTCATAGATTCTAGAATACCAGGTTGGAAGGGAGCTCAAGGATCATTTAGTCCAACCTTTCAGGGTGAGAATATAGTTTAAATGAGATGGCCCAGCACACTGTCAAGCTGGGCCTTGAGACTGTCTAATGTAAGGGAATCCACCATCTCCCTTGGGAGTTTATTCCAATGTTTAATAGTTCAAATGGCAAAAAAAAAAAAAATTCTGGCATCCAGTCTGAGTCTCCCCAGTAGCAACATGTGCCCATTACCCCTTGTAACTTTACCATGTGACTCTGTAAAAAGGGAGTCTCCCTACTCATGATAGCTGCTTCTATTTGTGAGGTCTCCCCTAAGCCTTCTCTTCTCAATGCTGAATAAACCCAGTTCCCTCAGCCTTCCTTCCAGTCCTCTGATCATTCTTGTGGCTCTTCTCTGGACCCTTTCTAGCCTGTCCACATCCTTGTATAGCAGGGACCAAAACTGTACATGGTACTCAAGGTACAGCCTGACCAGTGCGGAGTAGAGTGGGAGAACAATATCTTTATCCCTGCTTGTGATACCCTTATTAATGCAACTTGGCACCCCAGTGGCTTGCTTTGCCACTACAGCATGCTGTTCACTCATGTTGAACCTTTTGTCTACCAGGACCTCCAGCTCCCTCTCCACAGTGCTGCTCTAAAGCTAGGCTGCTCCCAACCTGAGCAGCATTCCTGGCTTATGTGTTCCCAGGTGCAAGACCCTATACTTGGCCTCATTAAACTTCATGCAGTTCCTTCTTGCCCACTTGAACAGCCTGTCAAGAGATCTTCCTGGAGGGTAACTCTTGCTTCTGGGGTGTCATCTTCCCTGCTAATTTTTGTGTCATCAGTGAATTTCATCAGAGTGCTCTGAATTCCAATATCTAAATAACTGATGGAGATTAAACAGCATTGTGCCCAACACACCTGGAAGAAGGAAAAATTTGCAGGAAAGAACAGTCAAGGTACTACTTCTGATGACACAATAGTTTCACTGATGTTGCAAAAGGCAGAGAAATATTATTGTTTCAGCTCTTACTGTAAATTTAATTCTGCCTGAAATTTGCCTTTCAGTTTATGACAGCTGGTTGGAATACCTCAGCTGATGCTCACTGCCTCAAATACCATTTATTTCTGTGCTTTAGTGGCATTAAGTCTCCTGCAAGACAATAAATCAGATATGCCTTTCTAATTAACCACAATAACTTCAACAGGTTCAGAATCATTAAAGGACAGAAATAAAAGCAAGGTAGAATTTTATAAAGCTCAGTGGCCACTTTTGATGTGGGGTAAGCGTTGCAATGGCTGCCCTTGGTTTGCCCTGAGAAATGTTTTTGTTCAAGCAGCTTTAAAACATTCTCATATGCAGAAACACTCATCTTAATGGAAATGCATTTATCAGAAAAAAAAAACCTTGCTCTGCATCTCTTTATCCAGATTTCTGGCTAAAAGTAATGTAGTAATTATAATAGGGAGACACTGCTACTTTTTGATACCTTTGTAAGCTGATACAAGGCTCCCAAGGAGTGTAACATATGTAATGATCCCAAAGTGATTTCAGGAAATGTGCATCATCCTCCACAACTAGGTAATTATGAATCTTGAGGTTAGTTACTATTTTTTTGTTTTTAAACCTGGAAATCAGGATAGGGAAGAAGTCCAAGGGGGTGTGCCAGGTGCAATCCTTTTGTAGCACCTGGCAGTTTGGTGTACGTCTGGAGTATTAATGTGGAGCAGTATATATATAGAGGCTGCAAGCAGCAATGTGTCCAGCTGCTGGAACTACCTGTTCTGGAGAGGCAGAAGCCAGCAGGCATGGTGGCAGGAGCCAACAATGTGCCCTCATAGTCAGGAAGGCCAATGGCATCCTGGGGTGCATTAAGAAGAATGGCAAGCAGGTTGAGGGAGGCTTTCCTCCTGCTCTGCCCTCATCTGGAGTACTGTGTTTGCGAGTTCAAGGACAAGGAGCTACAAAGTTCCGGTGGAGAGCCACTAAGATGCTGAGGGGACTACAACATCTACCTTATGTGGAAAGTCTGAGAGAGCTGGGGCTGTTTAGCCTGGAGGAGACTGAGGGGGATCCCGTTATTGATTATCAGTATCTAAAGGGCAAGTGTCAGGAGGATGGAGCCCTGGACTTGTCTCAGTGGTGTTCAGTGACAAGGCAACTGGCAATGGACACACACTGGGACGCAGGAGGTTCCATGTAAACATATGTAAAAAAATTATTCACTTTGAGGGTGGCAGAGCACCTGGGCCCAGAGTTGTTGTTTCTCTGGAGGCATTCCAAACCTACCTGGAAGTGTTCTTGTGTGGGTGATCCTGCTGTAGCAGAGGGGCGTTGGACTAGATGATGTTCTGAGGTCCCTTCCAACCTCCACCATTGTGCTGTAAATTTTGGTCTTGCCCCCGCCCCCAACAAAAGGGAAAACTGCGACCCGGACTCTACAGTCAAACAGAACGGAGCCCGCTGCTCCGTGCGCATGCCCGCAGCTCTTCGCGCCTCCGCCTGCGGGAGGAAGGGTCGCGGGAGATTTGGGTTGAGTTGGCACAGGCGCAGCTCAGGGCATGGTAAGAGGCTTGAGGAAGCAGCGCTCGTCCTGCCGCGTGCGCCGTAGCACTGCCCGCCGTCTGCCGTTGGGGCTCCCTCTCGCGCCTCCGAGCGTGTTGACGTAGTGCGCGTGCGCCTTCCGGTCGCTGGTGGGGGGAAGGAAGATGGCGGCCGGCTGTGGTGGGGGCTCGTGAGTCGGCGGTGGTTTCTGAGGCTGGAGGGACGAGGCGAGTGGCTGAGGCTGCAGGGCGCGGAGTCGAGGTACGGGAGACCAGCTGGACAGTGAGCGCGGCTTGGTGCGGAGTGGCTGGGGGGGCGGGCGCGGGAGTGAGCAGCCTGAGAAATGCGGCTGCTTCCGCCATTTTTAGGCCGCGGCCCTGAAACGGTGTGGCCGGGGCCAGGAAGAGGCCGAGCCCCTACGCGGCCCGACAGCAGCAGGAGATGGCTGCAGCAGCGAGGGACCACAGGGCTGCCTGGGCTGAGGCACACTTGGGAGTGCGGGGCCCCGGCTATGTCCGCGGAATGTGTTGAGCGCAGGGCTCGCGCGGTGCGGTGTGCGGGAGGGCCGAAGTGGCGGCGAAAGCTGAGACTGGGAGCAGGGAGGTGGTTTTCTTCACTGCGTGCTGCATAGGTCCCTATTTGTGGCCTCTCCCGAGTCTCTGAATTCTGCCTTTTTCTATTTAAAATTTTTTTTTGAAATATTATTAATTCTCTGCCTTGTATTTGAGCGGAGATCGGGTTGTGAGTGCTCGAAGATAGGACTTGGTAAGCCCTAGCCGTTACAGGTAGATACAGCCATGTTTAGGAATCATTTGCTTGTTCAGGAAGAGTGGATGGATTTAATAACGATTAGGTGGCACAGTTCACTGTTTGAGACTCACCAGTCTATGGTTATGACATGGGTAGCAAACCTAGCTGACCTGTTAAATGTGGAAAAAAACTTTAGCGTTTTTCCGTTGGAGAGAACTCATTAAACTTTGTACCTTCTTGAAGATGGGTGTTATTTTTCTTTATCTGACTTAGTTTTTTTTTTTACAAGTAGATAGCTGTATAGTTACAATTATGGCATCTTGAAATACTGGTTTGAGCACGTCTGTTTGCTTTACAAAAGTTGTCATAGGTGAGTAGTTTTGTACTGTTTTGGACCTCGTTGTATCTTTAATGGCAGTTTGTGATTAGTATTTGTGACTCTCTTTTCCTGTGTTGATACTAGTCCCTCATCCTTCTCCTCACAACAGATGTTTACCTTTGTTATGCTTTTCATAACTCAGACTGTTCTATCCTTGCTTTAAGAAAGGCAGCACTACACAAATGTCAGAGGATTTATACCATGCAGACAATATCAGGTCCTGAATTTTTTAATTAGTTAAATTTACTTTTACTTCTCAACAGTTTACTGCAATATTCTGCTATCATCATTAGTATAGGAATATATAATCATAAAACTTATTTCAAAACCTGGTTCTCAACATCTTGTTCAGTCATGCTGTAGTTTTCCTAGTGGGAAGATTTGAAAATATAGTTAAAAGACTTCATATTTAAACACTATGAGCATGATAAGAAGAATCTGGCAAGTCGTTAATTGTTTTGCTATTAGCATTTTTGGATTTCTCTGCCCAGCTGCCTTACAGTTTAGGAGGTAAGCGTTATACAACCTCCCTGCATTTGACTGGTTCAGAACTGGATGGAACTATCAGATGTATTAAGGTGTATTCTTAGAAATACATATTGAAAGATGGGTTAAAACCCCACCCAGTCTCTTTTGAGCTGTAGAGAACATTATGTGCTAGTAACTAGTGCACATTTTATTTAATACTCTATTCCTAGAGCTGCTAAAATGTTTTAAATGTCAGTCACTACGGGCAGTGAAAATCTTTTCCTGTAACTTGAAGTATTGATTCTCCGTTGTTGTTTTTAAGCAGTAATCATTACACTGGTAGGACAGTTGGAATGAAAAATTTTCAATTTTGATAAATACTTTTATCAGCAGAGGTTAACACAGGAAATAATAGTGTACTGATCCTGAATTGTTGTATTAAATGTACTAGAAACTCCTTTAGCTGCAGCAGAGAGGCCTTGATCTGAGGGAAGGATGAGAAATCCTTGGTTTGTTTCCATCTTTAGCATCTGTCTCAGTCTTCTGACTCCCCTGAAAAATAAGTATAATGGAGAAGACTTCTTACTTGAGTAAGAGTGTGGAAGGAATACAGCCTAACTCGATACTGAGATGATGCCATGCAAAGTGTTTTAACTTTTTGCATCTGCCAGTCACAGAGTTGATAGCTAGGGAATTTCCATAGCTGCTTCACCAGTGCTGGAAATAATTTTAACTTTGCCCAGGTGGTAGTGTAGTTTATAATTTAGAAAGGTACTAATATCCTTGTGCAGGAAAGCTGTAAAAACAAACTGAAAACTTTACCTGCAGTGTGTTTGTGAATTTTATGAAATTTTTTTTCACTTGTGTTTTCATTCTTGATACTTTATAATTTTGTTATTGAAAGCTTTACAGAAATTAAAATACGGATAGGCAGGGTTATATGGTGTGGTTAGTGAAAAAACATCACTGATAAGTAAACCTTAGTTAAAGTGAACATTGTTAGAGCTTGATGGAGAGAAGAAGCAAAAGAGTAAAACCTTGAAATAACCCTAAATTTCTTCTCTTTCAGAGATTCTCTAGGATAAGAGCAGAGAAGTAGATTTTTTTGACAGCTAAATATTTTGTATTGTTTTTATTTTGTTATTATTCATTTTATTCCAGTTTACAGCATATTTTTATTAGTATATTTGTAAATAGTACTAAACTTAGTAGCAATCCATTTGTGTTCACTAGCACTTAAGAGTACTCAGCATTTAATAGAATGTCATTTCTGGTTCAACCAGCTCTCCACAGTTAAGGCTGGGTGTACCAGTCATTCTGTTGTGAAACTTGAAATGTGATATGAAGTATATATTTACCAGGAAAGAAAGCAAGCAAGCTAGTTTCTCTTCTGTTGTGCAGTATTGCTTTTGATAACACGTTTAGTATAAATACAGTGCTTGCATGGTGATGTGAAATAATGGTTAAAATTGTTCTTCAGTTTATGGTAATGTAGATAAAAGGTTGTGGTGGGAAAAGGTAAGGCCCAAATATGTTGTATCACAATAGAAGCCTTTATTTCCTTGAGGTCCTAATTAGGAAAGTGGTAAAGTATTCCAGCTCTTCATTGTTTGCTTATTTTAAAAACTTATTTCAAGCTTCTTTCCCTTGTCTAAAGGGGTCTTGATTTAAAGAAGGAAAAAACAATCCCCAAAACAACCCAGAAAGAAACATGACAGCTGTAGTACTTCTTAATAGCTTAAGCACAAGTCAAACCGTAAAAGTTTACATCTACTACTGACTTGATACTTTCCTTTGAACCATTACACTTTTTGGGTACAGTTTCTTCTTACTCACTTAGAGTGATCACAGTTAGGATTGTAAAGCATTCTCTGAATGTGGAGGGATACTAGAGACCAAATTATGCTTTGAAATTAAGATTATTTGTACTGCTCCTATTTTACCTCTGCACCAAATTGTAAAATGGAACAAGTGTGGTGTGATTCTGTGTTGAAAGAACAGCCAGGATAAGCAGATCCCAGTTTATCTAGGAAGCTCTGTACCTGGTTATGACATGAAGGGGGGAAAAAACCGAACTAAAACCAAACACCAACCAAAAAAACCCTAGACTAAGCAAGCCAAATCCTTTTCATTAAGATACATTGTTGAACAGGAAGAATAAGCATCAGCTTCCATAATATGGGATAGTCTTTAATCCTGACAATTCATACAAGTATATTCTTAAGGTTTGAAAAATGTACCACATCTAATAACGATGAATCATACTAAGTTGCAGTGAAGTCTTACCAGGAATGGAGGATTCTGTTCTAAGCGGTTTCACTAGTGATTGGTTCTGTCACGATTTCTGTCAGTGGCATGACAAGCCTCAAAAGTTAATACAATATATTATTTGATGATTTTACATAACCTAGAACGTTCTTTTAAATAATTTAAGTCATAATATTCTGCCAGTCTTCTCTTGATACCTGAGTTCCTACAGTAGTGGAGGCAGCTGTACAGAGGGACTCTTTCTTTGAGCAGGAGGATGATACTTGTTGTTAATCTGTCTCAGGCTTCTGTTTAGGCCTGTGTCTTAGAAACGCTGGTTCTAGAACTGGCAAGATGATAGGGAGAGAGGAGGTGATAGGAAGTATCTGCCCTTGCTGTAGCACTGACTTATGCTGTATGCTATGATCATGTGTTGAGAGGAAATAAGCACTTCTTAGTAGGCAGGTATCAAGTTTTTGTAAAATACATCCCTAAACATTTTAGGTTATGACTACTTGGTACCAAATTTTAATTTAAGGCAATTGCTCTTGAAGCTTTAGATTCTGTTTAGTCACTCACCTGTAACTTGACCCAAAAGTGAGTACCCCTGAGTTGAACAGTATGGCAGGATAAGCCAAAAGCAGTTTTGCAACCTGAAGTATATTTAGTTATGTTGACACGATACTGTGTATTAGTGTTTTATACACTTCAAGATGGGTACACAAATACTTCAAATCCACATTTTTGGGGTTTAAATGTATCAGTGCTCCTTTAAGTCATTCTCCCAAATCCAAAAGAAATATGCAAAAACATACGTTACTGTCTCCTTTCAAAGGGAGGACAGAACTTGGATAGCATTTTATGGGTTCAACTTGGTAGTATTTTATGGGTTCAACACTGAAGCTCTCTGGTGAAATGCACTTCTACTGAATTGTCATTCTCCTGGCAAACTTGATAACTGTTATTGAGGAAAATCTTACACTGAATCCTTTGCTCTTTGAAAAACTTTGCGCAGGATTGATGTATGTGAACTTGAATTTTGTTTACTGAGAAATGTGTTGATAGAGAAGATGAACACATGCTTTTATTGAACAGTATTAAGTGGTAAATGTGAAGTCTGTTTGCTAAAGAAGCTTTACTGTGGTGGTTGAGCGGTAATACGTATCTATATATCTTCATAATCGTTTGCATGGCTTATAATTCACAAAGTAAGACCAGAATACTAATATTCTTGGAAGAATTGTCTGTGTAATTCCAGTTAAAAGTAAGTCTATCTCTAGTTCAGTTGTGTGAGCGGATGGTATTACAACAGCCATCAATTTAGGAAGTGTTCCAATATTGAAAGTTTATCCAGAAGAATCTCTATATTTACTATGTTTTTAAGTAGGCATGTTTCTGACAAGACTTTTAAACCTATTTGAGTGATACTATGCAGACATTTTAACATGGAGAGCTTAAATTTCAATAACTAGCACAGTTTATTTTTTCCTACTAGAAGTTTGTTCCTCATTGGATTAAACAGCTTCAAGCATAATCAGTAACAAACGGAGATTATGCATTGACCTTCCACACCAAACTGGCAAAGCAGTAGTTTCCATGTATACTAGACTGGAGCAGATGTTCAGAAGCTCTACTTCTCAATTCTTTCTTTGTCCACATAAATACAGTCAGAACTTTACTTCATCCAAATAGTGCTGGTTTGGTTGGTTTGGTTTTGTTTTTTTCTCACTATTTCCACAATCCAGAGGGTGTTTGGTTGGTGGAATTTTTTTTAAACTTCTTTGACCAGTAAATCATTAATGGGGAGGATTTTTAAGGTAAGTGAAGTTTGAATTTCTCTAACAGGGTTTATAAGGCTTTTTTAGTAGCATTGTGTGATTTGATAAAGTTTGAATTATTCTCTCCAATTCCACTACCCTTGCTTAAGAGCATTTCTTTATTAGCTATGTCTGGACATCGCAACCATATGCTTTAATTTGCATCTTCTGCTTTAAAAATAGCTGCTAATTTGCTCAAAAACCTTGAGTTTTGGTTTTGGAGGGGAATAACAAATCTCTGTCTTGGATAAATCTTTCTGTGTGCATATGCTATATCTTTTGTCAAAAGAGAATCAGAACCATTGGGTATTGCTGGGAAAATAAGATAGTATGTTACAGAGCATTTATTCTGCAGTGTGACTGTAAAAGTGGTTAGTGTCTTCTTTTCTTACACTGAATACATGAAGTATGTAAACAGGCTTGATGTGTCTGGAAGATGGGGGCTTTGCTGCACAAAACCTTCGCTTCTGGATGGAAGTTATGAGTGTAGACATGGATAATGAGTGTCTTTCACCATTAAATTATGCAGTTAAATAAAAAGAAGTTCTTTGGTCTTGAAGTGTTCTACTGAAGTGTACAATATTTTTGTGGAGAGAATCAGAAAAGTAATCTTTGAAATAAGGTTTATAACTACTGAAAAACATTGCTTTTAATTTCTTACACTTTTCACCATATGAAGACACTTCTTTTTTCACATGATCACACATGATAGCACTCCTGCTCCCACTTTCAGACTTCAGTTTTCTAGTTATGGAAACTTAAAGACATTATGCTTCTACCTCTCTTTGGCCCAGAAACTGGTGTGGCAAACACTGTTGCTTTGTCAGAGGACTGGCCTGAGTAACACTAAGGGTAGGGGAGGAGAAAGCACAAAGCATTCTTTAAGTCATGAAGTAGATTTTCTTAATTATTTTCTTTTGATACTTTCAACGTTTGCTTTTACATAAAAGGTGCAAGAGTTCTGAATAAGTTAAACATTCAATAGATGAAGGTTACAAAAGATGAATTTTCATAACAAGTTACAATTCTTATTAATTCCCAAATCTTGCTGAAGAGACTTTGGTGTCTGCTTGTCAGCCTTGAATTTGCAATTCTTAGAGGCTCACACATTTTAAACAACATTGAGAATGTTTTTGTATGTAGTGTGAGGAGAATCATTCCGTTTTTAGGTTGTATGGACTTCGTTCTCTTTATAATCAGAATTTCAGTAGGTCATTTCTGAAACAAAAATACGGGTTTCTTCATTTCCCTACTTAAGCTTTATCCTTCAAACTGCTATAATCCTCCAACTAATTTTTTTCTTCCTCTGACCCTAAATTTCTCCCTTGTCTTTTGTAGGATTTCCTGCCATTCTTCCTCTCCTCTGCGCATTCCCTGCTGCTGTTTCTGTTTATGCAAATGAAGGCTTGAGTCTTCTGAGGAGTTATCTCCTGCTAGGAGCCAAGTATAGATAAATGAAAGCAAAACATCTGTGTTTCTTTATATGGTACTTAAATAATGATTTATCTCTAGAAACCAGTAAAACGCCAGTTCAATCATACATGAGCTGAGAAAGAAAGATGATAATCTGGTGATTTGGGGATTATGTACCTAAACATTAATACTTGAGTCAGGAGGGGCCTAGATATGCTTGAGGAATCGGTCAGTAGAAACATTCTGAAGATTGACAAGACATGGAAAGTCTTCATGTGCAGGCATAGCCTCAGATTTATGCAAGCTGTGAAAGGACTGTCTGAACAGCAGTGTCACTCGAGAAACTGGGAGTTAGAGTGAGTGCTAAGTTGAATAAGAGCCAACAATAGGTTCTTAGTATAAATGTGAACAACATGTTGGGTAAAACTAGGAGGAGCATCCCAAGCAGATTCATCTGTGGTTTTTTTTTTTTTTCAACCAAGATTAGTGTTAGTTCAGCTAGTCTTGGTGTGAGAACCAGATCAAGAATATATTGCTATTTAAGATTAGCAAGGAGGAGAGGCCTTTTTTCCTTTTAATTTTCCTTTTTTATTTTTCGAAGTATTTGTCATGCTGTGTTAGGCGATTTAAAAGTTAGTCCTAAAGTTTTGTTTCCTTATATAATGGTACCTCCAAGGTAAAGCAACATCAGTTATCACTTCAGTGTGAAATCCAAGCTGGATGTATTGCAACCACTTGAGATGAATTGCTGTTACCATAATAACTCATGGTGATAAAAGATAGTCTGGCTTGTAGTCTAAATGCAGATCTTAACAAATGTCAAGAATCAAGATAAAGCAATAGATTAAGTTAGCAGAAGAATATTGATTTATTAAAAATATTTTAATATCATGAGTAAAATTTAACTTAAAGCAAAACCTGAAGTCAGTAATACTGAAATCATGTCAGTAGACCAAATCCTGTACATGTTGTAACTCAGGATTAGGTGCAGTCTGCCAAGCATCCTCTTACAACAATTGGTTGTTTCCATATTTATTTTGAAATACACTTAAGCTTGCTGTACAAGTCTCTTTTGTGAGGTGCAGAAAGGGAATCGTTTTAGGCTGTTTTGCTTGTGAAAGCAGTTTTCTCTACTGTGATCAAAGTGCTAAAGGAGGACCTGTCTCTTGAGTCCAATGAACTAAAGTATTTTTTATGAGATTCTGTCTTCTGTAAATGCATTTATTTTGGAATGAGTCAGGGATTTAGTTTGAGCATAAAATGAGGGATGTTTGAGACTTGTTTATGTAGTATTTGTTTAGCACTAAAAATGCAGAATTTGAGGAAAGTGCTAAACATGCATGTAACTTAGGTACAGCTAAGCAGACCAAACTGTTTAAGATTGTTCTCCAGATGTAACCTGAGAATTTCAGATTGGCTGTTTGAAGTTTTTTCCCTAATATCCCATTCTTCCTTGGAATTTCAAATGTCTTAATTTCTCTGTATGCTTTCTCTAGTTCTTCAGAGATTCTTGGGCATAATGTCTTTGTATGTGAAAGTTCAAAGATACAGGGCTTTTGTCAGTTAAGTATCCAGCACTACCGTTCTTTTTGCAGAGAGTAAACCCTTGGAGTCATAAATTGCATCCAGATAATCACATTTTGCCATGCCTTGTTCATTGTGCAATGGATGATAATTGGCTTCTTTGATTTATTAGAAATGCTATGTGTTCTAGCCTTTCAGATTTTATTCTGTGTGTTGAACTTCATGGCGAATCTGGGCATAATCAAAGTACAGAACTGAAGTTAAGGCGAAAAAATGTACTACTGCATTTTTAGGTTCTTGATTGTGCCAGTGTAGTAGATCCTTGGCCATGTATGAAACAAACATCCTTGAAATGTCTCCATATAAAAAGAGGTCACTGAACGTTTTGGGCAGTTAGTTTATTTTGACTTAGCCAATGTTTAAGTATTTGTTTCTGTGTTTTTGAGGAAAATGTAGGTAATTTTTTAATTGGTTTTTGGGTGGGTTGTGTTTTGTTGTTTTGTTTTGTTTGTTTTTTTTCATGGTGTGTGTGTTTGCATTTTCTATTAGAATAGAGTGACTGGAACAGGGAAAGCTGCCAAATCGTTTTTCCTCCGCTTTGCATGGTCAGAATTTAAAAGTAATTTCTAGAAAGTTTTTTTCACTAATAGAACACAATAGAGAATGGATGCAAATATATATTGACGGTACAGCAGTAGAGCCCAGGGGAAATCAGCTTGCTGCAGAGAACAGTAGTGTTGCTTAACAGTAGTCTTGTGTGTAATATAGGTCAGTATTTTTGTCTTGAGTTTCATGATTTGGTGTGTTGGGGACCTCCAGCACCTCTGGACAGTGAAGAATTCTGTTCTCACACAATTTTAATGTGTCATATACAAAGTTTTTGGAAGTCTACATGTAAAAATGCAGGAAACTACATGCTCTTGCCATGACGTATGTAATTCTAAAGTGGGAATAAAATTTTTCAATAGTCAAGGAGTATTTAAAGGACAAAAACCTTACACATTTTTTCTGCTGTTATAAGTTGGGGGTTTGTCTGCTTTTGACAAAAATACATAATTTAATCACAAGGCTAAGTTGAGCAACTTTGCACTTCATCATTGCATCTCATTGTCAAATGCAAACTGTCCTTACAGAAGTGTTGTTCTGTTAAGGCAGTTCAAAATCATGGGTGGGTCACAGAGTGCCTTTGAAGATGAGAATGTTTGGGTTTTTTTAACTAGTTTTATATTTCTGCTTAATACAGCCATTATCTTTCAGAACTGATGAGAAAGGTACCATCTAATTGCAGAACTGTAAAGCAGTAAAGACCCATATCAGTATTTCTGGATTAGATTTGTTTAGATGTAGCACTTTTGATGAAGCAGCTTTATCTGTCTAAAATATATGTTCTAAAAAAAGACTTAAACGTGTGAAATTATTTGAGATTCTTGAATGTCTCACACAGATGTACAATTTTCAGACTGTAGGACATCTTGCTTTCTCAATATGATTAAATGTTTTTCTGATACAACAGAAAGTTGAAACAGCAATTCAAGGAATTGGTCAAGTTAATATATTCGCTAGATCTGTAAAGTGTTATTTTTTTCTTCATAATGTTTTTGTGATTTCAGAGCCAAATTATCTAATGTACTACAGAGGAAACTTAGGATTGATCTTTTTTCATCTATATAAAGCAGAAACCAAGTCACCTGTGTGGTGAGAGTAATTCATTGTATCTTCAGAAAAATGCAAATGCTTACTGTTGCTAGTGCTGGTTTTGCAGTGTTCTTAGTAATGTAAGTGACAATTCCAAATCACAAGCAATTCTGCTTCACTGCAGAAACACTGCTTTAAAATTACTCTTTTCCTCAGATTAATTTCTTGTTTTAAAGGATTTCTTTTGGGAATAGTTAATTTACATGTTTCAAAATATTTGGAGGACCATTTACTTACAGACTAATACCATATGTGACTTTTAAAAAGCAACTAAACTCCACAAATACATCTGTGTTGAGACACCATGTTGTCCTGGGTGTAAGGTCATTCTTAGTTTGTAGTTTGTTTTGTTGTTGTTGGGTTTTGGTTTTTTTTGGTTTTTTTTTTTTTTTCCCATTTATAGCTGTTCTATAGCTGTGTTCCTCTGATTACTCAGTAGTATTAATAAAGCTGCCATGTTTCTGGCACTATTAGGAACAAATAAAAGTCTCACTCCTTTTCAGCTATACTTGTTGATGGTTAACACCCAAGATGTCTCATTGCTGTTCCTTGTTACAAGCTCCTTGAGTTCTGCTTTGCAGTTTCTTTTACTCAATTCTCTCGACTAAATTATTTTTAATTTCTCCCCTTTTTAACCTATGTCTATTTGTTAGATTTCTTTCTCCTTCTTGACTGACCTTGTTCCTTGGTGTTCTTGCTTCTACAGTTACTCCCACTCTGACTTTTTTTCTAACTTGTTTTGGGGGGTTTTGTCTATCTGATCCTAATCCTGCCTTCAGTTTCATGTCAGATATGTCTTAATTTATTCCCCAAACTGATTTCATTTTCCAAGCTTTCTGTTGTCACTTCAGCTGAAAAATAAGCCTAGTTACTTACCTTCCAGTGTTTCTGGGTAGTCCTTTTTTTGCTCAGTAAATTTGTTACATATTCTTTGTATTTACTGTCCAAATGGGTGAAAGCTGGTCAGCTTTGAAGAAATATTTGTGGAAACAGAAAGGGGGAAACTTGATAGTTCTCTGTAAAGTCAGGTTTCTGTTGTAAATAGTAAAGATAAATGAAAGAATGAAATACAAAGATTCAGTTTACAGTTTACAATTTACAGTTCAAATTGTGATAAAAGTGTAACGAACTAGAAGAGAATAGCAATTAATTGGTAACATTGCTGTCTAGAAACAATAAACTAAAAGCTGACTTAAGCTTGGAAAAACCTTGGTTGGTTCCAATTCTGTATATCAAGGAAGTAATGGAGTCTTACATTTAAACCCTTGTTGATGAACTCTAAAATAAAAACAAAGATCGGTGCTTTGCTTAGCATAGGAAATTGGATACTACTATTCTGGATGACACACTGTCCTCCAATACTTGTTTGCATGTTCCTGCCTATGCTCCCAGTATGACAGAAGCTTTAGCTATAGATGCACTGAATTCGGTCACTTCTGCAGCTGATAGAAGAGAGAGAGAGGAGAGCACTGGTTTCTCTCAAAGCAAAGTAGGGTAGCAATTACTTAAGTGTTAAACGCATGTATTTGTCTGACTGGAGTAAAGATCTTTGGAAGTAAATGTTCCAGTTTCATCTGATAATTCAAGTTGTGCCAAAACTCCCTCGATTTCTAAAGTGCTTTTGTTTTGAAACTTTGCTTTGTATGAGGATATTATGTAGGGAAAATCATGACTGAGGCATTAGTAGAAGAAAATTATTGTGAGCAGATGGGTAAACAAATATTTTTGCAAAGTTTGTAACTGCAGGTAAGAGGCTTTTTGTGATGGAGGCAGTGATCTCTAGATGGAGAAACAGTTTAGAACAGAAACAGAACATAAACCATTTATTTTCCTCAGCCTTTGTCGTCGTGTTGTAGTTGTGATGTCACATTTTGTCTTGTGGTAGTCATGACCTTTGAAGGGTTTGGAGGCGTGAAGAAGTGTGAATAACATGTTTATGTCCCCTTGTAAACAATAGCTTCTGCTGATGTTGATTGCAGTTTATGCTAATTCCAGCTAGACACTATTTGCTGTAGTTTTAGGCATGTCTGGTCTAAATTGATCCTTTTCATGGCTAATGGTTCATTTACTTGTATTATTAACTGAAAAAAAAATCCAAGAAATTTTTGTTTTCTAAGAAATGTAAATAAATTATTGGGGTTTTGGGCTGTTTTTATTAAGGCATTTTTGTTTCTTGCAAATGTATGGTCAAAGTGTTTTTGGAAGCTTAAGCAAATACCTGTCTGCATTCTTGGTCTTGGTTCTTGAAATTTATTTTTTCAATTGCCTGTAAGACTACAGATGTGTAGCTTTGAGAAAATACCTTTTTCCCTCTGCTTAAAAGCACTGGTTGGTGTAGGAGTGTATAGGAGTATATATCTTACTGAGAGAGATTGGCACTGGAAATTTTATCTAGGTGGTGGGGTGTTCTTTTACTGAGTAATGAGTAAGCTTTAAAACTATGTTAGTGGACTTGCATGTTTAATACTGCCTTGCTTTTCTTGTTTGAAGAAGTTACTTTCCCTTTTAATTTTACCTTTGAGATTTAACACCTGTAACTTTATGTGCTAAAGTTAGCTAACTTCTGACCAGATGTAAGGGAATCTGAGATGGTGTTAGGTCTACTTGGCATGGGTTTTTATACCTTTTTCCTGTTTCAGAGGAGCTTCACGTTGCAGTAATTTTGTTGTTACTGTGGTATGATATGGTAGTATGTGTAGGTAGTGTGTTATTAGACCTCCTTGTAATGGGCAACTTTCAGGCAAATGAGCCTTTCAGCCTCAAAATGAAAGTTTTATTTGCTGGAAAGCTGTTTGCTATTTCCAGTTATACAAGTTGGTCTAATAAAAGATGCTACTTCTGCCAAAGACTTATTTCCTCATCTCATCTAAGGAAACTCTGATTTGTAGTTTGGACTTGTTTAGTTGTAATGGCTTGAGTTGTTTTTTCCCCTTGTACATTAGAGTTTGTGTAGTGAACAGCCAGATGGCATAGATGGTTTGTTCTGTAGCAGGGCTGGTACTCTTTAGAATGGGAAGGAGTGTCTAACTTCTAGGTATTCAAGGCCCTACTTTGAAACCTTCTTTTACATCTAGCATTTCTTTCTAGTTTCCATTTTTTTAACAGCAAAATGAAGATATATTTCAATGATTTGGATCCAACAAAGCAAGACAAAAGACTGGCAACAACTTTCTAATGCTTTTAAATTGAGGATATGAATATTTTAATAAATAGGAAAGTACATTGATGAATTTTCAAACAGATTACTTCAATTAAAAACAATTACCAATTTGATTTCCATTTTTTTTATTAAATGCACTCAAATGTTTTAGCCTTCATGAAAAGAGTTTCTCAGCCTTTTTGATGACAATGCCAGTTTATTTTGGTTTAGTTTTTTTAAGTTACTAATTCAGGGTGGGGAGTACAATTTGAAAATGAAGTTTGAGCTTTCACTGATTCAGAGCATGTCACTGTTTAGTTAGAAGTTAGTATATACTTCAAATACTGTGTATTGTTTCCGTCTGTGAAAAGGTTGCTATGATCTCATCATTTAAGGAATGATCAGTTAGGTTTTAGACTCCTTTGTCAGAAAAAATTTGAATATTGGACATTTTTTTTCTTACCTCAGATTTTCTTACCAGTCTTGATAGATCTTGTTGGAAGGAAATTATGTTCAGTTGCTTTTATCAAACCTTGATAAATACATAATCCATTTATTTTATGATAATGGAATTGTAAGTATACCTACAGGTAGAATGCGATTTGTGGTATATTTACTGTAAGTTATGTAAAGGGAATGAAATTTTATTTTGAGGTTCTAGAGTAAGGTTTTGGGCAGCCTTGTTACTAACTGGTAGTTTGTAACTAACGTTTTATCTCCTGTTGCATGTTGAATCTGAAGGGTCTTGCCTTTGCTTATGCTGTTTTGACTGAGGATGTTATTTGCCTTCACAATTCTAGCTTAGACATGGTAATGTGGACTTTATAGTGATCTGTTTCTCTACAAAATCCCTCCTGATAGGGAACAAAGTGCTTAACCACGTTAATGTCAGTGTTAGGTGACACAAGGAAAGAATAGTAATTGTTCAGAGGAATGTGCAAATAATTGTTCCTGGTAAAGAGTGAAGGTGCTCTTCATCCTTGTAAACTTAGTTCTGATAATAAGGTGGGGGGCTGTTGTCATTATTATGTTCTAACCTGGTGTTTTACCTTTTGCAGCCTTTCAGAAACAGGGTAGCCATGGCCACAGAAATTGGCTCTCCGCCCCGATTTTTCCATATGCCGAGGTTCCAGCACCAGGCGCCTCGGCAGTTGTTCTACAAAAGACCTGATTTCGCACAGCAGCAAGCGATGCAACAGCTTACTTTTGATGGAAAGCGGATGAGAAAAGCTGTGAACCGAAAGACCATAGACTACAATCCCTCTGTAATTAAATATTTGGAGGTTAGTTAATTTTCTGTTTTACTTTGGAAAACTTTTTAACTTCGTGAAATTCATCTTTTTAATGTTCATTGAGAATTCAGGAATACAGGGAGATCTACTGCTTTTTCAGAACAAGTGACAAATGCTTGTAAATTGGGGTAGCATGAATACAAAGGAGTTTGTTCCTTGGTACTAAAACTGCACCTATGCACAGCTGATGATGTAGTTTATGTAAACACCAATGTTTACATTCTGTCTTGGAATTCCAACTTGGGGAGCAATTGTCTTGTGTGATGTTCTGACTTTTAAGTGAACATAATAATAATTACATTCATTATAATGAGTTTTTATTTTTGGTTTGAAATAGAAATTTCCTGAAATGGGAAATAAACCATTATTACCTTCCAAAACTAGGGCATGATAAAAATTATTTCTCATAATTTTACTAAATAGCACTGCAGCTTGCACTGAAAATCCCTTTCAGTAGAGTTAATAGGTACAGAACAACTTAAATAAAGTGTTGTTTAAGAAGCGCTTCTGTAAAAATGCTTATTTAATTTTCCTGGTGATGAGCATTAATTTCTTAAATACTATTTTCTGATGGAGATTTACTGTAGAAGTACTGGATATTAGCTCAGAAGAATTAGAATGAAGTCCATAAATACAGGAATTATTGGAATCTCAACAGCAACGTTGAAAAAAAAAACGCTGAAATGAATTCTATCCACTGTGGCCAGTGCATGATTATAGCTTGTACGTGTTAACAGTTGAGAGGATTTAAGTTATCTTCTAAGATTTAAACACCAGATGTCAAATACATTTTCTTGTGTTTTAGGGATGCCCCCTCAAAAGATTCTATTAGTAGTATACTAATTTTTTTAAAAATTTAGGGCCTTTTTTACTGTGGCAGAAATAAGCGTCATCAAACTTCTCTTTATTAAAAGAAACAAAAAAATCAGATCTGTGTCTTCTGGGTAATTAGGATACATCAGAATTCTATTTCAGTCCTGGCTTTGATACTAGTTTAATTTGATGCAGTTCTGTTTAAAGAGAAAAAAAAGAGAGAAAAATGGTTTATATGTAATTTGCTCCTGGTTTAAGGAATTGTAGCAAACTGTATTATTGCGTGCTGGAAATGTTTTACCTAGAATTGGAGCTTATGTTTCTGATGCATACACAGACTTGTATTGATAGTCTACAGCATAAAGCTGAAATAATTTCATGGTTAATTCATGGTTCTGTTTGACAGTTCACCCAATTTAACTAATTGAAGGCATTTGTATGCATTTAAACACATTATTATCTTTTATTATCTTTATGCTTCAGCCACTGAAGCTTCCTTTCTAGCTCAGGTTACTGTGTGGGATTTCATTTAGAGTTCAACACAGTTCCTAATGGTGGAGATATTTATCCTGAGCATAAAACTTTTGAAATGATTGAACTTGCTTCTTGTAGAGTACTCTTAGCCTGGGAAGCAAAGTACCAGTTGTCTGTTACAATTATTTGGCTTACTACATAGAACTGCTCCTTTTGTATCATTAAGCTGCAGTTTTCAATAAGCTGCTTTAGTGTACTGAAATTGAGACTGTGAACATTCTTGAATCTTTTGCTCATGCTGTACAAATTCTACAGGTTTCTTGAGACCAAAGTCCTTTAACTAAATTTAGTATCTTTGGAGTACTTTCAAATTTACCAATCAATCTGTCAACCTGTTCCTTGTTTTCTGTTGTGTAACAATGAAGTGTAGTAATGGTACCAACTAGGAGTTGTTTTCATCTTTTCAGAATAGAGTATGGCAGAGAGACCAGCGAGATATGCGAGCAATCCAGCCTGATGCAGGATATTACAATGACGTAAGTAAAACCTGATGACATTTTGTGGATAAAATTTGTCCAGAAAATGGGAAGGTTTGTGTCTGTCAGCTGAGGTTATCTTTCTGTTCCTAAGAGGCCTTAAAGATGTTCTTGTTTTGTTGGAATCTGTGTCCATGAAGAGAACCTGAAATGGCGTAGGCTTTGAATTTTTGAATGTAATAACTAATAACGCACTAAACTTGCAAAGCTGCTCTTGAATATGCTATTTCTGGATGTTTGAGATCGCAAATCATGCAGACATTACTACTGACTTCGGATAATATCACTGCGAATGAAAAACTTGCTTTTCCAGAAGCTGTTCAGAACTGTTTTTTCTTGCAGTATCTGGTTAGAGATGTTGTGGCTAAATCTTTTGGTTTTTTCTCTTGTAGTTGGTTCCTCCTATAGGAATGTTAAACAACCCGATGAATGCTGTAACAACAAAATTTGTTCGGACATCTACTAATAAAGTAAAATGCCCAGTGTTTGTTGTCAGGGTGAGTATAGTGTTGGATTTATTTTATAGTGATATTCTGAACTGAAGAAACAAGATAACGGTTAAAGCATTTGCAAATAAAACTAGCGTGTAGTATATGTGTACTATTTCTGTCTAGTCTTTCTTTGGAGGGCTTTAGAAAATGAAATTACAAGGTTTGAATACAAAATAATTGCAAAATCACAGAGTAGTTTGGGTTGGAAAGGACCTTTAAAGGTGTAGTCCAACCTCTGCCTAAAGTGCAGTCCTGTTTGGGAGGACTAATATATCTTGACTCAGAGAAAAAAAAAAAAAAAAACAAACCCAACTTTTTGGTCTCTAGTGTGTGACTCTTGGGGCATCTTTTAAGAACTTCTCTGTGATGTCAGCGCTATTATTCACTATGGATATTGCATGCTAGAAATGCATTGGTACCAGCGGGCTGGTTCTTTTCTACAACCAGATTTTTTTGTTGCTTGTAGAATGGGTTTTGTCGTATTACAAAAGTCAAAAGCCCTTTGGCACAGTCCTGCATATTTTTCTATCTTATATCGTCTAGAAAGTCATTTAGTAAATTTCAGTTTTGCAGATTCCCTGGAAGAACCTTATGATTTATTTGGAGATTTGTGAGGAAGTATTTAAATGTTGCATTCGCATAGTTAAATTTTTCTTTTGCAGTGGACTCCTGAGGGGAGACGGTTGGTCACTGGTGCATCTAGTGGAGAATTCACTTTATGGAATGGACTGACTTTCAATTTTGAAACAATATTGCAGGTAAATTCATCTGCTGTGTATTTCCTTGAGGTTTTGGAGTATTTTTTAGGTAAACATCTTCATCTCGCTCATCATGGGTCTGTGGTTTAAGTGCTGTAATGGCAGCCTTAGAAGTCTTTTGGTTTTTTTTATTTTGCTCTGACCCAATGTCAGGCTGTGGCTGTGGGCAGTTCATTTAATGCTTTTCATTCCATCCTCGCACGTTGTGCTAACTGTTCTCAAGAACATACTATCAGTGTTTGTAATAATAAAGAAACATTTTGGACTAAAAATAAAAACAATCTGATTTATTATTCAGAAGATCATTGCATACAAAGTAAGGGAATTTTTTTCCACGATAATACCTTCAGTCTAACTAGGTTATCATTGTGTTCATTTCCTTGTCACAGCTGTTAAGTAGGAACTTTACTAACTTTTGTGTTTGTGTGGGTCAGATAGCATTTGAACATGTTTACTGGAAGTTTTGTTTCTGAATTTGCAGGCTCACGACAGCCCTGTAAGGGCTATGACTTGGTCACACAATGATATGTGGATGCTGACAGCAGACCACGGGGGATATGTGAAATACTGGCAGTCCAACATGAACAACGTCAAGATGTTCCAGGCACATAAGGAGGCGATTAGAGAGGCCAGGTTTATACACAATATACCATTTTCTGTAGTACCTATTGCCATGATTAGACTGTTCTCTAAGTGTATTCTGGGTGCAGAAATGCATGGGTTCTGTCAGATTCTGGGAAACTTCCTGCACCACATAAACACAGTATTTCCTTTTGTTTCCACATTCTCACCGTTTTGCTGGCACCTTTCTGAATTAGTATTGTCCCAGTATCCGCCTCTGCAATATGTTAGAGATGTATTTGTCTGCCGCATTTTGCACTGGTATTCTTTTCATTTTTATATGGTGACGATGTGTATCAGTTATTCCTTTTTATACGCACTGTGTAAGACAATAATTTCATTCCAAATAAAGAATTCAGTCTTTAATAATCTTAACTGAATAAAATATAAATCCTTCAGAAATAAAACACCTGCATAGTTCTCACAAAATAATAAAACACTAAATAAAGTGAAGAACTGCTTGGCTCAGTGAAGCCAAGGCTTCCAGTAATACTAAATACCCACGCAGACTGCCACATACAGAAGTCTAACATTAATACTGAATGTGTTCTTCAAGCTTGAAACTGTAAGCAAGCCATTGAAAAGAAGACTGTAGGATATTCTCTTGGTTCACTGTTGATGCCTCAGTTGTGCAAATGTCTATATAAAAAAAAAAAATGGAATCTAAAGTGATATCAGTAAGATGTAAATGAAAGATGTTTCTAAAGTAAACCTGCACGTAATTTTTAGTAAGATATGAAAATGTTTTTAAAGTAGGCCTGAAGGGAAGCTGCAGATCCAAAATGAAGCTAAAGCAGTGTTTGTTCGGGTTCAGATGCTGGCCCTTGGCGATAGAGGTTCACTGCCACAAATAAAGTCACCATTTTTCTTTGATAGCATGCCCAAACTTTGGTTATAAGGTGCTTACATTGGGTTTAGTTACTGTCTGACTCGTGGCCTTCCACTGTATTTCTGTACTATTTTAAGCCCTTTCCTGATCATAAATATCTGAGATTTCGTGAGGGCTCCCTCGTGATCTTTCACTGCATGAGAAAGGAAGTGAGTGCCTGTCAGTTGCTGTAGATGTTCTGGCCCTAATCACATGGCTAAATAACTCCTTGCTTTTCCAGTGACTTTCATCAAGCAATACTGACTGCTCCATCTGGAAGCTTCTTCTGTGCTTGTAGGACTCTTTTTATGGTGTTGCTGGGGTGTTGTAAGAGGGAGTTTTTCCAAATTACTTTTCCAATAAGTGGTACACTTGTTTTATATATAAATTTTTTTCAACAGTTAATCCAACTAGCGTTTTCCTGTGACCAGCTCTCCCTTATTTTTGCTTCTCTGCTGCAAAGCACCTGTGGCTGAAGAGGAGTTTTTTCCTAAGAACAGTTCTCCTGTGCTTCTAAACAGTGTCACTTTATGGTATTACCAAACATGAAAATCTTAGGTAACAGTTACAAATCATGTTGATGTTTGCTTCTCATCCTGCAGAGAAGGCACTACTGTGTGCAGTCGTAGGTAGGAAGGTGCTAAGAATGAATTCTCTTTTTTTTTTTTTTCCCCCCCCTCATTTGACAGGGGACCTCAATGCAATAGTAACCCTGTGCTAAATTCATGTCTTGTGATGAAGTGTCATTTAGCAGGCACTGTATTCACTTAGAAGTCCCTGTATTCAAATGCATCCTTCGGTGTATAACACGTTACAGTATAATTTTGCCCTGTCTGAGAAGCATAGATAATCTGTTAAATGCTGACTTCTTTCCCCTGCTGTGTGTCTTCATGTAACAGTTTCTCACCCACGGATAATAAATTTGCTACATGCTCTGACGACGGCACTGTTAGAATCTGGGACTTTCTACGTTGCCATGAGGAGAGAATTCTTCGAGGTATGTGTACCAAAAGTACTGATTGGGGTATTTCAAGAGGGGGAAAAACCATTTTTTTAACTAGGTGTTCACAGTACAGGAGTATCAGTTTGTCTACATTTTTGTATTACATCCTTGACCTAAATCTTCCAAACAAATTTTTTGTTTGGCTGCTGCTATAGGTGCCTTTATAATATTCAGGTAGGGTGCAGTTCACAATGACCTTACTCTGTTTACTGCCCATATAATCTCTAAATAATGGAGGTGAATATAAGAACTTTTTTTGTTTTTTTGTTTTTTTTTTTGTTTTTGTTTTTTTTTTTTTACTCCACGTGCTGGCAGAAACAACTGTTTCTGGATCGGGAATACATTTATCTTTCTCCCAAGCTTAATCTTTGTTACCACTTTTATTTCAAAACACTCATCTTCATGCAGAGAATTCCATTCTTTTCATGGGAGTACCTTCCATTCTGTTTTCTTCAGAGGCAAGGTAGTTACTTTTTCTCAGTCCTTAGGAGGTAGGCATCATTTCGGTAGGGAAAACGAGTAAATTTTGATCCTTTCGTGCATAACACATGCAAATAATCCTATCTTGGTTTCAATAGTTTTCTGTCTAGCATCTGCATATGCTACCTTCTTACGCCTTTCCACTGGCCTTGTAGAGCTTTCTCCTATTCTTCCAGTCTTACTGAGCAATGACAGTACCTTCTGACAACTATTCCTTCCTTTCAGAAGATCTCAAAGGTATATAATTTAGTAGGAGAATATATTTAAAAATTGTGATGAGATTGGGGATTGTAGGCATGTAGATAAACTGCAGTAAAACCAGGGAATTTCAGTTTCACTTGTGTGAGCATGTTCAGTTGTTTCCTAAACTAAGGATTTTTCATTTTAAAAATCAGACTTCCAGCTTGGACCTACATTATCTGTTTTCCAAAGTAGAATTCTTCCTGTTTCTATTGACTCTTAAGATCTCTTCTGGATTTAATAATGCACTGCTTTTAAACACCATTATGTTGAAAATACATTGGGCTCCAGAGTTCTTGCAATGATGGTATTCTAGCAGAATCTGTGCATAGGCATTGTGGTAGGTGTGATCCTAGCAGGAGCTGGCAAGCAATTTTCTAGGCTATATCGTTTACACCTCTTATCCTGGAAGGACCCAGACAGATTCAGGAGTATTTTACTTGATCCTTTACAAAAGAAACTGCTTTGCACTAAACACGTTCCATACCCTCCTCTAGGTTTGTACTAACTACTTACTTACATAATGTTGAGGAAATTTGGTTTGTCTCCATGCAGAGTTCTAAAGATAATAAAAATTCTTCCTTTTCTTCTACGTTCTTTTACCATTTTGCATAAAGTAGGAGTAAACCATTTAATTTAGGTTAAATTAGAGAACAGAACTTGTTTCCTTTTGTTACCTTGCGTACTTGAACATTGTGACTATATCTCAAATAGAGTTATACTTTTAACTTCTTACAGTTTGTACACCTCAATATACATCTTTTGTTTTCAAAATATATCTGTAAAGAGTATCTTTGCTTCTGTGATGTACCCATAATACACTTCATCTTTTATGTAAGTTAGATATTTCGAGAACTTTACATCTCTGGATAAAATTGGGCAAGGCCGATTAGGTTAAAACAAAAAGCAACACCCAAAAGAAACCAAACACCACCACCAAAAAACCCCCCATAACAAAACAAGTAATGCCGAAACCCCTGAGTGTTGGGGCTGGGAGAATGTTTCAGCAAAACATGCAACTTTTATATGGTTTTGGTGTCTAGAACTGTTATTAAATGTTATCAGAAGATGTAAATACTCGTGCCCACACCATTGCAAAATTGGTGATCTGTAAATTAAAATTCTGGTAGCACTTCGCTAAAAACATATTTGATTATGCACAGAGTGTTTAGATCAAATACCATGCTAGGGAACGTTCCATTTCCTACTTTCACAAACCATGCTTCAGCTGCTCTGGTAAATGTTGCTGTTGTGAAGTGCAAGGCATTGTACATTGTAGTTTAGATACAAAGCCTCATGTAGTATATTAAGGTATTCTTCAGGTTGTAACAGTGAGTTATAAAATTGAAATGAAATACCAATTTATAGTCAGATGTGTTCATCAAAAAAAGATTACCACTCACAGATAAAATATCAAGATATTATTCCTACTGTTTTTTTTATGTAACAAGGAACATATTTTTAAAAAACAGAGTTGAGGACTTCAATGCTAAGGAGTGCTTTTAAAGACTTGCTACAGATGCTTTTGCTTTCACTTGAATAAAATAATTTATTTCTATTATTTGACAAAATGGTTCACTTAAATTTAGAACTGGTCCAAAGGAACAATTCTAGTCTTACTGTCCAAAGAGGATTGGAAAAACGTAATTAGAAGTGGTAAACTTACGTTTGAGGTTTTGTTGGACTTCTTCCAGCTGTCTACAGTAGGCTACACAATTTTTTTTTCAGGAGTTAAATCCATGAATACGTGGGCTGTATGAAAAACACACACAAGTGCATCCAACTTCCTTTTATTGTGTCAAAATGAAAATAAACCAAACACCCCGTTTTGTTTATACTACATAATGTCAGAAGATCTACATCTTTATATTTTTTTTAATGTAATCTGGCTCAGAGTCCCTTGGCTGCCCAGCTTTTCGCTAATTTATGTTGCTTGGCTGGTGTTTCTACCATTGTGGCTTTCCAGGGCTTAGTAGGTGGACTTAGGGTGTTCTATTAGAAGTATGTGCAAATTTATCAGGCTCGTGTTTAATAGCATAAAGAAACATACAGGATTAAAGTTCTTCCATTTCTTGGGGAACCGTCTTTAAGTAATTATCTTCAAGTGAATTATCTTGGAAAAACTTGAAGGTGGGAGAAATGGAATTGTCATAGTCATTTACCTGCTTTCTTCCCCACAGCCCACTGCCTTTTCTCTTGAAGTAAAGGTGCTGTACTCCTAATTCTGCACCAGTAGGTTTTGCCTGTGTTACTTCCTGTAATGTTACCATCTTGATGATGTTAACAAGTATAGTTTGATGCACGTACTAGAATACACTGATAGGAATTGAACTGCTGTTAAAAATGGTAAAATAAGTCATGGAAAGCAATCTATAGTATAGCTATATGCTGGGGTTTTATATCAGTAATCTGTTACTTTGGCGTTTCCAATCATGGCACTTAGAGCAAAACACTATCAGATCTTCAGGCAGACCAGTTGTAGTGCTGTTAATGCCAGGACTCAAGTAAACAGTCCACATTTGCATGAGAACATACACACTGATGGCTTTTCATAATGTTAAGTATATCCAGTGGAAAAAAGTATGCAGTAAAAGGTTGATGTCCCTTTATTTCTACTGAGGAATTACTGATGATTTGCCTGGTGGCTGTGAATCTGACTCTTGTGTTTGTGCTGATGTGTCCCTGAGAACATTTTGGGTGGATCATTAATAAACATGATTCTTTAAATATTCCCAGCATGAAATCATGGCTTATGAGACTCCAAGCACACTTCACTGTTTTTAGAACCACTGTCCTCCTTTCTTTCACAGTCACATACACAAAATACAGAAGAAATCTTGGCAGGATTGCAAGGCTTGTGTAGCTCATGTAGGTCACCTCTATGTTCCTAGGATTTCAAAGACTGCCTTGCTTGAAGTAGGTCTTCTGGGGATGGTGACTCTACCCATCTCTCTGAAGGATAGTACTCAAGATTTGATAAGATTTTTATAAGATATTTTATATATATTTATAGATGTATTTTCTGGATGTAAAATAGAATAATACACTAAATGATCTTCCAGCCAAAAGATTTTTCTTATCCTAACTTGAATTGTTGAAAGCAATTATGATTCCTTTTACATTCCATCTGGATTTAAAATTTGCTGTTTAGCAAATATAATTTCATTGAAGCATGTTATTAACTGTAAAGAAAGTCTTTTTGCCTGTCCTTAAACAGTATTTTTCTGCCTGTTCAGGCATAACACCAGTACAAAAGCACAATAAAACATATATGTCAAATACAATATAATGTGTATGTCAAAGTTTTTGATGTGCAGTTCCATGGTCAAATAGCAAATACTGTACTTAAACTTAGAGGACATGTGGTTAAAAGGAACCTGATAACCAGAATTAATGAAAGCTACAGCTCCAATGTGATCTTTCACCGTTAAACATGGTTAGTCACTAGTTCTTAGCCTTTGAAGCAGTAGCTTATGAAACTTTTTCCTGGACTGTAATTGAACTCTACATTGGACAGTTTAAGGTGAAAAATCCTAATGTTGCTGTTTCTGTCTTTTTTTCCCTTTATGTGAAGGTTGGTTGGTTTTTTTTTCTCCTCTTCTTTTCTCAGTAGAGAGAGCAAACCTAGCAGATGTTTAAAATGCATGTGTATTCATACATGAGTAAGTATTAAAAGGATTTTTCCTTAGAACAAAAGCCCAAGATGAGATGAGACCTGGCTGATACTGGCACCAACTCTTATCAGTCTAGAGAGAGAAAGTCCTTGAATCCTTGAACTTAAAGATGAGCTGTTTTGAAATGCTAGTATTGAATCAGTTAAATCTCCTCTTTGTGAGTGTGCCAGCTTATGCTGCAGATATCTGATCTTCATGAATCTTCATTGCCAAATCAAAGTTTGGAATGGGGAGATGGATATGTGTCAGCAAAGCCATCTGAGGTACAGTTGGGCTCTAAATGGTTGTGACTCAAACTTCATGTGTTTTAGACAAAAGACATAGAACAAACTCACTGGAATTTTAGTAGCGAATTTGTGAGGATTTTATTTTCTTCACAAACAGTGCAGATTACTTGCACCATCAGTGGTGCAGAAGCCCTTTTGTTTTATGTGTTGCACCAACCCTGATGCTATTTCGTTGGGGTTGCATGCATAAAGGGCTCTCTGTGTAGTCTCAGTCACTTTTTTATCTCATTAGGAAAACTTTCTGGTACCTTTGTGAAGTTGAGTTATGAATATTGTATATAATTTCCAGCTTCATAAATGGAAGTTACTACACAAAATATATTTTCCTAGCCTCTTTCTCTACGCTTTTTCTGGACTTAGGCGTGCAAATACAGATACAGCTTTGTGAGCTTAAAGGTAACCTCAGTCATTGCTGCTTGTTAGGGTGGTGGGTAGAATTCAGTCTCTGCTTGATGGAGGCTGCTTTGTGTTTGTATGTCATCTAGCAACTCAGTTTTATTCCTGATAATTACTTTCAAGGCTCCCTTTGTTAAAATGTCCAGTTCTATTTGTGTTAAATGTAAAACTCTACCTGGGAGTTAAGAACTTTCCTGCTGTATTGACTCACCAGGTTCGTTCTTGTGAAGTGGTCTTGACTGGATAAACTTTTTTTTGTGATCAGCTATACTTGAGGGCCTTGGTTTCTGTGATTAAAAGGTGGTGCTTCGGAGTTAGCTTCATGGTGCTTTTGTCCCCTAAAACAGTATCAAGAGAATCATATGCCTGAAAGTGTTTGCTTTATATTGCAGTTCGGTTCTTGAAGTTCTGATTGTCATGTAGAATCTAATGTTTTAAAATCCTGCAAAGTTAATAAATAAGAATACATGGAATTCCCAAAGAATGAATAGAGGAGATCATGAGAGCCACGCGATCATGCCATGCTATGACAAAAATGACACTGAATTCCTCTGTTGATGCTTTTCTTGAGACAGGAGCGAAGAGGCGTTGTGCATAAATCAGATGATTTCAAATTCATTTTTGAAATCTCTTTTTCATCATGAAAATTATTTATATTGAGTTCCAGGCTACATTTTACACTAAAAAGTCTAATATTTGTAAGTTTGGAAGAGTATTGAGAAACTTTAGGGTTTCACAGGACAACCAGCTCTTAGTACTGCTAAAATAGATGGTGATTCCTTAAAATGTTTTATAGTTGCATCATTAGGATTTCTTGCATTTTCTTCCTTTTCTGTGTGTGGTACTTAAAAGGGATAGATAAATACTGAACGGGGTGGAACTTTCTTCGACTTTTTACTGTAGATGCTTTTGTGGTGGGAACTTTCATCTGTTGTGACTGGGTAGAACTAAACATGTTACAGCACGATACTCTTGCATAGTGGTCAGCATTCAGTGAGCTTTGTCTTCAAGCCCTATTCGTCTGTGAGAAAGAAAAATTTTAAATGGATTACTGTGATACTAATGAAACAAATTCCAAACCACAGAGGCATTTAAATACTGGTGCTGACATGATACCAGTTTTCCTTTCTCAGCTTAAGTGCAGCTATTGAAAAGGATGCAGGTCGTGTGCATTAAAGATGGTGGCTTCCTGGTATCTACTCACCAGTCATATCAAACGTTCTCAGCAGTAAAGAAATCACCTAGAGTTAATACTCTTTAAGTTAGGTTAGTAACTAATCTCTGGTAAAATTATATGCAGATGAGTGCTTGGAATTGAGCACTTTATTAATTTTGTATGGACTCTTTCACCATCTGATGGACCATTTCCTATTAGAGTGTAACCCCAGAAATATGCTGTTTCAGAATAAAAATGGTAGAAGGCTTCAAAAAACATACCCCAAAATACTACAGAGAAAATAATCCATGTCAGTCCTTAGAATCTTTACTTATAGGCTTCTTGACTCCACTTTTGTGTATAAATTTTATGGACTACTTTTTTCTTTTTATGTCTTGTAGTTACTGTATTAAAAGCAGTGTGCATCTAAGTAAGCACAGACTTCACAAAGCATTTGTCATTTTCTTTTGAGCATGCAGAATTGAAATTATGTTAATTATTTCCTTTTACACGTAGCTGTGAATGATACTTTGGGTTTAGTGGTGAGAGGCTTTGCATCACATTTTATCATGTGGATAACACATGTGTTAAGATGACACGTTCATGTGCCGAGCCAGGCACCAGGAGATGAGAAGACAGCTTGGAGATTTCTTTCCTTCTGTTCCTTACCTACCTGGCCTTACGTTTTCATGAAAATGCTGGTCTCGCCCTTCACATACTGTGTTTGTAGAGAAACACAAAGTCAAAAGATAAACTGGTGAATGTGGAGTGGGGTTGTATAGTAGACCAGGAGAAAATGGATACATTCAGAATCTTGTAAAAAAAATTGAGTGAAAAGTGGCTGGAATTAAGAAGGTATAGCAAATGGGACAAAAGTATGGAGGCTGTGTTAGTACGAAACAATAAAGCAACAGCTATTAAAATACGAGACTGACCTGAGAAACTCAAAGTTAGTAACAGACCTGGAATAGGGGCTTCTTCTAAATCTGCATGACTTCAGAGCAAAGTTTAAATTTCCATTTTAAAAGGCCGAGAAATGTGTTCCTTTGGCTGCTTAGAACTGAGAAAAAACAAACCCAGCTTTCTGGTGTGTGTGGACAGATGTGTATTTTCTACCATGTGTACCATAGCTTTTTTCTTTGCCTTTTTGTTTAGAGTGATGGAGCATGAAAATTCTTCAGATGTTATATTAAAATCTTACATTTTAAACTTCCATCACCTTAAAAACCCTTTCTTTTAAACAGTTAAAACACCTGATAAATTAACGTTACTAACTGTAATAAATTAACCTGATAAACTAAGCTTAACTGTAGCTATTCTAGCACTGAAAGAGTTGGATGACTTGAAAAAAATGTAGCCCAGGATCCAGTCTATTACTACTATTATTTAAAGGAAAATAAAGGCTAAATATTATACAATACTTTTACGTTTGAACTTCTGTTTATAGCAGATTTCTTTTTCTTTTCCAAGATGATTCTATTCTACTTTACTTTTCTGTGTTAAGATTTAAGGAAGGAGTAGCTCTGATAAGTATTCACTGTCCTCAGATTGAAAATTGCATAGCAAGACTTACACCATTCTTACTTGCTTAACATGAGGCCTAATGCTTATTGAGAACTAGTTTTTCATCAAAAATTGAGGTTCTTCCTGGCTTCATGAATGAGTATGCATAAGAATTTTAAAAAATCTTGTATCTTCTTGCAGTTCAGTGAAAAGCTGATTTCCCCCTTCCCAACTTTCCACGGGAGAAACATGCCGTTAGATGGAGCATAGACTTTCAGATGAAAGTACAACCTTTTCCTTTGAAAAGGGAATTTTCATGAGTCTTTTATATTTGGAGAATCATAGCAGCAATTGATGTTTTAAATGGTATTTACAGGTAAGTAATTCCCCACTTAAGTACAAGTCTAATGGGAATCCCCTCAATTTTCAGTTCAGACTCATTTGATGTTCCAGGTATGTTGCCATTAGAGAAACAAATATTATGTTGAAGTTAAAATTTTGGGGTAAAAAATAGTTTGTCTTCTCTAGTGGAAAACACATCTGAAATGCCATTTTTACTGGTGAGATGGAGGGTCTTATTTTTAGGTGTGTGGGGTTTTTTTAACTGTTCCTACTGGTGTGGTAGAAGAGTGTGAGATTTGCTTAATTTTAGATGTCGTGCACTCACTGTCCTTGGATATCTGAAAAATAAAACTGGTTTTCTGCGGTGGCTTTTAGCAGGAGACTGAACAAGAGACTTCTGAGATTCCTTCCAACCTGACTTATCCTATCCTAGCCTACTGCATTTTTCAGTTTTGGCTAAGGGGGAACAAAGGAACAAAAGTTCTAGTGATTTAATTTTTTATAACCTTTGATTGTACACCAGCATATATGACATAAGGAACTGGCCTTCAAAAGACTGTGTCAAAAATTCTTAGTGTGTTTTTTCTTGGGGTTTTTTGGGGTTTGGTTTGGTTTTGTGGGTTTCGGGGGTTTTTTTTAGTTAATTATTTTTCCAGCTTTTAAGATCCTTGAGGAAATACAGTCTCTCTAGACTGGGAAAATTTCTTAATGTTTAGTGGGAATTTTTCCAGATGTAATAAACATTTGGTCATTTCATAGTGACTAATACTTTAACCTAATCATTACTGAGGTTTAAGTACTTAGTCTTACAAGGAATTAAAATTTATTGTAAGGTGGAAGGCATAATAGCATGCTGTCAGGCTCTTCAAAGATTCTCATTGCGTAGTAAGGTAAAAAGATGCCTCTAGATATAGATACGCATATATATGCTGTTATAGATGCAGATTTCAGTCAGCCTCTCTTAAGTATGCACAGCCTTATAATGGTATCCAGTGTCACACTCTATGAACTTAATAGTCTGCCTCCTTGTTTGTTTCAAAATGAGGCAGGCCTGGAAGAGATTGTACTGGTAGTGTTGTAAATTTCTAAGGCCCCATGGGCAATTAAAATAAATTGAAAGTGTTTGCTTTAAAAGAAGACAGTAATTTAGGCAACTGCAATACTTCTTAAACTGAAGCAGCCTAGGTTTGTCCTTCTGCATTTTCTGTACTCTTCTTGAAGCTGCATTTCTCTAGATCGCATTTCTAAGCTCTCGAAGGTACTTTTCAAGCACTTAAAACCCATGCTAGATTTGTTCAGGTGTTTCTACTACAGCTGAGTTTAGAAAGGAATAACATTTCAAAGTGTATAGACAGAATTCCACTATCTGAATTGTAATGAATTAGTAGCAAGGAACAGTTGCACACAGCAGAAAATTCTACCTGGACAGCTGTAAAGCATACTTGTATTGTGGCATAGCTACAACATCTGAAAACTGCTGGCGAGCTGACTTTAAAGGTTGACTAGGTCTGTAGCTTGATACAGTCCACTGTGTTACTGCTTGCTGTTAGTGCCTGCTCGAGAAGAACCCTGCCTTTTCTTTGCATTCTGCTCTTTTACCCATGCATAGTTTGTAGGCAGAAATAATGTTTTTATTTAGGCTAACTGATAATAGAATAAAAGAGTTGGGGTTAGTTTTGTTTATTGAAATCCATACCAACCTGTCTTAAGGCCACTGAAACTTGCTTGTCTTAGGTCAGATAATATAGTTAGATTTTTTCCTTATAGATCTTGCTTTATGCTCTTAAATCCTCAAACAGCAGTGAGTCTTTGTTGCTTCCCTAGCAAGAGGTCCATCTACTTAAAATGAATGTATACATATATTGGCGATATATCTGTTCTCAAAAATCTTGACTAGTTTTCTAATGCCTAGCTTAGGAATGTTACAATGTCGATGAATGTGGATTTCCAAGGATCACCATTCTCCTTTTGGAAGTCCGTGTTCTCCAGAAACTTGGAAGTAAGCATAGGGTATTAAGACTAGGAGTGTAAAATGCTAAATTCACTCAGACGATTTTTATTAAATTTAATGGATTTGTATTCTGCGGTTGTATTTCAGAGATCTTTGGGCAAAGGTAGGTTGTTTCTTTCACACTCTTCCCAGCTTATCAGGAATATCCTTTGCTTCCAAAGAATGGAGGAAAAAAAAAAAAGATCATTCATATCACTTACATAAGCATGTTACTTTTGTCATTTCTGCAGTGTGTATTGCCTTTGCTGACAGTTTCAAACGGGGCTTTTATAAAAATGCAATCACAAATTTTAATGCTACTATTAAACTTTAGAATTTCTGTGTTCACATTATAAAACTGGAATGATGGCAGCCCTAAATAGCAGGTGTGATTCTGATGGCCGGTTTTGTAGAGAGAAAACTGCTGCTTCCTGTCTGGAAAAACCCATCCTGCTTGCTTAAAGATTTTTTTCACATGCTGCGTGCTTCTCTCCCACTTTGCCATTTTCTCCTCCCCGGCATCACGGAACTCTTCAAGGATTACACAGTCTTTTCTTCCTAAGGAGCGCTCACTGTCTATGTTTCAGTCCACAATTTCACCATGAGAAAGATGTATGTTCCTAGTAAGTCTTGGTTGAAATACTGGCAGTTGTCTGTTGTGCACAATGCTTGAACTTCCATTAGTTTCTGCAGAACTCTTGTCATATGAGGTGTCATCACCGCCACACGTAGCAAGGCATAGTTTACTGAAATTCAAAGAAGATTCTGAATAATGGTGGCGTATTCCACAGAAATCGTTTACTAGAAATGCCAGGAGTTATTTTTAGCCTGTCGCACAATGTTTTATTGACTAAATTATTTAGAACAATTATAAATTGTTCTAAAAGAATGTTGGTATTTGAGTAAGGTTTTTAACTTTTTTTTTTGCAAGATTTCAAAGTGCAAGTGAGGAATAAACATGAGACAAGTTTTCCTGAAAACATACCTAGAAGCAGCAATTATCACAAGTATCTCACAAACATAGTTTAGTAGGGGTATTTGAAATGAACAGTACGAGGAATTTTAATTGGAATTTGAGTTTTAATTTGAAGTGCTGTATTTAAAAACTTCAGAAAACGTAGCAATTACTATACATGGAGAGTATCAGAATATTTATCCTGACAAGTCTGCTCTTTGCCACCCTTGCACAGAAAGGAGGACTCAAGCTTAGGAATGAAAAATATTTTTTTCAGTTTATTCCAGCCCATGACTCTGATGCCAGTTACTGTGAATGGGACATCTGCATGGTAGCAACTGGTAACCATGCTGATTCAGGTAACATGTTCTGCTGACCAGATGCTGTGTGATAGTTCTAGTTTCCAGTCAGTCTGAATAAATTACCTGCAGTGAGAGGTGGTAAATTGCACTAATCTTCTAGATTATCTATCCTCATGGGACAAAGTTTATCTTTGCTCATGCAATAGCAGAAAAGACTTCATAAAACCGTATGTGAGAGAGGTAAATCAGGCTTTTCTTCAAAAACTACTGTAACTTTTGTAAAAGTTTACTTATTTTGTCCATGCTAGCAGGAGTAATGGGGTTTGCTGCTTATTTTGCATAGAATTTATCTGACATGCCTATTGCATCTCGCTGTAGATACCGTGTAAAAGAACTTAAAGCCCCTAGCTATTGCTTCCTGTGCAGGAAGCAATGATGAAAAGGCACAACCACTGTGCAGTCTTGAGGAGATCAGGATGCTGCTGGGGATTAGTGCCCAGTCTCCAGTAGATGAAGAACCTGTTCTTCTTAAAGCCAGGTGTTTCTCAGCCTGCTGGACACTCCAGTGAGGTGCTTATGTTGCAGCTGATCCCACTCATGACACATGGACTCTTGTAAAACTGCATCTTCTAGCAGCAGATAATTGACAAGGGAATATGTATTCCAAAACTAGAGGTTAGTCTAATGAAGGTGTATGCTGTGTACTAAGGCAATAACTGTATTTTAACTTGCACTGAAAATAAACTGTTGACATGGGATTATATCTGTTAAAGCTTCCTTTTTTTTTTTAAACTTTTTAAAGTTAAAAATGCACTTTGCTCACCAATACAGGCTTACTGTATTAACCAGAGGTTAAAAATCAAAATGTAAATTTGGCAGAAGTGTTATCTTGCATTGTTTTGCCAACCAGTACACTTTATCAGTTTCCTCACTGGATTCAGTAGCAATGGCGTGCTCTCACATAGCCTTTTCTGATACAGAAATGATGCCATCTTTCATCAGTCTTTTTTGTTGGTCTCTCTGTTGGTATTTGAATGGAACTATGAATGGAGGTTTATCTGTGCAAGTGGAGAATTTTATACCTCCCCCACAGTCACTGACTCAATTTATCAGTAATTTTATATTAGAGAAGATTTTTTTTTCCTGAAGTTCAGCTTCCTAGAAGATAAATGCTGCAGTTTTCCATTCCTCAGCTGAACTATTTCTACACAGCACAGACAGCACTGTAAAATGTGTTCTGTTTGAAGAGCGCAGATGAGTTCCACTCCAGGTCAGGATAGCGACCTTTTACTGGTGTTGACTTTTGCTCTCACTGTCTGTGTGCCTTAGCCTGCTTGCTTTGTTCTTCCTGTTATTTCATGAATGTATGCCATTTTCCTGAAAGCACTGCTTCTGAGCTGCTGTCTCTTCTCTCTGCAGTTTCATATGTAGACCCAGTTCATATGTAGACCCAGTGTGGACTGGTTTGTACATTTCTGAGACTGGGAAATTTTACAATTTTATGTTTCTTTCAGGGTGTGTGTAATATTTAAAAATTTTAAAAGGTGATACAGAAAACACTAAGAGAAATCTAAAGATTCGTGGGAAACAGCTTCTTTCTGAATCACATCTGCCCATTAACCAGTTGTTCTCTTTTGCACTTTATTTTAAATTGATTATTTAGCTGACATTTTCTTTTTTGGTGGTTTGAACCCACATTGTTTACACACTTGCAGCTGTTTGTGTGATGGGTGTTTAGCAGGTTTCTGTGTGGTGCTTCATATATCTGTGTGGTTTTCATATATCAAATGCTCCAAAACCCAGAAAAAAGTAAGTCCGATAGGTAACTTTTATTTCCAGGACAGTAATAACTAAAATCTCTAGTATTAATGTTGCTGCTCTTGTGCTAGTCTTGTAACAAAGACGACTGACTTAAAATACTGCAGGCAGGGTCATTGTTTCAGGAAAAATCTGTTTCTTTTATTCAGCATTGCTGAAGAGATGCTCTGGATTGTTCTTTTTTTGCTATGCATGCATTTATGATTAGGTAGACATTCTCTGTCTCAATTCTTTTGTCCATGTCACTTGGCTTTTAATCTATTTTCTATTTTTTATTTTTTACCCTGGGAGGGTAAGATTTTTTACTAACAAAGGCTCTGTCTGTCTTTTAGTTGGAAAAATTGGAAAATTTGCATTTTGAAATAATAGGCAATGTTTCTGATGCCAGTGTAAAGCATTATGTTTTTTTGCTCCAGGCACAGATCACAGAATCACAGAAGGTTAGGGGCTGGAAGATGTGGCATTTGCATGGCATATTTTTCTGCTTCTAGGAAGAAAATGTTCCCGTTCTAATCAACACTTTCTTCCATAAAAGTTCCACATAAGGAGAACATACTGCAGTATGCTCTTAGGATACTTTGCTGCAAACCTCTGCATCCTTCCTTTATGCTTTTTGTGGGAATTTGTAACATGCTACTAAGTGCATGTACCTGTAGATTCAATACGAATGCAGTCATAGACTGCATCACAGAGAGAAACACTACACTTAAATGTTTCTAAAATAGTCCTGCCTTGTCTGATTTGTTTATTCCTTTGAAGTCAGCAGTGAAAAAAATAAAACTGCTGGTCATTTTAGGAAGGGTTCAAAGAACTAGTCAGTCTGTCCATAATATGTAGTAGAATCTGTTCCATTCTTGTGTCCTTTATTTTGATCTTGAAAGAACAGTGCCAATATGTGTTGTCATAGGAAACCGGTTTCACACGTTTTTCCTTTTCTTTTTTCTGTGAAGAAGAAACAGTGTATTTTCCCCTGCACTTAAAATCAGATACCACTTGTTCCATCTGCTTCTGATGTTAGTAAATGACTCTGAGAAGAGCATTTTCCTTTAATTGTTACCAACACTTTTTTCTAGGAACTCCACTTAAGTGGGCCCCTTTGCCTGCCTTCTTCTCATAACCATGTATGTTGTCTTCTGTATGTTCTTCATATGTCTTTACCCTGGTTTTGATATATCTGAGCTATTTTAGTACTCTATGGATTGTTTTATCCCATTTCTTCCTGTTGACATCTCTCCCTTTCTTTGTTAGGTTTTTATCGCACAAAATCCCTGGTAAGTTTTCAACACCCATTTTTTCCCCCCTATCTGCTCTATCACATGTGAAGAGTTTTACTATTTGATAAATTGATATGTTTGTGGAATTTAAAATGATACATGGGGATGTGTGGTATTTATAGAGCTTCACAGACACTTATACAGCCACAAAGCAATTGCTTGATAGGGGACCTAGTTTTAGAGTAGAAATAGAAATACCCAGTGTTTAGACTTGAGTCCACAGATGTGGTTGTGATATAGAAAAGCACAGGAAAGTAAGACAGAGTAAGAGCATTGATGGTGCAGCTATTTGAAGTAAGTCTGTGATGAAGCATTCCTTGTTTCTGCCTCTTGCCTGAGCTCATCTTTTCTTTGCTGCTTGATTAAAAGTTTCAGTGGAAGATATTATCTCTATCTCTGCAACACTATTGAAATAATTGTTTTGTTCTTGCATTTTAATTACATTTTTGCACATTTTTTTGTTTCTTCTCATTAGCCCTGAGATCACCACTAGATTAGGCATATTTGTAAGTCATCATGTGATATTACATGCTGAGTTTGTTAATGTTTTCGTTCGGGGTACTGTACTCATTGTGTGTTGCTGTCTCATAATTTACAGCCCCTTCATATTTCAGTTGCTTGAAAATTGTTCTTTTATGCTTGAGATGAAAATTCTCTTGTCTGTTCAGCTCCACCTCAGTATAGAAAAAGTAGTGCTTTGTAGCTTAGGCCAAAATTACGTGCTCAGCTTTCTGCCACCAGCTTCCTATGGTAAACCTGCTGCTTCCCAGCTTGCTCAGTTTTAGTAGAACTGTAAAATGCAGAGAGCAAGTTAAATAGTCTCTATTTACATGTTTCTTCTTGGATGTCATACTTGGTAATTGGGTGTTTTGGGAACCAGGGTGACCCTTCCAACATTATTCTTCTCTTGCATCTGCCTCGTGGCATCTGCCACCTGATCAAAGTAAACTGCCTATCAGAAGTACCTTACATAGATTTTAATTTTTTTGGATGGCAAGAAGGAAAACAGTTCTTCTGCAGTAGTCTCTTAAATTGAGAAGCAGACTGGACAAGTGGTGGTCTTGAGTGACTGGCCAGGTGAACATGTCTGTCTTTAAAAGTAATCTACGTGTCTGGTAGAAAAGAGAGTTGATAGTACCTCTCCTCTCAATGGGATGCAAAAAGTTGGGATCCTGCCCTGTAGTCTTAACCATAAAAGCACATTGAAACCTATTCTTCCTTTTGAAGGAATATCAAGTCGACCGCAAGGTCCTGTGTTAGGTTTTTTAATTAAAAGATTCTGGGTTCACTTATGAGTAAGGGTATATCAAGTCATATAAAAGTAAAAGGCTTCTTGTAATTTCTTTTATGTAGATTTTTCTAAAGGTTTGCTAAAACTTTTCTTACGTTTTAGCATCTTGCTGAGAGTGATATCTGCTCATCTGGCCAGACAGTGGTTTGAAACTTGGATTAATCTCTAAAGCAGATATTTGGGCTGTTGTTCAACAGCCAGAATCACCAGCAGAACTTTAGTAAACATGAAGTGGGATGTTAAAGAAAATAAGTATTGAAAATTATTAGTGATGGTTACTTCTAGCTTTTTAGGACGTGTTTTGTCTGTGAGCTGGGAACTAAGTATTCCAAAGGTATTGCTTACAACCTTGACTGAAATTAAAGCACAGAGCTTGAGGCAAGCTGGTATTAAGTTCCACAGTGTGTCCCTGCTTTCTTTCCTTTTCCTCTCATTTCATTAAATTGCCCTGCTCAGTTTTAGGATGTATCAAGTTTCTTTGTTAGCTTCAAGTTACTTTAAAAATATGGAGTCATAGAATAGTTTTGGTTGGAAAGGTCCTTTAAAATTATCAAGTCCAACTATAGTCTTTACCAAGTCTAGTACTAAACCATGTCCTTCAGCACCACATCTCTGCATCTCTTAAAAATCTTCAGGGATGGGGATTCAACCACCTCCCTGGGCAGCCTGTTCCAGTCTTTGAGAACCCTCTCAGTGAAAAAGTTTTTTCTAATGTTTGCCGTAAACTTCCCTTGGTGCAATTGCAGGCCACTTCCTTTCTTTCTGTGTCTAAATATGTTATGTCTGAATGTGTCTGAATATGTGTTAATCAGTATTACAGTTTTGACATCCTCCTCTTTCCATTACTTACTGTAGTATTCAGTAAAAATATCAAACTGGCTTTGTTTAGTGATGGCTTCACATGAGTGAAACAGGTATAGGCTTGACAAATGTCTGCAGGTGGAAGAGATGGGGATTTTGATGTCTTGATGGCAGCAGGTGAACACAGCAGTCGACACTTTCAATAATTAGTGAATGAAATTAAATATTTGTTTAAAAAACCTCACTTAAAGCAGCTCTAGGATCAGCGAGTGCATCTTAAAATTACATCACTTAACTAGATGTATAGCTTCAGGCACCATTTTTTAAGACAAGCCTCACTTCCTTCTCAAGTCATAAAATGTCCCGAGTAGACAGTGGTTAGGTAGTTCACTTTTGAGCCAAGCTGTTGTTGTGAGTCATCAAATGAGTTGCCATTCTAACTGGGTGGGGTATTTTGGTGGATTTTTTTTTTTAAGCTGATGGTACGTGCTATGATCAGACTCCAAAACACACACTTAGTTTGTATGGAGGACTTGACTAGGAACGTTTTAACATGAAAGCTCATACTTTGGGGGATATTTTTGGTGTTGTTTTTTAAAAAAAAATGAACCAATGCTGCCCAGCGAAGTGATTCTGTACCTACATATAAAGCCATAATCTATGGGAACTGTAGACCAATGATCAGCAAAATCATTGAATTTCTCATTCTTCAAGGTCATATTTTTCTTCTCTTGACAGACCATCAGTTCTATTCCTGGAGAGGGCTATACTCTCCCCCTTTCTATATAACATTATGTAGTAATTGCTGTGCCACATTGGAGCAGAGATCAGACCTGTCTGATGGCTTAAGACAGTAGACACTCAACAGAGCAGCTCAAGCTCTTGCAGGTCCAGTGATCAGTACCAAATACTTGAATGTTGCTGAAAACAAGCAATATTAAATTGTGGGACAGTTCTTTCTCTGAGGGAGTGTTTTGGGTTTTTTTGCTGCTGTCAGCTGGTTATGATACAAAACATGAGAATTTTTCTTACAATTGCTTTTCATTTTTAATGTCTCCTGTACAGCATTTAATTTCATTAAATGTAAATATCGTGGTAAATAAATGTTTTTTGTCAATTCAAAGCAAGTGTGTTCCTGCTTTCAAAGTAAGCTGGCTAATTTTTGAACAGAAAAGAATGTCTAGTCTCAGCTATTCCACAAAATAAACAGCAGAAGAATGGATATTGTTCTACCTTTTGCAATTAAAAAAAACCCTCTTAATTCTCTAGTGAATACCTGCCAAGGAATTATCACTAATAGGCCATGAGAATTTCAATAGATAACTCCCTAAGTGCAAAGTAGAATCCAGTCTACTTTTCATAAATAATCTGTGATGAAAGCCTGCTTTTGTCCTTGCATTCAGTTGCCATTACTGCTAGGCACTAACTTACATGCAGTGCTGTTGGACAGTTTCAGTATGGTCTGCCTTCTCCTTTCACATTTTCTGCCCTATTTTTCCTGTCATTCCTCTTGAGCTAGCTCTGAGCTTCCTGATGGCTTTCTATTTAAGATTAATGATGACTAAGATTCTTAATTAGAAGTAATGAGTACTGTATTGCACTAAGCATTATGCTGCATTTTCAGGCATTGTCACATGGGTGACCTCTCTGTGATAAATGTTGTTAATGTTATACACGGGGTTCTTAAGTGCACAAAAGTGGTGCTAATTTAGAAAATCTGGACACTGATGAAGAAAATCAGTGAAAATTAATATTTTTACATAGTAAAATAACTTTTAGTTAATAAATATCTGTGATCAGTCTAGATATGACTTACGATTAGAAATTGTGAAACATACTTAATTGATTTTTCATGTGGTTCTCTCTTCTAAGAGAATGTTAAACAGCTCTTCCCATGTTACAGATGCTGGTCCTGTTACCCTGCTGTTGCACAACCTGCTGTCAAACTTGTTTTGTCTCTGTATGTTACACAACTTAGGCAGGAAATAACCTAATTGGGTGTAGGTAGTGATAATAGTAAAAATAAATTCAAGAGTTATGAAAAAGTATGTATGTCTAAAAGGAAAGGTTTGTGGACTGTAGCATGAGCATACTCAATTAAAAAAAGAAAGACCTAAGGCAAAAAAAAATCTAAAACAGCAGACTTTTTCATTTGAGTAATTTTTTTTTTCTGTTAAAAGCAGCTTTGGAAGTTGCTTAGTATTATACCTTCAATTCAGTGAAGCATTTAAAATTCACTTTGTTTGACATGTGCGTAGTCCCATCAGTTAAAGACTGAACGCTGCATGACCCAGTTACTACATACACAGACCCAGCTGGATTTCTTGCCCTCTGCTGTAAGCCCTTACAGAAGATATTTTCCTTGAATTTCAACCTATGTAAAGAATTCCAATTACTGTGTGCCATTACTAGTAATTACCTGTGCAATAGAACAGCATTTTCTCATGATTCTTTTCAGTGCATTTGCTGTTATGCACTCTGTGCAAGCGTGAAATTAGCATTAAGTTCAAAGGTTTTTTGCTATTGTTAAGGGATTTTGTAGAATTCAGACCATTCACTGAGTGGCATACGTTTGGTTGGGACTAGCACATACAAATTAGTGGAAATAAAATTTGGAGGCTGATTACTTGTTCTGAGAAATCTTGGGAAAGCTTATTTGTTTACCCACACTTGTTTCATTAGTGTTTACTGATTTCATTTATTTATTTATCTCTCTGATTTCACAGATGCTAAAAGCAAACTGACCTTTTCTATGAGCCTTTTTCTGCAAAGGAAGTAGTGTTGTTGTAGAACTGTAAAAGAGGAGGATATTAGTAAACAAGACTTAATTATGCCCCATTCTGCTGCTGGATTAGAGCACTACTGATGAGCTAAGAGACATTCCCTGTAGGTAGATTAAAACTCCAGCAGTCTCTGTAGATGCTACGTTTAATAAACTAGCAGAGAGCTATGTGGCCAAGTAGAGGAAAGTAAGAGTTGAGTTTATGCGACAGAGGCCTGAAAGTACAGTGGGAAGCGTTGTTCTTAATCCCCTGAAGACTGAAAGGAGCTTTTCCCTTAGTTTCTTATTTTTAACTTTCCACGTTATGCTAAAAGGAAAAAGCATGCAATGTATCTGTAGATGGAGTATTCCTCTGGTATTCATTCTTGGAGTGGAGAATAGGAAATCTTGTAGGACAGCTTTCAAAAAGAGTATAGTTCACATAAAAGGGCAAAGAACACTCTTAAATACATTCTTACCCTGACTGCTACCCTGATCAATGCTCCCCAGACAGTACCTAGGTTCTTATATGGTATTCAGTTCCCAAGAGAGATCTACATTGAAGCAGGGAATTTCTAGAGGAACGGGCAATCATCAGATAGCATTTTAAAATCCTTCCATAAAAATCCAATAATCCAATTTGTCTACTAGACTGGAAGCAACTAACAACATCTAAGGGAATTATGTATAAAACTTAGAATGTCTTTCTGCTAGTGTTGTTTTCCATTATCTTTGATTTGCAGGCTTTCAAGTTTTACCCCCTGCCCTTTCTGCGAGTGGGAGAGCCTCAGCTTGAATGGTAATAAGACCTGCTGTCTCTTTGCAGGTCCCTTGGAAATTGTCCCTTACAGAAGGCATGCTCTTCTGAGGGGCATTCAGTTGTTATGGGGATACACATTACAGAAAGGTGAATGGTTCTGCACCGTGGTGAAAAGTCTTCTAGCCTGACCACTTCAAATGGAGGATACACAGGTCTATTAACTCCCCATTTAAAACAACAGAAGAGACCCATGTGTCTTCAAAACAACAAAACCAAAACCCTAAGCAAACAGAATTCTCTCCAAATGAGAAACAGTCAGTTTGCAGTTAAATAGTTATGTTCATTTTTTAAACCATTTAGATACAAATAACCATTTTCTTTGGAACATGGATGCTAACAGAAGATGATGCTTTGAGAATGGCATCTCAGTATGTGTGTGTTAATCCAAATAATTGCTCAGAAGCCTGTAGAAATCCTATGATATGATCTATCAAATCTTCTTTCCAATGTATTTGCCTTCAGAATGGGGCCCATTCCTCAGGGAAACTACAGCCATAAACCTTTATATCTAAATAAAAGCCAACTGGTAGTTCATACACAGTTGAATTACAACATATATAGGTTGTTACAGACAATGATCCAAACCGAGTTTTTTACACCATATATTAAATTCACAAAGTCATATATGCAGAAATTAGAGGGCGATAGTCCTTAATTTCTGTGTACTTTTCCAGACTTATGACATGCTGGATTTGATCAAATGCTATTACACATAACCTTGTTACAGCTTGTTAGGCCTTTCACCAGCCAGTTCAGTGTCTCTTAAGGTAAACAACTCTTCAAATAAGTTGAAGTGTTAATAGTCAACATTTTAATTAATGGCATTGTGAGTACAGTCATTCAGTTCAAAATTTTATTATGCGTATGGAAAGTATTATTAGAGAAACACTTTTGTATGTGAACTTCTTAAAGAATCTACATATGCTTGTTTTTATTTTATTTTTCTGCAGGTACTTTTTAAAGGCTAGAAACAGTCATAACTGAAACTGACACAGACCCATACCGATTTGCACTCAGACACTAACTCAGGATTTTAAACAAGTTCAGCTTATCAAAAAACTTTACTTTCAGTTTTACATTTCAATTTTATTGGCCTTCCATTGCCATGCCTGCTAAACAATTCATGTGTTGCAATTCATTTTTTTCCATGAAGTATCCCTACAAGACAGAAATTATACAATGTCTGTGCCTTTTACAGGCAGGGGCTCAGGGAGCGGAGAGAGTGCAAGCGTTCAGAGCAGTTCCCATCCTGGCTTTCCCAGGTCAGAGACCTATATTTGACTGTTGAAGTTGCTCAGCAAAATCTGTTCAGAGTCAGCGAATAAGGAATGTGAACTACGGGGATTTGCATGAATTAAGGGTTTCTGAGGGCGGTGTTCAGTGACAGGGATTGTGCAGCAGGGGAGAGTGTTTCCCAGGTTTTAGGCTAGAACTGTGGACGCCTTCAAAGTAAAATCTACAAAGCTTGTCTTTCTCTGAAATTTTGCTTTAAATGTATTTTCTGCATCATCTGTCTTGTTATAGATAATAGTGTGTACATCCATCATCAGAAAGAGAAGCAATATACACTGTAAATTGCTCCAATTAAAAAAAGAGGAAAAAAGGATTAGGTCTGATGAGGTGATGTTTAGTTATGTAGTTCATCTGAGTTAGCTTGTTCCTTGAATAGTTTTTATTTAAAGCATATTTGTTGTAGGAAAGAATTTATTTTCTTTCAAGAAAGCTTAGCTCCATTATGAACTTGTAGCTAAATCCCATTTAGTGCAGATCTTGGACAGATCATTTTGATTAGATTACAAGGAGGTCTTCATTTTCCCCTACTGTCGCTGTAGTCCAGAGCACACCGAATGAAAGATTGTTTTCTGGGGGAAGTGCCTCTTACTTTAAAGCATAACCATTATAAGTATAGATATCAATGATAAATTTCTTCTGATCACTGAGGGCAATTTTCAGGTGGTGGTGTTGGTCACAAGCTTACTGAAAAGTACCTAATGACCTGTGTGCTCTGGTTACATGTTCTGAGGGTCCTGGCATCTTTTACTGCCTTTCAGCTTTGTAGTCTGGGGCCTAGTGAGTGGTGACTGTCAAACCTGGCTGTTGAGAAGCCCAACAGTCTGTTGCTGCCCTGTCACTCCCTTTTGAAGACCTCTAGAGGATGGCTGCTTCAGTTGCTCTATTGAAGAGTGTGGCTCTGAACCTTGAACTGGATTGCCCACTCTGAGCCTTTTTTCCCCTCAGGGTACATATTAGGACTAGTTTAACTCAGGGTAAGTCTGGAAAGAAAAGCCTAAGTCAGGCTTTGCCAATCCAGAGGTCATCTTTCACCAGCATAACTCATTTTCCAAATGCAGTCTTACTGACCAGAGTTGCCGTTTGTCTCTCAGTGCTTTTCTGCTGTTAATTGTCATTATTTCAGAAGCTGTAAGGTCCATGTAATTTGTTTGTGTGGGTTTTGTTTTCTTATTTTTGCTGGGCTCTGTTCTTTTAATGCTTTCAGTAGTACTCAAGTATTCTAGTCTGAACACGTTTTCATGCAGTTCAACCAGTTATTGACTGTAATGCCATGTTTCTCTATGAAGGCCTATTGCCACCCTTGAATTAAAATCCCAGGTTTTGTCTGGGAACTGCAGGATAACAAGTACCTCTTGCTGAAGAGCTCCAAGCATGTATTGGGTCCTATGATTGAGGAGAAGCACTTTCTCTCTTACTGCTGGCTGAATGATTCCTCCCAAATAGGCAATCAGAAGCAAGATTTACACAGTGTTAAGCCTCATGCTTTTGCTGAGAGAGAGTTAGTTGGAGCAAATCCAGACAGACAGTGCCTTTTGTTTCTTTCTGCATCAGAAGAGCTGCAGAGAAGGGAAACAATACCTCTCGAAGTGCCCATCTCTTAGTAGAACAGACCACCAGAGCAGTTGCTTCTGAGCACATTGTATAGTCTTATGGGATCCTGCTTCTTCCTGAGACCATGCACAATCCAAGGGCAGTTTTACTTGCTATGGTTAGGGGAGGAGATTTGGGTTCCTTCATCCACTTTAAATCAATCCTTAAAGTTGTTCCTCATGTACTTACCAAAGCTGTATTCATTTCTTCTGGGGTTGAGAATCTCTACCCTAATGGCTGTCCTTTCTTCTGGAGAGGAGGAAAGTTGTGCTCATTTGATGGAGAGAGTGCTCTGTGTGTTGACATTCTGCTTTTATTTTTAGATAGAAATATATTGATTATTCTAATGTGGGACCTCAGGAACATTTTAACTGGCTCTCATTTTTAATGTCTTGTCAAACTGAGCCCTATATTAAGACAGCTTGTGCTGTTAAGTTACGTGTTCTACCATGTAGCAAAGCAGTACCTGTGGAAACTGGCTGGCTTTGCTGGAAACCCTTTGTCTTTCATGGCACACATTACTGTTCTTCCATACCATTTTATAACTTCAGTGCCTTTACATTGCAGACAGCCTTGCCTTTCTCATCTTGCTTTTTTCTTCAGTTACTGCATGCTGCCTCATTTTCTGGCATTGACTGTTACTCTTGGCTTTCCCTTTAAGTAGCCTGGAATGGAGAGAGATTGGAGAAAGAAGTTATCCTTTGTTATTTTTTTCTCTAAATCCCCATAGTTATCTCAGAAACCTCATTTTGTTGTGTTGCAAGAACAGGCATTTCTTGACACATTTTAAATCATCTGAGCAGTGCTGATTTGCTGTCGAGGTCTGTCATCTGTTTAAAATCAAATGAAATTATGAGGGTTTTTCTCTCCTAACTCTTGAGTGTTAGAAGAGCCTGAATCCCTCTGACCTTGTATGAGGTTGTATTTTGTAAGATTTCCCTTCAAAACTTGCTAACTTAGTTTTCAGATCCATACTTTAATTTTTTACTTATTTTCTGGCAGGACAGCAAAAGGGTAACAGTGATAGGATAGGAACAAATATGTATTTGCCTTTCATTTCTACACTCTTTCACAAAATGAAGTATCACAGTGATGTTTTCTCTTACCACCTCCATACAAATGCTTCATCAGTGGTACATTTTAAACATTGTGTAATAGTGTATGGGCTAAAGACCAGTCTAGAGGAGTACAGTTTGAGCAGAAACCTTTCACAGAGCTTTTATGTTGGTGAAGTGAGCTTGGTTTGAGGTTGTAATACAAGGAGATGCTCCTAGTAATTAATGGGAAGAAACATGACCTAAATAACTCAGAAGAGGTTTTATTTAGTTTGGTTTTCTGTTATGTGACCTGTGCTCTGGGATGTTTTTTTCATTACATTACAGTTATAAGGTGTGCACCCTTTAATGTTTTTGTGTCTGTGAAATCTCAGTGAGAAATTTTTCTCTTCCCACCAGGACATGGAGCAGATGTGAAATGTGTTGATTGGCATCCCACAAAGGGGTTAGTTGTATCAGGGAGTAAAGATAGCCAACAGCCCATCAAGTTCTGGGATCCAAAGACTGGCCAGAGCCTTGCCACACTGTAAGTCTTTACTCACAGATACTGATTTGCTGAACTGTAAGCTAACTTCATAAAATACTTAATTTTCTTAGTTCCTTTCTTAGCTTTTTGCCTCACATCCTTTCAGTCATACACAGTTGCTTCAAATATAAAGCTAGTGCTTTAGCTGTGCCAGGAAGTCTAGAAATTAGATGAAGTCAAGTCTGTATTTGTGAATAATTGTGATTTTAGTATTCCTTATTTAAGGTTACTATGTCCTCCATAGATCTCCTAGTCACAGAGTTCTCATTTGGAAAACAGAGTTATGATATGGAAACATAAATGAGATGTTCCATCTGGCAGATGAAAATTTTCTTATGTTGCAGTAGAAATGTGCATAGTAACTAAATACTGTCTCAGTGAGTACTACCAGTTGCTCTGAGGTGCACAAGAACAGGATTAAGGTATAGAGTCTTTGTACAGAAAGCAACAGTGTCCTGGTTTAGTGGCCTGAGCTATTTTGTTACTGACCTGAGTATTTGGGACTGGTATATTAGCACATTTTGATGTCTGAGAAATAAGTGTATGGACAAATAGTCTGTCTTTCTCTGCTTGCAGACATGCTCATAAAAACACAGTGATGGAGGTGAAACTGAATCTGAATGGCAACTGGCTACTAACAGCTTCTCGTGACCATCTCTGTAAGCTCTTTGACATACGTAATCTGAAAGAAGAACTTCAGGTCTTCAGGGGTCATAAGAAGGAGGCCACAGGTCAGAGTTTGGTATATTATGTGGATTTTTATGAATAAGTTTGGATTAAAAATTAACATTTTTGAGATTCTGATTTCCGCTAATTAGAAATTCTAGCATCACACGTTCTGATTGTGGCTTACTTTATTTCAGCTGTAGCCTGGCATCCTGTTCATGAAGGGCTGTTTGCCAGTGGAGGATCTGATGGCTCTTTGTTGTTCTGGCATGTCGGGTATGTGGCATTTTCATCAGCATGTTGGAAAGATGTAGGTCAGATGTGCAAGCAATTATGCTAAACATCAAATATCCTTTTCACCTTTGCTTCAGTATTTAACATGCATGGTTAGGGCATAGTTTTTCTATATACCTCTATTTCTAAAAGCACAGTTAAAAATCCCTACCTACGTTACTGAATTCCCAATTAAGAACAAGTGGGAACAATCAGTTCAGCTAATAGAAAAATAACAGATGCTTAAGTCTAGCAAAATATGGGATATAGGAGCAACTAAATAACAAAAGTTTTGCATCTGTAGCAGATAGACACCTGTGTGATGACTGATTTTTCTTTTATGATTTCTTTTTGATGCATCAGGGTTGAGAAGGAGGTTGGTGGAATGGAAATGGCCCATGAGGGAATGATCTGGAGTCTGGCATGGCACCCTCTTGGTCACATTCTCTGTTCAGGCTCAAACGATCACACCAGGTATTTTCAAATATTTAATGGAAAGTCCAAGGGAATATATGTACCTTTAAAAACTAACAGTGCATGGCATCAGTGAACAAAGAATAGATTGGGATGATTCTGATACATCCAATGGTCACTGCAGACAGACAAAACTTACCTAGATGGGAAGGTACTCACATTTCACATTAAAAAGTAGAGTCTAACCTCTTGTCCTTCATCTAAGGAAGTCTCAAAATACGCTTAAGATTTTGGGTTTGTGTGAGCTTTGAAATCTTTGAAGAAATTTGGGATAAAGAAAAAAAAGGTAGTTTCTTGCTGAAGAGAGATTTTTCTCCACCGCATTTTTTCCTGCACATTATCTGCTGGCCATGTCTTGTCTTTTCATAGAGCAGACATGTTTGGACGCATAGAGTTTGGGCTTTTAGGTTGAACATGCTGTAAACATGGAGTAAATTTTTATGTGTGGATGTGTGTATTGACAAGTTTAGTTGTATAGGAAGATTGTATTTGAATTGAGCAAGAGGTTTTTGGAATGAACTAGAAATATACCTGTTTAGGATCTGATATTGATATCTTACACCTCTTACATTTTGAAGTATTTTCTGAATTGCAACTATACAATTCATTATGATTTTTAAGTTACTATTTTCGTTTGAACTTCACACCTAATGTTCAGATCTGATGCTGAACTGTCTTAATTAAAAACTGAATCCTTCTATAATCAAGATAGCATGCTAAAAATTAAAGAACTAATCAGACTAGAAGTAGTTGCCCTCTTAACCCTTTATTGAGATCATATATCTTCTATTTGACAGCAAGTTTTGGACTAGAAATCGACCTGGAGATAAAATGCGAGACCGTTACAACTTGAATCTGCTGCCAGGGATGTCAGAGGATGGTGTGGAATATGGTAAGGCAACCTCCCTCAATGTGGAATAAAGAATGTGGGACAGGAAAAAGCCTAGGTTGTTAGCTGACACTAGAGTGCAGCTTCTGGAAAAGACAGTGAAATAATATTATAGCATTGGGGACTACCTAGACAGATTTTTTTTTTTTTTTAATGAGGATGATTTTACTGTCCATGTTACCAACAATCACCTTTCCAACAGTGAGTTTTCTTTTGTTTCCACAGCTCCAGGAGGTAAGACCTGCTCTGTCAATCCCAAGAAGATTTGGAGATATCTCTCTCTGGCAGTATTTTGTTTACTTTTCTTCCTGAAAACATCACATAACTTCAAGACTTCCCACAGCCCTAAACTATAGCTGGAAAATCTTTCAGATTATTGAATTTGACTAAAATTTTAAAACCTTACCCACCTCTTAAGGATTTACCTTGGTAATTTTAGGTTGCTCAGGGCTGCCCAGCTCTCTATGGCATGCCTCAGCAACCTTTTAATCTCTGAGGCTGCATCTGTTTTTTCTTATATTTGGTTATTTGTTCTTTTGTGTTCGGACTATTTAACTAGATGCAGCACTTGAAGCCAGTTTAAATATTCAAGTATATAGATGTGTTATGACAAAAATGAAAACGGGTGTGGCTTGTTTCCTTTCCTGAACTTCTACTCTTACCCATTTAGTAACTTTCCTTGAAAGAACTGAATTTCTGACTTTTTGGATCAGAAAAAAAAAAGAATTTACAATGAATATCTTATAGTTCATGTATAGAATTATGAAGTGACCCACCAATTGTGAAATACATAAATCATGCCAATGATAAAAGCATGCTAGAACCCAAAGGGATAAAATAATAAAGAAAAGTGTTTCAAGCATAAATATTCCTTGGCTTTTGCTAGATGATCTGGAACCCAACAGCCTAGCAGTTATTCCTGGGATGGGAATACCTGAACAATTGAAAATAGCCATGGAGCAAGAGCAGATGGGTAAGTTGTAGCTATGGGGAAGCATTTGCCTGAGCCATCCAGATACCCTGTGACTTCTCCTTCCCTCCTTTTGTATATTTTATTAGTACAGATGCCTTTTTTTTTTTTTTCTGGAAGTTCTGTATTGTGTGTATTTCCTATGTAGAGAAGAAAGGTTGAAAACCTCTTGATCTCTAAATAAGCTGTAAAGAGAGTAACAGGATTTCTTTGTAAACCTGCATTTCTCTGACTGTTTGTCTCCCTGGTGCTAAAGGAAAGGATGAGTCCAACGATATTGAAATGACAATCCCAGGACTGGATTGGGGAATGGAGGAAGTAATGCAAAAGGACCAAAAGAAAATGCCACAGAAAAAAGTGCCCTATGCAAAACCAATACCAGCACAGTTTCAGCAGGTGAGTACCTGATACACAGGAGAACAACTTAACTGTTTTCCCAGCTTCACAAAGTGTGGGGCTGTTGAAATGTTTTGGATTTCCACTATCAGCTTATTTATATCAACACCCAGTGCAAAATAAATTACCACAGCAGTTAAATTACTGAAGCATAAAATATTTTGTTATATCTTTTATATTTTGTGTCTGTATCTGGAAAATAGGATTTTCCAAGATGAGGAAGTTCATTCAGCATTGTTTTTAGCTTCTGATTATCCATGCCACACAGTGATCTAGCATATCATTTCCCAGCACGCAGGAATGCATACCTGTTGTTCTTCCACAGAATTCATTTAGTGTTTGCTCTTCTTTGTAGGCATGGATGCAGAATAAAGTTCCTTTGCCTCCTCCCCCTGAGCCACTGAATGACAGAAAGGAAGATATTAAGCTGGAGGAGAAAAAGAAGACACAGGCAGAGATTGAACAGGAAATGGCAGCACTTCAGTACACGAATCCACAGCTCTTGGAGGTATTAGCAAATTAGTTTTGTTGCTTGCTCTGATATGTTTGGAATTCAACACTAAAACATGTAGCTTGCTTTTGCAGTACACTTCTCACCTGTTTGAAAAAAAAAAAATCTAATTGATCAGGATATTGGACTTAATGCATGATGCCATCAAACCTTCAGTGAGGCTCCCACATTTCACTTGAGATCCATAGATCAGTGTTAATTAAGTTGTATTTCTTTTAATTAAGAATAAAGCACTAAATCTTCTTACACTCCTGAGAAATGAGATTATTGCTTCTGATTTTTAGTTGTTGCATGTACTGCTGTGCTGAGTTGATTTTTCTGTGTCTCTTTTTGGACAGCAATTGAAGATTGAGAGACTTGCACAAAAACAAGCTGAGCAAGTGCAACCACCACCTCCAGGAGGTTCTCTTCATGGACCCCAGTCTTTCCCAGGGCAAGGCCCAATGTCACAGATGCCTCAAGGATTTCAGCAGCCCCTTCCACCTCAGCAGATGCCAATGAATATGCCTCAGATGGGACCTCCTGGTCCACAAGGACAGTTTAGACCTCCAGGCCCCCAAGGACAAATGGGACCTCAAGGTCCATTACATCAAGGAGCTGCAGGTCCACAAGGGTTCATGGGACCACAAGGACCTCCAGGCCCCCAAGGGCCTCCACAAGGAATGCCAAGGCCTCAGGATTTACATGGACATCAAGGAATGCAAAGACATCCTGGACCTCATGGGCCAATGGGGCCTCCGGGTCCTCAGGGTAACGCTGGCCCACAAGGCCATTTGGGACCACAGGGTCTACCTGGGTCTCAGACTCATTTAGGACCGCAGGGTCCACCTGGCCCGCAAGGTCACTTGGGTCCTCAAGGTCCCCCTGGTGGTCAAGGAATGCAGGGGCCACCTGGTCCCCGAGGAATGCAAGGACCTCTTCCTCACAGCATGCAAGGAGCTCCAGGATCTCAAGGGATGCAAGGCCCTATATCTCAAGGGCCTTTGATGGGACTTAATCCAAGAGGGATGCAGGGTCCACCAGGACCCAGAGATAACCAGGGACCTAATCCACAAGGGATGATGATGGGTCATCCACAAGACATGAGAGGTCCTCATATGCAAGGTGGTTTACTAGGACATGGTCCCCAGGAGATGAGGGGCCTCCAGGGACCTCCACCTCAAGGTACAATGTTAGGACCGCCACAAGAATTGCGTGGGCCACCAGGTCCACAAGGCCAGCAGGGACCTCCACAAGGCTCTTTAGTAGGGCCTCAAGGAAACATGCAAGGACCTCAGGGACAACCTTCAAGGGGGCCACACCCTTCCCAGGGCCCTCTGCCTTTCCAGCAGCAGAAAACACCTCTGTTGGGTGATGGGCCTCGTCCCCCATTTAATCAGGTACGTGTGGGTCTGTGTAACAAGAGGAATGCTCAGAATGAAGGAATGATACTGGCACACGTTAGAAATGCAAGGCAGGATGTGAGAGCCTGGAGGTTTGGTTTACTGGCAAGACTGAGGCCTGAGGAAAACTGAAATGCTAATGAAAAGAGTGATGCAGTTTGGCACCAGCTGAGATAACTGTAGAATTATATGAAAATGGGTTATCTGAAGAAAAACTACAGGGTTTTTTTAAAGACACTGAACTGTCTTAAATGGGGAGTTTCCTGGAGAGTAGGTGAGCACTAATAAAAGTTGATTTAAGCAAACTGAACATGAGAAAACTCATGTGTGTTAATTAAAGCAAGCTACTGCCAACTCTCAGTTGTCCCAGAGTGGTTAATCCAAACTGTGGGATGAATTTACCACAGATGCTGACACACCTAGAATCAGCTTAGGTCTGATTGAATTTACCAATTCAAACTAAACATACAGGAGCACAGCTGTGCTGCTTGCTGCCTTGGTATAGAAAGAGTGTAGCCACCTCTGTACTTCCTGGAGCACAAGTTAAGAGGTTGGTGGTGTACACCATTAACTCCTGACTGCACCATTCACCAAGCAGTTACAAGAGGCAGAACAGATACCAGGTTTGTCTAGGATCAGCTCAGGTCTGGTAGGGTGAGCACTGAGCTGGAACTGCTGGGTATGGTCTGGGTGTGTGCTGACTGCTGTGATGCTGATGAAATGACCCTATGCCATGCTACCTTGGCACTCAGCTCAGGAGGGTTCAGCTGTATGCTTGGCTTAGCTGACCTGCAGTACTGGGAAGTGTCACGGAGACACACTGATTATGTCTGCAGGAGTCAAGTCAGGTTTTGCTTAAGCCTGGTTCAGTGCCAGGTGCAGCCTGCTCTGCCCACTTTGGCACCTTTTGTAATGGGCTTGTTCCATCTTCTGATCCACTGCAGGTAATGCAGAGCCTGCTATATTTGCAAGTTCTTACAGGTTCTTTGTATGGCACAAAACTCCTCTTGATTGTCTTCAGTTTTAAGGTGAATCTTGAAAAAAATGCTTGGAAAAAAAATTCTCAATTTTTAAAAAATTCATGTGGTTTGCCAAACTCTTAGACTGGCACTCAGTAGGTTCTAGATAAAGCTTCAGACAGGTCTGCTTGTAGTGCTTAGTGTATAGTCCAGCACCAACCACAACACCTGATGACACTGAAATGAGGTTTAAGCTCAGCGATTCCGTTTTACATCAAGGCTGAGTAACCTGCACATTGTGGTTTCCTTACAAATCTGCACTAATTCCCTCCAGAAATCTGTTAATGCAACACTATTGCTGAGATTTCAAAAGCAGACAGGAGTTGGTCCTACCACGGTCAAACTTAAACTAGCATAGTGGTTTTCATTGCTGTCCCAGGGAGACTCACTTTTCTGCTTGGAGAGTAATTCCCAAGCTTGTGTGTATAAAGGTTTCTGTGTGTTTCCATGTGGGTAGGGCTGTCCTGATCTGACCCTGCTGTTAGCACTGGTCAGAGTTCAGTAAGCTGCTTTTGATGAATGGTTATTTTCAATGAACACAGCTATCATGAAGTTGTTTACAGGTATTAAAAAAATACAAAGCAAGGTATTTTTGACCCTTTTTTTCATTACTTGTGCAGCTTTAGTCTAATAATGTCTTCTAAAAATGAACAGTTTTATAATTCATAATGTCAGTGTTTGCTCTAGTTTCATAGTATCATAGAATGCTTTTGGTTGGAAGGGACCTTTAAAGGTCATGTAGTCCTGTAGTGAACATATTTAACTAGATCAGGTTGCTCAGACCCCTGTTCAACCTGAACCTCCAATGTTTCCAGGGATGGGGCTTCGATCACTCAGCAACCTGGGCCAGTGTTTCACTGCCCTCCTTGTAAAAAAGCCCTCTTCCTTGTATCTCATCTAAATCTCTCTCTTTTAGTCTAAATCAATCACTCCTTGTCCTGTCACAACAGGCCTTGATTAAAAAGATTGTCCTCATCTTTCTTATAGGCCCCTTTAAGTATTGAAAGGCACAATAAGGTCTCCCTGGAGCTTTCTCTTCTCCAGGCTGAACAGCCCTACCTCTCTTAGCCTTTCCTCCTAAGAAAGGTGCTCCAGCCCTGGGATAATTTGTGTGGCCCTTCTCTGGACCTATTCCAACAGGTTAATGTCCTTTTGCTGAGGACTCCAGAGATGGATACAGTACTCCAGGTGAGGTCTCACCAGAACAGAGAGGCAGAATCCCCTTCCTGCACCTGCTGGTTCTGCATCTTTGGATGCAGCCCAGGATACAGTTTGCTCTCTGGGCTACAGGTGCATGTTGCTGGCTGATGTCCAGCTTCTCATCCACCAGCAGCCCCAAGTCCTCCTCCACAGGGCTGCTGTTAATCACATCATCCCTCAGCCTGTATTGATACCATGGGTTGCCCTGACCTTGTGCTTGGTCTTGTTGAATCTCATGAAGTTCCCAGTGTTTGCTTCTTTGTAATATGGATATTAGTTCCTATTTAGAAAAGCTTTATCTGTGATCCTTTTTAAAAATAGGCTCTAGCTTGTTTTTTTTTCTGTTCTGAATTTGACATTCCTCTTCTGTTAACTTGTACAAGTTACACCTTCCTTTTCAGCAGGAGTACTGTATGACTTACCTGCATTATCAGGGATTTGTGAAAGTAATCCTGAACATTGATACCGGTTTGTAAAGGTTAAACCACATATGAGGTACCACTGTGACCTGCACCTGCCATGCATTGGAAAGCAGTTGGTTCACTGTGTGGGTGAGGATGGTACATCTGAACATGAGACCTGCTACCTTCTGCAAATGTGGAGTAGAGAGACCTGTTCAGGAGAACTAAATTGCCTTGAGATATGATTGTCAGAACTGTATTCTGAAAATAGGCATGTTAATTTTAAAATGCAGATGGCTAATCAGAGTATTCCCAAGTTAGCAATAGTACTTTGGAGCTCTTTTGCTATTGCTAATTTAGATTGGATTTTCTCCCATTCCTCTTAGGTAGATGTGCTGAATTTCATCTCACTGGTTGAGCAAGGTGCAAATACTTCAGGCCAAGTCTCTTGGCTGCACAGCAACAAACTTCAGGAGCTTGTGCAGTATTTTAGAAGAAATGTGGGGTTTTTTTCTTATCAGTGCATACAAAGAAGTCTTCCCTCCTCCAGTGCATAGTTTTAATGAATGCAGATGGCTATCAGAAATGGCTGTGTCATTTGCTTATGTAGAGCAGGTACACCAGTTACATGGAGCAGTTTTGTCCTGTTGCTCCAGCTTACCTGACTCATGCAGAACACTGGCCCACATTGGGGAAACCTCAAGCCAGCAGTGGAGGTGCTCCAGAAGTACCTGCCTCAGGTGCAGGGTGTGCAAGGACATTTATAGCTTTTAGTACTGTATCTCCTTCCAAGCTGTACATACTTTTTTTTTCAGTTTCAAGCCCAGGCTGGGGATTGGAGTATGTTTTTGAAATTAAAAGCATGTGAGAATGCAGTGTTATGGCTCTGTCTTTGTATCTTTAAAAACCTGATTTGTTTGGGACAGAGATTTTTGGTCAACACTAAAGAAACTCATTTAGTGAGTGTTAAAACCTGCTACTTTGGTTACACAGTAGTAGCATAAATTACAGAAGCTTAATAAAGTTCATTTTAAGTAAGCATACACTAAATACCTGAGAAATCATGGAACTCCAGCAAGGTTTTGGTCAAGATTTTTTAATAGACATTGGAATAGGCTTTTTATTTTGCCTTTTTTTTTTTTTACATCCTTACTCAATGCAAATGTGATGTTTGTCGTATATATTTGTGTGCTTTTTTGTGTTTCTCCCCTATAATGCAGTTGAATATGTTTAATTTAAAACCATTATTTCAAGATGTGATGGGGATAATACACAAATGTATTTACTGCTTCTCTGCAGACAGAAAAAGAAGGTAGTGTTTCTCAAAAATTAATATAGTGCATGAAAATTGATTCATGGAGAGATGAAGCAGTGTAATTATGAGTACAATGGTAATGATGGACTACAGGTTTAAAAGTTATTTATGAACTGCCCACAGTCTGAAGGAGTTTTTACAAGCCAATATGAAAGCTGACTCACAATCTTACACATTGGACATGTCTAGTTAAAAAATACTATGTGTTTAGGGTTTTCTGGTGTGAGTTTTGCTGGGATTTTTTTCTTTTTGGTGATGTCAACATAAGTTGCAAATTTCAACTCTGTCTAGTTCACCATGATACATCTTTGTTGTGGGATCTCCTTGTTACAGTGTAAATTATGTATGTGCCCCTCTTTTAGTTCCAGTCAAGTATAAACCCTAAAACATGATTCTGGCCTTTGCTGTTTAAAGGCAGATTTGGACAGTGCAACTGCATTGTTTCCCAACCAATGTTAATGTAGTTGGTCCATCATAAACATGATACTTGCAGAAATCTTTCGTGGTCTGTGATAGTAGCTCAATTTGAAGAATATTCCTTTAAAATTCACCCCCAAAATAGAGAAAATAACAAAAGACTTACACATTTCTTTTTCTTTGAGACTGTTTAATTTACAAAAACCTCTGCTCAGTCTGCTGTTTCTTCTTGAGAAAAGCAGGTGACTGCAGTGTGTCTTCAGCCCTGTCACTGTTTGATTACCCATTAACTTCTTGCTTAGCCAAGTGTTAGTACTTTCTTTGATCCTACAATTAGAATTAAGAAAAATAAACTTTGCCAGCATGTTAAAAATGCAACTCATGTATTTCCATGCTAACATCTTAAAAAGGTTTTATAGGAGAGTTTCTCTTATGGCCCTGTTATTATCCCCCTGTCCCATCATTCTTGATTTATTAATTTTGTTTGGTTTTGGGTTTTGTTGTTGTTGTTCATTTCCAAACTGTGCAACTCTTCACCTGCGTACAAATCAATACCTGATATATTTCAAACAAATATACAGAGTTTCATCATCAGACAGCGAGAACGTAAACTTTATCATCTTTAGTTGTTACAAGTGAAATATTAGTTCTTGAAATTGTTTACTATAAAATTGTGTTTCTCAGTGACTGAAAAGCTTTTCTGATTTGATTCTGGAAAAAAATAGGCTGAAACCATTAAAAAATGAGTTGTGCCTATTTTAAGACTTGTGCAGATGCAGTCTTTATGTAAAGAAAATTGTTTTGTCCCCTTACAAAATACTTAAAAGCAAAACTACTCAGACATGACAATTCACATGGCTTTTGTTATTATATGCTCACAGGATGGACAGAACCCAGGCCCTCCACCACTGATACCAGGACTGGGGCAGCAAGGAGGACAAGGTCGTCTTGGCCCTCACAACCAAGGACCTGGGCTTAATAAAGGTAACTAAATATGTTGTCTGTTCTTCTGTGATCAGTTCTCCTAAAAGAGGCTGTTGCAGTACAATGCCTCTAGACAGAAAAGGCTATATAGCACAGCATAGGGCTTTGGCTGAGAGGGAAGCTTCTGTAGACTTGGGCTGGAATATAGAGTAGAAATTTTCCCCAAAATAAGTATTTAATGTGAAATGTGTGGAGTATGCTTTGTAGGACTGTACAAACTTAGAGCATCCTAGAGCATTTTCAGAAAACGTTACAGAAACCTGCTATGATTTTTTCCCTCAAGGTGACTCCCGTGGTCCACCAAACCATCACATGGGCCCTCTCTCAGATAGAAGGCATGACCAGAACAGTGGTGGTCCTGACCATGGGCCTGAGAGAGGGTTGTTTCGAGGTGGCCAGGAGTGGGGTGATGGTAGAGACAGCAGGGGCATGCCAGATAGACGAGGACCTCACCCAGATTTCCATGATGACTTTGATCGACCAGATGACTTCCGTGACGACTTCCATCCAGATAAGAGATTTGGCCATCGATTACGGGAATTTGAGGGGAGAGGTGGCCCGCCATTGCAAGACGACAAATGGAGACGAGGTGGACCCGGGCCTCCCTTTCCTCCCGATCACAGAGAATTTGAAGGAGGGGGTTCAAACCGTGGGCCTCCTGGTGCTTGGGAAGGACGAAGACCATCAGATGATAGATATCCGCGGGATCCTGAGGAAGCACGGTTCCGAGGAAGACGAGATGAGAGGTAAGAATAAATCTACTCATCTTTTTTCTGTTAAAGGGTAAATGGAGGGAAGTCTTTCTTCCTGGTTTCCTTTTCATTAAGGAGTCTATCTGTTTCAGATTTATAAACTGGAAACCAATAAGGAAATGAAAACTCTAAAATACCTGAGTATAGAGTCCATAAAAATCATTCAGTAATAGAAGAAAACTTGAAAATGGTCATTGTACACAGCAGCCTCCGTGTCCTTAAACAGTAAGTAAAGAGAAGGGAGGAAATTTGTAGAGAAGATCCAGTGACACAGGATGAAGATTGAGACCATTTTGATGAAAACTGTGAGGAAACTTGAAGGTTAAAGTGACAAACATTTGAACGCTAGAAGTGGATTTTGACACTGTCTCCAGTCACAATCTGCAGCATGACTGTAGAGACTGTAGAATGAGATGCAATATACTTGTGAGGAGCAGGAACAGTGACCCTACTATCAAATGTGAGGGGCAGAGCTACAGCATCTGTTGGACTATTGAAACTATTCTCTCCTGGTTTTGCTTGTAGAGATTTTATTTCTCTTTCTGACCTACTTCTTAATGCCAAGCAGAGAACTCAAAAATAATCTAATTTACAGCAATGTCCATGTCATTGCTCTCAATTTCCAAATCAATCACAAAAGGATGAATTTGCTTTTAATTACCAATGTAAATATGGAGGAATTATGCTAAATCGGCAAGTAACTGTCAATAAAATTGCCCCAGATTTATGCTAGTTCAACTGAGTTAAATTTGGCCTCCAAGGTCTAAGCCTCTCACTGACCACCAACTCTTACATGTATAAGAATGTGTACTTGTACAAATATCTTGTGGTCTCCACATAATGTGAATTTTGTGTGTTTTGGTTGCCTTTTTAATCATTTTCTTACATTCCTTTGCATCTATACAGCTCTTCTTTTAGCTGTTTTCTACCTAGCTCTGTAAAGATGTACGTTCCTTTTGTGTGAAGAGTATGAAAAGAAATGAACAGTAACTAAAATAAGGTAACAATTAAAGCGGTTTTAAAGTGAAAATAGAGAGAATCCAAGCTGAATGTCTGCATTATAGAATTCTAAAATACACAGCAGACAACACTTTTAAAAGCGCAGTAATTTTTCAGATCTTATATTGGAAATGCTTAGGAACTGGAAAAGATTTTATGATGATCCTGATTTCTAAAAGGGTTTCAGGAAGAGGATCCAAGAATCTTGTAACCTGTAAATCTGACTTCTGAACTAAGAGTCTATTTGTCAGAGTACAAGTGTTTGTGCAGTTTGTTTTAAAAGGAATCAGCACAGGGCTATAGAAGGCTGACTGTGCTGGCGGACATAACGAACTCTTGTGAATGAAGGTGAATTAGGTGCCATTTATTGCAGGTGATCTCAAAATCCCAACCAATCCTTTAGCTGATTTGGTTTGGAATTTAGATTGTAACTGGTTTGATCGTGAGAGGGAAGTGTGTGTATGTGTGTTTCTCTCTGATTTCCCATCTTTTTCATCCCTGTCCTGTTCTTGCTCTACCTGTACATATCAACATGATGCTTCTACTGCAGAGACCTGCCTCTTCCTGCCTGCTAATCCACAGTGTGTAGTTCTGTACATTAAGGTCTAGGCCTCAAGGAAGAAGATCTGAGAGCAGTCAAACAGGAACTGAGCCCTATGCAAGGCAGGCTTTTACAAGTGGCTGATACGAAAAAGTGAAAAAGGATATGAACACAGTATTGGGAGCTGTGGTTATGTCAGGCATAGGTTTGGTAGATTAAAAAAACCCTAAAGTGTCTGTGCGCTTGTTTGGAAACAAAAGAAAAGGCCCTATTCCTGCAAGCCATAGGACCCTGTGTTGCAAATCCTGGTAATTTACAAGCTAAGCAGAATCACACCATGTCAGTATTAAAATGGGAGGCCCTCTAAAGAATATCTAGAGGATGGTGCTGTTTCAAGGCTAAACAATATTGCTATGTGGTTATCTGAACCATTTGTACTGAAACTGTTCAGTTTGTTTCCCCAAATCATCAAGGTTAATGTGAAATGGTTCGTTGTCCCTACACAGCACTCCCTCCATCCACTGTTGTACCTGTACAGGCACAGCAGCCTCCTCTCTGTATTGTGTTTGTTTTCTGGGAGGTGGAGACAGACCTATTGTTTTTAATTAAAAAATTTAAAAATGTAAAAGTTTAAAAATATTGTATTGTGTTATGACTACTGTTAAAATATTTAAATTTGTAATTAAAAGGTTAATGTTGTTAAAATTCTAAATAAAAGTATCTAAAGTTTTGCTTGTAATAGGATGCACCGTGTCGTTAATGAGCTGGGGAAGGGGATGTTAACACAAAGCCAACACCACCTGAACATTACAGTGGTGACAGTCTGGCCATTGTGGTACTGGGAAGAGAGGGGAGGTGGGGGGCCATCACTGTGAATGGGTGCAGGGTACTCTGCATTATTTGTGCTGTCACTGAGGGGTGGGTAGCAGCAACAGCATGAGGTGGCACTGGGAGAACTCCTGAACCAATGTGCCTGCACCACCTAAACATCTCACCTGTGCTTGCACAGAAACTGTACTGTAAATGGCAGCAGCCAGCACCAGTGCACACTTTGGAGTTGCAGAAATGCCCAGAACAACATGTATACACTTTTACCAGCACTCCGAATGGTTAAATTGGTACTGTAAAATCCAAAGCTACCAGTTCATGCTGCCATCTACCTGAAATGGCACTCACGGTTTCATTAAGAACTGTTCTTAGATCTGTTAAAACCACAGCGTGATACTGGGGGAGCTATACTCATTTAAGATGAGATGCAGAACCAAATCATAACAAATTACTGAAGATGCTATGGTACTTACTAGAAGGAAATGATCAACTTTAGTGTCATAACTACATTTTGCAAAACAAAATCGTTCATTATTGCAGTGGGATAAACTGCTGTTCAGATTGTAGAATGCCACTGTGCATGCTGTTCAACAATCATCCTCCCTACAGAGCCAAGTGCAGTCTATTTGCTAAAATTTTAAACTTTTTAAGAACTGAACAAAAAAAAAATTCTAGCAAAAGAATCTCAAATCAGTAAGAATGAGATGCTGGAATGTGTTAATTGTATTATTTCAGTTTGCTTTTGTCACTAAAATGGCAGGGGAAAAAGAAAGACCACCACAGTTAAGGGAAATTCAACTAATACTATACCTTATCTTATACCTATCATCAGTCACAGATTGGTTTCCCCCCTGCTTTTCATTAAGTGAACACAGTATATAGGACAATAATTTTCCTGTATAAAAAAACCCAATATACTCAACAGCAAGAAATATGAGGGAAAACTATAAAAATGAATAAATGAAGTGCTCCAAGGTGGAAATCTAGCACTTTTCCACCTACAAATCCTATTCTATTAACTGTGTGATACAGCATTAAGTAAAACAGATCAGAAATTATTTGATTATTAAACTGAAGCTGACTCAATTTATCAATCAAAATTCTGCCTAAAAACCACATTTGTACCATGTTCTTTGTTGTAGCTTCAGAAGAGGAGGACCCTCGAGACATGAGGGCCGGGGACCCAGGGGGAGAGATGGCTTTCCTGGCCCTGAAGATTTTGGGCCAGATGACACTTTTGACTCTCCAGATGAAAACTCAAGAGGAAGGGACCATGGTGTTCGGGGGCGAGGTCGTGGTGCTGTTAGAGGTGAGGGGAACATTCTTCCATACCAAAATGCAAGGATAAGGAAGCAAAAACATGTCTTAGGCAAATACCAGTATTTTCATGAATGCAATGTCTCTCCTGACTCCTATCCACTGCATCTCTTACTGCTCAGGAGGCCGGAAGGGTTTACTTCCTACTCCAGATGAACTGCCACGATTTGAAGGAGGGCGGAAACCAGAATCCTGGGATGGAAACAGAGAACCAGGTAAAAAAGAAGAAAAAGGGTGAGATTTGTTTTAGGTTTCTACAATATAAGCACTTCTTTTATTTTAATCACTACTAGTCTTCAGACCTCTAAATTTAGGGAAAAATATGAACTATACAAAATTGTAACTGGTACTAAATGCAGATGCCTCACCAAACAAAAAATTATTGTGTCCTCAAAGTCTTGATGGTAAATTGAATTCTTCTGCAGCCCACACCTTTGGATGACTGAAGCACATTTCATGAGCTTCTTTGCAATGTGTATTAATGCCAGCAGTAACCTTTATCTTGGCATTTTCTCTGTTGTTTGCAAAAATCATGTTTTCAGCTGCAGTTTCTGACAGCTTACTGGTATTTGCATTTGTGTTACTAATGGCAACCCTGTATGGGGCAAAAATTCCTTTTAGAATGTTGTGGAAAAAATGAGCACAAAAATGACACATGAATAAGGATGTGAATGTCTCTAAAATATATGAAAATACTTTGTACTGAAAACAAAACTTCAGATGTGTTGCTTCTTTCCTGTAGTTCTTGCAACTAGTGTTTGATGGCCTGGTAGGATCAGCAGGGAAGCTTTATGCAATTTTAACTTAGATTTGTATGCCAAATAGTGTGAAAAGTGGGTAAAATTATGTGACTGCCTCCAAAAATGAGGAGTAATGATCAGATGAATATTACTTATTATGCTGTTCTTTCCCCTTCATGCTCAGGTCCTCGTCCAGATCACCCTCATGACGGGCATTCTCCAGCTAACAGAGAACGTTCTTCTTCGCTCCAGGGCATGGACATGGCCTCTTTGCCACCACGTAAACGTCCCTGGCATGATGGACCAGGGACCTCTGACCACAGAGAAATGGATGCTCCAGGTGGGCCTCCAGAGGAGAGGAGCAAAGGTAAAAAGCTCTTGTACTGAAAACGTTATATAACAACAGCACATTTTTGAACAGTAGGCTTATCTAGAATTCCCTATTTATTCAGAGGGGATGAAGCTGAACTAGGAAGTATTTGCTCTTACCAGCTGTGAAGCTGAAGAACAGTTTTATAGGAACATAAGAACAGAGGGATATTCTGGGAGATCAAGTCCAGATCTTCTCTCCAGTATCACATAATCCTCTTCTTTATTGCCTTGATCAAAAGCAGTTAGTTCTTGGCTCCTTGTTACTCCAATTGGAAAATTCTTAATAGCTTTTTTCCCCTCTAATTTTCAGAAAGTTACTTGTGTTTGCACTAGTATCCTTTAACTCATCCTTATTGTCTCAGCCTTCATTCTTGATGAACCCTGGGACTTTTTTAAAGATTTGCCTTAAGTATTTTCTACTTTTAAGAGTGTAAGCATATCCATCTATGATCAGGCAAGAAGTCTGTAAAGCTCAGTAGCTTGTCTTCAACAATAGCCAGTAAGAAGGTACCTGGGGAAGTGTTAAGAACACTCTAAATACATAGTGATGTCCCTGAAATGTTCTCTAAACCTACAGAGATCTGTAGTTCAGTAACTTATTGAAATACGTTTTTTTTTTGTTTAATGGCTTTTGACATTGCTCGTCTGCTTCTGTGATTAAGAATCATGTAAACTTTACATCCCCAATATTCATAGAGCTCTAAAACTTAATTGTAGTAGACTATGCTTTCAAAAAAAGAAAATGTTTTTCTTGTTTACTCATTTATTCCATTTGATGACATCTTGTGTTTTAATTACAACAGTTTAAAGTTGATCCCTGTTATATCTGAATGCCACCTCTGATTGCACTGAAATCTGCCATTTCCAATCCAAACTAGTTCTTTTGAGTCAGAGCTTTGATCTGTTCAATTGTTTCTTCTGGGAAACTGTTCTCTGTATATACTATTTGAATTTATCCCTTTGTAAATTAAATGAGGTAACTAGGAATTATACATATAATTTCAAATGTGGTTTAACCATGGATTTCTACAGTTCACTTGGGTTTGTTCTGTTTTCTCCATTCTTTAAGAGCTCCTGATGTCCCTCTTTAAGTACTTCATATCCATATGGAACTGTTGTGCAACACAGTTCATTCTTTTGGAGTTAGTAGCTGGTTCAGAGCCTATTACTGTGTATGCCATTTCCACAATCATCCTATTAGCCTTGCATCAGTTCTTGACCCTTTTTTTTCTTTTATAAATGGACTGCAGTTGTCTTTTTCTTAATGTCTTTTTTTAAAATGTCCCCATAAGGACTGCCCACTGTTAGGCTGTGGTCTGTGACAGAGTCCTTCTCAACTGCTCAACTCAAATGCTGAGCTGCCAGCATTAGTTGAATTTTTCATTGTTAGACCTCTACTGTGCAGTTGTCTTTGATGCCACTGAATTTCATTCTACTTCTCTTACTGTTGCCCTGAAGCTCTTTCGAGTTTTATTTGTATGCCAGACCTTCTCTGGATGGACTGTATTTTCAGTGTTGTATTAACAGCAGGTTTTATTATTCATTCACAGATGTTTTTAATAAAACTCTGCAGGTGAACTACTTCTCTATCAGTACTTTTCCATTCAAAACTGTATATTATGTTTCTTATTTGGCCAGCACCTTATCAAACCTGTAAGGATTCCTTCTTCAGCTTCAGTAATGATTTATGATAATGCTTACTGGATTCTTTATTGAGCTCAAACCAGTTGTTAATTACCACACTTCTTACACCTAGACAACTCATTGGTGTACAAAAGCAAGTTTAGAACAGTGGTAGAAAGCCTGATAAAAAAACATGAACAGCAACTTTTTAATATATGGGTTTTGTTACCTTCAGTTGTATTGATGAAATCATTTGAAGATTAAAACTTCATGAAATGTGGAACAGTTTGGTTTCTATTTTACACAGAACCAAGCAGAGTCAACAAAAAAATCATTCTTGCTAGCGGAGCAAAAATGCCCTAATTTAGCTGTAGCACATGCCCATAAAGCACTGTTGTTGTTGGGTGTTGTTTGCTGTTGCTTTGTTTGGATTTTTTCTGTTTGGTTGGTCAGTTGTTTCGTTGGGGGCTTTGTTGTTTGCTTTTTTTCTTCTTTTTTTTTTCCCAAATACTACATTTTATTTGGAGCTAATGACTTTGGAGTTGATTATATTAATTTATATCTCAGTACCAAAAAGATTGTGAGAAATAGAAAACTGTTTCTGGCAGTAAAGGCTGCTATAGTTGATGTTCCTGGTTAGTAGTAAAGCACAGCATTTTTCCCATTGTTTTGAGAAAAAAATGGAGCAAACCTTAATGTTACTCAATGTCTTCACCACCAACCTCAACTGATCCATCAGTGCAGTGTCTTTGTGTAAGGAAAAATGAAAAGGTATTTTTACAATAAAAGTATTATAGAGAATCTCAGGAGGTGTTGAAATGTAAGGTCTGGGTGTGTTTGGCAGTTTTGAGAACACCGTGACTATCACTGATGTGATTCAGTGACTGTATCAGATAGAATCTTCTTTAATTCCCAAGGAACTGCTTGAGTGCTGTCCATCTTCTGGACCATAATGGAAACACTAAATCTATGTAAGAAAAATCATACAGAGGGAGGAGGAACAAAACTCCAGGTCTCAACTACATTTGGTCTGTGAATGCTTATACTACAGAACAACTAGACAAATATACAGTGTGTCTGAGAGGCATGTCTTAGACTTCAACATCAGTAAGTGCTTATGCTTTGTTTTTAGGACGAGGAAACTCAGGACCTTCACAGAGAACACCAAAATCTGGGCGGTCTAGTTCTTTAGATGGAGACCATCATGATGGATTCCACAGGGATGAAGCTTATGGTGGAGGCCCTGCAGGAGGCAATAACCCTTCCCGAGGAGGAAGAAGTGGAAGTAATTGGGGAAGAGGAAATAACATGAACTCTGGTCAGTCAAGAAGAGGAGCATCTAGGGGTGGTGGAAGAGGCCGATAGAAGAGGCTTTGACTGGGTCACACCCAGTCCCTGCTGGACAATATTTAAATAAACTGCCATTCTGGACTCATTAAGTAACCCTGCAACATCACAAACCTGGATTCTTAAGTGGGATAATTGAATGTGTATTTGTTCCTAACAGGGGTCTTTTCCTAGATCACTCAACTGCTACTAGATGCAATATTGTAGCAGTTGTTTTGTTCTCTCCACCCTTTTTCCTCACCTTCTTTTACCTACTTTGTTTTGTGAAGAGTTGGAGTTTTTTTTTTAAGTGTTGTGAGACATGGAGCACCTCCAGAGATTTCAGTTCACCTCTGGACAGAAAGTTGTTTCTATATATGTACAGTTTGTCAGAAAAGTTATGTTGTTTTTGTATGAATACAGAATGTAATTTGCGCAAAAATTAACAGAAAATCAACAGTGTGTGTGATTCTTTCCTCACCTATTACTATAAAGCGGGTTGTCTTTCGTCAGACTTGGGTATGAGATGAAGCAACAGAACTACCTCCTAAAATCTCAGCCATTTCAAATAGTAATAGCTGATTCCTAGGGTTTTTTTTGGTTTATCGTATAGCAGAACTTTCATTTTCACCTTTAGACACAGATGTCTACAGATTAGAAGTGGTGCTGATGTTAAAATTCCAAAACACAGGAAATCACCGCTGCTCACTAGTCTACCATCCTGAAAGAGAAAAACGTGGAACACCATTTAGAAAAAGCTGTCATAGACATAGTGTGAGTTATAACCTGGCCTGCTAGCAAATTAGGCATCATAGCAAATGCTGTCTTGTATGCTTCACTTGGGAAACTCAAATAGTTTTGTTCAAAACAGCATCTGTTTATAGACATTGGGGAAGAAGGAAGCTTAGCAGCTTAATTAATATGGATGCATATGTGTTACAACGGCTGTAGGATGCATTGCTTACAGCCTTGGGTATTCAATAGTCTTTCAAGTATCTTTTTTCTTCAAGCGACTGTTTCCTAGTTTTACTAGGGGAGGAAAATGAGGAGGACAGGTTATTCCCATTTCTTACATTTCATTAATAAAGCTTCCTACCAACCATGAGTTTCTGTTTTCCCCATAAATCATTCAAGATTAATCCTCTCCAGTCACTGGGATATCAAAAGCCTCCTGTGATACCTAAAGCCTCCATGAAAATGTTATCACTTAAGTACAACGTTCTAAAGCCAGCTCTCAGGAGCTGCATTAGGGGTATAATGAAAAATGTCACTACCAGGCTTCTGGGCCCCCAGCTTTGACTTTCATGTTACAGTTTTCAGGATAATATGGCAATGGAGTTCTGGCAGCTGTTTTATCTGACCTCTCATGAAGTCAAATTAACTAAAGAGTGGATTAAGTCCTGATGACTTTTCATTGAAGGAGATCAAAGCACAAATGCTTAACGGCACTTCTCATTTCAGTCATAAGGAGGTTGTTCTTTAAAGTTTTTTAATTAGTAGTGTATAAAATGGCATTTAAAAATTATAGTAATTGATCATTAGTCTATAAAATTCTTGTCATGTGGCTCTAGAGACAGAATGGTCTTAAAGGAGAGGAAAGAGATGAGATGCACCTGACATGACAGTTTCTCCTTTGAGGGAAGAAAATCTGCTCTTTACTTTAGTCTGAAGAAGGGCTTTGGTTGTTTCTGATGTGTCTAGAGGTTAGGACCTTTCCTGAAGTTTTGATGACAAATACTAATGATTTAATCACTAGCAAATGAGAAAGCTTGCTCCTTCTCCCCCCCCCTTTTTTTTTTAACAAGCTCTACATTTTAAGGGGCTGAAAGTGACTCTTGTCTAAATAGCTGGAATACATGATTTAGACGATGAGCAATAGTCCTTAATTAAACCACAATCCTCTACCAAAATAAGTGCACCTAAGAATGGAACATACAGCATTCTTTATGTAGACAAGAGGAAGTATGCTAGTTTTCTTCTGATGGTGGGTTAACTTCTTAAACCAGTGGTACTTGCTGTTAAGTAGTATCCTTTATCAAGGGACAGCTTTTTTTAAGGTTTTGAAATAGTCTATAGAATACGCGTCAGAAGTTGTAAGCAAATTCCATCATTAGCTAGATTTTGCATAAAATCTTAAAGAGTGACAGCATAGCAGGAGACAGAAGCAGCTTCCCAGTCCATAATACTATGATCTATTATTGCTGGAGAAGCAATAGAATTACTTTATGGAAATATTCTTCTGTACTCTTCAGGTCAAGTTCTTTCACCCGTGCTTGGTGAGAATCCTTATCCTCTACCTGCTAGTTTGGAGCTCCACTGTGTCCAAGAGATTTATTTAATTTGATACTGTTGATAGGCATACAATTAATTTTACATACTAGAGCTTAGAAGTTGTAAACATCAGAGAACTAATTTAATGCTAATTCACATGGCTCCAGTCTACACTCTTAAGGGGGGGAAAAAAGTGGTCATTAGTGGAACGTCTATATTGACATTTGGTACACACATTTTTATTAAAGCAAGCTTATGCACATTTAAGTACCCCCATTTAACAATTTCCCTTTGAGCAAGTATTAGGTGAATATGCTAAACCCTAAGATGAATATTGCAGTGTTTGGCTTCAGTTTGTGTATGAGGCATATATAGTCAGTGAGATACTCAGCAGGTGAGGCCTGGTAGTGCCATTTAGCTGCAGTTGTGCAGCAGGGGCTGTCAGCCTGAATTCAGCATCTTCCTGAGCTGCTTACTTTTTGCATTGAAACAGAGCTGTGGTAACTGAAACAGAGTAAAATTACTAGCAAATCTCTTTCTGAAGGTCATACTGTCACGTGTAAGCAATCCCTGCCTAAACTGAGAGGAAAAAAACCCCATAAACATATGGGAAAAAAAAGTTCTAAAAGCTGAAGCTACCCCTCTAAAACCCAAGTTATTTGTTGCCTTATAGCAGCTGTAGGGCACCAGTACTCGCAAAGCCTTTCACCGTTTCATCCTTGTGCAAGAAGCCTACCCCTAGTTAAGGGTAATCCTAGTAATGCCAGGAAAAGTTTCACTTACTGGATGGCATTTTTTAGAGAGAAGTAACATTTTGTGGACACAATGTTCATCACTGGTCTCAGTGACTAAAGTATGTTTGGTGTGTAGGGGTCAGCTCAAAACTGAGTTAACAGCAGCTGACTATTTTTGAACCTTCACCCTCACACCTGATCAGGTTTGTCTAAATTGTCTCTGTGTTTCAACAGTCAGCCCTATGCACCTCAGTCGTAAAATATTTACTTTTCATGTAACGGGCAAGTCAATAATTACATTTCATCAGCTCCGTAATCTCACTCACGTTTTGAAGTAGGCTGCAGGAGCCACATGGTCCTATACTGGAGGTAGGAAAGTGGGGTGCTGCCAGCTCCCACCCAGAGCCGAAGAGACTCCAGACCGGAGCTATCGAGCTGACTTTGCAGTAAGGCAAAATCCAGTGCTCGGGACGGTTCGGCAAGCTGGCACCAACACTGTTATACCTCAACATGGCAAAACGAGTTTAGAGAGTCATCGATGCCGTTCGGAGGTGCCAGCGGCTGCTTTTCTTCGTCAAGAATTGGCGAGGAAAACTCAGCAAGAATAAGTAGGTGGTGAAGAGAAGCGGCGTCAAACAGCACCATCCTCATCCCGCTCTCGGACAGGTGTCTTCGTGAGTCTGTCAGTCCCCCTGTCCGAGTCCCACTGGACTGCAGCCAGTCCTCCCGCACTGGCGCAGGGCTCACCCCGGCAGCGGTTTTCCGTGGCGGCGGCAACACCACGGAGTTCACACCGGCAACGCTTTGCCACGGCGGCGCAGTGCGGCGCTAAGGAAGCCGCCGAAGAGCCGCAGGCCGGCGCCACCTCCGGGCAGCGCAGTCAGGAGCGCAGCAGCGGCGGCTCCCAACTGGACGGCAGCGCCCAGCGCCGTCAGGAGGGTGCTGCGTAGCCCCAGCGCCGCGTAGAGGGTGCCACCGAGTGCGACGAGGTAGAGGAGGAAGCCGCGACTGGGCTCCCGTAGCAGGCGGGCGGGCCCACGCAGTAGGGCAGCGGCACCCAGGGCACAGACCGAGCCGAGGGACCAGAGCAGTGCGAATTTACGGGCACGAAGCAGAAGCACCGGCGCGTACAGCGCAGCGAGGCCGAAACAGATAGCAGCTAGTAGCAGGCACAGCCCGCTCCCGACTAGCCGCTGCCAGCGCGACAGTCCAGGCAAGCAAGGGTCCGCCTCGGACGCCCACGGCCAGCCTGAGCCTGAACCCGAGCCCGACCCAGCCGCCGCAGAGAGGGAGCCTCGGCCCGGCAGGAAGGGGTTCAGCGTGCCTAGCCAGGACCCCAGGCCGCTGCTCCCGGCATCTTCTTGCGAGCAGCCGGCGGGCGGCGACGCAGGGGCTGTGCTGGAGCTACCGGTGGTAGTAGCGACTTTCGACTGCTCGAGGTACTCCTGCAACTGCCGGCCCAAGTCCGCCATAGCGAGGCCGGGTCTGCTCTCGAGCACTACACCGCCCGCGCCGCCGCCATCTTGTGCGCAGTAGCTGCATCCGGGTCACCGGCCATCTCGTGCCTCCGGCCCTACGTGTGGAGGCGCGTGCGCGAGGGGCTGTGAAGGCCCAGGCGCGCTGCGAGTGCCCAGGGCCTGGCTTGACAGCTGCGACTGCTGCTTTTCGCCTCCTCACTGCCTTAAAACCAAAGTTGTCTGACCGAAGGATCCGGGAACTTGTCGAGGACGGACGGCCTAGCGGGGCTATGTCACTTTTGGAGGCAGATCCTGCTTCAGCTGTTACTAATGAGGCAACTGAAAGTGCTTGGGAGCAGCGAGCAGTAAAGGTTTCAGCAGCAGGAAAGAAAAGCACTGTCACATTCATAATCCAGATGAGCAAGATGATACTCGAGTTTGCCAGAGCTCACAGCTAGCCCTACGGGATGAAGTAAAAGAGATATAAGGATTGTCTGGGATTATAGCCCAGTGGCTGGGAGGTAGTTGGAGGCCTGTGCCTGTTCCTCCCAACACCTTTGGCAGCACCTGGAGTCTTCTCACATATTCAATCCCTGTTTCTGTAAAGGAAAGCTGCAAGAGCAGAGGCATTGCATGCTAGCGCACAGAATGATTACACCAGGAGACGCTACAGACACAAAATGACCAAGAGCCTATTCATTACTCCAACAAAAGGCCAATTTGTTGATTTGTGGGCTGTTTATTAATACGATTACCTTCTACCCTTAACCAACCATTAATCCAAATAAGAACACCTTACTCGGTTCTTCACCATAATTTAAATAAGGAGTTAAAAAAAAAAAAAAGCAACATAACCCAAATGTAACATCCATGGTTCTAAACGTTTACCACAGGGCTGAAAAAAAAAGATGTTTGAACACTTAAGAAACAGAATGGAAAGTCTCCTTCATCATTCCAAGCTTGCAACAGTATCTGTAGCAATGGTGAGTCACATACTAAACTACCTTACAAGGTGAAATAAAGTTTGAAACCGATTTTGGATAGAGCTCCCTGTCCCATTTGCTGGATCACCTGATACCCATTAGAGAATATAAAATTCTCTAAAGTGCTCAGTGCAAAGTTTGATCATTTAGCAAGATGAGATTAGGTGTTACTGAAAACATCACAGTTGGAAAGTTCTTCTTTAGGGAGTGTGAGCCTTCTTCCTTTTGGCAGCGAAGGATGCTATCTAGCCACTTTGTAGAAGATAGCCCTCCAGAGGTGTCTTCTACTGCACTGAGGATCAAACTTACTACCAGGTTGTTATGCCCTCGCCTTGGGGATGTGCAGTGGGTATATCATCCTGTCACAGCAGGCTTTCAGAAAGACGGCAGTTTCTTTGTCCACAGGGGAAAATGTTACATCAGTGAAATACATCTCAGTTATAACTGTACACCAGGTAACAGCTTCGTGACGAAGGGACACAATCAGCATCTCCCCTCTCCTTTCCGGGCTCATAGCAGCTGCATCAGCGTTTACTCCCAGGTGGAGCGAAGCGTTTCCTGGGCAGCCTGGCAGCCGTTCTCCTGGGTCCGCCGGGTCCCTGTAGGCGGATGGCAAGCAGGCCCGCTCCGCAGCCTCGTTACTCACTATTTTTTTTTTCCTTTATAGGAAAAGTATGCGCGGGCTGGGGGGGGCTGCCCTGAGTCACCAGGGGCTGCGGCTACCGCCCACGCCCAGGGGGCCCGGGACGCCGCCGGGCCGGGGCGTGGTTTCTGGTGGCCGCCGGGTCCGGAGCCACTGCGCCGAGCCGAGCCGCTTGTCCCGCCTCGCAGCCCCTCCGCCATAGCCCGGTGCCAGCCGGGGGCTCGCCGCCATGACGGGCAGGTAAGGCCAGGACGCGCAGCCCAGCAGGGGAGGCCCGGGGAGCCCGGCTGGCGGGTGGGGGGGTCAGTCCCTCGTCCTGACCCCGATGTGCTGTCCCTGCCCGTCCCCGCCCCCGCCCCTGTGGCAGGCGGTGAAGGGTCGGGAACAGCCCCTGTGTACCTTAGATAGAACGCTGGTGCGCCCGGTAGGAAGCAGTCGGGGGAGAGGTTCAGGCGGAGCGGGGCACACTGAGGCCGGGGAGGCCAGCTCCCGCACCAACGCCGTGCCATGGTAGAGTCGGAAACGTGACCTCATGGAAGAGCAGAGCTCTGGCCGCTCCGCTGTGCCTTACTCCTACACGGGCATGCCGTAGTGGGAAGACCAAAAACAGAGTTGGGAAGGAGCAGTTGTGGATCTGAGCAGTGTCTGCTTAGTAGCCAGGCGCCCCACAGCCAGGTGCTGCAGCTCGGGCGCTGATAGCCCCTTCCCTCTGTGCCCCACAGTTTGGGGTCCTTCGAACTGATGTGACGCTGCCTCTCTGCCCACACATTCAGTTTCTACTTCGGGCTCACCTTAGAGTTACATGTTCCAAGAGCTGTTTGAATCTGGAGCTTGGTTCTGCTCCCACGTAGTCTTGATGTTTGTATTATGCAGTTTCTTATGGTTATTTGATGTAGATCACATCTGGTGGGTTGTTACCTATGAGAGCGCTCACAGTAACTGTTACAGCCTCATCTGTTATTTGGACAAGTGCTAGTTTTCCTTTCTGTGGTGACATGCATGTTGATAAGTGGTTGTAAGTATTCAAAACACTTCTGGCTTTTGCCTCCTGTCTTTAGATTTTTTTTAGTTTTTCTGTCTTAATAGCCTATTCTTTCTTCTTCTGATGTGTGAAACAGGTATGTTTTTACAATTTTACATTAATTTCCTTACAGCTAGAGGAAGACTCATGAGTCTTACTAAATGTTCACAGGCCATGGGCACTCCTAAATGGGGGGCAGATGGGAAAGACGTGGGGAGGACCAAAGGACTGTGGCTGTATGAACCCAGCTAATTCTATATTTACAGAGCTGTGGTGTAGTGCTGTTTAGAAGGACATGTTTATCTCAGGTGAAGTCACTCAGCTGCAGAGGGTGGTGGGAAATGCCTGTGGGCAGTAATCCTTGTGGTCTTCTCTCCATGCTTCCTCAGAAAGCTGCCTGTTAAGGTAAAGCACTATAAGTGAGAGATGCTCTGATGTGAAGCATGCAGCTTGATGGAGAGTTCCAAGGCAGTTGAGATACTGCAATGAGAAGGTCTTCAAAATAACACAGGATTTCTGCCTCCTTTTCCTGAGATATTTTTCAGAGGGTTGCTAACATGACCAGGCCTTGGCTTTAGCTTTTGAAAATTGAATACATGTGTTATTTAATGTTTCCAGATATATTTGTCCTGGAAAGTTTGTGAGCTATGACAATTTTTACATTTCTGTCTGCCATTATGCTTGGGTCAGAATGATCCACTGTTCTACCAGAGACATTTATCGTAGCTTGTAATTCAGTGGACTTTTTCCTCATGAACAGAGTAAATTCCCAGCACAACAAAACCTGTACTTTCCTAGTGTCTGTGAAACGTTGCACTGCTCAGCACCTTGAAAGACCAAAGCCATTTGACAAGTACTGTGTTTAATGTTGTTTTCAGGCTAGAACAGACTCCTAAGTCATTAGAAAAAGCTGGGGGTCGGGAAAGTACTTCCTCAGATCTAGCGCTACAACTCGCTCTACTGAACTGTGGATAGATGTTGTTCCATATTTGTTACATGGTAGTTCTTAAAATCTGTGGACATTATTAGTCAAGTGTTCTCCAGCTTTTGAGATTCAGGGTTGTGGACAGAGATGAACTGTTTCACAGCTGCAGCATCCCCTCGACATTGATCAGTGGAAACCTTCCAGAGCTAGGAACATGACATAAATGTGCCTCAGGTTCTGAAACTGTTCAGGGAAGGGATGATTTTGGTGTGCTACAGTGTGTTAAAGCGAGGAAGACTGGAAAACCTGAAACGTTTGCATTATCTTTTTCACACCTTTCTTGTCAAATAGAAACACAAAAGGACTCACTTCTAGGTACCATGATTACTGATGCAATATTAGTAATTAATATGATTAAAAAGAACTCCTTTTCTGTTTGTAAATGTTCTGTCTCATTTAGCTGCAGAGGCTGTGTTCTAGACTGAAATAGCTGCAGTAATTCAATTTACTGATTTTTAGCATTAGGGAAAAATATAATTCAAGAAAATTTTTTCTTTCTATTTATTCATAGGAGAAAATTATTAAAAATAAGCAATTATTTAGCAAATTAAAATTTTAGCTACATAAAGAATTATGTTGTTGCAATGAGAGGATTGTTTTTTGTTAGAGAAAACCAGTAAGTAGGTGATTGTAATTTGCAAATCATAATTCTGACTGCCACATCTTGGCTTAATTATTTTATTTGTCTGTCTTGACTAAAGAGTCTGTTACAGTCCCTAATTCTAAGAGGAGTCCGTGGTTTAAAGAGATGCTGTTAACTTAAAAAAAATCACCCTTCGAATATGTCTATTCTAACAAGGGTCCAAAGATAATAGGACAGAAAGAAATTAGAGATATATGTATTTTAGTTTTAAGTTTTATGTTGTTTAACTAAATTTGGAAATAAATTCTGTGTAAGAGAGATGTGTTAGATATAGTCAGTTTCTAAGCAGCCTTTTCTGTACTTTGCAGTGTTGAGAAATACAACTTATGTGATTTCTAGTGCCTTTACAAGTATACTACAGTACTTCTTTACCAGTAAATAAGCGAAGACTGCTTCTATAATTTGTATTTGATGTGTTTATTCCGTCTTGATCTTTGCCTTTTCAAGCAAGTAAAGGGATTTAGGGAAGGGTGGCGTTGATGGTTGTTTCTTACTGTTTCACCTTGTTTTCCTTGTTGGTTTTGATGGATTTATTCCTAAGAAAGGGAATCATTGAGTGACTGGTGAACAAAACATTGTCAAATGTCCAAAGCAGAAAATAAACCAGAATTAAGATAATTTCCTTTAAGACTTCACTGCTGTGATGCCGTTAGAAAATATAAAGGTAAAAAATGTCTGTGCTGTTTTATATTGCCTCTAGAAACTAATATAATACAAAGCTGAAGGAAAAATGTTTCCTAAGTGCCTGTTTCAGGGCATAATTATTTTTGTAAGAATTTGTTGTTATCACTATACTTGGTCTAATTGGGATCTGGATACGCCTATGTACTTCCTGCAGTCAACAAAGAACAACAGCTGCATTTGCAGATACGCTTATTGATTGTTCCTAATCCAGTTGAGGTAAGAAATAAGAGTATATTATTTTTGATCAGGCTAGTGCTTGACTAGATGCTTTCTGAACCAGGCTGTGCATGCGCTCCATTTTATGAAGCAATTGCAAGTAAAATGGTTTGAAGTGGGAGGAGGGAATATAAAGGTTGATAATACTAAGAAAGGTTCTTGGTGCTGCATGAGACTAAGAGATGTATCATCTCTCTGAGATACAAGCAGCCATTTCTGGTATGGACTGTAAAATGTCTTTAATCTTATTATTTTTCTATCTAACTCTGCTGTCTGGGGCTCTCTGGATAAATCTTGCTGGAAGGTCTTAGCAGTCTGTTCTGGGGACATAGAGGTACTTCTCTGAGGAGAACTATTTCTTAATGCCTGAAAGAAGTCTATCTGCTTTCTTCTCTGCTTTGGCCCAGAAAGTAATGAGCTGTAAGATTTTGGCATCGACCCTGTCTCTTAAAAGTATTCTGTCTAGGAGGAAAGGAAAACAAACCCGTGCATTTTCACTCTTCATGTGCAAGGCAGCCAGAGAGGAGTTAGTGAGTGAGCTTGTGTTAAAGTGTGGGAAGACAGGATGGTTATAATTTTGATGTTTTTTTCCTTCAATCCACTTATTGTCCCTTCTGAAAAAAAAAAAAAGCATCCTACCTTTTTGTGGAAGAGAGGTCATTTGAAAGCAAATAAAATCGTGTCATATGAGTCAGAAATGTAAAAGCCTAGGTGTTTGAGTGAGATTGTTAGCCAGGGTTATTAAGGTTAAGAAAGATTAATGTTGTGGTGATTTTACTTTTAGCACAAAACAGAACATTAAAAGGTGATTTAATATTACATCTTACAAATGTTTTATTGCTCTAGAATGTAAAAAGATCAGCAAAAACACCCATTACAGAGGACATTTTTTTTCCTCTGTGTCATTTAAGCCATTACATAGAAATGGATAAAGCAGTCATAGTCTGAAATAAGTGATAGTGGCAGATTGCTCTCAGGGTTCAGGAGCCTAAAACTTGCAGTGAAATGTGGGGTGGATTGTAGCTTTTGAGGTTTCTGATTTATGGTTTTGCAAGTGTTACTTGTGCCTTTCTGCTGGGTCTCAGTAAACCCTTCTGTTTAAATGACAGAAGGGGTCTCTACTGGTTAATACTCATTTAGTAAAGTCATCACTTCTCTTTTTTCTCCTCTCTACCTTTCCAGGTTGTAGTCATGGAATATATTTCATTCTCATGCTACAAAAATCCTAATTTTTTATAATTTAGTAGTAAACAATAGCTTGTTGGTAATGGCTCTGGAGATTCATGGTGATGTTGATCAAATGACACTGACTCAGCCGCCCTCCTTTGTTCTTTTAAAAACTGACTTCTGTATTCTCACATTTTTACTCTTTTTATCCCTGTACGCAGGGCCAAGCTATTTGTGCTGTGGGATCCTTTTCTGTCTGCCAGAGTGGGTGGAGAAGGGGGTGGTTGAAAGGGCAAACTCTTGTTAGAAGGCCATGTTCAGTTATGTGCAGAGAGCTTTGGAGGCTGGAATGCCAAATATGTTCCTTCCCTTCTTCCTGACCCTCTGCTGCATGCCACTTCTGCAGTGCCTAGAGAGCAAAAGTCTTCATGGTTTTGTTTCTTGGAATATCCTTTATCCAAATGTGAGGAACAGTTCTGTTTGTGGTGTCCCTAAGATGTGTGATGCAGGACCCTGCAGGGAGCCACCTTAGAGATGCCAGGGTCAGATAACTAATCTGCACTAAACTGAAGTGTTCACTGTCAAGAGTTCTAACAGTGTGTTTTGTTTTTCTGTGTTTCTGCTTATTTGATCAGAAAGTCTTCTTAAATTAAGTGTTATATTATTTGAAGAGTCAGGATTTTTGTTTGTTTGTTTTGTTTTTTATCTCCTGGAGTGGATACAGTTAGATTATGCCAGTCTTAACAGAGAATGAGTTGCTGCTATAGACTCTCAGTGTGTTGGCTTGAATAGGTAATTACTAGTGGAATGCAGGAAAATGGTTGTCTGATCTTTGAGGCTGTAGCAGAATGGCAGATGGATTGTAAGAAACAATGCTGGAGCAGGGGTCTGTGTATCCTGCAGTAGCTCTTCTAAAATGTAAAGGCAACTCCCAAAAGGAAGGTGACTCATTGAACATCAGTCTTGCTAGTGTTTGTTCCAGTTGTCTCTCTGCATTCCCCTCCACAGTGGCATTGGGTGCCATGGCTGGCCTGAGACTTCAGGGGCTGGCATCCTCCAAACTTTATCAGCGCCGTCAGGATCGGCTAAGTGGCACAGGGTCGCTCCCAAGCAGCAGGACAGATACAGCAGCTGGGATACATGGGTATGTCTCTGAGATGAAGGGAATGGTGGTGGTGAAGCATTTTCCAGATTTGATAGATGTTCAATTTTGGTGGTGGGGCTTTTTCATTTAAGGCAGGAATCATCTGCGCACAGCCAGAGGGTATGAAGTCTGTTTATTTTAATTTCCAAGTAGATTACGACGGAAAGGATTTTCCTGATGAGAAAGCTTTCAGCTTTTGACAATAACAGGAAAATGACAATGAAGAGCCTTTCCCGTTTGGAAGCACTGTCATAGACTGTTCAGAACCAACATTACTGCTAGTCTTGTTCATGGTGAAGTGTGTAGGCACTGTGGGAATAAAGAAATGGTCAAATGCTGTAATTTTTCAACATGTTGATAAAATTCCTTGATTTTTAGGGCTTAGTAGCCCTAAATAGTCCTTACAACTTCACCTATACTGTTGATAGCAAGCTAGTCAATTTCAGTTTTTATGAACAACTTCCATTTAGCTTCGAGTATAGCTGCTTCTTGAGATTATTTAGAACATGTCAAACAAGTCTTCTTAAATCTGCCCAAACAATTAGAATGCAATGGAATAGGACCCCGACACTGGATTGCTTGATTTACTAATTACTTTTCCTGTGGTTCAGATTAAAATTTTACCTATCAGTTTTCACTGAAGTTAATTGTTAATTTTGGGCAGGAGAGACATTAACAGGAATGAAATAAAACTTAGTTTCTTGCATTTTGGGAGAACGATGACCTGGAGCAGCAACATGGGATCTGAAGTCTGTGTCACTAGGAAGAGCAGTGAGCGTGCAGGAGAAGAGATTGTTTTTCTAGCAGTCAGAAGTCTTGGTTTTCAGTCATTTCTTAGCAGGACATAGACCTGATCCTTACCTTTAACTGAACAGTTGGTTTGGCTTCTCAGTTTGAACTCTGTATCCCTCACTAGAACCCTACTTTTCCCGCTTTTCCCTTTAGCCTATAAATAGTAGGTAAATTTTCCATTTTTCCTGTACAAAGCTGTGCTTAGTGAGGACGGGAGTAATGAAAGGAATGGTGATGCCATTGGTTGTGAGAGGATGCTGTTCAGGAAGAGCGATGAACATGATGAGCATAGAGGGACCTGTGAGAGAAGAGAAAATAAGCATTTCAAAGGCAGCAGTGGAACACAAACAGCAGTGTGAACTGCAGATAAGGGAGGGTGAGGAGACAAATGCCCATCTCACGTTGTCAAAATGTAGTTTGCTTTCGGCTACTAACCTGTAAGAGCCTTCTGGAAAGAAGGTGTGTCATGGTTTAAAACCGTCTTTTTAATTTTTCTTTTCAAAGTTCAAGCAGAGAAAGCAGAAGAATGTAAATAAGTCACTATTGGCTGTAAGAAAGCAAAATAATGATTATTCTAAACACTTCCATTGGATAGATAGAAATGTTTAAGAACCACTACTCAAAACAAATTTGGGGCAGTCAGAGTTCTCGGCTGGCTTGCAGGGCTGTCTGGCTACTACTTCTTCTGGCTGAAGATAACACTGACCTTGATGAGCTAAGTCTAACAGCCTCTCTGCTTCTTAACTCTCTGCCTTCTGCTGGGGGGTCTGGGGATTCCTTCTGGTCTGGGGGGAGAGGCCCCTTCAGAGGTCTCTTTGGAGGAAGCAAAGGGAGCTTGGTTGTAATTTTCTGTTGATTGTACATATTTGTAAGTGTTGTGAATAGTGTATATTTGTACATATTCATTGCATTTCATCATAGATTGTACATTTGCTTGTAAATACAGCTTTCGTTTGCTTCCAGACTGAGCTAGCCTGGTGATTGTCTGTGTGGGGGATTTCAGCTCTCACACTGTTACAATGTGGAAGGCACAGTAATCTTTTCCCCATGATTTCAAATTATAATTTCTAATAATTTTCTTTTTTTTTTTCTGAATTTGTAAACACAACAGAATTTTCAAGCTGCGATTTTGTTTCTTTAATTTTTTAAAATATATTTTTTTTCTCTCAAGTAAATGTACTTAATATGCTATGCATGAAGAGTGGCCTGTTTTGAATGATATTTCTGTAGTGCTCAGCTCTACACAGGTTTGTGGGAGAACAAGGTTGGTTCTCATTTGCCTTCTGTGTCAGCTAGATTTCAGGAGCTGGAGCTGGTTGTTTGGAAAATGCTTATCTGTGTGAGATCCCTCTTTTTAAACCTATGCTATTAAATGTGCTGTGAGTCTGCTGGAGGAGGTGATGTGGGCAGTACTGGCACAGTAATGCTGACACTGATGGTTCTCCAAGTGTACTGCATCAGGCTTGGGCATATTAGTAAGTCTAGGAGGAGTGGAGTGAGGAGCTTGCTCTGAGGTCAAGCACACCTAGGACTGCAGGAATATGATGCCAGGTACAAGAATGCTCCAGGCCTGATACTGTGATGTGTTGAAGGAGGGAAGCTGTGTGTGTGTTGTTATTGTGACGTGTACGGAGCAAGGCAGACCATGCTTGTATATAAGCTATGTGCTGTCAAGACATCTAGTAAGGCCAGGATGGTTTGGAAGACGTAATATTTGTGGCTGGCAGTTATATTGGCGGGGGGGGGGGCAATACCTAGATAGGTATTTTCACATCCTACTTCTCAAAGCAAAGTAAACAGAAAGGTACGTATTTTGGTTTTACTCAGTTGGTGACAGTGCTGAAGATTGTAATGTGTTTAGGAACGTTATCTCCTGAATTATTTGTATTTTATCCACAGTTTTTGATCTATTGGTAATTTTTCTTTCTCTTTTCTGATAGGTCCTCATAGTTTTTGTCCTTTCCTCAGGCGAATGAAAGTAATATAAAAGTAGTGTTGCTGCTAGCTGGTGATAATCCATGAACACATTTGGGAATGATCTATTTTATCAGTGCTGGTAAACAAGCATGACATTTTAGCTCCTTTGAGATAATGGAAGTGAAGAAGAGAAAATAGACATTGTGGCTGAAGTGGCACAGGCTTGATAATAAAAGGGTGTCTTTCTGTATATAAGGTATAATCTGTTTAAAACCTGTACAATTCTTCATGTTGTTGATGTTTCCTTGGGCTGAGTGAACACTGCTAAATGTGAACATTACACTGAAGAAAGGGGAATTATTTTACTTTTCTCCAATATTTTATGACAAAGAAGTTAAACCATTTTAGGAAGATTGTCTAGATAAACATCAATTGCAGTGAAGGAGATTTTGGAAGAATGAGAAGAGTAGTTGAGGGTTGTTTTTCAGCAGAAGTTCATAAACTGATACCCCTCCTCTTTCTTTTGTTAGTCATTATCTGTGAAATTAATCATAAAGTCTCGTATTGTCCTGGCAAATTTAATTTTTTTTTTTTTTTGCTATTGTTGTCAACATTAATGACTTAAAGCCACAAAACCTCAACCATGCTAGGGCGTGGGAAGAAGTCTGTGTCCTCTATTTCTCTGATCTTTATCTTAGCTGCTGGCATCTGTGAATCTATGGTATACACGGTGTGTGACAGCTTTCTAGTTTTTTTACTTTTCACTATCCTAGGCATCTTGTGTATGTATACATGCTAGAAATTACTATGTAAATGTTACCATATCATGATATGTTTTGTATACACTAGTTTCTACTGGTAGACCAGAAAGAGCACAGAATATCTTTCTGGGATTCCCTAGAGGTTTGGGCTCCCGTATCATGAAATGTCTTCCTTTCTTTTTGTACTATCTGTAAGGCTTTTGGTCATTGTGGCATTGAAGTAATTCTTCATTCAGCAATGTGCTGGAAAACAATCTTTGACACTAAAACCAAAAAGGTTTAGAGACCAATTAAAGAAAATTTATGGGTTTTATTTGGGCTTTTGTGACAGAAGCTCTTCTTGTGCCTGCAGTTTCTTGAACTTGATAGATACTGAGTCTGTTCATCTGTTCTCCTGGTTGTCTGATTTTTTTTGTCTTGCATCCATGTTTAAGATACTGAATTCTGCTAACAGAATAGAATCTTAGAATCATAAAGGTTGGAAAAGACCTCCAAGATAATTAAGTCTGTTAACACTGCCAAGCCAACAATAAACCATGTCCTTGAGCACCACATCTACATGTTTTTTGAATGCTTTTGTGGGCAGTGACACCCACCTTGCTACAACCTTCTTTCAGGTAGTTGTGGATAGACGTAACAGTTCCCCTCAGCCTCCTCACTGAACAAGGTCAGTAGCACAAAGGCTGGAGCTTCTCCTCTGCTCTCTTCTTTAGTAATTTCCTGAATCTGTATGAGAATAAAAGCATGACATTTACCAGCCCAAATATATATAAAAACACTGGTTTTGGAAGATAGATCCAAACTTACTTGCTATAGGAAGTGATATAGGAAGGTAAAATGATTTCAAATCTTTGTACAGCACATGTACCAGAGGCACAGAATGATCTTCCAAGTTAAGTCCCACTTCTTATAAAGAGGTAATTTTTCATTTTTTCTTTTTTTTTTTCTTTTTAATTTCTGAGCAATGCTGACATTTTATAGTAAATACTTCTGTGAAGTCAAAGCATGAGAAACCCACACTTAATTATTGTGGTAAATAACTGATTTCTGTAACTCAGGTTCTTTGACGAAGTTATTTTGTTCAAGGTATGACAAGTAATAGTGAAAGATTGGAAAAAGCATTGTTTGAGCAACTGGTATTTGTGGGGTTTGCACAGGACAGGGTAACTTCAGGATGTTGAGCTGATGATCATGTTTTAATAGCCTTTTCTGTCTTTGTGTCACCAGCTTATTGTTAAAACAGAGGAAGATTCTGTATTTTACTGAATTGCAAAAAATCAGTTAGCAAACAGAACACAAAAAGCACTCCATACTAGGGACTGTCCTTTGTTGGAAGGATTCAGATCTCAGTATCTTATGATTGACACTAAGTCAAACTCTCTTGGTCACTCTTGGCACCACCTGCAGAAGACTGGGTTTTTTTGTGTTGTTCTTTCTCTCTCCATGCTGCTGGCAGACGTGGTTTTGCAGCAGTGTAGTAAATTGAATTGTAAAACTACTCTGAGTTAGAACTGTCCTCCCTTCCCGCCTTGGTTAATTTTAACCTTGAGCTAGCTGAAGGAATGCTTGTTTTTGCCCAATGAAGAGGGCACACAGGGGTGTGTAGTTGAGGGAGATAAAGTATGGCATACATGGAAGTAAAACTTGTGAATAAAAGTAAAACTGCTTCTAAGACAATGCTGAAGTTGCAAATTTTATCTTGAATGTAAAAGAATAAAATAGTTTAAGTTAAAAAGGATGCAAAGTCAGGAATGAAAAGAGAGCAGAAATGTAAAACTTGAGCTATGATTATCAAAGATCCACAGCTGCTGGTTTGTGTTACAGGAGACACATTGGTCAGGAGCTGATGTGTGATTTAGTCATCTCCTGTGAGGCCCTCCCCAACAAACTTCAGATGGGTTGTAGCTGAGGCAGAGAACTGTGTTATTTTGTGTACAGGCTCTTTTATTTTTTTCATTGACTAATAATTTCTCTCATGTATGAGTAACAAGTCACAATCATTAGCTCATTTGTAGTGTGGTATTTCTTGGACAGCTCAGACTGTATCATGGCCACCTTTCTTATGCCTTACAGGAAATCTTGTCAGCATCAGTCAAGTTCTTCTAGCTCAAACATTTTTGAGAATTTTTTTAATGTTTTCCATTTCTGTGTCTTTGATGTGCTTGTTCTGTGCTGCTGTGCAAAATCTGTAGTGATTTTCCACTGTGTATCACATTCTGCTGTAAAAACAGTGTTTGAACATCTTGACCAAAGATCCTCAGCTAGGAATTGGACCTTTTGCATCATTGTGCATCAGCAGAATAGTAAGAGAACTCCTGGGACTCTTCATACTCTCTTGCTTTTGCAAGTGAATGAGGAAAATTAATTTTCTGAGAGTTAAAAATTAAACCCAGATTTGTACTTCGTTGTAGGGGAAGACAGTGAGAACACAGGACAAGAGTACATTTGACTTCCACTAGGAGTTTTGGTTTTCCAATAGATTTTATATGATTTAGAAATTAGGGTTTACTGTAAGCTTACTCTGTCTTGACAAATGCTAGTTTGTCAAATGATAGTTTCATAGTGGAGGCTCCTGTAAGCCTTACTCTTATGACCAAGTCCCAGCATCTTAATTATCTTTCTCACTGACACAATCATAGGACTTGAATCTGAATCTCTCCCAGGATAAGCATATCCAGAAATGTTGGTGTGAGCTATCACACCTGTGGTCTTGCATTGTGTTCTGTGCAGGAACATGGTCGTGTAGGACACAGGCTGTAGTTGCTGTGTTCTGGTGTTGTCTAGGTGGTAGCTCTGCTCTGACAGAGTTCAACCAGCTGGTAGTTGGCAGTGGCAGGGTGGGTACTCATCCTTTCCTAGAGTGCCATTAAAGTCATGTTGGAGAAATAAAAAAAAAAAAAATAGGATTTTTAGAATGTTGATTCTGTGTTTCTAAAGCAAAAACTCCTAAGAAACAATTTTAGATCAAGCTTTGGTGTTAGTGTGTAGAGAGAAATGCCACTGTGCAGGAAACTCTGAGATTCCCTGGAATACTGTTTTACCTGGGTTTCTTCAGTAACCCAGTGGAGCTTTTTCACTGGTGTTGACATGAAACTTTCTTAATCATGGCTGCTGGCTAGCTCAACCCTTGGGATCCAGGCATCAAAGTTTTCAAGAGGGAAAAAATACTTGATGGGGATATCATATTTTCAAATTCTGGTACACATTTGGATGACATAATAGAGTGTGGCGACTGAAAACTAAGGTAATTAAATCTCATCTTCACTGCAAACACTGACGGTTTTGTGCTGACCTGTTCCTTTGGTTCTCTGTCAGGATGAAAATGTCTCTTTAACCTGTGATCTCTAGTGTACAAAATGACAGGATGTCCTGCTTGTCCATAATTCCGGTCCATGTCTGTTTTTTAAAGCTTCCTTGTACTGCAGTAAGGAAACAAGTTGTAACAAACTTCTGCTAAATGAGTGCCTCATTCTTGAAATTATTCCCAGCTCCCTTGGTCTTTGCCACTGTTGGAATTGCAGTGGCAGAAAAAATATGCTTTCTTACTGAGTGGTCATTCCAGGTCACACCATAGGGTGTTTGTACAGACTGAAGATGTGATATATTTGGCTCAGTTAAAGCACAGGGCTTGGTTTTGTAGCTGCTGCTTGCACTGCTGTCTGCTCATTCTAGTGCTCAGAGAATAAAGCTCTGGAACACAAATTGTGGCATTTTTGTAGGGTCTCTAACCAGAGGTAACAGAATCTTCTGCTATTGGAACATGCTTATTGAATTACTGCTTCTGTAAAGAGATTTGGAAAGTCAGGTTGTAGAATAACACTAACGATGGAAATTCAGTTCACCGAATCACAGACTATTAGGGGTTGGAAGAGACCTCTGGAGATCATCAGGTCAAACACCCCTGCCAGAGTAGGATCACCTAGGGCAGACTGCACAGGAACATACCCAGGTGGGTTTAGAAAGTCACCAGAGAAGGAGACTCCACAACCTCTCTGAGCAGCCAGTTCAGTGCTCTGTGACCCTTACCATACAGGCATGTCTCCTGGTGTTGAGGTGGAACCTCCTCTGTCCCAGCCTGTATGCATTGTTCCTTGTCCTATCACTGGGCACAACTGAAAAGAGACTGGCACCTTCATCTGGACACTCACCCCTCAGATATTTATAGATGTTGATACGATGCCCTGTCAGCCTTCTCTTCTCAAGACTGAACAGCCCCAGTTCTCTCAATCTTTCTTCATAGGAGAGATGTTCAAGTCCTGCAATCATTCTCATAGCTCTCCATTGGACTCTCTCCAGCAGATCCTTGTCTCTCTTGAATTGGGGAGCCCATAACTGGACAGCGTATTCCAGGTGTGGTCTCACCAGGGCGAAGTAGAGATGGAGGAGAACCTTCCTAGACCTGCTGAACAGTTTTCTTGATGCACCCCAGGATATCGTTGGGCCTCTCAGCCACAAGGGCACATTGCTGTCTCACCGATAACTTGCTGTCCATTAGGACTCCAAGGTCTTTCACTATGGAGCTGCTTTCCAGCAGGACAGCCCCAAGTCTGTACTGGTGCCTGGTGTTACTCCTCCCCAAATGCAGAACTCTGCACTTTTCCTTACTGAAATTCATGAGGTTTGCCTTCGCCCAGCTCTTTCCTTTCATGTTTGCATTATGTGTTTCAGGAAAACCGCTACACAAATATTTCAGAGCTGTTTAACAGACTGTAATTCTTTAATACTCTCACCGATGAAACTTGTATCTTTCTAATCATAGAATTCAGAAGGTGCCCAGAAAGAATAAAACAGTTTTTCTATATCTGAAAGTATGACAATATTGAATTTTTATGTTATTGGACAGTCTGGCGGTTCAAAGAAAGACCGCATTGCAACAAGAAACTCTTGACTCTTTCCTTACGGTTTTTCTCTCCCCGTTTGAACATGTGATATATGATTTAAAAACTGCATTCTGTTAATGAATAGAGAACTTAGATTACCACAATGGCAAGCATGAAAGTTTTGTGAAAGATGTTAAGGCCATTCCGATTTATAAGGGAGATAGAGGCCACATCCTTTACATGATTTGCAGTGTGGCTTTGGGTTTTTTTTTTTTAGCCCTACTTTCTGAGGAAATCAGGCTGCATGTGTTTGCCCAGGCATCCAAAGAGAGTTCCCTCTTCCCATACCTTTTTAACATGTTGACAATTTCAGCTGTCAGAAAGACAGAGGCATTGTATGCAACTATTTTCCAATGAATCTTGTGCATGTAAGCTGCTGGGTAGAGGGGGAAATGGCCTCTTGATTCCTACAGTGAAGAGGTGACAGCAGTGGGCTATCAGTGCTTACACACCAGAAAATCCTTGGAGGTGCACAGCCTGAGACCAGAAATCCCATGAAGGCAAGATCATTGTGTTTGCTGGACTACTGGTTTGTGTAAAATCCTGGATATTTGGTGTGAGCTATTAGGAGGATGATAGAATGAGGTTACAGACTGGTGAAGCAGCCAGAAGTGCACAGAAGGTAGGTCTGCTACATGAGCTTGTTCTGCCACCTGTGAGTTACAAGAACATTATTTCTAACTAATGTCAGTGCAGTCCTTTCCTTTTTTGTCTTCTTAAAGCAGTGAAAATATTCTGTTCATAGATGATGGAGAAACTTGGATGCTGTATTATATTCATGTGATTGGCTGTGACATTGCTGATGTTCTTACTCTTGTCTTTATTCCAGTAATATGTCCGATGCTCTTGCAAATGCAGTATGTGAACGCTGCCAGACTCGATTTGATCCTGCGGAGAGGATTGTGAACAGCAATGGGGAGCTCTTTCATGAAAACTGCTTTGTCTGTGCTCAGTGTTTTCGTCAGTTCCCAGATGGACTTTTTTATGAGGTGAGCTCTCTTACTCTGTGTAAGAGACAATAAATAACTACATTAAAATGCAAAGAATAAAGTGATAATTCTGGCAGAAATATGGATTTCTGTCTTTCTTGCATGCTTAATTCTTAGTCCTAAACATTTGTTGCTATTTTCTTAAAGGGCTTCCAACTTAATTTCCTTTTTTCTTACATACTCCTTCTTGTTACTGATGTATAACAATTGTGTGCTTCTCTTTGGGTAAGAGGCATTTTAAAAAGAAAATTGAAAATGTTTCTTAATGTCATTAGATACAAACAAATCTTTGTCTTTATTTTTAGATGATTTGTACCGAACATTTCCAATTGGGCAACTGAAATTGCTGAAACTATTTAAAAATGAGATTGAAGTATTTTACAGAATATTTGTGAGCACATATTTTAACTAACACATTATTTTAAACATGCTACATTCTTAATTTGCTGTGAGTTTTAGCCTTTTGTAGGAGGAGTAGTTCTGAATTTTGTGAGTGGAAAAAAAATGCAAAACAAAGTAAAACAGAAATTAAACCCAACTATAGGAAAAGAACTTTGAATACTTTAAGACTTCTACTGTCTTGTAGCAGCATTGCTACTAATTTAACTGTTTGCTACACAAATTCACCATGAGGCTGAAGCCATCTGTGGCTTTTTCTCTAAAAAAAGTCCTTAGGGCTTTCAAAAGCAGGTGATGGGGGGCTAGAACTGGACTAATTGTTAGTTTCAGTGGAAAAGCATGCAAAACTATCAAGACATAAGAGTAGCTCAGTTATTCATGAGGACTCCTTCTCTCATTTTGATCACAGTTTGAAGGTCGCAAGTACTGTGAACATGACTTCCAGATGTTGTTTGCTCCTTGCTGCGGTGAATGTGGTAAGAGATGGTGCATGTCAACACTGTGGGGTAACAGCTACAGAGCTTTGCAAACCTGCCACCATTGCAGTGACATCCAGCCCTGGGCTAGGATTGCTGAGGTCATTTTAAGGAGCAGGAGCTCTGGAGGGAAACAGCATGATAAAAGCAGTGATTTGGGGTATGCTGATTGTGGGAATAATTGTTTCAACTGTATCAATTCTTCTGGAATTAAAGTGGAAGGATTATGAAGGGCAGTAGACTTTTGACAAGAATGTTTACTGTGTGCATCTCAAGGTCTTGCTTTCCTTTTGCAGGTGAGTTCATTATTGGGCGTGTTATCAAGGCAATGAACAATAACTGGCACCCAGAATGTTTCCGCTGTGAACTCTGTGATGTAGTACTTGCTGACCTGGGTTTTGTGAAGAATGCTGGCAGGTAAAATGGAGCAGGACCTCTGAAATTTTTATCAGTATGTTACTGATACAGTAGTGAGGTGTTGAGAGCAGTCAGTTACTTGTACACTGAGAGATGAATCTTGAAAAAGTACTGAAGAAGCTTTAAGGAGCAGCCTGTTAGGAATCACAGAATCATATAATTTGGAAAAGACCTCTAAGATCATTGAATGCAACCATTGAGCCAACACCACCATGGTCATTATACTATGCCCTTAAGTGCTATGTCTGTGTGGTTTTTGAACACCTCTAGGGACAGTGATTCCACCAAGTCCCTGGGCAGCCTGTTCCAGTGCCTGACCACTCTTTCAGTAAAGAAATTTTTCCTGATATCTAAGGACATGGGAAATGGAATGAAGAACAGTGTTCAGCATGTGATTCCGTCAGTCTTCATAAATCATTTGTTTTATATCCAGAAATATATAAATGAGTCCTGAAGGTTGATTAATGCATTTAATTAAGAAGTAAGAAATAAAACGTGAAAGGGAACTTGTACAAAAGCATGCCATAATAAGAAAATAAATCGATCTAGCAGTTAGCAGACAGTGTTGCACAAGTCATAGATAATGTCATAGATAATGTTATTACTTCTTGAACAAAGTCTAGTAGTTTCCTAGATCTTATATTCTCACTAACTAAATGGAGGAGGAGGGAAGGAAAGGTTGTATACTTGTACCCTGTCCAGCAGGGAGTCCTTTCAACTGCCTCTTCCATCCTGCATGCAATTTCTATGCCTTAGTTTTCAGGGTTGGACATAACCATCAAAAGAAAATCAGTTAAGCTTGTTAGAACAAGCTGTTGAGACAGCACCTGGGCGACTTTGGGAAAGCAGTCAGGATTGAAGCAGTTCAAAGAAGATAAAATATGTTTGATTTCATAATTTGCAGGTCAAATCTTGAATTGGAAGGAGCTCATTCCCAAAAGCACAGAAATGGGATCCGTGTATGTATTTGTACATAAAAAATATAATTCAGTGATACTATTTCCAATAATATTTGTCTCCATAGGATTGAAGTTTCTTCTAGTAAATATTGTTGGAAACTCTTGAGTTCTTTTTCTCACTTCTCATTGTACCTGGTCTTGCCTAATCTGCTTGTGATTTACAGACATCTTCCACTGAATGCAATTTATAGCAGTGAGGATAGTTAAGATAATTCTTATTTTATCTGCAGTGAAGGCATAGCCTTCCTAGATGGGACCCCAAAAATAATTAAAAAACTCCTCAAAGATGTCTCCTGAGCAAAGGAGACTTCTCTTCTTCATATGCTTACTTTTCCTTCACTTTTGCTATTTGAGTTCATACTTTTACTATTTGATACGTAGTAAAGATGAATGCTGGATTCATAAACAGCCCTTGTCCATTCTTTAGTTTGAGAGTTATCAGGATATGTTTTGCAGGGAACTACATAAAAGAGGCCATGCATTAAATGTTGTCAAACCTCTGCAGCTTTGAGACAGTGGCAGAGAACAGATAGAAAAAACAGTGTGAAGCTAAGTGGTTGTTGCCAGCTGTGAATGCTGGGAAGAAGTAGAAGAATTGTAAGATCTGTCTTAATTCCAGTCCAGGTTGGGTGCATTGCAGGATTTATGCTTTTTTCTTGCCACCATTTAGTACAGTTAGCCTACTATGTATAAGTGCTTCGAATTTGGAGGCTTGAAGATGATTTTCAGGCACTCTGTCTTTTCATCAGGCAAGTCTGTCTCAGGGTGAATCTCTACTGCTCATACAAATTGAGATCTGAAAGTAGGCAGCATGCATTGTGTAGGGGAAGAGTCATTACTGAATGCTTTGGGAATTAAGTTTGGTTTGTTGTTTGGGTTTTTTTTTTAAACAAAAGACAGTAATTTAAAAGCCTTTTTTGCTCCCTTCCCTATTCCTAACTGTTCAGCCCTCAGTTTCACATCTTGAAATTGGTAAAACTGCACTTCTGTTTGCAGTTTCAGTAAGATAAGAATATGTGATCTTTGTTGTCAGAATTATTCTTATTAATTGCAGTCCTATTAAAAAAAAAAGACAGAACTTCCCTCCACAGGATGGGTTTGACTCTGGGCTATCTCTCTGCCTACATGCATTCTCAGCTGATCTTTGTGGAATACAGAGTGTTCTTAAGTTCAATCAGTGATAAGAGTTTTGTTCATAGTTCAGATTTAGCACTTAGTGAGCTTTCATTTGTCTTACCCTCATATGTTTGAGGCAGCATTACAGTCTTCTTGACACAAAACAGATTGCACAAAGCCTCACGGAATTTCTCAGCTACGAAAAAATACATGACTGGGTCAAGGGCCCCATTTAGGCTGGTGAGGCAGGAAGTGATGCGGTTAGCAAGGGCTAGAAGACGCTGTGTTTCACAGGAAGTTTTGGTCCCATTGTAATGGAGAATATAAATGTAGCGATTGACATGATAAGGTACAAAGCAAATCAGAAAAATCATCAGGACCATGATGATCATTTTGATAGCTTTTTCCTTCAGGTGTTTCTCAACTCTGTTCCCACTCTTCAGGCTTCGGATGATTAATAAGTAGCAAGTCACTGTGGTAACAAATGGGAAGGTGAATGCCACTGCTAAGGACACGAGGGCATGACGTGAGGCTTTTTCTCTGTAGAGCTGCAGGCAGACGGTTGTGTCCTTCATCTCAACTGTCTGCACACTGAGCAGCAGAGGTGCCATTGCAACCCCAACTATAACCCAGAGAAAGGTGCATGCCAAATGGGCATAAAGGGACCTGCGGAGCTTGATGGACTTCACTGGGTGCACAACGGCTAGGAAACGGTCAATGCTAATACACATGAGGAAGTAGATACTGGCATACATGTTGAGGTAGAAAAGGAAGCCAGTGAGTCTGCATGGAATCTCACCAAACGGCCAATGGTTACCAGAGAAATGGTACACCAGCCGGGTGGGAAGTACCAGCACAAAAGTCAGATCAGCCACCGCAAGATGCATCAGGAAAATATTAGCAGGTGTGCCTGACTTTTGGTCCCGGATGAAGAGCCAAAGAGCCAGGGCATTGCCAACAAAAGCCAGGATGAAGTCCAGGAAGTAGAAAGTGGCAAAAAGGATGTTTTCCAGGTGTGACTCTTTGCCACATTGCTCTGATGTTTCCAAAGAGAAAATTGACTGATTTGAGCAGTTGAGGAGTACACTTGAAGGATCTGCTGGACCATTCATTTTTTCACCACAGTTTTGACGGGAAAAAAAAAAAAACAAATCCAAACCAAACAACAGAAACCTGAAAGAATTAAGACAGTGTTAGAAAAGAGCCTGGTTTTGTGAAGAAAAAAAAACAACCCCAACCCCTCTTCTTCCCCTCTCTCCCACAAAGACATGTCTCATGTTTGGTAGTATTCATATTTAATACAACAGGTCAGTCTGAGTTTAAATCCTTGTAGTAAAATTAAAAATACATTATTGTCCACTGGATTTTCCAGACTATTAATTCCTGTTGAATAAACCACTCTGATGAGCTAGCTAGCTTATTACAAGCTTGTGTCCAACCTGTATTGAGATCAGTTGAATAAAAGTGCAGGGAAATGCTTGTGTTTGGTTAATGGAAGAGTGGAAGTGGATTCTCTGCCTAGGTAGAAGGTTTTTGTATGTTTAGTGTTAAGGCTTGATTCATGACTGAAGAGCTCCTTATGAGTCAGCTTGTCTGAGTACAGGTATCTGTTGTAAGGTGGCCTAGGTGACCTTAGAATATCTATCTTGCTCCTAGAAGAGATGGAAGACAGATTGGGTATTGCTGTTGTTATAAAGCCAGCAGGGTTCCTGAAAATATTTGAGAATTATTTTAGTCCTATATTTAGGGCAAATTCATCAGGGTCCAATATGGGAGGAAACTTTTCAGATGGGTTAGGAGCATCTCATTTAAACAGCAAAAAGTACTGAATTGACTCAGAAAACATTAGGATGGTGTTGGTTACTTGTCAAAGTATCATTCTTCCCTTCAGCTTTCTCATTCTAACAGCTTAACTCTCTGTTTTCCTCCCTCAAAAGCCTGAACTCCACTGTAGCTTATCTAGGGCCTTTTCCAAGTAGCAGCTTAATAAAACTGAGCTTAGCTTCATCAATCTCAGTTGTCTGTGTGCTCCTGAACAGCATCAATAAGAAGTAAGATTTTCTGGGAAGTACTTATGTCTTTTTACACATATCTTGTCTGTAGGTAGAGGTAGCATGGAAATGCAGCCAGGCTGAGTTGCCAGTGCCATCTCTGTTTCTTGGATTCCTTGGAGGTGTTAAGAGTATTGTGTCGGTGTGAGCTGAAATTCCCCCCCACCGACAATAACCAGGCTAGCTCAGTCTGGAAGCAAATGAAAAGCTGTATTTACAAGCAGATGAAATGCAATGAATATGTACAAATATACAAAATTCACAACATTTACAAATATATACAATCAACAGAAAAAGCACAACCGATCTCCCTTTGCTTCCCCCCAAGGGGACCCTCCCAAAGGGGCCTCCCTCTCCCAGGAGTTTCCCCCCAGACCCTCCTGGACAGAGAAGCAGAGTTAGTTAAGCAGAAAGTTGTTAACTTAGCTGCCAAGGTCAGTGTGTTATCTTCAGCCAGAAGAGAAGAAGAAACAGCAACCAGACAGCCCAGCAACTGCCCCCACTGCCGAACGCAGAATGTGCAGAGTGCCTACTTTGTTTTGGGTAATAGTTCTTAAACGTTTCTATCTATCCAATGGAAGTGTTTAGAACAATCGTTATTTTGCTTTCTTACACCCAATAGTGACTTATTTACATTCTTTCACTTTCTCTGTTCTGAACTTTGCAAGGAAAAATTAAAAAGACAGTTTCAAACCATCACAAGTATGTACAGCAGTACCTCCGTTGTGCTTACCATTGCATTTTGTACTGATTGACCATTTCTCTATAATATTGAATACATCTTTAAATGAATCCATTTTCCTCTACTGAGGTTAAAATTTTAAGATGGTTGCAAACATTGTTAGACAGAATTTTCAGTCTCAGGAAGCAGCTATGCTATGTGCTGAAATCTTACGTCATTAGACAAGCGATCTAAGACATTGTGCAACACATCCACCTTCCCAACAGAACTGATTATCCAGATGTCTAATCCAGGTGGCTAATTGAGAAGCTGCAATGGGATTAAGAGCTGACCAATATCTTGGAAAATGTAAACAAAATTCCTAGGTAATCACTGTCTTTTGTTTAGCAGCTGTCATTTTCAGGTGAACAGAAAACTACAATACCTAGAGATTAATATGCTGGATGCCTTCTGTTCAGTTCATAGCTGAAGAGCCAAAAGCCAACAGAAGAAAGACTGAATGAAATTCAGAAACTGAATTTTTTTCATGTGGCCACAGAGGGGCCTTCTTACTCCATGCACTGATAAGATACCCTGCGTGTTTGTGGCAGAAAAAGACATGGTTTGACATTTCCTGTTGCAGTTTTCCATGTGAATTTGTCAGGATTGCAGAGAAGCCCACGATGTTTGTTCCTAGTGTTTATTTGTCCTATACAAAGTAAAAGCTGCAAGTAGTTTTGAACTCGAGATTTTTTTAGGTTTGTATGAGACAGTTATGTTGAATGATCAAATACTTGTCCTCTCTGGATGGAATTAGTTTACATATGTATCTTTCTATAGCATACCAAAGGAGAAATTTTATGAGATGATGCCTTTTTACTGGCTGTTAATTTACAGTGGTACTTACAACCTCATGTTCTGTCTATGTAGCCTTTCTTTATGTCAAGCACTTTATTTCAATATGCTTTTCATCTGCAAAAAATGTTATCAGATGTTCTTTATATAAGCATCTTTTGGTGACTGGGTGATCTGGTGGCTAAACATTGCTCTGGACATGGTTGTGACACCATTGAAAAGACAGGAAATGCTGGCTTGCACCAGCTGAAAAGTCAGAAACAAGTGTTGTCTAATGGAACAGAGAGAGATGTCTCTTCCTGAGATTTTAATCTGTTCAGGAAGCAAAGCAATAAGCAGACATTTTCCTTGTTTACAAGGTAAATACTAGGGGGTTAGCAGCATGATACATTGAACTGATGCTGTTTGAGCTGATTTCCTGAGGAGGATCTTTGAAGTTCAGATTCAGCTGAGTCTCAGTGCCAGACCTGGAATAGCTAAGACTTAAAAAATCAAGACTTGTTCTCACTGACAGCAACATAGACAATGCTTTCACTGAAAAATACTGTGGGGTAGAATAGAAAGCAGAATGTCAGGGCAATCTAGAAGCTAAGCATGTCAGTGTCAGTAAGGGAGAGGCTTAGAACTAGTGATAATATTGAAGTAGATTCAGTCTTTTCAAACGAGTGCATTCATAGAAGAGCTGCTGTTACCCAGTTTATTTTTTAGAACAAGGTGAATGGAGGTATTTTTCATTGCCTGGTCAGAAATCATAGTAAAAGGAAGAGTGTGTCTTTCTAATTTTGCTTAGGTTTTAATTTAGAAGGGAATTTAAATCAAGTTTGGATTTTTATTTTTTTTAGTATTTTAGAATTCTCTTTGTCGATGTGAAAATTGTGATGTAGCACTTGAGCAGGTTAGGAAAAAAGCTGTCACGTCACTACAATTCAGTGCTGAGCTTCTAGAATTGGTAAGTTTTCAACAAAGTACTACAACCTTACAGAAGTTCTTTGGCAGTGTGTTCTGGAGACTGTGGAAAGTCCTTTGAAGTTATTTCCAGTTCCATTTCTGTTTTGCCTGGGTTTATCCTATCAATTTAAAATTAATGTGTTTAATTTTTAGGTGTCTTCTTTCTTTTTGGTTTGTTAGGCTTACAATAAGCACTTCTCAAAGTCCTAGAAAACTTTTTGGACTAGTTTGTTTGAATGCTAAGAACAAATATTTGGGAAACCTTCCCAAATGACCTAGACTTTGTAGTTTGTGCTCAGCTATATGGTGCAAAAGGCTTTGACTCTACAGACAGATCTCCTTTAGGAGTCTAGCTCATTGTCCGATCATTTCCACTTGGATTGCACTCTTGGTGGTGTGGGAATATTTAGTGATTTACGTATTGCTAAAAAGAGCACAATTCTGGAATGAGCTGTTATCTCAGGCCTCCCAGGGCTGAGCTCTAATGGGGATGTCACTGCTCCTTTGAAATGCACACACATTGAATGTATTTTATACCCTGTTTCTCTTCTGCTCGGAAACAAGCAGATAACAATCTACAAGGCTGCCAGTATAGCCACATCCTGATTACTTTTCCAGCAGATGCTCTATCTATCATTAATGAAATGGTTAATAAGCAGAAGACATATTTAGCTTGTTATGAGTTAGCTGCTTTTGTTATAAAGCCTGCTGCAGTTAAATTTGAATTATATGTTAGGGTTTGTACTGGATATCAGAAATTCCTGTTTTTCCTCTCAGCTTGAGCAGTTCCTGGTTTGGGATGATGCTAGTTTGTGGGTTTTCATGATTACGGTTATAGTGCTTTGTTAAATGGGTATGTCTCCTATCTTTCACTGAAAGTACTCTTCATTAGAAATAGTCCAATTCTGACTGAAATTGTTCTCCTGAAAGTCACTCCCTGCTGAGCCTACCACCTTTCAGCTGAAATACTCATTTCAAGTAGTAGCACCAAAGCAGTGTCTGAGAGCACTGGACGTACTACTCAACTATCAGTTTTCTTGGCACAAATGGATGTATGTTAGGTACAGAAGTTTGAAAACCTTTGTTTTGGAGAAGTGATGTAAAGAACAGTAAGGAAATTATATGAAGTTAAAAAATGCTGGCTGTCCTTAGTTTCAAATATTTCCATTATACTCATCCACGTCTGTGTGTGTCTTTCCACCTCACTGACACCAGCTAAAACTAATGCCATCAGGAAAGCTCCTTTGTTATTCTACTAACAGAAGTTTGTCTCTTACCTCTTTACAGTGCAGTCCTATGAGTGAAGTATGGGGTCCTTTGGGGGAAAATCTCAAGGAATTCCTTCTGATGACAGCAAACCAAATAGAAGCAGCAACAGTGAAAACAAGATGATGATCCAAAAAGAGCAAACAGTGGCAGAGTTGCTGAGGGTGGAGACGGGGGCCCCTCTATATAGTGTCCTTCTAGCTCTGATAGCGTGTTATCAGCTCAGTCACACAACAGAGCAAGGGAGAGGACAGCCCAGCACTGAAGAGCAGTCTTCATCTCAGCTGAGCTCTTGGCACTGGAGTTGCTGCTGCTGTTATAGATATGAATGTATTGTATGAATATTCCAGTGTTCATCGTGCTTACTGAAGGCTGCTACTGAACTCCCAGCCGTGAACACAGACTTCTCGGAGTCCCTTGATTATTTTAGGAGGGTGGAGAGAAGCATGGTTTGGGGGAGGTCTGGTATTAATAGCCACAACAGGACATTTCAGAATTGGATAATTCCATAATGGTGGGAGTAGGGAGGGGGAGAGAGAGAGAGGGGCGGCTGCTATGGTAACAGCTTAGCCTGTCCAACACTTTCCTTTGCTTGCAATAGAGGAGGGTCTATGGGATGGCAGAGAGGGTTTGTGAGTGGGGAGGGATTGATAATGGTTTATCAGTGCAAATGGCTGAAGGCATCTTATTCAGCTGAATGAGAGGGGTCTCTTTCAGGACACTTGCTGCGGGGTCCCTATGTCCTGCCCCGTATAATTACTTTGTATTTGACAGTGCCGAATAAAATTGCTGCCTTTATGATGAGATGAGCACAGCTGCATGTTTCCTTATAATGGGGTGCTGTCTGCTTTTTCTGGACTCCGTCTGGGCACACAGTAGTTCCAACCCTGGAGAGAGACACTTGCTGACAGGAGGACTCAGATTTGGAGAGAACAATAATGATACTTAGCACTTAGACAGGCGTCTGCTAGCTGAAGGTCATAAATGTTTGAGGTCTCACAACAACATCTGTGTTGTATTCTTATCCCCATTTTACAGATATCTAAGGGTAAGTGATTCATCACAGCAGAATTTGGGAAGAGGCCCTGCAAAGAACCCACTACTTCAGCCATAAATCTACCCTCTCCATTTGAACTATTCATTTTGTCTGGTGTCTATTGAGAATGACCTGTAAATCTCAGCAAGTGTGTCTCATAACAATACAGTGAAATGAATTAAGCAAGCTTGTCTGTTTTGTGACAAAGAAACCCACAGAAGTCATTCCTCTGTCCTTTTGGTTTTGTCCTAAATTCTTCCCAGCCTGAAGTGTTGCAACTAGAAGGGAAAGTAATGGACAAGTAAACTTGAAAAGCTTTTCTTCAGAGCTCCTAAATATTGGGATAAAACTGGTGGATTCCATCAGCCTTTACAAGAAATTTTTTACACCTTTGCCCAGGCTTTCGAGCAGAAATGTGGCTCATCTACCTGTGTAGGATTGTGTTTGCAATATGTTCTAGAATGTGTGATAGGAGCACAGTTAGATTTACCATAGTTCTTTATTTTATTTAAGTTACGATTTAAAGGAATTTGTCAACAGAAGAGCTAGTATTCAGTGGTCTCTTGTATGTCCTAGCTATTGAAGACTAAGGAATGCAGCTGTGGCAAAAGGCATTTCAACAATGTGCTTTGGTTTAATACTTTTTATTCTCCCTCCTGACTCCCTCCCAGTGCTGTAATGCCTCAGTTATAGCTGATCCCATAGTTAGTAATAAAGAGAGGGTGTTGCCACCTTTCTTTGCCCACCTCTCAAAAAGGATCTAGTATGATACTGTAATATTCCTGATGGGATGTAAGTCAGCGAGTGTTGGAGGAGTATTCTAAGGAAGCAGAACTCTGTGACTGCTCTATCCACGTACTCTTTTCTGTGCAGCTGGTGTGGAAGACAGGATACTGTATGTTCGTTTAAGAAAAAAAACTTCTGAGTATTTCCTTTCTTTATTTTGTTTAACCAGGCATCTGTGCAGGCCATGCCATAACCGTGAAAAGGCTAAGGGACTGGGCAAGTACATCTGTCAGAAGTGCCACCTGATAATTGATGAGCAGCCTCTGATGTTTAGGAATGATTCCTACCATCCAGATCACTTCAACTGTACCCACTGTGGGTATGTTCTCATATTTTGAACTCTGACAACAAAGGAAAGAGACAAATGGTACAGTCAGCAGTGCTGTCCTTTTCAAGGCCTAAAATTTGCTGCCTTCACATTGTTGAACAAACAAATGGTGTGAGAAGAAATCAAAAGGTATTTGGAAAGCCTACAGCCTTGTTTTGCCATTCCACATTCTTTTATCCTAAACGTGGCTAACACTATTTTATACTGACAATGAAAATAGTTCCTTGGTATGTAATTGCCTGAATGGCTGTGTGCAGATTATCATAAGAGTGTTGTTCAAAGGTAGTTGTTGCCAGACTATTGGAAACAGTTTCTCTTTGCGTTCCTGGATAGGAAAGAATGATGACTTGGTGAGCTGTGTCAGTCTTTTGGTCCAATAACCATGAAGGCAGTCGCAGTACTGCTCTAGAAGGGGTACTAGTGCTGAGAGAGAATGTAAATGGTTAAGTGCTGAGCACTGCTAGGATGGCCCTTGTGCCTTTGTATGCAAGTATACATCATGGTTTTGCCAGAGTGTCTAGCCAAAGACATGATGCTCCACCTGTGTTCTCTTGTCTGGCAAACTGAGGAAACCATTATAGAAAGATGGGTCGACAGTAGCTGTATTTCACTACCTTAATTTAATGACTCTGCATTTGTATCATGAATGTTGCCAGAGTGTTGTCAGAATGTTGCCAACTTTCAAATTTAGTCTTCCAAAACTTCATCTTGAGCATTAAAGAGCTCACTTGGTGTTCTTAATTCAGGGGTATGTTTGTGTTTTCAGGAAGGAGCTGACTGCTGAGGCCCGGGAACTGAAGGGAGAACTGTATTGCCTGCCCTGCCATGACAAGATGGGAATCCCCATCTGCGGAGCCTGCCGCAGACCCATTGAGGGACGAGTAGTCAATGCTCTGGGAAAGCAGTGGCATGTTGAGGTGAGGCCTCTCTGAATCTGAAACTTCCTTCAGGAGCTGTTTTGGAAGAGGCCTAGTGCCAGTTGGAAGCTGTAGTTACATAGGATCATAGAATTACAGTATGGCCCACGCTGGAAGGGACATCCAAAGGTCATCCAGTCCAACCCCCTCTGCAGTAAGCAGGGGCATCGTCAACTAGACCAGGTTGCCCAGAGGCCTGTCAAACCTCCTGGTGTCTTCTTCATCCAGACAATAGCCTTGCAATGCCTCCAGCTCCAGGAGCTGGAGGTATTGCATGATCTGTAATATATACAAAAACCCAAATGCTTATGTTTCAGATTGTCCTGAGAAGTTGTGGATGCCCCATCCTTGGAAGCGTTCAGAGCCAGGTTGGATGGGGTTTTGAGCAGCCTGGTCTAGTGGATAGTGTCCCTGCTCATGGCAGAGGGTTTGGAACTAGGTGGTCTTTGGAGGTCCCTTATGTTCCAAACCATTTTTAGGATTAAGCGTCTCGTATTGAGCCATGACTTTTAGCCATGCGAGTTTCTCTCTGATGATGGAGAAGCTGCTTTAACTGCCACTGAATGTTTTTTTTTTTTTTTCTTTTACAGCATTTTGTTTGTGCTAAATGTGAGAAGCCATTCTTGGGGCACCGACACTATGAGAAGAAAGGACTGGCTTATTGTGAAACTCACTATAACCAGGTAAATTCTGCCGTTCATACTGTAGTACTTCCTCTGACTCGCAAATGCATTTTTGCATTTTTCATAGGCAAAGCATTGCAGATTTTGCTTAATATGAATTTGTAGAGGCAATACATTGTTAGGAAATTAGTGAGATTTAACAGAAAAAATAGTTTTTCTTGGTAGATGTTAGAAGTGATTGAGAAGCGAATAGAAATGTCTTGGAGATATTGATTTTTTTTCTTTTTTTTTTTCTTTGTGCCATTGACAGAAAAAAAAAAACACTGACCATGGATTGTGATTTAAAATCTTTGATAATTACTTGCATCCATGGACCTAAGATAAATGTTGTGCTGTCTTAAAGCATAAGAAAAGTGTGTTTCAAAACCTATCTTTTCTGTATGACTGTACTGAACAGCTGCGTGTTTGGTATTTTCTTCTGTCAGATAAATTATTCTCTTAGATAAATATTACTGTTTTGAAGATAGCTTTCATTTTATTTTGATGTTTGTAGTTAAGCCTTAGGAGATGTTTGTCTACAGTAAACGTCATACCCTACTGATCTCCTTTTCTCCACATTGCTACATGTACGGGACTTGAAGATTACATAACAGTGGTAGAGTGTGAGGCATCAACAAAAAAGGTTTTGTAGTATTTAGTGGTGTGAGATTCAAAGGAACACAGACTCTTTGGCAAATGTAAGAAGTTATTCAGAAGATTTAAATTGGTATATTTGGGGGCTACTGCAATATCTTGGAATTCTTTGATTGTTAGAACTTAATGTTCACACCAGCTGTGTAATTTGTGGAGTATGACTAGTCAGTAACATGAGCTCCTGTTCTTATTTCCTTTGCTGTGCAGCTCTTTGGAGACGTCTGCTACAACTGCAGCCACGTGATAGAAGGAGATGGTAAGATTCGTTCTCTCCTTGTTTTGGGTTGCTGTCCTTGTTCCATTTGTCAGTGCAGCTGTTGCAGTCCCACAGCTGCAAGGCACCAGTGTTTCTTTTCACATCTGGCTTCATTTGAATTTGGATACAAATCCAAATTCAGATAATCTGGCAGTTTTCTCTTTATTTTGTGCTTTTGCTTTTGCAGTGGTATCAGCTCTTAACAAGGCCTGGTGTGTGAATTGCTTCTCCTGCTCCACCTGCAACATCAAACTTACACTGAAGTAAGTCAGTGTTTGTATTTTGGACCACATAAGGCATTTGTCCCTATGGCAGGGTATCAGGTTGGGGGAGCCATGAGCCAGAGCCTCACTGAGGGGCAGTTTACCTTTCCTCTGTGGGAGCAGGTGCTTATAATTCCATTGTTTTCAAAATTAAAAAGGAACTGGGACTCAGCATCATCTCTAATTTATTTTTCTTCATTAATCTATTTTGTAAGAAAGTTGGGTAAGATGAGAACTCATTCAGCAGTATGAAAGGAAGGCTCTAAACTTGAGTAACTGCCTGTTACAAAGTAGCTGCATCCTTCTTGTCTCCTTAATCTGGATGCTCCCTTCAATGACAGTATTTGCAATTGTGTAGATTATTTTGAAAGAAAATGTTATCCTAGTTACCCCAAATGTGTAGAAGAGGGACAGAAAACAAAGCAATCCTACAGGTTTCCTTTCTCAGGTTCAAATCCTATGCTGGCTTGACAGCACTGGCCTTGTATATGTAGGAGCACTTAATTCATCACAGAGAGGACCTTGGAAATGTCACTTCCATTGTACAGTAGCAACATTACTATCCTAGACTATTACATGCAAATAAATAGCAAAATCTTGCTCCCTTTTTAAAGTAGCAGTACTGAAGACCCTAGTTTTCTGACGAGAATACAATTTCTGTACTTACATGACCAAAGAAGTGAATTGTTTTATATATGCAGTAGGATACAAATGACAGCATTTATGTAGATGCATGGAGACTTGATTTGGTGAAGCATATAGTTTGCAAATACTATTTTAATAGGTCACTGTTCATTGTTTTAAAGGAATAAGTTTGTGGAGTTTGACATGAAGCCTGTGTGCAAGAAGTGCTATGAGAAATTCCCTCTGGAGCTGAAGAAACGCCTGAAGAAATTGTCAGAGTTGGCATCCAAGAAGGCACATCCCAAAGCTCTGGATTTAAACTCTGCTTAAACAGGTCTGTCAGTCTACTGACTGCACTCTTACAGTCGTAAACTGCTGCTCACAGCACCTGTTGATTATAGAGGTAATTAGTAAGAGCAAATAAAACCAAAGATTAGTACCTTCCCCAGCTTCTGGTAATGCAGCTTACATCTTGGAATGATTTCTGCTTTATCAGTTCACAGGCTGCTTACTAATTTGCTTAATAACAACTTACTCTGCCACTGATGAATTCTACAGAGTTTTTCCTTCCTCTGTTGAACTGTAGTCCTCACTCCAGTTCTCTGTGGTCTAAGGAATTTGGAAACAGTGGTTGAGTTTAAGGGTGGAAGAGATGTGTTATCTGGTCTTTTTCAGTTAAAGTATAGAAATTTCTCTTCTTATCCCAAGTGAAGTAATTTTTTTTTTAATATGTAGGCAAATGTTCTTAAAGTTGTCACTCTGTTACCTGCAAAATGTTCTGATCTTTCTTCATATTCCCACTGAGCACATATGGATGCTGTACAGATCTGTTTTGCAGGTTTATTGGGAAAGCCCAGCAACCAATAGTTGTGGCATCTGGACTGCTTGTTTGTTTTGCCTAGGTCCAGTCTTAAGACAGCTGAAAAAGTTTGCATTGCTGCTTCTCTGTACAGTGCTAAAGAGATTTCAGTTGTCAAGGCTGTGATCAGTCTCTTTGGAAGAGTTTGGGCCCTCCTGAAGGAAGAGGTGGCTATGGGAAACTAAAGATTGTTAGAAATTGACACTAATTTTCTCAATTTTTCTCTACTACTACGTGGGTACTAGAGCTTCTAGTAGTCAACACAAAGCATCTTCTATCCACTGGCATAGCTGACATTCCTTAGGCAGTGTGGCTAGAACCTTGTTTATTCTTTTGCGTGATAAACTGATACCAATCAATTTGATTAAAATCAATTTGAGTTCAAGTGCTTCAGTTTCCCTGCCCTTCTCACTTTATTTGAAAGATCTGTGTGTTGGTCATGCTCCAGAAAGCCCAATTACATGAAAGGGATTCTAATATTTACAGTTTGTAGCAAATGTAGTCTTATGCAGAGGAAAACCAAAAAAGGATAATTTTTCTTAAAATATCTTAAAACTTTCACACAAATCAGAGTTTCCCATAGCCTTTCTTCTTAAAGCCTAAGGACCTCAGACATTAATCTGTATGCCTTACGTTTATAGTTCTTCTCTGTAGTGCTGCCTATCACTGGTGAAGTTTCACTGGTTGTACAGTCTCTGCTAGTACAACCCAGGGTGCTGAGAAACTTCCTGGTTATGAACATTTTCAGTGTTTCTTTAGGGGTGAGCCATCAGCAGTGCTGTTCCTGAGTTCACCTGTCTATTTTATAATCATAGTGAGCTTTTGGGACCTCTGCAGGTGTTCCCCATAGTTTCTGGTGCTTAACTTAAGACAAGCAGCCTAAAAACTCCTTTCCATGAACAGCTGGAGATTGTGCCTGCACTTTTTTGAAGTGGACAGGGTGAAAGGTACTTGAGGACTGCTGTCCCTAGCATGATTTAAGTCTTCCAAAAAGGGGGGTAGTTTAGTAGGTCAGACAAACACAGCAGTTGGTCCTGGGCACCACTCTGCAGCTCCAGGTGAATTAGCTAGTAAGAGTTTAAAGCTTCTTGTATCTGTGAGTAGCATTGCACTGGGGCAATAATCTACCTTGAAATTGTCCTCACTGCCATCACACTGCTCAGACCAGATCTCAACAAGGTGATAGCTAAGTGCTGACAGCTGTTCACGTGTCTGCTGTAGCTCCTACCCATGAAGCTGTACCAGCAATATCACAGCAGTGGTGGGAAGTCCTGGCTAACTGTGTGTAAATGAGAATTCCACATGCAGACCATCTCTTAGATACTTACTGGCTTTACTCAGTTCCCTTCAGCTGCTTTGCCATTTGTTGCTGTGACTATTAACTTTTAGCTGTGGTATACTGCTTCCACTGTAACACTGACGAAAAGGTAGGCCTGTTTTTAACAGCAGAGCTCTTCCATCTTCTGACCAATAAGCACTGTAGGTTACAGGAATTGTAGCAGCTTTTGTCACTGCTTTAGGAGAAGGGCATGGCTTGTTCACTGTTCTCTCATCAACCACAAAGAACAGCACTATGTGGCCACTGCAAAGACTCATGCTATTAGCTTATTCTTTGGTGGTTTTTCACAGAATAAAAATCAAGAACTGCTGATCCAGGTGCAGATTGTTCTTGGCATAAAACATTTAGGCCTGTTCCTAAGTCTTAGTCGTAGGCCAAGTCTAATGGTAAATCTGAGCAGCTGTGTATCTCCAACCTCCTGGGAAGATGGTGGAGGAAAACACAGATGCATAACTACTGGTAAATATGGGAAGACTATGCAACTAGCAGGCAAGAGGTAATATTCTTTCAGTGGCCACTCTCAAATTCAGCAATGGAAAATACATGTATGTAGAGGTGAATGGAGTCACTTTTGTACTGCAAGTAGAGACTTAGTGTGTGCTTTTGCTTTGTCTCATGTTAGAAATTCAGTAGACCTAGTAAGCTTCAGTGTTTGAAGGACAGTTGATATCATTCTCTTTGATAAGCCAATTGGTTCTCTAGGATTTGGATTATGTCCATATCTTCAGAGCATTTCCCAAAGTTAGTGAGGGAAAAAGGTCATCACAATCCCTGATCTCTGCATTAGCGGAAGGTGATGTTCTCTTAGTATCTCTTAAATTATTCATTTTTTTTCAACTGTTTGTGTTAAACTCTCACTGCCCCTAGCCTGCAACATGTGGTTACAATAGTGAACATCAATGACATGCCTTTTGTGGGACAGTGGAATTTAAGGAGGAGTAATAACAATTAATATTTGAAATATATGCATCTTCCTCTACTTCTTTGAGCCCCCTTTTTAAAGACCAACTAGAATATAAGGCAGACAATATAATGAGTGTGTGGATAGGCTGGCAGGGTGGGTTTGCTTTTGGATTTTTTATTTTGCTTTTTAATACAGTAAATTTCTCAGTCACAAATAAGTTGCATGGTTTTTTCTATTGCTGTAAATAGACATGCTGGCCAAATTCATCTGAAGTATCACACCACTGGAGAGTATAGATTTAGATGAAGGCTGAATCTGGGTTGGAAGTCTACACTTAGTAAGAACTGTTTTCTCATCATAGGCATTTATAATTTACATTCATATTTACACATACTGAATTAAAATCACTACTATTCACTAAGTACACTTGAAAATGGTTTTGCTTTTAGAAACCACGCTTCATGAATCCTGTTTGTATTCAAAGGGTATGCTAATGGCTTGCAATCTTTTGTTATGGCAACCTAATGAGCTCTCTAAGGTTTGCATCTTGATCTTTATTTTTGCAGCAGTCTGTACAGTCTAGGCCAATATCTTTCAACCTTCTCTACAAAGTTTCTGTTGAATTCTGCTGTTGAATGTTTTGTATTAGATGATGTGGCTGACACTTTTTAAAAGTTGTTGGATGCTGAAGACAGGGCAGGCAAATGTAATAAATGAGGTTGTACTAGTCTGTAAAGCACTGTTAAGTGCTGAGGATGGTATAGAGTGAGTAAAAGAATTAGCAGCTACTTGCCTTGGTTCAGGCCTTGAGGAGCAGTGTGGATTCTGCACCATGCGGAGCTCTCATTTTATCACGTTGTTTGTGTTGTCTAACCAAAACATATGATTGTGGATTGAAATGTTGTGATATTGTACCTTTTTATATTCCTGTAATAAAATGAACTGTAATACATTTGAAATCTTCACACAAAAATCAAATGTTAAAAAGTTGTATGTTGTACAGTAAAAAAAAAAAAAAATTACATATACAATGCTGAGCCAGAGAGCATTATGCACTCTGAGGAACTCTGGGGATTGTACTATCACAGTGAATTCATGTTCTGGATCTGTGCTGCTTCTGTGGTGAAGTGTTGGTTGCTGAGGATGTGGAGAAAGGGGTATAATCTTTTTAGAGGCTGGGCTGCACAAATTGTGTGTACACCAAGTAGATGGGATGATGTGGTCATTTGTAGGCTGTCATGGATGTTTGGTAGGTCTACGTTACATGGAGCAAGTATTCAACTTTCTTGTTAAAAAAGGCATTGTTGATTTTCTGCAGTGTTTTATTTAAAAACCAGGAACAATACAGTTTGGCTGCAAAATTTATTTCTGTACAGGTAAGGTATTGCATATTTCTCACCTGCAGCCAGTTAGATTAGACATAGGACGACAAAACAACTCCAAGTCATTAACTCCCAAATGTTTCCATTGCCAGCAATGGCCATTACAGCACTAAAACCTAATTGAATGCTAAAGGATCAGCTATTCTGACAAGCGTGGCACTCGTTGAGATGCACAAAGAGAGTGGGGCTCTTCCCTGACACCCATGTACAAAACTGCCATTAGCTTTTGAATTTCACACCCCCCCACATCTGAGGGAACAAGAGAACCATTGTGCATACATTGGCAAATTTCAGAGATCTGCCAGAGCTGCTTTTCCAGCACTGCCAGATCATGTCTCAAGGAACTTGGTGTAAATGCTTTAAGACATGTCCATGTTTCACTGTGAGCAAGGGAGGGCTTGTCATTCACTAAGGGAGTACATATTTTCCAGATGGATAATTATCTAGGCTTACTAATACCACAATGCATATAAGCTTTACACGTTCTGAGCACCCTCTGCTTCCTATAGAACCAAAGTTGTGTGTTTACAAAGGTCTAAGAGATGAAGTGCTGAATCAAATTTTACCACTCACAGTGTCTGCTGAACAGGAAAAGATCAGGAGGAAGTAAAGCTATTATTCTTTTCTCATGAACAAATGTCTGCATAACTCCAAGATGAGAACATGTTTATAGAACAGAAAAGTCTCTTTTCAACAGCTGTCAGTCTGAGTTCTTCACTTCCATTTTGCATTGAATAGCACATCTGTAATTTGAAATAGGAGCATCTGAGTAAAAGTAAAGGACCTGAAATCCAGACTCATTTTGGGGTCTATGATTCCTAGAAACTGCATAGCAGAAAGCAGTTACTAGTTTCCAAGTGCATTATTAAGTGTGGAAGAAAGAAAACTAATTTAACCAGGGCAATGGCAAATGAGTGGACAGTCTGCTAATTTAGGAGTCCACTGGAATGGCAGTTACATTCTGACAGTAACTGGCTGTCCTGGTCTACTGTAATTTGTAGCACATACCCTACTGATAAAAAGATGGAGACCAGCATCTTACCTTTCAAAGTTATCCAGCTATCCTACTACTAAAGGGTGCTTCTCCACCCTTAGAATTTAAAAAAGGTGGGGAAAAAAACAGTACCTTTCTTTCAAAGACTCACCTTAATTTATGCATTTGGTAAGAGCATGTACAATGAAGGGGACATTTTATTTCCAAAATGAAGACAAGTGTTAGTGTATGTCTGTCTTTAAGAATGGAGATTTAGAGTATCAGAAGAGGCTGTCATGTTAGGGTTCCTCTGCCCCTTGCTCCCATATTACTTTAAAATCCAGATAAACTTCCCCTAAATCTGAATCTAAGAGGGACAAGTGTTACAGACACTTGAAAGCACATGCTTGCTTAAGTTTCTCTTGTGGTAGTATTTCAGCAACACAGTTCATTCAGTGTCTTAAATGGCATTTCTTCTGGGAGATGGAATTACAGGTAATTTGGCACAGATCATGGGTTGTTCAGCTCTCAGGCTTGCAGGTTCTTTTGCTTGTTTACAGCATTCATTAGCAGGCGTACATAGGATGTTAACAGGTCATCCATTTTGTAACCCTGTCAGGGATAAAAAAAAAAGGCTTTAAGTCTTTCAGCTCCACAAGCAGAAATAACTGTCACTTCCTCCATTTTATCTTCTTTGGTTCCCCTCTGCATGTACTTCTCTTCCAACAGCTATCTCTGGTTTGATAATTACTTATCTATTCCTCCCTCTTCTCTTCCCTTCATAGATTTATAAAACTTTACAGAGCATAGGTCTACTGTCTCCTTGTTATTCAGTCTGTAGATTGACATGTTGTACTTGGGAATCCAGGCTTTTCTGAGAGAAGTTAGCCCTTCAATATGTTTATGCTGCCTTTATAAATTTACAATTAAATGTCAATGCAGTGATGCTTGTCTGAGTCTGCAGGCAACCTGAAACTGATTCTTAAAAAAGCAATACCATTCACTGAAAAGTGTAAAATCTTAAAAGGATGGTGTTAGTGCATAGATGGATCAAACCATGCAAGACAAAAAGCCTCCTGCATAGTTTTGTTGGGTAAGTGCAGTCTTTTCATAATGTATCAGACAATTCTGATGTAAGGGAAGATTTTGGGAAATTACTATTTTTCTTTGTCTTTTATAACTTATGTCTTTGCAACTGATGGCATTATATAGCACTGAGCCAGTTATAAACTACAGTTTTATTGACATAGCACTCCTACTTTGTTGGATGTAAAGGAAAAAGTAGGAGTTTGTGTGTATAAATTGACAAAACTCTTCTTACCAGAGATGTCTCACATAAGATCCTGCTTCCTCGTACCAGGTTCCCTATTGTCATGTGAAAGTATGTGCTTCCACTGCTCCAGTTGGAGATTTTGTTGAAGGGGTAGACTGTTAAAATTTCCTGTAAGAGGAAAGAAACTGAATTATAGAATGTTTCTGAAATGAGAATGTGAGAAAACCTGTAAAGCCAGAGAAATTTTTTTTCTTTCTCACTTAATTTAGAAACACAGTGGACCAAGATAGGTGTTCCATCCAGACTGGTAGTCTATTGTATTTTCATCTAGCAGCTGAGTTTTAATCACTGTAGTGAGATCTCCTTTCTGTGCCTTAGTTGTAGTGACATTGTATTTACAATAATCTGTAACTCACTGGATATTGATTTTCTTATTAAAAGCAAATAGTGATATTCATATTGCCCAGGAACTTGGTAAGACCAGGCTGTTTGGGTTAGAGAACAGGTAAACACTGCCATTCAACCTGATCTTTTAGACACCTTGGGTTTCCTGCAAACGTTTTTCTGAAGCAGATTCCATGGAGCACTCTCCATTCATCTGTCCGATCTTGCTACTTTGCCCCAGTCTATTATGATTAACAATTCTTTGTTCAGAGGTGCTCCATGCTATTTCCTTCCTAGTGCAGAAACTGCAAAAAAGTGATTGAGGCAATAGCATTTTCTTTGGTTTCACACAGAAAATGGATAGTGATTCTGGAGAAGCAATTGTTACCTTTGTCTTGTGATGTATCACTGAGACTCCTTGTTTGTTGATTGCAATCAGCACAATCTCTGGGAAGTTTGGCTCTGAGGTTTGCTATAAACGAGTAACAGAGCAAGATAAGCAGCAAATAAAGACATTTTCCATAGCAGTGCTGCTTGTTCTCTTTACCAGATAAGCACTCATATATAAAGCTTTTCAGTATTATGTAACTATTGCTAAGGGTGACTTTTTTTCAGCCATGTATTGATGACTTAAGCAGCTGTTACATAAAAGCAGAACCAGGTTGGTTATTTCCTAGGCTATTTGATGACATGGTGGTTTGCTTAATGGTTGTTTGCACACCACTTAAAAGCCTAGTGAGGACAAATTAAAGGTAGCAAGCGGGAAATCATTCCTGGAGGGATCCACTGTAGAATAAGATTGGTACAGTTCTGTTCTGAGGGAAGAAGACTCAGAGATACAAGATGTGGCAGCATTTTGTTGTGGAGAACAGTGACAGGACAATTAAATACTAAAAGCCCCTTACTACAAATACTACATAGTGGTAATATTAGGGTTTAAAAGTGGAACACCACCATATCTGGTAATTAACAAGCATAACTGAGAATGGATAAAGAACCCATCTTCCCGCTTTCAAGGAATTGAGTCTTCCTCAGTAGATGATGGGGATTTAGGATTATAAGGTATTCTTACTGCACAGATGTGGCATTACAGTCAGTTCATATCCCCCAAAGCCATTCATACAAGCCTTTAAACCTACCTTCACCTCAAAAAAGGCTGATCCAAATGTCGGCCACCGGTGTATGATTTTCAGGAAGGCAATCTTTGCCTCATCCACAGTTTTTCCTTCATGTTTACTATAGGATGCAGTAATGCTCTGTTTAGAAAAAGGAATACAAAGCCTCTTCACTGGTTTCCAGTGTTAGGATTAAAGAGAGCATGAAATCATCACCAAGATCAGTCTTTTGCCCACAGCAACAGAAGACTGTGAAAATGAAAGTAGCCTACCATGCCATGGGGCAAGGCAGAGCCAGAACCTCCCCAGTGTGCCTTGCTAATGGGCTGGGTGAAGGAAGTCCAGGAGCCCAAGGGAATGGATTTCAGAGCTGAAGTACAGTATGGGATGAAACAAAATTCAGACAGCCAGACTTCAACATCCACAGGTATGTATCACATTTTCTGCTGAAATGAGTAGGGTGAATTTTCCCTCTGTTTGAAATAGTGTCCTGTGTCTTTCTTGGTGGACTGATAACTACCTGCTGCAACTTTCTTGCTTTTGATGGATAGAAGAACCTTTTGCTCTGAGTATGCAGATGATTCAAGGTGACTGATTTACTGGCCAAACTGTGAAATATTTAGAACACATCTTAATTTCCTGTCTCTCTATAAGGTCCTCAAATCCCCAGTCCCATCACTAACTTGCCTATATCTAACTCTTCTTCTGGGCATTGAAAATGTATTAGTATCTCCAAGGAACATCTCAAATCAGTCATCAAGACTGCAGAAACCTTTCAGAGCTTTGGTAGAGAGGGCGCAAAATTTGGTTTGTAATAGGTAGAATCATAGAATGGTCCAGGCCAGAAGGGACCTTGAAAGGTCATCTAGTCTGACCTCCCCACAGTCAGCAGGGACATCCTCTACTAGATCAGGTTGCCTCGTCAAGCCTTACCTTGAATATTTCCAGGGAAGGGGCCTCTGCCATCTCCCTGGGCAATCTATTCCAGTGTTCCACCACCCTCATAATAAAGAACTTCTTCCTGTTATCCAATCTAAATCTGCCCTTCTCTAGTTTGAAGCCATTGCCCCTCATCCTGTCACTGCAGGCCTTTACAAACAGTCTCCATCCTTCCTGTAGGCTCCCTTCAGGTACTGGAAGGCTGCTATTAGGTCTCCCCGGAGCCTCCTCTTCTCCAGGTAAAACAGTAATATCCAGTAGCATCCCTCCACAGTGCTTTTAAAGACTGTCAGATCAAAAACGTAGTGTGATTCAGTGTCTTTCTTTTCTCATAATGCTCTGAGGAAGTAGTGTGATTAATGCAAGTTGATGTTCTTACCTTCTTCCACTCATCTGGTGAGATCACTCGGAACAGATTGTCTGGCACCAGCTCCTTCAGGATTTTGGGGATGGTTGCCAGCTGCGTGCGGTCATTGTTGAAGCGCACTTTATAAATCAGGCCTGCCAGCTGGACAGCTTCATCCTTGGAACACTTGTGATAGCCTCTGAGGTACTTCGGCAATTCCTGGAAGAGACCACCTCTGAATCCAGATGTAACGGGCTGGAGCAAACCCTGCCTTACACGTTCTAAATCTGTGCGGTAAGGATGTGAGTTTTTCCAAACAGAGTCCAAGCACATCTTGAGAACTTTTGGTTCCTTCTGGAGGTTATCTGGATGATCTTTAAAGGTCTTTTCCCACCCAACCCATTGTATGATTCTCCATAATTATGGAGAAAGAAGAGCATTTACAGGAACTTAATTAAATAAGGGAGCTGCACTCCTAAGATGTGAGCACTGAGAAATAAATCTGCTCCTGAGGCTGAGCTGTTCCCTTCAGAGACATTCCTCTGGAGGCTCTATATAATGCAGGCCTTGGTGAGGGAGATGGTAATACTCCATCAGGCTTGCTTTCTCAGGAAAGTTTCTTGTATCATGTTGCCTGCTGTGGTATTTATGCTTTAGGGACCTGGTTACCTGGTGGTAATGAAAAATGGAATCAGCTTTCAGGTCCTTCCCAGGAGTTACATTCAGCCACAGCTTTCTCATGAAGTATACCTCATAGGCCACAGACATAGCTCCTAAGGAAACAACATCTTGTTAGTATTCTCTCAGTCACTGTAGAGTTCTGCAGCTTTTAAATGGCTTCTGAGTTTCTTCAGAAATGTAGTTCTGGTTTTAATAATTAGAAAATTACTAGATGACCAAGAAAAGTAATTAATTGTCAGTTCCTGGACAGAGATGAAGAACTTATTTCTTGGTGAAAGATAAGTGTTTCTTGATGCTCATGACAGCTGTCTGCTGATGTGCAGCACACCTGAATTCTGTTACACTGATGCAAGCACATTCCCTGATGGTCATGTTTATAGAAATGAATTGTGATTTAGCACTGTCATGTTGTGATTTTCAGAGCTGTTAGCAGCTTCATCAGCTGTGGGGAGAAGAAGGAAATCAGAAAATCTTGGGTACTTAGTGCTTCAGGAAGTTGAACCTTGGATATCCTAAAATAAGCAAAGGTCAGGATAAATGAATGTGCAGTTTGAGTGGAGTTTGAGTTTGATTAGATTTCAGAATGTATGTTATACATGGGGTGAAGTGCAAAGATTTGCTGTCATTAGTGTTATGTTGTTTTATTCTAAAAAGTGTTCCCCTGGCAATACAACTTGTGCTTTGGTATCACAAGTAATAATCTGGACAACAATTTTCTAACAACCCAAGAAATGGTAGTGTTGTTCACATATCAGCTAACACATGTGATCTGACAATGCATGAGCCTTGGACAGTAAAGAGTATCAACCTAGCTAACTACTGTGCATCCAGCTGTGTGTTTTGGGTGTAACAGGTCAAGAAAAGTCTTTAGTAACAATTTAAAACTCCTGGAGAGAAGCCCCTACAAAGATGTTCTAGTGATTCTGATGGCCAGTTCTAGGATGCATCAGGTCATTGGCTCTTACTGCTGGTGCAGGCAGGAACTGTGTATGTGCAAACTAAGATGGTATAACAAGGCTCTGCCACATCCAAGACCCAAGATAGACTAAATCCTACTGGATAAATCTGCTATTTCCTCAGATCAACAGAGTATCTCATGTACAATCTTAAGCTGGCGTTCTCCTTACCATCCTTCCCTGGTTTGTTCCTTCTGTTCCAGTCTGTCACCTGCCTTAGAGAGTCAAAGAAATAGTCTGCTTCATTCTGACTGATCACCTGGAAAAGAGGCCAAGCAATGAAGGGGGGAAAGAGTGGATTAGCAGATCATATAAAATACTGCGTGTGCCAACATACTCAAGTATCGGGCTGAACTTTCTTTCCCTGTCTACGGTGAGAGAGCACAGTTACAGCAGGAAAGAGAGGCAAGAGGAAAGAAGTAGAGAAATAGGAGCAGGAAGGCTTAAATGGTTTATGTTTCATGTGGGGATTTTTACTTCATTTTCCGTTGCTTTTTTTTCTTTCCAGCCTGTTTATTGAAATCAAGCTGAAGATGCTTACCCTATTCTTAGCTATTTACTCCCTGTCAAATGTTGGTATGTACTGGATACCTCTTTTCAGGAAGACAGTGCAGGGACCTCTCAGTGAGGCAGCCAACCCAAGCTTCAGGCAAGGCAAGTTTCTGAGAAACTAGAGAGCAATCAGCTGGTGCTGGTCAGCCACTGCTTTCCCTAACAGTAGTGGGCACTGTACACATGCAGTGCATTTTCTGGGCAAAGCCTGAGTGGAAAGGGCTGAATCCAGCAGTGCGCAACATGAAATTTGTTACCATCCCAGCAGCTGAAAGAAAGCCTGCATCGTCTCTGCTTTTAATACTATCTGTACCACTGGTAGACGGACCAAGGAGCAACTATGTCAGACACTTTGATGGGAGCTTCTTCAAGAAACTCAATTATCAGGTGGTAAAAGTTTGAGTCTAGGTTGTATCCCCTCAGGCAGAAACAGTAACAACCTGCTTTGTTGCTTGGTTTCATATATGGTTGTTCAGGTGGTCTGGTAAATAAGTAAGAGGAGGGGGAAGTCTGGCCACCCTGCCATGGTTGAGAAGAGTTACCTTGTCTGCAATCTTCACAAAAAGGCTGAAACCTTCCCAGGAGCTCAGCTGCAATTTGGAAGCGATGTTCTGACACAGAGTCCGGATTTTGGTGTTTGTTCCCACATCAAATGTCTGTGAGATAACGAGACGTGTGTTACATAGAGGAGAGAGACTGAGTGCCTTGAAATGTGCTCCTACATGAACACATTATGGCTTGGAAAATGGTCAGGGCTGGGAAAACAATTAATTAAGTTCTTACCTGTTCTGTTTCATTGGGGAAGTAAATCTTGTGTGAGATCTTAGTGTTGTTCTGTAAGATGGCCTCAACCTCCACAGGATGAGGTGCCCACTTCCTGGAGCCACTCCTAGAAAATGCCACCACCATCAGAGTAGTCAGTGTAACATGTTTAATCTTGGAGGATTTAAAAACAGTAGTCTGTCCCATCAGCAGACTCCATCCAAAAGCTACTACTCTGTGATGAGGTGGGCTCCAATGAACCTTCACCCCAGTGCAGATTCAGTGTATTAACGGCAAGAAACTGAAGATCTCACATGTGTAGAAAAAGTCCGTTCTGCTCTGCAAGGAGGCTTGCATGAATAATGCACCTTCCTAGCTAGTACTATTACCCCTCCTATGTATTCAGCAACATTTTTCCTTACTGTTACTGAAGTGTGAAGGAGAAATGAATTTTATTTATTCTTGTGTCAGCAAAAAGATGGATTCAGATGCCAAAGGAGTTACAGCTCAGGAGAAAAGTACCAGAAAAGTCTGGAGGACTGCTAGAAGCCTTACGTTTTATATAAGAGCTGGCATGTAACCAGTGATTCAGGAAGCTCTTAAGCTATACAATCCCAGAGCAGAGCTGCATTTTAAAGCAAAGGAACTGGCCCAGAAGTGAGTCATGCAAAAACATTTGAAGTGAGGACAAATCAAGCACATTACCTCCTGGGGCTGGTATTTGCCTGCCCTCAGTGTCACAGAGAAGGCTGTTTGGAGATTTTGTACGCTGAAGCCTAGGAATCAAACTCCTCTCTTCCACTGGGCCAATCTCTCAGGAAGAGAGCTCAGTCTGGCATCTGGCTTTAGTTGTGTGGAGTTAAAACCTTTTTTTTAATATTAAATAAATGAGCAGTACCATTTGGAGGAGGAAAACCTGACTATAACCAAGTTGAACAGCATGTGCTTTGTTACTGTGCAGGCATTGTAAGGAGTGTGGACCTGTTCCTCATCTTGCAGTAGAGGGAGTTCAACGATGTGCAGCAGCTTGGCTGGAGGCATGGGGGCACCTCTCTTAGCAGTTTCAGCTAGGGATTCATTGCCAAGGTAAGGTCTGCTTAACACCCAGTATGGTGCTTGCTTGTTCCCTGGCCAGCAGCCTGAGGATGAAGCTGTGAAGCTGTTTATAGAGGAAAAGGTGTACCCAAGGGCTCAGCTGGCCTCTGCTCCATGTATTGTAGGTGAGTCCTTTGAGCTGTCTGCTCTCCCCTCCCAAAGAAAGCAGATTATTTATGGGGAGAAGTTGGATTAGATGATCTAGAAGGTCTTTTCCAGCTGAAACAGTTCTATGATTCTATCATTGTAGGTCCTTTCAAACTGAAATACTCCATTCTGTTCTGTTATCTTCAGCAGATGCAGACTTAATCTTAGGTTTAATTTTTTTAAAAGTTATCTTAGAAAACAACATTTGTCTTTGTTCCTGTTCTTATCTTCTCAGGCCCCAGATGTGGGGCATATATATATTTGACATAATTCTTCTCCCAAATGGCCCATTCAGGTTTTGCCTGCCTGTTTCCCCACTCTAACGAAGCTCTTTACAACTCAGCAGAGCTTGGAGCATGAATAGCAACATGATATTGGGAGGCAGGAATTTTTCAGTCTTCTTCATAGAAAAAAAAAAAATCAATGAATAGCATTCCTCACCATGCATTTTTTAGGCACTACAAAGGCAAGTTCAATGTGCAGTGACATTTCCCTAATTTCCCTAGCAGTGCCAAAAAACATCCACTGCAAGAGGGACAGCCACTGTGCTAGCATTCCCTTTCAGTCTGACCCACAGGCTCACAGACTTAACAGAGGCCAGCCTAAGAGAAAGGGAGAGGAGCTAGAGGGAAAAATCGTCAGGCAACTTCTTTACTGAAGAGGTCTGTGGCAGGCAGCCACAGCAGCATCAAAAGGGAGAAGGCTGGGGTTAACATTGATGCCAAAGCACTCATATTCTCAGTGTCAAGCTGGGTAATTTCAGTGTCTGCATGAATCTAGAGAAACCTTTTCTCCTAGTCTAGGTAATCCTTCCTGAAATCCTGGTAATCCTTCCACTCCCTCTGGTTATGCCATGTTCATTACATCAAGTCATTGAGAAGATCAGGAAGGACTGTGTTTTGGAGGCCTTGTTGCTTCAAAACCCTCCTTAGGACTGCACTAATGCCTAGCGGACTGTGAGGTGCTGTGTTGTGAGCAGCCATGTAAGTGTCAGGGCTTTGTTCATAGGAGTTTCTTCTAAGAATAGGAATTGATCGTGTTGATTCTCTCTTCCCAGCATGGATCTGCTTTGCTTCACTATCAGAAAGCTAGAAAGGCCACATTATCACTCTGTATATGTCAGTGACTTCAGTAGTGCCACCCCGCTATGAGTAAAACGTAGTAATTGTATCTGCACATTTACAGCTCTGGGCTACTGAGATTCAAAAACTCAAAACTAATCTACAGGTACATCTAAGGGTGACAAGTGCCTCACCAAAGGAAAAGCAAAGTCAGGACCTCATTAATGACAACACAAGATTTCATTTCAAGCTGTGTACCATATAGCATATGTGAAATACCCAGCTCTGGGAGCCAGGTGATTATGTGTGATGCTGAACTTTTTTAAATGTTGCAAAATCTGTGAAACTGTGACACAGATCTCTCTTAGTGGTTCAGAGTGCCTATGAGAATTAATGATCACTTCTTAAAAAGGGTGCAAAGAGAGAAAGGAAAGGAGGAATCTCAATATCTTAGCTCATGTGCTTCTTGGAACCTGATTAATGATGTTTTCACACTTTGGGCTGGCTTTGTGTCAGATTGTTTACCTCATCACTGTGTGAATCCTCCGACTGCACTCCAGGGCCAGTGTTTCTTTCTGACGTGTCTCGATGAACTTCTGGGCATGTTTCAGCAATGACTTGCTGGGTGGGAACAGGCCAGTGCAGAGCCAAAGGAGCTGCCAGCCCTTGGTCACGCTGTACCTGCGAACACAAAGCGAACAGTTCTGCTGTAACCACATAGAATTCTTCATTTGACCACAAGCCAGCAACAAGGAAGAGAAACAAGAGTCTCATCGTGGTATGTTGTGCCATTCAGCCCAGAGCTGCAAATCAGCAGAGTCTTCACATGGGATCTAGCAGCCATTTTTTGTGCAACAACCACAGCCTGCACACAGATGATGCTGGCTAGTAAATATTCTCAACAGTTGCAGATCTCATGAGTAAATCTAAGTCCAGTATAACAGTCATCTTGGCAGCAGTGACCTTGGTGCCATCCTCTTGGAAAGCCAAAGTTGTTGTTCTAGCTGACATGTATCTGGGTTGTGCTTTATCAGCTGTTTGTATTCACCATCCCTACGTGCTAGCCAGCTTTGCTCAGGCCACAAGCACTTTGCAAGCAATTGAATTTTCCCTTGTGCATGCTCCTGCTCTGAAAAATAAGCATGGAGGTGGCATGGTGTGATGAGGTACTTACAGATCTTAAAGACTCCAGATCAAGTTTGTACCATTGTCAGGTCTAAAGCCAGTTCTTCTAGCCTCTGGACCTCTGAAATATGCCAGCTGAAGCTCTTACTGGCATCTCACTCTCATCAATAAGAAAGGCACTGCAGCCAGGAGGTGGTCAGTCATTCTGCCTTCAAAGCCAGGAGCAGAAAACACTTCAGCTGTGTCTCAGGGATTTATTTGAGACACTATATGGTGTTAAGTGGTTTTGTTTGGAAAAGGTAGCAGGTCTGCCTCTAAATGGGCACCAGACTCTGCTGAATAAAGAGGTCCTGGCTTCCTTTATTCCCATTTACTTTACCAATTTTGCAGATGAAGACACACTATTTTAATCCCATTTATACTCTATAGATCAGCAGTGTTTGTGTCTGTGTGAGAACAGGACATGGTCCACAATGCAGTAGCCTGGGAAGGATGAAAGATTTGTTGTTCTGGCTGTTCTAATGAAAATATATGGAAATAGCCACCTTTCAAGCATTGTTTTTTCTGTATCAGTGATCCCTCTCAAAACACTAAAATGGCTCACAGGACTAAATTAGCATGGCACTGGCACCATGGTTACAGACTATGTGTTAAATAACCTGTGAGATTTACTGCACACAAGGAAATTTACCATTTAATAGTTACATGCACAGTAGAAGTTCCACCAAGTTTAATTTTTGTGGAACAGTAAGAGAAAATAAAGAGAAGCTTCTTATCTAACTTTAGTAGTGAAAGTGAAGCTAGAAACAGAGAAACCATTTATAAACCATTAATAATTAGTATTATTTTAAGCTTCTTTTTGCAATTCAGTTCCCCTGGAAAGCAGGTTAAATAATCATTTTATGAATGGGGAAGAAAATACCAGCCTGTTTCAGGGACTTACTTATGGCCTGTGTAACCACTCTGTTCTACAAGGCAGTGGTGTAAACGAATTAATGTAACTACTCCAAAATATTCACTGGTGGTAACAGCTGGTCTGTGAACCGTGTGCTTATGGGAGAGAAATGCTGTCACTGAGAAACTTAAACAGAGGCTGGCAGAGAAGGCACGGACAGCATGTAAGAACTCTGTGCACTACCGTATTTTCTTCAGAGTGCCTGAGGAGTAAGAGGGCTTCAGTAACACCTTGCCCACCTCACACCGTACTGCACAGAGATGACCACTGAGCACTGGTGGGAGCAAACCAGCAGCTCAAGGGAGATGAGTAAGGGTCCTGCTCAGTGGCCTTTTACTGCCAGTCAGTGGTCCTGAATGCTCTCCAAAAGTGAGTCCTGCAGCACTGTCTGGAAAAAGGGGAAGGAAAGGTGTCACTCCAGCGTTTGGCCATCCTTCCCTTCTGCCCCTGCTCTTTTGAGAGTGTTGTGTGGGATCCCAGTCACTACCTGCACTTGAGCCCTGGCTCTGCAGAAGCAGGGAGTTTACACCCAGGCAAGTACCTGTTTCTGTTCTCAGTCAGTTGCTTCATAATCTGACAATAAATTTCATCCCTCAAGACCTCCTCCTGGATAGCTGCTACAAATATCTGGTCAGTGACTTCCACAGAGGAGTGTGTCTGTTTTGAGGGATAGTCTCCCATGAATTTCATGATAGGTGAACACACTGTTAAGGACAAAAGCAGGCTGATTTTGGAAGGTAAATTGGAAGTCTCACCCAGACCCTAATACATTAGTGACTCTGTTGATGTCTAAGTAGCAAATACTGTTAGAAAAGTCTGGAACATATTCCCTGCCTGTCCACTACCCACCTTCCCTGTGCAGCAGTCGCTGCTTGGCTGTGATTTGTACTTTCATTAGCTGCTTGCTCTGGGCATATGCGATAACCCTCACTCACTCCTAAAGCCACATTCTGAATTATGTGAGCTGTCAGGGGTTGTGGAGCCTTGGAGGGCAATAGGAGCCTTTTCTCTGTAGACAAGGGAAATAGCAGATACTCCCCACTTTGATGTAAATGCATGGTCTATAATGTGGATGTAGTATTGTCTCAGCAGAGGAGGTAGCTAGCTCTTCCTTCCACTGTGTTCTCATATCCCAAAGAGAGGAGTGAAAGGATATCAGTGAAGGCCTGACAGGCCAAATCCCGAAGATCAGGGTCTGTGCACGCTCTTTTCAGCAAGGGCTGTTTCAAGGGCTCCTTGGAGTGTGCCCACAGTTGACTGCGCCCACGGGATTTTTGCAGAACAGCTTTGCTGATGGATTCCTTCTCGGGAGTCCTGCATGGAGACAAGTGCAAGCAATACAAAATTACTGGATCAGTATTGCTGTAAATGTAGGAAGTCACTATCACTAAGACTTATCTCTAGGCATGTTCTTTCCCAAGACAGTGATCTCATATCTCCTTTGATTATGCAGGTCAACAAGAACAGGAGAATGTAGTTTGGTGTAGATCCAGAGGGCTTGTGAAAAGAAGAGCTTTTAGAAGCCTAATTTTTCCCTTTGTTTCTGAGACCTGAGATGACCTGTATCTTTGCTAGCTGGTAAGTGCTGAAGTAAGTGTGAAGTAAGAGTAGGGCCTGCTGGAAAGAAGTAAGTCCAGCTGGGGTTCTTCTACCCTTCACTTTGCATTTCTGCAGACAAAAGACACAAGTAAACCATATGCCAGAATTTCTGCACATCCAAAGTCACAATTACAGGGAACAAAGCAAAGAAACCTAATCAGAAATGGGTTACATCATAGGCTTTAAGGAACACTGAATATCCACAAGAACTTTCCAAGGGTGCAAACTACACAGGGAGCTTCACCTGAAGTGTTCATAGGAGAACTCCTCTAGAGTGTAAGGTTTCACTTTGGGATTCTCCTCATCAGGTTCATCCATGAAAGAGGTGTGTGAAGCTGTCCTCCTCTGTTCTGGGGACATCATCAGCAAACTCTGGAATGACACAGCCATGTAGAGATGTCATATGGATACAGGTCTCTGCACAGACTGACAGGTGTTACTCAGCATATCTGAGCAGATGGTGTATACAAAACTTAAGTGCTGTGTGCTGCAGGTGATGTTTTGTCCCCTAAGCAGCATTTTCCAAGACTCAGGAAAGACTTGGGAATAATCAGCTCAAGGAAGTAATTTCCATGCACCTGCTTATCACTGATGTATTTTTCATCAGCCTTTTCAGCTTTTTACTTGTTAGCACAGTGTTTAATACACTGAAACTCCAAAACTGAAGGCAAAATCAGCAGCAAACACTTAGAGCTTCCCCTGAGACATAATATATGATCACCAATTAAGCCCAGTGCAAATGCAGGAAAATTCAGATACACACCCATTGCTACAAAATCCATAAAGGTGAACAGACTGGCTTTTTGCAAGTCATTGCTTTTGTGCAGGCACAGTCTTCTACTTAAGAGTTTGGGCTAAGTTTAGTTTTGATTTCAGACAGGACGCAATGAAACAGAACTTGTCTGACTCTGGAGGAACAATTAACTTCCAGTTATAAATGTAATCATATTTAAAGTTGTTATAATTTATCTTCTAGTCTCTTCAAAGAGAGTGCTCAGCTTTTCTTACCAGCACTTGACTAGAAGGTTTTGTGAGAGAAGGAATGATGTAGATGTCTTCCAAAAATACATTCCCTGTTTTGCCTGTCCTTTCATTCTGGGCAGAGATCCAGCCAGAGTTGCCATCCAGCCGTTTGTCTTCTCCAAAGATTAGTAAGTCTCCCTTCTTGAAGGACAGAATCGCAGGGTCTTCTGGAAAACAGAAAAGGGAGTACTGTTCAGGCTTGACAGTCCAAAAATATGCGAAGGGATTACAACATGAAAGACAAGGGAATTGTATTTTGAAGGCCTGAATTCAGTTAGCAATAGAAAGTGATTCATGTAAATATGACTAATTATCCAGTAACACTTCAGAGAAATCATTTCAATTTCCTCTGACAGCCTGACTTCAGTCTGCTGAGGGCAATGGCAAAACTCCTTTTGATTCAGATGGATGCTGACTTTGTGTCTAGAGGTGGCAGCAAAGCATGGAAAGAAACTCAGTGGTTGTAAGTAGTTGATGTTAATGTTCACATTTTAATCCCCTCTTGTCTGTTCCAGATAACCATATTTCATAGAAAATTCCAGTTTACAACCTTTGTGAAAGTATTTCCTGGAATCCATGATCCAACATCCTACTTAAGCAGGCTGGATTGTTGGGCACTGTATGATATAAACAAAGCATGGAAATATAAGGAGGAAGGAAAGGTATGCAGAGGTATTCAATGACATTACCTTGTGTTCTGTATTGTTGTGCTTATCACTATGTATGCAGCAAAGGGACTCTTGCTGAAGTTCTCCCTCTTTGAGCTCTTTCAAACAATTGCTGTGGGTTCTCTCAAGATTTCTTCTCTATCCTATAGAAAAGCTGTAAGACTTACCTGGGGATTTTTTCTCTTGCATTGCCACAGCAAATCGTGATCTCTTCTTCAGGCCTTCCAGGAACATGACCACCAGTTCAGCAATGACAACGCTGTTTACAGATGTTAGGACAAACTCCTCGGCACGAAGCGTGATGAGAGTGCAGCTCTGTCCAAATGACTTCACTGCCCTACATATCGTTGAACAATTTGTTACCAGAGCACTTGAAAAATATACAGGCCCATCTGCAGGTACAGCCAAGGTACCTACACCTCCTTGCAAACAACCCCCTTACAGTGAGTACTGGTAGTTCTAAATTTGACTTCTCAGAAGTTGGTAGGTGTGAAGGACTGAAGTGGTTCAGGTTCACTGTGGACTTCACCATGTTTTGTACCAAAGTGCTTCATTACAGACAAAAGAACACATTTCTTTTGGAGTAACTGGGCAACTAATTAAATCTGTGATAGTTCTCATGGAGGTATGTTTTATGTATGCAAGACTCTATTCTCTGAGTGATCTGATGCAAGGATGTGTGCCCTGAGCAAACCCTCAGTTACCCTGTTTGTGTCCCTCACACCTGAGAAGTTTATGAATTCCCAGCACACAAACAGATGATGGTTGAACTGTGTTAGTTATTTGAGCCATTCTTAATGCATGCCTGTACATCCTTACACTTTTCTAACCAAGCAGGATCACCTTTCCTTCCATCAAATCAGCTGTTTCACTGTTTCCTTAACAGGCCGCTCAGAACTTGTCTGTATCTGTTTCCCAGACGTAGGCTAAACCAGCTTTCCAGGCTCAGATCTTGTATTTCTGGGGCACTCGCCTGTTGGTGTGGATGCCAGCTATCTCTGGGAAGGTCAGCTCAAGGAGTCGCTTTTCTGACTCGTCCAAGAAGTAGATACCTTTCCAATTTACAGCAACGATAAAGTGATTCTTGGGCAAGCTGGGACCTGAAAATGCAGAAAAAAACTCCTTATCAATGCTATACAAGTCCTTCTCTGTTGATCTGAGCTGTACTACCTGGTTCCAAGTATTACCTGAAAACTTAGTGACTTCAAAGAATCTTGAAAAAAGCAAAGGCCACTGAAAGCGAGCAAAATCCACAAGCTGTTCTTTCACAGTCTGACTGGAGAGACGGTCCTGTGTGTATGTGGCCTGCAGTATAAAAGTATACCCAAGATTTTCTCAGTAAAAACTAATTTGCATGACCTGTGGACAATAAAGAGCAGGCCTGATCCTAGAGGTTTCCAACAGTACTCTGTTGTTACTGGTGTCAAGAGTACCTAGAGAAAGTCAAATCAGGAACAGCATCCTCCCTAAGCAACATGCAGATGAGGCTACCCACAGGCACGTGGATTCCAAATTTCGCTCAGATCCCAAGTGACTGATCTGTTCAGAGTCCACCACACTTTGGGTACTATGGAAATAATTCAGTTAATCAACTTCCAGATCAAAACCAAATCTCTATCCCATACCCATCATGACTCAGTTGTCAGATGGGAGATAGAGAGCCTTTAAAAAATAATCTATTCAGAGTTTAAATATGCATTTTTCATTCTGCCCTCCTCCCCACTGAGTCCTATATGGAAGAGTAAGTGGAAAGGTTGTCCACTCCCCCAGCCTAATTTGGGATATACTATTTGGGACCAGTCTTGTTTAACATCTTTGTCGGTGACATGGACAGTGGCATTGAGTGCACCCTCAGCAAGTTTGCTGATGACACCAAGCTGTGTGGTGCAGCAGTCATGCTGGAGGGAAAGGATGCTATCCAGAGGGACCTTGACAGGCTGGAGAGGTGGGCACAAGCCAACCTCGTGAGGTTCAACAAGGTCCTGCATCTGGGTCGAGGCAATCCCAAGCACCAATCCAGGCTGGGCAGTAACTGGCTGGAGAGCAGCCCTGAGGAGAGGGACTTGGGGGTGCTGGTGGACGAGAAGCTCAACATGAGCTGTCAATGTGCACTTGCAGCCCAGAAAGCCAACCAGATCCTGAGCTGCATCAAGAGAAGTGTGGCCAGCAGGTCAAGGGAGGTGATTCTCCCCCTCTGCTCAGCTCTGGTGGGACCCTACCTGGAGTACTGCGTCCAGTTCTGGAGCCCCTATTACAAGAGGGATATGGACATGCTGGAACCCATCCAGAGAAGGGCCACCAGGATGATCAGAGGGCTGAAGCACCTCTCCTATGAGGACAGACTGAGAGAGTTGGGGCTATTCAGTCTGGAGAGGAGAAGGCTCCGAGGTGACCTTATTGTGGCCTTCCAGTATCTGAAGGGGGCCTACAAAAAACCTAGGGAAGGACTTTTTAGGATATCAGGTAGTGACAGGACTAGGGGGAATGGAGCAAATCTGGAAGTGGGGAGATTCAGACTGGGTGTAAGGAAGAAGTTCTTCACTGTGAGAGTGGTGAGAGCCTGGAATGGGTTGTCCAGGGGTGGTTGAGGTCCCATCCCTGGAGGTGTTTAAGGCCAGGCTGGATGAGGCTCTGGCCAGCCTGCTCTAGTGTGAGGTGTCCCTGCCCATGGCAGGGGGCTTGGAACTAGATGATCCTTGTGGTCCCTTCCAACCCTGACTGATTCTATGATTATATATACAAATGGAGATGTTTTTCCTTCTTCCCCCAACTGAGTATTTGTAAATGGAAATGGCAAAAGAATAGAAGCTGGTGCTTCTGTTCTGGCCAATCAAACATCTTACCTTAGCATGTGCATAGGTTATAAGGCTCACCCACTTTTCCAGGGACTTGGACTTCAGCTGTTTCACTGGGATACAGTCATGGAGCACTTTCTGCACAAGTTCGTTGTGGATGGAATCTCCAAATTGGATGTAACAATATTTTGCACCTATCTCCACCAAATCCTCTTCCTGAAGAAAATTGATTCATTAACAGGCATAGAAAGGTGTCACAAAGTCCAGATATCCTCATTTAGCCTTGAAGCCAGTTTAGGAATAGAGTTTTCTCCATTTCTGTATGGATAACTCTTGACAGTCATCCAGCACAAGGAGAGATAAACTTCATGCAGTCATAGATAGTATCAAAGAAATTATTAGTAAAGATATGTGAGCTGAAATTCCCCCCCCCCAACAACAACAACCAGGCTAGCTCAGTCTGGAAGCAAATGAAAGCTGTATTTACAAGCAAAATCTACAATCTATGATGAAATGCAATGAATAGGTACAAATATACAAAATTCACAACATTTACAAATATATACAATCAACAGAAAAGCACAACCAAGATCCCTTTGCTTCCCCCCAAAGCGGCCTCTCTCCCAGGGGTCTCCCCCCCCAAGACCCCCCTGGCAGAAAGCAGTGTTAGCTAAAGCAGAAAAGTTGTTAACTTAGCTCGCCAAAGTCAGTGTGTTATCTTCAGCTAGAAGAGAAGAAGAAACAGCAGCCAGACACCCCAGCAAGCTGCCCCGATTGCAGAGTGCCCACTTTGTTTTGAGTAATAGTTCTTAAACATTTCTATCTATCCAATGGAAGTGTTTAGAACAATCAGTATTTTGCTTTCTTACACCCAATAGTGACTTATTTACACTCTTTCACTTTCTCTGCTTGAACTTTGCAAAGGAAAAATTAAAAAGACAGTTTCAAACCATCACAAGATATTTTAAAAGGACACAAATTGCCCCTTTGGCTGTGCCTCCAGCTGCTACAAGAGCTGGAAGTTGCAGCATTTATGGATTATTACAACTGCCAGTGTGACAGCTGGCACAATCACCTGGACAGAAATTGTACAGTAAGAAGGGAAGGATTGTTCACAGCCACTAGAAACTTCTTTCATCTTTCTGCTTTTCAATGTGGGAAATGTAAATACAGTTTTGTCTCTTTAGGAGGATGAATAAGGGGACCCACCTTCTCACAGCGGTACTCTCCAAACCGGATGCCGCGAATGACTTGGTGGTAAATGAGATCAGTGCTAATGGGATCCTCCTGGGAGTTGTGCCAGGGGGTGAAGATTTCCTTCCTGAAGTAGAGGCGCCAGGGAGCATTGCGTTCATGTGTGCCCTGCTCCTTCACTAGTTGTTCACACTGAGAGATGGCATCCAGGACATGATCTCGTCCTCCACCCAGTGACCAGACCTACAACAAAGGAATCTGCATTTACTGGCATGCCTGCTTTGGATCTGAGTGAAGGACAATAAACCCAAAGCTCCTGGGCTCCTGACAGTAGGAAGAACTCTGCAAAGGTAAGCAGATGGCTGTGCAAGTTGTACTTTGGTAAATGTATGTATTTTTATGCACAGGGATGGTATTGGGAAAAGTAAGCTGGAAGCTAAGACAAAGCAGCTCTCATGTGCAATCTTCTATTCTTCTTGTACTTTGCTTATTTCCCGTATATCCCCTTAAGCACACATGCAACTGATTCTGTAATCTAAATAAAAATGTCACCTCTGAATTAATTTACTTGCTACTGAACTCTGAACACCAAGATGTTATCTTACTCTGTGTGTCTGTTCTAGAACAGTACTATGAAAACAAAGCAGAGGGAAAGAGAAGCTAAAATGCCAGTACATGAGCTAAGAGCGGCAGCCCTGGCAAGGACCTTGGCTTTCAAAGCCACATGATAGGGGCACTGTAACACAGAACAAGAAAGTAATGTACAGGTGGGAAATATGTCTTTGAGCAGAGATCCCTAGTAGGTGATATCTGCTAGTTTCACCCTGCTCCAGCAATTCTCGAGTGCTGCATGCATGACAATCAGGTGGGATCTCAGAACATGGGGGAAAGTACAGAGCTGCACTGCCCATGCGTGGGAGCAGGGACACTTGTCAGTTATGTGACCTGGCAAAAGAAACCTTGCAGACCTACAGCAGGAGTTGCTAAGTGGCTTGCCACAGAAAGGCAGATTAGGATTATAAAATCCTGAGATTTAGCTGGGATTCAGAACTGATTTGGATTGAGCATAGGACTGGGACAGGGATGCTTCCAAAAGTCAGAGGGAGTCCTCAGTGTGGCTGGGTGGAGAGCAGCACCTCCACAGAATGAGAAGGGAGCTTCATTCTATATTTCAACACTTTACCTTATCAAATACAGCAATGTAGAGTGAAAAGCCAAACACATCTTTTAGTTTGATTTTATCTGCTATGAACTGACAGATCTCCTTGGCTATGGAAGCAGAGTCTGCAGGGACAGTGATGCTTTGGCCATTCATCAGGGTGACGTTAAACATAATGGGTTTCTTCTGCTTTGTTGCCTGTAAGTCAGAGTTAAATGAGAGAAACAAATTATGGACAATCCTTACTTTTCTATGAAGAATGAAGAAGGCAATTAGATTTAAGAGCTTCACACACTACACCCTAGTCAGGAATCTTTAAGTGCATCTCTAACACCCATGCAGTTTCTTCAATGCATGGTGAGTCTTGAATATAAATTACATCCTTGGAGCATCACTGGACTTAAATTCTCTCCTTCCTGCAGCTCAGTGGTGCTGATTATCACACAACAGTGTGGACTGATAAGACTTTTCATGAGCCTTGTTTGGCCTGGTGACTTGGGTACAGCCTCACATGCATCAGTGGAGAGATGGCCTGCAGCAAGTACTTTGCCCAGGGAATGTGTGTTAGGTAATAGGCTCACTCAGATTTAGGAAGGATTTGAACTGAGGGCTTCAACTGAATGACGGGTGTATGTAGTGTGACTTCTAGTTACTTGTATGACATGAAAGAAAAGCTCCCGAGAGGGTGATACAGCCCTGTCAAACACACCACCTCTCTCCATTTTAAAAGCATACGCCCTGCTCAGTTCTGTTCACAAATGATAGCAAGAGCTTCCCTCAGAATGTGGTTATGGCCTGTGGCTCCTGAGTGGATGGAGGTATCTCCCTGCGAATCATGTGTTGGCAGCTTTTGACTTAAATCCTCCACCAGGCTTCGATTAACTGTATAGGCAGAAGAGGTTTATCTAAGAAGCTGCCCAGACCAAGACGGCTGGTTTTCAATCCCCTTGTGCAATTGTCTTCCGTGATTTGACTTAGGAAGTCTGTTAGCACAGGTTAGTAGACACAATCTAGTATTAAAATGACACAGACCAATATAATAAAGCAAAAAAGGAGTTGCTACCTGAAGTTCCAGCCAGCTTGGAGGTTCAGTCCGTGCTCCATTGACATAGGTACGCCTCAGACGTTCAGCACAGTATGGGGCATAGCCTGTGGGCCCATGGTGGATGAAATTCAAGAGGTACTTGAATGCAGAGAGCATAACAATGAGTTAGAAAACACTAATGTTCATAAAAAATTAGAAACCATATGCAGCTAATGTACTAATCAGTTAGCTTACAGCTCACAAGAAAGTATTAAAAGTTAGGGATGGAATTGGTATTTTGAAAAAGGGGGTCTGAGACGCCAAGTTTTCCCTTATTCTGTGGAGCTTGGGCAGCCTATTCACCATGTTTAACAACATGATAAATACTGGACAGTGGAAACTTTATTCTTATTCTTAGGTTGGAGCAAGGGTTGCTGCTTCCAGTGGAAGAGTCTGAAGTCCTGCGACATTCGGTATGAACAAAAGTGCTGAGTCCAGGGATAATTGCAGGTTAGGACTGATGATGATGGGTAATTTTAGTTTTACTAAATTTTCTGACAACATCAATAGTCAAAGTCCATGATTAAGATTGGATTTTGGTAAAGAAGGATTAGATAAACTGAACTTTTGATGTTTGTGTGGCGCTCATATCTTGGATAACATGGTGTAAGCATGGACTTGTATTTAGATACTTCTATATAGTGCAAGCATGGGTCAGTCACCTAGTTATTTTAAGAATTAAGAATATTCCTAGGGATAAGGTATGGTCATGTCTTTCATGAATTCTGCATGGTTCACAGCTCTGGATGATGACTGGTGTCAAAATATGTCTATGGCTTGTGTCTGACTTCTTCTAAGTAGTGTCCATTTAGCAGCATTTATGATTAGATTAATCATTTGAGCGAGGGTGTCAGTAAAGCAAAGATGAAGATTCAGGTATATCTATGTATTCTGTTTGCCTCTAAGATCTAGGAGGAAGGCTGATGTCAAGTCGGAGCCACGGGTTGGTTGTTTTTTTCCTGTGATGAAGTGTATTTATCATCCATTTAAATTTGGAAATTAATGAATAAGAGCCCAAATCTCTGTTGGATTTTGTAGGGCTTGGACATGTAGGGTGAGAACTGGTAAAATATGGGGGGTGATTTTATATTGGCCTTCTGAGTATATTTAATCACTAGAATTATAACTGGAGATATCTTTTAAATGTTGGAAAGGCAGAACTGGAGAGGTTAAAATCTGCCAGATTCTTTGCGGATTACGGATCTAAAATGAGAACTGTGATCAACAACAGAATCGAGTTTGTATGGCATGTAATGAAAAAAGAATTAAATGGGAGTAGAGCAATAATTTATTTAAATTCCTTGGTAAGCATATCAGATGAGAGAGTTTCTGCTAAAATCACAGCACCAGGTGCTATGGCAGGCAGTTCCTGTGGCTAGCTGTATCAAAACAGCAATACACAAGAAACCACATCAGCTAAGGCATTGTAGCTGCTGTAGGAAAGGTTAGTAGTGTACCTTCACAAATGTGTCTGAAGGAGGAAAGCAACCGAGGCAAAGTGACAGAAGGATCCAGCCTCGAGCATAGCTGCTCCTGTTGTTGTTTTCAGTGAGTTGTTTGCAAATCTGGCAATAAATCTCATCTCTGTAATAAAACATGTGAAAGCAATAGATAGTGATTCACTGTCTGAACTGTCTTTGGCTACATTTTCACTACAAGCTTGGCATGATTGCAGCATGAAGAATTGGTTCTGAGCTAGGTTTAACCACATTCGCTAGGAGACCACCTGGAATGTAATGTACCACAGGAAATAGCTGTGTCATTGGCTTTGGCAGGAAAAGGCTCAAGGTACAAGTAGTGTCCTTTGCCACTCCTTGTAACTCAAGCAGTTCATGTTCAATTTGTGTGCTGGATTACCTCCTGTGATAAGCAGGGGGACTGTGCAGGGATAACAACTGCTGGGTCATACAGCTGTGAAATGTCCCTCCACACGTGAAACTTGCTCTAAGCTCTTTTACAGTATGTGGCTTGTCTCTCATGGCTCTTGTCTGTCTGCTCATATGTGGACTTGGGGATAAGGATAGAGGAACACCTCAATTAATTTAGTAGTTTTAGTAAACTTAGAGTGAGTCCTTGGACAGGAATGGAGGAAAGGGTGCTTCAGAGGGAGATTCTGAAAATTGCAAGTTGCCTGCAGCACGGGCGTATGGGAAATAGACACAAAAATCTTCATAGAAACAAAACAATTTTAAATTTTCCAGGCTCTTGGAACACACATTTGGCAAGTAAAATGTGGGAGGACACAAGGTGGATGAGTTTTTTGTTAACAAATAGGACATATGAAACATAGACTGAGGGAGTGCATACTCTCTCAGCTCATGGCTGTGGATTGAAGGCAATTTTTTGCAGCTGAGGATCTGCTTTGGGTGAGCATTTTGACTAAAACAAAGCAACTATGTAGAGAGGAATGCATTTGATGACTGTGGTCAAGGCAGGGCCTGTGCCTGAGGACTTTGTTACAGAAAAGTATTGTGTAAGCTGAAATGAGCTAAAATGGAGGACAGAATCCACAGTATTAGGTCAAAATCAACCAGCTTTTGTCAAATGCTCATACCATGCTTGCCCTAAGGTCCAGCCTTGTATCACTTGTAAGCAGGATTTCTTCTTCTAGTGGCTGATATACTCAGCAAGCCAGATGTTCAACAATCTCTGATTAGGGGATGCAGCTTGAGGGTTTAACATTAGAGAATTGAGAAATTGAGGGTATGAATACCTCTCATATACTTAGTGTACATGAACTTGGTATCTCTTACTCTTCTGTTTCTTCTCCATCATACTAGGGCTGTGTTTCACCTTCAGTTGTAACTGAGTTACAGCCCTGAGCTCTGCCCCATTGCATATCTGTGGGGTATTCAGAAAGCCATGCATAATGACAGCTGACCTAAACTTAGAATCATAGAATCAGTCAGGGTTGGAAGGGACCACAAGGATCATCTAGTTCCAAGCCCCCTGCCATGGGCAGGGACACCTCACACTAGAGCAGGCTGGCCAGAGCCTCATCCAGCCTGGCCTTAAACACCTCCAGGGATGGGACCTCAACCACCTCCCTGGACAACCCATTACAGGGTCTCACCACTCTTGTTGTGAACAACTTCTTCCTAACTTCAACATGAAGATACCAGAAAAGGCAGTAAGGAAGTCATTCTGTGTCCCCTCTGATAAAGATGCACCATCCTTGGAAGAAGTGTGTGGTCTGCAATCTCAGTTCTATGTGACTAGCTTGGGTTTTCATTCAGGAATCCCCAGAAATAAATGTGAGACATTCAGAAAATGCCTCAGGACTGTGGAAAGGGGGTGCTGGAATTCCTTAATGTAATGGGTGCCTGGTCCTAGAAAGGAGGTACAAATTTCCTACCTGATGGCAGGTCGCAGAATTGCATTGCCAATAATGAAGTGCACTTTTTCTAGGTTGGACATAGGTCTCTCAGTGATTGAGCTGTCCTCTTGGAAAGCCTCTTCTCCACTTCTTAGCTGGTTTGCCACCTGAAAGAAACCAAGCAGAACCCTAGAGTGCACTAGACACCTCCCCTCTTACCAGGCAGCTCTCCCAGAAATGAGAGATGTTCCTTCTCTGTCTTTGAGGCTAAAACTTTCTGCTCGGTGCAGTTAGAAACAGGCTGTATTTTGCCCATTCCTTCTCAAAATAACTCATAAAATGCAGCATTACACCACTATTACTGGCTACAACTTCCCTGGGGGTTGGACTAGATGACCTCTAGAGGTCCCTTCCAACCCAGTGCATTCTATGATTCTGTCATTCTGTGATTCCTTGTACTGTCCTGTACAGCTCTAAGCACTTGATAGTTCTCAGTCTGCTAGGGCTTTGGGCAAACTGTTCTGTAAGAACATTATTCTCAGTAGTAATTCTCAATAAGAAATTGCTCCCTGTGTTCATGAGCCACTCTCATAGTGGGGATAGAGCTTATCTGCCAGAGAATGAATGACAGTGGTGCATATGGGGATAGTTTCAAAGGAAAAGTGAACCAGGTATCCCATACACAGCTGCACTGGTATGGTAGGGGAACAAGTCCTCAGCAGGGAGGTTGCTGTCACTAACATCTTTCAGAAGATGAAGACACAGTTCCATGCAAAAAGCTCATGGGAAGCAATATATTTCTGCTTCTTACCTTCCCTGTAAACTTGGATGACCGTTTCAGCTTGAGGGAAGAGATCCCCTTTGAAATCTTGTTATCCTTCCTGATTTCTTTCTACAACACACATTACCAGTATAGCAAATTAGTTTAATGTACAGCCAGAATGATTCCTGAAGGATGCAAAGATGTTCAGATTGAGATTTTTTTTTTCCTCCCCTTCTGCCAGAAGGAGCTGCAATGTCCTTCCAGGACTTAAGGGGCCATTTTGAACTTCTGGCATTTTGAGTACAGTAGCATGAAAGGGTTCCTTTGCTTTTCTCACTCTTGGCAGAAGAGCAGAGAAACCAAGGAAAGCAAATGAAAATACAAACATAAGCTGCTCCTCTCACCATATTTGGGCTGTCATTTCTGAACTGGACCTGGTTTTTCTTTCCAATTGTGTCATATATCTGTGTCATCACAGAGCTGCTCTTGGTGGTGGCATTCTTGGCAAACATTGCTGGCTCTGGCAGGTCCCCCATGAACCTCAGGATGATAACCCACACAACTAGAGAAGCCTGTAGTGGCAGAAAGCATAGTCAGACACTGCCAAGAGAACCGATGACCCTCATGCCATTTCTGCCTGTTTACATAAGAGTGTTTTCTTCTTTTATCTAGTTCGAGTTGTTAAAATTCTCATCTCCTCCCACCATTTACACTAGGACATCCATGTCAAACAGTGACAGCAAAAATCTCAGAACTCTCATGCTAAAGGGAGAGGGTGCAGCTCTAGAGATTTGCTCTGTGATTGCTGAACCCTCATCATTCCCTTTACTGGCACCTTGGCTGAACTGCACTATGCACCAACCTACCTGGACAGTGGAGTGAACTATTTCAGGAGCCTTCTTGACCAGAACTAGAAAGTCAAGTAATAGTGAAGGTTTTGTAGCATGGCATTCTCCAGTCTACAAGGCTGCCTAGCATCAAGAAAAAGTCCCCTCCCCATTCTTTCTGTGGTTCAGTAGGAGAATTGGAGGTTTGGGCCTCCCCATTCTGTCCTAACTCACAGACCAGCAGCCCTCACAAGAACAGACAGATGGGTGAGCTCTGATGCTTCTTATCTGCAGTCTGTTTTTACCCCAAAGGGTATCTGCAGAAATCAAAACAAACCTCAGAGTTCCCTTTTGAGGCAGACTGAAGGTGACCAGAGATCTTGTGCTGGGCAGGTATCTGTGTGAAAAGCCTGCCTGCAAAGTACCAAACAATGCTAATGGGAACTACTACTTTAGCAGAACTGCTTAGGACTATCTGCTTGGCTCTAAAGTCTTTGGTTCCCAGGGCTGTGCCAGGGGTTGGAGAATTAAAAGATGAGGAGGTGTAAAGAGAGCAGGTTCAAGAACAAGGAGCAAGATACCAGGGCATTGTCCTTGTCATCATGATAGAGTAGTGGCTGCCGCAGCTGTCTCCGGATATGTGTATGTGTAGAAGACCCCTGGAAATAAGTAGCTGCAAACTTTGGGAAGGTGTACTCTTCCAAGCCATCTGCTTCCTCTTCTAGCTCCACACTCATAGGAACCATATCGAGGTCCACCTCCTCCAGCTTGCTAGGCTTCGTTTCCAAATCCTGTGCAGAACATAAGGAAGAAGGTTACTTTCTTTTCCTGTACTCTGACATTATGCTCTTTTTGGTTTTTGTTTGGTTGGGTTTTTTCTTGGTCATATGTACTCCAGAATTTAGCTTTCCAGTTAACCCAAAACCATTTTCAGCTGCCACCAACAGATCACTGGGACTCAGAGCTTGTCCTTGTGAGAAGCATTCATTCTATATGGCCTTCCTGTCTTGGTCTTCAGCAAGAACATTGCTGATGGATAAAAAAATGCATTAACTCATTGATCACATCCTGCATTAACCCAGACCATTCTACTCTGCCTGCTTCTCCCCACCCGATTCCATCCTCCACAGCTGGCAGGATATTTTAAATTTTGCCTCTAAGAACTTCCAACTTGTTTCAGCTGGAAAATCATTGAGAGTACTGTCAGCAGAACATGTGGCTGGTGCCAAAATGCAGAGAATGGCACTATTTGGTGAGGGTCTGCCAGGCCAAAGAAACAGATGTGTGGTAGCTTTTGCAGACGCATATGCAAACTGCATATGACCAACAACTGACCTCTGGAAGCAGATTCCAAAGATGGATGACTGAATGACTAATTTGGATGATTCTTTCACCCTACAGAAGTTCATTAAACAGAATGAACCACTGATAGAATTCCAGCAGTCAGTGGACTTACACAAGAGGTGAACATGACCCATTACCATTCTGCAGTTCTGTACCTCAAATCCCAGAGGAGCCTGTCCTTCTTGCCCTCCGATCATAGAAGGTAAAAACCCAAAAATTTTGTCCACCATTTCTTGGTCACTGAGAACATCATGATTTGTCCGTTTGTTGTCAAGAGCATTCTTCCTTTCTCTTGCTTCTGCCTCTCCTCCCTCCAGAGTAGCCAGGTGTTCCTTTAAACATAGAAGATGGTTAGGCATGACTGGAACATCATTCTGCTAGAATGAATGGGTGGGAGGATAAAACACTATTTCAGGAAAACCCCAGAAATCATGACAGTGGAAGACCACACATTATTTAAAATATAGGAATGTTTTGTGTCGAGACATTGTGTAACATCTTCGTGCCTGTTCGGCTAAAGCGCCAGCTCTTACTGCACACAGAAATGTGCATGTCTGCCTTGTCCTACTCCTAAAGCATCACTACAAGCAGGTTTATAATTATGTTTGGTTTTTATTAAAATATAGCAGCTCAGCTCTTTGAGCAATTCTGAGGGTGTGAACCAGAACAGCTGTCTTCTCAGCCAAGCAACATAGCATTCAGTGTTGCTCCACCAACATACCTACCTTCTCTAATATCATAGCTTCTTCCCTTGCTTTCACTGGTCCAAGGACTTGGATGAGATGTTTCTCTTCTTCCAAGTGGATATTCCTGGCTTCCAGCTTCAACTTGTTCTGTGGACAACAGGATCGTTCTGTGATTGTTTCCACAACTGCTGAGCTGGCTCCCTTCTGCCATTAACAAGCTGTCCACACCAGGACTTTATCCCAACAGGAACTTAATTTTAGATTTGGCATTTTAGGCAAGAGGCCACAGGCAGCAATCTGCAAACTGACTTTGTCCTGTTTGTACAGCATTCATACAGAAGGGAAATCATGGGAAGGCCTCCCAAAGTAGAAAATACAGAATTTTCTCTGGCAGTGCATACCAAGACATGATGCATCAGGACTGAGTTTTGAAGGGATCCCTAAGTGACATTATCAGGTCTTGCTGTAGAAACTGATCATCCCTTGCAGAAGTGACTGATCAATGTGCACATCTTTTCTGCCTTCTACCAAAAATATTTCAGCTCTGTCAGTGAAGTTTTGATCCGTGATAATGAACACAAAAAGCAAGTATCAACAGATCAATCTGCTTAGAGAGATGCTTTCTCCCTTGACAAATAAAATATCCCAAAAGAAACATCCACATCCAGTGCTATGCTATGGCAACACTTGTCAGTAAATCTCTACCAGAACTTAACAGAAACACTAAGTTCAAGAGGTGTCTGTGAGCATACCTCCCTCTTCATCTTCTGGTAGATTTGGCGAGCAAGCATGCCCCTTGCATATGCCTGTATAATACACACAGCCTTCTTCTGCTCCACTATCTTCTGACGCATTAGGTAGCCACGGCACATGGCTTGAAGCCTGATGATATGAGCGCGGGTTTCTTCATACTGCTTAGCAAGGTGCCGGCTCCGGTACAGGGCCTGCAGGCGCCCAAAACCTACCATAGCCTGGGAGGAGGTAGGGGAAAAAAGGATGAGTCAGAACCTTGAGACTGGAGTTAAGTTGGGATGAATAAAAGAGAGTACAAAATTTAGTAACTAAATAAAGGCATTGAACGGGGTGAATGTGATACTGCCCTTCATGCTTTATTTTCTGTCAGTAACAGGCTTTTAAAGCAAAACCTGCCTGTATGCCTTCCTGTGTGATCTGCCCTAAGTAATCCTGCTTTGGCAGGAGCATTGGATTCAATGATCTCTGAAGGTCCCTTCCAACCCCTAACATTCTGGATTCTGTGACATTTCTAATACTCCACTCAGTGTGGCAATGCATAGTATATAAACACATACACACGAATATATACATTCATGCATACATATATACATATATATATATATATAAACACAGAAAATAAATAGATATTTCTATATCCAGGTCTTTCGTACCATTCTGAAATCCTTCCGGCAGCAGTAGCCTCGCCAGGCTGACTGAATGGCTACAGCAGACTTCCTCTGTTTCAGAAACTGCTTCCTAAGCAGACAGACAGGTGAGTTAATAAACAATAGGTTATTTCTGTTGCTTCTTAGAATAATGGTAAAGAGTAAGGTGGTGGGATTTTCAGCTGTTGTGAGATGTCTACAGTCTGATCTCGACCTCGTCTGCTGTCTAGGAATGCTAGAGCTAGGAAAGCTGGCTCAGGTTTTAGTAGACATCCCACCAGGGCAAGCTTAAAGCTCAGCAAGGGCTGTTCTTCCTGCTTATGAGTAGCCCAAGAAGAGTATTATATTGCAGCAGAAAGATTAGTCTGGTCAGATACTTTTGTACCACATGCTTCAAAATTACCCTCACTCAAACGTTGTCTGCTTGCACGTTTTCCGTACTAATGGAAAGGTCAGAGTAGGCTGCTTTGCCTGACCTTAATCTGACCTTAGGAGATTTCACATAGGCTCAGCTTATTCTGCAAGCGAAACAGCAACCATGAATCAGTTGAGCTCCAAAGTGTTTTCCTATTTGCTTTGCTATCCATTTGCTAGTAGAAGTTCACCTTGATATGTCTGAGCTGACTTTGCCCTTAAGGCTGCAAATATAGCAACTTCAGACTAAAGTCATTGCTGCAGTAGGAGAGCTCTGTAAGAGCTGAAAAAGCCCTCACATGAAGCCTGCATAAGTTAATTCCTCCATCTGAGGACCACTTGCTCCTCAGTGTCTTAACTGCCAGGACTAGTAGCCCATGGTAAAAGCTGTCACACTGTGGCTGTCAGAAGTGGCACAGAGCTCTGATGCTTTGAAAATAAAAGTGAGGTGAGGCTTTTAAGGAGGCTTGATACTATATTAGATAGCAGGCAGACTGTGGAATAAAGGGGGAAGTTTTAGGGCATTTTGTGTCATATTTTTTAGTTCTTGCTTCTCTACTGTCAGGAATATTTCTAAATCAAGCAAGGATTTAGTCTTATGCCATGGTTTGGGTTGGGGGATACAAGATTAATAAGTAGAAATCATGAAATAAGGTGTTTATCAAAGACAAGCATTTACTTGAGAGTGACTAAACTTAATTCCTGAAGATATTTCAAAGTAAACCAGACAAAATGCAGGAAAGGACTAGTTAGTTTCTGTCTGATTCTTTTCTCTGTCTTGTATCAAACACACATCTTATAAATGAGAGTTCCTGTAGCTCTGAAAAGGCCACAGATTCCATGGGGATTTCCTGCTTTCTAGATGCCTGTTGTTTACTAGAAAGATTAAATGCAAATCCTCCTCCCAGCCCTTCCTCTTCATACAAGCCGAATGTGCCACAGTAAATATGCTGAGCCAGAACAAACTGTGCAAAATCTGCCCGGCTGGTCTCTGCACTGTTACAAGATGAACACTGAATTTAGGGCCAGTGGAAGGTGTGGATTGATACATTTCATACTCAAAAACATGGTATTAAACTGCACCAGAAAGGTTGCCAAATCAAACCAAAGCAAATTCCTTCTGTAAGATTACTGACCTGTCCTTCAATCCTCTCATCACCTTCTGGATAAGGAGAACCTTATCTGTGAGTATATTTTGGCGTTGCAGCTCCAATACTGTATCGTGATGATCCTGTTAAAAGGAAGTGTGGATATGCCAGCTGAGCAGACACCCTCACAACTTCTGAAAACTGGACACATGGTCTGAAAGGACCAAAACTGGCACGATGTAGTGCAAGCTGTGACTAAAATGCATGCATGGAACTGCAGTAAGAAGAGTGCACATCACCTGAAACACCATGCCTGGCTATAGCCATAAACAAGCAGAGGCTCTGCCTGCAATAAGACTGCTTTTACCTGGGCAGGCAAGGAGGTCCCCTGCTATAGTGTTCTGGTGTCCAGTTCTCTAGGCATGAGCAAAGACCAATACATTGCACTGTGCTGTTTAAGCTGCAGCACTGGAGCACAGGATCAGGATCAGCCTTTCCTACACCAAGCTGTGTCCATTAAATTACTTGGCCTTCAGGGACAAAAATCTAGCCTTAGATTGAAGAGAGAGTCTATAAGAGAACCCAGTCCTGGGTCACCCACTCTTTCACAAACAAGTCAACTATACCATGAAGCTATACCATGTCTTTTCAGAAGAAGAGACAACAAACTATTCTTTTTACTTACTTTAAGGAAAATCTTGGTCTTTCCAGCTTGCCAGCTTTCATCCTTGCCCAGCACTGCTTCAGAGATGTAGATACAGCTCTGTCGAGCATCATTCAGCTGATGTGCAAAAGCATTACCATGTTAGCACTTGGTTGTGAAACAGAACAGCTGTACTATGTAATGGTGTACTTTTCTGCATTTCAAAGGGTGAAGAACTGAAGCAAAGGAGGTCTTACAGACCTCTAGACTGCAAGTATAATGAATGAAGGTGGTTTGGCTCCAGTGGTCAATAAAAGGAAGAATATGACATCATGGCCAAATATTCCAGAGCTGAAGTGCAAGGAGGATGGCAGAGACCTTAGAAGTGTGTTATTACTGAAAAGAAACATCTGAGGGCAATGGGGATGCCACCCTGCCTGGGATATCGGTGTGGGGCAGATCAAGGATAGCTGCACCTAAAAGAACCTTTACTGTTTCAACTAATGTCCAAATGAGTATGTAAGTGTTAGCTAGTTACTGTGACAACAATTCCTGTGATGACAGCTTTCTCAAATATGCAGCAATAATCCAAGAATTTTCAACCATGGAAAAGACCAAAGCCTCATAAGGAAAAATTAGATGAGCCTTAAATCAAATTCTTGCTTACACACCTGTTGTCGAAGAGACCATGGCAGGAGAACTCTGTATCTCTCAAAGAAATCCTCAAAGCTGTAGCGAATTGGGTAGCCAGCTTTCCTGATCTGAATGGTCTCCATCATCCCTGAGTATCGCAGCTGTTTGATACACAGCTCCCGGTCAAATAGCTGAAAGGGGAAGCAAACAAGGAGGGGGCATAGCATGAAAGGAAGCTACACATGCAGCATTCCTCAGAACATATCTGTTAACCTTCAACTTCAGAGTGCCTGCAAAATGGCCTACCATGCTTTTTAAAACTGTATTTATTTCTTTATTGCACTAAATCAGTTTGTTACAAGCATAAACACGTCACCCCAATGGGTCTTCAAATTTCTGGTTATCAGCAGTGGAAAACAGTCCATTAACTTCAGTTTGGCTTTAGCAACCATTATCAATTCTCAAACTGAAATTTCAGATGAACAATAAATTGTTCATAGCCTTTTGCAGGTGTGAGTAACTGCAGTATCAACTTAGGTCCTTTGGGCATAGCCATAGAAAGCACATCATGTGTGCTGCTGGTTTCTTGCAATGCAGATTAAGAACAGGCTCAGTAGTCCACATGCAGTACTTTAAAAATTATTAATTCACTTGACCAACACCATACGATCTGGAACTGAATCATGATCTGCTGAGTTCTGCACAAGTGTCTTAATGACAAACTCACTCCTCTTGTGGTTTCAAATTAAGCCACATCACCCTTCTCTCAAACACCAACAGCTCTCCTTTTCTGTCAGGCTATTTCATAGTATGATCATTGTTAGATCCTAGTGGTTTTTGTCTGTTCCTTGTTAAGGGCCTGAAACTCTCATTTTGTCTTTATCTTTACAGGAAAGTCTTTTGCAGCTCCTCTCAGGAATACACCTATGTACTTTTTCTGCTATCTATGATCCTTTTTAGAAATGCTTTTGTAAATTAACAATACTACATCCTACCACTCTTGTAATTGCAGTAAAAGCCTGTACTCCAGCTCTTCTTGGCTGAAGCACAGATACAAAATGCTACACAGCAACCAACAACTTTTTCTAATTAAGAAGTTTACTGAAGGCAAGACCTGTTAAAATATTACCAGTGGTTTCTTGTAGTCATTTGGCTTGATGCAACGGATGAAGTATGGCTGGCACTGCTCAAGGATTTTCATTAGTTTTTCCAGGGATTGTTTGAACTGTCCTCCCAGAGTAGAGAGCCGCTTGGTGGTATCCAGGCCCTGGGAAGAGTAAGCACATGCTGACTGCTACATCGTTCACTGTCAGAGGGCCAATTAATAAATCTTTGTATTTTTGTACAATGTAACAGGATCACACAACTTCCAGGAAAAAAAAATTACTTGCCTACATGGGGGCTGAAGCAGCCATCTGCATCTTACTTATTTTGATTTACTCTTGCAAAGAAACCCCACTGAGCTCTTTCGCCTACTTGGGAATTAAGCTGTAGCTGTGAGGGGTGCCTGTAGTGGGAGCAATTCTCCACACACACACTCACATAAGCCATTCTGTTCCAGCCAAGGCTGTGGGTAATGTAGGGCCTGGGTGCCACAGTATTATTCATGGGTGTGTGCCTGAAGGGTTGGTGAGAAATAGCCACTCCCAAAGCAATTATCACCTCAGGCCAGACATTTTTCTGCCATCTCATATATTAAGAATGCTAAGGATCCAGAAAAGCTCATTCCTTTGTGATTAAGTGGACAGAATGTCCTGCTCTGATAAGCTAGTACTAATCCTACACTATAGCACAGTACGCAGCAAAAAGGCAAAGTTTAACTGGAGGATAAGGGAAGAGCTACTCCCTTTATGGCTGCATATGAAGTTCTTTATGTCTCACTCCTGCTGGGTTGAAGTTTGCTTCCAGCTGCAATAGTGTAATCCCCAGAGGGTTTGCACTTGGCTGCAGTTAGCTCCTGACTTCCCCAGCTTCTCTGACAGCACAGTTTGACCTGTCTTCACACAGATCATTGCGGCAGGCCTAAGGACATACTGAATTATGGTGACAACAGTGCCGATTCCAGCTAACAAAAGGATTCCACTGGCCTTTTACTTAGAGGTATGGGGCTAATCATTGCAGCACAATACAGCTAGTTTGTGTGGGGGTGGATTAGTAGGTTGTAGAGTTTTTACTAAATAAATTATTTACAGTCTAGTAGCTCCACTCACTTCCATGGTCTTTACAGTACCTCATTCTGTTGGTTCTTATGTTTAAACTGCCCTTTCAAGTTGCCACCTTCTGCTTTACCTACAGGGCAATGCTGCCCTCCAGTGCCCAAACACTCATACCTTAGGAAAACAGTTCCTGGGAGTATCTTACAGTATCTCTGATGCAACCTAGGGCTAACAAGCATCTGTTTGAAGTAGCTATGATAACAATATATACATATTTAAGCTGCATAAGTATTAAAAGCAATTTGCACTACCAGATCTTAGAGAGCTTTCTGCTGTACTAGTGAATCAGTGGGATGGCCACACATATCTGAAACCCATGCCCTCAAAATCTTACACATATAATGCTGTTAAAGCTGAATTTGTTGTTGAGATGGTGATGTCTTTTCTCCCCTGGTGTATCAGGAGAGCAGCTCTGAGACCTCAGGATAGCAAAGCTTTTTCTGGCCCTTCATTCATCATTCTTGTGTGTAGCCTGCTTCTTAGGCTTCCCAACAGTGGCCCAACCTATTTGAAATGAATAGGAATATTTCAGCTAATTTCTGTGTGTTTTGAAGTGGTGAAGCAGTACACCACATTTGGTATCTCCTTTCTTGAGACAGTGCCATACTTTCTAAATGTAAGGGAAGGGATTTTTTTTTTTTCAATAAAACAACCTTATTTATAGAGACAAAAAACATTAGAGCAATGTAGATAACCTGATACTTAATTTGAAGGTATTCATAAGATGCAAGAGGTGCTACACCAATTCTGTGTTGTTGCTTGTACCACTTCTAACATTCTTCTCCCCCAGGTTGTTTACCTGTCCATGGCTAGATGTTCTGGACAGCAGAAAGCCACAATGGGAAACAGGCTGAAGAAGAAAGGAAAGGATCAGGAAACAATGCCAGGAGAGTAGACAGATAAAAGGTAAGATAGCAAGCTGGCTGTTTATTCTGTACCCTGGCAGAAAAATTCAAAGATCTGACCATTGAAGGCAAAAGTACTTTCACACAGTGATGATACTTGCATAGGTTAAATGCTTAGAAATCAAGGTATGTGAAAGTTGCAGCAAGGCAGAGAACTTGAACTCTGCCCCAGGCTGTTTCCAGTCCACTGAGCTTTACAACCCGATTTTCACTAGTCACAGGATGAGGCTTCCTACACCACTAGGCACAGATGATTCTGTGATAATTAGCCACCTTGAACTTTGTCACACTGGACCACATGGGAGAGCTGGGGAGTCTACAGGTGTCACTGGGAGCAGGAACAGAGTATCTCTCTGTGACAGTGCAACTATTTGTTCCTTTTTTTCTAGCTTGTTGGCCCTCTGCAAGAATGAAAAGGCCAGGACCCACCTGGCAGCTGCCCAGTCAGACCCTTGGGTGTTACAGTTCCTGGTTATATGTGCAGTATGGCAGCAGGTTAGTTGCTGGCTTCTGGACAAGTATGGGCTTTGCAGAGGGGTCTCTGGTTGGTGCCTTGAGCCTTTCAAACTAGTTTGTTTCTACAAATTTATGCCTGTTCTGGTGATGTGGATGCAGTGTGGATGCCCAGGCAGACACAGAGCAAACCAGTCCAGCTGATGACAACTTGTGGGGGGGTAGCTGGACTCATGCTTCTGTGACAGCCTGTAGGCATGGCTACATAGGTGTCCAAGGATGCAGTCCTGGGAGACAGGGCTGGCATTACACTTGTTTACAGCATGAATAGCAGACTGACTTTTCCTACAGACTCCTTTGCAGAAGTCAGTTGAATGAAAGGGATAAGGATTTGCAGAGACAGTGCAAAAGAAAGATTAGGTCAGGAACAGACAGTGCCTTATGGAAGGGAGGAGAAATTAATTGCTTCTGCAACCCAGTGTCAGTAAGCTAACCTTGTAGGAATAGTCAGCTCCCAGATGCCGGATGGTTCCACGTCCCAGACTATGTGGTGTGGTTTCCACCTGGAAAATCTCTCTCAGGAATTTGTTTTTGGAGGAATGAACCACCTGCATTACGTTAGCACTCAGTGTGTCCCGATTTTTCTCCAGGAAATCTGTAGGATGGAAACAAAGTCATCTTGTCACCTTTTGCTCTAGTGCCACCCCGTTTAGCTAAAATCCACTTCATTTACAGTAACTTGAAGATTACTTTAGAGTAATCCTTCTGATCTCCTGATCTGACTTCAGATCAACATAACCCTTGAGTGCCACACATCCAGGTCAGGTCATGCTTTTCTTTTTACCTTTTGTATCCAGCAGAGATAGGCTCACCTTTTGATTCATAAAAGACAACCCCAGCAAAATGATTGATGCCAAACTTGGTGTCATGGACACTTTTAGGTGGAATGTAGACATTACTTTTGCCATGGAGAGAATTGATTTTGACTAGCATGGTGGCATCTGTGCCCTAGAATCAAATACAGGGGAAAAAAAAACCAGACAGTTAAGCAGATTCCTGCCAGCACTGGCCTATGCTCAGCAAACAAATCAAAGTGGTGCTCAGAGATAACAAAACCTCAAATTCTTCTCCTTGCTTATGTAGGAGGAATGTAGTGTCTTTTCTTTTACACATACCCTTCTCTCAAGCATCAAGACAGAACATCCCACCAGAGCACAAGGCCTGGTATTTTAGGGCCTTTCTATCTTCCAGGAGAAGGAATGAAGTGCAGCCCAGATCAACATCAAAACAATACTCAAAGAATAGGCAAATTAAAAGATTACCTAAAAAAGCCTTCTAAAATGATGCAGACTCCTTTTCTGTCTGGAACAGCTGTGAGAGTTTCAACAGCAGGGTACCAGGAAGAGAACACATTCCAGCAGAGAGTAAAGCATTTGTATAGTGAGCCAATTTAAAAGAAATATCTATGGGGAGAAGACATTGCCTCTCCTAATGTGTCTGAAAGCCACTTTTGCACTTCTCTGTCTGTAAAAATCCCTGAGAGCTCTGTGCAATGCCAGACATTAAAAGTGAAATCAGAAATTTACCTTTGGGAACTTGCTCTCTTCATCAATGAGGGAGATGATGTTCATAGGCTTGAGTGCGATGACTTCCAGAGTCTGGCGGTTATCAGTGAAGTCAATGTTATTCCAGGAAATGTGCTCTGCAAGGTATTCCTCTTGCTCCAGCTTGAAGATGTGGTTCACAAAGAACTGCTGAAGGTGCTCATTGGCAATGTTAATGCAGAGCTGCTCAAAGCTGGGGGAGGATAAGAACCCACGGTCATCCTTGGCCAGTGCTGCACTGCTATGTGGTATTTTTTTAGTCCCCGTACTCAATACATATCCAGATATACTACTGCTATATTCCATAGTGTGCAAGGTCACCACCACTGCATCTTGCCAGTCATGGCAATATATCTTCTGCTATGATAAAGATAAGCAAAAATGAGCCAACTGATGATTGAGTGTTGCTGTATAAACAAGGAAAGATCTTGTACATGTTTTAAGAAACTCTAGAGTTAAAGGAGAACATATAATTGTGAAAATCGCTTGACTGTGTGAATGTGCACCATGTTTTGATTTGCAGTGGAACTAACACCCATGCGGATTGCAGCCTTTGGGAATAGCATAAAGTAAAAGGAGAGAACCCAAGCAAGATGGGCTGAAGAAATCCTACCCTATATTCCTAAAGTCAGTGAGGAATATTTTCTTGTTGAAATCAGGCAAGATGCATGACTTGAAATGGACTGGAAAAGACTGCAGAATATGGGCTGATGGTTTGTGAAGTGCTGATGACGTGACACCACACAACTGAGAGAACTCCTGCCCCTGAAGGGCAAACAGCTTTGAGACTGAAAGCACCAGAAGGAGAGATAGTAGTGACAATGAATCTAGAGTCTCCTACCTGTTGTTGCTGAAGTTTTCAAACCCAAAAATGTCCAGCAGCCCAATGGACTGCCACCTGTCCTTTGGCTTCTGAGAAGTTGGGTTGAAAATGGCTGAGTTGATCTTGTTCACTATCCACAGGAAAATCCGCCCATATATACCCTTAGAAAAAATTTAAGAGTAATTAGAGCCCATGGTTACAGTCTTTGGATTTAGCTTACAGTTTGCTATTGTGCTACTACAACGTTATCAAATTATCCCTGAAAACTATGAGGGACTGGAGCCCTATGAGTGAAAGTTTGTCACATAAGGCTCCTCAGCCATAAAGACAGACAGCTCTGGAAGCATCCCTAATCTTTAAACAGGGAAGATATAAGCACCAGTACCTTCACAAAGGCATCTCTTCCATCTGCAGCTTGAACTATGTTCAGAGGCCTGGACACACTTTCACCGCGGACAATCATGGAGAGGTTTGTTAGGCTGTGCTGCAGTTCACTGGAGTCCACCTGGAGGAACAGTAATGGCAACCTGGTCATTTCAGTGGATAAAGGAGATCCAGCACAGTCTGTCTCAGGAAGTGGGCCATGACAAACTGCTTGTCCAGCATCATTCACTAGCAGCCTGGTGTCCCAGCTTGAGATCTCTAGTTCAGAAAGATTACTCCAACAGCATCACTTGAGTGTCAGCAGGAGGGAGAGGAAATGCCCATAATGTGCATCCATCCATCCATACACACTCCACAGAGAGATGCTTGGTCAATGTGCTTAGGGAGCAAGGGCGAAGGAGCAAAGTAGTAGAAGATGGAAGTCCATTACCTCAAGTAGTTTGGTTGCAATTGAAAAGTGTGGTGAGTCCATCACATCAGAGCAGTCCAAGTTGTCATACACAGCCGCTACAACAAGGAAACAGTCTCAGGGTGAGTAATTTCTGCTACAGTGGTGTGCTGGTAAAGTTAATGTTGGGGGGAAATTTCCAACCCACCACAGGTGGGGGCTGTGCTGTTATTGCAGCCATGTTTCTGTAGCTCTGGTAATGTGGCAAGGCAGTAAGTCTTCTTTTGAAAATCCCAAGTTTGATGATTTTACTAAGGAAGGTTCTAATTTCACCCAGGAATCCTGGGATGTATAGGGGCCTCACAACTCCAGCATATCAGTCTAAAAATAGCAGCAAAACTGACAAGGTTATTACTTTTACACAGCAGATATTTGGGATCTGGGGAAGCAGTATTTTACTTCAGAAAGTGTTTCTGAAAATGTTTTTTTCTGTCTATCTGACTTGTGGGAAATTGAGACAATGAAGGGGAATTAGGGAAATACCTCATTTTAGTAGCCACCATTACTCAAAGAATCCATCTGACATCAGTATATTGGGTCCTTCGTATCAGAGTATTTTCTAAACTGTGAGAGCTTCTGGCATACCACTGATGCATGTCTCCTACCCTGTTTGTGCCATACCATAAGTGCACTTAATGCAGGTGAGTGTTCACCAAACCTAGCCTATTTATCACCTGCTCTTTATCACCAGACTTGGTAGAGTTAGATAATGGTTGGACTCAATGATCTTAAAGGTCTTTTCCAACCCACACAATTCTGTGATTCTGTCATCTTCAAATATCACTCAACTGCTTTTGTGTCCAATCAGCAGATGTAATGTAAGATGGCATTATATTATCTGTTGTTTCACTTTTTGTAATAAAGGCCTATAAATGTAATAAATAACCATGGAAACCTGGCAGCATAACAAAGTAATAATAATAAGATGCTTTTCAAAGCACTAGGCAGTGGAGTCACAAATTAGAATTCCATGATGCTCATCTGCCTGCCATTCCAAACTCATTCACTTATTTATATAGGGCAGAGCAGCGCAGGCTAATTCAGACAGATGGAAGCAGGCAGCACCTTTAGGTCTTTACCATTGAGTCTGAGGAAAGGGCAAGCACAGACAATGCGGAGTTTACCTTCAAATTCTATGTTCCCCAGGTGCAGTATTGCAGCCAGCAGCTTGCTGATGTCCCAGTGCTCAGAATCTGAGAACATGAGGATCTTCATAGCAGAGCGGATGTGGGCATAATCCGATGCATCGTTCCGACCATCACAGGAGATGCAGTTGCCCTGCAAGACACCACACCCTCAAAGAAGGAAAATCCTCCTGGTACCTATACAAGGAAGAAAGGACCTGCAGGCCTATAAAGCTTTGTACTTGTGGATACTTTAAGCCACTTGCAACAAAATGCAAGGTAAAAACCTATTTAGACATTGTATATGCTCCTTCCAGTTTCTTCCCTCATCTCTAATCTTAAGAATAACCCAGTAGCAGAAGGATAAATAACGCATTTCTCCAGGGCTTGACTAAAGACTGGGGAAGGTGAAAGAAAAAGCTGAGGGTAAAGCTCCTCTGCAGCACAGATCTGGAAACTTTGACAAGGTGACCTATACTTACAAGGCTGTGCCAGTTTATTTGGTTTCCTCTCTCTGCCTTGTCAATGGACAGTTAAAAACTCTAATCCTAAATCAAAGCAGGTAGGATTGGATCAGTACTAGAAGGCAAATCTCAAAATAAGAATATGTTCTAGTGGAAGGCATATGGAAGCATACTAGGCAGCATCAGAAGAACTTTCAGCAAAGCCTGCATAGGATGTTGCTCCTGATAGAAACTGGTTTTGGTCCTAATAGAGATGGAAAAATGCCTTTTTTTAATCCCTGCTATTACCAACAGTATAGTGTGATGATTACAAAAGTGAAATATTCCTAGACATTTCAGTTTACAGCATGTAAACATGCCAGCTTGTGCCAACAACTGACCTGAACAAAACCACAAATATGATCTCCTTTAATCTAATCCTCCTTCTCTGTATTATATTGCCCTTCTGCTGACCCAGGGAAATTCAGATCTGTCTACAAAATGGCCAGTGTGTGAACTCTAATACTTTTGCTTTTGAGACACCAGGCTTGATTTAATTTCTTCTGAAACTAGAGGCACAGTCCCATTTTTACCACAACTGTAGAACAGCCCAAATCAAAACAACTAATGTATTTAATATGAGGTACCTGCATAGGCTGAAGGGCAGAATTTTCATGATGGCTTTCATCCCCTAAGCCAACCAAAGCTTTGAACTTTCACAAGCTGCCCCATGCTGGTGGCCATTATTCTAAGTCTCTGAAGCTGAGGCTCACAGCACTTTCGGTTTTACTGCATCATATTGGGTAACTACCCATCTACAGCCCCTATTGATTGTAATTGCTGTCTGGGAGAAGCAAATGGCAGAGGGATAAGGGAGAATAAAGCAGAGACTATTACCATAGTGAGATAAGTGTACTCTGAAGCAGTGCCCAGGTTCAGCATCTTTTTCTGCTCTGTGTTCATTCCCATTAGCATGCAGTAGAATATGTGATAGTTCCTTTCCTCTGGAGCCTAAAAGAAATAGGACAATGGACAGCTTTGTCAGCATAAAGTTGTAAGACATGAGCAGGCAGAATGTACAGCTGCTGGCTCCCTCACCTGCCGGCAGACACGGGACTTCTCCAGAAGAAACTGTTCTATCCGGGCTCCTTCGATCACCCCACTGTGGTTGAAGTGGATATCGATGTACTTCCCGAAGCGGCTTGAATTGTCATTTCGAATTGTCTTGGCGTTGCCGAAAGCTGACGGGCAAGGGACAGAGAGGGTGTCTGGGTTATTGCACTTAACGAACATCAAGTCTATTTTTAATGGCCTTCCCTTTTGCTACTAGTATTTCACACATTCTGTTCCAAATGGTAGTGCTGAGAAGCACAGAAGAATGTCTGATCCCAGGCTGCATCCTAAAGAGAGAGGCAAGCATATAGTGCATCCAGGTAGTAGGGTCCTAGATGACATCCAAATGATCCAAACATGGCCTATATCTGGCCAGCCAAGAAAACTGCACAAGTCTGGAGATCTCCAGAAGGACTTTTTGGGAACATGTCTGATCCCTCCACTGAGAAAAGATGGGTAACTACAGGCAGCTGTTCTGTAGATACATCCATGCTTGGCCAGTCAGTTTGCCACTGTCTAGAGCAAATGCTAAACCAGGGACCTTTGGAATGACTCTTGTGCTCCTGGCAGTTCTGGGTTACATACTATAGTGGCATCTCCTCCTACAGCATGGGAGGTGCTGTGGACTTCATGAGGACATGGCAGAAAAGTATGGAAAACTTCTACCCAGTTTTTCAGATGTTGCAGATATGCAAATACAGTGGTTTAAAGATCTGTTTTGTGGTACAAAAATCCTGAATAAAGGTGGTAAATCAGGCCTGTTTGCTAAATAACCCACCTTCCAGAATGGGGTTGGCCTCTAGGATTTGCTGCTCTATCCAGGAATGCTGGCCACTGACAGCTGCCAAAAATTGTAGTATTAGCTTAGTGCTTTCAGTCTTCCCAGCTCCAGATTCTCCACTGCAGTAAGAAACAAGATCATTACAGGTTTCCTTTCTTTTTTGTCTAGAGCAGCAAAATGGCAGACCAAGTTAAAAAAAAAATCCCACTGATATTTCCCTGTGAATGGCAAATCAGACTGTCTCTCAGGGACAGCTGAAGAATTTTAGTCTTTCATTATCTCATCTGCTGAAATTTGTGGTTTAGACTTAGGACGAGGACTAAACTCTTACACTGATTTAAACCAAGCAAATCTATGGAAGGCATTCTGTAGAAGTGCTTTTCCTCTTTAAAGTATTACCAGATACATGAGCTGATTTGCTTCAGCTATAATCACATATTATTGCAATGAGACTATCTGGTTCTTCTCACTGATGGTTAACAGACATTAAATACATGTTATGTGTTTACAGGATGAAGAAAGCTTCCCTCCATCTTCAGGTTAGCAGATACTGTTTCTCTCTAGGAAACTTCTAATGATATGTAAGTATCATGTCCCCAAGGTAAAAGATCACCTTGCACAGCCTCATATGTTTTTTGCATATGTAGTGAGCATGTGCAAAATGTATCCCCATAAACAAAGATTCTGGGAGAAAACAATGGACTACAGAAATCCCTTGCTTATGTTTTACCCTTTGCAGCCCTAACTGAAAAGGAAGTAGCATGTCCTTCCTGTCATTTTTTTACTCTTAACTATGCCCTTCTGCGTCTACAAAGGTGCCCCAAAACCATGGCAGACTTGGTTGCTGCTACTCAGCCTCTCTGAGTCCCAGTCACCTGATCACACAGCACTGGTCTCTCTTATTCCTCTTCATATTGAAATAACAGTTGTCTGCAATGGCGAAGACATGAGGTGGTAGCTCTCCAATCCTCCTGTTACAGTACAGTCTGATCTGATCAACTGTGTAGAGGGGCAGCAGCTGATATGGATTCACTGCTACCAAGATTGAGCCTGTGTAAGTCTGCAAAACAGTTATGAGTGTTACCTCTAGCAGCAAAACTGCAAACAAGAATACAACCAAAGCCACTTGTATAAATCTAAATCAAGGCAGGAGGGAAGCCTGGGAGAGCCATAGCAGCATAGGTAATGCTGAGAGCCTCGCTCCTCACTATAAAAACCTCCAGGATATGGAGTTTTTTTCAAAAGGAAGAATGCTAGCTATAATCTCCTTGCAAAATTGCAGCTCTCTGAAGCTGAAGCACGAGAAACTCCAATCTGACCTGGCATTTTTGTGTGTTACCACAAGCTTTTCCATAGTGTTTTCTTAAGCCACTTTTGTGTTTCTAGCACAGATACAGCTGAACTTTGCTAATGGACAGTTACGGCTGTGTTATTCATACAGTCATTTAGTAACATTTGTAAACAACCACACCATCAAAATGAAGGAAGCTACTGACAGCTGCAGATATGCAAGGCAACAATATTATTCAAGAACTTCTACATAAGACAACTGTAGACTGCTGGAGTCTAATATAGCAGATCTCAGTAGTTACAACTGCAGCATCTATAAAATCAGTGCTTGTTTACACTAAACATCCCGATGTCTGTGTGGCAAGAGTCAGCTCCTCTCCTACACTGTACAAAACACAGGAGGCAAAGCATAGAGAAACTTTAATATTATTATCATATTACAGAACTGAAGTAAGAAATTAAAAATGCCAAATTGCTCAGTCATAGGTAAAATCTGTAGTGGACAAAAAACGAAACCAGGTACCCTAAATATCCAGACTTTATCTATTTTATTACATCAGAATCAACTATACATTGACTTAGACTGGAGGATACTCCAAATCATGTCACTATGTATTAGTTAGACTGATCCTGTGTCACAGCTGCAGGTAATAGCAGCACTAAGCTGTAACATGGGCTGGATTTAGCTACCTGTCAGCCAATGGTGGAAATGATCACTCCAGGAGAAAGTAAGCAGGGTCACTGCCTATGTCTATCTCCATGAATTTAGGGACTGCTATTATCTCTCTGCTTCACAGATGAAGTACTTGAATGACAGAAGAGGAAAAACTGTGTTGTTTCTCTTTGGCACCCTCAATAAAGGATGCAGTGGTCCCCATGTGTGAAAGGCTTGGAGGCTGCTCATGTCACTCTGCTAAATGTATAGTAGAGGTCCTTCCTGAAAGTACTATGCCTGGTGGCCTTGGTACTCACATAGATTTTGTGCTCCTGGTGGCGGATGAGAAGGTTGTGCACCATGCCTGCTTCATTGAGATCCCCAAGGCGGATCATGTCTTCCACCCCTTGGACAGAGGAGGGGTGCATCAGGCGCACCATGTGCATGTTCCGAGCTGTGATCCAGTGCTCCTGAAACAGGCAAGGCATCAGCTTTAATGTGTTATGCTGTTGCACACAGGCAAACAAAGGAGAGAGGCGTGTCAGACCAGAGCAAGCTTCAGCATCATCTATGCTCAAACCAGCCTTTTCTAACAAACAGTTGACCAAACTACAGAAATTAACTTGTTTGCTGCTCCCCAGGACCAGATCATTTAAAACACTAGATGAAGCTGTTCAGCTGTGTTCTGGACATCATCAAATTTAGGATTCTTCAGAGAGCAGCTTTGTCAGGTCATCACAATCACAACATTTTGGGGTGAAACCCCAACTGACTTTAATGGAATCACAATTTCACCTAAGGCTCCACAAAATTTAGAGATGGTAGCTTGTCTATGTCTTTTTTTTTTTTAGCTGCAGAGATATAATGTGTAGCTCAGGAAGCTCTAAATCTTCATAGTGTTGTGACTCAGGCATACTAGGGTATTGCCCTATACTTGCCTTGTTTTCATATTCTTTCCTTCAGCATATCCTAGCAAACATTATCAAAATGAGACCATTGGCTCGATGAAGCCATTGTCTGACCCAACAGGGCCATTCTTTTGTACTTTGTACTTTTAAATTTTATGTTCATCATTTACAGAAAGTTGTAGCATAGCCTACCTTGCCTTCATCATCCAGCAGCAAGATCCGTCCTGAGTCAGAGTCCTTTACAACTGCCCCAATAGGGACATTAAATTCACTGTATGGTTGAGTGTCCAGCCACACGTGATCGCCCTGGGGAAAAGAAAAGCTATGATCAAGTACAGTGACATAATTGATGCTATGTAGCTCACAGGCATATATCTCTTGCTCTTAATTGTTTAGTGATTTGATTTCTTTAGCTGTGTTAAACTGGTTATGTTCTTATTGCTCTCAGGCAGTACAATCAGAACAGTTACAGCATTAGGACCTCTGAGTTCCAGTCCCAGCTACTCAGCTGACCTGGAACATGACTTTGGACAAGCCATCAAGCCCAACTGTCTCACAAAACAAAATGAGGCAACACCCTTCACAAGAAACAGCTATTACTCAGCTCCACTACCTCCCAGAGATTGCCAGGTGGCACAGTAAGTGCTGGTTAAGTGCCTTGTCAGCCACACATTACCTATGGTATTCTTTCAGAAGAGAGGCTTGAAAACAGACATTACCAGGAAAGAGAAACCCAAACAGGTATACAGACTACGTGCCTGAAAATATAGAGGGCTCTGTTACAAGAGTTTGTAGATATATATTCTGAAGTCACATAGAAATGTGAGTGCATCCATGATGTCTCTTTGAAAAAAAAAAAAAAACAACAACAAAATCGTTCTTTACTCAGTCCTGCTCCTCTCTTCACATTTGTAGAAGTGTGGCGACATCCTGCCTCTCTGCAGAGCAAGCAAGCAAAAAAGTGCTCTTCTGTCACTGGAGGAAGGTGTGAGCTATAGCTGTCCTTTCCTAGGAATGAGCAGCATCTTGGTATCACTTGCATTGCTGTCCTGCTTATATTCCTGAACTCCGAGCCCTCAGGGATACCTTCTCTTGCCCCAGGCACTAATACAGAAAGCATACTGAGTGAAAACTGAACAAAGCTGTAGGACAGATCTTCACTGGGTAGTTCATACTTACACCTGCTGAGCAACCAGCTTTCTAGCCAAGTGTCTTGTCATATACAGCTTTTGTTACACACTGTAGCATTTACTGTCAAGGTTTCAAAAATTTTACTGAACAAATAGTTTTTTTTCCTCTAAAAATACTTTATGGGCTTATGTCTAAAATCAAGTAGCTGTAGTGTAAAGCCTTTATAAACACTGCACAAGGTTATGAAGGATGTGACAAACTAATAGCTCTCATTTTCATTGACTTAAACTCCAGAGGTAATTTGGTTAGTTTCAGTGCCACACCTTGTGACAGAGGTCACCAGCTCAGAATGAGCACAGCCAAGCTAGGCAAGACACCTCTGCATTTCTACTTTAGATTGATAATATTTTATACCTTGCTGCTACTGGGTTATTGCTACTTTCTTTCAGATATACCTGATGTTAAGGTAATTTTCGCCTCTTTGATCCTCAGACTAGTCAGTAAATCACAATAGCAGAGGACTTACCTTTCTGAAAACCATCATTGTTTCAGCTCACTGTAAGTGCCAAGAAGAACGTAATGTTAGACCAGAAAAGGGCTCAGGCTTGATCAGGACAGTGGGGTGGAGATGTTTCCTGTAAATATAAGAGCAAAATGCCTTAACAATAATTATGTTTGCAGATTTCATTAAAGCAAAAGAGATCATCATAAGCTACACCCAACCCAATGCAGAAACAATTAAACCAAAAGTAAAGATCTGCAGCACTTGAGTGGTGGTCTGCTCTGAGTTCTGCCACATAACCCTGGAGATGTTCTCAACCCTGAACAAGTCACTGTGCATGTTTTCATATTGGGTAGTTCCCTCATTCAAATGGTAGGCAAATTTATTGACTGAACTTCCAAGTCTGGGCAAAGATGGGCCACAATCAGCCACAGTGACTCACAACTGACAGACATTATTTCACCTGTGCCAGAAACCAGAATTCTGCTCAAGAGAGCAGAAATGTCTACCCAGAACAAAGAGGGAATGGTACACGCAAACATGAAGCACAGCCATACCATGTCACATTAAAGCTATACCTAGTTCTGGATTGAGGCTGTGATAACAGCAGAGAAGGGACATACAATCTTGAGATGCTCAGTTTCAACAGTTAAAATGCTTATTCTCAGGTAAATCATAAATGGACAACCCCCAACCTGCTCAATTGGCTGCTTTCTGACAATGTCTGTCTCTCTCTCTCTTGCTTTTCTGTTCAAAATAATGCAGCACCATAAACCAAACTGCACCCCACAGGATGGGAGATTACCTCTCCAGAAGATATCTTCAGTCTGGATTCTGCAGGTTAGCTCCCTCTTTTTCATAAGCATTGGAGTAAGAAGGAAAAGGAAGGTGAAACTGGCACTGGTGCCATTATGGGATCCCTCACCAAGTGCCAGTTCTCTGCTGCACAAAGGAGGAAATGACTACAGCACAGTTATTTATTACAGGACTTTGCTCCCAGTTCAGCATATGGCATTTCCAAGTCAGGTGTTCCAGTAAGCAGGAAGGCTGATTCCTGCCTGGGTGAACCTTAAACTTCAATCTCTCCACTGTCCCTGAATCCTTCCAGATTTCTGGAAAACACTCCCAGAAGAAAACCTTTTATCATCTGGTCTTATGCTGCTCTGGCACTACTGACTTCCCTGGGATTCTCTTGGAGTCATTGTTAGATAAGAGGAAAAACAGACCTCATCTCTCATGTCTCCCCTAGGTTTTGTACAGCTCTTCTGCAAGGTCAGAAAATGCACATCAGTCTGTTCTGTGTAGACTCCCTTTCACAGTACCCAGACTCAGAGCCAAATAAACTTGATGTATAACTGAGATTGATATACTTACACACATAGACAAAACTTACTGGGTTTGTTACCATTAATTTATCTCCCAACACTCTGCTCCTGTATCCCAGCATCTGAGTGTGTATTAGCTCCCTATCTGCCCACTTGGCTCTTTCCAAATTAGGACATGGTCAAGAGCTTCACTCTTGCTGGTTGCTCCATGTGTTCTCTCAGCAATCCTGTGTCCTTCTTGAATATCCTGTTAAATTTCAGCACTAGAAACAGAAGCATAGTATACCTGTAGAAAGGCAGATACAGTTTCTCCAGCCTGACCAAGGATCCAGGAGTCAGGCATGTTGCAGCCCTAATGATGAGTCCAAACAGTGAGGACAAGCCTTCTTCCTTGTACCTTAACCTCACCATATAGCCTTCCTCCAGGGTGCTGTACACAACAGATGCTTTCCCTCACCATGCACTAGTTTGTATGCCCTCTGTGAGCCAGAAAATGAAGATGTGCAGTAATTGTGATCATGTGCTAGTATACCTAATATCTTAATATTTATTTTCTTGTTTCCTAGGTTCAATTGAGATACACTGTATGATGGGAAGGACAACAAAAAGCCTTCATGTTAGATTCTTGGGGCTCCTGCTGTAGTTCCCTATCCAAATCAAAGGTAAACACTCAAGCATAGTAGTAAATAGTTGGGAGTAATGTGTTTATTCGTGTTACCTATTTGTGTTTTAATATTAGCTTCCTTAACTGAGGGGTTTGTTGAAGTTCTATAGCAGAAATGAAGATACAGGTGCAGAAATAGGGCATGAAGACTTTTAGCATCACAGAATGGTTTGGGTTGGAAGGGACCTTAAAGATCATCTAGTTCCAACCCCCTGCCATAGTCAGGAACACTTCCTACTAGACCAGGTTACTCAAGGCCCCATCCAACCTGGCTTTGGAAGTTTCCAGAGTTGGAGCCTCTACTTCTCTGGGCAACTTGTTCCAGTCCCTTAGCACCCTCATGATGAAGAATTTTTTCATAATTTCTAATTTAAATCTAGCATCTTCCAGTTTGAAGCCATTACCCCTTATCCTGTCACTACATGAAACTTTTTGTAAAAAGTTTCTCTCCAGCTCTCTTGGAGGCCCCTTTCAAATACTAGAAAGCTGCTCTAAGGACTCCCCAAAGCCTTCTCTTCTCCAGGCTGAACAATCCCAACTTTCAGCCTGTCTTCATAGGAGAGGTGATCTAGCCCTCTGATCATCTTCACGGCCTCCTCTAGACTTGCTCTAACAGTTCCATGTCCTTGTGTTGAGGGCTCCAGAACACAGTACTCCAGGTGAGGTTTCATCAGAGCAGAGAGGCAGAATTCCCACCTTCAGCATGCTGGCCACGCTTCTTTTGATGCAGCCCAGGATTCTGTGACTTTGTGGGCTGCAAGGGCACATTGCCAGCTCATGTTGAGTTTCTCACCAATCAGCACCCCCAAGTCCTTCTCCTCATTCTCTATCCCTTCTCCACCCAGCCTCTATTTGTGCTTAGGAGATATGTGTGCTTTTAGAGAGAGGCGGGAAACCACAGGGCAGAGAGGGGAGGTTTCATAAAGTTTCTAACTGTGCAAATCATTCTTACTCAAGGAATTTGCCTCAGAGTGGTTCTTTAGCAGACTTACTTCTGATACAACAGTTTTTAGGAGTCTATATGCTCTATGTGAATAACAACATTTCAAGTACTGATTTTATTAGTTTAAGGTCAAATATTGGCAAATAAATCAAACTCTGTATCTTTATACTACCAAAGCAGATATCTAAACCCAAAGCTTGCTGTGTACTTAGACTGCAGGAAAAAAGTGCCATACATATTTCTTCAGCAAAATGAAACATACCTGCTCAAATTCCAAATGGAGTGTTTTGGGGCAGCAAATCTCATTCTCAAAAAAGGTACATTTTTAACACTGTGGTTAAAACCCAGTGGGGCAGCAGTATTTCTGTCCTAGTACAGGATATAAACTGTATGAGACAGAAACATCTTGGGTAGTCTGAAAGAAAAGCACAACTCATTGTATGGCTGAAATACACTTTGGAAGGGAGATAGGTTTTCCACAGTTAAGTCTAGACATACTCAAAAGCCAGAAAACATGAGCTGAAGGAGACTTGATACACCAAGTGGAAGCAGCCTAGGTGCTTTGTAAAGCAGATGTACCTACTGAGAATGAGCAGGCAGCTTGCTAGAGTGCCTGTGAGTAAACAGGAGAGCTCAGGCTGGGAAAGGCACTGAGCTCTGTGAATGGGAAAGGACTTGCCAGGAGTGAGCAACTCTGTTTACTGCTGAAGACAGAGTTTGGTGAGGGACCGTTCAGGGCACAGACACATTCGTAGCTGTCATTAGGGGTAATTTGTAGTATGGTCTACAGTGAGGAATAATGCACCGAGCAATGCAATAAATCTCAAAATTGGATAATCACTGGTGAATTTAACCCTGCTGTTGTTCAGAGCAATAGGTCTGTCTGGAGAGACATGTGTTAACAAAACCACCTCTTCCTGACAGCTTCCTAATTAAGAGATTGATGTCAGGATCTGCACATGGCACTGCCTCTCACATTTCCTCTCCAGCTAAATCATAGTGGCCTTGTCATTTCTACATTACTGAGTCCTAGATGCCAAGCATAATTTTATCTTAAACTAGGGTGGGGTTTTTTTTGAGATTTCTGAAGGGAGTTGGATTGCATATGACAATTTGCAATTTAAACTAATCAGTCAAGAAGGCTTCCTGTCAACACTAACCTCTCTCCCTTCCGCTAAGCAGATTTATAGCTTTAAGTCACTGATGTCTGTTACCTCTGAAAGGCATGCTGCAGGGAACAGAGTAAACCAAATAAGAAGTACATACCGGTAAAGGATTTCCAAGTCCATCCCTTGGTTGTCTTGAGCACTCTGTCCCTCAGGGAAAGGCTGATTTCATTCCAGCCAGTTCATGATATTGTATAGAGAGGCAGACTGGTGGGGCTCTGGGATCTGTCATTGCACATCTTCACACACGTCAAGTGGGCGCTGCTTACTCTGCTGGTTAGAAGGCAGGTCATTCTCCCCCACTGTGCAATCCCATTATGGTCTGAGTGTCGCTCCATCCTTCCTTTTGGGATGCAGCCAAGATGGTATTACAAGGGTATATTACAGGCCAGTAAGTGCCAAGTTCTGGCTCACGAGGGACAAAGCTGTGCACGCAGGCATACATGCTAGTGTGCACACACATTACCTGCAAAGCAGTTGCCAGAACTGATGCCAAATTATCCAACATTGCCAAGGTGAGGTTAAGACACAGATGCACCCTCTCCTGTGCAGTGCATGTGGCATGTCACTACACAAGATTTTGTTTCAGAAAGATGGGAATTCATAACGGTTAGGAAGGAACCCTTATGCCTCCTTCCAGAAAATGCAGAAATTCTCTGTTCTGTCATCAGTGCAGCTGGAATTTGGATCAGTGGCTTGCCATCACTGCAGAACAACACATTTAAATTACCAATTTCCAAGGAAGGCTACCCTTATACTCCAATCCTGCTTGGGACTTTAGTATGGAATAGACTTCTGTATTTTCTAGGTGCCCTGGTACAATTTCCAGGTCCTTCGTACACATCATTCAACTTCTTTTTTTTTAGTTTTAATTCATGTTCCCCCTTGTCCATTATCTTCTGTTATATTACTCCCAACATGTTATTTCCTACCTCAGTGCTTTGCCTACAAAGAGCTTGTGTTGTAATGAATCACATTAACATTGTCACACTGCCTTCTATTTAGTTAGTTGTAGAAAGCCATTACATTTCCCTTTGGAAGTCAGGCAAGTGAAACAACGGGAGCCTCCTGTCAGTACAGGCACATGTGCATGCTCCTTTCAGAAAAGATGTAAGTGAAACCACAAGGTGCAAAGAGTTAAAAGCAGTAAGAGTCACATAGGAGCACGAAAAAAGCTGTGACGACATTAAGAAGTGGTCCTGAGGATTGCTAAGGGACCTTTGGGGCTACCTAGAAAAAAACTATAGAGCTGCAAACAAAGAGACAGTTTCTATATGATTTATATATGCTGCTTAGAGGGGGAAAAGGAGAGGTTTCTACATTTTTGCTAAGAATGTATGATTGTATCCAGAAGACTTTACTGCAAATTTCTTCTTCTAATTGAAACATCATAGAAGATGTTTAGTAATAACTCAAAGAGATCAGCTGTATTTATTATGGTAAAATTAACTGCCTGCATGATAAACGTACTTTTGCTGCTGGAGTGTGTTAGGTTATAATGGCTTAACCACTCTGCTGTCATCTCTTAAATGCCTGAACAAGAGTGTAGTATGTAGGATTATAAAAATCACTGTTCTTTAGAAATACCCTAAATGACACTGGCTCAACAGTTTTCTGTCACAGATTGAACTGTACCCTCTTAGAATAAGAAAATGCCATAGAATAAGAAATTTGCCATAGAACAAGAAGAGAGACAGCAGACCAGCACTGTGTGCATTTATTGGACTTTCCATTTTGAAATGTTTTATCAATGACAGAAGTCATTGGAGGTGTCAGTGGGCATGTGAGAAGACAGGCATGAATTCAGATCTGCCCTTTGCAGCTCAGCCAGGAGTTGACTTCATGCTCTGCAATTATCCATCCTGAGTAAGACTGCCCAGACATGCTTGGGCATGAGACAGACTCTGCCTCCTGGAGTGGTCATGTGAGGGTGAGAAGCAGGGACAAGCTTCAAGGTGCTCAAAGGAAAGTCACTGCTGCTCCATGATGTGCTGTCAGATGTTGTGTTCACATGTGCATGAGGGTTACCCAGGCACACAGGGAATCCCTGAGCATTGCCACAGCAGGAGTCTGGATGCCCCAAGTGTCCTCCCTTGAGCCATCCCACAGCAAAGTTCAGAGCAAGAAGCTCCAAGGCTCCAGCTGCACAGGGCAGCTCACTGGGCCACTCCAGAGCAGAGGCTTCAGGAGGGCCATCAGGTGGGCCTCCCACAGTGGGCAGTTGGATGCTCCTGTGTCCCAGCTGAAGTCACCATGGTGGCATGGACAGGTCACCATGGTGGCACACCCAAGCCAGCTGCTTCCCTTACAGCTGCCCCAGCGGCCTCCCCTCCAGTCATGCTGCAGCTGTGGCCCAGCCAGATGCTGCAGTGGGAGCAGGTCAGAAGGAAGGGCGAGAAGCATCCGTGGCTCCAACAAAGCAGGGCTTGGTAAAGCTTAGCTGTGCCTCTCCATGAGCCCAGCAGCTCCTCATGGGCTGGGGTGGGCAGAGGGGGCACAGCAGGGCTGTAGGACTGCCCTCATGAGCAGCACTTGCTGAGGAGGCTAGGTCAGGCCTGGGCACCCAGAACTGCTGTCTCCTCTGCAGCTGCAGGACAGGGATGCAGCTGCAGGATGGGGATGCAGCTGCACCTGCAGAGGCTCTGGGACAGGTACTGGATCCTGGCATTTGCCTGTTTCTTGACGGCCTTAGGCAAAGCCCCAGGGGCAGTGACACAGTTTCACCTTCTCCCAGGACTGTGTGTTCCCAGCAGGGACAGAGGAAGCTGAGCAGAGATTCCATCTTTCTTTGCCTTCTGCCCATCCCTGTTCCCTAGCCATGCCTGCTGCAGAATATCAAGGGAACTCAGCCTGGTATAAGCTTGCCCATGGTTGCCAAACACTGTTCTATGTGTTCTTTCCTCAGTGTTCTGCCATGTCTAGAAGACAAAGATGAAGTGCCTCAGAAAAAGCAAATATCAGGCATTGCCCATGACAGGAGTATTTAATCTGCCTGATTTTCCTTAGGTTTGGAAAGCTCTGGGTTTTGTCCTTCAGCACTGTGATTGAGCCTGTGGCTTCTCAAGACTTTCACTGCCAGCAGGAGCTACCCCAGGTCCCTGTCTCTGGTGAGGAGCCCATGCATGTCAGCACAAAGAGGAGTAGAAATCCCAGCTGTGTGCTTCCTGCTCTCTGTACTTGAAATGTCCCTCTGCTAGCACAAAATGTCCATTTGTCTTAGGACAGTTTCATCTGGCTGTGAAGGAATGTTCTTTCCAAGTGAGGGCAGACAGAGAAAAATGGTATTTCTGTGAGCTAGTGCCTTTTCCTGCTTCTCCAGAAGCAGGGAATGTTTCCAAAAGCAGGGTGTCCTTGCAGCTCTGGCTGGCAGACTCATGTGTCAGTCTTTGAGCTCCAGCTCTGAAGCACTGCTCAGGAGCCAGCTGATACAGAAGCTCTTGGCAGAAGGGTGAGTTACTTGGAGTTACACGACTTCATGTGGGATTAAGGAGATGGGCTTTAATGCAAATAGAAATACTTATCCCCTTTCAAGTCATGGTCTTCCATGGCCTGTCTTTTTTTCCAGATGATGTCATCTCTGATCCTGAAGACATTGTTGAAGTTTCTGCAGTTGTGAAGCAGCCAACCAAGGCAAAACAGAAACACCAGTCACAGAGTCTGCAGAAGAGGTCAGCATCATTTTTGAGACCATATGTGCAAGATGACAGAGAAAGTGTCTCTCACTAAGGCATCTTGAAGCTGGGCCTGCTCTGAGTCTGTCCAGCAGCAGGTGCTTTATTTCTACAAAAAAGCAAGCTGTGAACAGCTGCCAGGAATACCATTCATTATAGGTGGTTCTTCAGGCTTTTTGACATCTGAAGAACTTGCATGTACACTGTTACCCAGTGGTCTGCAGCTGCGATTGCACAGTGCAAGGGACAGGTTCCCCTCCTTGTATGGAAGTTGGCTGCTTTTCTTCAGAGCTGCAGTTGTGCTGATCTAATTGAACACCTCCTTTTTTGCCCACTGAGGAATGACTTGGAAAGGGCCAGCAAATCTAGAGTTGAATAAGTCTGCAGAGAGATGCTCAGTATAAGGAAGACCAGGTGGTTCTTTTCTTTTGCTATCCCAGGTTCAACCAAGAGGGATCAGAGTATTCTCTCCTGGTTTCTTTGCATTCCAGAAGCAGGCTTAGGTGGAACTATCTGTATGACAACCAGTTGTTCGTTTTAGGTCATGGAGAAAAAAGTCAGTGCTGCATTTAGCAGAGGTCATCTGCAGGAGATCTTGACTGGTGTCTTCAAAATGAATGTCACCTGTGAGGACATTGGCACACTAAGGGAGGATCACTAGCTGAATGACTTCCAGGCGTTGTTTCAGATGAAAGCTGCCTACAGGTTCACTTGCTTAATACTCTGTTTCCCAAGTGCTTTCCCATGTTCGTTTCAGGCCTGGGAGAGAGAAGTCAGAGCTATGTTTGGCCAGCAGTCAGCCAGATGAGACCTTGAGCAGTGCTTTCAAGCTCAGTGTCACCTGTGAGGACATCAGCATGCTCAGAGACCATCAGTGGCTGAATGATGAGGCAAAGCAGCTGCAGCACAGTGGCATTCTAATTCAGCCTTGATTTACCAATACCCCTTCACTGCCTCCACAAGGCTTTTCAGAATTATTTGAAGTTCTCCCCTGCAGAGCCTAGAAATACCTGTACAGTTGTTATTTTAGGGAATTCAGGATCCAGAGTTTCTGGAATTTCTTTTACTTCTTGTATGAGGCAGCTTCCAGGGTGGCAGGTGTTCTTATCAACACGTAGAACAAACCAAGTGCCAAATTCTCAGTGCTTAAGGGTGGCCGGCAAAGACAATGTTGCTGTTTTTCTTTTGGTAAGCTTGCACTTAGCAATGGAATGATAGTGACTGCAGGGTGTTTATCTGTAAATATGCCAATTATCTCACCAGAGACAGACCCATCACCTTTACACAGACCTTGTCACTGGTCTCCATTTGGAGACGTTGACCACACCTCTCCAAGTGCGACCATTCTACAGGCAGCTTGTGGCAGAAAGAAACAAGAAGGATGGATACCCATCTGCCCATGCTTTCAGTACATTCTTCTACTCAAAACTAATCTGTGGGTGCTATGCAGGAGCTAAAAGATGGACCAGGGTCATGGATCTCTTCCAGGAGGACATCATCTTTATGCCCCTTCACCTGAGGGTGCATTGGGCACTAGTGGTGAGTCAAAGTGGCTTCTTCTTAGAATTGGATGGAGAGGAAAGACTCACAAGAAAAGTCACAGGATGTTAGGGATTTAAGGGACCTCCCATTGAGTCCAACCCCCCTGCCAGAACAGGACCATAGAATCTAGCACAGGTCGCACAGGAATGCATCCAGATGGGTCTTGAAAGTCTCCAGAGAAGACGACTCCACAACCTCTCTGGGCAGCCTGTTCCAGTGCTCTGTGACCCTCACAGTTCCTCCTCATGTTGAGGTGGAACCTTCTGTGCTGTAGTTTATATCTATTGCCCCTTGTCCTATCACAGGGTACAACTGAGAAGAACCTGTCCCCTCACTCTTGACAGCCAGCCCTCAGATATTTACAAACATTTATTAAATCCCCTCTCAGTCTTTTTTTGTATTTGTTCTTCCAGAGGTGAACCAAGTATGTGAGACTGTGTTTTGTTTTCTGCCACCGATACCTACAAGAACAAAGCCAGGAAAAAAGAAACCTGGATCTGGCTTCTTCAGTGGGCACTTCACAGCATGGAGTCCCACGTAACTGAGCACTGCTTGGCTTTGAACTGGGAACTCGAACTGCTGGGCACAAAGGTCTTAATGCTTTCCAATAGATCCAGGCCTTTAGAGAACAGCCATAAGCATTTCATGTTCTTATGGTACTACCTCAGGCTGCAGATGGAGCAGGAACCATGTCATCTTGAGGCAGTGCCTCTCCTTGCTGTCTGATGACTTTATGTTATTTTTAGTAAATCTGCTACAAGGAGGTGAATCTGGCTTGTCCCTCCTTTTTGCAGGTCCTATTGAACAATGTGCTTAGCTATTGTCAGTATCTGGAGCACAGATGCTGGCATGTGCCAAAACAAAGGGCTGAGCTGATGCTTCTCAGCAAGTTGATAGTACAGAGCACTGCATCTAAAGACTTCATGTAAGAAACAGAGCAATACTGACTGCAGGCTTTATCTGTAAATACGCCAGTTAGCTCGCCAGAGACAGATCCATCACCTTTACGCAGGTGAGTGAAGGCTGTGAACAGCTCCAGAGCTTTTGGCACAGGTACAAGAGCCAGGTAGGTTCCACAGCAGCTGTTAATGTCTGGGGCAGGAGCTGCAGTTTTGTACCTCTCCATTTTTGGTGTATGGCTACTGGGTTTGGAACTTTCAGGTGGGCTCAGCAGGGCAGAGCTGTCTTCTCCATCCTTATGTCTGGTATCTGCTTCCTAGTGGAATCTGTGAGGTTCCTCTTGAGCTACATACTGCAGACAGTGGGTTTGTGGCTTTTGTATTTTTGTGAGAGAGGGGTTTCTCCCTTTCACCCATTAAGATCTTGGTTATTTTCTAGTGCTGTGGTCTTTTATTGGAGTGCTTGTAAGCTGCTGTGGAGTTAAGTCAGCCTGGGTTTGTTGGGTTGTTAATTCACCCTCTTAAGAGCCATGTGGCTGAAAGCCATGTTGTAGCCAGTAAGCAAGCACTGGCAGTTCGTAAAAGCAACTTCACATTCAAGAGTTCATGTGGTATTTATGGACATTGTCTGCCTCTGTCTGCCATGACTTCCTATGTCATGGATTTTTTTTTCACATGCCAAATTTTAGGAAGAAAATTGTGTGGCAGATAATCCACCAAAAGCTGCTTTAAGTTGAGGTTCCTTTGTCTGTTTTTTTTTTTTTTTGTTTGTCTGTTTTCCTGTGAGTTATCTAATTAATCTGTAACTTTATATAAAAGAATCTTTCTGGAATTAAACTCTTTGTGATAATAAAACATGGAGTGTTTTGGGGGTTTGTTTTGGTTTGTTTTTTGTAGATAAAAAACCCCTACAACATGTTAATGTGATTTTTAACTCACAATCTGTGAGGAAGAAAGCTCTAGCCAGGATAAGTGTCAGAGCACAAAAACCTCAAGTGATTGTCACCAAATCAGGATGTTGCTCACTATGAGATGAGCAAGCAATAATGAAGGAGATTTCTCTTTGGGGAGACTCACTGGATTTGTCAGTCCAGCACTGCACACCTGTACTGCTGTGGCAGTGGACTAAAATGTGGTTGCACCGATGTGCCAGGCTATGGACACATGTCCTGCCAGGTTCAGTAGGGCTGCTGGAACATGTTAGTGCCCTATTGTTCCCCTGCTGCAGGTGCTGCTTCCATGCCTCTGCCAAATGAAGAGCTTGTGCCAGTTCTCACTGTGGTACGGTCAGACAGAGTTAGATTAAACATAGTGTTTTCTCCTTTTTTTTTTTTTAATTCTTTTAAGTTCTACTCCAGAAGCAGAATAAGATTTCGTATCTTTCATTTAGCATTGCAGAGCAAACATTGCTCCAGAGCTGGTTTGGAAGCCATATGTTTCCAATGCATCTATAAATAACCATGTACAGATGTTTCTGTAAGGCCACAGCGACAGTAGCGTAAGGTGATGCCTGGCTGGTGTTGAGGTACCTCCTTTTCCTTAGCTCTATGGGAAAAATGGTGATTTTGGAAACATCCCTTCTGTCACTGTGGGCACAGTCAGTCTTCAGGAAGCTGCTCCTTGCCTGAAGATCTGCTCTTCTCCGAAAGCTGATCAGGTAGTTTGTGTGTGTTTTGGGTTAGCAGTTGCATCAGTCTTTTGCTCTTAAACTGTTTGGCTTCATCCATTTGTGGGTTGGCATGGGTGTGTGGGAAGATTGTTCTCTCAAGGGTCTCAGCCCTACAGCAAACTCCTTAGGCACCGATGGGAGAGGAAGGCATTTTGGCAACCTGGAGAAGACATCTTGCCTGATGAACTTGAAACACAGACTGCTGCCCTGGGAGACTGTCAGGAGTAGCTCTGTGGAATTTAGGTCCTTCACCATGACCACAGTGCCTGAAACTGCAGCTGCAATGACATGCCCAGAAAGAGGCAGAAGGGAACCTACACACTGTAGTCAGAAACTGAAGTCAGTCTTGAAATAGCAAATCTCTTCTCTTTAATCTTTTCCTCCAAAACCCACGTTTAAATTGTGTGTACAATGGATACAACCTCTCTTCTTGACTGGGGTTGTAACTCAACCCAGAGCAACTGGAGATGGGTTTGTGATGGACCAGCTCATGGTTGTAAGGGAGGAGGCACTTAGCAGCACTAAGCATGGTGTGTTTGTAGGGGTCTGACAGGAAGTGGAGCAGAATAACCAGGAGCACTCCCCTGGCAGCAGCAGCCCTCCCCCACTGATCACTTGCAGGCAGTGAACTTGGCTGATGAAGTAGCTGACGAGACAATAGGGACCACATTGCTGACCTGGAAGGGGCACAGTGAAATGAGAACATTAAAAGATGTCACAGAGGAAGTCAAGATTATAACTGGACCCTCATGACTGTGTCTGGGTAGGTGGAGAGCTCTCTTATCAGGTGGTGGTTGACCCCCACAAGTACAGGAACAGCAAGTCAGTGCCCCCTTCTCATAAAAAGTCAGCAGGCAAGCTACTTGGCTCCTGTCAAATGTGCACATCCTTTGTTGACATGGACAACTTTGCAACCTCCCTGTGATCTGGATGGGGCTTTTCTTAGCGCCCGCACTAGACTAATAATTCCTCTAGTTAGTGGTCATCTAACATTTTTCCAGCATTTAGTCCCTTCCAGGTTCTCACATGGCTCATAGATTGAAATTTCTTCATTAAAATAACCACCCCTTTACAATTCTCTACAATTCTTGACTTCCCAGGGTGATGCAAGTGATCAAAACAGCCTGCTTTGGTCAAAGGCTCCTAAGTCCCCAGTACTTAGAATCATAGAACGATTAAGAATGGAAAAGACCTCAAAGATCAGTAAGTCCAAGTGATGATCCATCACCACCCTGCCCACTAAACTCATGTGCCATTTTTACATGTTATTTGAATACCTCCAGGGATGGGGATTCAACCACCTCCCCGGGCATCCTCTTCCAGTCTTTTGAGAACCCTTTCAGGGAAGAATTCTCTTCTAATGTTTAACCTAAATCTCCCCTGGTGCAACTTGAGGCCATTTCCTCTCAGTTTATTGCTAGTTATTGGGAAGACCAACATCCACTTCACTCCAGCACTTCAGTCATCAACCTAAAATGGCTCAATTTTTTAGAAAAGAAAAAAATTGAAAAGAGGACAAAGTGTGCTATCGTTAAATCAGCTCCTGACGAAAGGAGTGAACAGTTTCCAGCTTTTCACCACTAGCATCCTACCCTGAGTTTCTCCAAGGATTAAACTGCCGGAAGACCACCTCTACGGGCCGGGCGGGGTGATGGCGGCCGAGGCAGGGCGAGTGCTTCCTCCTCCTCCTTCTCCTTCTCTTCTTCCTCCTCCTCCTCCCGGGGCAGGGTAACGGCGGCCGAGGCAGGGCGAGCGCCTCCTCCTCCCGGGGAGGGATAATGGCGGCCGAGGGTGCGTAGGGGCAAGGGGCAGCCTCTCTTGGCGCATGCGCGGGGGCCCGCTGCGGGCCGTTGGGAGGAAAGGCGCCATCTTGGGCCCTGTGCGAGCCGGGAGCCGAGGCGGGAGCAGAGAGGCGGTGGCTGGAGGACGCGGCGGGCCCTAGCGACGAACGCCGTGTGGGGGGCTTTGCCCCGCCAGCTGCCCTCGGCAAGGAGGGCGGGGCTCAGCGGCCTGCCATGGAGAGCGAGTACTACGGCGGAGAGCAGTCAGGTAGCGGCGCGGTGGCTTCCCCGTGAGAGGCAGAGACTTCTGTGGCGCTGGGCCCTGTGAGACAGGGGGCTAGACATGGCGAGGATCGCCCTGCATCTCTGTGCCTGACGGCTGCTTCCGGCTCCCAGGGCCCTTCGGTCGCGTAAGGGGCGGTGGAGTCACGCCCGAGACCGCGTCTCGGCAGTCGCTCCAAGAAGGGTGTGCGGGGCCGGGCTGAGCCTCGCCTCCTCTGCACTGGGGGTTGTCAGCAGCCGGCTCCGCACGGGTCAGGGCTGGCGTCGACGGGGCTGGTCTGGATCTCCTCTGCCTCCGGGGTTATCCGCAGAACGCTTTGTAGGGGGCTGGGGTGGCATCGGCGGGGCTGGGCCGGGCCAGGGCCGGGCCCCTTGGCGTGAGTACAACATAGTAGATGCCTTATTATTAGTTCTCTGTTGTAGTGTGTCAGTCCCTGCTTCCATGCGTGTTACTGATGGGTTTGTTATCTCTTGTGGTCTGTCTATGGTGGGTCTGTGCCAAACCTACCCAGTAGATACTTTCCTTTTGTCTGCATTAGCGTATAATTAGAATGAGAATCTGATTGCAGCGCTGCCTGCCTCCCTGTTCATCCGTTTTAAACACCAGGAAATACCGAGTTTTACTTTCCTTTTCTTAATTTTGGAGTAGATGATGGCGGAGCTACTCCAGTGCAAGACGAACGAGATTCAGGATCTGATGTTGAAGATGAAGGAAATGAGCAGCATTCTGGATCTGAGAATGGAAGTGTAGTAGGGCACCATTCAGAGGTACTACTGGAACTTCATCTAGATTAAGATTACTGTTCTGTAAATTGGTTTTTTTTATGTTTGTTTAAAGAGGCTTTTTTTCTTAACTGAGACTTATATGTGTATTCAGGATTCTTTTAAGTCAAAACTTTACTTACAGAAAGAAATGTGTCAGATAATCTCTTGACCAATACATAGCATAGGGCCTTTTACACTTTTTTTCTTCTTAATTGTTCCAATAGTGTTCACTGTTTTTTACTAGAAGATTAATATACCCAGAAGAGGAAAAACTCTTTGGGTTTGAAATTTTAAGCAATGGATTCTGAGGAATTTTACATTAAATTCTGCACAGTAACGTAAAACCACATGTTGTGGAGGCATAGATTCCCTTACCAAAGAATAGATATTCTGTCATCTTCCACTTTTCTTCTTAGATGTGAGTGCTGAAGTCTATTTGTGCTATGTCTTTCACCTTGTCACTTACAAAGAAGCAGGTCTCCATGTGGAGCAGGAGCAGGTTAAAGTTTGTAAATGGGATCTGTTCTCCCTCTGGAGAGGCTTTTGCTTTGAGAAGCCTACACCATGAAAAGAGTGGTAAAGATCAGCACTGACTCTGAGTTTTCAGTAGTTATATGTTTTTAAAATTGCTTGAAATGCATGCTGTGATGTAGCTGGCTGATGTGTCAAAAGGCTTGACTGCTGTGGTATACATTGCATTCCTTTTCATTTTCCTCCACCCCTTTATTGAATTCATGCTTGGCGTTAGAAAGTAGATGAAGCTTTTGTATTTGTATAGAATGAAAGTTCTTCCTGCGTATCTGAATTTGAGTGTAAACAGATTTGGAATTCCTTTTTTTAAAAGGTGTTGAAATTCACTGTTGAAGATGCTGCTTTGGTGCAAGGCAGCATCTCTTACTGTCACAATCAGGGTTTCAGCGTGGGAGAAATAACTATCTTTCAAAGGGATTTAGTGCTTCTGTTTTAACTTAAAAAATCTAGGATGAGTGCATGGAGAGTCATGTTGCTTCTACAATAATATTTAAGCTTTTTCTGCCATGTATGAAAACTTGTTTGCTTTTTCTTACTCTTCTGTACTCCTGTGAGATTGTAATTTTACTATGGCGTAGAGAACAAGCAGTTGGCTATTACTACATCTTCATGGTGTCTTTTTCAGATTTAAGTAACCACAAAGTACTAGGAGCTATTATTATCATTGCTAACTGTGCTTGTGTTATTTTAAGGGCTTTGTTCTGTGATGGCTGTTGAATATTCCTCTGTAGGTAAAATACTTCAATCCATTAAAAAAACCCTACTACCACTACCAATAAAACCCCCACCCAAAACCCACAAACACCCAAAAATAAAATACAAGGGGAAAAAAACCTAAATAAAACACCTTTCTGTCCAATAGTAGATATGAACCTTCAAGCCTTTAGTGGTTTATTTGATTTGGTTCAAATGATAAATACATTCTTAGTTTCCTCTACACCAGATTCAAAGTGCAAGTCAAAAAGCAGTGATGTGGACCAGCTGTCTCTGAAAGGAGTAGCCTTCAGTGATTTATCATATTAGCTACCCTAAATATTCTCTTATTTCCTTCATCTATAGGAATATGTGGGAGTAATGTTACTCAAAGGTAATAAAACCTTTGAGGCAGCCTAAACAGTTAAGTCTATTTCCTTACTATTTCGTCTCTAATTTAGAACTTGGATGCAAAGAACTGAAGTTTTAAACTATCAAACTTTTTTTTCAGGTTCTTAACTTTAAAGAAAAAGGGAATCCTGAGGAATTACTTATGTAGGTCTCAGGTATGTGGGTTTTTCTTTTCCACAATTCTTTTCTGGCTTTCCTTCCCCCAATCCCACTTTATCTATAAATGTTCTTCTTGATGTCCTTACCAATTTTGCTTTAGACAAATAGAATTAGGTAACACAGAGTTTTAGTACAGTAATGAATATGAAATCATGTTTACAGTGTTTGTACAAGTCAGGCTCATTTGGAAATCTTTAATGACTTAGATTCTTACACTTTAACCAAGTCGTGGCTGTCTTCACAAATTAAGTAATGGTTTGACTGTGACTGTTAATGAATGTACTTCAAATACGTTACATTTCTGAAAAAAAGAGATGCTTGCTGATCTGCCAGTGATGGTTGTGTGTGCCTCAGTTTAACAAATGTCATTCAGGAGGTAGTAATGGATGGGTCAGTTTTGCTGAACTTCCTAAATTCTTAAAGTAGTACCTCTTCAGATTGGCTGCATGTTGATCCAATTAAACTACTTGCTGAATGAAATTTTTATGTAAAAGGATAACACTGTAAATTTGATTTTGATGTATTCCTTATTTTATACTGTACTAAAGCCTCATGTTACAGAATTCTTTCAGTTGAATAAATTAAGGACATCTCAATTAAAATGTTTATAGATAAAGAGGAGGAAGAAAAGAAAGCAAAGGAATTAGAGAAAAATGCAGTAGCAATTACCTGAGACCTACTTGATTTTGAGGATGTCTGATCTTTTAGTTATTTGGAAAAGAAAAAATAGAAAACACCAAAATTATATGCTTGGTTTCTTTGACAATGCCTTTTTAGAGACGAACTAGTAAAAAAAAAAACAAACAAACAAAACAAAAAAAAAAAAACAGGTATTGAGGGAGGGAGCCTATCTTACAGAATTCAGTTGTCTTGCTGTGAAGTTGCATGAACTTTTTGTCTCAAGTGTATTCCAGCAGTTTTTATGGATTTGATAATCAGAAAACCTTTGCACTATGGCACTGTGGACTGGGCCTGTCTGTTCTGTGTAGACCCCAAGGAAGTCTCTGTCTCAGCTCTGCTTTAGCAGATGCTCAGTTATGTTCATGTGCTGAATCTGAGGCAGCATGTGTTGGATCTCTGCAGGGCTTACTGACTTGACTGACGTAACAGGGTGCTTTTTAGGTTGGTTCTCATACTGTTTGGATTCAGACTAGAGTAGATGGTGCTCAGTCTGTGCAGGGCATCTGTGTTGTCCGAATGGTTCTTCTGTAGGTGATTATATCACAGGAGAATTCAGCTGCTGTGATCACTGGGAGTCTATGGTGCAGAGCTCTGCTTTGTATAGTGGCAGTGTGAGCTAATGAGGATGCACATCTGCTCTTTTTCCCCAAACATCTTTGTTCTCAAGAGCAATTGTCAGTTTGTAGGAAAGGATTGGAGACTCCATGTGTTGTCAAGTGCTTCAGCAGTAATGCTGTGTAATCATGATGACTTATGACCCAGTGTTTTGCATAAGAAGTTCCTGGTTATTTAGTTCAATATTCCGAATAGATGGATGTGTAACCTTCAGCCTTACTTCTGACTTTGGAAACATTTAAGAATCATTATGGATTCCAAATTTTTTTTTTTTTAATTTTGTTTATGTGCTGATCAAAGACTTTTTAGACTGGCAGAATTATTTGTATTGTTTTCCTTGGTTTGGCAAAATGCCTTATTGCTGCTGATAATCTATTCAGCATTAGACATGTGAAATCAAGAAAAGATAGACCAGAAGTTATGTGGTAGGAAAATAAGGATTAAAGAATTTCTGTTATTATAAGCAGCAATTTCAGTGTATATATCTGCATTTCAGTACTTCTCAGTGACCTTGCTTGTAACACTGCTGTAAAATCTGTTTCCTGTTCTGTTTGCAGCTGCAGTTTTCTTTAATCTGATGTAATACAGTTAGAGAAAATACATCACATGCACATGCTGTTAGTTCATGTGGAAGCTACTGGGCAGGAGAGGGCACTCAAATAAGTCAGTAAGATCCTATAACAAGCTGAGAGCAGTTGAGTGTGAGTATGGTCTTCCTGAGCCATGCATCTTCAAATCTGTAACTTCTTAATCTTCATATTTAGTTACTTAAAATTCCAAATTCAGGTTTTTACAGAACCATGTTTCCTTTCTGTAAGGAGAAAAGTTTTGCCATAGAGACAGGGACAAGCAGCAGAGAGAAAACTGCTCACTCCTTGTTAGAGCAGTGGTTTTGTAGCTGGCACTGGAAACAGTGAAGTTGTATTTGAAGTGCATGTTTTAAAATTATATCATCCTGACTTTTTCCCATTGTGCAGTAAGTTACTGTTAATGATTCTGCAGTAATTTAGAAGCTATTATTTTATCAAGTGCTAGCCAAGGGAATAAAAGTGTAAGGTCCAAAAATCTTACCAAGCAGTGTTATATACTACTTGGTATAGTTCTGGAGAGAGTTGTTCTTAAAAACTATTAAAATTAGGTTGTGTGATTTTTTTTTTCTTTAATTTTTTCTTAATCATACATTTTAATAATAGAATAGTTTGGTTTAGGTGCAGGATAGGCACACCTACGTTATTTTGTATTATTCTCAATGTGTGAGTAGAATGACTGTAAAAAGTAAAAATAGAGAAAAAGGAAATTTCTTCCCAAGGAAGTTAAATTGCTGACAAAAAAATACTTGGAAGCTCCAGGACATAGAGGTTTTAAAGTATCTCCTAGGACACTAAATACACAGTTTGCAAATACGCTAATGGAAGGAGTCTGTAGCTGAGACAAAATCTTCTGTCTGAGGAAAGCCTGGTGGATGAGGAAACTTAAACATGTAGAAAAAAAATCCCTTTTCAGTATTGTTCTTTTCACTTGAAAACGGGATTTTATTGTGACAGTGACATTCAGAGGTGTACTGAGCTAATGATATGAGTGTTCAAGAATAATTTTGTTTTCTTGGGCAAATGCAATTGAGTTTTTTTTTTTTCTGTCAAGGTAGAAATCAGATATAGGAAAGGTAGAACAAGGTTCAGTAACAATATTGACAGGTGGCTTGTGAAAAGTTTTCCAAAAAATGTAAAGCGTGTCTCAGCATTTTTTCCATGTAGAAAAAAAAGAAAGGATTATGTTGCAGTTCTGAAGTTTGAAGAAGGTAGATATATTTGTGCATAGTTTATCTCGGGTGTCTGGATAGGCATGGAGTGATGAGGTTAAGGGAGAGAAGCCTTGAATCTATTCTTACCTTCTAACACGCATTGAAACACAGAACTTGTTAACAATAATATCTGAAAGGTCTGACTAAAACTTTTTTCCTGATTTTTTTGGTAGGCATTTGGTCTTGATGTGTTCTTAAGTATGTTTTCTTGACAAGAAAGGAAAGGGCACAAGCTCTCTAAAGCGTCACTTAAAGTGATGGTTGTGTGTTTTCAGGAAATTGTATTTCATAACCAAAAAAAACTTAGAGATCTTAAGAAAATTACGAGAGAGAGATACTGTTTCTTGCCTTATTACTGGAAAATTGGACCAGGCACTTTGAAAGCCTCATTTGTTAAAATGAAAGCACTAAGCATTTATCCTCAAGGGAACCCTTCTTAGATGTGTTTATTTGAGTGGTTTTGGAGTTCTGTTACCATTTTCAAAATGTGACTGAGCTGCAGGGTGGATAGACTTCCAATGATCTCTTAGTATTTTTCTTGATCTGAAGTATTTGACAGGCCTTTGATGCAAGTTGCTTAATAATTATTTCTGTATAGAAAATATTTCTGGTTTCAGTGCTTTGGGTAATTGAGTTAGAGAAAGGACAAGGAAAAATTCAGAGCACTTTTTTGTCTACTTTTTAAGGTTGTTTCTGCTGAGTTGTCTGAGATTGTTTTTCTTTTTTAGAATGAACACAGTGATGGAGAAGATGATGGGCAAATGGGAGAGGCTCACGAGACAGACTCTGAAAATGAAGATATCCCAAGGCAAAAAGACAGTGACTCAGATAACGAGGAGCCTCCAAATCCCAGCGTGAGTGATTCGGAAAATGAAGCAGCTCATGGAGGGAAAGACAGTGATTCTGATACTGAGGACCGTCCAAATCGGCATTTAAGTGACTCTGAAAATGAAGATGCTTTAAATCATCGAGCAAGTGACTCTGAAAATGGAGAACCTCCCAGGGATCACAGTAGTGATTTTGAAAATGAGGAGTCACACAAACAGCCAGCCAGTGACTCGGAAAGTGAATTGCTCCACAAGCAGCCAGCCAGTGACTCTGAGAGCGAGGAACTCCACAAGCAGCCAGCCAGTGACTCAGAGAGTGAGGAGGTTTCTAGACACAAGCAAGAAATAGAGTCTGAGGATAGTGATGGGGAGGACAAGAAGGAAGAGGTGCAGAATGATTCTCATCATTCAGATAATGACCATGTAAGGGAAGGATTTCAGGGCTCTGACAGTGAAGAGGAAGCTCCTAAGAGAAGGAAAATACCAGACAGCGATGAAGAAGAGAAAGAGGAGGAGAAGACAGTAAAGAGGAAGACAGCTATCCTTTCTGACAGTGAGGATGACAATGAGAAAACACGTAAGAAACCGTAGTGTGAAAATAAGTGATGCAATAAGCAGTAGTATTAGAGTTAAACCATTGTTTTCATGTGAAGAAAACATCTAAGAAACCATAAAATACCTTTGGTTTTTGAACACAGCTGCATTTGTAGAAACTATTGTAGTTGTGTTTCTATGCAAAGATCTAATATTTTTGAGTCTAATAGAAGTAAAAGGAGAAGACTGCAGTGATCGTGCTTTATATTGGCACCTGTTATTGGGCTGATTATTCCCGTTAGTCATTTCTCTACTTTATTGTTATTTCTGTAGTCTATTTTCCCTCTTCTTTATATGCCAGGGATGAGTCTGTTTTGAAATTACAAGGTTTCCTGGATAGATGTGGTGTATGGGAACTTCAGTTGCTGATGGAATAAACTAGAATTCAGAATATATGTATTTTTTAAGAAATGACAGTGTTGGGGTTTTTTGTGTTGGAAGGCTAGTCAGCTTTCCTCTTGTGCAAATCAAATTTGAGAGACTTGCCACCTTTGTTACTAGGACACATAGAAATGTTCCTTTCTGTTGGCAGCTGCAAAAAAAGTACGAATCCTTTCTGATGTTGAAGAATCGGATAGTGATGCTCCTTCAGAGAAATCTGGGAACAGGAAGAAAAGTATTGTGTCAGATAGTGAGGAAGAAGAAGGAGAAGAAGATAGAAAAGAGAATGCTGGGAAGAAAAAAGAAGAGAAAGATCTGTTTGGCAGTGACAGTGAATCTGGAAATGAACAAGAGTAAGTGCTTCTGGGAACATGTATTCTTTTGGGGCTGCAGATAGTGAGACTGACTATGAATGGAGAACAGATGAATTTCAGGCAAGGAATGGTTGTCCACCTTCATTGGTGGTATGAAGAGGAAGACAGAATGAAAGATGGATGTCCACACAGTAGGATTTTTGGAGAAAAGGCACTAACACTGTTGCAGTCTGTATAGATAAATATTACTCTTCCCTTCACAGAAACCTGATTGCAGATATATTTGGAGAATCAGGTGATGAGGAGGAAGAGGAATTTACGGTAAGTGTTACTGTGCATGTCTCTTGTTCATTTCCTAGATCTCATCTTCCTGGAGAAGTACTTCAGAATGAGTTGAGTTTGAATTCACCTTCAAGGATACATTGTACCAGGAGGGACACTTTGTATCTGATGGAGTCATTGAGGTAGTCTTTGGGTGAAATAGCATTTAGGGCTCTTCTGTTGTGAGAGTTACTTTTATGAAGTCACGGCTGGACTTAGGGAGCCTTTGTTCCTCTTTCTTCTAGATGATCTGGAGGCTTACCTGAAGCTTTTTGAGTATCAGTGTCAGGTGCCTGAGTAGATAGATACTCTACCTTAATCTGTACACTGATTTGTATTGTCACTTACCCATCAGGGTTTTAATCAGGAAGATTTGGAGGAAGAAAAAGGTGATGCAGACATGAAGGAGACAGCAGATGAATCTGACTCTGATGATAATATCAAAAGAGGAAAGCAGTAAGTCACTGTGTTACACACTCCTTTATTAATAGAAATGCAAGATTTTAGTGAAAGAGCTTCTCCAAAGACTGGCTAAACTTCTGTTCAGAAAGGCTTGGGACTATGTTTCTACAGAAAGTGTGTTCTCATAAGCTACATCAGGAGGTCTTCTCTCAGCTTTGTACAGTTAAGTCGCTTAGCAGTTCGTAGCAGATTACCTGTGCTGCTGCTTCAGAGAACAGTATTGCATGTTCCACATCAAAACGTGAAGGAATTTAGTATCTAATGAAGAGCATCCATCTCTACTGTTAGCAGTTCAGTATTGAAGTCACAGGTGTGTTTCTGTGTAAGGGATAAGGGATGGCAAAACTTGCCATCACCATGTCTCCTGTTTCCTTTCTGTCTGCTGCAGCAGAGCAGTGCATTGCAGGTACAGGGAAGCTAAATCTTTGTCAGATTCAGTGACACTAGCACATTTTGAACCCTGGATATTACATGCGTGCATGTCATTGGCTGTTTCAGCAAGGCCTTGCACACTTCTGAGGACATCTCAGAGCCTTTGAAGCCCCTTTGCTAGTTTCCCCTTTTTGAAAGGTTATGATACAGAAACAAAATTATTTCCTAAAAAAAAACACCTGTAAGATCAACCCTGTTCTGACCAACTGCAACTCTTGTTGCATTTCAGCATGGACTTCATGTCAGATTTTGACATGATGCTGCAACGAAAGAAGAGTATGAGTGGCAAGCGCAGACGAAATCGGGATGGTGGAACTTTTATTAGCGATGCAGATGATGTGGTCAGTGCTATGATTGTGAAGATGAATGAAGCTGCTGAGGTGAGTTTCTGAGCTCCAAAGACACCTTAAAATCCAGTTCCTTTCTATGGGAAAATCTTGTGATCAAGAAAATAGAGAACTCTGGCTGGGACTCAGGAGGAGTAATCTGGACATGGCAGAAAACTTCCAATATCTGATCAACTATTTAAATGTTATTTTTGCTCTTCTGAGTGAAAATATTTCTTCTGTTGAATTTTGGAAAAGGTAGTTACTCATTTTAAAGATTAAAGGGTAAACTACATGAATTAGTGTATCAAACACTGCGAAAGGGAATGGGGTTTAATTTCATGATACAGTTACTAGCACATTGAATAGCTCTGTGTTCCCAAGAAAAACCCTTTTCAAAACTATTAGAATGATAGTAGAATAACGGAATTATGGGAGTTCTGCCTTTGCAGACTGCCTTTTTCAAGGAGTCATGTTTAGTATGTTGCTTTACAAGGCTTATTGGGGTCTGACCTTTTGTCAGGTGTCCTCTCTTGTGGTTGCAGTTTTGTTGGAGTAGCAGTTAAAGAACATCACTGTGAAACTCATTTAAACCAATTGGGTGGAATATACAAAACTTAGAAAGAGGAATCTTATAACAACTGCAAAAAAAAAAAAAAAGAAGATTCTTCCTGAGTAGTTAAGAAGGATGATGTCTTTAGGGAGGGAGGGGAGAGTGATATCATGATGTGGGAGACAGCTGAGACTCTCTTGGTCTTGACAAGAAAAAATTGTCTTGAACAAGATGACAGCCAAATGTTTCAAATGAAGCCACAGAGTTTGGAATTATAGAATCATTCTGGCTGGAAGAAATCTTCAAGGTCATCTAGTTCAACCATTATCTAACTCTGCCAAGTCTGATGATAAACCATGTCCCTTATCATGCTAGAGAAATGCTGGAGAGAAAAGCTGAGCTCTGTTATTGTGGTGTCTTACTCTCTAGCATGTGCCTGTGAAACCATTCTGGTGCATGAAGAGGGGAAGAAGGGGAAGAATCTTCTCTCTTGCAATAAAAAACTTTGTGCAGAAAGAGCCTTCAGTGGATTAAGATGAGTGGAAAGGAACTGCCATAGCAGGACCTAAATCTGTTGGTTGTAATGGATCTTTTTTGATAGGGGAGTCCAAGTACTGAACAGATAGTGACATTAATGCCCTGGATGATAGTCACTTTGAAACCCAGTCTTTGTTTTAGCACATTTGTGTGTGCATATTTGTGTGTTCTTATGTTACTTGCACCAATGCTTCATCCTAAGCCTCTAGGTTATCCAGTTACATTCAAGCAAATGTACATGTTTCTCACTTCCAATTGTTTTGGCTTGATATTTTTCTGTTGTCTTGGTGACGTTTTACTAGCAAAGTTTCTAGGTTATCTGTGCATAGTGTGGAGGACTGCAGTTTATTGCAATCAACCCAAATCATGAGATAGAAAACAAAGTTGTTTTGCTGGGAGCGTCCTAATGTGATACTTATTTTGAGGATAATGTAATATTTTAAGGAAAATGTTGTATAATGTGTTTTGGGGCTGCAAGAAAATGAAGCAGGGTACAAAGTTACTGTAATCTTGGCAAAGTTGCACTTGTTTAACAGAATCATCTTTTTCCTGTAAATGTTGTCAAGAATGAAAGTTGCTGATTTCTTCTTCTGACTAACTTGCACTGGTTCTTCAATTCCTTACAGGAGGATCGACAACTGAATACACAGAAGAAACCAGCACTAAAGAAATTAACTTTGCTACCAACTGTAGTTATGCATCTTAAAAAGTGAGTTGTCTTTATCCTAGTTAATTATCATCCTGGGGAATATTGGGAATTTGGTAGGTTTCCTGGAGTGACATTACAGTTGTACTGAGTATGCAGTGAAACACTTTTTTTCCTTCCAAGTAAATGCTGGAGCTAGGTGGCTGGCTTAAAACCCAGAAACTTTATGTAATTTTACTGGTTAATTTAACATGAAAAAACCTCAAATGCACTTTTGTGCCAAAGGATCATTGCATCTGAAAATTTTGATGTATTATGTGACTTTATGGCTTCTCTTTAAATTTTCTAGGCAGGACCTCAAAGAAACTTTCATTGATAGTGGTGTTATGTCTGCCATCAAAGAGTGGCTTTCTCCTCTCCCAGACCGAAGTCTGCCAGCACTAAAGATAAGAGAGGAGCTTCTGAAGATCCTGCAAGAGGTTTGAAACTGACTGTTAACCTGTCTGATTCATGACTTCTCTATGGTTTTATGATCATATGCTTTATGAAAATGTTGCAGCTGCTACGAATAGATTGTGCAGTGAAATATATGAAGCAGCAAACTGCAAAATATATGGATTTGCTCAAAAGTTGCATTATTTTAATGAGTCTTATGTTGTAGGCATGCTGAACAAAGTTTGGTTAGGGAACTTCAGGCACTTAATTGTTCTGGAAATTTTGCCCATGTTCACGAGCAACAAAGCAAACAGCTTTTCTAGGGGGTGGCCAGCAGATAGTTCTGGGAGTCTCAGGTGAACTACAGACATGACCCTCTCTCAGGGAGTGCTGTGGCATTTCTGGATAACTCAGCTGCTTAGTCGCTTTTCTTTCCTAATGCCAGTGGGTTCTACATCACCATTAGTCACTTCAGTTTGTCTCTGCTGCCTTCACAAAGAAAGCATGGCAGAGTCTGCTAGTGAGGCAGAATATTTTTTTCTTGCTGGCTTTAGTTGACCAAAACTTTAGAAATATTTCTTCCTCCTAAGAATTTGCAAGAGTTCTGCTTGGTTTTAGATTTGACCCTTCCTGCCCATTCCAGGGTTTTGTGTAAAATTTAGTTCAGGGTCAGTTAGTCTCTCGCCCTCCGTTTTTCTCTCGCAATCCCCTCTTTTCCAGCCTCTGAAAGAGTGCAGTGCACTGGAAGGATCATCATACTCCGTGCAGACTTGAAGCATTTGTAGCTAAGCTGATTACATGAATGCTTTTTCTGTGGAAATTTTTATCTTTATTACACGAATGCTTTAAAGGCAGAAACTCAGTTCTTGGGTAATACAAGCAAAAGAGTATTTGGAGTAAATAGTCTGGTAACTTGATTCTGTGTAACAAGAATATTAAGGCAAATTTCTAGGTTTTGGTGTTTCTGTAAGACAATAAATGTTAGGTTTTTTCAAGTTTATTGTGAACATGAGTTTTCGTATTTTTAGACTTCAGTGATACCATTAATGTTCAGACATCATTTCTTGCTATTATTTCCTTTACCCTGCAGCTGCCCAGTGTGAGCCAAGAGACCCTGAAGCACAGTGGCATTGGGCGAGCTGTGATGTACCTCTACAAACACCCCAAAGAGTCAAGACCTAACAAGGATATGGCAGGGAAACTGATCAGTATGTAAACTTCCCTGTGCCTTGCATCCCTGAGATTTCACTGAGAATTTAATTTCAGCATTAGCCTTTTTGCTGCATATTTATGGCTGTCATCAGTAGTAGAATTAATTCTGCAATGCAGGAATCTCACAGATCTGTTCCATGGCTTTGTTTATACAGCTGTAACAAACACTGTTGCATTACTGCTACATGAACCTTTCCCTGTTCCTTTCATTCCTGTTCTAAACTGAGGATGGGATTTATTTTGCTCGGATTCACTCCTGGCTATTTGTCTAGACCTAATTATGTATATGCTGCAAAGGCAGGAAAAGGTGCTGACAGAAGACTTACTTATTTACTTCAGAGAAATCATGGACGACTTTTTAAATAGCTGGAGTCTGTGTAGTGGATTCCACCCTGAATGGCTGCAAACTGACTATAAACCTGTTACCTTACTTTGGAACTACTTTATATATTTCTAAAATAGTATTTGCTGTGTTGGGCAGGAGTTCCTGACACTGAAGTACTTTAAGAGAGATTCCAAAAGAGCAAATAATAGAGACTTCATGGATGAAAGCTCTTACTGTCCACAAGGCTGGATTTTCCCAAAATACTAAGAGCACAAAAGTAATTTGTTTGGTTGAAAGGAAGCATAAATGCTTGCCATAAACTTCTGAAAGCTGTATTGGGTCACCAGAATGATTTTGAAATAAACTTTAGTGGCCTGTTGTTCATTAAGCAAATTTTTTGCTTATTATTTTTATTCTTAATAGATGAATGGTCTCGACCCATCTTTGGCCTTACCTCAAATTATAAAGGCATGACAAGAGAAGAAAGGGAGCAGAGAGATTTGGAACAGATGCCTCAGCGAAGGAGATTGAGCAGGTAGGAGCAGCACACAGAAACATGTACTCTTTTTCTAAGAACCACATTGAAGAAAACAGTGATGTGTACCTGTTGAGAGAAATAAAAAGGATATGAAGTCAGAACATTTTTCTTCTTTTGCCACACTTGACTGTCTTTTGAAAGTACTCTTTGTATATAGATGCCTATAAAATTTTACTTATCTTGCAGCTCCGGTGGTCAGACTCCTCGCAGGGACCTGGAGAAAGTGTTAACTGGAGAGGAAAAGTAGGCTGGATTTTACTTATTTACTTTGATGGGGAAAAAGTATTTTAATGGTACTGACTCTGCATTTTGGTTTGAGGTTTTAGAAGCAGCAGTTACGCAGTCTATTTCAGAGGCAGAACACGATAGATTGCTCATACTTCTTAATGTGTAAGATTTGGCTCTAGCAGTCACTTTTTTTTTTCCCCTGCAGGGCTCTTAGACCTGGAGACCCTGGGTTCTGTGCCCGTGCAAGGGTGCCAATGCCCTCCAACAAGGACTATGTGGTCAGGCCCAAGTGGAATGTGGAGATGGAGTCCTCCAGGGTAAGCACTGCTGTGTGGGGATAGCTTAGTCTCTGACTGAGCCTGGGAATCTGTCACCTTACTGCTATCATTACTGAACACACAGTAGCTTTTGAAGTGGCTCTTCTGATTTGAGCAGACAGTAAGGTTTGCTATTCAGTGGGCTGTTTTAAGCTCATCAAATATTTTCACTCAGGTATTGTTGCTTCTCTTACCAAAAAGAGATTTTTCATATTACCTGTTCTAGTTTCTGTCTAGGGTAAGAATCTGATTACAGGCCTCTTACTTTAGAGCATTTTGAACTAAAGCTGCAGTTCAATAAAGTGTTTCTGATATCTTTATACCTTTCCCAGTTTTTGTATTACGTTCTCATAATATTCCAGTTTGGGAAAAACGAGGCTTCGATATACGTTAACAGTTTGTTAGAGGCCTTTGCCTTGCTTTATTTGGCTCATTCATCTACCTTGTGCAGTGTAATTTAGAAGCAGAGTGTGTGGTAGAACACATGCAAATGGAAGAAGTAATAATGATTGTGCTTTCTGCTGTTATCTTTGCTTCTGTGCATTAACTGAGCTGTTGTTTCTAGCCCGGGACTATTAAGAGAGGTATTAGTCGCTTGGAAAAACACAAGAGACGGTTTGCTGAACAGAAACGACTCAGCAAAGTGCATCGGGCCATCAAGTTCAGCATTGAAGGCAACAGGATGCCCCTGTAGCCAAAACACTGCCTTCCCCAAGCTTGAGAGGTATCCCTCAAGGGAGGTGTGGACAGTGCATGTGCTTCAGCTGTTGGCAGTTTGCACATACAGGAAAGGAGTGTGTGTACCCTAAACTTGGAAAACTCTCCTCCTATTCCCTCATGTCTGTACTGGCACCTAAAAGGGAAGTTGTACAGAAAAAAGTAGGCTGTGGAACATAATGTCTGCCAGGATAGCTGCCTCAACAGCTTCAGGGTATCCAAATGGCAGGTGTTAAATGAAAATACCTGTACTCAACAAGAGCTTTGCACCACCCCTGGTTTGGAATGCTGCCGTGACTCTGTTAGGTTCTCCAGCTTTACCTGAACTGCTACATGGAAAGTCTTAGCCCTTAATATAGGGCCTCGTGTCACTGTACACCAACATCTGTAGCTGATGTTTCATTGGTTCAAAATAAGGAATTTTTCACACCTGCTCTCTGAAGGGACTGAGTGAGGTGAGACTTGAGGGGTAGTGACAGGAGGCAGAGCATGAGACCTCTGCAGAGCAAGGGAAGCGCTGTGAATGTGGGGTGGAGGGAGATCAATCCATGCCATTCATCAGTGCAGGAACTGTTATGGCAGTCTCTAGTCTGCATTTCAGTTCTGTGAGCAGGGCTGCCACAAACCAAGAGTGACATCAAGAGGCAGATAACTGTGGAGTTTGCCCTTGATACTGACTTGTTAAAAAAAAATAAAATATTTTTTAAAAAGTCACTGTGAAATTCCAGATAGAATTTCAATTCTAGTGAATAGTTTTTTGAATAAAATTTATTTAAATCAGTGTGTGAAGAAGCACCTTTCTCAGTGATGAGGATAAGAGGTTCAATTTCTGATAGATGATTCTTTGTCAGATATGAAGTAGCATGTTCTGGATATCTCTGTTCTCCCAGACTTCAAAGGTGTGAAGTTTCCATCATTTGTTTCTGTTGTCTAGTTAGTGGAAACTGTGTTCTAGGAAGTAATGGCTGTGGACTGGAAGGGCCTGGCTGTTGCCTGTGGTGGCATTTCTTTACAGAATCACTGTATTTAATCTGTGAAAAGTAACTGCTGCGTCACCTTGGTTTTCATTTGCAGTTAAAGTTGAAAGTTCATTTGCAGTTAAAGATGAAATGCATTAACTTCTAACTTCCTGCCCAGTCAGTTTAGGGATTTCTTTAGCTTCCTCCTTCTCCCCAGTAATCTCTTGCTTTGTAACTACTAATCAGTGACCTTTAAAATAAACTGGAATTGATAGGTCAGCTCACTGCATCTCAGTTACTGTGCATTTGTGTCTGAAGACCTTGCCCCTCCAGGAAACCTGTATGTGTGACATCATGGTGCAGGGTATGTCTGACACTGGACTCCAGCCAGCACAGACACACAACCATTCCAGGCTGTCACACAGTTGTTAATCCCAGTGATGGGAATGCTTCACTATGTGGTGTTTGTGAACACAATGACCACCATCTATGTACTGCATCTGTTGGGGGAACCATTTTAGCTACTGTGTGGGGAGAGGACATGGGCATGTGTGCACACAACCAGTTGGAACTAGTGGCTTCATCAGCCCCCTCTTGCATGCATCTCTTTTCTTGAACCTCTGGGGCTTCTACTTTTTTTTTGTTGTTGTTTCAGTGGTAATTAGTTTTATTTTTTAAGTTCCAGGGGACCTCTAAGAAAGGGGTGAGTCGGCTGGACAAACAGATGCGGAAATTCACAGATATCAGGAAAAAAAGCAGATCGGCCCATGCAGTGAAAATCAGCATTGAGGGTAATAAGATGCCATTGTGACCCTTCACAGAATGCCCCATGATCTCTGCTGTAAGACAATGCACCCATAGACTCTTTGGAGACCTTTAAATTTTTTAACAACTTGCTTGGGTTTGTTTGGGGTTTGTTTTTTTTGTTTTGTTTTGGTTTTTTTTACCAAATCTTTAAATTTTTGGTTCAGGATCTGGTATAAGATGTGTCTGAGGACTGTGAATATGAGGACTTCTTTCTCTTGATTGTATTTAACTTGCTTTATTGTGTCTTTTGTACAGATCACATATTTGTTGTATTGCAACACTTTAGACAATAAACATCTTCTGTTTTTTTGGGGGTTGTCTGTTAATGGCTCCACAGAAGGTATGTGTGGACCATCTGGTATGTTGAAAAGCTGCTAATTATTAATTTCAAACTGTTCTGTCTTTGAAGATCTACATGAATTGGTTTTGACTAGAAATAGTGACCATCTTCCAGAGGATTTAATTTTTCATTAAAGTACAATGTGAAGGTCAAGAGAAGACCAGGAAACCGAGCACTAAAAGTTGCACTTCCAGCTGAAGTGCTTGTTTCACTATGACTGATCCTTCATGTGACCTACAGAGCCTTCAATGGTCGCTGCTGTGATGATTTTTATAAAGCCCAGTTTTGAAGTTGAGGTTAGTGAGACTGGTCAAGAAGACTGTCTGATTGCTGGCCACTCTTTTGGGTGCTTTATGCAGCTGTGCAGAGCTTTTGCTACAGGCTTTGATCTTGCTGTTGCTTTGTTTTGCTGAGATGAGAAAGCTGTGGACTTTTTGTTTGGGGTTTGGGCAGCTCAAATATGTTGTTGTCTCTGACCTCAGGAGCGTGTTCATGGCATGCTGAGAGCCTCAAGGGTTTGGATGTTTTCCCGTTTTTAATGAATTTATTGAAAGAGATGGAATTCCTTGCTGCCATACTGTGACAAGTAAGTGAACAGTGTAGAACTATGCAGACCTTTGGACCCAGGTTCTGATTGGCCCTGAAGGTCCAGAGGTTAGGATGGGCTTTTTTCTTTTCATTAGAAAATTTTGGGAGAAAAAAGTACAATTTCATTGTGAAGTGTAAGAAAAGTCACAAAATCAAAGCTTTTGTCATGGGTCACAAAGACCACCCATTAACAGCAGCATAAAGCAGCAGAGAAAAGCAATTCTCCAAGGACAGCAGTTAGGTACTCAGAGGGAATAATCAGATGGGGGCTGTTTCACCTACATTTCTGGCATCAAGGACCTTGCCCCATATATAATTAAATCAGCCTCTTGGGGCTGACTAGCTGCATGCGATCCATCTTTCTGGCTTAGAATGATAACAGAAGTTTCTTGCTGTGGTTGTGTGATGTAGGTTGCTTTCCCCACCACATGTATTCCCAAGTATCTCATGTCTGAATTACTGGTTTTCATCAACTGTTTACTCACACCTCTCACCCACCCTCAGAATTCTGCTACTTCCCTTGTTGTGTGATAGGCACGTAGGCTTTAGGAAGCCTTGCTGGAAGTAATTTACATTAACAAAAGTTGTAGCTGTCTCTTGTCATTTGCAGAATACTTCTTTATTACACACAAGCCTTGTACTTAGTCATACCTGAATAACAGTTTAATCATTTATGGTAAACAGGCTCAATATGTCTGTGAAGATAGTCTTAATTCCTGCCCTTAACAGTGTAGAAATCGTGTAGTGCCTTAGTCTGATGGACACTGTAAGAGTAGGGTTGTCCCTGTTGATAAAGATGGTATTAAGAAAAGTTAATGGTGAAGTTTTCTGAATCTGCTACACTTTCAACAATCTCTTTAATCCAGGGGATGTAGTTGGCCACTCTGGTGTACACACCATACTTCCCTTTTTCAGCACAGCCCTCACCCCAGCTGACAATCCCCAGGAGAAACCACGTGTTGTGGTAAGACACTGTGAAAGGACCCCCGCTGTCCCCTTTGCAGGCATCTGCGACCTCGGTGTAGTAGCCTGCACAGAACATGTTGTCGGTGAGCAGGCGCTCTGTGGACCGCTGGCAGGTCTCCAGGCTGACGATGGGCAGCCGCACTTTCATGAGGAAGCGCAGAGTCGAGCCCCTGTCGTGAGTGGCGCCCCATCCACTCACCGTCCCTATTCTGCCTTCCTCGGAGAGCAGGGTGGCCAGGTTAGGGCTCGGCAGGCAGATGGGGATCGCGTACTCGTTAAAAACCACGTTGCTGCTCAAGTACAGCAAGGCGATGTCGCTGTTGTAGTCATTGGAGTCGTAGTGTGGATGTGTCCAGCTTCGTTCCACGTTGATCTTCTGTTCTTTGAATTCTCTTTGATATTTGTCAAAGTCTCCTATAGTCAGGACAAGATGTTAAGAATACTCTAAACAGCCCCTAGGGTAGTGGCATGGGAGAGCAAGGAGGACAGTGAATTAACACAGATGATGCTGTAAAAAAACTCCTTATGCTGCAGCTATGATCCTGCAAATCAGTATTGCCATTCTGCCCTCAAGTGGATGAACAGACATGGCTTCTGGGGTTCAGGTTTAACCATAAAGGCTGTTAGTGCTTTTTAGGAATCACTGTGTTTTGCACAGTTTATCTAAGCTTCCATAGGACTTGGTGTTTTCTCCCTCAAGAACATGACGTAAGGTTTAAGATGCAGCCATGGTAAGACTGAAGCTTTTGTTCCTGTCAGTTACCCAGTGCTGCATCTCGTTTGCTTCTCTTGCCTGCCTCTTCTGGAGGTTTCAAATACAGGAGTGTGTTTATTGCAGTTTCCTCCTGCAAAGGGTTTAACTCCTGCTATCGTAGCCCTGTAGAGGGGCTTGCTGCTCTTGGGCAGTTGCAGGCACTGAGAAACAGGCAGCGCCACAGGAAACTACTGGGTATTAAAACCAAAACTGACTCAAGACCAGGTAATTCCTTCTGAGGTGTACTCTGGGATGTGCTCAATCTCTGCACACGACGACTTTGCTGAAATGGGTGACAGGAAAAGAAATCTGTGCCTTACACTCCCAATTTCTCAATGAGAAAGGGACCAATTAGAGTCTCTTGGCACTTACAATCATAGAATTGTTTCAGTTGGAAAAGATCAAGTCCAGGCATTACCTAGCTACCAAGTCGTGCTAAATTGTGTTCCCGCTGCATCTTTAAACATCATCAGGGATGGCGATTCAACCACCTCCCTGGGGAGCCTGTTCCACTGGCTGGAAACCCTTTCAGGGAAGAAGTTTATTCTAATCTCCAAACTAAACCTCCCCTGGCACTTAACTGTGGCCAAGAAAATGATGCATTCTGTACATCTGAGTCAGGCTGGATGTGTCTCTTTCTCACCCATAGCTCTCTGTGCTCTTGTGCAGTGCTGAGCACAGGCTAAGTAAGAGGTTACACCATGTTTGTCCTCTGCACAAGCTGTACTCACCTACAGTGACGTGGTGTGGTCTGACAAGATCCAGGCAGTGCGCAGCAGTCACCACCCAGCGACTGCTGATCAAACTCCCTCCACAGAAACCAACATCTTTGCTATTCCGGATCAAAACCTGTAAGAAGGAGACAGAAGAACTTGTCTGCAGGGCTGTGAGAGGTAGGTGTGAAAGCTGTTGGGCGCTCTGATTGCTTACAGGCTCTGTATCTTGAAAATTAAAGACTTCTGGCAATAATGATACAGTGCACCCTGTGAAGCTGCTGATGGCCCATCTGTGACAGTGGAGCACAGTATGCTGATGAACTAACTTGGGAAAACCAAACACATTTAGAGCTGCAGGAAACAAACAGGGCTGTGACTTTTCACGTGCCTTCAAATTTTGGGGGGCTGAGGGAGGAGTAACACAAGGGGTATTTCATTGGTGCTCAGGTTAAGAAAGAGAACAGTGTTTGTCTGTGAACAGGGAGCAGACGTGAGCTTTTTCCCTGTCCCAATTGTTTATCCAAAGAAAGTACAAGTAGGGGTGGAGATTGAGAAACTTTATTTTTCACTTTTATTGATGATAAAATTTGTAATGATACCCAGAACAGAAAAGCTTAAATTTTGGTGTCTGCAGCTTCAGTGACATTAATAACAATTAGTTGTGGAAAAAGGTGTGACAGAGTCTAGACTTCGTCCTACTTCCTGGAGTAATGCCATGGTTTACGTAAGCCAGTCTAACAATTCCCTGCACTGCTGAAGCTTTCATTCTACAACAAAACATTGAAAAGTAGCACAGAAGAATTACTGAAAATTCTCTCTTAGGTTGTGAAGCGCTAGACTGGGAAGGGCTTGCAAAACCCTTTAAAAATAATTGAAAAGTACAAGATTCAGTTATTGTCTGATGTAACGAAGCTTTACAATGTCCTTGATGGTAACACTTTGACAGAATCATAGAATTGTTTGGTTTGGAAAAGACCTTTAAGATCATGGAGTCCAACCATTATCTAACTCCACCAGGTCTGGAGCTAAAACACATCCCTCAGCACCACCTTTCTGTGTCTTTTGAACACCTCCAGGGATGGGGATTCAACCACCTCCCTGGGCAGCCTGCTCCAGTGTTTGAGAACCCTTTCAGGGAAGAAATTTCTCCTGCTATCCAACCTAAACCTCCCCTGGCACAACTGGGAGCCATTTCCTCTTGTCCTCTCAGACTTGTCCCCATTTTTTTTTTTTATTTCAGGAAGAAACTATGGGTTAAGGCAGCACTCGACTACCATCCCTTCTTGCAACCCCAAGTCAGGCTACACTTATCAAAAGGAAAGCGGCTGGTGTTCCCCCTAAAAGCGTGCAAGACGGCAGAGACCTAGAGAGTGTCCTAGCAGTGGCATTTCAGCAAGCAAAACTGCACCATGGTCCACACAGGTTATGATTTTTCCACCTGTACAATACCTCCTGCTGCATGGCATGGGAAATGTTTGTGTGTGTGATGGTTACCTGAGGGTTTTTTAGATCTGGCTGTTAACTTCCCCTGAACAAGCCTGTAAGCAGTAATAGTGCACTGATGAAACAGACAATATAAGTGAGTGACAGTAACAAATCAGGAGACACACAGAAGTTTAAGTAAAAGTTAAAACAAGGTAAGTGAAATAAACACTCAAGGGAGGTTCCCCTACTTGTTACATGCCACATTTGAGCCCTCTGGGTTTTAGCTTCTTCACCATGACAAGTATGAAAAGCTTAGCATTCTAATGGAGAATCTCACCTGATCACAGATATATTTTTGTGAAAATTTTAAAATCTCATCAGCCATTCCAAAAGGAGTCAGAAGCACAGCTTTTCACCAAGAACACTGAGATACAAAGAACCTGAATAACAGAGCAGGAGAAGATCTAATTGGTGTCATTAAGAAAGGAAGAGTTAAGCTGAGCTCATAAAAGCACATGTATCTGGCTAGAGAGGAGAATGATAAATAAAGCAACTAAGACATGGATCATGGAAAAGACCTGCAGAAGATTGCGAATTACAAGTGGTTGGATTCCTCTCAACCTGAAAGAAACCCTTTATAATGGCTTGATGAACTCTGCTCCAGATGGAAGCAGTGATTGAAATGCTAAGAAAGCACTCAGGTGTGGTATTTATGGTCAGACTGGAAGAAAAGCATTACCTGCCAGGGGCAGTGTCCACGATGACACAGAGTTCCTCCTGTTATCCTGGAGTCGTCATTCTCTAGAGGAGTGCTGACGCCTACCTGGACAAGCTGTGCCATGTCTGAGATGTTTCCCTGGTCACTGGTCTGATTGTCCACAGCCTGACTACTCCTTGTTGTGTTCTGCACAGTGCTCTCCCCTGTTCGGTTTTGCTCAGCAGCATTTCCCACCATGTCCCTCTGCCTGGGAGCAGGTGCTGTAGTCTTGTTCTGCCATGCAGGGCTCTGGGTTGGCTCACTCCACCAAGCAGGCTGGCCAGACACAGCGGTCCCTTCTACTCCTTCACTGTGCTCAGGGACATGCGCCTCTGGCTCAGCAGCATCATCCCTCAACAACTGCTGGGTCACAGAATCCACCAGTGGCTCGTTCCAGCTGGAAGCACCTCCTGCCACCTCATCCTCTTCAGCATGACCTTCCATTTGTGTGCTCTGCCCAGAGGCATACTTTAAGGTCTCCTTTTCCCCAACAGCACTTTGTTCTGTCTCTGTTTGCCTGATGGTGCTCTCATTCCACTTGGTCACATCATCCCCAGGCTGGGGCAGTCCCCTCAGGAGCTGCTTCAGCCCCAGCCGTCCTTCCTCCAGAGCTTGCCTGGCTTTAATCAGGCCACATGGGAATGGTGCTGGAGGGAGGAGAGACAGAAACAATGATTTGAGTTCAGGGTGCGTGCTGCTGTCGTCAACACAAAAGCAGCCCTTTCCCTGTCCCAAAATGGGATTCAGCCCTCCTCTAAGAGCCCAGGAACCACTCTGACATCTTAATATCAAACTCCACACCACCCTCATCTGACCAGGGTGTGTGAAGCTAATTATCAAGAAACAGCAATGACTGTGCCTTTTCTGAACCACAGGCATCACCCACAGACTGATGCAGTCTGCTGAGGGCTTTCTTCAGGACAGAATCTAAACTTGCAACAGTGTAAGAGACTAAATCTTGTCTCTCTTGACGTGAATCAACAAAGATAAAAATCACCTTTGCTCCCAGACAACACCACTGGATAACACTCTGGAATGTGCACAGACAAGATCATCTCTACCCATCAGCTACCCCAGAAAGGGAGGATGGTGAAAAGGACAATGGATTAGCCCCTGATGTGTATTGTGTGTATAGGCAGGTAAAAGGCAAAGGAGGAGGCAGAGGTCCCCTTCCACAGAACTCCTGAAAGCACACAAGTAATACACAGGGTGATTCCCTGGGGACAATACCTGGACACATACCTTAAAAAGTCTGTGACTAAAAAACTTCTCCTGAGCGATGCCTGCTCAGAAGAAAAATGGAGAAGAAAATACAAGGAGAGAAAAGGACAGACACAGAAGAAAAGGACATCACCATGTAGCCTGGAGGCAGAAGACCAGGGGGAACCCTCTCTCTTTGTGTCCTAACTTCAGCCTGCTGCAACTCATGGAGCTGAAGAGGCTCCTCAGAGAAGGACTTGGACTTTGGGATCTCTCCCTTCCCTCCTCCAGGGAGGACAGCACAAGCCAACAAGGATGGTATCTCCTCCAAGCCAAAGCGGTGGCACCCTTCCTCAGACCCAAACCATTCTGGGGGGCTGGGAGGTGTGGTAGCATAATTCCTTCCCTCTTCTCTCCATCTCTCTCTCTTTTTTCCCCCCTCTCTCTCTCCCTTCTGTCTGTCCACTTTATTCTGTTAATCAATAGCCTGGCTGTTGATATTTTGGCCTTGTTTGTGCCCCTAATTTCATAACACGGGAATATTCAAAAGAACTGAGTCTCTTTCCCTCTCCAGACTGAGACAGATAGGATGCCTTAACACAGAGTTCTGAAGACTCCTCTCAAGTCCCTTTGCCTCTTAGCATCACAGTTTAGCTTCATAGCTGAGTTAAGCTGCCCTAAGTCTGTGCTGCTATTAGAAGAGGCTAGCCATAGACCGTACTGCTGCTCCTTTACCCAGTACATACCCTCAGGGGTACTGGATTGGAGAGACATCTGATTGAGAAGAACCTTAATATTTGATATAAATAAAGACAACGTTTTAAGTCCAAGCTGCAGTAGCTACAGCATGTGTAGCTCTTCTGCAACTAGTGGAGAAGATGGCACCTGCAGTTGTGCTCTTTACCTGAAGTGGCTCAGGCCACCCATGCTTTACCTGCTTGCACACATCTCCTCCTGTCCTCATGCAGGCTGTAGTCCTGGGCGCAGGAGCAGACCACGTGGAAGGCGCTGCTGCTGTCCCTGCAGTACTGCCAGCACCCCCCATTCTGGTACCAGCATTCAGACTTCTCTGGGATGGAAACACAAGGAGCTCACATGGCTGCTGCCCTCAGTTATATTGAACTTTGGATGATTTGTTTGATGCACTTACTCAATAAAATGGCAAAGAGAACAGAGCCTCACTGTGAATGAGCTGCAGTGCAGGTGTCTATGGCAGCAGGTACTGGGCTTGTTCTTACTCTGAAGTGACAAAAAGGGGCAATTGCCTATCCTTTCTTGGGGAAGATGGGAGAAAGGTGCTATCCTCAGGGCTTGCAGAAATGTGCAAGAGCCCAGAAGTGCAGCTGCTCTACAACAGGAGGTGGTGCTATGCACTTCCTCTGCATAGCACGGCTAGAAGGAGCTACAGCTGCTGTCACAACACCATTGCCTTCCGAGGCTGGTGACACCCCAACATGTCATACCAGGAAACACTGTTCTAATGCATTCTAATACATCAGTCTTCAACAACAGACCAGATCTGTAGCAGACAAGTAAAGTCACCACTGACAACCCCTGCAAAGGTTCAGCTCAAGTATGCAAGGAGCAAATTCCAGCTTTAATCCTTCCTTCCCAATCAATGTCAGTGTGGTTGCTGCTGTACTTACCTTTTTCACACTTGGCTCCTCCAAATCTTGGGGGGCAGATGCAAAAGTAACTATAATGTCTAATTTTGCAGACTCCACCATTCACACAGGGATTGGTGCTACACGGATTTAAACCTGAGCAGAAGAAACAAGGCATAGTGTCATTTCGGGAATCACGAGAAGCCTGTCTTCAAACTGCCACATCATTCTTTGTACCCATAGGACAAAAAAAAAATAGGTCTTATTTTTTTCTAAAATTCCTCTTACCTACCTTTGTAACTGAACCAAAACTCCATCTGCAAGAAGAAATCATACAGGAAGAGAACAGTCAATAGGTGGTCATGACAGTTAATGAAGATACAGTTTAGAAAAATGTGGGGTTTAGGGTGCATGTAAATTAACATTTTTTATTAGGACCATAAAATCCATTTTCAGATCAGATCTTTTGATCATCGGCATGCAGGTAATTTTCATTTGCACTGGGAACCAGACAGAGTGCAAAAACTAGGTGGTAATGGAACAAAAACTAAACTGAAAGCTTAGAGCCATAAATGCTCCAGCCAGTGAAAGGTCTGTGGCACAAGCCTAGGAGTTTCATGTGACATGCCCTACTCTCCATAGAATGTGTCACTGCAAAGTTCTCAGCACCAAGTGCTCCACTCTGAACACCTCCTATTGCACTGCACTGCCTGCTAAGGAAGACATCACCTAAGCAACTCAGGTTAGATACAAGCGAATTAGACACCTCTGTTTCAAACTGCAGCTGAAACTGCAGAATGCCTGCAGCTCTGCTGTCCAGGTGGATGCTATCAGGCCCTGGCAATAAGGTGCTCCTCCTCTGTAATTGGAGGAGTCTGATCAAGCAAGTGGCCTCTGAAGATGTCACATTGCTGGATTGAGGCTCTCACAGAAACAGGTTTTAGATACTTTTAAGGATCTGTGTTTAATGTTTACACAACAAACTGTGCACTCACTTAGAATCTGAGATTTCACAGGTGCCCTGAGTGACCCATGCTGGCCACCAAGCTGCAGAACCACAGGCACACACCTGTCAGAGCCATGCCAGGTGGCTTGGGAAGGATGACTTACAGCTCACTGTTAACTTTCCTCTGTTTTTCCTAAAAATGACGTCTCTCACCGTTTTCTCTTGTGCATGGAAGATCTCTTTAGCCTCCTCAAATGAACACTTTTCCTCATTGCATTCTCTCTCCAAGTTCCCCGGACGAATCTCTTCTAGAAAATAGTTGGCACGTTTGTGGACTTTCAGCACCTCGTGTGCTTCATCTTTTCTCATCAACACTAGGAAAACAGGATTGAACAGGTGATACTGGGAAGCAACAACTCAGCATCATCAGTCACAGCCATGCATGCTTTCAGTGGAGTAAACAATATAAAAAGAGGGGAAGGGGGAATCTGCCTCTTATGTCCCAAAGGAAAATAAAATCATAGAATCACAGAATTGTTTGGGTTGGAAAAGGCTTTTAAGATCATTAAGTCCAACAACATCTAATTGTACCAAGCCTCGTCCTAAAGCATCTCCCTCAGTACCACATCTCTGCATCTTTTAAACCCCTCCAGGGATGGGGATTCAACAACCTCCCTGGGGAGCCTGTTCCACTGTTTGAGAACCCTTTCAGGGAAGAATTTCCTTCTAATGTCCAACCTAAAACTCCTGTGGTGCAACTGGAGGCCATTTCCTCTTATCCTAGAGACATGAGGAATTAGTCTGTGTTCTACAGGAGACGCCAGTAGTTTAAGCTTTGTTTTAGTGGACCCACTAGACTCTTGAGTATTGCAGGTTGTTCTTTAGAGGCTGTTTATATTTTCCTGCCTAACTACCTAGTTCACAACAATTAAGAGTTGCTTGGCTGTGTGTGCATGTGGAAATAAAGCTGAGAGGTTTGGTTTGTTATTTGGTGTTAGCTTTGTTAGGTATTCAATGATGGAAACATGGTGCTTTTCAGGGAGCTACTGTGGCCACAACAGGACAGAGGCTGCTCCTTCATTGAAAAAAAAAACCAAACCATAGTGCCAGTTTTGTACTTGCATTTAGTTCATCTCCCCTTTCCTTGTGGCCAGCAGGTCAGTGGAAGTTCTTCTCCCCCTCTACTCTGTCCTGGTGAGGCCTCATCTAGAGCACTCTTCCCCAGGGAACTGCTTGAGAGGGTACAGCAAAGGGCTGTAAAGATGATTGGGAGACTAGAACATTTGCCTTATGAAAGAAGGCTGAGTGACTCGGGGCTTTCTAGCCCAGAGAAGACTGTGGTGGGATCTTCCCAATGTTTATAAACACTTCAAGGGCAGGTGACAGGAGGATGGGGCTGGGCTCTTTCAGTGGTGCCCAGTGGCAGGACAAGAGGTAATGGGAACAAACTTGAACATAGGAAGTTCCATCTAAACATGGGGAGGAACAACTTTACTTTGAGGGTGGTGGAGCACTGGCACAGGCTGCCCAGAGAGGTGGTGCTCTTCACCACCCCTTGAGTTCTGGGGTCATCTTTAAAGGTTCTAGCTGTTGTGAGCAGGTATCCCATAAAGGGGATATGCCTGTTGTAAAGCCCTCTGTTTTGCATCCATTGCTTCTACTTTTGCTCTTGCTTCTCTGCATGGACAGTCATAATTGCTGAGAACCTCTTCCCAAGCTCTCTGAAGCCATTTCCAAACCTTGTGTAGTTGTAGTAAAATCAACAAGAGCTCTGAGAACACTGATGCTGGAAGTGCCTAATTTAAGTTTCCCAAATGGGAAAACTTTTTCATGCAAAAATAATTCAGGGTTCAGTGTTAGGAGGAGAATATTTTCAACAGGATAATGGTCTAAGTAGGAAGTTAAGAGACGCTGATTTCTCTTAGAAATGTGAGCAAACATTTCTTCTTGTGCATTTCAGCCCACAGATCTTAGTGTTCAGAAAAGGAATATAGGTTCAGTTCTTGTGGCAATTTTGACATTTAAAGACAATTGAGTTACAAATGTAATTCAGAAGTACCTACCTGAAAACAGACAGCTGCTGTTGATGGAGTACAGCAGCAGGAGAAGCACCACAAGTGAGGAACTGCTCTCCATTTTACCGAGTATTCAGAACACTCTGACTTCCTGCTGACTTCCTGCAGAGGGAAAAGAAGAATGAAATTGGGATATTGTTACAAAGGCAACATGGGTGAATTAGCCTGCAAAAAAGATGAAGAAGTAGAAGGGGACAAGAGAAGAGACAAACAGAGCAAACTGTACCCAGTTCATTTTGATGTCCATTCTTTCTCAAAGCCACATTGATGGCTATACACTACAACAGGAATCCAAACAGTTCACAAGGCAGCACACAGAGAATGACCCAGGCCAGGATGTGGCACAGGGTCCAGCTGAAAGCCCACAGAAGTAATAAAAGAGCAAGAGTGAACCCAGGATGTGTGGATCAGGCCCAGACTGAGCAGAAGCCAGTTCCAGTGACAGCCTCCTCTAAGCAGCACACAGTCCGAGTTGAGGGCTGAACTGCACACTCCACCCAGCAGCTGATGTATCATTATTGATGGTCTTGTCAAATAAGACTGTAGGCACCAAGTTCAGTGAGGAAACCACCCACCACAGATCTGGCAGCAAAACTTACAAGACAGAAGTTTGTATTTCTTCATATCACCTTCCCAGGCTAAATAACATGCCAAGAATCAACAGCACACACCTCATTTTTCCTAAAGCACAGGATCCAGAATGCCTTCTCTGTACACAGAACCATGCAATTATACTCACCTTTTCTTTTCTTTTCTCTCTTTTTTTTTTGTTAGGATAGGACAGGAGAGAGATTTGGATATACACCAGGAACAGCCATGAGGTCAAGAGGTTGATCATTAACCAGCCACAAATATTGACAGAGGAGAGACAATCTTCTGGATTCTTTGAGCCACATTTGAGATGCAAAAAATCAGAATAAAATTGTGTGTTCCCAGGCACATCCACATATGCCTTAAAAAAAAAGTCAGTCAACACATTTCTTCAGGAAAATCTGGAATTTTTTAGGGAAGATTTCTGACATTGCATCATGCAGTAGGCAAGGGCAGCTGCTCTGGAAAATACATGAGCTGTTCTGTAAACATCTTTTGAAATAAGCAGAACTGAGAGTGTGTAGGAGGATTCACAGCAGTCACTTGCAGGAGGACAAATATTGCCCTGCAATAGTCACAGCTATTTGCTGACATCACCGTTGCCACCTTTACTTGGCTCCATGTTTTCCTGGCTTTGAACACAATCAGATTTTTCCTTGTGACTCAACAGCTGCTTAGCAACAGTAGCCTCCTCAGAAGGAAGTTTTCTTGGTCTAAGCCCTAGGTAGAAGGCTGCTGCTGTTCAAAGAACTATTCTTTAACATTCATTATTCATAAATCCAGTCCCAAATAAGAAAAAAAAAGGGGGGGAGGGAGGGGGAAGAGATGGTGACACAGAGAGATGTTTGACTGCACTTTTCAGTTTTAGCTCAGCTCCAACATGAAGCCCTTGGCCTGTTACTTTTTTAAGGCACAAATCAACTTCAGCGTTAGCTTAATAAGCACAGAGGCAGCCTGTAAGTCTGTAAGTTTTAAACCTCTTTGCTGACACACTGTTACAAATCCACATACAGTTTTGTTTAACAATCTCACCGCAAGAGCAGACTGAACTGCTTCACTGATCCAAAGAGGTGTCCAATGCGACTGAGATGTTGAAACCATGTATCACTATGTCAGAGTTAGTATCACTTTTTTTTCCCCCTACAAGATTACTTATATTTAAGTGGTAAGATTATAAACAAGTATAAACTGTGACATTAGACTTAATTTTGGCCATTGCTACTCCCTATGAGGTTATTGGTGCTTACTGGACATACAGGTGCAAACACACACACACATTCCCCCCCCCCCCCCATACATAGACTTATCAGTAGTTATTATCAATGCTAATACAGTCTGCAGCTGATTGCATTCACTAGAAAATGAATTAACAAAAGAGTTTGCTTAGCTTGCTTAATTAGAAGAGATTTACAGACCCTTAGAATAAACAGAGCATGCAAAAACTTGGTATTAAACTTCCTTTTTCCTTAGTAACACCAGAATTCTTGCTGAAGGAAGCTGGGGCGCGATGGAATTAAACCCAAGCATTCAGTGTGCAAAGAACACAAAGTACTGAGATTTCCTGGAGGCCTGCTGGCTGGCTTGAGTTGAACCTGCTGCTGTTATTCATACCATGCTGCAGTCATGCCAGCTTCAAAAATGAAAGTCCTAACTGGAGCAAAGTATTATGGGGCTTGAAGTTCAGATTGCGACACGGAAGGCTTCCTGTTCCCGTTGCTGTTTCCAGGGGTTCAAGCTTCTTGGATGTGGTCTCTTTTCAGCAGGCATGGCAGCAGGAGTGGCAGTCAGGCAGCTGCAGCGTTTGGCTTTCTGTTTTATGCTGTCTTTTCCCCTGTATTTCACTGTGCTTTTTCTGCAAATACGCTAAGGTAATCATGCATTGTATTATTAGATTAATTAGATTATTAGCTAAAGTAATTACACATTGTGTTTATGATCTCTTATGTTACATTAAAGTCTTATCTTGTTACCTCAGCCCTGAATTGTGTGTTACTCTTCCTCTCATTTTTGTGCTGGAGGAGCAGACAGTTCAGCCCTTGAGCTAAACCATTACACTTGACTTGATCTGTGAGCACTGGAGGAAGCTGTGAATGAGTGGAGGCTACAAAGATGTTATTAAAATTTCATTGTATTGAAAGAGGAGTGATACAAATACAGAGTAAATCTGTAAACCAAAACAGTTCCTGTGGATAATATGTTAAAGCTGAAAGGGCAGGACTGTACCAAGGAAAACAGCACACAAGGTTAACACATACTTAATATTTAATACTGAAGATCTGACAGTACATGACACTGCACACTGTCACTAGCACATAGCCACAATATTTTAGGCTCTCAGTATCAGAATCAACCTTTCAAAGAAGCTGACATCTCATTTATGTGGTGCTGGATCCACTCAAGATACTGACTAACTTTGGTGTAGACTCCAAATTTATCCTTTCTTCCGCAACCTTCGCCCCAGCTCACCAGTCCTACCAAAAACCAAGTGTCCTGATATTTAGTGACCATAGGGCCTCCACTGTCCCCAGTGCAGGAATCCTGTCTGTCCCCTAAGCTGCCAGCACACAGCATGTTGTCAGAGATGGTAAATCTCATCACCTGGGCACACTCATTGCGGGGAACAATGGGGATTTCAATGTAACTGAGGAATGTAGAGTAACTGTGGTTATCGTCAGTCGTGCTGCCCCAGCCAGTTACCACCATCTGCTTCCCGTTTCTTGCCAGCTCCTGCTCTGCCAGGTCACGAGTGGGGAGGCAGATGGGGAGTGTGTATTTGTTATACATCGCGGGCTCAGCCAGGTGCAGCATGGCGATGTCATTATCAGAGGTCTCCTTGGTGTAATTCTCATGGCTCACACATTTATCAACCCAAATAGTTTGCTCCTCTGCCTCAGTGCGGAGACGGTGGAATTTACCTGGAAGAGCAAGCATGAAGATGACAGATGCTACTGACTAACTCCAAGGCATCTGGATTACACTGGGCTTTAGGATGGTACTTACTTCCCTTCCAACATAGACATTTGTTCGTTTTAGGTGAGAGGTTAACAGTGTTCTTACCAGATGGACCAATATGTCCATTTTCCACATATGCCTACATCATGAAGTCAGAGTACTATATGAATTAGCACTCTAGAGGTATGCATGTCAGTTGAGAAACTGAAATGCCTACGTAATGCCCTGTTGTGTTGATACTACAGAACACTTGTGCAACTTGAAAGATCTTCAGAAGGAAAACAACCTTCTTGGAGTCAGCACTAAAAGCTCAGACAGCAAGCATGCAGCAAAGGAAGACATTTACAACCACAGGTGAGCATTATGCTGTGTAACCAGTGGCTGAATGATTGAACTTCAGGATTTCTCAGATAAAGATGACTGACTGGTAAGGCTATTCCTTTTAGAAATCTTGCACCTGTATTATAAGGACCTTTTGACTATTTAAGACTTCCCTGTCATTATTTGTGCTATATGCTAATGACCACTTTGTGGGTGAAGCAGTTGTGGAACAGAAGGCAGGAACCTTAGCTGAAAAGGGCCAGAAAGGCAAGAGGAAGCCACTTGTGAGACACTGGAAAAGACACAAACAGGTCTAGGGACTTTACAATTCAATTCTGTTCCAGAAACAGATTCTCAGAAGACCCCTTAAGTCCAGCTTTGGATCTTGGACTTCCAGAACAATTATTTGAGAGTCTCTCCTCTTACTCCTCTTCAGACAGCCAATGGACATTTCATACATGGACACATTTCATACATGGACAAGACAGATGGCTGAAACTGCTCTGACAGGCACCTGCATTAAGTAGTACCAGAGCATGAAAGACTTGCAACAACACTCACAGATCTGTTTTTTTCTGCTGTCATGATCTCTCTTCTTTGTGGTAACAGTGTCTGTAGAAGCCTTGGAGCACCTTTCCTTTCTACCCACTCTGTGGTTGGAGGCTGACTGGCAAGTAAAGGACAGGGGTTTATTCCTGTCTTCACAGATACAAAGCTCTTTCTTTAGGCCTCAGAAATAACTCTGGACTCAACCAGATGGTCTCATATCATCTCCTCTGAGGAAGGCTGTTTAGTTCTGTAGGAACATACCTGCTGCTAAGCTTCACATGCTCTGTACACAAGCATGGCCATGAATGTCTGTATGCTGAGACATCTTTGAACAAACAGATGACAGCTTTTGCACTGGTGCTATCTCCACCCCAGCCCAAGAGACCATTTTGACTTTTGGTCATGAATACTTCCTTTCTCAGCTGAGTTATCCACCCCAACACTTTCAAAGTCTGGAAGTCCTATCCACACCTGGATGTACTGAACACTTAGGTTGTGTGAAATGCAATTAGTTCCTTCTACACAGTAAGAAGCATCATAATCTTGCTGCTGGCAGAAAAACAACTATGAAGTTCTACATAAACAAGAAAGCACGAGACCTGTTCTCTGAAGGGAGAGAGTATTCTGAATGAAATTGTTACATTCACATATCTGCTCTGTTTTCTTGAAGCTCTGAGCACACTGCTGGAAGCTCTTCAGCTGGAAATGGGAGGAACAAGAGGCACAAACAAGAAAACTGGGTTGTTTTCAAATCTGTCTTCCATAACTTCAGCTACATTAAGATCTACCTTTTCACTTTAAGACACTTGAAAGCCATGCAAATTCTGCTACAAGACCACTCCCCAGGCTCCAGGAGAGGAAACCCTGACACAAGCTTCCCCTCTAGTTCTGCTTTCATGGACAGAGAGCAGAAAGCTATAGCAGGTGCTTCCTAGTCTACTTCTACAACCAAGGAGGACTTCTGTCTTCATAACGTGCTGGTCTTTCTCCTGAGATGATAAACATTGGGAACGAAACAGTTTTGTTATGAAAACAACAGACTTTTTTTTCCATACCAAGTTTTACTTTGAGCCTCTCTCCTGCCTCAGTGCAGTGTGCTGCTGTTAGGACCCAAGATGGATGGATGAGAACGCCCCCACAGAGAAATTTCCCTTTGCTATTTTGCAGCATAACCTGAAAGAAAAAACAAGTGAGGTCTGACACTGCATGGACTGTGGCCCACAAAACACTGCACACATTCCTCTTCATGGCTGTAAAACGTATCAAAGTATGCCACATTCATTGATGCCATGACTTTACCACAGGACAAAAAGTACTAAGAGGAAGACCTCAGTGGAACATCTACAAAAATGGTTATAATGTGCTTCCTGAATGAGAGTTGCCTTCATCCAAATCTGCATGGGATGATGCTGGTCACTGCAAAGAAGCACTTCAGGACTTCAAAGCTTTGAAGTACAGAGCTTCAAGGAGGGGATCATTCTTCTGTCCACACCAGAGATAATGTGTCATTGTGGGCTGCAGGTCTCATGCACAAAAGGCTCTTCAATGTCAAAGAGAACCCAGGCCCTGCTTACAAGAATTTGCTAGTTAGACAATAAGCTCTGCAAGGTCTCCTCTTTCTCTGTGATGTCCCCACCTGCTCTGTAAAGCTGTGGTATGTTTTGCTGTTTAAATATGCTTTGAATTTACGACAGACGAGGCTTACAAGAATGGAACCATGCAGAAAGGGGGAGAAGATGACCTCACATTGCCACCAGAAGGCTGTTACAGTAACTTCTGTTATAGTAGCAGTGATTAGGTGGCCTTCCTCAGGATGGAGCAACAGAGTAGCTAAGTGTCATCACTACCCTCTTGCTTGACATGATTGGCAAGGTAAGGTAAAAAACTTGCCAATAGTGACAAGGCCAAGTAACAGACAATAGATTATTTTGTCCTGTTACTCCAGCTTTTGGGAAAGCTAAGCAAAGGGAATCTTAGGCAATCATGTGACACCATCAGCAGCAATGTAGGAGCCCTTCTGGAGCAGCCAAGCAGGCAGAGCAGTTCAGGAAGAGCTTGAACTAATTGTGGTGAAAAACTTTTCTGTTTACCTGCCAAGGGCTGCCTCCCCTTCTTCCTGCTTTTCCCTCAATGAGCCGAATATTGAATCCTGCTTTGGCTTCCATGTCTTCCATTTTCACTATTCCACAGGGGAATTCCACTACAGGAGATCCAGAGAAGTTAACCCGATACAAAACATCTTTCTTAAAGCATTCCCTCCATCTAATCTAGGCAATATTATTCCATAGCTCCATGGAATTTCCTCAATGTTTTGCAGAGGTGAGAGTTTCCTGATCCCCCTGCATGTCTTTCATGAGTCAAACACAGGTGAAGGGCCACAAAGTGGGGATAGAGCTGGGAAAGGCATAAAGTTACTTTGCCTGGAATGATGTTTTGAAAACTAGTACTAAGTGTGCTGCAGACAGTTCTCCCATAAACCCCTGTTACTTCATGTTTGAATAATCCTCTGACAAATCTGCCTCATAAGCATTGTCCCCTTACCTACAGGCTTGCAGGTGGTATCGTCATTCATCAGCTGATACCCAGACGCACAGCTGCACGAGCGGCACTGGTTGGCAGGGTCATCCTTACAGAAATGGTCACATCCTCCATTATTGACAGAACAGTTGCTGTATTTGGTCTCTGTAGAAAACGTGAACAGCAAGAGAGACACGAGAAGTTGGCAAGCCAAAGAGTCACAGGAAGGTGTAAAAAGCCCAAATGACATCATGCTTTGAGTGAGCAACAGCTGACAAAGGATTTGAGGTGACAGTTGGGGGCTTTCATGGTTCTCAGGCCCTGAAAGAGCAAAGACACCTTGGTGCAGAATATGGCAGCAGGGAGGTGGAGGAAATAGAGATTACTGTCAGGGCAGGTTGACTGGAGAATAAAAAACTCACTATCACTGAGTGCAGACAGTGCAAAGTGTTGATGATAGAGGATATATGTGCTCATCCCTAAATATGCTTTGTCCAAGGAAGAAGCTGTCACAGTAAAGACAATCAAATGTTCATAGTGGATTGGGTTTTTCCCCTGTACTGTAAAACATCTCATCATCATTCCTGTGCTGACAGCTCTTAAGAAACTGAAAACCCTGCTTTACAGAATTATTTACATTGCTCTTGTAAAACTTAGATGTCTCAGACCTCCAAGCTTCTCCCACAGCAACACAAAGTTAATTTTTGCTTTAGATAAGTGCAGATAACCCTTTTACCACATCAGGAGACAAAAGAAAAAATATATTGGTAAAGAGAGTGAGTACACTGTGCAGCAACATAAGGGTTGATCCTTGTCACAAAGAATGTTACTTCAGAGTGGATTAAAGGCCAGCATTACCATAATTGCACAAAACTCCCTCCCAGCCTTTGTTACAGATGCAGGAAAATGTTCCAATATTGTCCTTGCAGATCCCATTGGAACAAGGCTGTGGGTCACACTGATCTCCATCTGAAAGAGAAGCAGGAAACACAGTCACAGGTCCCACTCCAGGTCAAATCTTAACATCAACAGACCCCGCCCAGATGCCCGAGTGTCACCCATGGTTTCTACCACTGAATGGTGACACCTCTGTGGTGCTGGGCCTGAGACAAAGGCATTTGTTTGGGTTCTGAATTACAGCTGCAGAGTGAATGGAGTGGGCAGAAGGGGAAAAAAGAGCAAAATCTGAGGCAGACAGGGCAGAAGCAGGGTTACTGCAGGGGTAAAGAGCATGGGTGGGACTTCTCTTTGGACCACATCAGGCAGGAGTAGAGCATCAGTGAGCACTTTTGGCCAGTGCCTTAGCTCTGGGGAGATGACTGGTGATAGGCACAGATGCACCTCAATTTTTTTTAGGGATGCTGCCCATGTGACAGAACAGGATGATCCTATTTAAGAGAATGAGAATCTGAATCAGTACGTCATACACAGCAGCAGAAAGGCTGAATACCAGTTACTCTTGAAGAAATACAGAGAAGTGAAGAGGAAAGTCTTTTACTTACCTACGTACTTGCTCCAAAAATTTAGCTGTGAAGAAACAAAACTTACATTAAGACTAGAAGCAGATTTTTAACAAGTGAGGGATTTAAAGTGTCTTGACCAACAGAGCACAGCATCAGTCTCATTCTTCTTGGCAGTGTAGTGACCAGCACTACAAACCAACCAAACAGCCCAACCTGGACATTCATATATTGCCTGTACTCAGCACTCTTCCCCTTGCCCTGCCTGCAGACCCAGCAGCACTACAACTCCTCAATATCCCCCTAGGCTTCTCTGTTTTCTTGTCACAAATCAGTGACCTGCATGAGTGTCATCAGTGTCCCCTTTTGAGTGCACAATTCATTTGTGCCCAGTTAGATAAAATTGGGCACTGTGAAGACAGGCCCCAAACCATTCTGGGGTCTGAGGAACAGCAAGGACTAGTTCATCCTATGTGGTGAGCCTACTCTGCTTAACACAGTAAGAAAAAGTCCAAGTCTGCACAACAACTGGGTGTGAAAAGGGGCAGGAATGAGTAATATTGACAAAAAAGACAGTGTCCAAATGAAAATACAAGGTTTGGAGAAGAAGAGAGAACCCAGTGATAAAAGAAATGTTTGTCAGGCACAGAGAGGGAGACTGGGGAGGTATAATGAAAGGCAGTCAGAGCTAGTGGATTGACAACAGAGAGGGCAAAGGCCTGTAAGGCCTGGGAAAAACTCAGTGGCAGCATGAACAGACAGTAGGGTCAAGCAGCAACTGGGATCACACATCTGGGACCTAGATCTCATGGGTCAGTGTGACATGCATGAGCAGCCAAGTTTTGTGGCCCATACAAGTGGTAACCTGACAATCACTGTAACACAGTTGCATTCAAAACCATATCTAGACCCTAATTAGGAGTCAGGAATGATGCACATTCAGCACTGACAGGAAGATCTCCTATGCCCTGGATTGCAACAGTTTAAGGGAACAAACAATTGGTTAAATCCCATGTTCATCCTTAAAAAACCCAACTTACTGTTGCTTCCCTGGTTTCAAATATCTCACTGGCCTCCTCAAAGTCACACCGCTCCTCAATGCACTCACGTTCCATGGAGCCTGGTTTGAGCTCCTCCAGAAAAGAGTTTGCCCGCTTCTGGATTTTCAGGACTTGGTTTGCATCTCTATTACTGTAAAATACTGGAAGCCAAAATGTAAAAGCATAAGCAGTAAAAAAGGCTGGCTGAAAACTGGTAATGGTCCTTCCCAAAGGACACTTTTCAAAGCAACAGCCTCTCTTTAGCACAGCAAGAGCCATGGGCTGTTAGTGCAGTGCTGCAGAAGCAAGCTCCAGCCTCTGCTCTGTGACACTCAGGACAGCTTGCAGGGCTCAGGAGGACTGTGACTAGACAGCCATCATGGCCCAGCACTGTGTCTCTCAAGCTCTGCTAGAGGAATTCAACCCCCCCCTAACAGGAACGATTTCAACCACGCCCTGTGACTGACAGAGGAGCAGGAAATGCACTTGGAGCAACGAGAAAAGAGTAAAGAGTATCTCCAAAGTGAAAACTTACTTGATGTACTACCGACTTGTGAAGAGCAGACTGCCAACAGTACCCCTACAGTGACAAGCTTCCACATCCTGCAGCAGGAGTCACCTAAAGAAGAGAAGGTAGGTGCAAAGGGGAGTGCACTGCTGAACTGCAGCACAACCCCCATGCTGCAGTTTTTGTTCACACATCTTAAGCTAACAGCTTCTGTTCAGAAAGCTCAGTTAGCTCATCCACTTGTTCTACTCAGAGCAGCTTCCTTGCTGAATGCTGCACTGTGACTTTCTCTGATGCCAACTCCAAAGCAGCTGTTCCTCAGAAGCCCTCCAGATTGGTTTTCTAGTTCCTTTTAAGCCAGCAGCAGCAATCCCAGAACACTTGTTTGTCCCCTTGTCAGTGGACATTTTGACAAGCTTTATGGTTCATTGAAGCAGGCTGTACTTTGAAATCCCAAAGGATACAATACTTCTGAAGCACTTACTGCTTTGTTCAGTGTGAATCAGCATGATCTATTCTTCCACCATGAGCTCTGCTGGAACTTAGTTAATCCATAACTTCAGATATTGACTCTTGGGAGTGACATGGAGTGCTTTCTTTTTAGTCATTAAACAAACAGTACCCGGGGGAGCTTGACAATTTACCTGCATAAATGAGAAAGGTGAAAGAGCTGTGGGCATCTATTCTGCCTTCTTCAAATCTGTTTTTCTTTTGATCCTCTGGCAATTAGAAGTGGTTGTATCCAGTTTGTAAGTATAAGCACCAAGTGCAGAGGTCTCTTGAGAGATCCTACCACCTTCTCACAGCACACAGTTAACCAAAAGGGATATATTGCAATATTTAAGAGCCTTCTCATTGGCTTTCTCATTAAAGGTTCCACCACAAAACAGCCAAGACAACTAACTCCCCTCACAGCCGTAAGCTGCAGTGCCTGCCCCATCAGCTGCCTGCTTGTAGGAGGCAGGGCAAAAAGCTTGCATCAGAAGCACAAGAATCACAGGATGGCGGGGGTTGGAAGGGACTTCTGGAGATCATCTAGTCAACTCCTCTGCTAAAGCAGGGTCACCTAGAGCAGGCTGCACAGGAATACAATGTCCAGGTGGGTTCAGAATCTCTCCAGAGAAGATGACTCTACAACCTCTTTGGGACCCTGCTACAGTGCTCTGGCACACTCACAGCAAAGCTTTTCTTTAAGTGAAACCTCCTAGTTTGTGCCCATTGTCTTTTGTCCTATCACTGGGCACCACTGAAAAGAGCCCAGCCTCATCCTCTTTGTCTCCACCCTTTAGGTATTAAGAAGATCCCCTCTCAGTCTGCTCTTCTCCAGGCTAAAAAGCTCCAGGTCCCTCAGTCACCCCTCAGAAGAGGGATGCTCCAGTTCCCAAATTATCTTCACTGGACTCTCTTCAGTAATTCCCTCTCCCTCTCGAACTGGGGAACCCAGAGCTGGATGCAGTATTGCAGATGAGGCCCCACCAGAGCAGAGTGGGAGAACCTCCCTCATCCTGCTGGCCACACTCTTCTTAATGCACCCTAGAATACCATTGGCCTTGGCCACACAGACACATCGTTGGCTCATGGTGAACTTGTCCATGAGGACTCCCAGGTCCTTCTCTGTAGAGCTGCTTCCCAGCAGGCCACCCCTCCTCTGTATTGCTACAGGGGGTTATTTCTTTCTAGGTGCAGGACTCAGCATGCTCCATCTTTTGGTGTACTGGAGAAAGTGCCACCAAGGTGGTAGGAAAAGGTGGACCTCTCCAAGATCTCAGCTCACATTTAGTGACAGTGTTTAGGAGAGCTCTGACTGCTTGTAATTTTTTTATCTTTTTCCCTTGAAAACTTGGCCATGGTCTTTCTTCAAAACAAGCTCTCTTTAAACAAAGGTTTCAAAGTTCACTCATCTAAATGCTAAAAAGAAAAAATAATTACAGCATTCAAAAATCACATTTGGGGAAGATGTGTGCAGTGCAAAGCTCTCTCTCCAAATTTTTATCTTCAATTCAGTCAGTCAGCAACAAAATTTCAGCTGACATTAATGGTAATAGATTTTTGCTGAAAATGAAAAGTTTATGAAACACGTCTGAAGACAGGAAACATAAACCAGGAAAGAATACAGTAGTACCAGATATTCAAGTATTGCTCTGTAGCTAACTGGGCTACCCACAAATAGTGCAGATAGCCCACACTATTACCTATAAAAGTTTCCTACCTACCACACAGGTTATGTATTATTGAATACACTTTTGGTTTTAAGACTTGGTATAGGTTGGAAATTTGGGATACACATATCAACTGCCAACCTAAAAGTTCTAAACCAGTGAGTCAGACCTCTAAAAAACTTTATTTTTTTAAAACCTATATTGATATGCAGAAGGAATCCATTCAGTTTTTCATTAGCCCTTGTGTTTTGGGGACTTTATATTCCTGCTTTGCCATTTCTCTTGCTGCTGAAGTGCAGAAATACGCCTTTTAAAAAGCAGCAGATAATTACCCTGCTCTCAGGTAATTATCTGACTCCAGGTGCAGGAGATTGAAGAAAAGATGCTCCAGAGCACTTCAAGATCTGCACAGCTTTGCATGCAAGGGAACTGTTGCAATCTGAACAATTTACTGCAGTGGGATTGCTACTTTCTAGCTTACCTTCATTAAAGTCACAGCGATTTTTCTGAGGGCTTTAAGAGAGTAAAGAAAAACTTCCTGAGAGATTGGCAAGACAGAGGCTTCACATCATTGTGGAGGGTTCTGATTCACAATGTGTTGCCAATAGGCATTAACAAGCAAAGGAAATCACCTCCCTGAAGTAGAAAAGTATTGTGGATCTTTCAAATTTCACAGCTTAGAGATATCTCCCTTTACAAGCAGGCTGCACACCTTCATCTTTCAATTTCCTTTCTGTACAAAAAAAGATGAAAGCTTTCGTTTCGCCTCTTCTACAGGCAAGCTCCTGGATAACTCTCCAATATGTTCTCAGCCTTTAGCTGCTTAGCCAGGAGTGCTGAATCATTCCTCCCCAATTTTTCCAAAGTGAAATTGTAATTTAAAATGCAAGTTTCCATAAATGAAATACATTATAGACGGATGTAGGTTTTAAGAGAGGGCAGAAGCTCCAAGCCCTTCAGCCAGCAATCTTGTGTTCCAACCAGCAGTTCTTCCTAATTCACCAAAAGAGCTTTTAATTTGTAACAAATCTTAACCATTCATTGAGCAATAAAAGCTGTAAGCCTACTTCCTGTATGGCCACTGGAGCATCTCCCTGCAAGAGCAGTATCAAGGTCTCCCTCTCATCCTGGATACTGACTTTGTGCAAGACTGGTAGAAACACGTTGTTCTGTGAGCCATCTCAGAGGCAACAGGTTCCAAACAACAGGTAAGACAGGCTGATACACACAGCACCTGACAAACCACACTGCTCTGGCTTCCTTAGGGAACCAAGCTGAATTATTAGTCTCCTCAGGATGCTCTTTGTCTAAGAAAAGGTTCATGAAAGCCAAGGTTTTGCACATCTCACAAATGAGCACAGGAACATGCTGCCTGCAACACAGAAACAATCTCTGTGTGGAGAGTCTGCGCGTAGGGAAACAGCTCAAAGCAGGCTGCTGGGAAGTGCTTTATCTGTCTGCAGCCTGGGAGCAAGAGGACCTTGACACCCTGTGCAGAAAGCAAGCTGCTGCCATGACAGTATCTCTTAACCTGTTACTTCTGCAGGCTCTGCAGCCTGACCAGGCTGAACTGATGGGCTGAGGCCAGTGTGATGACACCCAACAAGACCAAGTGCTGGGTCCTGCACTTGGTTCACAACAACCTCCTGCACTTGGGTCACAACAACCCCATGAACACTCTGGGCCTGAAGCAGTGGCTGGAAAGCTGCCCAGCAGAGGAAGACATGGGGGTGTTCGTGGAGAATGGCTGAAGATGAGCCAGAGTGTGCCCAAGTGGCCAAGAAGGACAACAGAATCCTGGCCTGGATCAGGAATAGTGTGAACAGCAGGACCAGGGATTGTCCCTCTGTACTCAGCACTGGTGAGGCCACACCTTCAGTACCAGGTTCAGTTTTGGGCCCTCACTACAAGAAAGACACTGAGGTGCTAGAGAGTGTCCACAGGGTAACAAAGCTGGTGAAGGGTCTGGAAAACATGTCTGATGAGGAGCAGCAAAGGAAACTGGGGTTATTTAGTCTGGAGGAGGCTGAGGGGAGACCTCATTGCTCTCTATACTTACCTGAAAGGAGGTTGGAGGCAGGTGGGCGTTGGTCTCTTTTCCCTAGTAACAAGTGACAGGACGAGAGGAAACTGCATCCACCAGAGGAGGTTTACGTTGGACATTAGAAGAAGCTTCTTCACTGCAAGGGTTCTCAAACACTGGAACAGGCTCTGCAAGGGGGTGGCTGAATCCCCATCCCTGGAGGTGTTTAAAAGATGCAGAGATGTGGCACTGAGGCATATGGTTTGGCACCAGGCTTGGTAGAATTAGATAATGGTTGGACTCGATGATCTTAACAGTCTTCCAACTCGAACAATTCCATGACAATTCTATGACAATTCTATGACTCTTATGATCCTCTGGTTGGTATCTGCTTGCACTCACCTGAGGCTGTAGCTGTGCACAGCCTTTAAGAAAATGAAAGCCTGTCACTTGCACCTGTTGGCAGCACTGCACACCAGCCAACCTACTCATAAAGAAGGCCAAGAGGCCTGAAATTGTCCCCTTTCCTGCTCCCCTGATGAAAAGCCATAGGCCACAACTGACTCTTATTTTACCCTGAAGTCAAGAGAAGTGATGTCATATGCAGACTCCCCCACCTCTTCCTTTCTTGAGAAGACAAAGATTTACTACTCTTTAGGTCATTTGGTAAGCCAGTAGAATGCTAGAACTCTTAAAATGGAAGCTACTAGTGAATTACATGGATCTTTCAGCTGCTACTAACACAAAATGTCACTTTCTGTGGTCACAGAACCTTTTTGTTCCACCCACATGAGAATCAAACATCTCAAGCTGCTTGAGGCCCAGCTGGCGGGTTCACAGTTATTTATCCCAACCAGACACATGGCAGCCAAACAAGGAATTTACCTTACAACTCTGAAGATGCTTTACAGGTAAGGAATACAGGACTTCTTCTAAACCTGTTCATTTCCACTGCTGCCCATTCAGTGGAAGCAAACTTCCTTGACTTCTCCTCAGCTCTCCTGATGCGTTACACTGTATTAAAAAAAACCCCACATTAAAACCTCAAAAACACACAGGACAAGGAGAACAGCTTCTCTCCAAGTCCACTCCACCCTCCTAAGATCCACTGGCTAATTGCCAATCAAACCAAGAGGATGACAGGAGGGCTGATAACCCAGTAAAACCGAGTGGGGGAAAGTTTCTTGTTATTGGTTTCTGCCACATAAATAAAAAATAGACCAAACCAGATTACCTGCATGAGAGGAGTAAGTGCATCTTCTGTCTCTCCCTTGCTGCTTTCTTTGCATGTTTTCTGTAGTGCTACTTAATGCAGTCTGACACTCAGGTCTGGTGTGTGTCTGAGCAAAGGCAGTAATTTTTCTTTTCTCTTTATTACTAGGACCAGGTAGCTAACACTTGAATAATCACTTTTTGCCATTTTAATCTTGCAACGGTATGTAACATTACTATGGTTTCTTACGTTCCTGTCATATCAACTATTCCCTCCACACAAAGTAATTCCTTCAGTTTGACTATCAAGTACAAAGGTCTTTTTCACATAGAAAATATTCATGACCATTCTAAGTTACTTTCCATTTACGTTTGAACAGTACTATGGAATTCTACAACCATCCTCTCAGTTTAAATTAACTTGCTCAAAGTTTCTTGCCAGCATCTTATGAACACATGGATCTGCACAGATGGAAGAGAAAGCTCATCATGAACTGCTCACCCACATCTTTTGGCTTCAGATTTACATCTGTCATTTCATAGCAAGTCAGCTTCTGCATTTCATGAGAAACTTCATCTCTCCCACATATTTGTAAATGCACTTGCACTTATTTCAGTTACCATACATATTACCTGCAATAAATGAAATGCACAGAAGCCCAAATGGAACTGTCCCACTCTCATCAGGGCACTGGCACCACCATGACCAGGAAGATGTGATCACACCACATGATGAGAGGTCTACAAGCACATGGAGATAACTAACAAATACCCTACTGAGTGTCTGAGAGTGTCTTCCAACTCAGCTTTGGGTCTGCAGACAGTGGAGCTATGAGCAGCAGTAAAACCACCAGGCTTTAAACATCTCTTGTTTTGCCCACTGCAGAGACACAGCTAATAAAAATAAATGATACAGCATCTTCTACTCCATGCCAACTAAACCAATGCAAAGATATACTACAAGAAGAATCTACAACAATCACATTTACTGTTTTGCTCCCCTCTAAGGAACAGATCTGAACTTCTAATGCAATTCAGGATAAAGCCACTTTATCACAGCACAGATTTTCATTAGCTGGTTTCCACCAGATGGGCACTGCAGCCCTCTCACACGATGAAATCAGTAACAAGAGAATCTTTACTGGAAGCTCAGAAACATGTTTACTTTATATACAAGAAAAACTTATTTACATCAACAGTAAACTATGTACAAAAAAAATACAAGAGACATTTCCATGGTAATCACTGTATAAATTAACACAATAAATAGGAGGGAAGTAGGTCCCACTCTTAAGGCACAAAACCTTCTTCCCAAAACTGCACAGGGATTCACTTGCTTCCCTATGCTTTTTACAGGATCACAGGAATGGTGGGGAGACCCCTGAGGAACAACGGTTGGTGGATGATGATGCAGACATGCACTCACTGCTGAAGGCTGTGGAAAAAAAAAACCTTTTTTTTTCACCCTTTCCTTTTTTTCCCCCTCCTTTTTACAGTACACACATCTTAAGATACAAAATATTTTGTGTAAACAGTCTTTGTTAAAATCACATAGATAGTATGCACATTTTAAAATAATACCAAAACAATGAACAAAGCTTTCCTTACAATTTGGGTGCAGAATGTTCCCAGGACTGGCACTGAAGGGCCTTGGCAGAGCTGGAGGCTCCCGGGTGCCTGGCAAGGCCAGCACTTTTGGGTATTGAGCAGCACAGCTCCCCTCTGCTGCAGACAAAGAGCTGGTTTCAGCCACAGTGGGGATGTGTGCTCTCAGCACTGAGACCCCACAAGCCAAGGTGGAAGGACAGCATTAGAGCCAACAGCCTTCTTGACAGTGACCCAGACAGAGCAGGGCACTGCTGAGAGCTGCCTAATGGGCCAAACCTCCCTCCAGTCTCCACTGTAGGCAATCCCACTAAGCCGTAACACAGAGGATGCTATTCCCAAGAAACTGCCATGAGATACCCAAGGCAGTGCAGGAACATGAAAGAACACTCACTGAAACCTCCTCCAAGCAGAAGAAACAGTATGGCCAACTCGCTGCAGACACTGCCCCAGCATCAATGCCGAGGGTGAGGGATGGAGAAGAGAAGGGGCCACGCAGCTCTCACATGAGTAGCGTCTTCTTAAGAGACTAAACGCGTGATGTGTGCTGCTCTAGCTTCTTTTCAAAGTGGTGTTTCACCTGAGACTGCAGGTGTTTGTCTTTCCTGAGTTTCTCTCACAAAAACTTACCAGATGCCAGAAGAGGAACTCAGAATAAGGTAGCTAGAAGTTCACCCTGGCTCCTTACTTTGCAGATAGCTCTCACGAGTTGTCCTCATCTGGTCACAAAGTCTCCGCAACAGAAGTCTGCACTATTCCCAGTGAGATACCTAGAGCTACAACCCTTTTGTTACATACGAACCTTAATACATATTCAAAGGCACTCAGGCACTCAGGTTCAATGTGGATCTCATATTTCAGCTCTTAAAAGAAGGCAGAACTCCCTCCCTGCCTCTGGTGAGCAACAGACAGGAATGTGCTGGCTATGAACCCTTTGATAAAATGTGAACGCAAACAAAAAGGATCTGAGCCTTTTGACAGATCATAAAGTAGAAGAAATGAGACTGGTCTGTGCAGGCATCATCATTCAGAGCAGACGGCCAATGGCCACCGGGCCTCTACAGACATGGCACAAATTAAGGCACATGCCTGAATCTATACATTCTTTGGATTCCTGTTACTTTGAGCAGGAAGAGTAGAGGGGAATTGTTTCTACTGAAGCAAAAATTTAATACCCCAGGAATTATGCAAGCAAGGTCAGTGCATATTGTCTATGCATCTTTAACCCTGAGGGTGCCGGGAGAAACTTCACAGCAAGAACAGCTTCTTCACCATGTACAGGAACAAACAGAGATCTCACCTCTTCTCCAGAGTTACCACCTGCCTTGTGCTCCTTGCTGTGCTCTCCTGGGCAGACACACAAATGTCCTAACTATGCACACTCCTGGGGACAGGCAGCAGGCTGTCACCTTGCTGTCAACAGCAAGAATGGCTACATCCTGGAGCCCACTCTTCACTGTCATGCAGATGCTGGCCTGTGCCTCAAAACAAATAAATGCAGTGTCTGTAATTCTTACACATATGATGCCTCAGGAGTTCCATACAGCGAGGGAGGGCTGCACTGACAAATGAGGAATATGACTATGAAGGCAACTGACAATGCATAGACAGTAGAAACAAATTCAGAGAAAAGATGAACACACTTCTTGCTCAGTCCCCACAGTATTTACACCAGAAATTTTGCTAGCTGCCATCAAGCACATTGAGCCTTCTGTTAAGTTCTTATGAGCAAACCCTGCTACTTGCTAGGCTGAAATGAATCATGTGGGTAAATAACAACTAGTTTAAAACAGATAGGGAGATACTTTCAGATACTTTCTGAAACCTTAAAGAAGGTAATGGAGTTTGCCCAGCATGAAATCAGCCCATAACCTTTTAAAGCTGGCAAGTTTTTACAGAAAATAACTTGACTGCCTGTTACCAGACTAGAGAGCTGATGTCAATTGCATAATCTTACAAACAACAAAGAAGAAAGGTGTCCTCAGGAAATTATCTTACATGCCACTGTGCATGTAGCTATTTTACTGTCTGCAGCCTTAGCCAGACAGGTGCCACTCTGTAATAAAAAAGTCCAAAACATAAAAAAACCGACAAAGCTACTAAAAATTCCTGCTGTTTCTCTGGCTTTACAGCACTCAATGTTCTCTCATACCCTTCGCAGTGATAAACACAGCAACATAATTATGCATGCTGGTCTTCGGGCATTAACCGTCCACTTGACTGGGATCAGGCAGTACAGTGGAAATTTGAAGGCCATCTAGCAACTCTGATTCAGATGCACGAAGTTTTCCATGCTCCACTGCTGGTGGTACCAAAGGCAATTTACCCACATACCCCAGTTCTCACTCTGATGCTCATCTACTCAGTAATAATCCTCCTCCTCTCAGTGCTCTTGCAGGAGCCCTTATGTTTGACAGCACATGATAAGTCTCTCAGGGGTACAACCAAGCCTAATCTTTTGGTATCCTCCTTGGTGTGAAGGAGCAAGGTAGCAAAGAGAGTGAAGCAAGGTGGAAAAGCAACAACCAAGACAGGTGAAAAGATGCAACTACTATGGATAAATTACATCTGTCATGGCAGAAAGTTTTCTGCACTGCAAGCTGAAGGAAAACAAACAGCTCTGCTGTTTGCGACCACAAAGCTGGCACTAAGTGGACAGGAAGCTGCTCCTGGTCACTGCCAGTCATGTTGCTCCCCTCACCAAGCTGGGGGGTAAAGTGCTCTATCTCACTCCATTACATTTCTCACACAGCCCCAGCAGCTAGTTAGCACTCCTCTCCCTTTCATCTGGTTTTCTGAAGATGACTTCAGAAGGGGGAGTGTCAGAGCTGATGTTCTGTAAACTGGCTCTCCAGGATTTTGTCTTTTCTTACTGCCACGTATTTCTGAGCAATTGTTTGTAATGCCTAAGAACTTAAAGGTTGTACCACTGCTACTGGCTGGAAGAGGAGAGTCAGGCCCAGCAGAAAGCTTCACAACCTGGTGTGACCTGCTGTTTGAACCACATGCATTGTTTGTTGCAAGGCATACATGAGTGAGAATTACTGGGTCTTCATCAGCAAGAGGTCTGTACTGGCTTTGAATATCTGACACAAATTGCATGCAACCACAGGTGTATTAAAAAGGGATTGGAAATACACAAGGACAAGCTTTGTCCCACTTAAATGTTCTAAGATACATGTGCAACACACAGGTGAGCAGGAACGTTTTGGACTTCAAAAGACTACCAGATGCTCCTGAGCTAAGACTGGCCAATAGATCTTTTGCCCTGAATAATTCCACTGTGATGAAGTTATCCAGTAAAGGTAGCTGTGTTGCATTTCTCAGGAGTCCTGCACTGTCACTGGAACCAGAACTTTCCATGTCAGAGGATATGGTTCTTCAAATAGCAAGTGAATTCTCCTCTGGGAGGTTCTGCCTGACCACAGATAAGGTGCCTCTCAACGGATGCAGCAGTACCCCACAGGAAAAAAGGTAGCACCATGCTTGGTTGGTATGAGCTCTGAACAGCTACAATTTGGCTGTTCAGTAGAGACAGTTGCGAGCACATCTGCTCTGTGAGGTGACTGCTGTGCAGTTAGGGGGAATGGTACACACAGGCAGTGAAAATGGAGGCTAAACCTCGCTGGCAGGAGTATTCCGGCTCAGCTCCTTGATCCCATGCAGTATCCTCTTCATGTGACCCACTTTGGTCACGCCCAGGTCCTGGAGGAAAAGAGAAACATCTTACCTTATGTGAAAATCAAGGGGGAAATGCCAAGTGCCAAGCAATGGTTACAAACTAGTCAGCCAGTTACACAAAGAGAAGGAAACCACCCAGAAAGATTATAAACCTCATGGTTACATATGGAACCTAAACTGTATGTCAGAAAGCTGTCAGAGCATGAGAGAGTAATGAACACAGAGCAGGAACAGAGCAATGGAAAGAGACCATTAGCCTGAAATGCAGATTGCTTTGACTGTTAAAGGCCAACACAAGAGAACAGGAAGAGCACACAGACTTCAGTGACCTAAGCTAGTTGCCAAAACATGCAGGAAGAACTAACCAGCCACAGCAAATAGATGTACGGCACTTGGGTACCATGCAATGAAACACTGGCTGTAGGTGGATGGCATGCAGAGGAATCAGCTATTGCCCACAGCAAACTTCAGAACAGGAAGATGGTCAAAATCACAAATGAAGGTCCAAGAGGCATTCAACAAATGCCATGCACTACTTTACAACAAAATATTTGTCTGCTCTATGCAAGTCACCAGAATGGTAACATGAGCCTCTTGCACCACCACTTTCAATTTTCCTCTGTAGAAAAAGCATCTCCTGGTGAGGAGACGAAAAGTTGCGCAATGTGGTTACTAAAAGCACCATTTCACAAGATTCTCTCCACCTAGCAGCCTCATCAAAGAACAGGGACAGTTATTTTTATATTTTTGTTGTAACAAAGAAGTGTGATGATCTATTTGTCCAGTCACAACAACGTAAGAAGCAAATTTTCCCCAATCACACCATGGTCTGAAAAGAGGGTATGGCAGCTGAGAAGTTGAAAACTTCCATTCCATCATTAAAATCAGACACTACCTGCAATCTGTGTGCACTGTATTGCATCTCCAGGAAGCTGCGGCAGAATTGGACAGCTGGTCTTTCAACCAGCTGTTCTACACCCCTGCTGCTAAAAATTAGGTGACCCGAAATGGTGGGAAAATAAAACGAGGCCACAATGAACCCATCCATCTTGCCACGGCATATGGAATGAACAGCGGGCAGACCACTCCCAAGCACTTTCAGCACAGAAGGTCATGCAGATGCAGCTGGCTATTTCTCATGAGCTGATCATGAAAGTACCTTGAGGTCCCTCCGTTCGAGGTGCAGGAGCTCAGAGCCCCGGACGTCATGTCGGATGAAGATATCCTTATACTCACAAAGACTGAGATGCTCAAGCCACGCTGCAACCTCCTCCGTTCCCCAGAGATGAACTGTTAGAGATGGAAAAGCAGGAGTGCATTGAGTACCCAGAATCCCAGAAGACAGTAAGAGATGAGGACACCACCAGCACTCAATGGCAGAGAAGGAGGGAAAGCAGTGCCACAGCCTCAAACCAAGGGGAGGGCAAAGACAGCAGCACAACACACAGTCTCAAACAAAGGAGGTAGGGTAATGAAAGGTAAGAGTTGTTCCCTTAAGCAGAGGCTATCTGTGGCAAAGCTAGGAGGAAGTGCACCTTTGTTTTGGTGGGATTGGATATGTTTCGTAAAGTTTACCTCCATGTTTAAGAGGAGTAAGTTCTTGTTAATTCTCTGCTTACAAAACAACAGATTCATAAAATGTGTCTTGAAGAATCAAGCACAGATTAGTTTGCTATTGTGTACAAGCACTTGTGCTAAGTAAACAAATTGGCAACCTCTGTCCCCCAAGTCTGAGGAAGAGAGGAAGACTTTAGGCTTCCACCTTGTTGCACAGCCTCTAAATAAGAGAATAATAAAATCCCCAAGTTTTGGAAGGTAATGAATGAGCACCAGCTAGTCAGACAGAAGGAGACTGCAACCACAACTCCATAGCAAAGGATAGGACCCAGAACAGGTAGTACTTCCGAATTTTAGAAGAAAGTGTTCATAAGGAGAGTATGAATCAAAAATCAACTACCCCAATTGGAGAGAAAGTGTTCTGAATGGCAACTTATTGATTCATGGTCAGTTTTTATCTACTAACTGTTAGGATTATAGGCCAGGATGCAGCTGTGGTGATGATGATCCACAGACATGAAACTTGATTAAAGCCTGAGGGTGAATCAATGAGAAAAACATCATTAACCAGATCACAAAGAATTAGCAGTGAAAAGCATGGAGTTACGCGGACTTGGGCCCCACAGTCACTTTGATACCTAAAATGCCAAAATCCTCAGATTCACTTCACTATGCACCCCTAAAATATCCCTGGAAGTGTCTGGATGCAGACAGGATTTTTCAGAGGGTACCTCCTGTTTCTGCTCAGGAATATTTGCATGGTACTAGGGGACCACGACTTAGAACAGAGCAATAAGCTTTTTTGCCACATGAAAATGACAGGCTAGACCTCCAAGAACAGGCAGGTGTACGTGAAACAGAAGAAAGAGAGAACACAAAAGGAAACGGACGGAGGACAGGTAGTGGTGTGACCACACTGCTATCACAAAGAGACAAAATGAGTGAGCAGACTTGGTACCCGGCAGTCCCATGCTGCTATGAGTCTCCTTGTTTTTGTTGTTCTTCTCCTTTTTAAATTTAGTCACCAGCCGGAATTTACCACTGCGGCTGCGTTTGGAGTAATCCAGCATCTGGTTCTGTACGAATGAAAGAAGGGAACAGGCAATAGTCATAAATTGATTGGAACATCCCAAGAGTAACAAGTACTGTCAAGATCAGCTCCATGACCTTGTAAGAGAGGAACAGAATTCTAAACTCATTCTGATCAAGACTGGAAAGGAAATAGAGAAAGTTGATGCCATTCACACAAGGGACCTTCGCAGGAAATTATTTCCTTTAGTCTTCGGGAGTCAAGTTTCCTTCTTAATGATTTTTTTATCACATCAGTCATATTCTCACAAGAAGTCAAACACTCACAGCCAACTCCTGAAAAAGAGAACAGCTATAGAAGTACAGCACTGGTCCTCCTCACCTCCTCATCACAAGGCTCTATAAGTTGCCACAGCCAAGGGATGTCTGCCAATTTCCTCAGCTGGAGGTCCATGTCTGCCAGGGCTGCTTGGAGCTGCTCCTTCTGTGGAGGATCTAATTGCTAGATCAGAAATGGAAGCAAAGCAGAATTGAAAGCTATATGGTAAAACAGAGTCAGGCCCTTGACTTGAAATTCCTAGCTAACAAAGCAGTTCCTCCTTTTAAAAGGAAGTGCACAGCAGGCACTGGCCAGACATCACCAAGTTATCTATTTTCATCTTTTCTGAATCCCAAACTCCACACAAGCTAGTTTGAGTGCTCATCACGCACATGTAGCAACACCACAGAATCACAGAATGGTAGAGGTTGGAAGTGATCTCTTGACATTATCTAGTCCAATTTCCATACCAGAGTGGGTTCACATAGAGCAGGTTGCACAGCATCAAATCCTGATGGGTTCGGAAAGTCTCCCAAGGAGACTCCAAATCCCTCTGGGCAGCCTCGTCCAGTGCTCTGGTATCCTCAAAGTAAAAAAGTTTCTCCTTAAGTGAAACCTCCTGCGTTCTAGTTTGTACACCATCCTAATTCCTGGATGATGTTTAACCTGACTTGTTACAAAGACAAAGAATAAAAAGACCAGCAAAATGTTGTTTGTGAAGGCAACAGTAGGAGAGGAGAGAAAGCAAGAGGCTGCTTTACTCCTCAGCTTTGGGCTTCTTACCAGTGCCATCTTGCCTGCCAGCAGAAGCTCTGTCTCGTTATGAAGGGCTTTGACATTATTCACCATCTCTACAACAAGGCTGCAGTTCAGACCCTGAAGGGAGGCAATTAATGCACAAATTAAGCCTGGAAATGCAGAGGTCTAAGAAGTCAGAAGGAAGAAGTCTTAGACAAGCAAGGCCCACTTTTGGTCAATCATAAAGGAAAACCAAGAGCCAGGGAATGAGGATGAAAAATGGGATATGCTAAGTGAGTGAAGTACCTCTGTAGACTTGGATTTAGCGTAGACCTTGTCCATAGATTTAGAGCTGGCATTGACAGCATGGGCAAGCTCCTGTTCCATATCCTGGTAGGATTGGGCTATTTCCCGAATGCTAAAGAGAAAATTAGAGATTGCATCAGCATATGCTCAAAGCAGGAAATCTTTCCTGACTGGGTATCTCCTTTTAAGATCCATCTGAGTGACATTAACAGGAATTAAGCACAGGAGGGACACAGCCTCTGGCAAAGCAGGGCAATTCTCCCTGCTGCAGTGAACACACAGAGGCAAAGCAAGGCAGACTTCACACGTACAACTCAAGGTACATATGAAATTCTGGATGTGAGTTGGGATCAACCTGAAATACAAGCCAAATATTTCAGTATGGCCATGGTGATATGAAAGGTAGCTGCACATATGGCAACTGATTCAACACTTTGATGTCTCTCTGGGATTTTTCTCTCAGAGGCCCAGACCAAGGAGCTAAATATCCAACTAATGAGCAGATGAGCATACAGTGACTTCTTCTAGAAATCTGCTGGGCATCAGAGTTACAAGAAGCCAACCTGTCACTTGAGCTCCTAGCGAGGCCTTTGTTTCATTTCTGATAAAAATCACTGATATTCGTAGATAATCGGTTATTTCAGGATTAAAGAATCCATGCTTGCTCATGGAACTAACATTTTTTTGTCCAAATGACCTAAGAAAGTTTATCCAACTTCAGTCCTTGTGCAGCTGGGACAGTGCATAATGAATGATGCTATCCCCAGTGTACCCCCAGAGCAGCACTGCAAAAGGTAAGAGTGAACAGAAACATCTCCAAGGACAGGGAGTATGACAAGAACTTCAGGCACCCAAGGAGGGTTCCATTTACCAAAAGCAAACTGTGTCCCACCTGTGGATCAGAGCACCTGCAGCTTGACCAAACTGATTGATCTGGGTGGATTCTTCTTCAGACATGATCTCAGGTTGCAGGGAGAAAGAGGAGGGTCGGGACAACTCACACTTCTGTTTGTCCTCCCAGGACTTTAGGGTGCTCTCGAATGCCTGAAAACACAGCAACCAAACTGTAATATACTTTGTAAAGCTCCTGTGAAAACAAAGGCTGTGCTATGCCTGTACAGACACTTTTCATTGCAGGGCCCAGTTGTTCAGCTGCTTATAACTTTGCTAATCATATGTATGGGATGAAATCTTCCATGTCATATACTTGCCTGGCTGAAGTTTTGCTTATGCCTAGTTTTAGTCAAAACTGCTAGGTCAATTCTGAGGTCCAGACTAGCAAAATCCACCAATTCCCTACTGTTGGCAGCCTTTTGAGTAGCTCTATCAATTCTACACTTCAGTATTACTGTAATATCTCTGAGCTGGAAACAAAAAACATTCAAGGCTCCTCCTTATGTGGAAGTGAACTGGGCTTCTCCAGTAACTGGGGGACAAGCAGCTGAACTCAGAGCTAGGAGCTGTTTCCCTTGCAACCCTTAGCGACACTCCTGCTGGCATCAGCTAGCGGTACAGGAAGAAGCAAACCCAATTCAGTGCAGAAAGGTCAACATTGGATAAGGTGAAAATGGAAACTGACACATAAAGCCTCAGGGCAAGGAGAGATGGATCAATACGTGCAAGAAATGTCAAGAAAGAAGGTTAGACAAGAGAAGGGTCTATGAGAAGGGAAGATCAAAACAGAAGAATAATTCAAAGAAGAAGGGGATACTAAGCAGGGATGCAAAGCTTTAATGGAAAAAAAAATTACAAATCAGCATCTAGGAAGCCAGAAAAGAAAAAGAAATTGACTGTGATGGGTGGGTGGAGAAGGGGAAGAGAATAGTGTTCATAGATCTTGGGCCTGGGCAGTCAAATGAGTACAGACTACCTAAGGAGCACAGGACTAACTGTAGAGATGGAGCAGAAAAGCCTCTGTCCACTAAAACACAGCTGCCTTTGGGAATGTCTCAAGGTTGTGGGGACATGCCATTCTCCTGCCTCTGCAAATACCTGTGAAGCCCTCACACAGAACAAAACCAGGTTCTGTCAGCCCAGTGCAAACTACTTGCTGATCTCAACCTTGCTAGTGACTCTTCAGTGGTCCAAATGAGGCCACATGAAGGAAATGAAGGGTAGAAACTCTCTTACACTCCAGGAAAGACTATGTACATTATTCCAGTCTCCTCCTCTCCACAGTATTTGCAGCAAAGGATGACAGGACAAGAGGTAATGGTTTTAATCTAAAAGAGGGTAGAGATTTAGAGTAGATATAAGTAAGAAATTTTTTACAGTAAGAGTGGTGAAACACTAGAACAGGTTGCCCAGAGAGACTGAAGATGTCCAAGTCCTGGAAACATTCAAGGTCAAGTTGGACACAGCTCTGTAATACAGTTAGAGATGTCCCCACTCACTGCAGGGGGAGTGGGCTAGATGACCTTAAAAGACCCTTGGTCAGCGAGGTATGAGCCACATCTTGAATAATAAAGAGAAATTAAAATATCAAACTGCTGAATCCAGACAACCCACAGCACTCAGTGAGGCAAGCATCCTGTGGGAAAAACAGCATGCAAGCATGTTAAGAAATGCTGTCACAAGGCAAAAGAAACTTGCAAAAATGACCTTATTCATGTGATTTCCCAAATAGTGAATGCAAGACACACACGTTCTGTGTCCAAAGTTGTATGGTGTGCAGCAAAACATGATTCTTACATTCACATTGGTCACTGCAATGCTTTCCAGGACTATGTGACACCAGAACATGTGTGTACCACCCTGTGTATATCAGGCTGCTCTTACCCTGTCTCGGGTGAGGGTTTGTGCTCTGTTCTTATGAACAATCCAAATATAACCTGGAGGCTGGATCCAGGCCTCTCCGTCCACTTGCACTGGAACTCCCTCTTCTCCAAGGATTGCTATCTTCACCGTCCGACACTGCAAGAAGATACTGCATAAGAGCAGCTCTACAATGCTGATTTTCCAAAAACCATGAGACATTCTTTCTTTCCCTTATGGGGCAGGGACCATTTGCTGCATCTTTGGACTAATCTGTATTTGAGTTGCTGGTCTAACTCCTACCAAAATGCACACTAGCTAACAATTCTATGCCCAAATTGCCCCTGAATATGTTAATTTTCAGCCCTGCTGGATGTTCTTCCCATGGACCAGAGCAAACACAAAGGAGGGCTCTACCAACAAATTGGCAAAATCATCACAAGCTGGAGACAGGGAAGGCAAGAAGAGCTCACAAAAGCAATTGATACCTGTGCAATCCGGTGATGCTGCAGGTTTATCACCCGTGACACCGCCATCTGCATGCTACCAAACACTGCTACCACCTCCAAAATTTTGTCATCAAAGGAGGGGGCTGTAAATGTCTAGTCAGATACAAGGGAGAGAGAATTCAGCTGACACACAGCTCTGCTGAAGAGGTTTCCTTTACATCCTACTAGTGCAGATCTGGGGGTGGCCTTCAATTGTGCTACTTAATCTGTATAAAATTAACAAGAGAAGGTGAAGATCTGCAGCGATCTGGGAAGGAGATAAAGGAGCCCAAATATTCCCACCGTGCTTCCAATGGCAGCTACAATACAATTCAAACGCAAAGGCTATAGGCCACAACGCAGTCAGTATTCCTGTGAGTAGGCACTTTTTCATCTCAGATAATGATTCTGACTGGATCTATCCACTTTGTCTTTAAGTGGCTTTACTTCTCAGGAAAGTCTGAGGGCAGAAGGTCAATCTAAAGCACTTCCTCGAAGTCCAAATGCTCAAGACAGCATCTGTATTTTTTTGGAATCACTACAGACTGCTTGGGTACAAAGCTGCTGAAGACTGAAATTCAGTATCTGGATCATCCACTTCACAGAGAAAGTACATAAAGACAGGCCCCTTGCCCTCCTCTTCCAAGCACTACTCTCTGGGGCTATGGCCTCAAAAGCAGCAGCAAGTAAAAAACATTTACTGGATTGCCTTAAAGAATACTCACATCATCTTCTTTTGTTCCCCCCCAAAAGTTGGTGCCTCCTGCATAGCTGGGAATGTTAAGTACAGCTATTCCCTGGAGACTGGGCAAAGGGATTGGCCTGCCATCACACTGCACAGAAAAGAAGGCAACGTTACTCTCAGCACAGAAGACAGCCCCTCCTGCCCCAGTATGACCTCTAAGAACAGAAAATAGCCTGCATAGCTTAGCAATAAATGTATTCAAATTTCTAGTTTCTTATTGACCTAATGGAGTTGAATACATCCATTTGTGTCTTATGAACCACTGCTCCTTTGGGAAGGTGGTTTTGGAGGGCTTCTGTTGCTTCTTTTCCCAAAGAGGAACAGGAAACACTTGAGAGGCTTGGCAAAGCCTCTTGGCTTATTCCTCCAGAAAGGGAAATAAAAATTCTGAAACACCTACACAGTCTGCTGTGATAAAAGTCTCCTCCTGCAAGCTACCTAGCCCATACAAAAATGTTTCTTTTCCATTTTGATGTACATTATAGCTTAGTTAAATTAAGAGCTTTCCACTGCACCCACAAACTAAAATGATGTGTTCACAAGAGATCCCACATACAATGTAAGTGTTATGTATGCTGAATAGAGTTGGGGACAGCCAATGCTTTCCAGCAGGATGACACTTCCAGAACAAGAAGAGCCACTTTTAGCTAACTCAGGGTGAGATACAGTGTAATTGCTGTTGTCAGGCAGGGCAAGGGAAAAGCTCTCATCTTACCAAGTAGAATCACCACACCAAAGTTAAAGCATCTGAAGGAAATGCAATTAAGTCTCCCAGTTTCAGAGACAGAAGGGCAGGTGAATTTCTCACCTCCAGCAAGACTTTCTGCTCCAGGTTTTTATATGTTCTGTGCAGCAGCTCCTTGGTCCCCAATACTCCGTACCACATCATGTTTTTAGTACGACTTCTAAGGGAGAAAGGCAAAAGAAAAAAAGCTACCATAAGCATTTGCCTTTTCACTTAGAAGGAAAAAAAAAAATCACACCCCACACTGAAATGGTACCTATGTCCTGAAACACAAAGGTGCTTTGCTTCCAAAAGGGCCAAGCAATCAAAAAACTCATTGCTTGTGCTAAGTAACTACTTCCCTTTAAGTGAGTAATGCACACTGCCAGATTGCCCTGACAGAACTCATCAATCCCATACACCAGGACATCAACAGTGTTTTGCTGTACTAGCTCAAGTATAGCAAATGTACCAGTCCAAAGCTACACAAAGCATCCTGTAGCTGCCCAAGCATTCAAAAGGCCAAAACCTGTGGTTTGTACTAAATTAGAATCATGGTCGAAATCAGCCTCTGTGGCATTCAGAGCTGAGCTGAGCTTCTCGCATAGCGAAATAGCAAGCCTAGGAGAATAATCTGTGAGATCATGAAGTAAATAGAATCAATGCACTAAACCCATACGATGTAGCTACTCAAAGATCTTCTACCAGTCACAGCAGTATAATGAATAGATAATAATCAGTAACTTCTCTCCTCCATCATGATTTCAAACCTTGAAGGACTGTGCAGAAAAGATTGACAATACACCTATTCAGTACACTTGTACACAATCAGCTTCAAAACTACACAGAAACATAAAGCAGTTTCAGTCACTTCTGGCAGTATCCAAAGCCAAACCCACCTGCATTTTTCTGGGTGCTCATCACGTTTATTGTTGAAGTCCAAAGAAATTTTTGCATCCAGTCCAATCCCAAAGTAATTATTCATGACACATTTCTCTGTGTAACATTCACTAGCAAACAAAAGAACAGAACTCTTATTTGTAAGTCTACATACTGCTTGTTACACATCTCACTGGCCACCTCATTCTCTTGCAGAGGTGAAGAGAGTGAAGGCTGCATGCCAGTGTGCTCTGGTAAGCACTGCTGGGCACTGCCTAAAGCCCACATGAATACTATGAAGTAGCTACTGATGCACAGAGGTCCCTGAACCGCAGCCTCTGTCTGCAGGACTTCACAGCCACAAGAGTTGCAGAGGAACTCTCTCCTTGCCACAGAAACAGACTCAAAGTCTACACTTCATTTACAAAGAGGTATGATGCTCATCACTGGCATCATGTGAAAGGTCTCACAAAACACTAGCAATGCTGATTGCTTATATAGGGACAGAGAAACTACAAATGAATTCCACAGTGTCAGCTACTCATCTCAGGGGCACTCGACTCCATCAAAAAGAAATTAAAAGTCTACCATTGGATTTTTACTGTTAAACAGCTTAGCAGAAACAGCCTGAGAAAGTCTTCATGTCAGACTTCTCAATGCTTCCCCTGTTGTCATCTGTCTATGACCTTTCTTGGGTTTCTATGCTGTAACAGTAATGATCTCCCTACAGGCCACTGTCAACTGGAAATCAGAGTCATCCTCAAGTCTAGGGAAAAGACTGATCTAGATTTCATTCTCATCTAAAAATCCTCTGACAGATGCGTCACTGCAGGTATACATACATAAGATGATCCTCACTGGTACCCATCATATGAGTTCATTAACATCACTCTGGGCTGCTGCAGTCCATTATTTAGCTCTACAAAATACTCTGCTTCTCTGCTGAGGTCCATTTGGAATTGCCCACTCCCCTCCTTCAACCTCCTGGGGATACTCACAGGTTTTCAGGCTCAGAGTTAAAGGGATCAGCATGGATCAACAATCGGCTGATGACAGAACTTCCAGGCAAAGAACCAGACATGCCAGCACGGATATCTGTAGGAAGATCAACCATGGGGAAGAAAGAATGTGATTAGCAGTAAGTAGAAAACAGGTAACTTCAATCTCAGAACACGACAAGAGGGCAGAATACATTAACATTTGTCTTCCACTGTGGAAGACAAACAGCAATAGTGCTTTCTTCCACTCTAGAAGACTCGGCTCCCTCAATAAGGAAAAAGAGTTTCTAGGGCTGCCCACAGGGTTTTTGACTGACAGGGTATCATCTAATGCCACCAGCACAGCTACAGACACCTGGAATTGGGAAGTAAAATTGTCTTCACTGCAGTAGCTTTTTAGTTCCAGGGTGAGGCATGCCACATTCTTGCCTCAGTGAGTAGACAGTAGTAGGAAGCTATTCACCGTGTTACTCGAGAATTTCTGACTCCCGCTTCTTAAATTATTAGCTGGTGAGCTACAAACAGTAGCTTTGTCAGAGAGAAGGGAAAATACCTTCTTCCAGAAGAAAGAATTTAAACAAATAATTAGGGGAAGGAGATGGAAAGACAGCATTATGGTGATAGGGAGAAACTGCTACACAAGATACATATATTGGAATTCTGCTGGATCCGGGCACCTCTAGCGACTTCAAGTCTTCACGTGAAGGGACTGCTGCTCCCAGTTTACGGCTGCTATTCTTCAGAAACCTCTCTCAGCAGCATCATTATCAGCCTTGCTCAAATTTACTTTGAGCCCAGTATCTCCTTGTAACTGGCATCTAAATTCTGTCACTGCACAGTGTTAATAAAAATCTATGTCTAGGTCTTGGCTACAAACTGGAAACTATTAGAGCTCCCTCCAAGTCTCCACTCCTCAGCCCTAGTGGAAAGTTTTATACAAACGGATTTCTCTCCAAGAAGACCCTGCAGTCTGCCTTGCTGTCACCCATACTCTAGTTGGCTGCCTCAGCGGGAAGTGGTGGGTGTTACACTTACTTGGGTAGAGGATTTTTGTGTTCAGCATTGGCAAGTTGTCTCGGTTTCCTGTCTGGGGAGGAAGAGATGCAGAGCTGCCCAGTGACAAACTTCCTTTGTTTATTAGCCTTTCACAAGGGGACTTGGAAGCTGCAAAACACAACACAAACATGGCTACTGACAAACATAATGCTGTGATTCAGATCAGCACATAACAGCACAGTCCAAGTAGCAAGACTGGGTCAGGAATCACTCAACAGCAAAACACTCTAGTCACTGTAAGAGGTCACAGAACCAGTCACTAGGTGACAGAGATGTGGCATACGTGCAGTCAGAAAACCCCAGAGACCAAAATGCTACATGCAAATATTAGAAATGGAGATGAGAAAAAGCTAGTGCCAGCAGCACAACAGAGAGTGGTTTTGGCTCCAAATCAATACTTCAATAAGTTCCAAATAAATGTGCAGTGATCAGGGATCTCTAACAAACGACTCACATAATATAGTTATTAAACTGGCTTCCACTCCCTGTCATCTGCAAAGCATGGCAGGAATTTACAAGGAAATGTAATCAAGGAGATGACAAGAAAAAATCTCAAAATCATCCCTGTCCAAGCACTGAAAGCCAACAGAACCCAGATTACAGGCCGATGTGCAAGAACATTTCTGAATACTAAGCTTCAAATGCTAAGAAAAAGAACCAGCCATCAGAGATGTAGCAAGAAGTGGTTTGTGCAATGCACATGCTAGAGCACAGAAAAAAAAGGCCTGTCATCTCAAGAGCAATCATTCAAAGCTTACAGAAGAACAGAACTTGGAGGGTACATGTTACACCTTCCTCACTTGTTACAGCTAACAAAACTGTGGTTCACAGGCAAGATCTGCATGGTGGTAGCCCTGGGGCAGTACCTTTCCGCTGACTCCTCCCTTTGGTCACCCCGTAGCTGCTGCTGTGTGAGGACTGTAGGGAGATTTTATCCTCATTCCTCAGCTCCTTGCCCTCTTCAGAGGCTGAGAGACTAAGGAGGAAGCCCTCTTGCTCCTGGGTCTGGGCATTTTGTTCATCTACAGCTGTAAGGAGAGAGAAAATGGGTGAGTGCCTCATAGCTGTTCTAGAAAGGAACACCTCCTGCTGATGTAAAAAACCAATAAGATGGGACTCTAAAGGCCCTGATTTCTTAAAGGAAAGAACAAGAATAACAAAAACCTTTCCTTTATCATTTATCTCAACTAAGCTCTGCTCCACAGTTTTTGGAACTGAGCTGGGTTAGCCTTCTTTTTTCTTTGCTGAGCTTTTTAGTGGTGAGACTCTAAATAGAAAGTGTCTACCTTTAACAATACAGGTAATCAGGCTTCCTGAGATATAAACTATGCTACAGGTGATGGGCTTCCATTTATTTGCATTTGGATGTTGCCAGAAATTCTAATCAGATGGACAGTAAATGTTGAATTTAATTAATTTTTTGTTTGCTTAATTTGTACTGGAACAACAGGAAAAGCCACTGAAAAAGGCACTCAGACACTTAACAGTCAGAAGGAAGAAAACAGTTGGTAAGAAACAATACAAAGGAAGGAATCAGATCACACACTTTGGAAGAAAAGCAGTTTGGAGAAATTGAACTACATATGAAATGTAGCTGAAGTATCCCAAAAAGCTGGTATGAATTACACTGCATAAAGAAGTCCAAACTTCCTTCACATGTAATGGCCAGGCCTCCTGCCCCAGCACCCCTCCCAGGGCACGGCTCTATGACCAGCCTTGAGCTTATCTATCAGCTCACTTCCTTTGCCTGGGGCTGACCCCCCCACTTCTTTCAGTCTCTTCCCCTCCCTTGTGCTGACTCTAGAGTTCTTCAAAACTATATACAAGGTAACCCAACCCACAGGTCCAGCAGAAACAGAAACAGTTCTTGCTGGATTAAGCAAATTGGTTGGGCTTCAAAAGAACTCCAACAAACATTAAACTAGCATAGGGTAAGGAGCAGCAAAGTGGGGGGGCAGAGAAGACAAGACCACTACTTCACCAGAAGCAGGCTGTTTGCTCAGCTTCCATCCATTTACAATGGCTCCTTCAGGATAGGTTGCACACAACACTGGAGTCCTGGAAATCCAAGTAACAGTGCAATGGTCTACAACTTACTACCTAGTTGTTCACAGTGCACACTTAGGTGAGATGGATGCAACTTTTAATACTTTTATCTACAGTAATAAGCTGTTAAGTACTTCTTTTGGTTTAAGCTAAACCACTGAGCTTGTGACTAACATCTGGGAGACTGACACCTTTTGAAGGAGATGAAACTCTGACCTACAGATGTGAGCAGCTGGAGAGAGAGAAGGGTCAAGATGTGGAGAAGAGGGTCACCTACCTAGGAAGTTAACATCAGAAGTGATTTGTGTCAAAGTGCAGTATCAGAACATCTTCCCAGCCACAAAGCCGCTGTAAAAATTTTTGCCCTCCGTGGCAGTTCTACCACTGCTGGACTCTACTACAATAAGATTTCTAAGACAGTTCAAGTTCAAATATTTAAAGTATTTTCTTCCCAAGTATTTTCAGATCTGTTTTACAGCAAGGCCACACAAGCAGTTGGGCTGACACAACTGTGGTATGGGTGGGGACATACAGGAAATGCAAATGAACAGTGTGTGGGAGGGTAGTAACTTCCTAAACCAGCCCTACGGGAGAGACCACACCTTCAACTTCAGGCTCATTTAACCAAGTAGTGTTTCAAACAGGTGGGCTTGGCAGAGATGATATCCCAACTAAACAGTGAGTCTTACTGAATAGATCCTCTAGCACAGAAAAGCTGTTGTTAATAAAGAACTCTACTTCTCTATGGATAAAAGGAAATGTATACTTCTCACGAGCCTGTAAGAAGTCACAAGCAGGACACCTCGCAGGTTACCTTTTTCTGCATGCTCTATTATCTGGCGGATGGCTTTTTTCAAGCTGTTGGCTCTCAACATGAGCTGTTCTCGGGGACGGAATATCTGGGGCCGTGCAGTACACGATGAGCCAACCGATCGGTCGCTGGAAGAATCACAAGCACTGCCTGACCCATCACCATCTTCTGTTTCTTCTGCAATGGTGGGAGGAGGGTTTGGCAGAGATGAAGATGCTTGAGATTCATCATTCAGTGTCTTCAGCAATGAGTCCAGCTTCTCCTTCAGGACAGAGCACTACAAGGCAAAGAAGGACATCTGAGTAGAACAGTAGATTAGATAGCTTTTTTTTTTAGTGCTTGCTGAACTGTTGCTGTCCTAGTTCTCTGAAAACAGAGCAGTATTCCACTTCAGAAGTAGAAACCCAAACATTTTTGTTTCCCAATTTTACCTTCCTGGCCATGACCTCTGATTCCTCTGAGCTTTCTGTTGCCTTCTCATAGGCTTTCCCTACTCGAGCCACAAAATCCTTCACTGTCTCACAAAGCACCCTGGAGAAAGAAGATACAAAGTCATGCAAGGATTGTTTCATGATTTTCATATTGCAGCTTTCACTTACAGTATTTGTCCTTTAATTACTCACTTAGCTGAGGAGATGACCACTGAGTGTTGGTCAGAAGTCAAAATTTTGGACAAATGAGCCGCCACAGAGTCTTCATAGAAGAGAATCTTCTGCACCTGGTGACAGAAATGAGCCACTGTGGTGTTGCTTCCCAATGTTACAACATATGCTGTGCATTCCTGTCTTCCTAGAGCGTAACTCTTATTCTATGTTCATTTACTCACTGAAGACCTGAAACTGATGAACAAACTAATTCTGAACCTAGAAATCAGCTGCAGCACAGTTCTTGAAGTCTCTGGTCAACTGTGGATCCAAAACTGGTTTTTATGACTGCTATGCAGCCTTTCATAATTTCAACAATTTGATGTCATGACAGCAAATAAAAGTCAGTCATTTCTTCTCTGGCCCATTCCAAAGCATCTTCTTCTGATGCCTCATTAGGGTTGCTGACTCTGACAACCGAATACTTCACTGACTTAAAGCCCCTAGCTTTGCAGCTCCTGCTATACCCAAGTCATGGCTCAGGCCTGCTCCACTTGAGCTCAATTGCTGCCACCTATCTCATCCATTCTCAGGCTGTTGCTCACAGTTCCCCTGCCCTCTGCATCTTAAGAGGTACCTCAGAATCTTCACTGAAATCTTCAGTGACCGTGGAAGTGGAAGCTTGGCGAGGGAGTTTTGTTTCATACACCATGATGCTCCACCTGTTGAAAAGGAGGTATCATACTTGTCACTACAAGGCAGATGATTTCCTCCTTTATCCAGAGGTTGCAGAGGTTAGAATCTCAAAGCAGAACAAATTGCACATTGGCAGGGGCATGACTTATGAAAGGTAGCCAAAGAACTACAAAGGGGCTGAACTGGAAGAAGAGGAAAGGATGACACTATGGACAAGCACCCTACAGCACAAGGAACTTCCCTGTAATTTATCCCTCTCCCATAGAAATCCCATGGGCATTACTTGATTCAATGTAACAGATGCCAACATGAAACTCAAAGGATAAGAAACATTTTTAAATGTACAAAGATACATAGGTATATCAATACTAAAGATAAAGATGTGCATCTGCATTCCACTTTCTGTTCAAAGCCAAATTCAAGATAAATTGGTCCAAAGTTACCAATAAAAGAATTATCTTAAAAAAAAAATCATGACTGTAAAGCTGACAAATTCAACTGAGAAGAACTCTCAAACACAAGAGAAGACACTGGAGACAAGGCAATTCCACTCATTACTATTCTTCAGACTGTATTTTGTTGCTAAAGGGTGACAGAGGATTATCAAAATCCAGCAGCTGGGCAGAATCAAGGCCTGCCCAGTTGTCCTGAAAAGGTATTTTCACACAATGCTTGAGTATGGGAAGGTGTTACTGATAGTTACTCACCTGTCCAGCATCTTTGTACTAGCTCTCTCCAGCTTCTCCAGGATCTGGGGGAGCTGGGTATCATCATCACAAGCAGACCCCCAGCCTAACACACGGGCAAGGTCATTCCCTGTTCCCAAGGGCAGCACTCCCAGCTGGCACTGCATTAGGGAAAAGGAAAACAAAACTGAAATTCAAATGGGAAAACACAAGTCACAGACAGCCACAAGTAACATGACTGATTCCTTACAGTCATTGAAAAACAGCTAGCCCTAAGGTGAGGAGAAAGTATTTGGATGGGGAGAACAGCCAAAAATGCATGCAAGTAAGGAAAAATCTCCACTTTTAAATTCCTAATTGAGCTAATCTGGAGCAGCACCTTACTGCAAGTAACCCCTTCTACAGAGGTATTTATTAAACCATCAGGTGGTGCTATTGCATTTTCTGTCAAAGTAGCATAGTTATCTCCAAGATTAAATGGAAATTAGTTAAACCCACTATGGTATCTCTGCTCTGGTGAAGCTTCTGTTGATTCCAAGACTCAAAATTCAGAAACTACACCACGAGAATTAAAATGAATAGAGGAGTATCATAACCCTTGTGGAACTCCCAATTTTCTCACTGTAGTCCTTTCTGAGAGTAAGTCTCTGCTGCACTGGAGCAGGAGTAACCCAGACCTTCTCCGAAAGCTAGATCTTATCAGAGGAAACAGTGGAGGAGCTCTGGAGATAGGAATGATTAATTAGTCCAGTACTGCTTCTTGCAGAAAAGTACTGCAGGAACACTGATAAGTTGGCTTCAGTCCTGGGGCAAACTACATCCGTATGATCAAAGAAAGTCCTCTTCAATCCATGCTGCTGCTGTTACTGCTTCATCCTTTCATCCAACCAAGCTCTTTGGGCAGGTACCTGCTTGTGAAGATTGAGGCTATCAATTTCAGAGAGAACCCAGCCAACACTTCCGTCCCCACCGCAAACCAAAATCCGGAAAGTGTCGAATTTCTGGAATAAGCGTAAGCTGGAGAACAGAGAGAAAAAAGCAAGAGGGAAGAGCAAACAGCTGTTACAGAAAGAAATGATGAACAATTCCAATCTAAGTAATACACATGGCAGATTTGCTTAAAGTAGGCTCTGATTTCACACCAAATACGGGTCACTGTCAGATTACAAATGAATGAAAATTATCATAAATAAGGAATTACAGGTGAGTAATTTACAATGGCTTCTCACTACAGAAATATGTCCCAGGCGTACTCCTCTACTAAAGCGGGACATTTTTGTCTGAATAGAAAAGAAGCACATGATAGCTGATTATCTGTTGAATTAATTCCTTTTTGCAGACACACTGTGTTCAGTCTAACACTAGGTATTTCTCCCTGCGTGGAGTGCTCTGATGTCTCTGCCTTTGTGCTCCAGACTACGCCAATTAAAGCAAAGCTTGGAGAGTAGGAACTCTATGCAGCCATTCAGTAAGCAGACACCTGTAAGAGGATGTAAAGCCTCACAAGCTTTACGCCTTCTGAGAAACAACATAAATTAATGTTCTGGTGTCTTGGCAGTCCTGCAGGCCCTGAACAACTCACCAGCAGGACACGTGAATTTCTCCAGGCATCCTTTCTTGAAGAATAAAACCAACCTCAACTCAAGCTGTTTGAAACCACGCTTCTTACTGAACACCTTCCAGAACTACTGGCTTTTATTTTAGTTTTGTACATACATATTTTTTTAAATTATTATTACATAAGCAGGATTTGCTGTACTACATGAAAATCAATATTTCTTCCAGCACTGATGACACTTACAAAATAGCTACCAGGAATGGCAATGTTTTATGGTACAGTTTGACTGCCACTAGCTGGGGATATTTAAATTGTCAAGAAGTACCTTTCACCCTGGAGTATCATTTCCTTCTTCAGAAATGATACAACGACAGCTGTTTGAAAGTGTGCACCACAGCTTGAGAAAATAATTGATTCCTTTACTTCCCTCCTTCTGCTTAACAGGGAGGAGGAGAAAAATATTTCATCTAAAAAGTTTTCTATAAATTAACTATCAGGCAAACACATCCTCTGGACAGCGTGCTGCAGATTTAAAGGCCAGTGTTTTGCGATGCACTCTGACAAGAAATTACAATAGTTCTCCAGAGAGCAGGACCTAGTGGCCACTCGTCCAGGAATGGACATTCCCAGATTTAGCACCCTGCACCTACAGGTCTTAGTCACAAGACATTTAGAGAAGTATGAAGGAAATTGACCTTGTGTTGGCTGTTACTGTAAGAAGCACCAACTCACCACAGAAGTTACTAAAATATGAAGCAACAGAGAAACATTTGGAAGGGGAGAAACTAGTAACCAAACATTTCTTTTTAAAACAGAATTGCAGAAATATACCGAAGGAATTTATTCCACAGTGCTCTCTTTTGGCTTTTACCCACAGATATTCAAGTGTAAACAAGCCTGAAATGTCATTTAGATCCCAGAGCACAAGAAACTTTACCAAAAGCACTCTTCAGTGATATTTCCCCAGTATCACCGTAAAATCTTTAAGGAATGGAAGTTTCATATGTTTTCTAGGTAAGTTATTTCTGGATAAATCTCATTTTGACATTAATTATTTGCTATCTAAGACATCTGTCTGTTAACCTGTGTGGTAGTTTAGGCTGGGTGCCTCCTGTTATTGCCACATAAGTTACACCTCCGGTGACCTGAGTGTCCAACCCAGAGAGGTGGACACAGGAAACGGCGTATTTCTACCCATTAATCCTGCACCCTATAAATCCATCTGCAAAGTCATTCTCTTCCTCTTTCTTCCTTCTCTACTCCCATGGGAGATGCTTCCGTACCCGGTAACAGTGGGGGAGTATCTCAAGGCTTCTTAGGCCTGTCTAGGCCTAATGCCAGGAGAAGAAAGGGGGGGGAGCAGTCTCAGACCTGGCCAGCCTGAGACTAGCCTAGCAGTAGCGGGGGGGAAGAAAGAGCCCTGGGTGGACCCTCAAGTGGGGAGAAGGGAAGAGTTGGGAAGCTTTTGGGTGTTGTATAAGGGACTCTGTATGCTTTGGGATATCTTTGCCACTATGCTTGTAGTTTCTGTAGTTTCACCAATTGCTTTTCCATTTAAGCTTTCCATCGCTCTTCAATCCGTTTGTGTGAGTGTCGTTCTTTTGTCCCTCTCGGGGCAAGAGAGGATCTGTCTGGCCTCAAAGCAGCACAACATGATTTAACTGAAGATAACTGTCTTTAATACTACATCAGGATGCCTGCTGCAAGCCTGTTTGCTGACAAGTTTTCTTCTGGATTCAAGCTTTCCATGCTTGGTCTTCTTCCAGGGGAGTGTTTCTGGAATTCCCCCAAAACCCCTCAAGCTGTCCTGCTGTTGCTGATGAATTGAAATAACAACCTTTTTCAACATTTTTGGGTTTAGCTAATCAATAACACTAAACACAGAATGGGGAAACCCCCTCCAAACTTCACAAAATCACAGAATGTTAGGGGCAGGAACTGACCTAAAAAGATCACCCAACCCCCCTGCCAGAGTAAGATCACCTATAGCAGATCACACAGAACGCATCCAGGCAGGTTTTGAGTATCTGCAGAGAGGAAGACTCCACAACCCCCCTGGGCAGCCTATTCCAGTGTTCCATCACCCTCACAGTGAAAAAATTTTTTCTCATGTTTACATGGAACTTCCTGTGCCTCAACTTCCACCCATCGCCCTGTCATTGGGCACTTCCTACATGTTCAGTCTTCTCTAAAGAATAGGTCCCTTGTATTTGATGATAAGCTTACAGTCAAATAAATCACTCATACTTTTCAGGTATTTACAAGAAATGTGTGCTTCCATAGAGTATCAGCTTACCCAAGGTGAGGTCCTCCATTCATGAGATCAAAGACCTGGGCTGGATTCAGTAGCTGTTTGAATCTTCGCAGAAATTTCACACCTTGGTTGTCTCCACTTTTTGAGTTGACAAAAACCAACAAAGGGCTTGTACAAGAAGGGGGACAAGTAGCTTTCCAGAAACCTGTTGGGGAAAAAGGAAGAGAGTGGAAGGGAAGAAAAGCCAAGAGATGTGAAGCTGCCCATGGATAGAGAGTGAGGCAAAAAAAACAACATCCCACATCCCAGCACAGCTATGAAGCTTTCCTTTTGCATATGGCACTTGGTGGGTGAATGCCAAATGTGCACAGCTCTCAATCCAGCATGAACCACACTTCATGCTGCACCAAATGTCACAATTCCTAGCAGTACGCCAAAATTTTCAGCTTCCTCAACCTTCTCAAAGTGCTTCTGCAATGTAGTTGTTCTCAATAAATTTTAACAGCTACAGCTCAGCAAACACTGACAGTACAGGGTAATAAACTGAATGCAAAAGCAAAGCAAACAGTTCACTGCCATACTTGAACAATGTCTTCCAGTTTGGAATTTCAGCAACATCAAAAGCAGAATTTTCAGTTGGCAGAGCCTGGCACTAACAGTGTTAGCTGAGGGGACCATTACTCAAGAGGAAGAGAAAGAAGGCACTACTTACTAGTGTTACTTACCATCTGAATCAATGCTGTTAAGAGCAGTAGGAGGAATGACAGACACTTTGCACAGCCCAAGAGGGCACTTGTTTGGCAACAACTCTTTACAGGCTGTGTGTACCTGAAAACACCACCAAAAAACCATAAATCATTCAGACTCTTATGGGTGCTGGGGTATAACTCATAAAGCTACCAAAGAAGAGGCTATAAAGGAAGAGTAAGAAAGGAAGAGGGGGGGAGGAATCCAGGGAAATGTCAGTAAAGTTATTTTAAGAATTATCTAATTATAATATTCTACTAATTATTCTCTATTCCATTAATATGTACTTTTGCTGCCATTGTATGGGACTAGCACTTTGAGTGCTGACAGGACCAGACAACAGATTCTATAGCTTTAAGAGCCTTCAAAATCCTAGCCTCAGTTGAGAGATCACAAGTAGCAATAGAAGAAAAAGCTGGGAATTCAAGAAAACAAGAAAGTAAAATACAAACTCAAAGATAAGAGTGAACTGAGAGGTTAAGAGAAGAATAGATTCATAAAGCTACCCAAAAAGAAAATACAAAGTAGAGTTGGGCATTTCAGTTACTTCTGGTGCACAAATATGGCAAGATAAAGGAGCTGCTTAGGGTTTGAGCCTTCAGTTCACACATTATAAACATGTATTTTGTGATACATCTCTTAGTGATATTACAGACAACTGAAAATACAGCAAGATCTGCACCACTGCAGTGGTTAGGCAAAAATACCCTATTGCAATGGGAAAGGAAACTGCTATTATTAAAATAGTTCAGTATTCTTTATTGTCCTTTTTTGTTGAACCTTTTCAACTTCTGGAAACCACAAATAGTACCTCCTTAAAACCCAGCACCTTCCCTGTCACATTCATTGCAACTAGATTCTTCTATGAAAGCTCACTATCAAAAGAGAATGAGCTTGCAGAGGAGCCAGATACTTATTCACAGTCTTATGTACCACAGTGATACTCGTGAGAACCAATTCAAATTTCTATCTTTTGCAGGCTGTATATCATCTGGGGAAAGAACAATAAAGTCCATCATGGTAAATACTGACAGCAGAGTTAGAGATTTCATTCTAAGTAAGTGTCATTAAAAGAACACAACCCAATAGCTGATCAAAGACTACCCCTTACCGAAATGATCACAATTATTCAACTTACCATGGCTTTGCACCAAAGGCAGCGCCAGTCTTGTAGACGTAGGACACTGCCACAGGTCTTATCACATACAGTGCATTTGGCACTCACAGGCAGGTTTCCTTCCAGCCACTGATGTGGCATTGAGATCTACAAGTGGTACAGAAGGCAGGAAGCATTATGGACTTCGCAGAGTGCAACTCAAGGGTGCAGGATGCGCTCTGGCAGTGAGCCACACAGAGAGGCAAATCTGAATAAGGACTGTTTAAGGACAGCAAAGGCCATTTTCAGAGAACATCTCTTGGCATTTTACATCACATTCAAGCACAAACAGACCTGGTGACTCGACGCAGGCAACAGTGACTTGCATTACGCATGCCATATGCAAAGTACTGTTCCAACCACTCACTCATCTTTCTTTTGCCAAAGCTCAGATCAGGCTCCCCATGCCTCCTCCAGTCCCTATTAAGGAGTCCTTGCTACCCTGGTTGGACTTTTCCACACAGAATCTCCTGCTCTGACCTTAAAGGCCTTTCCCACATCCCTAACAGATAAAGGCAGAATCTGCTATTTGTACAGCGAAGAAAACTGAAGAGCACGTACTAGTGTTTCCACAGCAAAATAAGTTTAAAAGAGTTAATCTTGACACCTACCCCGTCTTCATCCTCAATGATATCCTTCCCAATAGAGGCCAGAGTTGTCCACTTGCAATTATTGGTTGCCCGCACAGCACACCGCTTGTGGGCTTTAAACTTGCACACTAGAGAGGAAGAGAAGAATATATTCACCTTGTTTCAGAATGTGCAGTGTGGCAGTCTGTACAAAAGCTTTCATGAGTGACCGTATTTGGCTCCAGAAGAAAGTGAAGGTACACACTACCTTTGTTAGCACCACCAAAATTTTCAGCTCTTAGTGTACTAAGATGAGCTATTAATTTTCGCCATGTCACTTGTGCTAGTGCTTGTACAAAGCTTAGCTATCACCTTGTGAAATTGCCATGATTTACATACTCATACACTCCTGCACCCTTTTACACAGTGTGGGTGTAACCTCATTCACACTAGAAGTATAAGTTGTGTGCAGCCAGGCCTGTTGCCTATGCCAAAGCTAAAAAAAGAAATAACCTTCTGGCATTCAAACACTTAACAGGGATGTTCTTAAAATATGATTGTTCTTATGAACAGGACAATTCTCATGCACATTCTATCTGATACATCAGACGTACATGCCTGTTCCCTTCAGAGGCATGATTTTATTAAAGGATGGCCGTACTTGGGTATGTGGGGGAAAAAATAAAACTAAAAAATCAGTTTTAGTACTATTAGGTCCAACACTAAAACCAGCATAAAAACATCATCCCTGCCCATGGCAAGGAGTTTGGAACTAGAGGATCCTTGAGGTCCCTTCCAACCCTAACTGAAGGAATTATTTAGGGACCTGAACCCCAGACACTGTCTTACTGATAGAAGGAGATGGTTTAACCCTGATGGGCAGCAAACCCTGGGAACAGAGTGCAGCTAGAAAGGAAAACATAGATAGGTTGACTCCCAGTAGTCACTGTGACCTAGGGAGTTATGCAGGGTCCTGATAACAGGAACTCAGTAAAAGTTGTAACATCAAAGATGCAGAATTATGGAATCCTTTTATCTCTTGCCTGACGTATGCTTAAGCCTTCTGAAAAATATATGCGTTCGTGTGATACTTTCTCTCTGTAACCAATCATGAATTTACAACTGTAGTATGGACATACCAATGACCAATTACAAGCTGCCTTCTGATGTTATGTTAACCTATATAAAGAAAAAGTTTTGTACAATAAATTGACACTTGGCTTGCATCAGGCCTCATCCCGTCTCTCCATCGCAGCACCTATCAATTCTATGATTCTATGATTACCATTTACAAAATGCCAAGATCGTTATCTTGACTTCTGCAGGAAAATTCTCTGTGAAGCCAAAGGGATTCAGTAGCGAAGGGTTTTAGGATCAGGTCCAGAAAAAACTTCCAGACTCACACAGAGCCTATAGATCTCTGAAGTTTACTCTGCAGTGCTTTTCTGCATCTCTTTGTAGACTGTTAACAACACTCCTCTTACATCATCTCTGGAGCATGGCACTGAGCAGTAAAGTTGCTCCCAGAACAGCAGACAAGACAACAGGCTCACCTTCACACGACAGCCCATGCGATGTGACTCCAGACAATGCCTCCCGACACACATTGCAGTAGGTGGGCCGAGCGTGTGAGCAGGCGTACCAGTTATGCATCCCTGAGAAATGATCCATGCTGTATTGGGTAGACTAATAAAATATACGTATTACAACAAAGTAATACCAAGACAAATTTTTTTTCTTCTTAAAACAAAGACTTGTACCTAGCAGTCAGGAAAGGCAGAAACAAAGCATTTTAACTAGGGAAGAGTAGGCCAGATGCAGTTTATATGCTAGATGTAACTCAAAAATGTCTTTAAGCCAAAAGAGACTACTTGAAGAAGATGCCACAACTTCATTCCTGCTCCTGTCCTACATCCCATTCTTGTATCTCTGCAAGGCTATGTAGGGAAATGAACTGGAGAATTTATCTGCTGCAAAGACGATTCTTGTCTTCCTATTTTCTATTGGATTAAGTTTTCAGCAAGATCAGTTCCCCAATCTGGTTTATTGAGTGGCAGAGGAATGCTTGTGCCAGCATAAGTGAGGAGACAACAGGAGACAAGCATCAGAGTGACGAAAACACAAAACAGTTTCTATTGATGACTGCGCTGGTCTAAGTACAGCCCCAGATGCACTGAAGTAGGCAGAATACCAAGCAGGCAAGACACGAGTTAGGACTGGGAAGTTAACTGTTTCATAACCTACCCATGCACTGCAAAGTACTCTCTAAATTACCAAGGGAGAGCAAATAAAGCCACAAGCACTCTTTGGAGAATCATTCCAGTGATTGGATAGTTTTTACAGAGGGCCCAACACTATACTTATTGCAGTCAATAAAAATAACTTCTGAGGTTGATTCCAATATCAAAATGAACTGTTATTTAGGAGATGAGGCACAGAGTGCAAAAGAACACATGTTCCTATTACCTCAAAATGTTCACGGTTTTGCACAGTCTTCAGTGCTGCAATCCAATCTTCCATCTCTTTTCTGTTATCAGCACAAAGGATGAGCTTCCGACATGGAGTGATAATCTGAAGAGTGAGAAAAAATAAACAGAGTGCATTCTGGGCACGACTGTGAGAGACAGCAAGGCAACACACCATCACTAGCATAGTTCACTGGAGCTGTTTGCAGAGGCAATGAGTTGCACAATAAAACAGAAGCTATTTTCTCTTCCACTAAAAGACAGCTTAATTCCTTAAAGAATGTACAGAACCACAGAGATTTTAGCTGTCATTCCCAATGCCGAGCAAAGCAATAGCTCATATCCAAATAACAGCATAAGTGAAGCACAGAGCAGTAGGAGTTAACATATTACATGTGCAGATCTTGCATAAGTTTTAAGTACTTAATGACTTTTAAAACTTGCAGTGGTACTAAAGCCTTGTTAGCAGTATAATATTGTGCTGGTTTGAGGCCAGACAGATCCTCTCTTGCCCTGAGAGGGACAAAAGAATGATACTCACACAAACGGACTGGAGAGTGATGGAAAGTTTAAATGGAAAAGCGATTGGTGAAACTACAAAAAACTACAAAGCATAGCGACAAGAATATCCCAAAGTATACAGAGTCCCTTACATAACACCCAAAGGCTTCCCAACTCTTCCCTTCTCCTGACCTGAGGATCTACCCAAACCCCCAGGGCTCTTTCTTCCCCCCCCTACTTCTAGGCTAGTCTCAGGCTGGCCAGGTCTGGGACTGCCCCCCCTTTCTCCTCCTGGCATTAGGCCTAGACAGGCCTAAGAGGCCTTGAGATACTCCCCCACCGTTACCCGATAAGAGAGCATCTCCCACATTAGCAGAGAGGGGAGAAAGAGGGAGAGAGTGACTTTGCAGATGGATTTATATGGCGCAGGATTTATGGGTAGAAATACGCCGTTTCCTGTGTCCACCTTATTGGGTTGGACACTCAGGACACTGGAGGTGTAACTTACGTGGCAGTAACAGGAGGCACCCAGCCTAAACTGCCACAAATATATAAGTTTCCAGCTATTAATGAATTAGATAACATACTCTGCAACATCATACTAGAAAATCTGTTTAGAGGGAAGAGGAGAGAAATCAAACAAAACAAGCAATCTAGAAGAGAAAGCACTGCATTTTGAACCCTCATGTTTCCTGAAAGTTTGTTCTACATTTATCATATAAAAGATATTCCAACAAATGTTCCACCAGTAGCTTGAGGTAGCAGTGAGCTTACCTTCCTCTAAAAATACTGTCCCCAGTGTGTCACTACCCTGGGCTAACTCCCATGCATTAATTGCCCCGTGTTAAATAAACAGTACAGTGTTTTAACCAGCCAGTATAAAACATGCATGGTGGCTAAAGCTACCCTCTGCCCACAAAGGCAGACAGGTCTCTATGTAGCCTACCACCAATGCTCTCTCCTTTCGTCAGACGGTGGCAGCAGAAAGAAACAAAACCTCCCTGTTCACAGGGCTGTCCATTCAGCTGGGGTCCAGACTAGACTATGAATCAACATTTATTCTTATTAAGATAAAAGTCTTTCTTCCCAAGCTGTAGTTATCTTACAATGTCTCTTTGTGTACACCTCTGTTCTGATCTCCATCAAACTGACTTCTTAAATTAGAATAGTATTGAAGTGTTGGCAAGATTTGGATTAGGTCATTCCTATTAGAAACAAATTTTGTTATGCAGCATTCTGTCTTGGACAAAATTACTTGATCTGTATCAATTGTAAGCAAACAGAAATAAATGTTTACAATTTTCTAGAAGTAAAACTTTGAAGAACTTCCCTCTTCCCTGACTTTTCCTTTAAACAAATTTTAAAACAGTTGGTAAAATTAATGAATTATCATCTTGACCCTGTTTCAGAACACTACACTTCAGTGCTGTCGTTTTCCTTACTTTTTGCTTTTTAAAAAAAATAAAGAGGTAAATGCAAAGTACATTGCTGTATTTTGAAATCACCTTGGAAAATACAAAATCTAAAATATTGGCATAATATACAGAAATGCAGACAATCCTTTGATAAGAATAATTTCTGAGGCTAATAACTTCCTGGATCACTGAAGAGACTGTCCAATATGGAAAATCAGTAATTCCTTCTTAAGTCACCTACTGCATCACCATAAAAATCCCCACATTCAGTGCTGAACAGTCCTCTGTTCAAAGAACAAAGTTAAAAGTTTATAATAGAAGAGGACAAACAAAGAGATCAAGAAGATTTTCCATATTTGAATCATCCAGACAACGACTCACAGAATTAGAATAAAGGGTCTGTTGTGTAACTACAAAACCGCAAATAAAATACAACTTTGTGCAAGAGAAATTTATGAAGGGCACTGCCTGTTAGGCAGTTCTAAAGCAACATTTTCATTGGGATTTGGTGGTATCCTCAGAGACAGGAAATAAAAGAATATAATCTTAACACCTCACTCCTATTCAAAGGAGGACAAAGAGGGACAATTCAGGCTTCATTGTGAAGGACAGGTAAGATTTTAATGTAACCAGTGTAACAATTCTTTGGAGAAATTAAGAAACCATACGACCCTGGTTTTCTGATTAACATGCAGTGGTGTTAAACATTTTAATGAGGTTAATTAGGAATCCAGAAACACATTAATAGGGACACTTTCTTCAAAGAGTGGTTCAACAGTCCTCAGCTTTCATCCAGCCCCAGGCACACAACAGCAAACACGAGCACCTTGTGAGCCACAGACATTCCTGCGCTCCCTGCGCTACTGGCAGCCAGGGGTCGTGGACCTGTGCAGGCTGGTGTGCAACAGGCATGTCAGGGCAGAACTGAGATGAACAGCAGCATGCTCTCACTCCCAGGGAAAGAAAAACACTTATCCTACCATATTTACTTCCATCTACTTGAGCCAGTAATTGCAACTTCAGATATCCACCTGTTGGAAGGATACTAACAGAGGGAGATAGGCTATTACATACACTATTACATACACTGCATTCTCTAAATGAGACCGATGATCAAGCTAACATCTCACATAAAAACAAACAAACAAACAAACAAGCAAACCCCTCCCCCCCCATCATTCTTGTCATCTCCAACAGAGGCCACAGCAATCTTCTCTCTGAAGAGCTGTCCTTTCCCAGCCAGAGAGCCCGTGGTGCTTGCTCAGCTTCAGCTGCCATGTGCCAATGCTCTGGAGCACAAGGCTTGGGTATCCCTGCTGGCAAAGGTGGCCAGAATGGAGCATGGTCCAGCTATTTTTTATGTTCCGGCTACAGCTTTGACTAACATCCTGGAACGGTAAATTCCACAGGATGACGACGCACTAGGTGAAGTAGCGTTTCCTTTTATTTGTTCTAAATTTACAAAGCAGTAATGTCATCCAGTGACCTCTTGTTCTCACATGTGAACAGAGAGCACAAAAACAATAATCTGACTGCTTTGGAGTTAGGATGGGGGCTGCCTTGCAAGGAGTTAAAAAAAACACAATAGAAAGTTTAAAGATTCATTTATAAACTCATAGATTTTTGGCCTGTTTGGGGATTGGCAGAACTCTAAATATTCACTCTAAATATTCTAAATATATTTGAACCAGCTCAGAATTTTATCTAGATATGAGCAGTTATGTAAATTGAAGTGCTTGTTCTTCCTAAAAAGGGAATACAAAAAACTAACACAAATTTCTTGATCCTAAATGCTATTGAGCCTTGCAGTGTGGTTCTTTAGATTTCACTCCTTAGCAGAAACTGGATGCCCAGGTACCTATGTGTCCAGAACTTACTATATGGTGACTTTATTGAGATCTAGCAGTGACCAGCAAAGCAGCTCCAGAACAGTCATGGGGACAAAAACCTGCCAATGCCTCTAACCAATCCTTAAAAGCCATATGGATGGGAACGGCAGAAAGACTTAAAAACATTTCAAAACAGGACATAGCTTAGTTTACAAACTCCTCACTGTGCATGAGATCCTAGCAATACCTTCTGCAGGAATTATGGTGACAATTACTCACCAGGTCACCTCTCTGCAGACAGTTATGTGCCCTCTATGCAGATGAGTCACCTCAAGTCTATTGGAGAATTTTCAGGCTTGCTCACTCAAAATCTAAAATCTCCAATCTGAAAAAAAACATGCTTTCACTGGCTGTCTTGTGCACAAATTGATTCTCCCCTGGCACCTCCAAATATTAGCTCCGTCTCCTCTATCTCTTCTTCATACAGCACATGCCCTCTTATCAGCTGTTAACCCCCACCTCTCATGTTGACCCACACCTCCTTGTCCAAAACTAACACTACTTTACTGACATTCCAAATCAGGCTAGCTGGCAAACAACAGAGCCAATGAAAGAAAATTTCTCATTTTGCATTCTAAAAATGGACTGGATGTCCCTGGATGTCCTTCCCCAACAAACAGCTGTGAATAATTGAATTAGAAAGGCAGTCCAAAAAGACTTTTTACATTAGATCAAATTTTAAATAGCAATCTGCTATACTTCACGCTTTAGTGTTTCACTGTACTGAGCAAGCTTCCTTCACCAAACAGCTGGAGCCTAAACTTCATTCTCTGGTCTTGCTGCTATCAAACACAACTGTACCATCTCTGCTCACTTCCTCTTTCAGTATTTTCTGACTGCCCAGAAATCTCTCAGCAAAGATGTAACAGTCTGGCAGAACAGGCATTGGAACTGTTTGGTATCAGGGTAGATCTCATTAGCTAAGAGACCACAAAAGATGGTAAAATCAGTTAAAATTAGAGTGGCCAAATCATGGAGCTGGCAGAAGAAATGCTGTGCTGAAGAGACATGGGGGACATGACACACACAGCTTGGCTAAATATAGTTTCTCTGATGTGAGATGTTTCTCAAGAATGGCCAAAACTGGGTGTAAGAGAACACCTGTTCATTCTGACTGCTTCCTTTTGCTCACATCCTGTTCAAATACAGTCTTATGTTCAAAGGTGCTAGCCATAAATCCTCCAAAGAGATCCTGGATTACTCCAAACAATTGATGACTTAGGTATAGGGACAGCAGGAATTTCTGGAGTTCAAAAGATCTAGGAACTGCAACTAGGAAAAAAAATAACTGCAAGAACAATGCTGATGCAGGCAAAAGCTTCAGCTTGATGACATATGGCAGGGAAAACATCCACCATCTGTAGCTAACTGCTATGTCTGCTTTTGTAGAGAGAAGTAAGCTTTTGTGTCCCATGAACCCAAATGCTCAGGAAGGAAAACTGGGTGAGATTATAATGAGGACCTAGCCATTTTACCCACTTCAGCTCCTGTCCCAGCAAAAGTGCTAGCTAAATGAACTCTGATATAAGTTAAAACACCTTGTCTATGCTCATCAGCAAGATTCACAAACCAGTAAGGTCACTCTGTTTCAAACTCCACTGCTGAACTCATGGCAAAATGGACTAAATGTGGATATAGCAAAGCTACTCCCTCAGCAAATACAGAAAACGAAAAAGATGACTGTGAAAAGGGTGAAGGAAGGAAAAGGCAAGTATGAATTTCAGACTTGAACCAGTCCTTTATGTTCACAATCTCATTGATGTCAGCTTCTGAAACAATCTGGAGTTAAGGGCAGCAAAGCCTCGCACAGCAAGTTGTCATGATTTTAGTAGGCCTCTATAGCCTGGGAGAGAAAAAAAATATGAGAATCAATGCTTAGACTCACAGGGCACCTGGGCTTGCCTTCCTCCACAGAAAACACCCCTCTTCACATGTGCAATTCAGCTTTCACCCAGTTTTGCTAACCAATTCACCACAGAGGTCAGCTAGAGCTCTCAAGAACTGCACCAATCCTCCTTCCTCAAAACCTAGACACTACCCTGGAAGGGAAAGAATAAAGAAGTTTTTCATATGACACTGGAGGAATGCACAAGTTTTGTATTTGTTTTTATAGTGCAAGATCCTTATTTCCTGCTAAAGTGACCATCTTCCACCTATGGAAACTCTCATTTTTATCAAATAAAAGAAACAGATAAGGTTCTTACAGCTGTGCCAAATTCTGCCTTTTCCCCAACACTTTTTTTCCCCCCCCAAATAGCAGTAACAGGATTTTCTTCAAAGCTCTAAGTGCCCAAATCTTTGGTTGCCTTATACCAGGCATTCTACCCTCAATTTTCACACGGTTATTTTACCTTAATTTTCAGTTTGTAAAATCCAGGACAGCTCATTCCCATAGAAAAATAGGTGCTGCACATGGTGTGGTCTCTTTAGGACCACTTTTACATCATTAGATTCATTCACCTTGCAGTATGTGCCTTGTCTGCCAGTGGGTTGCACATGACTAGTGCACTACTCTGGCAGGGGATTGGACTAGATGATCTTTCCAGGTCCCTTCCAACCCCTAATACTCTGTGTTTCTGTGTGATTCTGGTATCTTCTCTGAGCACTGGCACCAGCACTTACCGCCACTGCACTGTGCCTGCAGATCAAGTTCAATTCATGCTGCCCCTCCATCTGTGCTTTCTCCCAGTCCCTCTTCCCTGATGCTGCAGCAGTAAAGTAGATGAGACAGAACATTCCCTGGGAAAACTATCATCTCTCATACCAGGGTCACATTCCTACATGCTTCTGGAAACTCCGTTCCTAAACAAGGCACGTTCCTCATCTTGGCAATCGGTAAGAGGAGAGTAGAAAAGAATTGGACTTTAGGACTTTTGCAAGCACTTGAGAGACGGCAAAACTTAAGAATATGCAAGAAGGTCTCTGCCACTGTTGGCAAGTAAGAAATGCAGACAATCCTTGTAATTCATGCCTGTTAATTCCTAGAGATATACACGGATGGAGCAACACCAAATGGGAATCCGCAGGGATGCACAGCTCTGTTATCCACTTGCCCTTCACTTCGTGATGCAGATGCATCCCTTCTTCATCTGTTTTTCAAAGGACACAGTCCTGCCAGGAAAAGAGTTCCCCAGCAGCACTACACTGTTCAGAAAGTGTACCATATTTCAGAGAAACCTTCCTACTCACTCAAACAGAAGCAAAACGATCAAGAACATAGGGGCAGGTCAATGTTCCCCAGTGATAGAGCTGCTGTCTCAGTGGGCTCATACACATCAAGGCTAGCAGCTAATAAATCAGAGGTTCAAGCAACGAAAGTCCTTGTACACAGTAGGAAAAATAACCTGTTACTGACAGCTTATTGTTAGTAACAGCTCCTCACAGTCCCCTAACCTCAGCTGCCTTGAAAAGAGATTGGTACCTAGAACAAAAGGAAACAAATAGCTTTCATCAGGCTGATGAACTCAGTAGCTTTCCACACTGGGTCACCAGGCAAACACCAGTCCTGTTTCATGCACCACAACAGCAAAGCCATCACAAGCACAAGTGGGAAGAACACCTAATTTCTGTGAATATTATTAGCAAACCTCTCCATATACATCAAAATGACCTCAAGTAAAGATGTGCATAAAAAGCCTTTTTCTTCTAGAGCAGCTACCAAATAAAACTAAACCCATCATATTTTCAAATGACCTCCTGTTGACCATAGGTTGCTCTGTCTTTGCATCCTCACTGGGAAAGGGGAGGAGAGGCTGAAACCTGCACCATGCTCAGGAAGGTAGATAAAACACCAACACAGCATGAAGAATACAGAGAGCAGAGATTATCACACAAAAGCTCCTAGTGTTCAGGCACAAGGGCAACAACAGACTGTAATTTCAAAGCAGTAAACTTCCCTCTAGGGAAACAAAAGGTCTTCACAAACAGCCACCCTTGCTTGCCAGCTCTCTATCTATCCCATCTCACAGCAAAACTCACACAGCTTGGTCTGACCTCTTCCTCTACAGCAGCTTCATTTTTCTCCAGACCTCCTAGCATATTTTGGGGCCATTCTGTAACATACAGTACCAACTGCCAGATCCCTCCACCCACAGCAACTTCTTCCAGATTCTCTAACTCTTCTTCCATGTCTATCCTCTCTTTGATGTTTTTTCTCTGTCTTTTGTTGCAGCAGACTAATGACCAGCTCCTGTAAGAGACTAGATTGAGAGCCCTAAAAATTCTTGATACAAAAGGATTCTAAATTACTATTTTGACTGACTAATAGTGACTCAGAATGGTCTGTTTACCAAGGGCCTTTTCTCAGGCAGAAAAAAGATTGCACTGAAGTCTGGATTACAAACTACTAAAATAGCAAAGTATTTTGAAACTGCAGTGCTTCTGACAGGAAATGGGGACCAAACTGCACTTAATGAAGGGGGGGGGTGTGTGGCAAAAAACAGAAGAGTGATTCTGGACATGGCAATTCATATTTCTCCTCATATTTTCACTTGCTTATAAAGGAAATTCTGACAACTGACGATATAAACAGAGTAGGAGTACTAGCAGAGAGTATACAATTCCTGAACGTGGACACACATGGATGTGGGAGAGACAATAACTCCCAGCAAAGCCAACTTTGTGACATGCACTCTAAGAAAAGTTTAAAAAGGAAGGGGGAAGAACTATCCATTCTTGATTCCCTCTTTTCTAAGCATTCCCTTCTCCAAACCTTAACAAGGCAATCCATAAATGTGTGCAAAGGAGCAAAGTGCAGAAACAGGACACTTGGTGACTCCCCTGTGTAACTATGTTCCCAGATTAGGAAGTCATTTTGCCCGCTTTTGAGGGATGCTGTCTTCCCTCTAGGTTTCTCACCCTTGTGCTGAGGAAGCAGGAGAGGAAGATCTCCCCCTGTGCAAGAAAGCCCAGTGACTCCCCATTTTTTGATGAGCTGAGGCCACACAGGACGGTTTGGGGAATCTGCGCAAGTGTCAAACCATGCTGATTTCTCTGATCCCTATCAGCTCAAGCTCGAAGTTCAAGTCTGACTTTCTGCAAACAGCTTGTAACAAAAGTTCTTATATGCTTCCTTCTCATAAAAATACGTCACATGCTCTCTCTCGAAGCTTATATTTCAAACCAGCACAAACAACCTCTGATCTGGGTTCCTCTTATTCCAACAGTGCCTTACAGGCACACAGCTCCTGTGCTAGATAGCAGCAGCAGTTTCTGCCTGGCATGTAGCTTAACCTCTCTATTTACTCTTTGAAAGCTAAACTCTTCAGAGATGACTTCATTACCTTCTCTTATAAAGGATATATTTTCACTCAAAAGCATTGATACAAGTATTTCAATTTGACACAAAATCACAGAAGAGGCAAAGGCACTTTCAACTTTCACTTCACTGTGAAACAAATTTGGAGACATCAACAACATACTCTCCCCATCAGGAAGCACCCTCGGGACTTTCATCTCCTGTTAAAACTCAAGTACTTTGCCCTCTGTTTTTAGAAAAGGTTATTTTATGAAGATTTACAGTATTTATACACAGAATCACTAAGCCCTAGGACAATACAACAAAAACACATAGTCCGAAGGAGATCAGACAATTACGCAAGACTTCACAAGACAGAACCTGGCATCTTTGCTGCTGAATAAAGTCAGTAGTAAGTAAGAAGGCTGTAATAAAAAAAAAATATATAGCACACCTCAGGCTTCAGTAGAGCTGGAGAACGACATCCATACTGCGTCTCTGAGATGACAGCATGCTCTCATTCATCAGCACGAGCAATTCCCTGTTCCTCAACCTACTTCAGCCACTGTTGCCTCCAGCCATGCAAGTGCTCTGAAGGAAGTAGTAGTCTAATCTCAATACTTCCTATCTCCTGTGACATTGGTCAGGGTGAATCATCAGTTAATAAACAGTATTTCTGAACTGATGGGTGCAGCATTTCCAACAGCACTGCAAGCGTATTTTCCTTCACCCTGATTCTGAAGAACTCATCTACATAAATTCACACGAGAGAACGCTTCAACAGTAAGAGTTTGTAGCAAACTTACTCCAAAGAATCTGAGCTCCTGCTATCTTTTAAGCAGGCACAGGTGCCATGTTTCTCAGTGCTCAGTCCAGAAAACTCAGACTCCTGCTCTTACCTTTCCTGTTCAATCTTCCTCTAAACTAGTGCCGACAGCAGCCTGCTCCCTCAGAAAAAAAGCCTACAGATTGCTTGATATGCAACTAATAGGTCAGTCTTTTTGAGCTGTGTTCTACTTGCCAGAAGCTGATTAGCTGTCTGCTTAAGGAGGAGCTGGGCTAAGTTTCCTTCTGACGGCAGAGAAGTGGAGAGGCAGGCTATGACTGTAATAATATGCTGCTTCCTGTCTGTGGCTGAGCTGAGAGGTACTTCCCAACAGAAAAGGGTTTATAGGAGCTCAGGAGCTCAGGCTCCACCTCTTCCAGCAAAGAGTCTTAACTAGGGAGGAGGGATTGACAGCATGGCTCCTAGTGCTCAACAGCATGCTCTGACCCAGCTTCACTTTTACTAAAGCCTCAGAAAGTAGAAATTAAATTACACTCCTCTCTTTCAATAGAAAGGAGCTTTCTCCTATGGGATCCCAAAGCTCTGAGTGAAGTAGGATGGGAAGTGAATGTTGTAACTGATGTTAAGAAAATGAGGGCAGAAGTCCACACCACCATTTGCTGGCAATAACTGGAAAACATTTATGAAAACTCCATGTGAGAGTCATAGTGAAACACAAATTATGTACCCAGAAAGATCCAATGTCCTTCCAAGGCCCCCTCCCATTGATGACAGGCGGTTTTTATAGACTAATTCAGTTGCCATCTTCCAGAAAAGAGCAGATTTTCAGGCAACACACCAACTTGAAGAGTAAGAATTTGTTCAAAACACAAACATTTACAAGAATGGACCTAAGAAGATGATCCAAAGTACTTTCAAAGATTTTTGAGGGGTTAACTGTGGTGGCAAAGCGTTACCCTGAGCAAAAGACAACAGAGCAATCGGTAGCCCTCCAAACCTTATAGGTTCTGTAGGGGAGAGTGGGCATGCTGGATGGTTCAGGTCCACCATACAGGCAAAGTAGTCATTTTGAGAGTATTTCCAAAGCATAAGCTTCCTGGCATGACCATGAGAAAAAATTATTCCAGGTTTGAAGTACCGAATTCATCCTCATCACCTGTTTTGCTTTAATGCTCCTAAAGCAAATGCAGGCTAAAGCATTAGGCAGGCACATCAAAGAATCAAGTGACTCCAAAACTGCACTGTCCATGAAAAAACTGTTAATGGAAACAGCTGAAGCCTCACTGGGATGACCCAATGCACCTAGTGTGATCCCAAATCATCTGCTTTTCAGAAATCATAAGAAGTTTTGACAGTATGGCTGGGAAAGCTCTGCTCAGAAGTCAGGGTCAGGCTTTGACGTCACCCATCCAGTACTGCTGATCTCTGTTTCATAAAGAGTACAAATGTAGGCATGCACTGATGGCAAGAATCCAGGCTAAAGTTGATCACTCTCTTTGAAATGAATGGGTCTCAAGTACCAAGACACGGTTATCATAAGTTTGTGCCACAGCAGATCCTTTCTAAGGCCTTGTGAAAGACTGCAGCTCTAGGAAAATCCACTGGTGAGAGAACCAGTCACTTACAGACCAGACATTCCAAGAGAATCTACCTTGTAGACAGATGACTTGAAAGGACGGAGATGGCAGAGACATGACAGAATCCCCAAGTATTACATCTACAGTCTTCCTGAGAGAAGAGAGCCCTGGTACAGAGCTGCTATATGAATTGTTTCCAGAGGCTTCCTGCTAAATACCTCTGCAGCCGCACTGCATGATCTAAAGAAACAATAGCCAAGCATAAAGCTTTTCCTTACCCCTCTCAGGGGATGAAGCTGTACAACATTTTAAGCTCAAGGATGCCCATAGTGACATGCTCCTAGGGCATTCTGTAGTCACATATCCATCAGCTCTGGGCAGCAGTCCTGAACACTGTCCCCACTGCAAACAGAATACAGTTACTGAAGAAATTTACATGAGGCTGACTAAGCAAACAAGAGTGGAACCTGTATTACAGTCTTTTGGTAGGAAGAGGTCTGGCTCTTCATACTGACTTTTCTTGTTCTCCTGCCTGATGACATCAAACAAATCAGTGGTCAGACATAACAGCCTATGTAAAAGGTTTACTGGCAGCTATACTTTTTAATCTTATTCCTCTACTTATGCAACATAACCTTTGTTGGCTCTGTGCTCTGGTTTTCTCTTCTCGTGCTGCTGCCTCCCTGGGCTCCTCACTGCCAGTTTCTCCTTTCACTGGTCACTCTCTTTGCTCTGGATCCACATTGCTCCTTTAAGTGTTTTATCTAGTGTTTGTGTTTCCCACCTCTTTTGTTAGTACCTCAGGAGTGTAATTCATGCAACATGACCTGCAGAATCTATACACTAAGCAGTACAGATAGATGGATAGAGAATGTGTTTCCTCAGAAAGAAAACACTCCCTTGTAAATCCAAACTACTGGACCCCACTGAAGAAAGTACAGAAACAAAATCATAACACCTAAAACTCCAGAATAATTGTCTCTGCCATACAATGACAAATGTTGGGTGCTTTCAATGTAAGATGACAACTCAAAAGTGACTCCTGCTGATCTAAAACAGGGAAAAAATGCATCAAAGAAGTCTGAATTTTAGAAAGGAACTGAACAGGGGAGATACAGAGGGGGAAACAAGAGTGCTTTCAAAGAAAACCAAGAGAAAATTGCAAGACTGCAAGGAATGCAAAGCACTGGTGGCAGCAATGTGGCAGATCACACAGCAGTAAGAAAATCAGAAGGTTGCCTAGTCCAAGTGTTTTTATAGCTCATAGGAAACCAAAGTCAAACCCCTGTGTAAGCCACGAGGAGAGATGTTTTTCTTGAAGTTTACCTGAGCCCCATGATAGAACAATCATCTGCAGACAGTGCAAAACGTTATCTGCTACTTGAGTGTCAAAGTAATCCTATACGTTTTATGCCCTAGGGAAGGCAGGGACTGGCAGAGCCTGATACCATAGTTACAGAAGTAAGTCTTCACTGTTGGACCCAGGTGGGCCAATCTGAGAGAGTAAACACCATTTCCTCCTGTTCCTACACATAGTGGCCCTGATGGAGATTAGATCTCTCCCAACTGTAATAATAAGCAAAAATGCAGCAGTACATTTATTTACCTGAAAAACCAGTCTGTATTTAGAGAAATATATATATACATGCATAGGGAAACTGAAGCATGACCCAGGAAAAAATGCTTATTAACAGGTAAATAAATTCACAGTCCTGAAAATGTAAACCCTATTGAAATCATGGCAGAATCCTTCTCCCTGGGCACACAGACACTTGGTGTCAATATTTACCAGCAGGCCCAGGCGTGCCTTCTACTTGTCTGCTTATGGACGCAAAAAGCGTCCTCAAACTTAGAGAAAGTGTTGGGGGTTCATCGGGGCATAGGGTGGGTGCCATAGCTGCTTTGCCCAAGGACAGCAAAGCACAAAGCTACAGCCACCTAAGAGAAAAATCCTTTGCTAGATGTTTAAAGCAGTGGGTCACTACTGCTGCAGCACAAGGCACACTGCTCAGTCTTGGTCACCACCTGCAGGCCACTATCCTACAGGATCTGCTTCCTCCCTCCACCTGGATTTCTCTTCCTTTCACCCCGCCTTAGATCAACACTGCCTCCTTTCTCCACACTCTCATCTCTCCTCCCTCTTGAGCTCGAGGCTGCATGGAGGTTACTGCTATTTGCCAACCCCAAAGCTCAGACTGCTGTTTGACACTCACTCTCCATGGCCATTGTTAATGGCTTTCCTTTGCACACCAGGCATTTCCCCCAAAACGGAGCCTGCAGAACATCTGCACCTCAGAAATACAATTATTTTCATGTCCCAATTACTGAGCCTGGAGACACCACCACATTTCCAGACTGCAAATATTTCACACATACTCCACATTTTACAAGTGTCCTAAACCAATTCCACAGCTGTTTCTACGCAACTTCTTTTGTTTCTCCTTTTGCTTTGCCACTATATATGGCATACATATATAAACACACATACAGCCACATATAAATAAAGGCAGAGAAAGAAGTTTACATGAAGGGAAAACTAAATTCCTTTAGCAAGATCTCCAGAATAAACATCAACATCATCCCTAACTCTCTCAGCAGAACAAAATTTTCTGTCTCACTGTATAAATGGACTCTATCAAACCCTCCTAGTTTACAGATCACAAAACCCCTGAATGCAGTTTTAGCACTATACATAGTAACTCAAGGTGTTTCCCATGTACGTTGAAAGCAGTTATAATGTTGTAAGGGAAAAGTAAGGTTTTTTTTTCCTTTTGGTTTTTAGTGAAAGAGCTTGTGAAGATTGTTCAAATGTTTTTTAACTGCAAAAGAGAAGTGCTGTGGGGGAAAGATGCAAGGAGAGTGTAAAACAATGCAACAAATCCTACCGTGAAGCTGTTGTTGACATTCTTAGTGCTGGATTCTGCCACACTGGCATCTGTCAGATCCACTTCATCAAAAATAATGGACTGGAAAGAAAAAAATCAAAACTCCAATGTATTATTATTGAATCCAATGCACAGCAGCAGACTCAAAGGAACCTGCCTATGCACCTGCCTGGCACACTCCGTCACAGCCTTTCATCATCTGAAGGAAAGATCCAGCACCAACAACATAAAGGACTCACTAGCCTAGTTCCATAGTCTGGAGCTTGTGCTTGCCTGTCTTGCCTATCAAGTGATAGAACGAGAGGAAATGGTCTGAAATTGTGCCAGAAAAGGTTTAGGTTGGACATTAGGAATATCCTTTTACTAAAAGGGTGGTCAGGCATTGGAACAGGCTGCCCAGGAAAGGTGGTGGAGTCACCGTTCCTAGAAGTGTTGAAGAAACATGTGGACATGGCATTTCAAGACATGGTTTAATGGCCATGGCAGTGCTAGGGGGATGGTTGGACTCTATGATCTCAGAGGTCTTTTCCAACTGAAATGATTCTATGATTCTTCAGTTAGTGAACATGATGACTTTATTTTTATTAAGGGATTATAAAATAATAATAATTGTAGGCTTTATTCTTGTGAAAGGAGACAGACTTGTATCTAGTTGACTACCAATGTACTAAAACAGATGCATGACAGCTCCGATTTGAAAAATTTTAGCCTTGCCTGCCTCCTTCATTGCCACTTTTTGTTCATATTTTCTCTCTCCTTTTTCAGCTTGATTTAGGGCCCATTCCCTAGTAAAATGTACCAAGGGAGAAAAAAAATGTGGAAAAATGATTCTCTCTACAACTCCCTGAAAGCAGTTGAAGTGAGGTGAGGGTTGGTCTCTCCTCCCTCCAAATGGGAGGCAAAACATAGAGAGGTTTTAGTAGCTACAAAACCTGAAGACAGGTGCTTACAGAGCATATACTCCTCTCTCTACTGAAGGCTACCTTCTCACAGATACCCACCTGTCCCCAAAGCTCCACTGCTGACTTTCTACCCTTGGACTCGTATCTGTTCCCAAGATCTTACCTTAGCAGTTTTTGCATAGTAGAGCGTTCGTCCTCGCAGCTTAAAATATCGTCTCTTCCAGCGCTGGAAGGAGCTGGTCTGTTTCATCAGCATTCCCTCTTTTATGATTGTCTACAAAACAAAGAGGGGAGAGGGGTGAATCATACATTTTGCTTTCAGGCATCTTTTATGCTCTGCCACCATAGACAAGTACCAAAAATGGTGAGTTTGAGATCAAGAATCTTACTGCCCTCTGCTGGAAGTGCTTAACAAACTCATTCAACACAACCAAGCAAACTTAACAAAATTAAACTGTCCAATGTATAATCCACACTGGGGTGTGGTTTCATCCTTGTCTCCAGCACTATCATGATACCAAAAAAAGACAAATAACTTCAGATTGAATGAGCATTTCAAAGCTTAACAATGCCTCGGGGAGCATAACAGTTAAACACTCTGAGGTCAGATTTCAGTGGCAGGTAATTGTGCCTTTCATTTAATCGGCATTACCAGCACATACACCCCACAGAACATCCACCCCTATCTCCAGTTCTGCCTTGTGAAATTATTAGCATCTACCTGGCACAGACCTGGCAAGCTGCAGGCCTACAGGGTGAGAAGTGAAACTAGAGTGAAGGAGCCACATCCAACTTCAGCATTTGGTATTCTTCAGATAGTCTTGGCCCTGCCTCAGTACTCTCTGGCTGGCTGCCATTTCCCAGGGCTGGAGTGCCAAAACTGTCTATGCACATTGCCTTTTGCCCCCCTTTGACTGCTTTATAACTAGATTGACATACCAGTATACACAACCCCATATGCTTGCCCACATACTATACATACATGCAGGTATGTATTTAATCCACACACACTTCATTCTACTTTGTCAAACATATTTTGAATACCAACAGCTACACAAAAATAATCTCCAAAACTGCAGCTTGAAAGTCAAAGAGGCAAAAAAGTCAAAAAAAGTTCAGTCCCAAATTACTGATTGAAGGTATTGCCTAGGAACTGCAAATGCACTATGTCGTGCCTCAACACCAGGAGAAACCTATTTCTCTCCCCCAAAAACAGCTCCCAGGAACCTACTTCTTACTGAGAGAGCCCAACACTATAAACACACAATTAAAACACAGGAAACAAATGGTCCAACAATCTTGTAAGACAGGTTATTCTGTATCTTCATGCCAGGAAAATGACATAGCTTTAACATACCAGAGGTCTCCGTGTAACTCAGGTTTGGAACAAAGTCAGATTGGCAATGAGGATCTATTAATTCACACACATAATGTTAAATGTACAGTGCCAGGCTACTACAGAGCACAAAATAAATAAATACCCTTAATGATCCACAGGGCTTAGTTCATTTTACAAATCCTTTCCAGGGCACTAAATCTGCTTTAAAAATGCTATATATGTTTCTAATGTGGGTCTTTCCTTTTTGAAACAGCTGCAGATTTTAATACTTTCCACACACACTGGCCCTTGCCAAGCTCAAAGTTTCCTCAAAAAGCACCTGGAAAAAAATTGCTGACTGACAATGCTTCTCTCTTGCTTGACTGAGCCATCCTCAAGCTGGCCTGAAAAGTCATAAGGCCTGGACCACCATGGTACCATCTTTACTCACAAATCAGCTGGGAAAGAGCAGGCTTCTGTATACCATCAGAACTGAAAGACATAGACGACATTATATACCTTTCTCCACTGCACTGGGAAAGAGAAAAAGGTGAGAGCTCCCCTATCTCCTCCAAAAGAATCATCATCTACCTTGGGGCCTAAGACTTGGCCAACTCCAAGGCTAGCAAACCTTAAACCTCACAGTGTTGTGTTTCAAAGTTACCTGCATACTGGCAGAAATACCTGCCAGTGCTAAAGCAAACAGCAGCTTAGTGTGCTTGGTTCAACCTCGAATAACCAAACTTGAAGGTATTTCCAACAGAATGAAAAGAGATAATGAAAACACTTATATCAAAAAATGTCTGATGTTTCACATCAGCTCTTCACAACTCTGAAGTGGTCACTAAAGACATCTCGGCATCTGTTTTCCACAAGTCATAGCAGGGACACAGCAGTAGGAATATACTAGAAGAAGCCATAAAGCGTCTGGGAGTGGCTTTACAATCCAAAAGTTAAACACTCTATAGTGATACCCAGAAATAAGATGTTAAACTAGAGCTGGTGCTATGCAAAGAAACTGAAACTCAGCTATGATCTTAATCTGACATTTTAGTGTAAGGAAAAAAATTAGTTCGAAGACTGACCCAACAGCTCTTGCTGAAACCACCCTGAAGGCGAGGCCAGTGCTGAAGGCACCCATCTGGAACTAGGAAAGGTGCATTCAGGCTCGTATTTAGACACTGACTTTTTACCACATCCCAATAAAGCTATTTTCACTCTGCATGTCTCCATCTCCCATCTGTCAAGTGGAATGAAAATGTGGAACGGCCTAACTCTGCAGGGTCCTACTAGAATATCTCTATCTATGTGAGCCTTTTTGATGAGCTACTTTAACCTCCAGCACCTAAGTATCAAAGAGAACAGTGTATAAATTACCATGCAAAAGAAATCACACACTTCTGCAGTTCACTTTCTACAGGGAAAAAAAGGGAAAGTGGCAAGAGGCCTTCCAGATTAAGACAGAAACATGGAGTGTTCTTTTGCATTCCTCGGACAAACCCACATATAATTAAAAAAAGAGACAGAGAAAGTAGCTACTGAACTCTGCAAAGCCCTGAACCAAAATCAAAGAGGAATTAAAAGTCCTTGGGGAAGACTCCCAGGATGCAAAGCCCAAATATACCAAGTCTGCCAGGAGTTTCATCAAAAAACAGCAACTTGCAGGAAGAGATTTCTCACAGATATGCTTAAACTGATGTCAGTCAGAGCCCCGCACTCTCCAGGTTCGGTCAGCAGCTCTCTGGCTGCTCAAACTCTTGCCCAGCCCACCAGAACAGAAACTCACAGCAAAACACCACCTCTGCTTTCCCTTGGCTCCTGCAGCTCCCAAGTGCCACACATTAGGCAGGGCTCACTCACCTCTACACAAGACCTGCATTCCTCCATTCCTCTTTTAAACAGAACCCTCTTTTCCTTTTCCTCTTTTTTTTTTTTATTTTTGACCAAAAGGCAACAATCCCAGAGGTCACCTTGCCCCTCCCTACGTTGCAGTTTATGTCATTTGCCAGCTGCTATCTATAGAAAACCTCAGAGCTACATAACTCAGACATGAAAGGCCAGTGAGAAGCGAGCTCTGGTGTGCAGGCACCGCTCAGAGAAAACAAGCCTCTGGTTCAGAGCTGCCCATCTCTGCATGAGAGCTGCTATTCTATTTATAGGCACACAGCTCAGTAAAGAGCTTGGTGGGTTTGGGCGGAAAAGGCTGGAGATAAGATCAAGATGACTTTATAGAATGATTCAAGCATTGATGCCTTTCTCCTCCTCTATTTTTACAGCCAAAGGACTTGCTGCTTATAGAGGAATGAAGCTGCAGAAAATTAACTGGAAAAGGGACGTGACAGCAAAGTGACATCAAATGAAATAAAAGCGGGGGGGAAGTGAACAATTATTTCTGAACAGTCTCTCTGTGGCTTTTTTAATTGAAGAGCTGATCTGATCATGTAGGCAAGTAATTCATCAAGAAAAAAGTGAAATTACTTCTCCCATAACAAAAAAAGAGTTAGATGTATTTTTGGTGTCATACATTAGATCCTAGGGGAAAAAGCTACTCCCCTGAAAGATCATGAGGTTTGATTATGTGCAGCTTATCAAGGACAAATATAAAAATTTTGTGATGGAACAATCCAGACTGCTTTCTATCAAGCTTGAGTTTCTCTCCAGCCTGCAGTGCTGTGGCATGGCACTCTCTGGACAGACACCACTATAAAAAAAGGAAGTATCTTCTTGAATCAAGCCTAAAATGATACGCTACTAGTTTCAACAGTGACCTTATATTACAAGGCAGCATAAAAAAAGTTACTGAGCAAACTTACAATTTATAGGAAATCTGCATATAGCAGAGAGTCCAAAGTGTCTCTGCAAAGAATACAAGTAGACAGCTGAAAGGCAGGGCCTAGGAAATTTCTAGAATTTTACTATTTATCTTTGGCCTTGCAGAAAAGTGACTTCCTGCAGAAAAAAAAATTACTTAACGGAAAGCAATATACAGCCCTCCCCCCAACTCATCCCCTTTTAAGACTTGACATTTATGAAGTATTATGTTCTCTAATTTCTCCTGTCAAAATGGGTACAGAGTTTAGGCCTAAACCTGAAGTGACAAAAGAAAAGTTTTGCCACTGACCTCAATGAGAATAGTTTCTAACAACTCAGAGGACTTAATTTAAGGACTTAAGACAGAGAGAGCCTTGTGCTTCACTGCTTCTCCTTCACACAGGCCCACCTCATATGAACAAGAAGCCAGATGACTAACAGAAGTTATTCGCAAAACCAGTAAGACACACTCCTATTTTTCGCAGCTGAGGTGTCACTGCATCCTATAACCCACATCAGGAGATCTGAGCCTACACAGCCTACAGAGATGAGATGCTTTCTATACTGATAATGTGAATGATTCAAGCAAAAAGTTCAGAATGATCACATCAGAGTTCAGCTACTTTCAGACTGCATCTCTTGTTTTCTGGAATATAGTACTATACGAAACACAAGAGTTGCTCATCCTTTCCTGAAGCTTAAGCCTCTTGCCCCATTTCAAAGTAGGGTCCTTGATATAATTTATTTCCCACTCTGGAAAAAAAGACCCTATTAGCCAAGCTGAAGGCAACTATTTACCATACCCAACTGTCAGGCTGGCAAGTGTCCTTTTGCCCAGGGAGGCTCCAAACTGTGTTGGCTACAGACAGAGGAAGAATAACACAACCTATTTCACAGCTGAGATCACAACATATTCTTAGAGGCAGTCATTCAGTGCAGCATATCTGAAACAAGAATTGTGCTCCAAGGATACTTCTTTACAACACAGAAAAAGACCTGTGTAGAAGGTAAAAGCAAAATCAGAACTATCTAAAGAGCAACTAAAGAATCCAAAGTCCTCAGCATCTGGATTTCTCTGTTTTCCATGTGACTCCAGAATGTAAAAAAAGCTTCAGGGCACAGACTGTTTTTATTTGTATGTACTATAAAACTTTGAGCAGTGTGCTGATGCCAAATAACAAGTAACTGACTGAAGAAAGCACCAAACACATAGAAAAGGAAAAAATAAAATAGAACAGCATATGCAGAACTGACAGGCTATCTTTATACATATCTACTAAGGGATTTGACAGGCAGCTGATCCTCAGGGACAAAGCAACCCCATCTAGTCACTGACTTAGGGCAAAAAGAATGGGAGTAGGTCTACAGTCACTTAAACATGGCAAGATAGTCTTGCCACGCTTGGGCAAGTACAAGTCTGGAAGGTTGTACCTTGTGAGTAAAGCAGTTCCATTAACTGACTCCATAAAAGCTCTTTGTGGTCATAAATTCAGAATGAATAATTATTTAGAAATCAAGTGAAATACAGTAAATCCAACAGAGAAAGTACAGGAATAAATCTAACTAACCCCATAGAATAAGACACGAAAGGTCAAAAGGCTAGGGGTTAACAAGCTAATCTGAGAGCAACATCCTTCCACCAGACAGTGGTCACACCCTGGAAATTAACTCCAGGAAGCTTGGAGGGGGTAAATCTGGATCCGTACAGCAATACTAAAAATGGGACACACAGAGAGCAGCCGTATCTGTAGGGGAGCACAAAGAATTTACAGGTTGTATAGTCCTGTTTGGGAATTGTACAACACTTGGCTCTTGTATGTGAACTCATTACAGCAAAATTATTCCAAAAGAGGGGAAAAATAAAAGAAAACCAGAGGCCAGCCACAGGAATCAAATGTCAAAACAGAAGTCAGGGCTGTGAGGCAACAATACAGCAACAGAGAGCTCTCTTCTAATGAAGGGGGCACTGACTAGGTTTTTAGCATAAAGTTTAACATCATTTTGGTTTAATAAGCTATGGTTTATAAATGGGGAAGTACCCATGTCAGGTTATAGCACAGAACTCTATACAACTGCATGGGAAAACCTCCAACATCTCCTCTAACAACCATCTCCCAATCCTCCCTCTTTTCTAACTTCCAGCTCTCCTGAATTAGCTGGACTCTGCATACCCAGTTGGAGACTAGGGGTGAGCTCAGCAGACATCTCTTGGTACAGTCTCTCTGTAACTATTGAGACAAGCAGAATTCAGAGCAGTGTGCAGCAATCAATAGTGTAGCTGAGATGTCTCTGAAACAGGATATGCAAGCTTATTCTATGGATCAGTAGTCAAAAACAGGGGTTTCTATCAAAAACTACTGAAACATCTTGAGCTAGAATCTGCCTTGGCACAGATAAACAAATGCTCAAACACTTCATTCTTCCTTAGTTAATGCTGCAGCCAGTAAACAAAGAATAGGTCTTTGAATCAGCTCCTTTTCAATATCCTGTTGTGAATGTTCTCTTCTAAAAGGGACAAGCACTCATAGACCTAAAGCGAACAAATTAACTAGGAAAGATAAATTTCAAAGCATGCAGAAAGGTTGCATGTATGTGGGAAAGGAAGTACAACATAGCAGCATATCATCAGGTAGTTTCATGGTAAAATGAGCTTAGTTAGAGAGCTCCATGTGAAGCACTTAAAATAGATGAATACTCTGGTCAGCTACTTAGAAGAGAGAATGAAAAACATGTCAGTACACTCTGATTCAGGATGAGTTAGTAGCTGAACAACTCCTGGCTTGCTGTATGCTTCCCATAGGCTCCAGGCATTCTTCCCAAACTCATTTTCTACAAGAGGGGAACTGAATGAAGCTCAAGACATCCCAGCAAACTATAACAAAGTTGGAGGGGCTCAAATCCATCCACAGAGATAGCAACAGCCCCTGAAAAAATGACAGTTTAAAAGCTACCTGAAAACGTTGGAATGGAATACAATTTCAAAGGGCACTAATCAAACATAAACTGTGTATGTTTAAGGACATGTGGAAAAAATGTGTCATTACTTTTTCTTAAATTATACATACACAACTACATACAGATACACAAAAAATGCCAAAACACATTATCTGCTGTGAAATCTTCAGCTCTGAGACATGCCTGTCACACAGCTACGCACTAACTCCACAGAATCCGCTGTATTAACTCAGAAGTACATGACTGTGTTGCTGAAACACAGCAACATAACCTCAGTTTGAATCACAGCATTCTAATGCCGCAGCCTCTACCACACTCTTCTATTCAGAGAGACTTAAGTTATAACCAAAACGCACCGTTGTGCATCTAAGCCCACCCATCCACTTCAGGGGCAAGCAGAATGAGGCAGGCACTTACCATAGCGGCATGTCAGGGCCATTTAAGTATCAGACTGGGAAGGCACGATCGGTGCTATCGCAACAGTGACTGTAATGGAAAGAACATCCCCAATACAGCTGTGGATCTCATCCTAACAGTCACAACCACCCAATCCTTCCTATACTGCTAAATGTCATAGTGATCTTGGCCAAGTAGGAAGGAAAAGCCAGCAGAAAAGTACTGGTACAAGAACTTCAGGACATGGGAAAGTGAAAGTGAGACCCTGAGGAAGAAAACAGAATCCTTTGCCCTTGTGTTGAAGAGGCTGAGAGAATGACAGCTTCCTCCCACTGTGTGTGGATTCCCATCAACTCTGCTACTGAATTCTGTGAGGAGCCTTATTTGGAAGTAGCTGGTAGACATAGGGCCAAATCCTGATTCTTTTACTCTAACTGGTATTCCAATGGGATTACGTTTTTGAGAGCAGAAAGCAGCTTTTGGCCTTCAGCCATTTAATTAATACTTAAGGTAACTCAGAATTTATCTTTATCTCATCTGTAACAATTGTTGTTATCAGATTTTCCCATATTTATGTATTAAACAACCTATGCTTTTAAATTTTTTTCCTCATCCATTTAACATAGTTTTTAAAGGCTATTCCAAAGGTTTTAATTTGTTTTTCCATTTTCCCTGTTTTAATATCCTGCAAATACCTTTGACCATGCCAAGACATCTTGATCGGCACCAGCAACAAGGAAGACGAGCACAGCCCTGGGAACACCATTTTGTTAACTTTAAGCTCAGCAAAATAGAAGGGGCTGGTGTGAGTTCCCAGAATACGGATTCAATAAAATCTCAGCACTAGATCTACATGTTCTAAAAGACTGCTCCGACCTGCCTCGGCAGAGAGCAGTTTGAAAAGCAGGCAACACACTCTCCCTATTCCATCACTGACACTTCTGTCTTTCAAGAACCAGGTCAAGACATGACCCTGGAGCATGCCACATCTGCCTCAGTTCCCATCTCCCTTGAAGATGCCCTGTATTATTTTGTGTATTTAATACAAGAATCAAAGAATCATAAAACTGGTCCAATTGTAAAAAGATCTCCAAGACCATCACATCCAACTGTCAACACAAGACCACCATGGCCATTAAAACATGTCCCAGTGTGTCATGTCTACACTTTTCTGAACACCTCCAGGGATGGTAACTCTACCACTTCCTTGGGCAGCCTGTTCCAATGCCTGACCAACCTTTCACTAAAAAAAAAATATTCCTAATATCCAATCTAATCCTCCCCTGGTACAATTTCAGGCCATTTCCTCTCGTTCTATCACTTGATACAAAGGAGAAGAGACTGACCCCCACGTCCTTTCAGGGAGTTGCAGAGTGAGAAGTTCTCCCCTGAGCCTCCTTTTCTTCAGACTAAACAACCCAAGTTCCTTCAGCCACTCCCCAAGAGACCTGTTCTCCAGACCCTCCACCAGCTTCATTGCCCATTGAAGTACATATCTCAATTCCCTCATGGACAATTGGGGTAAACTTGCAACACTCAGTGTGCGTGATGCAAACATGCTGTAATCAAGAAGGGGTTTTTTTGTTGGTGGTTTTTTTTTTTTAATAAAGCAAATCACACCATCAGAATAAGTATCAGGTGTAAATCTTTTCCACTTTAGCAATGACACTGTGAAAAAATAAAAACATTTCCTCTAAATGCTGATGGAGTTATCACATATTAATCAATTACTGAAGTCAAAAGTGGTAATCTTTCAGCCAGGCAAGCTGGATGGAAGGAGGGCAGCAGGTTTTAGACCTCCTCGTGTAACTTCTTTGCTGTCCATGTGTAGCCCAGTGACTGCAGACAGTAAGCTCCATGCCCTGTGGAAGCACTGGGCTGCTTCTAGGGAGATACAGCACTACTGCTCAATAAGCTCATTGCTTTCCTGAGTGCTTTATGCAAAGCATGTGAGAAGGGGTCACAGAAAATGGCAGCTGATGCGGATCACTGCTGCTGCCTCAGCTATCTGTCTGCCTGAAGCTGAACTGTCCTCTGGATAATTGTCCCACAGGGCTGCAGAACAAAACAGAAGCATCTTCTCTCTTTAAGAAACACATAAATTCTTAGTGAAATGAGAAGTAATAACCACTTAAGTGGGGAAAAGACAAGGAAGTAATGGTTTAAGCGGAGACAAATTATTTGTGCATTTAAAACCCTGAAAAAACATATTCCAAGAAGAAGGTGCTTTTCACTTGGATAGCATTTTGCCCTAAAATTCTGATGCTGCTGTAACAATAGCTTTCAAGCTAATAGAGATTACAAAAATCTCTCTTTATCTCCCTTCTTCCTCTTAAGTATGCAGGTGTATCTTCTATTCTACAAAGAATCACATTGGATTTGTAATTAAAGAAGGTAAAGGTATGCTGTGTCTTACATGGTGTACTGGATTTTCTAAACAGGTCATTTGGGAACAGACATATTAGTTTTCATTTATAATCCAGTAATCCTCCAAAGTAAAATAGCAATCCTTTTTTTGGTTTTGTTTGTAACAACAGGTTTTTGTTTGGGGAAAATAATCTAGATATTTGATTTAGTTTTATTAAAAGAAAAAATCAAACACACAAACAAAACAACACTCCCCCAAAAAACCCAAACAAATAAAACACCACAAATGTCTCCTTTTTTTTTTTTTTTTTTCCTCTTTGAGAGAGAAAACAGTAACTAGCCCAGCAATGTACTTTTCAGCACTGTGGTCTAAGTCAATCCATGTTCTCAAAACATCCAAAATTTTAACATTAGCTCTTTAGTTCCGGGAATCTGAACTATAGTTAGAAAGAATGAAAAAAGCTACAAGTGAGCGTGGTTTTGTGCTTTGTTTTGTTTGGGCTTTTGAAAAAAAAAAAAAAAAAGGAAGTATAAGATGTCACTTTCACATAGCATCCAAAACGCCCCAGCAGCGATGCAAACTCACAGTACACCAGTGGTAACAGCGCTGGGAGGCACAGTTTTGTCAGAACTGAGGAGTCTGAATAACATGCAAAACATAACACATATTGAGTTAAGGGACAGAAACATTCTTACTGCCATGTACTGCCTAAAATCCTTTTTCCTTTGTGCTCAGAGAAGGCACTAGTATGTTCATGGTGTTAATCCAAGAAAATTCCTGTCCTTCAATGTGCTCAAGATGTTCAGTTTCAACTCAATCAACTGCAACAATTAACTCTATTTTAAGTGAAGAGTTCCCAGTTTCTACCTGGACTAAAGCATGACCACTACAATTTGTGACCTGTGAAGCTCCCAAAACACTCTCTTTAGACACCCCATTAGAAGGCAGCATAACAAAAATCAGACATTTTGATGTGTTTTAGTGGAAGATGCCCCAGACAGAACATGAATTAAATCATAAATTCCAAAAATTCCCTCCTTATTTGTGGCATATTCCTTTTACATTGTCTCTTTACTGAAATGCAGTACTTATCACAGTACTTCCTTTCAGTACTTGTATCAGACAAACTTCTCTATTTCCAGACAAATAAGCTTCTCCACTTCCTCATTCCGAAAACCTATGATTCTATGATTCTAAAACATTTGCCTTCCAGAAATAAAAATAACACTTCTTTGCCTATAAAAAGGGCATTTTATCTATTAGGCAATACAAAAAGAAACAAAATGAGCTTTCTTCAGTCGCTCATGCTGCCTACCATATGTTTGAGAATTCAATTTAGTCTGCTCTGAAGACTTACACAAAACCAAGGAAGAACATATTGCTTCCTCCTGTTTTTCTCTTGCCTGTACACCTCAAGGTGGCTCCTAGACCTCAAAGCTACTAATCAGAAAGAGAATCACTACCTCCCATAGTGTGAAAGTTATCTACACCACAGTCTGCTATACAGCACAGAAATCGGAAATGCAGTGGTTCAGATACTGAACAAAATATGCCCACTACAGCTGAAAGCTTAGTTGCAGTTAATTTATCCTGCTTTTCATAGTATAAATTAACCTGACATAACTCTGCTACTGGAGCTAGACAGCTTCCAACATCCCAGAAATTTTGGAGAACGGCTTGCTCTGTTTGCAACTCTGTTGAAATATATACTGCAAAGTTGTCTTAAAAAGTTCAAGGCAATGATAAATGGATATAAAAGCTAAAATATTACAGAGAAATTGCTCATAAACATAAAAGTAAACAGAAGTTAGGCTGAATTAGTCTAAACAAGAAGTCCTTCTGATGCCACCCAAGGACGCTGCTGAAATCCTGTCTGGTAAACAAACAGAGACCTCAACATAGCAAAGCTGGTGCGTTGGCAATCACACCTAACTGATGAATGAAATAAGATGGTCTCTTCACCAACTATCCTGCTTTCTGACATCCGTTAATGAAACGCCTGCAATGAACAGCCTGGTGCAAAAGAAGACAAATGCTTTACTCTCAGAGCCCATGAAAGGAGCACTGCTCCTCCATTTCATGCCCTCATCTCCCAGGACCGCTTTTGATATTACCCTGTCTGCCTCCATGGCAGGTGACAACTCAGATGGTACTATCACTTCAGGTTTCTCTAGCTGAGTCCTCAACACTGCTTTAGAAGGTGGGAGTGAGGGTCTTGCTGTTGCCACTCCTCACGTACATCAGCTTTCTCTTATTTCACTTCTTTCCTAATACTTGACCACCAGTTTCTCTAGCTGCACCAATGCCAGCTTGAGATCACGAGAGGGGCTAAAAGCAGTGTACTATGAAGCTTGATGCTGGTACAAGTCTGACAGGTCTCAAAATGGCTGATCAAGCACTCCATGAAGCCTCTACTTCTTTGCCAGCTGAGACAACAGCAGCTACACTTGATTATGTGAGTTTTTCTTCTTTCCCCAGAATAATAATCAAGAGACTGCTAAACATACTCTTATACCTTATACTCATATACTCTCATACCTTTTTTCCCTCAAAGACTCTTTCTAGTTAAAAACAAGGAAGTATATTAAAACTTAGTATTTCACTTTCTAAACACTTGGTTATCACTCTTCCTCCTTTTGCCACATATCTTCACAAGGGACAGATTTTTCAGGTAGACAGGCTGTAGCTATGACTTGTCGTCAGAGACTGCATGTTGCAGTCTCGGTACCTATACACCCAAACAACTCTGTCTGCCCATAGTACCACACCAGCACATTTCAGTCAAGCACAGTGGGACAACCTGTGAGCTCAGAAGCAAGTTCACTAACATTTTATACTCTTGTAAGCAAGCATAGTGGGACAACCTGTGAGCTCAGAAGCAAGTTCACTAACATTTTATACTCTTGTAAGCAAGCAGCTTTATTTTACAGCACTTCTTGGGAAAAGAGACGACAGGACCAGAGGCAGGAAAATATCTGTCTGCGACAAGTCTGTGACAATGACAAACAAATTCTGAAGAACTCCATAGCTACAGCAAACTTGCTGCACTCACAGGCATGGTCTCGAGCTAACCACAGCAAAAGATGTGGTTAGAAGGGATTTGTATCCTCAGGGCAGAGTAAAAGTCTGCCTGAATCTCTTACTGTCACTCTGACAGACCTGTCCAACAGCTTCCACAGCTTACAGTAATCTACACACTGTCATTCAGTACACAAATTCAGAATTAGGTCTTCCTTTACAGAGGAAGTGAGCTCCTCAAAGTCTCATCTGAACTAGGATTACTCACAAAGCTGCCTTTGCTCCTTGCCCTCAAGGCAAGGAAAAAGTATACATGAAGCAGCATGCAGAGAAAAATGATGACAAAACAAAAAGACATCAACAAGAAAGAAAAAAATCAAACCTTGATATCATAATACCTGGGCATACTTGAAAATTTTGACACTGTTTAGTTGAAGGTCTTTGCAAATTAACACACAGGAGGCTTAGTAGCTGTAGACAGTATGTTTATAATCCTTGCTCTTAACATGTTTATGTTCACAGAGTACAAGTGGCTTTTTCCAACCACACTGATGCAGGAAGTGATGTAAAACAGGGCAAATGATTAAGTAGGGACATGGGGACATGTTCTGCTATGTTCAAACAAAAGTAAAATTCAATGCACCTTAGCATCTCTAACATCCTGCTCTAAGAAACAGTCCTCACTCTAGCACCAAGAAAGTCATTGTCCTCGCTTTTGTCAGACACCACCATGCAGGTATTAAAGTCAGACTACGGCAATCCTACATAGGACCCTTGCCATGACTGCATCCTAAGAAATCACAAGGTTCACACAATTTCCACCAAGACAGATTTCTGATATTCATCACCCTTTGTGCAGGAAAACATCTCAAAGGCATACTTATTTTCACAGCAGATTAATAGACTCAATCAGGTCGCCTGAAAATACAGCATGACTGGATCTCCTTGATACACTGAACATGAACCCATTTAGAGGGCTTCATTGTTTCCTGTTGTGGCCAAAAGAACCATCACCCTCACACAGCCCAGACCCCCATGCCTTAACTCAAGAAGTGAGTGACAGTGTCAGCAGCTCTTCGCAGATGGAAGAAGCAGCCCTGCCATGCATAATGAAGTGAGCACATGGTCCTCACGTATGACCCAGCCTTGTCATGGGGGTTTTGAAACCTGGGACCAATGTAGCAAAAGAATGACAAGCAGCAGAATGGTGATATGTTACATGTCTGAAAGCAGGGCAAACTAGCCAGCAGAAAGAAAAGATCCCAACGAACAACACTTCAGATGCTAGCATCATGCAGACATTTAACCTCCTTCACTATGAATAAGCAACACTGAGCTAGCAGTATCAGCACTGAACAAGCCTCCTGCATCCACACAGCAGCAACTGTGCTTGCCCATGCTTCAGAGACAATAGGAAGGTGATGGCAGAAGAATAACTAACCTGGTATTTCTAAGCAGAAACATATCACGCAACAATCGAAGAGTTACACAGGACTTTAAGGGCTACAAGAAAAAAATAATTAGGCTGCTATAGTAAAAACAGTACAGAAGAGGGCAACTCCCTATGGCTGGTTCATAGCCTAAGGCTGAGAGAAATCTTCACATCTTCTTTCACAGTAACAATACAGAGGAACTGTAGCTGCAGTTATAACTACAAAATACTCTTACTGGCCCTAAAAACAGTGTTTTTGTTCCAGAATGGGCCACAGAGTGGTAAAATCTGACTAGGCCAAGAAAATCGGGGTAGAAAGGACTGTTACCTGACCATAAAGACAAAGCAAGACAGGAGTGGAAAAAACTGTGACCATGGAAAAAACTGTGAACAGGGACTAATTACCACAGTTTGACCAGCCTAAACATTGCTATGTAGCTACAGAAAGGAAAAATAGCACAATACAACACAGGGAAAGCTGGGATGCAGCCACAAAAGAAGGATGGGGAGATGCTGAAGGAGGCATGCACTGACTGTAGAGGATGACAGTGAAGGCTGCACTTTTCAGAGCAGAGATCTGAACAGGAGGTAAGGACTTGTGCCACAGAAGGGGGTTAGGAAAGGGACAATGGGGGAGCGCACAATGCAACAGAGAGACACCGCTAGGCTGTGCAGGGCCCCTCAGGGAAGGCAGAGGAGGGAGCCCCTACCAACGCTGGTATTGAGGAGAAAAGGGGAGAAGAGGGGAGATGCAGCTTCAGGGGGTGGAGAGAGACAGGATGTTCTTACAGCTCAAATATCAGATAACGGGGGTCAACACAAGGGTGCAACACTGGGGAGCAGGCACTCAAATCTGACTTCTGTGACTCCAAGAAAATATTACAGAGGACAGAGTAAGGAAGGGAAGAATTAAGACGGGAACCTGCTGAGCCTGGACACACTGATCACCGTTAGGATAGAGAAGCTCCCCGGCAGGTCTAAACCTGGGCACCAGGAAAAAGGCGGCCTAAAATTGGCTACCGGGGGAGGGCGATTGGAGAAACCTCTCATGATTTCAGAGAGGTATTTCGAAGATGGTACCCTCTTGGTGGATGTGGGCAATGCCAGGAGCCCCCGGGGGCATTTAGGGGGCTGCTGGCAGACCCTGAAGGGCATTTAGGGGGCAGCTGTTATCAAGCACCTGGGAAACAGCTTGTTCTAGGGATCCCTGAAAAACATTTAGCGGTTTGCAAGTCCATGGAAAGCGGTTGGCGGGGTGATGTTAGCAAGTCTCAGGGGTAGTCTCAGGGGGCCACCAGCAAGCCTGTGAACGGCGAGTAGGGGGAATCGCCGGCAGATCCCAGAGGGGCGGTTTGGGGTCGAGGATCGCCGTAAGTCCCTGACAGGCGGTTTTGGGGTCACCAATAGGTTTCTGAAGGGTGAGGCGGAGGGGGGGAAGTTAGGAGGGGAGAGAAAGATCGTCTCTAGCAAGTCCCTGAGGAGCTGGGGGTGGGGAATCGCCGGTAGCTGCCTGAGAGGTGGGCTTAAGGGGACCACAGCAGGCCCCCGAGAGAAGTTTAGGGGTGGGTGTCTCTGACAACTCCCTGAGAAATGGCCTGGGGTCGCGGCGGCGCAGGCCGTGCCGTGCGGGAGAGGGAGGCAGGCGGCAGCGCTGAGGGAGACGGAGAGGCAGAGCCGGCCCGCAGCGCTTGCCGGAGCCCAAGGCCCTGCCCACGGCCCCCTCCCGCCGCACGCACCTTCTGGCGGATTTGCCCAGACGTAGAGACTTTACGAATGAGTTTCTGCGGAGAGCCCGGCTCCTGCTCCGGTTCACTGTCCGACGATTCCTCCGCCGCGGCGCTGGCGGCGGTGCCCGCCCCGGCCTGGGGCTGCGCGGCTCCCGCCGCCGCCATACTGCACGGTGCGAGCCGGCGCGGCGCGCGCGGCCGCCCCCTCCCACCGCTTGTGGCGCCCCCTGGCGGCAGCGGCGTCCGGTGGCGCAGGTCGGAGGGAACCGCTGGGGCGGGGAGGGACGGGGAGGGACGGGGAGGGGCGGTGCGGGCCAGACCGCCTTCGTAGGCACGGCCCGGCCCCCTGCCCCCTCCTTTACACCACCCCGCCCCCTACCTCCATCGCTCACGCGTCGACTGCGGAGTACAAGCAGGCCCTCCGGTCGGTGGCAGCCAGAGAGCTGTTTTGAACTCGCATTTCCCCCATGAGGCGTACCCAAAAGCTTGAATCCCGGCCCCCGGAATTCTTGGGATTGTTTCCAGCACTCCCACCTGAATTAAATAAAAGATTCTGGGTAAATCCTCCTCCCACCAGGTAAAACCTGCTGTGCAAAAAGGTACTTTGCATCTGCTTTATCTTGCACGTCCTTTCAGTCTGGTAAGGGTTTGCTACTCTCTCGGCACTAAAGCAGGCTCCTGCTGCTAGCCACCACTTTATTTTTCAGCACCCTCTTGCTTGACGCAGCTTTTCCCCCATACCATTCCTTACGGGCCCCCTTCGCATGAGGTAACTCGGCTCGAATCGCTTGTTTCTCTTAATACCCCACCAGCTTACAGCTACAGCACACTACAAATTGTTTCAGCTGGGATTTCATGAGGGGAAAACATTTGTCACCAAACCAGTCCCATCAGCAGATAGTTAAAGGACTGAGGCCACATATTTGATAAAAGCTATGTTCAAAAGCAGCAGTTTGAGATGCTATCGCTAGCAGAGTGCATCCCTCTCCTGCAGCTGGCAAGCTTTCTAGAAATGGAGTCTCACTACATCAAAGGCAACGAGTCAGGAACTTGGATCACTCTCTCCCAGCTGTTAACATGAGTCACAGGCTACCCGTCTGACTTGGTGGAAGATCAACATAACATCAGAACCAAAAGAAAGGAAAGATAAAAGGCAAACAGTCCCAGCTAGACCTCTTTTCTGCTAACTGAAGGGCAGAAGAATAAAAGTCCAGCCTGGCCTGAAAGACAGGGAGATGAAGGAGACAGCAGAAAACCCTCATTCTCTCAGCAAATGAGCAAACATCCAGCATGGGCTAAACAAACAGTCAGTGTCTGAAAGTGCTTTTCTAAACCCTGGCAAAAGAACATATTTAATAACCATTTTGACTCCTCCCCACTGCACAGTAGAGTGCACTGTGACTTTGTACACAGCTTACAGAAGTCAACCACAGATGAATTTGAGAGGTAAGTCAAGCAATGATTGTCACTGCTTGACAATTTAAGAATTCAAAAATGAATAGGCCAATAGCATCTTGACCTATATCAGGTGTGTCCACGGGAGTAAGGAAGTGATTGTCCCCCTGTATTCAGCACTGTTGAGGCCACACCTCTATTGGGCCCCTTGCTATAAGAAAGACATTGAGGTGCTGGAGTGGGCCCAGAGAAGGGCATTGAACCTGTGAAGGGTCTAGAGAACAGGTCTCATGAGGAGTGGCTGAAAGAACTTGGATTGTTCCGTTTGGAGAAGATGAGGCTGAGGGAAGACCTTCTCACTCTCTACAACTACCTGAAAGGAGGTTGGGGTGAAGTGGGTGTTGTTCTCTTCTCCCTAGTAATTAGCAATAGAACAAGAGGAAATGGCCAGAAATTGCACCAGGGGATGTTTAGACTGGATATTAGGGTGCCTGGGGAAGTGGTAGAGTCACCATCCCTGGAGATGTTAAAAAAACCATGTAGACATGATATTAGGTTAACACAGTTGGACTTGGTCTTTTCCAACTTTAATGATTCTATGATTCTAAAAGTAAAAGGAATAAGCCCTCTAAATTTGCTAGTCTCATACTTACAGATCTGGTAGCCAGGAACACCTCTGTGGAGGATGTCACACTTTGAAGCTAGACTGCAAGATTGCTCTGGAGGTTTTTAAAAGACGCAGAGATGTGGCGATGAGAACATGGTTTAGCACCAGATTTGGTAGAGGTAGATAATGGTTGGACTTGATGATCTTAAAGATCTTTTCCAACTGAAACAATTTTGTGATTCTATGATTGTTACACACTGCCTCCAAAATCTCACCCCTTCCACCCCCCTGCCCCATTGGCATCTTTAAAGGACTTCCTGAACACCAGCTCTCTGAGACCAGCATATTTGCAGCCAGCAGTCTTTCCAACCTTACTGTACTAGTGTGTTCTTCTTGAGCCAAGAAATTAGTAATAAAAATACTATGACAACCATTAACAAAGCCTTCCCAGAAATACAAGCACCAATACCTAACTTCTGCCCCCAAACTCAAAGTTGAAACGACACAGAAGTTGTAGTGACTATGAACACCTGAACAGAGCCACAGGGTTCCTTTAGCAACCAAGCACGCAGTGCTCAGAGAGAGCAGAGCAAACATACTGCCTCTGGAAACTTCATATGAGGTGAGAGAGCTGTGACTAATGGAGCCAAACACACTGATAGGCGGTATTAGGTGAACACTGATGGAGCTGTGAAATCAGCTGTGGTCTTAACTCACTGCTTTCAGCATCTTAATCAAGACCAGTTTACAGAGGCAAAACAGGAGAAGGCTTTACTTTGAACCCAAACTATTTTTAAGTGTTAGAAGGCACTTATAAAACTGTTTGGTCAAAGCCTTTGAACCATCTGTAAAAGCAGGGCTTGTAACCATGGAATGGTTTAGGTGGGAAGGGATCTTTCAAGGCCATCTACTTCAGCCTCCTGCAGTGAGCAGGGACATCTTCAGCTAGATCAGGTTGCTCAGAGCCCAGTCCAACCTGACCTGGAATGGTTCCAGGAATGGGTATCTACCACCTCTCTGGGTCTGTGCAGCCTCTGTGGTCTGAAGCAGGAGGGAAGCATGCTGTGCTTACAGCAGGCTATCACCATGAGCCCTGCTCCCACGAGGATGAAATAGGCATCTCAAAAATGCATCCCTCATTTTCTTCTCTGTTAAAAGCATATTGTTGCTAACCAAGATACAAGTGGGAAGTTCTTAATGCCATTTTCTGGTGCATAGAGTGAGAAACAAGTTTATATGAGTAAGTGTAGGCCCTGCACTCAGATGTTACAGGGAATTTAAATATTGGAAAGCAGGTTTAGAGCAAAAATGCGAAAAAGAAAACACCAGTTGTACCCACTAATTGTAATTAGCTGCTGCAATTCACTTCAGCCAAAACATAACTGACATTCAGAAAGCGATAAGATGATCTGGATATTCTCATGACCCATGTAAACAACAAAAGAACAGAGTTCGCAAAATACAATCTCATTTCTTAGAGCATAAAATGATCTCTTGCAGATGGATGTTGATGGATGTCCTCAGGGCAGGCTACCCCATCATTTCTTCCTGAATTTTACTGCACACTCTTTTGAAGCACTCGTGCTGACAGAAAACTGGATTAAATACAGGATGGGTCTGAACTAGCAGTTCTCTGGAGTTGTATGTAGAGAGCTTTGTTAAGGAATACATGGAGAGCACACATTTCTCTCATCTTTAATAATGTGATTGTTAAGAATATTGCTAGAAAGCTAACATTGTATCTCAGCATTATAGCTGCTGTTGAAGATGACTTGCATCAATTAATGGTACAGAAAGTGGATGTAAGCCAGACAGAGGGACAGTGCAAGAATATTCTCTAGAGGAGTTGGATAAAGCACCAATGCAAAAGCAATCAAAAGGAAATAAAATCAATTTTGTAGAATCTGTTGAGAGACTTCAATGAATCCCTAAAGGTTGCAAGCCAGCCTTTCAGACTGGCATTCCAAAGTCAGGAACTCTGACACCAGTAAGCAATAGAGATTCATGATTGTATGTCCAGTGATCTCAGGTCTGATCCATGCATGCTCTGAGAACATGCAGTTTACTAAAAACCTAGGTCATAAATTTCTAACTGACGCCAGACTACATCGCTCCTCTGGCAGCTTGTTCTTTTAGTCATTCATCAGTTGAAGGCATATCCTTCTCTTCATCATCAAGCCTATCTTTTAGTTGTTGACGAGCAAACTCCTCAAATACCAGCTCTGCTTCACTGAAATGGAAGAAACACAGGTGTTTCAAAAATACGTTAACGATTTTTTTTTTTATACTAGCACACTATAGGAGGAAGAAGAGAAGCCTGAAACAGACTCCAGTAATATTTCCTTTGTCTTTAAAGGCATTTGGATCACATTTCCACAGGCACAATCTTTATTGATAGGATTCTATCAGTATGAACAGTAGTTGACTGAGCAAATCAGCAAACTGAGGAGGTTTTCATCTGTACCAAATCACAGCCATTCCAGCTAAATATTCATCAACTATCTGAATGGTCTACAACCTGAAAGGGGTCTTTGTCTGGAAATAAAATGTGAAACCTTTCATCCTTATTTCTTCTGTACTAACGTAGGGGCACATGGTCAAACCTACTGAGTTCCTGGAACTTAAAGCTACAGATCATCAGCTGACCACACACATCTCCCTCCAACTGTGAGGCAAAACATGATCATTTAAACTAGTTTTGCATGGTCAGTCATTGCTGTTCAACTGACAGTAACTTACTTTGTATTTAAGCTCATATTCTGTGAATGCTGTCGATATTTGGGCAATTTTGAGGAGTTTTCAAAGGGTCAATGCACCACTGACACTAGAATGTGAAATATTAAAAGAAACTTACCCATCCTTCCCTGCAGTCGTCAGCAGGCAGTAAGGGAGGAAAAAGATAAACCAAGTAGTTAGAACAGTGGAAAATTTATGAACTGACAAGATAAAAGAGGTGATAAGTGGATTTGCAGCAATACAAGAATTCCAGAAAGTTTCAAAATGTGTGTATGTGCACCTCACAGAAGCAAAACTTGATCTCCTGAATGGAAAAGCACTGTAGCAAAGCTGCCCAAGACAGCAGAAGGGCTTGTTAGCAGTCACAGCTGTGAGAGGCATCTGTGCACACACTTCTACTCAGAGATGACAGAGCTTACGTGACATGATGTTAGTCTTAACTGGTCTGTCACTGTAATTTAAGTAGTCAGCTGATGAGAAAACGGTAAAGTTATTAAAACCAGGGGTCAGAATACAGAAGGGCTTAGGTGGTCTCTCATTAGATAGCTCATGCACATGAGGAAATACTTCAAATTTCATCTTTCCCTAAATAAAATCCCAAGACCTTTGGCATTTGAGTTTCTTTAATGAGATCTTTGCTAACCACACTGTAAAAAATCCTGCTTGCTAGCAGGATTCCTTTTGGAAGCTGTTTCAGCACAGCCTAAAATAAATAGAACAGACTGTACTGCAGTGATGCAAAGGCAGGCAGGGATTTTTTTGGTTCTCACAGTTTAGCAAGTAACAGTCACTTCCATGGCTTACTTCTCATGAATTTAAGTCAGGGAGCAAAGCACACCTAGACCATCATCATCAGGTATCTGAGATGCTTCAGTGACTGGATAACTCACTACCCAGAGAAGTCCCACCCACAACCCACACTAAAATCAAGGGCAACAAGTGGCAACCAATACTGCTGGAAAGATCATCATTAAAAGTATGTCAGTATGTCATCCTCAAAGGATGGATCATGTAAAGATAATATTCATGATAGTATCTATTCACACTCAGAAAGAATGGTCTACTCCTCTCACAGAAGCCAAGAGGAAGTCTGGAAGGTCTCAGGACATGTGTGCTTGAGATGGATTTAAAATGAAATATTTAGAACTTTTAGAATTTCCAATACATAAAGCATCATTTTCATTTCATTTTTCATCTAATTTTTATTCTTTACATAGTCAGCTTTTTCCCCACTTTGAAGTACATTCATTACTGTGGGAACAGTGACATCACTGATGTGGGTAAAGCTGAGTGAGATACCCACCAGTGCAGTTTGAAAACAAATTTTAAAGCAAGTATCGAGGAGCAGAAATAGGTATTGTTTCAGTTGGGCATTACTTTACTGTCAGGTAAATCACAGAATAGAACCACAGAATTGTTTTGGTTGGAAAACACCTTTAAGAGCACTGAGTCTACCATTATCTAACTCTACCAAGTCCAGTACTAAATCATGTCCCTCAGCACCACATCTCTAGATCTGTTAACACTTTCTCACAGCTTACTGAAACAATACATAAGTAGTGTGGCAGCAGAGTAATGCTTACCATACACCTCAGATATAAGATTACATTCAGAGATGCAAGACTTTAATCTTCAGGGTGCTATACTACATTCCATACGCTCATTAAATGTCTACATTTAAACCCTAGCCCCACTCCACATAGTTCTCTTGCTGTCCTGTGGCTTATTTAACATTGTAATATTGAAAAATTCTCAGGCACCTGAAAACAAATAGAGCTTTTCTTTTTTAAACCGGCATGCTAGCAATTGTTTTGAGGTTTGAGGTGGGAGGGGGCTGTGTTCAAAGATCAGTGAGGCTCCAGAATGTCATCATACTCTCTGCAGAAGGTTTTCTGTATGCTTTTATTACACATCCACAGAACTGATTCTATATAATTAAAATTGTGGCATATGGTAATTTTCATTATAAGACTGCTTCTAACTTCTCAACTTTAAAGGGAGGGGTAAAAAAAAGAAAAGAAAGGAAAAAAAAAAAGGAGTAGGCTGTGTTATTTTTCAAGATATTCAAGTGCTTTAAAAATTCACTAATTCCTGGAAGTTACAATACCAATACAGGGCAGGTACAGCTTTACTGGTAAAGGGACACAGCATTTATGGGTTTCTTAACCTTCTGTGAAAGGACTGGTTTCAACAAAGGAGCAAACTAATGACAATTTGTTGAACAGCAGCCAAAACAAAGGCTCGTCCAAGACATAGGCCCACAAAATGTAAAGCATCAGCAGAAGGGCAGGAAAACCCTAGACCAAAGAACTCATGCTGAGACCACAGTCTTGAGAAAAAACAGCAGGAGCTTTTGGACTAAATGCTGACCAGGAAAGGTCTTGGAAGCACGGAGACACAACCCAGTTTGAATCTATCTTTAAAAGAAACAGATCTCTACACATTTTTGTCAACAGGTGGAAAAGACAGACTGCCAATGTGACAGGAACTGCTCTGTCTAAAAATAACCACCTGTGAACCACACGGGTCCAAAAACAGATGTAAAACCAGCATACATGAAACATGCAAATACTGGCCTACAAGAAGTCCAAGACAAGGAAGCTATAAATAAACAGAGGAAAGGAAAGGTAGCAAACTGTTCTTTTTTTTGCCTCCTCCAGGCATAGAAAAGAAAGATCAGTCTGCAGTAACCATGCACTCTGACAGACCTGCTTATTACTGAATGATGACTGCTCCAGAGCTTGCTCACAGACAAAACAATATGCTGTGAAATAAAGCACACAATAGGTGACCACACTTGTCCCAGTTTGTCCCTAAAAAAATTAAACCATCTTCTTGAGCAGCTTATCTTTCTGAAGCTCTCTACATCCAAATCAGCTGTGCATGATTAAATATACTGGTGCTACACATGATTTACATTGGACATAAATCATGTTGCGAAAAGGATACTACCCCATGACAATGAAGAATCATACTACATGACATTTTTTAATCCCACTTTAGCTTTGACTCTATAAGATGGTTACTTTGATTTTTTTTCTTTTCTCCCTGCTGTATCTTAAATGAAATGACAGTCAAGTAAGCAGGGAGGTGCCATAGGCAAACTGGTTACTACTGACTCATCAGTAAAAACAAAAGGGAATTGAAAAAGAAGAGGAGTGGTCTCAAAATTCCCTGTGCATGCACCCCTGGTTACACCCACTGTGGAGTCTGCTGAACAAGCCAACGAAACAAAATTCTGTCTTTTGGGGCCTTTGAGAGTCTAAACATTGCTTGTTGAAGCTCCATCTCTGCAATTAAGTCTTGATTTACCAAATTAGATGATATTTCACTAATGAAACGTTTCATTTCCCAGAGTTTGAGATAAGGTGGTAGAATAAAAATTTTAAAAGCATGAGCTCCTAATTGGAGAGAGCGATTAGGCACAGTGCATGGAAAACTACTGGCCAGTAAAGCCAGGAAGAGATTTAGTTTACCAGCTTCCTATGGAAGACTGTTTTATTCCCTGTAATGAGCTCAGACACCATGTTCCATCACAGTTTTCAAGTCATCTGTGCCTTTTTTTTTTACGAGAAGGCATTTATTTCTTGAGTTAGGGCTTTCCCATAGATAAGCTCCTGAAACTACCTACAATTATTTCTGTGTGTAAGAAATTTGCAATTTCGATCTCTACAAAATAGATGAACCATAACTATCTTCTGACAGCAGGCCCCTAGAAGACTTTAATGTAGCAAACAATATGTGGGCTGTGGTAAGAGGATGTGTTAGAACAAGTGATCTGAGAAATACTGCAGCTCTCCATTTCCCCTGTAAAGTCTGCTACCCACATCCTTTTGACAATATTATATAAATGAGTGTATCATCTGTCCTTTGAAATGATCTTAGAAGTGAGAATTGTCTGCCTTCCATTCTTCCTCGTATTACAAATGCTTCTGTGAGAATCATCTGACTGAAGCATAAGTAATAGAAAGGGATTTGTGGCATTGTTAACACCAGGAAACGTCTCATGAAAAATATTCCTGCCATTCTAAAAATGTGAATTACTTTACAGTTACCTAAGCTTTCGGATGATCCTTATTTGAAGTTTTCAAGCTTTTCTCTGTGCCCATGAAAGATCCGTATTGTGCAGCTCTGAGCTGTCCCCACCAGCACTCTGCCATGGGAGGCTCTCACGGACGCTAGATGGCCCTCACCAGCCACTGCTCCTGGGGCCACTCGGGCCAGCCCCAGCCCCCTTCCAAGTTCCTCGACAAGGGGATTGCTGCACCAAAGTCTGAGGGAAACGCCTCAGTATGTACAAGCTACCAGACGAGACAGAAGACCCTTGCCAAAGCAGCTCTCCTACAACGAGTCACACTGAGGTCGTGATCAAGTGTGCAGCAATGTCAGCGTTTTGCTGGCAAAGCTTCACTGGCCTGCAGCATGAAAGAGAAACCCACAGCATAGGCACAGCTACGCCAACAAAACTGCTTCACAGCACCTTCTCTTCTCACAGGACAGCTCTGGCCCACATGCTGCTGTGGGGTGTCCTGTACTACTCCTTGGTGATGTGGCTGCATCCTCTACAGCCACAGCAGAAAAGCAGTGAGAGGGGAATAGACCTTGTGTTTTTGTCCCAAAGGTGCTTCCTAGACTGTTGTGCTACTCTGAAGGGGCATGTACAAAAAACTTCTCATATGAGCATGTTCTGTGTCTGTGCCAAGAGGCCAGGCTCGCACAGCTCACAGCAGGACTTTTCCCAGTGAAAATTGGAGTTTCCTGTAGTGCAATTCTCACAGCAGTGAAGAAACCTACCTTTGGCTACTTCAGCACATCCATAATTAGCAAACATCAATTCCCAACCAGAGCAAATGAGTGTGAAGCAGATCACCAATCTCTCTTCTCATTGCTCACTCTTAATTCCTCCAACAATTCTGCACAATAAGGACTTAAGTCACTCCTTTCTAATGCTTCTTAGAAACAGCAGCTTTACTTAAGTTAGAGCTGACAGAAAAGACAGAGCCACAAAAAAGATGACAGAAAAGATAAGCAGCACAGAAGCAGCCATGGGTTTTTATCTGAAGCCCTTGAAACTCTGTCCAGATATTGAGGGCAGGGCAAGATCACTCCTCCCTAACAGCCCCAATATTGAAAGGCTGGCATAATGTTTTGTGTTCAATAGCTGCTTCAGATGCTGTACAGGAGCTTCTGATTTAGTGTGAGCACCTTGTGGTTTCACCTTGAAGAACAGAGAGCCAGGGCCTGAGGAAGTGGGAGGAGAACACAGACGCTCAAGACAGGCTGCAGTTTTGGAATCTGATCCCAAACCTTGACATGCCTGGGGAAAGCTAGCTCCTTACACTGCTTTAAAGTTCCCACACTTCCATTTACTGACCTGACTCTGAAGAGACATTCATCTCAGATACTCAGCATAAAGGCCACATCAAGATAATGGATATCCTAAATCACAGTTTTATCACCTCCTAACTTGTATTTTGCTTTTTACAATGCTCATGTGCCTTAGATGTTTTCTGTGACAGATTTTTTTTGTAGTATATTGGAAGCTGGCTGAGAACTGCTAATTCTTTAATTCAGGACATTTTGCACAGTAGTCATGAAATTTAACTGTGCAGTACTTCCTCAAGTCCCTGTGCTTTGAGTTATGATTCCATGGATCAAAGATAAAAATGGAACATGACCCATTTCCACTTCCACCTATCTTAGCATCCTCCTCCCTGTTATTTTGTGCCTTGAGGTTGCGATATACAAATATATATGTGTGTGTATATATATATATATATATATACACACACACATGCATACATGGAGCCTTGTAGACCGTAAAGCCTTCCTGTGGAGCAAACCATTGTAAGCCTTGCAATGATAGGATTCCACCTCAGCGATTGGAGGCAAAAAAACAGACATAACTGACCTGCTGGGTTCTCTTCCTCAGGTTTGGGGTGCATGAGACGAAACGGCAGTTCTGTGCCCACTTCGCTTTGAGGAGAAGAGAGAATGCATCAGACCCATTCATGTCTGGTTCAGTCCCCACCTCAGGTCAGCCCAGGCCCTGAACTCCAGCTTCACCCATTCTTTTGTCTTTTTCTAATCATAATTTTTCCCTCAAAATGATTTAAACTCTGATTTCTCCACAAACATCCCAGGCACATTCACTTTAATAAATTGAGGTTATTATGGGCTGACTGTACTTACATGTACATAGAATCAAAGGTATTTTTTCAATTGCTTCATTTTCACAGTTGAATGCACAGACTTCTTGTATCAGCTTAAGGCAGAATTTTTTCATTTTGTTTTGGTTTAAAATTTTTTTTTAGGGAGGTGGAAGGGGAATAACAAAGAGGGTAAAAAGATGAATTCACAACTAAAACTACATGATCTGTAAAAATAGATGACATTTACCTAGAAGTGAGGTCTCCCAGCATGCTACAGAAGAAAACAAGAAGAAAAACACTGTGCTGCACTATCAAGTGCTGGTTTACTGGTGGACTATTAAAATTACCTTCCTCATATAGTCTTCTCTACTTGCGATAAAACATAACATCCAGAAAAACTTGGTTTTTAAAAAGGTAATTTTAATTTTTCATGTCCTTCCCATGGAGAAAGGCTCTATTGAATTCCTGACTAAGTTTTGGGCATGGGTGCTTTTCCGAGAGCCAAAGGGCAAGGGCAACCAGAGGAGCACAGAAGGCAAGTAAATCAATGACTCGTTTTTGTGCTAGAAAAGAGGATATCATCAACTATCATCAACTCAGAGTTATTATTCTTGTCCTCTTTTGCACTGTATATTGATAACATCAGCTTCTCCCAGAAGGCTGGCTCAGTACTGAACCTGAGCTACAATAGTTATGACTCTCAGGCAGATGTCTCTACCTTCTGCTCTGGAAGAACAAGAAAGTCAGATGGTATCTATGGAAGGTAATCTAACCACTCTGGCTCAGGACAGGTTCTTTGGATAGCATCTTATGCTTTACAGGCAGCCTGACATTCTACTGCCTGTCTTTTCTGCTGGGGTGGACTTGTGCTGCCATCTCCCCACTCATCAGTGAAGTACACCCACTCCCCTGTCTTTATGCAGATGTAGCAAAAAGTGTGGTACTCTTACCCTGGAACAGTGAGCTTCACTTTGACCTTGTAGGAAACCAGAATCCCCATCACTGTCTTGTCTATTCCATCCTTAATACTACCAGAGAGAACAGACAGTAGGGTTAGGTGGTACAACACAGCAACAACCTGGAACAAGAATGAGGTGAAGACTCCATTCTCCTGAAAGTGACAGAGCCTGAGGAACATCTCCAGATCATCATCACTATTCATCCTGAATGAATATGATAGGCTAAGCAATGCAGTGCAGAGATACCTGTCTGGGCACACATTTACACCTGCAAACTCCTGAGAGAAGTATCTCTGACATCTTTATAATCCTCCACTACCTGGGATCATTGAAAATTCTACTCACATAGTACTAGAAGCCAAGTTGGTGTCCTCATCCTTAAGCCTTCCATCCAGAGCTATTTCCCGTGTCTCTCGGTTATTTGCTAGCAAGGGCAAAAGTGTCAGTGTCTTGGTCAGGCTGCTGTTTGGCTGCACCTTCTCCCTGAAAACAAGTAGCAGGTGAGAGCTCTGATTTGTGTAACACACCCAACAAAGAGAATTTCCAAAAGATTACAAAGCTGTCCAAAAGGAGTGGAATTTATCTGTCCAAATTTAGTTGTCTACAATGCAGATGTCTACAGCGAAGCTAGTTGAAAAATTGCCGTTGTAATCAGCAGAAAGGAACAAGCACATGCAGAAAATAATTAATTAATTTCACATTAAGGCAGACTTCTAAAGTAAGTCAAAACTAAGATGAGACTCTCCAAATCTGGACAAAATGAATCCTAGTTGAGAAGACACTGGAAAACACGTCTTCAGGCTACAGAGCAAAACATCAGAAAAACAAAGTGTCTGGGTGTGTCCAACTCTTCTAACAAAGTAAAGCTCAATGCTGCTATGACAGTGCAGTGCAAAAGAGGAAGTGATTTTCTACAATGTGAGGATCTCAAGGTTTTCATGGGCTCTCTAAAGCCAAAAGAAACCAGATTAAATATAAATAGTGTGAAAAAGACTGGCCTCAAGCTAGAGCATCCATGACGCCCAAACAGCAGCACCTTTCACAAAAAGGATGCAATTCTATTTAAAGATTTTGAGCAATGAGGAGCCTTCCACAGCCCCTGCTAAGCTTTTGTAGTAGGTAATTACTCTTCAAACCTCTTTTGCAATCTCTCCATTCTCTGAAAAATTGGGTAGGGTCCCTGCTGGCTACATGAAAAGAAGACCAGCTGTATCCAGATACTACAGGTGGTGTGGGGGACACACAAACAGGGTAAGAGGAGAGATGAGAGCACTGTGACAGCAGGCAACTGCCAGACTATAGCTAGAAGTACCTCCATTACTGAGGAGGAGAGTAACTGAAAGGGTATGAAGGAGCAAGAAGGGATAAACAGAGCATTCACTCACTGTGCTTCCTCAGCAGCTACCACTTTTGTATAGCTGTCACTGGAGTATAAAACCACATTGGCAACCTGTTCCACTGAGTGAGAAGGGAGAAAGCAGACAATCAATAGTGTGTACACCTCAGAAACGACATAGCTGCCTGCCCTCTGCTGAGTTTCAGGGATGGAAGACATGATGAGGACAGCAGGAAAACCCATCCGTTTAGAGCCTGAAGGGACCACCAGGTCAGATAGGCTGACCTGGAAAGAGACCAACAGCACACGAATGGTCAAAGTCTATCCTCCCTGAATGGCACCCACAACCCAGATTTGGGGGTAAAAAGAAAAAAAATCAATAAGCCATGGTTTCCCTCAGGAACCTGCTCTTTCCTTTATAAAGATTTCCCTCTCTTTTTTCTAATAACTTTTATCTATGGTGTCTGGTATCTCTTGTGCATCTAGAACCCACGCATTTGCATTCAGGAGACACCATCACCAAGCAGACTACAGTCAAGAACCTCTGATAATAAATGGCTTATATTCTTCAATCAAACACCAAAAAAAAGGGTAAGGACAGAATCTGGGGACCAACAAAGTCTTTTTCTGCCTGACAGAGTTTTATTAGCCTAAAAATACTTTGGAATCGCTAAACAGTGCATTGCAGACTGGCACTGAATTGACTTTCTCTGCTATAGAGCTTTGTACACTTCAGCGATTTTGTTCCCTCCCTGCATTCTCTTTCTCACCCTTTGTGTCTCAGACTGTGTTCCACAGGTCCAAGTGCAATGGGGTTTGCAGGATGAAAATAAAACACAAACAGTACTGAAACGCCTCTGAAACTCAGCCCCTGTCCTCAGCTTCCTTGGGAGGAATGACAGCATTGCTGGCAGAGTGGCTGTTCCTCACATTGCCAGATGTTTCTGTAACCCCAGGCAGAACTGACACAACCTGGGCATGTTCACAGTTAGCAGGAGTATCATACTGACAGGGGAGGCCTTCCCACTAGCCTCCCAAAAGAGGTGGATTTTTCTGTTACCTGCTGCAGATACCAGATCCTTCTTCTTTACTAGAGGGGGCATACTGGTGCCTGAAGTTGTGACTAACCATGAAAATCAGGAAAAAAGCTGCAGTGTTTCACTCCATGAACAGCAAAGAGACAGCAACAAACAGGACAAATTCCTGACTTGCCCCAGATTGCCTGCTTAAATTGTTTCCAGGCAACATTGTGTCTCTCAGTCCTCTCACTATTCAATCTTCTTCACCTCAAAGAATCCCAAGCAACAGTAAAACCATACCCTGGACTTTGATCTTCTTCACTGTTTTCTCTGTGCTGTTGTTGATGGTGATAGTGACTGGAATGGGCTCACCATGGTAGTACACCTAGAAAGAATTCGATGTTCAGAAATCCAGCCAAGAGGCTTCTCCCAAGCCCCAAACCACTCTAGTCCCTCCAGATTAAATTTCCTCAAGAGGCCAGAAAACGCAAGATGACCCCTAGCAATGATTCATGACCCTTCCTTCAATCTCACCTCAAATGTGTCTGGCAATAGGGTCCCACCCTTCCTGAAGGATATCTACAGAATTACAAGGGAGCCCCTGAATGCTTGTACAAGTCATTCTCAGCTGTGATCATCTGAGTAATACAAAAGTAGCTGCTTTGGACAGCAAAATGCATATTGGCGCATCAGCACTATGAAGTCCACAGCTCATGGCAAACTCCTCACCTCTTTACTGAGGCAAGCTTTCAAGTGTAATGGCTTGTTGGACATGAAGAACTGCCAGGTGGTCTCTGCACAAGGCTGGGGTCCTGGCTTTTCTTGAGCATATTGCACCTTACGGATCAGCAGACGTGCAGAGTTCCTGGGAAGCAGGAAAGGACAACATGGTGGTGCTTTGTGCTTAGCTGAGGCCTGAGTTCTGCATTCATATGTGCTTACACCCAAGAAGGCCATTGGCGAGTGGAGCAAACTCGAACAAGCAACCAAGGTGCATTACTGGACCACCCATCCCCATTAATAAGGGCAAAGATGAGGACAGACACACACAATCTGTTACCTCTTATGAACTCTCTCTTCTACGTTCTCTGTGGAGAAAGCTTTCACCTCAAAGTCCACCCCACAGCTCTGCCAGAGAGAAAGGACAGCTACAAAGTCAGTGTCAGAAGCAAAGAGCATCTGCAGATGTTTAAATATCTTTCTGTACACCAGAAAGTGGAAGATTTCTGCCAATTGCAAATTCTTCTGATCTCCTACTATTCTAATAGAGATCCCTACCAACTGATGTGGCAGCATCTATCCATTCCACTCTGACACTGATAAATGTGGCTCAGTTCCCTACTCCTAAAAGGCCTCCTGAGAGAGCAGTGCTGTAGAGTTCACAGCATGCTACAGGTTAGAAGACTAACCAGCCTGCGAGGCTCTCCTCTCCACCTTGCGTTTCTGAATTGAATTCTGAATTGGCTTTGTAATACCACTAACTCAGGATCAATCTCTTTCCCAACATCTACAGTGGGAGTGATGAGGCCAAGCTGACCTTTGCTTTAACAGGTTTATAGCACCACAGGACATCCAAGTGAGTCCCAGATAACTCTCTACAGAGCAATGCAAGGATTTTTGACAGAATACTCCTCCTTGGCAAAACACACAGCTGATCTTTATTGCACTGGATTCTGTAACCCATGTCTCATCTTGCCCAGCAGGTTATTCTAGCTCTGCTGTTCAGAGAAGCATCCAGGTTAAGTATAAAAGGAATACTTTAAATGGTGTCAGAAACCTTGTAGAACATATGATGCGGTGACTTTTATGCCAGGGGTTGTTTTATTTATACACATCTAAGCCAGCCCTTCTCTGCATTTAATTCAGAAGCAGGTCTTGTAGTGATCTGTGAGATTTGAGACACTCAGTCTTCTCTCATGCAGCCCGACAGCTACAAGCATTTTATGTGCAGCCAACCTGCAAATCAAGTGGTACCCTTAAGGAAAGTACAAGTGTTGTAGATTTAGTACTCTTGCTGCTATCCCTTTCTTATTCTGAGGACTTAAATTTCAGTCCCATGACACACACTTGTAGCTCTGAAGCCAGGATCCTGATATTGGTGGCAGAGCACAGTAAAATCCATTATCACCTTATTGTGCTCTCAGGCCAGCCAAATAAATTCACATGACTTTTTCAATCTGACTTGCTTCAAACATGATTAAGTACAGGTGTCCCATTGGTCTCACCTTATCAACATCACAAGGTGCAGGCTGCAGGCAGACTGAACAAGGAAGGTAATCTGGAAACTGTGAGAAGAGGAGGAGAAAAATACCACAAAGCAATATTACACAGATAGTTTAGTTAAAATATTGCTCACAAAAGGTACAAAGCAATCCTAAAGACAACAGGTCACTCGCTGTAATGTGGTAACCCATTGGAGTTCTGGCTAAGATAAGGATCTTAATATGCTGGGGCTTCTCTTGCTTGTATGGGGCTTATCTTACTTGTATGAATGAGTTTCTCTCTTCCAAAATACTTTAAGTGTCAAGAAAGTATTTAAGAAAAAAAAAAGGTAAAAAAAGGTCTAAGCACATGAAACACTGGTCTTAAAAAAAAAAATCAACAGAACACCAGAAGCACATCTTAGAGTAGAAGCTGCAACATCTGGCTCCTCATCCAAGGACATACCACACGACACAGCAGGCTGTGAAGATCAGCCAGCCACCGGCCTGTATCAATTCACAGAACCAGTAACTCCAGACATCAACTGGGAAGTCTGCAGAGTAGTTAATGGAGGCTGAGTGCTAACATGCCATTAGAGCCTCCAGAAGTTTGAAGATCACCAGATTGTATCAGAGTGGTTAATAACATTATGGCAGGTACGAACCCATTTAGTAGAGTTATTCAAAGCCTTCTTTGTTGCTATATCAGAACACGTGGTTTGCAAACCTGAATCTTCCTAGGGAACGCTGTCACTGACAGTACTGGAAGCATATTCTGGCAGAATCAGAATTGGGCATTGAGCTGTTATCTTTTGACAACATCTGGTAAAGAGGTTTTCATCTGCTTGTTTGGTCCATAAAATTGTTAAAGAAAAAGGATTTAGCACTTCCACTGTGAGCACTGGGGCAATGCTATGAAGTGTTCCATCCTCTCGGGAATGGGGAAGACAAGAATGTGAGAGGCTGTTGCTAGCATAAAGCCATGGCATGTTTCCTTGCCATTTTGAGGAAAGCACTTTTCACACACAGGTAGGATCTTCTTGTGCTTTACCACTTAGGATGGTAAGAAAAAAAAAATATTAGTACATTGCCTGTCACTGAGAAGTGGTACCTTGCATAACATGAATTCACTGTTAATCCCTGTCTTCAGTCCATCACTAGGTTTCACTAGCCTGGTAATAACAGACAGGGACAAGAAGATCAGTGGCTCTGTATGAGATACTTACTGTAAAGAAAAAGGGATAAGCATTTTTCCCCAGCTTCTTCAGCAGAGATTCCTGCAAGTGGGAAAGAGCCTTTGGCTTGTCAGCAGGTGGGTACACCTGGACTCGAGAGAAGAACAGGTCCCGTCGGAAGGTGAGACCAATCACATCAATGTCTTCCTGGCCATACCGGAAAGCACAGGTCAAGGACACATACACTGGAAAGAAGCACACAACAGGTAAAGCATGCAGCAGGTTAACACTGCACCTAAGGTGGGATGTAACATACTCCTGCACTAGAGAGTCAGGGAAACCCATTTCAGCACTGTTGTATAACCCAGTAAGTATTCATACCATATGTAAGAACGTACATTACACTGAGTATTCACTGGGGAAGAGTTACATTTTTTCCTTTAAAACAAAACAAAAAAAAGGCTCTATCTCATCACCTCATTTCTAAAAGAGGAATAACAATCTCTCATAGAACCTCAGACCTGTTTTCCCCTTGATAATTGCAGGATCCACCAATACAACACCATCTGAAAGAAAGAAAAAAAAAATTTACAAAGGATAACTGGGGTTGAGAAAGCAAGAAGGGCAGCACATATTCTTGTGACTTACCTACAGGTTCCACATCCCCTACATTGTCAGTGAAGTCTCGTTTTCCAAGATAGATGGTCAGCTGTAGGGAGAAGATGATGATGGCTGAACTACAAAGTGTTGATGAACGTGTGTTGGGCAGAGGGATAAAGTTGAGAACTATAAATCTCAGAGATCAGGACAATCCCGTTTTTTTTTTTTCAGCAGCTGTACAATACCCACGAGACTCAACAGGATTATTCACAGGCTTCAGAATATTAGTCCTGAAGAACTGATATAGGTCAACTCTCAACACAACATAAATAATGTGTAGAGATGTAAAGATTTCTGGTGCCATCAGGTGGGAAAGACCTTTGTTCTAAACATTAACAAGCAGGACTACAACCCAGGAGGAGGGAGAAGTAAGTTGCCTTCCTCTTGCATTGTAATAAATCTTCAAAATTATCATTAAATACACTTTATGGTCCTTCTTCAAAAAGAAAGAAAAAGGGGGTGGGGGTGGAACAGAACTTTCTATTGAGTCATTCTCTACTCTAAGTAAAACTCATACCTATATGAACCTAGTACTATGGTACTTACACCCTTGTCACGACTGCTTTTCTTGAAGATAACTTGCTTCCGAGGAGAACTAGGACTCCTCCCACTCATCCCTGTCTTTTGAGGCTGCGGGCAGCTCATGGTCAAAAATGGGTATGTGACTGTGGGTGAATAACGCTTTTCTACCTCAAAATGTCCTGGGAAGGATAAAAAAAAAAAAAAATTAAGTGGAGCAGATAAAAACAGAATTACACTTGGCGGGTAAAGCACGCTACTCCCAGGTATAGTTCAGTACGTAGTTTGGCTAAGGCTATTTCAATAGCTACTCAGGTGCAGCACAGAAGTTGAAGTTTGGGGTTTTGCAGAGAGGTTTGTAGAGAATAATTTTCTGAAGAAACTCGGAAGAGGGCAGATAATTAACACAAGGTACTTTGATTTTTCAAAAGGTACTTCAAGATTTGTCATCAGAAGCTTATTTCGTCATGAAATAAGCAGGTAAGTCATTTCACTCATTAATAATGGGATAAAATATACAAAATAAAGAATATCAATACATATGGGGTTTGGCTACTTCCGGGGATTGGATTGTTTGCAGGGAGTAGTGGTGGTGATGTTTTTGGTTTGGTTTGGTTTGGTTGGGGGTTTTTTAATTGCTTTTTTTTACCATTGCAAGTATCCAACAGCTCAGTGTCATCTGTCCTGGGACAGGAGTGGCTGAGGGAGCTAGGGTTGTTTAGCCTGGAGAAGAGGAGGCTCAGGGGAGACCTTATTGCCATCTACAACTACCTGAAGGGTAGTTGTAGCCAGGTGGGGGTTGGTCTCTTCTCCCAGGCAACCAGCAGCAGAACGAGGGGACACAGTCTCAAGATGCACCACAGGAGGTTTAGGCTGGATGTTAGGAAGAAATTCTTCACAGAGAGAGTGACTGGCCATTGGAATGGGCTGCCCAGGGAGGTGGTGGAGTCACCGTCCTTGGAATCGTTTAAAATGAGACTGGATGAGGCACTTAGTGCCAGGGTTTAGTTGATTAGATGGTGTTGGGTGATAGGTTGGACTTAATGATCTTGAAGGTCTTTTCTGACCTGGTTAATTCTGTGATTTGCTATCAGGCATATCATTTAAAGAATGGAAAGAAGCTCAGATAAGGATTGAATAGCCTGCCCCTAGACACAAAGCTCTTCTGAACTCCCAAAACTAAACCTATTTTTAGTTGAAGGGCTCCTTCATGATACAGATTGGACAAGTGATGAAACACCCTATGTTCCAGAACAGTAAGTGAAGAGTATTGCACTCAAAGAACATACAGTTGTGGCAGTTCTATTTGGCATCACTTGGGAAGAATGTCTTGACTTCAGCAGAGAAATTATTAGGAAATCAAGAACACAACAAAATGTGATTTATACCAGTTCAGAAGCCCTTACACCTCCACCTTTTGGATGTAGTGGCTCAGTCTAAGACCTAGAAAAGTGGTGGGTACTGGTAAGGAGTCAAACCAAACCCAAAATGAGAACTCATCTGTCCTACTCTATTTTCCTATTTCAGAACCAAAGGCAACTCAATAATTGCAAATATTAGAATGGACCTTAAGACAGTAGCAGTTAAGCTATGTGCCCAGAAAGGCAACAGGTATACAAGGGGGACAAAACCACTTGCAGCCAAGAAAAAAGTGAGTCTTCAGGGAAAAGAGAGGGAAAACACAAACCAACCAACCACAAAAAAACCCCAAAACAAAACAAAACCAAAAAACAAACCAAACAAAACACCCAGCCACAAAACAAAAAACCCCACCAAAAAAAAAAAAAAGGGCCAAAAAGGACACACAAGACATATCCAGAGATGTCCAGAAAACCTGAGTGCCACAAACCAGTGTTTTTCACTTTGTCATAAGTCATAGAATAGTATCTACTGAAGCGATCAGGCAGCAAATTCAAAATGAAGCGCAGCATTTCCTCACAACACAAAATTGAAGAGTGTGTTGCTGTGTGCTGCAGTGTGTTGCTGCAGAAGGCTCTCAAATCGCCAACATGAACTGATTCACAGGATTAAATGCATTCACAGGGAAAAGGCTTTTGGCAGATGTTGGACAGCATGATCCCAGCACAACCTTAACTATGTAAGACCGAAGATGAGGAGCAGCATCAGGAAAGGACAATGCTACATGTGCCCTGTTCTTATATTTCTCTGTTGGACCTCTGTGCCTGAGTATACTGTGGTAGACAGACCCTTGGTCTGATGGTGCATGGCTGCCCGCACAGTTTGCTTCCATCCTATTTTTCTGCTTCCTTTCCCATTTTAAAACTGCATCAAGAGTAAAAACAGTTTCTAGGGCCTATTTGTACACCACAAATTGTAGAAAAAGGAAATACTTCCCTTTTTAGAAAGCTGTAGAAAACGTAAGGTAGACATCATAGAAACACATGTTTAAGATTTTCTATTTTTACAAAGCACATCTAAGTTTCCCAAGGCTGGACTAGGTCCCTTCTAACGTGAGCCATTCTAGTATTTATCGCTGAACACACAACCTATTCTGCTGCAGAGCCAAACAAACAGGTCAGCAAATAACATTAAATACCTTGCTATGTTCCAAATGCCACAGGGGCTGCCACAGGACAAAGACATGAACTTCTAAACTACTGAAGAAAGATTAATTCTCCACGCATCCATGTCCTAGGCTTCTTCGCATCTACTAGAAGGAATCACTGACCTCTTAGCAAACAAGGAAGACAATTTGTAGAGGATTTGAAAATACGTCTCTAGTTGCGTCCATCCAGGATTTGAAGAATTAATCCTCCTTCCCCAACACAAATATTGTACCAGGGCTAAGATTCAACTGGAAAGTGGTTAAGTCAGCAACATAAAGCATTACCTAAGGAAGCTCAGATATCCAGTGGCCTACTGTGTCATACTCATGCTTTGTAAAGACTACAGACTTACATAGGATGGTTACTGAAAGCGGCTTTATTCTAAAGCTCTAGTATTTCTTTCCTGGGGTTGCAACTATCTGGCCTGATAAGAGGCTGAACAGATAAGAGCCATCTATGAAAAAGGGAGTTTATACAACAGCAAACCAAGTCTTTATATTATAATCAGTGACATTATGAAGAACTACCAAACATTCAGAATAATGTATTATTCTCCTAATGACTAAGCAGTTTATCTATTACTGCTACATCAATATCCCATTGGCATGCTGATGCAAAACAGTATGTTGCCAGCTAGTAGGATCTCCCTTCCTTAATTTACTTATAACGAGGCACAATATCCAAGATGTAAGAGATGAAGAGAGATTTCAATTTGTTTTTTCTGTTTGTGAATGTCTCAAGAACAGGGTTTTTTCCCCTCCCCATGAATTTCGTCTTGATATTATGCACAACAATACATATAATTTTTGGCTTGCAAGCTGCATAAACAGCTGTAGCATTCCTCTGGGCTGCACCTGTTAGTTTGATCAGAAAGATGATGTGATGCCCTCTCCACTTGCCACCCTCTAGCTCAGGCAGTCTTGCAGTCACAAATCAAGCCTGCTTTTCTGAGATCACCAACATTTGTCTGAATATAGAGTGGCCTGGGCACAGAAACTATTCAAAACAATGACTGCACAACTGGTGTTCCTCAGCTTTAAGTGATTTCTGAATTCCAACGTGTTATTAACTGGAGATGGGATTATTTGGAAAGCTTCATCACTACTGTCAATTCAACTCTGGCAAGCACAAACCAGCCATGGGTCTGTATTGCTGAAAGAAACCCAGAACCTGACTGTAGGAAGTAGAGACCCCAGAAATTAACAAAAAAAAAAAAAAAAAATCAATACATTTTATTCAGTCACACAGTGCAAAAGCAAGGAGGAGAAAACTAGTTAAGAGTTGCTGCTGCTGGCAGTGCAGGATTATTAATCCTTTAGGAATAAAAACAAGCATTCCTGTTCTATCCACTACTGCCCTGACAGCCTTAGGGGTGTGGGCATCTACAACATTCAGAGGGGCTTGGGAGAAGCTTCTCCGAAACACATGCTTCCTAAAGCACCCTTGTCCAGAGAAAGATCCTACCCCCTCCCTCCCCAAACCACTTGAAGGGCAGCTCCACCTTTAGCAAAGAGTGCAACAACCACCTCTGCACAGCAGGTAACTTCATCTTCTGCAGAAAATGGGGCAATAGAGCAAAATAAACAGAAAAAAAGCTGAAATTGGTTACTAGAATTTCCTATGTACCTTGCTGCTAAGGAATTTTAATCTTAAAATGCTTAAGGTCTTAGCTAGCCAGCCATTATATCCTTGAGCATTAACCTAGTTTGTAACAGCATCCACAGGCAAAACAACTCTTTGTGTAAGATGTCCATGCTGTAAGAAAAACACCCATGTAGCAGTCCACATTAGAGACATCCTAAACCCATTTTGATCCTCTTCAGTAGAGCTTGCAGTTTTTATTACATTAATCTCCCAATAATCTTTCGTCATGCTGACTTGTCATTTAGTGATCTGCTTTTCCACAGTAACCAAGGTCACCTAGACACCCTTTTAAGAGGGACCTTCTGCCACAGCAACAGGTAGAAATAAAAACATCCTGTCTTCAGAAATGCTTCAAAATGCCAAGGTGAATCTTTTCCTTTTTTCTACAGTTCTCACTTCCAAGAACTGGACAGGCAGTTTTTCTTATGAAATCAGAAGAGTGGTCAGTGATGGCTCTTAGGTATGAAATTTGTACATTAAACAGCTGAAGGCTTTGCTTCATGAAGTAAGAACTAGAACGTTATCATCAACAAGGGTTTTCATGTTTTTAAAGGAATGGTCAATTCCTATTACTGGCTTAACAAGGAGCAGTCAAAATATCAGAGCAGAAAAAGGCTTCTATTTTTGGCAGTGTTTGAAATACAGACACTAATTTCCTCACTTTGGTAATTTATCCAAAGCATCCAACAGTACATCAACCTTTCAAGGACATAGGCACTTGTAAAACACAGTAAGTCAAGGGTGACAGAACACTGGAACTGGCTGCCCAGAGAGGTTGTGGTCTCCTCTGGAGACATTCAAAACCCACGTGGATGAGTTTGTTCCTAATCTACTCTAGGTGATCCTACTCTGGAAGGGGGGGTTAGACTAGATGATCTTTCAAGGTCCCTTCCAACCCTTAACATTCTGTGATTCTGTGAAGCCAGTATTCCTGAGACAGGGCAAGATGAGGTTTTATCCGTGCGATGTCCAGCCTCAAGCTAAGAGCATTACCCTCTTTTTCCCTCTACACCAAATCCCACAAGGCAGTTGGAAACAAATCCACAATTCACCAGAAAAATGGCACAGAAAAAGCACCCACATTCCAGGTCCCCCACGTCTCATTAAGACCAAGATCTCACAAACAGACACATAAATAAATGAATCAGAGCATTGTGGGGTTTTAAAAGCAGAACACAGGTTTATTTACAATCAAGTTCTTATGGGCAGCTGAATAAATAAAAACTTTGCCCCATATACTCTAATTCCCCTCTGTAGAAAGTGTCTGAATGAAAGGCTAGGTTAGAGACATGCTTGTTATAGCAGCCACCCCCTAATCCAGCCCCTCCAAAGAACACACTTCCTTAGTAAAACATTATCAAGAAAGAAGAAAATAAAGTGCAAATAAAAAGGCAATAAAACGCTGGTGGCTTGTCTTGAGGCCCAGACGATGTGGAAAGGTTTGGCTGGATCAAGTTGTGCTGGGTGGCTCACACCCAGCCATCTGACGGTTTTGGATGCTTGAAGAGGGACAGAGCCAAGACACTTCTCCATAGCACAGAGGGCTCCAGCACAAACAGGAATATTGCACATGTGCTCAAAGAGGTGGCAAGTGGCCTGGAATTGCCAGCACCAAAAGAATGGATTTGGGATTTAACCCCATTGCTCTCCTGTGTTCTATTGACAGCCGCCAGGACAGGACGGATGAACAGAAAGAGGGATCAAACATCTATATTCTGGTACTGATGTCACGCCACAGTCTCCTTATCACAGCAGCACAACAGAAGTTAAACTTCTCTCTTCATACCCAGTAACCAAACTGTCTGTGGAATAAAAAGATTTAAGATCCTCTGTTTTGTGACACCCAAGGTGTTGAAGGGCATTTTAACAAAAGGGTGAAAGAGTCCTGAAGAACACATCATTGCCTTCAGAACAATCTGAACTGGGCTGATAACTCAAAGACAGCTGCCAGAGCCACAGCAGACTCTCTTTAAAAGCTGTTCCAACACTTCACACTGCCTAGGACCTGTCCAAGTTTCAGGATCTTCTCACCCCATGCCTGAACTAGGCCACAAGAACAGAAGACAGAACACGAATTACGTCAACATATACAGTAACTTCTTTCTGACATTTCCAACTCAGAAGTGTAGATACATTTGTGTGACAGGGTATTTGGCACAGCTGTCTGGTGAGGAATCCCACTAGTATCTTCAGCTCCACTTGGTGCATAGATACTGCATGTAAAGGCATGACTAAGTAGCATTCTCCATCCAGAACAGCTAATCCCTCACTGAGTCCAACTACCACAGTGCAGTTACAGCTGTAAGAAGTCTTCGACTCAGGCTCCTTCTCCATTGCTTTAGAACTTTCCTCTGGAAAGTGAAGCCCATGTGCTTGTTCATATCCCGACTCAGGACAGATCTGGGCTCAGGTCTCCATTCTGTTCAGACACAGATCAGCACCACCATACACACAGGCACTGGATGCTGTCTTTAACCCTTCATCCAGTCAAAAATCAGACCACAGGACAGCTTTGTTTCCTTTGTCCACACTGACAACATGGGCACCTGCTGGTGACCATGCGACTGCATTGATAGGAGAACTGAAAGGGAAGCCAGGTACAAGTTTACAAAAAAACTGAATTCCACAACAGCACTTAACACTGGAATAAAATGTTACAGTACTCTAGCACAGAAAAAACACTCTCAGCTCTCCAGAGACTCAGGCTTTTAATAAGCCTAAGAGATACAGTTTCTTCAGAATATATTAAATGCACTTTATTAGAATCAGATCTCAGTTTAAGAATTTGAACAATAACCAAGCTAACCTTAATTCAATCTAGAAAATAGAGCCATATATATGCAAAGAACATACATGTTAAAGATTCTTGTACAGGAATGTAAGATGCAAAGCTCTACTACAATTCTTTCACAGCTCAGCAAGATTAACAATCCAGATCCCTGCTTTAGATTACATGGCCAGCTTCCTCTCACTCTCACCTGTGATGCTTTGCAAGTGTCCTCTCCAATTTCCCAGTGAGCACATTCCAAACATAGAGGGCCCCATCAGCTGAACCAGCAGCCACATAGCTACCATCAGGGCTGTGAGATCAGAGAATATGCAGAAGTCAGAGAATAATTTTCACATCAAAAATTTGGCAGCACACATCATCCCACTCAACTTCTTAAGCAAACATCTTTGTATTACACAGTCTTTCAAGAATTATGTGTTACCAGCAGCTAACACTACGAGGTGAAAGCACTTAGAAATCAGAAAGTTTCCAAGACACTGGATCAACATCTCTGTCTTGACAAAGAGGTAACCTCAGGCAAATAAAACTGTCCCAGTTTTTCTAGCTGTAAATGGGTACAATGCAGTTAAGTGTAAGGAATCACTTTTGCTGGAGGGAAAGATACATCAGGTATCTTGCTTACATTGGACCTTACCTGAACACAACTCTTGTCCAGTCAGAGCCACATTTGAATCCCTGGGCACTGAAAAGTTAGAATCAGGTAACAGTGAGTTAATTTATAGGAGACTTCCATGTTCTCACTAAAGGCCATGGTAAGGATGGACTTCTACATGGTTCGCAATAAGCTCAAGTATCCCTTTATCACAACTCCCATTTCTTGTACAGCTTCCTCAGTTTCATCTGAAGAAATTCTTTGCTTTATGCCAAAGACTTCTAAGCCAAGTTATCATCTTTGAAGAAGTAAATAAAAAGGCCCATCAAAGCAGGTCTTTGCTGTTAGACTCTAGAGAACTTTACTACCCACACAGAAAAGTTCGGAGAGTGCTCTCGCTAAGGCATACTGAAAAAAAACACTTCAGCACTGGAAGCAGTCCACAATCTCAAGTGCTGAAATTCATCGTGTTACTGTGGAGAACATATTCACCTGAACGTCTGCTTGACAGCACTAACCCGCAGATCAATGATCTTTAGTAGATCATCACGGGAACAGGTCAAAAGCTCTGTTCGCTCTGAGTTCAGGTCCAGAGCTGTGATTCTTCCAAGCAGCTCCAGTTCTTTTACTATGCTTTCAGTCCTAATGATGGCAAAAAACCAAACCAAACAAAAAAACAACAATAAACAAACAAACAAAACCCACAAACAAACCAACCAGAGGGAGAGGAAGAAATAGAAAGAATAGTCTAAGGTCCAGAAGCCAAACCACTGCATCAAAACTTTGACTTGTTCCTACACAGAAGAGAAGAATTACTGGATTATTCTTATGTTTTGATTCTTTCCCAAGCCAGATCTCCCTCTGTGGGTAACTTCTCCAACTAGTAGCAAGGTACTGCTTTCCTCACAATCCCACCCTCTCAAAAAAGTAACTAACATCCAGAATGGCAAGTACTGACCAATGCAGAATATTTACAGGAGAACGGATTGTTTTTGCAGAAACAAAAAAGCCCCACCAGTAATCAAAGAAAGTAGTAATGCAAGTTTCTTTCAATTGCCTTCTGGAATTCTCCTAAGTCTCACTAACTTCAAGATCAGAAAGAAGAGTTCTGTACATGGACAGCAATCCCATAATATTTTTACACCACAAACTCTCTTAAAATAGTTTTACCTGATGTCCCAGAAACGAATTTTCTTATCAAAATGTCCACTCATTACACATTGCTCGGTACATACGATGTCATTGCAGCTAGATCCTGCAAACACTGTTTTTATACCTAAAAAGGATAAACCAGTGACACTGAAATTTGTACTGTACAAACCGATGAAAGCAGACAGAAAATAATCATTATATTCCACACACACAGCAGCCACACAGGCAGTGTTCCAAGGAGAGTCCCAGGGCAGACAAACTCAATCTTAGACTAATCCTGATTTAAGTCTTCAACAACCTCTCTGCCCTTCCCAATCTCCTTTGCTGTGGCTAATATCCTTTTAAGTGCTCCCACAACAGCTGCTTTACTTCCACTTCGTATTTCAAAAACTATAATTTGCTTGTTAAACAACATGAAGTGTCCCCTTGACCTATGTTTGCAGTCTAGGTATCAAGGTAACTGCAAGCAGGTTTAAGAGCTACCAGTAGGAGAAAAGTCAAGGAAATAAGGAGTTCCTCCCAAAATAAAATCCAGATCCTAGCACTTCCTCCATTTAGAAGATTTCCAAGAGACACTTCCATCCACCTCAGGGTTGAAAAACTCTGGCCTGGCCGAAAATTTTTAGTGGAAGACTAAAACACCCACCCTCAAACTGGTAAACAACACTCACACAACACAGCTGCTGTTAATGGAATGGCATTAATAGTGCTTCCTGCATACACGATTTCTTACTCTTATTTCAGGTAACAGGCAGAAAGAATTCAATTACTTGAATAACAAGGGAAGATGGTATGGCTGCTAATGTTTGCCTTTTTAGAATAGCACAAAGACGAAATAATGTAGCTGATGTCAGACTTCCATTACACTCAGTAGTAGCACAGAACACAGATGAAAGACAGAAGGTAGGCTTCCTTACAAACTTTGCTGCGGAGGTCCCAGAGCTTGAGGGTCCGATCATGGCTTCCTGAAACAATGCGTGCATTGTCCAGCAGGAACTTGGCTGATAGAACTTTGCCACTGTGACCTGTCAGTGTGTGCTGAGGAGGAGAGATTTACATGGTAAATTGCACAGTTTCATTTGCTTCCTTTCCTGGTAGCTTACTAGTTCTGCTATTTAACAGATTGGACGATCTTAAATCTCAATTTGCACGTCTACAGCACTGCTTGGAGGAAAAGAGGAAAAAAAAAAAAAAATCAGTTACAATTAAACAGAAACCAACGCTGAGTAAGAGTGCTAAGTACCACAGAGCTCAGCCTGAAGCTGGCAGACACTGGTCACCTTTGGTTGCAGCTACTCAGAATTTGCAGGCTCTCCTCAATGCTCCATGCACAGAAGGCAACTGCAACATGGCCTTACAGGCACCATGACAAGGATGAGGGGTTAAAGCATGCTGAAAAATGGAAATTTTATAATGAGCTTCTCTCAAGAATACAGCAGGGTATCTAACTCTCAACTGTTGTAACATCATCATGTCTGAAAACTGGGACAATCAGCTTTTTCAATTCAGAAAAACTCCCTGCAGCAGTTTCTGTAACTACAGGGAGAGGCCCTATGGGGCTGAGAAGAACATGAACCACATTCACTTCACATTGCTGAATATTTCCATATTAAATTCACAAAACAGGTAACAACTGAATTGTGAAAAATAAGAGACAAATCTTTGACATGTAAGTTAGATTTAAAAGAAAAGGATTATCAAATTACAAAAAGCAATCCAGACTTGGGAAATAAAGAAAAGTCTTCAAGAACATAAAATAATGCAAGTCAAGTTTGGGAAAAAAGCAACCTTGATACACAACAAATTCTGAAAGAATAAATCGTTCCATAAAGACCACATAGTCTTAAGAGAGGACATGAACTCCAGAAAGGAGTATCTAAACTTTCACTTTGCATCTCTCTCATGCACTTGCCGCATGTGGATCTGTATGTGTATTTGCAGTTACTAAGGTATTGAGGTAAAATTTTCACCCTCACTGCCTCCATATCACACACATAATCAAAACAAAGACCAGCACTGATGAGGCCATGCCTTGATTACTGGGCTTAATTTTGGGGTCCTCACTACAAGAAAGACATTCACGTCCTGGAGCATGTCCAGAGAAGGGCAACAAAGCCGGTAAAGGGTTTGGAGAACAGTCTTGTGAGGAGTGACTGAGGGATCTGCAGTTGTTCAGTCAAGAGAAATGGAGGTTCAGGGGAGGCCTTGCTCTCTACAACTCCCTGAAAGAAGGTTGGAGCCAGGTAGGTGTTGGTCTCTCCTCCCTAGTAACAAGTGACAGATTGAGGAAATGGCCTAACGTTACACCAGGTGAGGTTTAGATTGGATATTAGAAACTTCTTCCCTGAAAGGGTTCTCAAAGACTGGAACAGGCTTCCCAGGCAAGTGGTGGAATCCCCATCCCTGGAGGTGTTTAAAAGAGACAGGCATGGTGTTAAGGGACATGTTTTAACACCAGACTTCATAGTTAGATAATGGTTGGATTCGATCTTAAAGGTCTTTTCCACCTGAAACAATTTCATGGTTCTGTTTTAGCTCAGCAAGCACTGAATGTACTCACCTAAAGCTGGTAGTCACCAAGGACAAAAAGAATTGCAGGAAGATACCATGAAGCCAGGTGGATGTTTGCAGGGTAAGTAACTTTCTGTAGTGAGTAATCTGATGTAGTTTGTTAAATGTTTATTCACTATAATTCATCCAATAGTAGGTTTTGCAGCCAAACAGAAGCTGCAAAAGAACTGATATTCTCCATGTTCCTAAATGAGACCAGACATCTCCACACTGAGAACTACAATACAGCTGTAGGTTCTAACTGACACACAGTGTCAGAAGATTCAGAACACCAAAGCAGCATCTCCATTACATAAGTTGAGGAAAACTGTATATAGCATGTCAATTAGAAAACCAAACTCCTAGAAAGCTGAAAAGAAACTTTTCTTTTGGTCAATAAAATATGAATCCTTCTTTAAAGTAAAGCTAAGTGTTGGGAGAAGAACATGAGTACAAAGGAGTTGAAAGGACAGAAGGAAATCTTTCAAAAGACAGAGAATGAAACACTTTAAGGCTTGCTGTCTTAAGAACTGCTGTGAAGACCCTTAAGAGAAAAGATCCTGCTCAGGAAAGTGTCCCTAAATGCCCTACTTCCAAGACTGTCATGCCCCCATTAGACAAATCTGTAACTACAAGACAGAAATAGCCTGAGCAATACTTTGCCTTCAAAAGACTCACCCGTAACCGATTGTCATCAACTGTCCAGATTCTGCTGGCAAAGTCATTTGAAGCTGCTAAGAGGTAAGAACCCTGCAAACACAAGAATTATTTTAAAACTCCTTCTGCAAGTCAATAAGCAAGTTAAATTCCAAAGTATTTCTAATAAATCACTAAAATTATATTAGTGCTGTATTGCCAGGGAAAAAACCCAGAACATACCAAAAGTAGCATATACCAGTAAGGAAATGTAACAACTTTCCAAAAAGCTATGGCTTTTCTCCTTCTCAAAATGACAGTGATTTGTAGAATTGTAAAACAAATAACCATAACCAGATCAAAAAGACGTTCTTCTTTCCCTTCTGCTGCAGTAAGGAAATGGATTCTATCATGGAGTTTTTCTCCTCCTTTTTGATTTTTCACAGGGAAAAAGCACAGCATCATCTACTCCTACTGCTTAGAGGGGCTAATTCCACTCTGAGGTCTAGTTCTTGGCAATTGTCATTATAACATTTACAATTAATATTCCAAAGTATGTCCAAGGAGAGAGAAATTGCCTTGTTTGTGGCTTTTGGCTTAGCAATCTTGAATCATCCATGATGGACAATGGACATAAGATTCATTCTTGCTCTTGTCTATCTTCCAAAACTCTCCTGTATCCTGAAATGCCATTAGCAGCTCACCTCAGGCAGTTCTCACCTCAAATGTGTTCAAGGAGCTTGCCAAATTCAGAACCTGCTTAAATCAGCTTTTCCTACAGATTAGTAGTGCCAGCAAGCCTCTAATATGAGCTGGTCAGTGTCCAAAAGGAAGGATCTTTTTGATTGTGTACCAATAAAGTTTAGCACACAGGATCACCTAACAGAAGAAATTACATCAGCTTTGGTCTACTGTCTGTGCAGTGCAAAGCACTGTGTTTTGGAAGAGGTCTCAGCAGAGAAGTCAGATCACATGTCCAGTTGTAACAATCCAAGACCCCAAACTCCTTCGAGTAAGACTGTTGGATGCTGATCTCACTCATGTCTCTAATGCTTCACGTTAACATGAACTGAACACATCACAAACTGTCAGCAAACACTCTGCCAGCCACACCATTACTGTGTTGTGACTGGGGAGAAACTGCTGCGAAAAACGGTCATGGAAGTGCAAGTCCTGGGTAATCAGACCTTTTACTGTTCATCACAGACCTCAGCAGAGCACTCACAGAAATAAAGCCTCAGTATATTTTCTGCTTTTGTACTGTTATGTCAGCATTACTGGAAAGCTGAAGACTAATTTCTTACTTCAGGCAAAGCCTAATGTATTTTGTTATAAAATAACAGACCCTAACAGGCAGCCTCCAAGCTGTGTACCATCTCCTGAACCATAATGCAAAGATGAGAATGACAGACTGTAGTGTACCAAAAGCCTTTGGTAGAATTTTTAATTATTTTCAGTTACTCATAAATATTTTAACTCATTTCTTACATAACTTTGCCAAGGGTTAGAATGGAAATTGGTAGCAGAGTATAATGTAATTCATTTACTCCCAATCACAAAAAGTGGATATTACACAGATACTCACAGCACTATCAAATTCTATGCTTGTAATCCCAGCATTACTACCAGAGAGGGAACCTTTGGGCTCACACCTATCTGCACAGAGAAAGACGAACACAACTTAAGCAATGGATTAGAAGAGATGCTGACAAAGTGAACTGTAATACAAGTTTGTTCAACAACCCATCATATCCCAAAGCAAAAAAAGTTTACCTCCCAAGACTTCCCAAAGCTTAACCCTCCGGTCCATGCCTCCTGTTGCTAGTAACCGGGAGCCAGGGCTGAACTGCACAGCATTCACCTCCCCATCATGTGCATCCTGAGGAGCAGGAGGAACAGAACAGCCACACAAAATGGAATTAGCATAGACACAACATAGATCAGAAAGCTTTAGAACTTAGTTCCACCGAACCACATAGTGTATAAGAAACAAAGCCGCAGACTGAAACTTTACTATTGTTGATGTTGTACAAACAGAGCAAAAAGGCTGGTCTCATCTGAAGACAAAAGAAACCACATGAATAAAAACATTATCAAGGACTCCGAGAAACTGCCAGAAGCCTAACAATGCTTTCTAAGGTTACGCCGTATAAAGTAAGGCTTTTAAATTTACATCAGAAAAAGGAAAGGACAGAAAACAAGTGATATGCTGGAGAAGGAGAACTTTTTATTTCTCCTTCTAGAGCCAGTATGGAACATGATCCAATCAGTTCATGAAACCATAAAACACTCAAGTCAGGCCTGAGTTAGAAAAGTCTGCTAGAAAACAGCATATTAACTGCATTAATTTAGTGTATAACTCTGCTTTACATTGGTGATTAAGTAGTACCAACACAATTGTGATGGCATCTCACAGACACCTTGGACTTAAGCTGTGTGTGGCTCCTACCTAGAGGCAGTGACATCCCTGTACCTGTTTTCTCAGCTTAATGTTCTGAAGCTTGTTGGCCACTTAACAGTGATTCTTAACTTTTTAAAACCTATGAGAATTTTAAGATTCCTTCCTTTTCCCCAGCATTAATTTCATGGCTTTATATTACTTACCCACACAGTATTAGCACCACATTCTTAATTCATTTGCTGCATTCCTTCTAAAGTATTTTCAGCAACTGCACTTTCAAAATCAGTTTGCCTGGAAAACACATTTTTCTGAAACTTGTTGCTTGAACTTGGTCTGCCAGCTCATAGTTAGGGGTCATCACACGTCAAATCTGATCTTTCTACAACTGCAGAAGAGCCATTCACAACAAAACTGGTCAAAGGTCTTGCCTAGAAACCAAGCCCAAAAATGACAGTTGAAGTGACTACTTTCTCTGCTTTCCCAAGACTGTTCTACTCGCTCTCCAGTGAGCCCAGTCTGCTTCCTGTATCTACCAAACCTCTGTCAGAGTCCTTGCATTCATTCCTGGCATGTTCTGCTGGACCTCAACATGTCCTCACACTCTGTATGGGCTCCAAACACAGGAGTTAAACACAGAGCATCTCCAGAAGGAATACATGGATTCCCATGAAATGAGCTATGACTTTTTCCTTCTAATATTGCAGGGCTAAGCACACAGAACCTCCATTCTGCCACAGTCTGGCAGGGTTACTGCTGCAGCTCTTCCTACTCCTGCTGCAAGATGGGGAATTGGAATAAGGCAGCTTTCCCTACATTGCGAAGACTAGGAATCAGCATACACTACTGGGGTTTGCCTCTCCATATGGGGAAGATAGGCTGCACTGCTCTTGGAAGTTCAGGTGACATTGCAGAAGATCCAGAGAAAGGTGAAAACAACATAAGCTCTCAGAGTTCTCAAAAATCTCACATACACAGCTGTTTATGATGGCAGGAATTAGCCAGGATTTACATGTGTCCATCAACTGTACTTGCTGTACATAGCCAGAGGAGTAGAGAGATTAACACATCGAAGCTATGAACTGATGCTCCTCATTCAAGTCAACTCCAGGCTGTTACTTAGGTTATGATCCTACCCTCACTTAAGGTAACACTGCTACTCCCTCCACCCTATGACTGCCACTAGAGACAATGGGACAAGGGCAAGCTAGGAATACACAAGCCTCCACGATGCAGTAAACTACTGTTATACCAGACAAAAAATATAAACCATTTCATATCCATGAAGTAGCCATATTGAAAATTGGAATGCCTGAGAAAGCTCAAGAGGAATGTTAAAACAAGTAGCTAAGTTACAAGACAGTTTACACCAATCTTTCATTCAAAGGGCAATGCTCTTCTCAGAAATTTAAGTTTGGCTTTGTAAGGTCAAAACAACACAAAAGAGGTCTCAGTTTGAAAACTTTAGATCACACACAACAAATGAAGACACCCCACTACCACAAGCTCCTCTTAAGCAGTTCTGTTGGATGACATTCAGTGCCACAACTCCCTTCACTGTGGAGAACTGGAACTGAATCAATCCCAAACTGTCAGCAATCTCTTCCTCAGTCAAAGCTCTACTATGGCATGACAGGACAAAGACTGCTGGGAGCCAAGAGGGTAATGGAGTGTATTTTCCCTGTGCCCTCAGACCTTTTACTACTCATCATTGACCTCAGTAAAACAGACATCAAGCACATTGGCTCAGCTAAAAATTAAATGGCATGAACTATGCTACCAAATCACAAATTCCTTTTTGTTTGGCAATGTCAGTAGAAAATCTGGGGAGATCAGTTCCCACACAGATAGGATTTATTTCCTCCAAAGACAGTAAAAGCAATGGTAATGCAGAGAATTCCTTCTATACTTACAAAGACACATATGGCAGTAGTGGGCACTCTCACTTCCTTACTGGCACCAGAATGTGGCTCTACATTATCCTGGGGAGCAGGGAACGAGGACAGAGAACGCCTCCTGACATGAAATCAAGGAGACACATTTTAAAACAGGAAGTGAATGCTAGATCTCTTGAGTTCATCCAGATCTGTACCTGTCACTTAACTACACTGTACAGCAATTAAAAAATGGGGGAAGGAGTTTAACTTTTTCATCCCATCTTTCAAAAATACATTTTCTTTTTCATGTAACACTGCTCGTAGCTTTAGGTGTTTCATAGTATGCCAGGTGAGTTACCTGAACTGATTACTGACATCACTTTGGAACAGGGAAGAGAAAAATGGCAATGATTGCAGCTGAGTTCAGCTGGAGGGACTGTAACTCCATCATTATGTCTAGGGAGACTCAACACCATTGCAGCACTGCATCCCAGGCAGTAAAACGCTCCATTCAAAAGCTTGGGTTTTACCATTTAAGCAAAGATCATTCACGTAATGCACAGCTTAATTTAGAACAGATTGGCTGCACTCTGGATACTAAGCACGGAACCCAACGACCAAAATAACCCTATTAAAGGAGCAAAGTGCAGTGGAAAGTAAGAGCAAACCCCATGTATTGCCCCCACAAAGAGGGGCTCATAGCCTCTCTGACTGCAGACAAGTTCTAGCCCGTGTTATAAACATCTGAAATCTACTCAGGATAAAGCAGCTAGGTTCCATGTTACTTCAGTGGAATACATTCACATGCTGGACTAAGAGCAGGTAATGTTTTCACCTGGCAGCATCGGAAGACTGATGTCCCAAAAGGGGAGACTCAGACAGACTGGAGGGAAAGGTCAGAGGTCAGCACACGGCAAGATGGAAGAAACAGGAAGTTGAGGAGAACAAAAAAGAAAAAAAAAGAAAGGCAGAAGCTAGAAGAAAGGCTGAAATTATTTGTTTGTATTCCCTGCATCACCAAGATTTTGGTGTACATTGAAACCATATACAAAACAAAGAGGTGAAAGCATTCTAACCTACCCAAAGATATTAGTGATAGAGTCCAGAAGGCCTCCAGCTGGTTGGGAGAGTCGCTTACTGAAGGAGGGGAGGACAGGTTTAAACCTGGTGAATAGCTTCTCCACATAAAGATCAATACAAACACATTTCATAGCAACAAATCTCTTGAAAGACTCCCTCCCCTGCAGACCCAGTCCGAAGACAGAAAACACCAAAGGCAGACATCAGTTCAAAAGTCACTGTAACTAAAACTCAGAATATAATCTGTGAGTGAACTTTCTTAATTTCCCTCAATTTCTAATCTCTGAATTACTGGGTTTAGACCTAACAGTCTGACAAATCTGAAGTTCCAACCAAATGAATCCTTGCTTTCGTATAACTGCCTCTTACTTTCCACTCACTGCTGTTTCAGAGTAAGGAAAAGATGCATTTTAGCTACATGAAGATTATATTCAACATTTCAGCTAAATCCAAAACCACAGTTATTTGCAAAGTCACACTGATATCTTGTATAGTAATAGTGGCATAATACAACAGGTACTATAATAGCCATGTTACTGTCTATCCTCCTCTTCAGCTTTTGCTTTTAAGATTAAACATTTTTCAGACGGTAGTGCAATACAGTTAAAACAGCAAAGGAAAAACAGCACATCTAAAGCACAGTAACTGAATGCAGTACATGAATTTCATTGTCCAGTCAAAGGCAAATAAAAAGTCCAAGTAACATTCCCAACATTGTTCCAACTCTTATATCCCTTGTTCTTCCTCAATGACATGGTACAAAAATCTCTTGGACTACAAACCTGGATGTCTGGTTCTTAGTTCGCACTGGAGATGTCTCCTCAGCTGTGTCAGAGGTTTCATCTGCAAGCACTTCAATATCATCATCCCTGCTGAAGTGAGAGAAAACACCTCCTTTTCAATCAACCGAAGCTTCCTATGGAAATCTCCCATCAATGCAGATGAACTGAATGGCCCAGGGTCTGTCAGTGTCTGCACCCAACCCGTATCTAGGCTTAATTAGCTGCAGTAATCTGTATGCAGATTCAGACAACACAAATACTGATCTGTCACTGCCAGAGATAGTACATTCAACATACAATGTCTGCAAAGAAGTACATGCCCCGGCTCAACTTCATTTTTTCATTTCCCGCTGCCAATTACACCCTTCACTGACCACGGCGCTAGATTTCCTTCTCCCTAAATTTATCTTATATCCTCTCCAGATTGTCTTTACTACAGGCATATTTCAGCTTGCAGTACTAGTAGTACTGCACATAATGACCTATCATAGCTGAGCAAGACTTTGCTACAGAATGAATTACGTGTGCTAGGACAGCAAAACACTTGAGTTATTGCAGCCCCAGTGGTAACCTATTTTTCACAGGAACTATTAAAAAAAGGCACAAGAGTTTGAATTTTCCTTCTTCATTCACACTAGACATCCTGATTGCTTTTGTACTGTTGTACTTCAGGTGCTGCTCCATAAGAGATGTTTTAATTCACTTCACTGAAGTGTTAGTGTGCAATCAAACGGAAGCGTGAGGCTGATGCATGTATCAAAAATTAATCCATCTACTTGGATGATCTACAAACTACTTGGCTAATGCGAAAAGGCTTTTCCCCACTGTGATGGTTTGAAACTGTCTTTTTAATTTTTCCTTGCAAAGTTCAAAACAGAGAAAGTGAAAGAGTGTAAATACGTCATTATTGGGTGTAAGAAAGCAAAATACTGATTGTTCTAAACACTTCCATTGGATAGATAGAAATGTTTAAGAACTATTACCCAAAACAAAGTGACACTCTGCACATTCTGCGTTCTGCAGTGGGGGCAGTTGCTGGGCTGTCTGGTTGCTGTTTTCTTCTTCTTCTCTTCTGGCTGAAGATAACACACTGACCTTGGCAGCTAAGTTAACAACTTTCTGCTCTAACTAACTCTGCTTTCTGTCCAAGGGAGGTCTTGGGGGGAAGCTCCTGGGAGAGAGGCCCCTTTGGGGTGAAGCAAAGGGAGCTTGGTTGTGCTTTTCTGTTGATTGTATATATTTGTAAATGTTGTGAATTTTGTATATTTGTACATATTCATTGCATTTCATCGTAGATTGTAGACTCTGCTTGTAAATACAGCTTTCATTCACTTCCAGACTGGGCTAGCCTGGTTATTGTCGGTGGGGGGGAATTTCAGCTCACACTGACACACCCATTAATCATCCTGGGTCCTGACAGTCCAGTAATTTTTTCTTCAATGATTTTTTCCTCTACAGCCAGTTTTGCAGGACGAACTATATTTAAACACATTCTATCAACTGAATGTCATTTGACTGAACAGGAAGTTTAAATTCAGCATTTAAGTAGCAATAAACATCAGATTACACTCATCTGCAAGGGAATCAGAGAATGGGACCATTTTTAATTTCTCATTTCAGAGTATAGCTGCCTTTTATGCTCTAAGACTTTAGAGAACAGTAGACATGAAAATGCAATGGAAAATACCTACTGTGACTGAAAGCATCAGGCTGACATTTCAGTAGAAGTTATGCTAATGTTTCTTTTTTGAAATCTAAAGTTTGAGTTACTAAAACTGTATGTAGCAAAAGAATTTTCCATCTTAACATTTCTGAAGTGAATACAAAACCCAGGGTGTACTCCTTGAAATGCTGCCATTTTCCCCCTCAGTAATTAGCATTACAAACCCTCTAAAATGAAGAAATTCAAAAGAAGGAATCCAAAACATCTGTGAAGCAGAGTTTGAGCAATTTACAGAAACAGTAATTTTCTAGGTTTTTTTAAATAGGCTTCTTTTAACTTTTTAGTAGCTCATGTCAAATTAAACAATGAGACCATCACCCACAACACAACAGGAAGTCAAACAAGGTGTTGTGCTATAGCTACCCTTGAGCTCAGCTCCAGGACAGGAAGATCTGACTTTGGATAATAGAAAGAAGCTTAACAGGGAAAGCAGCAACAGACATTACATTTGTTTCCTCTCTCACTGAAATATTGAAGAGTTTAACATTCTAAGATCTACCATGTGAATCATCACCCAGGAGTAAACTTAGCAGCAAGAGACTAGAGATATTTATTTCTGGGTTACCAGAAAAAACTAACTCCAAACCTATTTTTCCTTCCTGCATAACAAATCTCTCTCAGTATGGAAGCGATCAATGTATTTTCACCCACCTTAACTCACTCAGTACCTGTTCCTACAGAAAGCCCTTGAATGTATTTGTAGTCCAACCCTTAAAAAAGCAGGTATCTTCAGTATACTGTTTCAGGACTGAAGAACTATTTTGGAGACCACAGGCATCACATAACAAATGTTTTTCTGCTGACATAATATATATTCACTGTATGACCCACTCAGAATTTTCAGACCATGCATCTGTTTCTAGACATCACAGAGCTCCTTCCTCTGGAAGTTCAGTTGGGGAGAGTTACTATTAATTTACCCCAAAATTTAAACACTTCTCTACCTCACCAAATTCAAATATACAAAGATATTTGTCATGCATCAGCAAAAAAATGAAGTGATGAAGGAGACTAACTCAAGATTGCTTACGGTTCAACTGGCAGGGGCTCTTTGGCAGCTTCTGCTAGCTCCTTCTGGAGCCTGGCTTGTCGTCTCCTAAGAGAAAGCAAGCAAGGTTATTTTGAAAAACTACTTTAATGCCATTCCAGAGATTACTCTGCACAGGTTTGATACACTTCGTAGGATTAAAAAAGAAAATAATTAAAAATCAGACCACTACCCTAAATTTATCCTGCTTTTCAAGATATTGAGCACAGGAGAGGCAGTTTTCTTACTGTGAATAGCAACAGACAAGATCAATCAAGTGCAGCAATAAGGCAAAGTTCACTTACAGCCCTACCTATGTAAATGCAGATTTGCTTGAAGTACAAGAACTCACAAAAATAAGGATTATGTTAGCAGAGATAATGCAAAGCTGCCAAGTACTGAGACTTATACTATAGCTCTTAATCTCCAAGTGCTGTTAGCTGGAAAGTAAGGTGAAGCAATTCAGAAGAAAAATTCTTATTTTGCAAGGAAAAAAGCACAAACTTATTTTGCAAGTTATACATTGCTCAGTCTCATGGCAGCTGCTCCTTTTAGTGGAATGCAAAAAAACCATTTAAGCTTATTAAGTATACAAAAGGATAAAACCAGTAGCATCTAGGTGCAATATGAACAAGGTAAATCCAAATCTAACACCAGTTAAAAAATCCAGTTTCTATCTGACTTATGATCTTCAGCCCACAGTTCAACGTTGCTCAAGAAACAAAAGAACATGTTTTATTCATTTAAAAGACAGGAATTTTTTCACAAAGCATCTGTCTGTATTGGCCAGAAGGAGGAACACAAAGTTCAGGACACACTTGTGCAAGAATAGAAAGATCAGAATTAAACATGGTTTTATCCTACACACTTGTAAACATTCAGAAATATATTAGGAAACAGTTTATCAAAGAGGTCAGTCTCACCTTGAATCCTTTTCATTTTCTGCATTCAAACGATTGGCTTCTTGTGCTTTCTCTGCCATCCAACGTGAGACCAGCTCCTGGTTGTCTTCAGTAGTTTTCCTCAGTTTCTCCTCCAAAGCATTGAAGGTAATCTGGAGAGCGTCATATTCATCTTTCAGTGTCTGATTAGCTCGCTCAAGATCTTGCAGTTTGCTACGCAATTCCTGGCACTCTGTTTCCAATTCAGAGATCTTTTGCAAATACTCTGCAATCCTGGAATGGTACAAAATACACAAAACAATGAGGATTTCCTTTGGGACCTATACCACCTTCTTTGTGCTATTTGCACAATGCCTAACAAAGGCATTTATAGCCCATGACTAGAACTCCTAGAGACTATCATAGCACTAATAAATAACTTAACCAGATGTCTGGGTCTCATACCAACCACACAGATGAAACAGTTCCTACTCACTTTGCTTCATTCATCTGCATCTCTTTGTCTTTCTGCTGCATTTGGTTATTCAGATCAATTACAGACTGGGCCAGCTAGGGAAAGGAGAAAAATCAAATTACAAAATGCAAGGATGACAGCTGGGTAACTCACAGTGAGCAGCAACCAGCAAGAGTACAGCTCAATCTAACAAGTCAACTATGAAGTACACCTTTCAGGCCTTTCATAGCTCTCTAATACAGATCTATTTACAGCCCCTATCACACAGGTCATACTATCAGGGGAACCCAAATGAGTTGTCAAAACAGTTACTGTCCTTTCACATCTCACTCCCTTCCCTCAAAAAGTTTCTTTAAGAAAGTCACATCAAACAGAATGCATATTAGGAAGAATTTTTTTTGAGTTGTGGAAAAAAACAACACAGAAAAGTTGCCAAGTAAAACTAACAAACCAGTACTAACAACCATGGAACAAATCTCCCTGTTATAGCCAAGACAGCCATTACAGGAGACATGTAGCTCACATACTGTAAACACAGGTTTCATGAAGAGTGTTCCCACAAAGAAAAGTTGCTGGTGGAGTCTCTCCAGTGCACAGGAAATAAAGGCAGAGGTGAACGCTAAAAAGCTGCCACTGCCAGCTCACAGCTGCTCAGTCAGTGAGCAGCAATAAGCCCCACAGGGTGCAGAGCTCTGGCTGCCTGGGGAGAAGAAAGTTTTAAGAGCGTCTGCTTGGGTAAATGGCTTAGGATACTTACCTGTGGTTTGGCTACTCAGGGTACACCTTCGGTAAAAAGCTGTCCCCCCTTTGAAAAGTTCAGAATTACTGACACTGGGAGCATGTCCACAACTCCAGTGAGATGTGATCAAAGGAGCATGGTAATACTTTCCAAGTCACTCCCATCTCTTCCCTCTAAAAGTCTGAAGTACCATTCAGGTACTACTAGCTCCTGGACTCATTCAACCCATGAGTGTGTTTAAAAAAAAAAAAAAAAAAATTGTGCCAATGAAGCCTCCACATCTTCCTGTGCAAAAACCCCTAGAATAAAACACATGGTACTTTTTTCTCTCTTCAGGGCCTAAGTTTCATAGCTTACAGGACTCCTGGGCTCCATACTGCATCTACATTGCAGAACCAGTAATCCCTTTTCAGTCTAACACCACGGCACTCTCAGCCTTTGCTTGTGCTGTTTTGTCCCCTTTTTTATAGCAGCGGTCCTGCAAAGTCAGACAAAAGAAGTACACAGTCACCTGTTCTCTCACTCATTCAAACACTTTTCAGTGTAGAACTAGCAGTCATGTGCAGCTCCAATCTGCATCAGCTCCTTCCTCCTCTAATAAATACACTTAATTTTAGACATTTGACTGCTTCTTAAAAACCATGCTATGCTGAAAATCTAAGTTCTTATCTCCTGGCTATCAGTTTTAAAAACCCACCATGTCCAGTTTATTTTAATCAACAACACAGGGAGCTTAAAAAGACTGTACATGAAATGAGGAAAAACAATGAATGAGTAAGTCTGGTAAAATTAAGGTCATGTTCACAAAGGGTTACATACAGACCACGCAGAACACAAAGGACTTTCTAACCTCGCCACGTTTCTTATGCAGCTCTGTCAGCTCCTCTTGATGCTTTATCTTCAACTGTGCCAGCTCCTGCAACTGAGCATCATTCCATGTTCCATCATGCCCTGGACTGGAGTTCGAGAGAAAGATGATGTCAAAGTAGAACCCAATTACCTCTGTGCCTTTGACATTCCTCCTTTGGATTTTCTATACCACATCAGACACTAAACCACAGCTAGCTCCCCCACAACACTTCCTGCCAACCAAAATACAGTAAATTTACTATTACTCTATTCACCTTTTCATACCTTTATAAAACAGAATTCAAATGAAAGATAACTGCACAAAGGCAATCAAGTCTTAAAAGTGCATCCTCCAAATTATGACAGAATTACAAATATTTTGCCACCCCAAATCTGGAGTGTGACAGTGGACCTTGAAGATGCTAGCTATCTGGAAAGAGCATAATACAGGGCAGAGAAAACAAAAGCTAGGGAACCAAGGGTATACTCCTAGGCCTTTGGGTTTATAGTCCAGCCACTTCTCCATTGCCCTAACTATGTAAACAGCCTTTCATTGTGTAAACAGTTTTGGAGTATTTTTTGATTGTATTCTACAACACAGTGCTACCATGAAATAAGCTGAAATTTCTATACACCAGAAGAACACAAGTCACCTCCAAAACAGCTATGACTGTAACATTTATCGTTCATGTCTTTGAAAGCAGAGGTAAGAACAAAATTTTTTTAAAAAACAGAGCAGCATACAGAATCACACAGACTTTCAGCAAGTTCACAGATATATTTTAAATTACAACTTCAAAAAATAATTTTATCACTGTTGTACCAGACAGAGTAATTGCAAACAGCTGTTTCTGTAGCCATTCTGTGCTAGAACAATCCAGTGGGAAACAGATAATGCTTTCAGAAGGTGAAAGGTCTCACAGTAAGCACAGTAACTTAATGCTCCTCTCAAAACCAAACAACATCTCATTGAACTAATGGTGTTCCAGGAGACACTCCATTTCCAAAAAAACTTTGTCCAGACAGAGCCAAGTCCTGTGATAACATCCAACACATCCTGTAACTCTGGCCTCTATAGCCAGAACTAGATAATCTTCCTTGGAATTAAGGTAATATTTTTTCTTCAGCTATCTAGGATAAGAGAATTCATTCTGTCTGAAAAAAATATCATATACTGAAGACAGTATCAAATCTTAGCTTATTATTTACTTTGAAGATCCTATTTCTGTGCATCTCTTCTCATCCTCATCTGTTCCAGCTTCATCTCTTTAATAACAGGTTTCAACTATAATGAGATTCCCATAAACTAAAGGTCGTTTGAGACAACCACAGGTATCAAAAAGCTTTTGAGATCTTTCACGTGGACGTCAGCTCCAGCCTGCTGGCCAAACACGGACATTTTGCCTGCAAAATCAGTTCTTTTCCTTACCAGTAACAGCACACAATAGCCTTAATTATATTTATGTTTTGCATCTTAAATAGACACACACATATAGTTTCCAGAAAAAATCCTGCTAAAAGCAGGCAGAAGACACATTCGTTTTAGCATATGGTGCTTATTTAAGACACTGAATTGTGACTTTTGCCATTCTCCTCTTCTATGTGATAACAGAGATCAAGAGAAATTAAGATGTCAGTTTTTCCCTACATTGCAATGCTCATAAGACTAAATAATTTCAAGAGTCATATCATAACCATTAGCAGCTAACACCAGGCAAACTTTATAAGCATTACAAAGCAAAGATCAGAAGCAAAAGCTCCTGGTTCACCTCCACACCCTGAATTTGTGATAAATTAACACCTCTGCAAAACTTTCTTTCTGCACTGTATGTTGTGAAAGTATTGAAACTTTATCATATCCTTAGTTACAATTTATTTTTAATTCAACACATTTTCCAGTTTGTTTTATTCCAAGTTACTGTAGTAACCTACAAGTTATTTGTGTAACACATCAAACAATGGTTTAGGGCACACTGTGCATGACAGACAGCTGACTGACAGAAAAGGAATTTTAAATACCTCATCTCGTGTCTGCTCTGCATCTCATATTTTTCTGCTTGAAGTTTATCAGCCAGCACCGCATGAAGGTCTGACTTCTCTAGTAGCTTGTTATCTGAAAGGGCAAAAAGTGTAATTAAGAAGATAATCAAAAAGCAAAAATAGATTCCCACCCTCTTCTTCTACCAGCTAAGATGTAGTAATTTTAATTATTCAGGCAGAGCTAAACATTATGTAAGCCTCCACTACAATAGCGTGCACTCCTCTTTGATATCAGCAGGCTAAGGCAGGACAGTTTGCAAGAATTCTTCATTAATCCAGATATTATGTGGGACTGGTCTTACAGCAATTCAATAGACACTGCTCAAGTGTATTGTCATCTGCTACAACAGAAAGGGTTCAGACTGCTTATGGCCCTTCAAACAGTAGCAACATGGGAAAATGACCTGTCACAGAACTGGTCATGTCCAACATTGTCCAGTCCCGCCAAGCTTTGTTTGCTTTCATCTCCATCCCATAACATAAAGTACTTCACTGTGAGCCAGCAGCAACATTAGGTGACACCCTTGCTCCCCACGCACACACTTTCCATTTGCTCCTGTCACAGCTGAGGCGGGAGAAACATGGGCAAGTAAGCCCTGGGCCGAAAGCACTTGCCCCTGAATAGTTCTAAACTTCACAAAGACCAAGCACGTGGACAACAACACTATTATTCTCAATTCCACAAACATCTGAGCGGGAATTGTGCAGACAAGTTAGAGACATTCAATCAGTGTCCATAGCACACGTTTAGTTTAGTGTGGCAGGCAACCGAAAAAAACCAACTAGCTTAATTTTCTCAATAACGTACACACCCCAACTCCTCTCAGTTCTAACAAACATCTCCCAACCAATCTTCTGAAAATCACGCGAGGCCCCAGGGGGCCTTCACTACCGCGTTTCTCCCACTATCCGAGGAGTGAGGGAAAGAAAACCTCCCCTCGGCCTCGATGCCCTCCTAGGCGATGATCTTACACTGCCCGATGATCTCCTCGAAGGCCTGCCGCTGCAGCCGGTCCCGCCGCCGCAACTCCGCCGCGATGTGCCGCTTCCACGGGGGGAAACCAGCAGCGCGCAGCCCCGACGCCATCTCCGCGGCGCAGCTCGAAGAGGCAGCGGGGGCGACGGCCGCCCAGGCCGCGGCCCGCGAAGGGCGGCCGAGGGGAGAGGAAGGTGGGCTGCAGTGCCGTGAGGCGGCGGGAGGCCACTGCCCGGCCCGCAGCGGGGCGAGCGCGGCGGCGAGGAGCACCCTCTCAGAGCCACGACTTGCCCGGCGCGGCCCGCAGCCCACGCCCCACGCCAACCATGGCGCTGCGGCCGCGCTCTGTCAGGGGCCCTCACCCCTCCGCGGCGCACCTTAACAGCGACAATAGTTGTCCCGTCGCTGCCTGCCTGCCCACCCCACCCACCCCTACTCACCGTTCCACAAACCCCACCACACATTTTCCTACGCCGGAAGGCCCCTCGGTGGAGCCTCGCTGCAAACCGTGGGGTCGATCCCAACCGCCGGGCGAGCAGGCGGGCGGACACCCTTTCGACGAGAGAGGGCCTCACGCTGCGCCATTTTGTGCCTCTTCCCGGAAATGCGTGTGAGCATTGTCACCATCTTGAGAGGGGCGAAGGCCCTCATCCGGTCCGCGCCGCCATTTTAGGAGGGCTCTACTCATCCTAGTACCGGCGCAGGCGCATGCCTCCTGTCGCCGTTCCAGGACCGATTATTGCTGTCGGCAGCCGCCGGTGCTCTGTGAGGCTGCGACGTTACACCAGCCGCGAGTTGTTCCTGTTGAACGCACAGTATCGCCATGCTGGCCGAAATAAGTACCGACAGCCGCAGTTAGCGAGGGGAGTCCTAGCGTTCCGCCAGTACTTGGGGCTGCCCCGCTCCTTCTTGGCAGCCGGTAATGCCTGCTTTGAGGAGAAATCAGACCCCTCTGTCCTCCCGTCCTCCCCGGTGTCATAGAATCGTCTCGGTTGGAAAAGACATTAGTTCCAAGCAGCATCTAACTCTACCAAATCTGGTACTAAACCATGTACCGCATCTCTACCTCCTTTAAACACCTCCAGGACTGGGGATTCATCTACCTGCCTGGGCAGCCTTCTCCAGTCTTTGAGAACCCTTTGAGGGAAAAGTTGTTTTTAATATCCAACCTAAGCCCTCCCCTGGTGCCACCTGAGGCCGTTTCCTCTTGTCCTATCACTTGTTACTAGGGGGCACAGCCGAACCCCTGCCTGGCTCCAGCCTCCTGCCAAGGAATTACAGAGGGTGAGAAGGTCTCCGTCAGCCTCCTTTTCTCCAAACTAAACAACCCCAGTTCCTTCAGGCTTCTGTCCACCTACGGCTTTGGGCAGGGGCCAGTCTTGGGGGTTTTTGGCATTGAACACTGGGACCCTCTGAGCTGACCCTCTGAGCTGACCATGCCTTGTGCTGGAAAAGCACGACCCTAACCGAGGTCACCCATCAGGGAAAAAGTCTTGGTTTGCTCTTTGAAGCCTGTGTAGCTTCCCTTCTTCACCTGGGTGACTGATGGGATGAATCTAGCAATTTGAGGAGACTCAAAGAAGTTGATATTATTAGCATAATTTACCTTTCCAACCATCAGTGTGGAGAGTGCAGTGGGTTCACTAGGATCTCCTGATATTTAACATTGTTAAAAGGGGATGTGAAAGGACATTGTTTCAGAAAGCATGACTCATAATACACATAAATCACATCCCTAAAATAATAACAAAAGTTTTTGCTATTAAGTTACCTAGCAGAGCCAGGAAGTACATGACACTTTGATGGAGCATTGGAGAACTGAATAACTGGTGCATGTGTGGCACCGAAGACATGCAGTGGCTTACAATCCATGAATCTTCCTAATGTTCATGCCTTTGCTGTTTATTTTTAAAGCAAGATTATTACTGTGAATAAACATTAAATAGTCACTGAAAAGCTCTACAGCTTTCTCTCAACATTGAGAGGTTTGCAATACTATTTATTGGGTGGTCTTTGTAGTCTTTTCCACAAATCATCACAAGACAATCTTCTGTTTCAGCAGGGCATACAGACTATCAGTTACGAAGCTTTACTGGGTTATGCAGCAGTTCAAGGAGGGTGGTAGTGAAATGAAGTGCAGTTTGGAGGTTTTTAGATAGGTTTACTTTGAAAAGTTATGTGGAACACAACATGAACTACAAGGGCAGCCTTCACTGCACTAGCACATCCCGTCCAGTGTCATGAAGAAACCACACGCTCTCTGGCAAATGCAAAGATCCATAACATCTTCTTTCATTGATTTACTTTTAACTGCTTAACTTCTTAAGTTAAAGAACTACTGAAGGGCAGTACTGAGAGAAATTAATCCTTTCAAATTCTCTGCAGAAAAAGAGGAAGCCAAACATGAAGCATTAACAAAAAGAAAGAAGACAAAAATACAGAAATGTAGGGATCAAACTCAGTTACTCCTCTCCTGAGGCTTTTTACATTGGCCTTAATATATAATTAGCCTGAAAGTCTCTCACTACCTTTGAATTGCCAACCACCTGCTTGCTTTCAGCCACTCCATCAAAAATCCTTCATCTCATCTTTGGCCGTAGGCTTTTCTCTCTAATACTAGGAGAGAAAATAATTGTTTTCTATTTCAGTGGGACAGGACAAAGAATCAGTGTGAGCAGAAATGGCATGAAAGAAAAAACAAAAAGAAAAAATGCATGTCCTCAAGCTTTAGACGAATTACTGGAAATGCTATGTATGTTTTACTGTTTACGATAACTGTGAGACTGTTCCAAGGGAAGGATTTCAATTATTTGTCATCTGTATATATTCGAATCTTAGAAAAATCCCACTATGTTAAAGATGTCATGTCCACCTTTTTGTAATCTATGATTTCCGTAGTGCACAGGACATCCTGAGTTTTTTTACAATACCTGCTAAAAGTGCTTTTTCCCCTCCAAAGTTCCTCTTTCTTCTTAAATTCACCTTAAACTTCTGTCAGTCTTTCCAATAGCACATGCCTGCTCCATGTCATCATCTGTCATCTTGCGCTCATTTTATATCAACAAGATTTACAAAAAAACCCCAACCCTTACATGTGATAAAATAGCTTGTTCAAACTGAAAGTGGCTTCTTTTTCCACTTGAAGCACCTTCCTGCTACTACCATCATTAAAATCTGCCAGTTTGTTCAATAGTTTAATTCAGGACTAAGAATTTAAGACTTTTAACAAGTATCAGGATTAACAATACTCATTCCACAGTGAAAAAGTAAAAACTGTACCTCCAGTAAGGTATGTTGTACTTTACATCCCTAGAGGCTGAAACTTTGCTTCCCACAGGAAGCTTATGTGGGTTTGGTAGTGGCAGAGGGGAAAAGGCAAAGGAGAAAAAATGCTGTTCAGCACATACAAGTTGAAGGAAACACAGAGAGGCAATTTCAGATGTTAGCTGTTGCGAAAGAAGAGATACTTGCACCGAGCATGCAAGATCATGTAGAAAAAGCTAATATAAAAAGACTTTATTGATCTACCTGCCATGAGGGACAGTTCTTTACCAAGTGACAGGCTAGACATTAATTGCCTTTTGGAGATATTGATAGTGGAGCTTAGCAGAACAGTCAGTGTGCACTATGCTGGTCACAGGCTGTTGGATAAAAATGAAAAACACTGGGATAGGTTCTTTCTGCACTCAAGCTTGGCTATGTGTGGGGCCATCCTACGTCTTCACTAGCTTTCCTAGTACACAAGCTGGTGCAATCTATGCATCCTAGTGTGATGTTATCCCTCAACCACATAGGGCACAGTGTCATTCTGGAGGAGAAAACAATTGTAATTAATTATTTAGGAATTAACAGGGAGATGGAGAAGAAGCAACATCTAAATGTAGGTCCAACACTGCATTGAGTCATCCAGAGAATGGCACTAAAGGCAAAAGCTATATGCTATAGTCCAGGGTTTAAGAAGGATTGCACTCAGAATCTTTGTGCCTGCACTTTGTGAAATTCTGGCACTCCTGGAAGGTGCTGACCGTTTTGTGAGATCTCTGTCATGCTTCTGAATCCATTTGAGCAGCTGCATGTTCTCATGCAGATGCTGCAAGTATGCCGGAGAACTGGTTTCCAGACATTAGTTTAAAAATTTCACTGAAAGAGTAGTCAAGCATTGGAACAGGCTGCCCAGGGAGGTGGTTCAGTGTTTAAAGGTCATTTGGATGTGGTGCTTTGAGATATGGTTTAGTGGTGAACTTGGTAGAGTTTGGTTAATGGTTGGATCTGATGATCTTAAGGGCCTTTTCCAACCTGAATGATTCGATGATTCTATGATTTTAAAAACAAATGGGAGGATGGTGACTAAATTATTGGGTTTAAGGTATATAGAAAGAGAGCTTTGCCCCTGACTAGAAAGTCTAAACAACACCATGTCTAACAACATGCTATTTTGGAGCAATAGATCATCTTCATTAGGCTTTTTACTTCTATTTTCCCCCCTCCTTGACCCATCTTCTGTAAGACGCTGCCTTTACCAGGAAGGAAGTATATAGCCTACTACAACATTTTATGAAAATCTTTAACAGCGCCCTATGATAGTTTTACATTTTTGAGGGCAAGTAAGCTTGTGTTAGGTGAATGAAGTGCTAGGAAGAAACAGGGTTTTTAAAAGCTACTGTGTCCTACAACATTACATCCTCTATCTGGGAGCATACAGCATTTTTGATGGCTAAGTCTCCATGGACATAACAACGCTAAGAGTGCAGGTATTTTAAGAATTTAAAATAAAGGATGACAGAAGGTTACAGATAGGTACTACATCTGAGGAAATCGGTCAATTTCTGGGCAGTTCATACCCTTCACTTAATGTCTTCTACTTCTACTGCCTGTACTAACTTAACTGGGCAGTAACAGAGAGTGCAGAAAAATGTGCCTGGCTTGGCAAGAGAGAGTCATAGGCCCAGGGACGTATGAGGAAGAAGTGGCTTGTGTTCAGCCCTGCTTTCATCTGGTTCAGGGCACAGGCAGTAAAACCAGCAGTGATCATCTTAAAGGCTTTTTGGTAGAAAGTAAAAATGAAACAAAATGAACATTAGTCCAAGATTTATTTGTTCAGTTTAGTTTTCTAATCCCATCTGGCAAACTCCCACAGCTGGTGTTATCAGCTCTGCCATTTCAAGGTACAGCTGGTCTTACTATAAAGACAAGTACAGCACAGTGTCACACTACTTTTTTTGTACCAGCTCATTTCTACCACTCTCTGTCTAAGCTGCTCACCTGAGAACTCTTTCTTCTGCAGAGGCATTAGGAAGCTCTTTACAGAGCTTCCATTTGAATATTTTTTCACTTGGCAGAACGTGTGGTGGCATTTGCCATTGTGCCTGTCATAGAGAACAACTCAGACTCTCTTTAAAGCAAAAAATTATAATCCGTACCCAGCTCTCGAGCTGGAGAAGTAAGGCATTTTTAGCATAGGAATAGTAATGTCTTTTTTTTTTATTCTGGCAACCTGGCAGAGAGCTTCTCTTCTCTCCCAGTAACAAGCCTTTCTAAAAGACAGGCCAGATCAGGTACCTGGATGTTATAATATGCCTTAATAAATCCAGTGTTCTCAAATTCTGCTTTTCTACAAATCTGGGGCAAATTTAAGCAATATTCCCTATTAGGAGAATATTTTTTTGTGCAAGAATGTACTTCATGTCAAGTTTGTATTTTGTGAACTTTGGCTGCTCCAGGAAAGTTTTTACTCTGTGGCCATACGAGTTCTTCCGGAATATGGAATGGAAAAGTGAAATGCTGCCCAGGGCCAGGGAAATACCACAGCTATTAAGTTATGGGGATTATACAAAGAATATTCTGTTGAATAAAGCAAGAGGCATATAAGATCATGCTTATCTTGCTGACTTGTAGCTTAAAGAGTCAGGTGTTTCAGTAATGAGGCCTTGAAACTCCAACATGCATGGCAAAAAAACCTCTCTTTGAAAAAGATTTCTCCCTTACAGATTGACCTCTTCCACACATGCTTACAAGCCTCTGCTTGGCGTTTTCTCCCCCAGTAAAATTACTGCATGGGTGCTAGAATTTTTAACCTAGATGTATCCACAAAAGGTCTGTGCACACAGACAAATGCATCCTCAGGTGCAGTAGTGCAGTGGCATTGTGGGATCTTCCCTGCACTCCTCATTTGCTTTGGTACTTCTTCTGGGCAAGGACTACTATAAGTGAGTGAGCTGGTATAACACTCAACTAAAGGTGAATCATGTGGCAGGCAGTTCTGAATTTTCAGTAAAGAGTGATCAGAAAGACAACAATTTTATTATTTTAATCAACATGGGAACAATAGCAACAATTAGGCCACAAACAGGCATATCTTAATTATAACCATGGCATTAATTCTTAACCTGAATAGAACAACAATTAGGAATATCTTAACATTAGTCATTCTTGGTCAATGAACAGAAGTGTACAGTAAGGTCAGCATTAATCTATTAAGAATGCTACAAAACCAGCCGGCCAGTGTCCTTCAAAAGCAGAGTGCTTGCTGCAAGAGGCTGGAATGACTGCTTGTGCATCCCTTCAGGCAGCTATACTCCTGGGCTGCCTAGGGACCCTGCCCATTCTCCCATTTCTGCACAGTAGTTCTGGTATCTCCCTCTGTTTGTTGGGGGTACAAAAACACTAACTGCTTGGGAAAAAAATAGCTACAGTGCCAAGGGCCAGCCCTCACTCTGCACAAATAATGCATGTGTGCAGCCTGGGAGCTCACACTAGTGGCAAAGGTGGCTCCCTGGCAGTGTGCAACATTCATCATGCTATTCAGACTCTTTCCCCACCCTCCCCTACCTCCTTGCTCCATGGATAGGACATGCTTTTGGAGCTGTACCGCTTTCGAAATGCTTTCTTTTCCATAACACTCTTTAATAGCAACTCTGTAACACAAAATGAAAATTTTGCTGTGATAGAAAAGGGGTTCTTTAAACACACCCCTTCCATCTCCTGGTCCTTACACCGTACCTTCTTTTTCAAAGCATTTACTAATGCGTGTACTTAACCACTTGCCTCTTACTGGAAGTACCAAAGTGACACTACAAAAGGCTAACTTGCATTTGGTATTGTGGTTCTGGCTCCTCTTATTCTGAACAATGTAGAATAAACTCAGCTGGAACATTTTCATAATCATAGAGACCCTCAAAAATTAAACTCCCCAGTCTGTTTTCGAACCAGGCCAGAGAACAGTGGTGTGAACAAAGAGGTCAGCTCCATCTTTCTTCTCATCAGGATTTCTCCTAGGGTGCCATCGTGTTGTGTTGTTTTCACTGTAGAGACAAGAAAAGACGTCAGCTTGTCTATTGTCAATTCTAAGTCTTTTAATGGAGAAGGAAAAAAATCTCCAACCTACAGCTTTCTCAAGTGGACCCTCTTTTTCTCCCAAACCCATTTATACTAAGCCCTCCTCTACTCCTTCTTATCCAACTCATGATGATCTGGGAAAAACAAACAAACAAAACCCAAACAAACAAAACCAGCCCCCTAAAAACCAACAAACCAACCAAAAACCCCAACATCCCAGTAAAGTAAATGTGTGATTTTTTTCTATAGAGGGTTCATTAACGGTTCTGGACACCACTGTTCTAAATTGGCGTTTCGCATAGATGACTACTTTAAATATTCATTTTTTTGGTGTTGTTTGTTTGGTGGTGTTTTTTTTGTTGTTTTTTTTTTTGTAAATGACAATAAAGGAGGTCTATTAGCCAGTAGTTTAGATTTGGGTTGTCAGGCCAAGTCTGGACATTCTCAGTAACAATGCAGTATGCACCAAGGAAGCAGTAATAAAGTAGCTGACTATTTGCATTCTTCTTCCGGACATTGAGCTTAAACAGTCCAGAAGTTAAAATTTCACACAAAACTAAGGTCGTGATTTCACAACATGACATCTTTTGCAGCATGTTGCTTTAAGATACTCCCTTGCATCCTTTACTCTGCAAGCTCTGTCCCCATGTGACAGTGCTCTGAGCTTGGTTAGGAAACTCATTGAGGGCACAGTGAGTAAGCCAGTGCTACTCTAGCAGTATTTTGCTGTGACACCACAGGCTTTTAAAACTTCCACCCTGCCTTGTTGCCACAAGTGACACACCGGTGTAGTTGTCCTGCCAACTGGTCCCTCTTCCGTCCGATGCTTCCCAGAGTGTGGCAGCTCTGAACTATCGCGATAGTCTCGGCCCTTGGAGTTCTGCATGTCCAGCACTGCCCGGCTCTTTGAGGGAAGGGGTGGCTTGTGCTGTCCCTGGATGCTTTGGCTGACTTCAGACCTCAGTGGCTTGACGAGTTTTTTGAGTGGTGCTGAATTTTCTAATGGTGTTGCCGTCTTTGGTTTGCCTTGAGTCTTTTCAGCTGTATTCTTTTCTTCAGACTGGCTGGAGCAGGTGTAGGACCGAAATCGCTGCGTGGGGACCAGGAAAGGTGGTGATGGTTGTTTGCTAGAGGTCTTGCTGCTGTCAGGCTCCTGTGACTTCAGGAGATGGCAGCTCTGATCTGGCAGTGGTGGCTGCTCTTTTCGTGAGGCCTTGGGGTAGTCCTGCTCTTTCTTTGGTGCAACCTTGCCCTTAGAGCCCATAGAACCATATAGTGGATTCTCAAACATCTCTGGCTTTTGCTGTCCCTCCTCCTGAAGCAAAGGCTCTGCTGTGATTTTCCCCAGTTCAGGTGGCCTACAGTCATCAAAGCAGTGTAAAAAGAAGACTTGTAAAGAGCAGGCAAGAGACACTGACTGATTTTAAGAGAAAATTAACAGGAAATGAGCATGGTAAAATTAAACTGACAGTTCAAAGGGGCAACGGGATAACAATTAAACTTTGGGGAAGATAATAGAATTGTATTACTTTCCATTTGTTTAATCAATAGTAACGTGCCAGCTGAGAGCAGATATGCATGGTACTGTATAAACTCCCTACTGGACTACAATCTCATCAGAGCAGTACTTGGCTTTTCTTTAAACAGTGATAAGATACTGAGCCAAACTGTGCCAAGTGCTTTGATGACTCTGCAGCATGCACAAATCTGAATTTAAATACTGAGTTCTCAGATCTGGGAAAGGATTGATATAGCTATCTGGATAGTTAATGCTCATGTTACACTGTGGCATTTTACATCTAGGTCAATCTCCTCTTGGTACCAGGGCTGCATGGTGTTGCTAGGGAAGGCATAAAACTCCTTAATGCACCCAAATGCACAATATGTAAGTGATAGCTATCTTCTATAGGGTAAGACAAGCACTGGGTGTTCACAGCTGAGCCCTTTGAACTGGAGCTGAGACTTGGAATGGCAGCACAGTTGTACAATGGGACAAGGGTGGTTTCACGGCTTTTGTATGACTTGACCTGATTTGGCAAAGCTTTCATGTGGAGAACTGCCACAATACTTAAAAATCGGCCACAGTATCACTGAACAGAGTGGAATAGGGGTGAGTGGCACATGTTCTTTGTGTGTCTTCAGATGAGTTGTGTTCCTTACTTCAAGTTATTTTCTAGAAGTCAGTGTGCTGAGAAGCAAAGAACTGAGAGCATGCTGAAGTGTTGTCATGTCCGTAACAGATTGAGGCAGTGCTTGCAGCTTTGACTTCTGCAAGTTCTGTTTTCTGGAGTGCTGCATACATTTACCAGTGAACTCTAGCCCAGAGTCAGAAAGCACCTGTCACTAGGAAAAAGGGAAAAAGAGGTCTCGAACAGGGACATCGGTGGTGTACATGCACTAGTGTGGAGTAGCCTCATCAGTGCAGTTGTGTGCTGATGGGGTATATTCAATTGCTTAATGAAAATTCTGCATCAAGGCTTGTGACAGATGCAGCACATGGATGCTAACTGCTCTAGCAAGCTGGACATTTGTATAGCTGTATAAGTAGAAATTCAGTTAAAGTACTTCACATAAGACATGTGAAGAAGCACTCCTTCCCAACCAGATCTAAGCCACGCTCTTCCCTTTTCTTCTTTGTTACTGAATCAACTCCACAGTCTTATCTTCTTGTGGCAGAGAATTAAACATATATGTATTTTTGGCTTTTCTTTCACAGAAGTCTGAGGAACTTCTAGACTACTTTTATGGGAGTATGTGGCATCTGCACTTGTGACCTTAGCTTTTTGTAGTTCTAGAGATAAGAATGAAAGCATATGCTGCACCTTGAACTCTGTACACATAATGAAAGAATGACTGTGCAGAATGGCAGGAGAGAGGAGACTACAGTCAGTGCAAATCTCAGAATACTCACAGATACTCTTGGCTGCGACTAGAAATGCTTCTGTTTACGGCAGGCTGGAGGGATATTTTTGGAGATAAAGGTGACAAGGAGGGTGATGTGGAGGATGACTGACTCTGTCCCATTACAGAGGTAACATCTTTGGGCTGCTGCTCATAGCTCCAGAAAGAAGGTGGCTGGTCTGGTGAAGGTATCTGCTTAAGCTGGCTGATTGTAGAGGGTTGCTGAGAGAAAGCAGCCATCCCCAGGTAGTTGGGGTTGCTGATGTCTGTGGGAGTAGAGCTGCTGAAGGGAAGAAATATTGTTAGGAAGATATACACACAAATACATTTGTTTTGTTTTTTTCTCCTTGCCATCTACAAAGGAGTTAGTGCCCAGTGATTGCTTTGATCCAATACCACCTACTTTATTTACTTTTTTCACTGTTGCTTCAGAATCAGACAATAAGTGGGAGTCCTGTTAGTACTTTCCTTCCATGGGTCACTGAAGAGGAAGCAACTGGGTCAAGGCCACCTCCCCCTGCCCCAGATAGTTCCTCTGGCTGCTGCAGACACTTCCATGTCTGCAGGCTGCAGAGAGCACTCCATTTTTGCAGTCACACACAGGGGCTTTTACAGGTCCCAGCAGTTCAGGTGGCTGCTGCAGCAGGACAGCTCCAAGCAAGAGGCAAATTGCATCATTGAGCAGCATTTCACAGCAAAGGAATACGCTGCTGGAACTACAGGAGAGACATTTGGCCTTTTGAGATGTGCCCGTACAGACTAGCATGTTGCAGCCAGGAAGCTGCCTGCAAAGAAATGCTCCTGTGAAAGTGGAGTGAAAGGACAGTCTTCCTAGGAAGTGTCCTGTGACTCTTGGGATGGAAAAGACAGGCAGTTTGAGCATAGCTTCCCAGCCTATGATAGCAGAGACAAAGCAGAAAAATTACCGTAACATATCCTCCTTCCCTGGGTTGTCTGGAGAAGAGGAAGCACTTCCCCGATAGCGAGCAATGGCTGCTGCCTCTCTGGCCATCAGATGAGTAGATTTTGACTTTCTGTTGGAAATAAAAAAGCCTTTTTGAAGTGGGATGTGGGGACCCTATCTGGTTACAGGTTAGGGCCTGACCTGCTAGAAAGCAGCTCTGTGGAAAAAGACCTAGGAGTCCTGGTGGACAGCAGGCTGACCATGAGCCAGCAATGTGCCCTCATGACCAAGAAGGCCAATGGTGTCCTGGGGTGCATCAAGAAGAGTGTGGCCAGCATGTTGTGGGAGGTTCTCCTCCCCCTCTGCTCTGCTCTGGTGGGGCCACACCTGGAGTATTGTGTCCAGTTCTGGACTCCCCAGGTCAAGGACGACAGGGAACTGCTTGAAAGGGTACAGCAAAAGGCTATGAAGATGATTAGGGGACTAGAATATTTGTCTTATGAAGAAAGGCTTGAGGAACTTGGAGCTTTTTAGCATAGACCGAGGTGGAATCTTACCAGTGCTTATAAATACTTAAAGAGGATGGGGCTGGGCTCTTTTCAGTGGTGGCCCATAACAGGACTAGAGGTAAAGGGCACAAACTTGAACATCTAAATATGAGGAGGAACTTCTTTACTTCGCAGGTGGTAGATCACTGGAACAGGCTGCCCAGAGAGGTTGTGGAGTCTCCGTCTCCGGAGTTACTCAGAATCCCCCTGGACATTGCATTCTTGTGAAACCTGCTCTAGGCAAAGCTGCTCTGGCAGAGTTGGACTAGGTGATCCTAAGAGGTCCCTTCCAAGCCCCACCATTCTGTGATTGTGTGATTCTTTAACTCATGCATTCTCAGCTTTTGAAGCTTCTGGCACAGAAGTGTTGAGCACAGTTTCCAAGTGTTCACTATGCCTTTAATACTGCTCCCACAGCAAGCCCAGCTTTGTGTTTATTGAGCCAACTAGGTTTCTGTAACTGACATACCTGCTTGCCTCTTACCTGTTAGTCTGATCCCAATCTTTGCTAGGCTCTAAGTTGCTGACATTCTTTGGTTTCTGCCCAGCTATTTCATCACGTTCAATCTTGACAAAATCTGAAGAAAAGGAAAGGCACATAAGGAGGTTTTGGCAGCTTCAGAGGCAAACTACCTAGGATTTCTCTGTTACTGCTTGTATTAAGGCATCTCTCTGTCTATTGAAATGGCAGTGAGACAGTTTCAAATGGTTGTTGCTATTAGTAGCAAGTGGGTAGTTGCCCACTAATACATATCATGTTTTGCTGACATAGGGAAAAGTGTGTATCTTGAAGTAGAAAGGTCACAATCTCCCAAAGAGTCACATACAGGTCATGTTACCATTGACAATAACAGTACTGTCATGGGGCTGCTTTTGTACTCTGAAAGAGAAAACAAGTAAAAGAAAGCAAAGCTGAGGAACTGCTCCTTGAGAGCTTTCCATGCTCTTTGCAGATGTTCCCTGGGGTGACCAGAGCAGGGAGAGCTTTGGCACCTTGTCATACCGCCACTGCAAGTGGAAATAAGGTATCACCATTCAATAAAACGAGTGTCAGTGACAGACAGAGGGCTCTCTCAGTCTGCTCAATTTACTTGAACAATGTAAAAGGAAAAGCCCAAGTGCAATTGCTGTGTCTTTCTTGAAAAGCACAGATACATGAAGAACTGATGATACTCACATCTTGCAGTCAGCATCAAAAGTTCTTGCCTCTTTGGAACTAAAAGCACTGCAAGGATAATTTTCAATTCCTTGACAGTAATCAGAAATCTTCTGAAATAGATATTCTCTAGAGTGAGCACTGCACATGCGATCTCGTTCCTTACCATACAGTTTCTCTCTCTGTTTTCCTTGTGAAGTTTGTAACTTGATTTCACCTTGGAAGACCCCTGTTTTTTCACCATGGTGTGTCAGCACAGTATGAATAGGAACTAAGGATTCTGTTGCTTCTATTCGCAGGGCAATGCAGCCTTCTCCTAGAGGATGACAAGGTGACAATGAGCCTGAGACTGAGTGAAAAAGCACTGAAATCTCTTTCTCCTGTCAGTCATCTACTATCACTGTGCTGACAGGCCTGAGATTATGGAGAGAATCATCTTTGGATCACAGTAAGGAGTATAATATCTTTTGAGACATTAAGGGTGTTCATTTCACTTTTTCACATATGTGTGAAGGATTTGGGCACTGGAGTCACCCATAGGTGACTGCAGGATTCTGAGCTTCCATTTCTGGTAAGGAAAACATGAGCTTGTGACTGCCATTTCAGTTAATGGGATTTCAGCAAAGAGACTTCTGTGGGCAAGGTCTGCAGTCCCTGGCTGTTTAGAATCTGGAAGCAAGCAGCTTCTGTAGCCAGAAGAAGTACATTAAGTACATGCAAGTGAAACAGGATATGTGTGTTCTGAATAAACCCATTTAAACAGACTGGCTCCTGATTTAATTCCTGTCAACTACGTTCTTTTTAAGCCGTTGCTCTTTTAGGGCTGGTAAAGCTCACACAGATTGATGCTTCTAGTTCATATTCTTCTAATCATCATTGCTTCACAAAATATTGCCCACAGTGTATTTTTGTATGTATTGAGTTCTAAATCAGAAGTCAGAGCATCATAGATGTTCAGTCAATAAGAGTTACTTCTGTTCTCTCCCACTCTTTCAGTAGTTTGGAAAAATCTAAGTAGAATTTGACTCATCCAGAACTTTAGAGCTAAGCACTTACCATAAGATTCATCACTATCTGATGACTTAATGCTGATCAGGATGTGTTGATCCAGTAGGTATTCTGGGTCTGAAATAATTGGAGTCAGCTGCAAAAACAAGTTAATGTGGGTCAATACAACAGATGGTCCATGTAGACACAGTTCTCCCTGTGGCTCAGCCCAAATGAACAAAACTCAGCTGGATGTCACCCTCAGGATCAGCCTCTTCAAAGATGTTTGGAGATCTGTGGTGGAGTGTAGACTTCCATAGTCTCCACTCACTCCTAGCACAGCAGACAGAAACAAACAAATCCACCACTCACATTGGACTGAGCTGCTGATTTTTTCTGTGTGGCCTGAAAATTTTTCTGGGAGGATGTGATCTGAACTCTGATTGCATACACGCTGTTCCCAACAATCTGGCTGTTGTTACATCACTTATTGTAGAGTCTTTACCCAATCTCTCAGTGTAAGACATTATCCCAAGTCAGCAGTTCTTCTTTCAGGCTACTCAGAAGAGTACTGATATTCATCTTTTTCCAAATTCAAGAACTCCAATAGTTCTTCCAAGTCCCACCATTCAGGAAATTGAGAACAGCTCTGACCTCAAGGACAGGGCTTGTCTTTGACACTGACATACAGACCACTACTTCTGGTCATTGATGCAATTTTAAACACAGGCAAAAATTTATTAACACAGGTAAAAATTACTTAGTCGACTTTCCTCAAAATACCAACAAAACCAGCTCTGTCTCACGGGGAAAAGAGACTCCAGCACAGCTGGTTTATCTTCCATCTAAAACCAAAACCAAAACCCTTGCACACAAAAAAACCCAACCCCAACCCCAAACCAACCAACCTAAAAAAAGCCACAAAAACCCAAACACACACACACACCTCCACCCCACACACCCCCACCCCACATCCCCCCTCCTTCCCCCCCCCAAAAAAAAAGAAAAAAAGGGACTAATTAAAAGATTTGTTCACTAAAAAGGTGAGAAAAGTCACACTCCAGCAAAATTCCTGATACAGGTGGAAGTATACTGTCAAGAAAGCAAGAAAGTCCTTTCCTGCTTATAACATACTCTACCTTAAGCCTGCTCTGCATTCCTACAGCCCTTTTGAGTGTAAACATGACCACAACCATGTTCCTGAAAGTAACATTTATATAAGCAAAAGATGTAATGATGCTTATGGGATGCAAGGAGAAGGCATCTCTGCCATAGGGATATAGAAACAGAGTCCCAGTTTACCTTTGGAAGAGCATCAAGGAACTTTACCACAAGCTCTCCTTCATTCCCGTCCTCATTTTCTCCTTCCTGGCTCTTCACAAAACCTGCAAAGTGATGAGAAAGGAGTTCAGCATTAGAGAGATAGCAAGAACTTGCCTACAAATCTTTTTCAGATGCTAGATCACCAAAAGGCCTGCAATTAGTTTCCCACTTAGACTGAAGTTTAAAGTGTTAAGAAGCTTAAAGTCTGAGCTTTGGGTGAATGTTTACACAGTTAATTTACAAGTGATTTTACTGGATTATTGTTAAATGGTTTTATTTTACAGTTAAACTTGGCACTGAAAAGCTCCGTGCATACATGGACTGGAGGATAAGAACATGACAGCTCTTCCTACGCCACTCAAGATAGCACACTTTTGAAATTCTAATTTAAGATTCGTAATACACTGTTTCCATAGAAATTTATGCAAATTTTGATACAGGCAAAAAAATAATCTTTTCTGGAACTGCCTTTGACATAGCTCTCTGACATGCGATAATGTGCTGAAGTGCACACCGAAGGCATGCTTACAGCATCCCACTTACAGCACTGCTCCTCTGATGGGGAGCCACTGAAAAAACCCCACAGCTCAGGCGTGTGGGCTCGCATTACATAAAGAGCTGAGCCTCAGCCCTGCAGCACAGGGACAGAAGTAAAACCTACAGCATGGGTAAGTACACAGAGCCATTTACAGAATCAATCACTTGAAGGTGATCCTCTGATAAGAGTCTTTTTTACCAGGGTAATTCCTGCACTTTGGTCACAATAACCCTGTGCAACACTACAGGCTTGGGGCAGAGTGGCTCGAAAGTTGCCCGGCAGAAAAGGACCTGGCGGTGTTTGTGGACAGCTGGCTGAACATGAACCGGCAGTGTGCTCACATGGCCAAGAAGGCCAACAGCATCGTGGCTCGTATCAAAATAGTGTGACCAGCATGAGTAGGGAAGTGATTGTGCCCCTGTAGTCAGCACTGCTGAGGCCACACCTTGAGTACAGGGTTCAGTTTTGGGCCCCTCACTACAAGAAAGACATTGAGGTGCTGGAAGAGGTCCAGAGAAGGGTAACGAGGCTGGTGAAGGGTCTGGAGAACAGGTCTTGTGAGGAGTGGCTGGAAGAATTGGGGTTATTTAGTCTGGAGAAGAGGAGGCTGAACTGAGACCTTCTTGCTCTCTACAGCTCCCTGAAAGGAGGTTGGAGTGGGGTGGGTGTCAGACTCTTCTCTTAGTAGCAAGTGATAGGACAAGAGGAAATGGCCTCAAGTTGCAGCAGGGTAGGTTTAGGTTGGATAACAGGAAAAGCTGTTAGGAAGAGTGGTCAGGCATTGGAATAGGCTGCCCAGGGAGGTGGTGGAGTCACAATCTCTGGAGATGTTCAAAAAACATGTAGACATGGCTCTTCAGGTTTGATGGTTGGACTTGATGATATAAGAGGTCTTTTCCAACCTTAATGATTCTGTGGTTCTCTGATAGATTTGGGGTTTTTTTGGTGTAACACAGCTTTTTATTTTGAAAGCACCTGATCATTTGTTGCAGGCACAATTAGAAATGTTATCAATCATGTTTGCTAAGGAGAGATTTTCTATCTGTTACACATGAACAACACATGTTTCTCTTCAAGGAAGAAATTACCAGATTGCCAACCAAATGGAAGAAGTAGTGAAAGGCTACATGTCTAAGCATGGATTACAGCTAAATGGCTGCTGACAGTGTAGGATGATTTGTAAACTACAACAGATCTCTAGGACATCCGTTTTCAGCACAGGAAGAAGTGATCCATGCAGCTGTCTATTTAGATCAAAGCAGGGGAAAGGGGAACTAATCCAAACACTTGGACAAAGAATAAAGATGGGCAAACCCGTACTTTCTAAGCAGCTAGAGTGAAACTCGATGTAGAACTTGGTCTGGGACTTGGTCTTCAGAGTAGCGTAGCAGTGCAGGAACTCTATTTCCCCTTGGGAATCTGTGTACTTAGAGTCTAGGAAAGAGGAATGGAGAATGGCATTTTCAGTAGGGGATAAAGGGAAGGCATTTTTGAGTCTAGTCTCTTAAGATCAGCTTTTTCTTTTAACATATACAAAGCACTAAATTTGGTATCCAAAGGTGAAGACAGCACACTTGCACGCAACCTGACTGACCATTCTTTGACACAAACTGTGAGGTGACTCCCACTTCAAAGGTGGCAAAGACAGGACTGTGGTCACTTGTCATGATGTCAGTGGTGCAACCTGCCAACGAGAAAGGAGGATAGTTACTGCCCTGTGCTTCTGCCCTTCTCCTGAGACATTGCTGCCATAGGGATATTATTAGGTAATTTTGCAGAAAACAGAACTGTCACTGTGGTAACTGTCTTTACTCAAAGGTGTTTCTACATAATCTCATGTCAGTATGTAGGGGTGTAACTTGTCAAATCACACAAAGACTTGGCTAATGGACACATCTTTAATGTATTGTTTCACAAGTTAGTGTCAGTGTTGGATGCCCCCTGTAGGAGAAGCATTCACAGAATTCCTCATTGCCTCTGCAACGTGCACAGCTAATGAAAGCTCTGCTATGGGAGGAAATCACACAAGAACACACTGATTCTACCTCAGTGCTACAAAGCAACTAAGCACATGTTGAGTTCCAGCAAGACCAGTCCACTGAGCAAAACAGTTTCCAAAAGGAGATGCCAGGCTTTTACATGCCACATGTCTATCTGACCACACATCTCACTATCATAGACTCTGTAAGCAGATCAGTCTCCCTTATCCCCCAAGAGACTTCTACTGCTCTCTTCTCAGTCACATGCACAGAAAATTATTAACATCATACTCATATGCTCGGTCCTACATATAGTCAGTGAAATTTCAGGAGCTAGTATCCGAGTCTGTATTTTAAACAGGTCTTTCCTCCCTCTGGGTTTCCTCCCTGTGCTGCATTATTGTGATGCTTCTCAGCAAGAAAGCTAACAGGCTTTTGGTACCACACAGTCCTTCTGGAATATGATTTGATAGAAGAAATGTTTGCAGTTGCAGCCTCTGCAGACTGGACTGTGTACACAGGGTCTGCCTTACTGGCACCATCAAATAAGGAGCTCCTGATGGTAACTGCATGTGATCCTACAGCATGGCCTAAAGCTGGACAGCTGCAGCTGCCTGAGTGGTATTCTGAATACAAAAGAATAACAATTAATTTCCAACCTTGTAAGGTTACAGGCAGAGAGATTTGTCTCCACTTTGCCTGTTTTAACATCAGGTCTCTCTATGTTGAGTGCCTGGCAGTGCAGGGAGATCTACAGACGCTACTCTGAATCATTTCCGTTTCAGCCTGATTGCTTTGCTATCTACAATCTGTTATCTACCCACCATAGGACTGACACACAACGTGCACCATGGGGTATGATTTCCAGAGCACTCGATCACACCAGGATGGCAAATTGTACTTCATCTGCAAACCAAAGGAGAAGTGATATCAAGAAGAAGGGAAAGGCTTAGTTAACAAAAGAAGAGGAAATTCACTTGCCCGAGAACCATATATTTATTTCAAATCTTTTTGCTTGTATTGATTCCTTCCAAAACTACAAGGGCAGAAGATGCAGAGATTGATATAGGTAATTTTTTTCTGTAGATGCTACTTTCCCTGTTCTGCCACATACTTCTAAGGGAAATCAGTTTTCACCTACCCCTGTAGCTTTTTGCTTGGTGTAAGCATACTTCTCCCGGGTCCCTCTTTCAAAACGGTAGGTTGGAGCAAAAGTAATCTCTTCTTCCTCTAAAACAGTGAGAGAGTTCTGTTACACTTTGGCCCATTGAGAACCCTTATCTGGGGAAGGCAGCCACTGCTCTGTACACCCTGCCCCACATCAAGCCTGGCAAAGGAAGTTACTGGAAATGGGAAAGGAACCTGCCAACAAATTCAGAATCTTACCAAAGTGCAGAAACACCTTTTGGTCCTTTCTCTCTATGAGAAGTTGGTCAAAAGCCAGCAGCTCTGGATACTGCTGCTGCCTGATCTTCTGGATAATATTCTCTGCTTCCTGCCAACAGGGAAACAGCAGAATTGCAGATGATGCAAAGCCTTCATATAGATCTTCCCTTCACTGGAGAGGTGGCAAGGCTTCTGTACTGTTTCACAGAGCTCTACCTCTGCCACTTCCCCACCTTTGCCTTCCCTGAAAAGTCCCAGTCTTTGCTGTGTGGCTGAATATTTGTCTATTGAAACAAGTGTCACAATGCCCACACATCCCCTACACAAGCACACACACAACCAGATTCACATCAACACCATGTCTATTCTTTCTCACCTACCCAAAGCTATCCTGTATTTCTGATGGCCTGTTCTGAGCCATTAAAAACTAAACAACAGAGCAGGAAGGCAATCTCTGCTTCAAGCTGTTCAGGGACAGATGCTTGCTCACAGTGGGAAGGAGAGTTGGGAGTTTTGGGGAAGCAATACTGCCAGGAGCAGCAAGTGTGCCAGACTGCATTCCCAGGTCTTTTAACCCTTGGAGAGGGCAAAGGGGATTTCTTTACTCTCTTGCAACTGCTGCCACACTTGTGCCTTGAGGATACCTTCTGCCTCCCTTCTTTTTGCCCTGTTGGCCTAGATTACAAAAAGACAACACATCTATAGCAATGCAGTGTTTTGCCTCTCAGGGATTCACACCCAATCCCTCACCGATGGGGGCTGTTCCACGCGGTAGTTCAAGTCTCCTAGCCAGAAGAGATGAGTGAAGCGATGAGTGATGTTAAACGGACTCAGTTTCTTGTCTCCCAGTGTCAGGAAGCGCAGGATGTTCATGTAGTTCTGGTTGCGTCTGTCAAGACAAGAAACATCTGCCTGACAAACTAAATTGCTGCACAGCTTCTGAGTGCCTGGGCTGGCAGCAACTGTGGCGTCACCAAGCAGGAACTGATCTGGCTCAATATCTAGAGAAGAGCAGATGAGAAGCTGAGAACTTGCCACTGCTGTCTCACACTGCACCTCAGCAGACAGGACCAGGTAACGTGCTCAGTGTCTCCTGGTGAGCTGAAATACTTCATGTAACTGCTAAGGCAGCACAGCTCTTGAGCTGCAGCTGTTATTGCATGCGGCCTGGGGAGCTGGGGCAGGAGGACAGCCTGCTGTGAGGAGGAGAAAGAGGCAGTGTCATTTTCAGCAGCTCCAGGCTGGTCTACCTTGGCTGTCAGACTGTTTCAACATGACTTGAAAGGCTGGAAAAGCTGGCTTAAAGCCACTTTTGTTGCCTCTTGGGACTGTGCTTTTCTGAGCTGCATGTCCTAGAAACCCAGCATTAGATTGTTGTCTTCAGTTTTCAGCAGCAAACACATGACTAGGTTTTGACAGCTATTTCAGGCCCTGGGTAACCCTTCCATGGAAGTTAACTCCACCAGTGGCACAGACCCTATGCAGAAATCCCACACCATCTGTTTTCTGGGTTCTGGACTGGGAAAGATGGCAAAGCTAACCTCTTTGATGGTTGGATTTGATGATCTTAGATGTCTTTTCCAACCTTAATGATTCTATGATTCATTTCAGGTCTTCTTTGCTTTCAATACCACTCCTTCCAGCTGCTCCAGCTCCTCCTAGCATGGGCACAGATCTACCAGTGTCAGGATATTTGCCTTGCAGTCTCATGCTGCATAGAACCTGCTTAGACCATGGAAACTCGTTTCACAGCTGAGTACAGAGAATTAGCCACCATGAAGGTATTTCTGTGCTATACACCTCCCTCTTGGTATTTCTGACAGCATGCTCTGCCTAGCAGGATCTTTCTCAGCTGTGCCCTGGGGTGCACCACAGTTCCCATGCTCCCAGCACTGCCTACAGTGAGGGGGCAGACAGTACCCTTCAGCACATTATTCTGGATTGGGAAAAGCCTTCCCACATCTCTCCAAAACACTGTAGATTAGGGAACTGTTTTCTTCATGTACTGAGCTTCCATGATAGGTCACACGAACGCTCGACTCAGAAATAATTTTGCTCTCCAGAATCACAGAATCAACCAGGTTGGAAGAGATCTCCAAGATCATCAAGTCCAACCGATCACCTAACCCTAACTAATCAATCAGGCTATGGCACTAAGTGCCTCATCCAGTCTTTTCTTAAACACAATTTCACCAGCACCCATGTGTCTTGGCCACAGAGTAGAATCACAGAATGACAGGGGTTGGAAGGGTCCCCCAGAGATCATCCAGTCCAACTCCCCACCAGAGCAGGTTCACCTGCAGCAGGTTGCACAGGACATTGTCAAGGTGGACTCTGAGAAATGTCAGAGATGGTGACTCCAAAACCTCTCTAGACAGCCTGTTCCAGTGCTCCAGCACCCTCAACATCAAGAAGTTCCTCCTCATGGTTAGAAGTCCCTCATTTAAATGGTGATGCAGTAATCAGCATCTTTAGCACAGGTTGTCCTCCCAGGAGACGTTTAACAATTCATTATGGTCAGGAAAATATGCTTATGACTGTCTGGTGGACAAATTTAATTTTTGAGAAGGGAGGATGCATCTTACCTGTGTTTCTTTTCACTTCCTGAAGTCAAATGGCTGTTAACAAACCCAAAGGAGGTTCCATTAAACATGAATGACACCCCCACAGCTCCTTTATTACCTGGAAAAAGATAAGCCAAAAATGTCAAGAAATCAGTCCACCTCCAGGCTGAGTCTAGCAAGGATAACAAAGCACCTCGCACATCTTTAGCAAAGTGGAGGATGCAGAAGAGAAATAAGTTGACTTAATCAGCTGAGAAAGATTTAGTACATACAGCACAGATTGTGGCAATAAAATTTTTAAGGATGCTGGGAAAAAAAAAACTAGTTGAAGGGAAAAGAGTGTAGTTTCCATGTGAAACCCAAGAAAGAGCAACCCAATAGCTAGTCAAAGGTGTTTGCTGGGAATATATTTATATATACATATATGTGTATATATAACATATATTTATCTATACATATATGTGTATATATACATACAAATAGATTTCCTCTTTTACAGGGTAAGATATAATCAGTGCTAGTCATATAAACATAATCAAGGGAGTCTTCTGGAGAAAGATCTGCTCCATTTCAAGGACAGTATGGGCATAGACTGGACAGATCTCAGTCCTCTGGACAAGACCAGCTCTGTTTCTCACCCAGTGTGTTTGCAATGCCTGTCTTCACATTGTCTGTGCAAATGTGGCTGATGCGGTTCTCATGTTCTGGCTTGGCCAGTACAACAATCCTGATGTTCCAGAGGGTATGGATTGCTATCTGCAGGGATGAGAAGGTGAGAGGTTTATATTTCTGTACATACCTGCAGATCTGTGCTGTAGCTACAGCCTTCTTATCTTCCTGTGCTCAGGATGTGCTTTCAGTCATTTTAATCAAAGGTGGGAGGAGGGACCTAGCCATTTGCTAGTGCTATTTTCTAGTTAATCATTGGATTGCTTTCCTTGCACAAAATAGTTTCCTAGTTACCATGAAAGTCATTAGTCCTGCTTTCCTGTGGCCTTCCAGGTATACTTAGATGTGTTTTGGTATCACTGAAACTCAGAATGTCCAAAGCTGGTCTTAATAAGGTTCAGTTTCTTTTATGATTGTGCTGCTATCCCCTATTTGGAAAGTGTAATAGCCTAAGGCTACAGCTGTTTCAGAAAGCTTTATGGTCTTCTCCTTCATGAAGGTCAAAAATCACCATCACAACTTGACTTGGGTGCTTAGCATATGCTCCTTCCTCCCATGCTGGGAGGCAGAGGAATTTCATTATGGGGCCTCTGCCTTGGCAGTGGTGGGGGTCACTGTCCATAGCAGTATGCGAGCTGTCTAGCCCGTTTCAGAGGAGGATCTTGCAGAGTCCACAGAGTTCACTTTCCCTCATCCACATGCAATGACAATAAAGGGAGGGAAGCAGAGGAAGTGTAGGCAAGATGCCACTTATTCATCGTCCCATTTATTTGCACAACGTGTTCTCTGCTCATATGCCCAAGTTATGTACAATAGCTGGGATAACTCCTCACCACTTTGAAGCTGATACTGGTAATTTCCTGCAGGGATTGCCTCAGAGTCTCCAGCCATTCCTTCTCCCCTTGGGGATCCTCCTGGGTACCAATCACATAGATGTCATGAGGAATGTAGTCAGCAGTGTCATCACGGGTCTTCCCTTGCCCCTTGGAGAGAAACCAGGAGGTGATCTTCTTTGGGGGAGCTGCAGCACCTTTTATTAACAAATCAAACACCAAAGTAAGTCAGAGCATGTTCTGTGAGACCCAGGATACAGACAACCCATGAGGACAGAAATAAATAAGCTTCATATTCACTCTGTCCCATATCAGTTTCAAATAAGCTAGAGCACATTATGCTAAGATGACAAAGATGTTAGCCACACCTCAAGTCTGATCTTGAATATCTCCAGGGACATGGCCTCAACCACATCCCTGGGCAGCCTGTTCCAATATTTTACCCTTCTCATTGTAAAGAACTTCCTCCTGATGTCCAACCTAAATCTACCCTGCTCCAGTTTAAAACCATTGCCCCTCGTCCTATCACTAGAAGCCCTTCTATCCTTCCTCAGCCTTCCTGTAGATCCCCTTCAGACATTGAAATGTAGCTCTAAGGTCTCCCCTGAGCCTTCTCTTCTCCAGGCTGAAGCCCCAGTTCTTTCAGCCTGACTTTATAAGAGAGGTTCTTTAGCCCTCTGATCATCATTGTGGCCCTCCTCTGGACCCACTGCAGCAGGTCCAGGTCTCTCTTGCATCAAGGCTAGCCAAGTAGAAAGGAGCTATGCTCCTGGCCTGCCATTGCTTTTGCCATACTGTATGAGTATGACTGAGCACAGACAGCTCAGCTCACAACAGTCAATTCAGGCTTTTTTTCCCAAAATGGGAAAAATAACTTAAATTCTGCTGTCCTCAACTACACCCTGTCCCCTTCTTTCAATATCACAGATACCCTGCTCTCTTTCTAGGCTGAACACAAACGGTCCCTAATTAGGTTCAGAAGCAGCTGATATGCAGTTTTGGGGGTTGCTCCTGCCCTTTCTGCAAGGCAGAGGACAGCATCCACTGCTGCGCCAGCTTTGTGCCAGCCGCAATTCCCGTTCAGTGGAGGAATCCTTCAATACCCATCAGGGCCAACTTTACGGTCCTTCGACTGGAACCATGAATAGTGTCAAACTTACACGCAAGAACAAGCCTAGAGATCAGCTCCTCTCCCAGACAGTGTCTGAGGCTCGTAGTGGCAGCTGAGCACACATTTTGGCAAGTGTCTGAAGGAACACCCACGTAAGAAGAGAGCCCATACCCATATTCCAGGTACCAATGAAGATGGTGATCATATCAGGCTCTGGTTGCTCAGAGTGTTTATTCTTCATCTGCTGTAGAAGTTGGCAGAAGCCTTCTCTCTTCTAGACAGGGAGGACCAGAGACAATTAATGAGATACTTAACTCCTCCACCACCTCTTGAAAAACTAGCTGAACCAGGAAATTCCAAAGATTCCCAGCACACTTGAAGGGCAGATTAGCTCTCCACTGTCCTGAAACCTTCAAAGAGGCTGTCTTTCCTCTGGTACTTAGGCACTTAGCTTGTACATGCCAGAAGAAAGCCTAGGCTTCCCTCCTCATTGTCTATATGAACCTTTTGAAGCTGTCCTCACATGACTCATTGCCTCTTCTCCCTGCTTGCTGACACTGGTCTCCTGCCTCAGTGGGACCATCAGGGTATGGTTGCCCTCTCCAGTATCTCCCTTCACACAGTACAGTTGTTCATTTAATGGATGTTTCCAAAACAAAGAAGGCATTTCATTTTACAAAGCCAAGAACCATCTTTCAACTGTTCCTTTCTGCCAAGGAATGCCCCTTGCACCATTCCCACCCAGGTACCAGATCCAGGCTGGCAGGAAGAAACGTTGTGTATGTACCTTGGAATCAGAAAAAACATATTCTTTTCGCTGTGTTTTTTCTTTCTCTGTTTCCAGCACAATCACCAGTTTGTTAGGGACCTTCTGGGACTTGATAAGCTGCAAGACTGAACAGAGACTGAGTGTCATCAGCTGCAGTCACAGAAACTAGAATTCCACCAAGGCTAACAGGATCCTGCTCACAGGCTCAGCACTTACATGGTCTTTCACTTTGTCCTGCATAACTCCAGATTAATGTTGCTTAACCCTATTCCCTATGGGAACAGATTTGGACTCTGAAGTGAAGAGGGCACCCAAAACTCATTCTGCCTGGAGCTCTTGTCCATACCAAGCCCTGCAGTCTAAAGCGAAGCCTTGGCTTCCTGCAGGCAGTGTCTCTGTATCCTGAGCCAGCCTACATATATTCCTTCCCCATCTGTGAAAGAAGAGTAGACCCTCATATGATGGTAAAGGTGATTCCTCCTCATCTAAAATAGCAGCTAAGTAACTATGAACAGTGGGTAGAGAAAGTCATACATGAAAGCTAATCTTTTCAATCACTGTCAGCAACAGGTTGAATTTCTAGTAGGAGAGAGCCCAAAGGGCATCATTTACTCTGATAAATCCTACCAGGTTTGCCTCAATCTCAGTGACCTGCCTGCCCAGAAACACACAGGAAAAAAAAAAGGAAAACCAAACAAAACAAAACCCAAAAAAATCAAGGGGAAATGAACTGAAAAATGTTCTGAGACTGAGTAGTTGGCTTTTTACCATGAAAAATCATCACAGAAGTCAGTATGTTCCTGCAGAATGGTGGCTTTTTTTTTCCCAAGTGACATTGCTTTTAGGCTGAAAATTGAAACCATCTCCACAGGAAATCTATCAAAACCCACCCTGATGCAGTCCTGCTACGACTTTCTTCATTCATACCAGGAGGTCAGGTCTAGAACAATCTGTGAAAGCTGGTTACCCCAGTATTGACTTCTGGATCCCTGCAGGTGGCTTTGGGGACAGGCAGTCTAGACCTACTGGAGCCTTGCACAACAGCCAAGATCAGGCAGAAATATCTGCACTCTGCACTAAACTTTGCCCTCTGTGGTCAGAAGAAACCTCTCCCCATCACCTGAGAGTCTAGTCATGCATTTGTGAGCATCTTACTTTTCTTGTGGGTATAAAATTTGTCTTCTGGACCATCTTTAGCTCTCTTGATAATGAGTTTTCCCATTTCCACATCAACCTTGAGATGTATTTTTGAGAAAATTCCTAAGGAGTCAGCTTTCACCTATTGGAAAATAGAGATAAGCAATCACAGAATCACAGAATCAGTAAGGCTGGAAAAGACCTCAAGGATCATCAAGTCCAACCTGTCACCCAAGACCTCATGACTACTAAACCGTGGCACCAAGTGCCACGTCCAATCCCCTCTTGAATGCCTCCAGGGATGGTGACTCAATCATAGAATAATAGAATCACAAAATGGTAGTGGTTGGAAGTGACCTCTGAAGATCATCTAGTCCAACCACCCTCTCAAAGCAGGTTCACCTAGAGCAGGTTGCACAGGAAGGCATTCAGGTGGGTTTGGAACATCTCCAGAGAAGGAAACTCCACAGCCTCTCTGGGAAGCCCAGTCCTATGCTCCGTCAACCTCACAGCAAAGAAGTTTTTCCTTATGTTCAAGTGAATCATCCTGTGTTCCAGTTTGCACCCCTGCCTCTTATCCTATCACTGAGCACCACTGAAAATAGCTTAGCAACATCCTCTTGACTTCCACTCTTTAGCTATTGATCAGCATTGAGAAGATCTCCTCTCAGCCTGCTCTTCCCCAGGCTAGAGAGCCCCAGGTCTCTCATCCTGTCCTCATAAGAGAGATGATCCTGTCCCTTCAGCATCTTTGTGGCCCTCCATTGGAGTCTTCCCAGTTCAGTTACATGCATCAGAAATGCCACACTTGCTGAGCTCATGGACACAAACCATTGTTACACCAATCTCAATAGACGTCTCACTAGCATTTGCATGGTGCTAACCAGCATCCAGGAAGAGCTGCTATCTCTGCGGCAGCACAGCAAGGTTTCCAGCCCTGAGACACTGACAGAAATTTGCATTCCTGTCTTTCCACATTCTGGTCAGCGTGGGTAAAGAAGTACATTTACCTCAAAAGTGACAGGGGGGATAAGGGAGCGCCGGTGTGTTGAATCAGGACCTTCAATCAAGAGTGTTTTCACCTGTAAAAATATTTATGCATGCCAGATTGACTTGGTGATTCTGCACTATGCTGAGAGTAATGACATCAGAGGAAAGAAATTTTCTGTAGCAGATGATGTTGAAGGAGGCAAAACTAGAGGTGAAAGATGACAAGAAGATAATAAAAAATAGTCTTAGAACTCTACCTTGTCTTCAATGGAGGACAGCAAAGAAACCAGCTGATTGAGTTTCAATACAATATTGACTGGACTAGCTTCACCGAGCATCTGTTAACCACAACACAGGAACAAAAAGAAAGTGAGAAACGCATGAGTATCAAACCCAGAGAGCATGGCCTGGAAGCACAGCAGTCTCACCTCAGGAGGATCTTGCACGCCTTGCAAGGAACAGCACTTGTGTCGCTGCCACTCTAATCCACAATGGGCAGTACAAATGCACAGAATGCCTGAACATGCAGAAGTATAGGAGGGTGGAAGGACAAATTTACAAACCCTGTCCATAGGCTACAGGCAGCTGGGCACGCAAGGGAATCAGCTTGCTGCAGTGGGGACAGGTTTGCGTGACCAGGTCCGGGGCTCAACATAAAAAAATCCTGGAATTTTGTTTTTCTGGGAGAGGAAGGTCATGGGACTTAAGTGGGTGAGCGGTAGGAAGAATTTGGCAGTGAAACATCCTGAGATGAAGTTTATGGAAAGAGGTGTGCCATCCTAGCCTACAGATGGAGGGAGGATGGGGAGATGAAGTCCACAGGCAGTTCCCTGTACTTTCCTCTGGGACCGGAAGGGGGAGCAGGCAGAGGGGACTACGGGATACGTGAAGCTGTGGGGATACAACTCACTGCACTGCAGCCAGAAAGAGGCTAGAGAGAACAGAAATGGTAAATGATCACCTGAATCCCACTGAAATGCTGTGCGACCAGAACCCTTCCCTCCCTGCTGTGTTGACAGCCACCCACACTCTGTCCTCTTTTCCCACCTTCCAGCCAACTTACTTGTGAGCGCTGATGGATACCAGGATGCAGCTGCTGCTCAAACACCTTCTGGATGGATTCCAGAGATGGAAGAGTCCTAGAGGCTTCACTGGGAACAGAGATGTGGCATAGGTCTAAGGCTGCAGTAAGGTCCTTGGGCAGGTTAGCACTTTGTCTCTTTGGACAAAGCCACACAGCAGAGACCAGGGACACACATTCACAATAAACCTGCTTTCACCATGTGTCATGCTCAGATGGACTCGATGATCTTAGAGGCCTTTGCCAACCTTAATGATTCTATGATCTTGTCCTCTGCTGCTTACTACCCCGTGAGTTGGTGGGATGAGTGATGAGAGCATTTCTCAGCTGCCTTAGTGATGCTGCCAGCAATACAGCCAAGGCAGCTGATTGTGCCTTGCAGTGGCTGAAGCACGGCCATACCAGCTGTTCCTTGGGTTTTGCTTTGGAAATAGGAACTTCCTAAACACTCCCTCAAAGATGTACTAGTATGGCTAGACCTGATGACTTGAAGCAAAACCACAATCAACCTAACTATGCCAACTCATAGATCAAAGCACACTCAAATCTCAAAGCCTGGCAAAGTTGGGTGGCTATGAATGTTGTAGTGGCAGGAGCAGCTCAGTTGTGCACAGGTCTTGGGCAGCTGCTGAGGCTGATGTAGGACACTGAGGACACCACATGAAGAGGAAACTGATTTTTAGATATTTCAAATTTCTTTAGATTTTTAAAGTATTTTTTTAGATTTTTTTCAGTTCCTATGACAGAGGTTGGGCACAATGAGGGGATGGAAGAGCGATGCCTTAATTTCTTCAATTGTGGAAGAGACAGGCCTTAATCTCTTGAATTGACACCATTTGTGGGTTTCAATGAGATTCCTTCAGCATTTCCTGCTTAGATTCCACAGGATGCTCATTTGTCAAAACGCCACTGTATGAATTTGGCGCAGAAGCCACACTCAGATAATGACAAGACACAGCACAGAAGAGCAGCCAGGGAACACAGGTCAAAAGGAAGGTGATGGCAGGAAGTAGTGCTAGGATACTTGCATTGTGCCTAGTCAGCAATGGATATTAATGATTTCCCTCACTTTCCTAAGTCTGAATGGACCAGACAGGCAAAAGTATGCCTGTCTGAAAATTACATACTTGTCTGGGTGTTGAACCATGGATAATTCATTGCCTGAATTAAGCACTCCTGTTTAAAATTTCAGTCTGAAAGCCTTGCCATTGGGCACACATGAAGCACAAGACACTTGTAGGAATCTGCATCTGCTAAACTTAGTATTCCAACACCACTATGCAGCTTTAGATCATCTGGGACCAATGCCACTGCAAATGGCTCTGCCTCAAAACCCAATACTCCCGTTGACTTCTGCAGTAGTGGAATCAGGCCCCAGGAGCTTGCAGCCAGTTGCAGGAACATTGGGTGAAGTTCAGCTTGCAAAAAATGAAAGGACATTCATAGAATCACTAAGGTTGGAAAAAACCTCTATTTTTTCATCAAGTCCAACTGTCAACATGACTGTGCCCACTAAACCATGTCCCAAAGTGCCACATCTACATATTCCTTAAACACCTCCAGGGATGCTGACTCCACCACTTCCCTGTGCAGCCTAGGGAATGTAACCAAGATTGCAGGACATGTAGGCCATCTCTTGAAAACACAGAGCAGCAGCTGCTTGAGACAGTATAGGAATGATTTCTTCTGTGAAAACTGCCCTTTGTTTATTGTACAGTGCAACATGCAGAATGCACATAAGGATGAGAGAAAAGCATTTGCAGGTGTTCAGACTCAGAAAATCCAAAAAGTGTCTTTAATGGCACTTTTGTTTTCTTCTTTTTGTAGTGTAAAGTAAATAGATGTAGTGATACTCACTGAAGTGTCAGAAGCCTGTGTGTCCATATCCAATTGCACAAGTGCTGGTATTACAAGTGCTTGAAAAGGTGCCTTAGAAGCTCTATGTGCAAATTATCCAGTAAGGAAGAATAAACAGGAGAAAGCAGAGTAGTGATCGATGACCAAATGATGGTCTCAGACAGCAGCAGGCTGAATAGGTTGCTATTAGCATTTACCACTTAAAGTTGGCAGGAAACTGTGAACAAATTCTGTCTGCACAGGTAATCCTCATTCTGCTGCATTGGCACCAAGCTCTCCATGAGTCAGCTTTCGAACCCTGGGAGAATTCCCCTGTCTAAGGAAACCCTTATATGCCGATTTCTTCTAGCACTGAATGCTTCACAAAAGCACCCATCAGCCTGACAAGTCTCTGCTTTGTTTCATTCTTAGCATATGCACCTCCAGAGAGAGCAGCTTCTCCCAAGAGTGGTTGCCCCATTGTACCTCAGGCTCCGATAAGAAGTGGTGCTATTGCTGTCCTGACCTCCTTTGCCACAGCTGGTTCTAGAAGGTAGTAGCAGCTTCCAGCAGAGTCAAAACCAGCTTTCAGTGTCTCTAATGCACATTGGGATCTGGTCCTCACTAAATTAATCAGGGCTCAGTAGTGAGGAGGGTAAAGGGAAGAGCTCACAAACACAGCACTTCCAATCTCATGCAAGAAGGACATGGATCTGATGGAGTGGGTCCAGAGGAGGGTCACAAAAATGAGCAGAAGGCTAGAGCACCTCTCCTACAAAGACAAGTTGAGAGAGTTTGGGTTCTTCAGCCTGGGGCTCTGGGGAGACCTTATAGCAGCCTTCTGTAACCTGAAGGACCCATCACCTGGTGGTTGATAGGACAAGGGGCAATGGCTTTAAACTAGAGCAGGGTAGATTTAGATTGGGCATTACAAAGAAGTTCTTTACTATGAAGGTGGTGCAACACTGGAATAAATTGCCCAGGGAGGTGGTGGAAAATCCATCCCTGAAGATATTCAATGTCAGGCTTGAAGGGACTCTGAGCAACCTGATCTAATTGGGGATGTCCCTATTTACTGCAGGGGACTTGAACAGATGATCTTTAGAGGTCCCTTCCAACTCAAATACATTCTATGATTCTGTGATCTGCTGTGGCCCAGCTGTGCTTGAGCCCCAGAATTAGGTCCTGTGCTTGTCCATGGCAACAGACATACTGCAGAAGGCACAGACTGTCCACAAAGGGTTGGCCCAACTCCTCTCCACCTCCGTAGCTCACCAGTAGCTCTTTTCTTCTCCTAATGACTGAATCCACAACTTCAGGATGCATCCTCTCTACCTTGCTAACATAAGTAGTCAGTGCTCACCCACAGTCCAGCATCAGAACACAGAAGTGAGTCACCCCAAGAGCATCAGGATGCTCATTTCTCAGTGTCTGAGAGTGACACAGAGCTAGCACCATTGGGGTTTGGGAGGTTGGGAGAAGCCAGGGTACAGCATCACAAATACCTTGGACTCATAGCAAATTGGTGTGGCTGACAAACAGCCAAGGTCAGTTCAGTGCAGTGAGGGTCTGTCTGTACACCCTTGGCAGTGCCAGGAAATTCAAAGGAGCTTCAGCTCTGGTGAAAGAGCTCAAGCTCTGCCAGTTAACATTTCTTCTTCTTGTTTGCTGGGTTTTTTTAAACCTGCTCTCAAACAATGTGAAAATAATTAAATTGAACATTATTGAGAGAAAATAAGACACAAGTACTGAGAAGCAGCCCAGGAATTACCTGCATGTTCAGCTGGGATCCCTCTGCAGCTGAAGAAAGCTGAAGTAAATAAAAACTAAATTAAGGTAACGCTGCTGATTAAATTTGAGTTCTCAAGTCTGATAAGAGACGTAAGCTAAAACCCCAGAGGACCCTGGAGCTCAAGACTGCAGAAAACAATATCCAAGCATCTGACTATTAGCCATCCGAAGTTAAGCAAATAATTTGATTGGATGGTGGAGACTCTTGGGACAATGTGGATAGAGAAGAGGTTCCCCAGAGAGATCCAACTGGGACTGAAAACAGTCTGCAGTTCTGGACCTTCATGAAAACACTGAGAAAGTAGCTCCGTCTAACTGAAATAATGCAGGTATGGAGAAAAAAAGCTGGGGAAAAGGAGAAGAACTGCATGAGGACATACATTTCCATAGCTACATGCAGCCAGCAGAAGGATGGAGGGCAGGCAGCTTGCCTTTTGCTGTGGTGCAGTGCCCCTGTGCTCCACAGACTTCCACCAGCTGAACTCACCCAGCTCTGCTTTAGGATCACACTTGTAAAAGCCCAGTCACCCAAAAAGTGGACCTGTTGCCTCTCCTTTCTTGCCATCCTGTGTACATTTATGAAACGTAGGATTGTGAAACCCAGGTAAGATGAAGTTGGAAATGGAAGAAGCCAGCCATCATCAGAAGAGCAGTACTGGAGGTGTTTCAGTAACACAAAATTCTCACTTGTGATTTCATTAGATTTTAGTTTCCATTGTTCAGGTTTATTCTTAGCTAGCCACCTGGGTCTCCCCTTCTGTGGGCATAGAAAAGGAAAACCCCTCAAGCAAGGCACAAAGGGCAGCTCTTTGCACAACCTTTCCTCAGTCCTTCCAGGCAGGCAGGTGGCTTCTGGCAAGAAGCAGGGCTGCATATTCCTCCCCCTTTGCCTGGTAAAACATGCAGAGTGCTGACCACTTCAGACCTCATTCACTCCCTGCCTTCCTTCTATGGGTTCAAGCCAAGAAAATCTGTAGTATTCAGCCCTCATTTTAGCCCTTTCTTCAGCATTGGTGAGCTCTAGAAGAACAAGATCAGGCCACTAGCACCTACCAGCCTCACTTCTAAGTCCACTGGAGAGAAGGATATTGCCAGCCATAGATACAAGTGTGAAAGAATGTGCCCTCTGCCACAGAGTGCTCTAAGATCTCTTGAGAAGTGTGCAATAGTCTCCTCATATGCTTACCAGCAGCAAGGGTGGAAAAATCCCATCATTCCACCAGAGAAAGAGTGAGGTCTGTGAGGTTTTAGTTCACTATCAGAGTGATCTGGGAGGTTTATAAATAGGAAAGCATCTAGGCTTGGTTCTCTTTTCATTTGAGCTGGACTTCTCTGACATCAGTGGGATCACTCCAGGTTCAGAGTGCATTAGTGGGAAGGAAAATCAGTGTTTAAAACACAGCTATACACCAATATGTGCTTGTTTCCATAAACCACTCATGCTTGACAATTCTGTGGGTGTCATTTATGCATTACCAAATTATGCAGTTAATTGCTCAGTACATTTTTTGGTTTCTTTCTCTCTAAACAAAGCATAAAAAAAAAATACTCCACAGACTGAAACTGCCTGCAGGGAAACTTCACTTTCAGGGCTATATCTTTTACATAGATTTCACATCTTTGGACCAGAATCACAGGTCATGAGTTCTAAATATCAAATGTTTTTGAAGGTAAGCCAATTTCCTGTGACAGAAATGCAGGTTCTGAATGCATAATTTGGAGCCGACATTAGACTGCAGTGTTACATCATGTTCTCTGACCTCTGAAAACAAGACTCTAGTTACCTGAAGAGTCCTTTGCAAAGAACTGTAAGTAGTTTCTTCAGCTGAGGAAGATTGCTTGAACCAGTCTGCACCATCTCAAAGTCGCTGATGATGTGAACTCGCAGGTAATCCTGGATGAGTTTAAGATGCTCATCAGAGATGCTGTGAAAGAAACATACAGGTCAAAAGCCAGCTCTTCTCCCTGCTCTCAGACAGCTTTATTAACTCCTGATACTTCCACTGCTAGCAGAGACAGATATGGGGGTGTTTGCCTTGAATTTCAGTGTAAACATGTGGTTCTCAGAATTGGACCATGGATCCCCCACCACACTGCTGACACCTTCTCCTCTCCCTCCTTAGGGGGACTGAGAGCACAGAGCTCTACAGGATGCTCCTCTCCTCCCTAGCTCTGTGGTGCCTGGGCACCAGAAGGAAGGATGATCCAGACAGACTGTATGTGCTGCCTTGTGCCCTGACAAATGCAGAAAGTCCCAGTTAGCTGCCTAGCACATGAAATAGAGCAGACAGCTGAACAAAACTGGGTTTCTCCCAGTCAACAAGCTTCTAGCAGACCATCACAACAGGACCTGTGATGCCACAGGACCACTGCTTGCTCATAGCCTCCCAAAACCCTGCCAACAAGCATGCCTTCTAATTTTATTTTTATTTTATTTTTAAATTTTGTAGATCTAATCATTAAATATCATGCTGCTTTCTCTAAGGCTTCAGTGCATGTCCAGATTTGACACAGCTAGTACCTGAAATAATGTCAGACCTATAGTAAGTATGAGTACCTGGAAATCCACTCACAGGTTTATTCTTCTTGAGGACTGGCTGGTGCTTTCTGTAAGTTTGGGCACATGGCTAACACACCAAGTTCTCTCACATATTCACAGAATCATAGAATCATTAACATTGGAAAAGACCTCTAAAATCATCAAGTTCAACCATCAAACCAGCACCAGTACAGCCACTAAGTCACGTTCTGAAATGCCATGTCTACATGTGCTTTAAAAACCTTCAGGGATGGTGACTCCACCATCTCCCTGGGCAGCCTGTTCCAGTGCCTGACCACTTTTTCAATAAAGAAATTTTTCCTGATATCCATCCTTTATACTGGAAGAGGATACCTCAGCAGAGAAAGTCAGTTGGCAATTTTAATAATTTGGAAAGATATTTGATGACAGCTGGACTGTGAAAAGTAGCCAATGTATTGTAGATCTGCTTCTGTTCTTCATTTGGTAATATAAATGAGGAGTAGTCACACTGAATCAAACAGGTCCTCAGCTGTCTCAAACGGAGGCCTATAAAGCCCAGAGCTGGGCTGAAGGCTGGTTCTGCAGCCTTGTGACTTGCCATCCTCACCTGCTTGTGTCCTGGTACTGTAGTCGCTGGAGTAGTGTCTCAGAAAGGGACAGTTTATTAACATCTGCCACCCTGGAGTTTTCAGGCAGAGAAGATACCTCCTTTGTCTCGCTGCTCGTTTGTGCCATGAGGATGTTGCGTGGGGGCAGGACAGGAGGCATGGGTACCGGGTCTGGCAAGGAGGAAGGGAAAGGTACAGTCATCCCAGCATGGCAATTTGACCTCCTCCCCCTCACCCACAGGCAGAGCAGGGGTAGTCACTACAGAAACCATCTCTTCTGAAGGACCCCTGATTTCAGAGCTGAACAGTTCAGGGTTTGATAGTGTTCCAGCCCTGTTCTCAGGGATGTCAAGACCAGTGGGATGATCTTCCAGGCTTGGATGGACCTCATGTACAGGCAGTGTAACCTCATTTGCGTGGTCTGACTGTCTCGTCTGCCCAGGAGCTATGAAGGATACCTAAATACTTCAAATATAACACTTAGAGAACATAGCTCTACCTCATCCATATTATTACTATGGAGATTCTGCTACAGGGGCAGAATGGATGGAGGAACATGATGGAAAGAGCACTGGAAGCTGCTAATAGGATGAATTGAACAGCTAAAGTAAGCAAACACAGATGGAGAAAACAGACCTCGTAATCCAATACAGAGGGATGGAGTACCCTGCCTCGTCTCATGGACATCAAGTTGGAAGCACAGAGGGTTTTTCTGCTCTGTCATCCTGCTGCTCAGCATACCTCCCTCTTCTGGCTGGTTCATCTCAATCTATTCCAACCATGGTGCCTTTCTTTTCATACCAATTACTCCAACATTTTGATACACTTGTCAAATGGAGTTGGTTGAGCTGCAAGGTTTTGTTTGGTTATTTTTTAATGGTGGATTTTTGAATACAAAAATACATCCAAAAAAGCTGTGATTCACAGAGTCCCTGGAGCACTTATCAGTGGCACAGCTGGGCAGTGCATCTGCAGGGTATCTGGGTGCTCTTCTTCTACCTCTGCAGTTCTGTGTGTAGGATGGCCAGACGTCAATCAACCCTACATGGCTCCAGCATGATGGCATCAAAGTGCCTTAACAAAATTAAATTCTGCACATCAACAGCCTAGCCCCAGTGCTAATATCTCTTAGTCTTGGCTAGAATTTCATTCCCTACTGCTCGCCTCTCTGTGTTTTATTTTTACTGTAGTTCCCTTCCCCCGCCCTGAGAGCTGGAGTCTCAGTGCAGCTGGCCAAAAAAAACAGGAACATCTTTCCTGAGCAGCTATGCAAAATTTTGTTCTGTTTCTTGATGAGTTGCATACTAAAATCTTCCAGCTCCTCTCAGACATCCATTGGATTGGATAAATGTACACAGGCACATCAATCTGTTTTAGTGCACATACTTGTCTGTCACAGGACTAAGTCCTTCAGGCAAGTTTTATTGTAATGCCCATTGTTTCCAGACAGACGTCAGAAAGGACGGGAAGGATGGCTCTATGGGCATGACCTTCCCCTGGATTCAGGAGAACAATGACAGATCCAAGGGATGATCCAGGAAAAATCCAAGGAACTAACCAAGACCAGTGAGTGTCAGGAACCCACAGTGACATTTCATATAAAATAGTTGGGATGATGCCAATCAGACCCCTTCATTGTACATCTGCCTCTATGCATAGACTGTCTGCCACTGTGGGATCTGTCAGAAACGGTCTCTAGATCAGAGCAGATAAGGGGGGTTGAGTTTCAGATGACCCAAGAACCACAGCAGCAGCAGATGTGTGGCACTGCGAAGAGGTGCCCTCCAAGTCTCTAGGGGAGCATCTCTGCTGCTGGGACAAGGGCCCTAAAGAGACATGTGAGATGGTTAGACATAAACAAGCTTGAGTCCAGATGAAGCACAATAGATTAATCTGCACCTGATACAACAGTGTGATGCAGAGATTCCCTCAGGTGAGCTAAAATAGTGCTCCAGACAGGGTACTGCCGCAGAGCCATGACAAATCACTGCCTCAATGTCTGCCATCTTAGTTGTCTCTATGTCCTGCTCCATTTTATTGCACAACATGCTCTAATCCTGCTGCCTGCACTGCCTATCTCCAGTCCAGATTAAGTGTCAAGGGCCCGCATCACCAAGGCACATCATGGGTTTCTTACCAGCATCCTCCTCCAGTTCATCAGCAGCCTCCTCCTCTTCCCGTGGCACTGGATATTTGAGGTGCCATACCAGACCCATGTTCTCCTTCTTGTAGAATTCTATCAGTTCCTCCAAGGTCTCAAAATACTTGACAGGAACACCCTCTGACGCCTGAAACAAAACACAGAGGCTGTCAGGGTCTGGAATTTCCTACCACAGAAACATTACTCCTCTGCAAAGGAAAAACAAAGTCAGAGAGAGAGAAATCCACTACTGCTGTCCAGAGAAAGCCAGCCCAGTTCTCACTGCCCATCTGACCACAGGCTCTGTGCAGAGTGACTCCTGCAGTACAAACAAAAACAGATACACACACATGTTCCAGCCAGTGTCAGCAAAAGTGGCAATCTCAAAGATTCACCAAAGTCAAATGAAAGAAATCTCTTGCTGCAGGCAGTGTGCTTGGCTTCAAAGCAATGGAAGATTTAAAAACAAGGAATTCTCCCACATGAATCTTTCCATTCCCTCTTTCAGTGAGCACAAACCTTCCTGGATTGTTATATTTTTGGTATCCCAGAAGAATTTTTCTGTGAAATTGCAAGATAAACATGTCTAAAGCTCTTAGGCATTAGCATTGCTTCCAGGATTCAGATAGGTTCAGATGAAACAAGCTATCAAGGTACCATCACATAAAAACCTGCTCAGGTGAAGATTGAAGAAGCTGAGGCTCAGGGGACAGCTCAGGCTGTGACTGTGCCAAGCATGACACCAAGCCTGCCAGCTGCATTTTAACTGCCACTAAACCTTTTTCTTGTAAAGCCCTAGCCACTAATTCCAGGAAACAGACACTTGAAGACTGGGATAAGATTTTAGAGGTCTCTCTACTGGAGAGAGTCCAATGGAGGGTTACAAAGATGCTGAGGGGACTGAAGCATCTCTCTTATGAGGAAAGGCTGAGAGACCTGGGGCTTTGTAGCCTGGAGAGGAGCAGACTGAGAGGAGATCTCATCAATGCTTATCAACACCTAAAGGGTAGGGGACAAGAGGATGGGGCTGGACTCTTTTCAGTGGTGCCCAGTGATAGGACAAGGGTTAACAGGCACAAACTGGAACACAGGAGGCTTCACTTAAACATAAGGAAAAACTTCTTTGAGTGTGCCAGAGCACCATAGCAGGCTGCCCAGAGAGGTTGTGGAGTTTCCTTCTCTGGAGACTTTCAAAGCCCACCTGGATGCCTTGCTGTGCAACCTCCTCTAGGTGAACCTGCTTTGGCAGGGTGGTTGGACTAGATGATCTCCAGAGGTCCCTTCCAACCCCAACAGTTCTCAGACTCTGAAATTCTGTGTTTGAGGCAAAGCTTTATAGCAATTATTTCTATGCATTGGTGCAAATGGTAAATCTGTCAGATCCACAAGGCAGGAGCAGCTGCCACCCCTACAGTTTTGCTCTGTTGCTTGTACCAGGGGTCCTACCAAAGACAGAGAAATTACTTGCTGTGGCTCAGCACAGACCTCCTGACCAAAAGACAGAGCTCTGTATTATCTCGAGAACTCAACTGAAGTGCTACCCATGGCAACAGCAACATGCAACCAAAGCTCTGATTGCTCTTCATGGGGCATGCTCTTCCTAGTAAGGTCTTCCTCTCTGGAAAGATGGTTTTCCCAGAGAAGCCAATCCAAGAAGGCCCTGTCTACACACGCAGCAAAACATCAAGGGGCAGGGGAAGAACAGTGGCAGAGTAGATGTTTTCCAGCCCCACAAGGCTGTTGTTCTCGACTTAAAACAAGCGACACTGAGAACGGCTCACAACTGCAGATAGAGCAACGGTGGGCAACCAAAAGGGAGATCTGCTCACACTATGGCAGGCTTGACTTTTACACTGTTTTACATGCATAAAGCCAGATTTTGCACAGGAAACATGGCTAGTTATTAACAAAACAAAGCTTTGCCTGCAATCTGAAATAAGTTATTACACAGCCACACCACACATTCTGCCTCCAGAATGGTTTAATTTCTTTGGGGATTGCAATTTTTGCTGAAAAAAATTACCATACACCAGCTTTTGATGCAAGCTGGAACAAGCTTATTTACCTGCCTTTGGGTTTGCCCAGTTTTGTATTATCTGTGAGCTCTTGTGTTCGGTGAGTCCTAGCAGCAGCAAGATTTCTTTTAAATTTTTCCTAAAGAATAAAATCTCAGGCCAGAAATTAGGACAGTGATTTCAATACTCAACCACATTGGAAGCCGTCAGCACCCTCAAGCCTGCCATCAAAAACATCTTTCATTTTCCAGTAGACCTGTATGTTTTTAAAGGTGGGAGAAGACACATTTTCATAACAGAGGTGTTGAAGCAATTGCTGGTCTAAAACTTCATGTGACTGTAACAGGCAGATCCTGCTCTGCTGGAGTAGCACAGACTCAGCATAATCCAAATGAATTCTGATTTGCTTCAATTAAGGCAAATAGCCCTTTGGGTTTCCCAGACTCTTCTGCTTCTTGATGCCAGCTGTGAAGGCTATGAATCATGGAAACCCAAGGATAAAAGCTCTTAGCCCCAACCCTTCAGATGAAAGGATCCTGAAGTCACAGTGCTGCACCGGCACTGACCTGGAGTAGTTCAGCAAATTGCTCCTGTGGTTTCTCTGTTCATCTTCCCTGCAACAGTACCTTCCTCTGCTTGAAAACCTCTGATTTTGTGATCATTTATGCAGCTTCTGGCAGCCTTGAGTGCACTGTTAGCAGCGCTGACTACAGGATGGTAGCCTTCGTGCCCAGCCCATGGCACTATTTGTCCTCTAGGTTCAATTTTCCTGGTCTACCTTCTGCCCACCACCTCCAGCCACCATAGTTGGAGCTCACAAGAAAGAAGGCTTGTGATGGTTTGCTTGGTCCTAAGCTACCCCAAAGATCACCTGGAAAAACACATCAGCTGCATCAGAATGCACACTCAGACCCTAAACCACAGGCTGGTCAGGGTTTGCCATCTGCATCTTGGTGCAGGAGGAAAGCTTTGCCATCAGTGCTCTCTCCCATCTCTTCAAATACTGCAGCCTACCCTGCTCCTCCTCTTCCAAAGTTGTCTTTACACCCCTACTTCACTTCTCCACGACCTCACTGTCTGCCCACTTCCATAGAATCCACTGACTGATGACTGTCCTCACAGCCCCCAATCCCACCTCCAGTGCCCAAATTCTGTCTTCCCATCCTTGTTTTGCCTTTCAGCTCCTGCTCTTCCGCAGTGCCTGCAAGGGGATGGATTGCCCTACACAGCTCTTTTCAGGCTAAATGGAGCCTTGATAGAAGTGGGAGAAAAAGCTGAACTAGCACTTTTTGTTGCCAAGGATCCTTCAGTCTCTGAAACCATGCTGGTCTCTGTGGCAACCAGAAGCAGCAGCATTTTGTAACAGACCTCCTTCTTCTAACTCAGTGTCACATTTCAAGAGTGGACTGAAGCCTGTGGTCGAGCTCACATTCCCCAGAGTGGCCATAAGCCTTGGCTCATGTGCAAGCTGGCAGGATGCATGTGCAGAGAGGCCCCACTGTTACATACACTCCTTCTGCCCTGGTAGCTTGGCTGCCTATCCAGGCAGCTAGTCCATCACCTCCAGACACCTCTCTTGATGAACCCTGCCATCTGCTCCCTCCAGGATAACTGGCATTTGTGTCTGTGTGGAGGAGCTAGGCTTTGCATGCATCTGAATCCAGCTGCTCATTCCCAAAGAGAGGTAGTCTCCATCCCAGCAGTGCCAGGTCCTCTGACAGCCCACCTTTCCCAAGCCCACTTAGGATAAAAAGGATCAACTCCCCACAGCATACAGTAAAAGTATAGAATGGCACTTTCATGTGTTAAGACAATTCAGCAGGGAGCTGAACACGTGTTCCAAGCAGCTGCACAGAGACAGCAAGAGCTGCAATAGGGAAATGGGGAACTGGTAGGGCTATAAGCTCCCATCAGCCTGGTCGAGCACAGAGAGAAGGATGGGGGAGCCCCAAACCTGCTCAATATCCACTGATGGTGGGGAGCTCAGGTGCCTTCCCCCATGTTGTGAAAGCCACAGTGATCGCACCACTTCACTACATATCAGCTTTACCATCACCAGGGTGAAAGCAAAGATCACTGAGCTATTCATGCTCGTTTTCTTTTGTATTGTAATTGCTGTTATTTGCAAAGACCTTGTCAGAGGAAGCATGCGGGAAGGGCTGTGCCCCTCCAGCACAAAGCAGTGCCCAACAACACTCTCTGCCTGTTTGCCTGCACTATGAAATGAGCTCCTCTCCATTCAAAGTGTTCCCCAAATATCCCCCCTCCCTCTGAGAGAGCAGAGCCCTCTGAGAGGGCACACTGCTGTGCGTTGCCTCCCCACGCAGAGACACAAACTGCATGTTGGTTGCGTTCAGAGAGAGAACGGTAGCAGCAAGACTTTGATGCACTTGCTTCTCCCCTTGGGGAAGGATGAGAACAAAGCCTGTGTGACAGATCTTAGTCAAGTTGGTCGACACACAACTGCAAGGTGCTCGGATGCCGCCAGTGCTGAGCGCATCCAAATCATAGAATCACAGAATTCTTCTGCCTGGTAAAGACCTCCTAGATCACAGAGTCCAAATGTCAACCCAATAACACCATGGACACTAAACAATGTCATGAGGTGCCATGTCTACAAATTTCTTGAGCACCTCCAGGGACGGTGACTCCACCACCTCCCTAGGTAACCTATTCCAATGCCTGGCCTCTCTTTCAGTAAATACATTTTCCCTAATATCCAATCTAAACCTCCCCTGGTGCAATTTCAGGCCATCTCCTCTCCTCACTTGAGAGGAGACTGACCACCACCTCACTAAATCCTTCTTTCAGGGAATTGTAGAGAGCAATGAAGTCTCCCCTCAGCCTCCTTTTCTCCAGATTAACCAATCCTAGTTCCCTCAACTGCTCCTTGTAAGACCTGTTCTTCAGACCCTTCGCCAGCTTCATTGTTCTTCTCTGGACACATTTCAGCAACTCGATGTCTGTCTTGTAGTGAGGGTCCAGTACTCAAGGTGTAGTCTCACCAGTGCTGAGTAGAGAGGCATGATCACTTCCCTCCTCCTTCTGCCCACACTATTGCTGATATGGGCCAGGATGCTCTTGGCCTTCTTGCCACCTGGGCACACCGCTGGCTCATGTTCAGCATCTGTCAACCAGCACCCCCAGGTCATTTTCTGCTGAGCAACTTTCCAGCCACTCTGCCCCAAGCCTGTAGTATTGCATGGGGTTGCTGTGAACTAGGTGCAAGACCCAGCACTTGGCCTTGTTAAACCTCATACAACTGACCTCAGCCCATCGATCCAGACTGTTCAAATCCTTTTGCAGAGCCTTCCCACCCTCATGCAGATCAACACTCCCACCCAATTTAGTGTCATCTCCAAACTTACTGAGGGTGCACTCAATCCCCTCAATCAGATCATTAATAAAGATAGTAAAGAGAACTGGCCCCAGTATTGAGCCCTGGGGAACACCACTTGTGCCACTGGATGTAACCCCATTCACCCCCTCTCTTTGGGCCCAGCCATCCAGCCAGTTTTTAACCCAGCAAAGTGGCTGCGTGCAGCCAGTTTCTCCAGGAGGGTGCTGTGGGAGACAGTGTCAAAGGCTTTACAAAAGTCCAGATAAACAATATCCACAGCCTTTTCTTCATCTACTAAGCAGGTCACATTGTAATCCAACAGCCCATAACTTTGCTACCATCCTCAGGACAATAGGACTATTACCCAGCCTGTGGGATGTTGCCAGCTCAGCAGTGCCTGGCACTGGAGGGATGGTGCCTGCATAATACCAGTTTAATACAGAAAACCTGGCTCAATAATGTTGCGCATAGTGTTCACTTTGCTGGATGACCTACCTGAAAGCAGGTCAAAAGACTTTCAGTACCAGCAAGCTAGGAAAGCAGCAGCTTTCTTCACACTTGAACTTGTGGCAAAGGTTTATAGGTTGGAAAGAAAAAGCAGTGATGGAAAGTGAAACACTGGCATTCAATCAGTCCACATCAGTTGCAGAGCACCAAAAGTGGTGTACTCTGAGTCAATGTTACACATAATCACAGAATGTTGGGGGTTGGAAGGGACCTCCAGAAATCACCTAGTCTAACCCCTCTGCTAAAGCAGCTTCACCCAGAGCAGGTTGCACAGGAACACATCCAGGCAGGTTTTGAAAGTTTCTAGAGAAGGAGACTCCACAACCTCTCTCACAGCCTGCCCCAGTGCTCCAGCACCTTCAAAGTGAAGATATTTTCCCTTAAGACAACTACACTGGGTGACAGCAGCAAGGCAAAACAGGGCCTAAACTTTATGCAGACCTGCTCTGTTTTTTGAGACAGGGAGCAGATGCAGAATGGGGCACTGCAAACAAACAGAGCAGGACAGGGCAGTGCAAAGCAAGCTGGACCCACCCAAGCAGAGCCCAACAATGAAATCCACTTCCCTCCCATCCCTTCCACCCCCGCCTTCACTTAGTAACTATTTCCTCAGGGTTATCAGAGGACAGATCTTATTTTAATTGCAAAGTGAATTGTTTCAAGCCATCAGAAACGTGGATGGCAAGTGTCATCTCCACGGCAACATACCACATCCCCAGAAAGCTCCTGACAGAGCTCACAGGAACTGGAGCAGTGTGGAAGGTAGGCTCTTCTTCCACAGGAGCCTCCTCCAGCATCACCTCAGCTTGGTGCTGACCATAGCCATTACACAGGGAAGGGAAACACCTAGTGTACATATGCACTATAGGGAGCAGCTTGTAGCAACACAGAATTACACAGAATCCCAAAGTCACACAATGATGGAGATTGGAAGGAACCTCTGGAGATCATCTAGTCAAACCCCTCTGCTAGAGCAGGTTCACCTAGAGCAGGTTGTACAGGAATACAATGTCCAGAAGGGTTTTGAAAGTCTCTGGAGAAGGAGACTCCACAATCTCTCTGGGTAGCCTTCTCCAGGGCTCCAGTTCAAGTGAAACCTCCTGTGTTCTAGTTTGTGCCTGCTGTCCCTTGTCTCCACTAAATAAAATAGCCCAGCCCCATCCTTATGACCTCCACCCTTTAGCTATTGATCAACATTGATAAGATCCCCTCTCAGTCTGGTCTTCTCCAGGCTACAGAGACCCATGTCTCTCATCCTCTCCTCATAAGAGAGATGTTCCAGTCCTCTTAGCATCTTTGAGGGACACATTTCAACTGCATCCCAAATCACAGACTTTCATATCTTCCACGTGTCCTCCTGGCTCCAGATGGTTTTGGCTGGAAACAGCTTTCCCACAGGATGTCTCCCACCCTCCAGAAACTGCTCTCAGTTATATAGGTCCTTCCAGTTATCAATTTCCCTTCCACCTTCTGTACCCTCATTATCAAATGGTTTCATACAACCAGCTCTGACTTACTCCTGCCTTCAAGATAAAGTTTTCTGGGTTCTTAATTTCATGAGGACAAGTATAACTAAAGCCTTTGGTCTTTGGTTAAATTTTGTGATCTTCTTTCTAAATTCATCCACCTAGGCTTTTCACTAGGTTTTAGTATGGCTGAGGTTGTCTTATCTTCCTTTCTATGTGGTGTAGAAAGGCTAACAGGGCCCAGCCTAAGTTTTCTCTTCATTATCTCCAAGGAATGCCATCTGGCCAGTAGAACACCTTGATGAAGATACTTCAAATATGGGTTTGCTGTGAAGCAGCTCTTGAAGAGTGGAGTATAAAGATAGCAAGTGAAAAGAGATGTAAAGCCTACAGTAAGCCAGGCAAGGAAGTGGTTAACTTGGGGTTCATTACAACAATAGTATAAATAGATGGCACAGGAAGTCTGGGGCCCTCAGAAGGAAGAGGAAGTGTTTTCCTTTCCTGAGCCAAGGCACAAGGAGGAACTAGGAAACTGGTCATCTGGTTATATTGCTTAAGGCTAATCTTTTCTAACCAGAGTGCCTTAAAACAGGTATTTAAACCCATATACAGGCTTTTCAGTCACAGTCAATAAGGTCTCCAAGTTTCAAAATTCTCGCAGTACCTACCAGCTTACATGGAAGCAGAAAAATCAGGTTACTTCTACTTTGATGTGAAAGGCTGACAGGACTTTTTTCATTTTAGATTTGGAAAAAAAATAAAATTCTTAGGCTTCCTGGTTTGGAAAAAAAGCTGTCTTCAAGACTGTCTGTTAGCTAAGAAGTCTAGGTGGCATTTTTAAATTTACTTTGGCTCTCATGTAGCCAAGATTTTATATTTCACTGAAGAGTTGAACCTAAGAGCTAAGAAATCCCTGGTTAACTATTTTGTTAAAAAGCATTTTAAAGCAACCTAAATTGTGTTTTGTTAGAAAAAGTTTCCTATTTCTAGGTCAAGTCTTGTGCTAAGTAATTTTGGGAGAATTTCACAGCAATGGGATCATAGACAGGAATCACATCTGGGAGAAACAGCTACTTCCTAAAATATGAGCCACCCAGAAATGTACTCTGTTCTGATCACAACAACCGGGGCTGGGAAGAAATGGGGCTAACTAGGAGTAGGAAGGGGAGGAGCAATTTGTGGCTGAGGAAAAAGAGGATCCTGTGACACAGATGGTCTGTAAAGGCATGAACTTAATAAGTGGTGGGAATCTGCAAGCTGACAGGGGTGTTCAGATGCTGGGTAAAGCTCAGTGAGAGGGTCTCCAGCAGAAGAACTTATCACAAGAGAAGAGGCAAGGCGAGGAATCCAGGGAACTTGGGCAGAAGATATGGCAGGTGGCCAGAGGAGCACCTCCTCACCTGGAAAAAAAAAATCACACAAATTTCTGGGAGAATGACAGTGTAAGTGCAGTTGTAAATTACTTGATGAATGTTGGAGAGAATGGAAGGTGAATAGCCTCTCTTCAAGATGAAAGGTGACAAAAGCTTTCTTGGCTTATTTTGCATATGGTTTGGTCCTGATGCTCAAGTTTAGTTATTCACATCACTTTTGCTAGTGGGCTTTTACATTTAAGACTTTGGGTGAAAATCATAGAGATCAGATAGTTCTGGGAAAGCGGGCTTCAGAATTTCAAAAAGATATTATATATGGAAACAAAGAACTGCAAATTAAGAACAGCAAAGTATAATTTACTTCTAGCTTGTGCTCCTGGCTGAAAATTAGACATCCAAACCAAACCAAACAAAAAAACCACACACACATGCAAAAGAAACCACACAAAACAGAAACAAACAAACAAAGAAAAAGCCCACCACAGTTAAGAGAGGGAGGTGGGGGGGAAGGAAAAGTAATGTCTTGTCCATTCTGCAAAATTCCCCTTGCTCCTTGAATGAAGTTGAAGGATACTACTATGTACTGCCTCTACCACAACTTCCATTTCTTAAAGCATAATGCTGAATTAAGAGACACTGCATATGAATTACTGGCACTGCTTCACAATTCCTTTCTTATCATACATATTAAAAATGGGCCTTCAAACCAATTTTCACTCTCTTTCACCTAGTGTGCACAGAACATTTGTTAAAATTCAGTGCTCACTTCCTTGCCTGCCTGCCATTCCTGCATGAAACATGAACCCCATCAATGCTCTCTGGAAACAAGGCCACTGAGTGCATATGGGCATTCTTGCCTCCATTGCTAGCTGGGCAGGAGGGCATATTATGGCTTCACTTCCAAATTGTCAGTGAATCTAGATTCAAACCTGAGCTTCCTTATCATCCAATTTCAGTCAACATGGCCATCCTACTTTTTCCTATCTTCAATATCATAAAAAGGACTTGGGAAGCACAATGCACTTTCAAATACAGATTCTGTGTGTAGAATGTGAGCCCAGTTCAGGTTAATCTGAAAAAGATCCTGACTGTCATATCTGCCCCTTGTGATCTCTCCTGGCCTTGCAAGAGTTTATCTCTGCATGATCCCACTCAAGCTTCATTTTGGCAGCCTGAAGATCAGTCATGTTCACAGGTAGGAAGTGCTCCCGTGGCAGAACTGGGACACTTGCAAATTAAAAGAGTCTGTTAAAGTGAAGAAAAATTGAGAGTAGTTTTCAGCAGAGCATAGCTGGATGCCAAATTCTTATTTCAAGTTCCTTGTTAAAATACTACATCCTAAAAGAAAACATACGAGAAGTTCTGGAAGGTAAAGGACCCTAAAGGAGTCTTTTAACCATCATTCCCCCACAATATAAAGACACAAGTCACAAAAATAATGCATTCACATCTTGCTTAAGGACCCCATTCCACTCTGCTACAGCACTCCACAATTCACACAAAAAGTATGTTAATTGTCAAATATCTAGTTAATATAGTTAGCTACAAGCCAGTAAGAACATCAAGCAACTGTGGGAGGCATCAACACCCTGTACTTGAGGTAGACATTCAAACTCTAACCATCAGAAAAGATTTTAGCAACAAAGCATATTATGATCCAACTTGGGGCACCAAGTGAAAGTCCCTGAGCAACAAACCCTTTCAGCATCTCTCAGTGTTGTAATAAACAAGATTTACATCAACCACAAGCAAACAAGAGTATGGTTCTGTGGCAGACTGTGAGGGACTGGTGTTAAATTTAGGTACAGGGTGTAAGTCAGACAAGTTGGTGGTGAATGAGAAAGGACTGCAAATCCATGGGAATCTGATGCAATTTTTGTAGCACTTCTGGAGTGTGTGGGTAGAATTTATAAGTAAAAGTTTTGGAGTACTCTACTTCTAACAACTTTTGCAATTTTATAACAAGCCTTGTGCTTTTTTGGTTTTCCATTGAAAATCGTCAGCACTTAAATGAAAATATCTTTTCATTCCTTCATAATGTATGTAGCTCTAGGGATTACCATGACAAGTTTGAAGGGCAACCAAGACAGAAAACATAACATAGTCATCCTTTCTGAAGGCAGTTTTTGGAGGTGGTAATTTTGATTTTGTCAGTGCTCATTGCTGACAGTGACCTGGGGAAACTATTGCAGGTCACTGATTCTTGCTTCTTGGTAGAAATTCACAAGTCCTTCAACTTTTCCCTCTGTAGAAGGCAATAAGTACATCCCCAGGCAACAGTTTGTGGGGTTTGAAAATCCACAAGTAAGAACTTTTCCTTGAGACAGCTGAAGGCATATCTACACTGTCTCTGCCTGCATGGCAGGGCAAGATCTTTCAGCTCATATCAGTTCTACAAAACATTGCTGGGAATTTCCTCTAACCCATGCAGGCAGACAGTAGAGGATCCATATTCTGCTTTTCCTCTTCATCTGTGCTGAATGAATCCCAGTTTCAATGGACTCCAAGCACTAAATATGAATGAATTCCATAAAATATTCAGCGGAAAAGAGAAAATGTAATATTAAAGAAGTTATACTTATTGAAGATACACTGCAAAGCAATGCAGGCAGAAGGTGCATGTAAACCAGACGCATTCACCGTATGACAATGCCCAGCTTTCTGGGACTGTGTGATGGAAAACCATGAACAGTGCATGAACAGCTTCCTGTCTTCAGCATGCAAAATTTCTCAGGCTTCAAGCTGCACCAACTGTTCTCTATTTTTTTTTCTTTCAAGGGACTGTCCCTTATTTCATTCATTTACTGCATGAGTGACAAACCCCTACTCAATTAGAAGTAAGGATTGAGCTAACTGAACAGTAAGGACTGCTAATTGAACAGATACAGAATCCAGTCTGAAGAAGCACCATCATTTAGCAAAATTAACCACAAAACAAAAACCAAAGAAAAAACATCCTTCAAACCTTCTCCTTTTATTTTCTCCTCTGAACTGCACTTCTGAAATAAAAATAGCCAACATGGTGTTAACATTTTTTTGTTAAACTCTGCCCCTTAAAATTAAACCCAACTCAAAGGTTCTGGTTTTGCATGTAGAGGGTTGTGGCATACAGCATCACAGAATGGTGGGGGTTTGAGGGGACCTCTGAAGATCAGCTAGTCCAACTTCCATGCTAAACCAGGTTCAGCTAGAGCAGATTGCACAGAATGGCATCCAGGTGGGTTTGGAAAGTCTTAGAGAAGGACACTCTGGGCAGCCTGCTCCAGTGTTCCAGCACCCTCAAAGTAAAGAAGCTTTTCCTTAAGTTCAAATGAAACCTCCTGTGTTCTACATTGTGCCTGTTGCCCTTTGTACTGGTCACTGAGCCTCACTGAAGAGAGCAACCTCAGCCCTTCAGGAGCTTTGCTCGACTTTGCCCATGGTATTTGCTGCACCCAGATGTGCTGCATATTATCTTTTAAAACACTGGAAAAGGAGAACTTTAGAGCCCTGGGATGGAACATAAGGCAACCAACTTAGACTTTCACAGGAGAACCAAGATGGAAAACTCTGTCAGCAGTTACAAAGTGAAGACAAAAGAAGTCAGACAGCAGGGTAAAGGTCTGGGAACAACTGAAAGCTGCATTGTGACTTCATTCTGTCAGAGGGACTCCGAGATGACTGAATCTGAGCCATCTTGGCTAAAGTTTGTTTCATTTCCCTAAATCATCTTGGCATTTGAAATCAAGCCCTGCACATTTTGCATTTAGGCAGTAATCTGAAAACTAAAGGATTCTAAATTTCTTTTAAAGCCTCATGAAGCAGCTTCAACCAAAAGGTAAACTTGAAAAATACTGGTGGAACAAACATCATTCACCTAAAACAAGTTAATCCAAGACAGTACTTTAAATTGAACATGTTGCTATTTAAACATGATCATATCTTTATATTTTATGTTCATACCAGTAATAAGCTGCAGCACACCTAGGGTCTGTAGGTCCCATTCCCTAAGGCTGCAGAGCAGACCAAGTAAGCAATATCTAACTGGAGCCTGACTACTACTTGTGACCTACCAGATGAGTTCTATCTCTGCATGGGGAACGTCAGCCTCCAATGAAATATCTTCTCAGCAAGACAAGACATATTTCTGAAGAAGAAAGGGCATCACCCTGCCAGTAACAAGTGCAGAAGTGATTTTGTACAGATGGTGACACTTGCTGTAAGACTCATTGTAAAGAAACTCAATAGTAATGTTTTGCAAGACTTTCCTATCCTAAATGAGCAGGACAAAAAGCCTCATATAGCACGAACAATATATTAGCTTTTCTTTCTTGGAGAAAACAGCTCAAGGCTTGCCCAAAAATGAGCACTTTTCTCGTGACCCACCATGCCTCAAAGCACAGAAGCAATAAAGCACAGTGTTTCATTACCACACAGCTGAGAGAGCAATAATCTCTTGTCTCCCTGAATACTTTAAATTCAGTTATGAAGCTTCATCAGAGTCTTTGGAAGTATAAAATAGGCTAGGACAGTCAAAAGGCAATATGAAAGCTATTATCCATCAAATTACTGAAAAATGAGACTATTTTCCTCTTGATAACGCTGGTTGCATAGGTTCCCAATTATTTTTCCTCATGTGCTGGAGAAGGTTTATAATTTCAGGAAAGTCTTCACTTTGCTAATCCTGGAGATGGTGAGGTGTGTCTCCAAGGTGTTGTCTCTATTAGGATTATGCCCCTCAGCATAAACTGTAGCTAATTTGTAAAGTCTATTTAAAACAACAACAAAAAAGAGCCCTTCTTATAGTTCTCAGTCAATGAGCAGAGGACACTGAGTTGCTGGAGCAGGTCCAACTCCCCGAAAGGAGGTTGGATTGAGGTAGGGGTTGGTCTTTTCTCCCTAGTAACAAGTGATAGAACAAGAGGAAATGGCCTCAAGTTGCACCAGGAGAGGCTTAGATTGGATATTAGGAAAAAATGTCTTCACTGAAAGAGTGGTCAGGCACTGGAACAGGCTGCCTAGGGAGGTGGTGGAGTCCCCACCCCTGGAGGTATTAAAAAAACTTATAGACATGGCACTTAATGACATTGTTTAGTGGGCATAGTGGTGCTTGGTTGACAGTTGGACTTGATGATCTTAGAGGCCTTTTCCAACCAAAACAATTGTGTGATTCTGTTACTACCCCTTCCTTTAAAACGTGCCCACAGAAACAGTTGATTTGAGATGGAAATGTCTGTCAGGGGGTGAGAGGACAGCAAGAACTTCCTAAAGTGTATTTTCTGCAGGAGAAAGTTTCTGGGACTTGGGCATAACGGTGAATGAGAAGCTGGACATGAGCCAACAATGCACACCTGCAGCCCAGGACAACAATAGCATCCTGGGCTGTGTCAAAAGAAGTGTGGCCAGGAGACAGAGAGAGGAGATTCTACCACTTTGGTCTACTGAGACCTCACCTCACATACTGTGTCCAGCTCTGGGGCCCTCAACAGAGGAAGGACATGGACCTTACGGAGAAGGTCCAGAGGAGGGCCACAAAAAACGATTAGCACCTCTCCTACAAGGACAGGCTGAGA